>NC_060122.1:423459565-428499565 GCF_021461395.2 Schistocerca americana
AAGAAAATAAATGCAAAAGTTTTGTGGGTCGTCGTCCCCCCCCCCCCCTCCCCCCCTCCCCCTCCCCCAGTCGAGTACAGATCTAATACCGTTAGTAAAGTGTAACTGCCTAGAATATTGAATTCTTGGTGATGGTGTGTCATATTCAGTAATAGTAGTGTGTGTACTTTTGTAAATGTGAACAGGGAGGAGGAAGTTAAAAAATGTAACTCCACAAAAAGCTCATATTCTAGGGTAATATTATACCATACTTAGCATGTTTACTACTAAACTATTATAATATAATTTCATAAATTAACGTCAGGAAATTTTATTAAGTACATTTATGATTTTAGAATTAAAACAAAAAGTAATGAGATGTAGCTCTTCTGGTTAACTGGAGAAACTGAAAGTGGTAGATTACTTAAGGAGGGCACTATGGTAATTACTTGCATTAAACAAAACAAATAGGGTAATTTTAAATGTAAGGCTCTAAGGCAACTTTCACCTTGTTTATAGGATGTTCAGCTCTGGTATAGAATTTACTCATCCAAATGAGAGAGGAGAATATGAAGTGGCAGAAGGAATCTCAGCAACTGTGTTTCGTTCCATCCTTGAGTATTATAAGGGTGGGCTTATTCGTTGCCCTCCCACAGTTTCCGTACAAGAACTAAGGGAAGCTTGTGATTACCTCCTTGTTCCATTTGATGCTCAAACTGTCAAGTGTCAGAATCTACGTAAGTATTAATTGTGACAAAAATGGGTGCTAACTAAGTTGTTGGCTGTTTGTTATGTTTTTGTAAATATGTCTGTAATTGTAAATTGAGCCACTGTTCTAAAACTACAGAATATTTTTTGGTCCAAGAATAAGCAAAAATTAGTTGTTTTGTACGCTTCGTATCTCTGTTCGCTGAGGCAAGTCTCCCTGTACAAACTTACCTGCAAATAACACTTGTGCTCATAAGGAAGCCTCAAAATCCACAAAGCAGTGTAGGTGCACAAAATAGTGCTGTGCCAATATTGAAACTGCGATAAAGATAAAGCCTGTATAAGAAAAGTGGTCTGGAGTAGCTCTTAACACGTGTAGTGTCCCTCCTCCAAAGGCATTCATGTAAGTATGGAGCTCATACTACCGAATGACAATAAGTTCTGCATGACGATTTCCCATTTTATAGGTAAGGTCTTCCACCACGGCTTACCATATGACATGAAGTGAGGTGTCGCACTGAACTCACATTAAGGGGAAGCAGGGTTCAAATGCTCATCCAACCTTTCATGTACAGGAAAATCCGGGATGGAATTTGACAATATTATGAAAAGGATAGTTATTACTCACCATATAGTGGGTACACTGCTTTGTAGATAGAAGCAACAAAAAGACTGTCGGAAAGTAAGCTTTTGGCCAACAAGTCCTTTGTCAAAAATAGACCCCCCCTCCACCACCACCACCACACACACACACACACACACACACACACACACACACACGTCACACTAACAAAATTCACACACACATCATGCATGCTTGAGAATATATATATGTGTGTGGGGGGGGGGGGGGGCACTTATTTTTGACAAAGGCCTTGTTGGTCGAAAGCTCACTTTCTGGCAGTCTTCTTTGTGCCAATGTAGCAACTATCCTTTACCTAATATCGTTACTTTCATATACAAGTTTAGATTTTTATTTAAACCAAATTAAGACAAAGGCCAGGATGTTTCATTTGGAAAGGACACAATCAGTTTCTTTCCCTATCCTTTCCATCTTTCCCTGTTCATGGTCTAGCTCTAATAACCTCGTTAGCTGGTTGTTAAGCCCTAACCTTCCTCTTTTCCTTTTACATATTAATGGAGGAAATTCAATTTAAAGTCAGCCAAGTCTATTCTATATCAAGTGTGTAATTGCTTACTTAAATATTACCTGACATTGCAGGGCAGTGGTTTCCAAGAGGTCAGTAGTGATCCATGTTGGTGGTATTGGTGTTGAATCAAGGATGATATGACTTGATGAGCTGACAGAAAGTTATTAATTGTTGTCACCCACAGAACATACTTGTATAAGACATCTTAGATCTGTTGGTCAACACTCTTGGTGCAGGCACCACCATTAAATTCATTTGGGGGAAGCCCAGGAAGAGGGCTTGCTTATCAAAAGGTCAATGAAACTACTTCAAGGAAATCACTAAATCTCCTAGTGTAATTTGCTGTGGCAACTAACATATCAAATTTCAAAACTTGATAGTGGAGTACATCAGCTCAGGCAAATACTTTCAGTAATGGACCATGGGTGTGCGTGCGTGCGTGCGTGCGTGCGTGCGTGCGTGTGTGTGTGTGTGTGTGTGTGTTAGATTTACTTTCATTCCAATTGATCCATAGTGAGGAGGTCCTCCAGGGAGTAGAACATGTCAGAAAAACTGTAATACATGACATATATTTACAACTGAAGCAAATAAGCTAATGTACCTTCCACAAGTCCCAAGTAGAATGATCATCATTTTTTTTTAAATGAACACTATATGAAAGAATCATTTTACAAACACTCATTTACTAATATTACATTAATGCACCGAATTTAAAATAAAAAAAGTTTTTATTTACTTATAAGGTAATAAACATATAATAGAACTACTACAATACTTATTTACAATGAGCTCATTACTGCACTGAATGGTGCAGAAGTTAGATTGTACACGCGGGCGCGCGCGCACACACACACACACACACACACACACACACACACACACACACACACACACACATGTAAATCAATTGGTTCTACTGAGAAATTCATCAATGGAGTAGAAGGAGTTGGCCACCAATAAATCCTTTGTTCTTCTCGTAAACTGAATTTCATTGGTTGTTAAGCTTTTTATGGCTGCTAGCAAGTTATTCAAAATGTGTGTTCCTGAATAATGCACACCTTTTTGTACAAGAGTAAGTGACTTTAAATCCCTGTGAATATTCTTCTTATTTCTAGTGTTGATTCCATGAATTGAGTAGTTGGTTTGAAAAAGTTATATATTTTAATGACAAATTTCATCAAGGAATAAATATATTGGGAAGCAGTAGTTAGTATCCCTAGCTCCCTAAACAGGCTTCTGCAGGATGTTTTTGAGTTCACACCACATATAAGTCTTATTGCACAGTTTGGCTTGATGAATTACCCCAAAAATAATCTGGTGTCTGTGTATGTGCGGTTGGATATGGGTGTGTGTGCGAGTGTATACCTGTCCTTTTTTCCCCCCTGAGGTAAGTCTTTCCGCTCCCGGGATTGGAATGACTCCTTACCCTCTCCCTTAAAACCCACATTCTTTCGTCTTTCCCTCTCCTTCCCTCTTTCCTGACTATGCAACCGTTGGTTGTGAAAGCATGAATTTTGTGTGTATGTTTGTGTTTGTTTGTGTGTCTATCGGCCTGCCAGCGCTTTCGTTTGGTAAGTCGTGTCATCTTTGTTTTTAGATATATTTTTCCCACGTTGAATGTTTCCCTCTATTATATCCATAAAAAAAAACAAAGCTACAACGAAGGCAATCATGCTGATTGATGTCCCCCTGAGAGCTAAAGAACATTTGCTTGAAACATTTTGTAATTTGCATCTGGACAAACAGTCATGTAGGGTGGTCAAGATAAATGGGACACCCTGTATGTGTTGTCGACATCCTTCAGCAGCAGGGGTTTAAGATAAATTATCCACTACCACTGTCATAAACAAACTGAATTGTTCCTGAAAAAAGGGCAAATTATGAATCAGACTGCATCATTTTGAATAATTGTTACAAGAACCTATTGCATGGGCTTGGCATGATTAACTGGGCCTCTGAAATGTTAGATATTTTCATGCAGCAACTTGCACCAAACTGTGATTGCAAAAATGTTGAATACGTTGATTGAGATTATTTATTTATTTGTCAATTGACATTGTACATTGTGTGGTTGTCACCTGAGTGTTTGCATAGATCAAATATACACGAATACACACTATTTAAACAGTGGTCATATGTATGCAGTTAAACAAATGCTACATACAGGTTGTCATACCTTATGTTACATGTTTGTATAGTTAATATCTTTATTCTGTAATAAATGTTGTGATCTGCCTCTTATTGACATCATATTGTATTTATTTAGTACCCATACACAGATTCAGGGACTGGACAAAAATGTGGAAACATTACAAGAAATGCATTCTTGAACATAAATACAAATGCTAGCCAAGCCTGCAGGTTGTGCTGATGTATTTGATCACAAACAGCACCTGTGCAATGTCCTCAACGTGTTTCAAATGGTAATTATGGTCAGAACAAGGTTCTGTATAGTTGTGAGTCCACAACAGAAACCGTTGAATTATTTGGTGTTTCAAGAGTCACTGTATCGAAGATGTATGCTGCGTACAGGGAAAATGGAAAAATATCATCTGCTAAGTTATAGCATGGACAAAACTATGCATTGAGTGAATGTGACACAAGGTCATTGAACAGGATTGTGGCAAAAAATAAGGGGTAAATGATAATTAATTGAAAGCTGGGGACAGCTGAAAATGTGTGCCCCGACTGCGGCTCGAACCTGGGATCTCCTGCTTACATGGCAGATGCTCTACCCACCTAAGCCACCGAGGGCACAGATGAATATCACGACTGCAGGGACTTATTCCTTGCCCGCTTCCTGTGAGACCCACATTTCCAACTGTCCACAATCTACATACGTAATGTTCCTAATAGATATTTGCCCATCCACTCATTACTCGTGCACACTAAGGTGACGATTCCCGTAAGAGTTCGGGCAAGCTGTGCGCATTCGCAAAGACGAAATTCAGTGGCCGGGTAGCCATTTAACTAATGAGTGGATGGACAAATATCTATTAGGAACATTACGTATGTAGATTGCGGACAGTTGGAAATGTGGGTCTCATGGGAAGCGTGCAAGGGATAAGTCCCTGCAGTCGCGTTTTCATCTGTGTCCTCGGTGGTCCAGATGCATAGAGCATCTGTCATGTAAGCAGGAGATCCCGGGTTCGAGTCCCGGTTGGGGCACACATTGTCAGCTGTCCCCATCGAGGTATATCAACAACACCTGTCGGCAGCTGAGGGTGTTAATTAACTATCATTTATTCTAGAGAAGCTGCACGGTCATCAGTGTTATCTGTTCTTTCGTGAACAGTTACTATCTTCATAAAAAAATAAGGGGATGACAGCTGCAGAAGTCAGTGCAGAACTGGATGTCATACCCTTCAAACCCTGTCTGTCAGTGTCCAAACAACACAAAGGGAACGTCATCAGCAAGGAATTGCAGTGTGTGCTGGAATTGCAGAACTGCTAGTCAGTAATGTATATACCCGTAACAGGAAAATGTGCTGCTGAAGTCGTAACACCTGGACTGTAGAGCAACAGAATAAAGTAATTTGGCTGAATAAGTCTTGTTTCACACTGTTAACAACTTCCACATGAGTTTGGAAGATGGTGAAGGATTCGGTGGTGATTTGGGGCACAGTGGGCATTCTGCTAGGCTGCACTACTGCCAAGGATTATTTTGGCTGATCAGGTCCATCCCATGTTTGTTCCCTATTGTGATGTTGTGTTCAAAGATGACAAGGCCGCTGTTCACACAGCTTGCTTTTTTTGAGCACGGGGTTGAATTTTATCTCCCCTGGCCATCACAGTCACCAGGTCTCATCATTATTGAACCTTTCTGGTGTACTTTGTAGAGAAGGATGCACGATTGTTATCTGACTTCATCATTGTTACCTGAATTTGCCACTATTTTGCAGGAAGAATGGTATAATATTCCCTTGAATACCGTAGAAGTATTTTTATTCATTCTGAGACAACTGGAGGCTGATTTGAATCCCAGTAGCTTTCCTTCACCATATTAGGCAGGGTAATGTGTTATGTATATGGTGTTTCTATATTTTTGTGCACCCTCTGTAATTCAGAATACTTTTACAAGTCACTGTCACTCTGCACCGAGATCATTTTAACGTCTGCCAAAGAAGAATTAATTTAGCAGTTCTGTGGATCATATTTAAATTAATTCTGATGTTTCATACATTTGTCAGTGCTATAGAGGCTGGCTGTCAATCAGTGTGTAAGTGTAAAAAAAAAAAAAAAAAAAAAGGCAGATTACAAAGTTCTGAAGTATGCTTGAGTCTTTGAGGCAAAAAAATTGAACATTCTGCGGACAGTATATCATGGCAGTTGGGTGTGATTGTAGACAAATGAGAACTTTGATTGTCCAAGGTGAGAGAAGTGGTGGTGGGGGGGGGGGGGGGGGGCAAATAAGCTACATCCGTGTTCTGTGCTTCCACAAGAGTAGAACTGACATAACGGTAATAGGGATCACTGATTCCTTTTGCTGTAGTGAGAGTCACATTTGAATCCCTTTACGCAGCAGGGTTAGTCTCTTCATTCATTTTAAAATAAGAAAACAAGCAATCCACAACACAAAATGAAATGGACTACAGACAGCATTTGGTAGTAGCTACAGCGCAATTGCCCAAACACGACACTGTATCGACCATAAATATCTTAATTAATTCCGAGTCTCTTCTTGTGAAATAACTGAATTACTGAAATAGTTTTCTTCTACAAGCCAACATAACTAAGATGGCATGTGACCACAGCACTAAGGCACTGTTGTCATCATACAACAAGACAATGACCCACATAGAAAAGGTGCACTCAGCTCCAAAAGTACCAGAACCGAGCTATAATTAAGGAGTACATTATCAATACCTTATGACACCAAAGGTAGCAGTACTCGTTACGCTCTGCTGCAGATAGTTGCAGCAGTTAATCATTTATAAATACTAAGGACAGCAAAGAGCATAATACAGAACCTTAGGATCTTCCCTAATAAAGTTTTCTGATGGTTGAAACAAAATTTTCTTCCTTCTGAAATACCTCTACCGTCTGGCAATGTCAGACGTCATATGTCATTCCCAGAACACCATAACCATATAACTTACTAAATAGCAGATCATGGCTGATGTCATCAAAGCACTTAGAAATGTCTAAAATGGTTTATCATTGCCTGTAGCATCGAGGGTGATTTCATATAATGCGGTTTCAGTGGATTTGTTTTTCCCAAAAGCCATTTTATCCATAGGACAGTGGTTCTTTTTATTATTACTGTGCAGGAAATATCCAAGTCTTTCATACATCAAATTTGATTAATTTTTGAAAATCTATGTAATAATGACACTGATTTGCAGTTATTTCATGCTTGTCTTTTTAAAAAGAGGTTTCAACATTGATTTTTGGATATCTATATGGTATATTCCTGTGGAAACTCTGGTATTAATAATGTCTGCGAGGTGTGATATTATGTTTTTATACGATACAGGGTTGTCAGAAACAACCTGAAAAGCTGGTAAGGGTGTTACAGGGGAGGTTGTGCTGAGAAATGATTGTTAAGAAATAAATTTGACGTGTTGTCCCATTTCTGAATTACTTAGCATTGGAGTTAGCCATTCAAGTCACTGCACATGCAAATTCAAGCAGCTTGCCAGTTACAAATAGTGTAATTTGTTCTTGTTGCCTAGATGATATTGGATGAGACTGCTCACCCTTTGACTTGGATTTGATCCTTACTACCATCCCATGTCCAATGCTCTCTTTTTCAGTTTTATGATAGTAAATGAAGAACACATTTGGTGACACCGTCTCTGATGGGCCATTTGAATTAGCATGTGCACTGGCCTGATTGACTAACTCCAATACTTATTAACTCTGAAACCACACAGTGTATTGCATTTTTTCTTAACAATTATTTCTCAGCATAATCGCACCTGCAGCATCCTTCCAAGATTTTCAGACTGTGTCCGACTATCCTGTATTTGCTTACTTTGTTTCATATACAATCAATCCCATGTGACGTTTTTTATTTCAGCTTGCACATTCATCTTTCATTTCTGCTTGTGTTATATAAACTTCAGTATTATAGTTCCACCTCTGCTCATCAGTTAACACTGGATGGACTGTTGCTTTTCCTCTGTGAGCTCATGTAAAGCTTGCAGTATGCCGATTCAATATTGGTTATGACTTTTTCATGGAACAGATGTTTGTCATTATTCTGGATGGTGTTGCATTGAAGGATGTACTCTCTTTGCTGAAATTTACTTATTACTTAGTTGATTGTTTAGAAGTTAGCTTCGTTGTCTTCTTATAGAGGTATGACAATGCTGTAGGTCTGCTTTTTACGAAGAATAACCACTAGTGGCATGGAGAGCTGCAGCAAACCAGTCTCAGGACTGAAGACCACAACAACAACCACTAGTGCTAAGATTCTCAAGTCTGGTGAATCACTATCTATGAAATTAAAAAAATCTTCTCCTTGGAAGACATTAACTGAAAAATACTTAACAAAACTTGATAAATTTACATTTTTTGTGTTAAATCTTCAAAATTTATTCTAAACACATAAGATATAAATAAATTTCTCTGAAATAATAAATTATGGTGAGTATAGTTATCTATAAACATTTAAGTACATAAGATGAAATCCCTAATGGTGAGTGAACACACACACAATAAACATGAGAGCTTTTAAACAACATAACTACTTCACTTTCAGTTAATTGATACTCACAATATTCGAAGTCCTGTTCAGTACATGTCACA
This sequence comes from Schistocerca americana, assembly GCF_021461395.2. Taxonomy (NCBI): domain Eukaryota; kingdom Metazoa; phylum Arthropoda; class Insecta; order Orthoptera; family Acrididae; genus Schistocerca; species Schistocerca americana. The sequence continues at coordinate 423,468,157 of NC_060122.1, forward strand.
TAATTAATATTCTTTCTCTCTCTTACTTTTACACATACCCTATGCGTATGTACATTCCGTCACATTCATATTTTTCTGTACTAAAATTGTTAATTATTTCAGAACCTGAAATACTTGATGTACCTCCAAACCCTTTTTGTAACCCATGCTCATTTATGCAAAATACTGAAAAATCCCTGAAGTTATCATTTCGCAAGACTTCTAATTCATCATTTATTTTCCCTTAAATTTTGAGAAAGAATAGATAAAGAAACAAAATGATATGCCACATAGCTTCATATTTCTTCAATGCTGCTGCTTTATGCAGAATCCTTTCATTGGGATTTTGACTGCATTCTTCATTTGGATTCTGAGCTCTTTCAGATGCTGTGTGACCTTGCTTTCTTCATGCTTGTGGTGGGTTTCTTTGGCTTTCTAATTGCTAGTATTGGACCAAGTCCTGTTGGAACTGATCTGTTTTGTTAGTTTCAATGAGAGTGTGCATATAGGGCAATGGTGTGTTGGTTTTTGCAACTGCTTTCACACATTATTTCAGTCTACAACTTGGTTTATGTCTTCTGCAGGTCTCTTCACACCAGATCAGTTAAAGTGTACTTAATGTAACACTTGTCCCATTTCTTCAACAGTTCTTTGTGATCGTGCGTCTCAGTGTTTCTAGTTGCTGATGATTGTTCTACATTTACGCTTACTCTTTGCTCCTGGTATCTTACTAAAAGTTCTAAATTGTTCACGATCTGAAACAGACTGTTAGACTTCAGTATATGTATCATTAGTAATAAGCATCATCTTTCATGTTATTGTATCTATTACTGGCAAATTCCATGGTAAAAAAGACCAGGCACCATCATGAAGTATACCTTTCTGCTACAGCAGTGGCCGGATGGTCTATTACTGTGGTCTCCAAATCTTTGATATGCATACAAATACTAGTAAGTGTACCTAGCGTAATGTGGATCAGCTCATGTTGTAGGCTAAGGATACTGAATGAGGCATACTTTTCCTGTAGCTAAAGAAGTTTCCTGTGGCAGATTATGTCTGAAGATTACCACTGACCTCCATGATTATTAGGATAGCTTCAGTGAGAGAATTTGCAGTTATAATAATGGGTGCTGAATTTGTTTTATTCTTTTGTATTGTTGTCATCCCAGTCTACATTCAGATGTTCAAAAAAAGTGTTTCACCTATCTACATTTCATCCCATACTTCAGTTATTAATTCTTCACTTTACTGCAACAACTCCTAGTCACAGTTACCAAATATTTTTCTTATGTTTTCATTAAGTTACTCCAAAATTTATCAATTTGTGCATCTTATGGATTTCCTTCCTGGGGTTGTATTGCCAGAGTTATTACATATATGTAACGGCTAGTGAAAAACAAGTTAATTTCACTCAATTAAGAGAGTTGCATTTATTTTTTTATTGTTAATCAAGTAAATATTCAGTTACGATACTCTCTGCTAATGTTTTACAAAGGAAAAATAATTGATGTCAATCTGTCACTGATAGTATATTTATTGTTCATTTGTTTTCATTAGGAGGATTGCTTCATGAGCTGTCAAATGAGGGTGCACGATGTCAGTTTGAAGTCTTCTTAGAAGAACTAATACTACCACTCATGGTCAACTCGGCTCAACGAGGTGACCGTGAATGCCATGTTGTGGTGTTGCTGGATGATGACGTTGTTGACTGGGATGAAGAGTATCCTCCACAGATGGGAGAGGAATATTCTCAAAGTACGTATGTAATATTAAAATACTAATGTTTTTGGAAATGTTGAAAAGTTTATACATGATTGAAACTAATTTTATACCACAGACTAGGTAACTTCCATACACATATGAGGAGGATTGAAGGATTATATGTAATATATGAAGTTGAAAAGTCAGTGTGCTGTATGTAGCAGTTGAAGTGTCTTAAACATCTTGGCATCAAATTGGAGAAAACATAAATATTTCCTTGTTGAATATCCTTTGAAATTTTCGTGAGAGTCCACAAAACATCAACAGTGGCAGCTGAAGGACTGTGACAAACAGGTTGCCAACTAACCAGATCCATGCAGTATTCACTGGCTGACATGCCAGTCATACAAGAAGGCTAGGATTGTAGTGTTACTAGTTATTCTTTGAAGATGATTTTTACCCATTCTTTGTCACATGTGGCAAGGCCAAAGTTAGACAAGGAGTTGCTGAAAGAGTGTCAACAATGGCCCTGCCCCTGCCCCTGCTGTTCAGAATGGTCTTAATATGTAAGAATAAACATTGCTCATTCTTTGCAGTCGTGAATTCAAACACATTGCACTTGGCATTTGTTTGCTATGGGAGGGAATCATAACCTGAGTGTTAATGCGATCAAAAGGCATCATTTTGGTAGAATTTCTGCTTCGGAGGTGGGGACTGTCAATGTGCAGTACATTGGAGGAATGTTTAGTGCTGGAGTGGGGACAGGTGGGGGGAGGATGGGGGAATAGCTAATGTCGAGGCCAGGGGGCTTACAGGAACAAAGAATATGTTTTAGGTAGAATTCCCACCTATGCAACTGAGAAAATCTTGTACTTGTAGGAAGGACCCAGATGGTGCGGGCTGTGAAGCAGTCATTGAAATGAAGCACATTGCGTTGGGCAGCATGTCCAGCAATTGAGTGATCCAGCTGTTCTTGGCCACAGTCTATTGGTGCCCATTCATGCAGACAGCTAGCTTGTTAGCTGTCATGCCCACATAGGAAGTAGCACTGGTTGCAGCTTAGTTTGTAGATCACATGAGTAGGTAAGACATGGGAGATCTGTTTCTGGACAAAGTTTGGAAGGTAATTTCCATGTGTTATGGCCTCAGTGAGTCCCTTGGTATATTTGGAGAGGGACTGTTCGTCACTACAGATGTTGTTGGCAAGACTGTAAGGAAGGAATTTTCGCATGTGTGACAACTGTTGAAATGGACGTATTGTTGGCAGTTGGTAGGTTTGATTTGGTCCAGAGGTATTGATGTAGCCATCCTTCAGGTGAAGATCAACATGAAGGGAGTGTGGCTTGTTTCGTTGACAAATACCAGGTGAAGTTAGGATGAGGAATTCTGCCTTATGCATGACATCTTTTCAGTTTTGTTTTACCCAGACATGTTTCAGCACTTTTTGTACTATTGTAAAATTGTTGTTACATATTAACATTTAGAGAAACTTTTGGTACAAAATATTTACAGTTCACAGTTAAGATATGTGTTAGTGACTTGATGCACTGTATGTTATTTATTACATTATGTCTAAAGTTCTAGTTATAGCTTAATTGGCAAAAGAGTGGAGGATGTATGCATTAGTTTACATACATTACATAAAGCGATTGGGTAGCATTTTTGTGTGTGTGTGTGTGTGTGTGTGTGTGTGTGTGTGTGTGTGTGTGTAGGGCTGGGAGGGGGGGGGGAGGGGGATGTGATAGTTTTCTTCTGTAGTTAATTTTTGGTATAGGCTGCTACTAGTTTAAAGAGTCTGCAAGACCGTTTCAATGTTTGTTGGGTGGTGATCCTGTTCCATCAGGTGATCTGCAAATGTTGAATGTGAGCTATTGCTTTTCAGTGCTGAAATGTTCTGTATACCTGGTTCTGAAATTCTTGCATGTTTGAGCCTCAAATGCAGATTGACAGCAGTTGCAAGTAAGTTGGTATATACCAGATGGCTGTGTTTGTCAGTGTTGGTGGTATTTCTTCCAAGTCTGATCTGTATTGTGTTGTTGGTACTGTATGCTTTGTTGAGTCCTTGTTTCTTTAGTATATGACCTACCATGTCTGTGACTTTGTTGTTGTAAGTCATTATGTGCCATTTGTTGCTTACTGTCTGCTGATTTCGCGCGCGCGCGCGCGCGCGCGCGCGTGCGCGTGTGTGTGTGTGTGTGTGCGCGCGTGTGTGCGCGCGTGTGTGTGTGTGTGTGTGTGTGTGTGTGTGTGTGTGTGTGTGTGGCTAAGTAGTATCTGGGTGTTTTTGGTAAAGTATTTGTGATTTTCTTTGCCAAAAAAAAACAAAACCGTTATGTTGATTCAGCCGTTGTATTCACCAGACATGACCCCCGCCCCTGCGACTTCTTTCTGTTCCCAAAGCAGAAGAGAACCATGAAACGAAATCATTGTGCCGCCATTGATGAGAAAAAGTAGAAATCCTGAAGGAGCTGAACACCATATTGAAAAGTGGGTTTCAGAAGCGCTTCTGAGATGGGAAAAAGCACTGGTACCTGCCACATCCCTGCCCTATGGCTCCTACTTAGCCATCCATGCATCCCAGAGAACTAGGACTAATGTGGGGAGAGGAGTGGTGAGCAGGCAGGAAATTTTGTCGTGCTGCCAACTGTGGGAATGTACACTGCATACCTTAGCTTTTTATGAACATTCATAACATTTTAACATCGATTTGTCTGAATACATTTGTAGCCAGATTTGAAGTTACTTTAAAATTTTGTAAATACTTAGCACTAGTGTACATTTCTGTAAGAGATGAAAAAGTGTAGATAGCTGTATACTTACATGTTTTGCGCAGCATCGTTGTCAGTTCTCACCTTCAGATATGATGCAAATGAAACGCGGTGTGTCAGCTGCTGGTTTCACACAACCAATGAGGGAGCAGAGGGCAGACAAGCATTTGCTAAAAAGAGCTGAAGGAATGTTGTCACATTCTCAAGTTAGTTTAGATGCAAAATCTGCTGTGTATTCGGACGGGACGGGGGAAGGGGTCTGCCTGTGTTCTCGGGTCCCACTGTAAAAACAATCACAGAAATTACAACATACTTGGAAGAAACAGCAAAATATTTGGGACAACCAAGATTATAATTTTTTTTAGGCCTGTTTCACTCGCAGCAATTTAAATATGCTGTTAGGTCCCATCATAATAACCATGTCAGAAATGGCGACATATTTTAAAGAAATAATTGTGACAGCAAAAAGCTAAATTTCATCGCTGCTCGTATATAGGAATAAATTTCCTCTTTTATCACCGCTCATAGCTTAGGTGAACTATCATCCCAGATAATGATACCAGTGGTGGTGGTTAAAAATACAGTGGAATTTCGATTTTACATTTCCGATTTTGTTTTTTATGGTTCTACACCATAAATTAGTAGCCCCCGTGAAAAACCCATAAGATCAATGCTAAAAATTCCCTGTTTTTACATTTCTTCGTAGTAATGTTTACTTGATTCTACATTCGTACTCGATGTCTCGCTTGACCTTGTCCCATTTTCTTCCTATTGACATTTGATGTGACTAAATGGGTTATAAGTGGCACAAAAGACAGACACTTTGCACTGTGGGTGGTGGCAGAGTTAAGAGAATATGTTAGCCAACACAACTTGCAGCATTTGCACTCCACAGTGATGGTGGGTTGAGTACATTTCACATTACTCTTTGCAGTAACGGGTGCAATAATAATGTGGTGACATTGTGAAGGCGACCAGGAACAAGGCTACCGATTTGTCAGCTGCTGTGGTGTGGAGTTTATGTTTATGGATGTTTTAGTGACAGGAGAATATCAGTTATAGCAAGAACTCTTTAGAGGAATATGTTCGTGGCTGCACAATGTGAAAAATATTTTTGACAAGGAAGAATATGAATATTATTGCTCATAGTTTCACTCGCAGCAATTTCAGCTGTCCTCTTAGGCTCCTGCCTAACCACACAAGCAGAAATCACCACATTTTCGGAAATAAACAGTGAAATATTTGTGACAAGAAACACTATGAATTTTATTGGTGCTCGTTTAACTCGCAGGAGTGTAAGCCGTTCTCTTAAGTTTCTGTCTAACCACACACTCAGGAATCACCACACATTCGGAAATCAACAGGCATATATTTATTTCATCCTTCATTCTCTAACTAGGCAGAAATGTTTAACAACATCGAATATTGCAGAACATATTGTATTACAATCATAATGAACATGATAATGCTAGGTAGGGATGGGGGGGGGGGGGGGGGGGAATGGCATGCAGGAAATTGTGAACCTGTAACCTGTGTAAGTCAGCTAATCATGACGTTATCCTTGACACTACAGGTTTCTCATCTGAATTTAATGTTGTGCGTTGGGTATCATTAAATCTCTTGAAGCCTTATATTGTTAATGCATCATTAATGGACATTTAATGATATTTGTGATATACTTTTAGTGTAACATTGCTTTGAAATGGCATGCTGCTCACATACATCACAGACTATGAAGAAAATTAATGATCTAAATGCACACAATTCACATAGGGGTTGTTCACAAGTGCTCACAAAAGTTGATAGTCATAAGCCCACTATTGAAGCCACAACTGCAAAAAGTAGTGTGAAGCTGCGTCCACACTGCCACTGGAAACATGTTTCTGTCAGAGACATTATTTCCTGCAGTGCTTCGCATCTGTTCCAGACTTTTTTTTTCTTATCTCTGTTTCTTGCCGTAAACTTTCTCAGTGTATTCACATTGTCTGCAATACTATTTGTTGCATTGTTTTTGTTTTTGTTTTGTCTATGTCATGTCTAGAGATGAGGAAAGTGCAATACAGTGGAACCTCACATAGCAAGCATAATTCATTTCAGAATCTTACTCGTAGTGTGAAACGCTCATTAAGCAAAACAGTGTATCCCATAGAAATGTGTTCTGTACAGAAAAAGTACTAAAAGTTTTATCTTATTTGTGCCATTTATTCAAAGAAAATTACACATACAGTATTTTATACTTCGTTATTCATGATACATAAGTAATTCTTTTTCACTAGAAAACTACCTACGGCCATTTGTTTATGCTGAAGCTTCAATAGTTGGTGAAAATGCAACATAGCATTATCGTCAGTTTCGTAGCGTGTGTAGCCACTGCTTTATTGGGGTGATGATTTTCAGTGTACGATTTAACCAATTTCCATGCTTTCAGAATTTTTTTTATTGCACCAGAAAATTGCTGCTTTGAAGTACCGCCACCTCCTTCCGTTGAAGAACTCCTCTCCACGACTTCTTGCTGTGAAACAAAGTGCAACTCCATAAGCTCTTCGGTGGTCATATCTTGGCTGTGCTCTTCCACAAGCTCATTGATATCATACTTATCCACTTCTAGTCCCATGCTCTTGGCCAAAGACACAATCTCATTGACTACAGGCTCCACAGATACTGACTCAAATGTCTGTGTCGCATTTGACAAATCACTCTGACCAAAGTTTCTTCAAAGCAGACTTGGTAAACCCTTCTCATGCCTTTTGACCATCTTGATGCAGGCAACGGTATTGAATTGATATTTCCAAAAACTCTGAGAGATTGATAACTTCAGTCAACTCGAAGTAATGCTTGAAGAGTGCTTCAGTGTAGAGCTTCTTAGAGACAATCCACTGGACCATAGGATGGAGTAATGGAGTGGTGTTGGGAGGCAGAAATTGGATCTTGATTAATTCAAATTGTTCAAGTAGGGGGTCTTGTAGGTGTGGAGAAGGGAAGCAGTGTTGTCTATAACAAGCAACACATGGAGAGGCAGATTTATCTCAATCAAATATTTTTTCACTTAAGGACCAAATTCTTCATTGATCCAATCACAAAAAAAAAAAAATCACATGACACCCAAGCCCTGTTGTTGGACCTCCACATCACATGTAACCTGCTCTTCAGGATTTTACACCTCTTGATGGCTTGTGCAGTTTCTGAATGATAAAACAGCATTTAATTTTCAAATTACCATGCATTGACACAGAATAGCAGTGTGAGATGGTCTTTCATTGGCTTGTGATCAGACAGCACATTCTCCTCTGCTGTTATACAGGTACACTTTGGTTTCTTTTTCCAGAGTAGACCAATCTTGTCACAATTAAAAACCTGTTGTGGTAGATAACCCTCAGAATCTATGAGCATCTTGAAGTTGCTGATAAAGTTCTGCTGCCTTTGGCCAGATCTGGCTTCTTCATAGTGTCTCACAATGCTGCGGATACCTGTTCTTCTCTTAAACCCTTTAAACGCTTCTTTGGCCATAGATAACCCTGGTATCTTCTTAACGAGGTCAGTGAAAGTCATTCTTGCCTTCTCACAAATGATGTTCTTTTTAATAGTGTCGCCCAGCAGTTTCTTTTCATTTATCCACATAAGGAGCAACCATTAGACTTCATTGAAAATATGGAACCGTTGTTTAGATACTCCTGTCATTCCCTTTGAAGCATCTGTCTCCTTAATCTTGTCCTTGTTCTTGAGGATAGTGTGCAAATAGTTGATGTAGACCAATTATATGCGCATGCTAAATCAGCAATGCTCAGACCACGTTTGCGTTTTCCAGTGATGTTATGTTTCATTTCTAAGGTTATTTTCTTTCTTCTATGGTCATCTTCTTGCGGCATTATCTTTGGGGACATTTCTATGGAGGTTATTAAAATTTGCACACAAAAAAACACTGTGTGAACACAACTTTGGAAAAATGTGTAATCACAAGCTGCACTAAGATTGTTAGTGGAAAGAGTGCTAAACCCAGACAGCAGTATGTATTAAAGACATTGTTCATATGCCACTGCTGACAATGTGAACGTTTCCCCCACCGCACGCTAACGGTTAGTGACATGACACTAAATCGTTATGCGAAACATAACTTGTTAAGTGAGTCATTTTTTTTACAATTTCTTTTGCTTGTTGTGCGAATTGTGCATTATGGGAGGTGCCCATTAAGCGAGGTTCCACAATAGGTGTTGCTGAACTATTAATACTCAAAGGTTCACACAAACACAACCAAAAGACATTTTCATCTTTCATTCTTCATTTATTTATTTATTTATTTATTTATCATGACTTGTGACCTGATGACCATAAACATCTCTCATTTTTCATAGTTTTACAGAATAAGGTTGCATTGGTTTTAAAACTATGACATTAATTTGGTGACGAGTTTGTGTATAGTGGTTGTTAATGGTTCATAGAGTCGTATTAGTTGTTGTAAGAAATAGATTTGTTAGTTTGTATACAGTCATCTTTGGTGAATGAAAAAATGCTGTAGAACAACTGATGGGTCTGGCAAATGAGTATGGGAGACAGCTCTAGTTACCATAATTTCACTTGGGTATCACCATAAGGAGTTTGAACTTCTGGCATATATGGTATCATCTTGTTTTCCATGCTGTCTTTCTCAGTATTTTACCAAATGTAGCAGTAGTTTTCTGTGGAGTGTCTTGTTTCATTGCTGCTCTTGTACTGCTTGCTTCATATATTCCACAAGCAGCCGTCAGCTTGGTACAACGATAACAACTTGACAGTCTGCTGCCTCATCCATTGCAAATTTATTTATTTATTTTTTCTTCAGAAAAACTTAGTACAGCAAGAGAAAACAAAAAACCTGAAAAACTCTCTACAACAGACGACACAATGCAAGATAAACAAACACTTGCACTGTGCAGTGGTGAATGTGGTAGCTGCTCTGGAATATCATTTCGTTTAATCTGTACTGACATTGCTATGGAGAGATGTTTCCATCTTTCGAAAGATGTTTCTAAATGGTCCACATCAATTAACTGGAAACATGTTTCAAGTCTAGTGTGTACGTGTCTTGAAGTCTATTCAACCCAATTAAACTGCCATTGACCACAGAAGGAAAACACTCACTATCACTTGTTAGATTCCGAAGTGTTTCACCAAACTTCACAGTTTTTCGTTTAATTTACAACGTTCATCAATTATTTTTTTCTTTTTTTTTTTTCTGGGTGAACCCAAAAGAAAGAAGTCTTGGAAACGTGTGTTTTGATGTATAATCTGTGGTCGTAGTGTGTTGGACGATAGTGCAATTACCTTGTACCCAGATATCAATTTTACTTTTTGCCGAGATTTTATTTGCTGTTACACATCTGTGAAATTCATTACTGCAAATTTTTGTATAAAAATTTTATTGTACAGTTAATTTCCTTCCCTTATGCATATTTTATACAATTAGTGGGGATTAGGATTTTTAATCATCTGTGCCAGTTACATGTTTTTGCTCATATTTTGAGGGTTTTAATGTTTTCCTCAATCTTGCATTTTCCTCAATTTTACGGCTTTTAAGTCTGGATCCCAGCGGTTTCACTGTAGTGATGCTATAAACGACTGTCGTAGGTAGTAAACAAAAAATGAGTGTAGATCAAAATTAAGATAAACAGTTCATTTTTCTTTAATTTCACCTTCTATTATCAGCATGTGGACAACAATAAATAGTATAAGTTTAGGATGGTTTCAGGGTTAACTTTTTTGATCAGGTATTTGATATCAGTAACAGAGTTCATAATTTTGATTAGTCAGAATATTTTAAAAATAAAAGGGGTCATTTTGTATATTTAGGGTGTCTTATAATCTGGCAAATATGATATTTCCTTCTTTCTGTCCATTCTAGCTACAGGTGTTAAGATATCTTTGAGAATTTTTAATGCATTGGTTTCTCCTTGCCCTCCACTTTCGTTTTCCATTGATTTTCCATAAGCTTGATTGCCATGTAAAATATAAAATGGCCAAGAAAACTTGTAAATCAGTGTCACATAGCATATGTTTCCTCGTCTTGAGTGAATTTTGTCAGTGCAAAGGGTGAAAAGTTTGATACTATCAGAGTTCATACTGAGTCTAAAATGACATTATTTGCATGAATATAAACAGAGATAAAATGAGATGTTTAAAGGTATTGTTTGACATAACTAAGTTCTTGATGATGGAGGGATGATGTTATATTATCCTGGAAAATGTGAGAAAATTTTTGAAAATCTTCCAGCAACAGCATACGTGTCGGTGTGCATTTGTGTTTTTCGTGATTGTTTATATCATTTGAGCATTATTTAGTTTCTCTACTTTCTTAAAAGCAAGTGTTTTTTAACCAATTTTGTTGATATTTAGTATGTTGCTGAGGCTGAATTTATCGTTGACCATGATTGATTTTTAGTCAGAAAGTTACTAGTGTTACATAGTCACTGGCCATTGATGGCTCTTGTTACAGCAACATTGTCGGCAACTGCCATATCATCCTTGATCCAGGGTGACTCTTTCTATTTACCTCCTTGAACAACCTCTTTTTTTTCCCCTTAATTTTGCCACACTTTCCACTTATGTGTGTTTTTTGTTGCTTGTTACAGCAAAATCATTGGTATTATTGTTGAAATGCAAATAGTGCTTCATGTAAATCCATTATATTGTAACAGTTGTATGCTGTCATATGTGTGTGTATTTGTACAATGTAGCAATAGAGGAGACCACTTGCCAAATAGAAGCATTGCAACATTGATAGGCACACAAAATAGAATGAAAACTTTAGTAGCAAGGTTTCCATTATTTTTTTGTGTGCCCGTTGATAACTCAGCACTTCTTGTATTGAGCGACTGGTCTCTTTTACTCCTAAATTATTTACAGTCTGCCAGAGTTTTACTTACCAAATGTATTTTATATTCACCAAGAGACAGATGGGCTGGCCTGTATTTACATCCAGCACATGTAACTGCCAGTACAGGAAACTGAAACACAGTAAAATAGATTACAGCATTCCTAACATTCAGAACCAGGAGTTCCTTCTTGGGGCAGAGATGAATTGATTAGAAGGGGGAGAGGGGGGTGTGGGGCGAGGGTGTTCGTGACCAGACAGAATGACAATCTGGCCATAACTATGGGTTCTTTGATTGCTCTGGGAGGTGACTCATCTGAAATGCAACATATGAAATACTAGTTAACTTTATTACATGAAAGAATAAAATGATTTACTTGACTTGATACAGTCTTTTGTCACAGGACTGTGTGAATATTTACAAATGTCGTTGAATATTAAAGCATTGTTTGAAATATACAATGAAGTACAATGTCACCATTTACAAAAGTTCGTGTCCATCTCAGACTTGAAAGTTCATGCCAATCTCAGGTTTGGCTAACACTGGTCCTACTGAATGATGTTGACTGCTTCAGCTGAGGTCACAAACTGGGGCACACCGCTTCCAAGCTCAGCTATATATTGAACCTGTGCAAAGGTGCTGCTGTGCTGAGAGAGAGGGTGTGTCTTCTTCAACCTCCTCTAACCTTTGCTGCAGATTGCAGTAAGACATCACTAATGTCTATGGTATCGACATGCACTGCCAATTTTGGTGTGGTGCTGCAAGCTTCAGGTGATACCATACAACTGATGCAGATTAAGTCACAGTGGAATATGAGGCTATGTTGCAGAGCTAGTTCCTGTTTCATGAGTTCATGGAAGCTGATTTTGTGTGGAAGACTCCAAATGGCCCGTGAGATATGTAGCACGTATGTAGATCTCTGCAGTTATGTTGGAAGAGCACTGTCAGTACTGTCAGTGGTGAGGTGGTGGTAGTAGGTTGTAGACGTTCTATGGATTGGGTAGTGATGATGGCCTGGAAATATCATAAAGTTTGATAACGATGTTTCTCTCTCTCTCTCTCTCTCTCTCTCTCTCTCTCTCTCTCTGTGTGTGTGTGTGTGTGTGTGTGTGTGTGTGTGTGTAAAAAAGATACCAAGGCAAGGGGGGGGGGGGGGGGGAGATACCATTTCAGGACTTAGTTTTAGAAAGTTGTGAGGATTTTCAGCAAGTTGAAAGGTTTGTGTAATAATCTGTTGATGTTGTTGATAGTGATAAGGGAGGGGATTACTTTTGTGATAGGTACTTAGTAAGTAGATAATGACTGCCTGAGATATTTGTTGACTGACAAAGTCAGTGGGAGATCTATGGAAGTGAAAAACATGGTAAAGGTCTGCTCCTCCTACATCTCTTACCAGTAAAGGTCTAACTTCCACACAGATGAGCTGCTCTCTTTTTGGTATGACTAGTACTCATCTCAATAACATGACTCAAAAAGATCCCAGTGCGAGCTACTCTTCACAGCATAGGCACTTGGGTGTCCTCCTACGCAGCACTATGTAGCACATATGTAGATCTCTGCAGTTATGTTGGAAGAGCACTGTCAGTACAGTCAGTAGTGAGGTGGTGGTAGTAGGTTGTAGATGTTCTACGGATTGGGTAGTGATGATGGCCTGGAAATATCATAAAGTTTGATAACGATGTTGCTCTCTCTCTCTCTCTCTCTCTCTCTCTCTCTCTCTCTCTGTGTGTGTGTGTGTGTGTGTGTGTGTGTGTGTGTGTGTAAAAAAGATAAGTGGAGATATCGAGGAAGTGCTGAGCAGTGATTTACTCATGCAAGGATTTGTTAATGTATAATACATTTAGTCATATGAACAGTCAGAACACAAACAGAGAATCTGTCATGATGTTACACTACACAGACTTGACGTAAGGACACTTACATTTACCTATGATTTGGTAAATGTTAAGCACCTTCTTTCACACACCCCTTGAAGGTGATGCAAATGTTATAATGTATTATGTTCTCTTTGTATGTAGTAGCTGTAGGATTTGATAGTTTACAGGTAGTGAATAGTTTCTTCCATTCTATCTTTTTTTTTTTCTCCATTATCCCATCACCTCCTGCAGCTGGGTATTGTTTGTTTATGGAATGTAAGAATATATTGTGTGACAGTAAACTTTCAGGTATGAATAACAAGACATGAAGAAAACTGAATATTGATGGCATTACAAGCCTGGTCAACCACTAGCCATGATATGGAATCAAAAGAAAGAAATAAATAATAAATGAAGGAAAGCCCGTGCTTTAAGTATTAAGTCTGATATCCCTTGGCACGCCCAAACCTGAATAATAATAATAAAAAAAATTATACCCCAATAAAAGAAAGCCAATGGGACTTAGTATAATTTTTTTTTTAGTGTAAATATTTCACATGCATATTCTTGTAAATTTATATATATTTGTGTATGTGTTAAAACTTTGCATATTGTCAACATATTTTGAAATGTGACCAAGAGATGTTGTTTCATAAGTAGCGATGTAAACATGCTTGGACAAAGTGAACTTTGTTAAAATGTAAATGTGGCAAAAAGTGTTGCAAACCGTGTTAAACAGTGAACGTTATAAACGACGAATTTTGTGTTTTTTGTGAAACTTATGGTGCATAAACCAAATAACTGTTTGTAAATCGATATAAACTGCAATTTACTTCGACGATAATGAGGATTTTCGCACTGCAAATGAACGTTTGTTGGCAAGTGTAAACAATGTGGTGAAACACCTACCTTTGCGAACATCGACGCCGTTGTTCCTGGCCGGTCTTTAGATGCTTTGGAGACAAACTCAGCACCTGTCGTAGGCGATGTGGAGGGTAAAAACTACATCGACCATATATTCCCCAGGAACAATAGTCATGAAAACGCACAAGGACCTGGAGTGTTGTGTCGTAACAGAAGACATGGACGTTGCTTCAGATCACGCACACGCTCAATCTTATGGTGTCACCGAACTTAACACGCCATTTATGCTGGAATAACAACTTGTAATGAACACTATGTGAAAGTGAATACTGTTCAAGACTGTCATAACGCAGCGATTTTGAAACTGCCGCACGCGAAATTCAGTGATGCTATTGCGCATGCGCAAAGACTACGTGCTGCCAGAGATGCATTGGGAAACCAACGCTGGAAGCGCACAACATTAACTGCGCTGGTGAGCAGCTTGCTCAAACGCACACTATGTAAACGTATATATATTAATTGTCTAAAAAGGATCAAAACTGTAACAAGTATATGTAGTATATAGATTTAGAAACCAAGTATTGACAAAGATAATCCTCTAAGTATGCACGTGGCATTTCCTGGGAAAATATGTATAATAGACATTTAGGTATATCTATTCTATTGTTTGCTAGCCTGCCACGCTAAATGTTTTAGTGTGACAGTCGAGGGGGCGATGTAGCGGGACTTTGAATTTCGCCGCGCTGCGCTCGTTCCCTCAGATAAAAAATATCCCGTCGCATCGGTATGAGCGCTCGACGGCACAGAAACTACTAAAATTTTAACTCTTTTTTTTATTCAATTGTCTCTTGATAGCCGAAGATTAATACAGACGTGATCTGATGCTGACGTAAAAAAAACTTAATGGCTAATCTTGATCTGATTATAATGTGTAGACATTGTGGAAGTTGTTAAGAAATTCGGAGGATGGAAGTAGCAAAGTAAATTAAATTGCATACAGTATCAAGATGATTTTAATTGGTATAAATTAGTGATTCCTGGACAATTGCAAGATTTCGGAGCAGACTTTTCACGCAAAAATGAAGGAGATTTTTGAAGACCTGGACGCCGCCCGAAAGAAGACAAGTTAACCTGGTAAAGGATGATCTCTCATCTACGCCACTTCCCCCCGTCAGTTACATTCTGTTATTCTCTGTTTCTGTTCAGTAAGTTTTGTAGTGGAAATTGGTTTAACTTTTGCTCAAAAACGCCACAAGGACCACCCCAACTATAGCTTTTCTGTAATACGAAGTCCGATTTGCATTTCATTCTTTCCCTTTTTCACGGTCTCTCTTCTCCATTTATTTTTTTATTAACCACTACAAGGTGATACCATACAACTGGTGCAGATTAAGTCACAGTGGAATATGAGGCTATGTTGCAGAGCTAGTTCCTGTTTTATGAGTTCATGGAAGCTGATTTTGTGTGGAAGACTCCAAATGGCCTGTGAGATATGTAGCACGTATGTAGATCTCTGCTGTTATGTTGGAAGAGCACTGTCAGTACTGTCAGTGGTGAGGTGGTGGTAGTAGGTTGTAGATGTTCTATGGATTGGTTAGTGGTGATGGCCTGGAAATATCATAAAGTTTGATAACGATGTTGCTCTCTCTCTCTCTCTCTCTCTCTCTCTCTCTCTCTCTCTCTCTCTCTCTCTGTGTGTGTGTGTGTGTGTGTGTGTGTGTGTGTGTGTGTGTGTGTGTGTGTAAAAAAGATACCAAGGGGGGAGGGGGGGGAGATACCATTTCAGGACTTAGTTTTAGAAAGTTGTGAGGATTTTCAGCAAGTTGAAAGGTTTGTGTAATAATCTGTTGATGTGGTTGATAGTGATAAGGGAGGGGATTACTTTTGTGATAGGTACTTAGTAAGTAGATAATGACTGCCTGAGATATTTGTTGACTGACAAAGTCAGTGGGAGATCTATGGAAGTGAAAAACATGGTAAGGGTCTGCTCCTCCTACATCTCTTACCAGTAAAGGTCTAACTTCCACACAGATGAGCTGCTCTCTTTTTGGTATGACTAGTACTCATCTCAATAACATGACTCAAAAAGATCCCAGTGTGAGCTACTCTTCACAGCATAGGCACTTGGGTGTCCTCCTACGCAGCACTAGTTTTACTGAACTCCAGAAATGAGAACATGCTCTTAAATGTATACTCCATCAGACCACCTTCTTAGACTTAAACTATGTTTTTCCAACTGCTCCCTTCCACACCTTATCCTTGTTTCATTGGTATTCATTAGAATTTTTATGTATTTGTTCTTCTCTTTTATACGTCTCTCCAATTATCAGTCTCTATTTGTTTCAGCTGTTAACAGTACAGCAATGCACCGCTTTTTCAAATACATCGAAAATAGAGATGTGGCTAAGCAAGTTATGAAGGAGAGAGGGCTGAAGAAAATTAGACTTGGAATTGAAGGCTATCCGACATACAAAGAGAAAGTGAAGAAAAGAGCAGGAGGACGAGCAGAAGTGATCTACAATTACGTTCAGCGTCCTTTCATTCACATGTCATGGGAGAAGGAAGAAGCAAAAAGCAGACATGTTGATTTTCAGGTATGTGTATTTTTAATAATTTGTCATTATAAAGATTTTTTATATTAAATCATATTCGCTATGACAGTAGCAAATTTATTATGAAATGTGGGATAGATACCGTAGGGGTTGCGAAGCAACTCAAATCGCTTGATACGGGCAAGTCTTCAGGTCCAGATTGTATACCGATTAGGTTCCTTTCAGATTACGCTAATACAATAGCTCCCTACTTAGCAATCATATACAACCGCTTGTTCACCGATAGATCTATACCTACAGACTGGAAAATTGCGCAGGTCGCACCAGTGTTTAAGAAGGGTAGTAGGAGTAATCCATCGAACTACAGACCTATATCATTGACGTCTGTTTGCAGTAGGGTTTTGGAGCATATACTGTACTCAAACACAATCACCTCGAAGGGAACGATCTATTGATACGTAATCAGCATGGTTTCAGAAAACATCGTTCTTGTGCAACGCAACTAGCTCTTTATTCGCACGAAGTAATGGCCGCTATCGACAGGGGATCTCAAGTTGATTCCGTCGTTCTAGATTTCCGGAAAGCTTTTGACACCGTTCCTCACAAGCGACTTCTAATCAAGCTGCGGGCCTATGGGGTATCGTCTCAGTTGTGTGACTGGATTCGTGATTTCCTGTCAGGAAGGTTGCAGTTCGTAGTAATAGACGGCAAATCATCGAGTAAAACTGAAGTGATATCAGGTGTTCCCCAGGGAAGCGTCCTGGGACCTCTGCTGTTCCTGATCTATATAAATGACCTGGGTGACAATCTGAGCAGTTCTCTTAGGTTGTTTGCAGATGGTGCTGTAATTTACCGTCTAGTAAGGTCATCCAAAGACCAGTATCAGTTGCAAAGCGATTTAGAAAAGATTGCTGTATGGTGTGGCAGGTGGCAGTTGACGCTAAATAACGAAAAGTGTGAGGTGATCCACATGAGTTCCAAAGGAAATCCGTTGGAATTCGATTACTCTATAAATAGTACAGTTCTCAAGGCTGTCAATTCAACTAAGTACCTGGGTGTTAAAATTACGAACAACTTCAGTTGGAAAGACCACATAGATAATATTGTGGGGAAGGCAAGCTAAAGGTTGCGTTTCATTGGCAGGACACTTAGAAGATCCAACAAGTCCACTAAAGAGACAGCTTACACTACGCTCGTTCGTCCTCTGTTAGAATATTGCTGCGCGGTGTGGGATCCTTACCGGGTGGGATTGACAGAGGACATCGAAAGGGTGCAAAAAAGGGCAGCTCGTTTTGTATTATCACGTAATAGGGGAGAGAGTGTGGCAGATATGATACGCGAATTGGGATCGAAGTCATTAAAGCAAAGACGTTTTTCGTCGCGGTGAGATCTATTTACAAAATTTCAGTCACCAACTTTCTCTTCCGAATGCGAAAATATTTTGTTGAGCCCAACCTACATAGGTAGGAATGATCATCAAAATAAAATAAGAGAAATCAGAGCTCGAACAGAAAGGTTTAGGCGTTCTTTTTTCCCGTGCGCTGTTCGGGAGTGGAATGGTAGAGAGATAGTATGATATGTGGTTTGATGAACCCTCTGCCAAGCACTTAAATGTGAATTGCAGAGTAGTCATGTAGATGTAGATGTAGAGGCTTTTTGTTTATATGGAGTTTGGAAAGGGACTGGGAGCGAGAGACGCCTCCACTTCGGTATGAACGCATAGGGCGAAAATCTATCACTAGGCTCACAATGTGAGGCAGAAAATGGAAAAATAAAATGAAATGAAAGCTCCCAATTGAGTTGCCAAAATAATCAAAACATGCATGCCAAGTAAATATATATCTCATTCCATAAAAACCATCTCAGCTTGTTACCAAATGGTTTCATAGATTTGAGATAAATGTATGGCTTAAATTATAAGTTAGGAAATCTGTCGAACTTCAGATGTGTACATGCATTATATAATACATTCTCTATCTACTTTGTGCTATAGCTGTACAAATTGCATTTCTGCAAGAGCTGAAGAAAGCTAACACATTTGAAACACGTTGTTAAAAGATTGTTTCTTCGTTTTCTGATGGTTCAGCCATATTAAAGCTTAGCATCAATATACTGAAGTTACTGACATTACTAAACGAAAGAATGATGGTATTATTTGGCCATATAGTGTATGGAGAAGACAGGATATAAAAAAGTGTATCTGAGAACAAACCTAAAGCCTTAAAAAAATGAATAGTGGCTGCCGTTCATCGGGAGTTTATCATCAGACAGGTAACTGAGGGCATTTTTTTCTACAATCATTGTGGTCCTCATACAGGAAGCTCGGGGAAAGGGGGGGGGGGGGATACTAGGTAAAACGTTGTTGATTGGAAGATATGTAGTTTTTGAAATGTGTTTCACCGGTAAGCACCATTTTTATGTCTAGTTCCTTTACACTAAGATTTCTTTCCATATATCTGCAAATTTCACATTGAGAACTAATAATTCAAAACAAGCCACTCAGTTTTTGCTTCTTCTTTCAGTGTGTGAAATCTAAGTCTGTTACAAATCTTGCGGAGGGCAACTGCAGATCCAGCACTAGAATTAGATGCTGGTGGCAACCTCTGCCATTGGTTGCTGCTCCTGTGGGTGCTGTGGAACAAGAGGAAGGTGCAGTAGGAGGACCTTTGCTCCCATCATTGCCTGCAAACGAGCCATACCCAGCAGCAGATGACCTTGTATTTACCATTGAGTCTTGATGACAACTCGTAGCCATTTTTTCTTTTGAAATATCTTGTGATGTTTAAATTAACAGGAAGTGAATTGTGTGCAAGTGGATAATCAAAATGGTGCTGTGCATTTGAGGCATAATCCATGGTCACTAATGGTGCTAAAATACTAATGATTGTGGTTGCTTCGTAGTGTAATGCATGAATTACTAATTGGTAAAACACGCATATCTAATATAAGGGCTGTAATTTGTATGTCAGAACACCCATAAATACATGGCACATTCATGATTGTTACTTCTTCATTGGCAGCATGTAATATAAAATTATTTAAAACCTGTGAGTTATGAATATTTATTCTTTAACAAATGTTTTTAAGCAACATTTGTCTGTACTGCTGTGTGCAGGAAAACTTACTGTGTATAAATCCTTTCATTACAATATTTAAATTTAATGTCTCTTCAAAATAGTGATTGTACTGTCCTTCCATGAACTGCTTTCAACAGATCTCCCCACCCCCACTCTCCCTCTCTCTCCCTCTCTCTCCCTCTCTCTCCCTCTCTCTCCCTCTCTCTCCCTCTCCTCCCTCTCTCCTCCCTCTCTCTCCTCCTCTCTCCCCCTCTCTCTCTCTCCCCCTTCCCCCTCTCTCCCCTTTCCCCCTCTCTCTCCCCTTTCCCCCTCTCCCCCCTTTCCCCCCTCCCCCTCTCCCCCCCTCCTCTCCCCCCCTCCCCCCCTCCCCCCCTCACTCTCTCTCTCTCTCTCTCTCTCTCTCTCTCTCTCTCTCTCTCGCTCGCTCTCTCTCTCTCTCTCTGTGTGTGTGTGTGTGTGTGTGTGTGTGTGTGAATATTGTTAATGATTATTTTTGGTTTCTCATTTTTGTGAGATAAATAAGGATGTTTTATCCACATTTAGCTTCACAAACAAATTTCCATATCTTTATGTAAAACACTTTTGATGATTTGATGACTGATTTAATAATAAGTGATTGTAATTAATTTCAGACTTTGTTTTTGTAGGTTAGTGTATCCAAATCTGCATCTATGTAGTAAATTATAATTAATTTGTTACATGTTGTATATATACAGCTCAAAATACTGTGGCTAGATTTCTTGACTTGTATAAGTTGGATCTCAGATAAATCCTTATGCAGTCCAGGATGTAGTGGAGGGGAATGAAGGCCCATGACATTTGCCTGTACTGCTGTGTGCTTGAATTTTTGTAGGCCATGGAAGTTTGAATTCTGTTTCCAACCATAAAAGCTTGTGTATAATTTCATTTACTGAGATGTTTAAGGTCAGCTTGATTGCAAAAGGAGAACGTACAAATCGCTAAAATTTCCATCTTCAAACGATACTATTTATCAGGTTGAAGCAGTATTTGAGACAAAGCCATCAAATTCCAGAGACAGTTGAAACACGAGCACTGTTAGATACAGGGAAAGAATGTTTGCTTACCTACCACTAAAATGTCAAGTGAAAATGCTGTTAAAATTATTAAAAAAAAAAATTCCAGCTAATTGTGATAATTTGTATAAGGGTACATTGTGCTTCACTGTCTACAGTTTCAGGTGATATTCAGAGAGGACACAGAAGCCATCAAAAAGAACTGACATACAGTTGATGTTCAGTGTTACTAGTAAGTGTAAGAACAGAATATCAAACATTTTTATCACAGATTTGTTAATGTTTGTACATGAAAGCTGTAAATGTTTTTAGCATTTTGTGGTTTAATAAATGTTCACTTCATTCTGCTAGCAGCTCTTTTCAGTTGTCATTTACAAGTACACATTATAAACTTGTGAGGCATTAACAGCTTGCAACTTACTTGACTCTCTGAAGTGGTATCAAAAAGCTCTTGAAATATATTAATAACAACTATTATGTCTTCCCTAGTTTGTATGCTGCACAGTCACCTTCACAGGAGTCCTCTCGGGAGCAGATAAACCAATCTCAACATATCTGCCACTTTTCAAATGCACCCTTGATGTGCTACTTTGTTAGGGCATTTAATAACCTCGGTGATTGTACTTGAACTTCCTCAATTTTTCAAATCGCCGCACCTCTTTTCATACTGCTAGATGTTTCTGTGAATCCTGTTACCAAATTATGTAATTAATTCAGACATGAACTTCTATCTTTGTCAAAAGCAAAATAAGCAATCACATTGCTCTGCTCAGAGGGATAAAAGTTATTGAAATTCTGGCAGTGATGAACTGTCTAGAAAGGTTAAGATTCTTTCTAACGCATCTGAAACATATCTTCCAGTTAGAAGTAACATCACAGAAAATGAAATAAAACGGTCTGTATTTTTTGTAGTGCTCACCAAAATACACCAATATTTGATCTCTCCTTTTTTATTTTCCTTAATCTCAGTTCACAGTAATGGTGGCTCATTAGTTCAGAAAAGAAGTGAACATTGTAAATTATCTGAAGGACAAGTGAAAATTGTTATCTTCCTTCACACAGTCAGAAAATAAAATATGACAAGAGTTTTAAATTAACCTTGCTGTGCTGCACCTCTGGCTTAACATACATATATTTCTGGACTAAAGAAATTTATTGTTTCATAAAACATTGTATTTAAAATAATTTTTGATTGGTGCTACAAAGCTCTCTATGGTGAAAGACATATTTACTAGTAACATGTCTGTCATCATTCTATTTTTACTTTTTTCTCGTCACAGTTTTAAAATCCATTGTTTTTAAAATAATTAATGTTTTCTTTTTTAAATGTATTTATATCTTATTAAGGTTGGTGATACAGTCCCTTGATACCAGGCTTTGGGTGCATAGGAAGGAATAATGTAAGGGATATCTCTGGATTTACAGAAAAAGGTGATGGTCATTATTGACATGCCAGAACACAAGTCAATTGGCATAATACAAAACATTTCATAGTTAAGCTGAATAAACAGAAAGAATACAATTAAGTCATTCGGAAAGAAATGACAGCGCTGTGTCGCTCAGCAATGCATATTACATGGCTTAGAAACATTTTTTCTTAATTTGGTATGTGTGGAAGACTTTATTTCTTGCTTTCTATAAACTTAAGAGTGGCATGAGATCGGAATAAGATTACCTGGGTTATCTTTTTACCGCATTATTTGGTCATTCTGTATGGAAAACCAGGGGAAAATTACAACGGCCTTCAATAAGGCCTGTTCAAAAAATTCTGAACATCGGTAATTTCACGCCCATGGTGTGTAAGAGCAAAATGCGGTTGGCATCCCTGCACATGCCTGTATTTAATGTGTAAGTGCCAGGAGTTTCATGTCTGGCAGTTATCATTCAGTGCTGGGTTGAATAGAACATTTTGTTGCAAAGTTTGCGAATTTCGAGATGGTAGTGTTAGAGGAACAATACATCTGCATTACATTTTGCATGAAACTCGAGAAAACGTTTACTTACTGTTACGAATGGTTCACATTGTTTAAAAATGGCTGGATAGAAGTTAAAGACGACCCTCGTTCCGGATGCCCTTCGACATTTACCGACAACACTCATGTCAAGAACGTCAGCGAAATTGTTCATGCCAATCAAAGACTTGGCTGTCGGACAGATTGCAGAAGAATGTAACATTTGAGTTGGACCATGTCATGAAAGCCTGACACAGCATCTTGGAATGCATGGTGTTGCTGCCAGGTTCGTCCCACAGCTCTTTAGTCAAGTGGTATTGACTAATGACTTCGCCTCACAATCTGTGAAGGGCTTTTGGATCACACAAATGGGAACAAGATGTTCCTTAAGAGAATCATAACAGGTGATGAGATGTAGGTTTACAGTTATGATGTTGAGACCAGTCTTCACAATAGGCTGGGAAACGTTTTCCAAACAAAAATAAGCTCATCAGGTCACGTCGGATGTCAGTCATGCTGATATTTTTCTTTGACTTGTGAAGGATTAGTTCGTCATGAATTCATGCCACAGAGAGAAACTGTTGATTGACAATACTGTTGGGATGTGTTGCAACGCTTGCGAGAAAATGTAAGAAGGAAACGGCATGAAATGTGCTGAGACTCTTGCATCACGATAATGCACCCGCAAATGCATTCCTGTTGGTGTATAACTATCACACTATCAACGAAATCACTGTGCTGCCTCATCCTCCGTACTCTGTAGACCTGGCTCCTGTGAACTTTTTTTTGTATTTCTGAAGTTAAAAACCCCATTGAAAGGGTGAAGAGTGCAACGATAGACTAGATAAAAGAAAATTCGCAGATGCCACTTCTTGCGCTCCAGCAAGAGGCATACCTAGACTGCTTCTGGAAGCAGGAATTGTACTGAGCACGTTGTATCAATTGTGGAGGAGAGTATTTCAAAGGAGACCATGTACTATGAGTAAAAGGTAAACGTAGAAAAATTTTGTGGACAAAGTTATGGAATTTTTTTTGAACAGACCTCGTAAGTGACTAGTATGTCTATTACAAAATGTTTTGGGTTTATGGATGGGCCTATCAGCTTTCATAGTTGGACAGAGTCAAACATTCAATATTGATTGATTTCATTTTTATGTGAAATACTGGATATAATTACTACATATAAGGGAAGTCATAAGTATGGATCTAGGACAGGATTTATTGACGTAAATGTTATAGGAGGACAGAATATTCATATTTTAACACTTGTTTGCCATTAGCATGAAAAAAATATTTTGTATGTGAAACTTCCTCTTGAGCCAAGTCAGCCATGAGTAGTGTGGTCTCATTTGGTTGAGTGTCTAGGTTAGGAAAGGACTCTCGGTGGATATGACTGGCCAGAATATCTTGAAGGAAGGAATCTTAAAAGTCTGATGTCCTGTCGATAACACAGTCTTTAAAAACAGAGCACAAGCTTGGATTACCGAAAGGATGGGGAAGGATATAAGTCATGCTTATTTTCAAAGGAACCATTCTGGCGTTTGCCTGGAGTGATTCAGGGAATTCACAGGAAATCTAAATCTGGAGTCTGGAAAGGTATTTGAACCATCGTCCTCCCAAATATGATTCCATCATGCTAAACACTGTGCTACTTCGACCGGTCAGTATCTTTAAAATGTCTTCCAAGACTTCAGATGGCAGCATTGCTTGTAACAGTAATACAAAAACATCAGAAAACTCATTGCATAATTATTTTCCTGGAATTCAAGTCATATTATCAGTGTTTTACTTGTTCTCAGGCCATTGAAGAATTTAAATAAAATAAATGGTAGTATTGCTATTATACAACTTGAAGTCATTCAGACTCAGAGGGAAGCAACCTTAAGTATCTGCTGTTTTTGCTGATGGCCCTTATACTTTTAAATTTTCATGAAGTCCACCAGCTGGCATAGTTCTGATATCATCACTCTAACCACATGTCACTGCAGTTCCATAATATGTGTTGGACGTCTACAAGCACATTCATGTGTCTTTGCAATTTTTCTTTTATATTTATTTAAATTTCCAGATTCACACTACTGTAGTGGCCATTTCACTCAGCTGAACCACAAGAATAGTCTAACAATACCTGATTGTCAGTTCCACACATGTTACTTTTGTAGTCTCATAAAACTTTTCCAAGAGTTAGTGCAGTGTGTCTGTATATGTTTCACTAGAGACAGCCAAGGTTTGTATTTGAGGGGGGAACACACACACACACACACACACACACACACACACACACACACCTCTATGCATTGTTTCTGTCGTACCATCAATTATACTGACTTCAGATTCGCAAGTATTCTGATCACTCAGTGCTGTATATGTGTGTGTCATCAGTCTGCAAATACAGGTCAGATTAACTCAGCCTCCAATTGCAATCGTATTTGAGACCAGAGGTCCTGAATCACATCCAAAAATCTGACTGCATGTATAACTATCCAACTATAATGCAAAGTGTTCTTACCGAGCGAGGTGGCGCAGTGGTTAGCACACTGGACTCGCATTCGGGAGGACGACGGTTCAATCCCGCGTCCGGCCATCCTGATTTAGGTTTTCCGTGATTTCCCTAGATCACTCCAGGCAAATGCCGGGATGGTTCCTTTCAAAGGGCACGGCCGACCTCCTTCCCTATCCTTCCCTAATCCGAGCTTGTGCTCCGTCTCTAAATGACCTCGTTGTCGACGGGACGTTAAACACCAATATCCTCCTCAAAAGTGTTCTTACGACAATTGAACTAAACCAGTGAAGGCATTTGTGCTTTCTTCTCATGTGTTTTCTTGTGTTTTGTTAAGTTGGATTCTGCTGAAGTACTTATATCTTGGCAAGCAGGACCATAGTTCTGTAAACAAGACATGTTATGCAACATATACAAGTAGTATTGTCTTTGAGGTGCATCTGCCATTAGCATAACTTTAAGATCACATGGTTTCTCACTACAGTTCGGTAATTTTTTGAGCCATTCTGGCACATGAGAAACCGCATCTGCTATTATATTGTTATTGTGTTTTGTGTGCAAAAATCCAAAGGCTGCCCTACGAGAGAAGGCCAAGGGGCCACTTGGTATGTAGTTATTCACAGTGTAACAAGAAGGTAAGCTCTTGGTGGTCACACTACACCTTTTGTGTGGTTTGTGGAGCAGTTGTTATGAGGCTTCTAAAATGCCCACAATACCACAGGTGCTTGCAGCTTGGTAGTGGAATGAGATCATTTGCAGTCAGACAAAATGTGACTGATGAATGCAATAGTACAAATTGTAGGTTAATCCTCTGTTTGTAATTTGGAGTAGACTTGTGCCAACACCTTGGTTCCCCCCAGGGGGTCCACAACTCTTTTGTAGATGCGTGCGTAGCAAGCACAGGACCCCGAGCTAATGTGGCCCTCCTTCCTTCCCGGGCTGCATACTTTCCTTTTCCGCATCCTTCCCCATCCCCCATCTTCGCCCCCCCCCCCCCTCCCGTCACCTCCGCCTCTTTCCTTCCCTTTCTCCCCCTCTGGGAGTATGTTTTGTGTCTAGGTCCGGAGACGGACGCTTGAAAATGTAACACATTCTTCGCTTTCTGTGCTTGCAAGTTTTCGCCTCTTTTCCTTACCTCTTCTCTTTACCCTTTCTCTGCTGCGGCGTTTGAAACCTCTCTTCTTTCCTTTCCACTTCTTTGTTTTTCCCCCTTCTCTTTTTTCCTCCCTGTGCGTGTCTGAAGGCCGACCCACGCATTTCCATGCGTAGCCGGTGACGGGGTAACGCGTAATTTCCTGCCCCGGGTAGACAGGTAGGACACATACGTACCCCCTGGTAATGGCCAGGCCCAGGGAGGGGTGATTACCCGAGCTGATACCTTCCGAAAGTGCCGATTGGTCCCTCCGTCCGTTTCTCGGGAGGTGTGAACAATCACCTAAGGCGGGAGTGCCCTCAGAGAGGGCCCTCCACAAGGGAGGAGCGCACCATCGGAGACGCCGGTAATCATGGGGGATACTTCCGCAATGGTTTCCTCATCTTCTACTATGTCTGCTCACAAGCATAAGTTCAATGAGTCTCAGCCACAGACAGTTCTTCCATCGTTGCCACAGTTCCTTGTTGTTTCTCGATCTGACGAAGGTCACGACTTCTCCACGGTCAACCCTTTCATTATTCAGAAAGTTGTCGACACAATTGCAGGTCCTGTAAAGTCTTGTTCCAGATTACAAAATGGCACCTTGTTGTTAGAAACAGTCAGTGCCCTCCAGGCATAAAAATTGCTGTATACTTCACTGCTACACACCTTCCCTGTCCGGGTGGAAGCGCACCGCACTTTAAATTCCTCGCGTGGGGTCATTAATACACGCTCCCTCGACGGATTGTTCGACGAGGAAATTTAACACTACCTGTCTGACCAGGGCGTAACGGCTGTTCATAGAGTCATGAAAAGGGTTGACACGAACATCGTTACAACCCGTACTGTCTTCTTGACATTTGACAGAGTTCAACTTCCATCGAACAACAAAGTGGGCTATGAGAGAATTTCCGTTCGCCCTTACACCCCAAACCCTACGCGTTGCTATCAGTGTCAGCAGTTCAATCATACCAGCCAGTCCTGTTCCAATCTGGCCAAATGTGTTACATGTGGTAAGGATGCCCATGAGGGTGCTTGTCCACCTCCATCCCCTCGTTGCATCAACTGTATGGGTGACCACGCTGCTTCCTCTCGAGATTGCCCATTTTTAAAGACGAAAAGCTCATTCAGGAAATCAGAGTGAAGGAAAAGGTGTCGACCTTTGCTGCTCGAAAATTATTTGCCAGTCGAAAGCCCACTGTGCCTCAGACAGGTAAATACAGCACTGTCCTTGCCTCTCCTCGGCCAACAAAGGAGGCGGCCACGCAGACTTGTGATCTCACCTTTAGTACCACAGTCGTCAGATCGGCCAGCGAAAAGATCGCCTGTTCAACCTCCCCACTTTCGCCTGCTCACTCTAAGGCTCACCCTTCATCGGGTTCTGCTAAATCTCAAGCCCAAAAGTCAGACACCCAGACTTCCAAAAAAGAGCCTACACGTGAAGATTTTTTACGTACCCCAAATTCACAACCATCAGTTCCTCCTTCATCTAAACATCCTGTTTCCAAGAAGGCTAATAAGAAATCCAGTTCCAGTTCCTCTCCGTCTCCGCCACAGCGTGTCTGATCTACAGCACCACCTGGCAGTAGCTGCCGAGGCGCACTGCTGGCGGCCGATCAACCGTCCTATTGCTGGTGGCAGGAGCTGCTCCTGAACAACCTATGTATCAGGATCTTCTGCCTTCGGCTGACTGCCGTTCCACACTGTCAGTCGCAAGCTCTGAGTGTCGTTGAGTTGAGAGCAACCTTGGTCACATTCTTCCATTTTCTGTCCACCCTATGTCCATTATCCATTGGAATATACGCGGCATTCGAGCCAATCGGGATGAATTGTCGATCCTCTTACGATCCTACTCGCCGGTCATCTTCTGTCTTCAGGAAACAAAGCTGCGTCCCCACGACTGCTTTGTTTTCCCCCATTTTCAGTCAGTCCGATTTGATCTCCCCTCTGTTGAAGGCACTCCAGCACATGGACTCATGATTCTTTTCCATGATACTCTCCATTATCACCCAATACCCTTAAACACTTCCTTCCAAGCTGTCGCTGTCCATCTTTCCCTTTCTGGATACACCTTCTCTCTTCATACTGTATACATTCCATCGTCCACACCAATGGCACAAGCTGATCTCCTTCATCTTCTTGGTCAGCTTCCACACCTCTATTTGCTGGTTGGGGACTTCAATGCCCACCACCCGCTTTGGGAATCTCCACATCCTTGTACGCGTGGCTCACTATTTCTAGACGTCTTCCACCAAGCGGATCTTGTTTGCCTGAACACTGGGGACCCTACATTTTCGTCTGCCTCCATGACAAATTTCTCTCATTTGGACCTTTTGGTCGGTACTGTTCCACTAGCTCGGCGATTCGAATGGTTCGCCCTTGCTGATACACACTCGAGTGACCACTTTCCATGTGTCCTTCGATTGCAACCACACCTGCCATATATGTGCCTGCGGCACTGGAAGTTTGCCCAAGCCGATTGGACACTTTCTTCGTCTCTAGCGACATTCGATGACCGTCACTTTCCTAGCGTCGACAATGCGGTCACTCATATTACAGATGTTATTCTTTCAGCTGCGGAACATTCAATACCTCACACCTCCGAATTGCCCCGGCGCCCCCCAGTTCCTTGGTGGAACGAGGCATACCGTGACGCAATGCGTGAGCGGTGGCGTGCTCTTCACGTTTTCAGACACCGTCCTACATTGGCCAACTGTATCCGCTATAAGCAGTCCCGAGTGCGATGCCGTCGCATCGTCCGCGATGGCAAGCTGGGACTTCTTTACTAGCTCATTTAACACCTTCACTCCCTCATCGGAAGTTTGGAGTCGGATTCGACGGTTATCTGGCGCGCCTAGTTTCCCCCCGGTCTCTGGGCTCACTGTCATGCATGAGACATTAGTGGACCCCATCGCAATTTCTAACTCATTGGGTCACCACTTTGCTGAGATTTCAAGCTCTTCAAATTACCCGCCAGCGTTTCTCCCGAAGAAACGCGCTGCGGAAATGCAACCTCTTGCCTTCTCCTCTCAAAATCGCGAAAGCTACAACACTGTTTTCTTCATGTTGGAACTCCAACATGCACTCTCTTCTTCTCGCTATTCCGCCCCAGGACCGGATGGTATCCACATCCAAATGTTGCTGCATTTACCATACCATAGTCTGTGTTACCTCCTTCACCTTTTAATCGAATTTGGACCGACAGTACTTTTCCCAGACGATGGCGGGAAGCTGTCGTCGTTCCTGCTCCAAAACCTGGAAAGGACAAACGTCTCCCCTCTAGCTATCGCAATTTCTAACTCATTGGGTCACCACTTTGCTGAGATTTCAAGCTCTTCAAATTACCCGCCAGCGTATGTAAGCATATGTAAGGTTTTGGAGCGTATGGTGAATTGCCGTTTAGCTTGGTGGCTGGAGACCCGTAGTCTTTTAACACCTTCCCAATGTGCTTTCCGAAAGCATCGTTCTGCAGTTGACCATCTTGTTGCCCTCTCCATTTATATCATGAACAATTTTCTCCGGAAACGCCAAACGGTAGCAATATTTTTTGATCTGGAGAGAGCATACGATACCTGTTGGAGGACAGGCATCCTCCGCACACTGGCTTTCGAGGTCGGCTGCCCCTTTTTCTTCGCGAATTTATGGCAGAGCGCACATTTAGAGTGCGGGTGAACACTACTCTCTTCCGTACTTTCTCCCAAGAAAACAGGGTACCCCAGGACTCTGTGCTAAGTGTTGTACTGTTTGCCATTGCCATAAATCCCATTATGGATTGTCTCTTTCCTGATGTCTCGGGCTCCCTCTTTGTGGACGATTTTGCGATCTACTACAGCTCTCAACGGACCATCCTTTTTGAACGACGTCTTCAAGGATGTCTCGATCACCTCCACTCTTGGAGCATCGAAACCGGCTTCCGCTTTTCTCCCAGTAAGACCGTTTGTGTTAATTTTTGGTGTCGTACAGAGTTTCTTCCACCTTCCTCACATCTAAGACCTGTCAACCTTCCATTTTCAGACGTCGCGAAATTCGTGGGTCTTATGTTTGACAGAAAACTGTGCTGGTCCTCCCACGTTTCCTATCTTTCAGCTCGCTCTCTGCGATCCCTCAACACCCTCCGTGTCCTGAATGGTACCTCCTGGGGAGCGGACCGAGTGGTCCTCCTCCGCCTCTATCGCGCCTTAGTGCGATTGAAATTGGTCTATGGAAGCATAGTTTACTCCTCTGCTCGGCCATCTATTCTTCCTCATCTCGACTCTATCCACCTCCGTGGATTACATTTAGTGTCTGGAGTTTTTTACACCAGCCCTGTGGAAAGCCTTTATGCTGAGACTGCTGAACCTCTGCTGTCCAATCGGCGAGCTGTCCTTCTGAGTCGTTATGCTAGCCGTCTGTCTTCCATGCCTGCAAATCCGGCTCATGACATTTTTTTCGACACCTCCTTGGATTTAGGGTATGCAGGCCGCCCTTACTCCCTACTACCACCGGGAGTCCCCTTCCGTCAACTGCTCCATTCTCTTACCTTCCGCTTTCCTAAAACTTTCTTGACAACTTGGGGTACAGCACCGCCTTGGCTCCGTCCCCGGACCTGCCTGCTCCGTGACCTTTGTCAGTTTTCCAAGATGGTACCCCTTCACTTGTTTATCGTTGGGCATTTGCTGCTTTATGCGCACAAATGAAGGATGCCACATTTATTTACACTGATGGCTCAAAAACATCGTTAGGTGTTGGGAGTACCTATATTGTTGGCGACACCCCAAATTGTTTTCAGCTTCCCGACCAGTGTTCGGTTTATACTGCGGAGCTTTACGCTGTTCTCCAGGCTGTCCAATACATCCGTCGCCATCAGTGGATACAGTATGTTATCTGTTCAGATTCTCTCAGCTCTCTCCTCAGTCTCCAAGCTCTCTACCATGTTCACCCTCTGGTCCACTGGATTCAGGACTGCCTCCACTTGCTCCACTTTGGGGGCATCTCTGTGGCGTTCCACTGGCTCCCAGGACACGTTGGTATCTGTGGAAATGAGGCGGCCGATATAGCGGCCAAGGCAGCAGTCTCTCTTCTTCGGCCAGATATTCGCATGATTCCTTTCGCCGATCTACGGAGTGTTTTATGTCATTGTGTTGCTTTTTTATGGCACGCACATTGTTCGACACTTCCCAATAATAAATTGCGGGACGTGAAAGCTCTTCTCTGTGCTTGGACCGCTTCCTCCTGAACGTGTCGTCGGGAGGAGGTAACTTTAACTAGACTCCGGATAGGGCACTGTCTTTTTAGCCATAGACATCTTTTAAGTGGTGATCCTCCCCCACTCTGTCCTCACTGCTCTCAGCTGTGGACGGTAAGACACCTTTTACTTGAGTGCCCCATGTGAAGCTCTTTTTGGGGACAACCAACCCCTTTCTATAGTTGTTTTTTAAAGCTTTCCTTCTGTTTTTAATTTCTCCAATTTTTTGAGTTTTGTTCCCATTGCTGCTGGTTTCCAGTTTCGTTTTTTAGTTACAGACCGGGCACTAATGACCGTAGCAGTTTTGCACCCTAAAACAAAAAAAAAGGCCATGGTTCTAATTTGGAATAGACGTGCACAAAGGTCCATATTTGAAGCATATGATGATAAGCAGAAATACAGAGCCATGTCTGAGTGAAATAAAATCTTTTAGGATACAATATCATGTTTTATGTCATCAAATGGTGTGTGAAAGTCCTTTGACCAGTACACTGCAAGTGTTACTTAAGCAAATACATCAATGAAGCATTGTTCAATAACTGATTGGCTACAAAATGACAATAGAATTATGCTTTTAATTATTTTCCTGCCCCAGAAAAATTACCTGTGGCCAGGGTGAATACCTTGTGGTGTTATTAAATGGCCCCAAAATGTCATCTGTTTATACTGAGGCTTACACTTCTGAAGATTGGCAGTAATGACTGTCTCCTGAAATTGATTTAGAACTCTCTCAATCAAATCTAAATGCTCGTCCCATATTCATAATACCATGATGAGATCATTATGAACAAAGTCATCCTATTCAGACCCAAGTACCCCTAGATCCATATATCACATGCTACCTTGCTGTGTGTGGTGGGGGGCACTTTATGTACCACTGTCATTCCCCCTCCTTTTCCTGTTCCAGTCACAAATGGTTCACGGTTGATTGCCAGTAAGCCTGCATGCGGAATCGAATCTTTTTGATTTTATCTTCAAGGTCTTTTCTTTTTGTGAGATATACATAACGGGAAATAACATCTGTTGAATCTTGTAAGAAAGCAGGATCTTGGAACTTTAGCACTAAACCACACCACAATGCAGAATGCTGCTCTTGCAGCATCTGCCATGGGTAGTGTTTCATCTCTGTGATGCTCTTCTTTGGACTTCTCTATTTGATTTATGAACCCTATCTGATGCTTATTCCATACTGAAGAGCAATATTCAAATACTGATCAAATAAGCATTTTGTAAGGTACTCCCTTTGTTGACAGACTACATTTCTTGAGGATTCTTCCAATTATCATTATTCTCGTGTCAGCTATGTGTCTTCTGTATGCACAGTATATGGCACTGGTGCTGACTGCACAATTCTTGTAGCAGTTCTGCTTTGGCTGGTGTTATGGCCCCTGTGTTAATAGATATAATCATTAAATGTGGCCCTGGAAAGGGCTCAGATATATATGTTTCTGGTGTGAAAGGATCAGCCAGCAGATTATTTTGAATCATATTCTGACATTGCCCAGGGTATGCTCGATTGCTTTTATCATTCTGATCGCAGATCGTCGCTGTTCTTCCTTTCGTGTACCTCATTCTTCCACTGAGACTTAGTCCGGCACGTGCCTTACTCGAGATTAATTTTATGCAGTTCTTCCACTTCAGATCACCCTGAAGCATGTTCCTAGACATTTTATGGAAGTAACTGCTTTCAGTAATTGTTCTGAAGTGGTGTAACTATACAATAATGGCTCTTTTCTGTTTATGAATACTGTAGTCTTGTTACCCAGTCTTTAATAAAAGTAATAAGAAAGAGTGAGAAACCTACCATGAAGCACTCAGTCAGCTGCAGCAGGCTGGTAGCCACAAGTTTGGTTGTCCAGGGTACAATCTGCTACCCACACATCAGCACTGGCCAGGAACAGCAAGAGTGAGGCATGTTAGCTTCACAGAGCCACAACATGTCATGGATTGGAATTGAATAAAGGCATTATTTGCTGTCAAAAGTGTTTCCACTGGGCCTACAAACCTGTCACCACTGCCCACCCACCTAGAAGTACAATTCCATTCTTCAGAATGATGTCAGGGGTGCCCAAGTTGCCACAATCAGCAGCAGAGTGTGTGTCACCCCCTCCAACCCTCACCCATCCGCCACTGTGTAACATCCAAGCCACAGCGCACAGTATCATCATTTAGACTGAGTCAGACCATTTCTGTTCATTTGTGATATCATTCAAATTTTAGGAGGTGTGATTTATATACATATTTATATAGAGGAACCAGTGCAGTTGTCACATTTAGGGGTAACACTAGAGATGAATGAGTGGTGCATGCACATTGTTTTCAGTGTAATTTGCCTGGACATCCTGTCCCTTGTATCAAACCCATAGCAGTGAATTGTGTTACATGTAATTATTTTGGGCACACAGCTAGACAATGTGGAGAGTCCTGTGGCTCATGATAAGGCAGATGTAGTAGATTTATAATAAAAGTACCTGCTGAGTGTTCTATCTGTGGTAGTGTTGGATTATTGTTTTTGTGTTAATTTTGATTTATTGTTTCTGAGTCGTAAAACAGGGCAGGTAGAATGGTTGCAGACAATGAACTGGCAGAGAAAGATGAGGGAATAGAACTGTTGAAGTCACAGACTGTTGAGGTGGACCCAGGGGTTGCTATTCTTTTCTTACAGAAGGCATAATGAGGCAGTAGAGGATTTCATGGATACAGTTAGGAAAGTTTATGTTCACACATATGAACTGTTTATAATGTATGTATTATTATTATTTTTCTTTTCTTCCTCGTTCATTTCTTGTTATATATAAAAATAACAATAATATTGTACCATAGATAACATTGGCATAGAAACAAAACAAGTAGAGATATGGTCTTCAATTTTTTTTTAATTTCTTTATATTCATCTGTTCGTCTCTATATCTGATAGCCGAGTTAATATTGTTAAAAAATCTGTTTGTCTCTATAAGTCGTAGCGGGCGAATGTATGAAGAGTTCCGCCGCATGAATTGTAATCGGACATTAAAGAAGTGTTATTAGGGAGACTAAGTTTATTTTTTTAAAAATCATCTGTTCATAATTTTACTGGCGCCGAGAAGCCTACATCGAGAGGGCCAAAGCAGGCAAGACGAATTTGCGTGCCCAGAGGAGGGGCGATCTGGAATCGTTATTGTCATACCAAGCTCTAAGCACTAGTGATGGGGAGCTCGTGAATGAGTCGTTCAAATGAACGCTTCACTCCAGTGAAGTGTGAACTAATCACTCAATTTCAATGAACTGGTACTTCAAACTCTTCATAGTTAGCACATTTTTTTCTAGTTCACTCCCATTACATCGGCGCTACGTCACTCATTCTCTCTTCACTTCAGTCCTCCCTCTACTGCCTGTCGACGAATCCCACGGTGTTTGTGGGGAAGGCCGGTATTACACTATCAAATTTCTTTGTCAAAGATTTGATCAAAGATGTGATCCAATATTCCGTCCAATATATTTGACAAAGATCTTTGACGTAGCGCTACAAGGGGTATTACACTGTCATCAAATTTTTCGTCAAAGTTCAAGATGGCTGACAACAACTTGTTATTAACCGCAGCAGTTCTACGTACTCCAATTGCATTGTGTGCACATGCGGAAAAGAAGTGGGGGGAGAAAATGGAACCATACATACGAGGTTGACAGTCTTAAAAGTCCTGGGATTACAACTTGATAATAAATAGTTGGGAGGAGCACACCACAGAACTGGAGAAACGCCTTAACAAATCTGTATTTGCAATACGAGTGTTAGCAGACATAGGCAACATAAAAATGAAAAAGCTTGCATACTTTCATTCCATAATGTCATATGGGATAATATTTTGGGGTAAATCTTGAAGTCAAACAAAAGTTTTCAAGGTCCAAAAGCGTGTAATACGTATTATTTGTGGAGTAAATTCACGGACCTCCTGCAGAAACCTCTTCAAAGAACTGGGTACTTCAGATTCTTGCATTGGTACTGGGGGAAAATAAGAAAGAAAATGAAACTGTTGGCGGGCCAGAAGTACAGTGAGACTGTCGTTTGGACGTACGAGATTTGCAGGTTAGCTTTTTTTGTTTTGTATTTCATGCCTAGATACTTCGTAGAGATATTGTTGCATGTGGATCATTATATGTAATGATTATTACAATACATGCAACGATATGTTTGTACAGTTATCTAGGCATGAGAAACAAACAAAAAAAAAACTATAACTCTCGTAGGCCCAAATGACAGAGTCTCACTATACTTCCGGCTCGCAGGTTAACTACTGCCTCTCAGTATATTTACTTCTTAATAAAATTTGTCGTAAATAATATATCTCTTTTTCCAACAAACAACTCAGTTCATACATACAATACCAGGAACAAAAATGATCTGCACAAGGACTTAAAAACACTTACTTTAGTTCAAAAAGGGGTCCACTACTCAGGAACACTCATCTTCAATAATTTGCCAGGAAACATAAAAAATTTAGTTAGAAATAAAGATCAGTTTAAAAGGAGCCTGAAAGACTTACTACTGGCCAACTCCTTCTACTCCATTGGCAAAATTTTTAATAGAAACAAATGATGTATTTATTCATACTATTAGTATTTTTATTTCAGCTTAAAAAAAATCGACATGTTCCACATCCACGAGGATCTCCTCAGCACGAATCTACGGAACGAAAAACTAATCTAATCTGGGTGAAGCCGTGGGTTTTACGACGACACGATAAAAGCATTCAACAAAACTTGTTACGTGAGCTTACAGTGAAAGACGTCAAGTCGTACATCAATTACTTAAGAATGGATGAGCATACATTTCTGTATATGCTCAATGAAGTGTATCCTCATATCACAAAGCACAATTTTCACTTAAGAACTGCTACATCTTCAGAAGACAGGCTCACTATAACACTCCGATTCCTTGCTACAGGAGAGGGTTATGTTATGTTAGGTTAGGTCAGGTTAGGTCTCCAATCTTCTTAATCTATTTTTTATTCAGGGTGCCTCACGTTGTAAAGCGCCTCATAAGCTTCAGACATCTCTATTAATTCTGTAGTTGTCGGCACACACCAACTGTATTTACCGGCAATGGTTATAAAAACACTACAGACGACAGAACGCTGCAGCGATGCTAGCGCTCCGCGTGGTAACATATCGCATTGCAGTGAACAGAAGACAAGCGATTTCTTTGATCAAATATACGGCCTCGGCCTAGATTTGATCAAATATTGGACGACATTTGTCAAAGATCCCTATTACACTATCAAATATCTTTGACAAAGATATTGGACAAAGAAATTTGATAGTGTAATACCGGCCTAATGTCGTCCAATATTTGATCAAATCTAGGGCCTAGCTGTAGATTTGATCAAAGAAATCGCTTGTCTTCTGCTCACTGCAATGTGACATGTTGCCACATGGAACGCTAGCATCGCTGCAGCGTTCTGTCGTCTGTAGTGTTTTTATAAACATTGCCGGTAAGTACAATTGGTGTGTGCCGACAACTACAAAATTAATAGAGATGTATGAGGCGCTTTACAACGTGAGGCACCCTGAATACAAAAATACAATAAGAAAATTGGAGACGAGACGAGACCTGACCTGACCTCACCTAACATAACCCTCTCCTGTAGCAAGGAATGGGAGTGTTAACACTTAACAGTGAGCCTGTCTTCTGAAGATGTAGCAGTTCTTAAGTGAATATTGTGCTTTGTGATATGAGGATACACTTCACGAGCACATACAGGAATGTATGCTCATCCATTTTTAAGTAATTGATGTACCACTTGACGTCTTCCACTGTAAGCTCACGTAAGAAGTTTTGTTGAATGCTTTTATCGTGTCGTCGTAAAACCCACGGCTTCACCCAGATTAGATTAGTTTTTCGTTCCATAGATCCGCGCTGAGGAGATCCTCGTGGATGTGGAACATGTCAATTTTTTGAAGCTGAAATAACAATACTAATAGTATGAGTAAATACAATACATCATTGTTTCTATTAAAAATTTCGTCAATGGAGTAGGAGTTGGCCACTAGTAAGTCTTTCAGGCTCCTTTTAAACTGATCTTTATTTGTAACTAAATTTTTTGTTTGCTGGCAAATTATTGAAGATGAGTGTTCCTGAGTAGTGGACCTCTTTTTGAACTAAAGTAAGTGCTTTTAAGCCCTTGTGTAGATCATTTTTGTTCCTGGTATTGTATGTATGAACTTAGTTGTTTGTTGGAAAAGAGATATATTATTTACGACAAATTTCATTACGGAGTAAATATACTGAGAGGCAGTAGTTAGTATACCCAGTTCTTTGAAGAGGTTTCTCCAGGACGTCCGTGAATTTACTCCACAAATAATACGTATTACACGCTTTTGTACTCTGAAAACTTTTGTTTGACTTGAAGATTTACCCCAAAATATTATCCCATATGTCATTATGGAATGAAAGTAGGCAAAGTATGCAAGCTTTTTCATTTTTATGTTGCCTATGTCTGCTATTAACACCCGAATTGCAAATACAGATTTGTTAAGGCGTTTCTGCAGTTCTGTGGTGTGCTCCTCCCAACTGAATTTATTATCAAGTTGTAATCCCAGGAATTTAAGACTGTCAACCTCATATGTATGGTTCCTTTTTTTCCTCCACTTCTTTTCCGCATGTGCACACAACGCAATTGCGGTACGTGCAACTGCTGCGGTTAATAACAAGTTGTTGTCAGCCATCTTGAACTTTGACGAAAAATTTGATGACAGTGTAATACCCCTTCTAGCGCTACGTCAAAGATCTTTGTCAAATATATTTGACAGAATATTTGATCACATCTTTGGCAAAGAAGTTTGATAGTGTAATACCCATGGAGGTAAGAATGAGGGGAGATGGCGCTACGTATCCCAGCCATACTACGTTTTGAAGCCATGGGGGCGTGGCTCGCTGCCATGACACTCTGACCCAAACATTGCCAGTGTGCTACAGCGCTGCGTGTACTAAAGTCTCTAATTGCACCATATACGCATGTAACGTCATCAGATTGGTTGTTTCAAAGTTTTTGTTTAAAATAAAATCTCGCAAAGGCGAAATTCCACGTTTCTTCTGATTAAAAATAGTTTTTAACGTAATATTACGAATAGCTAGCCTTCAATGTAAACGATACAATTTTGTTAATTCAGTAATAAACGTGTATCACAAACTAAATAATAGAAACTGAAAACTAAGTTAGCTATACCCTCCCTCCAAAGCCCCATAAATACATCTTGTTTGTAATACGTACTGGGACATTTCAGTTACGTTACACTGCTAGGAACACTGTTCATTACCACCAATATTTACTGAAATACGGTACACAGAATGGCAAATCTACACAGTGCCCTGTTTAGGCCTATACTTTACGCCAGTTAATGTAGTGTTAGCTTTTAATTTGGTACATGATGAAGACAAAGTGAGTTACTCAACACTTCGATTATCGGCGATACGTGCATATTATACCGAAACGTGAACTTGAAAACTAAGAATTTAATTCTTTGAATCAACATACCTTTTGCAAATATTTTGGGGGTGTAGGGAAAACTGATGCTACAGCGTTTTCTCGGAGCCTTACTGTTGAAAGGGAAGTTTGGTCTATGTCCTCTTCTCGGAAATACTGAGAACATACAGAGCTCCATTTAGACGCACGCCAATTCTTCCTCCTCATGGTATTCTCCCACAGAGCTTTCCGACTTTCATTTTTAGGAAATCTAAAATCATACAGGAGAAAAACACGCTATAGTATAAGTACCGCTGTAGCACACGTTCATTCACAATGAAGTTGTAGAATCACACTTAACGAGACAACTTACACATGAAATGTTATTCCCTTCGATTTCGCATCACAACCAGAATGATTCGTACATCTGAACACCACACAAGTCACCATAATAGCGCAAAATCCATCCAAAAACGAGCGACAAGCCTATGCACACAAGCTTACAGCAGCAATGTTTTGGTCGGATTGAGATGGCTACCCTCGGCTTCACAGCTGTGACGTCACGGCGTCTCCCTCTATTCTTACCTCCATGGTTATACCGGCCGACGATAGGTTTAGGATTGGTTGGGGTGGTGAGGGGCGAGGGGAAGACAGCGTCAGCTGCTTCCTGCAGTGCTGACATAATTACCCGTGACTATTTGTACAGTTATACTTCGCGTCTACGGGTAGCCTACCGTTGGTAGCGCTTGCAGACAAATGAATATTCAGGTTACAAACGAAGAGGCTGGCCGTGTGAGCACGCACAGCCAACATGAAAATAAAATGCTTGACTTGTGGGTCTGGAACTGAAGCATGTGTGGAATCAAAAATGGCTCTGAGCACTATGGGACATAAATTCTGAGGTCATCAGTCCCCTATAACTTAGAACTACTCAAACCTAACTAACCTAAGGACATCAAACACATCCATGCCTGAGGCAGGATTCGAACGTGCGGTCGCGCGGATCCAAACTGTAGCGCCTACAACCGTTCGGCCACACAGGCCGGCATGCGTGGAATCTACGCTTGAAAGATAGTCGTTCATGTAGGAATGTTTATCTCGTACACACTATTGAAATAATTACACTAAATATCAATTTGAGGATTGTCCTAATTAAATTTTAAAAAATACATCTACACTCCTGGAAATTGAAATAAGAACACCGTGAATTCATTGTCCCAGGAAGGGGAAACTTTATTGACACATTCCTGGGGTCAGATACATCACATGATCACACTGACAGGACCACAGGCACATAGACACAGGCAACAGAGCATGCACAATGTCGGCACTAGTACAGTGTATATCCACCTTTCGCAGCAATGCAGGCTGCTATTCTCCCATGGAGACGATCGTAGAGATGCTGGATGTAGTCCTGTGGAACGGCTTGCCATGCCATTTCCACCTGGCGCCTCAGTTGGACCAGCGTTCGTGCTGGACGTGCAGACCGCGTGAGACGACGCTTCATCCAGTCCCAAACATGCTCAATGGGGGACAGATCCGGAGATCTTGCTGGCCAGGGTAGTTGACTTACACCTTCTAGAGCACGTTGGGAGGCACGGGATACATGCGGATGTGCATTGTCCTGTTGGAACAGCAAGTTCCCTTGTCGGTCTAGGAATGGTAGAACGATGGGTTCGATGACGGTTTGGATGTACCGTGCACTATTCAGTGTCCCCTCGACGATCACCAGTGGTGTACGGCCAGTGTAGGAGATCGCTCCTCACACCATGATGCCGGGTGTTGGCCCTGTGTGCCTCGGTCGTATGCAGTCCTGATTGTGGCGCTCATCTGCACGGCGCCAAACACGCATACGACCATCATTGGCACCAAAGCAGAAGCGACTCTCATCGCTGAAGACGACACGTCTCCATTCGTCCCTCCATTCACGCCTGTCGCGACACCACTGGAGGCGGGCTGCACGATGTTGGGGCGTGAGCGGAAGACGGCCTAACAGTGTGCGGGACCGTAGCCCAGCTTCATGGAGATGGTTGCGAATGGTCCTCGCGGATACCCCAGGAGCAACAGTGTCCCTAATTTGCTGGGAAGTGGCGGTGCGGTCCCCTACGGCACTGCGTAGGATCCTACGGTCTTGGCATGCATCCGTGCGTCGCTGCGGTCCGGTCCCAGGTCGACGGGCACGTGCACCTTCCGCCGACCACTGGCGACAACATCGATGTACTGTGGAGACCTCACGCCCCACGTGTTGAGCAATTCGGCGGTACGTCCACCCGGCCTCCCGCATGACGGCGGCGGTGCACAAATGCTGCGCAGCTAGCGCCATTCGACGGCCAACACCGCGGTTCCTGGTGTGTCCGCTGTGCCGTGCGTGTGATCATTGCTTGTACAGCCCTCTCGCAGTGTCCGGAGCAAGTATGGTGGGTCTGACACACCGGTGTCAATGTGTTCTTTTTTCCATTTCCAGGAGTGTATATTTATGAATAAACATCAACGGATCTGGCGAATGTTCAGAGATTTCCGTTTAAAAACATTATTTGTTCCACTTTTTTTCCTGTCAGGCTATATCTTCTGTCAGTTTTAAGGTGTCCTGCCTTCGATAACACTGTTTCACTCGGCGTGGAGGTTGCAACAATACACAATCGTATTTTTGCAAGTTCAAAGAGCGAGGGGTGTACTGACAGCCGTTCAGACCATCACTTAAGTGGATTGCCTTCTCTCTGTAGCAGGGGCTCTTGTAAAT
Source organism: Schistocerca americana (assembly GCF_021461395.2). NCBI lineage: Eukaryota > Metazoa > Arthropoda > Insecta > Orthoptera > Acrididae > Schistocerca > Schistocerca americana. The sequence continues at coordinate 423,509,820 of NC_060122.1, forward strand.
ATTTGTCCACTTCCTCTATTACAGCAGCTCTCGGGTGTGGATTACTCTGCAGCCTGGAAAACACTTCACTAAAGTCGAGCCAGAGACTAGAAGATTCAGCGGTTGGAACTGAGATAGTTGCAGTGGCAGTGGATGCGTTCGTCACAAATTTCTCACAGTGCCTGATCAGGTTTAATTTCACCTTCTCAGCAGAGTTTTTATCAGAAAAACCATGTAATTTGAACCGGGGATCCAATGAAGTTGCTTCTGCGGAAATGGAATTTTCCTCTATATTTCGAAATCGTCGTTTTTGTTCTTCAGCTAACTTTTCGGCCACCTGTGGCATGTGTACATGAATTTCAGTGTTATTAACAAACCTGCAACACCATTTTTTCAACGAGCGACAAAGGAGTATAACTTTAGAAGCAGTGACAACATTTTCACTTGACATTTCCTCGGTGCAGTGTTTGAAAACTTTCAACAGGTCACAGTCTTGTGTTACACTTGCAATGTCCTCTGCAGTCAGTTTCGTAAGATCCAGATAATTCAGAGTGATAACTGTCATTAGGGGATTCTTAACCTTGATTCTTCTTCGCAGCATATCATAGGTTGAATTCTATCTTGTAACAGTGTCCCGTTTTAGTGTCAACTAGCTCTTTTAACTGTTCCGGCATCTTTTTCAGTTTCGTGCAGGTCTGCGAACTTCTTTTAAAAAATTCTTTTTTTTTTTTTTTTACTTTATTCAGAATGGGTTGAATGTGTGGAAGCCCATTCTGAACAATTAAATTGAGTGTGTGTGTGCAAAGCAGGGGATGAGTTGCCAGGCTGTAAGTCTTATAGCTGCCACAATATTAGCAGCATTGTCACTAACAACACACACGACTTTTTCTTGAATGCCCCATTCCCTTGTGACATGTCGCAGTTCTTTGGAGAGCTTTTCTGACGTGTACCTTTCGTCGTATTTAAAGCACTCTAGGAGGGAAGACGCCAGCTCCAGGTCTTTAACGTAGTGTGCTGTCACCGACAAATAACTCTCATTTGTGGTTGAGGTCCACCCATCCATTGTCAGCACAACCGCTTCTGCAGAATTAATTTTGACTCACACACTTTCTTTCATCATTGGAAATGGTCTTCCTAGCTGGCATTGTGTAAACACCATTCAGTTTGTCTACAAAACTTCGGAAATGTTTGCTTTCCACTATGTTGAAGGACAAATAATCCTTTACAACAGTCTCCAGAAGTGCGAAATCCGTCTCCTGATTTCTTTTGTTCGAAAGAGGTTTCGGAAAATACATAGGTAATGTTCCGTGATATTGATGTCTGCTGTCTGATAATGAAGTGATACTGTTATTTTCTGGCATCGACTGCTGTCCGCTTCTGGCAATTGCTGATGTTGGTTCCGGATTGTCCGGTTTATTTGTCCAAGAAATATCGGAAGATGCAGGAGCAGGGGGCGCTAAGCGCCTGACTGACAATGACACTGTTGGATGCAGCACTCGAACATGACGCGCTAGATTAAATGTATTTCCTCCTTTATATGAAATACACTTAGAACAACAGTTACACTTTGCTTTCCCAACACCTAAATCGACGAAGAAACCCCAAATTTCACTACTACTATGCGATCGCGAGTTGCTAGCCATTGTATAAGAGTGAACAGACACAAAAAACTGCTTTCCAAATAAAATAAAGAGGGATTTTACCTGAAATCGTACCAGTGACTACAGGTGACAGTTTACGTTTGGAATTTGGAGGGTTATTATTCTCAACAAAAATAGAATCTACAGGAAAACTTCTGAATAATTACTTAACGTAGGTATAAAGACTTTGTGACTGAGGTGAACATACTCATTCTAATTTTGATTCAATTTTAAATGGAACAAAATTGGAATGCATTTCGTTGGTAGCCCTAGTTTTAAGTCCATGAATACAACAAATAAGGTTTCATTTGGCAGATAAAGACTTTTTTGGGCGCTTCATGGGAAAATGTCGAGCAAGATTAAATGTAATACCTTCTTTATATGTGACAGGCTTCTCAGTTTATCTTTCCTTTGTCCCCTTCGACCATGCTCTATTTCAGTTAACTCAGACGCTGTAAGAGCGTAAAATGTTGTGTGCACGTTACTGCATAGTTCCGCTACCTGTTGGTAAAATTATGAAGTATTACGAAGCTTTATTGTACGAGCGAGGCGAAGCGAGAGTAGCCGCGGCTGAGCGGTGAACTGAGCAACTTCGTCAGGCTTCTGTACTTCATGAATGAACTACTTCATTTGAAAACCTCATGGCAAAGAGTGAAATGAATGAAGTAGTTCACGGGAATGAAAGAGTTCGACCCATCTCTACTAAGCACAACACCGGTAACAAGAAAAAGAACTATGTAAAGTTAAATGCTGAATATATGTATTGAATATTGAAGGTCTGTTAACAACTTGAAGGAACAAATTAAAATTAAATTCTGCCTACAAACGAGAAGTGCCGGGAATGCGGATTTCAGCGGTTAAGGTAGGAAGCAGCTACGCTGTATGCTTATATGGTCGAGCTTGGCGCCGTCTATCTCGCAATAAATAATCTCTTTCTCTTCCAAGTAATATACTGTACGGAAAGTGCATTTCTATAGGAAAGACGAAAATTTGTGCAAAGTCAACATCAAAGTGCAAAATAATTCAGTAAGACTGAATCAGAATAATCAGGTTCATTAATAAATATGCAAATAAAACTGCTTTAATACAAAAGTATCGATACAAACAAAATTTCGTTATTGAAAATCATTTTTTTTCATAATTTTGTTAAACACAGTTCACAATGGAGTCAAAGGAAATGGCCGTTGTTGGAAACTCATTACAAAATGCAACATGCCAAGACGTCGGAAATCCGAAATGGCAATAGTCGAAAGTAACGCGCCAACTCGTGAACTGGCCGATGGCTACCAAAACAACCAGGTTGGCGTCCCACTATTAAAAAATGATGACACTGGTAATATAACTAATCATGATGTCATTTTTATGACGCTCGATGAGACAATTTCTCAGGTCTCACCAGGAAACATTTTTTCAAATAGTGAAACTGAAGCGCGCGACAGTGAAAATTCCTTCGATTATTAGCTCACGACGTCGTGAACGCAAGCACAGGAAACAGTTCACAAAAGCAATGCAAATACTAGTGAGACACACACTTTGACAGCTCATGCAGCTAATAACACAGCAGTTTGCACAGCAAAGCCAGGCATTTAACGATTTCAACAATAGTACGAGTATTAGTCAACAGTTCAGTGAGGCGAGCATGACAATAGGCAGTGAATTATCTGACGAATTATCCGGTAAGTTCACAGAACTCGGTAAACAACTAAAACAAGAAATAATTACCGACATGTCCCGCAATATAGATATGTTAACGGAAAAGGCAACATCCGTAGACTATAAACAGGAACAACTTGCAAATGAGTTACAAAACCTTAGTGAAGCATATTCTCAAATTTAGGAGACGCAATTCCAACTGGATGCGTCGGCAAAAAATGTGACCAACGCAGTCAGCGAGCTGCAAGACGTATGCAAAAATCTACCTATACAAATACACAAGTCGAATCAAATACACAAGTTGAATCTAAGAGTGGATTGGTTAAGTTTGAAGTCAGAATTTACCAAAAAAACAGAGAAAGAAATTATGTGCAGATGTAAAGGAAATAACTGAAAATGCTGAAGCCGGGATGCTGGACAAGGGCAGCACTCTTGCTGAAAGGGTAGAGTCAGAATGAAAAATTTATGTAGATACTGTAGAGGAGCCTCTAAAAGAGAAAGTAAGTCAACTTCTAACTAAAACAGACTCGGGTTCAAAGGAAATACAGGAAAGGTTACAGGGCAGTTTTGCTAAAACTACTGACATTCCAAAACAACATATGTCAGAAAACAAACCTAAGCTTTTAGAGAAGTCAGATACCTTCACTGGTTGCTCACAATACTGGGTTAGCCCGTAGAAGGAAAATATTGAAGGTTGCACAATGAAAGAACGCTTGCACCTGTCGAGCAAATGCAGTTGCCATGCGCTACCCCACAAGCGAACATAAATCCACCTGTCACTGAGCACGGCGTGTTTGTCAACATTACTTGCAGATGAGAGATTACTTAGGCATCGACAATTCCCGATATTTACTTATGAAGAGAAGAGAACACACCTTGTGGTCTTTATCAGAGCATTTCGAAATTTTTTACCTCGTACCTGGACTGAAGCCCAGAAAATTAGATTTGTTGTTGGAATACACACAGTGTGACGTTCTGCTGTGGGCTATGGACATGGCGGAACGATGCCACTATTATGAACCGTTTGAGAGCATTTCCAGATAAATATTGGTCTGAGGCCGCACAAGAGAGGCTCACACGTTAAGTATTCAACCCAGCTCCGTTCAATAGCAAGTATGGAAGCCTAAGGGACTATTTTGAAAAATATTCAGATACTGGACGAACTCGTTATCTCAAGTAGACGTGCTGAAAATTTTAAAGAGTTATCTTCCTGCCCACGTTAGGAAAACTCATTACCATCCCGGAACACGACACCAAATACTTTATCTGTACTGGACTCAATGGTTTTAATATACACTCCTGGAAATGGAAAAAAGAACACATTGACACCGGTGTGTCGGACCCACCATACTTGCTCCGGACACTGCGAGAGGGCTGTACAAGCAATGATCACACGCACGGCACAGCGGACACACCAGGAACCGCGGTGTTGGCCGTCGAATGGCGCTAGCTGCGCAGCATTTGTGCACCGCCGCCGTCAGTGTCAGCCAGTTTGCCGTGGCATACGGAGCTCCATCGCAGTCTTTAACACTGGTAGCATGCCGCGACAGCGTGGACGTGAACCGTATGTGCAGTTGACGGACTTTGAGCGAGGGCGTATAGTGGGCATGCGGGAGCCCGGGTGGACGTACCGCCGAATTGCTCGACACGTGGGGCGTGAGGTCTCCACAGTACATCGATGTTGTCGCCAGTGGTCGGCGGAAGGTGCACGTGCCCGTCGATCTGGGACCGGACCGCAGCGACGCACGGATGCACGCCAAGACCGTAGGAACCTACGCAGTGCCGTAGGGGACCGCACCGCCACTTCCCACCAAATTATGGACACTGTTGCTCCTGGAGTATCCGCGAGGACCATTCGCAACCGTCTCCATGAAGCTGGGCTACGGTCCCGCACACCGTTAGGCCGTCTTCCGCTCACGCCCCAACATCGTGCAGCCCGCCTCCAGTGGTGTCGCGACAGGCGTGAATGGAGGGACGAATGGAGACGTGTCGTCTTCAGCGATGAGAGTCGCTTCTGCCTTGGTGCCAATGATGGTCGTATGCGTGTTTGGCGCCGTGCAGGTGAGCGCCACAATCAGGACTGCATACGACCGAGGCACACAGGGCCAACACCCGGCATCATGGTGTGGGGAGCGATCTCCTACACTGGCCGTACACCACTGGTGATCGTCGAGGGGACACTGAATAGTGCACGGTACATCCAAACCGTCATCGAACCCATCGTTCTACCATTCCTAGACCGGCAAGGGAACTTGCTGTTCCAACAGGACAATGCACGTCCACATGTATCCCATGCCACCCAACGTGCTCTAGAAGGTGTAAGTCAACTACCCTGGCCAGCAAGATCTCCGGATCTGTCCCCCATTGAGCATGTTTGGGACTGGATGAAGCATCGTCTCACGCGGTCTGCACGTCCAGCACGAACGCTGGTCCAACTGAGGCGCCAGGTGGAAATGGCATGGCAAGCCGTTCCACAGGACTACATCCAGCATCTCTACGATCGTCTCCATGGGAGAATAGCAGCCTGCATTGCTGCAAAAGGTGGATATACACTGTACTAGTGGCGACATTGTGCATGCTCTGTTGCCTGTGTCTATGTGCCTGTGGTTCTGTCAGTGTGATCATGTGATGTATCTGACCCCAGGAATGTGTCAATAAAGTTTCCCCTTCCTGGGACAATGAATTCACGGTGTTCTTATTTCAATTTCCAGGAGTGTATGAAGAAAGACCAGTACAACCGAAGCCTATTAATATGCCGATAGCAACACAGAGATTTACGGACCAGCAAGTAAACAATGGATTCATAGTACAACACGGATGACAGCCTTATCCCACACAGACCTATGGTAATGGTAATGGTAATCGCAACAGCAATGGAGAAATCCGTAAATACAAACCTGGACATAAAAGAAATGGTCAAAAATTTAGCAAAAACAGCTAGTATGGGCGAATAGCGTATGGCCAGCCTGTACAATATGTACAGACACAAGCTACCGGCAATAATCAGACGATCGCTTGGCAAACGCAAGACACTAAGAGACAACCGAATAACCCACAGACAACGGAATTCGACGAGCAAAGTAACACACACATGCTGAATAAGACGCAGAGGCGAAGAGAATTTCAGTCGAGAGCCTCTCAGGACACTAACTGGCGAAAGCAACACCAATGGTCAATATAGTGGAAGTTTCGCCGAACCTAGAGATCGATACCACCGCGATGTCGGAAAACTTGAACCGGTCATGGTAGGCCCCCATTCTGTGACCTTGGACAGGCGTGGGGGCTCGAGCTTGATCAACACTTGCTTTATCAGATATGATCAAGGTAGGTATACCTGTAAGTTGTATACATAAATAATAATATTACATTTAGGAAGTTGGAAAATCGCATTCCAGAATTTATTTTGTTAGTTGATAAGAAAAATTTTTGTTTTTTTCCTTACATGTCAAATGTGTAAATGATAAGGTGAGCTGAAACACATGGTAGCGTGCTCTGCAATATACAACTCGCCGCCACGTTAGTGGTAACAGTGCGACGCAGCGCATGCACATTGGGTAGAAAGCTTGCACACCAGACACAGCTGAAAGTGTTGGAGTCCCGAAAACAAACAAACTCTATGAGCTACAGCCTGCACTAGCCTTTTAAAGCCAGCCGGCCGAGGTGGCCGAGCGGTTCTAAGCACTTCAGTCTGGAACCGCGTGACTGCTACGGTCGCAGGTTCGAATCCTGCCTCGGGCATGGATGTGTGTGATGTCCTTAGGTTAGTTAGGTTTAAGTAGTTCTAAGTTCTAGGGGACTGATGACCTCAGAAGTTAGTCCCGTAGTGCTCAGAGCCATTTGAACAATGTGTTGTTTGATGAAACATAGTATTGCATCTGAATGAGAGAGGAACAGAGGCAAGTAGTGCCTGTCAGCATAGATAATTATTGTGCCGAGGAGGTTAAGTTATTGACCACATCGGAGATTCCAGATGAGGAAGATGCCACACAGGGCGCTGACAGGACTGCATTTCGTGAAAAATTGAAGCATAAATCAGCAATTGGCTGATGGGATGATAAAATAAAGTAGAAGCCAGGGGGGGGGGGGGGGGGAGGGGATTGCACTCATGCCCAAGAAGTCTATGCATGGCTCGAAGAAGCATCACTTCTGTTATGATTAGCATCATTTAGATTTTGGATGCAGAACTGCATAGGCACTGTTAGCCGCTCTAGGCAAAAGACATGCTTTGTTGATGCTGCACATTTTTGTGATTTTGACTGGGATAAACTGACACTGCTACGTTCACCTTCGACCTGCCAGTGCATAAGTTGTCACAGAATCAGCTGACATGAGTAAAAGATCTGTGCAATTCACACGTTTGTTTATATGCTTCAGAATCTTCCTTTATGTGAGACTGCAGATGTCAGATTTGTCTGTAGATTTGAAATTCTGGATTCACACATTTTAATGTTGGCATCCTGGTTAGTAAGGATAGTGTGAAGACCGATCGTAGATTAATACAAGCAGTGCAAGTTTTTCCAGTAGCTGAACAACTAAGGTGTTACGATCTTTCCTGTGTTTCGCAAATTATCATAGAAAGTTTATGAGAGGATTGCAGATATTGCACGAACGCTTACACTCTTGCTGTAAAAGGGTATTAAGTTTGTGTGGTCAGAGGAAGCCCGAGGAGCATTTGTCCAATTGGAAAAAATGTTACCATTGAGTCCAGTGTTGATGATTCCAAACTTTCTGAAGGAGTTCATTTTATCATGTTATGCATCAAATCATGCTCTTGGTTGTGTTTTATCTCACGAGGTATATGGTCAGGAACATCCTGTTGCTTTTGCGTCAAGACGGTTGAACGTAGCAGAAAGGAATTACTCTACATCAAAGAGAGATGCTTAGTGTGGTGTATGGAATAACAACTTCCAGTGTTACCTGTATGGCAGAAAGTTCAAGGTACTGATCTACCATACTGCTTTGAAGTAGTTACTAGGTTTGAAAGACCCATCCATTAGATTCATTGACTTTGAGTATGAATTAATCCACAAAATGCGGAAGAAACATGGAAATGTAGGCAGGTTGAGCGGGAAGATTGTGGTAATACAAGCACTAGGCCAAGGAGATTTAATAATGGCAGGCCACACAGGGTACGAATGAGCAATGTAAACACTATGCAAGCAGCAGGAGGCCAATCATGACGGATTGTTGTGTAGAGAAACTATGTTAGGACCATGGGTGGTTGTACCAGCAATATTGAAGGAGGAAGTGCTATGTGAAATGCGTGATCATATCTTGTCAGGCCTTGGAGGATAGAGGGCTATGTATCAGAGAGTGGTGAAAAAATACTGGTGGAAAGGAAGGAAGAATGATGATGATTAATACGTTAGAAATCGTCTGTTATGTGTGCAGGGAGTGAATTTCAATTGAAAGTACATAGGTACTGTTGCAAAGGTTGCCAGAAGCATCAGAACAATTTAGTTTCATTCGGGGATGGACGTATTAGCACCATTTAACTGAACACCAGCAGGGAATCGTTTAATGCTGACCACAACAGACGATTTTCTCATCAAATAGAGATGTTGCCAATAATGGACTAACAGGCAGTCAGTCACAGTCACACAAGCTTTGGCAAATAGGTGGATACTGAAGTTTGAAGTGCTGGAGAACATAATTATGGATCATGGGACAAACTTCATGTCACACCTGATGTCACAGTTGTGTCAGTTATTAAGAGTAAAAATATTACGAACAAGTCCATTTCAGCCTCAAGCTGCTGGCAGGGTGGAATGAGTTTGTTAAGACAGTAATTATGGGTAGTGTATGGAGAAATGCTGTTGGAGACAGCGGGCTTCTGAAGGGAGGGGAGGTGATAATGGTCTCTGTCCTCAGGTTGCCATACATAGAAAGGATCAGAGGAGAATGTTAGTTTTGGCAATGCTGTACCTCTTCATTGGAGGGTAGAATGGGACCACTGAAGGATCATCACCTGGACAGAGGAGCTACGTTTTCTGGGCAACAAGACATAATGTTATCCAGTCAAAGGCGGTAATTGATTTTAGTGTTTAATGTTTGAAGATTACAGAATGATGTACAGAGGCTCGAAGAGGTGTGTTTGAATGGCACAACTGCTAGCGGTCAGCAACAAGGTGCTTAGAGAGGTTGCCAAGGAACACAGGAAGTTACTCAGGGCATATGCATGATTAAAAGATCAGATGCAGGAGGTGGTGAGACTAGTGACAATTGCCAGTACACTACAAAAACCCAGGGGGGGGGGTAGGTAAAAAGGGGATGGATAGATGTGAGAGGAGGTGGATTTCTCAACACTATGTTCAGGACAGCAGATGTGGGCAAACTGAATGAAATAGAAAAAGCCGTGAAGGATTTAGCGGAAGGCAACAGAGTGACAATGGAGTGCCATTCCGCACAGATCACGAATCTGGAGAGTAGTGTATTGAACAGCAGATGCATGCTTCAAGCTAACCAAGGAAGTTATGGATTACACAAGGTTCTCAGCTAGTACTCTGAACTAATATTTGGAAGCTGTAGAGTCATAGATGCAAATATTGGATGCAAAGATAATGCTGACAAGACAGTTGCAATCTCCACGGGGTAGCATTTGCGGTGCAAGAGCAGAACTGATGAACTTTCAAGAAACTGTTCATTAGGCACTTCACGAGAAGTTAAGTATGGCTTTGCTGTCACCTGAGCAATATTTCAGGCGATAATAACCGCTTCAGCTGTGTTTGGTCACCTGAAGATATGGCTTTTACAGCCACAGAACTGGTAGTGGTGCAGTAGTATACAGCTGAAGCGGTTATTAATACCCATGATGAATACCCATAGCTGTGGTTGCTGCACCTACAAGGTTGTCTGCAATATGTGAGGGCATTGTGGAAGATATAATGGGAATTACCATTAGAATTACAGTTAGTAGCAAAGCTAGGTAGCCAGAACTTGCGACTCTCCTACCACAGTGCAAGAGTGGACATGACTGACGAATAATACACTGTCATATGTAACAGTGAGGATATCGATAGCGAGCAAGCATGCATTTTTCAGTTGCTACACGGTACTTGTATTACTTAAACATCGATGGTTGACATATTCGATATTACCGGTAGTATTTTTAAAAACTATCGATATATCTATTAAATATCGATTGTTTGAGTAGGTATTTCAAATGAAAAAAGCTTTAGAATTTTTATTGGTTAAAAAACAACAATACAAAAGATGAAAATTTTGTTTTAAAAAAAGTACGGTCTTTAAATTCTTCTCTTCTGGTCTGTTGTATTTTTAAGTAATTATTTATCCTGCTTTGGAGGAAACCCTCTCTGCAGGAACTGAAGTCACTGGACACTGCAAGAATTTAATGGCCATTACAGGCAACATACTACTATACTTTGCACAGTATTCTAATACACAAGCATGCTATTCTATTACAGGTTTTTCAAAGTAGTGACGTAGGTCAATTATGGACTCACTTACTGTTGTAACGACATCCGTCTTACGCTATTGGTAATTGGGCGAAAAAATCAGATCATCTGATTTCAAACTGGTAGATGTACCAGTAGACACATTAGCACTGCTCATGTATGTTGCTGTTTCAGGTATTATTCTTGTAGTTGCTGTGATGATAGCAGCATACTCTTTCTGAAGTACTTGCGCAGCATTCTCAGCCTCTTGAAATGTCCTGAAACAAGTTTTTTAAACCTAGGATCTAATAAAGTCACAAGCATATTAACGCTCAATTTGTTAAATGGTTTCACTCTTTCACTGACTAATTTAATCAAGGAATCCAGAACACTTCATTCTTCATTAGCTGTTAAGGTACTTCACTAGTCTAAAACCTTTGAAGCAATACCTCGTATAAGAGGTAGAATTGAGGAAGCAGTGATGTGTGACTCTCCTGAGATTGTTGTTTTTGCTACTACGAAAGGTTCAAGAAGATCTATTATCTCTTTTATAGCTAACTAATTGTCTGCTGTGAGGGCAGGCAGCAGTTTTGTTTCACTGGTACAATCTCAAGCCCATTTCGTACTTCCAAAATTCTTGTGAGTGTATGGCATGAGCTGTTCCATCAAGTCGGCACCTCTTGTATCAGTCTCAGTTCTTTTTTGTTTGCTCTTTTTTGAACATTGCGCAGTTTGTTAACAGAATCTTCCATCGGTTCTTGGTACAAAAACATTATGTAAATGAAAAGCACTAGTTTGCTTTTTTCTACAATATTACTTTTATTGTTAACCAGTTTTCGACTTTACAAGGCCATCTTCAGACATTTACTGAGTAAATGTCTGAAGATGGCCTTGTATAACTAAAGCAAACTAGTGCTTTTCATTTATTATTGCGCAGTTTGTTACTGGCTAGTGTAGAGTTATGAAAGAAGGTCACAATCGCCTTTGTTTTCAATAAAATTTTGGAAAATGTTTCTGCTTTGAAACAAATTTGTACTGTTCACTTGAAACAGTGGCCAAACAGGGGAATGTTGAAATCTAGATTTGGGCAGCTTTTTCGTTATTGCAGCGTTGTCTGTAACCACTATAACTGTCTTATCACCGATATTGTATTCTCGTAAGATTTGATTGATGACCTGAAAAAATGTAATGTTAAAGTAACCCGCCAGTATGGGGTTGGGTTGGGTTGGGTTGTTTGGGGGAAGAGACCAAACAGCGAGGTCATCGGTCTCATCAGATTAGGGAAGGAAGTCAGCTGTACCCTTTCAAAGGAACAATCCCAGCATTTGCCTGGAGCGATTTAGGGAAATCACAGAAAACCTAAATCAGGATGGCCAGACGTGGGATTGAACCATCGACCTCATGAATGCAAGTCCAGTGTTAACCTGCCAGTAGGTCCGAAATTTTGCATAATAGCGTCAAAAAATTTCTCTTTTCCAGCATCTTGTGAACTGAAAAACTACTTTCATACACAAAAAATTAATTCTCATAAAAATTGGGCTAATATATTAGCTGTAGATTTTATGTTGAGATTCAGCGTGGTGAAAGCAGGAAGAGGAAGAAGAAGAAAAAGAAGAGGAAGGTCACCATAAAGAATAGGGATGCTAGAGAGCAACTGTTCACTGGTCTGCTATGCAATGCTGCTACCTTAGGTGTGCATGCTTGCTGATGAACTGCAGTAGATACGGTATAAACTGCACATGGGAATAACAAGATTAAAACTGCATTGAAGAGATCAAGGGTGGTTTTTTCACTCATTATGTTTTTTATTTCTTTTTTTTTCAGTTGAGTTGACACTCAGTATGAAACAAAAGGGCCACCACTCTACTGCTGTAGTGGTACAGCTGCTACAGTTCTGACATCGGCAGCACTTGTGATCTTAGTGCAGTCGACATAAAGTGTGTAACTTGTAGAAGTTTTGTTGGGTGTTTTGCCATTCGTCTGGGGAAGCGCATGGACTGGTATAGAGAGCACAATACCGTATAGAGCAGTTCTGGCACCTTCACCCATCATATCGATGTATTCCTATTATATACCCGTGACGCTCAAAGTTTGCACTTGACAGAACCTGATAGCATTTCGTCGGCTTCCCTGTAGTGGCGATACAACAGCTTCCATTACACAATACCTGAGAATTTTCCATTACCACTGGAAAGTCACGATTCGGTTAGTAAGGCCTTTATTTGCAACTTGCTATGGTTAGTCTTTTTTGGCAAATACATGTATTAATATTGACACTGTTTTTTAAGCGTCAAAAGTTTTAATTCTGTTCCGATTCGCTAACGCAATGAATCAATTCCGCATAAATAGCCACAAAAGCAAATTGTTTATATACCCGGTTGACAGCAACACAGTAATTCTGACGCCACTGCCAGCTGCCATTCTGTATTAATTTTGTTTCAGACAGTGTTGGGTTTCACATTCGTTTCTCACTTCTAAGTCTACTATCGCACAAACTCTCTAGTGAAAGCTTTGGGCGCGGAACTATCGGAGTTTTGAGAAAGTGTACTATAGAGACATTTATGTTCAAATGTGTTGCTTATTTGTAGTAATAAATAAGAAAAGATATTAAGCCTGTTGTAACGCAATTATTCAGTGATTTGCTATGGTTTGCAGTGTCTGTACACAGAACACAAATGACACAACAGCTTGAGGTTTCTATCGACAAAAGGGATGAAGTGGAGTAGGAGCGGGGAGGGGAGGGGTGAAATTACCAAGAAATACGCATATGTTACAAATTACGCCGACTTGACTTACATCAACATGTACTGATCACAAGATTGAAATGAACCTCATCATGGCATTACGAGTTAAAGAAACAATTTAAAAAATGTTGGTTACATGTGTATAGATTCTGTGTTGTGACGACTGGCAGTTTTTGTCACTTTTAATATGAGTTAAATTAATTTTGCGTCTATAATAAAGTCGCAAGTCAATGGCAGTATGCCTTCATTCATGTTGATTTCCCATGTGTCCACTGTAACATAAAAAATTACATTTTGTAAGGGACTTCTCTAACTTAGTTTTCATCTCTTCCTAGACTTTTGAGATCAATAAACATTTAAGTGTGGTTTAATTTGGCAACTCACATCTGCTATCTAAGGCATAAACAATTTTTTTCAAACCTTGATGGTTGTGAGTTCTGTACAGCAGAAAATCAATAGCAATCGCTTGTGCATAGAGAGAATCAAGTTCTTTATTTACTTTTGAACAGGCATCGTACAACCAACTTCAGTGAAAATAATTTTTTGTAGGGGTTCTCGATTCTTTTGGCTGACCTCTTGCACTCAAGAGAGAAATCCACGATTGTGTCATGCAAAATATTGGGACAAGGGTTCTGGAGAGTCCCAACAATTGGAATCAGGATGTTCAATCAGAGCAACCTTGGAATCCTTCTAAAATAAAATTCAAAAAACTTTGAGAGAAAAACAAAATTCAGATTTTAGCAGTTCAAGAAACAATGTTCCTAAATGAAAATGCAGTAGATACTTGTAACCACAGAATCTTCAAAGGCAAACCAGTAATCAAAATTATGAATCAGATACCATTATTGGGTACAGCTTTCTATGTTCATGAAAGATAATAGGAAATGTAACAGAATGTAAATCCACCTCAGAGAGAATATCTTTCCTATCAGTTAAATGCAAAAACAAGATCTACACACTTGTTAAGTGCCATGCACCAATAAATGAAGACAACGGGAAAAATCCACAAAAACAGGTATTTTGGGATCTTTTACAAACTGAAATATTTAAAATTGCAAAGAAGAACACCATATTGCTGTTAGATAACTTCAATGCACAAGTAGGCAAAGAAAAGAAGTTTAGTAATGTAGTAGGACAATAGTTAGCTCATAGAAGAACTAATGCAAATCATGAGACTAATCAGTTTGTGTCAAAGCTCTCACCTGAAACTGGTCTCAACCTTCTTTAGGAAACTCCCAAGAAAAGCTAAAACATGGATATCTCCCAACCTAATGTTACAATAATTTCAGTTAGATCATGTGGCTATTTCACAAAAAAAAGTGTGATGGAAATTATGAATGTGAAACTAGTAAGGAATGATGAATTTGATTATCTAAAGTTAAAGTCAAACTCCTACCTAATAAAGAATAAAGAAAGTCATAAAGGTTAATGAAATATAATACAGGCAGACTCACTATAACAAAAGGATCAATTAAAAACTATCAAGACGAAATTAAAGTGGCTATATATGGCAACAGGCAAGAAATTCCAAGGCAATTAATGATACTGGACATAAAGACTATAGTCAATCAAAAATAACAGGAAATATGTGAAGACGTCATAGCAGAGAGGGCTAAAATGGGGAAAATGGAAATACTCAAAGGAAATTAAAGATTATGATCAATTTAAACAACAACGAAAAGAAACAGCCATGTTAACCAGAAACACCAAATGAACCTTTGAAAAGAAGAAACATTTCAAAAGAGACAAAAATTTTGTAAAAAATAGTACTTGTGACTTTTATCAAGGTTTTGAGAACAAAGTAAAGGGATACCAAAAACCAAATGTCTGTTTCAAAAATTAAAATTGCGAAATTGGGTTGAGCAATATTCACAATTGTGAAATACTAGCTGATATTTTCATCAGCTTCTGAATTGTCCTGAACCAAGTCACAAATTGGAATTCTCAGATATTAATGAAAATTTGGAAGAAGATTTACCGCTAGCTATAGGCGAAATCGAAGAAGTAATTAAAATCCTCAGAAACCACAAAGGTAGTGAAGAAGATTCAATTACTGCTGAACTTTTGAAGTAGTCCTTGCCAAACAGAGCAAAGGGGCTAAATTTGCTCTCTGAAGAAATCTGGAAAACAGAAAAAACCCTAGAGGAATGGAAAGTTGCCTTGATACACCCAATTCACAAAAAGGCAATAAATGGGATGTAAGCAACAACAGAGGAATTTCTTTACTGCCAGTAGTGTATAAAGTATTTTCCAAGATTTTGTTAAACAAAATGGAAACAACACTAGACAGTCATTCAGGTGAATATCATGACGGTTTTAGGAAAGGAAGGTCATGCTCAGAACAAAAATTTAATCTGAACTCAGTAATTGGCACTAGATTATTTAATTCATTTAAAATTGTAGTTATGTTTGTAGATTTCAAAAAGTCTTTTGATTCTGTTGACAGAGAAAATATACATAAAATAATTCTGGAATTTGGGGTAAAGCCTAAAATGACAAACCTAATGTATGAAACACTTACAGATTCAGTCTGTAAAGTAAAATCAATGGGAAAAAAATCACAGCCATTCAAAATAAAAACAGGTGCACAAGAATTTTTTTTGATAGTGTGTTAGACAAAAAGGTGAGAATTTGGAAAGAAAAAAACTTATTGAACTCAACATCTCGCCTATAAGGTTAAGAATAGGAAGCAAGAAGATCGAAATCAACTGTCTTGCATTTGCAGATCATTTCCAAAAATGTGGCATCTGCAATAACGGAAATAAATCTCCTGGTAGAAATAGCCAGCAGAACTGGCTTAAGAATTTCTGGAGAAAAAACAAAATTTACAGCAACTATTAAGGATGCTCAAAAATTCCTGAAAACAAATATTGAGATGGCACAAAAATCAAATACATAGGGGAGATAATCCAAGAAAATGTTCTGGAAAAATCTGTAATAGAGGAAAGATTGAATAAAATGGAGAGAGCTAATGGTGTCACCAAAGATCTATACAATAAAAAGTGGCTACCCATCTAATGCAAAAATAAGGCATTACAACACAGAAGTATTGCCAGAATGCCTATATGCAAGCAAATGTCTGGCATTAAACTATAATTTAGATAAATAAAAAGTTCTAGAAAGGCGAATTATAAGGAAAATATTAGGACCACGAAACACAGTAGCACTTTGGAATTACAAAGTAATGCTGAACTGCATCAAAATACCGAAAATATTTCAAACATAATGAGAAAAAGAAAACTCATGCTTTTTGGACATTCATTGCTAATGCAAGACAGTAGATTAACTGATAAGATTTTCAAATATTTGCGTGGTAAGAAGTCCACAATAAGCTGGGTCAACGAAGTAAAGAAGGATTTAGAAAGAAACAATATAAAAACAGTAGATATAGTCAACAGAGAAGCCTTTCCAAAACAAGTATGGTCTGAAGGCAGAAAGAAGGAACATAGTAAAGAGATGAAAGTGTACTGGAAGAAAAGAAAAAAACAAAGTACATGACCCATTTGCAGTGAAAAAAAATAGAGGAAGACTGGGATGTGTGAACATCCACATACATTCAGCACTGGGAACACTAGCCCAATACCAGAACAAGAGTAGTGCCTAGTATGCCTAATATGATGGTGGAAGAAAGTGGATCAAGCACTGACAATTACAAATTTTCTCAGCTGAAAAACGTTCAGTTCACCAAGTCGTATTCATAAAGGGATTTAGAAATATTTTACTCAGTGCTAGATTAGAGAGAAAAAAGATTCAGTTAATTATTTCACATCTCCAAGATGATGCAGCCATAAGTGCAGTGGAAGCTGCCAAATTTTGTTATACATGTGAGCAATTAAAGAAAGCATTTCTATCAAAATACTGGGCACCAGCATTTAAGACAGGAAGTTCATAGCCAGCCCCAAAGCATACAATCCAAACCACAAAAATTTACACAAATATATCGAATGGTACATAAATGAATCCAGGTACTGGGATGAAACCATTTCAAACAGAGACATAATTCGACTACTCAAGCTATCTGCCAAATAATATTAAGGAAAAGTTAATTAATGTACCCGAGCATGACCTGGAACATTTCATATTGTCATACACCCAATAGGCCCCATACAAGAGGACATGAAACAGGGTGGTGATCATGGAAATGGCTGTGTATCACCACGCAAACATGAGAACAGAAACACTCACCAAGCCTGAATAATAATGGTAGCAGTAGGAGGAATGAACATAATCAAAACAATAGCAAATAGCCAAATGGGAATGGTCATTCACCATTCAACAGAAAACACAGAAGCGGGTGGTTGGTTGATTGATCTGGAGGGGGGGGGGTGGAGACTAAACAGCGAGGTCATTAGTCGCATTGGATTTGGGAAGGATGGGGAAGGAAGTCAGCGATGCCCATTTCAAAGGACCCATCCCAGCATTTGACAGAAGCGATTTAGAGAAGTCATGGAAACCATAAATCAGGATGACCGGACTTCGGTTTGAACTGTAGTCCTCCTGAATGCGGGTCCAGGATGCTAATTACTGTGCCAGTTAAAAAACGCAGAAAAAATGACAGGTACATTTCAGGTTATAATGGCAACACCAAGTGGAGAAACACTAGGAGCCAGAGGCAGGATTAACAACCAACACAGTGGAATCAGAACTAGCAATCACCACCAAATAATCATAATGACAATAGAAATGAAAGAAATAATTCAATACAAAATGCAAATCACAGCTCTCAGTCATGTCAAAACCAAACCACAGTGTGCAAATTGTAAAGATAACAGACAGCCATCATGGCCCCTCACACCAAACAAATTAAATACAGCTACAATTTGCTCTCCACTGCTGACCATGATATGGAGTGAGAGCAGTGGTGCCGACTTATAAAAAATATGGGGGGGGGGGGTCATAGTGGAGGTCTTGCCCAGGAAATTTTCTAAATTTTAGATGAAAAATAGTGAGTTTTAAAGTTTTTTTAAGCATTTTAGAGTCATATGATCAACATTAGAAACCTGAAAATTTGACTTTCGATAACTCGACATGAGAAACTCGACAAGCCTACGCATTTTTTGGCTTTGAAAAAAGAAACAAAAGATAAACATACATGGTATCTTCATAAAAAGTTAATTTAATTTACAATAATAATCAAGCTTATAGACTATTACAGAGCACTTAATATATAGCTCTGAAAAGACTGAAGTTATATTTAAATAAATCCTAAACTATCATTAAAAGACTAAAACATAAACTATTACTGTCGCACAGTAATAGCACTTTGATTATTAAGCGAAATAGCTAATTTAAGCTAACTTTGAATAAGGCTCAGGGTTCATTAAATAAAAACAGTATCTCAAAGTTAATGCTTTAATACAGTTGATAAAGTTAATACAGTATGCCTAATACTTTCAGTCAAAAAGTATGTAAATGGCTGCTTTTAATTGGGTCTTACACCCTAAAAATATTTAAGTATTTGAAAATAACTAATACAGTACCATAGCAATACAGAAATACAGTACTAAACTAGTGTGAATATTTAGAAACTGAAAATTTAACATTACATATATATTTAATTCTCTATTTTATAAAGATTTTTAATATTGCTTTAAATGCCATTATTAGGGCTAGAGTGTCTCCAGAAAGGTGCAAATGTCGACTGTCTGACTGGATTACTGAATATGAAGTTGTTGTTGATTGATTGGATATCCAATCCAGCCAAAACATCTCAGTGGGCATGAAGATCAGCCAGGTTGTCCAATCGCTTCTGCCACATTGTTGATCAGAGGTATGACTTCAGACACCTAAGAGCCCTAAATGACTGTTATGCTGTTGCTGTCGTGATTAGAACTACTTGGAGGAGCTTAATGCCCTTCACTACTGCACATAACGTTTCTCCAACTGCAGGCTCTTGTGTAATGTACTTTCTTACATCACACATGTTTTTTAAGACCAGTTGTTTTTTATTAGCGATATTGGCTAACATATTCAAGTGTAAGCGCAGTCTCTCAATGTCTAGGTCATTTTTGAAAAATTCAGTTGATTTTGCCAAATTTGTTTCACCTCTGTTTACGAAAAGCAAGCACTCATGTTCAACTGCAGTGACCTGTGTGAGACCAGTTGAATCAAACCGCTTAGTAACGCAAGATTGCGCCGTTTCACAAACTTCCATTTCTTTGTGGTATTCCTTTGGGGTTTTAAAAGTGTGCAATGAACTGACTTCGTTGTTTTCGTACTTCTTTGGTATACTTCGATTCCAAGGATGTGAAGGGTCATCAACTTCTGAAGGCTTTTCTTTTAAATACAATTCCGAAAAGTGTTCAAAACTATCACTCCTTCCATTCAATATACTGTAGCGGCACCACCGTTTAGGATAGGGAAAGTTAGTTTTGAGCGATATTCGGAGCACGAGTTACAGCCAGTTGCGGGCCGGATTGAAGTAGGTTATGCATACCAGCAGTTTCAAAGGCAAATAGAGGCCGCAGGAGCGTAGAACTGCCAGAGAGGGCACACACAGCAGATTTCACGGCACAAGTCACAGTCAGAAGGGGTCACTGGCCAACCTAAGTGTTATGCATACATGACGCGACTGGCGCACTTGGCAAAACAGGGGCGCAAAGCCAAGTATAAATAGGTTCCGTTTTCTAACGAGATTCATTCAAGTGTGGCAGCTCTCCTGGACGGCAGGGAGTATCACACCATTGGGCTACATGCAGCAACAGATAGGGCGCCAGCGTCACAGTCTACAGTGGGTCGTTGGTTTGACCCTCTGAGGCCGATGCAGGGTTTGCAACCAGCCAGGGCAGGCCACTCCTTGGCTCACTACTGTGGGCAGTCGTCTCAGCTCCCAACATACACCAGAGACTTCCTGAGGCGAGGGCCACAGATATGGACGCTTGTTGGTCGCCACGATCTCAGATACACCGGCGAGGAGAGGCACGCAGCTGGCCCCCCCATGGCTCACACTGAGCAGCACTGAGTCGGCTGCAGGCCAGCCATCCTGACATCATCGGAACTCAGAGGGCTGGCCAAGGCCGGAACAACACAGGGTTGCGTTGCAGAGGCCGCTGGGGTGCTTCCGCAGCATTGCGGGACGCTGTGAAGCAGACCGTGATGAACGGAGCACTGAAGTGGAAGCAAATAAACTATTTTGAAAGTCGTCGCCAAGTTTTAATATGGCACCTCCTGGCACCCACCCACAACAATAGACATCAAGCCCTCATATGTTTTTTTCCAGATCAGCAACACTTAGATGAAGGTATTGAATTTTTTCATTGACATCCTCTACTGCATTCATTGCATGGCAATAAAAACGTATAAAGAAATAAGCCTTGAATCGTAACATTGGCTCAAGGTAGCATGCACGTTTGTAATCTGCCTCTGTTTTCTCCTCTGCAGAAAAAGTTCCAAAAAACTCTAGAAGTTCTTCAAAGTTTTTCAGTATTCTCAAGATACTAGAAGCTCGCATAGTCCATCGAGTCAGGCAAAGGTGTCATAGACCAGCTTTGTCATTGGCGCTCCCACAGCGTATACTTCTGAAAAGTTCCATCCTTTTGTTGGATTCCATTATGGTGTTTATTACGTCCTTGGGTAAAGTCATAATGTCCTTCATAGACGTAAGATGGCGGAGACTGTCTGCAACTGTAGAGTCTAAAGTGTGATCAGTGCAGTACATATAACGTGCTTTTGGTTGTATATCCGAAAACTAACTTTTTTAGTCCTTTGAACTTACCTCTCATATTCGGGGCACTGTTCTCTTAAGTTATCCATTGACAAACCAAGACGAGCAAAACCATCTTTTAAAATACTAAACAAAGTTGTGATTCAGTATTGTGGGTCTCGTGTAAGCCAAAAATTCTTTGTTGATGATTAAGGAATAATCGACAGTACGAATACAAAATGGCACCTGTTCGTGACTCAAAGAATCACTTGTTTCGTGAAGCATAAAAGAAAAATGTTCAGTCTTCTTGACTGAAGCCAATTCCTTTTCCAACACATACTTTCCCAGTAGATCAGTGATATCGTTTTGAATATTGTGGGAAGTCCACTCATATCCTGAACGCGATAATCAATCTTTAAACTGAGGTAAGTCATTCTTTTGGAGTTCCAACAATTGAAAAAATTTATTTTTTGAGTTTACATCTTGGTACCCTCTAATTGCTAGACCATGTCGGCATAGAAATTGCACAGTAGTAAAAATTGTCTCAAGAGCTAAACGGCCTTTCTTCATATCACTATTTAACTGTTCATTCAATTGGGAGGCCACACTTAGATTAGTGATAGAATTTAGTTTCAGAACACCTTCATTATGTATAAACATATTTTCATGAAGATGGAATTTTTCCAAAGCCTTTTACTAGTTAGGAAACCCTATAGAAGTAAATGCATCTTCCTTTTTTGAAGAAAATTGTAATAGATTGCCGGCCGGTGTGGCCTTGTGGTTCTAGGCGCTTCAGTTTGGAACCGCATGACCGCTACGGTCGCAGGTTCGAATCCTGTCTCAGGCATGGCTGTGTGTGATGTCCTTAGGTTAGTTAGGTTTAAGTAGTTCTAAGTTCTAGGGGACTGATGACCTCAGATGTTGAGTCCCATAGTGCTCAGAGCCATTTGAACCATTTTGTAATAGATTTTTAGCATCTGCCTCTTTGCAGGTTTCGCAAAAAACATTTTTGGTAGATGCTTCATATTCTAGCCATGTATATTTGATCAACGAAGACTTCTGAAATGATCTTCCCTTACCGGATTGTCCAGGTTTTGGCTGTGAACAGTTCTCGCCTGAAGACGACGATGCAACTGACAACATAATAATTGTTGGAGGTTGACTTGCACTATCATCAGCTTACAAGTGCGCCTTTTTGGTAACAAATTTATCCATTGCAAACTTAATACACAATACACTAAGAGACTAAAGTAAACGAATAAAATATAGTCATATGAAATAGTACACTAGACACTAAAGTCAGAACACTAAACACATCTGCGGCATGCACTGAACGAAACTATCCACACTGAATGACTGCAACAGCAGGGTAGGCTTTATATAGCCACAGCGTCGTAAGGTCTCGAAGCATCAAGGTGATGCGAGGCGGAGGGTTCCAGGAACTTCTGCACCAGTCCTTTTGATGAAGCTGCAGCTGCAGCGCTGGCCTGCTGCTGCCAGACTTTATATGAAGGTTTGTACACCGGGACGAATTCTAAGTGTGGCCACAGCACTGTAACACTATCATTTTTCAGTTAACCTGCTTACTACCGTCATAATGATTTGTTTTAACTCATTACTAAATGTATTTTAAAAAGGAGCTGTTGTCAGACAAGGAAAATAGAAAATTCCAACGTAATTTTCCTATATTTTTGGTGATGCTCTGCCCCGCCCCCCCCCCCCAAACGAGTATTTGAGGGGGCTTGGGCCCCCTCAGGTCCCACGGAGTCGGCTCCTATGAGTGAGAGCACAAGCAACATTTCAGAAAACAAGAGCAACATTTTAATATATAAAAATGGTAGTGTAATAGAGTATTATTTGTTAACCGAATCTCAGACATGTAGACAACCAGACAATGAAGTATTATAAGTGGTGGTCGAAGCATAAATCTATGACATATCTGTGAATCTCGTCATAGATATTGGAATCTCTGTGAATGTTTTGAATTTTTAAATCCTTAAAAGGATAGTCATAGCCAGAAGATACCGAACTTTCCAGTGACAAACTGTGAAGTGACAGGTGCTAATGGCGTCCAAACATCACTCATAAACTATCAGGTATACGTCTTTGTAATGATAAGGAAAGAATCGATATTATGTACCTTTCTTGTTGTTAAGGGATTGGCAGTGACCTGTGTTAGTGGATGAGCGTTCCTGTAAGAGGAAGGCAAGAATTGACCTCTCGAGTGGGGAACATGGTACTAAAAATAGTGGTAGGAGGATATTGTTGGAAATGATCAAAAGAAAAGAAATACATGGCATTTGTTGCCAGACTGGCTAAAAATATTACCAATTGACAATGTCTTATCTGACCGAAAATACAGCTACTCAGGCATGGAATTTAATCAGCTGTAAGTGAAAAGAATCTGATTGCCTGAGCACAATACAACAAAATGAGTTAACTCAGCTGCTAAACAAGTATTTTAGTGTGTTTTCCTAATAGCTGGGAATTATACAACATTGAAGTAGTACCTCACAAAACTTCCTGCCATGCTATTGCCTCGTCCGCAGCTAGTGGTCGTGCGGTAGCGTTCTCGCTTCCCGCGCCTGGGTTCGATTCCCGATGGGGTCAGGGATTTTCTCTGCCACGTGATGACTGGGTGTTGTGTGCTGTCCTTAGGTTAGTTAGGTTTAAGTCGTTCTAAGTTCAAGGGGACTGATGACCATAGTTGTTAAGTCCCATAGTGCTCAGAGCCATTTGAATCATTTTTTGCTATTTCCTCCATCCCATGAACAAAAAGGGAAGTAGTAACCAAAGACATCAGACAGGTGATAGTGACAGAAGAATTTTGTGGACTGCTGACAAGAAAGCAACCAAAGGCTTCACTGGGCTAGTTTCATTTGTTTTTAGATTTGTGTCAGACCAAATACCGAATTATGATGTACTGTTAAATATTCTGCATAAAAACACGCCGTGGGTTTGGTCCGCTAAATACCAGCAGGCACTCGAAAGTATTAAGCACGAATTGTTGGATGCAAATATCTTTTATCATCACACTGTGGCAACTGATTTTTGCCTCCCTATGGACTCATCTTCATGTGGTCTGGTGGCGTGTTTTTTCAACACATAAAATATATATTCAATGATTATCATTGGTTTATACACAAAACTTCTGGATAAACAGTATTATAATTTCTTAATGAATTATGGAATGTTGGTTTGAAATAATCACATATTTTTAATGAACCAGAGAGCATTTATAATTCTGTTCTCAATATGTGTTTCAACTGCTAACATTAAACTGAGTACCTCTTCATCATTTCTCACTAAACGGTAGTGTTTCAATTTTCTTACCTCATCTACTGCCTGCTTACTTCAAAGTGGAGTAAATTCCAGTTTAGTTACGTCATCTTTATCTCCATTTTCATTTTGTTGTCCATTCTCGACATTGTCACCACCCCCTTCTTGATGAAGCTCTTGTGTGTCTTCACTTACGCCAGTTGATATTCTTCCTGTGAACAGTGCATCATCGATATTATCATACACTCAGAGCCACCCAATTCCTCTACTAAAGTGTGAAGTTCATGGTCTTTTTCCTTAAGGTAGCTTTCTTCAACACCATTGTCAGTTACTGAAGCATGCTCTCTAGAAATCGACCCTGCCTCCTTGAAACAGTTGCTGGTTGTAGTGGATGTTACTTGTTTTAAGGCAGCATCCAATAGAGACAAAATATGTTACAATACTTTTTGCCTGTAAAATAATTTGAAATTCTGAGTAATCCCCTTACCAAGTGACTGGCAAAGTCAAGTTGAATATGGCGGCAAAAAGATTATTTTCATATTTTTTGGTCCAGCATGTGGCAGTAGGACGTTACGTTATCCATAAACAAAATTACTTTCCTCCTTTGTTGTCCCATTCTTCTATCAAATGCTGTCAACCATTAAGTCATTATTTTTCTCGTCACGGTGTTTTCGTCCACTGAACTGGATTTATCGTAGATGGTTAGAAAAGAGCTGTTGTGTCTACTCTTAAATTTGTCAAGCCAACCTACAGAGTCTTTAAAATCGTTAAGACCTAACTCCTTGGCGATTGCGAATGCTTTCTCACAGATCAGAGGTCCACTAACTGGCAAGTTATTGCTGTGAGCATGACAGAACAATTCAAAAGTGAAATTGCCATCTTTTAAGCCTGGTGTGTTCGAAAAAGCGCATTTACTGGTTAGGTTTACAATCCATGATTTCAGAATCCCATTTCTCTTTCTCAAAATTTCACTGATCTGTCTTTTTCCAACAGGAAATCTCATGGCCATATCTCTAACACTAAGCGTTTCCTTTTTGTAGACATTGATTGTCTCGAGTATTTCATTCAGCGGTAACTGTTTCCATTTTTGTGACATCTTAGCATTACAGTACATACACTCTCGCTTGAAATCAGCAACAGTAGGCCTCCTCCATATGGATTATTTAGATAGCAAAACACTCAACACATGCCTAGTGTGGTGAACTCGCCACTGGTGGCGCGGATTAACGGGTCATTTGTGTCAGCGGACATGAAAAGTCGACATGTGAGGTCATGGTAGCAGTAGTGGCATCATCAAAGCCATTCGCATCAGCAGCAAAGCTGCTAACAGCAATAGCTGCAACTGTTCTCAGTGGCATGCCGAGCCATGCTATGTGAAGGCATGCATGATTATGATTGTTGCTGATCAACTTAAACCATCATTCTTTTCACACGATCCATTATTTGTAAGTTGAAATTGTTGTTGGGACATGTATTTCAGTGTTCGTGTCTCTTTTACTGAGAATGTCCGCTATTTGAAAGAGTTTCACCGTAAGGGATAATGATATTTGGCAGTGCAAATTTTATGATGTCTGCTATTGAGAGGATTCTGCTATTGGGAAATGCCCATTAAGGGAAGTTTTACTGTTGTAGTGTTTGTAAATAGTAGTTGTAAGTATTCTTCTATCATGTCATAGTAATGCTTACTATGTGAGTAATGGCATTAACATTTTTCATTTATGCCCTAGTATATGTCCAATACAATAACTTCTGGTAGTGTATAGAAGATCTTACAGCAGAACCTTTTCAGAATTAATGTTGTAATACGCAATAATGAAGCCTGATTATTAAAAAATTTCAGCAAAAAATGTTAAATATGTGCAAATTAATGCAACATCAGATTAAAAGTAATTCTTAGCAAGAGATAAAATTTTTAATTCCTTCCCAGCTTTAAAATTCAAAGTCAGTAACATATACAGGCAGAAAATTAATCAACTTACTTATTAACTTGATGTCCTAGCATCCTTTCATATACAGATGGTAGATGCATTAAGTAAAAGAGAGTATGTTTAAATATCAGAATACCATATGTGTGAATAGTCAGAACGTGAGAACACAATGAGACATCTCATGTATTGTTGCAACCAGCCTCAAAGGTTGTAGTCTAAAAAGGGACGAAGTCATTCTTTAGGTGTATCCTAAGCTTCCAGTTTTGAAGTGTCAGATAAATATGTCCTTCCAAATGCATAAACCAGAACCATGCTTAGCTTCTATAATGAGCACATGCAGTGTGGTCCTATATAAAATGTTATTATGTAGGATGGAGATGTAATTTATCACATTCCTAGGTCAGTTTACAAAAGCTATTGTAAAATAAGGAAATCATCTGCAAGGAAACTCATATGGATCATACACACACACACACACACACACACACACACACACACACACACACACACACACACACACACACACACATACATATATATATATACATAAAAAACAAAGAGAGGAAAAAACTTATATGTCATATTTGCATATATTATTTAAAAGCACCTTTAATAATAGAACCTTTGAAATGTATAGAATGTACATTATAGGATATTATAATGAAGAAAGATATGATTATAATTTTTATAGTTATTATACAGATTTGTTAGAAATATCAGAAGAAACAAAAACATTACAAAATCTCTTTTTAGAACTTAAAAAAATAGCAGAAATATTAAAATGGAACATAAATTTTGTTTTGTTTCTCATCAATTAGTAAAAGACTTTAATAATTTGCGAAAATTCTTAAAAAAATATATATTTATATTTATATATTATTTCTGAAGACTTGTTACTCAGTAGCCAAAGAGTTTTAATATTTTTAAAAACTCTCAATTAATTTTCTATGTTAAACATCATAATTTAAATTCTTTTGTTCATAAAAACCATGTAAGCTAAAGAATGATTAGGAATTATATCATTAAAAGTACCACATGAATTCATTCTTTTGATTTGATACAATATTTATCTTCAAGCCATATTTATAACTCAAATAAGGTAATTAAGATCATAAATATATAAAATAAGACATTTCAAATTTTCAAGAATTGAAATCATTTTTATGTCTATCTGAAAATTATTTTTACTACTCAATCCAGAAACTCCTACAGTTTATAATTCAGAAATAGATAGGGGTGCTTTAGTATTTTTAATCTTTCTTCTAATTTCAGTTCATAATTGGGGTCATATTTAACAAAAATTATTCTAATTTCTATCTTTTTGAAAACAATTTTGCTTTCGCTTGGTAATGTATCTTTTATTTCGATTCAAGCTTCATTTACACCAGATCATCAAAGAATAGCACCTCCAGCATCAAAATGTAGAGTAAAAATAATAGTTAAGACTCTTTCTGACGTTATTTGCTTATAATATTTTAAACTGCCAGACATTTCTAATGGATGAAGTACTTCACATTCTTTACATTTTATTTTACCATTATGAAGTATGTATAGATCAATATGAATTTTATCAGTAAAAGACGAACTTAAATTTCACAAATCTATCATATAAATAAAAAGACGTTCTATTCTTGATAAAACAATACTACACTTGTTTCGTTTCAAAATCAATTATTGTCAATTAACTGAATCTAATCCATTAATTTGAACGACTTTAAATTTGGTATGTAATTGAGCATGACTTGAATGAACACCCTCATCTCCAAAACTTGCATTAATTTTTAAATTTCTATTAGGAATATTTAAATTATCTTTACTTTTCTCATTAATATGAAAAGAAAAAAAATTAACAGCTTTCAATGTTCTTCATTTATAAAGATTTTAATAAAAATGTTTTATAAAATGTATATATATCATTGAATATAATCAAAAATTTTATAAAGATAAAAATTTTATAAAAGTTTTTTTGCAGAGGATTTATTCCTTTATCACCAGTAGCTAGTCTTTGTGCTAAAATTTCATTCCTCAACCACAACTGATATCAGGTATATAGATTTCGAAAGGTAATTAAAGTATTAACTAACGCCTCTCAATATTCTTCCAAATTCAGAAACGTATGAGGTAAATTATTCAAAAATTTAATTAAATATTTTATATATTTTGGATTATTAATAAGCAATTCAGTAACATTCTTTGTTAACATTTGTGTTGTTCCAATTATTTTATTATAATACGCATATTTTGACATTAATGCTTCTCTTTCAATAACTGCTAATCTAGCAATTAAAACTCTAAAATCATTCATCCAATACATTCTGTTTCTTCATCTGTATATTTTTTAATTAAGCCTTTACCAATTGTATTCATTTTAATTTGAATCTGAATTTAATTGTAATTGTTTTCTGGAAAGTTAACATCAATGATTCCTTTTATCAAAGATTTGAATGTGGCTACAGGCCTTAAATCGAAAAGTGTATCTTCACTACTGTATATATATTTTAGCATCCTGAGCTTTTTTTTTAACTTCTCTATCTTGAACCTCTTCTTCAGAATTATTTAACAAATCAGGTATTACTGATTCCCTTAAAATATAACGTTAATTCTATCCATTCTTTGTAGTAGCTGTTCTGTAAATGTATTACTTTTGTGATACTAAAGAACAACCCACATCAACTACAAACTGTGTCGTGCTTGACGCATTTCGAGCACTGCAGGCTAAAATTCAGGTAAACTGAAGATGATATAGGCTGTCAAAGCACCTGAAGTTGAGCCCCAGGGTCGAAATGCATCAGTTTTGTAACTGATATTGAAAAACGAAAGAAAAGAAGAAAAATATTTGAAACTTACTTATAACGTTTGGTATTCCAATTACCACAAAAATATTGACTTTTATAAAAAAAAATTAAAAATTAACAAAATATGAAGGTGGATTTTTACCATTATTATTGGCTGCAGTCCAATAGATAGATACTGCTGTTTCACTTGTCTATGCTGTAACAAACACAATAAAAAACAAGAAGTTTAAGAATTTTAAGAAAAGACAAAAGAACAGATGAGTAAATTTAAAAAAAAAGTTGTTAAGGGAAATAGAAGTTTATCATATTTTGATTTAGAAAAACTTGCAAAACCTAAAAATTAAACGTTTTGGAGGCATTTTTTGAATCATGAACTGACTAATAAATAAAAAAAATTAACTTGGTCTAGTTAATTTAGATATTTCTGACGACATTTGTGCTCACAGGTTTTGTTTTTATAAAACAAATGATACCAAAACTGTCTTTGATTTGGCACAAATATACCAACAGCATCAATCACTTACTTAGAGAAAAATGATTAACATTATAATAGTGAAAGAATATAAAATTTTGATGAATTTATTAGAATTATCCACCAAGATAACTGCTGAATTAATAAACCAGTAAAAGTAGAAATACCAGAAAAGATTAATACACAAAATTTAAAAATTATAAATTTATCCAAAATGTTCCTTTTGATATTTATTCAAATTTTGAAAGTTTATTATCAAAACTGGATAATTGTCAAACAATCCAAAAAGTTCTTTATTATAAAATATGTATAGCACAAACCAAGTGGTTTTTAACAGTATATATATAAACGATATATAAATAATGTGTGTAGAGGACAAATTGCCATAGTTATTTATTGAATACATTTCAAACAATGTGATTAAACTGTTAAAATCTGAAGAACAATCAATACATAATAAATGTAATTCCTTCTATTTACACTGAGGAAATTACACAAAAATAATAAAATGTTTTGCAGCATGATCACTGCAAAACTAGATAAAACTACTACACAAAATAGTAATTTACAATAAAAATATCCACATTATTCAACAACTGCATTACTTCATTTATCATGATATTATTCTCATTTATTTGTAAAATAACTTGGTTATGATGAAAAAGAATTGAATTTAACACAATATAATTGAAATAAATGTATTTGTTTATGTATAAAATGAAACAGAAAATTGCCAAATGAAATATACTGATACATTTAGTGTTATGGCTTTAAGCCTTTAGCACCATTCTTAAAGTTGAAAAATATTCGAAATTTTCTCCAAAAATGTAACAAATTTAGTAATTGAATAGGGATTTTATCCCTAAGCGTACATGGATTATTGGAAGAAACTCAAAGAAAAACAACTTCTGGCAAAAAATATTATAGTGAATTGAATGACTGTGAAATGAGTGATGGACATAATAAACGCTCATATTTAGTAAAGGAAAAATCTGATATACAAAATCTTGGAGACTATCATGATTTATGTCTTAATGGTTATGTTTCTATTATTAGTTAATGTTTTAGGAAAATTTTTAAGAACATGAATGAATCCATATGGAATTAGTTTACGTTTTTGTACATGATTATAAGAAATACTGATCAGTCAAGTAAATATACATTAAGGAAAATAATAAACATACAAAGAATTTTGATAAAAATATAGTATTCAGTTCCTTAATAAATTGAGGTGCAAATAATTTAGATGAATATGCTATGAGCAAATATTTCCCATATAGTGGATTTGAAGGTAAAGAGCAGAACAATTTCGAATAGAAAACAATAAGAGGAATTTTAGAATACCAAAAAATTTACATCATTTACATATAGATTGCAATTATCTCCTGAAAATATATTCATTCAAGGACCTAATGAAAAAATCATTAACTACTTTAGATAATAAATATAAATATGTTGTTCAGTATAGAAATTTTAATTTATATCTATCTTTTGAAAATAACAAAACACGAGAGTCTTAAAATTTAAAAGTCTGATTAGTTAGCAAATTGTATAGATTTAAATACAGAAATGAAGGATAAGCATAATGTTTTTTTCATAGACATTTCTACAAACTGACGAAAGATTCAATATCTGGAAAAGCAGAGTCGATAATAAATTAGTATTGAAACACAATTTTAAAATAACATAAATTTAATTACCACCCAGATGAATACACAATTTTTCCTTGTTAACCCTATTTATGTTGGTATGGCAATACTCCATTTTTTGGAATAATTCGTGTTTGATTTTCATTATAATATTATGAATCTAAAATTTCGAGAAAACATCGAACTTTGTTAATAACATACTGATCGTTAGATCTATAATAAAAACTGAAGTCTTACGATGATATGCGGAAAATGATTAATAAAATTTGTACCAGTGTCTATCCAGAAACTAATATTATAATGTGCCTCATATAAACGAAAGAGTAGTAGGAATAATGAAATATGAATGTAATGTAAAAATAATAGAACGATTTTAAAATTGGTGGTATGGAGAATGAAAAATGACATGGAGCAAAGAATGCATTATTAAAAATTAAATATGTTTATACGATTATAAAAATTAATTATTTAAGAGCAATGAGCAATTTACAACTATGATTTTAATACAAAGTAAAAACCGGAATATTTTCAGTTGTAGTCAGTAAAAATGTATTGAGTCAATATGCTAATAAATCACATGTTTTAGAAAATAAAACTGACACGTTATCGAATGCCCATTACTTAATTAAAAATTAATAAAAGTTATTTTATTTAAATATTAAAAAATTTATTTTATTTAAAACTTTTATAGAGCTTTTTATATACATAAAAGAAGTACATTAATTATTTAAATATAATCATATATAATGTAAAATATTTACTGCTACTCTTCATCCAAAGGGAATGACAACAAAATATGGAAAACAAAGAACTGAAGATATATGTGGTGTATGTAAAAAGAAAGAAAGCAAATGTGTTAAAAATAATTTATGAATTTGTATACCTGAGAACAAAATTTTAAAGACAAAAATGTTGTTGATTTATTGCAAGAGGGTTTATTAGAAATTTATTCTGGTAAAGTAAAAGGATTTTCTGTAATGAATAAATGAAATAAATATTTATTAATTATAATCGATTTAAAAGGAAATACAGGATACAAATATCTAGTAACTCCAATCGAATGTTTTTCAAAATTTTCTTTGTGTACCACAGTTACAGATATAACTTGCAAAAATGTTTCAGCAACTTCTGAAAATATTTTAAAACTAAGCTATCCAAAAATTTCCTAACAGATAATTGAAAAGAATTTTATAGTAAAAACTTTCAAAATCTTACAAAAAATAAAATTAAATATTATTCAACCTATGCAGAAGTAAAAGTATTTCTTATTGAACTATTTAACAGAACATCAAAAGAAAAATTGTGGAGAAAATTTTCTGCTGCAAGGTAATTATAAATGAACTGATGAGTTTCTAAATAAAGTAAAGAATATAATATTACAGAGCATTCAACAATAAAAGTGAAACCTAAAGACATAAACAGAGAAAATTTAAAAAACTATTGCAGACTGCTTCAATTAAGAAATTTTGATAATACATAGCCTAAATGTAAGCTAGGCTGTAAAGCAGGAATAGGTAAATAAAATAGAACTTTCAAAAGGCTATACAGCTAACTGATGAAGAAAAAATATAAATTAAGAAATTTTGTGGAGAAGCAGTTAAAGCAAATTATTACGATCAAGAACTTCAAAAACTGATTATCCAGATATATATCTTGATGAAAAATTTTAAAAAAGCTGGCTTGGTTTTGATAATTCTCATAGTAGTTGGGTACCAAAAAATAATGTTACAATGCGAAACAAAAAGTTTATTTTTATTAGTAATTATTAGTAATTTTTATTTTTATTTTTCTAATAAACTGATTCTATATAACTGGAAGTTATCTAGATATTGCTAAAGCAGGCATGGAACTACTTGCAACAAAAATTTAGAAAAATTGTGTGGTTGAAAAGTTAGCCTTTAATTGTTCTTCACAAAAAATATGCTAAAGATAGTTGTAGAACAATGTATAGATGGTATTTAAATGAACATCATAAATATAAATATAATATTAATCAAATTCCATATGTATGTGGAAAATACATTTCTAATTATTCTTACAAAGAACATTTAAAATTAATTCAAAGTGATGAACATTCAAATATATTATTATCATTTAAAAATGATGGATACAAATAAAATGACGAGGAATATGTACTGTCAAGAAAGTAAAATAGGGAAAATATTAAAGATTTTAATTGTTTTTATAAAAATGTAACGACTAAAGAGAAAGAACTATTTAAATAAATGTAAAACATGTATTGAGGTTTATATGAATGGCAAAAAATTTATCTGTATGTAAGTGGTTCTTTTTAAAGTTCTGCAAAGTTAGCAAATTATAACATAAATATATATTTTTTAAGGTATCAACATATGTATTATTTAATAAATGAATCAAAATATTATTACAAATACAATTTACTCTGAGAAATATGATGAAAAGGTTTTTCAAAGTTTATTTTAGTTATGTGTGTAAAAGAATATTATGATGGTGAGAGGTGGCATGAGCCCCTTCTCATATTTCTGTCTTACTATGAGTAATTCGATTTTCCTCTCTAATTGCTTGTTGCGAAAAGTTCCTATTCCTTCACACGCAGACTTCCCACGCAGCGTCTCTCGTTACCCAGGTGATCCGGTGACAGGTGGGTAATCCTGATCTTGAAAGGGTTAAGCCGACGGGTGTGAGGGAGTCGAGTGGATGCTTCCCAGACGCCGACTTTGTCATAAGAGCAGGGGCGACACGCCCACAGAGGCCTGATGGAGCAGCTGGGCTAGAGATTCCGTTAGTTTGCAGAAACTTAGTGAAAACACTTTCTGGTGGGCTACCAGCGAGGCGTGGGAATGACTTGTGTTCCCAGGCAGTCTTGATGGGCAAATTCCCGCGTTTTCTGGAAAATCATAACTGTGATTGGCTTGCTCAGGGGATAGCTCCGTGACGTAGCAAAATCGGCTCAGAAATTGGCGCCAAGTATCTCCATTGGTGGAATAGTAGTGCGTCGGCAATAGAGTGGAATTTTCCGCCGGTTTTCGAGTTGCTGATTGGAACGTTTAACCACGGCCACTGTCGTGGGGGCGGAAATGTTATGTGTTCGGCTTGTACGGGTGCTCTTGAGAGGGTGAGCTCTCGCCTTTTGGTCGGAGTAGGTTACAAGACTGAGCTCTCGCTGCTCTGTACAGCATGTCTTCTGTTGGCTGTCTAATATACTTCCATTTAATTGTAACTGTTTGACGAAGTTGCTAAAGTTTCGAATTCAACTTAACTTTCCGAGTACAGTTGGCAATTGAGCGTTCTGCGTACAAGCGGCCTATGTTGTCCGTCTTGAGCAGTTTTGGCTAAAGCTGACTGTATCAGAGTTACTGTGTGACTTCACTTCTTAAAATCACTCACTGTACCATCAGTCATTGTGTGGCGAGCCTTCTTCGTCTCCCTCAGAGGAGCATTTGTGTTGCTAGGAAGTCCTTAGTCTGGAACAACCAGACCAGAATAATTTGTTTTGGGCAATACTCGCGACATTATCATCACCACGACGGGACATTGAAGCAACCAGCCATCGCTTCTGGTATGCCAGAACGTGTCCTTGCAGTTAATGAGTCAGCTTGGTAGTGTATGTCCGCAGCACCAGCAGATTAGGAAATTTTGCTACGTGATAATCAGAGCTCAGCAGAGCGCACCTGTTCGTCTTTCTACCTTTGTTCTGTCTTGGGTGTTCATTGTCTGAGTTCTCCCTACTGTAGCAGCAATTAATGTTGGGTTGGCTGGATGTTTCTCTTAAGATTTGAGTTGCAAGGAATTGGCTCCACATACCACTTCGTCAATAGTGTCACAAGCTAGTTTATGGACAACTTCACCTTCACAGCATTTATT
The DNA here is from genome assembly GCF_021461395.2 of Schistocerca americana. Classification (NCBI taxonomy): domain Eukaryota; kingdom Metazoa; phylum Arthropoda; class Insecta; order Orthoptera; family Acrididae; genus Schistocerca; species Schistocerca americana. The sequence continues at coordinate 423,544,838 of NC_060122.1, forward strand.
TGAGTATCCAATTTGATGTATTGTAAATGTGTCATGTGTTTTGTTTATTATTGTGAGTTTAGCCATAATAAATCAAATTGTTAATTTTGGACAGAACTTTCATTCTGTAGATTAGTAAAGCAACCTTTTCATTTCGCACCACATTAATGAAACTTTCCTTTATCAAATTAATTTCTATCAAATTAAATTATCACAGGTGACAAACTCGTTTCTACTCCACTTGCAGGGTCGATTACAGTCAGTTCGCGTTTCTTCTTAATCCACGTGCAACAGCAAAAGTCGGAGTTAGAATAGGGGGGGCTTAGAGCATCATTTCCATATGAAGATTCTAGAAGAATTTAGTGTCAAATACACTGCTAGCCCCAGCACCTTGCAATGGTTGGGAATCTGCTTTGGAATCAGAGATCATATAATTTATTTTTTTGCAGTGAAAAGAACAGACTTATTAATGATAATTATGAAAATGAAAAATAAACATAATTAGATTTTAAGAACCAAAACAAAGATTATTAGATTTTAAAAATGAAAAAAGTTTTGTTAGATTTTAATAATAAAAATCTATTAAATTTTCAAAAATGAATAATATATATTTTTTATAAAAAAAAGCGAAATAAATTTTTAATTTTTTTTCTGTTTAAAATGTTTAAAGTAGTCAATCATTTTCATATTTTTCTAAATTTTTTAACTTTCCTGATTCCTTTAACTTCATGATATTTGTTAAATTTCAGTTACTGAACTGAATTCAATGGCCCCATTCTTTTTTAGCTAAAAGGTTTTTGGTAGTAGTAGATGAAAACGGCTGACTGCCTCAAAAATTTGGACCTCATCAGCTTTTAGCAGCTGCTACCCAGTTTATTTAACATGAGTAACAACTATCCATTCATAATTATATGACAAGATATAAACTTCTCTGCAACTTATATGTATTCTGGACAGTAAGAAATCTCTATAAATAGGAAATAGATTGCTTTCATTTTAAGAATTAATTTGAGTTAAATTAAAAGCTTTTTTTTCAAATAATGAAATTAAATAGGAACAGGAGAGACAGTATAAACTCACTAATTAATACACTCCTGGAAATGGAAAAAAGAACACATTGACACCGGTGTGTCAGACCCACCATACTTGCTCCGGACACTGCGAGAGGGCTGTACAAGCAATGATCACACGCACGGCACAGCGGACACACCAGGAACCGCGGTGTTGGCCGTCGAATGGCGCTAGCTGCGCAGCATTTGTGCACCGCCGCCGTCAGTGTCAGCCAGTTTGCCGTGGCATACGGAGCTCCATCGCAGTCTTTAACACTGGTAGCATGCCGCGACAGCGTGGACGTGAACCGTATGTGCAGTTGACGGACTTTGAGCGAGGGCGTATAGTGGGCATGCGGGAGGCCGGGTGGACGTACCGCCGAATTGCTCAACATGTGGGGCGTGAGGTCTCCACAGTACATCGATGTTGTCGCCAGTGGTCGGCGGAAGGTGCACGTGCCCGTCGACCTGGGACCGGACCGCAGCGACGCACGGATGCACGCCAAGACCGTAGGATCCTACGCAGTGCCGTAGGGGACCGCACCGCTACTTCCCAGCAAATTAGGGACACTGTTGCTCCTGGGGTATCGGCGAGGACCATTCGCAACCGTCTCCATGAAGCTGGGCTACGGTCCCGCACACCGTTAGGCCGTCTTCCGCTCACGCCCCAACATCGTGCAGCCCGCCTCCAGTGGTGTCGCGACAGGCGTGAATGGAGGGACGAATGGAGACGTGTCGTCTTCAGCGATGAGAGTCGCTTCTGCCTTGGTGCCAATGATGGTCGTATGCGTGTTTGGCGCCGTGCAGGTGGGCGCCACAATCAGCACTGCATACGACCGAGGCACACAGGGCCAACACCCGGCATCATGGTGTGGGGAGCGATCTCCTACACTGGCCGTACACCACTGGTGATCGTCGAGGGGACACTGAATAGTGCACGGTACATCCAAACCGTCATCGAACCCATCGTTCTACCATTCCTAGACCGGCAAGGGAACTTGCTGTTCCAACAGGACAATGCACGTCCGCATGTATCCCGTGCCACCCAACGTGCTCTAGAAGGTGTAAGTCAACTACCCTGGCCACCAAGATCTCCGGATCTGTCCCCCATTGAGCATGTTTGGGACTGGATGAAGCGTCGTCTCACGCGGTCTGCACGTCCAGCATGAACGCTGGTCCAACTGAGGCGCCAGGTGGAAATGGCATGGCAAGCCGTTCCACAGGACTACATCCAGCATCTCTACAATCGTCTCCATGGGAGAATAGCAGCCTGCATTGCTGCGAAAGGTGGATATACACTGTACTAGTGCCGACATTGTGCATGCTCTGTTGCCTGTGTCTATGTGCCTGTGGTTCTGTCAGTGTGATCATGTGATGTATCTGACCCCAGGAATGTGTCAATAAAGTTTCCCCTTCCTGGGACAATGAATTCACGGTGTTCTTATTTCAATTTCCAGGAGTGTATATTCATGTAATTTAGCATAATTTTCGATATTGTACCCATACACTAAAACAGGTTTATTCTCATTGTGTAAGGAAAATACTGTCCATGTCTTTTTCTAAATTTCTGTGCACTAACAATTTCTTCAAATCAAAATCACAATAGTTCATTTAGTTAACCAGAAAGAGTGGAATCCAGCATAGTCGATTTTCAAAGCACAATGTAATTTATGAGAAAACAGTTTATTCTTATAGCCATCTGTAAGTAGTCGGAATCACCCACAATTTCTCGTTTGTGGTTATTAGGCTTGTGATAAGACCTGTGATGTATGTCACCACTCTCAAAGTGGTGTCCCAAGCATCAGCTTGTCCCACAAATTAAACAGGCCCTGCTCTCACTACAAGAAAATAAGCATATCAAAACTGTGAAATCCAAAATTTTTAATATTTAACAACTTCCAAGCGATTTCTGTAACCTAAATTAATAACCATTTTTACTACACTGTGTTGTGATCAACAAGTGACATGGAATGTTGTTGTCATCAAAACTAGTCATCATTGGACTTCGTGAAACACATTATGGACTAGATTAACTGAATCGCTGAAGTGTAAACATCTCCAATAAGTTACTATCGGACAATACTGCATGCAAACTGTGACTTTTTTGAGCAAAAGAGAATTGTGATTTTGTCATAATAGGATAAATAAGTTCACCATTGTAATTGTTGCGCTGATCTGGTTCAATGAGCTAATGAATTTTCATTGCTAACAAACTGGTTACTGTTACTAATAATGAATCTCAATGAAGAATAAATGTGTGTGTTAGTGTAGACTAGATCGTGGTGCCATGTACATGTTTGAGAAGACACAACTCCACACTCATTTAGACTTTCAGTTTGCGTCTGGCGAGGGTGTTGCTACTAAGGAGAAACTGTGAGAACCAGGTAAAGCAGGTGTTTACAAGAATTTCCTCAATACCCGGAATTTACAAGAATTACCTTAAGACATTAATTAATATTTTGATACTTTGTGTCTCATTCAAGGACAAAAATGAATACAGAGACGTAAAGAGATGAATATCCCACACAATAAATTATAAAAATCACATTTATACTGGATTTGATTCCATTGGGAAGTAGATGTCCCCAACAACAGTAATGATTTCAAGTAGTAAAGCGTATAGAATCAGCTGCAAATAATGCTTATTGTATATCCAGATTTTGCTGCCTGTGTGGCCATCTTCAATCCATTAAATGTAAGTTAAATCAATAAACCACTTAAACACAGTCCAGTCACATTAATATGACCACTGCATATGTTTGACATCAATGAGCAATGAGCACTCACTGATGGCAGGTGGCAGGACAAGCAGTGGAGGGTATATAAAGTGTGTTGGGGGGATGCAGATTATAGTGCAATTGTTGTTGTAGTATGGAGAAGGAACAAATTATCTGGTGCCTTAGAGTACATGATCATTGGGTTATGGGCCAAGGGTGGTAGCATTTCTGAAATGGCTAAGTTTGTAAACTATTTGTGTGCTGCCATGGTTGAAGTACACTGTGCATGGCAAAATGGAGTTATCCAAAAATTGCATCGAGGCAACTATGGTCCACCACAAGCCATGGAAGACAGGGTCAAACGACTGCTGTGGAGATGTGTACAGGCGAATAGATATGCAACTGTTGAGCAAATTACTGCCGAGATGAACCAAGGAACAGTATCTTCTCAACGACCATTCAGCGAATGTTGCTGTGTATGGTTCTCCACAGTAATTTCTTGGTTCATGTGCCCCTGACCCCTGTTCATTGGCAACGAAGCTGGAGTTTGCATGCCAGTATCACATCCGGATACTCACTGAGTAACAACAGGTGACCATTTCAAGTGAACCATGTTTTATACACTATCGGACAGGTGGCCATTGTCGAGTACTGCATGAAACATCTGAAAGCAAATGGAGGAGGGAGTGTTGTGGTCTAAGGACTGTTTTTGTGGCATTCCCTGGATATCTTATGATTCTGGAAGGCACAGTGGATCAACACAAGTGTGCATCTATCCTTGGGTACCATGTCCACCCCTACATGCTGTTTGTTTTTCCTTGACACGACAGTATCTACTGGCAAAACAATGCAACATAGCACACAGCTCTCAGGCGACAGTATGAGTTTAGCTTACTCCCCAGCCAACAGACTCCTCAGATTTAACCCAATCCAGTATCTGTGGGACCACCTTGATTTATCCATTCAAGCCCTGGATCCTCAACCAAGAAACAAAATGCAGCTGGCCACAGCAGTGGAATCAGCATGGCTCCCATCTACATCTACATCTACATCTACATCTACAGTACTCAAGTATAGGTCGAACGAGTGTTTTGTAAGCCACCTCCTTTGTAGATGGACTACATTTTCTAAGCACTCTCCCAATGAATCTCAACCTGGTACCCGCCTTACCAACAATTAATTTTATATGATCATTCCACTTCAAATCGTTCCGCACGCATACTCCCAGATATTTTACAGAAGTAACTGCTACCAGTGTTTGTTCCGCTATCATATAATCATACAATAAAGGATCCTTCTTTCTATGTATTCGCAATACATTACATTTGTCTATGTTAAGGGTCAGTTGCCACTCCCTGCACCAAGTGCCTATCCGCTGCAGATCTTCCTGCATTTCGCTACAATTTTCTAATGCTGCAACTTCTCTGTATATTACAGCATCATCCGCGAAAAGCCGCATGGAACTTCCGACACTATCTACTAGGTCATTTATATATATTGTGAAAAGCAATGGTCCCATAACACTCACCTGTGGCACGCCAGAGGTTACTTTAACGTCTGTAGACGTCTCTCCATTGATAACAACATGCTGTGTTCTGTTTGCTAAAAACTCTTCAATCCAGCCACACAGCTGGTCTGATATTCCGTAGGCTCTTACTTTGTTTATGAGGCGACAGTGCGGAACTGTATCGAACGCCTTCCGGAAGTCAAGAAAAATAGCATCTACCTGGGAGCCTGTATCTAATATTTTCTGGGTCTCATGAACAAATAAAGCGAGTTGGGTCTCACACGATCGCTGTTTCCGGAATCCATGTTGATTCCTACATAGTAGATTCTGGGTTTCCAAAAACGACATGATACTCGAGCAAAAAACATGTTCTAAAATTCTACAACAGATCGACGTCAGAGATATAGGTCTACAGTTTTGCGCATCTGCTCGACGACCCTTCTTGAAGACTGGGACTATCTGTGCTCTTTTCCAATCGTTTGGAACCCTCCGTTCCTCTAGAGACTTGCGGTACACGGCTGTTAGAAGGGGGGCAAGTTCTTTCGCGTACTCTGTGTAGAATCGAATTGGTATCCCGTCAGGTCCAGTGGACTTTCCTCTATTGAGTGATTCCAGTTGCTTTTCTATTCCTTGGACACTTATTTCGATGTCAGCCATTTTTTAGTTTGTGCGAGGATTTAGAGAAGGAACTGCAGTGCGGTCTTCCTATGTGAAACAGCTTTGGAAAAAGGTGTTTAGTATTTCAGCTTTACGCGTGTGAACCTCAGTGACTCTGTTCCTGCACATCTCACAATGATCTGCACTGCATAAGGTGGTTGTTCAGGCTTTTGATAGGTGTGCACATTAATGTGACTGGACAGTGCATATATACGAGCTCTCAACTAGACTATTCATGTCACAGGTCAAAGTGTGAACTCAGGCTTTGATATGAATAAACCAATTGGGACTATGCACATATATAAGCGGTTTTAATGTTTTGACTTACATTACTACACTGAATATAGCGATACAGTGACCAAAATATGCATTTGCAATAAACATTATTTGTGACTTATTGATGTATCCTTTACTACTGGGAAAACATATTTGTAACGCAAAGCAGACCATTACAAGCCCAGTCACACAGTGCAACTACATATTCCATTCAGTTTTTGAGTGTGGTGTATATTCTATCTAGAATTTGGGTGGGCTATATTGTTGCTTGCAAATGAGAAGGGGCCTCCAGATGGCAAAGTTATCTGACTGGGGTGTCACAGCTAGAGCTGGGTGCAATGTCCGTGGCGTCATTACCAGAACAAGGTAGCACCCCTATCCTGCTACAGTGGAACCTCAGGCCTAACCAGGGATCTGCCTGAAAGTACATCCACACTCTGAGACATGTACATGAAAGAGTGTTGCTTCCTCATGAGCTCATATAGATGGTTGGAAGAGAAGATCCAGTGGCACCCAATGAAGCTGCACATACAATTATTTGGCCATGCTAACACCATGTCTGGGCAATGAACTGTAAAAATCTGAGAAGGTATTACGAAAGAGTCTTATGTAGCTGCACCATTAGCTTTTACCATTCGTGTATTAAAAGTGCAAATGAAATGCTCTGATAATCTGTTAGAAGCTTGATGAAGGGGTGGGGGTCATTAAATGCTCAACATGAAGGCGAGAGCAAATTCGCCATAACTCAGATGCCATGAACTGAAGTCAGTCGTGCATAACAAAAATGTCATGTGTTCCTTTAATGGTGAAAATTTTTTGAGCTCCAACACCGTGGCTCATATTGTCATCTGTTGCAACCTGAGGACATGAAGAAAGGAGTCCACCACAGTAAGCCACATTGTACTATGTAAGGGGCTAATGAAATCCCAACATCACTCATGCTGTCTTCTGTTGCAAACTGATGACATAAGCAAAATGAGAAAAGGAGTCCACCACATTAAATTACATTGTTTCAAGGAGGGGACTGGCGAAATCTGTAGGGCTGATTAGGTGCTGGCCTCAAAGAGGAGGGATTGGGGGCCAGAGACTTATTGTTTAGCTGGCTGTACAGGCTGCATGGGCAGTAAGCATAATGGCAGGCCAGCTGTTTCAATTGGGTGATCCACCAATGTGACTGCAGGAGTACCTGCAAATAGCATTGCTGCAGTGATCTAGGCACCACCATCAGTCAATTGTCATCTTCTTATGTTAGTAGCAGCATGCTCTGAAGAATTTGAAGTTGATGTTGATGTTGGACACAGAACCAGTGGAAGCCCAATGGTGTTGCAGTCGACAATTTGGTGGCCCATCTTGTGCAGACATACTGCAGAAGTGGGTCACACCCGAATACTGCTACTGCAACATCTCTAGAATTAATTATAGAAAGTCTTATAAGGATTTCTTTATTTGTGTGTCCATCTAGAAAAAGACTGTTTCCTGTCTGTCAAAGTTCAGGTCCGGGAACTATTGTAACTGGAGACAATACATCCACATGTGAATGTTACGTGGACAATAGTGTATACAGTACTGACAATTTTATAAATACAAGGGCCACATAAGCATGTGATGGGCAGTGCATTCTGGAAGCTTAGCTTTGGATCAAAACAGTGATAGCAATGGCTTGATGATGATGATCAGTCCCTTACTCCTTACAGAGCGTAGGGGAGTGACGCGTGTGACCCGTGCCGCCTTACTAGGCAAGGTCCTAGTGGAGGTGGTTTGCCATTGCCTTCCTCCGACCGTAATGGGGATGAATGATGATGATGAAGACGACACAACAACACCCAGTCATCTTGAGGCAGGAAAAATCCCTGACGCCGCCGAGAATCGAACCCGGAACCCCATGCTCAGGAATCTAGAACGCTACCGCGAGACCACGAGCTGCGGACAGCAATGGCTTATCATCTGTAATTAAATGTAATGTCTGGCCATCCAGAAATTACAAAATTTTGCACAGTGAAAGAGATAGCCAGCATCTATTTCACTTTGGGAGTAAGATTTTTCATGCTCAATTAATGTTTGCACAGAAATGCTATAGATTTTTCAATACTGTCGGCATGCTTAAGAGACAGGACAGCTTTGATGACAAGTGGTGAAGTATCCATACCCAGAATCAACAGTAAATGAGGCTGGTACTTCATTAAACAGGGTGCAGACTCAAGACATGATAATATGGTATAAACGCCTTCTGTGAAGCGTCCATCCAATGAAAAGGAGTCAGTGAGACTTAGCATAACTAGGAGCACCTCTGAAGATGTGTAACACAGTGCTGGGCGAAATGTTAGAAATGAAACAGTTTTATGGATAAAGGTATTACAAACTATCATGATAGTATTTGTTGTATGGTCAATGATGACACCGATTCAACATGTAGTACAACAGGAGTTGCTCAAGGGATGAACCAGGTATGATAATTAACTTAGTCAAAAACTATTACAGGGATTTTTCTGACTGGAAGCACAGTGTTTTCTGAATCAGAGACGAGTAGGGGTGCCTTGGGCAATAGCTGTTTCTGTTCTATACACAGTAATTAATTCAGATTCTGTTTTCACATAATTCTGTGATGAAGTGAATTTGCAGCGGTGTATCTGACAGTCTAGGTTAGTGTTTACTATATTACTCTAAGTTCTCTATGTAATTGTCAGTGCATTAGCTTTGCGTGAGGTGACTTTGGAGTGTTGTAAAAACCAGAAGTAGCGCAGCATGAGGCATAGTGTGTTGGATCTTGCCTATGTAAGTAAGACATGGAAGCGAGCAGATGCCGGCCGAAGTGGCCGTGCGGTTCTAGGCGCTACAGTCTGGAGCCGAGCGACCGCTACGGTCGCAGGTTCGAATCCTGCCTCGGGCATGGATGTGTGTGATGTCCTTAGGTTAGTTAGGTTTAATTAGTTCTAAGTTCTACGCGACTGATGACCTCAGAAGTCAAGTCGCATAGTGCTCAGAGCCATTTGAACCATTTTTTTGAAGCGAGCAGATGGAAACAGTGAGTCATGTTTATCTCATGATATATGCATTCTGATTCAGTAACTAGCTTCAAGTAGTTATGAAAGTGGCTGAAATGTGTAACCTCTTATGGATTACGAAATTATCAAGTAATTAAAATTATATTTGGGAAACAATACTGTATTTATTGCAATTATTTCAACTTTCACTAATCATTGCAAGTTAATTTAATTATTACTGTGAATGCAAAGTATTAAATAAATGAATATTGTTATGTCTATTAACTGAGTGTATGTTAGTGTGAGAACTGTGTAGAGCGAAAGTGAATCATACACATGGGAAATTGGAAAGTGTAACCAGCCAGTTCCTGGAACTGGGAAAAAAATGGGGAAAACATGAAACATTTTAGGACAATTCTGCTATTTAATGAAGGAGTTATTTTGATATTTGTGGAGTTCCAAATTTTCTTCATTTAGTAAACTGTTCATAAAACTATTAAGTTGTGATTATCATCTTTGGACATGGATATAAAATCTCTGAAAAGATGAGAAAATTTTACAGAATAACAGTTAAAAATTGAACTCGAAGTGCTGCAGCGTGGATGCAAATATGTGAAAAAGATGAACATGTGAAATTCTAATTCTGGTGTGAAAACTGTACTTATCACACATTATACAATGGATGATCACAAACTATACATTCATATTGGTCAAATTGAGTAAGATATGAGCTAGCACTAATAGTATATTTAAGAGAGTTCTGGCGCAAATATCACATTCTTTAATACTCCTCAGATGTGTACCAATATTTTAGTTTTACTGTATTCCCAACGCAAAAATGATGACAAACGAAAGTTATCACTTAATTTAAAAAATAAATATCCAAAAATATTTTTCCAGATTCAATAACATGAACTGAATTATCTTTTTTAATAAATAAAATGTAATACAATAATTTTCTCTAATTGATCATTGTCTTCTGAAAAGAATTCAGTATAACCATCTGGAAGAGATATTTTATGTTTACCATCTAAAAGTACTAAAACTTTTTCACCATATTTAGTTATCATAATTTTTGCTTTTGAAATAATTTAAGAATTATTTTTTTCAGTTCTGATAATTTAGTGAATACTTCTGCAGAAGCATTACGATAACTGTTAAGTTTACTTACCAGATTTTCGATGATACCTTTGATATTCAATTTGTTTTGCTCTTTTTATATATATAAAAGATTAGGTTTTCAAAAGTCAGGACGTTTATCAATGAATTCTTTAATTCTGAAATCTGTAAAGACGAATTAAAAGAGTTCAAAATTGGGTACTCATAATGTTTTACCTTAAATAAGAAAATACGGAAAATATAAAATAAAGTTTAATGTATAACTACTCTTCGAAGCTGAAATGAATAATCTGAAAGGTCTAAATAAACTTCCAAATAATTATATAAAAAGCTGTATGAAATATATGATACAACTGTAAATATTTTACATGAAAGAAAAGGACAAATAACTAGTTTATTACTACATATAATTCTTTGAACAACTGATGAAAATTTAAGACCTACTTTTGTTATTTGATGATTATATGATTATAATTATGATTACTACATTACTCGAGCACAGTTGATAAATATTCAAAAACAAATAAATATCATCACAAATAGACACCCAAATTACAGAGAATTTTTAAGAATTAATTGAGTACAATATTCAGTAAATTTATATCAACAAAGGAAAGAAACTTTATATTTATTTGCTGTCGAAATTATTTCATTACTTTAAATAATTATTCACATGTAGAATTGTTTGTTGATATAACTAATTTAGCAAACGTTTCTTAAATTATAAAACTAAATTTCCAAGAACATCTTCATAATAAAATTTTAAATAAGATTCATGACCAATTGTATATACATCTAATCAACAAAATTCCATAAAGCCATTTGATTCGGTTAATTCAGATTTAAAATTTTCAAATAATACCAATATTAAATCATTTTTGTTAACCCTTATTTGATTAGCAAAATATACTCTAGCTTCTTTGATAAAACAATATGCATAATGAATATTATATTCAGTACCAAACATGTTTAAATTTTCTGTAAGTAACTCCATTTGTATATAAATTGTTTCTTAACATTTCAGAATCTTACACTACCTTTATTCATCCAACTATTATGGAATTATAAAAACTTAACCATTTAACATGCAATTTAATACCTTTTTTAGCAACATAAGCATCTTGAAAATACGTTTTCAATAGAATGTGTTCATCAAACTTTCCTTTTATTTCTTTACCAAAATTTCTATTGACTTATTTGCTGTGTATCCTTTTCCAGAAATTCCTTTTAATATATTTATTCAAACTTTATCACCAATTTTTTATTAGCATTACATTCTAATAAATATGTTTCATAAAGTTTCCAATAAGTTATTTTTCATTTTCTTTGTTTATGTCATGTGGTTTCATTTATACTGTTGTAATTTTGTGAAATTATAATTATCAACTAATTTCGAAACTAGTTCAATCCATTTAATATTTCCTTGTAAGTCAAATTTTTTCGACATTTTGTTAATGTTCTACTAAATCGTTCAACTACAGATTCACTAGAAGTTGAATAATAGTTATTATTAAATTTTTTCATTAATTCTTAAAATTCTTTACAATTCAGATCTTTATCATTATCTGTTTCTATGTTTTTTGGTTTCCTTAACTCGAATATTTTTTTCAAAAGAATCAGCAATATTTTTAACTGTTTTATCTTTAATTGGCATATCCCAAGCAAAGTATGGAAAAACATACTTAGCAGTTAATAAATATTTATATCCTTTGTTTATTTTTGGAATTCCTTTTAATTTTCCATAATCCATTTTGACTAAACCAGCTTGCCATAAACTATCCATCACAACAGAAATTACAGTTTTTCTTTTAAAATTTTTTTCATTGAAGAAAACAGTTGATTTTTTTATTTCCTTTCATACTTCCAAAATGGAGAGGTTTAACTTTTCTAATGTAATAGTATCTTCATCATCAAAATGTTTATAGGCTTTGTCTACTTTTTGTATTCTACAATTTTAGCCACATCATTGGCTTTAAACCAAGGATTATTATTTTCATGAATAATTATTAAAACTTTCTGCTCGTTGTATATAAGTTTATTATTTTTTAGATCTAAAAACAACTGCATTTATATATAATAAAATTTATTAAATGTTATTTTTTTAAATCTACTAATTTTTTTGTTTATAAATGTAAAGTGAAAATAAAATGATTTGCTCACTGTGCAAACAAGAAAAAAAGTCATAAAGAAATACAAATTACAAACACGAATGCACCTTCAAAAATATGTTATACTGACTGTATAAAAAAGAAACAAACATAACATGGAGAAAATAAACATGAACACTTAAAAGAACTTGTTAATAAGTGGAATAAAAATACATTTACTTGTGAAAAATGGAAGAAAGAAATTAAAAAATCTTCAAAATATACCCATTACTGTAACTATGATAAGAAACATAAAGAAAGGTACTACCAATAGGTTGAATGTTTTTATGGAAAATTTGTCTGTAAAGTATATCTGAGAACACATGAAAAAATATAAAACCTTTTTAATTTTTTATTTCGATATTTGTTTTTTGGTTAATCCTCTAAGCAAATGTTAAAATCATGCATAAAAGCATCATTAGCATCTATTTTTTTATCTGAGTTTAATTTATAATGTTCATCAGGTAAAATATAAATTCCATCTCGTAATATAATTGTTTATCATCATCAGAACTTAAATTATTTTATTGTATTCAACTGTATACGACTAGTGTTTAAATGATTTGATTAAATTCATTTTTATATCTTGTTTAACTTATTATGCAAACAGTTCCTATAATCATCAAAAGTAGTTTCATTTTTTATAACTGATTTTTTAATTCATTTAGTTTTTCTCTTCTCTATCACGACTTATAAGCATACATTTTCGATCTTAAACTAACATAATTTTCAATAATTTTCTTTTTTCAATTTTTTTGATACTTTCTTGTTTGCATTGTACTCTATTGTATTGTATGTTAACCAGGGGCCTAGAAACGACAGAGAGGGTCTGTCCCTGTGACAGCCGCAGATCCACAACCCCACGATGACTACTGCAATCCACTTCACCCCTCTGCAACCCCACACTGAACCTCTCTTTTGGGGTTATTGTACAGTTCGACCTCCAGTGGACTGCCCCCCTCCTAGGGAACGTCTCACACCAGATGAGTGTAATGCCTATGTTTGCATGCTAGATTAATGGTGGTGTATGCATACGTGTCGAAATTGTTTGTGCAGCAATCACCAGCATAGTGTAGCTGAGGCGAAATAAGGGGAACCATCCCGCATTTGTTGAGGCAGATGGAAAACTGCCTAAAAACCATCCACAAACTGGCCAGCTCACCAGACCTAGACACAAGTCCGCCATACAGATTCATGCTGGGGACCAGGTGCTCCTTCCCAATCCAGAAAGCCATGCGTTTGACTGCCCATGATAAATATTACCTTTTGAATAATTGCTTGTGTCAAATTCGTTTACCATTGATTTCATATCTTTATATAAATCTTCAGTTATTATATCATAAATAGAAGAATCTATATCTGTATAACATAAACAAAATTTTCACCATATTTTAGTATCATAACACAATAATGAAAGTCATACATCCTTATTTTAAAAACATCTAGAGTACTCATTCCAATATAAATTGATTTACTGAATTTTACTAATTTTTTCATGTGAATTGCAACTAGATTTTCCGAAAATACGTTAGTATGTTCATAATTTGGTTTTGAAATATATTTTCTATACCTGTTATTAAATTAATATTTCGTCTATCTCTGATATTTTCCATGGTATTTCCAAATTATGAATTATTCAAATGGCTCTGAGCACTGTGGGACTTAACATCTGAGGTCATCAGTCCCCTAGCACTTAGAACTACTTAAACCTAACTAACCTAAGGACATCACACACATCCATGCCCGAGTCAGGATTCGAAGCTGCGACTGTAGCGGTCACGTGGTTCCAGACTGAAGCACCTAGAACCGCACGGCCACACTGGCCGGCTATGAATTATTCATTAACTTGTAGGAACCTTTGTCAAATTCCATAGCTGTGTTTTTTCTCATTTCTGTATGAAAATCAATGTATTTTTCAACCAATGTGATTATTCAAATGTTGAGACTCTATGAATTTTCGCTAATTTTAATCCAAGTTGTAAACATTGCTTAAGATTTCTTTAATGTAAAACATATTTTCCTTTCTTATTTAATGTTGTTAATGATTTCTTTCCTCCTTCTGGTGCTTATGGCAAACGTTTATGTAAAACTTGTAATTTTTTGGATATTTTAAATCGACTTCTGAAATATAACCATATTTATTACCATCTGGTATTTTAAATATATTTTCAGAATTAATTCATTTTGGTTCTAACCAACTGAAACCGCAAAATGGTAAAAACTGAGTCATCCCCAACCATATAAATTATTTGTGTCTAAATATGCAATATAATTTCACTGATTTCATGCCCACTGCAGTTGTAGCTGACATTGGCATCGGGTCAACATGGGAGCGAGTAGTTGCCTACTGCAGAGTTTGTGTTCAAAAATGTGCACTGAACGATGTGCTCCAAAACATTTGAGCCTTTACCAGCATTGTACTCTGTCGCCAGTTCTGCAAATGTGACTCTAAAATCTTCCTCAATGAAATTAACTGTAATGTTGCCCAAGTATGCATCCATATGGGCAGGACACTTATTTATACAGTATAAGTTTAATGATATTAGTACATTCACAAATGTTTTTGTGACTTGTTTGTCTGTGTTAGCCATTTCAACGTTGAAATCTCCACAGATAGCAATTCTTGTCTTAAATTTCAAATTTTTTTAATTAATAATTCAAATTTCTCAATAAATAGTTTACCATCACCATCTGGGGATCTATAAAGATTAACTACTGTTATGTTTTCATACAGCAGCTTAACCTACCTGAACTCTGTATGTAGTTCTGAGCTATAAGTTGTAACATCAATTTTAGAAAATTTCACTCCTTCTCTTACAAAAATACCTGCACCACCATTCTTGCTTTGCTTTCTACACATGGTATCAGCCACAACATACCTCTGAGTGACAAATACTTCTACTTGTTCAATTGTTAGCCAGTGTTCATATATACCTATAACATCCACAAACAAATCATTAAAAAGATGTTCTAATTCTAAAATCTTATTTCTAATGCAAAAGATGTTGATTTGTAAAAAAAAGCTAATATTTTGTCTTTATCTGTACTTATTTGGGGAACCTTTGTCCTCACACAGTTGCTTAGAGTATTAGATCTGGTCATTTTCTTCAATCCACTGATACCGTCTCCTTTGTTGCTTGTTAATTTGTAAGAAGATGATGTATTACTTGCCTGAGCATTGATCCTCACTGTCTCTTTTACGTGGTGTTGCAGCAAGTCTTATTCCACCAAAAATTCTGACTTCTCTGCAGTGGCTTCTTTCTGCATGTTGATTTATGTACACAGCATCTTGGAATTTTCTTTGCTCGTGCTCAATTCCTATTTATTCTTCTTTCTGACATCTGGATTGACTGCTTGTAGGAAGTTTTCTTTTCATCTATTCATACTGCAGGTTTATTTAGTATCCACTTTTGTGTTGCAATTTCCAAAGGGTTCTTTGGGATATTTCTTTCTTTAGTTGATATCTTGATTAGCTGCTTGTCAGATGTCTTCTTTTCAGCTCCACATGCTGCTGGTTTATTTGCTAAAGCTACAGTCATTAGCTCATTATTTGCAGTTGTGTCCTTCCACTTGAGTTCAATCACTGGTTTGTTATCCTTATTCTTCCTGTTCACTAACTCTAGAATCCTTTTTGCCGTAAGTTCCTTGCCTGTTGCATTCAAATGCAGCCCATGTGAGGTATACAGCTCTTTGCTATTAGGTATATTAATGAATTTTGCATTTTGAGAGCATAGTCTTATTTATTTAAATTTTGTATTAGTACTGTTGATTTCTTGATTTACACAAGACCAATTAGCCAGGTCATTTCTGTGAGGAATTCCCACTACTATCATAGGTCTGAGAGTGGTTTTTGCAGGGAATGAAGTGCAATGTTGGCTTCATATTTTGCTACATCATTAGCTGCATAGGTACACAAGGAAAAGCCCCAAGCTATGAAAAAATCTAAAACCAATGATAATACTTATTAGTGTGGCCACTGTACATATCAATAAAGATATATTTTTCTAAGCTGGAAGGCGAATAACAAATGATAAAAAAACTCCCTTAAATTATTTTGTCAATTAATAGAGAGACTCTGTCTTTAGTTATCGAGTGGAGAAGATGTATTTTTTCGTAAGATGTATGTGGTAGCCATTTGTGTTGTCTGAATAATAATTATTATTGGAACAAACCCAAGAAACTATTCAGTTACCTTCCGCATAATATGTAAACGTCATGTCACGAGTGCAGCCAGTATATATATGGAAGAAGTCCGATAAATTAAAATTACATTACCTACACGGTCAAGAAGAATAAGTTTTGTGGTGTCGGAAGAAGAAACACCTAACAGGAGTGTGTAGATCTCTACTACTTGGAAGTAAGTTTACATTAAAATGTACTCAAAGGAGCGAAACTATAAAAATCCAAAACTTGGGCATTAATTGAGAATAATTGATTTCTATTAATATCTTTATTTATGTACCCTTTATTATTGCTGCGACCTGGTGACATGACATTGAGAAAGCTATGAAACCAGTTGTGTAAATTATTCAAAATTATTTATGACATGTTATGAGATTTTTTTGCATGTACTAATTATTTTCAAATTTTCATCTGCAACATCACGACTGGGAGCAAAATAACCCGAACCAAAAATTCTTGTGGTGAAAACCAATTCAAAATGGAAGCAAAAAGAACCTGGAATTTGCGGAAAATTTTAGAAATACACTGTTTGTTTCATCACAGTAAAGGTAGGACCACTATGCGACCGCTTGTTTAACTATGCTCGCTAGCGTCTCCTGCGTTGTAATTAGACATCACTTTCCTCATTTCCTTTCCTAAATGCATTGTAGTGAATTTTGCAGAAATTTTACGTAATGAATAGCGAGAGAAAAGTTTAAAGTTTCTGTGTCATAACATTTTGTGCATCATAAAAGTGCATAGGCTAAATAACACTTGACAACACGTAAACCGTAAGTTTAAATTCACAAAAATAATATATTTCAATTTTCTATTTTTCATAATTTTAATTTTAATATTCAACCAAAATGGTACAAAAATCAATTTTCAATATTGCTGTCAATTGTGAAAACGCAATAAGCCAAGATGGTGTAAAATTGCAAGACAGAACATCTGAAGTACCAGCGGCTTGTCTTACACACTCAGAAGTATTAAGTAGATCAGAGATGAACATTACCATTGTAACAAGCGCTAGTGAGCTTTCACAGAGTTCTAACTTTGATGATACGTCGATGACAGTAGATGAAACTACATTATGTATCTCCGTGAGCAACATTCTGCTCGCACAGAAAAATATAGAAAGCGAAGATAACGTGACTTTTGACTACACTTTACCATCACCTATCATACGAAAGCCAAATGTCAATTTACAAAGTAGGGTTGTTAACAACCAAAGTACATTAGATAGCAACCAAAACAGCGCACTTGCCGCTATATTTCAAAAACTCGACAGCTTGAGCACAGAAATAAAAACAGCAAGCACCAATTTGCATGCATACATAAATACAAAATTTGACAGTTTGTTGCAAAACCTTACAATAATCACACAAGACATAAACAACATAAAACAAGAGCAAAAACAAGTTTTAAAAGATTTTCAGGATACAGTCACGCAACAGATCAGTGATTTGACTGAGAATTTTCATGAGGAAATGAATGTAAAATTTAAAGACATTTAAAAACAGCTAAAGCAAGATGTACTTTCCGAAGTAAACAATGACATTACGGAAATAAATCAGAAATTAGACACTCTTAACGAGCAGAATGATACAGTAGAGCAACAAATGAAAGCGATTAAAGACACATACACAAACTTGGAAGTTACACAAACACAGTTATAAGTTCCATAGTAAAGAACATCTCTATCATAGTGAACAAACTGCACAAGGATTACGAAAATATACCAACAGATATTGATGGACTAACTTTAAAAGTAGCATCACTTGAAATCGAATCAGTCTGTGCTAAAAAGGAAAGAGACCAAATTAATGAAAATTTATCCGACATAATTTCACAAGGTGAAGCACGTGCTTTAGACAAAACTAGTACAGCAGCGGAAAGGGTAGTGAAGGAATGTAAATTAATCAATGGTGTAGTTAAAAAGGTTATTCAGCAAAAGGAAAATGACATTATCGACAAAGTGAACGCCAATTTGCAAGCTACAGAGCACAGGATACGCAACTACTTAGGTGAAACTGATAGCAAAACCAAGTAATATATGCACACAGGTCATTGCAAATCCTACAAACAATGCCAGTAGTAATGACAGAACGTAGAGTGTAAGTTTACAGGGCATAACACCAGAACAAGATCTACAAAAAATGTAAATAATTATGACAGCTATGTAAACACAGCTCAAAATGCAAACAGCTTGTCCACTATATTTGCTGAGGAAGGTCTATTAAGACACTGTCAATTTCCAACATTTACGAGTGAAGGTAAGATGATGAATGAATCCTATTGTATTTATTAATGCTTTTCGACATGTGTTTTCTAGAAATTGGATGGAAGCACAAAAGATCAGGTTTGTTGTTGGGTACACGTAAGGTGATGTACTTTTTCAGGCGACCAAGGAAGCTGAGCGTTGTACCACATATTTACAGTTTGAACGGACATTTCTTGACAAATACTGGTCAGAAGCCATACAGGAGAGACTTAGGCGAGAGGTGTCTAACCCTGCAACTCTTAAAAGCAAATATGGTAGTTTGCGAAGATATTTTGGGAAGTATCTCATCAAAACACGTTTTGAACGAATCTTATTTCTCATGTTGGTGTTTTAAAATTTTGAAAAAGTCGTTTGCCATCACACATTCGTGAGAAATTAATTACTACACCCGAACACGACACAGAATATTTTCTATCCATTTTAGATTCAATCGTCCTAATATATGAAGAGAAAGTAGTAACAAATAAGGCGTCAGACAGCCAAACATCACAACAACATAACTTGAACGGTCATACAAAAAGCCAGACAAGAACACACAGCAAAGCTGGTACGCCCAACCGCAAGGATACATTAACTGTGGTAATGGATACAGGAATGAAAATGGTAGGAACAAGAGATTTAAACAAAACTTTCCGTATAAATGGAACGTTTAGCATCCACAAGCTAATTTCAATCTCTCCTCTCAAAATTATGCACCGCATGTAAATGAAAACAGTCAGCCGCATCGGTGGCCAGCACGCGGCAACAACAGTAGCATACAACACGCCGTACCGCAGCCAACCTTTCCACAGTAAAACCACAATATGGCAACATTTCACGACAGCCATATGAACAGACGAGAAAGCATGTCACGAATTGGAAATTTTACACAATGGAGAAACTGTCGCACTGACAGAAGTTGTCCCGTGTCCCGTGTACTGAAGTAGATCAGACTACACCACAGGAAAACCCGAATCGATCGTAATTGAGCCCCATACTATACACCTTATAAGCATTGTGGGCAAACCAGATTTGCAAAAATGGTTCCTACGATTCAATGAACAAGGAGACATAAAAGACAATCTATACCAACATGAGTTAAAATCGGCGAAAAATACACTGGAAGAACAAGTCCAAGCAGAATTCAGAGTGAAAATTTTTGGTATAGACACACAGTTAATACTTGATACAGGCTCCACGACTAATTTAATGTCTGAAGCATTTTTCACGGAATTAAAAAGACAGAATAAATTTCCTGTTCTGCCAGTGCAAAACTGTAAATTACAAATCGCTACAGGCGCCAATCTTATCACCGTGAACATTGAACAATTTTCTGTACAGTGTAATTTTTTAATAGTAGACAAATTTATAGTCAACTGCTTGATAGGTATGGACACATTTAGAACCTGCAAAACTATAGACATAGGTAATGGTAAGTCCCATTTCTTTGTGAAAGACCAAATATTTTCTATCAGACTAATTACCACACCAGAGAGGTATGACAACCCAAAACCCAATGTCACTGTACAGTATTCATATCCCACCGTATATTTTGTGAACAAATGTGATTACGGACATGAGAGCGACACTGAAGTTAATCAGGAATCAGTAGAACAAAAATTAAATGAATCAAATATTCTAGATGCTACACAATTACAAGAGCTTTCTGACTTACTTTTAAATATGCAACTGTTTTTAGTAAGAATCCAGGAGTAATCAAAGATTATGAACATAAACTTAATGCCTATCCTCACGAAACATTTTGTGTTATGTCTTACCCTGTACCGTAGGCAAAGCGTGAAGCAGTTAAGCAAGAAATCAATAGAATGTGCGAATGGGGAATCATACAGCCATCATTTTCACCATATTGCAGTGCAATACTACCAGTTAGCAGACCTGATTGACCAGTACGACTAGTTTTAGACGCAAGAGGCATAAACAAAATCCTAGTACCACTAAGAACAAAACCACATAATTTAGATGAACAATTGCTAAAATTTCATAACACCAAATATTTCAGCACCCTCCACCTTAAAAAATCTAACTGGCAAATAAAGTTACATGAGGAGAGTAGAAAATTACATAGCATTAGTCTGCAACGGCAGGAGTTATGAATTTCAAGTTGTAGCCTTTGGTTTAAACATTAGCGCAGGTGTATTTATAGCAGCCTTGGACAAGGCCTTAGGACCTGAACTGCTCAGTAAAGTTACCATTTATGTTGACGATATGTTAATAGCCTCATAAACTTGGGCAGAACACATCAGTATAATGGAAGAAGTATTTCAGAGATTTACAAAGTGCAGAGTAACAGCAAATCTAAAGAAATCTAACTTTGGCAAAGAACAAGTGAAATTTTTAGGACATATCATATCAGAACATGGTATATTAGCAGACCCAAAGAAACTAGATGCCATAAAAATGTTCAAATGTGTGTGAAATCTTATGGGACTTAACTGCTACAGTCATCAGTCCCTAAGCTGACACACTATTTAACCTAAATTATCCTAAGGACAAACACACACACCCATGCCCAAGGGAGGACTCAAACCTCTACCGGGATCAGCCGCACAGTCTATGATTGCAGCACCTTAGACTGCTCGGCTAATCCCGCGTGGCTAGATGCCATACATAATTGTCCACCCCCAAGGAACAGAAAACAATTGAAAGCATATCTAGGACTAACTTCTTTATTCTGAAAATTTATACCACAGCAGGTTATGAATAGCGATGCCCTACTTAACCTGTTGAGGAAGAATAAGCCTTGGTTATGGGATGAGAGATCCCAGGAGGACTTAACCAAAATTAAAAATGCATTAATATCATTTTGAGTCATCCTGACATGTCGATAGACTTTTGTTTAAGCACAGGCGCCTCGTCTCAGGGGCTGGGGGCACATTTGTATCAGATACAAGAAGAAGAAGGAAGAACTGTACCCAAAGTCATCAGCTTTGCCAGCAGTACTTTATCAGAGGCAGAAAGATCATATTCCATATCAGAACTTGAAAGTTTAGCAGTAATTTGGGCATTTAAGAAATTCGAGTATTTTCTTCGGGGTAAGAATAGTAAGGTCTATCGTGATCACCAATCATTATCTTTTCTCTTAACATGTAAGCTGTTACACTGAAGACTAGCAAGGTGGTGTTTGTGCCTGCAGGAATTCAATTTTGAAATACTATACATAAAAGGCAGTCAGAATATTAGCGTAGATACACTATCCAGATTACCGCAGGGACTAGACGAGTTCCGTGAACTGTCTGAACACGATTCAGAAATCCAAACATTATTGATCTAAAGTAATACACAAAAATCAGACTACAAAAATTTTGTAAATAGATGGGAATGATACAACACCAAGACAGCAGGTGGAAAAAGGTAATAGAAAATCTCAACCAGAATACAAACCATAAGGTAAGTAAATGAGTTGGAAAGATGGCGTCCAGTGAAAGCATCCTTTGTGCAAAGTGCGAAAAAACGTTTAAAATAAGGAATTCAGAGTTTTGTGTGGACTGTGGTGTTGAAAATCGTTTCACACGTAATGTGTGGGGCTCACCAACAGCGAAGATCGCATTCTAAAGTGCTCAAAAGGTTGCTTGAAATACGTTTGTGACAACTGTGAAGTGAGGTTAGCTGGCGAAATCTCAGAAGATATGAATACAGTGAAACATGAACAAATCTTGTACTCTAAGCAGCAATGCAGTGTTGATCTAACTGCATCAGTGAATAATCTTATCCAAATTGTGAAAAAACTTACCAGTGATACCAAACAAATATAAGAAAAACTAGACACTGTGATTGTCACAAACTCTAAGTTAGAAATATTGGTACCATGAAGTGAAGAAGCATCTCAATCATCGAGAAACACAGCAAGACAGTGTGCAGAGGATGTAGAAAACAACATGCCATGTATTATAGACGGAAATAAAGAGGTAAACATCGCTAATCTGAGGCAAAGTTCGAATACTGGTCTGGAGTGTGTCAGAGAAGCAGCACCTACCAGCATCACCAATCATAACAGCAGCAAAAAGCCTAAAATTCATCACGTGATAATTTTCCAACATGAAATAACGTTGAAGACCCAAACATTGCTAGAGTGGCATTTAGTACAAATGTAAACAATGAGTGTGTCAGTGAAACTCAACCCCACATTATAAACAAACCAAATACAGACATAAACAATCTGATGGATGAAAACTCTTTGGAAGGCATCAATACAGACTGGCAAGAAGTGAAAAACAAGCAAGGAGGCAGAAGAAATTCGACTGTAGCGAAACAAGAAAATGAACTGGCCAAAACCACTGAAGACACAGGAAAAGTACACAAAACACCTTACAAAACTGTTCTACAAAATGGAAAATCTGCTGAACGGTGTTTGAGGCCCGCTATACAAATGTTTGTGAATGCCAGTACTAAAAACAGAAATAAAGCCATAATAGGTATTGGCGGTGAAAAAGGAATGCTGTATGGTGACAAAAAAGCCTGGTTCCCCCTAAGCAAACTAAGAGGTGGCACCACAGCTGAAACTGTAACTAACTTTCCCAAATCACAACAATTTTACAGTTGTAAAACTGGAAAAAAGGGGAATAAATAATAGCTTCAAAATTGGTGCTGATTTAGACCTTAAAGATTAAATAATGGACAACAGTATATGCAGTATATGGCCGAAGAACATTGTGATAAAATGTTTTTTATTCCGGAGGATGCCCAGTGCACCAGTGCAATAAACTCCCAAGACCAGGAACACTACAGTGAAAAAGGAAACGATATCATTGAAGAAAATGCTGTCTTTGTTATAGCGAGTGTAAATGTGTAGTGCCTCAGAACAAAACTTGATACATTATCACTGTTTGTTGACGAAGTGAGACCTGATGTATTATGTATTTGTGAACACTGGCTAGCCCAACCACAAATAGAATACTACAGAAACATTGAATATTAGGAATGGTGAATGCATGGTGTTGAGAAACTACTATCTATGGTGGTGTGGATGTGTATGTAAATAGTAAACTCAGTGCCAATAAAACTGACTTACGTAAATTTTGTGTAGATCTAGACCTAGAATTAGCTGCTTTGGGACTGTTAGATGCCAACTTAATTGTTGTTTCTGTCTACCGTTCCCCAGATGGAAATTTTGAAAATTTCCTCAACAAGTTGGAAAGCTGTCTGTGTCACCTAGTACACTTAGGGACAAAAATTGCTTTATGTGGAGACTTCAACATTCATATTGGAGAAGGTAATGATAAAGAAAGAGCTTTCATGAAATTAGTAAGCAGCTATGGGCTATTCGTAGGAAACTCTCTACCAACAAGAGGAGCTATTTGTCTTGACACAATTGTAACAAACCTTAATAGTTGGGACTACAAAGTAAGTGTGGTGGACCCTATACTACCAGATCACCATGCAGTAATCACGAAGTTATGGACAAACTCAGTAAGTACACAACAAATTTCCAGCTGGTGTTCAAATTATGTATTCAGAAATAGAGTTATTATAACGAAGAGCTTAGATGATTTGAAAACTACAGTGTCTTCTATAGACTGGCACAAAATAATTGATGAATTGCCACCAAATGCTGCATTCAGTCGCATGTTCCAGACCCTTAAAGTGAAATTTGATGAACATTTCCCATTAAAACCCAAGAGATATTCAAATGCTAAATCCAAATGTAGACGAAAAACTAACAAAGTAAAGAGGTGGTATACTTGTAGACTAGCCAAATTAAAATGTATTGTCCAAATACTAAATGACAAGGTCAAAGTTGCTATTAAGGATAGACTGTACTCTAGTTATTTACAGACCAAAAGGATCTACAGAAAGGAAGTAGAAAAAGCAAAGAAAGATAGCAGTGCCAGATTTATTGAAGAAGCTCACAATCCTTGCAAAGCAGCATGAAACCTGGTTAATGGGCACAGGAAAAAGCCCACCTCTTGCTCTAATTCTTGCAGTCCAGATGAGTAGAATGAGTAT
This sequence comes from Schistocerca americana, assembly GCF_021461395.2. Classification (NCBI taxonomy): domain Eukaryota; kingdom Metazoa; phylum Arthropoda; class Insecta; order Orthoptera; family Acrididae; genus Schistocerca; species Schistocerca americana. The sequence continues at coordinate 423,569,658 of NC_060122.1, forward strand.
TTTATAAAAATAGTCGAAAACACAGTAGATGAAATTCCTGACTTTGGAATAAACCCTGCAGCTGCTGTAAAATTTGAGAATAAATGCAGCATGGTAATGTGGAAGAGAGTGTATCCAAAACAAATAATAAAAGCTGTAAAAAGCTACAAATCTTCAGGGAGCCCTGATATTTATGGCATGCCCTGTACTGTGTTGAAAACTATAACCAGTGAAATTGCACAGCCATTAGCAGTAGTAATAAATAAAAACCTCCATGCAGGGGAATTTCCAGACTTCCTGAAAGTAGCATGCACAGTGCCTGTTTACAAAAAAGGCAGTCCACATGAAGTGTCAAGCTACAGGCCCATATCTATAATACCAGTACTAGCGAAGTGATGGAATTGATAATGAAAGAACAACTATTAAGTTACTTTGAAGGATAGTCTCTTTTATGATGCACAACATGGCTTTCAGAAGGTCAGGTCAACAACAACAGCTGTACTTGACTTAGTTACAAACATAAGTCAGGGTTCTGAAGACAAAGATTCTATAGCACTAGTACTCTGTGACCTTAGTGAGGCATTTGACTTCATCCCAGATAAGGCCCTGCTCAGTAAGCTAAAAGCATATGGTACAGGGGAATCTATTCTGCAAACTCTTGAATCCTATCTGAGAAACAGATGACAGATTGTCTCGATGCAAGGAGCTGATTCAGGTGAGAAGAAGCTACAGCATGGTGTGCCATAGGGATCGGTAATAGGACCCATGCAGTCCTTATCTTCATAAATGACATAGGCTCCAATGGGCACACCTTGAAATTTGCGGATGATACAACCTTGTTCTCAAAAGGGGGAGAATATTGAACAGGTAGTCCAACAAGCAGAAGTCTTGTTCAATGAAGCTAAGGTCTGGTTTACCATGAACAAAATGAAAATTAATGAAGAAAAAACTCAGAGGATGATATGCAGTCTCAGCAATACTGGAGCACTGGGTAATGCAGTAGATGTTAAACTTCTGGGATTTCTTATTGATACCAAATTAACCTGATAACAGCACACCAAACATGTGTGTTCCAAACATTCACAGGTCCTGCACCTCTTATGGAAACTGAAAAGTATAGTACCAGAACAGTACCATCTAACTGTGTACTATGCAATGTTCCACAGCCACATCAGTTATGGGCTGTTGTTTTGGGGCCATTCTGCAGGCTGCAAGAATGTGCTTTTACTGCAAAAGAAAGCAATGAGGATCATTACTTGAAGAAAAAAACAGACCACTGCAAACCAATTTTCACTAGGTTACGACTTCTGACTGTTTACAGCCAGTATATATTGAACTGCCTCTTCCACATAAAGAGAAACCATGATACACTCGCAGCAATGCAGGCTGCTATTCTCCCATGGAGACGATCGTAGAGATGCTGGATGTAGTCCTGTGGAAAGGCTTGCCATGCCATTTCCACCTGGCGCCTCAGTTGGACCAGCGTTCGTGCTGGACGTGCAGACCGTGTGAGACGACGCTTCATCCAGTCCCAAACATGCTCAATGGGGGACAGATCCGGAGATCTTGCTGGCCAGGGTAGTTGACTTACACCTTCTAGAGCACGTTGGGTGGCACGGGATACATGCGGACGTGCATTGTCCTGTTGGAACAGCAAGTTCCCTTGCCGGTCTAGGAATGGTAGAACGATGGGTTCGATGACGGTTTGGATGTACCGTGCACTATTCAGTGTCCCCTCGACGATCACCAGTGGTGTACGGCCTGTGTAGGAGATCGCTCCCCACACCATGATGCCGGGTGTTGGCCCTGTGTGCCTCGGTCGTATGCAGTCCTGATTGTGGCGCTCACCTGCACGGCGCCAAACACGCATACGACCATCATTGGCACCAAGGCAGAAGCGACTCTCATCGCTGAAGACGACACGTCTCCATTCGTCCCTCCATTCACGCCTGTCGCGACACCACTGGAGGCGGGCTGCACGATGTTGGGGCGTGAGCGGAAGACGGCCTAATGGTGTGCGGGACCGTAGCCCAGCTTCATGGAGACGGTTGCGAATGGTCCTCGCGGATACCCCAGGAGCAACAGTGTCCCTAATTTGCTGGGAAGTGGCGGTGCGGTCCCCTACGGCACTGCGTAGGATCCTACGGTCTTGGCGTGCATCCGTGCGTCGCTGCGGTCCGGTCCCAGGTCGACGGGCACGTGCACCTTCCGCCGACCACTGGCGACAACATCGATGTACTGTGGAGACCTCACGCCCCACGTGTTGAGCAATTCGGCGGTACGTCCACCCGGCCTCCCACATGCCCACTATACGCCCTCGCTCAAAGTCCGTCAACTGCACCTACGGTTCACGTCCACGCTGTCGCGGCATGCTACCAGTGTTAAAGACTGCGATGGAGCTCCGTATGCCACGGCAAACTGGCTGACACTGACGGCGGCGGTGCACAAATGCTGCGCAGCTAGCGCCATTCGATGGCCAACACCGCGGTTCCTGGTGTGTCCGCTGTGCCGTGCGTGTGATCATTGCTTGTACAGCCCTCTCGCAGTGTCCGGAGCAAGTATGGTGGGTCTGACACACCGGTGTCAATGTGTTCTTTTTTCCATTTCCAGGAGTGCACTTACAGAAAGAGAAATGAAGTTCACAAATATAGCATTCACAACAAAGACAGTATCGACATGCTAAGTTGTCGATTAGCAAAGACACAAAATAGGTTCCCAATGGTGGCCCTGTTTTGTGTAAGCTAAAAGAGCAACCCTTCTACAGTATTGAAGAATTATTCTCTTGTAATAGCATAATGTTTACTTGAGCTGCAGCTCAGTTCCATGACTCCAACAGCAACCATTATATTTAATTTCATTATATGCTTGTATCTATTTTATAGCTGTGATATTATTGTAATCTAATTTGTTACTTAAATATGTCTAGTAGTATTAAATTACTATCATAGTAGTTGATTTGATAATGTTGTATCTTGACGCTGTCTGTCCAGCTGTGGCATGAATGACATAGAATTGGTAATAAATGGTATCAGTTATACAAAGGCAATTTGTTTCACTGGAAGCATGAAATTTCTAACCATTGGTGTGTATGCCTTCCAGAGGAATATATTGACGAATTTATCAAACACACACACGAAGTATGGGGACACTATGGAGTAACAAAATGCACAGACAAGATTTCCTATCTTTGTACTTTCCTAATTTACAACAACTTGTTTCACAATTATTAAAAAAGTGTGCTATTTTCCAAAGAACAAAACCATCCAGTGTATCAAAGTTTACAGAACTACACCCCATACTAACCAAAGCTCCCCCTGGAAATGGTTTCTCTGGATATCGCAGGGCCATATCCCAGAGCAAAATGTGGTGTCAAATACATAATAGCTCTTTATGATATTTTCACAAAATACATCAAACTTTATGCTATCAAAACCACTACAGCCGGTAGCATCATAAGGAGAATTGAAGTGGATTATTTACAAAGAATAGGGAAATCCAAAACAATATTAACAGAAAATGCAGCCTATTTCGTAAGAAGAAAATGGAAACAATTCATGAATACACAGGGCATTAAACACATCTTGGTAAGTTTTTTCCATCCAGAAGCAAGTCCTGTGGAGAGGGTGTTTAAAGAATTCAATAGATTTATAAGGACATACGCTCATAATAAGCATTGACAATGGATTGAATACGTGACTCCATTTAAACAAATAGCAAACAATCCCCCCCTCTTCCACAGGTTTCACTCCAAATGAACTTACGATTAACACAAAGCGAACTGACAAATGGGAATCACCCATACCAAAATTACATACTAAAGAGTTAACTTTACATGATAAAATTAAACAAGCAGTAATTACACTAGAGAACAGAGCAGGATAGTGAAAGAGAATATACAACAAAAAGTTAAAACGAGATACACATTTTTTCGAAGGGCAACGAGTCCTCATGAGAACTCATCCCAAATCGACAAGGGTCGGTAAGCTAAATAAAAAAATGGGAACTACTATACTCAGGGCCCTATATTATGGCAAAAATACCTTATCCTGGAACTTATAGGTTTTGGTATATGAAAGAACGGGGAAGACAAAGGTCTTCACCCTCACAAAGACTTAAAGTCTTTTCAAGAGTAGTGACACAGTATCATAGCAGTTTTTTTGTCATAAAATGTAAGTGGAGTCATAGTTTTTATTATTATTATAACGATTGTTCCCCTTTACGAGAGCGATTGAACTGGAATTCATAACTTCATCTCCAGGCATTTTTCTTCTTTGCTTCACAAAACCTATTCGTCCTTTCAGAATGTTTCTTCTTCTGTTTTTCAGTCCATTTATTTTGCCCAGCGAGCGCGATGTATTTTCCTCAAATTTCACATTTGTGATCTTATTACGGCACTCAGTGCTGTTTTCGAGATTTTTATGTTGATTTGCTGCAGATCCCTCTGTACCTCTCTCAGCCATTCTGTGCCACATTTACTGTTTGTAATAATATTGAAAAGTTTCCTTGCCGTTTTTGAGATCTTCCATTCTGTAGAGATGTGTACAAAATAGTCTTATAAGTAAATGGCATACTTTAATATGTAAAAATTTTTATTATGTGTATTTTTAAGTGAAATGTGTATAAACTCAAGTAATTTTCTTGTTTTGTAAGCAAACACAAACGTTTGACTAGAAGGAATTGTAAAAACACAGCTTCACGCGAAGCGAAATGCAAACTGTTGCAGTGTACGATTCAGCTGTGCGCCCTCGACAATATATGCTTACGTCAGTACTTGGGAAGAGACATTGACCTTGCACAAGCGCAACAGGTTAACTCGCGGCGCATCCAAATAGAAAGCCGAAACTACACAAGTATCAAATTCAAATTTCAAAATAAATAATAACATGTTACATTTATATCAACATGCGAAGTTGCGTCAATACTAAGATACAAACATTGTAACTAGAACTAAAAGAAACCATTACAACGAAACATACAGGACGTGTTAGCTAACAAAATGATAAGATACCGTAGGAGATGTCAAAGTAACTTTCTTTGCAAGGTAAATAAATAAAAGGAATATAAATGCAAGTAAATAAATATATAAACAAATAAGAATGAAATATGAAAGACGTCTGCAAACGAATGTGATGACCGAGTATATTGGTGGTCTATGAGCTACGAAACACAATTAGTTTTTAAGTTAGTTATAAGGTTTTTTTTATATTGCAGCGACCAGTGCATCGACACAGCGCAGAAGAAGAGATTTACGACGTGTATTATAGGTACCAAATGAAAAAACGGATCGCACCTTAAAGAAATGAGTTAGTTATTAGTATGTCTGTGTGTATATTTTGGTCATCAGACAAATGAAGAATAAGAACATACATTGTCGCAGTGCAACTACAAAACATTTACCCGTACCTACTGACTACAAAGTGCACACACAAACAAGCATGTGACCTCAAATAAAACTAATCAATTCATATCGCGTCACATGTGAATATAAACGACGACATTTCCACATTATGGTAAAGAGGTAAGCGTGAGGTAATGCAAAAACTTTTGCATTACGAACACAAAACTACACGTAAACAATTATAAGCAACACAATGGTATATAGTACATGAGTCGTTAATAATTTTCGGACCCATGAAAAAGGAGTTCCATGATAAGTGTTTTAAGAAAGGACTAATAGCATTTCCTTAGTAATCCATAAACCAGTAGAATAGTAGTTCCTTATTCCCTCCCCAATGCAGGAGGTGGTGCCAAAGCATAGTTAAGCCAGCAACGTGTAATGTAGAATCCTGATGTAAATGTTTTTCTATTTCTCACTAGGAAAATATTAAACTCTCATAACTGATGTATGCATGACTGGAAAATAAAATGTGGATGCACTAAAAGCATATATAGTAACTCAATGTAATGAAATGTAAATAAGTTATTTGTATTTATGTACAAAGGAATTTTTTTAAGCTAACAAACAAACTACACTAACCAGCAACTGTAATTGAAAAAGGAATTTTGTAATGTTTTAGTATTTAAGAATTTTCTACGTTTGATACAAATAATGGATGGAATGTCAGCCTTAGATGTAAGCCATTGTAATATGCATTGTTATGTCAAAATGTTTATGTGAATTTTAAGTGTATATCGAACCATATGTGAAAGATGAACTTGAAAAACTAACAAAAAAGAAAAAAAAACCTCAAGGACTAAATACAATTCTCACGATAAAGTGAATGACGAAATTGATGGTGGTATCCAAATGCGTCTGCAATAGTGCAAGGAATCAATTGTGGTAATGTCATGCTATGCAACGTCTGATATATAAATCTGCAAACTACAATTGTGCAAGCATCTCTGACCTTGACGCTGGATGTTGATATCCAGTATTCGGAGGATGCTAAGTTCACCGGACTTGGATACGATGTGACGTCATTATGACGTATACACGCTACATCGAAAACGATAGAAACCGTATATCGACTATTCGACTTTTGTGAACTTTCGAGAGGTTGTGACAGGGTAGCGCTGTGCTCTGCGCCATTCGTTTAAATGTGTTTGTGTCCTGTGCGTTGTTTTTCGTTTGCTCGTCTCTAATTATGTGTTCAGCATTCGAGAGACTAATGAGAGAAAAGCTGAAAGAGTTCAGCATCGATGACGACGGGCAATTGCGTGGTTATTGTGAATCTCAAGCAGAAATTGATGTACTCCTGATCCAGCTGAAGTGCGTCGGTTGTTGTTGTTGTTGGTGGTTGTTGGGATGTTTAAGGGGGACTAAACAGCTAAGGTCATCAGTCCCGCGTCGGTTATTCGTAATCGGTGAGAAGAAGCACTCAGCAGCCAAAATCTGCAGATGCGTCAAGACACTAACCTTTGGTTAAGATTACATTGAGAAATCCACTTCCCCTCGTATTTCATCTCCGGTCGACGATTTTTCTTCAACAATGCCTCATATTTTTCTTTTTAAGTTCGAAATTCAATCATTCTACACACCAGTCATTACTGGACACTAAGGTACCTGTCTCTGCGGTCCGAGTGTAAAATTACTTGGAATTATGGTTGATAAAAGACTATCTTGGGATGGACATACAAATTACTTAGCTAACAAACTTGCACGAGTTCTCTTTCAGCTTTTAAATTAAGAAAAAAAAGGCAGCAAGAGTATGCTGCTACAATCTAATATGTACTGACAAGACCAATTGTATAAACCATACTAAAATATTGATAATAAATAAATATTATTTTCGGCGTAAGCATTCAATACAACACTCACACACTCTAATCTGGTAGGGACATAAGAAGACTTCACTTTTTTTACGAAACGTGTTGTCCGTGGTGTTTTCAAGGCCACGGTCAGGAATATTTCTATTAATATCCAGCTCTTTTACCTTTATTTTGGCGAAATACATATACCCCGCCACACTGAGCTGTTATCGGAATCGCACGTGTAGAAACAAACCACTAGCTGACGACAGTTTAGACTCTCGAACGTTCGTAAAAGTCGATAGGTGTGTTAATCGACTAAAGCGTATATACGACAAAGACGTCACATCATATCCAGGTTGGGTGAACTTGGCATCGTCCCCAGTATTCACCCCAGTGACATGTGGATACGACAGAGAAGATCCTTCCCGGGCCGTATCAAAGGTGAATTATCTGCCAGGGCATCGGTTCTTGGAGAGTAAACGCACATGCACCGTACTCACAATGGAAGACCAGGCCACAACAAATTATTCGACGGAGAGTATGGCACACAGTGTGAAAATGACACTAAAGCGAAAGTGGAAGCGCGAACGGGCGTGCACAAAAATGGGTGGAGCATTAACAGCTCTTGCACAGCCAACAAATATATTTCGTGCGCATGCACGCAGAGACAGGCAATGGTGGCAAAAGGACAAGTACCCGATCTCGCAACACTCTTTCATAAATACTTAGTGAATTATCATTCTGTATGCAAGTTGTGTACTTCCTGTAATATAATGTGTAAGCAAGACAAGCTGACATCTCCAACCAAAAATACAAAGAAAAATACGCTGACAAATAAAGGTCATTGTACCTTTTTTGGCAAAAATTTAGGTCTAGGCTGTATGGGTGTATACAAAACACTGCGCCTCCATTGCATGACATCGCACAGTGTGGGGGCAGTTGTATAGGTACAAAAAGGAAAATCCTCGACACGCTACGATAAAAGTTATTACCAATGACAATAAACACTAGCATGGCCACTGTACGCGTTGGCAAAGAGATCTTTTGCTGTGCCAGAAGATGAAAGACAAATGATGCAAACTTTAAAAAAATTTTTTTTACTGTTATTAGAGATACTCTGTCGTTAGTTCTCGTGGTGAGAAGACGTATTTCATGTGATACAGTATGTTGTCTGAATAATAATTTTCTGAAAATTTGAAGTCCGAGAGTTTGTTTTTGTGCAAAACCACGAAAGTTTTCTTTTCTTCTGTGCATTATCCCTATGTCATGTCACTGCAACTGCCTGCATCAGAAGAGGAAGTCTAATTAAGAATCAATATTGTACACATGGTCAAGAAGGAGAGCTAATTATGGCGAAAGGAGAACCATTTAACCAACTTGTGTAAACCTCAACAGCAAAGTGAATACAGGAATCGATGTAAGTTAAAAGTGAAAGACATTGCATTCGATTAAAAATCTCTAAGGAATCAAAATGATAAAATGCGAAAAAATCAGTTTGTTTAATTAATTATATTATATTTTTTTAATATAAATTTGCACACACACAAGTTACAGCCAGGTGTATGCTGGTTGCCAGTAAGTTACGCTGACCAGCGGTTGCGAAATAGAATAGAGGCCACAGGACTGTCGAACCATTGAAAAGAGTAAACGCAGCGGTATGCATGGCGCAAGTTACAGGCAGAAGAGGCCCACTGGCACAACCGAGTACGTGACTCGGAGCGGCGCGTTAGCAAAACAGGGGCACAAACCCGAGTATAAATAGGTGCCATTTTCTAACGAGAGTCATTCAAGTGTGGCAGCTCTCCTGGATGGCAGGGTGTGTCACACCACCAGCTACACGTAGCAGCAGATGAGGCGTCAGCATCCCAGTCCATGGCGAGTCGCTGGTTTCACCCTCTGAGGCCGAAGCGGGGTCCGTAGCCAACCATCGGCGGGCCACTCTTCGGCTCACTACCATGGGCAGGCATCCTGGCTTCCAACACACAGTGGAGGCATCCCGAGGCGAGAGTCGCAGATTCGGATGCTGGATCACGGGCCCTTGTGGATGCTGCGATCTCAACTATGCCAGCGAGGAAGGAAGCAGCGGGCCACTTGGCGCTCAATGGGGAAGAAGCCCGCTGAGCCAGCTGCTGGCGCAGCCCTGACAACACTGTCCTACAAGGCCAACACACAGTGGCATGTTGCGCTGAGGCAGTGGCCTCAGCACTGCGGGACCCTGTGTCATGGACCAAGGTGAATGGAGCACTGTAGTGGAAACAAATAAATCATTTGGAAAGCTTGGACAAGTCTTAATATGCTGCCTTCTACCTCTTCCCACTACATATGGTCATCCTGATACATTCGGTGGCAGAAGCCACCACTAGAGAAATGATTTTCTGCATGAAGTCAGATACAAAAATGTACAAAGCAAATCTGGGTGATTTACAGGTCTTGGGTGTCAGGGACAAGTAAAACATCTGAGTGCGGTGAAACAGAATTTATTTGACATTGGAATAAAATAACAAAAAAGTGGTTACAAAAATTTTATTGTCTACATAAAATGTATACTCTGTGTCACTGATTGTAATGAAAATAAAGTTTATCTTGTTGATGATATGTCCTTGAAGCATTCCTCCATGCAAAGAGCCTGCTTTTCTTCACAAATGGGATAAAAGTAAAGTGATTCACAGCATTTCCTTTGTTGTGTGCCCTCTCTGCATGCACTTTTTTCTTGGTGGAGAGTAATGCCTGTAAATAACGAAAGCTGCCATCTGTCCTGATTTTCTTCTGGGGGTCTGTCATCTAATCCCCAGTTACTGTCTGAATAAATTTTTCTCTAAAAGCTAGAGACTTGACACCAACCAAGTGAGGTTGCACAGTGGTTAGCACAATGGACTCATATTTGGGAGAACGAAGGTTCAAACCCGCATCCGGTCATCCTGATTTAGGTTTTTTGTGATTTCCCTAAATCACTTTAGGCAAATGCCGGGATGGTTCCTAGGAAAGGGCATGGCCAACTTCCTTCCCCATCCTTCCCTAACATGATGGGACCAATGACCTAGCTATTTGGTGCACTCCCCTCCCGAATCAACCAACCAACTTGATACTCCTTTCCACTGTCTGATTATAAAACTGACAGGCGCTATGCAGATAAGAATCCACTACATGTAGAGTGAGCTTTTTCAGGCATGTAATAGCTTTTTGCAGTGCTGAATAATACAACAGCATTTGATCTGACTGATCAACACCTGCCATACCATTACCGTAGTCTGTGACTACGTTTGGTTTCAAACCCACTTTGCCATTTCGATTGTGAATTTTCACCATTTCAGCATGGTGCATATTAGAAATAGTCAGGACTTCCCATTTGTCCTTCCATTTGCAAACAACAACATGTCATTTCTTTTACACATCATCTGACCTTTCATAGTAACTAATGATTTTTCCTTTCTGTTGTTACATAATGCTCCACACACATAGGTTTTATAAGGTGACAACAGTTTTGTAAGTGATACAGACTTATAAAAGTTGTCCATATGAAACACTTATCCTTTGTTCAAGAAAGCTGCCATCAGGTGTAAAACAATTTAGATGCATCACCCACCTCAGTCTTCTCCACTGACTTACCACAGAAGATGTTTATTTTGAGAACCACACCACTAGATTCACAAAGTCATAAAGTTTTACACCATGGGTGTCTTGTTCTTGATATACTACCTGAAAACAGACGGCCATGTCACAAAACAATTGATTCATCAGTGCACAAATTCTTGTCTGGAACATAATTATTGCTCATGATGCAGTTGAAATGGTTCAAAACTGGTCTAATTTCATAGATTGGGTCATGGGATTTCAATGAGTTGTATGAGAAGTGTAGATATCTCAGTAACAGCTGAAATCTGTTTCTACTCATAACAGATGTCCAGAACATGACATCGCAAAAAGGACTTGTACTCCAGCAATGTTGTTTCAATGGAAAACAAAAAGATCCAATATGCAACAACAGCCCTGAAATACTTTCATTTAAACAGCATCTGTATCCCTTCATCTCGAGAGCCTGGTTGATCTTCTCCTCTAACCTTTTCTTTTTCTTTTTTTTTCTTCTCGTTTGCATATGGATTGGTTTGTTCACATCATGGCATTAGGAACTCTATGGAGGGGGGGGGGGGATCAACAAGTGCACCGAGGCCGAAATTTTCAAAGCCTAATTTCAATCCCATATCTTCACTAAACATAAATACTGGTGGATCTTGAGGAATGTCACTCCACTTATCACAATCATTTGTAGAGTCTGCTATTGAACGGACCAGCTCATCTTGTTCATTGTATTCACTGTTGCCTTCATCTGAATCTTTACTTGAATGCTCACATGAAGATGGCTTGTAGAGACTTCCACCATCTGAGAATTCATGCGTAAACTAATCCCATTCTGATTTGTTTATGTCAGCTAGCTGTTCAAGTTCTACATCACTCAGTTTCCTCCTATTACTAGCCATTTAATGAGGAAAATTGAACACAGGTAACAATAAGTGCAGTGAAGCATCTACAACAAAGACTGAACAACTACTGATGCTGTTACAACAAAGATGTGGATTGTATTGATGAACGTGCTTCGAAATACACAAGCTGGTTACTGATTGTTGACAGTGAGTTACCTTGTAATTGGTGTCTGAGCTGAACTTTCTACTCTGTATGCCTACTATGAGATAACTCGCAGGCTCCATTTTCCAGTCAAGAATTTTTTTAAGTTTCTGATACAGATAGATTACAAATGAGATGATGAATCAAACTTTATTAATTGCTTCACATGGCTTCTGAGAGCAGTTTACTTATTTTGACTGTGGCAGTCAATGTATTAATGCTATGAAACTTTTACAGCCAGCCATCTAAATTCTGTGGTCTAGCCCACATGGGAGTAGTAATTTTGTTGATAGCTCTTGTATATAAAACGAGGTGATTGTTTCCACATGTTTTGCCACAGCTAGTAGAGGGTTACAAAATGGTGACATCAAGGGCTCTACCCCCAGGGGCTCAGCATTCATTTTCTGAGTACGGGCTTGGCGACCCCAGGGTCCTGAATTGGGGACTGGTCAGCGCCGCCAGTCTCCTGTCACCGTAACCCCTGGACATGCTTCAGCGACCACTGCATGGCACGGCGGTGGAATGTTGTGTGCTGCGGGGAATGGTAATCTTGGCTTGACCACCTGGATTGCGAGAAAGGTAAACCTCTATAAAAACCCCTCAATCTTACGGTGTGCTGCGCGCCTATAAGATGCATGGCTGTTGGGGTGGAACAGTCGCAAGCGGGCAACCTCTGGGGCACCTGCCGCACCTCAGTTGTATAAGGATTACCTAGGCACGTGGGGCTCTGTCTAGGTGAACTTCTAGTTCCCTAGCTGCTCGTGGGACCGAGATGGAACCCTCGAACTTTTATTCTTCTCCTACCAGTGGAAAGGGTGGACCGCTGGTGGGTTCTAACACCCAATCCAACAAGAGGGCTCGTGTAGCCAGTCCTCCTGATTCAGGTAGTAGTAACAGAACGCATGTTGCTTCACAGAATGTGTTTTTCATAATTAAAAGAAAAGATGGGAGTTTTGAAAAAGTTTCGCCATTTTATATACAGAAGGGCTTAGAAGGTATTGCTGGCACATTAAAATCTGTAAAGCGCTTGCGAAATGGCACCTTGTTGGTTGAAACATCTAGCTTCCAGCAAGTCCAGAACCTTCAGAAGTCACAATTTCTTGGGGAGTTTGTGATAGAGACTGAATTTCACAACACCTTGAACTACAGCAAGGGTGTTGTGACTTGCAGAGATCTCGTTGACATTCCACAAGACGAACTGAAGGCTGAATGGTCCCAGGAAGGAATTGTCGACGTACAACACATTATGAAACGGGTGGATGGTGCTCTCATAAAGACTGACTCATTTATCCTTACATTTAACAGCACCAAATTGCCAGAGCATGTGAAGGCAGGTTTCCTACATCTCAGTGTACGGCCTTATTACCCCAACCCCATGTGGTGTTTCAAATGCCAACACTTTGGACACACTACTCTCGGCTGTAGAGGGGAAGCCACTTGCAGGAATTGTGGTAAAGCCGCCCATGAGGGAGTTGGTTGCTCCTCTCTTCCTAAGTGTGTCAACTGCTCTGGGGATCATCCTGTGTGGAGTAGGGAATGCAGAGTTTTCCTTGAGGAATGGAAGATCCAGGAACTAAAAACTACAAAACGCATCCCGTATGGTGAGGCAAAGACAATTTACAAGTCCATGCAGCCGCCCACGTTCGCTGCTTCCTTTTCTTCCGTTCTCTAACTACCAGTCTTGAAAACCGATGCCGCTACACAAACGGAGGTTGCTACTGTCAGCACTAGCACCTGCGCTTGTCAATGTACGTGTGCTGCTGCCGTTCCTGTGAAGCCTGCTGCTCCCCCCCGGCCTTCTGACCGGGCCGTGGTAGCTGACATCATGGAACTTCCTGCCCCTTCCCGGGTCCAGTCTTGTGCACTGCCCAGCGCTGCTACACCCCCTACTGCTTCTGAGGTTTTGGCTAGACACCTCAGGCCAGAACATCGAAGCCAAAGACAAAGGTGAAGACTCGCCCACTAAAGGAGACTGCAGTTATACAGTCTCCTGATGTGGATGTCATTCTCTCTGACGTCTCTCTCGACTCCTCTTCTGAGGCGATGGAGATTGATGTCAGGCTGGGGCAATCATCTCGCCCCAAAACTGAGCCTCCACCTGTTGTGGGCTCTCCTCCCTGACAGAAAGTGAGAATGAAGGTACTCCCACCCTGATAGATGGCTCCCATTATACAGTGGAACATGAATGGATTCCGGGCACATGTGGAGGAACTGAACCTCCTAGCACGGCAACGCCCCCTGTGCTTGAGTTTACAGGAAACACATTTAAAACCATCTGATGCTCCTGTACTAAGGGGCTATATGTCATATCGCAAAGATGACCTGACTGGAGAAAGGGCCAAAGGTGGAGTCGCTGTGTTTGTCAATAATGACGACCACTCCTCTGCTCTCCCCCTGGATACTGACCTGCAAGCAGTTGCAGTTGAAATTCATTCACCTCGGAGGCTTACCGTTTGCTCCCTTTATTTACCCCCTCTGGATGCAATGACCTTAGACGCTCTCACAGATCTTATCGACCAACTCCCCCGCCCATTTCTCCTCCTGGGAGACTTCAATGCCCATCATGTCCTGTGGGGCTGCACTTCTCTTTGCGCTTGAGGTCGAATTTTGGAGAGCCTCCTAACATCTCAAGTGTTGTGCATCCTCAACACAGGTACTCCGACTCATTTCTCTACTGCTACAGGGTCATTCTCAGCCATTGACCTATCTTTCTGCTCTCCAACCCTCACCGACTCTGTTCACTGGGAGGTCATTGACGACCTTCATTCCAGTGATCACTTCCCTATCCGCATTCATCTCCTGGATGGTGTATTGCTGGAGCAGCGGCCACCATCGTGGATGATTGGCAGGGCTAACTGGCCACTGTTCACTCGGTTGGCTGTCTTTGACCGCAACAATTACGTACAGGAATGGGTGGATCACATCATGCTTGTGGTCCATCATGCTGCTGACCTGTCCATACCACAGTGTTCTGGCGCCTTGTGCCTTGGTGGACAGAAGAGTGCCGTTCAGCCATCCGGGACAGGCGTGCGACTCTTCACCGATTTAAAGGCCGCCCAACAGCGATCAATCTTACCGCCTTTCGAATCGCGAGGGCCAGGGCACGCCGTGTCATTAAAGAGAGCAAGAAAAGGTCATGGCAGGAGTTCCTTGACTCCATCAACCGTTCCACTTGTTCCACAAAAGTATGGGAAGCCATCCGGAGGATTTCCGGTAAACATAGCCGTTTACCAATAGCTGCTGTCCTGAACCAGGGATGCCTCCGAACGACACCCAGAGCCATTGCTCAGACGCTGGCAGAGCATTTTGCACAAAGTACTGCCACTGCAAATCAGGATCCAGCGTTTCGTCGCTACCGTGCGACTGTCAAAAGAGCGACCTTGGACTTTCGGTCGAACAGTTCTGAGGCCTACAATTCACCTTTCTTCATGTGGGAACTTGAATCGGCACTTACTGAGACTTCTAACACTGCACCAGGTTACGACTGCATCTGGTACTCCATGCTTCGACATCTGCTAGCGGCGTCAAAGGAAATCCTCCTCGAATGTTTTAATCTCATATGGCAGACAGGAGTGTTCCCCACCTCGTGGAGGGAGGCAATCCTCATCCCTCTCCTCAAACCAGGAAAGGACCGCACATGTCCCGGTAGTTATCGTAGTATCGCCTTGACAAGCTGTGTCGGGAAGACCCTAGAACGGATGGTGAACCGGCGTCTGGTCTGGCTGTTAGAGACCAGACAGCTCCTTAGCTGCTTTCAGTGTGGATTCAGAAAATTTCGGTCCATGGTCGACAACCTGACCCTCCTAGAGGCGGCTATTCAGCAGACTTTTCTCCGTCAGCATCACTGTATCGGTATCTTCTTTGATATCAGTAAGGCATATTATACTACTTGGATACATTGTATTCTTGCACAACTGCATCAATGGGGCTTTCCTGGCCGCCTCCCCATTTTCATTCGGTCTTTCCTGTCTCAGCGGTTTTTTCGGACCCGCTTTGGTAACACACTGTCTGATCGCTTTGAGCAAGAGAACGGTGTCCCCCAGGGCAGAGTTTTAAGCGTTACACTCTTTGCCATAGCCGTCAACAGTATAACGTCTACAGTGAGGAGTCCAGTACAGTGCTCCTTATTTGTGGACGACTTTGCTGTTTTCCGTTCCTCCTCCAGTGTTGCAACCGTGAGCTGTCAGTTGCAGCTAACAGTGCGGCGGTTAGAGGAGTGGGCTGTAAAGACGGGTTTTCGGTTTTCTGCTGATAAGTGTGTTTGTGTTCATTTTAATCGTTCTCGTCGTCTTTTTACTTTGCCTGCCTTGCATATGGGGGATACTGTCCTACATTTTAGAGACACAGTGCGGTTTCTGGGCTTAATTTTTGAATCCTGGTTGTCATGGCTGCCACACCTACGTGACTTGAAAGCCAGAACGCTGAAGGCACTGAACATCCTCAAGTGCCTCAGCCACAGGTCTTGGGGCGCGGACAGGGCGCGTCTCCTTCAGTTTTATGGAGCTTTTGTGCGTTCACGGCTGGGCTATGGGTGCACAGTATATGGGTCAGCGAGGCCATCTTATTTGTGGAACCTTGACGCTGTTCACCACGCTGGGATTTGACTGGCCACGGGTGCTTATCGGACGAGTCCCATAACCAGCCTCTGTGCTGAGTCTGGCAACCGCCACTTACCATCCAGCGGCAGCTCCTGCTGGTGCGACAGGCTTGTAAGTTTCTTGCAGCTCCCAGCTCGCCTGCTCACCGTCTTGTTGCCCATCCACCTCTGGACCACCTCTTTTCCCGCCGTCCCCGGGCTATGTTGCCGTTTGGGATCCGTGTGCAACGTGTACTAGAGTCCCTCGGTGTGGAGTCTGTACAACCCCAAATCCCAGGTTTTAACCGCCTGCCACCCTGGTTACTGAAGAGGCCTGGAGTGATTTTAGATTTATTGCAGTACAAGAGAGATTGCACACCTGCCACTGTTTTTAATGCAGTATTTTCTGCCATTTTATCTGAGCGCCACGACTATGTAGCTGTTTTTACAGATGGGTCGAAACAAGGGGATTCTGTTGGTTGCTCAGTTGTTTTTCTGGATCGTGTCCTCAAGGTCCAACTGCCTCAGACTTTTACTGTCTTTGATGCAGAATTGTTTGCAATCTTGCGGGCACTGGAGCACATGAGACATTCTTCCTCTCCTAAATTTCTTGTCTGTTCCGATTCACTCAGTGCCCTTCACTCATTGCAACCTTTGTATCCGGCAGATAAAATTGTCCAGACCATCCAGGATGCCCTCCTCCGACTACAGTGACTGGGGAAGGTTGTAGCTTTCTGCTGGGTTCCGGGGCATGTCGACATTGCTGGGAATGAAAGGGCAGATCTCGCAGCCAAGGAGGCGTGTCTCACCCCACAAGTATCTCAGTGTGCTATCCTCTTGCATGCACTCACCTCGCTGTTGAGCTCATGGGTCATGTGTCGGTGGGAGGATGAGTGGCTGGAAGTGACTGACAATGAGCTCCGTATAGCCAAACCCACAACGCGTGTGTGGTGTACTTCCTTTCAGCCCCATCGACGGGACGAGGTTCTCCTCACTCGACTTCGAATAGGCAACAGCCCTATGACGCATGGCTTCCTGCTCCGGCGAGAGGACCCTCCAATATGTGGTGCTTGCGGCGTCCAGGTCACTGTGCGCCACGTTTTATTGGATTGCGTTTTATTTTCTGACCAGCGGGTCGCGGCTGACTTGCCAGCAGACCTGCCATCTCTTTTAGGCAACACTCGGACGAATGTGGCTAAAGTTTTAAAGTTCTGTGCCCTGTCAAATGTTTTTACAAAGATTTTAGGGAGAGGATTTTAATTTTCTCACTGTGTGACAAGCTCGCCCATATTTTATGTAAGTTGCCAGCCAATAAAAATTTCCTGTGACATTCTTGTTGCTATGTTTCCCCTTTCCTTAGGTTTTACTTTCTCATGTAGCATTTTCCTCCTTTTCCTGCTTTCTTTGAGTGTGTGCTTTAGTTTTCTTAGGTCTGTCCACATTCATTCCTTTTAATGTGTGTCAGGGCGCTGATGACCTCGATGTTGAGCGTCCACAAGCCCCAACACACCACCACCACCACCACCACATCAAGGGCTCTATTATCCTCTACTTGGGCATTTCTCATATTTCATTAGTTACCACCACTTTCTTCATATGGCATGGAGTATGTATTCCGATATTATATTTCATGGGGTGAACTTCCATTTGATAATGGTATGTGTTAATAATACCTGTTTTTTCTTGAATACATGTACATACTGTAAAGAGCAATTTCTTTAATTCTGATTTTGTTGCAAGGAGTCAATAGTTGTAGACACTATTACCTTATCCATATTTGATTTTCACTATTCTCAACTGAACTACAGTGTGTATGAGTACTATCTGTGTATGCAGTCTTTGTCTTGAAGAGCTTTACGTTTAAGCCTTGGCAGTTTTTACCATAATCTTTCATTGTTTTTACTAAGTGCCATTGATGTTTAGAAAGCTTTTCCTTGAGGATAAGTCAATCACTACATCCTTGTCCCTCAGAAATTCAATACCAAACATGTATTCTACAGTCAACCCACTTATGATTAGGAGCAGGCAATTTATAACATTATTTCCTATTACAACTTCCATATACATTTGTATTTGACATTTCATGAGCTGACAGCAATTGCTCCAATAATCATACAGTTCTGTACAGGAAACGTGACCTCATGAATCTTACTAAATAAATTAGCTGTCATAACATTCACCTTAGCAGCCACATCCAGAACAACTGTAGAAAGTATTTTCCCTATGATAGCAGTAGCTTTAAATGGCTCCATACATTGCCCCCAAGCCATCTCACAGCGAACATTTGATGGCATAATGTGGGCAAATTTCATTTATTGTATGTGACGTAGTATTGAGGGGCTCTTCTGCCACCTCAATAATACTTACGGCAGGATTTCATGTCTGTTAGTTTTATTCAATTGTACAGTTTTACCCAAGCCCTTTTTGCATGTTACCATTGCTCATGTTTGCTTCATTGTGGTCCCCCTTTTGGGGATTCCATCAACTGTTGTTGTTGTGCCAGTCACTGTCCCATTACCATAGTAGCCAGTGTGATATCTGTTATCATTTTCTTTTTTCCTATTAAAATTTAAAATTTGGTGGACCACCATCAACGAGTTGTGTGATATACAGTTGGGGTGATGCTGGTTGCATCATAAAATGGTGAAACAGTCTCTTGTTACCTCATGATTGTAAGATCATGTGTGTGGTGTAAAATACTGAGCCACGCTGATCTTGTTATTGGATGATTTTGAAACTTCAAGTATCAGATCAAGTAAATCTGTTTTTGTTATTTATTTATTTATTGTTCCAGTGATCCATTTTGTGACAGTATAACAGGTTATGGAACATGTCAGAAATCTATAGTAGCACATAAAAACAAAACAAAATTATTTCATATCACAGTAAACAGTAACTTAGATTCTACTACAGAAAATCAATTTTGAGTGATAAATAAATAAATATTAGTAAACAATGAGTGTTACAGAAAATAAATATTGCAAAATATGTGTTTACAACAAACAATAGTCAGGAATACAAATGCAGATTTGGGTGCATATTTGCATTTAACAATACAAGAAATGCTAAACACTGTAGTTCAGGAACTCTTCTATCATATAAAATGATCCTTGTAATAGGAACTGCCTTAAAGTTTTTTAAACAAGAGCTCATTTCTACCAAACACTTAATTCTTGAAGGGAGGGTGTTAAAAATCTTACAGCCAGTGAAATGGACTCCTTTCTGTACTATACTTAGATTTGCCTGTTCATAGTGGATATCATGTTTTTTTCTCGCCTCATGACTATGATACTCACTATTCAGTTTAAAAACGGATTTTTCTTTCCTTATGAATTACATCAAAGAGAATATATATTGCACAGTGGATCTAAGGATTCCAAGTTTCTTAAAAAGATTCCTGCATGTTGCTCTAGGATGGACTCCACACGCGATCCTTAAGGCTCTTTTTTGTGTACACAGTACTTTTTTATTCAGTGACTGATTACCCCAAAATATAATTCCATAAGCCATAATGGCATGAAAATAATCATAATAGGCTGACTTCATGGCTTCCATACTTCTATAAGAAGAAACAATGTGTAATGCATAAGTTGCTGAACTCAATCTCTTGCATAGATCCATGACGTGGTTTGACCAGTTCATTTTGCTGTCAATATGCAAGCCTAGGTATTTTGAGATATCCTCTCTGGTTATCACCCGCCCACCTATTTTTACTACTATTTCTTCATCTTTGAATGTTGTGGGGAACTGAATGTAATTTGTTTTAGTGTAATTTAAAGAAAGTCCATTAATATTAAACCAGTTCACTGTTTCACATAAAACCTTACTTGCTGTTTCCTCAAGTTTATCTACTGAATTATCAGTAAGTAGTGTAGTGTCGCCAGCAAAAATGGTTAATTTAAAATGTTATGTACAGAGAGGCAGATCATTCATAAAGATAAACAGTAAGGGGCCCAGAACTGAGCCTTGGGTTACTCCTCATGTGATGGTACCCCATTCTGATGACAATGGGACTTCATTTTGACTACCCACTACAACTTTCTGTTTCCTGTTTGACAGATACATGTCAAGCTATTTCCCTGATGAACCACTTATACCGAGATGTGCAGCTTTTTGCAAAAGAATCTTGTGACTGACTCAGTCAAACACTTTTGTTAGGTCACAAAAAATCCCAACCACCTTTAGTTTTTTGTTGATAGATTCCAAGACTTTGCCAGCAAATGCAAATTTTGCATCTTTTGTTGACAAACGTTTAAGTCCAAACTGACTTTCGCTGAGGATATTTTGATCCCTGAGATGCTTAACTATCCAGGCATGCATTAGTTTCTCTAAAACATTTGAAAAACTTGTCAGTAGTGATATTGGCCGATAGTTAGCAGCATCTGTCTTATCTCCCTTCTTATACAGCAGTTTTACAACTGCATACTTAAGCCTCTCAGGAATTATTCCTTGCATAAGTGGTGCATCAAAAATGTGGCAAAGGACTTTACTTACATGGCTGCAGCAGTAGTTTAATAGTTTGTTAGAAATATTGTCAATCCCACTAGTGTTTTTACTTTTCGGAGATTTAATAACTGTTTTAATTTCTTGAACAGTGACTGTTGTTACCTTCATGTGTTGTATTGAGCTAGGTACTCTGGCTTTCAAAAGATTGATCACTTGGTTCATGGAGCCTTGTAAACCTGTTTCTTCTGTTATTGTTAAAAAAATGTTTGTTTAATGTGTCTGCAACTATTTTTAGATTGCTAACAAGATGACCTTCACTTTTTATTTGGATATTTTCGCTACAAACTGCATTTTTCCTTGTTTCCTTCTTTACAAAATTCCAAATAGTTTTTACTTTGTTGCTTGAGTAATCAATTTGTCTTCAAACACATGTTCGTTGCTGCTTGTATGGTCTTATTTAGAACTTTATTGTAGAGTTTATAGTGCATACTCCTATTGGGATCATTTGATCTCTTGGCTGCTGCATATAGTCTCTTCTTGTTTTACAAGAAATTTTGATGCCTCTAGTAATCCAAGGTGTGTTTCCAGATTTTAACAGGTTTTCTCTCACTGACTTTTTTGGAAAGGTTTCTTCAAAAAGACTTGTAACTTCATTGATAATTATATTAAATATTGAGTTAACATCAATTGCAGCATACACAGGAGGCCTGTCCACTAGCTACAATTGCTGATTAAAGCTTTCAGTGGTGTGTTCGTTTATAATCATAAAGTTTTTCCAAATGAAATTTTCTTTCCTTTGTACATTTATTTGGTTTCGAGTGAGGAATTGCCCTGCATGATCAGAGAGGCCATTTGTAATATTTTTCACAGGTAAAGTAACGTAAATATCCTTATCTAAGAATACATCATCTATTAAAGTGCTAGAACCAGTTGTTACTCTAGTTGGAGTGTCCACCACTGGTACTGAGTTGTAACAGTACTTCAGGTGTTCAAAGACCGCTTTTTTCTATTTTCTTTCAAGAAGTCCACATTTAAGTGTTCAAAGTCTGTTTTATTTTTATTTTTTGTTAAGAAGCCCACATTGAAGTCACCCATAACAATGTTGATTTAGTTTTTTTACATAGGTGGGACAGAAGTGACCCTATTTGTCTCAGAAATACATTCAGATTTCCAGCAGGTGCCCTATAAATAGCCAGTACAATAAATATTGCACTGTCTGTTGTTAACTCAATGCCATACACCTCAAAATTCTGTTCATCACAGTATTTGCTTAAATCTAGAGATTTATACACTACATCTAATATATAAATGAAGTGCTTACGGTTGTTTCTGCGGCATGGACTAACTTGTCCCTTAGATCCAACAGCAGTTTTGCTTTTAATATTTGTAAGATGTTCCTATGTGATATGGACTCATCCCAAGGCCATGTCATACTCAAGTATTTCCCTAAATACTTGTGTAGACGTCCTTGTCTAGGTTCATGTTAAATACTTTCTTGTAGAGTCTTTCTTGTACACAGTCAGACCAGTATTTTGATAAGAATTTCTTCTTGAGCTGTTCATAAGTTGGGCAATTTTCAGTAGTCTCAGCTGCCCAAAGGGCGGCTTCTCTGTGAATAAAGCCTTATTTTCAGAATGAGATTTTCACTCTGCAGCGGAATGTGCGCTGATATGAAACTTCCTGGCAGATTAAAACTGTGTGCCCGACCGAGACTCGAACTCGGGACCTTTGCCTTTCGCGGGCAAGTGCTCTACCAACTCAGCTACCAAAGCACAACTCACGCCCGGTACTCACAGCTTCACTTCTGCCAGTACCTCGTCTCCTACCTTCCAAACTTTACAGAAGCTCTCCTGCGAACCTTGCAGAACTAGCACTCCTGAAAGAAAGAAAGGATATTGCGGAGACATGGCTTAGCCACAGCCTGGGGGATGTTTCCAGAATGAGATTTTCACTCTGCAGCGGAGTGTGCGCTGATATGAAACTTCCTGGCAGATTAAAACTGTGTGCCCAACCGAGACTCGAACTCGGGACCTTGGCCTTTCGCGGGCAAGTTCTCTACCAACTGAGCTACCGAAGCACGACTCACGCCCGGTACTCACAGCTTTACTTCTGCCAGTACCTCGTCTCCTACCTTCCAAACTTTACAGAAGCTCTCCTGCGAACCTTGCAGAACTAGCACTCCTGAAAGAAAGGATATTGCGGAGACATGGCTTAGCCACAGCCTGGGGGATGTTTCCAGAATGAGATTTTCACTCTGCAGCGGAGTGTGCGCTGATATGAAACTTCCTGGCAGATTAAAACTGTGTGCCCGACCGAGACTCGAACTCGGGACCTTTGCCTTTCGCAGGCAAGTGCTCCACCAACTGAGCTACCGAAGCACGACTCAAGCCCGGTACTCACAGCTTTACTTCTGCCAGGACCTCGTCTCCTACCTTCTAAACTTTACAGAAGCTCTCCTGCGAACCTTGCAGGAAGGTAGGAGACGAGGTACTGGCAGAAGTAAAGCTGTGAGTACCGGGCGTGAGTCGTGCTTCGGTAGCTCAGTTGGTAGAGCACTTGCCCGTGAAAGGCAAAGGTCCCGAGTTCGAGTCTCTGTCAGGCACACAGTTTTAATCTGCCAGGAAGTTTCAAAGCCTTATTTTGTTTTTTGCTGATGTGTCCTTGACGCTAGTAATACATTTTTAAATGAGCTGTCTGAGGCTTTCCCAGCACTGCATCTGCTTGATAGGTTCCTGGGAATTACGCCAGATAATAATGTAGAAACTGTACAATATTTCAGTGAGACCACTGCCCGCCATCTTCAGGTGCTACTGTCGCGTCGCTGAGAAGCTCGCCAATTTATACACTGGCTTTCTAGAACAGCGCAGGCACCAGCGGGGCTTAACGTCATTGAAGACTGATCATAGACAGCGTCGAAAACCAGAGCCCTATGCTAGAGAAATAGGTCGCAGTCTGCAGAAGCGTGCTGCGGAGTGCGAAAATGCGGCCGGGTGTGACGGAACCTGTTCGCGTGTGTGAGGTGTAGGCGCACGATTTAAGCATCTGCATTGACTCGGTGCAGTTGCTAATCTGCGGTTGACAATTCCTTAGTGCCACCAAGGCTAGCTCCCAGGCTTTGCTCAGGTGAAACTCCATGTCTCTGTTTATTAGGTCACTGCTTATACGTATTTCGACCGCCTCTTTGATGATGGAGTCCCAGTATGTGGAAGCATACGAGAGGATCTTGGTTTCCTCATAATTCATGCCGTGTCCTGTGTCAAAGCAGTGTTCACCAACCGCAGATTTCTCTGGCTGACCCAACCTCGTGTGACGTTTATGTTTGTCGCGTCTGTCTTTAACCATACGACACGTCTGGCAGATATAAGACTTTCCACATTGGCACGGGATTTTGTATATTGCTGGTCTCCTCAGGCCGAGGTTGTCTGTAACAGAGCCCAGCATTGATTGCACTCTTGCTGGAGGCCGGAAAACACATTTAATCCGCTATTTCTCGAAAATTCTGTCCATCTTAAAAGACACGCCACCGAAATACAGTAGAAAAAGCAACCCCGAGGTGTTCGCTTCTTCAGGCTGTTCTTGAGGATTGGAGCATGCTGGTTGAAATGCATTCTGGATTCGATGAAAACTTGAAACTGTCTGTTCTTTAAAAAGCTGTCATGTAATGGAATGAATGACAGTGGATCCAACAGTTCCCCTTCCTTTGTCATGTCACCTCTTCTCAGTTCACATTCCCATTTCACCTAGAGTGTGTGCTGATCCCCATCGGTTCCAACAACCATGCACCACATTTTTAGGCCGTGTACCTGCCATCCAATCCTACCATTTTCCTAGCTGGCAAACTGGCTGCCTCCCTCCAAGCCCCTAGCCACCCATCCCCAATTCCTGTGCCTGCTTCTTGCCTGCCCCACTACCAACACCATCTGACAAAACTCCCACCATGACCTCAGCCATGTGCCAAAATCCTAGCACTGGCACTGAGCGACCAGTCTGCACCATGAAGGGCCATAATTGTTGTTGTTATTATTATTATTTCTCTTTCCTGTCTCAGACATTATGTCTGGTTAAAAATGGAAAGTGACGCGGACCTTGGGCAAGCGTGACTTCCTTTTAACTGTATGGTATATGTTACATTGCATTTAGGAACTTTCGGGTAATTGAACATGTATCAATAATTACAGGATTCTGTAGTTGTATGTATATGTTTGGATGTAGCTGTATAGCGTTGATGTACTGGTGGATATTGTGTGGTATGACTCCTGTAGTTGATAGTATAATTGGTATAATGTCAACTTTATCCTGATGCCACATGTCCTTGACTTCCTCAGCCAGTTGGATGTATTTTTCAATTTTTTCTCCTGTTTTCTTCTGTATATTTGTTGTATTGGATATGGATATTTCGATTACTTGTGTTAATTTCTTCTTTTTATTGGTGAGTATGATTTCAGGTTTGTTATGTGGTGTTGTTTTATCTGTTATAATGGTTCTGTTCCAGTATAATTTGTATTCATCATTCTCCAGCACATTTTGTGGTGCATACTTGTATGTGGGAACGTGTTGTTTTATTAGTTTATGTTGTATGGCAAGTTGTTGATGTATTATTTTTGCTACATTGTCATGTCTTCCAGGGTATTCTGTATTTGCTAGTATTGTACATCCGCTTGTGATGTGATCTACTGTTTCTATTTGTTGTTTGTGAAATCTGCATTTATCTGTTGTGGTATTGGGATCTTTAATAATATGCTTGCTGTAATATCTGGTGTTTATTGTTTGATCCTGTATTGCAATCATGAATCCTTCCGTCTCACTGTATATATTGCCTTTTCTTAGCCATGTGTTGGATGCGACTTGATCGATGTGTGGCTGTTTTAGATGATATGGGTGCTTGCCATGTAGTGTTTTTTTTTCCAATTTACTTTCTTCGTATCTGTTGATGTTATGTGATCTAAAGGGTTGTAAAAGTGATTATGAAATTGCAATGGTGTAGCCGATGTATTTATATGAGTGATTGCTTTGTGTATTTTGCTAGTTTCTGCTCGATCTATACAGAATTTTCTTCAATTGTCAACCTGTCCATAATGTACGTTTTCTATGTCGATAAATCCCCTTCGTCCTTCCTTTCTGCTTAATGTGAATCTTTCTGTTGCTGAATGTATGTGATGTATTCTATATTTGTGGCATTGAGATCGTGTAAGTGTATTGAATGCTTCTAGGTCTGTGTTACTCCATTTCACTACTCCAAATGAGTAGGTCAGTATTGGTATAGCATAAGTATTTATAGCTTTTGTCTTGTTTCTTGCTGTCAATTCTGTTTTCAGTATTTTTGTTAGTCTTTGTCTATATTTTTCTTTTAGTTCTTCTTTAATATTTGTATTATCTATTCCTATTTTTTGTGTGTATCCTAGATATTTATAGGCATCTGTTTTTTTCATCGCTTCTATGCAGTTGCTGTGGTTATCCAATATGTAATCTTCTTGTTTAGTGTGTTTTCCCTTGACTATGCTATTTTTCTTACATTTGTCTGTTCCAAAAGCCATATTTATATCATTGCTGAATACTTCTGTTATCTGTAGTGGTTGCTTGAGTTGTTTTTTGTTGCTGCCAGTAGTTTTAGATCATCCATGTATAGCAAATGTGTTATTTTGTGTGGGTATGTTCCAGTAATATTATATCCATAATTTGTATTATTTAGCATGTTGAATAGTGGGTTCAGAGCAAGGCAGAACCAGAAAGGACTTAATGAGTCTCCTTGGTATATTCCACGCTTAATCTGGATTGGCTGTGATGTGATATTATTTGAATTTGTTTGGATATTAAGTGTGGTTTTCCAATTTTTCATTACTATGTTTAGGAAATGTATTAATTTAGGATCTACTTCGTATATTTCCAATATCTATAGTAACCGTGAGTGGGGTACACTATCAAAAGCTTTTTGGTAATCAATGTATGCGTAGTGCAGCAACCTTTGTTTAGTTTTAGCTTGGTATGTCATCTCTGTATCTAGTATCAGTTGCTCTTTACATCCTCGCGCTCCTTTGCAGCAGCCTTTTTGTTCTTCATTTATAATTTTGTTCTGTGTTGTATGTGTCATTAATTTCTGCGTAATGACTGAAGTTAATATTTTGTATATTGTTGGTAGGCATGTTATGGGCCAATATTTTGCTGGGTTTGCTGTGTCTGCTGGATCTTTAGGTTTCAGGTAAGTTATTCAATGTGTAAGTGTATCAGGGAATGTGTATGGGTCTGCAATGTAATTGTTAAATAATTTAGTTAGATGTGAATGTGTTGAGGTGGACTTCTTTAGCCAGAAATTTGCTATTTTATCATTTGCAGGGGCTTTACAATTGTGCGTAGAATTAATTGCTCGGGTGACTTCATGTTGCAAAATTATCACTTCAGGCATTTGTGGTATCATCTTGTATGAGTCAGTTTCTGCTTGTATCCACCGTGCGTGTCTGTTATGTTGTACCGGGTTTGACCATATGTTGCTCCAGAAGTGTTCCATGTCTGTTATGTTTGGTGGATTGTCTATTTTAATGTGTGTGTTATCTATTGCCTGGTAAAATTTCTTTTGGTTTGTGTTGAATGTTTGGTTTTGTTTCCTTCTATTTTCACTTTGTTTGTATCTTCTAAGTCGTTTGGCCAATGCTTGTAATTTCTGCTTCTTTTCATCCAATTGCTCTATCGCTTCTTGTTGTGAGATTTTACCTAACCTTTTTCGTTTTTTGTCTGATATTTCATTTCTTATAAATTGTGTTAGCTGTCCGATGTCTTTTCTCAGTTTTTCTATTCTGATCTGTAGCCTGTGTTACCATGCTGGTTTTGTGGGTTTCTTCTGTGTGTTGGTTGGTTCTGATCTCTGCCTAGTGTGTATATTTAGTGCAGTGAGTGCTCCTACATAAACCAGTACTTGTAACTCTCCCATAGTTCTATTTTCATTTATTTTGTTGTGTATGATTGTGTTAATAGTTGTTATTGTTGTTTCGACTTGTGGGTTATTTGGGGTCTATGCAATAATGGTCTAATGTCTGTATTTGTGTCTTTGTATTCTATATATGTCAACTGAAATTTTTCTTCTATATCTAACATGTGTGTCACTTCATGTTCTATTTGTGCTTGTTCTGGTGGCTATCTTAAGATTTCGTTTTCCTCTGATTGTTTAATTGATGTGTGTTCCTCTTTGTTTGTTTGCTCTGGGGTGTTTGAGTCCATTACTGTATTTTCTTCTTCTTCTGATTGCACATTATTTTGTCCCAGTATTTGTTGTACTTGTTGTTTGACGTTTTCTAATTCTGACTGGGGTTTCTTGTTCTTTTTGATTATTACACGAATCTGATCAGCTAGTCGTTGTTCTGTTAAAAATTTTAATTCTGGGTATCTGGTAATAAATGTTGTGTATACTTGTGATCTGTATCCAGTTGTGTTGGTTCCTAAGTTTGTTGCTTGCTAATAACAGAACATGAGGTGTCAGGTAACTTCATCTGACTATCTCATCCTCTGTCTTTGTTTTCCTTCTAGGATGGTTGCAGGAAGCATATCCTGCAAAACACCTCTATTTGGATTTAAATCATTTTCCGTGTGGCTAGCAATGTCGTTACCATTGTGGACGGGCATAGGGTTCAAGCGTTGTCCCCGACCATGACAGCGCTTGTCCGAGGCTTCATTAGTTCTGTCCTGAACCAACTAATCACACTAAAAGGGGGGTTAGCCCTATTAGTAGTTTGTTCTTTTCGTCGCCTTTTACGAGTGGCAGAACATACCAAAGGCCTATTCCTTTTCTGAGCCTCCACAGGGTCTCGAGCTTGAATTACTATTATTATTATTATTTTTATTTACTCCAGCTTGAAAACAGATGTAGTAGGTTTTCTTTCTTGTTGTGTGTGCCTGTCAATAATCCAATACTTGTGCTTTTTTGTGAGTGGTCTCTTTTAATCCAGAAATTACCTAGAACATCTATGTGTAAGGCAGTCAGTCAGGAAGGTTGGAAGATAAAAAAACTTGCTGTAACACAGCACATCCTGAAAAATAAGGGAGGGTTGATCACCATAAGTGTATAGTAATATACAAAAAGAGAATACTACCTAAGTACTGGAAGTTGTTCACAACCTCTACAGTTTTGTCCCCAATTCTTTGATGAACTACTGAAGAATTTTTGCTCGGGACTAAACTTACTGTCTTGTTTTTGAGACCCACTGTCATAAACTCTTAATGCCAGAGATCTATTTTAGTTTGGTACTTTCCATTCTGTATCATCCAGTGTTGTGAATAGTGACATCTTAATGCTGTGTTGTGAATAGCGACATCTTAATGCTGCCTTCAATTGCCTGTGTAGTCTTTCCACAAGTCCATTAGCTGCAGGGTGGTAAGCTGTAGTGTTGATATGCTTCATGCCTAACATAGTGGTTTTTGCTTTAACCAAATACAACTCAAATGGTTGGACTTGACCTGTGGCACACAAAGAAGCGCTCCAAAGGAGATCTATCCCTTCTTGAAAGAATGTGGTTGTCACAGTTTCAGTAGCTGTATTACTTATAGGGAAGTCTTCTGGTAAATGCAACAAGTGGTCAGTGGCCATAATAGAAACCTTTGAATGACGGGTTGGTTGGTTGGTTGTTTTGGGAAAGGAGACCAGACAGCGAGGTCATCGGTCTCATCGGATTAGGGAAGGATGGGGAAGGAAGTCGGCCATGCCCTTTGAAAGGAACCATCCCGGCATTTGCCTGGAGCGATTTAGGGAAATTATGGAAAACCTAAATCAGGATGGCCGGACGCGGAATTGAACCGCCGTCCTCCGGAATGCGAGTCTAGTGTCTAACCATTGCGCCACCTCGCTCAGTTTGAATGATGGTAACAGACAGATTATGTCTAAATAAAAGTGCTTAGATCAATTGATTAGGTGGTAGAAATGTGTCAAGTGGTGCTTTGACATTTTGTACAGTTTTATTCCAGTGGTAAACCATGCACTGGCATACAAAGTTTGCAGTCTTTTTCCACACTTCGCCATACAGAAGCATGCTTTACAAGATTCCATCTACTGTGGATCCCTCAATGTGCCAGGTTACATAATAACACAAAGGCTCGGTGTTGAAACTGCATAGGGACAAACGGTAGTGTCTTTGCCACTGAAACATCACAGAACACCCATATGTCAGCTATGGTAATAGGACATGGAGATGCAGGGTGATTGGTTGCTCCAGTAATGCACGCAGCTCTGTGTTGAGGTGTTGTGACTCAGCAAGATCTTCGTAGTCGACTGCAGATGCAAGCATTTTGATGCGAGAGAATGCATGCTCTGGTCCACTCAAATCAGCCTGAATATAAATGACATGAGTCTTAAATTTTTCAATGTAATCTAGGTGGCGTAGCTATCATAGTGATGCCTTGTCTGGCTTCTGACAAAAGGCAAACATCAATGGCTTGTGACCAAAGTAAACTGCTGCCCTTTGAGCATACAGCAAAACTTTCTTTCGACAGTACAAGCCATGCGCAACTCATGATTGTATGTCAACTAGCCTTGTTGCACTGGTGAAAGCTTCTGGCTGAAAAATGCATGAAGTTGCTAACACTTCTCTATTTACTGCTGTAGTATGGCACCTAATGCTGTTGCAAGCACAAAAGTGGGGGAAGCATGGGCAACAGGATGGGCTAGCAGCAGAGCTTCAGCAATAGTAGTTTTGACTTTGGCAACAGTTGCCTCTGCTTTGACAGTCCACAGGATTTCATAATTCAGTTTCAGAGCTCCTCTCAACAAGCCATTTAACAGAGCTGTCAACAATGCATGGTTGTGTACACAACAGTGACAGAAATTTATTATGCCTAGAAATCGTTGCAATTACTGGATCATGACCAGTGGTGGGTATTTGAAGTGGCTTCAACTTACTCTTGCTGTGGTCAAATTCCTTGGGTGGTGTTGGTGCATCCAAGGAACTGCTTCTTTGTCACTGCAAATACACACATTCAAGGGCTAATAACCATGCCCTCAAACGGAGGTGGTTGAATGTTTGGTGTAAATCCTCCACATGCTCTGATTCCATAGCAGACATCATCAAAATATCATCAAAGTACACATAACAAAAATCAAGATTTCACATTATGTCTTCAATAAAATATTGGAATGTTTGTGCGGGGAGGCATAATCTGAACAGCATTCTCACAAATTTGAAGAGGTGGAATGCAATATCAACAAAAGTAGTGGGTATATCGTCGAGTATGACAGGTATGATACGCACATACTAAGTCAATGGTAGAAAAGATGTGTTTGCCATGTGTTGTGTGCAAAATATTCAATGTGTGACACTAAATATCTATCAGAGATTGTCCTCAAGTTGAGTTGTCAGTAGTCAGTGCACGATGCCATCCATTATCCTTTTTTGGTACAGCATGTAGCAGCATGCCCAGTTACTGCTTTTAGGGTCGTCAAATCCCTTATGCAAACATGGGCATAAACTCTTGCTTCACTACCCTCAACTTCTCAGGCATTAGTCGATGAGGTTGCGCATAGATAGGAGGTCCTCGGGTAGTGCATATGTAATGTAATGTGATATGTTGTACAGGCATTAGCATGTGCATCTGTTTGATAAGTTCTGGGAACTTTTTACAAAGTTCTAAGTATTGTGATTCACCTGTGATATTACTTACTGTAGTACCAGTGAAAGAGCATAATTTTCCTTGGCTGGTTAAATTAGTAGTAGTATCAAGAAGATAGGGACACCAGAGGTCTGTTAAAAGACCATAAAACGACAAGAAATCAGCCCAGAGAATCGGGTGTCCCATGTCTGCCACTATAAACTGTCACTTGAGCTTCTGTCTTAGACCGAGGTGATAAATAGTCTCACACAACCCTAAGTTTGAACTGAAGATCCATTGGCAGCGAAAAGGTGGTGGTCGTCGCATTGGTGACATGGCAGAGGAGTAGCTGGATATACCAACACCTCAGCTCCAGTGTATACTAATACCTGCTGCTTTGTATACAGCTCTATAATGAATACGTGACAGCTACCATTGGGAGAGCCAGTTGCCATCATCAATGACTTCCCACCATGTTCCCATTTTCCATGGAGGGTTGCATTTTCGTATTTCTGGCCTGAACTTTTCCTGGTACCAACAAATATTTGCTGCTGATGGCGATTGACTTTGCCTCCTTGGCAACTGGTGGCATTTTGTGGGGTGAAAGGACTGTGACATTTGCAAAGCGATGACTTGTGTCGGAAGCTTGGCAATTTGTGCTTGTTCAGATGTGAGGGCCACTGTGGAGGTTATGTCCATCTGTGAGGCTACAGATGCAACAGTCACATAGGATACATTTCTGAAATGCAATCTGCAGTCGGAGTAAGTGCATCAAGATCACCAGCACATACTGTTAATACTTTCTGCACATCGTGTAGTAGATGTGACAGTCAAATATTCTGAAGTATATCACAGTCGATGGCATTGCTTGCTAGTGTCCTGGAGTGGTGTAGTATCTGCAGTGTGATCTCCCCACTCTTCTCCTATGCAACAGCTTCTCAAGCATTTTTGCCTCGGTCTGTGACGTGGGTGAATGAAGCATTCTTGATTGTCCCATACTAATCAGTGCTCAGCAGCACAACCAAAATACCTTGCACCTCTGTATGCATATATCTGTTCAATGCTGCAACAATGTAGCTGTACTCAGTCTCACCTGCTGTCACTTGCACTAACACAAACTTACTCTCTAAATACACAAATCATAAAGTACGGCTTTGCTGACAGAACAGTGGGGGTTTGATTACTGTGCCCATAGGTGACTCAACTGGAAGTAGTGTGTCCAGCATGGGGATATGACTCATAAGGGATACGTAGCATGACACATTTGTTTCATGTACATTATGTGGCCAGTAAGGCAGGCGCAGTTTATTCTATTCAGACCATGCTGGGGTCACCAAAAATATTTTTTTGTTAGAGTTACCCACAGGCAGTGGTGGATACAGAAAAACCTCAAGGATGGCGCGCTAAAGATATGTTGAGCTACTTTTACTTTTACCATTATAAAAAATAATCAAGTCACATGCAATTTTTAAGAAAGCTTTATTTAAACTGATTATACACATATACAAGACAATGTCATCTTATGATATAAAAAAGTTATAATTGTGGTTCTCTTCCTTAAATGATGAATTCTATGTGCCTACTCTGCCTGGAAAATTGGTTAATTACATGAAAAATAGGTCAATCAATGTCAGGGTGGGTGTTCAACAGAGCTAAGCCATTAAGTTGATTGTCCTCCATTGTCGACCGCAGCCAGGTCTTTGTACACCGCAGTGTTGAAAAACTTCTTTCTACTGTAACAATAGATGCAGGCAGACAAACAAATATTTTGTGCAGCATATACAAAGTAGGATAATGCATTCGATAGAGGACCTATATAGTAACTGCACGTTTTTAGGAATGTTCTCGAAAGTCACTATTACCAGAGATATACGCATCAATAGTTTCCCATACCTAACTCGTATTGCAAGTTAGGTATGGAAAACTATTGTTACATTATTAGTAAAAAATATTGTTATGAGAGTCGTTACAATATATTGTTAAGAATATTTTTACTGAGAAATTACCATGAATTACTATTATTAGTACTTCACAATCAAATGATCAATTCCACTCTTGACTAATCTCCACACTTGCACTTGCTGCAACTAGGACTTTTTACTTATTCATTCTTCAGTCTTAATATTTATGCTTCTGACTGTAAATTAGCTTCCAATTCAGTGAATAGTCCGTATTTATAATGCTACACATCGAATGTTCTCTGCACAAGAAAACAGAACAATATTAGCGACTTTTCTCGAACAAATGCCAGACAGAAACATATAAAATGCGATCACACGGATGCGTGTGCTACATATGAATGCACAACTACTCGATAACTTGATACAGTTGAGTCGACTGACAAAAGAAACAAACGAATAGCATGCGGGCTGACTGGTGGGGGCGGCGCAGGTAGCAATGCGGGTGGCCCTGGAAGGGAGGCACAAATCCCCCATATGTATCCACCATTGCCCACAAGCATTAACACTGGTAAAGTATCATATCCAAATAGCACATAACGTTTATTCAACAACAGCAAGGAATCGAGAATTAGATTTTCACTCTGCATTGGAATGTGCACAGATATGAAACTTCTTGGCAGATTAAAACGGTGTGCTGGACCGAGACTCGAACTCTGGACCAAGGAATAACTAACTACCAAAAAGCAAAGAATAAACATATGTCAATTAATCTATCACTGAAAATAAACACTTTGGACACTGTGTGATGACACTGTAATTCTCAGTGCATCATGCAATCACTAAAAGATTACTATTAAGAAGAGTTCTAGGTCATCGAACAGTAGCTAGGTTTCTAAGTAACTTTTCAGACTGACACAGGCATCACAACAGAGCAAAAGGCGTTAGACTAATATATCCTGGCAACACTGTAGTTGTGCATGTTGCCATAATGCACACCAGCACATCACTCTTTCCTTTTATTAGGCTGATAAAAGATGTCTGTGGGAAAAAGTGACTTTAATTTGTAGTAGCATAAAGAGCATTTACTGTGGCCAGGTTTGTTTGAATTTATGTGCAGATATGAGAAAGAAAAATGCGGGCACAGTGAAGACAGCGACAATGGACGTGTAATTTGGACTGGCCAGTGATGGATCACTTGAACTTTGCAGTCGTGCTTTGGGAGAGCTGTGGACTGCAAAGAAGAAAGAGGCCTGATGGCAATGGTTGAGCACTAAAGAAAAATGAATTTTGCTATAAAGACTTTATGCCATGCTATCTTGTATTAAGTATGAAGTTATAGTTTTGGTCAAGCATTGAAGCATGATGAATGAACATGCTCGAAAAGTTTTGCTAGTTATCAGTTGAGAATTTATTTGAATATGTAAGAATTACAGAAACCGTGTTTTGTGATTTCATAGTGAGTTGTTTAAAGGAGAAGTTCTCTTATAGCCATTGTCCCCCCTCCCCCTCCTCTGGGATTGGAACACAAGTGAGTGGGCAAATACGTGGCACTGCATAGCAGGACCACAACATCAAGAGAAAACAAGTCATCAACTGGGAAATTCGGTAAAGAAGGTAACTGTTATTACAGGGAACAAGTAAAGACTTGGCATCTCGCAATATAAGGTGTGTTCAAAAAGAAAGGTGACTTTATATTTTTATGAAAAAATATTTATTTATCCATCAATATTCATGTTCTCCCCTCAAAATAATCCTCCTCAGATACAACACACTTGTGCCAACACTTCTTCCAATCCTCCAAGCACTTCTCATAAGCATTTTTTGATACAGCCTTGAGTACTTCCAGCGAAGCAGTTTTTATTTGCTCAATCATTGAACACCTTCGCCCTTTCATAGGTTTCTTCAGTTTTGTGAACAGGAGAAAGTCGCAGAGTGTAATGTAAAAATATAAAAATAGTGATATGTAAAAAATATACGGCAGTCTGCCAATGTAATCGTATTCTTAATGACCCAATAGTAGCGGTTGAAAACACTTTACTGAAAAGGACTCACAAGAATGTTCTTAATAGTGCAATATCTTTTAAGTTAGTCCGACACAGATCAGTAATTAATAAACTAGCTCAGTTCTCAGGGTAGTTACATAATAGTCGATAATTAATGGTCCTTTCCTTCTTTACCCAACACCACAGATATTATTCCAGGCTCGTGAGAAGTCGTGTGCTTATTGCACCAGAGAATATTTCACAAGTCTGTTCGGTGTAAACTAATGCAATATGTAACTTAATATTGTGGTTTCATCTCGATTCCCCAATACAAGATAACGAGAGTAGCATCTACAAATGAAATCCTATAATGCTACTGGAATCCTGTGACCAGACGTTTCCTGCCTGGGATGTTATTTCGTTATATAAAGAAAAGCTGTAGGTAAAAATGGTTAAATTATTATCAGCGGCCGCCGGGTTCTTAGGATCTGCAAGAAAGTTAAAGTACAACTTACATTATTAGCTGGTACAGCAAGATGAGCTTTACACAAGAACGTCCTCTTAGGTCTGAATCCAAGCAGATAAGATATGACAAAGGAAAGATAGTTCATGCATAGAAGCGCAAGAGTCCATGGAATAACATGTCCATTGTAGTTCTATCTCTTCTTCCTTAGCGTAGCTTTCGGTTCTTTCTAAAATTTATCGTCATATTTAGTTTACGTTTTTTTTTTAACCCAAGACCACCCAGGAGAAACAGTACAATAGCCCCCTGGTATGGCTGAGACAAAAGGATGTATCTGTACCCAACATACCACAGTACTGTTCAATTCTTCCACACCATTGAACATGCATGTTTATTCAGTTAGTTTCTAAAATTAGTTTGTGCATATTATCATTTAACATGTGTGCTTTATCAAATGGTAAGGGAGAGCAAGTATAGTCTTTCCTTATTTGTGTGACAGAAGTTTCAGTCCGGAAAAATGTTGACCAATCTCACTGGAAAATGACTTATGTTAACCTGCCCATTCGGATTCATGGGCATGGGAAAACCGGGAGTTAAAAACCAGTCCAGGGTCTTCGAACTGTATGACAACATTTATCCAGCGTTAAAAAAAAAATTTCACAATTTGAATGTTGTTATTACCCAAGGACATATTAATTGAATGTTCCCCAAGTGAATTATGTCAGAGAAAAGGTACAATCAAAGAAAATTCAGTGACAGTAGTTACATATTGATACATACTACACAAATTTCTAATATGTGATAATTGGAGCACCCTTTTTTTTTTTTACTTTCCTATGGCAGACACACTTTGACTTATATTATTGGGGCTTGCTACCACAACATACATACTCAACACATGCAATACACGTCGTCGATGGTCGATTTTCCGCAGTTGCAGCGCCGGTGTGACAAAGATTGTGGTGCGGCGATGCTGCAAATGACGAAGCTGCCAGGCGCATCCCACAACACATGGACAGGCGATTGTTGGGTGGCAGCCGTTGGCTACCTGGTCAGCTGTTTCACCTCTGCTTGTGAGCCGTCTCAGCATCGTGTCCGCTGAATGCGCATGAACATGAAATAACCCATACTAGCACTAGTGTTACCTAATTCTGTAACAAATGTTACTGGCTAGTGGGAAAAGAGAGTTATTAGAAGTTCATTCATTCAATATTCATTCATGAGTGTTTGTTTCAATGTTCTGTAATGTATTCAAGTTTCTGAGTAACCTTTAGTCCAGTTTTCGGGACACAATATGCTTTCTGTCAAATTCTTTGGAAAATTATACAATTTATTACTCCGTGACTAGCTAAGTTTGGCACTCTTAGAATGTCCTGTGAACTTTTGTAGTCACTTTACATAAACTCCAACTCTGTACCATCATCCGCAACACATATGTACACAGTTGTATAACACACACTAAGTTTTCTACCTTGTCACTATGGTTGGTGTCCGAAGGTAGATTCACTTTGGTTCACACTTATTACAGTGTTCCCCGCGTAAAACATTTAGCTTCACATGATATTACTATTCATAGTATTTCGTGAAGTCATCTTTGCTGCACAGCTATAGTCTTCACATATTAACTATTTAAAACAGCTTTTTTATATCAGAACAAAACAAATTACTAAGTCAGACGTCATACTCCGATTGTAAAGTCTTTTTCTCCTTAAACTGTTAACTGATTAAAAAAATGCACACTGACACAGTCTTGATGCGTTTGCAAGTATTTTCTCTTCTCACATATCACACACTGATGCTTTTACAACTGATATAATGTCAAGGCTATTCCCATGCCGGGGAATACTGCAACGCCAACATGGGATAATAACCCAAGCACATCACAAAATAGTGCGAACAGACAGCACAATGTGCAGGTAGTAGAAGTTACAGAAGAGAACCAGCCAACAAACTACAGGGGGTCAATGTGAGCCTTTGGCATACGACCACCAAGAATAGAAGAGAAGGCAGACTCGAAAATAACATTAATCAGATTGCTGTGCTGCGCTATAACGATGACCAGGATTTGCTGGAGGAATTCATCACCGAACCATGGAAATGTTCTGTCCAGCAAACAGAGATTGTGCAGGACACAGTACACGTGAAAGTAAACGGTGTACTTGCTAAGGTTTTGATTGACATAGGACTGACTCTATCAGTAATGTCTGAAGATTTCTTTAACATTATTAATGACAAAAAAAGATTGCCTACGTTTTCGGTTCAAAATTGTGAAATTACAGGGGCACTAAAGGTAAATGCACAAAATGTCAAGGCTCAGATGAAGGCAGGAATAGAAATAGGAATATGAATGACATCCCTCAGGGCTTGTGCTTCCTGCGAACGCCTACCAAGGATATGCAGTTACCATTGATTAAAACAATGTGTAACACCTCCGATTTATGTATTTCGACCCGATCCGGATCTGATAGCAGCCCAAATAATAATTAATTAATGTGACCGTGTACCTAATGGGGCTGGCAATCAGATTTGACTGCTACGGAGTTGTTACATTCCATTTTGTCCTTCTCAAATGCTGTAATAATGAAATGTCTGGTGCCAAGAAGAACAACCACACAGCTTCACTAATCAAGAACCTATATTCGTCTCTAAAACACAAGAAAAAGGAGACAGCCACTGCCTTCGTCATACATATTTAATTATGGCTAATCTCAGCACAGGCTTCCTCGCTATTCATTATCGTCACACCTAAATTCAATCACTGCAATCCAAATGATGCCGGCGCGGTAGACGCGGAACCACAAATATCGGCACAGAAATATCACTGATCACTCTCGTAATTATACTTTTCCACTTTCCATATTATTCTAACACAAAGGGGTTAAACTGCGGCGATGGCCACTCCCTTTGTCGGTAAAGCCTTGCATTACAGCAACAGGCCTCCACACCGCTCGGCCCGCAACCTGGGAACTGACTTCAACTCTACACTTGCTCTCGCAACACGACACTATCGATTGTTTGCCCTATCGACCTGTGCCGAGTGCAAACTTATAATCGGCAAGGGAATTAGACATTGCTACATCTGAACAAAACACACAGTGTAAATAATTAAGGAAATTACAATTCACCAAATAATCCCTCGACTCCGGTAGTGGGCTGCCTCCACAATAAGTTCTACAAAAGGTTATTACATCTCATAAACATGGCATTGTCCAAATTACAATTTTTTTTTTTGTCAAGCAGCAATAATCCTCTATAGTCCATGTTGAATGAAACACACAACATACAATCAAAAATTATTACTTGAACACATGACATATGAATTATTATACTACAAATTAGTTGTTACAGGTTTTATACCCATTCTCAAGAATATAATAATTCCAATCCCAAAGAAAGCAGGTGTTGACTGATGTGAAAATTGCCGAACTATCAGCTTAATAAGTCACAGCTGCAAAATACTAACACGAATTCTTTACAGACGAATGGAAAAACTAGTAGAAGCCAA
Organism: Schistocerca americana; assembly: GCF_021461395.2. Taxonomy (NCBI): domain Eukaryota; kingdom Metazoa; phylum Arthropoda; class Insecta; order Orthoptera; family Acrididae; genus Schistocerca; species Schistocerca americana. The sequence continues at coordinate 423,608,884 of NC_060122.1, forward strand.
CCTCGGGGAAGATCAGTTTGGATTCCGTAGAAACACTGGAACACGTGAGGCAATACTGACCTTACGACTTATCTTAGAAGAAAGATTAAGGAAAGGCAAACCTAGCATTTGTAGACTTAGAGAAAGCTTTTGACAATGTTGACTGGAATACTCTCTTTCAAATTCTAAAGGTGGCAGGGGTAAAATACAGGGAGCGAAAGGCTATTTACAATTTGTACAGAAACCAGATGGCAGTTATAAGAGTCGAGGGACATGAAAGGGAAGCAGTGGTTGGGAAGGGAGTAAGACAGGGTTGTAGCCTCTCCCCGATGTTGTTCAATCTGTATATTGAGCAAGCAGTAAAGGAAACAAAAGAAAAATTCGGAGTAGGTATTAAAATTCATGGAGAAGAAATAAAAACTTTGAGGTTCGCTGATGACATTGTAATTCTGTCAGAGACAGCAAAGGACTTGGAAGAGCAGTTGAATGGAATGGACAGTGTCTTGAAAGAAGGATATAAGATGAACATCAACAAAATCAAAACAAGGATAATGGAATGTAGTCTAATTAAGTCGGGTGATGCTGAGGGAATTAGATTAGGAAATGAGGCACTTAAAGTAGTAAAGGAGTCTTGCTATTTGGGGAGCAAAATAACTGATGATGGTCGAAGTAAAGAGGATATAAAATGTAGGCTGGCAATGGCAAGGAAAGCGTTTCTGAAGAAGAGAAATTTGTTAACATCCAGTATTGATTTAAGTGTCAGGAAGTCATTTCTGAAAGTATTCGTATGGAGTGTAGCCATGTATGGAAGTGAAACATGGACGATAAATAGTTTGGACAAGAAGAAAATAGAAGCTTTCGAAATGTGGTGCTACAGAAGAATGCTGAAGATTAGATGGGTAGATCACATAACTAATGAGGAAGTATTGAATAGGATTGGGGAGAAGAGAAGTTTGTGGCACAACTTGACCAGAAGAAGGGATCGGTTGGTAGGACATGTTCTGAGGCATCAAGGGATCACCAATTTAGTATTGGAGGGCAGCGTGGAGGGTAAAAATCGTAGAGGGAGACCAAGAGATGAATACACTAAGCAGATTCAGAAGGATGTAGGTTGCAGTAGGTACTGGGAGATGAAAAAGCTTGCACAGGATAGAGTAGCATGGAGAGCTGCATCAAACCAGTCTCAGGACTGAAGACCACAACAACAACAACCCATTCTCAGGTAATCGTCGATGTGAAATATGAAGTTCTAGTTATAATACATCAGAAAATACAATGCAAATAAACATTCCCCTTTTTCAAATGTCCGTTCAACAACTAAATGTCCTAAATATATCTTAGTAGGTTTGTTCGGGTCCTTGTAGCTCTCACTCTTGACCGGACCTCACCTGGAGTGTCATTCAGTTTTCCGGTCCCTCCACCTCTTCCTCTATAATCAGACGAATGATTAAAATGATTCCTTTGGTCACTACTTCCCTCTCGGTTTTGATCATTAGCTTGATTGTGTTCCTGTGATCGAACAGATTCCAACTGTTCCAGTATCTCCATCAAGGCCTCCCTATCTTTAATTAGGCTCCGAGATACAGTTTCTTGCATTCTCTGATTCAATCTTCTTTTTATCGCAGATATCATTACGTCATCACTCAGGGGTTGTTCCAAGGTCTCGTTCAATTCCCACAAATGTTCGGCAAACTCTCTCAATGTTCCTCTCCATGTACTAAGTGACTTGCGGTGGAGTAGGTCCTCAATTGTTGCACACTGATGACTTTTGGACCAGTATTTCTTCAAGAATTCCTCTTCAAACTGATCATAACTAGTAGTCCCTTCCTTCTTCCTGACTCCCCAAGTGAAGACCTCACCTTCCACTCTATCTCTTGCAAATTGAATCTTGTCTGAGTCTTTAAAATGTGCTGGGAAAACTCCTTTTAACCATTTCATAAATATCATTGGGTGCAACCCTCCTTTCGGTCCAAATTTCTGCCCTGTATTATTTTGGACGTACCGATTATCACTGCTCATCAAGGTAACGACTCTACCTTCCCCAACGGTTAAAGTGGCATTGCTAATTCGTTTATCAATTTCTTCTGTCTTGCTCTCCAATTGCTGCAGTCCCTGTTGTAATTGCCTGACCTCCATTGCAACCCTCTTGTTATCCTCTTCTCGTTGCACAGCTATAGCATTTCTCAGATTGACAGCCAGCTGGTTTTGCCTATCTCCTATCCCCTTAACCATCATTGCATTGTTTCTGCATCTGCGTCACCTCGGCGATTCGATGATTGCAATTTGTTTCCACTTCGTTGATTCTTTCTCCCAATTCGGCTTTCGTTTCTTCAATACTGTCTTCCATCTTTTTTGTTAACTTTCCTTCCATCTTCTCCACATCTCCCTGGACTTGGTCTATGCTCTTCTGTAGCTTCCTCTCTCTCTCGTCGATGTCCATCTTCAGTCGTTCTTGTAACTCCTGCATTTCCTTCTTCAGATTACATTCCATCTTCATTTGCGATGTTTTGATCTCTTGTAAACCTTTCTCTAACGATTCGCGGAATATTCTTCCCTCTTCTCTAGTTTCTTGTAAACCCTTCTCTAATGATTCTCTGAAACCTTTCTCTAATGATGTGTTATTTTCTTGTAAATTTTTCTCTAATGATGCGTTAGTCTTCTTTATCAAGTCTACCAACATCGACCACCTATCGGCATCCTCTGAAACTGGCTTATCTCTCGTCGTTTGTCCCGGTGTCTCGGGATAACTAGTTGAATGTGCTAATGGGCTTTCTAATGACAATCCATAACCACTGATTCCTGAATCATCTCTGTCTTCCTGTCCTATCCCATTCCTTTCAACTACTGCCTCACAAACCTGCTTATCTTCAGTAGACATGTTTGGTTTATTTTTAATGCACAGGCAAGTATACAGAATAACCTCTAGCAACCCAAAACACTCCTAATTACCATGAAACTAATCAACAGTACCTGCAGTATTTTCAGTTAATCCCAAAATTGATACAATATGTATGAATACCGAACATAACAACTCTCAAAACCTAATAACTTCAAATATCAATTCTCACATACACAGTTTATGTAAACGGTTTTAAATAAGATAAATCACACCACTCATACAATCTCTAAATGTAAAATCCCCAGAAACAATGAGCATATCTGTATAATTACCATTTAGACAACGCAGTATGCATAAATAAGTATGCTATATTTCAGAGTATGTTTCCCAAACTTTTCGGAAATTACTGTAATTGGGCACTTTTCCTAACGCGAAACTCAGTTTACAAATGTTTATTTACCGCGAAGACTGCACACTACAATTTAATGTCATGTCAACCAGTCGTCTTCACTCACCAACTGACGTTATTACGAGTCGCGATGTTTTGACATTTGAAGTGGGCGTGGCGCTGTACTGTCGCCGGAGCTGCATGAAGTCGCGCTGAAGATCTGTGGCGAGTCGTCGTAGTTCTCCGTTGGCCGCTCCGTGGCACTGCAGGCGGGCGTAGTTTGTAGTTCGGCCGCTAGATGCCGGGTCGGCGCTCAGTGTCTCGAAGTCGCGCTGCTCGCTGTGGCGGGATGTCGTAGTTCTCAGCCGGCTGCTCCATGGCGCTGCAGGCGGGCGTAGTTTGTAGTTCGGCCGCTAGATGCCGGGTCGGCGCTTGGTGTAGTGCGTCTGTGCTTGACCTACTCCTTGCACAGGTAGTTGGGATGACATGTGAAATCACCTCGCAGATCGAAGCTCTTTGGCGCAGCTGCTACACGGGTCTGCGTGACGTCACTCAACAATTGCATCGCCACAATACACTGTCGTCCGCATAACAGTTTATGGGTCCACATGAAGCTGTCCGATTTTCACTATTCTAAAAGCAATTTCGGTCACAATATTACCACTAAACACTTCTTTAAAGCTTTCATGACGAATTCTTAGTTCGTTTTGCTATAGTAATGTTCACACGTGTCTTTCTTTAGTGTTCACTTTTCACAGTTTTTCGCGCGGATTTACGCATTTGCACATTATAACACAGTTTCTTGACACTATTATTCTTATCTAATATGGCAAGAAAAAACAGTTTAGTCACAATCGTAAGATGCTATTACTTCGTATTGTTCAAAAATGCACTGATTCTTGTCGCGATTTTAAAGTTTATGCTCTGTCCCGATCCAACATTGAAAAATATTTTCTCGCGTTAAGCAAGATAAAATTACCTATTATTCTTTACGATTCGTCCGAAAATTGCACTTGTCCTTTCACGGTAAGCCAAGGGTGTAACACCTCCGATTTATGTATTTCGACCCGATCCGGATCTGATAGCAGCCCAAATAATAATTAATTAATGTGACCGTGTACGTAATGGGGCTGGCAATCGGATTTGACTGCTACGGAGTTGTTACATTCCATTTTGTCCTTCTCAAATGCTGTAATAATGAAATGTCTGGTGCCAAGAAGAACAACCACACAGCTTCACTAATCAAGAACCTATATTCGTCTCTAAAACACAAGAAAAAGGAGACAGCCACTGCCTTCGTCATACATATTTAATTACGGCTAATCTCAGCACAGGCTTCCTCGCTATTCATTATCGTCACACGCAAATTCAATCACTGCAATCCAACACTGCAATCCAAATGATGCCGGCGCGGTAGACGCGGAACCACAAATATCGGCACAGAAATATCACTGATCACTCTCGTAATTATACTTTTCCACTTTCCCGTATTATTCTAACACAAAGGGGTTAAACCGCGGCGATGGCCACTCCCTTTGTTGGTAAAGCCTTGCATTACAGCAACAGGCCTCCACACCGCTCGGCCCACAACCTGGGAACTGACTTCAACTCTACACTTGCTCTCGCAACACGACACTATCGATTGTTTGCCCTATCGACCTGTGCCGAGTGCAAACTTATAGTAAGGGCCTACGGACTAGAGGTGGGCCAAACGGTTATTCTGGAGTAACCGTTATCACAGTTCCAGTTATTCTTTGATAACCGTTATCGTTAACCGTTATTAATAACTGCCAAGTTATTTTTCGCTAGCGAATACCGAATACTCCGACAGTTAAATAACGACATAATTGGAATCCATGAGTTTAGTTATCAGTATAACTGCGAGTAGTGTGAAATAGCAGGAATGTCGTGTGAATCGTTTCCTAACCTTAGCTTATTAACTCCGGGTACATTTTAGTTGATGTTAGAACGATTATTAGTGTTTCATATTATATGTTTGTAGGTTATCGGTCGCTATTAGAAATATCTTCGCAGCTGCGACAGAAAGTACGCGGAACTTCGCCAAAGCACTGTTTAAGTAAAATGTTAACAACGTGCGTTTTTAAGTATGAAGTAATATGTAAACTGAGTACTGTAGGTTAAATTCGAAGCTTAATTTCTTGTGCTGCTCACATAATAGAATAAAGTGTACAGCCTTGTAATACAACAAAAAATATACGTAATGTGACAGATTCGTTTACTCCTGTGCTGTAAAAGCTAGTCCTACTGGGGAAGCGACAGCATGTTTATAACATATGAAGACATGCAGATCGAAAAGGTTGACAGTGTTACATTTCTGGGACTACAACTCGATAATAAATTCAGTTGGGAAGGGCATACCACATTTTTTCATTCTATTATTTCATAAGGGAGCATATTTTATGGTAACTTATCAAACATAGCAAAAGTTTTTCGCATGTAAAAGCGTCTAATAAAAATCGTTTGTGGTATCAATTCAAGAACATCATGTAGGAACCTGTTCAACGAACTTTGTATTCTAACCACTGCTTCCTAGTATATTTATTCCTTAATGAAATTTGTTACAAGTATATCCAACCAATAGCTTAATACATAATATCAGTACTAGAAATGGGAACAGCAATCTACATAAAGATCTAAAATTACTTACCTTGGTGCAAAAGGGGTCCAATATTCAGGAACATGCATTTTCAATAAGCTGCCAGCAAGTCAGCAACCATTAAAAACTTGGTTTCAGATAAGGCACGGTTTACAGTGTGTTTGAAAGACTATTTGATACAGAAGTGTCTGATTCCACCCGTCATCAATATGCCGGAAATGGCTATTTTAAGTGTGTCTATGACGTCACTACATACACATGGCAACAAACACGAAGATACATATAAATAATACAATAACATTTCCCACCAAAAATACAATCAAACCAATGGGACAACTGCGGGAAGTTGGGGGTTTTAGGGTGAGGACGAGCTAGTAAAAAAAAACACACCATGATCCCAAAACACATAATGACGAACAAAAAGAAAAAAAATACAGCATTCTGCTACAGCAACAAAAATCTGCAGGAATCGGACACTTCACTTGAACAATATAGGTCAACTATAGGTGACCATACCAAAACACCAATACCCACAACTAAAAGTACGAAAATTGGAATCAGACATTCCCCTTGACCTACATAGGTCAACCTCAGATGACGATACTAAAACATCAACACACACAACTATGAAAATGGGAATCGGTCATTTCCGGTGACCTATATAGGTCCACCACAGCTACTGATGACAAAAAACAACACCTACAACTGCGAAAAATAAAACCACAATCCCAAAAGTCCACAAATCAATCATCCCTACATAAATTAAATCACATTCAATACTTCATAAATACACAAAACATCACAGCTAGAAAAAAAAATTAATTACCACCAGCAAATTCCGGCATTGCAACCTAGATCGACAGCCCCCCCCCCCCTTTCCCACACACACACACACACACACACACACACACACACACACACACAACTCATAAACACCGTGCCGTAATGACATTCACACACCACAACACATTTACGTCGAAGCAGACGGGTGGAATCAGACGCTTCCATTGACCCCTCCTTCTACTCTGTAGATGAATATCGTAACAGAGACTGGTAGACCAGCTTAGGTAAAAATTCTTCTATATTTCAGTTTTGACAGCACTTGGTTGCAACAGTCAAGATCGGGTATTCTGTGTACGATAAATTTATTAAAAGTACGTAACTGTGTTTTATTCTGTCAGTGTACCAATTCTGTAAATATTAGCAGTTACTGTGATATTTTCACATATTATGACGATCTCCTGACAAATGATGAGGATAATAATTATTATATTCCACTGTATTATGTTATACTTTCCGACATGTTATTTGTCATTCGCGATGGCCAGCTGCTATTTCCGTAGCAGTACGAAAATATTTGTTTGTTCCAGTTACTATCCTCTCTGGAAATATCACCTGGAACTACGACCTTTTACTGGAGTCACCGAGTCAGGAACGTCTAGACACACAGTTATTCCGTTACCAGCTTCCAGGTTATCTGTGGTGGTAGCCCGATAACTACCAGAGAACTAGAATTACGAGCCAATAACGATAACTGCCAGAGGAGAATACAGGTCTCTGACAGTTATTTCCATAGTCGCTCGAATTCCGTAGTAACTTTCCTTGTACTACCCGTCCAAGCTAAATTAACACGTAAGGCGGTGGCTTAAGGGAACGACCGAACTTGTTGATGCCTGTACTGCAGCTCCTATCAGCCACGGCTCGGACATTAACTTTATTTAATTGTTTATGCTAAAAGTAACGAAGGCCCACGAAATAGTACACAGTTCTTATCAACAGATGGCGCGCAGTCTCACAGTTATTCCCATGGTCTATAGAACGCCTTCCAAATGAGCAGTACGATCTTCGGTCAACAGATGGCGCGAGGCACTGTTGACACTGAACAGTTATTGAAATAACTGCCAGAATCAGAGGAACGGTTATCGCAGTAACCGTTACTTCTCAGTAACCGGTTATTTCTATCAGTTACGTTATTTTTTGCCACCTCCACTACGGACCCCTTACAAATGGCAAGGCACAAAGGTACTGTGGGTGGTTCAAAAAGGTAGAAGTAGAACCCTTTATACTCAATATTCAGGATAATGCACCACTAAAGGTGTATACTGAACCAAATGAGCAATATGACAAAGAAATCGTTCAGATACAACAGGAGATTCAATCTAAGGTTAAGGAGTCAGGATATTTAACCAGTGACCAGCAGCATGAGCTCTCTAAATTATTGAGTGATTACACAGGCACACTTTCGGAAAAACCTGGAATAATTCAAGGCTACTTATATGATATGCAGGTGTATCTGCATCAGAAGTTTTGTCATGCTTCTTATTCCACACCATGGAGTAAATGTGAAGCTGTGTGGAAGGAAATAGAAAAAGTAAACCAAAAATGGCAAATAATGTATACAGGACCATACAAAATATAAAGAATTCCAAATGAAGGGTGCTGTATTCTGGAGTATCCCGATTCAGGAAAAATATGCGGGTTATACCCACACCATTACTTAAAATTGTACATACAGACGAAGATAGATACTTGAGAAAGAGAATATTTGTTCTTGACTTGTAATGTACATGGTAAAATACTTTTGTAAGTAAGAAATTTTTTGTTCATGTGTCAATTTTGTTGATATTTTTGTAGTTTTAGGATAAGGTATTGTGGTAATAAGACCTTCAGTCTGAAGGATGAACTTGATTTCGAAACAAAAAGAAGTAGCAAGAAATAAATTGCATTGAAGGTAGAACTAAAGACAGTTATCAGTTTTGTGTGTATATACTAAGATAAGAATTTCTTGTGCATTTTTTGGAGTAACCAATTTTAGTAAATAAAATATGATTTAATATTATGTGACCAAGGACTTGCCAGGGTACATGAGAAATAATAATGTGGAATAGTGACTAACAATTGATTTCTCAGTGTGCAAATATAAACAAGCATATTGTGATTACTTAAGGACACTATTGAGACCACATAATAGCTTGTTTCCTCCAGTAGTAGCCTTCAGGCATGTAATTGCATGTGTCCGGGAAGCACTATTGAGAACTAAAGAGAGCATCTCATGTAGAGAAAGTAACTTCATGACACAAAGTTTAAAGTTGAGGACTTTCAGGAAATGACGGGTACGAAAACATGAATTGTATCCATGAAGTTGAGACCTGTTCTTCAGGCAAACGGTTCCTCACTTAAAATTTAGAATAGTTAAATGTGTGGATCTGTGATGAATGGCTCATAACGCACATGTAACTGCCTAGGGATCGGTAGTCCAGATGGCCAAAAGCCTACTTTTGGCACGAAAGGTTGAGGACAGTTGATTACAAAATCTTACAAATAAGATCAAATCTGAATGTGGACCAAATGTTAATGTCATGACTTGTCAGACTGAAAATGTAATGTCAATCTTAACGGATAAATAATGTTTCAATAGAAACTACATGTGAAACAATGTCAGTTGTAAAAGAATCAGTGTGTGCTATGTAAGAAGAGAAAATACAAGAAAACGCATCAAGACTGTGTCAATGTGCATTTTTTTATCAGTTAACAATTTAAGGAGAAAAAGATTCTACAATTGGAGTTTGACGACTGACATAGTAATTTGTTTTGTTCCGACATAAAAAAAGGGTTTTAAATAGTTAATATGTGAAGACTAATGTTGTGCAGCAAAGATAACGTCACAAAATACTATGAATAGTAATATCGTGTGAAGCTAAATGTTTTACATGGGGGGCACTGTAGTAAGTGTGAACCAAAGTGAATCTACCTTTGGACACCAACCATAGTGACAAGGTAGAAAACTTAGTGTGTGTTATACAACTGTGTACATATGTGTTGCGGATGATGGTACAGAGTTGGAGTTTATGTAAAGTGACTACAAAAGTTCACAGGACATTCTAAGAGTGCCAAACTTAGCTAGTCACAGAGTAATAAATTGTATAATTTTCCAAAGAATTTGACAGAAAGCACACTGTGTCTCGAAAACTGGACTAAAGGTTACTCGGAAACTTAAATACATTACAAGGGGGCCAAATCAGGATGCTTCCATTGGGACGACTGGCTTTGGTTTCGACGTCATAATTGTAAACCTATGTTTCATTGCCAGTTATGATCCTTTTGAGCAAATAAGGACCATCACTGATGTCATTCAAGAGCTCCTGAGCGATGTTCATGTGACGATTCTTCTGATCAAAATTGAGAAGTTTTGAATCAAACTTCACTGACATGTCTCATGCCCAAAATATCCGAAAAAACTGCACGACACAGGCTGACCGCTATGCCAACATCCTCAGCAACTACTTTTACAGTAATTCGACAATTTTCTTCACATGTTGCTGGGACATCCAGAGTGAGTGAGGTTAGTCATTGGCATCTTCTTGGCCATCTTAGAAGAGCTTGTACCAATTGTAAACATTTTTTTTTTTTTTTTTACTTAGAGCTGTCTCACCATATGCGACTGTCAACATTTCAAGTGTTTTAGAGCACTTGATTCCATTTTTCACACAAAATTTGATGCAAATTCTTTCCTCCATTTTTTATAATACTGGAAAATCGCCAAGCATACAAAAACATGTCTAACCTTTCTATCTGTCAAAAACAAATGAAGTATGGAGTACACTTGAAACTTGAACATATATTTGGGACACGTGTACCAACATAACATAAAAAAGGTCAATAATTGAATGTTTATTGCCTACGCAATTTGAAAAGTCACCTCGCTTTTTGAACAGCCCTTGCATGTCGATCACTTAAAATCAACTCACAACAAGAAAAAACACAGCGGTTACATGGTGATTGTAAACTTTACATGCACATGTATGTCACATTGCATTTCTGGCACTTGTACAGGGACAGTCAGATGTGTCTGTGTAAGTAAGTAATAACATTTGATTGAGAAGACAAGAAGCAGTCAAAATTAAAAGGAAATTATTGACTTATGAAGAAAATTCTCTGCAGAGTTTGCAGTCGTTTCCTATAGCAATCATTCAACAACTGCAATTTCTCAGTGCACAAGTAATTACTAGTATTGCAGTCAAGACAGAAAATTTGTGAGGACCCAAATGGCTGAGGATTAAATCTCAACAAAACCTGAAGAGTATATTAAGTCTACAGTGAATTAAAAAAAATAAAATATAAAGGAATCTAGGCAAGATAAAAAGGAAATGCATAGTAAAATTTCTAACTTACAAATAACAATAACTAAGTTAACTTAAGAGTTGCTGTCAGAAGTTATTATAAATGAAATCTTGCAGCCACCCACCAGAAGAGCAGAAAAGTGAAGCCACAAGTTCAGAGGCAGCTAGCAGAAGAGAATAGGTACAGAGTCAGAAGTGAGAGGTCCAGAGCTGCAACAGCTGCTGGGCTCTGTATGTCATTGGCATTTGCAGTAGATTCGTAGACTGCAACAGTGGGTAGACACAATGGGGATGAAAGCGATCGTCTGTGATAGACTTGCTTACTATTCTGGAGGTAGCATTCATGACAGAGACTGTTGGAATAAACTATAATTTTAATAGATTTTATTATCTGAGTCATCTTCCACATCCTGGCACTCACACACATCAGACATTCCAGTAAGATCAAAGTCTTGCTCTCACATAGGTCAAACAGCTGAACCCTTCAATATGAATGCTGTCACCCAATCCCTGTCAACACTCACATTTGAGATACAAGATAGATAAAAAAAATTGATGCCAGATGTGGAGAATCTGGCTTTCGGATTACAGAATCATAAACTGCCTCCAGTGAATCAGCAGTTTTGCTACAGCAACTGTGCTTTTCACACTAAGATGTGCTGGCCCACAAATTTCATCTAGTTAGATAGTTCTACCTCCCTGATAACACAATTCAGTGACAACAACAGAGTCCTAACAGATGTGGAGAAGTGCTATCAATAGAATTTGATCCCCAAGGCACGGGTACATGTAAGCAGCCAGAAGTCCACAGGTTTCATGCTGTGTCAGGTCTGATCAGCACCCACAGCAACAGGGTGGGCACAACTGAATGGAACTGTGAACAAAATCGCAGACTGCAACAGTGGGTAGTTGGGCAATTCCCATGCTCAGAACAATGCAATACAGCACAACACATCTTGATGTACCGTGTGTGTGTGTGTGTGTGTGTGTGTGTGTGTGTGTGTGTGTGTATAAGTGCTGGCACATAGATAGACACACAAACATACACACAAAATTCTAGCTTTCGCAACCAACGGTTGCTTCATCAGGAAAGAGGGAAGGAGAGGGAGAGCGTGCCAGCGCTTTCGTTTGGTAAGTCACATCATCTTTGTTTTAAGATATATTTTTCCCACGTGGAATGTTTCCCTCTATTATATTCATATATATAAACACACACACACACACTCACTCACTCTTAGTTGCAGGTTCGAATCCTGCCTCGGGCATGGTTGTGTGTGATGTCCTTATGTTAGTTAGGTTTAAGTAGTTCTAAGTTTTAGGAGGGTGATGACCTTTGAAGTTAAGTCCCATAGTGCTCAGAGCCATTTGAATTGTCATTATTTCCCAAGTGTAATTCAAGTTTTAAAATGGCTCCAGGTAGAAAGATCAGTTTGTCAAGTGCTGGTAAAATTACAGAAAAAAAAACAGTATGTACTATTTCAAAGCCACTTGATTGAAACAAGCATGATCTTAGGGAACTTACAGAAAAATCAAATACTGCTCTCAGTTTAGTGAAGTCAGAGGAGAACAAAATCTTATTCAAATTTGTGAACACTTATCAAAAAAAGTGAAGCGATAACTATGTTACAGTATGTAAAATATGGGTACTTAGAAAGGTCTAAAATGAGTCCTTGAACATAGTTACATAAGCAAACAAAGTATAGATTATTACATGTGCAAAATTTTTAAGGTAAGGCAAGGTCAAGTGAAACCAGTTGCAACATTGGCAAACAGAATTTATGAAATGCAGATGGATTTTTGAGGGATATAAATAAAATTACATGCAGAGAAAATCAAAAGGGAGCTTTAGAATGAGTAGACACTCTGGGTAAAGTATGTTTTACTTAAGGGCTGAATATTGACAAAATATGAACCATTGTTAGAAATAAAAGTGACGAAATTGGTTTCGCAGCAATGGTGGAACTAGCACTACAAGAAGAGGGTGCATTATTGTCATTGAGACAGTTAGGAATAACACCAAGAATGAAGTTGAGATATTTTATGTCTGGTGTGCAGGTTCATATAGCCAGTACATGTTAAAGGAACAGAGCAAAAGGAAATGCATCATGACAGCAAATGAATTTTCCAAATTATTTGACAGATGTGACAGGAAAGGTCATACAGATCAGCATAAGTAGGTTAAGGAAAGTAACTGACATTGATCTCAGCACTTTTTGAGGTAACTGTAGAGACACCAGCCAAGGTGGCTAAGCGGTTCTAGACGCTTCAGTCTGGAACCGTGCATCTGCTATGATCGCAGGTTCGAATCCTGCCTCAGGCATGGATGTGTGTGATGTCCTTAGGTTAGTTAGGTTTAAGTAGTTATACGTTCTAGGGGACTGATGACCTCAGATGTTAAGTTCCATAGTGCTCAGAGCCATTTGAACTGTAGACACACAGATGGATTTCACTTGGTGAAATGCTTACAGTGCAACTTGCTGGGGCACAGAGGCCTATGTACACAAGAGAAATCCGCAAGTTATTTTCAAAGGAAGAAAACAGACCATTACCCAAGGGGCTGTAATGGACATGCCTTTTAAGTGCATAGAAAGATTAGGGTAGAGGAAAACTAAGAGGTGATGTCACAGCACAGCAGAGTGTTGTTTACATTCTTTCAATGTGCTGTACCAAATTAAAGAGACATTTTAAGCTACTTGTGGATACCTGGGGACAGTTGCATCTATTAAAGGAAAACAGTATTCAAACAAGTAGTAACAAGTAAACAAAGCAGGACAGATTTAGTAAATAGGGTTTATCAGAAAAGCACTGAGCACACTAGGTATGGTTACTACACAATTAGGTTAATGTGGTGTGAGAAATATCAGAAACAAGTTTCGTGTACGTGGAACAGGGCATTACGTTCCATGTGGTTGGGTAATAGAGAGTTTTTGATGCAGCAAAGGCATAAAATACATTATGCATGAAAAATGTTGCTTATATATAAGGAACCAGAGAGTTATGGATTTCAAAAGGTAGTAGGACTAGAGGAAGATAGAAAAGAAGGTGAACCACAGAGTAACAAAGAAACGGAGATATTAATTCCAAAGCAGGAAATAATATAAGGGGTGTACATCCCAAAAGTGTTTGTAAAAGCGTGAAATGGGGAATGCAAGGTAAATACAATTAATTTGTCAGAGGAAAAGTTTCACTTATGGAACAGAAAATTGAAGAAATAGAGCCACAAAGAAGTGCAGAGTAGAAGGTGGGAATGAAAGACAGAAGCTAACAACAAACTGTCTTAGGATACTGCAATACATCACCTGAGTGCTAAAGAAAAGAGCACCATACCACAGGTTTGTACCGAGTATGGAGATAAATTTCATTTACTACGTGGTGAATTGTCATTCAAATTGGCAGTAAGACGTAGCATATGACAAATATTACCAGAACATGAAGGAAACGTAATAAATGTCAGACCTGACTTTATGCCTGAAGCACAAAAGATAGTATTGTCAGAGCAGATAGATCAAGTGCTGAAAACCAACATAATTGTTGAGAGTAATGGCACATGGAATGCTCCATTGTTCCTAGTCCCAAAGGAGACAGATGCAACTGGGAAGCAAAAATGGAGACTCATAGTGCACTACAAGCAATGAAATGGCATCAGGGAAGGTGACGCATTTCCAGTACTGCACATGTGTGAAATCTTGCATTATCTATGGCACAGAAGTATTTTTTGACAAGTGACCTTGCAAGTGGATTCTGCCACACATTGACAAATTAGAAAGATGCAAAAAAGACAGCATTTAGAAGAAATTAACTGCATTACAAATCAAGAAAATCCACATGAAAAGTTGCAAAGAGGCAATATTCAACAGGCTGCAAGAACACAATTTCGAACCATACCCCGATAAGTGACTGGATGAAGCGTCGTCTCACGCGGTCTGCACGTCCAGCACGAACGCTGGTCCAACTGAGGCGCCAGGTGGAAATGGCATGGCAAGCCGTTCCACAGGACTACATCCAGCATCTCTACGATCGTCTCCATGGGAGAATAGTAGCCTGCATTGCTGCGAAAGGTGGATATACACTGTACTAGTGCCGACATTGTGCATGCTCTGTTGCCTGTGTCTATGTGCCTGTGGTTCTGTCAGTGTGATCATGTGATGTATCTGACCCCAGGAATGTGTCAATAAAGTTTCCCCTTCCTGGGACAATGAATTCACGGTGTTCTTATTTCAATTTCCAGGAGTGTATATAACTATATCAGTGCAAGGGCATTCCATACTGATTTACACTTCATTTATTCCCATCATTAGTGGGTACCATCTGAGGCATCATTACAGTTACAGCTATGTAGTGCTTTACTGTATCTGTAGGTGACAGGTCAATAAGTAGAAATGTATTAACTGCACAATACAACCCACTTTCCCAAGTGCTGTCATTATGCGAAAGCTGTGGTGTCACAACCAGACACCACACTTGCTAGGTGGTAGCCTTTAAATCGGCCGCGGTCCGGCAGTATACATCGGACCCGTGTGTCGCCACTATCAGTGATTGCAGACCAAGCGCCGTCACACGGCAGGTCTAGAGAGACTTCCTAGCACTCGCCCCAGTTGTACAACCGACTTTGCTAGCGATGGTTCACTGACAAAATATGCTCTCATTTGCCGAGACGATAGTTTAGCATAGCATTCAGCTACGTCATTTGCTACGACCTAGCAAGGCGCCATATTGAGTTACTATTGATATTGTGAATCATGTACCGTCAAGAGCGACGTTCATCATTAATGGATTAAAGTTAAGTATTCCACCAGCTACATCCGTATTTCTAAATTCTAGTTTCCTTGTCCTGTTCCAGACCTCACGCCAGCCTGCGTGAGCTACAACGCGTGCCTTTCGGCCTCCTCTAGTAACACGGTGTTGGCTCTCCTGCCAACCACAACAAAAGCACAAAATGGAAAGTGATCAACAAGTACAGTCCTGGATACATGGTTTCTCTGGAAGGAGAGTGTAAACACTGTAGATATTCACAGACAATTAGTGACAGTATACAGAGAGTGCACACAGATACAAGAAACTGTGTACAACTGATGGGTGGCTGAGAAAGTGGCTGCACATCAATAGAGAAAGGAACCAGTTCTGGAAGTAAAGTGACTCTGGTAACACCACTAACATTTCAAGAGAGGAAAAATGTATTCAGGAGAATAAGTGCATCACGTTCACGGAACTAGGATGGCCGCATGTCTTGGCACAAGAACTCTGTGCCGCATAGTGCACGAACACCATAAGCTTGGAAGGGTGTCCATGGGGATGGTTCCCTGGTCTCTGAATGCAGCATGAACACAGTAGTACAAGGACATGTCCAGTGATCTCCTTCAACATCACAGCCAGGATCAAGAAGGTTTCATTTCCAAACTTGTGACTGGTTACGAGACTTGTCTCCACTACCATGAACCAGGGACCATAGCCCAATTGATGCAGTGGTAGCATACAAGGAGCTCCTGCCAAAGCAGTTTCGTACAGCATCTTCAGCAGGAAAAAAAATGGCCACAGTCGTTTGGGACAAGGATGGAATCCTCCTCTCTGGCTGGAAGCAGGGACCACAGTATGGTATATGTGAAGCCTTTTTGGAGTTGTGCTGTGCGATTCAAAAGATCCAGCCACCAACATGGGTGAAGGGAGCGCCATTGTGACATGACAATGCTCACCCCAATATGAGTCAGACAACCATGGCTGCTACTGATGACATGGGGCTGCAGGTACTGCCACACTCATCATGTCCTCCATACTTGGCCCCTTCTGACTGCCAGCTATGGGCTATGAAGAAACCTCTATGTGTGCATCATTTTGCAGACATTAAGAAAATACGAACACCTGTCCTGCAGTGGAGAAAAATGGTTTGAGAAGGGCTTACAGAAGTTACATCGGTGGTGCAAATGTGTGAAGCTTAATGGGGACTATGATGAGAAAATACGTGTATCTGCCAAGGCACAGAAGTTCTTAGTGAGTGTAATCAAATTGGAACATCCCTCGTATACTTTTCATAGTAACAATACATGCAAGCAGTGAAATACTGGGGGCAGTGTTATTGCAGGTGAGAAAACTGGCAAAGGCTTGGCAGTTACATATGCATCCATGTCAGTGAATTACATGGAAATGAACTAAGGAAAAAGAACTACCAGCAATAGTGTCTGCAGTAAAGCAGTTTCCACAATATGTACACATATTACAACCTTTCAAGGTTCACAGTGATGACAGACTACAAAGCCAGTGGTGGGTTTTTTGAATAAAGGACGTGACTTCAAGTCTCTTGAAATGGATATCGAAATCTGAAGAGTATAACTATGATGTAGTTCATAAGATTGGAAAAATAAATAGTACTGTAGATGCACTAAGTAGAATATAGGCCAGACAACAAATTCATACTAAAGGGAATTAGATGGATGAGAAAGAAATGATTATAGAAAGAAGGATGGATATGCAGCTCAGAAATGGGAAGTAACAGAGAAGGTATCCCAATGACGTTGAAATAAGCACAAATGGCCCCAGAAATAGTGTTTAATGCTGAGATGGTACACAATAAAAGACACCACATCATCAACCAAGATGATTCTGACTCCTGGAGGGGGAGGGGGGGGGGGGTTAACACTGGACCAGGGTCAATTTCACCCTTTTGTTTCCACTCCTGGATAAAGTTACAGATCTTCTTCATACTGAAAGTTATCATATGATAGAATGAAATTTATTGATTTGAATTCACGAACTTTAAAATAAAATAAAATGAAAAGATACTATAGTTCAAAAATTTTTCAAGCAAGCCCTACATGCCTATGTCAGGGAAAAACTTTCTACTGTCATCAGGTTCTTATATGTTCAAATTCACACATTTTAATGAAATTGTCTGACTTGCTAACAGTACAAACAATGTTAACAATTAAAAATTCCCATGTCTTTAAAATAGGGTAACACTGACACCCTAAATATTATCAGAGAATTTCCATTAATCCACGTGCATTTGCCTAAATATGGCTTAAAACAAAAGTGTAATATTATTAACAAATTAAGATTGGGACAACAATGAATTTAAATTCATAGTTAGTCTTCGACAGTACTTTTGTTACAAGGGTTATGTTTATTGCAGCACTTTTGGATTGAGAAAAGTGTTTTTGTTTTCACTGTAAAGAATGGACACAATAGGCTATAACTTTATTAGACAGTGAAGTTAAAGAATAGTGTCAGTTTGAACAGAGATTAAGTAAAGCCAAAACTAAAACAAAAATGAACTTCTGTGCCTAGAATTTAGCAAAAAATCTCCAAGTGTAAGGCGGTACCTAGAAGTGATTCTATTAATTAATATTTAAAGGGTGACACCAGGAGGCTAGGTATATTAAAAGGCACAGTGAAAAACCACTTAAGGAAAAATGGATCAATTAAGGTAGGAAATACAAATTTACTAACATCAGAAGAAGAATCTATATTAATAAATTCTATTGTCACTACAGCTGATTCGAGTTTCCACTGCATATCACAGATATTAAAGTTATTACAAAGACATTCCAAGATTAATTTGGACACAATGAAAGACTATTCCAGAATAACTATCCAGGTAATGATTGGGTCCATACATTCATTGCACAAAATAAAGTCATGCTTTGCAAACAATCTTAGCCACAGCAAGGGAGAAGTGACAAAAGCTCAACTTATAAAACATTTCACCAATTTTGAAACAACTGCCAAAGATAAGCTAGCCTGTATGTATTTAATTATGATGATCCTAATCTCTTGGATGATCCAGGAAGGAACTGATATTTTGCTAGGGAGTTAAGGATCCTGACCACGTTCTCGACCCTATCAAATCATCCACAGCTATTATGACGTATAGGGCTGCTTCTGGTGTTTTATTGCTAATTTATGTTGTTTATAAAAAGGAACATTTATATGATACTTGGACTCAGGGAAGACCAAAGGGTGCACCTGTTGCAATGAATGGTGCTGCAAAGGTGAAACACACTACAACAGAATTCAACTTGGTTGGTTTAACAGTGTCGTATTGACAGGTTGGTTTAAAAAAGTACTTCTTCCTCCTGCTAAAAACCTGCCTGGAACAAAGATAATAATAAGAGCCAACCTATGTTCACATTTCACAAGCGGTTATTCAGCTACATGAAGAAAATGGTAAAGTTTGTTCACATTCCAGCCAACACAACTCATTTAACCCAGCCTTTGGGTGTGGGCTTTTTTTAATTACCAATCCACAGTTCTCAACTGCACCAAAGGCAATGTTTCCAACCCTTCTTAATGAACTCAAATGTTCAAATTGTCTGCATGTACAAATGATACAAACAATCCTTAGCCTAGTTGATCCAAGTCATCCACAGCTACTGAACACCCACAGCCAGAAAAAAATCTATTTTGAAAGCGTGATAATTCTTCATCAGCAATGTGCTGGTGCAATGAAACGAAATTGATGGAAGTGATTTTGACCCTTCAGATGATCCTGTTTGTGAAGATTTGCTGCTCACTAAGTGTGAATGTCAAGATAGTGAAAGTGTCCAGGTCCTTTTCCAAATGACTTTGTTACGGTGGAAGTAATTGGGGGTAAAAGGGGGGAAGCAAATTTTTCACTATGTTTCTATTATTCAAAATGTTGCAACAAAGGAAAAGGTAGCTGAAGTAGTTGGGACTCACTCCACAGACTCAATGAAGAAAGTTCCTTTTGTGCCAACAGAATATGATACAGTCACTGTCCCATTCTGTGACTTGGCTGGCTAGCTGCCTCCACCAGAGCTATGGGCTGATGGGTGTAGAATTCTTTTTTGTCAATAAAGTTTTTGTAGTATGTTTTAAATAAAGGATTGATAATTATATTTATAGAAATGTGTGTTTCACGAATACTTACTTAGCTTATCAATATTTTACAAAACACCCAGTTTTCAATGGGGATCATTGAAATCCCTTTACAGGGGTCATACTCATACTGCACTAGACTAACAGTCATCCCAGGTCCATTCTACATGTGTTTATATATTTTAAAAAATCTAAGGGCCATGTCAGAGGGAAATTTTGACCCCCTCCATTTTTTTTCCCTAATAACCTTTGAAAAAAATAACATACACAGAGTACTAAGGGTGTCTGTATAGAAACAATACACAATAATGAAAATCGTCATGAATAGAATGTAACTGGATGGATAAAAAATCTACTCACCAAGCGGCAGCAGAAGAATACACGCACAAGAAGGTTTAACTTATGCAATCTTTCAGAGCCAGTGGTTCCTTCTTCTGGCAGAAGAGTTGGAAGGGAAGGAAGAGGGGCGAAGGAAAAGGACTGGAGAGGTTTAGAAAAAGGAGTACAGATTGGAAAAGTCCCCTGTTCAGGGGAGACTTAACGGATGGGATGAGAAGGTAAGACCGGTAAGTCTCCCCTGATATGGGGTTCTGGGTAACTTTTCCGAATTGTGCCCTTTTTCTAAACTTCTCTAGTCCTTTTACTTCATCCCTCTTCCTTCCCCTCCAATTCTTCTGCTGGAAGAAGGAGCCACTTGCTCTGAAAGCTTGTGCAAGTTAAACCTTTTGGTGTATGTGTGTTCTCCTGGTGTCACTTGGTGAGTAGATTTTTTATCTAAAAATTACATTACACTGTCAAAAATTGATTACTTTCATAAAAATTGATACATACAAGAGATATTCTACAAAAACATAAAAAAAGCAGTCAGTCTTACCCCAGATGACAATATATGACAAAATTAGTCTTGAGGAATAGATCTTCACCCTGAGAGAAATGTGTGGTAAACGACTGGAAGGGCATGCACGTAATGCTCCAAAGAATTGAGTAATATAAGCAATGGAAAAAGAGGGGTCAGTCATCAAAATATTGTGCAGATAAAGGAATCAACAACTTGGTAGAACACCTAAAAGCACATCATTTTAAGAAAATGACAGTGCTCAATGTAAATAAAAATTACACAGATGATGCTATTCGGAAGAGTAGCGACAATTTCCTGGGTGGAGGAGGTTTCGTGACTGTGGAAAAATCCAAGCTTTACAAATAATTGAAAATAAATTCTAGGATGTGGCAGGAGAAGCCACAGAGTACTAAGTAGCCAGACGAGAACACTATCAGGCAGCCTGCAAATGATAAAACATGCCTACACTAATTCAAATTAGCTGGCACCTGGTGACTAAGGTCCAAATTTGTAACACCGCCACATTGAGTACCATCTACAGGCAGCTGCCATAGCACATGGATCTCCACGATGATTGAAAACTGCTTTAATGCCTCTATCTCTGATAAAAACCAAGTAAATCTCAAATTCATGTACAGTACAGATCTTTAGAATGTACCTAAGAATGTCAAAAAATCTGTTCTTAAATTTAATTTTCACCAATGTTACATTAATTTTTTTGAAACAGACAAAATTTTCCCATTTGTAAACTGCTTCAAACTTATCATGGCATATCTTGAAAACTACTGAACTCAGGGCAATCTTTTTTTTCTCCTTTCTTTTTTTCATTGTTTACCAAAATACCCTGCATGGCATTGAATCTTTCAAAATTTGATTATTTCACTGCATTTCCCTTATGTATGCTTCTGAAAACGGCATTTACATGCAATTGTGTCAATATTTAACTCATCAAATGTGGCGTACTGCAGTTTATTGGTAAAATACTAAGGAAATGCAGTCAGTCTACAAAGAAGATTGCACAGGCGACCCGTCCTGGAATACTGCTCAAATGTGTGGGATGTGCACCAAATGGGACTAACAGAGGATATTG
Organism: Schistocerca americana; assembly: GCF_021461395.2. NCBI lineage: Eukaryota > Metazoa > Arthropoda > Insecta > Orthoptera > Acrididae > Schistocerca > Schistocerca americana. Next base: position 423,630,584 of record NC_060122.1, read on the forward strand.
AACATATCTACAGATAGGCAGCAAAATGGTCACAGGTTTTTCAACCCATGGGAGAACGTCACAGAGATGCTGAATGAACTGAACTGACAGTTGCTTGAAGACAGATGTAAACTATCCAAAAAAAAAGCCTAGTTAAGAAAGTTTCTAGAACCAACTGTAAGGGATGAATCAAGGCATATCTGGCAACCCCTCCGTATCTCTCCCACAGGGATTGCAAAAAGTAGATTGGACTAATTGCAGTATGCACAGATGCGTTTAAGGAATCATTCTTCCTAGTGCTCCTGACATGCACAGAATGGGAAAAGCTCTAATAACTGGGGTAATTGTAAGTACCCTCAGCCATGCACTTCACAGTTGTGTGCAAAGTACAAATGTAGATGTAAAAGTGTGAAGTCTCAAGAATCTGTCTCCAACAAAAAATTGTATAAAAATTCTGAAATTCATGTACAGTGTAGCTCCGCAGTATCTCTAAGCACATGAAAAATCTGTTATCAATTTTAATTAGGACTGGTGTTAATTTGTTTTTGTAATAGAACTTTTGTGTCTGAAAAATCTCCTGGAAGTCAATGTATGTGTCAGAAACTATTAAACACATTGAAAGAATATCTTGTTGTTTACATTAAATGAAAAATATTTAAGTGGTCTCTAAGGAGGTGATGTCTGCAGTCTCAACATTGTTTCTTAGTCTCACAACAGGAAAGAGCAACTGACTGAAATAAAGTGACAAATGCAAGATTTAATGATAGTAAGAGCTTAATTGAAGTACACAATACACTAGTTAGACTACACGAAAACCTTGCTTAATTCAAAATCAGATTCACTGATGCCTCCAGTGTCATTTGCTTGTAGTGACAGACTCAATCAACACTTCAATGCACAGTTGTAATTTACCTTCACTATTGAATGCTTCCTATATTACTTGTTTGATGTTTTACAACTTATTGCCAGTCTTTGGGCGTAAATTGTTTAATTTTCTCCTTTAAAAATGCAGTCCACAAAAGTAAACATAAATTTTTTAATATCGGTAAGAAAATCAGGGTTGCTATATATTTCCCCATGTGAAATTGCCTGATAATTCCCTGATTTCCAGACAAGTTTTAGCATTAGCTGATAGGTTTTCCTGATGTGAGCAAAAATCTTAAGTACTAACTTCAACATATTTTGTAATGAACTGTTTTTAGATGGAGAACGCAAGCCAAATGGTATAAGTATTTCGTTAAGAACACTGATGTTACTTTATTTCAACAAAAGAAAACACATTTGGTGACAAAAATACGCACTTCCTTGGAGTCGCAAGACGGACTTAAAACACCTTCACTGATTTCAGAAATAACCTCAGAAAAAAGGAGGCCTCTTGAAACAAGTGTATAAGACAGGGAAAAATTGTGTCAACGAACACTGTAGGTGACTGTCAATAAAATGTTGGTTCTACTATGTTCGTTATTGCCAGTAATTACCCACTGTGTCATATCTATTATTTTACAGGTATTATGTGATCTTTCTTTCAAGAAATGTATGTGTACATAGCAACTGACACAATTATCTTCTCCTTGTCATCCATACTTTCTAACATATAAACTGCTCTTGACGTGCCAAAATGTACTAGAACAAATAAAATGTCTATAAAATGTCAAGCTGTACAATGTACTTTGGGTAAGACAGTAGCAATTCCTAAAATCATTGCCCATGGCCTCTGGCCTGCTGAAGAGCACCGCAGTCCTGGGTCCATGGATAAACCATGAAAATGTTCCGCATTACACCTGTGGGGAGATTGGTGAGACCAGATCTGAGCTGATGAATTGAGACCGTGGTGCCTGAGTTGATGAAATGAGACCACGGTGATCAATCCATGCAACAGATAACTTGTTCAAATACTCTGAGAATCAATAATAATGAGGATAGGTAGCAACTCACCATAAATATCATTGCTGAGCCGCAGACAGGCACGCAGAAAAGACAATTACACTCTCATAACTAAATTTCCAGCTGCAGCTTTTGTCAGAAAACGAGAGCACACATACCTTTACAAAATCACTCAGACACAACTCATGCACACATGACTGCCGTCTCCAGCCGCTGCGTCTACAGTCTCTGAGAATTAGATTCAAACAAACCACTCCTCTGGCCACCCTGCCTCTCATCGGCATCTGCTAGGCTAGTGACAAGATGTGATGGCAATGCTGAGTGAAAGCTGAGGGGAATGCTAGGAAGAGAAGAAGCAGTAAGAATAAGGGAGTAGGGAAGCAGCGCATGTACTCAGCTGCAGCCAGCCAGCAATGATGCATGACATCTCAGTAAACAAACCATCTCATCTACTGAGACAAAAACGAGATTTTGTCAGCAGTTGATTTTTTATGTGTTTGAAATTTCCAGAACCTGTGGCAACCCTGAAATTGAGTTCTACAGAATTGAAATGGCAATGGCAGCGAGGCAGAATGAGCACTTTATGTCCGAATTTTTTTGCCTTTTCATCCACAAGGAACTGAAATTTTGGCCTCTCATGAAAATAATTCTGCCCTTTTCAAGTTACTGTCAAACTAGATACATTACTCTAAGCAACAAGCACTATGTTTTTTCCTTGTTGCCTTTGTGGTTGCTTCTTCTTGTACAACCAAATAATGTTGTTGTTGTGGTCTTCAGTCCGAAGACTGTTGTGATGCAGCTCTCCATGCTACTTTATCCTGCGCAAGCCCCTACTGCAACCTACATCCTTCTGAATCTGCTTACTGTAATAATCTATTGGTCTCCCTCTATACTTTTACCTTCCAGTACTAAATTGGTGATCCCTTAAAGTCTCATAATGTGTCCTATCAACCAATCTCAACTTCTAGTCATGTTGTGCCACAAATTTCTTTTCCGTCCAATTCTATTCAGTACCTCCTCAATAGTTATGCAATCTACCTATCTAATCTTCAGCATTCTTCTCTAGCAGCACATTTAAAAAGCTTTTATTCTCTTCTTGTCTAAACTATTTATTGTCCTCGTTTTACTTCCATACATGGCTACACTCCAGACACATGCCTTCAGAGATGACTTCCTGACACTTAAATTTATTCTTGATGTTAACAAATTTCTCTTCTTCTGTAATGCGTTCCTTGCCTTTGCCAATCTACATTTTATATCCTCTCTACTTAGACCAGCGCTGGCCAAACACTGCTCAGTGTGCAGACGTGCGGAAGTGGTGCACATGTGCGACAGCGATATCTGTTATTAGACATGTGTCCTAAATGGACGGCGGCGGCTCCACTTCCCTGTTTATGTGGTACAAGCAAGAGCGCAACATACCCAGTCTCGTTTACCCCTGGTGACCGCAACCTTAACAGAGAAGTACTGAGAAATGGCAATTACTGTGAAAAAGCAAAGGACGGGAGATCTATGTTGTCAGTCGTTTAAAAACGACTGGGAACTGCAATTCTTTTTTGTAGCCATTGGCGAAAACTCACAGTGTTTGCTGTGCCGCCTAATAATAGGCGGCCAGCGTAAGTTTTCAATTGAAAGACACTACAATACATATCACAAAGACGAGTGTAGTGTACTCAACAGTGAAGAACGGCAAGCAAAATCAAATGTCCTTAAGAAAATGGATGAGACACATCAACTCGATTTTACTGTATGTCAAAGTAACTGATACTTCTTGAACTCTTACTTTCTTGTGTTACATTCATGTCTATTTTACTGTACGGATACAATGTACTGTTTTCAATTTTCCAGAATGACAACCACACTAAATCTTCACTGCGAGCAAGTTTTAAAAACACATTAAGAATTGCACAATCTGGGAAACCCTTTTCCAAAGGGGAGTTTGTGAAAGGGCGTCTGATTGATGCTACAGAGAGGTCTGCGGTTATCATTCTGTTCAGAGGTCAGTGAGACAGAAATTATGTGGGTGTAACTGAGGGCACCGAGAATTAGTTATAGGAAACCTTGCATTAGTTTAATGATATTTGGGTTCATGAATAAGGTTCGTTGGAAGTCGCTAAGCACTCTCTTTCTTAAATACTAGATCAAAAACATTACGCGTATTTACGTGCCGTCAGTCAAACCCAGGGTTGATAACTGTATTACTTGTCTTATTGGGTTAAACTGTTAACATAAAAGCAGACGTCTCAATGAGTGGACTGTGATAGTATTTTACATGTTTAATACGCAAAATACCTACCCATGGTTGGCTTGCAAGCTGTGGAAAGAGCATTAGAATGCGCCAGTACAGAGTATCCCAGCAAGTGGATGAAGTGACATCTGTGCGTAGAAACATGCACTACATGAACGCGGATAGCTGCAGCGTGCACGCTGTGACCCAGAAGTTGCACATGTGCAGGGGCACCGCATGTGTGCAGAATTTCTGGCCAGCCCTGACTTAGACCATCATCAGTCATTTTGCTGCCAAAATAGCAAAACTTGTTAACTACTTTTAAGTGTCTCATTTCCTAATCCAATTTCTTCAGCATCACCTGAATTTATTAGACTACATTCCATTATTCTCATTTTGCTTTTGTTGATGTTCATCTTATGCACTCCTTTCAAGACACTGTCCGTTCCATTCGGCTGTTCTTCCAAGTTCTTTGCTGTCTCTGAGAGAATTAAAATGGCATTGGCATACCTCAAAGTTTTTATTTCTTCTTCCTGGACTTTAATTCCCACTCCAAATTTTTCTTGTGTTTGCTTTACTGCTTGCTCAATATACAGACCAAATAACATCGGGGATATGTTACAACCCTGTCTCCCTTCCCTTCTCAATCACTGCTTCCCTTTCATGCACCTCGACTCATAAACTGCAATCTGGTTTCTGTACAAACTGTATACAGCCTTTTGCTCCATGCATTTTACCCCTGCCACCTTTAGAATATGAAAGACACTATTCCAGTCAACACTGTCAAAAGGTTTCTCTAAGTCTATAAATGCTATGAATGTAGGTTGGCCTTTTCTTAACCTATCTTCTATGAGAAGTTGTAGGATCACTGTTGCCTTGCATGTTCCTACATTTGTCTCGAATTCAAACTGATCTTCTCCAAGGTCAGCTTCTACCAGTTTTTCCATTCTACTGCAAGGAATTTGTGTTAGTATTTTGCAGCCATGACTCACTAAACTGATAGTTTGGTAAATTTCGAGCCTGTCACCACTTGTTTTCTTTGTCATTAGAATTATTACAGTCTTCTTGAAGTCTGAGGGTAATCACTGTTTCATACATCTTGCTCACCAGATGGAAGAGTTTTGTCATGTCTCTCTCTCCCAAGGCTATCAGTAGTTCTAATGGAATATTGCCTACTCTCGAGGCTTTGTTTCGACTTAGATCTTTCAGAGCTTTATCAGTCTTCTCGCAGTATCATATCTCCCATCTCAGCTACATCTACATCCTCTTCCATTTCCATAATACTTCCATCAAGCAAGTCTGCCCTCATCATCATCCTCTCTGCTTTCCCTTCTTTGCTTATGACTGGTTCTCCAGCTGAGCACTAGATATTCAAACAGGTGGTTCTCTTTTCTCCAAAGGTCTCTCTTAATTTTCCTGTAGGCGACATCTATCTTTCCGCTAGTGACATATGCTTCTAAATCCTTCCATTTGTCCCCTAGCAATTCCGGCTTAGCTGTTTTGCACTTCCTGCCGATCTCATTTTTTAGACATTTGTATTCCCTTTCACCTGTTTCATTGACTGTATTTTCATATTTTCTGCTTTCATCAATTAAATTCAATATATCTTGTGTTACCCTGGGATTTCTAAGAGCCCTCGTCTTTTTACCTACTTGATCCTCTGCTGCCTTCACTATTTCATCTCTCACAGCTACCCATTCTTCTTTTACAGTATTCCTTTCTCCTGTTCTTGTCACTCATTCCCTAATGTTTCCTCTGAAATTCTCTACAACCTCTGGTTCATTCACTTTATCCAGGTCCCATCTCCTTAAATTCCTACTTTTTTTGCAGTTTCTTCAACTTTTATCTACAGTTCATCAACAAATTGTGGTCAGAGTCTACATCTGCCCCTGGAAATGCCTTACAATTTAAAATCTGCTTCCTAAAGCCCTGTCTTACCATGACATAATCAGTCTAAAAGCTTCCAGCGTCTCCAAGTCTCTTCCACATATACAACCTTCTTTTATGATTCTTAAACCAAGTGTTAGGTGATGACTAAATTATGTCCTGTGCAAAATTTTACCAGGCGGCTTACTCTTTCATTCCTTTCCCCCAGTCCATATTCACCTACTATTTTTCCTTCTCTTTCTTCTCCTACTATCGAATTCCCATCCCCCATATCTATTAAAATTTCATCTCCCCTAACTAGCTGGATAATTTCTTTTATCTCATCATTTATTACTTCAATCTCTTCATCATCTGCAGAGCTAGTTGGCATATAAACTTGTACTACTAAGGTCAGTGATGACTTCGTGTCTATCTTGGCAACAATAATGTGCTCACTATGCTGTTTATAATAGTATATCAGCGTCCCTATTTTTTTATTCATTATTAAACCTATTCCTACATTACTCCTATTTGATTTTGTATTTATAACCCCGTATTCAGCTGACCAGAAGTCCTGTTCATCTTGCCACCAAACTTCACTAACTCCCACTGTATCTAGCTTTAACCTATCCGTTTCCCTTTTTAAATTTTCTGGCCTAATAACAACATTGTCCTGAGTATTTCCCATCTGGAGATCTGAAGGGGAGGGGGGATGGACGATGACTATTTTACTTGCAGAATATTTTACCCAAGAGGATGCCACTATCATTTAACCATACGGTAGAGCTGCATGCCCTCAGGAAAAATTATGGCTGTAGTTTCCACTTGCTTGCAGCTGTTTACAGCACCAGCACACCAATGCTGTTTTGACTGATATTACAAGGCCAGATCAGTCAATCACCCAGGCTGTTGCCCCTGCAACTACTGAAAAGGCTGCTGTCCCACGTCAGGAGCCACACAATTTTCAGGGCTCTCAAAAGATACTCCTGCGTTACAGTTGCACCTATGGTATGGCTATCTGTATCGCTGAGGCAAGCAAGCCTCTGCACCAACAGCAAGGTCCATGGTTCATGGGGGAGGGGGGTGGGGGTGAGGAACCAAATAAGGAACGCTAATTACAAAGTTTTCATTAAGTACTGAAGCACAGTCTTGAAACCATTTCACAAAACTATCATGGTTCATGGTAGTCAGAGCTCTTATTTGAACAGAATAACAGATACTTAGAAAGGTGACCTTTGAAGTTCCTGCATGTGCCACAATTATTCTCCTCCCTCTGACAACTGGAGCTACCATACTACTGTTGATGGTACTGTCTGTCTAATCCTTTTTAAAACGGTGTCGCACATTTATCCATAATTTATGGAGCCAAATAATATTATCAAAACTGTTCTCTACTAATTCGCTCAGAAAATGGGAGCTGTTAAGTATAATAAGTATTAATAAGTTGTGACTACAAATGGCATTATAGCAGAATCCTAATTTTTACCCACCTCATAGCAAAGATGATTTACTATCCTGAAACAGATCCACTCATACAAGGGTGGCATAAAGCTTTTAAAGTGTCCAATTCGCCTTCCTCGAATATTACTCATAAATTACACAATGAATCATATCTTCATGAAAAAGAGTCACGATTTGTGACAATCTTCTCAAAGCGTCTCCTCTTACCAGACATCACCAATTTAGACAATTCACCTGTGTTTCGTAATTCTTATCACTGCTCATTTACCAATTTGCATAACAGTTGCAGTTCACTCCACCACTTTATCTAAAGGAATGAGGAGCTCTACTGCACCCCCCCACCCCACCCCACCCAAAAAAAGATTTATCCCCTCAAGGAACACACAGTTCCATGTGACTGATTGTGTGGTGTAACCACAACACGTCTGAATCTTTTTGAAAGAGCCTCAGTAGTGTCCATGCTAAGACACCCCCTCTTTTGACTAATATCATGACATGTCATAAGGCTTGAGAAGCTAAAAGTTAGCTGAATTTTTTACTACATTGCCTCACCTAGGACTGGCTGAAGCATTGCTTTACACGGCACAGTGGAAATGGTAACTCTGTGGGAGCCAACAGTGCCGGGCCCCCATTAACAGTCCAGCTCACTTTCTTTCGTGGGACCGTTAGTTTGATTTAAACTATATAGCGACGCGAACAGAAGAAACTTCGGCCACTAGCATTGTTTTCACTGCAGGCATCTTGATAATGGATGCATTTAGATGCTTATATGCATATGAAGCTTGACTGAATACTAATCACAATAAACACTGTGAAGATAAAAATGGTGAAGCCAACACTCTTGGTGAAGCAGAGAGCACAAGAAATGATAGCAATATTTAATCAGCAAAACCAATCAAGATGGAAGAGATCTCTGACCTTCCACCACCGTCCAGCAGGATGAATTGAGGAGTTAGTAAGGAGTCAGCTATGTCATGGGAAACAACATACAGAGTGGTTATAGACAGTCACTATTGGTTAGTGAAGACTAGTTCATTCTTGTGGAGACACCTCAGCCAGGAAAGAGTTTTTGTAACAGAGACAAATCCTTTCAGAATTTTTTGGAAAGTTATCTTTCAAAATAAGCAAGAAATGTGGCCATTATCCAACATCCACAGGCAACAAAACCTCATAATCCACATATTTCTGCTGTTGTGCTATGTCGGTTTGGAATCCATATTCAAATATAGGGGCTATTTCGATACTATAGTAAAGTGTTAATGAATCAGCAGCATAATCTCTCAAAGGAGAACTTGAAAATTATGACTTGCTTTATTCTGAAAAAAATTCCAACAATGTGTGGTTGCTATATTCTTCTCTCCCTTTTCTTTAGTTTGTTAGGTTTCATAAGTTTGATGTAGTCTTTTTGTTTATCATTCCAATAATGTAAATATTATATAACTGGATACATAAAAAACTCTACCCAACAAGCAGCAGCAGAAGACACACATACAAGAATCTTGTGATGGGCAAGTTTTTGGAGCCAGTGGCTCCTTCTGGAGGCAGATGGGTTTAAGGGGAAGGAAGAAGGGTGAAGGAAAATGACGGAAGAGGTCTACGAAAAGGGGTAGATTTCAGGAAAGTCACACAGAACTGCGGGGCAGGGGAGACTACCATATGGAATGAGAAGGAAAGACTGATTGTTGAGCACATCGGACGAGATTTGAAAACCTGAGAGCTTAAAGGTGGAAGGCAGGGTAATATGCAAGACACAGATTACTACTAAAACATTGTGCACGAGTTAATAAGAGTGAAAAGCTAAGTGAATTGTACATAACAGAGGTGGGACTGGGGCGGTGACGGAAGAAATAAACATAAAGTAAGGCCAAGTGGGTGGTGAGAACCAAGGACATGTAGTGCTGATTCCCACCTGCAGAATCCAGATGGCATGTGTGGTGAAACAGGTGCTGAGGTCACGGATGTCGTGTTGTAAAGCATGCTCTCCAACAGGACACTGAGAGTTGCCAGTATACACCCTCTGCCTAAGCCCATTCATCCTAATTGATAATTTGGTGGTAGTCATGCTGATGTAGAAGGCTGAACAGTGTCTACATAATAGAAGGTATATGACACGTGCCGTTTCGCAGTTGGCTCTCCCTTTGATAGTATGTGTTTGGCCAGTTACAGGGCTATTACAGTTGGTGGTAGGAGGGTGCATAGGGAAAGTCTTGCAGCGGGGCAGTCACAGGGGTAGGAGCCACGGTTAGGGACATGGGTGCAGAAGTATCATAGGGTCTGACAAGAATATTGTTGAGATTGTGAGGGCAATGGATAGTTATGCTAGAAGTGGTAGGCAAAATTTCAAACACAATGGATTTAATTTCAGTGCATTTTAGGAAGTCATGGCCCTGTCGAAGTAGCTGATTAACACATTCCAGGTCAGGATAATACTGAGTCACAATTGGTGTGCTCCGAAGCTGTTTTGTGGAAGGATCAGCAGTACCAGGATTGGATGTGATGGCCTGGGAAATCTGCTTTTTAACTAGGATTGTGGGGTAATTAGGCGCAGTGAAGACTGAGGTGAGAATGGTGGTGTATTGTTGTAAAGAGTCTGCATCCGAACAAATACGTTGTCAAAATGTAAGTACTGTTTGTTGGTAGGTTTAATGTGGACTGAAGTGGGTAGCAGGCTTTTGTTGAGGACAAAATCAACATCAAGGGAAGTGGCATGAGATTCAGAATATGACCATGTGAAATTTAATTGTGAGAAGATATTCTTAGATTGCAGGAATTTTTGCAGCTCAGCCTCACCATGAGTCCATATGGTAAAGATGTCATCAATGTATCTAAACGAAACCAGGGGCTGAAGACTTGTGGATCCCAGGAAAGCCCCCTCCAAGGAATTCATGAAGTAGCCATCCTGGTTCCCATGGCCGTACCGCTCATCTGTTTGTGTGTCTGACCCTCAAAGGTGAAGTAGTTGTTGGTAAGTATAAAGTTGATTAAGGTGAGTAGGAAGAAAGTCATATGTTTGGAAGACACTGACTGAGGAAATGTTCAGCAGCAGACAGACCATGTACGTGGGGGCTGTTGGTGTAGAGGGAGGTGGCATCAATGTGACAAGCAAGGTGTGTGATAGGAATGGGACGGGCATGGATTTCAGAAATGGTTGGTATCTTTGATGTGGGAGGGGAGTCACTTGGGTTGCAGGTGTTGATCAACTAAGGCATACACAGGTTTGGTGGGTGATTTGAAGCCAGCAACTATAGGACGGCCAGGATGATTGGGTTTGTGGATATTAGGAATAAGGTAAAGGTGGTGGGGGGGGGGGGGGGGGTGCATGATTCGTGTGGGGTGAGACGTTTTATGGATTGAGGTGTTAGTCTTTGTGAGAGTCCTGAGGTTTTAAGGAGCGACTGCATGTCTGCTTGAATCAGAGGGATGAGATCTTGATGGCAGATGCTGTGTGTAGAGGTGTCAGATAGCTGGCGTAGACCTTCACTGACATACTCCTTTCGCTCAAGTACTATAGTGGTAGATCCTTTGTCTGCTGGGAGTATAATAATGGAATCGTCAGCTTTTAGGGAACATGGAGCCTGGAGTCCTGCAGAGGACAGCTTAGGGTCATGTTATAGGAACCTGAGGAAAGGGTGTGAAACAATGCTGGATGTGATGAATTCTTGGAAGGGTTGTGAGAGATGATTTTGAGGTATTGGTGGTGGATCAAGTTGGGATCTTGGTCTGAACTGTTCAAAGCAGGGTTCATTGTCAGGTTTGCCGTTGGAAAGGTTTTGGGGTTGGTTTGCAAACTGATATTTCCAATAGATATTATGTGTGAAGGATAGGAGGTCCTTCACCAATGCAGCATGATCAATTGCAGGTTTAGGGCTGAATGTGAGGCCCGTAGGTAATTCAGGAGGTGAGAGTGCTTTGGATGAGAGGTTAAGGACACTGTAGTGTTGTGACTGGTTCTTGTTATTATTGGTTATTCTTGATCTGGTTGGCAGTGGTGAAGGCTATGGGATGTTGAAGAAGTTGGCCAAGCTCGATTTGCAGGGGAGGAGTGGTGGTTGATGGAGTGGCTGTTAAGGAGCTGCAGAGGGACAGGAAGGGAAATACCACTGTTCAGGTAGTTTAGGAGAAGGTGGGATCGCTTTTTGAGGTTAAAAAAAAAAGAAAGTGGTTAGAATAATGTGTGGGGCTCATAGTCACACATCTTGTGGGCCTCTCTTTTACCTTATTCCTAAGATCCACAAACCCAATCATCCTGGCAGTCCTATAGTTGCTGGCTTCAAAGCACCCACCAAACCTGTGTATGCCTTAGTTGATCAACACCTGCAACCCAAGTGACTCCCCTCCCACATCAAAGATACCAACCATTTCTGAAATCCATGCCCGTCCCATTCCTATCACACACCTTGCTTGTCACCATTGATGCCACCTCCCTCTATACCAACAGCCCCCACGTACATGGTCTGTCTGCTGCTGAACATTTCCTCAGTCAGCGTCTTCCAAACATATGACTTTCTTCCTACTCACCTTAATTAACTTTATACTTACCAACAACTACTTCACCTTTGAGGGTCAGACACACAAACAGATGAGCGGTACGGCCATGGGAACCAGGATGGCTACTTCATGAATTCCTTGGAGGGGGCTTTCCTGGGATCCACAAGTCTTCAGCCCCTGGTTTCGTTTAGATACATTGATGACATCTTTACCATATGGACTCATGGTGAGGCTGAGCTGCAAAAATTTCCTGCAATCTATGAATATCTTCTCACAATTAAATTTCACATGGTCATATTCTGAATCTCATGCCATTTTCCTTGATGTTGATTTTGTCCTCACCAAAGGCCTGCTACACACTTCAGTCCACATTAAACCTACCAACAAACAGTACTTACATTTTGACAACGTATTTGTTCGGATGCAGACTCTTCTCACCTCAGTCTTCACTGCGCCTAATTACCCCACAATCCTAGTTAAAAAGCAGATTTCCCAGGCCATCACATCCAATCCTGGTACTGCTGATCCTTCCACAAAACAGCTTCGGAGCACACCATTTGTGACTAAGTATTATCCTGACCTGGAATGTGTTAATCAACTACTTCGACAGGGCCATGACTTCCTAAAATGCACTGAAATTAAATCCATTGTGTTTGAAATTTTGCCTACCACTTCTAGCATAAATATCCATCGCCCTCACAATCTCCACAATATTCTTGTCAGATCCTATGATATTTCTGCACCCATGTCCCTACACTGTGGCTTCTATCCCCGTGACTGCCCCGCTGCAAGACTTTCCCTATGCACCCTCCTACCACCAACTGTAATAACCCTGTAACTGGCAAAACACATACTATCAAAGGGAGAGCCAACTGCGAAACGACACGTGTCATATACCTTCTATTATGTAGACACTGTTCAGCCTTCTACATCAGCATGACTACCATCAAATTATCAATTAGGATGAATGGGCTTAGGCAGAGGGTGTATACTGGCAACTCTCAGTATCCTGTTGGAGAGCATGCTCTACAACACGACATCCGTGACCTCAGCACCTGTTTCACCACACACGCCATCTGGATTTTGCAGGTGGGAATCAGCACTACATGTCCTTGGTTCTCACCACCCACTTGGCCTTACTTTATGTTTATTTCTTCCGTCACCGCCCCGGTCCCACCTCTGTTATGTACAATTCACTTAGCTTTTCACTCTTATTAACTCGTGCACAATGTTTTAGTAGTAATCTGTGTCTTGCATATTACCCTGCCTTCCACCTTTAAGCTCTCAGGTTTTCAAATCTCGTCCGATGTGCTCAACAATCAGTCTTTCCTTCTCATCCCATATGGTAGTCTCCCCTGCCCCGCAGTTCTGTGTGACTTTCCTGAAATCTACCCCTTTTCCTAGACCTCTTCAGTCATTTTCCTTCAACCTTCTTCCTTCCCCTTAAACCCATCTGCCTGAAGAAGGAGCCACTGGCTCCAAAAGCTTGCCCATCACAAGATTCTTTTATGTGTGTGTTCTTCCACCGCTTGATGAGTAGATTTTTTATCTATCCAATTAAATAATTTTATCAATAATTGATTGTTTTCATTGTTATATTTGTCCATGTGGCCAGTAATGTAAATAGATATGATATGTAATAAGAAATCAATATAATGTACTTCATTAGTGTATTTTCATTTCATTTCTTCCTTCCCCTTAAACCCATCTGCCTGAAGGAGGAGCCACTGGCTCCAAAAGCTTGCCCATCACAAGATTCTTTTATGTGTGTGTTCTTCCACCGCTTGATGAGTAGATTTTTCATCTATCCAATTAAATAATTTTATCAATAATTGATTGTTTTCATTGTTATATTTGTCCATGTGGCCAATAATGTAAATAGATATGATATGTAATAAGAAATCAATGTAATGTACTTCATTAGTGTATTTTCATTTCAACATAGTGCTGTAAAACCTGAATCAGCTGTTAGAAAATAATACTGAAATCAGCAAAAATTTCAATGAAATGAGCCATAAAATGAAACATTTTTTCTCTACCTCTATCAGGCAGTTGGTTTCAGGTTCTGCTGAATATGTCAGGAGCTTACTACACGAAGAAGGCGGCTACATTGGTAGTTTCTGTGTAGCTGCGTGGCGTGGACTGGGCAGTATTTTAGGTTAGAAGGCCTCGGGGAAAACACAAAAAGGGCTTCAGTCTCAAAGGGTGCAGGGCAACACAGGTAGAACATAGATCCAGGAACCATTGATATAACAGTTGTAAATTGTCGTAGCTGTATTGGGAAAGTATCAGGGCTCCAAGCGCTAATAGAAACCACTGATGCTCAAATCGTTATAGGTAGTGAATCTTGGCTACAGCCAACATTTTGCGAAGCACCTAATGATGTTCAGAAATGATAGGCTGAACACAGTTGGCAATGGTGTGTTTGTTGCTGTTAGAAGTGGTTTACCTTGTAGCAAAATTACAGTAGATAGTTCCTTTGAGTTGGTATGGGCAGAGGTCATTGTTAGCAATCTGAATAAAATAATAATTGGACCCTTTCCCGACCTCCCATCTTATATGATACAATTGCAGCAATGTTCAAAGAATACTTGATTTTAATTTCAAACACTTGCCCGACTCATACAATTATAGTTGGTGGTGACTTTAAGTCACCCTCAGTATGTTGACAAAAACACTTGATTAAATCTGGAGACACACAAAAAACATAATCCAAAATTGTGCTAAACGCATTCTCTGAGAGTTATTTCGAGCAGTTAGTTCATAAACGAAAAATATACTTATTCTACATCTACATACATACTCCGCAATCCACCATACGGTGCATGGCGGAGGGTACTTCGTACCACACCTAGCATCTTCTCTCCCTGTTCCACTCCCAAAACGGAACGAGGGAAAAATGACTGCCTATATGCCTCTGTACGAGTCCTAATCTCTCTTATCTTATCTTTGTGGTCTTTCCGCGAAATGTAGGTTGGCGGCAGTAAAATTGTACTGCAGTCAGCCTCAAATGCTGGTTCTCTAAATTTCCTCGGTAGCGATTCACAAAAAGAACGCCTCCTTTCCTCTAGAGACTCCCACCCGAGTCCCTGAAGCATTTCCCTAACACTCACGTGATGATCAAACCTACCAGTAACAAATCTAGCAGCCCGCCTCTGAATTGCTTCATGTCCGACCTGACAGGGATCCCAAACGCTCGAGCAGTACTCAAGAATAGGTCGTATTAGTGTTTTATAAGGGGTCTCCTTTACAGATGAACCACATCTTCCCAGAATTCTACCAATGAACCGAAGACGACTATCCGCCTTCCCCACAACTTCCATTGCATGCTTGTCCCACTTCATATTGCTCTGCAATGTTACGTCCAAATATTTAATCGACGTGATGGTGTCGAGCGCCACACTACTAATGGAGTATTCAAACATTACGGGATTCTTTTTCCTATTCATCTGCATTAATTTACATTTATCTATATTTAGAGTTAGCTGCCATTCTTTACACCAATCACAAATCCTGTCCAAGTCATCTTGTATCTTCCTACAGTCATTTAATGACGACACCTTCCCGTACACTGCAGCATCATCAGCAAACAGCCGCACATTGCTATCCACCTTATCCAAAAGATATTTTATGTAGATAGAAAACAACAGCGGACCTACCACACTTCCCTGGGGCACTCCAGATGATACCCTCACCTCCGACGAACACTCACCATCGAGGACAACGTACTGGGTTCTATTACTTAAGAAGTCTTCGAGCCACTCACATACTTGGGAACCAATCCCATATGCTCGTACCTTAGTTAGGAGTCTGCAGTGGGACACCGAGTCAAACACTTTCTGGAAGTCAAGGAATATGGCATCCATCTGATACCCTTCATCCATGTTTCGCAAGATATCATGTGAAAAAAGGGTGAGCTGCGTTTCGCAGGAGCGATGCTTTCTAAAGCCGTGCTGATGCATGGACAGCAACTTCTCTGTCTCAAGGAAATTCATTATATTTGAACTGAGAATATGTTCAAGAATCCTGCAA
This sequence comes from Schistocerca americana, assembly GCF_021461395.2. Lineage (NCBI taxonomy): Eukaryota > Metazoa > Arthropoda > Insecta > Orthoptera > Acrididae > Schistocerca > Schistocerca americana. The sequence goes on from NC_060122.1 coordinate 423,646,521, forward strand.
CAAACCGATGTTAAGGATATTGGTCTGTAATTTTGAGGATCCGTCCTTCTACGCTTCTTATGTACAAGCGTCACCTGCGCTTTTTTCCAGTCACTCAGGACTTTACGCTGGGCAAGAGATTCGCGATAAATGCAAGCTAAGTAAGGAGCCAATGCAGTAGAGTACTCTCTGTAAAACCGAATTGGAATCCCATCAGGACCTGGCGATTTATTTTCAACCCATTCAGATGCTTCACAACCCCAGGGACGTCTATCACTACGTCCTCCATACGGGAATCTGTACGAGACTCAAACGGCGGTATGTTTGTACGATCCTCCTGTGTGAAAGATTTCTCAAATGCTAAATTTAAAATTTCAGCTTTCGTTTTGCTGTCTTCCGCTGCCAGGCCAGACTGATTGGTGACCGATTTTACGTAAGACCAGAATTTCCTTGGGTTTTCAGCAAGATCTTTTGCTAAGGTATGACGGTGATAGTAGTTGAATGCTTCGTGCATTGCTCTTTTTACAGCAGCACGAATCTCTACTAACTTTTGTCTGTCCTCATTCTCCCGATCTTTCTTGCACCACAGGTGCAACTGCCTTTGCTTCCTGAGCATTCTCCGAATTGCACTGTTAAACCACGGTGGGTCTTTTCCGTCCGTAACCCACTTTTTCGGCACATACTTCTCCAATGCGTGATTTACAATGTGTTTAAAATTTGCCCATAATTCTTCCACGTCCATCATACCGGAAGTAAATGAAGTCGATTCATTTACTAAGTGGGATGCTAACAACTGCTTATCTGCTCTTTCTAGTAAGAATACTCTCCTAGCCTTCTTGACCAACTTTTTAACTTTTGTAACCATAGTCGTAATGACAACATCATGATCACTAATCCCCGTCTCAACACTGACACCGTCAATGAAGTCTGGTCTGTTTGTGGCTACCAGATCTAAAATATTTCCATTACGCATTGGCTGTCAATTTAGCTGCTCCAGACAGTTTTCGGATAATGTGTTCAAAAGTAATTCACACGACGGCTTGTCTGTACCACCTGTAATGAATCCATAGACATCCCAGTCTATACTAGGTAGGTTGAAGTTGCCTCCGACTAATATAGCATGATCCGGGTACTTCTGTGATACAGAATGTAGACTCCTTTTGAATGATTCTAGAACTGTCACAGTGGAACCTGGTGGCCGGTAATAACACGACACAATAAACTTTATTTCTGCAAAAAAGCAGATAAAAATTCACTTGATGTCTTCCAAATTAAGAACGTAAGTGTACACATCAGATGTGGCTTGAATTCAACGAAATAATATCGACAGCAATTGAGAGATGTATACCAAATAAATCAAGAAATGATGGAGCTGATCCCCCTTGATACACAAAATGAGTCAAAACACTGTTGCAGAAACAAGGAAAAACGCTTGCCAAATTTAAATGATTGCCAGATCGCCAAGACTGGTGATCTTTTACACATGCCCAAAATTTAGTGCGGACTTCAATGCAAGGTGCCTATAATAGTTTCCATAGCAAAACTTTGCCTCAAAACCTGGCAGAAAATTCAAAGAGATTCAGCCCATATGTAAAGTATGCTAGTGACAAGACACAATCAATGCCTTCTCTGTACGATAGCAATGGAAATACTATTGACAAGAGTGCTGCTAAATGCAGTCTTCCAAAATTCCTTCACCAAAGAAGGCAAAGTTAATATTCCAGAATTCAAATCAAGAACAGCACTCAACATGAGTAACTTAGAAGCATATATCTTTGGAGTAGTGAAGCAACTGAAATCATTTAATAAAAGCAAGTCTTCCCATCCAGAATGTATACCAATTAAGTTCCTTCCAGAGTGCACTGATACAATAGCTCCATACTTAACAACCATATACAACCACTCACTAGATGAAAGATCCATACCCGAAGAATTGAAAGTTGCACAGGTCACACCAATATTCAGGAAAGGTACTAGGAGCAATCCACTAAATTACAGGCCCATATCATTAACGTTTGTATACAGCAGGATTTTGAAACAGATATTGTGCTCAAATAGCATGAATTACCTGTGCTACTGACAACGGATTTCAAATTGATTCCATATTTCCAGATTTTCAGAAGGCTCTTGACACTGTACCACACAAGTAGCTTGTAGTGAAATTGCACACTTATGGAATACTGTCTCAGTTATGTAACTGGATTCGTGATTTCCTGTCAGAGAGGTTACAGTTTGTAGTAATTGACAGAAAGTCATGAGTAAAACAGAAGTGATTTCTGGCAGTCCCCAAGGTACTGTTACAGGCCCTCTGCTGTTCCTTACCTACATAAATCATTTAAGAGACAATCTGAGCAGCCATCTTAGTTTGTTCGCAGATGATGCTGTCATTTATCATCTAGTAGACTCATCAGAAGATCAAAACAAATTGCTAAACGATTTAAAAAAGATATCTATATGGTGCAAAAATTGGCAATTGGCCCTAAATAATGAAAACTGTGAGGTCATCCACATGAGAAATAAAAGGAATCCATTAAACTTCAGTTACACAATAAATCAGCCAAATTTAAATGCTGAAAATTCAACTAAATACCTAGGAATTACAATCAAGAACAACTTAAATTGGAAAGAAGACAGAAAATGTTGTGGGGAAGGCAAACCAAAGACTGATTTTATTGCCAGGACACTTAGAAAATGTATCACATCTACTAAAGAGACTGCCTACACTATGATTGTTTGTCCTCTTCTGGGGTATTGCTGCTTGGTCTGAGACACTTCCCAGACAGGAATAACAGAGTATATCAGGCAAGTTCAAAGAAGAGCAGCACATTTTGTATTATCCAGGGTGTATACGTGGATAAGGAAAAAAAAAATTCCCGGACTTCCCGGTTAAAAATAGACTTTCTCCCGGGTGACAGTATATTTTCCCTTATCAATCCTTTGAATGGTTATGGTTTTATACACGGGCGTACAATTTCCCACCACTTTACAAAACGAAACTCAGGGAAAAGGACATGTTTTGGAAATATCTTTGATGTGCAGCAACATGTACGCTGCGTATTTTCGTATTACGAAAGCATACAGTGGAATTCCACCAAACACTGCATGTTACTTTCTGAATCATTGAAATCGAGATTTCGATGCGCTTTTGTAAGCCGTTCGTAGCTCATATCATGTGATCTCGCCAGCCGATGACAGCGGATATTCAGAGCATGGGACACGTGATGTAATCAGCCAAAAGCAACATCACTGTTAAGTACCATGAACACACAACAGGGAAAGTTAATAGATTAAATTAAAATACATAGTGTTGCTAAAAAAAGAAGCAAAGCTTTCACATGTAATATTAGTCTCAAGCTGCAAGAGAAGCAAAGCTTTCGCATATACTGTTGATCTATTTTGCGCGTGTTACACTTTAAGATATATCACACAAATGTGCCAGTAAAATTTTTAATAATTACATAAATGTCTGATCTTCAGGGTTCGAAATTCTTCTAAATGGCTCGTCATCAAAGAGTTGATTTTTAAATAAGAGTCAAACGCTCTGTGATTTAATAAATTCATGGTACATTCTTGCACATAGTTCAACTTACGTAAAAGGATATTTACTTTGAAAGTAACACGTTTCAAACCACTGTTCGCAATATTTTCCTGCGACCTGCTAGAAATAGGTTCGTTTCAGCAGTTGCCAGAGAGCGCAGATAACAGGCAGACACCGCGCTTGGGTAGCTATCATGATGAAGGAAGCCCTTATGTACGTACGTGTAAAACATTGAAAAATCGTACATTATGTCATAAAAGAAACAAGACATCAGAGGATACTGCAAGAGAATCGGAATTTCGTGAACCATATTAAAATGTGTACATTTAAAGTGCATACTTAAAGGGCACATTCGTATGTCAAGATTCCCAATGAAGTAGACCTTGACCTGATATTAAGCTTTTCAGTGTGATTTTCGGGATGTAAATTTTCTTGGAGCACCAGTACTGTATTATATCATGTTTGGTTCTTTATTACGGCATAATGGCATACGTGCTAGAAGATGAAAACGTGCACTTGAAATGCAGCGAACAGTTGAAACTAGGCAGTACTGTGGAATCAAACATTTCGTTTCAAATACATTGACTACGTATGTGGAAAAGGTTAACAAAAGTCAAATTTCTTTAGCAAACAGACAATATTAGCTTCATTGTTCCGCAAGGCGATTAATGGTTGACTGTCAGAAAGGTGGAAATAAAATAAAATCTGAAACTAATGACACATTTCAGCCTTCTGTAATTATGTGAATGTGTTTTAATTCACTTGATAGTTCCCGGCCGCAGATATCCGTTTTGTTTTCATTTGATGTAAGAGTAAACAAAGGAGAAACAGCAACATCACTAAATGTAAACACGGGTCACTCACTATAACTCACAAGGGGAGGCCGCCAATTGTGAAATTCAGATTCGATTCATACTGCGCATAATAAAAGCTCATGGCCAGAGATGTAATGTGGCAAAGCACCAAGATGCACTTCTAAGCCGTTGTCGAGAAAATTGACAGTTAAAAGAAACCGTTGCGGTGAAATACTCTCTACTATTAATAATTTTCTACAGCGTCGTGGCGCAGCGGTAAGCGCTCGGATTCGTAATTCGAAGCTCGCCGGTTCGAATCTCGCACCATGAACTTTTTTTTTATTATTAGTTGTTTGTAATTCATATATATATATGAATTACAAACAACTAATAATAATTAAAAAAACTATTAATGAATTGCTTATGCATGTTGGTGAAGGCAGATCGCTCTCCAATTGTACCGCCTCCATTTTTCCGTTTGTTTAACAGGGTGTACCAAAGCTCTCCCGTCCGCACTGATTTTCGACGATGTTATAAGTTGCGCTAGGGACCGCATCTACATTCTTTCGAAGTTAGCAGGCAACTACGCTGTTATGCGGCGGCTCGTTTCGGCCCATTCAACATCTGTCCTTCAAGTGTAACGAGCGAGTAACGGAGTTTATATTTCATACCTGCCACAGCAAGTTTGTGTTCGTGGGGTCTCTATTCTAATTCGAACGTTTGACTTACGCTATACGTATTCGTTTCGGAATATCGTTTCTACGTCTTCCGTTAACTATACGTGGTTAACATTATGAAGATAATTAATAACATTTGTGAAATACAACTTTGTTTGAGGAAAACATAATGATGTTCGAAGTCGCCAGTTTTTCCACGACAAACGACTTTCAACAACTTATTATATGCATAATTTTTGCAACTGATTGCCGGGAATTTTATATATATATATATTTGAATTACAAAAAACAAATACTAAAAAAAAAGTAGCATGGCGCTAGAATCGATCCGACGACCTTTGGATTACGAATCCGACCGCTTACCGCTGCACCACGACGGTGTAGAAAATTAGTAATCGTAGAGAGTATTTCACCGCAACGGTTTCTTTTAACTGTCGATTTTCTCTACAACGGCTGAGAAGTGCATCTTGGTGCTTTGCCACATTATACCTCTGGCCATGAGCTTTTGTTATGCGCAGTATGAATCGAATCTGAATTTCACAATTGGCGGCCTCCCCTTGTCAGACTGCTCTGCGCATCAGCCCCGATTCTACGACATTTGCGAACCAGGTCAATAGTAAAAAAAAAAAAAAAAAAAAAAAAAAAAAAAAAAAAAAAAAAAAAAAAAAAAAAATCGAATTTTCAAAATATGTTCATCTTGTAGCGCACATCTTTCTCAAAAGTCTGAAACATATGTATTCGAGGAAATGTAAGACATATTATTTGGTCTTAGGTATGCCAAAGTGCAGTGCCACACCTCTTGATAAAGCATTTTTCCACCGCACGTCCAAACTATATTTAGGAGAGCGGAAATTGAAATGTCCTGTGATGCCTCTCCTGCTCCAAGTTGGCCAGTTTCACAGCCTGCCCCTCTTTAAAAATCTCGCAATTAATAGCGGATGGGATTATTTGTAATCGAGAGAACAAGAACTCTTCAGAAAATCTGAACTCTTTATTGCCTATTAGTTAATAACTTGCTGTTTTGTGTGACATAAAATTAAATATAGGATATATAAAACCAATACTGACAAGAGAGAAGCAAGAAATTACACATTTCTTCAAACATTAGCTCCTAGCATTCTTTCCTCTCAAATCTTGCTACGGCTTTACATGGCGTGCTTTCCTTTCTGCGAAAGAGTCTATTACCTCATCAAAGTTCGTCAAACGTTTTGCTACATGAAAAATCGAAATGTCGTCTAATACTGAAAAAGCTGTTAATACAAATAATACCCAAGACTGGTGTGGTTTCTCTATCTGATTACGTCTGTTTTGTCACTGTCTGCTAGATAAAACAAAATAGGCCTTTCTAATATAACAGCAATTTTGTAACACACCAAATAAACGAGGCTGTTTTGGTACAAATGGCCATTTTTATAACACGACAGAATACAATCCAAAGTACCAATATCAAATGCATATTAGGCCTACAACAAGCAAAAAGCTTTATGTTAGGAAATAGTTTCACATTTCATTCATACGCACCAGCTTCTCAAGCAAGAGATCGAAAAGTAGTATTACGAAATTTTTATATAAATTTGGAATCGTCTTATTCTTCCATAATTTGTGTGATGTCCCCATTTCTTCTCCTTCCTCATTCTAACAAACAATCTTGTCATCACCAATTCTTTAGCTATTGCTGCCACTGTCAAAATTTGTTCGCTGATTAGTTTCACTAACCCTGCCAGAATCACAGGTTTAGTTATACCGCGATTTTTTTTCCGATTAGGCGTTATTATGTGTTCGAACAACACGTTTTCCGTGTTACTTCCAGAATAGAACTTATGCGGCTGCTAGTCAGAGACTGTACTACTGGTCCTTACTAGTGTAGTGATCTGGCCAAAAATTTTCTGTCAAAATTTCATTTTTTTGGATACACCCAGACGATAATTATTCCTGTCAGTCGTTTATTTCCATTCTGGTAGTCTCAATCTATGGATTTCGTCAGTAATTATAACAATGCTGATCATTTGTAAACCCAATCAACCACATAATCAGACATAGATTGGCATTCATGCGTTCGGCTTTACTACCTCAACTCATATAGCTCCGTCCCCTTTTGTCTGCGGTAAGTTTATTTCTAGATGCGACGAGGATTCTCCTGATAGAGACATCACGTACACTTTGCATGCATTCAAGAGTCAACTATGATTCATTCAGAAATCAACTTAAAATGTGTTCAAAAACCAACAGGTAAGCGTTTCAAAATCATATGAATAATCAATAGACAAACGTGCGCTGGGTGCTTTGAGAAGCAAGTTTTTTTCCTCAAGAATATGAATTTGGCACCCCCTTTTCCCGGTAGCATCTAGCTGCATGTTGCGACTGCTTGCACAGCCAACAGCCACATTCCTATTGCCAGAAGCGGGAGAATCTACTGCTCAAACGTGACTACTCAACTGCGCATGCGCATGAGCCCGCGCGTAACTGCAAAATCAAATCGAATGTAAACAGTTGCGACTTCACGTTCATTGGAGGCATTTTGTTGTTATGAAGCACTGCATAGTCTTCCTAAAGCCTTTGACACATTTTCAATTGGCAGACGCTTGCATGAGCACTGTGTGTCGTCGTTGTACATGGCGCGTTTCCTTTGCAATTGATGTTATTTTCGTTTTTTCTCTCATTTATGTTTTTTTTTGTGAAGTATTATTCTGCAGTAGTGGGATACAGTAATGTCCTTTGTTAGAGTATTGGTTCTTACGAGACAAAATTACAAAAATTTAACTGAAAACTAAAACAATGAAAAATTCCCAGAATTCTAAAAATATCTCGGGTTTTTCCCAGATGAAAAAATTCCCGGGTTTTTCCCGGATCGTATACACCCTGATTATCGCAAAATAGGGGAGAGAGTGTGACCGACATGATAAAGGATTTGGGATGTTGTTGTTGTGGTCTTCAGTCCTGAGACTGGTTTGATGCAGCTCTCCATGCTACTCTCTCCATGCTACTCTATCCATGGGACGGACATAACTAAAATAAAGACTTTTTCGTTGCGGCGGAATCTTCCCACAAAATTTCAATCACCAAATATCTCCTGCAAATGTGAAAATATTTTGTTGACGCTGACCTACATAGGGAGAAATGATCATCATCATAAAATAAGGGAAGTCAGGGCTCACACAGAAAGATGTAGATGTTCATTTTTTCACGCTGTTCGAGATTGGCATAATAGAGAATTATTATGAAATAATAATGTCCAGAAAGTTCTGGTTGAGAATTACGAATTATTTAGGAATACAGGAGATGACTCACCAAAAGACAGGCGCTGCACTGTCGATAGGTACAGGAACAAAAGGTACAGAGCTTTGCTAGCTTTTGGAATGAATTTCCTTTTCCAAGCTTGCAGGAGAAACATGCACAAAACCACATGCTTGTCACCCTATACTGCGCTCAGTTCGACTGCCCAGAATTATTGTGAAGCAGGTTCTACAGGTACTTATAAGTGTGATTTGCAGATTATCCATGTAGATGTTGATGTAGCTACAGCTGACTTTAACATGTGAACTATCAGGCATAAGGGAGCGTGTACCTCTGTCTGTGCTGTCTGTTTTAAAATACTGGACAGCCACAACGAAATTTTATGAAGTGTAGTCGGCAACACAAACTCAACACCCTAATGGCTATTGCGTATAATACTGATTTCTAAAAATATAGTGGAAATTTCAGTCCTTCGACGAATGGCATATGTTGTCATTTGAAACTTGATATAAATATGCTGTTAGAGTGAAGTACTCCTGCATTATAACTATCAGCGAGAGTACTTATTTTTCTCCATAGGCCAATGAGAAAATTCCTGCAATATTAGGAGTGGTTGCTTCAAACCATAAGGCACTCATTTCAGCGTGCGAGCAGGCGAGCGCACGCGCGCACGCACACACACTTGGAATATAGGGCAGTGCTGATCCTCTGTTAAAAAAAAAAGGGGGGGCGGGGGGAGGAAGGGAGGGAGGGAGGGACGGATGGAGGGAAGTACTCAGTAACACAAATAGCAAAGCAATATTTTAGTATTTCGATACGAATATACTTTCCACTTCTGCGATATTCTGCAGAGATAATTTTTAATCAAAGTGTGTAAAAATAACAATAACAACTTCTTTAAATTTATATTTTTTGCTTAGATAAAACACAAACTTAATTATTACAGTAAGTTAGTCTTTTCCTTTTTTTTAAGCAACAGGTTCTTGCAGCCTAAAACAATCACTGACGATTTTCCATTTGTCTCCTTCTGCTGTTATAACAAAATTCTGCTGGAATGGTCTTTGTGCCTTATCTTGAAATTTCACAAATCCACTAACTTGTACCACAAACGTAAGCTGACTAGAGACAGCAACATCTGTAATTCAAAGAATATTTTAGAAAAGTATAGTTGTTAAAGATAAACTATCTTACATAATACTGAGAAGCCAATACATGTTGGTGGTGCATATCTATTCACTTGCACTTCCCATATAAGTACTGTTAAAGAAATACTGACATATGGAGACATTCTTCTCATTACTACAATTTACAATTTTTTTTTTTTTCTTGGTGTTGTGGTGATCTTCAGTCAGGAGACCATTATAACAAAGTACGGCATTTGACTGTTTTCTGGAAATTGTGTTAAGCTATTAATTATTTTATTATACTCTCCTAACAGGCTTTTCCCCCTCTAGAATTTCAATATTCTTTTATAAAAATAGAAATGAAAATCAAATAATTTGGACGTTCGCTAAAATGCTCCATTCGATTCATGTGATGCCTGTGACGTCACTGGCTAGTTCGCTGCTGCTACTGTCATAATGTTAGTTCACAGTGATGTATTGTTTTGGATTTTACATTTCAGGAAAGTGTTACAAATGGTGTGTAGTACCCAGGGTGTATACGCGGACAAGGAAAAAAAAATTCCAGGATTTTTCCCGGATATCCAGGTTAAAAAATATACTGCTTCCCAAGTGAAAATACAGTTTTTCTGTGCTAAGTGGCAGTAGGTTTTCCGTAGATTTTCCATCAGAACTGTAAAACTTATCAATCCTTGGAATGGGTAACATTTTATACACTGGCATAGAACTTCCCGGCACATTAAGGGGGGGGGGGGGAGGGGGAGGGGGGAATCGAGATTGCGAGGCCCTTTTGTAAGCCAATCATATCTCATGCCACGCGATCTCACCTGCCGATGACAGCAGATATTCAGAGCATAGCACATGTGTTGTAATCACCCAATCACTGTTAAGTAGCACGAACACACAAAGAAAAAATGTTAATGGTTTACATTAATATACATCGTATAGCTACAAGAGAAGCTAAGCTTTCACATGTAATACTGATCCTTTTTTTTTTTTTTTTTTTTTTTTTTTGCTTGTGTTATACTTTAAGATACACCACACAAATGTGCCAGTAAATTTAAAATATTCTGGGCTTGAAATTCTTCTAAGTGGCTGGTGGCTGGTCCTCAAAGTGTTAAGTTTTAAACGAGAGTCAAATGCTCTGTGATTCACAAAATTCATCCCACATTCTCACACGTAACATAATTCATCTCGTGTGAAAGGAAATTTACTTTGAAAGTAGCACGTTTCAAACCAGCATTCGCAGTACTTTCCCAAGACTGTTAGAAATCAGTTCCTTTTAGCAGCTGCCATAGAGCACCAGAAAACAGACATTATTGCATGTGCGCAGCTGCAGCTACTATTTAGGAAGCCCGCATGTTCATACGTATAATGCCACACGTAGCAGAAGATGAAAACATGCACTTGAAATTTAGTGAACAATTGGAACTAGCCAATACTGTGGAATGAAACACTTTGTTTCAAATAAACTGACTGCCTCAGCGGAAAAGATTAATAAAGCCAAAGTTCTTTAGCAAACTAAGAAAAATAACTTCTTTGTTCAGCAAGGCGATTAATGCTTGACTGCCAGAAACGTGGAAATAAAATAAAAATCAGAAAACTGAAGCTAATAATATATTTTTACCTTCTGTAATTATGTGAGTGTATTTTAATTCACTTGATAACTCCTGGCCACAGAAATCTGTTTTGTTTTCATTTGATGTGGGAGCTGTAAATGAAGAGGAAAAAGCGAAATCACTTAACATAAACACGGATCATGTGAAGACCCCCCCCACACAACGCTGCGCATGCACGAATCTGGCAGCTAGGGTGCACTAGAAATATTTTTTTCATTAAAATCTGACTGCTTGCGGCTGCTGCTAGTACAGCTAACAACCACACTTCAAGCATCTGGAAACGGGAGAAGGTACTGCTCATACGCGAGTCAACTGTGCATGCACATGAGCCCGCTGGCAACTGCTGAAACAAATCTAAAGTAAACAGTTGTGATGTCACACTCATAGAAAGCAGTTTATTGTTACGAAGTATTGCATAGTCTTCACCCTAAGGCTGTTGACATACTTTAGCTGTTTGCAGATGCTTGTGCGCGCACGGCGTTTAGTTGTAAATGGCGCATTTCCTTTGCAAATAAAGAAAGTTTTATTGTGTTTTTTCTCTCGTTTATATATTATTGTTGCAGTATTATTCTCCAGTAGCAGGATACAGTAACATTCTTTGCTAGAATATCAGTTCTTACCAGTCAAAATTACCTGAAACTAACTGAAAACTGAAACAATGAAAAATTCCTGGAATTCCGAAAAATTCCCGGGTTTTTCCAAGCTGGTATACATCTTGAGTACCATACTGTACTAATCCATCTACAGAAACTTCTGAAAAGCTGTTTTTGAGTGTTCTGGAAAACGAGAAGATGTGCAAAATGTGGTTGCACTGTACCAGCAAATTGTCACCACATCAACACACAAGTTCATGAACTTAATTAAAAATATGTTGCAGAGTGAAGTTAACATTAACATATCTCCAAGATACGCTCTTCCATTGTCACAACAGAGGACAGCAACTCCTCGTGAAAATTGTCGTTTTACGTAACTACGCGGTGAACCACCAAATTCTATAAGATGATGTCCATAGATAACTGATTTGAATCCAACCTGACAGAAAATTTTAACTTATTTGTAAAATGACTCGACAGTCTTCTCAAATGAAAACCAAATCAAAAGTACAAAACTTCACCACACCGACCAGAAACAGAATATTATTGTGTTTTCCTTGCTGTTTGCATGCGCTTACTTTTGCAATCACTGTTCACACATGTCACCTTCAAAAAGATATTTTCTAGTTAATGTGACTTTTTATTTTATTAAAAAATATGTTTTTATCTTCTTACTGTGTAACTAGGATCCTTATTGTTTAAACTTTTGCAGTTTCATTATCTTACATAAATATGAAGTGTGCTTCTGACACTAATGTTAGTTTACACTCACAAACCTCACAGCCCTTACATTTGTGTCACATTCGTTTTGTACATTTTTTATATATCTCCATATTTTCTCATCATCCTACACCTCGTTGTACTGTGCACATATGGTTATATCTTCACTACTACTAATGCTTTCCGAAAAAGTGAATTTTTTGTTCTCAAAGTAAATGCATTTATCCTCTGTTGTCCATTTCTCAGACTACAACTAATACGAAGCTGTATACAGGGTGTTTATAAATGAATATTGGGGTTTTAATGCTTTATAATATTTATTATATTAAATTTAGTTATAAATGATACATAAAATGAAAGAGCAACTCAAACAATTTTACCAAGAACCTTATAAATGTTCAATGTGAGCCACACATCAAGGCTATAGCCGAGTTCTTCCCAAATGTTGGTAAGTGTGTCTTCCGTGACTGTAGCAACAGCTGCTTCAATCCGGTTTCTTAATTGAGGGAGGTCTGCTGGTAGCGGAGGCACATACACAAAATCTTTGTGAAGCCCCAAAGGAAAAAATAGCATGGCGTTAGGTCGGATGAACGTGGAGGCCACGCGAAGCAAGCCCTGTCATTGGGCCCCTTGCAGCCTATCCAGTGCTTGGGTACAGAGAAGTTCAACCAATTGTGTACTTCACTGTGCCAGTGAGGTGGCACACCATCTTACTGGAAAATTAAGTTCTCTGGCTCATCTTCTTCCAACTGAGGGAAGAGCCACTAATCTAGTGTATCAAGGTAAGAACTGCCAGTTACAGTAGGTTCACCAAAAAAGAAAGGTCCATAAACTTTTCGTGGGATACGACACAAGGCACAGTCACTTTAGGGGAATCTCGTTGCATTTGTACCACCTCTTGAGGATTTTCTGAGCCCCAGATGCGCACATTGTGAGTGTTAACATGGCCAGTAAGGTGAAAGGTCGATTCATCACTGAAGACAACATGATCCAGAAAATCTTTATCATCATGAAACAACATTTTGTTTGCGAAGTTGGCACATAATACATAGTCTGCCGGCTTTAGAGCCTGTAATAGCTATAAACGGTAAGGACGTAATTGTACGTGTTTTCTTAAAACTTTCCAAACAGTCAACATGAGAACTTGTTATTCACGACTAGCCTTCCGGACTGATTTCTTTGGGCTACGAATGAACGACTCTCTCATTCGTTCAACAGTCTCTAAACTAACTCTTGGTTGTCCTGTGCTCTTTCCTTTACAAAGGCAGCCATCATCTTCAAATTGATGATACCATCTACGAATGTTATCATCACTTGGAGGATCAAAACCGAACTTCAGTCGGAATGCACATTGCACAGTAACTGCAGATTCAGTCTTTGCAAACTGCAAAGCACAAAACGCTTTCTGTTCACTAGTCGCCATCTTCGCTACTACTGCTGTCTAGCAGATTGCGGCGGAAACATTAGGCACTGCGCATGCACACTGATGCCAAACACGACTGTTTGAGTTGCTCTTTCATTTGACATATCATTTATTACTGTAAGTTTAATGTAATAAATATTATAAAGCATTAAAACCCTGATATTCATTTATAAACACCCTGTATAATACAGCCGACAATCAAAACAACTGCTACCATCAGTGCTTGCTAATGCTATTTTCGTATTTCATATAAAACTTTAAAAATGTATGATCCTTCCACGTTTCGAACATGTGACCTCTTTCACTACAGCTGAATGCACTACCTGTTGTGCCACAGGACACCTAAAGTATGCTGCATCTCTGCTGAGTGCCTTCTAACAGGAAATCAGCACTAAGTTTTACCAAGACTAATTTTGTTGTGTTTTGGGTTGTAGCTCTTGACTGACAGTCAACAATTTAGTTATAATATACAGACACATTTGAAAAAGTTCTAAAAATCCTTTGTTTTGAGCAAGTTTAATGATGTTACAAGGAGTGAGGAAAAGAATGTCCATCGTTGCAAATATCACTGCTCTAAATGGGTGAGGCATAAATGCATCAACTTTCGCAAGGCTTCCACTATCAGCATTCACATAATTCCTTTTTATTGTTAAGTAAAAGTTGTAACTGCGTTTTCCATCACTAAACAGCTAAACTGTTCACAGTAAAAGTAAGTAAAAACCCTGTAACTTCAGCTAATGCTCCTATAATGTGAGTATAGCTTCATCTTACTCCTAGCCTGTGACGTCATCAGAGCATCAGCCAGTAACACAGTGTTTTCAATCACATGACCAGGTCTTGATATTTAATGATTTTTAAGCTTTAATAGCATAAAAATAATATACTGTGAGAATACTGACTTGTAAATGCTATTTCAATGTTATAACTGATCAGAATAACAACAATCTGAACCACATTTTTAATACAGGAAAATAGCCTATTCTCCATGCTACTCTATTCAATCACACACAATTTAAGGAGCCATTGTACAGGCAGTGCTGGCCTATTGAAAAGCTTTGTATTCTTGAATTGTGGGAGTAGAGTACAATTTAAAACTGGTCTGTAGCATAGCCTTAAGTCCAGGGGCAGTTATGCTAAGGTTGGAAGGTAAGAAACTGATCTGTAGTGCGGCTCGAAGTCTAGGTTAATAATTGCCAAAATTCACTCCATAATTATTAGGTTTTTCTTTATAAAAACTGAAAGCTGCCTTATATAACGGAGGAATCCCAGAAGTGTCCTTGTCCAAAGGCTGTACATCAACAATGAAAAATATTAGAAGGATTGCATAACAAACTATTACAGAAAAAAATAGGAACACGAAAAACAATCTGGAAAAGATGTGAAAAGAACAGGCATTGTAACGATTCCATGAATAAATGCGATCTATTTCATCACTGGGCAATGGAGAGCCCACGAAACACTCTTCACGACACTGGCACACAGCATATGAAATAGGAATAGAAACACTTTTTTTTTTTTAATTCATATGTCACAGGTAGAGGTCTGCGGATGCGGATATCCGCGGTGTTTGTTACTTGGCGGATAAAATTGCGACCGGCACGGATATCCGCGGGTCATCTGCGGATAATGAGCAAGGCATCTGCCCAGTACGTATGTTGCAATGTTAGTTGAAAACTTCAAGTCTGTTGACATTCTTGGAATCTTGCAGGGCCCAGGTAGAGCGGATGTCTGTTGTCGTCAGCCCCTGGCTACGACCGACGTAGCTGTACCCAAGAGACCTGCGCCTAATCCGTTTCCGAGACTGTGTCTTTCGTGTGGCATGTGAAGTGCTCCCTGGGTGGCAAACCTGCCCACTGTCTACCAGATAGGTGCCCGTTGCAATTTTGCGCTGCTTTCAGTTAGCGCTTTGTATTGACCGTGTGACAACGTGCATCGTAGCAAATATCAGTGAGAGTTCTTTCTTCAAATGAACACCATATCGATGGATACAATTTCGTGTAAGGTGAAAAAAGGTTATTTTACATTAGTGAAGAAAAACAAATTGAAATCGCCAATTTGGAAAAATTTCGGATATGTATTTGATGGCAACGAAAAGATAAAAGATATAGTGGCTTGTTTTGCATGTAAAAAGGTATATTCCTACACTGGACACAAAAGTGGAACTTCAAATTTGCTAAAACATTTGTTTGAGGCTGGACAAAGTAGCATAATTACTTATTTAAATACCAAGAGGGACCTGAAAGATCCTGAAGTTCCGCTAAATTTGAAGACAGCCGCGACAGAAAAACTTACCAATTTTGTCAGCAAAGACATCTTATCATTCGAAGTTGCGTGTGGATCTGGGTTTCTCGAGACGGCACAGTTTCTTATTGATGTGGGGGCCAAGTACGGTGCAGTGAGTGCTAAGGAACTGCTACCTCATCCAACCACCATATCCAGAAATTTGAAGGAAACGGCCGATCGTCTGCGTAAAACTGTCCCCGCAGAAGTGAAGAATATATTCAGAGATATAGATGGAGCACTAGCTGTTGATTTATGGACTGATTCGTACCGTAAAATAAACTATATGGGAGTGACTGCACATTATGTTAATTATGAAGAAGTGAAACTTGAGGATCGAGTGTTGTGCACCAGAAATTTTGAGACTGTGATAAAAAAAACCACGAGAAAACATTGAACTTGAATTAATTAAGATACTACGGTCGTTCGATTTATTGAGTGCTGTGAATAACACCGTGTTCGTTACGGATAGAGGTCCAAATATAGTGGTAGCACTTCGCCAATACAAGAGGCTATCGTGCTCAGCACATATTCTTAATACTGTGCAGGAGCACACGACTCGAGGAGACGCGAATGATGAGGAGAGGGACGTGCAGCGACTAATAAATTCCTGTCAAGCTATCACAACTTTCTTTAAAAGATTTGGTCTTCAGAAGTCATTGAAAGGAGATATAGACACACAATGGAACAGTAAATTGGATATGTTTGAGTCTATTAATTCACAATGGTTTGAAGTTCTGTCAATTTTGTCAGAGAAAAATCAAGATAATTTGACTGATTCTATAGACAAGAGGATGTTGGAAGATATAATAACCTTTCTGACACCATTTAAAATAGCTTCTTGTGAGCTCGAAGCCTCCAAAACCCCTACATTTTATTTCTGTGTGTTGTGGAAGTTAAAACTTCTCTCCTTCCTTGAAAAAAATAATGGCAACTCCCCATTTCTGATAGATTTAAAGAGTACAGCCAAATCTATTTTAATCAGCAAATGGGACATAACAGTAACCCATAAACTTGCAACGTTTTTGAATCCAAAATATAAAAACCTAAAATTTCTTAGCAGTGTCGAAAAAGATGAAGTTGTAAAGGAAACAAAATTGTGTTGCGAGAAATTGTACACAGTTAAAAGATAAGGAGGAAACAACGTCTGGAATTCCTGGAGCGGGGGCGAGGGGGACAGAAGTCTGACGTACTTTTTAATGAATTTGAAGATTCCTCAGAAGATGAATCGTTGAGAGATCTTGACTTCGCGTCAGATGAAATTCCCAGATATACTAATGATAAAGTCCAATTTTCGGAAGGCATTGACCTGATAGCTTGGTGGCATGGACGTAAAAACGTCTATCCGCGTCTTCCCAAACTCGCATACTTCGTGCACTGCATTCCAGCGTCCAGCGCGCCATCTGAGAGAAGCTTCTCTACTGCGGGACAAATAATGCAGGACCAACGCACGTCCTTGAAGCCACATACGATTGATGACATCATGTTCCTGCATAGTAATCTTCCAAAGTAAAAAGGTACTTGTACAGCTTCTCTTACTTCACTATATTTTTTGGGCTTATCTGAATTAGTTACAATTTTTTTTCATCTGATTCTTTCTTTTACTGAATTTGAATCAGAAGCAAGCAGAAGATGAAAATATTTAATCTGAAACCTGTGAGTTTTTATTGTAATATTTATAGTAAAGAATTTCCTCGACATATTGTTAGTATTTTTGCTATTCCCATCAAGAACATTTAAGTAGCATTAGGTAAAAGAAGGAAATATTTAACAAGCAATTTGTTTTGTTGTAATTTTCATATTAAAGAGCTCAATTTTAAGTTTTTACTCTTCGCAACAAGAACATTCAACAGCTAACACATCAATATTATTAAACTAGGTAATGATGATCTCGTAAGTGCCTACCTAAATTTTAGTGTGCATTACAGTAACGTTTGCAGTCGCTCTTTGTGAACAGTGAAACAGCCCGGCCGGAGCGGTGGCATGGCGGGCCTTGTAATTAATTACAAGTAGGACTTCAAACTACAGCTCACGACCACCAACAAGCTGTGACTGCGATAGCCCGTGAAAGATTATTCTGATCACATTGAAAACTTACAAAATATTCAAATCATCCAAAATAATAATGTGTATTTTAATTTACCAGCCAATTAGTAAAGATAAGGGCTGAAATTCGTAACAAAATTGAACCTTTTAACTGTAATTCGGTATTGCTTAACAGGGAACAGTGCCTAACATTTGTAGTTATGGGACAGTGGTTTTTATATAGACATCTTGAAATCGTTTGCAGTTCCATTAAACTCTGAAAAAAATTATTTATATTTTAAAGTATTAACTGCGAAATCTACTGCAAATTTTGTCTTAGTAATTTAGACCAATGTTGAGGATGTTTTAAAGTGCGAAAAACTTTGTTTAGTTAGGAATGAAACAGACATTTCATTTATCACTAGGTCTTTATTCGATAAATCAGCCAAAAGGTGAGGTTCGAGATTTCAATCATATTTTTAGCTAAAGCTAAATGGACTCCTAATTTCTATAACCACTGATTTTGTTGTCACTCTTCGGAAGACGAGTTATTTCTTCCAAACAACGTCAATTATTGCTGGCAGTTTAACTTTTTCACAGGTGCGCCAGCATTTAGCAGTGTAGGCCTAATACTGTAAATATTTTCATCTGGAAATGACGAGGACTGAACGCGTAAGCTATAATATAATCATCAGCTGACATGAATGGCTTCAAAATTTGACACATCCAAGCAGTGAGTACAAAAAAACTGTCGGTAAATGATGCAATGTGCTAGTAACAGTTTAAAACCATCGTCATTTTCAGCTGCCTTGGCACAAGAGCAGTGAAATATAATTGTTTCTATACACGTATTTTGATCATTTAATACTATTACACTGAATTTTATTTTTTTAAATAGTGTTTCCAATCGCACGAGATCCGAGCCGCTACTGTGTGTGCTCCGGAGCGCCAATGCTTTCCTATTTGGAAATGGTCTGCTTTAGAGCATTTCCTGTGATTTAAGAAGTCAAAAGTAGTTAAGTTGTCACAGAAATGGCAACCTAACAATAACTACGTTATTACATACCATAATTCTAAGTACTTCTGTCTATTACTATTGGTTACTCATTCAAAATTTAAATATATGTGGAGGCGGATAAGGAACTTGCGGATGCGGATTAATTGCTGCGGATGCGGATTGCACTTTTCTTATCCGCGCAGACCTCTAGTCACAGGTGTATCTACTGTAAATTATAATGATCCAAATAAACAGCATCCTAACATTGGTGCTATGTAGCATCTCACTCAGAATGGACAGTATTTTGTTTCCTACTGTGAATGTGCTGTTCCTGAAGTAGTTCCTCTGCAAAACAGATGGCAATAAGGTGCATATAGTCTAGTTTGTTCTCAGTCAAAGCAGCTGCCAGTAGCAGCCGAAACACGAACTTTGACTAAAGAAGTGTTAAAATTAAGAAATGGGCCAGCGAAGATATTGTAATGTAAAATATGTACATTGTCTAACCAGAAAAAGAATAATTAAGTGAATGTAGTGACTCCATTTGGTCATTAAAATACACAATATTTTTAGGGGAATGAATATCAACAAAGAAGTTTGCAAAGATGAAATCTCTGATGGATTTGGGTTGCGAAAGACGCATAGGTACAATTTAAACAAATGAGCAACTGCTCTACAGTTACTGTTGAATTAATCCATTCAGTTCCCATTGGACCAAAGAGTACAGCACACATTTGGGGCTGAAGGTACGAAAAGGACATAGCCAAAGGGAGGGTCCTGGGGTCTGGACACCCCTATCACCTAACTGAAATTACGTTTATTATATTTGCCATGTAGCAAATCTGGAAGATATTTTGATTTTCAGTCATACGATGAAAAAGTGGTATGCAGTATTGATAGTCAAGGCCATCGATAAATTAACTATCCATATCACTACTTGCTGTTACCATCCCTCCTTTAGCTAAGACAACTACTGGCATTGTTGCCTTTACTTGAGATCAGTAGTTGTTTTGTTAATCAGGTAAGTTCTTACTTGCAGCTGAATTTAATGTAAGTGCTACCGTTTATTGATTTTGTGCGGTTATGGTACCTTCTAATTATGGATAAGTTTGTAGCAAGAAAGAAGAAGAAAACGGATTTTATTCGTCCATTTGCACTAAGGTAAGTTCAAAATACATATGCACCTCTGTAACAGCCTAATTACCTACATATAGCAGTTTAATGTTAGTACTGAAGTCTTTATTTGGAGACTGGCAGAACTTTGGAGTTTCAGTATTTCACAAGGTAGTGTAGTGGTAAACATCCTTACAAATAACATTAAATACAAATCAATGCACAAAAATATGCTTCGATTTGCCAGTGTAGCCCAAACCTCACGCTGGTTAACAAAAACATTGTGCAAATGGTGATCATTGCATTTCTTTAAAAAAAGTTGCACAAAATTCTATCATTGGTAGCCCACCTGGGAAAATATCATCCAATATGGTTGCCCAGATGGTACTCAATTATGAAAACCAGTTCCGATATGGAACAATGAGGAGTAGCTTGTGGAGAGCAGAAGGGGTATGTGATAGCTCAGTCTATAGTTCATTCATTTCTAAAACAAAATAAATGTGATAAATGACAACTTACGTTGTAGAGGAATTTATTAGCATCACAGACTGTATAACCATATTATCATGAATAAATACCAACTCATTTATGAGGTTGCAAACATTAGAGGTCTAGCTGAAATCAATGGTAAGATCCCAAAACTGTAGTTGATAACATTTCTGTAGTTTGTTTTGTTTTATAAATAAATTTGATTGCTACAGCTTCAAGTTGACTGTTCAAATAATAATTTTTAAAGAAGTTCATCACTTGAGAAACTTGAAGAAATTCAATGAAATGAAAGATACTTCAATAAAATTTGAGACTGAACTGAGGAACTTGGTACACTTTATATATTGAAGGAATTCTCACACTTCGTTTCAGTTAAGTTGTAAATTTAAATACAAGATAGTAGAAGGAGAAAAATAGCTATTGTCAAGAGAGGTTTGAACTCGTTTAACTTTATAAGTTTCAACCCAATGTTTTAGATTCTTCTGTTTTACGAGAGTGAACCTTATATTACATGACTGAGCCGTGTTTTGTTAGCAAGGAGAAATACTTTATATTAGAATTTTAATTCATTTTGCACTAGAAAGAAGTTATCATATTGCCACATAATGAAATACTTAACTGTGCATTTGGGTACTATATTGCAGAAAATATATGTTATACCTTTCTTAAGAAAAGCTTTTCTTTCTTAATTTTATAGACCAAATACTATTTGTATGAAAGCCTCCCGAAACTGAGAGCCTCCTGAAAGCAAATTATTTACACAAAATTAAAAAATTAAAAATGTGTTTTCAGAATAAATGAGAAACATGGGACTTTTGAAGATGCTCTTTAACAAACTGGACTAATCCCCCACCTTTCTGGCAAAATCCTAGCTACAGCCCTGCATGTACATACACTATGTGATCAGAAGTATCGGGACACCAGCAAAAACAAACGTTTTTCATATTAGGTGCATTGAGCTGCCACCTACTGCCAGGTACTCCATATCAGTGACCTCAGTAGTCATTAGATATCGTGAGAAAGGTCCGCGGCACTCATGGACCCAGATAGAACTGGAAGGAGGATCAGCATTGACCGTATTTTTTGTTTTATTATCCGCAAAATTGATTTTCGGTCACTTAGTGATCATTTTCAGTGCTGTAATATACATTTAAAATTGGTAGGCACTGGTATCAACAAGCTTAGAGTGATCACATAAACTGTTGATACCAGTGCCTACCAATTTTAAATGTATATTACAGCACTGAAAATGATCACTAAGTGACCGAAAATCGATTTTGTGAATAATAAAACAAAAAATACGGCCAATGCTGATTCTCCTTCCAATTCTATCCACTATTTGGTCGTGGTGTACAGAACACTCCATGGAGTCGCCAATCAACTCATGGACTCACTTCACGTGGTCAGGTGATTGGGTGTCAATTACATCATATGTCTGTATGCAAGATTTCCACAGTCCTAAACATCCCTAGGTCCACTGTTTCTGATGTGATAGTGAAGTGGAAATCTGAAGGGACATGTACAGCACAAAAGTGTACAGGCCGACCTCGTCTGTTGCCGGACAGAGACCACAGACAGTTGAAGAAGGTCGTAATGCGTAATAGGCAGACATTTATCCAGACCATCACACAGGAATTCCAAACTGCATCAGAATCCACTGCAAGTACTACGACAGTTAGGCGGGAGGTGAGAAAACTTCGATTTCATGGTCGAGCGGCTGCTTACAAGCCACACATCACACTGGTAAATGCCAAAGGACGCCTCACTTGGTGTAAGGACCGTAAACATTGGATGATTGATCAGTGGAAAAACGCTGTGTGGAGTGATGAATCACAGTACATAATGTGGCAATCCGATGGCAGGGTGTGGGTGTGGGTGTGCCGAATGCCCGGTGAACGTCATCTGCCAGTGTGAGTAGTGTCAACAGTAAAATTCAGAGGTGGTGATGTTATAGTGTGGTCTTGTTTTTCATGGAGGGGGCTTGCACCCCTTGTTGTTTTGCATGGCACTATCACAGCACAGGTCTACATTGCTGTTTTAAGCATCTTCTTGCTTCGCACTGTTGAAGAGCAATTTGGGGACGGCGACTGAGCAACACGATCGAGCACCTGTTCATAATGCTTGGCCTGTGGCGGAGTGGTTGCATGACAAAAACATCCCTGTAATGGACTGGCCTGCACAGAGTCCTGACCTGAACCCTAGAGAACACCTTTGGGATGTTTTGGAACGCTGCCTTCGTGCCATGCCTCACCGACCGACATCAATACCTCTCCTCAGTGCAGCATTCCACAAAGAATGGGTTGCCATTCCCCAAGAAAACTTCCAGTACCTGATTGAACATATGCCTGCAAGAGAGGAAGCTGTCATCAAGGCTAAGTGTGGGCCAACACCATACTGAATTCCAGCGTTACTGATGGAGGGCGCCACGAACTTGTAAGTATTTTTCAGCCAGGTGTCCGGATACTTTTGATCACATAGCGTATGTTATGTGCATCTCACTAATCTGAGAGACAACACAAAATTATTGCACAAAAAATAAATTATGAGAAAACCATTGTTTGGCAGGTCTTTTAAACTGTAATGATAATTTTTACACAAATGTCAGTCCCACCTCAACTAACAAAGTGATCGCATGGCAATCAGATTTTTGTAATTTTTTGTATTTGTAGTACATGAAGTTCAGAACTCAAACATACCTCTCTCAAAGCAGTTTGATGTAACACTGAAATATTCTTGAGAAAATCGACTTTGAAATTTTCCAATTGTGTTTAATATACTAAAATATATTTTTTGACAAGCAGCATGGCTCTGTGGTAGAGTGCTCGCTCCTTGTTCAATTCCATATGGAGTCAAATTTTTAAACAAACGTGCATGTTCTAGGAGCATTTCCATGACCCGTAAAATACATAATGCATATGAGACTGGTAATTACTAGATCTGTAAAGTTTGAATACCTATATCACTTAAATATAGAATTCATAAAATATATGCAAATTAACACAGCTAATTGTCATTTTTAAGAAAAATGTGTGTCCTCTTATTTCTAATTATATACTGCACATAAAAATCTCCTTCTCATTGCAAACAAAAATTCTTAATTACACATCTGTTATAAAAGACTGAAGAGTTAAAAAAGTTATAAATTGATTTTTTTATTGTTTTGTATTTTACACTTCACACACATGCTCATAAAACATGCACCTTTGTTAAAAAATTTGATTCTGCCAGGATTCAAATATGTTGTCTCTCCCATGCGTCAGGCGAGCACTCTACCACTTAGCCACAATGCTTATCAAAAGAATGCCACCTCAGTTTAGCGTATAAAAAGGCTCGGAAAACTCTGAAGACAATTTTATGAAGTGTTTTTGAGAGTTGCTTCAAACTGCTTTGGAAATGGTATATTTCAGTTCTGGACTTCAGGTACCATAAGTATAAAAAACTACTCTAGTGGGAATCAAATACAAGCAATTTTTCAATTTATCAAGCAGTTTCAGTCTTCTACATGAACAAATCCTGACAAGAACACTAACTTTGTGTCCACAGGTTCTTCTGTAAGAAAAAAGAATGGAAAAGTGCTGATGCAAATGGGACTGTTCAAGGGGTACCACAGCATCACCCTAATGCCTGGTCAAACACGGAACATGACAGGTCCAAACAAATATTATCCTACCTGCTGCTTTATACCTTGATCCAAATTCTTGAGTGATTTCTCCACTTATACCTCAAAAGGCTCAATTCCTTCTAAACCATTCCTGGACAAAGGAATCTGAATCTGTTTATTGTGACTGTCAACAAACGACCAGACAGGTTTTTTCTGTTATTTTACTGACTGTTGTCTTTCTTTACTGTAGACCTATTCTCAGATTAAGGTAATAAAATTGTCCTGAAGAAAATTTATGCCAATTTATTTACCTATTACTGGTTGAGCATCAAGTGATGTCAATCTATGTTCTGTAGACGGTAACTGCTCATAGAACTTCTGAATTTGGTCTTTACCAACAGTTCCATTTCCATTCCAAGAAAGGATCCCAGTATCTAAATAATATTTAGACATCAGCTGAAAAACAGAAACATGAGCTGTAAAACAGAACAAACAAGTCCACAGGCAGCTGCTTCATTTACACTCTACATTGTAACCAAGATAGATATTATTAATATCATATACACTCCTGCTGAAGTAACAGAAAACTAAGATCATTATTATCCTCACATGGGGTACTATAGTCTGTAAGGCTGATTTCAGCAAAGTGCACAAAATGCAGTACATAAAAACACTTGCAAATCAAACAATAACAGCAAAGGTGGCGTCTAATCTTCGTTATTACATAACTAATTTGGTTCTAAAAAATGCATAAGAATGGAAGCATTATGGTGGCTCAATTTCAGAACTGCGTGCACTTCATTGTCTTCCAAGACATCTGCCACTCTTGAGAGTGTTGACTCACGGAAAAAAATGAACTGGAACAACCGGTGAAAACAGCAAATCATTGCAGAAAATAAATGTAAGTGTAATTTGTCAAAGCATGCTGCTGGGGATTATATCAATATACTATGGTACGGTAGCTAATCACCACATAGAGGAGATGCTGAGTCACAGACAGGTACAATAAAAAGATTGCTAAAGGCCTTCTTCTAAAGTTCTAAAGTAGATATCTCTCTCTCTCTCTCTCTCTCTCTCTCTCTCTCTCTCTCTCTCTCTCTCTCTCTCTCACACACACACACACACACAATGATGGTACACAATTTGCTGCAAATTAGTCTCATACTTCCCAGATGAAGGGAGAAAATTCTTTGGTAAGTTTACATTCCACTTGTTCACTATTAAAAAGACAATGGTTTACGATATTTTTGTCAGAGTTAATCTTTTATCATTTCAAGAAGCATCATCAGCTACAAGTAATGGCTACATTTCTCTTGTTGACAAGTTTCATTTTGCTTCTTTTACTAAAATGCAGTATAATTTGGACAAACTCGCCTTGCAGTAGCTATAGTGACATAATTCTGACACAGAGTCATATTAAACTGTCAATGGGGACCAGAGAGGCAAATAACTTATGGAAAACTTCACTGTTTCAGTTCGCAGTAAAGTAAGAGAAAAAATCTCATGTTTATTTTCATACTTGCACATCCTCTTTTCAATAGATGTTGAGACTACAAAAAAAAAATGCGGTACTGGGTTAAAAAAAAAAAAAATTGAAATAAAAGCCATAGCTTCTGCTATATTGCCGCAGATAAGGAAGTTCTGTACGTTAAGTATATAGCAAAATACCTTACTTCTCGCGTGCTATCACTTTTCAAAATCTCACATCGGTATCTCATATGAGGGATGTTTTAATATTTCATTCTCGTACATGTGTGATCAGAAGTGAATGCGCCACAAATTCCATTTTAAGATTGGAGACAGAGAAAGACCTCCTCCCAAATCTACAGCAAACTGCAATATTTTAACTAAATTTATATGTATGTATGTAATATGAACCAATAACGACTCATAGTAACTCCTATTTTTCATTGCAAACTTTTCGAATTTCTCAAAGTGTTATACTTAAATGTGAATATCACATTAAGTATATCTGTTATCGAAATTTTGGGCACTTCATCACGAAGCTGACATATAACGCTAAAAGTAACGTTAAAATCAATTTTTTTGCTGATTAATTTCTTTACAAGCATTTGAGAAAGATTGCAGGGCATGCACATCGGTTCTGTCAGCACAGCGCTTTGCCAATCGGGGTATCGAAAGTGGGCAAAGAATGTCTAGTTAACTCCGGCTTGCTGGCAGATGTGGGGCTGTACCTATCAGTGCCATCACCTGTGTTGTGTGCTGCCTCATTAAATAAAAAGGGGATATTTTCCGAACTAGGTCAAGCTGCCTCACGCTGGGCCACATGCACAGGCAGCCTGGTTACTTTCCGCGCGCATCCTTACTTTTTTCTGTACGTTACAAGTTTCTTGAGTTTCGTATGTTTCTTCTGGCAAGCAAGTTCTATTTCTTCCTGCACCTCTTCATTCCGCACTTGATCCATCCATCATCCATACACAGCACCGTATTTTAAACACTTTCAGCTTTGCTAGGAGGTACATCACATCTGTACAGTGATTTACTTTAAACATACAATTTCAACCACTTGTAACAGTTTGATCTCACTCACTGAATTGTCTTTTGCCGCCATTCACTAATTCAGGACATGTGTGCCATCTTTTTTTAATTCAAGTTCATAAAACAGATCTCAAACTTATGAACATCCTGTACTACCATGGTGAATTTTCCTGTTCATTATATATTTCTACTGGTGTAATATTTAGTCTGTATCTTCTCTCTTTCAATTAACTTCAGAGGCATATTCTGAAAAATGAAAATCAAACTATAAATCTATAGCCATGTGAGGATTTGAGCCATCTGCCCTTCCCAAATACAAATCCACCTCACTGAATTTCATTTGGAGTGGATTTTAGATATTTTAATTTCTTCTGTTAAGTATTTACAGATTTGGCCAATTTCACTCTGCTGCTGACCAAGGTATGTTCTTCTTAGTATGCTTATTTATAATAAAATACGACAGACATGTCAGTTCCTGTTTAGGGGAGTGCTGGTCCAGCAATACATACACGAGTGCTTCTGTGAAATTTGCAAACCAGGAGAGAAGTACTCGTAGATGTGAAGCAATGAGGCCAAATTGTGAGTCATGCCTCAGTAGCTTATCTGGTAAGAACATTATTCACAAAAGGAGAGGTTCCAGTGTCAAATCTCAAGAGTTTTAGTCTAGCAGCAAGTTTTGTGATTGTATCTGACAAATGGGATTGGGGGAAGGCATTTTCACACAATCGGAATTCATAACATACCTATTGTCTGACAGCACTTAAAAAAGTGAAACATAATTTAAATGAGCTGAAGGTGAATCTTCAGAACATTTCAAAAACACGCCACAAAGTTTTCTGTCTTTCGTTAAAAGTTATCTATTGACAGACGTATTGCCTGATACAATGCTTAATTTCATGAAATAAATGCTTAGTTGCACAATATATTTCTCCTTTTCAAATAAATGTGAAAATTTCAATCAAACACTAATTTACTTACATGCCTCCTTTTATCCACACTTTCATAGTACAACTTCGTGAATTCCTCAGCAGTTCTGCAGGCTTGATCTACCTTTGCGTCCTACAATTTCAAATTTTATAATTATTTTAGAACATAATTAAATTACAAAACTAAACACTATTAGTTGTAAAAATTCAAGACGTAGAAGGTATTGGGGAAACAATCCTGACAAACAGGTAACGGGGTCATATACCACTAATGCCCAGCTTAGATCATGCAATTTCAGTGTGTGTGTGTGTGTGTGTGTGTGTGTGTGTGTGTGTGTGTGTGTGCGCGCGCGCGCGCATGCATACACATTTTCCTACAAGCTTGAAAAAGGAAGTGCATTCTGACAGCTAGTAAAGCTCTGTGCCTTTTGTTTGTGTACCTATTGACGACATAGTGCTTCTGCGTTTTGGTAAGTCATTTCCTTTATTTCTAAATAACTCGTACTTCTCAACCAGAACTTTGCATACATTATTAAGATTTTACTGATGTACCTAAGTGAGTGAGTGAGTGTGTGTGTGTGTGTGTGTGTGTGTGTGTGTGTGTGTGTGCACAAATATCCATATATGCACGGAAACGGCTTCATCATACTGTGTTTCCACTGTATATATTACTATTTACAGTTTTTATTCTGCTTCTGATCTTACACATTCTGACATTTTGTATGGTTTTACTGTATTGAATTTTGATTTTGGCTTGCATTTCTGTTTATGTTCTCACTAAAAATGTGCTGTAAATTCAAAATAAGTGGAATGAATAAACATTAAAAATATTAACTGGAGCTGAGGCACTTATTACTTTGTATGGTTTTCCACTTGACAAAATATACTTAAATGAACCAGTTATTGAAACAATGGAACTCCAATTTGGAATATCAACAATACAAACAAAAGGAAGATTGCTACTTACTGTAAAGATGACACATTAAGTTGCAGACAGACACAATGAAAAGACACTTACACATAAGCTTTCAGCACAGCCTTCGTCAGAAAAGGAACCACAAATGCTTCCATTCGCAAAAGCAAGCATACCTCTCTCTCTCTCTCTCACTCACACTCACACACACACACACACACACACACACACACACACAGAAACTGCCATCTCCAGCAACTTGGCCTGGAATGCAACTGTCACATGGAGCAGAAGCAGCAATCTGGAGAGGGCAAGAAAGTGGATGGATAGCTTGGTAAGAGTGGAGGGAGAGAACTCCCTACCAACACTTCACCAAATCCAGACCTGAAACATTCCCATAACACTGTTGTTAACCTTTCCACCAAAACCCTCTGCCCCACAGAAGTTTCAGTCCTATCCAAAGGTCTCCACTTTAGCCCTAGAACCAAATTTAATCCTGTGGACAAAGACCTAGTCTCCAACCCCCTGCCCTGCATTGGAGACACTTCTTTGTCACCAATCCCTGCAACCAAAACCAACCAAATCCGAACACTGAATGTTGCCTCTCCCAGTTCATACTACCATCCAACCGTGATCCCCCTACCAAAACAACCATTTATCACTTTCGAGGAATTCCTTATCTCCAAATTGGCCTCACAATCCTTCCCCAGGCCCCTTTCTCAGAACATCAACCTTTCAGCAGAAGAAAGGGCAGCCATACACAACCTCAAAACAAATCCTGGCCTAATCATGTATCTGCAGACAACAGTTCCATCATTGTTGTTATGAATTCCAGTGACTATTTGGTTGAAAGCCTCTGCCAATTATATGTCTCTTCCACCTATAAACTCTGCCAGAGTGATCCCATCCCAGAAGTTCAACATAACCTCCAATTCCTGCTTCAGGACTTAGGTCCTTCCCAGAACCTCTTCCCTCCATCCTTTTACTTCTCCACCCCTATGATACCCCACTAATCCATCTTCAACATGGTCCCCAAAATCCGCAAACCCAATAATCCTGGGCACCCAATTGTAGCTGATTATTGTGACCCCACTGAAAGAATTTTGAGCCTCAATGACCAGCAACTCCAACCAACTGCTCGTAATATACCCTCCAACATCAAAGATACCAACTATGCCCTCTCCACTATCACTATGCCTTTACCTCCTGGATCCCTACTCATCACTGCTGATGCCCCTCCTTAAACACAAACATCCCTCATGCCCAATTTCTTACTGTTATTGAAAACTAACTTTCCCAATGTCCTTCAGACTCCAGACATACTGCCTCATTCATTATAAACTTTACTAACTTTATCATAACCACAATTACTTCTTTGAAGGGAAGGTATACAAACAAATCTGTGACACACTAATGGGCACCCGCATGGCACCCTCCTATGCCAACCTGTTTATGGGCCACACAGAGGAGAGCTTCCTAGCCTCCTGAAACGTCAACACCCTAGCCTGGTTCAGGTTCACTGATGATATTTCCATGATCTGGACTTAGGACCAAGACATCCTATCTGCATTCATTCACAACCTAAGCACCTACTCTCCCATCCACTTCACCTGGTCCTCCTCAACCCAGCGTGCCACCTTCCTGGGTGCTGACCTGCACCAAAAAATCCTTCCCCATACAGGATGGCCACCCAAGGAAGGTTTATCTACTGTGACAAGAACTCCTTTGCCCACTATGCTTAGGGTCTCATCAAGGCCTTCACACACAGGCTCTACCCCAGACCTAATTGACTGATCGGCTGAGGGGGGTTATGGGACTAAACGGCGAGGTCATCCGTTCTCCAATTCAAAGGTACTTGCATAAGATAGAAGGTACACTAAAAATGGGCAGATCCAGTCAGTGAGATCAAATTATAAAGCTATGAAGTTAAAATACACACAGTAGAAGGCATAAAAGGGCAGACCAAATCTAAAAACTGGAAAAAACTGAGGGATAAAAGAGTGGTCTTTGCATGGGATACTGGTCATGGGTCCCAGACCTAGAAAACACGAAGAGAGGCCCCAACTATAACCACAACCACTCTGCCCCTGCTTTAGGAGCAAAGCAAAACATTACAACTGAAAATAAAATCCACTTTCTTGTAGGAAACTCAGGACTAGTTCCACCATCCGTGAATCATTTGCAAATATTAAAGACAAGGAATATGGAAGGCTATACTTAGTACAAAGGCCCAAATGAAGGAGGACATTCAACGAATAAATGGGGTGCTAACAGTCTGGCTCCACAGCCATATTGTGGGGGTAGCTCATTCCCTAAGAGGAAGCAATGGGTGAGCCTAGTATGATCGACGTGTAGACAGCATAAGACAGTCCTCTTTCCGAGAGGGTGGAAGGAAGAGCACCAAACTGCAGTAGTCTCCATGATTGTGCTGAGTTTATTACTTCTAGCACACCAGATGTCATTCTACTGTTGGGCAGAGAGAGATTTAATGTGTATCTGCATATCTCAACCCAAAATCATGAAAGGGAATGGGGGCTAAGTATCTACCTCTCTAGCCAAATGGTCAGCCACCTCATTCCCTGGGGTGCCCATATGACTGGGAACCCAGAGGAAGGCATAGCCAAGGGCAGAGAGAAGATCATGGATAGGAGAGACCAAAGGGTGACGAGAGTAGCATTGGTCTATAGCCTGCAAGCTTCTCATTGAGTCAGTACATATTGAAACACCATGGAGGGTGACCTGAGAAACAGAATGGAGGGCCCTGTTAATGGCTAGCAGTTCTGCTGAGACCACACTACATGATATTGGAAGTAAATGGTGTTCCCTGGTAGTAGGAGACATAAAATAGTAGCTTGCCTTATCTATCATTTTAGAACTATCAATGTAGAAGATCGTAGCACCCAGGAACTCTTCAAGGATGGAACGCACAAGGTGCTGGAATATCGTAGGGGCAATGGTGCCATTGGGATCCTGGAACAGGTTGATCCTAATCTGTGGTCGAGGCACCATCCGAAGCGGGTGCGGAAGGAAATACGTGGGGGCACATTCCACTGACTGGCGATGGAAATCCCAACACAGGGAAGTGAGACGCATTTCAACTGGCAATTCTACCTGAGAGCGGGTGTCAGGATGTAGATGTCCCTCATTTGCAAAGAGGACGGGGTACGCGGTGTGGTCAGGGAATCGTTGAATGGTGATTGCGTAAGAAACCAAGAGTTGGTTCCATCATATTTGTAGAAGGAGAATCCCCGGTTCTACAAGGAGACTGTCGACAGGACTAGTGCGAAAGGCACCAATAGCTGACACTGCATAATGATGAACGGGGCCAAATAGTTTCAGAGTGGAAGGAGCCGCTGAGTCATAAACCTGACAACCATAATCTAGTCTGGACAAAACCAGAGTGCGGTCTGTGTTTTTGAGGCAGAAAACTGGAAGCCATGGGAGAGGGTCCACGCAGAGGCCCATTGGATGATGACTTGAAGCTGGCATTCAGTAGATGCTACTGAGTGGGAACTGCACCAGATGCAAAAATCGACATGTAATGCCGGGGTAATCACAGGACCAACAGAGGTCACAAGCCCATTGATGATGATGACGAGGAAGAGGAGGAGGAGGAGGTGGAGGAGGACGAGTGTGACACTCAACACAGAATCTTGTGAGATACCGTTCTGGACCCAAGCGGTGTTGAGTGAAGTGCCAACTTGAACCTGGAAGAGCCGGTGGGATAAAAGCTAACGGATAAAAACTGGAGAGGGTTGTGAAAGCCCAAGTCATAGAGGGTAACTAAAAGCACCAAGCCGTGTCATATGCATTATGTAAGTCAAAGCAGATCACGACAAGGTGCCAACAGTTAGTAAAAGCCTGTAGGGTTGCTATTTCCAATCTGAGAAAATCGTCAGTTGTAGATCATCCTTCCCGGAAGCCACATTGATACAAGGGACAAAAGGCTCTGAGATTCGAGCACTCAACATAATTGGAAGCTAACCACCCTCTCGATCAGTTTACAAAGTATGTTTGTCAGGCTAATCGGCAGTAGCTGTCGAGAGATGATGGGTTCTTCCCAGGCTTAAGAATGGGGATAACTACACTGTCTCAACTGTCTCACAAGTTGGGGAAGTGACCTGTCCACAATGTCAAATGAAATCATTCGAGGACAATCTCCTTTCACACTGCAATGTCGAAGCATGCAATACCAGATTTGGTCGTGACCAGGTGCAGTAGCACGAGTCTCAGACAGTGCCGATTCCAGCTCCCACGTGGAGTAACAGTAGTTGTAAGACTCAGAATTGTTGAATCTGAAGTCCAACTTGTCCCTCTCTACAGCTGCACAGCAGCGCTGAAGCACCAGATTCTGGCTGGCACTGGCAGTAGTTTTTGCAAAATGCTCTGCCAGTCTGTGCGATGTCTACGGGTGTTGTTTGGGAGTCACCCAGTAAATGACAGTGTTTACTGGAAATTCTCCTAATGGCTTCTCATACTTTTGTAGAACAAGCGGAACGGTTGATGGAATCCAGGAACACTTGCCAAGACCTCTTCTCGCCCTCCTTACTTGTGCATCGAGCCTTGGCTCTCATGACCCGAAATGTTGTAAGGTTCTCTGCTGATGGACGGTAGTTAAACCATTGAAAAGCAGCACGCCTGACCCACATTGCTGAGTGGCAGTCGCTGGTCATCCCAATGTACACATTGCCTCCAAAGATGAACTAAGGACTTTGGGGAGGATAAGTCAGCAGCGTGATGAATCACTCGTGTAATGTGGTCCACCCATTTCTGGACTCTGCTGCAGTGTTCAAACACAGCCAGCTGGCTAGCTGAAAATTGTACAGATAGCCCTGCTGACCATCCACTGCGGTCACTTCTCTTCAGGAATGATCTATCCAGTAGGTGAATGCAGAGTGGAAAGTGATCACTGGAATTAAAGTCGTCAATGACTTTCCCGCTCAACAGAATCTATAAGGTTTGGAGAGCAGATAAGTCAATGGGTCAGAACGAACCAGTAGCAGCACAGAAATGAGTGGGAGTACCCGAGCCAAGGATGCACAGCTCACGAGACATAATGAGGCTCTCCAAAACACGACCCCAAGGGCGAGTAGAGGTTTAGCCCCACAAGACATGACAGGTACCGAAGACTCCCAGTAGGAGAAATGGTCAAGCGAGTTGTTCTACAAGATCTGTGAGCACCTCAGAGTCAATTACATCTTGAGGAGGTAGATACAGTGAGCAAACAGTAATACTCTGACATGCATGAGTTTCAATGGCAACTGCTTGTAAGTCAGTTGCCAGTTGGAGAACAGAGGAGAGGCGCACATTACTGATAAACACAGCAACCCCTCCCTTGGCTCTGTCCCCAGTCATGTCATCCTTTCGATGAAGAGTATAGCCCCACAGCACAGGGATGTCAGAGGCTTTACAATATGTTTCTTGTAAACACAGGTACGGGGGGGTTCTTGTCTAGCAGTTTCAGTTCCTCCACACGTCCTGAACCCACCAATGTTCCACTGTAATATGGGAGCCATCAACCACATGGATTGGACTTTCACCCTGTCTTTCTGCTGGAAAAGGGAGCCCGTAATGGGTGGTGGCTCAGTTTTGGGCAAGATATTTGCCCCAATCTGACATCAAGATCAATTAGCTCTACAGAAAAATCACGAGAGACATAGGGTAGGATGATGTCGACATCATCTGACTGTTTACTTCCTGGCTCGGTTGGTGATTTTTTGCCCTGAGTAGGCTTCAGAGCCACAACTGTGGCAAAGGACCAGACTGAACCTTTGGAGGAGCAGGGAGCTCTACAACATCAGCTAGCATGGCTTTGTCTGATATTCTGGGAGGAAGTGTAGGCTTGGAAGTAACTGCAGCAGCACAACTGCACTAGCAAATGGGGCCTGTTTTTGGCCTCATCATATGAGATACTCTTAGTTGTTTTGATCTCTTGTATATTCGTTACTTCAAGGAAGGTACTGCAGTCCCTACTCCACACAGGGTGATCCCCAGAACAGTTCATGCACTTTGGAGGAGATGAACAACTGACACCTTCCTTACCACATTTGCCACAAGTGGCTTCTCCTTACAACCAAAGGTGGTATGCTCAAAACACTGGCATGTAAAACAGAGCTCTGGGTTGGGAAAATAAGACTGGATGATGAGGGAAGGAAACCAGTCTTGACATACTTTGGAAGTTTTGTGCTGCTGTCTTCTTCTTCTGTAGTGGTCAATCCAAGGATCAGTTTGCAACAGCTACAATGGCAGCTTGTCTCCATTCTGTGCGTCTTTCAGCTTTTCTCTTCATTTCTTTATAGGTGTTGCATCCCACATCTTTCATGATTTGATCCATGTACCTCAGTCGTGGTCTTCCTCTTGGTCTTTTTCCCTCGACATATCCCTCTATGATTGTGTTCAGGAGTCCTTTATGTCTTAATAGATGGCCTGTAAATTGCACTCTTCTTTTAACAATGAAACTCCAGAAGCTTCTCTTCTCACCTGCTTTTTCCAGAACCCCTTCGTTTGTGACCTCGTCGATCCATTATATTTTGAGCATGCGTCTATAGCACCACATTTCAAAAGAATTTAGCTTCTGGTCTTCCTCTGTTCCGAGAGTCCATGTTTCACACCCATAGCATGCCACACTCCACACACATGATTTCAAAAATCTTTTCCTGATTTCAAGGCTGATGCTCTTAGATGTTAATATGTTTTTCTTCTTGTTTTTGAGTACTTCAAACATCTTATCCCATTTAACATTATCAAAGGCTTTCTCTACATCTACGAAAGCTATGCATGTTTTCAGGTTCTTATCTAGTCGTTTCTCTATTATTAGTTTTAGAGCAAATATTGCTTCTCTGGTTCCTCTATCTTTCCAGAATCCAAACTGGTCTTGGGAGAGTGTAGCTTCGACTTTTTGTTCCATGCGTTTTAGGATAATTGAGGTTAATATTTTAGAGGCGTGAGTAACTAGGCTGAGCGTCATATAATTTTCACATCTTGTAGCATCTGCCTTCTTTGGACTGGGAATCACAATGTTTTTCTCAAAGTCTGTAGGAATTTTACCCTGCTCGTACATGTTGAAAACAAGATTATACAACTCCTGATTCAGTTTTGCTCCTCCAGATTTCAGAAGTTCGGCTGGGATATTGTCTATATCAGGCGATTTGTTGTTTTTCAATTTTTTCAGAGCTATTTCAAACTCTTCCTTAATATAGGTTCACCTATGTTGTGTGCATCTACTTCTGTTTCTTCTTCCATGATGTTTTCAGACAGGTCTGGTCCACTGTACAGTTTTCCTATATATTGATTCCATCTTCTAGCAACTTCATCATCGTCATCCAACATATTGCCATTTTCATCCATCACAGCCCTACACTTGTTTCTTCTGTCTCCAAAGCAATGTCTCACACATTTATAGGCCTTGTAGATATTTCCCTTGCTCATGTTGTCCTCAACTGAAATACAGAGATCATAAAGGTATTTTTCTCTTGCTTGTTTTGCTGTAAGCCAGCATAAATGAGTCCGATTTCATGAGATCGCCATCCAAACATTTTCATCATGTTTTGCGCATCAACAATGCCTTCCTGGAACCACTCAGCTTTTAGTTCTACTTGGGAAATAATGTCAACAAGATCCCTCCAAGTCACATCTTTACTATAGTTGAAGGTGTTGTGTAGATGACTTTTATTGCATTGAACTTTCTGGACATTTTTCACTTGTTAGGAATCATATGTTCCTAGGATCCCATTTTGCAAGGATTTGGCAGATATTAAATTGAAACTTCCTGGCAGATTAAAACTGTGTGCCCGACCAAGACTCGAACTCGGGACCTTTGCCTTTTGCGGGCAAGTGCTCTACCATCTGAGCTACCGAAGCACGACTCACGCCCGGCACTCACAGTTTTACTTCTGCTAGTACCTTGTCTCCTACCTTCCAAACTTTACAGAAGCTCTCCTGCTTCTGTAAAGTTTGGAAGGTAGGAGGTGAGGTACTGGCAGAAGTAAAGCTGTGAGTGCCGGGCGTGAGTCGTGCTTCGGTAGCTCAGATGGTAGAGCACTTGCCCGCGAAAGGAAAAAGTCCTGAGTTCGAGTCTCGGTCGGGCACACAGTTTTAATCTGCCAGAAAGTTTCATATCAGCGCACACTCCGCTGCAGAGTGAAAATCTCATTCTGGAAACATCCCCCAGGCTGTGGCTAAGCCATGTCTCCGCAATATCCTTTCTCTCAGGAGTGCTAGTTCTGCATGGTTCGCAGGAGAGCTTCTGTAAAATTTGGAAGGTAGGAGGTGAGGTACTGGCAGAAGTAAAGCTGTGAGTGCCGGGCGTGAGTCGTGCTTCGGTAGCTCAGATGGTAGAACACTTGCCCGCAAAAGGCAAAGGTCCCGAGTTCGAGTCTCGGTCGGGCACACAGTTTTAATCTGCCAGGAAGTTTCATACCAGCGCACACTCCGCTGCAGAGTGAAAATCTCATTCTGGAGATATTAAATTTCCTGTGATTCCCTCTAAACCTTTCTGTGTGCAGAAAGGTTGAACTTTCTGAAAGCTCCCCTCTTTCTGTTTAACTATAAGAAACACGTTTTGGTCAGCAGTATGTGTTATGTTACTAGATATGTAAGACACTGTGTAATACCCAAGTCTGGAGGACTGGCTATGTGAGTCCTCTTGTTCGATGGGATGTTGATACCTACCATCAGTCCACCCTTCCCGCTGGAAGGAGGAAGACAAATATTGAAGGATCCGCCCCTGCCCCATGAGCAACTAGGGACATAAAAGTCCACCTGCACAGAGCTCCATCAGTGTGCAGCACATATTGAGATTGAGGTTTTTCTTTAATAGAGGTTTTTACCATCCTTGCGATCCAGAAAGCCAAGATTCCCACGGCGGACAGTGAAGCACGCAGAGAGCTTATGGGGGCAGACGACTGGCGGCACTTACCAGTCCTCAGCTCAGGAACCCTGTGTCGCCAAGCTCGTACCCAGTAAATGAATGCTGAATCCCTGAGGGGAATTCAGTAGGAGCGTTTGGTGCAGAAGACAAGGGTTTGAGTTTTGGACAGAGTACAGGTTTAATCTTTCAATAACCTGTATGAATAAATCCCTTGTCAGGCTGTTTTTGAATAGTGTTTTCATCAAGCTGGTACTCATAGAAAGTTAGATTAATTGAGCGGGGAGGGTATTTCGACTGCACTGCGTGATTAACACATTTGTTTAGTCAGCAGAGGAACACAAGAGAGATTCTCACAAATTCAAATAAAATGCTAAATGGTAGATGATAATGGAAAACTCACAACAAAAACCTCATGAGCGGATGCTCCAAAGCAAACCAGGAAACAAACTTCTTTTCATGTGCATATTATTGATTACCACGATTGTAAAAATGCAAACATTCAGGTTTGTTTGGAGCTTGATAATTATTTTCTCCAGTAGGCACAGATGTATATGCTAGACAAAATACAACACGAGTACACCATGTGGTTCAGAGAGCAAAAGAAGTAAGTTCATCCATGGTATTCTTCCTATAACAGTGGATTTGGCATCAGGAGATTTCCATCTGTCTGGATCACTGAAGCAGACTTTCAATGCCAAGCAAATCACAGCAGATACGTGTGATGTGATGTTTTCCTAGCATATGGAAATCTTGAAAATTTCTCATGTATTCGCTGGGTGGTGTTGTCCAACAGGTGTGATATTTTAGCAAGCTCACGTCTTGCCATCTTCAGGTGTTCCTACAGTCCAATTGATCTCTAATGGATGCCGACTTAGCATAATCTTGACCCCTCTCCCATGACCTCCATCTTAACACATTTATGTGATCCGCAGCTAGTGATGGGGGAAGTACGGCGCTGGATGGCGGGGGAAATGTGGCGCACCACAACAGATCATGGAGTGCAGTCTTTCCGCGGCCACAGCCATGTGTGGAACTCTGTCATCATGGTGACAATGCATCTTCTTCTTCAGGTGTCCTGCCAGGAGTGGATTTCTGTGTAGACTGGCATTGTGTTTTAATCAAATTCATGGTTATGTCAACATACTTTCTGTTCGACGGGAACTATTACAAACAAACAGATGGAGTAGCAATGGGCTGTCTGCTATCACCAGTAGTGACCAATATGTTTATGGAGGCTTCTGAAGAGGCAGTTCTCGAGTCGGCAGTCTACATGCCCTCTTGCTTTTTTCGATATGTAGACAATACATTTGTAATCCAGTCGCACAGACATCATCATCTTCAAAACTTTCTGAAGCATATGAACTCGCTGGACCAGAATATAAAGTTCACAATGGAGGCAGAAGAAAACAATTGGTTTCCATTTCTAGATGTGCTCGTCAAGTGAAGACCACATGGCACATTAGGACACAGTGTTTACCGTAAGCCAACACATACCGACTTGTACCTGAATGCCTCCAGCTGTCAAGCTCCTTCACAGCGAAGGGTGTCCTGAGCAAACTGGTGCACAGAGCGTGTGAGATCTCGGACCTCAGACCGTGACAGTCTAACAGCTGAATTGCAGCACTTACAGGATGTGTTCTTTATGAATGGTTACAACTGCCAGATGAAACAGGCCTTAAGACTGAAGAAGCCAAGGCTGCAGCCTTCCGAGGACGAAGACAAACTGGCTGCAACAACGATTATATCATATTTTGGGAACACATCAGCAGAGATCAGCAGAATACTCCAAAAATTAGTGCATGTTTCGCCCTCCATCCAAAATGAAGCCATTAGTAGGATCAGTCACGGACGACTTAGGACTCTGGAAACTGGGAGATTACCGCATCCCTTGCCTGTGCGGGAAAATTTATTTAGACCAGACCATCCATGACGGTATAAGAGAGATGCTGTGAACATAAATGCTACACAGACAATGTACAGCTGACCAATTACACTGTGGCAGAGCACTGCATCTAATATGGACAGGACACGAACTACAATGGTACAAAGGTGTTACAGCAATCAAACACCTTCTGGAACTATATCCTCAAAGAGACACAGGAGATTTGGCTGCATAACGAGCTAATAAATAAAGCCAGCAGGTTCCAGCCAAGCAAAGCCTGGGATCCAGTCTTGAGTATGATTAAAACAGTCTACACAGCAATCTGCTCCTGTCAGGACACCTGGAGAAGAAAACACATTGTCACCATGGTGGCAGAGTTCTAAAAGCTGCCGTGGCCGTGGAAGGACTGCAATCCATGATCTGTCGAGGAGTGCCATGCTTCCCCCAGACTGGCCGGGACCGCGCAGGGTGGAGGCTGCAGGATGAAGGTAAAAATTATATAAAGTCGGCATCCATCACAGATCAATCAGACACCAGGAATGTCTGAAGATGGCAAGAAGTCGGCCTGCCGAAATATCATGCGTGTTGGATGACATCACCTGGCTGAATACCCGAGAAATTTTCAGCAAAAGATATATACAGGGTGATTCACGAAGATATGCAAATGTTTTAATACGTTATTCTACAAGTAAAACTCCTCCCCCATGAACCATGGACCTTGCTGTTGGTGGGGAGGCTTGTGTGCCTCAACGATACAGATAGCCGTACCGTAGGGGAAACCACAACGGAGGGGTATCTGTTGAGAGGCCAGACAAACGTGTGGTTCCTGAAGAGGGGCAACAGCCTTTTCAGTAGTTGCAGGGGCAACAGTCTGGATGATTGACTGATCTGGCCTTGTAACACTAACCAAAACAGCCTTACTGTGCTGGAACTGCGAACGGCTGAAAGCAAGGGGAAACTACAGCCGTAATTTTTCCCGAGGGCATGCAGCTTTACTGTATGGTTAAATGATGATGGCGTCCTCTTGGGTAAAATATTCCGGAGGTAAAATAGTCCCCCATTCGGATCTCCGGGCGGGGACTACTCAAAAGGACGTTGTTATCAGGAGAAAGAAAACTGGCATTCTACGGATCGGAGCGTGGAATGTCAGATCCCTTAATCGGGCAGGTAGGTTACAAAATTTAAAAAGGGAAATGGATAGGTTAAAGTTAGATATAGTGGGAATTAGTGAAGTTCGGTGGCAGGAGGAACAAGACTTCTGGTCAGGTGAATACAGGGTTATAAATACAAAATCAAATAGGGGTAATGCAGCAGTAGGTTTAATAATGAATAAAAAAAATAGGAGTGTGGGTAAGCTACTACAAACAGCATAGTGAACGCATTATAGTGGCCAAGATAGACACGAAGCCCATGCCTACTACAGTAGTACAAGTTTATATGCCAACTAGCTCAGCAGATGACGAAGAAATTGAAGAAATGTATGATGAGATAAAAGAAATTATCCAGGTAGTGAAGGGAGACGAAAATTTAATAGTCATGGGTGACTGGAATACGACAGTAGGAAAAGTGAGAGAAGGAAACATAGTAGGTGAATATGGCTTGGGGCTAAGAAATGAAAGAGGAAGCTGTCTGGTAGAATTTTACACAGAGCATAACTTAATCATAGCTAACACTTGGTTCAAGAATCATGAAAGAAGGTTGTATACATGGAAGAATCCTGGAGACACTAAAAGGTATCAGATAGATTATATGATGGTAAGACAGAGATTTAGGAACCAGGTTTTAAACTGTAGGACATTTCCAGGGGCAGATGTGGACTCTGACCACAATCTATTGGTTATGAGCTGTAGATTAAAACTGAAGAAATTGCAAAAAGGTGGGAATTTAAGGAGATGGACCTGGATAAACTGACTAAACCAGAGGTTGTACAGAGTTTCAGGGACAGCATAAGGGAACAACTGACAGGAATGGGGGAAAGAAATACAGTAGAAGAAGAATGGGTAGCTCTGAGGGATGAAGCAGTGAAGGCAGCAGAGGATCAAGTAGGTAAAAAGATGAGGGCTAGTAGAAATCCTTGGGTAACAGAAGAAATATTGAATTTAATTGAGGAAAGGAGAAAATATAAAAATGCAGTACATGAAGCAGGCAAAAAGGAATACAAACGTCTCAAAAATGAGATTGACAGGAAATGCAAAATGGCTAAGCAGGCATGGTTAGAGGACAAAAGTAAGGATGTGGAGGCTTATCTCACTAGGGGTAAGATAAATACAGCCTACAGGAAAATTAAAGAGACCTTTGGAGAAAAGAGAGCCACTTGTATGAATATCAAGAGCTCAGATGGAAACCCAGTTCTAAGCAAAGAGGGGAAAGCAGAATGGTGGAAGGAGTATATAGAGGGTCTATACAAGGGCGATGTACTTGAGAACAATATTATGGAAATGGAAGAGGATGTAGATGAAGATGAATTGGGAGGTACGATACTGCGTGAAGAGTTTGATAGAGCACTGAAAGACCTGAGTCGAAACAAGGTCCCGGGAGTAGACAACATTCCATTGGAACTACTGACGGCCTTGGGAGAGCCAGTTCTGACAAAACTCTACCATCTGGTGAGCAAGATGTATGAGACAGGCGAAATACCCTCAGACTTCAAGAAGAATATAATAATTCCAATCCCAAAGAAAGCAGGTGTTGACAGATGTGAAAATTACCGAACTATCAGTTTAATAAGTCACAGCTGCAAAATACTAACGCGAATTATTTACAGACAAATGGAAAAACTGATAGAAGCTGACCTCGGGGAAGATCAGTTTGGATTCCGTAGAAATGTTGGAACACGTGAGGCAATACCGACCTTACGACTTATCTTAGACGAAAGATTAAGGTAAGGCAAACCTACGTTTCTAGCATTTGTAGACTTAGAGAAAGCTTTTGACAATGTTGACTGGAATACTCTCTTTCAAATTCTAAAGGTGGCAGGGGTAAAATACAGGGAGCGAAAGGCTATTTACAATTTGTACAGAAACCAGATGGCAATTATAAGAGTTGAGGGGCATGAAAGGGAAGCAGTGGTTGGGAAGGGAGTGAGAGAGGGTTGTAGTCTCTCTCCGATGTTATTCAATCTGTATATTGAGCAAGCAGTAAAGGAAACAAAAGAAAAATTTGGAGTAGGTATTAAAAACCAGGGAGAAGAAATAAAAACTTTGAGGTTCGCCGATGACATTGTAATTCTGTCAGAGACAGCAAAGGACTTGGAACAGCAGTTGAACGGAATGGACAGTGTCTTGAAAGGAGGATATAAGATGAACATCAACAAAAGTAAAACGAGGATAATGGAATGTAGTCGAATTAAGTCGGGTGATGCTGCAGGAATTAGATTAGGAAATGAGACGCTTAAAGTAGTAAAGGAGTTTTGCTATTTGGAGAGCAAAATAACTGATGATGGTTGAAGTAGAGAGGATATAAAATGTAGACTGGCAATGGCAAGGAAAGCGTTTCTGAAGAAGAGATATTTGTTAACATCGAGTATAGATTTAAATGTCAGGAAGCCGTTTCTGAAAGTATTTGTATGGAGTGTAGCCATGTATGGAAGTGAAACATGGACAATAAATAGTTTGGACAAGAAGAGAATAGAAGCTTTCAAAATGTGGTGCTACAGAAGAATGTTGAAGATTAGGTGGGTAGATCATGTAACTAATGAGGAGGTGTTGAATAGGTTTGGGGAGAAGAGAAGTTTGTGGCACAACGTGACTAGAAGAAGGGATCGCTTGGTAGGACATGTACTGAGGCATCAAGGGATCACAAATTTAGCATTGGAGGGCAGCGTGGAGGGTAAAAATCGTAGAGGGAGACCAAGAGATGAATACACTACACAGATTCAGAAGGATGTAGGTTGCAGTAGGTACTGGGAGATGAAGGAGCTTGCACACGATAGATTAGCATGGAGAGCTGCATCAAAC
The DNA here is from genome assembly GCF_021461395.2 of Schistocerca americana. Classification (NCBI taxonomy): domain Eukaryota; kingdom Metazoa; phylum Arthropoda; class Insecta; order Orthoptera; family Acrididae; genus Schistocerca; species Schistocerca americana. The sequence continues at coordinate 423,689,766 of NC_060122.1, forward strand.
CAGTCTCAGGACTGAAGACCACAACAACAACAACAACAACAACACAAGTAAAACTAAAGAAACAAAGTTCATGTCCGCAAATGTTTAGTTACAGAGTTACGACTAATACAAGATTTTGCCTGAAATTTAGCAACTTTGTTAATATGAAGCCATCACAAAACTATACGAGGTTAAAGTAAAGCATAATTTCCTTTTACTTTGTTGTTATTGATCTGGTGAATCTAATAAAACATGTCGAAGTTGTGTATTTGCAGTAGCTTTACAGAACATCAAGAGAAGCAAAGACATAATTTCATAAAATTTTTAATTTATTAACTATTTGGGCCAATTTGTTTTTTAATTTCCAGACAATTGCGCAATATTTTTAACATAAGTTGTAGAGCATTTAATTTTGGAAAATTGATGGCATTTACGTTAACTGAAACTGTATAAATGTGTCAGATAATCTGCACTTATTAATAACATAGCACACGTGAATTCAAGTTAAACTGGAAAAAACAAAGCTCAGTGTTAAGGAAGTTGTACAGTGTACATACAATTTCACAATACATTCACAATAAACATTCAAAAATGTCTCCACCAAGTTCAATGCATTCAGCTGCACATATAGGAACAGATTTTTTTGCTCGCTTCAGTTTCATAGGGTTGCTTCTTAATTTCGTCTATTGCATTCATAATGCGAGTAAATAATGCCTCACGTGTATTGACTTTGTCATTATAAACTATGTCTTTCATCCATCCTCACACACAAAAATCCATTGGTAAGTATGTCTCGGCAGTTAGACGTCCAGGGAAAATGAGTGGTCCAATAAAGTGTGTGTTGATTATACCACACCAAACATTTATGCTAAACTGCTGCTGGAAATCACATTGCATTGTTGCATGTGGGTTTGCTTCACATCATAAGAGCTTGTTATGTAAATTGTTTATACCATCTCGAGCAAACTGTGCCTCATCAGTAAATAAAATGTATTTGTGTAGCTGCCAATTAGCATTTAACCAGCTGCACAATTCCAAGCGAAGGGTAGGGGCTCCGAATGTCTATGACGTACTTTTTGTTTATGGTAAGGATACAGATTATCGTACTTCAGTGTACGCCATACTTTAGACTGTGAAATGCTTAATTGTTGAGAGATACGTTGTTTACTGGTACCCAGACTACGCTGAACAGCATCCATAAAAAATCCTCATCATCGTCTTCACGTATTGAGCACTCATACTGATTATGAACGCTAGGTAGAGAACCTGTCTCCCATAACATTTGAAATACTCTGCTAATGGTTTGTGCATTCAGAATCCTCCGAGTTGGATAACGTATGCGATAATCGTTAACTACAGCCATAGCACTACCATCACATTTGCCACAAATAAACACCATATCGGCGTATTCCTCTGTTGCAAAATTGAAAGGCATCCCTATTTCATAAATAATCTACAAACTACAATAGTTACTATGTGGTTTCACTTAAATACACTGTTGTTATTATGTTCTTTCACTAAACAATACAGGAAACTAAGTCATTTCAAGGTAAGGAAACGGCTTCACAAACAGTTGCCAACAATGACATAAAGATTTCTAAATTCTTAAAAGCAAATAAATTTACTTGTATAATAATCCTTGCTTCTCTTGATGTTCTGTAAAACTACTGCAGATACACATCTGTGACATGTTTTAGTAGATTCACCAGATCAACAACAACAAAATAAATGGAAATCGTGCGTTACTTTAACCTCGTACAGTTTTGTGATGGCTTCATATTAGCAAAGTTGCTACATTTCAGGCAAAATCTTTTATTAGCCTAAACTTCGTAACTAAACGTTTGTGGACCAATATTTATATGAACTTTTTCTTTTAGTTTTACCTGTTGAACAACATATTAAAATATTTGCATATCTTCGCGAATCCCCTTGTATTTATCACACTGTTACAACATGGACGTAACAGACAACACTGTAATGTTGTTGCTACAACCAAGTTCAATAATCAGTCACTTGTGCCATGTCAGCACTTATCAATAGTCATATCAAGAGTCAATCACCTGTCTTCGGGCAGGAAGTGCTGGAGGTTCTCTGGTGCAATGGTTGCCGCAAGTGAAGTGGTTGTTGACTAAAATGGAACAAGCCAGAAATGTGGTAGATGAAGCGTGGCTGGTAGGCCAAGAGAACTGGCTGGGAACAACTGGCATGCTCGGTGCCCTACTCATTCAGTGTTATTGCAGAAGTATCAATGCTTGATTGGAAAATGTGATAATGCATTTGTGCCTGTGTAAACATGACAAAGCCGATGTTGAATTAAGGTACAATTGCACTGTACCTCTACTAAGAATTTACAGAAGAAGCCTCTTGGACTCTTGGAACTGTTCATAGCTGTTGTCACGGTCTCTCTCTTGTGAAATACTGAGTACTATTTGTGGTTGAGAGACAAGGTGCTCAATTTAATAATGGTAAGTCCTTTGCAGTTTGCCAACGGTATTTGGAAAGGAACACTAAAAGCATCTTTACAAAGCGGCAGAGGAACAGACTGGTGTTTCTGTAACAGTTTTTAACAGTCTGATGCTACTGACCTATTACAGCTGCTTGCATATTAGGCTGCCTACACACAGAGCCACTGAGAAGCACTGCTTCTGCTGGCAAAATATCGGTTTAGATGGGTGTCTTCAGAGATCGCTCTTCTGTGGCAGTCAGTGGTGGACTACTGGCACCAGTGTCACAGAAGCACCATTCATCCACCATTGGTGGAACATTGCTACCAATACTGGCCTTCACATTACCAAGCAATAGGTAACACTGCATGGTAACAGTCCGCATGTTACATATTGTTATTGCTGTTCACTGTTCTTTGGTAATATGTTCACGTAGGTCATACTGTTGGCTAGAGAAGGAAGTCAATACAGAAGATTTCAACTGTGAGCCTGAAAAACATCCGTTGATATGCAATACAATGTGTGAGGAACAGAAAACTCCATCAAATTTTGAAGTTTTCACTGGACGTTGGAGACAAATGTTCTTCAGAGAAGATAACAATTGGTGTGCATCACTCACACTTCTTCCCACTTACGTTGAGTCTGTTGACATATCACGTAACACACATGTACTCAAAGTGTCTTCAAATCTGTATCTGTCTTGACCATGAACAAAACTGTGGCGTGCACTGCAATATCTTCAGCAAATTCTGGACGTACATTGGAAGCTCGATCAAAAACTCTGCACTCTTTAGAAAGAATGCTAATAATGCATTTAACATATCTTCTAGCACTACAGAGACTGTGTCTGAAAACTCTTTTAAAAGAAACAGTCTTCATATTACCGCAGTCAGGAAGGTCACAAACCAAAACCTTAATAGCAAGAGGCTTAATAGCAAGAGGAAAATAATCACAGTTTTCATACAACTGCCTTCTTTGAGGAACTCTTAGTTTCATTGTTGATTAACTTCTTATGAAGTGATCAATTCTTAAACACAGATCAATCTGGTGATCTATTTGCTCCAATGTCAATGAACATGAGTCTGTGGTGGGAATCACACATAGGCAGCAACAGGTAGAATCCAGGATTCACTTTTAAATTACCTATTTTTTTATTTTCTTATTTAGTAAGAGAGGCATCCTACTCATCAGACTCAACGATGAAACTGAAACACGGTGGTGTGGCAGCAATGGCCGATCGAAGCGGCACAGTGCAATGACAAAGGAGCCGCTTCTTTTTCCAGTAAAGCCACGTTGCGCAGCAGCATGTGGAGGCTCGATGTGCTGCACAGAGATGCTTGTCAGTGGCTCTTGTGTGTAGGTGGCCTTATTTGTTAACCTGAAGAAATGATGATGTTTCCAGTATACAACATACGCTTGTTTCAGAGTAACGAAACCAGTGTCTAACAAGGGGAGGCTACGACATTGGGATCATGGAATTACTTCAAACTTTGTATATCTTTAGAAGGCAATTAAAACAACATAATGTGCAAATAGTAAGGTGGACTACCCTGGGAATTCACAGAAAATTTCAAGAGAAGTTTTACGCAGCCATTATTGAACTGATGCATCTTTACGAAGGTGCTGGACATAACAAGTCATTGTGGTCAAGTGGTTAGCATTTGCACTTTACAAGAATGTCATAGACAAGGCAATGGTCTTTTTAGCACGGGTCATATTATTTAATTTATAGGCCATTTGAGATGTAATATAATGGGGGGAAAAACCAGGTGTATTTTCATGAAGTTGTAGTGTATTTCGTATGTTATTTTACTAATTACTATTTTTAAATAAATTTTTGAGGACGAAGGGAAAGGCTTGAATGATGTTATTCACAATCAGTGACATAGTAAGTCACAATGTGCCAGACCACCAGCGTAAGGTACAATTACTCACCAGATGTGCTCTTGACATCACACCTTGCTCGACGGTATTTGTCACACAGACATGGAAAACATTAATTAAATGGCATCTACTACATCAAATAAATGTAGTTTTCCCATATTTACAGGGAATGTTCAGTTTCTAAGGGAAAACGCACCTCACTGACATTTGAAAAATTTCACTTTCTTCTGATAGTTTGGATGCAAACCATGTATAACACAACATTTTTTGGGTAAGTGTAGGTGCGGACAATCAGTGATGGATTTTAATAGCATCTTCACGAGAAGCAACTTCTTGTTTGTTGCCAATCAGTAATAAACATTTCTGAAGGTGCTTGGTACAGTTTTTTTACTTGCTGATAGAAATAAATGTTGCATGGTTGGCAAATTGGAAGTACATTTTGGGGGTATGACTTACACAGTGCATGTTGGAAGACCTGTGTCATCGGTAAAGATGCAATTATATAAACCAGAATTCATATGACCCCACCCGAATATACAGGATGTACATAAAGTGCGGGAACACTTTCAATTATTAATTGCACAAAAACTAAACACTGTAAATATGTCATACATATTGCATTTTGAAGAGAAACTCTGAAAGTTTCTTTTTTTTTTTTTTTTTTTCCCCAAACATTCGATATGCAAACCATGAGCGACCCGGCAGACGTCAATATAATCGAATTCTTGCCATACCCATCCCAGCATGGCATAGTCAACTGTGGCAGTCGCTTCCTATATTCTCTCTGCTACATCATGTGGTAGAGGCAGTACATACACCAGATCTTTAATGTTTCCCCACAGAAAAAAGTCACACGGAGTGAGATCTGGTGAACAGGGAGGGCAACAACTGTGAACAAAACTCAAAATACTTGTCTTTGTCATCGTCATTGAGCTTCTGCTCTAGCTCCAATTTGAATGGTCTCATAAACGGCTTCAGTCGCAGAACTTTCCTCACTGTCATTGGAGCCATTTCAAGTTTCCGGGATGCGCGACACACCAATTTCTTTGGATTCCATATGAATGTCTCTCGTACGTGCTTCACGTTCACTTCACTCACACTAGGACATCCGCTTCTCTTTGCTGAGCACAAGTGACCCGTCGTAACCAATTTGTTGTGCCAGTGGTAAATGGCATTCCTTGTTGGTGGCTTCTTACAGTACTTGGTTCTAAACTTCCATTGAACAGCTGTAGCACACTTGTTTTTGTTGAACTCCAGTACACAGAAAGCTCGCTCCGCACCTGAACTTGCCATGTTTGCGATTAGCGCTGGCTATTGGCAAATTACCAAACCACGCTGTGGCGGCACAAGTAAAAAAAAACAACTTTCAGGGTTTCTCTTCAAACTGTCATATGTATGATATCTGTACAATGTTTGGTTCTTGTGCAATAAATAATTGAAAGTGCTCCCAGACTTAATATACACCTTGTATTATCAGGAGGAAAGAATCCTTTCCCAAGTAAGGAAGTGTGATGCTGGTTAAAAACGAACCTAGATCTATGTGGTAAGCTTTTCAGTCTTCGAACAAGCAATAATGACATTTCGAAAGTCTGTCGTTAATTTCTCAACAGTTTGTTGCACATTTGGTCCAAACTTGCCCGTGGCCTCTTGCAAACACAAAACACATGCGGTAGTAATCCACCAGACATTGTTAACATGTATTGCGCTGTGTACCTTCTTCATATCGTGCCTTTTAACACAATTTTTGAATTTCTTTCAGCGAGAGTTCTGTCGTAAAGTTGACTGGCATTGGCAAACTGTCTGGTCTGTATTAATCACAAATTTTTTGTCAAGATTAGGGATAAGTGCCTTTGTCTGAAGTTGAAACTTTCTTGCGGCTTCCAGCGTTCCTTCCCAAGTCACAGATTCCCTGTTACTCACATATGCCGTGATCTTCCTCTGATGAATTCTATGCCATTGTTTGAATTTTTTAGTGCGTGACATGAATCAATTAGTGCATACGTTTCCATTGTTGATCCTCCACTTTTTATATTTTCTTACTCTCTTCTGATAGTCCTTTCTTTTTAAACTTTGAGATCATTTTCTCTGAAGAGTTTGTAGATTCCATATCAGTGTTCATTTGCCAATGTTACCACTTTTATTTTCATTTCTAGTGGAATGTACTCAGTTTTTGCCTTCTTTTCAGTTGTTTCAAAATCCTCAGTGTCAGATATATAGTCAACTTCACGAAATAGACCTCCTCCATCTACTTCATTGGAATGAATGAGTTCCTAGTCAATAATAAGTATCTTTTCTCCTAACATTTTGACAACAGAATGATAAAGTACTTCTCCAATCACCATTTCATCTGCAGCAATTGTTGGCGATTGCTCTGTGTTAATAAGGTACACTTCTTGAAGAAGACTTTCACAGTACACAAATGCATCTTTTAACAGAGATTTTGTAACTGCATTATGCATTGAATTGTCAAGACATTCATTATCTGCATATAGTCAAAGACCAGGGGGTTACCATTTCTGTAATACAAGTGTAAATTGCATGATATTCAAAAAATTGCACCTACACTATTTGTTCTTGCTACATTAGCAATGTCTCACTGCTCCGCAGGTTAACAGCCAAATGGGGCCTGTCTGCCTCTGTGTCTGCAGCAAAGTAGTTCCGGGTACCTTACCAGATTGCATGTATAAGGGATTTTGCAAATCACGACAGGCAGACATTTTCAGGAAAACTCTATGCATTTCTTCGTTTACTTGTCGATGGTTATAAATATTTTTGTTCTAATAATTAAATTTAATTAAAAATAGTAAGTAGTCAAATAACATGAAATTCACTTAAACTTCATGCAAATACACAGGTGTTTTAAAAAATTATATTACCTCTCAAATGTCATACAAATTAAATAACATGACCAGTGATGAAAAGAAAAAATAGATTAATAATTAAGCTTGAGTGGGAGTCGACCCATTGCCTCATATACATTTGTCTTACAGAGCTTGAAAGCTAATAACTTGACCACCATGAACTCTAACATCCGGCACCTATGCATGGATACATAAGCCACATAATAGGCGTGTACAGGAAAACATCTGTTGCAATTTTCTTGGAGTTGTCAGAGTAGTGCACCTCACTACTTGCACATTATGTTGTTTTAATGGTCCACTAAAGGTGTAGAAAATTTGAAGCAATTTTGTGATCCCAATGTAGTGGTCTCCACTTGTAAGTCCTAGGCATATGAGGGCACGGTCTGCGCTGGTTCCGTAACATGAAAACATGACACATAAATGTTCTATTCTGCTGAATTACTGGACAGGATAGTGGCTGCGGTTGAGGTCTGCTGCAACAGAAGGGAAGCATTATTTTGCATTGATTATAGATTTCTGTAAACAATGCTGTAAAAGGTGTTCACCTACTCAGTTCTAACATGGATCAAAAGATTATTGGGTTCCATGATTATGGTTTGTTCAATAAAGGGGATAAATAAGGTTGGCACTATTGAGGTTTATAAAAGTTATAATTTTGGATTCTGAGTTTGTTGTTTGTAAGAATTCTCGTCTTAATAATATTCTTTTATGTCTCTGATTATCAGAAACAATATTATGGAAGTCAAAGGTATAGAAACTGTTTCTGATAAGATTCTGCTGCAGCAATTACATTTTTAGTAGCTTTATCCTGTTAGTCATTTGTATATTAACTTTGTGTCATAATGTTGTACTTTTTATGCCATTTTTACTTGTGGTCACTATTGTGTAATTTGATCAATAAATTTGAAATTGTACTACATACTCAATCAATTGACTCCAATGAAAAATTATTTTGGGCCCAATTCCCTGGTTCCATTACTCACTTTTGTGTAATGTCTTGCACCTGGTCTGGCCGAACTGTCCCGTGTAGTCTGCACCCCTTTGGGGACTCGGTACATATTTATGTGGGATTCGACCACAGCAGATTATCCCATTGTTCACAGTGCATAGCATGGAGACACTACAGTGGGCAGATGAGTGTGTCAATTCAATGGTTGTCTATGGTGTGGCATGTGGCCTTGTGTCAGTCCGTGTCAATCAAAATTAACAGCTTCAATAAATGTGATCTGATACAAAATACAAGGTGTACAACTTTGCTTCCGCCGTTTTTTCCCCCAACATTTGAGGCTTTAATGAAACAAATTGGTTATACATGTATCATTCAAAGTATTATCCATTGCTGGCCACTACTTTCTCCCATCTTTCGAGCAGTATATGACTCCCACGTCGAAAAAATTGTTCACCTTTTGAAGCAATCCACAAATCAATCCAATTTGTGACTTCCTCACAAGATCAGAAGTGTCCGTCAGCCAGGCCATGTGCCATTCATCTAAACAGGTGATAGCAGAGGGAGCAATGTCTGGAGAATACGGCGGGTGGGGTAGGACTTCCCATTTTAATGTTTCCAAGTACGTTTTGACTTCTTTTGCAACGTGGGGTCGGGCACTGTTGTGCTGCTAAATCACTTTATCATGCCTCTCACTGCACTGCAATCGTTTGTCTTTTAATGCTCTGCTCAAACACATTAATTGCATTCGATAATGAGCACCTCTGATTGTGTCACTTGGTTTTAACACCTCACAGTACACGATGCTGAGCTGCTACCATCAAATGCAGAGCATGATCTTGGAGCCATGACTATTCGGTTTGGCCGTCGATATGGAAGCATGGCCTGGATATCCCCATGATTTTTTGTGTTTAGGGTTATTGCAATGAACCCACTTTTCGTCGCCGGTCACAATGTGATGCAGAAATCCCTTCTGTTTTTGCCTCTGAAGCAACTATTCACAAACACACAAACGCAGTTCAACGTCTCCTGGTTTCATCTCACACGGGACCCAAGTTCCTTCTTTCTGAATCATGCCCACAGCCTTGAGACATTTTGAAATGGCTTGCTGTGTCACCCCCACTAATTTTGCCAGTTCTTCTTGAGTTTGACGCGAGTCATCACTCACCAGTGTCTCCAATTCTGCAGCTTCGAAAACATTCTCTCTTCCACCACTATGCCGGTCTACGACATTAAAATCGCCATTCTTGAAGTGCTGAAACCACTTACGACACATTCTTTCACTAATATCGTCCTTACAATATGTAATTGACAGCATTCAATGAGACTCAGCCGCTGTTTTCTTCATATTGAAACAAAACAGTAACACCTCCCGCAAATGACGAGAATTAGGCTCGTAAAACTGACATTTCCAATCAAGAACAACTTTAGGATGCAGAGACAAATCGACTAATGTGTGAATGAGGTTATGTTGACTGAGGTCCAAGCTAACTGCCTGACGTCTGGGATCTGTTTCTTTTGACCGCTACTTACCGCTGTCGCCACCTATCGGCAAACGGCAGAAGCAAAGTTGTAAACCTTGTACATAGTTCTTTGTTTGCGATTGAGTGGAAATAATTGGAGCGCAAAAAGCACTCGTGCACTACACCATCAAACACTAAACCTACAATTGCATGACTCAGTGACTTGCACCAGAACAATTGCAGCCACACATTTTTACTTATTTACTCTCCTCCCCCCCCCCCCCCTCCCCTAATGACAAATGTGAAAATGTAATAAAATGCAGACATGAAATGGAAAAACTAAGTTTGTAAGAGCTGGACTTTATTTTTGTTACGTTATTTAAGTACTACTGAACATCATACAGTCTGTTCAGAACTTCGTAAGCAACAGAATTTCAGAAGCAACAATGTAAACATCCATGTTCAGAGCTACAGAATCGCTGAAGACTGATGAGGTTTGCCAATGTCTTGCCACGAGGACTACGGACACAGAGGGGCGCCAGTCATCATAAAATGTAATGTCACATCCTACACTGGCCCAAACTTTGCCAACATGAATGAAGTGTTGAGTAAAGCCAGCTGTCAGGGTCTGTAACACCATAACTGTTTCAGTTCTCACTTCCCATCATGCATCCATATTGACTGCATTTGGTAAGTGCATCTGTTGACTTCCTATTACCACCTGCCCATTCCTGATACATGGTTTCTTATGAGAGGACAAGGTTATTCAAAGAGATGTTGCTAAGTCCACTATGCAAGTTACAGACAGTCCAGGCGACAAAGATAAAATTAAATAGAAAGATGTAGATTCAGGTAGAGTTTGAATCTGCCCATGCACAACTTGAAATTGAAGATGAAGCCACAGATCACAGCAAGGATAAAGTGTATGGGACTTAACGGAATCTCACATGCTAGACACTGTGGAATTATCACAGCTGCAGGGCACTGTCAGTTTTCTCAACTTACCCACTATTTACTTGCCAACTTGCAAAGTACTCATCACACAGGGATATCATTCTGAGTTTGATTAGGAAAAACTCCACTTTGTGAGGTGAAGCTGAAGAACTGTTAAGGAATATACAAGTATTGTCTGTAAATATCCCAGTTACTTGACATCTTGTCATTAACAGGTATGATAATTACAAAATATATGTAGTCAGGCATGCAAACACTTTGTTAGCCCTGCATATCATTGGCTCTGGCATGGCCAATGATTACATTGACCTAATTAATCAGGTAGCAGGCGTATGAAGCCTGACAGGCTTTTAAACCAGATATTTCTCTTCATAAGGTGATTCTTTCTGGTTATTTTGCAACCACAGCTCGTCATGAGTGGGAGGTTAAAATGTGTTGTTCTACCTTCACAATCTTTAATCTACTGGTGATCTTATAGGAACAAACTGTCAGCTTCTCTAATTTGGAAAAAAAAAGTGCACTGAAGAAAACCAAATGGAACTGAACACAAGGGCTATTACTGATGAGACTTGGAAATTTTGAAAGGTGTTTCTAAATATTGGTAATTAAAAGGCATTTGTCACAAAAAATAAGCTGTGTTAAAATTTCTTGGCGGATTAAAATTGTGTGCAGGACTGGGCCTCAAACCCAAGGCCTTTGCCTTTCATGGTCAAGTGCCTGTCAACTGAGCCACCTGAACATGATTCAAGACCTATCCTCACAGCCTTATGCCCGGCAATCCTCATTTCCTACCTTCTGAACTTCACGGAAATTCTGCAAAACGTGTGGGACAAGTATTCCCCGAAGAAGGGATATTGCAGAGATATGGTAGGAAAATGAGGTATCGGTGGATGTACGGCTGTCAGGACAGCCCATGAGTTATACTTAGGTAGATGAGTAGGTTGAGCAGTCGCCCGCAAAAGGCAAAGTCCAGGGTTCAAGTCCTGGTCCAACACACAGTTTTAATCTGCCAGTAAGTTTCATATCATAAACCCAGACAGAAAGCTTAAAAAAAAAGCAAGATAACTACTAAAGCAATAATCAGTTTCAGTAAGACTACATTACCAACTCTGGATCTTATGCTGTACAAATTTACATAATCTCGTACTACATATCTCCGTATGTGCTATGTATTGTGTCACATTACGAATATGCATGTGAAGACCATGAAAATCACTGGGTATTGGCAGGTCAAGTTTAAAATAGATAACATGTACAAACACGAGGAGAGTGTGCCAAATACAAATGTTCATTCTCACACAACAGCTGACTACAGTCTGTAGTCAGCTGTTGCTGTTTTCCAATCTCTGTCTTCCTCTACATGTTTTACCCTCTACAGCTCCCTCCAGTTCCTTGGAAGTTACTCCTTGATACCTTAGCAGATGTCATATAATCCTGTTTCCATGTCAGTGTTTTCCATATATTCCTTTCCTCGTTGATTCCGCAACAAATCTCCTCATTCCTTACTTTGCCAGGCCACCTAATTTTCAACATACTTTTGTAGCACCACATCTCAATGCTTTGATTCTCTTCTGTTCTGATTTTCCCATGGACCATGTTTCACTACTATAAAATGGTGTGCTCCAAACATACATTCTCAGAAATTTCTTCCTCAAATTAAGGCCTATGTCCAATACTAGTACACTTCTCTTTGCCAGGAATGCCCTTTTTGTCAGTGCTAGTCTACTTTTTTATGTCCATCTATCAGCTCTCTCTCCTCTGCATTTAATAGTGGAATTTCAACTGCACTCTTAATATTATCACCCTTACTTTAATTTCACTGAAGGTTGCTTTGACTTTTTCATGTGCTAAATCAATCCTTCCAACAATCATTTCTTTTTCAGTTTCTTCATATTTTTTACGTAGCATTTCACCTTAGCTTCACAGCATTTCCTATTTATTTTATTCCCACAACTTGTATTTCTGTATTCCTGAATTTACGTGATCATTTCTGCACTTCCTTCTTTTGTCGATCAACTGAAGTATTTCTTCTGTTATAAATGGTTTCTTCACAGTTACCTTCCTTGAACCTAAGCTTTCCTTCACAGCTTCTGTGATTTCCCTCTTTAGAGATGTCCATTCATCTTCAATTGAACTGCTAAGTGAGCTACTCATTATCACAGCATCCATACTGTCAGAGAATTACAAGCGTATCATTTCAGTCCTCATTACTTCTGTATACCCCTTCTTCGAGTGATCTGAGTCTATGCGTGCTCCTGAGGATGTCTTACAATCTAATATCTGATTCTGGAATCTCTGCCTAACCATGACAATTAAGTGGAATCTTCCCATATATCCCAGCCTTTTCCAAATATACCTCCTCCTCTTGCGATTTCTGAATGGAATATTCGCTAATAGTAACTGAAATTTATTGCAGAACTCAGTCTTTCTCCTCTCCCATTCCTTATATCAAGCCCATATTCTCCCACAACATTTTCTTCCACTCCTGTCCCTACAACTGCATTCCAATCTCCCATGACTATTACATTTTCATCTCTCTTTACATACTAAATTATCCATTTAATGTCCTCACATACTTTCTGTATCTCTTTGTCACTCTGCTTGTAACATTTGCATGTAAACTTGAACAATTTCTGCAGATTTGGTTTGCTACCGATTCTTACAAGAACAATCTACCACTAAACTGTTCACAGTAACTCACTCTCTGCCCTACTTTCCTATTCATCATGAACCCTACTCCTGCTATACCATTTTCTGCTGCTGTTGGTATTACTTAATACTTGTTGGTCCAGAAATCCCCATCACCAATATTAATAAAAAATTTCAAAATCAGTATGTGGATGACATCAACTCTGCTAAAATTGGTAAATTAGTGGCAATTACAGGTTAAAAGATGCAATTTAATTACCTTATCATATTTTATGTTGATATATGAATAATTCAATATTCAAGCTTTCATATTTTTCTTTGCTTTGTTACATGTGTTTATCTCTGCCTTTAATCATTGTTCAGTACCTTGCCTGCAATAGCAGTTGTGCCTGTAACTCTAATATCTAATAAATTGTTTTTATTTGTCTATTTGTGGCTTCCCAGTTTTTAACCAGAAAATGTTCACAGAAGTTTCTATTGGTAACAGCTGATTATGGATCCAGAGCCAGGTTTTATATAGTGACAGTAATAACAATACAAAAACAAATTCACCAGTTCAGTTGAAGAAAGGCCCTAGGTGGACATGGGGGAGTCTACTCAAGATGACACAGCTGAATAATGTGCATAGAAAAAGGCTCTTTTGGGAGAATTTTGCAAAAATGACAGATAAGGTAAGCTGAAAATTATCCAACGCATTTCAGAAGTCACTTGGAGTATGCCATGGACAAGCAGGCTGTCTACGATTTGTTGGATTCACTGATTGAAACTTCTGGGTGGAAAGGTATGGCTTATTAATTTTTATTATGAAAATCCTTGTTAATAATGATGTAGAGTGCAAATGACAATAATTTTCAAAATCATTTTTAGAAGTCTGATAAGTTAAAAATGTGATTTGAAAGCACGTGGTGCTAATATTGAAGAATCTGATACAATGCGTAGTTTGTTACTAAATACAAAGTAGCAGTTGCTCCTCTGGAAACCTTGCCATATGAGCAACTGAAAATGAGTTTTGTGAAAGACAGGATATTAGATGAAGAAGCAAAACATAAAAATTCTAAAGGTAGCAAAAATTAATTACACGAGCAGCCTTAGTCTACTGCATTTGTCACACAGTTATACAAAAGAAAGCATCTAGTGCCAACTAAGTCTCAAGAAATATACTTATTATAGATATGGGAACCAAGGTCATATTAGGGCACAATGCATGGCAAATACAAAAACATAGCAGTAACAATCCCACAAATGTAGTTACTCATTTACAAGAAACAAATGGAAGTGGGACACTTTTTCTCTGCCACTATCTTTGGGAGTTATCCACAAAGTGGATGGTTCCTACACAGAGGGGTAACGAAAAATAATGAATTTGTGCACTTGACAAATATGAGGGAATTGGAAAATCTAATAAGAATTTAAGTTGTCCAAACAGTTACGTTTTACATTTGCCAGAGAGGTTGCGGATATTGATGTTCAAAGCACCATCTGACGAAAGAGATTCCGAATAACAATAAGAGGTTTTCTTATAGTGCCAGGTTTACTAAACAATTTTCTGTCAGTGTGTATAGATTGTGTTTGAAAGTTCAGTGGACTAGGCCTAATTCAAAAGGCGATAAAGTTATAGCTGTAAAAAAAAAAAAGACTCAGGTTTGTATACACTTTGTTCAAACTGACTCCAAGAGTTACGCTATGTTTAGTGCCAAGTACTTTGTGTTTCAGACAGCGATGTAAACTTGTGGCATAAACACTTAGGACATCTTATCTAGCAGGGAAGCTGAACAAAGTAAAGATATCCAAACCAGTAAGACAATATTTGAGACGTGCAGAATGTAAATAAGCACCATTACCACATATTCAGTCTGATGTTCGAACCAGACAACCATTTGTGATGAAACATAATGACTTGATTCTATAACATCAGTCTCCTTTTACTGAAAGAAATATATATCGTTTTTCATTGATAATTATACTCACTTTACTGCAGCTTATACCTGTCAGCCAAACTCTGAAGTGTTTCATTGTTTAAAATATGATACTGCTCATTTTAACATGGACAGCAGCAGTCTTAGAGACAACAGCTGTGATTACTTTTCAAATGAAATGATGATATCCTCTGAAGAAAAGGTGTGGGTTCGAGTTCACCACAAGGCAAAAACCTCAGTAAAATGGAGTGACAGAATGACTAAACCACACCATCACGGAAAAAGCTTGCTGTAGCCAATGATTCTTAGAAGCAAACTTGGAGAGCATGCCTCTTTAGAAACTGCAATGACAGCTGTTTCTACCATCAACCATAGTCCTACCTCAGCTTCAGATGGAGAAATTCCAACGATGTTATGGGCTTGCTACGTAAGGAAGTCAAACTCAAAACTATTTGTGTTTGTGTTGCGTATTAGCACATTTCAAACGCACAAATGACAGGGCAGTTTTACAACTGCTCATTAAAGTGTTTCATGATTGATATTTACAGATTATGGCAGCCCAAACAACATAAAATTGTATTTGCAAGAGATGCAATTTGTGAAGAAGACAAATTTCTATTTTAAGATGGAAGTAGTGATGACTGGATCATGGAGACTATTCAAATGGACAACACAATGCAAAACAAAGCAGAAGATAAAAGTCATCAGAATGAAACTAATTTTCAGGAAACTGAACGAACAGCCAAAGACAGCTCAGAAGAAGTGACTCACGAAGTGGTGAAGGAAACTGAATCTCTGTGGAAAAGCAAAATAATAATGAGAAGACCTAGGTACCTGGATGACTATGGAGTGTTGGACTTGAATGCAGGAGCATTTGTGGAAAAATTACCCCACCTGGACACTATTAACGGACAGAAAGTGGACTTACATGCCACTTCATGAAACTGAAGAACCATTGACAGCAAGCTGGTGTTCAAATTAAAGAGAGATGCCTCTGGATATACTGAAAGGTTTGTGATGTTTAGCTAACAAAGGTTGTGTACAGGTACAACTATATGACTATAAGGGGACATATGCTCCAGTTGCTAGACACATTACACTGAGAACTTTTTTTAATGTAGTGAATAAACAATATTTTTATAGAACAAATAGATGTACCTGCAAAATACATTCCTACTTGGAAAGCTAACTACAGAAACTCATATGGCAATGCCTCAGAGTGTAAAGAATAAGGAAGGGCTTGCAAGTTAATAAAGCTACATACAGACTGAAACGGGCGCCATGAACTTCGAACTTTAAATCTGACAATTTTCTAGAGACAACAGTTATGACAATCCGAAGATGATATCTGTCTATATGCCGAAATCTCTGGTGAATTTAATACTTATTTGTTGCTTTATGCAAATGATTTTCAAAGTCCTGGCAAATGAAAACACAAATACACTGATATTAAGAATAAGTTGAAAAGAAAATTTTGAATGCAAAAACTTTTCGAAACAAAATTCTTCCTTAAAGTTAATATACGGAGAACCAATAGGAAAATGTTTCTTGGTCAACATGTTTATCATTAAAACTTGCTGAATGGATTCAATATGGGGACCATAAATCTCATACGAAAGTTATTAAAGTCACACTCTTCAGACATTTGTGGAGACGTCATTGGAAAAACTACCAGAACTCCATTGGGAAGGTTTGAAAAGTGTTCTTTTGTTATGCTGAAGGAACACTTCATGTTAGTGTATGTTACAATGAACTACATCTGGATGTTATATACACATTAGCTCCAATAAACAAACGCCAAATACTTAACAAAAGGAATGATGAGTGTGTAGTTCAAAAGACTGTGTCAAGGATGAGGTAATGAAACTGGAAACTTAGTTGACGCTTTAATGTTTGTCCTTGTAATCTATCATTATGTAGAGTACGAGTGGTTTTCTTAAATAGAAAAGTGATGTTTAAGGACGTATAACATAATAATTATGCTTTTATATTTTTCTCTTTGTTTTGTTGTGTGTTTGTGTCTGCCTTACAACGTTGATCAGTAACTTGCGTGCGGTTATGGTTGCGCTGTAATTGTAATATCTAATAAACTGTTATTACTAGCCTAATTGTGATTCCCTGTTTTTAATTATAAAATACTAGCTGACGGTTCTAGATATAACGACACTTCATATAACACTAACGTCAAAATGCCGGTACTCCCAGATAAACATCACGCATTCGAGCGCTTAAGCATCGTCTACGTCCGAAATTATCTATCACATTTATGCAAACGTTGACATGAACACATTCGAACTTCCCGTTACATTTCATTGTGGTCAACAACAAATGAAAACACATGTACACACAAACGACTTGTGATCATACCGGCTCTTTCAAACAATTCACCACAATTTAATTTCATCTGTTCAAAAGTGGGGTCCTCACATGTAACACAAGGTAAGCCAACGTATAAAGTTAATGGTTAATACTCACTGATTTGGTTCTATCATCAAAACAATACACAAACCACTCTCATGTATACAAATATATCTCAATCCACCATAAGTCCGTTGGGCGTCTCGGTGCGAGGGAGAGAGAGAGAAACACGTAACACAAGTATAGCCTACCGAACTGAATTTACAAATTTACTAACCTCATCCATGACGTACACAAAACCTAGAGATCACTAAATTGAGTATGAATACGTATAGCTGATGTTTACAATCAATCACTGAAGATTCAAATCATCCACGTTGTTTACACCACAATCATGTCACTATCTTCAACAACATCCCAAAATATCTCGTAAATAGTGAGATCTCGTGCACAATGGTCACGTGACCAGCAACTTCTACAGTTATTTTTTCAGGCATGATGGCGCCAAACCATGGTAGTGAGGTTTACTTTAATATTTTTAGCTCCAAACGGACTCGGAGATCGATTGCCACTTATGGCAGGAAGCTGCAGCAGTTGTAGAAGTTATAATTGTTTGGAAATATTACTCATGGTAAGTGAGAGGTGCATTCCAGCAAGAGGCATACCTAATGAGGACATGTTGGTTAGACTACTGACAAGAGACGGGGCTGATGTTCTGCAGTTATTATAGTCGGAGAAAGTGCGTAGTGTGTAAGATGTGTTCTGACATTCATTGAACGCGAAATATAAGTGAGTGAGAAGCTAAATTTCGTGCGTACAGCTAGCTATGAGCATTTTATTAGTTTATCTGTGAACCCAAAGATTAATGAAAACTTGAGGCGTGCTGCCATCTGTGTTGTCAATGTTGTTAGGTTTAACTAGCACCATGGGTAGACTGACGAACTTTGATATTGAAATAATAATCATTAAAATGTGTGTTTTATGAAGTTATTGTGATTGCGAGTATTTAAGTGATGTGAAGTAAATTTTATTTACAACTACAATGAAAAAAGGAACTGTGTGACGGGTGCAGTGTCAATGTTTACATCTGTCCGTGCTAGGTTGCATCCATTGAAGACAATCTGCTCAAAAACCAATATGCCAATTTTATGTTCTTTTTCTTTTGAATGAATTGTGATTGGACTAGGAAACACTGTGTGACATGGTTCTGCGTCAGCTACATCATGAATTGATAGTTTTATGTTTATATACATGGTAAGTTTTTAAACCTGTATGTTCTATAGTATGTATAACTTCTTGTCAGGTTTTTCAATTTCAGCGTTTCACTACAATGTTTTACACAGTGAAGGCATGAAACACGTTTATTCTATTGCCACAAGTGTGTAATTCATTACGATAATTTAGTTTGTGCATAAAAAAAGGTTTGAAAATATATCTGTGATTTTGTTTATCACAACTTTAGTAATCTAATGATATTCAAATGGTTTGTTTTACAGATTTGATCCAATCACAATTGCATCGCCAGTAAATTAGGCAGAAATGTAGTGAGTATCTTATTTATAAAAATATATTTATTGTTTATTATTTCTATATTGTTTATGAAAACATTTCACAAACAGTTATGTTTATTAGCAAGCCTGGTACATTATAACTATAACAAGGAGCTATTGGTAATTCTGCTTAACAAGAAAAATATAGTGTGCTACTTTTTTGTTGATAGATTTATTATTTGACAGAATGCACTATATGTATGTTTACATAAACATACCTTGATAGTCTAAGCACTAAGTGTGCTGGAGGAGTTTCTATACAACTGCACAACATTTTTTATGTTTAGTAATATGATTTCATTTTTCTGTTCTAGATGGTGATGGCGACACTTCGGTGGAGGTCTTTTTCATATTAGTGTACTTAGTCAGAATGTCACAGCGAGGCAAGCGTCAGCCAAACAGATCTGATGATGGTGCGGGTGAGTGATTCAAGTTTGTTTTAATACTGTTTCAACAATCCGTATTTGTCCAATCAGTGTATGTAGGTCCATAATTCAGGAAACATGGTATATAGATGTTTGAATATTGTAAATCCTTGTTTATTTATTTATTTATTTTATCATCCATACATCATTCAGTGTCAGAATATCGCACGTGTCAGGTACATTGCTGTAAACATATACACATGTATAAAACATTAACAAAGGCTAGACTAGGTGAGGATAGGGCAGGAATTTATCCATGAACGTAAGCTGTCGGCTATATATTTCAAGATTAAGATTTTCTTTTTGTTGTTGTTGTGGGTAAAGCCTGTGGACCTGATTTGTAAGGAGGAATTTTTGGTTTATGCTTAAAAATATGTAAGATTGTAGTTCTTATTTTCACTAGAAACATTAGCGATTCCGATTTAATGGAGAATAGTCACTTTCATAAATAATACCTCTTATGGGCAATTTCCCTTTCAGTTTACCAGTTATGCAGAAAGAGCATGGGCTTGTCATGTAAAAATGACATATGTATACATATACATCAAGTGTTGAATGCGTACAAGCTCCTGAGTGTACATTTTATGGACCATTGTTCTTTACTTGTGCTGAAGACTCCCAATGTTTAAGTTGTTTACGCTCCTCATGTGGGATCGCAATAGAATAAATTTAGTACAAGCTTTAAGACATTGCACCTTCTGTCACAGTTTCCGTGTGAAACGATTCAGTCATCTTTTGAGCTTTACAGTCTCATCCCATTATTTCATTTTACTTTTATAAAAATATATGTTCTCTAAACATGATTGTGTTGACCAAAACAGAGAAGAATAGAACTGTTTCTAGTTTTAACTGAAGTAACAAATGAAAGGTTTTCGAGGGGTTAAAAAGGTACCCCAAGTACTCAGGGAGAGGGCTGTTCAGAGCATTAGGCAAGATATGTGTCTGAAAATTGTTAGACATTGCTGATGTAAGAATAATATGCGCTTAAACACGTCTTTCGAATTAACATATCTATAAGTTTTCATTTGCTAGATCAAGTATTTAGAAATACCCAAAAGCCCTCTGTTTTAACTGCCATAGTTAGAGGTAAAAAAAAAAACTTGTAGTAAGTATTCCAATATCTGTGACAGAGATTTGTAATTATCGAGGTTGTCTTCTGTTTTCCTCATTACCATACCTGGTGTCACAATATTTAATTTCTGTGAGCCACACACAGATATTTTTCCACTTGTTATCATTGTACCTACAATTTTATTTATTTAAAAGTGGGGTTCTGCTGTAGCTAGTTCAGTCATTATGCGTAGTCATCCATTACATAACCTCAGAAGATTGTATCCAAGGATAGAATAAACGACAGTAAAAGCTCAGGAAGAGGTTATGAAATTACATGTCTTTTTCTTGTTTTACACTTTGTTCATAGACAAAAGTCTGTTTGTCTAATTCAGTCAGGTGGCTTCGGCCTTTGTGGCCATTTTCGAAATGAACAGTACACCCAGATAACTCAGAAAAATGCATTTAAAGTCTAAAGTACTTCTGCGTCTCTACAGTAATGTATCAGTAGCCTGCACATAATCTGAAGCTCATTTAGCAGTGAACAGTACATTTCCATACTCAATCACTTGCACTCTTCACAGATTACTGTTCAGATAACTACCTCGGGAAGAAAACAGTGCCGAAATATACAGGGTGAAGAAAATCTCGTGCTCTTGGACTTTACAATGTGATTCCTCACTTATTAGCTATACAAAAATTTTTCACGCAAAATTTCATCCTGCGTGTGTCTCCATCAGTAAATAAATGTCAAAGATTGGCAATCTGACAGCACTGTATCCACATGTACGGTAACTGTCTCTGTCAGCAGTTTAGCAGTAATGCTGAGCCATTGGTGCAGTGGATAGCATTTGAGTTCGTTCTGGGTCGAGGCTTATTTGTTTTTATTTGCCAGTTTCATTCTGCCATATAATGCGATAGTATACACTGTTTCTTAAGCCACATGTATCCAACATTTACATAATACATGTTTGGAAATCATTTGCAAACCATATTTGTACCGGTGACGTAAGTGTTTAACAATATGCAATGGACCTGAACATGACAAGAATAATACGTGGTACTAATCGATGAGATCGCTGGGGGAGGTACACAGAAAATGGGTTTGGCATCAAGTAGATGCAGTGGTGTGAAATGATTCATGTTCACGACGAGCAAAAGGCTTCTTTGAAATCTGACCAGTGAAAATGATTGTATGTCTATTTCTGTGTTTGTGGTATGTAAATGCAAATGCCTTGTAGAAGAACCACTGTAGTCACAGTATGACAATTAAGGCACCAGATACCATACCATGCAGACTAAATTTAGAAAATAAAAACAAATACACCTTGAGCTGCAGTCTAACCCTTCATCGCCTACAAATTGCTATCCACTGCACCAATTGCACAACACTACTACTACAGAGGTAGTCACTGTACATGTGATTATAGTGTTGCCAGATTGTGAATATTTAACATCAATTTACTGCCAGAAATATGCATGACATTTTGTGAAAGACATTTTTGTATTGCTAGTATGTGAGATTCGCAATGTGAACCCAGAATGGGCAAATTTTTCTTCACACTGTATAATGAAAAGTTCAAGGAACAAAAATGTATGGCAGACACCAAAAACATAAGTGATTCATCATTGACAGATATTACTGTAATGTTAATTTGAATAGCAGTCAGTTGTAGGCATTTTACCTTATCAGATTAGCAAGTGAACTGAGAGGGAAAAACAATTATAATTTTCTTAATTGTAAGCAAATAAAATCATTTTTTCATAAAAGTAAGAATATTTGGTGGTGGCTTTCTTTACCATTCCCAATATTAATATTATCAAGATAGTAGTTACCCTTTAGTTTCCACACTGTACTCGCATTTTGTAGAAGCATTTCAGTCATGCTACACACAACAGTGGTGGAACATCAGACGTACATTACGCAAATACCAGTTCGTTTGAATAGTATTTATTGCCTCTCAGATGTACTCATTTGCAGATTACCTAACTTACTCCAAAGAATAACAAGTATATGCCACCTTATAGCTTCATTCTCATATTTGATCAGCAGTTGTTGGATCATGTGGCAGTTGTGAGTGCTATCGGTATTATTTTCTATTTCTGTCCACATGTTTCTGTACATAACCATATGATTCACAGTAGTCCTGACAATGTTGTTTCACAATTTTCTTATTACTGTAGCTCCATATTTGTGATTTGTTAGTCAAAATACTTCTGACACGTTAACAAAATTCAAGTTGCAGGAAAGTAAGTTCTATCTGCACTGGTTTGTTAGTTTCATGTGTGATATTCCAGCTGAAAATCCAGGGATACATTTAAACATTGAAATGATTTAAGATAATCACTCATTGTATAGGGGAAATGCCAAATGGGTGCAACTCTTGTGGTGGCAAATATGGGTGCTGTTTATTGTGGTGACTAGAGTGACAGCAAAAAATGAATGTTTACTAAAATAACATTAATTACAAAGGAAACTAGTAATTTCACTTACTGTACTTGTCAATCATGTCTTCTTCACGGACTATTCCATGAGATGTACACGTCGCTGGAAGTAATCTTGTTCCCATAACCCAGGTACACTCTAGATATGTCTGAGGAATGTTGGGAGAGCCTCAGAAGGTTTAATTTTCCCACACAATTGTAAAGTGTGGATGTACATGTACTGGAAGAGGTACAGTTTGGGCTTGTCTCCCAATCAACGCTCTCCTTTAATTGACAATTTGACAGATCTCCACAAGCACTCTATATTCTGTATGTGGACACATGGATCTTCCGAAGAGACAGATTTCACAGAATGATTTACAAATTCATGTTGAAAGCCTTCCTTCTTCAATGTGTTGTAGGACTTTAAGCCATCTGTTATAATTTTGGTCACTGGCTAGATGAAGTGACTTACGTGAGACACTCAGGTTTTCTTGCCCCTCGAATGTACTTGAACTGTGAAGCAGTTCCACGATTCCTCTTTCAGTGCCTCTGAAGATACAGAGATATTCGGTTTTATTTATTAGTGGTTGTCCTTTCTAGTCTTTCCGAGTGGATATATGTGATTTATCTGTTCCAGCTATCTTGTTTTGTCCATTAATAGAAAAACTGTCATTTCTGACTATCACATAGCGGACTACTCAACAGAACCTGTTGCAGTTACAAATGGTATTAGTCGATAACTCAGTTTCGGAAGCAGTTGCTTGTAGGGTATAATCCCTTACCCAACAGGAGATTAAAATAATGCCCTTCTAGATGGCCAACTCAGATTTCAAACCATATGTTTTTCCTATTTGATGTTCATTGCTGACAACATGCACAGTACTGTTGAAATGGGAAATCAGCATTGGCACCTTGCTTACGAAGTTTCACACAGCTTGTCTCCATGACAAGTCACAGAGTTACTGAAATGGACATTTGGGAGCAGTCCATAATACTAACAGATATCCAACCAAGATTGCATACTACACAATCAAGGAATTAAGTTTTGCCAGGTAAGATAATTGGGACTTGAGAGTACAATGACTTCACTCATTGCTATGCACAGTTCTAAATGTTAGACGATGTTCCCTTGACAACACACTAAACACTTTCCATATCTCCTGTGACAGCTGTGCGTTCAATGTATTTCATTTTTCAATGTATATTATTCGGAGCCTGCAAATTTGATAGGAAGTCTTCTTGGAAATAACCTCAAATTATTTTGGTAGTGTGTAGTAGAATAAGTCTTAAAGGTTAGCGGATGGGCTGTATTTGAGATTTGACTTCCAAGCAAAAGGCTGTTGATTACAGGGGATGCATGTTTAAGTTTCAGAATCAGCCTTTGCTTCTTCTTCAGAAGAAGAAAACATGATGAAATAAATATTTTTCAGTAATAAATTCTTGTTTTCATAATGTGCAGAGAAACGAGAATGCGGAGAGTCTTGCCTTCCAGGCTAAGCAATACAGTGTTTCATGACAAAGCATTGATGGGACAGATGATGTTAGTGACCAGACTGCAGTAGCTGGAGTTGGGAGGATGTATGGGCAGGTCTTGCGTCCCCCCCCCCCCCCCGCCCCCCCCCCCCCAAATGTGACATTAACTGAATTTTCTGTTGGTGGTTGGCAGAACATGATAATAATATTAAATATGAAACACATCCGAATGTTCTGCAAAATTGTATTTGTTTTTTCATGAACCAGCTTTCAGCTTCCTAGACCAGTTGTCACCCAGAAATGGCTTAAGAAGCCATAAGCTGATTTGTGATGGAATAAATATAACTTTGCAGAACATTAAGGAGTGTTTTCTGTTTAACATTAAAAATGTAGCAATTAAAGACTTACTTCTCAAACTTGATACAAATTGTATCTAACGAATTATGTTTACACACGTCAACAATCAAAACATAGAAGTGTAATTACATTTTTATCTGATGTCTTAGGGTTTAGTAGCTGCACTGAGTGATTTTATGTCATTCAGTTTTGACTCCTGATCATAGCCTAAACCAAGATGAGCTTGTAGTTCAGTTTTGTGCTATAAGAGTGTTTTAGCAGGCATACGCACCGTCTACGGTATTAAAGGGCTTGGGTGTGATGCAATTATTGGAAGCATAGAGGTAACTGGTCCTGCTGGTGCAGCTTGTTGTAGTAATCAAATCTGTTCCTCACTGTAGCTGTTTATCTTGTAGACAGCCTTCATGTTTTTGGTTAATGGTTGAGATACTCCAGGTCAGAGTCTCTTAAATGCTGCGTATCTACTAGTGTTCTTATTAAATCGGTTTCCTATGCTGGATGGCAGCAGCTAGACTCTTATGACCTTCCCTAAGTCCACAATGAAATAGTAGCCGTGTGGACTATTGTGAGTGACATTGGTGCCCCTACCTTGTTTGCCAACACGTCAGGGATATGCTTAACCCCCCATGTGAGCAGGTGCCCACATCACATGCTACAAAGCAGACTTTGCAGAAACCTCTACACCTTCAGGCTTACAGAACCCATCATCCTCATAAGCTTTGACGTTGTCTCTCTCTTTATTATGACCCCTTTGCAGGAGGCTATTTAACTTACTGGCCAAAAGTTTAACCAAGAGATCAGCAATCTAGTCAATCATGTCCTGACCTTCGTATACTTTTCTCTCTGATGGAATATACTGTAAGTAGGCAGAGTGAGTCACATTCAGCAGCCCACCCTCATTCGTTGGGCCAACATGAATATGGAGTACTTTGTAGATGAAGCACTGGAGTTTACCTCTCTGAAACCCAATTGCTTGTTCCAGTATGTCAGTACCCACATAATAAGGCCACATATTCGAGATGAGATCAGCTAAACAGGTTACTCACACATTTCAACTCTATTCATTCAAACATCAAACTGATAGAGGAGATTGCATTGCGTGTCTGTTTTCTTTACCAAGCATCAGTTTATTCTCATCCCTTTCCTCAACAGTTGTACTATGTAAAGTATTGTTTTATGTGTAGCGCCAGCGAAACGTCGTAAGGTGCGGACGGCGGCGGAGGAGGAAGAAGC
Organism: Schistocerca americana; assembly: GCF_021461395.2. Lineage (NCBI taxonomy): Eukaryota > Metazoa > Arthropoda > Insecta > Orthoptera > Acrididae > Schistocerca > Schistocerca americana. Next base: position 423,715,735 of record NC_060122.1, read on the forward strand.
GGCGGCGTTGGCAGGTTGGACGCCACGACCTCTTAATGACCTCAAGATCTCCAGCATCTACAACCGGAGTGCCACCGAAGCACCAGCTGAAGTAAGTACTAAGAAATCACTTACTTCTCTCTTTGTGTAAAATCCAATAAACAAAAAAAACAAATAAAATATTCCAGTATGAGAAAGAAGTAGGAGAATTATAAATAACAGGACATTTTTCAAGGCAGCATCAAATGTGTTTAAAGATATAAAGGATTTTACAGATGAATACTCATAAATTTATGTTTTTCATTTTGAAGAAAAACATAGTGAATTTATACAAAATTGGTGCCATTGTAAATGTGAAATTGGTGTCATAAAAACATTATCTATATGGGGGATGTACTAATAATACAGTTTCAAGCACAAAGCTCTCTTCCACTCATTATTCCATTCCTCTTGCCTGGCGGGGATAAATGGCAAGTGGTGAGATGTAGAGAGGCATTTGAGGGGGGGGGGGGGGGGGGGTAAGGGAGCTAGGAAAGACTGTGCCTGGATGGAATATTTAGATGAAAATGGAGGAAGTCAGCCCTAAAATGGACAGGATAATCTGTTAATTATTTCTTTCATAGATCAAGTACACGATAAAAGTTACGATGGTGTGGAACATATCAATGAAAAACGCACAAATAATTCTAGGTAGTTTCTTTCATGCAATGAATACTTTTTGCCTAATTGAGGAGTTACCCCAGAATATTATTCCACAAGATATCAGTGAACGAAAGTATGCAAAATGTGTTAACTGATTTCTGTATCTTCAAAGTTGGCACTTTATCTACTAAGTTTGCAATTATTCTTATGGCAAAAGTAGATGAACTTAAATATTTTAGCATGTCTACTGTACGGTTTTTCCCATTTGTAGTATTTATCAACACACACACACACACACACACACACACACACACACACATATCTAAGGACTTAAAATTTCCTACTCCTATTTCATATTCATCAATACACACACACACACACACACACACTCACACACCCCCCCCCCCCCCCCCCCTAAGAACGTTAGATTTCCTACTCCTACTTCTTTTTGGTTTACTAGGTTAATAAGAGGTTGGATACTTCTGATTATATAATACTGGATGACCTGTGTTTTCAAAGTTTAAAGCTAGCCCATTTGTGCAAAGCCATTCAGCAACTTCCACAAAAACATTTTTTTCCTATTTTCTCTGGTGATGCTTCTTGGCGTGTCTTCGCAACAATTCCTATATTACTTGCAAGCAAAATTACTTCTGGCTCCTGATTCAAATAAAATGGCAGATCAGCATGAAGCAAAAACAATAGTGGGTCAATGATCACACCTTTTGGGACTGACATTGTAACTTCACCCCATGCTGTGATGTCAGCACCATTGTCATGGCGCACCTTCTATTTGATACTGCACCACAGATTATGCTCCAAGCCAGGAGGAACAGCAACATGTTACAGAAGCAACAAAAAAAGCGTTTCCACATTTAAAAAAATGCAAAATCCCCAAGATTGTCAAAGTTTTACAGAAGTTCGAAATATAGCATGTACTTCAATGCGAGATGCTTTTAATAATTTCCACAACAAAACTCTGTCTCGGAATCTGGCAGAAAACCCAAAGAGTTGTTGTTGTTGTGGTCTTCAGTCCAGAGACAGCTTTGATGCAGCTCTCCATGCTACTCTGTCCTGTGCAAGCTTCTTCATCTCCCAGTACCTACTGCAACCTACATCCTTCTGAATCTTCTTAGTGTATTCATCTCTTGGTCTCCCTCTACGATTTTTACCCTCCACACTGCCTTCCAATGCTTCTCTCAAATTCTATTCAACACCTCCTCATTAGTTATGTGATCTACCCATCTAATCTTCAGCATTCTTCTGTAACACCACATTCCGAAAGCTTCTATTCTCTTTTTGTCCAAACTATTTATCGTCCACATTTCATTTCCATACATTTCTACACTCCATACAGATACTTTCAGAAACGACTGCCTGACACTTAAATCTATACTCGATGTTAACAAATTTCTCTTCTTGAGAAACACTTTCCTTGCCATTGCCAGTCTACATTTTATATCCTCGCTACTTAAGTTACTTTGCTCCCCAAATAGCAAAGCTCATTTACTATTTTAAGCGTCTCATTTCCTAATCAATTCCCGCAGCATTATCCGATTTAATTCGACTACATTCCATTATCCTCGTTTTGCTTTTGTTGATGTTCATCTTATATCCTCCTTTCAAGACACTGTCCATTCTGTTCAGCTGCTCTTCCAGGTCCTTTGCTGTCTCTGACAGAATTACAATGTCATCAGCAAACCTCAAAGTTTTTATTTCTTCTCCATGGATTTTAATTCCTACTCTGAATTTTTCTTTTGTTTCCTTTACTGCTTGCTCAATATACAGATGAATAACATCAGGGATAGGCTACAACCCTGTCTCACACCCTTACCTATCACTCTTTCCCTTTCATACCCTTTGATTCATGACTGACAACTGGTTTCTGTACAAATTGTAAATAGCCTTTCACTCCCTGTATTTTACCCCTGCCACCTTCAGAATTTGAAAGAGAGTATTCCAGTCAACATTGTCAAAAGCTTTCTGTAAGTCTACAAATGCTAGAAACATAGGTTTGCCTTTCCTTAATCTATTTTCTAAGATAAGTTGTAGGGTCAGTATTGCCTCACCGGTTCCAACATTTCTACAGAATCCAAACTAATATTCCCCGGGTTTATCTTCTACCAGTTTTTCCATTCGTCTATAAAGAATTCGTATTAGTATTTTGCAGCCGTGGCTTATTAAACTGATAGTTCAGTAATTTTCACTTCTGTCAACACCTGCTTTCTTTGGGATTGGAATTATTATATTCTTCTTGAAGTCTGAGGGTATTTCGCCTGTCTCATACATCTTGCTCACTAGATGGTACAGTTTTGTTAGGCCTGGCTCTCCCAAGGCTGTCAGTAGTTCTAATGGAATGTTGTCTTCTCCCGGGGCCTTGTTTCGACTTAGGTTGTTCAGTGCTCAGTCAAACTCTTCACGCAGTATCATACCTCCTGTTTCATCTTCATCTACACTCCTGGAAACTGAAATAAGAACACCGTGAATTCATTGTCCCAGGAAGGGGAAACTTTATTGACACATTCCTGGGGTCAGATACATCACATGATCACACTGACAGAACCACAGGCACATAGACACAGGCAACAGAGCATGCACAATGTCGGCACTAGTACAGTGTATATCCACCTTTCGCAGCAATGCAGGCTGCTATTCTCCCATGGAGACGATCGTAGAGATGCTGGATGTAGTCCTGTGGAACGGCTTGCCATGCCATTTCCACCTGGCGCCTCAGTTGGACCAGCGTTCGTGCTGGACGTGCAGACCGCGTGAGACGACGCTTCATCCAGTCCCAAACATGCTCAATGGGGGACAGATCCGGAGATCTTGCCGGCCAGGGTAGTTGACTTACACCTTCTAGAGCACGTTGGGTGGCACGGGATACATGCGGACGTGCATTGTCCTGTTGGAACAGCAAGTTCCCTTGCCGGTCTAGGAATGGTAGAACGATGGGTTCGATGACGGTTTGGATGTACCGTGCACTATTCAGTGTCCCCTCGACGATCACCAGTGGTGTACGGCCAGTGTAGGAGATCGCTCCCCACACCATGATGCCGGGTGTTGGCTCTGTGTGCCTCGGTCGTATGCAGTCCTGATTGTGGCGCTCACCTGCACGGCGCCAAACACGCATACGACCATCATTGGCACCAAGGCAGAAGCGACTCTCATCGCTGAAGACGACACGTCTCCATTCGTCCCTCCATTCACGCCTGTCGCGACGCCACTGGAGGCGGGCTGCACGATGTTGGGGCGTGAGCGGAAGACGGCCTAACGGTGCACGGGACCGTAGCCCAGCTTCATGGAGACGGTTGCGAATGGTCCTCGCCGATACCCCAAGAGCAACAGTGTCCCTAATTTGCTGGGAAGTGGCGGTGCGGTCCCCTACGGCACTGCGTAGGATCCTACGGTCTTGGCGTGCATCCGTGCGTCGCTGCGGTCCGGTCCCAGGTCGACGGGCACGTGCACCTTCCGCCGACCACTGGCGACAACATCGATGTACTGTGGAGACCTCACGCCCCACGTGTTGAGCAATTCGGCGGTACGTCCACCCGGCCTCCCGCATGCCCACTATACGCCCTCGCTCAAAGTCCGTCAACTGCACATACGGTTCACGTCCACGCTGTCGCGGCATGCTACCAGTGTTAAAGACTGCGATGGAGCTCCGTATGCCACGGCAAACTGGCTGACACTGACGGCGGCGGTGCACAAATGCTGCGCAGCTAGCGCCATTCGACGGCCAACACCGCGGTTCCTGGTGTGTCCGCTGTGCCGTGCGTGTGATCATTGCTTGTACAGCCCTCTCGCAGTGTCCGGAGCAAGTATGGTGGGTCTGACACACCGGTGTCAATGTGTTCTTTTTTCCATTTCCAGGAGTGTATATCCTCTTCTATTTCCACAATATTTCCCTCAATTTCATTGCCCTTGTATAGACCCTCTATATACTTCTTCCACCATTCTGCTTTCCCTTCTTTGCTTAGAACTGGGTTTCCATCTGAGCTCTTGATATTCATACAGGTGATTCTCTTTTCTGCAAAGGTCTCTTTGATTTTCCTGTAGGCGGTATCTATCTTACCCGTAATGATATGCGCCTCTACATTGTTACATTTGTCCTCTAGCCATCCCTGCTTAGCCATTTTGCACTTCCTGTCGATATCATTTTTGAGACGTTTGTATTCCTTTTTGCCTGTTTCATTCACTGCATTTTTATATTTTTTCCTTTCATCAATTAAATTCAGTATCTCTTCTGTTACCCAAATATTTCTATTAGCCCTCGTCGTTTTACCTACTTGATCCTCTGCTACCTTCACTATTTCATCTCTCAAAGCTACCCATTCTTCTTGTACTGTATTTCTTTCCCCTATTCTTGTCAGTCGTTCCCTAATGCTCTCTACAACCTCTGGTTCTTTCAGTTTATCCAGGTCCCATCTCCTCAAATTCCCACCTTTTAGCAGTTTCTTCAGTTTTCATCTACAGTTCATAACCAATAGATTGTGGTCAGAGCCCACATCTGCCCCTGGAAATGTCTTATAATTTAAAACCTGGTTCCTGAATCCCTGTCTTACCATTATATAATCTATCTGACACCTTCCAGTATCTCCAGGCTTCTTCCATGTATACAACCTTCTTTTATGATTCTTGAACCAAGTGTTAGCTATGATTATGTTATGCTCTGTGCAAAATTCTACCAGGTGGCTTCTTCTTTCATTCCTAAATCCCATTCCATATTCACCTACTATGTTTCCTTCTCTTCCTTTTCCTACTATCGAATTCCAGTCACCTATGACAATTACATTTTCGTCTCCCTTCACTATCTGAATAATTTCTTTTACCTCATCATACATTTCATCAACCTCTTCGTCATCTGCGGAGCGAGTTGGCATATAAACTTGTACTACTGTGGTACGCATGGGCTTCGTATCTGTCTTGGCCACAATAATGCATTCACTATGCTGTTTGTAGTAGCTTACCCGCATTCCTATTTTTTTATTCATTATTAAACCTACTCCTACCCCTATTAGATTTTGTATTTATAACCCTGTATTCACCTGACCAGAAGTCTTGTTCCTCCTGCCACCGAACTTCACTAATTCCCACTATATCTAACTTTAACCTATCCATTTCCCTTTTTAAATTTTCTAACCTACCTGCCTGATTAAGAGATCTGTCATTCCACGCTCCGATCCGTAGAATGCGAGTTTTCTTTCTCCTGATAACAACGTCCTCTTGAGTAGTCCCTGCTTGGAGATCCGAATGGGGGACTATTTTACCTCCGGAATATTTTACCCAAGAGGACGCCATCATCATTTAACCATACAATAAAGCTGCTTGCCCTCGGGAAAAATTACGGCTGTAGTTTTCCCTTGCTTTCAGCAGTTCGCAGTACCAGCACAGCAAGGCCTTTTTGGTTAGTGTTACAAAGCCCGATCAGTCAATCATCCAGACTGTTGCCCCTGCAACTACTGAAAAGGCTGCTGCCCCTCTTCAGGAACCACATGTTAGTCTGGCCTCTCAACAGATACCCCTCCGTTGTGGTTTCCCCTGCGGTATGGCTATCTGTATCGCTGAGGCACGCAAGCCTCCCCACCAATGGTAAGGTCCGTGGTTCATGGGGGGGGGATTCTGGTCATACCTAAAGTACACCAGTGGCAAGTCATACCAGTGATGAAGTCACTTGGTGACAGTGCCACCGAAGCAGAGTTATTAAACATTGTTTTCTGAAGCTCCTTCACCAAAGAAGATGAAGTAAATATTCCTAAATTCTAATCAAGAACGACTGTCAAGATGAGAAACATAGATGTAGATATCCTTGGTGTAGCAAAACAGTTTAAATTACTTAACAGAGGCAAGATTGTATGCCAGTCAGGTTCCTTTCCACTCCAATGAAACAGCTTAAGTTTACAAGAGAGAGAAGAGTTTCCACAGTGGAAAGTATTGTATGTGGAAAGATGGAGGATAGACTTGGTACTTATGATGGAAAAGAAAGAAAGGATAGATGAGCCTAGAAATGCTAGAAATGGTAATCTGCCTGTTAGCTTCTGTTGCGGGTTTGTCAGCCAACGTTTGTTTGACAATTTTTCTGACATTTCACCAGGACAAATGACTGGCATTGTCAAAGCATCAGCCTCATCGCTAGTGGCAGAATGGAGCCGAGCTCGCAACTGCTGAGTGTACGTATCAGTCATACTGACATCTGAGGGCTTTTCCATGGTCATTACCAGTGTGGTTCTCCCCTTCTACCAGCAACAGTCATTCGCTGCAGCATGGGAATCCAGGATCTATTCATATTTAAGGTTTTTCTGTTTGTTGTTGGAGCTAGTGTCATATTTGTGGCTCTTTGCGGCATCCCTGAAAAAGTGGACATGGAAGCTCTTCTCCAAAGCAAGAATTTGTGTGTCTGTTTTCCGCCACAGCCAATTTCTCCAAATTTCCCAATCTCCAGTTCTTGTGATTCTTGTGTTGATACATTGTTCAGTCATTTCAACATATGCTTTTCCACATGTATAGGGTATGCAGTGTTTCTTTTGTCCTTTGCCGAACTGAGATCTATGATCTTCTGGTTAGTTTGTAAATAATCTTTATGCTGTGTTTGCAGATTAGATACAGTTGATTCTGTCTGTCTCCATGGGGATGTGTAGCAGGAAGGCTTTACCCAAGATTTCTTCTTCCAACGTGGCACTGTGCCGAGCATTAAATTTGGGGACACTTCTTAGGCAACTGTCAGAGTACACATTGCTCCTCAGAACACTTTCCAGATGCTGCATCTCGCGGCTGAGATACTGAGGCTTACAAACTTGTCTTGCGCGCGTTACAAGCATATTAATCATCCCGCTTTTCTGGTTTTGGTGATGGTTTGACAGTTTGTGCCGGGATTGGTCCATGTGTCTTGGTTGTTAAAACACACTGTGTCCCAGATTCTAGTCATGACACATACCCAGTACAACTAGAGAGACTAGCTCTTAGCCCTTTTTTACTTCCAGAGTAAATTTTATGTTGATGTAGAGACTGTTCGGCAAGTCTTGGCACAGTGGTAACACCGGTTCGTGTCAGGTCATTGAAGTTAAGTTCTGTTGGGCTTGACTTGCATATGGATGGGTGACCGTCTGGTCTGCCATGACTGAGAAGCAGCGGCTCTAGTCAGGAAAACTGACAACCGCTTGGAGAGTGGTGTGCTGACCACATGCCCCTCCATGTCTGCAGCCAGTGATGCCTAGGGGCTGAGGATGACATGGCAGTCAGTCTGTACTGTTTGGTCTTCAAGACCTGTTTGATTGGGGGGGAGGGGAGAGAGAGAGAGAGAGAGAGAGAGAGAGAGAGACTCTGTTCAGTTGTTTAAGGAAGTCACTGGATTGTTCCTCACCATGGTTTCATATGATAAATGTGTGGTTGACATAGCTGTACCACACACTTTAGGTTTACAATGTACCATGTCTAGCACCAGTGTTTCGAAATATCCCAGGAAGAAATTGGCCACCACTGAATGGAGTGGACTACCCATAGCAACTGCATTCCACATGAAATAGCTAGTGTAGGACAAGCGTGAAAAAGCTTGGTGATATCATGTGGGAAAATGGAACAGGTTTGTTCCAGAGGAAAAAAAAAAAAAAAAAAAAAGGGAGAGAGAGAGAGAGAGAGAGAGAGAGAGAGAGAGAGAGAGAGAGAATATGCCATGATTAACTGATTTTTATTTCGTGTAATCCACTGCATTTGATCTGCACTTACCTTTCGATACATCAGCTGATGTAATAGGTCCAAAATCTTCTGTTCTTAATCATCAGTCTTCATTAAAATAGTCACATTTCTCTTGGAAAGGTCATCTTGTTTAAGTAATGTATCTTTTCCATGGTTTCGTAGCCCACGGATTGTGGGATACTGCACAGAAAATTATCATTTATAAGTATTACCTAGTCAGATCATCCTCTTTTTTTCCCAAGGGGTTTTTACAGGTGACTTGAGTATAGCTTGGTGCATCATGTAGGTTTTAGTTCATCAAAATCGGATTGCAGAAAATGTATCATGATTTAAAGTTTTATTAAAACCATTGTGCCTGTCTGCTTGAACCCAACATACTGATCTCCGAAACTACTAGACAAATTTTCATGGGATTTTCACAGGTAATTAGAACATAGCCTGGAGCAGCATATAGGCTTTATTTCATCAAAATTGGATCACGGGGGAAAAAATATACAGTGCTTTAAAGTTTTAGATAAAACTGTTGTATCTGTCTGTCTGTTTGAACTTGGTAATCCCTTTCGTGGAGTGTTCAGAGGCAAATTGAGCATAGCTTGGGGCACTGTATAGGCTTTATTTCATCAACTACATTTTCACAGGTAACCCATTAACTGATTTCAATGAGATTTTGTGTGGAGATAGCTTTGAAGAACATAGACTGCTTTAGAGAGTGTGTAGTACCAAGTACTTATTGATTTGAAGAATAGCAACAAATTAGGAAAAATATGTACTCTTTGATAAACCTGTTAACTCTTTGGCTTTTGATCATTATTACACGTGTGAAAATGTTTTTATTAGTCGATGTGCACTATGTGATACAATTCATAGTAATGAATACAATTCTTCTACAATCTTCAGTGTGTTTAATCCATACTTCCACACTATTTGTTGCATAAAGCACACTTTGTATAGTGTATAGCTACTTTATAATATAATTGTATATCTAAAAACAAAGATGATGGAACTTGCCAAACGAAAGTGCTGGCATGTTGATAGACACACAAACAAACACAAACATACACACAAAATTCAAGTTTTCGCAACCAACGGTTGCTTCATCAGGAAAGAGGGAAGGAGAGGGAAAGACGAAATTTATCAGGAATATGTACATGTGCTTTTGATCCTAACTTCTTCATGTGCTTTAAAGATAGAGGTTTTCCAAACCATTTTTCATACAGCCGACTGTCAGGTTCATTCACCTACAATCCCTGACACAATGACCCAATTCCAGAAATCCAGTAGGATCTCCAGTCCCTCCTCCAATCCTTAGGTCCATCCCAGAACCTCTCCCCGGAATCCTTTTCTCTCCTCATCTCTACCACTCCCCACACTTCTACCTTCTACATGCTTCCTACGTCAGTAAACCCAATCACCGAGGACGCTCCGTTGTAGCCAGTTACTGTGTTCCCACTGAGAGAATCTCTGCTCTCATAAACCAACACCTTCAGCCTATTACCTGCAACCTATCCTCCTATATAAAAGATACAACCATTTTCACCACCGTCTCTCCACAGTTCCTGTTCCTTTGCCACATGATGCCCTTCTCATCACTGTTGGTGCCACCCCACTTTACACTGACATCCCTGATGCCCATGACCCTACCGCAATTGAATACTCTACCTCTCTCAACGCCTGACAGATTCCAGATCAACAAACTCCTTCTTAGTCGCCATGATCAACTTCAGTGAAACCCCACTTTTACACTTTTCAAGGGACTTTCAAAAATTGGTGTAAAATGTGGGAAAATGTAAAATTTGGGAAATAACTTTATGCATGATATACGTACATAACAGGCATGAAAAGACCTGTCAGGGACTTGTTTATTACCCAACAAAGTTTTATTATCTAACAAAAACTGCTGATGTAACTATAACTGATAAATGTGTAGGAAGTAGGAATGTTTGACTCAATTTCTTATGTCACAATTGATGTTTTTGAAAGCCTGCAGCTCTCATTCATTGTTTGAATAATAAAATATTGCACTAGTTACATGTTTCTTCATGCTTAGCATGACATGTTTTAAAAATAAGTATTTTGTATGGTGTTTGAATATGTGTTATTCTGTGTCTCTTGCACTACAGTCATCATTTTGAGGTAATCAGGTACTGTGCCTCATCAGTTACGTAGAAAACCACACACACAGACACACACACAATCTATCACTCACATTGTTTGTTTGTTTGTGTAACATCACAAAAAATACATATGTAAATCCTGCACTTGGCAAAGAGAATAAAAAAATAAAATTTGCTCAGCATGAATAAAATACGTAACCGGTGCTGTGTTTAAACTAAAAACATTTGAGCAACACAAAGTGAATGATGGTGTCGATCAGTGCTCCAAGTGGCCATACGCCGAAACATGCTAAATAGGGTTCCACATAGGTGTCACGATGATCACAGCAATCAGGAAACTGTGTTTACGCAGTAGAGACAGTTTGGAAATGGTTGTTATTGGTCATGATATCGTCATTTGAATGAACGTAATTACTCCCATCAGCCACAATGCCACAAAGAGCTTGGCAGTGGCGGGAGACACTGCAAGAATTGTTCCAACTTTCAAATGTTCACCATTTCAAATCTGCTGAGTAGAGTGTCCTGGTGTCAAGGAACTTAACCACGTAATATTTGTTAACACTACTGGATGGCCAATATCATGGCAACGTCATTTTTTCTCCACAAACATTTTTTCATAATGTGTAAAGTGCGGGAAAATTATGAACATGTTGACGCAAAATCAGGTGCAAATTAAGATTGTGGGCATAGGAAATTTGACAGGACTGATAAAAAATGTCATAAATGGTGGGAAAATGTCAATTCTGGGAACATAAGAGTGGGGTCATACTGTATATCATCACACACAATTACTTCTCCTTTGAAGCCATTAGGTAATGGCTTCAAAGGAGAAGTAATTGTGTGTGATGATAAACAAATCCAGGGTATGGCTACGGGCGCTCACGTGGCACCGTCCTATGCCAATCTATTCATGGGCTTATCTAAACACCCTGAATCCCAAACACCTTACTGGGTTCAGTTTCATTGATGGCATCTTCGTGAGGACTCCATATCCACATTCCTCCAGAACATCAACAGCTTCTCCCCCATTCACTGCACCTGGTCCTATTCAACCCGACAAGACGCCTTCTCCGATGTTGACCTCCACCTCAAAAGACGGCTACACCAGTACCTCTGTCCATAGCTAACCTACCAACCGCCAGCAATACCACCACTTAGACAGCTGCCACCCATTCCTTACCAAGAAGTCCCTTCCATACAGCCTAGCTAGCTGTGTCTGTCGCATCTGAAGAGTTGAGCAGTCTCTCTCAAAATATACTGATGGTCTCACTGAGGCCTTCACAGACCGTGGTTACCCTACCAACCTCCTTCACAGACCGTGGTTACCCTACGAACCTTGTACAAAAACAGATCTTCCATGCCTTATCTTTATAGCCATCCACCACCTCTTAAAATCCCACCGTCCAGTCACAGAGGAGCATTTCCCTCGTGACTCAGTACCATCCAGGACTTTAGTAACTGGATCACATTCTCCACCAGGGTTTTTCATTGTGCCCTGAAATGAAAAATGTCGTACCCACTATCCTTCCCACCTCTCCCACAGTGGAATTCTGCCACCCACCGAACCTACACAATATCCTTGTCCATCCCTACACAACACCTGCTCCCAACCCCTTGCCTCACGGCTCATATACCTGTAATAGTCGTAGATGCAAGACCTGTCCTGTACATCCTCCCACCGCTACCCACTCCAGTCCGGTCACAAGCATCATCTATCATATCAGGGCTACCTTTGAGGCAAGTCATGTGATCTATGAACTAACCTGCAACCACTGTGCTGCATTCTACTTGGGCATGACAACCAACAAGCTGCCTGTCCACATGAATGGCCACTGACAATCTGTGGACAAGAAACAGCTTGACCAATCCATTGCTGAACATGGCACCCAATACAACATTCTTCATTTCAGTGACTGCTTCACAGCATGTGCCATCTGAATCATTCCACCAACACCAGCCTTTCTGAGTTGTGCAGATGGGAACTCACCCTACAATATGTCATATGTTCTTATAACCCTCATGGCTCCAACCTCCATTAGTCATTGTTCTTACCCATGTAGCCCCTTCCCTGTTCCCATTCTAGCACTACACAGCCCTCTGCTCCACCAACGCACTCCCAATCTTCCTACTCCTCTCCTTCTCCACTACTGTACCCCTGGTCCATTCAACCTCCTAACTGCACCTTACTGCCCCACCCTCTCTCCACCTCATCCCTGTACACTCCCAAAAGCTGCACTTTACCATCCCCCAACTCTACCCTGCTAACCCTCTCCCTCTCTGCCCACCACCCAGTTGCCTCTCCCATCATGTGTGCTGCTTGCAGTCTGGTTTCAGCTGCCAGAGACTGTGGTCATGTGTGGTGAATTACGTTTGCATGAGTGTGTACATGTGCATGTTTGTGTGTGTATGGTATCTAGTTTTGATGAAGTCCTTGTTGGCTGAAATCTCACTTTCCGACAATCCTTTTGTTGTGCCTATCTGTGACTCAGCATCTCTGCTATATTATGAGTAGCAACTGTCCTTTCCATATTGTTACATTGCATCCTGGATTTTCCAGTGTAAAATTATTGTTCGCTTTACATGGTCATCAGTTTAAGATATATATGTCACAATTTACTGTCTTCACCCAAAGTTTATGAGACAAGTCTGTACTCAGTAACATAGTGCGTGCACTCAACAATAGGCCTGTTTTTCTCGGTTAATTCGGCCATTTTGCTGCATTGTGTGGGGACTTGTTTTTCCTTGTGTTATTATACTTTGCTTGAATTAATCTTCAAATTGCTTATTTGTTAATTCAGTCCCATTGTCACTTTTTGGAACTCTGATTTTGTGTCCAGTTTGCCTTTTAATCAACCTCTGAATTTCCAAAAACCCATGAAAAGTATCATGTTTACTTTAAAGAAAATACACAAATCTGAAGTGCAGTCATCCTTAAATATGCCACCGCAAGAGACTGTTTTCTCATTTATCCATTCAAATCTGGCTGAATACATTCATAAGAACATTTTATCTTGATTCCAAATTTGAATGCAATGGTTTTCTCTTCATCTTGGCATACTGACTTGGTTCACAATCTTTCTTCATTTTCAAACCAGAAACTAAATTCATATCATCCATGATCTTGAGACCTTTGAAATAGATTGTCCCAACTTATCATGCCGGAGGATTGTCGAATCAAGGAAACTGGAGTTGCCTGTAGTACATCTGGACGTATAAACAACATTTGAAAACTCATATTGTGTATCTTAATTCCTGCTGCATCTGGGCCTGACTTGCAAACATCTGTTCTCTTGTTGTCAAAAATGACTTTCATTCCTCTTTTTTTACTGCTCCCATTGAAAATAAATTTTCTTTTGCTTTGGAGTGTATAATGTGTTTGCCAAAGTGCAAGGTTGGCATTTTCCCTCAACTAATGACAATACTTTGACGGACCTAATGCCGTTTGCTTTATCAGTTGAGTTATCTCCAATTTGAACATTAGAGTCATCAGATTCAGTTGCCTGAAATATATTAAACTGATCTTTGTGTGACATTAAATGTGTCAATGCAGCACTTTCAGCTAACTAAATATTTGTGCAACCTGGAGCAGAAACAATGCTTGTTCTGCACTCAAAGCATGGTGCTCAGAATTATCAGTTTTCATTTTGCATTCTGCTAAAAATTTTCTATACTCAAATTTAAAATGTCACCTTTTGTGGCAGTAATAACATTCATCTCATTTTCAATTGACAGATGATTTGTTATTGTTTGAATTGAACACACTTGTTGCATCCACATTAATTGTTGCAAAGACTTTTGACATTTCAGGTATTCTGGAAGTTTTGTCCCTCTTTTAGTAATATTACATTCAAATTATTGAATGTTCGTTGATCTGCAGCATAAGAGACCCATATAGTCGAACACGTTCCAAATTTTACCTGCAGACTTCCCAAAATTTTAGCCATTTTGCCAACTTCTGTAAAAGGCTCACCATCAGCTAATACTGGTACCAATGATTTGACTGATGTGTTGTTCAATTGTGTGTGTTGGCGATGTTCTGAAATCAGAAGATTTTTGTTTCAAAATCATTTTATTAACTGCAGATTGCTATTCGTGAATTGTCTGTAGTCTGGCCGACATTTCAATTGCATTTGCACACATCATATTTCATTGTAACTGATCAGATTCTGCTCCACTATATAGAAAGATTTTGCATTTAAGTCATCCTAAGCTATTTGACTCTCACCTGTTGCATTCAGCCTTGGTTTCATCTCCACCCTATCAAGAAATTTACTAGGGCAAAAAAATTATTTGCAGCTGAAAATTCTTACTGTCAAATTTCTGAGTGCTGCAACTTTTATGTTTGTCCATCTTCGTGTAAGTTTGAATGTGAATCTGACATATAGTATTAGTCCAGGACAATAGTGAAGGTTTTCCACAAAAGAGAAGTGACGTACAATGGTTCCACAATTTTAACATCAAATCTCGAGCATCACGGTTCACTCAAATTAAACTCCAATTAAACGCAGTGAGTTTACAAAACAGGTTAAACAGACAGTCAAATTCCAAATGTCTGCTTTTACCCATGATGTCCTGTGTGACGTCATGAGTTCATATTGTGAAGGATGTAAGTGGCTTGTTTTTGAATGTTTTATGTGGTGGTCTTAGTAAGTAGTACTCTGTGAAGTTCGTGAACTGTGCTGTTTATACCAAATATTTCGTGATGTACAGAGGTGTGCTTGGGGTGGAATTGAGAACACAGCTTAAATTATTTATAGAAAAAAGTAGTAGCAATTTTTAGTTTTTTCTTCTCACAAATATTCCACTGTTCTACAAGTATAAGATTAGGCATAAACTTAAGTGTGCGTTGTTGCAAGTGATATGATTTTGTTTCTTGCAATTATTTGGCTGTTTTGCGATAAGGCAAGTTTTCTGCGCGTGAGGTTAGGCAGGAACCTAAGGGTGCAGCTCAAATGTTTGTAAGTGAAACTAATAGTGATGTTATTTATAATTTTGATTTTTACAAATATTTGGCTGTTTCATGCTCCCCCAAAAGTGACATCGTGGGGACACTGAATATCTCACTCTTGTTTGTGGTGGATGTTTATTTTTGTGATCTGGTTTGTAGTAATGGTTCAGTTGAATGGAATGAAATCTTTGGTATTTATTGGTTATTTATTTGTTTTCGGATTTTGACCTGTTATTTTCATTTGGGGAAATATTCCTATAAACCCCCCCCCCCCCCCCCCCTGCCCTTTCCAGTTTTTTCTGGAGAAATTATTGAGAGTTATTTTTTGATTAAGTTGTTTTGTGGGGGTGTGTCTGGTATCCTAGCGTTTGTTAACCTATATGTAGCTGATTGAAATATTTTACGTGTATTTTATGCCCCCCACCCCCGTCCGACCATAGTCTGATGTACTTGGCTGATCTGCTGTTTTCCCTAGTGCCTTCAGAAAAGTTTAGCTTGAAACAAAATTTCTGAATTAAGTCACGAACCTTTGTGGAATCATTGCCTTCAATTAAGACATTTAAGTTTAAGGCATTAGTGCTGATGTTTTTTGATGCATTTATATGTTGCATGTCTACTGTGAACTGCGAAATAAAATTTAGATGGTTGATTTGCACTGAGGGTGGGGGGTAGTTAATTCGTTGCTGCAAAACAGTGAAAGTCAGTGGCTGATGGTCTGGGTATACAGTGAAGGCATGCCCTTCCACCATGAATCCAAAGCATTGAACTGCTTCATAGGCTGTGAACAGTTCTGTGTAAAATGGTGGCAAAAAGTGCTGCTTCTTTATGATCTTCGTGGAGAAGAATCCCAAAGACTGCCAGTGTCCATTTACGTTCGGTTGTACCGTGACACTGAGAGCACAGGAGAGGCATCTGAGAAAACTGCTAGTGGGGCATGCATCAAATGCTGCCAGCATTCCATCAGTCCGAGAGACTGATGTAGAACAACACAATTTGGGGCCAGTGAGGATGACACTTAGCGACATCTGGGCTTCAGTAGTTCGGGGAAAAAACGGTGTTAAAAAGTTTATCATCCCCAGGTAGTGACACACTTCATGCAGCATTTTTGCAGCTGGATAAGTTGTAATTGCAGTGATATGCTTGGCTGACGGGTACGTAGAGAAGCAGAAACATGAAATCCAAAGAATGTCACTTCATTATTACCAGTGACACATATAGCTTTATTTTGACACATATAGCTGTATTTATGAGGATTCTGTAATCATCAAACCTTTAGAAAACTACACGTAGGTGTCTTTCAAGTTCTTCTGAGGATGATATCCAATCCCCGCAAAACTGCATTGATAAATTACTGAAAAGTCTTTGTTGCATTCTGCAAGCTGTGTAAACATGTAAGGGAATTCAAACAATCTAAAGGGCTTAATTATTGCTTTTTTATGGATGTCTTTTGCTGCAACAGGTGTTTGGTTGTAGGCTTTCACTAGGTCCGTCGTCGAGAAAACAGTGCACCACTCCAGCAAAATATCCGATGTGACGCACAGGGTATTGGTCAGCAATTTTCTGGGCATTGAGTCCTCTGTAGTCGCTACAGCAGTGCCTGCCATCAGGTTTCTTCGGTACCAGATGAATGGGAAGCTCCCAGTTGCTTTCTGATAATCATGCTGTGCCTGCGTGGATCATTGCATCAAATTCTGCTTTTGTGATGTGCAGTTTATAGGGAGCCAGCCATGTGCACCTTGAAAAAACAGGAGGGCCAGGTGTGGTCCTGGTTGATGAGCTGTTGCATGGTGAGGCACTGACAGCACTCCAGCAGGTCACTTAACTGAGGGAATTTATTTAGCAGACGTGCCACCTGCGGCGGCACAGTGAGTAAGTGTACTGGCAAGTCACTGCACTGTGTGGTCTGGGTGCAATGTTCAGTGACTTTACATGGTCCAAAATGGAAATGTTCCTACCCATGATGAGGTCATGGGAGGACAGGAAATCCAGCCCAGTTGCAGCATGGGCCACGTTTGCAACTATAAAATGCCACATGATTGACATTTGTTGGTTGGGACATGTCAGGCGCATGGATCCTGAATGGATACCGAAACAACTGCTGTACGGAAAACTTCAGGAGGGTGTGGGGCCAGTGGGACGACCACATCTTCGTTTCAAGGATGTCTGCAAGAGAGACCTGACCAGGACCAGAATCAGTCCAAGTCGCTGGGAAAGCATTGCAGATGACTGTGTCAAGTGGTGAGTGAGTGTGCGCAATGGCGTCAAGCTCTCAGAGGACGAACGCACACAGGAACTAATCAGGAAGAGGACAAAGCGAAGAGACAGAGCGGCTTGTGTTCGAAGTCCCTCAAATTTCACATGTCCAAACTGCAGTAGGGACTGCCACTCTCGAGTGGGACTTTTTAGCCACAACAGACGCTGCAGACTCTGAACCAAGCATGTGACACCATCATCCCTCAAGGATGGACGGATGCCATTATATAGATGTGCTAGGTGAGGTTGCTACGTAGTCAGAAGGATCTTCCTTATGTCAGCTGTGGATGTGTGATTAATTTTTATTTGACTTCAGTATTGCATGTTCATGTGCTGTTAGGCTTTCTCTTCTGAATTATTTGCACCAATTTTCTTACCTATTTTTAAAAAGTAATTTTTTAAAAAGTATGTGCTACACATGAACGGTCTTTTACTATGCTTCCATTCTCTGTAACAGGAATAATGTTATCTTAAGGCTTCTTTCCTTGTCTCTCTTTTAACAATACTCCATATCAATTTAATTTTATTGTCTGATCTGTCAATTTCAGACATTTCCCTTAATATGCTACAGTACACTTATGGTACATGCTCCAGTACAGTGTTACTAATATGAAAGTACTCTGGATCATTACCTGTTCTGGCTGTTTTGTGCATGTCCTTCTTTAGTTGAGAAGACATCCTGATATCTGTATTAGTCCATGGTTTCTTTATTGACTTCCTTTTATTACATTCAGTTATCATTTTGGGGAAAATATTTTCATACATTCATTAAAAATTATATTGGATTTAGAGCTGACATTAGGCTCATTGTAAATTCCACCCTAATCAGCATTTTAAGCCTCTTAAGCAGTTTTGTGATTACCAGCCTCATTGTTCTGTTATATTGTTTGTAAACTGTATATGGAACTAAGTTACATAATGTGACAAGCAGTGCATCATGATCCAACAATCTATTTATCACAGTAAAAGTGTGCAACTCCCTTAACTTTTGCTTGTTGTACGAATACATTATCTGCAACATACTACTATCCTGAGCAACTCTAATAGGAATAGTTATGACTGATACTAAATTATAAGTGGCCAACAACAACCCTAGATGACTTTTTCTGTCAGACTCCTTAAAGAAATTTACATCAGAAACTCCACAAATAAATAATCCCATCTTTCTGTCTGACAGACAGACTAGCCGTACTTTGAATGGAACTCGAGTCCTCTACATAGCTAGTCAGACATGTTGACTATTCCTCTGCTAGACAGACCAATTTACAGAATATGCAATATAAATATGACATATACACAGCAAAAATACTAAATAAATTTACATTTGGTGGCTTGTCACTCTTTCAAACAAATGTACACAGTCTTTTGCCTCATATGCACATATTTAAATCACAATCTTTGCATTAAAGCATCCATGAAAGTTTGTACCACATTATTCACTCAGAAAATATTCTAACAGTTTCGGTGAAAAGAGAAGTGGTACAAAACTGTATTGTGAACTTCACACTACTCTTACTACAGTTGACTTACTTGAAACATTTAGCCTATCTTCTTCTCTGAATCTGCGGCTGCGTCAATCTCCACAACTTCTTCTCCGAAGAACTAATGCTGATTAGAGGAACTAACAAATACTCTCTCTCTCTCTCTCTCTCTCTCTCTCTCTCTCTCTCTCTCTCAATAGAAATAACTTGGTAACCTCATACATTCAGTTAAGTTCATGTATATTTTCATCTCCACAAGTTTCACATAAACATACAAGTTCTTGCATGTCAACTAGACGATACCCGTTAGATACTATTAAATATAATTACACTGTGCTGGGCTTCATAACTAGACTGCAGATTTTAGGTAAAAACCTATTTTGTTCCTGAGTTCCTATTTGAATAAAAATTTGTACTTATGCGTTTAATGACTATTTACACTTAATAGCGTTAATTCTATAGGACCTAAAAAAGCCTATTTCAACGTTATTGCCTATTTTTGCCTATTTCAGCTTTAATATCTTAAAAAGTTCCTATTTCATCATATAAGACAGTGGCTCCAAGTTTTTCCACACTATACGACAGATGGAAAAAAATATTTTCTGCCCAGCGTGCAGCAAGGTGGCTAGTTGATATGCGCTCATGCTTCGTATTTGCCTAACACTTCGGTCTTTTTTTATTTTTTGTACCGCTATCCCTGTTAATACCAAATACACTTTATAGGTGTTTTACTATTCATATGTAAAAAATAGATCACGGATCTTTAGGTTAAAACCTATTTTTTTTTACTAAGCTCCAATTTGTCTATAAGTTGGTACTTATGCGTTTCATGACTAACTGAACTGAATACCATTAGTTCTATAGGACGTTGATGCCTAATTTTGCCTATTTCGGCATCAAAATCCTAAAAAGTACCTATTTCGTTAATCTGACTTAGAGTTCTTGTGTTTTCAAAGATTAGAAAAAGGAAGTAAACTTAGGGCTTTACGTCTCGTCGAAGGCGAAGGTCGTTAGAGACTGTTTACAATTCCTTTGCTTGCCTCACTACCAACAGCACTCGGCACTCCATCCAAGTACGCGCCGAGCGCAACAGTGCTTAACTTCGGTGAGCGAATGGGAAGCGGTCAAAGATTTGAGTTACGCATTAGAATCGAATGTGGGAGTACTAAATGTTATATTTGAAAATATTTCGTTCGTAGGATTCTGGCCAGCTGTGTATTTTCGCAAAGAAACGGTTTCATAGGCCTTAAGCTGAGCACGGATTAAAAAATCACAATGTTAATCGTAGACGCCCTCTATAGCTAAATTACTGCCC
Organism: Schistocerca americana; assembly: GCF_021461395.2. Classification (NCBI taxonomy): domain Eukaryota; kingdom Metazoa; phylum Arthropoda; class Insecta; order Orthoptera; family Acrididae; genus Schistocerca; species Schistocerca americana. The sequence goes on from NC_060122.1 coordinate 423,736,153, forward strand.
TTTGCGCAATTTCTCGCTGCTCTGTCTACAGGCAGTTCTATCAAACTCCTCTGTTTCGTGAAAGGTATTATACGTGAATTTTCCGGTTCGAAAAATAATTTGCCACTAGTGAGATGTTTTCATCTGAAGCACTGGTAGATTCCATTCGCTTGTTCAGAAGGGGCGGCCATCTGTCTGGTGCCGTATGTCCAGCAACAAGTACGGTACTTCCCCTACTGCTCCCATGCACCGCAGTAAAATGGAAAAAAAAAGCAGGTCGTCATTCACTTTTTCCCAGCAAAAACAAATCAGTACATTGTGTTGCGACCGACGTGTTAAGTGTTACTGACATTCTAAGTGCAAAATAAATTCTAGTTTCTGTGTGAGAATACTACGCCATGCCGAAAACAGCTAGTTCAAAGTCTACTCATATAAGGCAGTGGCTGCAAGATTTTCCACATTATACAACAGATGGGAAAATTATTTTCTGCCAAGCATGCAACAAGGAGGTTAGTTGATGTTTTTCTTAGACTTTTTATTTTCCTGTCACTTTTTTTATCGCTATCCTTTAGTAATACGAAATACTCTTTATATGCAATTCTAAACTGCATTTCCTTTTTCTCTCGTATTGGGTTTCGAGTGTTAAGAAATCTCACTTAACTCAGCATGCAGATGGAATCGCACACAAAGCTAAATGTTGAACGAAAGTCAAAATTGAAGCAAACTCTTTTAACCAATAAATCTGGTGAATCCTCCGAAAAAAACAAGTTCTGCCGTGATTTGTGTCATGCACTTGTGGCAGCAAACATCCCCTTTCGGAAACTAGAAAACCCTATTTTCAGAGGTTGAGAAGTACTGCCATCAGTCTATTCCTGCAGAGTCAACTTTAAGTAAGAATTATGTGGATTCGGCTTACAATGCTGCATTGCACAGACTCCGAGAAGATGTTAGAGAATCTTGTATATGGATTTCTGTGGATGAAACTACTGACAGTCTTGGCCATTACATTGCAAACCTGATTATTGGCAAGCTAGATCCAGATGCTCCATCCAGGGCTCATTTGAGTTTCTCAAAACAGCTTGCAAAAACTAACCAACAAACAATAGCACAGTTTGTGAAAAATGGGCTTAAGATGCTACACCCAAATGGAGTGGATGAGAATAAGGTGCTTCTGGCCGCCACTGATGCTGCTACATATATGATAGCAGCGTTTCAGTTATTAAAAGTATTCTACCCATTGATGCTGCACGTAACTTGTGTAGTGCATGGGATCAACCGCACAGCAGAGCAAGTAAGGCTATAATTTCCTAAAGTAAATAAAGTAATATCTATGGTGAAGAAAATTTTTGTTAAGGCACCATCAAGAATACAGGCATTCAAAGAACAGCTTCCAGATGTCCCATTGCCGCCAGAGCCTGTTGTCACCCGCTGATAGCAGCAGAATACTATAGTACGCATCTCTCAGCTGTCCAGAAGGTGGTTGAAAATATTCCGGAGGATGCTGCATCCGTAACTGCAGCAATGGAGTTACTCATAGATTCTTGTTTAAAACGGGACTTATCTTACATTAGGGCCCACTGCACATTTATGGCAAGAATAATTTCACAATTAGAAGGCTCAGGGAGACCTATCTAAGACAATATTTCTTTGATTGAAGAAGTCAAAATGAAAATTAATGAAGCGCCAGGTGAAGTAGGGGGAAAAGTACGGGCAAAAATGCAAACGGTTTTGCAGAAGAACACTGGCCTGAAGGAGTTGTGTGCAGCTGCCGACATACTTAGTGGAAAATCCAGCACTCCTGACTGCAGCATTCCTGTCCATCATGTGCCGAAAATGAAGTACGCCCCCGTCACATCTGTTGATGTAGAACGTTCTTTTTCAGCGTATAAATTGATTGTGACTGACAAGCGCCACAGTTTTTCACTAGAAAACCTAGGAAAGATTCTGGTTATTTATTGTGAAGCCAACTATGGTCAGAATATGTGAAACTACAAATGTATTAATTAAACCATTGCCACATCTTTTTTATGGAGATCTTTATCTTGCAGGAACTCAAAAATATTTTGAGTTATGTTCAACATTAATGTTGTAGATTGCTGTGTCTGTAACTGTATTCTGTATTCCTTCTCCTTGTTTTAATGACTAATAAGATGATTGTACTGTCAGCACTGTGTATTTTAATTTATTTTTATTTTCTCTGCATCATTTTTATTAGAGCCTATTTTAGGTTTTATATAGCCTAAATGAACTGCTGAAGGAGTCTATTTTAGGTGCCTAAAACACACTTTTTTACGACCTAAAAATCCGTGGTCTATTCATAACCACCTGAAATTAAAAAACAGGTCTTGCTTCTCGCAAGTCTAACACCAACACTAAGAAAAAGTCTCTAGAGAAAACATGTTTCAATTGTTCATAACAATTACAATCATTACACCGTCAAAGAATAACAAGTGCTTGCTCCTTGTACGTCACATACAGCTTCTATGGCGCAAGCGGCAAACACTTGTCAGTGTCGCTCGTCTGATGCAGCTCCTGTCCTCCCAGGACCAACATCCATCCTGCACACACAGGCATGTGTTGCACAGTAAATAGGCTCTCTCTCACACTTATCTTTAAAATATTGCATGCTCGAGATGGCAGAAGGTCGAGTGGTTCCAGAATTTATGTGTAAATCCCCCCCCCCCCCCCCCCCTCCCTCTCTCTCTCTCTCTCTCTCTCTCTCTCTCTCTCTCTCTCTCTGTGTGTGTTTGTGTGTGTGTGTGTGTGTGTGAGAGAGAGCACACTTATGTGGACTGGGGGGGGGGGGGGGGAGGGGGTGTGGTCTGCATATTCTTGGGAGTTGTGTTTAGTGCATAATGATGTGTAGTAGTGCGCTGAGAGAGGGAGCTAAAACAAAGGATGAGGAAGACTACAGAGAGGAGAGAGTGAGTGTAGAAAGAGTGAAGTGAGGTCATGGATCGAGTGGATTGAGGCCAGGTCATGGATCGAGTGGATTGAGGCCGGAAGGATTTTGGGATTGAAGGATGTTTTGTAAGGACAATATCCATCTACATAATTCAGATAATCCGATAACCAGATGTTACAGTTTGTCAGGCAAACATTGGATTTTAATGTAGTGTCTTCAGCAGTGTGTTCTGCAGCAGTTGGTGGTCATATCCTTATAAAAGTATGTGCAAAAGTTACGAAGTTACAGCAGAGCTTATGTATGATATGATTGTTTTCAAAGGTGTCTCTGCCTCTGAAATTATACGTATGAGACACACGTGCCATAGCATCTTGCAAGAGATGTTAATGCAGTAAGATGTACAAGATCATATATGAATAAAATTGCTATAGTTATATCTGTAGGGTGGACAAGAAGAACAGTCCTACGAAGTTTATGAGCTCCTCCCAGGTGCACATACTTCCATGAGGCCTTGCATTGTGATGGACAAGGAGAAGTTAGTTTGCGTTTTTGTGGCATCGAACATGCTGAAGTCCTTTCTTCAGTTTCCTGAAGGTAACATGATTCACTTGAGACTTGATCATGAAGGAGGACAACAAACAGAATAACTCCTTCAGAGTCCCAGAAGACTGTCACCGTTGCTTCACCAGGGATGTGGTTTTGAACTTTTTCTTTGGAGCAGAGGTGGTGTGTTGCCACCCTGTGGATTGCTATTTTGTTTCCAATTCGAAGTGATGAACCCATGTTTCAGCATATATGACGATGTTTGTCAAAAAATGGTCACTATCAACCTCGTAACATGCAAGCAATTCCAGCAGATGGTCCTTTATTCTCTTCATGGTCTTCTGTTTGGTGGCGAGGAATACAGCAGGCACATGTCCTTGACTACCCCAACTGGTGGATGGGTGTGCCAGCACATACAGTTGAGCAGAGGTGTCTGATTGTGATCAGTCGATCTCCTCGAATGAGTGTGTCCACATGGTGCAACATTGCAGGAATCACATCTATGTGCGGCCAGTCGGCACATGGGACATCATACGGCCTTACGTGACCTTGCTGCAATGATGACAGACGCCTTGCCCAAAGACTCACTAGCTTTTATTCTCTGCCAGGTCTCCGTAGTTCATATCAGTATCTACAGTGTTCTGGTTTGTGCCGAATGAAACTTAAATTACAACACACTGCATGGAACGCACCTCGATTACAGATGCCATTTTGAAGAGTGCAGATAGCACTGCCATTTATAGGAACTTCATAAAACTGCAGGGACTGAAGCGGGAATATTCCAAGGTGTCCCACAACAAATTCTCTATTTTTTCTACTGAAATTGTCTGATGGGGGGGATTCATTGCATTACGTATTGAATGCTGCTTGCATATAATTTTAAACATAAATTGTATACACAATTATGTGCTGTTTCATTTTCTTCCTTGCAATCATTTTTAACAGGAAAGTTTTATTTATGGCAGTGGGCTTATGATTAGGATACTACTGTGGAATCTGAATCATCCCAGACTTTGTAATCCTGCCCGTTTGTAGATTAAAACTATGCTAAATGCTGTCATTGAAGCTACAATCCTCACAGATCCAGCAGCTGGAGAGGTCTCTTGTACTCCTTATACTGACGCTGGCAACCGATTTACCCATTTATTTAGTGACTTCAAATTCCAATCAAGGTTTCATTGACTGTAACAATAAACAACACTGAATGTCAGCTGGAAACATGTAGGGTGAGGAGGTGATCTACAGAGAGTTGGGGGGGGGGGGGGGGGATATAAATCAAGAGAGGGGTGAGGAGAAGTTAGACGTAGAGAGGGAGGGAATGAGATCAGGACGTATATCCAATTCCCATATACGTTTTGACTAAACTTCCCAATGCCCCTTCAGAACTCTTTGGTATTCCTGCATACATTCCCCTTTCTGGGGCTCATGTCCAAGAAAAATGTGTCCTGCACATTTGCCTGTGACTGCCTATTCCAGTTATATCACTGATAAGGCACAACTCACTAAAGGGATTGTACCCGAAGCAAATTGTTTAGTACCATAGTCAGCAAGACCCTATGGGCTAGGTTCAAGCACCCTAACAGGAGACGATCTTTTTGCTTATGCATTAGGCTTCCCTTGTGTATACTTTGTTTTTTAAGTTGAATTTTTAGTGTAGGTACCATCCCATCATCGCAAGATCCATAGCTTCGCACTGCTTCACATGTAACCATCTAGTTGTGGCTTAACTTGAAACTGTTACATCATCTGGAAACGCTGACATTTTGAAAGGTGCTCCTATATAATCTTTAATATGAGTTTTCCCCATCACTCTGAAAATTGTCAAATCGAATGAAAAGAGAGGTACACAGGAAGTAACTTATGCTAGTTTCTGTGGAGATTGTAACATCATGCATTAGAATATTCTGGCATGCTTTGTAACATGAATATGAGTTAATTTTGGTACATTTTGGTGTACTTCTGGAAAATAACAAAACAATTATGACTGTATGTATTTTATTATTTAGTCCCTTCCTCCATGTATCGCCATTTTGGATCATTGCTGATGCATCCTGTCCTCTTCTCATCTACTGTGGCTCAAGCTGTGCTGATCTGGTCTTTCAGTTATTACTGTTTTAGCTTGTCCTCTGTTTCTTCTATTATTATTCCTCTTCTCATTTTGTCATTGCTATCAGTTTCCTCATGTATACCGTCTCCCTTCTCTTTCCTGTATCTTGTTGAGGTGTCTTCATTCCCTTACATGTTAGCAGCAATTGATAAATGGTCCTATTGGTGTATACATTCCTTATTATTTGTTACTGGCCTAAAGATAAAGTGTGTGCATGCAAAGCACATAAGTTGTGGGATCAAATCCCGGTCGTGCTTCGGTCTTTTCATTCTTTGTCTCTCAGCATTTTGAGGAGTTCCCGGAAACAAGTAGTATGAATTCCACATTAAATTGTATGTCCCCTTTCCCCAGTTGGATAACTGGGCAGGTTAGGGACGCTCAAGTCACCCGGAGGGCATCCAGTTGAGAGACTTGCACCAGACCCAGTGAGCCACACAAAATTATCATCATTTTTCTTCTTTTCGATTTGACCATCATGACCTTGTTAATTGATATCAGCTTAATTTCTTCTGGTCTTTCTTCCTCGTGCAGTATTCTTTCACTCTCATACTTTGCAACCTTCTCTGCAGTTCTGTCCATGATGAGTTTGATGTGGGACTAGTTCTGTCCTCAAAACTGTGAAAGAGTGAATTTTTTATTTAAAAATCACCCTGTTGTGCATCTCTGGTTCCTGTATTCCCATTTCTTCTAGATCCCTTTGTAGCTCTTGGATCCATTATACTTCGGTTCTGTTGTTCACCGGAAACTGTATTATTTGCTGTGTCAGTGTCTCTTGGTCCATTCTAAGGATGTGTCTGTAGAACATGCTCTTTCTTTTCCGGATAATGTCTGAGACTCTCTCTATCTTGGTATACAGTTCTTGGTTCACTCATCTTCTAAACTGACCGTCTTCTGTTCTTTGAGGACCCAATATTCTTCTGAGAATCTTTCATTCCACCAGTTCTAGACTCTTTAAGTACCCCTATTCTTACTAGATTAAGAGTTTCTGTTGTGTATAAGGCTTCAGGGCAGATCACTGTTTGGTAATGTCTCAATTTTGCATCGATAGAAGTATTATTCTTATTTTAATGTTGTTGGTTTTTTTGTATGCTAAATTTATTTTGTTTATTCATGCTCCCATTGCTTCCTTTTCAGTTTCCATCCATTCTCCCAGGTATTAAATCTCTCCACCTGCGTATTTTCCCTCCTCCTGTTGTCATCCATCTAGGAGCTCCCTTTGCTTTGTCATTCTACAAATGCTAGACAATCTACAGGTATTCCTATTATTATTATTATTATTATCATTATCATAATAATTGTTTTTTCATACACTATACATAACCAACTGATATTTAGTGTCTGCCACCTGCAGCAGAAAGAAGCTAAATACAGTTTGCCTGAAAAATTGAAGAGATCCTATGGTACATAATGAGAAAACTGACTATAGGCCTGTATTACGATGTCAAAGAATTTTGACTACCGTATTGAACAAGTTAGGCCCGCGCTCAGAAGTTTTATAAAAAAAGGTATTCTTAATCACGCATGTGTTAAGAAAATACCAAATGCAGTCAGGGTGTTTTATTCTGAGATAAATTGTATGGTATCCAATGACTGCTGTGATTCTTGACAAGGAAGCTCTTGTATATGTATGTATACTATTCCATTTTCCAAGAATACACTACGCCAGGAGGTCTAACAAGCTTCCTCTTCAATTATCCAACTACAAGTCACATTTTTTTCACTAATGTGTGTGATATGGTGTGTCGTGGGTAACTTTGACCTTCAAGATTTTTTTATTTTTTTATCCAAAGTTCTTGAGCCGAAAAAACAAGTCTAAAAGTAGAATAATACCAGATATGATAGCTTTGAAAAGAAATTGCCCAGGAAAACATTGTTTTCAACTCTCTTTCTGAAAATGACTGGAATACATTGCGGGTCGAAACAGCGGTCATCCTATCATTTCTGTTAGTCCTATGTTACTGGAAGCGGCAACAATAGTTTGAACTGAATTGTGAAAGTGGTCCAGAATGCAGTGACTGTATAAAAATTTTGGTTAAGTCATCAATTTGTAAATTAGATAATACTCAGGCTCTTCATTAAATAATAACTTAATTATGTTTTTTTATGTTTCAGTTGTTCCGAAAAGACTTGATCAGTGCAATGAAGCTGCCTGACTCGGAACCATTATCTCCTGATGAGTACTGGGTAATAACAGATCAGTGGAAGCAAGAATGGGAGAGAGGTGTACAAGTACCTGTGAATCCAGACTCCCTACCTGAACCTACAGTCTCCATCAACCGCTGTGCTCCTGTTGTTAAATCACATCATGACTTTAAACTGTGAGTTTCCATTGGAATAAAAATTACAACTTTATATTTTGAGCATTAATTGTTTTTTCATAAGACTCCTTCAATGAGCATCTTTGGTTTTGTGATTGTTGAATCCTATTGTCCCTAAAATGCAGCTTTATAGGAGCAGCGCTTAGAGTATTTTTATAGTTGCAAAAAAATTATTAGCAGTAAAACATCACTTTTATGGTGAGGCAATTTATGTAATTCTACTTTGATGTCCTTCATATTCTTTCTTTGTGCTTTTCTCCATGTTAACGAGTGGTAAAAACACTGATACTGGTCCTGTTAAACTCTGAAAATTAATTTAAATAATTTCTGTAGAATCTTAAGGCATAATTCAAATAGCTTAATAAATTGAAAGTTTCACCTTTTCCCTTTTTCAGTGCTCTTGTTAACAGTGCCCCAGTGGAGTTGTCATTGGTATTTATGATTTCATGCTGTTCTACATTTACCCTCTGCAATCCACAATGAGCTGCATGGCAGAGGGTACCTCCCATTGTACTAGTTATTAGAGTTTCTTCATGTTCCATTCACATGTGAAGCACAGGAAGAATGATTCTGTGAATGCTTCTGCGCATGCAATAATTATTCTAATCTTATCCTCGTGACCCTATGTGAGTGATATGTAGGGGGTTGTAGTATATACCCAGAGTAATAATTTAAAGCCAGTTATTGAAACTTTGTTAGTAGACTTTCCCAGGATAGTTTACATCTGTCTTCAAGAGTCTTCCAGTTCAGTTCCTTCAGTATCTCTGTGACAGTCTCCCACAGGGTAAACAAACCTGTGACCATTCATGCTGTCCCTCTCTGTGTACGTTCAACATCTCCTGTTAGCCCTATCTACTAAAGATCTCACACTCTTATGTAGTATTCTAGAACTTCTCATATGAGTGATTTGTAAGCAATCTCCTTCGTAGATTGATTGCACTTCCCCAGTATTCTACCAATAAACCAAAGTTTACCAACAGATTTACCCACAACTGAACCTATGTGATTATTCCATTTTATATCAGTACAAAGTGTTACACACAGATGTTTGTATGAGTTCGCTGATCCCAACAATGACTCATTGATATTATGATCATAGAATACTATGTTTTTTTCATTTTGTGAAGTGCAATATTTTACATATTTGAACATTTAGAGCAAGTTGCCAATCTGTGCATCATGTTGAAATCATATCAAGGTCTGACTGAATATATATGCATTTTCTTTTGGATAGTACGTCATTATATATAACTGCATCATCTGCAAAAAGCCTGATTTTACTATTAATCTTGTCTACGAGGTCATTGAGACTAGAACCGCGGCTGGGTCACTCGTGACCCACTTTTTTGTTCTTTCGTTTGTCACTATTTTGCATTATTGCCTAGAGTGCTGAATTTTGTGACGTTTTATTAACTAAGATAATTAGCGATTATACATAATTTTACGTTATATGGGGAAACCTTAAAAGAGAAATACGAAGATTCACCTAGAACTGCAGACATGTCAATTCTGACTAGAGTCCTGCATGACCGAGTAAGCGAGCACAAAATACGAGGTGGGGCGAGCGCACCCTAACTGGATAGGCTGCCCGCACTAGTTCTTGTGACCGAGCATAGAAGCCGTGACCGAATACGTAGCACATAACTTCAAACACATTACACGTGTTATTATCTGTGAGAGACTGCAGCCAGTACGGGCCTCTTATTTGTGGTGTGTCTGTCTCTGTAACCATGCAGCGCGAGGAAGTCAGTGTAGTAAGACGTAAGATTGAAACCAATGTTTACACATAAAAGAAACGGGAAGGTCTAAAAAGCCAAGTATGGAGTACATTTCTGTTGGTTGTAGACGAAAACATTGCGTCTACTGGGTACGTATCGTGCACAAACTGCTCCACTTTATTTTTTTTCCAGTCGGGAACCACTCATTTAAAGAAACACAGTTGCAAGAATACTCACAAAGATCGCTTCTTTGGCCTTCCTTCCGTTATCTTAATATGCTTGAAATAAGTGAAAAGCAGGAAATTCTTAACAATGTGCGACAAATGTGTGTTACGTAAGCAGGTACAACATTCAATCATTAACATAATCGTTTTTGCATAGTTAGTGGACAGTGTATTATAGAGAAGCGGGAATGTTGTGACTCGTCTAATATTTCATTAACTTAAAACATCTCGTTTTTATGGGAACAGGGGTCGGGTTGTTTGGGGGGAGAGACCAAACAGCGAGGTCATCGGTCTCTTATGGGAATGTTTCAATGGTTTCCATATCAGTTCTGTATTACTTGTCTCTTTTGTTTATTATCATAGATCCTTCAAGTACTGTGTCATCACCACCCAGAAAGAGAGCTCGTTTCTAGGAATGGAGGAACAAAAGATCATCCGCAGCAGATGAAGTAGATCTGTACATTTTAATGCACCCCGGAGATGATGATGACATCTTAAAGTGGTGGAGCAGACATGAAACAGATCTGCCAGGTTTGGCTGCAGTTGCAAGACGTATTTTATGTATCCCAGCAACAAGCACACCTAGTGAAAGGTGCTTTAGTAAAGCCGGCATGTTACTAACAAATTGCCGCAGCCAATTAAATCCGGAACGCGTTAGTGATTTCCTGCTGATCAACAATAACTATAATTTTGTTTATGTTGCAAACAATTGAAACGTATGACAAGTTACGTCTGTAAATGTTTAATGTTCTTTGTATGCGTTCTTTATGAAGATGGTTGTCTTCTAGATTACAGGGAAAGCACTTATTTAATGTTTCCTATAAATGAAAGGAAAAATATCTCTTTTGTTTGGAAATGAGACTCGTCTTCTATCCGCGATTGTATTGAAATATCATTTTACTTCCCAGGTGCTTTATGAATTTAGCTGTGTCACGTACCCGTTCTTGGAAATGTTACTTTTGTATTGAGAGAGAGAGAGAGAGGCGTTGGATTTGTACAGTAAAGTACAGTGCAGCGAGCCGGGTCGAGGCGAGGTGAGACGTCAGCGGTGACCGGTCATGCTCGGTTATCCGCGTGTCCGGAATCCGGACAACAGACATGGGGCGAGTACGTGACCGAGCTGAGTGGTATGGGGCCGGACACGAGCGGCTCGATCCCCCCGTCAACAGGCGAGCAGTGACCGGTCAAACACTGAGCGTTGCAGCACTCTAGTTCTGACCCCTCTGCTGCATCTGCTATAACAATCGAATTTTTTGTGTAGCTTCACGCTTATTGTTAGATTATGTTTGAACAATGATCACAAAACTCCCTTTTATTTCATTGCCTGATGACATTGCAGTTTTCCAGAAAAGAAGGAGAGGGAGAGCAGTTTGAAACATTTCTGACCGTGTACGCAACTATTGCGCAGCCAGTGCTTTTTTTCATGAAACGTGGTTTTAGTAGTGCATTCTAACTGTGTAAATAGTGCATGCAGCATACAAATTTATTATGGCCAAACATCTGCGAACAGAAAAGGACATTATAAATGTGCTAAATGAGATTTGGGATTGTGAATCTGAGGGCTAGCCACTGGTGTCTTCATCTGAGGAAGACGTAGTTCCAGATTTTTTATGAGAAGATGATGTTACTCCTCAGGATGTTCTGCTGGTTATTGATGAGGAAAGTATGCATGATTATGTGTTTGTTTTTATAATAATTATTGTTTATGTATGTGCTGTGTAGACCCAGGTTCCATTTGCAATACTTATGTTTATACATTGTTGTTTTCTTGAGTTTTTACAAGTCTTACATTACATTTATGATGGTGTGTTTTTAGTTCTAATATTCCATAATCTATTGAAAACAACTACATGTTGTAATACTAATTACTAGTATTACAGGAACAGCTGCCAAGAAGGTTACGTTAGCTCGTGGCAGTGGGTGTTGTGAGCAACGAAATGATGAAGGTTGTGGACTGTTTCAGTTCCCTTCAGGTGGAGATATTGTATCACCAGATGGATCAGCCTGGAAAGTGGGAGTTGTATTTGTCAGTTTAGCTGGCGGATATGGGCAACAGAAATTTTTCAAAGACCATGCAGGACATCTCCACATGCAAATTGAAATGTGAAGGAGATCTGCTACAGTGCTTGTCATCTGATGATAATAGACAAAATTTTGAAACACATTGTAAAATGTACTGAAACCAAAGCACGTCAAGTATTGGATTTAGATGTTGAGACTATAAACATTGAAGAACTGGAAGCTTGTGTAGCTATATTATACGTTCATGGTGCTGTAGGAGCAAAGAGCTTAGAACTAAACACATTGTGGTCAATGAAGTGGGGAAATAATTTTGTGAAGTGAACAATGGCTTGTGAGATTCAGAGAGATAATATGTTATCTCAGATGTGATGTCAGATCCACATGATCAGAACAACTTAAAGAAGTCACCTTTGCTTTAGTATCAGATATCTGTTACGAGTTCATTGCGAACACACAGCATAGCTACTTAGAAAGCTGTATATAACAATCGATGAACAGCTTTTTCCTTCAAAGTGCTGTTGCAGAGTCACAGAGTTCATGACCTCAGGACCTGACAAATACAGGCAAAAGTATTGGAAGGCATTAGATAAAAACTCCAAATATATTGTGAATGCTGTCCACTATCTAGCAAAGGATGACACTAGACCGAGTGATGAGCATCTTGGCGAGTTTGTTGTGAAAAAATTGATGCAACCTTGTCTCAATAAAGGAAGAAATGTCACATGTGACAATTTGTTCACCTCCTTGGCTCTCTGAAACCTTGAAAGCAAATGCTACGTGTCTAATGGGCACCATAAATTGATCTCGTAGGGAAATTCTGATGTGTATTAAGAAGGCAAAAGAAGTGTTATACGACACAGTATTGTTGAAGAAGTGTGATACCAAACTGACAGTTCACCAGTGGAAGAGCAACAAAAATGTCGTGGTTCTCAGCACTATGCATCCTTATGTTAAAATTGAAGATGCTTTGAAAAAGAAGCCAGATTCAGTTACATTTTATAACTGCTCTAAATATGGAGCGGTATGGTCAACCAAATGGCTCGCAAATCATCTGTCAAAGCACCATAGAGACGTTGGCCTCCTCACGCATTTTACAACTAGTTGGATATGGTATGGATAAATGCCTAGGTATTGTACAATGCTCTAAGGGTGAAAAAGTTGAAACGCAGAGACATCATACTTCAGCTGTAGGAGGAGCTTGCTGTGAAGTAAGCAGCTGCGTGAAAGACTAGTACCTCCATCACATCCGAAGTCATTCCTGAGCGTCAAGGAAAGTGAACAGGTTGCCTTGTAAAGCCTAACAGTGAAGGAAACAAACCATTTGTGAATTGTCATATGTGGAAGAAAAAGCTGTGTGCAATGAAATTAATGTACATCAAATGACTATTATTTGTGTAATTCTTCACGCTCTCCCAGCAATCTAATGACCCCTTGGGTTGTCAGGTATTCTGCCAGATATCAGCGTCGTACTTGCACATACGATGCTGATATCCAGCAGAACACCCAACAGCCCAAGATGTCACTATTATTTGCGCTCGTTATGTGGTGGTAGCCAGTGAAGGCCCCCAGTAAATGTGTGTAAGTTTTTTAAAATAATAAATGATAAATTGTGAAAAGCTACTTTATTTTTGTTGATTTCATAACAAAGTTTCCAGCACTTCAAAGCATAGATTCATCACTAGTAACAATAACCCTTTGATGCAGGATAATAAAAGGGGGAGATATGTGTGTCATTAGTGACTCAGCTGCGGTTCTAGGTACATCCAGTTGTCAGCAATTCTAGTGTTAATATACAACGTGGACAGCAAAGGTCCCAACAGAATGCCCTGGGGCACACCCAAAGTTACTTCTGCATCTAATGAAGACTCTCCATCCAAACAGCATGTTATGTCCTCCCTACCAAAAATTCCTCAATCGAGTCACAAAATTCACTTGATACCGCATATGATTATACTTTTGACAATAAGTTAGGTGTGGTACTAAGCCAGACACTTTTAGAAATCAAGAAATACAGCATCTACCCGTTCGCCTTGATCCATAGCTTTCAGAATGGCATGTGAGAAAAGAGCGAGTTGGATGTCACATGATCAATATTTTCCAAAATCCATGCTAGTTGGCATTGAGGAGGTCATTCTGTTCAAGATGCCTCATTATGTTTTAGCTCAGAGTATGTCCTAAGATTTTACAACAAATCAATGTCAAAGATATTGGACAGTTGTTTTTTGGATATTGAATGGTAATTTCTACTACGCTTCTTGTAGACAGGTGTGACCAATGCCTTTTCCCAAGAACTGGACACAGCTTTTTGTTTGAGAGCTCTATGATAGATTATAGTTAGAAGGGGGACTAACTCAGCTGCAAATTCAGTATAGAATCTCACAGGGATTCCATCAGGCCCTGGAGCTTTATTCAGTTTTAATGATTTCAGCTGTTTCTCAACACCTTTAGTACCAAATTTGTGTTTAGTGCAACTGTTCGTGTGACAGTGCATAGTTACCAGTTCAGTAAAAAAAAGTATTATGAATAAGTTCTGTGTCAAAGTGTTGGTGATCATTGTAACATAGATGGCAGTTGCAAAAGCAATCTTAATATTAACCTGTGTATATTTTGCACACTCTGAAACCTGTCACTTAATCGCATTTATTGTCCTCTGTTTTATATAATTGGTGTGGCAACCAGAAAATAATTTGTAACATTTACAATAGAAAGTCAAAGTGACTTCGTCAGTGCCCCATGCTGTAAGTAAGGTGTAACTGTGGTTATAGCTCCAGAGGTTCTTACATTAAGAATGACAGAATGTGAAATATTTTGATTAGCTTATGGAGTAGACAGCCAAATTGCACGTTCAGTGGCAAAGAGCATTAAATGTGCATTTATCAATGTGTTTGGTGGGTTGTTTCCCACTAATCGGTGGCGTTCTTTTTTCTGTCACTCAACAGTATAAAAAGTGTTTTATGAATATCATGTTCTTCAACAAGCAGTGCTCAAAGTTAAAGCCCACAAATGTAGTAGGAGATTATCAGAATGAACTGTGCATCAGCCCTGCGAGAGTGGACCCTAAAGCTCAATTGATGTCACCCTGCTACCATGGCATCCTCTGCAGTGACATGTCATGCAGACGTGGTATGGAGGAGGATGGGCTCAGCAGACCACTCTCCCTGCCATTGTTGACTTTCCAGACCTTGGAATTGGTACTTCTCACTTATGTAGTTGCTCATTGGCATCTTGAGGTAGAGCTTACGCAATTCTAGTTCTCCCACCAAAGAAAAATCCTTTGTAGTATCAGGAATCGAACCCTTGTGTTCCACATCAGGATCAGCTATATAGGCAGACTGATAATTGATGTGAATTATATTTTGGAGGTGGACTATAATGTTTGCGCCATCAACAGGAAGAAAATATCTTTGACGTGATAGTGGAACTGCCTTCTCTCAACAAACATTACTTGTGAACACATCTCTGTCAGAGATATTTCATATTGTATTAGTATATTTGACAAATTTCTCCACTTTGAATCAGATATCATATTTCTACTTCAAAAGATAGTGTTATAGCTGAAATCAGAGTTTTGTTCTTTTAGAGGATTAAAACTCTTCCTAATGTGGAGAATTAGATGAGTTGTTGAATACAATTTGTGCTATGTTTGAAAAAGTTCAAGAAATAAACTGAGCTGCCATGTAATTAATCAGCATCAGCACTGTAACTTTCATTATCTATTCACATTCACTTCTTCCAGTCACATCTCCTGGAAATTGGAGATTAATCCAATAACAAGTAATCAATTATGGCAGCCTCTCCATCCTCACAAAAAACAACTAGCGTGTCCTGAATAAAATTCTTTACGTGGACACTATAGGAGAATCTAAATGCCACCATTGGAACTAGATAGGTACTCTTCATCCAACTCACTTGCACCATAATACTATATGACAGTGAATGCAATTGAAGAAAGATAATTAGTTCATACTGATTGTTTGTTTGTTGTCTTGTAGATATAAAATGATCAGTAGTGATGCTTGTGAACTGTGAAACATATAGTAGTTCCATTTGAATTGCTATATCTCTTAGATATGGATTTCATAAGATTCTTTTCCTGAGCGTACGTTGTATTCATTTTGGGTGGATTTGTTTTGTTTATTTATTTCAGAAATGAGAAGTTAGATATTCGTTACAGTAATTTACATTTTCATTACAGTATTGTTTGTGAACTTGGCATAAATAAATAAACAAATGAACACAAAGACATATGAAACTCACTGCCGCTTCCTGTCACTCCCCACCCCCTCTTCCACTCCCTCTCTGAAATGAGCATATTTTTACACTGTACAGGGCTTGTTTGCTTCACAGTGACCATGCTGCAATGATAAGTTGCAGTAAATTTGAAAACTTTTGGACGATTTGTTTGGAGTGACCTTTATCCCAGACCCTTATCCTCAAGTGTATCTCCGTCTTCACCCCAACTACATCTCCTTCTAAACCCCCACTCCCCTCACACACACAGACCCTTTAACGCAGTATAGCCAAGAATTCAGCTTGCGAACTATGCCCTGGCAAGAGTGCTGTAGCGTTCAGCCTGGCTGCACATTGGTCCCGCTGCCACGACACAGTCTTAGCTTAGAGGTGAAGCAGGAAAACTGCAAACATTCAGTATATAAATGGCAATGCACTTGTACTGCATACAGCACGATTTTATATTTTACATTCCTCAACAACATGGATCACAAACAAAAAAAATTTCAGTGTTTTTAGTTACTTTTGGTGCACTGAAGACATAATATAATATTTATATGGTACACACTGTCGGCATGCGGTCAGATACAGACAGTTTCACAGATTTTCACACTTAGATTGCCATGTAATCATGTCTTATTTAGTTTCATAATTAAAAAAAGGGTCTTTCACACATGTGTTGAATGAAGTATTGTAACACTTTGGTAACCTCATTATGGAGTCATGGAAACTTTACCTGAGGAAAACGGCGTAGACGTCCAGAATAGTTTTAACATAAATGGATTTGTCATTAAAATAGAAGTTACGTTGGAGATCAATCAGTTACATTTTCGCATACATGGTGACACTTCCTAGTGATATGGCCAATGGCCTCAAATGCAGCTCAAAAACATGTAAAATTGGCAGTGTCCTCAAAATGTTTAGAAAACTATCCTTGTAATTCTTTCAAGGCCACAATGAATTCTTCGTATCTCACATTTTCTTTATTACTAGTGAGCTTGGGGCAACTAGACTGTCCCTTCTACAATGTGATTTTCTTTTTATATGCTTCCCCATCAAACCATAAATCAGTTATTTCTCACTTTGCAATGTCTTACTGTCTACAGCATTCAGTTAACTCCACAAAAAGTGCGAGGTCGGCAATCCATTTCATATGTTCTGATTTTTGTTCCTGCACTCCTTTTTCCATGGACTCCATGCCTGCAAGTTCAGCACAAAGTGCTTCTTGATGTAGGGAACAATTAATCCCATTTGTCAATCACAATTTTTTGCTCTTTCCTGGTTAACTAAATCTTTTAATTTTTGCTGCATATTATTGTAATGTTATTTCATAGCAAACTTGCAGTAAACATCAATTATGTGACTGCGTAATAGATGTTGAGAATTTTCATCCCTCTCTTTCATTATTCATATTCAGTTTTAAAGGCGTGTGAAAGTAGATCACTAGAGTGTCTCCGTTTGCGCAAACAGCCACTGGACATTTGACCGCACTTCACACCACAGACAAATAATGAAGGAAGAACACTGACACCATGTCCCAGCCAAACGGATGAGAGTTGTGCTCACTGAAAAATGCCACACCACAATAACAAATGAAATTTTGCACTTTGCTGGGTACTTACAAGAATGGCTGAGCAAAGCCGAGACAGGACGAACCTCGGTGTCCATGCAGTCTGCGTGTCTGGCACACTTGCGATTTGACACACTGTGGCTGACCATGATCTAATGCTTCGCAAAATCCATAAATGTAATCGATCTGGATACCCTGTTGTAGATGTTTGCTGTTCTCCAATGGAAGGAACCTTAGCTCTTGTTGACCAACAGCTCCAACTCATTGCCTACTATCTAGCTTTCCATATCAAGGCCACAAAGCAGTCCCACCTCTTAACATTGCCACATTAGCACCAGGATCCCTACTTGTCACTGTTGGGCCACCTGCCTGTAAACCAACATCCCCCATACCATTGTTTTTGTCACTAGCGAAATATACCTATCCCAATGTCTTGCCAGCTATATCTTTATCCATAAACACTTTTGGATTGTGTATGGGAGGAGAGGAGATATATAAATACAAACTAATCCACTGCATGACTGTGGGCACCTACATAGCACCTTCATTTTCCAACCTATTAATAAGCCATGTAGAGGAAATCATTGTAGCTACCCTTGATCCTAAACTGGTTCAGATTCAGTGATATCTTTATGATCTGGACTCAGGCCTAATATAGTCGATCCACATACCTCAACGCCTCCTCCCCTATCCACTTTGTTTAGTTCTCCTCTTGTAAGACCTCCACAGACAAGCACTAGGATCTGAATTTGGTCCGCATTCAGATGTTCTCCTTAATACACACACATTAATGCTTCTTTAACCACCTTCATGAACTAGCTACAGAGAAGCACCTCACACACACACACGCACACACACACACACACACACACACACACACACACACACACACACACGTTACTTTATGTTCCCTTGATTGGCACAACTTAACAATGTTCTTCTGCACCAGGACTCTTGACTTCTTATCATTGTGCCTGGAAATAATGAACTTCCTACCACAGTCTTTCACACTTCTCCCGGGGTGATCGTCAACTGATCACCCAGTCTACGAAATACACTCCTGGAAATGGAAAAAAGAACACATTGACACCGGTGTGTCAGACCCACCATACTTGCTCCGGACACTGCGAGAGGGCTGTACAAGCAATGATCACACGCACGGCACAGCGGACACACCAGGAACCGCGGTGTTGGCCGTCGAATGGCGCTAGCTGCGTAGCATTGGTGCACCGCCGCCGTCAGTGTCAGCCAGTTTGCCGTGGCATACGGAGCTCCATCGCAGTCTTTAACACTGGTAGCATGCCGCGACAGCGTGGACGTGAACCGTATGTGCAGTTGACGGACTTTGAGCGAGGGCGTATAGTGGGCATGCGGGAGGCCGGGTGGACGTACCGCCGAATTGCTCAACACGTGGGGCGTGAGGTCTCCACAGTACATCGATGTTGTCGCCAGTGGTCGGCGGAAGGTGCACGTGCCCGTCGACCTGGGACCGGACCGCAGCGACGCACGGATGCACGCCAAAACCGTAGGATCCTACGCAGTGCCGTAGGGGACCGCACCGCCACTTCCCAGCAAATTAGGGACACTGTTGCTCCTGGGGTATCGGCGAGGACCATTCGCAACCGTCTCCATGAAGCTGGGCTACGGTCCCGCACACCGTTAGGCCGTCTTCCGCTCACGCCCCAACATCGTGCAGCCCGCCTCCAGTGGTGTCGCGACAGGCGTAAATGGAGGGACGAATGGAGACGTGTCGTCTTCAGCAATGAGAGTCGCTTCTGCCTTGGTGCCAATGATGGTTGTATGTGTGTTTGGCGCCGTGCAGGTGAGCGCCACAATCAGGACTGCATATGACCGAGGCACACAGGGCCAACACCCGGCATCATGGTGTGGGGAGCGATCTCCTACACTGGCCGTACACCACTGGTGATCGTCGAGGGGACACTGAATAGTGCACGGTACATCTAAACCGTCATCGAACCCATCGTTCTACCATTCCTAGACCGGCAAGGGAACTTGCTGTTCCAACAGGACAATGCACGTCCGCATGTATCCCGTGCCACCCAACGTGCCCTAGAAGGTGTAAGTCAACTACCCTGGCCAGCAAGATCTCCGGATCTGTCCCCCATTGAGCATGTTTGGGACTGGATGAAGCGTCGTCTCACGCAGTCTGCACGTCCAGCACGAACGCTGGTCCAACTGAGGCGCCAGGTGGAAATGGCATGGCAAGCCGTTCCACAGGACTACATCCAGCATCTCTACGATCGTCTCCATGGGAGAATAGCAGCCTGCATTGCTGCGAAAGGTGGATATACACTGTACTAGTGCCGACATTGTGCATGCTCTGTTGCCTGTGTCTATGTGCCTGTGGTTCTGTCAGTGTGATCATGTGATGTATCTGACCCCAGGAATGTGTCAATAAAGTTTCCCCTTCCTGGGACAATGAATTCACGGTGTTCTTATTTCAATTTCCAGGAGTGTAGAAAGTATCGGTCACGCAAAATTCAGCTTGCCCTTTTCTCCCATAAAAACCTGTGAAGTATAAATTAACACAGATGAGTATGGAAGACAGTCCCATAATGTTCGAATACAGCTGCTTGACACAGTCAGTTGCAGAGTAGTATGAAGTGAATCGATCAAGGCAAGTGGTCAAGTTTGGTTTACTGGTAGAATTATAGGAAAACATAGCTTATCTATAAAAGAGACAGCACAGAGAACACTACTGCGACCCATTCTTGAGTACTGCTCAAGTGTGTTGGATCCACACCATGTCAGGCTAAAGGAAGACACTGAACCAATTCAAAGGTTTGCAGCTAAATTTGTTAGCAATAGGTTTGATCAGCACACAAGTATTACAGAGGCACTTTCTGAATTCAAATGGGAATCCCTGGAGGGTAGGCGATGTTCTTTTCTCAAGGCACTATTGAGAAAATTTAGTCAACCAGGATTTGAGGCTGACTGTGGAATGATTCTACTGCCACCAATGTACATTTTATGTAAAAACAACAAAAATAATATATAATAAATTAAGGCTAGTATGAAGGCATATAGACAATTATTTTTATGACATTTGGAACTGGAAAGGAAATGACTAGTAGTGGTACGAGGTACCTTCGCCACGCACCATGTGGAGTATGTATGTAGATGTAGCTATCTTGATCCAGCCTTAAGCCACATCCCCCTCCCCACATATTCATCACATCTCTTTGGAAGAACCAGGTGGCAGACCTGTGAAATGCTCTCAACTCACACATCTTATTCCAGTCTTATCACAGGAATATCCTATCCTGTCATAGGTTGGCTGACCTGTGAAAGCAGTTCTGTCATATACCAATTCTATTTAACATTTGCACAGCTTTTTATGTGGGTGTGGCCTCCATTAGGAGCCCACCAGAATGAATGGGCACTTGGCCAAAAGCAGAATTGACCACCAGTGGCAGAAGATGTCGAATACGACTACAACATACTCTTATTCAGTGGTTACTTCACAATCTGTGCAATTTGGATTAGAGCAAACTCTCCACTCTACAGGTTCTCTGAGTTACTAGATGGAAATTTTCTTACAACTCTTCCTTTTGATCTCGTAGTCCTTTTGGGTTCAATCTCCACTGTAGTTGGGGTCAGGAATAACGGCGGTCGCGTTTAGGTTTGTTCTGCGCACCTACGTCATGTATTATCCAATAGCCAAGCATTTCAGTAGCTTTCTAAACACTACTTTGAATGCTGTAGCCAGTGCAAGCATTAAAGATGAGCAAAGCAAGTTATTTAGTGAAATTTAATTCCATTTGTTGGGAGTTGTCATTGCTGATGGTGGTAAGCAGAAAATTCTACACAAGCCAGCTAGAGACATAATTTGCAGGATGCATGCTTTCTTCAAACACAAATGTTGCTTGGAACAACACTTCAATGTCGATACATGTCTCGATCTGCGCGGTCCACCACCATTCATGACTCTGCTTATAGTCCCTGTCTCTCATTCAGTTCCATCTCTTTTCCCATACCCTGTCCCCCCTTCGCCTCCACTTCAACCTTTCAATATACGTTCACACTCGTGCTGTCGTACGTACCTGCCCACTACTCTATGTATTAACTTCCTCAATTTTCTATGATGTTGAGCCTGGTCATGCACTATTTTTTAAAAGAGTAAACTGCCATTTTACCATGTATTACTATATTTATCATCTGTACTATCTATATTTTGCATCTTACGTCATTATGAAGTACAATCCTAAAAGTTGCAATTGTGTGGTCCTTACATGCAAAAGGATGTGGGCTCAAATCCTGTCAGGTGCTTTGAAATTTTGTTTTTGTGTAAGTGCTTTGGACTGCCTCTACGAACATGAGATAACAATGGTCTAACAACATTTAGCATTGAACTTGATAAGCTGAAATCTAGATTGTACAGAAGATAAATATAGTAATACACAGCCAGATGGTGGTTTACTCTTTTAAAAATTCATCAGTTTTATTAACACAACTGTGTGTGTTATTTCCCCAAAACTAAAGCGTTCTTTGAGCAACTTTAACTTACATTTCATTTTTCTTCTGTAACTATGTAATAAGATTACTGTCTTGTTTGAGATTCTTTTACAAGAAATATATTTTGGTTTATTTCTTGGAATCACTTTACATAAAATCGTAAATCAGACTTGTTTAAAATAAGCAGGTACATCTGCCCTGCCAAAGTAGCTTAAAGCTGTTGTCCACACTGGGTTGTGCAGCCAGTGGACCAAATTGAATTAAAAATTGTATGGATGTTTCTGTGCCCACGTTTAACCATTCATTTTCATTTATGGTACATATGAGTAATAGTAAGAATTCACCTCTTAATTATGTAAGGCATTAATGTTGGCAAATTGTTGCATAATTTTCCTCCATTTAATTCCTTTACGAGGGTATCAGAGGAATAAGTTACAGTAGAAGTTGTATTGCCAAGTAAATGGAAATAAGTGTCCTAGATCACAACATGTCATGAGCAGCACAGAGAAAACAGCAGGAGGATCTTGGTTGATAAGGACAGTATTTGACAATATTTTACAACATTCCACGTAGGAAATATATATCTAAAAACAAAGATGATGTGACTTACCAAATGAAAGTGCTGGCAGGTCGACAGACACACAAACAAACACAAACATACACACAAAATTCAAGCTTTCGCAACAAACTGTTGCCTCATCAGGAAAGAGGGAAGGAGAGGGAAAGATGAAAGGATGTGGGTTTTAAGGGAGAGGGTAAGGAGTCATTCCAATCCCGGGAGTGGAAAGACTTACCTTAGGGGGAAAAAAGGGCGGGTATACACTCGCACACACACACATATCCATCCACACATATACAGACACAAGCAGACATATTTAAAGACAAAGAGTTTGGGCAGAGATGTCAGTCGAGGCAGAAGTGCAGAGGCAAAGATGTTGTTGAATGACAGGTGAGGTATGAGTGGCGGCAACTTGAAATTAGCGGAGATTGAGGCCTGGTGGATAACGGGAAGAGAGGATATATTGAAGAGCAAGTTCCCATCTCCGGAGTTCGGATAGGTTGGTGTTAGTGGGAAGTATCCAGATAACCCGGACGGTGTAACACTGTGCCAAGATGTGCTGGCTGTGCACCAAGGCATGTTTAGCCACAGGGTGATCCTCATTACCAACAAACACTGTCTGCCTGTATCCATTCATGCGAATGGACAGTTTGTTGCTGGTCATTCCCACATAGAATGCGTCACAGTGTAGGCAGGTCAGTTGGTAGTTCACATGGGTGCTTTCACACGTGGCTCTGCCTTTGATCGTGTACACCTTCCGGGTTACAGGACTGGAGTAGGTGGTGGTGGGAGGGTGCATGGGACAGGTTTTACACCGGGGGCGGTTACAAGGGTAGGAGCCAGAGGGTAGGGAAGGTGGTTTGGGGATTTCATAGGGATGAACTAAGAGGTTACGAAGGTTAGGTGGACGGCGGATAGACACTCTTGGTGGAGTGGGGAGGATTTCATGAAGGATGGATCTCATTTCTGGGCAGGATTTGAGGAAGTCGTATCCCTGCTGGAGAGCCACATTCAGAATCTGATCCAGTCCCGGAAAGTATCCTGTCACAAGTGGGGCACTCTTGTGGTTCTTCTGTGGGAGGTTCTGGGTTTGAGAGGATGAGGAAGTGGCTCTGCTTATTTGCTTCTGTACCAGGTCGGGAGGGTAGTTGCAGGATGCGAAAGCTGTTGTCAGGTTGTTGGTGTAATGCTTCAGGGATTCCGGACTGGAGCAGATTCGTTTGCCACGAAGACCTAGGCTGTAGGGAAGGGACCGTTTGATGTGGAATGGGTGGCAGCTGTCTTAATGGAGGTACTGCTGCTTGTTGGTGGGTTTGATGTGGACGGACATGTGAAGCTGGCCATTGGACAGGTGGAGGTCAACATCAAGGAAAGTGGCATGGGATTTGGAGTAGGACCGGGTGAATCTGATGGAACCAAAGGAGTTGAGGTTGGAGAGTTAATTCTGGAGTTCTTCTTCACTGTGAGTCCAGATCATGAAGATGTCATCAATAAATCTGTACCAAACTTTGGGTTGGCAGGCCTGGGTAACCAAGAAGGCTTCCTCTAAGCGACCCATGAATAGGTTGGCGTACAAAGGGGCCATCCTGGTACCCATGGCTGTTCCCTTTAATTGTTGGTATGTCTGGCCTTCAAAAGTGAAGAAGTTGTGGGTCAGGATGAAGCTGGCTAAGGTAATGAGGAAAGAGGTTTTAGGTAGGGTGGCAGGTGATCGGCGTGAAAGGAAGTGCTCCATCGCAGCGAGGCCCTGGACGTGCGGGATATTTGTGTATAAGGAAGTGGCATCAATGGTTACAAGGATGGTTTCTGGGGGTAACGGATTGGGTAAGGATTCCAGGCGTTCGAGAAAGTGGTTGGTGTCTTTGATGAAGGATGGGAGACTGCACGTAATGGGTTGAAGGTGTTGATCTACGTAGGCAGAGATACGTTCTGTGGGGGCTTGGTAACCAGCTACAATGGGGCGGCCAGGATGATTGGGTTTGTGAATTTTAGGAAGAAGGTAGAAGGTAGGGGTGCGGGGTGTCGGTGGGGTCAGGAGGTTGATGGAGTCAGGTGAAAGGTTTTGTAGGGGGCCTAAGGTTCTGAGGATTCCTTGAAGCTCCGCCTGGACATCAGGAATGGGATTACCTTGGCAAACTTTGTATGTGGTGTTGTCTGAAAGCTGACGCAGTCCCTCAGCCACATACTCCCGACGATCAAGTACCACGGTCATGGAACCCTTGTCCGCCGGAAGAATGATGATGGACCGGTCAGCCTTCAGATCACGGATAGCCTGGGCTTCAGCAGTGGTGATGTTGGGAGTAGGATTAAGGTTTTTTAAGAATGATTGAGAGGCAAGGCTGGAAGTGAGAAATTCCTGGAAGGTTTGGAGAGGGTGATTTTGAGGAAGAGGAGGTGGGTCCCGCTGTGACGGAGGACGGAACTGTTCCAGGCAGGGTTCAATTTGGATAGTGTCTTGGGGAGTTGGATCATTAGGGGTAGGATTAGGATCATTTTTTTTCATGGCAAAGTGATACTTCCAGCAGATCCACAAATGTCTGCTTGTGTCTGTGTATGTGCGGATGGATATGTGTGTGTGAGTGAGTGTATACCTGTCCTTTTTTTCCACTAAGATAAGTCTTTCCGCTCCCGGGATTGGAATGACTCCTTACCCTCTCCCTTAAAACCCACATCCTTTTGTCTTTCCCTCTCCTTCCCTCTTTCCTGATGAAGCAACCGTTGGTTGCGAAAGCTTGAATTTTGTGTGTATATTTGTGTTTGTTTGTGTGTCTCTCAACCTGCCAATGCTTTCGTTTGGTAAGTCACATCATCTTTGTTTTCTCTCTCATGCATATGTATTTTGACATCCAGCCAGTCTTCCTCTATAACAGGATCACTAATTCAGGCTTGTGTGTTAGCTCTTAAATCATAGGTCATCATTGGAATCCTGCTGGGTTGGACTATTAAACTAGTGGCAAGGGGGGGGGGGGGGGGGTGAATTGTTATGATTTAAAGTTCTTAGTCATCAACTGTGTTACATTGTCAAGGATTAAATTCTAAATATATTTGCAATCTTCTATGAAGCAACCGTTCGCAATCTTCCATATGTAAGTTGGCAATGTTAATGCTGATGGCCCACCTAGGGTACATGCAAAATAAGCGTGTTACTCACAAACTAGGGGCCAGTGTGAGGTAGCTTGAAGCAGTGCAGAAAGTATCCACGTGTTATCTGATGGGGCAGCACACAGTAACAGCATCAAATGCAGTGGACTGGCACCAACTGGCTTGACAGAATGAACGTAACATTCTCTGCCCATTCTTGCACAGCTGGTGTCCTCCTCATTATACTAGGAGATTGGAAGCACACACATGCCAGCTGCTCTGCAACCTTTGTTAAAAGATTTGAGATAAATTATTTAGTACCAAAAATTTGATTCATTCGCTTCATATAGTGTCATTTGTAGCCTGCGATTTTAGGTATGGTACGTGTTAGGCCACATGTTGCAGTATGGTTAATACGAAAAACTTTATTATTTGCCATGATTTTTTCAGTGGGGTATTGTATTTATTTTAAGGGCCATTGATGGCTAGTGGATTGAGAATTGGTGTGAGTTTGCAACAACATAAGTGAACATATGCTATTGATCTTTCTTGAAACCAGATGGGTGTTCAATAACACACTGTTTCATCATTCTGTCACAATTGCAACTTCATTAACATGTTAGTGGCGTGAATATGTTTACACTCTGTTGTATATTTCTGAAATAAGCTAATTTTAACATGATAACTGGAGAAGCGTAAGTGTTACTCAAAACTCACCACTGATGAGTTGACACTTCTATGGAGGAAAAAATAATGAAAGCCTGGAGAAGATAAATTGCTACTTATGTTGCTATTTTATTGAAATAATGCAATCCCATATATAGTCAAATGTGGTGAAGTCAACCGACTTTGGACTTTACAGATCATGGGCATTAACTGTAGTAATCAAATTTTTGTTCTGTTATCATTTGTTCTAACAGAGTGTTAAAAAAAGCCTCAGACTCCTGCATTGCTCAGCTTCACTCAACCTGGGGCTGAAGTTTATCGATTATCCGTTATGTGATAATTGTGATTGTTTATGACTCTAAGGGTAATTTCAGTTCCTTAACTTTATCAGCAGTGGAAAAATAAATCTAGCATAATAATTGAATTTTCATATTAATTTCAAAGTAACACACAAAGAAAGTTTAAGGGTAAAGAAATGTAGTCATAATTTTGCTTGATGAAATTCTTAAAAGACATACACTCTCCTTCCGTAGCACTAAAAACTGGCTGACCAACTTGCGTTTTACCATGACGCCCATGAATCCTGTTTATCACGGTTCCTTTGGTAATTTTGTACACTCGGGTAGCCTTGTTAATGCTGTTTTTCCACTTAAAATTTATGTAATACATAGCTCAAAAACATCCAGGCTATATTTCTTCAATTCACCCTGATTATATTTGTGCACAAGCAGTATTTTCACACTGACAACTGTTATGATCTCACATGTATGATGCAACAAACAGAACTGCGATGTATGTGACAAATTCATAAGTTATCGTTCAGACACTTACAACGAAGACTTTGTCATTTCACCACTTTGTTATAGATGGTTGTTACTGCATCAACTGTGTCACATTGTTGCTGCATTCACTACGTCACATTATTGCTGCATTAACAAATGTCTGTTCATAAAAGAACCACATGAGAAAGGACAGTCAGCTATATAAGTATTCCAATAAGAATTTACAAAGTTTTATTTATGTGTCTGTAAATGAATAAGTGGTATAGGTTAACTTTTGTTATTGTTCTAGTTGTCATTGCGGAGGGTCAGTACGTTACATATATAAGACCTTGACACATGAGTTTTTTTATGCCAGTCATGCGAGTAAGAGTTTTAGCTCATTAAAAAAGTTAAAAAATCGTCAGTCCGTCTGAAAATGGTTAGTGTTCAGATAGAGGTTTGGAATACTGTACATTTAGCCATTGCCACGAATTATGAACTTTCAAGTAGTAAATATAACAAATAACAGAATTTCCATCACCAGTACATAGTTATGTAGCATAATATGTTTTGAACTTAATGGCCAACTCCACTTTAGTGGACAACTTCATCCCATTTGATGGTAATTTTAGTAATGAATGGCTGGGATTGTATTTTATTTCTATACCTTAATGGCTATACGTACAACTTGGATGTTCCAGCCAGCAATACAATATGACTTTAACCTATTTCTTAACCACCCAGTCAAGAAACAAATGTACCATGCTTTCATATAGTATTACATTCATCATTGTAAAGCATGTAGAAATGTTAGTGTATGTGTCACGTTCAAGCATTGGTTTTCTCCTTAATATAATTGTGTTTCTTTCCAGTCCAAAGAAATACATCCGTATCACAAAGGATGAATTCCTATCAAGTGATGAATATTACTTGTCTAACACTCCAACAAAAGCAGAGAAAGCATGTTCGTATGATTTGGATGACTGTGATGTCGCATGGTTACAACTTCTCAATGGAGAAAGAGCAGCCATGGGTAAGTCTATTCATAGCCAGACCTAAGAAGAAACTGCCTACTACATTTTTCTATAACAGTTATCATATATAAACATTACATAAATTCCTATAGTGAGATACAAGTAACTATATTACATCAAAATAAAAGTTTTCCTATGGATGCTGCTGCGATAGCATTTCATGTATGTTGCAGTTTTTTATTGCCTTGACGCAGTATGTAGTGTGGGAAGCATTATGCACAAAGATAGTTGATAACTCCAGCCAATTATCCTTTCTAAAATTATAAGTGTTCCAGTTAATTATGGACCTGAAAATGGTGTACCTGTTTTTGGCAAAATTAGCAGCTGTTTCCAATGAAATTAGCCTCTTTATTATTATTATTATTAAAAGATTTAACATGCAAATTAAAAGACTGTCACACTTTGTGCCTGAAGACAAAGTCTTAGTGCTTTGACATTGATGGGGATACATAATTTATGTAGAAAAAAATAGTTTTTATTCTACAAAATGAGAGCTTTTTGACTGATACGTATACTTTTGCAAAAACCTTTTTTCTGAAAGTGTGTTTGGTTGTTTTCTTCCTTTGGTTCTAATTAATCTTTCAAAAAATGATTCATTCTGTTGAGAAGCAGCTGCATTTTTACGCTGGTGAACCTAAATCTTCTCTGACTTGAAGTGTATCTCGACATATTTTCCTTCCCCACCCAATTCAATAATTACAAAAGATGCAGAATATTGATTTTGAATCACAGCATATTAGCATATTACAGAGCCTTTTCATGGGCATTTGTAAGGTGCATGCCCACTAACAAATTTCTGCAAGTCGCTTGCAGAAGCTATTTCTGCAAGTTCTTTCGTGTGGATACATCCCCAGCATGTTGACTTCCACAAGTTTTGTCAACTTACAGAAGTAGCTATTGCAAGCTAGGGAAAACCGTTTCTTCCATCTTGCTGCGAGTATTTGACAATCTTGCCATTGTTGGAAGGTTTTCTGAAAATTGCAGAAGTATTGTGTGTTCAGTACCAGTACAAAAATGTACAAGACCAAAAGGAGAATGGGACAAAGACAGAGGGGCAAAACAAATGCACCATTGGAATCCTCAGACAAATATAGTTGGCCACTGCAAACAAGGAAGTACAAAATGAATTTACTGAGTTTTTGTTTCACCAGAAGGAAAAATAGAATGACAGTACAGATGTCTTTAAATTTAAGCTGACTTTTTTTTTAATATAGCAGAAACATAAATTAATTACACTTGTCGTAAAAGTAATAAATACTTTCTGCAAAAGTTCAAGAGTAATTAAAAGGTCATCTCTTGGTTATACAGATTGCTGCATTTTTGTATTCTGTCTATGAATATTTGATTGTACACCAGAAAAGAGATGTTCAAAACAAGCATATGGTATTGTCAGAAAGTCTTTCATTTGGTAATATTTTGTGATAACTTAAATATGTATCCATTTCTTCACCCAAGCACTTATTTTTATGTTAATTTTTTTGTAACTATTGTTCTTCGACAACAGTACCAATAATAATAATAATAATAATAATGTAACAATGGTGGCATCTGCCTATTTTTAACAAAGAGACTGTAAACTTCCACTTGCCTATCTTACGACACAAGTCTACAGAAACACATCTGCGAGTACTTGCAGCAAGTTTCTGAAATTAATTTACCAAAGCTAATTGTTGGAATAAACTTGTGCAAGTTTTTGTTCTAATGTAGAAACCACAACAAGCACTCGCAGATGTTACTTGCTAATGGACACACATTTATAGCCATGTGACCCATACTTGACAAAGCTGCAATTAGATTCTAAAACAACTCCTCTCCCATGGTAAGGGTAAACTCTTGGCATGGTCGAAATACCTTGACTAGATTTGTTTTATGGTGCCTGTAGTGCAGAGTGTGAACAGTATAATGTGGCATTTGGCTGTAAGTGTAAATGAAATAGAACTTAGACTGTCCGAGGGAATAGGCATGGTGCAGGGAACAAACCAGTGCCTCCCGTGCAGGGCAGCCAGCCTACACTTGTGGTCTTTGTTTCTGAAAAATAGTCATGATCATAATCATAGGCAGAAACTTGAAAATGTAGCATCTATTTTTGGCATTTTTTTAAAAATTGATTAGAGATGTAAATTCAAAATGTTGTCACTCTTTTTCCCTGAAAATAAAGCCTTAATGCTTTGAAATAAGTTTCTGGTGATTGGAGAGCTTTTTGCTTGGAATGTTTCCTTTTGCAAAAACTTCAGCAACTTTTCTTCCAAAATTGTGTTTGCTTGTTTTCTTCTTTTGGCTCTATTTAAGAGCAGTCAGCCACGAGCACAAACAAGCTCGAATTATGACTCCTGAGGGAGAGGAAACAAGTTTCATCTCCCTCATGCAGGGCAGAGCTTACACCTGTGTTCTACATTTCCACAAAAGCATAACCAACACAGGGCCACAGGGATCGCAGATTCCTTCCGGTGTTGTAAGGGTCGTAATCAAACTCCGTGGTGGACTAGATTTAGTCTGTTCACCCATTTTGAAATAAGAAAAGAAAACAACAAGCAACATGCAACACAGAACACGGAGCATCTGTAACAGGTACTGCGCAATTACCTGCTAAGGTTGACGGTGTCATAAACGAGGTAGTTCAGGTCCAGACGTTACCAACATTTAACGTAACCGCAGTTCAGAACAACTAGTCCTTAAAACTGCCATGTTAATTGTGTCCACATTAGAACAACTTTTGAATAGACAGTTGTATGTTCAAAACAAACTGCCATACAGTAGCCACAAAATGGCTACTGTACGGCATTAACATATAAGTATCATAAAATGGTGGTATGAAATATTTTAGTTATCGCACAAGGATGAAGAAAAGATGTGTAAAGGCTTTGTCTGTGGCTGAAAGTAGGGAGCTCTTGGGGCATTTGCACTGGATAATTTAGAAAAATCACAACAAATGTAAAATCTGGTTATTTCCCCAGGAAACAAATCAAGGGCCTGCATCATACAAATCAAGGTCCTCTGTCATACAAGCTCCAGACTATATTTCATTTGCTAAATATAATCTTAAAGTATTCCTTTGATGAATGCAATTTATGTGTCATTAATAAAGGTTGGCATGTACAGCTTCAAAAAGAAATTGAAATGGAAAACAGTCTGCATGCAGTCAATTGTCAAAAGTGGTTTGCAAGTTATTGCTTTTCCTTCAGTTTTCAGTGGGGAAGTCATACACAAATATAAGGTTACTGTAAAAGATTGAAGCAATTCCACAGATTTGCTGTTGCTGTATTATTTGACATACTGTCAACAGGGCTTCGCACACACATAGAAACACTCGAAAACTTTTTTCTTTTTTTGTGTATTATGTGTGCTCCACATGTGCCTCCCTACTAATTCTGCAGATATCAAGTCTTTAATCAAGTTTGTCCCACATTCTTTGCAGCATGTCCCTGTCAGTCTGTTCAGAAGCACTGTTGATGTGAGGTCACAGTTCTGTTAGGTTTGTTGGTACAGGAGGCGTAAACACTGAATCTTTCACATAACACCACACAAAAAATTTGCGTGGGATTAGGTTGGGATAATGTTAAGGCAATGACACGAATTGCTGATCATCAACCCCACTATGACCAGTTCATCAGTTTCTTGATTTCCTGTTTTTAATAATTCATAAGCATCATGATGGAAGTGATGTGAAGACCATGCAGTTGGTAACTGAAGTCCACGGTGCGGATCTCCAGTTGTCACATGATCCAATTTTACAGCTTGTCCAGACACCTGTGGACTGTAATGGTTTTTTTGCAGAGGAAAAAAAAATCATAAAGTT
This sequence comes from Schistocerca americana, assembly GCF_021461395.2. Lineage (NCBI taxonomy): Eukaryota > Metazoa > Arthropoda > Insecta > Orthoptera > Acrididae > Schistocerca > Schistocerca americana. The sequence goes on from NC_060122.1 coordinate 423,768,142, forward strand.
TAAACTGCTCTGAAGACATTACCTTTTGGTGAATCTCAAAAGTATTGCACGATAGTGTGGGGCTTCTTTGTCTTCCAGAGTTGCACATTGTACCTGTTCACTGTGCCATTCACGAAAAATGTTCCTTCATCACTTGAAAAACCCATCCTCTTCCATAAACAGTTGCAACTGTTTGAAAATTCAGTGTGTCTTATTTGTTGTCGGAAGTCAGTTGCTTGTAGCAATTGCAAGTGGTGAGGTTTCAGTTTCAGTCGTTTTCTTAAGATCTTCCAAATGGTCAGTTGTGATATGTTCAGTTCTCTGCTTGCTCTGTTCATCAACCTCTGTGAACTGCATACGAAACTTGTGCTGTGCATACCATTGCTGAATGAAATTTACGGCAGACTAATGTGTATGCATAATTTAGCTCTGAAGTGTCATTGTGCATTTACGGCAGACTAATGTGAATGCATTTCAAGTGCAACATACACTTTCTTGCCACCTGTCGCCATCTTGCCTAATTATCTACTGTTGCATTCTCCTGGCAGCTATCTAAAGTGGAGCTGCAACAATACAAAATGTTTTGAGTTTTTCTGTATGAGTGTTGAGTTTTGTGACATGCCAATTATTGTAGCCTCAATGAATTTATGAAATCGCTTCATTCTTTTATAATAACTTTTTATTGTTGAATTCTCAGTATTTTTGTCGGATACAACTTTCACAAAAAAGCTACATCACAACATACTTATAAGCAACATTGTTAGTTAACAACCATGTTAGGGGGCTACTGACAAACTCTTTAAAGTCATTTAAATTTTAATTTCATCCAGAACAAGATATATTAGTGTATAATCACAGAAATTATCTCAAGTACAGTGAATGAAAATTTACAGGAAGTCTGGTCAACAAAGCACTAAGGTACTGCTGCTTCCAGCTCATTAATCCAGGGTGATCATTTTGATCTGCCAGTTGCACCTTATGTGATCGCCAACCCCGTGCTGTTAGCTGACACAATGTCACGTCGTGCTACATCAGGGAAATGGGAATTTAAGGAAATAAGTAGTAAGAAACAACTGTTTTAAAAGAAATTGAATATATTTCCTGTGCTTCTCAAATTTGACGTTGTCCTTTCAGAACAAGAGCAGAAATACCAAGCGTCAAAGTGTTTGCAGTGTTAATGCAGACGATGCTCTTCATTGTCAGACCCTAAAGAAAAGATTGTTCCTTGGTTTTTATTCTTTCAGAAAAGCTGCTTAAAGAGTTTGTAGAGCCAAACATACAGATGATCCCTGTGAATTTTTTGTGTAGCTTATGTAATAATTTTTCACTGTAATGAACGATACCAGCATGACCAACTCAGCTTGTTATAGAACCTACCTTTAAACAATGTTGAATTTTGCAAATCTATAACTTCTAACAGGGGGGTGCCAAATCATCATATGAAATCGAGGAGTGGTGAACAGTTTCATTTCCAGAATGAAAGTTTGGAAGGTAGGAGACGAGATAGCGGAAATAAAGCTGTGAGGACAGGTTGTGAGTCGTGCGTTGGTAGCTCAGTTGGTAGAGCACTTTCCCAAGAAAGGCAAAAGTCCCAAGTTGGAGTCTCAGTCCAGCACACAGTTTTAATCAATCAGGAAGTTTCATTTTCAATTTCATTTCCGTTTACAAAATGGTTAACTCTCAAATCTTTTTTCTAAAGACAGGATGAACTGCTTTATCCTTGCTTGGTAAACACCAGAAGTGGTCCTTACAGGTAGTTTTAAAGAAGTCACATGACTGAAGAATGTTAAAATTCATTACTTATTTGCCTTGCTAACAAACTTAATTTTTCCATGAACACTCTGATTTGGTCTTGCTGCTCTTTGCCCTTCAGTGAAAAAATGCATTGTTATGTCAGGAATGCTAGGTTTGATACCCATTGCAAATCTTTCACACAGTATGTTTCTTCCCCTTTCATTTCGAGAAAGAGAAATATTTCCTTATGAATGGCATAGAAAACAACAATAACTTCTCCGTGGCCAAGCCAATGGACTGTACTACGGTAAGGAATGCCCCAAACTATGTTTCCATATCTTCCAGGAATTCTTCGAATTGCCAATGATTTACACTGTGACACTGCACAAAATTCACACACTTGACCACAACTTTCTACATCTACATCTACATTTATACTCCGCAAGCCACCCTACGGTGTGTGGCGGAGGGCACTTTACGTGCCACTGTCATTACCTCCCTTTCCTGTTCCAGTCGCGTATGGTTTGTGGGAAGAACGACTGTCTGAAAGCCTCCGTGCGCGCTCTAATCTCTCTAATTTTACATTCATGATCTCCTCAGGAGGTATAAGTAGGAGGAAGCAATATATTCGATACCTCATCCAGAAACGCACCCTCTCGAAACCTGGCGAGCAAGCTACACCGCGATGCAGAGCGCCTCTCTTGCAGAGTCTGCCACTTGAGTTTGTTAAACATCTCCGTAACGCTATCACGGTTACCAAATAACCCTGTGACGAAACGCGCTGCTCTTCTTTGGATCTTCTCTATCTCCTCCGTCAACCCGATCTGGTACGGATCCCACACTAATGAGCAATACTCAAGTATAGGTCAAACGAGTGTTTTGTAAGCCACCTCCTTTGTTGATGGACTACATTTTCTAAGGACTCTCCCAATGAATCTCAACCTGGTACCCGCCTTACGAACAATTAATTTTATATGATCATTCCACTTCAAATCGTTCCGCACGCATACTCCTAGATATTTTACAGAAGTAACTACTACCAGTGTTTGTGCCGCTATCATATAATCAGACAATAAAGGATCCTTCTTTCTATGTATTCGCAATACATTACATTTGTCTATGTTAAGGGTCAGTTGCCACTCCCTGCACCAAGTGCCTATCCGCTGCAGATCTTCCTGCATTTCGCTACAATTTTCTAATGCTACAACTTCTCTGTATACTACAGCATCATCCGCGAAAAGCCGCATGGAACTTCCGACACTATCTACTAGGTCATTTATATATATTGTGAAAAGCAGTGGTCCCATAACACTCCACTGTGGCACGCCAGAAGTTACTTTAACGTCTGTAGACGTCTCTCCATTGAGAACAACGTGCTGTGTTCTGTTTGCTAAAAACTCTTCAATCCAGCCACACAGCTGGTCTGATATTCCGTAGGTTCTTACGTTGTTTATCAGGCGACAGTGCGGAACTGTATCGAACGCCTTCCGGAAGTCAAGAAAAATAGCATCTACCTGGGAGCCTGCATCTAATATTTTCTGGGTCTGATGAACAAATAAAGCGAGTTGGGTCTCACACGATTGCTGTTTCCGGAATCCATGTTGATTCCTACAGAGTAGATTCTGGGTTTCCAAAAACGACATGATACTCGAGCAAAAAACATGTTCTAAAATTCTACAACAGATCGACGTCAGAGATATAGGTCTATAGTTTTGCGCATCTGTTTGACGACCCTTCTTGAAGGTTGGGACTACCTGTGCTCTTTTCCAATCATTCGGAACCTTCCGTTCCTCTAGAGACTTGCGGTACACGGCTGTTAGAAGGGGGGCAAGTTCTTTCGCATACTCTGTGTAGAATCGAATTGGTATCCTGTCAGGTCCAGTGGACTTTCCTCTGTTGAGTGATTCCAGTTGCATCATCCACTGTTTCAGCATACAGTGCTGTTTGGTGAATAAAGCAGTGGACAGTAAAAACATCTTCACCAAATTTGCTTTTGAGTTTATTTTCAAGTAAGACCGGAAACCTTGATGACACCTGATTATTTGTGATTCACCATCTGTGGTTACAGAATGAAGCACATCCTACAACAAATTAATATTGTCCACTGATTCACAGACCGCTTCAGAAACATCAAGTCATGTTGCTGTGCAATCTAGTGGTACCATATCCAAAAATTCCTCAGTTACCTGCAGCTTTTTATCAACTTCACAGACAAATATGAAAAACTATGCATGTCAGATATATGTGTACTTTCCTCAAGTGTGAGCAAAAGTGTAACAGAGCTCTCAGCTTTTTTCCTGACCTGTGTCTCTAAATCCGCTGCTGGGTCCAGGATTCAGTGATATGTTGTTCGCTTTGAAAGGCAAACGCCTTCAATTGCCTGCAACTCCCTCAGACACAAACATTCTGCAACTGCTACCATTCACGATTTTAAGAGTGGTCCCACTGAAAACAGCTTGCCACTTTTGCAATAATGTGACTGACTTTGTAGCGTGCTTGGACTGTTGCCTCACTTGCATTTTCTGTACTATTATTCACGTATAAACATTTTACAGTACATGATCTAATGCTGCATATACACTCCTGGAAACTGAAATAAGAACACCGTGAATTCATTGTCCCAGGAAGGGGAAACTTTATTGACACATTCCTGGGGTCAGATACATCACATGATCACACTGACAGAACCACAGGCACATAGACACAGGCAACAGAGCATGCACAATGTCGGCACTAGTACAGTGTATATCCACCTTTCGCAGCCTTGCAAGCTGCTATTCTCCCATGGAGACGATCGTAGAGATGCTGGATGTAGTCCTGTGGAACGGCTTGCCATGCCATTTCCACCTGGCGCCTCAGTTGGACCAGCGTTCGTGCTGGACGTGCAGACCGCGTGAGACGACGCTTCATCCAGTCCCAAACATGCTCAATGGGGGACAGATCCGGAGATCTTGCTGGCCAGGGTAGTTGACTTACACCTTCTAGAGCACGTTGGGTGGCACGGGATACATGCGGACGTGCATTGTCCTGTTGGAACAGCAAGTTCCCTTGCCGGTCTAGGAATGGTAGAACGATGGGTTCGATGACGGTTTGGATGTACCGTGCACTATTCAGTGTCCCCTCGACGATCACCAGTGGTGTACGGCCAGTGTAGGAGAACGCTCCCCACACCATGATGCCGGGTGTTGGCCCTGTGTGCCTCGGTCGTATGCAGTCCTGATTGTGGCGCTCACCTGCACGGCGCCAAACACGCATACGACCATCTTTGGCACCAAGACAGAAGCGACTCTCATCGCTGAAGACGACACGTCTCCATTCGTCCCTCCATTCACGCCTGTCGCGACACCACTGGAGGCAGGCTGCACGATGTTGGGGCATGAGCGGAAGACGGCCTAACGGTGTGCGGGACCGTAGCCCAGCTTCATGGAGACGGTTGCGAATGGTCCTCGCCGATACCCCAGGAGCAACAGTGTCCCTAATTTGCTGGGAAGTGGCGGTGCGGTCCCATACGGCACTGCGTAGGATCCTACGGTCTTGGCGTGCATCCGTGCGTCGCTGCGGTCCGGTCCCAGGTCGACGGGCACGTGCACCTTCCGCCGACCACTGGCGACAACATCGATGTACTGTGGAGACCTCACGCCCCACGTGTTGAGCAATTCGGCGGTACGTCCACCCGGCTTCCCGCATGCCCACTATACGCCCTCGCTCAAAGTCCGTCAACTGCACATACGGTTCACGTCCACGCTGTCGCGGCATGCTACCAGTGTTAAAGACTGCGATGGAGCTCCGTATGCCACGGCAAACTGGCTGACACTGACGGCGGCGGTGCACAAATGCTGCACAGCTAGCGCCATTCGACGGCCAACACGGCGGTTCCTGGTGTGTCCGCTGTGCCGTGCGTGTGATCATTGCTTGTACAGCCCTCTCGCAGTGTCCGGAGCAAGTATGGTGGGTCTGACACACCGGTGTCAATGTGTTCTTTTTTCCATTTCCAGGAGTGTATTTATAACTTTTGTACTTTGAATTCTTTTTTAAACTTACAACTTCTGGTAGGTCATCTTAAGCTTGGCTCCTAGCACTCTACATACTTCACCTCCTACCTGTTCGTAACATGCTTTGTGAAGGCATGTAAAATTACATTGTATGTTGTATTTCATAGCAGAATTAGATACTATGTGACATGCAAGGCACTGTGGTCATCCATCCTTCTCAAAAAACATGTTAGGACCACAGTGACCAAACATAGATGTTGTTGAACGTGGATTGTTACATCAGTTAAGGCTTTATGCGTCCAGGGGGCAGTGAGTTCGCTTTCCACCACTACATAAGCTCCATGCTGCTACAGTGAGTGCTCTGGAGTGCTCCTCCTCAATGGAGCACTGTGTGGAACAGCCTGTTCTACAAGCTTAAAAATAATAGCGTTATTCAGAGCAGTGGTCTAGTGTAATGGTTCATGTTTATTTCTTATATGCTGAAGGTTGTACGTTCAAATCCCATCAGGTGCATGTAAAATATTATTTTTAATCATTATCGAAATGACTTGGAGTATATTTTTATTCAATTAATTGGTTGAAATGTACTTTTTTGTCTCTAATCCTTTGCCACATTATTTTAATTATCATATTAACTTTTTATGTGCTCTTATTTTATCTTCCCATATTTATTTTTTCATTTTTTATCTTTGTGTATGTGATTTTAGTGTAATTTAATAAAGAAAATACATTTAATCTAATAATTAAATGAAAATAAGATCATTTTGATAAAGATTTTAAAATTAAATTTTAGAATACCTGATGGGATTCGAACTCTCAAGCTTCAGCCTGTCAGGAATGTATAAGAGGAGACAAAAAAAAGTTTTAGTTTGAAGGCCATACAGTCCAGAATCAGTATGACAATCTGGCAAAATTGACATGAGCATTGAGGCAATCATCCCACAAACGCACCAAGTTGAAGATACCCGTTTGGTAAAACATTGTGTCCTGCTGTATGAGGAAGTCTGTAACTGCCTGTTGCATATCATTCAACAGGAATTGTCAACCATTCAAGGCCTTTTTTAAGGGATCAAGGATGTCATAATTGCATGGGGAGAGATTAGGATTGTAGGGCCACTCCTTGATTGTCTCGCACTTGAGTTGGCATAAGTTTTCCATTACAATATTTTCAGTATGGTGATATGCGTTATCATCAAGCAGTAACACCAACTTTGTGCACCTTTCTGCTATGGAGGTTTTCAACAGACATGCTGCCTCCAGACACATTCTTCATTCTGTGGTGGATGTTATCCATTGTTTGTCCTTCACCAGCCAAGAAAAGAATATCAGCATGTTGTCCTGGTTGGACGTACTTGGTAATAACGTCACCATAGTTCACACTTGTTGGAAAGACATGAATGCCACACTAATCCCTTGCCTGTATGTTTGTGCTTATATACCCGCATTTGAGCCATGTTATGCTGCATATACACTGCAGCAACGCCCTCAAAAGGAAACTTTCGGATTGCTCCACCACACAGAGCTGCCTCTCTCAATAATTCTCAGGCATATTTTTTTGTAGATCTAAGTCCACAGTTCTGTAATTATTTGAGAGCAGTGTGTGTCTGGGAAGACCTTGATGATACCTTCAGCATACTGGTACACCATCCACAGGTTGCTAAGCTAAATGGTTGCAAATTTTTGGTGATGAAGGGATGACAGCTGTCAAAATGCAGTTACTGTTGGTGATTAGTGGGCTTGATATGAACAGATATATGACTGGAGCCAACAGAGATATGGAGATCAATGCCCATGGAGGTGGCACATTGGGCTGAGAGGATGACCAGGTGAACTGGATGGGAGAGGTGATGTTGAGGTTGTGGAAGAATGAGAGTAGGTTGACTTGGCCCTGGGTCCCTATCATGAAGATATCATCAATAAACCTGAACCAGAAAGGGGTTTCAGGTTTGAGCAGACCAGGAAGGTTTCCTCTAGATGGCCCATAAATAAGTTGGCATAGGAACGTGCCATGCAGATACCCGTGGCTGTGTCATGGATTTGTGTATATGTCTTATCCTCAAAAGAGGAGTAGTTATATGTGTTGTTATAAATGGTAAGCTGTGTAAGGTTGGTTTGCAGTTGGGAAGAGACTGAGAGAGGCAAATATTGATAGTAGCAAGCCCATGGGAATGAAGGACGTGGATGTATTGTGAGGCAGCATCAACAGCAGAGAGAGGGGATTCATGTGGTAATGGGGTGGGGATGGTTGAGAGTTGGTGAAGAATTTGGTTTGTATCTCTGATATGAGAGCCAAGGTTACAGGCAATTGGTTGGAGTTGTTGGTCACCAATAGCAGAGATTCTACAATGAGTTGCCCAGGAATGTTGGGTTTGTGGGTTTTGGGAAGCATGTGGAAGGTGGGTGTGTGGAGTTTTGTTGGGATGAGGAGAAAGATGAATACATGAGAGAGATTCTGGGATATGCATAAGGATTGGAGATTATGTTTCAGTTCTGGGATGGGGTCAGTATGGCAGAGCCTGTTGGTGGAGGAGTCGATGATTGGTAGAGCCCTTTTATGAGGTAGTCAGTGCATTTCATTAACACAGTGGTGGAGCCTTTGTCTGTCTTGAGTTTGCGAATAACTGTTCCTTTTTTCTGTTGAGAGGATTATGTTCTTGGGAACAGATCTGGTAAGGATGGTGAGGCCAAGTCGGAGGTAAAAAATTCCTAGAAGATGACCTGGGGTGGTTAGGTGGCGGTGGTGGGAGAGATAACGGTTGGATTGTAGCATGAACTGGGATAGGTGAGGTTCAGTGTTGAGACTAGGTTGGATTTGTTGGGAGGGATTAATAGCAAAGAAGGTTCCCACTGTAGGGATCGGGAGAAGGAGAATAGGAATTTGATGGGTAAGCATGGGTATGGGACTCAGGTAATGCCTTTGGATATAATTGAAACTTCTGCAGTTTTTGGTGGATAGGTTGATAACAGTGTTCTGGATTTGTTTTGGTTCTCATTTTGCGGAATGTTGGGAGGGTGTTTTATAGGATGTGAGAAATGAAGAACACTGGTTGGACAAAGTCTGGTTGCTGAGAGGGATTTACAAAAGGGTTCACTGGGAAGGAGTTAAGTGTTGATGGATAAAGGCGCTCAAAGATCTGAGTTGAATATTAATATATCTCCAAAAAATCACTTCCATTCAGCTGGCCACCTGTGGACAGCATACTTGCAGTGACAAGAAATCCCTTTCTCGGTATTCTGACAGTCTTACAAAAGCCTTCACAGATAGGTATTCCATCCTAACACACCCTGCCCCCTCCTCCCACCCCCTCAAATTGAGTGCAGTAACAGATTTCTTGCACCATATTTCGCACAATCCCCAAGAAGCAGCTGCAAAAGAGTACCCCCATGTCACTCTGTATCACCAGAGACCAGGACCAGCTGACCATGTTCTTGGACGGGGCTTCTACCATTTATTGTAGTGCCCAGAAATTAGGAACATCCTACCCACACTCATTCCCACTCCTTCTAAAGTGGTATTTTCACCCAACCTGGTCTATCCCTATGCCACTCCCAAACCCTTGCCACAGGGGAAGACCCTAGTGCAAGACCTGCACGATTCATCAGCCCAGCACATCCAACTCCGGTCCTGTCACAGGCTTATCCTGTCCCATCAGAGGCAGGACCACGTGTGAAAGCAGCCATTTCATGTACTAGCTCTGTTGCAATTTCTTCACGAAATTTTATGTGTGCATGACCAGCAACCAGCTGTCCACTAGAAATGTATAGCCATCACCAAACTGTAGCCAAAAGAAAATTTGACTACCCAGTAGAGGAACACACTGCTGAGCACAAAATGCTCAAATTCACAGCTGCATCAGAACTTGTGCCATCTAGATACTGCCCTCCAACACCAGCTTTAATTAACTACACAGATAGGAGTTATTGTCCTTCGCTCCTGTAAACCTGGTCTCAGTCTCAGCTGTTCTCATCCAATCCAAGCTGTCAGTTTTATTCTGTTAAGAGCAACATGTTTAGTTCTATCTGCAAGGAAGTCTTGAATCCATTCAAAAATCTGTTCCCTCTTCACTAAACAGCAGTGCAGGGCAAGTCAAGTAACTCAGCAGCAATTTAGGTGTTGTCTCCTACATTATGGATGTCATGGAGGAGCAGAGGAAGCTGAATTTCACAAGATTTCTGTTTGTGGAATCCGTATTGATTTTTATAGAGGAAACATTCATTCTCCAAAAATTCCACAATCCTTGAGCATAAAACTTGTTACATATTTCTACTGCCAATTGATGTCAGCAGTGTAGGTCTACAATTATGTGAATCTGTCCTACAACCTTGCTTGAAAATGGGAATGACTGTATTTTTTTCCAGTTGCTAGGTACCCTTCGTTGCTCCAGCAACTGCTGCTAGAAGGGGAGCAAGTTGTTTCACATAATTTTTGTTGAATCTTATAGGTATCTGATCTGCTCATGATGCCATTCCACTACTAAGTGAATGTAGTTGCTTTTCTATTCCATGACTGGTTATCTAAATATTGGCCGTTTCGACATTTGTACAGTGACTGAAAGCAGGGACTGTGTTATGATCTTGCGTGCGAAACAATTTCAGAAGGCTGAATTCAGTATTTTGGCCTTCTCTCTGTTGTCTTCCGTTTTGGTGCCTTTATGGTCCCTGAGTGAATGATTAGATGATTTCATACCGTTTACTGATTTTACATAAGACCAAAATCTCTTAGGGTTTTTACCCAGACCGAAATTCATCAGCAGAAACTTGCAGAGTTAAACAAGTAGAATAGAGGTCACTTTTTGTAGCCGACCTACCAAACCTGCAAATATACTTCCAACTATATCAGATCAGTAATCACTCTGACTTGTAAGAACCCATATTCTATTACTACTCCAAGTTCCAGCACTCCAAAGTGGTGATCCATGCAACAGTTAATTGTGACTGTCACTATGACTATATGACCCATGTTAAAACAATTTGAAATCACTTACACAAACAAACATACAGTGCTACTGTAACTTCTAACAATTAAATCATTATTTCCGATGTCCATCATATCTTTGTCTCATGGCCAGCTTCCTTGCATCTTTGCTCCTCGAACTACTATTGCTGTCAGCCACCCATTCTGGTATCACCTTTGCCACTTGATTCTCTATTGGTGTTGGTCATCACTTATGCACTGGTACTTAATACTACATTTTAAACAATCTTATTTAAGCAAATACTTATAACAATATATGATCAATACCCAACACATTTTGTCATAAATCAGTTTGCTGCATTAACAAGTAAAGGTAATGAAACTACCTTGATTACAACTAAAACATACCAAATTTTTCTTTAAACTGTCACACACACCGATGTTGGCAGGCATTTGTCTGCCTTTATACCAGTAAAGACACAACATTGGTTTCTGTGGTGACAGTCCACATTGCCTCTGTTGTTTTCACACTGTATGGATACTTTCCTTGTTGCAAAGAAGCCCATTTCTTGACTTGAATTGTGTGATGTGGCTTTATGATCCTGCTCACCCAAGCAAACAGTGACTCTTGTTGGACACATGTTAAGCTTAGCCTTTGAAATCAGCATGACACTGAGTACAACCCTCTTGAATCCATGGATCTCATATTCTCATGGCAGTCATGGTATCCTGACCAACATGAGCTGCAGTAAACAATAATCTGCAGTGTCACTATGCCACAATCCTATAGCTGTCGAATTTCAACATGTACCCTTACACGTTTCTCCTTCTTGCAAGATCCCAATTTTCTCACATAAAACCAACACTGAAATATGGTTCCTGAATGAGAAACCCATCTTTTGTTATGTATGTTATGTAGATGCTGTTATTCCTCCCTGTTGCTTGCACTTGTGTTAAAAGGCCAATTATTTGTGTGTCCCTGCAGATCAAAAAATTCATTACTTTTGACATTTACTTCATGTCGCCTTCATGGTGTTGCAATTTTAGAGGCTAGCATGTATCAACTGCATTTCAATTTCCAAAGAATGTGAAGGAATATAGACTTTGAACAGTGTCTTTTATTGTACATTCAGAACTTTTCTTCACTATACATGCTTCCAATCAATTTTTTATGATTAATTACATTACATAAATCAATCTGTAGACAAGATGAAAGAAACTTTTAGAAATAGATTTGTGTGGAACAGATGGGAAATATTAACTACTTGTAATGGTTTAAAAGAAAATTCCTTTTGCATGCTGCACCTAGACCATTTTACCTTATTTATAAGGCATCTTCAGTGGGTGTGGTAAAAGTTAGATGATTTTTTTTTTCATTTGCACGTAATAAGCTATAGATTTAAAAAATGGAAGTTCTTATAATAAAATAGAAAAGTAATTACAGACCGGCATCTAATTCATTATTTGCAAGCCAGACTGCTTCCTCTCATATGGAAAGCTGCTTGAAACCTTGCAGTTTTTCTTGCGTTCATTCTGTTTTTGGAACATAGGACTGTAACTGCCATTATAATGGGTACAATAGTAATCTAGTCACAAAATTAAACAAGAAATATAGTCGGTAAACACAATAGATACACAGCCACAAACAACACAATAAAACGTCACTCAGACACGTACACACAATAGGACAATGATGACACAAATAATACGTGAAAACAAGAAAAAAGATTGAAGATGGTACACAGTGACATACAAGTACAAACTCATATATAAAATGACAAATATTTTCAAAAGCAAGGCGTAAACATAGCATTCAAAACAGACAATTCAGTCTAAAATAACATTGAAAAAATAATAAAAGATGCAGAGATACACCAGAAAGCAGGAATATACCAATTACAACACAACACATGCGATGGAAGTTACGTAGTACAAACTAGCAAATCATTCGATGTCCAGTACAAAGAATATATTAGAGTACGGAAATATCAGACAAGCCACACAAGTTCTGCAGAACATTTAAAAGACAATAACCACAAGGCAGAGGTAAAAATGAAAATAGTTGGAATAAATAATGAGAGACACCTCCTAAATGCGCAATAAAAAACACACATGTACCAAACAAAGGCTGAAAAGAAGCTATTACTAAATGACCAAATGAATATAACTGATTGATCATGCCACAGACAGAAATCCCCCCCCCCCCCCCCCCCCCACACACACACACATATATAAATAAAAATTAAAAAAAAAAACATAAAGAGAGAGAGAGAAGAAAGCATAAACTGAGGAAGTTGTGTGTTTCGAAAACAGAGTGGCTACAAGAAAAGCTGCAAGCTTTCAAGCAACTTCCCGTATGAGAGAAAGCAGTTTGGCTTACAGATAATGAATTAGATTCTGATCTGTAAGTACTTTTCCATTTTATTATAAGAACTTCTAGGAACTGTTTTAAATCCATAACCTATGTTGCAAACAAAAAAAATCACGTAATATTTCAAGGCATCCACTCTACATGAATAATGAAAACCATGTCTGGGTGCACAAATAAAATACGAGGGCCGTTCAGAAAGTAACCTCCGGTTGATTTAAAAAAATACACCAAGTTAAATAAAAATATTTTAATATATACATCTTACAACTACATCTTTGCACTATTTTTCTACATAGTCTCCATAGCGATTGAGGCACTTATCGTATCTCTTCACAAGCTTTGAAATTCCTTCTGCATAAAAATCACCCGCTTGTGCCTGGAGCCAGCCTGTGATCGCATCTTTGAGCTCTTCGTCGTCATCAAACCGCTGTGACCCGAGCCATTTCTTCAAATGCATGAAGAGGTGATAATCACTTGGTGCCAGGTCTGGGCTGTAAGGTGGATGGTTGATAACGTCCCACTTGAAGGACTCAAGAAGGGCCGTTGTTCTGCGAGCAGAGTGAGGACGGGCGTTATCGTGCAAAAAAACGATACCGGAAGTCAGCATACCACGGCGTTTGTTCTGTATAGCCCGTCGTAACTTTTTTATTGTTTCACAGTACACGTCTTGATTAATGGTCGTACCACGTTCCATGAATTCAACCAACAACACCCCTTTGGCATCCCAAAACACCGTTGCCATCAGTTTTCTGGCAGAAAAATCTTGCGAGGCTTTTCTTGGTTTGGTAGACGAATTTGAATGTGCCCACATCTTTGATTGTTCTTTTGTCTCAGGGTTCACGTACTTAATCCAGGTTTCGTCACCGGTCACGATTCTGTTTAACAATGGTTCTCCTTCGTCCTCATAACGTGACAGAAAGTCTAATGCAGAGGCCATTCTTTGAGTTTTGTGGTGGTCGGTAAGAATTTTGGGCACCCATCGTGCACAGAACTTACGGTAACCCAATCTTGCTGTCACTATCTCGTACAAGAGAGTCTTAGAAATCTGTGAAAAACCAGTAGACAACTCCGACATTGAGAAACGTCGATTTTCACGAACTTTTGCATCAACTGTCTGAACGAGTTCGTCAGTCACCAATGATGGTCTACCACTCCTCTCGTCATCATGAACGTTTTCTCGTCCACTTTTAAATAAACGTACCCATTCATGGACAACTCCTTCACTCATAACTCTTGGTCCGTACACGGCACAAAGCTCGCGATGAATAGCTGCTGCAGAATATCCTTTGGCTGTAAAAAACCTTATGACAGCACGCACTTCACATTTGGCGGGGTTTTCTATTGCAGCACACATTTCAAACTGCCACAAAAACTAAACTAGCGCAGGTACGACGTTCACTCGACCACGGCTTGATGCCGACTGACCTGTTGAGCGCGTGAACGCACAGATGGCGTCGCTACTCCCCCCACAACCCGCACTGTGACCAATCGGAGGTTACTTTCTGAACCGCCCTCGTAAAAAGTTTAATGTGTAGTGTGCAAATGGTATTTTTATTTTAAACTGCTGCAATTTATATACAGGGTGGTCCATTGATCGTGACCGGGTCAAATATCTCACGAAATAAGCATCAAACGAAAAAACTACAAAGAAGGAAACTTGTGTAGCTTGAAGGGGGAAACCAGATAGCACTATGGTTGGCCCGCAAGATGGTGCTGCCATATCGGACATTAGCTGCGTTTTTTTAAAATAGGAATCCCCATTTGTATTATATATTCATGTAGTATGTAAAGAAATATGAATGTTTTAGTTGGACCACTTTTTTCGCTTTGTGATAGATAGCGCTGTAATAGTCACAAACATATGGCTCACAATTTTAGACGAACAGTCGGTAACAGGTAGGTTTTTTAAATTAAAATACGGAATATAGCTATGTTTCAACATTTTATTTTGGTTGTTCCAATGTGATACATGTACCTAATGCAATAAATGTTCAAAATGATGTCCCTCAACCTCAATGCATTTGGCAATATGTGTAACGACATTCCTCTCAACAGCGAGTAGTTCACCTTCCGTAATGTTCGCACATGCATTGACAATGTGCTGACGCACGTTGTCAGGCATTGTCGGTGGATCACGATAGCAAATATCCTTCAGCTTTCCCCACAGAAAGAAATCTGGGGACGTTAGATCCGGTGAACGTGCAGGCCCTGGTATGGTGCTTCGATGACCAATCCACCTGTCATGAAATATGCTACTCAATACCGCTTCAACTGCATGCGAGCTATGTGCTGGACATGCATCACGTTGGAAGTACATTGCCATTCTGTCATGCAGTGAAACATCTTGTAGTAACATCGGTAGAACATTACGTATGAAATCAGCATACATTGCACCATTTAGATTGCCATCGATAAAATGGGGGCAAGTTATTCTTCCTCCCATAATGCCACACCATACATTAACCCGCCAAGGTCACTGATGTTCCACTTGTCACAGTCATCATGGATTTTCCGTTGCCCAATAGTGCATATTATGCCGGTTTACGTTACCGCTGTTGGTGAATGACGCTTCGTTGCTAAATAGAATGCGTGCAAAAAATCTGTCATCGCCCCATAATTTCTCTTGTGCCCATTGGCAGAACTGTACACGATATTGAAAGTCGTCACCATCCAATTCCTGGTGCATAGAAATATGGTACAGGTGCAATTGATGTTGATGTAGCATTGTCAACGCCAACGTTTTTGAGATTCGTGATTCTCGCACAATTTGTCTGCTGCTGATGTGCGTATTAGACATGACAGCAGCTAAAACACCTACTTGGGCATCATCATTTGTTGCAGGTCATGGTTGACGTTTCATATGTGGCTGAACACTTCCTGTTTCCTTACATAACGTAACTATCCGGCGAACGGTCCAGACACTTGGATGATGTCGTCCAGGATATCGAGCAGCCTACATAGCACACGCCCGTTGGGCATTTTGATCACAATAGCTATACATCAACACGATATCGACCTTTTCCGAAGTTGGTAAACGGTCCATTTTAACACGGGTAATGTATCACGAAGCAAATACCGTCTGCACTGGGTGAGTGTTACGTGATACCACGTACTTACACGTTTGTGACTATTACAGCACTATCTATCACAAAGCGAAAAAAGTGGTCCAACTAAAACATTCGTATTTCTTTATGTACTACATGAATATGCAATTAAAAATGGGAGTTCCTATTTTAAAAAATGCAGTTGATATCTGTTTGACCTATAGCAGCGCCATCTAGCGGGCCAACCAGAGTGCCATCTGGTTTCCCCCTTCAAGCTAGACAAGTTTCGTTCTTTGTAGTTTTTTCGTTTGATGCTTATTTCGTGAGATATTTGGCCTGGTCACTATCAGTGGACCACCCTGTATATAGCTGTTGCAAAAATGACCACCACAAGATACTTGTCGTTAATGACTTGATCTATAAAGTTACACACACTTGATTTATATTACAGGTATAATAGCAGACATAAAAGTGAGAATAGTGTTCTGTATATGTACTAATATTCACAAAAGACTTTTTCTTTAGGGAAAAGGTTTTTAATGAAACAATATTCTACGAAACTGAACTGGCCAAAAGTATTCTGTGTTTGCCCACATTGCTTGTCTCCATTCTAAGCAAAATGCAGCACAAGAACGAGTGTAAATATGGATGTCAGTTTCTGTATTGATTTTATTGGTGCTTTTTACAGGCTTGCAACCAGTAACTGAAGATCAGTTGGAGCGAGTCATTGAAGAACTTGAAGTACGCTGCTGGGAAAAGATACAAACCATTGTTAAAACTGAGGAGGGCCTTGGTATAGAATATGACGAAAATGTCATCTGTGATGTTTGCAGATCGGTGAGTATAATTGTTTCAGTGTATTAATTGTTTGCAGTACATTGCAGAAAGTCTGGTAACAACTCTGCCCATTTAGAGTTACAAGCCAGTTATTTTAAAATGAGAATCAGTCTTTTTAATTTTCTTTTTGTATAAAGTGTACAGGCTTGTTTACGTCTTAGAGAAGCCATTCACTATTGTTGGCACCTGGAAAACAAACAAAATGTTTGAAATGTGAATGTATGTGTATTACATAGCAAAATATTATAGATATTGGGCTACCAGTGGGGATATAGGCACTGACTGAGTGATGAGGACATTATATATGTAAAATTTATTCTATGCAGGGAAATTATTTTTCTTTCCAAGAATTTGAGCATACTGAATGGGAGAGGAGAAGGAAATTTAAAATCATGATAATGCTCTGAGAAATGAAAGCATCTCTAAAGAAGTGGGACCAATTTCATCAGCCACACTACATTAGAATAGTAGGTCATGTTTGTAAATACTGTTTGATATTTATTGGAGACTGCAGGATAACCGGGAGAATGGCGTGCACTGTGCAGCCGGACTCGGAGGAAGGCAACGAGATGGTGTTCTGCGACATGTGCAACATCTGCGTTCACCAAGCGTGCTACGGCATCACGGCGATTCCTGCTGGCTCGTGGCTGTGTCGAACTTGTGCCCTGGGATTACGACCAGAGTGTGTACTGTGTCCTAATAAAGGTGGTGCTATGAAGTGTACACGTTCCGGTCAGAAGTGGGCACACGTATCCTGCGCCCTCTGGATTCCAGAAGTCAGCATTGGCTGCGTAGAGAAGATGGAACCAATCACCAAGATTTCCAGCATACCTGTAAGTAACACTCCAGTGGGTTATTCTATTATTGTTTTTTCACTGAATATTTCCACTACCATTGTTACTAAATATTTCTGAATGCAGCACTGTTGAATTACCTGTGCTGCAGTGAAAATTTGTGGGTGGCACTTGAGACACCATTAGTATTGTAAACTTCACTTTAGGGCCAACAAACATGTTACGAAACACAATTAGCTTTCTGCCAAGCATGACTAATTTCTTCTGCGCACATATTACAATTACAGTAGTTGGTACGGTTCCAGTTAGTCTTATGTTGGTAGAAACAACATGCACAGCAAACAGAACCATTATGCAGGAATGTTATACCAGCATGTGGAGTGAAGATAACAGGCTCATCACTGTAGCCGCACAGTAAAGCAGAAAGACAGTGTCATATTCAAACTCAAATTAAATCCATAACAGATAATCAGCAGCATTGTGTTTCACATCATGGAAGTAGAGTCATATAATAGCGGTTAGTGAAGGAAAAACTGAGGAGCCAGTTGCCAGTCAGCCTTATATTGGCCCCCTATGGAATTTCACATGTCTGGCTTGTGATACCAGTGGCTTCCATGGATGTGTGCCCTCGGCAGACAAATGTGTGTTACGCCTGTCAGTATATCTGCATCTTCCATTTGCACATTTGGTGGAGTTACTAAATTTGTATTGCAGCTTGTAGATTTATGATAATCACTGATTTACTCACCTTTTGTCATACAAAATGTACTAAAGAAGGAGCGTTGAAGAAAATGGCAAATATAATATAATTAAATCTTCATAAAATATCCAAAGTCTGCTGTAATGAGGATGACAGAAAATACTTGTGTATAATATTGTACCAGTTACCAGTTGATTATTCATTATTTGCATGGTGTGAACAGTCAAAATTTAATAAAACTCTCTCTCTCTCTCTCTCTCTCTCTCTCTCTCTCTATTCTGCAGCAGTAAGTCCATTGTCTATACAGTAATATGAAACAGCATTTGAGCTTCTCATTAAACTATAAGTTGAAAAGAAACAATTTTAAGGTTTTATATGTTTGTATATTCTGATTAGAAATGACTGGTATGATTCAGAGTCTGCACAAAAAAAGTTGTTCTTCTACCTGTGCAGCTGGCAAAGTAGGGAAGGAGACAGCAGTAGTGGTGGGGGCTCTATTCTGAATTACCACCACCATGCAGCAGAGGAGGTCCAGTTCGATAGCTGCTATCAACAAATGCATAACTCGCATAATTTGGAAGCTACATAAATAGTCTGAAAACAGTATTGGTAACAAGTTATGTCAATTTGACCAGTAATTTCACAAATATGGATGTTCAAAGTCAATAGTTTCTCACTAGAACACCAAAAAAGAAATATTCGTATAAACAAATAAAGGAGAACAAAATCAATCATGCACTGCCAGATGGAGATATCATAAAACAGAAAAGGAGAAAATTAATGTAGCAGACGACTTTGCTTGCTATGATAGCAGATATGTAAAATAAAGAAATATTCCCCAAATATTTAGGGGAAATAATCCAGCCCAATGCTTCAGATAAAGAAGGAAATAAAACAAGAACAAGAAAAATGGAAATGGCATTCCAGCTAACAAAGAATGTGTACAACAAGAAGTCAGTATCAATTAACGCAAAAATAAGGCACTACAACACTGTGATTAAGCCAGAGTGTCTGTATGCATCTGAATGTTTAGCAATGAACACTAACAAGGAAATGGAAGCTATAGCAAAAAAGGAGCGAAAAATCATTAGAAGAGTACTTGGGCCGAGGTTTGAGAATGGGACTTGGAAGCTTAGAAGTAATAGAGAAGTGTATGACAAAATTGAGAAAGTGGGAGATACTATGAGGAAGAGAAGAGTAAGCTTTTATGCCCATTTGAAAAGAATGAATGATGAAAGGCTGACAAAGAAAATATTCATATATAATGGAAGGAAACATTCCACGTGGGAAAAATTATATATAAAAAACAAAGATGAGGTGACTTACCGAACAAAAGCGCTGGCAGGTCGATAGACACACAAACAAACACAAACATACACACAAAATTCAAGCTTTCGCAACAAACTGTTGCCTCATCAGGAAAGAGGGAAGGAGAGGGGAAGACGAAAGGAAGTGGGTTTTAAGGGAGAGGGTAAGGAGTCATTCCAATCCCGGGAGCGGAAAGACTTACCTTAGGGGGAAAAAAGGACAGGTATACACTCGCACACACGCACATATCCATCCACACATACAGACACAAGCAGACCTTTAAATATGTCTGCTTGTGTCTGTATGTGTGGATGGATATGTGCGTGTGTGCGAGTGTATACCTGTCCTTTTTTCCCCCTAAGGTAAGTCTTTCCGCTCCCGGGATTGGAATGACTCCTTACCCTCTCCCTTAAAACCCACTTCCTTTCGTCTTCCCCTCTCCTTCCCTCTTTCCTGATGAGGCAACAGTTTGTTGCGAAAGCTTGAATTTTGTGTGTATGTTTGTGTTTGTTTGTGTGTCTATCGACCTGCCAGCGCTTTTGTTCGGTAAGTCACCTCATCTTTGTTTTTTATATATAAAGAAAATATTCATGTTTTTTGACAAGAACCCCAGAACCCAAATTACCTGGTTCAAAGAAGTCAAAGCAGACTTAGAGGAGATGGGTATAGGAGAAGATGATATAACCAACAGAGACTTAAAGAGAGACAAAATTCAACATTTTGAAAGATTTGAAGCGAAGAAGAGAAGAACTGGAGGAACAGTGTGGACAGAAGACTGAAGGGAACAGCACAGAGAGAGGATGAAGACATATTGGCAGAAGAGAAAAGAGGAGGAGCGCAATAGGAGAAATGTACATTGAAAAATAGTTGTTTAACGCGGTCCCTAGACGGCCAAAATCGGGGGGGGGGGGGGGGGGGGGGGGGGGAATTGTGGTAGGTGGAAATTATGTGTTGCTCCATGATAAATTATTCAGCAATAGTACTTAAAAATAATTTTTTCCTTGTTCTCTAAAAATAATGAAGCCTTACCCAACCTGCCCTTACTGACCAGGCTCCATACATGATTTCATCTGTTAACCAGTTGAACCCTTTGTTCTCCAAGCTGAAGCACATGTCGATGCCCTACACAGGGTTTGCGAATCAGTTCATTTCTGCTCTGAAGAAGATTCTACTGAAAGCTTTTGAGTCATGTCGTTCCCTACATGGAAATTACTGGTCTGCCCCTTCCAAATTTCCCAGTAATGATTCTCTGACGATCTTGGATGAGTGTTGTGTGGAAATTTTGACAAAATTAAAATGTGGTTTTTTGACGCCAGCCGACACAAGTTCTATTTCCAGCAGCTTCAGCTACTGAAGAAAATACATAATTTGCCGAGAGAACTACTTTGCCTCCATAGTTACATGTACTAAACTGCAGATATTAAATGATAAGAAGAACAAGATATTGAAAAGGAAAAAAAAGGGATATTTTTACATACACGAGGGAGAAGGCTCTGCCAGAGACATACTTGAGTCTTGTCTTCAGAAAAATCTGTATAATGAGGCATTTGCCTTATCTTTAGAGTTGCCATTCTAAATGAATACAAAAGTTTTCCCCACTGGTCTGTGGATGTTGAAATAAGTTTGAGCTTCTAAAAAGGCGTTCTCTCCTAAGAGAAACAAGACATTATTTTTTTAAATGTAAGGATGCTCAATATCTTGAAGTACAATAACTTCATGTTTCTCCTTCTTCTGATAAGTAATGGTTCGATGAACTTGTTTATAATTCAGTAAACAAGAATAGGTTCAAGAGAATTCATTCAATTAGCACCTTTTTCCTCTTTTTCTCATCTTACATAGTACTTTAGCACTTTTCCCCTTTCTTTTTTCATCTGAAATTTACAGCTAAAAATCCTTAACCATGGCTATTATCTATACACTTTTGAACTCCTTCCTTAAGCCCATTGCCTCATCTCAGTTTTGTGTGTTCGTGCATTACCTTGTCTCTGGTCCGTTCCTACTTGTGTCTGCAGTATCTTATACAAAATACTGCATGAAGTCAATTTCCGTGATGCAATTAACTTCAATGTGTGAACAAGCTTGTATAAATTCGTAATAATTAAGAACTCGTGTCCCGTTATTCCATCATTGTACTGTGTCGTGTGACCAATGTGTTTGTACAGGGTGACAATTATTGAACTACATGAAATAAAATAGTCATAACTTCTGAGCGGTTTCTGTTAGGACATTCAAACTGCACAGTTGGCCATGGGGCATGATGGGAGTTAGTATGCGCATGCACGGTTTGGTTAAGCGGCAGGCCCACTTTCATTTGGATGGGTTCGTCAATAAGCAAAGTTGGCACATGTGGAGGTCTGAGAACCCGGATTTCGCAATCGAGAAGTCTCTTCACCCTCAAAAGGTGACTGTGTAGTGTGCAGTGTCCAGTCACAGAATAATTGGTGCAATATTCCTTGATGGCACAGTGATTAGCGAACATTACGTGAAGGTTTTGGAAGATGATTTCATCCCCATTATCCAAGGTGACCCTGATTTCGACAAGATGTGGTTCATGCAAGACGGAGCTCCACCCTATCGAAGTAAGAGTGTGTTTGATGTCCTGGAGAAGCACTCTGGAGATCACATTCTGGCTCTGGGGTACCCAGAGGTCACTAGATGGGCTTCAAGTGGCCACCGTATTCTCCAGATCTGAACACTTGCGACTCTTTTGGTGGTTCTATATTAAAGACAAAGTGTACAGCTGTAACCCCAAAACCATTTCAGAGCTGAAAATAGCTGTTCAGGAGATCATAACCACCAGTTAATTTCCAACTGGATACTATTAGTAACAGCATTAGCTTTTAAGTCAACTGTGCTCGCCAACTGTTGAGTAATTTGCAATTTTATTAGTCACTGAGAACACACATAACTTAATGAACCCAATAATGACCTTCTTATGTAAAAAGTAGATCTGTAACAGGTGCAAGGGTTTAAGGTGACTTGTGTTTAGGAGAAGGGTAGTCGAAAATCACATTGTCTTAGTCTTGAATTAGGCCATCCTTGTGTGAATGGCTGCACGTTTTCCCACTAATGCAACTGCTGGTTCCTTTTATCCTTCTCCAATTCATCCAATGATCCTTTTCTAATTAACTTATTTTCTGCAGTAATTAGCTTATGTACACCCCTCTAGACGAATCAGAACAGTCTTTCTATGACATAACAACTTGTTAAACTTAGAGTTAAAGATGTATTTGTAGAAGTGCAGTGCAATATGAATTGCTCAATAAAACTTGAGAATTAAATATAATACTCTGTGTTCATCATGCACAGTGACCGATAACACCCACTCATCAACTGAGACTTTTTTTGACAGATTATTATGCAGCTACATGAAAACTAGTCTCTGATATTTGATTCAGCAGTCCTGGTTTGACGAGTCTTTGCTCGCAATTTGTACATATTCTTTGTTGGGCTTAAAGAGGAAAGGCAAGCTGTGGTAATTGCATGGTTCCCTCATCAAAATAATTCTAGTAACTTCTAGATTTCTTACCAAGTGCAAAATTCATTGAGATAGTCCATCATCTGGCATGAGGTTTTCTTTAAAAATGATTTCTGCTGTTGTGCATCCTAAACTAAACAACAACATAAGGGATCAGAGTTTCTCATCTAAATTATAGTTAGTTGTTCCATAGAAAAAATTTCTGATAAAGAACTTGACGTGGAATATATATTGTGTGTGTAAAAATGATTAATAATTTCTGTTCAAGAATGCCTGTGTGGTACAGGATGAGTTGTTAAGGAGAAACAGCTTAAGTCTTCATTTGAAGACACTTCTGCTATCTATCATACACTTTATTTCTGTGGACAGATGATCAAACAGTTTTGCAGCTGCATATTTCACCTGTTTCTGTGCCAATGTTCATTAAATTTTGTTAAAAGGTACAAATTCATTAAAAGGTAATGCATATCCTTTTTTCCATCAAGTGTTGTACTTGTTACTGTTACTCTCAAACTGAAATGAATTGTTGAGTGAATAAATGTTCTATGAGGTGTGGTTAATATTCCCACCTGCATAAAGATATGCCTGCAAGGTGTACATGTGTGCAGTCCACACATAATTCTTATTATTTTCTTTAGTACAATGACTAAATTTTGCCAGAACATTATCTAACAAGACACCAGTGAATGAAAACATTCATTATATATTCCCAAAGTTGGCAATTACTGCAGTGACTGAAGTAGCCAAATCTAAATGTTTTAGCAAGTGGTTTTTCCATATCCCCAAAGTTGGTGATTATATCTCAAAAAATTTAAATTATTGCAATAGCAAAAGTAACAAAACCTAAACTTTTAGCTGGTCCACTGTATGGTTTATTCCATATCCCCAGAATGGTTACTGCAATGGCAAAATTAGCCAAAACTAAATGTTTTAGCAGGTCTACTATATGGTTTTTCCACTCATAGTTTTCACCGTATGCACACTTAAGAACTCAGAATTTTCTACCTCTATTTATTATTTTGTTGGTATAATAGGTTAATAGGAGGTGAGAAGTTTTTTACTGTATGAAATTGGATGGTTGTGTGTTTTCAAAGTTTAAAGTTATCCCATGTGTGCAAAATTATCCAATAAACTTCACAAAAACTTTCTTTACTACGTTCTCTGTCGATGCTTCTTTGTTCAGCTTCACAACAATGTTTGTACGAGACTCATTTGGAAAGTAAATAACATTTTTTCTACAGAAAAAATTTTAATACAATCAAATGAAACTGTATTTTCCACACAATTTGATAAACGAGCTACTTTTCTTTGTAGTCACCGTTCAAGTTTAGGCATTTGTCATGCAGTTCTACCTGCTTTCCTATGCCAATTTGCATACTCAGTTGTCACCAGATTGTTGAACCACTGACCAACAGCTTCTTTAAGTTCGTCATCAATTCCATAGCATTACCCACTCAAAAAATCTTTCAGTTTGAGTTATAAATGATAATCACTTGAGGCTAAGTTTGAACTGTACGGTGAATGTTGAAATATTTCCCAGTGAAACCGCTGAAGCAAGTCCCGTTCCATGCGGGTGTACATTATCGTGGAGGAGGACGACTCCACTAGTTATCATTCGGCGCCGCTTGTTTTTAATGATGCGGTGAAATTGTTGAAGCATCTGACAGTAGGCCACTACATTTCTAGGCATCTAGTTGATGAGCAGGATACCCTTACGATGTGAAAACATTATAGCCATAATATTTCTGGTGCTTAAAATTTATTTTGATTTTTTTGGTTGTGTTAGGATTGCAAATGACGCCATTCTATTGATTGGCACTTTGTTTGTGGTGTGAAATGTGATGTCCAAGTTGCATCACCAGTGACAGTGTGGTTCAGAAATTCATCAGCATTCTTTTCATAGTGACAGAGTAATTTCAATGCAGCTACCATTCATTTAATTTTGTGTTCTTCTGACAAAATTCGAGGAACTCACGGCTCACAATTTTTTACAGCCCAGATCTGCAGTAATAGTCTTTTACAATACAGTTTTTAAAATGTCTGGAAAGAATGAGTGCAGTCAACTGATAGTGAAGCACCTAACTTCTTGGATTTTTGTTTCAATCCTTGCTTTGAGTCTGTCAGTCACCACTTAGGGGCAACCTTAGTGATCTTCATTGTGAACATTCTTCTGTCTGACATTCAACATAGTACTCCAATTCTGAACTGACACTTGTTCATCCCATTACCATAAACTTCTGTTATCTGTCTATAAATTTTGAAAGGTCAGACTTTCTGCACATTTAAAAAGTGGATAACACTGCACATTGCACACTTGTTGGATCGTAAATTTTGTCACACATTTTAAAGTTGCACAGCTAAGCAGTAAGTGACTATTGAATTAAAGTTGTCACCACATTGAAGTGGATGAATACCAAGGTCAGTGGTTGGTCAGTGGTGGTGGTGGTGGTGGTGGTGGTGGTGGTGGTGGTGGCAGGAAACAGTCATGTATCAAAACAAAATGTTCTTTACTTTCCAAATGACCCCCTCCCTCATGTCGTACAAACAATGTTAATCGTGCCCCCCTATCTAAATAAAAAGGTAGATCAACAACTTAAAGCAAGGCCAGTGATCAAATCTTGTGGGACTCCCATTGTAATTTGTCCTTATGCAGGTGATGCAGCACACTTCTTTGTATTACTCATACAGCCTAGAGTAGTCTATTCCAATTCTGCCCACTCGGAGGCAGTTTGACAGACACGGCCACAAATGGATGTGGGTGGGCAAACAGCTGCTGCAAGGGAAGTCTTGCAGCTGGGCCACAGTGTACGGAAGTGTGCAGTAGGCTCGCTGATCTCGTGTGTAGCCTACACAGTCTGCAGCTGCCAGCGAACTCAATGAGGGGCGAGAAAGGACACCCTTGCCCCATGAGGCAGTTTGTACAGCATAGCATATGGTAACTGTGCATTCTAGTTCTTCCCACTCAATGGCAAATCTGGTACAGCAACCACAGGTAGTATTTTGAAAGAAAACAATCTTTGTTGCAGGAGAAACAATACTTTCATTGAGTGTTTCACTCTTTTGGGATGTCATCAGAAAATATGTTAGAAACAGAGAATAGTATTTATTGGCATGTGGTCCTATTCTAAGAGCTATACTAGAAATCAAAATATTTACCAGAGAACTTACTTTAATATACTGGAAAATTTGCATTTATCACACCTGTGGGGTCTGTTGTGTGTACCTACAGAGCAAGTTACGATTCAGCTATTGAGAGCTACAGTGCCGAGAAAACCCCTAAAAAATTATGCATGCTACATCCCTTCTCTTGGGCATGCCAGTGTCCATTAAAAAGCGGTTCTGGCATACAACAACACTTACAGGTTTTGAAACTGAGTAGCACAATCTGTACACTAAGCAATAACTCGTTCCACTCATACTTAAAAGTACACAAGTAAAACATACTGTTTGCACTGTCGGTTGGCTAGGTAACTTGCCCCTAGAAGGCCCACGTGCACACAACCTTAACATTAATTCAGAGATAATGTGAAAAAATTGATACAATTACCAGTACTTCCCTGTTAACTTTACTGTTAAAAAAGAAACCTAAATCTTGACTTAAGTAATAAAATTGATGTGCAGATTAGCACTTTACATAAATATCTGCTACTTAAGGCAAGCATGACCCATAGTAGAACCCAACATAGCTACATGTTCATTGAACTGTGGCACAGTGATAAATGTACTGCCTTTTGCGTGTATAAACTGGGATGTTATGACCAACAGCCAGAATGTTCGAAACTAGTTTCCATGAACATATTCTTACTAAGAAGTGTGAAATCAAAGGACATTCTGCATTCACAAACACTTAAAAGCAAATGGGCGCCAGGTGCCCAGGTTAGAATGTCATCAAATCTTGCACCAGTCTCCGAAAGGCAAAGAGCTAAGAGGAGGTGGAAACAGAAAGCACTTGCATACAGTAAAGGTTTTGTCCTTAATGATCAGAGCTGATTACCGGGGGGGATATGCAGTGAGCCACTGTGGTCTGAGACATGTGGCTCAAGGTGCAACTGACAGATGACATCGAAAAAGTTCAAAGAAGTGCACCTTGTTTTGTATTATCGCGAAATAGGGGAGATAGTGCCACAGACATGATACATGAATTGGAGTGGCAATCATTAAAACAGGCGATTTTCGTTGCGACAGGATCTTCTGATCAAATTTCAATCACCAGTTTTCTCCTCCTATTGCGAAAACGTTCTGTTGGCACCCACCTACATATGGAGAAATGATCATCATGATAAAATAAGAGAAATCAGGGCTCACACAGAAAAATTTAACTGCTTGTTTTTCCCACTTGCCGTTCTAGAGTGGAACGATAGAGAG
The DNA here is from genome assembly GCF_021461395.2 of Schistocerca americana. NCBI lineage: Eukaryota > Metazoa > Arthropoda > Insecta > Orthoptera > Acrididae > Schistocerca > Schistocerca americana. The sequence goes on from NC_060122.1 coordinate 423,795,659, forward strand.
ACAGCTTGAAGGTGGTTAATTGAACCCTCTGCCAGGCACTTTATTGTGAGTAACAGAGTAATCACAGAGATGTAGATAGATGAAATACAGCAGCTGGTGCCCATGCAAGCATTTCTGCTGGACTGGACGTGTTGACTGGCGCTGCCCCATACGTAGCCAGAAATCTGGACAACGCATCTTCGTGGAAACATGTAGACACAGACTTCTTGACCGCAGTCATGAAGCGCCCCTCCTCCAAAGTATAATTTGAGTGAAATATAGCGGTAGTCAGAAGTTGGATACCTTTTCAAATGGAAAAGTCTACAAACTCATGTGATACAAATTTCCAACCATTATGAGGACACAAGACTTCTGTCATACCTCAATGGCAAAAATGACTGACTGTGCGAACGGTGACAGTCGACAATGTGGAAGACAGCTTGACTATGTATAGGGCATTTGACATAGCATCACCACCAACAACCATATGCTGCCCAAAAATGGACCCGAGAAATTGACACACACCCTGTCCCGAGGGTATTGTGGTACCAGCTGAGGAGGAAACTGGCAAGCCAGTGATTCTGTGCCATGAGCCCACACCATATGTGTTCAATGTCTTGATTGATCATAGCACATCACTCCAGTGCCTTCAGTCTCACCCCAGTGTGATGCTTGCAGCAGCTGGAGGATACGAGGACGCAACACTGGGTGGAGGACCTCTCTACAGCATTGCTCCTTTGTGAAAAGTATGAGGATTTTCTGGTCTACGTTGGATGAATCACGGAGGAGAAAAAACGTACGCAATGCTGAATCCACACCTGAAGAGATGCACTCTGACCAACCAATTCATATAGCAGAAACGACTTCCCAGAAAAGCTGATTGACAGCTATAGCGGTTGCGACCTCACTTTATCAGTGGAAAATTTGACAGGATTTGCTGTGCAAGGTATTGTCCAATGCAGACACAAGAGCTTCCTGCCAATTGAAGACAAAATTGGTTCCCACTGGCAGCCTTTACAGTGCATCAGCATTTGCATGCTGGGTGGTGGTGCGTTAACAAAAGTCATAGCAGTAATTACTGAGAAAGAGGGCCCTGCATTTTTGATGTGTAAACGATGGGTCATTCTTTTCCACCCAGATTCCGATGAGACTGAACCTCACCAATATCGTACTGGGGTGCATCATAGGCAAGGATTAAAGGTTTACCTGGTATAAAGGAAGCCAAACAGGCAGCAGAGCACAAACACTGCTTGAGGAACTAAAAAGGCCTGTTAACAGGCCACAGACCAGACGGACTTAATGCCCTTATGGTGAAGCATTTAAGAGAATAGCAGATGCATGCAGCCTGGGGAATGAACTTAGCATTATACAATATCTTGCCCAAAAAATCTGCAGCTCCTTCAGGTTCTTGGGTGCCAGCAAGTTGACGATGGCTGTAGTGTGTTCATCTGTAGGGGCGATCCACCTTTGCTAACCACATGTCCCAAAGAATGCACCTCAGGGGAGTAAAAACTGTACTTTTCAGTTGTCGTGTGGCCATTCTCCAGCAGACATTGGAAAGCCGTCTGCAAGTTTTGTAAATACTGCTCACATGCAGAGTGTATAGCATAGATGCCGTCAAGATAGTTTACGCAACAGGGAATGTCTTGAATCAACTGCTTCAAATATTGTTGATAACTTCCACAAGATTGTAAAACGCAAGCAATTAAACTGTTAAAGCCCAAAGAGGTTGTTGAGTACCAATAAAGTACAAGAAGTTGCGTCCAACAACTGCAGATGTGCCTCGCGTGAGTCTGTATGTGAAAAGTACTCCCCTCCCCCCCCTTTCCCCCCTCCCGCCAACAACTCCTATGGCCACAAAGGATCATGGTGGTTTCAGGCTTTTGAATCACCACCAAAGGGATGATCCACTGACACGACAAAATAGGAGAAACAACGCCCTGATCCTGCCAGCACTGCAATTCGTCCTTTACTTTGTTACATGTGGAGAAGAGATTGGGGCTTGGGCGACAAAATTTAGGTACTGCCAACGGCTTAAGAGAAAGATTTGCCTCAAAATGTTGTGCCTGCCCAATATATACTCAAACATTTGGTTGTATGATAAAGGTAAGGAGTACAAATCCCGAATAGGGAGTGACTGCTGTGACACTAAGTAGACTTCGTCAACTGTCTGCAAGCCAAAAACAGGAAAAGCGTGTAACCCAAAATCATTTTGCACCAACGGAGAGAAATTGAACACTAACAAAGTAAGTTGCTGTTCACATTCTCGTAACATACAGAGACGGGGAATTGCCCTCTCAAAGGAATGTACTGTTTACCATAAGACATAAGTTGACATAGTGGCCACTGCAATGCTGGGCAGGCCAATAGCCTAAGTATCTATGTGAATGAGGTTGACCATCGCTCCCACATCTGTTTGAAAGTCAACCATCACCCGTCCAGCAAAATATGTCAGGGCAACAAGTGTGGGGCTCTAGAGACAGCCCCAGAGTCCAGCAAAACATAGGAGCATCCAATGACTGACACACAGCTCGCCAACTGTCATTGCTAAATAGGCTACCTGATAGCATGCTCCACACATACCTCCACATGCAAGCAGTCTCATCGAACATGCACCAAAAGACTGTTGAGGCAGGACTGCTACCTCATTCAATAAATAGAAAGATAGCAATGCTGTGAACCTGAAAAACAATGTGGGCAGGAATTACAGTGTCACAGTTAATGCGAACCGGCTGAGTTCGACATAGGTGAAGATGAGTAGCGTCACATTGCTGCTGTACTGGAATCATTATCAACAACATGCAGCAACTCACTGTGAGCAAAGGCAGCCTGGGGAATCCCCTGGGACACCAGAGGCTGTTTACCATGTGCACCTAATTGTACCACTTGCCAGTTGTCAGAAAGGATGTCCACCACTGTAAGCTCATGCCCGAAATCTGGGAAACTTTGGCTAAAGAAGGATTAGACCGGGTCAGCATGTTAGTTTGGTCATCACAATCAGGTGCTAGCCCAACAATCATGCCCTGAATTGGTGAGTCTGCATATGTGGCACTTGAAGTGACACTTCTAGGAGAGACCCTGCAAATCTGTAATCCAGGCTGCATACAATTACCCAGGGCTGTTTTGTGGTGCTGGTTAAATTGCATCCATGCTGCCTTCATGTGTGTTTGATGTCCAGAATGCTGGGTAAGCAAATAAGTTGATCAAAGGGCATTTTCTTGGGCTCAGTGATGGGCTTGAGATTTTGCACAACCCCACACAGCTGAACAAAACGAGGCAACATTGTCAACTGGATCAAGTATATGCTTTACCTAGCTGTGCAGCAGGATCCAATGCAGGTAATTTTCCCACATTTGTGTAGACTCACCAGAGATGGAAAATAGCAGTGGAGGTGGAGAATAAAACTGCACACCAGGCACCTGGCCTGACACTTGCATGGTATGGGTGTGAAGCAATTTCACATTCCGTTTTAGCAGCTCCTGTATCTGCTCATACTGCTGCTGCTGCTACTGCTGCTGCTCCCTCTGTAGGTACAATTGTTCCTGCTAGCATTGCAGCATTGGAGGGCAGCGTGGAGGGTAAAAATTGTAGAGGGAGACCAAGAGATGAATACACTAAAGCAGATTCAGAAGGATGTAGGTTGCAGCAGGTACTGGGAGATGAAGAAGCTTGCACAGGATATAGTACCATGGAGAGCTGCATCAAAACAGTCTCAGGACTGAAGACCACAACAACAACAACAACAGCATTGCAGAAATACTTTGCCAATTGTAGCCCAAAATTAACACTGAAAAGGGGAGAAAAAAAGGTGGAATCACCACACGTCTAAAAACATCATTTATCACCACATGAGTCTTTGCACAGGCTAGACAGTGCTGCTAAACAACATCATCGGCACAGGGTACTGTCCCGGCCGACAGTGGCTCAACAAGCCAGGGACAGAACTTCTCAAGAGGAAATGAAAACTCGCTATGCGAGTAAATTTATGGGGAAGCAGGAAGTCTGAAACTGCATTGAGATGCGCTTGGGGGTAAATACAACACACGGCAGGTGCATATGGCTGATACTGAGCACATGGAATGGCACAAGGCACTAGGCATAGTGAGCAGTGGTTGAATTCATCATTAGAACTGTCATAGATGGCTTACTTCCTTCAGCAGATAAACACTTCCATCATCGGATCTGCCCATACCATGTGTCACATGCGCTCCCCATGGCAGTTGTCCCCACTATTTCACTACAATAACAATATCAGCTCACCTACTCCATTGCTTTGTCCACTGGCTGGGATACTTTTAATGTTTTAAACTATTTGCACCAATTATCTCACCTGCAGTTACAGTACATTTTACAGTACAGAATTACTAATATTAAAGTATTCCAAATCATCTTGTCCCTTTTGCATTGTAAACAGACTGTGACACCCCTAGTAGTCCATAGTTTCTTTAATGATTTCCCATTATTACATTTAGTTACCTTTTATGAAAATTGCTTTCAAAAATGGGCAGATCTCATTAAGAAATAAGTTAAATTTATATATATATATCTAAAAACAAAGATGATGTGACTTATCAAATGAAAGTGCTGGCAGGTCGACAGACACACAAACAAACACAAACATACCCACAAAATTCAAGCTTTCGCAACAAACTGTTGCCTCATCAGGAAAGAGGGAAGGAGAGGGAAAGACGAAAGGATGTGGGTTTTAAGGGAGAGGGTAAGGAGTCATTCCAATCCCGGGAGCGGAAAGACTTACCTTAGGGGGAAAAAGGACTGGTATACACTCGCACACACACACACACACACACACACACACACACACACACACACACACACACACACACACACACATCCATCCACACATATACAGACATAAGGAGACATATGTAAAGACAAAGAGTTTGGGCAGAGATGTCAGTCGAGGCAGAAGTGCAGAGGCAAAGATGTTGTTGAATGACAGGTGAGGTATGAGTGGCGGCAACTTGAAATTAGCGGAGATTGAGGCCTGGTGGATAATGGGAAGAGAGGATATATTGAAGAGCAAGTTCCCATCTCCGGAGTTTGGATAGGTTGGTGTTAGTGGGAAGTATCCAGATAACCCGGACGGTGTAACACTGTGCCAAGATGTGCTGGCCGTGCACCAAGGCATGTTTAGCCACAGGGTGATCCTCATTACCAACAAACACTGTCTGCCTGTGTCCATTCATGCGAATGGACAGTTTGTTGCTGGTCATTCCCACATATGCCTTCCACGACCGTGGTACTTGATCGTCGGGAGTATGTGGCTGAGGGACTGCGTCAGCTTTCAGACAACACCACATACAAAGTTTGCCAAGGTAATCCCATTCCTGATGTCCAGGCGGAGCTTCAAGGAATCCTCAGAACCTTAGGCCCCCTACAAAACCTTTCACCTGACTCCATCAACCTCCTGACCCCACCGACACCCCGCACCCCTACCTTCTACCTTCTTCCTAAAATTCACAAACCCAATCATCCTGGCCGCCCCATTGTAGCTGGTTACCAAGCCCCCACAGAACGTATCTCTGCCTACGTAGATCAACACCTTCAACCCATTACGTGCAGTCTCCCATCCTTCATCAAAGACACCAACCACTTTCTCGAACGCCTGGAATCCTTACCCAATCCGTTACCCCCAGAAACCATCCTTGTAACCATTGATGCCACTTCCTTATACACAAATATCCCGCACGTCCAGGGCCTCGCTGCGATGGAGCACTTCCTTTCACGCCGATCACCTGCCACCCTACCTAAAACCTCTTTCCTCATTACCTTAGCCAGCTTCATCCTGACCCACAACTTCCTCACTTTTGAAGGCCAGACATACCAACAATTAAAGGGAACAGCCATGGGTACCAGGATGGCCCCTTTGTACGCCAACCTATTCATGGGTCGCTTAGAGGAAGCCTTCTTGGTTACCCAGGCCTGCCAACCCAAAATTTGGTACAGATTTATTGATGACATCTTCATGATCTGGACTCACAGTGAAGAAGAACTCCAGAATTTCCTCTCCAACCTCAACTCCTTTGGCTCCATCAGATTCACCTGGTCCTACTCCAAATCCCATGCCACTTTCCTTGATGTTGACCTCCACCTGTCCAATGGCCAGCTTCACATGTCCGTCCACATCAAACCCACCAACAAGCAGCAGTACCTCCATTAAGACAGCTGCCACCCATTCCACATCAAACGGTCCCTTCCCTACAGCCTAGGTCTTCGTGGCAAACGAATCTGCTCCAGTCCGGAATCCCTGAAGCATTACACCAACAACCTGACAACAGCTTTCGCATCCCGCAACTACCCTCCCGACCTGGTACAGAAGCAAATAACCAGAGCCACTTCCTCATCCTCTCAAACCCAGAACCTCCCACAGAAGAACCACAAAAGTGCCCCACTTGTGACGGGATACTTTCCCGGACTGGATCAGATTCTGAATGTGGCTCTCCAGCAGGGATACGACTTCCTCAAATCCTGCCCTGAAATGAGATCCATCCTTCATGAAATCCTCCCCACTCCACCAAGAGTGTCTTTCCGCCGTCCACCTAACCTTCGTAACCTCTTAGTTCATCCCTATGAAATCCCCAAACCACCTTCCCTACCCTCTGGTTCCTACCCTTGTAACCGCCCCCGGTGTAAAACCTGTCCCATGCGCCCTCCCACCACCACCTACTCCAGTCCTGTAATCCGGAAGGTGTACACGATCAAAGGCAGAGCCACGTGTGAAAGCACCCATGTGATCTACCAACTGACCTGCCTACACTGTGACGCATTCTATGTGGGAATGACCAGCAACAAACTGTCCATTCGCATGAATGGACACAGGCAGACAGTGTTTGTTGGTAATGAGGATCACCCTGTGGCTAAACATGCCTTGGTGCACGGCCAGCACATCTTGGCACAGTGTTACATCGTCCGGGTTATCTGGATACTTCCCACTAACACCAACCTATCCAAACTCCGGAGATAGGAACTTGCTCTTCAATATATCCTCTCTTCCCGTTATCCACCAGGCCTCAATCTCCGCTAATTTCAAGTTGCCGCCACTCATACCTCACCTGTCATTCAACAACATCTTTGCCTCTGCACTTCTGCCTCGACTGACATCTCTGCCCAAACTCTTTGTCTTTAAATATGTCTGCTTGTGTCTGTATATGTGTGGATGGATATGTGTGTGTGTGCGCGAGTGTATACCCGTCCTTTTTTCCCCCTAAGGTAAGTCTTTCCGCTCCCAGGATTGGAATGACTCCTTACCCTCTCCCTTAAAACCCACATCCTTTCGTCTTTCCCTCTCCTTCCCTCTTTCCTGATGAGGCAACAGTTTGTTGCGAAAGCTTGAATTTTGTGTGTATGTTTGTGTTTGTTTGTGTGTCTGTCGACCTGCCAGCACTTTCATTTGGTAAGTCACATCATCTTTGTTTTTAGATATATTTTTCCTACGTGGAATGATTCCCTCTATTATAACCATATATATATATATATAAAAACAAAGATGATGTGACTTACCAAATGAAAGTGCTGGCAGGTCGACAGACACACAAACAAACACAAACATACACACAAAATTCAAGCTTTCGCAACAAACTGTTGCCTCATCAGGAAAGAAGGAAGGAGAGGGAAAGACGAAAGGATGTGGGTTTTAAGGGAGAGGGTAAGGAGTCATTCCAATCCCGGGAGCGGAAAGACTTACCTTAGGGGGAAAATAGGACGGGTATACACTCGCGCACACACACACACATATACAGACACAAGCAGACAAACTCTTTGTCTTTAAATATGTCTGCTTGTGTCTGTATATGTGTGGATGGATATGTGTGTGTGTACGAGTGTATACCCGTCCTTTTTCCCCCTAAGGTAAGTCTTTCCGCTCCCGGGATTGGAATGACTCCTTACCCTCTCCCTTAAAACCCACATCCTTTCGTCTTTCCCTCTCCTTCCTTCTTTCCTGATGAGGCAACAGTTTGTTGCGAAAGCTTGAATTTTGTGTGTATGTTTGTATTAGTTTGTGTGTCTGTCAACCTGCCAGCACTTTCATTTGGTAAGTCACATCATCTTTGTTTTTAGATATATTTTTCCTATGTGGAATGCTTCCATATATATATATATATATATATATTAGCAGTCTTTAAAATATTCGGCAGTTTTGTCATCAATCAACCTCACTGTTTTATTAGGACATTTCTGAACTATACTTGGAGGTAAGTTACATAATGTGATTAACAGTGTATTATGATCTGACAGTGCATCTACCACAGGATTTGTATGCAAACCTTTTAACTCCTGCTTGTTGTATGAATACCTTACCTATAAGGATACTAAAGTACAAGTGGGCAAAAGCACCTCTTGATCAATTTTTGTGCCAGACACCATCAACAAATTTTTGTATGAAAGACGGCACAATAATCCATCAAAATTTTTTAATGAGGATTTCCCAGTGGAGGTCTGTATATGGTATCAGTCACAAGAATCACATTCCCCAATGTTAATTCACAAGCACATTTGTATACGTTGATCTGTGCAGAATTTACTTATTTCTATTGTTGTATTTATATTTTTTTATGAATGTGACAACTCCTCTTGTATCCTTGTTAGATCTACACTTGTACCATTAATAGTATGATAAAATACCGAAATATTTTACTATTAGTAATAATTTGGTAGTTCGAATGCCACCTTACATAGAATTCCTTTAACTGGAATTTCAGTGTGTCATTTTTCCTTGTATTAATTAATGATATTCTCAAGAAAAGTCATTAGTTTTCTATAAATCAGCTATTGCATAACTTACAAAGAACACAGTTTATATTGTTCTTTGCCATGTAGGATGTCATTTTAACAGTGACACAAAAATACATGGAAAGGTAGCATACAAAGCAAAATGTTCAATGTTTTTGAGTATGCGTATCATTAAAAGTTTGAAAATCATTGTTTATAGTTCTTCATATACACTGAATGTTACAGACAGTGGTGCTCTAAGTTTCTTAATCAAAATCTACAAAAGTTAAAATCAACCAATCGAAAACCCAGTATGGTATAATGACAGTATTATGGAAGGATAGATTCCTGCTCAGCATGTAGTGGAAACATTGAGTCACAGACAGACACAACGAAAAGACTGCTAACAAGTGAACTTTTGGCCAAAAGGCCTTCTTGTAAAGTAGACAACACACTCACACATTCATTCAAGCACAACTCTCACACACATGACCACTGTCTCTGGTTGCCGAGGCTGGACTGTGAGCAACTGTGCATGGAAAAATAGTATTGGTGTTGGAGGTAAGGAGAAGGGTGGGACAGAGGTGGGGAGGGGGAAGGATAGCAAGGTAGGGGTGGTGGCAGTGAAGTGCTGCTTGCGAAAGCATGCATGGATGTGGTGCGGACATAGTAAGGCAGCCAGGTGCATTGAGAGGTCAGTCGTGGTGGCGGGGGGAGCAGAAAAGAAGTAAAAATACTGTATGTGCTAGGTGGAATAGAAAGGTTATGTAGTGCTGGAGTGGGAGCAGGGAAGGGGAGCCAGTGCCATCTTGATCCCTCCTACCAACACCAGCTTTTCTGAACTACATAGGTGGGAATTCCCCCTACAGTACATCCTATATTCCCGTAACCCCCTGGTCTCAACCTTTGTTAATGGCTGTCCTTCATCCAACTATCCCCTTCCCTGCTCCCACTCCTACACTGCACAGCCCTATATTCCACCTACACAACCATAGTCTGTTTACTTCTCTACTTTTCCACTCCATTCCCTCCTGCCCCCCCCCCCCCCCCACTCCCCCACCCCATCTACACATAGCTGCCCTGTCCTCACCACATCCCTACATGCTGCCACAAGCAGCACTTTACCATCCCCCACACCTATCCTGCTATCTCCCCCCCTCCCCGCCTCAGCTTCCTCCTTACCGCCACCATCCAGACTGCTTCTCCCCTCAAACACAGTTGTTCACAGTCTGGCCTAGGTGGCCAGCGACAGTTGTCATGTATGTGACAGTTGTGTTTGTGTGAATGTGTGTGTGGTCTACTGTAGAAGAAAGCTTTCTAGGTGAAATCTCATTTGTTAGTTGTCTTTTTGTTGTGCCTGTCTGTGACTCGCCATCTTCACTATGTGGTAAGTAGCAATCTATCCTTTTCATAATACCGTACAAAAGTTAGTGATGTACAGAACAATATTCTGGGATTCTAAATGTACAGTATTTTTTGCCTGAATATGTACAAAATGGTCTACATATGGCATAAACCTGCAATATATAGACAATACAGAGTGGCTCATGCATGAGAAAATTGCTTACTTTCACTCCTCCATTGTCATGTTTTATGTCATTCCAGTAAGTTTGTTACACGTATTTGAAGTTGTTGGTTAGAGTAGTTAAATGAAAATAAAATAAAATAAGTAAACATATTGAGCTGCTTGATAATCTCAATAATTGTAACTGCTTACTGTATGCTGCAGTCAGTTGAGATTAAGTTGTATATCTGCCTTTAACAAAGAGATAGTAGCAGCAGTAAAGAGCATTAATATTTTGTCATCAAATGTTGGAGGCAATATGTTTAGGATGTAATTAATTTTTTATTTGACATACCATGGTTCACTCTCTTCATTTTACAGCAAAGTCGCTGGGCCCTGATATGTGTACTGTGTCGAGAGAGAGTTGGTGCTTGCATACAGTGCTCAATCAAAACTTGCAAAACAGCCTACCATGTGACTTGTGCTTTTAAGCACAGTCTGGAGATGAAGGCAATTATTGAGGATGAGAATGCAGATGATGGTGTGAAGCTCAGGGTGAGTGTGATGATGACAGCTAAAATTTACTAGCAGAAACTAGCAGTAGCATCAGATAAATATGGCAAACCCCTGTCATTGGATATTTACATATATTCTCCACAGGCCATTGTACAGTGTATGGTAGAGGGTAATTCGTATGAATATCAGCCACTTTTTTCCTTATTCCGTTGTGTGCTAAGTAAAGGGAAAATAAGTAAGTGCTTCAGTATATGCACTATTCTCTCTTTCTTATTCTCAAGACCCTTCCTTGGACAGATTCAGTGACAGCAGCAGTATTGTCGCATGGTCATACTTGAATGCGCCTTTCTTAAATTTGCAAGTGCTTTGAATGGTGCTCAGTTCGTATTTTGTCAGTGGAGGTAAAAATTGCGGTCGATCCTCTTCAGGCAGTTTATTTTATTGAACTTTATGATTTCAATATCTTTATGCGGTGTATAAAGTTCAAAATTATATTGTCTGTGCCATACTCCAGTCATTCCATAGATTTTGCACAAATCCCTGTCCAGCCATCCAGATTTAGGTTTTCTGTGATTTCCCTAAATCGCTCTAGGTAAATGCTGAGATAGTTCATTCGAAGAGGGTATGGGCGATTTACTGTCCCCTTTTTCCTAATCTGAGATTGTACTCAGTTTCTAAAGACCCAGCTGTGAATGGGACGCTAAACTCGAATCTTCCTTCCTTCCATTTTCCCCTTCTTCCACCTGTTGATTTTCAGTTGTTCCTATTACCTCTTCACACTATTGCATCACTGTCCAGGATTTTGAGCAGTATATTACTCTTGGACATATTAAAGTTTTGTGCAGTTGACACTTTGTTTTCCTGGACATATTCCAGGTTGTTGGGCAGCAACATCGTTCTGTGATGCTACGTTGCTCCCATATAGATAAATTCACTAACAGATTCTATTTGCACTTGGTGAATTTCTAGCATCATATTTACACTCTGTTCATCATACGAACAAACCAGATGTAAATAAACACAAATGTGATGACTGGTCAGATGCCATTGCACACATACATTGGTGTTGTTACACTCTTGGAAGTAGGTCCTACTTATGTATTAGATATGTTATTACCAAGTTACATTAATTGAACTTTAAGATATTCTGATGTATTAACAAACCTTCAAAGTTTTTCTTAATCACACTTTAGCTACGTAGCTTTTATTTCAAAAATCAAGAGCAGTCACAGTCTCTGTACTGTTGTGCTCTTGATTGTCACGCTGTTAATAAGCAGGATGAAAATGGCTGAGTCTGCTTCCTGTTCCATAGTGAAACACACATGTGGAATATGATTGAAAAGTGCCGAGAAATAGGTTGTCTTAATGTTTTCCATAAATTTACAGAAAATATTGCCTTTGAAGTTTTCAAGGGACTGTATTTGATACAGTTGAGATACAGACACACACAGGGTGTATAGTGGAATCGGTAGCATAGTAGATTGGTAATCTGGTGCAGTACATGGATCGCTGGGTCAAGTCTTGCCTTGGTCATCCTTTTTTTACGTTCAGTTTGAAATACATACATCTTGTAATTGTAAAGTTGATCATTATTTTTTATGAATAATACACGCCTTCTTGTGTCTAACTACATATTGCACATGAAATTCCTGTTTTCATTTCAAATATAAATTCTTAACTATCAATATTTTATGAAATATTGTTAATAACAGTTGCTTAAATTAATAAAACATAACAATTTAATCTTTTAGGACTACGTGCATTGTTTTGTACCACAGATGTCTCACACAAACCAGAATGATAAGATTCGTAGAAACATGAAAAACAATCATTTTCACAGCCTTGAACACACCAAACAAATGCTGCATTGTTACATTTGCCACTGTATCATTATAAAATGAACCCAACACAAATGATCTGAAACCAAGTTAAGGGATTTGTCGTAAGAAATAACAAGACTGTTAAGCTGCCAGACATACTGGAATTAATGCATGCAGCTTTTTCACATGTCACCGCCGAACACTGGCAGGATATAGAATGGTGCGTCATAAAAGAAGAGGAGAAAATGCGGCACTTGGATGGCTTCGTGGATTCTGTTGTTGATCGACTCATTGTCAACATAACAATGACAGGTCCAGAACTGAAAAATATTTCTCAGATTCTGATAAGGAAGGAGCTAAGAGATTACCAGATGTCTGACTGTAATTAACACCATTGGAGGCTTCAGTATACAACAGTATGGTGAAATGCCGCAGTGTCCTTTTGCATCACACATAGCTCACTCAGAAAAAGTACTCTTTGTTTACGTTAGGAATTTTCATCACTCTTGTTTGTAATTAGAATAGAGCATCTTATGCTTTTCGTCTGTTTACCTAAGAAGCATGTGGTAGCGGTGGAGTTTTGCTGATTATTATTTCATTCTCTTCAAAAATTAAATGACATTTGAAGCTGTATTGTTTCTCTGCTCGTCTCTTTTTGTGTCTGACCTGCCACTGTTCACATTATTGCAGGTTAGTTGGACCAGCTGGCTGGCTAGTGCTGTCCAAGTTTAGTGCGCCGGTAAAGCTGTTGTCCCACATTATTGCTCAGTCTATGTGTGTGTAACACAGCATAAAACATATCCTCATGATCATAATTGACTGTACTGGACACCGCTTGGCTCCCGCTCCACATGAAATGAAATCCAATGAGATTCAAGCAAACGTGGAAGAATACATGGTGTAATGTTTACATCAGGTTTATTCTTATTATGAACACAGTTACTGTTCTGGTTGTATTAATCGCATGTATTTGGTGGTACTTTTATGTTCACTTGCAGTCCCATTTCTATTGTTTCTGCCACCTATGTGTTCCTTTAGCAGCTAGTCCTGTTCTTATAATAATATCCACATCATCTGCATAGGTCAGAACCTGCACCATTCTGTTTTATATTCTGCCTTTTGTGTTGATTTGAGTCGACCTTATTACTCCTTCTAGTGCTGTGTTAAAAAGCATACATGAGAGTGCATCCCCTTGCCTCAGTCCATAGTCTGAAACCTTGATGTTTAATTTTGTTGTATCCATACTGTACATACTACTATTTCCATAGTCAGGAAAATAGTCAACTTTGACAGTATAGCATAATTGGACAGCTAAAAAATCTACTCACCAAGCAGAGGCAGGAGAACACACATATAAAAAGGTTATACTTATGCAAGTGTTTAGAGCCGGTGGCTCTTTCTTCCGGCAGAAGGGTTGAAAGGGAAGAAAGAGGGGTGAAGGAAAAGGGCTGGAGAGGTTTAGGAAAAGGGATGGAGTTCAGGAAAGTCACCCACAACCCCAGGTCAAGGGAGACGTACCGGATGGGATGAGAAGCTAAGACTGATTGTTGGGGACTGCACTAGATGAGACTTAAAAACATGAAAGCTTAAAGGAAGAAGACAGGGCAATATGCAAGACAGACATTACTGCTAAAACATTGTGCATGAGTTAATAACAGTGAAAAGCTAAATGCATTGTATGTAACAGAGGTGGAAGGGGGATGGTGAAAAACAGATAGGATGAAAATGTAGAAAACTAAAATGGAGTGAAGAAATGCTGGGATGGAAAAATGTAAATTAAGACCAGGTGGGTAGCAAAAACCAAGGACATGTTATAGTGCTTGTTCCCACCTGCAGAGTTCTGAGAAACCGGTGTATGGGGCAGAATCCAGATGGTGTATGTGGTGAAACAGGCAGCCATCTCCCTACCCTCTGTATCATACCCCTGTGACCGTCCCCATTGTAAGACTTGTCCAATGCACCCTTCTACCACCACCTATACCAGCCCTGTAACTGGCAAAACATGTACTATAAAAGGGAGAGCCAACTATGAAATGACACGTCATATACTAGCTGTTATTCAAGCACTGTTTGGCCTTTCACATCGGCATGACTACCACCATGTTATCAGTTAGGATGAATGGGCATAGGCAGAAGGTGTGTAGTGTTAACACACAATATCCTGTTGCAAAGCATGCTCTACAACACATAATTGGTGACTGTTTCACCACATGCACCAACTGGATTCTGCCCCAGACATCGGTTTCTCAGAACTCTGCAGGTGGGAACAAGCACTGTAACATCCTTGGTTCTCGCTACCCACCTGGTCTTAATTTACATTAAGTTTTTCCATCCCAGCATTTCTTCTCAGTAACTACTCCCTTCTTCACTCCATTTTAGTTTTCTACATCTTTCATCCTATCTGTTTTTCACCATCCCCGTTCCACCTCTGTTACATACAATGCATTTAGCTTTTCACTGTTATTAACTCATGCACAATGTTTTAGCAGTAATGTCTGTCTTGCATATTTCCCTGTCTTCTTCCTTTAAGCTCTCAGTTTTTTAAGTCTCTTCTGCTGCAGTCCCCAACAATCAGTAAAACCACTTTTCATATGTGTGTTCTCCTTCCTATGCTTATTGATTAGATTTTTTATGTATCAAATTACAGAATTTTTCCATAGTCAAACTTATGAAGTGTAATGACTGTTGTGGTATGCAGAGCTCATTCATGGCTTCAGCAAGCTTATTTTTATATGCTGCTTTAGAATCAACAAATGTATGGTGTGTTTCAATATTGTATTCCCTTGCTTTTTCCAGTAATTGCCTTAGGGTGGATATTTGGTCAGTAGTTTATTTGCCAGGCCTAAAGCTTGCCTGATATCTCCTGATTCCTTTTTCATCTAAAGGTTTTCCACAGGTACAAAGTAGGGAGGAGAATATTTTATGTATGGTGTTCATTAATTTAATCATATAGTGTGTACATTCCAGGATGTCCCTTTCTTATATATAACACATATTACTCTCATATTCCTATCATTTGGGATGACACTGTATGTCCATATATCTGAGATTGAGGCATGCAGGCATCTGTCTAGATGACATCAGCTGGCAGGTTGTCATTGTCAGTTGACTTATTGTTGGTTAGTTTTTTTATTGCTTGCTGAGCCTCTTGCATCGAAGGCATCCAATTTTTCTCTTACTGAGCAAGATGACGCATTGGTTAGCACACTGGATGCACATTCAGGAGAACGGCGGTTTGAATCCCTGTCCAGTCATCCAGATTTAGGTTTTCCATGATTTCCTTAAATTGCCTGAGCCAAATGCCAGGATGGTTCCTTCAAAAAGGGCACAGCCTATTTCTTTCCTAATCCGAGCTTGTACTCAGACTTTAAAAGACCTATCTATCAACGGGATGTTAAACACCAATCTTCCCCCCTTCCATATTCCTCTTCTTCCATCTGTTGGGTTTAAGTTAGTTCCTATGTTTCAGTATTATCTGAGTATAGTAATTCCTAAAGTACTGCGCCTAGCGATTAATACCCCTTCCTGTAATGCTATTAGTTCACCATTTTTCCCTTTGCATCGTGTTGTTTTTGGTTGAAAGCCCCTTCCAGTGTTATTGATGCTTCCATAGAATTTCCTGCTTTCATTAGGGTTGTTCAGTAATTTAGTATCCTGCAACTGACTTTGGAAAAGGCTTTTCTTCCTTACATTAAAAATCCACTATTCGGCACACCTTTTTTTTCTCTGTAGTCATCCACCAGCATTCTTGTTGTTTTGGCCTGTGTCCTTTTATTTACTTCATTCTTTTCTCTTGTTGCCTCCTGACCCTCTTCATCATACCATTCAATCTTTCTGGTCTGTTGCTCCATACCAGTCACTTCTTCTGCAGTAGTAAGTATTTCATTTCTGATTTTATTCCATTGCTCATTTATGTTGTGAATATAATTCTGGAGAATTCCTCTCAATCTGTTTTCCAAATTGGTTCAGCCTTCCATTGGTCCTTATGTTCTGAGACATTATACTTATTTTGTCTTTCTCTTTTAACTTTGTGTACATTTGAAATTCTGACTCTTATTTTTACTGTAAAGAGGTAATTATTGAAGTCCATATTAGCACCTCTTAAACTATGGCAGTCCAGTACATCAGACCCAAGCCTGGTAGCTGTTAAAATGCAGTCAATTTGGTTCCTAATGTTGTTGTTTGATGACCCCATTTATGGTAGTGGAGAATACCTGCTCTGACCCTATCCTTTCACCATTATTACATCACTTTTTTTGGACACTATCAATAAGCTTGCTACAGTTCCCCATAAAAAGTGTCCTCCTCTTCTGCTGCCCTCTCCTTAGTCAGGAAATGTGCATTTAAGAGACTATAGTTAAAGAATTTCCCTTTTATAATGAAATGGGTAGATCACTGCTCACCACATACTGGAGGCACTGAGTCATGGACAGGCACAATGAAGACTGCTGAAGTCTTTCTGTGACTCAACTGCTTCTCTATTGATGAATAGTAGCTTATCCTTTTCATAATATTATTGTTCTATTATACTGGACTTCCATTGTTTGAATTCCCCCTTTATTCGTACATAACATGTCCTTGGACCTATTGCTTTAAATCTTATTACTAATTGTTCGGTTGACTGGCTATAAATCCCGCACCAAATGTGTGTTCAATGTTATGGCCGCTTTAATACGGAGTACACCAGTCCATCTTATCTCTTACAACTCCATGATATCCACCTTGTAGGTTATCATGTTTCCATTCAGGCTTCCAAGAACTCAAATTCTATACAATGTCTGTACATTCCGTGACCCAGCTCTCATATTCCCTGTTAGTTTGTCGTGTCTTTGCCTTAAAAGTGCATCCAGCTATATGTCCTTGAGCATTTGTAGTAAAACTTTTTTCTGGGTGTGGCTTATTAGGCTATAGCTCAAACCCCTAATCTTTGGAAGACCATTTCTCCTTCTCTCTTATGCCCTGACCCTGTTTCCCACTGGGGTTGGGTATCTGGTCTTCCAAAGTGTTGCACAGGTTCCTAGGGTTCACCAACTTTGAGGTGAGAGATGGAATTGAGTAGAAGAGGATAAGTGGATCTGTCTTGCTTAAAGTCATGTTTTACATATCACTACACCATTTAAAACCCTGGAGGTAAAAATGTTTCAATTTTTAATGCTGCCAGATTTTAATATTCTTTCCTATTTTATGAATTTTTTGTAATTACAATCATATTTGGGTTACTACTGTATGGTGCCCTTTAAATGTCATATTCATCTGTGTTACAGAATATTTGTTTAAAAAAGTCTCATCCGATATGCTTACATTGTCCTTTTCTCTTGCCAGTCTTATTGCCAGAAACACAGTCTAACAAGCAAGAAGGAAAGGAGTGGCTCTGCTTCTGAGGATGAAGACTCCAAGAGAAAGAAGAGAAAGGACATGACATCTGAAGAAAAGAATCAAGCACGAGCAGCAAAGTATGTTCCTTATCAAATTTCATCTCGGAATTTGGATGGAAGTGTTCATTCTTTTACACGTATTAAGAAACAAACTTTTCATTCTTCCCAGCCACTTTTTGTGCCTGCAGGTATATAAAATCTTGCTGTAGCTAAATACAATACTACAAATTCTTCTGGGGCTCTATCTTCAGTCCTCCTATGTTGGTCCTGTTTATGCCAGGAGTGAGTTATTAATATATATATAATTTTTGTATATTTGCCACTGTGAGCACTTGTCAAAATATTCTAAGTTATAATTTTATGTCACTGGCAAAAGAACAAAAATTAGATTCAAATTTAGTACTTTCTTGTGGCATTGTAAAGGCTTATGTTTAACTTTAAAATTCATGGTTGTTAAGTATTAGCAACATAAACTTCTCTGGTGAGGAAAAACTGTATAATACAGAAGCACTACTGTCACAAAGGTACCAGGTTGAGGTAACCAAATCGTACAGTTGTCTGACTTGAGAACAGTGAATTAAAACCATTAACTTTGCTATTGAAGGCTGAATACCAATCCACTTCCACAAATTATACTTAAATATTAACAATAGTCAGTGGTGACCATTATTATTTATTCAAAATGACAAGCTATGTTGCCAGTTTGATCATACAATATTCTATAAACGCTCATAGCTTTCGGAACCATTAGTTACTTCCTTACAGAGGAAAGAGGGTAGGTTAGAAAAGGTTAAAAAGAAAGAACAGGACACTCAGACCCCAGGATTGGACAGCCCCAAATATATTGAGGGCAAGCGGAGACACAGCTCTTGTGGCCTATTTCTTGCTGGAAATGTTTCAAGTTTCGCTTTCAAACATATTGTAGTTAGATATAACTACCAGAACTTTCTCTGAGTGTGAAAAACTACATAATATGGAATCAATATTGTCACAGAGTTGGCAGGTTGAGTTAGTCAAGTAGCAGAATTGATTATAATTGAGAGTAGTGTAAATTTCATTGTTCAGAGTAACAAGCTTTGTCAACAGTTCAGTCTTTGCCTCCCCTTGTCCTCATAATTGGTGGGTCCTTCTCATCTTAGGGTTTGAATGACCCGACCTTGCTCTTTAACATTTCCTGAACCATCCCTGTAATCGATTTGAAAGATATAATAGTTTACGCTACTTTTAGAAGCGCTCATCATCAGCACTAATAAAAATTTCGCCTGGTGAATGTAAGTACTGCCTTAGTGTCCTTTCTCATCATTTTGTTTTCTCAAGTGATTTTTTTTTCCTAGTACAAAAGTATGTTATGTTCTCATCATTATAAATTTAATTTCTGTGATTTTTTGCTACTTGTAGGCCGTGTGTTTATTTCATGTAGGTTTAGGATGTATGCCACACATGACAAAAAAAATGGATGAGATCTACTTGACTTTCTCTTTCCTTCTTTTAATTCCCCCTCCCCCCAGTTCCCTGCCTTTGCTTAAAAGAAGTATGGCTCACTTTAGCAGATAACTTTTATTAAATAATATTTACAACTTATTCTACAGAGTGTAAATTAAGATAAAGCTGCAAACGCTAGGAAGTCAATGTATGAATTTGCATAATTTTGTTCGTTGACTGATAGTATGGTCCATCAGAATTGATTATGTATCCACTGTGATTAATGACTTTCACCGAGATATGGCACACTGCAATTTGCAATACTGCGTTATTCTAAACATAGTGCTTTTACATGATGAGCTTTTGTGTCAGAACTTTATTGTATGCATCCAACAAAAACCAAATTGTTCATTTTCTGAGTGACATCAATGCCAATATGTATTTTAGACCAACCTTGGGAGTTAGTGAATGGGGAACATCTGATAAGCTGCAGTACTCTGTTAAATGACATTTGGAACTAGTTGTTAATACACGTTATTATTCTCAACCGCATCCCTTATAGCTGGCACTTTATACCAGACGTCATCTACAGGAACACCAAGAATTCACATACAGGGTATTATCAGCACACATTTTGAGCTACTCTTCGTCTTGACAAAGTCAGAAGCCACAATTTGATTTTATATTTCAGCAATGAAATGAGTTAAGATAACCAATTACCTTCAAGGTTGATATGCATAATTAACAAAACATTCTAGCTTATCTTAAAATCTCGTTATTCTTCAGTTCAGAATGGACACACACACACACACACACACACACACACACACACACACACACACGGGCAAAAATTCCTGTGTATAGTTTTAAGAAGGCAAAATGGGAGGCTGGAACTAACTTTCAGGAGATAAAATTCCAAACACTGCTAGTTTACACATTTAAAAAGTAGAAAAAAAGGAAAACTAAAACTAGCTTTTTTTCTACTTTTAAATGCATAATTTCGTGCCCTGTTGGTAAATAGCCAGCCACTCCATTTCCTTATAGTTTTTTAGCTTTTTCAACTGAATTTCTCTTTTGATGCAATTTATATATTTATTTACACAAAGCACTTGTGTTTTTGAATATTTCTACTATGTGGATTTAGAAAATAACTGAAAATAAAATTAAAAAGGAAAATTATAAATAGGTAAAATATTTGGCAGATATTGTGCTTAGAAACATGTTTCATTCCAGCAAACCCACCTTATTTTAGAAAGAACATATTGTTGATTGGGTAGAAATTGTTTTGTTCAATGCTTAATGTTCCTTATGTGACATGAGTGGTGATGCTTCTTTTCTTGGTCTGCAGTTAGACCATTTCAGTCTTTTCTCACTGTTTTTCCTTAACATTTATACATAATTTTACGGGAACTTCAAACTCAATCCTCCATCAGTGGGGAGTTTTGGTATAACTAAAAAATTTATCTCTTATTTCTCGGAATTAACCAGTTAGCCAGTACCAGTTACCATTTTTCTTTTTCTGGGAGAAATGGAAACTTGTAGAAACCGACTTCTGCTAGTGTACCAAATATATATACAGAAAGCTTAGAGCTAGCCTTCCATCTGAACTACACAAGCATGTTTCAGAATTACACATAAATCTCAGCGAATCTCTGATTATCAGTAAAATTGAGTTCATTTAGGGCACTGTCACTAGTGCTTGAAAGTGATCAACTGAAAACTGTCATTTCTTTTGTCCTGGACTACATTACATACGGAAGCCAGAGACTTTGTAAGTTGAATAGATATGAAAGAAGGGGAAGGGGGAGTATATAGAGGAAGATACCAAAAGTATGGAAGAATGGTGACATCAAACAAAAGACACGGCATCATTTCAATGGGCCAACATTCCAGGCATTGTTGAAAATGAAGTGGTTGCCTAATTATAGATGTGTGATATGGATACATAAGTATCTAATGTAGTGTGTCAATTTAGTTTTGTAGGAATCTTCTATTGCTATGTATGTTCTTATTCTTATCTTATCTTTATTGTAGATTCACAAAGACAGTTCATCAGTGGGAAATCAATTGTAAAAGTTTGAGAACTGTTAACTTCCCTCAAATAGTTATGAAGGTATACTGCTGGCTTTACTTTTTTTTTTTATTTTTTTAATGGCTTACAATTGTAATGAGTATGTATGCATTCCAAGATACACCCTTTCAAGATATATTGTGAAGAACTATCATCAAACCTTTTTTGTCATCACTGTATAATAAAAAATATTTACATAAGAATATATTATTATTTTTCCATTTATACACATTGTGCACATTTTACTCATTTGATATTGATTGCACTATAAAGTATAAAATTAATTTTCACATTGTTCAGAGGCTTTTCTGCTAATCTACACTTGCTGTCCATTCAGCTCCAGTGACTATTGAATGTCAATAATATTTTTTATTTACTAAGTCCGCACAAATTCTTTCCTATCTACTGAATGATGAGTTTTGAAAATATTTCATTGATATTATTGAACAAATGCGTAAAAAAGTGTTGTGTAAACTTGGGTCTTGATACATTTTTATATCCTTGGATCTTCTTTCTAATTCAAATATTTGATTATTCATGGATAACTTGACTGCAGGTGATTTATACAGGGTCAGTATTAAAACATGCTGATTTTTGTAATATAATTAGAGTAGAGTCTTTTGCCATTCATTAGTGTCTGTTGATGGTCATAAGGTTGTCTTACACTCTGAATGTGTCACAGTGTTGTGTTTTGGTCAGTTTTACATCAACACAATTTACTCCAGTTTTTTAACAATTGAATTAATGAAGTTGTGAACACAGTTTCTTGTACTCCTTAATATGTACCATGATATGTATTTTCATTGTTTGTACTACCCTAGCAACTGAAATAAGTTTATCTTATCACTTAAAAGAGTGTTTGGAATGTAAAAATATAAATGTGAAAGTGTTAAGTGATAGTGTTTTGGTTATTAACGTGCTCTGCATGCCAGACAAATAAATCTCCATCAAAAATGAACTAAATGAATCATTCTGTATATGGTTAAATTTCAGAACACAACCTCACTGCCATACCCAGCATATACTCCTCATCTCACTTCAGACTAATGTACATGTAACTGTAATGCTGCATTCTGCCAAAAAGTGCTATGCTAATAAATGTTAATAAAAAGTGAGTGAAGCAGTGAAATTATCTCATAAAGTTCTCATACTTAACCCTTGTTCACTATCTTCAGGATTTTCTGGATGATTTACTATGAAAAGACCAACAGTGTATCTCCAGTTTCAAAGATTTTACGCACTAACTTAAATAACTGTTTATCCTCCAATGATTTCAGATATTCTGGTGGAATGGACTCTATCTCGTTTGCCTTCTCGGTTTGCAAGCCTTCATAAGCTCTGTCAAACTCTGACTCTAAAGCTGAATCTTTGACATCTTCTAAATTGACACCCATTTCTTCTTGCATCAAGTCAGGAAACAGTTTGTTCCCGCCGTAGGAAACCTCAATGCGCACTTTCCCCTGTTATCTTGCCTGCAGTCATTTTGCTTTATCTTCCCTGTGCTTCCTATTGATTTCATTGCTAAAGAGCTCTAGACAGTCAATAACATTGAGCAGTCTAGTGCTGACTTCAATAATTTTGTGGTCCAGAATGTTGGAGGATAGAGATGTTGTTGTGATCATTCCTGTGCTTTGTTGCAAGCAGAAATGTCTAATTATTTTATACATTACAGTACAGAATTCTCATACACTTACAGAAATGATTCCACTAAGCCTCGTGTTTAGCCAAAATAAAAAAGTAACACTATGTGTCAGTGAGCCAATCCTATGCCTTTAACAATTGCTGTATGACTTTTTTGGGTAAAACTCTTGTTGCATTTTTTATAGTGTATCTGTACTATACTAGCTGTACCAAGCACCTGTTGCAGTGCCACAGGAAAAAAAAGAAAGTGTTTCGTTTTATAATCTGTTTATTGACGTGCTTTTGGATACATGATATTTTTGTTTTTTTCCATCTGGTGCATACAAAAATTAGGTAGACAATTTCCAATGCATGAGAAAGCCATGTACAGTTGTCCATGTGAGAAAATGGATTTTCCAACTTTACTCCACAGGGTTGTAATGATTGTCATTGGGTGTTGTTGATGGTCATTGCAAATGCGAGTCACACCAGAAGTTGCAAGCATTTGAACTGAAATGGAATATCTGTTGGAATCATTGGGATGTGATTGGAAACATTTGAATTTTCTATTTGTTTGTTCTTAATAGCAGATCTCGAAAGGTCCTGGACTGATTGATTTGAAATTTGGACACAGAGCATTGTAATACACCCATGGTCTTATATAACAACAAACACAATCAGTTATTGAAAAAATTATTTAATTGGATAGATAAAAAAATTGCCCACAAAGTGGCAGCAATACACACACATAGAAGACTGTTATGATTGGCAGGCTTTCCAAGCCAGTAGCTCCTCCTTCAGGCAGAAGGGTTGAAGGGGAAGGAAGAAACATGAAGGAAAATGATTGTAGATGTCTGGGAAAGTCACCAAGATCTGCAGGTTAGGGGAGACTTACCATACGGGATGAGAAGAAAAGACTGATTGTTGGGGACTTCATCGGAAAAGATTTGAAAACCTGAGAGCTTAAAGGTGGAAGACAGGGTAATATGAAAGACAGAGATTGCTACTAAAACATTGTGCACAAGCTGAGTGCATTGTACGTAACAGACATGGGAGGGGGCGGTGAAAAATAGACGGGAAAGACAGTGAAAGATATAGAAAACTAAAACGGAGTGAAGCAAAGAGTAGTTGCAGTGCAGAAAAGCTGAGATGGAAGAAGTTAATGCACATTAAGGACAGGTGGGTGGTGAGAATCAAGGACATGTTGTAATTCTAATTCTCACCTGCAGAGTTCTGAGAAACTGGTGTCTGCGGGAAGAATCCAGATGGCACGTCTGGTGAAACAGCACTGAGGTCACAAATGTCATGTTGTAGAGCATGCACTGCAACAGGATATTGCGAGTTGCCAGTATAGACCCTCTGCTTGAGCCCATTCATCCTAATTGATAATTTGGTGGTAGTCATGCCGATTTAAAAGGCTGAACATTGTTTACGTAATAATTGGTATATGATGTTTTGTTTTGTAGGTGGCTCTCCCTGCGATAGTATATGTTTTATATAGTTTTTTTAAATACGTTTGCAAAATTTGTTGTGAATGGCTTTAGTAGTAAAGAAGTAATAAAACAAAATGTAGTTTCTCAAGCTTCTCAATGTGTATGACATCATAGCTCCTGAACCATGTGTCATACAGTGATATAAATTTGCCAGCACATTTAATGGTATATGTGGATACTGTGTGTAAAATATGTTGTGAATAGAGTTAGTAGTGACAGAATAATACCTTAAAATGCCATGCCTGATTTTTTTACGGTATGTACAGCAAAAATGTAGTAAGCGATAACCTTTTTCCCTTTCGCCATTTTGTGGCAGGGTGTCAGTGAGAAAAATTTTGAAATTATAAATTATGTAAATTTTGCAGCTGGATGCTATATGCTCTCATTCTCAAACAGTGTATGCATAAATGAGGAAATTTTCTTCTTACAACAAATATGAGTGGATAACCATCAATTCTCTGGGATATAATAACTTTTTATATGTCACCTTTATAAAATTTGTGGCAGGACATATCTCAAAATTACCAACTCAGTTGTATAAAAAAAATGTGGATTTTGGTCTCTTGCATCACAGATGTGTGGTTTTGGAATGGTTTTGGAATCCCAACTTGCCCTTCAGTTCTCAACTTAATGGAGCTCCCTTCATGTCGTTTTTGTGCTGACAGGATTTGCAAGTGCAACATTTAGTTTTGCAGGGACTTTTGCAGCTGTCATTTTCTCCAATGACCATCTGTGATGATGATCACTCAACACACACTTTCATCTGTGCTCTGTCTGAGCAGATAATGTTTTTCTGCTTTCCCTGTATGCAATACAAATGTTTGATGTGGTGCCTCTTGAAATACCAAATACTTTGGCTATCTGGGCTGTGGAAGCATCCACCATACAAGCACCCACAATTTGCCCACCTTTGAATACAGTTAGCTCCGGCATAATACATTCACAACTATTCTGTTTTGACCATGTTGGCACTTGCAACAATCAAATACAATATCACTATCTGTGAGCTTAGTTACCACTGTATTTATGTTCAAGAATGCATTTCTGGCAATGTTTCCATATTTTTATCCAGCCTCCATACTTTGTTACTTCCTTAACATCCTGACTATCATGTGGCCACCAGAGAGCCTCACACAATTACTAGGCATGCAGCAGTCAGTGTGTCAGATCACAGAATGATCTTCCAATTAGTACATTGTTTTGGTTTCGACTGTATCTTTTTTTCTAATGACCTCACTGCAGAAATAGTCATATCAAAAAAGAAAGCAAAGACCAATTCTAAACATTGTAGTTAATTCTTAATTTTTTGCGAGTAGCAACTTCTGTTTTGGAACCTGCTAATGCAACATAGTAGTTGTCCAACAATTGCAATTAGTAATGGGCACTAAATTGACCAAAAATAACAACAACCCAATGAACAAACTGTATAGATAATTGAAGGCAACAGATACTTGCAAAATTTTCGAGTTGAAGGGCTGAATGAAGAATAAAGTTGGTAATAATGACAAAGAAAAAGTTATGACAAAGTATCAGATGGATAGCAGAGTGGAAAAAGCAAGCTAGGGAAGTTACATGCACATAGTTAAAAATAGAACAAATTGAACAACTAAAAAAGAGGACGATATGTAGTCTAAAAGTAACAGTGTTGGAAAAATTAGCAAGTAAAGGGACAGAGAAACTTGTAAAAAAAATTTTTAAACTGCCTATTTCTCTACACTAATTTTCAGATTGGCCCCTAGTTATTAATTTCAGTTCATAAGCTTGAAGAAATGATTCAGTGGAGAATAGAACTCATATTCTGTAGCTTCTTTTACTTTCTTTCCCTTGCCTTTTTCTCATTTCTTTTATAAAGCATGATTAGGGGACCTATTTTTGGCAAAACTCCCATCTGTTTTTGGTGACATTTGCATTTATTTATTTATTATTTTTTAAATGATTAGACAGAAAAATGCAGAAGGTTGTCATGCTAGATGCCTGAAGAAGAAGTCTTAATGCTTTTGGAGCTTTTTGACTGGACTGTTTGGTTTTTCATGAACTTCAACAGTTTTCTGACCTTTTGTGGATTGATAGCCACATGATACACATGTGACAACACCACAGATAGGATGAGCAAGCCATTTAACATAGAAGTAGAACTGAAAATAACTCTGTTTGCATGTCAGGAGAAGATTTTCAGCACTTTTGAAATGCATTGAAAAGTTATGTGTTTTGCTCGTTATAGTACAGAATAAGGACACTGTAAACTGGCAGCCGTCTGCATGCGTAAACAAACTGGAATTACTGTAACCAGATAGATGAGTAGCAGTGCGGGGAAATAAGTCCCGCATCCCTCTCGCAGGGTGGCAGCCTACCTCCAGGTTCTGCATCTCTGTTAAAGTACAACTGACACATGATCACAGGGATCACTGATCCCTTCTGGTGTTGTGAGGGTCTTAAGGAAGCTCCTTGGTGAACCAGGATTAGTTTTCACTCATTTCAAAATAAGAAAAGAAAATGATGATCAACTCACAACACAAAGCATTAGGTAATGGCTACAGTGCAGTTACGTCAGTAACAATTGACAGAGTTGTAAATGAGATAGTTCAAACCTGACCTCTACACCAGTACTTGGCTCAACCAGAGTTCAAAACATCCATTCCTTAAAACTGCCACATTAAATATGTTGACATTATACCAATTTTTGAACTTCAGGCAGCAGACAAACATATGTGTTTCATTATTCTAAGACGCTAACTTCCATGACTGAGTGCTGTGTAACATTATATGGCATGTATTTTATACAGACCATTTAACTGCCCACAATTGGCATTGTGCTACAGCATGAGACCCACTGATATGTTGTTGCACCTTTTTTAAAAAACATTATCTTTCCAAATTGGGCTTCACTAGGTGATATGCAATAGCAGAAAACTCGTTACATTTATGTATATTTATATGCAGTAAATAAAACTACTTGAAACTATCTCTGATAATATGGTTCATTCTAGTAGAATTTACTATAAAATGGCACCTATTAGATAATTTTGCATTTTGAGGCAAAATTTGCAAAAATGCAAAATGTCTTATCCTAGTAGAGAAGAATGTTTTAATAAATGTTGTCAAGTGTCCATTCCTTTTAAGCTTGTCACATGGCATTAATGACAAAAGTACATCAGTTGTTCATTAATTAACATTATATCCATACTCTGATTCCAATATTTATAAAAAATTATGTAGATTGAGGAAAATTTGTTGAGTGTGTACACTTCTCATGTTATCCTTTAAACCTGTCTCAGTGAGGGGCATAGTTCTCCACCCTTCCTGACGTGTTTCCATATGTCTTCTTGAAATCACACATGGCTTCCATGGTACATAGTTTTTGTCATGCCCTGTGTCACTTCTTGGCAAACGTCATAATTAGGATTCAACATCAGTAAATACCAATCCAGAATTTTCATATTCTGCGATCAGTTATTTTTGCACCTATAATATTTTCTGCTGTTTGAAGACATAACTTCTACAGTTTTGATAGCACATTTCTGTTACTATTATCCAATGTGTAAAAGAACGTAATAGATGTAGTATTTGCTCAAAATTTTATTCCTGTATTATCACTTGTCAATATATAAAACATTATTTGATTTTAAGTGTTTTACAGCAGTAAATATGTTGGAATTTTTATGGGAATTTAAACTGGGAAAAGCACATTTTGGAATTCCTAAAACAACCTAGTTTGGCCACATTTTTACTTTACAACCATTATAAATCTTTGGAGGAGACAAATCAGGAAGTTGACATATTTTGCATATTTTCAATTAATAATGTCATGTGAAATATGAAAGAAAGTGTTTATAGCCCAGAAAAGGTTTGTAAGAATAATATGTGGTGATCACCAGAGGTTATGTGGTAGATGACAACTGTTTTGTTGTAAGTAATCCACCATGGTTCAAAAGCCACAGTGATTTACATAATTTTTTTACAATAGCAGATGAAAAAATGGTACTCATTACTTCATATTGACTGCTCCTTCTGTACCTTAGAAGTATCTATATTATTGTAATTTGTAAAACGTGGCGGATAGAAATTACTAATTCACATTTGCGTAATTAAAAAAAAAAAAAAAAAACATGTAAATTGCCATCTTTACAAATTAATTTGTGACGTGAGTGTAAAATGACTAATTCCACATCATTACGATTTATTGTGCAAATGATCCATCAAATATGAAACTGACTAACTAACTGTTATGCGCAGAAATTAATTCCTCTGTCCTTTATTAACAGTGATGAAAGTTTCACCATTGACAAGTATTAACTGTAAAGTATGGAATTACAATGAAACCCAGACCATTAGCTGCTTGCAGGCATTGATAAATATCAACAGGGACTGTTGAAAATGTCCAATAGGACAGATACCATCTTCGTATAGATAAGGCTTACCGCTCAATGATCTTCTTCAGTGCGGATGCACTCACTTTGCTCTCTTACGGGAATCGATAGATTGACTGCCTCGAGTAATGAGTATAGTGGGCAGAGATACTACAAATGTAGTATGTGGACAATAAGTTGGAAATGTCGGTCTCACGAGGAGCGTGCCAGAGGTAAGTCCCTGCAGTCGCACTACCCTCTCTGTCCTCGATGGCTCAGTCAGATAGAATGTCTACCATGTAAGCAGGAGATCCCGGGTTTGAGTCCCGGTCAGGGCACACATTTTCAACTGTCCCCGTTGATATTTATCAACGCCTGTAAGCAGCTAATGGTCTGGGTTTCATTGTAATTTCATTCTTCGAGAGCTGCAAGATCACCAATGGTATCTGTTCTTTCAGACATGTCTGAAAGAACAGATACCATCTTCGTAAAGATACCATGTCCGTAATGTATGGATGTTCTATAAAAGCTAGCAGATAGTAGCTTCCATTTGCATAGGTGTAAATTAACACAAATATAGCGGCTCGTTCCATTGACAAACCATCAAGCAGTCTAAGAATGAAAACAGTTAATCCCTGCATTGTAATATCAAAAAGTTGAATTAGGAACTAGAATTGAAGGTCATGAATCAACTGCTTGTAAAAAGAAGATTTGTGTCATCAGTCTGTGATATAAAATAACTTTTAAGCAGTAGAAAGACTGTAGGGTGTCTAAAAATTAAATGACAAGTAAAATAACAACTAAATCAGTACTACCTTTTCTTTTTTTGTTGTTCTTGTATTTCATTTTCTTTTCCCTCTTCTTTACCTGTCTTTTCTCTGCACTTTGTCTACTTTTGCACTAACCACATGCCCCCTCTCTTCCCATCCCTCTTTCTGCACAAGGGATAAATTTAAGTGTGTGCTATCTCATAAACACAGGCTAAAGTGTAATTGTATTTGCAACACATTTAAATAACTTTGAATACTTTTATTGTTACTATGTAAATACTAATTGCTATTCTTTTTTTTTTCTTTTCTAGACTACAAGAAATTGAAGCTGAATTTGACAAACATGTCAGTATAAAAGACATTACATCCCATATGGAAGTTGATGCTGAAGGAATTCAGTTTATTTATAACTACTGGATCTTAAAGCGAAAGGTATTCATTTTACTTTCGGTAAAGAAACAAAAACGTTCTAAAGCCAGAAAGTTTTCTGTGTATGATGGAAAGACAATTTTTGATGCAATAATCTATGTATGTAAATACAAAACAGCACTGATTACAGTATATTTATTTAATCATGTCAGGGTTTGATTGACTACAGTCGGTATCAAGTGACAAATGTCTCCAATGTTTACAGAGTAAATGTTACATACCGTTTGCCGTGATGTTTACTCTGTGGATGTTACATGCCTGAATCATTTGATAATGACTGTAATTAATTGAAATGAGTTCTGTGAAATTATGTCCTTTCATCTTGCTTTAGCTATGCACAGTGGTTGCCAAACCTGTTACGACTGTAGACTGATAATGGAAGAAATCTAAATTAAAACTGCATGCAGGACCGGGACTCATATCCAAAACCTTGCCTTTCACAGGCAGTGCTTTTACCTCTGGGCTTTATGGATATGTGCTTAGTTTCTCTACATTTTCCAAGGTAAATGGCAGGATGGTTGCCACAAAAAGGCTAAAGCTGATCTCTTTTCCCTACCTTACCCATTCTGAGTCTGTACCTCATATCAAATAATGGAAAATTTTTGTTTCAGCTGGCTTCTTGTTGACCTTTCCCTGTCTTTCTTTCTGCGATCTGTCTAATGTACGAGGTTCTTCCCTTCCTTTTTCATTCTTTGCATTAATTCAACATCCAAAGCATTCCGCATTCAAAATAAATTCTAGCAGAATTTTTAAGTATTATTTGTATCTTTGATTCAGAAACATATATCATTGAGAAGATGATCCGTTTTCATTTATACTAACTG
Source organism: Schistocerca americana (assembly GCF_021461395.2). Classification (NCBI taxonomy): domain Eukaryota; kingdom Metazoa; phylum Arthropoda; class Insecta; order Orthoptera; family Acrididae; genus Schistocerca; species Schistocerca americana. The sequence goes on from NC_060122.1 coordinate 423,826,558, forward strand.
TTTATGTTTAATTAATTATGTGGCCATGAAATGAAATTGTACTTGTGCATAAGTAACTAACATTGTATCTCCTATACATAAATAATTTTATTTAATAGATATAGTTGTCAAGGAATATTTTCTTTTCTTTATGTCTTTAACTTTCTGTTAAACCTCACGTTACTTGAAATGATACATACTGATCTTTACAACACTGTATTATTATACTGTGTTGTTGTGGGTGCATCATCACTTTTTTTTCCAGCAGACTACTCTTGCCGCCCATTTTAAGCTATGGATGTTGTTCAATGCTTTCCTCAGTTAGTAGATACAATCCCTGCAGTGTGATCCTGGAAAAACTGCTGCAGTAACTTCATCATTTGATTTGATATTCCAACACCAAACGACTTTAGATGTAAGAATAACTAAAGGCAGAGCTTACCAAATCTTCTGACCAGGGTGGCTGTTCCATCAATGTTTATGTTGAATCCCTCAGTTTCCCTATTGTCAACTCATTTCTGTGAGCAGGTGCACTATCCTGGAGAAAGATTTTTTTTTTAATGATATCATTTTCTTTGCATTCTCGGTGTGATGTCACATTTTTTATCCATTTAGTCCAGAAGATTTGTTTAATGTTTATCTGTTTGTTTTGTCCTTCTCCAATAAGAATAAGCCCTTTTTGTGTAACAGAAAACTCTGCCTACAACCTTTCTGTTGGAAGGAATGGGCTTCACCTTGTAACTATCTGGCAAATTAAAACTGTGTACTGGAACAGTGGGCAATTGAAAGGTGCCAGGAAGTTTCAGTGTATTGTACACACTATTACTGTAACATTAATTGTGACGTTACCTTTTATTTTGCAGGACTACTAGATATAACCACTGTTTTGATGGCTATTTCGTTTTGCATAAAATCAAGGATCATGTCATATTCACAGTAACAAGTATGGCACAAAATCAGTTAGGTTCTCTCGTGTATTTTTGTGAAATTCATCTGTCTTGTACAAAACTATAACATACTTAATTTATGATGTAAAATATACTACATTCTTCCATGTTAAGTGTCTGTGAAGCCAGTAGGGTAATAGAAAGTCATTAGTGAAATATAAAAAATGAAAGGGATAAACAATACATCTTATAGTTGAGGCGATAGGTGGGAAAGGATGAAGGGATACAAGAGGCTGTTAACGGGAGTGAGAGTTTGGGAAAGTTTGCAGGTGACTGGGAGGGAGAGGCAGTAGGGGATAAGAATTTGGCACCAGTGACTTTTTCTGGCTTCAGGTGAGGGAGCCGTGCACAGCACACACTGAGATGGAGGAATTGATTAGTAGTGTGTGAGAGAACAGAGGAGAGAATGACTGTAAAAAGCAGGTGGGAATGTGGGATGAGTGAGATTGGGGTTCTGAGAAAGGGGTGGAGGTGGATGTGAGACAGATGCTAGCTAAGATGAGGCCAGGAGGTTTATGAGATCAGAAAGATGTGTTGCAAGGGCAATTAATGGCTAAATATTTCATATAGTTGAGGCAGGTCGAAGGATGTTGATGACATTGAAGTTTAGCATATTGTGCTCAGGATCATGTTCTGCCACTGGGTGATGATCTCGGATATTGGCCACAGTTTGACCTTGGAAAGCTGGTCTTGCCTGCATAAAATGATGTGCAGAAGTGACATCTGAGCTGATATATCGTATGACTGCATTTCCAGATTGCCCTGCCTCTGATAGGATAAGATAGGATTTGTCTGTGACAGTACTGGAGTAGGGATGTGCTGGTTGTGTGCATCAAACAGATCTTGCTATTGGACTTCCATAGGCCCATGTAGCAAGGGTTTAGTGGTAGGTGAGGTGGATGGACTACAATATGAAGTGCTATGTTTGGAGTTGTAAGACATTGGGAGAGATAGTGTTGGCTAGCGGCATTGTCAAGGACAGGGGGACATAATACCCTCATCAATGCTGGTGAATTTTTGTTGCCAAACTATACAAAACAGGGTTTTATGGTAGCACAGTATTCCTGTTTATCTATTTGAACAAAATGCACACAAACTGACTACTTTTGAACCATGTAATTAAACTATTTCACAGATTGTGTTGACGCAATGGATTGCTGCAAAATATGTACTAACTTAACAAAAACAAAATTTAATTGGTATCAAACAATGGGAAGTCCAGGATGGAATATATCTGTTATGAAAAGGATAGTCACTACTCACCATATAGTGGAGATGCCGAGTTACAGATAGACACAAGACACAACAGAAAGACTGTTGGAAACTGAGCTTTTGGCCAGCAAGGCCTTTATTGAAAATAGACAAAACACACACACACACACACACACACACACACACACACACACACACACACACACACGCGCGCGGAAGTGCACCTCACCAGATATGACCACAGGCTCTGGCAGCTGAAGCCATCTCTGCTATATTGTTTAATTAGTATCATTATCACTGAGGCAGGCTGAGAAATTTCGTTTTGCCCTTGCGTTTTCCTCCTCCTCCTCCTCCTCCTCCTTATCCTTCTTATGTTCAACTTGTGGCTTGTAGTTATATGGCAGTGACCCATAGAATCCATAGTAATAACTGTCGTTGCAAACTGGTTTCCATTATTTTTCATTTTGGGATTTCATTTGTATTTGCTTCTAATGCTATTAAGACTATGACTTTCATATTAATGGCTGTTTATAGGGAGTATATCACAATGAAAAAGTCAATGGACTATAAAATTGTTCCCATAACCTTTTATTTGAATTCCATGTTTGATTTTAATATCATTAATGCTTACGCTGCATTTCATTAAATTTAGTACCAGTTATTTGCCTTTTAGTGTATGTTTAGTATATTTAGCCTATATCTGCTAATCACGTAGGTATGGTGCTGTAAGTAGATTTCTAATATTTTATGTTGGTGATAGTTACTTTATTTGAATTCTTCTTTATGAACAGGCTGCATTCAACAAACCTCTCCTTCCACCTAAGTCTGAAGATGTTGACATATTATCACGGCAACAGGAGCAGGCAGACTTGGAAAAGATGAAGATGTTTGTGCAACTTCGGCAAGATCTCGAAAGGGTATGTTTATTCATTGCACAGCTAATATACATCACACACTTGTACTGTAATTATAGTGTACTATGTGGTGGTTTAGGCCTTAAGTGAGGACTGAAGTATTTGCCTTGATATGAACATGTCTGCCTGTTAGTGAATTACGTTCATTAACTTTTATATTAACTGTACACAGAACTACCGGGAATGAGGCAATGTCATCTCAATATATGGTAGCAGATTTAAGGCTTAGTTCAAAATGTGATGTTGAATGGCTTGATGATATTAATCTGTTACTGAAATGTAAAATATCAACAGGTATGTAGGTGACAGAAAATCTCTGTATTGCCATGAACATTGTCAAAATCTCTCTCTAAACACACAAATGCTGTAAACGGAAAATTCCTCCTTTTTTCCTGTGTTATCTTGTCATAGGGTCAATATTGTCTTATGTGTCTGTACATTTCTCTGGAACCCAAACTGTTGTTCGCTAAGGTTAGTTTCTACCAGTCTTTCCACTCACCTGTTAATAGTTCATATTAGTATCTTGCAACTGTGCATATTACTTGGTAAGAAAAGATTTTGTGGAAAAGAGCAATATGTTAACATCTAATATAACTTTAAGTGTTAGAGACTCTTTTCAGAGTGCATTTGTCTGGAATGTAGGCATGAAAAGAAATAAAACTTGGATTATAAACACTACTGACAAGAAGAGAATTGACATTTGAAATCTATATCTACATTTACATTCTGCAAGCCACCATATGGTGCGCGGTGGAGGGTACCCTGTACCACTACTATTCATTTCCTTTCCTATTCCATTCGCAAATATAGCAAGGAAAAAACAATTGTCTAAATGCCTCCGTGAGAGGCCTAATTTCTCATATCTTATCTTCATGGTCCTTACACACAATGTATGTTGGTGGCAGTAATATTGTTTCTCAGTCAGCTTCAAATGCCGGTTCTCTAAATTTTCTCAATAGTGTTTCTCGAAAAGAACATCGCCTTGCCTTCAGGAATTCCTATTTGAGTGTCCGAAGTATCTCCGTAACACTTACGTGTCGTTCGAACCTGCTGGCAGCACACCTCTGAATTGTTTCAATGTCTTCCTTCAACCAGATATTGTCCACATCCCAAACACTTGAGCAGTACTCAAGAATATGGTGCAACCAGAGTACTATATGCAGTGTCCTGTACAGATGAACCGCTCTTTCCTAAAATTCTCCCAATAAACTGAAGTTGACTATTTGCCTTCACTACCACAGTTCTCACATGCTTGTTCCATTTCATAGCACTTTGCAACATCACAACCAGATATTTAAACGACTTGGTTGTGTCAGGCAGGTCACTAGTAATACTGTATCCAAAAATTACAGGTTTGTTCCTCCTACTCATCTGCATTAACTTACATTTTTCCACATTTAGAGCTAGCTGCCATTCATCACATCAACTGGAAACTTTGTCTAAGTCATCTTGTATCTTCCTGCAGTCACTCAACTTCGACACCTTACCATACACCCAGCATCATCAGCAAATAACTGCGAATTGCTGTCCACCCTCTCTGCCAAATCATTTATGTATGTAGAAAGGGATGGCTAGAGGACAAATGTAAGAATGTAGAGGCTTGTCTCACCAGGGGTAAAATAGATACTGCCTACAGGAAAATTAAAGAGACGTCTGGAGATAAGAGAACCACTTATATGAATATCAAGAGCTCAGATGGAAACCCAGTTCTAAGCAAAGAAGGGAAAGCAAAAAGGTGGAAGGAGTATATAGAGGGTCTATACAAGGGCGATGTACTTGAGGACAATATTATGGAAATGGAAGAGGATGTAGATGAATATGAAATGGGAGATATGATACTGCGTGAAGAGTTTGACAGAGCACTGAGAGACCTGAGTCAAAACAAGGCCCCGGGAGTAGACAACATTCCATTAGAACCACTGACAGCCTCGGGAGAGCCAGTCCTGACAAAACTCTACCATCTGGTGAGCAAGATATATGAAACAGGCGAAATACCCTCAGACTTCAAGAAGAATATAATAATTGCAATCCCAAAGAAAGCAGGTGTTGACTGATATGAAAATTACCGAACTATCAGTTTAATAAGTCACGGCTGCAAAATACTAACACGAATTCTTTACAGACGAATGGAAAAACTAGTAGAAGCCGACCTTGGGGAAGATCAGTTTGGATTCCGTAGAAATATAGGAACACATGAGGCAATATTGACCCTACGACTTATCTTAGAAGCTAGATTAAGGAAAGGTAAACCTACGTTTCTAGCATTTGTAGACTTAGAGAAAGCTTTTGACAATGTTGACTGGAATACTCTCTTTCAAATTCTGGAGGTGGCAGGGGTAAAATACAGGGAGCGAAAGGCTATTTACAATTTGTACAGAAAGCAGATGGCAGTTATAAGAGTCGAGGGACATGAAAGGGAAGCAGTGATTGGGAAGGGAGTGAGACAGGGTTGTAGCCTCTCCCCAATGTTATTCAATGTGTATATTGAGCAAGCAGGGAAGGAAACAAAAGAAAAATTTGGAGTAGGTATTAAAATCCATGGAGAAGAAATAAAATCTTTGAGGTTTGCCGATGACATTGTAATTCTGTCAGAGACAGCAAAGGACTTGGAAGAGCAGTTGAACAGAATGGATAGTGTCTTGAAAAGAGGATATAAGATGAACATCAACAAAAGTAAAACGAGGATAATGGAATGTAGTCGAATTAAGTCGGGTGATGCTGAGGGTATTAGATTAGGAAATGAGACACTTAAAGTAGTAAAGGAGTTTTGCTATTTGGGGAGCAAAATAACTGATGATGGTGGAAGTAGAGAGGATATAAAATGTAGACTGGCAATGGGAAGGAAAGCGTTTCTGAAGAAGAGAAATTTGTTAACATCAAGTACAGATTTAAATGTCAGGAAGTCGTTTCTGGAAGTATTTGTATGGAGTGTAGCCATGTATGGAAGTGAAACATTGACGATAAATAGTTTGGACAAGAAGAGAATAGAAGCTTTTGAAATGTGGTGCTACAGAAGAATGCTGAAGATTAGATGGGTAGATCACATAACTAATGAGGAGGTATTGAATAGGATTGGGGAGAAGAGAAATTTGTGGCACAACTTGACTAGTAGAAGGTATCGGTAGGACATGTTCTGAGGCATCAAGGGATCACCAATTTAGTATTGGAGGGCAGGGAGACTAAGAGATGAATACACTAAGCAGATTCAGAAGGATGTAGGTTGCAGTAGTTACAGGGAGATGAAGCAGCTTGCACAGGATAGAGTAGCATGGAGAGCTGCAGCAAGCCAGTCTCAGGACAAGACCACAACAACAACAACAACATGTAGAAAACAGCAGTGGTTCTGTCACCGTTCCCTAGGGCACTCCTGATGACACCCTTGTGTCTGATAAACACTTGCTGTCGAGGATAACATACTGGGTTCTATTATTTGAGGAGTCTTCGAGCCACTCGGATATCTGTGAACTTATTCCATATGCTGGTACCTTCATTAACAGCCTGGATTGGGGCACCATGTCAAATGCTTTCCAGAAATCTAGAAATATGGAATCTGCCTATTGCCCTTCATCCGTAGTTTGCAGTATATCATGAGAAAAGGGCAAGCTGAGTTTTACATGAGAGATGTTTTCTAAAACTGTGCTGATTTGTGACCAGCTTCTCAGTCTCAAGAAAGTTCATTATATTCAAACAAAGAATATGTTCAAGGATCCTGCAGCAAACTGAAGTTAATGATATTGGTCTGTAATATTGCATGTCTGCTCTTTTACCCTTCTTATATACTGGTCTCATCTATGCTTTTTTCCATTCGCTTGGGACTTTGTGCTGGGCGAGAGATTCATGCTAAATGTAGGCTAGGTAAGGGGCCAGTGCCATACAGTACTCTTTGTAAAACCGAATTGGGATTCCATCCAGACCTCGTGATTTATTTGCCTTCAGGTCTTCCATTTATTTGTCTACACCAGGGATGCTTATTACTGTGTCGCCCATATGGGAGTCTGTGCGATGGTCAAATGGCATTATGTTTGTATGATTCTCCTGTGTGAATGATTTCATGAACGTGAGATTTAAAACTTCAGCTTTTGTTTTGCAGTCTTCAGCCGCCACATCTGACAGGTCAACAAGGGACTGAATGAAAGCCTTAGACCAGCTTAGCAATTTTATATAAGACCAGTATTTTCTCAGGTTCTCTACCAAACCAGTTACTAAGGTGTGTCTGTGGTAGTTGTATGCTTTGCACATAGATCTTCTCACAGGCAAATGAATCTCTACTAACTTTTATTTTTGTCATTGTGCATTCCCTTTTGAATTGAGAGTGCAACAGCCTCTGGTTCCTCAGCATCTTCTGAATTTTGTTATTAAAACATGGTAGATCTTTTCCATCCTCCATCCACTTACTAGACACACAACTCTCCAGACCACAATTTACAATCTGCTTAAACTTTGTCCATAATTCCTCTACATCCAATTTACTGGAACTAAGTGGTGTCAGTTCACTGTTTAAGTGAGATGCTAACAACTACTTATCTACACTATCTAGTAGAAATACTCTCCTAGCTGTGTTGTTCTGATTTATTAATTTTCACACATAGTTGCTATAATATGACATCATGATCACTAATCCCGTTTCTATACTGACATTGTTGATAAGGTCTGGCCTACTTGTAGCTATGAGGCCCAAGATATTTCCATTGCATGTAAGCTGCCCAGTTAGCTGCTGAAGGCAGTTTTCAGAGAATGTATTCAAAATTATTTTGCTTGACTATTTATCTGTACCCCCAGCAATGAATCCATTGACATGCCAGTACTATAGAACAATGCTGAAGATTAGATGGTTAGATTATGAAGCAATTTGTACCACAACCAGAATGAAAATCAGTACACATCCTGAGGCATCAAGGACTAGTTTCCTTGTTACTGGAGGGAAGTGCAGGGGTTAAAAATGGCAGATGGAGACAAAGATTAAACTGTAGTAAGAAGGGTCATGTGGATGTAGGATGCTAACATTACTTGTCCACAAAGCCACCACCCAAATTCCTACATTTGTTGTACCTGGTTACCAGCTTCTTTATCCCCTCATCATTGAATGGTGTTGCCTGGTGCTTTAGCGAGATATTAACAGCATCCTTAAGCTCATCATTGGTTGTGAAGTTATGATTAGCAGACAGACCTTCATCTTGGGGAAGAGGTGAAATTCACTCGGAAGTCTGAGTTTTTCTTTCGTTCGATTCGCATTACGGGGTTGTGCATTGTCGTGAAGGGAAATGATTCCTTTGATAATCATCCTGCACCATGTTTTGGATTGACTTTTGGATTTTTATAAGTGTCTCACAATAAACCTGAGATGTCACAGTACTCTCATATGTTACTCTCATGGAATCTGTTGCCAAAATTCCTCTGCAATATCAAAAAACATAAGCCATTATTTTATGGTTTGACCATACCTATTTTAATTTTTTAGTTTTATTGGGTTACTGAGTGTGCATCCACTGTTTGGACTGTTTCTTTGTTTCAGCATTCATATACTGCACCTATATCATTTTTCCAGTCATGATTCTGTTCAGAAACTTGTCCCCCTTTTCAGTGCTGAATGGCTGTCAGACTGAGCCCATTCTTTCAGTTTTGTGAACATTGGTTAAACATTTGGTACTTGTCATTCACAAGACATAGTAACCTAACCTCTCTGTGACAAAGACAAAGAAGGCTGTCCTTGAAATCGAAGGCACATCTTCAGAAAGTTCAAAAATTGTGAACTAATGTCTCATAAGTTTGATTTTGCCAATATGTTGCACAACTTCATCAGTCTCATCTGAAAGTCTTCCTTGATCACTTTTATCATGCACATCTGTGCACCGAACTTGAATTTTCTGCACCATTCCTTCACTGCACCATCACTCATAACTCCATCCCCGTACTCACGATGCAGTCAATGATGAATCTTGGGGGCATTGACTCGTGTGTAGGAAGTGAATGACAAAGCATACCACACAACTGATGGGAGACACAGTAACACCATGCATTTCAGTCACTTGCTTTTTACAAGTTGATGACTGCAAAACAAAGCTGACTGGCTCAACGTGACCTTCATAGTCTTCTTTTCCACCATGCAAATGCCGTGAAGCTCCAAGCATTTATTTTATTTTTAATACCCAAGCAGAGATTAATATATGACTACCCATTGAACAGTGAGCCATGTATATGAATTTGATGGGAATTTAAGAGATTGTATTAAAAAAAAGTCACATCATATACCATGTTACTGGGTGCAAAACTTCTCTGGGTCTGGACTATGTACTTATGTGATTTAGTAGAGAATCACACAACCACCAGTTGCACCACCATCACAATTAATGCAAGGTGGCCAAAACGTATTGCAGTTTGCAGTCTTATATTGGAGACTGCCATTAATTCAGAGCTAGCTTATAAATTAATTCCGCATATTCTCCTTGTAGTAACCAAGTATTACCCACAACTGATGCAAGTCACACAAATATGGTCTTATTCATAACTTCTGAACAATAATGGAAAAGCCTCTCGGGACTCCACAAGAGACAGAACAACTGATGTGCCAATGTGCAAACCGGTAGCTTCTGGTGCCGAGTGGGGCACAACCAGTCAGAGTAGTGCATCACCACCCCGTCGGTCATACAGATGTCACAAAGGCAGCATCCCTGGCTACGGACAACAGTGGCCAGTATCCATTGGAGCTGTTGACCAAATCCTTGTGTCCACATGGCAAATCCAGCACAATGTGGCTGGACGAACGTGACTACAGCTGGTGAGGCGCAGGCTGCAGAAGGTGGGAGAGTGTGCGTGGCTGCCAGCCATGAAACATGTCAGTCAGGCTCTGCTCCCCCATAGGTATGAAGCGAAATGGAGAAGAGCGTCATCCAGCAAAGAATCTACACCAAACTTTTTCATTTTGGACTAGAATGCACACAATAGTCAATTGTGCCTTGCTATTTGATTGAAGGTGGAATGGTGGAGCTGAAATGTGATGAATGCTGTGATGGGAACAAAACAATTGCTTCGTGTGAGAGATGAACTGGAGTCCATTATTGGAAACTAAATTACAAGGTGACCCCTCGATAGAAAAAACCCTCAAATGCATATTTATTATGGCCTCAGCTGATGTCAAGAAACAATGGAGAATATAAGGAAACCACGAAAATGCACCCATTACCAAGAGTCAATAGGAATTTCAAGAAGGAACCTGCAAAGTCATGGCTGGTGTGGAGCGGGCTAGGGAGGACAGAGGTGCCATGGGAGCTGCCTGTTGTCAGGCTCACTGCTCACAAACCGCGATGAAACAGACAATTCCTCCATCACTCTCAGGCCAAAAAACATGTCTCCCCAGCTAACAGTTTAGTGCACGAAATTCTCCAATGGCACTGGCAGCAAAACACTATCAAAAACAGAGAGCTGATAAGAAAAATGGTTAAGCAATGGGTCCAAAGCCTGACTTGGTGGTTTATCTGGCCAGCCCTGATGAACAAACCTAACCACCCGGTTGAGAACTGGGTCAGCAGTAATGGGAGTTGCTATTTGTGAGCTTGTTGTTGGGAAACTTTCTACCGTGGCCTGTGTTTCAATATAAAGATGGAAGCAAAGCAATTCTTCACAATCAATGTTGGGTCCAGGACCCACAGGAAGACGGAACAGTGTGTCCACATTGGCTGTTTTAGATGTGCCTTGAAACTGGATTTAAAAATTGTAGCGAGACAAAAACAGTGCCCAGAGTTGTAGGTGGTGTGCTGCCTCGTTGGGCGTGAAAATGTGAGGATTAAACAAGGAAACCAAGGTCTTATGGCCAGTAATAAGGTGAAACTTGGAAGTTAAAAAAAAAAAAATTAAATTTCTGGAGAGCATAGAATATGACAAGAGCCCCTCTTTCCACCTGAGAGTAACGCTGCTGGGCTGGAGTGAGAGATTTAAAGGTAAAAGCAGCAGGATGTTCAAGCCATCGGCATATCAGAGTGCTAGGACCACGTTGAGGCCGTACTGTGAAGTGTCGTTGCCAAAAACTATGTGCTGGTCTGGAGAGAACATAGCTAAACAAGGGGCCAAAAGTAGTTTGGATTTCAACATTTGAAAAGCATTTTCGAAATCCAGGATCCAGCAAAAAAGGTACATTTTTGCATAACAAGGCATGCAATGGGTGGGCTAATATGGCCACCCCCAGTAGGAATTTACGCTAGTAGCCTATCTTCCCCTAGGAAAATCTTAAGCTCTTTCGTGGACATGGACCGAGGTGTCGACATAACAGTGGAGATGTGTTCTGGCAGAGGATGAACCCCAACCTGCAAGACTTCAGACCCCAAATAAACAACAAATGGTTGAAAAAACTGAGATTTCATGAGATTATGCTGTAAAATAGTGGACTGTAAGACAAGAAACAAAGTGCACAAATTTTTCAAATGATCAGCCATGGAGGAGCCCCCGACAACAGATAATTAATGCAACACGGGCCAGTCACAGTCAGTTGCTCTAAAAATTGTTGGAAAATAGCAGGGGCATTAGCCATAGCTAAAGGAAGGCGCAAATATTGATAGGAACCAAAAGTAGTACTCAAAATCAGAACTCACCGAGACTCTTCATCTACAGGGATGTGCAGATATGCTACAGACAAATCAGTTTTAGAAAGGTACTGGCCACCCAATATGCCACCAGTTCCTCATGGAGTGAGAGAGGGTGCATATCCACAATTAACTGCATGGTGACAGTTGTACTGAAGTTGCCACAGTGACGAAATTTTCCCAGTGGTGTCCAGTTCTGCTTTCACCTGATCTTTCAGAGTGACATGAACAGGATGCGCATGACAAAAATGAGGCCGAGCCATGGATTTCAAAGAAATATGAGCAGAGAAATTTGTTGCACATTCTGTACCTTCTGAAAACAAGTCCAAACACTCCTCACAAAGTGTTTCAAATTGAGAAAATGGTACCTGATTGAACATAAAGTGAACTGCTCCAGTGATAGAAAATCCAAATGCCTGAAATGCATCCATCCGAAACAAGTTCTCAACCCAGGCATCAGCAACCATCAAAAATGTAATGGAACAAACAACTGACTTGTAAGAGACAGCAGCCTAAACTCACATACATTTGAGAATTCGGTATCACTGCAGCACCTTTGTTGACTTGTTGCCAAAGTGCTTGGTGTAAAACAATTAACTTGATAAACAAGTTGAGAGAAGTCAAAAGCACTGGAGTCACACAGTTCACTTTCACATTCATATCCTGAGCAATCTTTGGTGAATGACACATGGAAGGTGATGTGGTCTTTCTTCTGGCAAGCATTACAATTAGCCCAGCATTTATGATATGCCTAACATTCGTGCTGGACAAAACAGAAAGGCAAGACAGAAACAGAGAATGCTGACACTGTTGCTGTGGCAATCGCGGCTGCTTGGCTCAATCTTGGTCAGCTCATCTCTGGACTCACATGTTCACCAATGCCACTTCCTCATGCAGGCTGTCTGTTTTCCTAGTGGGCACATCTTGAGACCACTGCCACATTACCTCATGCTTCAGTTTGGTCACCCACTTCCTGAGAAGCTTCAAAAGATTATGCTGTTTGCAGAACTTCTGCAAACAGGGAGGTTTTCACAGAGTAAAGCCTTCTTGCGCACTTCCTTGTCCAGAGCTAAACAGATAATTGCATTGCACTTTATGGAGTCTGCTTAAGAGCCGCTACGGCCATCAGCCACAAATAGACACTTGTGGCTAAGGCTGTGAAGTTCATCTGCCCAGGCCATGTATGACTGGTTACGTTTCTTGCAGTATCAGTACAATTACTCACACTGCTGTGACGTGTGTTCGTTTGTGATACTAGTTGGACAATAAACTGCATGTGCGATCAAAAGTAAGAGCCATTGGTTCATGTAAAGGAGCAAGCTGACACAGTAATTGATACACCTTAGGTGGAATCTATGAGAGGAAGAAAGCTTTGCACAAAGTCGAGTTTGTCAACCCAAGAGCCAAAAAGTGCTCTCTCAGTCTTTTTTTGTAAGCTTCCCAATCCTCCTCTGAATCATCATACAGAGGAAAAGGGGGTGGATAGACCAATGAAACAAGTCCCTGTCACAGCCAAAGTAAGCTGTTCAGTCAGGGCCAGTTGCACAGTGTCCATAATAGATAAATCTGATGAAACGGTGCTTAAAAGATAACACCCAGGGAAACCATCCCGTCCTTGTCACCGATGGTATAGTAACCAAGTAATACACAAACCGACTGAAGTCACACAAATATCGCTTTATTCATAACTTCTGAACAATAACGGTAAAGCCGCTTGAGGCTCTATACGACACAGTACAACTGATGTGCACGATACAAGCTAGAGTAGTATGGAAAGCCAATTAGCTCTGTTCTGCACATATGTACATAGGTGCGAATCGCCGCAGATAGCATGGCGGAGACCGCGTCACATGCACGCCTTCCATAGGCGGCCTCCAATGACCAGCCTGCACTGATACAGTTCATGGCTGATTCAAGTGTGCACACACACACACACACACACACACACACACACACGCACAAGCACACACACACACACACACACACACACACACACACACACACACACTAGTAGCAGGATACAGCACTTCTAGAAACAGATCAAGACATTTTGCTGGCTATAATGAATGCCACATCATGCAGGCTTTTAGTATCCACATGTTTCGTGTATGAAAGGAAACCGATGTGTTGCCTCGCCAGATGTAAAACAAGTTGATGTAGGATGATAATGATGCAGTACAGGACCATCAAAGGTTGCCTACTCATACTCATTCCCTATCTGACCACTTCCCATATCATAAAGGAATATTCAACTCCAGTTTGCCGGCACTTAACGTTGTTAGTCTGTTTCCTCTTCCCCTCAGCACCATTAAATGTCAGTCATTGCACTGGCGTAGCTCCAAAATAGAATTTGTATGGGGTTGTTCCTTTTTGTGACACAATTTTGTCAGCTGATGACATGCATGATTTTCTTTACATGTACATTGAATGATATAACATTGCCTTGTGTGATCAAAATGTTAGGCATACATGGTAATAGCATGGTTTAACAATTGGGCCTTGTCAGCCTCATGGTGACTTGTAATTCCCTTTGTTCATACTCCGTCTTCTCGTGACAGTTCCATGTGACAGTTCCGTGACATGTTCATCTCGCACACATTACCACCACTGTTAGGTCTGACCAAGTGAGGTGGCACAGTTGTAAGACACTATTCGTGCATTTAGGAAGACGATGGTTCAAATCCCCACCCAGCCATCCTGATTTAGTTCTATCGTGGTTTCTCCAGACTGCTTAAGATGAATGCTGGGACGGTTTCTTTCAAAAGGACTTCACCAATTTCCATCCCTATTATTCTTTAATTCAAACTTATGCTCTCTAATACCTACTGGCATGTCAATATGTATAAAGTAGTTGCCCTCTCATTGATGCTTCTGTCTGCTTACACTTTCTTTTTAGAGAAAGTAATTGTTACAAAAGACAGAGGAAAAGCATGCCAAATGTTGAAAAGCAACTGAGTCAGTTGAAAACAAATAAGGCACTAGTTCAGTTTTATAAAGAGTATTGTTTGCCACTGGCCTTTTCTTACTTCACATTTCAAAGAATATCTCACACAGCGAAGAGTCCTAAGCAGCTGGAAAAATCATAGGTTATTCCTGCATGTAAGAAGAGAAAATAGTGAATGCACAAAATTATAGAACAATACATAAAATAAGAAAAAAGCAACCACTCACCTATGGCATACTGATGTGTGGCACATAGACACACTTGACAGAAAATCATTTTCACTAGTTTTCAAGCTCTAGCTCATTTTCTAGTAGAAATTACACACATTCACACACACAGACACCCAAATGCACGCTACTGAGGCAACACTGATTATTAATTATGGACAGCAGTTGCCTGATTGATGGATGCGGGGAGAGGGGACAGGAGGACACATTAGGCAAGGTGGACATATGAGGGTAGTGTGAGGCAGGAGCAGGAAATATAGGTGACTCACCAGCTGCACAACTATGTGAAAGGAATTCTAAGGGGGTAGAGCATATAACAAATACAGGAGGAGGAAGATTGGGGGAGGGTGGTGGAGATGCAGAGGGAGACAGGAAAGTGAGAGAAAAGGGGCGAGGGGTGGAAACAGAGAAGATAGATAGAGATATAGAGACAGAAAATGCCCTGCTCCCAATCTTGCACCACTCGTGTCATTCCCTTGTGGACCACCTTGGTGCAAGAGCTGTTCCACACACCCTCGCATTGCCCCTACCGGAGCCTAGTGACAGGCATTTCCTGTGCTAAAAAGGAAGGGCCATGTATGAAAGCCACGTGTTATATATCAGCTATGCTGCAGGTACTGTGCAGCATTCTATGTGGGCATGGTAGGCAACTAGTTGTCTAGTAAAATGAAGGGCCACTGCCAGACTGTGACCAACCACAAACTTGACCACCCAGTTGCCGAACATGTTGCACACCACAACTCAGATGACTTCGAAGCTGCTTCACTATGTGTGTCATTTGAATTCGTAAGTTTCTCTGAGCTATGCAGGTGGAAATTGTCCCTCCAACACAGCCTGTGTTTCTTCACCACACACCCCACTGACGACAGCCAACCAAAATCCCACACAGAACCATATTTAAAACAGTTCCAGTCTCCATTCAACTGTGATTATCCTTCCCTTCCACTTAATCATCCCCTGCTAATCTTTCAAGACTTCTTCTGTTTTACACTCCTGGAAATGGAAAAAAGAACACATTGACACCGGTGTGTCAGACCCACCATACTTGCTCCGGACATTGCGAGAGGGCTGTACAAGCAATGATCACACGCATGGCACAGCGGACACACCAGGAACCGCGGTGTTGGCCGTCGAATGGCACTAGCTGCGCAGCATTTGTGCACCGCCGCCGTCAGTGTCAGCCAGTTTGCCGTGGCATACGGAGCTCCATCGCAGTCTTTAACACTGGTAGCATGCCGCGACAGCGTGGACGTGAACCGTATGTGCAGTTGACGGACTTTGAGCGAGGGCGTATAGTGGGCATGCGGGAGGCCGGGTGGACGTACCGCCGAATTGCTCAACACGTGGGGCGTGAGGTCTCAACAGTACATCGATGTTGTCGCCAGTGGTCGGCGGAAGGTGCACGTGCCCGTCGACCTGGGACCGGACCGCAGCGACGCACGGATGCACGCCAAGACCATAGGATCCTACGCAGTGCCGTAGGGGACCGCACCGCCACTTCCCAGCAAATTAGGGACACTGTTGCTCCTGGGGTATCGGTGAGGACCATTCGCAACCGTCTCCATGAAGCTGGGCTACAGTCCTGCACACCGTTAGGCCGTCTTCCGCTCACGCCCCAACATCGTGCAAGCCCGCCTCCAGTGGTGTCGCGACAGGCGTGAATGGAGGGACGAATGGAGACGTGTCGTCTTCAGCGATGAGAGTCGCTTCTGTCTTGGTGCCAATGATGGTCGTATGCGTGTTTGGCGCCGTGCAGGTGAGCGCCACAATCAGGACTGCATACGACCGAGGCACACAGGGCCAACACCCGACATCATGGTGTGGGGAGCGATCTCCTACACTGGCCGTACACCACTGGTGATCGTCGAGGGGACACTGAATAGTGCACGGTACATCCAAACCGTCATCGAACCCATCGTTCTACCATTCCTAGACCGGCAAGGGAACTTGCTGTTCCAACAGGACAATGCACGTCCGCATGTATCCCGTGCCACCCAACGTGCGCTCTAGAAGGTGTAAGTCAACTACCCTGGCCAGCAAGATCTCCGGATCTGTCCCCCATTGAGCATGTTTGGGACTGGATGAAGCGTCGTCTCACGCGGTCTGCACGTCCAGCACGAACGCTGGTCCAACTGAGGCGCCAGGTGGAAATGGCATGGCAAGCCGTTCCACAGGACTACATCCAGCATCTCTACGATCGTCTCCATGGGAGAATAGCAGCCTGCATTGCTGCGAAAGGTGGATATACACTGTACTAGTGCCGACATTGTGCATGCTCTGTTGCCTGTGTCTATGTGCCTGTGGTTCTGTCAGTGTGATCATGTGATGTATCTGACCCCAGGAATGTGTCAATAAAGTTTCCCCTTCCTGGGACAATGAATTCACGGTGTTCTTATTTCAATTTCCAGGAGTGTATTTTGGCCCTGCCTTCCTTCCCTAAACTGCTCCCCAGTGAACCCAGCATTGCTCCTATAGAACACACAGCTGTCCATGAACTGAAAACCCATTCAGACGTTATCACCCTTCCCATGAAAAAAGGCTTGACCACCGTGGTCATGAATTGCAGTGACTGTCTGAGGTCTCCGCCAACTTTTCAGACACTTCTCTGTACAAACCTTACTGCGATGATCCCCTCCCAGAAGTCCAACAAGACCTCAAGCAGCTCCTCAAGGCCTTAGGTTCATCCCAAACCTCCTCACACCAATAACTTGCCTATTATCTACTTTCCAAACCCCACAAGTCTCCCTGCTATTTTTCCCATTGCGGCTGGTTACAATGTTCCCACAGAACGAACCTCTGCCTCTGCTGCATCATACCTCCAAACTGTTGTCCATAACCTCCCATCCTACATACAAGACACCACTCACTTCCTCCATCTCTTTTCCACACTTTCTGCCCCATTACCACCAGACTCCTTGTTGGCCACTGTGGATGTGATGTCCTTGTACACCAACATTCCCTATGCCCATGACCTTAAAGCTGTGGGAATGCTACCTTTCCCTGCATCCCCCTGATAAACCAAACACACCACTTCTTTCCTTATTTTCATGGCCAACCACATTCTGACCCACTTTTATTTTCTTTTGACGGCCAAATCAGTAAACAAAACCATGGTACTGCCATGGGTATTCGCATGGCAGCATCTTATGTCTACTTTTTTATCGACCATTTGGGAGATTCTAAAACCCCACGTCTGGTTCAGATTTATTGATGACATTTTCATGATCTAGACTCATGGCAAGGACAATCTTTGTTCTTCCCTCCATAACCTTGACATCTACTCCCAAATCAGCTTCACCTTGTCCTTTTCAACTCAGCACGATGCTAATTTCCATCTCTCAGATGGCTTGACAAAAATGTCTATTCATATCAAATGCACCAACCACCAATAATATCACCACTTTGACAGCTGTCACTTTTTCCGTGTCCAAAAGTCCCTTCCTTGCAGCCTCCCCACCCGTAGATGCTGTATCTGCAGTTGTTGAAATATACCAGTAACTTACCGGAGCCATTGTTGACAAAGAATATCCTGTCCATCTCATCCATAAACAGATCTTCCGTGCCATCGCCTCCTCTGAAACCAATAAACCTGTTAATTATCAGCTGGCCAGCACTCCTCCGACCACCTTGAAACATCCAACCAACCACATCCTTCAGCTACCTTTAGTCGTGCCCTGAGATGAGGGACATCTAAACCACGTCACCCAAAGTAATGTTTCACTGCCCAGCCAGCCTACAGAATATCCTTGACCATTCGTATTCCAGTCCTGCTCCCAGACTTGCTCCCCATGGGTCTATTGCCTTGTGGATGATCCTGATGCAAAACCTGTCTCATACACCCACTCACCATGTCCTACCGCAATCCAATTACAAGCATTTCCTATCCTGTAGAAGCCAGGACCATTTGTGAAAGCAGCCACGTTTTATATCTGTTGTACAGCGTTCTATGTGGGTGTGAGAAGTAACCAACCATTTACTTGCATGAATGGCCAACACCAAACTGTTAACCTGTTTCCCACTGTCTCGCCTTACCTATTCCTTTTCCTCTTCTGTCATTGTCCATACTTTTTCTCCATCCATGTCATGTACTGTCTTCTCCCTCCGCTCTTCCCCTTCCCCCTCCTCCCCCCACCCCACCCCCTCTTTCTGTATCTCTTAATCTTTTACATGCTATACCTCTCAAAACTCATTATGTAACGTTGTGCAACCACTGAGTCATCTGGCTTTCTCAATTCTGCCTCGCACTACCCTATTATGCCCTCTTTGCCTCTTACATCCTTTCCTATCCCTTCCCCTCATCCAGTCCCATCTCCCACACGTACATAATCCCGGGCAACCACTCTCAGTAATTGATAATCAGTAATTGATGTTGCCACAGTAGAGTGTGTTTGGGTGGCTTTGTGCCTGTGTGTGTGAATGTGTGAACTTTCTACTAGAAAAAGAGCCAGAGTTTGAAAGCTAACAAACACTGATTTCTGTTAAATATGTGTGTGCACCTTTCATCAGTCTGCTGTAGGTGACTGGTTACTTTCCCTTATATTATGTGTTATCCCACCTAGGAATTTCGATTTTGTTATATGAAATTATAGAACAGTATTCTTCGCATCATTCTGCTACAGAGCCCTTAATTGTATTCAAAGCTTAAATGCAGTGAGTTTCCTAGTAAGAGAATAGCTTCTATTCGCAACTCAACTTGGATTTGGAAAGCATTGCATGTGCAAAACACTGCTCACCCATTTCACCCACACAATTTTGTGAAACATGGATCAAAATCAGGAGAACCCCCGGGTACTGTGATAGCACATAGATCATCTGTCAAAAAGGGTGGACAGCAATCTGTGACTATTTACCGATGATGCCATTGTTTATTTTGAAATAGTCAAGAAGACTTTAAAAGAAGTTCCATTTAGTGCAGCCAATGGCTTGTTGCTTTAAATGTGGATAGATGAAAGTTGACATGTTTGGGTAGGTGAGACATTACCGTAATGTTGAAATATAGTGCTAATGGTATGCTCTTAGGCTCAGAGACATTGATTAAATATCTAAGCATAATGTTGCGAAATATCTGGAAATGAAAGTAGTATATTAGAAGGGTTGTAGTGTTATGAAAAGGATGCAAATATTTTAATACATTATTCTACAAGTAAAACTAAGGAAAAAAGTTCATATAAACATAGGTCCGAAATGTTTATTTATGGAGTTACGGCTAATAAAAGATTGGCAAGAAATTAGCAACTTTGCTAATATGAAGTAATTGCAAAACTATGAGGTTAAAATAAAGCATGGTTTCCATTTATTTTGTTGTTACTGATGTGAATCTAATGAAACATGTCTTAGATGTGTATCTGCAGTAGTATTCCATAACATCCAGAGAAGCAAAGAAGCAATTTCGTAAAATATTTAATTTATTAACTACTTGGCCCAATTTGTTAATTCCAGACAATTTCACAAAGTTTTCAACAGAAGTTGTAGAGAATTTAATTTTGGAAAAATGATGGTAATAACGTTAACTGAAGCTGTATAAATGGTTAATATAATCTGCTTTTATTAATACCAAAACACATGTGAATTCATGTTAAACTGAAAAAACAAAGCTCAATGTTAAGGAAGTTGTACAGTATACATACAATTTCACAATACATTCACAGTGAATGTTCATAAATGTCTCCACCAAGTTCAGTGCATTTAGTTGCATGTGTATGAACAGATTTTTTTGCTCATTTCAGGGGATGGTTGTTAATTTTGTCTACTGCATTCATAATGCAAGCTAGTAATGCCTCACATGTACTGACTTTGGGCTCATAAACTATGTCTTTCATCCATCCCCATACACAAAAGTCCATTGGTGTTAAATGGGGCGCTCTGGGTGGCCACAGACATGTAGCACCACGATCAATCCATTTCTGGAGAAAATGTTCATTTAAATATGTAGTAACAGTGTTGATGAAATATGGAGGTGCGCCGTCATGTTGAAAATACATTTGCAATCGCGTAGCAAGTGGAACATCTTAGAGCGAGCAGGGCATATCTTCTTGAAGGTATTGTATGTATGTCTCGCCAGTGCCAGTTAGATGTCCTGGGAAAATGAATGGTCCAGTAAATTGTGTGTTGATCATACCACACCACACATTTACGCTAAATCGCTAATGGAAATTGCATTGCACTGTTGCATGTGGGTTTGCTTCAGACCATATGTGCTCTTTATGTAAATTGTTTACATCATCTCGAGTAAACTGTGCCTCGTCAGTAAATAAAATGTATTTGTGTAACTCCCGATTAGTATTTAACCAGTTGCACAACTCCAAGCGAAGGGCAGGATCTCCCAGGTGTAAATGATGCAATTTTTGCTTATGGCAAGGATACAGATTATTATACTTCAGTGCACGCCATACCTTAGAGACACGTCGTGTACTGGTACCCGGGCTACGTTGAACAGCATCCTTAATATCCTCATCATCGTCTTCATGTATTGAGTGCTTGTACTGATTACGAACAGTAGGTAGAGAACCTGTCTCCCGTAACATTCGAAATACTCTACTAATGGTTTATGCGTTCGGAATCCTCTGAGTTGGATAATGTACGCGATATTCGTTAACTGCAGCCGTAGCATTACCATCACATTTACCATAAATAAACACCATATCAGCATATTGCTCTGTTGTAAATTTGAAAGGCATCCCTGTCTCATAAATAATCTACAAACTACAACAGTTACTATGTGATTTCACTTAAATACACTGTTGTTATTATATTCTTTCACTGAACAGTACAGAAAAATAACTCATTTCAAGGTTTGGAAATGACTGAAGCAACTCACTAACGGTTGCCAACAATGACATAAACATTTCTACACTCTTTATGGAAAGTAAACAAATTTACTTGTCTAATAATCTTTGCTTCTCTGGATGTTCTGTAAAACTATTCAGATAAATGTGTGGGGCATGTTCTGTTAGATTCTCCAGAACAAAAACAACAAAATAAATGGAAATCGTGCTTTACTTGAACCTCGTACAGTTTTGTGATGGCTTCATATTAGCAAAGTTGCTCAATTTCAGCCAAAATCTTTTACTAGCCAATGCTCCATAACTAAACATTTGCGGACCTTTGTTTATATGAACTTTTTTCTTTAGTTTTACTTGTAGAATAACATATTAAAATATTCGCATATCTTCATGAATCAGCCTGTATAGCAGAGATGTGAAGTTACAGATAGGCACAACAACAAGACTGTCAGACAAGTAAGCTTTCGGCCAACAAGGCCTTCATTGGAATTAGACAACATAAACACACACTCTCATGCAAATGCGACACACACACACACACACACACACACACACACACACACACACACACACATGGCTGCTGTGGCCAGAGACATTCTGGCATCGGCAGACAGAGACTGTGGTCATGCATGTGTGAGTTGCGTTTGCATGTGTGTGTGTGGGTGTGGGTGTATGTTGTTTAATTCTGATGAAGTCAGTTTTAGCCAAAAGCTTACTTGTTTGACAGTCTTTTTGTTGTGCCTATCTGTGAGTCAACATCGCTATATGGTGAGTAGCAATTTATTCTATTCATAGTATTGTCATTATTCCATCCTGGATTTTCCATTGTTAGATGAGTTGTGAGAAGATTTAATGGGAGAATTCTGGGGAAATATAGTACACATATGAAAGTGACCATGTGCAAACCAATTGCGCAGCCCATTCTTGAGTACTCTTAAGTGCTTGTAATGGGGCTCCCACCAGATTGTACTAAAGGGAGACATAAAAGCAATTCAAAGACGTGCTGCTAGATAGATGTGTTGTCCAGTTGTTTGGTCAGTGTGAGAATAGTACAAATATGCTCTTTGAACTTTGATGGGACTGTTGGAGGGGGAGAGACCTTTTTTATGTGGAATGGTGCTGAGGAAATTTAGCAAACCACAATGTGGAACTAATTGCAGAATGATCATACTAATTCTAACATTTATTTCAACTAACAACTATAAGAACAAAATTAGGGAGATTTGGGCTCATACAGGGGAATAGAGACAATCGTTTTTCCCTCATTCTATTCGCAGATGTAACAAGAGATGAAATAATTAGCATTGGTACAAAGTACCGTCTGTCATAACACTGTGCAACGGCTTGCAGAATGTGTATGTTGACAAAAATGAGAAAATTAATTAAGAAAGGGATATCAGCAGATGGTAATAGAAGGAGAATATTTAACAGTATTATGAAAAGGAAAGTTGCTACTCACCATATAGCAGAGATGCTGAGTCGTAGATGGGCACAACAAAAAGACTGGCACGAATAAATCTTTCCGCCGCCAGTAAGGCCTTATATTTGAACAGACAGAGGTAGAAGGAACTGACACAAACAAAACTCTTAAAGTTAAAAATTAAGAACTGGTTCTGCTACCAGTAAAGATTCTCTCTCTTTTTGTTGACAACTTGTTCTGACTTAACCAGCGCAAAATACTGATCACTACTCCAATGTGAGGTGACTGCAATGAAATTCAATCAGGTTATGATAGTTTACAGTTTACACCAGATGGATTCATGACCACTTATGTCATAAAGGAGATGGGCTGTTCACATTGGGTGATCACATGCATTACCTGACCTGTTTCGTTGTAACACAAAACATGTCCCATTCACACACACATTTTGCCACCACCATACAATAAGTTGCTGTTTCATATGGCATCAACATTGGTTGTCACCTTCAGTGCTTCTGCTGGTTCCCTTCACAGTTTTACATGTATGTAACATTATAGGCTGTTTTTTAAATTAAATTATTAAGTTTCTTCCCTTCTACTTTGTCTCATAGATTTCAAATACTTTAGCATATTTTCATTCTGAATAATATTGAAATTTTACCTTCCTTGAAACAAACACACACACACACACACACACACACACACACACTGTGTACTATTATAGTCATATATACACTATGATGATTCAGACTGTAATACAACATAGTCAAATGTTCCCTTAAATTCTGACATGATGCCTGTTTCCCTTTGATATTTTGGTATATGTCATAAAAATGAATGTATGTTTTATTTTGACAGGTCCGTAATCTCTGCTACATGGTAAGTCGACGGGAGAAACTGTCAAGATCATTTTTTCGCATGCGTGAACAGACATTTCACAAGCAAGTTGCTGTTCTGAGTGATCCTTCATGCACTCTGAAGACAAAAGAGATGGCAGCAGTTCTGGAAGCAAACCATGCGCCCTCAATTTATGACCGTTTGTACTCGCATCTCCCATCATCTTCTGCTACTGTACCAAACAGAAGCAGCACATCAGGTGGCTTACATTTGTCTGAGGGACCAGCAGCTTGTGCTGATTTTGAAGTTCTTCTGGCAAGAATTGCAGGCAATGCATCACCACCACCACCAGAACGCCCACCAGATGTTAATGGTCTACTAGTGAAGAAGACAACACCAACACAGTCTTCTGAAAACCCATACAAGCGGCTGTACTTCTTTAATGGTGCCCAGAGGCGACGTGCTGGAAGTGGTCCATACGGTGCCTCAAGGTGAGGTGTTGCTTTTATTTCTGTTGTAACTTATAAATAAAAAATGTACTTTTGAATCATTTCAAAGTTTTAAAAATTGAATTTTCCAGTCATGATAAAGAAGGTTTAAGCATAATCCAGTCCCCCTCCCCCATTTTTATTGTGCATAGGGAAATTTGTATCCAAAACTTCTTCTACGTTTCGTATTCTTTTTCAGAATGCATCTAGTAGATTGCAAATTGAACTAATTAATTACATGAATTTGATGATGACTTTTGTTTTGAAATCACCAAGAAAAGTGGGAAATTTAGACTTGGCTCCTACTATAATACTCCTGAAGTAATGGTTGTGGAATGCAAGTAACTTATAATTTGTCCCCTTAGGGGTTAGTGTACTACATAGCAATGTTTGGAGAATGTTTCTCGGCACTTGTGTGTATTTTGTTTTTCTTGTCTTTGTGAATGAATCTGATCCTTCTGATTTCAGCATCTTTACATAATGTGGACAACCTGATGTAGGCTATACTTGTTTCTCCAGCCTTTACCATCAGATTGGTTGCTTGACAGACTGTGTCTTATTTGTTTGGGCTGGTCAGAAAGCAGCAGTCGACTTGATAGTGCGAGGCATTAGACAATGACTAGCAGATGTCCCCCAGAGATTGTGTTCAAAACTTTTCCATGGTAAAAGAAATGAGATACATATGGAAAATGACTCTGTGTGTGTGTGTGTGTGTGTGTGTGTGTGTGTGTGTGTGTGTATGAGAGAGAGAGAGAGAGAGAGAGAGAGAGAGAGAGAATTTAAAAAAGGATCTCTTACATTGACGCTTTCTGGAAATATATGAAAAATGACTGTGTGTGTGTGTGTGTGTGTGTGTGTGTGTGTGTGTATGAGAGAGAGAGAGAGAGAGAGAGAGAATTTAAAAAAGGATCTCTTACATTGACGCTTTCTGGACAAAAAATGTAGACGTTCATGTAGCATTCTTGGAGTGAGTCGTCTGCAAATTTATTGATTTTCTGAAGCTGTCATTATCATTTCCTACCTTTGACTGTCATTAATTTGTCATTAACCTATCTACATTGTTTTGATAACATTTAGAGCTGTGGGACATGTTTTATTTTTCTAATGAGGACCATGGTTCCACCAAAATAATCTAATATTGATAAGGTATATTGTTGAAATTTTGGTACTCACTGATTTCATGCTTACTTTATGAAGTTTTCAATATACTTCCATTTTAGAATCATAATAATGTCCCTACATTATTATGATTCTGTAAAGTAAACCCACAGAAAATTACACTACCTCCACTTTGAAATTACACCTGTTGTAAATTTCAGTTCTTTCTTTTTTCTTATGATGGATACACAAGCTCCAAGAGAAATCTAGCAACTTCTCTGTATTTCAGATCACTTTTCTGTAACAAAATCTTTATGACTCTTATTTTATCCACAAGTAATGAAATATTTGGTGTCTGGTTACTAGCTTCTCCAGTATTTGGCCTGGTCTTCGGTGTTGAGTTGTTAAAATTGATTCTTTTTGCAGTTTTTCTTGTATCCTTGTCACCATTGTAAAAAGTTATTCACAACAAAATAATGGCCCTTACATATAAGTAGACATTATGTCAGCCACACTTCTGTGTAAATTGGAAAACTTGTACATGTATATGATATTACACCTGGATCAGAATAACAAAGTGATTGACATCAAGCTGTCTACAGTACTGCTTCCATGGTAACAGCCAGTCAGAGGACATGTTTGGTCATGCCTTCTGTTCCATTAACCATCTCAAAATTCTCTACTACAGCTGCTATAGATAGTTACAGACAACCCATTCGCCCACTAACTTAACAGTTGTGATCTGCTTTGTTATGTGCCTTTATTTCTCTGTGCGACGAGCATATTTTGCACTGCAGGATATCGGAAACTTGCAGCAGAAGTGCGCAAGAAAGTGTGGTTGCAAAACAGAATGTTCAGCAGTCTCCTCACTTTTTGCATGCTCAGCCACATAATTTTGGTTGCTCGGTGTAAGAGAAGAGACGCAGCAGTGCAACACTGTTGCCTCTAATAAAGGTAGTCAAAAGAAGTGCGGACTGTTTGATGATTTATAAAAACACTGTCATGAAAGTTTGCAAAGAAAAATACTGAGCAGAACAGGAAGGACATGTCCATCTAAACTGTGGACATGGACACAAGGAGGACAGACTGAGTAACACACTTGGACTCATTCCAGTAAGATGATGTGTGTTGCCACATACACATATGCTACAAGAGAGAAAACATGTATAAAACTGTGTGTGCCTCTTTGTGAAGCAGAATTATTTACTGTCAGCAAGATTTCTTTGTTAATCCTTGTCCGAACCTTCGGTTTCGGCTAGAAAAAAATTTATGGATGCAAAATTGTAGTGGAGAGATGTTAGTGTTCCATGTTGTTGTCGACATTTAAAAGTCTTTATTAAAATGCTGTTTGAAGACATTGAGTGGTTCAATGAAACATAGATAAATGCCGGTCATTACATCAAAAAAGACTGGACCGATTATAGTATATGTAGATGTAGTGCTGTTCCCATGGGGAAAGGGTGCAAGAATTGCTGTTTTGCAAGCTGGAGCATAATTTGGTTTAGTGCAGGCCTGTCTCTCAGTTTACAATTTGAGGGAACCAAGCGATTACAATGAAGTGGATCACAGTAATTTTCTGATGTTGTTCAAAAGTAAACAATTGGAAAACTTAAATGAGCTGTCTCTCATTGTGGTGGGTCATACCCAATTCTATTCAGTTTCCAAACATAAAGTTCCATTGATGGCAGCAACAAAAGTAGACATTGTTGAATGCTGAAACACCACATTGTGTAAGTTCAGGAAGATCTATGCATGGTAGGCTCATGAACTAGTGAAATGAAATAAGCCACAGTTTCAACAATATGTTGTTGTTGAGACAGCTAAAGAATACGGTCACGTGTTTCTTAGGCTCCCACCTTACCACGTCAGTGCCATCGAAATGATTTGGGTGCAGACAAACATTAAGTGACAACTAATAACAAAAGTTTCACTGTGGTAGAAATTCAAAAACTGTAGAAGAAACAGTAGTGCAAATAGAGCCAGAGCAGTGCAGTAGTGATGTACACCACACAGAATGGTT
This sequence comes from Schistocerca americana, assembly GCF_021461395.2. Lineage (NCBI taxonomy): Eukaryota > Metazoa > Arthropoda > Insecta > Orthoptera > Acrididae > Schistocerca > Schistocerca americana. The sequence continues at coordinate 423,853,999 of NC_060122.1, forward strand.
GTTGAAGAATCGTGGAAAAGTGAAGTGAGTGTAGAAAGTAATATCAAAAATATAATTACGTCATCGGGAAATTCCAGTGACTCTTACACAGAGCAGAACACAGATAACAACAGTTTCAAGGAGGAAAGTGACTGTGAACTAAGTGGCATTTATCATTTGGCATAATTCTTCTTTCTTCAATGTTTGTGTTTCACATGTTGAGTGAATGGCATCTACCGCATTTCCATAGCAAATCTTGTCTCTTTATTAAGGGGTACCCCTCTAAGCAAGTATGACCCACTTTATGCACACTGCAGTTATTGGTAAGTACGTAAGCAGTTTGTATTTTTTTAATGTTGTTAGTTAATTTATTTTTTAAAAAAAAAGGTCGAGTGACTAGGGCCTCCCATCGGGTAGACCGTTCACTGGGTGCACGTCTTTCGATTTGCCGCCACTTCAACGACTTGTGCGTCGAAGTTAATTTATTTACATTAGGAATTCAGATTAATTTTAGCATCCCTTATATTTTGAACACACCAATTGAATGTGAATCATTTTGGTTATTATAAAAGACAGTCCATGTCCTTTTTGTTTTGTTGAGATATGCAAATAATAGGAACACACACTGTGGAAGGTGGGTAATGGGGAGAGTGGGGGGTCATGCCATGCCAGGAGGGTAAAGTTGATCACCAATATTCCTTTACTGTCACAAAAAACAGTTGCCATCACTCTTCAGGGATAGGTAAACAAGAGTGGCACCGTTCATGTGATTGATGTTTTGTTTTGGGCGTGAAATGAAATACCCATGTTTCGTCACCCTTAACAATTGATTCCAACAGTTCCTCCCTCTCATTTTCACACTGTTGAAGAAACTGGTGGGCACAGTTGACATGTTGTTGCTTGTGGTGTTGTGTAAGCATTCGCGAGACCCACCACTTGCACACCTTGTGATACACCAAGTTTTCAGTCAAATTTTTCTCACATGAGCTAGCAGAAATCTCAGGAACCCAAAGAGTCAGTTCACATATAGTGATTTTTCAATCTTCGAGCAGTAGTTGCTCAAACTCTCAATGATCTTGTCTGAAACGGACACTCTTCTGCTCCAGTTTTCATTGTTAATGTCCGTGTGATCAGGAGTGAGCTCCCTACACGATTTGTGGACATGTTGAATGGGCATACACTTTTTGCCTTAAACTTCACATAATTTGTGATGAACGTCAATAGGCAGAACCCCTTTTGCATTTAAAAACTGGGTAACTGCACGGATTTCACACTTGGCAGTAGTGGCTTCTTCCAAAAGTCGTCAGTACTGCTACCTTCACTATGAAGTCCAAGTTATATCCCAACTGCACAAAGTGACCATCTATGCCTGGAATGACAATGGAGCATTATGGATAAAGTATTGCCACATCTCAGATGTACTGGATAATTAAAAGATGTGCATGTAACAAAACAGGGCTGCCTAGTCGGCAGCTTATCTGTGTCTGCTTGGCAGGTGAGTTGCAGGTGCTCAAGTGTGATGTACCTGATGGGGCAAATTTGGAACAGCATGACATACAACATTCAAAATTCTATTAAGAATTGGGACAAATTACCCAGCACAAGAAGTAATCTACCTTAGCTGTAATAAGCAAAGATAATGAAGTCAAAATTTTAAGTACTGGAATAAAATGCTGTGGCAACAGACAACTGTTCTTATGTCACATTTGACATATTCCTTCTTACCATAAAGGAGTGCTTAAAAATGTGTAAGAATTTTGAATTAAAAATAAAACTGATAAAGACACATTGAGAGGAGTGACAGAATTCTGCTATTCAGGAAAAAAGATTTCACAACATAGCTGAAGCAAGGGGGTCACCACAAAGAGATAGGCGCAATGCAACCGGTAGGGAGGAAGAGAGTAATTAGATAAAATGGGCACATTGGTGCTACAGCAGAAGGATGTCATAAATTAAGTAGGCCAAGGCAGTGGGAAAAAGGAAATGGGGAAAGAAGTCCATGGTAATCATCCCCAAGAGAAATGATAGATTACAAGAGCATTTATCAACTAATCCAGAAATAATTAAATTGGCATTGGAAAGAGTAGCATAAGGACGCAGTATGTGGACAGCTTAAGTTTAGAATGTATAAAGCAGTGTTGGTCTAGGATGTTGTGTATAGTTAGAGATTCGACAATGAAAAGTTTACACAAATAGGAAGAGGTGAACGGTGTAACCAGACAAGTAAAGACAATGAGGACTAGTGACAATAAGTCTACCATTTCTGCTATTCTGTGTCCTCTGAATCCATTGTGTCCTTCTCCATCTCATACTGTTGTTACCCTACTAGAATTAAATTCTTTTCTTTATATTAAACATGTATGACATACACACTGCAAATTTTCATACTCTTGCCCGTTTCAGTGTGATCTTTGCTTTTGAGGTACGTATTTTTACTTTTAGCAGCTCTCATGTATTAGATTTAACATTATCTTTACTACACCGCTTTAACTTTCCCATTGTACTTTCCATCTGTCATTGACTCATAACTAATTGCCCTTTGCTTTATTTAATTAGCAATCAGCAAGTATTTTGTATCAAATGAATATTCAGGCATGGGAATATACATCATATTTATAACAGTTCTTCAAATGTAGTTGATGAGAGCAAGCTCTTCCACTAAAAAATTGTGTGTTATTAACTTTGCACTTCTCAGCAAATTCTATTTGAAACTAAAATAAGAAGGATATCTGAGGACATGCAACAACTCACAACAGATGAGTGCCTGTGTCAGCACCATTAAAAGGTCTGAAAATCACACTATCTTTTGAGCTTTCACTCCTTTCACTGTAATGTGTGCTCATTCCACCCCCTCCCTGCCCCCCCCCCCCCCCCCAACACACACACACACACACACACACACACACACACACACACACACACACTTAGAAATCTTCTACCCTCGCCAGTGCCATCTGTGAGCCAAATGCAAGTGAATGGTTCATTTCCCCGGAGTTTATTTATAGTGTCCATCTTGAGATTTCCACCTCTTGTATTATTTAAAATTGATAAATGTTGCACTTAAAAACAAGTGGATAAAATAATAGTGTTTCCGTATTAGAATGACAAATATTACACTTTTTGATTTAATTTAATTTATTTATTTATTTATTTTCAGTGGCAGTGAAACAGAAGCGAAGGTGTCAGCATCTCGGCGGGCGAGTGGTGCCTCCAGTACTGAAGATGACGACAGGCAACGCCATAGGTATGCCAGATCTGCAAAACATAATCGTGTGTGCCTGTGTGAAGAGCGAACAAACCGTTATACGGATGGGAAGGATGTTAGCTTATTAGCAAACTTTGAAACAGGTTTGGTACTTAAATTTCTATAAATGAAGCACATTAATGTTTAAAATCTGTGTTACTTGTTACACTACTAGTCGAACTGTGTCATTTTGGTTCTTACTGAGTGATCACAGCAAAGACTTGGTGTTTAGTGCACTTACACTCTATTGGATCTTTATCCTTTAGAATGGATTATTCGATTCTTCTACAAACTGTTGATAGTACGCCCATGCTTCACGACACACCTCCCTCATATAAACTAGATCTGATTTTTAAATGTTGACTAAAGATTTTTTATGTTTTACAACTAATTACATTGCTTTCCCCTTCCTATGCCTGTTTGATATGTGGCTTCACAAACAGTTATCACAGCAGACAATAAATAGACACCCAGAATAGGTGACAATTGTCTGACATACATTTTCTGTTTTATGAGAAGGCATATAGCACTCTGTAGGATGTTAACTACACACAGGGCACTCTGAAATGAGCAACATACAGAGGTTTTATGGTGTCATGGTATGGCCTTCCAAGTTTTGAAGAAATCACTATACTGTACACAATCAACAATTTACTGTTTTTTGTTTACTGTATTGTGCAATGTAATATAAAGCCAAATTTGGTCGTTATATTTAAGTCAGTGCTGTTAAAACAGAGAAGGCTTCAGTTCTATCAACACAAAAACATAGATATTGTGACAGGATTAAGTGTTCCAAGAAATATAATAATAATAATGACAGGAAGATTTGATTGTGTAGTGCTACCAGCACTTACTAAGTACACAGTCACATGGTGAGAATAGGCTTGAGTACTTTTATTAACACGAAATTACAGAAGGGAAAGAATCAGTTGTCATAGGTGGCTTGTCAATATACAGCAAGCAGAGAACAGAATAAGCATAAAATAAATAAATTACAAGTCCAAGCAGTAAGTAATAAACATTAACACAGTGCTCCAAGCACCAGACACAAACTTGGCGGTTGATGCCATTCATTTGTCACCACATAGTCACTCAAGTTGCACCACAACTGCATCACTGGGGAGCCTGAATGAAGCTAATACATGTGACCCTAGCCATAGTAGTCGACATGTGCAGCAGTCGCTGCACAAGCCCCCTTGATGAAAGCAAAGCATAGCATGGAACTTATTCTCTGAACCAGGCTGGGAGCTGGGAAGTGGGCATGTCGTCCGGAACAGGTGGTGCATGTAGGTTCTGTGTTGACATGTTGTGGTGCCAGGATTGGAAAATGGGGTCTCGTATCTGCCATGTGTGCAGCTATTGACCACAAGGTGGGTGATGCCTCTTTGAAAATGTAAACGGGCTTCACACTACTATGAGACACGATGGTCTGTTTTCTGTTCATAATCATGACCATCATTTGTGTGTGTGTGTGTGTGTGTGTGTGTGTGTGTGTGTGTGTGTGTGTGTGTGTGTGTGTGTGTGTGTGTGTGGAACTCTCCAGTTCGTCATCTATTTCGGACAGTAGGCTGATATCAGTTAACTCCCCTGGCGAACACAAACTCTTGGCATAAACCAATTCTGCTGCTTAGGCCTCTAATTCTGGTTTGTACACATGGCTCATAGACCCAGCAGGACTATGGGCAGTGCACGTGTCCAAGACATTCCACATTAGCGCAGCCTTCAGCATCCGATGCCAACGTTTCACCATGCCATTGCTGGCCGGATGATAACTGGTCATCTTTGGATGGATATAGCCACAGAACTTCACCAACTGCGTCAACAAGTTTGACTCGAACTGTTGGCCCCTGTCAGTAGCAATATGGAGTGGACAGCCAAACCTCGCTAGCCACATCGTTGGGAAAGCAGTGGCTAGTGTTTCTCTGTGGATGATGCCTGGAGGTACTGCCTCAGGTCATCACATATATCTATCAATCATTGTGAATATTTAATGTTGGCCGTCCGACAGAGAAAGTTGTCCCACCAAATCAAGATAAATGTGGGTGAAGCATAAAGAAAAATCTGGAGATTCTTTGAACAGGGAATGATGTGGTGAGTGATTTTGTGATGCTGGCAAGCTCTCTTCCACTCACGGTAGTTTTTCTATTCCTGACCACACAAACTGCTGAGATGCTAGCTTGAATGTTGACTGGACTCCAGGATAACAAAGATTATGTAAGACATCAAACACTGGTCTGCAAAATGCAACGGTGACGAAAGGGCACACACTGCCATGTGACACCTCACAACACAGTTTCATGTTCTTGCCAGGCACATCAAGTGCCGAAATGTTATCATGCAATTTGATGTTCAACTTGGGATCTTCTTGTTGCACCTTGTCAAGTACCATCGTGTTCTCAGGTTGTGACATACTGGTAACTCTAGACAGTCCAGAACCACATTAGTGATGCCCAGTACGCAGTGAATATCTGTAATGAACTGGCTAATGAATTCCAGGTGCCTGAGCTGCTGCAGGGAACAAGTTTTGCTGTTTTTCTCAAAAGGGTATGTTAAGGGCTTGTCGTCAGTGTATATTATGAACTCCCTTGCCTCGATCTCTGGCCAGAAGTATTTGATTGCTTGATATATGGCTGAAAGTTCCTAATCACGTGTGTTCAATCTTTGCTGGGAAGGTGACAGTTTGCACAGAAAATAAGCCAGTGGCTGCCACGCGTTGTCCATCCATCACTGGAGGGCTGCGCCAATGGCTAACTTGACTGGCGTCCACCACTACTGCCAGTGTAGCATCAAGCTTAGGGTGCACCAGCAGTAATACTTGTGCTAGGATTTTTTTTTAGTCACTTCAAAACCCACATACATCTCCATGGCCCACTGCACCAGAGAACTGCTGTTAACCATTGGACCAGCTAGTGCTTCATTCGGTGGCGTATATTGTTCTGCAGTGCATGGTAAATACTAATGGTAAAGTTAAGCATTCCTAAGTATCTACATAGCTCCTTTATTGTAGGTGGCTTAGGTAGCTGTAATATGGATTCAGCCTTCTCAGTGAGTGGTAATGAGCCTTCTCAAGGTATTCGATGTTCTGTGAATTCAACTTCAGGTTGTCCAAACACACATTTTGCCATGTTCAATAGCATGCAGTATTCTTTTAAACACTCTAAAACTTCTTTTGGATGCTGGCGATGTTGGTCCTTGGACGATGAATACACTAACACATAATCCAAACAGGCAAAACAGAAGGTCCACTCACAGCAAGACAAAGTCGTTGAACCGTGGCAGGTTTGTGCAGCATTAGGTACGCCAAAGGTCATAAACTTGCTCTCATACGATCTAAATGGTGAATAATCGCAGTATTCGGAACATCCACTGTTGCCATGGGAATCTGGGTATACAGTTTCGTGCAGTCTATAACACTGAATATAATGGATCCATGCAGCACATAGCTATAATCTCTTAGTAGTGACACTGGATAGCGATTAGGCACGATTCATGAGTGGAGCCTTCTGTAATCACCACACATATGCCAAGCTCCTCACTTTTTGGGTACTAAACACAGTGTGGACGACCATGACAAACTTCTGTGGTTTTTATGTGGTGGGTCTTACCAAGAAAAACTTGTTGTGGTGCACCTGGAGGTGTCGTTAAGGTTGGAAACTCATGCAGCAGTGGGCAGTACTTCTCGTCCGCAACCCGTATGACCTTGATTTCATACTTTGTGGCACCGCGATGATACCCAGTGGCCCTAAGTCCAGTAGTATTGCCCACAAGATGGGCTACATCCTTCAGGAGCTGGTAGTGAGCTAGGAAATCAGCACATATAATTGCTTCAGCCACACCCACTACCGTTAAATCCCATGTGAATTGAACAGTGGAGTCCCAAATTCAACTCTTCATGCTAAATGCCATACGTTGCAATTGCTGAATTATTGGTGGCAGACGAGCTAAACTCAATGGGCGGTATGCAACAGTGCAGTGACCCTCTGGGCAGGATACTAAGACTGGATCATGTGTCTATTAAATACTTCTGGTCTGCTACCCTGTCAGTAACGAATAGGTGCAGGGACATAGTTGGGCAGTTGGTGGCGCATACAACCAACCGTCGTTTGCATTTGAGTAGTTCACAGGGCCTGGTGTAGTTTTTACCCTGCGCTTCGAATGACCCTCCTGCGACGCTGTGACTATGAATGAGCCCGGTCTGTAATCTTTTGTGGGCGTTCTCTGCTAGTGGAGCCATGATTGTATCCTGAACATTGGAAGCATAGCGTCGATCGAGCTGATTCACTACCAATGAAAAATTTAGTCGCATAAATTGTAATTCCAGCACGGCAAAAGCAGGTGTCGACCTGGGCAAACCAGAGAACTGGGTTATGCGACCAAAACATTGGAAGGCAAATGAACAGTAATACTGCAGGCTGTTTCATCCTGTAATCAGTAGTACTGGGGACCAGTCTTCTCAGTGCTGATCACGTTGGGGTCACAGTTCACTGGAATATTTGATCATGTAGTGCTAACCATACTTAATAACTGCTCAGTCACACCCTAAGAATAGTCTTGAACAGTTTTACTAACACTAAGTAACAGAAGGGAAGAATCAGTTGCTAAAAACAACTTCTCATTATACAGCAATCAGATAACAGAATATACATAAAGTAAATGAGTTACAACTCCAAGGAGTTAGTAATAAACATTAACACAGCACTCCAAGCAGCAGACACAAACATGGCAGTTGATGCCATTCATTTGTCACCACATAGTCACTCAGCTCACGCCACAACTTCATCTCTGGATGACACTAATGGAGCCAATGCTCATGACCACAGCAGTCAGCTTGAGTTGCGATTGTTACAACAACAACAACAACAACAACAATAATAATAATAATAATTTAAACTTACAAAAGCTTAGTAACACCTGTAACAAATCTTGTAATGTAGATGAAACTACCAATTGTTGACTGTTCACCATTCAGCACTTATTTTTTACCAGGACAGCTGCATAAGCAAAAATTTATTTTAAAAAACTCAGGAGTAGTGCACATGCATTGAGGTCTATGTAACTTTTTGCGATGACCACAAGCAATTGCTTGCTGAGACATTCGTAAAAAATAAGTCATACAGACTGCTTGTGGATTAGCTTATTAGGAAAGAGGATTAGAAACTTATAATGTTGGTCATATACTTTTATGTTATTTGATGCATTGTAAGCTATAAATCACGAGAACTGACTGAACTTTGCGTGCGGGCATCAGTTGTGTCAGTATTCCCTAAAGTGGCATTGGTAGATACAAGAAACAAAAATAAGGAAATTCAATCATTCCCACGCAGTTGATTGAAGGGTAGTGCATAGTTTGCCCAAATACACTGCTGGAAAAAAAAGGCAACACCCTCAGGGATAAGGCCAGTCTACTGACAAGTGGTGTGACAGGATTTTCATCGTTGTAGGAGTATATGATTAAAAAAAATTCAGGCCAAACTAAACAGACTTCACAGAAAAGGATGCCCAAATACTCGCAACAGTACACAATGTACCCCCTCCCTCTGGCAGCAAAAGGGGCATGTATTCTTGCATGCAAACAATCATAAAGGTACTGAATGGGTTTCTGTAATGGATTGTCCCAAGCATCTTGCACCTTTTGTTGCAATTCGGTAGTGGTTCTTGCAGGCCTTGGACAACAAGTTAAGTTCCCACTTCATCGTGTCCCATATGTGTTCAGTTGGTGAGAGATCTGGCGATCTTGCTGGCGAGGGCAGTTGTTGTGTTGCACAAAGAGCCTGTTCTATCACAGCAGCTGTATGTGGATGTGGATTGTCCTGCGGAAAAAAGACATCATTTTCCTGTTGAAGAAATGCAGCAGCATTGGGATAACAACGTATGCAATGTACTGGGCACTGGTTACTTTATCTTGTGGAAACACCAAATGTAACCATGAGTTCTAACTGATGCCCCCCCTCCCCCTGACACACACACACACACACACACACACACACACACACCAAGCCTGCAATGAGACTGTGTCATTGGTGAATGCACTCTGGAATCATTGAAGACAACAGAGCATCATTCCGTCCTCTAGTCCAACTCTTTCACAACTTCAGGTCAGACATGTTTTGAGATGTTGTCGTGTCAGTGGCAGCCTGGCCAGAGGTACAAGTTTTCTTAATCCTGCAGGAAGCGGAAAATTCCCAATTGTCCCTCATGACACAGCAAGTGCAACATGTGCCTGGATTTCATCCTCGGATGATGTTTGGTCCGTCACCACTGCTCACACAATGCGTCAGTTTTCATGTGCTTATGTATTACACCGATATACAGAACCTGATCTACAGGGAATTTTCCACAAATCACTGTTGCAAGCAGTGGCACAGCACCTGTGCATTGTGCCCAACATGTGCAGCAATCCATCAATGTGTCTATGTAGCTTCCCACAGATGCACAATGTGACCCTGTTCAGATGGCTGAAGCTGTTCAGGAGGAGTACGTACGTGTGGGTGAGGCATGACTGTATCCAAAAGTGTTGCAAACAGTGTTTATCTCTGAACTCAGCATGGTTACTACAGAACATAGGATGCACACAGTGGCCCCCTGGCCGCTATCTGATTGCCAATGCCCGTGTCAAATAAATCACTGACACTACAACCCCTCAGTATGCACGTGTTATATCCAGGTGTCACTGAACACAGTCCTTGAGGTTGTTTCACCCCACTCCCCTTCCCCTGCCATTGTATATAGGTGTGTAAGAGAGGGAAAATGGTTGGCGGAACTGGCAGAGGGGAATAAGATAATGATGTAAGAGGAAGCTCAAATTCAAAATTCAGGAAATGATAGACTCTACCTTACAACAAAGTTATTGCTCTTAGTGTGAGCATCTTGACGGAATACATGAAGGGTGGTCAGCTTAAAAATCTTGCCACTGAAATTTCTTGAACAGCATTTAGTCATGTTAATGCTACACAATATAAAAGATTACTGCAAATGCATTTCTTGGATTTGCCACTGGTTAACATTGTGCAAGTCCCACAATAATTCATCAACACAACTTTCTGACATCATCAGGTGGTGATAGTAGCTGTCATCACTGCAACAAGACATGACTGGAGACTCGCGCATGATGGTGTATAAATTTATCAAGGCCAGAAGCAGGAATTAAAGCATGTGTGGAGAAGTAATCACAGTTGGGGTGAAAGTAGCCTTCTTGGTGCCCTTGCTTGTAGCTCTAGTAAAATTCGGTACTGTCGCGTAAGTATCACCAGTTATGTCTTGTAGCAGTGATGACAGCAACTACAATCATCACCCCACGATGAACAGTTGTTTTGATGAAATGTTGTGCGACTTGCACAATTGTAGCAAATCAAAATGGCAGCAAGTGTGTTTGCAACAGATCAGCTGAGAAAACTTGAATTGCTCAATTTCTGTCTGCAGATTGCTTTTCTTTATTTTCAAATAAACAGTTTTGGGCCAGCAGTCCATCTTTGGAGCATTTGTTACATTTGCAGAGTAATTTGTCATTACAGAACTGCATATTCACTGCCATAACTACAAATATTTTGCAGTAACTATAACAAATGATCCAAAGATGAGCAGCTGGCCCAAAACCAGTTGTATAAAAGTAAAGAAAAGCACTCTAAAGAAAGAAATACGACAGTTTTGTAAAAATTATGAACCGGTCTAGTTTTGATAAAGCTGAAAAGTCACACAAAATGTGACTCTTTTTAAGAGGGAAGTAAAATGAAGTAGTATCAGATGGGGAGAAACCATATTTACTATGTGTGTACAGTAATTTTTATAAATAATCAGCTTATGCTGGTGATTAATGCAAAGTTCATGCTTTTCTTAATACTTCCTCAGTCAGCTACTTAGACAGTTTTCAGAGACAGAAAAACAGCCATTTACATCATTCATTTAAAAAAAATATTTACTGGCTTGTTTGTGTTTGATGTGAATACTGTAAAAGACCTAGACACATAGATTATTCTACACCTTCATTTTAATTCTTTAATTGGTAATAATTTTAATTGGAAATAAAAAGGAAGTTTGATTGTCATTACAAAAAGTTCTTTGTTCTCAGTTCCTGTACAATTCCTCACATGATGCTTTCATTTAGTATAGCTTGAAGCATTCTAGCAAGCCTATTGGTATATAGCAGTCAGGACATCAACAGCTTGTTTACTTCACAATTGGTTCACCACAGGTTTAGTGATAAAGTAACAACTGTAAAAGACAATGTTCATGGTGCCAAAGTGCACCATATTTGATCAGTGTGTAATGGAATCTGGGCTACAAAGGTATACCTTCTAAATGTAACAGAACACCATAACCCTGTTGCAATATTTATACTTGCGTATATTACAGACATCAGGGGCTTCTAAGAACATATGTCCATAATTTGCCATGTGAGGCGAATATAGTTGTTTGAATTGAATACCACAATGAGAAAGTTTGTATCTAGAAATTGTTTTGCCTTGCTATATATTTTAGACAGTTTTTAAAGTTTGTTTGCATTTGTGGCTTGAATTTTATACAAAGTGATCAAAGGGTTTGGACATTGTTACAGCAAGCGCTATTAAATGTAAACCTTATCTTTACAATTAAAAATTTATTACATTTTTCATGGTCCAGTTAATTAAAGCTTACCTAATTATGGACAGTAGTAATAGAAGAATTTATTCATTATTTCTTTGTAGTACTCAAATTATTTAATTGTTTACTGTCATAGAAAAGTTATTTAAAGGTGCCCACATAGTTACATTAGCATTAAATTCATCATTATGATTTCTGTAAATTAAAAATTGTTTGTTTCACTGTCTCCATCCATTGTATATTAAGTTTGTTTTGAGAACATTGTTGTAATAGATTCAGTGTCCAATCTTTGAAGACCCATGTTGGCATTTATATTTCCTTAAGCCTTCCTCTCAGTTCTGTTACTCTATCATATTCTCATCTGTCTGCACTGTTAATCGAATTATACGAATGATGTCAAAACATCCACATTTGTTTTGTGCTAATCTCATAGTACTGTCATCTTTATTCATCCCCTAGTATTATTTACTGAATTCACACTTCCTTGTGTTGATCTTTTGCCATTCCTGCTTATTTTGTTATCTTGTCATCTGCTGCTCTACGTATTTTGAGGCATTCTTTGAATTGCACAAAGAGAATAGCCTGTCTGAATCCATGTGTGTTGAGTGAGGTGGAGAATGGCTAAGGCACTGGAGTTGCATTCAGAAGGAATGTCATTCAAATCTCCATCCTGAAATCCTGTGATTTCCCTAAACTTTTCCAGGTGAATGTCTGAATAGTTGCTTGGGCAGGGCCACTTCGATTTCTTTCATTATTCTTCTTTAGCTGATTAATTTCTAATGGCCTCAAGGGTGACGCAACATAAAACCATGTAATTCTTAAGATTTTCCTGGCAATCTGTTGACATCATGTGGTGTCAGATATTCTGCCAGATACCGGTGTCATTCTTGCGCGATATTTCGACAACTTGACTCATCATCTTAATGACATCTGAGACTCAGGTAGCACCTGATGAAGATAACAAAGTCATGTTGTCAAAATATTGTGCAAGAATGACGCTGATATCTGGGCGAATACTGGACACCTGAAAAATGTCAACATTAAACCATGTTTCCTTCCATGCACACTGTTGGGTAGTGCAGAGGACAGTCTTTGGCTGCAAGCATAGCCAGTTCATTGTTGTTAGCATATGCTGAACAATCAAGGCAGGAAGCTAGGATGATGGCAAATCATGCCTTTCTCAAATGCCATACCGCTTTTATTCTTGAATAATTTTAGAAAATTTGTAATTAAGACTGTAACTGTACATCACTTAATTACAAACAACTAGTTTTGGTCAAGATAACATACCATCCTCAGTATATGCTCAGTGAAAAGATAGGCCATAATCAAGCACAGTGCACATAAACAAAAAGACTCATCATATATCTAATGGCATTGGTCACATAATCTATCCTTAAAAAATGACATCAGTTGCAGGACTTGTATTAGAATTTGATAATTTGGTATCTGCATCAAGGCTATAGATCAGCTATATCGAAACTACAGATCTATCTCACACATAAGGTGATAATGTAATGTGGGGAACTGCATAGTTAGGCTGAAGTGGTATTACAGGGTGTATACAATCCGGGAAAAGCCCAGGAATTTTTTCATCCAGGAGAAAACTGGGAAAAACCCGGGAATTTTTTGGAATTCTGGGAATTTTTTATTGTTTTAGTTTTCAATTAAATTTTTGTGATTTTGACTGGTAAGAACCAATACTCTAACAAAGGATATTACTGTATCCCCCTTCTGCAGGATAATACTGCAGCAACAAAACATGAACGAGAGGGGGGAGGACGAAAATAAAACTTAAGTCACAAAGGAAAAGCGCCATATACAACAACAAAACACATTGCTCATACAAACGTCTGCCAACAGCAAAGTGTGTCAAAGGCTTTAGGAAGACTATGCACAATGCTTCCTAACAACAAATTGCCTCCGATGAACATGACGTGACAGCTGTTTACATTTGATTCGTTTGAGCAGTTGCGGGCGCTCTCTTGTGCATGCGCAGTTGAGTCGCGTATGAGTATACCTTCTCCCGCTTCCAGCTACAGATGTGTGGCTGGGCACCACTATCTAATATTGCCCTGGTTCGGAAATATTGTAGATCCAGTGCTGATGCACAGAGCAGTCTTGAGTTGTAGTGGGGAGGTGGGTAGTCACCATGCAACCTGTGTTTACATTTAGTGATTTTGCTGTTTCCTCTTCATTTATTGCTCTCACATTAAATGAAAACAAAACGAATTTCTGTGACCGGGATCTATCATATGAATTAAAATATGTTCACATAATTACGGAAGGCTAAAATATTTTGGTTGGTTTCAGGTTTTATTTCCACCTTACTGACAGCACAATGAAGTTATTTTTGTCGGTTTGCTAAAGAGATTTGGCTTTTATTAATCTTTTCCGCTGAGTCAGTCAATTTATTTGAAACGAAGTGTTTAATTTCACACTGTTGGCTAGTTTCAACTGTTCGCTGCATTTCAAGTGCATGTTTTCCAACTTCTAGCTTGTATGGCATTATGCCATAATAAAGAACCAAACATGAGATAATGCAATACTGATACTCAGGAAAATTTACATCTGAATCTGGACATAAGAATGTGCACTTTAAGCTGAATTATGCATTTTAGTATGGTTTACGATATTCCGATGCTCTTGAAGTATCCTTTGATGTCTTGTTTCTTTTATGACATAATGCAAGATCTTTTAATATTTTACACGTATGAACATATGGGCTTCCTGCAACATCGTAGCTGCGCAAGCACAGTGACGCCTGTTATCTGGTGCTCTCTGGTAACTGCTGAAATGAACCAATTTGTAACAGGTCAGGGGAAAATATTGCGAGTGGTGGTTTGAAAAGCGTTACTTTCAAAGTAAATTTTCTTTTACGCAAGATGAACTATGTGCGAGAATGTACGATGAATTTGTTAAATCGCAGAGTGTTTGACTCTCATTTAAAAATCAACTCTTTGAGGACGACCATCTAGAAGAATTTTGAGCCCAGAAGATCAGACATTTATGTCATTATTAAAAATTTTACTGGCACATTTGAGTGATGTATCTTAAAGTGTAACACATGCAAAGAAGCTTAGCTTTTCTTGCAGCTTATTAATCTGCAAGACCAGTATTATATGTGAAAGCTTTGTGTTTCTTGTACCACCACTACATATATTAATTTAAACCGTTCACTTTCCTTATTTGTGTGTTTGTGCTACTTAAGAGTGATCTTGCTATTGGCTGACTACATCACATGTCCTAAGCTGTCATCAGCTGGCGAGATCAAGTGACATGAGCTACGACTGACATACAAAAGCGCATCGCAATCTCGATTTCCATGCTTCGGAAAGTGACATGCGGTGTTTCGTGGAATTCAAATTTATACGTTCGTAACACAAAAATTTCAGCATTCATGTTGCTGCCGCACTTCAAAGAGCTTTCCATAACATCCACCCCCCCCCCCCCCCCCCCCCCATGTATTCACCCACGAGGGAGTAGTCCAACCCGATGTATCGAAACCTGTCTTGAAATATTTTACACAAGAAAAATACACTGAGAGAAATGCACTGTGTGAATTTTACATGCTAAGGCGCACTGCAAGTATTTCGTGTTAAAATTACTTATTTTTGACACACCAAGAATGACAGCAGTTTATACAACCCTTCCTGGCTAGCGTGCAAATCACTGAATGAGCAGAAGCAGCTGTGTGTCACAAAAATCCAGGGTGTGTACAAGTGAATTTTAAGCACTTAAACCATACTACAATGATACATATCATTAATTTTTTTGGATACCTTCCAGAATTGCACACCAAGAGTCCCATACAATCTTCATTATGCGTGTAGATAGTTTATCCTTCCTGAGACCTGAGAATCTCTACAATTTTTTGCCTGTTGTCAATATTGATACAGTCAAGATACATGTCTACCCATTCCTGAAAAGAATGTGTGTTAATGGATTGATAAACAGACAGTCAGACAGCTGATCTGTTGTAGATGTAATTCTTACAGAGGGTACCAGCAGAGGGCAAAAATTCATGGCAGTGCTTCATGTCACATTACCGACATATTCCATCAGTTGCAACTTTATTTTGGTGAAATGTAATATTTCGTACATATACATCATTTATTACAATTCCTGTTGCACCATCCTTATGATAATTTCAGAATTTTGTAGATTTTGTTAACAATTAAATAGTTCATTATTTATTCCCTATAGTCACCACAGAAATACAAAATGTCTATTGAGAGAGGAAAAGAAACATTTTCCTTGTGCCAGACAGATCTGGCAAAAGATGAAGCTGGATAATAGCAAGTAGGGCTCGCACATCAAGAGTTCCACACAGTCTTCGTTATGCATATACATTTCATCCATCTTGGGACTCAAGAATCTCTACGATTTTGTGCCAGTTATTGATATTGATACAGGTATGATAAATGTCTACCCATTCTGAGAAAAGGGTATTAACAGATTCAGTTGTACTGCAAAACCTTGCTTCTTGCCAAATTTCATGATTATTCATCAACAGGAAGTACCCTATAGGTTTTGATGTGTGAGTTTTGCAATTATAAAAATATTTGACGTAAATGGCAGTATATATATATTGCATTGGCTTAGAAGCTCTGCTTTTTCACACAGGCAAGGGACTGAAGATCATAGTATGCACCATGAACTTCAACTTGATACGTCTGTCAGTGCCTGAGCAGAAGGGGATGGATTGACAGGCAGCTGTATAACAAAATAATAATAATAATAATATATATATATATAATAATGATTTTTTTTGTTTACTTGTACTGTGAAATCATGCTTCTTGCCAAATTTTATAATTTCAACAGGAAGTATCCTACAGGTTTTAATGAGTGAGTTTGCGAGTATCAAAATACGTGAAGGTTAAATTTCATACAGTGCCAAGGGACTGTAGACCTTAGTAGTGATATGAATTTCAATTAGGTACATCTGCACAATCCTGAGAAAAAGGGTTTCTAGCAGACAGACAGACAGACATACGAATAGACAACAGAGTAAGAATTCTGTTTTTTATCGAATGAGGCAAGGAACCCTAAAAATTAATGCTTTCAGGCACTTCACATTAATCACTTGTTTTTTTAGACTGAATTTGAGTGTAGAGAGAAGTGGTCTCAAGCATTGTTGTGCATATTGTGCTGTTTACCAGACACACTTGATCAAATTCAGTAATCCACATTATATCGACAGCCTTTTCTTCATCCTTCTCAAAGCCAGAAGTGTCATTACATCCATGCATTGGGTCCAACATTACCAATGAATTATTTTGTGTAATGTCTAAGAAGATCTTTCAAATGAAGTGTTGAAAATCTTTCCACGTTTTGATACATCAATTACAAGATTTTTGAAACTAAAGAGTCTGATTTTATTTTTGGTCCTACTTTACCATGAGGTTCCTGAAGAGAAAGCTGCAGAAACAACAATCTGTTCATACTTACCACTCACAATATTGCATACAAATATGCTATAGCATTCGTCAGTTGCACAACTGATTCTCTTTTTTTCGCTGAAAAGTGATAAAGTGTATTTTGCATGCAGTTCTTTCACGAAATATGAGCAATCAGTGTTATACAAAGCAATTGTGGGGATAACAGTGACCTTTGTCTTCAGATCAGCAATGAATTTCTCTACAGTATTGCCTGTTAGTGACATTCCTGTACACGTGTACTTGAAGTAAATTTTGCGATTTTGCAAACTGCTGTTCTGTATGATCTCTTGAATCAGCTTAACTGAAAGCACTGGAAATCAGCAGTGTTCATGTAACTTGCAATTTGTATATCTCATACATCCCCATTAGTAACAGTGGATTGTCTCTCACAAGCAGTTCCAAATCTTTCATAATTTTTCTTTAACACTTTTATGAATTTCATGTAGTCACTTAAGTCTTTCTTACGTTCACACAATTTTTGCTCAGATTTTACTGAAAGAAATTGGCCTTAGACACTTTGTTTTCTCCTTCCTTCATTTAACCAAAAATTCACAGCCTTTTTTCCCTCATGGAAAGCTATTACAGCTCATTTTCTTTGGGCTAGGAAGGTGTACTTGTGGAAAGATATGAAAGAACAATTTTCAACATTTCATTCTCTTACTGGCATAACTATCAACGTTAAAATCACAATTCACAGAATCATCGTAATTATTTCCTATTTCTTCTAATGTTTCCAGTTTCTAATAAAATTTTGACATCATTCGCATGAATGTCCAAGAAAGTAACAAGTCAGTAATGCATATGTAGATCTTTGGGAGAAGTAGGTGATTTTGATTGTGTACCACATTCTCCATATTTCATCTCTGCCAGATTGAAAATGTTGATTGGATTCCACATTACTGTTGTCTCTGGAACCAGCATAAAGACAGATGCTATTACCAAGCATATATGAAGGAAACACAATGAATATTAATTCACTTTTGTATCTATTAATTACATGTACCAATATTACAGAAGTAACCAGTGACAGGTACGGCTATTAAATGAGTTGCAGATTTGAGCGAATAGTTAACAGTGAACAATTGTGTCAAAAAATCTGCCAGTGGAAACTGAAATTCGCAGTTACAAACTACAATCAGGTTGTGTTGTGTTATTTGTTTACTGATACATCAGCAACTAAGAAATGCACCTGCTGTGCTGCGTATGCACAGTCTGCTACAGCTCTGTAAGGTTTTACCTGTCTCCAGTCCCCTGGTGGCCTATTTTCAACATTTTAGAGTATTTGAAGTGCATCTTAGCCAAAATTTTGTCAGTGCATTTTTGTTGGCATGTTCTTTCTTTACAAAAACAGCAAGGCAGATTTCTTTAGTATCCCACAGATTGAGATTCCCCTCTTATACTAAGTATCAGTAGGGAGAACATGCCAGAGGTACTTGGGCTCTAGGTGACAGTCACTTCTCATACCCTCACAAGACACAGCCGCTGCAGCAAGCAAGTTGGCGCCACACTCTGACGAATGTTTGCTGCTAAATACTGCAGCCCAGGTATGGTGAGCCAGTCTCTGGCTAGTCACTGAAGCCTTTAGCTAGGCACCATTGAATAGTAGAGTTTTGATTTTGCCTGATTTATGTTTGTGATTTGGATTGGATTGTTGTATATACTTAAGATGCCTTTTCTACATTCCTGACTTGTTTTGGTTATTCGTTCACTTCGTGATGTCTGCTGTCATTTACCTCTGGAAGTGCCTGTTTCAATCTGCTGGTCTCTGTGTTACCAGTAGTGTGAGTTATCATAATCTGTGTTCTACATCTGCAGAGTAGGGTAGAAGAGTTTCGACATGTCACATTGGGCCAGGCCATTGTCAGTATATAGACCAGATGAAAAAGAACAGAGTTGTGTTAACTGTAGGCTAGTAGGCTACAAGGCAGAGTTACTACAACCCCTTACTTAGATTTTCCAGTGATTTCAAGTGTTGCCTGAGCAGTACAGATGTGGGTATATGGTTAAACTAACAGTGTAGTGTATGTCTTCCTCAAAGATATTTTGGTTTTTCACGTTATTTTTGTAAGTATGTCTTCTTAAATGTTCCAGTAATAAGTTACCTGTAAAACTGGGGTTTTTTCCTTGCTGTGAATGATGGAGAACATTGTGACACTCATACTCTTCTTGGACAGATGTTATCAGCAGTATTGTTACTAGAGAAGAATGACACACTTCTGTGAACAAAATATTTTTATGAAGTACATTTAGTGCTCTTATGTTTAGTCAATGTCTATATCAGTAGAGATGAAATGTGCTCAATTGAGTAAGGACAATGGAAAGAAACAGTCATGACCCTTTTGAGAAATCTTTCTGACCTGTACTTGAAGTAATTTTCGGAAAAAAATTACTAAAATTCATTAGGGTGGCCTGGTATTTGAGCTACATTCTTTCCAACTGCAACTTCAGTGTTTTGAGCTTCCTAAGTTTCTGCAAAAAAAACTACATTCTGAGCACATCATTCAAGTAATTGTTTAGTGACCATGAAGTTGTGCCTGGTGCACAACTACACTGCCTGATGAAAAAATTGAAGCACTTAGTAGGGGAAGAGGGAATGAAATGAAACTTCATAGGTTGACAGAGTGTGTGATTACAAAATCGAGTCAAATTTACAAAGAACTTTGCAGTATGATCCCATGTGTCATTGTATATTGCATACCCTCTGGCATAATGTATGCTATAGTTCACTTGGAAAGGTTGTCGTAAAGGTGTTGTATCCACTCATGAGACAAGGTAACCCACAAGTTTTGTAACTTGTCCTTGATAGTCTGGGTACTGTCACTGGGACAGAGTTGATGTCTGAGCCAGTCCCACAAATGTTCTACTGGGGACAGATCTGGAGACCTCAGCATCATGCCGACAATTCATAGAGATATGACGCATGTGTAGAGTAGTACTGTCCTGTAGGAAAATGGTATGATGATAATGTCGCATGAGAGTCAACACATGTGGACACAGGATGACCATAATGTACCGTTGTGCCATCAGTGTTCCTTCGACCACTTGAAGTCATACCTGATGGTTCCACACTCCATGATCCCAGGAGTAACACCGTTATACCTTTCCATAAAAACTGGAAGAATATGACCTCTCTACAGTTCACCGCCATATTTCCGGACAATGGTCATCTGGAGTAACGTAGAACCGTGGTTCATCACTAAATGCTATGTGACACCATTCATTAGCATCCATGCATCTCAGCTATGGCACCAGTCCAAATGTAGGCATTTGTGTTGTGTTAACAGCAGCCTACGCCTGGGATGGAAATTCCATAATCTGGGCACTGCAAGTCTCTGACCAGTGATGTAGGATGTTGCAAGGAGTCCATTACTTGTTCTTGGATGGCAAATATGGATGTGAAGGTGTTACCATGTTTGTTTCATGCACAGTATAACAATCCTTGCTTGTGGTGGTCAGATGTGGTTGACCAGGACCTTTACGTTTCTTGTCCGCATGTTTCCATGCACTCCAGCATTGGACCACTGCCACATCCAAATGCCCCACAAATCTGGATATTGCACATTTAGACTCTCCAGCCAAATAGATACCCAGATTTAGGCCCTTTCCAAACTCTTCAGGTACTGATAACACTTTCTTCTATGACTATACAGCATTTCTTTGCCATACATATACTGTGGTCAGTTGGAATCTGATGCTGTTTATGCCCCTTATATACCTTACCAGGCTCGGTAACAACATATATGACACTAATGCACTTGAGTGGCCATTCTCCGTGTCGCAAAGAATTGCAACTCTAATCATTTACATACCCGATGATGGTGGTACATGTAAGAAGTAACATTGATATCTGACCTTGTCTTTTGGGAGAGTCACTTTCTTTTTTTTTCCCCCCCTCCAGGCAGTGTAAATGTTCATTCAGGTATAGTGCAGCTGAAAAGTTGCTTGTAAAGAAAGACAACACCATATCCAGAAACTCTCACATTATTTTTCCAATAATTATGTGATTTATGCCCTTTGATCTTAACACTTAAGTGTTCATTTGTAGTTCAGTAAACTTTTCCTTTACATTTCTACTTAACATTAGTCTTTTCCATCTGATTTTTCACATTGCCCAGATTTCTTCACACAAAAAGAGAGCGTCCAAAAAATTCTCATTTGGCTGTATTGTGTCCATATGGGAGCCTTGGAACCGTTAAAAACATTTTTATTTAATGTTGGGTTGTAGTAATAATGTCATTCTGAGATAGTTTTTTATAGACGTAATGTAAGAATAAGAAATTTTGCACAGAAGTTCAGAATCAGAAGTGGAGAGGAGAATGAAAACATGAAGTTTATGAATTGTATTATTTTTCATTAGAAAATATGATTAGCATCAAACACTTTCAACATTTCATTTAATAATCCAGGCCGCTGTAAGTTTCTCTTAAAACTACTAGGGCTATTGTCACCCGACACCCCCTGCCTCAATGTCTGAACGGCTGTAAAATGGAAACCATAGTGAAAATCAAACTGTTTTATTTGCAACATTTAGCTATACCTTCCAGTTACTGTAGTTCCAGTACATAGTCACCAATACGGCTTAAGACATTTGTCATAGCATGGTACCAAATTTTCAATACCCTCATCATAGATGGCAGCCGCTTGTGCTTTCAGCCATTTCTCTGTGCTGATCTGCAGCTTCTTATTTGTGCCAAAATGCTGTCTTTCTAGCCAGTGTTTCATGCGAGTAAAGAGATGAAGATCAGAGGGAGCCAAGCCTGGGCTGTAGGAGTGTCTTTGTTGCAGCTGCAGTGTACAGCTGAGCATTCTCATGAAGAAGACCAATGCCTGATAGCAACATTCTCTTTGATTGTTCTGAATTGCCTTTCCCAGATCTTCATGAGAGATGGTGTATGAGGCTGCAGTGATGGACATGCCATGTTCCGTGAATAACACCAACAAAACTCCTTTTTGGACTCAGACTTTCAGCTGGATCACTTTTGCTTGCACTTTTTTGGTTTACTGAGGAAATGAGAATGTATCCACTGTTTGAATTGCAGTTTTATTTCTCCATTTTTGAAAGACACCCGAGTCTCGTGCCCAGTAACAATTTCAGTCAACAATCATCTCCTTCATTGTGATAGCACTGGAGAAATGTTGATGTGGTGCCCATTCGCTGTGTTTTGTGATTGTTGGACAGCATCTTGGGAACCCTTCTCATGCAGAGTTTCCAGTACTGAAGTCCCTCACTCAGAACAGAAATTGAGAACCACAATTTTCTTAAATTGTCTGATCCACGCGCTAAACCAGATCATCCATTGACACTTGCTTTCTTCCCTAATCACATGCATCGTGAATGTCTGTATGTCCTCCTTCAAAGTCTCTGCACCATTACCACACTTTGTTGTCTCTCATGGAAGTTTTGCCATACGTATTACTCATTTGTTGACGAATTTCAGCTGTGTTGTGCTCTTCAGCAAGAAGAAGTGACTGACAGCACACACTTCACAGGAGACAGTATTGTTCTAGGTATGTTAATGTGCTCACTACATGCTCAGTACTGACAAGTGTGATGGGCGGATGAGACACACTGCAGGACGCATATACACGAAGCTTCTTTGGATTTTCACTGTGGTTTTAATTTCATTGCCCACCAGACCTTAAAAAAAGTCTCTCGTATGCTCCAGGCATGTAGTCCCTTTCTGACCTATCACAATGGTTAAATATCATATAGTTTGAAATACCTGCAAAAGTAGCTTGGGTATTTTCTTTAAATATGACCATCTTATTTGTACCATTAAAATTATTTAAATTCATTGTAGTTGTACTCTGGGCCTCATTTTAGATTTATTCACTGTTTGCAGTCACACCACGTGTTAGTGAATTTCAAAATTTAAAAATAAAATACTTTGTCTGTTATTTCAAAATCTTAAAATAAACTGCTTTGTCTGTTTACAGGAAAGTTCCAGCAGAACGCAAGACTACCAGCAATCGTACCCGCAAAAGTCTTTCAGTCAGAGAGCGACCGAAGGTTAAAGGCCGCCCCACTTCTAAAGCCTCAGCAGTCACTTCACGTACCGGAACCACACGGGACAGCTCTAGTGATGAAGAACGGCGACCTGTGCAACCTAGTGAAAGAACACGTGCACGTCAGAGGCGGCACGAAGCGGATACCCCAAAGTCAGCGACACCGTCGGCTTCTGGTTCGGGATCCGGAGGTTCAGCATCGGGCTCAGGCTCCGGATCCAGATCACCGTCAGCAGGCTCAGGTTCGAGTAGTGACGAATTGCTTCCAGTGCCTGCCCACTCCCGTGCCCGTGCGCCGGATATCTACTCGGATACAGATTCGGATGGAGGTCGGCAACAGGCACACCCCTTGCGCACCAAGGCAGCTGTCAAAGAGTTCTCATCACATGCCAAAGCCAGCCGTCCAACACTTGAAAATGGCACAGAACGTTCAAAGACAGCTACTCCATCTGTGAACAAAAAAGGGAGCCGTGAGGTAGTTGGTGGATCTACTTCAGAAGGGACCATTTCCAAAGGCAAGGAACCTTCCAAATCTACTACACCAGTAAAGAAGGAATTTGATCCTACAGAACTAATAGTACCTCAAAGGCAAGCAGCCAAGAAAGCAACTGAAAGTATTCGTTGTTCGCAAGGGAGACCTAAAGAGCAGACTAGTACTGAACAGCAAGACCTTGTTAAGACATCTCCACCAGTAATTGAGGAACCCAAGAATAAACCTAAAACAAAACACAAAGGTAAAGAAATAAAGGAGTCAAAATCTGGTAAAGAAGGGAAAACAGGAGATATCTATGATTTTGAGAAAGATGTAGGTGAGGCTCAAGAAATTTTGGCCTATGTTCCTCAAAGGCAGGCGGCTAAGAAAGCGGCAGCACACATTAAAAGTGGCATGACTAAACCAACCACTGAACCTGAAGCAGATGCTTCAAAGGTGAAGAAAGAGGTTTCAGATTCAACTAAAGTGAAGAAGGAACAGGAAAGTACAAAATTCAAGAAGGATGAAAATGACAAGCAGAAAATTGTAAAAAGTGTAGAAAACAAATTGGTGGAAAGCAAAACTGGGGAAGCAAAACACCTTGAGAGAAGTAAAAGTGTTTCGAAAAGTAGAGATGCCGTCTCCTCTTCCTCGTCTTCGTCTTCATCATCAGATTCATCGTGCAGCTCAGAAAGTGAAGAAGACACAGACACAAAACCTAAAGCTCCATCTAGAATTGTAAAGAGGGAAAGGAACACTAAATCTAATGACAAGAGGAGTTCTTTAGACAGTATCCCATCTGTGCAAAAGCAGGGTGAGAGTGGTGTTAAGAAATCTGCATCTGTTTCTGATAAAAAGAATGTAAGGGAATCTCTTGAGGACCGGCCCTTTCTCAACAAGGAAGACCAGTCCTCAGATTCTATATCTGGATCCGGTAGTGGCAGCAGTTCCTCCGGATCAGCTGACTCAGACAGTGAGGTTGAGACAGAAAAGGCGAAGGACGCAAAGTCTAATATCAAGGCGTCACTCAAAGGTGAACAGACTCAAGTCCATGGCAGTGGAAGAAATAATGCAGACACTGAGCTCACAATCGGTAGCAGGAAATTCAAGAAGGCGCCTGACAAGAAGCTTAAAACTTCCGACGGGCGGCCTGAACTTGTATTTCAGCCGCCGAATACTGAGACAGAAAAATCAAGAGCAAAAGGGTCAGAGATCACAACAGGGACAACCACCACCACCACTACCACCACCATCACCACCACTACAAGCACCACTGCCACCACAAGCACCACTACCACCACAAGCACCACCACTACAACCACCTCCAACGCAGCCACCACAACCACCACCACCACCATTCCTACTACCACAAGCAGCAGCAGCAGCACCCAGAAATTTGAAAACAGTAATAGACTCAGAGATACTGATGTCAGGGCAGGAAATACGCCTGGGATCTCATCAGGGTTGGACCATCCCATCAAACCATCCGTTGAAACAATCTCATCAAGCGAAGGACCTTGCACCAAGGGTACTTCGCGAGCTTCCGAGTCCACGCCCATATCTGCGGCGGTACAGCAGCTCAGTCCTAAAAAGGAACAGTCTAACACGACAACAGAAGCAAGGAAGAGAAAACCAGGAGATGGGGCTGAAGATACAGAACTGTACAGTCAAGTTATCAATTTGTCCAGCAGCCTTGAAGCACGTTCAGATGATACGCTCCATCAAAAGACCTGCGACGCCTCCACCAAACCTCCGCTCAAGCAAGCTTCGAAAGCAGAAGAAAAACCATTAGATACTGAAGTATCTGAAGAGGGTAAGAAAAATACCAAAAAGATTTCCAGTAACATAAAAAGTACAGATGACCAGCCAAGCAAGAAAATTGAACGGGAGTCATTGGCGAGCAAACTCGAAAGAGAAATTGCTCAGAGAAAGGCAGAGAGAGATCCAATTGGAAGGAAAACATCAAAAAGTTCTTTAGACAAACTTTTGGAAAAACGGGATAAAATTGAAAAACTCTTTGGTTCGAAGGTAGATGAAGAGTCTGAAAAAGATACAGATCATCCCATTAATAAAGAACTTCCGAAAGAACTGCCTTTGAAAAACAAATCCCCACCAAAAAGTCAAGAGAAGCATTTACCAATTAAGGAAGAGAAGTTGGAAACGAATGTTTCAAAGGAGAAAACTCCCGTCAGAGAATCTCTATCAGTGGTCAAAGAAAAGCTTTCTGTATCACGGGAGACTAAGAAACCGTCACCACGAGAGATGTCACCTAGAAATGTAAATAAAAGTAAGGAAACCAGTGAATCAGAGAGCGCAAAGAAAGTTTCAGTTCCTGATGTTATTGAAGGAAAAGAGATAATAAATAAAAGCTCTAAAGTGAATTCTGTCATTGCAGACAGTATTGATAAAAAGCAGAAGAATGGAGAAAATGATTCAGTCATTAAGAAAGCAGAGAAAGATCTTTTCACTAAGAATGGAGATAAGGAAATCTTTCCAAAGAATGATAACTGCAATCTGTTAGAGACAGGAGTTACTGAAATAGGCATTCCAAGTGTTACAGAAACTGCTGATGAAGAAAAGGGGAAGAAAAAGTCAAAACAAATACCCAGATGTAGGAAGAAAGAAGTAAGTGTTTTGAGTGATCCTGATGGCAGTCTGGAAACTAAAATGAATGGTCCTAAAGTGGAGCCACTGGATGCAGCACCTTCGTGTGAAATAGTACCAGATGTTAATGTAACTGAAGTTCAGTGCCTGTCTGAAATAAAAGATATTAAGGGAACACCTGTCACTGTTGAATCTGTTTCTGATGTGATACATGACAAACCTAAAAATGAAAGTAATGTAATTCATAAAAAAGATGTTACGCCAAAAATTCAAAGTGAAAAGTTAGCAAAAGAAGAGGAATTGGATGAAAAACTTATTTGTAACAAGAATCAGAACAGTGATCACGTGATAAGAAATTCAAGTGGTTTTGACTCATTAGCAACTGTTCAAGCTCCACCTGAAAGGACCTGTAGTTCAGACACAGTTCAAGATGATCAAGAATCAACTGTTGCAAGTGTTCCACCTTTAGAGACACGCAGAATTTCCTCGAGAACACCATCTCTAAATTCTTCTCTTTCCCAGCACCCACAGAGATCCATATTTTCACCCCAACAGCCATCAAAGGACCCAGGGGTTGCTGAACTGTTTGATTTTGAGAATGACATTTTGGCAGTTGATGAAACAGCAGATGATGGTTTTGGAATTCCACGTGATCCAGATGAGATGATGCGGGCTCCATTATCTTTCTCTTTTAGTAATGAATTTTTGTTCAAGGAAGACTCTAAAGAGGATAGCGCCCGTGAAACTTTGAACCTTGTGGAAAAATTGCGTTTGGACTATGCCAAAAAATCAACTGCTGGTCAACCAGAAACAGGTTCTGTTGCTGAGTCAACACCTGCACAAGTTTCTCGAGATACTGCATCACCACGTCCATTAGCACCACCGCCGCCGCCACCCATGACACCAGTACCACCACCTCCAACATCTACTCCATCTCCACAGCCACAGCAACAGCAACCACCAGCAACATTACCACCACCTCCATCACAACCAGTACCGTCTCTACCACCACCTTCACAACCACCGCCGTCAGCTGCACCAGTGCAGCAGCAGCAGCAGCAGCAGCAACAACAACAACAACAACAACCGCCTCCACCACCAACACCAGCAGCACCGCCACTACCGCCGCCGCCGCCGCCATCACCTCTACCACAGCCTCCATCACTACCACCACCGCCTCCACCTCCACCACTTACACCTACACCTCACTCAGATGACTCCTTGATCTCAGTTGAGCATACGCATGGAGTTAATGTTCAGGAAATTGAACCAATAAGTCAAACATTGCCTCAGCCACAACCTCTCCTTTCTTCACTCCCACCACCGCAACCACTTCCTCCTCCACAAACACCGCAATCCACTTCTGAACTGCAGGCAAATGATCTCCTCCTCCAACCACCCACAGAAAACCCTGATCCTTCTAGAACACAACCACGACCAACTTATCCTGACAGCTATGGGTATGAGTGTCCAGAAGGAGAAACGTCGTTGCCTGGTTGTGAAGGTGCTGGACATGGAGGACGCGGGGGACCAGGTCCTGGTCAGGCAGATGAGAGATGGGTTCCACCCAGTGGGGCTGGCTCTGTGTATGAGCCTGCACCATATGCTGAACTACGGGCACGCTCAAAGTGGTCAGATTCAGAGATGATACCAAACAGGAGATCATCAACATCATCGCTTACTTCATCAACGTGCTCATCACAACGTGAAGACCCGGCATCAGTCAGTTGTGACATCCCTGGTGGGGGTGCAGGACGACATGATGAACTATCTGCTCTGAACACTGATCCTACTGGCAGTGCTTATGGTCCATATCCACCTTGTGCATTGACGGATGTACCACCATTTCGCTACTCAGAAGCTGCACCATATGTGGGTCCAGCATCTGTTGCCCTGTATCCTACAGCTGCTACTGTACCATGTGCCTTTTCATCTCCAGGTCATGGCACTGGACCAGGACATGGAGCAGCTGTTTTCCCACCACCGCCACCTCACTCACATTATCCCCCAGCTGCTTATTCAACTCATCCTCTCCTACAAACGGTGAGTTTTGATAGTTGTATTGACCAATTTTTAGTACAAAGTCTGCTAGTAATGTTTATTAGATAACATCTTGCCACTTCCTTATTTCTCGTCTCTTCCTTCCTCCTCCTCCTCCTCCTCCTCCTCCTTCTCCTCCTCCTCCTCTTCTTCTTCTTCTTCTTCTTCTTCTTCTTTGTCCTTTCTCTTGTTTTATAGCTTGGTAAAAGGAAAGTTTCTAAATTGGATTTTTGTGGTTTTTTCTTTTCCTTTTTTTTTACCATTTTTATAATGAAACACAGTTGTTAAAATTTATTTGGTCATATGAATTATGTATGGCAGTACCTACACATAACTAAGTTCATGAGTAAAAAGATATTAATTATGAGAGAACTGCCATTTTCTTATGCCTTTAAACTGACACATTTGAAACATTAAATTCTTTATGTTTTTGAAAATATGTTCTGGTGTGGTTGGGGTCCTCTGCTCTTATACTGACTTCAGGTACTAACTTATCATATGAACCAAATATTTATATTTAATTTCATAGATTTTTGGTTCGAGTAATATGTAACTTTCACAGCAACTACAGAAGTTCATGTGACACTTCTGTGAAAACCCTTTGAGATACTCAGTAGCATATAAATACATAAAGGTACCTATGATTTCAACTTCTTTTGTTCTAACACTGTACATTATTACATGAAAAAGCATAACCACAAGATGCAAATTACACACAACAGACAACACAAAGTGGCCAGTGGAGCCTTGTGCTCCGGCCCGTATAATCATTAGTTCTAAAGGGGAGTGCAGCCGATAGGCTGCGCACACAACTGTTTTCATACTAGTAGGCCCGGTGGCCTCTAGTGGCTGAATCAAGCACAGACTTCACACCCGAATCGTGAAGCAGGAAACACTCAAATTTGATAGTTACAGCACTCCTCTTCCTTCACAAAGAAGAGAGCCCTATGCTCATGTTCATTTCTTGTATCATCAAAGTTGGTCGTTGTTCGTGCAACATGCTGCTACCGGTATGTAGTGTAGGAAGTGGTGCGATTGCGGCCAGGTGCGGTGCTCACATCCCTGTGAGAGACCATACGGTAGGACGGGCAACACTGGCACGGCTTCCATGTCCAAGTCCAACCCTGATGAAGGAGGTTGCAATGAAGATGTGGTGCAGGCTGCGATGGATGCGGCAGCAGTGGAGGTGTTGACTGCGGAGCGTGGGAGGCGGGGTCCAGCCTCAGCCTTCGACAAAAGAAGGGGCACCCACAGTAGAGAAGACAGTTGTAAAGGCACCGGCAGCAGTGACGGAGAATGTAAGGCCACTGGGCACAGTGTAGGAGACAGATAGGTAGGCAGAGGATGCTAGGGTGATGGAGGCACTCCCAGTGCACAGCTGCTCATGTGAGGTCATAGCTGGTTAAAGTGTCACGACAACCTACCCTCAGCAGTGTAGATGACGCAGAGTCATCGGCCATGGTGACTCTCGATGATACTGCACCGGCACCCATTTCAGTCAGTGGCCAAAACTGTGAGCCCAAACAACTGTTCAACACCCGGAAAGTTGTGGAGCTGGTGTCAGCAGATGTCCTGGCATTGGCTAAAGCAGATGTAGCAGAGTCTAGCACTGATAGCCATGCAACAAGTCTACTGGATCTTTATGTCCAACAGGGGTAAACCTATAAGAACTGAGAAACCAATCAAGAGCCATTTCGGGGACACATCCGAAACCTATTTCTTCATTTGAGTCTTAAATGTTCATACTAGTAGTTTTGCTTCCTAGTTTGAATGTGGATGGAAAAGAGGAGCCGTAACTTGATGAACATCACTTTTTTTTATAGAAATCTTCAAATTCCCGAGATACGACTGGGGGCCATTGTCCATAACTAATATATACAGAAAACCTTACATTGCAAAAATTGTTTGCAGAGCTACAATTGTTGTCACTGCAGAAGTACACACTGTACCACATCTGGAAACTTAGAATTTGCGTAAATCGTAAGAAGCTATTAGAAATTCAAAAAAGGTCCCACAAAATGTACAGGAATTCATTCCCAAGGCTGCTATGAAGTTGGCCATGGCGACAAAGATACACAGTGTTGCTGTCTGGTGGGTGGCACACTGTGGACAGGCTGCAACAACTTATACTATTTCCCCATCAATCCCTGGCCAAAAGACATGTCTGCATACTACCACTTTTCTACATGACACATCCCTTGTAATGAACACATAACCTCACACTGATGGGCTGATGGGTCTACAATCTGGGAAGCAGTGTCCTCCCTAGATAAGAGCAGAACTCTATCTCAAACAGAAAGATGGTTTTATAACACAAAATAATTTCTTATAGGGTCAGAAGAAGGGCCTGGAGGCTTATCCAGCCAACCATACTGCACAAAAGAAACAACTTTACACAAAACTGGATCAGTGGCCATTATGGCTGCAATTTTAGTGCTAGTAATAAGAAAACCATGAACAACATTTTTAGTTTTCATGTCTAAATGAAAACAAAGCAGTTCCTCTTTATCAAATTCTGGATCTGGGCAAATTGATGAACGCGATAAGGCGTCAGCCTTTGCATGTTGCATTGTGGGTCAAAAATGTATCTCATAATTGTATCATGACAGGAAAGGAGCCCACCGCTGTGAGTGATGTGTGGTTTTGACTGGCTAGGATGCCAAAGGGTTAAAAAGAGACACCAGTGGTTTGTGGTCTGTGATCAGGTGAAACTTAGACCCGTTTAGGAAAACATTAATTTTTTTTAAGCAAACATAATCACTAAAACTTTTTTCTCTATTTGAGAATAAAGCTGTTTCACTGAATTTAAGGTTTTAGAGGCATATGCAGTCGGGCGTTCTGATCTGTCCATATACTTATGAGCAAGGATGACACCACAGCTGATCTAAGGTGTGCCCGTGGCTTACACATGGTGGTGACCTGGCTGAAAAATGACCTGCAGCTGAGATTTCAACAACTTGAATGCCCAGTCACAAGCCAGGGACCTTCGGAAAGGAACATCTTTATATAATAATGCATGGAGTGGTTGCGCCACAGTAGCAGCACCCGGCATGAATTTGTGGTAGTATGTAATTTTGCCTAAAAATGCTTGTAATTTCTTGACAGACATGGAGTGTGGCAACGTGACAGTAGCATCTATAATGCTAATGAGCTGCTGATTCTGCATGGTGTCTGTTCTTTCAGATATGTTCAAAAGAACAGACACCATGCATTCATACAATAATATATAATAAATAATTAATAGAGGGTTGAAAAAATTGTGTCTTGTCCAAATTGTACTTTAAACCTGCAGCCTCTAAAACAAAAATGGAGCACACAGGTTCTGCAAATGTCCCTCTGTGGAGGTGCCAGACGCTAGTGTGTCATCTAAATAGATGATGTAGCCTGGAACTTTTGCAATGAGTCGCTCTAAAAATAGGCGAAAAATAGCTGGTGCACTTGTCACACTGAAAGGTAAAAACTGGTATTGATAAAGCCCAAATGGTGTATTGATAACTAGAAAATGTTTAGATTCCTAGTATAGCAGCAGCTGTAAATATGCATCTGCTAAGACAGTCTTTGAAAAATAGTGGCGTCCCAATAATTTTGCTAGCAGCTCATCAGGACATGGTAAAGGATACGTATCAATGGTTGACTGGCCATTAATTGATTTTGTTAAACCATTGCAAAGGTGTAATTTACCTGTAGAAATACCATCACCAGTGGTGTTGACCATTCACTGAAAGAAATAGGTTGAATAACATAAAGGGATTGAAGATGGTCTAATTCTGCTTTCAGTTCAACTTGTTAGTTACCAGCACTGGGTGGGCCTGGAAAAAACAGATGCAAGCAGACTATTTCATCATAATGTGAGCCTAACATTCTGTTGCATTACCCATTCCTGGAGAAAATAAACAGGAAAATTTGGCACAGAGAGCACCTAACTGTTGATATGGAACTTGATCAGAAACCAAATGCACTTCGTCATCGATGGAGAATCCAAATAGTTTAAAAGAGTCCAAACCAAACAGATTTACAGTGTAAGTGTTTCACATAACTAGGAATTATAAAGAACAACGACAGCCTTGTAAGTCACAGCTGCAGAAATCTGTTCAGTGTATAACTTACTTGGAAACACCATGACTGCTGACACACTGTTCACATCCATGTTCCTTTCATCCTGGGAGGGGTGGGAGGAACTGATTTCTTAAATTTACAGGCTTCTATCTGACTACCTGCAGCCCATGAAACTTCAAATGACGGAGCTATGTTTAATATTTCCATAAGCATGGGATTTACACACTTTGGAACCCACTATCGAACTTCCCTTGTAGGAGCAAGACGTACAATTGCATCTTGAACCATTTGACTCACATGGCTACCTTATAACATTTGTCACAAAATTATGATGATGACTGTCCATGTAGTTCTGTGCGCATGCTCTGTATAACTGTTGTGGCAAGGGTAAAACTCCATATAAGCAGCAATAATGTGAGTATATTGACAGTAATGGGTAGAAAGAATCTTGATAGGTAGAAAGAAACTCATACATCTGATCATAGAAAGACTTGAAGGTTCTTGTAAGGGCCAAGCTGACACAACAGCTGATACACATGAGGTGAGATAAAAAAAAAAGTGCCTTCCACAAGTTTATTCCTCTTACCCCAGTTGCACGGAAATGTTGTCGCAGGCATTTTCCATAAGTGCCCCAGTCTCCTGCCATGCAGGGAACAGCAGCGAATATGTTGTTGGCGGGGCTGCATGTTGTGCTGATGTAGTCGTAGTAACTGTCAGCACGTGCTGTTGCATGAGAGGAAAATTAATAACTGCCTCCACGGAAATTAAACTCAAAGGACCAATGACTAAAGTAGAAAATGCAGAGTCGAATCCCATTCTCATCGCCAAAGTGATCTGACCCAAGAACACTGAAACTTTAGCACATGAGAAAGCTTAAACACACAAGAGACAAGCACATACAACAGACAACACAGAAGTGGCTGGAAGAGGCTTGTGCTGTAGCCTATAAAGGCTGAGGCAGCTAAGTCATAACACCCCTAGGTATCTCCCCAACCGTAATAGATACAACGATGCTGTTTGGGCAGTGAAATTCAGGGACACGAGCTACTTGCATACATCACATTTTATGTTTGTGCAATTTTTATTACAGAGATATGAGGCCATCTTTGGTTTTTTTAAATGGAACCCTATGTTAAATATTATCATAACATGATCGGCTTAAAAAGACGGTTTTAAATATGTGTATGTCGTAATATTTAGGCAAATAGTTTTTGAGACACAGATGTGTTCTCATAGCGTGTTCATCCTTCGAAACGGTGTTGTCCGGTGCGACCTTTCCTGTTGTGTAGAGTACATGAAACGTTGTTCGTCCTTCGAAGCAGTGTTGTCCAATGTGACCTTTCCTGTTCTGTAGAGTACATGAAATGTCGCGAGTCCCGACAATAGTAAGACATACTGCGATATTTTGTGCAAAAATTAACTGATGATGTCATGCAAATGTTATTCAGTTATTTGACAACTGTGATACCAAAATAGTAGACAACATATAGTATTAAAATACTACAAGATGTTAATACATTTTAAGTAACATAAATACAAATGTAAATGAGGAGGCCCTTATTGGATACAATTATTTCATACATATTTGTTTTTTATTTGAAAATATTTACTATTGATCACAATACAAAGCAAATACACACAAAGATACAAAATACATACTGTACTTGATACAAAACTTTACTGAAGCATGTGCTCAAAATGCTTCCCCTCTGCTGCAAAGCACATTTGTAGTCGCCGTTCGAATGATTTGTAAATGGCTGCGAGTGTGTCACATGAGATGTCAGTGCACGCATCGATGATATGTTGCTTCATATCATCTGACGTAGTTGGTATTTGAGCATACACTTTATGTTTGATTGCTCCCCACATAAAAAAATCAAGAGGGGTCAAATCAGAAGACCGGGCTGGCCACTTCACTTCAGCAAGTTGTCCTATCCAACAATCCGGGAACTTTTCATTTAACAGCTCTGTAGCCACATGGGAAGAGTGAGCAGGACAGCCATCATGTTGGAACCACATGCACTGACGCATAGTTAGTGGTACCTCTTCCAGCAAAATGGGCAGAACTTTGGGCACGAACTGTGCAGGCAACTGGTATATTTTGTGATCTGTCAAAGGCATTTGACTGTGTAAATCACAATATCCTTTTAAGTAAACTAGAATATTATAGTGTAACAGGAAATGCTGCAAAATGGTTCAAATCTTATATCTCTGGCAGGAAACAAAGGGTGTTATTAGGAAAGAGACATGTATCAAGCTATCAGGCATCATCCAACTGGGAACTAATTACATGTGGGGTCCCACAAGGTTCCATTTTGGGGCCCTTACTTTTTCTTGTGTATATCAATGACCTTTCATCAGTAACATTACCAGATGCCAAGTTTGTTTTGTTTGCTGATGATACAAACATTGCAATAAATAGCAAATCAAGTGTAGTCTTAGAAAGATCAGCCAATAAAATATTTGTAGACATTAATCACTGGTTCCTAGCCAATTCTTTGTCACTAAACTTTGAAAAAACACACTACATGCAGTTCAGAACTTGTAAGGGGTGTCCCAAGAGTATATGTCTAACATATGATGACAAGAAGATAGAAGAAGTGGACGGTGTTAAATTCTTGGGATTACAGCTTGATAATAAATTCAACTGGGAAGAGCACACCACAGAACTGCTGAAGCGTCTTAACAAATCTCTGTTTGCAATGCGAATTTTGTCAGACATAGGGGATATAAAAATGAAAAAGCTGGCATACTATGCTTACTTTCATTCCATAATGTCATATGGGATTATTTTCTGGGGTAATTCATCAAGCCAAGCTAAAGTTTTCCGGGCACAAAAACGTGCAGTAAGAATTATATGTGGTGTGAACTCAAGAACATCCTGCAGAAGCCTGTTTAGGGAACTAGGGATACTAACTACAGCTTCCCAATATATTTATTCCTTAATGAAATTTGTCATTAAAAATATATCACTTTTTCAAACCAACAGCTCAATTCATGGAATCAATACTAGAAATAAGAATAATCTTCACAAGGATTTAAAGTCACTTAGTCTTGTACAAAAAGGTGTGCATTATTCAGGAACACACATTTTCAATAACTTACCAGCAGCCATAAAAAGCTTAACAACCAATGAAATTCAGTTTAAGAGAAGCCTAAAGGATTTATTGGTGGCCAACTCCTTCTACTCCATTGATGAATTTCTGAGGAAAACCAACTGATTTGTATATAAGTACAACATAACTTCTGCACAATTTCAGTGCAGTAATGTGTTCACTGAAAATTTGTGTGTGTGTGTGTGTGTGTGTGTGTGTGTGTGTGTGTGTGTAAGTATAATCTAACTTCTGCACCATTTCAGTGCAGTAATGTGTTCATTGTAAATAAGTATTACAGTAGTTGTATTACATGTTTCTTACCTTATAAATAAATATAAAACTTTTTTATTTTAAATTCAGTGCAATAGTATTTGTAAAATGACTCTTAGTGTTCATTAAAAAATGACGATCATTCCACTTGGGACCTGTGGAATGGTACATTAGCTTATTTGTTTTAGTTTAAATATTTGTCATGTGTTGTTTTTTTCTGACATGTTCCACATCCTGGAGGACCTCCTCACTACGGATCAATTGGAATGAAAGTAAATCTAATCTAATCTAATCATAGTTATTTGCCATTTAGTATACCCAGAGTGACATACGGCTCCACAATGACTTTTGCGATGATGCCACACCACACATTAACACTTCACGGTTGCTGATGCTGTACCTGTCGTAGCAAATGAGGTTTCTCTATTGACCAGTCATGCATATTTTGCAAATTCACATTATCGTGGTTGGTGAAAGTCGCTCCATCAGTAAAAAGCACCTGTTGAAAAAACGTTGGATCGTCTTGTAGGCCCTGCAGAGCAAGCCAGCAAAATTCCTGGCGCCATTCGAAATCCACACTGGAGAGTGCTTGATGTAATGAGAGGTGAAAAGGGTGAAATCTATGTTGGTGCAATATTCGTGGGACGCCTCTCTGACTTACACCACATTCCGAGATGATACGTTGTGACGAAACAGTAGGTCGTTATGCGCCAATGCTAGAACGTCCACTTCATGTACCTCGCCAGTTGCAGCTTTCTGCCTTGTCCTCTGTATGGCATTCCATGATCCCGATTCAATAGTTTCTTGCAAATGTGTGCAAGAAGCTGGCAAGCAGGACGCTCACGATCAGGATACAGCTCTCCATATTGCTTTATTGCTCTAACAGCATTTCTTCTGCTTTCACCATACACTAGAAGCATATCTAACTTTTCTTCGTTGGTGTACATGTCTGCTCCAAGTAATTGTGACGGAAATGTGATGTCTCATTACCCCAGCAGCACATTTATACCCTTCTCTCCAGCTACCTCGTGCGTCACCTTGCGGCATTATCTAGAAGCAGGAAAACAATGCCTTCCCTGTTAAGTTCCTCAGTGGTCAACAGGAAAGGGTGCATTGGACAACGCTGCTTCGAAGGACAAACACAATACGAGAACATATCTGTGTCTCAAAAACTATTCACCTAAATATTATGATATACACATATTTGAAACCATCTTTGTAAGCCCATCACATTACGCTAAAATTTAACATAGGGTTCCATTTAAAAAATTCAAAGATGGTGACATATCTCTGTAATGAAAACTAGCACAAACATGAAATGTGATGTATTTAAGTAGCCCCTGTCCCAGCAGTTCACTGTCCAAATGGCATCTTTGTATCTATTACGGTTGGGGAGATTCAAGGGGTGTTATGACTTAGCTGCCCTCATCCTGTCTAGTCATCAGTTCTAACATGGGGTGCAGCCAGTAGACTGTGTACGTAACTGCTGTAGTACTAGCAGGTGAAGTGGCCTCTAGTGGCTGAATCAAGCACAATCTTCCGCATAAACTATGAAAACTGCGCACACACAAATTTGGTAGTTATAGCAGTTTTTATTCCGCAAGGGAAACTCCCCATCACACACCCCTCAGATTTAATTTTAAGATCACCCAGTGGATAGTCCGTCAAAAACTGAACACAGATCAAGTGTGAAACTGGGCAGAAGTCACACTGAACTGTGAAAAAAAAAGCAAAATAGAAACATTGAATGGTCCAAGCGTGAGGTGTGCAGCATCAAGCGAATTTGAGTAGTCGCATTGTTGTGGTTATGTGGACCCTGAGCTGGAGTGCGATGGGGGAGGTCCATGTTCAGATCTCCCTCGTGCCTTCTTCTGTCCGCCTCACTAACCCCCACTATATTCAAATTTGTGTCTGTGTCATAGGTAATGTCTGTTTGCAACAGCAAGGTGTAAGGAAGGGATGTCCAGACATATGTACATCCTATTTTTTCTATACAATACCTCATGTTATGAGTCTTGCATTTCATTTTGGAAGTTTTGACTCTTGAATTCCTTTATTGTAACATGGTTCACACCCGTTTAATTGTTGTTTTCATTTCTGTCAGAGGTGTATGCAGCATCTCGCCTGCTCTAACAATTTGTCATTTTTTCTTCCGATGGTAATGTGTTCCAATGTATAATACGATAGTTATCAAGACCACGGAAGAACAGACATGTCAGTGGCCTGTCGGGAAGTTCATAATTTTGTGAGGAAAAAAAAGGGGAGGGGAGGCAGGTGGGAGGTAGGGTTGAACACAGATCTCCCGCTTTGAGTCCAACACTGTGATCACACAAACATGATGCCATAGTTCTTGCGATTCAGTGATGTTGCTTGGACCGTTCACTGTTTCTATTTTGCTTCTTTTTTCACAGTTCAGTACACCTTCTGCCTGTTTTCGTGCTTCATCTGTATTCAGTTTGTGATGGACAATATACTGGTCCATTTTACCAGTAAGTTTGAGTGGAGTGCAATGGGGAGTTTCCCTATGATGTCAAAATGTTGGTGAAATTGGAAATTACACCTATCTTTATTGCTGCAGTATATTTCTGTGACCATAAGTTTTCGAGTGTTGCAACACGTTTAACAGGTTCACAAAGTAACTAAAAAACATTTAAGAAACATGATACAGAATTGAGCCCTATCGTACTGTCTTAGACTACAATCTTTTTCAAAAGGCGCAGATTCTAAAAATGCATAAATGACATTTGAACAGTTAGAAATCTCTCTGATTGCTGTTATTAGTGTTACTATGTTTTGCGTCTAAGTCATTTTGTAGTGCTATAATTTATTTCATGAACTAGGAAATTTATAGCAGCAATCGAAATAGGGTTAAACCTTTATTGCCCCATGAAGTGGGTATTGCAATGAACTTTTATCTCAGAGTTATGCAAAGCAGGGAAAAAATCTAATTTTGTGCTTGCCACACATTTAACTTTTTTTATAATTTTTTATTCCAATATGTGTAGTATTTCTACAGAGTTTCCTTGCAAATTTCTGAGTTTTTGCACTAAAATAAATGCTGTTGCATTGGCAGACTTGTTTTTTAAGGATGG
Organism: Schistocerca americana; assembly: GCF_021461395.2. Classification (NCBI taxonomy): domain Eukaryota; kingdom Metazoa; phylum Arthropoda; class Insecta; order Orthoptera; family Acrididae; genus Schistocerca; species Schistocerca americana. The sequence continues at coordinate 423,892,877 of NC_060122.1, forward strand.
CTAGCCAAAATTTATTTTAAAAATCTGTTAGTGTATATCCACTGTTGTGTTAGGTATACCTTTCTGTTCTTGATAATTTTCAGTATAAAAGATGATAACAGAATTTCATTTTGCACATCAGGTTGCAGGTCCAAAACCACCAGATGATGTCCCTCCCATGGCTCCATGTGGGGCTGCTTTCACATCCTCTTCACACAACATGGCTCTTACTGCAGCCATGGTTTCACCACCACCACATACAAGCAGTTACAACGGTACATACTCTGGTTTGTCAATCAGTTTTTTACGTATCTATTTTTTATCATGCATTACTGCCATGAAGTAGAAATTTTAAGTTTTGATCACAAAATTTGTTTATTTCTTTTCAATAGGTGTTGATGATATAGAGACATTTATGTGCATCATTCTGAAAAAGAAACTTGAATTTTTAGTATCAGTTTTTATTTGTACTCATAGTGCACAAAGATTAATCCTTTCACTGCTACAGATGAGCTCTTTGCATTCCATGCTGAGATGCTTTTGTTATAACTATACTGTTTGCCAAATGCCTGTGCTGAAAGACACCATTCTGGCCTAAGTGAAGTACTTATCATTCAATTTTTCAAAAACTGTTAAGTGAAACAGTTTGATTTTAGCACATTGTACAGTCTGATACCTTTGCTCATTAAAGAACTGAATATCTTTTCATTATCCATCATTCTTACTGCGCTGCATCATAATTAAGTAAAACATTGTCTGTTCTAGAGACCACATTCCGGCCAGTATGAAATACTTATCTTTTGATTTTTCGAAAAATTTTTGGTAAAAAAGTTTGATATTTGTACATCTTACAGCCTGATATCTTTCCTCACTAAAGAACTGAATTTCTTTTCATTATGTCATACTTACTGCGCTGCATCAAATTGGGTAAATTTTTGCATGAAAATTCAAAGAGTTTGCAGATGTAAAAAAGCTTTGCACACAGTTAGATTTTAGCTCATAAATTGCAATAAATGAAACCTACGTAAGATCAAAATTTTATTTAAATTGAGAGCAGAATAATGTCTCATTTCGTTCCTGAGTTGTTGGGTTTCATATCTGAAAGACAGTCGTGCACATTGCAAATCTTGTGGATCATAGCAATTGTCCTACCCAAGATATCAAAACGAGGTTTTCTGCAAATGATAGCACACAGTGAGGCAAATATGTTGTATATGATAAATACTTGAAACTGTTTTATTCATTGAGATTTGGGAGTAACTCATCCACAGCAGTGAGAGACCAGCAGCTCAGGGTGCAGTCAGACTTCTGTAGCACTGTAGAAAAGTACAACTGGTACCCATGTAAATACCCACAGCACTTGGGGAATGCTGTAGCATGATATGTATTCACGACCACAGTGGAAATGGTTTAAGTAGTCAATATTTTTTAATTTCAGTAGTAATTGCTTCTTCTAATTTCATTATAGTTGTTCTTTATTCATGTATGTCATTTCTTATGATGAAGTAAAGAGCAAGGACCATCAAAATTATGGTAGGTAGATGCTTTTTTTTGTTTCAGTTACAACTTTGTCGGATTTACATATTCCATAGCTTTCTGGCCTTGTAACATTGGCCAATGTGGTTACTTTGAGTGGCTGAAAGCCATGGGAAACTATAATCATATTATTTTCCTAGGATGTGCAGTTCTACATGTTTTAATAACAATGATATCTTCCTCAGCCAAATATTCTAGTCACAAAATAGTTTCTCGTTTGGATCACTGGGCGAGAACAATTCTGGAGGATGTTGTCATGAGAAAAAAACAGATCTGGTGTTTGGCAAATTGGAATATGAAACATTGATCCTTATAATCCGGTAGGTAGGTTAGAGAATTTGAAAAAGGAAATATGCAGTGACAGGAAGAATAGAATTTCTTATTAGTTGTGCACAGGTTAACAACACCAAATCAAATAGGAATAATTTAGGAATGGTTGTGGAATAAAAAGTTGTTGCTAATGTTGTCATGGAATACAATCGTACATTCCAAAGTTATCTGTATTGAAAGATTATCTACGACTTGTACAGAAGCCGTATTACAGTTAAAAGAGTTGAACATTAAAGGGAGGCAGTAATTGAGAAGGACACGAGACAGCTTTGTAGCCTTGCAAAGAAAAACTCTGAAAAGGAATAAAATGTTCATGGAGAAAAAATAATAACTTTGATGATGATTTTGTAATTCTATCAGAGACAGCAAAGGACCTGGAAGAGTAGCTTAAGGCAATAGATAGAGTCTTGAAAAACGATTGTTAGATAAACATCATCAAAAACGAAATAAAGATGGTGGAATCTTATAGGAGGTGACGCTAAGGAAAGATGATAAGGAAGAGAGACATTGAAAGTAACAGATGAGTTTTGCCATTTGACTAGCAAAATAATAGATCACTATAGAAGTAAAGAAGAAACAAAATCAAACTTGCAATAACAGTAAAATCTTTTCAAAAAAGAGATTTATTTAAACTTCTCCTTTGAATCTAAGTGTTAGGGAATAGAAGCTTTTGAAATGTGGTGCTACAGAAGAATGGTGAAGAGTAGGTGGATGTATTTGATAGCTATTGAAGAGGTACCAAATCAGACTGATGAAACTGATAGCAAAACTAGGCTGCAAGGAGGGATCGGTTGCTAGGACACATCGTGAGCCATCAAGGAATTGTCAGTTTTGTATTGGGAGAGGGGGAGGTAAAAATTGTAGATGGGGCTCAAACTTTGGCTACAGGAAGCATGTTCAAGTGGCTGTAAGTTGCAGTAATTAATACTGTATTTTTGTAGAGTTGAAGAGGCTTGCAGGGGATATGCCATAATGGAGTACTGCATCGAACCAGAGTTCATATTGAAGACCACAATAATAACTCATATTTCTCAGGCTTGACAGAAATTAAGGTTATAAGAAAGTAAAGATACAAGCTTAATGAAATGAAAAAGTGTTTAGCTATTCCTTGTAATATTTATATAAAACTAGAAGCCTCACACTCTTTAGCACTATGTGTCTATAGCTGGCCGACTTGTGTATTATATGTAGTGATGTGCACAAATTTCCTCATGAATCAGTCTATCTGTTAGTGGAAACTGAATCAAAATCCCTACAGTAGTTCCTGAGAGTCGCCCGAATCTACAGGCAGAATTATACAATGGTAAAAATAAATGTTGCATATTGTTTTATTGTCAGCTAGCTGCATTGCCCAGGTATGTATCAGTTTTATCTTCTATCAGCCCATCTTCTCCTCCTCTTTGTATTTGTTGGCTTTCCCTAGTGTTCAAAATTGAAGGAGTACCTGGGTGTAAGGACATTATCATTTGATGATAATGAGTTTCAGGTGAAATTGATAGTACTTTGAATAAAATATCTTATACCCAAACTCAAAAAATCTGTGGGCGTAGATAGTTAGTACGTGAAATATTTTCTCTGCTTTCTGTATTTACATTCTCAATAATAGGTCATAATTTTCATTCTTTCAACTCTTCATAACTACATATTATTAATGGAATTGTGTTTGGTTCTCTAATTAGTATTTAATATATTTACAAGAAAATATGTTGTTTAAAACTGTTGAATTCTAGTTAATTATAATAATAAAATTATTCACTTAAGAAAATAGCAAAATTACAAGTTGTTATTAATAGATAAAAAGTTGTGGGCTGCCTATGACTGTAAATTCTAGGTTAGGAATATATTTTATTAATAATACTCCATCTTCAGTCACAATAATTTTATTTTCTAACTACGAACGCACTGTGCAGCTACAATTCCATTTGCAAGGAACATGTAGGATAATGGGCATTAAAGCTGCAGCAGATATTACACACAATATATTTATACAGTCCTTGAAAATGGAGTTGCAACATCAAAATACATTAGACAGTAGTTAAAAAATAAAAATGTAGTGACTGAAGTTGAAATATTATTAATAAACACATCCCTAATCAAAAATTACAAGACACCAAAAGGCTGGCCATTACATTATGAGGCAAGATTCCAGTACTGCTAATGTGCACATTAAAAGTAGAAAAAAGTATTCCTAACTTTCCTGAACTATTAATCCCTTCATCAGGAAGGAGAAATGCATAGATTTGAGGAGGGCCAGGTGACATAGCGCTTAGCTAGAGAGGGAGTTGTGAGGACGAAGAGGGAGTTGTTGGAGAGAGTAGAACTTGTTTTAATTCTGTTTATGTGCAATGATGAGGGACAAATCTGCTTTTTCTTTCTTTATGTATTTCTTTCTTTCTTTACAGAGCATTTGTTTGTTTTATTATGTGTTTCTACAATTTATTTGTACTCTTTTCCTTTCTTTAAAAAAAAAACTGATAAGCATGTGAATATTTCCACTCATCATCTAAAATGTAAGCAACAAAGTCAACATACTAAAAATTTTATCACCTTGCATGTTTCACAAATGGAGTGGAGAAATAAAATTACTGAAAATGAAGGGTCCCTCAGTGATATATGCTGGATAAAAGTTCTCATATTGTACTGTTTTCTTTGCTTGTAGTCAGTATGGTTAGGATTTAAACTGTTACTATAGTCATATAATTGAATGGCTTGTATCAAAACTACTGTTTCAGCATCAACTACATAAATATACACATAAAAGGTTGAGCAGTCACACATAATTGTAGTAATATTTCAGAGTTACAGTTTTATTTTAAGTTAACTGAAACATACATATTTGCAACATATATTCTGATATAAAATTTACAAATAAACAATTTAATAGCTGCAGGGTTGCTGTCTTCTTCCTCCTCCCAACCATATTGTGAAAGTTTAATTAAATGAGCTTTCATTTTGTATGACTGCAGTGACATCTCCTGCAGTGATGCCTGAGGCTCCACTTACCCCAGCAGCAACATTTGCATCTCCTGTTGTGCCACCAGCCGTCGCAACAACGGTACCTCCTACTAGCCAGCCGCAGCAGCAGCAACCACCACAGTTGCATGCTCCACCAACACCTGCACCAACACCAACTCCAACGCCTGTTTCTACTCCAGCTCCTGTGCCAACGGCTGTTTCAGAAACAAAGCCTGCTCCTGCAGGAAAGCGATCCCCCGCAAAACCAACACGGACTTCTGCACGGTTCATTAGCCAACAGCAACAACAGCAGCAGCAACAACAACAACAGCAACAAGTGCAGAAATCACCTGCAGGCAAATCACCAAGAGAAAGTGGTTCTACTAGTGCGACTGGACGGCCAGGACGAGGTCGAGGGGATGGGGGAGGCCGAAGAGGGCGTGGAAACAGCCGAGGGCGAGCTGGGAGTTTCATTCGTGGAGGACGAGGATCAAGGGGGCGAGCCCGTTCTCATCATCATTATCAGGTAATATTCCGTTTCAACTTTCAAAATTGCTGTTGCAATAGAGTTATAAGAGAAGGAAATGATTCTTCTACAATAGTTACGTAAAAGTAAGTGTAGAATGTGCATCCCAGAGCTTCTGATGTGCTGCACTGCTCCAACAGTGAAGTATGTCTGCAGAAGCAGGAAGAGATCTTACTACGTTCTTTCCTTCACAGTTGCCGCACCTTGTCGCTAGTGTAACACAATAGGGTGAAGATCTTATATTACAGCCTTGCTTTGATTAGAAAGGTACATTCATGTTCTGCATGCTATAAACAGGTACTGATAGAAATACAGGAGCATTCAGAGTGTGACACATACACATCAACAAAACTGAACTTTTACCTGGATAATTAAACTATATCTATCATTGTTAGAATATTTAGACTTCAATTCCTAATTTTTAAATTCATATAAAAGGGTTTATACACACTGGGACACCTGGGAAGTCTTGGAAAAACCCGGAAATTTTTTAGGATTCTGGAAATTTTTCATTGTTGTAGTTTTCACTTAAGTTTTGTAACTCTGACTGGTAAGAACTGACACTCTAACAGAATTTTACTTTAGTCCACTACTTCAGAATAATACGGCAGCAATAAAACGTAAATTAGAGAATAATGCCAAAATAAAACTTCAGTTGCAAACAAAATGCACCGTTTACAACAACAAAACACAGTGCACACACAAGTGTCTGTCTGCAACAAAATATGTCAAAGACTATGCAATCATTCATAACAGCAAACTGCTGTCAGTGCAGCTTTCTCATGAGCCTCGCTTTGATGAACATGATGTCACAGCTGTTTACATTTCTAACAGGTCGCTGGAAAATATTGTGAATGATGGTTTGGGAAGCATTACTTTTGAAGTAAATTTCCTTTTACACAAGATGAATTATGTTACATGTGAGATTGTGCGATGAATTTCTTAAATCATGCAGCATTAGACTCTGATTCAAAACTTAATATTGGGGACCAATCACTTAAAAAAGTTTCAGACCTAAAAGCCCAGCCATGTATGCCATTACTTAAAATTTTACTGGCACATTTGTGTTTGATATAACTTAAAGCGTAACACATGCTAAAAGAAGCCAGGTTTCAAGGCTATATTTTTTATATTTGTTTTAGTTCTTCCATAGATTACAAATCATGCAATAATGATGGCAAAAAGTATAATTATCCTTTAAAAAGAAAAGTGCGAAGTGAGTTCTTGAGCAATTTCTCATGGAATTGACTTTAATATGGAAAAATGTAAGTGCTTGATGGAACATATATTCAGCTAGGTAACCTACTAAATATTTGTGCACAGCAGTGAAATATATAATTGTGCTTGTCATAAATATTCAATCAAAGATATTTCTAAAACACATTCTTTTTTTCGTTTCCTAAAGTGCCAAAAAGTACTACGCCAATGTATAAAACCATCACCAAAGGATTGATAAGTTTTACAGCTCTCAGGGAAAGTAGATTGTCCCTTAACATGGAAAAAAAAGTACTTTCACATGGGACAAAATGTATAAAGTATTACACTCCCAGAAAAAGTTCTGTCAACACTGTGTGTTGTGTATGTAAGAGCTTGCTTGCTCTTCTGCAAAGTTGGTGCTGCTGTCCTTTGTAAGAATACTTTTGTGAGAGAAGACAAAATAATATAAAAATTAGTACCAATATATGATATAGTTAGTTCAAATCTGTGATCTCTGGAAAAGGGGACCGAGCGAGGTGGCGCAGTAGTTAGCACACTGGACTCACATTTGGGAGGACACTGATCAAACCCACATCCGGCCATCCCGATTTAGGTTTTCCGTGATTTACCTAAATCGCTTCAGACAAATGCCCGGATGGTTCCTGTGAAAGGGCACGGCCAGTTTCCTTCCCCATCCTTTCCTAATCCAAGCTTGTGCTCCATCTGTAATGATCTCGTTGTTGATGGGGCGTTAAAAACTAATCTCCTCCTCCTCCTCTAGAAAAGGTTACATTTCAGAAACTGCTTTAATGGAAGGAGGTGCACCACTGTATGCAGAAACCAGTCAGCTACATGTAGTTAAAGAAAGGCAAATATATCGTACCTTCGTTTTAAGCGTGATAATTTAATTGTGTAAAAGGATATACATTCTATTGCAACAGAAAAATTTGGGGAAGGAGTATTATATAACTTTTACATAGGGAGAGGAATAATTTGTTTTATTTTGTATTCCGTTTCATTGTGATTTTTCTGGCTGTTTCAGAGCTACTTTTGCCAACTTTGTACTATTTATTGCCAACTTCAGTATTATTCTCTGACTTTTTAAAGCAATATTTACATTAAGTCTAGTTAATTAAAGAAAAATAATTCTGTGACCATACACTTGAATGTTTTTCAAAAGAATGTATTGTCATAAATTCAAAGTTCTTCTTTGCGGCATAATGTCACCTATCCATTAACACTTCACTGAAGTGCCACCAGGAGTCTGCATTTGAATGTGGAAGACAAACTGCTTTCGGCACAACAGCAGGCATTTGACAGTGGAGACGTAGACATCTCAAGGTGTTGTGTATTCTGCTGGATATTAGCATCATTCATGCATGATATTTCAACAACATGACTCGTTATCTTCATCAGGTATCATGCATTATGTTTTGACAATGTGACTTGTTATCTTCATCAGGTTCTACTTGAGTCTTGCAAAAAATGATGCTGATATCTGGTGGGATACCTGACACCTCTCAAAGTCAACAGATTGTCACAAAAGTCTGAAAAATTATAGCGTCCACATTTCCTGCTGACATGGAAATTTGCTTTTCCACTAAATTGTGGAGGACTTTGCATTCTTTCAGAATGTTTACAATGCTGAAATCTGCCATTTTTAGGTATACGTAACACTCTCTTTGCTATGTAAATAATCGTAGGACTAAAGGTAACAAATCACTAAACAAGCTGACTACACTGTGTTGCCACTGTAGCTCAACTGGACTCAGGGGTTGTGTGTGATGGAGTAGTGGGAAGAAATATGGGGAGTGGGAGGAAGGATTAGGGAATGGCGGTTGACAGCAAAATGAAGACGTCTCAGATGTACACAATAGGAATGTTGCACCATTGAGCTCTCTCTGTCTGCAGTCAGGGAGAATGATGCACAGCACATAGTGATGCAGAGAAGGGAAATGAGAGAAGGGATAGAACGCAGGAACAGGGAACCTGCAGAGAGGAGGAGTTGAGTGCAGGCTGAGTGAAGTTAGGGTCGTGTAGGTGGATGGGGGTCAATCATTAGGAGAAGTGAGGGCAGGAGATTATGGGTTCAAAGGAAGTGTTGTAAGAATAAGTACAATCTTTGTAACTCAGAGAAGATTGATGTATGGTGGGAAGGAGGGGCAGAATCCAGATGGCATTAGTTGCGAAACAACCATGGAAATTAGCATGTTGTGCTTCACTCTGCCCTTGGCCACAATTTTTAATGGCTATTCACTAAAGTGGACAGCTGGGTGAAGACACAAGAAATGTTCTATATATTTGCATCCCTCTAATTCTCCATGTATCCTCAGAAACACCCCCCCCCCCCCCCCCTCTCATCACACAGTATCATCCTGAACTAGAACTACTGAAATATATCCTCCATCAGGCAACTACTTATCATCAGGCCCACAAATTATGAATATTATGCCTACAATCATTCTTACCCCTCCCAAACAATGGAAAATCCACACACATGACTGTAGTCTCAGGCATATGAGGCCTCAGATTCCCAAGACTACAGTCATGCATGTGTGAGTTTGTTGTCTAATTTTGATGAAGGCCTTACTGGCCGAAAGCTATATTTGTGACAGTCTCTGTGTTGTGCCTATCTGTGATACAGCATCTCCACTATATTTATGGTAAGTAGCAACTTTCTTTTTTACAATATTGTTATCCCCGCCCCAAAGTACTTCATGCTGCTCACCCAGTCTAAAAAGTATCCTAGTCCATTATGATACACCTATTCCAGAGACATCTGTCAACCTGAATGAACATCCACACAGTTGCAGAACATTCTACTGGACACACCACACACAAGTGCAATGACTGCTTCACAGTGCATGCCATCTGGATGCTTTCTCCTAACACCAACTTCTCTTAATATCTTCAAACCCATTCAACTTGAAATAGAAGTAATAGTTTTATGTGCTGACATCACATTGCCCAAAACCTCTGCAAAATACTCATATAAAAGACTTGCAGAGATCTTTAATGCATTCTACTGTTTTAACCACATATTTTCAAGCTGTTGTTGCCTTGAGTTCAAAGACTGGTTTAATGCAGCTCTCCATGCTCTTCTATCCAATGCAAGCCTCTTTATTTCTGAATAACTACTGCAAACTACATATGTCTGATCCTGCTTACTGTTTGTTGTTTGGTGTAGCTCACCATGCTACTTTATTCAGTGCAAGCCTCTTCATCTTTGAATAACTACTGCAATCTACAGATGTTTGAACTTGCTTACTGTGTTCTTATCATTATCAACCGGTACAATTTTTACATGCCACACTTTCCTTCAGTACTAAATTGATCATTCCTTGATGTCTCAGAATGTATTCTATCAACTGATCCCTTCTTTTACTCAAGTTGTGCCACTTTTTTCCCCCCAATTCAGTTCAGCACCCCCCCCCCCCCCCCCCCAAAAAAAATTTGTTACACATCCTGCTAACTTAATCTCCAGCATACTTCTGTAGCACCACATTTCAAGACTTTCTATTCTCTTCTTGTTTGAACTGCTTATTGTCCATGTTTCACTGCCATACATGGCTGTGCTCCAGACACATGCTTTCAGAAAAGACTTCTGAACACTCATAATTTAGCATGCTGCCTATGCAGTATGCTTCTTGCTCCTATCAGCCAGTCACAGCACAGGACACATGGTATCACACATATATCTTTCTGGGGTACAACAGAACATTGACACTATTAGGTTTTTTCCTGATATTATTTTTACTAATCATGGTGTGATTTTGAAGCTCTAACAGTCAGCCATGTTTGCAGCCTAAAATATGGGAATTCTTGACTTCCTGTTATGAAAATAACTGTTCTTTCTAACGCCAAGACACGTTTCAACATGTTTATGTTTCACAGAAAAAGAAGGAAACGCTTCTTTACTCCTATTGTAATTCAGTTGTTTTACAGTTTGTTATGATTGCTCAATATCAGTGGAAGTTCTGAATGGTAAATACTGACATTAATTCTTCTATCTGTTGTGTCTGTGGAAAATATAATTCCTCATCTGTTCTGTATTTGTTGCAGTTATAACATACCTCTTAATCTCATTTTCACAGCACATTTTTCCTGCGGGACATTTGCTATATTTTGTAAAAAGAAAATCGGTTTGGGGGTTTACACAAAGATTCAATTACCAGGTGTACCGGTATGAAGTGAGTGCTTTTTTATGAAAATAAAACACTAATTTTGAATTGAAAAGTAAAACCATTTTATTCAAACTACTGACCATTGCTTTCTATACATTTTGACCACCTTTCTGGCAATTTGTGGACACCACGCCAATAGAAATGCTCGTCTTTTGAAGCAAATCAATCAGACACCCAATTTTCGACTTCTTCGTAGGAATCGAAGTGTTCCTCAGCCAATCCGTGTCCCATTGATGAAAACAAATGGTAGTCGGAAGGGGCCAAGTCTGGTGAGTACAGCGGGTGGGGTAGCAGCTCCCAGCCAAGTGTTTTGATTGTATCCTGAACCAGTTTTGCTTTGTGTGCAGGTGCATTGTTGTGTGAAAAAATTACTTTACCATGTCTTCTGGCCCATTCTGGTCTTTTTTTGATCAATGCATAATTCAAATTGACTGTTTGTTGTCTGTAGCGATTAGTATTCACAGTTTCACCGGGTTTTAGAAGCTCATGATACACCAAACCTTTCTGATCCCACCAAACACAGAGCATTGTCTTCTTGTCGTATCGATCTGGTTTTGCAGTCGATGTTGGTGGTTGTCCTGGATTAACCCACTATTTTTCCCATTTAGGATTCTTAAAATAAATCCATTTTTCATCACCAGTAACAATTCGATGCAAAATTGATTTTCTTTCATGTCTTTGAAGCAAAATTTGACAAATGTTTTTCGTTTTTCCATCTGTCTTTCATTCAATTCATGTGGCACCCATTTTCCACACTTTTGTATCTTCCCCATAGCTTTCAAACGGTCAGAAATTGTTTGTTGTGCAACATTTAGCATTGCTGCCATTTGCTTCTGACTCAAAGTATCATCTCCATCCAATACTGCTAGGAATTCGGCGTCTACGAATTTTTTTGGTGGTCTTCCATGTTCTTCATTTCCTACATCAGAATCATTATTTCCGAACCATTGAAACCATGTTTTGCCTGTTGCTTCTGATAGAGCATGATCACCATATGCCTCGACAAGCATTCGATGCAACTCTGCAGCACCTCCCCCCCCCCCCCACCCCCTTCCAAATGAAAACAAAAAATTAATGCTTTCCGCAAATCATCACTTTCTGGTGCATAATTCGACATTGTTAACATGATGAAAACATATGATGATGTTTGTTCCATGACTTGATGTATACCAAACATCTTTGACAGATGTCATACTAACCAAACAATAACAAATTAAGGCTCGTTCACAACAAATGTTCCCTATCAACACATTTGTATCTTAACGCTCATTTCAAACCGGTACAACCAATTTGTGGGCTGCTCCCCCCCCCCCCCCCTCTCTCTCTCTCTCTCTCTCTCTCTCTCTCTCTCTCTCTCTCTCTCACACACACACACACACACACACACACACACAAACCATCCATATATTCATGTTTCCTGGAACACAATTTTATTGTGAAATGTATTGCTTCTTTACTCCCATGTGCCCTTGTAGATGAATTTCCTCTTGAGAGAGGAAGGGGATTGTGTTCCCTCACAGTGTGTTGATAACCAGTTGCTTACACTGCTGTGTCTCCCCATGTTGGTATTTTAAACATTTTGTGGCAGTGAGCTCAGCAGCTGTGTATGCAAATATATAAAATGTAATAGTCAGCCAACTGGTTTCACATTTTTTTTTTTTAAATACATTAACCAGGTTTTGATAGTTCCAAGACTATCTTCATCACAATGGTAAAAGTTACTTAGAAATATATATACATAAAACAGACACATATGTGAAAATTCACAACCAAAAGCAGAAAACTGTACTTACATAAAAACTTTAAAATGTCAGCAACAGTACTCTCTTAGAAATGACATGTTTGTGTACCATGAGTCAAGAATAAAAATCATAATAAAAAAAGACAGACAAACTGCAGCTAATACTGGCACATGCACGAGAGGCATCCGACTAAATGGCCTATAAGCCGGCATTGCCATTGCAAATAGCTTTATCCACCCATAATTCTCTAAAAAATAATCTTATTCACAATTTGGATTCAACACAGTCTCATTTGCAGAAGTCAGGAGTTTATAAAATTATCTGTGATTCTTGTCCGACCTATTACATAGGACAAACTGGGTGAGGTATATCTGTAAGATTGAGAGAACATCATGTAGGAAAAAAAGGATACTAATATTCATAATTCATCCTTTGTTGACCACTTGTTAATCACGGGCCATAAACCCAAAGAAGTGCAAAATGTCAGTACCCTACACTCCGAGAAAAAAGTCTCAGGCTCGATATCCTTCAAGAATTGCTAATTTTCAAACACCTCTTGCTTCAAGATTGTTTTATTCTTAATGAACAATTACAGTTGTGTAATAAAAACTTCTTTCAAGGATTAGAGCCATTACTTAAATTGCCTAATTTTCGACTTTTTCCTCACAGTAGCATTGGGAATGTCAGTTTTCCTTATCCAACTGTCATTGTCAGTTTTTTTTACTTCATTATAAAGTACCTGTAAAAAGTCTGTGTCTTCTGACTGCATTGCAGCCACATATCAAACAGCTGAGTGCCGACTAGCAAAATAGCATCTTTGACAAGACATATTTTATCAGATGGTCACATACGTATTCTTCAAATAAGGGAAAGGCAGCCACTCACGTATGGCAGATTGACGTGTGGAGCACAGAAACATGACAGAAAACATATTAGTGTGAATGCGTTTTTCTGTCACATGTTTCTGTTCCCCAGTCATTGATCATCTATAGGTGAGTGACAGTCTTCTTCTTATATTACGTATTGCTCCATCCAAGAATTTCCATTATTGTTTCACATTCTAAATTTTGTTCTAAATGGCATCCAGTAGCAAGCATTTGACAGTGTCATACACGTGCAGTGTTTTTTGTTATGTTTTGTGTGCTGTTAGATACATTTTGACCCTTCCTTACATGTGTTGATGGATCTATCACTACTAAATGATTCATTGGAATATGTGATGCAAACAGAGTTTGTACAACAGGAAAATGCTTTACACCATCCTACTTGGTTCTCCAATAAATCTTTCACAACCAGTAGTTGCTACTGCTTCTGTATCTCTACCTTAATCTAATATGTCATGGACTGAATATCTATGTAACTGGTTAACCATAGTTCAGTTTACCAGGTACCACAGTACATTGTCGTCATCCAAAACAAGTGTTTTACATATGCCCTACTAACACGCATTCATTCTTCATTTTCCCAGTTTAAGGATCTGAAAGCTTCCTTAAGGGTAGCTGAGAGTGGTTAACACATGGAAATTCCTTGTTGCCTGAGTCCTCTTTCAATTCTGAATTTTCCATTATGCTGATGAAGTCCAGTGAAACCTACAGTATATTCTACAATGTACCAACACAAATTGAAATATTGCCTTGTTTTTCTAGGGCTGTTAGTGCATGTTTTGCTTTAACTGAATCAAAGACTTCCACAAAATCATAATCTTAAATGGAATGTTTATTCATCCTCATTGCTCCAGTCTGTGATTTTGTTCACGACTTGCATATAGTCCGCTGTACAATATCGATGTTCGTTTGCTTGATTAAAGTACAGTGGTACAATGGAGTTTTTTGTGGTTATATGGAAATAATATTTATGAATATGTGGTGCATTATGGAGAGGATTTCATTTATTGCGAAGTAGAATAATTTTAGTATTGTTCCAGTTTTAGAAAATTGTCTGCCTTTCATTTCTTCAAATCTCAACCGGCTCTTGATACATTATCTGAAATTTATTTCAAAGTGTCATAATTTTTCTTTATAATTATCTGTGCTTGTAAGTTATCTGTTGAACTGTACAAATATTTAAATAAATATTTGTATTCTTTCACAATTTACCACCTAACTTAATAACTTAGATACCTTCCCCCAAACAAGTTTCTGTTTTATTTTCTTAATGCTCTTACTGTTTTCAATCATTTCTATTAACGGATGTTCATTGTACATCCTCACATCAGCTTGAAGGCATTTCTCAATAGTAATGTTTAATTTAGCGTACTTATCACGTTCTGTATAATTTGCTTAAAGGTCCTGACCTCCTCTTTTAATAGCTGCTTTGTTCTGTTTGAGATTTTCTTTCCTTTATCCTTCGTTGTACATACAGCATAAAATGCTGTTTCTTCTTTTTAAGTCCCTATATTGTGCATTTCCTGAGTAGTAGTACCATTGATTAAAGTGTGTTTCAGATTTTCTGCTAGATACATTTCTGGTTTTATGTTTTTTTTATCTGTAACTTACTAGTCTGTGATCACTTGAAACTCTAAAGCGGGTGAGGGTTTGCCAAATTGTGTTCAATTTCTTTTATATTTGATTAGATATAGTCAAATTTATGTTTAAATAACAATGAAAATAACCAGGTATTGATAATATAATCGGATAGATAAAAAAATCTACTCATCAAGTGGCACCAGGAGAATACACGCACAAAAGGCTTTAACTTTCATAATCTTTCAGAGCCAGTGGCTCCTCCTCCCAGCAGTAGAGTTGAAGGTGAAGGAAGACGAGTGAAGGAAAAGGACTGGACAGGTTTAGGGAAAGGGGTACATTTCTTAAATGTACCCCTTCAACTCTTCTGTCTGGAGGAGGAGCCACTGGCTCAGAAAGCTTGTAAAAGTTAAATCCTTTTGTGTGTGTGTTCCCCTGCCGCTGCTAGGTGAACAAATTTATGTTTAGTTTCATTTGATACTTGTCAAGTTTGTTTTTCTGTTTGTGTCTTGTTTAGGTAAAGTTGTTCTTGTCAAATTCTACTGATGAATTACCATCATTTCTGGTCTCATACCCAAAGTTTCGTACTGTAGAACTGTTCATCAGTTTTTGTCATACTTTTGCGTGACATGGCAGTCGGGAATGCAACAGTCCTGCCCAAGGTACACTAGCCTGCCTTGGCAAGAAGAATTGAATAAAACATGTTAACAGTGCTAAATAATGACAGATTTATGCTCACAGCAGTCAATCCAGACCTGTAGTATAGCTAAGATTCACTGGTCATCACTGCCTCTTCACATGTTGGTAACATGACAGTGGAGTTCTCAGTTCTTATTATCATTTAGCAGTCAATCAGTTTTTTATGCGACTCATTGGGTTTCAGTCACTGACTCATTGCACTGTCTTCGGTGTGGATTGGTGACCAGCCTAGCCATATTTTGCTCCAAATAAAGCTGTTTATCAAGATCAACAGAAGTGTGCCAGGAAAGTGTTATACGATCACTGTTGTTCTCTGTGGACATAAATGATGTGGCAGATGGGGTGGGCAGCAATCTGAGGTTGTTTGCTTACAATGCTGTGGTGTATGGTAAGATGTTGAAGTTGAGTGACTCTAGAAAGATTATGACTTAAACAAAATTTCCTGTTGGTGTGATGAATGGCAGATAGCCCTAAATGTGGAAAAATGTAAGTTGATGCAGATGAGTAGGGAGATCAAACTGTAATGTTCATTTACAGTATTACTTGTGACCTGCTTGACACAATCACATCATTTAAATATCTGGCCGTAATGTTGCAAAGTAATATGAAATGGAACGAGCATGTGAGAACCGTGATAGGGAAAATGAATGGTCGACTTTGGTTATATTGGGAGAATTTTAGGAAAGAGTGGTTCTCCTGTAAAGGAGACTGCATATAGGGTGCTTGTGTGACCTGTTCTCGAGTACAGCACAAGTGTTTGGGATCCGTACTGGTCAGATTGAAGGAAGACATCCAAGCAATTCAGAGGCATGCTGCTAGATTTGTTACCAGTAGGTTCAAACAACACGTAATTGTTCAAGAGATGCTTCAGGAACTCAAATGGGAATCCCTGGATGGAAGGCGACATTCTTTTCAAGAAACACTATTGAGAAAATTTAGAGAACCGGCAATTGAAGCTGATTACCGAATGATTCTTCTGCTGCCAAAATACATTGCGCGTAAGGACTACAAAGATAAGATACAAGGAATTAGGGCTCACACGGGAGCATATAGACAGTCGTTTTTCCCTTGCTTTATTTGCATGTGGAACAGGAAAGAAAATGACTAGCAGTGGTACAGCATACCCTCTGCCATGCACTGTACGGTGGCTTGTGGAGCATCTATGTAGATGTACACAGTGCAGTCATCTGGAATTGGAAATTGGCATCTACTCTTCGTAGGTTTCTTAAATCCTCTCTGAGATGTAATTAAGAGCTCTACTTCTTAAAGATCCTTCAAATAAAGAAACCAACTTTGTGATGATTTTGTTACATATTAGCGTACCAACCTGGTGAACATTCAGTGTTGTTTGAGCACCTTGATCAGTTCAGCTGAATTAATTTTGTTGTATAAAACTTTGGTCTAGGATTATTCTAAAGATTTTTTTCTCTCTATCTTTTTTACGGCACTAAGCAGTTATTTGGACAAACTTGTAACTTTTACATGCATTTTACATTTGTTCTCTGTTTTTATTTCATCCATGAATTATGTTAAACATGCTGTTACACAGAGAAGAATTGTCACATATGAGAAACTTTCAAATAACATCTGCAATACATTAAAACCGTGTAGGCCTTCTTTCTCATAGAAATAAGTTGTAATTTTGTACAGCAGGAAAGACAGATCTATTAATGTGAATTCCTTCCATCTCTCATCTCTCTTATTTCCAACTATGGTTTAAAAAAAAAACAAAAAAACACATGGTTTTCTAGCCAGAAGTATGTGACACGAATTTTTTATTCATTTTCTTGTTATTGTTTCATGAATTAGTCTCATAAATATAAAATCCAGTAAGTTCTTTATTTTTCATTTCATTTGTCTTATTGTGTTTTCTGGTGTTGTTGCAGGACTCGAGCATTGCTGCCAGCTGCAACACAATCCACCATAAACTGGCCGGCACTGTGTTTGATCTAGAGTTTGACGATGAGAGTGGCCCGACAGAGGGTGTGGAAAACCTCCGTGACATGCGTGAGAGGCGCCGCTCGTCAGACCATGCTCCTAGTTCGTGTACTACAGGTAGTGGAGTATCACACCATGAACGGACTACACCTGCACTTACACCTACACCTGCAGCACCTCCGCCCCCACCACCAGACCGCAATGTGGTTGCTCCTTTGTTGCCTGGACCTGTAGATATGCGTACCTACAGCTCTTCATACGAAGATCGGTCAACTTTCCGTGACAATCTCTTGGGTGCCTTTGCGTCAGAACCATCTACAGCTGTACCTCATGTGGCAGCCGATTTTGATGAAGAAGTTGAGAACGCATCATTTCATTCAGCACTGTCTGCAAGCCGTACGCCTGCTCCAACACCAAGGCCTTCTGCTGGTACAGTTGCCACTACTGAATCAGGGAGCACTGGAGATACAACTGTGGGTGGTGGCAGTGATACTTCCAGACCATCTGCGCTCTCTGATTCACGTAATCAGCTGAAGGTCAAGATCAAGGTGAGCAAATTCTTCCTCAGAAGGCCTTACATGTCAGCACAAGCATTTATGTTCCTTTCTAGTAATTTTTTTTTCCCAATATTTGGAAATCTTCCCTTTGTGGTGGAAAATGTCATTTGATTCCAAAAAAAAAGATAAATGCCATTGAAAATGGTTTCTACTTAAAATACATGTTACATTTCTAAGGACTATATTGATAATTTATATGACTCCTATCCAAGTGTACTTCAGCTATACAAGGGGAACACAGACTGCACTGACAAAATTTCTAAGGTTGTGAAGAGATATTTTTTGAATATTTTGGTCTCCAATGTAATAAGGTAATTATGATTTATTAGTTTATTTTTGTGTAAAAGCCCTCATGCAGTCTCCTCTACCGAGCCAGGTGGTGCAGTGGTTAGCACACTGAACTCACATTCGGGAGGACAGTGGTTCAAACCCGTGTCCGGTCATTCTGATTTAGGTTTTCCATGTTTACCTAAATCGCTTCAGGCAAATGCCGGGATGGTTCCTTTGAAAGGGCATGGCCAACTTCTTTCCCCAACCTTCCATAATTTGATGGGACCGACAACCTCACTGTTTGGTCCTCTCCTCCAAATTAACCAACCAACCGATCAAGTAGTCTCCTCTCATCCCTACCCCAAACAGAATTTGCCAGCATCCCCATATTTCTCATGTTACTAGAAGACTGGTTTGATGCAGCTCCCCATACTACTCTAGCCTGTGCAAGCCCTCTTCATCTCCATATAGCTACTGCAACCTACGTCCTTCTGAATCTGCTTACTGTATTCATCTCTTGTTTTTCCTCTATGATTTTTACCTCTCACGCTTCCCTCCAGTACTAAATTGGTGATCTTTTGATGTCTCTGAATGTGTCGTATCAATTGATCTCTTCTTTTAGTCAATCTGTGCCACGAATTTCTTGTTTTCCCAATTCTGTTCGGTACCTCCTCATTAGTTACATGATCTGCCCATCTAATCTTCAGCATTCTTCTGTAGCACCACATTTCTAAATCTTCTGCTCTTTTCTTGTCTGAACTGTTCATCATCCATGTTTTACTTCCATTCATGGGTACATCCCAGACACTTTCCACATTCGTGTTTGATATATCTTGCAGGGTAAAATACATTAAAAAAGACCATGCTGCAAGATTAGTTCTTCATATTTATTTTAGTTGTTTCAGAGATTACAAATTATACAATAAAGAAGGCAGAAAGTATAATTAACCTAAAAAAAAAAAAAAAGGTTGGGTGAGCTCTTGAACAGCTTAAGCTGTGTTCTTAGGATCCTTCATAACCACATCCTTGGAAAAGAAAAAGAGCAAAAAAAATTTTGATGGCCAATATTATTCCTAAAAGGTAACCTTTTCTTGTGGCTGTACTGTATGTATATTAATTTAAACCATTAACTTTTCATATTTGTGTGTTCACACTATTTAGCAGAGATGTTGGTATTAACTGATTACATCACTTGTCTTATGCTTTGAACATCTGCTTTCATTGGGTAATGAGATCACTTAACATGAGCTATGATGGGCTGACAAAAGCTCCCTGTGCAGTTCAGTCTCAAGTTCAGTGCTTCGAAAGCTGCTGTGCTGTGTGGAATTTGTATTTATTCTTTTGTAATACAAAAACACATTTGTGAATGTTTTTTTTAAAATCATGTACGAGGTGTGTTCAAAAAGTAAGGTGACTTTAAATTTGTATGAAAAAATATTTATTTATTCATCAGTATTCATGGTGTCCCCTTCAAAGTAATCCCCTCAGATACAATACACTTGTGCAAATGCTTCTTCCAATTCTTGAAGCACTTCTCATAAGCACTTTTTGTTACAACATTGAGTACTTTCAATGATGTAGTTTTTATTTCCTCAGTCAATGAAAATCGTTGTCATTTCATAGTCTCTTCAGTTTTGGGAACACGAAAAAGTCACAGGGGGCCAAATCCGGCAAATATGGTGGCTGAGGCATGATTGTCATGTTGGTTTTGGCCAAAAAATCTCCAACAAGCAATGATGAATGAGCAGGTGTATTGTCGTGATGCAAAAGCCATGAATTGTTTTTCCACAATTCCGGACATTTTTTGCGTATTGCTTCTTGCAAATGGCGCATAATGTCAAGGTGATACTCCTTATTGACCATATGACCTTGAGGCAAAAATTCATGATGCACTACGCCACAGTAATTGAAAAGAACAGTGAGCAAAACTGCGACTTTTGATCGAACTTGACATAATTTTTTCAGTCTTAGCTCTCCGTGATACTTCCATTGGGATGATTGGGCTTTGGTTTCGGCGTCATAACCATAAACACATGTTTCATCATCAGTTATGACCCTTTTGAGCAAAGCAGGATCATCATTGACATCATTCAAGGGCTCCTGAGTGATCCTCATATGCCACTTCTTCTGAGCTAAATTGAGAAGTTTTGGAATAAACTTCGTTGACACACATCTCATGCCCAAAATATCTGAAAAAATTGCATGTCATGAGCCAACTGATATGCTAACATCCTCAGCAACTTCTCTTGCAGTAATTTAACGATTTTCCAAAGCAATTTTCATGTGCTGGGGCGTCCAGAACGAGATTTGTCATTGGCATCTCCTCAGCCATCTTGAAATATTTTGTACCACTTGTAAACTTTTCTTTTACTTAGAGCAGACTCACTTTTTGCCACTGTCAACGTTTCAAGTGTTTTAGAGTACTTGATTCCCATTTTTCGCACAAAGTTTGATGCAAATTCTTTGTCCCATTTTCTTATAATCATCGAAAATTGACGAGCACACTAGAACACATCTAACCGTTCTATCTGTCAAAAACAAACGAAGTATGCTGTACACTTGAAACTGTTGACATATGTTCAGGGCATGTGTGTCAACATAACAAAAAAAAAAAAAAGTTCGATAATCGAATGTACGTTGCCCGCACAGTTTGAAGAGTTACCTTACTTTTTGAACAGCCCTCGTATCTGTCTTCCATTAGGTCATCATATTGGTTATTTCTTATGTATTGGAAACCAGCAAAGACCATCCTTGTTCTGTCCACCATCCATTCACGTAGCTATGTATTCTGCCCAATTCTATTTCATTTTCCATATAAAATCTGTATATCATTGCTTTAAGTCAAAACTAGTAATACACACTGACTGACTGCACACTTAGTCTTCAAAACTAGTTAGTTACCGAAAGTCCACCTGTATCCTTTTCTTTATTTCTTTTGTTGTGCATCCAATCATGACTTCAACTGCCCTAAATTGAAAAACCGAATATTGTAGTTATACTTAGTGATGTTCTGTGAAATTATATTTATTTGTTCATGAACTAGTTTTTGGCTTCATAGGCTATTTCCAAGTGACATCTGTGTATCAAAAACACAGATAAGGTTACATGTGACTTGTACAGATATTATTTATACAAAAGATACAAAATATGACATAGATTGTTTGCTTAAGGAAGTATGCTATTTTTTTACATTGTGCAGAAATAATTACATTAACTAAACTTTGCCATGGCCATCGGAGTTTGTGTTTGGGTGTCGTTGTGGGTATGTTTGCGAATGTGCGTACTATTGTACTATTGATGGAAAAAGAACAAGTGTTTAAAAGCTAGTGTGAATGCTTCCCCCCACCCCCCACCCTCCACCCCCCACCCCCCTTGCACAAATCTATCCACTATAAATGAGAAGTGCCTTTTCCTTTTTTTCCGTGTTGCTTCACCAGAAAATTTTTGTTATTGTTACAGAAAAAACAAAAGTTTTATGTATGGAGATACATTTAACAACTGGTGAAAAATGGAGTTGAGTTTGCAATTTTAATATGGCATTTCCGACTAAAACTCAATTTAACAGAGGGGAACAAAGTAATTGAGTATGATCGTTTAATACTTAGCTGTCATGTGTTTGTTGACTCTCAATAGGATAATCTTTCTGCTTTTCTTAACAGTCACATTATACATATATGAGTGGGTATCTGTTAAAAGATGATCATCAAAGATTTAATCTTTCTTTGTTAATCTCCAGCTTCTTTTGTGTTAACCTAATTGACATAGCTCTTCCTTACTGACAAACACATACTTTTATAAAGTGATTGCATATGGTTTTACACACACACCATTGTGTCGAGGGCTGCAGTTTGTCTTTACTTTTGAATGCTGCTGTCGTAATAAAATGCAGATATTTAGTTGCAAGACATTAACTTTTTTGTGAGGTTATTTGAAATTTTGCCTGCAGTGGGATGATGCACCAGTTTTGTTACTACTAACTGGTTTCTGTTGGCCAAGCAGAGAAGTGGTGCAATTTTACACATTTTTCATAGTATTTTATCAATCACAACTGTAAAATTTCAGATAGTATGGACTAAAAGTGAATCCATGTAGTTAGCCTATCAGACTGATTATAATATTTGTTCTGCAACTGAAAATCTTATTTGCACACATTTGAGTAGCAATGTCTATGTCATGTAATACTGCTGGATTTGCTTTGGATTTATGCAAAAGATCCTCTAATATATTTGTAGACTCATCAGTAGGAATGTTTTTAAAAAAGCTTGTGATGTTAAACAATACTAGTTCAGAATTGAATGGCATTTGCATATCTTTAATATCAGTACAAGACCTATGGAATTTGTGCTCCTTATTACTTATTAACAATACCAAACTTAAATTCAAAATAGTTTCCATTTCAATGATATAATCTCGCTCTCTCACTAGCAGCAGAACTAGAATACACCAAATTTGGGTCTAATTTTTTTAAAGTCTGTGTAAAATTTGTAAAAAATGTAGACCCCAAGCTTGGTATCTGAGCTACTCAAATATGTGTAAAACAGATTTCCTGTTTCAGAACTTGTTTTAGAATCAGTCTGAGGGCCTAGCAGTGATCTTTTCGCATAGTCCCACACCATCTGAAATTTTCATGGACAAATTTGAACAAGTTTTCTCACTGAAATAACCACAGAATATCAAAATCAAATACTGGTTCAGATATGTGGATGATGTGCTGTATTTGTGGACAGATAGCACTTGATTATTAGATATATTGCAACATAATTTACTCCCAACATAAGAAAATCCAGTTCACGATGGAGCTGGGACAATCCTCCTTAAATTTCTAGGATCCCAATATAGACATTAGCCCAAAGAGACACGTACTTATTATTTGCAGACCAAACATAACTACAAACACAGTAGTGCCACACAGCCATAAACAAGTGGCTTTCCATTTTATGGTACAATCCCTCGTATCTGTTCAGTAATCTGAATCTGCTTTTGAAGCAGTACTTTTTTTGAGTCAACACTCTTCTGGCTGGTTTGATGCAGCCCACCATGAAGTTCTCTGCTGTGGCAGTCTTTTCATCTCAGTGTAGCCTTTGCAACCTATATCCTCAATTATTTGCTGGTTTTATCTCAATATCTGTCTTCTTCTACAGTTTTTACCCTCTACAACTCCCTCCAGTACCATGGAAGTTATTCCCTATTCCCTGATATCTTAAAAGATATCCTATCATCCTGTCCCTTCCTCCTGTCAGTGTTTTCCATATATTTCTTTCCTCGCCAATTCTGCAGAGAACTTACTCATTTCTTGCCTTATTAGTCCAACTAATTTCCAACATCCTTCTGTAGCACCACATCTCAAATGCTTGCATTCTATCCTGTTCGTGTTTTTCCACAGTCTACGTCCCACTGCCATACAAGGCTGTGCTCCAAAGGTACACTCTCAGAAATTTCTTCCCAAAATTAAACTTTTTATGTTCTCCATTCTCCATCTGTCATGGGTTATTTTGCTGCACACATAGCAAAATTCTCTAACTTCATCTACTTCATGACCACCAATTATGATGTTAAGTTTGTCGCTGTTCTCATTTCTGTTGCTTCTCATTATTTTCGTCTTTCCTTGATTTACTCTCAATCCATATTCTGTACTTGTTAGACTTTTTATTCCATAATTCTTCTTCATTTTCACTGTGGATAGCAATGTCACAAGTGTATCTCAACATTAATATCCTTTCACCTTGAATTCTAATCCCACTCTCGAACCTTTGTTTTATTTCTGCCATTGCTTTTTCGACATATGGATTGACCAGCAGGGGTGAAAGACTACATCCCTGTATTACATTTTTTTTTAAATTCAAGACTACCCCGTATCATATTCTTTTCAATTTGTGTACTGCCTTCTTGGTCTTCCACTCTAATTGTTCCCTCTTGCTTGTTGTACATTTTTTATATTACCTGTCTTTCCCTATAGCTTATTCCTATTTTTCTCAGTGTTTCAAACATCTTGCACCATTTTACATTATGAGACACTTTTCCTAGGTCAACAAATCCTGTGAGTATCTTGATGTTTCTTCAGTCTTGCTTCACTCATCAACTGCAGTATCAGAACTGTCTCTCTGGTGCATTTACCTTTCCTAAACCTAAACTGATCATCATCTAACATCCTCAACTTTTCTTTCCAATCTTCTGTATATTATTCTTGTCAGTAACATGAATGCAGGCGCTGTTAAGCTAATTGTGTGGTAATCTCTCACTTGCTGGCTCATGCTATCTTCAGAATTGTGTGAATGGTATTTTTCCGAAAGTCTGATGCTGTTTATCTTGAAGTTTTCCCGGCGTATCGATTGGTCCATCGTATTTCGGGCTTGCAGCCGGATCACGTTGACATCTTGGCACGATATTTCGGCTAACAAACATGCAGCAATCTTCGGGTGAGTACGAGACTGAAGATTACTGGTGCGCGTCGTTCTATATATACCGAAAATTGGCGCGGCGGCGCCTGCACAGTGGAGAAGGCTAATACCGCCCCCCTTTCTAATTTGGCGGGCTCTGCAGCAGAAGCAGGCCGCGCATGCGTAGTGGTGTACCTACATTTGCGCTATCTGTCGTAAAGTGCCTTCGCGCAGCTGATGCGCGGTAGTCGAAAGTATAAAATCAATTTTTGTCAACCGTCGCACTAGATGCAGACCCATGTCTCTGTGAAGCGATTAAAGAAATTACAGGATCCCATGCTTTATCCATCTGAAAGCTCGATTAATAAGATCTTTTGCCAATCATATCTCCACGGACTCCTTGATAATGGATTCCCAAAAAGATCTAGTTGTCGCAAAAATTTTTGTTACACAATAATCCATGGAGTGTCCCGTCGAAATACAGTGTTCTGCTATGGCTGATTTGTTGGGCTGTAGTAGACGTGTGTGGCGCTCATGCTCCACGCATCTTTCCCGTACTGTGCGAGTAGTTTGGCCAATGTAGGATTTGCCACATTGACAAGGGATCTTATAAATACCCGCCTTCCTCAGACCCAGATTGTCCTTCACAGAGCCAAGCAAAGCCGATATTTTCGTAGGTGGTCGGAAGATCTTTTTAACACAATGCTTCTTTAAAATCCTTCCTATTTTAGAGGAGAGGTTACCCACATACGGAAGAAACGCCCTGGACCTGACCACCTCTTTGTCTTCTTCTTCTTGTTTCTCTTTACATTTCTTCTTTGTTACAGCTGTGCGGATTTGGCGTGTAGAATATCCATTCTCCCTGAAGACGGATTGCAAATGTTCTAATTCTTTAGGAAGGCTGTCCTTATCAGATACCACATGTGCCCGGTGCACCAGAGTACGCAGGCAAACCCATGGTTTGTGCAGGGTGGTGGGAGCTTGTCGCCTGCAAATACAGATCTGTGTGTGTGGGCTTCCGGTAGATGGAGTGCCCCAAAGATCCATCGGTTCTACGATTGACAAGGACATCCAGAAGCGGCAGACATCTATCTTTTTCGACCTCCACGGTAAACTGAATATTCTTGTGAATGGAATTCAGATGTTTTAAGAATCCTGCCAGTTTTTCTTCTCCATGGGGCAAAACTACAAATGTGTCACCCACATAACGCCAGAAGACTTTCGGTTTAAATTCAGCCGACTCGAGTGCCTTCTCCTCAAAGTCCTCCATAAAAAGCTTTGCTACCAGAGGGGACAAAGGACTGCCCATGGCAACACCGTCAACTTGATCAAAATATTCATTATTGAATAAGAAATAAGTTGAGGACAGGTAATGATGAAATAAGGCTGTTATGTCGGCTTTGAACCTTCTGCTAATGAGTACCAGTGAATCCATCAGTGGAACCTTAGTAAATAAAAGAGATGACATCAAAACTCACTAATAAGTCAGAATTGTGGAGTTGGAGCGACTTCAGTCTACTAACAAAATCGGCGGAATTACGAATGTGATGTGGACACTTGCCCACATAAGGTCTCAGTAACGAAGACAGATGTTGTGCTAAGTCATAGGTTGGCGCACCGATATTACTAACAATAGGGCGTAATGGTAGTCCCTCTTTATGAATTTTCGGAAGACCATAAAGCCTCGGTGGAACAGAGCTATGCGGTTTCAGTCTTTTAATGACTTCAGGTGGAAGCGTAGAAGAGTTTAACAAAACTGTCGTTTTTCTTTCTACTCTGCTCGTCGGATCCTTGTCGATCTTCCGATATGTGGATTCACCAAGGAGGCTATAAATCTTCTCGCTGTAGATGTTTCGTGGCAAAAGTACCGTCGCATTGCCCTTGTCCGCTCGGAGAACCACAGTGTGGGGATCTTCACGTAGTTTGCGAAGTGCAGCCCTTTCGCTAGAAGAAATGTTGTTCTTCAGAGGAGTCGCTTTCTTAAGTGCACGGCATGTTTCACGCCTGATTTCTTCAGCTGCATCGCTGGGAAGGGGTCTAACAGCTTCTTCAATAGCACTTATGAAATCCGCAAAAGGTGGAGTCTTAGGTGTAGGAGCGAAGTTAAGTCCTTTTCCGAGTACAGACAGCGTCGCATTGTCCAAAACTCTATCTGTGAAATTAACCACGGAGCGTCGAAAAGTGCCTTCTTGCGGCGATGCTGTCGATAGACGTGCAAACTTCGATGACTGCCTAGAAGATGACTTGTTGTGAGCCCAGTCCGCTTTGGCCCAAGTGACTCCATCAACCCACTCCCAGGTGAAAGAAGGAAGACTGGATGCTATTTCCAAATGAAGGTGATACAGTTGTCTTGAAATCAGATCCAGTTCACGGTGAGTGAAGCAAATCATCTCCTTTACTAGAGCCAGGCTAGCCTTCCGAGTTATATTCCTGGCGACGGCGGTCTTGATGAAATGTGTCACTTTGGCAAACTTAAGGATAAAGCCATTGTCCCGACACTTCAATAAAAAACACAGAGAGCTAAGTAATCTTGCTCGTTTGTTGCGTAACTTATCCAAACTCTGGACGTTTGCTACCATCTCCTCCCCGTAAAGGTGCCTGATATGTATCTTGAAGTTTTCCCGACATATTGATTGGTCCATCAAGATGTCAACGTGATCTGCCTGCAAGCCCGAAATATGATGGACCAATCAATACGCAGGGGAAACTTCAAGATCCCTTTACGGGTAGGAGATGTGAGACCTGAGTTTCTCCTGGCGTATACAACTTTCAAACAACTTATTTTACCTGCTGACAAGGGCAATGCCACCGTTGTTTTAAATAAACATGATTATGTACAAAAGATGCAACGTTTACTATCTGATTCAACGTATCGCAGAATCGATGCTGACCCCACGAAAAGTGTTGAGAGAAAGACCAACAGCCTCCTGAAGAAAAGTGGTTTGTCACAGGACACAATCAAGAGGCTTAACACCTATAGTGCGGTTCCCCCTAGGTTATATGGCCTTCCAAAGGTTCATAAGGAAGGGGTTCCTTTCCGTCCTATAGTGAGTAACATCGGCGCCCCGACATATTGTGTATCCAAGCATCTTGCTTCTCTGTTGAGTCCACAAGTAGGACGGTGTGAACATCATATCAGGAACTCAGCTGATTTTTTTACGTCGTTTGGAGGGACTGAGGCTGAATGACTCTGATATTTTAGTGAGTTTCGATGTGGTCTCTCTCTTCACTCGTGTTCCTCTGTCTGATTCATTGCGGTTAATTGAAGCCAGGTTTGGTGCTGATTTAACTAATCTCTTTAGGCATATGTTGACATTCACTTACTTTTTATTTAATGGCCAGTATTACGAGCAGACAGATGGAGTTGCGATGGGTAGTCCGTTGTCTCCTGTGATCGCAAATTTGTTTATGGAAGACTTCGAGGAACGTGCATTGGAGTCGGCGCCTTTAAAACCCGCCTGTTTCTATAGATACGTTGACGATACCTTCGTTGTTTGGCCTCACGGTAGGGAGAATTTGAATGTCTTTCTAGAACATCTGAACTCCTATCCACCCGAACATTCGTTTTACGATGGAGGTGGAAAAGGATGGTTGCCTTCCCTTTCTCGACGTGTTGGTTAGGAGGAAGGATGATGGATCATTGGGACATGCAGTCTACAGGAAACGTACTCACACCGACTTGTACTTACAAGCTAATAGTTGTCACCATCCGGCTCAGCGTGAAGGGGTACTTCGTACCTTGGTACACAGGGCACATATCGTTTCTGACGCTGTGACTTTGCCAGCTGAGCTGTCCCATCTTGAAGTTACATTTCGTCAAAATGGTTACAGTGATAGACAGATTGAACGTGCGTTGCGCTATCGACCAACTGTACATCAGGTGATTGATGATAATTCTGAGTCAACACCTAAGTCTACTTCCTTCTTGCCTTACGTAGGAAACACGTCCAATAAGATCGGTCGTATTTTACGGAAATACGATGTGAAATGTGTTTTCCGACCTCCATCTAAAATTAGAGCACTTTTGAGTTCCGTTAAGGATGATCTTGGACTGCGTAAGGCCGGTGTATATCGTGTCCCTTGTAGCTGCGGCATGGCATATATTGGTCAAACTATCAGGACCGTGGAGGACAGATGTACTGAGCATAAACGGCACACACGATTACAGCAGCCAAATAGATCTGCTATTGCCGAACATTGCTTGGATACTGGTCACCCCATGTTATATAATAACACCGAGATATTGGCATGCACGTCCAGCTATTGGGACAGTGTGATTCGGGAGGCAGTTGAGATTAAATTAGCGAGCAACCTTGTTAACAGGGATGGAGGTTTCTGTTTAAACTCTGTTTGGAATCCGGCTCTCTCCCTTGTCAAGAAACAGAGGGACAGACTCAATGCTACCTCACCTGCGAATTCATAGTCTCACTATCGATAGCTCTGACTTTGGCCATCTTTGGTGGCACTAGTGTTCAGTGTGTGTGTGTTATCTTTCCTGCTTGGGTCCGAGAACCGAGGTATTAAATTTGCATGTACGCCGCCTGTCCGTTGCAGTTTGCCTTGAAAATGGCGGGGTGTTCTCCCGCCGAAATATCGGCGGTCGCTGAAAGTGTTACCTGGCTGAATTCCCGGAAGTTATTTGAAGGGTAGGAGATGGTAGCACACGTCCAGAGTTTGGATAAGTTACGCAACAAACGAGCAAGATTACGTAGCTCTCTGTGTTTTTTATTGAAGTGTCGAGACAATGGGTTTATCCCTAAGTTTGCCAAAGTGACACATTTCATCAAGACCGCCGCCGCCAGGAATATAACTCGGAAGGCTAGCCTGGCTCTAGTAAAGGAGAGGATTTGCTTCACTCGCCGTGAACTGGATCTGATTTCAAGACAACTGTATCACCTTCATTTGGAAATAGCATCCAGTCTTCCTTCTTTCACCTGGGAGTGGGTTGATGGAGTCACTTGGGCCAAAGCGGACTGGGCTCACAACAAGTCATCTTCTAGGCAGTCATCGAAGTTTGCACGTCTATCGACAGCATCGCCGCAAGAAGGCACTTTTCGACGCTCCGTGGTTAATTTCACGGATAGAGTTTTGGACAATGCGACGCTGTCTGTACTCGGAAAAGGACTTAACTTCGCTCCAACACCTAAGACTCCACCTTTTGCGGATTTCATAAGTGCTATTGAAGAAGCTGTTAGACCCCTTCCCAGCGATGCAGCTGAAGAAATCAGGCGTGAAACATGCCGTGCACTTAAGAAAGCGACTCCTCTGAAGAACAACATTTCTTCTAGCGAAAGGGCTGCACTTCGCAAACTACGTGAAGATCCCCACACTGTGGTTCTCCGAGCGGACAAGGGCAATGCGACGGTACTTTTGCCACGAAACATCTACAGCGAGAAGATTTATAGCCTCCTTGGTGAATCCACATATCGGAAGATCGACAAGGATCCGACGAGCAGAGAAGAAAGAAAAACGACAGTTTTGTTAAACTCTTCTACGCTTCCACCTGAAGTCATTAAAAGACTGAAACCGCATAGCTCTGTTCCACTGAGGCTTTATGGTCTTCCGAAAATTCATAAAGAGGGACTACCATTACGCCCTATTGTTAGTAATATCGGTGCGCCAACCTATGACTTAGCACAACATCTGTCTTCATTACTGAGACCTTATGTGGGCAAGTGTCCACATCACATTCGTAATTCCGCCGATTTTGTTAGTAGACTGAAGTCGCTCCAACTCCACAATTCTGACTTATTAGTGAGTTTTGATGTCATCTCTTTTATTTACTAAGGTTCCACTGATGGATTCACTGGTACTCATTAGCAGAAGTTTCAAAGCCGACATAACAGCCTTATTTCATCATTGCCTGTC
Organism: Schistocerca americana; assembly: GCF_021461395.2. Taxonomy (NCBI): domain Eukaryota; kingdom Metazoa; phylum Arthropoda; class Insecta; order Orthoptera; family Acrididae; genus Schistocerca; species Schistocerca americana. Next base: position 423,923,497 of record NC_060122.1, read on the forward strand.
CTCAACTTATTTCTTATTCAATATTGAATATTTTGAACAAGTTGACGGTGTTGCCATGGGCAGTCCTTTGTCCCCTCTGGTAGCAAAGCTTTTTATGGAGGACTTTGAGGAGAAGGCACTCGAATCGGCTGAATTTAAACCGAAAGTCTTCTGGCGTTATGTGGATGACACACTTGTAGTTTGGCCCCATGGAGAAGAAAAACTGGCAGGATTCTTAAAATATCTGAATTCCATTCACAAGAATATTCAGTTTACCATGGAGGTCGAAAAAGATAGATGTCTGCCGTTTCTGGATGTCCTTGTCAATCATAGAACCGACGGATCTTTTGGGGCACTCCGTCTACCGGAAGCCCACACACACAGATCTGTATTTGCAGGCGACAAGCTGCCACCACCTTGCACAAACCATGGGTTTGCTGCGTACTCTCGTGGACCGGGCACATGTGGTATCTGATAAGGACAGCCTTCCTAAAGAATTAGAACATTTGCAATCCGTCTTCAGGGAGAATGGATATTCTACATGCCAAATCCGCACAGCTGTAACAAAGAAGAAATGTAAAGAGAAACAAGAAGAAGAAGACAAAGAGGTGGTCAGGTCCAGGGCGTTTCTTCCGTATGTGGGTAACCTCTCCTCTGAAATAGGAAGGATTTTAAAGAAGCATTGTGTTAAAGTGATCTTCCGACCACCTACGAAAATATCGGCTTTGCTTGGCTCAGTGAAGGACGATCTGGGTCTGAGGAAGGCGGGTATTTATAAGATCCCTTGTCAATGTGGCAAATCCTACATTGGCCAAACTACTCGCACAGTACAGGAAAGATGCGTGGAGCATGAGCGCCACACACGTCTACTACAGCCCAACAAATCAGCCATAGCAGAACACTGAATTTCGACGGGACACTCTATGAATTATTGTGGAACAAAAATTTTTGCGACAACTAGATCTTTTTGGGAATCCATTATCAAGGAGTCCGTGGAGATATGATTGGCAAAAGATCTTATTAATCGAGACGGCGGCTTTCAGATGGATATTGCATGGGATCCTGTAATTTCGTTAATCACTTCACAGAGACATGGGTCTGCATCTAGTGCGACGGCTGACGAAAATTGATTTTATACTTCCGACTACCGCGCCTCAGCTGCGCGAAGGCGCTTTACGACAGATAGCGCAAATGTAGGTACACCACTACGCATGCACGGCCCGCTTCTGCTGCAGAGCCCGCCAAATTAGAAAGGGGGGCGGTATTAGCCTTCTCCACTGTGCAGGCGCCGCCGCGCCAATTTACGGTATATATAGAACGACGCGCACCAGTAATCTTCAGTCTCGTACTCACCTGAAGATGGCTGCATGTTTGTTAGCCGAAATATCGTGCCAAGATGTCAATGTGATCCGGCTGCAAGCCCGAAATATGATGGACCAGTCTGATGCTGTATTACCAGTCTCATATGTTCTACACATCGATATGAGTGATTGTTTTGTTGCCACTACCCCCAATGAATTTAGAAATTCTGGTGGAATGTTATCTATCCCTTCTGTTTTATCTTATTTTAAGTCTTTCAAAGCTCATCTAAATTCTAATTTTAGTACGGGATACCATTTCTCTTCCCTATCGGCTCCGGCTTCTGCTTCTATCACGTCATCAGGCAAGTCCTCCCCCTCATAGAGGCCCTCAATGTACTCTTTCCACCTGTCTGCTCTCTCTTCTGCATTTAACAGTGGAATTTCCACTGCACTTTTCATGCTTTTTGTTTCACTGAATATTGTTTTGACTTTTCTGTGTGCTGAATTAGTATGTATTCCTGAATTTCTCTGAACATTTTTGTACTTCCTTCTTTTGTCAATCGGCTGAAGTATTTCTTCTTTTACCCATGGTTTCTTCACAGTTACCTTTGTTGTACCTACATTTTTCTCACCAAATTCTGCTGTTGCCCTTCTTAGAGATGCCCATTCCTTATCGACTGAACTGCCTACTGAGCTATTCATTATCACAGTATCTATAGCCTCAGAGAACTTCAAGTATCTCTCTTTATTCTGTAGTACTTCTGTATCCCACTTCTTTGCACATTGATTCTTCCTGATCAGTCTCTCAAACTTCAGCCTGCTCCTCAACATTACCAAATTGTGATCTGAGTCTATATCTGCCCTGGGTATGCCTTACAATCCAATAACGAATTTCAGAATGTCCGCTGACTATGTGTAAGCTAAATGAAGTCTCTCTGTATCCCCTGGCCTTCACCAAGTATACCTCTTCCTCTTGTGATTCTTGAACAGAGTATTCACTATTACTATCTGAAATTTATGGCAGAACTCATTCTTCCTCTTTTTTCATTCCTACTGCTAAGCCCAGTAATCCCAAACCCCATGACTATTAGATTTTCATCTCCCTTCACGTACTGAATTACCTGTTAAGTATTCCCATACACTTTCTCTGTCTCTTCATTTTCTGTTTACGATGTTGGCATGTATAACTGAAATATTGTTGTCAGTGTTGGTTTGTTGTTGATTGTGATGAGAACAACCCTATCACTGAACTGTTCACAGTAACTCACTCTCTGTCCTACCTTCCTATTCATAACAAATCTTACTCCCATTATACAATTTTTTGCTGCTTTTGATATTACCCTACACTCATCTGACCAGAAATCCTTGTCTTCTTTCCATTTCACTTCACCGACTCCCACTGCATCTAGATTGGGCTTTTCCTTCTCGGTTTTCCAGCTCCCTTACCACATTCAAACTCCTGACATTTCATGCCCTGACCTGTAGAACACGATAGTTTTGTTGGTTATTCAGTCTTTTTCTCATGGTCATCTCCCCCTCAGCAGTCCCTACCCAGAGACCCAAATGGGGGACTAGTCTGAAATCTTTTGCCAGTGGAGAGGTCATCATGGCACTTCGTCAGTTACAGGTCACAGGTCTATGAATAAATGTTATGTGTCTTTTAAAGCAGTGGTTTCCATTGCCTTCTGCCGTGTCATACCATTGATAATTGCTGGTTCATCGCCTTTTAGGGGCAGTTTCCCCACCCCGACAAAAGAGTGTCCTGAGCCTTTGTCCGTTCCTCCACCCTCTTTGGCAAGACTGTTGACAGAATGTGGGTGACTTCTTACAATGGAAGTGTTTGGACCCCATTGCTGATGATTTTTATTCAAAATTTATGCAGTAGTGGGTTTCGAAGCTGGGACCAGGACGTTTTGATTACTTATCAAAGATCCTGCCCCTAGACCACAATACAGTATTACAGACTGCCAAACATATAATTGCTAGTAATGGCTGCAGCTCTTCTCTGATTGATGATAAACTACGAAAAAAGAAAATCTGTACACTGTCCAACAGAAACGAGTCAGTAGTTACAAAAACTGGTGCGTCATCCAATTTTTGGAACCATTTCAGATGTGTTGTTGTTGTTGTTGTTGTTGTTGTGGTCTTCAGTCCTGAGACTGGTTTGATGCAGCTCTCCATGCTACTCTATCCTGTGCAAGCTTCATCATCTCCCAGTACCTACTGCAACCTACATCCTTCTGAATCTGCTTAGTGTATTCATCTCTTGGTCTCCCTCTACGATTTTTATCCTCCACACTGCCCTCCAGTACTAAATTGGTGATCCCTTGATGCCTCAGAACATGTCCTACCAACCGACCACTACTTCTAGTCAAGTTGTGCCACAAACTGCTCTTCTCTCCAATCCTATTCAATACCTCCTCATTAGTTATATGATCTACCCATCTAATCTTCAGCATTCTTCTGTAGCACCACATTTCGAAGGCTTCTATTCTCTTCTTGTCCAAACTAGTTATTGTCCATGTTTCACTTCCATACATGGCTACGCTCCATACAAATACTTTCAGAAACGACTTCCTGACACTTAAATCAATACTCAATGTTAACAAATTTCCCTTCTTCAGAAATGCTTTCTTTGCCATTGCCAGTCTACATTTTATATCCTCTCTACTTCGACCATCATCAGTTATTTTGATCCCCAAATAGCAAAACTCCTTTACTACTTTAAGTGTCTTATTTCCTAATCTAATTCCCTCAGCACCACCCGAGTTAACTCGACTACATTCCATTAACCTCGTTTTGCTTTTGTTGGTGGTCATCTTATATCCTCCTTTCAAGACACTGTCCATTCCGTTCAACTGCTCTTCCAAGTCCTTTGCTGTCTCTGACAGAATTACAATGTCATCGGCGAACCTCAAAGTTTTTATTTCTTCTCCATAGATTTTTAATACCTACTCCAAATTTTTCTTTTGTTTCCTTCACTGCTTGCTCAATATACAGATTGAATAACATCGGGGATAGGCTACCACCCTGTCTCACTCCCTTCTCAACCACTGCTTCCCTTTCGTGCCCCTCAACTCTTATAACTGCCATCTGGTTTCTGTACAAATTGTAAATAGCCTTTCGCTCCCTGTATTTTACCCCTGCCACCTTCAGAATTTGAAAGAGAGTATTCCAGTCAACATTGTCAAAAGCTTTCTCTACGTCTACAAATGCTAGAAACGTAGATTTGCCTTTCCTTAATCTAGCTTCTAAGATAAGTCGTAGGGTCAGTATTGCCTCACGTGTTCCAACATTTCTACGGAATCCAAACTGATCTTCCCCGAGGTCAGCTTCTATCAGTTTTTCCATTCGTCTGTAGAGAGTACGCGTTAGTATTTTGCATCCGTGACTTATTAAACTGATTGTTCGGTAATTTTCACATCTGTCAGCACCTGCTTACTTTGGGACTGGAATTATTATATTCTTCTTGAAGTCTGAGGGTATTTCGCCTGTCTCATACATCTTGCTTACCAGATGGTAGAGTTTTGTCAGGATTGGCTCTCCCAAGGCCGTCAGTAGTTCTAATGGAATGTTGTCTACTCCCGGGGCCTTGTTTCGCCTCAGGTCTTTCAGTGCTTTGTCAAATTCTTCACAAAGTATTGTATCTCCCATTTCATCTTCATCTACATCCTCTTCCATTTCCATAATATTGTCCTCAAGTACATTGCCCATGTATAGGCCCTCTATATACTCCTTCCACCTTTCTGCTTCCCCTTCTTTGCTTAGAACTGGGTTTCCATCTGAGCTCTTGATATTCATACAAGTGGTTCTCTTTTCTCCAAAGGTCTCTTTAATTTTCCTGTAGGCTGTATCTATCTTACCCCTAGTGAGACAAGCCTCTACATCCTTACATTTGTCCTCTAGCCATCCCTGCTTAGCCATTTTGCACTTCCTGTCTATCTTGTTTTTGAGACGTTTGTATTCCTTTTTGCCTGCTTCATTTACTGCATTTTTATGTTTTCTCCTTTCATCAATTAAGTTCAATATTTCTTCTGTTACCCAAGGATTTCTACTAGGCCTCGTCTTTTTAGCTACTAGGTCCTCTGCTGCCTTCACTGCTTCATCTCTCAAAGCTACCCATTCTTCTTCTACTGTATTTCTTTCCCCCAGTCCTGTCAATTGTTCCCTTATGCTCTCCCTGAAACTCTGTGCAACCTCTGGTTCTTTCGGTTTATCCAGGTCCCATCTCTTTAAATTACCACCTTTTTGCAGTTTCTTCAGTTTTAATCTACAGTTCATAACCAACAGATTGTGGTCAAGAGTCCAATTCTCCCCCTGGAAATTTCTTACAATTTAAAACCTGGTTCCTAAATTTCTGACTTACCGTTATGTAATCTATCTGAAACCTGTCAGTATCTCCAGGCTTCTTCCATGTATACAACCTTCTTTTATGATTAGTGAACCAAGTGTTAGCTATGATTAAGTTATGCTCTGTGCAAAATTCTATCTTTCATTTCTTAGCCCCAATCCATATTCACCTACTACGTTTCCCTTTCTCCCTTTTCCTACTACCGAATTCCAGTCACCCATGACTATTAAATTTTCGTCTCCCTTCACTATCTGAATAATTTCTTTTATTTCATCATACATTTCTTCAATTACTTTGTCATCTGCTGAGCTAGTTGGCATATAAACTTGTACTACTGTAGTAGGCGTGGGCTTCGTATCTATCTTGGCCACAATAATACGTTCACTATGCTGTTTGTAGTAGCTTCCCCGCACTCCTATTTTTTTATTCATTATTAAACCTACTCCTGCATTAGCCCTATTTGATTTTGTATTTATAACCCTGTATTCACCTGACCAGAAGTCTTGTTCCTGCTGCCACCGAACTTCACTAATTCCCAATATATCTAACTTTAACCTACCCATTTCCCTTTTTAAATTTTCTAACCTACCTGCCCGATTAAGGGATCTGACATTCCACGCTCCGATCCGTAGAACGCCAGTTTTCTTTCTCCTGATAACGACGTCCTCTTGAGTAGTCCACGCCCGGAGATCCGAATGGGGGACTATTTTACCTCCGGAATATTTTACCCAAGAGGACGCCATCATCATTTAAACATACAGTAAAGCTGCATGCCCTCGGGAAAAATTACGGCCGTAGTTTCCCCTTGCTTTCAGCCGTTCGCAGTACCAGCACAGCAAGGCTGTTTTGGTGAGTGTTACAAGGCTAGATCAGTCAATCATCCAGACTGTTGCCCCTGCAACTACTGAAAAGGCTGCTGCCCCTCTTCAGGAACCACACGTTTGCCTGGCTTCTCAACAGATACCCCTCTGTTGTGGTTGCACCTACGGTACGGCTATCTGTATCGCTGAGGCACGCAAGCCTCCACACCAACAGCAAGGTCCATGGTTCTTGGGGGGCCGTTTCAGATAACCTTGCAAAAAGAGTTAAAATGTCACAACTATAAACATGCATTTTGTAGTAACAACAGGGTATCAAAATTTTATTCAACATTAAAGACAGTTTGCAACCCTTGATGCAGAGTTGTGTGTGTAAAATCATATGAGTAATCCAGATGCAAAAGCCGCAAACTGCATGATAAGCGAAACAGAGATAATCGTGAAAAACTCATCCCATCTAAACTATTAAAGTTAAAAGTCTTTTATAAAAATAATTATTTATTCAGTGTCAATGGCTAAAATTTATGAATAAGTTTCATATTTTTTTTAAAAAAGTTATTGTTTATTATTTTAAAATGGCGGCCATATTTGTTCCAAGCCGCATGCGTTTTTTTTGGTATTTGCAAGCATCTACATTTTTTACAATTATTCAGTAGTGGATTGTCCTAAGCCTTTCAGATAAAATGCATTTGGTTCAACACACTCTGGGCTACAAATTAACATCATTATCACTTAGCTGAATGTATTTTGTAATACTTTTTAATAGTTCAAAGTTATGAGCCACAAATTTTAAAAACTCAATTTTCCGAAGAAAGATTAATTTCTCAGCTTTAATATTTTTTCTGCTATTGCACTGTATAGTATAGTTACTTTTTGCAGAGTACCAGTGGTGAGCAGCTTACAATTAAAAAAATACACTATTTTCAAAAATGGATTTTTCTTTTAATTTTTCCATTTTGTGGCCTGCAATTTCTTTGTTGGGAGACCAGATAAACATCTGAAAATTTCACAGTTAATAGACCTTTATGATAAACTTCAGTGTAAATTTCAACTTCGAGATTAAATTGGAAGTTATGGAAAAAATTACAAACATGAGGCAAAAATATGTTTTTTAACATCTGCGATATCTAGGCTTATGGAATAAAATATATCAGTTACAGTATATAATTTAATCCTATCTATGATTACTTACTTTTTTTATTGAAAATAAGCCTACTAATTACATTATATTGTTCTTTTGTTATTTGTTTGTAGTACATCTCTCATTGAACATTTGAGAAATTTGTTCACTCAGTTTGGATGTTAGATTATAAGTTCGCCTACTCACAGTTGTAAACTCCATGGGAGATAGCTTTCTTAGTACATTTTTAAGTGGCATCCAAACTTGATCCTTCTCAGTTTTTTAAAAAAGTTGTCCTTGGTCCTGGAGGGTGATAAAATACAACACATACATCTTGGTTTTGACAGTCAGTATTATCAGCTTTGCCAATCCACCCCTGTTCATCGTAAACACTAGCCACTATGTCTTTATTTTGAAGAACCAGTTCTACAAGTTTTCCACAGTGATGAAGTTCACTATCAGGCGAATTTGATGTGATCTTACACTTCAGTAAGTTGTGTAATGGGGTACAAAATAACGAAAAGATCGAGTGCCTTTAATCTTCTGACAAGTGTTGTACCTTTCCTTCTAGACACTGTCATAGACTTCTTGTATTTCCTCACATTGTACAAAAGCGTAGGTAATTCCTTGTTTTTTACAGAATTGAAACATTTCTTGAGGTGTTATGATGTGATTATCACCGGTCCATTGCAGACTTGCTTTTGTGACAGCTCACTTTGTTGTACCCCCGACACCATCACAAGCATTCTTCCCATGGCATGAAGTGAAAAAATGTTATTCTACATCAAACCCAAAATCTTCTTTATGAAAAGAGATGTTAATATTTTTTTTTGTTTTTTGTTTTTATACTGACGTTGCCTTATTCGTAAAGTAAATCAGTTTTTTTATGGAAGGGTGGTGCTGTTTAATCTAGTTTGTTAATTTTAGTTGAAAAATGTGCATTGCTGTACAGTGTTGTGTTCAAGGTAGTCACTTATGACACAAAAGCTGTGGATCATTAGTTTATCTTCAGCTTTATAATAGAGTACAAATGGATGAACTGTGGCCTATTTGTTTACCCAGTGGTGCCCTTGTACTTCATCTTGAACAACAAAGGAATAATTTCCCGAAAACTCTGCAAGAACTGAGCATTCATCAGCTGCCAAGGTTTGCTTTTTGTCTTTCAAAAATTTACTTTGAGATTTTGCAATAAAATGATGCATTTTCAGATTTTCAAGGTTAGCCACCAACTCTTCAAAAAACTCTTCTCATGACTTTATGACAGTCACCATATCAGTTCTGTCTTGTGTCACCCATTGTTTGTATTTTATATTGTCAGGTATCAAATCGTCTTCTTTGGATTCTTGAAACATGTCAAGTAAGGCTTGTTTGCCTGGACAGTCTTCACATTTTCCCTTGATCATACAATTGTAACTGTCAATATTGCATACCATAACTCCCAGAAGGTCTTTATAGTCAGCTCTAAGATTGGCCCCATCTATCATCAACTTTACTGTCTGATGATACAAACAAACACAAACATTATGGGTGCCAGATGCCCCTGCAACAATACACCATCTTGGTTTCAACTCACAAAAGTTTGATCTTCCAATTTTAATGTCAGGATTTTCTTTTTTAAATTCAGCAAATAGTTCATTTAAATTACACAATATTAACCTTTTTTGTCTTTGAATCTTAGAACCATTTTCTTTCACAGAAACACAGTCTTTTTTGCCAGACATCAAACGGCTGTTATTGTCATCATCGTAATACTTAATAACTTTATTGATTGTGTTTTCATCTACCAAATTTGATGCACTTTTCTTTTCTAATGCTGGTAAAATTCTCTGTTCCTTTACTAACTGCCTTGTTAACTTAACAAAACATTCTGACACATTAAATTCATCACTAACTATTGCTCGACTCCAAGAATTCGGCAGTAAACTGATAGTCTGAATTTTATTCTCTTTGTTTGAACTACTGAATTTAGTTTTTCTATCAAATCATTATATTTGGTTGGTGAAGTTTTAGAGCTTCCATCTGTTTTAGTACAAATTGTATTTTGAAATGAAACTTCGGAATTCTTTTTGACTGTAGCTGCCACTTTCTCAATTTGTGTATTTAAGGCACTTGGTCTTTTATCTTGACTTAGTTTTCTAATTTTACTAGCAGGTGATATACCCAGGATAATGGTTGCTGATAAGTCACAAAATTCTGTATCTGAGGTATCACTATCCTTTTCTCTTGTGAATTACAAATATCTTAGAATAACATGTTGAACACAAATGATTTCCCTGGTATGAGATTGACAAAAGGGCTTTTATTTTTAGAATAATGATCAAATGTTATTTCTTGCAAACCTTTTGTTATGGGTTTCTTATGTTTCTCAAAAGGGTCCATGCAAGACTGACCAAAAAGGTGATGAAATTTTTTTAAGTATTTCATTTCATGGTACTTGCATGTTGATTTGACCTCTGTGCCAACTCGTAAGTAAAACAACACTTTATCTTCTTCACTGTAATTTTTGATTAAAGTAATGTCTTTAGGATACACTCCGCACACACTTTTATGACATGCTTCATTAATAATAACAACAGAACACTGAGACACCATTTTTCAACTGCACAGTTCAAGAACTTCTAACTAAATAAGTGTGAGTAGGCAATTGTGGATGTAAGGGGGATGACAAAAATCAGTCTTGGATAGGCTTGCAGATGCAATTGTTAGCATGCAGAAACAATTACCACAGCGCTGTTTCGACAAATAATCATTAGCTAGTGTAATGTGGTGTGTTACATTATGCAATTGGTATACTTTATTTGATTAGCCTATATTATCCACTTCTAAAGTCACCTTCTTGTTATACTTGGTTAAAATGCTTAGGTTTTGGAAAATTATGTACCTCCACAATCTGCAAATAATTTTGTTAAGTTCCATTTGTATTCCTTTCATCCATCTTTCAATATTTGTAGTGAAATACCATCCTATCCAGGTGCCCTCATTACTTTCACAGTGTCATAATTTTCATTATTGACTGGCACAATTTTTTCTCTGTTGTAGGTTACTCTAATCTAACATCAAATTTCATGTCTTCCCAACATAAATATTATTTTTGTAATACTTTCATTGTTTTAAACTGTTTCTCATAACAAATGTTAATTGTACTTTCCCTCAAAAAGACATTTCAATTTTTTCTGTAATTCATCATATTCTATCATATTCTTATTGTCACTTGCTTAAAACCCTTGCCTTCACTTTAATTCCTTAAAACACTTGCTATCTCTTTGGAAGTTGCCATGCTCCTTCACAGATCATCTTTTATTTTTATTTTTTTGTATCAGAAATAACATTCACTATTAGTATAAATACCTTCATTAAGTAATTGCCCCTTTCGTGTATGTTGTTCACTTTATTTAATCTGCTATGAATCAAGTAACATTTTTTTTTCATAAAGCATAATGTGTAAGATGTGCACCCATGCCTGTTAAATAATGGATGAGGATCTTAATAATCCGTTATAATCGTTAGGTAACTAGTATCACCGACCTCATTTGCTCAATGCTTTTCCCCATTTTCCCCATAGCGACTTCTTTGTGTATGCACATGACATTATATCAGATACATAAAAGGATCCCCGTGTTGTTCTAGAATTTGATAATTATGTCTCCAAAGTCATCCAAACTTGGAAAAGCATGCACCAGTATCATTGCCCTTAACATTTTATTTTTCAGGAGATATGATCCCCTAAACAGCTGCTTTAGTTGCATTAACAGATATTGAAAAAGTATAGGATATCAACTTTCACAGCTTGAAATAAATATTCACAGAAGATCATAGAATTCACAGTCTTTGTCACATTTCATTTTATTTGCACATATAGTCAGTATCAGCTTTACAGCCATCATAAGATCAACATAAGACAATGAATAAGAAGATATTTCAGAATTTGTGAAATGTGAACATGAAACTGTCACATACAAATAGCAAAATGAGTAAAATTTTTACTTTCTAAGGCAACATCACAGAAGACATATAGTCATTAACTGAACTAAGAATATATGTGATATTTGGATGATTGATAAGCACCCATTATTTAAATAGCATGCACATTGTTAGTCAAGATGTAGGAATTTTTTGGTTCAGAAAAGATGTAACATTATAAGTAAAAAAGATGCTAGGAAAGATATTTCCAGATGCGAAAATTTTTTTATAGATTGCCTGTAATTCATTAAATCTCAAAACAATCAACTCCAACATTTATTTTATGGTACTGAAAGTTTTTTAAAGTTTCACTTATTTTTTGTAGTTTTTATTGCATCTAGAGTAAATACCAGGGCATTAACTGAAGCTAAGCAATGCTAAGAGAGCTACTAACTGCAGTGCAAAAACTACAACTACTTCTGCTACCACTACCACTACTGGTACCATTACTCAATAATAATGTGGAATATTCATGGCTGTAAGAGGGAATGTAAGCAAGATTAAGACATATTCTGCAGCAGATTAAAACTATATTAGAGGAAGTTTGAAACCCCAGATATATTGTATATTCTATTCCATAATTCTCATACTGTTCTTGTTCTATTGCGGATGATATTACAGGTTCAAAGTGCTGTTTTTGTAAGTTAAAGGACATGGATATCATACACAAAAGTATGCCTTTAATTTGCTACATCAGTGATATTTCATTACAGTATGTGCACATTCTCCCTCTCTCAATTTATATGCATATGCATACTTTACAAGGCACTTGCAGCACGAGACAGAGGGTAAAGTGCCTCAGTTGTTGCCATAGTCTGTCTTTTTCCCTTCATGTTGTGTGGACAGAGGGAAAAATGATTTTCTGTGCAATTCCATAAATACCTTAATCTCTCTTACCTTATTCTTATGATCCCTGTGAGATCAACAAGATTGAGGCAGCAGAATTGGTGCATAATCTACCTTGAATACTAGTTCTCTAAATTTATTCAGCATGTTTCGTAACAAAAGTGTAGTCTTTTTTCCAACAGTAAATTTTCCCTAAGGATGCCTGTTACACTTCAATGTGAGCTATACTGACTTTTATACTCCTATAGCGAATGTCTCCAAATTCATTTGATATCTACCGTCATACATACTCTGTAGGAATTCAGCTATAGTCTTAGATCTCTATAGTGTCTTACCGCATGTCAAAAATGTATCCTTAATTTTAATTAGGAAAAAAGTTACATTAAATTTTCCCATTCGTAAAAAGCTTCACACTTATCACGTCAACATCTCAAAAACTAGTGCCCTAAAGCAGTACTTCTTTATATAAAATACACTCCTGGAAATTGAAATAAGAACACCGTGAATTCATTGTCCCAGGAAGGGGAAACTTAATTGACACATTCCTGGGGTCAGATACATCACATGATCACACTGACAGAACCACAGGCACATAGACACAGGCAACAGAGCATGCACAATGTCGGCACTAGTACAGTGTGTATCCACCTTTCGCAGCAATGCAGGCTGCTATTCTCCCATGGAGACGATCGTAGAGATGCTGGATGTAGTCCTGTGGAACGGCTTGCCATGCCATTTCCACCTGGCGCCTCAGTTGGACCAGCGTTCGTGCTGGACGTGCAGACCGTGTGAGACGACGCTTCATCCAGTCCCAAACATGCTCAATGGGGGACAGATCCGGAGATCTTGCTGGCCGGGGTAGTTGACTTACACCTTCTAGAGCGAGCACGTTGGGTGGCACGGATACATGCGGACGTGCATGGTCCTGTTGGAACAGCACGTTCCCTTGCCGGTCTAGGAATGGTAGAAGGATGGGTTCGATGACGGTTTGGATGTACCGTGCACTATTCAGTGTCCCCTCGACGATCACCAGTGGTGTACGCCCAGTGTAGGAGATCGCTCCCCACACCATGATGCCGGGTGTTGGTCCTGTGTGCCTCGGTCGTATGCAGTCCTGATTGTGGCGCTCACCTGCACGGCGCCAAACACGCATACGACCATCATTGGCATCAAGGCAGAAGCGACTCTCATCGCTGAAGACGACACGTCTCCATTCGTCCCTCCATTCACGCCTGTCGCGACACCACTGGAGGCGGGCTGCACGATGTTGGGGCGTGTGCGGAAGACGGCCTAACGGTGTGCGGGACCGTAGCCCAGCTTCATGGAGACGGTTGCGAATGGTCCTCGCCGATACCCCAGGAGCAACAGTGTCCCTAATTTGCTGGGAAGTGGCGGTGCGGTCCCCTACGGCACTGCGTAGGATCCTACGGTCTTGGCGTGCATCCGTGCGTCGCTGCGGTCCGGTCCCAGGTCGACGGGCACGTGCACCTTCCGCCGACCACTGGCGACAACATCGATGTACTGTGGAGACCTCACGCCCCACGTGTTGAGCAATTCGGCGGTACGTCCACCCGGCCTCCCGCATGCCCACTATACGCCCTCGCTCAAAGTCCGTCAACTGCACATACGGTTCACGTCCACGCTGTCGCGGCATGCTACCAGTGTTAAAGACTGCGATGGAGCTCCGTATGCCACGGCAAACTGGCTGACACTGACGGCGGCGGTGCACAAATGCTGCGCAGCTAGCGCCATTCGACGGCCAACACTGCGGTTCCTGGTGTGTCCGCTGTGCCGTGCGTGTGATCATTGCTTGTACAGCCCTCTCGCAGTGTCCGGAGCAAGTATGGTGGGTCTGACACACCGGTGTCAATGTGTTCTTTTTTCCATTTCCAGGAGTGTATAACTATCTCACTCGGCAAAAAATCTTTTAAAATATTCATACTGAATTGCATTAATGGCATTGTGTCAGTATTTAACTCATAACAAGAATGAAGTGTAAAGTCTCTATCTCCTACAAAAGTTATGTAACAATTTTGAAATTTATGGACAGTATCACTCTCAGTGGTATATCTAATCACACCAAAAAATCTTTTCTTAGTTTTAATTAGGACTGGTGTTACATTGGTTGCTGAAATAAAAGAAATTTTCGCATCTGGAGAGCATCCTTTGTATCGTCGCATATCTCAAAAACTATTACACACATGAAATAACATCTTAGTATCTACATAGAGTGAAATAGATTTAAAACACAGTCTAACTTAAGACAAGGAGGTAATGGGAGATAGCTGAACAGTATTCCTTAAGCGCACAATAGGAAAGAAAATTTTTTCGAAATAAAGTAACAAATACAAGTTTTAATGGCAGTAAGACAATCATTAAAGTACCCTATAAACTACTTACTAATTGGACAGTGGCAAGAGGCCATTTAATTCTAAGTCAAAGGCAGTGGAACTATTATCGCTGCTCGTAATGACACGTATTGTCAAGTCTTCAATGCATTGTTGTAACATACCTTCATTGTTCCGTGCTTCCTGTATCCATCTTTTCCCATGATTCACTACCTTTTGCCAGTCTTTCGTTGTCACTTTTTAAACTGCCTTTTTTCATCCACTATGTAAACTGGCTTCTTTGGCTTGTTTAGTTCCAATGTGTAGCTCCAATAATTCTGCCCTTGTCAAATTACTGTCAAACGATATCTTTCATTTCTCTAGCCAGCAAACGTCGTTTTTGAACCATTTCACAAAATTATTGGGGTTCATCTCGTTTGGGTAGTCAGAGGCCTTGTTTGAAGTAAATAGCAGCAGACAATTAGAAATGAAACCTTTTGAATTTCCAATATGTGCTGCACTTATTCTTCTTCCTCTGCCAATCAGAGCTGTCATATTGTCACTGATGGTACCTTCTGTTCAGCTTCTTTTTAAGCTGTGTCCCACATTCACCCACATTTCACCAAGCCAAACGATATCATCAAAATTCGTCCCTGCTAATTCTCTAACTAAGTGGCATCACCAGGCTGCATTATCTTGGTGTTCCATTAATAACTTATGCCCATAAATGGAGCTATAGCAGAATCCTAACATTTTCACAACTCGTGACATGGGTGATTTACTACCCTCAAACAGATCAGCTGCTGCAAGGGTAGCACATGTCAGATAATCCATCCTTGAAAAATATGCATATATCTGACATGAATTGCATCTTCCTGAAAAGACTCAAGATTTATGACCCTCTTCTCGAGGCCCCTCATCTTCCCAAGTGTGTCCAATTCAGATGGTTCATCTGATTTTTCTGTCACAAATTTCTTGTTGCAGATTCCTATCATTGATCGTTCATTGATTTGTAGAGCAGCTGCAGTTCACTCCTCCATTTCTTCGAAAGGAAGTAGAGGCGCTCCTGACTCAGTTACTGACTGTGTCCTCTTTGTTGTTACTTTATAAGTAGACCTATAATTTTTTCCTGTTAAAAGGTACAGTATTTAAGATGTAAAAGGTTCTAAAACAGGTGCCAATTCTAATTGTAGATTTTTTTCCTGAGAGAGAGAGAGAGACTGATTGTGTTTGTATTCACTCAGCTAATATTTGAGAATAGAAAACGAATGTTCTGTGTCAACAGACAGAAAAGATTCTTTTCCCTCCCCACCCCCTCCCCTTCATTCAGTATTCTTGTTCATTTCTACAGCAGAAGTTATGCTAAGCTTTAGTTGAGTTTCTGTTTTCTAATACCTTGAGGTACTTCCTACATGTCTGTCAAGAAGGACATAGTCATTTTCCTTTCACAGTCTTGTCCAGTTTGAGCTTCTGCTCAGTCTCCAGTGAACTTATCACCACCAGTCCCTTAAACTCTAATGTTCTTTCTTTTGATACATTATGTGATGGTTTTGTGAAGGCATAGCCTGTAGCATGTCCGACAAGACAGACACCGCTTTGTGATACAGCGGCTCTAGACATTGGTTGCAATTGGACATTGAGATAAATTCAATGCTGACAAGTGAAAATTTGTGCCGGACCAGGACTCGATACTGGATTTCCTGCTTTAAGCGAGTGATCGCCTTAACATTATTGGCCATTGGGACACACTTCCCATCTGACCCAAATTCTCAGCTCGTCACAAGCTGCCCTGTCACAAGCTCTGTGCATAACCCCTTTGCTTGCAGTTTTGGTCGAGTCTCACAAGAGTTTGGAAACGGTGTACATCCACACTGAAATTACTGTGAGCCATACATGTTCAACTTTCTCTTATTACCTCTGTTTCTCTTGACTGAAAGCTTATTTTGTGACAATCTTTTTGTTGTGCCTGTCTGCGACTCAGCATCTCTGCTATATGGTGAGTAGCAACTGTCCATTTCATAATATTCATACATATTACTATATACATGCGTGGTGTCTGTTCTGTCGGACATGTCTGAGCAATGGTTTTAATGGACAGTGTACGCTATTAGTGTAAGTCAAGAATTTTCGTTGGATGGGAAGTGTGTCGGATGGCCTAGGCGGTTAAGATGACCACTCGCACGAAGCGGGAAAACGAGATTCAGTCTAGGTCCAGCCCAAATTTTCACTTGTCAGTGTTGAATTTATTTCAATGCACAGTTGTGGTCACTGTCTTAATTTCTCTTAAAATAATTTTGATGTCTCTCCACAGCCTGATTCTTCTCATATATTGTGGAGAGTTTTTTTTCTCTTAAGCAGTTGTATTAAGTACTCCAGTGACTATTTCCTGAATGGTGCCTCCATCAGAGCAATAGTGAGTATCTTTAAACGTGAACATTTTTCAAATTTATGTTTAGTTCAGGTTTTAGGAAAAGACCTGCACAGAGCCATGTTTTGAAATTATCTTTTATTTCTTTATTAGACAGTGCCACAGGTTACCCCAAAGTTGTAACACAACACAGACAGCATACTAATATACATAAATTCAACTGATGATGGAAATTTAAAGCTTTGGAACACATTATGGAAATAAATTATACAGTAACTGGTAACAGTAAACTTGTTCTTTCATTTGATTCAATAGTGAGTGTTTTGACATTGGTCTGTTGTGAATTAAAGATATATGTTGTGCCATAAATGAAATCCGTACCTCTTCGCTTACAAAACCAACATCATACACCCATATAATATCGAAGCACATGTGAGTCTGTATCTCAAATGGAATGCAGTAGAGTAGGGAAAATGTGGAGTCCAAATGTACCATAGATTTGGGGCTTCAAACTTCCTCCAGTATAGTTTTACACTGCAGCAGAATATATGTCATTAAAAGTAAAACTAAGAAAACAACTGAAATATGAAGAAACTTTCATCATCATAAAATACCTGTAGAGCTCATGGCAATGAGAACTTGACAGTAGTTGCAACAAAAGTGACTTGATACATCAGAACACACCGAGCGAGGTGGCGCAGTGGTTAGGCCAGTATTACACTATCAAAGATATTTGATGGTGTAATAGGGACTTTGTCAAATGTCGTCCAATATTTGATCAAATCTAGGGCTTCGCTGTAAATTTGATCAAAGAAATCGCTTGTTTTCTGTTCACACTTCACTGCAATGTGACGTGTTACCACATGGAGCGCTAGCATCGCTGTAGCGTTCTGTCGTCTGTAGTGTTTTTCTAAACATTGCCGGTAAATACAATTGGTGTGTGCTGACAACTACAAAATTAATAGAGATGTATGAAGCTGATGAGGCGCTTTAGAACGTGAGGCACCCTGAATACAAAAATAGATTAAGAAGATTGGAGACTTGACCTGACCTAACCTAACCTAACATAACATAACATAACATAACCCTCTCCTGTAGCAAGGAATCGGAGTGTTACAGTGAGCCTGTCTTCTGAAGATGGGCAGTTCTTAATTGAATATTGTGCTTTGTGATATGAGGATACACTTCACTGAGCACATACAGAAATGTATGCTCATCCATTCTTAAGTAATTGATGTACAACTTGATGTCATCCACTGTAAGCTCACGTAACATGTTTTGTTGAATGCTTTTATCGTGTCGTCGTAAAACCCACGGCTTCACCCAGATTAGATTAGTTTTTCGTTCCATAGATCCGTGCTGAGGAGATCCTCGTGGATGTGGAACATGTCAATTTTTTAAAGCTGAAATAACAATACTAATAGTATGAATAAATACATCATTTGTTTCTATTAAAAATTTCGTCAATGGAGTAGAATGAATTGGCCACTAGTAATTCTTTCAGGCTCCTTTTAAACTGATCTTTATTTGTAACTAAATTTTTTATGTTTGCTGGCAAATTATTGAAGATGAGTGTTTCTGAGTAGTGGACCCATTTTTTAACTAAAGTAAGTGCTTTTAAGTCCTTGTTCAGATCATTTTTGTTCCTGGTATTGTATGTATGAACTGAGTTGTTTGTTGGAAAAAGAGATATATTATTTAGGACAAATTTCATTAAGGAGTAAATATACTGAGAGGCAATAGTTAGTATACCCAGTTCTTTGAAGAGGTTTCTGCAGGACGTCCGTGAATTTACTCCACAAATAATACGTATTACACGCTTTTGGACTCTGAAAACTTTTGTTTGACTTGAAGATTTACCCCAAAATATTATCCCATATGTCATTATGGAATGAAAGTAGGCAAAGTATGCAAGCTTTTTCATTTTTATGTTGCCTATGTCTGCTGTTAACACCCGAATTGCAAATACAGATTTGTTACGGCGTTTCTGCAGTTCTGTGGTGTGCTCCTCCCAACTGAATTTATTATCAAGTTGTAATCCCAGGAATTTAAGACTGTCAACCTCATATGTATGGTTCCTTTTTTTCCTCCACTTCTTTTCCGCATGTGCACACAACGCAATTGCGGTACGTGCAACTGCTGCGGTTAATAACAAGTTGTTGTCAGCCATCTTGAACTTTGACGAAAAATTTGATGACAGTGTAATACCCCTTCTAGCGCTACATGAAAGATCTTTGTCAAATATATTTGACGGAATATTTGATCACATCTTTGATCAAATCTTTGACAAAGAAATTTGATAGTGTAATACCGGCCTTAGTACACTGGACTCGGGAGAACGACGGTTCAATCCCGCGTCCGGCCATCCTGATTCAGGTTTTCCATGATTTCCCTAAATCGCTCCAGGCAAATGCCGGGATGGTTCCTTTGAAAGGGCATGGCTGACTCCCTTCCCCGTCCTTCCCTAAACCGATGAGACCGATGACCTCGCAGTTTGGTCTCTTCCCCCAAAACAACCCAACCCAACCCATCAGAACACAACTAGGTACAGTGACATGTAAACTGTCCAGTAGATACTTGGAATCTTAGAATGGTCCGTAAGCATAGTGGTCTGTTTGTATGGCCAGCTATATTAACTGGCTACAGTTTAGGTGGCTTTTCACTTGTTCATGCCTCCTGTGACATACACAAGTTCATAACGTTCTTCACAATACACACTGGACCATGTCCAAACTTAAACAAATTTCGAAAGCGGCAGTTCAGTGCTACTATCTAGCTGTCGTTTTTGTAACTGGAGTGACTAAAACAGGAGACCACCAAAGGATGGATTTTGTCCAGAAGTAAAATGAGTACTGCAAAAGTGATTATGAGCTAAACGAATGTATAATGAGCCCAAGCCACTAAAAATAGTGAGAAGGGCTACACATAAATAAAATATCCGTAGATGAATTGGATTCACCAAATAAGAGGTGGTCCTCATGAATGGCCAGAGGAGGCGCGGTGTACTGATGATCAACGGCATACTCTCATTTGATCTAATTAATACTTCTTCATGGTATGGAAGTTCTGGCAGAAATTAAATAATTTAGGAGTGAAGATAATAACTCCCCAAATAGTAGTAGGCATTGATTCGTCAACCAGGGGATTCATCTGAAAGCTAACAAAGTTTTCATTCTTGTTTGTGCCTGTTAATGACTCAACACTTCTGCTATTCATTAAGCTATTGCCCTTACCCCTAAATTATTTATAACTATTCTCACTTCGTTCTCAATGGAAAATCAACTGAATATGTGGAGAGTAGAGATTTCCAAAAAGTAACTTAACTAGACTATCTGCCATATCCATAATAAAGAATAGCTAGGACTGATCTTTTATCAGGATAACAATCTTGTAATATTCTGTCAGTCATGTGATTGCATTTTAGGATCTGGTCATCACATAGAGTTACAGTGATGTTTCAGGTAATGCCAGCATTCAGACTTCGTACTTAAGAAAATTCCTTGAACTAAACCATTCTTGTAGTTTCTAGGGTCTAATTATTATTTACTAAACATGTTTGGCTAGATTCCACATTTTCCTTGTCATTAGATCTCAGAATAATACTGCCCCTGTGGCCAGTTTCAGGGTACAGCTTCACTCTCATACCATCCTCATGTGGCATTATTGAGCACTTAAATAATTTATTTACCAGGAGAGGTATAACATTCCACTCTCCACCATTCAAAGCTAAAATCTATCAACTTCTCTTAGTGGTAAATGAACCTACTGCTACCAGTTATCTTGCTGTATGTGAAATCACGAAGTCCATACTCTGGCCAGTGTTGACATGTTTTAGTCAACTGGTGTACATGTCAGTGAGGAGTTTAATTACAGTGTGTGACGTAAATGACATAGGTATGTTAAATAAAATGGGCAGTGGATACAAGTTTACAACATGCTTCTTAGTGATTGGGACAATTCTACACTGAAGCACCAAAGAAACAGGTATAGGCATGCGTATTCAAATGCAGAGATACATAAACAGGCAGAATACGGCGTTGTCGTTGGCAACACCTATATAACATGACAAGTGTCTGACCCAGTTGTTATATCAGTTACTGCTGTTGCAATGGCAGGTTACCAAGTTTGAACGTGTTGTTATAGTCAGCACACAAGCATTGGGATACAGCATCTCCGAGGTAGCAATGAAGTGGGGATTTTCCCATACAATCATTCCAAGAGTGTACCGTGAAATCAGGAATCTGGTAAAACGTCAAATCTCCAACATTGCTGCGGCTGGAAAAAGATCCTGCAAGAACGGGACCAACAATAACTGAAGATAAATGTTCAACTTGATAGAAGTGCAACCCTTTGCAAATTGCTGCAGATTTCAATGCTGGGCCATCCACAAGTGCCAGCATGTGAACCATTCAACGAGATATCATCGATATGAGCTTTTGGAGCCGGAAGCCCACTCGTGTATCCTTTATGACTGCACGACACGAAGCTTTACGCCTCAACTGGGCCCGTCAGCACCAACATTGGGCTGGTGATGACTGGAAGTATGTTGCCTGGTCGGACTAATCTCATTTCAAATTTTATCGAGCAGATGGACATGTACAGGTATGGAGACAACCTCATGAATCCAGGGACCCTGCATGTAAGCAGGGGACTGTTCAAGCTGGTGGAGGCTCTGTAATGATGTGGAATATGTGCAGTTGGAGTGATGTGGGACCCCTGATAAGTCTAGATATGACTCTGACAGGTGATACGTACATAAGCATCCTGTCTGATCACCTGCATCCATTCCTGTGCATTGTGCATTCCAACAGACTTGGGCAATTCGAGCAGGACAGTGTGACACTCCACAAGTCCAGAATAGCTGCAGAGTGGTTCCAGGAACACTCTTCTGAGTTTAAACATTTCCACTGGCTACCAGACTCCCCAGATATGAACATTATTGACCGTATCTGGGATTCCTTGCAATGTGCAGTTCAGAAGAGATTTCCGCCCCCTCGTTCTGTTGTGGATTATGGACAGCCCGCAAGATTCATGGTGTCACTTCCCTCCAGCACAACTTCAGACATTAGTTGACTGCATGCCGTGTCATGTTGTTGCACTTCTGTGTGCTCGTGGGGGCCCTACACGATATTAGGCAGGTGTACCTGTTTCTTTGGCTCTTCCGTGTATAAAGTATGGGTGAAATGAGGAAGCCTCAGCAGTATTTATATGGACTGGATGAATGAGATAGTATGGGAAACTGAGATGCTATTGAGTACCAAGCTCGTAGATATTAACCTAAGAATAGATGTGTTAGTATCACAGTATAGTTTGCATGGGATGATATATTTAAGTGTGAAGGGAATAGTAACATTTTGAAGCAGAATTATTACTTGTTCACAGTTTTAATGTTTACATAAGCCGTAGTACCTGAACAAAAGCATGTTGTAGAAAAATGTGTTATATGTCTTATGTGTCGAAACTGTTCAAAGTATGATCATGTCTAATAGAGACATTTGTGTTCTGTTTTCCCCTCTTGAAATGTACAGGTTGTTCATACTTAAAGTTCCAGTTTCAAAATGCTGTAGAAAGAGAATCACTGCTCAGAATGATGTCAAATTTGAACAGCATATTATTGATGCAAGGAGTAATGCCATGGAACAAAAGAAATTGTACCAGAATTTTAACAATAGATGCCACTGTAAGCATCTTAATATAAATGGGGGCAGCTACAAATGATGCAAATGGCAGATGAATTGTGATGTAATGGCTGTGGTTTGAGTTGCACATTACACTGTCTGTACTGTTTGTTCAATGTGCATGACTACACAAGTTTGGCAGTCAACTATGACAAGGTCGTAACACATTGGATGGAGAAAATCAATTTTTAATTGTCCTGAGGCCAAAAAATGCATAAAAAGCAAAATGACATCGGTTTTGAATTGTTCTGGGGCCAAAAGCAGCATAAAAAGCAAATGACATTGGTTTCTAATTGTCATGAGACTGGCACAATATGTTCAATATGCTGTCCACTGTTTCCTGCCACAAGTTGTAAACAAGAAACAGCACATTTCACAACAGATGTGTCGGGGTCACACTCAGGGTGCGCTCTATAATGCTTGCTTTCGTTTCAGCTATGTTTGTAATTAGAGTACTGACCACAACATCTTTCAGATAATCCCACAGCCAGAAGTCAGTCAGATTAAAATCAGCTGATCTGGATGTACAGGCGAGGGAAACGACAGCTGATAATTCTAGCAATTCCAAAATGCCTCTGCAGCTGCCACTTCGCTGGCTGTGCAGTGTGGGGAGGAGTGTCATCTTACATAAAAATGATACTACCAACGTATCTATGCTGTTGAAGGGCTGGAATTGTGGTTCGCGAAAGACTCTCATAGCATTTACCCATGACACTACAGGTAACGGTGCCCATTGGACTCATCTCCTTGAAAAAATACAGCCCTACAATAAACAATGCCATCACCACACACCACACAGTCACATTCGCAGGCACCTTTGATGTGCGTGTGGATTTTCTGTTGCCCATATTCTGCAGTTTTGCATATTGACATGTCATTGGAGACGGAAATGGGCTTTGTCTGTCCACAGAATGTTCTATGACCATTCATTGTCCACTTCCACATGAGCAAGAAATTCCAGAGTGAAAATTTGTCTTGCTAGCAGGTCAGCAGGAAATAATTCCTGGACATATGGGTTATTCTGTACGGATAGCAATGCAGGACGTTTTGTAGGATTTTATGCAGCGTGCTTGCAGGCATGTCCAGTGTTGGGGACAATTCCCTGTGCACTGGATGTTCATATACCATCATTCGACCTCTCGTGCAATGCTGCGGCCACATCTTAAACAGGCACCGGATCAACTGCTTTCCTCCTCCTGCCACATTGCACTTCAAAAGAACCTGTCTTTTCAAATTTTGTAATCTTTCTCCAGCTCCTTAGCATATTTTGGAACTGGTGCCTTTCTTTGTCACAATGATTGTCCAGAATGTCTGCAGGGCTACTGGCTTTACCAACAGCATGCTATCCTTCATGGAGACAGCCATGTTGGGTGTCTCAGACACAAACTGAGGAAGAACACTGTGCCACATTTCTATTGATATACATATTCTGACACTTAAAGTGCCACCTATTGCTAAATTTTCATTAATCATCCCCACCCCTTCCCAAGTTATGATTTTCTTTGCATCAATAACATACTGTTCAAATTTTCCATTTTCAGGCTTCATAATATGGTAAAATTACTCTTCACTGCTGTAGTCATTGATCAATAAAATATTAGTGAAGAACTGATAGGAAATGTAAGATAATAAATATATTGTAACTAATGAAACTTTGTGCCAGATCTGGACCCCAAATCTGGATTTCCTGCAAATCTGAGTTCAGTTTCCGGTCTGGCACAAATTATCATTAGTTGCAACATATTAATACATTTATTGATGGTATTGTATCTTTGACAGTGCCACAGAGAATCTAATTTATATTCTCAAAACAGAAGAAAAAACGCGCTTGTAAAAATCAGTTAATACATTTATGATATGTTTCTCTCACTGTGATACTCTGTTAGCTTGAGTAGTAACAACTGTTTTCATGGAAAATGTTAATGGAAATTGCAGTCTCTTTACAAATTTATTTTATAACCCCCTTTTCCACCAATTTCCATCTTGCATGTTTTACAGACTCAAAAACATCAAATATCCAATTGACTGCTGTACTAGAAATATCATTTCTTAAATGCAGAAGAAATTTGTAGAAGCTCTTCCTCTTTTGCCAGAGTAAATATTTAGTGGGCAAGGAGTTTAACAGTTATTAAACATGAACCAAAGAGTCAGAAAGTTGACTAGATATTGTAGGTTACCAGATACCACCAGATCAGTAAACCAACCTGGGACCTTGCCATTCACAGGCAACGCTTATATCGATTGAGCTATTCAAGCACAACTAATGACCCACCTTTTATTGCAGTAGTACTAGCCCCAGAAGCTGTGCAGGAGAATTTCCGTGACGTTTGGCGATTAGGAAAAAGGTATTAGCGGCAGTATGGGTGTGAGTTTTGCATCATGTGTAGATAGCTCAGTCTGTAGGAGCATTGCCCACAAAAGACAAAGTTCCAGGTTCTGAGCCCCAGTTCACAAAGGCATTTTAATATGCCAGGAACTTTCAGTGCAAACTCCAATGCAAAGTGAAAGAATCAATCTGTATTCGTTCAATTATTAACTCTTGATCTTTTTGTAATGTGAGTGATCGCACGGTTCACTTGGTACACATGTAAAGAATAGCTATCTTTATGGTACCAAGGGAAACATATATGAGCAAAATCACAATTTAATCTTAAACAATAGCACAATTTAATCTTAAACAATAGACAATGTTGGATGGAATATTAACAATATTATGAAAATGTTACATTGTTACTCACCATATAGCGGAGATGCTGAGTTGCAGATATGCACATCAGAATGACCGTCAAACAAGTAAGCTTTCAGCCAAAAAGGCCTTCATTGGAATTAGACAAAACACACACTCTCTCTCTCTCTCTCTCTCTCTCTCTCTCTCTCTCTCTCTCTCTCTGGCTGCTGCGGACAGTCCGCCTTGGCAGCCAGAGACGGTGTGTTTGCACCTGTGTGTGTGTGTGTGTGTGTGTGTGGCTGTGTGTTGGGTCTACTTCCAGTGAAGGCCTTTTTGGCCAAAAGTTTATTGTTTTACAGTCTTTTTGGTTTGCCTGTGTGCATCTTGGCATCTCCACTATATGATGACTAGCAGTTTATCCTTTTCGTAGCATTGAACCCAGATCTTACTTTAAAAATAAACCTCTCATTACATCACTCTGTTGCCCCATGCAAGTGTTATCCCGCAATAATGACCCACTAGAAATATTAAACAGCACATTTCTATCAGTCTCTGCCCATCACTTATTTCATTACTAATTATCTCGTAGATAACTGCCTGATTGCGGGATTGTGCTGATAGGTCAGAAACTTAGTCATTTTCTTGCATGGATTGTAAATTTTTTCTCACATAACTTGCAGTTTATTTTATATTACTGCTGCTGATTTGGATGTATGACAACACAACTTAATACTGTGATATCTAAAGCAATAATGAAGGAATAGGTACCAACTTGCAATTGTAAAACAACAGTGGAACAATAAAAAACATGTTATTTTTGATTGGCACACTTTGTACAAAGGCGTGCTTGCTTGAGGGTTAAAGAGGATGCTGGCCATTTAAAAAAAAAAAAAAAAAAAACTCACATTATGTATTAAGTATTGAGACACGGCACACTCATTTAATGGTGTGGTAAATACTGATTTGTTGAAGAATTACATAGTGCAGAACTTCATTTAATTGTTGTTTATGCCTGAATTGTTACTAAAATTGCAAAACACATCTTACAGGGACCATTCTTGGACGCAAATTATGCAACATCAACTCCTTTGTCGCGGCCTGCACCAGTGTTGGACTCCTCTGCTTCACTGACTGCTGGTTTGGCTGGTCAGTCTGCTGGTTCTGTACCGCCAGGGTCACAGACTTCTTCAGCTGGAACATCCAGTTTGCGCCGTATGCGCAAGAAGGAGCTACTGCGTCAATACTGGACCCAAGAGCGCAATCTGGATGAACCTGGAGGTGGTGGTCCTGAGCCAGGACCAGAACCTGGTCCTCCTGCCAATCCACCACAGCGTGCTGTTATTTCCATACCAAAAGCTGTTGCATCCATGACATCAATTCCTACACGTGAAGACTATAAGGCAGTTGTCGATGCTGCTGCGAATATGGAGCGCAAACGGCGTGGTGGGAAGGGCACGGGAACACCGTTGCAAGGCCCATACGATGACATCAGTATTGGAGCAGGTGCCGACCGTCGCGGTATAGCCCTTTCTGCTCCTGCCGTTCGACGTCGTGGTCGTCCTCCGAAAGCGCCACCACCTGCGCTTGCTGCAATAGCCCCTGTTCAGCCACCCACTCTGCGGATAAAAATAGGATCTGCAGGGAATGCCGGGGTTGTTTCTGCGGCTACAGCGGCTGGTTCTGACGGCGAGGAGAAACGACTTCGCATACGCCCACCAAAGAAGAGGTTAGCACCAACTAACAATGCAGCACCTTCTGTAGAGGAGCTCAAACGAGAAAGCATGAAGTTCCGACGACGCATTATGCAGGACTTCGATCAAGAAGAGAAGAAGGAAGGCAAGAGGCGACGACAGCAACAGTCACAGCAACCACTTGCCGTTCATGAGGTCCATTTGGTGCCTCAAGAAGATGAGGTAGCACCCAAGATTGTGATTCGTATAAAAAATCAACGCACGACAGATGTAACACCATTGATACCACAGTTAGAATCGCGCAATCCTGGTGATGTGCCACAGTCAGTACCTGTAGATCTTACTGAACCTCCAGCAGATGCAAGTGTCCCTTCTGTAGAGGGAGATTTGACCAAAACAGTGGAACGAACAGTTCAACCTCCATCTGCTGCCCCAGCAACAGCCCCCGACCCTCCCGCTCCTCCAGATGTTCGGACGTCTAAAGTGAGTCCCATAAGGTTAAAGATAGCGCGTTGTCAAGAAGGTTATGTGATGAAAAGTGCACCAGTGACTTTAACAGAAAATAGTGAGGGTGGGACTGGCTGTGAAGTAAGGTGATGAACACTTACACCCGGCCCAGGCAATGGACCATGTACGCGGGCACGTGCATTGGCCACTTTCAGCATCTGAAGATTTCCTCCTCCTTTTTTATTGTTACAAATGTGTGAGGGAGAATGGTCAGCTGGTACATACCAATAGATGGAATACTGATGTAAGGATTTAAAGAAAAGTCTTCTACAAATTCTCTTCTTTGATAAACTCATTACTTTAATCATTGAGTTGTGCAGCACAACTTTTGTTTCAACTGTGTATTCCATTCACACTGTATTTATGGAAATGAAATTTCAGATGCTGAATCTGGTATGCAGTTTGTTTATCTTTCAAACAGTTGTGTGCAAGAACAACATACATCTAGACTGCACTTTGCCTGTGTGTCGGTGTGTAGAGTTACATGCGTAGTATTTATTGTTAATGACTTTGTTAAATATACTTTTTTTTACTTTTTAACGTTGGATGTGGCAGCAAGGGACAGGTGTGATAGCTGTGGACCTCTATCACTTAGTTTGACCCACCGGAGGTGAAAGCTGCCGCGGACAAAATGGACGGCATTTTAACAGCTTTCCAGTCCAGTAGTGTTTTGCCAAGTGTTTTAAATTAATCTAAAATCAGAGTTTCCCTTTTGTTTTATTTCTCATGTTGTTGGTATATAAAAAGAATGTGTGATGAGCTATTTAAACTCTTTTTAGATTGTCTTGTATATTTGCACAGTGTATAGTCAGCTTTAGTACAGGAAGCAGTTAGTGTACAAAAGTCAATTACTGATTTAAGACTTGATTAATATTTTTGTACATATAAGTGTTGAAATGTATTATAGCAGTTTATTTGTAAGTTCATATTTTATTTGAAGTATATGGTTTGCAGAAATTGTTAAAGAATTATTTTTTTTATTTTATGTACCTTTAAATTGCTTTTTATAAAAGTTTACAGTAAACACATTTTCAATCACAAGTTTAATAAGTGAACTGAACAAACTCTCTTTAAAGGGTTGTGACCTGTGCATTGCCGCCGTATCGTCATACTAGAAAAAGATGTAAGAACAGTGTTGGAACCTAATTATTCGTAGGATGCAAATGCATGTAATGTAGTTTAAAATGCATCTCACTTTGCTGATCTAAAAGTTGCCATTTTTTTATCTGAAACTGTGTACCTGTTTCTAGAGTCAAGTGAGAACTTAAGTGTTGTACTCAATTTTTACATAAAGAATGAAATAGTAGAGCTCTTTAACAGCAAAAGTGCCACGTATTTGCTGCTATTATATAAAGTGTTTTTATTCAGGATTGTTGTAAAAGACAACATTTTTAGCTCCTGTGATGGCTTCTAAAAATATATCTTGGCCAAATGGCTGAGATTCAGATTTTAGAAGGTAAAAAGTGTTAACGAGGTCATGCAAACATCTTTTGGATTTGTGTATGTACCTCATTCTGCAATAATATAATATTTTGTTGTTTTGTGTGTACAATCAAGGTGCTTAGAATTCAAATCTGATATCAAAAAGAATTCAGAGGTATTTTTAAAAATTGATACGTCTCTAATGATTCGGGTGCAATACATGATTTTCATTTGTTAAAACAAATTAAGTATTACAGATGTGAAAGCATTTTACTAGACCATACTCTCAATCTTAATTGAAATAGTGCAACCCCAGCAGTATACTGACTTTTTGTATTTTATTTATATTTGTGAATATGGTGTAATATCCAGTCATTAATTTATAACAGTGAGTTTATAGTAGCATTAATCTCTTGAACTCAAAGAATCACACAGTTGTTACTGGGAGAAACTTTTCCATTGAAGCACAAGGCACATATTTTCTATTTTATGACAAAAATCTACTTCCGTACTCTATCTCTTTGTGCACTATAGTAATATTATATTTTGAGAGTCTGATACGTGTTTAACATTTGCATGATTTTTAGGCTGTTGATCTGTTCTTTTGTTCTAAACCATTGTAAAAGTTAGCCGATATTCCTTTTTCCTTCCAATATTGTGTATAGGTTTTGTGATTGAGATACAGTGTACAAACCATAATTGTTTTGTACAGAGAATATTTGTTTTAATTATTTTTCTCATAATTATAAATAAAGGTATATGTTGTTGTAAATAATGTACAAGTGATGCTGGTCCTGTAAGATATGGTGTTGTAATGTGCACATAGTTGCAATGTGAAATACAAATCTTTTTTTAGAATGAGAAAACGAATGGTATGCATATTTAATATGTTGTCACCACCCTTTTTAAAATGAACTCAACCTGCCATCATTGGTTTTGTGTTTTGCTGTGCAATATTACTAAATAAAATATTCTCTGTGCCAGAGATTAAAAGGCAGTCATTAAAGGCTGTGC
The DNA here is from genome assembly GCF_021461395.2 of Schistocerca americana. Lineage (NCBI taxonomy): Eukaryota > Metazoa > Arthropoda > Insecta > Orthoptera > Acrididae > Schistocerca > Schistocerca americana. The sequence continues at coordinate 423,953,547 of NC_060122.1, forward strand.
ATTCAGTGAACAATAGTGAAAGGTAATAAAGTCTCACTTTCTGAAAGATAAATTTATATCTCATCACATTAAAATATATGTACCTGCCTCATCATAAGTATCATGTATGTTTCTTGGTTTTATTACTTGTCATCCATATTCTGCAGCATCTCTTAGATGTACTATAAGAAACTGACACTCGAGATTCATCACATATGAAGAACATTCATCAGGATTCAGTTTACCTCATCAGAATCACATTAATGACTGCTATAAATGAAGTGAATCTGTGATCTGTAGTATGTAGGTGTTCACTAGCCTTTTACTATAGCATTTATTAAACATAGTTATATAAATTTGTACTTTGACAGTGGTGTTGCGCTACCATTACACTGTATAATTCAGAAACTCTTGCAACAGAACACTGAATAAATATCTGAATTATAATGAAACTTCCCTACCTCACAGTTTTTGTTGTTTATTCGTGAGTTGCTCTCGGAAACAAATTAGTAGCTAACTTGTTTCTTTGAAGCTTGAAAATAAGTGATTTGAGTCTCATTATGATGATCATCTATATTTTTATTTGCCCTTTTAATGAGGGAGGTATAATAATGGAAACTTACTTACCAATTCTTTTCTCTTTTTTTTTACTATAGTGTGCATGCTAATGATGTTATTGACTTCGTCACATGGCTGGTGTAGCAAGAATAAGTTATTAAACACTTTTTGTTAATATACAGAATGATGTATTGCTGTCTGTTTTTGTCCCCTTGCTAGTTAATATCAGTATTTTCCAAACATTCTGAGGACATTGTGAAGTACTGTAACTGTTTTGCTCAGTATGTTCTTTTACCATAACTTGTGAGAGTTTCATTGCATACAGACTTATTGCAGGTGTGCTGTAGGGTGACAGTATCTATTCAGAAAGAGAATAAAAACGGAATATTAATAGTACCTACAACAAATTAAATGTAGTAGGATGGATGAAAAAATTTAATCACCAATTGGCGGCAGGAGAACACACATCTACCTCTCTCTCTCTCTCTCTCTCTCTCTCTCTCTCTCTCTCTCTCTCTGCGCATGTGTGTGTGTGTGTGTGTGTGTGTGTGTGTGTGTGTGTGTTTCCACTGCCTTTTTTTTATCTGCCCAGTTACATATATTGTCTACAACAAATGAAGATCGTCTAGTTAATGCACACTGAAGACGGAGGAGGAAGATAGAGCAGGTCCAACTGTTGCACATGTTTTGAATTTGGAGTTCCTTTAGAAAGAATGGAAAGGCAGAAAAATAAGGAGTAGGAATGTACATGGCTTGTCTAGTTACAAGCATTTCTATTCCCATAACTTTGTTGTTGCAGATTTAAGATTTCATTTCTTGTGTTTCTGGTGAACTTAATTTTGAACAATAATTATTTCAAATCTGAAGCAGTACTTAGAAGCAGATCAGCCAGATAATAATTGAAAATGGAATGATTCCATTCTATGCAACACTCTTTAATGGTTTACCTAGAATAGGCTTTCTTTGAATCACAAGTGGTCTGGATTTATAGGCCTCATTTTCTGGATACCCTGGAATGGCTTGAAATCTCTATCGTAACAGATTCACAAAAGCTTTCTCCAAATCACTTGGATACAGTTGACTTATGTTATCAAGTCCATTAGGATTCTACAGTTTGGCTCTGACAACCTTTTCCACACAAAACGTTGTTACAGCCTTTGGATCCACAGGTAACACAGCTCTTTTGGTGCAAACTCTCTGGTTTGGTGTATTGTCAATTTTGTGAGTGGTTTTACTTTGTAATACTAGCTCTGTTGTATAAAAATAAAGAAACTGGGCCATATTGGTCTAGCCAAATGTGGACACCCAGAGAATTTGGAGAAGGTACTCCTTGTTTTATGCGATAATAACCTGATTTAGAAGCTGATAATCAGCTGCTGCCGTAAGAACGTGACTTTTAAGTCACACCTTAAAATGAGATCAGTGCTGTTTAAACTTGGATCATTGTGCAAAGAACAGCATTCTGCTGGTCACCCATATTCCATATTATGTTGTCTGGAAAGTAACCTCAATTACACTGTAAATAAAATAATGGAATATTTAAAGCAGATATAGTAGAAAACCTTAAAAAAACACTTTCGTATTGTTTCTCTCCATAAGCATCATTGAAGTTAAAGTTTTAATTGTATCTGTAAAAAGTTCCAAATTTAAAATTAAGGGAAGGCAACCATTCATCTATAGTGGACTAATGCGTGGAGTGCAGAAACACAGCAGAAAACAGCATTACATGATTATTGATAGCAGTTGCCTTAGCTGAGGGAGGTCCACACCAATGTTTTTCTGTCCAGATCCTGCATTGCTTCTTCCACCCCCCCACCCCCTCTCCCCCCACCATGCAGATATTGCCCCTTTCTCTTCTTCCCCACCCACTCCTCTTCCTCTTTTCCCTCCCCTATTTCCCCCCTCTCCCAGTTCTTATATCTGTTTTTGTTGTACCCTCTGTACTAATTTTTTCATCTTGTTGTGCCTTTTTCTCACTACTTCCTCCTTGTGTCCTTACCTACTCCCTCCCTACCTCCGTCAGCTTGGGCAACTGCTTCCAATAATTGAGTATCAATAATTTGTCTTGCCATGATCAAGGGAGTGAGTATTTGGGTGTGTGTGTGCATGAATGTGTGTCTTTCTAGAAAAGGGGCTGGTGCTCGAAAGCTAATGTGACTGATGTTTTCTGTTATGTATTTCTACACTCCACGCAATTTGGGACTTCAACAATGATGCAAATTCCTGAGTGGAGCAATGTGTAAAATTCAAGAATTTCCATTATTGTTAACGTTTCAAATTTTCTTTGCGTAAAATTCAGCTGCCTGAAATTGCAGCTATCCCATTACAGCATGTGGAAGTTCTTTGCACGAGTCAAAGCATTGCGAGCCAAGCCACTTCTTCATAGATGTAAAGAGGTGGTTATCACTTGGAGAGAAGTCAGTTGTAGAGCAGGTGTTCAAAAAGTACCATTCGATCTCACACAATTATTCCTGTGTTTGCTGACAAAATTATAGCCAAGCAACTCTTACAAAAATGTGAAGCCAGTGTCACTTGTTTTGAATGGATCTTCTCAATTTTCTTAATGTGTCGCAGTAGGATTCAGAATAGATTACTCATACCATAAAATCAAGAAAAGATTTTTTTTAGCATCTCAGAAAACAATAGCCATAAACTTTCTGGCTGACCAAGTTGTGTGTGCTGTTTTGGGTTTGTTGATCATGTCAGTATGACCCCACACCATTGACCATTATTTTGCATTTAAACCACCATAAAAAAATTGTATCTCATCACTGATCACAGTTCTGTCCAGTACACCCTACTCACACAATCGCAAGAAGCAAATCTGGAGAAGCAGTCATCCATTAAGTTTTGTGATTTCTGGAAATGAGTTTTGATATATGAGCACACAGCTTTTGCTACGCTAATTGTTTAGTCAAGGCGTCATGCAAAACACTTGGGGAAATCTATAGAAATTTGTCTGACAGTTGAGGCGTGAAGCACGGGTTCTCATGAATGTTTTTGTGTATTTTCCGTTTTAATTTGTTGCTGATCACAAATGAACAGCCACTTCTGTCACCATCATCATCGTCCAGTATTTCACTCTTAAACAACACTGTTGATGCACCACACCACTTGTCACATTCGGGCTACATGCACCACAAATTTTGCGATAAATGTCAACAGCTGTGAGTAAGCTTTTTATTTTGTTTTTACTGCTGCTGCTGCTGCTGCTGCTGCTGCTACTACTACTACTACTACCACCACACACGCGCGCGCGCACACACACACACACACACACTAAAATATGTATTACAGAATGTATTGCACACTTGGTGGGATTTTCAGTTGCAACAATCATTTTGAATAACAATTGTAGGCAAATGTGAATGTGGTTTTCTCACTATCAGTTCTAATCATACTGACCTAGTTTGTGAGTCAGCATAGTAATTGTTTGTTCCTTCCATTATTTCCCATCTTGCAAAAAAACAGAGGTTGCTTTTCAGGTATCTATCGTCCTTAGTAGGCCATATGATCCTCATTGTAATGGCTTTTACTCACATGGGTAGTTTCACTGTTAACAAGACCTACACATGCACCGAGTGAGGTGATGCAGTGGTTGAAATCCTTGTCTGGCCATCCAGATTTAGGTTTTCCGAGATTTCCCTAAATCGATTAAGGCAAATGCAAGGATGATCCATGTGAAAGGGCACAGCAGATTTCCTTCCCCAATCCAAGGTTGTGGTCCACCTCTAAAAACCTGATTGTGTGTGTGTGTGTGTGTGTGTGTGTGTGTGTGTGTGTGTGTGCGTGCGTGCGTGTGTGTGTGTGTGTGTGTGTCCTGATTTAGATTTTCCCAAACTTTTTTTGGAAATGTTTCTTGTGTATGTGATAATGATTCTCTTTCATTTATTTGCTCATTTTTTTCTATACGAGTTAGGGCCCCATCTACAATTACCTTATGTTTAGGGTATTAAACTCATATCTTACTTTATTTTTTCACTCACAATGAATATTTTCAGAAAAGCTGTCTACATCAATAACATCAAAATGCCTCATCTGCCTTCCCAACACACCATGGGACATAATAGAAGATGGGTTCTTGTTTCACTAAACGGATTTGCTTATTCCAACAGTAGCACTCCCAAAGAGATGGTAATTTGCAGTCCATCATGCCCTTTTTTTACTTTTTTTTCCTCTAGTGTCCACACACTCACTGAGACATTAAATTTAAATCTACCTTCTGTTGCCCTTTTGATTCATCATTCTGTTTACACACACACACACACACACACACACACACACACACACACGTCCCCCAATATTTTCATAATTTTTTTGTGTTTCTTGATTTTAAATCAGTTTACATCTAGTTACATCTTTTGTGGTGCATCATCTCAACAACTCTTTATTAACAGAACTCTGGAATTTTAATCACAGTTGTTAGCCCACTGCTACATACTGTTCATTTGCTGTACCTTGACTATATCTTGTGCAATGTTCAGAATGATTGTTACATGACTTCAGCACATTTACACCATACAGTTTCTTTTTGATGTTTACTTTCCCATTTGCGAAATAGTCTTGAAAGTTGCTACAGATAATTGTTCAATTTAAGTCTGTTAGACTTTCTCCAGTGTTTCTTGTTTTGGCAACCAATTAGTTCTTTCTATTGTTGCACAAATATTGGTATATTTCTATATTACTGGTACATTATTAAATCCTTAATAGCTACTCAAATCACACTGAATGATAATGAGAACATTACAGATAAATTCTCTCTGTCATCTATCCTGGAGCAGGAGTTTGTTGCTGGTTTTCAGAGTTGTGTAAAGAAATAATTTTTTCAAGACTTTACTGTGTGCCCTGTCCATAAAGCAGCAAAAATATTTTCTTTCACCTATTACCCTTTACAGTGGTGCACCATTGACTTGGTGCTAGCACTGCTTAGGTGATCGATGGTAGACTTTCTTCAAGCAATAAGCAATTATTCGTTCCACTGTTTTGTTGATGACTGACTACATATTTTGCTGTAAACTTTTGATATGTCACTTTCAAGATTACATTACTTCTCAGCACTTTGTACTGATTTCTTACAACATTTCTTTTACCTAATTGCTGATTTGCTACTTCCTGCTTTTGCTTCACTATTTTCAAGTATCACTAAAATAGCCATCAAACTGGAGAAAAGTGTTGTATATTTAGCACTCCTATAAGGTTGTGTTCTCAGGCTGTGTAAATTTGGTAGTGGATCCAGAATATGTACATACTGCGTTACCACACTCCAGCAATAACTTTCATTGTAAGGTAATTACCATGGCATATTCTGTGACGCTGTTGGTTGAAGCACTACAAGATGTACAGCAAAATGTGTATGTAATTTGTTTTGTAGAGAAACGTTTTAGATTACGTTGGCTTACAAAATTTTCGTTGGTTGTTAATAACCAAAGACTGAGTTTGCAGTTGAAATCTGAAAATAAAATAAAAACACAGTAAAAAAAAACTGGTATTTTTCCAGCACAGGTGAACTCATTCACCACAACTATGTATAAACAATGCATGGAAAGGAACATTCTTGGCAGATTAAAGCTGAGTGTTGGATCATAAGCTAAGTGTAAATATTTGTCCGAGGAATGCACAAACCCTTGTGCAAGTTACCAATCCAGCAAGCAGTTTCCATCAACCATGACATTTCTTAAATAATGTTGGAGCTGTGGTACAGTGAAACATTTCAGCATCTGCTCTGTCTTCACCTTGCAACTCAAGGCTATTGTTGACTGCCAAAAACTGCATTCAGTTACATTCTAGTACTTAGCAGTGTCAGGCCAAATCCTCTTCTTTCTCTTGGATGGGTGGTACAACAGTTTTAAATTGTCATGTACTACAGACGTGCTCTAATGATTTAGTTTGCTCAAATGAAAAAAAGAAAAACACCTAACTGGGCCAGTTCTACAGATCTAATGAAAAGAACTCCACCAATGGCTATAAGCTAGTGTCAAGACATGCTTCTTAAATTGTTTTTGGATACAAGTATGCCGGGAGTAACCTCCTGGAAGAATCTGTAGAACTTTATTACAGACTGTGACATGGATTCAGAGTGTGTAGGTAACTGAAACTTGTAATATAATAAAACAAAAAATGAAAAATTAATTCCATTCATATTTATTGATAATGCTACAGTAACTACTTATTATAAAATTGATATCCATTAACTGTAGAAATGTCTCTTTCCAAGATTTAAAATTTTCAGCTAACTTACTTTGTCCATAAGTGAGTAGTATTTCTATTTCTACCATCTCTTCTTTGGTATACATTGTACTCACACAAACCTTCAACTGCAGATGGTTGACTGAATGATTAATGTGCATTAAGACAGTCATGCTGGTTAATGTGCCCCGAGTAATTAAACAACATTTGCTTGATACGTTTTTAGTTTTGCTTCTGGATAAAAAGTTATTTGGTGTGGTCATGGTAAATGTACATTTGTATTGCTGCGGTGGATCTTGGCCTTGTGTCTGTGTTGGCTATGATAATTTGTCCACTATGCTGTTCATAGTAGATAAACTGCTTTCCTATTTTATTGTTTGTTAATAGACCTACTCCCGCATTAGCCCTACATCACTTTATGTTGAGTTGATAACCATGTAATCACTTAATGGGAATCCTGTTCTTTTCTTGAGATACCTCTTCAAAGTGGTTTCAACTATTGTATAGCCATCTTTGAGGTATGTAAGCCACCCACCACACCAAGGTTTTGCATTTTAGGAGGATTTTCCACTTATGCATCTACATTAATAAGATTGTTTGTGTGTAAGGTATGTCTAATGGTGTCTATTCCTTGATGATAGATTTCTCCATGACTAGTAATGTTGAGTATGGATTTGTTCTTCACCGTGTTAACAGAGCTCATGTCTATATTCATTGGTAGTTTTATGGATATTGGTTGATCGTTTATCACCTACTGATGGTCCCAAAACTTGTACATAGGTCAGTTTTCATATTGTCAACATCACTCATAATTACTGCTGTCCATTGAAACTGCAAAATCATGAAGGATAGAAAATAACAAAATTGATATATTGTGTGTGTAGGAAGAATACAGGATTAAATTTGCAGGTGGTACACAAGATTCCAAATTCAATACACACAGCTGCCACTTGTGGCAGCAACAGTCACTCTAAACCACCTGAGCATTGACTCAAGTTAAACCTGCCTACACACTCAGTATGTCCATCATCATTTTGTATGCAGAACCGGAGTTTGTCTGAAAAAGACAATGTGAGGCCTGTGTCCTGTGTTGTTGACAGTCCATGGTGTCGCACATACTAATGCTACATACAAGCCCATTTCCTGATGCAATGTGTATGACAAGGCTCTAAAATCTGGTACAATCAAGTGAAAAATACGCTGATGAGAAAAAACACTACGGTTGCTGTTCACTGTGTGGCTGGATACCTTCTTGTGGTATTGCAGACGAGGAAAGCATGTAAGCAAAGGGGAATCGTTCTAATGATGATATGATCTCCAAAGTGGAAAATCCAGTAACATAAGCAACTTTCACAAATGGCAGATTGTTATAGCCCATTGCATGGGAATGAGCGTCACAGAAACAGTGAAACTGGTCGGCTGTTTGTTACTGTTGGGAGCATCAATGAAAGTGGTGGAAGGACAATGGAATTATGAGCAGGCAACAAGGTATTGAACATCATCATAGAACATGGCTTGCTTGCCCTGTAAAGCAGGAGAGTTAGCTCTCTTTGTGAAATCTGGTGATAGAGTACAATGCTGGTGCAGATGCAACTGTTTTGGAAAACACCATTCAGCGCACAGTTGTGAACGTGTGACAGAGGATAACTTCTGTCTGTTCCCGTTTTGAACCAATGACGTCATCAATTGCAATTTAGTTGTTACAGGACCATGAAGATTGGACCTTGTACCAGTGAAAAAGTATCACCTGATAGGATAACTTTCATATCTTGTTACACCAGGTCAATGATCATGTCCAGATACTGTGTCACCCAGGTAAACGGCTGCTCGAAGCCTGCACTGCATCACAGATACAGGCTGATGGGGTTACTATTATACTATGGGAGGGGGGACATTCACCTGGGTTTCCATGATACCTGTGGCAATAATCAAAAGCAACATGACATCTGTAGACTGTTGTTGTAGTTATTGTTGTGGTCTTCACTTTGATGTGATTCCCCAAACTACTCTATCCTGCACAAGTCTCATCATCTCTGTGTAACTACCCCACCTTCATCCATTTGAGCATGCTTACTATATTGAAGCCTTTGTCTTCCTTGACAATCCCCCCCCCCCCCCCCCCATATGCTTACATCCATTACCAAATTCACAACCCTTGATTGCTCAGGATGTGCCCTATCAATTGATCCCTATGTTTTAGTTAAGTTGTACCATAAATTTCATTTTTCTTCAATTCGATTCAGTACTTCCTCGTTGGTTATTCAATCTATCCATCTGACCTTCAGCATTTTTCGGTCATTTAAAAGCTTCTATGTTCTTCTTGTCTGAACTGTGTACTGTGCACATTTCACTTCCCTGCAATGCTGCACTCCAGAGAAATACCTTTAGAAAAAGACTTCCTAAATTTAAAATTTATATTAAATATTAACAAATTCCTCTTTATCAGAAAGCTTTCCGTGGTATTGCCAGTATGTATTTTCATCCTCGTTACTGCAGCCATTGCCGGCCACAGTGGCCAAGCGGTTCTAGGCGCCTCAGTCCAGAACTACGCGACTGCTAAGGTCGCAGGTTCGAATCCTGCCTCGGGCATGGATGTGTGTGATGTCCTTAGGTTAGTTAGGTTTAAGTAGTTCCAAGTTCTAGGGGACTGATGACCTCAGATGTTAAGTCCCATAGTGCTCAGAGCCATTTGAACTTCAGCCATTATCAGATATTTTACTGCCAAAATAGCAAAACTCATCTATTACATTTAGTTTCTCATTTCGTTACATGATTCCCTTAACATTGCTGGATTTAATTCAGTTGCACCCTTGTTTTAGTTTTATTGATATTTGTCATATAATCTCTTTTCAAGACACTATTCATTCTGTCAGAGACAGTTTGAGAACATTTTTTCTCACAAACATTTTATTTTTTGGTGCCCCCCTTTTCCCTTATACACTTTCATCTGTGTTATACACACTGTATACATTTTAGTGCCCCCAATCCCCTATCAGCTTTGCACCCCAAGTGGCCACTACTAATTGTGATACATCCTGTATAAAAATCTTGTAGCTGTGGTGCCCCTCTCAGCTTGATGCCCCAAGGGCAGCTTGGGTCACTTGGGCATTAAGCTAGCCTGCATTCTGTTCAACTGCTCTTCTAACTCCTTTGCCATATCTAACAGAACTACAATGTCACTGGCATACCTTAAAAGTTTTTATTTCTACTCCATGAACTTTAATTTCCCTTTAAAATTTCTCCTTGATTTCCTTTACTACTTGCTCAGTGTACAAACTGAATAACTTCAGGAACAGGCTACAACCCTGTCTCTCACCCTTCTCAATTACTGATTTCCTTCATCTACTTCAGCTCTTATAACTACAGTCTGCCTTCAGTACAAGTTGTAGATAACCTCTTATTTCTACCTTCAGAGTTTCAAAGAGTACAGTCTAGGCAACATTGTCAAAAGCTTTCTCTGAATTTACAAATTCTGTAAACATGTGTTTACCTTTCTTCAGCCTATCTTCTAGGATAAGTTGTAATGTCTTGTGTGTTCCTACATTTCTCCAAAATCCAAACTGATGTCTGGCCATGTCGGCTGCTATCAGTTTTTCGATTCTTCTGCAAATAATTTGTGTCAGTATTTTGGAACCACAGCTTATTAAAGTAATGGTTCAGTAGTATTCCCATGTGCCTTGTTTGGAATTCCACTTATTACATTCTTCTTTAAATCTGAGGGCATTCTGCCTCTCTCACGTATCTTGCATGCTTGTTGGAACAATTCTTTCCTGGTTGCCTTCTCAAGGATCTCGATAATTTTGAGTGAATGACATCTACTGCAAGGACCTTGTTTCCACTTTGGTCTTTCAGTGCTTTGTCAAATTCTTCTCACAATATCAAATATACCATTTTATCTTCACCTCCTTCCTCTGCTCTTTCTATAACATTGTGCAAAATCCTTTATATATTTCTTCTCTTTCAGCTTTACATTCTTTGCAAATAGTGGCTTGCCATCTGAGCTCTTCCTATTCCTTGCTCCAAAGGTCTCAGTTTTGCTATAGGCAGTGTCAACCTTTCCCCTAGTTATCCATGCTTCTGCAGCCTTGTGTTTGTCCTCTAGCTGTTTTACACTTTGTGTCAATCTCATTTCTTTAGACATCTCTATTATCTTTCACCTGCTTCATTTCTGCTTTTTTATATTTTCTGCTTTCATGAATAAAATTAAATATCTTGTGTGTCACCATGGATTTCTACTAGGTCTTGCCTTTTCATCTATGTGACCCTAGTGGTAGAGGTTACCCTCTACCACTACTAGGCATTTCCCTCTCTGTTCCACTCACAAATAGAGCAAGGGAAAAACAATTGTCAGAATGCCTCCGTACAAGTCCTTACACAAAATATACAATGGCGGCAATAGAATTGTTCTGCAGTCAGTCTCAAATGGTGGTTTTGTAAATTTTCTCAATAGTGCTTCTCGAAAAGAATATTGCCTTCCCTCCAGTGATCCCCATTTGAGTTTCTGAAGCATCTTTGTAATACGTGCATGTTGTTCGAACCTACTGGTAACAAACCTAGCAGCCCCTCTCTGCATTACTTCGATGTCTTGCTTTAATACAACCTGGTGCAGATCCCAAACACTCAAACAGTACTCAAAAGTAAGATGCACTAGTGTCCTATATGCCGTCTCCTTTTCAGATGAACCACGCTTTCCTAAAATTCTCCCAACAAACCAAAGTTGACCAATCCTCTCATGTTCATTCCATTTTATATTTCTTTGCAACATTACGCCTAGATATTTAACTGATATGTCTATGTCTAGCAGCACACTAGTAATACTGCATTCAAACGTTATGGGTTTGTTTTTCCTACTCATCTGCATTAACCTACATTTTTCTACCTTTAGAGCTAGCTGCCATTCATCAAATGAACTACAAATGTTTATCCTAAGTCATCTTGTATCCTCTTACAGTCATTCACTGACAACACCTTCTCATACTCCACAGCACCATTAGCGAATAGCTGCATACCCCGTCCACTACATCTTTTATCTGTATAGAAAAAGACAGTGGTACTATCACACTTCCCTGGGGCACTCCTGACGATACCCTTTTCTCTGATGAACACTCACCATCAAGGACAACTTATTGAGTTCTGTTACTTAAGAAATCTTCAAGCCACTCACATATCTGGTAACCTACTCCATAATGTTCATATCTTTGTTAACAGTTGGCAGTGTGGCCCTGTGTCAAATGCTTTATGGTGATCTAAGAGTAATGAATCTGCTTGTTGCCCTTCAGTCATGGGGCACAGAACCTCATGTAAGAAAAGGGCAAGCTGAGTTTCACACAAGCAGTGCATTCAAAAACCATGCTAATTTGTGGACAGAAGTTTCCCCCGTCAACAAAATTTATTATAATCAAACTGAGAATATATGCAAGAACTCTGTAGCAGTCTAATGTCAAAGGTGTTGGTCTGTAATTTTGTAGGTCTGTTCTTTTAGCCTTCTTATATACAGGAGTCACCTCCATTTTTTCCAGTAGCTTAGGACTTTGAGCTAGGTGAGAGATTAATGATAAATGGAATCTAGGTAAGGGTCCAATGCTGCAGAATACTCTCTATAAAACCAAATTGGAATTCCTTCAGGACCTGGTGAATTGTTTACTTTCATCTCTCAGTTGTTTCTCTACACAAGCAATGCTTATTACTATGTCCTCCATATAGTGGTTTGTGCGATGGTCACACAGTGGTATGTTTGCTTGATTGTCCTGCATGAACAATTTCTTAAATGCGAAATTTAAAAACTTCAGTTTTATTTTTGCTGTTTCTTTCTTCCACACCAGACTGGCCCACTTAGTGTAGAATCAAAATTTTCTCGGCAAGATCTGTTGCTAAGTAGTCCAGTAACAGCAGCACAAAAGAGGCCCTTTGCTTGCAAAAAAATGAGGTAGAAGATCTTATTTTTTATCTTGTATATATAGTTGAGAATATGTAGAATCCAAGTTTTCAGCCTCCAAAATCCTCCGGACAACTTTTTGTGGCAAAAAGACCATGAAATTTCAGCACTTTTTTCACATTTTCATCCGTTACTTGGAGACCATGCATCAAAAAGCAAATGGTGGTAGCTTAAACAGTATTATTATAAGGGTTCTCAATTTCAATGATCCTTAGTCCTTAAAGGTACCATCCTCTCTCTATGAGGTTCTGTTGTTTTATGAAATATGAAAAGTAGAAGAAATTCACTAACATGCCAGAATGGAATGGATTCATGGAAGAAGCCACTGATCACTGACACTCAGTTTGTTCAAAAATAATGTGCCTCCCATTCTTAAATGGTCCTCCTACTTTGTACAATATAATATATACTTCTCTTCTAACAGCACTGAAAAAATGCATACAACATCGTCAAAGATGGTGTTTTGTCACTTTCGGTCAGCCAATTTATCTGAAGGCAATGGAGACTGTAAGAAACAAAGGCAGTGATTTAGACCATCATTATACGAATTGGTGGGTTTCACCTTCTAATGTCCTCCTTGGGGTGCATCAGTGAAGGAAATTAAAACTATAAACAGAAAAAAAACATACGTACTCATTGGTGAGCTGTCTTCACACTGGAAATTTGATTTCATTGGATAACTGTGACTTAAAAAGGAATTACTTTGGCTTTCAAGTGTATGAACACTTAATAGTGCCTAAAACTGAAAACTAGGTGCTTTTGTAACGTGAAATATCGTGCTGTACAACTTTGATAACAACTTTTTTCATTTGAAGTAGCCATTTTTGAGTCACAGGTGTTGCAGCCAACTTTTTGGCCAAGTTGCTAAAAATGAGTGAACTTTGACAACTGATTGTAGCCAAACAGCTGCACTGATTTTTACACTTAAGTAGGTCATTAAACACAACATTTAATGCTCTTTCACTTTGGTACAGTAATACTAGTAGGATACATAGTTTGCAAGTAGTAGGTGAAAACATGGAAAAGTGCCAAAATATATTTGTCTTTTTTTTTCCAATGAAAAGTTATCCCGATGGTTTTGGAGGTTGAAAACTTTGATTCCACATACTCACCACAATATGCACAAGATAAAAAAAAATCTTCTACCTCTTTTTTTGCAAGCAAAAAGTACGCATTACTGGACTGTGAAGTATGACACTGGTAGTTTTAAACTTCATTTATTGATCTTTTTACAGTTGCATGAATTTCTATTAACTTTTGCCTATTGTTATTGCAATGAGAGTGCAACAGCGTTTGCTTCCTCACCGGTTTTCAAATATTGTTATTAAACCATGGGTGGTCTTTTCCATCATTAATCCATTCAGCACATACTTCTCCAGAGTATGATTTACAGTCCATTTAAACTTTGCCCATAATTCCTCTACCTCCATTGTACTGGAACAAAGTGATGTCCTTTTATTGTTTAAGTGGGATGCTAACAACTTTCTGTCTGCTCTTTCTAGCAGAAATACTCTCCCAGCCTTCTTAAATGATTTATTAACTTTAGTAACCAAGGCACTATGATTACATCATGCTCATTAATCCCAGTCTCTATACTTACGCCATTAGTTAAATCAGGCCTGTTTGTAGCTATGAGGGCTGTTGAAGTAGCTGTTCAACACAATTTTCAGATAGCGTATTCAGAAGAACTTCACAAGACTGTCTGTCTGTACCCCTGTAATGAATCCATAGATGTCCCAGTCTATACTCAGGAGGTTAAAGTCATCTCTAACTAATATTGCATGATCTGGATATTTCCACACTACTGACCATAAGTGTTCTTTCAATTACTCTAAAACCATCACACTGGAATCAGGTGGCTGTTAAAAACATGCAACAATTAACCTGATTTCACCGACACCTGTTATACATGACCAGATCACTTCACTGTCACACTCAAATTCAACCTCAGCAGAGGCAATATTTTTGTCAGTTGCAGTGAACACAGCCCCTCCTGTAGTATCTTATCTGTCTTTTTCAAGATCACTAAATATCACTGAGCTTCCTACTTTGGGTTTCAGCCAGAATAACTTGAGTGTGAGAAGTTTCCTGGAGGGCATTAAATTCAGGAACTTTGTTATAAATGCTTCGACAATTTTCTGATAAAATTTTTACAAAGTGTTTGTATGCTGATTTCGCTATCTGTGAGTTGTCTCGGTGAGTATTCATTAGGGAACCTAGACCTATTGCCAAGCCTGCTGTATTTGTTTCCCCTATTTCAGTCCATCGTTACTCATGTTCCCTCTGAAACCCCCAACAACTTCTGATGCCTTCAGTTTATGCATGTCCTGTCTTCTTAATTTTCAACCTTTCTCACCTTCTTCAGTTTTAATCTTTAGGTCACAGCCAATAAATTATTCTAGGAGTCCGCATCTGACCCTGGAAATGTCTTACAGTTCAAAATCTAGTTTCAAAATCTCTTTCTAACCGTTATATAATCATTCTGAAACCTCCCAATGTCCTCATGTGTTTTCCATGTATATAACCTCCTTTCATGATTCTTAAACCAAGTGTTAGGAATGATTAAATTATGCTCTTTGCAATGTTCTACCAGGCAGCTTCCTCCTTCATTTCTTTCCCCTAGCCCATGTCTCCTACTATTTTTCCTTCTCTTTCTTTTCCTACTACTGAATTACATTCATCTATCACAATTAAATTTTCCTCTCCCTTAACTACCTGAATTATTTCCTTTATCTCATCATGTTGTTGTTGTTGTGGTCTTCAGTCCTGAGACTGGTTTGATGCAGCTCTCCATGCTACCCTATCCTGTGCAAGCTTCTTCATATCCCAGTACTTACTGCAACCCACATCCTTCTGAATCTACTTAGTGTATTCATCTCTTAGTCTCCCTCTACGATTTTTACCCTCCACGCTGCCCTCCAATGCTAAATTTGTGATCCCTTGATGCCTCAGAACATGTCCTACTAACCGGTCCCTTATTTTTGTCAAGTTGTGCCACATACTTCTCTTCTCCCCAATTCTATTCAATACTTCATCATTAGTTATGTGATCTACCCATGTAATCTTCAGCATTCTTTTGTAGCAGCACATTTCGAAAGCTTCTATTCTCTTCTTGTCCAAACTATTTATCATCCATGTTTCACTTCCATACATGGCTACACTCCATACAAATGCTTTCAGAAACGATTTCCTGACACTTAAATCTATACTCGATGTTAACAAATTTCTCTTCTTCAGAAACGCTTTCCTTGCCATTGCCAGTCTACATTTTATGTCTTCTCTACTTCGACATCATCAGTTATTTTGCTCCCCAAATAGCAAAACCCCTTTACTACTTTAAGTGTCTCATTTCCTAATCTAATGCCCTCAGCATCACCCGACTTAATTCGACCACATTCCATTATCCTCATTTTGCTTTTGTTGATGTTCATCTTATATCCTCCTTTCAAGACACTGTCCATTACGTTCAACTGCTCTTCCAAGTCCTTTGCTGTCTCTAATAGAATTACAATGTCGTCGGCGAACCTCAAAGTTTTTATTTCTTCTCCATGGATTTTAATACCTACTCCAAATTTTTCTTTTGTTTCCTTTACTGCTTGCTCAATATACAGATTGAATAACATCGGGGAGAGGCTACAACCCTGTCTCACTCCCTTCCCAACCACTGCTTCCCTTTCATGCCCCTCGACTCTTATAACTGCCATCTGGTTTCTGCACAAATTGTAAATAGCCTTTTGCTCCCTGTATTTTACCCCTGCCACCTTTAGAATTTGAAAGAGAGTGTTCCAGTCAACATTATCAAAAGCTTTCTCTAAGTCTACAAATGCTAGAAATGTAGATTTGCCTTTCCTTAATCTTTCTTCTAAGATAAGTCGTAGGGTCAGTATTGCCTCACGTGCTCCAACATTTCTACGGAATCCAAACTGATCTTCCCCGAGGTCAACATCTACCAGTTTTTCCATTTGTCTGTAAAGAATTCGCATTAGTATTTTGCGGCTGTGACTTATTAAACTGATAGTTCGGTAATTTTCACACCTGTCAACACCTGCTTTCTTTGGGATTGGAATTATTATATTCTTCTTGAAGTCTGAGGGTATTTCGCCTGTCTCATACATCTTGCTCTCCAGATGGTAGAGTTTTGTCAGGATTGGCTCTCCCAAGGCTGTCAGTAGTTCTAATGGAATGTTGTCTACTCCCGGGGGCTTTGTTTCGACTCAGGTCTTTCAGTGCTCTGTCAAACTCTTCACGCAGTATCCTATCTCCCATTTCATCTTCATCTACATCCTCTTCCATTTCCATAATATTCTTCTCAAGTACATCGCCCCTGTATAGACCCTCTATATACTCCTTCCACCTTTCTGCTTTCCCTTCTTTGCTTAGAACTGTGTTTCCATCTGAGCTCTTGATATTCATACAAGTGGTTCTCTTTTCTCCAAAGGTCTCTTTAATTTTCCTGTAGGCAGTATCTATCTTACCCCTAGCGAGACAAGCCTCTACATCCTTACATTTGTCCTCTAGCCATCCCTGCTTAGCCATTTTGCACTTCCTGTCGATCTCATTTTTGAGACGTTTGTATTCCTTTTTGCCTGCTTCATTTACTGCATTTTTATATTTTCTCCTTTCATCAATTAAGTTCAATATTTCTTGTGTTACCCAAGGAGTTCTACTAGCCCTCGTCTTTTTACCTACTTGATCCTCTGCTGCCTTCACTAATTCATCCCTCAAAGCTACCCATTCTTCTTCTACTGTACTTCTTTCCTCCATTCCTGTCAATTGTTCCCTTATGCTCTCCCTGAAACTATGTACAACCTCTGGTTCTTTCAGTTTATCCAGGTCCCATCTCCTTAAATTCCCACCTTTTTGCAGTTTCTTCAGTTTTAATCTACAGTTCATAGCCAACAGATTGTGGTCAGAGTCCACACCTGCCCCTGGAATTTCCTTACAATTTAAAATCTGATTCCTAAATCTCTGTCTTACCATTATATAATCTATCTGAAACCTTCTAGTATCTCCAGGGTTCTTCCATGTATACAACCTTCTTTCATGATTCTTGAACCAAGTGTTAGCTATGATTCAGTTATGCTCTATGCAAAATTCTACCAGACAGCTTCCTCTTTCATTTCTTAGCCCCAATTCATATTCACCTACTATGTTTCCTTCTCTCCCTTTTCCGACTCTCGAATTCCAGTCACCCTTGACTATTAAATTTTCGTCTCCCTTCACTACCTGAATAATTTCTTTTATCTCATCATATATTTCTTCAATTTCTTCATCATCTGCAGAGCTAGTTGGCATATAAACTTGTACTACTGTAGTAGGCGTGGGCTTCATGTCTATCTTGGCCACAATAATGCGTTCAGTATGCTGTTTGTAGTAGCTTACCCGCACTCCTATTTTTTTATTCATTATTAAACCTACTCCTGCATTACCCCTATTTGATTTTGTGTTTATAGCCCTGTATTCACTTGACCAAAAGTCTTGTTCCTCCTGCCATCGAACTTCACTAATTCCCACTATATCTAACCTTAACCTATCCATTTCCCTTTTTAAATTTTCTAATCTACCTGCCCGGTTAACGGATCTGACGTTCCACACTCCGATCCGTAGAACGCCAGTTTTCTTTTTCCTGATAACGACATCCTCTTGAGTAGTCTCATTATACATTATTTCAATCTTTCCATCATCTGTGCAGATAGTTAGCATATGAATTTGTATTGCTTTGGTGCATAAGTTTATAGAGTGTTTCCATAAATTTAATAAACACAACAATACTCATACTAGAGACTTGTAAGTCATCAATAATATATTCCCTTTCACTATTTACAACAGGCTGCCAACACCGAGGTAACTTTTTGATTCTGCTTCTGAAGAAATCATTTGGTTTTGAGATGAAGAACTCATTGAGCCATGTGCGGAGTGCACATCCAGGAAAGATGTTCCTTGAACATTGTTCGATAGAGAGCAGAAAAGATGAAAATCTGAGGGCGCAAGATCTGGTGAATAAGGTGGATGCAGAATGACTTCCCAACCTAACTCCTGTATAGTGTTTTTGTCAGTCTAACAGAGTATGGGCAGGCATTATCATGGAGTAGCATCACTTCACTCGGTCTTCCTGTTCGTTGTTATTATACTGCACCCTAAAGTTGTCCCAGTTGTTAACAATAAATGTCAGCAGTGATAGCTACAACTTGGAGAAGCAGTCGTAGTGCACCACACCGTAACTGTTCCACCAGATGCACAAAATTAACTTTTGTGGATGCAAGCAGGTTTTTGTACGGGGAGTTGCTGCATTGTTTGAGCTCAACCGTTCCTCTCTTTTCCTTATGTTAGCATAAAGACATGATTTCTTGTCGCCAGTAATGATACATGATGGGAATGGTCAGTTTTCATGAGCCAGTTGATGATGAAAAGCAGAGATGCACGTTTGGCCACCTGCTGATTTTTGAAATTTTGGCTCAGAGTATGCAGTACCTGTACACCCAATTTTTGAAGCTTCTGCATTGCATGTAAATGTCACACAACAGTGGAATGATCACAGTCCATAACATTTGCCAGTTCCCCAGTACACTGATGAGGATCATTGTGGATTAATGCATTTAAATGATCTTCATCAAACCCCAAGGTC
Organism: Schistocerca americana; assembly: GCF_021461395.2. Classification (NCBI taxonomy): domain Eukaryota; kingdom Metazoa; phylum Arthropoda; class Insecta; order Orthoptera; family Acrididae; genus Schistocerca; species Schistocerca americana. Next base: position 423,972,830 of record NC_060122.1, read on the forward strand.
TTCCTGAATGTGGAGAACCGCTAATATCAAAACACTCCTCCTTAAAATGAGAAAACCATGTTCTTGCCATGCTCTGTCCAATGGCATTATCCCCATACATGATACAAATATGTCTGGCTGCCTCCACTGCTGTCCCTGCCCCCCACCCCCACTAAGAATATGTCAGAAATGTTGCAATAGGTCCACTTGGCACTCCATTTTCTAGCGTCATCAGCTCCATTCACTGTCTCCAGATGACAAAAAGACAAGATGTAAACTCAAATAGCAATGGTGAGCTATGAATAAAAAATGATGATCAATAACTAAACCCATAGCAACTGTAATACCAAAATGCAAAACAAAAATACTACAGAGTTATGCACCAACCTGATACTAATGTGGTGAGAGTTGGCTTCATGTCGATCTTAGTTTGGTGATGCATTTGATATGCTATTTATAGTAGCTTCTCTTCATTCCTGTTGTCTTATTCATTATCATGCCTTCTACTGCATTGCCCCTGTTTGAATTTATGTTGATAAACATGAACATTATTTTCGATCTCTTGCACCTGTTCTTGCTCGAAGCATTCGCCAACAGTGGCGATATCTTCCAGCAGGATAACTAATTGCTACATAAGGCCAGAATCAAGCTGTAGTGGTTTGAGTAGCATGTTTATAACTCACATTGACATCTGGGCCACCAAATTTGCCTGGTCTGAATCACATCAAACACATCTGGGACACTCCATATACATCAACCACCAGCCTGTAAATTACAGGAGCTGCTGACATGTGCATCTGGTGCCACGTACCTCGGGAAATGTACCACAGACTCATCGAACCCATGCCATGCAAAACTGCTGCTGTATTATATTCCAAAGGTGGAGCCACATTTTAGCTCATCACTGTATGTGTGTTCTGTTGAGCATTATCACTTGGGGTTGTTCAGCTCCTGGGTGGCACTGAGCATGGCCCTCCTGAACCCATTGATTCGATTTTCGTATTGCACAGTTCTGTCTCTATCAAATTCTGACATGTGGTTGATGTATCTGCCTCCGAAGCAATGCATAACATGATCATCTATCAACTGATATTCAAATGGGAATTGTGAATGAGAAATCTATTGTGTAATTTTTCCTTATGCAGAATATGTAGATGGCGTTACTCCTAGCCACTATCCACAGTTGCATTGAAATGCCAATCATTTGCATATGCAGGTGTATAGTACAGTTCATGCTAATTTTATATTTGTCACTTGCCATGTTCAAAATGTTGCAGTTGTAATGGCCAGTAGAGTATATCCATAACATTCACTATCACATGCCAATTTCAGGAAACCTGAAAGCTCTATCTGCAAGCAATAGTAAGCTCAGTCCTCTACCTGTGAAACTGCCATCCTTTTGGATACATAATCCAGTATTATTGTAAACTCAATTAGTCACCTCATCACAGTGAACAAAAGAAGATGCAGCTACTTGTTTGTTGCTCTTAAGTGATGTATAGCCACAAACATGTAGGACATCCTAGCTTTATTATCACTGCTCACGCACAAATGTGGTGCTGTTAAGCATGCTTTGGTCATCAGGTTATCATATGGTTGGTTATTTGGTTATTTGGTTATTTGGTTATTTGGTTATTTGGTTATTTGGTTATTTGGTTATTTGGTTATCATAATTGAAGGCCAAAAGACTCGAGTAAGTCACATCCCCAGGATGCACGAGTGGCTGAACTCACAAAAATGTTTGAGAGAGGTCTAGGAGACCCCTTCCTCAGAACAAATACAAAATGCTATTTATTAAATCAGTATTATCAAATTATTATGGATTTTGTAATGGAATGAATAACAAAGCTTCTTTTATGATAGTCACCATATGTCACATTCAGTGTCATCCCCTCCACCACTTCTCTTGGCCAGTTGAGTGAGATATAAACAGTGAGAAATTCAAAGGGCATTATCCTGTTGATCAAGAGGACAATTTTTTTAATGCCAGCTTTTGGAGTCGGCCCAGATAAACTGAAAGTATGTTGTTTACTCTCAGAAAAATTGTAACACAATTTATGGTATTGTAGTTGAAATACTAAAATAAAGGTCACACTAGTAGTGGGGTTGGGTGCACTTGAGCACAGTCTGCATGTTGACGGATCTCCTTGTGTAAATAAATACCATGTGTAACATTCAAGGTCACCACCTTCTCCTTCCCCTTCCCTAGGCAACTTGGGTGATGTGTAAATGGCAGGAAATTCAAAGCCACATTACCTTGTTGGTCAAGAGAACTGGCACAGCCTGCATGGTTGCCAGGTCTCCTTATGTGCACAAACCTCTCACGTGTGCTCTTGTGTTGTTTTTACATAAGCCTAATTTATGTCCATCTAATCTTAATTAGTACGAGGGTCATTCAATAATTAAAGAGACAAACTGGACTGGGAAAAAAATTGTTAGTAGGGCAAGTTTGGTAGTTTTATGGCTTTACGTTGGCGTTACTAGTATGAGCTCTGATCAGCTGATGTATCAACATTGTTTTATTTATAACCACAAAAATACATTTCAGATGGCAAGTCTGCTTGAAATGTCCACATTAGTTGAAGAACATTCTGTTATTCGTTTTTTACTTGCTGAGGGTGAGAAATCAGTGAATATATACTGTAGAATGTCTAAAGATTAAGGTGAAGATTGTATGAATTGTGAAAATTTTTGCAAGTGGGTAGAGCAGTTCAAAAACGGCCATGACTCAGTGACTGATGAACACCTTTCTGGCTGACCAGTTGCAGTTTCAACTCCCTCACTTGAAAGTCGAATTGATGACATTATTCATGCCAACCACCTTGTGACTGTGGAAATGATAGTTAATAAGGTTCAAGTTAGTACTGGTAGAGTTCATAACATTATCTGCAACATGGCGTCCGGTACAGTTATTTGTAGTGAGAAAGTGAACAAAAGTTATAGTTGTGTGGTGAAAAACGGAACATACATAAATTATAACAATGAAATAGTGAAGCTAAATGAACGTGTATCAAGCCTGCAATTAATTGTAGATGTACTAAGGCGGGACATTGCGCATTTAGAAAATGAAAATGCCGAACTGAAAAAGGCGCGTAATATCCCGATCGCCAAAGCAAGTAAAACACGGAACTGGGAGCACAGGACTAGCATGATCACGGAAGAAAGAAGCGAAAAGGTGATAAATACAACGAATGGAACGAACCGCGGCAATAAAAACAGTTTCAGTGTCCTACCTACAATAAACGAGTGCTCTGAAGTGGATATAGGCCTAAAGGCAGAAACAATAAGGCAACATATGTTTACTAGGCCTAAAAGGGTTGGTCGTGTGAAATTCAGTGACTGTAGAATTACTGTGGTAACAAAAAACCGTTTTCATGCACTAGATTCAGATATAAATGTGGAATCCACAGAAAACTGTGACGACAACAACACGCCGAATCTATATAGTGACAAGCACATGAGCAGAAACTTCCGCAATAAACGTGAAGACAAACTCAAAGTGAAAATATTCTCTGATAGCCATGGACGTGAGATCGCAAAAATACTACGTTACAGTCATTGTATACAAGCAACTAGTATTGTCAAACCAGGTGCACCCATCCAAGAACTCGTTAGAAACATAGAAACTGAAAATGATCGTCATATTGTCGTCATAGCAGGAGCCAATAATGTATATAAAAACGACCTCCACAGTGCAACACGAAACCTTAAAGCAATACTAAATTCAACAGGAGAGAAATCAGTTTTTGTAGTCGGAATTCCACATAGGCATGACCTTTCGGAATGGTCATGTGTGAACGTGGAAATCATAAAAGCAAACAGGCAATACTCAAAGATTTGCAGGGCCTACCAAAATGCATATTTTATAAGTATGGACTCCTTGCAAAGAGACTGTTACACGAGACATGGCATGCACCTTAATAACAGAGGCAAGAAGATTCTGTGCCAAAACATCAGCATGATACTGAAAGCATCTGACAACCAAGAAGTAATTGCTGCTCTTCCAGTTCCTTGCTTGACGCAAGCAGAGCCTGAAGAAATGTTTACTTCTGTTGCAGCAGTAGAAGTAGAGGTGGAAGCAGCAATTGTACCTACACACATAACAAATGCTGCAGCAGCAATACCTACCACACTTCATCAACAGGATTCAACAGCAGCAGAAGATGAAGCAACATCCAAATCTCCTCAGTCACCAGGTGCCACAACAGTGCCTCCAGACACCATAACAGCAGTTACATCAATTCCTCTAGTAGCAGCTTCATCTACAATATCATCACAAGGAGGGAAGAGTAGGTATACAACAGTGGATGTGCTACCCCTCCAAGTGAACAATTTTTTAGTAAAAGGCAACAAGAGGCAGAAATCCAAAAGATAAGCCCTGAAAAACGTTTGAAAACCAATCACCATAGTGTTCAGTGTGTTAGCAATAAGAGCATGGATCTTAAAATATGTTACCTTAACGTTCAAGGACTGAAAGATAAAGAACTTATCATAAATGAGTTTGGACTTGATAACCAGTTTGATATTTTTTGTCTGAGTGAACACTGGGCTAATGAGAATGAACTTGCAGTTGCCAAATTTGACAATTTTAGTATAGTAAATAGCTACTGTAGGAAAAAGCACATTAGAGGTGGTGTGGCAATTTATTCCAACCAGTCACTCAATTGTACAATAACCAAACTAGACCTAAATTCCTTGTGTGATGAACAGCACTTTGAAGTTACGGGTATAATCATTAATAGTCATAAGCTAATAGTAGTATCCATGTACAGATCACCAAAGGGAAGCATTAACATATTTTTAGAAAAAATGGACATGCTATTGAGTGAATTAAGTAATATTAAATGGCTACATTATGATATTGCAATAGGAGGTGATTTGAATGCTGATTTTGATGTTACTAAATGTAAGGGTAGTGTTGCAGATCTGGAAAACTTGCTAAGACAATACAATTTACATCATGTTAATAACAGGCCCACAAGAAACAAAGCATGTTTAGATAACATCTTTGTAAACTTCAAGACCACTGAAAACACATGCGAAGTTGTAGTGTTCCCATTCTCTGACCATGACTCCGTATCTCTAAATTATGCAAGTAAAATTCCCCTCAATAGGTGCAATGCAAACAGACCTGTCCCCACAGTTGTGATTACCAGACCCATAACTGAGGATAAAATTAAAACATTTCGTAATTCCCTTGCTGACAGAGACTGGTTTGGCCATTGTAGTGTCGATGGACATTACACATCAAGTAATGATCTGCCAGCCAAAATAATATTTGATAGATTTTTTAATGCATTCTTGACCCTATTTAACCATAGTATTCCCATAAAGAAAATAAAAATAATGGACAGCAGCCACAAATCCAGATCTCAAAACAGACAAAATATATGGTACACTAAACAGCTGACAGATCTAAAGAAACAAGTTTTGTTACTGTACAACATATACAATAGTATGAAGTCTGACTGTGCCAAATCAGCCTATGTGGAATGCAGGAATGAATACAAAAAAGCCATCCTGCAAGCCAAAAAAACCTACAATGCCAACAGCATACATAATTCCACCAATAAATGCAAAACTGCGTGGAAAGTAATTAACAGTGCTGCCAGAGATACTAAAAAAGACAAAATTAATATCCCACCACAAACACTCAATGAGTTTTTTATTAATTCAGTGAAAGAAATAGGAGACACAATTATCAAACCAGACATTAGCCCATCAGAGTTACTCTCCCAAAATTGGGGTAGGCAGTCACTAAATACAAGCATGGTAACCTTCTCCGAAGTATCGCCTAGATATGTACAAGGGGTCATAAAACAACTGAAATCATCTGATAGCTTAGATATATATGGCATATCATCCAACCTGCTAAAAAAAGTGTGTGACTGCATTCTTTACCCCTTAACCCATTGTATAAACAAGTGCTTACTTGAGGGATATTTTCCTGATGAGTTAAAACTGTCTAGGATTGTCCCAGTATACAAAAAGGGAGATAAAGACTCTCCATCTAGCTACAGACCTATTTCAATAGTACCCACATTCTCCAAGATAATAGAATGCATCATGTACCAGCAATTATCATCTCACTTTGAGAATCTAGGAATAATTAATGCTACACAATACGGGTTTAGGAAGAATCTGTCGACCATTGATGCAATCAACACGGTAGTCAGTTACATCCTCAAAGTTTTTGAGAACAAAGGCTTTGCTCAGGTCTCATTCTGTGACCTAAGCAAGGCCTTCGACTGTGTTGAGCACATGCCACTACTAGAGAAACTAGAATTCTACGGCATCAAAGAAAACAGTCTCAGACTATTAAAAGCTTATCTCAACAACCGTAAACAGGTAGTTTGTGTTGGTAAGGAAATGTCAAACATAGAAAATGTTAGAGTAGGTGTGCCTCAGGGATCTGTACTGGGGCCCTTCCTGTTTCTGATAATGATCAATGACCTCCCCTCGTTTATTAGATCCACCACTGTATTGTATGCAGATGATACGACTTTTCTCCATAGCAGTAACAGTCTTAATGATCTTAAAACCTGTGCTGAAAATACACTCACTCATGCAGCATATTGGTTCAGAGCAAATAGTTTCCTGCTAAATGAAAATAAAACTCAGCAGATAATCTTCACTCTAAGAGACAAGCCACTATCTGATGACCCTAGTTCTGTTAAATTCCTGGGAGTTTATTTAGACGAAAAGTTATCCTGGGGCCAACATGTAAACTATATTAGTAGTAAACTATCTAGAGTAATTTATTTATTAAGACAACTCAGAAATTGTGTACCTGAAACATACATCAGATCATCTTATTTTGCATTTTTCCAGAGTATAATATCCTATAGCATTATCTTGTGGGGTAACTGTAGTCATATACATGACATCCTATTATTGCAGAAGAAAGCCATTAGGATAATTACAAATTCTTCACACAAGGCTCACTGCAAACCCTTATTTACTAAACAAAAAATTATGACTGTAATAAACCTCTATATATACAATGTCTTAATCTTTACGAAGAAGAACCTACAAGATGTGAAACGTAGAGAAAATGTACATTGTTACAACACAAGAAGCATCAAACACATATACACGCCTTACCACAGACTATCAAAATCAATAAATAGCTATGAAGTCACAGGGCACAAGCTATTTAATAAGCTGCCACATGCCATACAGGATCTTCCTGAACATACATTCAAAGAAAGACTGCATGAATGGTTTATTGCCCACCCATTCTATGATATCAATGAATTCTTCAACTGTAAAATGCAGTAATCTAACAGATGACCCACTGTACATTGATTGTAATATAAGCTAAAATATTTCAGTAGTCAATACCTTATCACACTGTATTATAAATTGTAACTTCATTTGACGTTGTCAATTGCTGTAATGGCCTAAAGACAATAAAATCTTTATTATTATTATTATTATTATTATTATTGTAACAAGCTGAAGTACCACAAAACATGTGCAAGATGGGTCCCAAAGGAGTTGACCCGGCTACACAAGGAAACAAGGTTGAGATGTGCACAGAGCTAAAGGAACATTATGAAAAAGAAGGTGAGCATGTCCTCAGCAAAATTTTAACTTGTGATGAAACTTGGGTTCACTATTATGGGCCAGAATCAAAAAGACAAAGCATGGAGTGAAAGAACATTAACTCACCTGTCAAGAAAAAATTCAAAACCCAAGCATCAGGAGGAAAAGCCATGTTGACAGTGTTTTGGGATGCTGAAGGTCCAGTTTCTTGTGATTATCTTGTAGAGCAGTGTACCATGAACAGACAATACTACTCAGATTTGCTTTTAAACAAGATGAAGCCAGCCATGAGAGAGAGATGTCATGGATCTCAGAGGAGAGGTGTGATTCTTCAGAAAGACAACACACATCCTCATATTGGTCAACTAACCCATGAAACCATCGGCAAAATGGGCTGGGAAGTACTGCCTCATCCCCCTTACAGTCCTAATTTAGCACCTAGTGATTTCCAATTGTTTGGTGCACTGAAGGAGGCATTACATGGGAAGAGGTTCCAGGGCAACGAGGACATGAAAAAGTTTGTTGGAAATTAGTTCAAACATCACGATAAAGAGTTCTTAGCAGCAGGAATAAAAAAAGCATGTAGTTTGCTGGAAAAAATGCACAAATGTTCAAGGGGATTATCTTGAAAAGAAGAAAAAACTATTGTTTTGTAAAAATAAGCACTTTTCTCTCCGGACCAATTTGTCTCTTTAATTATTGAATGACGCTTGTATAATTTACAACTCATAGTGGTTACCATGTAAATAAACTATCCACTCATGCTTTTATCTGGTGACCCACTATCATAACAACCTGTGTATTTAGCCTTATCTTGATTACTGTAATTTATCAGTGTGTTAAAACACTTTGCACTGCACTTACTAATGTGTAGTAGTATGACAGTAATGGTAGAGGTACGTACTTGTATCTGTTAATCTAGAACAAGCACCACACCTCACATCATGATTCATATGCTGGGTATGCAGCCTTCCCACCAGAGCTGCAGCCACCATCACTTGGCCATGAGCCATCAAAAGCACTGCATGCCTCACACAGCATATTGTACAGCACGGCTGACTAAGCTGCCCGAAGTTTATGAAGGACTTCATGGTGCATGTTAGCTTGTGAGTAGCTCTCACTCACTTATCAACACATACTGGTTGGCAGCAGTAGCGACAGCATTGCACTGCATATAGAGATCTCATTGTACAGGGTATCTAAACACTAACATTGCATTTTAAAAGTGGTGAAGGAGCCAGGTGACCAACTACCATTGCATGCTTCTCTGCTTTTGCCATTCATCACGTTCGTAAATAGTATGTTCATGTCTTGGCCTTCTGACACAGCAGCATTCACAGCCAGTTTGATTCTATGCACCTGTAAAAATCAGGAAATATAATGCTAGCATTGTACACAAAAAGGGGTCCTGAGAGAGACATTGGTATATTTATAACTTCTGCTGGGGGATTTATTCATTATATAACAACATCAAACAGTATGTTCAGTCATTCATTCTACACTGTCTAGCCAAATTAATCTGACAACCTGTCAAAAGTCTGAATAACCACCTTTTGCTCTGTGGACTGTTGCAAGTGTGCAGGAGGTGAGTCAGTAAGGTTCTGGAAGGAATCAACAGGCATGTGGAACCATGTTGACTCCACTGCTGTGGCCAACTCAATTGATAATCCATGGCACAAACAACCCAATCAAAAGCCACTTAAATCTAGGGAGTCTGGTAGCTAGGGGAGACCAGTAAACTCATCCTAGTGCTCTTTGAACCACGCACTTACGTTGCAAAATGTGTGACATGTTGCACTGTTCTGCTGGCTGGCTGAGGACAAACACGTTGCATGTATTGATGGATATGTTCCCCAAGGATAGATACATACTTGTGTTGCTCCATTGTGCCTTCCAGAATGGCGAGACAACCTGAGGAATGCCACAAAAACATTTCCCAAACCTTAACGCTCCCTTCTCTGGCCTTAACCCTTCTGACAATTGTTGCAGGCTCTTTGCTTCCAGAGGTTTCATGCCATAACACCAACGGCCATCTGCCTGATGGAGTGTAAAACATAAGTCATCTGAAAAGACCAACTGTGGCTACTCAGGGGACATCCAGTTTTGCCGTGCAAATTCTAGCCTTCAGCACCGATGAACTGCAATCAACACTGGTGCATAAACCAAGCGCCTGGTGCAGAGGCCCATACGTAGCAACGTTTACTGAATTGTCGTTGAAGAGAAACTGTTGTTAGCACCTTGATTCACCTTGGTGGTCAGTTACTCAACAGTTGCATGTTTGCCCGTACACATCTCTGCAGTGGTTTCTCACTATTATCACCTGTGGCACTTGGTGCACCACAGTTGCCTTAGCATTGGTTTTGCATAGCACCATTTTGCCACGTATATTTTAACTACACTCCTGGAAATGGAAAAAAGAACACATTGACACCGGTGTGTCAGACCCACCATACTTGCTCCGGACACTGCGTGAGGGCTGTACAAGCAATGACACACGCACGGCACAGCGGACACACCAGGAACCGCGGTGTTGGCCATCGAATGGCGCTAGCTGCGCAGCATTTGTGCACCGCCGCTGTCAGTGTCAGCCAGTTTTCCGTGGCATACGGAGCTCCATCGCAGTCTTTAACACTGGTAGCATGCCGCGACAGCGTGGACGTGAACCGTATGTGCAGTTGACGGACTTTGAGCGAGGGCGTATAGTGGGCATGCGGGAGGCCGGGTGGACGTACCGCCGAATTGCTCAACACGTGGGGCGTGAGGTCTCCACAGTGCATCGATGTTGTCGCCAGTGGTCGGCGGAAGGTGCACGTGCCCGTCGACCTGGGACCGGACCGCAGCGACGCACGGATGCACGCCAAGACCGTAGGATCCTACGCAGTGCCGTAGGGGACCTCACCGCCACTTCCCAGCAAATTAGGGACACTGTTGCTCCTGGGGTATCGGCGAGGACCATTCGCAACCGTCTCCATGGAGCTGGGCTATGGTCCCGCACACCGTTAGGCTGTCTTCCACTCACGCCCCAACATCGTGCAGCCCGCCTCCAGTGGTGTCGCGACAGGCGTGAATGGAGGGACGAATGGAGACGTGTCGTCTTCAGCGATGAGAGTCGCTTCTGCCTTGGTGCCAATGATGGTCGTATGCGTGTTTGGCGCCGTGCAGGTGAGCGCCACAATCAGGACTGCATACGACCGAGGCACACAGGGCCAACACCCGGCATCATGGTGTGGGTAGCGATCTCCTACACTGGCCGTACACCACTGGTGATCGTCGAGGGGACACTGAATAGTGCACGGTACATCCAAACCGTCATCGAACCCATCGTTCTACCATTCCTAGACCGGCAAGGGAACTTGCTGTTCCAACAGGACAATGCACGTCCGCATGTATCCCGTGCCACCCAACCTTCTCTAGAAGGTGTAAGTCAACTACCCTGGCCAGCAAGATCTCCGGATCTGTCCCCCATTGAGCATGTTTGGGACTGGATGAAGCGTCGTCTCATGCGGTCTGCACGTCCAGCACGAACGCTGGTCCAACTGAGGCGCCAGGTGGAAATGGCATGGCAAGCCGTTCCACAGGACTACATCCAGCATCTCTACGATCGTCTCCATGGGAGAATAGCAGCCTGCATTGCTGCGAAAGGTGGATATACACTGTACTAGTGCCGACATTCTGCATGCTCTGTTGCCTGTGTCTATGTGCCTGTGGTTCTGTCAGTGTGATCATGTGATGTATCTGACCCCAGGAATGTGTCAATAAAGTTTCCCCTTCCTGGGACAATGAATTCACGGTGTTCTTATTTCAATTTCCAGGAGTGTATATTGCGATGTGAACAGTTCACAAACTTAGCCATTTCAGAAATGCTTCCATGCTTGACCCCAAAGCCAATAATTACACCCTTTTGGATAACAGATAAATTATTTTGTTTCTGCTTTACAACAATGACTCCACTGTTTCCCACAGCCCCCTGATACACTTTGTATACCATCCACTGCTAGTTCTTCCACCTGCAGACTGTGAGTGGTTATTGCACGTTGATGTCAAACATAGACGGTAGTCACATGAATGTGAGTGGACCGCATGTTTTTGTTGTGGTCTTCAGTCCAAAGACAAGTTTGATGCAGCTCTGCATGCTACTCCGCCCTGTGCAAACCTCTTCAGCTCCAAATAACTATTGCAACCTACGTCCTTCCGAATGTGCTTACTGTATTCATCTCTTCATCTCCCTCTATGATTTTATGACCCCACATGTCCCTCCAGTACTGAACTGTTGATTTCTTGATGTCCTGTCAACCGATTCCTTCTTCTAGTCAGGTTGTGTACAGATTTCTTTTCTCCCCAATTTTATGGAGTACATCTTCATTAGTTATGTGATCTACCCACCTAATCTTAAGCATCATCTTGCAGCACCACATTTCAAAACCTTCTGTTCTCTTCTTGTCTAAACTATTTGTCACCTATATTTCACTTCCATATATGAAAGAAGGTTGTATACATGGAAGAACCCTGGAGATACTAAAAGGTATCAGATAGATTATATAATGGTAAGACAGAGATTTAGGAACCAGGTTTTAAATTGTAAGACGTTTCCAGGGGCAGATGTGGACACTGACCACAATCTTTTGGTTATGAACTGTAGATTAAAACTGAAGAAACTGCAAAAAGGGGAGCATTTAAGGAGATGGGACCTGGATAAACTGAATGAACCAGAGGTTGTACATAGTTTCAGGGAGAGCATAAGGGAACAATTGACAGTAATGGAGGAAAGAAATACAGTAGAAGAAGAATGGGTAGCTTTGAGGGATGAAATAGTGAAGGCAGCAGAGGATCAAATAGGTAAAAAGACGAGGGCTAGTAGAAAACCTTGGGTAACAGAAGAAATATTGAATTTAATTGATGAAAGGAGAAAATATAAAAATGCTGTAAATGAAGCAGACAAAAAGGAATACTAACATCTCAAAAATGATATAAACAGGTAGTGCAAAATGGCTAAGTGGGGATGGCTAGAGGACAAATGTAAGGATGTAGAGGCTTATCTCACTAGGGGTAAGATAGATACTGCCTACAGGAAAATTAAAGAGACCTTTGGAGAAAAGAGAACCACTTGTATGAATATCAAGAGCTCAGATGGAAACACAGTTCTAAGCAAAGAAGGGAAAGCAGAAAGGTGGAAGGAGTATATAGAGGGTCTATACAGGGGCGATGTACTTGAGAAGAATATTATGGAAATGGAAGAGGATGTAGATGAAGATGAAATGGGAGATAGGATACTGCGTGAAGAGTTTGACAGAGCGCTGAAAGACCTGAGTCAAAACAAGGCCCCCAGAGTAGACAACATTCCATTAGAACTACTGACAGCCTTGGGAGAGCCAGTCCTGACGAAAACTCTACCATCTGGTGAGCAAGATGTATGAGACAGGCGAAATACCCTCAGACTTCAAGAAGAATATAATAATTGCAATCCCAAAGAAAGCAGGTGTTGACAGATGTGAAAATTACTGAACTATCAGCTTAATAAGTCACAGCTGCAAAATACTAATGTGAATTCTTTACAGACGAATGGAAAAAATGATAGAAGCTGACCTCAGGGAAGATCAATTTGGATTCCGTAGAAATGTTGGAACATGTGAGGCAATACTTCCCCTAGGACTTATCTTAGAAGAAAGATCAAGGAAAGGCAAACCTACATTTCTAGCATTTGTTTACTTGGAGAAAGCTTTTGATTGGAATACTCTCTTTTAAATTCTGAAGATGGCAGAGGTAAAATACAGGAAGCGAAAGGCTATTTACAATTTGTACGGAAACCAGATGGCAGTTATAAGAATTGAGGGGTATGAAAGGGAAGCAGTGATTGGGGAGGGAGTCAGACAGGGTTGTAGCCTATCCCCGATGTTATTCAATCTGTATATTGAGCAAACAATAAAGGAAACAAAAGAAAAGTTCAGAGTAGGTATTAAAATCTATGGAGAGGAAGTAAAAACTTTGAGGTTCTCCGATGACATTGTAATTCTGTCAGAGACAGCAGAGGACTTGGAAGAGCGGTTGAATGAAATGGCCAGTATGTTGACAGGAGGGTATAAGATGAACATCAACAAAAGCAAAATGAGGATAATGGAATGTAGTTGAATTAAGTTGGGTGACGCTGAGGGAATTAGATTAGGAAATGAGACACTTAAAGTAGTAAAGGAGTTTTGCTATTTGGGGAGCAAAATAACTGATGATGGTCAAAGTAGAGAGGATATAAGATGTAGACTGGCAATGGCAAAGAAAGCGTTTCTGAAGAAGAGAAATTTGTTAACATCGAGTATAGATTTAAATGTCAGGAAGTCATTTCTGAAAGTATTTGTGTGGAGTGTAGCCATGTATGGAAGTGAAAAATGGACGATAAATAGTTTGGACAAGAAGAGAATAGAAGCTTTCGAAATGTGGTACTACAGAAGAATGCTGAAGATTAGATGGGTAGATCACATAACTAATGAGGAGGTATTGAATAGAATTGGGCAGAAGAGGAGCTTGTGTCACAACTTGACTAGAAGAAGGGATCGGTTGGTAGGACATGTTCTGAGACATTGAGGGATCACCAATTTAGTATTGGAGGGCAGGTTGGAGGGTAAAAATCGTAGAGGGAGACCAAGAGATGAATACACTAAGCAGATTCAGAAAGATGTAGGCTGCAGTAGGTACTGGGAGATGAAGAAGCTTGCACAGGATAGAGTAGCATGGAGAGCTGCATCAAACCAGTCTCAGGACTGAAGACCACAACAACAACAACATGGCTACACTCCAGACACATTCCTTCAGAAAAGACTTCCAAAAATTTAAGTCTACATTCGATGTCAACAAATTTCTCTTTGTCAGAAACACTTTTCTTGAATAGGCAGTTTACATTTTATATCCTCTCTGCTTCAGTCATCATTAGTTATTTTGCTGCTCAAATAGCAAAACACATCTACTACTTTAAGGGTCTTATTTCTGAACCTAAGTCCCTCAGTGTCACCTGATTTAATTCAACTACATTTTGTTATCCTTGTTTTGCATTTCTCGATGTTCATCTTATATCTTCCTTTCAAAGCACTGTCTATTCCATTCAACTGCTCTTCCAAGTCTCTCTGACAGAACTACAACATCATCAGCAATCCTCAAAGTTTTTATTTCTTCTCCCTGGACTTGAATTCCAACTCCAAATTTTTATTTGGTTTCCTTTACTGCTTGCTCAATGTACAGATTGAACAACATCAGGTATAGGCAGCAACCCTGTCTTACCCTCTTCTCATCCACTGCTTCCCTTTCATACCCCTCGACTCTTACAACTGCTGCCTGGTTTCTGTACAAGTTGTAGATAACATTTTGCTCACTATATTTTACCCCTGCCACCTTCAGATTGTCAGACAGTATTCCAGTCAACATTGTCAAAAGCTTTCTCTAAGTCTGTAAATGCTATAAACATTGGTCAGCCTTTCCTTAACCTTTCTTCTAAGAGAAGTTGTAGGGTCAGTATTTCCTTCCATGTTCCTACATTTCTGTGGAATCCAAAATGATCTTTTCTGAGATAAGCTTCTACCAGTTTTGCCACTCTTCTATAAGGAATTCATGTTAGTATCTTGCAACCATGACTTACTATACTCCTAGTTTGGTAATATTCATACATAATAGCACCTGTAACCCATGTATAAGCACACAAACGTTACTTCACAGAGATGTTACAATAAACTTCTTGTGTGCAATGCAGTGACTGCATTCAGTAGTATAAAGCTCCCTCAGAGAAAACATACTAAATTTTATATCTTCCTGGTCACTATCAATCCCCCAAACAGTGACTGCATTTAGTGGGATAATTCACCCTCACACATAAGTTTGCTTTTCCTGAATAAATAATGGATATATCCAGTTAGTAATTCCTGTTTAAAATGATTGCATCAGTATCCTTTTTCATCCCCTATTTGTTGAAACAATGGTGGGAAGTAATCCCATCGGCTGGTTGTGTACACATATTACCCCTTCATCTGGGTGAATTCAATATCTCTAAAGACAGTTGTGTGACCATCTTCTCCGTCCCCCTACTGGTTGAAAAATAATGTCGGGAAATTATCCCAGTGGCTGATTGCTTAGGTACCCTACCCGTCCAGTGGGTATACACCACAGTCACTTAAAATGAGTGGGATGAGATGGCTGACATGTTGGCAGCACATTCTATGACATAATTCTCTACTCTAATTTCACAGGGGTTTACTCCAGTTTTGGAGAAGCAGATAACTAAGGGAAAAATCAGACAAAGGTGGTCTAATTTACGCTTCCATTCAGTGCATACAAGTTTATCCTTTGTTTGTAGGTATGCTTGATAATGACACATAGATATCTGAGATGGATGTAGAGGCTGAGCTTAAGGCTGTAATAAGCAAAATACACCAAAATTCCAAACTCTTGGTGAGGAAATGAGATCCCAATGGAGCAATACACATGCCAATGAATTTCTAGTAAGTACCACAAATTATTTATGGTTGCACATGTCTGTCATGTTTTTGGAATCATCACACATAATACTTATTTATGTCATCATTCTTCCCATGCAGGCAATCTGCACCATCTGTAGGCAGGCTTGCAACAACAACACTGCAGCTTACACCATGGTCACTGCCTCAACCCAGTCCGTCATCATGTCCGCTATGACCCAGCTTGCCTTGACCATCTACATTGTGATCATTGGATAGTTCTACTGGCTAGCAGCAGTTTTCTTGCCTGTCTTAATAGTTTGTAGCAGTGCCATTTTAGTCACAAACCAGCTTTAAATTACTCATTGATTCCAGACACATTCAGGAGCATGATCTCATATGCTGGCATAGATACACTATGTGATCAAAAGTATCCAGACACCCCCAAAAACATACGTTTTTCATATTAGGTGCATTGTGCTACCACCTACTGCCAGGTACTCCATATCAACGACCTCAGTAGCCATTAGACATCTTGAGAGAGCAGAATGGGGTGCTCCATGGAACTCACGGGCTTCTAACATGGTCAAGTGATTGCGTATCACTTGTGTCATATGTCTGTATGCGAGAATTCCACACTCCTAAACATCCCTAGGTCCACTGTTTCCAATGTGATAGTGTAGTGGAAATGTGAAGGGACACATATAGCACAAAAGCATATAGGCTGACCTCGTATTTTGACTGACAGAGAGTGCCAACAGTTGAACAGGGTCATAATGTATAATAGGCAGACATCTATCCAGAACATCACCCAGGAATTCCAAATTGGATCAGCATCCACTGCAAGTACTATGACAGTTAGGCAGGAGGAGAGAAAACTTGGATTTCATGGTTGAGCGGCTGTTCATAAGCTTATAAGCCACACATCCTGCTGGTAAATGCCAAACAATGCCTCACATGGTGTAAGGAGCATAAACATTGGGCAGTTGAACAGTGGAAAAATGTTTTGTGGAGTGACGAATCACAGTACACAATGTGGTGATCTGATGGCAGGGTGTGGGTATGGCGAATGCCCGGTGAACTTCATCTGCCAGCGTGTGTAGTGCCAACAATAAAATTCAGAGGGGGTGATGTTATGGTGTGGTCATGTTTTTCATGGAGGGGGATTGCACCCCTTGTTGTTTTGCATGGCACTATCACAGCACAGGCCTACATTGATGTTTCAAGCACCTTCTTGATTCCCACTGTTGAAGAGCAATTCAGGGTACTGATGGAGGGTGCGACAAACTTGCAAGTCATTTTCAGCCAGGTGTCCGGATATTTTTGATCACATAGTTAAGCTCTACTGCAGGCTAGGGAAATCCAACCCATTTACAGAGCAAGGTGGTGCAATGGTTAGCACACTGGACTCACATTCGGAAGGATGACAGTTCAGACACGTGTCCGGCCATCTGATTTAGGTTTTCTGTGATTTCCCTAAATCGCTCCAGGCAAATGCCGGAATGGTTCCTTTGAAAGGGCACAACCGACTTCCTTCCCCATCCTTTCCTAATCCAATGAGACCGATGACCTCACTCTCTGGTTTCTTCCCGTAAACAACCCAACCCTCCAAATGCAAGTCTGTCCCTTTGGAAAAAGTAGCTTCCCAAAACCATTAATGATCCACAGTATCCCACCTTCGAGTGTAGTACAGTTTCATACCCCCACATGACAAGATGGTAATGGTTGAGGGTGGCCATACCATAGTTTGTAGAGGTGGAGGGGGGGGCTCCCAGGCTTGGGGTATGGAGTATTTTTAATATTCTGGAAGATGAATGGTGACCTGTAAGTACCCATAAGAAAGGTACAGTTCTGAATCTGTTAAAAATATACGTAATATTGACTTTTAAATAACTTTCTTGAAATAAAACCACCTCACTACTGTATACTTTTTCCTTTCCCTAAGAGCTGAGAGGGGGAGGACGGGTGGCCCCCCTTCCCCCGGATATGGTGCCCTTGGTAATTGTGTTGAGAAGAAATTTTTTTGTAGGGGGCACCTGAATTACTGGCGGGTACCAAGACTTCACCTCAAGTTGCAAGACAAATGCTCAGAATCTGAGTAGATACATAGTGGGCAATAATGTTCATGGATTTTATAATTTTGGTGGTATTGATTTCCTTGTTAAATTTCAAGGCATATGTTAACTTGAGAGGTGGAATCCCCACATATCAGTTCATGTTTATGGCCTGAAGGAAGAAGAATGGAAGTCAGAAGTGCACAATAAAGATGATATGCAGAGACAGACGCTAAGCATAGAGTCATCAGATGTCACTACATTTTTGAAAATAGCCGGTCAGTAAGAAAAACATTCTTACTGACCGGCTATTTTAAAAAATTTAGTGACATCTGATGACTCTATGCTTAGCGTCTTTCTCTGCATATCATCTTTACCGTGCACTTCTGACATCCTTTCTTCTTCCTTCAGGCCATAAACAAGAAAAACATCCCCCCTCATGAACCATAGACCTTGCCGTTGGTTGGGAGGCTTGCGTGCCTCAACGATACAGGTAGTCGTACCGTAGGTGCAATCACAACAGAGTGGTACCTGTTGAGAGGCCAGACAAACGTGTGGTTCGTGAAGAGGGGCAGCAGCCTTTTCAGTAGTTGCAGGCGCAACAGTCTGGATGATTGACTGATCTGGCCTTGTAACACTAACCAAAACGTCCTTGCTGTTGTTGCACTGCAAAAGGGCTGAAAGCAAGGGGAAACTACAGCCTTAATTTTTCCCGAGGGCATGCAGCTTTACTGTATGATTAAATGATGATGGCATCTTCTTGGGTAAAATATTACGCAGGTAAAATAGTCCCCCATTTGGATCTCCGGGCGGCGACTACTCAAGAGGATGTTGTTATCAGGAGAAAGAAAACTGGTATCCTATGGATCGGAACGTGGAATGTCAGGTCCCTTAATCGGGGAGGTGGGTTAGAAAATTTAAAAAGGGAAATGGATAGGTTAAAGTTATATATAGTGGGAATTAGTGAAGTTCGGTGGCAGGAGGAACAAAACTTTTGGTCAGGTGAATACAGGGTTATAAATACAAAATCAAATAGGGATAATGCGGGAGTCGGTTTAATAATGAATAAAAAAATAGGAGTGCGGGTAAGCTACTACAAACAGCATAGTGAATGCATTATTGTGGCCAAGATAGACACGAAGCCCATGCCTACTACAGAAGTACAAGTTTACATGCCAACTAGCTCTGCAGATGATGAAGAAATTGATGAAATGTATGATGAGATAAAAGAAATTATTCAGGTAGTGAAGGGAGACGAAAATTTAATAGTCATGGGTGACTGGAATTTGAGAATAGGAAAAGGGAGAGAAGGAAACATAGTAGGTGAATATGGATTGGGGCTAAGAAATGAAAGAGGAAGCTGTCTGGTAGAATTTTGCATAGAGCATAACTGAATCATAGCTAACACTTGGTTCAAGAATCATGAAAGAAGGTTGTATACATGGAAGAACCCTGGAGATACTAGAAGGTTTCAGATAGATTATATAATGGTAAGACAGAGATTTAGGAATCAGATTTTAAATTGTAAGGAAATTCCAGGGGCAGGTGTGGACTCTGACCACAATCTGTTGGCTATGAACTGTAGATTAAAACTGAAGAAACTGCAAAAAGGTGGGAATTTAAGGAGATGGGACCTGGATAAACTGAAAGAACCAGAGGTTGTACATAGTTTCAGGGAGAGCATAAGGGAACAATTGACAGAAATGGAGGAAAGAAGTACAGTAGAAGAAGAATGGGTAGCTTTGAGGGATGAATTAGTGAAGGCAGCAGAGGATCAAGTAGGTAAAAAGACGAGGGCTAGTAGAACTCCTTGGGTAACACAAGAAATATTGAACTTAATTGATGAAAGGAGAAAATATAAAAATGCAGTAAATGAAGCAGGCAAAAAGGAATACAGACGTCTGAAAAATGAGATTGACAGGAAGTGCAAAATGGCTAAGCAGGGATGGCTAGAGGACAAATGTAAGGATGTAGAGGCTTGTCTCGCTAGGGGTAAGATAGATACCGCCTACAGGAAAATTAAAGAGACCTTTAGAGAAAAGAGAACCACTTGCATGAATATCAAGAGCTCAGATGGAAACCCAGTTCTAGGCAAAGAAGGGAAAGCAGAAAGGTGGTAGGAGTATATAGAGGGTCTATACAGGGGCGATGTTCTTGAGGAGAATATTATGGAAATGGAAGAGGATGTAGATGAAGATGAAATGGGAAATATGATATTGCGTGAAGAGTTTGACAGAGCACTGAAAGACCTAAGTCGAAACAAGGCCCCGGGAGTAGACAACATTCCATTAGAACTACTGACAACCTTGGGAGAATCAGTCCTGACAAAACTCTACCATCTGGTGAGCAAGATGTATGAGACAGGCGAAATACCCTCAGAGTTCAAGAAGAATATAATAATTCCAATCCCAAAGAAAGCAGGTGTTGACAGATGTGAAAATTACCGAACTATCAGTTTAATAAGTCACAGCTGTAAAATACTAATGCGAATTCTCTACAGATGAATGGAAAAACTGGTAGAACCCAACCTCGGGAAAGAGCAGTTTGGATTCCGTAGAAATGTTGGAACATGTGAGGCAATACTGACCATACAACTTATCTTAGAAGAAAGATTAAGGAAAGGCAAATCTACATTTCTAGCATTTGTAGACTTAGAGAAAGCTTTTGACAATGTTGACTGGAGTACTCTCTTTCAAATTCTGAAGGTGGCAGTGGTAAAATACAGGGAGCGAAAGGCTATTTACAATTTGTACAGAAACCAGATGGCAGTTATAAGAGTCGAGGGACATGAAAGGGAAGCAGTGGTTGGGAAGGGAATGAGACAGGGTTGTAGCCTCTCCCCAATGCTATTCAATCTGTATATTGAGCAAGCAGCAAAGGAAACAAAAGAAAAGTTCTGAGTAGGCATTAAAATCCATGGAGAAGAAATAAAAACTTTGAGGTTCACCGATGACATTGTAATTCTGTCAGAGACAGCAAAGGACTTAGAAGAGCAGTTGATCGGAAAGGACAGTGTCTTGATAGGAGGGTATAAGATGAACATTGACAAAAGCAAAACGAGGATAATGGAATGTAGTTGAATTAAGTTGGGTGATGCTGAGGGAATTAGATTAGGAAATGAGACACTTAAAGTAGTAAAGGAGTTTTGCTATTTGGGGAGCAAAATAACTGATGATGATCGAAGTAGAGGGGATATAAAATGTAGACTGGCAATGGGAAGGAAAGCGTTTCTGAAGAAGAGGAATTTGTTAACATCGAGTATAGATTTAAGTGTCAGGAAGTCATTTCTTAAAGTATTTGTATGGAGTGTAGCCATGTATGGAAGTGAAACATGGATGATAAATAGTGTAGACAAGAAGAGAATAGAAGCTTTCAAAATGTGGTGCTACAGAAGAATGCTGAAGATTAGATGGGTAGATCACATAACTAATGTGGAGGTACTGAATAGAATTGGGGAGAAGAGGAGTTTGTGGCACAACTTGACTAGAAGAAGGGATCGGTTGGTAGGACAGGTTCTGAGGCATCAAGGGATCACCAATTTAGTACTGGAGGGCAACGTGGAGGGTAAAAATCGTAGAGGAAGACCAAGAGATGAATACACTAAGCAGATTCAGAAGGATGTAGGCTGCAGTAGGTATTGGGAGATGAAGAAGCTTGCACAGGATAGAGTAGCATGGAGAGCTGCATCAAACCAGTCTCAGGACTGAAGACCACAACAACATCCAGAAAAACATATAGACTTGTTGTTATTCTTCACAGTGTAGAAATCACATTACTGCTCAATCTAGAACGTGTCTCACCTTCTTTACTCCAAATTATCAGAAAAACACGGTGCACACTGAAATGCAGCAGCCGCATGGGGTGGCCACGCGGTCTGAGGCGCCTTGTCACGGTCCGTGCAGCTCCCCCCGTTGGATGTTCAAGTCCTCCCTCGGGCATGGGTGTGTGTGTTGTCCATAGCATAAGTTAGTTTATGTTAAGTTAAGTAGTGTGTAGGCTTAGGGACCAGTGACCTAAGTAGTTTGCTCTCATAAGACCTTACCACAAATTTCCAAGAAATGCAGCAAAATGGGGTTGGAAAAAACGAATATATTGATACTGCTTTCAATTGGGGGTTATGATTTTCATATCACATGTTCTATATACTCACAGGAGACAAGTTTTAGCTTAAAATACATATATATACTTAACAGCAGAACATCTATACTCACAAGGGGAAGGCCTCAGACATGGCCAACCGATTCGGCTCAAATTTGACAGGTTACTTGTGTACAACCTAAAACGACGCAATCTAGGATATTTTGGGTCAACACCCCCGCAATTTTGAGAAAGTCACCCCTAAAGGTTATGACTAGCAATCGACTCAAAATTGGAGGGATTGATGGATAATTGTAAATAGAGCATTTTTCATCATCAGGTATGGGGTCCGCAAATGCAAACTTTTCCAGAAATCGAGGAAAGAAACTTTTACAACTACCGCTTCTGTACCCAAATGGCAAATGCTTTTCACCAACAGCACCGATAGTGCTATGGCCAAGGTAACTGGCTGGGCATTGGATAACCCCGGTTCGAATCACGAAGAAACCTAACGGGTGTTATTCTTTTCATTTGTATTTTTCCATATCTCAACTGATAGAAATAGGAGGGTTAATAAGCTAAGTAAATCAATAAGGAATAATAAGGTAGGCAAATAAATTTCTCAAACCTCTTGGGATAGGAAACAACTAAAATATAATTCCAGATCACTTTAGAATGGGTCTTCCAGTCACTGTTACGTGTCCTCACTTTTCTTCGAACAACCAGATGGATGGTCTTTGTCACATAAACATTCGAAACAAATATACTCACAGCACCAAGAACATCTAATGAATGCAATCTTTTAACAGCTACACTCTTCTTTCCAAAGAGTTGGAGGAAAACAAACTTGGTTTACATTTTAAAATATGTCTTTTTTGGGAATTAACTTTGATGCGTACCACGCATACGATATCATTGCCTGAAATATCGGTGCTGAAAGTTGGTTATGAATTATGCTGTGAATAGTTATTGCATCCGTGTTGTTGTACAATTTCCGCTTGGTTTCCAGAAGCACACTGCAATTCTGAAGTCTGGAAATAAAGGTTATAACCTCGCAATAGAAATAAACATCACACGGCTGGTACACAGGTGTGCAGTTTGGCGGTATTACTTTTACTGTGCACGTCGGCTGACCCTCGCCGTCTATAACATTGTGTCATATATTGTAGTATTAATTTGTCCACTCCAGGAATCCAATATTAGACAAAACTTGTTGTCAGAAACGTATGGTTTTAAAATATTCTCAAGAAATGTTCTGTAAATCGCATTCGTCAGTTTCCCAGATTTGGAGCAGGTAATGTAAACATATTTCAACGTGTTGGTTAAACGTGACATCTTCTATTACCCGAGGACCAAATGTAACATTCGTTTCTTGTAAACACAGGAAAACCTTAGGCAACACTTTTCCAGAGGCTGTGATGACATATTGCGCCATGTACGAATGTGTTAGTTTGTTGTTTACTATCAACTGCGACAAGGGTTCGTTTTTCTCCATTATGCGATAATGTGCGTCGAATGTTCACACGATACTCGCATCCTGTTTGATCGGTGTTGATCACGTAATCACGATTAAAACCGGTCATAAGTGACGCCGTTTGCGTGTTGAAAAGAGCCGCCACTTTCTGTATATTTTCTATATTTTGTACCTCCTTATGAGAGACGTATTTAGTGACGTACCGTTGACGAATTTTATCCTCCGATTTGAAATTTCTTGCCCAAGATAATGATGCAGCAAATGTAAAATCCTTGTTGGCCGTATATTGGAACGCTGCACCTGCAGCCCACTCCTGAAGTATTCTCGTTGTTACATTCTCGTTACGACAACGAGATTCGACAAATCGGTGGTATGTCCACTTATTTATCGCCGGGTATTTGTCACATCATGTCCCTCTTTTAACGATATCACTTTCCCACAATTTCAAGTCCTTCTTCCTTTTGAGGGCTCTTGTTGCTCCGTTCTTTTGTAGTGTTTGTAAGTTCCAGTTTTGATGATTCCTGGCTAGTGCTACCGCATTTACTTCTACTTCAAGGATGTGTAGTGCCGTAGTTCAATCGTTTAGTAACCAGTTCGTAATACTCATTGGGAACATATGAAGCACGTATTCCCAGTGACGAGGAGATTTCCAAAGTGTTATGACTATTTTACGGTTCACTAGTCGGGATATCTTCCACTGAATCACCTTCTGCTTCGTCTTCGTGGTATATTACTTCAGTATCAACAAAGGTAATCGCTCGATGATAGCCACTCCAATCAATCTGGAATGCCGAGAAACACAACTGCCTGCTTCCAGTAGTGCATTGATAATGCATCTGTCGTGCAACGCTTTTACAAACCAAAACACACTGTCGGTAACTTCCCGCTTGCCATCGTCTGTGACAGGCTCCCAGCTATATATTACAGCACTAGTCAATGGGTGTACATCCTCCATTATTCAGATTATGCACCTGAAAGATATGACACAACAAACAATAACTAGTTACTACGGCATAAACAGACGAGCTAATTACTACAAACTACATACAGTACTCGTCATATGTTACTTACAGAAGAACACTGTATTCATTCACAAAACGTATTTCATTCAGCGCATTAACGATGGAAAAATCACTGCATGTATCCGCGAGGTTAGCAGCAGCCTAATGGTGGAAAACAATTCTTTCCGATTGACTTCTATAAGGCTCGTGCTGGACACCTTCAGTCTCCCAGGTTGACAACTATGATGTGATGAGGAGGCAATCGGGACAACATAACTCTCCCCATGTGCATTCTGTCCTGTAACTCGACTTAAACATGCGTCACGTGGTTGGCTATCTGTGATCCCTGGTGAGGAATTCGCAGCACTCTTACTCGGAGTTGTTTTCATGTGACAAGGCTTAAGAGTTTAATACTTTACTAACTCACGGCGTTTGAGAAATTAGTTTGCGTACCTTATTATTATCATTCCTTATTGATTTACTTACCTTATTAACCCTCCTATCCCTATCAATTGAGATATGGAAGAATACAAACGAGACCGCTACGGTCGCAGGTTCGAATCCTGCCTTGGGCATGGATGTGTGTGATGTCCTTAGGTTAGTTAGGTTTAATTAGTTCTAAGTTCTAGGCGACTGATGACCTCAGAAGTTAAGTCGCATAGTGCTCAGAGCCATTTGAGCCAATACAAATGAAAAGAATAACATCCGTTAGGTTTCTTTGAGATTCGAACCCGGGTTATCCAATGCCCAGCCAGTTACCTTGGTAGTGGTGCTATCGGTGCTGTCAGCGAAAATTGTTTACCATTTGGGTACAGAAGCGGAAGTTGTAAAAGTTTCTTTCCTCGATTTCTGGAAAAGTATGCGTTTTCGGACCCCATACCTGATGATGAAAAATGCTCTATTTACGATTATCTATTGATCCCGCCAATTTTGAGTCTATTGCTCGTCATAACCTTTAGGGGTGATTTTCTCAATTGCGGGGTGTTGACCCAAAATATCTTAGATTCCTTCGTTTTAGGTTGTACACAAGTGATCTGCCAAATTTGAGCCGAATCGGTTGGCCGTGTCTGAGGCCTTCCCCTTGTCAGTCAGAACCTGTGTTAAAATATTTGGTAAAGGAAATGAAACAATATTCACAAAAGTATCTAATTGCAAAATGTTACGTCATTATCAGAACATAAACAAACTACAAAATCAAGATTTCAGGACCTCTGCAAGTAAAAATAGTTAGCTTAATAAAAGGCACTTGTAGAATAGCAGAAATGGCAGAGAACTTGTTGGCAATGTTTAATTCACTATAATGTAATCGTAATTCACAGTTGTATGCCTTTCTTTGTTATTGTAATCATTTTTATGTAATTTTGCATCAAAATGTTAATGGATTCATGAAATTATTGTCTTGTAAAGAGCTTTGGAAAGTCTCAATGATATTTTCATCTTGAAATTCATTAATTAACCAAACTGTAACTGTGTTTTTATGAAAAGTATAAAATTAATAATGTAAAGAAGTGTAATGCTTTACTGCAGTATTATTTAAGAGACATGTTTGAAACCATGAGAATGTCATTGTTGGTTCAGTTTACAGATGTGAAACCTGTATAGCTTGGCTATGAAAAATTAATTCAGAAAATATAACTACTTCTAAATTTCTAAATTTGTCCAGCCCATTTATTTTAGTACATAGCAACCTTGCAGCTATATGAAGAATCCCAGGATATCAAGATGTCTACAGTGAGAAGATTAAGTTACACTCACACCCACACAAGATGCATAATTAGTTTCTATTTGCGAAATTCAAGGTTAATGTACTAACTGCTTTTAAGTTTCAGGTTTGGATTTGAGATGAAACCCCAAAATCAAAATTCAAGAGCTTTTATGTAACCATGGATACTGAAAATTGGAACATGGGCTAAGATTGTGAATGGCTGGATGAATAGGAAATGAATAAAAGCAAATAACTGTATTTTGATAATTCGTACTGAGCTGGTAGTGAATTGTTAGGTCATGTGAAATACTTTTTTTTAGGTTAAACAGTGCTGAATATGAAAAATAAGGAAGGAGTGGTAAATAATGAACCGATTCGATATGACAGTATGGAGCTTGAACTTATTCTTGGTGAGGCTCAGTTGGTTTTGAACTACAGTGTCAAACATAATGCTTTTATAATATTAGAGTTTAAAAACCAGAATGAAGACTTGGATGATCAAATTAATGCAACAAATAATCAAACTGAAGTGTTAGAAATGAATTTTGAAGTGGGAATTGTTGCTGCTAATAATGATGTGTAGCAACTCAGAAAAAACTCTTCAAAATACCACTGTATAGTTTTCAGAGATAAGGGAACTAATTAGCTTTTAACTTACAGGAGAAACAGAGCATAAACAGATCACTGCTCAGGCAGGTGCGGTTGAAGCTAAAATTGGTGAAATTGTGTCAAATCTCGCAGACAAAATTCAGTGAGCTGAGAAAATATTTAAATTTTACATAGCGTAATAAAACAGAGTAATCGTAATTTAGATTGTGAAATGGGCCCAAACAAACTGGAAATCGAACAAAAAGTTGAAGAACTAGAAACCAATACTATGTGGGTCATTTCAAAAGTTATACAAACTGTAACATGAAATCCAAGAAAATTATTTATTTTAAAAGGTATCTTTACAGATCTTCAATATAGTGTCCATTCTTGGCCTATGACAGCCTCCCAATGTTTTGACAGCTTCTGTATTCCAGAAAGGAAATCTTCATTACTGAGCTGTCTGATTACTAGGATCACCTCACTAGAAGCTCCATCAACTGTATCAAACCGTTTTCCATAGAGTTGTTCCTTCAATTTGGGTAACAAATCAAAGTCTCAGGAGTGCATATCAGGACTGTATGATGGGTTGGGAGGTATTTCCCATCCATATTTATGGAGCATTTCCCTTGTTGGTAGGGCAATATACAGTCTTGCATTATCGTGCATCATACAAAGCTTGTCAGGCCTTCTTTAACAAACTTCTGAGGGGGCATGACAACTGGAGGCAAACAAGTGCAAATCTTTATGCATCGGTTTATGGTAGATGCTCTATCCTAGCATGCTGTCTGGTCTTCATTTGACAAGCACATCCAGAAATGGAAGTTGGTAGTTTTCCTGTATCTCCACCATGAATTTAATATTCTGGTGCAGCAAATTCATGCATTGCAGAAAGTCTTGTAGGTGATGTCGCCCACATGGCCATATTACAAATGTGTCTCCAACACACTGAAAAAACAATGAGGGTTGCAGACTGCTGATTACAGGACTTCTTCTTCAAATGCCTCCACAAATGTATTGGCCACTGCAGTTGATAGTGGGCAGCCCATCACTACCGCAACTATTTGTTCATAATAACACCCACTGAACAGAAAGTAGGTTAATGCAGTGTGAATTCAAACAGCTCTGTTAGTGCTAGTCCAAACTTTTCTCCTATGAAGCTCAGGGAGTCTCCTAGAGACACCCTTGTGAAGAGAGATACCACATTGAAGCTCACTAAGAGGTCTTCTTTACCTAGCCAAAAGTTCTGGAGCTGCTGAATGAAATGCACTGAATTTTGTATGTGATGTTGGCACTTGCCCACAAAGGGGCTGGGTATCATTGTCAGGTCTTTCACTAATTCATATGCTGATGCACCAATGTTGCTAACTATTGGACCAAGAGGCACTAGTTACTTGTGGACTTTAAGCAGTCCATAAACTCTAGGTGACATCGTCTGCTCATGGATGGAGTTTATGGATTACCAAAAGTACACATACAAGAAATTCCTCTTCACCCATTTTTTGGCACCATTGGCGCACCAATATATGAATCAGCAAAACCCCTGACAATGGTGGGAAAATGCCAACACCACATACGGAATTCAGCACATTTCATTCAGCAGCTCCAGAACTTTCAGCTGGTCCAAGAAGACCTCATGGTGAGCTTTGAAGACCCTAGATCAATGCCCAATGCAGCACTTCCCTCACCACTGCACCAGGCCTGCACACAGAGCACTGGCTGGAGGCGGTGGGAGGAGGAGGGGGGGGGGGGGAGGGTAGTATATAAAGGCAGCACACAGCAGATATCACTCAGTCATTAGGAATGCCTGAAGATGGCAAGAAGTGCGTTTACCATAACATCGCACCTGAATATCCAAGAACTATTCAAAATTTGCCTTTATTGGGAAAACCTGAAATCACGCGAATACATTTTTTTTTCTGATATTGTATACCAGGAGTTACAGATTCAAACATACATGAAGTATGTGAAAGCGTTTTACCCACATTATGAACCTGCTTATTAACTTATCATTACATTGTAACATTTTGCTGCCCTATTCACTTATTATCAACAATTAGATCTTATGTAATTAGCAAACCCAGCATGACTCTCCAATTTATACAAATGTGAGCTTCTATGAATTGAGTATTGCTTTTCAAATGTTAACTGCATTATCACATTACTCTGGGAATATACACACGTTAAAGGGACCTGTAGGTGATGCAATCTGATTGTTTTATGACATCTCGATGTACTCTGTTCTTTAATATACACTGAGTTTATAATTATCAATTTATGTGTAAAAAGTTGGCTCTAAGTTTGCAGATGAAGAGTACATTTTGTTGCTTTATCTTAAGAATTCACTGATGTTGTTGTTGTTGTGGTCTTCAGTCATGAGACTGGTTTGATGCAGCTCTCCATGCTACTCTATCCTGTGCAAGCCTCTTCATCTCCCAGTACCTACTGCAGCCTACATCCTTCTGAATCTGCTTAGTGTATTCATCTCTTGGTCTCCCTCTACGATTTTTACCCTCCACGCTGCCCTCCAGTACTAAATTGGTGATCCCTCGATGCCTCAGAACATGTCCTATCAACCGATCCCTTCTTCTAGTCAGGTTGTGCCACAAACTCCTCTTCTCCCCAATTCTATTCAATACCTCCTCATTAGTTATGTGATCTACCCATCTAATCTTCAGCATTCTTCTGTAGCTCACTGATCACTGATCTGTAGATCACTGATGTCAGCTGAAGCAAAACAAAATATGTATGCAAGGATGATTTTTACACTACTTATATACACATGTATACACTTTCATATATGAAAACTTTGGTCACTGCTTGGCAGGTTGATATTTCCACTGCTATCTAATCTTGTAGTACTTGTCAGACTATTGTCAACCATGCTAGCTAGCTAGTCAGCCAGCTGCAGTAATCAAGATTGCCAGCACCGCATTTCTGTTGTGTGTGTTTGTTTTTATCATGGCTGTCAAAGTGTTTACGCACCAGCCACCAGAAGTGCTGTGTTTCAGTATCGACAATTCCATTTATTCTCTGACTTGATAGTACTACATTTGTTATATCAATAGCTTTAATAAATTACGAATTCACTTCTCTTCAAGAAAGGTTTTTTCTACTCACATGTAAAACTTTTCTCAACTGTGTTCTCGTAACAAGGTATTTTTTCCTGTATTATAATGAATAGAGATTTTTCCACAGTGTGTGGAAGTTATTTTTCATGTATCAGACAGGCTGAACAACATGGTGTGCTTATAGTTAAGCTATTCAGATGGCCCTTACCTTAGTCTTCCAAAACAATGATTTAACTAACACTGACAAAATAGTTATGTATGAATCATATTGTTTATTTATGTCACACGCTGTATGAGATGTGAAATTCCACACCAAGAAACAAATTGTATGTTATACTGTAGAGTGAGTGCATGGAACTCATGAGTAAGTAAATGTTGCAGGAGGTGTGTAGAGCAAGAGATCTTTTCTTCAGTTGTGACACAAAGATCACTGTGGATTGCTGTGCACGGGAAAGTAATGTGTCTCTTATGCAAGAACAAAGAATCTAGATTTAACTTGTTTATACACATGAACATATGTTGTTTCCTCTTGACATTTTGATTAGTTGTAAATTATATGTACCAAACTAGGAGAATCTATGTCTGACATCCACTTTGGTGAAGCACACTTGCGTCTCCACTACTATAAGAAAGAAAGAATCAACTGACATTATAATACTATGATTGCTTTACTTATGAATGGTAACTATGTCCAAATGATTTAATTGACATCACAATTAACTTGGCTCTACAAGTATTTACTATATTATATCCTGAGCATTGACTGTTGGATGAACTTCTCTATAATATCTATTTTGTGTTCTATTTGACCTTTTGGTACTCAGGACAATGTACAATTGCAGAAACAGCACAATGAAATGAGTCAGGGTGTACCCACCCCCTTTTTTTTGGTAGTCAGATTTGCCATTTCTAACCAAGGACATTGTTGGGAGATGACAGGGAAAATAGAAAGATTTATGAGAGGCATAATGAAAAAAGCAAATGTTAATACAAACTTTCCAATACATATGAAGGAAACATTTTAATGATCATAACTATTACCTCAGTGACACTGATTTATTAAGTTACTGACAAATGACTGGCCTCAGTGGCCAGAGACAGTAGTCATGTGTGTGTGAGTTGTTCTTAAATTTTTGTCATCTAGAAGAAGGTATAATTAGTTGAATGACAAACAATAACTTCACTTAACAAAGATTTATTCAGCACCTGCACTTACAAGAGCGTGGAGTGAACTGCCTCCGGCCAGAACACATACAGTATATATACAGTTACAGAACATTCTAACACAATGATTCTTGACATTTTTGGATACTTCTAGAATGAACTCAAACCAAATATAGAAATTAAAATTTTACAGTTCAGGAGAGTTTTGAACTCATGCCCTCCATCCCACAGCTTAGTATTATAACCACTACCCCACAGTGACTGTGCTACTCAGCTTCTTCTTCGACATTGCTCCCTCCTTATGAGAACAGCGTCTCTGTGTTACGTCGTCCTAGTCCGGGAACGAGTCATCGGTCCTGCATACTTCGACTCTCAATGACTGATGTTCACCCTGGCAGTGATCTTCTTAGAACTTCCTTTGCCACTACACTCTTCATTACCTTTCCGCTTGTTGCCTGTCACAGGAGCTTCAAATTTACCCTGGGTTGCAGGATCCTTATAGGGCTTCATTTGAAGGACATGGACTGTATCTCTGATCTTTCGTCATCTTGTGTCGAGGCTGAAATCTTCAACTTCATAAGTAACATCATACAACTGTTTTACAACCTTATAAGGTCCAAAGTAGCGCCTGAGGAGCTTCTCAGAGAGACCAACCTTCCGAACAGGAGTGAAGGTCCAGACGAGGTCACCAGGCTGGTAGACAACAGGACGGTGGCCCGTGTCATACCTTCAGTGATTGTTTTCTTGAGTCTGCAGCGTGCGGAGTCGAGCTAACTGCCGAGCTTCCTCAGCTCTGGTTAACACCTGGCTGATGTAGTCGTCATCCATGTCATCAGCATGTAACGGAAACATAGTGTCCATCGTCGTCGTCGCCTCACGCTATGCACCAGGAAAAATGGCACAAATCCTGTGGCATCTTGTTTGGTGGTGGTGTAGGCAAACGTCACAAAAGGTAGCAACTCATCCAAGTTGCTCTGCTCAACATTGACGAACATTGATAGCATGTCGGCGTTCAGTAAGCCCGTTAGTTTGCAGATGGTAGGCAGTCATCACGTGATGAATAATGTTGCACTGACGGTGTATCTCTGTCTCAAGATTCGATTGAAAAGCTTTCCCTCAATCCATAATTAATTACCTTTGGGCACTGTGTTTTAATACAATGTGTTCCACGATGAATTTGGCTGCCTCGACTGCTTCAGCTGTTTCCACGGCTGCTGTAATGGCATAGCATGTCAGATAGTCAGTGCAAACAGCAATCCTCTATTACCACTAGCAGACATTGAAAATCGTCCAAGGTCAATCCAAACACACTGGAAAGGCGTTTTGGCTGGTGGAATTGGTAAGAGTCAGCCAGGTGGTTTCTGAGGAACTGCCTTTCTCCTCTGACATTCTTGACAGTGCGACACATAGTGACGGACACTCCTAAATAAACATGACCAGAAAAATCTCTTACAGATCCTATTGTATGTCTTAATAAATCCTAAATGTCCAGCCTCAGGTGTGTCATGGAATTTCTGTAGAACATCTAAGCGCATGTGTTTAGGAATCACTGGTAGCCATCTCTTTCCAAATGGATCAAAGTTTTTCTTGAAAAGTAATCCATTAACTACCTTACATTTTCCTTTCACATCCTCTGACCGATTTAAGCCAAGCATAATTTGAGATGTCTTGGTGTCCTTCTTCTGCTCAGCAGAGAGATCCTGGAGTGCAGCGAGACAGTCATTATCTTCATCAAAGTCTTGATGTCCTTGCGTAGGGTTTCTTGAGAGACAGTCGGCAGCTTGGTGTTTTCTTCCATTTTTGTACACTATGGTAATGTCATACTCTTGAAGACGTAGTGACCACCTGGCAAGTTGTCCTGTTGGATCCTTAAGACCTGTCAACCAACAAAGTGAATGATAGTCTGTAACAACTGTGAATGGCCTTCCATAGAGATACTGTCGAAATTTGCGCATGGCCCAGATCACAGCAAGACATTCTCTTTCTGTAGTTGAGTAGTTTCTCTTGGCTTTTGTAAGTGTCCTAGAAGCATAGGCTATAACCTTCTCTTTTCCATCCGAAATTTGCACCAGAACAGCACCGATCCTGTACCCACTGGCATTTGTGTGTAGTTCTGTAGGTGCTCTCTCATCATACAGACCAAGTACAGGGTCAGTTGTCAGAGCTTTTCACAGCACATCAAAAGAATCTTGTTGAGCACCGCCCCAGATAAATTTAGCATCAGCTTTTAACAACTCTTGGAATGGCCTGGCTTTGATACAAGAGTCTTTGATAAAACAATGGTAATAAGAACATTATTCAAGGAAGCTTCTCACCTCTCTAATACTTTTAGGAATAGGAAATTCCTTTATAGATCTCACCTCTTCTGGGTCTGGCGGCACAACTTCATTTGACACAAGGTGTCCAAGTATTTTGATTTCTTTTGCTCCAAAGAGACACTTTCTTGGATTAAGTATCAGTCCGCCTTGTTGGAGACACTTAAGAACAGCCCTCAGTCTTTTTATGTCTTCATCAAATGTCTCTGAGAACACTATAATGTCATCTTAATAACAAAGACACATCGTCCACTTCAGGTGACTTAGAAGATTATCCATCATCCGTTCAAAAGTTGCTGGTGCATTGCACAAATCAAGCAGCATTACCTTAAACTCATACAGGCCCTCAGGGGTGATGAATGCAGTTTTCTCACGATCAGCCCTATCCATTTTGATTTGCCAGTATCCCAAGTATATATACATGGTTGAGAAAAACTTAGCCCCTTCAGGCAATTTAGTGTACCATCAATTCGTGGAAGGGGGTAAACATCCTTTTTAGTTATCTTATTAAGATTTCTGTAATCAACACAAAAGTGCCAACTGCCATCCTTCTTCCTGACAAGAACCACTGGCGATGACCATGGGCTCTGCGAAGGCTGAATTATTTCATTCTTCATCATTTTCTCTATCTCATCATCAATTATTCGATGTTCCATTGCTGACAGATGGTATGCTCTCTGGCTTATTGGTTGATGGTCTCCAGTGCTAATCCGGTGATTCACCATCGATTTGTCTAATTTGCTCGTCACTTATGGAGTGAAGCATTCAGAGAACTCTTGAAGAATGGCAAGTAACTTCTTCTGTTGTTCCTTAGTGAGATCTGGTGATAGTCGAGCTAGAAGATCTTGTCTCGTAGTGGTAGCGCCAATTTTGCCCACAGACTTGGCGTGGGAGGTTTCTATGATGCTCAGCTCTTCAGCAAAAAACAGCTCAGCGTTTGTGATGCACATGTGTCTTGGAAGGATCTGTGGTTCTCGGCGACAGTTAACTATCCACAATTCACCAAATCCATTCTTAAATGAGATGACAGAGGCTGGGATGACCAAGTTATTCTTCAGTGATATGCTTCTCTTACATTCCACTACAAGATCCATGGGCTGATACATGGCATGACACATGACAGTTACCATTCTAGCACTGACTGCAGGAATGATCACTTCATGCAGCACACAATCTCCACACACTCGGATGCGCATCTTCCTGTACACAGTATCTCATCTCATCTAGCATAATCTTTCAGCAACCACAATCTATAATTGGCTGAGAAGATTTCAAAAAGTCCTATCCAAGAATAATGTCATGACTACACTCTTGTAAGACAACAAATTCTAACGGATGTGTATGGCCACTTATACCCATACGAATGACACATCTTCCTATAGGTTTTACATATTTCCCATTAGCCACCTTCAGCAGAGATGTTTTATTGTAGACAAACATGGTTTTACACAACTGGCAATGGCACTGCTCCAAAATGACTGAATATGATACTCCAGAGCCCACAAGAGCTTGGGCTGGTCGGCCACCATGAGGATATCGACATAGTTTCCTATCATTTTTGTAGTGATCAACGTTGGCGGATTTTTCTTTTCGGCAGCCTCACTTCCAAGGAAGGTCGCACCCTTTAGTTTTCCACATTGCGGCAGCTAGGTGATCAGCTCAAGTTTCTGAACAGCGATGGACACCTTGATCGGTGTGTTGGGGAGCATCCTCTCCAATGGCTAGCTTGCGGCGATGGTGACATATGTCGTCCTGCACCCACATCATCTTATTCATCTTCGTCGTACTGGAGTTGGTGTCGGCTAAGATCGGTCTGCTGTCTTCTGGCATAGGTGTCATCAAATATCCGCTGCTTTTCATGGCAATAGCGCACCACATGTCCCGGTCGTCTGCAGTGGAAACATACCGGTTGGTTATCCTGGGTCCTCTAGAAGTCAGTCTTCCTTGGTGCCCGAACAAGTTCCTCATGTGGCATTGTACGAAAGTAACTTCACCTGGGTCTCGACTTTTTACTGTTTTAAAGGGAAATGAAGGACGAGAAGTTGGGTTCAATGTCTGCTCCACTTCCTCCCTTATGACCTTGTGAAGTATCTCAGTTTCTTGTTCGTCATGTAATCCAAGTGCCTTCTGAACTTCCTCTCTCACTATCTGACAACGAATACTTGTGAAATCAGTTCCTTCCTCCATCACAGACATTGATATGATGTTTGGAAGCCGTTCAAACTTCTTGCTTGTAATTATTTTTTGATGCATTGTCTCGATATACTGGCACTACTTTATGAAGTCGTCTGCTGTCGAAACCTTCTTCAGGAGTAGGGCTTGATACATGTCCTCAGCAACACCCTTCATGATATGTACAACCTTATCTTCCTCCTTCATTCTAGGATCCACTATTTTACACAGTTCCAAAACATCTTGAATGTAGGGTGCCGTAGTTTCTCCTAGATGCTGTGCCCTGCACTTTAATTTATCTTCAGCCTTGCACTTCTGTCATTGTGTGTCGCCGAAATACTTGCTCAGTTCCACCTGGAATACTTCCCAGCTTGTGAACTTCTCCTCATTGTTCTCATACCATTTCTTGGCAGTGCCCTCCAAGTAAAAAAATACATTAGCCAAACACACGGTGCGATCTGATGAATTTGGGTTGAACTTGGAATTCTCACCACGTAAACGTTGGCTCTGTCATAGCGTGATGGGAGCCACTGTGTTGTTGATATGTGTGCTATCACAAGTTCCAACACCCAGCGACTCCACCAGAATAATGTCACGTAGAAGAAGGTGTAATTAGATGAATGACGAACACTAACTTCACTTAACGAAGGTTGCACATACGAGAACATGGAGTAAACTGACTCCAGCCAGAAAACATACAGTATATATACAGTTACAGAACATTTATACAAAAACATCATTGTTATCTCAAACGTTGTAAGATGTAACAATATTATGAAAAGGAAATTTGTTAATCACCATTCAGTGGAGAAGCTGATTCACAGATAGGCACAACAAAAAGACTGCCACAAATAAAACTTTTGGCAGTTAAGGCCTTCATCAACAATAGACAACACACACACACACACACACACACACACACACACACACACACACACACACACACACAGAGAGAGAGAGAGAGAGAGAGAGAGAGAGAAGCAAATGCTACTCACACACATGACTGCAGTCTCAGGCAACTGAACCCACGCTGCAAGCAGCAGCATCAGTGCATGATGAAAGTGGTGACAGGATGGGGGTAAGGAAGAGCCTGGGGTCAGGAGGGGGAGAGATAGTTTGGTGGGAGTGGCAGACAGTGAAGTGCTGCAGGTTAGATGGAGGGCAGGGGAGAGGTGGAGAAGGGGGGGGGGAGGGGGGGAGGAAATAGTGGAAAAGGAGAGAAGTAAAATATGGTTGTGATGGTGGAATGACAGCTGTGCAGTGCTGGAAAGGGAACAGGGAAGGGGCTGGATGGGTGAGGACAGTGACTAACGAAGGTTGCGGCCAGGAGGGTTACGGGAACATTGGATGTATTGTGCAGGGTAAGTTCCCATCTGTGCAATTCAGAAAAGCTGATGTTGGTAGGAAGGATCCATATGGCACAGGCTGTGAAGCAGTCATTGAAATGAAGGATGTCATGTTTGGCAGCGTGTTCAGCAAAAGGGCGGTCCACTTATTTCTTGGCCACAGTTTGTTGGTGGCCATTCATGCGGAAAGACAGCTCGTTGGTTGTCATGCCCACATAGAATGCAGCATAGTGGTTACAGCTCAGCTTGTAGATCACATGACTGGTTTCACACGTAGGCCTGCCATTGACGGGATAGGCAATGTTAGTGACTAGACTAGAGGAGGTGGTGGTGGGAGGATGTATGGGACAGGTCTTGCATCTAGGTCTATTACAGGGGTATGAGCCATGAGGTAAGGGATTCGGGGCAGGGGTTGTGTAAGGATGGACGAGTATATTGTGTAGGTTCAGTGGACAGCAGAATACCACTGTGCAAGGGTAGGAAGGATAGTGGGCAGGACAATTCTCATTCCAGGGCACAATGAGAGGTAGTCAAAACCCTGGAAGAGAATGTAATTCAGTTTTTTCCACCGCCATGAATCCTTGCTCCTTCCATCTGTGTCAATACAGAAAAGTTTCCTTATCCTTACCTAGGTCCTAGTCCCACATACTTCCTTCATCGTTGCTTGCCCTTACTATCAAATTACCCTTCTCAGGCTGCCACCCCTCCTTCCACAATGACCTCCACCTGTTCAGATTCTGCCAATCCTTAGCCCTCACCAACATAGTCCTGCAAAACCATACCTGTCAGGCCGAAACCTCCTTGCAGTACCTCCTCACCGCTGGCAAAATTCTCCTGCTGTGCAGTCCCAAATTCCTGGAACCCATAACACACACTGAAACTCTTGCTTTGAAGGAACTTGAGCAACATGCACAAAGCCACCTCATAAAGCTCTCCATCCTGCTCACTTCCTACTCCCACCTTGGAGTACCACTGTCCGCCACCTCTACAACAACCTCCAAACCTCCACCACATCCCCTCATAGCCAACAAACCCTGTCTTGCAGACCTCCTACATTTACTGCACCCTCCAAAACTACCTCCCACCACCACACAGAATCCAGAACCTAAACAGACCCATAACACAGTCATGAACCTTTCCTCCTGAAGCCATAGCTCCACAGATATATCAGGCCTTTCCAAAGGCCTCACCTTTTGCTTCACTCCCAAATTCAGTCATGCAGGACTTCTTAAAGACCTTCTCTCCTTCTCCCGTTCCCTACAGTGGAAACGCTTTTTTGCCACCAAAACTACCAATCAGACTCAACCAAAGACCAATACTGAACCCTGCCTAACTCAGTTCACTCCTGCTTCCAACCATGATCCACCCCACTGCCCCGAAATCAACCCCTGTTAACTTTCCAGAATTTCTTAACCTCCGATCTTGCCTCACCATCATTTCCCAAATCCCTCAACATGCAAACTAACCTTACATCCACAGAAAGTTCACCCTTTAAAAACTGATTCCAGGCTGCACCACTGTCGTTTTGAACCACGAGGATTACCTGGCAGAAGGACTCCTCCAGCCGTCAGATACTTCCACCTACAAACCTTGCCATGTGACCTGATTCCAGAATTCCAGCAGGATCTCCAGTCACTACTCAAATCCTTAGGCCCATCCCAGAACCTCTCTCCAGAGTCCATCTGTCTACTCAACCTTACCACTCCCTGCACTCCTACCTTCTACATGCTTCCTAAAATCCATAAACCTAACCACCCAGGATGCCCCATTGTGGCTGGTTACTGTGCCCCCACTGAGAGAATCTCTGCTATCATAAACAAACACCTTCGACCTATTACTCGGAACCTACCCTCCTGTATGAAAGATACCAACCCTTTCCTCCACCGACTCTCCACAGTTCCTGTCACTTTACTGCATGGTGCCCTGCTCTCCACTATTGATGCCACTTCCCTTTACACTAACATTCGTAATGCCTATGGCCTTACCACTATTGAACACTACCTTTCCCAGTGCCTGACAGATTCCAAACCAACAACCTCCTTCCTAGTCGCCATGGCCAACTATATCCTCACCCCAAAATTACTTCTCATTTGAAGGCGTTACCTACAAACAAATCCGAGGTACGGCTATGGTGATCCAAATGGCACCATCCTATGCCAACTTATTCATGGGACATTTAGAAGAATCCTTCCTGAAATCTCCTCACCTGGTTCAGATCCATTGATGACATCTTTGCAGTCTGGATCAAAGGTGAGGACACCCTTTCAGCATTCCTTCAGAACCTCAACAACTTCTCCCCCATTGTCGCATCTGCAGTGACAAGTGGTCCCTCTCAAAATTTACCAAGGGTCTCACTGAAGCCTTCATAGACTGTAAATATCCTCCCAACCTTGTACAAAAACAAATCTCCTGTACCATATCTTTCCAGTCTCCTACCACCTCCCACAGTCCCACCATCCATCCACAGAGGAGCATTCCCCTCATAACTCAGTACCACCTAGGACTGGAGCAACTGAATTACATTCTCCGCCAGGCTTTCAACTATCTCTCGTCGTGTCCTGAAATGAGAAATGTCCTGCCCACTATCCTTCCCACCCCTCCCACAGTGGTTTTCCACCATCCACCAAATCTGCACAACATACTCATCCATCATTACACAACCCCTGCCCCCAATCCCTTACCTCATGGCTCATACCCCTGTAATAGATCTAGATGCAAGACCTGTCCCATACATCCTCCCACAACCACCTACTCCAGTCCAGTCACTAACATCACCTATCCCATTGAAGACAGGGCTAGCTGTGAAACCAGTCATGTGATCTATAAGCTGAGCTGTAGCCACTGTGCTGGATTCTATGTGGGCATGACAACCAACGAGCTGTCTGTCTGCATGAATGGCCACTGACAACCTGTGGCTGGGAAATGAGTGGACCACCCTGTTGCTGAACATGCTGCCAAACATGACATCCTTCATTTCAATGACTGCTTCACAGCCAGTGCCATATGAATCCTTCCCACCAACACCAGCTTTTCTGAATTGTGCAGTTGGGAACTGAACTTACCCTGCACAATACATCCTATGTTCAAGTGACCCTCCTGGTTGCAACCTTCGTTAGTCACTGCCCTCACCCATCCAGACCCTTTCCTGTTCCCATTCCAGCACTACACATCCGTCATTCCCCCATCACACTCATGTTTCATGTTGTTTTACTTCTCTCCTTTTTCGCAGCTCCCCCCCCCCCTTCCCCATTCCCCTCCATCCCCACCTCTCCCCTGCCCTCCGTCTAACCTGCAGCACTTCACTGTCTGCCACCACCACTATACTATCCCTCCCCCTGCTCGCCCCAGGCTCTTCCTTACGCCCACCCAGTCACCACTCCCAGCATGCACTGGTGCTGCTGCTCTCAGTGTGATTTCAGTTGCCCGAGACTGCAGTCGTGTGAGAGAGTTGTGTTTCCATGACTGTGTGTATGTGTGTGTGTGTGTGTGTGTGTGTGTGTGTGTGTGTTGTCTATTGTTGATGAAGGCCTTAACTGCCAAAAGCTTTATTTGTGACGGTCTTTTTGTTGTGCCTATCTGCGACTCAGTGTCTCCACTATTTGGTGAGTAGCAACTTTCCTTTTTGTAATATTGTTACACTCCTTCCTGGATTTTCCATGGTTGACTTTGCAAGATGTAACATACTGCTTATTTCTGCTCAGTGCATGACTAACAGAGCCTTATACATAAATTATATGCGCAATGCTCAATGCATGGGGCGAGGGGAAAGGAGTGGGGGGAGTGAAATTTAGCAGAATGGGGTTGGACAAAACAAATCTATTGATACATCTCTCAATCAGAGATTACACTCATATCACATTTTATATTCACTCACAGTAGACAACTTTTAACGTCATATACATACAAGCGTTGGAACTGTAAGAGTGGCAACTATTTATTTACAGCTCATACAAAATAGATACATATTTCAAAGTTTTACTGACCTTCAAAGTAGTCACCAGCATTGTGTATAACGTGTTGCCAGTGACGTGGAAGTCGTAGGATACCCTTTGCAGTGCCAGTTGTGTGGACAGTTTGAGCAGCGCGGTCTATTGCCCGACAAATTTGTAGCAGTTCTGAAGCAAATGCTGTGAAGTGTTTCCTTCAGTTTAGAAATCGAGTTGAACTTACGAGGGCTTAAGTCAGGCGAATGCAGCAAGTAGTATAGCACATAGCAGCCCCATCAGGCAAACAAATCAGTAACAGCTTGCACTGTACGTGCTTGAGCATTATGCTGCAAAATGATGGTCAGGACCTGCAGAAAGCATCATCACTTCTGTCTCTGTGCAGCTCATTTTTGGAACACAACCTATGATCAGCTTAGAGACAGAAGTGACGACAATTTCTGCAGGACCAGACCATCATTTTACAGGACAATGCCAAGCACGTACAGTGCAAGCTGTTACTGATTTGTTTGACTGATGGGGCTGCTAAGTGCTATACCACTTACTGCACTCCCCTGAATTAAGCCCTCGTAATTTCAACAGTGATGTGGAAGTGTAGGATACTCTTAATAGAAACAAATGATGTATTGTATATATATTCATACTATTAGTATTGTTATTTCAGCTTTTTATAAAAAAAAGACATGTTCCACATCCACGAGGATCTCCTCAGCACAGATCTATGGAACGAAAAACTAATATAATCTAATCTAATCTTAGCAGTGCTAGTTGTGTTGACAGTTCAAGCAGCGCGGTCCATTGAGCAATGAATTGGTAGCAGTTCTGAAGCAAATGCCGTGAAGTGTTTCCTTCAGTTTAGAAATCAAGTTGAACTTACGAGGGCTTAAGTCAGGGGAATGCAGTAAGTGGTATAGCACTTAGCAGCCTCATCAGTCAAACAAATCAGTAACAGCTCGAACTGTGCATGCTTGAGCATTGTGCTGCAAAATGATGGTCAGGACCTGCAGAAAGTGTCATCACTTCTGTCTCTGTGCAGCTCATTTTTGGAACACAATCTACAATCAGCTTAGAGACAGAAGTGACGACACTTTCTGCAAGACCAGACCATCATTTTGCGGGATAATGCTCAAGCACGTGCAGTGCAAGCTGTTACTGATTTGTTTGACTGATGGGGCAGCTAAGCGATACACCACCTACTGCACTCCCCTGACTTAAGCCCTCATGAGTTTAACTCGATTTCTAAACTGAAGGAAACACTTCACAGCATTTGTTTCAGAACTGCAACAGATTTGTCGGGCAATAGACCACGTCACACGAATTGTCAACACAACTGGGACTGATAAGAGTATCCTATGACTTCCACATCGCTGGCAATGGATTATACATAATGCTGGTAACTATTTTGAAGGTCAGTAAAACTTTGAAACATGTATCTATTTTGTACTAGCTGGAAATAAATAATTGCCACTATTAAAGATCTAACACCCGTACAAATACTTAGGAGAGTAGAGTAGCTACACTCATTAGAACTTGCATTAAACTATATAGTAATGAAAATAACAAAATGTTGACAAAAGTATCCAAATGAAGGCATTGAATCTATATCAGAGTATAAACAAAGTGCAGAATCAATATTTTATGATCTTTGTAACTAAAAACGATTATCGTAGTAAAATGCACTTCATATAAATGTGATAACTTCAAGTTGAACAAATATATTTCAAGGAAGATGCAACACATGAAAGTCACAGGTCAAATCATAACTGAGTCCAAGTCTAGCGGCCGCTGGCTGGCTGGCCGCTTAGGTGGCGCTGCTGCTGCATGGCTGGCAGACAGCACCGCATGTAGACGACGTGCGTAACTGCGCGGCGGCACTTTGAAAGATCGGCGAGTCACAACACTTTT
Organism: Schistocerca americana; assembly: GCF_021461395.2. Classification (NCBI taxonomy): domain Eukaryota; kingdom Metazoa; phylum Arthropoda; class Insecta; order Orthoptera; family Acrididae; genus Schistocerca; species Schistocerca americana. The sequence goes on from NC_060122.1 coordinate 424,015,602, forward strand.
ACCCCCTTTGAATTTTTTGCACAGGTCTTGATGGAGGTGGCCTGTAGATTGCTAATGTCCATAGGTGTTGTTTGACTGGCCCTAAAGTCTCGAGGAGAAGGCTTCCCGTACGGACAGAAGTGTCCCCGATGATAACGGGTTGAGATGACAGGAGACGTGGGGGTCAAATCTGCTGTGGCCCCGGGGACCAATCTGCCCGTTGCGGCAAGTCCGGTTGTTATAACAGGAGACATGGGTGATGTGTCCGGGTCTGTAGGAGGAGGAGGCGAGTAGAGTTGCTCCGACAAATGATGGACATCTGGTTCCTACATGGGCACGTCTCCTAGTGGCCTAAGTTCTTGTGCTGGCACCGATATGATGGTGAGAGGACTGCGTTGTGAGTAATGAGAGATTCCAGTATTCCAAGCGTCAGGTAGAGCCGAGGGTGGTGCAGCGAAATCCGCAACAGGCATTACCGGCACACGAGACCGAAGCTGGTCCGAATGATGCACTGCAAAACCCGTGTCCGTCTGGATTTCATACAGGCGTCGGCCACAGTGTCGTAAGATGCGGCCAGGACTCCATTTTGGACGCCTGCCATATCCCCGTTGTCATACAAGGTCATAGGCGGTGAACCGGCTAAGCAAAGACACACGCGGCTGTGAGGTGGAAGGCCGCAGAAGAGAAAGTAGCGTGCAGGTCTGTCAGCCATGTAAGAGCTCAGCTGGGCTGTGGTCGCCAATGGGGGTGAAACGGTAAGAAACCAGAAATTGGAGAAGCGCATCATCAGCAGCAGAAAAAGTCAGGAGTTTCCTCATCTGAGCCTTAAATGTGCGGATCAGTCGTTCAATGTCACCAATTGACTGTGGATGAAACGGAGGGGCCGTGACATGCATGATGCCGTGACGGGCACAAAAATCCACAAAATCGGAAGAGGCAAATTGCGGACCATTAGCAGTAAAAAGAGTAGAGGGAAGGCCTTACAAAGAGAAAATGTGAGCTAGAGCATTGGTGGTTGCCGCGGTGGTAGGCGACGTGCAACTGACAATGAAAGGAAAGTTAGAATAGGCGTCAACAACGAGAAGCCAATAAGTACATAAAAAAGGTCCCACGAAGTCAGCATGAATACGCTGCCAGGGATTCTCAGACCAAGGCCACGGTGACAAAGATGACTTCGGGCGGCGGCGGCCTGTGACACACAAGGGCCGCTGACAGCAACCATGTGTGCGATTTCAAAGTCGATGCTGAGCCAGTATACATGACAGTGCACCAGAGATCTTGTGCGAGAGACACCCCAGTGCCCTTGGTGAAGGAGGCGCTAGACTTAAGCACGCAAAGACGCAGGTACCACAACACGCGGCCAAGCATTTTCGGTGGAGAGGAGGATAACACCATCCCTAGCCGTGAGGCTGTAACGCAAAGCATAGTTCCGCAACGGATCAGAAGTCTTAGCGGACGGACGATCTGGCCAACCCTTCTGAATACTGCGTAAAACCCGGGAGAGGGTAGGATTAGAGCACGTAGCAGCCGCCAGCTGGTTCCCAGTGATGGGGAACCCGTCCACAACCCGCTGCTCGGCAACATCCAGGTGGAAACACAAAAGTTCGTCCCTATTGAATGCCAGATCAGGACCCATGGGAAGGCGAGACAGTGCATCAGCATTCACATGTTGAGCTGTCAGCCGGAATGAATCTCATAATTGAAACGAGACAAGTAAAGAGCCCAATGCTGGCGGCGGTGTGCAGCCTTATCGGGAAGTGACGTTGATGGATGAAACAAGGAAACAAGTGGTTTGTGATCCGTAACAAGAGAAAAACACCAGACTTATGAAGAGCATAAATACTGGCCAAAGCATCTTTTTCAATTTTAGAATACTTTTGCTGGGCACTGGTGAGCATTTTGGAGGCATGAACAATGGGTTGCTCAGAACCTCAGAGAAATGGTGCGCAAGGACTGCACCGACCCCGTATTGAGAGGTGTCCGTGGCAAGAACAAGATTTTGGCCAGGTCGATAAGTAGCCAGGCACGGGGCCTGTTTCAGCATAGTCTTCAATTTCTGGAATGCCACATCGCATGACGCGGACCAGTGAAAAGGCGCTGCTGGAGCGCAAATAGAGGCATGGGGCGACGTCGGAGAAATATAACCTCTGTGCGATATTGACGAAGCGTGTGGCGTGTCCCCGCCGGCCGACGTGGCCGCAGTATGCTCCCAAGTGCAGCCTCGGCCTATCTGTAAACAAACCTCTAAGAAACTGCAGCAAAACCCACGGGAACTTCCTTCATGTCCGCGTTGTTTTACGAAACATTCACGAGAAGAGTGTCCACAAAGTTGGGCCGTGTGTCACAAACGCAAAAACAAAAAAGGGGTCATCCGTTTGCAAATCCGACCGCATACATGATGTTCATGAACATGACGCTCATTCTGATTCTGTGTTGTCTGTCAATTGTACTTCTTCCCTTTCAGGGAAGTTATTCCTCACTGTCCAAATACTTGGTCGAGATGTTCGCATGCAGTTGGATACTGGTTCTGCAGCCACTATCATCAATTCTCAGACGTATCTTCAGTTGACTTCTCGAATCCTGTTACCTGTCACTAGGCAATTACGGACTTACAATAAACAGAAGATTTCTCTCTTGGGACAATTTGACGCTGAGGTATCTTACAAATCTGTCGTTCGCACTGTTCCCATATTTGTGGTCGACCATAGTAACGCGGAGAATCTTTTTGGTTTCGATGCCGTTCGCGTTTTTGGGTTCTCCGTAGATGACTGTCAATGTCGTCTCTGATGCTATTCCTTATGCTCAATTGGATTCCTTGTCGACGACATCTTCGTCCCTTTTTTCTCCTGGGTTAGGCCGTGCAAACGACTTTGAAGCTCATATCACGCTCAAACCCATTGCTCGGCCTAAGTTTTTTCGGGCTCGGCCCATTCCTGTGGCCCTCGTGATCAGGTCAAACGGGAGCTGGATCGTCTCACTGCTTCAGGGGTCTTGCTTCCTGTCACTTCCAGTAAGTGGTCCTCTCCTGTCGTTGTCGTTGCTAAGCCAAATGGTGATATTCGTCTCTGTGGCGATTTCAAACTCACTGTAAATGCTCAATGCCTTATCGACACTTACCCTATGCCTCGACCTGAAGAATTGTTCACTAAACTTGCTGAAGGCCAGTATTTTTCTAAACTTGACCTGTCAGAAGCTTATCATCAACTTCCTCTCGACGCTGCTTCCGGCAGTTTCTGGTCCTTAACACGCCTTTCGGCCTCTATCAATACCAACGATTGTCATTCTGGGTTGCCAGCGCCCCTGCTCTCTTTCAGCGATTCTTGGAACAATTATTGCTCACTGTCCCTGGGTGTATCAATTACCAGGATGACATTGTTGTCACTGGCTCCACCAATGACGAACATCTTCAAAATCCCTGCACACTTTTTCATGTCTTTCAGACTGCCGGTCTTAAGTGTAATCTTCAGAAATAGAAATTTTTTCAGGCATCTATCACGTACTTGGGGTTTCAACTCTCTCGGGATGGTATTCATCTGCTTCAGCAAACTCGCTGTGTTCGATGGCCTTCCTCGCCCTACATCTGTTAAGGAACTGGAGGCCTTGTTGCGGAAAATAGCATACTATCACAAGTTTTTACCGTCTGCTGCTTCGGTGGCTCAGGCGTTGCATCGCCTGTTGCATAAAAACGTGCCTTTTCACTGGTCCGCGTCATGCGATGCGGCTTTCCAGAAATTGAAGACTATGCTGAAACAGGCCCCGTGCCTGGCTACTTATCGACCTGGCCAACATTTTGTACTTGCCACGGACGTCTCTCAATACGGGGTCGGTGCAGTCCTTGCGCACCGTTTCTCAGACGGTTCTGAACAACCCATTGCTTATGCCTCCAAAACGCTCACGGATACCCAACAAAAGTATTTTAAAATTGAAAAAGAAGCTTTGGCCAGTATTTATGCTCTTCATAAGTTTGGTGTTTTTCTCTATGGAGTCAAATTTCATCTTGTTACAGATCACAAACCATTGGTTTCCTTGTTTCATCCAGCAACGTCACTTCCCCACAGGGCTGCACACCGCCGCCAGCAATGGGCTCCTTACTTATCTCATTTCAATTATGATATTCATTTCCGGCCGATGGCTCAACATGTGAATGTTGATGCACTGTCTTGCTTTCCCATGGGTCCTGATCTGGCATTCGATAGGGACGAACTTTTGTGTTTCCACTTGGATGTTGCCGAGCAGCGGGTTGTGGACGGGTTCCCCATCACCGGGGACCAGCTGCCGGCTGCTATGGGTTCTGACCCTACCCTCTGCCGGGTTTTATGCAGTATTCAGAAGGGTTTGCCAGATCGTCAGTCCGCTAAGACTTCTCATCCGTTGCGGAACTATGCTTTGCGTTACAGCCTCACGGCTAGGGATGGTGTTATCCTCTTCTCCACAAAAAATGCTTGGCCGCGTGTTGTGGTACCTGCGTCTTTGCGTGCTTAAGTCTTGCGCCTCCTTCACCAAGGGCACTGGGGTGTCTCTCGCACAAAATCTCTGCCTCACTGTCATGTGTACTGGCTCAGCATCGACTCTGAAATCGCACACATGGTCGCTGCCAGCGGCCCTTGTGTGTCACAGGCTGCCGCCGCCCGAAGTCATCTTTGTCACCGTGGCCTTGGTCTGAGAATCCCTGGCAGCGTATTCATGCTGACTTTGTGGGACCTTTTTTAGGTACTTGTTGGCTTCTCTTTATTGATGCCTACTCTAACTTTCCTTTCATTGTCCGTTGCACGTCACCTACCACTGTGACAACCACCAATGCTCTAGCTCGCATTTTCTCTTTGTAAGGCCTTCCCTCTACTCTTTTTACTGCTAATGGTCTGCAATTTGCCTGTTCCGATTTTGTGGATTTTTGTGCCCGTCACGGCATCATGCATGTCACGGCCCCTCCGTTTCATCCACAGTCAATTGGTGACACTGAACGACTGATCCGCACATTTAAGGCTCAGATGAGGAAACTCCTGACTTTTTCTGCTGCTGATGATGCGCTTCTCCAATTTCTGGTTTCTTACCGTTTCACCCCCATGGGCGACCACAGCCCAGCTGAGCTCTTACATGGCTCACAGACCCGCACGCTACTTCATCTTCTGCCGCCTTCCACCTCACAGCCGCATGTGTCTTCGCTTAGCCGGTTCACCGCCTATGACCTTGTATGACAACGGGGATATGGCAGGCGGCCAAAATGGAGTCCTGGCCGCATCTTACGACACTGTGGCCGACGCCTGTATGAAATCCAGACGGACACGGGTGTTGCAATGCGTCATTCGGACCAGCTTCGGTCTCGTGTGCCGGCAATGCCTGTTGCGGATTTTGCTACACCACCTTCGGCTCTACCTGACGCTCGGAATACTGGAATCTCTCATTACTCACAACGCAGTCCTCTCACCATCATATCGGTGCCAGCACAAGAACTTAGGCCACTAGGAGACGTGCCATGCAGGAACCAGATGTCCATCATCTGTCAGAGCAACTCTACTCGCCTCCTCCTCCTACAGACCCGGACACATCACCCATGTCTCCTGTTATAACAACCGGACTTGCCGCAACGGGCAGATTGGTCCCCGGGGCCACAGCAGATTTGACCCCCACGTCTCCTGTCATCTCAACCCGTTATCATCGGGGACACTTCTGTCAGTACGGGAAGCCTGCTCCTCGAGACTTTAGGGCCAGTCAAACAACACCTATGGACATTAGCAATCTACAGGTCACCTCCATCAAGACCTGTGCGAAAAATTCTAAGGGGGGAAATGTGGCGTGACTCGCCGATCTTTCAAAGTGCCGTTGCGCAGTTACGCACGTCGTCTACATGCGGTGCTGTCTGCCAGCCATGAAGCAGCAGCGCCACCTTAGCGGTCAGCCAGTCAGCAGCCGCTAGACTTGGACTCAGTTATGATTTGACTGTTAGAGTGTACACACGTCTTACTCTGTTTACTTGGTCTGTGACTTTCATGTATTGCGTTTTCCTTGAAATATATTTGTTCAACTTGAAGTTATAACTCTGCAAATGTGTGAAGAGGTTCAATGTGTATCGTGTTTTGAGTTACATCCTGTACCTAGATGCGAAAAACCTATATGGGATTGCTATGAAAATGTCTCTGCCAATTGGTTGGGGTCAATGGCTATCCAATGAAGTAGTCATCAGATTAGGTATGTTCTTGGATGAACCAGCAGATTCTGGGTAGAATATTTCATGGAAGCAGACCCGACATTCTCAATAATCTGCATGATGCACACAGTGATTTGCTACTACGTTAGGAGCTTCTAGTCCCTTCCCAAGCTTATCACAAGGCTGAAAGATAAAAAGAGATACAAAGTACGCTACAGAAACCTCCAGCAATGCATTAAGTTGGGGATGAAATTGGATAGAGTTCCCCTTACTATTTCTTTCAAGCAGCATCCTCAGTTAAAGGAATCTACTATATTGGCCTTCAATGACATGTGATTTTGAAAAAGATTTTTTAAACTTATGAACAGTACAGTTATTTGGTAAAATACTAAAGAATCTTAAACATCACCACAAAACTCACATAACAATTAAATGGGCGTGCATTGTGGTGCAAAGGATTATATTGCCAGGCCAAATTTTAAATGAGTCAGTATCCTCAATCAAGAATTCATCCCTCTGGCGATGGCAAAGGCTTCAGTAGAGCATATTGGATCTACCCAGTCCCCACATGTTCCGGATTCATTGAATACATCCAAAGTTACTTAATACAGACACTGATAGCGGTCAGTCGCTTATGTTAGCTGCCACCAACATTAGAACAAGTGGCAAAAGACACTTTTACGAAGTAGAGATAAATAATTGTTTAAACAATATTTAACAACATTTTACTGTCATTTAAAGTGATTATATATGCACAAGAATGTTGGCTTATTTATTTATGAACAAACTATTATTCACGTTTATTGTATATGGTCTGAGTTTGACAGAACACTTATAACATTTCTTTATTTAAATATTGTTATAATGTATTAGTTTAGTGCAGAAAGTGGTTAAGTTGAGTCAAAACCACATTGTTGAAAATAAGAATGATGTATTTCTGGTGGGGATGGCCTTCAGCCAATTAGAATTAGACAGTGGCAGAACACTTCTGAAATCAAGTGGAAACACATTTTTCGAGAGGTTTGCTCTAGGGAGCAATTCTGGACACTTTACACAGACATTTGTTGGGAGGCAGACCTACCTGTGGCAACATGGGTTTTTGGTCACAAGGGGATTAGTAAATATCAGTTAGGAAATATTTCAGCGTACAAATGTCTGACTTTAGACACACCATAACTCGCAAGTTCATACATGAGGTGCAGGTTCACCATGTGCTGCTTGTATACCTTTTAGCCAATTGCACTGTGAGTGTTACAAGAACAGTAGGAAGCAGATTCCTCAAGCAAAATCATCATCCAAGATGCATGAAAAACTAAGTCCAACACCCTCTGTCTACCACACTATTCGTTGATGAAGCAAAGTTTACCAGCAATGGAGTGAAGAATTTTCACAACAGTCATGTATGGGTGGATGAGAATCCATTTGCAGTTTTGGAAACAAGACATCAACAACAGATTAAGACTGGTGCAAGGGCTGATGTAATAGGAGACAGATTAGTTGGACCTTTCATTTTCCACGGAACAATTACTGGAGCATCATACAGTGAAGACCACCCAATGGTCTTTAGCCACTACAGTGCTTTAACTTTTGAAGGGACTGTAACTTTTATGAGGTCTGGATGTGTTCCAGTGCAGAACTTCAACTTTTCTGCTTGCATTACTGAACAGAGAATAGACAGAATATGAGTTCCTGCTTGTTATCCCTTGTGTGTTAGTGTAACAGTCATCATGCTGAACTCTAAATCACTTTGGGATGGTGAATAGTTTGTGCACTGTGATCATGAAATGGACTTAGTTTTTCATGCATCTTGGATGATGATTTTGCTTGAGGAATATGCTTCCTACTGTTCTTGTAACACTCACAGTGCAACTTTATTGCATTCTGTAGGATATCTTCCTGTCCGTGTTACATCTCGTTCTCATAGGACCACTTTCCATTTAACTGAGATTTATTTTCTTGAACAAACATTATTCAACATAATTTTCTGGTGTCATCTACATCAATTAAAGACACTGGAATAGAACTATTTTCAGTAATTATTCATTTATCTTTTATTTAATCTTGCTGTTTAGTCCATAAATTTACAGTTTGAGCCAACACATAGCCTATTTCATTGCAGGATCACAACCACAGGTTATTATTTGCAGTGAGTTAGCTGCTGGGCATGAAAGCATGTATGTTATGGCTCAACCCTACGACATTATTGAGCTGCTCTTTTCAAACAAAGCCGTGCATAGCCCAGTTACCTAAGGTATGAAGAACATTAGGTAAAGTTACATGTTGTTTGCTCATATAGAATGCTGGGTAGAGAAACAGCTACTCAGCAGAATACCCATTAGGTAATATCTTAGCTAGTGGCCAAAGCTGGAGGGTGACGTATTCTTGTTGGACTAGTGTGTACTGTACTTCTCTGGCTAATAGGTATATAAGCAGCACATGGTGGACCTTCACCTCATGTATGAACTTGCGAGTTATGGTGTGTCTGAAGTCAGACATTTGTACGCTGAAAGATTTCCTGACAGATATTTACCAAACAATAAGACCTTCTCAAAGAATACATGCATATTTTGTGGGGATAGGTTCTTTTGTGAAAAGGTGATTTCATCATAGCAGAGCAAATAATGATAGACCGTGATTTCATCATAGCAGAGCAAATAATGATAGACCATCTGATTTAAAAGATAAAGTACTTCATTATACTGAGGTAAATAATGGCAGCAGGACCAGAGAAATAGCAGAAACTGAGAATGTGAGTCATGTGACAGTGTGGGTAGTGTTTCGAGAGCAACACTTTTATCCATGGTATCTTCAGAGATTGCAAGGTCTCATTGAAACTGATTTTCAGTCAAGAAAGGTTTTTGTATTTGGTTACTGAGGACAACACTCAAGACCAACACCCTCTGTCTACCACACTATTCGTTGATGAAGCAAAACTTACCAGGAATGGAGTGAAGAATTTTCACAGTAGTCATGTATGGGTGGATGAGAATCCATTTGCAGTTTTGGAAACAAGACATGAACAACAGATTAAGACTGGTGCAAGGGCTGATGTAATAGGAGACAGATTAGTTTTTTTCCTAGGACGATTCTGTCAATGCGTGATTTGCGTGCAGCGCCGGTGACCTGTGGTGGGAATGATTCACGTTTCCCCTTAACTTTAGGAGCTGTCTGAATACCTGTTGAAGTGTAGGAATGTAGCTGACTTAACCGTGTTGTCATCTAGACGACCCAATAGTGAACTAATACTTAGTATGTGTTGCATAGTTTTCGTGATCACGTGGATATTTTTGAGAAGATTCAATATGGATGTGTGTTTCCGCTACACCATTATTCCCTTCCATGTAAATTGTCCGGTTGACTGCTTCTGTGCATTTCGCACCTTTATTTAGTTGAGGGAACATCGATTGTGGTGGGTGCATCTAGCAGATGAAAGATGGCTGGAAGACACGTTTGCTGGTTCGCTCTAGAAGTGAGAAACACCTTAGTTGACTTTGTTACATCACCGACATCAGTATTCACAAGAGGAAATATCAGTTTCATCTTTTTTTTTTCTTTTCTTTTCGAGTTCTCACATAAAGGTCTTCACAGAGGGGATATGTTTCTGGTTACTAAGTGGTTTACAGCACCCTGCACCTCGTTGAAGTTTAGGCTTTGTAGAGAAATAATTTGGGGTCTGCATCTTCAGAGTTATGTTGTGCGAGTGATCGGTAGGATACTGCTGTGTGCTTGATATCAAGAAGTACAGCGAAAATGTTATAGTATTATGGCAAGCCATGCGAAAATAAATGTGTTCTTGTAATTCCAGAGTCTGGAGATGTGTGTAGAAAAGCAAGCAAGCAAGCAGGTCCAGACCAGAAACAGTAATGCGTTTGTGCTGAGGGGAAACGAGCCCAAATCTGTGGAACAATTGTGAGAGTGGCTTCGTTCCACTGAGGGTGCTCTGGTCATGCGTTGGGTGTGGATGACTTGTGACCATCGGCTGTGGGAAAATATCTAGTGCTGCAAGGAGTATAAACGGTACTGTCTGTCTTTGCAGTATATGAAGGAGCATACGAATGATGTAAAGGGGGCGATTTTTGTATGGTGCAGGATACAAATTGTATGTTAACCACATCGACACAGTACACGGCGATATATTGCTGGGTTGGAGATCGGTTTCACGCTCTAATATACAAGCTCCTGTCCTCAGTCGGATAGCAGTGTAATTGAGTAACAGCCTTTTCGTATTTGACAATATGTAGGGCACTTTGCAAGGTTTAATTGTGGGTGCAATATGACTATCTGTGTGAAATAGATTTTTGTGGTTGGAAGTCTCATCCACAGAAAGAAGAAAAAAAGGCGGCATCAGTAATTCGGCGGGTAAATTCGACATGAGCCAAAAATAATGCTGGTTGGTTGGTTGTTTCGGGGAAGGAGACCAGACAGCGAGGGCATCGGTCTCATCGGATTAGGGAAGGATGGGGAAGGAAGTCCGCCGTGCCCTTTGAAAGGAACCATCCCGGCATTTGCCTGGAGCGATTTAGGGAAATCCGCGCTATTTTCGTAAACAGGTTCTATTAGGACAAGAATTTCCATGTAAACAAGCCGAGACATCATAAAAGCTTCTAAAAAACAGACCATTAACTATTTCTGGTACACTACACAATTTCCGAGAGGTTGACATGGCTCTTATTTTACATAGACATGTGATGTTAGTATAACATTGAGAACCTTTTAGATGGTGAGTCACCATGTGGACATTTCGCTGGGGCAGGTAAGTATGGCTGGATACAGCTCATATGTTCCGTTAGGATCGCTAGGGAGAAAGCAGCCTGTGCTAATCTGGAAAAAATTTCTATAGTGCAATCTGTGACGTCAGTGTCCACAGATATAGTGTCAGCAATGGTAAACACACATGCTGCCCAGAGGCGTTTCATGTATTGGATCAGTGTGAGCGCACCTTGGAGTTCTGTGGCGAGGTGGACAAGTGTGTGTGCTGTACCTCACGTGATCGGCGAGGACTTGATGGCGGAGTAGGAGACACTGCGGAATCGGGCTGCTGCAATCAGCCTGGTTGCTGCAGCCCTACCCCCTAGCCTGAGGGAGGGCAGCCATGGACGCCAGAGCGATTCTGTGGTTGCCATGGCCAGGGCAGGGTCAGGCCCTGGGACAGCCACAGCGGCGGCGTTGGTGGTGGTGGTGGTGGTGGTGGTGGTGGTGGTGGTGGTGTAGGCGGCAGAGTGCCGGATGTTGAGTGGTGGGATGTTATTTTTATTAGCAATCTTTTGTTTAAATTATATTCCATTGATTCACTGACCAATAGGATGCCACGAATTTAAAAACTACCCCACACACGTGAGAAATATCGATTTAATTAATTTGCATAAATTTTTTATATCAACATGGGGTTAGTGGTACAATAGTTAATGGGAGGGTGTGCGTGACTGGGTGACATGGAGCAGGACAGCAGGTTAAGTGGAGAATACTAGGTTAATTTGAATAATTTTTATGTAAAATGCAGTACAATAGTTTAAGGGGGTGGGTGACAAAGAAGAATGCGCCAGAAATGGCGTTCAAAAGTATGTGAAATTCGAGAAGTGTACCAGAAAATGATGGGAGGACAACTAATTACTTAATCTGGTATTAAAGGTGGTACAACAGTTTATGGAAATGGGGGTGACATGGAAAACCACTTAACAGAACAATAGGTTAAGTGCTGACAAAGGGCCAAACATTAGGTTAAGACACCCAGAGTACAGTGCCGAACATTAGGTTATGCAACATGTTTGCTCTATGTTATTACTTCTTACGAGGCTAACATGTTGCCAAACAGCAGAGAATGATGAGCAAGAGAAATCCAACCCCCCAAATTGTTTCTTATAAATAAACAATGTACCCTTGAATTTCCTGTTATGAGACCCTTCCTCAACATCATCAGACCGCCATCTTAGATTACATCATGGAAGGATCGACAGCACCCTCTGAGGGTGGCGGTACTGTGTACTAGGCCCGGACCTCGTGGCGAACACACTGTTTCCCGCCATTTTCCTCCACCCCAGACCGCCATCTTGGACTATGTCACAGAACGAATGACAGTGCACTCTGATGGCGGTCCTGTGAACTAGGTTACTTGGACTCTGGACCTTATGGTAAATACACTGGATGGAGGTACTGCCTCTAATTGTTTAAATAAAGACCGACAACAGAGACTTATGTACAGCACAGGTTGAGTTTTCTTCCCACCATTTCCTAGGAAGAGGTGGCGGTCGGATGACTTAGGTTAGTGGAGGTAGCCCAAGTGCCCTTTCTTTCTTGCTATTTTCTTAGGTTAGTAGAGATAGCCCAAGTGGCCTTTCTTTAGTGCCAAAATTCAAATTTCCCTCCAATCTCTAGGAAGAGGTGGTGGTCTGATGACTTATGTTAGTGGAGGTAGCTCAAATGACCTATCTTCCCGCCATTTTCTTAGGTTAGTATAGAAAGTTGTGGTGTTGCATTATCCTGATTGAATTTGAACTTCCCGCCATTTTCTGGGGGGAGGGGACAGGAGGTTAGGTTAGTGGAGGGAGCCCAGTTGATCTACCTTCCCACCAAAATTCGCCATCTTGGATGATGTCATGCACTATTTCCAAGTCTACAGGGCGCCATCTTGGATGACGTCATCGCCGCCATCTTGGATACAAGTGGCAACTGTGGAGAGTGGGGTGGCACACACCTTGTCCCACTACTGGCATTTACCTGAAGCGATTTAGGAATCCATATAAAACCTAAATCAGTATGATGTGAATGAGTTTGAACCACCGTCCACCCAAATGCGAGTTCAGAAAATTGCATATCTAAAAGTTCATGACATATTTCGAAACTCACAAAGATCATAAAAAAAAGAAAAAACAAACAGAATTCGAAGCACTGTCCTCCAGACGAGAAAAATGGCCGGAATTTTCGGTGAATTTCCGATGTCCTACAAATGGTGGTCTGGAGATGCTCTAAAGCATCCTACCTGTCTGAACCAGAGGAGGCTGCTCTGCTTTGACTTGTCTCTGAACCCTCGAACAAAGAAGACATCACGTGACTGTCTGATGTCACGGAATTTTCTGTAGATACACTGCTCTGCCCTCGTCTTGTTCAGACCAGTCTGTAGAGAATCTTATGCTCTCCACCACAAACGATGTCTTGTGACTCTCACACATCACGGAACTTTCTTTGAATGGAGCATTGTGATTGGATTTACTGTATTTACCCACCAAATTGCTGCTGTTGGTATGGGAACACAGTCTGCCACTTTCAGCAGACGCACAAATTAATAGAATTTCAGCGGCAAACTATTTTGTAAGAATCGAGAAACATACAGCAGTCATATTGCACTAACAGGTACACCATGCATAAGTGGTGTATAGTTCAAGAATGGTATGAAGTACGGTATAGTAGCCAATGTTTGGGGACTCCTGCATGTATGTCTAGCATCAGGGCGCCGTCATGAAGGCCAAAACAGACCTACGTCCTAATTACAGATCATGTTACTAATTACCACGGGCCTGATATCAGCCTCCATTGATCTCGTGACCCTCAAACAAAGCATCAAGTGGTGGCATTCGGTTGACCTGGAAATTACAGACTCGCATCATGTTTGTATTTCTCAAGAGGCCACTCCCTGTTTGTCTGTGTGAACCAATGTCCCGAAATGTGCAGACAGATGCTCTCATCTCCCCTCAAAATACTGTGTACATGTTGAAATCAAAAATAGGATTAAATAATCCACTAGCACTACCCTATCAAATTAATTATTTAACAATTTACATCAAACACATCGTTTAATACACTCACCTCCACCTTACGATCATCCTTTCAAACATACTTTCGACGTTTGACAACCACACAAAAAAGATTATGTCAATCAAATAATGAAATTTCCGCCACAGATACAGTGTAGCACTAAATATACAAGAGGTCTTGTATGCACCCATGTTTGAGAGCACAAACACCCTCCTCCACCACGACGTTTCCACTAAACATGTAGGGTGAAAAAAATCCAAATGATCACATGAACTTGCGATCACGAAGCGCGCACCTTCTGCCAGGGGCCGTGGTCGCGCCATCCGCTGCAGGCAGGGACATCACACCGTCTCACAAACGCCGGTATTTTTTTATTCCGTTCATTCTCCACCTCTGACAAGTATCAGCAAGCACCTCATGCTTGTCCTGGACCAGCTGTTCTCAACTTGCTCGCAGTCATCTACTAACTTGTCTGAGCCAGCTCCTCCTGCAGTGGTCAGTCTCAGCTTGTTCACCATCCAGCCCCCTTCCACAGCTGGATAGAGTTAGCAAGCTCCAAGTCACCCACTGACAAGCTGCTCTAAAGACTACTTACTACCAATGTTACTTATACAGGTAAGGATTTATGTACGGTTAATATGGACATTCACCCACATACACTCCCTATGCTCTTCATCCAGTACAAGGGATGTAATTGTATTCAGGGTTTCTATACGTCTATGGAACCTGCAGCAATCGCATGCTACCAGGTCCCATAGACCAATAGATGCCACACAGTATGCAAACTCCCATTCCATTATTTTATGAATGGAGTTACACTTCTCCCCCTTGCACTCATACCTATTGCTACTGTCTAATCACTCGTTTCGGCTCAAAGCTTGTACGAGGATGCGTCAAATGAAAACCTTAAATTTGTAACAACAAATCGAAATTTCGCGCCATTATCCTGTAAGTTGGTAAGCGTGCTACAAACAGTGTGCAGAATGGCCTGTTGGTGGCTGTATAGTGTAGATGCACACATACTGTCGCAGTATCAGCATAAAGATGGCCGCCCCACATGTGACTTGCACCAGGGAAGAGCAGCGTTCTGTTATTCGGTTTTTGCTTAGTGAAGGTGTGACACCTACTGAAATTCATCGACAAATTAAGGTTCACAACGGTGATACATGTTTGTCACAGCAGCAAGCCTACAAATGGAGCAGGAAGTTCGCAAATGGTGTGACTTTAGTGGAAGGTGTTCGTCGTCCAGGTCAGGCACAACGAGTTATGACTCCACAGAACATTGCAGCAGACATAGTGAAGGAAAAGTGGGGAGTGACACTGAACGACACTGCAGCATGTTTACAGATTAGTCATGGGTCAGCACACCACAATGTGCATGATATGCTCCAGTTTCACAAAGTGTCTGCAAGATGAGTGCCATGGCAACTGACTCCTGAAATGAGAGAACGACGTGTTGATGCTTGTGAAGAACTTCTTCGGTGCTTTGAGTGAGGTGACGGCTTCCTTGCAAGAATCGTTACTGGGGATGAAACCTGGATTCACTTGGACCAACCAGAAACGGAGAGAGAGAGCAAGGAATGGCGCCATCCCTCATCACCAAAACCAAAGAAGTTTCGATCAGCAGGGAATGTTATGCTGACTCTCTTTTGGGACTAATAAGGCGTCATTTTGGAGCATTACATGCCTACAGGGACCACTGTCACTAGTTCATCATACACAGAGCTCCTAGAAAATCAAATTAAAGCGAAGTGGATTGCTGTCAGCAGGTGTCCTTTTGCAACAGGACAATGCGAGGCCCCACACTGCCCGTACAACAGTTGCAACAATCATATACCTGCACTTTGAGTGTCTTCCTTATCCACCATGGTCACCAGACCTTGCCCCAAGTGCTTTCCATATTTCTCGATCACACAAAAACGCAGTTGGAGGAAAGAAGTTCCGTTCTGATGAAGAGGTACACCACCCAGTGCATGAGTGATTGTGCGGACTACCAAAAGAATTTTTTTCTAAAGGAATTTATGCACTTTGTAAGCGCTGGAGATCTTGCATTGAGTGTGGGGGAGAGTGTATTGGAAAGTGATACAGCTTTGTAACCACTTCTGCACAAAAAATAATATTTAAAAAAATATTTAAGTTTTTCGATTGACACCCTCGTACATACATTTGTGACTAGACTTGGGAATTAAGGAATGATTTTTTTCTACCAGTAAATAAGAATAATGGGGATATAAGGTAATATATGGTAAAAAACTATTTTTTCTGGTTTATTCACAGTATAAGCATAGATAATATAATATTAATTACAACTAGAAAAAAAATGAGGTGTGATAAAAAAAGTAATGATAATTTTTTAATTTCATAGTTTTTATACATCGATTTCCAATTATTTTTTTATCTTGTTGGTACACATGTTCTTATTCATGTTTGCATTTTCAGCTGTGAAGAATATTTAGTTTATTGTTGATAGTCCAAAAGTTATAAGTGTTTTCGAGTGCTTAGCTAATTTTTACTTTTGAGAAAGAGTGATCAAAGAATTTGCATAAGATTTTGCAGCACCGCATTTAAAATGTTGATTGTGGCTTAGGCGAACGTACTATGAGAAAGAAAATAGTTAACAAGTGACATAAACGTTTCAAAGTGCGTCGAGAAGACGTTCAAGATGACAAGTGTCCTGGAAACCCCAGCACATGATTTACTGATGACAATGTGGAAGCAGTAATGAAATGGTTCCGGAAAATTGCTGAATCACATTCAGAGAGATTCCTCGTGATATCAGCATATCTTTTGGCTCTTACCAAGCAATTTTTTAAAATGTTTTCGGTATGAAATGTGTAGCAGCAAAGTTTGTTGCAAAATTGTATATACATGTGGCATTGAAACCAAGGACCAGTCGCTCAATGGAAACTGCAAAACAGGCCTGGAGAGTAAAGATAAAAAAAAAGAAAAAAAATCACAAGTGTGATCATATGTGAAGGCTCCTCTGATTATTTCCCTTGATTACAATGGGATGGTGTATCATGAGTTACTACCTTATGGTCATACGGTCGGTAAGGAATACTGCCTGGAAGTTATGCATTGTTTGCTTGAAGCAGTCTGAACAAAAATGACCAGAATTGTTGCAAAACCACTCATAGAAATTGTACCACAATAATGCTGTGACTCACATCACAATGCTTGGTCATGAGTTTTTGGCAGATAAAAACACAGTCGATGAAGGAGCTAAACACCATAATGAAAAGTGAGTTCTGTAAATGCTTCCAAGATTGGAAAAGGTGCTGGCATAAGTATATTGTATCTGACACTATTAGCGGAGGAAAGTTGCTACTACCATAAAGTGGAGATACTGAGTCGCAATAGGCATAACAAAAAGATTCACACAATTACAGCTTTCGGCCATTAAGGCCTTTGTTAGCAATAGACACACACACACACACATGCAAACACACACTCACGCAAACGCAACTTGCAAACACATCTGCAGTCTCAGAAAGCTGAAACCACACTTGGCACTTGCCGCTGGGGTGGAATGTTTATGGCTGTATGAACTGTTTGAGTACCCTATGCTCAACAGGTGTAGCACACTGAACAGAAGGGTGTCAAGGTCCATGTACATGACACTTATTCGAGCCCCGATGACGTAAGCAGCCCCTTTCTGGGGATACGCTGCGCCCACACACCTGCACCGTCTGCAGCTCATACAAAACAAAGTACTCAAAATCATAAGCAGTGCTCCACGATACACATGCATCGCGGACCTTCACCGGGAATACCGACTTGAGACTCTCACGGAGGTAATCCACAAACTCACCACAAGACTATACAGAAACTCCAGACATTCGCAGAACCCGTTTATTCTGAATCTGGGGAACTACGACCACAACCATAGGTGGATGTATAAAAGATCAAAAGACATACTTGTAAGGACCTAACATCTATGGCCAAGTACACGCAAGCAGAATGGTCCAGGTGAGCCCCTGTTAATCAGCCGCCATTACTGGATATCCAGTTGGAACACACTTGCCGAATAACTGGCACCATGCAGGGAAGCCGTACTTTACACTACATGCAGACAAGCTACATACGGGAAAGTGGTCTGCGTGGCGCCACCTGGGGAAGGTGTGTTGCCTTCCGAAACTGGGTTAAAACCGCCAGGAGACCCTCTGATTCCCGGAAACCTTCAGAATTTCTGAAGTGCTCTGTGGCTCAGAGGAACCTGAGTGGGGCGGGGACCGTAATGTCCTATCCCGTGGCCTTGACGTGGCCCCGTCGCTCAGTAACCCCCTTAGATGGGGTGAAGCTAACACGGGAAGAGCCGTCCATGCATGATGTTAAAAGGCTAGCTCTTAACTGGGTGCAATCCTCACTGAACCGCACTGGCCCACCGTGAATTATCAAAAGCGGTGGGTGAGACATGGTCGGCCATGATCCCCCAGTACGTGTGGAGGCCCTCCGGGGAACATAACTCGGGTTTGAGTGCCCCACCGTCTCGATGATGTCAAACTCCACAACATAAGACCCGGGCCATACCATCATTATATCACATCATCACTTTCATAACACCTCCGGGCTGTGGAACGATGAGGGTTGTTGTTGTGTCAAGGAAGGACGTTAAACTCCCGTCACGGTAGGACGTTAAACGTCCCCAACCCAAGGCGAAAGCGAAGGGTGCATGGCACAGGGGGAGCTGTGTCTGAAGGACCATCCATGTGTCCTTCACTTTTCGCAGGGCACAACACCAGCTGATGCTCTGCATGCCGGCGACCTCTTTTGTCGGCGTGGGACCTTGGTGCGAGTTGGCAAGTGCACTTTGCCGCACCCGTGGGTAACCGTGGCGTGTTCTGCCAAACCCAGGGGATGGTGACATCGCCTGGGCCAGGTTAGCTGGGTCCAGACCGCCGAACGACTGGGTGACCGGCCCGCCACCTGAGTAGGAGGGGGTCCCTGGCCTGCAAGGTGGGAGCTCGGGCTAGTTGGCGGGCGAAGGACGAGAAGTGCATCCGCTTCTCTGGAGTGCGGGGTGCACTTGCCGATAAACACTGGGAGAAATCGTCGGTGAAGAGGCCACTGAAGGGGACCAGGACGCTGGCAACGGTGTACTGAACTCGGCAGCTCAGGGATGCCCTTGACCTGGGGACGAGGTTGGTGGGCAAGCTGCATTTTAGTCCCCCCCCCCCCATGCCAGAGAAGCCGGTCCGGGGTAAGAGACGGGCTTCCAACCCTTTTTTCGCTTGTCTAACAATGATGGCTACCGAAGAGACAAGCGACCTAAGTGCACCCATAAGGGCTTCGATGCTATCTGATCCCTCGCCACAGGATGGCCTGGGTCAGACCACGGAAGAAAGCAATCTGGAAAGACATATGAAGATTACGCAGTTGTTAGATCAAAATATTAAGAATGGGAAAATTAGTCAGGCCGCAGTGCAGGCAATTAAAAATGAACTGGCGGCATGGGCGATTGCCAATGCAAAGTTAGAAGGGAGAATTGAGGAATTGGAAAGGGAAAACGAAAGGCTCAGGAAACAACCAGGGAAGACATGGGCCAGCGTCGCAGCACAAGCTGCGCCAAAGGCCCAAACAACAAAAGAGACCATTGCGAAGGTCTCTAAACGACCAGACACAGCAGTCTTTTTAAGACCACTACCCGGCCAGGACATAAAGAAGGTGCAGGAAGTTTTTGCTACCACAGTAAATCCCGTAGGAGAAAAGATCAGGATCAACAAGGTTAAGGTAACAAAAAACGTAGTTATTGTAGATGTAGCCTCAGAGTAAGATAAAAATAAGCTCTTAGAAAACCAAAAACTATGTAAGTCAGTTAAATGTGAACCCCCCCGAAAGCGAAAGCCATTGGTCATTCTGTATGACGTCCCAAAATCATTGACAGACGAAGACCTATGTGAGACCCTGTATCAACAAAACTTTGACGATTCAAACATAAGTATGGAAACCTTTCTAAAAGACTTTAAACTTAGATTCAGGACAGGACCTAGGGACAGAGACGTAGTTCACCATGTTGCAGAAGTCACAGGGGAACTATGGAGGAAACTAACAGCTATGGGCAGGGTGTACATAGGCTTTCACGCCATAAACGTGAAAGACTACCTAATCGTACCCCGTTGCCACAATTGTGGGGACATCGATCACATTCATAAATATTGCAGTAGGAAGCCGGCATGCTCTAAATGTGGAGAGGACGATCATGTAAGAAAAGATTGTAGAAAATCCGCTGTATGCATACCATGCACACGAAGGGGCAAAAAGACATGTGGCACAACCGGAAGGAATTGCCCAACATACAAATTACTTGAACAACGACTAATTTCCAGAACAGATTATGGATGATGGTAATATCAAAACCAGATCAACCAATAAAAGAAAGTCGCCAAGCAAGAAAAGAAGGGACGCAGAAAGAGCAGAGAAATTCAAAGAATTTCTGAAATCTCTCCAGGAGACAAAGGAAAAGGAGATAAATGTGGTTGACACAAGCACTCAAACAGAACTAGAAATAGAAATTGATGAAATTGCAGAGTGATGTGTCGACAGAAGTGCCAACACAGTGTGATTTGAGGGGACCGCAATGCACGCTATAAACACACGAAGGATGGCGTGAGGTCTGAAACAGGATACGTAATGAATGCTAGAAAGAAAAGTACGTAGCTTTTGGAATACTTAACTTTAATCCATCCTTGTTGTATACATCGTTCTTGATGAGACACGCTTTATACGATAAGTATCAATTGCTATGGCGCCTTGCTAGGTCGTAGCCATTGACTTAGCTGAAGGCTATTCTAACTATCTGCTCGGCAAAGGAGCGAGGCTTCATCAGTGTAGTCGCTAGCAAAGTCGTCCGTACAACTGGAGCGAGTGCTATCCCGTATCGCGAGACCTGCCTTGTGGTGGTGCTCGGTCTGCGATCACACAGTGGCGACACGCGGGTCCGACATGTACTAATGGACCGCGGCCGATTTAAAACTACCACCTAGCAAGTGTGGTGTCTGGCGGTGACACCACATTCCTCCCCCGCAAATTGGCGAACGGTCGTGTTATAAGGCTTCCGCCCGCCGTGGGGAGGACCCCATGATGACGTATGCGATGAGGTGGGGAGCCTAACAACAGGCGAGGCTGAGCCACCCGCACCCAGCCATTCGGTCCGAGGGGAGCTAGGAAACGCCTGAAAACCTAGTCCAGGGTGCACGTCAACATGCGGTGTATGCGCCCTTAGAGATACAGAAGGGGCCGAAGGGTCGACCTCCATGTGGTCGGGGCACCCGACGGGCAAAGACGACATCTGATCCGGAGCGGACAAGAGTTCCATGGCGGAGGACATCTGGTCACGGGAAGCGATCGGCGGCGCGAGACCCAGGGAGGCGCCAGGCGGTTGCAGCGACGCGTCCACTGCGGGCGGCGCCGGCGGCGGCTGCGGCAGCGGCGCGACGCCATGGGGCAAAATGGAAGGCAGCGTCGGTAACACCTGGGGATGAGGCGAGCCAGTAGATGGGTCCCCAGGGCGCTGACCGGACGGCACCGTCGCTGAAAGCAGACGGGGAGCGGCAGAACCCGGGCGACGACAGAGGCGCAGCTGATTGAGATGCCGACGCACCTCACCAGAGGCCCCCAAAACCAAATACATCGCGCGGCCGAGGCAGCGATGAATGCGCCCTGCGAGCCAATGCCTTGAACCTCGATAGTTGCGATAGAATACAACGTCGCCTGAGCAAAAGCAGGTGGCTGCCGCTGCACAGGAACCTGATGCGGCGGATGCAGCAAAGACATCAAGGTTCGATGAGGACGACCATGGAGCAACTCAGCCGGCGAGCGACCATCTCGGGGCTGAGAGCGATACGAAGACAAAAAGAGCAACAACGTGTCCTCCCGAGAATGCGACTCTTGCAACTTCAACATCTGTGACTTGAAAATCCGGACCAATCTTTCAGCGACACCGTTTGACTGAGGCGAAAACGGCGCGGATGTCAGATGTTGAATACCATTGGCCGTGCAGAATGACTGAAATTCTGCGGACATGAATTGTGGGCCATTGTCGGAAACAACAGTCTGTACACGTTCAATCACGCCTTGTGATTCTAATTCGTTTAATGTTCTTGCGACCTCATCACGCAATGTGTGGGGAACATTGCGCGCTATGAAAAATTTCGGTTGCACGTTTACTTTCAGTTCCAAATGTGCTTTATAGTTCTTAGCCCAACCAAGGCCCGGTGCAAAAATGTCTGCAAATTCTTCACATAGACTAGAAGCACTGGCTGAAGGCACAGTCCGGTTCACTGATAGGACCTGATTGACTATAGACAAGTTAAACAACTGAAATAAATCTAAACCAAACAAGTTCACTGCAGTAGAAGAACGAAGAACGTAAAATGACACAAGTTTTGTTTGTCCCTTGTATGTTGCAAGAAGGCTGCACTGTCCTAACACAGGGATATGCTGTCCTGAATAACTAGTGAGCTGAACATTTGTGGCACACAATGGAGGTTTGCCCAGTTGTTTTTACGTGTCGTGATTGATCAATGAAATTGCAGCTCCGGTATCGAGCTGGAATGGTATCACTTTGCCTTCAAAGTCCAAGTCTACAAAAAGTTTATTGTCCTGCTGACGACAAGAGCGACTTTCTCGTGCAATTTGAACTGATACAGGTACAGAAGCACTTGCGACCTGACGAGATTTCCGGCGACGTCGCACAATTTTTGTGGGACGAACACAGTCACTGTTAGAGAAAGTGGCACTGGACGGAGTGGAATTAACTACATGAATGTCCATGGGTGAAGGTTCACGAGCCTGAGTATTCTTGGTTCGATTCCGGCGTGAAGCAAAGGGCCTGGAATGATTAAGAGTGTCTGAGCTGAGCTTTTTCTGGCAAACACTTTGAACATGTCCTTTCTTATTACAGTAAAAACAAATAGCTTGGCGTGACGGGCAATTGTCACGTGAATGTCTAGTTGCACACCGCGGGCATGATTTCACTGCATTTGTATGCTTGCGCGGCACACGTGGCGAGCTAGGCGGCAGCTGCGCGGACGAGCGCGAGGGCTGTTTATCGTTCCGTGCAGCGCGCCCGGCGGGCCGGTTAATGTGACACACGACTGGCGAAGTTTCAAATGATTCCTGTGCAAAGTCAAGTGTGTCTTGTCTATCTAATGTGTCTATCACTTGTTGAAGGGAGGGATTAACTAGTTTCAAAATCTGTTCCCGTATACGAACATCAGAAACGTTCTGTGCAATTGCATCACGTACCATTGTATCTGAATAAGGGAGTCCACATTCACACTCAAAAGCACAATCCCTTGTAAGGCCTTGCAAAGTTGCAACCCACTCCCGATTAGTTTGACCGGCCGTACGTTTCGTATGAAAGAAAGTATACCTTCTTGCAACTACATTAACTGTTTCCTTGAAATAGGCATCTAAAGCAGACAAAATTTCTTCGTAGGACAGAGTTGCTACGTCGCATCGGGGAAATAATTTCACTATCACACGGTACGTTTGCACCCCTACACACGACAATAAGTGAGGCTGCCGCTCGTTACCTTGAATTCTGTAGGCGGCGAGATGAAATCGAAAATGGCGTGACCATTCCGTCCATGTTTCCTTAGCTGGGTCAAACGGCCGGAACGGGGGTGCAACAGCATGTTGTGGCTGTGGTAGCGGTGAAGCGGCGGCTGCCGCATCGTTTTGCATTGCACGTTGACTCTGGACGAGCTGTCCAAGGGCATCCAATAATGCCTGCGTCTGCTGATTCTGCAAGCGATAAAATTCGGACAGTACATCTGGAGATTGTGGCGAAGCCATGACACAAGTAAATGTAAGCAAGTAGAAAGAACAAGACCCTTATTTGACTCGTCGCCATATGATGTGTCGACAGAAGTGCCGACACAGTGTGATTTGAGGGGACCACAATGCACGCTATAAACACACGAAGGATGGCGTGAGGTCTGAAACAGGATACGTAATGAATGCTAGAAAGAAAAGTACGTAGCTTTTGGAATACTTAACTTTAATCCATCCTTGTTGTATACATCGTTCTTGATGAGACATGCTTTATACGATAAGTATCAATTGCTATGGCGCCTTGCTAGGTCGTAGCCATTGACTTAGCTGAAGGCTATTCTAACTATCTGCTCGGCAAAGGAGCGAGGCTTCGTCAGTGTAGTCGCTAGCAAAGTCGTCCGTACAACTGGAGCAAGTGCTATCCCGTATCGCGAGACCTGCCTTGTGGTGGTGCTCGGTCTGCGATCACACAGTGGCGACACGCGGGTCCGACATGTACTAATGGACCGCGGCCGATTTAAAACTACCACCTACCAAGTGTGGTGTCTGGCAATGACACCACACAGAGATAGAAGAAATGGCTGACTCAGATACCTTGACAGAGCCCAAGGCTCTGGTCAACTCGACACTTAACCCAGAGGCAGAAAGCTTCATCACCAATCATGAGAAAACAAGCCTAAAACAGACAATCATGGTTGACCTATGCATACAGACGGAGCCAGAAGAGGAAACAGAAGACAATCTGCAACCGGTAGAAAATAATAGCATTGTTCCAGTTTCAAAAGGCCCTCTCCAAACCATTGTGCAAGACGATACAATCACACGTATAATGCATACGGAAGTACTTCCGAGAGCCCCAGATCAGGATCCTAGAAGGATCTACCCGAACCTGGAGCTTGCTATGCAACTTTCACGTTTGGAGCAGCCAGCTGTCTTGACTACAGCACTGAGGCACGTCGTACGTATAGGGCACAAATATGGCAGAAAGGTCACCTTCTTGACAATGGAGGCTGTGGATATGATACAGTTAAAGTCAATGAATCTTCCCACAGACTTCAGAGCTCTGCGTGACTTGCTCAGAAGGGTTTTTGAGAGAAGAGGTGAGGAATTCAACATGCAAGAAATATATGTGCAATCAGTCCTTGCAAATGGCCGAATAGCTTCAGATTACAACAAACCATGGCCTGACTGCTATTTCCACAACTATTTCCCATAATATCTGAAATTTTAATTGGACAGATAAACACCCATAACAGTCGGCTGGTCATGCAGGAGCTTCGGAGGGTAGTGGAGGAGAGGAGACTGGATGTAGTCTGTCTGCAGGAGCCATACTCTAGGTCGGGGCAGATCTCCTTCATGTCCACCACTTGGCAGACTATCGTTACCAGAGAAGAGCCGAAGGCAGTCTTAATAGTCACAAACAAGGCCCTAAGGGCAACAACACTAACACAGCTATCAAACAGTCATTGTAACGTAATAGAATTACAAACACGAGCAAGTTTAATATATATCGTAAGCATGTACTTCCAATATGGAGTATGAAGAATTCTCAGACCACCTTGCGAGAATCATCTTGACACTACGCGGGCGTAGGGTTATTGTTTCAGCAGACATTAATGCCAAGTCCCCTATGTGGTACAGCGGCACAAGGGATGCTAACGGTGAGAAGGCTGAAGAACTAATTATGGCTTCCCAACTTGTAGTGGCAAATAAACCAGGTAATCCCCCCACCTACAGCGGAGGTGGAGGGCAGGGAACAAACATTGATGTCACCCTGGCAACTGAAAACGCCATCGGCATCATTGAAGGGTGGGAGGTTATTGAACATGCCACTACAAGTGATCACAAGCTAATTACCTTCTGCCTCAGAGAAGAAGGGTGCCGCTGGGACCTAGGATGGGAAATCCAACTAAATTACAATAAGACCGATTGGGACGGCCTGGCCCGGGAGTGTGACATCCCGCCATTGCCTGAAGGTGACCTGGACATAGATAGATACGCAGAAGAGCTGGTAGGATCGATAGTTAACGCGGTCAAGGCCGCTGTGCCAACCAGGAGAAGAGCCGTGGCGGCTTCCGCATCGCCATGGTCTGCTGATCTTGAACGTATGCGTCAGTCTGTGAGACGGGCGAGGAGGTACTACCAGGGAAGTGCCGTCTGGCAAGAAAAACAGTTCTGGCTGCAGCAATACAGGGAAGAAAAAGAACGATTCCAAAAAGAATTAAAACAAGTAAGAATGCAAAGTTGGGAGAGGTATGTTCTGAGCCAGCTAGCCACGGATCCTTGGGGAATACCATACAAACTGGTCAGGGAAAAAATCAGGTCCCCTGCGGTTCTCTCGACAATCAGAGACGGAGATAGAATGACAGAGTCGTGGCAGGAAACCGCTGAGGTTCTCCTGCGCACACTACTGCCAGATGATGAGGTAAATGAGGAGGATGACCTCCAACAACAAATCCGCAGGGAGGATCTAAATGAATACACCAATAACACCATGGTGTACCCCTTCTCAGAGGAAGAAGTGGCAGCACAGATCAAATCACTAAAAAAGGGCAAAGCACCGGGGCCAGACGGCATAATAGCGGAGGTGGTGCAATTCCTTGCCCCCCAGCTAGTGGCGTCTCTCACAGGACTGTTCAATGAGTGTCTAAGAACAGGGAGTTTCCCTAAAATTTGGAAAAGGGCCAACGTAATAATCATAAAAAAAGGGAAGGATAAGGACCCCACTGAACCCAAATCCTACAGGCCAATCTGCCTCCTAGGTAACTTAGGAAAACTGTTAGAGAAGCTACTGGCTGACAGACTGACAGCACACAGGATGCTGTGTGGGATGAGCGACAGGCAGTTCGGCTTTAGGCCAGGGCGATCGGCGTCTGACGCAATTGCCCTGGCAGCTGAGGTCTGCAGCTCAACCCCGCACAAGTATGTGGCAGGCATCATGGTGGACATCAGTGGCGCCTTCGACAACCTGTGGTGGCCCTCGCTCTTCTCCCGCTTGCGTGCGAAGGAGTGCCCAGGGCCCCTCTATGGCTGTCTAAGGAGCTATTGTATGGACAGGCTGTCGTCGCCTAGCGGAAGAACAAGTAAAACCATCACGAAGGGGTGTCCCCAGGGATCAGTTCTGGGGCCACTCTTTTGGGATATAAACATAGAACCCCTCCTAGAGAAATTACAACTAAGTGAGGATGTGCTAGACGTGATAGCTTATGCTGACGACCTCCTCCTGCTGGTAGGCGGCCGCAGCCGAGAGGAACTTGAGCCCAAGATAGAACAAGCTATGATAGTGCTTCAGAAATGGTGCCAAGAAGCAAAAATGAAAGTTGCACCACACAAATCTACATATCTATTAATGAAGGGCAGTCTCGTCAGGAATCCAACCGTCAGAATTGAAGGAACTCCAGTTCTTTGGCGTCGAGAGGCTAGATACCTAGGAGTCACAATAGATGAAAAATGGAATTATAACACTCATATAGAAAACATTACGCAACGAGCATTAGAAGTTTTAAATAATCTTATCAGTATAGGCCATAAAAGATTCCACCTACCTCCCAAATTGATCAAACTTTATCATAACAGCATCCTAACATCCTTAGTAGGATATGCGAGCGGGGTTTGGGCACACAGGCTCACGAGGGTGGTGCCCACAGTGACCGTGAGAAGGGTGCAGCGAAATATGCTGTTGCGTTCAGTCGGGGCATATCGAACAACACCTGGGGGGGCCTTACTGACAATAATAGGGTTATGTCCCTTAGACATAAAAATTAGAGAACAGGGAGCGTGGCACTGGGTCTCCAAAGGTAAGATAGATAGGGCCAGGGAAATCATGGGGGTACAAGTTGGGGATAGATACGCAATAAAGAGAAGGGGCGAAGAGTTATGGCAACAGCAATGGGAAACTGAGGAAACAGGAAGAAGGGTATTCCAGCTACTACCGAACATCAGAGAAAGGCTTCAAATGAGCCACTTTGAGCCAAGTAGAGGTCTGCTGCACTTTCTTACAGGTCACAGGCCATATCCGACATATTTATGTCGATTTGGGAAACGGGCGACGCCAGCGTGCGACTGTGGTGCTCCGCATGGAACACCCGAACATGTCGTCTATGACTGCATGTTATATGACGATGTGGCACTCGAGTTTAGGAATCAGCTACCAACTAGAGATACATACACATTACTGCGACGTGCCGAGACCTTCAATGTCCTCAACAATTTGGCAAATGCAATATCCCAGAAGATCTTGAGGGAATTCATTAGTAACCAATACGGTTAGAAGATATATAACCCGATGAAGACTCAGGTGCACCTGCAATTCCGCCGAGCGCGGAACTGGCCAATTGCCTTACAACTGGAATCCGCCGCGCTGTCGGATCAGGGGAGCAGGAGCACCATTCCCGGACTTGACACATGCACTTACATTTGATAGGAAGTAGTTATACTAGAATAACGTAAAAATAAGAATACTAACATCACTAACATAGATAGGGACTGCAGCGATTCTAAAAGTAGTAGGCTAGCCCAGTGCCAGGGGCACGCTCACTGGGGTTAGCTCAGTAAGCAGGCCGTTTTTTAGTAGGTTTGTATTCTGTCTGGCACACTTGTAACGCTGCAGAGTAGCTAGTCTTAGAATAATCAAGAGTAGTCAAGTAGTTACATTAACCCTGTCCATAGCAAGTGCCAGTTACTAATTAGAATAAGCTGCTTCTTTTTCTCAAGCATAATAATTGGACCCACTAATTACATAAGGTGGTGGGTCAATGTGTATCTCACAATGTTTGTTGATTTCATAAATAATTTGTATCATAATACCTTCTTTCGATTGTTTCATAATGTTGATGTTGTTGTATCAATAAAGTTTTTTTTTTAAAAAAAAAAAAAAAAAAAGCTACACATTCGCCCCACACAGTAAGATGGACTATGGCTGATCCCCCACTAATATATAACGATCCTGATTGTTCCATGAATGCAGCTGCTGCAGCGTGATGCATGATACCCACACTAACAAAGCAAACCTTGTATCAACTATCACAGCTAGTAAGCCACTACTGCTCTTACTATCCATCCCACTGTCGCAGAGCTTTTTTCCCACGGCACAAGATGTTCGTCACTGGTGGAGCCAGTGACAACAATGTCGTCCTGGTAATTGATACACCCAGGGACAGTGAGCAATAATTGTTCCAAGAAGCGCTGAAAAACAGCAGGGGCGCTGGCAACCCAGAATGGCAATCATTGGTATTGATAGAGGCCGAAAGGCGTGTTAAGGACCAGAAACTGCCGGAAGCAGCGTCGAGAGGAAGTTGATGATAAGCTTCTGACAGGTCAAGTTTAGAAAAATACTGGCCTTCAGCAAGTTTAGTGAACAATTCTTCAGGTCGAGGCATAGGGTAAGTGTCGATAAGGCAGTGAGCATTTACAGTGAGTTTGAAATCGCCACAGAGACGAATATCACCATTGGCTTAGCAACGATAACGACAGGAGAGGACCACTCACTGAAAGTGACAGGAAGCAAGACCCCTGAAGCAGTAAGACGATCCAGCTCGCGTGTGACCCGATCACGAAGGGCCACAGGAATGGGCCGAGCCCGAAAAAACTTAGGCCGAGCAGTGGGTTTGAGCGTGATATGAGCTTCAAGGGCGTTTGCACGGCCTAACCCAAGAGAAAAAAGGGACGAAGGTGTCGTCGACAAGGAATCCAATTGAGCATAAGGAATAGCATCAGAGACGATATTGACAGTCATCTATGGAGAACCCAAAAACGCGAACGGCATCGAAACCAAAAAGATTCTCCGCGTTACTATGGTCGACCACAAATATGGGAACAGTGCGAACGACAGATTTGTAAGATACCTCAGCGTCAAATTGTCCCAAGAGAGAAATCTTCGTAATTGCCTAGTGACAGGTAACAGGATTCGAGAAGTCAACTGAAGATACGTCTCAGAATTGATGATAGTGGCTGCAGAACCAGTATCCACCTGCATGCGAACATCTCGACCAAGTATTTGGACAGTGAGGAATAACTTCCCTGAAAGGGAAGAAGTACAATTGACAGACAACACAGAATCAGAATCAGCGTCATGTTCATGAACATCATGTATGCGGTCGGATGTGCAAACATGCAGGAAGTTGCCGTGGGTTTTCTTAGAGGTTTGTTTACGGATAGGCCGAGGCTGCTCTTGGGAGCATACTGCGGCCACGTCGGCCGGCGGGGACACGCCACACGCTTCGTCAACATCGCACAGAGGTTGTATTTCCCCGACGTCGCCCCATGCCTCTACTTGCGCTCCAGCAGCGCGAGAAATTTCAAAAGACTGAGCGATGGATAGGACTTCATCTAGAGTCGGATTTGCTAACTGAAGAGAACCTTGCCTAACTTCTTTGTCGGGCGCCGATCGGATAATAGCATCCCATACCATGGAATCGGCGTAGGATTCTTTGTGTACTTCAGTAACAAATTGACACTTTCTACTGAGGCCGTGAAGTTCAGCAGCCCAAGTGCGATAGGATTGATTCGGCTGTTTTTTGACAATGATAAAAGGCAACTCGAGAGGCTACCACATGCGTTTGCTTTTGAAAATATACGGACAGAAGTGAGTACATTTCAGCAAAGGACAAAGACGCAGGATCTTTCAAAGGAGCCAATTGCTACAACAACCGATACATTTGATGTGAAATCCATGAAAGGAACAGAGACTTACATGTTTGTTCGTCCGCGACATGAAATACCAAGAAGTGCAGTCGAAGACGTTTTTCGTAATCAGACCAGTCGTCCGCCGTCTCGTCATAAGGAGGAAAAGGAGGTAAAGACAACGAAGAGAGACGCCCTGCATTTGATGCTGGAACGAAATCACGAATCGAATTTGTGAAAAGTGTTTGCTGTTCTATGAGACCTTGCAATAGTTGTTGTTAAGTAGCCATGGAAACATGTGGGGCAACGATGGAAAAGAAAAATTACCACCTCGTCGCCAATTGTGATAACTTCAAGTTGAACAAAATATATTTCAAGGAAGACGCAATACGCAGTACGCTCCCAAGTGCAGCCTCGGCCTATCCGTAAACAAACCTCTAAGAAACTGCAGCAAAACCCACGGTAACTTCCTTCATGTCCGCGGTGTTTTACGAAACATTCACGAGAAGATTGTCCACAACGTTGGGCCGTGTGTCACAAACGTAAAAAAAAAGGGGTCATGTGTCATCCGTTTGCAAATCCGACCGCATACATGATGTTCATGAACATGACGCTCATTCTGATTCTGTGTTGTCTGTCAATTGTACTTCTTCCCTTTCAGGGAATTTATTCATCACTGTCCAAATACTTGGTCGAGATGTTCGCATGCAGGTGGATACTGGTTCTTCATCTACATCTACATCTACATTTATACTCCGCAAGCCACCCAACGGTGTGTGGCGGAGGGCACTTTACGTGCCACTGTCATTACCTCCCTTTCCTGTACCAGTCGCGCATGGTTCGCGAGAAGAACGACTGTCTGAAAGCCTCCGTGCGCGCTCTAATCTCTAATTTTACATTCGTGATCTCCTCGGGAGGTATAAGTAGGGGGAAGCAATATATTCGATACCTCATCCAGAAACGCACCCTCTCGAAACCTGGCGAGCAAGCTACACCGCAATGCAGAGCGCCTGTCTTGCAGAGTCTGCCACTTGAGTTTGTTAAACATCTCCGTAACGCTATCACGGTTACCAAATAACCCTGTGACGAAACGCGCTGCTCTTCTTTGGATCTTCTCTATCTCCTCCGTCAACCCGATATGGTACGGATCCCACACTGATGAGCAGTACTCAAGTATAGGTCGAACGAGTGTTTTGTAAGCCACCTCCTTTGTTGTTGGACTACATTTTCTAAGGACTCTCCCAATGAATCTCAACCTGGTACCCGCCTTACCAACAATTAATTTTATACGATCATTCCACTTCAAATCGTTCCGCACGCATACTCCCAGATATTTTACAGAAGTAACTGCTACCAGTGTTTGTTCCGCTATCATATAATCATATAATAAAGGATCCTTCTTTCTATGAATTCGCAATACATTACATTTGTCTATGTTAAGGGTCAGTTGCCACTCCCTGCACCAAGTGCCTATCCGCTGCAGATCTTCCTGCATTTCGCTGCAACTTCTCTGTATACTACAGCATCATCCGCGAAAAGCCGCATGGAACTTCCGACACTATCTACTAGGTCATTTATATATATTGTGAAAGGCAATGGTCCCATAACACTCCCCTGTGGCACGCCAGAGGTTACTTTAATGTCTGTAGACGTCTCTCAATTGATAACAACATGCTGTGTTCTGTTTGCTAAAAACTCTTCAATCCAGCCACACAGCTGGTCTGATATTCCGTAGGCTCTTACTTTGTTTATCAGGCGACAGTGCGGAACTGTATCGAACGCCTTCCGGAAGTCAAGAAAAATAGCATCTACCTGGGAGCCTGTATGTAATATTTTCTGGGCCTCATGAACAAATAAAGCGAGTTGGGTCTCACACGATCGCTGTTTCCGGAATCCATGTTGATTCCTACATAGCAGATTCTGGGTTTCCAAAAACAACATGATACTCGAGCAAAAATCATGTTCTAAAATTCTACAACAGATCGACGTCAGAGATATAGGTCTATAGTTTTGCGCATCTGCTCGACGACCCTTCTTGAAGTCTGGGACTACCTGTGCTCTTTTCCAATCATTTGGAACCTTCCATTCCTCTAGAGACTTGCGGTACACGGGTGTTAGAGGGGGGGCAAGTTCTTTCGCGTACTCTGTGTAGAATCGAATTGGTATCCCGTCAGGCCCAGTGGACTTTCCTCTGTTGAGTGATTCCAGTTGCTTTTCTATTCCTTGGACACTTATTTCGATGTCAGCCATTTTTTCGTTTGTACGAGGATTTAGAGAAGGAACTGCAGTGCGGTCTTCCTCTGTGAAACAGCTTTGGGAAAAGGTGTTTAGTATTTCAGCTTTACGCGTGTCATTCTCTGTTTCAATGCCATCATCATCCCGGAGTGTCTGGATATGTTGTTTCGAGCCACTGCCACTATCATCAATTCTCAGACGTATCTACAGTTGGGTTCTCCAATCCTGTCACCTGTCACTGGGCAATTACGGACTTACAATAAACAGAAGATTTTTCTCTTGGGACAATTTGACGCTGAGGTATCTTACAAAACTGTCGTTCGCACTGTTCCCATATTTGTGGTCGACCATAGTAACGCGGAGAATCTTTTTGGTTTCGATGCCATTCGCGTTTCTGGGTTCTCCATAGATGACTGTCAATATCGTCTCTGATGCTATTCCTTATGCTCAATTGGATTCCTTGTCGACGACACCTTCGTCCCTTTTTTCTCTTGGGTTAGGCCGTGCAAACGCCCTTGAAGCTCATATCACGCTCAAACCCACTGCTCGGCCTAAGTTTTTTCGGGCTCGGCCCATTCCTGTGGCCCTTCGTGATCGGGTCACACGCGAGCTGGATCGTCTTACTGCTTCAGGGGTCTTGCTTCCTGTCACTTTCAGTGAGTGGTCCTCTCCTGTCGTTATCGTTGCTAAGCCAATGGTGATATTCGTCTCTGTGGCGATTTCAAACTCACTGTAAATGCTCACTGCCTTATCGACACTTACCCTATGCCTCGACCTGAAGAATTGTTCACTAAACTTGCTGAAGGCCAGAATTTTTTTAAACTTGACCTGTCAGAAGCTTATCATCAACTTCCTCTCGACGCTGCTTCCGGCAGTTTCTGGTCCTTAACATGCCTTTCGGCCTCTATCAATACCAACGATTGTCATTCTGGGTTGCCAGCGCCCCTGCTGTTTTTCAGCGCTTCTTGGAACAATTATTGCTCACTGTCCCTGGGTGTATCAAATACCAGAATGACATTGTTGTCACTGGCTCCACCAGTGACGAACATCTTCAAAATCTCTGGAGGCCTTCTTGGGGAGAATAGCATACTATCGTAGGTTTTTACTGTCTGCTGCTTCGGTGGGTCAGCCGTTGCATCGCCTGTTGCATAAAAACGTGCCTTTTCACTGGTCCGCGTCATGCGATGAGGCTTTCCAGTAATTGAAGACTATGCTGAAATAGGCCCCGTGCCTGGCTACTTATCGACCTGGCCAACATTTTGTACTTGCCACGGACGTCTCTCAATACGGGGTCGGTGCAGTCCTTGCGCACCGTTTCTCAGACGGTTCTGAACAACCCATTGCTTATGCCTCCAAAACGCTCACGGATACCCAACAAAAGTATTTTAAAATTGAAAAAGAAGCTTTGGCCAGTATTTATGCTCTTCATAAGTTTGGTGTTTTTCTCTATGGAGTCAAATTTCATCTTGTTACAGATCACAAACCATTGGTTTCCTTGTTTCATCCAGCAACGTCACTTCCCCACAGGGCTGCACACCGCCGCCAGCAATGGGCTCCTTACTTATCTCATTTCAATTATGATATTCATTTCCGGCCGATGGCTCAACATGTGAATGTTGATGCACTGTCTTGCTTTCCCATGGGTCCTGATCTGGCATTCGATAGGGACGAACTTTTGTGTTTCCACTTGGATGTTGCCGAGCAGCGGGTTGTGGACGGGTTCCCCATCACCGGGGACCAGCTGCCGGCTGCTATGGGTTCTGACCCTACCCTCTGCCGGGTTTTATGCAGTATTCAGAAGGGTTTGCCAGATCGTCAGTCCGCTAAGACTTCTCATCCGTTGCGGAACTATGCTTTGCGTTACAGCCTCACGGCTAGGGATGGTGTTATCCTCTTCTCCACAAAAAATGCTTGGCCGCGTGTTGTGGTACCTGCGTCTTTGCGTGCTTAAGTCTTGCGCCTCCTTCACCAAGGGCACTGGGGTGTCTCTCGCACAAAATCTCTGCCTCACTGTCATGTGTACTGGCTCAGCATCGACTCTGAAATCGCACACATGGTCGCTGCCAGCGGCCCTTGTGTGTCACAGGCTGCCGCCGCCCGAAGTCATCTTTGTCACCGTGGCCTTGGTCTGAGAATCCCTGGCAGCGTATTCATGCTGACTTCGTGGGACCTTTTTTAGGTACTTATTGGCTTCTCGTTGTTGACGCCTATTCTAACTTTCCTTTCATTGTCAGTTGCACGTCGCCTACCACCGCGGCAACCACCAATGCTCTAGCTCACATTTTCTCTTTGGAAGGCCTTCCCTCTACTCTTTTTACTGCTAATGGTCCGCAATTTGCCTCTTCCGATTTTGTGGATTTTTGTGCCCGTCACGGCATCATGCATGTCACGGCCCCTCCGTTTCATCCACAGTCAATCGGTGACACTGAACGACTGGTCCGAACATTTAAGGCTCAGATGAGGAAACTCCTGACTTCTTCTGCTGCTGATGATGCGCTTCTCCAATTTCTGGTTTCTTACCGTTTCACCCCCATGGGCGACCACAGCCCGGCTGAGCTCTTACATGGCCGACAGCCCCACACGCTACTTCATCTTCTGCGGCCTTCCACCCCACGGCCACGTGTGTCTTCGCTTGGCCAGTTGACCGCCGATGACCTTGTATGGGTACGGGGATATGGCAGGCGGCCAAAATGGAATCCTAGCCGCATCTTACGACACCGTGGTCGACGCCTGTATGAAATCCAGACGGACACGGGTGTTGCAGTGCGTCATTCGGACCAGCTTCGGTCTCGAGTGCCGGCAACACTTGTTCCGGATTTCTCTACACCACCTTCGGCTCTACCTGATGCTCGGAATACTTTAATCTCTCATTACTCACAACGCAGTCCTCTCACCATCATATCGGTGCCAGCACAAGAACTGACGCCACCATTAGACGTGCCATGCAGGAACCAGATGTCCATCATCTGTCGGAGCAACTCTACTCCCCTCCTCCTCCTACGGATGCGGTCGCATCACCCTTGCCTCCTGTTATAACAACCGGACTTGCCGCAACGGGCAGATTGGTTCACGGGGCCACAGCAGATTTGACCCCCACGTCTCCTGTCATCTCAACCCGTTATCATCGGGGACACTTCCGTCCGTACGGGAAGCCTCCTCCTCGAGACTTTACGGCCAGTCAAACAACACCTACGTACGTTAGCAATCTACAGGTCACCTCCATCAAGACCTGTGCGAAAAATTCTAAGGGGGGAAAAGTGGCGTGACTCGCCGATCTTTCAAAGTGCCGCTGCGCAGTTACGCACTTCCCCTACATGTGGTACTGTCTGCCAGCCGCGCAGCAGCAGCACCACCTAAGCGGCCAGCCAGCCAGCGGCCGCTAGACTTGGACTGAGTTATGATTTGACTGTTAGAGTGTACACACGTCTTACTCTGTTTACTTGATCTGTGACTTTCACTTATTGCGTTTTCCTTGAAATATATTTGTTCAACTTGAAGTTATAACACTGCAAATGTGTGAAGAAGTTCAGTGTGTAGCATGATTTGAGTAACATCCTGTACCTAGATGTAAAAAACTGATATGGGATTGCTATGCAAATGTCTCTGCCAATTGGTTGGTTTCAATGACTATCCAATGAAGTAGTCATCAGATTAAGTATGTTCTTGGATGAACCAGCAGATTCTGGGTAGGATATTTCATGGAAGCAGACCCGACATATCTCAATAATCTGCATGATGCACACAGTGATTTGCTGCTACGTTAGGAGCTTCTAGCCCCTTCCCAAGCTTATCACAAGGCCGAAAGATAAAAAGAGATACATAGTACGCTACAGAAACCTCCAGCAATGCATTAAGTTGGGGATGAAACTGGATGGAGTTCCCCTTACTATTTCTTTCAAGCAGCATCCTCAGTTGAAGGAATGTACTGTATTGGTGTAAACACCGAAAACAGGCCTTCAATGACATGTGATTTTGAAAAAGATTTTTTAAACTTATGAACAGTACAGTTATTTGGTAAAATACTAGAGAATCTTAAACATCGCCACAAAACCCACATAACAATTAAATGGAAGTGCATTGTGGTGCAAAGGATTATATTGCCAGGCCAAATTTTAAATGAGTCAGTATCCTCAATCAAGAATTCATCCCTCTGGCGATGGCAAAGGCTTCAGTAGAGCATATTGGATCTACCCAGTCCCCACATGTACCGGATTCATTGAATACATCCAAAGTTACTTAATACAGACACTGATAGCGGTCAGTCGCTTATGTTAGCTGCCACCAACATTAGAACAAGTGGCAAAAGACACTTTTATGAAGCAGAGATAAATAATTGTTTAAACAATATTTAACAACATTTTACTGTCATTTAAAGTGATTATATATGCACAAGAACGTTGGCTTATTTATTTATGAACAAACTATTATTCACGTTTATTGCATATGGTCTGAGTTTGACAGAACACTTATAACATTTCTTTATTTAAATATTGTTATAATGTATTAGTTTAGTGCAGAAAGTGGTTAAGTTGAGTCAAAACCACATTGTTGAAAATAAGAATGATGTATTTCTGGTGGGGATGGCCTTCAGCCAATTAGAATTAGACAGTGGCAGAACACTTCTGAAATCAAGTGGAAACACATTTTTCGAGAGGTTTGCTCTAGGGAGCAATTCTGGACACTTTACACAGACATTTGTTGGGAGGCAGACCTACCTGTGGCAACATGGGTTTTTGGTCACAAGGGGATTAGTAAATATCAGTTAGGAAATATTTCAGCGTACAAATGTCTGACTTTAGACACACCATAACTCGCAAGTTCATACATGAGGTGCAGGTTCACCATGTGCTGCTTGTATACCTTTTAGCCAATTGCACTGTGAGTGTTACAAGAACAGTAGGAAGCAGATTCCTCAAGCAAAATCATCATCCAAGATGCATGAAAAACTAAGTCCAACACCCTCTGTCTACCACACTATTCGTTGATGAAGCAAAGTTTACCAGCAATGGAGTGAAGAATTTTCACAACAGTCATGTATGGGTGGATGAGAATCCATTTGCAGTTTTGGAAACAAGACATCAACAACAGATTAAGACTGGTGCAAGGGCTGATGTAATAGGAGACAGATTAGTTGGACCTTTCATTTTCCACGGAACAATTACTGGAGCATCATACAGTGAAGACCACCCAATGGTCTTTAGCCACTACAGTGCTTTAACTTTTGAAGGGACTGTAACTTTTATGAGGTCTGGATGTGTTCCAGTGCAGAACTTCAACTTTTCTGCTTGCATTACTGAACAGAGAATAGACAGAATATGAGTTCCTGCTTGTTATCCCTTGTGTGTTAGTGTAACAGTCATCATGCTGAACTCTAAATCACTTTGGGATGGTGAATAGTTTGTGCACTGTGATCATGAAATGGACTTAGTTTTTCATGCATCTTGGATGATGATTTTGCTTGAGGAATATGCTTCCTACTGTTCTTGTAACACTCACAGTGCAACTTTATTGCATTCTGTAGGATATCTTCCTGTCCGTGTTACATCTCGTTATCATAGGACCACTTTCCATTTAACTGAGATTTATTTTCTTGAACAAACATTATTCAACATAATTTTCTGGTGTCATCTACATCAATTAAAGACACTGGAATAGAACTATTTTCAGTAATTATTCATTTATCTTTTATTTAATCTTGCTGTTTAGTCCATAAATTTACAGTTTGAGCCAACACATAGCCTATTTCATTGCAGGATCACAACCACAGGTTATTATTTGCAGTGAGTTAGCTGCTGGGCATGAAAGCATGTATGTTATGGCTCAACTCTACAACATTATCGAGCTGCTCTTTTTAAACAAAGCCGTGCAAAGCCCAGTTACCTAAGGTATGAAGAACATTAGGTAAAGTTACATGTTGTTTGCTCATATAGAATGCTGGGTAGAGAAACAGCTACTCAGCAGAATACCCATTAGGTAATATCTTCGCTAGTGGCCAAAGCTGGAGGGTGATGTATTCTTATTGGACTAGTGTGTACTGTACTTCTCTGGCTAAAAGGTATATAAGCAGCACATGGTGGACCTTCACCTCATGTATGAACTTGCGAGTTATGGTGTCTCTGAAGTCAGACATTTGTACACTGAAAGATTCCCTGACAAATATTTACCAAACAATAAGACCTTTTCAAATAATACATGCATATGTTGTGGGGATAGGTTCTTTTGTGAAAAGGTGATTTCATCATAGCACAGCAAATAATGATAGACCACCTGATTTAAAAGATAAAGTACTTCATTATACTGAGGACAATAATGGCAGCAGTACAAGAGAAATAGCAGAAACTGAGAATGTGAGTCTTGTGACAGTGTGGAAAGTGTTTCGAGAGCAACACTTTTAGCCATGGTACCTTCAGAGATTGCAAGGTCTCATTGACAGATTTTCAGTCCAGAAAGGTTTTTGTATTTCGTTACTGAGAACAACACTCAAGACCAACGCCCTCTGTCTACCACACTATTCATTGATGAAGCAAAGTTTACCAAGAATGGAGTGAAGAATTTTCACAACAGTCATGTATGGGTGGATGAGAATCCATTTGCTGTTTTAGAAACAGGACATCAACAACAGATTAAGAATAGTTCAAGGGCTGATGTAATAGGAGACAGATTAGTTGGACCTTTCATTTTCCACGAAACAATGACTGGAGCATCATATAGTGAGTTTTTAATGGAACATATAAGTGTTACATCAGAACAAGTGGTTGATGCATGATGGTGCACCACCTCATTTCGCTCTGCAAGTAGGAACAATTTTAAATCATTGTTTCCAAATAAATGGATAGGTCATAGTGCAGCAATATGTTGCCTGCCCAGTCTTCTGATCTCAGTCAATCGGATATTCATTTTTTTTTGGGGGGGGGGGGGGAGGGGTAGGCACTTAAAGAAAATAATGTATTCAAGACCTAATGTGAATGTTCAAGACAGATTTCAGCAGATTCAGTTGACATATGGAATATCGGAGTGTGTAAGACAATCCATGAAGTGGTATTTAGAAGCTCATGTTAGACCTAATGGTAGACATTCTCAGTATTTCATTCAGACATCAGAAAACAACACTGGAAAACAAAAAGTACCTGTAGAGCCAAGCCGAACAAAAAAAGTGTCTGTGACAAAGAAAATATAAAAAAGATTGACCAGACATACAGTATCACTCATTAATTTCAATAAACCACGGCTGTTAGCTGATATTTGAAGTATAAACACAAACAAACCTTATTTCTCCAAAACTATAAATATACACACTTAAGGGGACTTAGAACGGAAAAAATTTTCATATTTTCGAATTTTTATCTCATTATAAAATTTGCAATTTTCCGAATACAGTGATACACGTATATATCACTTATAAACTCACATAGGAAGTATTTTATTTTATGTTTTTGGATGTAATCTACACCTGTTGAAAATGTTAAAATTCTACCTCCGTTACTTCAAGACCTAATAAAATCGGTTGTTGTGTTTTAAAGGTTAAATTACGTGTTTGTATTGGTAGCACTGTCGAAAAAAGCATAGTATCGTTTCAGAGTATAGACATGCGTTGTATGTCGAAAGTGCTAACGTTTTTCCGAGGAAAAGTGACGAATAGATGAACAAATCTCTCAAAAAGTAAAGTATGACGCCAAAACGAAGTGTTTTTAAGAAACGTGGTTTTCATGGTAGGCTAATAGATTTTCGCATGGGAAACACTGTGTTCAAAATGTGACGTGTGAAGTTACAGACAATGAAATACAGGCAAACTCGTCAGTATCTAGAGCAGCGCCTATTAGTGCTTCGAAGATTAAAATATAACGTTGTGATACACAGTTTTCTTCAAACGAAAGTGATGTAAATGGTAGGTTAGGCTATATTCTGATAGATTTACACATTCTAACAAGGGCGTTACGTGAATGTGTGTGTTGTAAAATATGTGGAGGGCCAGTTAGTTTACATGAAGTCAGTGAGGTATCAAATGGACTAACCAGGAAACTTATCATTAATTGTGTCAATTGTAGTAAATATACTCATTCATTTTGTAATTATGATAAGTGTAAAGATATTTAGTCTGAAGTACATATTAGATGGTTTTGTGTATTCAGGGCTATTGGCAAAGGACACACTGCAGCAGAAACAATGTGTGCCATGATGAATATGCCACGTCCACCTTGTAAAATAGACAAGTATGCAACATTTATTGGAGCTGCCGTGAAATCTGTTGCATGTGAGTACTGCAAACGAAGCTGTTCAAACAAATGATGGTATGACTGACATACCAGTAGCTTTTGATGGCACTTGGCAGAAGCGCAGCTACAGTTCTAAGAATTCTGTTGCTATGGTGACCAGTGTGGCTACTGGAAAGCTAATAGATTTCCAGATTTTAACCGAACATTGTTAACAGCGTAAATCAGGAAATGAAGAAGGGCATATCTGTGACAGAAATTATGAAGGAACAAGTGGTGGTAAGGAGGCCTCTGCAGCTATTGAAATTTTTAGTCGATCTGTAAATGAAAGGGGAGTGTGTTACGCTAAGTTCTTAGGTTATGGAGGCTCACAAGCATCTAACAGTGTAGTAGCTGCTCAGCCTTATGGTGAGAAGATTATCACAAATCTGGAATGTGTTGGTCATGTCTAGAAGAGTATGGGCACCATGTTGAGGAAGTTGAAGGGAAGTTTGGGAGACAAGAAACTTTCTGAAGAAAAACCATCAGAGGCAGGCTGACAGACAAAATGATTGATAAACTAAAGCAGTATTATGGGCTGGCCATTAGAAATAATACTGAGGATTTGTTGAAAATGATTCAGGCAGTATGAGCTAGGCCTACCTTCTTCCACTGACTGTCAACTTATGAAAAACCAGCACACCACCTTTGCCCTCCTGGACCTGATTCATGCTGCAATGCCAGGTTTTTTTTTTATAGAGATGGGGCCCCTCCACGCCCACACCAACGTGGTGACCAAACCAAAAGTTCTACAGTCACCTCCGTCAACATGTTAGTTATCTAATAGGTGGATCACAGGATGCTGGGCTGTGATGTTATCCGTGCGTCTGGGTAAGATTATGCATTAACATGGTCCATCAGGTGATTGAATGAGGGTAGCAATTTAAAGAGCAGAGGGAAAAAAGTACCAAGGTTTGTGCCGTGGGAAAAAAGCTCTGCGACAGTGGGATGGGTAGTAAGAGCAGTAGTGGCTTACTAGCTGCGATTGTTCATGCAAGGTTCGGTTTGTTAGTGTGGGTATCACGCATCATTACCGTGGCAGGCGATGGCGATGTATCCCGGTTTGCTGCAGCTGCTGCATTCCTGGAACAATCAGGATCGTTATATATTAGTGGGAGATCAGCCATAGATCATCTTACTGTGTAGGGGGTGTGTGTAGCTTGTCTGCATGTAGTGTAAAGTACGGCTTCCCTGCATGGTGCCAGTTATTCGGCAAGTGTGTTCCAACTGGATATCCAGTAATGGCGGCTGATTAACAGGGGCTCACCTGGACCATTCTGCTTGCGTGTACTTGGCCATAGATGTTAGGTCCTTACAAGTATGTCTTTTGATCTTTTATACATCCACCTATGGTTGTGGTCGTAGTTCCCCAGATTCAGAATAAACGGGTTCTGCGAATGTCTGGAGTTTCTGTATAGTCTTGTGGTGAGTTTGTGGGTTACCTCCGTGAGAGTCTCAAGTCGGTATTCCCGGTGAAGGTCCGCGATGCATGTGTATCGTGGAGCACTGCTTATGATTTTGAGTACTTTGTTTTGTATGAGCTGCAGACGGTGCAGGTGTGTGGGCGCAGCGTATCCCCAGAAAGGGGCTGCTTACGTCATCGGGGCTCGAATAAGTGTCATGTACATGGACCTCGACACCCTTCTGTTCAGTGTGCTACACCTGTTGAGCATAGGGTACTCAAACAGTTCATACAGCCATAAACATTCCACCCCAGCGGCAAGTGCCAAGTGTGGTTTCAGCTTTCTGAGACTGCAGATGTGTTTGCAAGTTGCGTTTGCGTGAGTGTGTGTTTGCATGTGTGTGTGTGTGTCTATTGCTAACAAAGGCCTTAATGGCCGAAAGCTGTAATTGTGTGAATCTTTTTGTTATGCCTATTGCGACTCAGTATCTCCACTTTATGGTAGTAGCAACTTTCCTCCGCTAATAGTGTCAGATACAATATACTTATGCCAGCACCTTTTCCAATCTTGGAAGCATTTACAGAACTCACTTTTCATTATGGTGTTTAGCTCCTTCATCGACTGTGTTTTTATCTGCCAAAAACTCATGACCAAGCATTGTGATGTGAGTCACAGCATTATTGTGGTACAATTTCTATGAGTGGTTTTGCAACAATTCTGGTCATTTTTGTTCAGACTGCTTCAAGCAAACAATGCATAACTTCCAGGCAGTATTCCTTACCGACCGTATGACCATAAGGTAGTAACTCATGATACACCATCCCATTGTAATCAAGGGAAATAATCAGAGGAGCCTTCACATATGATTACACTAGGGATTTTTTTTCTTTTTTTTTATCTTTACTCTTCAGGCCTGTTTTGCAGTTTCCATTGAGCGACTGGCCCTTGGTTTCAATGCCACATGTATATACAATTTTGCAACAAACTTTGCTGCTACACATTTCATACCGAAAACATTTTAAAAAGTTGCTTGGTAAGAGCCAAAAGATATGCTGATATCACGAGGAATCTCTCTGAATGTGATTCAGCAATTTTCCGGAACCATTTCATTACTGCTTCCACATTGTCATCAGTAAATCATGTGCTGGGGTTTCCAGGACACTTGTCATCTTGAACGTCTTCTCGACGCACTTTGAAACGTTTATGTCACTTGTTAACTATTTTCTTTCTCATAGTACATTCGCCTAAGCCACAATCAACATTTTGAATGCGGTGCTGCAAAATCTTATGCAAATTCTTTGATCACTCTTTCTCAAAAGTAAAAATTAGCTAAGCACTCGAAAACACTTATAACTTTTGGACTATCAACAATAAACTAAATATTCTTCACAGCTGAAAATGCAAACATGAATAAGAACATGTGTACCAACAAGATAAAAAAATAATTGGAAATCGATGTATAAAAACTATGAAATTAAAAAATTATCATTACTTTTTTTATCACACCTCATTTTTTTTCTAGTTGTAATTAATATTATATTATCTATGCTTATACTGTGAATAAACCAGAAAAAATAGTTTTTTACCATATATTACCTTATATCCCCATTATTCTTATTTACTGGTAGAAAAAAATCATTCCTTAATTCCCAAGTCTAGTGACAAATGTATGTACGAGGGTGTCAAACGAAAAACTTAAATATTTTTTTAAATATTATTTTTTGTGCAGAAGTGGTACAAAGCTGTATCACTTTCCAATACACTCTCCCCCACACTCAATGCAAGATCTCCAGCGCTTACAAAGTGCATAAATTCCTTTAGAAAAAAATTCTTTTGGTAGTCCGCACAATCACTCATGCACTGGGTGGTGTACCTCTTCATCAGAACGGAACTTCTTTCCTCCAACTGCGTTTTTGAGTGATCGAGAAATATGGACAGCACTTGGGGCAAGGTCTGGTGAGCATGGTGGATGAGGAAGACACTCAAAGTGCAGGTATATGATTGTTGCAACTGTTGTACGGACAGTGTGGGGCCTCGCATTGTCCTGTTGCAAAAGGACACCTGCTGACAGCAATCCACTTCGCTTTAATTTGATTTTCTAGGAGCTCTGTGTATGATGCACTAGTGACAGTGGTCCCTCTAGGCATGTAATGCTCCAAAATGACGCCTTTTTCGTCCCTAAACACAGTCAGCATAGCCTTCCCTGCTGCTGGTTCTGTTCGAAACTTCTTTGGTTTTGGTGATGAGGAGTGGCGCCATTCCTTGCTCGGTCTCTTCATTTCTGGTTGGTGGAAGTGAACCCAGGTTTCATCCCCAGTAACGATTCTTGCAAAGAAGCCGTCACCTCACTCAAAGCACCGAAGAAGTTCTTCACAAGCATCAACACGTCGTTCTCTCATTTCAGGAGTCAGTTGCCATGGCACTCATCTTGCAGACACTTTGTGAAACTGGAGCATATCATGCACATTGTGGTGCGCTGACCCATGACTAATCTGTAAACATGCTGCAGTGTCGTTCAGTGTCACTCCCCACTTTTCCTTCACTATGTCTGCTGCAATGTTCTGTGGAGTCATAACTCGTTGTGCCTGACCTGGACGA
Source organism: Schistocerca americana (assembly GCF_021461395.2). Lineage (NCBI taxonomy): Eukaryota > Metazoa > Arthropoda > Insecta > Orthoptera > Acrididae > Schistocerca > Schistocerca americana. The sequence continues at coordinate 424,060,358 of NC_060122.1, forward strand.
CGAACACCTTCCACTAAAGTCACACCATTTGCGAACTTCCTGCTCCATTCGTAGGCTTGCTGCTGTGACAAACATGTATCACCGTTGTGAACCTTAATTTGTCGATGAATTTCAATAGGTTTCACACCTTCACTACGCAAAAACCGAATAACAGAACGCTGCTCTTCCCTGGTGCAAGTCACATGTGGGGCGGCCATCTTTATGCTGATACTGCGACAGTATGTGTGCATCTGCACTGTACTGCCACCTACAGGCCATTCTGCACACTGTTTGTAGCACGCTTACCAACTTACAGGATAACGGCGCGAAATTTCGATTTGTTGTTACAAATTTGAGGTTTTCATTTGACACATCCTCGTACAAGCTTCAAGCTGAAACGAGTGATTAGACAGTAGCAATAGGTATGAGTGCAAGGGGGAGAAGTGTAACTCCATTCATAAAATAATGGAATGGGAGTTTGCATACTGTGTGGCATCTATTGGTCTATGGGAGCTGGTAGCATGCGATTGCTGCAGTTTCCATAGGCATATAGAAACCCTGAATACAATTACATCCCTTGTCCTGGATGAAGAGCATAGGGAGTGTATGTGGGCGAATGTCCATATTAACCGTACATAAATCCTTACCTGTATAAGTAACCGTGGTAGTAGTCTTTAGAGCAGCTTGTCAGTGGGTGAGTTGGAGCTTTCTTACTCTATCCAGCTGTGGAAGGGGTTTGGATGGTGAACAAGCTGAGACTGACCACTGCAGGCGGAGCTGACTCGACAAGTTATTAGATGACTGCGAGCAAGCTGAGAACAGCTGGTCCAGGAGAAGCACGAGGTGCTTCCTGAGACTTGTCAGAGGTGGAGAATGAACTGAATAAAAAAATACTGGCGTTCTCGAGACGGTGTGATGTCCCTGCCAGCACCGGATGGCGCGACAATGGCCGCTGGCAGACGGCGCGCGCTTCGTGATCGTCAGTTCATGTGATTGTTTGGATTTTTTTTCACGCGATGTGTTTAGTGGAAACGTCATGGTGGAGAAGGGTGTTTGTGCTCTCACACAGTCCAGTCACCATGAGGTCCCCAGTCCAACTGAATTAGTTCATATGGTCCCTGCCAACACGCGTCGGTCCGCGCGCCACTGGGAAGCAAGCGGTTGCCTCACGTGATGGCCGTCAGCTGCAATCCGTGTACGCTGCCGGTCCAGCGGCTGCTCACATCACAGTCTACTGGTGCCGACTCGCTTCGCAAGCCCGCTCTGGTCCAGCGATGTAAACATGTTTTCGTGGACAGTGGAGTCTGCCCCCACCGACCAGCTGGCGCCAGAGCTGTTCGCTGGACAGGTTGGAACCCGTCGAAGCCGACTTTACAACGGTCAGTCTGTTGATCATCACGTTGTAGATAAAGAACGCCCTGCCGTACGTTTGACACCAAAGTTTGCTCGAGAGTGGAATCCGCCGTGACGTCACAACAGTTGGTCTAGCACATGTGCTCACCACAATGTCCCTCGCTAAGTTAATTGATCACCCAATTCTCATTATCCAATCCACATTCTGCCCCTACCTAATCCAAGATCGTCGCGAAAACACACGCCCATACACGTGAGCCATCGTGCGCGCCGAGCTTAGTACCTCTGCAAGTGAATGTAACAAAGTTCGCATGACTACTTAATTAAATTGATTCTCTGATGTGGGAAAGTGCCACATCCACCTAGACTTGGAATCAATTTTCGCCAGTGTCACGCCCACCTGCACTTGGAATGAAATAGTTAAAATCCCTACCGACCACCATGTCCCCTTACCGACCCATGTTCGTTGGCTAACATGTACTAATGTGTACTGCCATTTACTAACGTGCACTAACCTCTATCACATTTTGTCTATACAAATAAGCCAAGTTTGAATTCTGATGATCAGTTCGTGTTTCGCTACCAACACAAGAAAATTGTGGCAAACAAAGCCACTAACCTCTCACCTGTGATGACTCAAAATCGTCAGCTTTGCCTCTCTCACGCAGCACGAGCGCGACACAGTCCACGTCACAGCCTGGACCTTTCTACTCGCATCGGACATACTCCTCTGTAAATATTCTAACTAAGCTATGACGCGAATACCATTGTTCAATCCACACGGTCTAGGACATGGCCAGAGCACACACCCAGTACCTAAGCCGAGAACATCTCTCGCCCAACCTGTAGTTAACCGCTGAGAGACAGAGATATGCTGCAATCCTACAGGACAATGCCACATCCCACACGTCCATAATTGCTACAGAGTGGCTGCAGGAACATACTTCTGAGCTTAAACACTCCCGCTGGCCACCAAACTACCCAAACATGAACACTAGTGATCATATCTGGGATGCCTTGCATGTGTTGTTCAGACAAGATCTCCACCCCCTCGTACTCTTATAGATTTATGGACAGTTGAGCAGGATTCATGTCATCAGTCCCTCCAGTACTACTTCAGATATTAGTCGAGTCCATACCATGTCGTCTTGCTGCACTTCTGTGATCTTGCTAGGCTCTTAACGATATTAGGTAGGTGTACCAGTTTCTTTGGCTCCTCAGTGTAACATATATACATCACATGGATAGGCACATATGCTCAATGTTGAGTAAAAGACTCAAAATATGTGTGGCCACAGATGATTACGTAAATGTGGTAAGTTTCTTGAAGTACAGTTATAAATATTAAGTCCAGGTCAACCACAAGGCACAGTATTCAGCATACCATCAAGTACGTGTGTCAGCCCAGAGCATTTAAAATGTGTGACACATAACGTCTTTGAACGACATACTGATTTATGCAAAGAGATTAACTGTGACATGTTTAGAATTCTTAGAATTAATTGTACATCCCAGCTTTGATTGTTGTTGTTGTTGTTGTTGTTGTGGTCTTCAGTCCTGAGACTGGTTTGATGCAACTCTCCATGCTACTCTATCCTGTGCAAGGTTCTTCATCTGCCAGTACTTACTGCAGCCTACATCCTTCTGAATCTGCTTAGTGTATTCATCTCTTGGTCTCCCTCTACGATTTTTACCCTCCACGCTGCCCTCCAATACTAAATTCCAGTTTTGATGTGCACATAAAAATTAATTGTGATTCAGATTATCATACAAATAGAAAATTAACATTGCTCGAAGAACCATTCACCTACACAGTAAGAATTACAGATAAACAATCAAAATATGAAATTCATATAATACGATTTCTGTGGTAGATATGTGACTATACATGCGATTTCTTCTCATACATTATAAGGGTCCTGAGCTCAAATTAACATAGTTCAGTTTTCATAAAAGTTTTTACAAATTTAACCATTGATTATGGGGAAGTGATAGTTACAAGTAAATTCTTGTTAATACAGCACAAATATTTAATTTGTCTATCTGATGATCATTGAACAGAAAATAGCAAGTAGCATCACTAAATCAATATCATCAGATGTCAAATGTCAACTTGTCTGTGTATGGAGTCATACTTGTATGGCCATACACAGTTAATCATAACAGCAAAATAAACACAACATTCAAAAGCCATATCTTGTGAAGCAACTAATACTGACATAACTTATTCTAAGATGCAACAAAAAAAAAATTTATCCTCGAACTGTCCATCAGTAGCTGAAAGAAATGGTTTATTAACGGAAAATGAAACAAGTAAGTTCTCTTTAACTTCAGTGTTGCTTAATGACAAGAAAAAAATCTTCATATTACAATCATTAACTTAAAGTGCTATAATCGGTACTGCATCATCACTGTGGCAGAACCTACATTTTCACTTCTCACCGTAAGAGAAATTATGAAATAAAAATTGTTTTAATAGGAAGACGCCAAAGTATTGAAGTACCTTATTTTACACAATTTACAACATCCATCAGAAATGTACCAGATCAGCTTGCATCTAGGAATAAAAGTACTACAAGTTGAAAAGAAAGTCTTCAAAAAACCTAACATATTTATATACAAGTCATGGATCAATGTTTTTACATGACTGAGTACTTTTGAAATGTCTAGCTCTCCATAACAGACCACTGCAATATTCAGATTGTTACAACATAACTCGTTTGCTACATGTGTTACACTCTGATTTGAAAATATTGTTTAATTCATGCAAATGCACACAGTTCTGTGTTTCTTTCATTATTTCTGCTACAGAGAAAAATTCAATTATGATCATGTCAGACGTAAAAAATAAAGGACAGTAAGTGTAAACAGTAGCAAGTAGAGAAACAAAATTTTTCACTTAGACAATTTCACAACTGCGCAAAGCTAGAAAATTCATCTCACACACACGTCACATAATTCAGCAGTAGAGAAAAAATCTTTGTAAAACCATTCATGCGCCGTTACTCGACAGATACATCCACATATCCACTCTCATCAACAAGTAGATGAAAGAAAAAGTGTCATCTGCAAATGCTGGTCTATCATACAGGCAAAAGTTGGAGTTTACAATGTATGTAGCAGGTATTATTGGTATCTCAAAATGTAATTGTTGTTCTTTCCATAATCTATAGCTTTTACACGTTATAATACATCTCGTCATTAGCAAAAAAAACTTCGATAGTGTTGCCCTCTCAGAAATCATTTCATGACAAAATAAATTGAAAATATCACTGATACTCTACCTTCGAACAAAGTGCACACAAGCAAATCTCCAAGTATCTAGTACAGCTGCGTGTGGGTTCGTTTAAAGACTGTACATTCCTTACCTTGTCTTGTTCCATAAACAGCTGCAAAAAATGCTTCCTCACTAAATCATACATAATGCCTCATGCATCTTGCTCAATACTATATATTACATTAACCTTCAATATAATGTCCTACAAATCATAATACACTTCATATAATATACCATAAATGCATCATAATAAAATATAATAACATCATAAGCCTTACATGGCAGTCCTTAAGAAAAGTTCATCATCATATCCCATATTCCATAGATTCATCATGTGGATGCATACATATCACTCTTTAAGATACTTCATAAACAGCAGAACAAGCATCAGTCAGAAATGTTCCCAGTTGAACTACTGCCCATCAGAAATAGCATTCTCATTTCAGAAAGACTCATACACAATCTTTCATCCAAAATAAAGTTAACAGTTATGCATACCTCTAAAATTCATGACCTACATCATAAAAATGTACCTATGGAAAATGTCGTCTCATGCACTTTCCTAAAAAATAACACGGTATTCTCTCTGGTAAAGCTAAAACAAGAATCCATAAGTCACAAGAGAGTACATTACATGTGTAAACTATGTTCCTGTGGAAAAAATGATTATCTTAGAACCTTACACCCAGTTCTACTCTGCTGTGCAAAGATCTCAAAAGAAATGTTCCAAACTAATGAAATAAGAACTGTATTAATTTTAATCAGATACTTCACCAGTAAACTCAGAATAATTCCTGCTGAATACAAATTGTTCACAGATTGCTTACCGTTCCATTTTGTCATGGTGCAAATATAAATGCAAAAAATTGTCTAATCCACTCGTTCTCACCTTGTCAGACTATGCTTAGCAAATTCAAAATACTTTTCTTCAAACAACACAAATCATAGATAGTCAGCATTTATTTAAATTCTCAATTGAATAGATTGACAGAAAAAGATACGTTAACAAATATACAGAGTTGCTGAATAGCATGAAACAGTGCTGAAAGCTAAAGTGAGAAAATGCACTGCAACAGCTGGGCTACCTGTTCTCACCACGCTATATGTTTATCAAAGAACAGTAAACCCCTAGGGTATTATTATTTGTATACTTTGATGTTTGATACATGATGATGATCTCGTGATTTATGTACACATATGGTTTCAGTTTCCAAAGCATCTGCATGTGTGATTTTGCATATGCGAAAAGGACCTTCATATTCCTAGAAGAAATTGCTACCAAAAGATTTTCCCTTATGTGACAAACGATGTGATTTAAGCAATACTTTCTCACCTACCTGTAAGTTGTCGATGTTCACTGGTGGGTTCTGAAGTTTCTTCCTTTCCTCTGCAGCTTTCTTGATGTTTTCCAATGCTGAGTTGATTACTTCATGGTGTCTTAAACGTCCTTGTGCTGGGAAGGCTATTAATTGTTTTATACGATTTGATGGTGGTTTGTTCTTCAGTACAAGGTGTGGAGGTAAAGTTGTAGAATCACTCTGTAGTTCGCTAATTATTTTTTTGAAAATCCGACAAGTGTAAATCCCAGTTTCTGTGTTGACAATAACAATACAATCTGCAAAGCTTACCTAAGTCTTTCATAAGGCGTTCAGAAGGTTTACAGGATAGCATAAAATGTGATAGAAATAGTGGTTTCATTTTTCTACGTCTCAAAGTTTTTAGCCATGTATTAGAACGAAACTTGGGCCATTATCAGAAATAAATTTGTCAACATGTCTTACTTTTTTCAGAAAATTCTTTACAAGTGTTACAGAAAAAGATTTTGCAGTTGCTTTCCGTAAATATGTGAATGACACATATTTAGAATTAAGCTCAACAGCTGACCATGTGAATATCTCTTAACTGGACCGAAAATGTCAAGAGCAGCTAATTCTCTTAATTTCACAGGAATTATATAAAATAGTGGTGTTGTATGCGTAACGGTATGTGATTTTGCTATTTGGTACAGTTTGCATTTTGCCAAGACTGTACGAATTCTCTTTTCCATATCGCTGAAGTAACATGTATTCCGTAATTTCTGAAACATTTCTTAGCACCAGAGTGTGCGTAACTGAGATGTGTGAACCAAACGAATTTGTTGGCGAATTCATCTGAGATTCATGAAACTCAAATAGGACTGTCAGGACATATATGTCTGAGTTAAATGTTGTTACATATAAGGTAAAACTATTATTGCAGTATGTTGTTTTCCCAGTTTTCTTTTATGTCTTTCCAGATTGGATCTTTCTCTTGTTGTTTTCAAAGGCCACTTTTCGTATGTGTAACAGACTAAAATTAGTTTCTTTACAGTTTTCCTCATTACTCTGGACTAAACCGACAGGTGCATGTGAAAGCGCTCCAGCAATAATGTGTTCTGAACTGGGAAAGTAAATCACATTCAAACCGAATTCCTGAAGGAACAAAGCCCAACGTCTTAAACGATCATGATTTAGTACAGTGTCATAAGAAACAAGTGCCCAGTGATCAGTATACATGTATACCTTAGTGCGTTTACCTTGATGAAAATAACAAAATTTATCAAATTCCCAGACTATCGCTAATGCTTCAATCTCAGTAAGAGAATAGTTACGTTGAGCTTTGATTAAAACGTAGCTGGAAAAAGAATTCTCTGTAAGAATTCCATTTTCTGCCCCTTCTTGAAACAAGTGTACACTAACACGAGATTTTGAACTATTGGTCGAAAGTGAAAAATCAAGAGAAAAATTGGGATTTTAAAGCACGGGTGCATTAATTACTGCAGTTTTTAGATCATTGTATTCGGACTGGGCGACATAAACCAAGTCGCAAACTGTATTCTTACCTGTGACTTGACACAGATCTAGGTATAGAGAAGCTTTGAAAGTTGATTAAACGTCGAAAAAATTTAAAAGTCCAAAATCCTCAGAGTTGTTGTTTGTTTGTAGGTACAGGCAGTTCTTCTATTGCTTTCGGTTTTTCTGGATTGGTTAAGATACTTTTCATAGAAACAATGTGGCCAAGAAATTTCATTTGCGTCTTAGCAAATTCTGATTTTTCTGAACTGACTGTAATGCAATGTTCACGAAATATTTGCAATAGTTCGCTCAGTACTAGGTTGTGTTTTGTCTATGAATTTTCAGCGCTCAAAATGTTATCAACATATGTAGTGATCCTGTCTTTCAAATTCAGTGGTAAGATAGTTTTTAGACCTCAGATAAATACAGCTGATGAAACAATGAGACCAGATGATAGTTTTCTAAATTGGTAACAGTTTCCAAAACAAAGAAAAGCTGTAAATTCCTGTATTTAGGATGTAATTCGATGTGCCAAAAGCCTAATCGAAAATCCAGAGAAGACATTACCTTTACGCCATGAAATATCAGTAATAATTCGTCTAGTGTTTGTGGATACTCTGTCCCTGATTGTATTATAGCGTTGATCTGTCTCGAATAAAGTACAAGTCAAATAGAATAATCCTTGTTTTTAAAAAAGGGGAACGGGCTGCTGTATGGGCTCACAGCATGTTCGATTATTCCCTGATCTAGAATCGATTGTATCTGCTGTTTTACTTTTCCTCTATATGTCAACGGAATAACATAAGGTGGTGCAAAAATGTTATTATGTTCCTTAACACTGAATTCATGAAGAAAATTATCGTTAGTTCCTATCTTGTGAGAAAAACATCAGAATATGATCTTAAAATTTCGAAAAATTCATGTACATCTACATCAGAATCTGCTTCATCTCTGTGCACTTTCTTTCTAATTAACTGTTCTGTACTAGTAGATTGTTAAGTTTCACAGTGAAATGATGTCACGTTGTTCATGTAATCGTCAGACAAATTCAGTGAGCGCTGTGGCTCGAGCGGAAAGAGAAAACGCAAACAGTTCACTTTTTCGTCTTCCTTTGTCAAGCATCCCTGAAATTTAAGTTTTACTGGTACATGATATACTTTGTAATATTACTTCAGCGTCGCAAAAATTTAACATCGCTTTATATTCATGTAGAAACTCTACACCCAAAATTGCTTCCTTTGACAAAAGCGGGACAATCAGAAAATTCGCGGAAAACTTGTATCCCTGACACACGAAAAGTAACGAAGTCTGATAATATTCATCTACACTCTTTCCTTGAATTATTCGTTTCAGTTCATTTCTTAAAAGTGGCAAAGTGTGACAAACAGATAATTGATCACATTTACTAAACACTGTCTCATTAATCACTTTAAGAGGGCTACCAGAATGAAGTGCAGCAGAAAGTGAACGTTTCATACAGAAATTTGTTCATTAGTCACTTTAAGAGGGCTGCCAGAATGAAGTACAGCAGAAAGTGAAACGTTTCCTACCGAAATTTTTCACAATTGGATGTACAAGTGTATTTTCACAGTCATCATTTTCTTGCAACAATGTGTCTCTATAGTCATCAAAACCTACAAAGTTAATAGTTAGTATGTAGTCTGTCGGCAACTACAAACGGTTCGTTTGCAGGCGTGGCTGCTCGTCATAGTTGTGTCGGTTAGTTTTACCTTGAATTGTGTGGTTTCGGTGGTCTGATTTCTACAGTTGCACCACGCTCCGAATTTGATTTTCGATCACGCCAGTTTCTGTTTGATGCATCATCATAATTATATCGTCTTACGTAACTGTTGTTAGTACTGTTGTCACGTGAGCTCAATGCCCTGATTTCTAAAACCTGGGCATCACGTTCGGAATCAGACTTTGTGCGGTCACGCCAATTTGGATTTACTCAGTCATTATCATTGCGTCTGAAATTGTCTTTATTGCCATAACGTCTATGTTCTGCGACCCGCGATACTATTCCTGCATAAATAATGCCGACGGTCGCGAGTATCATTCCTCGAGTGTCTGTAATGTGTGCTGCAGCGCTGATGTGCCACATAATGCATGTCTTCGTCACGTCTCTCATCATACCGTTCACGCGAATTCGATCTACGTTTTCGGTTACGCTGCGGACTGTAATTTTCCCAATAATGATTAATGTTATTTCTGTGCGTGTGATCATTATTGTCCAACTCAAGTTATTGCAAAAGAGCTAGGAAAGCTTCCAAGTCATCCATACAACGTCCTGCCGAAACTATGTGGCGTAATCTGATAAGATAATTATGTCAAGCAAATGCGAATTAATTCCGTCGAACAGTACATATTAGTTAAATATCTGTTTATGCGCATCATGTTTCGAAGTACTGCACAGGAGTTGAGAAATTCAATTGTTCATAATTTTCATCATGATAATGTTATGTTTCACACCACCTTGAGTTGATTCAAACCAGCAAGCAGACAAGAATGAATGATATCGATCTCATTCCTGTCGCAGGTTGTCCTTCGATACAACTGCAAATGAATTACAGTTTGTAGTCAATTGGCCATGTTGGTGGCAAATAAAAGACAAATTGTAACCACTTCCTTGGATGAATTTCATTGCTGGCGTTGCGAAAATTTTAAATTTCCTGTGACAAAATGTTTATTATCAAAACCATCGTTTTTTTTTGTTTTTTTTTTAATGGGTGAGTTTTCTCTCGTACCGTAACTCGTATTCCAGTCTGTAAACATATCAGCATTTCCAGAATTAGTGCGTTCATTGTGATTTGCAACATGATAATTATTGAACCTATTTGTATCGTTATTGCGACTGATCTTTTCCTCGAATTGGCAAGCTGTTGCTGTGTCCTTTGTACGTCACGTTGATTTTGTTGATTAACTGTCATCCGCTCTTCTTTAAAGCGTTGCAGAAACTGAAATTCTTCGCTATCACCGAACGGAACCGGCTGAGTGTGAACTGACCTTATATCTGAAAGGTTGTTCGTTAGCGTCACTATCTCGAACAATTCTTCGACTCGTCCTGCAACTGTCATCAGCTGATTTTACGTCTTTGAAACTTCAGTGTTAGTTTGTAACTATAATGACTCGAACTTGTGTGCTAATTCCTCTATTTGCAATTCTTGTTATGACGTCTGTTGTCTCAACTCAACATGATCAAGTCTGGACTCAAGATTATTAAATCAGACTTGAGTTCCTTGCGTACCTGAGTTTTCAAGCATTCTGAGATTTCTTCGAATTTACAATTTAAATTTTCATTAATCTCATTCCGAAACAACTTGAAGTTCTCTTCCTATAGCTTGAAATTTTGTTCGTGTTTGTTACTACATTCTTTGATCTCTTCACGAAGTTCCTCATTGGACTTTTTAATATTACCGAGTTGACCTACTATTAATTGTGTAACATTATTACCGAAAGAGGGGAAGACAAAATTACTTAGCTCCGTAGAAGTAGAGGCAATACCTGAATCTCTCATAACAAAATCGTATTGTGTCACGGTATTTTACCCTCCGAAAATGCGTGTCGTTTCCTGCAGTTCATCATGCATGATTGGCAAATAATAGCCTGTACTCTGATTATTCACCGTATTGTTCCAAATTTCCCTGACTTCATCATCCTGAGCAGAATTTTCTACACTGTATCTCAGATTTTCTGAAACCTCGTTTGGAGCTACTTCTGCAGTCTTGTCCATTCCTGCCTGTGCTCTAGTTTTCATTATCTTTGTTCTAATAAAGAAAATTACACAAAATATCTTAACACAGAACTGTTAATCTCACTGATACGAAATAAATAAACAAATTTTGAAGCAGAAAATCGCTGAAATAAAAATGTTGAATTAATGTGGAGCAATGCACAAACAACAAAAGTGCTATGCAAAAACTTCTGACCAACTACTATTGCATAAAATTTTGCAAACGCAGTAGCAAGACTAAGCATCTCTAACTGCGAAATCATCCAACGAAATGAAATCCTGACAGACAGGTCGCCAGGTGAAAGTTATGTTATCAAAAATTATTGTTATGGCAACAGACGTACGGAAAAGTGTAAAGCTCTATCCCTGACAATATTAGCATTATCTATAACTTTTCTCTAAAAATTGCTAGGCTATATAGTGAAACTTTACTATCGTTGTCATCAAATCTGATATGTAGCCGTACAACTTGTATTATGAAAACCCTCATTCTGACATGTCAGTATTCAATCATTTTCCGGAACTTCCTACTATATAACATGTCAGTATTCTGATAGAGAACAAAAAACAGAAAGTAATTAGTCTTCCTATAAATAAAGAAACATCAATTCTCTTGTATCTGACTGAGATTTTTAAGGTATTCTCTAACATCTCCTAACAATTAATACTGTAATGCTCGTCCACGTAGCAGACAAGTTACGTCGTCGTGCAGTTGCAACTGCGTGAATATTCTGCATTCAGCAACGTGCTAAAAATAATTCCAAAGACATACTGCGATCCATGCAGAATGCAATGCATGGTCGCAACTACAGATGCAACTATTGGTCTTTTTTTATATATAAATTGAATGATCACGAGGGGTTTGGTGAACAAGCCTTAAGCGGTATAAAAAAATCAAAGGAACCAAACCAATAAAAACTTATTAATTTATTATATTCTGAAAACTGACGATTCAGACACACACAAACTTTACTCAGACCTTTCTATTCTTTGGACAGTTGGATTAGCAAAAACTTTAATTATTCCACAATGTCTTTAATCAATAATCACGTATCTGGTCACGACAAAGACATGAATATTGCTTTCAATGTGTGCATACAAAAATCTGACAAAATCCCTCCTGTGCGCAAGCAAGCAACAGCTACGCGTAGCAAAAAGGCAAATTACAAAAAATCCTGGCATCTTCTTTGGCGCTACTAGCACGGTCAGGGAAGGCTGTGACCTATCCTGACGCGTGGCTTCTTTCCACGCTAGGCTGTGTCCGACTATTCTCAACAACATTTCGCCCGCTACCACGCGCTACAATAATATCTCAGACACAGATTTTGTATATACACGCAACAGCAGAATCAGTAGCCAATTTTCCAAAAAAAGATACGAACGTCGATCTTTCACTATTATCAATCAAAGTAAAACCAACAGCACTCCACCTCGCAACAATTGTGTCAGACCTGTTAGATCGATGAGGTTGTCAGCAATCTGAAAGAGGTTTCAGTTAGCACGAAGTGTTCCGAATGGTACCGACATGTAGCGCGATCTATACTTGGGACCCATTAGTCAGCTTATCGTGACTTTACTATAGCTATTCTATTGAGGATTCATAACACACTAAGTTAAGTATGTTACTACTTAACAATAAGATCGATACATACGCGGCCCAAGGTGCCACCCCTCTGTGTGAGTATTGGCTCTTGACAAAAAGCTTCGATGACCACTGACCTAGGGTGTAGTTGCTTGCGGATCAGCGCATCCTCCCTCGTCCCCCCTCCCCCCACCGCCGGCGACCGCCAAGCCACGCGCGAATTCAAATCAGTGGAACGATGGGCATCCAGCACAGTTGCAAAAGAATCGCCATGTTTTCAAAAGAGATTATAAAATTCACAACGAATAAGAAGCCGGAGAGGGGAGATGCAACAGAGAAGATTCAAGAACCGAAGATTTAGTGAGAAGATCTACCCTGAAGCCAACAGTAGATTACAAGATGGAAAGAAGAGAATCTTGGGCGGTTTTCTTTGCAAAATACGCGTATACGGTGAATTAACAGAGACGGTACAAAGAAGATAAATGTGTTATTTTGACTAAGAAAAAGAGGAGACTATGAACTAAAGCGAAAAGTGTGGAATTTGTTATGACAAGCGACTTTTTATTGGCGTTTTGAATTTTGTGAAGGTGGACTGTAAATGAATTACCCATTATTAAATTATTTACTGTGAGGACCAAAGCACAAGTTTATACTGAAATTGAGAAATGCAAATGAATTAAACGCCGTGCCAGTCAAACATATTACAGCATGGCTGTCCATCGTTGTGGTAGAAAGCAGTGCATTCTTGAACCCCTCTAGTAGTTCTATTTATATATCCTTTCTAAAGAGTTTTGAAGAGATTTTACAAATCTGACGGTGATGTAAAGTGTCAGTTGGAGTTATTAACATTTTGCTATTATTTTGTTCATTTACGAGACAGGTCAGTGCCATCTTTGCAGCTTCCAGACATACTGAATCATCTGTCGCACTGCCGGTCCAGTAGTTACATTGCAGGTGAGAGAAGCGTTCATTCTTCTTTGGGCAACCATTTTTCCATCACTGCAGTGGCTGTTTATACTGGAAGTGAACAGTATGCTACATACTTTATGTAGATGTTTACAACAGTAAAAGACATTGAAAAGTATTTGTTTTCACGAAGGATGAATCAAAATACATTCAGATTAAGGTTTCTCAGAGAAAGTAAAGTGCTAAAGTGAAAAGTAGACTTTTCTCACAGTCAAATACGTTGTTTTGCCATTTAACTCGAGTAGAAAAACATTACTCAATTGAAAGAATGTCAGCTTATGGCAGTTTTGTAATTTAAGTTTGTGGTTGGAGACTAATTTCTACTATTGTCAATATATGAAAAAGAGCACTTGGCATACTGTGCATGAAAACACAAAAGTTCGTTTTTTGTGACTAATTTTTACAAGAGATTGTGTCACTGTATGAGAAACGTACTTGACATACTGTACATGAAAACACACACAGTAACTAATCTTGCAACAGCTATTTGCAATTGCTATTTCTACCCAGTTATCAGTATTTACGAACGGATTATTCAATAGTGCCAACAAATACATACATTTTAAACATTCTTAATCTGACACCAAAAAAATTCACACTAGCAACACTGATGCACAGCAGCTCCCTCAAAACAGAGATATTACTTACCTACCTAAACAGTTGTAAATGTACACTACTGGCCATTAAAATTGCTACACTAAGAAGAAATGCAGATGATAAACGGGTATTCATTGGACAAATATATTATACTAGAACTGAAATGTGATCACATTTTCACGCAATTTGGGTGCATAGATCCTGAGAAATCAGTACCACAGAACAACCACCTCTCGCCGTAATAACGGCCTTGATACGCCTGGGCATTGAGTCAAACAGAGTTTGGATGGCGTGTACAGGTGCAGCTGCCCATGCAGCTTCAACACGATACCACAGTTCTTCAAGAGTAGTGACTGGCGTATCGCGACGAGCCAGTTGCTTGTTCACCATTGACCAGACGTTTTCAATTGGTGAGAGATCTGGAGAATGTGCTGGCCAGGGCAGTAGTCGAACATTTTCTGTATCCAGAAAGGCCCGTACAGGACCTGCAACATGCGGTCGTGCATTATCCTGCTGAAATGTAGGGTTTCGCATGGATCGAATGAAGGGTAGAGCCACGGGTCGTAACACATCTGAAATTTAAAGTCCACTGTTCAAATTGCCGTCAATGCGAACAAGAGGTGACCGTAACGTGTAACCAATGGCACCCCATACCATCACGCTGGGTGATATGCCAGTATGGCGATGACGAATACACGCTTCCAATTGCGTTCACCGCGATGTCTCCAAACACGGATGCGACCATCATGATGCTGTAAACAGAACCTGGATTCATCCGAAAAAATGAAGTTTTGCCATTCGTGCACCCAGGTTCGTCGTTTGAGTACACCATCGCGGGCGCTTCTGTCTGTGATGCAGCGTCAAGGGTAACCGCAGCCACGGTCTCCGAGCTGATAGTCCATACTGCGGCAAACATCATCGAACTGTTCGTGCAGATGGTTGTTGTCTTGCAAACGTCCCCATCTGTTGACTCAGGGATTGAGACGTGGCCATCATGATGCTGTAAACAGAACCTGGATTCATCCGAAAAAATGAAGTTTTGCCATTCGTGCACCCAGGTTCGTCGTTTGAGTACACCATCGCAGGCGCTTCTGTCTGTGATGCAGCGTCAAGGGTAACCGCAGCCATGGTCTCCGAGCTGATAGTCCATGCTGCGGCAAACATCATCGAACTGTTCGTGCAGATGGTTGTTGTCTTGCAAACGTCCCCATCTATTGACTCAGGGATTGAGACGTGGCTGCTCGATCCGTTACAGCCATGCGGATAAGATGCCTGTCATCTCTACTGCTGGTGATACGAGGGCGTTGGGATCCAGCACGGCGTTGTGTATTACCCTCCTGAACCCACCGATTCCATATTCTGCTAACAGTCATTGGATCTCGACCAACGCGAGCAGCAATGTCGCGATACGATAAACCGCAATCGCGTTAGGCTACAAAATCCGACCTTTATCAAAGTCGGAAACGTGGTGGTACGCATTTCTCCTCCTTACACGAGGCATCACATCAACGTTTCACCAGCCAACGCCGGTCAACTGCTGTTTGTGTACGAGAAGTCGGCTGGAAACTTTCCTCCTGTCAGCACGTTGTAGGTGCCAACCTTTTGTGAATGCTCTGTAAAGCTAATCATTTACATATCACAGCATCTTCTTCCTGTCGGCTAAATTTCGCGTCTGCAGCACGTCATCTTCGTGGTGTTGCAGTTTTAATGGCCAGTAGTGTATTATCGGAACTTCATATTAGCATCTGTTTGTGTGTATGTGATTGCGTGTAGACTTCGGCATATTTGGATATTTCCAAGGGCAGAAATAGTACAAAGCCATGCATCTGACCAGATCTGATTATTTTGTCAAAACAGTGGCACGTGTTGAAGTAGGTAGTGCATCGAGTGTTAATTATTGACAGTGACTGCTAGCGATCAATTAGTTGTTTCTCCTGTGACACCTGACGCCATTTGGCAGTTGGAGCGACACTAGCGCCCCTATCGGCCTATGATTAATGTTTCTTTTCTGTTATCTATGTACTTAATTAACGCAACAGTTAATATACTTTTGCGTTCCAAGTCATTAATATCAAGAGTCGAGAATGATCGTGAAATAAATGTAAAAACAGCCGAATCTCAGTGATTCCATGATTTGAGCTACAACTTATTCTTGAAAAAATTCCTAATTCGCTAAAAGCCAGAGAATGTAAACATATATTTCATGCATGAGAATCGTATATTTCTATCTCTGTTATTAAAATGATAGGCACTTTCCAAGAAATGTAACAATTTATAAAGATCTGATATTTTGTACAATCCTGGACGTCAATCGACTTTCTACACTGAAGAGCCAAAGAAACTGGCACGCCTGCCTAATATCGCGTAGGGCTTCCGCGAACACGCAGAAGTGCCGCAGCACGACGTGGCATGGACTCAACTAGTGTCTGAAGTAGTGCTGGGGGGAACTGAGATCATGAATCCCGCAGGGCTGTCCATAAATCCGTAACAGTACGAAGGGGCGGATCTCTTCTGAACAGCACGTTACAAGGCATCGCACATATGCTCAATAATGTAAATGCCTGGGTACTCTGGTGGCCAGCGGAAGTGTTTAAACTCAGAAGAGAGTTCCTAAGCCACTCTCTAGCAATTCTGTAAGTTTGGGGTGTCGCATTGTCCTGCTGGAGTTGCCCACGTCCATTGGAATGCACAATGGATATCAGTAGATGCAGGTGGTCAGACAGGATGCTTGCGTACGTGCCTAGACGTATCAGGGGTCCCATGTCATTCCAACTGCATACGCCCCAGTCCAATACAGAGCCTCCACCAAATTGAACCGTCCCCTGCTGACATGCAGGGTCAATGGATTCCTAAGCTTGTCTCCATACGCGTACACGTCCATCCGTTCGACCCAATTTGAAACGAGACTGGGCGGATCGGCCAACATGTTTCCAGTTATCAAGAGTCTAATGTCATTGTTGAAGGGCCCAGTTGTGGCGTGGAGTCATCAAGGGTACATGAGTGGGCCTTCGGCTCCGAAAGCCCATATCGATTATTTTTCGTTGAATGGTTCGCACGCTGACATTTGTTGATGGCCCAGAATTGAAATCTGCAGCAATTTGCTCAAGGGTTGCACTTCTATCACGTTGAACGACACTCTTGAGTCGTCGTTGGTGCTGTCCTTCAGGATCTGTTTCCGACCGCAGCGATATCGGAGATCTGATGTTTCACAGGATTCCTTATATTCACAGAACACTCGTGAAGTTGTCGTACGGGAAAATCCCCACTTCATCCCTACCTCGGAGACGCTGTGTCTCATCGCCGACTATAACACCACGTGCCATTGTAGCAGCAGTAACCGATCTAACGACTGCGCCAGACATTTGCTATCTTATATAGGCGTTGCTGACCGCAGCGCCGTATTCTGCCTGTTTACATATCTCTGTATTTGAGTAAGCACGTCTATACCAGTTTCTTTGGCGCTTCAGTGTAATACACGAATATTTTTGCAAATGTAATTACTTTTACTTGAGAAGCGAATGTGTTGAAGAGTCTCGTCGTTTGTGGCTCTGATGGCAACAATTGTGGAACTGGTTTCTATGTGGTTTTCCTTTCAGCTACGGTTCTACTGGCTTATCAACAATATGCAGGGCCAAGTTTTTCCAGTCGGATTACAACTATCGTAGAAGAACATTCCTTGTATCAGCATAGGCCTATATGTGGACTACAAAATCATTCAGAGGAAGCACACCATTCAGCGCCTCTCCAAAAAAGTACACAATCCAGACGAGAAACAAAGACAACATCACATGATCTGCACAAAATTATTCACAGTGACTCTCCAGAAAGTGAAAATGTTGCAAGTCCGTCTATTTCTCCTTCAGGTAATTCCATATTCCGATTTCTTCAATTGATATCATCAATTTGTTTTTGGAACGTAACAAAGAATCTACCTAAACAATAAATACAATGAATTCCATAATTTGAACAGAAACCTACAATGTCTGTATTTTCCGAGTTTCATATTTGTTCATAATTGTATTTTTGTTGATAACATAATCTCAAATCCAGCCTAATAAATAAAATCGATAATTTTACATGTGTCTTATTGTTTTGCCTTCTGCTACAATATCACCTTACTGTATATCCATCTTTCCTGTTTGTATGGTACTTTGATGAATAGACATATAATAAAAGAATTTTATATATAGAATTTGAAAATACAGCAATAAGAGTTTATACAAGTATTATTTAGTTTCAATGGCATATTTGTTCAAACACCAGTAATAACAAAGTTGTATTTAAAAACTTACCTTAACGTCAAACATTTCAATAGGCTGTATACAGTTTCTGAATTGCGTGTATTGGCGTTGCAGAACATTCTTCAGTTTCCCGTGCAATTCATCGAAGGAGCCAACTGACATAGTTGTAGAAAGTAGTTAAAAAACTTTCGGTCGTCGTTTCTCAGGTCTACAAATAATGTGTACAAACCCCGACTTCCTCACGAACGACTCAGATTAATTGGATTAACCCAGTGAAGGCGATTGCACCTTCGTCTTCTCCGACGTCGATACAGTATCCACAACGCAATGACTTGTTCACGATCCATAATAAGAACCGTACCAGGTCACACTTTGAAGAGAACTGATGTTCTTGTTTACGTTTAAAAATCGTTCAGTGTGAAAATCAACCGACTACGATTCAAACCCGTACGGTTTTTTCCCGTACTGGCGAAATCGTGTAATGTGCAAGCAGCCTTATTTGACACGTTAAATACGCAGTGCAATTACGTTAATGTAGTCTCCGCCGATGTTGGGCATCAACATGCAACAACCACTAACAGACGGCAGGTGGCAGCACTAGCAATGGAGGGTATATAAAGTGTGTCGGGGGACGCGGAAAACGGTGCAATCGTGGTAATGCGGATATGTAGCGATGTATCTGACGACCAAAAGGACGTAGTAATTGGTTTTCGGGCCAAGGACGGAAGCCTTTCAGAAACGGTTAACTTCCTAAACTGTTCGCGTCCTGCCTTGATTAAAGTATACCGTGCAAGGCATGTGTTGTTGCTGTGGTCTTCAGTCCTGAGACTGGTTTGATGCAGCTCTCCATGCTACTCTATCCTGTGCAAACTTCTTCATCTCCCAGTACTTACTGCCACCTACATCCTTCTAAATCTGCTTAGTGTATTCATCTCTTGGTCTCCCTCTACGATTTTTACCCGCCACGCTGCCCTCCAATACTAAATTGGTGATCCCTTAATGCCACAGAACATGTCGTACCAACCGATCCCTTCTTCTAGTCAAGTTGTGCCACAAACTCCTCTTCTCCCCAATTCTATTCAATACTTCCTCATTAGTAATGTCATCTACTCATCTAATCTTCAGCATTCTTCTGTAGCACCACATTTCGAAAGCTTCTATTATCTTCCTATCTAAACTATTTATCGTCCATGTTTCACTTCCATACATGGCTACACTGCATACAAATACTTTCAGAAACGACTTCCTGATACTTAAATCTATACTCGATTTTAACAAATTTCTCTTCTTCAGAAACGCTTTCCTTGCCATTGCCAGTCTACATTTTATATCCTCTCTGCTTCGACCATGATCAGTTATTTTACCCCCCAAATAGTAAAATTCCTTTACTACTTTAAGTGTCTCATTCCGTAATCAAAAATTCCCTCAGTATCACCCGAGTTAATTCGACTACATTCCATTATCCTCGTTTTGCTTTTGTTGATGATCATCTTATATCCTCCTTTCAAGACACTGTCCATTCCGTTAAATTGCTCTTCCAAGTCCTTTGCTGTCTCTGACAGAATTACAATGTCATCGGCGAACCTTAAAGTTTTTATTTCTTCTCCATGGATACTAATACCTACTCCGAATTTTTCTTTTGTTTCCTTTATTGCTTGCTCAATATACAGATTGAATAGCATCGAGGAGAGGCTACAACCCTGTGTCACTCCCTTCCCAACCACTGCTTCCCTTTCATGCCCCTCGACTCTTATAACCGCCATCTGGTTTCTGTACAAATTGTAAATAGCCTTTATCTCCCTTTATTTTACCACTGCCACTTTCAGAATTTGAAAGAGAGTATTCCAATCAACATCGTCAGAAGCTTTCTCTAAGTCTACAAAACGGAGCGAGGTGGCGCAGTGGTTAGCACACTGGACTCGCATTCGGGAGGACGACGGTTCAATCCCGTCTCCAGCCATCCTGATTTAGGTTTTCCGTGATTTCCCTAAATCATTTCAGGCAAATGCAGCGGTGGTTCCTTTGAAAGGGCACGGCCGATTTCCTTCCCCATCCTTCCCTAACCCGAGCTTGTGCTCCGTCTCTAATGACCTCGTTGTCGACGGGACGTTAAAAAACACTAACCAAACCTAAGTCTACAAATGCTAGATACGTAGATTTGCCTTCTCTTAATCTAGCTTCTAAGATAATTCGTAGGGTCAGTATTCCGTCATTTCTTCCAATATTTCTACGGAATCCAAACTGATCTTCCTCGAGGTCGGCTTTTACCATTTTTTCCATTCGTCTGTAATGAATTCGCGTTAGTATTTTGCAGCCGTGACTTATTAAACTGATAGTTGGGTAATTTTTACATCTGTCAACACCTGCTTTCTTTGTCTCACACATCTTGCTCAGCATATGGTAGAGTTTTGTCAGGGCTGGCTCTCCCAAGGCTGTCAGTAGTTCTAATGGAATGATGTCTACTCCCGGAGCCTTGTTTCGACTTAGGCAAGGCATGACGGTATTGAAAACCATCGCCGGGGCAAGTGCCGTGCACCACAGGCCATAGATATCGGGGGTGAACGACGTCTGCGGAGATGTATATGGGCGAACAGTCGTGCAACTGTTGGGTAGCTGACCGCCCAGATGAAACAAGGGCCTAACAACAGTGTCTCCTTAACGGCCGCTCAGCGGAGGTCGCTGCGTGTGGGCCTCTCCTGTAGCCGCCTCGTTCATACACCCGTGCTGACTGCTGCTCATCGGCGACAAAGGTTGGAATACTGTCGCCAATACCGCAACTGGACGTCCACTGGTGGCGACAGGTGGCCTTTTCAGGTGGAACAAGTTTTATACTCCATCGGATAGATGCTCGTTGGCGTGTATGGTGTGAAACGTCTGGAAGCAAACATTCTGCAAAACTGAGGGAGCGTTATGGCCCGGGGAATGTTTTCGTGGCATCGTGATCTTGTCATTCTGGAAGCCACGATGGATCAGCGCGAGTAGGGATCTATCCTTGGGGACCGTGTCCAACCCCACAGCTCGATGGCATCTACCAACAGCACAACGCTACGTGTCACACAGCTCGAAGTGTACGTGCGCGGTTCGAGGAGCACCTGCATGAGTTTACGGTACTTTTCTGGCCACTAAACTGTCCTGATTTAAACACAATCGAGAATCTGTGGAACCACCTCGATCTGGCTCTACGCGCTGTGGGTCCTTAATCGAGAAACCCAGAGCAGATGGCTACGGCACTGTTGTCGACATGGCTCCACATCGCTGTCGGTGCGTTCCAGGAACTCACTGACTCTCTTTCTGCTCCTCTCGCAGCATGCCGTGCTGCAAAAGTTGGTTATTCAGGCTACTGGTATTGCAGTCCATACAAATTTCTTACTTTCCACATTCACTGATTTGACTGGAAGTGCAGTGAAGAAAACTCGCACTATAGAGTAAACGCAAGACGTTTTTCTGCTGTTTATTAACCATTTTCTTGTTCTTAAGGCGCGTGTCCACTAGCAAGTTAACTTCCGCAAGTCGCTTGCAGAAGCTACTTCTGCAAGTTTTTGCGTGCGGAAACACCCGCAGCAAGTTGACTTCCTCAAGTTTCGTCAACTTGAAAGTAGCTTCCGCAAGCCAGTGTAAACGGTTCTCCGTAGCTTGCTACAGTTACTTGTTGGACTTGCCACTTGCGGGAAGTTTATTCGGAACTTTGCATTAGTGTATACAGTACGAAATGTCAGTCTTGAAGTTCGTGTGGACGAGTGAAAAAACACAATGGCTTATTCAGCGACTGGAGTGTTTTCCCGTGTTGTGGGACACACAACATATGGACTTAAAAATATCGGTTAAAAAAACAAGACGCATTGGAAATTATTGCGTCAGACTTCGACACTACAGAGCCAGATATACGGAAAAAAATCCACAACTTGCGTAAGCAGTATAAACAAGAACTAAATAAATCGAAGAAAAGAAAAAGTGCACAAAGTTCAGACGACTTATATAAAAGTAAATGGGAATTCTTTGATTCCATGAAATTTATGTTTCTTTCCTACACACCAAAAGAAACCGAAGATAATATGGTAAGTGAAACAAATTTAATATTCTGCATACAGTATTTATTACTTTTATTAAACATGTATTTATGTTTACAGTCTCATCGGAAATCAACTGAAATTTAAAGGCGTCTGTATTGCCAGGCTACTTCCCTTTCTGGTGAAACAAAGTAGTTTGTGAATTCGTTTCTGACTTCCTTGGCCATCTGTGGCCAGTTATGTATGTTTATTGGTTCCAGCGGTATATTTATTTCTGTCCAAATGTCTTTGCGCCATTCTCCGTGCGTCTGTAAATCTTGAGAATCAAATGTGCCAGCTGGGGCATAAACGAAATTTCTACTCTCTTCTGTGAGTAAAAAGTTGTGAAGAGCACAAATCGCTTTGACAATTTGCCTCGATTTCTCTTGGTTTAGAAGAATTTGCGTTCGTAATACTCGAAAACGTGTACATATAAGCCCACGAAAGTTTTCAGACACATTTCTTGCTCTAGAGAACCGATAGTTAAACATACGATTTTGCACTGGTTGGCCTCTAAAAGGTAGGGCTTCGCAATATAATTTTATAGAGCAAATGCATCATCAGCAACAATGACGTAAGATATCTGCACAGTTCTACCAGGTAAATTTCGAGGAGCTGGTACATTCAAAGAATTAGAGTCAAGACATTCTGATAGTCTACAGGGTGTCCGAAAAGTCTTTCCCTGATTACATAAATTGATAACGCAGGCTAGAAGTAAGATACAAATATGAAACTTGTGTCGAATTGTTTACAACTATCAAAGTTTTTTTTCTGTTTTAGGTTCGCAGTACGCAAGTAGCGGATGAGGTGCAGTGCCCAAGAAGCCATGTTAACCAATCAGGAGAAGGCACAGTGTGTCCTGTGGTACCATGAGACACGATCACCAGCCACAGTGTAGAGACACTTCCAGACAACATTTGGAAGGAATCCACCTGATGTCAAGAGCATTAAAACTCGGTATGAGAAGTTCAAGAACACAGGATCGGTTGCTGACCTTCCGAGGTCTGGTCGACCAAGAACCTCAGCAGACAGGGTGGAAGCTGTAAGGCAGTCTTTTCTGCGAAGTCCAAAGAAATCGTTGCGGAGGGCCTCACGTGAATTACAGATGCCAAAAAGTTCTCTCCATGACATTTTACACAAACGTTTATTTTTTCGTGCATACAAAGTGCAAATCGTTCAGGCCTTGTTGCCCAATGACAGTACACGTCGATATGACTTGGCGGTCGAAATGCTATCACGTATTGAGGACGATGATGGTTATCTCAGACGAATTGCCTTTTCCGACGAAGCGACCTTTTTTGTCAGTGGAGTAGTGAATCGCCATAATGCGCGCATTTGGGGTTCACAACCCCCTAGCGAGGTCATGGAGTACACCAGAGGCAGCCCAAAGGTGAATGTTTGGTGCGCGCTATTGCACGATCGAATTATCGGGCCATTCTTCTTCGCTGAGGCTACCATCATATCTGCAGTGTATCTGGATACGTTGCAACTTTATGCTGTGCCTCAGCTGCTTCAGTATCACTCCGATGTCTTGTTTCAGCAAGACGGTGCACCGACTCATTGGGGTTTGGACGTCCGTGTCTTATCTTGACATGACCTTTCCTGGGCGATCGCCTAGATGTGCTACGTGCTACCAAGGCTGCTCACTGATGTGTGAAAAAAACTTTGATAGTTTGTAAACAATTAGACACCAGTTTCATATTTGTATCTTACTTCTAGCCTGAGTTATCAATTTATGTAATCAGGGAAAGACTTTTCGGACACCCTGTACAATTATTAAAAAGTCCACCATCAGACATTCTACCATTACTGCCCACATCGAAGTATATAACTCTGTAGTCAGGTCCAATCAGTGC
Organism: Schistocerca americana; assembly: GCF_021461395.2. NCBI lineage: Eukaryota > Metazoa > Arthropoda > Insecta > Orthoptera > Acrididae > Schistocerca > Schistocerca americana. The sequence continues at coordinate 424,084,801 of NC_060122.1, forward strand.
CAATAGCACAATATTGTGGTTCCCTTTACAATTAAAGTACACACTGCCTTCTTTCTTGGGAGCCTGTATGACTATATGTTTTCAATCCATAGCGCCAATACAATTTGGAAAATCCCATCTATTCTCAAAACCAGTAGAGATTTGTAACCATTCTTCTTCTGTTGAAGGTACCCAAAGTTATAGAAAACAAAATTATATCTGAAATTTATCCCTTTGAGGATAAATATTACATTACAATGTTTATTTTAGGGATCAGAAAACGCCAGGGAAGATAATGAGTGTGAGACAGATACAGTCCAGGAAAAAGCACAGGAAAGAAGAATTTTGAAAAGAAAAAAATACCGAGGAAAATTCAGACACTATTCTAAACAAGGGAATAGAAGCGACGCACAAACCTGTTGATGAACATCAGGTGTTTGGAGACTATGTGCCATCGGAATTAAGGTTATTAACACAAATGTCAAGTCGAAAAAAAATTAAGGAGTATAATAATAAAGGCAATATTTGGAGTATCTGAGGAAGATGAAACTATAACTAATTTTTGGATGACAGGTGAAAGCAGTTTCATCTGCACACCATCAGAGAAAGTAATTATTATTTCTGATACTGCCCAAGTTCATCATCCACAAGGTAACTGTTTCGTAAATTTTCTGCCTAAGCGAATTATTTGTGTGAGTTATGAAATATCAAAATTCTAACCTTCAAATAATCTCTTTTCAAACATTCATACAGAGCCACACAGCAGTCCGTAACAACTCGAGAGATTGTGCAAAAGGGTACTCAGAAAAGGTACATCAAAGAGTGAAAGCTATCGCCTAAAAATTAAAAATAAGTAATTCAGTGAAATAAATATAGTTGTACGACTATTGACAATAAATGTTTAATTGACATTTACGTGTTTTGTTCTCTTACCTGTGGCTAAAAATCGAAGAGTAATTAAAAGATGATCTCTTGGTGATACAGCTTGCCCATATTTGTATCCTGTTTCCGAATATTTGATTCCACAATTGACAAGAGGTGTTCAAAACTTGCGAAAGACATTCTCAGAAAGTTAGTAATCTGAGCAAAGTCCACTGATTTGGGTTCGTTCAGTAGTGTTTCTTGGAAACTTAAGCATGAGCGCCTCTCTATCCATTTCTTTACTCAAACACTTCTCTTTTTCTTAACTTTTCGTTTTTAATCACGCTTTTTCTTCAACAATAACAATACAACACTGGCGGCTACTCTGGTTTGTGCACACGACATTGTAATCTACAACTTGCGTGTCTCACAACGCAAACTGTAGTGGATACACTTCCGCAAGTTCTTGCAGCAAGTTCATGAAATTAACTTGCCAAAGCGACTTGCAGAAGTCAACTTGCGCAAGTTTTCGTACTTATGTAAACACCTCAGCAGGTACTTGCAGAAGTTACTTGCGGAAGTTACTTGCTAGTGGACACGCGCCTTTAAAAGAAAGACATTCTTCAGGAAATATATTTAGGTTACTGAGGATTGTAAATAAACCATCCAATCTTGTACCGTTTCATACCTCCCAGGTTCCTTGTGAAATTAAAGAAAGACAATGTTGTCTCTCTCTTTTTAGTTAGTGCTGATATTTATGACACTACATACACCCCCTGTTGTTAAAATAATATTGTAAATCAATATAAACTATACTATTCACACCCGTTCAATATGGTATTCAGAATTGTAGCCTTCTGTCCACTTGGAGCGCCATAGTTGGAGTGTGAACAGAAACGAGCAGGAGTGTCGTGATTGTATGTGTTAGAATGTGAGTCAAGGGTACTTCACTGGTATTCTGGAATTATTTAGACCGTCGAGAAACAAGACTATGCAAGTAACGTAATGGTAGCATTCAGACTGAGCCACAGCAACACCACTACTTCAAATGCGTGCGTGTAGCACTGCTAATGCTAATGCTTTGTCCCTTGCCAAGGTGTTTAAAATAACCTTCTCGTCCCTAGTGCAGTAGCTGCTGTAAAGCAGGAGTGGTTGAATTGCGTTGACGTAGACAGTAGTACTGGATACGGGAACACAAGGCCAAACATCAATACAGAAATTTTGCCACTGCGACTGAAAAGTGGCCTGTCATATGGCATATGAAACATGATGCTTACAGCAGTGAGGCCACAAAGAAGAAATAGGGAGATTCTAAACAGATTTCATTGGTATTTCCACTACAGAGAAAACTTAATCGGCAAGAAAAGTAATGTTTATTTTGATTAAATATCAGTAATACAGGAAATATTGTAGTAGCTAAGTATTTTACAAATTCAGTACCTGCTAAGTTGTATTTGATGCGAATATCTCAGCTGCGTGTTAATCCAGACTTAAGATGTTTTGTATATTTAAGTCATTTCCATTTCTCTTCATTCATGAAGTAATCAGCAAATGCTGTTTGCAGTGCCGTTTTATACTTAGGCAAGACTAGGCGGTCGCCTAGAGTAGCAAAATGTTAGGGGCGGCGAAGGGCGGAAAAAATAAATTTCAAATCAAACAGCGAAAAACTTAAGCAAATTACAAGAAAAAGTGATAAAAGGGAAAAATGAAAACACTGAATTGTTTTCAAAATCACATGGAACAGTTACTTAGTAAGACTTTACTTTTTGATGAAAGTAAACACTTTGCCTCTACGTACCTCAAAATTAAGGCAGCCGCTAGCGAGAACGAAACGGAAACAAACTTTTTTTTGTTTGGGTTTAACGAACGCCGTGAGTAACTCAAAGGGCTATAAGCAGTCGCCCGTCCCTAAATTACGGCCACTGATGCCAGGGAGGGGGACACCCTATAAACATACCCATACTACGACAGGAACGTCTCCATTATCTTGAGGCAGAATGCTATAGTTTAGGAGCAACCGCGCATCCGTGTTGCAACCGTTTGGCCACTGGGATCTCTCCAGTTATTTCCGTACGTACTTTAATTCGACAAGTTGTGCCTCTATATAAAGCTGTAATAGCTTGAACATATAAACGAATCTTTTTGTTCTGTGACAGCGCAGTCCACATTTTACAGACGGGAACACGCGTCCGACCATCCTGATTTAGGTTTGCCATGGTTTCCGTAAAGCGTTTCAGGCAAATGCCGGGTTGGTTTCTTTGAGAGGGCACGGCCTATTTCCTTCCCCAATCTTTCCTAATCCAGGCTTGTGCTCCGTCTCTAATGACCTCGTTATCGACGGGACGTTAAACATTAAACTCCTCTGCCTCCCCTCCTCCAGGGAAGGAAAATTACCAGCACCCTTAGACAAACCGAACATCAATGCCTATCCAGTATTCGAACCTAGACCCATCTCGGAAGAATGACCAGAAACGAATCACTTAGACCACTGCACCATCACAGCGGTTAACAAAAGTTGTAGAATTCTTAACAGAAAATGCAAACAATACGTCGTTTATTTATTTAATCGCTATTTCAATGATTCTGGGAAATTTCAAAAACTCAGGACAACAAATAAGAAATTTAGGACACTTGTTGCCCTCAATCAGTTTTAAAGGAATTGAGGACAAAGGTATGAAAACTGAAGACTGACCGCAGAAAATGTGGATTTCTGGTCACTGTAATTTAACAATTAAATGTGTAATACGAAATCTGCTTTGTTGTGCCGTTGGATGTTAGTGGTGGTGAGTGAGGAGAGATATCGGGGGAAACCGATCGTAGCAAAAAAGAGGGAGCACCATTTTTCAATTCTCGCCAAGGGCTGTAGAACACCTATAACGCCGGCCGCGGTGGCCCAGCGGTTCTAGGCGCTTCAGTCCGGAACCGCGCGACTGCTACGGTCGCAGGTTCGAATCCTGCCTCGGGCATGGATGTGTGATGTCCTAAGGGTAGTTAGGTTTAAGTAGTTCTAAGTTCTTGGGGACTGATGACCTCAGATGTTAAGTCTCATAGTGCTCAGAGCCATTTGAACCATTTTGAACACCTATAACGGGCGTGACTGTTTGGACGCATTTAGCAGCGTTTTCAGGTAGAGAGTAACCTATTGGCATTTCATCATGTGGTCCAACAACACGAAATGTGTCTTCAAACTTATACTCACCTATTTCCTTACGAAGCTATGTACGAGTAGAAGGCAGCAAGTTTCTATCGTAATTTATGAAAAATCTTGTTGAAAATTTAATAAAGTATCCTCGACTTATAGACAGTATTTTACACACGATGAGCAGAGCTTGCAGCGCCACTACCGCACTGGGATGCCACGGCAGCTCCACTGGCAGAGATGCCAAACAGAAGCATGGCACGTGACGGAGCCTGCCGCACCCGACATCTTCCTGAGTGTGGCGTCTCTCACATGGAGGTAGAATAAGGGGAGATGACGCTACAGACTTACGCTGTTAAGTTGTTTTGAAGCCAGTGGGCGGGGCCTGCCGCCATCTTGGATCCACCAAAACATTAGCATACGAGTGTTTACAATTGCTTCTTGTTCGTTATTTCTGTCTTGTGCACGCGATATTTATTTTATATAGTAAATGTTACACTGTGTTAGTGAACAACACAGCATAAGGAACGCAACTTCATACGTTTTTCTGGTCTTAAATGCGTACTCGATACAGTAATACGACACGAAAATCTGACGCTTGTGGCCTCAGTACTGTAATTCCTTTTTGCTTATACACTTCGAATAACCGAGATGATAAGTATATTCTATGAAAAGCGTGCTTTCTTAATACATTTCTATTCACTTTCATTGTGTTTGTGTCGATAATTGATAAAGCAGAACTCCAAAAGAAATGATTGATAGTTTAGAGGCACCGATTTGTATTCGTTGCATTTTCAAGTCAAATACAAATTTTAAATGTTCAAGTTTGCAAGAAACTTGCCTTATTTCCTTTGGTGTCCCATAGATGTGTGGAGGGATGATATGACCAAGACAGCTGTTATGCCAACAAACTGAAAGATTCGTTAAATTATGAAGGAAAAGAACAGAATTTAAGATTGTCAGGCCCTTTGTAGTTAACACATCTGCTTTGTTCATAAATTGTACCTACGAAGTGACATTCAGTGTGGCAAATAACAGCAATTTACAGGGTAACACGACAACACAGTGATTAATGTAATGATCTAAATAGCCTGGACATAGGAACTTTGCTTTGACAAATATGTAACCCTTTAAGTGCTTATAATTTAACCACTGTAACAGGTGTTCCACACATTTTACTGAAGATTTAACTAACTACATGTAGTTACATTACTCTTATATTAAATTATCGCATTTTAAAACATTAGTCCCCATTTCCAGGATATTTCTTGCCAGAACTTTTCAGTTACTTGGAAATAACCAAACACTGAAAACCAAGTGTATTGCTCACCTCCAGAGAGCTCTTCGTGTTGGATTGATAGGGAATGTAAAGTCAAATCACAGAAATAAAACCATACTGTAAAACTTTACAGTGCATCAGAATTTCAAGAATATATAAGAGCATAGCGCTTAAATTAGCACACTGAGAGCTCTTCGTGTTGGACTGATAGTAAATCTAAAGTCAAATCACAGAAATAAAACCATACTGTAAAACTTTACAGTGCATCAGAATTTCAAGTATATATAAATCACATTTCATTCGTAAGTAGAATGAAATGTGATTTGTTTAAACTTTAGACTACAATCAGAACGATTAGTACACACGTAAGCGACGCAAGCCGGTATTTTTTATCAAAACACTTCACAACTACACGGAATCAAACCACCAGAAGCGAATGTCTTGGGGTAGCTAACACGGCGGATCTTCACTTGGGTTGGCTTCAAGTTTGTGACGTCATGACAACTCCTCTTATTTTTACCTCCATGGTCTCTCAGCAGAGCGGCCGACGCGAGGTTCTGCGGGCAGGCCTGCCAATGAAACAGCGCTTCCAGGGGAACATACGCCGGCTTACGGCGCCTCCAGCACCAGGACGCCAGCAGAACTGCCAAGTGCTGCCTTCCCCTCACCCGTACTTAGCTTTTTTCACCCATGTAAGCGCTATGGATAGTTTTGACACCGAATCTTTCATCTTCGAGGTTCATATCAGATCAGTTAAAACTAGGGACACTACAAAATGTGAAAAAAAAAAGAACTGTAAGGAATTATGAGCGTCATAAAAGAAGCCCAGTTGGAGGAATAAGCCCCTCCACATTACAGTGACGTTCAAACTACGCACAATAACCGACTTTTCGTCTCTGGCTTGCTGGAGATCTTAAGCCCGTCTCACACGGAGCAAGATTCGCTAAGTTTCCTTGCTGGCTCGCGCGACGGCTACCTTGTGGGCTCCGTCGTCTGCTAGCGGCTACCTTGCTGGGAACCTTGTAAGATTTCCAGGATAGGTCCGGTGCTATTTTTCTTGTAAGTCATGAGACGTTTCGTTTGTGACATCAGACGCGGAAAGCTTGGGCGGGAAGCCTTTGTCGATAGTCGCTTTCCTGCGCTTGTGAGGTGCGGTAGGAAATTGTTATAATTATTAAATAATGGCACCACAGTGGTCCAAGGAAGCGACTGAAGCATTGATATGTACTTATAGGGAAGAACGGTGTCTGTACGTCGTGAAAAGCGCAAACTATTATAATAAACACTTGCGTGCAGAAGCACTCGAAAGAGTTGCAAGTGCCGTGTGTCTTGTTTGACCATATACGACGAGCAAGGAGTGCTATAGCAAAATGTACAATTTACGTACTCAATTTAAAGTGGAGTACGCCAAAGTAAAATCATCGAAAAGCAGTGGCTCTGGGATGAACGACGTAAGTACAAAACTATGAATTTTGTGTTGAGTGTAGAAACCTACTACTTGCAAAGCCATACAAAGCAGTTCTTCAAATACCAATACATCCATTCGCATAAAATTTGTAAAGGGTGTACGATCTTCTATCCTATAAAATAAAGTCGTATATAACAGTCATTATTGGTATATTTATGAAGTCAAACAGCAATGAAATGGTGATACTTTTCAAACAAAAGTAGGTGTTTTGAGAACTAACCTCAACTCTTTATGAAGCATCGAGGACACACCTTTTCCAGCGTTTCTCCTCTTAATCCAGTTTTTCGTCCATTCTTTCTTTCTTCTTCTCTCATTAGCATGCATTTCTGCATCGTTTAGCACCAAAACAGGTAATAACGACAGTTTGCTCTGAACGTCTGTACCTGCAGCAGCCATCTTCGTTCGATACAATATGCAGCCGATCACAACACAACTAGCTGCAGATCTAGCACCGTGGGAGAGCTTCGGCATGGAAGATAGCCGGCTCCTATCCCTGCAAGCCGGCAGGCATGCACGCCATCTCACAAACTTGCGGCGAACCTTGCTCGGTGTGAGACGGGCTTTAGAAACTATCGATCCTTAATTTCCTCAGAGACTGTTCCTGGTGTTCCACTCTAGTCATAAGAACTTTACACCACAGACAAAACACATTTTACTATATGGGATATGGATTTTTTCCTCACAACATACGGTCAGACCGAAATAGCGCAGCTACATCTCTTCCTGCAGCAAGTGATGCTAATGTGCCCGATACATCAGGCACGGTAGAATTATTTTAAGAAGTAAGATTTGTAAACAAATAAGGCAGGTGGCCTACATTTCGTCTAAAACATTTTTAAACTGAATTACAGTTTATAATAACGTAATTTCCAAATAAAAAGTGAAGAAACACTTCAATGTATGCTTAGCAGTTACATCTAAAACTGCAGGCAACAAATAATTAGCTGTCGATTAGACAGGTCATGAAGATCTTTCCTTCTAGCAGAGGTTACTTTACTTCAGTGTCCTTTTTCGTCAGTCAGTTTTGGGGGATATTCACTAATTCGTCAAACTGTACTGACATTCTCACGAAACTGAAAAATTTAGGATTGTAATTTCTTAAATCATTACACAGCGCGTGAAATAACCTGTTTATTCAACGAAAAGTAATGAAGGGATGTACCCAAGACTTCAAATTTGTACACAAAGCTACTAGCTCTTCTACTAAGAGCAGAATGAAAGCATTCCTCTGGCATTTCCTTCTGGAGTCTTGTGCTGACACGCCTGAGCGCCGCCAGCAGACCTGCAGTGGCGTCCCAGCGCAGTAGAGCCCCGAAGCGCATCTGCAGCGCCACTCACCATCGGTAGCAGCGCCGCTAAAACGTCAGCGGAAGCGCTGCTTGCGAACCATGGTGTAGCGCTGCTAAGTGACTCCGTTTTGGAGCCGGCCAAAACTGCCAAACAAACGTATTATATAGCAGCTGCCTAAACCCATAATGTTGTCTCACTGAGACCAGCCGCGTAGAATTACAACTGGTGAAATGCGTGTGTTGATTGTTGTTGTTGTGGTCTTCAGTCCTGAGACTGATTTGATGCAGCTCTCCATGCTACTCTATCCTGTGCAAGCTGCTTCATCTCCCAGTACCTACTGCAACCTACATCCTTCTGAATCTGCTTAGTGTATTCAACTCTTGGTCTCCCTCTACAATTTTTACCCTCCACGCTGCCATCCAATACTAAATTGGTGATCCCTTGATGCCTCAGAACATGTCGTACCAACCGATCCCTTCTTCTAGTCAAGTTGTGCCACAAATTCCTCTTCTCCCCTATTCTATTCAATACTTCATCATTAGTTATGTGATCTACCCATCTAATCTTCAGCACTCTTCTGTAGCACCACATTTCGAAAGCTTCTATTCTCTTCTTGTCCAAACTATTTATCGTCCATGTTTCACTTCCATACATGGCTACACTCCATACAAATACTTTCAGAAACGACTTCCTACAACTTAAATCAATACTGGATGTTAAAAAATTTCTCTTCTTCAGAAACGCTTTCCTTGCCATTGCCAATCTACATTTTATATACTCTCTACTTCGACCATCATCAGTTATTTTGCTCCCCAAGTAGCAAAACTCCTTTACTACTTTAAGTGTCTCATTTCCTAATCTAATTCCCTCAGCACCATCCGAGTTAACTCGACTACATTCCATTATCGTCGTTTTGCTTTTGTTGGTGGTCATCTTATATCCTCCTTTCAAGACACTGTCCAATCCGTTAAATTGCTCTTCCAAGTCCTTTGCTGTCTCTGACAGAATTACAATGTCATCGGCAAACCTTAAAGTTTTTATTTCTTCTCCATGGATTTTAATATCTACTCCGAATTTCTCTTTTGTTTCCTTTACTGCTTGTTCAATATACAGACTGAATAACATCGGGGATACGCTACAACCCTATCTCACTCCCTTCCCGACCACTGCTTCCCTTTCGTGCCCCTCGACTCTTATAACTGCCATCTGGTTTCTGTACAAATTTTATATAGCTTTTCGCTCTCTGTATTTTACCCCTGTCACCTTCAGAATTTGAAAGAGAGTATTCCAGTCAACATTGTCAAAAGCTTTCTCTAAGTTTACAAATGCTAGAAACGTATATTTGCCTTTTCTTAATCTAGTTCCTAAGATAAGTTGTAGGGTCAGTATTGCCTCACGTGTTCCAACATTTCTATGGAATCCAAACTGATCTTCCCCGATGTCGCCTTCTACCAGTGTTTCCATTCGTCTGTAAAGAATTCGTGTTAGTATTTTGCAGCCGTGACTAATTAAACTGATAGTTCGATAATTTTCACATCTGTCAACACCTGCTTTCTTTGGGATTGGAATTATTATATTCTTCTTGAAGTCTGAGGGTATTTCGCCTGTCTCATATATTTTGCTCACCAGATGGTTGAGTTTTGTCAGGACTGGCTCTCCCAAAGGTGTCAGTAATTCTAATGGAATGTTGTCTACTCCCGGGGCCTTGTTTCGACTCAGGTCTTTCAGTGCTCTGTTAAACTCTTCACGCAGTATCATATCTCCCATTTCATCCTCATCTACATCCTCTTCCATTTCCATAATATTGCCCTCAAGTACATTGCCCTTGCATAGACCCTCTATATACTCCTTCCACCTTTCTGCTTTCCCTTCTTTGCTTAAAACTGGGTTTCCATCTGAGCTCTTGATATTCATATTGATTAAATCACAGGAAATCCCTTCTAGAAGAGCTTTGTACTTCAGATGCAAGATTGGGAGGAATGAAAGTGTCCTCTTTTCCCCTCAAATTGGAGTATACTTTCATTAGTTCAGAATTATATTGTGTATCACTTCATGGCCGTTTCTTCTTTCAATGACCAGCATTAATGTAGCTACTAAGCTTTGTGTAAGGAGATGGCCATATTAAACTGCGGATGAATTACTCATTCGCTAGCTGAAACTGTTGTATCCGGTAACGTACGGGCATCGTCCGTTATTTCCTTTTTGTACGCAGAACAGTGCGGATCGCTTCGGCAGGTAAAGTTTTAGTCTGCTCCCTGGTGGCAGAGTCGTCAACTACCTGGCCGCAGTGCTGCCGCGAGCGGTCAAGTACGTAATCCCTTGCGGCGGCTCCACTTTGAACACCTCAGTTTATATCTGGGAAGCAGTGGAGAAGGTACGTTGAGGCGGTGAGTGTGATCCGTGATTCTTCGCGGTACGCGACGCGTCCAAGAATGCGCTGGAAGCCGGGTAGAAGTGCTGAATGGAACTTGGGGCAACCGGTAAGAACAAAAGCATATTTTTTAGTAACAATAACAATCATTTATTGTCGGTCGATGGTATTGTTCCAGTATGTCAACATTCATATGGCGTTTGTTTACAAAACACTAACGTACGTCGACTACATTAAATGTATAAATCACGTGTCCACATTTTAAGTTATAGTGTTCACTATTTTCCTTTCCTTTGCGGTGTTTGATCTAAAATTACTATCTTTCTGTACGTTGTAACGAAAGAGCATAACGGCTTAGCATCTACAGCTATCGCACACAAATAAAAGCAGCAGAGCTAGTTATAAGTAACATGTAATTGAGCATAGCACAGCCTACATATCGAAAGCAGTTTACCTTCTTAAAGATAACTCATATAGAACTAACAGTCCAGAATCCAGACTGTTATCAAAAAGTGCAGTAACATAATGGTTCTCGGTCATAATGAGACAGGTTTAAAAGATTAAAGTTTTTCATATTTTTCTCATGATGAGCCATTGACGTGACTGAGTGTTAGTAAAAGTTTGGTCCGCAAATGAAAATAAAACTGTGTGTGTGTGTGTGTGTGTGTGTGTGTGTGTAAAACGTTCAACCATTTCCTGGAGCCATTGATTAAACTTGTGATTGGTTAATACATAATCGAAGCACTGCCTCAACCTTTGTAATTACTAGAAAGTTAAAAAAAATTGTGCAGTTACTTCCCACGGCCAGAAATAGTTGTTTGGAAACACTGGGTAGAACTTTTTCGCAGTTTTCGACGATATGTTTATCATATTTGATTAACTAACAAACTGTCGGTCAGAAGGGCGATCTAGTGTAATTCAAATGCTACATGTTTCTGGCTAAAGGCGATAATTCGAGTCAGATGGACTTGTCATTCTGTACACCTACAGCTGTCTAAACAATTATTCCGGCTGTTACGCCAAGTGATTTGCATTTTACTCCATTTCATTAAGTTCTTCAAAGTTGAGATAGCGAACGCAATTACATATTTTAGTGTCGGATGTTCTATCTGTACTCTGTCTTAAAGGCGTTATTGTTTGTCATATGCAAAAATTTTTCGATCTTGATCATTCCAGAACTGCAGTATACATGTTACTGAATAAAGTGCGTCACGCTCAACTCAAGATTGGATGAAAATACCGCGCGATCATTTAGTCTTAAAGTAGTATAAAAAAAGACTAATTTTGTTTAACTAACAACTGATGGTTGGGGTTTGAGGAAAATAGCCATTAGTTGTTGCATCATATGGTATTTACTACTTCCTTCCGAGCTCTGTTTTGACTGTTTGAGCCTAAAGTTTGTAGCGGATAAGTTTTAGCACGCTTGAAGATTTCGTTGCAGTTGCAAATATAGCTGGGGTCGTTCTGGCTACATCGATAGCTTGTGTGCGCTTCAGCATACTGCACGCATTGGACAGTGGCGTGACACTCGGTTTTCAGTTCGCACTCTCGTTGGGAGCAATACATCACGATGTAGATCAATGCTTCATGGTTGAGGCAGAGCATAATTTAGGCACGCACTTCTGATAAACATTATATCTTTGCTCACAGTGCTGGAGAAGTGCTTGCAGGCAATCGCAGCGACATCTCAAGGTTTCGTTTTGTTTGATCTTCTGTGAGCATTGTTAAGAGATGTTAGGACAGTTTGCTAATTTGATGTTGAAATGTAATGTATAGTGCTGATCTATATAGAAAAGTCCCAGGGCTGCCAAAATCGAATCGAAAAGGAGGAAGACATACATAAGATCGACCCTTGGTGCAGGATTTCGCTGTTTTTCCTCTACATAAATAAATTTTTAATTACAGATTGTGCAGGGAGAACTATTTCACACAAATAGGCGCAAAGGTTAGTTATTTGTTGTTGCCGAACAGACATTAAATATCTGAGCGTACGCGTACGGAGCGATTGAAAGCGGAACGACCACATTTTTTAAGTTAATCGTAGAAAAGGTAGAGACAGATTCTACGGCAGCATCCTTTGGGAGTGTAGTCCACCTCCGAAGAAGTTGCCCTGCGAAACATTCGGTCGAACGATAATTCATATTGTTGCTCCTCGGTCTGACATCCGTACCAGATAGAACTGATACAGGAAGTAGACAGTGTCCAACGAACAGGAGCGTGTTTCGTCACCGTGTCGGTTAATTAGCACGAAAGCGTCACTGAGATTGACACATATTCAGTACTATCTGCATGGGACTAGGATAGATTATTTTATACCTTTGTCAGATTGAAATGTGTGATATATTCAAAATTTATTTTTATTTAAATAATTATTTTCTGCTCTTCAGCCTTGTGGGTGTGAAATTTTTCAATAGAGTTCAAACATTTTGATGAAATTGCAACAGATACATGTGGTAAATTTCTGAGACAAGCAGTATATTGCTTCCTCCTAATACCACGCCAAGATGTTTAGAGAGATTCGAGCTTGCACGGAGGCTTACAGGCAATTGTTCTTCCCGCCAACCATTCGCGGCTTGGGACAGGGCAGGGGAGAAATGGAAGAGGTGGTACACAAAGTACCTTCCGCCACATACCAGACTGGAAAGCGAGTTTAATATTGCATTGCCTTATATTTATGGGCTGTGTAGAAAGTTTAAAGTCTCATCGGGAAGTTAGTTTAAAATAAAATAACAAAGTTTGTACCAAATAGACTAGAAAGCGACCTAATAAGAACGTGATAAAATACGTATTCTGTCGAATCAGACGGTCTCACTGTCATGCCGGTTACTGGTGAACTGTAAATCGAGCACAAACATCACGTAGCATTCTAAAGGAAATAACGATAAACTCTTAACATACCATGTCCGCCCCCGGTAGCTGAGTGGACGCCGGCGCGGTAGCTCAGCGTGTTCGGTCAGAGAGCAGCTCGCCCTGGATGTCTTGTGGCGTCCGCCAATACCGAACAAAAATGAAAAAAAAAAAAGTGGTCAGCGCGACAGAATGTCAATCCTAAGGGCCGAGGTTCGATTCCCGATCGAGTCGAAGATTTTCTCCGCTCAGGGACTGGGTGTTGTGTTGTCCTTACCATTTAATCTCCATCGACGCGCAAGTCGCCGAAAGTGGCGTCAAATCGTGCCGGCACGGTAGCTCAGCGAGTTCGGTCAGAGGGTTAGCTGCCCTCTGTAATAAAAAAACTAAGTTAATCGATCAACAACGAACTTAAGCGGGTGTCTTACGACGCTCGCCCCGAGCAGACGCAACGAACGAAAGAGAACAAAAATTCGATTAAAAAAAAATAAACACTTGCACCCGGTGAACGATCTACCAGACGAAAGGCCCTAGTCACAAGGCATTCACATTTTAACCTACCATTTCGAACATTTTCTAGTTCCCTTGACATACGAAACAACAAACCAGCATTTGTGATAATAAGTGAACAATTTCTGTTTTACAACTCGCCCACACTTGAACATTCATCTCGAACATCACTCACAGAAACACATCATTACAGATTAGTGCAAACATGCTTGGGAATTTGGAAAATTGATCTACGTTCGCTCTGACTACATGGTGTGAGAACCGTTGAAGTGGAAGAAACAATCTTGTAATTGTTTAGCAGAAACACATCTGCCTCTACGTTAAGTTCCCTGCATAAGATCGTGGGGCGTATGGCAGAGGGTACTTTCCAAACACTTTGATGTGTCACTGCCAAGTAACATAGCTCGATGAAGTTTGCACCATACATAGAAGCAGCTGCTGTAGTGCAGTACAGAAGGCAACTGAAATAAACACACAATGAGACGAACAGACATGAGACTTATCATTTAAAGACTATAGCTTCACGAAATTCACCGCGATTCGGGATTGTTACCTGGACACGAGAAAAGGTGGGACGTGGTTGTAAACAGGGTACCGGTATGTGATCGCGACGGACGGAAATGCGTGATTTACGACGTGCTCCCACGCTGGCCACAAGATTGGTAAAGGCGTTCTTGTGGTAGGGCTTTCCAGTCCTCCACCAGTGCGGTTGGTAACTGCTGGAAACTCTATGCTGCATGTGGATGTGCTGCAATACTTGTCTTCCCCAGTGCATCTTCAACCTGCTCGATGGGATTAGGTTAAAATGGCTCTGAGCACTATGGGACTTAACTTCTGAGGTCATCAGTCGCCTAGAACTTAGAACTAATTAAATCTAACTAACCTAAGGAAATCACACACATCCATGCCCTCGATGGGATTCAAGTCGGAGGAAAGGGCAGGCCAATGCATTCACCAAATAGTCTCACATTCTGTTGTAGAATTTTAGAACATAATTTTTGCTCGCGTATCATGTCATTTGTGGAAACCCAGAATCTGCTCCGAAGGAATCAACGTGGATTCCGGAAACAGCGATCGTGTGAGACCCACCTCGCTTTATTTGAGCATGAAACCCAGAAAACATTAGATACAGGCTCCCAGGTAGATACCATTTTCCTTGACTTCCGGAAGGCGTTCGATACAGTTCCGCACTGTCGCCTGATAAACAAAGTAAGAGCCTACTGAATATCAGACCAGCTGTGTGGCTGGATTGAAGAGTTTTTAGCAAACAGAACACAGCGTGTTGTTCTCAATGGAGAGACATCTACATACATCAGAGTAACCTCTGGCGTGCCACGGGGGAGTGTTATGGGACCATTGCTTTTCACAATACATATAAATGACCTAGTAGATAGTGTCGGAAGTTCCATGCGGCTTTTCGCGGATGATGCTGTAGTATACAGAGAAGTTGCAGCATTAGAAAATTGCAGCGAAATGCAGGAAGATCTGTAGCGGATAGGCACTTGGTGCAGGGAGTGGCAACTGACCCTTAACATCCTTTATTGTATGATTATATGATAGCGGAACAAACACTGGTAGCAGTTACTTCTGTAAAATATCTGGGAGTATGCATGCGGAACGATTTGAAGTGGAATGATCATATAAAATTAATTGTTGGTAAGGCGGGTGCCAGGTTGAGATTCATTGGGAGAGTCCTTAGAAAATGTAGTCCATCAACAAAGGAGGTGGCTTGCAAAACACACGTTCGACCTATACTTGAGTATTGCTCATCAGTGTGGGACCCGTACCAGATCGGGTTGACAGAGGAGATAGAGAGGATCCAAAGAAGAGCGGAGCGTTTCGTCACAGGGTTATTTGGAAGCGTGAATGCGTTACGGAGATGTTTAGCAAACTCAAGTGGCAGACTCTGCAAGAGAGGCGCTCTGCGTCGCGGTCTTTCGAGAGGGTGCGTTTCCGGATGAGGTATCGAATATATTGCTTCCTCCTACTTATACCTCCCGAGGAGGTCACGAATGTGGAATTAGAGAGATTCGAGCGCGCACGGAGGCTTTCCGGCAGTCGTTTTTCCCGCGAACCATACGCGACTGGAACAGGAAAGGGAGGTAATGATAGTGCCACGTAAAGTGGCCTCCGCCACACACCGTTGGGTGGCTTGCGGAGTATAAATGTAGATTCAAAAAGCTCCTCCACCTGCGCTGTTCGATGCGGTCGCGCATTGTCATCCATTAAAATTAAATAAGGACCGAATGCATCCCTGAAAAGGCGCACATGGGAAGGACTACTGAGCCACAATAACGTTGACCCGTGAGTGTGTCGTGTTCAAAGATTTGTCGGTCAGTAAGCCGATGCAACTTTACGCCTCTTCAAACTATACTACTACACCACCAAAAAGGATCATTAAACTCCCTGGAAGATTAAAACTGTGTGCCGAACCGAGACTCGATCTCGGGACCTATGCCTTCTGCGGGTAAATGGGTAGAGTGCATTCCCGCGAAAAGCAAAGGTCCCGAGTTCGAGTCTCGCTCCGGCACACAGTTTTAATCTGCCAGGAAGTTTCATACCAGCGCACACCCCGCTGCAGGGCGAAAATTTCAGTCTGAATAACGATCACGTTCAATAATGTTCCTAAGTTCATCACGTACTCTCTCCTCTTGTCGTATGAGGGTACGTCCAGAGTCGTTACTCTGACCGAATCTGCTCTCATCCGAGAAGAGCACGCGACCGCACAGCTCGTTGATCCAGTCCCAATGCTCTTGGCACTCGCAAACGGTGACGCCGACGTGCGGTTGCCAATGGAATACAACGTACTGGTCTTCGGGAAAAAGAGACCATCCCCGTGCAATCGCCGTGCCACTGTGGAGCTTGAGGCTGCGTGTCCAATTCCTGTTAAATGTAATTGCAATTTTCGCCTCTAACGTGTGTTCGTTCTTGCCTGTTACACAATGTAGCGGTCATCTGTTGCAGTACCTGACAGAGATCGACTACCTCCTTTTCTTCGGGCAGCAGTGTCTATGGTTGTGGAACGTTTCCCATACACGTCGAACAGTGCTGTGAGCACTCATGGGCTACACACGTCACACTTCGTCCTTCTTCCGGTATGCCGATGATTCTTCCCCGTGTGAAGTCATCCAGATGTCTATGGGCCATGCTGTAAATGATCACGCATCACAGCCACTGCTCCCTGATTGACCCACTGTCCTCCCCGTTCCTTCAACTGTCTCCTATTGGGTGCCGGCCGCGGTAGCCGAGCGGTTCTAGGCGCTTCAGTCGGGAACCGCGCGACTGCTAAGGTCGCAGGTTCGAACCCTGCCTCGGTGATGGATGTGTGTGATGTCCTTGGGTTGGTTAGGTTTAAGTTGTTCTAAGTTCTAGGGGACTGATGACCTCAGATATTAAGTCCCATAGTGCTCAGAGCCATTTTGAACCAGCGCCGTTTGCGCTACAGTCGCTGTGACCTCACGTCATACGACTCCCAACGTCCTGTGTACGATTGGAAGACCTCTGGCAACATGCTCCCGCACTTGAAATCCTCTCGGCCGAGTAGTTGATACGCTATGTTACTTTGTCTCGTCCTTTGCAGAGCATTGTATTATGGTTTTCCGCCGTTTCAACAGCGCGAGGAAAGCAGGGAGGACGACCGTTCAAAGGCCTCTGTGCGCTTGTCTTCGCAGTCCCTACGGTGCGACACGTACTGTATAACTGGATTTTTCTCTTAACGCCCGTTCTTGAAACTTTGAAAGTACGCTTGAGGTTACGGCAACTGTGTTAAAGCGTCTGCAAGTTCAGTGTTTTTAACATTTCTGCGACGCTCTTCGTTGGGCCAAACAAACTATTCGTGCTGCCCTTCTTTGTATAAGCTCCTGTCAGACCGCTGGTACACTTCAGTACACCAGAACATTATTTTAGGATGGGTTGCATGAGCGTTTTGTAAACAGTGTCCTTCGTAGATTGACTGCCTTTTCCCAATGAATCAAAGTTTGCCGTTGCTTTACCTACAACTGAGCGTACGCGATCGTTCGATTTCGTATCCCTGTAGGTTGTTGCACCCTGGGTTTTATGAGCTGTCAGATTGCAATTGCGACTCATTGATATTGTAGTCATAGGATAGGGCGTTTTTTTTTTCCTTTTGTAAAGTTCAAAATTTTGCTTTTCCGAATATTTAAAGAAAATTTTCACTATTTACGCCACTGGAAATACTGTAAAGATTTGACTTTATAACTGTAGGTTCTTTGTTATAGATAACTGTCATCTGCAAAGAGTCTGATGTTACTATTAGTACTATCTGCCAGGCCACTAATTTATAACATGAAGAAAGAATCCCAACATACTTTCCTGTGGCACGTCTGAAGTAACTTTTTCCCGCGCCATCCAAGATTACAGCCATACCGAGAAATTTCCAAACCAGTTGCAAATTTCGTTTGATACCTCATGTGATCGCACTTTCGCCTAAAAGCGTTTATTTTGTTTGCTTCTGAGTCATATGCTCTTTGAAAGTTGAGAAATACAGCATCCGTTTTTTTCTCTTTAAGAAAATGTCATTTGAGAGAAGTGTGAGTTGAGTCTAAATAATGGATGCTACAGACAGTCAGTGTGCTGTTTGAAATAGAGATGATCATATCTTTACACAGTCCAAAAAGTTTCGAGGCTGGATTAATGAAAAGCAGAGAGTCAATTAAGATCGTAGTTTTAATGCTTCAGGTGCTCTAGTTAGTTCCCCCCCCCCCCCCCCTCTCCGCCCCTCTTTTCCCCGCTCCACTTGAATACAACGCACTGAAAGTTCATACAATCATGTGGAACTGTGGGGGAACAAAGCCCTTCTATGGGATGCTGTTAAACGCGTGTGCAGCATTCGCGCCTTAATCAGCCACGGCGAACCATCAAATATCCATTCTGCATTTTGTCGTAGTTTCGTATTAACTCCCGTGATGACTTTGTCCAAAAAGAATTGTTCGTCAGGCGTCCACGCATCGTTTTTGTTCGGGAGTCGAGGTGTGCGGAACAAACTTTGCACACATTTTTTTCTTGTACAACACATTCTGAAGAATGCAATGGAAACTTGATTTAAAGGTGTTCACTTCGTTGCTTCATTGCGATTTGTGAAACGACGTTGACACACACTACTTAACATTGCTTGCTGGCATCTGACTGGTCGGAATGCACGGTTGTTGTTTGCGGTTGTTAGTCCAAACTATCATCTTCGTTACGCCGGAAATAAAATAATCTACATTATCTTTGGACCTGTTTCGTTCTGTTAAGATGAGTCATTTTGTTTGAGCTCAGAATATGTTCAAAGATTCTAAAACAGACTAACTTCATTGTATTGGTAAATAGTGACTAGCGCACCAACATATCGTGACTACTGTTTGTCGCTTTAGAATCGACATACCGACTACAGTTCAGTCTACACGCAGCAATTGCGAATAGTTTTCACTTATACATTCAGTTTAGAGGAGCATCTTCGCTTCTGGCACAACACAGCAGCAACATTTTTATCGTACGATTAGCATAAACAATTTATTCGTCTGCAGTCAAATTTTCGTCTGTATTTTGTATCACTAGAGGGAAAATATTGACACCCACGTGGTACATCCCGAAGGAGGTTGTCGGTTAAAGAAAATCTAGCCTCGAGTGTATCTCGCCATGTGTGTGTGAGCGTTAGCTGGCTGACGCGGGCTTGTCCACCGGGCAGCGCAGGCAGGGGTTTCCTCGCGCACCGCCGCCGAGGTCTTTGTTCGGCCGGACAGCCGCGCCTGCGACGCAAGTTTCCATTTGGAGCGCCTCCACTGTCTGGGCGCAGGCGGCTGCGGCAGCGGGCGGACACGACCGGCCCCAGCAGGCCGGCGGTATGAAGGTCGAACCACGCCGGGCATCGCCTCAAAACAACCCAGAAAGCATGGTGTGCGGTCATCTGCCACGCTGGACATTTGCCCACGATTTTACCTGCTTTGAAGGGTTGGGTCCCTTGTCTCTCTCTCTCTCTCTCTCTCTCTCTCTCTCTCTCTCTCTCTCTCTCTCTCTCTCTCTCCCCCCCCCCCCCCCCCTCCTCATCGCTGTCGCGCAGTAAAGGTACTTACTGAGCCTTTCCGCTGGTTTATTTAACATAGGATCAGAATCTCTTTGGATTTTCCGCCACATTTCTGGAGAGACTTTCGTTGTGGAAACTATTAAATGCATGTCGCATTGAAATCCGCACCAAATTTCGAGCCTCTGTAAAACTTC
Source organism: Schistocerca americana (assembly GCF_021461395.2). Taxonomy (NCBI): domain Eukaryota; kingdom Metazoa; phylum Arthropoda; class Insecta; order Orthoptera; family Acrididae; genus Schistocerca; species Schistocerca americana. The sequence goes on from NC_060122.1 coordinate 424,104,764, forward strand.
ACCAATCTTGGAGATTTTGCGTTCGTCTAAATTATACGTGCCTTTTTCGGTGCTCCTGCAGCAGCTTTCTGTCGTGTTTTGTGTACCATGGGGATCAGTTACGTCTCTTATTAATTTATTTGGTATGAATCTCTCGAGTGCTGTTGATACTATTTCTTTGAACTGAAGCCACATATGGTCTTCACTAACACAGTTTGGAAGGATTGTAGATTGACTCTTAGAAAGACGTAAAGCGAATTTTTAGCTGCTTTTGTAAATAGATATATTTCGCGTTTAGTTCTGGTGAATTTCTTTGTTACGGAATTGAGCCTCACTCGACTGTGTGTTCACTAATACCTGTATCCGTCGTGATGCTCAGGATTATTTGTGGCTAAGAGGTCAAGTGTGTTTTCGTAACCATTTACAATTTGAATGGCCTCGTGAACTAATTGTTCAGAATAATTTAAAAAAAAGCATTTAGAACAATTACGGAAGTTGTTTTCTATCTACAACAGGGTCTGAAAATGTATTTTCTCAACATACGGACGGTAGATTGGAGTCACGGCCAACTGTAATTATAAGAGTAGCGTACCTATTTGTGATGACTCAAGTTTTCTTTGAACTGTTCAGCAGCTGTTTCATCTGAGACCGGGGGTCGGTAATAGGAGCCAGTTATTAATTTATTCCGGTTGTCGAATATAACCTCTGCCCTACTAAGTCACAGGAACTATCTGCTTAAATGACGCTTGATAACTGAAACACACATTACATTATTTTTCCATAAGTTGTGCTTCTTGTTTCTGTTGTAGTGCAGATCATTACAATTACGGCTTTTCCCTCCAAAACCTAGGATGCTTTCTCTGTGACCCTGTAAATACCAGAGCTAAACAATGTAGAACAACAACAACGTACGTTACAAGCATAGCATTCTGTATTACTTCATTTCCTTATTTCTAACATTTTAAAATTGTACGTCGACTTTAGATGATATGCCAATCATAGATGTTCTTATCTCTATTTAGTGAACGTATTTTGTCATGTTTTGAACATTGTCTCGCTACACTTTATTAACTAATGTTTCGCCGCAAGGCATAACGAATTTTCTTCTTTTCAAACATTCACATTCCCACTTCTTCTTTCCTTATTGTCTTTTGAGCATGCAGTTGTAGTAATTAAAGTAGGCACAAATGCAGTGATTAAAAAGAAATGATTAGCCTACATTCGCATTCTCTTTACAACGTTCCTTTCTTGTTGCTCCCCTGCCGATGGACTGATTCTATCGCGACCAGTAAGCGTGAAAGAGGGACCTATATTTATACTTGGCAGAACTAATTACGTACTGACATAATCGTCGGTATAGCTTTCGTTTCCCAAAAGTTATAAATATTTCGATTTCAGAAAAGAAGCTCTTTATTTCGCCAAGATGTCGAAGAAGAAGGTCCCTTACGCACTGGTCGTATTGAGTAAGATGTGGAGACGGCGCTTTCAAAGCGGACAGAAGTACGAAGAAGGGCGTCCCTTACCTGAGGGATCGCTACCTGGCGAAGGGGCAAGTGTGGCAAATGGCCGGCGTGGCAAATGTCCGGCATTTGAAAGCATACCAACCCAACCCGACGGAACTGTATGAATACTGCAAAAGGATAGTTTGAAGTTGATGGGACATTAGCGTCATGCGATTTAGCTGATCTGGCGGAGCTCTGTCGTGTATCAGCGTCGGCAATAAACCGGTTCTCACCACGCGTACTCACTTTGTAGTAAAAGAATCTGAGCTTTCGTGGGATTTTAATGTGTACTTTTAGTTGCTGGATATGCTTTGCATGTTGTATTGCGGAGGTTACGCGGAGACTAGGCGCTTGTATCACGAATGGTCTCTTGCGCAAGAGATCAAATACCAGAAAGCACATCTTTTAGGTTTTACGACAAGTGTACGAAGCAAAAGCTTATATTGCGCGTAAATAACCATAGACGTCCTGGAAAGCTTTATATGATAAGTTCCATAAATTTACATTAATATACATAATTATACATTCTTACAACATTCAGTACGGCAGTGTCGGACATGTTAGATACATTAAAGAAATAATATTCATACATATTATAAAAATGTATGTACGTACGTACGTACGACACCTTCTCCTAAACCAGTGGGCCAATTTCAACCACACTTCGTACATACACCACTTACTGCCTGGAAAGATTCGCTGTGGGGTTAAGAACCACCTGCCTATCAAACGGATGAGGATGAAAAAGAAGTGCAGCGAACGACGCACGAATACCCGAACGTTTCTCATCTAGTATTTGAGAATGAGAGCACTTAGTTACTTGCAACAAACTTAACCTATAATTTCAATCCTTTACGAAACTTTTTCTTGCTAACAACCCCGACAACATGATCAAAGGAAAAGCATTTATAGCGTATTACGTTTTAGTTGTTCATGCAGTAAAACTCCCACATGAAGCATGACGTTTTAATTTCACAATTTTTACTATTTAACATAACCGTGACATATTTTGCGGACCTATCCACAAATTCTGCCGAACGTACCAGCAAAATCGTCATTGTACGACACATCAGTTTTGGGGATACGTTATAAGCACCGAGGCGCGTGAAAAACTGCCGCATCTTGCAAGACTTCTACATTTATTACTTTGTTGCTGCTATATTCACAACATGTTTCAGAGACAGTAGTCACATACAGGGTGTTACAAAAAGGTACGGCCAAACTGTCAGGAAACATTCCTCACACACAAATAAAGAAAAGATGTTATGTGGACATGTGTCCGGAAACGCTTAATTTCCAGGTTAGAGCTCATTTTAGTTTCTTCCACCTACGCTCAATGGTGCACGTTATCATGATTTCATACGGGATACCCTACCTGTGCTGCTAGAACATGTGCCTTTACAAGTACGACACAACATGAGGTTCATGCACGATGGAGCTCCTGCACATTTCAGTCGAAGTGTTCGTACGCTTCTCAACAACACATTCGGTGACCGATGGATTGGTAGAGGCGGACGAATTCCGTGGCCTCCACGCTCTCCTTACCTCAACCCTATTGACTTTCATTTATGGGGGCATTTGAAAGCTCTTGTCTACGCAACCCCAGTACCAAATGTAGACTCTCTTCGTGCCCGTATTGTGGACGGCTGTGATACAATACGCCATTCTCCAGGGCTGCATCAGCTCATCAGGGATCCCATGCCACGGAGGGTGGATGCATGTATCCTCGCTAACGGAGGACATTTTGAATATTTCCTATAACAAAGTGTTTGAAGTCACGCTGGTACGTTCTGTTGCTGTCTGTTTCCATTCCATGATTAATGTGATTTGAAGAGAAGTAATAAAATGAGCTCTAACATGGAAAGTAAGCGTTTCCGGACACATGTCCACGTAACATCTTTTCTTTGTGTGTGTGTGTGTGTGTTTTGACGTTATTTAGCAACTGTAAAGGGAAAAGAAGTAAGAGATAACTCGAAAGAGCTGTGTGTACTGCCTTCTAAACATTGTTGTTCTGTGGGTATATATTTGATCTGTTAAATAAATGTTAATATTTGCAGGCAGTCCTCCTCAGTCGCTACTTGAGTTCTGTTTACCGTATTGATAAGAATATGTAGTATCCTGTCTTTTGCTCATGAATGTTTCTTTGATTTTCAAACAAACATGTTTCACCTATTCGTGTTGGGCACGATCAACGGCCTGTAAAATGAAAGATGACTGTTTCCTGGCAGCACATTTGGGTTATCATACTATTTACAGTTATAAGATTGTGGTTGATCACTTTTCTGTTTTTTTTCCTGTTAGCAATGGGGACACGAATCAATAATACCTTCGAAGAGTGCTGCTGCAACACGGTACACAGGAAAGCTTTGGCGAAGGTTCGAAATTAGGAGCGCGCTACTGAAGCAAGTGAAATTGTGAGGACCAATTAAAACTACTCCTGGCTCAGTTTGTAATAGTCCGTGAAAGGTAAGGTCCTGGGTTTCAGTGACAGTCCGGCACACTGCTTAGCTTCAGGGTCCTTTGTCAGCTGTGAACAAATCCTTCCTCTTGTGTGAGTGATTAACGGTCCTCACTGTGGGCCAATGGCAACAGACAAACGGCTTTCCGAAAGCTTTCACAAGGCGAAGCAGATGTTACACGAGGATCTGTCTGTCTGAAAGAAGTTGTTTTGCTGGAATGTCCCTTTGTCGCCTTTTACAACCAGGGACAGAAAAGGCTTTCCGAGACGAGATTAGCACGACTGGTCTGAGAGTTTACGGCGTTGCAATATATTCCTCGCACAGTAGTGCACGTGTTGGCAGACGTCTACAGCAGGTATAGGTTGCTGGCTAAGGGCCTAGACATGTTCAGTATTTATAGACAGTACTAGTTTGTCAGACCTTAAATCTGTTGAAGCGCCTTCGCATCACTAATAATATTGCCAAAAATTGTCAGTTGGCAACGCTTATTTTACAAGGTTAAGACGTCGAACGCTCAAAAGAAAGCTATTATATTAGCTGTAACGACAGAAAACAACGAAAATGAAGAAAATGGCTGAAAAAGAGAAGTGACTTGTTGCATGTTAATTGACAGACTGAAGTCAGGAACACGTCCCCGAAAGATTTTATAAACTACCGCTTTCTTGTGATCAGTCCTGCATCTTACACGAGAAATTAATAATGTCAGTACGTAATGAAATAGAGAAAAAAGTAAAATGAGGGATCAGTTGGAGTCGACGAGAGAATAGGAGCGATTTAGAGACTTCGGGTGATAGGCATCTGATTCTAATTCGTGAAGTTTAGTTCTGTAATATCAGCAAACAATTAATAAAATTGTGTGAAAAATCAGATTGTACGTGTTTTTCGAAGTGGAAGCGTTTTTTCAAGCTACTACGTGATTCACTAACCTATACTACATACTTAAATTAATAAAGTGAGCAGTGCCAGAGGCTACTCCGTTGGTATAACAATGACATTCTTGCATAGGCCTATTAAATTTGCTTTGTATTAAGACTATTAATGCATAATATGCACAAATGCGAACTGAAAACATATTCATTGGACTCTAACGCCGTGTGGCTGGCCCATGGAGGTATACCAACCAACCAAAACGTCAATACCCATCCTCAGACCGTCTATATATTGACGGTTTGACTATATCATATTGAGGTCGGAAACTTTTACTTTTGTGCGCTGACAGTATTTAGCTCACTCTGAATAACATAAAAGTATCAGTAAACAAGGAAGGCGAGGAAATATAATTTTCCAGGCCACTCACAGGAGGGAGGGGGGGGGGGGGGAGAGAGAGAGAGAGAGAGAGAGAGAGAGAGAGAGAGAGAGAGAGAGAGAGAGAGAGAGAGAGAGAGAGAGAGGGGGGGGGGGGGGGAAGATTACAATCCGCGCTACGAGGTGAACGTGGGCAGTACCGAGTCGTTTACTTTAAATTCACCGAAGAAAAAGCGACACGTATTTGGGTCTTACCTCAACGCCCGGTAGTTTTTGAGGAAACAGATTAAAGCTTTCAGTTTTGCTCACACCTAATGGGCAAGTGACTGGCGAACTTGTCCGATGGTCTAGGCGACGTACTTCAGATTTTGACGAAGCACTTTCGTCGCGTAAAAAATATTTTCCCACAGAGTACTTAGAGTTACTTCATTTCGTAGTTTAATGTAGGAGAAGACGTAAAATTAGCAAAATCCACATAATTATTTCATTTACAGTTAATGTTTTAACGTATAATTACTGTTAAAACACTGTTGCATTTAACCCACATCTATTACTACAGAGTGCCTCTGGTTTTTTCTCTCCATTATTATCGACCTCTCCTTAACTCTTTAGGAAAATCAGTCTGTCAATATTATGTGGCCACAACCTTTTTTCCGTTTGGTGCCCAGCCCAGTACACGCACTGAAAATCTTTATTCTCGCATCACTTTAACATAACTATGCCATATCAATTATTTCTGCAGAATAAAATCAATAATAGAATGGTTTACATCCGTTCTCATACCATTCCCCAATCTTTTTCTTCTTGATATTCATGCTGAATACCTTCAGAAATGGTTCAAATGGCTCTAAGCACTACGGGACTTAACATCTGAGGTCATCAATCCCCTAGATTTAGAACTACTTAAAGCTGATTAACCTAAGGACATCACACACATCCATGCCCGAGGCAGGATTCGAGCCTGCGACCGCAGCAGCAGCGCGGTTCCGGACTGAAGCGCCTAGAACCGCTCGGTCACAACGGCCGACCTTCAGAAGTCCATCCAGTAATTTTGATTTTAATTATGTCAAAGTCCAAACATATGTGTTTCATTCCGTAATCGTGCTTTACAATAAAAATGGGGGTAAACAGTATTTCTGCAGCAGTACTTGCACCGCAACCGCACAATGAACAATACCGTGTCTGTGGGTGAACACATTTTGCAGCACGCTCTATTGTTGTGTAAATCGAAGAACACATGTGTACTGATGCATCATAACAGAACTATCAGTAAAATGGAATATTTTGCAAAAAGTGTGTTTTAGCCAAGGTGCAAGAGACTTCATTAGAACTATTAGGAAGACATGGGTGGACAGAAAAGTTGCATTTCTATATTCTCAAAAACCTACGTAATATCGAGCGAAAGGTCATAACACATGTCAGATGTTCTTCACTGGAAAAAAACATACGTGCGAAATTTCATCAAAATCCGTGATCCACACAACTGCCTGACACTGCTTGTTAATGGGAGGGCAAAGCGACAGATATCGAAATATAAGAAGTGATAGTGGGACAGGAAAGCAACCAAAATCTCTCCACAGACAAATGGCCACCGGACCTGGTGGGATACCAGTTAGATTCTACAAAGGGTGCGAAGAACAACTTGCCACTCTCGTAGAAGCAGTGTACCGTAGGTCGCTGGCTTAGAGCAGCATTCCTAATGATTAGAGAAAACCGCTGGTCGTTCCCGTTTTCAAGGAGGACCGTCGAACTGACCCACAAAACTGTGGGCCGATAACTCTGATGGTCTGTAGAATTTCGGAATATGTTTTATGCTCGCGTATTTCAGGGGAAAGAAAATTTCCTCTGTAACAATTAACATGGGTTCCGAAAACAATGACATTGTGAAACCCAAATTGCTCTGTTCGTCAACGAGCCCCGTAAAGCAATAGATATGGGCGTCCAGATCCGTGTTCGTTGACTTACGCAAGGCGTTCGATGCAGCCCGACACTGCCACCTAATGAACAAGATGCGAGATTACGGATTATCGGACTGTGTGACCGAATTTCTAGCAAACAGAAAACGGCATGTCATTCCGACCGGAGAGAGATCTTCAGTAGTAAAAGTAACTCAAGGCATGGCTCAGAGAAGTATTAGAGGAATTTTCACAATATGCAGAGTGATCAGAAAGTCTGAAAAGCTACCAAGGGTGTTGCAGGATAGGTTGTGCCGAGAAGTAATTGTTAACAAAAAATAAGATACGTTGTGCCATTTCGTAGTTCATTATCATTGAAGTTAATCAGGGCGTTGCGCACGCAGATTCGAGGTCCGTCAGAGATGGTGTTTCCAAACGTGTTCGTTGTTCGATTTGCTAAAACCGAAGAAGAGAGCGATACACAAGCTGGACATCGGACGGTAGTCAAGATCTAACCCGAGCCAAAGGCTGAGCAGTCTCCTGCGCGATCACCTACGCTATGAGAACAACTGACACTGGCTGGCTGTCTCTGGCGGGACGATTGAATTTGCGCGCGCACGACCTGATTGGCTAACCCCAATGATAGGTAACTCGGAAACTGCACAACGTATTATAATTTTTGTTTAACAATTATTTCTCAGCGCACTCCACTTTGCAAAACCCTTAAAAGCTTCTCAGGCTGTTTCTGGCCACTTCGTACGTAAATGACGTAGTGCATAACGTCGGAAGTTCCATGAGGCTTTTCGCGGATGATGCTGTTGTGTACAGAGGTGTTGCAACGCTGGAGAATTGCAGTGAAATACAGCAAGATAATGTGCAAGAATGACTCTTGTTACGAGAAGTAGCGACTGACTCTCAGGATTAATAAACGTAACGTATTGGATGTACATATGATTACACGATTGACAAACAGTCACTGGAAGCAGTTACTGCCATGAAATATCCAGGAATATGCTTATGGAGCTATTTGAAATGGAACGGCCACATAAAATTAATCGCCAGTAAGGCAGATGCAAGGCCGAGATTCGTCAGAAGAATTCAGGAAGTGTACTTCATCAACGAAGGAAATAGTTTACAAAACACTCGTTAGACCTGTGCTTTAATATCGCTCTCTAATCTAGGATCTGTACCAGATAGGACTGATGGAGGAAATAGAGAAGATCCAAAGAAGAGCAGCGGGTTCATTTAGAAAGCCTGACAGCGCCACGAGAATGTTCAACCAACCACCTCCAGTGAGACTCTGCAAGAGAGGCGGCCTGCGCCACGGTGTGGTTTACTATGCAAGTTCCGAGAGTGTACATTCCTAGAAGTGTCAACCAATCATTATATTGCTTTCTGTTACATATATCTCGTGAAGAGACGATGAAGATAACATAAGGGACTCGAAGCCTCAGGGGGCTTACAAGTAATCTTTCTTCCCGCGAACCATTCGCATGTGGAACAGGGAAAGTGGAAGTGAAACTGGTACACAGAGTACTTGCGGAGTATAGATGCAGGTGTGGAGAGGGAGAAGATGCGAGTGGAATAGAAATATTGAGTAATCGTTGTCAGGAAGGTAAACAATAGTTGATTCTGTAAAAAATATCTTAATAAACTTAACACATACAGAATCTTAGTTGTATAAGTGGAGATATTTGTGCTGATGACAGTGTACTGAGCAACATTACATCAGTATTTTCAGTTACAGACTAACAACCATTGCTGTTACTAGTGGTATGTTTGCAGGTTGGTTAGTACCTCCAAGTAGGTATGGCACAAGCAAGTCATTAATGTTAATTTTCCCCTGGGCAGGAGGTGAGATAATGAAGCGAGGTGTAGCGAAATAAATAAAAAATTAAATTTATTGATTTTTTGAAAAAGAAAAAATTATGGATATTGAACTTTACTTTAGAACTTCTGAAAGGCTCTTTTTTTTTCAGACTGTATTGACCGGACCGGCTTGAATGCGGACAAATTCAGTGCTGCGTGTGAAATTTGCCTGTATTATAATTTACAATTCCGATTAATTACATTTTTGAATTCTACGTCATTGTTGATTTAATCAGCGTTTTCACTTTAGACGTAGAATTAGTCGTCCTGCCACAATACTAATTCATTAATCGCCATCGATGTACTTCTCTGTGTTGATCATGTGTATCTTCCTAAGTCGGCATCGGTTTACTTCACGAAGACGGAGTAAACCAAGGAATACAATGCTACGTCGCTTTAAATAATTCTCGTAAAACTTAGATACTTCTCAATATTTTGTATTCACAAGACAATAAGACTTGCTCTGCTCGTCGCACAAACCATAAGTACTGTAAAGATGGCTGCCTTTCCGCACACACCAAAAATTACGTCCATCCCCTACAAGGTAACAATCGAAAGTGTAGCTTAACTCCTTCTTGGAGTATGAATCAAAGAGAATCCAATATGAACATTGTAGAGATTATATTCTACATTCCTCTCAATTTAATCTTTGGCGCAGACTTTAAGGTATTGTATGTCTCTGCGTCGGAATGTGTCATTACAGTGGACACGTGGATGCAAAATGGTATACACTGAACAGCATAGTCCATTTTGCGGTGCAGTTACCACCGTGCAGAAAACATCAGGTAGTAAATTACATGATGTTTTCACGAGAAAACTGTTAGACGCAGAGAAAACACAAGTAGCAAAGTGAATGGCTCCTTGTTAAGTTACCAATTATCACAATATTTGTGTCTATACCTCTAACACACTATATGCCTTCGTAAAAGACAAGACTTGTGTAAAATTAAGTAATAAATGATACTAAGCACATTTGCGTATTTGGTCCATCCTTCATACACCGCAAAACAGGGAATGCACATTTTGAGGAGCAAGTCCTGAACTGCGGTGTTTCGATGGGAAACAGAGCAGGTCCTTAATATGGATTGCCACGTCTGGGAAGCATCGTGGCGCCTTGGCGGCCGCTGGCGCGAAGGCAAGTAGCTGCGACTGTTGAAACCGCTGTTTGTCGGTGGCTGAGCGAACGGGGTCAGTCAGTGCAGACTGACGTACAGCAGCGAATAGCATTTGTACGTCGCCCGTACTGAGAGCCCTATCAGAAAAAAATTGTGTTAGTGACGCGCTCAAAAAGTGCCATCCAGAACGGCTCTCAGAAAAGGGCCGCCTACAGAGTTGTTAAGCTACATTGTATTTTTTTGTCTGCATTGCTACGTAAGGTAGTGGCGATTCTACGTAGCTTCCACAACTGAATCACCAAGTGAAAGTTTTGTCAAGAAATGAATTCACCAACGTACATTAGTTTTGTGATGCCGGCGGAAACCATATACAAAATGAAAATGTTCTACTCTCGTAATTTTGCAGGTCGAAATAACATTAGAACTATTTTTCAATTTAGATGAAACTAATAAAGTATCTGAGAGTGCCGTGCTTATTCCCCACAAGGAAGACTACAGAAGTAGTCGAAATGAAATAAATTCCTTGTGGGGAATAAACGTGACACTGCTTCTGGAATGAGTAGCTACTTCAATGTATTAACAACAATTTTTGTACAAACAATACTAACAAACCATGCAATCTTGCACTCAGTTACCGGTGATTTTTAAGTACTCCTCGAATAAATTAAGTTGCTTTATTATTTCACGTGTAATGAATGACATGAAACAAGAGAGAGAATAAAAAACCTAAGTACAAGATTGGAAATGGTAACTGTTGCAGCACGTGAGACGAAATTACACTATTAATCTGCAGGCCCTTTTATAATGCGCAGTCGACGGCACTATAGAAAAGTAATCGAACTGAAAAGAGCCAATGTGGTGGTACTGAATTACACCCTTGCAGCTCCTTAAAGGGGTCCTCACACATTTCCGTAATATTGTCAAACGTTTAGTATACCGACCATCTGAGGGCGCGTATTGACATATTGTAGGTACTAGAAATACTGACGAGCAGTATTGATGGCCCTGAAAATAGTCGCAGTATTGTCATTTAATACTTAAGTATTGACGGTTTGACAATAAAAAAATGGCTCTGAGCACTATGGGACTTAACATCCTTGGTCATCAGTCCCCTAGAATTTAGAACTACTTAAACCTAACTAACCTAAGGACATCACACACATCCATGACCGAGGCAGGATTCGAACCTGCGACTGCAGCGGTCGCGCGGCTCCGGACTGAGCGCCTAGAACCGCGAGACCACCACGGCCGGCAGGTTTGACAATATTCTCCATTCAGATGTTGGTAGAACTTCATAAACCAGCCGCACAGTGTTAGTGTGCACCTATACTGTTTGTTTTCGTTTTGCCATTCTGTACATCATACTGCAGATGCAGTTTTTAAGTGTTCTTTTAACCGAAAACAATTTTAGTAGGCCTACGCAAAGTTGGTCAGCGGAGGAGTCTGTCACTGCATCCTTTATTAATTCGAGAATATATTATTGGTTAGTGAATTACATAGCAGTTCGGTAAAACTTTGAAAAATACTTCATAAGTCTGTAATACTACCAAGAGGTCTGTGAAATCTGTGTAAATTTTTACCAAATCATCACAAGTCGTAAAAAGCAGATTTCACGTTGATTTTCTTAACATATCCTTGCCAGGCAGGTGCAATTGTTTTATATGTTTCCATGGAATTTCTTATTCTAATATTGCAGAACGTTCGATACGAGTCGTTGGATTCCACTAGTGACATAGGAAATATGCGGCAAAAGCCTTAAACAATATCGCAAGTGTAACGTGATGTTATTGGCGATTTTTTCCAAACGGTCTATGCTAGAGATCAGTCTGTCACCACAACCAGGTTTTTTAGTATCACATTCGTTGGCTTCGCCAACTAACAACAAAACTGTGAAAAAGTGACGTGACAGCAACCATTAACATTACCATTGGCCAAAGCCAACAACTCGTATCGCACATTCCTCTTGACCCGAACAGAGCTTTAGAAAGACCTGCCAGTCGTCAGAAATAAGTTACTCCTAATCTCTCGTTAGCGACTGATTCCTCATTAACGTACATTCTTGTCCATGTTATCATGTTTCGACATTAATAAATTGTCGTCCGATGCAGGACTGATCCGAAAATAGTCTATGTAATCTTTCAGGGACATAATTCTGATTTGTCAATGAATTAAAAAAGTGCGACAAGTCGCTCCTCTTTTTCAGCCATTTTCTTCTTTCATCACTTAACACTTCCAGGCTGAGATGCCGTGGTCCATACATAAAACTCTCCCCTGACGTATGGGCCACGGCATCTCAGCCCGGAAGTGTTAAGTGATGACACCACCTGCCGTGAGAGCCTTCATTCTATGAGTTTCTTCTTTGTTGTTTTCTGTTGCTTGTAAACTCGTTGTTATTGTTTTTCAATCCAAAGACTGGTTTAATGCAGCTCGCCATGCTACCCTATCCTGTGCAACCCGCACCATCTCCGAATAATTACTGCAATCTAAATCGTTCTGAATCTGCTTGCTGTACTTATCTCTTGGTCATCATCTACGATTTTTACTCCCCGCAGTTCTTTGCAACGCTAAATTGGTGATCCCTTGATGTTTCAGAATGTATCCAATAAACTGACAGAATTGCAAAGTTTTTATTTCGTCTCCCGGGAATTTCGTTCCTACTACAAATATTTCTTTGGTTTCCCTTAACGCTTGCTCAGTTCACAGATTGAATAACATAGGCTAAAAACCTGTTTCACTCCCTTCTCAACCACTGCTTCCCTTTCGTGCGCATTCGGGAGGACGACGGTTCAATCCCGTCTCCGGCCATCCTGATTTAGGTTTTCCGTGATTTCCCTAAATCGCTTCAGGCAAATGCCGGGATGGTTCCTTTGAAAGGGCACGGCCGATTTCCTTCCCAATCCTTCCCTCACCCGAGCTTGCGCTCCGTCTCAAATGACCTCGTTGTCGACGGGACGTTCAACACTAATATCCTCCTCCTCCCTTTCATGCCCGTCGACTTATAACTGCCGTCCGGTTTCTGTAAAAATTGTAAACAGTCTTTCATGCTCCTGTATTTTACCCCTGAATTTAATATTCTACTCAACATTGTCAAAAGCATTCTGGAAGCCTACAAATGCTACGCACGTACCTTTGCTTTTATCTTAACCTGTCTTCTAAGAGACGTCGTAGGGTTAGTATTTCCTCGCGTGTTCCTACATTTCTCCAGAATCCAAAGTGATCTTCCCCGACGTCGGCTTCTACCAGTTTCTGCGTTTTTCTGTAAAGAATTCGTGTTAGTATTTTACAATCAAGACGTATTCGGTAACTTTCAAACCTGTCAGCAACTGCTTTTTTTCGAATTGGAATTATTACATTCTTCTTAAACTCTGAGGGTATTTCGCCTGTCACACACATCTTGTACTCCAGATAGAAGAGCTTTGTCATATCTGGCTCTCCCAAGGCTACACGGAATATCGTCTACTCCCCAGGGCCATGTTTCGACTTACGTCTTCCAGAGCTCTGCCAAAATCTTCTCGCAGATAATATCTTCCGTCTTATTCCATGTAGGTCCACTTCCCTTTTTATAATATAACCTTCAAGCTCATCTCCCTTGTATAGAGCCTCTATATAATCCTTCCACCTTTTCAACTTTCGTTTCTCTGCTTCGCTGATGAACTCGTTGTTGAGCGCCCTATACATACCACGACTACCTTCTTTGCTTATAACTGGTTTTCCATCTGAGGCGCTTGATTTTCTTACAAAATGGTTTAAATGGCTCTGAGCACTATGGAACTTAACATCTGAGGTCATCAGTCCCCTAGAACTTATAACTATTTAAACCTAACTAACCTAAGGACATCACACACATTCATGCCCGAGGCAGGATTCGAACCTGCGACCGTACCGGTCGCGCGGTTCCAGACTGAAGCGCCTAGAATCGCTCGACCACACCGGCCGTCCGATTTTCTAACAAACAGTTGCTTCTGTTTTCCCCAAACGTCTCTTATATTTTCGTGTAGGCGGTATCTATCTTTCCCTTAGTGAACTATGCTTTAAATCCTTAAATTTGTCCTTTGGCCATTCCTACTCATTCATTTGTCACTTCCTGCCAATATGATTTTTTTAAACGTTTGTATTCCCTTTCTCCTGCTTAATTTGCTGCATTTTGAGCTGTAGCTGATATAACTGCCACACACGCTTCGTCGTAGAAGTTGGACATCTTAAATGTTATTGCATTGTCAACTGTAGTTTTTGGCAATATTATTGATAGTATGAGGTCGCGTCAGTGTATTCAGTGGTCGGCAAACTACTATTGTCAATGAATAATGAACTTGTGCACACCCCTTAAGGGGGTTAGGACGTCAAATGGGCCGCCTTGGAGCAGGAGAGACACCACAGGACATTTTAATTTCCACTGTCTATACCTTTACGAATAAATTCATAAAACTTTGTCGGGATGACCAGGAAGGATTCAGGATTCACAATCATAGCAGTGGAAGTTCAAAAACATAACAAAATATTTTTTTTACATGTCAAAGTTCATTTTTTCACTTCTATTGGCTGCATTTGTTGCTATAGGTACACGTTTCTTCATAAGTAAGAGAGATTCTTCGATGAAGTTTGCACAGCATACAAACCATACTTACAGGTGTTGTAATATCTCTGTATATTCGATGAATTATTCTGATACAATTCTCCCCTTGAATGAAGTTTGCTAATTTTATATCTTCATACTCGCAGAATCAATACGTAAAGTAGTTTCATACAATAGCTATGCCATGAGCGCATAAGTATTCTATGTAGTACTCTCTCTGGTGGTTGTTAGAAAAAAGCTTCCGAGATTGTCTTCGTGCCGATTAGCCTGAGCATTGTTTGAAGAATTGTAATCGGAATATTGAGATTTATGACAAAAGAAAACTAATACGAAATTGTACGATTCTCTTTCATACAAAAGGTGTGTAACAACTTACATTATTTGACATTTGAGAATTAATGATATTCATAGATATATTGCGTAGTTGTTAATCAGAAGGGAACTTCCGAAAGACTGGATACGAACCTGCATTTAATGATCCAAGAGCTCCATTACTTCTTCGGAAGGTTAAACTCCATCAAAGCAAAATATCCGCTTGGTCTGAGGTTTCCCGACAGATTATACAACGCTCCCAAAGATACGAGGCATTTTATTGTACAGATTAGCAGACTGCCGCAAAGCACGAGCCTGCAGAGAAGAAGAATCATCGCCTGATTTCATTGTAAGAAGTAAAATTTCTGAATCATTTTGAGTGACTGAATCATGACTGTGTTTCCTATTATGAATGATTGATTGCTCGAACGAATTGAGAAGTACATAACTACATAGATAGGAGGAAAAATTGCAGTGTATGAAACTCTAGGAATTATTTAATTTATAAAAAAATGAATGTGCTGTTATATTTTAAACTTCATGCTCAGAAAAAACTCAAATTTTATAGTTTATTATCTCCATTTTTACCACTAGTTTTAATAGATTTGGAAAATTCTAGAGTTTCATACACCTGTAAGTATGGTTTGTATGCTGTGCAAAATTCATCGAAGAATCTCCCTTACTTATGAAGAAAAGTGTACCTATAGCAACAAATGCAGCCAATGGTAAGTGGAAAAAAAGGTGAAATGCAAATGTCAAAAAAATAAATAGTTTTCTTATATTTTTGAACTTCCACGACTATAAGTGTAAATCCTGAATCCTTTCTGGTCATTCTGACAAAGTTTTACGAATTTATTTTTAAAAGTATAGACAGTGGAAATTAAAATGTCCTGTGGTCTCTCTCCTGCTCGAAGTCGTCCCTTTTGACGTCCTACCCCCCTTAAGAGGCAGCCGGAGTGCTTGCCGAGTAGGAGTGTCCGTCACTGGCTGGCCGAACGCTGTCGTGTCGCAGGAATGGTGTCGGAGCTTCCGGCGGCCCACTGAGGCTTGCCGGCCGCCCAGAAACCGCGAAGGGGGAGGGTCCGGAGCAGTGCGAGGCTTCCGGCCGGAAGCCAGCAGGGAACCGGTCCCTGGGGCACCTGCGTGCGCGACGTGCGTGCCACACCGTCGCACTGGCGCCACCTAGCGGCGACAGCTGGCGCCTCACGCACTGCCATTTGCCCCTTTGTCTCGTCCCTCGCGGCACGGACAGGCGTAAAATTGCCCCTCTCGATGACACGTTGCGCTTAATTCTGAATGCTGATGTCAAATGCTGGGGCGGCACAACACTTGAAACGCTATTTACTTGGCCGACCTTTACTCGTTTTGACTCCTCGTGAAGTACTTCGGACTGCGAATCTCTGTCATTACACTTTCGCGCAGCACACCGTCATGAAGACGAAAAGCAGATTTCCGAATTCTATTTTCGCGCGAATCATTGGGCCTGAAACGATCTTGCTAGCCCGATAAAGCTTCTGTTTTGCACAAGCGGGACCTAACCATTTCAGTGACAGCATACCGTATAAAAATAACCGAATGACCAAATCTCATGTACCAGGGTTTTTTGTGATCCAAGGTATTCGAAAAATCCTTTGGGAGAAATTGAAGGTTTATGGTTTTGAAGGCACACAGAAGTGGTTCTCTTCAAATTTGAGAGTAAGCAATGGGTCATGTTAGTGTCCTACACGTCCAACACTACTCTGCAATTCACAGTGAAATGCCTGGCGAAGGTTCATCGAACCACTTTATTTCTCAACCGTTCACGTTCTAACAGCAGTCTGCAGGTCGTGCTGCAGTGGCTAGCATTGCTGCCTCTGGATCATGGCGTTCGTGTTCGATTCCCGGCTGGGTCGGGGATTTTCTGCACCCGGTGACTGGGTGTTTGCGTTGTCCTCATTATTTCATCATCATTCGGGAAAGTGCGACTGGACTGTGTAAGGATGGGGAATTTCTACTGGCGCTGATAACCACGCAGTTGAGCGCCCGACAAACCCAAGTATCATAATCGTCGAACGCGTGAAAAACGAACTCTTAAATATTTCCGTACGAGCTCTGATTTCTTTATTTTTATTACAGTGATCATTTCTCCCTTTTTGGGTGGATGACAACAAAATATTTTCGCATTCGGAGGAGGAATTCGTGATTGAAAATTCGTGCAAAGATCTCGCCATAACGAAAAACGCCTTTGTTTTAATGATTGCACCGCAAGTCGCTTATCATATCCGTAACCCTTTCTCCCCTATTTCACGAATACAAAACGAGCTACCCTTCTTTGAACCTTTCCGATGTCTTCGATCAATCCAATCTCGTGTTCAGGCTGAATATTCTTCTGTGTAATTATACTCCCATCGTATTTTGATAAAGCAGGAATAGTTCATGATTTAAGTGTGAATTGATGCACCAGTGAAGTACTTTTTCGTGCTTAGTACAGAGCTTTCGAGAATTTATTCTCATTGTCACGTGGATACTTTTAAGTGATTATTACGTGTGATGATTGGCTGTGTGTTTCTCCGCTTCTCTTGTACCGTATACCCTCAAAAGGCGACCCCCCCCCCCCACAACCACACACACACCGCACGTAATAATCGTGTGAGTGTTTGCACTTGAAAAATGAGAATAAAATCTCGAAACGCATTGTGCTAAGCGTGGAAAAAAATGCATAACTGGCGCAGCGTTTCATAGTTTAAATCATAAATGACACAGTTGCACTCTTTCCAAAAACATCGATTATGATTAAATGAAATTAAGCAGGAATAGAGCTGATGAAAACGTGAATATCAAGCTCAATGAAAATGCGGGAATGGAAGGCACAAGAAATAAAATATTCGGGAAAACTACAAAGTTATTTTCGTAAATGATCTGTCACTTAGAATAAAAACCTGGTTCAAACAATTCTTTATAATGCAAGATTTTTAACAATTGCAATAAAATGAGAGAAAAGAAAATATGTAAAGTGTAATGTTGAAAATTCCTGTTTCTTCATATTGTATTTCATGTGCAAAAAAATAGCCAATTTGTTAGATTAGCCTGCGGCTTTTTAAGGTTGGCGTGTTTCTATATATCATTCGGATGGACAAACTGGAACATTGCGCCATCGTAAGCGCTTCTTCGTTTTGAGCAGGTTATCGCGAATAGAAATTCATCCAACTGGATGAAGATTTGAGAGCAATCTGCTCCTTCAATTGCAACAGTAAGTAAGTGTGTGAGCTGCGGCTGCTGCTGTGGTGGTGCTGGGTTCAACCCCGGGTAGGAGCGGGCAATTTACCTCGTTCAAGTCCCTCCAGGAGGGCCCATGGTCCAGCCGGCCTGCTGTCAAACTGAGTACTAGCGTCCGGGGTAGTTAGCCCGACACCCTCTCCTTCCTAGTGCCGTGGCGGTCGAAAGGCTGCACTCTACCTGTAGTCAGGCCACAGACTTTACTTCTAGTATGTGAGCTGCTGAATTTAAACATGGCTATACGTAATTACGTAGGCTTTCCCGGCGTAACAAGTCTTGAAAGTCTCTTCGGGTTTGCTGGCGGATCCTAAAATCAACTTGACTGGATATTTCGGCGATCCAACTGGTCGCCATCTTCGCTGACAAGCGGGACTCATCAGCAGAAGCAGTATTTTCCTGAAGGTGGCGACCAGTTGGATCGCCGAAATATCGAGTCAAGTTGATTTTAGGATCCGCCAGCAAATCCGAAGAGACTTTCATGGCCATACGTAAGAAAACCACCCACGCGACTGTGTCCCGCTCCTGAAAAGACAAACATCTAAGTCTAAGAGTACATGACTGTGATTCACCCTAAAGTGCCTGGCGGAGGTTCACCATCACTTTGAAGCTATTTTTCCACCGTTCACTCTCCAATAGCTCGCGAAAAAAAACAAACTTAAATCTTTCCATGAGAGATCTGATTTTCTTTTCTTTTTTCTTTTTTTTTTTTATGATACTTTCTCCCTTTGTAGTTCGAAGTCAACAAAATATTTTCGCATTCGGAGAAGGAAGTTGGTGACTGAAATTTCGTGAATAGATCTTATCACAACGAAGAACGTCCTTGTTTTAATGATTACTATGCTAATTCGCGCACCATGTTCGTGACACTGTCTCCCCTATTTCGCGATACTACAAAAGGTGTCGCCCTTCTTTGAACTTTCTCGGTATCTCCGTGAATCCTATCTGGTACAGATCTCATACCGCGCAGTAGTACTCCAGAAGAGGACGAACAAGCGTAGCGTAGGCAGTCTTTTCAGTGGATTTGTTGCGTTTTTTAAGTGTTCAGCCAATAATACGCAGTCTTCGGTTAGCTTTCCCCAGAATATTATTGTGTGTGTGATCGTTCCAACTTAAGTTGTTCGTAATTGTAATCTATATGTACTTAATTGAATTGACAGTCTTTATATTTATGTGATTTATCGAATAACTGATATTTAGTGCTTTTTTTTAGTACTCATGTGGAAGCCTTCATATTTCCATTAAGCCTTCATACTTTCCATTATTTACGTCAAACTGCCACTTCACGCATCATACAGATATTTTGTCCAAACGTTATGGGACCATTTCGAGATTGGTTTTGATCTCCTGATGGCTTTGTTAGGTGGTAAATGATATGATCTGCGAACGTTGTAAGAGGGCTACTCAGATTGACTCCTAAATCATAAATACAGATTAGGAACAGTAGAGGACCTATAACACTTCCTTTGGAAAGGCCAGATATCGGTTCTGTTTTACTCAATCACTTTCCGTCAGTTACAACGTACTGTGACCTTTCTGACAGGAAATCACGAAGCCAGTCGCAAAGCTGGGACCATGCTGCATAGGCACGCAGTTTAATTACAAGCCGGTTCTGAGGAACTGTAACAAAACCCTTCTGGAAACCAAGAAATATGTAATCAGTTTGAGACACGCTGTTGACAGCACTCTTTACTTCAGGAGAATAAGGAGCTATTCGTGTTGCACAAGAAGCGCATTTTCTGTATTCCATGCTGACTATTTGCCAATAGATCGTTGTCATAGAGGCAAATGATAATGTTCGGACGCAATATATGTTCCAGAATCCTACTACAAATAGACGTCAGTGATATAGTTCTGTAATTCAGCGGATTATTTGTATTTCCTTTCTTAAGTAATGGTATGTCCTGTCCATCTTTCGTATTTGAGTACGGATCTTTCTCCAGCGAGTGGTTGTATATAATTGCCAAGTATGGAGTTACTGTATCAGCATACTTTGAAAGGAATCTGGTATATATTCTGGACCGGAAGTTGGCCTTTATTAAGCGATTTAAGCTACTTCACTGCACCGAGGATGTCTGCTTGCGAAATACGTATACTGGTAGCAGTTCTTAATTCGAATTATCGAATATTTACTTCGTCGTCTTTGGTCAAGGAATTCCGGGAGACCATATTTAGTAACTTCGCTTTAGTGGCACAGTCATCGGTAACATTACCTTCGCTACTGTGCAGCGTACTGCGGAATATGGTATTGCAATGAAACACGGATGAAATACCCGAATTAATTATGAAAACACTTTGCGTACGCTGAGTGCCGGATTTATTGTGTTAACCAAAAAGTAAATGCGAAAGCGAATATTCGGGTCATTCCAAAAAATGCTCCATCTGTCTTTGTGCGCCCGTGCACGAGACATCCCTTAAGCATATCACGAAAGGAATGAAACGATCTTGGTAGGTAGAATCGTGTATGACTCACGTATTGGAAGAGCAAGTGGGTTGTGTTAGTCCTCATTACACTTTCTAGTTAAGAAGCCATTTTCGTCTAAACTGCTGTGTCGTACAGGAGAAACTCATTAGCGCACACTCACATCTCTACATCCTTGTGCATCAGTACTACCACTGTATTTGTTGCAGCGATGCTCCCTTTTTTCCAGCTACCGTCCTGTATGTTTTCGTTTACTCCTTTCATGAGCTCTAAACAGTGTTTCAGGAATAGGCCGTGCGCTATATTGTTTAATAGCCATACACGTTTATGTTACGTTCTCGCAACGTCTTGATGTATGATCCAAGTAAAAGGTAATCCTTTTCATTAACGTAAATTGTCACAGATTATTTTAGCGTGTCTTTCATGTTCTACCTAAGGTCAGATATTTAATTAGTTCTAAAAATTAAAACTAAAAAATATAGAAAAATTTTCAAGTAACCAAACATCTCCCTTGGTAGGTCAAATTCAGTCTCACTAAGATTGAATTTATTTCTTAAATAAACCAAGGTAGTCAAGCAGAATAAAATACGTGCGGCACCCACAGGCATCAAAAACTGAGTAGTCCTGCTCTTTTCTCTGTACCACACACACCGTGTAATGTCACATCAGCCTACTACAAAGGTGCGTTTACAACCATAAAAAAATCTTAAAATATATCTGTGGCCGCATATTAAACTACTGCTTAACTTTAAATGCGGTCTGTGGCTCATATTGTCCTAACATCTTGACACTATCCAACGGCCAGTGTACATTGCTCTTAACATTACGTACTTGCAGATTTAACTGTTGCAGAAGGAAGAAGGGTTCGGCCGTACCTAGTCGGTGGATTATGATGACTCTGCCCTGTTAGTCATTTATGCCGGAAATGACCAGTGTTAAGAAACGAATCAAATAACCAGCGCTCTTAGTTACGCTCTGTCACTACCACTGCGTAATGAAACGACACGGAAGTTTCTCAGTGTGGTAGCTAAGTGCGTCAAACTTTGCATAAAGAAACAAAAGGCAGTGTAGTGAAGAGAGTGAACTGAGAAGCGTTTTAACGCAGGACCGATAAGGCACGTTAGGATATAATTTGATGACTGCCTTCGTAGTGAATTTCAACCCAGGGTACTACTTTATCGTTTCATCATGTGTAAAATAGTAAAATGCTTGTATGAAAATTAAGCTATTTTATAACACCCATCTTAGTCTATCTGACTTGTTTCCTGAAAATTTAGGTGAAAGCCTGACTGTTTCCCAATAGCGGTTCACTGTCGCTTAATGAATGACGAATAATGTACCAAACTCCATAAAGAATTTGAAAGAGACGGGGGGAAACTAATCACTGCCGAAAAGGCACTTTTAATGTAATTGATATTATTATGAAAAAGTGAAATGAATTAAGATGTCTTAGGAACGTCTCCTAGCACATTCCCATAAAATAAATTGCTGTACGTTGGAATTCGGCAAAACAATTCATAGGTAAAATCTGAAAAAATTTGAAGAGCCGTAGCTCTGGAGTTTTCTGATCAGAAACGACATGTAAGGGACTGGACATCCCCAAACACATTTTGATGGAAAAGCACCCGATTCATAAAAAGTAAAAATTTTTAAAATCCAGGATCCGGTTGCGTAACAAACTATATAGGCTATTCCAAATGAATCTACGGGTTTTTAAGACTTTGTAGCATTTATATCACTCAACTTACAATTAAAAATTATACATAAAATTAAAGAAAAAATAAGTTTTTCCTGAAAGTATTCAAAGTGAGCCATTCATCACACATAGTCGATAGGCAAGTACTTCCTAAACCTTGAGCAGTGAGTATGGAGTAATTTTTTCAACAGTGCTGTTTTTGAAGTCGGGTAGACCAACTGGCTGCGAAGGCACATACGCATGATCCTTTATGAAACCTCAAAGACAAAAAATCGGATGGCATCAGATCTTGTGTGAACGTGAGGTCATGCAAAACAAGATCTGTCATCCGACCTCTTGCGACCGTTCGAGCGGTCGGGTACAATTGGCACGTAAGGTACACAGTGCATCAGAGCCTGTTATTTTACCTGCGACTACGCGGCAGTTAGTATGACCTGTAGTTGGTTAAAAACACTTTCCCTTGCGACGACTCAGTAACGGTCGCTCCGAGTAGGCAGGGCCTTACTGCGCAGGCGCGGGAGGTGCAGCGCATGCGCGGTCGCGGAACGGGAAGGTCGTGAGGCGCGGCACAGACGCTACTCCCACGCCCCAAGGACGCCGGCACTCCCACTGAGAGCAGTCTCGATAGCGAAGTTTGAATCGTGCGCGTTGGCCTTCCGGAATTTTTACCAGGTCGTTTCTGCCGGTCCGTAACAGTCATGCTCTAGCGGACGAAAACTTCGAGTGCAAAAGAGGGCAGTCATCACTCATGGTCAGCGATGTACTAGACTTGGAGCGTTCGAAGTATGTGTCTGCACATAGTGTAATATCGCCTGGTTGTGGGTGGAAATTGAAATTATTGAAAACAAATAACGCACAAAATCATCATGAAACAGTCAGATTTCACAAAGAGTAAGGTGTCAACTTTGCTTCTTCTTCTTCTTCTTCTGCTTTTTTAAATTGCGAACATTCCACGCATCTCACAGGTCGGATGAAAGGTTATACGAATGCTACGAACCAGGTACGGGAAATCGAATTTATCAGTTATTTTGCCGTTTAATGATTGTGGAGTAGACCTACGCCCGTATACGAGGACACTGCTTGAGAAGTTATTTTTTCTAGAATCATTAAAAATTTACGAACCGCTGTTAGTAACAAAACTTAGCTAAAGGCTGCCAACAAACACAAGTGGGGTCTACTTGTGTTTCTATGCCTATTTTTGAGATACAGTCAGCATTGGTATGCTCAAGTATACAAAGTTCAAGCAGCATTACATATACATCTGATGTGTGATACCAGGGCGAGTTAAAACATGCATACAAAAACCTATATTTCGTTCGACCCTACTGCGTTTACATTTGCCCGTCAAGTTGCGTTCATTCCCATACCATGACTTACAAACACATCGCCTTTCCGATTTATTTTAACAGCTGTAGGAGTACTCGATTATTCGCTGCCACTAGTGCCAACAATTTTCAGGCTAGTGTTGCAGCGAGCAAGTCACTCAGAACGATTCCAAGACGCGCTATCAGCCTTTTTAAATTTTTAATTTTTTTGTCATCTGAGTTAGGACTGGTTTGATGCTGCGCGTCACGAATTCCCATCGTATGGAACGTATTCATCTCAGAGTAGCACTTGGCTCCAAAGTCCTGTCATTTTTTTGAATATATTCCAATCTCCGTCTTCCCCATCACTTTTTACCCTCTACAAAGTACAGTGGAAATTATTCTTTGACGTCTTAACACATGTCCTACCATGCTGTTCGTTCTTGTCAGCGTTTCCTTCATGTCCTACTCGAAAATTTTCATCCTACCTACTTTTAAACATCCTTATGTCAACTTGCAGTCCTCGAAACATGCACAGCTCTCAATATACAATAAGTTTTGTGAAGTGCCATGATCACTGTACATTTTAAGTTTCTGTGAGGCCATGATTGGTCCTAGTCTTTCTCGTTGCTGTATTGGTGCAAGTATTGTGGTTGGAGATATCCGTGTACACCGGAATATACTACTTCTGCATAGGTGATCAGCAAGTCCCTGTCCAGTGATTGGCACACTGTCCTTTCACACTGTATTGAGCGAGGGGAAAAAGCACTATCTATGTGCGACTCAACGCGTCCTAATGTCTTTATCTTCTCCTCGTTGTGTCTGCAGGAGGCAAAAGATATTGCCAGCATAATGCTCCCACAGTAACCTTAGAGCGCGGGTCTCTAAATTTACGCAAAAGGTTTCCGCGAAAACTGTCGTCTTTCTTCTGAGGATTCCCGTTTGTTTCCAGATCAGTCCTGATACATGTGTGTACGGGCTATATCGTTCTGCGGGGATCCTAGCGGCGCGTCTCTGTTCGTTCGATATTTGGTCATAGCTGCTTAATACGGACTCCTAATTGTGTGTGTTGTCCT
Organism: Schistocerca americana; assembly: GCF_021461395.2. Classification (NCBI taxonomy): domain Eukaryota; kingdom Metazoa; phylum Arthropoda; class Insecta; order Orthoptera; family Acrididae; genus Schistocerca; species Schistocerca americana. The sequence continues at coordinate 424,129,463 of NC_060122.1, forward strand.
TGGTGTAAGTTAGCTTAAGTTCGATTAAGTAGTGTGTAAGCCAAGGGATCGATGACCTCAGCAGTTGTCCCATAGGAACACACCAGAAATTTTCCTGATGTTGGAACAGTACTCTGGAATTGGTCGCACTGTGGTCTTGTACGTGATTAGCTTTACAGATGCTTTTATTTTCTCAGAACCGTACGGAGATATCTCAGACTTACATTCATCTTCTCTAATAATCATTTTACATTACGATCCTATTTCATATCGTTTATAAGTACTACAGCTAAATACTTACGATGTGACCCGTTCAAGATGTACGTCAGTAATCTTGAAATCTGGTAAAATCGGGTTGCCTCTGTTTTGTACATGTATGTAATATCTTGTACGCGGAGTGTTTCATATTGGTTTACAGCTTGTATATACATCACACACACATATTTGTATCTATACATTAAGCAGCACACACGTGCATGACAGGCATGGTAACTGCTGTAGGCCATCTTCGAAGCAAGCCTGTCGCACCTAGCGCAGAACAATTGCTCACAGTTCCTGTAGGAAGAAGCCTCTGTATGGTCGTCATGTCGCAGACGTTCAGGAACTGCAAGTATCTGCCCTGCGGTGGGAGCGATGACTCAAGGAAAGTGGTTCGGAGAGGGCCTATATAAATTGCCACATTGGTCATGCATGTGTATGCACCGTAATGGAGGAGACTGTGCTGAGAAAGTGCTTAAATCTGCCGAGACAGAGGTTCAGAGAGAGTGAGAGTGAGAGTGAGAGTGAGAGAGAGAGAGAGAGAGAGAGAGAGAGAAATTCTGTATGCGTTGCCGCTGCCATTCATTACAAGTGGACTCTTTTGTCCACCTGAATTTTCTTAACACACTTAACACGTCGTGCCCTATATTTAAGCTGGAAATTGCAGATTGTCTGCCGTTTAGGCGCACTACATGTTTGACCAGCATTTAAAGATAGAAAGAAAGGTGACTGCAGATAATTCAGCTCTTTCGTATAACTCTATGGCGACAATGCTGTTCTGTGAACGACCACTTCAACCGCAGGATCTAAGGCTTAATTTAGTTGACCTAAAGGGGCTTTGGAAATAGAAACGTCCTGTCGACGACGAAATGATTAGTGACAGAGTAAACGGGTTTGACGATGAATGGGGGGCATGAAATTGGCCGTGACATTTCGAATGAAACCTTCAGAGCTTCCGTTACGTGATGTGCGGAAACGATAGAAAATGAAATTTTGGATAGCCAGATGGGGTTTGGAGCCTATTCCGCAAAAATGACAGTCTACAGTTTTAAAGGATTTCCTCCCCCCACCTCCACCCCACCCCGCTTCACGCTCGCTCTGTAGCAGACATTTATGACCGTGTGTGGTATTTGTTACGATCATTTGATAAATTAGACTTTTTTTTCCTTAAAAGGACTCGCCGACAAGGATAATTCCATTTATCGTGGGTACGGTTGGCACGTTTCTGTTCAAATGGCTCTGAGCACTATGGAACTTAACATCTGAGGTCATCAGTCCCCTAGAACTGAGGACTACTTAAACCTAACTAACCTAAGGACATCACACACATCCATGCCCGAGGCAGGATCCGAACCTGCGACCGTAGCAGTCGCGTGGTTCCAGACTCACGTTTCTGTACTCGGCCCTATGCTACAGGGGCACAACACGGTTCGCAAGCTGCATGCAGGTCTTCTCAATCTAGTGTGGCTTTTGTCGACTTGGCAATGCTTTACACGCTCACCCTTACCGTCACCTTGGCAGGTAGTGTCGAGTCAACCTCTCTCGGTGTAACATGGTTGTTGTCCTCTGTGCAACATTACGAAGTAAATTTGTGAATAATGCTGTTGACCTGACAGCTACATTATTGTCTAAGAAACGCAAATATTAAGTGGGAAGAGGAATTCGGTTTCACAGAGAAACACTGTAAACCAATGTTTTGTTTCTGTCAAATGATATTGTCACAGACAAAGAATTAGTAATCTGAAGCGCCATCATGACATCAATTAGTGTTTTTGTCCAGACTTGACTGTTGCTTCTCACTTAAGAAAAACTAAATCCAATCAGTCAAAGTTTGGAAAGGAAGCAGATTTAACAGTCGAAGCTGCCTTAGTCTCGGCAAAAGCAAAGAATTCTTACCCAGAGTAATCGGTTATAAAGAAGAATATTGCATAATTAGTTTATAGACCTCTAATAAGTGCAGAAATGATTGACAAAATGTTCGCTGTTAGACGTACAGTTGACGCGAGTTTATCAGCGGCTTTGTAGTAAGTAATATACTAAACGACAATAAGGAATTTCAACGCCGGTAGCAGACATTATAAAGGATTGATAAAAGACTTGATAATAAGGTCATAACTAGGTAGTGGACCTTGATGTAGCAAAATTTGTCAAATAACCATGAGGTCTAAATGCACTGCTGTGGAACTATGGATGCAAAAATGCAGTCAATAAGCGTCCTGAAGAATTTCTGCGGCCGCGTCAGTCATTCGCAACGCAGCAGGAAATTTCGACAAGGTGTGCCGATAATTCCTATGAGGATATCACTTCGTAGCGATGTTGGAGGCAGCGATAGCCACCATTTACTGTTCAAATGGCCCTGAGCATTACGGAACTTAACATGTGAGGTCATCAGTCCCCTAGAACTTAGAACTACTTAAATATAACTAACCTAAGGACATCAAACACATCCTTTCCCGAGACAGGATTCGAACCTGCGACCGTAGCGGTCGCGCGGTTCCAGACTGTAGCGCCTAGAACTGCTCGTCCACTGCGGCCGGCTACCATTTACTGTAATAAATGTTAAGCGAGAAAAAAGTTGAAAAGGTAACTTCCCAGTTTCCTTCTTCGCCATTGTCCTAGTTCATACTTACTGATCTACTGTACTTGTTACTTTAAAATTTAGTCCATGATGTATGAACATACGCAAAAATTAAAAATGGCATCATTAGATTACATCTTTGATGTATGAGCCACTGTGGACTAAGTTTATTTAATCGCTTTCACCTTTCTTCTTTTACACTTTTCTCGATGTTTCTCTTATTTCTTCTGTCAAAGTGGCTCTATTCTCTTTCTTGGGTGTTCGTGGAAAACCTACGGAATCTTACAATTTCTTGCTGAGTGACAGTCGCATCCCAATATCTTCTGGAGTAATTTAGATTTCGGCTGGGTCCCTTCAAATCCTTTGAACCATATGTCGTCCATTGTTAATTTACCGAAATAAGAGAACAGATTTTTTGAGAGTCTGATGGTATTCATACTTCGGATGTGGTCATAGAAAGCCATTAGCCTTTTCGTAATCATGTTTAATTTTTTCAATATGTGCATAAAGTTCACTGTTATGCAGTCTTCACTATGATGTTTGCTCCTTAACTGGTTCCAAAATTTTCCTTAGTGCTTTCCTTTCCTTGATTTCCATCGCTTCTATGATCGTCTCTTTATTTAGAGTCAAACATTCTGCTGCATAAAGAGCTTTTGGGCGAATTACTGTAGAGTAGCGTCTGAGTATAACATTGAGGGATATTGATTTCCTATTGTACATTTTCTTAGTAAAAGATTACGCTGTTTTTTATCTTATTAACTCTTTCTTTAAAGGCTTCATTCTCCGAAATGTCTTGTCCAGTTACTTCTCCTAGGTACTAGAATGTGTTAGTTATCTCTATTTTCATTATTAACATACCATATGACAGTGCCACATATCGGCCGTCTTACTGCTGCGCACTTTCTGCGGTTCAGCTTGTTGTTGTTGTTGTTGTTGTTGTTGTTGTTGTTTTGGTCTTCAGTCCCGAGACTGGTTTGATGCAGCTCTCCATGCTACTCTATCCTGTGCAAGCTTTTTCATCTCCCAGTACCTACTGCAACCTACATCCTTATGAATCTGCTTAGTGTATTCATCTCTTGGTCTCCCTCTACGATTTTTACCCTCCACGCTGCCCTCCAGTAGTAAATTGGTGATCCCTTGATGCCTCAGAACATGTCCTACCAACCGATCCCTTCTTCTGGTCAAGTTGTGCCACAAGCTCCTTTTCTCCCCAATTCTATTCAATACCAAACTATTTATCGTCCATATTCAGCTTATTACCTTAACAAATTAATGGTATTGCCATACTCTCAGCGTAGTTGATTTAATAATCAAGCTGTACTCAGTAAACATCACACAGTTCTCCGTTAACGTAACCAGCAATGGACTAGAAGTTAAAATTTACCTAACTTTAACTATTCCGCTGAAGCTGCTAACTTTAGCAATTTTAATTAGTAACTATGCCCCCTAGAATAACCGTTAGTTCGAATGCACACACTTCAACGTACTCGTTCCTAATCAGCTATCATTTTAGGCCCTAGTCCCAAATACTGGATTACCGACCCATAGTTATTTGGAACATTTTGCTCGATTCGGCGTCTGCTACCTTGCTGTGCCGTTGTCAATTTGTTTCGCTACCTTTTTACAAATCACGTACACAGTGACGTCGACTGCGGAAGATGTACCTGCGGGTGTACGACTAACCGTGTGTATTGACTGGCGAATTTGGAAAAAAGCCTGGTCTTATTGTTGGGTAAATAAGTTATGTGCTAAACGCCCGCTGGCAGGCGATGGGAGAAACAGGCGCCGAGAACAACACGCAAGCTGTTTTGTATCGCTAGCGAGGGAAGTCGCAGATGTTCCTCTTCCCGTCGCCCTGACAGAGAATACAGTCATTGCAAAAGAGTTGCCGCCTTTCCCGACTGTTACGCTAATTAACGGGCTTCAATTAGAATGGACGGCGGCGGATAGAATCCAGACAGGAAGGCCGCCAGCTGGAAACAGGATCAGAACACGGGTGCAAATTCTAGGAAGTCGGTACACAATGTGCGGAGACATTGCGTCAGCGGCCCAGCAGGTTCAAACTATAGACTGACACCGTGTTTATAAAATGTGGAAGTTTCTTCCCTTACTGATGGATGAATCGTGTCGCCTCAGTTAAAATTAGAATATTTCTGACGTGAAGATTTTTGGGGGAAACGGAGAAAAACTACTAGAGAAATGAGGGCTGGCTCACATTTTCTAATGGGCGTTCCCGTTGTAAGAACAAAATTTACTGCCAGTCTTCCCGCCGTAAGCTGCAATCTGAATCACTATTATTGCTACCACATTCAACTTTCTACCGAACACACACACGAAACTTTCTTCACTTACTAAATGTCTAAAACGCCAAGTGGACCATCTAAATCTATATGCGCATGACTACTCTGGAGTTCACACCGAAAAGCCTGCGCCCGAGAAAATGAGGACTTCTGTACGAGCTCAGATTTCTCTTATTTGGCTCAAATGGCTCTGAGCACTATGGGACTTAACTTCTGAGGTCATCAGTCCCTTAGAACTTAGAACTACTTAGTCCTAACTAACCTAAGGACATCACACACATCCATGCCCGAGGCAGGATTCGAACCTGCGACCGTAGCAGCAGCTCGGGTCCGGACTGTAGCGTCTAGAACCGCTTGGCCTCTCCGGCCGGCTTCTCTTATTTTATTATGATGATAATTTCTCCCTTTGTATGTTTGCGACAATAAAATATTTTCACATTCAGAGGAGAAAGTCAGTGCTTAAAATTTCGTGGAAAGATCTCGCTGCAACGGCGAACACTTTTTTTTTTTTTTTTTAAACGACTGCCATCCTAACTCGCTTATCATATCCATTATACTTTCCTTCTATTTCGCGACAGTACAAACGAGCTGCCCTTCTTTGAACGTTTTTGGTTTTGTCCTCCGTCAATACTATCTGGTAAGGATCCCATAGAGCACAACTATTCTCTAGCAGAGGACGAACAAGCGTAGTGTAAGGAGTCTCTTAAATAGATTTGTTGCATCTTCTAAGTGTCCTGTGAAGGAAACCGGGCTTGGTTTCCCTTGCCCACAACATTATCCCAACTTAAGTAATTCATAACTGTAATTTTTGAGACAACTGCCACTTTTCGCACCATTCAGATAGTGTCTAAATCATTTTGCAGTTGCTTTTGCTTCTCTGATGACTTAGACGGTAAATGGCAGTACACAATCTAAGAGGGCCGATCAGATTCTCCTAAATCGTCCTTGTAGATTAGAAACAGCAGAGGCCTATAACATTTCCTTGGTGAACGCTGGATATAATGTTTGTTTTACTCGATGATTTTACGTCGATTACTACGTACTGTAACCTTTCAAAGAGGAAATAACGGATCCAGTCGCACAACTGACGCGATACCCTTTGGGTACTCAATCTGATTAGAAATCTGTTGGACTATGTCTCTTGACAGACTTAGAATCGTCTGAACAGCATTTAAAGACGACGACGATGACCAATTACGTGAATAGCGCTTTCTAATTGAAAACTGAGCTCTTGCCGTGCTTGTACGATTTGATGAAAGAGGAAGTAGCTGACGCATCAACACGTACTACGCATTCCAGCATCTGACGCACTGCGTCACGAGTCAGCCAAATAATCAGCGGACTGCATGGTGTTAAGCATTCTGATCGCTGACGTCATCGCTGAAAATGTTGCTGTGATCTGTAGCTTTATCCCGCACGTTTCTCACGGAGGATCCCGGATGCTGACGGAATTAATGGTTCAGCGCCTCTTGGAAGGCGAACGCAGATTCGCTGATTCACTCGAAAGGCGCACATGTTTTGAATGAACCCGGACGATATCGGATGCCGTCACGAAATCAAGGGACCCGCCGCTATAATTACAGACAAGGATACAAGAGTGACATGCTGAAAGCGTCTATGACGTAGCCATAACTCATTCCAAAATGAGACTCTAAAGTGACCAGAGGGTTAGAATTCCATCGAAGACTGAACAGTGAGAGATAGCAGTTTCTCGTATTCGCAGTGTACATTATTCATACATTTGAATGCTGTCTTGTACGATGACGTGGCTTAAACGCCCGCTTGTGGTAACGCAACATTTACTATTTTTGTAATAAATTATAACCTTGGTTAAGCGGCAAACCCACTGAAATTAATTAATCGTTAACGGTGCTTTCAGTTTACACTGAAGTGCTATAATTTGGAAAGGTTTCGTTAGCACTAAGATTCCTAAACACAAACAGCAGCTGTGAAGTCCCTCGAAAAGCTGGATATGTACGAATAATAAAGCTTGACTGTTTTTATAGTTTTTTTTCCTCCGGTATTCAAACATAAATAGCTAACGACATATGTTTATCAAACACTCTGGCTGAGAACGTTTAAGGAAAAAAAATACATTCCACCAAATAAAACACTAATTCTAAAATTTAATTCTACAAATAAATTGCCGCCTATTGAGCGATATTTTACAGCAGAGACTCGCCAGTTCGCTGATAAGAGGTACTTTTCTTCTACGGAAGTCTGAAACAATCTATATTAAAATCCTAACAAAACAATATTCGGTACAAAAAGTTGCCCATGTTCTTAGAGTGCCGTTTAACCTCACTATCAGAAAAATTACACAAATTATGAGCCCATTAACCATTCACAATTCACCAAAAAAGTCATTTCGCAAAAGAAATATTGCTATTAGTGAAGCAGCCTATAATATACAGTGAGTCTGGAACCGCGCGACCGCTACGGCCGCAGGTTCGAATCCTGCCTCGGGCATGGATGTGTGTGATGTCCTTAGGTCAGTTAGGTTTAAGTAGTTCTAAGTTGTAGGGGACCGATGACCTCAGAAGTTACGTACCATAGTGCTCAGAGCCATTTGATACAGTGAGACAACAAAGTTATAAGGTGCAGAAATTGTTTTATGTATGTGGCCGCTAAAAGCTATAGCCTAAAGTATTGTAATGAAAAAGATGGTCATTTATCGAGTTGTATTGTGAGTTTTCAAACGCACTTTGATGAGAATTATTCCGGATGCTGTGAAAAGATGAGACGAATGTAGTGACGTAATAGGTGAGCAGTTTACAGTCTTCTCAAGTCTGTCAGTTTTTGTTGGAACGTATTTTTGACAGGATTGGAGCTTTCCACCAGCGTTTTTCCGTAACCTTTCCACCAAGGACGGATGTCCCTGAAAGCAAGCTTCCAGAAGTATTTTACATAACCACCGTCACGGAATGGGTTTCCGGCAGATAACTGCTTAACTGCCCTATGAGAACAGAACAAGGCAGTAATTTATCACAGAAGTCCTTGTCACGGAAATTGGCACTTGAGAATTCGCGAAGTTTTCATTCCTGTCATTTTCTGTATCGGTGGTAGTAAATATTTTGAATTTGAAGTGAGCAGCGTAAAGAATATAACATTTTCGAAAAGTTAATTACAATGGTCAAAATAAACGTTTCATATTGCTGAAACTTTAATATTGAACGTTGTGATCCAGAAATACTTTATGATGTACTAATAAATTGGTTTGTTTGTAATATAATGAAATAGCCCATGTTTCTACCGTGAAGGGGCTCAGTATGTGCAATCTATGGGAACCTTGTCGCTTGTAAACGTTGTAGTATTTCCACTGTGTCATTACCAGAGTTGTGTTGTTACTGTAATGGAACAGGGAATGAGACAGGTGGACGTTATTACAAATATCGCTGAGAGTCGGTGATGGCTCTGGAATTAGGAACAAGTTTCTAGCGACATGATCACGTGAGGATCGTCACATAAGTGGCCGCGAAAGAAAAACAACAGGAGTGCAGGATCAATATCTGCGTATAACAGCAACAGAGACCTTAAACACGAAGTTACACCTCTACGGCGGCAGTTCGAAAACAACTACAAGAGTGCAAGTGTCAACACGAACGATACGAAGCAGGCTACATGACCAAAGATTGCCGCCTCCACTAAATCTGGTTCCAAGAGAGGCTTATTTCGTATGGACGCGAAACCACTCTCTGTGGGCTAGGCGACAGTGGGACATCCGCCTGTTTCCTGCTGAGACACTGACAATACTGATATTCGTGTGTGGAAGTAACAATGACAACCTTTATCCTTAGTAGAGCATAGAATCAGTTAAATGGAATGGCCTCCATATTCTCCAGATCTGAGCTGCACTGAGAATGTATGGACCATGCCAAAACGAGCAATTTGCAATCGTCCTATCCCACCAGAGACATTACAGAGCATCATAGGGGCCGCTGTAGAGGAATGGGTCAATACCGCACAGGCTAATATGAACAATTTAGCAAGGAATATGCTTAAGTGCATTAGGAAGTGTCTCCAATTACTAGGACCAATTATTTCATAAACAATGTGTTATGTATGAAGACAGTGAGAACAAACTGTGGAGTTTGCAGTGGAATCTTTTGTAAGAGCGTTTATCTTGAGGAAATGTGTTCATTATCTTTAACTTTGTTTTCTTATCACTGCATCTTTTGTTTTATATCTTGTCCAGTGTTGACAATAAAACAATATGCAACATTTATTTTGACCACTGTATATCCTTAATACATTAGGCATTTCTTCTCTGTCAAATCTTACAGTATCTTCAGACATTCACAGCTGAATTTAGCGCTTTCTTTAAGTCAGTCAGCCACAACTGAGAGGGAGCTGCGGCACTGTTTACCGTCAGTGTCCTCTTTGTATTGCGAGTATTATGAAGCTAAATCCTTTGTAAGTGCAAGGATTCAATAGAACATGGTAACATTAAAGAGAACAGAAGGTAAATAAAGGAAAGAAAATGTTTTCGTGTAAAAGTGGAGAACATTTTGATGTTAACGATAGCGGTGCTCAGTTTCTGCGTAATATCTTGAATATTTGTCTTCGAAAAAAAAAAAAAAAAAAAAATCCTCCCAATTTTCTTAAGTCTCAGAAATTCAAGATGCTAGTCTTCGCTAATGGTTTAGTAATATTGCAGTGAAAATATCATTCTATAAGATGCTTTTTAAGTTAACCGAATTTTTTACTTTGTAGAACTCAGTTTAGATCCCGCCTGATTTTTATGTACACACTGAAACTCGATCAATTTTATACCCCTCCCCCCTCCCGTTTTGTGCAGCTATCGCGTAGATGGTACGAATAAAAAACCGGAAAAATTGCTGCTACCAATGAATCTAGCTGGTTGCCAGTTGGCTGTCGGCAGTTCGTAACCTTTAGTTAATAAAAGCACATCTTAGATGAAACAACGCTTTCCACGGAGTAATTGCGCGTACCGGTAGCTGTCAAACTCTAAAGTGGTTCGTGTTAAGCAAAGGAATGTAGCACACGTCAGACCTGCCGTATCAGCAGATAAGAACAACGCATCTGTGCTCACCGATCGACGCCAGGCGAAATACTTCTCCGCACGGCGTGGGCACTGAAATCGATTTGTGTGAAAGATAAAATAGATTGCACTGGATACACTTTTCCAACCTGTTTACTTCGCTGTGTGGTCAGTCTTTTAACGTCTGGATCATCCAAATGCGTATCAGGGAGCAACGTAAAGTTTCAGTGAACATACGCTTGCTCCACTCTGAACACTGAGCGACTGTGGCGCAACGGCAAAACGCTTGTCCCACTTAATTGAAAACCCCCAGTCATTCCCGGTTGAGTCTGTAGCCCCGCTAAGAAAAAATTGTGTGGTAGCTCACACAAAGCAACCTGCTATAGTCTTCCACTTCCAGGAAGGCTAAATCTGCAGAATGGGCAGACAGTCTATAGAATATTAAGGAATCAACAGCGGAATATAATGTGAAGTGACTGTTTTGATAATGTTGAGGGTTGAATAACACTTAGCCGGTTTTTTGTTCTACTGATTTTTATTTGTATGAACTAGTTTTCGTCTCATTACGCCATATTCAGATAACTACTGGCTATTGTTTACAAGGTGCTTGTGTTCTTACGAAGCAAACATTCTGCACTAAGATACACCGCACGTACATACCATCTTTAGTTGTGGTATTGTCTTGGAATTGTCAAACGGGTCTTTTGACTTTTTGTTCTGTAAAACTCTTCAACATAATAAATCACATTTTATGGTTTGTCAGTAAAATGTATGACAACAATTAGAATTATTTAGAGTACACATTATTACAAAATTACATTGAAATCCCAAAACTATAAAACATCATTTTATGTAAGAGGCTCTACAGCTTATCTCCTATTCAACAGCAAGGACAGAACAGATAAACTAAGCAACAGTGGGGTCTAAAAGTGTCACCATGCGAACTATTCAACGAAACATCATCGATAGGGGCTATCCGCGCCGAAGTCCCACTCCTGTGCCCTAGATGACTTCACGACACAAAGCTTTACGCCTCGTCTGAGCGCGTCAACATTAACATTGGACTGTTGATGACTGGAAACCTGTTGCCTGGTCGGACGAGTCCCGTTTCAAATTGAAGCGAGCGGATGGACGTGTACGTGTATGGAGACAGCCTCAAGAATCCATGGACCCGGCATGTCAGCAGGGGATTGTTCAAGCTGGTGAAGGCTCTGTAATGGTGTGGGGCGTGTGTAATTGGAGTGATACGGGACTCCGGATGCGTCTAGATACGACTGTGACAAGTGACGCGTACGTAAGCATCCTTTCAGATCACCTGCATCCATTCATGTCCATTGTGCATTCCGACGGACTTGGCCGATTCTAGCAGGACAGTGCGACACTCCACACTTTCAGAATTGCTACAGAGTGGCTCCAAGACCACTCTTCTGAGTTTTAACGCTTCCGCTGGCCACCAAACTCCCCACAATGAACATTATTGAGCATATCTGGAATGCCTTGCAACGTGCTGTTCAAAAGAGATTCCACACCCTCTTACTCTTCCGGATTTATGGACAGCCCTGCAGGATTCATGGTGTCAGTTTCCTCCAGACATTGGTCGAGTCCATGCCACGTCGTGTTGCGGGAACACTACACGATTTTAAGTAGGTGTAGCAGTTTCTTCAGATCTTCAGTGTGCGAATCTGGTGCATTCGTAAAGAAAACAGTGCCTTTAAATGTTGGTTCCAGGAATGCTGTAAAACCCCCTACGTATCGCTCGCGTAGCGATCGTGAGGACAAGATTATGTTGATTACAGTACGGACGGAGGCATGTAAACGCTTCATACGTGAATGGAACGGATACAAAGCCCTTCTCCGCGTCAGCTCTCCAGGGCCTCGCTGGAGTATTTGCTACTACCACCAAGATCTGCATCGACTGCGGCTCCAGGCAGGCTCACGCCCAGACCCTTCTGCGCCCACCGCCGCGAGCCTCCTACTCGTCAGGGCTTCGCGGCCGGCCGCAAGGACCGGCCATGACTGCCAGACTGACAGCAGAGTATGGGCACGACGCTTCAGCGCCATCCATTTTCAGGGCTAGTTGCTTCGGCAGGTGAGATGTTACACACTCCTTAGCGCATTCCGACTTCCATGGCCACCGTCCTGCTGTCTTAACATCCTGCTGACTTTACATCGGTTTGTAGATAACATCGGAATAATCCTTACCAAACTGAGGGTTAGTATTGTCTTCCACCGACACTTCCAATTCTAATTAACAAGACAATGTGATCAAGCTCCACAAAGTCGCAGTTCCATTGCGTCTCGTTTTTTCTGTAAATACGTACGCGTTTTGCTGAAGGCTACAGAAGACCCGCTGGAGCAGAGATGTAAGAGTAGCGGACGGAGCGGAAACCAGAGATGCGGGCGACGTGGCGGAACCGGGGCGGGCGGCGCGCCGTGTATCGATAGTGGGAACGGCGCGGCCGTCGCGTCGTCCGGCGCGCAGGGGGTGACGGTGTCGGGTGTCGCGAAAGCCGAGCCGCCGGACACCAGCCGTCCAGCGGCGCCCGTCACCCGCCTCCCGCCGGGCGTCGAACTCGCGACCCCCCTGGACGAGTCACTTCTCACGGACCAATATCGCTGTCAGGCAAGCGCACTCGTGATTATAACTGAGAAGAGAAAATAGTGCGAAGTTACACCTTTAAGAGATGGCGATAAAAGTTTATAATTACTTAAAGAAAGTGAAACGCGTAAGGTTAAAAATTATTGCAAGAACTTAGGTAATTGATAAACGCGGAAGTTTACAGGGCACGCTTGCGCGTGATGCGAGCGCGACCGAGAGTAGGTGGTGGCGGTCGTTTCTGCTCATTTTTATATGTATATATACATGTATATAGATACATATATACGACGTAGTTTTGGTAATTTTGGTAAAAAAGCAAAAAAAAAGTTTGTTTCGAAAAAATTACCGTACTTCTCGACATAGCCTCATTTGAGGAACACACACTTGGTCGAGCTATCCTCCAGGTTTTTCACTTCGTCGGTAGAATAGATTGTGTCAAACTCTGAAAAATACTCGTCTACTGCAACTATCAGTTCCTCATTTGATAAATTTCTCCCCAGCAAGCCAAAGCTCAAAGTTTTGGGTGGGGTGGGGTGGGGTGGGGTGGGGTGGGGTGGGGTGGGGTGGGGTGGGGTGGGGTGGGGTGGGGTGGGTGGTTGGTTGGTTGGTTGGGACCAAACAGCGAGGTCATCGGTCCCATCAGATCTGGGAAGGGTGGGGAAGGAAGTTGACCGTGTCCTTTCAAAGGAACCACCCCGGCATTTGCCTGAAGCGATTTAGGGAAATCACGGAAAACCTGAATCAGGATGGCTGGACGCGGGTTTGAACCGTCGTCCTCCTGAATGCCAGTCCATTGTGCTAACCACTACGCCACCTCGCTCGGTTTAAGTTCGGGAACAAGAAGAAATCACACACATGGCTAAGAGTGATGAAAAGGGGGAAGAGGAACCAATTCAGAGCCCAGTTCATGCACTTTCACCATTCTTATCGCTGATGCGCCGGGTGTTGCTTAACCTGGAGAAAGAACAGCTTTGCGAGCTAATCTTGATCTTTTATCAGCCAATGCAAGTTTCAAACGATCCAACAATGAAGCATAATCTAAGTAATGTTTGAGGATTGCCGTTGAACAGTGCCCATCACACTACAAGCTGACAAAATGGTCTTCTTCGGTGCACTTTCACCATCTTTTCTACATTGTTTTGACAGCCGCTTTGACTCTGGTGTGTAATGATGGGTCCAGATCTCACCAACAGTCGCAACTCGGCGCCAAAAGTTATGCAAATTGCCATTAAACATAGCCAGAAATGTATTGTAATGTTGTGCCGAATGCACTTTTGGTCGCGGCACCCACCTGACGATTCTTCAAAGCCAATTCTACGTGCAGGATATTATGCACTGGCTCAGTTGAGATACCTACAGCCTCACGATGGGAAAGGAAGCCGGCCGTCCTCTTTCAAAGAAGCCATTCCGGCATTTGCCTGAAGCGACTTAGGATAATCACGGAAAACCTAACTCAGGATGGTCGGATGCGAGTTTGAACCGTCGTCCTCTCGAATGCGAGTCCAGTCTCTTAACCATTGCGCCACCTAGCTTCGTGTGAGTGACAGCACAAAGGGATCTAACATTCCTTCGCTACAAGTGGACATGTGGTCACAGTTACGCTTGAAGGTAGGGCAATAACTGTAAATTGCTAAACTGGAACAGGGCTTTCCGAATGCTGCGCAAGCCAAAGGGTGCTGTTGACGGTAGCAATAAGGCGCCAGAATCACGAGTATGTTTGAGGAATCGTGATTATCTTCCGCAGCCACTTTAAAGAAAAGATCATGGTGCATGTGATGGCTCTACTGTGGCACTGGCGGAAACCTGTTTTACCCACAAATCGTTCCTAAACCAATTCTCCCAAACGAACTATATTGCGGTACTTGCACCTCATTTTTGAGAAAACGTACAGGGAAAGGTACTATAAAAATCCACGAATTTGACAAAATAAAGCTGCCTAGGTGTAAGAAAATAGATTTTATCCTATACTGTGAAGGTGAGAGATTTCGAATGATTTGCGAAATTTTCGATGGACCTTCGTGCAGTGACAGTCGGCTTGTGCTAATACAGAAGATGTGAATGAAAGGTCACCTTGTGTCTCTTATAAATATAACAAGTTATTAGAGATTTTTGGATAGATAACAATGTTGTAAAAAGGTACTGGGACTGCTGCATTAATCGTACAACACTGGCCTAGAGTAGGGAAGGAGTGCGGTTGAAATTCCCGGCCGTTCATCCTGATTCACCATTTCCACGGCTTACATAAATATGTTAGGCCGCTGCAGAATTCTCTCTCCTTTCCTTTAGTAGCTAGTATTAAATCTGTTTATATTGCCCCCCTACGTCGAGTAGGAGTAAAACGTACATGTATTCCATCAATTTTTCATCACGTTTAAGGTATGTCTACATTGATCTAATGTACCAGATTAGCTGTACGTATCCTTAGTACAAAGTCAGTTTACATTTTAGTATCGATCTTGACTAAGTAATTTAATAACAAAGAATCTATAATTTTTCAGTTCGTATTCACGAAACGATACTAAAACATTCCACTCCTCTCGTCTAGTTATAGATCTCGGCGCGTTTCTTGAAGTTTCCTAATTGTCACAACAAATATATCCAAGTGTCATTGCAAATTGCTCTGTTCGCGGATTTTCATAAAAGTATGTAGTAACCATGTAACATCGTTCAAAAAATTTACCTGTAGAACAAATGATGAAATAAAGCTCGATAACGAACAACTGCCCGATCCATAAGATTCCCGGCCGCGGTGGCCTAGCGGTTCTAGGCGCTTCAGTCCGGAACAGCGCGACTGCTGCGGTCGTAGGTTCGAATCTTGCCTCGGGCATGGATGTGTGTGATGTCCTTATATTGGTTAGGTTTAAGTAGTTCTAAGTTCTAGGGGACTGATGCCGTCAGATGTTAAATCCCATAGTGCTTAGAGCCATTTTAACAATTTTTGAACCACCCGTAAGATAGCATCTGCGATGCTCTTAGGTATCTGCTTGTCGTCGACAAGCCATAGCAAGCTGCTATAGTGTTAAGATATATATGTATACAAAGCCAATGAAAAGGAGAATCAAAACGTAGGACAGCATATTGTTTGGATATAGCCTTGTCAATACGCCAATGGTATGCCCACGTATGAATGGCCGGAACAACGGCTGAAAACGCCCTACATGTGCAGGTGTGTGTGTGTGTGTGTGTGTGTGTGTGTGTGTGTGTGTGTGTGTGTGTGTGTGTGTGTGAGACGTGCTTGCGCCTTTTTATACGTAATTATGCACCAGCATGTTTGACGAATTTTTTATTGTTATATTAAACTGCCGTGTCTCATAGAAACAACTAAAAAGAATAATTAGTTTCTGCTGACTTGCGCCCATAGTCGTGCAATATTTTAGAAAGGACATTTGCCGCGTGGACTGTTACTGTGTTTATTCCTCACATCACGATTTCGGGTTGTGTCGGTTGTTAATTGTCACACCTTTGGTGGACGTGCAATGGAAACTGAGCACACATGACATGGGTTCTCTAATAATCATTGCATCTGGGGCTACGTTCTTTTCTGTCAACGACAAAGACTCCTGTCCTGTCATAGACATGGGGTGTAAACATAGTTGACAAGAGGACAGCGCCCTTCTGCAAGGAACGATTTGCACTGACGCACTTCATAGAGAACTATCACTTCAGTGAGAATTGCATAATAGTCCGAAATTGTTATCGTTATTACTTTATTCCAGAAGGGTCCAGACGAAAAATATTCTCTCCAAAAAAAGTTGAAATGCATAGGCGCCCGCGGTCAGCGTCAAGCAGCGTAAAAGGCTTTCGGGCATTAGGTTGCGCCATTCTGTAAAACTATAGAACCATATGTTAAATGACGCCATTTTACCTTTATTTGGCTGTAATTAAGAAGTCTACATGTATCACTCAGACGTCTGGTTTCAGCCTTAATGTTAATTTTCAACTGCCGAATACATGCAGTTAAGTCAAAAACACATGAGATGTCAAAAATTATATTTGCATCTGTACGTAAATGTGTCAACTCTCCGCACAGTTTCTGGAACTGTTTTAGCCATAAACAGTTCATTTCCTTACTCACTTAGGGACACAAATGTTAGCAAGATAGCTCCCCTATAACGTTGTTATTAAAAACATTAAACTTCAAAATGAAAGCCGATACTTCGAATTAACTTCCTGTACTGCTCTTCGTCGCCCTAAAGAAGACCGAAGCAAGTCTGTCGAAACGTCGGATTTGCATTGTGCTCCGCATTTAGTTTCAGAGAATGGCATGCTCTACCACCCAGAAGGGTTTATCTCATTTAAAAACTTCCACAATGAAATGCCAAGTGTAGTAAATAAGTTGGGCATACTTGCGTATGAACCAAAACGGTGGTTAGCAAAATTTATGACAATGATTGACGTGGTCAGGGAGTAACCTTAATCTGGTGGAGATATTGGTCACACGGAATACCGTAGAGTAACGGTCCTCGCAGCAAACAGTGACGAAAGTTCTGCAGTGAACGATGTGTACTGTTTTCGCTCGAACGGGTGCGGGGCGAGGCTCACGAAAATAACTTTGGTAAGCCGCACGCAGGGGTAGCGGAGAAAACGGCATACGCCGAGTGCTGCAACTTTGCTCTTCTCCTGTTACCTCATCCCGCAGTACACACAAAACACCGCATAGCTTCGCATACAAATTCTAAGGAGCAGGCTAATAGTTAATATCGTCGACAAAGTATGAGGAAATATTTTGGGAGGTGGTAGTATGGACTAATACGAACAAACTAGCTTTCATTGGTCACAGAGAAACAGTTAGTTATAGAAATGGCTCTGAGCACTATGGGACTTAGCATCTGAGGTCATCAGTCCCTTAGGACTTTGAACTACTTAAACCTAACTAACCTAAGGACATCACACACATCCATGCCCGAGGCAGGATTCGAACCTGCGACCGTAGCAGTCGCGCGGTTCCGGACTGAATCGCGTTAGTTATAGAAGTTTTGGTTTCACATGTTGATACTCCAGTTGCTTCGCGTTTATTTATTATTTGTCATTTTCTTAAGTTCAAGTTGTGAAGTTATGCCTGAGCTTACATTACTGGATTTTTGAACTGTGATTACGACTTGCTGGCCAGTTCTACTGTATCGATTAAGTAATGTCTTACAAGGCTCCGTTATCTAGACTTCCTCGAAAACGAGCTTCCAGCAGCATCGCAGGAGGTACCCTCGGCTATAAGAATGGGTATGTTCCTCCAGCATGACGGGAAACCTTGCAACGCTAGTCGTCATGTGAAACATCTAGATGCAACATTCCCCGGGAGATGGAGCAAGATAAGTTTTTCCATTTTTTGGCCACTAAAGTCCCCGCACTATACCCCATTAGCTTCTTGATTGGGGAGATGGTCCAAAGGCGGTCTCCAAAGAAATAAGCAAGCATGTGAGACCAACTGCTGCCCTGATGAAACGACCAAAGGCAACTCTAAAGAAACTACGGTGGTATTGCCAAGAAAGTTCGGGAGTGTTCTGAAGTCTGAGGTGGAGTGTATGAAAATAAAGTCTGAACCTAATCGTTTGCTCTTGCTTAATATCTTCTGCATTTGTGTGGGTTGCATTCTGAGAACTGTTTCTCTGCAACCAATGAAAATTGTATATGTACTTCATAAGATGTTTTGTTCGAATTACTTCATACTACCACCTCCTAAAATAATATTTTTATTGGAACATCGCGTGTGTTTCGGTTATATAGTTCTAGGTGGGTTAAGTAAGATGCGAGATTACGTCTTAAACTCGCAAGCGCTGTTACATCTAAAGGATAACATGCTGCAGGTACTCCGCTATCTGTAAAAGTGTTGGTAGTTAGCAACTAAAACCAGTCCTTTGCACAACGCTCTCGGGAACGTGTTGTTGGTGCCAATTAGCCCCCCCCCCCCCCCCTCTCTCTCTCTCTCTCTCTCTCTCTCTCTCTCTCTCTCTCTCTCTCTCTCTCTCTCTCTACACACACACACACACACACACACACACACACACACACACACCACTCCCTCAGTCTTTATGAATGGGACAAATGTCTACATGTGAATGGTTCTAACGAGTGCTTAAGTAGAAACGCAAATTACGAAATCACAAAGCACATAACGTGTGTAGGGCCGGCCAACATCGATAGGGTTAACTAAAAACATTCCTGTTCCTTCTTTAGACACTACGACACAGGAATTATATTATGGAGTCAATCCATTTTAGTATACAGATCTGAAATATATCCATTCACATTATAAGAATGCATGTGTTTCTTCCACATCACCTTCTAAACCAGGGGTCCGATTTCAACCAAACTTGATAAACACATTCCTTACAGTCAAGCAGTTATCGCTGTGGGGGTTATAACCACCTATCATTGTTGAGATCTCACGTCATAAACAAAGAGATGCGTGGAAAATGCCACATCATGCATGACGTTGAGATACATTTATTCTTTACCACTAAGACTCTCTTACCTACGAGTCAACTACCCTGACTCCTGGCAGTGCCTTTCACAGCTTTTAACTGCGAAGGGCAAACGGTTCTACGCGAAAACAATATCCATCTATAGAGGACACACTGATTACCGCGCTGGTAATGCTAGTTAATGCATACGTCAACCTACAGCTTCAATCACTGAGATTTCGCCGGTTAAAAAGACGTAAAACACCTGACACTAAACAAGAATGAATCGTGGGTACAGAACACAGAAATCTTGAGTCACACTAATGTGTAAACTGGGAAAATATTTAATAGGGAAGAGGGGAAGCATGTGTTAGTGGGAGGGCAATGAACCTCGCTTCTGAAAGAGTGGAACGGTGTTCGTAAAGTTGGCGTATGAACAGAAGAGTCAAAAGTGCCGAAACTGAAGTGATTTTGATGGTGGGATGACATCCCTGGTGTTGCCAGTGATAGTAGGAAATCAAACGTGCGGCGAGGAAGGAATATGTCACTGGTTGACATCAATAGAGGAGCTGGTTACGGTTATTCTAGTCCACGACGCCCTTCTTGACAGTGTCGCTATCAAAATTTCTGTAAAATATTATTTCCAACGTTGGAGCAAGTGAACAACAGATTAAACTTTTCATAGTCGGAAAACTTAACGTGTACTGAAACTGTTCAACGCTGCCCCTTTTTTAATTATGATCACTGATTACGATCTGATTGAAAAGTGCTCTTCCAAGAAAGTTAGTTCTCTTATTTTACGGTGTGTCTGTCAGAATTAATTGACTGACAAGTGTAGATGGGCGTTCCGCTGCAGTAGTGCCTCTTCTAAGATTAAAAAGCTTTGTTTATTGTTATCAGCACTTACCGCACATCGGTTTCCATTTAATAATCATGTGTTATCAAATGTCAAACACAGCTTGCCACTCGTTTTTGGCATGTTGGTCCCTGTCATTTTCCAACAGTTTTAAGGTGCTTCTGCGTAGCATGTAGGCGTGACAGGTGTGTGGCGCACGCACTTGCGCGCGGCACACACACACACACACACACACACACACACACACACACACACACAAAATAAAAAAATCGTCCTTTAAATTTGCTTCCGAAATACACTGAGCCAAAACATCACGACCACATTCCTAATAGCGTGTTGGCCCACCATTCGAAAGCAATGCAGCGGAGATTCTGCATGGTACGCGTTCGACAAGTCCTTGAGAGGTTTCCATAGGTATACTGAGGTGACAAGTCACGGGATACCTCCGAATATAGTGTCTGGCCTCCTTTTGCTCGGGGTAGTGCAGTAACTCGATGTTACATCGTCTCAACAAGTCGCTGGAAGTCCCATGCAGAAATTTTGGTCTATGCTGCCTCTACAGCCGTCCATAATTGCGAAAGTATTGCAGGTGAGAGATTTTGTGCACGAAATAACCTCTCGATTATGTCCCATAAATGTTAGATGGGATTCGTATCGGGCGATCTAGGTGGCCAAGTCTTCCGTTTGAATTTTCCAGAATGTTCTTTAAACCAATCGCGAACAGTTGTGGCCCGAGGAAATGGCGCATTGTCATCCATATAAATTCCATCGTAGTTTGACTGCAGATGGTCGCCAAGTACCCGAACTATTTCATCAGTGATGGGCTAAGTTGGACCAGAGGAATCAGTCCGTTCCATGTAAACACAGCCCACACCAGTATGAAGCCACCGCCAGCTTGCACACTGCCTTGTTGACAACTTTGGTCCACGGCTTCGTGGTGTCTGCACCACACTGGAACATTGCCATCAGCTCTTCCCAGCTGAAATCGTTCGCGTGGATGACGGCGTATCTTGACATGACCATCGGCCTGGCTAACAAGAAACATAATTCATCCGACCAGTTGACAGGTTTTCATCGACGCACGGTCCGATCTCAATGATGACGGTCCGATCTCAGTTGCGTCAGCGTGATGGGAACGCTTAAGGGTAGTCTGCTGTGAAGTCTCATGTTCAGCAAAGTGCGCTGGATGGCGTGCTACGAAACACTTGTACGTGCGCCAGCATTGGAGCCTTTCAATGGTGAACTTCCGGGTGTACGACATTAATCACGCCGAGAAAACCTGATACATCAGTGTTCTGTCATCAGACCTGCCACAGGCCGTAGCCTGTGCATCTTTACAGAGCGCGCAAGGCTAAGACGTCTACGTTCTGTGATGAGATGTAAACTTTCAACACATTGCTGCCTAATCGTGGTTTCTGCGTCCTTCCATAGATGCTCATGACAGTAGCACATAATCCATCGACTTGCTTTGGCGATTCCGAGCTGTACCACCCAAAATCTTGGGCCGGAACAGTCTATCTTTGTCAAAGTGGCTCATTGGAGAACATCGTCCGTGTTGAGAGCAGACTTGAACATGAAATGATGTAACACGTTTTTCGTACGCAGTCTTCGGAGAGTACTTTAGAGAAAGAGGAAAAAACATACTTCCGCAGCCGACCGGAGTGGCCCTAGAGGTTCTAGGCGCTACAGTCCGGAACCGCGCGACCGCTACGGTCGCAGGTTCGAATCCTGCCTCGGGCATGGATGTGTGTGATGTCCTTAGGTTAGTTAGGTTTAAGTAGGTCTAAGTTCTAGGGGACTGATGACCTCAGATGTTAAGTCCCGTAGTGCTCAGAGCCATTTGAACAATACTTCCGCATACATATGTGATCCTCCTGGCTGTGCTGTGCTATCAACGTGGCTCTCTCTCTCTCTCTCTGTGTGTGTGTGTGTGTGTGTGTGTGTGTGTGTGTGTGTGTGTGTGTGTGTGTGTGTGTGAGAGAGAGAGAGAGAGAGAGAGAGAGAGAGAGAGAGAGAGAGAGAGAGAGAGAGAGAGAGAGAGAGAGTTCCTTTCAGTTTCCTTAGAATCTGATTCACTGCCCACAGTGAGCTTCCTGCATTGTTTTCAGGCACACTTTGCAGATCTGCGGCGTTTTGAGATCACTAGGCGTCTTCAGATACTGTCCTACAGCTGCTTTATATGATGCATCATAATTAATAGCGGAAACTGGTGCAGGTGGAAACATAATGAGCCGTGCTGCGGCTCGCGTTGCTGCTGTTTGTAGGTTTCCGCCCTCTGTTGGAGGCCAGACGGTATCGTTTAGTTGGCAGGGTTGCAGATGTTTGTCTTCTTCTCATTTTGACTGGCACCACTCGGTTTCGCAAGCGTTGCGTTCGCTAGTGGCAGCAGCGGCGGTTATCGATATGTAGTAACTGTTGCCCTATCTTTGGGGTCGACGTGGTTGTTGTGGTCGGGTCGTCTGAGTGGCGAGTTCGGTTGGGGACTCAAGAGGAGCCAGATCTGCGCAGTGCGGCACGCGTGGACTGCCGGATGGAAGGGCTGTGGTCACGAGGCTGCACGACCTCATCGTAAACCGGATCCAGCAAGCTTTAAGATGAGTGCATTTCAATCCAAGTAGAGCGGAGTCAATCTCCCGTGTGGGCCCTGTAGTACGTATGTGGTGATGTGACAGATTATCATCGCGCCGTCATGTGCAGTTTGGTGGATCTGCGTACCATTTGGTACTTGAAGACCCTACTGTGTTAAAAAAAAGCACTTGGCTCCGTGATTAGACGGCGGGGTTACTCAGCTGTGAATTAATAAAGCAGTGAAGAGATTTGTTTCATTCTGCCAACCGTCGTCAGAGTTGTCACAGTGAGTTAGTTCAGTGTGCGTTTGTGTGCCTCATGAATTTGATGTCACTCATTTGGTACTTGGGTTTGGCTCGCCCTGCGATTGTTTCCACAATGACGTGTGGTTGCTGATTCTGGTTGGTTACGTTTCGGTTTGCGACACACGCAAGTAGAGTGAGGTTTCAGTTACCGTTAGTTTGTCTGGTGTTCTGTACTGTGACTGTGACTTGTTTGTTCAGATTTTTGGGTTTGTGAAATCTGGCGGTGATTTCTTTCTCGTTCTGGGCGCTCCAAACTCAGTATTCTCGGGACGTAGTGCAGACCGCCGGTTCCGGCTTTGACGTATTGTTGCATCGTTGCATTTGGTTTATCGGACGTCGGGTAGCTTCAGCAAGATTATCATTAGTCATTCGTTAGACTGCCACTATTCTGAGTTATCATCTTGTGCAGTGAATGCAACTCTTGGCTTCCTATCTCATCGTTCGCGAAAGAGTTCGTTGACGGACCTTCTCACAGGTCGATTCCTGGAGCACCGTCTCAATCAGTTGCTTGTTTTTAATTAACTTTTGATATTGTTTTTGCTGTTTTACAGCAGGTTTCTAAGTTTTTTTAATACAATTGCCGTCCCTGGCGTGTAAGGCCTTCAGCCGTGATCCCAGTGGCTTTTTTTCTTTTAAACATTATCTGTATCTGTATTTTATGGCGATTTGCTAAATTGTAATGCACTGAAAACACTGTTATTTACACAGTTGTTTATTCCTTCATTAATAACGTGTGGTTTGTATTTATTGTTGAGTCTGGAACTACTTTTAAAAAAATGCGTGTAACTGTAAAAGGCAGCCAATAGTAACTGATTACTGCCCCGGCCACAATCGTAACCGAATCCTGCCTGACCTTGACCACCAGGTTTGATATACAGAAACAAAAGCAGAAACATTCTAATTCACATGGGTTCCCAAACGACCTGTCTGTCGTGGAACATTAAGTCCCCATCTCATTCAGCTGAAATTCCACCCTTGTCCTTTGATTCGGGGATGTGTTGCAGTCATCATTGCGCACCGGCACATTTTGCTGCCGGTGCACGGCCGCATCTGACTCGCCAATACGGTCCAAAACTGATAGGTCGAATGTACCTGACCCCAGTCCTCTGAATTTCTCCATATGGAATCCTCTCAAAAGTGAAGTCTACATTCTCGTTGATACGGTTGAAGTAATAATGAAACAGCGAAATCTACAGTCTCATCAACATTGACGAAATGACCCGGGGTGCTGAAAAAATTCGTGACTGACAGCAGAGACGTCTGCAGCTTTGCAGCCAAATGAGAGGGCGCGACGTGGAACACACACTTCAACATGTATACAGCAAATTGTAGCATGTAACGTGCTGAAGCAGTTTTTCATAGTTTCTTAACGTAGGTAGCCCAGTTAGATGGGGACTAATCGAAAAGTTTAACGATTGTACTAAATAACAGTATTTTGAACTGAAGTCGGCGTCGTCTCGTAACCACACATTTGCAGTTATATCGCGAACGGCCCATTCGCGGATTCATATTTACTGGAAAGTTTTTGCTTACTATCGTCAGTTTTCGCTGTTATTTTTATTTATTTATTTATTTATTTAACCTGATCAGATTAGGGCCATCAGGCCCTCTCTTACATCGGACCAGTGTTCCACACATGCAGCATTTCACACATCAGAGTAACATCATGAACATAGTTTAAATGAGAAAATTAGCTTACTCTAGTGACAATATGAATAAAGACTAGTGACTAAGACCTAATAAAGTAAAGGCGGAAGTATTTTTACAACAGTTGCTATACATACAGATTATGATAAAGGCAATAATAATAACAGTAAAACAAAAAATCAAATAATAATGATAAACATGACTAACACCTAATAAAGTAAATGCTGGCAGTATTTTTACATCAGATGCTATACATACAGATTATGGTGAAAGCAATAATAATAACAGTAAAAAAAATCAAATAATAATGACAAACATGAGAAAGATTGGCAATAGTAATGAAGGTTTGTGCAGATGTACACTAATATTTTGGTATGTTAAGTAGATGTTTACTAGTATAGCGAGTTTTGGGTAAGGGAGGTTTAAGGAGGGGGGGAGAGGGAAGTAATGAGGTGAAGTGCACTCATGTACAGAGGAAGGCATTACTGTTGCTTAAGTAGATACGTCATTAACTGTTTTTTGAAGCTGGTCATGTTTTTAAGTTCTCTAACATAACGAGGGAGGTTATTCCAGAGTCGGGTTCCCGCTACTGTACAGGACATGGAGAAGGTGACTGAGCGATGCAGTGGAACGGAGAGGATTTTATTATGATGGGAACGTGTGTTTGTCATGTTGTTCCGACATGAGTGTTAAGGACGAGGAGAGACATGAGGGACAGTGTACATTTATAAGGCAGTAGATGAGACAGAGTGTATGGAAATCTCTGCGTTTGTCTGCACGCAGCCAGGACAATTTTGCATATGCTGGTGAAATGTGATCAAAAAGTCGAACGTCACAGATATATCGGACGCAGGCATTCGTGACCAGTTCTAGACGTCGGGAATTTTCCTGAGAGAGGCCTTGTAGGATAATATCGCTGTAGTCAATGATTGGGAGTATAAGCGTTTGTACTAATTTCTTTTTCAGATCGAAAGGGAAGAGTTTTTTATATTTTTGTAGGACATGAAGGGATGCTGATGCTTTTTTGCATACATTATGTACAGGATTATGATAATGTTATCAAAATCTTGAACGACTGGGCGCATTCTGTGTGGACTTTCCTTCGCCAAGAATTAGTTGTGTTGTATATTCTTGTACCAACACTAAACTCGATGCAAGCTGCCATTTTTATGCATGAGAAGTTAGATTCGGTGTCCACGAGATGTCACCCCAAACAAGGACATCATCCTACCGCTGTCTTCAATGATACGCATCGGCCATGTCGTACCTCTTTCGATCTCCAGTTTTTTATTTTAGAGGAAATCTGTGGAAAAGGCTGAATGTCACTGCTCGTGGGCTCGAATCTCGTCTTTCCAGACAAATCAACGGTCTGTTTAATACGCTGCTGAGTAGCTATTTTTGATAACACAACTCTTCGGCCACAGAGATCGCAGTCACTGTGTACCATATGCAGATCGAACAGCGGCTGTGGCAATGTCTACACGCAGTTGGTATAACGTGCTACAGGTGTTTCAGTACTCTCGCAATGTAGGCATCATCAAAGGAGAATGTTACACGTGTCTGCATGTACATTTCCACAAGTGTTCTGTGTCACCTACTTCACCATTCCACATGTCTAGAGACACCTGACAACGTTGACCTCTGCCCTTTTCCTACTCTTGCAACTGCACGTCGCAACAATTCGTCGACCTATTATAACATCTCAGCAATTTAGACTGCTTCCGCAAACTCTTTATGATACGATGAGAGAACAGAGTTGTACAGCAGTTTTGAGTATAGCGCCGGGGAGACTCTGACAGCCACGAACATAACTGCTGCTTATGGTTTTCATTAGCTGATCGTCAAATATTTTCATCTGTCCACATTATTTCTCGGTTTATTACGGGATATTTAATCGTGTAATCGATGGAACGTCTCGGAATAATTACTTGCGCTCATGCGGCTCTATTTCCAGGCCCGACTGAGTCGACCAAGAAAGACAAAGATTTTGGAAAGAACTTGTAAACGGCAGTGGAATCTCTCTACTCTTAAAACTCTGCAGCTCTCAGACGAGCTAATGTGTAGTACTATTAAATCTTACTTCTCCTGCATTTACGGTGTCCTGGACTGATAAGGACGGCACACTGATAAACTGGGTCCAGTTTCTACGTGACGGAGTATACAGTCATTATCCTGACTCAGTCGAATGTAATACAGGTTTATTTTTTTTAGCAAGAAAAAAAGCCTTCTACGTTCAGGATGTTACATCGCAGTAGATGGTGATAAAATTAATGATACTGGAATGACTCATTTCATCTTGAGATGTACTTCGCGTAGCTCAGCAAATTTCTAAAACTGCGGTTAATGAAATTTGTGTTGTATTTGTTTCAAGTAAAAGCGTCTATAGTCATGTACCGTGACAATCTGGTTGCCATATGCACTGGTACTCTGGTGTACGGGTTTGTAATGTCATGGGAGGCAAATTTGCCGTCCTGAGTAAAGTGGAAATTTATACTTTTTAAATCGATCGACCATGATCCAAGACTTGCGGAATGATCATACAGATTGCATGTATTTAGATGCATCGTGATAGTTTGGGCATCTACGTGCCATGTCGGGTATTCAGAGACAATAACCTGGATGTACTTACACGCTCTCACTGCTTCTATACACATATTGCACTTGAAAGTCGCCTATTAGACCAAAAATGACCAGTTCGTGTATAAGCGTTGAATAAAAGTTTGCTGACATGAATGCAGCTGTGGTGTAAATCATGAATTTGTGTTTTTTACTGTTTTATAACACAAACCGAAGACTATATTGACGTGCCTGTGTTCAGAATTGCGATGTAGTGTTCCTTCGGACATGCATACATATCCAAAGAAACACACTGCGGTGACTACAACCGTTATGAAATACATGAAATGTCTTGCAGTTGTGAATATGGACAACCATTTCTCGCTTATCATGTGCTGTCGAACATCTGGTTGACGACGTATGGAAGTTTGGGTATGGTCGTGGAGCGTGCTCGTATAGCGTAAGGCGAACGGTTTAGAGTCCCGATCCGGCACAAATTTTCATTGTCGTCATTCCATAAGACTGCTGGTGCTTGCCCATATTCACAACTGCGAATGTATTTCATAAATCGAAGAGTTGTTGTTAGTAAGGGATCTTTAGGAGATGAACAAAATCAGCTGAGACTCGGTGGAGTAAGGATATGACTAAGTCCGGGGCTCGATCCCCGTTTGGTTGCCGGATTTTTTCTGGCACTTACCGCTTCGTTCACTTCTGCCAAGGACTTCTTAATCTGAAAATGCCAAGATGAATCGCGAGTCGGAATCCACAATGAAGTATAGGCCCACCGTTCCCCATACACTACATAGTCAAAAGTATCCGGACGCCCCCCCCAAAACATACTTTTTCACATTAGGTGTATTGTGCTGCCACCTACTGCCAGGTACTCCACGTCAGCGACCTCAGTCATTAGACATCGTGAGAGAGCAGAATGGGGCGCTCTGTGGAACTCGTGGACTTCGAACATGGTCAAGTGATGTGGTATCACTTGTCATACGTCTGTACGCGAGATTTCTACACCCCTAAACATCCCATGTCCACTGTTTCTGATGTGATAGTAAGGTGGAAACGTGAAGGGACACGTACTAGCCGACCTCGTCTGTTGACTGACAGAGACCGCCGACAGTTGAAGAGGGTCGTAATGTGTAACAGGCAGACATCTATCCATATCACCACACAGGGATTCCAAACTGCATCAGGACCCACTGTAAGTACTATTACAGTTAGGCGGGACATAAGACAACTTGGATTTTATGGCCGAGCGGCTGCTCATAAGTCAGACATCACGCCGGTAAAAGCCAAACGACGCCTCGCTTGGTGTAAGGAGCATAAACATTGGACGATTGAACAGTGGATAAACGTTGTTTGGAGTGACGAATCACGGTACACAATGTGATGATCCGATGGCAGTGTGTGGATATGGCGAATGCCCGGTGAACGTAAACTGCCAGCGTTTGTAGTGCGAACAGTAAAATTCAGAGCCGATGGTGTGGTAGTGTTTTTCATGAAGGGGGCTTGCACCTCTTGTTGTTTTGCGTGGCACTACTACAGCACAGGCCTGCATTGATGTTTTTAAGCAGTCTCTTGCTTCCCAATTGGGAGATGGCGATTGCATATTTCAACACGATCGGGCACCTGTTCATGATGCACGGCCTGTGCCGGAGTGGTTATACGACAGTCACACCCCTGTAGTGGACTGACGTGCACAGTCCTGACCCGAATCCTATAGAAAACGTTTGGGATGTTACGGAACGCCGACTTCCTGCCAGGTTTCACCGATCCACATCGATAACTCTTTCAGTACAGCATTCCGTGAAGAATGGCTTCCATTCCCCAAGAAACCACATAGCACCTGATTGAACGTATGCCTGCGAGTGGAAGCTGTCATTAGGGCTAATGGTGGGCCAACACCATATTGAATTCCAGCATTACCGATGGAGGGCGCCACGAACTTGTAAGTCATTTTCAGCCAGGTGTCCGGATACTTTTGATCACGTATTGTACATGGCTGGACAAGGCAGCACGAAGGACCGTGCCTAATGAAGCAATGAAGCACTGCGGTGCTTAAACAATCCTTCAGAATGAGGACAGCTTTACCTTCTTCTTTATCTAGAAGACTGAATTTCTTTGAACCCAGAAGTCCAAGAGTTTCTTCTGATCGTGACTGACACAGTGTCCGCGGTATTTCCACTGATCGTCGAGTTGGGCTGCAGATGCGCTTGGGCAACTACCTGACCACGTACGCCTCGCGACTGGTAAGCAGCGGGAGAATCCAGACAGCCGGCGGCTACGCTCCATACGCGCACAATGGTGAATCACGTGGCACGTACCGCCCGCGTTGCTTGCGCCAGCTGGAAGTAACGGTTGCCTCTCAGACTCAGCTGACTGGGGGGCGCAGTATCGCTCGAACAGACGCTTGTACTACACCGAGATAAGGACTCGGGCCGTTCGTATCGGCCGTGTGATAACGGATGCTCCAACAGTTCCAGCTGCGACTGCACAACGTCCAGACACGTACGATATCACCCCGCCCCGCCCCTCTTTCTCTTTCTGTAAGTCTATATGAGTGAGTACCTGTAGAACACTTTTCAACTATGGGGGAGTGTTAAGGAGCATTTAAAGAGTTAGCCCCCCTCTTTCGAAGTAGGAAAAGTAGGAATAATGCTATGTTATCCGCAGTGTCCCAGTTATCGACTCCGAACTTTAATTCATTCTTTGCGCGATAACTGCTACTATCGTTATCGGCGCTAAAGGTATTCTCAATGACTCTTCCCGCGCTTACTTCTTAAGCCCTTACTTTTGTAACTTGTGTTACGGCAGTACTTCGAATACTAGGTGCACCGACGTCGACATTAGTCATTTGTCATGTTAAACGAAGGTTTTCACCTTCATACATCAGGAATTACAGGGCTTGCTGCATGGAATGAACAGTCTAATGAGTCCAGAATGTGGACTGAGAGTAAATCGAAGGAAGACGAAAGTAATAACATATGTTATTAAACAGAAAGCAGAATAGCACTGACAAAAATGGCATTCCTGGACAAGAGAAGTCTACTACGATCAGACATAGGTCTTAATTTGAGAAAGAAATTTGAGACTACGTTTAGAGCACAGCATCGTATGATAGCGAGACATGCACTGTGGCAAAACCGGAACAGAAGTGAATAGGAGTGTTTGAGATGCGGTGCTACAGTAGGATGTTGAAAATCAGGTGGACTGATAAGGTGAGGAATGAGGTGGTTTTCCGCAGAATTGGGAAAGAAAGAAATATATGGAAAACACTGACACGACGGGACAGGACGATAGAACGTATGTTAAGACATCAGGGTATAACTTCTGTGGATAAAAACTGTAGTGGAAGGCAGAGATCGGAATCCATGCAATAGATGATTCAGGACGTCGGTTGCAAGTGCTACCCTTGAGATGAAAAAGTTGGCACGGGAGAGGAATTCGTGGCGGGGTCGTTAAACAAGAAGACTCGTGACCAAAAAAGAGTAAAAAAGAAATACTGAAATCAGCTGTTAAGTTGATTTGATTAGTCTTTTACTCGAGTTGCACCGCGTTTGTGGGTCCATGTTGAGATTGTAGGTCCCTTTAGAAGTGGTTGGGTGACTCGGTTCAAAAGTCGGAGGAAGACAAAGGCATTCCAGGCCAAGTGAAGTGGTACTGAAACCATTCTTCAGTTTCCTGAAAGTTCTACACGTATCTTGAAGCTAATTATGAGTTAACCTAACCATGGTCTTCTGTGGAGTAAGAGGAGTTATCTAACAGAGTTCCTTAGTTAAATCTTAAACACCAGTACATTATCTACGTGGCATTTGATATGTTCACGCAGGTTGTTGAATGATGCGTACCCAACCGTCTGACTCATTTTTGTGCGAACGTTAAACCCTTCTAGCGCAGTACAGTACAGTACAGTGCGGTGCTGGTGTGATAGGTGTTGTCATGAGATACAGCGATAATTATCCTGTGCAGTCGCTGCTGAATGTAAACTGTAACAGTGTACTATCTTAACCTTTTATTCTACGTACCAGTGCTTAAGTCATCTTTTTTATTTGTATGTGTGTCTTTTTATAACGTCTTCCTGTGCATTACTGCGAAAACTGCTTCTCGCTTCTCACTATACTTTCCGAAAAAGTTCTTTTTTCTCCTACGTGCGAAAGCGTCGAGGAGATGCTCGGCCAGCTCTATTGGCAGGCGCCATAAGAGAGGAGTGCTGCGTCATGGTGCGGTTTATTGTTAAAAGTTCCGAGAGAGTACATTCCTAGAAGATCCAATCAATATATCGTTTCCTATTAGGTATATCCGCGAAAAGATCATGTAGATAAAATAGACCTTACACAGAGCCTTACCAACTGTAGTTCTTACTTCGGGCCATTCACGACTGGAACGGGGAACGTGGGGAGTGACAGTGGTACACAAAGTGCCCTCCGCCACACACCGTAAGGTGATTTGCATTGCCTAGATGTAGATCAACTGATCTTGGATCTAAAACACTTCGTTCAGGATAAAGCTATTTAAATGTGTCGGCTTTGTTGTCGTTTTCTTTCTCACCTGGCAGATACTAAATTAGTAAAAATTGTCTGGAGGCCAGTTGAAGAGCGAGCAGAGTTTCGTTGTGACAAAGTGGAGCAGTGTGACGTTACGTGGCAGGCTCGGCGGTGCGTGGGACGCAAACCACCGCGCGGCTCCTTCTGGGAAGACGTTTCCCCCTGCGTTCACCAACGGCCGGTAGCGGGGCACTTTCTCCACGGATCTGGCCGGCAACAGCGGCCACCGACGCACCATACTGTAATCGGCTGACGCAGTCTGCCGCCAATAAGCGCCTGAGACAAAGCGATTCGGAGGTAGTGTCATTCCATCGTCTACAAGCCGCTATGGAAAAGCATTGTCACCCACTATATTTCCTTTTATACTCGCGTATGGAGCGGGATACAGAAACCAAACGGCAGTTTTAACAGGCGCATTGCACGAAAGGGGAGCGGTGGTTAAGGAAGGTTTATGACAGTGTTGTAGTCGGGCGATATTATTAGATCTGTACATTGACCAGGCAGTTAAGTAAACCAATGAAGAATTTGGGAAGGGGGCCGAAGTTGAGGACGAAGTAATAAAATCTTTGATATTTACCGATGACCTTGTAATCGCCTGAGATAAGACAGAGGACTACGGAGGGGAGGCGAACGAAATCGTTAATGGCTAGAACCTCCTCCTGCAGCGCAGACCGCTGCGAGAGGTGCTGGAAGAGAGCCTTAGTTGACGAATCTAGAGCACATATATTACGGCGACGTAACTGATTTTGGCAAGTAACGGGCAGGGACACGCCGTAAGGATCGGAAACTGCTGTTTAACGTCCAGTGTGCGACGAAGCAGACGACTCGCTTTGTGGCGTAGACGCCAGAACCTCATCTCGAGGCTAACTCAAGGTGCTCGTAAGAAAGCGATCGGCGACGCTGTCACGTACGCAGCGCACGCAGATGGTAAAACAGAGGCAGCCAAGGACGAACGAATGCGAGGCAGGGGCTTCACACTGCGTGTATGTGCTTGCTCAAGTTCGGGTGTCTTACGCTATTTCTGTGAGTAGAAACGTGGCTCTATAGACGTGAGGAACACTGATGCAATAAATATCCATCTTCACGGAACAAACACTCCGGATATCACAGTATCATTATCGTATCTAATCAGTCTATCCCGTTTACGCTGCGGAAATAGCCGAATATGGCAACCTTTTCTCTAGTTCTTTCTTTCTGTTTCGTTCCTTGTCATAACGGACAATGACTGTCGTAAAACCCCTGGCCCTGTTACAGTTGCGATGTCATCAAGACTACAGCGTACTGGGATTGGGACTAGAGACTTCGAATAGGAAATATTTGAGAGAAGACAACCAGTTCCGGGGTTCAGCTTAAAACTGTATGCAGTTTATTGGAATTGTAAACTTCGTTTGCGGCTGCAGAATTCTTTTTTTCCTCCTCAATGCCGAATTAATATCGGACTAATATCTCATCTTAACCGATGTACTTGTCAAAAACATGGTATCCAAACGCCCACATATTTACATAAATCAAGCGCTGTAGTTGCCAATTATGTTGGTTTTATTCAAAACATAATTGGCAAGTGGAGAGTTTGATTATAATAAATACGCAGTGAGTATTTGCGGATCAACACCGGAGATACGGCAACAGCGAACTCAGGC
The DNA here is from genome assembly GCF_021461395.2 of Schistocerca americana. Taxonomy (NCBI): domain Eukaryota; kingdom Metazoa; phylum Arthropoda; class Insecta; order Orthoptera; family Acrididae; genus Schistocerca; species Schistocerca americana. The sequence continues at coordinate 424,162,696 of NC_060122.1, forward strand.
CTTCATGAAAAAGCCCGTATGTTCCATTCCTGATACCTGTTCGATCAGTAGCTTACATTGCAATCGGTTCCAGATAATTCGAAGGAAATAATCACTTCAGGTCTGAGGTAAAAGTGGCATCTACGTATATTTCATGTAGATTTGTACGTAAAGACAGCCCATAAGCAGAGTACATCAGTGCTTTGGTCACACCACTGACGTTGGTGTCCTACTTACCTGTATGTCATCTTGCCGTTGCGGAAGATATTTCAGCTTTACATTATCCGGGCACATGTAACAGGATAAACATCAGCCGCTCTAACATTTATCAACTAGATGAACAAAAGCGTCAGGTTGCGAAACTGGGTAATAGTTGACTCTCCACGTCTGCAGAACGAAGGAGGGTATTAAACATGTTGAGTGAAAGAAAGCACAATCGGAAAGGTACTCATGAAGTTTTAATTATTACCTCGGGAAAATCAACCTGTGACAGCATGAGAGTGAAACTTTGTGTGTGGACTGGGACTCGGTCGCCTTAAATGCTTTGGCTATCGTGCACGACTTACGGCCAGATCTAAACTTCCACATGTCGTCGTTTCAGATGTGCCAGTTGTGACGTAGCAATGACATGTCCACATTATGTACACTACTGGCCATTAAAATTGCTACATCAAGAAGAAATGCAGATGATAAACGGGTATTCATTGGACAAATATATTATACTAGAACTGACATGTGATTAAATTTCCACGCAGTTTGGTGCATAGATCCTGCGAAATCAGTACCCAGAACAACCACCTCTGACCGTAATAACGGCCTTGATACACCTGGGCATTGAGTCAAGCAGAGCTTCGATGGCGTGTACAGGTACAGCTGCCGATGCAGCTTCAACACGATACCACAGTTCATTAAGAGTAGCGACTGGCGTATTGTGACGAGCCAGTTGCTCGGCCACCATTGACCAGACGTTTTCAATTGGGGAGAGATCTGGAGAATGTGCTTGCCAGGGCAGCAGTCGAACATTTTCTGTATCCAGAAAGGCCCATACACGACCTACAACATGTGATCGTGCATTATCCTGCTCTAATGTAGGGTTTCGCAGGGATAGAATGAAGGGTAGAGCCACTGGTCGTAACACATCTGAAATGTAACGTCCACTGTTCAAAGTGCCGTCAATGCGAACAAGAAGTGACAAAGACTTGCAACCAATGGCACCCCATACCATCACGCCGGGTGATACGCCAGTATGGCGATGACGAATACACGCTTCCAATGTGCGTTCACCGCGATGTCGTCAAACACGGACCATCATGATGCTGTAAACGGAACCTGGATTCATCCGAAAAAATGACGTTTTGCCATTCGTGCACCCAGGTTCGTCGTTGAGTACACCATCGCAGGCGCTACTGTCCGTGATGCAGCGCCAAGGGTAACCGCAGCCATGGTCTCAGAGCTGATAGTCCATGCTGCTACAAACGTCGTCGAACTGTTCGTGCAGATGGTTGTCGTCTTGCAAACGCCCCCATCTGTTGACTCAGGGATCGAGACGTGGCTGCACGATCCTTTACAGCCATGCGGGTAAGATGCCTGTCATCTCGACTGCTAGTGATACGAGGCCGTTGGGATCCAGCACGGCGTTCCGTATTACCCTTCTGAACCCAACGATTCCATATTCTGCTGACAGTCATTGGATCTCGACCAACGCGAGATGTCGCGATACGATAAACCGCAATCGCGATAGGCTACAATCCGACCTTTATCAAAGTCGGAAAAGGCATCACAACAACGTTTCACCAGGCAACGCCGGTCAACTGCTGTTAGTGTACGAGAAATGGGTTGGAAACTTTCCTCATGTCAGCACGTTGTAGGTGTCGCCACCGACGCCAACTTTGTGTGAATGCTCTGAAAAGCTAATCATTTGCATATCACAGCATCTTCTTCCTGTCGGTTCAATTTCGCATCTGGAGGACGTCATCTTCGTGATGTAGCAATTTTAATGGCCAGTAGTGTATTACCTCTAGTAAAAGAACCTGCGTCGCCCACGATAGTTATCTTTTACGTACGTTGTCATATTGTTATCGTTCTACGTTTGAGACATACCGTTAGATTAGTTTTGTAAAAAAAAAAAAAAAAAAAAAAAAAAAATAAATAAATAAATTCGAAGTTTCTTTCAAAGTTTCGTTTTACAGTTCCGTCACTTTTCTATATTTACTCCTATCTTCACTATCAAGTTTGCAGGCGTACTTCAAAATTGAATCTGTATTCTTGCTAACATAGCTTATCGCAGAACTACCTAAGCCATACTTATCGGTTAACTTAAGACCAGTTTCTCCAAATTTTAATGAATCAATATTTATTTTAAGTGATAACACCATTCACTTGCGGTCTGACATTTTTAAGCACAGACACGACCACGACGCAGCGAGGTAACGATTGCCAGCCGTCTAAATCAAAAATAATGAAACGCGGGCCGTGTAATTCAAACAATAATGAAACACGCTAGGCAGAGATGGCGGGGGCGCCCCCGTGTAGTGGCAGCGCAACACGTAAGTACTCACACTGACTATAATACAAAGATATATTTTGCTTGCGGTTGACGGTCCGGATAATATCGAACCTGTGTAACTGAGGTCCGACTAATCGAGTCTCCACTGTATTGCGAACCACCTGTTGTGGTGTGGAGTGCCGCGCAGTGAAGCAGCAGACAAACTGGCCAGCTTAGGGATTGCATAAGGCGAACAGTCTTGCGGGATGCGTCCTTCCGTAATTGGGTTTCTCCAAGAGAGCGTCATTACATAAGGCAGTGGCGCGTACTTGCGTGGGAGCGCACCAACAGGTCCTCCTGTCCCACGGCGTCGTTCATGTAACACTCGGCAAGGCCGGCTGCGGAGAAAGCGTTCTGCCCACTGTAGCTTAATCTCGCACGCAAGGGGCTCGTGCGTCTTCTGCTGTAGGAGGCATTCCACTTCTGCTGCCACAGTCTCTCTGCTTAAACCGTCCTCACGTGGATCGTGGACGTGGAGCGTGACGATTTTTGTGACGTCTTACCGCGGTGTATCACGTTGCGGAGCATTTCAGAGAACAGTGGAACAAACACCGTCGGATTTTCTGAACAAGCTGTGGAAGTCTAGCTACGTCACAGGACAATAGAAGCTTAGTTGTACGAATTATTGCTTTTTCTGTTAGATCTCGCGCGTCATGACGAAATGCAGTTTCAAAACTCTTGTGCATTAGACCTGTCAAGGAGACATAGTTTTGAACGCGCGACAGCTACGGTCGCAGGTTCGAATCCTGCCTCGGGCATGGATGTGTGTGATGTTCTTAGGTTAGTTACGTTTAAGTAGTTCTAAGTTCTAGGGGACTGATGACCTCAGAAGTTAAGTCCCATAGTGCTCAGAGCCATTTGAACCATAGTTTTGGTAATGCGTATTGTAACAAAATGTAGTGACGCCGCAGTACGTTTACTCCAGCGGAGTAAACAGGTATGTCCGGAAGTTTTACACAACCATTGTCTGTGTTCTTATCTACCGATTACAGAGGGAAATAAGTGAAGAATACAGACTTAAGTCTTTGCTGAATGTAAGACTGTTTCGAGTAGTACGTTGTTACATGGTGTCTAAAACGATGAACTCAATAGTTTACTGTATACGAAGTGCAGAGATTGTGAAAACAACGATTCAAGTTTTTACTTGCACTTAATAAGTAAAAATCATACGGTGAACATAATCGAAAACGCTAAGATAATTCTATATACCGATACGAAAACGTCAAACCGTGAACGTTTTGGAAGAACTGGAAATTCTTGCACACGCAAATAGATATCCGAATGACATCCTAAACTAACAAACGGACCTCAAACATAAAAATTATTTGGAGAACTTTATTTACCTAATACAAAAAGAACAGGGATAAACAGAACACGATAAACGAAAACCAATGGACAATATTAAGATTGCACATCTATATGATGGACAATACGTCCGACAAAAAGGATCTCTGCCTACAAAAGATATATTTTGCCTGTCAACATAAATCGTCATTCGAACGATGTGTCACTTTTCAACTGTCAAAAGTAGCATTACATTTCACTAATATTCTTTTATAGAAAGTAAATAAGGGACCTATGTTATGAACATAGTACACAAAACAACTTAGGTTCCAAGATGATTCATCAACGTCGCTACATCTAGATGTAAGTATAATATGTGATAAAATATCACAGTACTATTACTCGAACGTAGAACAAAAAGATATATATATATAAATGTAATGTCAACAGCAACATTTGATTATGGCACATACGCCGAAGCAAGCTCGCCCTAATCTTATGTAATCAACAAGAAACAATTTGCAGCTGATTTTGTCAAAAGTATTAAGATGATGCCACAAGTTGGTTGTTTATTTGTATCGTTTGTGATTTGCAGTGCAAAACGGCTAAGCCCATTAGCGCTCAAATCGTGATTTGAAATGGGTCGCTTTCTTGGGAAAGCATTCCATGGTAGATTAATGAACACACAGATACCTAAACGGCATAATTTGGAGAAAACTATTGAGTGACAGTGAACTTGAAACGTTCGTTAAAAAGCAACAGAGTGGACGGTCAATTGAAAAATTACGACGACCCTCCTTTAACAGACCATTCTGTAAGTTTCTAGGACAACCGGGGTCCGCAGTCGTTGATTAAATCCCTTCGCCTTGTTGCTACCGGAGTAAGGAGTACTTTGCAAATAGCGCTCTTCATGCATCCATGTGCTGTGTCTGCTAAAACCTCGAGTAGCTCAAGCCACCGTCCGAAGGCAACAACGCCGTTTGGGATCCGTGCAAAGGAGAGTCTCGAGTCAGTACACCTGGAGGGCATTAAGGTCCTCTACCAGGGATGGAGTAGGGGATCTCCCTGGCTACTACAAAGGCCAAGATTACTTCTTGATCTGGCTGCTTACAAGAAGTATTATACCCCGGACCACCTTTTTAAAATTAAATTTACTGAGATTTTAGACCGCCATTCAGATTTTATTACCGTTTACACGGATGGGTCTAAACAGGGGGATTTTGTGGGCTGCTCTGCTGTGTTTCCCGATACTGTCCGTAGGATAGGGCTTCCAGAGCAGTTCTCAGTTTACTATGCAGAACTATTTGCCATTCTGCAAGCATTAGAGCATATGCGACGACGTCATGGCACGAAATTCATCATCTGCTCCGATTCCCGAAGTGCTCTACACGCTCTTGAACAGATGTACCCCGCGGATCGGATGGTGCAAGAAGTGCAGGACGCACTCTTGCTCTTGCAAAAGCAGGGTAAGGATGTAATTTTCTGCTGGGTTCCAGGGCACATAGGGATTCCTGGAAATGAACTTGCAGACGCGGCTGCCAAGGAGGCTTGCTCCATCCCACCTCCTGCTCACTGTTCCGTCCCCCTGCAGGCAAGAACATCATTCGTGACTCGGAAGGTCATGCGTTGGTGGGAGGCTCAGTGGCTGGAAGTGAGGGATAATAAGTTGCGAGCGGTGAATGATTCTGTCCTACCGTGGCTTACCTCCTTCCGACAACGACGAGCTGAGGAAGTCGCCCTTACACGGCTTAGAATAGGACATTGTCCGTTGACGCATGGTTTTGTTACGCCGTGAGGAGCCACCAACGTGTCAGACATGTGGGACACAGCTGTCGATACGACATATTTTAACTGAGTGTGTTTTATATGCGGGTTTGAGGGAAGATTTCAGTTTACCATCAGACCTGCCCTCTATTTTAACTAATAATGAGGCGAGTGTCGCTATAGTTTTACGTTTGTGTGATGTCTGGACTTCTTCCCAAAATATTGGGATTGAGATCTTAATGTACTCTAAAGTGGTTTGGTCACCCATTATTTGTAAGTGATCACTCAACCACCGTTAATTATTTTTACCTGTTTTGTATTGCTATTTTATTTTTAGATTTATCTACCTGTTTTGATGCGCTGTGTCCAATCTTGAAATTTGAACACTTACAATTTTCGCAAAGATCGGCTCTGAATTGATCCTTGTTTAACAGATCCTGGCTGCACTCGTCAACATTTCTTTTGGGAACGGGCGCTGATAACCTCGTTGTTGTGCGCCCTAAAACACTAATCACCATTATCATCATCATCGGGTGGCTCAAATGATACATACGTACACGGGATAAAGAACTGACAGTGGTTTAGAAGGGGCGTCAGTAATTGGATACCGTGAGTGCAGAGTCGCCGCATTGGAGTTAACTATGGCTGAGAAGATTGTGCCCAGTACGCTGTCTACTTAAATTTCTCTCCTCGCGACGAAATGTAAAAGCCGCCCCCCAAGCCTTAGGGGTGGGCTTAATCGCCCTGAGCTTGTTTCCGCGGGGAGCCAACCAGTGTTGGTGCCAGAGTGATGGAAAGTTCCTGCGTGTAAGAACGCTGACATCGTGTGACGGGACAGTACCATCAGGACCAGCAATCCATACAAACGACACATTGGTGCCAACGTCAGCGAGCGACTGAAGGCATTCCTGGATCTGTTGTGCTAAAGAGTGGTACGTGTATATCTAATTGGCTCTTGAGAGCACAGAGTGAATCAGAGCATACAACAAATTGTTCAAAACATAGTTTGCCACATTTCTTCAAATAACAATGAACTGAAAAGAATTGCTGTAGTAACGTTCGGAAACATGTTACCTGTTTATAAGAGATCCAGGAAGTGGTGCCATGGGCATCCAGGATGCGCTGACTTCTTCTGATGACGTTGAAACATCCCCTTGAAAAATTATGAATGACTGTGCTACGTTATTTGATTTTCAAACAGCTGAACAAAACTCAACTTACTCAAACAGTTTTCTCTTTACTTATTCTAAACATCACTAGACTGACACAATATTTTTTGCGCGACGCAATCAGACTTTCAATAATCCCTACAAAAGAATGGCCGTGACTAACAATAACCTATACCCTTCATGAATCACCTCACAAAAATCTTGGCTATTCGAACTACTGCAATACAGCGAGCGCCAATACTGCCAGCTAAATAAAAGATTCTAAACACTGAAGGCACTGACTACTGATAGGAATAATTAGCAAATGAAAGATTTTGATAGAGAACAATGTATTTACCTTAATAATGTTCAAAAGTCATCATATGTATCAATTCATGACAACCATGTTTACAAATTTCCTTTTTGTGGCGGACACAGGTCCAGATATTCGGCTTATAGTAACCTCTCAAAACTCTGGCATCTCTCTACATCCACCACTGCTGGCGGCTCACCTTCAACTGCCCAACGCTACGCGCTGTTCACACCCAACTGCCCAACACTACAATAGCGAATATTCCAACAATGCCAACCAGCCACAGACTGCACACAGCTCAGTCAGTGATTTTCATACAGAGCGCTATGTTGCGTTACCAACATAAATACCTAAACAGCCTACTTATAACGTTACCAGAAACACGATGTAATTTTGCAGACGAGGTGTTAATTTCTCTAGTAATGATTCGTTGAACATCGTCTGTTGTACGAAGATTGTCAGCATACGGCTCGTTGTTTAGTGTGCCCCATAAATAAAAATTACACGCTGTTAAGTCCGGGGCACCTTGGGGGCCAGAGACCTCTATTGACACGTCTGCCTTTAGAGAACATGTTGTTGGTGTGGGCCGTACTTTGGTTGGATGTGTGAGCGGCTGCTCCATCTTGCTGAAATACTGCGTACAGCTTCTTGCATTTAACTGTCCATAGAAAGAGTCAAAGACCTCTAGATGTCTGGCACTGTTCAAGGTCTGATTGAAAAATATGGGGCCAGTAATGTGCAAGTCGGGTAACGCACACCTGACACCTATCTTCTCTGAGTGGAGAAGCTCTTCATGGAGAATATGTGGATTGTCCTACAACCAGTATCTGCAATTCTGGGAGTTTACATAACCTGACAAATGAAACCATGCGTCATCTGACATAAAGTACAGCAAGGGGTCCAAGTAATTATTAGCAGTTCATGTAAACAGCCTGTCACGATAACGAACTCTGTTTTTCCTGGTCGTCAGTTTTCAACTCTTGCACCACATTCCCACGATAGGGTTTTAATTTCACATCTTTCAGTACTCGATGAGATGATGTACGAGATACACCAACGTGCTGCGATAACTTGCGTACCGGCTTCGGGGACTTCTCGTAGTATCCGTGCGAATCCTGTCTATAGTTTCAGGTCCTCACTGCCAGTCGCCTGTTCCTCCGCACATTGTGAACGGATCCTACAACCCTCCACTTCTTGTACAGATCTTGAATACTGCTGGTCTTGGGGAGTTTCCTACCAGGATACTTCGTTGAAACATTTCTTTACATTCCTTGATGGAGCTTGTCTTTATGTAACACTCAACAAGATCAGTTCACTGTTCTAATTCAAGCTGCCCATTTCTTGGATAACTCAACAATACGAGTTTGTGGCAACAACTGACGCACGAACACACGACTGCACTCAGCTTTCCGATCAAATGCAGTGTAGCGAACTTTGGAGATAGTGTTGCCATTTCATAAGCAATTAGAGATGATTAACTAGTACGTGAAACATACCGATTTTATGTGGGACACCATGTATACGAGGGTGGTTCAATAAGTGATGCAACACTTTTTTTTTTTTTTTTTTTTTTTTCGGCCAGTTTCGGTTGAAAAATGTGGAATTTGTTGTGGGTCGTCGCTGAATGTTCCCGCTTCAGTCTCTATAATTGCACGAGGATCAGATATGTGACGGCGCTAAATGTGACCTTGAAAATGTCGTCTGTAGCAGAGAGATGTGATTGAGCTTCTTTTGGCGGAAAACAAGTGCTTCGCAGATATTCATAGGTGCTCGCAGAATGTCTACAGGGACCTGGCAGTGAACAAACGCACGGTGAGTCGTTGGGCGAGGCGTATGTAACCATTGCAAAAGGTTGCACAAACCTGTCAGATCTCATGCATGCCGGCCGCACATACCTGTGATCACTGCAATGATGGAACGTGCGGACGCACTCATTCGAGGTGATTGCTGTGCGGATTTGCTTTTGCGCTACGGGGCTGATCGTGACAGTTTAGTGTCGAACTCGTCACAAAACTTCATTGCAATGTTCTTCCACATCCACCCTACCACCCGGATCTCGCACCTTCCGACTTCCATCAGTTTGTCCCAGTGAAGGATGCACTCGCGGGAAGCAGTTCATGGATGGTGGGAGGTTATAAATGCAGCAAGACGGTTCCGACGTAGACCAGTAGAGTGGTACCATGCGGGCATTCAGGGCCCACCAAGTAAGGTGGCGTAAGGACATCGGAATAATGAACGGATATTATGTTGAAAAAACATGTTGTAGCCAAAAGAGTGAGGAATAATAGGGTGTGTTGGAATCCTGAATGAAACCAACCTGCTTTCAGAAAAAGTGTTGCATTACTTAGTGAAAGGCCCCCGTAAATCGAAGATCACTCGATACCTGTATTGTTTGTCAGTTTCTGCTATCGGGCGAGCATTAGATTGTGACGATGTAAATACAGACAAGTAAAACATCTGTGATACTACATTAGTTTTTCAGAGCATCACTATGCCTTTTACACTGCACAAACTGCCTTACGATGGAACCAAAACAAAGGTGTATACAATATCACTAAACGTGTACCATGATCCCGGCATTTTCCACTTCCAAGTCATCGTGTAACCCCCCCCCCCCTCCCACCACCCCATAATCTGTTGGTTGCATGGCTGCCTTTTTAAGAACATCTTCAGTTGTCAGGAATTTCATATTTTGAAACAGCGAGCGTGTCTCATTATCCGGGATTGCGCGAATAGGAGAAACTGCGCCGGAGGAGTTTCGCTATCCCTGTTGTGTGTATGCGGTATCTAATCTACAGGCGTGACGCACACCAGCAGCCGTCGCATTGTTCCTCACCTAGTCACCTCCGTCACCTGGTCACCTCCATCACCGTCGCATTCCGCATCTGCTGGCTCAGCAGTTGCGTACTGAGCCGATTCATGAAATGTTACAATGTCCCCTCGGCTTTGTGCAAGAAAGATTGAATCACAGGAAAAGAAGCCTGCATGCGTAGGAAGAGAGAATTCGGGAAGGAAGTGGGTGGGAGCTGCGTCTCTACAATAGCGTCGTGGGACATACCACTGGCTATGGTGGGGGAGTGCCACCAGGGAAGTATCATAGGACTGGACTTCGCTATATACACAAACCATGTTACAGGTAGGGTGGGCAGCTGTCTACGACTGTATTCTGATGTCTCTGGCTGTAGTATACGGGAAAGTGTCGTCGTTCTGGGACTGTAGGAAGATACAGATTGATTTAGTCTACTGGTTACCAACCCTTCTGAGAACATTACCCCTGAGTGTAATCAGATACTAGCTAGTAACCACCGCCACCCCCACCACACACGCACACACAGCATCAACATCAGCGCCTAACTAAACTTTTGAACGATTTTTTTAATGACGAAAGATGAAAGACACTTTATTGAACCACAACGTAATGAGTCAATGAGACAGTTGCTACTGCTTGTTTATATTGACATTTCCTGTAGAATGTTAAGGGATTCCCAGTGCATCGCGACTACTATTAACAGCTCCTTTTGAGAAACGAAAACAAAATATCAACGTAGCGAGAATACGCTTGCTACTAAACATGGCTCCTCTCCCTAGCGACACTTGTTTCAACTATAACCTGCACATTCATTTAATACCACTAAAGTTAAGATGTGTGCACTTACTTACTACTACTCTTCTGTAACTCACTTGATTGCTGGATTCCGTATTTTTTAACTGGTAGAAATTCGAAGACTTTAGGCTGCCAGCGCTTTGTGTCTGACCACCGCCAATAATAATAATAATAATAGTAATAATAATAATGTATACGCCCTACAACAGTGTCGTGGCCATTATGACGCATAAAGCAATTTCTGGTCTGGTATGGGAGTACCTACAACTCGGGGAAGGAATTTTGACGAGATATTTAAGCGCATGTGATGTACAGGGTAATTCCATGATGACGATAAAATCTTTCGGGGATGATAGAGAAGGGTTAATGTATTAGCTTGAAATAAGGCACCATGGTCAGGAAACGACCGAGTTGAAAATCATTAGTGTAAATCGTTCTGATACTTCCGGCAGTGGACCTCTTCCACTGCAAGCTCTTTGCTTTCCATATTTTGAAACGAGATAGTATGCACCAAAACCAGAAAAAATGTCCTGTAAACATTCGCTCTAAACTGCATACCTTAAGAGCTGTGAACACTTGTTCATCTTTGTTACTCTGAGAGACAGCTCTTATGTCAAACAAGTTCTCGCAGTCCGTAAGGAACTCACTTTAGAGCCCATGTTACTAGACATTTTTTTTTCTTGTTTAAGTCCATACAACCTTTCCCCAAAATACCAGAAGCAAAGAGTTTCCAGAAGAAGAAATATGCTGTCAGAGATATGAGAACGATTTTAGTTTACAGCATTCGATTCAGTCATTTCCAGCCAGCGTCCCTCACCTCAAACTGAAAGTTTGTAACATCACGGAATCGCCCCGTATATGTTGCTGTTGGACTATCATAGATACATAGTAAAAAGTGTATATGCAGTGGGAGGACAATGCAAGGAAGATAGTCATTTCGGAAGCTAGCTTTGGAAAAGTTGCGATTATTGGAATTTAAATGATCAGTATTCCTGTCTTACAAAGTAGTGATAATACTAATGATCTTTCAATAATAGTTTCGTGACCAAAGTACAATTTATTGAGCTCTTTTTGTTTTACCCCTCAGAAAACATTTTACCCGTCAGTGGTTCCCAGGTTGGGAATCACTGATTTAGACAAAATTTCTAGTTGTGTGATGAATGGCAGTTTGCTCTAAATGTAGGAAAACGTGATCTGATGCAGATGATGGGAAAAACAATCCCGTGATGTTCGAATGCAGCCATTATTAGTGGACACAGTCAGGTCGATTAAATATTTATGCGTAACGCTGCAAAGCGATATGAAGTGGAATGAGAACGTGAGATTGGTAGAAGGGAAGGCACGTTGTGGACATCGGTTGATTGGGAGAATTCTGGGAAAGCGTAGGTCGGCTGTAAGGGAGAACGCGTATAGAGCACTAGTGCGAACCATTCTTTCGTACTGCCCGAGCGTTTGGGATTCACGCCAGGTCCAATTAAACGAAGACCTGGAAGCAATTGGGAGGCGTACTGCTGGATTTGTTAGCGATAGGTTCAATCAACGTGAAAGTATTAGGGAGATGCTTCGGGAACTCAAATGGGAATCGCTGAGGGAATATGACGTTCTTTTAGGGAAACACTAGTGAAAAAAGTTAGAGAACCGGCATTCGTGGCTAGGCGCAGAACGGGTCTACTGCCACCAACGTACATTACGCTTAACCGCAAAGACAACAGGGAAATACGGCTCGAACGGAGGCGTATAGATTATCATTTTTGCATCTCTCCTGTCAGAGTGGAACTGGAAAGGGAGTCACTGGTAGTTTCCGAAGAATCTTCCGCCATGCACCACACGGTGCCTTGCGGAGTATGTATGTGGATGTAGTTGTAGAAAGAAATGCTCGTCACATAGAGCCAGGAAAATTGTAAGCATTATCTAGAAGTAACATGAGTTAAGAGGCTGAGGGGCTTACAGGAAATGTTTCATTTCATATCAACACTTCAGACTGATATCTGTCCGTGTCTTTGTACTGATTTTAATGCGCAATCGGAGAGATGGGTACCTTCTAAAAACAAAACCACCTTACATGAGAGATAATATCTAAAATGCTTAGATCATAGCGCTAAATGGTCCTGAGCACGACCGTACCGTAGATCAAATATTCATCTGTAGCACCGCATTTCATAAGCTTCTACTTTCTCTTTGCCTGAACGTTTAACTATGCTGTGCTGTTTCTCGTTTAGATATGTATCTTACGTGATATTTAATTATTAAATCACTGCTAGGAATTACAAACATGACAATATATAGTACACAATACTGTATATAAATATACAATGAGAAACAATGTATTTGTATGAAGGTGAGTCTAGGGCATTACTAATTTTATAGGGAGAAAGAAGGGAGAGGGGGTGGGGTGTTGGTACAACTCGCATTAATTGCTTGGAAGGTATATGTACGAGGCCTGTTCAGAAAGTAAGCTCCGATTGATTGCCAAATTGAAACCACAGTGAACATCAGAAATGTTTTACTTGCAACAATTAGCTACACCTTTCAGCTACTTCTCTACGTAGTCGCCGTTCTGACTTAGACTTTTGTCATAGCGTTGTACCAACTTTTCAATAGCCTCATCATAGAAGGCAGCCGCCAGTGCTTTCCGCCAATTCTCCACGCTGGCCTACACCTCGTTGCCTGTGTCAAAATGTTGTCTTCAAAGACAGCGGTTCATGTGACCAGAGATGAAACTCAGGGGGAGACAATTGCGGACTGTATTGTGGGTAATCTCACATTTCCATTTGAAAACGATGCAGGAGCATCGTCATTGCCCCTGCAGAATGCGGCTGAGAATTGTCTTGAAGAAGAAACAGCACGACAGTTATGTAATGTTAGCTGCATAGCTTCAGGCGAAATTTCTCACCAGGCCCTCGTACTTGGCGGCAGACACTATTTTCTAGACATCTTTCCGCACTCACTGCGAGCTCAGAAATGAGAAGAGCGACGTGATGCTAACTGGGGTTATACTAGAGACACTACCCAACACATCTGTGCAAAGCTTTATCGGATTTTCATAGTCGTTTCCATTTCGCGACCGATCGGAGCTTACTTTCTGAACGCCCCTCGTATAAAGGAAACCTGAGCATATTTTCTTACAATGTAAAACTCAAAACTATTGACATTTGTGTTTATCACCAAACACTGCGTACCGAGCTAGGTGGCGTAGAGTGGTTAGCGCACTGGACTCGCATACGGGAGGACGACGGTTCAAACACGTGTCCGGTCATCCTGATTTAGGTTTTCTGTGATTTCACTAAATCACTCCAGGCAAATGCCGGGATGGTTCCTTTGAAAGGCCACGGCCGGCTTCCTTCCCCGTCGTTCCCTATTCGGATGGGACCGATGACCTTGCTGTTTGGTCCCCTCCCACAAACAAAGGCCTGCCTACTATAGCGATGTACTTAACAGAGTAAGTGTAGTTCGGATGAGATACGTACATACTTTGCTGTCACGCAGGTAACTTACAGATACATGTGAATAATTTATGTACTTCCACTTGTGATACTAACTGGAAAACGAGGAAAAACATCGCGAACTGAAGGTGCATCTGGTATTTTCAGTCTTAAGGATAAAATCGGAGAACTGTGAAATAGTTTTGAGACTACACATGAACTCTGGATACCCGTGGTACCAATCCATGTCAGTTACATGCTGTGCTTTTCTTCAAAACGCAGTGTTTTGAACTGAGATGCCTAGATCTACTTCATGGCACACTTAATTGAAGAGCTGTGTGTCTTCGCAAGTTCCGTGAGAGATAAAGCCGTCGCCTGTTGCTGTATTTATCTTGAAATAAATGCTCAGTCAGTTCCTAAAGAATGAGGCATCGCCCATATTCCGCGTAACTTAAGCTCGTGTCTTTTCATTATCACTCCTGGATGACGCTCTCTCAACAGGTAATTCCACTGTCGTAAAGAGGTTCTTTAGAAGGTAGTGCTTTGTTTGCGATAAGTGCGTAGCTGCGCAGCAAAATTCATCCTGGTCCTAGGATGGCCATCACCTTGTCACCAATACTGGATTTTTTCGTTACGGACTCCCAATCTCGTACTGCGGAGGCAGGAAGTTTTGACCAGTCGTGAACTTTGGCTTTAGTCTCTGTTTCCTAAACTAGTTTTATGCGAGTGCTGGCCAAGTTTCCTAAAGTAGTGTGCAAAGATTTGCGCTGAGTGTGAGCGCATAGACTTCTGTCTAAAGAGATGTTTCCTCGGTTCTTCTGTGACAATTTTGGTGAGTTATGCAGTAGGTTATCTGGAGGGTAGGCTGCTAATGCCAAAACGCATTGTTTTCGTTATCTCCGTCTTGACTTAAGAATGAATATCTCTCTCTCCAAATCGACGTCCAGCTGTATCACGTACGCCTCGTATCATTGACTTCTCCCTTTTGGCATGCTGCTGAGTACTTGAAGACTCGACAATAGACTGCCTCTATGCGCGCTACAAAACTAGAGAATTTTCTTCTTTTGTAAACCACATATAACAAGTTTAGGAAACAACTTCAAACAGTTCTGTCTTAAATTGTTGATGTTGTACAGCAACCAGCCAAAAATTGATTTCAGGTTACTTTATTCAAAAAGTACAGTTACCGGTTTAGAATTTTTTTTTTTACAATTCAGCATCAGACGGTTTTTTTCATGCTTTCATCAATCAATACATATTATACTTCGATTTCCTGTGAGTTGCCCTGAAATAAACAATAATTTACAAATTGCAAGCCGGCCGTTGTGGCTGAGCGCTTCTAGAAGCTTCAGTCTGGAACCGCGCGACCGCTACGGTCACAGGTTCGAATCCTGCCTCGGGCATGGATGTGTGTGATGTCCTTACGTTAGTTAGGTTTAAGTAGTCTAGGGGACTGATAACCTCAGATGTTGAGTCCCATAGTGCCATTTGAACAGATTGCAAACCTGTAATCAAAATGGTTGCGCTACATATTTGTGTTGTAATGTAACTTACGTGAAAAGTCTATCTGGCGCATTTCTGTGCCCAATGTAAATATTATTTGTACACCAATCGGCAGATTAAGTAATACATCTTACAAAATTGTATGTACCTACAGTAGTCAGTATTATTAATGGTACTAAATACTAATAAATTCTGAGGTATTGTCATTGACGTTCAAATAGTACATAACAATTCACACACTTCTTGCCCACACTTGTATCTCTATCGTTGTATAAAATAGGTTTGTAGTGATGTAAATCACAAAATTCCATGTTTTTATCGTTTCTGTCTGCATTTAATGCCCTAGATTTAATGTAAGCCATTATTTCAGTCTAACATAACAGTAATTTACGTTTCCTTCCCCCTGAAAAAAAAACACGCATCTTTGTACAATTGCACTGCAGCATCTTTGACACTTACGTCTTTGCAAACTGCTGTGTATTTGTTTTCGTATGTTATAAATCAAAATATGTGGTGCACATTGAAAATTCGTTTATGCGACCGAAAGTAAGTGGGTTACAATGCAGTGGAATTATTTGACTGTGAAAATACAAACATCCTTGAGAACGTCTTCCATTGCAAGGAAAGTGCTAATATAAATGCGCCAGATGGACATTTCACTGAAGTGTTGCATTACTACACTAATATACAGCGCAACCAATTTGGTTAGACGTTTGTAATTTGTAAAATGTTATTTATTCTAGGGCTGCTAATAGAAAATCAATGTGTAATATGTATTGATGAAAGCATAAAAAAAACCGTCAGGTGATGAATTGTAAAAATTCGAAACCGGTGACAGTACTTTTTGAATGAAGTAACCTGAAACCAATTCGGGGCTGGTTGCTGTATACCATCAACAGCTTATTTTAAATGAGAGCCACAGTCTCCAACCATGTCTGTATATGACAAAATTGCATTAATTTGTCTCTCCGGTTGACGAGTGTTTTTCAGATACATTCACAGCGATCAGTCACAGGTCAAAGCAGCCTTACGTACCTCGCAGTTCCTCTTTTCCGCGACTTTTTTTATGCAGTGTCACAGCAGGGGGCCGGCGCAACTCCGAGGCGGGGGATCGGCTGCACGGAGGAAACGTGAAGAGCCTCAAGTGTGGGCAAACGCAAGCCGCCGCCAGCGCAGCGTCCCTCCGTCCGATATCAACGCCGCCTCCATTGCCACTCAGTCAACATGCACGTGCAGCAAAACTCCGCGATCAACACGCGTGTCCCTCTTTTCAAACTACATTAAATAAATTTTCTTCAGCAGTCGATGATGATCATCATTTGTCGGTCCTAAATATCCTGAAGTGACACGTTACACTGTACCAGTAGCTTCCTTACTGCGGCATCGTAGGGCAAAAGAAGCTGCATCTGCTAACAGAAGAAATTGTTTCTTTCGTATGATCAGAACTATCTATCTCGTCTTTTGTTTTCTTGTGGAGAACGTTGTTTGTTACTCTTAAGAGAGGAATCGCTACTGATAACACGTGGGCGATTAGTTGAATACTTTAGTACATGTGCTTCTGAAGGATGATTCAGTCTTTCAAACATTACAACACTCTGTAGCGTCTCACACTATCAGTGTACTACAGTGTATGGAATCTATACATATGAGCGTCACTAACATTATCTGTTCCGCTCAGCTTCCGAATGTAAATTCGTAGGAGGTAGAAGAGTGTTCACACGCTTGTGCTTTACTCCATTTTGTTTCTAGGAATATCCTCAGAAATCGAAGGCCGTAGACTTGCATTTCAGAAAAACCTACACACGCGATAGAGAGAGAGAATACATGATTACATAATCTTTGCCTGACACTGGTTTTATTGCCAGACGTAAGATATAAATAAATCAAAATAAAAACTGAATCTACATTTACTCTCTGTAATGCATAAAAACAGTATAAATCATTTACAGTTCCCTTAGTTACTCAACGTACAATTCAGTGTAACAGTTCTAACCAATAAAGAACATGTTGTATTTCACAGAAATTCAGTGTTTGGAAGCGAAGCGCCCATCACTTTCTCACTTCCACATATCGTCGGGCCGTTATGAATAGAACCGTTTTCGTACAGTGAGAATTCCGAATTGTCTTTGTACTCACCACACAGATCTTCACGCGTCATAGTAACATAGCACTAAGTAGACTCCGAAATGCAGCTTCCTGCAGTACTCAGCATATTGTGAAAAAGTCGTGGATGCAAAACTTAACGAGAAGAAAAACTAAGTAAATATTACAAATTGATATAATATTGGCTGTCAGATTTAGCCTTAGAAGGTTTGGCGTCTCAGCGATGTACTCAGAATGACTTAATTTTCGGTAAATTAAGAAAGTCTTATCCTCTAACCAATTAAAATTCATATGACAGTTTTTGCAAAATAGAACAAATCAGTGACACATCGCGTTCCCCAAGGACATGTTATAGGCCCTCCGTTCCTAATCTATGCAGGTGATTTAGGAGGTACTCTGAGGAGCCATCTTAGATTGTTTGCAGATGATTCTGTCATTTACCGCCTGGTAAAGACATCAGAAGATCAAAATTAGTGGGAAGAGAGAACTGTATCGTGCGAAAAGTGACAAGTGACCCTAAGTAATGAAAGGTTGACCACATGAACTCTAAAAGGACTCCGTTGCATTTCGGATGAACGATAAATCGCACATATCTAAAAGCTGCCAAATCAAATAAATACCTAGGAATTACAATTACGAACAACTTAAATTCGATCACATAGATAATGTTGTGGTGAAGACAAGCTGCATTCTGAGTTTTATTGTCAGAAAATCAATAAGGCAATAATCCACAACTCTTGCCCGTCATTTAGTAAAGTATTGCTTTGCGGTTTGGGATCCTCACCGTAAGGGATACACGGAGGACACTGAAAAAGTTGAAAGAAGGGCAGCTGTTTTTGTATTATCGCGAGACTGTCACGCATATGGTACACGAGCTGGCGTGGCAAGGAAGTTTTGGTTGCGGCTAGATCTCAGTTTCTGCTCTCATTATGAATCATTTTAATTGCCGATCTCATAAAATGGCACCTGTTAGTATCAACTTCTATTCCATGCGAAAACTCGGTACGAAGTAATAAAATAAATATTTCTACTCGAGACGTAATTAAGATTCTGAGCATTTATTAACTGTCTTACTTAAGACAAAAAATGTCCCTAGGTTCGCACGTTGAAAATAATTTAAATCAATATTGGTACATCGACCAGATTTACATTAGAACGCAGTTGCAACAGATCACACAAAAGGTCTATTCGTAATTATTCTGCCTAGTTTCGTGAGTAGTGAAAGAAAGTTTGGATCGCTTAAAGCAGTTGTTTGACTTTTTTGCAGTCGTGGCAGAAGCTTCGCCGCAGTGGTAAAGTTCAGTTATTCTGATTGCACACGTTCACGTATGCTGCTTCAGAGATTGATCTAAGATTGTTGCAGAATCAGTTCTGGTATGATGCCAGTTGACGCCCGACCGCGACGGTCATAATCAGTAGATTCGTCCGTTTTTAATTGCTTATGTTAGTCGTAAGTTTGTGTCTGACCTAGAGCGTTGTCTTCGAAAGCTTGCTTCAACATTTGGTGCTTTCTGCAGCGCTTATCCCAAGCTTAAAACAAAACTTCAAGCTAACATGCTGCTCTTTCAGATCAGCCACTGCAAAATCACACACACATGGAAACACGACAACTTGAAATATGCTTGCCAACAACTAACCTAACAACTCGGATAGCAGCCGGCTAGTTGCCAAAGCGAGCCAGGAAGGATGTGTGGGTTGATACTTAATGGTTATTTAGTGCACTAGTAGAAACTTTAGGATGTCACCTCCTGTTATAGTGTGAAAATCGCGATAATGGATTTACATCTATGAAATTACTGAAATACCTCGAGCCTTCGTAGATGCTCTCTTCCCAGCATAAACGTCCGCAGCTCGTGGTCGTGCGGTAGCGTTCTCGCTTCCCGCGCCCGGGTTCCCGGGTACGATTCTCGGCGGGGTCAGGGATTTTCTCTGCGTCGTGATGACTGGGTGCTGTGTGCTGTCCTTAGGTTAGTTAGGTTTAAGTAGTTCTAAGTGACTGATGACCATAGATGGTAAGTCACATAGTGCTCAGAGCCATTTGAACCAGCATAAACCTATTAAAGAAAAGCAAGACAGTCCTGAATCTGGTGACTCCTTAGGATATAGAAATGCTCCTCTCCTACCTAAATTTCTACTTCCCCAACGTGGATTCCGAGAACAAAGGTAATAAATTGATATGTTCGTTGCTAGCTTAATTATCCGTCCCATACACACGAAGGTCAATAGATGGAGCACCCGATGATATTTTTCAAGGATGTGATTGAACTGGACTCCGTTTCGTTGCAGGAAACTGTAAATCGGGTTGACTGTGCGAGGTTTTGAACATTCTGGTTCTCCCGAATGCTAGCACGGTGCCTTTAATCTCTACTCCACCTCACTGCCGAATACAATTTGAATCTAATTTGGGATGTAACCCAACGATTAGTAATAACGAATAAATACTGGGTGTTTTGGTTTCTCCATTACTGACTCCTCGTTTTGTCGTCTGACCCCGACAATTTAATTCCCGCATGACATACTGCAACTCCCCCCCCCCCCCAAAAACACACACACACACACACACACACACACACACAAGTGGGAGAAAAGTTAATGGTATACATTGTGTCTACATTGGAACATACATACAGGACACAATGCGGAATGCAAACAATCGAATATTTAATTAGATGATTCGATATGTATACAATGGGGAAAAGTAATCCGTTTGCTGAGAGAAAAAGAATTAAAATTTCAGCATTTTTCATTGGCTCCTTTCTCTGCTGTAAAGGCACAACTGTTACCAATGCGAAGTTGGCTTTGGACATCTGAGTGCTGTACAAAGCGTGAATCTACTGGAGGCAGTATGCCGTTCTCTTCCTTCGACCTATAGCCCGCATTAACCAGCCAGTTATAGGTGAACCTACAGTTTGACATGGCCTCCGAACCACAACGTAATTCTGCATTTTTCACTGCAATCAACATTGCCAGAGAAGTGATCAGAGACAGATAAATATCCTGGGACTAACCGGTGATCTAATCTGAGACCTCTGGGTCCCTAGTCTGTCACTGACACACAGTCACACTTACCTTGTAGTTAACTAAAAAGATACCACTTTATAATCTTGTGAATTTTCCTCCTGAAAATGTTTGATCATTTCCGTGAATCACATTTCCGTAACGTCATTAAAACATGCAGGGAAGTAGCGTGAAAGTGACATAGCTATACCAAAAGCTGCGCAAGGCTGTTCTCAAGGTCGGCAATTGAGAGACCAGTGTGACGTAGATGCGAAACTGGTGACGCGGTTCACCGGGTATCTGAAGCCACCTGTTGTTGCCGAAGCTAGAGGTCGGAGGCGACAAGCGGCTGGCGGAGCCGCGACCTGATGTTCGCACGTGATTCACAGGTAGAAACTACGCGTCACTGCAATGACGAAATCGTACTGGCTTTCTGGTGACGTCACGGGGGCCTCCGTAAGGGAGCTCGCACTCCCGTTTGTTACAGTCCCTTCGACCAGAAAAGATCTGTGACACCTGGCTATACAAATTTACAGTAGTTCTCCATCTAAGATAAAAATTATTTCATAATTTTCACTTTTTAGAAACATGTGAATTACAACACTCAAAAGATAAAAGGGTGCAAGTAGTACAACCTGTCCTGTAGATTAAGCCAATCAAACAAACCTACTCCTCAATAAGAGCGAACTTACATTTACATAACATCGAATATTATGGTATACCCTTATAATAAACTAATAAAAATTATCAGAACGTATCAAAACGTTGTGGGACGCGAACCACCAACACATCATACATTCGAGCCAACTATGTGACTCTACTTATTGAGCTAAATCGACCACAAATGTATGAGTGATTGTATCTAGCATCTTAGCGTCTCCTGGACGCACTAATCGTTGCTATATTACTAAATGAAATTTAATTATAACAGATTGTACCAAGAACAATACGTTTTTAATGGATCCTCAACATGCCGTTGCCCTGAAATGGCATACTTCCGTAAGACGCAAGTTACTATAATTCTTTTACTACGAATAATTCTTTCCTCGTAACTTTGTTACAACTAATCATACATTTAATGACGGGTTTTCGAGAGATCCTCAATTGGCTGGTTCTCAGAAACGGAATGCTGCTGCAACTGAAAGCCAATATGGCTCTGTACTGAAGGGAGATGGCGTGCACGTGACGTAGGTGACGTTCTGCCTTCTCATTGGTCAAGGTTCAACCGCCTTTCAGAATATCTGACATGATAGGTATTGTTCTTCACGTTCGGGAAGACTGCCCGACGTAATGTTCCACGCTGTGGTGTCAGAAACTCGGCACCCTCGATGCCCAAGGTTCGGAAGCACGGTAAGCTTTGCTACATTCTTTTTGTACCACAGTTGTACAAAATTTCTGAACTGACAAGATTTCCTTCTTCTGCTGTAATTATATCAGGAGAAACTGGCCAGTAATGGAACGTAATGTCATTGTCAAGCATTAGTTGAAGTGCAATTTGTCAAGCTGTCAAATTGTACTCAGGGCTAGTGGTCTAAGTTTTAATTTTGTTCGCCATGTGCTGGTGGCTGGATATCTCAATGATTTGTCCTCATGCACCTCAACTTCTGTCTGAAAAATGGCACGATCGCTGAAGTTAGCCAGTAGTGAGAAATAATAATTACAGTAGAAGGCATTTCAAAGGTATGTTCAGTGTTAAAACTGTCTGTAGTTTTCTGTTTCTTGTGATCTTTCAGGCCACCTTGGCGATATTGGCAATTCCAAATTTTCACCGGAGTTAATTAGCATTTCATGCATTATCGCAACTTACAGCTTCTCTTAGTGTTCAGAATAGAGATGAGATGATATTACAACATGTACTAGAGTAGTCCAATGACACATTTCATCTGATTGACGAAATAAACACTGCAGTAAAATGCAAGAGACGGGAAAATTGGAACTATCTGCTCAGTTTCGGCA
The DNA here is from genome assembly GCF_021461395.2 of Schistocerca americana. Taxonomy (NCBI): domain Eukaryota; kingdom Metazoa; phylum Arthropoda; class Insecta; order Orthoptera; family Acrididae; genus Schistocerca; species Schistocerca americana. The sequence goes on from NC_060122.1 coordinate 424,185,314, forward strand.
GAAGGCGACAAAATGGACTAAATCAGCGATCGTGAAGTTTCTCCTCTTCTTTAAAAAATCGAACTCTCATGTTTAAAATAGCTTCAAACGTCTTGTGTAATTTACGAGTTAATGTTGTTAAACACATGACGTTGAACACGTAAAACTTTTATGGTTAAAGGCGCAAAACCATAATTATGTTTGTAGTTTTAGTTTCGGAGTAAACACAAAAACTAACGTTTTACCGCTTCGACAATGAACAGTTGTAAATGGTAAACAGTTTTCTTTTCATTACTTAGTTGGGCTGTAAGCGAGGAAAAGTTTAGGAAAGATTTGATATTCCGTTTAAAATTTGTCTGGAAGTCGCTAAATGCTCTCTCTCGAATACTGGATTAATGTAGTCTGAGTAATTTGCGGTCCGTGAACTATGCTGCCTCGAGACGTATTCTTACTTTCTATCTTTCTTACTCGACTTTTGTGCTAAACCTTTAACGTATGATCATACCTGTTAAAGGGCAGAATGTGGGGCAAGGCAGTTTGCAGTAATATATGCGAACTCTATAACATGGAAGGCTTGTTTGGACCGAGTGACGGTACCATTCTGGCTACTGAACATTACTCATAAAGTGTGACATTTTGTTATTAATATTAGATTGTAGTTTTAGATTATATTGTGTTTTAGCGTTGTTTGGACTCGGATAAATAAATAAATAAATAAATGAGCATATTATGACAGCATTTTAAATTCGGTCCATAATTATATGAAATACTGAAAATCAAATTTTTGTCGCTCCTGTAAGCCGTTAGATAGGCAACCTCTAATTGAGACTGTGGGACTGCTTTAGCCGTTCAGTAATATAGATAGCTATTACCAGCTCTATACGGGATAGCCTTGCAGCCCCCCTTCAGGACAGTTGAACCAGAGATCTCTGTAGTTAGATGGCTCACCGAGATGTGTTGGAAACATGGCGAATATGTGCTTGTGGATTTAATTAACACTTCTTGGTGAATACAGTCACAGACGTTCTTGAAGTTTGACTGCTAAGGAAGCCGAGCAAATATCCCGTAAAATGATAAAATTAACAAGACTGCTCATTCAGTTATCTGTTGACTAACCGTTTGGTGATTACCCTTTATTAAAGACTAATGGACAAGCGCGATGCCGAAAAAGGTGATCCAGTGATGAAAACAATAGTTAGTAGACTGGAGGTGGTTTCGTATCCCCTTCCGGCAGCCCATATTTTAGTTTGATTCATTCATCTTGAATCACTCAAAGTGAATGCCTGGTTGGTTACTTCAAAAATGTAGACGAATTCCGGCGTCATTAATGGGTAACCTCGATAACCTCATTGTTGAAGGAGGTTAAACACACAACATCGTTACTTCCTTCTGATGAACTTTAGAAATGAGGATTTTATAGTTAATTTTACCGATGTTGTAAAAAGCCTTTCCAATCTTACGTCATCGCCTTGAAGAATGAGTCTTACTGCCACCTCACCTCACGTGATTTCATACTCCCGGCCTAAAGCTCACTGCCGTATGTTTCCCCTACACGGAGACACTTCAGTCACGTCCTATAGATAAAATGACGGCGAAAATTCCACAAAGTCGTTGCAGCGCCCAAGTAGATTGGAACCAACTACGGATCCCGTCTTTTAACGAATATGTACTGCTAAGATGTAGAATAACAAAGTCTGAACATCACGGACGTGTGTCTCCTTTAAAGTACTCGGGTAGTCACATTTATTTCAGACGATGCTGGCACTCAGTGGGCTTTTATACCTGTCGTGAGATATGGGTGACCCAGTACCACCATTGATAAATGAAAAGAAATCAAATAGTCGTTAAGATGTCATTGATTTTCCGACAACTGTAGAATTCTGTGTGCAGTAGTGTTCACATAGATCACACAGATAAGCCTCAATACGAACTCTGACAGTAATTAATGGCTGTGAGAAAGAGTGTACGCAAGATCTGAGCTAAGGAAAGCGGAGTAGGGTCAGTGATGGAGCAGGGGCCAGTGTGTCTTACTTCGCGGCAAGTGCTTCTTGGTACACTTGGAACTACTCTGCGTCGATTATATTATCTGACAGGTCAGGATACGAATTGTGTTCGGAATGAGCAAATTAAAAATTATGGAGGGAGTGGGGGGGGGGGGGGGTGGTGAGAGGCATGTGGTGTCATGTGTCCCTCGTTGATTACACTCTTAGCAGTGGCTACACAGAGCTTACGGGCACGACGACACAACAGGTTTTTTGCCAAGCGGCTGTCCTTTGCTAAAGCGGAAGCGACTGCCTTTTATTAACGGACCAGGTCACTTGGCAAGGCGAAAACGACAAGATTCGCACGTGGAAGCGAGTGAAGTTCCGCAGAGGACGTCACTACTTGTGTAATCTGGACTAACATTACGTCTCGTTTAAAATTTGGCTCGATTCTCCATATCGCTTTTTTCCCAAAAGCATTTCTTACTTACCGTCCTAACCTAGTCCAGCTTAGTTAAGTGTCGCCCGTAAAGACCATCGTAAGCTGAAAAGGCGGTGCTCAAACCACCTCCTAATTTCATTGTTTCCTGAAGGAACGGGAAGAAGAACTTGTATAAAATTGTAGCGAAATGAAGGAAAACCTGCAGAGCATCGACGCTTGGTGCAGCAACAGACAGATGACTCCCAGCATAAAAAAATGTGACTTACCATGCATAAATAGGCAGAAAGACCCATTATTGTATGATTAAACTATTACAGAACAAACAGTGGACGCAGTCACATCCATAAAACATGCTGGAGTATCCGTGCCGAGCGATTTCAAATTAAACGACCACAAAAAACTAACACCAGTTAATGTAAATGCTAGAGTGAGATTCATTGGAAGAATCCTCAAATTTATGCCAACCACAAATGAGGTAGAAAAACTTCGTTCTACCATTACTTGACTACTGCTCGTCAGCCTGGGATACGTATCACATAGGAGTGATAGAGAAGGTACAAAAAAGAGCAGCGCGTTTCGCCACAGGTTCATTTAGTAAGCGCTATAGTGTCACGGAGGTGCTAGGCCAATTCCAGTGGCAGACGCAGCAAGAGAGACGTTCTGCATCACGGTGTGATTTGTTGTACAAGTTTCGAGAGCGTACGTTCCTCGAAAAGTCAACCAGTATGTTACTTCCTCCTGCGTGTATTTCGCGAAAGCATCATAGACACACACATCCGAGCTCAAAAAATGGTTCAAATGGCTATGAGCACTATGGGACTTACATCTGAGGTCATCAGTCCCCTAGAACTTAGAACTACTGAAACCTAATCAACCTAAGGACATCACACACATCCATGCCCGAGGCAGGATTCGAACCTGCGACCGTAGCGGTCGCTCGGTTCCAGACTGAAGCGCCGAGTACCGCTCGGCCACAGCGGCCGGCATCAGAGCTCAGACGGGGGCTTATGACACCGTTCTTTTCGCGTGCCTTTCGTTATTGGAACAGCAAAATGTGGAAGTGACAGTGGGACACAAAGTAACCTCCGCCACACACACCGTAATGTGACTTGCGGAGTATAGATGTAGACGTAGAGAAGAAAATTCAAAGTTTCTTGGTGAAAGTCTCCCGCTGTTCTTCTAAACCATGTCACGTGAATATACTAAAGCTGACCTCAGCAAGGTCACATCTAGTTGCAAAGGACTGGGGACACCTACTGACCGCCTCTCCTCTCACCACGGAAAAAATTACTGTTTTTGCGACCCAGCTGTGATGCCCTCCCCTGCCACGCAAGAGCGCGCGCACACACACACACACACACACACACACACACACACACACACACACACACGTCAATTCAGTGTCACTCTGTGGTAAGCCAGAACATGTAATGGACGCTGATTAGTAGCATGTGTACAAAAGACTATTAATCTGCAATTTGAAAACAGTTCATACGTTAGCCGCTGTTGTCCTTACAACTGAAAACACAAGATACCTTTCGATTCTAAAAGCTTACAGTAACATTGTACCTGCCTCCAATTCACGATGTGTTACTGATTGATCTCAAAAACTACTGAAAATATGAAACAGAAAATATTCACGTGTATTGGAATGTTACCCGCATGACAACAAAATATAAAAAAAACCTCTTCAAACAATACTCTGTTCATGTATTGTAGGTAGCTGGTACCAATTATAGAGCATTACATTTGTGTCTTTGTCAAATACTTCTTGCCAAGTCCAGTTCACATTACGAATGAGACAGATCCGTTCGTAAGTAGGAATTTTGATAAGTACATACGGAAGTGACTAAATTGTTTAGCATCTGTTGGTTGGTAGCGTAATAAACCACATTAAAAAGATTTCACGAAGCTGAAGAATCCATGTGCTTAATTGCTAATTAAAAATTCCTTTCCAGTAGCTGCGAGATTTCGTTATTCCATAAAGAACAGTGGCACAGATGAACGGAAACTAGAGCCCACTATATAATCATAAACCAACGGAGAACCTTGCCATCGTTGAACATTTACCAAATGGTTCAAATGGCTCTGAGCACTATGGGACTTAACAGCTATGGTCATCAGTCCCCTAGAACTTAGAACTACTTAAACGTAACCAACCTAAGGACATCACACAACACCCAGTCGAGGCAGAGAAAATCTGACTCCGCCGGGAATCGAACCCGGGAACCCGGGCGCGGGAAGCGAGAACGCTACCGCACGACCACGAGCTGCGGACGAACATTTACCGCTGCACATGTTAATAGTGACGACGACGCTGAATGGACATAATTCCGCAGTGCATCTGTCGAGTTAATTTCATCATGCACTTACAGCCACTACATCTGTAAGTTCCACTAAGAGGAGGGAGCGTCTGTGATTATTAATCTGATCAAATGGCTCGCGGTTAGCCAGCTGCCGGATCAGGGCTTGGACTTCCTTCGTTATGCAAACAGTTCGCGTCCTCAACTAACGACAGTCGACGCTTCTCCAGTCTTGAACTTCACTATACACTGACGCAGCGATACATTATTTGTTTGACAAAGAGGCGCACACGGGGGCCTAGGCCAGGGGAAGAAAAAGAAAAACATGAGCCGAACTTGTGAAACTCGTTAAAGCAAACTCCTGTTTTGCGTCAGAGATTACCAGTGTAATTGCTTCATTATAACTTCGTATAACATCTTGTTCCCCGGTATCCGAATTTCGCTTCTCCACTGATTTATCCCACCGAAGAATGGTCGAATTTTGCGTATTAATGGACATAAATAACATTAAACTGTAACTGTCTCGAAAAATGGTGGCTAACTAATCAGTTGTGGATTTAGAACCAATATGACAGTTTGAATACTCGTAGAGTCAAATCCGCCTCGTGAAATTACCTATCCAAAGTTAGAGACAAGAGCGGGACTGAGTAACGTAGGTCATACTACATAGTCATGGCTTGGGAAATGTGACGACAGGTTTCAGCACCTGCTGCGACCAGTTCTAGAGCGCTTAATGTTTCGTCCATAAGGGACGGCATTATGAGGGCTGCGACTGTTGTTCAAGTGAAGAATTATATATGGCTGCTGTCGGTGAAGAGTACAGACGTCTTTTCACAGTCGCAGATCAAGGGCAGTGTAGATTATTTTGCGTCTTTTGCTAATGATCAAAATTGTTGATTCAGAAGAGGCACTTTAGAAGTGTTTTTTGTTTATTTGTGCAATACATAGAATTCAGAGACGCCCTGCGAACTGTACGTACTAGTTGTGACACTTCTGTGTACAACTTTTGCAGCAACATACAACATACTCATTGTGATAATTTTACAGTAATGATACTTCTACTGTTTTATATATGTATGTTCTAAACAAAATCGTAGCTCTGAAAACGTCCCATCTGATTCCTGCCTTTTATACGACCGTTTAACATTTCTTACCAGCAGAAGCTTCACACCTCGTATAATCATATGAAAACGTTAAATTGTCAACAGCAGTTACTGCGAGCGAATGGAACAAATTTGTTTCCTATCAAGACACGCACCACATACTGTCGATTGTCGTGCAGATATTTACAGTGAAATATAGATACAAAGATAGATCCACGAGGATAAGAAATCAAACTAATTGAAATTATTCTGTAACTAGTCATTGGGGACGACGGGTTCCTTATTCCAAAACACTTACCTGCGTGACATACATCGGTAACATTTCAACTGTTCTAAATCTGCCCAAGCCTCCTGTTGGTGATGTGACTGTGAAGCGATAACTCGGAGAAATAGTGACACCTAAAGAAAGACCAGGCAGACCTCATATGCTGACGGATAGCAACCGTCAACCATTACGGAGACTGGCTGTAAACAAATGCACGAAACTGGCGGAAGGAACCACTCGCGAGTTCCAAAGTACTACCAACAGTCTAGTTAAGCTCACTGTATGTAGCGAGTTAAAAAGAATGAGGTAGAGTGGTCGAACAGCTCCTCATAAGACATTTCTGTTGTCAGTGCTAAATGTCGATTGAGGTGATGTAAAGAACGACGCCATTGGCAATGGATGACTGGAAAAGAGTCGCCTGGAGTGATTAATCGTGCTATATCCTGGGATAGCTAGGGTTTGGCGAATTGCCTGGAGAATGTTACTTGCCATCGTGTGTAGTGCTACAGCGAAGTACGGGGGTGATGGTTACACGATATGAGGCCTTTTTTTTGTGGGTATGGAGTGTTCCCTGTATTGCGCTTGAGAAGGTCAGAAACACATTTTACAGCATCATGGATTTCGTACGGTAGAGGAACAATTCGGAGACGGTGATGGTTTGTATCAGTATTGACAACCCACCCTGACATAAAGCAGCATCTGTGAGGCAATGGTTGAAGGACGATAACATTCCAGAAATGAACCTAAACCCAAAGAGACGCCTTTGAGATGACTTTGAACGTAGACTTCGCTCCAGACCACAGCGTCCATCATCGGTAACTTCTCTTGTTTTGATTGTTGAGGAAAGGACTGCCATTCCTCCACAGACATTGAGACACATTGAAACTGTCGCGAGCAGAACTGGAGCCGTCGTAAATCTGAAGGGTGGACACACCCCTATTAATGTCCTCTAGCACGTGTCCAGATACTTTTTATCAGATAGTGTATATTATAGCAAGCGTAACATTGTTAACCTGCGATTTGTGAGGTTAAAGTTTTTATCTAAACTATATTTTACATCTCGAAAGGTTTTTTGTAATACTCATACTACATGCTTCTGGAATGTTGTCGGTTCCATCTAATGTACCTATGGGGTTGCTCCTAAAGCTTAAAGAATTGGCTAAAAATGATAAAACAAATCTACGATAATGAACGAAGCAGACGAAATGAATTAAAATTTGTGCAGCAATGTTGACTATCGTACTGCCGTGGTATAATGGTTAGCATTTCTGCCAGCAAGCAACAAGACCCGGGTTCGAGTCCCGGCCGCAGCACAAATTTTAATTCATTTCGTCTGCTTTCTCTATTATCTACTTAAATGTCTCAGGGAAAAATTTAATTATAAGATAAAGCAAATATCTCAAGTCCATCTCGTTTCTGCTATACACTAGGGGGATTAAATATTCCGATCCCAGGGAACGTGGCGGTGCAGTGGTAAAACTGGTTTCACATTCGAAATGGCGGCGGTTTAAATCGCCGTGCAGCCATCCAGACATGGGTTTTTCAGCGATTTTCCTAAATAACTTAAAGCGAATGCTGGGATGTTTCCTTCGAAAAAGTATCTTCCCTATTCGGAACTTGCGTTCAGTGTCTAATGAGCTCGTCGTCAATGGGACCCAAATGTTCCTTCGTCCCTCGCTTTCTTCGTTTTTGATCTAAGCTTTTTCAAAATACCAGAGTACTAAATTGCGCCCAATTGTATCTGTTTGCACCACCCCTATATTGTTAAGGACTATTTGAACGTTGTTCATGCTGTTGCTGTTTTGTAAATCTAATCGTCGGACGGACGTCTGCTGCCGCCTAAAAACTCGTAAACATCTCAACAACAAAATATTAGCTGACTGTCCATACTTTTTCTGTAGCCATCCTCAATTTCCGCGAAAGTGTCTGCGTTCCACATCATCTACGATAGACAATGACTTCATTCTCTTTTTTCTTTTGTGGCTGACCATGGTTAACTGATGAACATTTCGTCAAGGATACCTCATCTCGGATCGCCTTTACGGACATTCTCTACGGTCTCCCACAATAGCAGCCGTAACGTGACGATCTTTCATTCGTGAAGAGAATGACAGCTAGTACATTGATTCGCAGTGTCTGCTTTATACTTCTCACCAAACTAAATCCAGGGATAGTTGCATAACCTTTAAAAATAGGGCGAAGCTGCGCGCCGTCTCCGTGCTTTGAAGCAGTCTTCAATTTTCCTAGACAGTCTTTCACTAGATTTTTTTTGATATGTAGACGGAAATTTTTAAATTACGTCCTCTATCAGTTTAGTGGAACTTGGCCGCCACCCAGACGTGACTCTGCCGCTGAGTTTTAACATATTCTACATATACGTACCCTAAGTCGCCTTACGGTGTGTGGTGCAGGGTACTTCTGCTACCACTGTCTCTCTCTCCCCAACCAACATCCCCATCGCTTTTTCCTCTGTTCAGTTGCGATGCTGCATTTGGAAGAGCCTGCCGATAAACATCCGTGTAAGGTCTAATATCTCTGAATTTCTTTGTACAGTGTGTTTGATATTTTCACAGACGCAAACACAAGTTTCATACTGTTATGGATGTCGGCCACCATTGCACACGATCAGGAAAACTGAGGCAGTTTCAGGTTGGCTAATGGAGGCCGATTACTATGAATAGTAAAATACTATTTGCGTCATTGAAAATATTGATGTACCAACAAAAATCACTTTCTTTTCCAGCAATACGTTATTTTTCCCAGTACCTGGTTTTCAGTGGAACGTACGTGAGAGGAAGCAACACGTTGCACGACTCTTTCTGGAGTACAGTCTCTCGGATTGAGATTATCCATTATGGATTTCTAGACTCCGTGACTGAAATAAAGATGTGACTTCCTTGTGCCCCCATCTGAAGATGAAACTGTAAAGGATCAACATCTAGTTTATGGCGATAAGCAAATATTTAAAAAGCGACAAGATGCCAATTTCTGCATTCATATTACACAGTATGTATGTTCTTGGAATTTCAGCGGTAAATCTCTTTTCTAACGTCTAGGACCTTATTTTGTTTAGTATCCCCATGAGGAAATGTGCCACTCTTCAATGGCTTTTGCTCCTTCTGTTCTGTTAATCCAATTTGAGAAGGGCCTCAGGCTGATGAGCAATACTAAAAAATAAGTGCTACAAAATATTTTGTAATCCGCTTCGTTCGTGGAGGAGATAAATTTCCTTAAGATTCTCCTAATGAATCTCACACCAGCTTTTATTACTCCCGCGACTTTTAAGTGATCATTCCTTTACAGGTCGCTCCGGATGGTTACTACTGGGTATTTTACCGTAACTACTGTTCCCAGTGAACTGTTGCCAATAGTGTAATCGAAGAATGATGGAGCTCTTCACGTATTTATGTACAGTCAGTAAACCTATTCAATTGAGGGGTTGCCATGCTAAAGGGACTAAGTAACAAAATGTACCTTCTAGGTCACTTAGAATAAACAATGTTGAAATAAACGTGAACATAAATATGCACTAACTCCACATTAACATTTGCTCATTGATTTTATCATTTGGCATGGTCCAAAAATAACTAATAAATTTGCACTGAGATGCTAAACCGGCTAATTCCACCAAACAAGTTTCGTAATATTACTATCCCTACTAATCATTTTACTGTCAATCGTGGCAGATTTCACTGTAAAACCATGTGTGCACCTCATTTAGGTATTCAATCATGTGTCTGAGGTTTATTTTCATCTCTGAAGTCAATCCTTTTGCACCATTGATCTCGTTGAAAGTGACCGAAATTTTCACTTCGCCACCCTTTTTTCTATACTGTAATCTTTTTCCATGCCTTGTTTCACTTTTTTTTATCTGAATTACTCCGGGTGATGTGATTTTAATGCATGAGGCAGAACTTAAATTTAGTTGTGTTAATGATCAAATCAGCGATTTGTCGTAAGGCCATAAAATAACTGTCTTTCATGTGAACCTTTAAGTGGTAGCTTATTGCGAGTCGTTGCTATGGTGTTAATTACATCATCAGGAACAAAATGCTTCCTGACCTTTGCTCTTTTTTAGAGTTACCAGTTTTCTGTTACTTATCCTCGATGAATTATTGATATCTTTTTCACCATCCATTGGACAGCTAATGAAGAGACGCACACAAAATACATGCTTCAAAACGGCAGGAGCAAGCAGAAGTATGTAATATCTACGTCTAGTATAGTTAACTTGTTTAACACGTTCTGCACTTACTTCATTTATCATGAACGAGTCGTAAGTTACCTCTCGTGCCATTTAAGAGTACTGGCCTTCGTAACACATACATCAGTCATAATTGAAGATAGCCCTATTAGTATGTAGTAGTCTGTTCACGTACCATCTAATGGAAATAGGAAAAAACAATTTATGCGAAACCGGCATTTAACCTCTTTAGCATGATAATGCTTCAGTTGCTTAAATTGACATCAGTAGAATTCCAGTTACGTAACATGCTCAGAAAATTTTTACTACGCAGTCACTGTGGTTTGGTCAACAAAGGGAGAGACTTGTAAGAGAGAGAGAGCCATTTCAAGACACCATACAGGGCGCCGATATCCCCCTGAGATTCCAGACCTCTCGACAATCCAGTGTTTCACGGAGTGAAGGCATCCGACACCGATGATCCGTCCGTCGAATGGGAACTTAGGATAGCCGTTGACGTCTCAAAATATAAAGTATTAGTGATATCGCAGCCATTCAAATATCTCAAACAAAATCACTTAGCGTAAAACAAAACTATGCACCCCATCTGCGAATTGAAATCACTACGGAATGTAAACGAGTTGCTTACGGCCAATCAGTTTCTCAAAGTACTTATATGTAAGAGGTGTAATGTAGAAAATAAGCCTGTGGCTTAAAAACTTTCGCACTCCTAAAACTGGTATTAAACAAGTACGCGATAAATGACATGTATAACGTGAATAGTTGAGATCTCCTTAATAAAGTGTTCCAACGCGTCCTTTCCCTCCTTCCTTCCATTCTATGCTTATCCCACAAGTATACTCACCAAGCCACCTTACACTGTGGCAAAGAGAATTTTGTATAAGCAGTGTATAGGATGACTCTTCGGTAGGAACGTACAGTCTCGGAATTTTAACAGTAAACCGCGCCGTGGTGCAGAAAGCTTCTCTTGCTGTCTGTCACTGAGGTTGGTTGGTTCATCTCCGTGACGCTGTCGTGCTTACTGTATGAACTTGTAACGAAACGCGCCGCTCTTCTTTGGATATTCTCTATTTCCACCATCAATCCTATCTGCTACGGATCCTAGGCTGACGACCAGCATTGAAGTATTGGCCGGAGGAGGGCTTTGTAAACTACATCCTTTGTGGTTGAACAAAATTTCCTGAGGATTCATCCACTGAATCTGGCTGGCATCTGAGAACCTACAACTTAATTGCGTAAGCATCACAACCATGCAGAAAGACATTTTCGACACTAGATGAACTTATTAAAGTAAGGCATACGCATCCCATCTCGGCTAGATTGAGTTTATCATTGGCCATGTGGCACACTGAGACAAGGCAAAAACTGTTAGTTAATAGGTTTATAGGGTTATTAAGTGAGGTACATGTCTGATACCGTTGCCAGTCGCTTTTCTAAAATGTAGATACTCTTGTTATCGTTGCACTGTCAGTCGTTCACAACTCCTCAGTTGGCTGATGTGTACGTACTGAAAATGGCTCGGCTCTTGCAACCAACAGCACACTTTATCATACAGATAACGATAATTCAAGACAGACGCTCTAAATCCATTACTGCAGGTAGAAAGAAAGCAAGGGGTTTGTAATCGTCGCTAGCACTACTAATGCCAGTAGAAGGAAGCAGTAAAACAGCACAATAGTTTGGGTACAGATGTTACTGCTTTGGCAGTCCGTATATAGAGCACAAGTATTCATTCCCTGCAGTTCTAAGGACTCGATTTGTGAACGGAGGAGGCATAAATATCCGTTATTGAATGAAAGTCCATAATGGCTCTCTGCATCGAAGCATCGGCTGGGCGCTCTGACGGCGTCTTTGCAGGTACCGCTAGGGCGCAGGTAGCAGGCATCAAACAAAACACCTGCTAGGGTCCCCAGGGAGCTTTCAGCTCACAGAACCGCTCTGCCAGGGTTTTCACGGGGACCTTGAGCCAGATTTCGTTCAAATGGTGTGCGGACATTTGCCACGCCGGACATTTGCCACGATTTTACCTGCTCCGAAGGGTTGAGTCCCTTGTCTCCTCCTCCTCCTCCTCCTCCTCCTCCTCCTCATTCGCCGTCCGACCCGCAGTAGAGGTACTTACTGAGCCTTTCCGCTGGTTTTCTTAACATAGGACCAGAATCTCTATGGATTTTTCGCCACTTTTCTAGAGTGTTTCGTAGTGGAAACTATTAAATGCATCTCGCATTGAAATCCGCACCAAATTTCGAGCCACAGTAAAACTTCGCCAATCTTGGAGATTTTGCGCTCGTCTAAATTATACGTGCCTTATGCGGTGCTCCTGCAGCAGTACCCTCCGCCCCACACCGTCAGGTGGCTTGCGGAGTATGGATGTAGATGTAGATTACTAGGTCACACGAACTACCTGCTTCATTGTCGCTTGTGTGCTGGAACACACATTACATTATTTTTCCTTAAGTTGTGTTTCTTGTTTCTGTTGTAGTGGAGATCATTATAATTACGGTTTTTCCCTCCAAAACCTAGGTTGCCTTCTCTGTGACCCTGTTAATACCAGAGCTAAACAATGTAGAACAACAACGTATGTTACAAGCATAGCATTCTGTATTACTTCATTTGCTTCTTTCTAACATTTTAAAATTGTACGGCGACTTTAGATGACATGTCAATCATAGACGTTCTTATCTCTGTTTATGAACGTACTTTCAGTCATGTTTTGATCATTGTCCCGCTAAACTTTACTAACTAATGTTTCGCCGGAAGGGATATCGGATTTTAGAGAGTAAATTAAAATGGAGTATGTCGTTCTTCTTTTCAAACATTCACATACCCGTTTCTTCTTTCCTTGTTGTCTTTTGGGCGTGCAGTTGTAGTAATGAAAGTAGGCACAAATGCAGCGACCAAAAAGAAATGATTAGCCTATATTCGCATTCTCTTTACAGCATTCCTTTCTTGTTGCTTCCATGGCGATGGACTGTTTCTATCGCAATCAGTAAGCGCGAAAGGAACCTACCATAAAGACAGAGGGATCTGTATTTATACTTGGCAGAACTAATTACATACTGACATAATCGTCGGAATTGCTTTCGTTTCCCAAAAGATATAAACATTTCGATTTCGGTAAAGAAGCTGTGTATTTCGCCAAGATGTCGAAGGAGGAGGTCCCTTACGTACTGGTTGTATCGAGTAAAATGTGGAGACGGCGGTTTGAAAGCGGACAGAAGTAGTATGAGGAAGGGCGTCCCTTACCTGAGGGATCGCTACCTGGCGAAGGGGCAAGTGTGGCTAATGCCCGGTATTCGTTCAAATACACTCCTGCCGCAGAAAGCGAGCCCAATTTCTGTTTTGGATCCAGTAGCAATTAAGAATAAGTACCTTGCCAAAAAACATAGTTATCCTGACTGATAACAGCCGATAGTTAGAGTTTTTGTACTTTATTACAGATTCGCATGGGGTTTGCAGAAACTAATCGAAATGGGGCAACTTTCAATAATTACTACGTTCGGTGTAATTGAGTCGGTCCGTCTGAGAGTGTACCTTGCTCTAACGACTAAATTTGACAGGAAATAAAAAGAAAAACCTAGTTGTATGTCAGTCCATACTCCGGGGAGTGCTTGTGGTACCATTGTAAGTTACCCCCTTTTCCTGTTCCATTCACGAATGGAATTACAGTCGTTGAAGTTTCGCATTATATCTAATTTCTGAAATTTTCTCGTCATGATAATTTCGTGAGACTGAATGAGGGAAGAATTAATAGGATGCCCCACTCTTTCCGGTCTCGAAAAGCGCCGCTCTTGGTTGGATCTTTCCTATTTTGTTTATTACCCTACTTGGTAAGTGTCCTCCAAGTGACGAACAGTAGTCAAGAATTGTTCTGGCGGGTGTCCAGCAAACCACTTTCTTCGTGGATAGATTGCACTTCCTGAAGACACGACTCAGTCTGGCATCTGCTTTTCCTACCACCTGTCTTGTGTGGCCGTTCCTTTTTGGGCCGTTCCGGAGGTAGCTCGTAAGTATTTTATCTACTTGCCGCCAGTCGTACAGTCGAACAGTAGTTGATCTCTACGGCTATTAATGTGCAGTACGTTACGCAGGATGTTTCAAAAGTTACGGTACAACTTTAATGTGTTATAGCGTCCAAACTAATATATTTGGCACACTATCTCACAAAGTTTTTATGCCATTCAATCAATTTCAGCAAGTGCTCCTTTGTTGGCACGCACAAGATCAAGCATGTAACCAGGCTCTATCCACACGTTGACTTTCGGGCTATCAAGTACCTCTTCTGTCACAGTATGCCGACAGCTTACATCACAGATGCAAGAATTCTGTTTGTTTACCTTACCACACACGTGGAATGTTGCTTCGTTAGAAAATGCTGGGTGGTTTAGGTAATTTCTATCCTCCTATAAACGGTGAAGGAGGTCCACGGCGAATTGCATACGTTGTGGCTTGTTGTCTGGTTTCAATTCGTTCAACAGTTGCAACCAGTACGAATACATCTGCAAACGTTTCCGAAGGACCCGATGCACAGTCGCCTTAGGGATCCGCAGATCCTATGACGTCCTCCTAACAGGACTTCTGCGGTGAACATTGAAAAGCCAACCGAGACCGTTCTGTATAAGATTCACATGTTCCACGCCGTCCAGTACGATGGTTCACATCAACGGTTCTCGTCTGCATTAAATTCCTGTATCACCGACGTATCAGTGTCAGCGAGGGTGGTCTCTTCCTAAGTCGTGTTTGGAGGTTTCTTAGGACCTGCGTGCCCCATTTGGTCTGAATAGACCACTCCACACACTAAGCCTTTTCTTGAACCGTTGTCATTATCCTTCACTCAAGGCAGCCTGGAACACACACAAAGAAACCTTTGTGAGACTGTCTGTCACATAACACTTCGTGTGCCATAACACAATGAAGATGTAGCTTGCCTTTTGAGACACCCTGTATTTATTTAACAGTAGGGCGAACTGCCAGTCCCTGCACGAATCGTGGATCCTCTGCAGGTCTTCCCCCATTTCGCTGCGGTCTTCTCGCTCTATAACCTTCCTACAGACAACAGCATCGTCTGCGAATAGCCTCACAAAACATCCAACGTTATGCACTAGACCATTTAAGTTAATTTTAATCTGTAGAGGTCCTATCACACGCTCTTTGGCTATTCCCCAATTTACATTTACAACTGTCGATTTTGTGCATTTAAGAATAAGATGTTGAGTTCTGTGTGCAATCACAGATCTGGTGAATGTGGAAAGCCTTGTGAAACCCCCTTAAAATTGACCGCTAGGATAGAGACAGTCTAAGATTGTAACAAGGCGGTCGTTGTTTCCTACAGTTTGCCACATTCTTGCGCAGCCATACTAACGCGTTTCCCGTCGCGTTCGTTAGTGTTAAAACTGCGGTTTAGTAGAATCGTTGGTAGAAATGCATGGGAATTTAGTAAAAAATAAAAAGCCTAAGTCTCCAAATTCTAAGAAGAATCGGGTGCCACACTTAACTCCCTTGCCACCCCCCCCCCCTCCCCACCACATCCTTTGTCCTCTTGTTTTAGGCTAGAAAACACTTCAGAAGCGATTAGCGTGTAGGTAAAGAATATTTTTTACAATAGTGGCTTGTGCAGGTTTCTTCCGTCGTTTATTGTGTGCTAAAACTTACCGTCAGTAGAACGTAAACTGCACTTGTTTTTAGCCAAGGTAAGATGTTGGTCCATATTAGCAGTTGCGTGCTGTTGTAGCTGAAATCTGTATTATTAAAATGAAACAGAAGACGAAGAAGGAGAAGCAGCAGTTAGCTGTAAAAGTAGGTACACCACAATGGTTAACTTCATATTTCGATTGTAAAAGAAAGCAATGGATATAATTATCACACTGCTTGGGATTCATACATTTTGAGGTTTCAGCTCGGTTTCAACAGAATCCGATCCATGTTAATATATTACGGAGTACGTATATCAGTGTTGCTACTTGCATTAGAATTAGTCATGATAGTGGAGAAATTCTGTATCTGAAACAGGAGTGTGATAGATTTATAACACTAACTTGCACTTCGTTCCTGTCAGATATTCATGTAAAAGAAAACTACACGTTTCACTGGCTCAAATTCATGTTGTCCAAGATCTAATTTTGGTACTAGTGATCACGTTTCTTCATGCTTTCAAAATCGGTCACGTAAACTGACAACGGCCGGGAGTGCGTTGGGCTGACCACATACCTCTCCATATCCGCATCTGGTGACACCTATGGGTTGAGGATGACATGGCGGCTGGTCGGTACCATTGAGCCTTCAAAGTCTGTTCGGAAGGAGATTAATTTCTAGTTCACGCTTTTAAAAAGTCTATGTAGCTAGCTGGGCAAAAAAAAACGTCACCATTGAAATAAATACTTAAATTTATTGCTATTGTTACTGCACTCCAGAACTGCTCAAGCGGAAAGACCACGAGCAGCATGTGCCTGGTCCCGTTCACACACACCAAAATGTCACCCACAAAATACGATCAATATGCAGTTTTCACAGATTCTAAGATTAAATACTAGTACAAATGGTGAATTTAGTAACTTTTTAATGAAATAAATGTTCTGATCTACTCGTAGCGGTAAATTCTTCATAATGTCAGAACGTTCGATGGAGACAACTGACAGGCGCAAGTAGTATCTTAATCTTCAGTGCTTCTAGGGTTTCCGTCTACTAGATGATATTTCCAGCAACCTTGAAGGTAGTATTCAGAGCCAAAAACAGGGAAAACAAGGAAGGAATACTACCTGTTAATGGGATTGACCTGATCCACGTTAGTTTTGCTGGTGACGTAGTACCGTTTGCCTCTACTACAAATGAACTGCTTTTTGTGTTCCATTTTTTTGACAGTAGTTACTCCCAGCATTCGGTTTGGGCGGACCTCTTTAACTTGATCCTCGAATATGTCACGCGTTTTTTTTTTTTTTTTTTCTTACAGCTAGCAGCCAGGTCTCTGGCCGAAACTGTCGGGATGATCATGTCAGGTAGCGGTACAAAGCTACTTTAGGAGTTTAAATGCACCAAAAACTCAGCTATGTTCGTAGCGCAATACTAATATTGGAAAGAGTGTTCATAGAGAAGATTGTTTTCCCAAAACAAATGGTACGCGTGCCGCGTTTTTTGGGAAATTTGTTTTTGGGACATTTTTATATGCATGGATATTTTTGAATAATTGTTATTTGTACGTCGCATGATTTGATTTGTGATATGTTACGCGCAGTGTGGTGGCGTAATTCACTGTATCGTCTGATACAAAGCGTGACTTTCTCACGGGAAAATAACGCGCTACAGCCGACACAGTAGGCACCATCTCATGGGTACGGAATCACCAACGAGGAAATCCTTGGCTTGACTGAACAACCTTGAAGTAGGTCGGTAATTACGGCTTCCCGAAAGAAAACGAGAATTTTATCGTGACGAGAATTGCGCACAGGTTTTCCAGGAAAGCGGGGATCTGCCGACCTCGGGACACTGTCTGGTTCACCGAAGGCCTCCTGCCATGCGTTACTTGCCGGCGGGAGGCAGGGCATCTGAGAGGCCCGGCGAGTGGAGCTCCACATCACGTCTTGTCCGTGTCTGCGTTATTCTTAAGAATTCTGATCTTATCACTCCGCACATTTTAGGTATGATCACAACAAAATTCCGAAGGTTTTAGCCACCTCGAAGGAACGGCGGTGACCACTCCGTGCTAGCATTATGCTGAATTCGCGTACGGTAATTTTGGGAATCACAGTATAGTGCTGCTCTGCCACTGAGGCACAAGTCACCAACGTGGAATTATTATGGCTTGTCTTTGTCTGAAGTGGCATTCTGCCCTTGATACTCGTTGTACTACACGATTTTCATCTGAACGTATTGTACCGTCATTTCTTTTCGTCTGATCGTCTTTGTTTAAGCAGAAATTATTTTTTAATATTATACAGCTTCCGTGTCACAGCTTCCATATATGTACCAGCGTGACAAAGCTTTTTCACTGAAAACTCTCTCTGTTAATTTATATTTTATTTAGTGCCTTTCTTTTACTTTAATGGCTGCAAGGGTATTATTATTTTTTATATAAATTCAGATGAGATGCAATGTTGTATTCGTAGAGTTTGGACCTTTTTCTGTCGCGTGCCTTTATTATATATTTTTTCGGATTTTACAGTTCTCGATTTTAATTTTGTCAACGTACACAGCGTGTATATTCTGAAACCCGAGGTACCGTAATGGACTTATCCCCTTGGTATCATGTTTTTTGCATGGGTAACTACAGGTTCTTTCTCGCCCCTGTTTTTGGATTATCACTTCTCATAAGTATATTGAAGTCTTTGGAATTTGTCACTGATAGGTTGACGTTTCGCTAAAACAGCTATATTGCATATCTGTAGTAATAGACAATGCTACATTTAGGTAGAGTAGTGACGATATCACAGACACATACAGAGCACGGAGGAGCAATATCTTCTAGTGTACAATGGACTTCAGTTACCAAGCAACTGCGTTTCTTCGAATATCAGTTTAGATTTGATAGTTTGTTTGTGTGTTACCACACACACTAAGAGAACTGCAGAAACTTTTTCAGAAAGGAAGGAAAAGTAAGTTTACGGTAGCTGATTACAGATGCAGCACTATTTCGGGCAAACCAAACATTTTGGAAAGAGTCCATTTTGTAGGAACTATCCCAGAATTCGTTTTAAGGAAATAGGGAAACCGAAGAATTTTCAGAACACAAGGATTAGAACAGTTAACAGCATTTTCAGACTGAGTCACAAAAATTATACAACGGCATCTGTAGAAAGCAGTTCTACAGGTCATTAGCTACAGTAACTTATGTCGTGTCAGGCTTCTAAATATTTTGCCGCTCTGTTGTATTTTGGCCATTGTATATTTTCCTAGTTAATTTAGTTACATTACAACCAAGGGAGAGAGCACAAGCTGGGAACAGACGGGGATGGGGATCTCAATAGTTCATAACCAATAGATTGTGGTCAGCGTCCACATCTGCTCCTGGAAATGTCTTACAATTTAAAACCTGGTTGCTAAATCTCTGTCTTACCATTATATAATCTATCTGAAACCTTTCAGTATCTCCAGGGTTCTTCCATGTATACAACCTTCTTTCATGATTCTTGAACCATGTGTTAGCTATGATTAAGTTACACTCGGTGCAAAATTCTACCAGACGGCTTCCTCTTTCATTTCTCTCCCCTAATCCATATTCACCCATTATGTTTCCTTCTCTCCCTTTTCCTACTGTCGTATTCCAGTCACTCATGACTATTAAATTTTCGTCTCCCTTCACTACCTGAATAATTTCTTTTATCTCATCATACATTTCGTCAATTTCTTCATCTGCAGAGCTAGTTGGCATATAAACTTGTACTACTGTAGTAGGCGTGGGCTTCATGTCTATCTTGGCCACAATAATACGTTCACTATGCTGTTGGTAGTAGCTTACCCGCACTCCTATTTTTTTATTCATTATTAAACCTACTCCTGCATTACCCCTATTTGATTTTGTATTTATAACCCTGTATTCACCTGACCAAAAGTCTTGTTCCTCCTGCCACCGAACTTCACTAATTCCCAGTATATCTAGCTTTAACCTATCTATTTCCGTTTTTAAATTTTCTAACCTACCTGCCTGATTAAGGGATCTGACATTCCACGCTCCGATCTGTAGAACGCCAATTTTCTTTCTCCTGATAACGGCGTCCTCTTGAGTAGTTCCCGCCAGGAGATCCGAATGGGGGACTATTTTACCTCCGGAATATTTTACCCAAGAGGACGCCATCATTTAACCGTACAGTAAAGCTGCATGCCCTCGGGAAAAAATACGGCTGTAGTTTCCCCTTGCTTTCAGCCGTTCGCAGTACCAACACAGCAATGCAGTTTTGGTTAGTGTTGCAAGGCCAGATCAGTCAATCATCCCGACTGTTGCCCCTGCAACTACTGAAACGGCTGCTTGCATCTTCAGGAACCACACGTTTGTCTGGCCTCTTAACAGATACCCCTCCGTTGTGGTTGCACCTACGGTACGGCCATTTGTATCGCTGAGGCACGCAAGCCTCCCCACCAACGGCAAGGTCCATGGTTTAATATAATCCATTATGGAGTCGAGGTAGCAGTTGTCGTTATACTGGTTATCACTGCTAGCATTCAACCGCGATTCTTATACATATATTTTTTAACAAACGCGTTGTTAAAAAATATATGTATAAGAATCGCGGTTGAATGCTAGCAGTGATAACCAAGGTCCATGGTTCATGGGGGTAGGTCGTCTGTTAAAATGATAAAGTAACCTTTATCACTGTGCTCACTCACATTACGGTAGTGGTTTTCGTTTTTGCGTCTTCTTAATCTTTACCTTATTGTTTGATTTATTTTCGTGTCAAGTTTTGAAGGTTCTACGAGGACTTGGACTTGTTCCCTACGAATGTTCTTGCAGCTGTTAATGCGGGAATGATGTGGATTTCACAATACCCGGGGAAAGAAAAAGCCTATGTAGTACAAAAATAACATAAAATGATGACAATATTTCACTTAACTTCAACAGTAAACTAAGCCAGCTCTGTTGAAGCAGAGCATGTTATTTTTGACGTTGTTGTGTACTTAAGAGAGAAAGAAAACAAAACTCAAAATGTAAGATGAATAGGCTCCTCTGTATTGCCTTCTAAATATTGTTTGATGTCTTTGTTTGTAAATATTTTGTGGGGGAATAAAATGAAGATGCTTTGAAATGTTTAGACGACCGTTTTCCTGCTTTCGATTCCCTACAGTTCAGTAAATTTTCTATACAGCCTTTCTCAAGAACATCCATTTCACTGTGGGGGTTATTTTGGGTTGCGATACCTTCGTTCGAATAACTGTCAGTCATGATCACGCGAATGCGTTCGGTCGAAACATTCTCGGGGTTTCAGGGGTTCGCGACTGGCAGAAAGCTGTTTGTGCCTGCCTATGGAAAAGTATAGAGTATCAACTGGTCACGAGAATTTCTTTGGCTCTTTCGAAGCGTTTAATAATCTTACTCCAAAGAGATGAGCCCTCGCATGCGCATTGGTTTGTGTTCAGTCTTGTAGGCTTCTCGCTGAAGAATACTACTACTAGGTTCCTGCATAAATTTTAAATGGACGGTACAGCTCAATATTCTGAAAATTTAATACAGTCTAGTGTAATTTTATTCCCTTCAGGGATTTTTCAGCGGATATGTGCTGTGTATAAGAATCCTATGGCACGGAAAGCACGTTTGGGTAATTATTGTAGTTTATCAAAATTTGCTGTACACTGCAAGTAATTAATAGCAATCAGCAACAAAATGGTTTGTTACCAGAATTAATGATATAGTTTTATGTTTTTGCCCAATAACTTGATTAGGACATTGCAGGATACTTGCAGTATACATACCATCACACGAGGAACATCTTCTTAAAGATTATTTTACTTACCTCTTTCAAAATGTAGATCATTCTTAGTAATTATATAAACAAATGTGTGTACTAGTACCAGTTTTCAGTCTTAGAACTCTTGCAACAGTTTCTTAAAATTTGTTTGTATGATACATAGAAACTTTAATTTCACAAAAATTTAAATAAATTTGACAGTAATGCACTTTGAAAATGTTACACTGCAGGAGGCTGCGTTAGTGTGTGTGTAAAGTCTACAAGTACTTTCACATTTATATCTGCGATGGCTCAGCAGTATTTGTTTCTTATACATCGAAAAATAATTGCGGGAAATTCAGAAAGATGGTGTTTTTTGTGTTTTTTTAATTTGTCAGAAGCAAGTACCTTAATGCATACTTGCAATATAAAGTCGGGGCAGGACCAGCAACTTCGATAGCAAATTCTTTATGGTAATTCCGTCAGAGTTGCGTTTTATTAAGGCGGCGACTAATTTCAAGCCACGAAGTTCATTTTCAAGCCAGGCCTATTAAAGTTGCACCAACGGTGTTTGGTTAGGCAACGGTCATTTCACACATATATATTACATCGACGATACATAGTCACATGGAAGGTCAGGTCAATTTCGCAATGTAAATGTATATTCATTAAGTGCAGTTAAACTAGACTATCTACTTAAACTGCACTCCATGAATACATCTGCATTGCGAAATTGGCTGACGTTCCATATGGCTATGTATCGTGGGTGTATTACATATGTGTGAATTGACCGTCGCCTAACGAAACACTGTTAGTACAGCTTTTAATAAGCCTGGCTTGAAAATGAGTTTAGTGGTTCGAAACTAGTCGCCAGCTTAATAAAACGCAACTGTGACGGAATTACGGTAAAGAAGGACCTTAATATTGGCCATAAGCATACATTTGGTCTTCCTTGTCTTCATGTAGATGTTTCCGTCTAGTCTGACCCTTCTGGCATGCCCTTTGAGTGGTATCCTTCACTGATAGTTCAGAACTAGCAATAAGCACATCACCAATCTTCATTAGGTTTTCATTGAAGCAACCTGCACCAAGTCCTAGTCTCACAAGGTCCCTGATTCTTCCAGTGTTATCAATATTGAAAATTAGACAAACGTCATATGAAGATTGTTTAACAATAGTAGATGAGATGTCTTTGGGCGTCTCTTCTAAATGAGGTTATTAAAGCTGTCGTAAGGGATTCGCTTTCTACAATGTGTGCATTTCTTTAATAAATCGTAATTAACCGCGTCACTAATGGGCACACAGCTTTTTATGCTCTGCAGATGCCTTATCTGATGGCAGGAAAAATAAAATATCACAAACAAGGACAGAGTAAGAATGAAAGTGAAGCACATACAGACGTGAAACTTCTTGGCAGATTAAAACTGTATCCCGGTCGGAGACCCGAACTCAGGACCTTTGCCTTAGGCGGACAAGTGGTCTACCGACTGAACTACGCAGGCACAACACACGTCTCGTCCTTACAGTTGTACTTCCGCTAGTAGGCTGTGGCTATGTATCTGCAGTGTCCTTTATTCGAGGAGTGCTTATCCTGTAAGTTTCAAATGGCTGTGAGGACAATGGGACTTAACATCTAAGGTCATCAGTCCCCTAGAACTTAGAACTAGTTAAACCTAACTAACCTAAGGACATCACACACATCCATGCCCGAGGCAGGATTCGATCCTGCGACCGTAGTCGTCTCGCGGTTCCGGACTGCAGCGCCTAGAACCGCACGGCCACATCGGCCGGCTCCTGCAAGTTTCTCAGGGAAACTTTTGTGAAGTTTGGAAGGTAGCAGACGAGTTACTAGAGGAAGTAAAACTGTGAGGACGGGTCGTGAATCGTAACTGGGTAGCTTAGTTGGTGGTTCACTTGACAGCGAAAGGGAAAGGTCCCGAGTTCGAGTCTCGGTCCGGCACACAGTTTTAATCTGGCAGAGTCGTTTAGAAAAGGGGACTCTGCACTCCACATTGGTTGAAACAAGATGGCTTTTACATCATTTGTAGCACTAATTAAACTATGAAAATAGGAGGCAATATTTGTAACATGCTGCAGAATTAGTTGGTGGGTGGCAAAAAATTTCAAAGTTTTCGACCAATTTTCATACATTTCCTTTTCAAATTTTTAATTTCCGACCACAAATTTTTGAAGTAGAAAAACGTGAGCAACGCAAGGAGAGTACAGGTGTCATCCAGCGCTGCAAATGGCCCAAAGAATGACGTGCTGAATATGGGTTAGTGCAACGCTGATCAAGAAGGTTCATATGCGCAGAAGAGTGAATCTGGAAACGGTCGTTGTCGCTCATGATACCTTCAATCGGTTAACCTATAGACCAGGGCTGGGCTTGTCAACTGTCCGTGGACACCGTGAGCATTTGTATCGCCGTGCGGGCACGTTGCGCACGCGTCTTTCACCTCTTACTCGTGAACGGCACCGAAGACCGCCCGCAATACGCGATCGACAGCTGTCACGTTAGTGTTAGAAGTACAGTATTCTTTCCATTGTCCTAAATATTATAGTAGAACAATGAAAATATAACATGTGCATAGTATTTCCGGAAGCTTAGCCTCCCTTGTGCTAACAGAAATATGCCATCGAATGAAAATGTAATAACCTTTAGCTTAGATATAACAATTCTATCGGTTGATAGGACATGTTCTGAGGCATCAAGGGATCACCAGTTTCGTATTGGAGGGCAGCGTGGAGGATAAAAATCGTAGAGGGCGACGAAGAGATGAATACACTAAGGAGATTCAGAAGGATGTAGGCTGCAGTAGGTACTGGCACAGGAAGCAGCTTGCACAGAATAGAGTAGCATGGAGAGCTGCATCAAACCAGTCTCAGGACTGAATACCACATCAACGTGAAGAAAAGCAGATGAATTTACGCCAGTGTGCATCCTTTTATGCACCACCTCTTCACATGAGGCTTTACATGTCAGTTATTAGATTGTAAAATAGTCTTGCTATTTTTCTATCTATGTGATTGAACGAAATATTGTTTTGATATCTCTTTCATTTGCAACCAGCTTGCACGTCACGTTTAGTTTTCCTCTGAGCTCGAATGTGCCGTTCTCGCTTCCTTCGAATAACCTAACGTCACGTTCAGATAACACCAACAGACGAAAGAAAAGGTACTGACCGTCTGCACAGCGACAAAGAAGCAAAGAGTAATCTCACTTCTCAATGCTGTAATGAGCACAGCAGCGCCGTAAAGTAATACACTGTATAGACTGATAGCAGGTACAAGCAGTACGATACGTTACAAATTTCGAAATTCAGTCGTTCCGTTCGGCGGAGATCGGGGCAAGGGGAGGGGGAGAGTTGGGGAGAGCGGTTTAGAGATAAAAATGAGAATAAAGTACTGTATCATTCTGGTCGATTTAAGAGGAGGAGGAGGGGGGGGGGGGGGTAGGACGTCCAACGGGCCGACTTGGAGCAGGAGAGGCACCACAGGACATTTTAATTTACACTGTCTATACTTTTACAAGTAAATTCATAAAACTTTGTCAGCATGACCAGGAAGGATTCAGGATTCACACCCGTAGCAGCGGAAGTTCAAAAACATAACAAAATAATTTTTTTTTACATGTGAAATTTCATCATTTTTTCACTTACTATTGGCTGCATATGTTGCTATAGGCACACTTTTCTTCGTAAGTAAGAGAGACTGTTCCATGAATTTTGCAGAGGATACAAACCATACTTACAGGTGTCTGAAACTCTAGAATCTATTTAATTTATGAAAAAATGAATGAGCTGTTACGTTTTAAACTTTGTTTCGAAAGAAATCAAATTTTGTAGTTGATTATCTCAATTTTTACCACAGTTTTTAATAGATTTGGAAAATTCTAGAGTTTCATACACCTGTAAGTATGGTTTGTATGCTGTGCAAAATCCATCAAAGAATCTTTCTTACTTGTGAAGAGAAATGTACCTATAGCAACAAATGCAGCCAACAGTAAGAGAAAAAATGATAAAATTTCATATCTAAAAAAAATTATTTTTTACGTTTTTGCACTTCCACTGCTATGAGTGTGAATCCTGAATCCTTCCTGGTCATGCTAACAAAGTTTTATGAATTTATTTGTAAAAGTATAGACAGTAGAAAATGAAATGTCCTGTGGTGCCTAACCTGCTCCAAGTCGGCCCGTTTGAAGTCCTACCCCCCCCCCCCCCCCCCCCCTTACTTTCCTGGTCAATTACAACATCTAAAGTAATCAGCAAAGAACACACGCTTTTTCTGTAAAGCGCCTGTTAACTTAATACGTAGAATTCTTACTGGGAAGCGTTAAGTTCAGAGCAGGCACGTCTTGCCTCACCCGCACCGATATCAAACGAGCGATGTTAGCTGAGATTTGGAAGGGGAACTGCTGGCTCACGGCACCCGAGAGCAAGCGAGTGCGCCCGCGTCCGAGTTAGCGCTTTTGCTCGAGCCTGCTACAGGCGTCCAGTGTGGCGCGCTCGGCTGGACAGGCGCGGCTGGCGCCCCGTCGCGCCAGTACGTGGAAGCCGCTGTCTGCAGAGGCGGTGCAGCACCTCGGTCCGCGGCCGTCCTTGGCCGCGTCTGAGGCGGCGGCGGCGGCGGCTGCTGCTGCTGCTGCGTGCAGTAAGCAACCGTCCTGTCACGTCACGTCACGTGACGGGCCGCTTGCAGACGGCTCTCGCCGCACGCATCGCAGCCAGACGCGGCTTCCAGGAGACGGACCGAACTGGAATGCGCATGCGCGACGTTCTTGCCGGCCCTACGGACGTGTCCTGTGGCAGAGTGGCCGCGGCTCGAGCGCGTTCATCGAGCACGAGCGGCCGCTAGCCAAAGATACGCTACACACCTAACCATTCCACGGACGTCCCCGGCGCGTTACAGCAAGTGAATAGATGACGAAAAATGTTTATTTAGCCTGACCTCCATTACAACTAACCAGGAACAACATATACAAAAAATAAAAAAATAAATAAATCCAGAATGAGATTTTCACTCTGCAGCAGTGTGTGTACGCTGATACGAAACTTCCTGGCAGATTAAAACTGTGTGCCGGACCGAGACTCGAACTCGGGACCTTTGGCTTTCGCGGGCAAGTGCTCTACCATCTGAGCTAACCAAGCACGACTCACGCACCGTCCTCACAACTTTACTTCTGCCAGTACCTCGTCTCCTACTTCCCAAATTTTACAGAAGCTCTCCTGTGAACTGTGCAGAACTAGCACTCCTGAAAGAAAGGATGTGGCGGAGACATGGCTTAGCCACAGCCTGGTGCTAGTTCTGCATGGTTCGCAGGAGAGCTTCTGTGAAGTTTGGAAAGTAGCAGACGAGGTACTGGCAGAAGTAAAGCTGTGACGAGGGGGTGTGTGTCGTGCTTGGGTAGGTCAGATGGTAGAGAACTTGCCCGCGAAAGGCAAAGGTCCCGAGTTCGAGTCTCGGTCCGGTACTGTTTATTTATTGCTTATTTAGCCTCACCTCCATTACATCTAACCAGGAAAAACGTGTACAAACAATATTACACAATAATCACAATAATAATAATAATAATAATAATAATAATTTTCACTATTAATAAAAACAATTCGCAGTTATAATAATAATTTTTAATTTGAAATCAGTAATCCGACACAGAATGCTAAATGGCAAAAATATAGTTGTTTCTTCCATTGACTTCGAAAAAGCCTTTGACTCGGTGGATAGAGAGACCCTAGATAGGATCATCAGAGAATTTGGCGTCAAAAACAAACTGGCAAACGTTATCACAGAAACCTTAACAAATGGTTCAAATGGCTCTGAGCACTATGGGACTTAACTAAAGTCATTAGTCCCCTAGAACTTAGAACAACTTAAACCTAACTAACATAAGAACATCACACACATCTATGCCCGAGGTAGGATTCGAACCTGCGACCGGAGCGGTCGCGCGGTTACAGACTGTAGCGCCTAGAACCGCTCGGCCACTCCGGCCGGCTTCTCTTTTTCCCTAGCAGCCATTGTCACTTTCATTCAAATCCTCTCATCTTTCATTACCCATTCCATTTCTTTTAATACCAAGAAGGCTTCTAAAGTGTTACATTAACCAATATCGTTCTTGACGCCTCCATTATTTTATCGTCGTCGTCGTCGTCGTCGTCGCCGCCGCCGCCATTATTATTAAAACAAATTAATTTTTGTTAGTAATGCAAATCATTTTTATTGATCACGACACAAAAGAATTAATGACATTCACGTGGTAGTGGACATTGATTTACATTAATAGGGAAAGTGGAAAATTTGAGCCGGTCTGCGATTCGAACCTGGGTCCCCTGCTCACTATGCAGATGCTCTGACCACGAAGCCATCAGGGCACAGTGGTTATCGCAACTGCCCGGAGTACCCTAGCACGCCTTCCGTCAGACCGAAATTCGTAACTTGTCCACTACTACTGATGTAATGCCCCACACGTTATCCTCATTAGTCGCGGCGTTTCGCCGTATTCCGTAAGAGTTAGAGCTGTCTTTTTAACTATGAAACGATTTTAATTTCGCAAATACTTTGAGGAAGATTGTTTCAAAGTCGGGCTCCTGATACAAAAATAAATAATTAAAAATAGGAATATGGCAGTGTTGTTCAGTGGTATGGAGAAGATTTTACTTTGTTGAGAACGAGGATTTCTGCTGTTTTGCTGAAATAATAGTGCAGCGGTGGAAGATAAATAGGAAGGACTGCAATGATTGAAAAGACGATACAGCAAGTTCAGGAAATGATAATCTCCCCGCTTATCGCCACGTAGTCATTATGATTGTTCATAGGCAGGAGTGATATGGTCGAAATACAAATGTATCGCACACAAGCATTCGTCGCTAGTTCCCGCCGACGTGAGCGCTCTTATGAAAGTCCTTGAAGAACAGTCACCATAATCGAGGATGGGGAATATTAGTGACTCTTCGAGTTTCTTTTTAAGCTGTTGAGGAAGCACTTTATTATATTCCTGTAATGAATGAAATAATGCTGACACTTTCTTAGAGACTGCAGTTGTTTGTCCAGTCCAGATGATGGTCCAGAATTATCCCCACATTCTTTGCAGAAGAAGAAAAGATGATTTCTGTACTCTAGGATTAAGGGTGCAACAAGCTCAAAAAAAAAAAAAAAAAAAAAGAAAGATTCAAATGGCTCTGAGCACTATGGGACTTAACATCTATGGTCATCAGTCCCCTAGAACTTAGAATTACTTAAACCTAACTAACCTAAGGACATCACACAACACCCAGTCATCACAAGGCAGAGAAAATCCCTGATCCCGCCGGGAATCGAACCCGGGCGTGGTAAGCGAGAACGCTACCGCACGTGCAACAATTTCTCTGAACAGTTGGTAATGTCTTTTGTTGCGTTTTAGACTTAAGTTTCAAAACTATGTTCTGTGTCCATTCTGATAAAGTATGTAAATCAGCCTTTATGTTGTGGATGTGCAGATTTGTAGGGCTTGTACTTAGGTATAAATGAAGGTCATCGGCGTGTCAATGATATTTGCAATGGAAGTTAATAATCGATACTTCATTAACTTATAATGAGAAAAGTAATGGGTCCAACCCGAGTTATTTGTAGAACAATGGAAAAAAGTCAGCCGACCTCAGTGAAGATCAATTTGGTTTCCGGAGATATGAAGGAACACGTGAGGCCTATCCTAGAAGACTGGTTGAAGAAAGGCAAAATTACATTTGTAGCGTTTGTAGACTTAGAGAAAGCTTTTGACAGTGTTGACCGGAAGGGAGGCTTCTAAATTGTAAATGTAGCAGCGATAAAACACAGAAAGCGAAGAATTGTTCAGAATTGGTAGAGAAACCAGACTGAAAGGGGTCTAGCATGAAAGGGAAGCAGTATGAGAAGAAAGTCAGGACGGGGTTGCTGCCTTCCCCACAGTACACTGAGCATGCTCTAAAGCTAACCAAGAAGAATTTTTTAAGGGAATAAAGTTCACGGAAAATTAATAAAAAAAAAGCCGAGGTTTGCCGATGAGATAATATTGTCAGAGGCGGCAAAGGACTTGGAAAACCTGGTAAAAGGTATGGAAAGTGTCTTGGAAAGATATAATCCACGTTATAACAAGAGCTGTAGAATGTAGTCGAATTAAATAAAGAGATGCAGCGGGAATTAAATGAGGAAATGATACACTATAGGCCTAAGTAGTAGATGAGTTTTGCTATATGCGCGGAAATATAACCCACGATATCCGAAACAGGTAGGATCTGGTAATAACACAAAAAGCATTTCAGAAAAAAAGGGGCATTTAACATCCAATAGAAGTTTGTTACGAAGTCTCTTCTGGAAGTACTTGTTCGGAGTATAGCCATGTACGGAGTTGAAACGTGGACGATACTGTGTACAAGAAGAGGATAAAAACTTTCAAAATGAGACGCTGGAGAAGAATTCTTATCGGTAGACGAGTAAATGAATGCTGATGGTGGTAGAGTAGATCGAATAAATGGAAATGCCGTGTGGCTAGGGCCTACCGTCGGGTAGACCGTTCGCCTGGTGTTTAGAGTTGACGTCACTTCGGCGACTCGCGTGTCGGTGGGGATGAAATGATGATGATAGGGTAACACAACACCCAGTCCCTCAGCGGAGAAAACCTCCGACCCAGCCGGGAATCGAACCCGGGCCGTTACGTATGACATTCCGTCGCGCTGACCACTCAGCTACCAGGGGCGGAC
Organism: Schistocerca americana; assembly: GCF_021461395.2. Lineage (NCBI taxonomy): Eukaryota > Metazoa > Arthropoda > Insecta > Orthoptera > Acrididae > Schistocerca > Schistocerca americana. The sequence continues at coordinate 424,215,672 of NC_060122.1, forward strand.
ATCGAATAAATAATGAAGAGAGACTGAATAGAACTGCTGAAAAGAGTTTCGTGAAGACCACGGAAACAACAGATGTTACTTTGCGACACGATAAGTAAAATAAACGTCCTTCACCAGACCAGTGTGTAGGAACTCGTATTTTTTCTATTAGTGAGCGTTCACGTGCTAAATGTTATAACTGTTGCAAGAGTGTCACCGACACAACTGGTTAATCGCCCATCCAACTCTCCCTTTTTTCAGATTAAAATTTATTTATTTCATCTTTGGAGCCGCCTATGGGCTGGGATTATTACACAGTTGCTTCATTTCTTTAGCACATTCCACTTTCGCCATTATTGATTTACTCTCTAACTTGCTTTTCTTCCGAGAATATTCTTCCCGTTCTCATTCATTTCGTGTCGAATAGATCCACCACTCTCGTTATTTCTGATTTGAACCTATTAACTTTATTGATTACTTCCTTGGATGACGATATATTTCTTTGACTTACTGATCTTGGGTCTTCTGTTTGTCTGGTTAGGCAATATCTCACCTGCGCTGTTCCTGTTTTTATTTTATCCTTTACTGTGGTTGAAATCTTACCAAAATTTTCAAATGATTTCTTGTTTGATATCTACTTAAATGTAAACTCATCTGCTGGTATTTTTTCGGCCCCCCCCCCCCCCATATATTAAAATTTCCTTTTTTTATCTTTATTTTTTACGCAAATTCATATAAAAAACGACGTGTTTGGATCCTCACATCAATATAATTTGATTTCGAAGAAAGGTTGTTTGTAATGATGCATTTCTACGTAGTTGAACGATCCGGGAGCTTATTATCCATATAGAAAGACTCTTCGAAACCATATGGAAGAAAGAATGTTGTTAGTTCTAGAGATTGGCACCTAGTAAATGCAGTTTCTTTTCAACAATAAAACCAAAGTTCACTGTATCCAAGAGATACAGTGGTATTTGGGGGAACCGGAAACACGGGGAAGACGTTTAAAGCAGGGTAACTTGAAAATGTAAAATTTCCAAGGCAGAATTGCAGCCTGGATGAAAACAACATGGAGAGAATGGCGAAGAATGTTGCAATGTGTTGCGATGAAAGATTAGTGGGAAGGTTGATTTAGTTGCATCCATTACGCCGCATAATGGAAAGCCGGCCGGCGTGGCCGAGCGGTTCTAGGCCTTACAGTCTGGAGCCGCGTGACCGCTACGGTCGCAAGTTCGAATCCTGCCTCGGGCATTGATGTGTGTGATGTCCTTAGGTTAGTTAGGTTTAAGTAGTTCTAAGTTCTAGGGGACGGATGACCTCAGCAGTTAAGTCCCACAGTGCTCAAGGCCATTTGAACCATAATGGAAACTTCAGCTGTAAATTCTTTTGTTTTGGTGCACAAAGGCTATTTTCATACTAGTTTTCTGCTCAGTTGTGCTGGTTGTCTAATTTACTTGCAATAGATTCCGTTGTCATTTTATGGCTTCGTCTTCAGGCACATCTATCGAAATTAAACACGCCCTCAAGTATATCTCGTTGCTGTACCACAGAATCCTGTAACGAAATAAATGTTTTAGATGAACTTGACAGTTTTATATTTACTAAATTAGGGGATGCTGTGGTATAGCAACAAAATATACTTCTGTGTGTGTGTTTCATTTCGATACTGTGCTTGATGATGAAACAATAAAAGGCCTCGAAGTCGATTGCAAATAAACAACAAAGCTGAATTGGAAATTACGACGACAATGCTTTTGCTCTCCAAAACAAAAGGAAATTTTGCTCTCCAAAACAAAACAAAAGGAAAGGTTGAAGCCAATACCAATCTTAACGTCTTTGGCGTCTGCACTTCCTTTTTAACAAAAATCTGCACGTTCATGTTCTCATTTGGTTGCGTAAGCACAGAGCTCTTGTCACATGTTCAGCCACATGTTAGACTTTCTATCAAGCGGCTGTCGCGCGAGAACTGCACTTTTCGAACGACTGAATAGCACGGCTGAAGCGCAGGTGTCGCCTCGCGGCGAGTTTGCCACGCAAGGACACGACAAGTAGCCGGAATGTGGCGTACAGCTGTCCTGGCGGAGTGATAACCGCAGGCCGCGCCCGAGGGCGGGCACGTCCGTACCTCCAGAAAACGTAAGCGCCTCTGTCTGTGGCTCTGTCCGTCAAGGGTGACTCTCGAAGATTTGGTCAACTGTATCCCGAATGCTTGAACGTATGGATAAATAAGAGTTCATTTCATCACGATTCCTAATTATACTTCACCACTAATGTACCGCTATGGATTGTCGTTATCATCATAGTTCCCTTCCGAAGAAAGAGGATTCGTTGTCGCGATGCATGTGTAAAATGTTAGTCTGCTGCGTTAGCCTGTTGTTTCCGCTGCTCCTTGCGCTTTCGTAGAGAGTTCAACAGGCTAGTAACACTTAGAACCTTGAGTTCTGAAAATATTTGATATGGGCGTCGTTCTGGAGAGCAGTTGTTACATCCAAGTACGTGCTACAACCATGTGAGAGGTGACACACTGCGTGTATGCGTCGTTTATTAGTCTGATATAATGGACAGTGAAGCTGGCTAGCGCGGTGGTGCAGCAGTAGTTAACTCCATGCCCGAAGCCTTAAACTACTGTATAGAGATGGCCTTCTGCAGCACACAACACAATGATACTGGGATACAGGCTTGGAAAAGATTCCTTGCAATGCACGGAGAGGCTAGAAGGGAGAGGAAACATTCAGAATAATTAATTGTTATTGAATTTGAAGGAAAGTGGAATTTACATAGAGCTGTACATTTTTTGTCGAGCAAGGCGTTAGAAAGGGTTTATATTTCGTGTGCAAGCTTTGCGATAAACTCGAATATGATTTTGGCTCTTCTTCCCGTTCTCACACTGCATTGTAACGTGTGATTTCTGTGGTCCAATTCGGAATTCCTGTGACCCCATTTTAAAGTTGAGACTCTTCGCATTTTTAACAAGCAGCATACATCAAAAATAGAGAAGTGGGCCAAGCTTCCAAAGTTATTCCGTATGGGGAATTCCGTTGCTAATCTGTATCCATGTCGACTTTCTGTAAGCTCTAGATTTCACAGCGTGGCTTATCCCCACTGCGGCAGAGTGCCGATCCCTTAAGAAAAGCCACTTGTCAAGGCAGCGCTAAATAGACCGTGCCACCTCTAGTGCTCCAGACACGTTTTCATACTTTCAGTGAACGATTTTCCCGTCTATAGATGAAATGGTTTGAGGCTGCTAATGAAAGTTTCACGTCTTCCCCTTCCCCGTTTAACATGTTAAAGAAAACCTGAGCCGCTATAAACGGCATTAAGCATTTTTTCGTAATTTACCCGTGATCTGTAACCCTCACACACTACTTATGCCTGTAGGCTGCTGTGTTCTGAAAATAACGTCGGCGATAATAATTCTAATGTAACTACGTAGTAAGTCGAGTCACATATACAGATTTACGGAGTCATTTGTTAAGTTCTTGAATTAATACTCGTCTTGAGGTTAAAGCTCACTCTTGCGTCCGTGTTTGCTTGCAAATAAATTTGCCTATGAATAGATTTCGCCTTGAGCAAACACATTTTGTTTCTTCTTTTTACCCAGACGTGTTTCGCTGAAGTTATAGCGCCATCAGTGAGTCTATTTTCTTTCTACTAAATAACAGGAAAATTGCTGTGCAGTACCTGTGTACATAGCGGTATAGAAATTTCAGTTTTTAAGAAAAGGAAGTCTTCCCAAGTTTGAAAGCAGTTCTTTATATTACCTTGTTACCACTTGCTGTTGGTTTTGTGGTATTCTGTAGTTTGCGTCAGAGCTGTTTTTGGTCAAATGTTGGAGCGGACGAAAACAGACTTCCAGTAGATTGCACACTGGTATTTTGTCCGCATTTTGCCGGTCGGGGTGGCCGAGCGGTTCTAGGCGCTACGGTCTGGAACCGCGCGACCACTGCGGTCGCAGGTTCGAATCCTACCTCGGGCATGGATGTGTGTGTTGTCCTTAGGTTAGTTAGGTTTAAGTAGTTCTAAGTTCTAAGGGACTGATGACCTTAGCTGTTAAGTCCCATAGTGCTCAGAGCCATTTGAACCATTTGTCCTATAATATTATGAAATAATGGAATAGATGATGATAAAATGTTGAAATGCGTGGCTTTTTAAAATGTATTGAATTAATGAGATTAATTTTTCGGCATGAATGAGAAGCACAATAAGCTGAGCTATGCTTGGAAATAAGTTCGTATTAGTTGATATTATTTTGCAGGGCTAAGTAGTTTCTTTCTCCGCTGTAGATTTGTGCTTACCCTTCTTTATAATGCTACGTTTGGTCGCCGTGTTCACCTTTGAAGTCTTGACCGTGTTCCCATTAAGCTTATCGGATGTTCGTAATTTTCCAAAGTACACAGGTGGGCTTCAGTTCTTGTAATTATTGTACTATTTGAAATAACAACTCATACGACCTTTCTGATAATAAAACAATACTGTATTTTTCTAAACGGTGCACATAAGAAATACATACTCCTCACTTATTCATAGCGACCCCAAAATGGCGGTCTACAATTACTCGCTAAAAATGGCGTGCTTCTCACTCGTTCACTAGCTGAGCGCGAATCCTTCCTTCCTCCTACTGGTACAAGAAAAACTCTTTTTTTAACAACTGAAAATCAAAAATACCTGACGGTAGGCATAGCCTTTATGATGGGCTACCGCTTCATCTTTTCTCTTTGCCTTTAAAGAAAACGAAAACATAAAAGAAATGCGAAAGGTTTATCACAGTCCGCATTTTCTGAGCCAAACTAAAAGTGAGAAATGTACAAGTAGGATATCAAATTGACCACGGTGAGGTCTGGTTATATATAGGACTGAGGTATCCAAGCACGACTCAATACCCGCCCACATAGCCTTACTTCCGCCAGTACCTCATCTCCTACCTTCCAAATTACACTTAAGTTCATCTGCACATCTTGCGGGCTAGCGCTCCTGGTAGAAAGGATACGAGTACGCCAGGCAGGAGGCGACTGCTCGTTTCTTTATTTGCCAATGTACGCCATCCTGAAAATAAGCGAAAGGGCCAGCAACAAATAGAGAAGCAGTTCCGCGTGTGAAGTAAAGCTGTGAGGGCGGGTCGTGAGTCGTGCTCGGATAGCTCAGTCGGTAGAGCACTGCCTGCGGAAGACAAAGGCCCCGAGTTCGAGTCTCGGTATGGCATACAGTTTTAATCAGCCATGAAATTTCAAGTCAGCCCACACTCCACTGCAGAGTGAGAATTTACTCCGGTCTTACGTATCTGCACCCAGAAAAATGCGGTCATTTGAGGTACTCCTCAGTATGAGTTTGTTTTCACACGTAGCAATGTTCATGTGTTGACGCTACGTGGTATAGTGCCACGTTTATACATTTTATGACCTGTGAGGCATTTCTAGTTGTAACTTTGACTGACGTACAGTTGATGGTTCAGTAGCTATCTCCGGACAGTATTGGAGTTTTATTATGGCTTCATTGTTACGTATTGTAACATCTACTGTATATTTTTAATCGGGATGATTTGTTGAGCCGTCCGAAACTAGTCACCAATTAGATAAACTGCCTACGCAACTTAAAACGGTATCTTTAACAGTTATTGTAAAAACGGTTGAGCTTTGCCCACGATTGGCGGCAGCAGCGTCTGAAACTAGACAACAGCAGCACGGCTTCGCTGTTTGCAGGTGTCCCGCGAGTTCTCCTTCTCGTCCACGAGCCGGGGTGAGGCGTCGCCAGTGCAGTCCCCCACGGCCGCCTCGCCGCCAGCCTCCGCCGGCCTGCGGCTGGCCACACCGGTCCGCGGACAGGCGCACGCCGCTTCCGGCGCCGCGTCGTTGCCTCGTCCCACTGCCACTGCCCCTGCCCCTGGCGCGGCCACACTCGCGCACACCTCGACTCCACTGGCGTCGGCGGCGTCGCGAGCACCTGCTGCACCTGTTGCGTCGCGGGGAGCCGCCACACCTTCTCCTATCTCGCGCGACGGCAGTGCCATCCAGAGACATCTGTTGGCGGACGGAGACAACAGCTTGCAGAAAGCCGCGCTGCAGGAGCGCCACCATCACCATTTGCAACAGGTAACGGCCGTCTATCTTAGGCAGTGCATGAATCACCAACTCTCGTGGCAACTCCAATTGGTCTCTCTCGCTCTCTCTCTCTCTCTCTCTCTCTCTCTCGCTGGGCCGACTGCGCCAACGTCGAAAGCAAGATGACAAAGATTTCGTAATCATGGTTAAAGCTTAATGGTGATTTAGTTGTCTCTGTGCTACACCGAAGTTAAAGCCGGTTAACAAAAACGCGCCGGCCGCAGTGGCCGAGAGGTTCTAGGCACTTCAGGTTGGAACCACAGGACCGCTACGGTCGCAGGTTCGAATCCTGCCTCTGGCATGGATATGTGTCATGTCCTTAACGGTTAGTTAGGTTTAAGTAGTTCTAAGTTCTTGAGGACTGATGACCTCATATGTTAAGTCCGATAGTGCTCAGAGCCATTTGAACCATTTTTGAGCTAACCGGGAGTTTGACCGCTTTTATCTCCGTGTGTTACAGAGGAAAGTGCCCATTATACATGCAAAGATAATGATAACATCTGTCTGTCTGTGACACGTAGATTATAATATTGTAACCTCCTTGGTGTATATTACGCGCGCTTTTCAGATTGTATACGTAAAGTGTGTCTTGAGTGCCAAGGAGACAAAAAAGACGCCGAAGTTTTCAAAATTTGAACTTGACATTCTTATGGAGTTGGTTGGCTCCCATGCGTTAACATTAGTGAAGAAGGAAAAAACAAGAGAGAAACTGACGGTTCTACGGTCAGAGAAAAATTTGAATGCCTGGGCAAATATAACGACACAGTTTAATTCCACTCCAGGTAACGTTAAAAACTTTTTATTCATACATTAATAAATTTCTGTTAGTAATGTAAAGCAAAACACCTTTTTTCACGGTGTTTAGGTTCCTATATCAATAACAAGTCTAGATACACAGAGCACAAAGATGGGTTAAAGTGTCCTTACAGTGTCGGTAGCAGTTTCGTGTGTGCTCACGTTGACACCTAACAACATTAATTTACTTTATGGGCAACACAAGAGACCATTGGCCGGCCGAGCGGTTCGTCGCGCTTCAGTGTGGAACCGCGCGACCGCTTCTGTCGCAGGTCCGAATCCTGCCTCGGGCATGGATGTGTGTGATGTCCTTAGGTTAGTTAGGTTTAAGTAATTCTAAGTTCTAGGGGACTGATGACGTCAGATGTTAAGTCCCATTGTGCTCAGAGCCATTTGAACCAAAAGCCTATTCCTCTCACTTTGGTTGGGTTTTACAAAGAATATCGACAATAATTCCCAGCATTCAATGGTCGCTGTCAACATGAGCACACCATGCAAATTCCGCCGACACCGTCAGTATACTTAACCCCAAAATGACACCAGTGACCACAAAATGTATACGACAATACGAAAAGAAGATTCAGGAAGCACTTAGCGGATGAGAAAAAGTGCAAGAGTATAAGATGCGAGGGAGGGAGGGAGGGAGTAAAAAAATAAATTAATTAATTCACATGAGGCAAAACTGCTGGATGTAGTTCGGTCACCACTGAAGCACTTTGAACTGCGAGTCCAAATCGAATGGGTTTTCAACGTCATCATGGATTTGAATGTAGATGTGGTTGAAGAAGCAGTAGTTGAGGATGCCGGCAGTACCCTCATTCGTGGTATTGTAATTAATCCTCAAGAATTGGAAAATCTAAGTCCACTTGAGATTATTCTTGATACTCTTGCTAAACCTCTTCCCTAAGTTTCAAAATATGCAGCAACACTGTCTAGATGGAATCGGCGAAGAATGACCCCAAAACCCAAGGCAACTTCAACTTCACTGGACAGTGTCTTGCGGGAGAGAGCTGAAGTATTCGAGCAACAGCTGGAAATGATGAGAGCGGAGTACCTTGAAGAAATGAGGATAAAAAATTTAAAAGTATTGGCACTCAGAGAGGGAAATATTGGAAGACGAAAAATGCCAATATTTAATTTTTTATATTTTGTCACTTCCATATCACTTTCTTTTTTAAGTTAATAATTTACTTGTACTGTAAATCATTATAAATTAATTTATTGGTTCTGAGAATTTTACGTTGGCATTCAGCGACAACTTCAACATTTTGTTGCTTGCACACAACAGAAACTTTTGATAAAATTAATTATGTACGTTACATGTATTACGTAATAGTTACCTCCGTGAAAATGTTCATTAATTATAGTGCGACGAACTGCTCGCCTTGGCAAATTATCACGATACATTTGTTGACGGGGAGGAATTGGCTCGCTATGTCTGGTCCACTTTCAGTATGTAACAGCCTCAGCAGCTGCACGTAATTTCCACATCTCCTGGTGCCTCTTCCTTGCTAGTGCTCCGTGCAATATTGTGCAAGACTGCCATACGCATTATAATTGGCATTGTTTTTTGTGGACTACACCTCACCTCCACGGATAAAATGGGGAATATCCTCTCCCACAAACCACACTGTTTCTCCACAGTGTTCCTTGTTGCAACGCGAGACCTGTTGTATCTAACTATCGGCGTTCTGCTTCCCTTTGCGGATTTGAAAGTGGCGTCAGTAGGTATGGTCTGCATGCATAGCCACTGTCTCCTGGTAAGTGATCTATTGGTATTTCCCCACATTCAGACTGAGCTCTGCGAGCGCTGTTACGAAATATTTTACTGTCTTGCACAGAACCAGGCCTCTGAGCCACAATATCCCGTATTAATAAATTTTGGCCACTGATGGATTGGCAGTTAAATGAAAAATAGGATTTTCTATTGCGGAAAAACTGCGCATTAAGTCCCCAAGGGGACAGAATCCTTATTTGAGTAAAATCCACTGTACCTATGACTCCAGGAAATCCACCCAGTATGCTGAAACCATCCATCACGGAGTGTAATCCAGCACGAGATAAACTTCGTGTACTGCTGCAAAGATCGCCGATACTTCACTATTAATTCTTTGGCATGTTCTACTATTACACTAGCACTGTCACCAGTTACTATATTAAATGGACCATTTGCATATGCCCCTAATGTCATTAAAAGTCTGTTCATGGTTGGGATAGCGATATTTCGCTAAGTAGGAAATTCTAACGCGTCATAGATATGACTTAATAACCACCACACACTTTCTTTTGAAAGACAGAATCGCTCCTCAAATTTCCTGCTTTCGTAATTTTCGAAAGTATTTCCCCTCCTAAAATCGTTTGGATGTAAAAATCATTTCTTCTTGCATTCAGGCAGCCGTATTCTTGAGTAAACTTAAAAACGAATCAGTCTTGGTGGAAAGAGCATTTGAACGGAATGGATAGTGTCTTGAAAAGAGATTATGAGCTGAACACCAACAACAGTAAAGCAAGGGCAATAGAATCAGGTGATGCTGAGAAAATTAGTAAAAGTAGTAGATGACTTTTACTATTTGGGCAGCATAATAATCGACCCTGACCAAATCCGAAACGATATAATATGCAGACTGACTCTGGCAAGCCATGCACGTGTGAAAATAGTTCACTGACGTCGTACTTTAATTTCAATACAAAATTGTTGAGGCGTTGGTGGCCACTTGTTGAAGTACTGCTAATTGTCTTTCGTCTCGGAATCGTCAGCTGACGTTTGCCATCGCCAGTGGTTGATGTTATCAACGATTCAGCCGCCATTGTAGTTCGCCACTCGCAATGGATTGTGAATCTATGACCACACCAATCACCAGTACGTCAGAAAAAAATCATTAAACGTCGCCGAAGCCAGACAAAAGCTAACAAGCAATCAAATCTTTATGCCAGGAAGACTCTTCTGAAGGCATTTGTCTCGAGAATAGTGCTCCACCTTGTTGCACTCGCTGGACAGCGCGTCTAAGGCGTTCAGCCTGACTGGGTTGCCTCCAAACACGTTTCTGACGATTGTCTTGTTGAAGGCATATGCGACACTCATCGTTGGAGAGAACTTGATGCCAATCCTGAGCGGTCCATTAGGCATGTTGTTGGGCCCATCTGTACCGCGCTGCGTGGTGTCGTGGTTGCAAAGATGGACCTCGCCATGGACGTCGGGAATGGAGTTGCGCTTCATGCAGCCTATTGCGCGCAGTTTGAGTCTTAACACGACGTCCTGTGGCTCCGCAAAAAGCATTATTCAAAATGATAGCGGTCATCCACTGCAGTAGTAGCCCTTGGGCGGCCTGAGCGAGGCATGTCATCGACAGTCTGCCGGCCGCGGTGGTCTCGCGGTTATAGGCGCTCAGTCCGGAACCGCGCGACTGCTACGGTCGCAGGTTCGAATCCTGCCTCGGGCATGGATGTGTGTGATGTCCTTAGGTTAGTTAGGTTTAAGTAGTTCTAAGTTCTAGGGGACTGATGACCGCAGCTGTTAAGTCCCATAGTGCTCAGAGCCATTTGAACCATTTCATCGACAGTCTCTATCTCCTCCGTGTCCGAACAACATCGCTTTGGTTGAGTCCGAGACGCCTGGACACTGCCCTTGTCGAGAGCCCTTCCTGGCACAAAGTACCAATGCGGACGCGATCGAACCGCGGTATTGACCGTCTAGGCATGGTTGAACTACAGAGAACACGAGCCGTGTACCTCCTTCCTGGTGCAATACTGGAACTGATCGGCTGTCGGACCCCCCCTCCGTCTAATAAGCGCTGCTCATGCGTGGTTGTTTACATCCTTCGGCAAATTTAGTGACCCCTCTCAACAGTCAAAGGGACTGTGTCTGTGATAAAATATCCACAGTCAACTTCTGTCTTCCCCGAGTTTTGGGAACGGGGCTGATGCAAAACTTTCTTTGATGTGTGTATTAATTGATAAGAGGCATCCTGAGGCATCAAGGAATCGTCCTTTTGGTAATCGACAATAGTTGTACTTGAGGGAAGGAGAGACGGAACCGCAGACTTGACTACAGTAACGGTGGAAGCAACAATGGTGTGCCACTGAGTTGGACAAATTTTTGCTGGCTGTGTGTAATGTCACGCACGAACCAATAGGGCTGAGTCACTCATTCAAATAACGATTCAGAAGTCCATGGAAGACCCGTTTTCTTCGAAATGTAAACAGTGAGAATGTTGCACCAATGAAAACACAGTTACAGACAAGTTAAGAGTCTATTATGAGCTTCAGATTGCTTTAATAGTATGAATTGAGGCGTTTGTAGTGTTTTAGTGCAGTCCTGCTTTATGCACACTGATCAGCCAGAACATTATGACCACCTACCGACTGTCCATATAAACCCGTCCAGGCGATATCACAGCCACCTGGCGAGGAATGACTGCTAGTCAGACACACGCACGGTGAATGTAAATCGGCGAGCGTGCTGTCCGTGCATGGAATGGGGAAGGCGCGCGACGTCTCAAAGTTTGACTAGGGCAGATTGTGGTGCCCCAGAAGCCCGGCAAGAGCATTTGGCAAACTGCAAGACTTGTCGGGTATTCGAGGAGTGCTGTGATATGTTCAACACGTGGCGCAACCAAGGTGAAACCACGTCCAGATGTCGTGGGGTTGGGCGACCACCCTTCATTACAGGTGTCGGGCCGGCCAGAGTGGCCGTGCGGTTAAAGGCGCTGCAGTCTGGAACCGCAAGACCGCTACGGTCGCAGGTTCGAATCCTGCCTCGGGCATGGATGTTTGTGATGTCCTTAGGTTAGTTAGGTTTAACTAGTTCTAAGTTCTAGGGGACTAATGACCTCAGCAGTTGAGTCCCATAGTGCTCAGAGCCATTTGAACCATTTTGAACAGGTGTCGGACGTCGTAGGATGGGCAGAATGGTAAAACGGGTGGTGAACTGTGGCGGTACTAAATCAGACTTTAATGCTGGGCAGAGTCAAAGTGTGTCTGAACACACAGTGCACCGAACACTCCTAGCGATGGGCCTCTGTAGCTGACGACCCAGGCATCTGCCAGAGTTGGTAACACTTCATCGGCAACTACGACGGAAATGGGCACGTGACGATCGGCATTGGACGTTGGCACCGTGGCAGACCGTTGCGTTGTCTGATGAATCCCGATAACTTTATAATCATTCCGATGGGAGACCAGAAACCGTTGTCTTCCAGGGGAGTAGCTTCTTGGCAGCTGTACTGGGGACTGAGACAAGCTGGCGGCTCCATAAAGCTCTAGCGAACATTGACGTGGGCATATATCGGTCCAGTGGAGCTCGCGCAAGGCACCGTGACGAGCCAAGTAGTATCTTACACTGGTTGCAGACCACTCGTACACCCCTTCATGACGATCATGTTTCTCGATGGCAGCGGCATTTTTCAACAAGATAGTGCGCTATGTCCCAAGGCCAGGAGTGTTATGGAATGGTTCAAGGAATACAGTGGTGAGTTCCAATTGATGTGCTGCCCCCCTCTCCCTCCCTACCCCTCCTTCGTCTCCCTCATCGCTCCCTCCCCTGCCAACGCGCGCGTGCTCTCACAAATGTGGTGCCAATTCCCTCCAGCAACCTACCAAAGTCTTATTACTTCCATGCCACGACGTGTCGCCGCTGTTATCCATGCCAAAGGTGGACATACGGGCAATTAGGCAGGTGGTCATAATGTTCTGGCTGATCAGTGTAAATATCCCATTTGTTGAAATTTGTCAGGGGTCCATTTATTGGATAAAAGATTGTTTGAAAATGACGAATTCGCAAATAAAGACTACCTTTTGAAAACGTTATTTCACGCACAGTGAAGCAATTTGTGTTCAGTGCATAGGACTACCATTTATTCGTGAAACGTAAGTAAAAGGACTAAACTGCCGCACAGCTGTTCTCGCATTCGAATGCGAAAGCTTATCATTACGAGTCTTACGGCGTAACAGTTGGAAATCTACGGCAGACCTTTGGCTTAAGTTCAGTAACTAGTTTGACGTCCTCAGTTCGAGAAAACAGTAAACGTCGAAAAGGGAAAGAATGTTTTCAGACTAAACTTTAATAAGAGAAAATAATAAATGGAATTATTGACGTCGTTGAGGAACTGCGTATACGAGTTTCGAAATGTAAACTTCCCCTTCAAGACGGCGTTAACTGCTGACGCGAGCGTAACCAGGAACTGAACTGGTATTGTGGTAAGGGGATGGGGAGGGACACTCATAGTATCGCGGCGAATGACGAAATAGTTTTGAAATTTAGATACAAGTGGCACTAGTCTGCTGCTTAAAATGGCGCGTAAATTATCCAGAGTGTATTCATCCAGTGATGCATAATGAGAGCACTTGGGACTGCCAACTAGTTTTACGTATATTTTCATGCCTTTTCTAAACATGCTTAACGTAAAATACTTTACAAATAGGTTAATGTGTTAAGTAATTCGGTAATAAGACGTTTGAAGCTATTTGTACATGGAAGTTCGATTGCTCGGTTGTTTAAAGAATTGAGGGGGGAGGGGGGGTTGCTGATGCGATCCGATACTAGATCGCAGAAGCAATCGTCATAGTCATTCAGACGACACAACTGCAAACATTACCCATCTCCATATTTCTATGTGCCATTAGAACACCCATGATAGTGTTAAAGCACACGAATTCGAATATTTGAGTAGACTGTGTTGCTTTTGAACAAATATTGCATAATACTAATAGTTTTTCAAAAGCAACTTATTTCTGTTCTAAATTTAGTACCGTCGCATGCCCTTCAACTGCAAATCCGCTTGCTTCAACGCATCGTAACTTTCTTAGACCTTGAAATTTTGTTTTAGAATTGCGTTTTTAGTTAAAGCTTGCTTTTGGAAAACAAGACGCCTTAGCGTTGCACTAAATTCAGTTGTAAAGCATACAGCATAATCAACTACTGATGATTAAGATGTGAAATGATTGTAAGACAGTAAACGAGGTGGGTCTAGGAATTGCAGATAGAACAGCCTCGGGACAGCATTCAGGGATGAGTCAGTAAGCTACCTTCGCCAGAACTGTTGGCCGATGGCCCACAGGGAGCTCTCTCTCTCTCTCTCTCTCTCTCTCTGACAGACAGACAGAGAGAGAGAGAGAGAGAGAGAGAGAGAGAGAGAGAGAGAGAGAGGCGGGGGGGGGGGGGGGGGGGGGCAGGAAGGGGGGTTGCAGTTTTTTCTCCTCATTTAGTCGGCGCTATTTCTTGCTGGTGTGGGCATTCCTCAGCTGAAGAAGCACTCCTCTTTATTCTACAGTGTTTCCAACTTCTGCAAACTTTCAGCAGACTAATCTAGGACTGCTTAAAAGATTAAGGTCTAGAGATAGTCTGGCTTTGACTCTTATAACCCCAGATTATTCTTGGATATAGGTTCTGAGTATAGCACAATAAACTGTTTGAGTAGTTGCACAGTACTGTGTCAGTGCCTCCAAGAGCTCTGTCATTGGTGACGACCGACATAGCTGTGCATTCTGGTATTCTACGTACTACAATGCGACGCACGTTGATAAGGACTCCGTTCCTTTACTTGCGCAACTTCGGCGTAGTTTGAGATGACTTCGTGGAAGCAGATACACGTTCAACAACTGCATGAACTTGGATAATCAGGTTTTTCGTAGAATCGCGCGACGATTCTGGTAGATAGTGTCGGAAGTCCCATGCGGCTTTTCGCGGATGATGCTGTAGTATACAGAGAAGTTGCAGCATTAGAAAATTGTAGCGAAATGCAGGAAGATCTGCAGCGGATAGGCACTTGGTGCAGGGAGTGACAACTGACCCTTAACATAGACAAATGTAATGTATTGCGAATACATAGAAACAAGGATCCTTTATTGTATGATTATATGATAGCGGAACAAACACTGGTAGCAGTTACTTCTGTAAAATATCTGGGGGCAGGGGTACGGAAAGATTTGAAGTGGAATGATCATATAAAATTAATTGTTGGTAAGGCGGGTACCAGGTTGAGATTCATTGGGAGAGTCCTTAGAAAATGTAGTCCATCAACAAATGAGGTGGCTTACAAAACACTCGTTCGACCTATACTTGAGTATTGCTCATCAGTGTGGGATCCGTACCTGATCGGGTTGACGGAGGAGATAGAGAAGATCCAAAGAATAGCGGCGCGTTTCGTCACAGGGTTATTTGGTAACGGTGATAGCGTTACGGAGATGTTTAACAAACTCAAGTGGAAGACTCTGTAAGAGAGGCGCTCTGCATCGCGGTGTAGCTTGCTCGCCAGGTTTCGAGAGGGTGCGTTTCTGGATGAGGTACCGAATATATTGCTTCCCCCTACTTATACCTCCCGAGGAGATCACGAACGTAAAATTAGAGAGATTAGAGCGCGCACGGAGGCTTTCAGACAGTCGTTCTTCCCGCGAACCATACTCGACTGGAACAGGAAAGGGAGGCAATGACAGTGGCACGTAAAGTGCCCCCCGCCACACACCGTTGGGTGGCTTGCGGAGTATGAATGTAGATGTAGATGTAAATGTCTTCGAGGAATCAGGAGGGGGAGGGGGACAAAATAACATAATGTGCTACGGGCAACATTTTTTAAAGGAAATTTAGACTACATCCGTCGTAAACGTCAAAGTTGGCTCGATCCTCATTAGAGGCGTAGATTTACTATAGGCGATGCATTCTTGGCTTTCTAAGCGCTAACGGACATCACATAGCCACGCGGGATTAGCCGAGCGGTCTCAGGCGCTGCAGTCATGGACTGTGCGGCTCGTCCCGGCAGAGTTGTCTTCCCGCGGGCGTGTGTGTGTGTGTGTGTGTGTGTGTGTGTGTCCTTAGGATAGTTTAGGTTAAGTAGTGTGTAAGCTTAAGGACTGATGACCTTAGCAGTTAAGTCCCATAAGATTTCACACACATTTGAACAATTTTTTTTTTTTGACATCACATAACATGTGACTACCCTTTAAAGTGTCACTAAATCAACGGAGCGACTTACTTCTTAAACACACTGTATTGCTAAACAATGTAAATGTGAAGCTCCAGAAAAGAAAAATCTGTCTGATCAATACTACGCAGAGAAACATTGCCCTCTAATAATTAATCATATAAAAATTTCCTTTCCTTTACTGCCTTATAATATTGCAATTATTGCCTCCGTCCTGCCTACATTCTTTCTCTGATAGTGCTTACTGAAAATTGGGCAACTTTACGTTAGTACGAATCATTTCAAGTCATTGATTCCTCATAGAAATTTCTTAGACTGCCGTAACCTGTATATCACATATATATCCACTACCCATACGGAGTAAGTAGAGGTTAAATTCATTATGAAAATTCTCTTAGTTCTCACATTGATTTTTTCGTACAGTCCTGCCCACAGTTACGCGAGACCTAACTAGTTTCAATCTGTATTTGGGGATACTGTTTACGGTGGGCTGGCGCAGAGCACTAGAGTCATCATAGCGCGTCTGATTGACAGGTGGAACTGGCTGAGCCACTGCGACGTTTAATGAAATATGAATTAATGAGCATTAGTGAGCTTTGTTTTAAGGTCGGTAAAATTCTTTAACACCTCCGTCTGACAACCTTTAAAGCAATAGATCTGTTTTTAGCAGAATATTGTGTTTTATTTGTTGCTTAGTGAATAGGATATCTTTTGCAGATGGTGTGCCTTTGCCATTCTCCAATCATGGAACTAGCTTACGTAGCCAGTTATGGCGAACCTACAGTTTGTCTCGACTCCGAACCATTACGCAATTTGGAATTTGCCAGAGGCGGAAGAAGTGATAAGTGGCAGAAAATTCCTAGAACAGGATCAAAAATCCGTTTATTAAGTCTAATCCCTTCCCACTGATCCAGCAATTCGATACTAACTTCCCTTGACCCGAAGTAGTGACTAATCATTGGATCTTACCTGGATTACGTTCTGAAAAAGACATCTTTTTAAAAGAAGCTAAGTACAAGGCACCGTTGGTGCTTGGTACTAACTAGCGACCCGTCCCGACTTCATACGGGTAGCACTAAACACTTACAGCGGACGACTTGCTTTGCTTAGCGGCAATAAATTACACACACAAGCCTTTCTCTTTGCCAGTGAAAACCGTAACATCTATACAGTAATTCCTGAGGTTAGCCTTCGCATGTAGACATACAAACGTGTCAGGGCCTTTAATTCAGTAATATGTATAGATCAAGACTGGACGTATCTTAATCACCACGATCACTTATGTCTATAAAATTCAAGGCCTTAATCGAATCGAGACGATTGCCTAAAAAATATCGAATGTCAAGAGAAAGCAGTGTTAAATACATGTAAAACGAAGAGCATCTTCTGCTTCGTCGCGTGTGAATAATACAAATATTTGTTGACTCCTTAATGACTTATAAACATTGACATCATTTGATTCCTACTAATGATGAACGCCTTGTTACTCGATATATTGTGAGTTAATGAATGCCCGAAGTCACTCTGTCTTGACGGCAGTTTAAAACAATCCCCATTTCCGTTCTTGGATAAGTCCTAATTGAGATGGTTCGTTTGTTAACTCTCCAACACCTATTATGAGATAAGTGTTTGTGTAGCTACCGTTAGTTTGATTTTGATGTGTGCCATTGGTTAGTAGGGAGAGTGTGTCCCGTTGGGGACGCAGAGGGTTACACTGACAGACGGATTGCTAGAAGTAATATCACATGCCCTTCCCTTTCTCTGCCGATGAAATTAGAGGGATGGAGAAGGCTACCATTACAAAGATTGCAATGGCTCGTTTACGATAACAGCTTTAACAATGCTGTTGAGTTTCACAACAGTGTTAAATGTCATAAAATAAAAGTCGAAGATGGTTTTCTCTTTATACTGCTCCCCACGATACAGTCATCTGTACTAGCAAATTCGGAAGTAGATTAAATCATTGCCTATCCTCTCCAGCGTTGATGCGATGTCACTTAGCAAATGAGACGTTGGTCCTGAAAATTATGAATGGAACGTAAAAGAACTTAGATAAATAATTAAAGTGAAATCAGAGGTGTCGATTTTTGAAGTTCAGAGCGAGTGCTGAGTTAGAGCACTCACATTCACAAATGTTGAAAACTAGCCCTTCTGAAAATCTAGTTTGAGGTGCTTTTGAATGGGTAACACTTGATGAAGGTAAGCAAAGTACTGTTTATTAGATTCTTTTTCCACACTATCTAATTAATATAGAAAGTAATTCACACAACCCACATAGAATTTTTCATTTTCTTCATATCTCCGTGTAATTTCTAATTCTTACTCATAAAGAATATGTTCCAATGAACAGTGGATCGTTTGAAAATGTTCGCCACAATGACAAGTTTAAAATTTCTTGTTTCTTGTTTTCGACACGCATGATAGCGTTGTCGTGCCATTTCTCTTGCGTCATGGTGTTGCCCAGGTAAGTCTTGAGCCTTCTAGGAACATTCCGCTGTACTTGTAGAAACCGGTATAGTTAAAACGATCTTGATGAATTTAAGCACCTCTGGAATCAATTCACCCATTTGCCTGTTTGAGGAAAAGAAACGAACTAATTCTTCTGTACTTTCAATGACATAATTTTTAGATTTACACACATCTAACGTCACATCTCTGTGCAAAGTTAATCTTCTGGGTCAAAGTCATACTCATAAAATTGTGCTACATAACTGCAATCTTTAGTTTTGGATAGAAGAAATGTTTCTATGTCTTTCAAGTGAGTCATATTGGCTTTAGGAGATCGATCATCGAAACACTGAACCACGTTATGTAAAACCTCAATATAAATTCTCTGGTAATTATCCACCGCCGCTGGCAAAAGCCTAGAGTAGAGCGCCGTCATCAAGTTTTCGAACTTTTGGGTGTTCAGGATCTGTGACTTTTTTTTTTTTTTTTTTTCTCAGCTGCAAGCGAGAGCTCCACACTTCTTGGAAACTTCATCAGTTCTCGAACACTATTCATATCGTCCATGGCGTTTTGGAGCTGTAGAGAGGACTTTTGCAGAAAAGCATTCAAAATTTTAAATAGAAGTGTAGTGACAACGATAAATTCAAAAGTACACAGAAAATTTGTTAAATCTTTAACTTTACTACTGACTTTGGATTTTTCGAACTAGTTCCTTGAAGAACAAAATTAACTATTCGTAATTCTGTGAAATAGTTTTGAACGTGCTTATTCTACAGTACTACCTGACAGGGCAGAAAGTCAGAAGAGTTACAGGATGAATAAAGCTAGCACCTTGGGCAGCTTGTAGAGACTCAAATATGGCTAATCGCTTGGGGGACCCGCTACACAATTCGTCATTTCTTTCACATTTGAAAGGTAGTGGTCTCGTTTGCATAGCCTCTTGGGTCCCATGGTTCAAAGAACGGGTCCAACAGTGAACATGCAGAACTCATGTGGCTCAGTTTCTCTGATTTTTGCTTGGAACCCAGAAAAACGCCAGTCATATTGCCGTTCCGTCAGTAGCAATGCCTTCGCATGAGTTGATATATAGAGCAAAGAGAGTACATCGACTGAAATTCTCAACAATACTTAAGCTGTAGTAGATTGAGCATTATAGAAGCCAAAAAATAATTGATTAGTTTGAAAAATATCACCACTGACGCATCGAAGGCAAATCGAAACTTGCTCGTGTTGACAAACGTCGCTAATTTCATCTAAAAGAGTGTTACTCAATAATAAAAAGTAAATTAAAACTTATTGCTCCACAAAGAAGGTACTGACTGAGTGAATATCTATAGGTGCAAAACAAGCTATTTAAATCTCTTCCGGCCGTTGCGCGTTGGGCGTAACATCAAAAACTTCTGAGACGTTCCCGCGCGCGCGAGAGAGGAGATAGAGAGAGAGAGAGAGAGAGAGAGAGAGAGAGAGAGAGAGAGAGAGAGAGAGAGAGAGACGCTAAGCGCCTGCAGTTGTTTCTGGCCGACTGAGAAACGCCAGGCCGGCTTGCGTGGGACAACGCGAGAGTGCAACTTCAAAATTGGCATAACTGACGGCCTTGAGTTTTTTCCCAGTTGTCCTGTATTTGATTTATTCTATTTTTTCTTCCCCGAAAATGTGGGAGGGTTCACGAGCACCGGAGTACCCAAGGAGTCGGCGCCCCTGGTGACATATTAAAATTAAATGTTGCAGGGATATATCATGATAATGATCGTAATCTGACGGGGCAAAATATTATCTTTCCCTTAAAAGACCACACGGTCCTATTTACAGCAGTGTAGATGGTACAGGAATACCTTGTTCATAGACCTGACGCCAGGCAATTATGACACTTTATCACAAACGTAAATCATGACAGTCAAGTGTGTGTGTGTGTGTGTGTGTGTGTGTGTGTGTGTGTGTGTGTGTGTCGGGCCCATGAATAGATTCAACGCGAATGAAAATACCCGGTATGTTGGTGTATTAACGCGGAAAGTACAAAGAGTCTACAAGGAATGGTGTGCAGCTCGTTGCCATGTAATGCAGCCTTAGAACAGCGGTCGTTAAAGGGTTCTAAGCGACAGGGCACTGACAAGAGTATCACGCATTGTCAGTGACAGTCGTTTTCAGACCCGACAGAAATTATTGCTGTCAGGGAACTGCATGCATGGGTCTTTTGTGGTCAGGTAACTCTCAAGATAGAACTGTCCACTGCGGCCCGTAAAGCTGCTCGTCTTCAGCGGGCCAGACGGCAGAGCAACTGGCCAGCACCTGACTAAAGGCATGTGGTCTCGCCCGACTTGTCGCTATATTGCCTCTTTTTCAAAAGATGCTAGAGGTGTTTAACCCACAGTGTGCATAGGACGTAGTTTAAGCAGCAGGCAATTCGTTAACTTTCTGGAGAGTTTCTCGTACCATGACGTGATTCCATTCATTCAGGTTACCGTAAAAATGAAGCACTGTTTATTTTAACATTCTCCATGCCAAAGTGTTACGGTATTCTTCTGCATCGTCTTGCTGTGCCTTCCAAAATGACAACACCCATGTTCACAGTGCGACACACGTAAGTTACTGGTTTGACGAACACACTGGCACCCTATAGCACTATACTGTTCCTCTGAATCAGGGTTCTCCAAACGTTGTAGTCTGCGGGCCACATTGATTCCTCCATGAAGTCATAAGGGCCAAGATCTACCTAGTGGGATAAAAGAACCCTAGCACTCTGTGATCACTGTAATGTAAGGCTAAAGGAAAGATGAAATCGCAAAAATCTAAGGTTGTGGGAATAGCTAGCACTGAAACGAACTACGATTTTTATTTATTTACATAACTTTGATTGGTGGACGTACCTGACCGAATTTCTGGCATATTTTATTCTGGCGAATTTCATCGACAAAAAAGTATGTCACTCCACATTCTTCACGAAAGCGTCCTGCAAAGTTAACGAAATCTCAAAATCATTGTTAGCAACACTATTACTACAAGACGTAACAGAGGTAGAGTATGTCAACGCATTGTTATTTCAAGCAGTGCCACGATAACTTTAGTTATGTAGTCTTCTAGCGAGTAGCAGAGCCAGAGCATATATTTGATAGTTCTGTTGCGTGATTGTGTCTATGTTGCGAGTGTCTCACGAGGTTTTTTTTTGTCTTATGCGCTTTACTAGTAGATGTGGGACAATTCGAAGAGACAAGGAAAATTTGAAAATCGAAATACGTAAAGAAAGTGAAACCTTGCTTACGAATCATCTTCCATAATGATTGATTACTAAGGCTAGTCGCCGAAGTGGCGTCCATTTGATAGACTTGCACCAGACTCGTGAGTAGAATAAAATGCAAAGAATTTTTTTACCTAATGTTTTCGCCAAACTAGTCTGTTAACCGTTTTTTTTCCACTATCGCACGGAGAATGGTCTGTCTGTTTATTGTGGATAGCTACTAGTTTAACCATGACCTTCTGCTTTGTAAAGATAGAGCCCCGACAATGTCGCGGTGTATTGGCCGCGATAGGCCTCGAAACTCAATTGTTGGCAGTATAGGCACCACCGGATGTCCGGCCAGCTAACGCGGGCCGTAGTTTGGAGACCCCTGCTCTAAATCAACCAGTCTCAGTCCAACTGCAAATAGCCGGGAATATTTGGCACAGCTGGTGAAACGCAGGACTCAACATAACACCAGTTGGGCTGCTCTTCGGGATAGAGATGCATCAGTTGGGGGGTGACACATGCGAGAAACTTATTGTCTCTTCTCGACGAATTGAGGTCCTTATCAAGGGTAGAAAATGGTTCAAATCGCTCTGAGCACTATGGGACTTAACTTCTGAGGTCATGAGTCTCCTATAAGAACTACTTAAACCTACCTAACCTAAGGACATCACACACATCAATGCCCGAGGCGGTATTCGAACCTGCGACCGTAGTGGTCTCGCGGTTCCTGACTGTAACGCCTAGAACCGCTCGGCCACTCCGACCGGCATCAAGGGTAGAACTGAGTTTAGTCTGTAATAGCGTGACGTCTCTTGACGGTGTCCGCGCAGTCTTTCGCGGCGACATGTTTCGATAAAATCTTCTCCGTTTACAAGCCGCGTCACGTCTAATAAACATTCGAGCTATCGATAGTCGTCTCTACCATCGTCATCAGGAGTTAAAATCACTGAATGCCGGGGCTGACACGGTGTTCCGTTCAAATAGACGTAATGGCGGGGTCTGGAACCTCCAGAGAGCGCCGCTGTGACGCATGCGTGGGAGGCAAGTTGGGCAGCTCGTAACCGGCGCTGGCCTCTTGCGCCATGTGACGTCACTCGGACTCGCGGAGGGACGGAGATCCTAGGCGCTGCCCAACTTGTCTTCACGCATGCTTCACTCCGGCCTTCTGTGGAAGGTTCCGGACGCTAGCATTGCGTCTATATAAGCAAAACACCGTGCTAGCCCCGCACTGACTGATTTTTAACTCCTGATGACGATAGCGGAGGCAGCTGTCGAAAACTGGAATGTCTTATTCGACGCGACACGACGCGTCTTGTAAACGGAGAAGATTTTATTACTCTTGACGGTGACTCTTTTTTTTCCCTTCTGGCACTATTATTTGTCAGTGATGAATCGCCGTTGTAGACAAAATTCGAAAGCCCGGAGTGAAAGCTGTAGCTGAAGTCCCTAGCACCTACGTGTCGGCAGTTCCGTAGGTTTCGCCGCGCGGACGGATGCGTCAGGCGACTCCTGCCGCCCTCAAAAGGAAACATCGAAGGACAGTGCGTAGGTGTCATTATCTGCGGCAGAATAGCGGCGCAGCGGGCGTGGGAGCGGCGAAAATAAATAACTTCACTGAAGGCTAACGTCGTAACTTCCCACTCAAAGCGGTCTTTTGCTAATAAACCAAAATATCACCGCAGCCTCCCCCCTTCGTAAAACTAAATATTCTCTCTCTCTCTCTCTCTCTCTCTCTCTCTCTCTCTCTCTAACTAAATATTCTCTCTCTCTCTCTCTCTCTCTCTCTCTCTCTCTCTCTCTCTCTCTCTCTCTCTCCCCCTCCCCCCTTCCCTCCCTCCCTCCCTCCCCCTTAGACAGTAAAGGTGAAGCAACGAGAAGACATGGTCGGATGTTAACGTAACTTCATACGCGTGCCCAGCACGTATCAGTACCCGACACAGTTAAGAACGGGCCTGATTGTGGGTTTCCATTTGGCCAGCTGATAGAATCGTGCAGCATCCATATTTGGGGGCTTTCAGATGTCATAGTGGCGCGATGTTGCACTGTAGGGAAAAGTGAGGGTACGCATCCTTTTCGTCAAGGTTCCATTCGACCATGTATGACCACGACAGGGGACGATCGCAGTATTAAGCACCAAGCACATCGTAACATCTTAGCGTCTGCGCCCGCCATCCGTGATAAGTGATGGACTCCCTGCGTCAATGTGTATCATTCCGCACCATTCGTCGGAGACTAGCTGCAGCCATACTACAGAGTTAACGTTCCATACGTAGTTTGCCGTTAACACCAAAAAACAAGCGCCTGTGTTTGGGGTGGTGCTGTGACCAGGAATCGTATGGACACGTGTTGAATGACGTCGTTTTGTGTTCAGTGATGAATTGCTGTTCCCCACTACCCGTCCGCAGCTCGTGGTCTCGCTTCCCGAGCACGGGTCCCGGCTTCAATTCCCGGCGGGGTCAGGGGT
The DNA here is from genome assembly GCF_021461395.2 of Schistocerca americana. Lineage (NCBI taxonomy): Eukaryota > Metazoa > Arthropoda > Insecta > Orthoptera > Acrididae > Schistocerca > Schistocerca americana. Next base: position 424,239,588 of record NC_060122.1, read on the forward strand.
TTTCACCTGCCCCGAGATGACTGGGTGTTTGTATTGTCCTCATCATTCATGAAAGTGGCGCGTTTGGACTGAGCAAAGTTTGGGATTTGTACGGGCGCTGATAACCGCGCAGTTGAGCGCCCCACAAACCAATAATAATAATAATAATAATAATAATAATAATAATAATCCATCATCATCCCCATTAGCCCGGATGACCTTCGTCAGCTATTACCACTGCGATCTGGGGAGAGGCCGCATTATTCCAGTGTTATGGAGAGGCACAGCTACATTGCTCCTAGCGTCACGATGTAGGGAGCCATCGAGTTAGAATTCAAGTGACAGTTGGTAGTGACTGAGGGAACTGTGACGGCACAACGCTGAGTGAAGGACGTCCTCCCTCCACGCGTTACCTCTCAGCAACGGTATGGTGGTTACACTTTCGACGGGACAAAGCTGGTCCACACGTCTACCGTGTGTCCGCGTGACGTTCAGGTGCATCCACGATAGCTGTGTCTCCTACAGGACGTGTGTGGGACCAGCCTGCACGTCAACTCAGTTTCTGTGCCAATGCCCGGGGTGTGGAGGACCAGTTGCAACAGGTGTGGGCCAGCTCGCCTCTAGGAGATGATTAAATGGCGTTGACACCCTTCTCAACAAAATCACCGATTGCATCCAGTCCGGGTGGGTGCAGCGTGAAAAGTCGCCTAGTACTGCCAACTCCGCAAATTTGCCTGGATTTCGTAACCGTGAGATAACGTCACATACCCTATCAACAGTGAAGTGTCGTTTCCTACCCCTAGTCTAGGTGCTTCACTTTTTTTTTTGCCCTTCCAAAACAGTGAGAGCGGTTAAAAAGGGTTCCATATTTTTACAGTAGGCAGTACTCGTCAAAACTAAAAGTCCTGTAAACACATTTTGGAAAACATATACTTTTTGAAATTTGGTCGTTTCATTGCGTCTAGAAGGTCAGTAGTTAAAGATGGAGGCTGTTTTTCTGCCGACTTTTACCGCTCATCTCTTTTTGGTTGTGTTGGTATCTGTACTTAATTCTTTGATTGTGATGCCGTTACCTGTCGTAGCAATTGAAACTGTCTGCTGTAGCAAACGAATGAGAAAAATTAAGGTGTAAACATTGAATAATGTATTAACTTGTTATATCTCAAAAAAATTCAGTATCACTCATTCTGTTCGTACAATTTTGAGTTAAACTGTCATCAGATCATCAGTTATGGCGTGGAGAGAAATCAGCATGAACGATGAAGCAGACTCCTATTACTCCACGCGGGAAATGTCACACATGGCACCTTGCTATGATTTACCCAATGGTGTTAATCTATGCATAACGCCATCCTCAACAACTTGAAAATAAAAATCTGCAGTTTGTTCCAGCGACATGCAGAGGGGTCATTCGCAACTAGATCAAGGGATCGCGGTACACCTTGCACAATGTGACACGCGAATGTGGCGGAGATTGCAAGTCACGCAAACAAGGGTGCGAAGAAATCTAGCTGCTGACGTAATGAATCACGATGTCCTGTGGTCAATTCTGTACGAGCAGTTACTTTATACGTATCACGTTCAAAGCGTCCAAGCCCTCAGTCCATAAGATCGCCATACTGTACCAACACTGAAGAACCGAAGAAACTGGTACACCTGCCTAACATCGTATAGGGCCCCGGCGAGCACGGAGAAGTGCCGCAGCACGACGTGGCATGGACTCGACTAATTTCTGAAGTAATGCTGGAGTGAATTAACATCATGAATCCGACAGAGCTGTCCATAAATCGCTAAGGTACGAGGGGATGGAGATCTCTTCTGAACAGCACGTTGCACGGCATCCCAGGTATGCTCAATAATGTTCATGTCTGGGGAATTTGGTGGCCAGCGCAAGTGGCCATCGGAAGTCTCTAAACTCATAAGAGAGTTCCTGGAACCACTCTGTAGCAATTCTGGACGTGTGGGGTGTCGCGTTGTCCTGCTGGGATTGCTCGATTTCGTTGGAATGCACAATGGACACGAACGGATGCGGGTGATCAGACAGGATGCCTATGTACGTGGTACATATCAGAGTCATATCTAGACGTGTCAGGGTCCCGTATCACTCAAACTACACACACCCCACACCAATACAGAGCCTTCACCAGCTTGAACAGTCCACTGCTGACATGCAGGGTCCATGGATTCATGAGGTTGCCTCCATACGCGTATAATACCTTTCGCTCCATACAATTTGAAACGAGACTCGTGCGACCAAGCAACATGTTTCCAGTCATCAACAGTCCATTGTCAGTGTTCACAGGTCCAGGCGAGGCGTAAAGCTTTGTGTTGTGCAGTTATAAAGGGTACACGAGTAGGCTCCAAAAGCCGGTATCGATGATGATTCGTTGAATGGTTCACACTCTGACGCTTGTTGATGGCCCAGCATTGAAATCTGCAGCAATTTGCGGGAAGGTTGCACTTCTGTCACGTTGAACGATTCCCTTCAGTCGTCGGTGGTCCGTCCTTGCAGGATCTTTTTCCAGCCGCAGCGATGACGGAGATTTGATGTTTTACCGGATTCCTGATATTCACGGTACACTCGTGAGATAGTCGTACGGGAAAATGCCCACTGCATCGCTACCTCGGATATGCTGTGTCCCATCGCTCGTGCGCCGACTATAACACCATGTTCAGACTTATTTAAATCTTGATAACCTGCCATTGTAGCAGCAGTAAGCGATCTAACAACTGCGCCAGACACTTGTCGTTTTATGCAAGCGTTGCCGATCGCAGCGCCGCATTCTTCCTGTTTAATTCTCTGTATTTGAATACGCATAGCAGTTTCTTTGGCGCTTCAGTGTACTTCTCTCAATCGTTTCTGAAATGGAACGCTAAAGATAGATAGGTAGGCAAACGTTTTCATTGAATAAATACTGTTTTATCAGCAATTTTTGTGCGACAGATTGTGCGCGTATTGGAGAATATTACTCTACCAGAAAGAAAACGGATGTAGTTTATGCACAGTGAGACACCACCTCTTTTTCTACGCCTCACATGACAGTTCCTAACACACTACTAGTATAGGCTGGTCGGGAGGCTCCAGTAGCATGACCATGGCCTCCCCCGTCCCTTTCTCACCTAATCATAATCCCGTACAATTTTGCTGCAGTTCGGCCCTTTAAATGAAATGTTTAATCATATCACAAAAGTTGGCTTTCTTTATTTCCAATTCAGATGGCTGTCAGCAACGAATTATACGCTGTCCCTGTTGGAATTCTTTATATTAGTTTTGGAATAATCAAGCTTATCAATTATAAAGGTGCAACAAAAATGTTAGTCTTTAACGAAAATTTACCAGACTTTTCAAATCATGTTTGTTTATTGCTCAAGCTGTAAAGGAAACGAAAGACAAATTTGAAAAGGGGATTAAAAGTTCAGGTATATGAAATAAAAACGTGAAAGTTTGCTGATGACATTCTAATTCTGGCAGACGGCAAATGATTTGGAAGAGCAGTTGAACAGACTGGAGAGACACGTCAACTAAAGTACCATACCAACTAAAGTAAAACAAGGGTCATGGAATCTAGTGCAATTAAATTATGTGATGCCGAGAAAATTAGATTAGGGAATGAGACGCTATAGTAGATTACGTTACCATTTGGGAGGAGGTAGCAAGAAAGGTGACGATGGCCGAACTAGAAAGGAGCAATAGCATGAACAACATTTCTGGAGGAGAGGCGTTTAACACTGAATTTAAATTTAAATGCTAGGAATTGGGTTTGATTCCTTACAGAAACGGTTGTGCCCAGCAACTGCATTCATTTCAATTAGTAAAGAGTACAAGAATCAGTGGCAAATGATGTATATTGTATATCTGTATTTCGTTCACTGTGTTACCGTCTTCGGTACTGAAAAATATGTGACACAGCAACAGTATGGAAAAACGCATGTGGGACTATTCATGTCAGGGGTTGAGTTCACACAAGGCCGTTATATACAGTGACAACATAGCTGGACTGAGTATACGTCATACCGATTGACACTGCCCTCCTTACATGTATGATGCATTGACAACATGCATTAACTTTATATTACCTACACAATTCGTATTTTTTCTGTCATTTTATTTTTTATTTTATACTTCGCTTGTACGACACTGACTGTAATTATTATGCTGCATGGTTTTAATAAAATTTTAGTACCTTAGTTATTTGAACAAGATGTTTTGTATTTTTTTAATCGTCAGTTGTAAAATGTGCAGCAGTAACTGACGCCATTGGCTAGTTAATACAGTTATCGCCATATACAGCTGAGTAACAATACTCACAGCTTGTAAGTTACAACAACCTTGTTTGATGTATGTACGCAAGTTTTTAAAAAGTATAAAATGAAAAACATACGAATTGTGTAGGTAAAAAAACGTTAATGCTTGCTGTCAATGCATCATACATATGAGGGTCCTGTGGACTGGTGTGATGTACACGGAGACCAGGTATTGTAAACAGTGGGCTCAGTGTGACCTCAACCTCTGGCATAAAGAGTTCAGTTGGGAGTATGTGCGTATACAAGTGTTTTTAATGTTTTGACTTACATTTACTGGTAAGTATTTTATGACTGATTGAAAGCTAATGCAATAGCACTGAAGATGGCCACACGGGTCCGACATATAGATATGCAATAAGCATAATTTGCGACTGTTTGCTGTACCCTTTACTACTTTAAATATTAGAAAGTCTCTTCTAGAGGTATTTGTCCCGAGTGAAGCTTTATATGAAAATGAAACCTAGGCAACAAAAAGTTCTGGCCAGAAGAAGAAAAAAAGTTCTTGAATTGGGCTAAGGAAGAATGCTTGAAGACTGGATGGGTAGATCGAATAACTAATAAGTACTGGATCTAATTTAGGTGGAAATAAATGTATGGCACAACTTGAAAATGAAATGGCTCTGAGCACTATGGGACTTAACATCTGAGGTCATCAGTCCCTTAGAACTTAGAACTACTTAAACCTAACTAACCTATGGACATCACACACATCCATGCCCGAGGCTGGATTCGAACCTGCGACTGTAACAGTCGCGCGGTTTCAAACTGAAGTGCCTAGAACCGCGCGGCCAATCTGGCCGGCCGGCCGGCCGGCTGGCTGGCCAGCCGGCACAACTTGATTAAAAGAGAGGATCGATTGGTAGGACACACACTGAGACATCGAAGAATCGTGTGCCATTGCAGAGAAATCTGAGTAGTAAAATTTGTTGAGGGAGACAAATGTTTGACTACAGAAAGTACAGTCAAATGGAAGTTTGTTACAGTAGTTAAAGATCAAAGTGCTTTCACAGGATGGACTAGCGGGGGGAAAAGCAGCAGACCACCCTTTGGATTAAAGACGACGGCGACGTCAAGCTAAATACGAAGTCATTTGCCGGCATGTGCAGAGCTGTTCCTTGCGTGAAACGAATGTCGCTTCGGATCCACAAGAAAAATATTACAGTGTCCTCCTGACGCAATGCGTGACACATTGTTTGGCACCAGCAGTCTTACAAGGCTGCTGTAAACAGTAGGGCTTATTTACTCAGTTTTGTTTCTTGTTGTTACGTAATCTATTCCAGCAAACAAATGCTTTACGCAGGTATCCCGTTCCTGTTGTTTGTGTAAGAGAGCAACGTAAGATGGTTTACACCTGATAGCTCTAACTACAGTCATTAGTTATTACTCACGTAGCACACACGTATCAGTGTTACTGGAGTCCACATATTTGCTACTGCTGCTAGTCGACCGACGTTGCTTCTGACAGGTTTCCATAAACAGGTAAAGCACATTAGGACGATCACTTACCCAGAGGTGACACAAGTTACGCTTTAGCGATATGCAAATATAAAGAAGGCAGTAGCATCGCGTACACACGGTATAAAAGGGCAGCGCACTGGCGGAGCTGTCATTTGTACTCAGGTGGTTCATGTGGAAGGGTGCCCGACGTGATTATAGCGGCACGACGGGAATTAAGACTCCGAAAGCGGACTGGTAGTTGGAGCTACACCCACGGGGACATTTCGGAAATAGATATGAAATTCAGTATTCAGAGATACATAGTGCGAAGATGTGCCGAAAATACCAAATTTCGGGCATTACCTCTCGCTACGGACAACACAGTGGCCGACGGTCTTCACTTAACGACCGAGAGCAGCGTCGTTCACGTAGAGGTGTCAGTGATAAGACAAACAACTCTGCGTGAAATAACCGCAGAAATCAGTGTGGGACGTACGACGAACGCAGTGAGTCGAAATGGGGCGTTAATGGACCACGGCAGCAGATGACGGACTCGAGTGCCTTTGCTTAAAAGCACGACATCGCCTGCAGCGCCTCTCCTGGGCTCGTGACCATACTGGGTGAACCCTAGGCGTCTGGAAAACCGTGGCCTGGACGGAGGAATCCCCATCTCAGATAAGACCTGATGGTGTGGTTAGTGTGGCACAGGCTTACGAACCCATAGACAACTTGTCCAACTGAACCGAGCCAGTCATTGACTTCATGTTCCCAAACAACGGTGGAATTGCTATGGATGACAATGCGCCATGGGACTGGGACACAATTGTTCGTGATTAGTTTGAAGAACATTGTGGACAATTCGAACGAATATTTGGCCACTCAGATTGGCCGGCATGAATTCCATCGAAAATTTATGGGGTATAATCGAGAGATCAGTTCGTGTACAAAAAATCCTGCACTGCCAATACATTCGCAATTATGGACGACTGCAAAAGCAGCATCGCTCAGTATTTCTGCAGGTGGAATCCAACGACTTGTCGGGTACATACCACGTACCATTACGCCGGGTATAAGGGGGTCCGACGAGATATTAGGAGGTATCCCATGACTTTTGTCACTTCAGTGTAAGCCATATTATTTCTAAAATAAACGTGCTACGAAGATCATCACTGCGAATATGTATAGAAATGTGCACAATAAAAGACGTCAACTTTCTGCATTTGTGGATTGTTATTACGTGAAAACATTTTACTTTTTTTATCCATCCATATGTATAGCAGTATGGCTAATGTAGTGAGGAGTTTGAACGAGCTGCACAACTTTTTACGCTTTATTCAGACCGCAAATGGTTTTATAGTCCACATTCTAAGTATTTCGGTCTCTCTTCTTTATATCGATTTAATATCTGCACTTTCTGCATGTTCCAACGACGACGCAAAATTTGATCTTTTCTTTTCTCTTCGCTTCAACAATCAAAACTTGGCAGTTGTCCCCAGGCTCTTCTCTCTACTGCTTTTGTGCTGCCCATTCGTTTCTCTCCACGCAGGAGCGTAAATTTCGAATAGCGCAATGAAGTGAAAGTTTTTTCGGTCTGGCGTTGTTGGTGTATTTTAGATGCAGTTATTTTTTTACTTTAGATCACCGCATTTTGTAAAACACGTCTTTAGATATAGTGATAAATGGAAATCAATGGCTGCTAGATTATGTTACAAGACGCATGTGCCAACAGCTTATACGACGACCACAGTGGTCTCCCCCAGTTGGAATTTTTTTTCCTTTTCTTTTTGGCAGATTTTCATTTTGCAATAGTGGCCTCTACTCAAGTTGCTTTTATTTTCATCATTATTTTACTCCACACTAATCATCAGATTGCCAGTTAATTGCATCGCAGAAAAAAGTAGCCTTAACGAGCTGAAATTAACTTGCTTTTTTGTTGTGCAAAATCCCTGCTATCCAACCACGATGATGATGATGATGATGATGATGATGATGATGATGATGATGATGATGATGATACGTTGCTCAGTGAACTGTTGCAATAGTCTTCAAATTACACACCACTTGGGCGAATTGAGTATGCCTAGGGCATCCCTGTTAACAACTTGGGGAAAGGGACTCAGAGTTAAACGCGGAATCCGAACCACGTCTTTATGGCGGATCCTCAAATCACCGAGAGGTTAAAAGCAGACTGAGAAATTATTTATGCAACCAGGATTCGATACCTCGACCTTCAGCTTCCCAGGATACGTGCTTTACCATTTTTTCAAAGTTTGTTATTCCTGTGGTTTTATTACATATTAAATGTTCTTTTGCATATTTTCAGAACGCAATTGTAGTATTTTACGATCATGAAATGTTTGTTTCTCAAAAAATAAAAAATAAATAAAAACGGTGTGTCTTCCTCTCACCCTTCTTTGTCGTATTCAATCATTCTCAAACGCAGTTTATAACATCATCGATGTCAGTCTTCAGATTACTGTATTCTTTTGTTCGCCAAAACTGCTAGACCACCATACCCGATCCATACATTCGTTTGGCTGCTCTTTCCTCCTGGCGTGAAGAGGCAGACTCCCGTCTCAAATGGTGGCACAAAACTACTGTATTAATTTTAAAACCGTCCAAATGTGTCCGAGAAATCGTTTTCACATTTACTTTTGTTCAAAAATAAACAACCGCAGCCCTCATTAGGGACATTAGTATTCGACTAAAAACCTTCTCTCCTAATCTTTCTCGTTTACGTATCGTGGTTTCTCAAAACGCGTACATGGCCTACAAGTCGTAATGGAGCGCAGTGCGCTTGCTGTAGAAAGGAACTTCCTGTTTGCGGTTTGCTCGAATGAGTGATACGCCCGCGTCATATGTATATATACGACAATGAGTTATCCAGTTTTGCGAAGCATCTTTCATAAGGGCGACACGCGTACGTAGTTTCGCTATCCGCTTGTGAGAACGTGTTAGACTCGTTTACAAAAACGACTCCCAAACTGATACATTCATATGTACTTCCAGTCGCTCTACTTCTCACTAAGAAATATAAACAATACACTTTTTCAGCTATGGTCGTTATTGTATTTACTGTTTTTGTCGTAACTATTTCTAAGTGCTATGTTCCTCGCTTAATGTACAACGCTTGTCATAATTAATACACCCATCCCCGTTTCAGTGAAGACCAACTGCTTTACGTTACTTGATCTCAGTTATTGTTTTCTTAATCAGTTCGATTAATACTTGCCGTTGGATTTAATGTAAGTGCCGGTCTTTATTGTTTTGTTAAGAAACGTTTTTCTTACTTAATTTTGTAGAACAAATACTATTTCTATAATGACTTCCTGAAAGCCGTTAAGTTCATAACATTAAGAAATAAATAAATGTTTACAGAATAAATAAAAATTGACCCCCTCTCTAACAAATTTGACCACCTCTTTAACAAAATCATGTGTACGTCCTTTTTCAAGTAAATGTGTTATAACAATATTATGATAGTGGTTCAGGAGTTGTACGTAAACGAAAACACACACACACACACACACACACACACACACACACACACACACACACACACACAAATATATATCTCAAAAAAGTTTTGCGCCACCTCGGTTCCAAGAGTTCCGGAACCTCTACAGAAAATTGGAATAGAGATCAACATAAACATCATTTCCGCTCTTTTTATTGCTCATGAAAACCAGTGATTGCATGTTGTACCATCATACAGCGAGACCTTCAGAGGTAGTGGTCCAGATTGCTGTACACACCGGGACTTTTAATGACCAGTAGCACGTACTCTTACATTGATGCATGCCTGTATTCATCGCGGCATACTATCCACAAGTTCATCAAGGCACTGTTGGTCCAGACCGTCCCACTCCTCAACGGCGATTCGGCGTAGATCCCTCAGAGTGGTTGGTGGATCACGTCGTCCATAAACAGCCTTTTCAATCTATCGCAGGCATGTTCGATAGGGTTCATGTCTGAAGAACATGCTGGCCACACTAGTCGTGCAATGTCGTTATCCTGAAGGAAGTCATTCGGAAGATGTGCACAATGGGGCCGCGAATCGTCGTCCATGAAGACGAATTCCTCGCCAGTATGGTGCCGATATGGTTGCACCATCGGTCGGAGGTGGCATTCATGTATCGTACAGCCGTTACGGCGCCTTCCATGACCACCTAATGCCACCTCAAAACACCAGGGATCTCCACCATGCTGCACTCGCCGGACAGTGTGTCTAAGGTGTTCAGCCTGACTGGGTTGCCTCCCAACACGTCTCCGACGATTGTCTGCTTGAATACATATGCGACACTCATCGGTGAAGGGAACGTTATGCTAATCCTGAACGCTATGTTGTTAGGTCCATCTGTACCACGCTGCTTAGTGTCTAAGGCAACACCTTGAACACCTAAATTTTTAATATGAAAGATAAATATGTAGGGATTTTATTAAACCGTGAACTATTGAGTCAATGGAACAATTGGTAATGCTTATTTCTAACAATATTTTTCTTTTCAGAATGATGCAGTGCATCACGAATGCTACCTACATATCCTTCTCAGAAAAGAAAACTATCTGTCCACATTGATACTTATTGCAAGACACTTGTTACAAAACATAATTCCTTTGAACCAATATTCTTCCTAGCAGCACTTCCTTCACCTGCACCCTGCGCCCATATTTAAAGTCAACTAAATTAGAATGCATGCGCTATACACAAAGACTGTAAATCACTTGACTGCTGAATTCCACACTACTGAACTGACATAAATCGGAAAACTTCAGGCTGCCAATAGTAATAATAATCATACAGTTGCTGGTGTATTGTGTTGTCAATTGGCTCGTTTATTGTTACAAAGCGAACAATGCAGCAATTTTTGGTCTGTTGCGAGAACTACCTAGAAATCGGAGAAGGCAATTTCAAGGGATATTTAAGTATATATGGTATAAAAGGTGTCCCAGAAGAAATGGTCGGTGTTCAGTTATTTGACAGAGACAATCATCTGAAGCAAAAAATTTCAGACGGACATATGTTCTATCCCGAATGGTTTCCGGGATACACATATAATGTACATTGTTATTTATTTTCTGTATTATTCAATACTCTGGCATTTTTTCTGTGTTCGACAACGATGTAGAGGCAGTCGAAACGAACCATTTGATACAGGACACTTGTGGTCTATGAAGTCCGGAAACCACTACAAATTGCCCTACAAAAACTACTAAGCTACGGCGCATGAGCGTCGCGCGAAATTTCGTAATCCTTCTCCCCCCCCCCCCCCTCCCTCTCTCTCTCTCTCTCTCTCTCTCTCTCTCTCTCTCTCTCCCTCCGCGCAAACTACCAGTACTACAGCAAAAGTAAATAACACCTTTTTGTAGGAATTTAATACAGATTAATTTTGTGGTGCGACACGTTTTTTCTAGAGGCCACAGCTTTAGTGTTATTCCAGTAAAACGTACAAAAGTGACATTAAAACTGTTCTATCTAAAAGCATTGTAAGTAGGCACATGTCCACAGGAAGTTTCTTGTTCAAATCAGCGTTCCTGTCGTATCGCTGAGTAGTGACCATTCCTCCTGGGACGCACTGCATGTATGTCACTTTTCCTGTTACAGGCACATGGTACAAACTACACAGTATGAGTAGTGTGTATTTAAAAAGAAAAAAAGTAAAAACTGAAACTTACGTAAGCAGTATTACGGTCTTAGAAAATAGTGATAATAATAGTGATCTTTTAACAATAATTTAGTTTCGTGACCGAAACACAGTCGAACGCTCAGAAAATTTCATTTTACCTTTCGCGGAGTAATTACCCGAGCGTGGGAACCATTGATCTAATGCATGTGTATAAGGACTGATGATACAGTTGATCATCTGTTCTTTGGAGGGTATCAGGCATATAAAGCTTTTTTTAGAGACATATGCTAAGCATGAAATCTTCGCAGTGTTCTACTTTGAAACAATTCAAAGGACAAAATTTGCAATCATGGACTTAATAATAAATAATTTTAAATATCGAAGGATTTATTTGAGACGTTTCGTCAGCAACAGAGTTATCAATAGTATCATTTTCTTCATATGGCAAACCTAATCAATATTTTTAAGACTTTTGAAGCACCTCGGCTGTAAGTATCTTAATGAACACTTTTAGAAACAGTCGGATGAAAAACTTCAAGATGTCTTGTATAAATAGGTTACTTATGATGATGTTCGTCTCTATAATTTTGTCTAGTAAATTACAGTGAGTGCAGAATGGGGACACGGACTCATTCGTCCGAAATCAATGGAATGTCAAGATTCTTTTGTTAGATCGTGTTCTATTCTATCTACAGTAACGATGTCTTATCAGTCACCACGGGTAGCGATTACGAACCGTTGTATTCAAAGTAAGGTTATTAGGGCAGAGCAAAGTGTTCGTACCCCACCATGTGCTTTCGAACATAACAGTAAACAGCGAATATTGCCAGCAAAATGATGGAAGGGACTCTCTGGGTGCTGCCAGTTGACGTAAGACTCCTTCGTTGTAAGCGCTGGGAAACTGAAACCCATTAACGCCGACAGTCCTCTCTGACGTCACGGATAGCTCCTAATGAAATGTAGATTCCAGTGTGTTGCGACACGCACGTAGAGAGATGCTGCCTTACTACGGGAAGCTGGTCCTTATCAAGGAGGAATATAGCGGTGCTACCGTCATGCTGATGTTATCGCCGAGTGGCGTCAGATAACGCATCCTCGAGCTAATCCACAGCGCGGGTTCTCGCTTTAGTCTTGCTCCACATACGGCGCGCATCACAGCTGCAGAACGCCACCTCATGCCGGTCCACTTCTCCGAGGAAACCAAAGAGGTCAGTGAGCACAGCAGTGCACAGCGGCGGGTTAGACACTAAAAGTGCGACACTAATATACAAAACCAAGATTGGTAGGTGCGATGTTTTTTGAATATCTTAGTCTTCGGCAGAGGGCTGCGCTGTCACATAGGAAAAAGGTTCGCTAATGTACGGAGTATCAGACCACGTATGCGAACAGACTGAAGATTTGTGAAAAGGAAAAAAAAGTGCCTTGTTCTTAGTACAATGAGCCTTTCAGAAGTGGGGGTTGCCTCGTATAGTGTGACAGACTCGTTAAAAGTCAAGATACATGCGTACATGATTCGGCCGATGACACATCTCACGAACGACGCAGTTCTAGAGAAGTAGGTCGCAGCAACAGAAATTACTGTGAGAGGCGTGGCGACCTGCACAGCCAAGTAAGAGACTTTTAATCTAAGCAAACATACGTCACGGGCGCAAATAGGCGGAAAGCCCCGATGTGTATTGGTTACATCGTCACCGATCAGTCACTGGAATCAAGACCGTTAAAACTCAAGGGTATTAATCTAGCGTTCTTTAAGGTGCAGATGGCAGGCTGAATTTTCTAGCAATATTTCATAGTAATTGGTTCATTAACGAACGAATTCGCTCACAAAAATCCCACCCACTCTCTTAATGGCTTGTAAATGAGGGGAATTTACAAAGCCGAACTAATAGAAGAAATTCTATAAAGGGCCGCGCTATTAGGCCCAACTTGTCGGTTAAGCGCTGCGCCTTGTGTTCAACCAACTACTGTGGGAATTACTGCTTGAAAGACTGTGTACTCGTATCTGCCAGAAAAAAGTTGATAGAGCTGACGTTGCTAGACGAACTCAGAAATATTTTTTCGTGCCACACATCTCTCGCGCAGGCTCCAGACATTCTTCCCGTGCACCATCCCGCAATCTCGTGTAGTGATTCGGTTCTCCGAAACAGACGAGCGCCTTATCATTTTGGTAGGCTAGTGTTCGCTCAAAACGTTTGATTCAGCAACGAAGTCTACGTGGAATCAAACTTATGTATGTCTCAAGATGGAGCTTAGCCTTGAGCACTTGCTTCAATAACTCATGCATAGACAGCCATTGAAAGGTGGCCAAGAGGAAGGAGTAAGAGCTTCGCAACATTGGTTAATGTTTATCGGCATGACCACAAGCCTTAAAATCTATTTTTCGCTCGTATTTGAGAACTGTTCGGATACGAACGACTTAATCTTACTGCTTCACAAAACTTTATTATTTTCGTACGACAAAGTTTTCCGTTTACATGCCAATATTCATTATAAGACGATTCAAATGTAGAAAAATTCACACTTCACGCTTGAGGCAAAAAGTCTTAACTGTTGTCTCTTTCTATAAAAACCACTTAGCATCAATGTGCTTCTCGTATTCACCAATTCTTGGTGGCAAACGTAAACTTGGCAGGAAGAGTGCCCACTGTCACCGAAAGTAGTTGCTCTTATGCAGTGGGTTTGCTATAGGGAGCAACTACACAGACCTGTCGTAGGGCCAAATAGATTAGGCAACAGCGAAACAAAAATACATGGCAACACAGATTGGCAATAGCTTCTAATAATTTATTTAAAAAAAAAAAAAAAAAAACATGACACCACTTAACTTCAGTACGAAGTTAGGGCATTGGTACTATGCAGTTATCACTTGCACTGATAGTTTTTACTCTGGTCTGTTGCTGGATCCAGTGAACGATATCTACTATCACTTGTAGAATGTCCAGTTCTCTTTGCGGCGACTAAGACACAGTCCTTGTGCAGTCTTCAGGCACTACTGCTACTCCGGATTCTGTGTTGATACTGCAGATATGACTTGAGATGAGCCGCGTGTACTCCTATACTCACTTTCAGTGGATGGATGTAGACATCGCAACTATTTGAGTGACTACAGCGGATGCATAAAATAGTCAGTCTTGTGTGTCCGTGCCCTCTATGACGTCTGCACTTAACTATGTTGCGCCCCTCTGGAGGCTGGCCATGCCGTGTGGCGTCCCCTAAGTGTATGACTACGACTCGTATCTTCTGGAAGTCACAGCAGTACCCAAAATTTATAGAATGTAGCTGAACGATTTACAATGTAATATATGTCCGAAAGCCTGAACATCCAGGTACTAGTTTACGGCTACAAAAGTACCGTAGAGCTTCCTTCTAGTAGAATCTAAATCACAAAAAGCAGAAGAGAGAAGACGGAGCGCACTGTTCGAAAGAAGACTAAGCGTCATTAAAATCTTAGTACAAGCAATTTACTAGATCATCTTGCATCTCTCTGTTTGTCAACTGCAACTGGCTAGATTCCGGAAACTTTAGGTATCTTCACAGTATTTGATTTATAGTACAGTCTCGTATTTTCAATTCCTACTAGGTCATTTGTCAACAATTGACACAAAGAAACCCATTTGCGTTAATTCCTGGTTCTTCCGCAGAGTGGAATAAACTAAGCATCAGATGGACATAAAATGACTGATAGGGATTTTTGCTGATAACTCCTATCTAAGAACCACATGTAATATTAAGCTACTACGACAAAAGGGAGTAGCAGACATGTCATCTACCCCTGGAATATGAGCAATGAGCCCTGATTATAGGAAGACATTAACATCCTCGTCCCGTTCGTACTTACATGTTGTAAAAGAGATTCTAACTAAACAGAGTGACAGGAAACATGACTACAAAATTACACATGTTAGAACAAACTTCTCAAATGTTCATTTGAAGCAGCTCTTCGGTGGGAGCGTAGATTTGAAACCCATCTGCTAAGTTCTGTATATTAAGAAAAGTCTTCTGCCATCATAGTTAGTGTCAAATTTGTTCGTTGTCGGTGGCCCCAATCAACTGTTCACGAAACTGAACATAATCAACAACTGAGAACTGTACCGGCGACTTATTATACTTTATAATTTGAGGAGAAGGTAGTTTAATTAGCAAATAGGTTTTGTGTAAATATATTAAATCTTTCCCAATAAAAATATAGTAAGATTCAACAATAAGTCCTTATATATTGCAGACGTTTTGTATCAAACCGGCTACAAAGAGCTTCTTAGTTTACTTCCACACTGCACATCCATTTTCACTGACATCTCGCTCGTGGCAGGCACACATAAGACGGAATAAAACATGGCTGGCACACACAGACATCGTATTTTTGTCCTGAGCTTGGAATTATTGCTCTAGTAACAGTGTTGAAAAAATAGAGACCCTGCGTTAGTCTGTACAGTTAGATGGAAGATGTCCTGTCGGCATAAGCTCGACACTTGAAGGCGAGAGGTCGGATGCTTGCGGAATGCGCATAAAAAAGCTGTAGAATCATCCGTGAAGGAAGTGCTGACTCTAGTGTTATCTTAAAATGGAAGCCTGGGAACTGGTGCAGCTTTTCCCTATTGAAATCTAAGGCACCTCCTATAGAAAACCATTGCCTTAGTGCTTTCAGCAAATTGCACGTAACACGCGTTGTGTATACATTAAGATCTTATATTGGTCTGGAATGAAGTAGAGAGCTCGTTGCTTTCCTTTTAATGCGATATCGTGACTGCTTGGAATAGTGAGTGCTTGTGCTCTTGCCATTTCTCGCGAGATACCGCATTCTTCTTCTAGATAACTCTAAATGGCGGAATGACTCAGAGCCTCTATATAACTGAGCCAGACAGCTTCATGCACGCGTCTCTCTCACTAGACATAACACAGGGAAATTGATGAGATAAAAAGAAATTGCAGTAATTGCATCAGTAAGATGGCCATCTGTGAAAGATACAAAAAGTTTATCAATCAGATCTTGGCGAAGGATCTATTAGAAAAAACTAGGCAGTTCTATTCGTCTGTAAAGTCAATGAACGGGAACAACGATAAGCAGTTTCCCGTCTCCTGGTATTGCAAACCAATGAGGGCTACTCAGAACGAACATGCTTAAGACGTAATCCTAACAGATTTTACGTGGAATGCATTGCTGAATTAGTCCCTTCCATAGTTGGCATTTATCGCTGGGCTCATAGTCCCAAGCGCCTGGGAAAGTTCGCAGTTCACTTCGGTTCACAAACAGTGATAAAGAACGAATGAAGAAAATTATAGACAAATATCGCTAACGTTCGTCTCTTACATGATCCTAGTACGTATTCCTGACGAAAACTGGATTCTCTCAAGGAATCGGTACAATTTCAGGAGAAGCCTTTCTTATGAAAAGCACCTCGGTGTAGTCAGATACCTTGCAAATAGTGGTTACAAGTGAGCAGGTAAATTACGTCTTCTAAGATTCTCGTAAGGCTTTAGACAGTGTCGACTGATACGATTTCTTTTTCTGTCGGTATATGGTGCTTGGAGCAAAGAGAGAGAAAATGGCATGAAATTAAGAGATTATTGGTAAACGTGGGTTACCTATAACGTCGGAGTTTATAAATATTTTAAGGGCAATGTAAGAAAGAATCAGTAGTAGGGTAGACACATGGGAAGATTGGAGTTGTTGGGGTCTGGTGCAGTTTGAGGCATCTACGGTATAGATCAAAAGCATCCGGACACCCCCATATAAGGCGGAATTGACCAGTAGATGTCACGAGAGGCGAATCGGCCAATAAAGGAGGAAGTGGGGAATATTTTGTTGTCAGTAGAGCAACAGTAACAGTAGAATGGGTACTAAGTGAGGTTAGACTTGAGTCACGGACTGCCATACATTATTCTAATAATTTCCGGGTATGCAGCCGGATCCCGTCGACATTCTGGAACGATATTTCGGCCCAGAGACGTCTGGCCATCATCAAGTGAGTACAAAACTTCTGAAGAGCCCAGGTGCAGTCGCGGTATTTATGCCGAATCTCGCGCATGCGAAATGTACTGGCATCCTACAGCGCATGCGTCAGGTGTTGACGTGCGCGGCATAGCCGAGTTGTACGTGCTGCCCTCGCCGTTGAAAGTAAAAGATAATCAAGTCATTGAATATCAAATGACGCCGTCGATTCCGCTGTGATTGTATAATTTTAATAACAGGATTCCAATTTTTATCCAGCTGAAAGCCGTTGTCACGATTTATAAGATTATCGGTAAGACGTATTTCCACTGATTCTTTGATTACAGAATCCCAAAATCCAGAAACTGCAGCCAAATTTTTTGAATGTCCCAAAGATTAGCTACCACAGGGGACAAAGGGCTCCCCATGGCGACGCCGTCTGTTTGTTCATTGAATGAAAAGTACGTTGAGGAGATATGTTCAAACAAGGCCGTCAGTTCTGCACTGAATAAGTTTTTATGGAGGATTTTGAGGAGAAAGCACCTGAGTCTGCTGTTTTAAGGCCTACAGTCTTCTGGCGGCAAGTAGATGATACTTTTGTTGTATGGCCTCATGGCAGACAGGAACTGGAGAAATTCCTTAATCACTTAAACTCATTACATGAGAACATCAAATTCACGATGGAGATTGAAAAAGATGGCACTTTACCATTTCTAGACGTGCTAGCACGCCGTAAAAATGATGGGTCATTAGGACATTCTGTGTACAGGAAACCGACTCACACAGATCTGTATCTCCAGGCGTCAAGCTGCCATCACCAGCACAAACAGCCGGTGTTCTCAGTACCTTAATACATCGAGCGCATGTAATATCGGATGATGAAAACCTCCACGCAGAATTAAAACACTTGGAGAAGGGTTTTAAAGAGAGTGGCTACACTTCACGCCAAATAAGGAAGACCATGCGCAACTGTCATAAAAAGAAGTAACGCACTGAGGACGCTGATGATGACTATAAATCAACTGCGTTCCTTCCATACGCCGGGAACGTGTCGTCGAAAATAGGCAGATTACTGAAGAAAAATAAAATCGAGGTTATCTTCCGTCCACCAGCAAAGAACCAGGCCCTGGTTGGATCCGTTAAAGGCGATTTACAACTGAAGAAAGCAGGCGCCTACAAAATTCCCTGTAAATGTGGCTCTGCATATATTGGCCAGACGACAAGAATTGTCTATGAACGATGTACAGAACATGAAAGATACACCCGTCTGCAGCAACCGTGAAAATCGGCAGTAGCAGAGCACTGTATTTCTTTGGGACATTCAATGGAAAACAATGCAACAAAAATTTTAGCTCCGGTTTCCGGATTTTGGGGTTCTTTAATCAAAGAATCAGTGGAAATACGTTTTGCCGATAATCTTATAAATCGTGACAACGGCTTTAAGCTGGATAAAAATTGGAATCCTGTTATTAAAATTATACAATCACAGCGGAATCGACGGCGTCATTCTATAATCAATGACTAGATGATCTTTTACTTTCACTACCGAGGGCAGCACGTACAACCCGGCTATGCCGCGCATGTTAACATCTGACGCATGCGCTGTAGGATGAAAGTACCTTTCGCATGCGCGAGATTCGGCATAAATACCGCGACTGCACCTGGGCTCTTCAGTAATTGTGTACTCACCTGATGATGGCCGGACGTCTCTGGGCAGAAATATCGTGGCAGAATGCGACGGGATCCGGCTGCATACCCGGAAATTATTAGAAGAAGAAATACGCCGGGAAAATTTCAGAAGTAAAGTCACACATTAACCTGTCCCGAGTACACAACATATTTTTTGACGTGTAAGTGGATGAGAGTGTGTTAGGTGAGAGATGGTGTTCGGTGTCCAGGCTTCCGGCAGCGACACCGGGAGGTCGTCGCCGTCACAGTCGCAGCCGCAGCAGCTGGAGCTGGCGTCGGTGTGGGTGTCGTCGTCGACGATGACTGCGTCGGAGGGCTCGTCGTCGGCGGGCACGACGGCGACGTCCTCGACGGCGGTGCTGGCGCCGCCCAGCCGGCCGTCGTCGCCGGGCAGCTGGGCCTCCAGCAACCAGCAGCTGGTCGCCGCCGCTGCCGCCGCCTCCGCCGCCGCCCCCGCCACACACCCGCCAGCGCCCTGCTGCCAGGTACTCCTCACTTACTCGAATCAGAAAACAAATTCAATACATGGTATTTACCATTACAAACAGTTGAAGGAATTACTAAGGTACAATACTCTTGACCTGTTGTGAATGACAAAATATTCCGTATTATGCAGTAATTCTTGGCCAGTGGTAGTAGGCTAATGGTTTCAACGCCGGAAGCGGCGAACCAGTATTTGGACTCTGTGGTGTGCGTACTGTAAGACCTTCGGTACACACACCATCAGATTATTTGACTAGTCGTTCTAACGAAGTAGGCGAGTGTCAGTAATATGTCTCGTGGTCTTATCGTGGCGTGTTTATCTTCTGCCGTTAGGTCAGACGATAGAAATGCCACTTGCTCGCTTAGAGTAGCAGATTGACGGTGACCAACTTTAAACAGAACTTGATTAATTTTCACACACATTTATTAAAATAATAAAAAGGCATAGACATTACGTAACTTGGTTCTGGATGCTGTTTACAATTGACAATCTGTATTCCTTTGGTCTTGGTACGTTAATCTTATTCTCACATATCTCTGATACTTGACAAAGTGTCTATTCATTTATCTTCATGGCTATGTACAGGAATATGGTAATCTTATTAGGCGCAGACTGAAACTTGACTATAGACTGGTACAGACTAATGCAAGAAAATGCAGACTGACTAATCGGAGATCTTTACACTCGTTGTAATACCTCGCGCGTTCAGGTATCACTGCGCGAGTGTGATCCGCGAGGAGAAAAAGTTCTACGTTAGCAGCAATCTCATTGGCTGCGTTACGTATTAATACGCGGATCGGCGGAAGCAGATTTTGGTCCGTCTCTAAGACAGCGCCATCTCGTAGTGCGGAGACGGAGGATCCCTGCGCCTGCGCTGTTGTGCTTAGCGGGGCGCGCTCTAGTGGGAAAGTTGTGTACGCGCTGACTATGCGGAACTATGTACACAACAGACTCCATAACGGATGCTGGCTCTGCCGCTCTTGTGGCACGCAACTGCGGTCTACGTGACTAGGTTCCCATAGTTTACAGGGTGGCAACGAGTTGATATTCTAAAACGGCCATTCACAGCACGTCGTCACGGAGCCATTCAGGAGGGCAGTCTGCAAAAGAAGCCGTATAAATAGGGCGCTTCTACCCTCTCTGTGAGAGTGCAGTACCAGCAATGAACCGATGACGCCTTCTCAACGACATTCGTCAGCGGGAACCGGACTTACGCTATTGTACTTACCCTGGCCAATGAGAGACACGTAGCAGACTTAAAAAATGGAGTCAGTCGGTTATAGATGGGAACCAGTGGGGACATTCCACCCTGTTTCTCAAGTAGTCCTACCGAGACCTACTCTGCACCATTCAAAGCTTACTTTTCAGCCGTGGCCAGGGAATCAGCAAGCGGCCCACCACCAGTTAATCCCACCGAATTCATCGACCGAGATAATGTCCCTTGTCGCGTCTCGCTTTTTCTCTTACTCCCTTCCGGGATACGACAGATGAGAGTCTAGCAACTTCGACTGCACGCGGTGTCCTGAGGAGAAGAGTTCCTCCTGTGCAAAATGCGGGGGATAGTTGACAATCCAATAGCTGCTCATGGTCTGTGGCTCTGTGCAGTCACAGGTGGTGGAACCCACAGGAAAGTACCATTTCCGCAGGTTTACTCCAGGATCTACCAACTGTTGAGTGATCTCCACTCAGTCCATCATGCCCAGGCCGGGGGGCTTCCGAAGGGAGGGGCGGGCAGAATTATTCTCAAGTCGAGAGATTCACAACCATTTTCTTGCTGCAGTTGCTACTGTTTGCGTGCCTGAAACAGCCTTGAAGAAACTTCTTCTGGATCTCAACCTTGGAGCTGTTGGAACGTTCGCAGGTAGTGGATGATTTTCTCATAAGCCTGATTTATTCTCCCCGCATTGGGAGCTACTGGAAAACGAATATCTAGTGGTACTATCCCAGCGAGTTGGTAGAGGTTCAAAAGTGGCATAGATCTGAAACAACCTACACGTTTCTTTTAACACCTCGTCCACTAAGTTTGCGGGGGTAGATTTGTATCAGTCTGGGCACCCGTAATCTGCAGCATTGCAACATGTTGTTAGTGCTGTCAGTCCTCGGGTTTGTGGTTAAGAGCCCCACGTGCTACCTCTGGTATTGCGAAGAATATTATTTTTGGCTTCCAACTTCATTCTCGTGTTCTTGCTATACTGCATGTAGGTCAGATTAGGATATAGAGTTACTCCCACGTATTTTCAATGGATCTTATTTACTAAATGTATCCGTTGCCTTGTTATGTCGAGTTTCCGACATTCCCGATTGTGCTAAAAAACGCACACAGTTGTGTTTCAGCTGGGTTTGGACAAAGCTGGTTGTCACAATAATAGGCACTCAGCTGATCAACATTTTTCACTTATTTGCCGGCATTGACTCTTGACCTGCTGCCTACACTGCGAAAGACGAAAGAAGAATCCTGTCAGTTAAAGGGGTAGTTCACTGCTGCCACGCATCTTCACGGAGTTATGGGCAATTCTCCGGCTGTTTTTGTAGCTCGCAACATTTAAATGCTTTTCCTGCTATTTTTCGCTGCTTTTTCCTGGGTGCGTCATCTACGATAGTTTTCTTTATCTAGATGGTCTTGTCGGTGGCAGCTGCATTGCCGCCAGTTGTTGTGACCATCTTTTATGGACGCTACGCTGAATGTTCCCGCCTACTGCCTGAATCTTCGCGTTGTTAGGCCGCCGCGTTCTGTCTTAGTAGATGTGGGCGGCTACTCTAAAACGGCCTGTTAGACGCCCGACTATTATGCATGTCGCACAGCTGGCCTGTCGGTAAGGTCCTTCGTAGGTTGAGAGTTAATCGCAGTGCTCTGTTCCCAATTCTTAGTAACTTCTGTATGTGCATTTCGGCGGATCGACCCAGGACGATGGCATTCCAGTATAGGGCGGAGCAGAGCCCTTCACAACGTGATAAAAAGATGCGGTGGTAGGGAGGAATCCGGACTCATTAATGGCTACAACTTCCCGAGTCGACGGTCGGTATTGTTAGTGATGTCACGTATGTGAGATGGCGGTTGAGTGCGATCTAAGGTCTCACCACACAGAACAGGGATACCTGTGGTGTCGATGCGTGGCTATGCTGAAGGTATGGTTCGGCGATTAACTACCAAAGACTACGTCTTGACGGTCACTTAACGGCCCTAGTGTGCATTTTGTCAGAGGCGAGCAACAATCGATCTTGGAGTATGTTGTCATCTATGCTGTGGCTGAAGATGGCTGCATCGTCAGCGAACACTTAGTTTTACGCGGTCGTTCTTAGATGGTCAGCGGTGTAAATCGTGTAAGGTTCCGTCCAAGGACCGCCCACCGTGGCTCGCCAGCACGGATAGGACGAACTGTGGACGTTATTGATTCAACTCACTAATGGAAGGTTCTGACGCGGGTTGCTTCTCATGGTCTGACACAACCTATTGCGTAAGGCGATTTAGTTTATATTTCTATGGCAACGCACCTCTATAGACGACTATTTTCAGTGTCGAAGCTTTGGTACGGCGAACAGCTATGCAATTGACAGTATGTAGAAAGCCTCTCCGCTTAGTGGTGTAAGCTGACTGTCAATCTAGCACGAAGGTATGTTTTTACTATTGACGTTTGATGAACTCTGACTCCATTAATTTTAAATTGTATTGTAAGTTGCTGTAAATGTATTGGTCCTCGCTAGATGTTACGTCACCTGAGAAAAGCACGTGGGTGCACCGCACCGTTCGGAGGCAGGCGCCTAGGGGAGGGACCGCAGACACCAACACGCGTTGTCAAACTGGAGAAAAGAAAAAGTTTTCCAATGCAGGAGTGGGGGTGACAAATGGCAGAGTCCGCAGGACGGTAGTATTAGTAAAAACACAATTAGTAAAACGGTATTGAAAGCTCTCAAGGAATCATATCTGACTGTCAAGAATAGGATTCCGTAATATTAGCAAACACAATTAGTAAAACTGCATTGAAAGCTCTCAGCAATTACATCTGACTAGCAAGGATACGTTCAGGTAGGTAACGTAATTATTATTATTATTATTATTATTATTATTATTTGTGATTTCGTGATGAGGTGGTGAAATTGAACCGTATTTCCGAGACCTATTACCAGTCATTGCAGATATGTGACGTATTTTTCGAAGTGGAAGCGTTCTTTTCCAATTTATGTAATTCACGAACCTACAGCATATTCTCATATTAATAGAGTAAGCAATGTCACAGAGAACCCTCCGTTGACCATCCTAAAGAGGTATTACAATGATTAACCTGTCATAGACCCCTTTAAAATTGTTTTGAGTTAAAAACTACTACAGAAGCTGCATATGAGACATGATATGCACAAAGGTGAATTGAAAACACGAACAGTGCGCACTAACGCCGTGTGGTTGGTGGTTCATGAAGCTCTGCCAACATCTGAATCGAGAAAATTATCAAGCCGTAAATATTTGACCTCTCACGTTCAGTGTGTATTGACAATACTGAGAATATTTTAAGGGCTTTTAGTACTGCACGTCAACATGGTTTCAAATTATTATTGAACGTCTGAGGGCCGCTTAATACTATACCTGCTGTCTTGCAAATTGACTTCCATTTCTTCTATCACGTCAGCGGACTGTAAGTTCCCCTCGTAGAGACGTGTAGTGTATTATTTCCGCCTACTCATACTCTCCTCTGCATTTAACATTATAATTCCACCATATCGACATCTTTACTTTTAATTTCACTGAAGGTTCTGTCATCCCTACGCGCTGAATCTGCACTTCGAACGACCATTTCTTTTTCGATTTCTTCACAGTGTACTGTAATTCAATATCATCTACGCAGACGAATCCGACAGTACCTTCTCCTGTCTGCTGTCCCCCAGAAGTTAACATTTTAATTTTACCAGGATTTGGCATTATTTCACATATTGTATGTCAAGAAAGAGGGAAGACTGAATGGCCGTCGGCCGGTAGATTTACCGCTATTGCCGCAAGTCAGTCTCGCTAAAAAGGAAGTATATGAAGGAGGTATCCTCGGCTCTCGCTTGGTGCCATGCAACAGACAAAACAAACACTGTTGTGCTGTGTCATTGACTTCTTAGATCGTAATACGTTGAGGATATCACTTAAAAATACACCAAACGTCACTCAACTCTCCAGGAACAGAGTGGGTCGAAAAGTTTGGCCCTTTACAACACGTTTGTTCATTTGATGGAGCGGGACGCGAATTCGATTTGCGAAGATGTTTTAATCTAGAATGGAGGGACGTAACTGGCCTTCCTTGTTCCTGCTGGGTACGCCCTTGGCGTTGCGGCGTCTGGTAAGTCACGGTGCGTTGTCCCCACCTGTACAGAAGGGCAAGGTGTGCGCCCTAGAGCTGCTGGTACCGGTACGTGGCAGGTGCGTGCCACGCACTGCTCGGGGGAGGGCTGGAGCTGGAGCTGACTCACCCACCTGCAGCACGCACGCACGCACTTACTACGCCCACCACTGCGGTGTAAGTCTCTCAATCTGGCGGCACTTGTCAGCGCCTTTCATGGCTCAGTGCACCCGCGGCTATTATTGTCGATCTCGCTGGCGGCTGTTCTTCAGCAAACTCAGTAACAATAGCGGTTCTCGGAAAGGTGACGCTGTTTGTGGCTCTGCTGTGTATGAATGGCGATCGTAAACAGACCCCACGACAGCGGTGACTGATTTCAGCGCGCTGAACGACGAAAGTCGCCGAGGAATACTTGCCGGTCACCGTATGAAGCAAGGGAAATTAGAGTTTAACGTCCCGTCGACAATGCAGTCATTAGAGACGGAGCACAAGCTCGGATTACGAAAGTACGGGGAAGGAAAGCAGGCGTTCCCTTTTCAAACGAACCGTCCCCGCATTAGTCTGGAACTATTTAGGGAAATAACGGGAAACCTAATCATGGGTGGCCGAAGTGGATTGGAACCTTTGTCCTGCCGAATGCGAGTCCTGTGTTCTAACCTCTTCGCCACCTCGCTGGATGGTCACCTTGTCTCGCTATTCTTCTCTGATAATCCGAATTCGTGTGTGTCGAGGTCCAATTTGCGAAAAAAAATCCATATATTCTTTACATCTACATGAATACTCTGCAAATCACATTTAAGTGCCTGGCAGAGGGCTCACCGAACCACCTTCACAATTCTCTATTATTCCAATCTCGTATAGCGCGCGGAAAGAATGAACACCTATATCTTTCCGTACGAACTTTGATTTCCCTTATTTTATCTTGGTGATCGTTCCACCCTATGTAAGTCGGTGTCAATAAAATATTTTCACATTCAGAGGAGAAAGTTGGTGATTGGAATTTCGTGAGGAGATTCCGTCGCA
Source organism: Schistocerca americana (assembly GCF_021461395.2). Lineage (NCBI taxonomy): Eukaryota > Metazoa > Arthropoda > Insecta > Orthoptera > Acrididae > Schistocerca > Schistocerca americana. The sequence continues at coordinate 424,265,376 of NC_060122.1, forward strand.
ACGAAAAACGCCTTTCTTTTAATGATGTCCATCCCTAATCCTGTATCATTTCTGTGACACTCTCTCCCATATTTCGCGATAATTCAAAACGTGCTGCCTTTCTTTGAAATTTTTCGATGTACTCCGTCAGTCCTATCTGGCAAGGATCCCACACCGCGTAGCAGTATTCTAAAAGAGGACGGACAAGCGTAATGCAGGCGGTCTGCTTACTCCCTATTGAAGCGAAGTCAAACGGCGGGGATTGTGTTTAAGCCGACTCCTAATGACCTCACGCCCAGCGTGTTTGTCTGTCCGACCATCCAGACTTTCGTTATCCTTCGTATCCTTAAATCTGTTTTAAACAACGCTGAGATCGTTCATTCAGCGAAGTCGGGGCTGATGAGTTTCCCGTATTGTTGTCTAGTTGTAGCTTAGGACAGACCTCTAATGAAGCCGACGTGACGCTTAACTCCAACTTTCGTTTCGTCTTACTAAACTGAAGCTAATGACGTTCCAAACGCAGTTTTTCAGGACGACCCGTCGTTCACGACGACTGCATCTCGTCAGAGTCCAATGAAATTCCTGGCTACGTAGTTGTGTTGGTGACAAAAGTTAGTTTCGATCACTGGAGCTCAAATTCAGATGCCCCGATATCTAATGAATGAGAACGCTTTGCCTCATATCAGTACTCTGCAAATTTCAAACAAAACGCGTCGTGACATTCCACCCCGTAGGATTACAGTGGTTCAGCATTCAGAAAGTAAATCACTGCTCGGAATTTGCGTTCTCCAATTCTTGCATCAGGTTTTCCTCACTCCATCACAATCATCGTTTAATCAGTCACGGCAGATACTTCGCATTAGAGTGGTTTTTAGTGAAGTTAATTTGAGATTTCAGGGCTTCATGTTTACTTACTCGCAATACATGTGCGTACGTTTATCTACATTTACGGCGAGCTGTCAGTCACTGAGCCGGTATTAATTATCCTGCAAATCCTCTTGGATTTCAAAAGGTATTTATGATAACAGTATCGTTCGACCAACTGTTAGCGTGATCGTTGAACACTATTACTGAGGTTGTCTGCAATACTACGTGACGAGGGCCTTGACACAAGTGCACGGGAAATTTTCGCCTTCATATGCACGCAAGATGTCTACCTACATCCAACGGAACGGTGGTCATTACAGCATGTATCTTGTAGCTTTTAAACATTGTCCCCTCTAGTCACATTTTGTATTGACGTTTCTAAAATCCCAGTTGTCTCGTCCCAGGCAAAGCCGACCATAAGCCTGCAAAGATCGAACCGTGTGAAGACATTACTTCTCCCCCCACCCCCCCTCTCCCTGCCTCCCTTAAGGTTTGTGAAATCTCTTTATGTTCAAACGAATCAGTTGTCGCATGAAAGCGAAGAACAGAGTGTAAAAATTATCTGGAAACCGAGGAAGCATATTTTGTGAAAGTTTTTTCGTGCTGTGGCAGTTTGAGGAACGTATTTGGGAGTCTATTCGAGAAATGTTGTTTAGCAAGCTGAAAGAACAAATATTGCAGATTGCTATACAATTACTATTATTCTTTCCATTTATCTCCCATAAGAAATATGACAATAAGGTTAAAGGTAATAAAGTAAATTGTCGATTCCCCCGCTCTCCATTCTCGAGAAAAAGAGGAATGGGAATAACACGGTATGAAATACGGTACCCAAAATATGTAGACCTAGATGTAGAAGAACCGTGAGTACATGTTACTAAAGAACTTTAGTATGTTGTTCATGCCGGAGTAGAAACATTGTTTTACAGAATTTTGTTTTGTTAAGGAACTGAAGGATATATTATTTAAGAGCAGCCATAAAATGTTGTTCTCTCTCTCTCTCGAAATTTATTGTTAAGCTGTTAATAAAGTTGAAATAAATGACTGTAGCTCTGTTATAAGTTTAATTGTGAAGGTTTCTTTATTTGTTGATGCTGACTCGTTTCAAACGATCCGTATCGTAAGTGTGATAATACAGGCGCTAGTCTATGTAAAAAAACTTCCCCTGTGGTGGTGGTGGTCAAAGCGGCACTATGGCCAACTCAACAACCTAAACAGACCACGCAGGAAGGACGCAGAGTTATTTAATGTTCGTCCTCTGTGGTCTGGTACTGTTGCTGAGTCGGCCATAGTGGCGCTTTGATCATTACTGCAGGGACAGCTGGTGTAGGCTACATAGGCTATCGCCTGTATTGTCACACGATACGTATGGTTTGAAAATGGACACAGGTATCGGAAACTGATCACTATCAAGATATTTAAAAAAATTACTTCTCAATGTAACTTACGACGGAGCTATAATCATTTATTTAAAGTATAAAAGAAGTTGCTGACCTGTTTCTTACCTGTGGCATGCTGCAAGTTCGTATATATTAATAAAATGCTGGGTTTCAGAGAAATCTCTTCTCGTAAGTTTCAATGCAGGAACCGGAAAAGGCATCGTAAAATACTTCATCGCATTCTGTAAAAGCACGAAAGAGTGAACTATGACGAACATTCTGTTAATTTTATCATTTACGCAAGACGGAATGAGCCTATTGCGCCTGGCTGGGCACCCTACTGGGCGTGCTCATAAGACTCTTCAATCTCAATTAGCACTTTGCGCATTCTGTATACTACCAAAGTGCTGTCTTAACTGGTAACTCGTCCGCTGTTGGTGTAGTACGGGCTTAAGATATGTAAAAAAATCAGATGCTTGCATTGCTGTTAAGAAGTAAAAGACATTGATGTAGTGCTTTCGCTTCGTTCATAAATGTACTGGTAAAGATGAGAAAACAGAGTTCTTAAAAAGCTAGTAATCTTCATACAGTTCACACGCAGCCTAGTACCGCAGTTCCCAACGTATCTCCAAAGTTGTGCGAAGGTTACCATTACATAAGAATCAAGCAAGGTACCCCCTCCAGAAATCTCACAACAGCGGTTACTGTTCACGCAGTGCAGTCTGTCAAAACCATGTCTGCAAAACAGCTTTCTTCGAGCGAGAGTAATATCCGTATCCCATTCTAGCTAGCAGGGAGTAGACCACGCTGCACATGTCATTAATACGCTTCTCACAGTTACTGTGAACTGCTGTTAACTGTACTGTGCGCTGCACTAGATGTACTCTTGCACGTTTCGCCCAGAGTTCACACTTTTTGCATCTTATTGTCTTCAATTACTCAAATATATGGCTTATTGATCATGGTTAACTTTTGTTTTCGTTCGTAAGAAATTGAAAATAATGTGGGAGGAAACAGGGCTGTGCTTGTTGTGATTCATAGATCTTTATCGACTCCCTTATCGCGGAAACACGCTTAAAATGTTGCATGGATACAGGAACTACCGAAGCGTCATCTTCTTCAGGTGAGATTAAGAACGTTGGTGACTCATAAAAGTTCGTCATTAAACATTATCTCGCCCTGTGCTCTGCTTACGACATATCACGGCTGTTACTTCCTGCGTCCGATCGATTATTAGATCACACTCAACACAGCCTCTTTTTGTCACCGCCCCCCCTCCGCCCACTCTGTCCCTTCACAGCTAAACCGCTGTACGACTAAACAGAAATGTTATTTTTTTCATGTAAAAGAATTTTCTTTCGAAAAGACGTGGCACTAGCACCAAAAATGGATGAATTAAAGTTCCAGTAATTCATTGGTACCTTGCCACGTAGACAAGTCTTGCGCCGCGAATGGAATCTTCCCAACAGCAGACTGATTTGCCACAATTCTAGCTTCCAGACGTGTTGCGAGTGACGGCAGGAATATTGTAAACTAAGTCGTCACATCGCTGTATTTCTACTGACAAAACTCAACATACAGCATAATCGCCAAGCTCAGTTAATCATTACCCAGGTTACACTTCAGGTTAGTCCCAGAGGAAAGAGGAGCAGTGTCCAGACTAAGAGGCAGCCGGAAAGCTGGAAAAACAAACAGAACGAAAGGCAGATGATCGGCTCATTGGAGATAACAGGTTCCTTACTTTCAATTCACCAGATGAACATCCCTAAACAACGTCTGAAACACTGTCTGTAGTGTTAATACATACCCTCTATGTCTAAGCCGCGATGTACAACCTTCTAGGTTACCTGTGCCACATTGGAAGTTTGAAACTGAAAATATTCAGTTTATCGTAACTTTATAATAACAAAATCTTATTTTTTTGTTTTGGGGCTCAAAGACAAAACAAAACAAAACCATAAAATTTCGTTATGGATTTATTTTACGTGGCGATGGCAGTGGCCGCATTCCTATTATCGAAGCTTGTAGGGGATTTGAAAATCCTAGTGACCACTGCAACATTTATTTTAAACATTTGTTAGTGATATTCCGATACACTTCTTTGAATGGTTACCTCGATTATCCGTATCCCTGAAACTAGTTTGTCTGTACGAGAATACTCGTTTTGGTGCAACTTGACTGAATCAGATCAAACTATGGACTGGATGTCGTCGGCTGCTTGCGGGCTGCAGGTGAACACACACCCATAACTTTCCAACATGAAGAGGGCTAGAATTCGTTCTCATGAGCATTTATCATAGCGCCTGAAATCTTCCACATTTTCGTAGTGACAGACTAGCGGAGCACGAATCAAAGCGGCGTGATCCTGGAGAGACGGTGAGACTGAATTTCGTCACAGTAATCTCAAAAATTTCATTAATTTTTATAGATCAGAACTGAACGCTCATTTGGAAGTGTTTCATGAACGAAATATGCAGGGGAAACGGGTACTACAGGACACTTAGCATAAATTCTTATGTTTGTCACAAAATGCTATTTGAACTTAATCTAATTGCTGTACGATCGTTCATACCATTAGCTTCAGTTCTTACACACATTTCTTTCATTTTCACTAACAACCTTTGCTTAATCACGCAATGAGGATGAAGCAAAATTAGGGGTAGATAAACTTCCCCTCATAATGACTCACCACAGTTACATAGTCTGACGGCGAACGGACGTTGTATAGAGGTATACAAATCATAGCAAGATATAATCTTGACAGGTATGATACTGAATATTTGTGAGGGGGACCTACAGCAAGTATTAAAAGCCAAATCACTTGCGTGTTAGTTGTCAGGAACGCACATCGCGTGCTATCTTCAATCTCTGATCGTCATTTAGTGACTTCAGAGTCTTAACCTTAGAAACAGCTATTATACCGACAACGCATTTCATTGTGTATTTCTTGACCACGTGATCAGGGATATTTGTATTTTTTCCGTTGTTAACATTCACCTTGGCACCGAGAGAAGTGGCTTTGACGCGAGAGTTCGATTAATAACTAGTTTTGGAGGCAAATTTATTCGTTGCTACCCTGCTAAAATCACTTGATCGTTGCTATGTTTCTACAATGTGCCAAGTATGCAGTTACATCTATTAAGGCGTGTTATTGTCCCAGAAAACAAAAAGTCCAAAATGTCGATTAAACTGTTGACGTGTGCTTGTATAAAGCGAGTATGTTAGTAAGTTTCAGCTGTGGTAATGCTTTCTTTTACTACCAAGACAGTTACAATCTCCGTTACTTTTCTTTCTTTAATTGATTTGCGATACTGCAACAGTTTTCCGTAAATCGACCGCTTGGTCATTGTGCTTAGCGATTCTCTGTTATATACAAGTGAATTTTACTTAGGTATTAAGATACCACCGCCTGCTCTTGTGGGACAGCGAAAATACTTCCTGTTCTGTCTGTCATACAAGTGGTAACTTCAGGACTTTTTTTTATAAAAAAAACTTTTTTCCTGTTGTGATATTTATTTAGATATTGCTGGATGCATCCTTGAAGACACTGATTGGAAAGAGATATCACATTCTCGTTATTTCATAAGAACGAGCCTTTATGGAAACAACGTGGTGTTATTGAACCATTCAGTACACTCTGGGCATGAATGAGCTGGGCTTTGAAGTCGACAACTCACAAACCAGCCCAGTGCGACTTGAGCACACAGTGCATTACTAGGTATAGTCTTACTGCAAGGAACATCCCATAGACAGTATTGCCATCAAATATATTACGCTAGCTCATTTGGATGAAATTAAGGCGTGCCTTAAAAAAAAAAAAATCTCGCACGCATTTCGAAATAATTTAGGGAAACGAAGGAAAAGCAAAATAAAAATGGCTAGACAGAGATTTGAACATTGTTCCTTCAGAAAAAGTGTCTTAGCTGTTGTATCACCAGGCTTGCTGGTCCTGTCTGACGTTAAACAAAAAAGGAAGGAATTCGTAAAGCTACTCGTAGTATAAAATAGAATTCGATAAGAGATGCAACTCGATTTTTCCGATTTTCCTACGTACACAGAACCTTCCAAAAATGAAAGTCGCGAAACACCACAAATTCCTTGGCTCGATCAGACAGAACCATTGGCTGTCATCAGATGCAATACCTTTACATATTACCTTTGCAAAATACTATGAAGTGAAGTACATGACAGAGGGTACACGGTTGCATAAATCACGTGATGTACTGAGGAGTATTTACGATATCTCGACAACTATTGCAGGGGTCGCTTTCAGACATGGTATTTCTTCAGGAAACCTTGTGTACTGCGACTCCATTCCGTATAATTCAGGATCAGCTCCTTCATGATATGACTTTTATTATTTTAAAATAATTTTAGAGAAGTAGCTTGCCTTTCTTAAGTATGGTAAGATCATTAGAGACGGCTGCTTTTCATTAAAAAGGCAAAACCGGTTTGTCCTTGAAGCCTTTTTAGTCAGAGGCTTAGATTACGCGTTGAATCGTAGCCAAACGACTCGAGTAACGGTTGTATTTTCATATTTTGATAAAGTAATCCCGAAAGTAAGTTTCTTCTGCTGATTACTGACTTTGCGATAAGGCGTAAGAGTTCTCCATTATTAAAATGTCATTTTGAGGCATTATGTGGTTCATTTCAGGTTCTTATGAGTAAGAAATCAACAAACTTTAAGCGACCGCTTGTAACGGGCTAAAATTAATTAGTTCTCGAGCCATCTAGCACCCGATCAGTTACCGAGGACGTTAGTGCACTAGAAAACAAGGGGTAAGCTCCGAGATGGGAGAAAAGGCGTGCGTTTCCGTGATCTCCCTAAATCTTTTATTACAAGTTACCAGTCATTGAAGTGCTTGTAACTTCATCCCATGTGCGTATTATAATTACATATGGTTAAATGAGAACGGACAAAACACAACATCAAAATCACACAGAAATGTTACAAAGTTAAGTACTTGCAATAGGTAGAAATCTTCATCTTTCGTCAATTAGGCAACACAAACACTACGATCACCAGACAAATAACATTCTTTCATCACACCTATTTTCATGAGGTAGTGTCATTTGTTAGTAATGTTGAGACGTATATGAAGTGCTGCAGATGTTAAAACATTGGCGTTGTTAGTCAACTATATGTGTGCTTCGTGCATCATAATTGCGACCTCTTACTGTGATACAGAAGGAACCAGTATTATAGTTAACCGTTTCCATGATTACATAATGGTTTTTTTTCTGTGCATCCATACAGTGATTTATACGAGGGTGAGTCAAATGAAAACCTTAAATTTGTAATAACAAATCGAAATTTCGCGCCGTTATCCTGTAAGTTGGTAAGCGCGCTACAAACAGCGTTCAGAATGGCCTGTAGGTGGCAGCATAGTGCAGATGCACACATACGATCGCAGTCTCAGTATAAAGATGGCCGCCCCACCTGCGACTTGCAGCAGGGAAGAACAGCGTTGTGTTATTCGGTTTTTGCATAGTGAAGGTGTGAAACCTATTGAAATTCATCGACGAATGAAGGTTCAGTACGGTGATGCATATTTCTCACAGCAGCAAATCTACGAATGGAGTAGGAAGTGCGCAAATTGCGTGAATTCAGTGGAAGATGCTCGTTGTCCAGGTCAGGCACAACGAGTTGTGACTCCACAGAACACTGCAGCAGTTGAAGCCATAGTGGCGGAAAACCGCCGAGTGACACTGAATGACATTACAGCATGTTTACAGATTAGTCACCACATTGTGCATGATGTGCTCCAGTTTCACAAACTGTCTGCAAGATGGGTGACACGGCAGCTGACTCCTGAAATGAGAGAGCGACGTGTTGATGCTTGTGAAGAACTTCTTCAGTGCTCTAAACGATAAGGTGATGGCTTCCTTGCAAGAATCGTTACTAGAGACGAAACCTGGGTTCACTTCCACCAACCAGAAACGAAGAGAGTGAGCAAGGAATGGCGCCATCCCTCATCACCAAAACCAAAGAAGTTTCGATCAGCAGGGAATGTTATGCTGACACTCTTTTGGGACTAATAAGGCGTCATTTTGGAGCGTTACGTGCCTAGTGGGACCAATGTCACCAGTGCGTCATACACAGATCTCCTAAAAATCATCTGCGGCCTGCAATCAAATCAAAGCGATGTGGATTGCTGTCAGCAGGTGTCCTTTTGCAGCATGACAATGCAAGGCCCCACACTGCCCGTACAACAGTTGCAACAATCACAGGCCTGCATTTTGAGTGTCTTCCTCATCCACCATGCTCACCAGACCTTGCCCCAAGTGATTTCCACATGTTTGGACCACTCAGACACAATGGGAGGAAAGAAGTTCCGTTCTGATGAAGAGGTACGCCACGCGGTGCACGAGTGGTTGCACGGACTACCAAAAGAATTTTTTTCTAAAGGAGTAAGCGCTGGAGGACTTGCATTGAGCGTGGGGGAGATAATGTTGAAAAGTGATACAGCTTTGTACCACTTCTGCACAATAAATAATATTTAAAAAAATATTTAAGGTTTTCATTTGACTCATCCTCGTCTTTGACTATACAGGGTGATTCTTATTGACGTTTAAAAACGACCGAAGTGACGTAGATGACGCTGAGACAAGAGATTCAATATAAGACACTTGGGGTCGAAAACGTCGGGAAATACCCCGAAAGAGAATGACAAGCGTCAAACATGTGACGTCACCAGATGACGCACCTCGCCGCACGTGCAGCGGTTGGGCTCGGCCGTGAAGGGACGATTGATCGTTGCAATGCTTGTATTCGAACAAACGATGAAAATTCAAACACATTTTTAGTGTGATACGCTCTTAACGTAGAAGTTACAAAATTACTGTCCTCGCTGTAACTAAGTAACAGCTGTTTTTACTTTGTGTTTCTTCCCTTTGGCCATTTCTTTTCACAGACTTTACTTAGTAAAGAAAACCTGGGTCATATACTGGTAACTACGCAATTCGGAAGCTTAACTCATTTACCTGTGACGCAATACGGTAGGTTTTAGTTGTACTGTGCTTTGCAGTAGACCAACGGAGACAGTGACACTGGCAAATAAATCTTACCTCATCGTAAATAAAGAATTGTCTAACAATGAAAAAATACGCCGCCCTGAGCCACATCGACCTCAATACTTTATTTCGGTTGGAATGACCAGGTGCGACAGACCGACAGACAACCGTTGCGTATTTCCTGACATTTGCCACCGCATGTGTCGTATATTAAATGACGAGTCTCAGCGTCATGTACATCGCTTTGTGGATTTTAAACATTGATTAGAATCACCCTATACATACACTGCCTGACCAAAAGTGAAGCACCCAGAAGGAATTGTCGGATGATAAAGCAACTTCGTACACGTACATACTACCGGTACATATGTAAAATATTAGAGTTGAAATTCTTTGTGACAGGTAGAACGGCTGCAGAGTGCATTAGTGTTGCTGCCAGGCATGGTAGGGTATATAACAGGGCGTGAACGTCGTTAGATATTGAGTGACCTTTGTGAAGGTCACGGATATGCCCTGTACTTGTGTGGGACAGCGTTATCAGCGTCTGACACAGTTGTAAGGGGCTTCATTATGAATCTTCATTTGGGTGAGTGGTCGAGGCGTGCATTATCCAGATGTGACAGTAGCCCTAATGTTAGCCTGCATGAGAACATAAGGGCAGACATACTGTTCGTTAACGAACTGGTCGACCATGTCTAACCACCTCGACGGAGGATCGCCGTGTTGTGCACCAAGCTCACCATAAAGGGGCTGCATCTGTGCATGGCACCCGGAAACATGCAATGGTCTCCCTACAATACAGTGTCACGCCACACCATTAGTCGGAGACTAGCAGCGATCGGACTACGAAATTACTGTCTCATGACTAGGCTGCCGTTAACACCACAATACAAACGGCTGCGTCGGAGTTGTCCTGTTACCAGGAAGCATCGACTGATACCGAATGGCATCGCATTGTGTTCATCGATGAATCGTGGTTCTGCATGACACCGGATAAAAATGTAAATGTCGTGTGGCTAGGGCCTCCCGTCGGGTAGACCGTTCGCCGGGTGCAGGTCTTTAGAGTTGACGCCACTTCGGTGACCGGCGCGCCGATGGGGATGAAATGATGATAATTAGGACAACACAACAGCCAGTCCCCAGAGCGGAGAAAATCTCGGACCGAGCCGGGAATCGAACCCGGGCCGTTAGGATTGACATTCTGTCGCGCTGACAACTCCAGATGACCATCGCTGGTAAGTATGGTGGCGACATGGGGATAGCTACCATTCTTCCAATATTTTGGGAAGACATTGCGGTGTTAATTCTGGTGCCACTGCGTGAGAGGCCATGGGGTATGACTTCAGGTCACGGTGGCAGTGATTGAGGGAACTCTGATGGCACAACGGTACATGACTGATATCCTGCGTCCTTGTGTTACCTCTCATGCACCGTAGTGTCATTTTTCAACACGACATTTCTCACTCACGCATGGCACTATCAGCGTTATGTTGTTCTCCGGTGGGCAGTCAGATCCTCGAAGCTTTCCCCGATAGAACACGCGTGGGAGCAGAACAGTCGCTAACTCCACCCCAATCTCAGTATCCAGGACATAAAGGACTATCTCCCTTCAGGAGAGGATGCAACAACTTTGACAAACTTCTCAACTGCATTAATGCCTGTATTCGGACCAGAGAGGAGGCAACGTCATATTATAAATGGGCCCGTACTGGAAAGTTCTTACTACATTTGGCATGAGTTTGTAATCACTGAACTAATATGAGACTCTCTCAACCTCTAAACTTTCATTTCGTTATCGCCTCCACGTATACGTACTCTTTTTCTTTTTTTTTTTTTTTTCGGGCAGTATATAAGAGTCCATAATGACGAAAATGTACTTTGAGGAAGTTTTCAGTATATGCAAATACTTGCAGATCTGTCTGCAAGAGGTTCTAAAGAAGACAATAGCCGGCCGGGGTGGCCGAGCGGTTCTAGGCGCTTCAGTCTGGAACCGCGTGACCGATATGGTCGCAGATTCGAATCCTGCCTCGGGCATGGATGTGTGTGATGTCCTTAGATTAGTTAGGTTTAAGTAGTTTTGAGTTCTAGGGCACTGATGACCTCAGAAGTTAATCCCATAGTGCTCAGAGCCATTTGAACCATTTAGAAGACAATACATATTGCCCTCATGACGACAGCAAACACTTTCTCTGTAAATCCATCTTTATACAGACGGTTGCAGGGTCTCGGCTGTTCAGTATAAAATGTCGTATCAAAACACCTTCAGCCGTCTAAATTTCCAGTTGTCATTTTATTTGAGCTACCAGTTTCAGCGCTACATTAGCCATCTGCAGGCTCCCTGACCGACTTGTGGATAGAATCCCACCTCTGGTACAGTCAAAATAGGGGCCAGCAATCAGTGACTGGTATCAGTAAATATCTTAATACATTGATCACTTATATCATCACTTACCTACTATTTGAACAGTCGAAAAGTGATGGTCGAAATGATCGCTGTGTTAGGAAGTAATCTCCTACGAACCTTGCAGAACTAGCACTCCTGAAAGAAAGGATACTGCGGAGACATGGCTTAGCCACAGCCTGGGGGGTTCGCAGGGGAGCTTCTGTATTGGAAGGTAGGAGACGAGATACTGGCAGAAGTAAAGCTGTGAGGACCGGGCGTGAGTCATGCTTCGGTAGCTCAGATGGTAGAGCACTTGCCCGCGAAAGGCAAAGGTCCCGAGTTCGAGTTTCGGTCGGGCACACAGTTTTAATCTGCCAGGAAGTTTCATATCAGCGCACACTCCGCTGCAGAGTGAAAATTTCATTCTAGTCACTGAATGCTTGCCCCCTAGTTTATTGGACCAGACGTGAGATTCTTCCTACACGTCGCTCATAAGGCCTGAAGATGGCGTAACGCAGCGCTGAAATTGGCAACTGCCAATTTAGACGGCTGGAGGAGTTTTTATTCGACATTTTACAAACTCTCTTTTCCCCGCAGTGACGAGGACTACTATTCTGCAAGACTTGCATTAAAGTCTGTCTTTGGTAACTGCCATTTACGTTACGAATTGTATAAATCAACTGAGACCATTTTTCCGGCAAGTCAGCAACTGATTCCAACAGAGCTGGTATGTCACTCGGCCCGCGACATCCACTGTACGCCTTCTTTGCTGCCGAAAAGGGCGTGCGCCAGCCAGTGGGCTACCGAGGCCCGGCCGCCGCCGGCGCTCTCGCCAGCAGAGGGCGTGGCGGAGGTTTCAATGTTGTCCGCCGCAACCAGATCCGCCGTGACGCGGCAAGGACGCAGCCTCCCGATACCCACACCACAGCGCAGCGCAGAGCGCCGCGCCGGCAGCAAGGCGCCGCAACGCTCCGCCGGCTCGCGCGTTGCCTCTTCTGTTTCCTTCCCATAGGCTCCAACTGACCCGTACGAGCTGCCGGCCGGCTGCCTCGCTATAACCGATACCCCCACTTCCGCGACTGCTTAATCTGTAAATAACGTGCGCCACCTTGTCATCGGTTGACAATACTGGACGTACTGTGAAATTAGTTAGCAGACCCACCTGACAAAATACTCAGACAATAAAAAAAGCAGAAGGAAGCAGTTATCTGAATGACTCGGAAATAGGTAGACAAGATGTACGTGTACGTGTAACAATTTCAGAAGAATTGGGCGATTTATTCGAGAGGAAAAACTTCACAAACGGAGCAAGTTCATAACACACGTCTGCCCCGTATGCAAGCAGTTATTCGGTTTGGCATTGATTGACAGAGTTGTCGGACGTCGTACTGAGGGATATCGTGTCAAATTTTGTCCAGCTGGCGCGGCCTTGTTGGCCCAGGTAGGGTTTGGCAAGCACCAAGACAAGCAATAGAAACTCTCGTCTTGTGCGGGCGTGCGTTATCTTGCTGAAATGTGTGCCCAGGAGGGTGCCTCTTCAAATAGACGCGGTGTAGAGTACACCGACAGCCCAATGAGGCGCTCAACCCGAAATGCGTTTACGGTGTGGTTCATGACGGAAGTGGTTCTGTGATGTTTTGGAACCGTTGTTTGTACCATGACTTGGACCAATTCACCGAGATTACTGTGGACGTGAACAAGGATTTTATTTCAAGGCGATTGGAGCTTAGATAGTGTCATTTCGTGTAAATCTTCGTAACTATGCTGTGGACATTACTGTCTCCGAAGAGAACAGCCGCTTCACAGAGCTGCAGGCATAATTTCCTTTGCTTGATTCCTTAGGCGCGATATAACACCATGACAAGCTCACTAAGTCACCCAACCTTAGTCCCGTAGAAAATGTCTGGGACTTCTTGGGCCAATGGGTAAAACGTATTCATGAATATGTCCGAAATTTGGTAGCTCTACGAGGTGTATAAAAAAAAATTAGTAACGAATGACTTCAGCTGGATACGACATACTTGAAGAAACTTGTCGACTCTCTTCATCGTCGAAATGAGACCATTACGACAGCTTCGAGTTTCCTTAACAGAATATTGCTAGAGTATTTGCAGGGGTTGGATAAAAATGTGGAAACACCGCGAAACATGCGTGCTTGAACATAAATACAGAAGCTATACAGCTAAGTCTGCAAGCACTGTTGTTTTTAACCACAAACGGCATCAGTACAATATCCGCAATACGTTGCAAGTGTCAGTCGTGGTGAGAACTGTGTTCCGGGTATTGGTACTATATTGTATGGAACTGGGGACCTAGGAACGACGGAGAGGCTTCGTCCCCGCCGTAACCCGCAGTGTTATACAACAGAATACAGCAGTCCACTCACTCCACCACCACCCCACACCGAATCCAGGATTATTGTGCCGGTCGGCCCCCAGTGGACCCCCCCCCCCCCCCCCCCCTCCCCGGGAACGTCTGCCACCGGACGAGTGTAACCCCAATGTTTGCATGGTAGAGCAGTACGTGGAGGACGTGCGCAGCAATCGCCGAGATAGTGTAACTGAGACGCAATGAGGAGAACCAGCCCGCATTCGCCGAAGCAGACGGAAAACCGCCTTAAAAACCATCCACAGACTGGCTGGCACACCGGACCTCGACACTAATCCGCCGGGCGGATTCGTGCTGGGTTTCAAAATGGTTCAAATGGCTCTTAGCACTATGGGACTTAACTTCTGAGGTCATCAGTCCGCTAGAACTGAGAACTACTTGAACCTAACTAACCTAAGGACATCACACACATCCATGCCCGAGGCAGGATTCGAACCTGCGACCGTAGCGGTCGAGCGGTTCCAGACTGTAGCGCCTAGAACCGCTCGGCCACCGCGGCCAGCTTCGTGCTGCGGACCGGAAAGCAGTGCGTTACACCGCACGGCTAACCGGGCGGGCTGTGTTCCGGGTAGTTGTGAGTGCATTAAGTCGGAGCTAAGTGAATTCGAACGTGGGCAACTTGGTAGTTCTCGTATGGTGAACGATTCCGTAACCAAGGCAGCCGAAACGTTTGGTGTGCCAAAAGGCAACGTATGGAAGAATGATGTCGCATACAGGAAAAGCGGAAAAACGCCATCCGCTAAGTCATAATTCGGATGTTGAGTTATCGGGACAGATTGTAATTGAGAGGACCGTGACGAAAAATAAGGGGTCGACAGGTGCAAAAGTCATTGCGGAATCGAATGTCGCGCCCACGAACCCTGCCAGCAGCAAAACAACGAGAAAGGGAGCTCCATAAGCAGGGAATTGCAGGACGTTCCTGAATTCCAGAACCACACATCGGTGACTCAAATGCCCGTAACAGGAAAACGTGGTACCGAAGTCATAAAAATTGGAACTATGGAGAAATGTAAGAATATCATTTGGTCGAATGAGGCTTTCCGACTTCTAGCCGAATTTACGTCGCAAGAGTATAACATGACGGGGGTTCGGTGATAATTTGGGCAGCTATACCGCCATATTACACAGCCCCCATGTTTCCTCTGCGAGATCGCATTACTGCCAATGGTTATGTAACATTTATGACTGATAAGGCCCATTCCATGGTACGATGTTTGTTCCAAGCGGGGAGGCTGTATTCAGAGGCGACAGGGCCCCTGTTCGCACTACTCACACTGTCGAGAAGTGGTTTCGTGAGGACGACGACGAATTGTCCCCTCTCCCCTGACCACCACAGCCATCAGATACCAATATTACTGAGCCTTTGGGGTCTACTTTGGAGAAAAGGCTATGTGATCGCTGTCCACTTCCATCACCGTTACCTGAACTTGCCACTATTTTCGAGGAACAATGGAATGAGATTTCCTTTAAAACCGTGCAGGGCGTGTATTTATTTGTTCCGAGACGACTGGCTGTTTTGAACGTCCACAATTTTCCTACTCCGCATTAGGCATGGTAATCACACTAAAGTAATAGAGAAGTTTTTTTAATTTAGGCTCCAAGATAACTGACGATGAGATATGGAAAAAGTATTTTAAATGCAAACAGGACACCGGAAGAAGATCTTTTCTGAAAAAGATCTTGTCATCGAATGTAAAACTAAATTTTGTTAAGGTACACCACTGGCCATCAAAATTGCTACACCACGAAGATGACGTGCTACAGACGCGAAATTTAGCCGACAGGAAGAAGATGCTGTGATATGCAAATGATTAGCTTTTCAGAGCATTCACACAAGGTTGGCGCCGTTGGCGACACCTACAACGTGCTGACATGAGGAAAGTTTCCAACCGATTTATCAAACAGAAACAGGATTTGACCGGCGTTGCCTGGTGAAACGTTGTTGTGATGCCTTGTGTAAGGAGAAATGCGTACCATCCCGTTGATAAAGGTCGAATTGTAGCCTATCGCGATTGCGGTTTATCGTGTCACGACATTGCTGCTCGCGTTGGTCGAGGTACAATGATTGTTAGCAGAATATGGAATCGGTGGGTTTAGGAGGGTAATACGGAACGCCGAGCTGGATCCCAACGGCCTCGTATAGCAGCCGAGATGGCAGGCATCTTATCCGCGTGGCTCTAACGGATCGTGCAGCCACGTCTCGAACCCTGAGTCAACAGATGAGGACGTTTGCAAGAAAACAACCATCTGCGCGAACAGTCCGACGACGTTTGCAGCAGCATGGCCTGTCAGCTCGGAGACCATGGCTGCGGTTACAATTGACGCTGCATCACAGACAGGACGACCTGCAATGGTGTACTCAGCGACCAACCTGGGTGCACGAATGGCAAAACGTCATTTTTTCGGATGAATCCAGGTTCTGTTTACAGCATCATGATGGTCGCATCCGAGTTTGGCGACATCGCGGTAAACGCACATTGGAAGCGTTTATTCGTCGTTGCCATACTGGCATACCACCCGGCGTGATGGTATGGGGTGCCATTGGTTACACGTCTCTGTCACCTCTTGTTCGCATTGATGGCACTTTGAACAGTGGACGTTACATTTCATGTGTTACGACCCGTAGCTCTACCCTTCATTCGATCCCTGCGAAACCCTACATTTCAGCAGGATAATGCACGACCGCATGTTGCAAGTCCTGTGCGGGCCTTTCTGGATACAGAAAATGTTCGACTGTTGATCTGGCCAACACATTCTCCAGATCTCTTACCAACTGAAAACGTCTGGTGAATGGTGACCGCGCAACTGGCTCGACACAATACGCCGGTCACTACTCTTGATGAACTGTGGTATCGTGTTGAAGCTGCATGGGCAGCTGTACCTGTACGCGCCATCCAAGCTGTTTGACTCAATGCCCAGGCGTGTCAAGGCCGTTATTACGGCCGGAGGTGGCTGTTCTGGGTACTGATTTCTTAGGATCTATGCACTCAAATTGCTTGAAAATGCAATCACATGTCAGTTCTAGTATAATATATTTGTCCAATGACTATCCGTGTATCATCTGCATTTCTTCTCGGTGTAGCAATTTTAATGGCCAGCAGTGTATTTCTCTGTGGTGCAGCCTTGGATTGAAGTGAAACGTGGTCGATATGCAGTTCACACAAGAAAGGAAAAGTAGCTTTTGAAGTGCGATAGAAAAGAACGGCGCAGATTAGATCGTTAGGTCGTATAACTAATGAGGGGATACTGGATCGAAGACAAAAATTTATGGGACGTCGCCTAAAAGAAGGGGTAGGTTGACAGGACACATCCTGAAGGATTAGAGGTTAATTAATACGGTAACAGCGGGAAGCGTGGGAGGGTAAAAATTTTTGAGGGCGACACCGTCTACGTGGAGGTATGGAGAATCCACAAAAGTTCAATGAGTGTAGGTTGCAGTACTTCTGCAGAGATGAAGAGGCTTGCACACGATGGAGTAGCTTGCAGAGCTTCATTAAACTAGTCTGTGGGATGATTACCACAACAAAAATAATCCTATTGGAACGATTAAATGTTAGTTTGCTTACGATGTCAGTATCGTGCCGAGTCGATGTCTAAACTTTATGCAGCAGTACATATTTCTGCGAAACCTGAAACAGGTGTATGAAACACACGTAGGCTGATGGAACACTGCTGCCAACTGTTTCCCAGTAGTCCCTTCTTAGTAAGCTGCGGCGTCGTACTCGTAAAGATAAGCGACCACGAAGTTTATGCTGCGCTGCGAGCAGTATATGTCTTTTTATAGAGCACACGTGAACAGTTCTGCTGTTAGAAATGAGTACAGTCCCTGTCTCTAGTACTTTCAAGTGGCTCTATATATGCTGTCAGAAAACTTTCGCACAAAATTTACATTTCAAAATTATTAATCATCGTACACAAAACTTTTATAAGTTTCCTGTCGAGTCGCTCCTTAAACAGCACAGAAGGCAAGTAAAGAGCGATTTCTTGTCCTTTTCTGCTTAACCCAACTCTTGGTTTTTGTTGATTTTTTTTTTTCGTTAATATTCTGGATATTTTAAACAGTTTCGGCATATTACTAAATTTCTGACAAATCATTTTAAAAACTGTATTTAAGTATTCTATTATCGAACACACAAAAATCGTTAATTTGTGTTCCTCGTTTAATATTTCTTCCAGCATTTGGCTTAAAGTCGATTTAGTAAAAAAGACAATTTGAACTCGTTTAAGCATGTAAAAGTTGAATCCACCGCATGCAAAAGTGTTATGGAACTGCCACGGAACTTAATCGGAAATATTTGGAAGAAAGGACGGCGTTGTGCATACAAAATTCTCTCGGCTAAATTTTGAGCAACTGTTTCAGATACACTGTAACACAATTCCGCTGTGTCCTTGGCATGTTTTGAGTGAAGACTATGAAGAATATGTAAAGGGTTATAAAGCGTCTTAGAGACAGATAGGCATTCATCTTCGCTTTGTAACAGGAAAAGAAGTGATGATTATGGTTATACGAAATAGCCTCAGCTATTTACTGAAAACGATCTAGCGGACGATCTGTGGAACTTCTACAGCGTTTTAGTCGAAAGCCTGCAACTGCCGTAGTAGATGTTAGTTAGAAGTTGGCTGTATATGAAGGCATGCACTGAAAAGTGCTTCAGTACTTTAAAGCAAAACAGCTCTCATGTTTAAAGCATTAAGACATATTTGTTGTTTTACTAAATCTTTTCCATAGATACATGCGAAAGCAATTTATTTATTGGGCTTGACCCTACCGCAAACATTTAATGTTACCCTCGAATTTGAATGAGTGTTTTCACAGAACAACTCAGATTCGCACGATAACTGTGTATGCAGCAAGCACTGCGTCTTGTTACGTTAGGCTTTTCAGACAAAAGAGCAAGCGGCGTGAACATAAAAGCGTGAGTTGCTACCATGGCTAGCACCGTCAGTAACATCGTTCACGTTGCTTTGTACTCAGCGCACATCCGAAGATTTGCTGCAACACTAAGTGCCTTTCTCAAGCGATCTTCACAAGTTTAAAACAAAAGTTAATGCTGATAGTCTGCTTATTCGCGGCAATTGTTGCGAAATCTCAAATTCGTAGAAACACGTCGGTGGAACTACGTTAATCAGTGACTGAAGCACTCAGATCGGCGTAGTTCTCTTCTGCTCCTTCAGGATGGATTTGTGGGAGCCACCTCTTAAGCTGTTTAGGCTTATTCATTCGTGAGAAAATTCATTTCTCGAAAACGTTTGGATAACGTCTCATAACATCACGGACGACGGCTTGCAAGCCGGCCACTGTGGCCGAGCGGTTCTAGGCGCTTCAGTCTAGAACCGCGCGACCGCTACGGTCGCAGGTTCGAATCCTGCCTCGGGCATGGATGTGGGTGATGTCCTTAGGTTAGTAGGTTTAAGTAGTTCTAAATTATAGGGGACTGATGACCTCAGAAGTTAAGTCCCATAGTGCTCAGAGCCATTTGAACCCTCTTTTCCCCAATAGCTCCTCCACCTGCGCAGTGTCGTCCATAAAAATGGAGTCAGGGCCTAATGGACCCCTGAAAACACTCACATGGAGGAGGAATACAATACTATAATAAAGCTGACCCTTAAGTTTACCGTTCTCAACGTTTTGGAGGTCAGTACTCCCACTCAACATTGCCTACCCATACCATAACACATACACCACGAAAGAGATAATGTTCGACAGTGTTCCTGAGTGCATGCATACCCTCATATGGCGAGAGATGGGAACACGTAATGCACCATTGAGGTTCTCGGAGATCATTCTTTTAGTGGTCCAGGTGTTACAGTGTGAGGAGGCATAATGTGGTATGGGAGTACCGACCTCCAAATCTTTGAATATGGTATCCTCACTGGTTAACGTTATTGTGACATTGGACTCCTTCCCCGTGTGGGTCTTTTCACAGGTGCGTCAGGCCCTGACTTAATTTTTACTGACGGCAATGCCGGACCGTATCGAACAGTACAGGTGGAGGTCAAATGGACTGACCCGCCCTTTTCCCCCGACTTAAATTCCAGCGAGCATGTACGATGCGTTGGGAGGATGCGTTGGGAGATACATTGCAGCACGTCCACATCCACCAACGACCGCCCAACAGTTTTCAATTGCGGTGGTGGAGGAATTGAACGCCTTACCGCAAGAACTCCTTACGAACCTTGTGGCAAGCTCGCGAGCACGTTGCAGCGCATGCACTGCTGTCCCTGGTGATCACACACCTAATTACGAACCCAATCCTGCCTTTTTCAACGTCCTGAAACGTAATGCATCTGGAGACTAGAAATCTAATCTGTAGGAATCAGCATGGGTTTCGAAAAAGACGATCGTGTGAAACCCAGCTCGCGCTATTCGTCCACGAGACTCAGAGGGCCATAGACACGGGTTCCCAGGTAGATGCCGCGTTTCTTGTCTTCCGCAAGGCGTTCGACACAGTTCCCCACAGTCGTTTAATGAACAAAGTAAGAGCATATGGACTATCAGACCAATTGTGTGATTGGATTGAAGAGTTCCTAGATAACAGAACGCAGCATGTCATTCTCAATGGAGAGAAGTCTTCCGAAGTAAGAGTGATTTCAGGTGTGCCGCAGGGGAGTGCCGTAGGACCGTTGCTATTCACAATATACATAAATGACCTTGTGGATGACATCGGAAGTACACTGAGCCTTTTTGCGGATGATGCTGTGGTATATCGAGAGATTGTAACAATGGAAAATTGTACTGAAATGCAGCAGGATCTGCAGCGAATTGACGCATGGTGCAGGGAATGGCAATTGAATCTCAATGTAGAAAAGTTTAATGTGCTGCGAATACATAGAAAGATAGATCCCTTATCATTTAGCTACAAAATAGCAGGTCAGCAACTGGAAGCAGTTAATTCCATAAATTATCTGGGAGTACGCATTAGGAGTGATTTAAAATGGAATGACCATATAACGTTATTCGTCGGTAAAGCAGATGCCAGACTGAGATTCAGTGGAAGAATCCTAAGGCAATGCAATCCGAAAACAAATGAAGTCGGTTACAGTACGCTTGTTCGCCCACTGCTTGAATACTGCTCCGCAGTGTGGGATCCATACCAGCTAGGGTTGATAGAAGAGATAGAGAAGATCCAACGGAGAGCAGCGCGCTTCGTTACAGGATCATTTAGTAATCGTGAAAGCGTTACGGAGATGATAGATAAACTCCAGTGGAAGACTGCAGGAGAGACGCTCAGAAGGTCGGTACGGGCTTTTGTTAAAGTTTCGAGAACATACCTTCACCGAAAGAGTCAAGCAGTATATTGCTCCCTCCTACGTATATCTCGCGAAGAGACCATGAGGATAAAATCAGAGAGATTAGAGCCCACACAGAGGCATACCGAGAATCCTTCTTTCCACGAACAATACGAGACTGGAATAGAAGGGAGAACCGATAGAGGTACTCAAGGTACCTTCCGCCGCACACCGTCAGGTAGCTTGCGGAGTATGGATGTAGATGTAGATAAATCGCGGTGATTTCCGTTTAATTATTGTGTTTGAATAAAAGCATCATTTCTCTTAATCTCATCCCGTATTTCTTTGTTGCCTCCTTTGCTATACTGCAGCAGTTCTATGTGTGGTCTAAGTTTCATCGGGATGTGTAACTTGACAGTGACACATCATGCGATAGTTACTTTCGTCCTTACGGTTTGCACATCAATGTACTTAAGGTCACCGTCTTCTGCAACACGTAGCTGACTGCTTTTTGACACATACAGGCTTCGATACTGTGCTCCCATTATCAGCAGGCCCTTTCATACGTAAATCAATAAAACTTAACCATCCCAAAAAATATCGATGGTTGTACAACATAAATGAAACACACATTCTAACTGATACCTAATAAAGCAGGGAATAATCACTTGTTTGAACTATGCGCATACGATCTTAAACGAACAATTAAACCCTTTCAAAAAATGGCTCTGAGCACTATGGGACTTAACATCTGAGGTCATCAGTCCCCTAGAATTTAGAACTACCTAAACCTAACGATCCTAAGGACATCACACACGTCCATGCCCGAGGCAAGATTCGAACCTGCGACTGTAGCGGTCGCAGACTGAAGCGCCTAGAACCGCGCGGCCACATCGGCAGGCAATTTAACCCTTTAATAATACGTTTGTAACACCATTGATAAAGTGAATAGATTCGTTTATATAACATAGCTATAATTATTTTGGGTTAAGAACTATGGTACTCGCTAGATATAAAAACAAAAACCTTCCCAAGAACGGTTTTCTGAAAATACTTGGTTAACCAAATGCGGATAAATACAAAGTGCATCAAGATGCAGAAGCAGCCAGACACCAACAGGTCGTTGCGTGCTTCTTGGAACTATTGACACAGTCGGGTTTTCTACTTATAGAAATGTAAATGGAGTCAAACATTAATAACAGGTATTTACCTTCTTCATAACAGTGCTAATTTTTGTGCGCGTCGAAGTGTGCAGTTTGAAATCTTAGACTCAAATTTCTTTTGTTGATTGTTACTTTGTTAAATAATGTCACAAATTAAGATCGCATACAAAATACAGAATAAACAACAGTTGGTGGGAACGGTAGAGGAATGCCAGGTTGACGGGCGTGTACAATGACGTCCAATCCTAGTTGATCAGTCAATTTCGGAAGTTGTAGAGCGAAAAAAAAAAATGGCTCTGAGCACTATGCGACTTAACTTCTGAGGTCATTAGTCGCCTAGAACTTAGAACTAATTAAACCTAACTAACCTAAGGACATCACACACATCCATGCCCGAGGCAGGATTCGAACCTGCGACCGTAGCGGTCACGCAGTTCCAGACTGAAGCGCCTTTAACCGCACGGCCACACCGGCCGGCTGTAGAGCGAAAAAAAAATTGAAAGGTTAAGGAAGGGGCATACGCAAATCGAAACCTGTAAAATCCATTATTAAAGACTCGCGTGATATAGGTGTTCAGATACAACTGACTAAGAAATGGGTGACGATTTGAAATCAAGAGAGACGCTGTTTTCTGAACACATGAAGTATATAATCCAAGAATCACACGGAAGGGATGGCGGTTAGTTTGTAACCGACATTCGTCTGTTCAGTGTGAATATTTCGATAGTAATGGTGTATGTTTGCAGAACTTTTGTACATGAGAACTTTCCAGTTGCTGACCACCCAGAAGAACAGGACTTGAATGTGCATGGAGTGTCGCCTTTGGAGACGGTAGAGGAGAACCGCTGGCACCGTATTGTCGCCCTTGGGCCGCTAGCTGGCCGTTACCAACACGTGACGGCCATACTTCACAACGTATCGCCCCCACTTCTGCGTTCGGAGCACGACCGGCACGTTATGTGGGTTGCCTAGCGCTGGGGGAAACGGCCCTCCATATACAGCACACGGCCGGCGCGGCGGCATGATGCCAAGACGAACGGAATTGTCTTTTTTTATCTGGAGATCTGCTGCATACTTATTTTTAGGTTAAATTCTTCGCTTAGTACGAGCTGAAAGTGTATATATATATATATATATATATATATATATATATATATATATATATATATATATAAGCCGTCATCAGCCCGAAGGTCGATTTGAGCACCACAGTGCTTTATTAGGTATGGTGGTGGTAGTGGTGGTCACCTTCGAACTGACACCCATCTAGTTATAGAGGGACCTATAGTTTAACGCAGACCCGAAATCATGGTGCAACTTGGCAGTTTTGACATTAACATTGCCAGCGGTGAAAGAAGTGAAAAGAGACAGGTAATGATCTGTAAAAGTACAGTACGAAACATAGCGGCTATGTTGCACTTACAAATTTCAAATTGTCTTAGCCCCACTGCTTATTAACTGGAACTGCCCTTTGCATTTCGATTATACGTCAGGTTTGCACTTGTCAATTGCTCATAACAGATGACTAGGTACTACGTATGCAGTGTTTTTAATAATGAGGCTTCTGTATGTGCCCTCGAAAATGACGTATAATTGAACCGTAAAGGCAGTTCTCGTCAGCAAACAGTGTGGCTAAGACAATTAGAAAATTCGAAAAAGAGACTGATAAAAATCCTGTGACTGACTGGGAATCCAACTCGATATCTTGTCATCAATTTACCACCGACAAACACCTTTCAAGCATTGATACTGCGAGACGTCAGATTAACATTTTTCTACCATTTTCACTAGCGACGGATAGTTGCTTTGTTTATGTGCTTATGACATGCAAAAACGCTACATATATCGAACATTTAGGTAAAGGATGGTATGTCTGATATAGTTTTTGGTACTGCTGATAACGCCATTAGCTAGTCTAGTACCCACTATAGTTTTACCCAGTGTGGTGTTAGACCACACTCAATAACTAAAGCACGTAGCAACACTGAACAAACGAATTACATATGTTCGTAAAACGCAGAAGATAATAACCAGTGTTAACAGTACAACTCTGCAGCGTGTGGGACCAAATGTCAAGAAAAAAATAAGATGACGCCAAATTTCAAACAAAGAGCGCCGTAGTCAAGGCAGGTTTTTTGAATCATAATGAGGAAGTAATGACTGCCGCAACTTTGTTGCTTTGTTTATTCGGAATGGAAAGGTTGTAGTTTCTGAAATGTATTAAGGGCGGGATATCTTCACTACTATTCTTAGCAGTCTGAGACGACGTATTCAGATTCTTATGCTGGCAATACGTGAACGAATACAGGTTAACGGAATGTATCTGAGCCACACGAGGTTTAAGATAACTTCGTAATCTTTGCCTGTAGCTAAGATGTGAAACACGAATGAAAGTGCTTGGCACAGCTGATTTCAAACTGAACCTCAGAATAAATTGTAGTAAGACCAAAATAATGTACAAATAACACACAGTAAAAAAAATCGTGCAGATTACCAATGACTTTTGTGCCTTCCACTTTCTCCAACAATTGGATGCTGTACCGAGTGGTCTTGGAGCCATCTGACTCAGTTATACGTATGAGTGAATCAAGCAGCCAATCTGAACATTGATTAACCAAGATTATCATGGGGATGTAGGCGAACGCAGAAGCTCGTATTAGTCAAATTAATGGGGGTGCCCAATTTTGACTCATTAATTGAAGTGCATTCTTCATCTAAGATTTAAAAACAGGAAAACTAAAATTAAGCCTTACAATCAGGAGGAAGAAATGCACTGGTATTCAATATAAAATTTCAGCTGTGATAGAGCGCCAATTAAAAATGAATGTAAAAAAATGCTATGACGGAAGTTAAAATAGCATTCAGATAAACGAGAGAGAGAGAGAGAGAGAGAGAGAGAGAGAGAGAGAGAGAGAGAGAGAAAGAGAGAGAGAGAGAGAAATACTATCAATGAGGAGCAGGAGTGGGGCGTGATACCTGGACTGTAGGCCGTAGCATCTCGCTGTGTTGTGCAGGCTGCCGCCGGCTGTTGTCATTCAAAAATGGCTCTGAACACTATGGGACTCAACATCTTAGGTCATAAGTCCCCTAGAACTTAGAACTACTTAAACCTAACTAACCTAAGGACATCACACACATCCATGCCCGAGGCAGGATTCGAACCTGCGACCGTAGCAGTCGCGCGGCTCCGGACTGCGCGCCTACAACCGCGAGACCACCGCGGCCGGCTGTTGTCATTCGATCGCGTGAATCATGTAGATTTTTCATACTCGTTTTTCAGAGGCTCTTGCTACTGCTATAAGTGCGTGAGGCCTTAGAGTAAGAATTTCGCCAAACTGGTGCTTACCGCGAGGTCCTCTTCGATGAACACTAATATGTGGACGCTACGCATTGACAGCTCCACGACACTGATAAAAGTGACGCTGTGTGACCATGCTGCTTTCCATTCAAAAACAACAGAATGTCAGGGTATGCATTATTATCTACTGCCAACCTAAACGGCCGTTCTAACAAGTGATCTGTTAGGGTGCCATTGCCTGCCTGTTCCTAACCGCCAGCTGTCTCCAGAAAGCGTCCTTGCGCTCTTGGCGTCCTTCTGCAAACCAGGGAGTCGCCATCTTGATGACCACAAATAATTACGGTCTCAGAGGCGTCGAATTAAAATTAACGTACCACAAAATTATTCGTGTGCAGATAGAGTAATAGATGTAATTTCTCTCTCTCTCGTCTCGGAAACACACACAAAATCTGAAGGCTATGTTTCTTTTTTTATTTGTAACTAAATTCCCAATTAAAATAAATGTAGTACCATGTGTTAAAAACAACTGGATGGACAGCAAAAGACATAAACAGGTAATTAAAATGGCTTAGAGTTATGCTTTCAAAAAAAACTATTTTCAAAACTAAGCTTTCGACGTAAAGGGAAAGGAAAGTTTACAGCTTGTGTATGATCAGTTTTGCCTTACGGCAGTGAAACATAACTTCCATGCGGAAGCATGTTCAGCGAGCAATGCAATGGGGAGAAGCGTGTCGTAAATTACTAGGAAAGGAAGACGTATTTTTGACTGTGACGAAAATGGAATGGAGGTGGGTGGGTCAGTTAGGCAAACGAGTGGATGGTAGACAAAGGTAAATGTTGATTGATTCGGAGAGAGAAGAAAAGATGTACACGCAATCTAACGGGAGGTGAGCATGTCATAAAACACGCAAGTTACCCCTGAATGCGTGTAGTTGATTAAATGTAATGGAGTGGATGTCATATCGCTACTGATGCTGATGCTGCCGCCGCCAGTGCTTCTCAGAGAACTGACATCTGTGCGCAAAACACCAAGTCTATACATGAGAGCCGGCCGCTGTGGCCGAGCGGTTCTAGGCGCTTCAGTCCGGAACCGCGCTGCTGCTACGGTCGCAGGTTCGAATCATGCCTCGGGCATGGATGGATTTGATGTCCTTAGGTTACATAGATTTAAGCAGTTCTAAGTCTAGGGGACTGATGACCTCAGATGTGGAGTTCCATAGTGCTTAGAGCCATTCGAACCATTTTGTACATGAGAGAGATAGAGAAACGGAAACTATTGCTGATGCCTAGCATGAATAGTCGAAATATGTTCGATTAGAAGCTAAACGTTCAGTTGAAAAATATTTTCCTTATGTACGTGCAAACATAACTGACGTAGCAACTGAAATACGTGCAATGGTTTGGAATAATGCTAAAGAAAGCTTAAGCTACCGTTTAGTGCTACGTGCACTACCTCCACGCATTTCATGCTTATGTACAAATTACAACGCCAAAACTCTTCTTTTTCTACAAAAACAGTACGCCAGTCATGCAAAATAATCCTCTCTGAATATCAGGTTTTGCACTGTGGCTCTAACTGTAGATTGTTGTATCCTTTGTGCCGATTATTAGCATCAAAAAACTATAACGAGGCGCTCATAGGCTGTGCTCTTAGCTCGTTTTATCTACGATTCTCTCCAGCGCAAACGCTTCTTGAGACACTAGCGAATGTTAGTTAACATTAGAGTTCTTTATGAATGCTCGTTCGCTTCGCTTCCATTCGCTCCGGTGTAAATCAGGCTTTAGAAACAGATGTATTCGGAAACTTTTACTGACTACCGCAGGGTAATTCTATGCGATACAGCAGAATTAAAACAGTCCAAATAAAGGCTACCAACATCGCGACCCATTCTGATTTGCGAGACAGTTAAATCTGCCACTAGACTTACAAAGCGGCTGGGCCAAAATCGCCGCGAGAAATGCGTGCTTGAAAATAAATGCGTAAGGCAGCCCAAGCCTAAATTTTGCGCTGTTCTGTGTCACCACAAACGACAGCTGTGCAACGTCGTCAGAACATTACATTGCCAGTTGTGGTCAGAACAGCGTTGTGTGTAGTTGCGAGTGCATTATGTAGGATGTAAGTGATTTCGAACGTGGGCAAGTCGTTGGAGTTCATATGGTGGGTGCCTTCGTATCGAAGGTAGCCAAAGTGTTCGCTATTTCAGGAGTTGCCTATTAGAAGATTTACACCACATACAGTGAGAGCGGAAAACCATCATCCGCTAAGTCATAAAGCGGATGAAATTCTGTTTTGAGTCATAGGCGGTCATAAAGATTTTGACGAAAAATAAGGCGACTTTAGCTGCAAAAGTCACTACAGAGCTGAATGTCGCTCTCGCGACTCCTGTCAGCATCAAAGCAACACGGAGGGAGCTCCACATGCACTAACCCTCAGGTCGGGCTGAAAATTCAAAATCACTCATCAGTGATGGAAATGCTCGTAATAGGAAAACGTGTTGCCGAAGCCATAAAACCTGGACTGTGGAGGAATGGAAGGAAGTCAGTCGGTTGGATGAGCCTTGTTTCATACCACCGTTTCCAACTTCTGGACGAGTCTCTGTCCCAAGTGCGTGTGCGTGTGCACTTTTGGGACATAAACTGATATACGCGCGCGCGTGTCTTAGAAGATCATGAGGGTCCTTCCTCGGTTACAACACCGTATTAAGGGGGCAGCGGCGCAACACATCGTGTCACAGTTCGTCATTTAATTTGGATACCGGCACTCCGTCATCAGTAACTATAGGCTTAAACCAGCAGACAATGACAAGCTGCTCCTAGGAGTAAAAAAAAAAAAAGTCCATATTCCGTCAGTGTTTTGCGCGCGTCAGTGTAGACGATGTCTTGCGTCACGGTGCAGCGAGGTAGGTCTTGGTGATTACAGCTGTACTGACTGCCCTTGCTGATACGAAAACACGTCCTCGTTTTTCTTCTACCAGAGGAAAAACATGTACATTGGACCCGCGCAAACCCACACACACCAACGCGCGCACGTGGCTGCACGCATTGATTTTCATTTGCTATTTCAATTCCTATACTTTCATGTTGTTTCTCGTGTCAGATTTTCTTTGCATGTCCTCGTGTACCCTTCAATACCTTTATGATAAACAGGTTTGTGCAGTTCCGCATATGTTGCAAATTTCCTGTTATCGTTTACTTGAAACTCTGTTCTTCTCTTTAATATTTGTTCCTGTTTTTGAGATTTTATTTTTTGCCCATTTCGTCTATGTATCTTAATTTCGAAAATTCTTTCTGTAACACATGCACGCATCATCGTATCCACGCACTAACTTTTACTATTTCGTAAACTATTAAAAGGATCTGTCATTGTGATGTTACAGAATTACAGTATGCCTAAGCAGTTTCGTGCTAATCAAGGCATTAAAATTACTGGATGGAGGAATTTACCTGTTACGACACTGCATTATAAGAACTGTGCCACTATGCTAAATCGTATCCAAGAAAAGCGCCAGACCTGTCACTGACCAACTACTACCGTTTGCAAAAGATGAAATATCGCCGTTTTGGCTCTTCTGAGGCATCAAATAATCTTTCGACGTGTAGCACTTTATTGCGGTAGTCCTCTTAGCAAAACGAATAAATGTATCACTAATTTATTTTGATAATTACAGTAAACAACGTATTTTGTTCGCAAACTCTGGAGAGTGAAATATTGGGGCTAGAAAGTTTGCTTGTCGTAAAAAACACGCTACTGCCAGGATCATTTTGTCTAATATCAAACTCATTCCAACTTCTAGTTTGTTATTCGTATAGTAAGATTTGTATATTCTATTGAAAGCTGTTAACGTATTGTTTTTATCTAATTGTTATATAATTATTTTTCCTAACCATGCTAGACGTCATCAGTAATTTGCATTTTTCTATCCTTTTCACGTATCCGTGTCTTCTTCTGAAGGCACTAGTGCACACAATACAAATTTCCAGTTGATAGTTCACACGTATACATTGCACTACACACAAACTTTCCTGTTGCACACTCCACATGGTCCTGCTATAGGAATGACTTGACACCTGCATGCCTCTAGCGCCTACAAAACACCACGTGGGTACATGAGAAGGATAGAGAAATGAAAACTACTGCTGATGCCTAGGGTAAATAAGTGAAACGTATTTCGTTAGAAACTAAATTTTCAGTTGAAAAATATGTTACTTATGTAAGTGGCAAACGTAATTGAGGCAGCAACTGGGGAATAAATGTTCATATTTGTGTGAAATCTTATGGGACTTAACTGCTAAGGTCATCAGTCCCTAAGCTTACACATTACTTAACCTAAATTATCCTAAAGACAAACACACACAACCATGCCCGAGGGAGGACTCGAACCTCCGCCGGGACCAGCCGCACAGTCCATGACTGCTGCGCCCTAGACCGCTCGGCTAATCCCGCGCGGCTTTCGAATGGCTGCAAATATGAATAATATAGTCTTCAGATTTGATTTCTGTTGTAATGTTGTCTTGCATCCATTAGTATGCAGGTGATAATCTCATTTGTGAGGGGCGTTATGAGAACATTAGTTAAGACAATGTTAATATGTCTGAAATTATTATTATTATTATTATTATTATTATTATCATCATTATTGTCATTACTATTATTACTATAACCAACTCATGCACTGTGTACATGTCAGCGTTGACTTAGTAAGGCTGTCTGGATGGATACGTGAGGAAGCCCGAAGACCCTAATCTTACCAGGTAAAGTAAATCCATAAACAAATATTTCAACGGTAGGATCCCTTATAACTGTCTCGGGGAGTTGATACACAGGGCGGCGGAGACAGAGCACGCCATGGGTCATTTCCTTCCACCCTCCTGCACTTCCGCTGCTTGCAGGATGTTCGCTCCCCCAACTATTACGCTATTCCAGACGGTCAACCGCCGATCATTCTAAGCCCTTGAAGTGTTCCTCGGATAATATGGCGTATCCTTTCGTGCCCTATTTACGATAGCCGCAGGGTTGAGCTGATTTCCCGAAATAGTTAGTCCTTTTATTACATGAGAGTGACAATTTCGTCCGTCGGGATTACACAGCTAAACAGTTGACATGCGACCCCCATTACGACTACAAAGTTGCAGATGCTACTAAACTCTAAATTCTACTTGATATCATCAGTCTTGTGAGACATTGTGAAAGCATCCCTGTTTCTACAACGTATTAGATTTAAACTGCTCCACAAGAGAGATGAGAGGAGAAAGCTCTCACATCCAGTATGGCTTACTACAATACTGCTCCCCCTCCCACCCCCCTTTCCAGTCATTAAATGAATTCACCCCTAAGTTAACATGGGACACAAAATTGAAAGCTGCTCTTACGATGAAATTTCACGGAAGGTTTAGGACAGAAAGCAGATACTTAGCCAAAGTTTTTGGACCCAAGGTTCTTAAGTTCTCCATTTTTTTAAAAAAAAAAAACATTACATTTCAATATTATTCATTTGAGTAGTCATAAAACTCAACAACAAATATATTAAAATTTATTCCAATAAAATTTAATAATTTCGTGGCAAAGTTTGTAAATAAATCAATAATGACAAAATCTTTTATATCACTGTACGAAGGATTCCTGTCTTAAAACTAACAACTTGCTTTTATGTAGGAATCACTTGTTTGATATAACATAAATTTGACGTATCATAAATATGGATATAGAAAACATCGATGTTTCACTTCCGATGTGTGGTCAACATCATTATCACTAACAAGGAGAACGTGACTACAGTTTCATCCAAATTTGAGGCATGTGCAAGGTTTGTCCAGAAATAAAAGCGACAGGAGTGAGAGCTCCAGATGGCCAAGCAGTGGGGAAAAAAGCAATTTTGGCGTGATTCGGGCGAGGCACAAGCCATTTATGTTAGCTTAGGATTCAGGTAGCGTTGGCGCAGAGGAAAGAAAACTGAATGGTAAGCGGAGTGTCGTGGGGTCGAATCCCTATGCGGAAACTTCTTTTTACCTTGCGTATACTGAAAAAAAAAATCGAAGTAATTGTTAGCATAATGTATTAATGTTTTTATAAAGGGCATGCAAAGGAAAGGCAGTGGAAAATTTGGGACTGCAAATTTCCGGGAAGGAATCGTAAGGCCTATACCTAGAACTTCGTGTATACTATTAGGAACTTACATTAATTTACAGTTAATTTACACGTGTTAGGATGATACCGCAAAAACAGGGGAAGCAGTAATTTTATCTGTATCATACACACGTCATAAACACCATATTTTTACAATTACATGGCTGTTTTAAAGCTGCTGTAGGAAAACAAACTTGGTTTATATTCATAAAAGGGCCTCTCTAATTGCACAGTTTGGCAGCGAACCACTGGGTATGCATCATTTCGCCAAATTTTGGCGAGGGTACCTGGTGACGTACAGTGGTACGTGTTTGGAATCAAGCTTCTCGGGATGTCACCTTTTTCGCTCTCGGTGAGATAAGAGCAGTTTTGAAGCTTTTTGAACGAATTATTTATCGGGCTGTAAAAATAGACGTGGGGAACTGCGTTAATACTACATGGTGGTAATTATTCATCACCTTGAAAAATAATAAAAATACCTAATTTTATTCATAAAGTAATCATGTATGTCTTACAATTTTTTTGGATATTTATTTTTAATCTCATGTTTTCCTTTCCCTTTCCTTTTCGTGAATTTTGTGAAAATATTAACAAACACAAAATACTGTGCATTACTTTGGTTTATTCTCAGCGAAAGTAACGTAAAAATTGAAAACAAGTTTCCGCATAGGGACCCGACCCCACGCCCATAGAATACTGTTTCGCACTCCTTTTCGCTGCGCCAACGGCCCATGCCACGCCTGATCCACACAAGAAATGCATTTTTCTTAGGGTTCCGTACTTGAATCGGTAAAAACGGAACCCTTGTAGGATCATTCTGTTGTGCGTCTGTTTAAAGCCCCTTTTCTCAGGAGCGGGTAGACGTATCAGTATGAAATTTATGTCCCTTGTGGGTGGAAATTGAAGCTTATTTGACAGTCGCAAACTTACTCGTTAAAACATACAGGATGCCTCCATTTCACCTATAACCATGAAATTTGGCAAGTAGCAAGGTTTCACAGCAAAAGTACAGGAAGAAATTAGAAAATCGTTAATCTGTAATTAGATGACACAAAACAATATACTTCTTTTGTCATTTGTTATCCAACTTCCAAACATACACTACTAGGCATTAAAATTGCTACACCAAGAAGAAATGCAGATGATAAACGTGTATTCATTGGACAAATATATTATACTAGAACACACACGTGACTACATTTTCTCGCAATTTGGGTGCATAATCCTGAGAAACGGCCTTGATACGCCTGGGCATTGAGTCACAGAGCTTGGATGACGTGTACAGGTACAGCTGCCCATGCAGCTTCAACATGATACCACAGTTCATCAAGAGCAGTGACTGGTGTATTGTGACGAGCCAGTTGCTCGGTCACCATTGACCAGACGTTTCCAGTTGGTGAAAGATCTGGAGAATGTGCTGGCCAGGTCAGCAGTCGAACATTTTCTGTATCCAGAAAGGCCCATACAGGACCTACAACATGCGATCGTGCATTATCCTGCTGAAATGTAGGGTTTCGCAGGGATCGAATGAAGGGTAGAGCCACGGGTCGTAACACATCTGAAATGTAACGTCCCCTGTTCAAAGTGCCGTCAATGCGAACAAGAGGTGACCGAGACGTGTAACCAATGGCACCTCATACCATCCCGCCGGATGCTACGCCAGTATGGCGATGCGAATACACGCTTCCAACGTGCGTTCACCGCGATGACGACAAACACGGATGCGACCATCATGATGCTGTAAACAGACCCGGATTCGTCCGAAAAACTGACTTTTGCCATTCGTGCACCCATGTTCGTCGTTGAGTACATCATCGCAGGCGCTCCTGTCTGTGATGCAGCGTCAAGGGTAACCGCAGCCATGGTCTCCGAGCTGATAGTCCATGCTGCTGCAAACGTCGTTGAACTGTTCGTACAGATGGTTGTTGTCTTGCAAACGTCCCTATCTGTTGACTCAGGGATCGAGACGTGGCTGCATGATCCGTTACAGCCATGCGGATAAGATGCCTGTCATCTCGACTGCTAGTGTTACGAGGCCGTTGGGATCCAGCGCGGCGTTCCGTGTTACCCTCCTGAACCCACCGATTCCATATACTGCTAACAGTCATTGGACTCGACCAACGCGAGCAGCAATGTCACGATACGATAAACCGTAATCGCGATAGGCTAGAATCCGACCTTTATCAAAGTCGGAAACGTGATGGTACGCATTTCCTTGTGTGAATGCTCTGAAAAGCTAATCATTTGCATATCACAGCATCTTCTTCCTGTCGGTTAAATTTCGCGTCTGTAGCACGTCATCTTCGTGGTGTAGCAATTTTAATGGCCAGTAGTGTAAAACATTCACGAAAGTCTTGGAATTCCTGGGACCGATATCTAGCAAAATATCGATCTTCGGCAGGACATCGGTCATTGCCAGTATCAATGTTGACAACATGCGATAATTCGTCGAGATTCTTGATTCCCGGGATGGATGGACTGTGTGTATACGATTACATAATAAAGTTTGTACGAACCCTCAGAGCGCGTGTCCTATTCGCAACTGGCGCTGCCACTTCGGTCACTTTTATTTATGGTCAAGCCGTGCATATTCCATAAATCTGGGTGAAATTGGTGACTGCGAGTAGGCACGGTCGCATTGCAAGACTATTTAACGAAAAGTCAAGAAGTCCATACCTCAGACACTATTGTGCCATCTCTAATAGTGATAGTAGTCTAACTACATCCCACTAGTGTGACACAACGAAATTTTCCTTTCTCCATTGCGACGAGATCGTTCTCACGCTCTGACACAGCAGTTATTGAGTGATGCAACTGAAATGAATCGAGAAGCCATAGTTAGGAGACATATCATCGCATGAGAGCTAACGATAAGAGTGGAGCATTTTGCAGTATTTGAGGTTGAGCAGTGAGAGACGCAGGACGACCTTGACCAGAGCGGCGGTCCCGAGCTTTAGTTGGCACGGCACGTTCCCTGCGGTGACACGGCGGACGCAACGGACAGCGAGCCGTCCGCTGGAGGCCGTCCAAGGTCTGTACCGCTCCCGTGCTGTCGGGCCTGCATGCTGAAACCCACTGGCCGTGGAACAACACACGTCGATTGTGGGGTTGGTAATGATAAACGTGAAGGCTGAAGAGGCGAGCTCGTGCTGACATGAAAGAAATGGCTTCCTCACACGGGACTTCAACGCGGACGTGGACGTGCTGCCGGACCCGTTTTAAAGCGTCAAAACGTGGGATTTCGCATTGCATAGCATTCCCATGAAACATGTCAGATTGTCGCTTCGTGGAGAGGAAGTTCGCCACTGAAATGAAACATCGCCTTCTGTGTCTCAAGCGGAACTGAGGAGACATCATAATTGATTACGTCATTCGCCGTCCGCCTTGGTAGCTGAGTGGTCAGCGCGATGGAATGCCAGGCAAAGGGGTCCGGGTTCGATTCAGGCTGGTTTGGAGACTTTCTCCGCTCGGGGACTGGGTGTTGTCTTGTCTCCGTCATCATCATATCGTCGCCATCGACAAGCAAGTCGCCGAAGTGGCCCCAGCCACACATTTCGTTTCACGTCATTTGCAGTTGAACCTTGTATTGGGTGGTTTTTATAACTTACGTGCAATGAATATACCAGTAAACCCACATCCGACCCTTCAAAGAATCGAACTCGCAAACATAAATCCTCGTATCACCCGAACCGTGTGTCGTTCAATGATACAATTTTGCGGCCACATTAAGTGGTATATGTATAGACTGTCTGTGCAGTAAACTGCGAATAGACTCATTAATAGAGAAGTAATAAATTGAAGCATCATGCCTGGCACTGCAGTTTTACTCCGTGAGCAGCGAAAATGAAGTAAGCGATAAACTTTTTTCCTTTTATGATTTTCTGTCGGAATATCTGTAAGATAAAAGGTTCGTAAAGGTTTGAAATTAGGTGTAAAGTTTGTTGGTGATTGCTAAATGCGCTGAACATAACCTGGGTACGATTACGATAATGATATACCAGTTATACTGCTCTTTATATGAGTTTTATTGCGTAAATCACAACGAGCTCATATCGGTATATTGCCATCGTCATGTGTTCTGCAAATACATTAATAGATGATAGTCCTGATACTGCAAACTGCAAGTGTCATCGTAAGGGTACTATACATTTGATTGTTTGTTGTTACCTTAAGTGTAATGCCGATACGACCAAATGCTGTCTTCGTTGGAATATCCTGGAACCTATGAAAGTAATCAAAACGTAAACGAATTTCCACAGATCACGTACTTTTGTGGTAACTATGTAAACATGTGATATCACTGACCCACTGTCATCCAACCTGTCAAAAGGGAGAATAACGCACAAAACTAATCTGTAGCTAAAAATCGGATATAACGGTGCGTCTACAACGAGCGTCCAAGTGAAGTCTGAATACAAATTCCAATAAAGACAGCATATGGCAGCATCGATATTACACTTGAAGTAAAAACACCGGTCGAATGTGTATACCTTTGCGGTAACAATTACAGTTTTCAGTATCAGTATTTGCAGAACACCTGACGATGGCGATATGACGAAGTGAGCTCATTGTGATTTGCGCAATAAAACTCATAAAGAGCACTGTAACTGGTATATCATAATCCTAATCATGTCACTGCAAGACGTTTTTCAGTGTTCTCCTCCGTCCCCCGTCCCCCCCCCCCCCCCCCCCACTCCCTGAAAAAAAAAAACTGGATAATATGGGTGCTGCCTCAAAATATGTACAGTTTCTAGCTGTAGGAATATTTTTTTTTTTTTTTTTTTTTTTTTTTTACCGCGTTGAACCTTTAATACAAGATTATAGCTTTTATTGAATAGATATGACAGCATTTTAAATTCGGTCGACAACTATATCCAATATTGAAAATCAAATTATTGTTGCAGGATATGGGGAAGGGGGAGGAGGAGGAGGAGGAGGAGGAGGAGGAGGAGGAGGAGGAGGAGGAGGAGGAGGAAGCGACAGTAACAAGTTACTATCTACGCCCTTAGAACTGAATCCTGGATTCGCGCCTAGTTGCATATTCATTTTTTTTAGCGCGAAGTTGGGTACTGCAGGCTGCTTCTGCATGACAAGAAAATAGGGTGCACTTTAATGTATCGCACTGTCAGTTTTATGCGAAGTTGTATCTAAAAATTAATTTCCTTACCAATGGCGACTAGGTTTTGTGACTGGAAGATAAATTCCAGTAAAGAGTTTATGACAACGGTAGGTAATGTTTTGCAGATATAATAATATCCCGTTGCGTGGATGGAATCTGATCACTGGGAAAACGTTTAAGTGCTTCCGTCTAAGAGACTGTCGCACCAACGGAACTGTTTACTGGAACAGTCTGTCACCTTCAGGCTGAGAAATTTTCTCCTCGCCCTAGTGCAACAGCTGATAGTCACAGACCACGTACTCTTTCTTTCTGGCTGATAGTAAGGAAGATTTAGGACAACGGTTCTGTGGAATGGGCAGACTGCTTGGCGCGAAATTGGGGTCAAGGTAAACAAAGCCACTTCTCCAGAACGGGGAAGAGGAACATAAGAAGTAGTTGGCATCTAAAATACAATGCAACAGAAGCGGCGGCGGCACAGCGAGGTCATCGGTCCCATCGGATTAGGGACGGATGGGGAGAAAGTCGATCGTGCCCTTTCAAAGGAACCATCCCGGCATTCACGTGAAGCGATTTAGGCACATCACGGAAATCCTAAATCAGGATGATCGGACGCGGGTTTGAACCGTCGTCCTCCCGAATGAGAGTCCAATGCGCCACCTCGCTCGGTACGAAGTATATCAATCGCAAATTGCTGGAAACGTTGATGCGAGCATACGATCGCCAGCCTTGTTTCAGGGGTATCAGATCGAAAAACTGTCACGGCAATGAAGAGTGTTGTATACATTAAGCATTTAACAAAAAACAAAGCATTTCGTCACAGATGAATGCGCCCAGAACGAACTACAGGAGTAAAAAGGGGGAAAAAAGGTGAAGCCTATAGTATTTTCAGCTTGCGAGAAATTAGGTTATTACTCGGTCTTTCGTGTTGTGTGGTCCTCCGCAAGAGGGGTGGGGGGTGGGGGGTGCTTATAATAGGATCTGCCATAGCCTCCTACCCCCTCCCCCCCCCCCCCCCACCTGGAGTACATACTTCTCTCAGTTCTAAACAGGTTTGCCTATGATTCAGCTGAACCGCAGTTTTAGGGATTCTGCACTTTCTGAACGACTGCAATAAGAAATACTATGGCTTTCGCAGCTGCTGCATAACCGTTTGGTTGCCACACTGTTCATGAAAATGGCATAACTGCGTTTTTCGGCTAGCTAAATCCAAGGTAGATGCGAACCTTTATAGAACAGTGCTGAAACAGAGACCCCAGTCACTTTTCTGTTGATTCCCATTACCCGTTGTTTTTCGGTACAGGCGCAGCGCATGTAGACTATTCAGTTTCACTCGGCAGATTGCTGGACTGGCTCCAGATGAACGGCGTCATTTTAGATAGTAAACGTGCTTTTTTTTCAACTGTAGCAAGATCTTAGAGCAAAACTGTAAGGTGTTCAGAAAGGTAAGAAACTTTTTCTGAAACATAAATACACAGGTTTTTATTTTGCCCACCGTCCATAGTAGGGACGACGTTGTCGATTATGTAAGAAAACTAACTTTTCTAGGGTTTTCAGATAAATCTGTAGGTCAAAACTTTTTTTACAGTTTTCTAAATGTTGTAACTTTTTCCAATAGCACAAACAGCTATTTTTATGCATTATGTAGCCATTTATACAGGGTGAAAGCCAGGACGTGGCTCGAGATATGTCTCATCGTGCCCTACTCACACGACTACGAAAAATGCTGCATATGTTCGGTACTTTTTTGAACGCCTGGAAATGAGGCAAAAGAAACTGTGTTTTATTACGTAGTATGTCATTTGAGAATAACGGTAGTATACACGTATTGTAAAAATATTCTCGGCAAAGAGACTGGTGGGGGATAATGCGAAGACTGAAATCGAACGCCGATAATATTTTTTGATTTCCTTCGATTGCTATCAACTTAAGGCAGCAGACAATAGTGTGCGTAATGAATCCGAAATATCATTGAATAAAATGATTCCAAAATCAAATACATGTAACATTTCCGCGATCGTTAAATCGCCATGTCACTGCTCTTCTCGTAGATGAAGACGCAGTAAACAGCGTTGTCCGCTGGATCACGTTAGCCATGCTTTAGCAGATGACGCAAGGTCCTTGTGCCAAGCTGTGCCTTCCTCTGGAGTTCCAAAATTTAAAAGATATGAGAAGTCGTGTTTGTTGGCTGCAGTTCTACTAGTTAAAAACGTAGACGCTATTTATTCACACAAATGGCACCGTTACCTGTTTGGAACCAACAAGCTTATCTTCAAATGGCTGTTCACATTTATATTACATCTGTTGTTGTTTACATTAGTTAAGAAAAACAGGCAGCCTCCTTATAATGAACCTGTCGGTTTCAAACTGTTACCGGAGATATTTGTGTAAATAAATAGCACTATAATATTAACAGTGGCTGGTTGCTGTTGCCTTCGTTGCATGATAATATACACTTGGTCTAAGGGTAGCGTCTTTGAGAAGTATTCAAAACGTCATCGGTCCCGGGTTCGAACCTCGTCATTGCTTGAATTCTGAATAAAAGACAGCAATGGTGGCCGAAGACTACCGACATAAGACCTCAGCATAAGACGTCACCCTCGTTCTCCCAACAGCCTTGTCAAAGAAGGCGGAGGAGCGAACAGAGGTTCAGGGCATTTTCTTGACTTTGGGGTGGGAAGCTGCCCGTAAAAGGCGGAAGAATCAGCAATGATCAATGGCATGAATATACAGAAAGCAGTGGAAACAACTGCATTAAAGACACCTAATGTGTATCCACTGGTCATGTGGCCTGTAACTGGAATTCGTGGTGGGCCACATAATACCAGTCAGAAGACTGCGGAAATTCTTATTGGCACTTAGAACAAGTCAGCTTCCTAGTACGGCACTTCAAAAGTTATTTGTCTCTTTTTTGCTGTCCAGCAGCAAATTTTGTGATATCAGACTACTTTCTCAATTTTTTTTGGCTACATATGAGCTATGTATGAAAGCGATACATCTTTCTTTTTCATTCTCTCGACAAATATCTGATTTCACACTTTTAACGTTTTCCATTTTCACTCTTAACTATGGTTTCTGCCGATTGAAGGAGTATCTTCAGCCAACTTGCCGAGTCTTCTTGGACTGCGCGGTTAACAAGTACTTTTGAATATAATGCAAGACCTGCACTATATTCCATAGTATACGTTGCCGATGTACAATACGGGGAATACCCAAACAGTCTAGTTAGTCCTTAGTAAAGATTGGATGTTAATAATAGTAGCTTGCTCTAAATGTAGAAAAATGTAAGTTAATACAGATGAGTAGGGAAAACAATCCCGTAACGCTCGAATACAGTATTAGTGCTTCTTGCCACGGTTACGTCGATTACATATCTGGGCGCAACATTACAAAGTGATATCAATTGGAACGAACCCGTAAGGCCGTTAGTAGGGACTGCAAATGGTAGACATGGGTTTATTAGGAGAAATTTAGGAAAGTATAGGTTTCCTGTAAAGAAGACCTCGTGTAGAACATTAGTGGGACCCATTATTGAATACTGTCCGGGTGTTTGGGATCCTCTCCAGGTTTAATTAAAGGAAGAGAGTATTACGAAAATGCACCATAAACTCAAATGGGAATCCCTGAAGGGAAGAAGTCGTTCTTTTCGCAACACACACGAGATAACCGGCGACAGACTGCAAACCGATTCTACTGCCACCAACGTGAACCTCGCAGCAGGACGGTGCAGACAAAATCAGAGAAATCAGGGCTCGTACGGCGGCGCATAGAGTCGTTTTTCCCGTGTTCCATTTGTGAGTAGTGTGTGGAAGAGAGTGACAAGCTGTAGTACGGTCCGCAGCTCGTGGTCTCGCGGTCGCGTTCTCGCTTCCCGAGCACGGGGTCCCGGGCTCGATTCCCGGCGGGGTGTTTGTGTTGTCCTCATAGTTTCATCATAATTCATGAAAATGGAGAGATTGGACTGAGGTTGGGAATTTGTACAGGCGCTGATAACCACGCACTTGAGCGCCCCACAAACCAAACACCAAACAAAAAAAAAACTGTAGTACGGCGTACCCTCCGCCATCCACCGTGTGATGGTTGCTGAGTATGTGTGTAGATGTAGACAAAACTCGGCTTTCTTACTCTCACACTTTAAAAAAAGTCTAGTGAATACGCGATGTCCGGGCTCCTTGGAGGCTCTGGGGGTAGATATTAATTTTCTGGGATGCGATAAATTTTCTGCATCACCTGTAAAATTTAGTTCTTGGGGTATGACACGCTTCCAACAATTTTTAATATTGTCCCTCCCCCTGGGTAAATTTCTGCGGACACTCGTGGTGAGGTGTTACAGCTTTTCTCACGACTGTAACGTAATCGTCATTCAAAGGTGTTAGGAGTGACAGCAGGTTTTAATGCGTCTCTCCATTGACCCAGGAATTATTATACCAGTCATAGGATTTGTCTTCAACTCGGACAGTAACTAATATGTTCCATTAACCAGACTGACTAGTACAGATCTAATTTTTTTTTTTTTTTACG
Organism: Schistocerca americana; assembly: GCF_021461395.2. Lineage (NCBI taxonomy): Eukaryota > Metazoa > Arthropoda > Insecta > Orthoptera > Acrididae > Schistocerca > Schistocerca americana. The sequence goes on from NC_060122.1 coordinate 424,306,838, forward strand.
TTACAGAGTAAGTTCGAACTAAACTAGCAAATACTCGTCTTCAGAGCTCACCATATTCGAAGCGCAGGCTGGTGCTTGTTGCGGTGTAACTGCCTTGCTGGAAACACTCATTGTCAAATAAAAGTAAATCAAAGTAAAAGTCTTTACGAATGTTAATCTTGAAGTTGGACGGGTGTAACTCAGATTCTTTAAAAAAAAAAGTTGGCGTTAACTAGTTTTTGTTGATCTGCTACTGTTGAATCTACCTGTAAATTTCTTAAGTGGTAATGGGCCAGAGTAGTCAATGAAAGATTCAGGTATACGTAAATCTGACATTACGTTACACAGCGTAGCTCAAAATCTCTCACTGAGTCTTTATACACTCTCGCTAACAATTCGGTCTTTTTTGCATATAGTAATTTCGTTAGTTACAATTACAGAAATTGTTCAGAATTACAGAAAATGTTATCATTCAGAGATTACAATTGAAACAGGATACAATGTCAAATACATATCTGTTGTTTTCGCAGAAAAATAAGTGAAATAATTCAAATAAACAATATAGATTACATTTTTGTTAACTGCACTGAAACTTCATTATCCCAAGTATTCCTATCATGCTTCCTGCTTAATAAAACTTGAGTACAGTACTTTTTAGTGCAGACGGAATTTCAATAAACAGTGCAGAATCAATACCTAAATAAACACTGTTTGCACTGTCAATTAGTTTCGTGTTGTGAGTCACAGTAATAAAGAACTAATTTAGATGTAGTTATACTAAACAGTTGTTTATCCAATAGTTTGTAAATGAAGACTCTCAGTTGCAAGTAAACGAATTGACGATACTTGTTACTACCAACGCCGGCAGCGGTGGTCTTGCGGTTCTAGGCGCTGCAGTCCGGAACGGCGGGACTGCTACGGTCGCAGGTTCGAATCCTGCCTCGGGCATGGATGTGTGTGATGTCTTTAGGTTAGTTAGGTTTAAGTAGTTCTAAGTTCTAGGGGACTGATGACCTCAGCTGTTAAGTCCCATAGTGCTCAGAGCCATTTGAACCATTTTTGTTCCTACCGACGGATGGATTTAATGTTAGCAGTACCTCGCCATAAGTGTTGAAAATTACATTGCGGAGCTCAAACGGCTAAATTATATATATATATATATATAATGTTCTACCTAATGACTTGACAATTCACTCCAAATTAGCTTCGAAGTCTCATGAAAAGCGGGTTATTAAGTTTCATTGTACAAGAACGCGCGGTCGCTATGGATTCGAATGGAATTTGTGCGTACTTTTGCTTGTCAAGCTCGCAGTTAGGTGCTTAGCTATCTTACGGGATGCCAGTTTACGATTGAATCGAGCTGATGCGTGCGCCACGAACTGCTTACGAGGCGTGTCGTTTCGCTGAGCTGGTACAGCAGGTGTGCCGCGGGAAGCGCCAGCTGACGGCGTGTGCCACTCTGCCGCTGCTGCGCTTCGCTCGGCTGCTCGTAGCCCCTGAAGCTCCGGGGGCGTTCCGCCAAGCGCAGGGTACGCGCGCCCGCAGTCCAGAGTTGTCGCCCGCTGCCAGAGTGCTGGGGTTACGGCCGACCCCGACTTCGCCATGGGCGCTGGCCATGAGCGATAGGGTGTTCACATACACCCACACGACACTGCCCATCTCTCTCAAATATAAGGTACAATATTTTACACTCCACGTTAGCGGTGTCATTCTGCAGCAGCTTTGTTCATTTTTCTTGTTGATATTGCGCACGTCTGAGAAGGTAGTTCACACAGTGCTGCTTATGCCTCCTATGTTGCCTACTGCCGCCGCAGCGCTTTTTTTCCCCAGTTGGTAATATAAGTGCAGATGGTTGGAGTCAGTTGTCAGAGTGCTAACCCAAAGATTCAGAACTCATAGCCCAAAGTTTGCGTTATTTTGTAGTTGAGTGAGGGTCCTCACTATTGACACTACCTATATGCAGTACCTCTTAGACTGTGTTAGAAGTTTGCCAGGTTGCCAAAAAGCTAAGTCGTGTCCCTTTTAGTGGGGAGTCAAGAGGACAAACTAACTGGAATTGATCATTATGCAACCTACTGATGCAGAGAGTACATAATTAAAATTAAAAATGAATGATGACATTTGAAGAATGTAAAGAATAATCACTTTTAAATAACTCGCCAGAACAGTTTCCTGGCATCTTAACTGTGTTGTTGTATCTGAAAGTAAAACAACCAATACTTCTGTATTCGGGTTTGTATTACACACATTATATTATCAAACTAGATGCTGATAATTGTTAACTAATACATTCTATAAATGTATATTTATCGTTTGTGTGTGTGTGTGTGTGTGTGTGTGTGTGTGTGTGTGTGTGTGTGTGTGTGTGTCACTAAAAGATGACTAAGCAAACTGTAACATCTCCCTCCCATTTTCTGTTCTATAACTCAATTCTTTGTTACATTAATAGCTTCGATTTGAAGGTGGGCAACTATCTATTAGGACCTAGTTCAGCACTCTACTTAAAGTACTTTCATGGTCTGCAGATATGCAGTCTCCCAGAAGGAATGGTCAGTTTTGTAACAGGTGGTAAATTTTTATAGAAGCAGAAAAAAAAGGATCATACTCTATCTTTTGAGTGGTTCGCGAGACAGATGATCATAAATCTGTGCACAGGAAAAATCCAAATGATTTTTCTAAACATTTGGCTTCATTACTTTCCTGTTTTGTGTGTCATTTGTCAGCATTAAGTTTACAATAATGCATAGTGACAAGCCTTTAGCAATAAGTTTTTCTGAAGTTCACTGTAAACTTTGGAGTACTTTTGCAAATACAGGGCAACATGTTAAGTCTTGTAACACCTCTGTGTTACAGTACAGTGGCAGCAATGTACACAATTTAGGCTAGCAGTTTTGGTGTTACCTCATGTTGTAACAGAATGTGATAGTATGTTAGACGTACATTCTGCATGACCAGTAGAATGGCCTCTATTCTTTCAATTCACCTGCTTTCCAAAATGCACATAACTTTGTTCTGTTTCATTCCTCCCAAAGTAACTTGTGAAAGAACTGTTTTTCTTTTGTTCTGTAACTAAAGCTGACGTTGGTTTTCTTTTGTTTCAGAAATCCTGTCAATGTCTTTCTGCTGTGGTCAACACATTGACAGCACTTTCCTTTGCTGCAAGCTTTGGAAACATCGCAAGACTGCCACGTATTGCCATACTTTATGGAGGTGGTAAGTTGCCTCTTAGACATCCTCTCCATATTTCTTCCAACTGAGTGGGTGCCATAGACTTAGTAAATTCAAAGGAAGATATTTCCACCAGGTTGTTGAATTAAAATAAGTACTTCATTTAGCACTACTTCCCAGTTTCAAGTTCACTCATTTTAAAATAAGCAAATGGATATGTACACTGCCTGCTTGTAAAGAAAAGTCACATGCCGTGCACAATTACACCTTATATGGTCATCAACAGTCAGGTCACACAGGGGTGAGTGGAATGTTTCAGAAAAAGTAAAGATATAAAAAAAAAACCATTAAGTTTTTTCATACTAGAGGAAAGAATAATGAAGTAAGTAAAGTATGCATGAGAGAAACTTTTGGACCTAGAATATATAATGATTAAGGAAAAATAAGATACTGAAGCAGCTCAAAGGAATTGTGATAGATTGTGTCATAGGAAATATTTCAATACAGTACCTCCTTCTCATGTTGCTGTTGGCTGTGGCAGTAGATGGAAGTTGCCAATTGTTGTTGTTGTGGTCTTCAGTCCTGAGACTGGTTTGATGCAGCTCTCCATGCTACTCTATCCTGTGCAAGCTTTTTCATCTCCCAGTACCTACTGCAACCTACATCCTTCTGAATCTGCTTAGTGTATTCATCTCTTGGTCTCCCTCTACGATTTTTACCCTCCACGCTGCCCTCCAATACTAAATTGGTGATCCCTTGATGCCTCAGAACATGTCCTACCAACCGATCCCTTCTTCTGGTCAAGTTGTGCCACAAACTTCTCTTCTTCCCAATCCTATTCAATACTTCCTCATTAGTTATGTGATCTACCCATCTAATCTTCAGCATTCTTCTGTAGCACCACATTTCGAAAGCTTCTATTCTCTTCTTGTCCAAACTATTTATCGTCCATGTTTCACTTCCATACATGGCTACACTCCATACAAATACTTTCAGAAATGACTTCCTGACACTAAAATCAATACTGGATGTTAACAAATTTCTCTTCTTCAGAAACGCTTTCCTTGCCATTGCCAGCCTACATTTTATATCCTCTCTACTTTGACCATCATCAGTTATTTTGCTCCCCAAATAGCAAAACTCCTTTACTACTTTAAGTGTCTCATTTCCTAATCTAATTCCCTCAGCATCACCCGACTTAATTAGACTACATTCCATTATCTTTGTTTTGCTTTTGTTGATGTTCATCTTATATCCTCCTTTCAAGACACTGTCCACTCCATTCAACTGCTCTTCCAAGTCCTTTGCTGTCTCTGACAGAATTACAATGTCATCGGCGAACCTCAAAGTTTTTATTTCTTCTCCATGAATTTTAATTCCTACTCCGAATTTTTCTTTTGTTTCCTTTACTGCTTGCTCAATATACAGATTGAACAACATCGGGGAGAGGCTACAACCCTGTCTCACTCCCTTCCCAACCACTGCTTCCCTTTCATGTCCCTCGACTCTTATAACTGCCATCTGGTTTCTGTACAAATTGTAAATAGCCTTTCGCTCCCTGTATTTTACCCCTGCCACCTTTAGAATTTGAAAGAGAGTATTCCAGTCAACATTGTCAAAAGCTTTCTCTAAGTCTACAAATGCTAGAAATGTAGGTTTGCCTTTCCTTAATCTTTCTTCTAAGATAAGTCGTAAGGTCAGTATTGCCTCATGTGTTCCAGTGTTTCTACGGAATCCAAACTGATCTTCCCCGAGGTTGGCTTCTACTAGTTTTTCCATTCGTCTGTAAAGAATTCGTGTTAGTATTTTGCAGCTGTGACTTGTTAAATTGATAGTTCGGTAATTTTCACATCTGTAAACACCTGCTTTCTTTGGGATTGGAATTATTATATTCTTCTTGAAGTCTGAGGGTATTTCACCTGTTTCATACATCTTGCTCACCAGATGGTAGAGTTTTGTCAGGACTGGCTCTCCCAAGGCCGTCAGTAGCTCCAATGGAATGTTGTCTACTCCGGGGGCCTTGTTTCGACTCAGGTCTCTCAGTGCTCTGTCAAACTCTTCACGCAGTATCATATCTTCCATTTCATCTTCATCTACATCCTCTTCCATTTCCATAATATTGACCTCAAGTACATCGCCCTTGTATAGACCCTCTATATACTCCTTCCACCTTTCTGCTTTCCCTTCTTTGCTTAGAACTGGGTTTCCATCTGAGCTCTTGATATTCATACAAGTCGTTCTCTTATCTCCAAAGGTCTCTTTAATTTTCCTGTAGGCAGTATCTATCTTACCCCTAGTGAGATAGGCCTCTACATCCTTACATTTGTCCTCTAGCCATCCCTGCTTAGCCATTTTGCACTTCCTGTCGATCTCATTTTTGAGACGTTTGTATTCCTTTTTGCCTGCTTCATTTACTGCATTTTTATATTTTCTCCTTTCATCAATTAAATTCAATATTTCTTCTGTTACCCAAGGATTTCTACTAGCCCTCGTCTTTTTACCTACTTGATCCTCTGCTGCCTTCGCTACTTCATCCCTCAAAGCTACCCATTCTTCTTCTACTGTATTTCTTTCCCACATTCCTGTCAATTGTTCCCTTTATGCTCTCCCTGAAACTCTGTACAACCTCTGGTTCTTTGTTTATCCAGGTCCCATCTCCTTAAATTCCCACCTTTTTGCAGTTTCTTCAGTTTTAATGTACAGGTCATAACCAATAGATTGTGGTCAGCGTCCACATCTGCCCCTGTAAATGTCTTACAATTTAAAACCTGGTTCCTAAATCTCTGTCTTACCATTATATAATCTATCTGATACCTTTTAGTATCTCCAGGGTTCTTCCATGTATACAGCCTTCTTTCATGATTCTTAAACCAAGTGTTAGTTATGATTATGTTGTGCTCTGTGCAAAATTCTACCAGGCGGCTTCCTCTTTCATTTCTTAGCAGCAATCCATATTCACCTACTATGTTTCCTTCTCTCACTTTTCCTACACTCGAATTCCAGTCACCCATGACTATTAAATTTTCGTCTCCCTTCACAATCTGAATAATTTCTTTTATTTCATCATACATTTCTTCAATTTCTTCGTCATCTGCAGAGCTAGTTGGCATATAAACTTGTACTACTGTAGTAGGTGTGGGCTTCGTATCTATCTTGGCCACAATAATGTGTTCACTTTGCTGTTTGTAGTAGCTTACCCGCATTCCTATTTTCCTATTCATTATTAAACCTACTCCTGCATTACCCCTATTTGATTTTGTGTTTATAACCCTGTAGTCACCTGACCAGAAGTCTTGTTCCTGCTGCCACCGAACTTCACTAATTCCCACTATATCTAACTTCAACCTATCCATTTCCCTTTTTAAATTTTCTAACCTACCTGCCCGATTAAGGGATCTGACATTCCACGCTCCGATCCGTAGAATGCCAGTTTTCTTTCTCCTGATAACGACATCCTTTTGAGTAGTCCCCGCCCGGAGATCCGAATGGGGGACTATTTTACCTCCAGAATATTTTACCCAAGAGGACGCCATCATCATTTAATCATACAGTAAAGCTGCATGCCCTCGGGAAAAATTACGGCTGTAGTTTCCCCTTGCTTTCAGCCGTTCGCAGTACCAGCACAGCAAGGCCGTTTTGGTTATTGTTACAAGGCCAGATCAGTCAATCATCCAGACTGTTGCCCTTGCAACTACTGAAAAGGCTGCTGCCCCTCTTCAGGAACCACACGTTTGTCTGGCCTCCCAACAGATACCCCTCCGTTGTGGTTGCACCTACGGTACGGCTATCTGTATCGCTGAGGCACGCAAGCCTCCCCACCAACGGCAAGGTCCATGGCCAAAACAGTATTATTTGTCACAGTCAAACGCAGATTTTACAGACAGCAACTTCAGAGTAGGCATGAAGCAATTGTATTAAGTACAAACACTGAGATGATAAACTGTTACCCAGATAACCATTGCTTTGAATTTCAAAACTTTTTTTCAGAAAAACGATCTATCAGTATTATAACGAACATAATAAACACAATCGTGATTGCTTGTAAATTGTTAATTTTTATTTTTTAGATAATTGATTACAATCCTTTGAGAGATCATCAGATCTACATTTCTTGATGACAGTAGGAATCACAGGTGTGGAGCAGGTCCATCTATACTGGTGTGTAAAACACTGCAGTGTTCTTCACTCCAGCACAACTGGACCTGTTCTACACCAGAAATTGCTACTATCATCAAGCAATGTGGAGCTGATGATGTCCTCTTAGAAAATTGAAACCAGTCATCTAAAAAATAAGAATTAATAACTTAAAAGTGAGGCAAACTTTGTTTATTAAATAAGCTTTGCATTTTCTTTACTAGTAGGTAAATATGTTCTTTAAAGCACAGATTTACAAGTTACGTTGAACTGTGCAATTCATTTCAATAATTTTCATGAATTTATTATGGTTATTTTTAACTATCTTACTTATGCTCTCTCTTCTAGCCATTTACAATAGGCATCAACTGTGAGTAAGACTATACTTGCAGCTGATCCTGTGTAATCTGTATTTATCTACTTCCATGTTCCTGTGTTATTTGCAATTATGGCCTTGACATTTTGGAGGGAAATGTGTGCACATAGTCCACTCACTGCAAGATACCATGACTTGTTGAATAGTTACATCAATATTAGGTCAGTAAATGATGGAACAAGCAGTATCCTTCATTTTAATGATTTCTACGTGGTCTACAAGTAAATTATACAGAACTGCTTTTCATAGTGGAATTGGGATACTGACGAGATCTTTGAACATGTCAGCTATTGATGTTTACTTACTGTATGTATCCAGCACATGCCAAGTTCTTTTCTGCCCGCCAACAAGTGTACAGTGCTCCCAGATCCCTCTCTTTGAGTCTCCCGAGCCACATACTCCACTTGTACCTGCAGCTACACACAATGCAAATTGACCAAATTTATCATGAGCTTTTTCTTCTTGAGGTGGAAACATTGTAACAGGCTCTGTTGTTTTTGATAAGAGATTGATAGTCTGCAGTTGCATTGCACTCTGTCAATTTGATTAAAATATCAAACTGGGAATGAGAGTTGCCCCAAGCTGCATGCATCCCAAAACAACTATCAGTGTGGCCCAGGGAGTGAACATCTATCACTCAGTTGGTTAAAAAAAAGATATAAACACAAAATTCCATTTATTTAGTTATGATAAATTGAATATCATCAATTTTAAACTCCTGCCACATGATGCTATTCTCTCATTGACCATCCCATGTCCTCCCCCTCCCGTAACAGTTTGTGGTTATTGTTAGCATTAAGTACAGTATGTGTGGTTCTAACTGTTCATCTTCCTCCATTGTGGCCCAGGTAGGCTAAAAGGCTGGGCACATCTGGTTTAAGAGTACCATCCTTGATTAGTAATCAGCACATCCTGGTTTGCAGATTAGAACCCAGTCACTACTTAAATTTTGAATAAAATTAATTAGCAAAGGCAACAAAGGACTTTCTCTATAAGGAGCCACCCTCTGTTTGCCAACGGGCTTGTCAGAAACAATGTAGGAGTGGACAGAGCTCAGACCACTCTGTAGTCTATGGGGTGGGAAACTGCCTCCAAATGCAGAAGAATCATCAGTGATCAGTGGTATGGGATGCAGAAGGTAATAGAAACAACCAAATTAGAGAGCTAATGTGTATCCACAGAACATATGGCCTGTAATTGAAAAAGTGGCATGTGATCTCTCCATTGGCAAAAGGCTGTGGGTTGTCTCCTCATTCAGATCTCCATGAGGAGATTGCCAAAGTGTAGGTAACCACAAGAAAAAGATTGAAAAATGAACAGAAAAATGACATCCTACAAACTGGAGTGTGGAATGTCAGATGTTTGAACAGGGTAGGGAAGCTAGACAATCTGAAAAGGGAAATGCAAAAAGCCAGTCTAGATACCATGAGAGTTAGTGAAGTGAAATGAAATGGAGGGAAGATTGGGGTATCTGATCAGACAAATATAGGGTAATATCAGTGATGGTAGGGTTAGCTGTGAATAGGAATGTAGGACAGATTGAGATGTCGTAAACAGTTCGGTAATAAATTTGTTCCCATCAGAATTGACAGGAAACCACCATCAATAAAAATAATCTGGCATATGTGCCAGTGTCACAAATAGGTGGTGATGAAGTAGAAAAATTATGTGGGGATGTAGAACAGATAATTCAGGGTGTAAAGAGAGGTGATAATCTAATAATCGTGGTGGGTTGGAAAGCAGTAGTAAGAGAGATAGAAGAGAGGTACGGGAGAATATGAGCTTGAGAGTGGGAATGAGAGAGAAGAGACCGAGTTTGACAATAAATGCTGCTGGTGATAGGAAATGTACTGTTCAAGAAGCACAACAGGAGGAGATATACATGGGAGATACCAGCTGGATTATGCCATGATGAGACAAATTCCAAAATCGGATACTGGATGTAAGACTCACTCAGAAGCAGTTACATACTCAGATCACAATTTAGTAATGTTGAAGAGCAGGCTGAAGTGTAAGAGAATCGCCCAGAAGAATCAGTGTCAGTGGTAATGAATTTTGCAGTAGGCAATGTTACCAGTGTCAACATTATAACTACACTTGCTTGTCCTGTTAATACATGACCGGCTGTGTTCCTTGTCGTCGAGTGCTCAAGAGGGCAATTGGCCTCCATTGTCGTCTTCACTGTATCAGTTTTAATGGACCATGCCACCTCATCCTGTGAATGTCTCGTATATCTTAATGAGCAGGCCATCCAGGAGATCAGGGTGAAGGAAAAAGTACCCTAACCTGTCGTTTGCAAGTTGTTGTCTGGTCAAAAGCCCTGCAATTTATCATCCAACACTTACAGTACCATTCTTGCTATGCCTTGTTCCACAAATAACATGGCCATGGAGGCTTAAGACTTCCAATTCAGTACTGCAGTTGTGAAATCACTCAGTGTCATGGTAGCACTCCATCCTCTCCTCCTACTGCTGCATAACAAGCCACAACCAACAGGCAGGAAGAACAAAAGGAATACTCCCTCAGACTTTTTACATCCCTCCAGTCAACAGACATCTGAGTCTTCATCTGTCAACCATAAAGACTAAAAAATTGAATAAAGGCAAATGGTCTTCTCCTTCCCCAATTCGGAGCTCTTCTTCAACAGTGTCACTGCATGACACCTTCACCTGGCTGATCTTCATCTGCCATTGTGCACTGCCTACTGTTTTTCTACCCTGCCTCTGCAGCCTGTAGCATTGAGTCTTCGAAGGCTGGCACTCATTTGCTTCTGAGGTGACTACCCTTCATTTGTTCCCTCTCCCCCGTTCCCCATTATGACTCTTCTGCAATGGAACATTTGTGGAATTAGACCCAACTAGGAGGAATTATGAGTGATGTAGGATTCACAGCGTGCAGTTGTTCTCTACAAAAAAAAAAAAGTGTCAAGTCAGTTTTGACCTCTCATTTCTTTGGGTCCACTATTACCTTCCTCCCCAATGACATCATTTTGTCTCATGGGGGAGTCATGCTGTTCATCTGGGTTGACATCCATAGCCAACCATCTCTTTGAACTCCCAGCTACAAACTGTTGCAGCCCACATTTTCCTTTCTCATTTTGCCTTGTCTCATTGTAATGCCTACATTAGGGATCGGCCGTTCATGAACTAATGGGTCCAAAGGAACAGTTCACTAAGATGAATGGAACGAGCGAGGAACGAATTATAAGGAATGGTCTTTCATAGTTCACTGTGGTCACAACTTTCTGCTTATAGTTCCCGGGAATGGTAAATGGTCTGTCTCATTCCCACAACAGCATGTCAGCTGGTCTCGGTCTCCCTTGGCCGGACTTGTCCTTCTTCGTGTGGCCACTCGTTGCAGATCCAATGTGATTGCTCCTAGTTAGCTCAGTATCAAGTTGTTGTTCATTTCATTTGCTGCTCAGGCCCATTCTAGGTCTGTTTTAAACCTTTTTTGAACTCTGGACTTCTGGCCCTTTTTCGTATTCTATTCAGCGTCCACAACTGGTAATTAAAATGTATTTTATAATTATTTAAATTACATAAAAATTATGTGGTATGTAATACATACATATTTTCAGGTAACAAAAGGGCATATCAGCTGACTTAACTAGTTTGATAAACAGTGGAAGACATACTTGTAAAAAGACAAGCTTTTTGTTATTACACATGCAAAGGAAGTTGGCTCAGCTATTTTCTGTCTTTTTTTTATCCAAGATAAAACAGCATGTTCATTGCTGTGGAAGGTAGACCAACTTGCAATCGAATGAAGCCCATGCTCCATAATCAAGTGTCTGGTATCACATTTTGTAAAGAGAATGTGATAACTTCTACAATATTATTTTAATGGTACAGGGTGGTGCACGAAAAATCGGCCATGAGTACTAGACTGTTAATTGTAGCCTACCAATCATCATATATTGTTTCAAAGTTGTTGTTTGCATTAGCTGATTTATTTCATTACTGCTTAATTATTACATGTTTATCTATTTTGCTCGTAGCGGTCAACAAACCATGCATAATTGGCAAGCAGTCTACTTGGGGTTGGTTTTTCGTGCACTACCTTATATTATTTCACTGTGATCAGCCACATAATGCTACAGTTGGCTAAACAAGAGATTTTGCAGAATCACAAAAATTACTTAAAGTGTGTGAGATATCTGTAATGAATAAAAACTCTGAACTCCAGAGGGGAGGCAAGTGCCCCCTCTTGTCACCTTCTGTCTTTAGTCACCTATGCTATGAGTTTTAAATTTTTCCTTAAGAATCATATACTATGCACAAATGAACAATGAATGAGTAAAAATGAATGTTTCTGAAAAAAAGGGCAATCACCAGTGAGCTAGTTCCCAAGGGTAACGAGTTTGCCCATTTCTAGTCTACATCGCTCCATCATTCGCTGCACCAGGGCAGACTTCTCCATCTTATTGGTCAGCCCCGTCACCTCTTTTTGCTACTAGGTGACTTTAATGCCCACCGTCCCCTTTGGGGCTCTTTGAGAACCTATCAGAGGGATTCCCTCTTTGCGGACTTTCTCAGTCAATCAACATCTGTCTTCACACTGGAGCACCCATATTCCTTTCGGGCTCCATGCCTATTCCAATTTGGACCTCTTGTTCTCCACTGCCAAGCTTGCCCATCATCTCGATTGGTGCATTCTCTCTGACACATTCTCAAACAACTATTTTCCTTGTGCTATCCGTTTGGTGACTCCTACTCCACCTGCGTGTAAACCCAGTTGGCAGCATTCTAAAGGTGACTGAATGGTATATTCTTCCATGGCCACCTTTGGTGAACAACATTTTCCCATTTGTGATGACCTGGTAGAGTTCCTTATGAACATTATCCTTACTGCCACAAAATGTCCCATACTTCACACTTCATCTTTATTGGAAGTGGCTTGGGTGATATCCTTCTCCTCCTGGAATTGAATGCTACGATTCTGCCTTTACTATGAAGAAGTTAGACCATGCTCTAACTTCTGCCCATGGGCCAGACTATGTTCACATTCAGATGTTGAATCACTTTTCTCTTGTGAACAAGCACCTTCTCCTTTGCACCTACAGTCACATTTGGTCAGATGGCATGTTTCCTAGACACTGTCATGAAGTCGCTTTCATACCCATATCTAAGCCCCATAAGGATAAATACCTTCCTTTAGCTACTGCCCCCATTTCTCTCACCAGCTGTCTTTGCAACATGATGGAATATATGATTCATTGTCTGCTGGCATGGTGGCTTGAATCTCGGAATCTACTAACCACTGCACAATGTGGATTTAGAGTATGCCATTCTGCAGTTGACCACCCCATCACTGTCAACCCATGTCGTGAATGGTTTTCTGTGGGAATATCAGACTGTGGCTGCTGGAGAACTGGTACCCTCTTTACTCTACGCACTTGAGGCTTCCGAGGCAGCCTGCCCCATTTCCTTCAGGAATTTTAAGAGGACCAAGTTTTCAAGGCATGTGTGCATATGGCCTTATTGAACACCTTTATCTAGGATAACGGGGTGCCTCAAGGCTCCGTCCTGAGAGTCATCCTCTTTGCTATACCCATTAACCCTGTTATGGACTTTTCCTGCTGGGCATCTCCGCCCCCCCCCCCCCCCTCCCCCCCCAATGCTTTTGCAAACTATTGCAGTTCTTCATGGACTTGAGCAATGTCTATGTCTCAATGTCTCAATCATCTTTACTCTTGGAGCATCAACAATGACTTTCACTTTTCCACTGACAAAACCATTTGTTTTAATTTCTGGTGGCACAATGGGTTTCTTCCAGTCTTTACATCTTTAGCCTGTTGCTCTTCCATTCACTGAAACTACAAAATTCCTGGAGCTCATGCCTGATAAGAAACTTTCTCGGTTGTCCCTCATGTTTTACCTAGGTGCACTCTGTGCATAGTTTCTCAACATCCTACATGTCCTGAGTGGTACTTTCTGGGGAGGACATCAGACCACCTTCCTCCATTTTTACTGATCCCATGTCCATTCAGAACAAGACTGAGTGTTTCGTTGATTCCTCTGCACATCCATCCATCCATCCATCAATCCATCCATCCATCTTATGCTGTCCAAACACAATCCACCAATGTGAAATTCATTTGGCCACTGGTGCCTTTTAGACTAGCCTGGCTGACAGTCCCTAGGCATAAGCTGCTGAACTACCACTGTCACCCTGGCATGATTTCCTCCTCAGTGGATACACACATTGTCTGCCATGCCCAGCCACCTGTCCGGTGCCCCTTTTTTTTCAATGACTTCAGTATGGGGTGCGCCCTTCTTCTGTTACCTCCTAGAGTTTGTTTCTGGTTACTGCTCCAGCAGCTTGACTTCATGCTGCCTGCCACATTCCCAATGGTTGTGAACCCTTCACTGCCTTGGCTTCATGCAGCAGCCTGTATTAATGTTGGACTTCATTTGCTTCCTAAGGACACTACTCCAAATTTGATCTATTCCTTCTGGTTTCTCAACTTTCTCACGCAACTTATTAATAGCTCCTTCATAGACTGATGGCTCTAAGACTGACCTTGGTGTTATGCATGCCTTCATCAGTGGCACAATGCGTTTTTGGTATTGGCTCCCAGAACAGTGCTCAATTTTTACAGTGGAGCCATTCGCCCTCTATCAGGCCACCCAGTATGTGGAGGGACACAGGCTTTTTAATTGTCATAGGCTCTGATTCTCTCTGTGCCCATCAGGGCTTCTGTGTGCTATACACGATCCATCCCTTAGTGCAAGGGCTATCTCAGCCTGCTAGCTCTTCCATTGCTTTGGATGATCTCTGCATTCCTGTCTGTCAGCAGTTGGTGTCAGTTTGGCATCATCATCAGTCTTCTTTTCACAGGAACAAGCTCCAGGGAATTAAACCTCTCCCAGCAGCTTCACAGACCTTCTCCTGGCTCTCTCATCACAGAGAGATCATTTTAGCTAGGTTGCATATTTGGCACTGTGGTTTTTTAGCCCTTGCCATTTAAGCGGTGGTCGCCCACCACTTTGTGCTTATTGTCATCAGCCTTTGACAGTTTACTATTGCCTGACAGACTAACCTTTTTTAATCACTTATGATCCAGTGTCTGCTTGCTGTCAGAGTTATTGGCTGTTTTAGAGAATTATGCATGGGCTGTTAACCACATTTTACTCTTTATTCATTGTAGCAACATAGCAAAAAACACTTAATCTTTGGTTTGGGACCTCTGCTGTATCTACGGCATATTTTGTGGGCCTCTTTCCAAGGGGAAGTCCTTGTTTGTAGCTCTTTCCTTCTGTCACTTGGGCTTAATGTGTAGTCATCTTTAACCTTTTCTACCTATTCTTGTTCGAAGGTTCTGACATGAGGGCTTATGACCTCAGTTGTTTTTGTGCCCTAAAACAAAAAAGAAAAGAACATTAGGTAGTTCAGCAGAAGAGGAGGAGTGGACATTTCTAAAAAAAAAGAGTAATCACATATGCTGGACACACAAACATAGTTACAAAGAAGTTAACTGCAAATGGAAGAAATACGTGAACTGATCAACAAAAAAAATTGTTCAAATGGCTCTGAGCACTATGGGACTTAACATCTGTGGTCATCAGTCCCCTAGAACTTAGAACTACTTAAACCTAACTAACCTAAGGACATCACACACATCCATGCCCGAAGCAGGATTCGAACCTTCGACCGTAGCAGTCGCGCGGTTCCGGACTGCGTGCCTAGAACCGCTGGACCACTGCGGCCGGCGGAGATGTAATAGAAATGAGATCAGTAAAAATAAGATTAGCAATAAACTGATAAACTTAACATCAGAATTTATGACTATGAAGTAGACAAAGTGAAGAAATTCTGTTACCTTGGAAGCAAAATACCTATGACGGATAAAGCAAGAGGTACATAAAAGTAAACTGCACAGACAAATAGGGCTATCATTAAATATTGGTGTAAATTTGAGGAAAAAATTTCTGCGAATGTGTGTTTGGAGCACAGCACAGCATTGCATTTTACACTGGAAGAGAAGAGAATAGAAGCACTTGAAATGTGTTACGATACAAGGATGTTGAAAATTATATGGACTGATAAAGAATGACCAAATTCTCTGCTGAAATGGCAATAAAAGGAACATAGAGAGGACACTGACAAGAATAAATATGGGTAATTCATTTGCTGAAAAATCAGGGAATAACTACCATGGTACGAGAGGGAGCTCTATAGTGTAAAAAATGGAGGGGGATTGGAATACATCCAGCAGGTATATTAGGTCACTGGGTGCAAGTGCTACTCTGAGATCGAAGGTGACACAAGCAAAATTCATGGTGGGCTGCATAAAACCAATCGTAAGGCTGATGAATCAGTGACTCAAAAGAAAGGGAGACTATGTTAAACAGTTTCCATGTGAGATAACTCATATCAGTACCTCCTACGAGAGTGAATGAATGAATGAATGCTTAACCTTTCATACATTTATCAGTGCAATATATTAACACAAATTTTGGGATCGGTCAAACAATGAGATTACTGAAGATAAAAGAAACTAAAATTCAAATTTTGGCTAATGGATGAAACAAATCGGTAGGTTCAAAATGAGTCATTTCGTAACTTGCTGTACCAGGAACAGACTACATGCATATTGTGTGCGGCAACAACAAAAAATTGTACCAAATTGGTACTTGAAATCAGAAACTTGCCTTTCAAGGACAGTGCACTATGAATTATGCTACCAAAGCATGCCACACAGGTCAATTTAAAAACACAATTTGCCACAAAGTCTTCATTCCTTCCAAATTCAATTATGCCCGTAGCATTGTGCAAGAGCATCCATAGACTTTATATGAAACTGGAAGATGCTTGTGACAAGTTGACACTACTATTGTTCTGTATGCTCATGCAGTTCAATTGGCAACAACATATCAGTGAAATTGTATAATTTGCTAAAGTGTAGAATGATCTTATACTAGTCTAGGTGTAATTTATACAGTATGGTAATTGTATACTTCATATTACTAAGACTTTAAAGTATGATTGGTACTAAATAAATAAAGATCATTGGGCAGAACTAAGATTCTGTATGTGCAGTGACATATTGGATTAGGATAACACTCCTATCACCATTGCAAGAGGAGCAGTTCAATATGTTACACAACTGGGATTTCATCAGGCCTTGTACCGGTCACCAGCAACACAGTCAAGTTGAGAATAAGTGATAACAGCATACTGGATAGTGACCACATCATGAGTAACTGACACATAATACACTCCATCTCAGGGGTCATGAAAGCAGGGTTTTTTCACACACTATTATGTCAAGATTAACATTATAGTATAACAATTTGAGAAAAAACCATCACTGCCACCAGAGTTCAATTTTAATGGTGAATAGATGGGCCACATTACAGGAAATAATCTGCCAGTACAATGCCTTGCAACAATGATGACCATTCCCCAAGCAGGCAGCCATATCATCTAGAACCTCTGCCTTGCTGTGGAGACTGCCATCAATGAAGGCTTGAAGTATCAGAAGAGGTCGCCTGGACTGACAAATTACAGTATCCATTACATACCAACAGCAGCATACATGCACACTGAACATCACACAAGATGCACTGTTCAGGCAAGGAGGTATTCTCAAGATAAGTTTTATCATTGTGACTGCTAAGGACATAGTTCTCTCTGAACTGTTGTATGGAATGGAAAGCATTCCCTACAATGCTTGTAACTGCACTTCAAACACCAATGGCTACTGCATGTGAGAAATTGAGTCCATGACAGTTCAACCAAGACCTCCAACTTTCTCTGTGGCAAAATACCACTTACTGGACGAGAAAAGTGAAGGACTGCTTCACACACTTCAGCTAGGTATTCAGAAAAGGAACAGCATGTTAATTATGCTTGTGTTGTTATAGATGCACAGAGTTAAACCACGCACTCAAATTTCTCAATTAGTTCTGGGCATCATGCAGAGTGCTGCCCATTGTGAACATGGCAGATATTAAATCAAATGCTAATTTAACGGTTTCTAATGTAGTTGGATTTTTGAGAGATGTGTGAAGAAATTATTGCGAAGAAGCCAATCAAATTAGCAGAAACATGCCAAATTGTGAACGTACATGAAACAATGAACTTTACAACTACCAGAGTCAAAATAGCTGAAATTCAAAAGTCCATGGAAAATATGCATCAATTAGACTTCATTTCATCAAAACATAAATACAATAATTATTGAACAACTTGCGTTAGATCACTCCTACATAGGTGAAACCAACCATGTAGCCCTGTCACTACGAGAAACACAAGTGAACAAAATTAACAGCAGTGATCTCCGTATGTGATACAGGCTTTGGAGAACAACACACACAACAAATGTTTATTTTGTGAAGTCATCTACCACAAATGCAGTGAAAAGGGGCACATTGCAAAAGTATGTGAGGAAAAATGGCTCAAGCAAACCAGGGTATAGTTCTTGTACTGATGACAAAAGTCAGAGATTTGAATTTTACAAGAATTCAGCAAAACTGATGAAATCAGTCATGTCATTCTACTTACATTCAAGATAAACAGATTAGTTTTTAAATGTAGATAGATATATGTAGCCCCATGTATCATGGTCATTGTGGCAACATTACACTTGGTATCACCTAGTTTCACATTACAAATCACCGATTGAAAATTTGCTTCTTATTCTGCTTATCAATCCACTGCACTGGATGTTTTCCAGTAAATGCCACTATCAGTGAGACTACATGCAAACTTTTACAGCATGTGATGAAAGTGCACTTAAACACACTCCTAGGCCAAAAGTGAAGGTCAAAAGTTATGAAAAATATCCATTTTGTTCAATTATTTTTTGGTAATAATAAGTCATTCTTGTTGAGCTGTAATCAAAAACGGTGACAGAAAAATTACTTGCTCGTTATGAGGATTTTAAGTGATGCAGCAAGCAAAGTTATCATTGGGATTCTATGTAAAGTGTAATACTCTGAATGGGCTTCTACGACACAGTCTTGAATAATAATAGTAGTAGTAGTGGTGGTGGTGGTGGTGGTGGTGGTGGTGTAATGGAAAATTACTCATTACTGGTAACTAAAAGTCAACTTTTAATCCACTTGTTGGTCCTGATGAACTTCGTACTCCATAACATGAATGTCTTTCTGTTCAGTCAGATAGGAAAAGCAAACATCTTTTGCAATCTTGATAGTACTGATACCTAAACCCACTTACCAATGGGTGAAGAATTTGGGCATGTGCCAACACTGAATATAACAATATAGCTGTTAATCCCAAATGAGATATGTGGTGCAGCAAACATACTTGCTCTTTGGAAAAGCCCCTGCACACATGGCAAAGCATATCTTAATAGGTGCTTACATGAGTTCTCATTCTTATAGAGTGTGTAATTGGAAATCCCTGTGAGTATTATAAAAAGTGACAGTGTTAGTTGTCAAAAACAATTGCCCAAATGTCGCAGGCCTATTTTTAGGGCCAACTGTTGACAGTTTATCAAGGAGATGTAGATTAAATAAAATAACAACTAATAGTAAATAAAGCTGGAAAAATAATTTGCGTTAGATGTTTATTTACAGTACATTTAACATCATCAAATTGCGTTCCATTAGGAAAGTGGAATGTGCTCCATGACAGTGATGTTAACTGTGGCAGTAAGTCAGTACAGCGACAACAGTAGCCATGTGTATTGTGTATTGAACCGGGGACCTAGAAATGACAGAGGCTTCATCCCGTCGTAGCCACATTGGCTCACAACCCCACAACAGACCACAGCAGTCCACCCACCCCGCCGCACCCCACACCGAACCCAGGGTTAATGTGTGGTTCGGCCCCCAGTGGACCCCCACCTGGGAACGTCTCATACCAGATGAGTGTAACCCCAAATGTTTGCATGGTAGAGTAATTATGGTGTACGCATACATGGAGACAATGTTTGCGCAGCAGTTGCTGACATAGTGTAACTGAGGTGGAAGAAGGGGAACCACCCCGCATTTGTCAATGCAGATGGAAAATTGCCTTAAAAACCATCCACAGGCTGGCCGGCACACTGGATCTCGACACACATCCCCCGGGCAGATTCATGCCAGGGACCGGCATGCCCTCCCACTTGGGAAGCAGCACGTTAGACCGCACGGCTAGACAGGCGGGCTACAGTAACCTTACTTGTATTTTATTTTTTCCTACACAACTTTTAAATTTTATTAGAGACCATAACTAATTTAGTATGAAGTTTATGTATTACATAACTGCTTTAGTATGAAGTTTATGTATTACATAGTTTATATAGAGGGCACCACACAGCCAACCAATGTGTTCTCTACAAAGCTTACCATCATTACACTACAGTCTCAAAATACTGCTATGTAATTTAATTTGCAAGGGGTATAGGTTATGTCATAAGTTGTAATTTTTGTATACTATGCTCTATGTACATCTTGTATTTTTAGCATTGATAATGGCTAGTCTCTAGCTGAAGTTTGGATCTGCCATTTTGAAATTTAATTACAAGTTGGCTACAGCAGGCTAATGGTAGTTAATTCTTGATACATCATACAGTAGTAGTTTGTAATGTGCTGTAATCTCTTAAGATATATTTTGCTATTTCACCTTATTGAATATCCTTCTATTGTAACTTAGGTGAAACAGTTAACAAATTTAAAACTTCAAACCTGCTAGTATATTTGAAGTTTAAGGAGAGAGGGAGGAGGGAGAGGGGGAAAATCGGATTTTAAGTGAAATGTGGAGAATGTGTTTTTCATAGCAAGAGTTATTTGTGCCTAAAAGGAAAGAGAGTCCCTTCACATATAAACTGCAAGGAAATTTAAGATTTAAATCCATTTTTTATTTAGTACATTGACAAAAATATAATGTTTTAATTACAAATTACAGGTAACTTAAACCATATCTTTTCTATTTTTTTCTAGTGCCTTTTCTAGTGGCATATGCAATTGTGATGTTGGTTCTGGGAATACCATTATCTTTCTTGGAAATTGGAATTGGACAGTTCTGTCATGAGGGACCCATCAAACTTTGGAGAGCTGTTCCACTTTTCAGAGGTATGTTTAACATTAGTTATTTATAAGTCACTAATAATACATATACATACACACCCTTTATGAAGCTGTAGAGAACTCTGAAAACTATAGTTTGAAATAAAACACTTCTGGTAACCCTTATAAGGTAACACTTTAAAATTCGTCAAGGAGAAATAGGCCTTGTTTATAAGCACATAGAGTTGGATTATAGAACTGTTGAAGAGTTGTTTTACTTAACCTTTTTTTTTTATTCCAACACAAAAAAGCAGCAAGTTGAATTATCTACACAGAAAATTGAAGACAATCATAAAATGGAATGATCAAAACATTGATCATTAACAATCTTGGATAGTGCGAAAAAATTGCTCATGCTAGTATGGTCGCTAATACGTGTTGTTTGAGTTATAGGAGGCCGAGTAACTGTTATGCTACATAAATTAACTTTTTTATAATAGCTTATCGAAGGTGAATTGGTACTCTAATGACAAATATTTTTACAATTTTGTTTCATGATATATGCCTATATCATATGTGACTGGCTTTATTTTAGACATGATTATTTTAATCAAATAAGTGATTTCAATAGGTACATTATTAACATTGTCATATATTCTATTGACTTTCACATGTTTGATTAGATTAGCTAGTGTAAGTAAGTGGCACAAATTGTGAACCTACGTCGGCCAGCCAGAACACATTATTATTATTATTATTATTATTATTATTATTATTATTATTATTATTATTATTATTATTATTATTATTATTACTATTGGTTGCCTTTTATGTGCACAGTTATTGGAACAAAACTTGTTTGTTAAGCTCTAGAAAATGTAGTCTGAGTGTACACCTGACAATTAAGATGAAATAATTAAACAAACAATGAAAAACTCTTTCAGTTATTGTAATTATTTTGTGGTCTGAGGTTTGTCATGATGATATCAGAAAAACTTACTGCAGTAAGCAGTTACGAGGAGTATTCACCCATTTTGGCCCTCTTTATTAATTGTTATTTAGTCATGTTTTGCTTTGTTACAGGTGTTGGTTATGCAAAACTCTTCCTTTGTGTATTGACTGGACTGTATTATTCACTCAGTGCAGCAATTGCTCTATTTTATGCAGTGTGGAGTGCAAAGGGCCCATTTCCATTTTCAGAATGTGTGTCAGCTGACAATGTAAGTAATATTTTATTGTAATCAAATAAATCAAGTCATTTGATTTTATTTCCAGTATACATTAAGAACTAAAAGCTCCCTTACGAACTTAAATTTATTATGTTGTGGATAGTTACAAAATAACTTAAGCCACATGATAAAGATATGTGACAGATTCACTGACGAAAGCATTGTGAACTTACAATGAAATATGAGGCAGGAGGAATAAGGCAGACAATAAAAGCACTGCAGGTCACTGTATATCAGTAATTTGTTGTATCTGATTAGCACCGTACTACTGGCAGTCTAACAATGTCAACTGGATAAATCTCTACTGCAAGTAAGCTTCCATTAACCTGGAAGTCTGTTTAAATGTGACAGTTCTTTGCTATGTGTTAGCCTTCTGGGAAGTGATGTATACCTCATCTTTTCTGCCCAGTCAGCACCCTTAATTATCCAGTTAAAGGGCAGGTGTTGCAGTTTAACATGGCTTCCAAACCCTCATGTAGTATGGTATTTTTCATATGCATAAATGATTGTCAAGACTACAAGTTACAATAAGTGCTGGATTGACCAGCAGGTAAACCATAAACATTTGGTTTTAGGATTATAAACATACAGATATTAAGCAACATTGCTAGATCTTTGTTATATTTCATGTCTCCGAAAAAGATCTAACATCCAGATAGTCTTAGATGACTTACTGACTACAGAACTGAAAGATTTAGTAAGAAACTAGGCTTCACTTTGCCTTGTTCCAGTTCTGCTGGTTATAATTTTTCTTTCTTCTTCCCTAGTGATTTTTCACATTTACTATTGAGAGCTGCTGCCATACATATCCTTATCAACAGCTTGCCTAATCCCAGACAGTGGACTTTGTTCATAATTATTTTAATACAATATATTACTGCAAAAACTATTCCATATATGAGGAACAGACAAATACACACATTTTGGTAACTCCTTCTCAATCATGTTAATGAATTCTTCTTTTGGATTAGATTCTCTGTTGATAGTTCAGCTACCCAAACTTTTGGTAAGCATTTAAGTTTCGTCAAATTTAGTTAAATTCAACCTTCTCAAAAATGTACTTTTTGATAATATCCTTATGACCTCATATTGATATGTGAGGCTTCTGTATATTTTAATTGAAAGATGTTGCCTACCTGTTGATGGATGCTTGAAACAGCTTTAGCATCAAAGCACGGTGAAAAATTCTGTGAGAGGGTAGAATAGATAAGTCAGCTGTTGTGTTGGTGTATTAAAACATGTTTGGCTAATGTAACAGTAGTGACCTTGTCATTTAATGAAATTTGCAGTCTGCATCTTCCAAAATGTGTGCTCTGTGCTCATAACAATTTGCTTTGTACAGCATTTAAAAAATTATTTACATTTACTTTACAATGCTGTTTCAGAATCACAAATTTGTCATATAGTTCTGCAAACTGCTTAACGTTTTCATGAACTTTCCATTTGTTTTAATGATATTGTCCTTCTGTATTTGTAACATTCTTAGAATTGTTTCCCCATTCTTAATTAAAGTGGAGACTGGCAGTTATATTGGCACAGAAAACATGTATTTTGTGTTTGTCCTTCAGAAAAAAATGCCATTAAAACTTCAGTAGTTGAAGATAACAATAATAAAGACAAAGATGCATAGAGTTCTGTGAAAGCATTTATAAAGCATAAATTAAGAAAAACCAGAATCAGTAATTTTTCATAATGTAAATCCTCATTTAAGACATCTATATTTGTAAGAAAAAAATATTTTTACTATGATGCTTTCTTTCCTCCTTGACATATCCCAACTGTTCTCCTTCTGCGCAGTAGTGAACCACTGCCTCTGTTACACTGTAAACTATTAATGGTCTTCTTATCTGTTTCTATTTCTGTTGTCCTTCCATGACATCTGCTGACTTTTTCCCCTATTCTCTCTCTCTCTCTCTCTCTCTCTCTCTCTCTCTCCCTCCCTCCCTCCCCCCTCCCCCCTCCAACCAGTCAACGTCTTCTACACATTGGTTCCTTCTTTGTTGCTACCACACATTTTTGTTAGGCACCATTCCTTACATTCAGTACCAACACAGTGAGAACAATGAATAATACAATAAGGCTGTACTTTTCCAAATATCATATAATCATTATTATTATTATTATTATTATTATTATTATTATTATTATTTTGTGTTGTTCATGTTCTGTACATATTGTAATACACAATAAACACCATAGGCTGAACCTCTTTTCAAGAATGTATGCCATGAAGTTCTGGTTAGGATTAGGCAAGCATTCCTGGATTGGCATGGGTAAGAGGGACAAGAATCGTTAAGTTTTGGAATACCTTTCCAGATGATCACTGAAGTGTACATTCTTTCATTACACATATATATGTCAGCACTAAACTGGCTGTGTGAATTTTTTTTACTGTCACTATTGAGGTTTTTTTTTCAAGTGAAATGCATCCACCTTCACAATTTACATAAAGTAGGTTTAGGATTCACTTTCCATGGTGTATTAAACCTGGCATTTTCTTTTATTTTTGCAGAATAGCGAAATTGGATTTCCTGCTGAGGACTGCTTACAGTAAGTTTGTTTGGTTTTTTTTTTCCCTCCCCCTTTCAAACTAAATGAAAAGATACAAGTTTTTATTCTGTGTTACAACATTACACCTGTGGATAGAAATTCACTTAATTTGTAAACTTATAAGAATTGTAAAGTGTGATGGGATGGATAAATTGTCATTATACTAAACTGTTATTCATAAAATGTAGCGTCCTTGAATACAGTATCTTAAATTTGGATTATAGTACATCACTGAGAGGTAGCATTCAAAACATGTAATATGTACTGATCTTAAAGCTTGCACCAGCAATTAAAATTTAAGAACAAAGCAGTTTTTGGGATAATAAAATAGTTAAAATGTCTTTAGAGACACCTGATATTTGTAGAATTTTTAAGTGTGAACGAGTGTGTGGTTAGTGACAAACAGCGTATGCTGCCTATCTTTGATGGCAGTTATAAATACACATCTCACAAACAGTTAATTGTAGCTGTATTTACTTGACAGACTAAAACTAGATTAAATCCTCATTTCTGGAAGTTTTCCATTAGATAGCACTTATAAATGAGTAAATAAGTAAATAAACTTAAATGTCTTTGATAGTACGTAACCAAAATCTGAAATTGCCTTCATTAATACTGTGAACTTCATTGGAGAAGCTTAGTACTTTTGCAAAAACTATCATATTGTCCGCTTCAGAAAACAGCGTATGGAAAATTGTGCATCCACCCAAATGTTATCCATGCTGTCTGTCTCCAAGTGAACCAGGATTGTAAATAAGAGTAATAGTCCACTCCTCTTAGCATACCTTAAACACTTCCGAAAACTATTAAGATAAAATATAATATCTATGTATTGACGGTAAAATCTTTAGAGTTGTAGTTGTTTGACTGTCATATTTCTATTAAAACTAAAGTACTTGAAATGTAGAGAATTGAAGTAGTTTGAAGAGGTGTATGATGTGGCTTAATGATTCAGAAGATATTTTACCAGCAATGTCAATGCTTATGGAAGTCTATAGACTTACATAATTTTGAGCTAGACATCTGTGCAAAAGTATTTTTGGTCTGAGCCCATAAAATGAGCTGCTCAGAAAAATACAATAAAGCATTTTTCCTCATTGTAGGGATACTTTCCTCACACCAGTGCAGATGGATCCACTCTGGTTTGGGATCTTAGCTGCTTTGTTGTTCTTGTTCTGGATAATCCGCACAGTGTGGTAAGTAAAACTGTCACTAAACTGGCCTAAGGTAGTGTGAGATACTTCCCTTTTTTACAGGTTAAGTTGATGACTTAACTAATTTAATTAAATTACTTTTAAATGTTATTTGAATGATATTGACTCATATTTCTCTTTCTAGCATATGTGGATCAAAGCAGTCATACAGGGTAGCAGCATCAGTACTCTTCTTGTTTATTATTTCTGTCCTGGCTGCACTCCTATTTGAATCATTTCTTAGAGACACAGATATTGCTGGTCTCAAAGAATTCCTAAAAGTTGACTGGAATAGCCTATTGGACTTTAGGGTAAGTGGAATTTCAAATATTTCAAGTTTTTAAATAGCTTTGTCAGTTACCATTTTGCAAATTTTTGAGAGAAGGCTCTCTCAGATTTTGAGATTTGTTTGAGAATACAGATCTTATTTTTATTGTTTACTAATGGGAGACTGTATGAAATCATTTACATATAACTGCGTATCTCTAAGTTATACCTTAGACAATCTTATTTTTATAAGAAACCATAAAATTTCTCTGAAAATGATGGTAGAAAGCCGTGATAGATGTGGTTCTGATGGAAATGATATACTTCTGGCTTAGTCTGATGTGAGGACCGGTAATTTACTGAAAGATTAACATTAGAAATGTAGCATTTGATGTATGGCGTGACATGGCAATGAGTATTGTTGATGTTGCAGTATGAAAGAAGACAGTTATATTTTTGTTGTGACTTTTTT
Source organism: Schistocerca americana (assembly GCF_021461395.2). NCBI lineage: Eukaryota > Metazoa > Arthropoda > Insecta > Orthoptera > Acrididae > Schistocerca > Schistocerca americana. The sequence goes on from NC_060122.1 coordinate 424,333,168, forward strand.
TATGATCTGAGAACCAAATTTATGATGATCTACAGGCCAATAAATTTATTTCTACTTTTCAGGTGTGGTACATGGCCCTTGTACAGATGTTCTTCTCTTCCCACCTTGGATTTGCAAGCATCAGCACACAGGCTGGCATAATATACCCCAAGCACAGTGCTCTATGGTAATTAACATTCACCCTACCAGTTCTGTTACCAGTGTTCAGTGGTTTGATCCTGTTTATTATTTTGGATACATATGGCCCAAAAATGGAATACTCATCTTTTAAAAATGGAAAATCCAGAATGGAATGTAACAATACTAAGAAAAAGATAGTTCATACCACACAGCGGAGATGCTGAGTTACAGTTGCAGATAGGCACAACGAAAGGACTGTCAAACAAGTAAGCTTTCAGCCCAGAAAGGCCTTCATTGGAATAATCCCCCCCCCCCCCCCCCCTCCTCTCTCTCTCTCTCTCTCTCTCTCTCTCTCTCTCTCTCTCGGCTAGTCTGGTCTCGGCAACCAGACACAGCGGCCATATGTCTGTGATTTGCACTTCTGTGCATGTATTGTGTTGTCTGATTATGATGAAGGCCTTCTTGGCAGAAAGCTTACTTGTTTGAGAGACATTTTGTTGTGCGTATCTGCAACTCAACATCTGCTCTGTACAGTGAGGAGCAAATTATATTTTTCATGACATTGTTGGTATTCTGTCCTGGATCTACCATTGTTTGACATCTAGTTATGTGGTACTTATAGGTACATAAACACAAATTTAACATTACTTAAGAAAATTAGTGACAAATTTCAATTACAACACACACATTTTTAATAATTAGGTATTTAATCATTATCTTTCATGTAAAACAGATGATGGTTTAGTGCTATACCTATCTAATCTTCGATCAATAATCTTATTTTATATGACATGGATAGTGTAGGAAAATAATACTTTCATTTCATTGTACTGCATCAAATTATTTCTAGTTAAATAATTTGCCTGTTGCTATCATGTAAAGGTAATGAATATAGATGATGATCACATAATGATTACGTGACTGAAGCATGGGTAAATGATTGAATATTGTTTGTTATTCAAATTAATGGAAAGCTCTGTACCAAAGAGGCAGTGTTGAAGTAATTGAAGTAGCCAACCACAACAACGCAAGTCCTAAAGGAAACCAAGGCGAAATTTATGAAGAGGGGCAAGATGAGTTTGCCAATGATGACTGGTTATGACTAATTGACGGCCACATAGATAATGATATCTACAAGGCTAAGGCTGAAGTCATACAGTGAGACGAGAGTGGTATGGGTTGCGTGAACTTGGGAGAAGAATTAGAGGCAGAAACAGAGTACAACTCTCCAAGAGAATTTGAAAGATGATAGCCATTTTTCCGAAGAAAATTTACCTGACTTGACATATAGCGAATTCTTGTTTACACAAGGTATGTTAATCGAAGAAACTGATAAAAAATGTTTCAGTGTTGGTGTAGTGTCTGGGAAGCCTAAATACTCGGTTCCCTAGACAAACAATCAAACAAGTCATATTAATAAGTTTTATTAAAAAATTAAATTACAATACACTACTGGCCATTAAAATTGCTACACAAATAAGAAATGCAGATGATAAACAGGTATTCATTGGATAAATATTACATTTTCACACAATTTGAGTGCATAGATCCTGAGAAATCAGTACCCAGAACAACCACCTCTGACCGTAATAACAGCCTTGATATGCCTGGGCATTGAGTCAAACAGAGCTTGGATGGTGTGTACAGGTACAGCTGCCCATGCAGCTTCAACACGACACCACAGTTCATAAAGAGCAGTGACTGGCGTATTGTGACGAGCCAGTTGGTCGGCCACCATGGACCAGACGTTTTCAATTTGTGAGAGATCTGGAGAATATACTGGCCCGGCCAGTGGGTTGGGTCTCTCCAGATGGACACACCCAAAACCAAATTGATCATGTTCTTGTAGATCAAAGATGGCACACTAGTATAGAAAATGTTAGGGCTTTCAGGGGAGCAGACTGCGATTCTGATCATTTTCTTGTAGTTGCCAAAGTTCACCAATGGCTATCTACAGCAACATCAAGGTGTCACAATGCAGAACTTGTTAGGCTTGGCACTGACAAGCTAAATTATGAAAACTTTAGAAGAAGGTACATGATAGAAATTTCAAATAGGTTTGATGCTCTCAGGACACATGAAGATCAAAACGAGGATGTAAATAAACAGTGGATCACTGTGAGGAATAATATCAAAGAGGTAGTGAAGGTCAAAATAGGTACAATTAAGAACAACAGGAGGAAACCGTGGTTTGATGAGGAATGCAAGAAATTGGTAGAGGAAAGCAGAAAAGCACGATTAGATTGGGATAGAATGGGAGACAGAAAACGAGAGGAGTTCTTGAACATGGGAAAGGAAGTTGGTCGTAGGCTATGGGCAAAGAAGAGGGATTATTTGAACAATCAAATTAAAATCAATGGAAACAAACAGTAAAACAAAAAACATTAGGGAACTTTACCTAGACATAAATGGGTATAGGAAGGGGTTCAAGGCTAGGACAAATGCACTTCAAGGGGATGCCGGGGGAATACTGACAGACCCCAGTGCTATATTAAGTAAATGGAGGGCGTATTTTGAGCATCTATTAAATGTACATCAGGAAGCAGGAAATGAGCAGGTGTATGAAATACATACAGCAGAACCCCAGATACCCGAGCCAATGTTAAAGAAGTAAGAGATGCAATCAACAAATTGAAAAACCATAAAGCACCAGGATCAGATTGCTTAACTGCAGAATTAGTTAAAAATGGGGGGCCAGAAGTTGGTGGAAGTACTTCACAAAGTGATAACTAAAGTATGGAACTCGGAGATGATACCTGAAGAGTGGCCAATTTTTAAGAAGGGCAACAAAATGGGTTATAGTAATATAATATAGAGGAATATCACTATTACCAGTAGGTTCCAAAATTTTCTCGAATATTCTGCTAAGCAGGCTTACACCATATGCAGATGAAATTGTGGGGGATTACCAAGCTGGCTTTCGGAGGAACAGTGCCTGTTACTGATTGACAGTGACAGTGTGTTGGTTGACGGGAAGAAATGGTGTGAAATGTGTGTTTCTGGACTAACCAGACATAATATTCTTGCTAAAAAGATTCTATTACAGTTATCAGTGTATTTCAATAGCTCCTGTTTTCCACAGGAGGCACTATACCCGAGTGTAATCATGAGCATAGGGGACAGACTTCATGATGTAGAATAGATGACATCTGTCGTAATGGAGGTACTGTTTATAGTTACTAAATCTGATTTGTACAGGGATTCTGTGGAACCATCAGATACTGCAACACTTGGGGACTCTGTCATGATACTGCAACACTTGGGGACTCTGTCATGACACAGATTTCATTTCCACTTTGTGTGTCCCTCAGTAGTTTGGACAGGAATTTCTTAAGCGGGGTGCATTATAAATAAGTCAAAAGCACACATTTCTCTTCTCTAATAGGTTTTTACTGTACTCCAACAGGTTATTGCTATCCTGGACACTTTTAAGACAAAAATATTTCCATTCATGACTAAAAAAAATGTAAGGTTTGGAGAAAACTCATCTACAGGCAGCTATAATTCATTAGCATAATTACATTCTGTTGTGATCAAACTGGAATGTATTTATAGCTTAGATAAATGCACTTATAATAAAGCTAATTGTATCCACAAAGTGCAGTGGCATGTGATGCAATCATTTTTTCAAAAGAGTGAATGTTGCATATTGTTTTGTGTAACAGCACCTTTTTCTTTTACAGGTTGTCTTTCTCACAGATTTTGCTGTCACTGATTGTGGGATTGGCAAGTGTAGTCATAGCAGTATTGTGGCAGGGGCAGTTGACTACATCTGCTAACATACAAACTAATGAACCATTTTTCTCTGAAGTGTGGTTCTTGACACTTGCATATACTGCATCAACAAATGTGATGAGTGCTTCAGAGCAGATATGGGCCGTGTTTATTTTCCTTGCCATTGTTGCTTCGGGGCTTCTGTCTGTGGTAAGGTTTCTTAGTATAGTATTTACTATAGTTGAAATTGATCTGTTGAAGTGACTGGACTGCTTTTTGTTAATATTTGTGGACATAGTTTCATTTTGTTTCTTGCAATGTGTGTGGTGTTTTTGTGGTATTGAGCAGGTTGTAACAAAGCAAGTGGATTTCCTCTCTCCCACCCCCCTCCCCCCAAAACAGTTTTTATTTATTTTCAAGTATCTTGGAGATTATCACAGCATATGCACAATATTGAAAATCTCGTGGCTTTGCCATCTTTATCATTCATTACATGCTTTTGATTAACTGAAATTCAAATGTGTGATTAGATTACCTAAAAACTGTGCTAATTTCAAATTACTGGTAATATAAAACTTTATCATTGTTCAGTGTAAACATATACCCAGTTACTAACCTTTGGGTAGAGTAGAGGAAAAAGACAGATGAATAATTACAGCAACTATACGGCTAAAGTTGGAAATGTGGTAATGACTTTTGCCCTCATTTAATTTGAGTAGTTTGCATTATAGTATAAAAAAACTGTTACTGAAGTAGAAACCCACAGTTTGGCACATCAGGTAGCATGCAGTTATTGTTGTATGTAAAATTTCACATTAAGAAGAATCTCTCTACAATATTCACTTTATCAGGAATGTAAATGTCTAATTGTAACTTGTAAAAGGACACTGGACAACAATATCTGAGAGTAGTATTAATTATTGTAAGCTGACAAATGGAACTTTTCTGGAGTCATTTTAGTCGGTATGAGGAAGTTTGTGAGCAAGATCTGTACCCTTTGCTCTGTATACTGCAGATGAGTTAACACAAATTACAACTTGCACATGGTGCTGAATTTGATCCAAAATCCATGTCAGAATCTATACAATGACTGTTTCCTATGATCAACTGTGAACTTGTAATTAACTTCATAAAATGTGGTAATCTTTTAAAAATACTGTCTGCAAACTTTGACAATAGTGTTCAACTGTGAATTGTGTTACTTTCAAATTATGGTTTCTGGATGCATTGTTTTCATTTCAATGAGTAGCTACTTGAGAGGACAGAGTAATTTGTGAATGTGTTAATTACTTCCTTGCCACACACTAATTTTTGTGAATCTGTGTATGTATGTTGGGTTACTGCACTTAAACAATTGCCATTATTATAGGACATCAGTTGAATATAGTAATTGGCTTACCCGTTATCTGTGGATAGATAATAGTAAACAGGACTCAAGCTGGCCATGAACAGTATGTTGTTTAATTAAATTGTTTTGGACTATAAACCTGGTGTAGACATAATCATTTAAAATAGCCTACTTTACGCAATAACTTTTCAGCCAGATTCGATGGAAGCACAGTTACTGACAGCACATTTGTACAGGTAAAAAGGGCAAGGTTTCCTGTGATTTCTCCAAATTAGGAAAGTTAATGTGCAAACTATTAGAACTCCCCTTCCTTTTTTTCTTTTCTTTTTGAGATTTACGTCCTCTGCCCTGCATTGCTCTATAGAAGGGCCACCAATCTATCATTGTTGAAGCACCCAGCAGGAATATGATTTTTATTTTTTTATATTGTATATATTAAGAACTATTAAAGGTCATCACATTAGACTTCCTTTGCAAAAAGTCCCATTGCCTTGCATATCAGTATTCTAGGACATGTATCTTCTGAGTTATGGACTACTATTTTAGAAAGTTGAGAATGCCTAGCTGTAAAGTTATGGGACATAACAACCAAATGTACTTCATCACCAAATGACATAAAAATGTGTTGTGGTTAGGACTTTTTCCCAAAGAAAATACTCGTCTAGCTGCTTGAATGGTATTATAGCTCGATGCGTACACTTTCCTTTTCATTATCTTGAAGCAGACAGAACCTACAGGGACCTGGATGAGTCACTAAACAGTTACATACAGAAGCAACCGTTGCAGGATAGATTTGTACAGGATAGTAACAGCCAATTGAAACTAATGCTGATCTACTCAATATCTTACTCATGAGAATTACTTTGTCTTCTTCCACATATAGTTTTGAAAATTTCAAATTTTTATTTAATCTAGAATTTCAGGTTGTTATATTACAGAGCTTAATCTGCAGAACAAACTTAATTTATGATCTTTCACAGTGTATATAGCATTTTACTTTATTTAGTTTTGTAAGCAATTTTATTGCAATTCATTATGGTGAATTCGGTCACTTATTTTGATTTATTTTTCATTGTCATTTGAAAGAGAGAAGTTTTGGTGTATTCTAATTTGAAATTTTGTTCTAGTGTTCATTTTCCATTGCCGTGACACTGGGCATATGTGGTGAAATGAGTAAGCGTTGTAGATGGTGGCAGACAGTCATTTTAACATGTTTCATTATGGGAGCTATTGGAATACCGTGCTTCCTATTGGTATGTATGCATATAGATTACAAAAGTTCTCTCTCTCTCTCTCTCTCTCTCTCTCTCTCTCTCTCTCTCTGTGTGTGTGTGTGTGTGTGTGTGTGTGTGTGTGTGTGTGTGTGTGTGTGTGTGTGTGTGTGTGTTACACTAATTAGTGGTCTCAAAATGCATAATTTGAAGAAACCTTAACCTCAGGTCAAATTCTAACATAATTCTGTGAAATATTATGTAAAAATATATTATTTCTATAATGTACTTTAACGGGAATGTTGCGGTATATTCCCTCAGATGCTTGGTCATTCTTGCCAAATGGTGCACTTGAGATAATTCAGCAGACATATCCAACCAAGAAAATATTCCAAAACATCAATAAACAGTTAACAGCAACAATGGAACATGTAACAGTTTCCTGGGTACAAAAAATTGTGGAATATATGGCTTTTGTGTTCATTGTAGTTCTCTCAACATAAAACTATCACTACGCCACTTGTCAGCAGCCTGCACTTTTTCTGTCAAATGGGCTACTCAAAACATAAATTTAGAAGGTTTGGATGGCAGGGAGAGGGTGCACAGGTACCCTCTAGGTTAGCTAAAGATGAGATGTGAGCAAATCGCCTTTCAAAACTGCCTGATATCTTATTCATCAGTAAGGTGTTTAGTAAAATGTTCTAATCCATTAGATTTGCCTAACATGCTCTTTTGTCTAATGTTCATTAAGTCAAAGGCATTTTACTTTTTTTATGGAAATATATTAAAGAATAGCACACAGTACATTGTTTTTTTGGTGTTGGACAAGGCAGAGAGGGAGCAAAAAATCACTATAGGCTTTTCTGAGTGAAGAATGCTGCATATTGAGAATGAAATGTTGATGGTCACCATAAGTACAGGTTAAATTGTTGTTTTATCTTTCAATCATACACGTTTCTCTCTTCTGGTAAAATATGTTGCTTTGACAAACTTTTAACTGAAGATAATTAATTAAATATTTTTCAATCTTGCAGAATGAGCTTGAAATTGTGCATATCCTTGATCACTATGTTACTGGAAGAGCTGTCATAGCACTGACTGCACTGGAACTAATAGGGCTAGTATGGATATACGGTGGGTACAAATAATGTAGGCAGAATAGTATCAAGTATTTTTTAAGTTTGTGTTGTCCATGAGTAAGATATTTTCTTTATTTTTTTTTTTTCAGGTAGCACAAATGTCTACAATGATTTTGAGTTTCTTCAGGGTAACAGATTAAACCCACTTTGGAAGCTTATGTGGTACATCATTCCAGTCTTACTAATAGTGAGTATGAGCAGATAATAATTACAAAGAAACTAAAGCATAACTAACTGTGCACTGATTGTAGCTGAGCTGGTAGATAATATGCCTGCTTTCATAGATGGTAGGATCAGTGGTGGATACATATGGGGGACACGCGGAAGGCCCGCATTGCCCCTCACGCCACCATGCCGCTATTCGTTCATTTCTTTTGTCAGTTGATTTGAGTGAATCAAGTTTTTGTACTTTCCTATCTAGCACATAATGATTGTGATTCTGTTGTGAAAGTGTTGGCTGTCTGTCCTAGATCTGACTATCCTATTTTGCACATGCTGTACAAAATATGTGCTTGTCTACCTGCATCTATTGCTACAGTAGAAAGTAGTTTTTCAACATTGCGGCGTACAAAGACATGGCTGAGATCAACAGTGGAGGAGGAATGACTGAATGACTTAGCTTTGTTGAACACTCACCCTGACATTGATTGTCCTATTGATGATGTAATTTACCGATTTTCCAGGAAGAATAAGCACATGGAATTCATTGTCTTGTATATTTGTATAATAAGTTTAAATAAAACTTTCTTATATCAAGAGCTCAGATGGCAACCCAGTCCTAAGCAAAGAAGGGAAAGCAGAAAGGTGGAAGGAGTATATAGAGGGTCTATACAAGGGCAATGTACTTGAGGACAACATTATGGAAATGGAAGAGGATGTAGAAGAAGATGAAATGGGAGATATGATACTGCGTGAAGAGTTTGAAAGAGCACTGAAAGACCTGGGTTGAAACAAGGCCCCGGGAGTAGACAACATTCCATTAGAACTACTGACGGCCTTGGGAGAGCCAGTCATGACTAAACTCTACCATATGGTGAGCAAGATGTATGATAGGCAAAATACCCTCAGACTTCAAGAAGAATATAATAATTCCAATCCCAAAGAAAGCAGGTGTTGACAGATGTGAGAATTACCGAACTATCAGTTTAATAAGTCACAGCTGCAAAATACTAACGCGAATTCTTTACAGACAAATGGAAAAACTGGTAGAAGCTGACCTCGGGGAAGATCAGTTTGGATTCCGTAGAAATGTTGGAACACGTGAGGCAATACTGCCCCTATGACTTATCTTAGAAGAAAGATTAAGGAAAGGCAAACCTATGTTTCTAGCATTTGTAGACTTAGAGAAAGCTTTTGACAATGTTGACTGGAATACTCTCTTTCAAATTCTAAAAGTGGCAGGGGTAAAATACAGGGAGTGAAATGCTATTTACAATTTGTGCAGAAACCAGATAGCAGTTATAAGAGTAGAGGGACATGAAAGGGAAGCAGTGGTTGGGAAGGGAGTGAGACAGGGTTGTAGTCTCTCCACGATGTTATTCAATCTGTATATTGAGCAAGCAGTGAAGGAAACAAAATAAAAATTCAGAGTAGGTATTAAAATCCATGGAGAAGAATTAAAAACTTTGAGGTTCGCCGATGACATTGTAATTGTCAGAGACAGCAAAGGACTTGGAAGAGCAGTTGAATGGAATGGACAGTGTCTTGAAAGAAGGATATAATATTAACATCTACAAAAGCAAAACGAGGATAATGGAATGTAGTCAAATTAAGTCTGGGTGATGCTGAGGGAATTAGATTAGGAAATGAGACGCTTAAAGAAGTAAAGGAATTTTGCTATTTGGGGAGCAAAATAACTGATGATGGTTGAAGTAGAGAGGATATAAAATGTAGACTGGCAATGGCAAGGAAAGTGTTTCTGAAGAAGAAAAATTTGTTAACATCTAGTATAGATTTAAATTTCAGGAAGTAGTTTCTGAAAGTATTTGTATGGAGTGTAGCCATGTATGGAAGTGAAACATGGACAATAAATAGTTTGGACAAGAAGAGAATAGAAGATTTCAAAATTTGGTGCTACAGAAGAATGCTGAAGATTCGATGGGTAGATCACATAACTAATGTGGAGGTACTGAATAGAATTGGGGAGAAGAGGAGTTTATGGCACAACTTGACAAGAAGAAGGGACCGGTTGGTAGGACATGTTCCGAGGTATCAGGGGATCACAAATTTAGCATTGGAGAGCAGCGTGGAGGGTAAAAATCGTAGAGGGAGACCAAGAGATGAATACACTAAGCAGATTCAGAAGGATGTAGGTTGCAGTAGGTACAGGGAGATGAAGCAGCTTGCACAGGATAGGGTAGCTAGGCGAGCTGCATCAAACCAGTCTCAGGACTGAAGATCACAACAACAACAACAACAACAATGACAACAACAACAATATACTTTCCGTGTGACTTGATTATTTTTTATTACGGTAAAAGTAAAAGTAGCTCAAGATATCTTTAGCGCTCCCTCCTTGAGGTTTTTCTGTATCTGCCACTGCGTAGGATAAGCCTCTGACAGGACTGAAGTAGAAAGTGCTGGGTGAGTTGATTGGGCAAGTCTTGCACTTGGGTCTTCCAAGGGATATGACCCCTGTGGCAAGGGGTGGGGAGTGGTATTGGCCATTTTAGTGCTCTCTCTCTCTCTCTCTCTCTCTCTCTCTCTCTCTCTCTCTCTCTCTCTATATATATATATATATATATATATATATATATATATATATATATATATATATATATATATATAGCGCTGGCAGGTCGATACACACACAAATATACACACAAAATTCAAGCTTTCGCAACAAACTGTTGCCTCATCAGGAAAGAGGGAGGGAGAGGGGAAGACGAAAGGAAGTGGGTTTTAAGCGAAAACCCACTTCCTTCCCTTCCTTCCTTTCGTCTTCCCCTCTCCCTCCCTCTTTCCTGATGAGGCAACAGTTTGTTGCGAAAGCTTGAATTTTGTGTGTATATTTGTGTGTCTATCGACCTGCCAGCGCTTTTGTTCGGTAAGTCACCTCATCTTTGTTTTTATATATAATTTTTCCCACGTGGAATGTTTCCTTCCATTATTTTTATATATATATATAAAAAAAGGACGAATTCCTTTTCATCACTCATCATACTTACTTCACTCATCATACTTACTGCACTGCTTCAAATTGAATGCAGCACTGCAGAGGTAAAAATGAACTACAAAAACTTTTCATGCGATTGAGGTTTAGCTCATACATTACAGTAAGCAAAATGTAGATAAGATATTGAAATTTTATTTAAAATTTAGAGCTGAAGGATATCTCATTTTGTTCTCAAGCTATTGGATTTTATATCTGAAGAATGATCAAAAGGGATGCACATATTAATGTACTTTCGTATTACAAATCATCTGGTTATAACAACTGTTAAATCTCAGAATCAATTCAAGATATCAAAATGAAGTTTTCTGCAAATGATAGTGCACAACATTGAAAGAGCAGTTGTGGTTGAAAATTCTCTGTCGGGGCACTTGAAAGTTGCTCAAACATGTAAGGACATATTCCACTGTTCACTGCATTTCTTTCAAAGAAGAGTGGTCTAATGAACATATCTTTCGTCAACCATAAATCAGTGCATCTGAAACTCTACACTTATCAATAATTTCATGGTGTTGGAATGGTAAATTTCACTTCCACAAAGAAGTAGCATGGAGTCTATATGAAACCACACTTCTGTTTTTCTCATGTGATGCCATGCAAACCATGGATCAAGGCAGTCAGATAGATGCAGTATTCTTAGTCTTCCAAGAAGCATTTAACTCTGTACTGTAGGAATATTGTGTATAAAATAAAATTTGTGACTGGCTTGACGATTTGTTGGTAGGAAGAATGCAGCTTATCTTGAATGGAGTCATTAACAGATATAGAATTAACTTTGGATGTGTCCCAAAAAGCTGTAAAAATATTTAGTCAGGATTTCATAAGATTTCAAAGTAGTGGAAAGTTCACAGATTGCTTTAAATATTCATAAATGTATAATTGTGCACTTCACAAAATGAGGAAGGAAAAAAAAGGATAGCACCCCATGACTATAACACCAATGGGTCTCAACTGGAATCGGTTAACTCTTACAATTATCAGGGTGTTAAAACTTGTATGGAACTGGACTTACCACATAGGCTATGTCATAGGTAAAACTGAGGGCAGACTTCGGTTCATTGGTGGGATACTGGCAAAATGCAATCAGTCTGACCATATCATAGAATATGCCTCATGTATATCATCCACATCAGATAGGATTACCAAGAGATATTGAATATATACAAAGGAAGTCAACATGGATAGTCCTAGGTTTGACTTGAAGATGGCTGAAAAATTTTAAACTGGAATATGACTGGAAATGGACACAAATTACTACACAAAAGCCTACTTGCAAAGTTTGAAGAACCAGCTTTAAGTGAGAAATCCAGGAATAAAATCACTCCCATAGGGACCATAGAGCTATTGTAGACTAATTATAGGATGCCCAGAAGAATGTAAGAAGTTGTTCATACTGCACTGGATATACAAGTGGGTTGGGAAGAAGACCTAATACATGGTAACATGGGAAACACCATGCACTTCATAGAGGTTTACAGAGTGTAGATGTAGAAGTAACATTTCACAGATTTCTATGAAGTACAGTTTTTTCACATGACTGCAAAGTTACCTGACAATAAATGCAAAATTTTGCCATTTTGGCAAATCTAAGCCTGCTGGTCTGATTATCACTGTAATAGTAAAGTTAGTAAACACAATTTTAATCAGATTTGACTAGTGTTGATTGTTTTGCAATTCAGTTTTGACAGCAAAAAATATAACTAAGACAAGAGTAGACATCAGCACTGCACATACTGGAAGTAAGAGCATACCATGTAAAAAAGTATTGTGATATTTTCAGACTGGAAATGGAGACTAAATTTGTCTTGGGAAAAGAACTGATTAGTTTAACCAAAAATGATGATGATACAATTTTTAGTACAATGAACATTGTTACATAAAAAGTTCAGTATATGTGGGGAAAAAATGGAAAAGATGTAAATTTATCTTATACTTAGTCTTAATTTCAGATACATGTTATTTTGGCAACAACAATGATATTCTTTTGCTACCGAGCGAGGTGGCGCAGTGGTTAGCACACTGGACTCGCATTCGGGAGGACGACGGTTCAATCCCGTCTCCGGCCATCCTGATTTAGGTTTTCCATGATTTTCCTAAATCGTTTCAGGCAAATGCGGGGATGGTTCCTTTGAAAGGGCACGGCCGATTTCCTTCCCAATCCTTCCCTAACCCGAGCTTGCGCTCCGTCTCTAATGACCTCGTTGTCGACGGGACGTTATACACTAACCACCACCACCATATTCTTTTGCTTGACGTCGCTGGAAAGACTAAGAAATCATTAATTGGAGTTAGCAATCTCTGACATTCCCGTCAATAGTTTTGAAAGAAAATGTTATCAATCATTAATGAAAAACAGCATTTTGATGAGTGTCAGTATTACAAAGCACTGTCACATTTCTGGAGAATTTTTACTGTTATAATGCCAGCCCCAACACAAATGAGACAAGACTAAGAAACTGTCAGTCATGGCACATTAGTGTCTGTGTTTATGTCATGAAAAGTGTCTTTACTGCATGTCTAATTTCATCCAGACCATTAATTTCATTGGAAATGGATGAGCAGTTTACTTCAGATGTGAGAGAGAAGAAAGAAAGTATGATGATGCAAATTTGTGTACTTACAAAATTTATTTAATAAATGGTGGTTGTCATCAAAGTAGGATCCACCTGCAAACACACATCCATTCATGATGATGCTCAGACCACTTCTGCCTGTTGACGTCCGTGAGACTGTGTAGTAGGAATGCGCAAATTTTTAAAAATATTGATATTTTTAAAAGATATCAATATTATCAACACAAAAATATTGATATTTTGACATATAGGTTGACATTTCCAACATTAACAGGAATTTAAAAAAGATCAAAAGTTGCAGAAATGATTAACAAATGTTTAAAAATTGATAAATACTTTATTATAGCCAAGATTAAACAATGAAAGACATACAATGCAGTACAAAATCACCTATTTACAAAAGAATTAATTAATGAAACCAATAATTATCACCAGTAGACATTAACATACTCTTAGTTTAGTGTGCCAATGGCCTTGCCGCAGTGGAAACACTAGTTCCATCGGATCACCGAAGTTAAGCACTGTCAGGCATGGCTAGCATTTCGATGGGTTACTGTTCAGGTCTGCCGGGTGCTGTTGGCAAGCAGGGTGCACTCAGCCCTTGAGGCCAATTGAGAAGCTACTTGACTGAGAAGTAGCAACACCAGTCACGAAAACTGACAATGGCTGGGTGTGCTGACCACACTCCCCTCCGTATCCACATCCAGTGATGCCTAAGGGCTGAGGATGACTTTGCGATGAGTTGGTACCACTGGGCCTTAAAAGCCTGTTCGGACTGTGTTTCTTGTCTTGCTCCTTGTTCACTGTGTTCCCTGTTACCTGGAACAATGAAGTTTACTAAGGAAGCCACTCTTTTGGACAAAACAGAAGAGGCTTGGCATACTAAATATTTTTGAGCCATTTCTGACAAAACAGGTGTGAAATGACTGCTATCAATCCAGACCTTTACAGGATCACAGATCTGTCCAATGTGCTTGATCAATATACTGTTGTAGTTCATTTAGCAGAAAATCAGAGCTTGGAATTTCTTGTGTGATTGAGCTTTCTGACAACAGTTTCTCATGCTGTGACCAAATTCAAGGCTTGTAGGAATCTTCTTGAGTTACTCTGAAGCTCTTTGTTCAGGTGACAATTGACCAATCTGCCTATTCTTGGAATGAGTTTCCTTAGTTATTTCCAGTATTGCAGCTGATACTGCAAGGGGAGAATCAAAGTGAGGATCCGAAATTGTAGCTATGGCAAGAAAAATATTTCTTGCCAAAGGAAGTATAGTCTAATACTCCTGCAAGTACACTATTTTTACAGACACTCCTAAATCAGTAGGAAGAGTTGCTTGCTCCATTTCTTTTCAAAGTAGGTTTGTTATAGGAATGCATAAGCTTGCAGTCACATAGTTAGTGCCACTAACCTCTTCAGTGGCTTGTTTAAAAGGGGCAAGAAAGTCATCAAGATCTCTTATCACATTAAGCTATGATGTTGCAACCATATCAGGTATACTCCTATTTGACTGACTTTTTGTAGCTAAGATTTTAGTTACAGTCGCTGATAATCTTATTAATCTTTCTAGCATGTCAAAGCAAGAGTTCCATCTTGTGCTGACGGCTTGTTTTAAAGTCAACACATAGCCTTCTTTTTTTCCACTTACTGGTCAGCTCCAGTCCATGCAAGTCCATAGCATTAATCATTGTTCAAAATATCTCACAATGGTTTTGGCCTAATCTCTAAGCACTGAAAATGTATTACTCTCCTTTAGTGCACCATCGACTACTAAATTTTAAGTAGGTGCACCATACAAGGAATCCTCTCATCTCCCAAAAATAATCTTACCATTGCCACTACATTTGTGCTATCATCAATAGTAATAGACATAATTTAGTTTTTGTCTCTGCCAAAGTCTTTAATTTCCTCCCAGCAATCTTTATTGTACTGTCCTGTGTGCGCCTGAAACATAATGCCCATCGTGAAAGAGTATTCAGTTCAGTTAAGATGTAAATATTGTTTTTATTCAAAACCTAGTTGTCTTGATATGCTTGCTATAATAATTTAGAAAGTAAATGTTTATTAAACAAAACTTGCCTAAGACAGTCTGTCCACAGATTTATATTTTGAAGCACAGAAGAACCACTAATGTTGTCAAGCAAGTGAACTGTCAATACCAAGAAACTCCTTGTGCAGTTGGTGAATCAATATAACACCTGTAAAAGAAAAAAAATTTGCTTAAATCGTTTTTTTTTTTTTTTTTTTTTTTTTAAAGATTGGCCTTTGTTGCGTTATAGCTCTGTTCTAACGAGTCATCGACAATTTAGAAGTAAATGTTTATATTAATTACAAAATAGTTACATACATTATTGTACATTATAATATGCTTCTCAGTAAAATGAAAATATAACTTGCAGATCTCTTCTGGAAGGCATTTTATAATGGACACAAGCTGTGTGCACAAATTTTTTCATTCCAAATTTTTCCATGCATGAAAATTGCAAATTATCTTTACAAATAATGTAGATCAAGGCTTGTGTAAGGTCACAATGCTTTTGGCCACCTTCTGAAAAATAATCAGTACTGATTAATAAAAACCAGAAACATAAACTAGTAATATTTAAACTGTCAATATTATTAAAGCTTTGCACAGGCCTCATTAAATTTAGTATTTGTCACTATGATTTGTTAATTTTAGTGCAATGATTATAAAATAAAAATATAAACTTTATCACCCTAACTAATTCAGATAATTTTTTGTTACAGTTAAATTTTAATTATGAATAAAGGATAAATATCTTCAACAAATCCAGGTTTAAAATCAAAGTATGGCACTCTCAATTTACCTTCAAAGCTTGTACGTCTTTCAAACCAATATCTTACAGTCGGTTGCTTTCTTTTCTTTGCATCAGAACCTTGTACAAAAGAGATCTCTGCCCCAGAATTGGCTGTGACTTGTGAATCATTATTACTGCACAATGTAGCCAAAAAACAGAAAATCTGGGCTATTAGTGTAAATAATCTATTAACATGAATATTGTGCGAGCATTCCATAATGCTTACATTGTCAACAGTAGAATCATCAATGTGAAGCATCACTGAAACATCTGAAGTTGCATCATCATCACCACCACCAGAAGTCATTCACCTGTTTGCAGATATTGATGGAATTGGCACTGACTACAACAATTTTGCTTTTTTTGCCTTTTGCAAGTAGCCGAAATGATGTTTGTTTCAGATGAGTAGCAAAGTTGGTTGTGTTAAGTTTTATCACACAGGTTGCCAGAAACAGATTCGTTGTTGCCTTGTTTTGAAAAAAATTTCCAGACTGCTGACATAGATTTTCTGGAAACTCAAATCAGCTTGAAGCCAAACCAGATGCTGTTATTAAAATGTTAACACTTTTTGCATGAGTGACAGGCAAACATGTAATAATGTGGGGACCCTGTCTCACTCTGCACTGCCACTGTCTTCAGTTCAACAACATACAGTGTGTCACATGACAATAACTAGTTAACAATAGCAGAGCACCCCAACAAATAAAGACATAGCTGGTAGGAGGATGTCGGGTGGATGTTCTAGGTACTGCGTGAATGGCTTCGCTGTATCGTCTATAGATGGCATGTACCGTGTGATATACTACAGAGTTGTGCTGTTTTTAGTTCTTGAGAATATTATTCGTGTCACATGTGCCTGATAAATGATGAGCCAGTAGAAAGGAAATGGCTGACAATAGAGAAGTCTTGGCTGATGAGGACTATGGTGCCTATGAATCACGAAAAGACACACACAAAAATATCACTTTTAATATTAAGTATTAAATATCGATTAATCGATGACTTCAATATTGACAATATATATTGATATAATTTTGGAGTAGTATTGATATTTTTGCCCATCCCTACTGTATAGGAGCATTCGAATTTTAGTCTTCTGATGGTATTCAAGAACTCTGCTGTAGTAACCTACTTGTTTATAACTGTCAAGTTGGTCAAATTTGATGAAACTTAGTCACTGACACTGAACATGTGTTTTGTGCAAAAACAAGATACAGCTCTTTATCCATAATTAACATCATACATAACTTATCGATAGAGAAACATTTGTAGCTTCAATGGCAATATGTTTTAAATGATTTTCACCCTCCTCCAATTTGGTTTTAAATGCGAAGATACTCATTGTGGTGGGAAAAAGTCTTATTTCTTTTATTGTCAGTATTAAAGGGTATTTCAGTCCATGCAGCCCTAGCCTGTAGCCCTGTTTCATTGGTCTGAATATATGGGCATATCATTTCTCCACTTAATTGTCAATGGGCATTTTCAATTCTAAACAGATGACTGTTATGTTCTTCAGTCTGAGAAAGTTGTAGTTTTATGTATGTTATACTGATTCTGTCACTGCATAAATATTTTGTCTAAAAAGCAGTAGTTTTAATTTTTTTAAATTTTATTTATTTATTTTTATTTTTCAGGCTATGGAAGTAGCATCCTTCGTCTTAATGCCTCTTACAGGACCCAAGGAAATGGTTCCAGACCAAATTTGGATTTACTGCACTGGATGGGCTGTTTATGCCATTGTGTGGGTTGTAATAATAGCTATGGCTGTACGCCAAGTGGCAGTTCAGGTTGACTACAATCTGAAGCAAGTAAGTTATCTTAGTCCTTTGCAAAGAGTGGACAGAGACTTAGTGAAAATTGTATTGGGCTTAATTCATTTGTCTGCCAACACACTGGTGATATTTTGTCACAAGACATTGTCTGTCTCATCTAACATCTATGTTTGAATAAAGCTTTCTCAAAATTTGTTTCATTTTCTTCTTCCAAGCACATATTGCTGTAAACATTTGATACAGTGTATCTTCATGTTTCATCTATTGGGCTTGGTGGTCTAATGGTAATGTTATGGGATTTAATCCCTGTGGCACCAGAGCATTTCAGTCTTAACCTGACACTCTTATCGATGTGATAATTTGCCAGGAACAACATATTGTTTGGATTCTGTGTTTAAATGTCTCTCTCCTTTCCACAGTAGGATTACTGGGGTGGTTTAGGGAAATGCAAGTTGCCACATTGGCATCCAGCTGGAAAACTTCCAGCAGGCCATTATGCTGTTGAGAGATGAGAGAAGTGTGTAATCTTAGAGCTAATTCCTTTCTGCTCTCTCTATCCAGGGCTGTTGCTCTGACAACTGTATCAATGGTATTTTGTCATCCATGTAAATGCCTGTGGCCCCCTCCTTTCCCACTTTGAGGTATTTTCTATTGGCTCTGTCAGTTTTCCCATTCCATCCCTGTTAGGGTGAAGGCATGTGTAGTGTAATTAAACCACCTGAGAAATATCAACAGGAATTACATAAACCTGTGACCCTCCACCTGAATTAAGCAGCTGTTAGAATTCTAAATTAACTCTCCTGATTAACTTCAACCATGGCTGCTCACATATTTAAACTCATCACTGGTATTGTTTGAGGCAGATGCTATCTTTACCAGGTAACACTGTGCAGCAGGCTGTCTTAGCTCAAGTGCCTATCTGCAGGCTGCTAGGCATGCACGAGAGGCAAGTGAGTCGCACATGTGCCGACTAGTGCCATAGGGTCACCTGGCGAATGTTCTGTACTAACTGTGCTTGCCTTCAGATGAGCTGATGGGCACTTATGGAAGCTTTTGTCCCATGGTGCAGTGTTGGAATAGCCTGATCTACAGTGTACTTAGGAATGACAGTACTGATCTTGGGCACACCAACTACAACTGTTTTCTCCTATCTGGTTTGCACCAGGACTGGTGGGGATATTTTCACCAATACCAAACCTTTTTTTTTGTGGAACACATTGAAGACAAGTGTGGCGAAGTGGACTCCTAAGTAAGATGCGGTCAGGTTCATTGTTCATCAAAACTGCTTCAGCTCCCCAGTCTGCACCTTCGTGCCTGTAACCATCTTGGTGCAATACCTGTATCCATTACCCCCCCCCCCCCCCCCCACCAGTCTTTGAATATGGTTCAAGGTGTGACTTTTCACAGGAATCTCATCCTTTAAACTGATGAGGAACTTAGGGACAATCTCGGACAGCGGAGTGTTCACTTTGTTCGGCGTGTTCAGAAGGGTCCGAAGAACAATCGCATTGATATTGGTGCCTTTATCCTAGTCTTTGAAGGGGATACCCTCCCTGAGAAGGTCAAGATTATTGTTTATCGATGTGGCGTGAAGCGGTACATCCCACCACCTACGAGATGTTTTAGGTGTTTGCGTTTTGGACATGTCTTCCCGCTGTTCGCAGGCCTCTCTCTGTGGTGACTGTGGACGTCCACTCCATGAGGGGAGTTCCTGTGTTCCCCCTCCTGTGGTGTTAATTGTCATGGCAATCATTCTCCACATTCACCAGATTGCCCAGTTTATAAGAAGGAAAAGAAGATACAGGAGTATAAGTCCCTTTACCGTCTAACCTACATTGAGGCTCGTAAGAAGTATGCACGTCTTCATCCTGTGTCCATGACGTCTAGCTATGCTTTAGTTGCATCTTCACCCCTTCCTTACTCCAGTCCCGAACCCCTCTCCTCCCCCCCTCCCCTGCAGCTCCCACACCCTCCCCTCTGGGTACCGCTCCCCCTCCCCAGCCGGAGAAGTGTCCCACTTCTTCAGCGTCTGCCGGTCAAGGGCCAGGCCAAAGGTCTACTGCCACATGACGGCCACAAGAGCCACGGTCTGTGGGCTCCCAGGTCATCCGATCTCTTTCTGTTCCAGATCTTGTTGCAGTTGGGTCCTTTTTGCCATACAGCCCTGCTCCATCTCAAACAGAAAAGAAGAAGAAGAAGAAGAAGAAACAAGTCCCAGGACAAGGAGCCTCTGGTGTCGCTAGAGGTCCCATCCCCACCTTCGCAACCTGATTCTGACCTGTTGTGCATGGATGTCGCCCCCTTCTTGTCAGTGACGGGTGGTGACCTGGTGGCATGACTGGCTTTAGCCTGTTCACCCCCATTTGCATCATCGTTCTGTGGTTATCCAATGGAAATGTAATGGATATTACTGTCACCTACCAGAGTTGAAATCCCTTATTTTGTTTTACTCTGCAGCCTATGTGGTTCTACAGGAATCTCATTTTACTGATGATCACTCACTGACCCTCCACAGGATCCGTGTTTTCTGTCTAAATCGGGTCGGCCCGCAGCGAGCCTCTGGTGGCATTTGTATGTTGGTCCATATGGACGTTGCTAGCACGTGGATTCCTCTTCAAACTACATTGGAAGTGGTTGTTGTTAGGGTCCACCTGGACTCTGAGGTCACGGTTTGCAATCTTTATCTCCATCCTGAGAGGACTCTTAGACCTGCTGCTTTAACTGCCATTCATCAGCAACTTCCTCCTCCCTTCCTCCTTCTTGGGGATTTTAATGCTCATTATCCCTTCTGGGGCAGTGCATTCCCATCTAGTCGGGGTCTTCTCATAGACCAGTTTCTTGCTGACCACGACTTGGGCCTTCTTAATGATGGCTCCCCTACTCATTTCAGTGCCTCTCATGGTACCTTTTCTGCCATTGATCTTTCTTTCTCTTCCTTCTTCTCCCTCCCTCCCTCCCCCCTCCCTTCCTTACACTGGTCGCCACACGACAACCTTTGTGATAGTGACCATTTCCCATTGATTCTCTCGCTCCCTTCCCGCTCCCCGATGGACAGGTTACCTTATTGGTCTTTCCAACTTGCTGATTGGCCTCTATATACTGCACGGGTCGTTTTTTCTCCCTCTTTGTTGGGTTGTATTGATGACATCCTACGTGACGTGTCTGATGCAATTGTTCGTGCTGCTAGCTTTGCTATCCTGTGCTTATCTGGACCATTTTGCCGCCGGCAAGTCCCATGGTGGAGTACAGCCATTGCCATTGCCATCCGTGATTGCTGTTGAGCTTTGCAACACCTTAAGAGGCAACCATCCATTGCCAACCTTATTACCTTTAAACGCTTTCATGTTAAAGCCTGTTACTTAGTAAAACAGAGCAAACGGATGTGTTGGGAATGCTTTGTTTCTTCCCTCGGTTCTACTGTCCCTATGTCACAGGTATGGGCTACACTTCGCTCTCTCCAAGGTTGCCATCAGCAGTCTACCCTCCCGGGCCGTCACCTCCCGGATGGCCTTTGCACGAACCTGTTGATTCTTGCGGAACATCTTGTTATCCATTTTGCATCAGCCTCCTATCTGGCTGCTTTCATTCACCAGAAACAGTGGACCAAAGCTTCTGCCTTATGTTTTACCCCTTGTCAGTCAGAATCTTTCAAGAAACCTTTTACTGAATGGGAACTTCTTTCCGCACCTTCTTCTTCTTATGATACGGCCCCTGGCCCAGACTCCATTCATAACGAACTGCTTCAGCATCTCAGTGCTCCACAACAGCAACATCTTCTCCAGGTGTTTAACCGTATTTGGCTCCAGGATGACTTCCCTTCTCAGTGTAGGTATAGCATCGTGGTTCCTGTCCTTAAGCCTGGTAAGAAACCCCTGTTTGTCGAACGCTATCGGTCTATTAGTCTGACAAACTTTTTTTGCAAGTTACTTGAACAGCTCAATTGTGTCCTCGAAACTCTGGATATATTGTCCCCTTACCAGTGTGGCTTCAGAGAGGGACAGTCTCCGATCGATCATTTACTTCGCTTGGAATCCACAGTTCGGCATGCTTTTTCCCAGCGCCGCCATTTGGTTGCAGTATTTTTCGTTCTTCACAAGGCCTATGACACAGCTTGGCAACATCACATCTTTCTTACACTTCATGAGTGGGGTCTTTGGGGCCCGCTCCCGATTTTTATCCACCAGTTCCTGTTCCATCAGTTGTTCAGGGTTCGGGTTGGTACTGTTTTTAGTTCTCCATGGACCCAGGAGAATGGCATTCCACAGAGTTCCGTACTGAGTGTACTTCTTTTCCTCATTGCTATAGATGGACTTGGGGCCACCGTCAGTCCTTTGGTCACCCCTGCTGTGTATGTGGATGATTTCTGTATTTGGGTTGATTCCTCTTCGATGGCCTCTGCAGAGCAGCACCTCCAGGGAGCTATATGGTGTGCCTCTGCATGGACCCTCTCACATGGGTTTCAATTCAATTCTCTCCTTTAAAATTGCGGGTGGTCCACTTGTCACCATACTATGGTCCACCCTGATCCGGAGCTCTACCTCGATGCACAATGATTACCTGTGGTCCCACAGTTTCGTTCCCTGGGTCTTCTTTTTGACAACAAGCTCACTTGGCTGCCTCATATCAGACTTCTGAAGGTAGGATG
Source organism: Schistocerca americana (assembly GCF_021461395.2). Lineage (NCBI taxonomy): Eukaryota > Metazoa > Arthropoda > Insecta > Orthoptera > Acrididae > Schistocerca > Schistocerca americana. The sequence goes on from NC_060122.1 coordinate 424,355,678, forward strand.
TTTCCTTAAACTCAATGTCCTTCGCTTCCTTGCCCACACCTCTTGGGGTGCAAACTGCTCCATCCGTCTCTGCCTTTATCGGGCTTTAGTGCTGTCTTGCTTGGACTATGGTTGTCAAGTTTACGGTTCAGCTTCTCCTTCCACACTGTGCCTCCTGGATCCGGTGCACCATCGTGGTATCCATTTGGCCACCGGTACCTTCCTTACTAGCCCTGTTGATAGTCTCCTGGTTGAAGCTGGGATCCCCTCCTTTCAGTTTGGCAGTCCCAAATTCTGGTTTCTTATGCAATCTCTGTCCATTCCTCTCCCACTTATCCTTTCTATTCTAACCTGTTCCCACACCAAGGATGTTGCCCTCCTAATTCCCGCCCTCAGGCGAGTTTACCGGTTGGGCTCCACCTTGCGCCTCTTCTCCGTGATTTTCAGCTTCCTTCTTTGTCCTGTATCCCACGTTCCGTCCCCAACACCTCCCCATCGTTAGTTCCTCGGCCCCGGATTCAGACGGATCTCCGCTGAGGTCCGAAAGATTCCTTTCCTCCATGGTGTTCCGTTGTTTTTTCCACTGAATTTTATGGAAGTTTTGGGATGCTATTGTTTTTTACACCAGTGTCTCTAAATCTGCTGATTGTGTGGGATATGCCTTCACATCCTCTGTTTGCACGGAAAATCGTCTCCTGCCAACTACGTGTGGAGTGTTTACTGTGGAATTGATGGCAATTTCCCAGGCCTTTACTTTTATTAAACAGACCTAACTACACCGTGTTTTGCTATGTACAGACTCAATGAGTGGCTTTCAGGCTATTGACCGGTATTTTTCCTGCCATCCCTTGGTCTCGGCCATCCATGACCATCTCGCTGATCTTCACCATACTGCTTGTTCCGTTGACTTCCTTTGGGTCCTTGGCCATGTGGGTATCCCAGGTAATGAGCATGCTGATCATTTGGCTCTGTAACCCCTCCTACAGCAGATTTACGCCTTCACATCAGATACCACTTCGCACAATGATGGGCCAACTCTTGGGAGGCTACCTTCCTGTCTAATAAACTTCGTGCGATTGAGGTGACACACGTCCTGTGGTGTTCTTCCTTCCGCCTCTCGCAAAAGGACCCTACCACCCTGTCATCTCCGCATCGGCCATACCAGGCTGATCCATGGTTTTCTTTTGCTTAATCAGCCACTCCCACTGTGGTTGTTGAGCCTTTCAGTCAGTAGCCCACATTTTGGTGAAATTCCCCATTCTTTTGGCTCTGCGTACTAAGTACAGACTTCCCCGAACTTTACCTTTAATATTGGCAGACGATTCTCAGATGGTTGAACTGGTTCTCAGTTTCCTCTGTGAAAGAGGTTTTTATTCTCAGTTTTAAGGTTTTTAATCTCACTCTGGAGTAGGGGCAGGGCGGTGAGGGTTGGGGTCTTTCCCACTGTAAGCTGTGTTTGGAGATTCCTGACTCCCCTCCCTGGCCAAGATCCTCTTTTCTTTCCCTTTTACTCTGTTTTTATCACTTTTTAGAATTGGTTAGTCTCCTTTTACAATATGCACTTCTACATTCTAGCAGTTGTATGCTTTTGAATAGCAAGTGGTCTTGCCTGTACTGCATCAGAGGTGGAATATTTCCTGTCTCTAGTATAGCCTTCGGGTTGCTCACTTGCTGACTTCCCTCATTTTGTTTTTACCATGACACCACGACTGCACTTTTATGTTTTTTAGCTTTTTACCTTTTTTCGTTCTGACTTTTCTGAGATGTCAATCTGTCTGAAGGGACCGCATTTGTAACAAGGGACTGATGACCTTGCTGTTTGGTCCCTTCAACCCCAATCAACCAATCCTTTTGTGACCTTAGACTCTCTATGACCTGACCCACACCAGAACTATGTCAATAAATAAATGTAGGTGACATAGTATTCCGATTCTAGTTCATGCTAAGATTATTGTGGTTTTCCTGATGAGATTAAAACAACTGCCAGGATGGTTGACAGTTGATTGATTTCCTCATCCAATCTTAACTTGCGTACATTTCTAATGATTGCTTTGTCGATGGAGTATTAAATATTACTGTTTTTTTTATTTATTTATTGTTCCGTGGGACCACATTTAGGAGAAGTCTCCATGGTCATGGAACGAGTCAATACATGAAATTATAACACGATATTAGAAACAGATAAAATGAAATATAAAAAAAACATATTCAGGTGACAAGTCGTAAGTTTAAATGAAGAAAATCAAGAATGTAACACTGGAATTTGCTTAATTTTTTAGCTCTTCCAAGAGCTCCTCGACAGAATAGAAGGAGTGAGCCATGAGGAAACTCTTCAGTTTGGACTTAAAAGAGTTTGGGCTACTGCTAAGATTTTTGAGCTCTTGTGGTAGCTTATTGAAAATGGCTGCAGCAGAATACTGCACTCCTTTCTGCACAAGAGTCAAGGAAGTGCATTCTACATGCAGATTTGATTTCTGCCTAGTATTAACTGAGTGAAAGCTGCTAACTCTTGGGAATAGGCTAATATTGCTAACAACAAACGACATTAAAGAAAATATATACTGTGAGGGCAATGTCAGAATTCCCAGATTTTTGAATAGGGGTCGACAAGACGTTCTTGAACTTACACCACATATAGCTCGAACAGCCCGTTTTTGAGCCAAAAATACCCTTTTTGAATCAGCAGAATTACCCCAAAAAATAATACCATACGACATAAGCATATGAAAATATGCGAAGTAGACTACTTTTTGTGTTGAAGTGTCACTTATTTCAGATACTGTTCTAATGGTAAATAAAGCAGCAGTTAGCTTCTGAACAAGATCCTGGACATGGGCTTTCCACAACAGCTTACTATCTATCCGAACGCCTAGGAACTTGAACTGTTCGGTCTCGCTTATAATATGCCTATTCTGTCTGATCAAAATATCGGTTCTTGTTGAATTGTGAGTTAGAAACTGTAAAAACTGAGTCTTACTGTGATTTAGCATCAAATTATTTTCCACAAGCCACGAACTTATTTCATGAACTACATTATTTGTTACTGTTTCAATATTACACACAAAATCCTTCACTATCAAGCTGGTGTCATCAGCAAACAGAAATATTTTTGAATCACCTGTAATACTAGAAGGCATATCATTTATATAAATAAGAAACAGCAGTGGCCCCAGCACCGACCCTTGGGGAATGCCCCACTCAACAGTGCCCCATTGGGACTGAACACCACTACCACTCTCAATATTGCGGAGAATTATCCTCTGCTTTCTGTTCTTAAAGTAAGAGGCGAACCAATTGTAAGCTACTCCCCTTACTCCATAATGGTCCAACTTCTGCAGTAATATTTCGTGGTCAACACAGTCAAAAGCCTTCGTTAAATCAAAGAAAACACCTAGCGTTCGCAACCTTTTATTTAATCCGTCCAAAACCTCACAGAGAAAAGAGAATATAACATTTTCGGTTGTTAAGCCATTTCTAAAACCAAACTGAACATTTGACAGCAAATTATGTGAATTTAAATGCTCCAGTAACCTTGTATATACAACCCTCTCGATAACTTTAGCAAACACCGATGGCATAGAAATAGGTCTAGAATTGTCAACATTATCCCTGTCTCCCTTTTTATAAAGTGGCTTCACTACCGAGTACTTTAATCGGCCAGGAAACCGACCACTCCTAAAGGAAAAGTTACAGATATGGCTAAGTACTGAGCTAACATACGTGGAACAATATCAGTATTCTGCTAGATACCCCATCATATCCGTGAGAGTTCTTTGTCTTTAGTGATTTAATTATTAACTCAATCTCCCTCTTGTCAGTATCATGGAGGAGCATTTCAGGTAACAGTCTCGGAACACTTTTTTCTAAGAGTGCTATATGATTCCCTGTTGGGACTAGGTTTCTATTTAGTTCACCTGCTATATTCAGAAAATGATTATTAAGTACTGTACATATTTGCGACTTATCAGTAACACGGGACATCCCCACTACGCACTGATTCTATATTCTCGACCTGTCTCTGCAGACCAGCCACTTCCTTTACGACTGACCATATGGTTTTAATTTTATCCTGAGACTTAGCTATTCTATCTGCATACCACATACTTTTTGCCTTCCTAATAACTTTTTTAAGCACCTTACAATACTGTTTGTAATGGGCTGCTGCATTTAGATTTTGACTGTTTCTAACGTTTTGATATAATTGCCACTTTGTTCTACAAGATATTCTTATCCCTTTAGTCAGCCACCCAGGCTGCCTGTTTGTGCTAGTACCCTGTTTTTAACGTTCTAACGGAAAGCAACTTTCAAAGAGCACGAGAAAAGTCTTGAGGAAAGCGTTATATTTATCGTCTACTGTATCAGCACTATAAACATCTTGCCACTCTTGTTCCTTGATAAGGTTTACAAAAGTCTGTACAGCAACTGGATCAGCTTTCCTAAAAAGTTGGTAACTATATTTAACATGTGTTGCAGCACAAAAATCTTTTAGACTTAAAATTTGTGCATCATGATCTGAAAGGCCATTCACCTTTTTGCTAACAGAATGCCCTTCTAATAATGACGAATGAACAAAAATATTGTCTATGGTTGTTCTACTGTTCCCTTGCACTCTCGTTGGAAAGAATACGGTTTGCATAAGATGAATTAAGGAGGTCTACCAGCATCCTTTTCCTTGCACAATCACTTATACTTTTTTTTCCTCTGTATGGTACTTCACTGGAGAATGCAGTCTTAATGCTCATCGCAGTTTCAATGCACTGCAGATTTTCCCAGCATCTATTAATTCTGTTGTTATATTCATTTGTGTTTATGGCTTCACAAGCAATAGTTTTGCTGTCTCATGTGTGTTCTTTATTTTTGAGCATCTCATTTCTCCCTTGAGAAATTTGTGAAGAAAAGTCAGAACTGCTGAAAGCAAAAGGCATATTTTATTTTCTCAACTCAATCTTGTCTGATTTATGATGAAAATGATTACATATAGGCCTACTGTATCCTTTCATTTTTCTTAATTTTATCTTTCTTCATCATTAACATAAAAAATTCCTGCAAATAGTCTGTAACCAGCATTTTTACTCCTGTGATTCACCATATAATACAATGTAGATGTGTAAGCAAAGACTTGCTCTCTTTGCAGAAATTATGCAGCACACTGAAGCCTTCCCGTAACTGGGGCCCTGCAGACACACTTTACCGACACCAGTGGCTGAGATGGCGTGAATGGAGCAGCAAACCTGGACAGCCAAAGGACTTCTCATTAAAGCGCCAGGGTACCAAGGACTATACACATTCTGTTGTCCGAAATGGTTCATCATTACATGTTCGTCCTGTACAAAGGCCATCAATGAATGGAGAGAGGACAGTCATGCGCGAACCATATAAATTGGAAACCAATGGACAAGAACATGTGTGCTGGCGAGGTACAGCTAGTAGTAATGCAACTTGAGTGTTATAGTTGTGATATACATTCACAACCAAGTAAAGTCTGTGATACTAGTTCCTTATCAGATCAACATACTGTGTATCAAGCAGTATGTCACATTTGAGACATTCACAAGGTGTGAATTTATACTTCCGATCATTGAAATATATTATCCAAAATTCAACTGGATGAAAGCCAGTTGTGCTAAGGAGAAGAAAGATTAATTACATAATTAATTAATCTCATAATATACCAATGCTCAATCGTTATAAACTATATTCTCAGTTTATTCCAATGAAAGACTATTTATATAATTCTGTTGGACTGGGTACTGATGTGGCAATTCTTATGGACATTTTTGAACCAGTTAAATGAAGATAATTAAGACATGCAGTTTTATGCAAGTCTATACTAGATTCATCGATTGTCATTGACGTGAATGGCAACTATTGTACTTTATGTAAATTAAGTTTTGTGTAAAAAGTTACTCATATTATTCATCAGATTTAAATATCTAGTCACAACTGTTCTGCATGGAAAACATACTTATTTAAGTTCATCACTACAGCTGAAAATTTGTCTATTTGATGGCAAAATATGTAAAAGTGGAATTAAATATCACAGCCACAAAATGAGAAAGATTAATAGTTATAACTTGTGTAACTATACTTGTAAGCAATAGCACTGATGCAACATGGCAAAGAATGTAAGACTTCTTTGCTCTCCTGTTTCCTTTTTTTGTATTAAACTACTGCAAATTATTTTTAGTTACAAAGATGCACAGGAAAAGTATTCATATATGTGAATTAACAGAAGAAATGTGGTGGTGCATTCTGAAACATGATGTTTTGTGTGTTAATGAAATATGCAAGCAATATGTTAAAGCTGTCTGAAACAGCAGTGTAGACGACTTAACATGTTTCTGTTTTGTTAAATTGCTCTTAAGAAAAAGCAATAATTAATTAGTAACTTTGCGCAGCTGCTATTCATTAACACTTGTACAAATTTGGAAGTGTTCTTAGGAAAATGTTCTAAGGAAAGTGAGACAATAAGGAGGTATAATAGTAATGCAATTCCAGAAAATTTTACACATATAGCCTTACTACAAAGACATGCAAATAGTTCCAAGCTGGAGAACAGAACCAAGAAATGTTAAGTGTGAGGAGTGAATATTAATCAGTGTGAACGCATACAGCTTTTGGTCTTTGTGATATTAAACTGTGATATCAACAGATAGCTGTAGAAAATTGTGTAGCACAGTGAACTTTGTAAGATATGAAAGTGTGTATTTATAAATAATTTATATGAAATTGATTGTTTCTTTTTTACTGCATCAAATTGCTAGATGCAAGACACTAATAAACCATACCTTAAGTTGGGAAATCCCATTCTATCAGTTAGTGATTACTTTAATAGTAACTGGATAAAAACATGTTTTTACGTCAAGCCTAAGTATCTGTCTTGAAAATGTAACAGTGGAGAATAAAGGAAGAAATAATTGCAATATTACGAAAAGGATAAATTGCTACTGACCATATAGAGGAGTCAACATCTCTATATGCTGAGTAGCAATCAATCCTTTTCATAATATTATCTTTAAATGTAGTATTAGTGCTTTCAGAGTTTTAAGATAGCATTTCCTGCATTACATGCAAATGAATTACAAATTTTAATATAATGATGCAATAACATGGTTCATAACAGGTAAGACCATGATAGAAAAGCTTCATGAATAGTTTTGGGCTTTGTTAACAAGACATTAAAAATGCACACACAGAAAGCAAGGAAAAATGATAACTTCCAATGGTATATTTCTAAAAAAAAGAAAAGTCATTTATTGCAATCTTACAAAACTGTCTTAGAATGACAATTACAACTTTGCTAATGGCAAATCGTTATCAAGTAAAATAATCTATATTCTAATAACTTCGCCTTCAATTATCCAATTGTCAGTAGCATATAAATCCCTAACGGTCATTACATTTCTGAATGACTGACTTCATTCAAAGATTTCACCATGGATGAGGACCCAGTCTTCACCAAAATGTTCTTGAATTACAACTAGCTTAGCGTCCGCTGCTTTGCTCAAATAGACTGTATGGTCTGCACAGATTTTTGTTTTTTTTTCTTTAATCAAATTTTTATGTTGTTCACGAATTGCAACACCTTCTAAACTTTCCATGCTAATTAAGGCCATAGAAGCATGGTCTTCTCCAAATGTTTTTCTGACCAAAAACAGTGTCTGGTAGTTCTTCTGGTGATATTTCCATAGAAACTTACATCCCCTGCACATATTTCTTTATACCTAACCAAAGAAGTGGAATAACAATTTTCATAGATTTGGCTTTTTATTAAAACAAAATATTTTCTTAAAAATTTTCATCCTCTTATTTCTCCTCCTCTGGGGTTGAATTTCCAAAAACACTGAAGTATGTACTACTTTATTTGGAACCAAGAAGTCAAATATCAATTTTCATACATTTTAAAAACACTTTAGTAGTTGTGGCATTTACGCCACATCCCTGCCCAATATTATTATTTTATTTTATTTTATTTTTTTTTTTTTTTGCTATGTTTTAATACACAGTAGAGGAGAGGTTATGGAAGATAGGATCACAAAGCAGACTCATCAAATAACACGTCAGATGGTCACATAGCCTGAGAATGACCGGGCGAGCAAGAGCCACATGGTATTGGAACAAAGAGGCAGTGGGGATTCACCTATAATAGTGGGCACCAAGTAGCGAATCTTTTATTATTTATATTTACTATTGAAATATTAATATACCTCTCCAACCACGCTGATGATATTACTTGAACAGAGTAGTTGTTAATAATTACAGTATCACTCAGCTCATTGAGAAATGATAATTGCAAATTTTAGTTACCGTCAGAGGAAAGGATGGACTAATCACAAGTGCACCTTGAGAGGGTAGGCACCAAACTTCTAAGATAGCTCATGACCAGTCTACGAGCATTTTCAGAGGAGGGAATATGTGAATTTGTGTGTAAAATGTGATCTCGCATGAAGACGAAGTAATTTGTTAGAGCTGCCTTGGATGACATTCTTGTGCCAGCTTGTGTTAATCTCATGTGAATTCTAAGGTCCAGTGCAGATTTTTATTGTGTCTTTTGTGGTGCTCTAGGAATAATTATCAACTGCAAACTTTCCCATAAATAATGATACACTGGCTCTCTCTCTCTCTCTCTCTCTCTCTCTCTCTCTCTCTCTCTCTCTCTCCCCCCCCCCCCCCCCTTCTATAAATAGAAATAAAACCAGGGCATCCCAATAATCTGTAATTGCATTTTTAATAGCACTGAATTATTTCTCAATAGCCACTTCATTATGCAATGTTTATTGCACGTATGTGACAGTTTGCCACCAACAGAGTAGTCAATCGGGATGACAGCTACATCTATAAAAGATGAGAGGCAAGCAAGTTTCTTCCAATTATGATAGGGGTAGTGATTGTGGACATTATGTACTGAAATCCACCATGTCTGTTAATCCTGGCACATCTTTACGTGGGAAGTGTTATATTCAGGAATCCACTGTGTATTATATGAGGGTAACAATTTGGATCTTTTGGGCATCCTTATGAATACTTTATAAGTTCTCTAATGATGATGTATTTTCTAAAACAACTGTCACCCACCCACCCACTTTCAAAAATGCTGAAACATAATTTCTTTCTGACCAAGAAACCAAATACCAATTATGTTGGTCTAGCCTCAAAAGTGACATATTTTTAAAAAACGTCCTTCCATTGCCTGTTTCACCCACTTAACGATTGAATTTAAAAAAAAAAAAAAAAATCCCTTCTTAAACAACACCTATAGAATAAGATCAACACCACCTGCAAATTTATATTCATAGTTGTTTGGGCTAGGCGATGAGTCGGTGAATGAATCAGTCAGGACATTGCCTTTTATATATGAGACTGGCTTAACGCCTGCTGCTTTGCTTGCATTGTCTGTATGGCCTGCACAATTTTTTCTTTTTGTTGTTCGCAAACTGCAACCGCTTCTAAATTTTATATGCTAATTAAGGTCTTAGAAACATGATCGTTTTTGAATGTACTTCTGACTAAAAGAGCAATTCTGGTAGCTGGAGGCCAAGGTTTTCGTTAATCATGTATTTTGTGCTCTTATAGCGATATTTCATTAGGAATCTTTTTTTCTTTTGACTGAGAAATCAAATACCAATTTTTGTAGTTCAATCCTCAAAATTGTTGTAATAGTGACATATTTTCAAAAATCCTATCATCCCCTATTTCACCTCCTAGGAGTGGAGTTTCGAACAATCTCTTCTTAAACGATCCCTAACGTATAAGATCCACACCCGATAGCAACAATGCATTGAGCCACTGTCTTACTAGTTATAACAGCATTAGTTTTAACTATTTGACTTCTACACACACCCTGAATACTGTGAAGCAGATTTACTTTTGATAATCTTGTCTCTTAATTTAAGAGGGAAATCTTTATATGGATAACAGCTTCCCATATTTCTTGTTGACAGTTATCTGGTATTGGGCATCATTCCTAAACAACACATGTTTTTTATCTGAAGTGCTCTTTACTGGAAGTGAGAAGTGAATGCCTCACCCCACCAGTATATAGGGTTAACCGGAAAGCCAGCAAAAAAATTTCGGACATTGTAATTATTCCGTTAAAGGGATTGTGCAAATATTGATTAGCATGATCATCACAGTGTGTACAGTGATGCACCACACTCTCTGCCACATTCTCAAGAACCCACAATGAAAATGTTAAGATTTTTTGTTTGCCAGAGTACCTATTGTGTCAGTGTTGTTGTTAAGTGCTGGTCAAATATTGTCTCTGCTATAATTAATTTATTCCATAATTCTGATCAAAAAGTAAAGGATTCTTAAGGATCCACTCTGGTCTTTAGAACATCGTAGTAACACATACTTTAATTAGACACAAAAAACACTATTTTGTATATACACATTTCATGTATTGGTGGATTTAATTATTCAAGAGCGATAATAGACTATCATATGGTGAGAATAGATATACATAATTGTTTGTAGTGTAGGGAAACATGTTTTGAAAGACCTTTGATGTCCAGCAACATGTACGCTACATATTTTCATATCACAAAGGTATAAATTTGAATTCCACCAAACACCGCATGTCACTTTCTGAAACATTGAAATCGAGATTGCGATGCGCTTTTGTAAACCAGCCACAGCTCATGTCACGCGATCTCACCAGCTGATGACAGCATAGGACATGTGATGCAGTCAGCCTATAGCAAGATCACTCTTAAGTTGTGCGAACATACAAAGAAGAAAAGTTAATGGTTTAAATTAATATACATGGCATTCTTATATAATATTGGTCTCGAAGATAATAAGCTGGAAGAGAAGCTAAACTTCTACATATAACGTTGATCATTTTTGCGTGTGTTACACTTTAAGATACATCACATAAATGTGTCGGTATAATTTTTAATAACGACGTAAATGTCTGATCTTCTGGGCTCAAAATTCTTCTAAATGGTCATCCTCAGAGAGTTGATTTTTAAATGAGAGTCAAACGCTTTGTGATTTAAGAAATTCATCGTACGTTCTTGCCCATAGTTCATCTTGCGTAAAATGAAATCTACTTTGAATGTAACGCTTTTCAAACCACTATTCACAATATTTTCCGCAACCCATTAGAAATAGGTTCGTTTGAGCTGTTGCAAGAGAGCGCCAGATAATAAAAGCCAAATCTCTTTAGCAAACCGGCAAAAATAACTTCATTGTTTTGTAAGGGATTAATGCTTGACTGTCAGAAAGGTGGAAATAAAATCTGAAACTAATAACTTATTTTAGGCTTACGTAATTATGCGAACGTATTTTAATTCATTTGATAGCTCCGGCCACAAAAATCCATTTTGTTATCATTTAACATGAGAGCAATAAACGAAGAGAAAACAACAAAATTACAGAACGTACACACAGGTCACGTGGAGACGATCCACCTCCCCAGCACAACTCAGACTGCTCTGTGCATCAGTCCCAGATTTACTATATTCCCGAATTGGGGCAATACTAAGTAGCAACACCCAGCCACTCTTCTGTAACCAGAAGCGGGAGAAGGTACTACTCATACGCGACTCAACTAAGCATGCGCAAGAGCCCACTAGCGTATTGATTCTTACCAGTCAAAATCTCACAAATTTAACTGAAAACTAAAACAATGAAAAATTCCCGGAATTCTAAACAATTCCTGGTTTTCTCCCAGATGAAAATATTCCCGGGTTTTTCCTGGATGTCCCGGGTCGTATACACCCTGTAGTATCTCTTGAAATCTGTTGGTGTTTTGTTTATGTAACAATAAGATACACACATCAAGTTTTTGTTTCGTTTTTATAAGTATTTGTGCCCTTTCATCATGGCAGATGAAAGAGACGATACCATTATTTACAATGAATGTGCGGACGTCTTGACCTAAAGACATTGGATATAAAAAAAAGAGGGTGAAGCAGAAGTGTCTCGGAAGATAGTGAAATACGTCCAAGAATAATTCGGCGAATGCTACTGTTGCCAATTAATTTGGATGAATCAGATGAAGAAGACAGGGCACAGTGGTCAGACTTTGATTTACAGAGGACCAATAATAAATTTGAAGGCTCTCCGGGTCCAAACATACTTCCCAAAGATACACAGAGCGTCAAAGATATCGTTGAATTACATACTGGGAACGATCTATTTGAATATATTAGCAACGAAACCAACAAGTACTACAGTTAAAATTGCAATAGAAGAAAACTGGATTGAAAAAAATGCCAAATTTGTAGACACACTGATATTTCACAAAACGGTGTCCCGCAAGTGGTTCAGACAAATATTTATCATTTTTACATTTTTCTGATAACAAAAATAAACCAGATAACGCCAGCCATCTTTTAAAAAAAAATTCGTAATTGTTTTTCCAAAAAGTTTAAATAAAGAAATATTTGAAACAAACAAATTTTGTATTTATATCTAAAAACAAAGATGATGTGACTTACCGAACGAAAGCGCTGGCAGGTCGATAGACGCACAAACATACACACAAAATTCTAGCTTTCGCAACAAACGGTTGCTTCGTCAGGAAAGAGGGAAGGAGAGGGAAAGACGAAAGACGAAAGGAAGTGGGTTTTAAGGGAGAGGGTAAGGAGTCATTCCAATCCCGGGAGCGGGAAGACTTACCGTAGGGGGAAAAAAGGACGGGTATACACTCGCACGCGCGTGCTCGCACACACACACACACACACACACACACACACACACACACACACACACACACACACATTTACAGACACAAGCAGACATATTTAATTGACATTGTCTTTAAATATGTCTGCTTGTGTCTGTAAATGTGTGTGTGTGTGTGTGTGTGTGTGTGTGTGTGTGTGCGCGCGAGCACGAGCGAGTGTATACCCGTCCTTTTTTCCCCCTAAGGTAAGTCTTTCCGCTCCCGGGATTGGAATGACTCCTTACCCTCTCCCTTAAAACCCACTTCCTTTCGTCTTTCCCTCCCCTTCCCTCTTTCCTGACGAAGCAACCGTTTGTTGCGAAAGCTAGAATTTTGTGCGTATGTTTGTGTTTGTTTGTGTGTCTATCGACCTGCCAGCACTTTCGTTCGGTAAGTCACATCATCTTTGTTTTTAGATATATTTTTCCCACGTGGAATGTTTCCCTCTATTATATAAATTTTGTATTTATTTACATATGTATATCTTCGAAATTCCACAAACGTAGGGGAACAGGGTTGAGAACTTATGAGAACTAACGATGAGATTAGTAACAGTTAGCGATTTATAATCTCCTGATAACGTCAAGAATGGCTGGCGACAAGCCAAATAATCCAAATTAGCGCTGCCGGCGCCAGGTGAATCAATTTGTACAAGACGCTTGGACGGCAAAGTGTTAATACCCTTGTTTCCTAAACAGGACTCGCTTGAGTTTACACCACTAATAATTCTTATTACACATTTCTGGACCTGGAAAATTTAAGCTTGGGTTGAATTGCCCCACAAAATAATCACAAATGACACTAAGGAATGAAAGTACAGTACACCACACCAGATTTTTCTTTTTTATACCATATGTCTGAATGATCGCACTGCAAATAGTTTGTTGAAGCACTTTATTAGTTCTGTAGTGTGCTCCTCCCAGTTGAATTTATCAAGTTGTAATTCCAAAAATATAACACAGTCCACTTCTGATTGTCATTATATTTTAGGCATATACTGATGGGAAACCTCTTAAAAGTTCTGAACTGCATGTAGTGTAACCCCCCCCCCCCCTTTGTAGTTTAGTGACGGAGAACTGGATAGGAACCAATTATTAATGCTCATGAAAATTTAATTATCAATCTTACTAAGAATACATTTGATTCACTATTTATTGCAATGTTTACATCAACTCCAAACAAAACAAACTCCGCCTCTGGTAATGTAACTGATGATAGGCCGTATACAAAAGAAAAGATAAAGGCACTAAGATGGAACCTTGGGGCTCACCACATGTAATTAGGTCTCAGGTGGATGATACCTGACAGCTTAACACATCTTTCCTAATAGCACCTTTGGTGTATTATCATCCCGGATACTAATCCTTTGCTCCTTAAAGAGAATTATTGTGTGGTATGGTGGTTATTGTGTTGGCTCATGGTGAGCTGTATTAGAGCCTACATTCTGCAAATGATTTAAATTCATTAATTGCTACTCACTATGTAGAAACTACAAATATCAGCCATTAGCAAATCAACTGAGCACTCACTGCACTACATGTAGAGAACAATAAAGACAGATTACCTCTTTGGTGATGGTGGTAGTGCTGCCTTTGTCAAAAATAACACACACACACACACACACACACACACCCCCCGCGCGCGCGCGCGCGACCAGTGTCTCTGGCAGCTGAGGCCAGATATTGTTACAGTCCATCCTGAATTTTCAGTTGTTTAATAACAGTATAAATTCGCTAAAAAAGAAATATTTGAAGACCCAGGTGAGCATTAATTGGAGTCTTGTAAACTAACATCTTCATATGGCCCCAGTAGTAGTAATATTTTGGTGTCACGTCCATTCAATTCTACGGCCTTATGCAACCTCAGAGGAGAGAGTGCTCAATCACTTCCTCACCATTGCTGTAGTGCTTTTCGTGGAGTCCATCTTTGGTGGATAAAGTAGATGGAAATCAGAAAGTGCAAAATCCAGGCTGTAAGTAACAAAATGTTGTGTAAATTTTTGACAACAACTTTTAAATGTTATCATTTGGTGATAAGATACAGTGCAGTAAACCTTGTGTAGTTGTCTCTAACTGAAAGCAGAATGTATATACAGGGTGGAGAAAAATTGTCATGAAATTTTAACACTGGATAGCTGATGCCAGTAGGAACCAAAATAACTAATGTTGTGTAGGTCAACAACGCACAATTTTTAAACTACGGAAACTTGGCACCACGTGCTCTGACTGGCTGGGGGATTGCCCTATTGCTGGATGCTCTGCCTGTCGGAGATCACGATGTATCCGAGGTGGCCCACATGCTTGTTGGTGGCGTGCCAGCCTTCCACTCTTGTGGTTTCATTATAAGGTGTACTGGGAACAAATCCGTTAACAGCTGTTAGTTTGCGTACAGAAAGTCTTTTACAAATTGTGTCAGCCCTGTAAAGGGCCCTTTTCTGCAGCTAGAACATTGTTTACTTAAAGCAGGTGCTCGAACTGGCACCCCTCTGGCGTGACCCAAGCTTGGTAACGTCAAACGGTGTTTTCCCCCCGAACTCTTTCAAACATTCCTTGCATTGCCCTCATGTGATTGACGGCATGTTGAATGCGATCCATTAATTCCTCATCGTTTCAAGGTGGTTCGTGTCCAGGTGGATGGACTAGAACCTTGAAGAATCCCTACAGGAAAAAGTCCCGTGGCATGAGGTCGATTGATTGTGGGGGACATGTCCCATGAACACTTCTGCCAATTACCTGGCCGTTGAAGAGTTCATTTAAATATCCGTGCACAGCACGACTGTTATGTGCGGGCCCCCCATCTTGCTGCAATCACATGCGTAGCCGTATGTCCATGGGAACATCTTCCAGCAGGCCGGGTAGAGTTTCTTGAACAAAGTGAAGGTAATTTGCCCTCATAAGTTAAGGACCTGACCAAATGTGGAGTGAAAATTGTTTCCGTGGACGTACGTGACGTAATGATTTCCCCTTGTCTAGTAATAAACGTTTTGAGTGTTGTAAAGGCCATCCTGATGGAAGGTGCACTTGTTGGTATATAACACAACAGTGGGGAAGCCGTCGCGCAACATGTCACAAACCACCGGCAAAACCATAGCCTTGTTCATAGTCCACCACAGGATTTAGGTCATGGACAGGGTGGAAACTAAATCAGGGTGTATACGCGGACAAGGAGAAAAAAATTCCCGGAGTTTTCCCGGATCTCCTGGTTAAAAATTGATTTTGTTCCGGGTGAAAATACGCTTTTGCCATGTTAAGTGACAGTATACTTTCCCTCGGAACTGTAAAACTTATCCTTTGATAGGATATGGTTTTATACAGCAGCGTAGAATTTCCCGGCACTTTAGAAAACGATACTCGGGGGAGAAAACACGTTTTGTAAAGATCTTTGGTGTGCACCAACATGTACACTGCATATTTTCGTATTACGAAAGTATAAATTCTAATTCCACCAACAGGAAAAGATAACAGTTTAAATTAATATACATAGTGTTGCTACAAGAAAAGCAAAGCTTTTACAAATAATATTTGTCTCGAAGATTAATAAGCTACAAGAGAAGCTAAGCTTTCACTTATAATGTTGATCTGTTTAGCGCATGTTACACTTTAAGATACATCACACAAATACGCCAGCGAAATTTTTAATACCGACATAAGTCTCTGATCTTCTGGGCTTGAAATTCTTCTAAATGGCTCGTCATCAAAGAGTTGATGTTTAAAAGAGACCAAACACTCCGTGGTTTAAGAAATCCATCGTACATTCTCGCACATAGTTCATCTTGCGTAAAAGGAAATTTACTTTGCAAATAACGCTTTCCGAACAACAATTCGCAATATTTTCCCGTGACCTGTTAGAAATAGACTCATTTCGTCAGTTGCCAGAGAGGGCCAGATAAGAGACGTCACCGCGCTTGCGCAGCTACGGTGATGTAGGAAGCCCGTATGTTCGTACGTGTGAAACATTAAAAGATCTTACATTATGTCATAAAAGAAACAATACACTAGAGGATACTCAAAGAGCGTCAGCATTTCGTAAACCATACTAAAATGCATAGTTCGCCTTACAGTGCACATTTGTATCTCCAGATTCTCAATGACGTAGGCCTCAACCAGATATGAAGCTTTTCAGTGTGGTTTTCAGGACGTAAATTTTCTTGGAGTACCAATACTGTATTATCTCATGTTTGGTTCTTTATTAAGGCATAATGCCATACGTGCTAGAAGATGAAAACGTGCACCTGAAATGTAGCGAACAGTTGAAACTAGTCAATAGTGTGGAATAAATTGACTGCCTCAGTAGGAAAGCTTAATAAAATCCAAATTTATTTATCAAACCAACAAAAATAACTTCATTGTTCTGCAAGGCGATTAATGCTTGACTGTCAGAAAGGTGGAAAAAAAATAAAATCTGAAACTAGTAAAGCAGTGTACCCTTCTGTAATTATGTGAATGTATTTTAATTCACTTGATAGCTCCCAGCCACAGAAATCTGTCTTGTTTTCATTTGACGTGAGAGCAGTAAACGAAGAGGAAACAGAAAAATCATTAAATGTAAAAATGGGTCATGTGGATACAAACCTCTGCCTCCTCCCCCCCCCCCCCCTCCCCCCCCCCCCCCCCCCCCCCCCCCCCGCCCCAAAACTATAACCCAGACTGCTCTGCACAAACGAACATCAAAAATTAAAAAAAAAAAAAAAAAAAAAGACTTTTCAAAAATAAGTTCATTTTGTAGCGCACATCTTTCTGAAGAGTCTGATACATAAAAGATATATCTTCGAGGAAATGTAAGACACCTTATTTGGTCTTCAAACTATTTCAGGACAGTGGAAATTAATAGTCCTGTAGTGCCTTTCCTACTCCCAGTCGGACGGTCTGACATCCTGCCCCCCCCCCCCCCCCCCCCCCCCTTTTTATTTTTTTAAAACCCCCTTGCAATTGACACTGGATAGGATTATTTGTAACCAGGAGAACAAGAACTCTTCAGTAAAACTGGACTCTTTATTGCCTATTAGCTAATAACTTGCTCTTCTGTGTGACATAAAATTAAATATAGGACACCTAAAACCAGTAAAGACAAGAGACAGGCAAGACAGTACATATTTCTTCAGTCCTTAGGTCCTACTGATTTTTCTCTCTAATCTTGCTACAACTTTACATGGTGTGCTTTCCTTTCTGCGAAAGGACTATTACCTTATCAAAGTTTGTCAAACGTTTTGCTACATGAAAAATAGAAATTTTGTTGTCTAATACAGAAAAAGCTGTTAATACAAATAGTACCCAAGACTGGTGTGGTTTTTCGATCTGATTATGTCTATTTTGTCACTGTGTGCTGGAGAAAACCAAATAGGCCTTTCTAATATTTTAGCAATTGTAACACACACACACACACACACACACACACACACACACACACACACACACCAAATAAGCGAGAATGTTTTGGCAATAATGATCATTTTTATAATACGTCAGAATATAATTCAAGAAGTACCTAAACGAAATACCTATTTGGCCTACTACTAGCAAAAAGCTTTACCTTAGGAAAGAGTTTCACATTTCATTCATACTCTCCAGTTTCTCATGCACGAGACCAAAAAGTAGTAGAACGAAATTTTTGTATAAATTTGGAATCGTCATATTCTTCCATAATTTGTGTGATGTCCCTGTTTCTTCTCCTTCCTCATTCTAACAAACTGTCTTGTCATCACTAATTCTGTAACTATTCCTACCATTGTCAAAACTCATTCTCCGCTTAACTTCACTAACCCTGTCACAATCACCAGTTTAGTTATCCAGCGATTATTCTCCACCGGCCGGAGTGGCCGAGCGGTTCTAGGCGCTACAGTCTGGAACCGCGCGACCGCTATGCTCACAGGTTCGAATCCTGCCTCGGGCATGGATGTGTGTGATGTCCTTAGGTTATTTAGGTTTAAGTAGTTCTAAGTTCTAGGGGACTGATGACCTCAGATGTTAAGTCCCATAGTGCTCAGATCCATTTGAGACATTTGTGATTATTCTCCGGTTAGGCATTATTACGTGTTCATACAATGCGTTTTCTGCGCTGCTCCCAGAATGGAACTTAAGCGGCTGCTAGCTGGGGACTACAACTGGCCCTGTCTCATGTAGTGATCTGACCAAAAACTTTCTGTCAAAATTTCACTTTCTTGGATACACCGAGAAGATAGTACATAATCTTTCTGACCTGTTAGTCGTTTATTTCCACTCTGGTAGTCTGAATCTATGGATTTGCATAGTAATTATAACAACGCTGAACATTCGCAAACTGAATCAACCACATAAACAAGCACCAGTTGGCATTCACCGGTTTGGCTTTATTCCACTCAGCTCGTATAGCCCCGTCCCGTTTTGTCTGCAGGAAAGTTTATTTCTAGATGTGACGAGGATTCCCCTGGCGGAGACATCATGTACACTATGCATGCGTTCAAAAATCAACTTAGAATGTTTCAAAAACCAGCAGGGGTGCGTTTCAAAATCATATGAATAATCGATAGACTGACGTGCGCTGGATGCTAGGTGCTTTGTGAAACAAGGTTTTTTTCCTCAAGAATATGAATTTGCCCCCTCCCCCCCCCCCCCACCCCAAAATTGCCGCCCGGTTCAGATACCACGGTTTGCCCTCACTCCCCACTAGATCCGGGCCTGCTGCACACTTGTGAATCTGGCAGTTTGGGCGCGTCAGTAATATTTTTTGGGTATCATGTGGCTGGTTGCTGCTACTACTGCTTACACAGCCAACAGCCACATTTCTGTAGCCAGAAGTGGGAGAAGGTACTACTCATACACGACTCAACTGCATGTGTGCATGAGCCCGCTCGTAACTGATTAAAGGAGTCTAATGTAAACAATTGTGATGTCACGCTCATCGAAGGCAGTTTGTTGTTATGAAGCATTGCATAGTCTTCTGAAAGCCTTTGACACATTTTGCTGTTGGCAGACGCTTGTACGAGCACAGTGTTATTTTATATGGTGCATTTCCTTTGCAATTTAAGTTTTATTTTCGTTTTTTCCTCTCATTTATGTTTTAATGCTGCAATATTATTCTGCAGTAGCGGGATACAGTAATATCCTTTGTCAGAGTAACTGTTCTTACCAGTCAAAATTACAAAAATTTAACTGAAAACTAAAACAACGAAAAATTCCCAGAATTCTAAAAAATTCCCGGATTTTTCCCAGATGAAAAAATTCCCAGGTTTTTCCCATATCTCCCGGTTGTCCCAGATCATATACACCCTGTAAATGGATGATGCTGGCTGTCATCCCTCAAAACCTCCCAGACTAATCAATGAGACCCCCATGTCGTGTCCAACCGCTTGAGTACTTGTCGTAAGTGCTTCCTCAAAGCACTCGAGAACAGTCTCTGCAAATGCAGCATTCTGTTATATTCAAGGTCTTCCAGCGTCACCATGATATCCCGCTAATGAGCCTGTTTTGCCAAGTCGCCCGTGAATTGCTGTAAAAGTTTGCAGGTGTGGGTGGCGTCTTGCTGGGTACAATTCCTCATACAACCATCAAGCTTCATGCACATTACCGTCAACTAGTTCATAAACAAAAACCATATCTCATTGTTCTTCAAACGAATACTGTGCCACCATGCTTACTGTCCGACTAAATCACAGGTGGCGTGTGTGTGTGTGTGTGTGTGTGTGTGTGTGTGTGTCCAAACAAGTCATTTACACTAGGACAACATGGAGATATGGGCTCATATCTCTTCTGTGATAGATCTCCTTACATACAATGAGTTTCCATAAAGGAGCCTGTGCGCGCGCGCACACTGAAGTGAAGCTTATGTGTGAGTCCCTCTGATGTGAGGTGGAGACAAACAGCAAGACCTATTTGACACGTATGTGTACCACGTTGGGGCAGTGATGGGGCGAGGGATGTCTGTACGTGTCGACAACCACAATGCCGCAAGTCAACCAACAAATGGCAACAGGGAAATCCCACAGCTAATTGGAGCATGTAGTGCCAAGTTTCTGTAGTTTAAAAATGGTGCATTGTCGACCTACACAACATTAGTAATTTGGTTCCAACTGACATCAGCTATCCAGGGTTAAAATTTTGTCACACAATTCTTCTCCACTCTGCATAAAGCACCCAGTTTTGGTATAAATCAATATATCACCGGGAGCATCCTATATGCATGTGGTTGGGGTAGACAGGTTGCCTGGTGCATGTCTTTTCAATTGATGCCACTTCGGCAACTACCTTGTCGAATATGAAAATAATGACATAAAGTAAAACATTTTCTAACATAATAAACTAGGATGAATCTTATAAACAGTCGTGGCCTCACTTGGGAGCACACAGAACTGTCCATTCTTTCATAACAGGTGTCACCACACCACCTTACGGATTCCATTTAGTGTTACTGGTAATACGTCCTTGATTCCATAGTGTTCAAAGTGTGTCAAAGATAATCAAGTAAAGATGGATCCCAGCTGAGGAAAGAGTTCTGACAATTCCTGTGTCCAAACAAGTCATTTACACTAGGACAACATGGAGATATGGGCTCATATCTCTTCTGTGATAGATTTCCTTACATACAATGAGTTTCCATAAAGGAGTCTGTGAAAAAGACTGGTAAATATATGGCTGGTTAGTGACTGAAGGAATGCTAATATATTATGAGACCTACATGGCTTATTTTTTTCCTCTGGATCTCATCCCACATGCAGCAATTATCAAATGGTAATGCTACTCACACCTAGAATCCACTGCAACTGTGGTACAACAATCTATTGATCAGTGAATGTCCAACCTCACTCTACATCAATCAACTTCTTTTTAGCAGTTTGATGAGTCTTTGTTGGAGATACAAGTGACAGTGACAGTGGAGGCCGCTGAATATCTGTGCAATCAAAATCAAATTCCTCTGGGGGGAAGGGGTAAAAAAATCAACAGTAGTAATGTTGTTGTTGTTGTTGTCTTCAGTCCTGAGACTGGTTTGATGCAGCTCTCCATGCTACTCTATCCTGTGCAAGCTTCATCATCTCCCAGTACTTACTGCAACCTAAATCCTTCTGAATCTGCTTAGTGTATTCATCTCTTGGTCTCCCTCTACGATTTTTACCCTCCACGCTGCCCTTCAACGCTAAATGTGAGATCCCTTGATGCCTCAGAACATGTCGTACCAACCGGTCCCTTCTTCTTGTCAAGTTGTGCCACAAACTCCTCTTCTCCCCAATTCTATACAATACCTCCTCATTAGTTATGTGATCTACCCATCTAATCTTCAGCATTCTTCGGTAGCACCACATTTCGAAAGCTTCTATTCTCTTCTTGTCTAAACTACACTCCTGGAAATTGAAATAAGAACACCGTGAATTCATTGTCCCAGGAAGGGGAAACTTTATTGACACATTACTGGGGTCAGATACATCACATGATCACACTGACAGAGCATGCACAATGTCGGCACTAGTACAGTGTATATCCACCTTTCGCAGCAATGCAGGCTGCTATTCTCCCATGGAGACGATCGTAGAGATGCTGGATGTAGTCCTGTGGAACGGCTTGCCATGCCATTTCCACCTGGCGCCTCAGTTGGACCAGCGTTCGTGCTGGACGTGCAGACCGCGTGAGACGACGCTTCATCCAGTCCCAAACATGCTCAATGGGGGACAGATCCGGAGATCTTGCTGGCCAGGGTAGTTGACTTACACCTTCTAGAGCACGTTGGGTGGCACGGGATACATGCGGACGTGCATTGTCCTGTTGGAACAGCAAGTTCCCTTGCCGGTCTAGGAATGGTAGAACGATGGGTTCGATGACGGTTTGGATGTACCATGCACTATTCAGTGTCCCCTCGACGATCACCAGTGGTGTACGGCCAGTGTAGGAGATCGCTCCCGACACCATGATGCCGGGTGTTGGCCCTGTGTGCCTCGGTCGTATGCAGTCCTGATTGTGGCGCTCACCTGCACGGCGCCAAACACGCATACGACCATCATTGGCACCAAGGCAGAAGCGACTCTCATCGCTGAAGACGACACGTCTCCATTCGTCCCTCCATTCACGCCTGTCGCGACACCACTGGAGGCGGGCTGCACGATGTTGGGGCGTGAGTGGAAGATGGCCAAACGGTGTGCGGGACCGTAGCCCAGCTTCATGGAGACGGTTGCGAATGGTCCTCGCTGATACCCCAGGAGCAACAGTGTCCCTAATTTGCTGGGAAGTGGCGGTGCGGTCCCCTACGGCACTGCGTAGGATCCTACGGTCTTGGCGTGCATCCGTGCGTCGCTGCGGTCCGGTCCCAGGTCGACGGGCACGTGCACCTTCCGCCGACCACTGGCGACAACATCGATGTACTGTGGAGACCTCACGCCACCCGGCCTCCCGCATGCCCACTATACGCCCTCGCTCAAAGTCCGTCAACTGCACATACGGTTCACCTCCACGCTGTCGCGGCATGCTACCAGTGTTAAAGACTGCGATGGAGCTCCGCATGCCACGGAAAACTGGCTAACACTGACGGCGGCGGTGCACAAATGCTGCGCCGCTAGCGCCATTCAACGGCCAACACTGCGGTTCCTGGTGTGTCCGCTGTGCCGTGCGTGTGATCATTGCTTGTACAGCTCTCTCGCAGTGTCTGGAGCAAGTATGGTGGGTCTGACACACCGGTGTCAATGTGTTCTTTTTTCCATTTCCAGGAGTGTATTAATTGTCCATGTTTCACTTCCATATATGGCTACACTCCATACAAATACTTTCAGAAACGACTTCCTGACACTTAAATCTATACTCGATGTTAACAAATATCTCTTCCTCAGAAACGCTTTCCTTTCCTTGCCATTGCCAATCTACATTTTATATCCTCTCTACTTCGGCCATCATCAGTTATTTTGCTCCCCAAACAGCAAAACTCCTTTACTACATTAAGTGTCTCATTTCCTAATCTAATTCTCTCAGCATCACCCGACTTAATTTGACTACATTCCATTATCCTCGTTTTGCTTTTGTTGATGTTCATCTCATATCCTCCTTTCAAGACACTGTCCATTCCGTTCAACTGCTCTTCCAAGTCCTTTGCTGTCTCTGACAGAATTACAATGTCATCGGCAAACCTCAAAGTTTTTATTTCTTTTCCATGGACTTTAATACCTACTCCGAATTTTTCTTTTGTTTCCTTTACTGCTTGCTCAATATACAGATTGAATAACATCGGGGAGAGGCTACACCCCTGTCTCACTCCCTTCCCAACCACTGCTTCCCTCGACTCTTATAACTGCCATCTGCTTTCTGTACAAATTGTAAATAGCCCTTCGCTCCCTGTATTTTACCCCTGCCACCTTTAGAATTTGAAAAAGAGTATTCCAGTCAACATTGTCAAAAGCTTTTTCTAAGTCTACAAATGCTAGAAATGTAGGTTTGCCTTTCCTTAATCTATTTTCTAGGATAAGTCGTAGGGTCAGTATTGCCTCACGTGTTCCAACATTTCTGCGGAATCCAAACTGATCTTCGCCGAGGTTGGCTTCTACCAGTTTTTCCATTCATCTGTAAAGAACTCGCGTTAGTATTTTGCAGCTGTGACTTATTAAACTGATAGTTCGGAAATTTTCACATCTGTCAACACCTGCTTTCTTTGGGATTGTAATTATTATTTTCTTCTTGAAGTCTGAGGGTACTTCGCCTGTCTCACACATCTTGCTCACCAGATGGTAGAGTTTTGTCAGGACTGGCTCTCCCAAGGCCGTCAGTAGTTCCAATGGAATGTTGTCTACTCCCGGGGCCTTGTTTCGACTCAGGTCTGTCAGTGCTTTGTCAAACTCTTCACGCAGTATCCTATCTCCCATTTCATCTTCATCTACATCCTCTTCCATTTCCATAATATTGTCCTCAAGTACATCGCCCTTGTATAGACCCTCTATATAGTCCTTCCACCTTTCTGCTTTCCCTTCTTTGCTTAGAACTGGGTTTCTACCTGATATTCAGACAAGTGGCTCTCTCTTCCCCAAAGGGCTCTTTAATTTTCCTGTAGGCAGTATCTATCTTACCCCTTGTGAGATAAGCCTCAACATCCTTACATTTGTCCTCTATCCCTGCTTAGCCATTTTGTACTTCCTGTCGATCTCATTTTTGAGGCGTTTGTATTCCCTTTTGCCTGCTTCATTTACTGCGTTTTTATATTTTCTCCTTTCATCAATTAAATTCAATATTTCTTGTGTTACCCAAGGATTTCTACTAGCCATCGTCTTTTTACCTACTTGATCCTCTGCTGCCTTCACTACTTCATCCCTCAGAGATACCCATTTTTCTTCTACTATATTTCTTTCCCCCATTCCTGTCAATTGTTCCCTTATGCTCTCCCTGAAACTCTGTACAACCTCTGGTTTTGTCAGTTTATCCAGGTCCCATCTCCTTAAATTCCCACCTTTTTGCAGTTTCTTCAGTTTTAATCTACAGGTCATAACCAATAGATTGTGGTCAGAGTCCACATCTGCCCCTGTAAATGTCTTACAATTTAAAACCTGGTTCCTAAATTTATGTCTTACCATTATATAATCTATCTGATACCTTCTAGTATCTCCAGGATTCTTCCATGTATACAACCTTCTTTTATGATTCTTGAACCAAGTGTTAGCTATGATTAAGTTATGCTCTGTGCAAAATTCTACCAGACGGCTTCCTCTTTCATTTCTCTCCCCCAATCCATATTCACCCACTATGTTTCCTTCTCTCCCTTTTCCTACTCTCGAATTCGTCACCCATGACTATTAAATTTTCGTCTCCCTTCACTACCTGAATAATTTCTTTTATCTCATCATACATTTCATCAATTTCTTCATCATTTGCAGAGCTAGTTGGCACATAAACTTGTACTACTGTAGTAGGCATGGGCGTCATGTCTATCTCGGCCATAATAATGCGTCCACTGTGCTGTTGGTAGTAGCTTACCCGCACTCCTATTTTTTTATTCATTATTAAACCTACTCCTGCATTACCCCTATTTGATTTTGTATTTATAACCCTGTATTCACCTGACCAAAAGTCTTGTTCCTGCTGCCACCGAACTTCACTAATTCCCACTATATCTAACTTCAACCTATCCATTTCCCTTTTTAAATTTTCTAACCTACCTGCCCGATTAAGGGATCTAACATTCCACACTCCGATCCGTAGAACACCATTTTTCTTTCTCCTGATAACGACGTCCTCTTGAGTAGTCCCCGCCCGGAGATCCAAATGGGGGACTATTTTACCTCCGGAATATTTACCCAAGAGGACGCCATCATCATTTAACCATACAGTAAAGCTGCATGCCCTGGGGAAAAATTATGGCTGTAGTTTCCCCTTGTTTTCAGCCGTTCACAGTACCAGCACAGCAAGGCCGTTTTGGTTAGTGTTGCAAGGCCAGATCAGTCAATCATCCAGACTGTTACCCTTGCAACTACTGAAAAGGCTGCTGCCCCTCTTCAGGATCCACACGTTTGTCTGGCCTCTCAACAGATACCCCTCCGTTGTGGTTGCACCTACAGTACGGACATCTGTATCGCTGAGGCACGCAAGCCTCCCCACCAACGGCAATGTCCATGGGGGTTTTTCTATCAAAACATAAAAAGCTTGTTAAACAAGAAAAGTAAGGTTCTCATGTCACTGGAGGAAACTGAAAAATCTACAGTTATTTTGCACATATGTGCTCTGCATAAAAGTGCATGATCAGGACATCACAGAAATTAAACAGCTGCATCCAGAAGGAACAGTTAGTTTCACATTACTATAGGTGTAATATGAGGTAAGGACAAGGGGGCTATATATAGAAAAAGTGGAATAAAGTCTCAGGCCATAGACCTCAATGAGTATTGTATTCAACAGTTCTTTGATTGTTGTAGTTTAGTAGTAGACTTGGAAAGACATAAGATAGCACTTTTAACAGTCTACAAGCCCTCATTAAATGTAATTAAGCACTTAGTGAAAGTACTAATTAGACTTCATAAACTTAACAGGAAAGTGATTGTATGTGATTTCACTCCATCTCTGATAGTTCTACAGTTCTGAATGAGGATACCTAAAATTAATGATGTACAGCTTCAGTTTGACCCCCACATTAACATTCCCAACAGCAGTAGAAGAGCACTGTGCAACATCAACCGATGATTTATTTCTATATCAGTCTGTCCTTAATGAAAGAGAGGCGAGCTCCATCATACCTGGTTTACCTGGCCACAATGGTCAGATGGTAGCAATAAAGTACCCCCATCAATCAGATTTAACTGAGAAAGGGAAAGTAAAATCTCACAGTAGTAATATCAATAAAAATAGCCAGACAGCAACATACATGATCTTCTTTGAACTGTTCACACACAGACATTCATCCCTTTAATCCAGTCCCCAATTTCCAGCCTGACAATAGCAGACAAAGACATTGAGGCCCCTATTGCAATCTCCAACACCCTGGACCATCATTTTACATAAATTTTGAGCTCTTCCCGCTATCGCCCTGCCTTCCTCCATCGGAAATGAGTGGAGGAGGCTTGGGCAATACCTTTCTCTTCTCCGAATCATGAGTGCTACAATGCCGTCTTTACTATGAGGGAGCTAGATCACGCTCTCAGTTTATCCCGATCCTCCGCCCCAGGGCCAGGTGCCGTCCACATTCAGATGTTGCAGCACCTTTCTCTTGCAGGCAAGCACTTTCTGCTTAACATGTACAACTGAATCTGGGCAAAGGGCACATTTCTTGGACATTGGCATGAAGCCGCTGTCCTACCCATACCTAAACCCGGTAAGGACAAAAACCTTATTTATAGCTACTGCCCCACCTCTCTTACCAGCTGCGTTCGCAAGGTGACTGAACGTATGATTCATGCTCGGCTGGTATGGTGGCTCAAGTCTCGCAATTTACTACCGAATGCACAGTGTGGTTAGAGTGTGGTGTTCTGCAGTTGACCATCTCATCACTTTGCCCACCCATGTCGTGAATGGTTTTCTCCAGAAATCCCATACTGTGGTCATGTTTTTCGATTTGGAGAAGGCCTACGACACCTGCTGGAGAACAGGTATCCTCCATACTCTTTACACACGGGGCTTCCGTGGCCGCCTGCTCTGTTTCCTTCAGGAATTTTTAGAAGACTGAATTTTCAAGGTGTGTGTGCGTTCTGCCTTATCGGACACCTTTATCAAGGAAAATGGTGTGCCTCAGGGTTCTGTCCTGCCGTTTGCCTGCCACGTGCGGCCACCCATCCTCTGCCTCTTTCTTCAATGATTCCTTTGATCACCAGTATGTGACATGTCCCTCTTCTCAGTTATCTCCTGGAGTCCGCTTTCAGCACTTGCTATGGCAGCTTAACTTCACACTACCTGCAACTTTCCTGGTGGGTGTGAACCCTTCACCACCTTGGATTCATGAAGCGGCCCATGTTAACCTTGGCCTTCATTCACTTCCTAAGGGCACTACTCCAGCCTTGCTCTATCGCCTTCAGTTTCATGACCTTCGCATGGAACTTCGCGATAGTACCTTTGTATACAGTAATGGCTCTCGGACTGACGGTGGGGTCGGGTGTGCCTTCGTCACTGGCACCTGTGCCTTTTGATATAGGCTTCCAGTGCACTGCTCAGTATTTACAGCTGAGCTCTTGGCCCTGTATCAGGCCAGGGAGTACATCCGGGGACACAGACTATTCAACTGTTTCCTCTGCTCAGACTCACTCAGCACCCTTCA
The DNA here is from genome assembly GCF_021461395.2 of Schistocerca americana. Lineage (NCBI taxonomy): Eukaryota > Metazoa > Arthropoda > Insecta > Orthoptera > Acrididae > Schistocerca > Schistocerca americana. Next base: position 424,384,002 of record NC_060122.1, read on the forward strand.
AAATCTATGTGCACAGTAAACCACCCATCCCTTAGTGTAGCGGGTCCAGGAAAACTGTCATTTGCTCAGTGTTGGTAGAGCCAGTGTAATGTTTAATTGGGTTCCTGGTCATGTTGGTCTGTCAGGAAACAAAGCTGATGCTGCTGCTGGCAACACTGCAGTCCTCGTACTGCAGTTCACTAGTTCCCATATTCCCTCTGGTGATCTCTGTGTTGCCATCTGTCAAGAGGTGAGGTCCCCCCATGGGAATAAGCTCTGGCTTGTCCACACATCTGGGAGGGGCTTAATGACCTCCTCTTGGCCCTCCCACCTGGAGGAGGTCATTTTAACTAGGCTGCATATTGGGCACTGCCTTTTTAGCCATCGTCATTTGATAAGTGGCACTACCCCACCATTTTGTACACATTGCACTCACGTTTTAACTGTCTGCCACTTCCTGACGGACTGTCCATTTTTTAACTGTTTATGTTCCCGCTTGGGTTTGCCATCTGAGTTATCAGCCATTTTGTCAAATGATGCGCGGTCTATCAACTGAGTTTTACTTTTTCTCCGCCAAAGCAATATGGCGAAGCAATTTAATTTTTAGTTTTGGATCTCTGTTTCTGTATGATGTCTTTTTTTTAGCCCTTTCTCCACATCCATGTTTTTAGCTGTCTTCTCTTATGTCAATTGGGACTGACGTATAGTCATTTCTTAACTCCTCTCTGTCTTTGTGTTCTATAGTTTTGACTTGTGAACTGGAAATGGTTTTGACTTGGGCGCGTATGACCCCCAGTTGTTTTTTGCGTCCTAAAGCAAAACAAAGCCAAACCTTTTATCCAGAATCAGGCTTCTTCAAACTCATCACACACAGACATTCATCTCTTTAATCATCCAGAATCAGTCTTTCCTCTATAGTATCCAAAATATCCTGCTCACTCGACAAACATGGGATATCTATGAGAATAATTAGAAGAAATGTTGGAGACTAGTGAGTATGTGTACAAAACTGATAGATATACAATCTTGCAATGTCTGCTGTTATGCATCCACTACTGTTTCTCTCAAAGTAATTCTAAAAAATAAACACAAAGCAGTACCAGCCACCTTCAACTTTTTCTTTCTAGCTACTCAATGCTACTACTATTTGATGAGTTGTCTCCTTTACTTCTAAAGAATTTATATTATACACATTCTATTTAATCACATGAAGTTATATGTATGTAAAGTTCATCACCAGACAACACAAGATACAAAAAATTATACTTTTATTGAGTTTCAGTTAAAATGGTGAAAATGAAAAACACAAAATGTACATCAGATGCAAATAACATGGTAAACAACCACCTATCTGCAAAATACAGGGCTCTCAGTCATTTTAACTTAACAATGAACTGTGTGAACAGTTTACACACACTGAGGTTTCTTCATCAATGTTGTTCCTGATATATTCTTCTGCTGATCATAAAAATTTACTATTGGTGAAATGCTAAATAGTTACTGTCCAGCTTGTGTTCCAGGCCTTGCCATTCACCTTTTTTAATACCTGCAACAGATTTCAGTTTTCAGTACTTTTTTTAATCCTCTTATCTAACTGATAAAGTTCACTTATTAACATGATTTAACATTGCAGCAATGTCTCAAAATCATTTAGAATTTGTGGATTAATTTTTGGTTCACTGGTATCCTAGCATTGCCAAACAATGTTGACAGTTAAAATTGCAAAACTGAGAAGACAGTACAGTACACACTAATTGTCAAATTGTTATTAAATGAAGGTCTTCTACATGCTACAATATGCTCACAATTAGCATATCAGTGCAGCCACACAAAGTGGGCAGGGGAATATCATCAACTTCTGTATATAACAAGGACAAACTTCTACTTGCATGTTTCAGAATCCAATACAGTAGGATTGTGGCTTATCAAGACTGTAGTGAATATGGGACATTGAGTTAATGCATTCAGAAGGGCCACAAAGGTCGGAAAATGTGCTTGCAACAGCGCAAAAATGTCTGGAGCATCTGACATCGTCAGATGGGTAGATCACATAACTAATGAGGAGGTATTGAATATAATTGGGAAGAAGAGAAATTTGTGGCACTACTTGACTAGGAGAAGGGACCGCTTGGTAAGACATATTCTGATGCATCACAGGGTCACCAATTTAGTATTGGAGAGCAGTGTGGAGGGTAAAAATCGTAAAGGGAGACCAAGAGATGAATACACTAAACAGATTCAGAAGGATGTAGGTTTCAGTAGGACTGGGAGATGAAGAAGCTTGTTGGATATTTCAAGGAAAATTCAGTAGCCATCAATTCAGGCACTGTGTTTATAACACAGTTGTTTACTATGCATTGCTCTATTGCACACTGATTTGACAAAACTAACCAGTAAAGGGGTTCATGGGATGGAAGAGTAAAGACAAACAGTTTACAAGATGAGAGGTGAAAATGATAAATCTTTGTATATTACACAACAAACTAGAACTTCACTTCCTCGTTCAACTTGCATATTTTAAAGGTTTACACTGAATTCATGTTATGTTATCTTTACTCAAAACCAATGATTCAAATGAATCATGTAATTTGACTTAACAATAATACCAATCGCACAAAGCAAATGCAAATGACAGAAGGCAGTTATCATTTCTGAAAACATATTACAAAAATGAACTTATTATAAGGTTCCAGTTAAAGCTCTTAATTACAAAATGTGTCATTTCCTATGCAAAACACATTAATTTACCAATAAAAACAGAGCACTTTGTCTCCCTTACCTGTCGCAACGAGTCACCCGGACCACACTCAAATGTTCGAGGAAAAGAATCTCCAACTGGACGTTCATACAGAGCGTGCAGGCTCTGTTCCCAATGAACAGCTTGATAAATCTGTTTTGGAAGCTGACGTTTAACATGGTCTCCATTCAAGTAACGTTTTCCATTGACGTTGGAAACCACTGTTATAGCTGGGTCATCAACCATAGTACGGCGGAGAGCTGCACGAAATGCTTCTGCTGCGGGCCGCATCAGAGATGTGTGGAATGCACCCGATACCTGTAGACGCTTACATGCCTTCAGACGGAACTGCCGTATATTAGTCTCAATGTACCGTAGAGCCTGAAAATTAATCAATCGATCATTTCAGTAACACGTATGTTAACTTCTAAGATTTGTTAACCTATTATTTGCATCCTTCCTATCTTACAATTGGCAACAAACATTAAAAGATATCCACAGACACTGGGAACAATTTAACTAATAAATATTGAACTTCGTTAGTAACAGTAATCTGACAGAAACAAAATTATTTGACTGATTTTTGCAAAAGCAATCCTATTAGCAAAAGAAAATTATCTGCCTCATAACAGAAATCTGGATCATCATTAATAAAACTCCCATTAGAAGCAAGGTGCTACCGGTTCTGTTGGAACACGGTGTTCTGTGAAGTGTACCACTGAAAATAACTATTTCTTGTAATTTTTTATTATAACGGACAGTCAAATGAAAACAAGACAGATGGGGAAAAAAAGTGAACTATTTATTATGTCAAAAGTAATCGGCATAACAGTTAATACATTTATCACAGTGTGAGACAAGATTGTCAATGCCTGAATGGCACAATATTTTCGGTTGCCTATGGAACTAGAATTGTACCCTGCTGTGCACCTCTTCATCTGGAGCAAATTGACAGGCATGAATATCTTTCTTCAGGGTTTCAAAAATATGGAAATCGCTTAGGGAGAAAGTGGCACAGTATGGAGGATGAGTGAGGGATTCCCAGTGAAAATTCTACAGCATACTCGAAACAACCTTAGCAACATGTGGTCAAAACAAACCAAATGTTGCCCAGGTCATTTCACGCACACTGCAGAAGTTTCGCTGCAAGCCCTTATACATCCTATATACAGACTTGACCTCTATCCTTGTGATTTCCATGTTTTTGAAGCCTTGAAGAAAGACATTTGTGGCCGATTTGCTATTGATAAAGAGGTGAACACCTGAGTACAATCACAGATCTGTACACAACAGCAGACTTTTTTCCATGTAGTTATTGACCGTCTTGCCTCGCAGTGGGAAAAATGAATTAAAAGTTATGGAATTACTTTTAAAATAATAAACCGTTTTAAAATCTGCTTTGTTTTCATTTGACTGCCGCCTATAATATAAAAACAGCAGTTACAGGCGGGTCAAGCAACAGTACAAGAATGATACTGAATGAGAAGTGATCAAAAGAGTCAGATCAGCTTTCACCTACAGCTTCCTTGATGGATTGATGTCTACCCCAAGTACATTCTACATGAGTGAAGTTTTGAATAAGACAGTGCCTTATCCACATCATTTACATGGCAATAATGTTAAGTATTGTTGGTCCTGATTGTATTAAAAGTGCCACAAAATAGATTTAATGTAGTAGTAGTAGTAGTAGTAGTAGTAGTATGGTCTGAGTACGACATTATTTTTGTTTAAAATGTACAGCTTCAGAAATGAGTGAGAAGCTAAGGTGAACTGCCAATAACTTACACTGCAGTATTTAGCATATATAAATAAAGAATTAAAGTGACAAGTGCACTAACCGTGATTAATCCTTCAGTATTTAGGACTCTGAAGAGCGACGACTGTGCACAGTTAAGTGTCTACCTCTGCCATCATGGTAGGCAACCACAAAATAGTTGCTGTAATTGATTGTGATGAGTAGTAGGTAACATTTAATTACATACAGGAGTGTTTTCACAGTTAAGCATGGTCACAAGAGTGAGTTCCTGCCCATTATGTGTAACTTCTGTTCACTTGGAAACATGATGCCCTGCTATGAGAGATACATATGAAGTAGTAGTTCTCTCTCTCTCTCTCTCCGCTGAAGGAAGGGATGTTATATCGCAACTGTTTACCATTTGTGATCATTCATCATAGCTTTGTCATTATGATCCTGAAGGAAAGCAAACCAATATGATGTCTGATTCATCCAGAAACTCTAAGATCAAGATGTATGATTAGCAGGGAAGGAAATTATTTACAAGCATGGAGTTCCCTCTCATATGAGTATGACCACAAAAGAACTTAAACAGGATGGGTAGTGACTTCGTCATGGACATGGAATGATTCAAAATCTATACTAATAATAAATCTATAAAACTGCTGTCTCTGTCTAAACATGCCACGCTAAAACTACCAGACAAATTTTCATGAGGTTTTTGCAACTTGAGCATAGTTTGAAGCACTGTGTAGGCTTTAGTTAATCAAAATTGGATCACAGAAAAAACAGATATTGTGATTTAAAGGTTTTGTATGGCTGTTTGTCTCTTTCAACACACTATTATTTTTCATGGGGTTTTCACAGGTAACTTGAGCAGCTTGGGCACCATATGGGCTTCATTTCCTGGGAAAAGAGATATCATAATTGAAAATTTTATCCACACTAATATTATAAATGCAAAAGTAACTTGATCTGTTATGGAGATAGCTCAACCCTGAGGAAGAAAGCTGGCTACTTCAGAAAGTATACAGTACAAGATACTTAGTCTTTTGAAAAATATTATGTGAATAAGAGAAAATATTTATTCACTGGAGAAGCCATTTACTCTTTGAATTTTAATCTTTATTAAATTTTTGAAAGTACTTTCATTGGTTGATATGTCCTACATTATATGATTTGAAGTAATGAATACAATGCTTATATAATCTTCAATGTGTTTAATCCATGATACGTGCTATTTGTTGGATAATGTATAGCTACTTTAATGGCACACTGCATAGATGCATGCTCTTGCTGATGCATTGTGTGTGGGGGAACAGGGCACACACCACAAGCTACGGTTACCCAAGTGGGCAGACACATGAGGGCAGCTGACGTTATTGCACACAAATTAGCTTACTTATTCACCGTAACAGAACTACTAACATGTGACTGCAGCCACAAGTGACAGCTAGTCATAAATAAAACTGTTAACGAGTTTGGTAAAAATCTACACAATTTGAGGACGGAATTACCTAAAATGCTCAAGCTCAACTGTAACCCCCCCCTTTTTTTTACATATCTTCATCCACATCTGACCCATTCTGAAGAGAATGGCAGGGTATATTTCCAAATTCTTTGCTTAATACTAGTTCTTAAAACTTACTATTAATGAAGATAATAAAATCAATTTGAAAAATGGAAAACTACTCAAAAAAGGTCAGCAGATTCTGAAGGTTGTGGCAAAGATTAGTTTGTGTTGTATGTTAATGAAGCTGCAAAAAGTGCACTACACAGAAGTGCCTAACAGAGAAACTACTACGTAACTAAAGCAGAGTATTAAGGAAGATTGTAGTTTAAAGTCTCTTTGATAATCAAGTCATTAGGTTTGGGGAGGGACAAGGAAGAAAATCCAATGTGCCCTCAAGGCAACCACCCTGACATTTGCCTTATGCAATTCAGGAAAGTCAAGGAAAAACTAAATCTGAATGACTGGATAGGACGTTGAACTGCTGTCCCTCTGAATGCAAGTCCTACATCTACATCTACATTGATACTCCGCAAGCCACCCAACGGTGTGTGGCGGAGGGCACTTTACGTGCCACTGTCATTACCTCCCTTTCCTGTTCCAGTCGCGTATGGTTCGCGGGAAGAACGACTGTCTGAAAGCCTCCGCGCGCGCTCTAATCTCTCTAATTTTACATTCGTGATCTCCTCGGGAGGTATAAGTAGGGGGAAGCAATATATTCGATACCTCATCCAGAAACGCACCCTCTCGAAACCTGGCGAGCAAGCTACACCGCGATGCAGAGCGCCTCTCTTGCAGAGTCTGCCACTTGAGTTTATTAAACATCTCCGTAACGCTATCACGGTTACCAAATAACCCTGTGACGAAACGCGCCGCTCTTCTTTGGATCTTCTCTATCTCCTCCGTCAGACCGATCTGGTACGGATCCCACACTGATGAGCAATACTCAAGTATAGGTCGAACGAGTGTTTTGTAAGCCACCTCCTTTGTTGATGGACTACATTTTCTAAGCACTCTCCCAATGAATCTCAACCTGGTACCCGCCTTACCAACAATTAATTTTATATGATCATTCCACTTCAAATCGTTCCGCACGCATACTCCCAGATATTTTACAGAAGTAACTGCTACCAGTGTTTGTTCCGCTATCATATAATCATACAATAAAGGATCCTTCTTTCTATGTATTCGCAATACATTACATTTGTCTATGTTAAGGGTCAGTTGCCACTCCCTGCACCAAGTGCCTATCCGCTGCAGATCTTCCTGCATTTCGCTACAATTTTCTAATGCTGCAACTTCTCTGTATACTACAGCATCATCCGCAAAAAGCCGCATGGAACTTCCAATGTTTTAACCACTGTAACACCTCACTCTACATCTACGTCTACCTCTATATCTTTACACTGAAACCACCATGAGGTGCATGGCAGAGGGTACACCCCACTGTACCAATTATTAGGGTTTCTTTCTGCTCCATTTGCATATGGAGTACGGGATGAATGATTGTGTGAACGCCTCTGTGCATGCAGTAATTATTCTAATCTTATCCTCATGATCCTTATGTGAGCAATACGGGGGGGATTGTAGTATATTCATAAAACCACAATTTAAAGGCAGTTCTTGGAATTTTGTTAACAGACTTTCTCGGGATAGTTTACCTCTATCTTCAAGGGTCTTCCAGTTCAGTTTCGTCAGTATCCCTTGGCACTCTCCCACAAATTAAACAACTATGTGACCATTTGTGCTGCCCTTCTCTGTATACATTCAATATCCCATGTTATTCCTATTTGGCGTGGGTCCCACACACTTGAGCAATATTCTATAACCAATTGCACAAGTGACTTGTAAGCAATCTCATGTCCCACACTTTTGAAAAATATTCTAGAACCTGTTGCACAAGTGATTTGTTTGCACTCTCCTTTGTAGACTGATTGTACTTCCCCAGTATTCTACCAATAAACTGAAGTCTACCACCTGCTTTATGCATGACTGAGCCTATGTGATCATTCCATTTTGTATCCTTACAGAGTGTTACACCCAGGTATTTATATGTTTATATGAGATGGCCGATATCAACAGTGATTCATTGATATTATAGTCATACAATACAGGTTGTTTTTGTTTGTTTTGTGAAATGTACTATATTACATTTCTGAACATTTAAAGCAAGTAGGCAATGCTTGCACCTCTATGAAATCTTATCAAGACCTGACTGAATACTTAAGCAGCCTCTTTCGGACAGACTTCATTATAGATAATGCATCATCTGCAAAAGCCTGATGTTACTATTGATATTGTTTGCAAGGTCATTAATATACAACACATTTTCCTGAGGTACACCTGAAGTTACTTCTATACCTGACGATGACTTTCCATCCAGATAACATATTGTGTCCTCCCTACTAAAAATTCTCAGTCCAGTCACAAATTTAATTTGATACCTCATACACTATGTGATCAAAGGTATCCGGATACCTGGCTGAAAATGACTTACAAGTTTGTGGCACCCTCCATCGATAATGCTGGAATTCAATATGGTGTTGATCCACCCTTAGCCTTGATGACAGCTTCCACTCATGCATTCATATGTTCACTCAGGTGCTGGAAGGTTTCTTGGGGAAAAGGCAGCCCATTCTTCACGGAGTGTTGCACTGAGGAGAGGTATTGATGTTGGTCGGTGAGGCCTGGCACGAAGTCAGTGTTCCAAAACATCCCAAAGGTGTTCTATAGGATTCAGGTCAGGACTCTGTGATAGCAAGTCCATTACAGGCATGTTATTGTCGTGTAACCACTCTGCCACAGGCCGTGCATTATGAACAAGTGCTCGATTGTGTTGAAAGGCGCAATCACCATCCCTGAATTGCTTTTCAACATTGGGAAGCAAGAAAGTGCTTAAAACATCAATGTATGCCTGTGCTGTGATAGTGCCATGCAAAACAGCAAGGGTGGAAGCAAGACCACAACATAACACCATCGCCTCTGAATATTACTGTTGGAATTACACAAGCTGGGAGATGATGTTCAACGGGCATTTGCCATACCCACACACTGCCATCGAATCACCACATTTTGTATCATGATTTGTCACTCCATTCAACATTTTTCCACAGTTCAATTTTCCAATGTTTATGCTCCTTACAACAAGCGAGGCATCATTAGGCATTTACTGGCATCATGTGTGGTTTATGAGCAGCCGCTCGACCATGAAATACAGGTTTTCTCACCTCCCACCTAACTGTCATAGTACTTGCAGTGGATCCTGATGCAGTTTGAATTCCTGTGCGATGGTCTGGATAGATATCTGCCTATTACACATTACGAACCTCTTCAACTGTCGGTGATCTCTGTCAGTCAACAGATGAGGTCGGCCTGTACGCTTTTGTACTGTATGTGTCTCTTCACATTTCCACTTCACTGTCACATCGGAAACAGTGGACCTAGGGGTGTTTAGGAATGTGTAAATCTCGCATACAGACTGTGGTGTCACCGCCAGACACCACACTTGCTAGGTGGTAGCTTTTAAATCGGCCGCGGTCTGCTAGTATACGACGGACCCGCGTGTCGCCGCTATCAGTGAATCCGGACCGAGCGCCGCCACACGGCAGGTCTATAGAGACGTAGTGGCACTCGCCCCAGTTGTACAGCCGATGTTGCTAGCCATGGTTCACTGAGAATTACGCTCTCATTTGCCGAGACGATAGTTTGCATAGCCTTCAGCTAAGTAAATTGGTATGACCTAGCAAGGCGCCATTTATCCTTTGCTATGTATCTAATGAAGCATGTACAGTAACAAGACCAATGTTCACCAATTGTGGGTTAAAGTTAAGTATTCCAGAAGCTACGTACTTTTCTTTATAGCATTCATTACGTATCCTGTTTCAGACCTCACGCCATCCTGCGTGAGCTTATAGCGTGCATTTCGGCTTCCTCAAACAACACGGTGTTGGCACTTCTGCCGACACTTCACAGACATATGACACAAGTGACACCCAATCACCTGACCACTTTCGAAGTCCGTGAGTTCCGCAGAGCACCCCACTCTGCTTTTTCACGATGTCTAATGACTACTGAGGTCGCTGATGGAGTACCTGGCAGTAGGTGGCAGCACACTGCACCTAATTTGTAAAACGTATGTCTTTAGGGGTGTCCGGATACTTTTGATCACAAAGTGTACGATCGACCTTTTGACGATAATGTGGTACTGAGTCAAATGCTTTTTGGAAATTGAGAAAACCTTCATCTACTTGATTGCCTTGATCCAAAGCTTTCAGTATGTCATGTGAGATAAGTGTGAGTTGGGTTTCACATGATCAATGTTTTCGAAATCTGTGCTGGTTGGCATTGAGGAACTCATTCAGAGTATTAAATATTTATTGGAAAAATAATCTCAATCATATCTGACTAATCTTCAAAGACTTGAAAACCCATTAAGTAAAGAAATGTAAAATACTGTCTTAGACTGTATGATAATATTCAATAGTAATATTTACCTCTGAGTGGCCAGCAATAACCTTGCAGTGTGGAAACAGGTAAGTGGCTACACAGCATTCTGGGTTCTCAATGCCTTGTGCTATACTCCATTCTTTAGCACTTGCCATTGCTTTATTCAATTCAGAATCAGGTCCGTAAAGCACTGTCATCATTCCACTGTCTTCTGCATCAGACGCTAACTGCATAGCTTCAGCTCGCACCTTCACCAGTTTCAATGCTGTCAGCAGTCATTTCAGATAAAGAAAAAATTTATTGGAAAGTACAGGTTGGTTACAATTAAACTTATGCTACTTGAGTCAGTGTAGATGGGTACCAACATTATAGGAATGTGTTCAAACTGTGTGCTGCAGGACTTGGGGTGTTAGCATGTCATGACTTGCCACTGGGCACCAGTACTGGTACTGTGATATAGGGTTTAAACGCAAGCATTAGTGTGCATTACTGTTGCAGAAAGTCAACATGGGTCTGGAAAAGGTGAGCAGGGCTTTAATCGTAAAGCTGTTTTATCAAAACAATAGCAACAATGCTGCTACTCTTTGCGAGTATCGACACATTAAAGGAATATGGAGAGATCCTCTTTCTTCACTGGGTTTGAAAAACATGATTTGGAAGTTCAAATTAACTGGTGATTTGGGAATTGCTCCTGGGAGAGGTCAACACATAAATGCACTGCAAATTGTGGAAGAACTTCATGTTGCCATGGCTAAGAATGCTGGATTAAATGTGTGATCTTCAAGCAGTGCACGAGCTGAGTCAAGACAGCTGAACATTCTGTTGCGAACAACTGTGAAATGGTATCCATATGAACTTCACATTCCTCACCAACTTTTGCCATGTGATACAGACATTCAAGTAGACTTTGGTTTTGCGTTCCTTGCAATGGTTTAAGTTGACAACACGTGGCCTTAGAATATTTTGTGGAATGATGAAGCACAGTTTACGCTCACTGGGATAGTGAACACTCACAACTGTTGTATTTGGGGATTGTCACCACCAACAAATATAATGAAATTCCTCTGCATGGTGAACGCATCACTGTGTGGTGTGGCTTCATGGCACGGTTCACGATTGGTCCATTTCTTATTGAGGAACTTGGGCACCAAGGATCAAGGACATGCAGTGTGAACAGCGCACACTAACATGATCAGCTTCGTCAACATGCCATACCTGCTCTATGGTAGAGAGGTGCTGTTTTGATGCATGATGGAGCTCCACCTCACATTGCTTGGAAGGTCACTTGGTTACTCCATAACACATCTGGAGAAAACCGAATCGTCGGATGAATGTTCCAAACAGCACAGCCACCAAGATCACCAGATTTGAACTGGTGTGATTTTGATGTGGGGCTATCTGAAGGACAGGATTTACCAATGGGACATTAACACGCATTGGAGGATGAAGATGAGCATAGCGAGGGAGGTAGCCAGCATCCCACCTGAGATGTTTTGGGCAGCAATAGAACAATCTGTAGTGTGGTTCCAGGCTATCGTGGATACAGATGGTCATCACACACTGAACAAGGGACATAAACATGGTATCCAGTTGACAAATGTTACCCTCTCACATGGAAATTGTCTTTCTTCCAATGGTTTATTTATTATTTCTCTTCCATATGTCCTTACAAAATTTTCCACAATGTCTCATTGTCCTACGATTGGGGGCCCTCGCAAGCAGTAGAAGTTTAATTGTAACCACCTTGTACTTCAACATATATTTAAAGCTATCAGATTTTCATACTCAGCCTTACTGCATTTTGGCAAATTGTTATTGTCTAAATTTTTCCTTTCCTCTTTATTTTCAGCATCTGCCATTTTCCTCCATTGATGGTGAAAACTTACGAAACTATAGTTCTCTCCAAATATGAATAAAAATAATGTAAAGTGCCTATAAACTCTGGTGATCAAATTTTCAGAAGAGACATTTTTACTTTAGAAGCTGAAAATAAAATAAACACTTGTGAAAAGACAGCATGTAGTAGGAGATATGGTACAGAAAACTAAATCAAATGGAATCTCTTCTCATTAAAAACAAATGCCATCAAGATGTAAATTTATTTGCACAAAAGTGTCAAAACCCTAAAGGCTCCAAAAATGCTTCACCAAGTTTTTTGGTTGTAGTCTTTGTGATTACATTCTCTAGCACTTGTCCTATCTTCATTTAGTTCCCATATATAGAGTAAAAGAGGTGAAGGCAAAGTAAAAACAAGCCAGTCCACTGGCTAATATTTCATACTAGTACACAGTGACTAAAGGAAGGAAGGAAGGAAGGAAGGAAGGAAGGAAGGTTGTCGACAATGAGAACATTAGAGATGATGGAGAAGGAAATCAGCAATGTCCTTTTTGAAGGAACCATTCTGGAATTTGCATGGAGTGATTTAGGGAAATCATAGACAATCTAAATCTGGATGGGCAGACAGGGATTTGAACTGTTGCTCTCCAGAATGTGATTCTGGTGTGCTAACAACCGCAATACCTCACTTGGTCAAACATGACTGTAAAGAAAGGGAAGTGTGATTGACAGTTTGGATGGAGGTGCAGCAAGTAGGTGGGATAGGAATGTGGCCCATGTGTGCCCACCCACTTACTCATACAGGCAGGAGTAATAGCATGTGACACACCGTGAAGTGGAAAAGTGGAGGAGGGGAAAACAGAGCAGAGGAAGATGGACAGTGCTGAGAGAAAGTGATTGTAGAAAGTGGGGGACGTAGGGACAGGAGTGGAGGTGCGTGTGGGTCATGGGCTAGTGGAGTGTGAAGTCGGGAGTGTTACAGAATCAAAGAATATGTTGTAAGGACAATTTCCATCTATGTAATTTAGAGAAGCTAGTATTGGGAGGAGAGCAATGGTGATTCAGATGGCCACAACTGGGCAGTTGCTATTAATGGATTATGAAGCTGTCATTCACTGAAGTAGAGCACATTGTGCTCAGCAGTGTGTTCTGCCACTGAATGGTCAACATTGCTGTTGGCCACAGTTTGGCAGTTGCTATTAATTTAGCTGGACAATTGATTGTTGGTGATAAATGTGCAGAAGGCTGCACAAAAGTTACAGCGGAGAAGGTGTATGATGACTGCTTTTACAACTGACCCTGCCTCTGATAGAGTAGGACACACCTGGAACAGAACTGAAATAGGATGTAAATAATGGGTGCATAGAACAAGTCTCACACCTGGGTCTTCCACAAGGATATGACCTATATGGTAAGGGACAGGGAGTTGTGACATAAGGATGGACTAGATGTTTTGTAGAATGGGTGGGCAGTAGAACACCACTTTGAGAAAGGCGGTGGTTAGAACGTTTATTTCCAGACAGAAGAAACAGCAGAATCCACGGCAATGTATATGGTTAAGTTGTTCCACATTGGGGTGAAAGTGGGTTATAGGGTGGGACAGAGTGTTTCAGCTCGTCTTTAGGGTGGTTGGAGGATTAAGTGCATAGGTAGATATAGTTCAAGAGGTCAGTCTACAGACTCTGTTTGGAGGGCAGTGCTGACTGTGAAGGTCATGTCATATTGTGAAAGACAACACTTGTTCCTGTAGATGTGTCTTTTGAGGACTTGATATGGGCAGAGTTTCCTTATGGAGCCATAGGAGAAATGGATACCAATGTACAGGAATATAGCTTACTGGGGTCTGGTCCCTTTAATCCCCCAAACCAACCAACCAACCAGCTTACTGGGCTGAGGAGGACCAGTTGAAGAGATAGGAGAGAAAATGTTAAGACTATGGAAGATAATGGTATGGATCAAAATGGGAAAATACACTGACATAAGCAACTTTGATAAAGGGCAAATTTTGTGGTCTGGCATCTGGAACAAGCATGTTTGAAACAACAAAGTTGGTTGATTGTTCACATGTTACTGCTGTGAGCATCAGTGGAATGTGGTTGAAGGATGGTGAAACCACAACAGGCAACAAGGTGTAGCGTGTCCATGTTCTAACGCTTTCTTGGACGACTAGAGACAATGCAGTTTTGGGTTGCACGACTCACATGTATCTTGCAGTTGACTTACACATTGTGCTTGCAGCCGATCCTCTTCTTTGGGTTATCAGCTATGTTGCTCTCACTGTTTAATTCATCTCTGAAGACTGTTTCAGGTTAAGGGAAATATTATTAACGAGCTCTACATTCTTGAAATAAATTATATACTCGTAAGCTTTTGTCAGTTCAACAACAATATGTTTTCAACTCTCATCCCAAAGTAACAATTCTTCTGTACAAACTCCAGCAAGTCAACTGGTTCCAAGATAAATGTCAGAATCTACTAAACATTCATACTGTTACATATGTTCTGCCTCATGCAAAGCCAAGGCATGAAGTAAAAGTCTCCATATAACAAACGCTTCATCTGTCTCTTTAACAATCCTCATGACACCACACACCATGGAACATTATCCAAATACTCTCCGACTTTTTGATATAACTTCTAGGGCACTGCTTTAACCACCTGTTGGGGCTGCTCGCCTGACACAGCTCCTGGCTCCTCCTGACAGCTGTCCTTCCTGCACACACAGGCATGTGTGGTGCAGTAAAAAGGCTCTCTCACCCTTGTCATTAAAATATTGGGTGTTCAAGACGGTGGGGAGCCAAATGTTTCTAGAATTTACCCCGAAATTCTCGAAGCACTACAATGTCTCATCACAGAACACAGAGGTGGAAGCTTGCCTGCTCCATAAATCAGGATTGGCTGCAACTGTGGCAGATCTGAAGATAGATTACAATCCTGGTGGAGGCAAAAAAGTTTCAGAACACATTGTTCAGTGCACACCGCTGAACATATGCCCTACAGCAGATGAACCCCACGGGTTCTCATATCAATGTAACAACACTGTCAATTACAATTTCAGTGGTTGTGAGATCATCAGGATTGGACTGCTGGGGACCAATGGAAGCATGATGTCTGGTCAGCTGAACCATGTTTCTTGCTATAAAAATCTGACTGTCACATCCAGATATGCCATCATTCAGATGAATGGCTGGTTGAAATATGCACTGCACCATGAACACAGGCTGATGGGGGATATTCACCGGGGCTTCCTTGTGACTGTCAATAGTAATCAAAGGCATCATTACAGCTGTGGACTATGGGAACATTATTGGAAACCATCTGAACGCCTTTATACCTGATGTCTTCCCCATCAGAGATGTCATATTCGCACAAGACTTTCCTTGTAACAGTCAAATTGTTCCTACAGAGATTTTAGGAGTGTTGTAGTGAACTCACATTGATGTCTTCGTTACTAAATTCACCTGAGCTGAGCCCCACAGAACACACCTGCTGGCCGGAGTAGCCGAGCAGTTCTAGGCGCTTCAGTCTGGAACCGCGTGACCACTACGGTCGCAGGTTCGAATCCTGCCTCGGGTGTGGATGTGTGTGATGTCCTTAGGTTAGTTAGGTTTAAGTAGTTCTAAGTTCTAGCGGACTGATGACCTCAGATGTTAAGTCCCGTAGTGCTCAGAGTCATTTTTTGAACACACCTGAGACACCGTCAGGTGCCACCTCTGCTCCCACAAACTGCCAGCCTATAATTTATGGGACTTATGTGACCTGTGTGTAGACATCTGGTACTGCATATCTCTGGAAATCTACCAAAGACTTGTCGAATCCATGGCATGTAGAAATTCCGCCGTATTATTTTCCTAATGTGGACCAACATGCTGCTAATCAGGTGATCATAATATTTGTCTCATTGTTGTAGTCAGTCAGGTTTACTAAGAAATGAAGCAGTGAGTTTGGGTCAATGGAATGTGTGGGGATTAGTGTTCAACAATGGCAATGTCATGGTCATGGGGATTTTGCTGTATAGGAAGGTGAGTCAACAGTGATGAGTCTGGATCCAATGGTAATGGGGTGTGGGTAGTTGGAAGGGCGATGAAGGAAGAGACGCGTACCTGATAGCTCGGCTACAGGCAATGGGTTGGAGGTGTTGGTTGACGAGCAAAATTTTTCTTATTAGAGTACACATTTGGTTTTGCTAAGATTTATAGGTTTTGGGAAGCATTTAGAAGGTGGATGTGCAGGAGGGGGGAGGTGTAGATGGGTTGAGAAGGAAGAAGTATTTGACAGAGAGGGTCTGTGATGGGCCTAGAGATACAGAAAGGGATAGGAGGTTGTACTGGATTTCTGGCATGGGATTACTGAGGTAGGGTTTGTAGGAAGAAGAGTCACACAGCTGGCAAAGACATCTAATGTTAGGTAATCAAAGTGGTTCATCAACTCACTGGTAGAGGTTTTGTCTGCAGGGAGGGTGACCAAATCAGGGTATGTCTTAAAGCTGTGGATGGCAGTTCTTCCCTCCACTGAGAGGTTTGCAGTTTTGGGAATGGGCCTGAGAAATGAGGCCAGACTGGAGGTAAGGTATTCTTGGAAGGTAACTCAAGTGGTGGAAGTCTGAAAGGCAAGGTTCACTTTTGCTTGGCAGGTTTGGTGGCAAAAAAATGTTTCCACTGAAGGGATCAGGAGAAAGACAATAGATCTTTGGGCAATCCAGCATGACTGAATTTGGGTATGGGGCTGAAGATGGTGCCTTTTGATATGACTATAACTTTTGTGACATCAAGGTTTTTGGCAGATACTCTGCCTGACAAAACAAAGTGCAGCACACAGAAGACAAGGTCAGATGTCAGTGTAACTTCGTACATGCAAACACCAACAGCGAGTATGCAAATGATTAGAGTCACAAATCTCTGTGACAGGTAGAATGGCCAACAGAATGCATTAGTGTTGTTCCCGTTTCATCTTGATACCATACATTTATGTATGTCTATCTGTGTAGTTGTGTGTGGAGAAACTAGAAAAAGAGCAAAAGCTAGTGTTAACTGTTTTCTATTATGTGTTTCTGTGTGCCACGCAACACTCCTCTATAGATAAGGGGCCGCCTTTCCCTTATTTTACATATTTCAGCTGACTATAAAATTCTTCTACTTCTTTTAGCTGTGTTTTGTATTTTATTAATCACTGTTGCAGCAATTTTGTCATGGCAATGATATCAGTTTCTATGTGGGCATCCTCAAATGTATCAGGCCTATTTGTTTCCATTAGATCCAATATATTTCCATCATCAGTTGGCTTCTGAACAATCTGTTCAGGGTAGTTCTCAGCAGACACATTTAGTAATGGTTTGCAGGACATCTTGTCATGCCTACCACTTACAAAAATGTAATGATCCCAATCGATTGTTGAGTAATTTAAGTCTCCTGCAATGATGACAGTATCGCTGGTAGACATTCGTAGTAGCAAACTGTTTTCACTAAGTTTTTGGCTACATGAGGGGGTGACTTTGGTGATCAACAAATTGATCCAATCACTAGTTTATGCCCACCACCGCTACAGTGTCTTGCCCAGACAAACTTGCAAGCAGCTTCAGTTTCTATCTCAGCTTTTTGATAAATTACCAGATGAAATAAAATGTCTGACAGACAGCAGTAATAGTTTCAAAAACAAATTGAAATCATACCTCCTTGACAACTCCTTCTATACCACAGATGAATTCTTGAATATGAGTAAATAAATCTGGAGATATAATATATGCATTTATGTCATTTAAGGGAATGGGACAGATAATAGAAATATTTAGGTATAACACTATAATAAAAAAAAAAAAATAATAAAACTAAACTTTTTTCCTGTGCGCATTTCTTGTGCATTTGACTTGTTCCACATCATAATGGTTTTTCTGTGCTTCTGATCAATGTAACGCATAACTAACTAGCTCAGCTGATTTGAGTTTCTTTCCTACTGTGACAAATACACCACCTCAATTTCCCATTAACCTATCCTTTTGATATACACTTAGATTTACCTAAAAAAAATCTCACTGTGGACAATTTTGAGTTTTAGCCTTCTTTTTATATCTAGTGTTATACGACCTCAATTGCTTTTCAATACTGCTTCAAAACTATTGGATTTTTTTGCAAAAGCAACTGATTGCAACTCCATGTATTTTAATTTTTCCATTTGTGGGGGCATCTCTTTTTGTTCTACAGCTAACACCTTTATTCAAACGTGATGGCAAAACAGCTAAGCTAAAAAAAAAAAAAAAAAAAAAAACTGTGAACACTCCATGTTGTATGGGTAGCAGCTCTACTGCCTAGCACATGCATGACCCATTTAGAGGGGTCCTGAAGTTTTCAAGCCTATGTGTAAGCCCAGAAAGACACAGTCTAGCATTGCATTCTCTTTCATACATTTCACCAGTCTCAGAACCAAATGGTCCCAATGATTTCTGGGCATAATGCTGCAAATTGTGAGTTTGTTGGAACTTCATGAGCAAGCCTGGTCTCCTCATCTCTCTCTGCCAGTCATTGGAACAATCCTAGGACAATCCTGGACCTCAGATGAAAGGCATTGTTCATTTTTTTGTGCACCACAAAACGTTGTTGGTTGCACCATGTTCCATCAATGGCTGCTGGAACGTCCTGTTCGACTTGTTGCCTGATGACTCCCCATGTAAACACATGGTGCACATAGTGATCCTTCCCATTCCTTGCTGCCATTTCCCTAAGGGGTACCATTATTTGATGCACATTGGTACTGCTGACAATTAACAGACACCTACCCTTTTGCGTTTGCTTCCCCTTGACAGGGGGCTGGTGAATCATGCAATGTATAGTTATGACAAAAGTTCAAAACTCTAGATTTCAATCAATGGAAAGTCCAGGTTGAATATCGACAATTATGAAAAGCACAGATTGCTACTCACTGTAAAGATGACACGATGAGTCACAGACAGGCACAATGAGGAAAATGTTACACACTAACCTTTTGGTCAAAGACTTCTTCAGAAAAGAAACAAAAACACAAGCATACACACAGGCAGACACACATTAGGCACAAATCACTGCTATGTGCAGCCAAATTAGCCAGACTGCAGCTGTTGCGTTGAACAAAAGCAGCAGTCGGAAGTGGGGCAAGGAAGGCAGATGGACAGCAACGTATGGGTGGAGGAAGGAAAGAGTGCTGTCTGGCAGAGCATGCAGGGACTAGAAGGAAGTTGGACAAAGCTGCCAGGTGCAGCATGGGAGGGGGTGGGGTGTGTGCATAAAATGAGGGGAAAAGACTGGTGGGTGCATTGGCGCAGAGGTAACCCAATGAGTGTGAGGGGAAATGAATTTGGAGATGGTTGTAGGACAGAGGGGGTGGAAACTGTTGGGTGGAAGGTGTGGGGTCAGCACATCATCATAGGTTGACGCCAGGATAATTCTGTGTGTGGAGAATCTGTTGTAAGGATAACTCCCATCAGCACAGTTCAGTAAAGCTGGTGGTGGAGTTCGGAAGGTGGGAAATGAAGTACTGGTGGAAGCAAAGCTGTGAGGATGGGTTGTGAGTTGTGCTTGGGTAGCTCAGTCGATAGAGCACTTGCCTGAGGAAGGCAACGGTCCCGAGTTCGAATCTTGGTCTGGCACATGGTTTTAATCTGTCAGGAAGTTTTGCAGCAGAGCTTGTATATGAAATGGCTGCATACAGAGGTTGCCAAGTCTCTCATGGGCAAGCAGTCAAGCATGGAATAGGAAGTGCTGGGTGAGAGGATTGGGGGCAGGTCTTGCACCTGGGTCTTCCACACGGGTATGATTCCTGTGACAAGGGGCTGCTATTGGGAGTGGCATGGGGATGGACACACTGACAGGTAAAAAAACCTCTGGCACACGCAAGGTACAATGTTCTGAGAGCATGGCATGCACATTCAATGACTTGAAGACAGCTCTTACTAATGCCATCACTCTTGCACATCCAAATGCAGACATTCGCATCTGCATCATTATGGATATGAGCGAAGCTTCGAATGGCAATATTCTGCAACAACATGTTGGTAACACCTATAAAACATGCTGTTTCTCTTCCTAAAAACTTTCTTCCCCACAATGCAAATTGTCAACCTTTGGTGGAGAACTGTTAGCAATCTGCAAGGCTGTCTGTTACTTATGTGAGTGACAGAGGAATAAGAGGTCACAGTTTTTACCGAGCATTGGGATCGGCATGGGGATGGACTAGGATGTTGTCGAGCTGGGTGGATGATGGAACACCACTTTCAGGGCATGAGGACATATAAGCCACAGTTTTTACCGCTCGCAGATGCCAGCCATACCCCACCGACCATCCTCCCTCCCCCTTCTGTTTCCAGCACAAGACCCTTATCTGCCCAAATACCACTGACGTCTGCTACATCAGATGCGCCAACAACATGGTGGATGACTATCTGTCACCTGTGGAATTGGCTCACCAGCAAATGCAGGACCATGACATCGAAGACTTATTACACGATACCCCTTCCTCTTTGACCATTGAGCCACATCATGTCCCCAGTCCTATGGAATGTGGGGGCAGGCCTTGTGGCAACTATCGGTAGCCACACTGTCAATAGCTGTTCATTCTTCGAGCTAGCTTCTTTGACAACTTAGTCGGTGACCCAATTACTTACTGTATGTTCCCCCTTTATGAGTTATGTGTAATAAAAGTGTACTTCAATCATAAGTGTGGATTCATTCTACTCTCCAGTGAATGTAGTGCGTGAATTTCCACATGTGAAACTCAGATCGCTCTGTTCATGCATGAGACCCACAAGGCAGCCCTCTACTGGCACCCAGGTTGATACCGTGTTCCTTGACTTCCAGAAGGCTTTTGTCCACACTGTTACATAAATAAACAAAATACAAGTATGCAGAATATCAGACCAACTTGTTCGTATTGAAGACTTCCTTGCAACTAGAAAACAGTATGTCATTCATATTGGAAAGAAATCTTCAGGCATACTCTAAGGGAGGGCTGCAGCACCATTATTCTTCACAATATCTATAAATGACATAATGAATAACAACTTGAGTTCTGTGGGGCTGTTTCCAGATGAAGCTATTGTATACAAAGATGGTGCAATGCAAGGAAATTGTAGTGAAATGAAGTAAGACTTGCAGAGGATTGATGCCTGATATACAGATTGGCATCAGACCTTCAACATAAACAAATGTACCATACAGTTATGTATAAATAAGCAGAAAGATTACACGACTGCTGAACAATCATTGGAGGCAGTGACTTCTATTATACATCTAGGAGCATGCATGCATACATACTGATTTAGCGTGGAAGAAATAGATAAAACGAACTGTAGGAAAGGCAGATGCCAAACTGTGTGTGATTCATCTGAAAACCCCTCAGGAACTGTATTCCAACTATGAAAGAGTGGATTGTAACATGATTTATTATTGAGAATGACCTATGTTCCACTGAAAACACTCATGCTGGCAAAAGACGGTCTTGTCTTTTCAAATATTTTACGTAGTGTGAAAAAATGTAATGTGCAAGCACTGATCTGTGCAGGTGGTGCAAATGCAGTAATGTAACACACCAGTGCCAAGGCGCTGGGTGATGAGCGTGGTAACTCTTGCTGGACATGGGCACTATTCCTTGATAATATGCCTTTAAGATGTCATGAACACCTCAGAGAAAATGCACACGACAAATGAATGCTGAAGACAAATGAAAACTGTAAATCTTCCAAGGAGATATACCCGGTGGTGGGATCAAGTTTTTGAAATCAAATATACGGTGATGTAGGTTAAGACCCCACGTATCACACCCTGCAATCATTCACATTCACCCTGGTGGGCTCTCATTTACGAGTAACATGCAACAACATGGATCATGCCACACAATTCATATAATTCTGGACTTAAGTTAACAGACAACTTACTGTACCTGGCATACTTATGGGATGAATACGAGAAAATAACTCGTCATCACAAATACAGGCTTACATACATGAATTTTCTCACAATTCCAATATTTGCAGCTTGTGATAGTATTTTGACATGAAACCTCACGACAGAAAAAAAAGGGAATGTAATGTGAATTCTACAAATGCATCATCTAAGTAATAGGTCAATGGACAATTTGCTAAGGATTTCCGTACAAAAGACTGAAATGTGAAAGAGTTGTAAAATGTACACTAGGTGATCAAGAGTATCCGGACACCCCCAAAAACATATGTTTTTCATATTAGGTGCATTGTGCCGCCACCTACCGCCAGGTACTCCATATCAGCAACCTCAGTAGCCATTAGACATCGTGAGAGAGAAGAATGGGGCGCTCCACAGAACTCACAGACTTCGAATGTGGTCAGGTGATTGGGTGCCACTTGTGTCATACGTCTGTATGCGAGATTTCCACACTGCTAAACATCCCTTGGTCCAATGTGTCCAATGTGATAGTGAAGTGGAAATGTGAAAGGACACATACAGCACAAAAGCGTACAGGTCGACCTCATCTGTTGACTGACAGAGACTGCCGACAGTTGAAGAGAGTTGTAATGTATAATGTGTAATGTGTAATAGGCAGACATCTATCCAGACCATCACACAGGAATTCCAAACTGCATTACGATCCACTGAAAGTACTATGACAGTCATGTGGGAGGTGAGAAAACTTGGATTGCATGGTCGGGCAGTGGCTCATAAGCCACACATCACGCTGGTAAATGCCAAACAACACCTCGCTTGGTGTAAGGAGTGTAGGCAGTGGACGATTGAACAGTGGAAAAACATTGCATGGAGTGACGAATCACGGTACACAATGTGGCGATCCGATGGCAGGGAACGGGTATGGCGAATGCCCAGTGAACATCATCTGTCAGTATGTGCAGTGCCAACAGTTAAATTCGGAGGTGGTAGTGTTATGGTGTGGTTGTGTTTTTCATGGAGGGGGCTTGCAGCCGTTGTTGTTTTGCATGGCACTATCACAGCACAGGACTACCTTGATATTTTAAGCATCTTCTCACTTCCCACTGTTGAAGAGCAATTCGGGGATGGCGATTGCATCTTTCAACATGATTGAGCACCTGCTCATAATGCACAGCCTGTGGTGGAGTGGTTACATGATAATGACATCCCTGTAATGGACTGGCCTGCACCGAGTCCTGACCTGAATCCTACAGAACACCTTTGGGATGTTTTGGAATGCCAACTTCGTGTCATGCCTCACCGACCGACATCAATACCTCTCCTCATTGCAGCATTTCATGAAGAATGGGCTGCCTTTTCCCCAAGAAACCTTTCAGCACCTGATTGAATGTATGCCTGCAAGAGTGGAAACTGTCATCAAGGCTAAGGGTGGATCAACACCATATTGAATTCCAGCATTACCGATGGAGGATGCCACGAACTTTTAAGTCATTTTCAGCCAGGTGTATGGATAGTTTTGATCACATAGTGCATAATTATTTTTCAGATGAGTTTCTTTTCTGTCATTATGTGAAATCGTTAAATGCTCCATAACTATCATTTTAAAAAAAGTGTGTAGTTTTTTTCTTATTTTTAAATCTTTATTGAAAGGACTCTGATCATTATTTTTGTTCAATTAATTGTTTTATATGTAATTTTTATTTCTATTCCTTTGTCACATCATTTTAATGACTGTACAAACTTTTTCATTTGTTTCACTTTTTTATATCATTCCTTTCCCAATCAGAAGTTTAGTGAATATGAATTTAATTATGTTTATCAATTATAATACTCAGTTAATTGAAGACTCCACTCCATCAGTTAAAAAAAAACACAAAATAATCTAGGCCTATTAATATTGACTGCGCAATGGTGTGAAAAATGTATTTTTTGTTAGTAGATTTGCAATTTTTCATTGTACAGTAATCATCATACAAACATTTAAAACATAACCTAAATACCTATTGCACTATGGACAAAATAACCAGAAGAAGATCTAAATGAAAGAAGGATTTATAAGTAAAACAAAATTCAAGCAAAATGAGAAATAGATATAATGAACACAATAATGTGCATGAAAAAGCAGGGTAATAAAACAAAAGAAATAAAATCAAAATTAATACATATGAGTAATAAAAATACATGAACAAAGATTTCAAGTGGAAAAAGAATAATAGGAAGAAAAATGAGAGCAGAAGTTGATATTATCTGCATCTATATTCTGCAAACCACCATGAGGTGCAATGTCCCGTTGTACCAGTTATTAGGGTTTCTTCCTGTTCCATTCCTGTATGGAGCATAGGGATAATGATTGTTTGAATGCCTCTGTTCATGCGGTGATTATTCTAATCTTATCCTCACAGTCCCTATGTGAGCAGTATGTAGGCAGTTGTAGCATATCCCTAGAGTAATCACTTAAAGCCAGTTCTTGAAACTTTATTAATACACTTTCTCGGGATAGTTTACGTTTGTCTTCAAGTCTGCCATTTCAGTTCCTTCAGTATCTCTGACACACACTACCACGGATTAAACAAACCTGTGACTATTCATGATGCCTTTCTCTGCATACATTCAATATCCCATTAGTCCTACCTGGTACACAAACTTGGTCAATATTCAAGAACTGGTGGGACAAGTGATTTGTAAGCAATCTTTTTTATAGACTGATTGCACTTCCCCAGTATACTACCAATATAGTGAAGTCTACCACTTCCTTTACCAACGACTGAACCTATGTGATCATTCCATTTCATATCCCTACTAAGTGTTACACCTAGGTATTTGTACGTGTTGGCAGATTCTAACAGTGACTCATTGATATTATAGTCATATGATACCGTACTATGTTTTTTCCATTTTGTGAAGTGCAAAATTTTACATTTCTGAACATTTAAAGCAAGTTGCCAATCTCTGCACCACGTTGAAATCTTATCAATGTCTCACTGAATATTTATGCAGTTTCTCTAAGATCCTACTTTATTATAGATAACTGCATCATCTGCAAAGAGCCTGACTTTACTATTAACTGGCATGATTTTTTGTTCGCAGTATCTACAACAGAGTATAGTCAGAAGAGCGGCTCACTCAGCCACAAATTCAGTATAGAATCCGACAGAGACTCCATCAGGGCCTGGAGCTTTGTTCAGTTTTAATGATTTCAGCTGTTTCTCGATACCACTGACACTAATACTTATTTCATTCATCTTTTCAGTGGTAGGCTACAAGGATTAAATTGGGACAATTCTCCTGGGTTTCCTTTGTAACGGAACATTTTAAAACAGAGTTAAGCATTTCAGCTTTTGCTTTGCTTCCCTCTGTTTCAGTTCCTATCTCATTTGCTATGGACCGGACACTAACTTTGCTGCCACTAACAGCCTTTCACATGATCAGAATTTCTTTGGATTTCGTGAAATCTCATTTGACAATATTCTGCTACGATAGTCATTGAAGGCATCATGCATTGCTCTCTTCACAGCCAAATGGGTTTCATTCAGCATCCCCCCCCCCCCCCCCCTCTCTGTTTTACATCTATTACGAAGTGATCTTTGTTTCTTTAGAAGTTTCTTTACAGTGACTACATATCACCGATGTGCCCTCCCTTTATGAATTGTTCTACTGGATACATATCTATCCAAAGCATGGGCAACTATTCTCTTAAACTTGAGCCAGAGTTCCTCTATATGCTCCTGATCCGTGCTGAAAGTTTCAAATTCGTCACTGAGATATGAAACTACTGATTTTTTTATCTAGTTGACTGAACATATGTATCTTTCTGCTTGTTTTGGTCATCCTTTATATTTTGGCAGTCACTGTTGCCAAAATCACATCTAGGTCACTTGACAAAATTCGAACCCACAGCCTACTGCATGTGACACTATTATCCTACCCAGTATACCACACAACCCGGCTAGATAAAACAGCTTTTTTTTAATGCTATTGAGTATCACACACAATTCCCAACTTTTTTTTGTCAATTACTCGCAAATGAGGACCCAACAGGGTGAATGGCAGCAACGTGTGATACCTGGGATGTTAACCCACATAACCATATTGATGGTTTCAAATGTCGATTCCACTGCTGGAGAAATTTCCTTGTTGGATCTAAGTTGAGTTCAGTGTGGGTAGACACAATGAATGATGATGTATCTGAAGTTATGAGTTAATGACAACTGGATCTGTCTTCACAATTGATGTAATTAGTTGATGCAATGCAGTATATTATCATTGAGGATGTGTTCGGCATTCAGTGGCTGGAAATAGTGAGGCACTCTCTTCCAGCATCACTCTGCCTAGAGATGAAGTCGAGAAGAACAAGTTTGCACACAGCTGTGGTATCAAAACAAAAAGGCAACTGTATTTGAAGAAAAACTGTAAAACGTAACTTACACCACATCAGACTGACAGATCTGCCATGCAGTGTTCCCTACTCATAGGGGTACAGTCAAGTCACCATTTACATGCATGAACGGGAAACAACACAGTCCTTGCTGACATTAGAGTATTGCTCATTGTGGGCTACTTAGCAGATGAGACCGATAGAATAAATAGAGAAGATCCTAAAACAAACAGCGTTTTTCATCACACGTTTGTTTAGCTTGGTAGAAATCATGATGAAGATACTAATTCAACTCCAATAGCAAACATTACAAGAGAGGCATTGTGCATTACAATATGGTTTACTATTAATTCTGAGAGTGTATGTTCCTAGAAGAGTCAGACAATATAGTGCTTCCTGCAACTTACATAAAGTTCATGAAGGCAAAATTACAGAGATTCAAGCTCAAATGAAGGCTTACCACCAATTGTCCTTCCCACACACCAGTCGTGACTGGAACAGGAAAGAGGGGAGGTGATAGTGGTAAACAAAGTACTGAATGCCACACATCATAAGATGGTCTGCAGAGTGGGGAAAGAGATTTAGGTCTGCCACTAGATAAACTAGCCTTGTATGCTATCTCGCAGTACATTGACCAGTACACTGACCAATGGGTGAGATGGCTCACTGCTCTTCCAGTTGCTCTAGTCTGTTGCTCTGTTTACCTTAGAAGATTCCATGCTGTCGATCAGCCCCAATGAATGGTCCTAGCCTACAATGTATTTAATAAAATCTTCTTGAGTGATCATCCGAATGGTCATAACAATGAGTTTTGTACCCATCCTCCTCAGGTGGCGTGACAGGATGCTGTGCTCTGCACAGCCTTATAGCCACTGGACCGCTGACCTCTTTGGTTTGCAGACCAATCATGCGCTTCCAGAAGAGGGTGCTGTGCCAATGCAGGGGGAATCCAGCACAGGCACTGCTGAGGAAACACAGTGTGGCCCTTGCGCAAGGTGTCAAGTCCCAGAATCTGTCCACTCTCCCTGCAGATGCCACTACCTTCAGAATAGATTATTGCTGTTAAATTGTAGCAACTGCAGAACCCCGCACTGTGTACAGTTGAAATCTGCTAGGTCAGTTTAGCCTATTTGTACTGCGTAGCTTCTTCATGTGTTCCAAATCAAAGGTGTGTTCCTCATTGATGCTATGCTCGGCCACTTCGGACTTGTCAGTCTGCCTCAGTCGAATGTTTCTGTGTGTTCCGTATGGCTGTGAGATGCATCACACATTCTCATTCAATGCTGCAAACATCTGACATCTGCAGTCCCAGCCGGTCTCCGCGTTGCATGGAAAACAGTTTTTATTTGACATTTCTCTATTATTCTCATGATCTTGGCTGTCGGCGGCCTTTCATATGGCAGGAATGCCACACCTTTGGCTTCTTCTTCTGGTTTGTCATCCCCCCTCTTATCTGCTTTATATGCATCTTGTTGTAACCATTTTTTCAGAAAGTATCCCGTGGAAGCTATAACTCATTTGTAACCTCATCCTGTCACAGATGGACCTGGCTCTATGTACTAAGGTCTAAGGTGGTTAGTACCGAGTTGTGAAATGCTGGATGGTGACAACTCCTAGCATTAAGGTAAAGGTCCGTGTACATCTTCTTCCTGTAGACCGAGAGTCCCGACGTGCCGCCAGGACTTCTTTTGATCAAAATGTACAAGAAAGATAGGCTTCCACACTCTTCTATTTCCATGGTAAATTTGAAGCTATATGATGTAGGAACTCTTGTCGATTTTCTCCACCATGTGGCCACATGACAAATGTGTCATCTACAGACCTAAGAAATCTTCCAGTGGCACCCAGATGAATAGTGACATGATGCCAAAGCTGACCAGTATTTCCTTCTTGGCCATGCATTATCCTTTGATTACCTTCACAAATGCTGTGGAGTTCTTGACATGGTGTGGGCAATGACCTATGATAGGTTTTAGCACCTGTGCCATATGTCTGGCTATCCCGTAAATCAGCGAGTTTATGGAGTTCAGTACAGGCTGCAGTGGAACTCCCTCCTTGAGTATTTTCGGGAGGCCATACGGTTATCAAGAATGGTAATACAAAGTAACATCTCCTTGTACAACTATATATTTAGTTAAGACACCAGAAAGTTTGCACCAAACATTTAACTTCTCATTTGCATTAATCGTCCTGCGATTCCTTGTGTAGAGTGAAAATGGCTTGTCTGTTGTAACCAGACCCTTCCAGAGGATCGCGCTTAGTTAAAACTATAGCGCGATCCCCCCACCAACTTCCCCTCCAGTGGCTGGCGTGCCTCCCCGACGTCGTTACGTAGCTGCAGCGGCTAAGTCAACACAGCCATGGGTCTTCCAATGGTGTTCCTGCTTATTCCTGAGCAGCTGAGTAGATTGATGGTCTTACATGTCACAGATGTTATCACTTCCTTCCACACTTGTATGCTGGGTCTTGCAATAAAGTTTCAATCTTCTGCCAGTAATCTTCCAATTTCAGTAGCCCTGTCACATTGCCTTTATCTGCTGCTAAGACCACTATATCCTTGTCATCACATAGGGCCAGTAGATGTAAAATCATTTACTTAACCCGTTATTTTTGTATCTAAAATCACTCAGTAACCAGCATACTTTATCATTAGACCTACAGATGGTAAATAAACCAGGAAACCAACAATACCAGATGTTAATAACGGACTCACATTTCACACATGTCAGCTCTTGTTGTTCTCAAAACTGTAACTGGCAACTGTTCATCAACAATCAGCCCTCTCTGTGGTTGAAAGCTGGTCAGTCTGTCCTTCAAAGTAAACAACAAGGCAGAATCTTCATTGGTTGGAGCATTAAACACAATTGTAGTGGGTTGTTTAGTGAATTTTTATTCCATTTGTTGCAAGTTGTCACTGCTGATGGTGGTGGTAAGTGAATAATTTTCCATAAACAAATGAGATACATAATTTGCAAGATACATGCTTACTTCAACCACAGAGCACATGTATGCGTGTGCCGCAACTGTCACTTGGAACTGGCAACATTGCAATCCCTGTATATGCCTCAACCTGTCCAAACCACCAAAGTTTGTGAATTAGACTTGACATATACGACCATGCTCTGCAAACCACTGAGATGTACATGGCATGGGGTACCTCCTATTATACCGGTTATTATGACTTCTTCACATTCTATTTACATTTCTCACAACAAGATCAGTTTGTGGATACCATCACCATAGAATGTTTGAATTTGCTGATGGAGCCACAACCTCACCTCTGCTTGCACCACTCCATCACTAGCAAAGTGAAGTTCTTTACGTTTTGGAAACAGATGAAAATTGGTTGGGATGAAGTTGGCACTGTAGGGAGGGTGATCGGTGACAGTGCATCCTAGGCATCGGATTGTTGAAGATGTCGCAGCACTTGTGTATAGTGTGGCATTGTCATGCTGAAGGAGAAGGCACTCCATGTGCAGACGAATTCTTTGAGTTCAAAACTCAATTACAGCAAGCTGTTTGTCACACACGGACATAGTTACACTACACACTGCCATGTCACACATTAAAATATGGAGCCCTTCATGGCAAAGGGCTGTAAGTTTGTAGACATGACGAATAAAGATGTATAATTTTAACAATGTTTGTTTTATTTAAAAAGCTTTGAAAGTTTTCACATAGTGAATTCGGAGGCATTACTTTTCAGCATGCCCTCATATAACCTAGATTCATCACTTAAAGTTGGTTCCTAAAAATTTTCTAAGTATGTTTTCATGGTATGGTTTGCACATATCTTCAAGTGTTTTGTCAGTTCAATTTGTTCACCATCTACGTGACTCTCTCCCATGAGTCAAACAAATCTATGAACATTTGTGCTGTCATTCTCTGTATATGTTCAATATCCTCTGGTATGAGTGATTTGTAAGCAATCACCTTTGAAGACTGATTGCATCTCCCTAGCATTCTACGAACACACCGAAGTCTCCCACACATGACTGAGCTTAGGTGATCATTCTATCTCATACGCTCACAAAATATTACATAGTGTTATTTGTACAAGCTGACTAATTCCGACTGTGATCCATTGATATTATAGTCATAGGATAGTACTTTTTTTTGGCAAAGTCACAATTTTAGATTTCGGAACATTTAAAGCAAGATGCCAATATCTGCACCAGCTTATCAATATTAACAGTACATTTGTGCAGCTTTTTTCAGGCAGTACTTCATTATCGATAACTGACTCATCTGTCAAAAGTCTGAGGTTACTACTAATACTCTCTGCAAGGTCATTAACATAGAACATGAAAAACAAGGGTTCCAACACACTTCCCTGGGACAGACCAGAAATTACTTCGACATATGTCAATGACTTCCCACCCAAAATAATGTCCTGTGTCCTCCCTAGCAATAAATCTGTAACCCTGTCACAATTTTTACTTGATAAACCATAAAGTAGAGCTTTTAATGATAAGAGTAGGTGGGTTACTGAGTAAAACATTTTTCGGAGATTGAGAAATATTATATCTACCTGACTGCCTTGATCAATGGCTTTCAGGATGTCATGTACGAAAAGTGTGAGATGCATTTCACACCAATGTTGTCAGAGTCCATGCTGCTTGCAGTGAATCAGATCCTTATATTCGAGGTACCGAATTATGTTTGAGCTCAGAATACGTTCTAAGTTCTATGACAAATGGGTGTCAAGCATATTGGATGGTAGTTCCGTGGGTCAATTCTGCTGCCTTTCTTGTACTCGTAAATGGATGTGACTTATGCTTTCTTCGAACTATTGGGCATGGTTTTTTGTTAGAGAGTTCTACAGCAGATTATAGTTAATAGAAGAGCTAACTAGAAGACAAATCTGGTGTAGAATCTGAAAGGGTTTCCATTAGGCCCTGTAGCTTTGTCCAATTTTACAATTTCTGGTGTTTCTCAACACCACCTACATTAACATCCACATCACTCATCTTTACAGCAGTGTGAGAATTAAACTGGGGGCAATGCCCATATATTTTCATTCTTAAAGGAATATTTTGAAAACTAAGGTCAGTGTTTCTACTTTTGCTTTGCTACACTCAGTTTCAGTCCCTGTCCCATCCATAGTGTCTGGGTACTAGATTTGGTACCACCAACTGACTTAGATATGACCAGAATGTCTTTCGATTTTGAGAGAGATCATCTGATAATATTCTGCTATGGCAGTTGTTAAAGGCTTCATATATTGCCCTCTTGACACTCAAATGCATTTCATTTAGCATCTCCCTATCTATAACCCCATGCTTTGTTAACACCTATTATGCAGTAGTCTCTGTTTCATTGTAAGTTTGTTAACAGTGATAGTATACTATGAAGGGATCCATCTCATCATGATTTGTTCTACTAAGTACATATCTATGAAGCACATGGTCAACTATTCCTTTAAATATGAGCCACAGTTTTTCTACATCCTCTTCTGCAGAGCTACATGTTTTGAGTTCCTTACTGAGATACAACACTACTACCTCTTTATCTGGTTTGCTCAAAGTATAAACCCTTCTCATTTTAGTTGCCCCTTTTACTTATGTAATCATCGTTGCTACATCTGCCTCATGGTCACTGAAACTAGTTTCTATGAGGGCATCCTCACAGAGGCCAGGTCTACTTATTGCTACTACAAGGGGTAGCCAAATGAAAATGAGACAGACAGGAAAAAGTAACTAAACTGTATAAATTTCAAGTACATTTATCCCACTATGAGACAACACGTCGAAGCCTTCATGAAGGAAAATGTTTGCAGTTGCCGAAGGAACCGTGATTGTACCCAGATGTGAACCTCTATGATCAAAGCAAATTGACAGCCATGAAAGTCTTTCTTGGGGGCTTAAAAAATATGGAAATCACATGGTGAGAGATAGGGACTGCTTACTCATGTGTTGCCGAAATTGTTTTGACTACACTGAAAAAGTTTCGCTGGGAAGCCCTTACATATTCTCCATACTGTTCCAATCTCTCCCCATGTGATTCTATATTTTTGGAGTCTAACTTGATTTGGATGAAGAGGTGCACGCCTGGGTACAATCATGGTTCCATAGGCAACTGCAAACATTTTCCCATGAAAGCACTGACTGTACTGTCACACAATAGGCTAAATGTAATAACAGTTATGGTGATTACTTTTGAAGTAATACATAGTTTACTCAGTATTTTCCATCTGTCTCATTTTCATTTGACTGATTTGGATTCAATATATTTCCATGACGAGTGGACTTCTGAACAATCCATTCTATGCAGTTCTCTGAAAACTCATATAGTAATGTTTCATGGGATGATTTGCCACACCCACCACTTACAAAACTAATTTTCCCAATTGATTGGTGGATGATGAAGACTCCTCCAATGAGAGTATGACCGGAAACTTACGTGTCGGTGAACTTTAGTTTTTTCTATAGTTTGTGGTTACATCTGGAGGCGAATCTTTGGTCCATAGAAGGATCTAATCAGTTTATGCCCCCCCCCCCCCCCCCCTTGATACTGTATCTTGTCCGGACATTAATTTCCATCTGGAAGAGAGGAAGTTGGAAGTCCAAACTCTCTTGACTATCTGACATGCCTGTTCTCCATGACAAACCCAAATGATTGGAAGAAGAGTTACCAAAATTAGTGGAGGATATATATAAAACTCAGCAAGCGAGCTAGAGAGAGAGAGAGAGAGAGTTTACTCAACATTTTCTTACCCCTGTCAAAGCGCAGAGCTCCTGCAAAAGTGAGTGCTGTTATTTCTCCAAGGCTGAAACCAGCTGTTGCAACACAACTTTCAACAGCCTGTGGTCGTTCTTCATGTAGACGCTCAACAGCTGCAAGGGAACAAGTGAAAATAGCTGGCTGACAATGAATTGTACGATTTAGTTCTTCTTTGGGTCCTTCTAGGCAGAGCTTCAAAATGTCATAACCTAGAACTTCATTAGCTGCTTCAAAAACGTCACGTGCAGATGGGAACCTGTAAGAATTATACACATTCTATCACATTCACCTATAATTTACACTTCATATGTTCATATTAACTTATACAGTAGTTGTAATTATTCATCCTGCTGTTAGATAAATAACTGTGCCATATGAATTGCGTACCTTTTTTATATTAAATTCCACACAAAATAGAGTAAGTGCTAAAACTGTGAGAACAATAATAGGAAATTCAGAGTGAGGTGGAAGCTAATGTGAAAAGAAAATCTGCATATGTGTAATAGGAGCACTGGAAAGACACAGACACAAAAAATGATGACATAATAACATCAAACAACTGAGGATGGTCATTCAGGAATCAAAATGCATCACATAGTTCAAACAACCTGCTACCACAACTTTTTGTACCACTGGGGTCATACAGAAACACGATATATTGGTAGTATTTTAATGAATTAATACAAAAACATGCATTAAAATTGTTAGAAGTAACAGCCATCATTCTATTTTCATAAATATTACATTCAAGAAACAAACAGAAATTTAGATTGGGCGTGGGGGAGGTGGGGAGCAGACCCATGAATAAATTCTATCTTGTTGTAAATATAGAACTGAACAGAACATCATTGGTTACAATTGATTCAGAGGGCAAAAGTCACATATATTGAAAATAATTGCTTTCAAAAACAAGAGATATAATTTTCCTACAATGCTTATGGGGTATTAGGAAGAGTGCAACAACAGCTGATGCAAGAAATCCTAACAATGGTGAAAAAATACATGGGAAATAATATTTTCATTGTTGCATGTGTTTTGGGTAACATCTTTCCAATGTAACGTTCATAATTATATTTTCATAAAGGTCACATTCAGGCTACAAAATAAACCACAGTGGACAAGACTGAGTTCAATTAATTAATAACTTTGTGGTGTATGTATCAGGCTGCAACATACATGAAGATTTTAGTGTTAAATGACAAACTGTGGTTGCAAGGTTAGATTATGAACAACAGATCATAAAATTACCTGGAAACAAGAAATTCTTCCAGGATGAACTTTCACTCTGCAGCGGAGTGTGTGCTGATTTGAAACTGCCTGGTACATTAAAACAGTGTGCTACACTGAGAGCCGAATAGGGACTTTTTGTCTTTTTTGGACAAGTGTTCTACTGACTGAGCTACCCAAGCACGACTTACAGCTTGCCCTCACAGCTTTACTTCATCCAGTACCTTCAGCCTTACCTACATCTACATCTACATTTATACTCCGCAAGCCACCCAAAGGTGTGTGGCGGAGGGCACTTAACGTGCCTTCCACACTAATGAGGAGTTCTCTTTATTTTGCAGGACTAGCTCATCAGATTTTGAGTTGTTCTTGGATAGTCCAGTCAGTAGAGTACTTGCCCACAAAAGCAAACATTCCAGATTCGAGTCATGCTCTGGTATACAGTTTTAATCTATCAGGAGGTTTCACACGAAACTCTGGGTCTTATGAAAGTATTTGTCTGGAGATTCCCTTCTGTGAACATATCTGTGTAGAAAGCACATTCATGCTGAGGAGCTATCACTGGAATAAACATGTGTCCACTCCTCACTCAACAATGACTGCAAGGGCAAGTGGACAGATGAAAATATCAAAGGCCAAAAACATTAGTAAAACTGTGTCATAATCTCTCTTCAGAAGCAATCATAAAATATAGCAGATTAACATTTGTTAGTTTTCAGGCCTGTCCTGAAGCCAACTGTGTTATATCAGCTGTTTATTAGTGATTTCTTGGGGTGAGAATATTATCTATTCTACACTTATGTATATGTCCTAAAGCCAACTGCATTTCTCCGTGTTATAGAAGCCATTTATTATTGCAGATTTTTTTTCTTAGTTTCTCGCTACTGTAGTGACATGCTCCAGATATTATAGGGAGAGTGAGTGGGCATATGTATTGTACAATACAGACATCAACATCCACAACTTTGTCTTTGCCACTGGGTTTTGTGTTCAGGGGTACACTAGGTTGTAGGATACCATTTGACCCATGACGTGTTGTGCATCATCATCAAGCTGTGATGCGTCTCTTTTGGAATGGAAGTGAAATATTGTTGTAGAGGGCATGGTGTATGAATACATGGCACGATCTAGTGGTTTAATCATGTGGTGGCGATGTGTTTGGGAGGAATGTTATTGTGTCATTTAGTGTGCTATAGTTGTCATGATGTTGAGTTATGAAATTATGTGATGGCACAATAGAATATGCTGTGCAGAATGTTGTCATATAAAACAGAATATGTCTGCTTGTGCCTGTATATGTGTGGATGGATATGTGTGTGTGTGCGAGCGTATACCCGTCCTTTTTCCCCCTAAGGTAAGTCTTTCCGCTCCCGGGATTGGAATGACTCCTTACCCTCTCCCTTAAAACCCACATCCTTTCGTCTTTCCCTCTCCTTCACTCTTTCCTGATGAGGCAACAGTTTGTTGCGAAAGCTTGAATTTTGTGTGTATGTTTGTGTTTGTTTGTGTGTCTTTCGACCTGCCAATGCTTTCGTTTGGTAAGTCACATCATCTTTGTTTTTTGATAAATTTTTCCCACGTGGAATGTTTCCCTCTATTATATTAAAACAGAATATATGTTTGAAATGTAAACTGTACTCTTAGGTGCCTGTGTAACAACTGAGTAAGTGGATTAATGTGCCGGCCAGGGTGGCCGAGCGGTTCTAGGCGCTACAGTCTGGAACCGTGCGACCACTACAGTCGAAGCAGGTTTGAATCCTGCCTCGGGCATGGATGTGTGTGATGTCCTTAGGCTAGTTAGGTTTAAGTAGTTCTAAGTTCTAGGGGACTGATGACCTCAGAAGTTAAGTCCCATAGTGCTCAGAGCCATTTGAACCATTTGGATTAATGTTTTTAATTGAATCATGGAAGGAGGTGGGTAGATCAATGTTTATTAATATATCAAGGATGTTACACTATTATTAATAAACATTCATTCACCTACCTTCTCCCACGATTTAATTACAAAAAATTGATCCACTCTTTATTACAGTTTTATTGCAGTTGAAAAACTGGAAACAAAGGGAATGAATAATAGCTTCAAAATTGGTGTTGATTTCGATCTAAAACATAAAATTATGTACAACAGTATATGGCTGAAGAACATTGTGATAAAACATTTTTTAATCCGGACGATGCCCAGTGGACCAGTGCGATAAACTCCCAAAACCAAGAACATTCCAGTGAAAAAGGAAATGATATCATTGAAGAAAATGTTGTCTTAATTACAGCGAGTGTACATCTGCAGTGCCTCAGAACAAAACTTGATACATTATCACTGTTTGTTGACGAAGTGAGACCTGATGTATTATGTATAAGTGAACACTGGCTAGCCCAACTAGAAACAGAATACTACAGAAACATTGAATATTTAGAAATGGTGAATGCATGGTGTAGAGAAACTACTATCCATGGTGGTGTGGCTGTGTATGTAAATAGTAAACTCTGTGTCAATAAAACTGACTTAAGTAAATTTTGTGTAGATCTAGACCTGGAATTAGCTACTTTGGGACTGTCAGATGCCAACTTAATTGTTGTTTCTGTGTTTCGTTCCCCAGATGGAAATTTTGAAAATTTCCTCAACCGGTTGGAAAGCTGTCTGTCACCTAGTGCACTTACGGGTAAAAATTGCTTTATGTCGAGAAGGTAATGATAAAGAAAGAGCTTTCATGAAATTAGTAAGCAGCTATGGGCTATTCGTAGGAAACTCTCTACCAACAAGAGGAGCTATTTCTCTTGACACAATTGTGACAAACCTAAATAGTTGGAACTACAAAGCGTGGTGGACCCTATACTAGCAGATCACTATGCAGTAATCATGAAGTTATGGACAAACTCGGTAAGTACACAACAAATTCCCAGCTGGCATTCAAATTATGTATTCAGAAATAGAGTTATTCCAAAGAAAAGCTTAGATGATTACAAAACTACAGTGTCTTCTATAGATTGGCACCAAATAATTGATGAACTGCCACCAAAATCTGCATTCAATCACATGTTTCAGACCCTTAAAGTGAAATCTGATAAACATTTTCCATTTAAACCCAAGAGATATTCAAATGCTAAATCAAAATGTAGGCGAAAAACTAACAAAGTAAAGAGGTCGTATACTCCTAGACTAGCCAAAATCAAATGTATTGTCCAAATACTAAATGACAAGGTCAAAACTGCTAAAGATATAGATATTAAGGATAGACTGTACTCTAGTTATTTACAGACCAAAAGGATCTACAGCTTATGAGCTCTGCTACATCCATGTACTAATTTTATTTATATGACAAACCCTATTTCCAGGGCTATATTTTATTTTGGACTAATGGATCTATGCAGATATTTGTAAAAAAGACAATGATACATCATTCCATATTAATGTAATACTGCCGCCTTCTGAAGAAGACAGGTTTAAATCTGTTGAAACCTAGGTAAAGATTACTTTATCCATTGCAACTGGTCGGCTGTTTTTAGTCTTACTACAGAAAGGAAGTAGAAAAAGCAAAGAAGGAAAACAATGCCAGATTTATTGAAGAAGCTCACAATCCTTGTGAAGCAGCATGGGATCTGGTTAATGAGCACAGGAAAAAGCCCACCTCTTGCTCTAATTCTTGCAGTCCAGATGAGTTTAATGACTATTTTATAAGAATTGTGGAAAACACAGTACATGAAATTCCTGACTCTGGAATAGATCCTGCAGCTGCTGTGAAATTTGAGAATAAATGCAGCATGGTAATGTGGAAGAGAGTGTATCCAAAAGAAATAATAAAAATTGTACAAAGCTACAAATCTTCAGGGAGCCTTGATATTTACGTCATGTCCTGTACTATGTTAAAAGCTATACTCAGTGAAATTCCACAGCCATTAACAGTAGTAATAAATAAAAGCCTCCGTGCAGAGGAATTTCCAGACTTCCTGAAAGTAGCATGCACAGTGCCTGTTTACAAAAAAGGCAGTCCACAAGAAGAGTCGAGCTGCAGGCCCATATCTATAACAGCAGTACTAGCGAAGGTGATGGAGTCAATAATGAAAGAACAACTATTAAGTTACTTTGAAGGAAATAGTCTCTTTTATGATGAACAACATGGCTTTCGGAATAAGTCACTTTGAAGGAAATAGTCTCTTTTATGATGAGCAACATGGCTTTCGGAAGGGCAAGTCAATAACAACAGCTGTACATGATTTAGTTACAAACATAAGTCAGGGTTTTGAAGACAAAAGAGTCTATAGCACTAGTACTATGTGACCTTAATATGGCATTTGACTGCATCCCACATAAGGCCCTGCTCAGAAAGCTAAAAACATATGGTATAAAGGGATCTGTCCTGCAAACTCTTGAATCCTACCTGAGAAACAGACGACAGATTTTCTCCGTGCAAGGAGCTGATTCAGGTGAGAAGCAGCTACAGCATGGTGTGCCACAGGGGTCAGTAACAGAGCCCCTGCTGTTCCTTATCTATGTAAATGACATAGGCTCCAATGGGCACACCTTGCAGTTTGCGGATGATACACCTTGATCTCAAAAGGAGAGAATGTTGTACAGGCAGTCTAACAAGCAGAAAATTAATTAAGGAAAAACTCAGAGGATGATATGCAGCCTCAGAAATACTGGAGCACTGGGTAATGCAGTAGATGTTAAAGTTCTGGGCTTTCTCACTGATACCAAATTAACCCGGCAACAGCACACCAAACATGTATGTTCCAAACTTTCACGGGTCCTGTACCTCTTGAGGAAACTGAAAAGTATAGTAACAGAATAGTACCTGCTAACTGTGTACTATGCAATGTTCCACAGCCACATCAGTTATGGGCTGTTGTTTTGGAGCCACTCTGCAGGCTGCAAGAATGTGCTTTTACTGCAAAAGAAAGCAATGAGGATCATTACTTCAAGCAAAAAAACAGACCACTGTAAACCAATTTTCACCAGGTTAGGAGTTCTGACTGTTTACAGCCAGTATATATTGAACTGCCTCTTCCACATAAAGAGAAACCATGATATCTACAGAAAGAGAAATGAACTTCACAAATACAGCACTCGCAACAAAGACAGTACCGACATGCCAAGGTGTCGATTATCAGACACAAAACAGATTCCCAATGGTGGCCCTAAAATTGTTTAGTGCTCTACCTGATGGCATTCAGTCTTTATCATGGAAGCAGTTTAAAACTACTATTTTGTGTAAACTAAAAGAGCAACCCTTCTACAATATTGAAGAATTCTTCTCTAGTAATAGCACAGTGTTTACTTGAGCTGCAGCTCAATTCCATGACTCCAACAGCAACCATTATATTTAATTTCATTATATACTTGTATCTATTTTATTCCTGAAGAGGGGCAGCAGCCTTTTCAGTAGTTGCAGGGGGCAACAGTCTGGATGATTGACTGATCTGGCCTTGTAAGATTAACCAAAACGGC
Source organism: Schistocerca americana (assembly GCF_021461395.2). NCBI lineage: Eukaryota > Metazoa > Arthropoda > Insecta > Orthoptera > Acrididae > Schistocerca > Schistocerca americana. Next base: position 424,423,900 of record NC_060122.1, read on the forward strand.
CTTGCTGTGCTGGTACTGCGAACGGCTGAAAGCAAGGGGAAACTACGGCCGTAATTTTTCCCGAGGGCATGCAGCTTTACTGTATGGATAAATGATGATGCGGTCCTTGTGGGTAAAATATTCCGGAGGTAAAATAGTCCCCCATTCGGATCTCCGGGCGGGGACTACTCAGGAGGACGTTGTTATCAGGAGAAAGAAAACTGGCGTTCTATGGAATTGAGTGTGGAATGTCAGATCCCTTAATCGGGCAGGTAGGTTAGAATATTTAAAAAGGGAAATGGATAGGTTAAAGTTAGATATAGTGGGAATTAGTGAAATTCGGTGGCAGGAGGATCAAGATTTTTGGTCAGGCAAATACAGGATCATAAATACAAAATCAAATAGGGGTAATGCAGGAGTAGGTTTAATAATGAATAAAAAAATAGGAGTTCGGGTAAGCTACTACAAACAACATAGTGAACACATTATTGTGGCCAAGATAGACACGAAGCTCACGCCTACAACAGTAGTACAAGTTTATATGCCAACTAGCTCTGCAGATGATGAAGAAATTGATGAAATGTATGATGAGATAAAAGAAATTATTCAGGTAGTGAAGGGAGATGAAAATTTAATAGTCATGGGCGATTGAAGTATAGATTTAAGTGTCAGGAAGTCATTTCTGAAAGTATTTGTATGGAGTGTAGCCATGTATAGAAGTGAAACATGGACGATAAATAGTTTGGACAAGAAGAGAATAGAAGCTTTCGAAATGTGGTGCTACAGAAGAATGCTGAAGATTAGATGGGTAGATCACATAACTAATGAGGAAGTATTGAATAGGATTGGGGAGAGGAGGAGTTCGTGGCACAACTTGACAAGAAGAAGGGATCGGTTGGTAGGACATGTTATGAGGCATCAAGGGATCACCAATTTAGTAATGGAGGGCAGCGTGGAGGGTAAAAATCGTAGAGGGAGACCAAGAGATGAATACACTAAACAGATTCAGAAGGATGTAGGCTGCAGTACGTATTGGGAGATGAAGAAGCTTGCACAGGATAGAGTAGCATGGAGAGCTGCATCAAACCAGTCTCAGGACTGAAGACCACAACAACAACAACATCTATTTTATTGTTGTGATATTATTGTAATCTAATTTATAACTTAAATATGTCTTGCAGTATTAAATTACTATCATAGTAGAGCTGTATTCATGTATTTTGATAATGTTGTATCTTGACACTGTCTGTCCAGCTGTGGCTGGTGAATGACATGGAATTGGTAATAAAGGTAATGTTTTCTTACAGGTTCTGCTGTCTTGTCCTAGGTGACTCAACATTCGTATGTTTACTTCCCATAATTCACCACACATTCAGTTACCAACTGCAACACACAACAGAGAAGCTACCAACAAAATAAGTGCACTTTTACTCTAGGTTTGAACTATATAAGTGAACTGTTGGTTGGGATATCGGCTTCTGCAGTTGTGGGTGGGGTTTATTGGTATCTTTGTCTAGAGTTGAGCTATATAAGTGAACTGGCAATTAGCATACCAGATTTTGTAGTTGTGGGGGAGGGGATTGGTGGTGATAGGGGTGGTTATGGTATCCTGGTCTAGGGTTGAGGTGTATAGGTGAACTGGAGACTGGGATACCGGCTTTTGCAATTGTGGGGTGATTTATTGGTACCAGGTGAATTGGAGATTGGGAAACCGCCTTTTGTAGTTGTGAGGGTATATTGGTTTATAGTTGAGCTATATAAAACTGGATAATGGGGTATTGGTTTTTGTAGTTTGGGTGAGGTGGGGTGGGGTGGGATACTGTGATCTTGTGCTGTGTCTTGTGTGGTTTTGTGGAATGTTATTCTTTGGAAGTTTTGAGTGTTCTGTTACTTTCACAGTTGCGCCTTAAAAAAGGTTTTTTTATTCTTCAGGTTTAGTTTGTCCCCACCCAAAACCTCCTTTTTCCCCGCAGTTGTACTACTAATTTCAGTGGGTTCAATCAATATATGGCAGACACGGTATTCGTATTTTTATGGGTGTTATCATCAATGTTTTGGTTGCCATGTTAGATATGCTCAAAATAGAAGTTTTCGGAATAGTGATGATATCATCAGCCAAAGCAGACAGTGGTATCCCAGTTTCTAGTACCCCGTGTTTAGTTATTTGGAGGATGTACCACAATTACCTTGAAAATTTTGGTAGTTATGCAGAGAGAACGCTTCTACTTGGATGACTGTTTTTCACTCACTATCAGCTGCGATCTCAATAGTAGCTTCCTCACTGGAGATGCAGATTATTTGTAACTAGTTTTGTGATTTGCATTTGTGCTGGTACTGGTGTTGCACTTTTGGGGCAGCTGCAGCAAAAGGGTAAGCAATTTGCCTCATCACAAAAGAGCTTCTGAATCATCTTCAACTACTGACCGTTTGTCTTTTTTACAATAATTATTGCAAATACTTGCTCTCAATTATACTACTGCTCGAATAAGTAACAAATTCAATATAGAATGTGGTCTAATCATAGGTTTATGGACTCTATGGACTCCCTTGATAATGAGTCCCTTCAAAACAATCATGCATGTAGCTTAAATTTCTACCTCACTGGATCCTAGTTTCTTGTCTACTGTGACAAGCATCCCACCTCCATTCTCCATTGGCCTATCCTTTCAATAAACACTTAGATTAATCCCAAATATGATGTCTATTTCGAGTTTTAACCATTTTTATGTAGGCCTATTTAGTGTTATTTGAACACCACTGCTTTTCGGGAATGCTTCAAACTCTGAGACTTTGTGTGAATGCTTCTGCAGCTGACCACTAAGATTTTGGTCACTTCATCTCTGGGGGACATTTCTTTGGATGTTCCACTAACACTTTGGGGTATCTTATGGCTATCACCATCTGGTCTGAATGGAGAGTCACCTCTACTAAAAAAAACAACCTTTGCATGCATTCCGCATATAGCGATCTCAATGGTGGCCTCCAATGTGTGGTGCACTTGCTGGGAACTCCCCTGAACTTTTAATTAAATATGTACAAGTAATGGTGGAACATGACCTAGTAAATCCCACCTAGACGGTGGGTAATTAGATCTTAATCTACACAGAGAATTATTTGAAAGCATAATATATCTGCAAAAGAGAACATATACAACATTCCTGTTAGTCATTTTCGAGGTCTAGTCACATGCTTTGAAATTCTGCTAAGTGGCCTGATGAAGGAGATCAAAAGCATTCATATAAAAAGTTGTATCTCTCCACTTTAGCGCACACAAGAATGTTAGTATGATGATTAGAAGGCATTAAAAGGTAATTACCTTCAGAGTGCAATCCTCTCTTCCATACATGTCATTTTCTCCATCACAATTTTTACGTAAAGGCTACAGAAACAAGTGAATGAAATTTAGTGTGCTGGAGAAGGGGAAGAGAGTTTATACAGGTATGGGATAAAAACATTCCCTCTTTGTTCTATTAACTCCACATACAGACTGTATACAAAATGAATATGTACACTCAAGTAGTGAAGTATTTAATAGAGTGGCATGACTGAATTGACTGGGTGTTCTATCAGTTCTTGGTAGAATAACAGTGTACAGTATGACACCAGTGTTGTGTGTTTTTCATTCATGTGAGTGGTATAAGCTATGATGAGAAATTAACTGTTTATATTTAATAACATTAGCTCAAAAAGAATGCTCAGAAAGTAGGCAGCAAGACTGGTTTTCTTGGCTGCCTGAGAAAACAATATATTGTAATTAAAATTTAAATACACAGATACCATACTGAGCTGCAACAAATTTTCACACCTGAGTAGTTCTCGGCCCATGCCGACATACTGTGTACCCTGTCCTGGAAACAGAATGATGGATGTCTCACGAGGGTCAATTGCTGGATCACGCTTAAGGGCCTGGTGACGTTCACGACCAACAAATGCCCCTTTTGGATATGGAGATGTCAGCCAGTTCTCATCTTGGTCTGTTGCTGAACTGTTCCCAAGCGCTGCTTCTTCCAGCTGCCTTGTAATGTTTTCTACATCCTCTTCTTTCTCCCCAGTTTTCGATTTACAGCCACGTATGTTTGCGGCTAAAGGACCAAAGCGAACTTCAGCGCAGTGTCTTAACAATGGGGCAAATCTAGCTTGTACATACATTGTTACAGTGATGACTTCTGTTGGCACCAGTTCCTCTCCGTTTACAACAGTACTCGAAAACCAACTTTTCACCGATATGTGTCTTAAATGCAGGTTCCGACAAGGCTGAAACGACAGTCATTTGGCAAAATTTCAATGATTCTAAATGACGGACTTAACAGCTGAACATAACTAACGAAGTAGAGTATAAAAAAAGGTGGTAGTTGTACGGTACGGTGCAGTAATGCTGGAAAGAAAATAAATAAAAATGGAGTGCGATCAACTGTAAACGATGGCTAATCGGAAAAGTCAAATCCCTGGCAAAGAGCAGAAATTTTTGGTAAAGCTACTGCGAGAGTAAGAACACACGCGTCCCCACACACCTACATTAAATACATATAGCTACTCCCGTATCAATTCGTACATAAACTGCAAATCAGATTTGTTATAAATGGAATTCGTTAATAATAAAAGGAACTCTGCATTCTCATCCCCAAAAAAATATATGTTTCCCAATTCTTTTTCCGCGCTCCTTTTCCACTGTTTCAGAGGTAATCGTTCAACTCATGTGCGTAAACATTAATGTTTATTTATTACCAACTATCAAGGATGTTCAGTGCTGCCTCTCGACGGAGAAATATGCAATTCCTTCCCTGCAAAGTGGAAAACTACTGTATTATTTTTAATGCCAACGTTCATACTACCGCTTCTTCTGAAACCGAATAAATAAATAAATATTTTAACTTCGCAGCTCCTTGGGTTGAAAACATTGTGTATTTAACATCGAAATGTAAAGCTGGAAGTGTGACACATTTTTGTGACGGGCTTCCAATCGCAAAGTTTTCAGTTTCGTAAAGTAGTAGTCAGGTGTAAACAAAAGAACAGTGATGTGTATGGATGATGCAGCCGGTAGATACAGAAATTTTGCATTGTTTACTACTGCAAATAGTAGTGATTTAGGGCAGACACATTATTTTGAGGTTCTTATGGAGTTAATACTGACATAAAAGGATGGCGCAGTGCAAAACATACGACAATACTAATAATGAACTGACAGAAGACGGAGATGAAGAAATAGGAGAATTCTATTTTGAGTCTGATGCTGTTGCTCTTAAAGGGAATCAAGATTATATGAACCTTCTCAGGTCCTTGGCAATACTAGAAGCCCAGCGAACGAAGTTAATTAAGGTATGAATTCTCATTAATGATCCAGGGATCATGCGGCAGTGTGTTTCATGTTGTTCAAAATATTTTGAAATCTGACAGTGCTATTGAGATTCAGAAATCTTAGCACCGCAGACGTACGTAAAGTTTCATAACTGTGAACCTGAAATAGAACTTCAGAAACTGGCTGTCCACTCCTATCAGAGAAACCGCTGGATTCGTTGAACCAGAAAGATATTACGATAGAGAGGTATGTGATTTTTCGATGTTGCCTGGTAAAACTGTGCATTTCAGCAAGAACAGTGCATGTTAATTTGTCAGGAATGTGTTAGTGCTACGAATCAGGACGCCAATATTAGGATGCTTACTAAAATATGCAGACAGCGTAAAACAATTGCTAATTTTTTGTTGCACAACGTCATTTTTGTTTACGTGCACCAAGCCTTTTCCATATTTTAACAGTGCTGTCATTCAGTTAGTACAGTACTTCAGGAAAAACAGGAGTAGCTTTGACATTCTTATGTATTGATTTGGTTGTTTTTTTCGAAACCTCCATTGTTGGTTTACTGGCTGTACGTTTTGAGTTGTTGAATCTTGCAATGTCGAATTAACTTCACGCCTATAATATGTATAAATCCAACTTTCCATGTTTCCAGCAGCTCCTGTTTAGACTGTTAGTAATTTTATTTCTAAATTTGAGTAATAATATTCCAAAATAGCATGCTGCAATTCTTTTCTCCTATATTGTATAGTAAACTGTGTACTAAGTATCTATCTGTTGTCCCAGCAGTCGATATTCTTCCAACATTTCTTCTTGGTTGCCAAGAGCACTCTTTCGATATGGGAGAAACTGCTGATGCGATGATAAATTAAATTTTTCTATGTGATCTGTATTAATGGCACACTACTGTACTCTCCATGAATATATAGTTCACAGGATACTTAATTTAATTGTAAGGTCTGGCAATAACATCAAGTAGTTGATTAAATTATAAATGAAACTGGTTTCCTAAGTGGTACCTGTAGTGGTAGTAATGTTGTACATATGTGTTGTTGAGCCATAGTAAACAAAGTTGAACATTGTATGCATAGCCCTGCATGATATTTGTCATTGGATCACAACATAAACATACTGCACAAATAGTCTGTAATTATGTTCTGATTTAAAATGTGGCAAGTTACTAGAGAGGGCATATGTGGATCCATGAAAAGTGACAATTTTGTTATAACTGTAACACTTCTTGTTCCTTGGCATAATGCCAAATTAGCACAGCTCACATAATCAAACCTTTGCTGTATATAGGGTTATCTATCTGTTTTTATACATATATTTCAATGTAACTTGTACAAATGTTATGCCTGTAACCAAGGAATGACTCCACTGTGCTTTCTGAAAATCTACAGTTAAGTGACTAGTTTCAAAATTTTAGCTTAAACTGTGTAGACCACAGTAGCCAAAGTGGTCTGTAATTTATTTTTAAATACTGCTGTCCCATTTCTGTGCTTTTTTTGCTGCAATTATTTATAGACAAAGGATGTTCGGAAAGTAAGTTCCAATCAACTATGAAATGGAAACCACTGTGAAAATCAAAAATGTTTTATTTGTAACAGTTCACTACAATTTCCAGCTACTTATCTGCATAGTCGCTTCTTTGACTTAGGTGTTTGTCATTGCATTGTACTAACTTTCCAGTACCTTTGTCATAGAAGGCAGCTGCCAGCGCTTTCTGCCAATTCTCGTCGCTGGTCTGCAGCTACACACACTGTAGATTTCCCCTCAGCAGAACAGTTTTGCTATACGCAAGTAATGATAACCAGGTAATATCCTGAGTGGATTGTAGAATAGTGGGAAGGGCAGCCATGCAGAGGGACAGATATGCTTCCTTCGTGCACTGTCACCACTTAAGCTTCAAACCACACTTCTGCTCTCACTATGCTTAGTGAGCCTTCCATTGTGAAAACAAGTTGTAGGTAGTGCCCAGAATTGACTGAAAACTGCTTTATCCCCTAGAACAAACAGCAAGTGAAATGAAACAGCTTTCAGCAAAGGCTACCACCTTGCTGCAGAACACAAATTTTTGAGTTGTTAAAGTTGACACTGACAGACCAAAAGCACAAGCGGTCAAAAGTCTTCATCCTCTTACTGCTTCAGAACTAGAAAATGCATACTTTCGTACAAGCCTTGATTTATTTTGCCTTCTAAGTCTTTACACAAGATATATTTCATTGGCTGTAGGATCATTCGGCAGTCTGTTGCAAGTGCCAGTTCTCTCAACTTCCTCAGTGGCATTTTTTAAAAACATATCTTCTTCCCTCCAGTAATTCCCGTTTGAGTTCACTCAGTGTTTCTGTAATACTCATGTGTCGATCAAAACTACCAGTAACATATCTAGCAGCATGCCTATTGAGCTGCTTTGATCTCCCTTAAATTGGACCTGATGAGGATCCCAAATATTCTAGCAGCACTCAAGAAAGGATCACCCAAGTGTTCTATGTGTGGTCTCCTCTGTAGATGACCTACAGCCTTCTAGAATTCTTCCAATAAAACAAAGTCAACCATTCGCCTTCCTCTCGGTGGACCTTAAGTGTTCATTTCACTTTCACTGTTATGCCTAGATATGTAATCAAGGTAGCTGTGTCAAGCAGCCCACAACTATTACTGTAATCAAACATACAGGATTGTTTTCCCACTCATTTGCATTAATTTACATTTTTCCATGTGTGGAGAAAGTCACATAACACCAAACAGAAATTGAGTCCAGGTCATCTTACATCCTCTTACAGTAACTAAGATGACCCTGGGGCATAACTGAGCACACTGGACCCACATTTGGGAAGACAAAGGTTTAGACCCGCATCTGCCATCCAGATGTAGGTTTTCCATGATTTCCCTAAATTGCTTCAGCCAAATGCCAGGATGATTCATTTGAAAGGGCAGGGCCAGTGCCCTTCCCCATTGTAGACACAATCCGAGCTTGTGCTCAGTCTCTAATAACCTCCATGTCTATGGGACATTAAACCCAAACTTACTTACTTCCTGCCCTATACAAGGCAGCATCTTAAAGTAACAGATATAGATTGCTGCTCAACCTGTCCATCAGATGGTTTATGCATATAGAGAAAAAGTTCTGGCCTATCACACTTCTCCAGGGCACTCCTGATGGTACCTTTATCTTCAGTGAATATTTACCAACCAGGACAAGTTGAATGGTTCCAGCATTTTACATAAAATGGAAACAGTATATTGTAACTAATTTTGCGAAATATGGCTTTATTTTTTTATTTGGTGTAGGTATGCAGTTTACTTTTTCTAGGTATAAAGACGTATTGTTGTCATGTTTACATTTGAGATGTAGTTAGTACGGTAGGTATTATTTTTTACAGTGCTGTAGTGTATGGTAAGCAAGCTATCTTTTCATAACTTCCGAAATTGTAAGTCCATTGTGTCACTGTTCACACAGTGTAGGTAAGTCTCTCATCACCAGTAAACTTTTTAGCAAGGTAGTATCAGAAGAGACTGTTTGGAAATTGCAGCAACATGGCTGCGAGTGGATGGACCACTGGAGGTAGCAGTGAAACCATAAACAGGAAAGTTCCAATTGGTGTAGCTACTAGTGAGTTCATGACTGGCGTAGGCAGTTCCAAGAACAATGTATTGATTCATAAAAAGCAATAACACATGAATTGGAAACCAACGTGATGCACAAGTTGTTATCAGGCAAGCTTAAGTTATCCAAAGAGCAAGTAAAAAGCGAGATAGCGAGACGTAGCCCCCTTGCAGGATACTGAATTGTGTATGATGTATAACTTCATACAATACTGTGACTGTCAGTCTGCTGGGTGTGTGTGTCATGCTTGGGAAGAATCATATGATGTCGACTAGGAAACCTGTAGATTCTCTGATTTATTGTCTGGGTCAACGCCTGCATCATACGATACTAAATGAACAAAGGTGCATTTTGAAATGTTCGTAATAATAAATCATTGCTTGCCCTGAGTATTTCATGACAGCATGTCTGAATAAAATCTTCTCGCTTTTCAAGCCACATTAATTTGAGTAAAATTGTCGAGATTTTCATGGATGTCTCTGCTGTTGTTGCCAGGAGTTAAAACTGCTGGGGCTGGCTTGGTTTTCCGTTTTGTTGGCGCCATTGTAACCTCTGGCACCAATCAGAGAGGGCTGAAATGTTAAATGCATGGCAGGTGAGTTGGGCAGTTCATAGCAGCTTCAACCCGATGCAGGTGGACCAGTGCCATGTTTGAAACTGCTGCTCCTGCCGCCCTACAAGCATCAAGCTTTGGTTCCTTTCAATATCCAAAGCCTGCCTCCATGCCCTACTAAGTGTGTACCCCTTGTCTCTGTTGCTGTTTTTTTCTGATCTCATCCACCTCCTTTTTAATGGAATCCCAATATATTGAAATATATTGTGAAATGGTGGATGGCACAGCAATGGGATCAGCATGGTCTCTCGCAATCGCAAATTTCGTCATGGAGCACTTTGGGGAGCAGGCTCTGAACTCTCCGATATTCTGACTGCTGTCTTGCTTCCTAAGGGACATTGATGAACCTTCCTGATATGGCCCCATGGTGAAAATGCACTGCATCAGTTTGTTTATAATTTGAACAGTGTCCATCCCAATATTAAATTTACTATCGAGATGGAGAAGGATGACAAGCTGCCATTCTTGAGTGGTTTAGTTGAGTGCATGGCAGAAGGCCAGCTTGGTCGTTCAGTGTACAGGAAACCGAAGCACACTGCTCGATACTTGAACGGTGATTATTGTCACCACCCTGTATGCAAGAATGCAGTCTGAACATGTTAGTATACAGAGTAACATTTATTTCTGATGACGACCACCTACAGTCTGAATGGTAGCGCTTGAGACACGTGTTCAGAGAGAATGGTTATAGCAAGAGAGACATTGATAATGCTTTCAGATGCCACCGGAAGGATGCATTGTGAATTGGCAAAAGAGGCCAAGCCAACTGTTTTCCTGCCATACCGTGGAATGATGAGCAGCAAGTTAGGAAGTGTGCTGCTGAGGCATTGCCTGAGACTAATGTTCTGACCCGCTTCCAAGATATGAAACATGCTGTACCCTGTTAAAGATGACGTAGCTCTTTGTGTGCCCAGGCAGTAGGTACACGGTCTACAAAATTAAAGCAACATGTAGCTATTTCTCCTTCTTGTGTCTAATTCATGGTGTAATCATACACACTGTCAACAGATGTCCATACAGTCGTGTTCTGCTTGGGAGGTTGTATACCATTCAACAGACAACCACGCCAATGACGACGTCAGGGCACCTGTCAAAAGGGGTAGTCTGTGCCGGGTAGTCCCATATCCCAATCGCTATGTATACAGTCACAGATAGGGCGATATGGCACAAAGAAGATGCCTGCCAGTCTCTCTGCAGTGGAGGGCCACAAGGAGAATGGAAGCAAGACAGTCTCAATTGATGTGGTCCAATGGCTTAATGTGAATCGTTCTGTTGTTTCTGATGTGGCGACAATTTATAGAGACTGAAAAAATATCCTGATGGCTAAGGCAGGCCGATGACATTCGACATCAGAAAGAGAGGAGTGTTATTTGGCTATAAGGTCATGATGGTACCACCTTAGTACTGCACGGCAACTTGCATTTGACCTTTTTGTATCAAGATAAACAGTGACAGAAGACTTTGACAGAGTGACCTTTATTGTTAGAGACCTGCTGTGTGTGTACCTCTGATGTATCTCCACAGAAGGGAACGTCTAGAATGGAGTCGTCAGCAAAGCACCTGGACATCAAACAGTCTCTTTTCATAGAAGAGTCCTGGTTTGGTCTGGAGAGCGATTCTCCAAGCATTCACTTCCGGAAGGAATGTGGTATACGATTTTGGGACCCAAGCATTGTGGAAAGAGACTGATATTGAGGAGGATCCCTAATGGTGTGTGCAGGGATTATGTGGACCACATGAACTCCTCTTCATGAAATTGTACCAGTGAATCTGTAGGTTTAACTGCTGTCAGGTATTGCAATCAGATCTTGGGACCTTGAGTGCGGTTGTTGTGAGGTGGGTACACAACCCAGACTTTTTATTGATGATTATGATACTCAACCTCATAGAGAACGGGTGGTTGATGTTCTGCTCACTCTCCCAATTTGGATCCCATGAGGCATGTCTGGCATGCACTAGGGAGACAGGTTACATCACATCAGCATCCACCAACTGCTCTTCAAGACTTGCAAGCAGCTCTGCAGGAAGGATGGGCGTTATTACCTCAACATGAGATTGAGGACATCATTCGCAGCATGCCTCATCATTGTTGGGCATATATTGCTGCCAGAAGTGATCACACCCCCATACTGAGCACATTAACCAGTTGTTAGAATGTATGTGCAAATCAGTTAAGTTGGAAAAAATGAAGAACATTTTTGTGTCAACGTTATTCATAGAGCAGTTGTGTTCTTTGTTCTTTACATTGTTTCTACTTAACTATCACCTGTTTGTACTCTTTTGTGGCAAAATAATTGCAACCTTGCAAAATTTCCATTTCTTGCCTTAATTTTGGGCACCAGTGTGTATAGTTAAGACTGCTCTCACAGTTGCAGAGCATTGTACCAAGCACACGTGACATTAAACAAAGGGAGCTTGACAAGTGAGCCATAACTTAGCATTGCCTATAAAACGGGCACAGAATACGGTTTGAAAACGTGAGAGTCTTGGTTCTCGCATTAACGTATTGGGATTCTACTATAAAGGACCTGGCTGAGGTCAGAACAAACAACAACAATTGTAAAAGAGACCAGGAGTACACACTTAGTAGTGCAACGGGGCGGGTTTTCGATATTGAAAGGAAGCGAAGATGGATGCTTGACATTTGTAGGGAGGCAGGAGCAGCAAATTGAAATGTGGTGCTGGCCTCTGGTACCACCTGATGTTACTCGATTCCGCAGCAGGTTTGAGCTACTATGAACTGTCCAATTCACTTTTTGCACACGTGTAATTTTGTCTATTCTGCCAGGTGCCAGAGGCTGCAATCGTGCCTATATAAGTGGAAAACCAAAACGGCCCCAGTAGTCAGTGGTTTTTACTCCTGACGACGATGTCGGAGATAACCATCGAAAGCTCAAGAATTTTATACGAATTGATGCGCATTAACAACTGAGAAGATTTTATTCAAATCATTGCTTGGCCAGTAAGGGAATTAGTGAAGCTAACAACTCATCAAATTGATGAAGATTGAGTGCATTGTCCCTTCTGACTACTTTGTTGTGGCACAGGTCCTCGATCGGGGTGACGGGCTATACTGGATGGAGTGGCGGAGAGAAGAAAGTTGGTAGGGGGGGTTGTAGGGAAGTGTGCCTGACAACTTAGACGAAGCAAGTGCACAGGATAGAAATGTGGCACTGGTGGGTCACTCTGGTGCAGGCTTGTGTGTCGTTTATTGGGAGGAGGGTATAAGTGTAGAATGAATATAGTGGCATAAAGGAAATTGGTATGTGGGGAAGCTATATTTCTGTCCAGGCAGTTTATATGTGGCTGTCTCCAGACATAACAGCAAATAAAATAACTGTAACTAAGCAGAACTGAAATACTATCATAAGGAATTTACCTAAATAGTCCCATTGTGCTTTTCTTACATGACTTCTGTTCCATTCTGCGATCAACAACCTCTGCTCACATACTCACCAAACATCCTGTCACTGCTAACTAGGCCATTAGATTTGGATGTCTTTTCCCATATGTGTTGATCATTGTAAATTTCTGGAGATAAATAATCGGAGTAACTTTTGAAAAGACAATAAGTCCACAAATAAAAATTTTATAGGAGAGACCAGAAACTACTTCTGAGTAAAGCTTTATAATAGTTAATAATTTGAATATTAGAACTTGTTAATGGTCCTAAAAAAAAAGGGATAAGTAGGAAAAATCTCACTCTTTATCTTAAGACTCAATTTCTACTCAGATTTTTGGAGTCTGTGCATTTATTTCATTTCGTTTTTTGAACCAAATTTACAAACGAAAAATTTAATAACTTATTCTTTAACTTTTATTTTGAGCAGTAATAAATGATACAGAGAAACAAGACTGTGTGTCCAAGTGCAGTGTAAAGAAAAATAGTAAAAATTAATGATTTTGGTTTAATGGTAACACACTGTTTGCAAAAGAAATTTCCATTTATTCTGTAAGTACTCATTCAGAATTGTAATTAGGCAGTAAATTTTTAAACACTCTTAAAAGTATACAACTGAAATTGTAAGTAAACTTGTTATTTTAATTATATATTTTTTTGTTTGTGGAAAAAGGCTTTCTAATTCTCTTCAAAGCATTTGATTTCCACATTCCTCATTCAAGCAGTCACATCCTTCATCCTATACTTGTCCTTCTACATTGTTTGCCAAGCCATCTCTCCCAAGAAGTTGAACATAAAATTGCAGGCTTTCGTCTTCACTCCAGTTGTCACAAAAGTGCTGTTTCAGAAGGTTGACTAAGTCTTTCTTTCTTCTGATTTCATGGGGTGTATCAATCTCGCAATGTTTGGATCAGGTATGTGATTGGTTACTACATGTGCTTTTAGCAAGGTTGTGTAACTTATCAGTGTGTCATCCAAGCTGTATGAAGTTTTGATTTTAAAAGTTCTCTTTTCTCCTTCAGTTCCTTTTTGGTATTATGTCTCTTATTCCCACTGGCTTCTTCAGATAATGGCAGAGGTCTTAAAAGTGTAAAATATTCTAGTCTATTCCTACCCTTCGAACACATCTCCCATTATCTGATACAATATGTTGTTGAGAAGTTAATATTTTAGCGTGTTTCTTAAAACTCTTCTCAATTATATAGAAAAATGATCTGCAAGCAAGTGTGAGTGACCACACACTGGAAATGAGGCGTGTTTCTTTCATCGAGTCCGCAGATTAATTTAGAAGCCGCCACGTGGGCATTTCTGTTCTGTCCCGAGCAGCCATCAGAAAGTCATTATTTACTTTTAGCATATTTTTTGTTTCTGTGCTTCCAGCAGCTACTAAGGCTGATGTTACTTCATTTCATCTACAACCAGTGTAGTCTTCAGTCCTGCAGTAGAAATTTGGAGACTTATTTTCAATGTTGGCAATGCAGTTGCCGTGTGTAATATGCTTCACCTACAGCAAATTTTGTGTAGGTGTTGCATTTGTTGTAGATTGACACAGAGAGACAGACTGTTGAGCAATTTTTGTTTCATAATTTTATAAAACTCGTTTTCCTCTTGTTTTATGAGCAGCAAGGTCTGCTTGAACACTTTGGCTTTTGACAAGTGAGCTTACATTTTAATGAGATTCATTTTATATTTCATTCTACGGAAATAGCTGCAGAAATGTACTGTAAGATCACCAAACCGCATATTAGAAGTTTTAAAGAAAATGTTATCTTTGTAAGGGTCTACGAGTTGCACGCAGCTGTGCGGTATGTCAACACGTGCTTGCCAGCCGGCCTATCTGGAATGCTGATGATTCGCTTGGTCAGTAGACGTGCGTCCAGCTGCACTGCGACGGAGAGTATGCGACTGGCCGCCGTCCGCAGCGGGCAGTATTAACTAGCGCAGCCTCGGGCGCGAATATGTCTCTTTCCTTAGCTCACCATGGAGCCTTTTGATACGACTGTAATTAGCCGGTGTTACGGTGTCAGACATAGTGATGATGGGTGCGCATAGCATGTGTGTTTTATAATCCGCCTTCGTTAATAAAACGGTTTAAACTTACTTCTCGTGTTCGCATATTGCTGTACCTCAAGGACCCACCGCTTACAAATCCTGACATAATATTCGTGTAATTATCATCCGGGGCAACAACACAGACTAACCCCCTTATATCTTTAAAGAATTAGGAATGCTCTCATTGTACGTGGATAAGGACTTTGTGATATATGATTTGAAGGAAGGTACAGCCTTTCACTTTCTTGCCTTCTATAATGAATTTCCCTAATCTTCAAATTTGAGATGAATTCTTTGGAATGTTTTATTTTGTATTGCAGTCACCACCTTGTTTTTCATGAATGACATTATCAGTAAGTATTGAGGAAGCAATACTGCTAAGTCTGGTTGTTCTTATCTTTAAAAAACTTGGAAGGTATAGGAACTTGTTCATCGTTTATTGTGAAACGAAACTTTGTAACCAGAAAATTAATTTTTTCAGTCTTTGCAAGGGCACTGTTGTTTTGTGCAGGACACAGCTATAAATGAAGACAAAATCCTGTCCTGTTGCTGTTTGTTGAAGTGTCTGTGTACCTCCTTCCTATTCCTAATGAGAAAGTAGACAGGGATGGTATTGCATTTGAATGTCCACAGGGTGGTTCAAACTCCAACATTTTAGGGTCCTTGTCGTGGCATCTAGAGTGGTTAATGAATAACCAGGAGTTTCAATCCAGAAAATAGTGAAGGAATACATAGCTAGTAAATGTAACAAAATCTACTGATGGTATTTCTGCAACCATTCTGAACTAAACCTTGTTGATTCTGTACGGAATATTTAATGCTTCAGTTGCTGCATTTAAACGATTTATTTGGTCCATGTGACATGTTTCTGAATGATTCATCTCATTCTCAAGTCACTTAAAAGTGTAAGCTGTAAAGCACATTACACTTATTGTCATTTGATAATATCATGCATTCAGTGTGTCATCTCACATAAGTGCACTTTCAGTTTCAGCCGGAATGTTTTGAAAACTAACATATGTAATACGTAATTAAAATGGAAAATTAATTCTGTTCTGGTGGTCAGTTGTCGAAACATTCTGACTGCAATCGAAAGAGCGCTTGTGACTGATGAACATTTCTTTTACATTTGATAATAATTAGTTTAATTTTAACCATGAATGTATAATCAAATGGTGACGCCTTATAGCTTAAATGATTTTATTGTGCTCTTGTGTGATGATGCTATATAGCTTATGCTTTTAAGTGACATTAAAATGGGATACAGCATCCCAAAACATGTCATAAGGACCAAATTAATACTTCAAAAGTAGCAACTGGAGCCTTTCATATTCAAGAAAGAAAATCCATTGAGTAGTCAACTTCATAACAAAATTTTCTTTTGTAATAACTTGCCTTTCTGTCTGCTTCTTTTCTTTTTGCTGCCTAGATGCAGGAGACTAGGCCACTATACATACAATTTCTTCCATATCTGTCATAGTTCACATAAACTGCAAGCTCACACTAAAACACAATTCTAGACAACAAACACTGTATAGTACAGTGTGATGATCACAACAGTAACAGTGTACAACTGAAACAGTGTTGTGAACTTTGGAAGTGCTTCTTGTCTTGATGTCACAGATTTTATTGGACTTTAGGTATAATTCACAGTAGCAGTTGGGGAAAAAATGGACCCATCGCGATTTGAATCAAATTTGCTGCTGGACATACAGTGTTTTGAACAAAAGGCCAAACTTTGCACTTGTTTGAAATGGTTAAAAATTGTGATTTGAATGAAAACAACACCGTAGGTCAACGCAGCCCATCATCTAGAGTAGAAATCCGCTACAGACTAATTTACGATTGTGAGTGGACTTAAGTGTTTCGAAGCATCAGTCCTCATATATTACAGCTTCTTACTCTTAAGTTATATTGCTATTTATTTAGAAAAAAGAGTATAAATTCTTTGCTGTTTTCTGTGATGGGTAGGAGGCTAGAATATTCTTTGTGACTTCACTGTAAGTGTCATTAGCATCAGATGCACCTTGGGTGATTTCATCTCAAATCATACAGGCCATGTCAACTCGTGCTCATCAGTTTCTCTGGAAAAAAATATACATATTAACCCTCTGTATCATAAGTGTTAAGAAATAAAGTATTTTCCTTTTATCTTAATTTTTGTAAGTGGTGCGGCCCTTTGGAATTGTATATTTTGTAAATAACTCTCAAAACAGTAGAGAAAAAAAATTATAACTAATAAACCAAAAGTACTGGAGACCGGGCTGTTTTGCGTTAAAGCTTCTCTTAATGTGTTGAAATTTATTTGACACTTGCACACTTATGGGCTTCCTGTAACTTACAAATTTAAGATGAAAATATGAAATTTAAGTTATTTTTTCCACTTAAAACCTTTTTTTTCTAATTTGGAAAGTCAAAGAATGCTGTCTTTTCTGTCATGTTACCAGATACTACAGACATATATAAACAGTATCTTCTCTGCTCCAACTATCTGTATTATATAAATATTTAATACTAAAAGTGCAAAAAATTGCATTTTTGTGAGTTTTTATGAATTATTTACTCAAAAAACCCCATCTGGAAACTTTTGAGAATTACACAAAATATTGTTTGGTTAATTAAATGAAACAAGAAGTTCACTGTTACCAGTCACCGTTTTATTTATTTCCACGACGCGTTTCGAAGGTTTAAACCTCCATCATCGGGTGGATTTACATTAGTAAGTATTACATTTGTGTGTGTGTTGTGTTACGATTTTTGGAGGAACTTGTGGCACTGCCTAATGGAGAAACGAGACACTATTTCAGAATATGGTTTAGGATTACTTTTGATGAAAAATTAAACTGATATCTAATGGTAAACATTAAATAAATAAACTACAGTACCTTCAGTGATCACAGGTTCCTTTTGCTGTCGTAACACATCACATGTATACTGCCACATTTGTAAACAAATATGGCGTCTGGAATCAGCTGGGTGCAAGGTTCGTATAGCAGAAGTGAAGACATAATCACAAAATGCAAAGAATATACATCATAACAATATTATTATAGAATAATTGCTATTAAGCATTTGGCGGTGTTTGTTTTGAGGTGTCAAATATATGTGTGTGTACTTCAGGTGGTATATAAATCCAATTCTGACAAGTTAAAACAGCAAACATTCATACTCGTTTATACAATGAGGTGAAATGTTAAAATGGGTTAAACTTCATACTTATTGATAACAATTAGGTGAAATGTTACAGACTATAATTACAATGATCATGTTGGCTACAACAGTAAAATCATACATATATTACACTCTTTGTTTGGGGTTAACAAACAGATGTGAAGTGAGGGGCTGGAGGCAGAAGGAGAGGTAGAGAGAGAGAAAAAGTGTGTGTGTGTGTGTGTGTGTGTGTGTGTGTGTGTGTGTGTGTGAAAGGGAAAGGGAGAGGGGGAGAGAGAGAGAGAGAGAGAGAGAGAGAGAGAGAGAGAGAGAGAGAGGGAGAGAGGAAAGAGTGATTATATGAGAGGAAACATTTACATGGCAAGGAGTCTTAAGATTGCATGTTGCATATACAGGGTGTTTCAAAAATGACCGGTATATTTGAAACGGCAATAAAAACTAAACGAGCAGCGATAGAAATACACCGTTTGTTGCAATATGCTTGGGACAACAGTACATTTTCAGGCGGACAAACTTTCGAAATTACAGTAGTTACAATTTTCAACAACAGATGGCGCTGCAAGTGATGTGAAAGATATAGAAGACAACGCAGTCTGTGGGTGCACCATTCTGTACGTCGTCTTTCTGCTGTAAGCGTGTGCTGTTCACAACGTGCAAGTGTGCTGTAGACAACAAGGTTTATTCCTTAGAACAGAAGATTTTTCTGGTGTTGAAATTCCACCGCCTAGAACACAGTGTTGTTGCAACAAGATGAAGTTTTCAACGGAGGTTTAATGTAACCAAAGGACCGAAAAGCGATACAATAAAGGATCTGTTTGAAAAATTTCAACGGACTGGGAACGTGACGGATGAAAGTGCTGGAAAGGTAGGGCGACCGCGTACGGCAACCACAGAGGGCAACGCGCAGCTAGTGCAGCAGGTGATCCAACAGCGGCCTCAGGTTTCCGTTCGCCGTGTTGCAGCTGCGGTCCAAATGACGCCAACGTCCACATATCGTCTCATGCGCCAGAGTTTACACCTCTATCCATACAAAATTCAAACGCGGCAACCCCTCAGCGCCGCTACCATTGCTGCACGAGAGACATTCGCTAACGATATAGTGCACAGGATTGATGACGGCAATATGCATGTGGGCAGCATTTGGTTTACTGACGAAGCTTATTTTTACCTGGACGGCTTCGTCAATAAACAGAACTGGTGCATATGGGGAACCGAAAAGCCCCATGTTGCAGTCCCATCGTCCCTGCATCCTCAAAAAGTACTGGTCTGGGCCGCCATTTCTTCCAAAGGAATCATTGGCCCATTTTTCAGATCCGAAACGATTACTGCATCACGCTATCTGGACATTCTTCGTGAATTTGTGGCGCTACAAACTGCCTTAGACGACACTGCGAACACCTCGTGGTTTATGCAAGATGGTGCCCGGCCACATCGCACGGCCGACGTCTTTAATTTCCTGAATGAATATTTCGATGATCGTGTGATTGCTTTGGGCTATCCGAAACATACAGGAGGCGGCGTGGATTGGCCTCCCTATTCGCCAGACATGAACCCCTGTGACTTTTTTCTGTGGGGACACTTGAAAGACCAGGTGTACCGCCAGAATCCAGAAACAATTGAACAGCTGAAGGAGTACATCTCATCTGCATGTGAAGCCATTCCGCCAGACACGTTGTCAAAGGTTTCGGGTAATTTCATTCAGAGACTACGCCATATTATTGCTACGCATGGTGGATATGTGAAAAATATCGTAGTATAGAGTTTCCCAGACCGCAGCGCCATCTGTTGTTGAAAATTGTAACTACTGTAATTTCGAAAGTTTGTCTGCCTGAAAATGTACTGTTGTCCCAAGCATATTGCAACAAACGGTGTATTTCTATCGCTGCTCGTTTAGTTTTTATTGCCGTTTCAAATATACCGGTCATTTTTGAAACACCCTGTATTAGCTGCCTAAAGGTTGGGGTAAGACATTGGTTAATGCTACAAAATATGCAGATAGAAATACATTTGTGCCAGTAGTTGATGTACATACAGTTTTAAGCTGACATGGGGTACAAACTGTTGGTGTGATGAATTATCTGTGAGTGAGGTCAATCTCTTGTATTCTTGGCAGCTGTCAATATTTATGGTAAATATTAGGGTGTGTGTGTGTTTGTGTGTGTGTGTGTGTGTGTGTGTGTGTGTGTGTGTGTGTGTGTGTGTGTGTGTGTGTGTGTGCATTTTTAAGAGTGTAGGCAGTTGCTGAAAACGGAGATGATACTATTGTAAATATTGTCATTTAATATAGATTCTGGTTGTTTCATTTGATGTTTGTATATTTGGAGTGTTTCAAGGATGTCTAGTTTTCTGCCTTTTGGTTGGATGTGTAGGATGCTAAAACTTGTGTTGTTAACATGGTGTTTTGTTTCATGCAGGTGGGTAGCTATTGCTGATGTGTGATATTTTTTGTTTTTTAGTGCTGCCATGTGTTCCTTGAACCTAATCGCAAGTGATCTGCCTGTCTGGCCTATGTAGAAGCAGTCACAGTCCAAACATTCAGTTTTGTACACACCTGTGTGATGAAGTGGGTTTCGTGTGCCGATGTTGTGGGGTAACTTCTGTCCAATCTTGTTGTCTGTTGTAAAGGATATGCTTATGCCTTTCCGTTTGAAGACATTGGCAATCTGGTATGAAATGTTACCCAGAAAGGGGATTGTATGGAAGATGTTATTTTCTTTTTGTTTTTTGTGTTGTGATTCCTTTGCCATTATTGAGTGTTTTATGGTGTCTACTATGGAGCTGTTATAACCATTTTCAATAGCTGTTTGTTTTATTATTTCAATTTCTTGATCACATTTATCTTCTGAGAGTGGTAGTTGGATAGCTCTATTAATCATGTACTGGAATGCTGCCATTTTGTGTGCTGCGGGGTGGCAAGAGGAGTTGTGGATTGTGGTATGTGTTGTGGTAGGCTTCCGATAAATTTCAAACTTATGCCTGTTATTCTTTATTCTAATGGTGACTGAAAAACTGATTCAACTCACTGCTGTCATCTGTAGTGCCTTTGATTAAAATTATGGTATCATCTACATATCTGTAGTAGTAGATGATATTTTTGAGGAGGTGGTGATTGGAATTCAGGATTTTGTCTTCTAGGTTACTTATTGATATTTCTGCTAGCAATCCGGAAAGATTTGAGCCCATTGCCAGACCATCTGTTTGTTAAATTTAAAATAGTTGTGTGAAAGTGTGAATTTAAGCAGGTCAATTAGTTCATTAATGTGAGTTGAATGGATTTTTTTTGTGTTTATGTAGGTTGGCATTAATTATCTGTAGTGTGGGATCTATTGGCACAGGGGAATATAGGTTTTGTATGTAAAATGAGGCAAGTGTGGCTCCATCAGGTACTTGTATGTTTTTGACATATTGTGTAAATTCTGTTGTGTTTTTAAGTGTTCTCTCATTATTGAATGTGTATGCTTGTTTGAGGATTCTGAAGAGTATTTTATTGAGCTTGAATGTTGGGCTGTTCCTACAGTTCAGTATGGGCCTGATGGGGGTCCCCTTTTTGTGGATCTTTGGTTGTGGTCTAAGGCAAGGTGCTTGTGGGCTCATTGTTACAATGTTTCTTGCTTCTTGGATGGTGAGTAGAAAGTTAATGTTGTTTGAAATGTGTTTAATCTCCTTTTGTATTCTGGCTGTTGGATCTTTATGTATTTCAGTTATGTTGCTGGTTTGGAAGAAGTCTAAAGTTTTTTCTATGTATGTTGTTCTGTCCATTACAACAGTTGTGTTGCCCTTGTCAGCTTTTACAATTATTGCATTATTCACGTTTAATTTAGTCTTAATGGTGTTAGTGCAAACACAGTGGGCAATATTTTCCTGTGTAAAGTGTTGCAAATTTTACAACGTTTTGCACATTTCTCATCACTGAATTTCTAGTGTAAAATATGTGTATTGGTAATACTATTTCCAGCACTCTTCTGTTTATAATAAACTTGTGAGAAATTGCACATAAACCCATCGGCATTGAGTTTTGTGTTTGGGTTGAACTTCTTGTTGGATACAGTATGAAAGAGCGAGGTGTGTAGTCTATGAAAAAAGGCACAAGAATGTGGTGTTGGAAATCTGTCAGAGGCATTGCACAAATATTGCGGTCCTCAAGTAATGGTATTAGCATCACATCCATTGTGCAGGAATTGCTACACTCACTGCAAGAAGAAATTCAGTGACAACCAATTTGAACAATCACCATTACCCGAATGTGAAACTGAAGAAGACAGTGCAGATGCTTATATTCCTGGGTGTGAAGTTGTTGACACATTGAATGTTAGCATTTCTGGTGTAGCCCTTACTGTATCTCCCTTTAAACATCCAAGAAAGGTAAGAAGCACAAGAATAAAACAGTATGTAAAAAGAAAAGAGGAAGAAATTGACGCAAGTTTTACCCAAGCAACATCCTCAAACTTTGTGAAGTGTATAATGTAGATTCACTTGGTGCAGAATCTGAGGATAATCATAAAGGCAGAAAATCTGATGTGTCGTTTCAAAACCTAAATATTGCCGTCTCAACAGCCATCTATATTGAGAAGGTACAGTTACTGACACTGACACCAGTTAACTACTCTGAGCAGCAGATACTGAAATACATACCCACTTCATTGTATTATTTGATTTCAAAAGCTCATAAAATAAAGAATGAGAAAGGTACTTGTGCATGCCCAGATTCTTACTGTGGGCATCCTTTGCAAGATGATATGCTTATTATTGCTCTGGAATATTAGCTAAGTGATGACAAAGATTTCAGCAGGCAAAGTCTAACCAGGCTCATGTTATCTCTGTTAGTGAAAATGGTGAAAAAGTTATAAAGGTAAAAAGACATGACGAGATGAATAAGAGAAGCATATCTCCAATTGAAAAAGGAGAACCTGAATTTAAAAATTGGTTTCCCTAAATTCTGCTCCTTACAACCAAAATGGGTACAATGCCAGCCAGTGAAGTAAGTATGCACATGTATGTACTGCACCAATTTGAAACTTTTTTGTTTTGCCGTAAGTAGTGTCACAGCAATGAGGTACACAGAGATGAACCTGATGTTTTTGTGTGTGTCAAGAGCCTCAAGATAAATGTTGGTTGCAGGAGTGTGCAATGTGTCCTGGTACTCATATGATGACTGTTGCAGCATTACACCTTCAGGATAGTGACAATGATGTAACCTATGCATTGTGGGAGGGAGGAGAGTTGGTGAGGAAGACAGTAAGCCAGAGAAGTTTGTTACAGAGGCTAGGCATTGGGTCGTGAAAGGAGTAGCTCACTATCATATCTGGAGGATTCAGAGACAGGCCATAGCAGAAGGAAAACCAGCCACATCCCAAAATACTGACACATTAGTTCTTTATTTTGAGTTTGCTGAGAACCAGTCTGTTGCTTTGCAGAATGAAATACAAAGCTACCACTGGCACATGTCACAGGTATCAACATTCATATGTGTTGCTCACTTCCTTGGAACATCACATTGTTTTGTTGTTGCCAGAGATGATCTCATTCATGACAGTGCACATGTATGCTTTGCTGTCAGAATGATAATTGATGACATAGCATCTAGAGGCCATGCATTTCCTAAATATTTGTACGTAACTGATGGTGCAAGTTGGTACTTTCAGCAACAGAGGTCATAGAAATAGTGCACGTGATGGGATAGGAGGTCTTTGTAAACATCTTACAACAAAATTTAATCTCCAACATGAAGCTGCTGCTGCTATAGGAGATGCTACTGGATGTTTACACACCATATCAACGTTAGTAACAAACATAAAACTCTTAATACTAAATGAAATTACATTAAGGGAGTTCCATTTAAAAAAGAGAGAAATGTGGTGTGCTATGAAGTCTGTGGTAAGAATTCAATCAAGTCACTGCATCCTGGAGTGGCACATACATTGCAAGAATGCTTCTGCATGAAATGCAGCCTGTGACTGTGTGTGAAATGCAGAGACCACAGTATACATTAGAAGACTTTGTAGTGAGCCGTTTCATTCCTTGTGTGTATGACACAGATAACACAGGCCAACGACAATTTTTTTTTAACTTTGAAAGCTGATCTTTATAGATTTTTTATGAGCTGAATCCAAATCTAACCTTAGTTTTTTTTTGTATCACCCATGGTTTTCGAGCAATGTGCTTTTTATTATATAGTATAAAAATCCCATGCTATACGGTAAATGGGGAAATTAATGAAACACTTTGTTACAACATAAGCATGGTTTGTATTTACAGTAAGCTACTTAAAACGATGATATGTGTTAATAGAGTTTTCACTTGTCAGCTGGAATTGGTTTGTATTTTCTTTCTCTTTTTTTCTGTGATGAGTCGCTTGCTGAACTTCTCGGCGAAGTGACCAACAGTAGTCCCCCATCAGTTGGTGTTCCAGCGGTCTTGTTAGCAGTTTACCATCACTTTAATGTCCTGGTGAAAACGCTCTCCTTGCTCCTCACTCACATCTCCAACATTTTCTGGGAAGTAATCTAGGTGACTGTTCAGAAAGTGAACTTTCAGGCCCATTAAACATCCTGAAGTTTCAAACTTCATTAATATTGTAGCTATAATAGAAACATATTCTGGGTCTTTTTCATGCCCTAAGAGCTTTGCAATGATTTGCTTGGATTATACCCATGGTTTTTTCTCATTTAAGGTCATTGTGGATTCAAAGTTAACATCAAACATCAATTTTCTAATGTCAGGTCCGACAAAGGTGCCTTCTTTTAGTTTAGCTTCTGAAAGGTGTGTAAACTTTGGGCAGAGATACTTAAAACATGCTCCATCTTTAGGCAATGCCTTTACAAACTGTTTCATTGGGCCTAACTTTATGTGTTGAGGTGGTAGGAGTACGTATTTTGTATCTATAAGGTTTTTGCGTAGAATGTTCTTCTCACCAGGTTTTAAAGACTCCCTCACAGGCCAGTTCTTTCTGCACCAGTGTTGATCCCTAGCACTACTGTCCCATTCACACAAGAAACATGGAAATTTGATAAAGCCACCTTGCTGACCAAGGAGGATGCATGTTGCTTTTAGATCACCACATATCATCCAACCATGATCAGAATAGTCTATTTTATTTAACACTGTTTCTAGGTTTTCATAGCTTTCTTTCTTATGCACAGAATGTACAACAGGTATACATGCATACATGTTACCATTGTGTAATAAAACAGCCTTTAAACTAGTTTTGGATGAATCAATAAACAGCCTCCAGTCTTCCTTTTTGTATTCCATACCAAACTGATTCATCAGACTGGGTATGTCTGAGCAGTACACTAAATCACCTTCTTGTTGAAAAAACTTGGAAAATTTTGCTCTCTCTTTCTATACATGTGTATGCTGGTTCCAACTGCCAGTAAGTTCTTTTCTTTTAATCTAGAGCCAAGCAATTCAGCTTTTTCTTTTGTTAAGCTCAGATCCCTAACCAATTCGTTAAGCTCGGTCTGAGTAAACAATTTGGGCTCTAGACTTCCTGTATTACAGTGGAATTAATCATCATCTGATACATCTAAATGACATTGTACATCAGAAAATACTTGTGTTGGAATAGAATTTCAATCATCTGGTGCTTCAGGAACTGGCAAATCTGCACCATGCTCTGTTGGTCAGATGGTGGATGGAAGATTAGGGTAGCTTATTACCTTCTTGTTTTTTGAATTATGACCAGTGATATCAACACTGCAAAAGTAGCAATCATTGGAATGATTTCTTGGCTCCCTCCATATCATAGGAAGAGAAATCTAAAGGCTTTTTTCTCCTTTTTGGACCATTTTCTCAGAGCTTCAACACACACATAACATACCTTATGTGGCACCCAAGATTTCTCTTGATAACGAAGTTTAGACCCAAAGTATGATAGATAAACTTTTTCACAAAGTCTGTAATGTTTCTTTGGTGTTTTTTAATCACAAATTCACCACAAATATAACAAAAACTGTCAGTAGAGTTTCTACAACCACAATTAGACATTGTACTGAGCACATGTACAGGAAACTGGAAAGTGGGATTAGGTTAACAGTAAACAAAACACCATCTGTCAACACAAAAATACAGTCGACCTTTTTTTTTGCCAGCAAATGTTTTTCAGCAGCGCTACCAATGTCATCTGCATTCATTACACCTTTAATTCTTTTAACTATATAAAAGCTGTTAAATGCTTTAAACAGTCGTGTAATTTAATAAATTTAACTGTAAAATGTGAAGAAATGGTGAGTGATACAGTTTTTTAAGTATCACATTTGGATTTCCCAACCTAAAAAACGTAAGAATAAGGTATTTTCAGCAAAAAAGTTTTTCCATCATTGGCCTGTGGAATAAGTGTCTCTCGTGAGCTGCAGGATATAAGAGGGTTGCTCAGAAAGTAACGCACAGCATTTTTTTTCTTCATCAATTCGTTATTGAACATAATGAGAATTACACACACAAAAGAATGGTGTTTTATCTACACACCCTATTTTTCCACAAAATCTCCAGCCTTCTCTACAGCCTTCCTCCATTGCGAAACAACGGCCCCATGGATACCAATACTTGTCCTGGTGGTGAAGCTAATGCTTCACTATGTGAATCACCTCCTCATTATCCTCAAAATGTCTTCCACGAGTGGCATCCTTTATTGGCCCAAACAGGAGGAAGTCTGAGGGGGCTAGGTCAGGTGTGACAGCCATGGAGGGTCTTCCCGACCGCTGCAAATCGTGGAGCTCCGCTGAACCACGTTCTGATGACCTCACCCTTCGTGCACAGCGACGGACTGTACTTCTGTCGGCAGCAGATGCTCCATAGACTGCACAAGCATTTGTGAATATTCCCCACAGTTTCTTTCTCTGCAGTGAGAAATTCAATGACGGCACATTGCTTGTAAAGTACATCACCTACAGACACTATTTCGAAACTGTCCTGCACCTACATTATCTGTTGGAAGTGACGGAAACTTGGTGTGCTCACTCAGGAGACTTCAAATAATACGTATGTGCTGTTTCTCATTTGTGGCATTCGGCGGAGAAAAAAATGCAGCGCTTTATGGGCAACCCTTGCAACTATTTCCTTTGACACCTCATAGTTCTGCCAATGCTTTCAGATAGTCATCATCAAAAGTTCAGTGTGCAGTTCTGATTTTCCAAGTACTGCTCTTGTTGGTTCACCATTGTCTGTGTGCAAATTTAAACTTGGCTATACAAGTTCAATGAGATGGAAAAAAAAGACCCTTTTCAGCAGTGCAGTGTTGGTTGTTACATTGCAGGCAACTTTAATTCACAGAAAGTCATGAAGAAGTAAAATCATAACAGAAGACAATAATATTTTATATATCTCATTTTTGTCATAAAACAAACAGAATTATGAATTGTTTTCTCGCTCACTTACAGTGTTGTAAAATAATTATTTTGATTCAAGAATACCAGTTTTGCATGACATTTACTTAAAATCAGCAATCAATTTTAATATTTAAGTGTCCATGTTTTTTTGACCTTGAGAGTAGAACTAGGTTTACGAAAAAAATTTCTCACATTTTGGACAGACAAGTATTGCCCACTCTGACTTTACATTCCCTAAGTGACCAACTAATATACCATGAAATTTTTAGAACATTAAGGATGAGGTTTATGGAGAAAGTAATTTCTAAATAACCAAAAAATTTCAGATTGTTTCATCTGTATGTACAAATATTTTGACACTTTAAGCATTTCTAGCATTAATGTTATAGCTGACCACTAGATTAGCTTTACTTTCATTCCATTTGATCTGTAGTGAGGTGGTCCTCCAGGATGTTCAACATGTCAGAAAACAATAATACATGACAAATATTTACAACTAAAACAAATAAGCTAATGTAAATTCCACAGGTACCAAGTGGAATGATTTTAAGTGAACGCTATATGAAAAGATCATTTTACAACGTGTGTTTACTAAGATCTCATTAATGCACTGAATTTAAAATTAAAAAGAAAATGTTTTTTTATTTGTAAGTTAATAAACATGTAATAGAACTACTACAATACTTATTTACAATGAACACATTAGCAGCCCTTCCACTGTATTAATTCTCAAGACAGTTAACACCCTGTAACTATTAATATTTGCAAAACATAATTTTGAAATTCGCAAAAAGTTACAAATTTTCGTAGCTTAAAAAAAAGAGCTGAGAAGTGTGTATGTATTAATCATGTCTCATAGTATTGGGAATAAAGTATTTATTTAAAATAAATTCAGATCTCTGTCACTTTTGGTTTCTTTATTACAATTTTTCAATTTTCTCTGTTATGACATTTTCAGAAATACTGTCATTTAAAGAGGTCTGTAGTGTTTTTAACAAATCATCAGAAAATCAAAATATTGTCGTTTTGGAGGGGTATCATGTGGAAATTCAACATATACGAGGGTGAGTCATATGAAAACCTTAAATTTTTTTAAAAAAATATTGTTTATTGTGCAGAAGTGGTACAAAGCTGTATCACTTTTCAACATAATCTTCCCCACCCTCAATGCAAGTTCTCCAGCACTTGCAAAGTGCATAAATTCCTTTAGAAAAAAAGTCTTTTGGTAGTCCGTGCAACCACTCGTACACTGCGTGGCATACCTATTTATCAGAACGGAACTTCTTTCCTCCCATTGTGTCTTTGAGTGGTCCAAACATATGGAAATCACTTGGGGCAAGGTCTGGTGGGCATGGTGGATGAGGAAGACACTCAAAATGTAGGCCTGTGATTGTTGCAACTGTTGTACGGGCAGTGTGGGGCCCTACATTGTCATGTTGCAAAAGGACACCTGCTGACAGCAATCCATGTCGCTTTGATTTGATTGCAGGCTGCAGATGATTTTTTTTTTAGGAGATCTGTGTATGATGCACTGGTGACAGTGGTCCCTCTAGGCATGTAATGGTCCAAAATGACGCCTTTTTCGTCCCAAAAGAGAGTCAGTATAACCTTCCCTGCTAATGGTTCTGTTCGAAACTTCTTTGGTTTTGGTGATGAGGAATGTTGCCATTCCTTGCTCACTCTCTTCATTTCCGGTTGGTGGAAGTGAACAGAGGCTTCGTTCCCAGCAACGATTCTTGCAAGGAAGCCATCACCTTATTGTTTAGAGCACTGAAGAAGTTCTTCACAAGCATCAACATGTTGTTCTCTGCCGTGGCACCCATCTTGCAGACACTTTGTGAAACTGGAGCACATCATGCACTATGTGGTGTTCTGGCCCATGACTAATCTGTTAATATGCTGCAATGTCATTCAGTGTTACTCGGCGGTTTTCCTTCACTATGGCTTGAACTGCTGCAATGTTGTGTGGAGTCACAACTCGTTGTGCCTGACTTGGATGAGGAGCATCTTCCACTGAAGTCACACCATTTGTGAACTTCCTACTCCATTCATAGACTTGCTGCTGTGACAAACATGCATCACCGTACTGAACCTTCGATGAATTTCAATAGGTTTCACACCTTCACTACGCAAAAACCAAATAACAGAACGCTGTTCTTCCGTGGTGCAAGTCGCAAGTGGGGCAGCCATCTTTATACTGATACTGCGACGGTATGTGTGCAACTGCACTATACTGCCACCTATAGACCATTCTGCACGCTGTTTGTAGCATGCTTACCAACTTACAGGATAACGGAGCGAAATTTCGATTTGTTATTGCAAATTTAAGATTTTCATTTGACTCGCCCTCATATTTTTTTCAGCAAACTTTGAAATAGTGACATGACACATTCACTTTTGACCTGTATGTTTTGAGATGAAATCACCCCTTAGACATTTGTAGAAGATATTTATTCATATCACAAATTAATGCCAAAGACAGTAATTACTGTGTGGAATGTTATTTTGCTCAGTGTGTTTGAAAGGGAGGTTGCTGCTTCTCTCTCCTCTCTCTCCTCTCTCTCTCTCTCTCTCTCTCTCTCTCTCTCTCTCTCTCTCTCTCTGTCTGTCTGTCTGGTTTTTTTGTGATGGGCACATTGCTCACCATGTTTGTAGCATTTAGCAAGTTACATGTGTGTCCCTTTGGTGGTGTTGAATAGTGACCATTTCAGTGCAGATAAAAGAATCTACTCCGAATCAGCCATGCAAAATTTTACTGTACAGTTACTGAAGGGCCATGCAAAGTCACTTGCGCAGCTACATGGTTCTTTGTTCTAACAGCAATATGATCAATAGCTTTTGCACTGTCAGGTGCGAAGGCCTTTTCCTCCTATAGTAACGCGGCATCCCTGTAGGTCGTTCAATGCTGCTGCAAGTGCAGCTGCTCAAGGACCGATGCCGTCTTTCTAGATACGTTACTTGTATAACACTTCCTTATCTAACTGCAACTTCCGCTGTTGGCACCTTATCAACTTCCGGTTGGAGGGTAATAGTGCGTGCGATGCCTAGTAAAACTAGAGGCATCGCGCCCGTCCGACCAACCTCCCCTATCGCCCCTCCTTTTATACAGCTCAGTGTTGCTCAAGGTGCCTCACACAGAAAGCATCCCAGGATGCCCCTGAGAGCTACAACACCAAAAACAATCGCTTCTTGGCTTTTGGCAAGGTCAATGTGTAGTCTTTTAAAGTTAACAGTCGAGAAATTATTGCTTATCGGGCATTTCAGATTTGTGAGGTGTACAACAGAGATAGGGGCACATTGCCTTTGGTTCTTAGGACAAGGAATCATCGCAAAATAAATGAGTCAGTCTCTGTGTCTGTATGGGTTAAAGGAGCTCTTAATTGCAGCAAGATTAAAGTCATTGGTGGTGTCACACATTATTATAGAAATTGAAAAAAAGTGCAGCAAGTTGAATTATTGAAATTGAAATAAAGTTCCCTTCCTTCTACCTGTCCTTTATCCTTATGTATATTACATAAAAAAGACTACACATTGATCTTGCCAAAAGCTGAGAAGTGATTCTTTTTGGTGTTGTAGCTCTCAGGGGCACCTTGGGATGCTCTCTGTGTGAGGCACCTCTGTGAATCGCGGCTCATGATTTGTTGCGCAACACTGAGCCGTATGAAAAGAGGGGCGATAGGGGAGGTTGGTGGAACCAGCGTGATGCTCCTAGGTTTACCAGGTATCACGCGTGCTATTGCTCTCGGACCGGAAGTTGATACGGTGCCAGCAGTGGAAGTAGCGGTTAGATAAGGAAGTGCTATGTGAGTTATGTATGTGGAAAGACAGCGTAGTCGTCGAGCAGCCGCACTTGGAGCAGCATTGAACAACTTACAG
The DNA here is from genome assembly GCF_021461395.2 of Schistocerca americana. Classification (NCBI taxonomy): domain Eukaryota; kingdom Metazoa; phylum Arthropoda; class Insecta; order Orthoptera; family Acrididae; genus Schistocerca; species Schistocerca americana. Next base: position 424,455,217 of record NC_060122.1, read on the forward strand.
GGATGCCGCATTATTATAGGAGGGCAGGAGGTTTAAAAAAAAAAGAGGCAGTACAATCAGTGATCAAAACGAGCTGGCTAACTTCATAAAATCGTATTTCACCAGTATTGCAAAAGACCTGCAGAGCAAATTTCCAAAAAGATCTGATATTCCAGTGCAAAATTACATTAAAAAATTCAATGGTTTCGCTCCCCACTACTGAGAGAAAAGTAAACAGTATCGTAAAACAATTAAAAAGAAATCCTCAACAGGACTGGATGAAGTCCCAGTTTCTGTGTTAGAGTGCATAGACAGCATTAAACCCCTTTTAACTGACATCATTAACCAGTCTTTTAAGACTGGCTGCTTCCCAGACTACCTGAAACTAGCTAAAATTATACCTCCTCACAAAAAAGGTGATGTTGAAAACAGGAAATTACAGGCCAGATGGTGACAGCCTCGACGTGGCCTACCCCCCCAGTATCGTGCCGCACAACGATCGCATTGCGAGAAGAAAATCGAAATGCTCAGAACGAGCTGCGACACGAGAAGCAAATGTCACCACCAAACGGCGGCCGGACGTAGTAATACCTCCCGGCCCTCACAGGCGAAGTTACGCAAGAGAGCGAGACAAATGCCTCAGTTTCCCCCCCGGAGCCAAGTGCGTGGACGAATACGTATATGCCAAGTTAACATAGAAGGATACACGAGGACAAAAGGAGACATCCTCACAAAGCCACTAACAGAAGAAAAAATTGATGTGCTGACCTTGCAGGAAACACATCTATCAGAAGAAAATATCTCGAGACTTCTAATACCAGGCTATGAAATTGTGGGCTATAAAGCCCATAATAAACACGGTATTGCAACACTGATCAAGAAAGAACTGGTTGATAATATTGAGGAAACTATGCACCACGAATTTGCCGTGGTAATCAAACTAAACGATATGACTGTGTATAACGTGTACAAGCCACCTTCAGAAAAATGGGAACAACCTGTTTTACCTAACCCACAACACCCTGCAGTCATGATTGGCGATTTTAACTCCCACCACCCCAGATGGGGCTATCAGTCTTGCGACAAAGAAGGACTCATGCTGGCAGACTGGGCAGGTATAAATAATTATACATTAATATACGATGCAAAAGATACCCCCACCTTCTGTTCAGGAGCGTGGGGCACAACATCAACGCCCGATCTTTGTTTTGTCTCATCTGGAGAAACTGGAATAGCACTTCCGTCCAAGAGAACTGTACTGAGCCGTATTCCTCGGAGCCAACACAGACCAGTTATTATAGACCTTGGGATCCAAATACCAGTAATAAAGAGCCCCCCTATAGCCCGCTGGAACCTCAGGAAGGCTAACTGGGTTAAGTTTAAAGATACCATTGAAAATAATGTAAACAGAATTCCCCCAATTCCAGAAAATTACGACAGATTTACGAAGTTAATTATCAAAGCGGCACATAACTCAATACCAAGAGGAGCACGGAAAGAATACATCCCATGCTGGACAAAGGAGTGCGAACAACTACTCGATGAATTTAACAAAACAGAGAATCCAGAACTAGGAGAACAGCTCATAAGAGCTATGGACGAGGAACGCAAACAGAGATGGCAAAAGCGGATGGAACAAATGGACTTTACGCACTCCTCACAGAAGAGCTGGAGTCTACTGAGGAAACTTGGCGGAGCACAATTCAAGGGACGGAACATCAATAATAAAATGACCCCTAACAAGATATGCTCTTCTATACTACAAACATCCAGAATCCATGCCTCCGCCTCGAAGAAAAAAGAACTGCACCAACTGATGAACGAAGAGCTAGATGCAAGCGAGGAGGAAGCAGGTTTAGCGAACTGGGTAACACAAGAAGAGATAAATATAGCACTAAAGAAAATGTCACCTGGTAAAGCAGCTGGCTGTGACGGCCTTCTTCCAGAATTCTTGAAGAACCTCGGGCCAAAGGGAAGAGTATGGCTGTCTTCTCTTTTCTCTAATATCATAGATACCAGCCGGTTACCAAAGCAATGGAAAAACGCACAAGTCATAGCCATCCAGAAACCAGGGAAAACAGGAGAGAATGCTAAAGATTATAGACCGATATCTTTACTGTGCACCACTTACAAGCTGTTTGAACGAGTCATCCTAGGCAGAATAGAAAGTAAAATAGAAGCTGCTCTTCCCCCAGAGCAAGGCGGTTTTCGAAAAGGAAGAGACTGTTGCGACCAAGTTCTCGCCCTAACCACTTTCATTGAAAGAGGTTACCAAAACAAAAAGAAAACGGGCATGGTATTATTAGATCTCACCTCAGCATACGACACCGTGTGGACAAAAGGGATACTGTATAAACTGTCAAAAGTCGTGAAATGCAAGAAGATCATAGATCCAGTCAGAAATATGTTGATAAACAGGAGATTCAAGGTATCTCTGAATGGGAAAACAAGCAGCTACAGGACACTACAAAATGGTCTCCCCCAAGGGTCTGTGCTGGCTCCATGCCTTTTCAATTTATACATAGCGGACATCCCAAACCTGGAATCTCGTTCTTTTATGTATGCAGATGACATCGCTATCGCGGCTCACGCCAACACTTTCGAAGAACTGGAAGAAATTTTAAACAGGGATCTGGAACGACTACAACAATATTATGACAACTGGCACCTCAAAGTAAATCCGACTAAATCCGTGGCATCAATAATGCACTTGTGTAACAAAGATGCAAATCGTGAGCTAAAAGTGCAAATAAAAGGTAAATTGTTGAAAAACGATAGAACGCCAAAATATCTGGGTGTTAAGCTAGATCGCACTCTCACATATAAGAGCCACCTGTACGAAGTCGCCCAAAAAATGAAAACAAGAAACAACATCATAATGAAACTGGCAGGAACAACCTGGGGATGTTCCACTGAAACTCTACGCACATCAGCACTGGCACTTCTGTATAGTGTAGCGGAATATTGCGCACCCGTCTGGGCCCGCAGTAGGCATGTCAGATATATTGATGTGCAACTTAACGAGACAATGAGGCTCATAACAGGAACAGTAAGACCCACCCCGAAACCTTGGCTGCCCGTCCTTGCCAATATCGAACCACCCTCGATTAGACGTGAAAGAGCAATCCAGAGGTACAAAGAAAAGCTCAGGGACCTACCTCCTCCCCCTGACAGATTGATGTCAAGAAATCCCTTCTGGAAAGAACTCAAACAACAGATTGATATCGATAACCTGTGGAAACAGCAATGGCAGGAAAGCAAAGTGAATAACAGTTTCCTTATTGAGGACCCATCTCAACGAGTTCCAGGCTTCCAACTCCAACGTAGAGTGTGGGTAACTCTAAATCGTCTGCGGACAGGTGTTGGTCGGTGCGGATATTTGTTGAAAAAGTGGGGTTTCTCCCAGGACCCCAATTGTGAGTGCGGAGAGAGTCAAACCATGCAGCATATAGTTGAGTGCGACATACACGGACTTAAGGGAGGAAATCTGATGCACATACATGTGATAAGTGACCAAGCACTTTTGTGGCTGGAAACCCTGAAAATTTTATTGTAAATCATTGATAATGTTAATTTAAATTTTTATGTTGATGTTTGTAAGTGTATCACGCTTTGCCTGTAGCTGAACAAGAAATAAAAAACAGGCCAATTGCTTTACTTAAAGTATTTTCCAAAATAGTAGAGACTTTAATGAAAGACAGACTTATGAGATACTTAAATAAATATAATCTTCTCTGCAATGAACAGCATGGCTTCAGACTGGGCAGAAGCACTGAAACCGTAATAACTCAGTTTACAGAAATTGTTCTTGAATCACTAGGCAAGGACGGTTATGTAACTGGATTTTTCCTAGATCTATTGAAGGTCTTTGATACTGTTGATCAGGACATTCTTCTACACAAGTTGGAGTCTCTGGGAATCAGGGGAGTGGTAAATAAATGGTTCCGATTGTACCTAAACAGAGTGCAGAGATTAGAAATTTCGCATAGCACATCTAAATATGTGGTAAATCACTTATCTGACCAACAGTATGTTAATATAGGAGTCCCACAAGGAAGTGTTATGGGGCCAATATTGTTCTTAATTTATGTTAATGATTTTCCACAATGTGTGGAGCCTGGAGAAAAAGTACTTTTTGCTGATGACCGTAATATACTGATTACCAGCAAGACACCTGAGCTGCTATTGGAAAAAGCCAATGAAGCACTAGCATATGTTTACAAATGGTCTACAGAGAACAGAGTAACTCTCAAAATTAAGAAAATAAACAGCATGTACTTTAGAATAAACAAGAAGCACAAGAAAATAAACAGCATGTACTTTAGAATAAACAAGAAGCACACAACACTTCAGTAACAGATGTAACTAACATTAAATTCTAGGACTGCACATCGACAGCCAGCTAAAATGGAATGAACATGTCATGATTATCTCAAAGAGGGTCTCCACAGCATGCTACACGCTTAGAATTCTTGCATCAGTATGCAATGCCGTCTGTGTTAGGTCAGATTACTTTGGTTATGTGCATGCCATCCTTAGCTACGGAATAATCTTTTGGGGAAATAGCTTTCAGATTAAAAAAGAGAGCTGTAAGAATAATGACAAAAAGCAATAGATGGGCTCATTCCAGAGAATTATTTAAAAACCTGGGCATTCTGACTATTCCTTGCGAGTTTAGTTTTCAGACTGTAATGTATATCAGAAAAAATCTCGTCAATTATAGCTTGAATAACATTATCTGTGATCCTAACACAAGGTTGAGTCATTGCCTCCATTTAGCTCTCTGCTAAAAGCAGAGAACAGTCTCATTTATCGAGGCATGATAATCTATAATAAGCTGCCACAGAATATAAAAGAAATTAGCAGTATGTATTCTTTTAAAAAAACTGTGAAGCTGTTTTTGCAAGAGCATTGTTTCTACACTATGGATGAAATGAAAACTGAAGAATTGTTGGTAACACCTAAAATAAGTTATACCTAACATCATTCTTTTTTTATTCACGTATTATGTATTTATGTCTGCTAGTTCCATATCAACACACCTATATATTTATTTAAACAATATAAATTATCTTTTGTCATTTATGTAATATGTGTGCAGGGCTTTGTATTTATGTATTTTAGTTCTACATCAAAATAACTATGCTTATTAAACAATGTAAATGGCATTTGTTAAGAAAATATTTAGACTTCATACCATAATTTGTACATTCACTGATGACATCCATACAATGTATGTTGTCTAAGGATGGATACATAAGTAAATAAATAAAGTGAGCCCAGTTGGTGAGACCTGAGATCAGGTTAGTGAACCCAGGCTTCTTGAGGTGGGAATTTGTCAGCACTGTCAGTCTTACTAGCCATAAACTGTGGACATGCTTAGACAGCCCACCATTTACTGTGAGTTAGTTAGTTACATGTTCCACAGATCATTTTGCACAATAGATCATAACGATGTGAAACAAGTCATTTTATATTCACATTGCAGATTAATTTGTGAGTTAGTAATTTTTACCCATCACCTTTTACACATTACAGTATGGAATAGAAAGAGTTTTAAGGGGAAATGTTCTCAGTTTGTTTGCAAATTTTACTTTGCTGTCAGTCATTTTATATCACTAAATAAGTTACCAAACATTTTCGTTGCTGCTTTTATACACACCCTGTGGTAAAGACAACCTTAATGTGAAGTAATGAATGTCATTTTTCTTTCTGGCGCCGTAATTATGTACAACATTGTTCCTTTTGAACTGTAGTGAATTATTTACAACAAACTTCATGAGCAAATAAATTTGCAGCGAAGCATTAGCCAGAATGTCAAACTCCTTAAGCGGATGTCTACAAGATGACCATGGATGAGTGAGTGATAGTGGAATTTGTGTGCAACCCATAACTTGAATTTTTGTTTGAAAACTTATTTTAATATGGTATTATAAATCAAATAATTATCAACCTCAAGATGAACTACATGCCGCTGGGGTAATGGCTGTTGAGGTGAAACAGTCAATAGCAAGCAAGCTCTGAGGCCCTTGCCACATCCTAGTTGTATTAAGGTTACTTTGACTGCAACTGTCTGTCTAATTACCCTCTGTTCATGTAGGTGCACATGTGAATTTACTGGAGCCCCTTTATTCAGTTTAAAAACACTCTCAGTGGATTTGGAGTTCCTTTGCACAGTACTGACCTTTAGTAACCTACCAACTCCGCTTAGAACCTCCGGACTTGGTGTCTGCGGAACACAAGTTGAAAACACATAACAGGACACACTCAAGGTGTAAATGTGTTAAGATTTTGTGATAATGCAAATAATTGAGAGAGCATAAAAAAATCCCTCATATTACATTCAAAATAATTGTATGAACAGACAGAAAACGTAAAGTAAATGAAAAGTTCAATTATCAAGGGCTTCTTGCAAAATCCTCTACTCAGATTTGTGAGTCAAGCAGCTATGCTCCTTAGAAGTAAGGAGCTTGAGGACCACTTACTGTGAAACTGTACAGTGCCCTAAATTACAGTAAGTGTGTGTAGCATGCAGAGATATAACAACAATGAGTACTTCAGATCTACAGAAGGAACGGAAGAAATGAAGTTATGCAGAAGATTGTAATATTATTAGGAGGATTATTGGCAGACTTAAGAAGACTACAGCTTTTGTACTAATCTTTCATTCCTCTGTTTTGGCCTCAGCTATTTAAACAGAATGACTTTACCATTAAGTATGCTCTTTAATCCAAATCCATGAAAGGTTTTGTAAGTGCCATAAACTGCTTTGGGGAGGAAAAATAAAGCTTCCTGTAGGAATTATCTCCAAGGCTGCTCATGAAGCAGGTAACACATTAATATTGGTAATGAGCGTATCACTTATTCTGAAGTAGAAGTGTTAAAGTTCTCCATGAAGTCAAGGTGACTTTGGACAGTCCGGTTCTTATCCCTATGCTTGGATTTCACATTTTGCTTTGTCTGCTCATATGTGTCAGCTGTAGCAGCAGTCCCATTGACCAATCCTTGGTTTCCCATCTCAATATCCATGGAGGAATATGTGATTATCCATAATAAACACCATTGGATTTTCATCTATGGAAGCTGTGAACTGTTACCAGAATCGAGGCCATGCTCACATGTCACCTAAGAAAAGATGGTGGTAAGCAACTTGATGTCTGCATAGGTGTGTTGGCAGGTTGCTGAGGTTGACAAATATATATCAACTGTATTTCTATCCCATAAACATGCTGGTCCTGAAAGCCCTTTTGCCTTTTGGATAGTATGTTTGCATTTTGTCAGCATTGTCTTCATAAGCTTCTTTGTCTGACTTGTTCTCTGTGTCATCTAGCAAATCCTGTAATGTCATAGTGTGGTCAACTGTTCTAGGGTTTCTTGCAGGTTGCCCTGCCAATGTTAAGTTTCCTGTAGGTTTCTAGGGGGCTGTCCTGACAGTGTTCAGTTTCCTCTGCTGGCACAGAAACAACAAATGCTGTTATGTGGCTCAGAAAGTGCATTGTGTTAGAGTGCAGAATTGTTTGCTTGTCTTACACTTTGGTGATAGTTAGTTGTACTTGTGTCCTTCATGTTTTTGCTTATTACCACAAGGGTGCATTTTTACTTGCTAACTTCCATCAGGTGGTTGCTGTTATTAAGAGATGGCACTGCTCCAGTATTCACTGTTAGCAACCCTTAGGAATGGTCACTGTTTGCTAAAAGAAGGTGCTGTTGCCTGCTTGTATGAGCAGCCTCCTTTGTAATAGACAATAATACACCAACTGTGCGGTATTGTTCTGCCACCAGTATGCATGCACTAAAAAAAAAGAATCGTTAATGTTCTTGAGAGTGCAGTATAGCATTGCCGCACACTTACCTGCTTGTGCTGAAACTCATGTGGCTTTATTTCATTTTGAGTCACTCAGAACCTTGTCTGTTGATATTGCATCTTCCTGGATCTGTGCAGCACTTAATCTGTTCATATACTCCCGTGTTTTGTCACCAAACTATTGCTATTCTTTGGTTGCTGTCACAGAATCCATTACAGTTACAGTAATTACATCGCACAAACACGCTGCAGAAGGCAGCACAGTCTACGTTTTCTTTGCGGCACCAACAGAAGGGGTAAGAGTCTCTTACTCCCCAACAGTGGCATATCAAGTCTGAAACAAACACTTACTAGTGATGAATATTTCTAAGTCTTTGTGTTTTTTTCTGAATCGCAAATTTAAATATTTCTTGTGTAGTGTGTGTGTGTGTGTGTGTGTGTGTGTGTGTGTGTGTGTGTGTGTGTGTGTGTGTGTAAAGTAACGTGTGTTTGTATGCCCAGCATCCTCCCAAACCACTGGATTGATTTTGACCAAACACTTCACGAGTAACTCACACTGTGGGGGTTAGAACCACTTAGTTCCCACAGGAGCAGAGATGCAGGCAAAAAATGTTTTTAAAGCACCTGTCATGTAGGATTCCAGGTGTGTTGGGTGAGGATATTATCAGCTTGCCTTATTGACTTGCTTTGCTGGGCAACCAACACAGCGGGGGTCAACTGCAAATAGGCATTGCAGAGCAGAAGGGTGGGGTGCTGGAAAGAAAGAGAGAGAGAGAGAGAGAGAGAGAGAGAGAGAGAGAGAGAGAGAGAGAGAGGGGGGGGGGGGGGGGAGTGTTCTGCAAGTAGTATCGGCCTGCCTTGCAGGGGCTTCACTTGCAAATGGGTGCAGCTGAATAGAGATAGTGGAGAGGAAATAGATGATGATAGAGGGGAGAAGATACGATGGACAGAGAAAAGGGCAAAAGGAGATGGACAGACAGTGAGTGCAAGGGGGGAGAGGCGATGGGGAGAGAGAGAGAGAGAGAGAGAGAGAGAGAGAGAGAGAGAGAGGGAGGAGCAGGACACTGACAGATACATTGGGTTTAGGAGATCAACAAAGGAAAAGGGAGGAGGAGAAGGTCGACGGAGAGGGGAAGATGGAGATGGACAGAGAGAGGGAGATGTACTGAAGGAGGGGGGAGGGGGGGGGGGCGGGGGTTGGTCAGAGGAGATGCGTGCAATACAAATAAATGCAACATCTAAGCTCATTAGGTTCTGCTATTAAAATTAATACTTTCTTTCTGCTGGGCATGTTCCATTATTATTATGTGTTCTTACCATCCTTATTTATTCATTTTATTTTTAGAGACATCTGGCTTGTCACATCCATTGTCCAACCTTTTTATTTTTGTACATGTACTTTGGCCAATGGTTATGTTTCTTTCTTGTGCTTTTAGTCTGCCACAACTTCATATTGCCAAATGTCAGTGCCACTAACTACCAGTTTACTAGTATATGTGTCTACAATGTTAAAATGATTACTACCATCAATGTTTTTCTCTCATTGGGGCAGTTGCAGTCATGAAGAGAATTGTTCTGTGGGTTAAAACACCCTCCCTCCAGTTTCATATTTACCCATTTGTGTGTCAACTTATTCCAGTATGACTTACTTTCATCACTCTCAATAAAAGTGCCATTTACCTTTCAGATATCGGAGAGTTACACTTTCATTTACAGTTTCAGAATACACGTCACACTGAACACTATAATGGTATCTCCATTCTCACCAAATGGTTTCCATTCTACACTACAATAGATGTCCTTTCCGACAAAATCGTTACTAGTAACAGATGATTCAGAGATACACACATCAAAAAAAGTTTTGCGTCAGCCCGGTTTCCAGAACTCCTAAAGATAGATGTTGACTGTAGGTATTGTATCACAGACACTGTCCCTTTGACCGTTCAGTGATGTCACTAAACCCACCCAAAGATGTAAACAACCATGCATGAGCAGCTCCTATTAGATGGAGGGGGTCCGACAGCTGATTAGTTAAGAGTCATTCCACCAGGAAGGAGGTACACGGCTTATCTGTAGTTCAACCATGCCTGGACCGTCAATAGCGTGGTTCGATTGCGAATGCATTGTTACTTTGTGCCATGAAGTGGTCTCAACAAGGGAAGTGTCCTGACGTCTCGGAGTGAACCAAAGCGATGTTGTTTCGGACATGGTGGAGATATAGAGAATCAGGAACTGTCAATGACATGCCTCGCTCAGGCCGTCCAAGGGCTACTACAGCAGTGGATGACCGCTACCTACGGATTATGGCTCGAGGAACCCTGACAGCAATGCCACCATGTTGAATAATCCTTTTTGTGCAGCCACAGGACGTTGTGTTAAGACTCAAACTGTGCACAATAGGCTGCACAATGCGGAACTTCACTCCCGACGTCCATGGCGAGGTCCATCTTTGCAACCACTACACCATGCAGCGCACTACAGATGGGCCTAACAACATACTGAATGGACCACTCAGGATTGGCATCATATTCTCTTCGCCGATGAGTGTCACATACGCCTTTAGGCAGACAATTGTTGGAGACGACGTGTTTGGAGGCAACCCGGTCAGGCTGAACACCTTGGACACGCTGTCCAGCGAGTGCAGTGAGGTGGAGGTTCCCTGATGTTTTGGGGTGGCATTATGTGGAGCTGATGTATGCCGCTGATGGTCATGGAAGGCACCGTAATGGCTGCACGATACGTGAACGCCATCCTCCGACCGATGGTGCAACCGTATCGGCAGCATATTGGTGAGGCATTCATCTTCATGGATTTAAATTCGCGCCCCATCGTGCACATCTTGTGAATGACTTTCTTCAGGATAATGATATCGCTCAACTAGAGTGGCCAACATGTTCTCCAGACAATGAACCTTATCGAACATGCCTGGGATGGATTGAAAAGGACTGTTTATGGATGACTTGACCCACCAACCACTCTGAGGGATCCAGACCGAATCGCCGTTGAGGAGTGGGACAATCTGGACCAACATTGCTTTGATGAACTTGTGGATAGTATGCCACGATGAATACAAGCATGCATCAATGCAAGAGGACGCATCTACTGGGTATTAGAGGTACCGGTGTGTACAGCAACCTGGGCCACAACCTCTGAAGATCTCACTGTATGGTGGTACTACATGCAGTGTATGGTTTTCATGAGCAATAAAAAGGGTGTAAATGATGCTTATGTTGATCTCTATTCCAATTTTCTGTGCAGATTCCAAAATTCTTGGAACCGAGGTGATGCAAAACTTTTTTGATGTGTGTATTATCATGGCATTAAGTTTCCCAAGTTCATATTTCTCTCTCTCTCTCTCTCTCTCTCTCTCTCTCTCACTCACACACACACACACACACACACACACACACACACACACACACACACAAAACTGTGTCTCTAGGCTTTTGTGTGCAACAGCGAAGTGGTGATTCTAAATATGGCTGTTCATAAGGTGCTGTCCAGCACTGAATTGGCAAGTGATCAGCTGCACTATATTCTGTCTCTCCATTGTAACAATCTGTTGTCATCAACATTTTATCGGCCACAATAGTTGACTGGTGATGATGGTGGTGGAGGTGGAGATGGAGATGGAGGGGGAGGCAGTTTTTCCTGAACTGAGGTAATCACAGAACTACCTCGACATTGTGTAAAATGAAAATCCCAATGTCTACATGGTCTTATAGTGAAGAATGTATCACAGCGACACCCACAATGTGGTCATGATCAATGACCTCAACTGCCACAGCAGGAATCAGTACGAAGTCTGACAGCATTCCATTAATGGTGTCCATTAACTTCTTGAGGAATGGCCCACAGACTGCAGAAATTGATTGAAAGATGTAATGTGTGCTTTTCTCTCTATATATTTTACTGCGTTCAGTTGCCATTTCGACACTGTTGTTTTCAAGCACACTCAGTTTCTGCCATTGCGCTATATAAACCAAATTATAAGTGGTGAAAACTTTGATGTATTACATCCCACTTGACAAAATCTCAAGAAGCAGATGGTGATATGTTCTTCCATCTGCATACAAGCGACAAAGAGTAGTGTAATTAGGTCTGTTATGTGATTTCACCTGTTGCTGCTTCTGATTTTGTGAAGTGGGATTAATAAATAATATTTCCCATCACTTATATTTTTATTTATGATATGCTATTGCACCAACTGATTGTGCTTGAAACTGAGATAGAGCTGAAATTGCAACAGCACACTCTGGTATTTATTGTCAACAGTCTTTTGACTGGTTTGATGTGGCCTGCCATAACTTCCTCACCCATACCAATCTATTCATCTCAGAGTAGCACTTAAATCCAACATGCTCAGTTGTTTGTTGAATATATTCCAACATCTGTCGTCCCGTACAGTTCTGTCTTCCCTTACAGTTTTTACTGTCGACAGCTTCCTCTAGTACCATGGAAGTTATTCCCCTATGTCATCTTAATACATGTCCTCTCTTCCTGTCCATTATTCTTGTCAGTGTTTTCCATATACATTTCTTTCCTTACCATTTCTGTGGAGATCCCCCTTATTTCTTATCTTATCAGTTTACCTTATTTATAGACAGCAATATGCAGAAATGATCAATTTCAAACTTTTAACTTTGAATCAGGAGCACATTCAGTTCCTTTCTCCAGCACAGAAGCTGTATCTAATTCAGTTGCTCTGAAGTGTATTATATAACAACAGCTACACTTTGATACCAGTTCTTAAACAAATAGTACAATCTTTGGTGTATTAGCAAGTGTCAGTATGACATTGGACAGTATAAGTCGTGTCTTTGTGCTGAGGTGTTAATTTAAGAAAGACAATTTTAGCTACCACAAGCATCAAGTTTTTAATGTTTCAGGTGATGTTTTCAAAATGAGACATAATATTAAGATCATTATCATTGTACTAAGTTTCTCAACCAAAGCTTTTACACTGTGTTAGACTGAATTACCAGAAATCTGGTGCCGGTAATTCCAGTTGCAATATCCAAAGCTTGTATGCTGAAAACTTTAGTGCCTGACCTCAATTATAATAATAAAATATTATTACATATTGCAGGATTACGATAAAATATTGTTACTAAAAGAAGCAGTCTTGAAAGATCCATTGACATTTGTTGAGAAACTTCAAGCTGGATGGATACCACCACTTCCTGATAGAATGTTCGTTGATGAGGTATGTAGTATATCTGATTTGCTTAAAAATGACTTACAGTGAAAAAATAGTACCAAATGTAGTAAGAAAAAATTCACGAGAAAATGTAAGCACTCACCCTATAAAGGTAGAGGAGGTATTGGACAGACAGATATACTCTCTCATTCTTCAGCACTGCACACGGAGTTCCTGTTTTCTGACACTACAGTCTGATCACAGTGTCCGGGAAGAGATTTATATTGTATGATGTAATGATTATAAGTTTGATAGGTGAGCTCTGTTAATTAACAAACTTTATTATGTGCCTATCTCATGCTCTTCTGTAGGGTGAATGATTTACCTTTCTCATGCCATTTGAATTGCGTGTTTCAAGAATTTCTTAACTGTTTGTTTTACTCTAATGTGTCCATCCCGGTCGAGTTGTTTGCAAAACTGATATTTTTTAGGTGCTGTGCTGTTGAAAATCATGAATCAATATTCTCAGCCAGATTAAAAATTAAAATTAAGTCTTTTGATGCATATTTGCTACATTAAACTTTAATGTGTGTGATTCTGTTACTGAGTAAGTTGACTTCGGATAAAGACAATGGTGGCTGTTGTCAAAAGCTTTGAGAGAGAGAGAGAGAGAGAGAGAGAGAGAGAGAGAGAGAGAGAGAGAGAATTAATGCAACAAGTGCACCAAGAACATTTAATATAAGATTAACATTTAATGTAAGATTCAAAGTTGTGTTTTCATTTCTCATATCACAGGTTCCAAATATTGATTGGAGTAAATACGGTATAGCACCTGATAGTGAACTGCTAAAACCTCAAGATAGTAACCTTTGTGACGTATCTCAGAATGACATAGAAGATGAAAATGAGAAAATACGTGTAAGAGGGAGAATATTTGATGAAACAAAGCCTGAGACTTTCAACAAGGTATTAGGAGTTCTTTTGGAAGTAATAGTTCAATCATTGTTTGCATATGAATTAGATGACAGAGTTGTATACATGTATTAAATGATTATTTTATTTGTTGTTTATTAATTTAAGTGGTCAGTGGGCATCTCTTCTTGTTGAAGGTTAACAGAGTTGTTCCCACCAAAGTTGTTACTTTAAATACAAAATTCTGTTTAATGCACCAACATGACTGGGCATATTTGGTATAGTAGAAGCCATTTTCATCATTAGCTGGTGTATTCTTAATCTGAAAGCTACATGGTGCAGAGGCCAGGGTCACTTCTGTTGGACTTCCACTGACAAATATCTTGTTCTAGCGAGGATTTAGGTTTAATGTTAGGATCACTTTCAGTGGCATGCTCCTTGTAAATATGCATAGAAGGTTGCTTTGCTCAAACACAGCTGTTTAGTGGCATGTGATATGGAAATATGTAAGAAATAGCTTGTTCCGACATGATTTGGATGTCCAGACATTTCCCAGGGGTGGAAGTGGTGTATACAATCAGTGAAAATTGAGAAGAACTGTAATCAGGCTTCTATTTTTCAGCCTGTCACATTAATGAAATTAACACAATGAGGCATTTAATTAAACTTTGTTTAAAAAAATAATTTTTTTCTTTGTTGGATAGCTTTGGTCGCATGAGGAACAGCATCGTTTGGAAGAACTTCTAGTTAAATATCCATCTGAGGAGAATGAAACTAATAGATGGAGAAAAATTGCAGCTGAATTGGGTAATATTTAGTAATACATAAATTATTGTACAATACACAATAGGTGTAAATTGTCCAAGTAGCGATACCTCACTGATTTGCAGCCAAGTAAGACACCTTGAAATTTGTCATCTGATAGCCCAAAATAAGGTTAACATGGGTTGTATACAGTCAATTGCAACTGATAATGTTTATGACTGTAACTTACTAGTTTCTGCTTGTGAATTTGATGTATCAGTGTTTGTGTTAATTTTTCAGGCACCCGTACCCCAAAGCAAGTGTGCAGCCGTGTGCAAAAGTATTTTCTGAAGCTTCAGCGTGCGGGACTGCCTATTCCTGGGAGAATACCGAAGACACCTTTACAGTATGAACTACTGAAGAAGGCAAGAACACACACTGTAATAGTTTTTTACCATTTTGCTTGTCGAGGCTGTTGATGGACAACATCCATTATCAAGCTAACAGAATGAATGCTGATAAAAAAACTGTCTGCAACAACTATATTCAGTATTCTGCTGCTGATACTGCTGCATGTGAAAGTAACTGTGCAAGTATCCCTCTAGGGAATGTTGCACAGACATTACTGTTCATGTTTTATGCAAGCACTTCAGTGGATAATGTTGGAAGCTACATGAGGATGTTTGTGGGTAATGCAGTTATATAGAGAAGGTCTTTTATTGCAGGGAGTGACAGTTGTCACTGAGAGAATATAGGGGTTATAAGGCTTTGTGGTATTTGTTACATTCAACTTGCAACTATAAATAATATGTCAGTTGTTCAATGTGAGCAGCGAGTGAGTTTGTCCCAAACTGTGAGCAGTGTGTCTGGAGTAAATTGTTGCAACAGTGTTGTGTCTAAAGTAGGTAGATCAGCTGGTAGTGGAGGCACATACACATGAACCTCCAAATGTAAGAATCACATGGCATCAGATCATGTGTGAACATGGAGATCATGCAGAACTAGCTCGACATCTGGTTCCTTGTAGCCAGTCCAGTGATTGTGTACAGTGTTATTTAACAAATTGTGTACTGAGTTATGCCAGTGAGGTGATGCACCATCTTGCTGTCAAGTAAAGATTTGTGGTTCAGCTTCGTCCAATGAAGGAAAGAGACATAGTTCTAGGGCATCGAGATAAGAAACACCAGTTACAGTTGCTTCACTGAAAAAGAAAGGCCCATAAGCTTTCTGCCCGGATATGACACAAAAATCATTCAATTTAGGGGAGTCTTTATGCAACTGTACTATGTTGTTGGATTTGCTGACCTCCAGATATCACTTCATGAGTGTTCAGTTTCCATCTTTGGTCAAATGTCAATTCATCAATGATGATGACACAATGCAGAAAATCTTCATCATGCAGCAACATTTTGTTCACAAAGTTGGCATGTAAACTATAGTCTTAGGTTTTGGAGCTTGTAACAACAGCAAATGATAAGAACATAGTTGTAAGTGTATCCCTATGTCTCCACATAGACATCACTGGAATTGCTAGTAACGACTAGCCTTTCAAACTAATTTCTTGAGGCTATCCATGAAAGATTCTCACTCATTCAACACATTCTTCAGTCATTGTTGGTCATTTGATACTCTTCCCTTTGCACACAAGTAAATTGCTTATTATTTATAATTGTAAGTTGAATGTAATAAATACTGTTGTGATGTAGCAATGCAGTGGTGGCGCTGCGGTGTACAGGCATATATAATGACATCCAATGAATGTCAATTTTGAAACACACTGTAGTTAAGAAAGACCAATTGTCATTTAATTACAAAAAGACTATAAATAAGTGGAAACAGTAACAACCATAAAATATCTAGGGAAAATCGACAAAAATTGAGACTTAGTGCCAGTCACGCTTTTATTACACGCATATATTTAAACCACAATGCTTTCTATAGGTGAACCCCCAATTAGCTTTTCAAGAGAATTGATAAAACGATTTTATCACAGTTAGGTTTTTTTTTTTTAATACAACATTTAAGATCAAAGAACAGGGAAAATTTCAATTTAAACTTTCATTCCTCTTTTACCTTTAAGCACAACTAATATTAAGATAGCAGCTATGAACCAGCATAACGTAAGCATACTTGGAATCAACCAAAACAACTTTCAAATTATGTTCTGCGTTCATCTGCCTGCATTTAGAATAAAAAATTTTAAAAGGACCCACAGATAATCTTTACATAAAAAAACAAATCCCATCAACTAACCTGACAGACAGAAATCACACAGATCTCATTAGCAATTAACAAGAAAAGATTTAAATATATGCACTGATTGCACCATCCTGCATTTCAGAATAAAGAATATTGAAATGACCACAGGTAATCCTTACACAAAACACACATCCATTACTACATTGAATTTATAGCTCACACGTTAACATTACCCATATACAACCCTCCTTCCAAAATGACATCTTTTCCAACAATAATCAAATGAATAACAGGATACACAGTACTCAGCTGCGTAACACGTACTGTAATAAATATAATTCTGGTCAAGGCAAGCACACCCATCCAAAACCACGTGGTCTCAACAAGTAACCTCGATGCGCACTGATACCATACTTCTCTACAACCAACTAAATTATTTAATCATTTGAGCAGTAAATATGCCAATACACATAGGCTGAACAGTTGCAAATGGCAATCTCGACCAGCATCACCTTTCTTTATGTGGCTGTTTAACATCATACGGAATCCACTATTCAGTGAATGGCGGTATACAGCAGTTCCAGTGGGCCCCTTCATAAACTCTTCATGCTCACTCGATCCAACAACAGCTTGGAACCTCCGATTGACTGATCTTGTGCCCTGACAGTGCAATGGAACACCAGGGAAAAGACTGCAGCTACTCTTCATCAGCCCTCTCTGTTGCAGTAAGAAGTTTATGACATCCACCTCTGGAGGGTTCTGGCCACATGGTGACAGCAGCGCAGGCACGACTGATACTGAAATGCCCCCTCAGTCATGGCGTCTGCCTTAGGGAACACTTGGCGGGAATTCAAAGGAGACTACAAAGAGTGAGAAACAGGCTGGGTGTAGAAGGCGGAATCAGTGTTAAGGCACTTGGAGAAGGAGATATAAAAACATGTCCAGAGTATGACCGTGAGGGTACATGTGCTTGTAAAGGTAAATTATGGTACCTTGAGGGCAGGAATGAGTGTATGAGCATGGGAAGAGAGACTTTTTGGACCTAGAGGGAAAAAGAGTGCAAAAACCTGTGAGATGGAGAAGGATGGAGCTGGGAATATAGTGGAGGATGTGGTAGCATCAGAGATGTGAAATCTTTTGGCCTAGAGGGCAGAGATTGGTGTGGGAACATTTGGGAAGGAAAGTTATTGTGCCCAGAGGGCATAGATGGCTGTGGTAACAGTGGAGAAGACAGTACAGAAACCATGCTGTTATTAGGCACAGAAAAAAATATTCAGAGTTATTGTGCATTGATGAGACCTGGGAAGAACATTCGTAAGACAAGTACGCACAGATGAGGCACAGTAAAATGATTCGGAAAGTGCGTGCATAGATTAGGCATGGGCTGGGACAGGCAGCAGGGAATTATGGAAGTGTGCAGGTGTGTGTCACTGTGAGAACCATTTGTGAGGAAATATTGGGGGTGCAGGTTCCAGTGCTGTGGCAAAAGGAGGGCACTGCATAAGTGCTGCTTAGGACCCTGGAGGAGCACTGGGTACTGTGGCTGGAGTTGTCTGGTGTCGTGATGACGTGAATCTGCCAAGAGGAACCAACCATAGAGCCAAGGAACTCTGACCAGCGGCCCACATAGGTTGTCCCAAGCAACAACTGTGGGCAACCTGAGGGAAACAAGGCGACCCTGGAGATAGTCATATTGTCATCCAGTGAAGGACTTGTGGTGTAGAAACCAAATAAATGCGGACTGCGGGCCGTTGGACTGCATTGCTCTGAGTCTTCTGCCTGAAAGAAATGGACTTATTAAAGTCAGGAAATAGTGGGCAACTACATCTGAGATAGGATGAGGTGGCTTAGGAAGGAAAAGGTAAGGGCACAAAACAGGGCTGCGGCCAACATTAGAGTCCACATCAGTCCGTGGAGCAGAGGCACAGTCTTAGTAAAGCCGGCAGCACCCTACAACTGTAGGTGTCCACTGACCTACGGATTGTGCCTTGTGAATCTCTGAGGGAGGAACAGCAGTTGGCACCAGCCTGAGAACTCACCCTATTGTGCATGGAGAGTTGTCAGCAGGAACTAGATCTGGAGTCTGCAGAAGGAAGTCCGCAGAAAGATGAGCCACAGTGCTAAGTCAGGGACACATTGTTCGTGGCTTCTCTGGTAGGTAGCAGGTGATAGCGCAAGAGGGGGCACATGGTCCTGTGCTGCTGCCTTGGCTGGAGGACTTGCTACCCCATTCAAAGAACCTACCGTACCAACGGCAGGCTGATTGCTTGCAGGAGTGGGACCAGAACTGGAGCATCACTGAGAAGGAGCAGTAGTGACATTATGTATCACAGAAACTGACATCGTCTTGTGTGGCACATAAAGGAGAAATGCAGCCCGTGACTGAAGTGGGGCCAGACATGGTGTGTGTGTGTGCACATCAGGGACAAGAAGCCAAGCAGCAAAGGCATAAATCTTTGGGGGGCAAGAATCTGTGAAGAACAGGATTGGGGGCCATAAACGGTACTACCACAGAGCGACATAATGCTCAAGAAGTATCGCAAGAACACCTTGTTGTGAAATGTGGAATCATCTCGCCTACAGGTGTGGAGTAGTGCGAAAGCACCCACAGGGTTGCCACAAGTTCTGGAAATCGGGGAATATCGGGGAAATTTCAAAAAAGTCAGGAAAATTTGAAAAATGCTGGAAAAATCTCGTTTTTCTCTCTGTAGATGAAATGGTTTGTTTACTGAGACGTTGTGCATTGTCACTGGCTGGGCGCAGCCGAGAATGTGTGCCGCTCCCCTACTCCCCCACCCATACTGCTTCTCCCCTTCCTACCACTCCCCTCAGCTTGCTGTCAGTGCTGCCACCACTTCTTGCTGCTAGCCTAGCAGCTGCCGACAATAGGTAGGGAGGTGTGAGAAGCGGTTTCTTTGGATCTGATTCAGAGAGGTTGTTGACACAGTAGCCAGAGACTGCATTCGTGTATGCATGAGTTGTGTTTGAGTGATTGTATAAATATGTGTGTGCTCTCATTTTCTGACAAAGATACAG
Source organism: Schistocerca americana (assembly GCF_021461395.2). Lineage (NCBI taxonomy): Eukaryota > Metazoa > Arthropoda > Insecta > Orthoptera > Acrididae > Schistocerca > Schistocerca americana. The sequence goes on from NC_060122.1 coordinate 424,475,031, forward strand.
ACGAAAATTTAGTTGTGAGAGAATGTCTGAAGATGCACAAATGACACTAGAAATGTAAAAGATAGTCACATTATATTGTCACCATGGCAGTGGAATCCACCCAGATTGTAGCACATGCGTGAGACACTGACTTGAAAAGAAATCTTGTTTCTAACTGATATGTACACTGAAGGGGTAAAGAAAAAAGACAACAGTTTCAACTAAATGTCAAGGGATCGCAATTACGAACAACCTGCAATTGGAACCGTCACCGAAAAAATGCTATGGGAAAGGCGAACCAAAGACTGTTGACAAATCACTACGAACTGCGACAAACCTACTAAAGAGAATGCCTGCACTACACTTCTCTGGCCTCTTCCAAATGTTTTGCTTTGTAGTATGGGATCCTTGCGAGATAGGGATGACAGAGGACACTGAAAAAGTTGAAGTAAATTAAACTTGTTTTACATTACTGCAAAATAGAAAAAAGAGTCACAGATGTGATACACAAGCTGGGGGCAGTAATCATTAAAATAAAAGTGTTTCACATTGTGTTGATTTCTTTTCACAAAATTTCAGTCACCTTCTTTCTTCTCCAAATGCAAAGATATTTTGTTGAATTCAAGTTATATAGGGAGAAATGACCATTGTATTAAAATAAGAGGAATCAGAACTGAAACAGAAATATTTCAGTGTTCATTTTTTGTCCACATGCTGTTTGATAATGGATTGGGTTAAAATAGTCGGAAAGTGGTTGTGTGAACCCTCTGTCAAGCACTTAACCGTGAATTGCAGAGTAGTGATGTAGATACCAAACATTTTTGAATATATCATGACAGATGAACATGTGTGCCAAACAGGTACCTGAATCTGGATCTCTAGGATTGGCACAATGTTTCAGTCAGTCATGTTTCCTTCCGTATTATTTCTGAACACTGTCGACAGAGATGCCTTATGGACTATATGGTACTAGCACCACTGAAGGGAACAAATTTGGTGGAGGGATGTGACTTACCGTACTGTAGGAATATACACAGTGAGCTGTCAAAAGTCATGGGATATCTCCCAATATTGTGTAGGACCTCGTTTTGCCTGGTGTGGTGCAGCAACTCTATGTGGCTTGGACTCAATAATACATCGGAAATTCCCTGCAGAAATATTGAGGCATGCTGCCTCTGTAGCCGTCCATAGTTACAAAAATATTTCTGGTGCAGTATTTTGAGCGTGAACTGGCCTTTTCATTATATTCCATAAATGTTTGATGGGATTGATGTTGAGCAATCCAGGCGGCCAAATCATTTGCTCTAGTTGTTCAGAATGTTCTTCAAACCAGTCGTGAACAATAATTGTGTTCCGGTGACATGGTACATTGTCATCCATAAAAATTGCGTCATTGTTTGGCAACATGAAGTCCATGAATGGCTGCAAGTGGTCTCCAAGTAGCCGAACATAACCATTTCCAGTCAGTGATCTGTTCAGTTGGAACAGAAGACCCAATCCATTCCATGTTAACACAACCCACACCTTTATGGAGCCACCACCAGGTTGCACAGTACCTTCTGACAACTTGGGTCCATGTCTTTGTGGTGTCTGTGCGACACTCAAATCCTACCATCAGCTCTTAACACCTGAAATTAGGACCTATCTGACCAGTCCACGGTTTTCCAGCCGTCTAGGCTCCAACTAATACAGTCACGAGCCCAGGGGAGGCACTGCAAGTGATGTTGTACTGCTAGTAAAGGTGTTCCCATCGGTCATCTGCTGCCATAGCCCATTACTGCCATATTCCACTGCACTGTCCTAATGGATACATTTGTTGTACACCCCACATTGATTTCTGTGGCTGTTTCATGCAGCATTGCTTGTGCGTTAGCACTGACAACTCTACGTTTTCACTCGTTAAGTGACAGCTGTCGACCAGTGCACTGCACATGGTGAGAGATAATGCATGAAATTTGGTATTCTCAGCACACTCTTGACATTGTGGATCTCCGAATACTAAATTCCCTAACGATTTCCGAAATGGGATGTCCCTTGTGTCTAGCTCCAACTACCATTCCGTGTTCAAAGTCTGTTAATTTCCATCATGAGTTCATAATCACCTGAGTACAAATGACAGCTCTGCCAGTGCACTACCCTTCTATACCTTGTATAAGCGATACTGCTGCCATCTGTATATGCGTGTATCACTACCCAATGACTTTTGTCACGTCAGTTTATTAGTTGCGTTAAATTCACTGAAGTGTAATTAAGAGTGGAATCTGTTCAGAATTGCTGAACTTACGGTGTTATGAATATGTTATGACAAATGAAAATTTAGCAAATATATGTCTTGAGTAGGTAATTGGTTTTCTTATAATGTTGCAAATGACATTACATTATTTTCTGCAGCCATCTCACAAACATCAGAGGCATAATCATATGTCATTGAGACCAACAACATTTTTCCCTTTGTGGAACCCACCTGTCTACATGACAGATACAAATGAAGACAGTTGTAGTGTGATACCAAGTCCCGCTGAACCGACCACAGCTTCTCCTTCTGTTACACATAGCAGCGAAGACAACAGCAGTAGCAGTAAATCTGATTTGGTGAGTATATTTACTCACAACCGACTTTCTGTTTTTTGTGACTTCTATTACTGACTTTTCTAAAAAAGACATGAATTTCTGTGTAAAATAGTGATATGTGTAACATGAATAAGTATACAGTTCCACTATTTTAATGAAATGATAGAAAGAGATATCAAAATTCTTTTAACTGAAAGTAAAAATTAATATACACGTGTGTTCTTGGAGTGCTTTCATTTGTACATAGTTCCTCAACATACATTAAAATTTCTCTCTAAATGTAGCAATGCATTCATTTTATGGTTATTATACTTCAAATAGCTAGACACTTCATTTACTTAAAACACGTCCATTTAACTGCAGGAAGGAATTTAATTTTTATGATAGTAAGTGTAATAAAAATGTGTGGCCAACAGTTACTAGAGGAATTTTTTGGAACATTTTTCCAGAAAAAATAGCGATCTTTATAATATTATAACTTATTTCAATACACAAAGTCATGAGTACATTTAGGTTGTTTATTTTTAGATGACCAGTTTCGATTTTTAAAGAGATAATCTTCAGATCTAACTTTCTGTGAAGAGGAATAAAATGCAGTGCTTAAGTTACAATTGAAACGGAAACTAAAATAAAATAATGTAGTAAAAAGGAGCAGCTGCTGTATCCTTCATGATGGTAGGAACTTTGGCATGGAGCTGGTGCAGGCATGGGGAATGCTGCTACATACAGCTCGGCTACCAGAAGTTAAATAGCAGAAACCCCTCACAAAGTCTCTGGCATAACCACATTGACAGTCAATGGCCATGAGATTTGATTAAGTTGTGCTAATGGGGGGTGGTGGCACTAAATTCAGATTCTTGAGGAAAAAGACCTTGTTTCACAAAGCGCCTAGCATCCATTGCACGTTGGCCTATCAGTTACTCATATGATTTCCTGTTGGTTTTTGAACACATTCTAAGTTGATTTCTGAATGAATCATAAATTGATTTTTGAATGTGTGCATAGTGTATGTGATGTCTCCGCCAGATGAATCCCCATTGCATCTAGAAATAAACTTTTCTGAAGACAAAAAGGGGACATGGGTATACGAGCTGAGCGGAATAAAGATGAATGGGTGAATGCCAATCGCTGTCCATGTGGTTGATGGGTTTGCAAATGATCAGTGTTGTTATAATTACTAGCTAAATCCATAGGTTCCGACTACCAGAGTGGAAATAAATGACTAACAGGAATAACAGGTAAGAAAGATTACATATTAGCTGTTTGGTGTATCCAAGAAAATGAAATTTAGACAAAAAATTTTTGGCCAGACTGCTACACTAGTAAGGGCCAGTTGTAGTCTCTGTCTAGCAACCACTAAAGTTCTATTCTGAGAGTAGCGCGGAAAACTCAAACACGTAATAACGCCTAACCGGAGAATAAACATAGGATAATTAAACCGGTGATTGTGGCAGTGTTAGTGAAGTTAACCGTAGAATAAATTTTGACACTGTCAGGAATAGTTACAGAATTAGTGATGACAAGATTGTTTGTTAGAATGAGGAAGGAGAAGAAACAGGGACATCACACAAATAATGGAAGAATATGACGATTCCAAATTTATATAAAAATTTTCAATCTCGTGCTTCAGAAGCTAGAGCGTGTGAATGAAATGTGAAATTATTTCCTAATGTAAACGTTTCTGCTTGTAGTAGGCCTAATAGGCATTTGATATTAGTACTTCATGAATTATGCGATTCAGTTGTGTTATAAAAATGACCATTTGTGCCAAAAGAGTGTCGCTTATTTGGTGTGTGTTAAAATTGCTGCTATATTAGCCAGTCCTATTTCATTTTATCTGGCAGACAGTGACAAAATACACGTAATGAGATTGAGAAACCACACTAGTCTTGGGTAATACTTGTCTTAACAGCTTTTTCAGTATTAGACAATGACATTTCGTTTTTTCATGTAACAAAACGTTTGATGAACTTTGATGAGATAATAGATCCTTTCCCAGAAAGGAAAGCACACCATGTAAAGCTGTAACAAGATTAGAGACAAAAAAAAAACTACGACTTAAGGATTGAAGAAATGGGTACTGTCTTGCTTATCTCTTGTCTTTACTAGTTTTGTGTATCCAATATTTAATTTTATGTCACACAAAGCAGTAAGTTATTAGCTTATGCGCAAATTTTCTGAAGAGTTCTTGTTCTCCTGGTTACAAGTAATCGCATCCAGTATTTTTAAAAAAAAAGAGAGGCAGGATGTCAAACCGGCCTGGGAGCAGGAGAGGCACCGCAGGACGTTTAATTTCCACTGTCCTGAATACAGTTTGATGGCACCCATTACAAAATACAACATGTTTGAATTCCACAGAGCGAAATACAGTGACGTGCGCATCTTGCCTCAAATTCTCGAGGGAGGGGCACAGCCACTATATAGTATTGCCCCTGTTCGGAAATATCATAGATCCGGGGCTGATGACAGAGCAGTCTGAGTTGTAGTGGGGAGGTTGGTAGTCTCCACATGACCCGTGTTTACGTTTAGTGAGTTTGCTGTTTCATCTTCGTTTATTGCTCTCACATCAAATGAAAACAAAGTGGATTTCTGTGGCTGGGAGCTATCATTCGTGTAATTACGGAAGACTAAAATATGTTACTAGTTTCAGATTTTATTTTATTTCCACCTTTCTGACAGTCATTAATCGCCTTCAGAACAATGAAGTTATTTTTCTCGGTTTGCTAAAGAAATTTGACCTTTATTAATCTTTTCCGCTGAGGCAGTCAATTTATTTGAAATGAAGTGTTTAATTCCACACTATTGGCTAGTTTCAACTGTCCACTGCATTTCAAGTGTACGTTTTCATCTTCTAGCACTTATGGTATTATGCCACAATAATGAGCTAAACATGAGATAATACAGTATTGGTACTCCAAGAAAATTTACATCCAATTCTGGACATACAAATGTGCACTTTAAGCCGAATTATGCATTTTAGTATGGTTCACGAAATTCCGGTGCTCTTGGAATACACACTAATGTCTTGTTTCTTTTATGAGATAATATAAGATCTTTTAATGTTTTACACATACGAACATACGGGCTTCCTGCATCATTGTAGATGCGCTCTGTGACAACTGCTGAAACGAATCTTTTTCTAACAGGTCACGGGAAATTATTGCGAATGGTTGTTTGAAAAGTGTTACTTTCAAAGTAAATTTACTTTTACGCAAAATGAACTATGTGTGCAAATGAATGATGAGTTTCTTAAATCACAGAGCGTTTTACTCTCATTTAAAAATCAACTCTATGAGGATGACCATTTAGAATAATTTCGAGCCCAGTAGATCAGACATTTATGTAGTTGTTAAAAATTTTATTGGCACTTTTGTGTGATGTATTTTAAAGTGTAACACCCGCAGAAAAATCAACAATATGTGTGAATGCTTAGCTTCTCTTGCAGCTTATTCATCTTGGAGACCAATATTATATGTGAAAGCTTTTCTTTTCTTGTAGCAACACAATGTATACTAATTTAAACCATTAACTTTTCCTATTTGTGTATTCTTGCTACTTAACAGTGATGCTGCTATTAGCCGACTACATCACGAGTTCTATGCTCTGAATATCCGCTGTCATCTGCTGGCGAGATCACGTGACATGAGCTATGATTGGCATACAAAAGCACATCACAATCTTGATTTCAATGGTTTGGAAAGTAACATGTGGTTATTGGTGGAATTCGAATTTGTACTTTCTTAATACGAAAATATGCAGTGTGCATGTTGCTGCATATCAGACATCTTTCCAAAACGTGTTTTTTTCCCCTGAGTTTCAATTTCTAAAGTGCCGAAAAATTTTATGCCGGTGCATAAAACTATAACCATTCAAAGGATTGATAAGTGTTACAGTTCCGAGGTAAAGTATAATTTCACTTAATGCGGAAAAGGTGTATTTTCATCTGGGAGAAAGTGTATTTCTAAGCGGGAAATGCGGCAATATTTTTTCCTTGTCCACGTATACACCCTGGGTATATCTTACACTTGGTAAAAAGTGGATTTATGTCTTGTAATTCAGACTTTACATCTGTGTTTTCCTTGTAAGCTGTGACTCGGCCATTTAAACAAAAAACAGTTACATTTGGACAAATGTAACAACATGACAAACAGCTAATTTGCATGAAATGCACTTTACATAAGTGTGTTGCACTAGCTACACATATGTGTCAGATGATGGTACTTACCGATTCCACTTTGTTTCCATGGTTACTAGCTGGTGTCCCTCTTGCCAGTGGTAATTCATAACATTCTTGACTAGTGGTGGAACGTATATCATCTCCTTGGTTACCAAGTTGGTGCCCTACTGACTGTCTTTGCTACCTTTACACTTACCGGAAGGCTGTGCAGAGGACAAGTCACTTTTAAATGCACTCTGTCTTTGGGTAGTGACTGTTTCTTTAGTCTGACACTTTGTATAACCTTATATTCTTCTTTACAACATCAAAATATTATTTATTTTTCCTCAAGAACCAAACTCCTAATAATATATATATATAAAATCTAAAAACAAAGATGATGAGACTAACCAAACAAAAGCGCTGGCAGGTCGATAGACACACAAACATACACACAAAATTCTAGCTTTCGCAACCAACGGTTGCATCGTCAGGAAAGAGGGAAGGAGAGGGAAAGACGAAAGGATGTGGGTTTTAAGGGAGAGGTTAAGGAGTCATTCCAATCCCGGGAGCGGAAAGACTTACGTTAGGGGGAAAAAAGGATGGGTATACAAAGAATGGAGGTCTCTGCACCAGAATAATTTTTTCACAGAGATCACTCTGTGTTTTTCTAGCTGTCAGATACTTTCCACTGCCCTAATAATGAAGTACAGTTCTGCGCACAAACTTTTTTAGAAATTCTGTAGATTTCTGTTCTCATTTATATCCCTTCCTTGGAGAATCGAGACACATGCTTACATCTGGAGATTCTTCCAATGTTATAACACGGTTAGTACTCCATACAGTTGATTCTGAAATATCACAAGTTTTTGCTGTCAGTTTATTTGCACAAAATTTGTATTATTCCTGGTTTCTTTACTGTTTGCCAGGCAAGGAAAAAACCTGTTTCAGCCCATTCAACATTCCATTTGTTTTTGAATGTTTTGTTGCACTTTATGGACACTGACCGGTGTAGCACTATATGTATGCCCTTGCTCCTGCTCACTACAAAACACAAGTCATTGCACTTTTTTGTGGAAGAATGAAACCACACGTGGATACATAATACAGGGCGGCAGTGTTGTGTATTACAAGCTGGAGGAGCTAACCCCCATCATTGCTACAGTGTATATGGCAACAAAACTGTCAACCATACAAATCACAGCACTTCGCACCTGTAGACATCACACAGTGGATGTGACCTTGAGTTGCCTACTCTGGTTACAGCCATTTTAGCAAGTAACTTCTGCAAGCACTTGCCGAGTTGTTGATATTAGAAGAAAAACTTGTGCAAGTTTACTTCTGCAAGTCCCTTGGACTAGTTAATTTCAGCAAATTGCTGCAAGTGTTTGCAGAAGTATTTCCACTAGAGATGTGTCGTGTGATCGGTAAGTGAATATTTACAGCTAAAAACCAGAGCAGTTGCCATCGTTATTGCATTATTATTATTATTATTGGAGAAAAATCTTGACAAAAATAAATAAGTTAAGGTAAAAAAGAGCTGTTTTGGTGGGAAAAAATGGGTATAGAAGTGCACTTATTTATCCAGCAACACTGTTGAATGATTAAAGTGAAGGAGTTTCCTCAAATTAAAAACTTTATGAGAATGTTGTAGGTGTTGTATACAGTTTTCAAAAATCTCTTTTGTATTGTACAATAAAATATCCAAAACTAGGATACAGAAGTTCTGCAAGCTGTATCAACAAGAGATCACTTTTAATTATTCTTAGACTTTCACCAACAGTATTTATTATTTTTATTACAAATGTAATACTTTAAAAAACAGGAAACAAAAATTCTGCAAGCTAGATCACCCAGAGATTGTCTTTTAGACGCTATTAGATTTTTGCAAAGATTATTTTTTACTAACGTGATGCACTTTCGTTTCTGCATTAACATGTGCATCTACATATATACTCTGCAAACCAGTGTGAGGGTATGTCCCATTTTACCAGTTGCTAGAGTTTCTTTCCGTTCCATTCGCGTTTGGAGCACGGGAAGAATGATTGTTTGAATGCCTCTGTGCATGCAGTAACTATTCTAATGTTATCCTCATGATCCCCATGTGAGCGATATTTACGGGGTTGTAGTATATTCCTAGAGTAATCATTTAAATATGGTTCTTGAAACTTTGTTAATAGACTTTCTCGGGATAGTTTAGGTCTATGTTCAAGAATCTTGCAGTTCAGTTCCCTCAGTATCTCTGTGACACTCTCCTACAGATTAAACAAGCCCGTGACCATTCGTGCTGCTCTTCTCTGTGTATGCTCAATATCCCCTGTCCTTGAGCAATATTCTAGAACTAATTGCACAAGTGATCTGTGAGCAGTCTCCTGTGTAGATTGATTGCACTTTCCCGGTATTCTACCAATAAACCAATCTCTACCACCTGGTTTACCCACGACTGAACTTTTGTGGTCATTCCATTTCATATCCTTACAAAGTGTTACATCCAGGTATTTGTATGAGTATGCCGATTCCAACAGTGACTCATTGATATTGTAGTCATAGGATACTATGTTTTTTTCATTTTGTGAAGTGAAAAATTTTACATTTCTGAACATTTAGAGGAAGTTGCCAATCTCTGCACCATGTTGAAATCTCTCGAGATCTGACTGAATATTTATACAGCTGCTTTCAGATAGTACTTCATTATAAGTAAATGCATTGTTTGCATAAATGTGATTTTACTATTAATATTGTCTGCAAGGTCATTAATATACAACAAAAACAGCAATGGTCCCAACACACTTCTCAGGGGCACACCCAAAGTTACTTCTACATCTGATGATGACTCACGATCTAAGATAACATTTTGTGTCCTCCCCAACAAAAAGTCCTCAATCCAGTCACAAATTTCACTTGATACCCCATATGATCACACTTTTGGTAATAAGTGTAGGTGTGATACTGAGTCAGATGATTTTCAGAAATCATGCCGTGATCCAAAGCTTTCAGTGTCATGTGAGAAAGGGTGGGTTTCACGTGATTGATGTTTTCAAAATCTGCACTGGTTGGCGTTGAGGAGGTCATTCTGTTCAAGATACTTCATCATGTTTTGCACTGAGAATATGATCTAAGATTCTATAATAAATCAATCTCAAGGATATGTTTATGTTAAGATTAAAAATTAACTGAAATTGAAAGACATTTCTACTGCTATTCTGCTTTCTCTTGTGGTGAAACAAAGAAATCGGTTAAATTTTTTGCACTTCCTTGGCTGGCAATGACCAAGTATATACACTATGTGATAAAAAGTATCCAGACATCTGACTGAAAATGACTTAAAATTTGTGGCGCCCTCCGTTGATAATGCTGGAGTTCAATATAATGTTGGTCCACCCTTAGCCTTGATGACAGCTTCCACTCTCGCAGTCATATGTTCAATCAGGTGCCATTTTGGGGAATGGCAGCCCATTCTTCAAGGGGTGCTGCGCTGAGGAGAGGTATCGATGTTGGTCGGTGAGGCATGGTACGAAGTTGGCGTTCCAAAACATCCCAAAGGTGTTCTATAAGGCTCGGGTCAGGATTGTGTGCAGGCTCGTCCATTACAGGCATGTTATTGTCGTGTGTCCACTTCGCCACAGGCTGTGCATTATGAACAGGTGCTCGATCATGTTGAAAGATGCAGTTACCATCTCTGAATTGCTCTTCAATAGTGGGAAGTAGAAGGTGCTTAAAACATCAATGTAGGCCTGTGCTGTGATAGTACCATGCAAAACAACAGGGTGCAAGTCCTCTCCATGAAAAACATGACCACACCACACCATAACACCGCTGCCTCTGAATTTTACTGTTGGCACTACACACGCTGGCAGATGGACGTTAACCAGGCGTTCACAATCAGATCGCCACATTGTGTACCGTGATTCATCACTCCACACAACATTTTTCCACTGTTCAATTCTCCAAAGTTTAAGCTCCTTACATCAAGCAAGGCGTTGTTTGGCATTTACCGGCATGATGTGTGGCTTATGAGCAGCTGCTCAACCATGAAATCCAAGTTTTCTCACCTCCCACCTAACTGTCACAGTGCTTGCAGTGTATCATGATGCAGTTTGGAATTCCTGTGTGGGGTCAGGATAGATGTCTGCCTATTACATATTATGACCTTCGCCTATTACATATTATGACCCTCTTCAACTGTCAGCGGTCTCTGTCAGTCAGCAGACAAGGTCAGCCTGTACGATTTGTGCTGTACGTATCCCTTCACTTTTCCACTTCACTATGGCATCAGAAACAGTGGACCTATGGATGTTTAGGAGTGTGGAAATCTCACCTTCAGACGTACGACATTAGTGACACTCAATCACCTGACCATGTTCGAAGTCTGTGAGTTCCGCAGAGCCTACTGATGTCGCTGATATGGAGTACCTGGCAGTAGGTGGCAGCACAATGCACCTAATATGAAAAACATATGTTTTTGGTGTGGTATCTGGATACTTTTATCACATAGTGTTTGTTTATGGGTTCCCGTGGTACCATACACTTGTTTCAGTTCATCTTTCTTTGTGCCACTGTTCTTTTCACATTGTTGTACTGGTATTGAACACACAAAACTTCTGCAAGTTTGAGAAAAACTTCCAGCAAGTGGTAAGTTTGTCAAGTACTTGCAACAAGACACAAGAAACTGGAAGTTGATGGTACTTGCGGAAGTCGACTTGCTGAATGTGTTTTCAAGTCAGATAACTTGCAGAAGTAGATTCAGCAAGCAACTTATGGAAGTTTACTGGCTAGTAGACATGTGCCTTTAGTAGAGTTTTCGGAAACCTGCAGTTTTGTGTTAGGTACTTCTAAGGAGATTCAGGACCCTGTATTAAATTTAGTTATATGTTTAGGACTGGTTGTGGTTGCGGTAGTGTTGAATGGAGAGAGGGCGAGGGAGGCATGAGGTAGGGAGGCAGAGTGAGGGCCTATGGGTGAGTGGCTAGCATCTCAGAGGGGTAGCAGGTATATGGGGTCAGCACGAAATGCACGATTGTAGGGGTTGATGGGAAGCTGTGCATGCTGAAAGCAGGATGGGAACATGAATTTGGAGGGGGTGACAGAATGGAGGAAGGGGAAGTGTCAAGTGAAGGATTCAGGAACAGTGGGTTACCTGAGGTTGAGGCCAGAATGATTGCAGGAGTGGAGGATGTGTCGTAAGTATAACTCCCGCCATTGTACTTATAGTTCAGTGAAGCTGATGGTGGAGGGATGGATCCAGATAGTCAAAGTTGTGAAGCAGCCATTGAAATTGAGAATGTTTTGCCCACCTGCATGTTGTGCCACTGGCTGGTCAACTTGGTTGTTGGCAACAGTTTGCCGGTGGCCAGTCTTCGTGGTGGACAGCTAGTTTGTAGCCATATTGTCGTTAAAAGCTGTGCAGTATTTACATCAGAGTTGGTATAGGATGGGGTGGAATCAGAGGTGCTGGTTCGGTGGATTGGGCAGGTCTTGTGTCTTTGTCTGCAAAAGTTACTATGGGACGAAACTGCTGAGGTCATTGGTCCCTAGGCTTACACACTACTTAATCTAATTTATACTAATTTATTCTAAGGACAACACACACACACACACACACACACACACACACACACACACACACACCTAAGGGAGGACTCGAACCTCTGACGGGGGTAAAGCCACTCGAACTGTGGCAAGGCACCTCAGACTGCGCAGCCCTTTGTCTGCCTTAGGGATACGGGGTGAAGGATATGGTTCAGCTGTTCCAGTCCAGGGTGATATTGAATGGTGACGGGACTTCTCCTTTTTTAGGTGATTTTTGGATTGGTGGGAAGATTAACAGTGTGTTAGGATATGGCTTGGGAAATATGTTTTTGGTCTTCCCCAGGGCCCTTCCTAAGAACACTAATCTTTTAGCAGAAGAAAGGACAGCTGTACACAATGTGAAAACAGATCTTATGCTAATAATCCTCATTGCACACAAGTGATCCACTGCTGTTGTGATGAGTCATAGTGGCTACTTGAAGGAAGATCTCTGCTAACACCTACAAGCTCTGCCAGTGATCACATCCCAGAAGTCCAACATGACTTCTAGTCCTTACTGAAATCCATAGGCCCTTCCCAGAACCTCTCCTCTGAGTATGTCTCCCTCCTCAAACCTGCAACACAACACACACCTACACCTGCCTTTTACATGCTTTCCAAAATCCACAAACCCAACAATCCTGGATGCCCCATTGTAGGTGGCTGTTGTACTCCCACTGAAAGAGTTTCCACTTTTGTTGATCAACACCTCCAACCAGTTACCCGGAACCTAGCCCCCTGCATCAAAGCTGCTATCTAATTCGTTCACTGTGTTTCCAACATCCCCACCCCTTTACTGCCTGGATCCCTTCTTGTAAGTGTTGATGCCACCTTGCTATACTCGAACATCCCTCATGCTCATGGCCTTGCTACCATTGAACACTACCACTCCCAACATAATCCAGATTCCAAACACCTTACCAACTACTTTGACTTTGAAGGGGAGGTATACAAGTAAATTCACAGCATAGCCATTGGCACCTGCATGTCAACTTCCTATGCCAACCTGTCGCTAGAGGAAACCTTCCTAGTCTTGCAAAATCCAAATTCATAGTCTGATTGAGAGTCGTTGGTGATATCTTCATGATCTGGACTCAGAACCGATACACCCATCCACATTACTTCAAAATCTCAACACCTCAACATCTGCTTCACTTGGTTGTCCTGTATCCAACGTGCTGCCTTCCTGGATGCTGACCTCCACCTCTCTGATGGTTCTGTCCACACCTCTATCCACGTTAGACCCACTAACCACCAACAGCACCTGCATTTTAACAGCCGCCATCCCTTCCACACCAAAAAATTCCACCCATGCTGCCTAGTCACTCATGGATGGTGTGCCTGCAGTGATGAGAACTTCCTTGCCCAGTATGCTTAGGGTCTCATGATGACCTACACAGACAGGTAAGAGCCCTTCCTAACCTAGTCTACAAGCAGATTTCTTGTGCCATTCCCACCAACCCCAAGAATCAGCTACAAAGAAGTGACTCCTTGTCACCCAGTATTACTGTACACCGGAACAGAGTTTTGATTATCTCTCATCCTGGCCTGAAGTGCAGGACATTCTACCCATGATCCTTCCTACCTCTCCTAAAGGGGTGTTCTGTTGCCCACCCAACCTATACATCATCCTAGTCCATCCCAATGTCGCTCCCATTCCCAATCCCTTTCCACCAGTATCATACCCCTGTACTCCATCAGAGACCAGTCTATCTGTGAAAGCAGCCGTGTCACATACCAACTCTGCTGCAAAGACTACAATACAATTACCAACCAGCTATCCACCTTTATGAATGGCCACTGCCAAGTCGTTGCCAATAATAAAGTTGACCACCTGGTGGCACAACATGATGCTGAGCGTAACAAGCTCAGTTTCAATAGATGCTTCACCACCTGGGCCATCTTGATCCTTCCCGCCACCCTCAGCTTCTTTGACCTATGTAGATAAGAGTTACCCTAACAACACATCCCTCTGTTCCTGTAATTACCCTAGTCTCAATCTCAGCTAACCCACTGTCCCTGCACCCTCCACCCGACAGTTTCCCCTTCCTCCATCCTGTCACCCCTTCCCAGTTCATGTCCCCATCCTGCCTTTAGTGTGCACCACTCCCCACCAGCCCCTACTGTTGTACATTTACATGCGGGGCCCATATACCTGCCACCACTCCCTTCCTACGTTCCTGGCCAGCAAAGCAGCTGCCTTCCTCAGAGCCACAGTTCTTCTCCCTGACTCTCACCTTCCTCTCCCTGTATGCCTTTACCCATCCATTCGTCACTACCCCCACCACAACCATTCCAACTCCGGAAGCTAGAAAGTTGTATTCTGTTTGCATGTGCCTACTAACAACTCAGCACTTCCGCTTTATACTGCATATGTATAGTAAAACTTGAGATTGAGAAAAAGAGATAAGTGATCTTCAGTATTAAAATAATATTGATGATGATGATAACTTTATGCGAAAATTTTTATTTGTCGAGGTTGCAAATAGTATAAAAAATTAAATTTGGAAACTAGTTTTGGTTTTTCATGCAACCATCCTCAGATCTGGAGAATCAAGCAGAAGCAGAAAATTTATTTAGGTAATATATTTCAGGGTAAAGTAATGTACAAAAAGTAATGACATATAAACATGATAAAGACATAGTGTCAACTTAAATAGTAGGGTTAGACTGCATCGTATGCATATGTTAGTGGCTTTTCCCTCCTTACATAGTACTATCTGATGAATGTGAACCGCAGTCAGTTTTACGAGATTGCAAAAATTGGGAAGTAATAAATAAGAAAGACACGCCATTCTCATATGAGAGACAACTTCAATGAAGTGCTGTCTATATACCAAAGAAGAGTGAGCGTAAACATACCAGTAAATACTCTATTCTTTAAAGAAACAAACCCTTGTATAAAGCAGCTACAAATGTCTGATAACTTAACAAATGAATTAATGTGTTAAATATTTGCCTTTAAGCATGTAAGTGAGAAAAAGTTTAGGAAAGGTTTGAAATTGTGCTTAAAATTGGTTGGAACTCTGTAAGTGCTGTCATTATGAAACATTCAATAAATATAAACTGGGAAATTCGGGCTCCAAATTAAGCTAAAGCTAGTTTCGCACACATTTAATTGTTTGACATCATATCTCGTGAACTTTTTGTTGTATAATGATATAATTTGGCAGGTACATTCAGTGGTATATGTCAATACTGTCTGCAAAGAGTGGTGCAAGTGGAATATTTAATAAAGAAGTAATAAATTAAAATGTTATGTGTGATGCTGAAGTTTGACTATATGAACATTGAAGCATTGACTATATGAACATTGAAAATGTAGTAAAGAAATAAATTTTTTCCTTTCATCACTTTGTGGAGGATTTCAGTGAGAGAAATGTTTTTAAAGGTTTGAAATTACGTGTAATCTTTATCAGAAGTTGCTGAGTGTTCTCACTCTCAGATAATGTCAGAATAAAGTCAGTGTATTTGAACATTGTTGGTTAGATTGCCTCATATAACACACACTTGCCTTGTGGTGTTGAACTTTTAATGTAAGATTATACCTCTTAATGAGTAGATTACAACAGTCTGCTGTTTGCTTCATATTGATGACAAACAAATTTGGCCTGTTTCATAACGATAAAGTGTAAAAACTTTGCACTCAAGTGTTTTTTTAGAAAGCGTAATATGTTGTCTGCTTATTGTAACTTGTTTCTTTGCTAGTGTCTCATTTCGTTATTTGTAATCAAATTGTTTGGTTCTTTTATCCCTGTAAGTTTAGAATCACTCTTTTTAATCTTGTTGTTATAGCCAGCACTTTATTGAAGTTATCTCTTAAATGAGAATGGTACATCTTTCATGTTTATTACTTCCTTATTTTTTGTAATTCCGTAAAAGTGCTTATGTTTCGTGTTCGTTTGTTAGCGGCTTTTCCCTAGATATGTAGTATCAAGATATAAAGACAATGTGGCCTAGACCTATTAATGTTTCATATTGTTTGCAATCAAAAGAACTAAAAAATGTACATAAAAGTTTTTTTTTTTTTAAATGTTTTGTTATGTGTTTGCTATAGTTCTGGACTGACTTAGCATTCAAGGAGTTGACAGATGAACCAATAAAATTTGCTTTCTGTTGGAGAATTTTCCGGAGAAGAAAATAATGACTGTGATTTTGTACAAATAAAATTCTTTCGTAACATTTGGAAAACCATTGTTTCATTTCTAGAAAAAATGTTTTTTAATCAACCTAGAGAAAATCAAAATTTGTGTAGATTATTGAAGATAAATCTGTTGTAGACAGAGTAGCAGACTTTAACAAAATACATCAGACCAACCACTTCATCTGGCTATAATAAAGTACGTAAAAATAAGTAATGAAACTTGAAGACAAGACTTTCGTTCTGTAATAGATGTAGGTTTGGTAGACTAAGTCTCCTATAGGTTGGCAGACTTTTTACATGTAGGATATATAAACAATGCCACAGTAAATTTTAGTGATTATTAAGTACTGTGTAAACAAAATACAAATATCAACAGTTTTGCAGGGAGAAGTATCTTGGTGCAATGAGCTATTGTACTGCTTGGATTTTATTGTTTTTACCGAAATATATTCTATATAAAATGAAATTTTATGGAATTAAATGTAAACTTTGTCTTCAAGACAAGAAAAATGAGTATCAGATTAGGTTCTTTGCATTACTTGAGTGTACCTTGTTCTTATGGTGAAAATTTCATTAGAGAATGTTGCTGATGCATGCATAAAATAGAAATAAATATTCTTAATTTTTGGATACTTGAAAGTTGTAAGTTGTAAAAAAAATACTTTTTTTTTCTCCATCAGAGATATTAGTTCAAAATGAAATTACAAGTAAATAAAAATAAAAAAAAAATTGTCTTATCAGTCAGTTAGTATCAGATTTATATGCACAATTAGAAGTCCTTTCATCCACTGAGTTGTAAATTGGCCTCTGTTCTTGCTAACATATAATCCCTGAGATGAGCAATATCCCCATGGACAGATTAGGAAACTTAGAGTAAAAAAAAATTCTAAACTTGGGAGAAAAAGAGGGAAAGCAGCAAATTGGGTATTTTAAGACTTGCATTCTGGAGAAGCAACGTTCAAATAGCCTTATAGCTATAGTGATATTAAAAAAAAAAAAAAGGTGGGGGGAGGGGCAAAGGGCAACCATTACCTCGAAGCTGATGAGCAGGTAGTCCAGTTTTGTTTATTGTTTTTGACTCTGGAATTCTTATCATCATAACATTGATCTGTGATTTTCATGGTTTCTCTGAACTACTACTTACAAATATTAGGAGAGTTCCATAATTATGACAAAATTATTTCTTTTCTCCACCGAATGAGTTAGTGTTCCCTCTCCAGTTACTAGAATTGCAACGGGATACTAGACCTTAAAAATGATATAAAGTAACATGCAAGGCTTGCTTCACTGGAAGTGTTCCATGGATCATTTGCGTGATAAATCGTAATGATGTGGAACATTAACATTGCAAATTTATTTGTAAAAATTGCTAAAAATAAAGCTACTGATGTGAGTTAGTACTTTGTATCTTCCACCTTTTACACATTACAATAACAGAAATTCGCCTCCAGAATAGAAGGAGTTGTCAAAGAGAGAATTTTTCGATTTGTCTTTAAATTTTAATTTGCTGTCTGTTTGACATTTTACATCACTGGGTAAATTTTGGCATTGTGCACACCTTTTCATGCTAAGGACAACCTTAATATGGAGTAATGAATGTCATTTATTCCTTCTGTTGTAATTATATACATCATTGTTCCTTTAGAACTGCAGTGGATTACTTACAACAAACTTAAGGAGGGATTAACTATACTGTGAAGCTGCCTTGTAGTATGCCACACAGATCATGCTGTTGCTTGAAAGTCTTGCCCCAACATAAACTTTTGTAGAGTTACCATGAGTTGCCATATTTTGTGCTGAGAAACGCTAATGCAAACAGGTTCTGGTACATTTATAGATCAGCTAAACATATGTAAAGAAAGATAGGAACATAGAATAAATTTCCATTCACTGTAGGGAAGTTTTTGTGATGTAATGGTTAATGTAAATTCCATCAATTCAGAAGAAGACTGCTTTTTCTGTGTTGGTGTAGTAAGGAGTTGATAGGATTCACTCAGTTTAATGATAGCAGATGAAGAGTAGCAGTAGACAGAGACTGTGGACATTTGATGCACATGATTATTGTTTTGAATGAAGATGAGCATGCAGATTGCTTGTAATTTTGAAATTGCCTTAGGCAACAGTCTACCAGTTGGAATGGTGTACAAGGTAAATATTTCAGTTGCGAATGAAATACATGTTAATATCAGCACATTGCTTCTAAGTTTTGACCTTTTTCTGATTTCTGAGAGGGATATGCAGAAAGCAAAGATTTCAAACTAGAAATGACCTTTAAACATTCATGTGTTTACGTGGTTTTAAAAGATGCAAACAAAAGATAAGATAAGCAAATTTCATACAACTTCCATACAACAGTAGCAGCTACATGTTTCTTCCTGCAACATACAGTGTCATATGGGATCAGAGCAAATTTTTGTGGGTAGTAAGTACAGTACTTATTTTTCTATATTTACATGTTGTGTAGTGTAGAAGTACCACTGTATACAATATCAGTTTCTGGGAACAACCAAATCCCCATAACTAATTCTAGCTCTCATTCCATCAACAGTAGTTCTATTTTACAACTGGGGTTTTCTGGTGTGTGAGAAAACAAAAAGGACTACTGACTTCACTGGTGTCACTTACTTTCCCAAAACCTGATTTATCTCTCAAGGAACCTCTGAGTATATTAGACATGTTAAGAACTTATAAATTATGGTAATCTCCGCTAAATTGTAGTATATTATGACTATAATGAGTACTTAGCTAGCGTTCTCTGGGTCCAAAAAGCATGTAATATGATTCATTTGTGTTGTGAATTCAAGAATATCCTGTAGAAGCCTGTTCAAAGAACTGGATACACTGTCTGGTGCTTCTCAGTATATTTATTCATTAATGAAATTTGTTGTTAGTGATATATCTCTTTTTCAATCCAACAGCTTAGTTTACATAAACGAATACCAGGGATAAAAACAATATTCACAGAGTCACTTTCATTGGTCCAGATAGATGTTAGTTATTCAGGTACACACACTGTCAATAGTTTGCCATCCATTACAAAAAGTGTAGCTACTAATGAAGTGCAGTTTGAGAAGCTTAACTGATTTATTAGTGGCCAACACTTTCTACTCCATTATTGAATTTCTTTGCAGCATCAATTGACATATATATTATTAACTAAATCATGTAACATAAGTACTATGAAAACAGTTTATCTAATTATAACTTAACTTCAAATCCTAAATTAAAAATTTAAAGAGCTATGATTATTTTGTCTCAGTATTGCTTTTGTCTGTGCAATAAATCACCACAATGGAGTTTTCATCTTTGAATAATGTTCAATGAGTCAAAATATGGGTAAAAGAAACTGTTACTGATGAAAGTAAATATTCGAATTGCCTGGTATAAATAGGTGTTTGCAGAAGCCAGCGATTTGAGAAAGGTGAAGCCTGTAAAAATTACATCTCTCTCTTGCATTTCTGTAGAAATAAATAAATGGCAGACATCTATTTGAAGGTCATAAATGGATAATTTGTGGTCAAACAATGTTTGTAAATAGTTTTAATACTTTGTTTTTCCCAAATTTAGGGTATGGAGAAACCTCAACAGGATGTGGCAAATAATGAAGAATATAGCAGTTTACAGTTGCTGATACGGGTCAGACAGGAGAAAGCATTACAGGATGTCAGTGTAATGCATCAAGGTTACAAGGTAATGACATAGTAAAAATTATTTGTAATCATCCTTACTGTTTTAAATATGTAAGCTTTAATCATTCACTATGAGGAGGAAAAAAAAGACACTCCCCAAAGGAGTTATGCAAATTGGTCTCTAATTGATATTCATCTATGGAAAATACAAAATTGTAAACTGTGGCAGCTGCGGGTTTAATGTGAGACACTGCAGCACAGTTTCACCACACAGCTGGCAAGGATAGTAAACAGGGGACATGTCAATACCAAGGCATAAAGTTTTACAAATTTCATTCTGTGTACTCTGTTGGACAGCTACTATGCCAAACAGTATATGCAGATGTGAGCATTTGAGAGGGGACATATAGTTGGGCTCAAAGAAGCTGGTAGGAGTAATTGGTGAATCGCTTGACACTTGAATAGAAGCGATGCCACTATTTGACCATGCTGGAACAGGTGAACCATGGCTGAACACAGTGTCAGGACAGAATCGACTGACCCAAAGAGACAACAGAATGTGAGGATTGAGTAATTGTCAGAGAGGCACTCAGATCCCTAGATTTATCATTATTGTCAATCTGACATGCAACTGGTGGTTCAGTGACCACAAGGACCATTAATAGTTGGCTTACAGAAAGTGGGCTTGGCATGACACCCCTTGCACTGACAGCCATTAACCTCTGTACAATAAGACTGCATTGGTATCGGGCACATTTGGCATGGAATCTCATTGACTGGAGTAGAATTGCCCTATGTGATGAGTACCACTTTGAATTGATCTCCCAGTGTCCATTGAAGGTGTGTCGGAGATACATCGAACAGCCGTGGGATACCAAACTTGACTGTTGCCTGCCAAATGGCTCGATAACCAGAGTGTTGGTTTCAGGTGACATTTCATTTTATAGGAAGACCCCTTTGGTTGTCATCCGTGGCACCCTTACAACACAGCAGAACGTCGACAATGTTCTGTGCCCGTTTTGTTGCCATTCATGGCAAGCCATCCCGGGCTTACATTTCAGCAAGATTATGCCTGCTTGTATATGTTGATAGTCTCTACTGCTTGTCTTCATGCATGCCAAACCCTACCTTGGCCGGCAAGGTCTCCGGATCTCACCCCACACCAGGCAGGTCTGCTGGGCCGGTTGCAGCCTCATGGTAGTGAACATATTAATGCTCACATTAAGTACAGACTTATGAACAGCAGATGTTTACTTACATGTGCTTACATAAAGAGAAGAAAAAAGAATTCAATAACTGTGGGCTGTTGATCCAACTCCTCTGGAGCAGTGTGAGCCTCTGTCCCCTTCCTCATTTTCTTCCTTTTTTTTTAGCTTCTTTACAAGAGTCACTTTGAAAGTTTTGTGAATGTGATGAAACTTTGTGGAAATTTACCTGTATGTGTCTTCTCAGGATACTCTTTTTCAAGTTATGTGCACAAGTATATCCTCTTGAATAATTCACTTAGGACTCAACAGTTTACCTCTTTGGGAAGATAGTTGGGGAATGATTCATTGGCGGATATAGCTGCCCGTTGACCAGTGGAAAGATGGGCCAGAAGTTGAGGCTCCTAAACATGTGTCTTTGTTTTTGCAACATGACATGGTCATAGTTCATATGTGTGGAATGAAGCTTCACAAATCCAGTGGCTGCTTTTACTGGATTCTTTCAAAGAGCTTATGAAAGGATATTGCTTCTCAGCAACATGCCTTTACTATCTTACCTCCTTCAGGTGGGATTGTGATAGTTTCCACGTGGAGTAAAAAATAAATTTGCAGCCCATTCTTTTGGCCATAATCCTTGCCCTGTCCCGTGTGCCTGTCCACACTACACTGTCTCTCCTGCTGCTACCATTTCCTGCTGGAGCACTGGTGGTTCTTATAGTTTTGCTGTCCCTATTGACACTTATTACAGAACATAGAGGGTGCTTATATGATAAGGGCCCCCCTCCCCAAACACAGAGTGTTTCAAAAATACTGTTACAACTTTGGGGTCATGTTTCTTACATGAGAACAAAGAAGAAAGTTTGTATAAACGTACATCCGAAAAGCCTTTTTACTCGAGTTGTTAATGAAAGTGATTGAAGTTAATCAACACACAAACTTCTAGTAGATGCTCAAAATGCCCTCCTTTTGCTTTTAAACTTGTTTGTACTCATTGAATCATGGACTGGCCTACTCTTTCAAATACTCCCTGATGGTTTCAAATGGATTTTCAGGCTTCAGTGGCATGTCAATAAAGAGTTTTTTGCATCCAGGTGGTCTGCTGCATAGACTAGTTGTTTTATATGCCGCCGGAGGTAATAATCCAGAGGATTAAGGTCGGGGGGATGTACAGGCCATGGAATTCGTCCTCCTCTACCTATCCATCCATCAAGGAAGATACCAGCCAGTGCCTCTCTAACACTGAGGGTGGAATGTGCTGGAGCTCCTTCATGTGTAAACCAAGTGTTTCTTCTTATTTGCAGGGGTAAGTCTCCGAAGACAGCACCTGTGGGATGTGTTGGGTGAACATATAGCCTCTC
The DNA here is from genome assembly GCF_021461395.2 of Schistocerca americana. Taxonomy (NCBI): domain Eukaryota; kingdom Metazoa; phylum Arthropoda; class Insecta; order Orthoptera; family Acrididae; genus Schistocerca; species Schistocerca americana. Next base: position 424,497,641 of record NC_060122.1, read on the forward strand.
GTGCTGTCACCTATAGTTCCAACCTACACATTAATCTTAAACTCTTATGCTGATGTCTAGCCTGTATTGTAACATGAAGATTCCAATCAGCCCACATGTGTTAGTAGTGGAAATGTGTTATTCCATCTCTCCCAAATTATGCCTTGTCTGTAAACGAAACTCAAGAGACAATCAATGGATTGGCAGTTTGTGCAACAAAGTCGGTAAAAGTTCTCCTGTGGTAGGCTATCAGCAGTGTGAGGTCCTACGCATGTTGAAGATAAGAGTTGCTCGTGAAGTACCCTCCATATTGAACTCGGAGATGTACAGTATGCCAGGGCCACTTGACTTGCACTGATATCTGATGGCTGTCTGCATTCCAAGCATCACCCAGGACTGGGTGGACCACATCACACATGTGTTGCACCATGTTGTTGAGTCCTCCATTCTCTCATCCTATAAGAAAAGCCGTCCACTGGTGGAATGAGGATTGTCATTTAGCAGTAAGGGCCAGACATGCTGTATTATGTTGGTTTAGAAACAGACCTAGTGGAGACAGCATCACAGCCTTTCGGCAGGCAAGAGTTAAAGATGGCAAATCATGAAAGAGAGAAAACAGAGTGTGTGGAGAGAATTTTTAGCATCCATGAACCCTTCCGCACCTGCAACGGAGGTATGGGAGTCAATTTGGAAGATATCAGGGAATAACGTTTCAGGCCCAATATCTGCCATAATAATTCTTTGACTGCCAGTCTTGGCAGTTGATGAGACCCAAAAATTTCAGTAGAGTACTGATCACTCCATTTGACACAATCTGCTTTCTCCTGCTTTTAAACATGAAATCACGTTTATTCGTGGGCTCAGTCTATCTGCATTGGCTTGCTTGATAAAGTTAGTGTCCAAAACAGCTGACAGATCGTGTAAATTTACTTTCTAAAATGGCCAATAAATCGCATTCGTTGAATGAAACCATGCAGATAGAAAGTAGCTTCAGCTCGTTCATTAATTAAATAAATAGACATGGCTTCCTTCTCTCTTATGGGTGATGAAATTTTGCACGAATAGAAGAAAGTGATGATGATCCAGACTTTGTGCAAGAAGAATTGCATCAAATTTCTATTGAGTATTTAGAGTTTTGGTTTTGTATAAAGAAATGTTGAACCAATTGTTTACGTTGTTTTCTTGTGTTCCTTTATTTTCTGAACACTGAATTTTTTTCTTAGTTTTAGGTTCAGAAAATGAAGATAGTGATTCTATGATGAATGTAGAACCATAAAATATCTGTTCTGACAATACTGAAAGGAGGCCAAGACAAAGGGCAGAATAGCAAAAAGTCATACTGATTCTACAGTGGGGTGAGCTGAAATGGACTGTTTGCCAAGTGTAGACATTTTTAGTGGGGCCAGGGTGCCACAGATTTATGTGAGTTAGATGCAGACTGTTCAGTTCTGGATTTATTTTCATGTTTCACGGAAAGGGACCTTCTTGCTCATTCCAAAGAGCAGGCAAATGTTTATGACAGACAGAAAATGAGGAAACAGACAAGTGCAGGTCGGCTCACTCCTGCATGCAGAATGTCTAGTTGGACAGGTTTTACTTTGGTGGAAATAAAAAAATTCTTGACTATAATTTTCTATGTGAGCATCATCTAAAAGCCCTTATTCAAGATCATTGGAGCCAAGATTCTTTTATGTCCTGTGACTAGTGCCCAAATCTGTTGAGCAGAAATAGCATCCTACCGATTATGTCAAACTTCCATTTGAATGATAATTCATTGGAAATCAAGTGAGACGAACTTGGGGTATGTCCTTTTACAGAACGTCTGCCCTCTAGTTGAAACTGTCCATTTACAGTTGCAGTAGGCATGTGTTACTGCATGGATGTGTTATTTCAAGCAAGATATGCCACAGAAACCAAGCAAATATGGCATGAAATTATTATATGTGCTGTCAGAGTCTAACCCTGGTTATATCTGGAATTTTCTGTGGCCAAAGCAGTGTTGTGGTTGACACTGTGAAAAACCTGCTTGGTACCCTAGCAGGTAAGGGGTACACATTATTCACTGATCATTTTAATACATGACTTCTTGCAAGAGAGCTAGGAAAGCAGAAGATGGACCTTGTTGGAACTGTAATGAGGACCAGGAGGGGAATGCCTCGGGCACTGATATCACGTAACATAGTGAGTAGATTTTCCGTAGGAATGGGAACCTTTCAGCTGTATGCTGGAAAGATAAAAGAAATGTGTGCATGCTAAGCCCCAGACATCAAGCAGGAACGATAAGTTACAAAGACAGAAGGGGTAAGGCAAAAATGAAACCTGCTTGTGTTGTGGAGTACAATAAAAGAAAAAAGATTAGGGTTGATCTGTCTGATCAGATGATGTCATATGAGGCTTTTGAACTCAGAACTGTGAAATGGTGGAGGAAACTTGTGTTTCATTGTTTTCTTACATGATTGGTAAATGCATGCATTCTGCATAATAAGGTAAAAAACAAGAAGATACGTTTGTTTAAATTTATAAAGGTATTATATGTAGAACTGCCAATGTGTGAAGACACTCCCAGACCAAGTTCTGTTGGGGGCATCTAAGTTGGACTATCTATGGAAAAGCATTTCCTGGAAAAAATACCACATCCACTAGGTAAAGGAAGAATCCAGAGAATGTGCAAACTATGCTCAGCAAAAGGAAAACAGCAAACGGGGAACTCTACAAGAAGGGATATGATATACCAGTGCAGCGAGTGCAAAATCACAAAGCGTTAAGAACCGTTTTTCAGAATATGTCGCTTGAAAAAATGATACAATGTCAATCTTTTATATAACAATTTATAATTATGGACTTAAGATACCAGTTTTCAGTTATTGAATATAAAACTGTAGATTATGAGGACTAAAATATCAGTAAAACATGTTTTTCATTTCCGTGAACTTTATTTTTTGGAAAACCTTACAATCCTTAAAAATATAATGGGGAAAAAAATAAATGACCAAAGGAGCTGTAAATGTATTTTCCAGAAGAAGATGATATAGGCACTCATAAATGACTAGTGTTATAACCAAATGAACATTAGTTTTCTGTAAAACACATACAGAAAATTAATAAAAAATATTGGCATTGTAAGAAATGGCGTGGTTACATGGCCAGCAGTGAAAGTGTTAAACAGTGATGTCTGCCAAACAGCACTCAGGCAAATAGCATAGACACAAATAGTATCTATTATACCAATCCTCGATTCTGCCAACATAGGAAACACACAGAGAAACAGCAACTAGATTTTTCGTCTGACAACTTGGAGCCATATAACTGCCCTTTCTCCTTGCGAAAGCTACAGCCAGCACTAACTGCTGCATATGACAGTGCTTCAGGACCTGATAGAGTTAAATACATCATGTTACGATACTTAAGAATGGAGATGAAAGAAGTCCTCCTGTGCCTCTTCAGTCAAATAGGGCTTGAGGCTATTTTCTGGATCCATGATAGGAGGTGACTCTGATACTGCTTCTAAAGCCAGGGAAGAATAGATTATCTCCAGGAAGCGACAAGAGTGCTCTCTAGCTGTATAGGACTTGAGTGGATGATAAACCGAAGCCTAATGTGGACTCTTGAAACCAAGGGATTGTGCAGCTATTTCCAGTAAGAGTTTCTAAGATAGCAGTCCATTCTTGGCAATCTCCTCCAATTAGCGGGTGTGATAAAAGAGTCATTCCTACTCAAACAGCAGTTTTTTGATCTGGAGAAAGCCTACGGTACCTGGAAACCCAAGATCTTCCGTCAGCTGCATGGACAGGGTTTTTGTGAGTGTCTTTCCATCTTGCTGCCCTCCTTCCTTGGTGAACGATATTTCCGGTATCGAGTCAGTGCTATATGCTCCAATTCATTCCATCAACAGTATGATGTTCCTCTGGGTAGTGTTCTGAAAGCCACCCTTTTTATTATAGCAATCGACACTATCTCTTCCACAATAAGCAACCCAGACCATTATTCCTCATTTGTGGATGACTTTGTGATATTCTTCTATTCCTCCAGTCTGACGACTGCTTCATGTTAACTAGAGCTGACATTTAAGAGGCTGGAGGATTGGGCTGATATCACTGGTTTTAAATTCTCTGCAGAAAACATGGTATTTGTATATTTTAACTGTTTGCATAAATGCCTTCCCTACCTGGAACTCCGGCTGCAGAGAACCATCTTGGGTCTTAAGACCTCAGTTACATTTTTGGACCTCATCTTTGTTCACAGGTTAACATAGCTGCCACCCCTCCATGAAAATGTAGATTTCTCAGGGCACTAATCATTTAAAATGTCTTAGTGGTAAGAATTGGCGCATGGATCTTTCCAACTTGCTTACATTCTATAGAACCCTTGTCCACACATCATTTGACTGTGGCAGCATAGTGTGTGGTTCAGCCAGACCTACTTATTTAAAGATGTTGGACCTGTCAACCATAAAGGCTTTAGGCTGGCCACAGCTCCTACTATTCCTAGCCCTTGTGCAGAGACTGGCGAGCCACCTCTTACCAAGCAGTGAGAACTCCTCATGGTGCGATGTTATGCTAAATGTAGTCCGTCTCCGACCATCCTATTGTTGGTGTTGGTGCTGAACAACCCTGCAATGCAGGTTACCTGTCACCAGGCTACTGAGCCTTTTTCTGTTCATGCAGAGGAATTTGTTGAGCAACTTGGTGTAGCAGACATACCCATTTTTAAACAGTGATGCAACAAATCTCCTCCTCGAATGATTGACAGGCCCGTTCTTAGCTTGGACATTACGGAGTACAAAAAGCTCACCACTCTGCCTTTAGTGATAAAACGGGTTTTTAATGGCATTTTATCTGAGTATACAGAGAATGTGATAATTTTTACTGGTGGATCAAAGCAAGGTGACAATCTTGGGTGTTTGGTTATCTTCCCACATTTTGTCATTAAACTCCCGCTACCAAGCCACTCAGTGTACTGTGCAGAGCTGTGGGTGGTTAGGAAGGCACTGAAGTACATGAGACTTCTCTCTTAGTGCTCTGCTGGCAGCTCAGCAAATTTTCCCTGCAGTTCAGATGGTCCATATTGTACTAAGAACTTTCCAGTTTTACTGAGTGTTACATAAAACATTTTTGTGATGAGATGTTTGGGTGACTATCTACACATTGCAGAAATGGAAAAGTCACTAGTCATATTTTTTGTGATGTGTTGGTAGGTATTTGCAGAGAGAGTGTGTGTTCTGCAATTCACTGAACTAGTTCGTGTGATTTTTAATTTATTCGTGATAGAATATGAGGTTGTGGCTGTACTCAACTTGCTAGCTAAAATGGACACTCAGCCATGCACAATGGAAAAGTGCTAATGTAAACTGTTTAAAAATATTAGAAATATCTACACACAAAGCTCTTCATTGTATGTAATACGTTTACATATGTTCGTTCTTGCAGTAGTTTTCATTAATGTATAGAAGATTAAAGTTTTTGTGGAATTGTTTAATTTTTGTGCCACTTGAATTAGATACCTTAAATGCATCCCATATTAACGATATGGGTATCTTTAGGATCTTTTCCGTGTGTTGTAGAAAACATATAGTTGTGGGATTCAACCCATTTTTCTGAAACGCTGACCTCCAAGTATTCTAAGCTGTACTAGACCACATTTATTTTTTATGTTGGTTCATTAAACTTGTTACTGAATCCTGGCGATATTATTTTTCTGTTCTTGCAGTAAACATTAATCTTTTAGTAAATGGGAATATTTTTATATCTTTTTCCTATTATTGTTTTTTAATTAGTATCATGTTGTCTTGTTCAGTGTGATACACAAATTCTCAGGATGGTGTCCTCACTTGTATTTCAACAGCTTCACTTCATGATTAAGAAACCTTTAATTACATGACCTTTCTTTCTACTCTCTCCTCTCATTACTAACACGGTCTACACATGTTTGAAAAATGGCTTCAATTTTATATTGCAGTGTCGAGAATGTGGTGAAATACCAATCTGTGGAACACGTTGGCACTGTACAGACTGCCCAACGGACCTATGTACAGACTGTGTTGCTGCTCCTTTGGTGGACCCTCGGATTCCTCTGAGACATTCATTAAGCCATACACTTGTGACTGTGAAAACTGCTGTCCCTTCGCCGTGTGCCCAAGATGAAGACAGCAATTCTCAAACATTTGTCCCACAAGCTTATCTCGATCCTAACTTTTTACCACAATAGGCAGTCGAGTTGTTTGTGTCTGTTGGTGTGCAAATGTAATGGTTGCATGCTATTATTATTTATTTGCTCATATATAAATTGCTAGCTGCAGTTTTGAAAAACTGCAATTTTTTTAGATATTATGTAATGACTGGTTAGAATTCTCTTTGGTGTGTGTGTGTGTGTGTGTGTGTGTGTGTGTGTGTGTGTGTGTGTGTGTGTGTTTTACTAATATCAGTATTTTATAGTTCTTGTGAACTGATAGCTTAACAGTTGGTGGTAACATCCATTAATAAGGTCAACTGCTGTTTACAGGGTACATTATTAGGTCTCAAGATTTCATATTAATTTGTTATTGTGTGTTTGCAATGTTATTGTGCTTATAGTACTATTTTACTTATATTTGTAGTGGTGTAGTTCAATCTTAAAATCCATATTCTTGTGATAAAAGGTAAAAGATATCATTTATTTTTCATTAAAGAGCATTAGTATATATTGAACAGAAAAATATTGTGTATGTTAGAAAATTTAATTGTAACATCTTATATGCAAAAGGAAAAGCTACACTCTTGAATGCCCCAAGTTTCGCAAGTACGTTTCGTTTATTGATATGTATATTTTCGAGCTGCAGTTTTGACTGTAATTCTTAAAAAGTTGAGATTATTTGTTTCTTCTCTTTACTGAAGTAAATGCAATGATGGCCATTTATCACAAGCTCAAAATGTTTGCTGTATTGGGGCTTGATCTGCGTTTTAGTATTGGTTCAGATAACAGCTTACTTAATGCTGAAGAGGAACATCAATGAAGGTCTCACATCTAAGTAACATTGATTACTAGGACATGCAGGTTATCTTCAACATTGTAACTGCCTAGTTTACTTGTAGTCCTTTCATTACAAAGCCTGACAGCAGATGTCATCACAAAAAAAATCCACTGTCTGTTCTAACAAATGTGACCCATCTGTTCCAAAAAATGTGACCCACAGGCAACTAAACTAAAGAGTCTCATGGCTACGCGTATACACCCGATCAGCTCCTGTTGCTAACACTCCAGCAATCTCTGACTGGATCCACCCACTGCCTGCCTGGGGCTTCTGCCTACTACAGCTTCTGTCCTGTCACACTTGCCCACAGAGTGCATTCTCCCGAATTTTTTAAATTTTACCCTTTGACCCTGTCTGTGCCCAGCATGATCTACTGTTGAGGGGCACTCGCCACTTTATTGACTGTATTTTTGCACTATTGTTCAGTAGTTCTTCAGAGGATGCATGGAGGGGTAGAGACATTTCTCTCAATATGGTCACACACTGCATCCTAAGCCCATCATTGGCTTTAGGTGATGCGGTGCTGTCACCACCAGAAGACTCTCTTTTTCCCTCTCATCCCACACTCTCCCATTATTTTTAATTGTGGTCTGTGTCAATGGCTCCATCGTCAGAATACACAAGGCTCCCTTTAATGTGTTTATATCTTATAGATCTTTAGCTCATTAACACACAGCTGTCCATTTGCCTGGCACATGTCTGGCGGCTTCCAGTGTTGTGGTTACGCCTTTATACTTTCGCTGCTGCTCAAGTTATTAATATTTTCCCTGATTTTTTCTTAACATATTATTGTCAGGCTTGGCTTGCCTCATGGATGTAATAATGAGTCAGTTGCATGACCAGTGAGAGGTATGTAAACTCTTCTCGGTGGGGCTGTATGGAGGCTGCTGACCAAGTCAGAATCAAGTGCTCATCTGAGTTTGTCTTTTACATTTCCTGCCCTATCCAGGTATGCCCTATGGATTGACTCCAAAGCTTCAGCTCGCTTCGATCTTCCATGTATGATCTCTTGCTGCCCTGCTGAACTGGCACTATGGGGGCAGGCATGTAGTGGTGGGAAGTTAATCACATTATCTGAGGTGTTAGTGTGATGACATTTTTGAGCTCTTCACCTGAATGTATGCTGCGATGAAGTCTCAATTCACTGATGTATCATTCCTCTCAGAGGTGCTGGTTCAGCAGTACTGCATGCGAGCCTCTGTCTTCGAAGGTGTGGATTAACTCTTATGGTGGGTTGAAGTTTTGAGTTAGTCAGTGATGCAGACTTGGATAGCATAATTGGTAGCTGACTGCCCATAAGAGGCAGGGATCTAAATTTGTGTTCTGGTCCAGCCTGCAGTAAACTTTGGATACCATCACATTGTTCATAATCTTATTTGTCTCTTCAGTTGCATAGCCTCCAACCTTTGCATGATATTATTTATTTCCTGCATCAGTGAAAATATTCCTTCTGTGTTGAGAAATAACAGTAATCATTGTTACAATATAATTTCTGAAATATTCAGAATTATATTTTTTAAAACATTACAAAACTGCAAATGTTAGGGACAACATTGTTGTATCACTGGCCCAGCCTGAATCAATAGATTACACATTTTTTATCATCAGAATTTGTTATTTTCATGTAAACTCCTTCCATCTAGAAACCCATGCAGAATTGGACCATTTAAACTACTTTTATTGTGGATAATTCAAGTAGCCTATTCATGAAATTAGTAAAGCATTTCTTTCAAACAATGGAAAATCCAGGATAGAATGTAACAATATGAGAGAAAGAAAGTTGCTGCTCACCATATAGTGGAGATGCTGAGTCGCGATAGGCACAATAAAAAGATTCACACAATCATAGCTTTCAGCCATTAAGGTCTTTGTCAGCAGTAGACACACATGCGCACACACACACTCACGCAAGCGCAACTTGCACACACATCTGCAGTCTCTGAGAGCTGAAACTACACTCAAATGTAGTTTCAGCTCTCTGAGACTGCAGATGTGTGTGCAAGTTGCGCTTGCGTGAGTGTGTGTGTGCATGTGTGTATGTGTGTCTACTGCTGACAAAGACCTTAATGGTCGAAAGCTATGATTGTGTGAATCTTTTTATTGTGCCTATCACGGCTCAGCATCTCCGATGTATGGTGAGTAGCAACTTTCCTTCTCTCGTATTATTAAAGCATTTCTTTTTATCATTTAAATAACATTCAGTCTAGTTATTCTGTACTACTAGCTACATTTTTTAAAATTGTTGGAAAGGAAATTCATGATAGTCTTGTCAAATAAACCTTCCTAGTTTTTGGCAATGAAGATGGACACTGTGGAAAATATAAATCACTTCAGAATTTCCCAACATTTTACTGCTTGTTTCTGTATTCTTTAGTTTTATTGTACTTGTGACAAAAAGTGACGGTGTTATCGATGCACTACAATGATTAACTGTAAGTATAACTTTGTAAACATGCTGTCATTAGAAATATGTGGCTCAACTGCCCTAGCAAGCACTTACTTCTCGTTTATAAATCGGATTGGTCGTTACTCTGTGTGAATTTTTCCACCATATACGATTCTGGTAAGTTCACAGAATGTATCTCTTTCTCAAAGGAGATTATACGTAGTTTTACTGTTGCCCATTAATTTCTTTTAATCCTCATCTGGTTTCTAGTTAACGGTTTATTAGCCATCCATGCTTAAAGCCAGACCATTTTCCACACTCTCAAAGACTGCACCACTTGACAATCTTGCAGGCTTCGAGGTCTTCAAATTTATTTAACTCTGTCAATGAGTCTAATATCAATGATCAGTTGACTGTGACCTGCTCAGCTCAGATTATTTTCTGGCACCATCTGTTGGACTCATAACCATCCTGCTAGAAAAAGCTTCTAGTGGAAAGGTAGAGCATCTCACATTATCAACAAATAATGTGTAGTATATGTTTATTTGATATAATCTGCTTGTTTCATTTCAACATTTTTAAAGATACTTCAGTATTGGCCATGCCGAATGTAATTATGTGACCTAGTTTGAGTTTAAATTAAGTTCCAGAACTGAAGTAGTGTGATTTTGTTTGGAAGTAAATCAGTCAGTAAAATAATCATATCTTCACTCAGTAATGCAGTGGCCTTTGATATTATTATTATTTTACTTTATTCTACTGAAGACGTCTTTCCCCCACCTTTTTTTCCTTTTTTTTTATATAAAAGAAAAGATAGCTATTTGAAGATGTATATGAATGTTGGTTATTTGGTTCTCTCAACGACGCATTTTGAGTAAAAATAATCAAATATTCCTTTTAAATGAAAATAAACTCTTTCTTCTTCTATTTCATAATAATATTAGTTATTATTATTAATTATTCACATAAATCACATACATAACTAGAGTCATGCCCTCCTGGTCTCTGGCTGCTGACTGTGCACTTAATGACGGCAGCACCAAATCGGGTACTCTGCAATAACTTGTGGCTCTGTAACTGGCAAATGTACATAAAATAAAACATTTATATATCTTAATATTATTAAATGTGACCAAAGTCATTTACGAGTAAAAAGTGAGGCCATTGTCAACCCAGATTTGTTGGGCTTTTGTAGGCATGGTTCTGTTGGAGTTGATATGATCTTGCCTTTCTCCAACCACCAAACAGGTTTAATTAACCAGTTTTTCAATGCCAGATAAACTTGTATTTACAATTTAAAATACATTGTGTTGTAACAAGAAAACGCAGTACTATAGCAAAACATTTTTATTTTTTCAACGCCATTGTGGGTTATCAAAGTTCATTTTTCAGTGTCTTGGAAATTTTCAGCATCTCGGAAATTTTCAGTATTCTAGTTATTTCTTAATGTGTATTCAGTTATCTCCTTGTAAAAGTCATTACTAGATTAAAGAAACACATTTTAAAACATATTAGATAAAACAAGGTTTAAGAGTACGGCTTTAGGTCACTCATGACCCATTGGAGAAGTTACTTTTCCGGTGTACGAAAGGAACATCTACTTTAGAATGATGAGATATGCAAGGAAAACAGTAAATAAATAAGTAATAAAGTTAAGTAAATAAAAGTTAAGCTGGTATTATGTACTTATGTAAGATTTAAAGGACATATTGATTATGTTGAGGGGGGGGGGGGTACACAATGGGGAATATGTTCTTGAAGACAGTGTCCAGGAAGATTTGTAAGTAGTTGTTCCAGGTCTCTTATTGTTCTTGTTCCAGTTTGTCCTCGTGTGCACACCCTAGAAACTGTTAAAATGCTTAATCATGTGCTTTTGGTGTTTCTCAATGATTGCATGCACTAGCATGATAGAAAATCCTCATTGTAGCTGTTTTTTTGGCTGGAGAAATGGGTTAGCATTTGACAAGGCCAGAGCAGTAATTGTGGTGGCTCCTTCATCTGCTTTATTTATCTAAACTAATATTCTTTTACACGTTCCCCATATGTCACTGCTTTCTTTGCATATGATGTGATGCTTCCTCACTTCACCGCTTTCTCAGTTCCCTAATTAAGGTTGATTCGCACCAATTTTTTATGTGTAAGGGCAGTTCAGGGACTATTTTGTACAATGTGTCTTTGGCATACACTAGCTCAATTATTTTCTGAAATATTTTCCAGACTTGTAGCCAGTCATGGTCTGGAAATATCATTTCTATTTTGCTTTTCCCTGTTTTCTCAAGGTGGTATGCTACATTCATGTAAGCCTTCCTATTGATAGGACTGATCACAGTGGCCAGTGTGTAAGTGTGTAGCTTCTACCTAGACACAGTTGCTGATGTGCCACGACTTGAAGGGAACATGCCTGGTGTTGAATGCTTATCTTCAGAGTCCAATCGACACCTCTGCTGTAGAACAGCAGTGTTACTTTCTGCATTTCTGTCTTTCATTACAAGATCTGTGTTGCAACAATGAGTGCATTTTGTCTTCATGACCAACAAACCGAGCCCTCCCTCTTCTGTCATTAGAAAACACATTACTTTCAAGACTTGGAATATTTCTCACTGCCACAGCAAGAAATGCACAGTGTCTGTTGTTGCATGTTCTCTAACTTCCAGGGACTTTTAAGTTCTGCACAACCTACCAAGCTTTTGACAAAATCATTGCACTGATTAGTTTTATCTTTTGTGAAAATTTCAGGTTCTAATTGGCAAGCATGCATTCTGCAAGTTGTAGTTATAGATAAATTGTGTGGTATTTGGGTTGAGCCGGTGCCACTAGCCTTCTAATCTCATGACATAATGGTAACTACACACATAGATTGCATATTGAGATTTGATCTTCATGTACGGCCATGGAATTGATGTCTCCTCCCAGCACAATATTGCCGTTGTTGTATAAGCAGATGTCTGAGACAGTAATTTTCTATCATATACCACCCATAAATGTTCTTAAGTAGTGGTAGTGTGTCTTCAGTATTACTGCTTTGAAGCCGTTTGGCATCAACAGCATGCCACATGTTTAGATTCCCTGCATAACCAATATTTCCATCTCAGACTTATATCTTGTGTCTCTGTCGCAAGAGAGGTTATATCTTGGTGTCCGTTCCATTTGTGATTCAACACTTTCATTGCAGTGCAACATTGCATTGATGTTGCAGGCAAGTACTTAGTACTTTATATTGGTGTTTCTGTGAATCTTACACAGTTTGTGGTCTTCCATTTTTCTTAACTTGTTATGTACCTTTGGACGCTTGGAGCCATTCATTTTCGTTTTGTTCGACTGTTACTCTTCATCATAGCTATCACAGCATTCTTCTCCATATTTTTTTATAACCTGCTTGACGTTGCTGCCAGTTTTTGGTACGTCGCCATCGTATCTTGTTATGGTTGATATGAGCTGTCATTCTTGGACCTTGCAGTTTGGCAGAGTTTTTCAGTGTCCTGAACAGGTGGATTGGTTCTGTATTTTCACTCGCCAGCTAGCAGACATATTGCTGAAAATGCCCTTGCTTTCTTTTGTTTGCTCACTGCTGGAGTGGTCAGAGTTTAGCTACATTTTCTCCCCTACACTGCCTGTGGGTTTCTTATGTGTTTTGTCTGTCTGCGGGGTTGCCATGGACTTCCGTTTGTTACAGCACCAATGTAGGTTAATGCCATTTGCACAGTGTTTCAACCGTCACACACTGTAAGTACAAAGTCCAGCAGAATTTGAAATATAGGTAACACAACAATGCAAATCAACATTCACAAATGTGATGTGCAGTTGGGAAGAGTAGTGTTTGTCATTAACATCACATACACATTCACACTAGGTTTTGAAAATATCACCCAAATGATGACCGTCCTCTTCTACACACGTTGTAAGTCCCTCCCAGTTGTTCTGCATGACCCTCCTGGTCAAGTCTTGTGGCATTACTCTGATTTTGTGGCAGATGGGAGGTTTCAGGTCAAGTAGTGTTCACAAATTCGGACAGAAGACACATGGCTTGAGGAACCCCCTGAGAAATAAATTGTGAGGGATGAGATCGGGAGAATGGGCTGGGCATGAAACATCACCCTGTAAGAGGATCAGGCGCCCTGGAAACATTTATCTGAGGAGGCCAATTGATGTCTTGGCTATGTGTGTAGTGATACTGTCTTACTGGAACCACACAGCAGGATTCTGTAGGTCATTGAGTGTCAGCTGCAGGAAGTTGCGTAGCAGTTATACACAATGATCAGATGTTACTGCCACTGTTACATCCTCTTCTTACTGGCAGTAGACTGGTGTCAGCTGTAAAATCTTCCAGGATAGTCTAACAACATGCTCTGCGATTTGCCCAATCACAATCACTGAGTTCCTGCACATTCACCATTTTGTAAATTTCTCCTTTGGGTGCAGTGTGAGAGTCCCATAGCAATTGCATGTCTACAGGTCGAATGTTGAGGACATTGCATGAAGGCATGTTTCACAGAACTGATGTTCTCTGGTGTTCAGACACTAAAGAGGCCTACCAGGCAGCTTTGTTTTAACACTCAAACCCATTCTTCTCAAATTACTGACCCACAATGGAGTTTGGAACTTTCGCATGTTGACCTAGTTTAAAGTGCCTGTGATATAAACGCGGTGTTACAGTAAAAGTCAACATTTTTAAAGTGAGTCTCAATTAGAAAACCTCAATGTTCTCTACTCTGTACCGTGCAAGTGACTGACGCTGTCTGATGAGGCAGTGCATGTGTGCTCCAAGGCCTCTCTTCTTGTTGTGCACAGCTGTGCCACAACACTGTATGTGATGTTAATGGCTCACACTACTTTTTCAAATTGTGCATTAAATTTGTGAATGTTATTTTCCATTGCTGTGTCATTTTCATTTAAAATTTGAGAGTTATTTCTGCTGCACCCTGCAGCTGAGCTTGATGATAATTTTTTGGGCACAACTCGAACACAGGTGGATCTGCTGCCCTGCGTATGAAATATGTTTGTGGCGGACCATTGTAGGACATGGGGTTTCTACGTCCACCTATTATTAGAAAGCAGAATTCTTTTTTTTTTTTTTTTTTTTTGTAAGTTTGATTTAACATTCCTTATCCCAGAATCAACTTTATATCTGTAGTCGTCAGGCCATTTATTCCCACTAACAGATAATGTACCACAGATAATTTCGAGCACTGTGCAACTTACGTATAAATATATTCAGGTGGCAAGTTATAGACATTCATAGTTCTCGTGATATATTCAGGAGACAATATTGTTTTGTCTAATTTTTCTGATGTCATCCACCAGATTTTACAAGCAATGTTTGCCAGGGCAATTTTTTGTGATGCTGGCAGTTCAGAATTGTTGAGACAGCCAACATAAACAAGCAAAATCTCAGTTTTGTTGAGATTCTGTACTATGATCTAGAAGAAGCAAAACCCACACCATTGTCTAGTCATCCTGTCTTATGTTTTTCATTGATTCTATAAATTGTGTCAGAAAAATTCCAACATAGTTCCATCAAAAATGCTGTCATTGTTTTCATCCTTATTCAACTGACTTTTAAAGCCTGATTCATTTGATTTAAATCCTTAAAAACAGCTCTAATTTTCGTGGAATATTGTTCTGCATGGAAAGGTCATTTGAGTGTTATTAAATTTGAATTGTGTCTGCATATCAGACACAAAGTAATGGGCTGTGAAACTAGCTTTCATTGTGTTGTATAATTGGGAAATATACTGCCATGTTGAAAAATGGACAAATTTGTTGACAGCTTGAAAAGTTTGTTGTGGAATTTGTGTTACGGTATTATGGGGAAAATTGATGTTATTGGCTTATGGAAAATGTATTAAACTGTGTGTGTGTGTGTGTGTGTGTGTGTGGTGTGTGTGTGTGTGAGAGAGAGAGAGAGAGAGAGAGAGAGAGAGAGAGAGAGAGAGAGACTTGAGTGTTTGCAGGTACCCCCTCACAATGAACTCCATATGCAAAAAATTTGTTGGCACATTGATTGTAACATGTACTTTGCGCAAGAAGATATTAATATGGTGATGATGAGTCACAAAAATGTAAATGTTGTCTCGTTAATTGTTTGTATAATGGTTTCCTTGTGTAGAAGCTAATGTTTTCATTGTATGATAATCTGACATTTGCCAGTACTGATATTATTGCTGTAGTGTTAAGTTTGATATTGGTCTTTCACAATAAGAATAATGGTGATAATAATAAACAATAATTAAAGATCTGACCAATGTATATATTTGTAAGAGGTGGGTGAACTCTGTAGGACATAACTGGAGCAGGATAAGAATTTTCACACTTATGTGTTTAATAATATCCATTGTTACTGTTTATATGATAGTAAATATTATACCAAAACAGGGTTTATGCTGTGAAAATTTGGAGTTGTATCTGTTTAATATCAAATAAATATTTTTTTCTAATAACAATTTGATATAGTGCTCTTGGTTAATTTCCACCATACTTGCAACATTAAGAGTATGGTAATTTTTTTGTGCTAATTGTGACAGCATGACAATACTTAACAGTGGTTAAACAACAGTGTTGACAGTTCCAATGTTGCTTATTTTATTGACTTAAGTTCCTTGTCACTATTTGTGGCCGTATTTCCTCTCAGACACACATCAGTCTGTGATGCACAATTTCCACAAAATTCTCAATAGACGGTATAACAGCTTTGTGAAATAACATACAAGGTGTGATCAAAAAGTAACAGGAATTTTTTAATTTTGTGGGCTTTGTACATCTGATTTTCAATTTTTTAAAGTAATTGATACACATGATTCTGATGAACATTAGCATTTTCAGCTGTTTTGAATATTTAGTTTATTGTGCCAGTTGAAAAGATTATACGTGCTTCCGAGTGCTCGGCGAATTTTGCTTTTAAAAAGGATGGAACAAAGAATTTACATTAAATTTTGCCTGAGAAATGGAATGAAGTGCAGCACCACATCCGAAATATTGCTGTAAGATGTTGGAGATGATGACCTCCCTCAGTGCACTAGCACATCAGTTAATGATGATAGTGTTCAAGACGTAAAGAGAATGGTCCTCGAAAATTGCCAAATAACCATCAGAGAGGTTGCTGTTGATGTTGGCATATCCTTTGGCTCATGTTCTGGGCAAAACGTGTAGCAGCAAGTTTGTTCTGAAATTGTTTAACCTTGACCAAAACCGACACCACGTAGACATTGCTCAGGTATTGCTGAATGAAGTTGACAACAATACAGAACTGCTAAAGAAGGCTATACAGGTATGATATTGAAACCAAGGCCCAGTCGTCCAAATGGAAACTGCCTGAAGAGCCAAAACTGATAAAAAGTTGATAAGTTCAATCACATGTGAATGTTCTCACTGTTT
Organism: Schistocerca americana; assembly: GCF_021461395.2. Classification (NCBI taxonomy): domain Eukaryota; kingdom Metazoa; phylum Arthropoda; class Insecta; order Orthoptera; family Acrididae; genus Schistocerca; species Schistocerca americana. The sequence goes on from NC_060122.1 coordinate 424,514,383, forward strand.
TCTTTGATAATGGTGTAGTGCACCATGAATTCGTGCCTTATGGTAGTATGGTCAGTAAGGAATACTACCTGGAAGTTATGCGCCGTTTGCATGAAGCAATCCAAAGCAAATGACCAGTATTGTGGCAGAACCACTTATGAAAATTGCATCATTATAATGATCCTACTAGTTCATTATTTTTTGTCTCGGCTACCGTATTCACTGGACACAGCCTCCTATGACTTTTTTCTGCTCCCAAGGCTGATGAGAACCATGAAAGGATGTCATGTTGCCTTCACTGATTAGATGAAAACAGAATTGCTGAAGAAGCTGAACACCATAACGAAAAGTGAGTTTCAGATGTGCTTCCAAGATTGGAAAAAGCGCTGGCTCAAGTGTATTATATCTAGGGTTGACTGCTTTGAGGGGGACAAAGTTGATGTTGATGAATAAATACAGATTCTCCCAGAAAAAATTTCCTCTTACTTCTTGATCATGTGGACCATATGTAACCTATTCACAGGCAATCTATAATAATCCTACCTAACAACACAGGAATCCAAACTTCTCACCTGGTTCGGTTTCCTTGATGACATCTTCATGATTCGGATCACGGGTGATTGGCACACTATATATATTCCTCCAGAGCCTCATTACCTTCTAACCCATTCTCTTCACCTGGTTCCCCTCGGCCCAACAAGCCGCATCTTTAATGTCAACTTCACCCTTCCCCCTTATGGATGAAGTTATCAGTAGCTCTGTGTGCATCAAACCTACCAACCACCAACAGTATCTCTCCATTTCTGCGGGTGCCACCCATTCATTCCATACAGCCTAGCTACTTGTGTTCGCCACGTGATTCATATAAAAAGTGTCAGGCCACAAGATGGACAGTAACAGACTTTGGATACAGAACGGCACTTGGAGCTAGGCGCTTGGGACATTCCGTTTCAGGAATCATTAGAGAATTCACCCGAGGTCCACATTGTCAAGAGTGTTCTGAGAACTTTCAGGCATTACCTCTCATTGTGGACAAGACAGTGGCTACTGGCCTCCTCTTAATCATCAAGAGCAGCAGCATTTGCACAGAGTTGTCAGTGCTAACAGACAAGCAACACTGCATGAAATAACCATAGAAATCAATGTTGGATGTAGATCAGATGTATCCCTTAGGTCAGTACATCAAAATTTAGTGTTAATGGGCTATTGTGGGAGATGCCTAAAGCAAGTGCCCTCTAGAGCAGCAAGACATTGCCTGCAGCCCTTCTCCTGGATCCTAAATGGCTGGAACACCATGGCCAGGTCAGATAAGACCCAATTTCATATGGTAAGAGCTTATGGTAGGCACTGAGTGTGATGCAGAGTCCACAAACCCACGGGTCCAAGTTGTCAATGTGCAAGCTGGTGATGGTTCCATAATGGTGTGGGCCGTGTTTGAAAGAAACGGACTGGGTCTTCTGGTCCAGCTAAACCGATCAATGACTGGAAATGGTTGTTTGAGTACTTGGAGAGCATTTTCAACCATTTGTGGGCTTCATGCTCCCAAACAACAATGGAATTTTTATGGATGACAATGTGCCATATCACTGGGCCACAGTTATTGTTTGCAATTGGTTTGAAGAACATTCTGGATAATTTGAGTGAATGATTTCGCCACACAGGTTGCCTGATGTGAATTCCATCGAACATTTATGGGACATAAACAAGAGGTCAGTTTGTGCCCATAATCCTGCACCGGCAACACTTCTGCGATTATGGATGGTTATAGAGGCAGGGGACTTCCAACGATATGTTGAGTCCATGCCATGTCAAGTCGCTCCACTATGTCAGGCAATAGGAGGTCCGACACAATATTGGGAAGTATCCCATGAGTTTCATCACCTCAGAGTATATCTGTCTACATGAATGGGCACTGCCATACTGGTGCCAGCCAGTTACCAAGCATGTCACCCACCATGGTGTGCTTGACTTCAGTGGTTGCTTCAAAGCCTGTGGCATCTGAATTCCACCAAAACCAGCGTTACTGATTTGCGCAGATGGGAACTCTTCCAACACCATGTCCTGCATCCCTGTTACCCCCTGGCCTCATCCTTTGCTATTGCTGAGTCGACATAAGTTGATCCCTGACAATTGCTGTTGGTGGGGCGCAACAGCTTTGTGGGCCTGCCTCAACCAATAATGTAACACAATTTTGTAAACATCTCTATGGCAACACCTTGGTGTTGTCACAGTTTCTCAATGGCTATTGTTTTCACCTGCAGCTAATAGCACCTCACAGTTGAAAGCTGGCAACAGTGCTACGAACCGTCGGGGGATCTATTTTTGCCATTTCAGTGCAGTAATGTGTTCATTGTAAATAAGTGTGTGTGTGTAAGTACAATCTAACTTCCGCATCAGTTCAGTGCAGTAATGTGTTCATTGTAAATAAGTATTTAGTGATTGTATTACACATTTATTATCTTATAAATAAATAAAAAAACTTTCTTATTTTAAATTCAGTGCATCAGTATTTTTAAAATGATTCTTTCATATAGCGCTCATTAAAAAATGACGACCATGCCAATTGGGACCTGTGGAATGGTACATTAGCTTATTTGTTTGAGTTGTAAATATTTGTCATGTATTGTTGTTTTTCTGACGTGTTCTACATCCTGGAGGGCCTCCTCACTACGGATCAATTGGAATGAAAGTAAATCTAATCTAATCATCTCGACTATAGTCCCTGTTCCCATCTACCTCAGTCCTCTTCCTTGCTGCCACTCCAGCCACACCCACACCTGCTATCATCCCAAGACACGTGTATAGTCGTTTCACCTTCTACGTTTCCACTCCTCTTTGTCATTCCCTGCTCTCCCAGAACACCCTCCTAATAGGACATCTAGCAGCCAATTATCCTGTTCCACAGGCAGCACTATAGTGTTTCTCCCCATCCTCCCCGACTCACATTTCTTATCCCTTTTATGCACCGCAGCTGAGATCAATGCATATTGCATTCGGGCCTTAGGACCAAAGCACGTGGAGACAACAGGAGGTGTGTGTGTGTGTGTGTGTGTGTGTGTGTGTGTGTGTGAAGGAGGACTTTATACGATAGTTTTGACTTTAACACATTGACTGCCATTGTATAGTTGGGTTACCGACCTATTGGGGTCATTTACTTTTTTTCAATATCCTGCTTTAGTTTGCTCCAAATAAACTTGTTAAGTGCAAATAACGTGAAAATATGGCATTTTAGTACCTTCTTTTAATTTTTTTTTGTTTGAGTTACATATGATTCACATGGTCCCAGAGTAAAGGTACCAGGTGTGTCATTTGCTATACACTGAATACACTGAATAAAGATTGTAGCAACAATGCAGGAAAGCAATAATGGAACTGTACACAAATAATGCTGTGGAATGAAAAAATTACAGAATACAAACCTAATAATTTTGCTAATAATTTTAGGTTTGTACTCTGTCATTTTTTCATTCCACAGCATTATTTGTGTACAGTTCCATTATTGCTTTCCTGCATTGTTGCTACAATCTTTATTCAGTGTTGTTTGGTCCGTAACAAAGTGATATTGTGGTAGAAGAAAATTTCTCGTTGAAGTTATGAAGATGAACAAAGGCATGTACAGCAGCTTTTAGATGAAGTTATGGACATAACTGATGAAGATTCTGTGTCTTTATTTGGTGATATCTCAGACGAATTTTTAGCAGAGGAGACTGGAAGCGAAACTGTAAGTTCTGATGATGGAATCACATCAGTGAAGGTAGGAAGAAGAGTTTTATGTCCACATTCAAACAAAGAACCAGACTTCACAGCTGTAAAACTAGGCAACAAAGCGCCTCTAACCGTGTTATTGCCATAAATACTGCAGTTGATTCAGGTTCAATTGAAGTAAGTGTAATAGGAGAAAGTTCTGAAGATGAAGATGACACACCTAGAACAGTTACAGGTAAAAATATGAAAAACTTTACATTTATTCATTCCAGTTCTGGTGTAAATGCTTCTGTTGCACTAACTCTCAGAGGCAGGACACCATACAATTTCTTCAAATATTTTATAGCTGATGAAATTTTAGAATATATGACCCAACAAACTAATTAGTACGCAAAACAAGTCTTAGAAAGTCATTCAGTAACTGTTAATTCACGACTGAAAAAAGTGGACTGATTTCAGCAAAACTGAAAAATAACAATTTTTAGGATTTTTGTTATGGATGTCACTAAATGTAAACTGACGATTCCAAATTATTGGTCAAGAAATGTGCTCTATCACAACAATGTAAAAAAATGTTATGTCATGCAACCATTTTGAACTGCTTTTACGTATGTAGCATTTTTCGGATAACAACCAGTGCCCACCGGGAAACCGCTTATTCAAAATTAAACCTCTTATTGATAAATTACTACGGAGATTTCAAAGTGCAGTTTGCAGGAGAAAGGAGTTTGCATTGACAAAACACCTGTGCCATTTCGAGGAAGACTGAGTATATAAAGAACAAGTGCCATAAATTCAGAATTAAATTGTTCAAACTTTGTCTAAAGGGTGGCTACACCTGGAATATGAAAGTTTACTGTGGGAATAATGCAAATTATAGTGTTCCTCTTGCCACTTCTGTTGTTATGAGCCTTATGAGCGGATTACTAAATGAGGGCAGAATCTTATATACAGAAAATTGTTACACAAGTGTTCATCTAGCACACCAGCTTCTTGAACAATCAACACATTTAGTTGGTACTCTAAGATCAAACAGAAAACTGAATCCTCAAGATGTTGTACAGGCAAAACTGAAGAAGGGGGAGTACAAAGCAAAGGAAAGTACCACAGGTGTAGTAGGACTGAAATAGATAAGAGGTATGTTCTGATGCTGAATACTGTTCATGGACAAGAAGAAGCAGACGTATAAACCAGGAAGGGCACAAAGAAAAAACCAGCAATGATAATTGACTATAATCAGTTAGTCTTTTGTAGATCTTTCTGACCAAATGAAATTGTACTCGCATTGTCTAAGGCGGGGTGTGAAATGGTACAGGAAGCTCGCAGTTGAATTGTTGAAAGGTTCAGCACTGGTAAATGCTCATTTGATTTACTGATACATGAATAACAAGAAGATCTCAATCACAAAATTCAAAGAGGAAGTGAGTTTGAGACTACTCCATACAGAAGACGTTGATGAGCCTGAGACATCTCTTACCAAAGCCACCGTGTTACCTGCAGATTGTGCACTTGTGAACATGGGAGCAGCCAGACAGGTGTACAGTGTGCTACGAAAAAATGAAGAATGAATTTGGATGAGAGCAGGCTGTCAAGAAATGCAAACAAACCGCATTGAAATGTAAGAATTGTGACTCATACTTTTACGTATAGTGTTTTTTCAAAAGCACAGTGCATACAGGTGTTGTGGAATGACCCAGATTTTTCAGTTTCATTGTTGTCGCAATTAGAGTTGAAGAATGTAAATAAAACTGTATGTGATTTGTAATCCACTGTGTAAGTAATATGTCAAACTAAATAATAAATAAATAATAAAAAGAAGAAAAGTCCAATACGACTGAGCCATGTGAGTTATATATAACTCATGAATTCAAATGTCAATAACTATTCTTGAGCTCTTGAAAACTGTAGGCCATGAACATGATTTGTTACTTGGGCCACAACCTACTATGACACCAAGTCACAGCACGCTCCTGGGAGCTTTAAATGGAAAAATGTCCGTGAGTTGTATTTTCTTCACGTGGCAGTCAAATGTGTTAAAATGTACTGTAAATGTGCCTGTCTGCCACTCAGTGCCTCTTGTATGCGATGAGTAGCAGTCTATCCTATTTACGTAAAATAAAGGGAAGGCAGCCACTCAGTTATAACTGACTGACGTGTGGCACATAGAAACACTTGCTACAGTATGCAGTATTTGCACTAGCTTTTGAGCCCTTGGTCTTTCTCTAGCCAAAATACACCAATTCAACGCAGACATCCGACGCTCAAACCTGCAACCATGGCAAGACTTAACTGTTGATTATATTTTATTGAAGACAATTGCCTAGGCAGATGGAGGTGGAGTTGGGGAGCGGGTAAGGATGGATGCACAACGCGAGGAGAGGGTAGTGGGATAGTATGAGGCAAGTCTTTCGACAGATGAATTAGTGGCTGCACAGCAAGACAAAAGGAGGGTAGGGGATGTAAGAGGTAGAGAGAGAGAGAGGGGGGGGGGGGGGGGAGGTAGGAAGGAAGGGGGGGAGAGGATATGCCCTCATGGGTGGGTGGGGGAAAGGGGGGGAAGAGTGGTAGGAGAAGGCAGGAAGGCAGTACATGATCTCGACGGGGAAGGAGTGACTGGGATAGGTTAGCGGAGGTTTAGGCCAGGAATACTGCGAGAGTTGAGGATATGTTGAAGAGACAATTGCCACCTGCAGAGTTCAGAGAGATTAGTGCTGGAAAGGAGTATCCAAATGGCTCGCTTTGGGAAGCAACTGTTGTCGATTGTTGTGTGGTGTGCAGTAGAACCGGTTAATGTTTATAAAAATATCAGGAATCTTATATATCAGTGTTTAAAAAAAATTCATTATCGGCTCTTGATGTATAAAAAAAAAATTACTGATATATCGACGGGAAAAATATTGATGTTCCAGCCAAAAAAACAAAAAAAACAAAAATATGTTGGCTGCACATTGTAAATATACTGCCAGTTTTAGAGCTGTATATTGAAGTATTGATTTATTATTAAATATTCTGTACATCAACAAGCTAGCAACCTGCATATCCTCCTCAAGCAAGAACTGAAAGGAAAATTATGCATGTTCTCGGTTGTCGATAACAACTTCGCTAACAATGGGAACTGCATGTAAGTGGCACAATAAAAGGTGTCCGATGGGTCTGTCTTTCTGTTTTGTCACATATCGGATTTGTCTCGAACACTTCATGTTGACTTCCCTGTTTTTTCATTTCTGCAGATGCAAGCAGCCTAGCAGTTGTAGTGTCAAAATTGCATGGTGAAGTTAAATGTTGTAGCTCCTGTTGGTAGTGCCAAATGCTGATTATGTCAGCATTTCCCCCTCGCACGTCTCCGCCCATCGCAAAGACCAATCTTGCCACTTAGATTTTTGTATATCAGTTTCAGCAACTGTTTTCAGAGATGTCCAATGTGAAGAAATAGCACAACTAGTATGCTGTTTCTTCACATCGGACATCTTGTTACTCCATTCACTCTGCCACCCACCAGAGCAAATGGACTACTTCTTTGTGCTATCTATATTTGTTTCACATAGTCAAAGAGAAAGACTGGACGTGGTAAAAGCTCAAAAAGTAGTAAGACTCCACACAGTGAAAGTAAAATTACGTTCAACGACAATTTCAAAAGAAAAAACTTCAAATATTTATCGAAAATTGTGAACAAAATATAATATAATATAAAATAAAAATATTTGCACTCAATACTGCTATTTCAGTATCAGTATAATGATGAAAAAATATCACCAATATATATGAATATTTTCTGGAAAAAATATCGATAAATCGATATTTTATCAACAGCCTTGGTGTGCAGCATGTTCGGCACCTGGATGGTCAAGTTTGCAATTTGGCGCTGCTCATTCATGAGGGTACATAGCTGATTGCTTGTCATGCCCATGCAGAATGCTACAAAGTAACTGCAGCAAGCTGATATAAGTGTGGCTGCTTTCACACATGGCCCTGCCTTTTATACGGTAGTAAATGCCTGTAACTTGACTGTGGTAGGAGATGGTGGGTGGATGTGTGGGACAGGTCTTGCCCCTGGGTTGAAAACAAGGAAATGGCACATGGGTCGCGGGATTGGGGTATGAATGAACAAGGATATTCTGTAAGTTGGGTGTGCAGCAGATCACTATTTTGGATGATGTGGGTAGGATTTTGCACAGGATACAATTTGGGTAGGATATTCCCCATGTCAGGGCATGAAGAGAGAGAGTAGAAGCCATGGGGAAGCAAATGGTTTAGCTTTTCAAGACCAGGGTGATACTGAATGATCAAAGGAGTGCTGGTAACGATTACCGGTGTCCGAGGAGGAGGTGGCATTGGGAGATCTGTGGATGAACTGTATAGGATACTATCAGTCAATAAAGGCTCTGGTAAGGTTACTGGTGTGTTTTGACAGCTCCTGATTTCCACTGCAGATGCAGCATTGATGGGTGGTGAGGCTATAAGCACGAGACTTGTTGACACAGAATGGATAACAGTTGTCAAATTGGAGGTAAAGTTGGTGGTTGGTGCATTTAATATGAACAGACATATTTTTGGAACCATATGAGAGTTGGGGGTTGACATCTAGGAGGGTGGATCATCGAGTTGAGAAGGACCTGGTCAAGTGGATTTGGGAGTAGGTGTTGAGGTCATTGAAGAAAGAACAAAGATTGTTCCTACCATGAGTTCAGATCATGAAAATGTCATCAATGATTGTGAAGCAGACAAGATGTTTTATGTGTTGACTGTATAGGAAGGGTTCCTCCAGATGGCACACAAATAAGTTGGCATTGGATGTTGCCACCCAAGGCAGTACCATGGATTTGTTTATAGATTTGGCTTTTGGAAGTTAAATAAATGTGGGTCAGGTTGTGTTTGGTTTGGAATTTTAGGAAGGAGTTTGTGGGTTTGGTTTCAGGAGGAGATGGGGAAAACGTATTTTTCCATGGTCGCATAGCTGGATAGGATTATTGGTGTATAAGGATGTCTTAAGCAGCCCATTCACAGCCCGACCGGTCCGCCAAACCGCTCGCTAAACGGTACCCCTGACAAGTCGGGCTGTGTGTGGCCACCCCCGACCGCTGGGCGGCCTCTACCTGCGAGCGCACAGTCATGTGGCAGCGCTCACCATGCCAAAACAAAAAGGAAAACTTACTGTGGCTGCAGCAGTGATGTTATGTGTAGATGAAGACAAGAAAAAGAAACGTTTATGGATGAAAGAATGGTTGAGAGATAAATCCAAGTTTTCTCACATAAATCTGTTACGTACCCTCCAAGTTCAAGAGCCTACAGACTATAAAAACTTCTTACGTATGGATGACAATACTTTTTGTGAATTACTGGATCTCATACGGCCTAAAATCGAGAGGAAAGAAACGCATATAAGAGCTACCATCAGTGCTGAGGAATGACTAGTAGCAACATTGCGATTTCTGGCTACAGGCAGAAACTATGAAGACCCGAAATACAGCTGTGCTATTTCATCTCAGCTGCTTGGAAAAATCATCCCCGAAACGTGTTGGCCCATCTTTGACACACTGCAGCCAATATATTTAAGAGTAAGTGGATCACACTTTAATCAAATTACAAATAATGTTTTCAATATTTGCAGCCACTTTCCCTAGTTGCTACTTCAGTTATGCCTCATCATATAGATAAGAAAAAACTTATTTCGCCATTGAATGTTTCATTTGCATGTACAAACATGTTTCGCCTATTCACGTTAAGAATTTTCAGTGGTCTTACTGGTCTCCATCGTTTTTGAGGTCGTTGTTTTATAGGCTGATTCTTAATATTTCAGGCATGCTGAAATCAAAAATTAAACCCGTTTTGTTGAGTCAGGTCAGGTTTTATTGTTATTTCATTTTTTAAATAAGGCATTTAAGAAATTTTTCAACATAAGCGTGTGGATTATGGTTTGAAAACTGTCTTACATTTGGATGAAGTCTAAATCATGTATACGAGATCATACATTAACATCATTTTATGGAAGAAATGCTCTATTCAAAGACTTTTGTAAGTGTTTTGTAACTGGAATGTTTCTCTTGAGGCACCAAGAATAGTCCACAAGCATGTTCTCATCCTAGCGAACCTGGTAACTTTCCTCCAGGACTCTGATACACTTTATGAAGCTCGCCGTGCCCCTGTCTATAGTCTCCACAGTTGTGTCAACGAAGTAATCTGATGTGAGCTGAGAAAGTGCATTTTTATTGACGTATGAACACCATGTATTTTGAAGTTTTGCCGAAATTTCTAGACTGTATTTTCATGTTTTGGGCTCATACAGATGCCAAGAAAGATTTTTTATTATAGATTTCAATACCAGACAGGCATTTATCACTGTATCCTCCACACTCTCATTGAATTGTGAGTCTTTCATAAGCTCACTGGTCTGAGGGCCAGCAAAAATACCTGCATTAAATTTAGTATCAATGAAACATGGAAATTTGTTTTAACAAAGTAAAAACTCTAGTTTCTTTGTTCATCATATAGAACCTCATCAAACCAACTTTAATGTGCAGCAGTGAAAGTGGAATTTTCTGAAGATTCGGGAGGGCTTGTGACTTAATGTTGTGCAAACCAGATGAAAGGGAAGGTCTTGCCTATTAGATACTTTAGCTCCAAAGAATTCAAGATAAATTTTCGTCACAAAAGGAGTGGTGTTTAACTTCTAGTGTGGCTTAATGACTTATCCAATATGCAGCAAAATCGGTCAGGACAATTCTGCACTTTCGATTTGTTTTGTAACAATATTGCTTTCACTCAGGAAACTTAAGTCAATCTACTTTCCAGCTTACTGCAATATGACATGGAAATAATTCTGCCTTGTGACAAACCTAAAAATTTTGAACACTTGAATCGCCTATTACCTAATAGGCCACTACCTGAAAATTGAGGTAGGGAAGAAACCTGACCTGATTGAGCAAAATGAGTTACATTTTTTAATTCAGCGTGCACTAAATATACAAGATCACCTAAAAATAACCGTGAACTCAGAAAAGAAGTTTTGAAATACAAACTAGTGTAATAGAAAGAAAATAATTTTCTTTTCAGAATATTTATAATTAATTAATTTTCTTTTGGTTATTGAGCACTCAGAATGCCTAGCATGAATAAGCAAAACGTGTTTGGTACACACAAATGAAATATTTAGTTGGTAAAGTCAGAATTGACATATAAATTTGACTAAAACGTATAGGGTTGCTTATGAGAAAATTGTTATTGAAAACATGCTGTTTCGTAGTGAAATTCATTTTTATTGTTGAAAAAAAAATCAGTAATACAGTTAATGTTGTTGGTTATCACTTGTCGATGGCTTACATGTGCCTCCATCAAATGTTCTTCCATGGGGTTGCAGTTGTGTAGCTTGTTGATACGCGCCTGTTTCATATATTCTGCTATGGTGCTGCAATTGTGTTGCATCGTATGGGAGTGGAAACTGTGGTGGAGATTGCATTACATGCATATACGGATTTTAGTGAGGCGTAAAAATTTGGGAATCACAACTTAATTTCCTCCTCTTTGCCAAAAAGAGTGCATCCGAAATAATTTTTTTTTGCTATGTCCTTTTGCTCGTTATCAGTAACTGCCTGAATCTCGAGACCCACGCTTTTACCCAAGGCAGTGGCATCATTGTCAGGGGTAGAGTCATCAGCCTGCAGGTACTGGGACACAATATCTGCTAACTGAGATCTCTTTACCGTCCATGATGTTCTCTCCTGAGTTCGACCACATCTCTTTTTCCCTGTAGTGGGCATTGCAGCGGGTGGGCTTCCAGATGAAGGTAGCTCCTGTGACAGGTTCACCTGGAAAGCACAATGTCTGCATCAAAAATATACAGTGTTTTCACTGTTTGTACAACTTTGCCACTTAATCGTGGATTTCGGTAATTGTATCAATTTTAATTTCAGACTCCTTCATCTCAAGAAGACTGGAGAAACATTGCTCGTCAGTTTAAAGAACTATGGAATTTTGAAAACTGTTTAGGGGCATTGTATGGTAAGCATTTCCTGATTAAAAAGCCTGCGGGTAGTGGCTCCTATTACTATAATTACAAAGGTACTTTCAGTGTTGTCCTTTTCGCTGTTGTAAATGCAAACTATGAGTTTATATATGTTCACACCGGTACGAATGGTCGAGTGTCAGATGGTGGTATTCTAAAGCTTACTGACTTCTACACTTCACTAGTATCTGGAACTCTAAATTTACCAGATCCCATTTATCTGGGAGTGGATATTACAGTGCCATTTGTGTTCGTAGGTGATGAAGCTTTCCCTTTGATGCCGAATTTAATGAAACCGTATCCTCAAAGGAACTTAACAAGGGAGAAAATGATCTTCAATTACAGGCTTAGCAGAGCTCGGCGGGTAGTTGAGAATGCTTTTGGAATAATGGCAAACAGATTTAGAGTGTTATTAACGCCAATAGCGGTTGACGTAAAAATTGTTGATGGAATCATTCTTGCATGTACAGTTTTGCACAACTTTTTAAGGAAGAAAAGCCCTAATTACATTCATACTGCCACTGATTGCAATAACTCACAAATTGAAAACCTTACTGATAAAAACTTGCAGTCAGGTAGTCAACAAATGTTAAGACTCGATACGACACGACAAACCAGCACAGTTGCTGCAGAGGACGTGCGAGGAAAATACAAGAAATATTTCAGTGACGTGAATGAATTAGAATTTCAAGAAACTGATCATTTAGAGTTTATGTCCAGAGCAACATTTATTTATACTTTGTATACTTAATAAATAAAAGCGTTTGTATACTTACAATATCAATATCTGACTCATCATTTACTTCCTCAGTCTGTTCACCCTCCAGAGTCCTCCCCTGTGTTAGTGAAGATATCCCACATCACACCTCTTCTTGATCCAGGGTGAACTGCAGGAGATCGTAGTACCAAGGGTCGGTTCTGGCACGTTTTCAGCAGTGCTTCCAGTTGCTTATTTAGTGTCCTGTATTTTTCTGAACTGTCGCCGGAAAGACGCTCTTAGAGAACTAATTTTTTTAATAACAAACACCTTGTCTGCTGCACGATTTATCTCTTTGCACTTAGCTATAAGAACTTCGTAGGCTTTGTTCCTCATATTCCTATTGGAGTAGTCCTTCGATTTTATCTCCCACAAACATGGCCATTCTCTGTACATATTAATGAAACACGCCCAAAAATCTTTGTTTTCCTTGAACGACATTATCATGAAAGCAGCGAAAAGCAGTGACAACGAAAGAAGTTGTGAATAACACAGAGTCGGACACCATACTGACGGAACGAGGGCTCGGAGGAAGCAGACGGCCTGAGCTGTGGCCGCAGCCCAGCAGGTGGCGGTCAGGGAGGCAGGTAGCGGCTCGCTGGTGCAGGCGACGCACCCGAACTTCGGACACAAGCGTGAGTCCATCGCCCACACACAGGCGAGCCGGTCAGGGCCAACCCTCTCAACTGGTCGGTCGGCAGACCGGTCCGGCTGTGAATGGGCTGCTTTACCCACAGTGACCAACAAGGTGTCAGGAGGTAACAGGGCCTGGAACTGTGGAAAGGGAATGAATGATGTGAGCAGTGTCTTGAATGTATGATGGGAAGTTACAAACAATAGTTTGCAGGTGTTGGCCAACAAGGACAGAGATTAACTCTGTGAGAGTGTTGTACCCAGCCACAATGGAACGACTGGTAGGAAGACCTATGGGATTGGGTATGTGGAGTTTGGAGAGCAGCTAAAAGGTAGGAGTGTGTGGGGTTACTGGTGTGAGATGGGAGATGGAATCAAGTTCTGGGATTGACCTAAGGCCATTACAAGTTGCTGGAGGTCCTGCTGGACTTCTGGGATGGGATTGTGGCTGCATGCAGAGGTGTCAAAGTTGACAGCGACTCTCAACCAAGTAGTCACTATGATTCATGACCACTGTGGTGACACCTCCATTTGTGGTGGTGGTGGTGTGGGGGAGGGGGGGGGATGATAAGGTCTGGATTGGTTTTCAAGTTATGGTTAGTTGTGTGTTCCGTAGAAATCATGCTGGAGTCAAGGGGAAGAGATTTAGGAATGGAAGAAGAGGCCAAGTTACTTGTGAGTAATTCGTGAAAGGTTACCAGGAGATGACTGGATGGAAAGGAAGGAGGATCATGAGGAAGGCTGGAACTGTTTTAAAGGGTGTTGTATATGTGGCTTCCATTCGCTGTTGGCAATGGGGTGTGTGCAAGGAAATTTTTCCACCAGAAAGAGTGGGTAGGAAAAGGAGGCCCTTTAAAATTCCAGCATGGTTGAACCACATTTTTGGGCTAAAGGTAAGGCATTTAGAAACACTGAGACTTCTGGAGGGGTCAGAGTTTTGGCAGAAAGGTTGACAATAGTGTCCTGAGATGGCTGTTCAGGAGCAGTGTGTTTCATGGAGGATGTGGAAGGTGAAAGAGGTCAGCAATTTGTGGTTACAGAGTTATGAGAAGTTGACAGTGAGGTTGGACCAGAGTGGTAGGCCCTTTCTTGGATGTAGGTAATTTCATGCTGGTATAGGACAGGAGTAGCTGGGAGAGCTTCCTCAGATGGTGTTGGGAACACCGTCCTGACTGTTAAAGGGCAACAGTTTCTATTGTAGTGACAGCACTCAGGAAGATGTGGTCCCATACTAAAATAATTTTGTGAAATGAATAGAGTCTGTCAAGTATGGTTTGAGCTTAGAGTGTAGAATTATGAAGGATTGATGAGGGTGAGGGATTGATGAAATTAGAAAATGTGAAGCTTCTTGCAGTAGGATGGGTGGCAGACCAAAATGCCAATTTTAATGGTAAGCCCATTAGGTTCAGTACCACATGCAAGCTACGCCTATTTTGTATTTTTGTCATTCCATCTCACTTTTCATTGTCTGACAGTAGGCAGACTGTAGTTTTCATATGTTTTAGGTTGGTTCTAAAGGTTTTGCATTTTCTCAATGGAGTTAGTAGCGTCTTCATAGACATTTGGTGATTGATTTACAGTCAGTCAACTGCAAAAAATTGTGATTAGAAGTGAAGATGGTTCATATGACTGTATTTTTACTTACACTGAACTTAAAAATATGATCTTACCACCATCTCAGAAAGGGAAATTTGCTTTTTTTCCTTTTTTTGTACTTATCATAGATGTACATGTTATCTAATATGAAAAATATACTGTTGGAAGTACCAATGTCACTAACTCCACTCACTCACATCTGGTTTGATGATTTTGTTGTCTGTAGTACTTCACATGTTGACTTATGGCCAGGCCACATTTGTTCTTAACTGAATCCCATTGGAACAGTTACATAATATGTTCGCTGAAAGAACCAATGAATGAGGCAGCCTGCCACTGAAGCTGTAGTCTATGGCTACAATTGAATTGGCAGGTGTAAACTGAGGTACCTCAGGTGCTCTGTTTCACCATATCTTGTCGAAAAATGAACCATGGCCCTTCCACCATGTGTTGTGGCATTAACCACTGTACCAGCATCTGAGAAATAACAAGAAACACCTTCCCCAATTTTCATACCTTTGTGATGAAATCATTTGTAATGCCATGGATTGAGATCCCAGGAGGAGAACAGCGTCCAAGTTTCTATTTAAATTCCTCCTGAACTGCAGCAACTGTGGATCCATTCAAACATTCAAGCACACTCTAGTTAAGCTTGGTTAGTAACTGTGCCACGTTCTTCAACAACAATGTGTGTAATCAAAGGCCAAAGATTTTTAATCATCTTGTACGTTTCTGTGATGTACAGAATCAAAGATCATGGGAAGATAACAGAATTTTCCTTTTAAGTTCAATTAAACTTCATTAGTTAGGTAGATGTGACTTCCTCTATTGGATAACATTTATGGAAACAAGTGAAGTGAGGTAGTGAGAAGCCTTGGCTTGACAGAACTGCACAGCTAGTTAAGTGAGGAGGTATTAGTATTATAAAAATGATCATTGCTACTCACTGTATAGCGGAGATGCTGAGTCGCAGATAGGCACAACAAAAATATTTTGATCAACGAGGCCTTCATCAAAAATAGGCAACATACGCACACTCACACAAACATAACCCGCCCCCCCCCCCCCCCTCCCACACACACACATACACATGACCACAGTCTCTGGCTGCTGAAGCCAGACTGGCGTTGAAGGAACTGTGTTTGCGTGAGTGTGTGCGTGTGTATCTTGTCTATTTTTGGCAAAGGCCTTGTTAGCCCAAAGCTCATTTTATTAAAGTTTTTTTGTTGTGCCTGTCTGTGACTCAGCCCACTGTAAGATGAGTAGCAATGATCCTTTTCATAATATTGTTACATTCCATCCTGAATTTTCCATTGTTTGATTTTAATTGAGTAGGTATGTATGCTGGCTTTGGAAAGAGAGAGAGAGAGAGAGAGAGAGAGAGAGAGAGAGAGCATGTAGGAATTGTGCCAGTTGGTTGCCTATTGGAAGATGGGAATACTCAAAGCTTGGCCTACACCTTAACAGGAAGTTTAATGACAGGTGAAAATGCACGGCTGAGAAAAATAAAGGAGGCACTATTGCACACCAAATGTTCCTTTAGTGTCAACTTGTAATATGGAGTTCTTTTTTTGCTTAAATGAATTTTGAAGTGAATAACTGGCTGATATACTGTGCTTGTCTGAGCACCATTGGATTACAGGAACAAAAATGTTAAATTTTCGGGATCATACTCAAAATTTGCTGCTTCCTACTGCAGAAGCAATATGAAGAAGAGAGGAGTATTCATGTGAGTGAAAAGTAATCATAAACTGTTTAACTATAGATACAAGTAGTTTTTGCACAGAACAAAACAGGGAAGTATGTGAATGTTAAGTGATATTACCCAACAGCATGCCTGGAGTTATTACACATTATAAATTCCCATTGGGGAAATATTACAAATTTTAGAAAAATGTGAAACTCGATTGTATCACCAATCAGACAAAAGGATGCCAATAATTATTTATGTGGTTCCAATATTAAGTTTTTATAAGAATAGCCGGCCGGCGTGGCCGAGCGGTTCTAGACACTACAGTCTGGAACCGCGCGACCGTTACGGTCGCAGGTTCGAATCCTGCCTCGGGCATGGATGTGTGTGCTGTCCTTAGGTTAGTTAGGTTTAAGTAGTTCTAAGTTCTAGGGGACTGATGACCTCAGCTGTTAAGTCCCATAGTGCTCAGAGCCATTTTTATAAGAATATGAATAAAAACATGATACAGAAACACTATTTAAAACATACAGCATAGTTTCAGTTGTAAACTTTCCCACCAGAATTGTGCTGGGCAGTAGCATCTTAATAACGAACGTGTTTGTATGTGAGAATGTAGTCAACAAAGTTAATGTTCATCCAAATGGCTTCATTGACCATATGCATCTACATTCATATTCATACTTTGCAAACCAATGTGAAGTGCATAGCAAATGGTAAATCCCACTTTACAACATATTACAGTTTCTTCCTAATCCATTTACATAGTGTGGCTGGGAAGAACAACTGCATGTTCTAATTTTTCTAATCTTGTCTTCATGATCCTTATGGGAGTGATACATAGCAGCAATGAGACTATAATATATGCTTATATTTCAAACTGGTTCTAGAACTTTGTAACCAGTGTAGCTTACATCTATATTCAAGGACGTATCGTTTCATGTTCCTCAGCATTTCCATGATATGAGCCATGGGCCAAACAAACTTGTTTCACTTGTACTGCCCTGACTGTGCAAACATCCAATATCCCCTATTAGTTCTGTTTGGTATGGGTCCCACACACTTGGGCAATATTTAGAAATGGCTCACATGAGTAGTTTGCAAGAAATGTCCGTTCAAGGCTTACTGCATTTTCCCAATATCCTATCACTGTTCTGAAGTATACCACTGGTTCTACCTACATTTGAGCCTATGTGGTCAATCCATTTCATGTCCTCATACGGTGTTACACCCAATTATTTGTATGAATTGACTAATTACAATTGTGACTCACTGATATTTGCAATAATATGAAACTACATTATACTCTTGCTCTTTAAATAGACTGCCAACATTCAAAGCACACATTACAACAGAAACTAACGTGTAACAAGGGTCCATACTAGTTTTGTAAAATCACATATTTTTACAGTCTTCTTTAGTAATGATAAATAGCATTACTATTGATTTCTGAAATCTTGCTTTGGCCTGAGAGTAATTACAATGTACCATGTTAAGTCAATCAAACCATAGAGTAACAACAATGGTAAATACAAACATCACATGAAACTTAAGATTTATAGGTACCACCATCAACAACATATATGGATTGCTTCTGTTAGGTTTTACACTTGAGTAGATTATGTTAAATTAAACAATGGAAAATCCAAGATGGAAAGTAAGAATATTATGAGAAGGAAAGCTGCTACTCACCATATAATGAAGATGCTGAGTCACAGATAGACACAACAAAAAGACACTAACAATTGTAGCTTTCGACCATTAAGGCCTTTGTCATGTCTGTCTGTTGTTGACAAAGGCCCTAACAGCCGAAAGCTATGAGTGTGAGAGTGTTTTTGCTGTTCCTATCTGTGACTCAGCATCTCCTCTATATGGTGAGTAGCAACTTTCCTTCTTATAATATTGCTATGTTAAATTGAGTTTATTTTTCACATGAACTTCTTCCTTCATGCTTCTTGTTGCACTGCTCATATTTTTCTTTGCTTCAGTGAGTGCTAAGTGAACAGTCATACTTTGTTTCAAGTTATGTTACAAATTCTAACTATAATTCAGATATAGCACACACTCATTTTGCCAAGTTGTACTGCCTTAATTCTACAAACAGATTAAGGATTTGTGTAGGACACTGTTTAAAATAAAGGGGAAAATATTTAATTCATATTCTCTTCTTCCTGTTAAATAATTCAGAATTGTTCTGTGTATGGCAGAAGTTATGCACATGTAAAATAGTGTGAGTAGTGAGTACTTGACCTAACTAAGAAAAATGTACTGTAAACTGGGGTTACTTTGACCAAATTTTTTTCTCATATATATATATATATATATATATATATATATATATTAATAGAGGCAAACATTCCACATGGGAAAAATATATCTAAAAACAAAGATGATGTGACTTACCAAACTAAAGCGCTGGCATGTCGATAGACACACAAACAAACCCAAACATACACACAAAATTCTAGTTTTCACAACCAATGGTTGCTTCATCAAGAAAGAGGGAAGGAGAGGGAAAGACAAAAGGATTTGGGTTTTAAGGGAGAGGGTAAGGAGCCATTCCAATCCCGGGAGCGGAAAGACTTACCTTAGGGGGAAAAAAGGACGGGCACACACACACACACACACACACACACACACACACACACACACACATATCCATTCACACACATACAGACGCAAGCAGACATATACAGAGGCAAAGAGTTTGGGCAGAGATATAGGTCGGCGGAAGTGCAGAGGCAAAGATGTTGTTGAATGACAGGTGAGGTATGAGTGGCGGCAACTTGAAATTAGCGGAGATTGAGGCCTGGTGGATAATGGGAAGAGAGGATACATTGAAGAGCAAGTTCCCATCTCCGGAGTTCGGATAGGTTGGTGTTAGTGGGAAGTATCCAGATAACCCGGACAGTGCAACACTGTGCCAAGATGTGCTGGCCGTGCACCAAGGCATGTTTAGCCACAGGGTGATCCTCATTACCAACAAACACTGTCTGCCTGTGTCCATTCATGCGAATGGACAGTTTGTTGCTGTTCATTCCCACATAGTATGCGTCACAGTGTAGGCAGGTCAGTTGGTAAATCACGTGGGTGCTTTCACACGTGGCTCTGCCTTTGATCGTGTACACCTTCCGGGTTACAGGACTGGAGTAGGTGGTGGTGGGAGGGAGCATGGGACAGGTTTTACACCGGGGGCGGTTACAAGGGTAGGAGCCAGAGGGTAGGGAAGGTGGTTTGGGGATTTCATAGGGATGAACTAAGAGGTTACGAAGGTTAGGTGGACGGCAGAAAGACACTCTTGGTGGAGTGGGGAGGATTTCATGAAGGATGGATCTCATTTCAGGGCAGGATTTGAGGAAGTCGTATCCCTGCTGGAGAGCCACAGTCAGAGACTGATCCAGTCCCGGAAAGTATCCTGTCACAAGTGGGGCACTTTTGTATTTCTTCTGTGGGAGGTTCTGGGTTTGAGAGGATGAGGAAGTGGCTCTGGTTATTTGCTTCTGTACCAGGTCAGGAGGGTAGTTGCGGGATGCAAAAGCTGTTGTCAGGTTGTTGGTGTAATGGTTCAGGGATTCCGGACTGGAGCAGATTCGTTTGCCACGAAGACCTAGGCTGTAGGGAAGGGACCGTTAGTTGTGGAATGGGTGGCAGCTGTCATAATGGAGGTTTTGTTTTTAGATATATTTTTCCCATGTGGAATGTTTCCCTCTATTAATTCATATCATTAATTTGAACCCAACAATTACGTTTGTTATTGTCACTGTTGCATTTCGAAATCTTTTCTGTCGTATTATTTTCTCTTTTTGTTTTTGCCAGTAGTTTCACTTTATATTCACCTTCACCTTTTTACCGTAATCTACTATACAATTTTATCCCGCCTACATATACTCAATAATACGTCACCCACTTCCAAACCATAACCAAAAAATTTTTTTCCGCTTTCAACACTACCACTGCTATAAAATCCACCGTTTCTAGTCCACAAACAGTTCCTTTCACCTATTAAACAACCATTTCATCTAGTTCTGATAACTTTCACTTTATTTCCATTTCCGTTTTTCCCACACCACTGATAATTTTTAGCCGCTTCCCACAGGTTTTAACGTCATTATTTCTTCGCCAGACAATTGTTAGCCTCATTTTCATAATCTGCCACCACAAAACCACTCTTTTTAATACATTTACACGCCGTTTTTTCGAAATTTTCCCGAATCTCTCCATCCTTTAACGTGTTTTTTGCGGCAACACAACCACCTAACCTTTGTGCACATCGTTGTTTACCAACCCAAGTTCACCACAGGATCAACATAGCCCAGCTTTATCCAACACTTTTTTGCCTTTTTTCACAACAGATCTCCAATTACTTTCTCCAGTTATTTTCATTTTCATTTCAACCTCATGTTACACTTTCCACCTTGTAATACCATGTCAACCTCACAACACCCCCACAACGACCCCATTAAGTTTTATTTACATTCCCTCTGCAAACATGCCTTCACCCTAGCCAGATTACGCTCGCATATTTTATTTTCTCAGGCTTGTCTGACATTTGGTATTACCCCCAAAGGCCTCACACTTAAAGTTCCCATCTCTGGCTGCAACCCTTCTTTCCATCAGTCCCTATACCAGTTCCAAACTGAACAATCCATTGCCCTCACCCACCTAATCCTTCACCTACACATCAACTCAGCCAGTGAACACACCCGTCAACTCCTGTCCTTAATAAAAGTCCTCAATCTTTCCTCTCCCACATCCACACCGGCTGTTCAGAGCATCCTCCTACCGGCCAGCCACAAATTAGAACAGCATGCCACCCTTCACCTCAAAAAACTATCCAATCTCCTGGTTTCCCACCTCCGGAAAGGCAACTCACTCACCCTTCACAACCTTTCCAGCAAACCTCAACCTCCTCTCA
This sequence comes from Schistocerca americana, assembly GCF_021461395.2. Classification (NCBI taxonomy): domain Eukaryota; kingdom Metazoa; phylum Arthropoda; class Insecta; order Orthoptera; family Acrididae; genus Schistocerca; species Schistocerca americana. Next base: position 424,535,657 of record NC_060122.1, read on the forward strand.
TTGCACACAAACCCAGTCTCTCCCATCTACTCAATCTCCCACTTCCAGCTCCACTCCCTCCAAAACCTCAAAATTCCAATCAACACAATCTGGAACCACAACACCCTAATTCAGTAGTTAACCTTTCCTCCAAACCTCTCTCCCAATCTGAAACATCTGTCCTATCCAAAGGCCTCACCTTCAGCCCCACTCCCAGATTCAACCAAACAGCCCTCGTCAAAGATTTACTGTCCTACACTCGTACTCTCTGCTGGAAGTATCACTTTGCCATGAAGAAAAATGATCCTAATCCTGCTCCTAATGATCCAACTCCCCAAGACACTATCCAAATTGAACCCTGCCTGGAACAGTTCCGCCCTCCGTCACAGCGGGACCCACCTCCTCTTCCTCAAAATCACCCTCTCCAAACCTTCCAGGAATTTCTGACTTCCAGCCTTGCCTCTCAATCCTTCTTAAAAAATCTTAATCCTACTCCCAACATCACCACTGCTGAAGCCCAGGCTATCCGTGATCTGAAGGCTGACCGATCCATCGTCATCCTTCCGGCGGACAAGGGTTCCACGACCGTGGTACTTGATCATCGGGAGTATGTGGCTGAGGGACTGCGTCAGCTTTCAGACAACACCACATACAAAGTTTGCCAAGGTAATCCCATTCCTGATGTCCAGGCGGAGCTTCAAGGAATGCTCAGAACCTTAGGCCCCCTACAAAACCTTTCACCTGACTCCATCAACCTCCTGACCCCACCGACACCCCGCACCCCTACCTTCTACCTTCTTCCTAAAATTCACAAACCCTATCATCCCGGCCGCCCCATTGTAGCTGGTTACCAAGCCCCCACAGAACGTATCTCTGCCTATGTAGATCAACACCTTCAACCTATTACCTGCAGTCTCCCATCCTTCATCAAAGACAACAAACACTTTCTCGAACGCCTGGAATCCTTACCCAATCCGTTACCCCCGGAAACCATCCTTGTAACCATTGATACCATTTCCTTATACACAAATATCCCGCACGTCCAGGGCCTCGCTGCGATGGAGCACTTCCTTTCACGCCGATCACCTGCCACCCTACCTAAAACCTCTTTCCTCATTACCTTAGCCAGCTTCATCCTGACCCACAACTTCTTCACTTTTGAAGGCCAGACATACCAACAATTAATGGGAACAGCCATGGGTACCAGGATGGCCCCCTCGTACGCCAATCTATTCATGGGTCGCTTAGAGGAAGCCTTCTTGGTTACCCAAGCCTGCCAACCCAAAGTTTGGTACAGATTTATTGATGACATCTTCATGATCTGGACTCACAGTGAAGAAGAACTCCAGAATTTCCTCTCCAACCTCAACTCCTTTGGTTCCATCAGATTCACCTGGTCCTACTCCAAATCCCATGCCACTTTCCTTGATGTTGACCTCCACCTGTCCAATGACCAGCTTCACACGTCCGTTCACATCAAACCCACCAACAAGCAACAGTACCTCCATTATGACAGCTGCCACCCATTCCACATCAAACGGTCCCTTCCCTACAGCCTAGGTCTTCGTGGCAAACGAATCTGCTCCAGTCCGGAATCCCTGAACCATTACACCAACAACCTGACAACAGCTTTCGCATCCTGCAACTACCCTCCTGACCTGGTACAGAAGCAAATAACCAGAGCCACTTCCTCATCCTCTCAAACCTAGAACCTCCCACAGAAGAAACTCAAAAGTGCCCCACTTGTGACAGGATACTTTCCGGGACTGGATCAGACTGTGAATGTGGCTCTCCAGCAGGGATACGACTTCCTCAAATTCTGCCCTGAAATGAGATCCATCCTTCATGAAACCCTCCCCACTCCACCAAGATTGTCTTTCCGCCGTCCACCTAACCTTCGTAACCTCTTAGTTCATCCCTATGAAATCCCCAAACCACCTTCCCTACCCTCTGGCTCCTACCCTTGTAACCGCCCCCGGTGTAAAACCTGTCCCATGCTCCCTCCCACCACCACCTACTCCAGTCCTGTAACCCGGAGGGTGTACACGATCAAAGGCAGAGCCACGTGTGAAAGGCACCCACGTGACTTACCAACTGACCTGCCTACACTGTGACACATTCTATGTGGGAATGACCAGCAACAAACTGTCCATTCGCATGAATGGACACAGGCAGACAGTGTTTGTTGGTAATGAGAATCACCCTGTGGCTAAACATGCCTTGGTGCACGGCCAGCACATCTTGGCACAGTGTTGCACCGTCCGGGTTATCTGGATACTTCCCACTAACACCAACCTATCCGAACTCCGGAGATGGGAACTTGCTCTTCAATATATCCTCTCTTCCCATTATCCACCAGGCCTCAATCTCCGCTAATTTCAAGTTGCCGCCACTCATACCTCACCTGTCATTCAACAACATCTTTGCCTCTGCACTTCCGCCGACCGACATCTCTGCCCAAACTCTTTGCCTCTATATATGTCTGCTTATGTCTGTATATGTGTGAATGGATATATATGTGTGTGTGTGTGTGTGTGTGTGTGTGTGTGTGTGTGTGTGTGTGTGTGTGTGAGTGAGTGTATACCCATCCTCTTTTCCCCCTAAGGTAAGTCTTTCCGCTCCCGGGATTGGAATGGCTCCTTACCCTCTCCCTTAAAACCCAAATCCTTTCGTCTTTCCCTCTCCTTCCCTCTTTCCTGATGAAGCAACCGTTGGTTGCGAAAGCTAGAATTTTGTGTGTATGTTTGTGTTTGTTTGTGTGTCTATCGATGTACCAGCGCTTTCGTTTGGTAAGTCACATCATCTTTGTTTTTTATATATATATATATATATATATATATATATATATATATATATATATATATATATATGTGTGTGTGTGTGGCGAGAAAATAAAGGATAGTTTCAAAGCAAAAATTCCAAATACATTTTAGTGTTGTCAATGACTTTTACCATCAAGTAAGTAAGTTATTAAACAAAAGACATCACATCTGTTGCAATTGTAAAAAAAAAAAAAAAAAAAAAAAAAATACGTTGTACATGACCCACACTCTTTGCTACTTTGAGTAACCCAGTCATTTCTTCTTGAGAAAGTGGTAATACAATGTTGGGAAAAAGTAAACTCAACAGATGTCTCTAGAGTAGACATTCAGGAGCATGATAAACAAATAAAACACTATTTTGAAGTTAAGAACAAGGAATACTGAACTTTATTCAGAAATGATACCGTAAATGTACAAGTGCACTATATTTCATCAGTTGACTAATTAATTTTCAAGTTACATGTTACACCATGGTAAGTATTTGCAAACAGAATGTATCATATGCTAATAATATTGTTCAGTATGCAGATGAGCCTTATTACACAAATTACGTATGCTCTGGTACTTGAAAGCCACATTTTGTTAGTCATGCTGGACTAATAAGAATTATCAGATCCTCCCAACATCTGCAATAAGACTTTGTCTTTCCCATACATTTCACTTTAGTGTCCTTATCACACATCTCATTCCCATTCCAGAATGTTTTTCTGTCTTGTATAAACTGTAGCATATTGCCCAACTGCTATTTTAACTTTCAACATTTTGTGTTGCTGGTCATTGTCTTGCACGTCAGAAAAGCTTTCAGGATCACCATCAGATTCTAGCACCACACCCCAGGCTAAAGTAACACCATATTATGCATAAATATGCACCATTTTACAGAAGTTAAGTGTATTACCTAAACTGAATTTCACTCAAATGAACCTTTCTTGCATTATTATCTGATAACAGAATGCAAAATTACACTCATCATATTGTTAATTTAATTGATGTGAACCCTCGGCAGAAGTTATCAGGGTGCAAAGCTGTTAAAATATTTACAATCAACACTGAGTCCAGCTCTGCCAACACAATAGTAATTCATGGAACTCACAACCTTCTAGATCATTATTCACACACTATAAATGCATAATGCCTTTTTTACTCCATGCTAATGATGTAATTTTAGTGGAAAAAAATAATTTAAAACTTTTTCAAACCAATGGGCCAAAGTTACTCGCAAAGGGCCAAAGTGACCCCAGCTTACAGTAAAGTAATTGGAGTTCTTCATGTTACCTTGCAGGTTGAGATGATGACACTTCTACAAGACTTTCAAGAGAATGCCATTGAAGACTTTGCATATGTAGACTCACTCAACAGGTTATAAATTTAGAATAAATTGAGCATAATTTACCATTTATCCTAAACAGGATAGCTGAAAAGCATTAAAATTAGTTACAGGCAGTGTGATAGGTGATGTGAACATAGTTGTAGCCCTATAACACTAATTTATATCTTTGTGTGATCAGTGGCCAAGAAATAGAGTAATATAATTTCAAACAATGGAAAGTCCAGGATGGAATGTAACAGTATTATGAAAAGGAAAGTTGCTACTCCCTGTAAAGCGGAGACGCTGAATCGTAGATTACCTGCGACTCAGCATCTCTGCTATATGGTGAGCAGCAGCTTCCCTTTTCATAATACTGAATAAAATAATTTTGTTTGCAAGACATTAACCATGCTTCCCTAAGTCAGTATACCTAATTTGTTTGAATTTAATTACTTACTACAAAGATGAGTGTAGCTTACAACAGAATTTCCCAAACTGTGTTCCATGGAACACTGATACTGGGAAGTCCTTAAGAACCTCACAAGAAAACTATTAATAAAGTGGTATATTTTCTGACATTTTAATGAGACTTATTATTTTTTTATTTCATTACTTTTCTGTCTTATGATTTAAAATTGAAGTAATCATTGAATAAAACAAGTGTTTGTCATTTTTAAATATTTTAATAACCTTTAAAACAAACAAGGCATTCCATCAAAGTACCAGATGCTCAAAGTGTTCTGTTAGAAGAAAAGTTTGGGAACCCCTGATTCAGAAAAAGTTGACTACCTGGGATAAAGATAGCTCTCTCTGTCTCTGTCACACACACACACACACACACGCACACACACACATACTGAAAATGCTGCAACTGACAGTCACCACTGATGTGCAGGGAACCTGTGCTCCATATGTTTTGAAATTACATATTTAATTTTGTGCCTTTTGTCAGCTGAAGATTAATCAGGATTCAATCATGTGATGGGATTGGAAGGCTGGATATTAATGCTGATGACGTTAATTTGATTCTGATTTATTAAATTAAGGCTTGGACAGAAATAACTGAAGCTCTGTAGGATGACTGACCGATGAGTGCCCCCTGTTGCTCTGGATGCGGAAGGAACCATCACCAGGCTGGTTGCAGCAGATTGGGCACAGCAGTATCTCCAACTTACTGTTCTGGAAGTCTGAAACTATCACCATAAATCACTACCAAAGTGAAACAAGACCCTGATGCCCATTGTGACAATAAGAAAAATCACAAATGGCAATTTTACAAGCTCAATATAGTTAACAGAAACCTTGCCTGAGGCAAAACATTTAGCACATGTATCTAACGAGACTGTGCAACCCACCTAAAACAAAACCAAGCAAGGTGGCGCAATGGTTAGACACTGGACCTGCATTCGGGAGGACGATGGTTCAATCCCGTGTCCGGCCGTCCCGATTTAGGTTTTCCGTGATTCCCTAAAACACTCCAGGCAAATGCCGGGATGATTCCTCTGAAAGGGCATGGCTGACTTCCTTCCCCATCCTTCCATAATCCGATGAGACCGATGACCTCACTGTCTGGTCTCCTTCCCCAAACAACTCAACCCACCTAAAACAACAACCACTACATATATGAGAACATTTAAAGAGTGGTCTCCAAAAATTTCAAATGTGATGGTTCCAACATAATCAAGTTTGATAAAACAAGTTAGCCAAATTAAAGCTGCAATAATAGCTTTATCAAACAAATTTTAAAAGAATAACTTGACTGGTAATAATAAAATAACTTCTAAGATTCCCCAGGCACCATTGGGAGCTGTTAACAAGTTTCCTTCAGCTGTTGTGTGCTGTCAACTAATCAGAACATGTCTGTGTTGCAGGTTTCAAACACCCTCATTGTGAATGTAACCAGAATAATAATCACAGCTAACCAATAACTTAGATTTAACATCTAACTAATGTGGTTCACTGCTACTTAGTTAGCCAAAGGTAAGATAACCACACAAAATAACCACCACAGAAAACAGAACACCTGTACAACACTAGATTTTAAAGTCAAACAAACAAGGCAGATGCCATTCAATCACAAATGGACCCAACTCTTTTAAAAACATGATTCCCCTCCCAGAATTGTTAGACCATTTGGCAAGTTAATTCAGACTCCGAGCAAACCTTCCACTCTACAAGGGCCACTGGATCATAACCAAACCAAGCTCAAGTGATTACATTCTGTCAGACTTGCTTAAGTAACCAATTGTGGAATCATCAAATCAAGCGCATAGAAAGCACCAAGTAAGTGTTCACAATGCCATAACACTTGGTTCCATAGGTCAACTACGTGAGCAAAGCATTAATCCACCCTTGGTTGCAAGCACACCAACTAATCACCAACTAACTTCGTCATTCCAATCAGATCATAATGTAACTCACAACAAGGCAAAGCCAATTATTCTTCATGGCAGTGTGCCCTCTCATGCTTATCTTCTTGTAAATGGATGCAAACAGTGATTGAGCTGTAACTCAATAATATAACACACACGACTAACAGCTCCATGAGCAGTGGTGTGATGAGCTGCAAAAAAGCCAGTGGACACTCACAACAACAGCACCACTCAACAACAGATTGAATTGGCTTATAGCATTAAATGTGGCCTGGCAACTAACCAATCAAGCAATGGCAGATAAGCAGTACACACAAGTAAACCTTTTACCAAACTACCAAACTGCAATCAAGTCTTCAGGAACCAAACAAACTACATGTCTACCGCAAATGCCAAACTCAACATCACCACCCCTCAACCCAAGACAAAGCTGTTACAGCAGTCACTGCCAGCAAGCTACTGAGACACTCCTCAGCAGCACTTCATGCCTTGAGACCTTTCTGGATGTTGACAGCATCACCCAATAGCAGCATACAAAACACTGCTGACAGAAGGATGGCAAAGAATGCAAAAAACTATTTCAATCAATGGCTATGGTGCAAATTCAAAAGTGCCAGAGAGAAACCAAATGGGACAAGGAAAACATGCTGTCTGTCCACTTACTGCTATGTTTGGGAATACAGCCCATCAACATAGAACAACATGGTGGACATTATAGATGCATGAGGTCTTAGGGATCAAGGAAACGAGAGCCAAAACAATTATAGTTATGCACACCAACAACAACCATGATGTGTTGTCAAGAGCAACTCAGGATACTACCACTGTGACTCAGCGTGCTCGCCTCAACAACAGGCACAGCTAATATGGGACTATTTGATTCTACAGTATCATGTGGTCACAAGTAATCCATGACAGATCTATCTGCTGGCATTGTATTTAGGGTGTCGCATGGTCATTGTTTGGCTCACCAGCCTGAAAATGCCACCAGTGAAGCCTGCCAAGAGCCCTCAGGCATTCACTTCCACACTACACTGCAACTTGGCAACATGAAGCCCTAGCACCCTTGACGGCAGTATCTCACAGCCTGTTACTGTGTTTTGTTCTTGAACAGCCAACCTTAAGTCTATGTCCTTTCTCGACATAGACTTTTGCCTGTTGGAGTCAGTGAACTTGTCTGCCACAACAAATAATTACTTTCCTTGATTAGACTACTTAAGTGCTTGAACAGATGGTTATCTTAAACAGCAAAATTGGTTGTTACTGTTTCTTGTACACTGACAGAAGAAAATTGCAACACCAAGAAGAAGTTGTGTGATAAAAACAGAAGTTGGTAGGTATGTTTCTACATCTGAAAGATGATGACTGTTCAAATTTTACACCAGTCAAATAAAAGTGGTGCTAGTAGTGCCGCTGTGAGTATGCTAATCAGGTTTGGTTTAAATATATGCTGTAGTTGTCATGAGCCTTAGTTACCTTTGAGATTAGTCATGGTGAACTGATGTTTGTCAAGAATGTCTATAAGGTGATAAAGATGCCTTTATCAACAACTTACTGTGTTGAACAAGTTCTTGTAATAGGGCTATGAGAAGATAGATGTCTGGGGATTTGACCTGTTGTGCTGCCTTTCCAGGAGATGTTTACCAAAAGGATAATGCTCCCTCTGTAGTGCTGTTGTAATACAACGTGCTCTGCAGACATTTGATGTGTTGCCTTGGCCTGCTTAATCACCAGATCTGTCCCCAACTGAGCAGATATGGGACATCATTGGATGACAGCTCCAGCATCATCTGCAAACAGCCTTAACTGGTCCTGTATTGACTAACAAAGCACAGCAGACATGGAACTCCATCCCACAATGTGATATCTGGCACCTGTACAACACAATATATGCAAATTTGCATGCTTACATTAAACATTCTAGCGACTGTACCAGATGTTAATATACCAGCATTTCACTTTTGCAATGGCTTTTTTCCTTGTTTACTTTAACATGTGATCTAGCAATGTTAATCATTTAAATACAGTATCTACAGAAAAGTATTCCAGAAATTTCATTACTCTGCATTAATTATTTTTTGGTGTTTCAATTTTTTACATCATGTGTGATAGAACTGTTAATTGAAAGTGTAATATGATTAAATAGATACCACATGGAATGAGGAGGAATGACTGATGTCCAGTAAGTCTCCTATGACCCAGGTTTTTGGGCAACTTTTCCATAACTATCCCCATTTCTTAAACCTTGCCAGTATTTTCCTTCATCCCTCTTCCATTCTCTTCAACCCTCCGTCCAGAAACAGGAGCTCTGAAAGCTTGTGCATTTCCACATCCTTCTCCTGCTGCTGCTTTGTGAAAAGATTTTTATCTATCCAGTTTATGTTATATTTCCAAACACTGGTTATTTTTGTAGGCATGTTTGTTCTGGCATAACCATAAGCACTGGAATGAAGATGAATATCACAAGAGCAAAGAAGGCAGTGAGGAAACATCAGCCAATAGCCCACTTGCAAGGACTGCACCATGATAAAAGCGACACCTGCAAGAAGTGAATGTAAGTGCCCCCCCCCCCCCCCCCCCCTGCTCAGATTGGCTCAGATGCAGACATTAGTGCTCAGACTGGCACTCACAGAACAGATTGTAGTGATCTGTATCAAGTGCTTACTTGGGCTTTGTCTACAGCGAAGATAATATTACTGTTCGCTTGTCACTTGCAAAATCAATGTAACTCCAAAGTTAAGTATTGTCAAATCTGCTTTACAGAAATAAAACTGTTAATGTTATTTGTCTGAATTGTATAGCATTCTGAGAATGCAGCAGCCCTTAGACACCCTATAGGGGCTGAGCGGGTGAGGTCCAGCACTATTAAAACTGATAATTGTGATTTTATGTGGTTATTAATAAATGTTTTGTTCTCCCTTTACCTGGATGTAAGGTCTTGCATACTGAACTCTGTGGGGGCCACTTCAGTTATTGGCAACAAAGTTTTTTCTAGATTTGCACTGAACTCTTGTACTGTACTCCAGGCAGACAGTGTTTCTATGTGCTCTTTTCACATTATTGGTGGTCTTATGTGTGGTTCTCATTTCAGTATGTCCACTGTCAACACAGGCATGACCATTCAAGTGTTATTACTCTTGCAAAACATGTAGCAGGTGCAAGAACTGGTGTTGGAATAGATGGCTGCTGTCACCATATTGCCTGAGGTGTCCAATTGACTGTCTGCCATTCACAACATGGTGAAGGGCTTCAGTGTGTCACTGCCTCCTTTCTCAGCATTTGACACAAAAAATGTCACCATGGCCAGTTACTCTGCCTGCCTGGAACAGCACTTATTAATATATGGAGCCTCAGGTGATATGTAGCAGAATTCTTTTTTCTTAGCTTACACTGGGGCTGGTGTCTATTACCTCCTTCAGCAATTGAATCTGAAAGTAGAACAACATGACTTGTCCTATGAATGGCTTGCATATTGGTTGTCACCATGCAGGGTGCCATCAGCATCTTAGGACTGGATTTTTTTAAGGCACTTTGTATGGAAGTACCTGATTCTATGAACAACATCCAACCTTTGGCATCTAGCACCCATCTTCAGGAATTGTTACTGAAGCACACCTCACTGTTCTCTCATCAGATTATGTGTGTCGCTAACTTCGAAGCATATGTTACTTTGAAGCCTTTGGAAACTCCCAAGTTCATCAAAGTGCAAAATGTACCTTTAATGTTGAGGGAAAAACTTTGTGTAGATCTCCAAAGGTTGCAAGATGAAGGAATCCTGACACTAGTCTCAAGTAGTCAGTGGGCTGCTCCTATTGATTTGGTCAAAAAACCTAATGATCTTTGAGAATTTTTTGGTAATTTTAAGACAAGAATGAATTACCAATCTATAATTGTCACTTATTCTATTACAAAGGTAGAAGATATCATTGCAAAACTTTATGCGGGCATGCTGTTTGCAAAGACTGACCTTAGGGAGACCTATTTACACCTGACATCTTGATGTCCTGGAGGCTGGCGTCACTGTTGCTGTTATGCAGAGGAAGAGACAATTCAGAGCTGTTGTTGCTGATGTCTATGGAAATGGGAGCTGTTGAATAAGTTCACTTGGGTCTCAGTGCATAAGTTCTGGAACAGGAATAGTAGAAAAGTCTTCTGTCGAGGAACCCTGTATCCTGCGAGGCACACTTGATTTAAATACTTGTGACACAGAGGCTGATCCAGCAGCTGGATCTCAACCATGTCTGTGCTGAGGAGGTGAGTTACACATACCAGAACCCAATGTGATCTACCACAGGAGAACACCATTGCTGACACACCCTCCTTTAGCTTATAGCAATGTCTGTGAGGCCCTTGGGATGGAGGAGTATGAAGTAATGGATAACTGCGGTTGCTGTGGTTGATCGTGTAGATTATCCATTGGGCTTTTCCCATATTGTGGTGTAGAATGATAGGAGGCAAGGAATAATTTGAGGGCATTGTCAGCACTATGATGCTGATGTAATATTTCCATTTGGGTTTTAAATGTTCTGGCAAAACATTCCACATGTCCATTTGATGCCAGGTAGAACGGTGCTGCATGGACTAACTGGATACCATTCTCCTCACAAAATTGGCAAAATTTGGCAGATGTAAACTGTGGTCTATTGTCAGTCACAATAGTTTCAAGCAATCCTACAACAGAAAAAAAATTTCCTGTAATGAACGTATGGTCTTGGCTGTCATTGTCGATTGCATCTGTGTGACACAAGGGAATTGGCTCCCAGCATCCACCTGTATTGACCAAGATGAACCTAGAAAAGGACCAGCAAAATCAAAATGAATTATTGACCAAGGGAATGTTGCTGAAGGCAACGGGAAATATCCTCATGCCTGCTTGCTTGCGCTGACTTGGCTGGCAAGATGTAAGCATTCTTTGTCAATGCCTTTCCAAAAAACATGTTTGCAAGCCAATCTTTATGTGATAACAGCCTCCCAATGACCTTGATGGAACCACACTAACACCTGGCACTATAAACCTTCAATGGAGAAACAGAGCTCTATTATGCATTGATAGTTTGTAGTATGGGAAAATGTGCAACAACAGCATCAGACTTTGTGTCTGTGTGAAGGCTGACCTCTGGTGCAGTATTGAATTTTGGGTCTTGGCCACTGGGAGATAGGAAAGTACACCAGCATTCACATGCTGCATTGTCAAGCAGTCATAGATGTCATAAGAGTATTCCAAAAGGAACAATTCCCAATGCTCTTGGTGCCTTTCTTTCTTCGTAGTATTTTGAAATAATGGAAACCTATGGCTTTTTTTTGTCACAGTAAAGGAAGACCCAACTGAGGGCAGACAGAGATGCTATAGGAAAATTATAGGTAGCCATCTAAATTTTAGTGTAAGAGTAGTAGAAAAAAAATAAAGATAAGAAAAACAGTATTATGTAAACTTGAGTCATGTTCAGAGTGGAAAAAAGCAATAAGAAAATATGTAGTTCATTATGAAAATTCATGCACATGTAATTCTGTATATAATAGTCCATGATTGTAATCAAGAAAGTGGATAATAGTAAATAAATAAGTGTATAAATAAATAATTTCTTGGTAGGTATATTTGTGTGAGCAATGGCAGAAGAGTTTGTCTTCTGTTAAACAACAGAATATTGACCATGCACATAATCATGAAACTTTTTGAGTGCAGACATAGTGACCAAAACTTCCTTTTTAATTTGGTTATAACTGCAATGAGATGGCATCAGAGTCTTTGATACAAAAGCAATCAGGCAGTCCACACCATTAACCATTAACTTTATGAGAGAAAACTGCTCCAAGACCATAATCTGATGCATCTGCAGTTACAATGAGTGATTTGGTAAGATCATAAGCCATCAAGTACATTGTGTGGAGTGCACACTTTAAGTACTGAAATGCCTTCTTACAACTGGGAGACCAGTTCCATTCAATATTTTTTATGAAGTAGGTTATGGTAGAGGTTCAGTGCTAGCAGCTGCATGTGGTATGATCTTGTGGTAGTAGCTAAACTGTCCTAAAACTAATTTGAACTGTTTGGCTTCCTTTGGTGCTGGCTGTATTTATATAGCTTCCACATATTGTGGGGTTGGGCAGATTCCAGAAAACATGGCTTAAGTATTCCATCTGGAGCACAAACAAGATGCATTTTTCCAAGTTCACTTTCTGTAAAACGAAAAAAAATGAAAAAAAAAAACCATGATCAGGCCCTGGAGACCATGTGACAGTTGACTGACATCTGTGTCAGTCTCAGTCATTCATCATCATGTGCGGTATGGATAGACATGGGGTCAGCACACCACACTTCCGGCCATTACTGATGTTATTACCCTGGAGGTGCTACCTCTCAATCAGGTAGCTTATCAGTTGGCATCACGAGGCTGAGTGTACCCCAGTCCAGTCTTCACACCAAGAGAAAATCCCTGGTATTACCAGGAATTGAACACGGTCCTCCACATTAGAGTTGTAACTGAGGCTTCCCAAGTATGTAGCTCTAAATGTTATTGCAAAATAGCTGCCACACTGTATGTGATAGGAAGACATGCTGTGTCTGGGCAATCCCCCCCCCCCCCCCCCCCCCCAAAGAGCCTTCTGACTGGTTCATTTCAGAGTAGCAATTGCACCCTATGTCCTCAATTATTTGCTGCATGTATTCCAATCTCTGTTTTCCTCTACAGTTTTATCCTCTACAGCTCCTTCTAATACCGTGGAAGTTATCCCCTGATGCCTTAAGAAATGTCCTGTCATCCTGTTCTTCCTCTTATCAGTGTTTTCCATATGTTCCTTTCCTCGCTTATTCTGTGGTGAACCTCCTCATTCCTTACATTATCAGTCCACCCAATTTTCCACGTTCTCCTGTAGCACCACATCTCAAACACTTCAATTATCTGCTGCTCTGGTTTTCCCACTGTTCATGCCTCACTACCATACAATGGTGTGTTCAGAATGCACATTCTCAGAAATTTCTGCCTCAAGTTAAGATCTATGTTTGATACTAGCACACATCTCGTGGCCGGGAATGCCTTTATCACCAGTGCCAATCTGTTTTTTATGTCCTTCTTGCTCATTCCATCAAAGGTTATTTTGCTGTCAATGTAGCAGAATTCCTTAACTTCATCTACTTTGTGATCCCCAATTGTAATGTTATGTTTCTTGCTGTTCTCATGTCTGCTGCTTCTCATTACTTTGGTCTCTCTTTGATTTCCTCTTGATTTATTTTCTGTGCTCATTAGACTGTTCATTCCCCTCAACACATCTGGAAATTATTCTTCTCTTTGACTGAGGATAGCAATGTGATCAGCAAATCTTATCATTGATATCCTTTCTACCCGATTTTTAGTCCCACTCCTGAACATTTCTTTTATTTCTCTCATTGCTTCTTTGATGCATAGATTGAACAGTAGGGTTGAAAGACTACATCCCTGTCTTACACCCTTATTAATCTGAGTTCTTTGTTCTTGGTCTTCCATCTTATTGTTCCCTCTTGGTTCTTGTACATATTGTACTTTACCCAACTTTCCCTATAGTTCACCCATATTTTTCTGACATCTGAAAATCTTACACAATTTTACACTGCTTCAGGTCAACAAATCCTATAAATGGGTCTTGATTTTTCTTCAATCTAGCTTTCATTATCAACTGCAACATCAGAACTGCCTCTCTGGTGCCTTTACCTTTTCTAAAGCCAAACTGATCGTTATCTAACAGATCCTCAATTTTCTTTTCTATTTTTCTGTATGTTATTTCAGTCACCAACATGTATGCTGAGCTGTTAAACTGATTGTGCAATAATTCTTGAACTTTTCAACTCTTGCTATCTTCAGAATTGTATGCGTGATGATTTTCTGAAAGTCAAATGGTATATCACCAGTCTCATACACACTACACGCCAATGTCAATAGTTGTTTTGCTGCCAGTTCCTCCAATGATTTTAGAAATTTTGTTGGAATGTTATCTATCCCTTTTGTCTTCTTTGGTCTTAAGTATTTGAAAGCTCTTTTATATTCTGATTCTAATACTGGATCCACTGTCTCTTCCATATCAAATTATGTTTCTTCTTCTATCATGTCATCAGACAAGTCTGCCCCCTCACAGAAGCCTTCAATGTGCTCTTTCCACCTATCCACTCTCTCCTCTGCATTTTACAGTGGATTCACCACTGAACTTTTAATGTAACCTCCCTTAGATTAGATTAGAGTAGGTTAGATTAGTACTTGTTGCATAGATCATGAATACCACACTTCGTAATGATTTTGCTTTTAATTTCACTGGAGGTTGTTTTGACTTTGCTGTATGCTGAATCTGTCCTTCCAACAATCATTTCTTTTTTGATTTCTTCACATTTTTCAGGTAGCCATTTTGCCTTAGCTACGTATTTATTTCATTCCTAAGTGACTTGTATTTCTGTATTCCTGAATTTCCCTGAGCATTTTTGGATTTCCTTCTTTCATCGCTCAGCCGAAGTATTTCATCTGTTATCCATTGTTTCTTTGCAACTGCCTTCCTTGGAGATACAGTTTTCTTTCCAACTGTGATGCCTTCTTTAGAGTTGTCCATTGCTTCTCAACTGTACTGCCTACTGAGCCATACATTATCACAGTATCTATAGCCTCAGAGAACTTCAAGTGCATCTCTTCATTCCTTAGTTCTTCTTTATCCCATTTCTTTGCACGCTTATTCTTCCTAACTAGACAATTAAAATTCAGCCTCTTCTTTGTCATTACTAAATTGTGATCTGAGTCTGTATCTCAATATGCCTTAGAATTCAATGTCTGATTTCAGAATCTCTGCCTGATCATAATGCAATCTCATTGAAATCTTCCCACATCTCCCAGCCGTTTTTCTCTTTTCTACTACCAAACCCATATTCTCCATAACCCTTTCTTCTATTCCCTCACCTACAACTGCATTCCAATCCTCCATGACTATTAGATTTTCATCTTCCTTTACATACTGAATTACCCATTCAGTATCTTCGTATACTTTCTCTCTCTCTTCATCCTCTGCTTGCGATGTTGGCATGTATACCTGAAATATTGTTATCACTGTCGATCTGCTGTCGATGCTGATTGAGAACAGCCCTGTTCACTAACTCACTCTCTGCCCTACCTTCCTATTCATAATGAATCCTAGTCCTGTTATACCATTTTCTGCATCTGTTGATATCATGCTATACACCTCTGATCAGAAATCCTTGTCTTCCTACCATTTCACTTCATTGACCCCCACTATACCTAGATTGAGCCTTAGCATTTTCCTTTTTAGATTTTCTAGCTTCCCTATCATTTTCAAACTTCTGACATTCCATGACCTACTCAGAACTGTATCTTTTCATTGGTTATTCAATATTTTTCTCTCAGTCTCCTCCCCATTGGCAATCCTCTCCCAGAAATCCAAATGAGGGCCTAGTCCAGAATCTTTTGCCAATGGAGAGATCATCATGACACTTTTTCAATTACGGCCATGTGTTCTGTGGATAGACACTATGTGTCTTTAATAGAGTGGTTTCCATTTCCTTCTGCATCCTCATACCATTGATCATTGCAGATTCTTTTGCCTTTAGGGGGACTTTCTCATCCCAAGGGGAAGAGTGGACCTTAAGATTCTATCTGCTCCTCTGCCCTTTTTGACAAGGCCATTGGGGTGACTTCTTATGCGAGAAGCCTTCAGCCACCATTGCTGATGATCTTTATTCAAAATATAAACAGTGGCAAGGTTCAGACCCAAGACTGAGGATATTTTGATTAGTAATCGAAGATGCAACCCTAGACTGTGGCAGCATATACGTCATCAACATAGCAGTGCAGCACTGTGGATAGCCAACTCAAGGGCTCTTGAGAGGCAAGAAAATGAGAACCAAATCAGCATGAGTTCCACATGACAACAACAGCCATAGAATATTGTCAAGGACAGCTCAGGGCACCACTGCTGCTACTTGAGTGCTCAGCTTACCGAAAGGTGGCAGCCCCATCAACCCTAGGAGGCGCAACTAACGTAGGCCTATTTGCTTCCACAAATAGTCTGCATCAGGTTTTTCTACTGGCATGGTACTTAGGGCACCATATACTCAGTGTCTGGCAGATGAATCCTGCTCAACTGCCTGGGAATGTTACCAGCCATCCATGTCTATGCTATGCTGTGACTTGGCCTCATGGAGCCCTGGCAACCTGTGGTATCTTGTGGCCTGCTACGTGTTTTGTTCTCAGACGGTCATCCTTAACTGTGGTCCTCCCAAACACAGACTTCTGCCTGTTAGAATCAGTGAACTTGTCTGCCATGGCAAACAGTTAATTTTTTCTTTTATATCTTTCAAGTGCAACAGAACTGATAACTGCAGTTTTATGTGGTTATTAATAAATATTTTTAAAAACAAAGATGATGTGACTTACCATACGAAAGCGCTGGCAGGTCGATAGAAACACAAACAGACACATACATACACACAAAATTCTAGCTTTCGCAACCAACGGTTGCCTCATCAGGAAAGAGGGAAGGAGAGGGAAAGACGAAAGGATTTGGGTTTTAAGGGAGAGGGTAAGGAGTCATTCCAATCCCGAGAGCAGAAAGACTTACCTTAGGGGGAAAAAAGGACGGGTATACACTCGCGCACACACACACACATATCCATCCACACATATACAGACACAAGCAGACATATTTAAAGACAAAGAGTTTGGGCAGAGATGTCAGTCGAGGCGGAAGTGCAGAGGCAAAGATGATGTTGAATGACAGGCGAGGTATGAGTGGCGGCAACTTGAAATTAGCAGAGATTGAGGCCTGGTGGGTAACGGGAAGATAAATATTTTGTTATGTAACTTCTTCACCCTTGGCATCCAGATTTCAGTTTCCTCTCATTTCTATAAATTAATTCCAATTGTGGTATAGTTTCTATGAAAAGGACAGGATCAGCTTCTGTCACCATTGTTGTCCAATATGAGCTCATGTTATGTCTCTGACAACTCTGCAACCTTCTTTACCTTCAGAGCTAGAATGGAGTTGGGGTGAATATGGATGAGAGTGTCCCTTGATTGTTTTCCAAACAAAGATAATACTTAGAAAAATTGTAAGAAATCCAACCGAGAAAAGAATTTCCATTTGTTATGTGACTACTGGTTCACTTTAAATGCAGTAATTACCAACAATATACTTAAATGAAAAATTCAGCACCGGCTATATCATCAGAGGTATGCTACTGGACGCATGCTAATTACTAAATTATGCAGCTGTGCCAGAATAAAATTGTAGTGTGAAACAGAATGAAATCACAGAATCAGTTGTGAGGCAAGCTGGTGCCAGCTCTAGTTCTCACATGATTCTGGGAAGTTTAGATAATTTGTAAGGTATTTCATTATAAAAAAGACTATTTTAAATAGCTTGCAAATGCTGTTCAGGTGTGTAAAATTTCTGCCACGTATATTCGTTGTGTAGCATCCAGATTGTAATTCAAATTCATACTTTTTCCTGAACTTTAGGGTGAATTTTACAACAATTTACCATGAATCCAAATACTGTAATATAAAAAAAATATATTTTTATTGTGCATATAAAGTCATATTTACAACTTTTTTAATAATAGGTCATCATTCACCAAACTTTTGTCATAATAGGTCATATTTCAGCCAACTTTTGCCAAAAAGGCATAAATTTGTTATATCTTTAAGGATACGAGAATAAAAATGTGAAAGTGTTACTCATATGAAAACATTTCAGGTGATACTGTCACAAATAAGTAATAATTACAGCTTTATTTGGAAATGAAGAACACATATCATACAACATGATTGCAGTATAGAAACTTTTATTGTTCCGAGGTGACTGGTTTCAACAGTCTTATGCTGCCGTCATCTGATCTTGTGGAACTTGCTATAAAGGTGTCATGTCACATTACATACATCTTGATAAAAAAACACACAGTTGATAAGATGCACACAGTTGATAACACCCTCATACCATCCATGCATATTGGTGTCGGACCTGATTTTCCCAAGCTTGCTGTACTGCACTGTGCTACAGGTGGAGAGTTTACATAGAGGTGGCAGATCTGTTCTCTGTAGTACAATAAAAGTTGCTATACTGTGATTGCAACATACAAAATGTGTTCATCCCTTCCAACCATACAGATCGTGCCACAGTGCAAAATATGTATCTTACAACAAAGCTTTTATTTATGTGGACTATTGTAGGCAAGCAGTGTTATGCACTAGACAGTTTGTTGACATAAAACATTTTTACATGGCATCAACAAAACACTCCCCAAGCCAACAAAAGTGGTGTCTGATGTAATAAACATTGCACACATGGTAACAGTATTCGGTTTGAATACAAACTCAATCTAGTTAAAAATGCCAAAAGTAAAGCATAGAATGAAACTGTGAAGTTTTGTTCATGATTTTGAAGAGAAGTTCTTCAACACTGAGGTGGAAATCTTGTATTGTAAACTATGTGAAATTAAAGTTAGTGCATAAAAGAGCTATAATGTGCAACAATGTTGTAATACTGCCAGACACAGCAGCTGTGTGAAGAGAAGTGCAGCAAATGTTGACAAAAAGATGCAGTTATTTGAGCAACCAGACCCATCATGAACCATGCAATCATTCTTCAAGGACTTGTTTCAGATGATGATGACTTGCAACATCCCATTGGAGAAGCTGAAGAACCCACACTTCAGACAGTTCTTGGAGAAGTACACAAAACATCCAGTTCCAGATGAATCTAAACTGAAAAAGACCTATTTATCTGTGTGCTAAGAGGAGGTTCTCAACAAAACATGAATTAATATTGCTGACCATATGTCTGGGTGTCCATAGATGAAACCAGCAATGTGGGTGGGGCATTATGTTGCAAATGTTGTTATTGGTGTTCTAAAAGTTGACAGGCCTGGAGAAATGTTCCTCATAATGTGTGAAGCTCTCAAGAGAGTTAACAACATAGCAATTGTCATTTTATTGGACAACTTTATGAAGCTACTGTGACCAGATTGTTTGAACAGTGACTATGAATTGCTACTAGTAACAGTGGTGCTTCATATGTAATGAAAGCACCTAAGGAACTTCAGATTCTCTAACCCGGTAAGGTGTACATAAGTTGCCTCGCACATATGTTACATAGAGTTGCAGAACAGGTGCAATCAAATTACCCTGATGTAAACAAAGTAATTTCCTGTGTCAATGAAATCTATGTAAAATATCCACTACGGGTGCAGAAATGGAAGGAACAGGTACCTCCACTACCCCTCTCCCCTCTGCCTCTTCTTGCACAATGGAGTTCTTGGCTTAATGCTGCTGGGTATTACAACACCAAAATAAAGACAGTACTTCATGAGATTGATAGCTATGAATCAACCCAAGCACGACTCACGGCCCATTCTCACAGCTTTACTTCTACCAGTGTCTCATCTCCTACCTTCCAAACTTGCTTAGGTAGCTCAGATGGTAGAGCGCTTGCCCGCAAAAGGCAAAGGTCCCGAGTTCGAGTCTCGGTCCGTCACACAGTTTTAATGTGCTAGGATGTTTCATTCAGCGCACACTCCACTGCAGAACAAAAATATTCTAGTTTGGAATACTTTAAATAAGTGGTGCGCAGTAGTAAAAACATTGTTTTATTGTTTGGGTGGGTGTTGTTGTTGTTACTGTTGATCATGTTTATTTTCAGACTCATGCAGACATTTCAAAAATTAACGAAATTTATATTACGTGGTACATAAAAAAAAATCAATAATAATGTTTTAAATTAACTTATACAAAGTAATGTGCCTTCTAGGAATGAAAATTATTGACATCACTAGTTAAAAATTAGTGAATGTTGAATCACTGCGGATAATACTTAAAGTTAAATATTTGTTTGCACTTTCCACTTACATATGGTGCAAATTCTTTAGTTTCTTCACTTGTGCAGAGTTGCCTATCATTATTCACTATACTAAAGTGCTCACACAACACAGTGACGTTATTCGTATTTGTTAATTCCACACACAATGAAATAATCTTCTGTCTTGACAAACTTGTGTCCCACCAACCAATCCCTTCTTCTAGTCAGGTTGTACCTCAGATTTCTCTTTTCCAGTTCTATTCAGTACCTCCTCATTAGTTAAGTGATCTACCCATCTAATCTTCAGCATTCTTCTGTAGCAGCACATTTCAAATGCTTCTATTCTCATCCCCCCCTTGCCATTGATGGGGAGGCTTGCGTGCCTCAGCGATACAGATAGCCGTACCGTAGGTGCAACCACAATGGAGGGGTATCTCTTGAGAGGCCAGACAAACACGTAGTTCCTGAAGAGGGACAGCAGCCTTTTCAGTAGTTGCAGGGGCAATAGTCTGGATAATTGACTGATCTGGCCGTGTAACACTAACCAAAATGGCCTTGCTGTTCTGGTACTGCGAACGGCTGAAAGCAAGGGGAAACTACAGCGTTAATTTTTCCCGAGGGCATGCGGCTTTACTGTATGGTTAATGATGATGGCGTCCTCTTGGGTAAAATATTCCGGAGGTAAAATAGTCCCCTATTCAGATCTCTGGGCGGGGACTACTCAAGAGGACATCGTTATCAGGAGAAAGAAAACTGGAGTTCTACGGATCGGAGCGTGGAATGTCAGATCCCTTATCGGGCAGGTAGGTTAGAAAATTTAAATTGGGAAATGAATAAGTTAAAGTTAAATAAAATAGAAAGAAACATTCCACATGGGAAAAATGGATGTGTGGATGGATATGTGTGTGTGTGCGCGAGTGTATACCTGTCCTTTTTTCCCCCTAAGGTAAGTCTTTCTGCTCCCAGGATTGGAATGACTCCTTACCCTCTCCCTTAAAACCCACATCCTTTCATCTTTCCCTCTCCTTCCCTCTTTCCTGATAAAGCAACCGTGGGTTGCGAAAGCTTGAAATTTTGTGTGTGTGTTTGTGTGTTTTTTTATTGTGCCTATCTACTAGCGCTTTCCCGTTTGGTAAGTCATGGAATCTACATATATAAGTTAAAGTTAGATATACTGGGAATTAGTGAAGTTCAGTGGCAGGAGGAGCAAGACTGTTGGTCAGGCAAATACAGGGTTATAAATACAAAGTCAAATAGGGGTAATGCAGGAGTAGGTTTAATAATGAATAAAAAAATACGAATGCGGGTAAGATACTACAAACAGCAGAGTGAACGCATTATTGTGGCCATGATAGACATGAAGCCCACACCTACTACAGTAGTACAAGTTTATATGCCAACTAGCTCTGCAGATGACGCAGAAATTGAAGAAATGTATGACAAAATAAAAGAAATTATTCAGATAGTGAAGGGAGATGAAAATTTAATAGTCACGGGTAACTGGAATTCGGTAGTAGGAAAAGGGAGAGAAGGAAACATAGTAGGTGAATATGGATTGGGGGTAAGAAATGAAAGAGGAATACGCCTGGTAGAATTTTGCACAGAACACAACTTAATCATAGCTAACACTTGGTTCAAGAATCATAAAAGAAGGTTGTATACATGAAAGTACCCTGGAGATACTGACAGATTTAAGATAGATTATATAATGGTAAGACAGAGATTTAGGAACCAGGTTTTAAATTGTAAGACATTTCCAAGGGCAGATGTGAACTCTGACCACAATCTATTGCTTATGAACTGTAGATTAAAACTGAAGAAACTGCAAAAAGGTGGGAATTTAAGGAGATGGGACCTGGATAAACTGACTAAATCAGAGATTGTACAGAGTTTCAGGGAGAGTGTAAGGGAACAAATGACAGGAATGGGGGGAAGAAATACAGTAGAAGAAGAATGGGTAGCGTTGAGGGATGAAGTAGTGAAGGCAGCAGAGGATCAAGTAGGTAAAAAGATGAGGGCTAGTAGAAATCCTTGGGTAACAGAAGAAATATTGAATTTAATTGATGAAAGGAGAAAATATAAAAATGTAGTAAATGATGGAGGCAAAAAGGAATACAAACGTCTCAAAAATGAGATTGACAGGAAGTGCAAAATGGCTAAGCAGGGATGGCTAGAGGATAAATGTAAGGATGTAGCGGCTTGTCTCACTAGGGGTAAGATAGATACTGCCTACAGGAAAATTAAAGAGACCTTTGGAGAAAAGAGAACCACTTGTATGAATATCAAGAGCTCAGATGGAAACCCAGTTCTAAGCAAAGAAGGGAAAGCAGAAAGGTGGAAGGAGTATATAGAGGGTCTATACAAGGGCGATGCACATGAGGACAATATTATGGAAATGGAAGAGGATGTAGATGAAGATGAAATGGGAGATATGATACTGCATGAAGAGTTTGACAGAGCACTGAAAGACCTGAGTCGAAACAAGGCCCCGGGAGTAGACAACATTCCATTAGAACTACTGACGGCCTTGGGAGAGCCAGTCCTGACAAAACTCTACCATCTGGTGAACTAGATGTATGAGACAGGCGAAATACCCTCAGACTTCAAGAAGAATGTAATAGTTCCAATCCCAAAGGAAGCAGGTGTTGACAAATGTGAAAATTATCGAACTAACAGTTTAATAAGTCACGGCTGCAAAATACTATTGCGAATTCTTTACAGACGAATGGAAAAACTAGTAGAAGCCGACCTCGGAGAAGATCAGTTCGGATTCCGTAGAAATATTGGAACACGTGAGGCAATACTGATCCTACGACTTATCTTAGAAGCTAGATTAAGGAAAGGCAAACCTGCATTTCTAGCATTTGTAGACTTAGAGAAAGCTTTTGACAATTGTGACTGGAATACTCTCTTTCAAATTCTGAAGGTTGCAGGGGTAAAATATAGGGAGCAAAAGGCTATTTACAATTTGTATAGAAGCCAGATGACAGTTATAAGAGTGGAGGGGCATGAAAGGGAAGCAGTGGTTGGGAAGGGAGAGAGACATGGTTGTAGCCTCTCCCTGATGTTATTCAATCCGTATATTGAGCAAGCAGTGAAGGAAACAAAAGAAAAATTCAGAGTAGGTATTAAAATCCATGGAGATGAAATAAAAACTTTGAGGTTCGCCGATGACATTGTAATTCTGTCAGAGACAGCAAAGGACTTGGAAGAGCAGTTGAACGGAATGAACAGTGTCTTGAAAGGAGGATATAAGATGAACATCAACAAAGCAAAGCGAGGATAATAGAATGTAGTCGAATTAAGTCGGGTGATGCTGAGGGGATTAGATTAGGAAATGAGACACTTAAAGTAGTGAAGGACTTTTGCTATTTGGGGAGCAAAATAACTGATGGTGGTCGAAGCAGAGAGGATATAAAATGTAGACTGGCAATGGGAAGGAAAGCTTATCTGAAGAAGAGAAATTTGTTAACGTCGAGTATAGATTTAAGTGTCAGGAAGTCGTTTTTGAAAGTATTTGTAAGGAGTGTAGCCATGTATGGAAGTGAAACATGGATGATAAATAGTTTAGACAAGAAGAGAATAGAAGCTTTCAAAATGTGGTCCTACAGAAGAATGCTGAAGATTAGATGGGTAGATCACATAACTAATGAGGAGGTGTTGAATAGGATTGGGGAGAAGAGAAGTTTGTGGCACAACTTGACTAGAAGAAGGGATCGGTTGGTAGGACATGTTCTGAGGCATCAAGGGATCACCAATTTAGTATTGGAGGGTAGCGTGGAGGGTAAAAATCATAGAGGGAGACCAAGAGATGAATACACCAAGCAGATTCAGAAGGATGTAGGTTGCAGTAGGTACTGGGAGATGAAGAAGCTTGCACAGGATAGAGTAGCATGGAGAGCTGCATCAAACCAGTCTCAGGTCTGAAGACCACAACAACTATTCTCTTCTTGTCTAAACTGTTAATTGTCTATGTTTCACTTCCATACGTAGCTATACTCCATACAAACACTTTCAGAAAGGACTTCCTGTTACTTAAATCTATACTCAATGTTAATAAATTTCTGTTCTTCATAAATTATTTTCTTGCCACTGCCAGTGTGAATGTTATATCTTCTCAACTTCAACTGCCATTAGTTATTTTGCTTCCCAAATAACAAAACTCATCTACAGCTTTAAGTGTCTCATTTTATAATCTAATTCCCTTAGCATCACCTGATTTAATTACGCTACAGTCCATTATCCTTGTTTTGCTTTTGGTGATGTTCATCTTGTATCCTCCTCTCAAGATACTGTCCATTTTGTTCAACTGCTCTTCCATGTCCTTTGCTGCCTCTGACAGAATTACAAAGTAATCAGCAAACTTCAAAGTTTTTATTTCTTCTGTCTGGACTTTAATACCTACTCCAAATTATTCTTTTGTTTCCTTTACTGCTTGCTCAATATACAGACTGAATTGTTTGAATTACATCGGGGAGAGGCTACAACCCTGTCTCACTCCATTCTGAACTACTGCTTCCCTTTTGTGCCCCTTGACTCATAACTGCCATCTGGTTTCTGTACAAATTGTAAATAGCCTTTTGCTCCCTGTATTTTACCCCTGCCACTTTTAGAATTTTGAAAGAGAGTCTTCCAGTCAACATAGACAAAAGCTTTCTCCAAGCCTACAGATGCTACAAACATAGGTTTGCCTTCCCTTAACCTATCTTCTACGAGAAGTCGTAGGGTCAGTACTGCCTCATGTGTTCCTACATTTCTCCAGTATAGAAACTGATCTTCCCTGAGGTTGGCTTCTACCAGTTTTTCCATTTGTCTGTAAAAGATTTGTGTTAGTATTTTGTAACCGGGAGTTATTAAACTGATAGTTCAGTAATTTCATACCTGTCAGCACCTGCTTTCTTTGGAATTGGAATTATTATATTCTTCTTGAAGTCTGATAGTATTCTGTCTGTTTCATACATCTTGCTCATGAGATGGAAGAACTTTGTCATGGCTTGCTCTTTCAAGGCTATCAGTAGCTCTAACAGAATGGCATCTACTCCTGTGGCCTTGTTTTGACTTAAACCTTTCAGTGCATTGTCAAATTCTCCAGGCAGTATTATATCTACCTTCTCATTTTCATCTAGATCCTCTTCCATTTCCATAATACTGCCCTCAAGTACATCTCCTTTGTATAGACACTCTATATACTCCTTCCTCCTTTCTGCTTACCTCTCTTTGCTTAGGACCGGTTTTCCATCTCAACTCTTGATATTCAGACAGATGGTTTCTCTTTTCTCCAAAAGTCTCTTTAATTTTCCTGTAGGCAGTATCTATCTTATCCCTAGTCATATATGCTTCTACATCCTTGCATTTGTCTTCAAGCTATTCCTTGCTGGCCATTTTGCACTTCCTGTCAGTCTCACTTTTTAGAAATTTGTATTCCCTTTTGCCTGCTTCATTTATTGCATTTTTATATTTGTTTCTTTCATTGATTAATTTCAATATCTCTTGTGTTACCCAAGGATTTCTACTAGCCCTTGTCTTTTTAGCTACTTGATCCTCTGCTACCTTCACAATTTCATCTCTTAAAGCTACCCATTTGCCTTCAACTGTATTCAATTTCATCTCTCAAAGCTACCCATTTGCCTTCAACTGTATTCCTTGCCGGCCAGAGTGGCCGTGCGGTTCTAGGCGCTGCAGTCTGGAGCCGAGTGACCGCTACGGTCGCAGGTTTGAATCCTGCCTCGGGCATGGCTGAGTGTGATGTCCTTAGGTTGGTTAGGTTTAATTAGTTCTAAGTTCTAGGCGACTGATGACCTCAGAAGTTAAGTCGCATAGTGCTCAGAGCCATTTTTGTATTCCTTTCCCCTGTTCTTGTCAATCATTCCCTGCTCCCCCTGAAACTCTCTAGAACCTCTGGTTCTTTCAGTTTATCCAAGTCCCACCTCCTTAAATTCCTGCCTTTTTGCAGTTTCTTCAGTTTTAATCTGCAGCTCATAACCAATAAATTTTGGTCAAAGTCCATGTCTGCTCCTGGGAATGTCTTACAGTTTAAAACCTAGTTCTGAAATGTCTGTCTTACAATAATATACAGCCTTCTTTCATGATTCTTAAACCAAGTGCTAGTTATGATTAAATTATGCTCTGTGCGGAATTCTACCAGTCGGCTTATATTTTCATTTCTTTCTCCTAGTCCAATTCACCTACTGCTTTTCCAACTATTGTATTCCAGTCCCCCATGGATACTAAATTTTGATCTCCCTTAACTACCTGAATAATTTCTTTCATCTTGCCATACATTTCCTCTATCTCCTCCTCATCTGTGGAGCTAGATAGCATATAAACTTGTACTACTGTGGCAGGTGTGGGCTTCATGTCTTGGCTACAATAATGCTTTCACTATGCTGTTCATAGTAGCTTATCTGTGTTCATATTTTTTTACTCATTATTAAACCTACTCCTGCATTACCCCTGTTTGATTTTGTATTTATAACCCTGTATTCACCAGACCAGAAGTCCTGTTCCTCCTGCCACCAAAATTCAGTATATGTATATATATGTAACTTTCACCTATCCATTTCCCTTTTTAAATTTTCTAACCTACCTGCCTGATTAAGGGATCTGACATTCCATGCTCCAATACATAGAATGCATGATGATGTTCTCCTGAGTATTCCCTGCCCGGAGATTTGAATGGGGGACTATTTTACCTCCAGAATATTTTACCCAAGAGGATGTCATCATCGTTTAACCATACAGTAGAGCTGCATGCCCTCAGGAAAAATTAAAGCTGTAGTTTCCCCTTGCATTCAGCCATTCACAGTACCAGCACAGGAAGATTGTTTTGGTTTATGTTACAAGACCAGATCAGTCAGTCATCCAGATTGTGGCCCCCTGCAACTACTGAAAAAGGTGCTGTCGCTTTCGGGAACCACATGTTTGTATGACCTCTCAACAGATACCCCTCCATTATGGTTGCACCTACGGTATGGTTGTCTGAATAGCTGAGGCATGAAAGCCTCCCCACCAATGGCAAGGTCCATGGTTCATGACTCAAAGGGGAAGATCCCCGAATTTAACAAAAAAAAAAATCTGTACCCTCACACAGTCAAATATTAGCACTAATGCTGCAAAAAGCATTCAGTGTTGAGGGTAATAATGTTGCAACAAAAAGATACTATAATTGATGTGATCCCTGAAGATATGGTCTGATATTTTATGGTCATTCTTGTCTAATCACCGCTTCAGATATTGAGTAGATAAGTCCAGTGCAATAAATCTGAATAGAAGAATGAAGTTCATGAGGAACTGTTGTCAGTGCCAGTTTCTTATCTGTCATCACCATAGTGTAACATCTAGAATAAGGACCTGTACAGTGCTCCTTATTAGTGGATAATGTTTTTAGATTATGCTGCCATACTTGAAACACAATGCAGCATATGTAAATTAAGTTATAGAAGTTAAGGGATTGTACATTAAGTAGTGCCTTAAAGGTTCTGTCAGAGAAAACTAGGAGCTGCGTCTACTGTACATTGTGAGTAATTGCATGTATGAGCTCTGTTCAAAAAATTCGGAGCTTTGGCCACAAAATTTTTTTGTGCTTACCTTTTGCTTATTGAGCATGATCTCCTTCGAAATATTCTCCTCCGCAATTGATACACCACTTTCAACACTATTTCCAATTCTGGAAGCAATCTATGTACACCTCTTTTCACGCACCAACAGGAATGAATGTTCGGGAGCATTATCAAGACGCATGAACCAGAATTGTCTCACCATATTTCAGGCTGTTTCCTTCCCACATTTTCTTTCAGTCATTGCAATACGTGCTGATAGGCATTTTAACACATCCTGATAGTACAACTGATTAACAGTTTGTCCCTGTGGCATGAATTCATGATGAACTAGCCCTTCCAAGTCAAAGAAAACCATCAGCATGGCCTTGACATTTGACCTGTCCTGATGAGCTTTTTTTGGTCTTGGAGAACCTTTCCCAACTCATTGTGAAGACTGAACCTTGGTCTGAACATTATGACCATAGACCCACATCTCATCACCAGTTGTGATTCACTTAAGAAACATCTTGTTCTCATTTGCATGATACAAAAGCTCTTCACATGTTGCTAGGTGAAGGTCTTTCTGGTCTTGACTAATGAGCTGTAGGACGATACATTACAAGATGCTGTGTCAGAATTTTGTGACATGGTCCAACTGAAATGTTATATTCTTCAGAAATCTCTTGGAGAGTCATACTTCTATTGGCATGCAAAATTCCATTGACTTTCCTGATATGAGCATCAACAGTAGACATCAAAGGGGGTCCTGCATGAGGGTCATCTTTAACTTCCGTCTAGCCATTTCTAAACCCTGAAAACCATTTGTAACACTGAGTATGGCTTAAACACTAATCAGTGTAGGCTTCCTGCATCATTTGGTGTGTCTCTGTAAAGGCTGTCTTGAGTTTCACACAAAATTTAATGCAGGCATGTTGCTTCTCTAACTCTACCACCTTGAAAGTCATAAACTGTGTGACACAATCTCTGTTCAGTAAAGCACTGAACAATAACTAACAGACATACAACAATGAAGCTTCTAGCACTTACATACTAAACACAGGTGTGTCCAGGGATGCCATTCGCATTTTACTCCAACACACGGTTGGTGCGAAATTACGAATGTTCTGGAATTTCTTGAACAGACCTCATAATTCACCTGTGTTTGTAACCATGTTCATCATTCTGAGCATGAAATATTCAACAAGATTGTTTGGTTTCTTATGTGATTACACAATGATATTGTTTCCACATGTAAAGAACATAAAATAAGAGCTAACCTGTAATATTGTGTAATTAAATTATTTATTGTGCTTAATACTGTCCATTGAGAAAAATGTAATTTCAACAGTAAGAATGAAGTTTGATGCACATCACTCTCTGAAAGTGGACTGTATCTTTGTGTATAATGTTTGTTTACCTAAGAACTGGTATCCATTTCAGATGCTTATCAGTTGTTTCCAGAAGATGGCCCAATAAGCCAAAAACTGGTTTGTAATAAACAAAAATCAGTAGAACAAAAACAGTGTACTTGTTATTCAACCTTAAATATGGTCTTGTTCTACCAAGAAGTAATGAAAGAATCCATAAATAAAATAAGATACTTTAAGGCACTTAACATCCAGAAGTACATTAGCCACAAGTTCAGCTATGAATGGAAGACCCATCTGGTCCATTTTTGTGTAGTCCCTTTTAGATTATGAGTGCAAGTTGTGTGAGTAGTAAAATTTAATCATTTCAAAATCTTTCATGCTATGCATCATGAGGAGATTAAGATAGCCATACCAAATGAAGAGATGCAATGGTTAGCACACTGGATTGGTATTCAAGAGGATGATGGTTCAAATACATATCTGGTCATCCAGATTTAGGTTTTCCATGATTTTTGTAAATTGGGCCAGGCAAATGCCGAGATGGTCCCTTTTAAAGGACACGGCCAATTTCCTTCCTCATCAAGCTTCTGTTCTGTCTCTAATGATCTCAGTGTTGATTGGATGTCAAACACTAACCTTCCTTTAAAGTGGCCACAGAGGCTTATGGAAGCAGCTCCATAGACCATCTCTGTGCAGAGACTGAGGAGTTTTACATTTGGCTTTAGTAATTGCCATATGGCAGGTTGCACATCTTGGCTCCTAACTGGGAACAGTGTACAGAAGGGCCCACCAAAAGGATTTGCAAAATTGCTAGTGAGTCTCATATTAGGTTTGTTGGTGACTTCACTGTGGGGAACAATCTGAGATTGCAGAATTTGTGCTATTCAGCGTCAAAAAGGGAAGACTGAAAAAAACTGGAAGCCTCGGTCCACAGTGAGACTTGGATTAGAGATGTGCTCATTCTCAAACAGCACCAATACAAAGCAGACTGCATAGTCTCAAGATACTGCTACTGGCAGCCTTGAAGCAATGTCATATGGTCAGCTGGGAATAATCTTGATTGGTGATGTCTACCATGGTTTCATGCTATTGTGGTACATATCTGAGCCTGGTAAACAGTAGATTATATTCCGCAACCTTAAAAGAGGCATATGTTCCAGGCTGAAAAGCACTGGAAATTTTTAGAATTGAAAGATCAAAAATTTGGTTTAACAAACTGTCAGACTTTCTGACTGACCTGAACTGAGCTAAAATTACCCTCGAGTGGCAACTCCTCATATTTCTTTAAATATGCAGTTTCATGTCCAATCCAAAGTTACTGACATTCAATTTGACTGTTCATTCTATCATGCAAGTGACTTCTGTGAGTTGTTTCACTCCATGAAGCCATTTGAGAACTATGAGAGGTAAGACCTTGTGGCACTTGCCAAGAATCGTATTGCAGTCCTTAACCAGAAGTGCAATCAAACTGCCTCTCTGAATGTTCGAGAAGGCTAAATATGTTTACAAATTAAGATTACATGTATAGTGCAGCTGTAAGCCAATATACACTCCTGGGTCTAAACAGAGGAACAACATAGGCTGCTATGCGGAATGCAATGTTCATATCTTAAAATTCACTTGCTGGATTGTTTCCCTATTATGTCAAGGTACATGTGATCTCTGAAGTAGAAAAGGATGGAAGGAAGATTAGGGTTCAGAATCCTATTGATGATGGGAACATTAGAGACAGAGAACAAGTTTGGATTGAAGAAGGAATGGCATGAAAATCGTCCATGCCCTTTCCAGTTTTGGCTTTTGCCTTAAGTGATTTTACGGGCATGGATGTGTGTGATGTCCTTAGGTTAGTTAGGTTTAAGTAGTTCTAAGTCAAGAGGACTGGTGACCTCAGATGTTAAGTCCCATAGTGCTTCAAGCCATTTGAACCTTAAGTGATTTTAGTAAATCAACTATCTCAGGATGGCTGGACAGGGATTCTAGTTGTCATCCTCTCAAATGTAAATTCATTGTCTTACTGCTGCACTACTTTGTTTGGTTTGTAGAAGGTGAGACATACTTAGCCTTTGAAAATCCTCTCACTTCCAGTGTAACCTGAAAACTGTCAAGTCTGTGCTGACGAGAGAAACAAGTCGGTGTACAGTAGTAGCTCCTATGACTACAAAGGCCAGGAAATGACATTTTATTTTGCTGGATATCCAAACATGTAGGAATTTGGCTTAGTTAGCTTTTAGATGTTGCAGTCCTGGAGCTCACAAAATCCCAGTGGCACACTATGCCATCCCCTTACATGCAATGACTTTTTGGTTGAGGCATAGACCATGCATCATCAGTGTATGCTACATTTTGAAACAGTGCATCTAGCTTGCAGAATGTTGAGAAATAGAATTCCCTTATTCAAAAAGCTAACTCTAACAGCTACATTTGAAATAATTCACTTTTGTGTCCCACTGACTTATTTTGATCACCATTTTGTGCAATTATTTTTCAAAATTTTGCTATTTCGTTATTTATTGTACTTTTAAATTAGTTTTATGTCATTGTGCATTTAACTGGATGAATATTTGAGCATGAGATCATACTTTTAGATTCCATATAGCCAGATAATAAACACAACAACAACAAAACTATGAATATGAACAAAGGGTATGCTAGAGCCTTATTGAATTTTACTGTATTTTGTAAGAAATAAGTGGGTTTTCAAGAGCTGAACAAAAATTTCCTAGACCTGTATTATTTTCATTCTGGTTACTAATGTCCACTTCTGAGTAGTTGAGTGATATCTCTCTCTCTCTCTCTCTCTCTCTCTCTCTCTCTCTCTCACACACACACACACACACACA
Source organism: Schistocerca americana (assembly GCF_021461395.2). Lineage (NCBI taxonomy): Eukaryota > Metazoa > Arthropoda > Insecta > Orthoptera > Acrididae > Schistocerca > Schistocerca americana. The sequence goes on from NC_060122.1 coordinate 424,567,705, forward strand.
CACACACACACACACACATATATATATATATATATATATATATATATATATATATATATATATATATATAATGTAATTGTCCTACAATTAAGAGACAATGGACCATAAGGTACTAAATAGGATCCTTCACTTAATACAAGAATTTCGGCCAAATGTACAGTAGGAAATGCCAAAACTTCACGTGATGTAAAACTTTCCAAGCCAGTCCTTGAAGCGTCATGACACACAACAACAGCAAAGGTAATCCAACCATTACCTATAGAACTTGATTCAGATGCTTTTGAAATGGAAAAATTCAATTTAAGTCCTAAAAAGTAATTAGGACCTGACAATATCGGTAAAGAAGCAATCTTCTTCAGATTTGTTATCTTCTTACTCGTACCTGGTGCTGGAACAGTACCATAGGTGCCAGCAATATTGACCAATTGTATATTTTAGACCAAATATAAATTTTTTCATCGGAATTGACCTTACGCCTTGTCCTACAATTAAGAGACAATGGACCATAAGGTACTAAATAGGATCCTTCACTTAATACAAGAATTTCGGCCAAATGTACAGCACGAAATGCCAAAACTTCACGTGATGTAAAACTTTCCAAGCCATATATATGGTGCTCCACCGCACTTCCATCATGATGTTCGGCATTTCTTAAACAGGAGATCGGAAAACCGATGGATCGGTCGTAGTGGAGATCATGATCAGCAATTCATGTCATGGCCTCCACGCTCTCCTGACTTAACCCCATGTGATTTCTTTCTGTGGGGTTATGTGAAAGATTCAGTGTTTAAACATGCCAGAACTGGGAGCTCGCATCAACAATGCTTTCGAACTCATTGATGGGGACTTGCTGCGCCGAGTGTGGGCGGAACTTGATTATGGGCTTGATGTCTGCCGAATCACTAAAGGGGCACATATCGAACATTTGTGAATGCCTAAAAAAACTTTTTGAGTTTTTGTATGTGTGTGCAAAGCATTGTGAAAATATCTCAAATAATAAAGCTATTGTAGAGCTGTGAAATTGCTTCAGTCATTTGTAATAACTCTGTATATATACATTTGACATGTCTGCTTGTGTCTGTGTATGTGCGGATGGATATGTGTGTGTGTGTGCGAGTGTATACCTGTCCTTTTTTCCCCCCTAAGGTAAGTCTTTCTGCTCCCGGGATTGGAATGACTCCTTACCCTCTCCCTTTAAAACCTACATCCTTTCGTCTTTCACTCTCCTTCCCTCTTTCCTGATGAAGCAACCGTGGGTTGCGAAAGCTTGAATTTTGTGTGTATGTATGTGTTTGTTAGTGTTTCTATCGACCTGCCAGCACTTTCGTATGGTAAGTCACATCATCTTTGTTTTTTTTATATTATATATATATAGAGGGAAACATTCCCCACGTGGGAAAAATATATTTAAAAACAAAGATTATGTGACTTACCATACAAAAGCGCTGGCAGGTCGATAGAAACACAAACAAACACATACATACACACAAAATTCAAGCTTTTGCAACCCACGGTTGCTTCATCAGGAAAGAGGGAAGGAGAGTGAAAGATGAAAGGATGTAGGTTTTAAAGGGAGAGGGTAAGGAGTCATTCCAATTCCGGGAGCGGGAAGACTTACCTTAGGGGGAAAAAAGGGACAGGTATACACTCGCACACACACACACACACACACACACACACACACACACACACACACCCATCCGCACATATACAGCCACAAGCAGACATATGTAAAGGTAAAGAGTTTGGGCAGAAATGTCAGTCGAGGTGGAAGCACAGAGGAAAAGATGTTGTAGAATGACAGGTGAGGTATGAGCGGTGGCAACTTGAAATTAGCTGAGGTTGAGGCCTGGTGGGTAACAGCAAGAAAGGATATATTGAAGGGCAAGTTCCCATCTGGGAAGTATCCAGATAACCCGGACGGTGTAACACTGTGCCAAGATGTGCTGGCCGTGCACCAAGGCATGTTTAGCCACAGGGTGATCCTCATTACCAACAAATATTGTCTGCCTGTGTCTGTTCATGTGAATGGACAGTTTGTTGATGGTCATTCCCACGTAGAAAGCTTCACAGTGTTGGCAGGTCAGTTGGTAAATCACGTGGGGGCTTTCACACTTGGCTCTACCTTTGATCGTGTACACCTTCCGGGTTACAGGACTGGTGTAGGTGGTGGTGGGAGGGTGCATGGGATAGGTTTTACACTGGGGGCAGTTACAAGGGTATGAGGGTAGGGAAGGTGGTTTGGGGATTTCATAGGGATAAACCAAGAGATTATGAAGGTTAGGTGGACGGCGGAAAGACACTCTTCGTGGTGTGGGGAGGATTTCATGAAGGATGGATCTCATTTCAGAGCAGGATTTGAGGAAGTCGTATCCCTGCTGGAGAGCCACATTCAGAGTCTGATCCAGTCCCGGAAAGTATCCTGTCACAAGTGGGGCACTTTTGTGTTTCTTCTGTGGGAGGTTCTGGGTTTGAGGGGATGAGGAAGTGGCTCTCATTGTTTGCTTCTGTACCAGGTTGGGAGGGTAGGCGCGGGATGCAAAAGCTATTTTCAGGTTGTTGGTGTAATGGTTCAGGGATTCAGGACTGGAGCAGATTCGTTTGCCATGAAGACCTAGGTTGCAGGGAAGGGACCGTTTGATATGGAATGGGTGGTAGCTGTCATAATGGAGGTACTGTTGCTTGTTGGTGGGTTTGATGTGGACGGATGTGTGAAGCTGGCCATTGGACAGATGGAGGTCAACGTCAAGGAAAGTGGCATGGGATTTGGAGTAGGACCAGGTGAATCTGATGGAACCAAAGGAGTTGAGGTTGGAGAGGAAATTCTGGAGTTCTTCTCCACTGTGAGTCCAGATCATGAAGATGTCATCAATAAATCTGTACCAAACTTTGGGTTGGCAGGCCTGGGTAACCAAGAACGTTTCCCCTAAGCGACCCATAAATGGGTTGGCATATGAGGGGGCCATCCTGGTACCCATGGCTGTTCCCTTTAATTGTTGGTATGTCTGGCCTTCGAAAGTGAAGAAGTTGTGAGTCAGGATGAAGCTGGCTAAGGTAATGAGGAAAGAGGTTTTAGGTAGGGTGTGCAGGTGATCAGCATGAAAGGAAGTGCTCCATCACAGCGAGGCCCTGGGCATGCGAAATATTTGTGTATAAGGAAGTGGCATCAATGGTTACAAGGATGGTTTCCGGGGTAACAGATTGGGTAAGGATTCCAGGCGTTCGAGAAAGTGGTTGGTGTCTTTGATGAAAGATGGGAGACTGCAGGTAATGGGTTGAAGGTGTTGATCTACGTAGGCAGAGATACATCCTGTGGGGGCTTGGTATCCAGCTACAATGGGGGGGCCGGGATGATTGGGTTTGTGAATTTTAGAAAGTAGGTAGAAGATAGGGGTGTGGGGTGTCGGTGGAGTCAGGAGGTTGATGGAGTCAGGTGAAAGGTTTTTGTATGTAGTGTTGTCTGAAAGCTGACACAGACCCTCAGCCATATACTCATGACGATCAAGTACCACAGTCGTGGAACCCTTGTCTGCCGGAAGAATGACGATGGATCGGTCACCCTTCAGATCACGGATAGCCTGGGCTTCAGCTGTGGTGATGTTGGGAGTAGGATTAAGATTTACAAGAAGGATTGAGAGGCAAGGCTGGGAGTGAGAAATTCCTGGAAGGTTTGGAGAGGGTGATTTTGAGGAAGAGGGGGTGGGTCCCACTGTGACGTCCTCCGACACTATCCAAATTGAACCCTGCCTGGAACAGTTCCGTCCTCCGTCACATTGGGACCCACCTCCTCTTGCCACCGCTCATACCTCACCTGTCATTCTACAACATCTTTGCCTCTGTACTTCTGCCTTGACTGACATCTCTGCCCAAACTCTTTACCTTTACATATGTCTGCTTTTGGCTGTACACGTGCAGATGGGTCCTTTTTTCCCCCTAAGGTAAGTCTTTCTGCTTTCTGTACTGGAGTGACTCCTTACCCTCTCCCTTAAAACCCACACCCTTTCGTCTTTCCCTCTCCTTCCCTCTTTCCTGATGAAGCAACCGTGGGTTGCAAAAGCTTGAATTTTGTGTGTGTGTTTGTGTTTGTCAATGTCTCTATCAACATACCAACGCTTTCGTTTGGTAAGTTATATCATCTGTGTTTTTGTAAACCACGAAGAAGGGGAGGAGGAAATGACTTGAAACTTCATGGGTTGGGAGTGTATGTGATGCTATTTCAGAGATTGCAAAATTGTGTCAAATTTTCAAACAACTTGGCTATATGAGACCACTTATCAGTACAGTGTTGCATCACCTCTGCTCTGGATGTGTAGCCTGATTCAGCTCAGAAAGGTGTCATAAAGCCATTGTATCCTCTTCTGAGGCAAACTGACCCACAACTATTGTTAATGGTCTTTCACGTCTTAGATACTGGCTCTGAAATGGAGTTAGTGTCTGAGCTGTTTCCGCATATATTTTATACGAGAAATATTCAGAATCTTGTGGCCTTAGGTGTATCTCAACATCAGGCAGATGGTTGATAGATGCACATTCCATGTGTGGGCAAGCATTGCCTTGTTGAAAAATGGCCCCATGATATTGTCACATGAGAAGTAACACATGGGAATGCGGGATGTCAGTGATGTACCTTTGTGCTGTCAGAGTGACTTCAGTTATTACCAGCTGTGACTGAAGTCATACCTAATGGCTCCACACACCATTACACCATGAGTAACAACATTGTGCCTCTTCAAAACATTCAATAAATGGGGCATCTTCCCATGTTCCTGTCATACTCATTGATGATGGATCTAGGGTAGTGCAAGACTGTGCTTCATTGCTGTGAAATATAGCAGGGTGTAACAATTAATTAGCAAATACTCATCTACATTTCTAACCAATCTCTGGTGCTGCGTTAGCTGTAAAAGAATTTGCAAGTTATCTGCTTCCAATAAAATTTGCTGAAACCTGCTGAGTTCTTGACAGTGTAGCTATTGATCTGGTAGTGCTAAGAGAAATTTCAAGAAATTCAGGTTGACATGATGTCCTCTTCAAAATCATATGTTTATTGTGCAATACTGTAACAGAACTGGCTCCCTGGCTCACAAAAACTGCCAGAAAACTGACACCCTTTTAACTGTTTTGCCACTCCTCACAAATGTTTGCAACAATTACTGCCTATATCATGCATTATTAGAAACAGAAAATTTATAGATTCCAATCAAAATCTTGCTAGTGTGCACAGACTGTTGTCATTCAGTTATGGATTAATTCATTCCTCTCACATTGCAACATAAAGTTTTACACGGCTTTTGGATTTTAGTATTGCAATTCACAAAATATGTTCACTAACAATATTTTTTATGAAGTTACTTATATCATGAAGAATGTTAGATGGAAGATATTCCTAACATATCAGTGAGTTTATTACACAAATACAAACAGAATCCTAATTTCAATCTTTACAAAAATTATCCTGTGTTTACAAAATGAGGATTGTTTATGTTTTATGTTCAAGTATCAATTAGTAACAGTCAAACCAACATAGAGAGATATGTATGCTTGCTAAAGTTAGAATGAAATTAATGACAAAATATGAATCAGGATAATAAACTGAATTCTAAATGACCAGATAATTGAAATACAAAATTGATATAAGCCCATAAATGTGGCAGCCTGACACCCGGGGTCAACACTTCATCTTATATTTATCCTAAAGATCATATATTGATAAGTTTCAATGCCCCCTCCGCCTCCAGAATATCGTAGATGAGAATCAGGTACAATGCTCTGCCAAAAATAAAATTTCAATCAATTGGCAGAAACATAGTAAAAAATTCCTCCAAAATTGCCAGACCACTCAACATGAAGTTGATTTTGGTGAACATAAAAGGTGACAGAGAGTGTAGTAGATCAAATATGCAAAAATTATCTCATTGCTTGAGAAGTTTCAGGTCCATTTGTGGTAACTCCTGCTTCCAGTCTCTTTATATTCCTCTGGTGCTCCCAGGCACACAATCTGTGTTCAATAATTTCTGCAAATGCATACAATTTAGCTTTAGTTACTATTCACCCCATTAACATACACAGCACAGTGTACAAAGAAATACAACAGGAAGCAGTTATACTTGGTTGATGCTCAGATATCCAGATATGGTGGTTGTATTAAAATCTCAAATTTCATTATCATCACACAAATATTGTTTCATAGACAGTAGCTTTCTTGCAAGATAAGTCTCGGTCAATTCTACCAATATGGGCACATGACTTCCTCCGACTGCATTTGTGGGTAATTGAACATTCTCAAATATCACCTCCAAGACAGAATAAAAGTTAAAACACTGTGTAAACAGTAAGATAATCAGCTTGTGTTTTCACTGATATAAGTTATATTCAGTTTCTTTGCATGTTTGTATGTTAATTTTTATATAAACCTTGCTCTCTCTGCAAAGTAATCCACAACTCAGAAAACATTACATTATTGAGTAATACCTTTTGTCAGAAGAAGGAAACAGTGTACAGGCACATGCCTTTCTGCTAGTGTTCCTCTCATGTCAGCAAAGTAATGTGTACATTCATAAAGTAATACAATTAGCAATTAATAATTTCCTTCATTAGGTTTCTCAATATTGTACAATTGTCATCATCTAAGGTAAGGAATACTGTGGAGGCACATGCTTTTGTGCAAGTATTCCTCATATTGATAAGTAAAAATATTTTCTTATAAAGACAAACCAATATATTCAGCTGGCAAATGATATGATTAACAATTATTAATCTAGTCATATGTGTCACTACAAGTGATAGCTTATATGCAAATTGTATTCAGCTAACTACTTTTCTGAGCCAACAAAGTTACAGTACAGTAAGGTAACAACTGTCCTTAACATCTCCATCTACATCTATACTCTGCAAATGACCATGATGAGCAGAGGGTACGTCCCATTGTACCAGTTATTAGGGCTTCTTTATCTTCCATTCGCGTATGGAGTGTGGGGTGATTGATTGTTTGAATGGCTCTGTGTGTGCAGTAATTATTCTAATCTTATCCTCATGATCCCTATGTGAGTGATATATAGGAGGTTGTAATATATCCCTAGAGCAACCATTTAAATCTGGTTCTTGAAACTTGGTTAATAAACTTCCTTGGGATAGTTTACATCAATCTTTAAGAGTCTGCCAGTACAGTTCCTTCAGTATCTCTGTGACACTCTCCCATGGATTAAACAAACATGTGACTGTGCTGCACTTCTCTGTATATGTTCAATATCCCTTGTTAGTCCTATCTGGTACAGGTCCCATACACGTGAGCAATATTCTAGAACCAGTCACATGGGTGATTTGTAAGCAATCTCTTTTGTAGACTGATTGAACTTCCCCAGTATTCTAACAATAAACTGAAGTCAACCACTTGCTTTACCCACGACTGAGCCTATGTGACCATTCCATTTCATATCCCTAAAAAGTGTTACACCCAGGTATTTGTGTGAGTTAGCCGATTCCAATGGTGACTTATTGATATTATAGTCATAGGATACTACATTTTTTTGATTTTGTGAAGTGCAAAATTTTACATATCTGAACATTCAGAGCAAGTGGCCAGTCTCTGCACCATGTTGAAATCTTATCAAGATTTGACTGAATATTTATGCAGCTTCTCTCAGATAGTACTTCAGTACATATAACTGCTTGATCTGCAAAAGGTCTGATTTTACTGTTAATATTATCTGCAAGGTCATTAATAAACAATGTGAGCAGCAAGGGGTCCCAACAGAAATTTGTTTCTACATCTGATGATGTCTCTCCATCCAAGATAACATGCTGTGTCCTCACCACCATAAAGTCCTCAATCCAGTCACAAATTTCACTTGATACCCGATATGATCATACTTTTAACAATAATCATAGGTGTGGTGCTGATTCAAATCAAGAAACTCTGCATCTACCTGGTTGCCTTGATCTAAAGCTTTCAGTATATCATGTAAGAAAAGTGCGAGTTGGATAACACATGATCGACGTTTTAAAAATCCATGCTAGTTGACATTGAGGAGGTCATTCTGTTCAAGATACCTCATTACATTTGAGCTGAGAATGTATTCTAAAATTCTACAGCAAATCAGTGTCAAGGATATTGGATGTACTTCTACTACACTTCTTGCAGACAGGTATGACCTTTGCCTTTTCCCAAGAACTGGTCAGGTTTTGTTTGTTTGAGGCATATAAAATAGATTATAATTAGAAGAGGGGCTAACTCAGCTGCAGGTTCAGTACAGAACCTGCAGGGATTCTATTGGGGCCTGGAGCTGTGATCAATTCTAACAATTTTAATTTTAACAATTTCAACTGTTTCTCAACACCACTGACACTAATACTTATTTCATTCATCCTTCCAGTGGTTCACAGATTGAATTGGGGCAATTCTCATGGGTTTGCTTTGTAAAGGAACATTTGAATTAAGCATTTCAGCTTTTACTTTGCTACCCTCAATTTCAGTTTCTGTCTCATTTGCTAGGGACTGGACACTAACTTTGGTGCCACTAACAGCCTTTGCATACAACCAGAACATCTTTGAATTTTGTGAAATCTCATTTGACAATATTCTGCTATGGTAACCATTGAAGGCATCATGCATTGCTCTCCTGACAGCCAAATGTGTTTCAGTCAGCGTCTCTCTGTCTGTGGCCCTACACTTTGTTTTACACCCATTATGAAGTAACCTCTGTTTTTTTAGAAGTTTCTTTACAGTGACTGTATACCATGGAGGTTCCTTTCCATTATGAACTGTTCTGCTGGGTACATATCTATCCAGTGCTTGGTCAACTATTCTTTGAAACTTGTGCCAGAGTTCCTCTGCATGCTTCGGCCCTGTGCTGAATGTTTCAAGTTCCTCATTGAGGTATGACACTATTGATTTTTTATCTAGGTTACTGAACGTATATATCTGTGTGCTTGTTTTAGTTGCCCTTTGTACTTTGGTATGTGCTTGTTTTAGTTGTCCTTTGTATTTTGGTAATCATTGTTGCCTCAACAACGTCATGGTCCCGGATACCAGTTTCAATGTGGACATCCTCAAAGATGTCAGGTCTGTTCACTGCCATTAGATCCAATCTATTTCCATCATGAGGGGGGTTCCTAGCTATCTGTTCTATATAGATTTCAGAGAAGACATTTAGTAATCTTTTGCAGGATGTCTTATCGTGCACACCACTAAGAAAACTGTAATTTTCCCAATTAATTGTTGGATGATTAAAGTCTCCACTGACGATTACAGTATGGTTGGGGAACTTACATAAAAAGTGAACTGAGGTTTTCCCTAAAGTTTTCAACTACATCAAGAGATGAGACTAGTGGGTACTAAAGGATCCAATTATCATTGTATGCCCACCCCTGGTACTGAATCTTGCCAAAACAATCTCACATGCAGCTTCAATTTCTATCTCAGTGGATTTGAGTTTCTTGTTTACTGCAACAAATACACCACCTCCATTTACCATTTGCCTATCCTTTCAATATACACTCAAATTTTGCTCAAAAATCTTACTATCAGTTTCAAGTTTCAACCAACTCAGCCATAACTCATACAAAGTAACACTCGTTTCAAATTCCCTTAAATGTCTGTGTAAGTAGTATTTATTGTGTCTAACAATGGAAACTCAAGGTATGAATATCAACAGTGTAGGAAAAGGTAGACTGCTACCTACCATAAGGAAGACATGATAAGTTGCAGACAGATGCAATTAAAAGACACTTATACAAAGCTGTTGGCCACAGTCATCATCAACAAAAGAGAAACATACACCATTCACACACACAGGCAAGCACATCTCACAAACACATGACCACCAACTCTGGTAGCCTGGGCCAGAGTGCAACTGTCACATGGGCTGGAAGCAGCAATTTGGAAGGAGGGTGGGGAAGGGGGGAGGGGAAAGGGATAGTAGTGTATGGGTGGGCAGAGAGGAACATTGTCTGACTGAGCGTCCAGGGACTAGAATGCTAGCAGGTGCAGCATCAGCAGGTTGTGAGGCAGGGAGGTGGGGAAAAAAGGAGAGGAGTAGGGAAAGATGGGCAGGTGTACTGGCAGAGGGTGGCAAACAAAGAGGAAGAGATATGGGACTGGGGAGGAAATGGTAGGACTGCTGGGTGGAGAGTATGAGGACAGTATGTTACCATACATTGTGGCCAAAATAGTTGTGGGAGCAGAGAATGTTTTTGCTGTAATGATAACTTCCATCTGTGCAGTACAGAAAAGCTGATGGTGGAGGGAAGGATTTAGGTGGTTTTGGTAGTGAAGCAGCCATTGGGATCAAGCATGTTATGTACAGCTGGATGTTGTTCCACAGCCGCATGTGGTGGCACTTCATTCTTGGCCACAGTTTGGCGGTGGCCATTCATCCTGATGGACAGCAGGTTGATCATTATACCAATAGAAAAAGCTGTGCAATGGTTGCGGCAGAGCTGGTAAGTGATGTGGCTGCTTTAACAGGTGGTCCGGCTCCTGATGGGTAGGATGGGAATAGGAAGTGCTGGGTGTGTGGATTGGACAAGCCTTGTGCCTGGGTCTTCCACAGGGATATGATCCTTGTAGCAAGAGGCTGGTATTGAGAGTGGCATAGGGATGGACAAGGATGTTGTGGAGGTTGGCTGCACAATGGAACATCACTTTAGGAGGGATAGGAATGGTCTCAGGTAGGATGTCCTTCATTTCAGGACATAATGATAGATAATCAAAACCCTGGTGAAGGATACGGTTCAGTTGTTGCACTCCGGGGTGGCACTTGGTGACAAGGGAGCCAATCCTTTGTGGCTAGTTCTTGGTGGTGGTGGGAGATTTTGGGTGTGAGGGGAAATGGCATGGGAGATCCATTTGCAGACTACGTCTGGTGGACAGTGCCTGTCTGTAAAGGCCTTGGTGAGACACTCTGCATACTGAGCAAGGGAGTTCTCGTCACTGCAGACACACCATTCCTAGGTGGCCAGGCTGTATGGGAGGAATTTTTTGGCGTGAAAGGGATGACACCTGTCAGAATCCAGGTACTGTTGGTGGATGGTGGGTTTAATGTGGGCAAAGGTTTGGATGGTACCATCAGAGAGGAGGAGGCCAACATCTAGGAAGGTGGCACATTGGGTTTAGGAGGACAAGGCAAAGTGGACGGGAGAGAAGCCATGGGAGGTTATGAAGAAACAGACATAGGGTGTCTTGGCCCTAGGTCCATCATGAAGATATTGTCAGTGAACCTGAACCAGACTAGGTGTTTCACATTTTGGGAGGCTAAGAAGATCTCCTCTGGATGGCCCATAAACAGGTTGGCATAGAAGAGTGCCAATCAGGTGCCCATGGTTGTGCTGCAGTTTTGTTTCTATATCTTCCTTTCAGAGGAGAAATAGTTGTGGGTTGGGATAAAGTTAGTAAGGTGTGTGAGGAATGAGGTAGTGAGTTTCTGTTGGGAAAGGTAGTGTTCAATAGCAGTAAGACCATGGGCATGACAGATGGTGATATATAGGGAGCTGGCATCAACAGTGATAAGTAGGGATCTAGGACATAAAGGAGAGGTAATGGTGGAGCATCGGTGAAGGACGTGGTTGGTGTCTTTGATGTGGGAGGCTAGACTATGGGCAATTGGTTGGAGATGCTGGTCAATGAGGGCTGAAATCCTTTCAATTAGGCATCAGGTATTGTTGGATTTGTGGGTTTTTGGGAGCATGTAGAAGTTGGTTGTGTGTGTGGTGTCATAGGGGTGAGGAGAGAGCAAGATTTGGGGGAGTGGTTATGAGAAGGGCCTAAGTCTTTAAGCAGGGATTGGAGGTTGTGCTGGACTTATGGGATGGAATCACTCTGGCAGAGTTTATAGATGGAGGAGTCAGATAATTGTCATAGGTCTTTTCTGCCAGGCAGTAATTTCGATTCATAACAACACTGGTGGGAACTTTGTCTGCATGTAGGATGACTGGGTCAGGGTTTGTTTTGAGGTTGTGTATGGCTATTCTTTTTTCTGCTGAAAGGTTATTGTTCTGAGGAAGGGATTTAATTGAGGCTAAGTTGGAGGTAAGGAATCCCTGGAAGATGACCAGTGGGTTGGTAGGAGGGAAGAGGGAAGGATCAGAATTGAATGGTGGTATGAACCAGGAGAGGCAGGATTCAAAGTTGAAATTAGGTTGGTTTTGTTGGAGGGATTGGAAGTGAAGAAGTGCTTCCATTGCAGGGATAAGGAGAAGGATCATAGATCTTTGGCATGTCCAGCATGATAAAATTTGGGTGTAAGGCTAAAGGTGAGGCCTTTGGATGGGGGATGGGACTGAAACTTCTGTGGAGCTGAGGGTGTTTGTGGAAAGGTTAACAACAATTTTATCAGCATGTTTTGGTTCTGTATTTGGTGAAGTGTTGGTAGGCAAATTTGGGGGATGAGGCAAGTTGTAAATTTCAGCTAGGCAGGGTTTAAGTCTATGAAGAGTGGACGACGAGGAACACTGTTGATAGGAAAAGGGTTGAATAGTGGTGGCCTGAGGTGGCATTAGGGCATCAGCTTGTTGCGTAACTTATGGTGGTGGTGTCTGGAATGCTCCTCCAGATGCTAGAGAGTAATAACTTCAGTTTTAGAGATGTGATATTTGAAGCAGGACTGCACAGTAGTAGTATCTATCAGAGGGAGTAGATGTGATTGTAGGATGGCTCTGACATGGAGATGCGTTTTTGCGGTACCAGATTTGTGAGGGTCTGGGGCTGGCAGAACTTGAATTGGTGAAGGTCATTATGAAAGGTAGGGTGGGATCTATAGAAAGGCATTTTTATGGTTAAGCCAACTGGGGGAATTCCATGGATTAGCTTTTAAAAAATAGGATGTGAGACTGGCTTTTAGCTAACGTAAGGGATACTTTTCTGAACTGGTGCAGAAATATAGAGCAGGGGCCCATTGTGGCAGGAATGATGTAAAGGAAATGGGAATGATGCAGAAATGGGCAAAATAGGTGTTGATGTTTGTGAGAAGAACTGGATAAAAGAAAAGACTTGTAAAAGTATGTAAAGACACATTGAAACACGCACAGGTACGCAAAAATATGCACAAAAATATGAAAATACACAAACAAGCGCGTAACTCCGCAAAACAACATGAAAATAAGTACAAATATAAGTAAAAATCCTCCCCCCCATGAACCATGGACCTTGCCGTTGGTGGGGAGGCTTGCGTGCCTCAGCAATACAGATAGCCGTACTGTAGGTGCAACCACAACGGAGGGGTATCTGTTGAGAGGCCAGACAAACGTGTGGTTCCTGAAGAGGGGCAGCAGCCTTTTCAGTAGTTGCAAGGGCAACAGTCTGGATAATTGACTGATCTCGCCTTGTAACACTAACCAAAACGGCCTTGCTGTGCTGGTACTGCGAACGGCTGAAAGCAAGGGGAAACTACGGCCATAATTTTTCCCGGGAGCATGCAGCTTTACTGTATGGTTAAATGATGATGGCATCCTCTTGGGTAAAATATTCCGGAGGTAAAATAATCCCCCATTCAGATCTCCGGGCGGGGACTACTCAAGAGGATGTTGTTATCAGGAGATAGAAAACTGGCGTTCTACGGATCGGAGTGTGGAATGTCAGATCCCTTCATCGGGCAGGTAGGTTAGAAAATTTAAAAAGGGAAATGGATTGGTTAAAGTTAGATATAGTGGGAATTAGTGAAGTTTGGTGGCAGGAGGAACAAGACTTCTGGTCAGGTGACTACAGGGTTATAAACACAAAATCAAATAGGGGTAATGCAGGAGTAGGTTTAATAACGAACAGGAAAATAGGAATGCGGGTAAGCTACTACAAACAGCATAGTGAACACATTATTGAGGCAAAGATAGATACGAAGCCCACGCCTACTACAGTAGTACAAGTTTATATGCCAACTAGCTCTGCAGATGATGAAGAAATTGAAGAAATGTATGATGAAATAAAAGAAATTATTCAGATAGTGAAGCGTGACGAAAATTTAATAGTCATGGGTGACTAGAATTTGAGAGTAGGAAAAGGGAGAGAAGGAAATGTAGTAGGTGAATATGGATTGTGGCTAAGAAATGAAAGAGGAAGCTGCCTGGTAGAATTTTGCACAGAGCATAACTTAATCATAGCTAACACTTGGTTCAAGAATCATGAAAGAAGGTTGTATACACGGAAGAACCCTGGAGATACTAAAAGGTTTCAGATAGACTATATAATGGTAAGACAGAGATTTAGGAACCAGGTTTTAAATTGTAAGACATTTCCAGGGGCAGATGTGGACTCTGACCATAATCTGTTGGTTATGATCTGTAGATTAAAACTGAAGAAACTGCAAAAAGGTGGGAATTTAAGGAGATGGGACCTGAATAAACTGACTAAACCAGAGGTTGTACAAAGTTTCAGGGAGAGTATAGGGGAACAATTGGCAGGAATGGGGGAAAGAAATACAGTAGAAGAAGAATGGGCAACTCTGAGGGATGAAGTAGTGAAGGCAGCAGAGGGTCAAGTAGGTAAAACAACGAGGGCTAATAGAAATCCCTGGGTACCAAAAGATATATTGAATTTAATTGATGAAAGGAGAAAATATAAAAATGCAGTAAATGAAACAGGCAAAAAGGAATACAAACGTCTCAAAAATGAGATGGACGGGAAGTGCAAAATGGCTAAGCAGGGATGGCTAGAGGACAAATATAAGGATGTAGAGGCTTATCTCACTAGGGGTAAGATAGGTAATGCCTACAGGAAAATTAAAGATACCTTTGGAGATAAGAGAACCACTTGCATGAACATCAGATGGTAACCCGGTTCTAAGCAAAGAAGGGAAAGCAGAAAGGTGGAAGGAGTATATAGAGGGTCTATACAAGGGCGAAGTACTTGAGGACAATATTATGGAAATGGAAGAGGATGTAGATGAAGATGAAATGGGAGATACAATACTGCGTGAAGAGTTTGACAGAGCACTGAAAGACCTGAGTCAAAACAAGGCCCCTGGATTAGACAACATTCCATTAAAACTACTGACGGCCTTGGGAGAGCCAGTCCTGACAAAACTCTACCATCTGGTGAGCAAGATGTATGAGACAGGCGAAATACCGTCAGACTTCAAGAAGAATATAATAATTCCAATCCCAAAGAAAGTAGGCGTTGACAGATGTGAAAATTACCAAACTATCAGTTTGATAAGTCACAGCTGCAAAATACTAACGTGAATTCTTTACAGACGAATGGAAAAACTAGTAGAAGCCGACCTCAGGGAAGATCAGTTTGGATTCCGTAGAAATGTTGGAACACGTAAGGCAATACAGACCCTGTGACTTATCATAGAAGCTAGATTAAGGAAGGGCAAACCTACGTTTCTAGCATTTGTAGACTTAGAGAAAGCTTTTGACAATGTTGACTGGAATACTCTCTTTCAAATTCTAAAGGTGGCAGGGGCAAAATACAGGGAGCGAAAGGATATTTACAATTTGTACAGAAACCAGATGGCAGTTATAAGAGTAGAGGGACATGAAAGGGAAGCAGTGGTTGGGAAGGGCGTGAGACAGGGTTGTAGTCTCTCCACGATGTTATTCAATCTGTATATTGAGCAAGCAGTGAAGGAAACAAAAGAAAAATTCGGAGTAGGTATTAAAATCCATGGAGAAGAATTAAAAACTTTGTGGTTCGCCGATGACATTGTAATTCTGTCAGAGACAGCAGAGGACTTGGAAGAGCAGTTGAACGGAATGGATATTGTCTTGAAAGGAGGATATAAGATGAACGTCAACAAAAGCAAAACGAGGATAATGGAATGTAGTTGAATTAAGTCGGGTGATGATGAGAGAATTAGATTAGGAAATGAGACACTTAAAGTAGTAAAGGAGTTTTGCTATTTGGGGAGCAAAATAACTGATGATGGTTGAAGTAGAGACGATATAAAATGTAGACTGGCAATGGCAAGGAAAGCGTTTCTCAAGAACAGAAATTTGTTAACATCGAGTATAGATTTAAGTGTCAGGAAATCATTTCTGAAAGTATTTGTATGGAGTGTAGCCATGTATGGAAGTGGAACATGGACGATAAATAGTTTGGACAAGAAGAGAATAGAAGCTTTTGAAATGTGGTGCTACAGAAGAACGCTGAAGATTAGATGGGTAGATCACATAACTAATGAGGAAGTATTGAAAAGGATTGGGGAGAAGAGAAGTTTGTGGCACAACTTGACTAGAAGAAGGGATCGGTTGGTAGGACACATTCTGAGGGATCACCAATTTAGTATTAGAGGGTAGCGTGGAGGGTAAAAATCGTAGAGGGAGACCAAGAGATGAATACCCTAAGCAGATTCGGAAGGATGTAGGTTGCGGTAGGTACTGGGAGATGAAGCAGCTTGCACAGGATAGAGTAGCATGGAGAGCTACATCAAACCAGTCTCAGGACTGAAGACCACAACAACAACAATAAGTAAAAATAAGCAGTTTCACGCATTTTTGCGTATTTTTATGTATTTGTGCATATTAGATCTCCCTCAAGCACAACATGCAGTTGAACATAATGTGCTTGATTTCAATGGCGGCTTCACTACCCAAACCATCTGGGTCTTCCCCTCCACTACTAGATTTTTTGAACTGTGCTGATGGAAGTTATGCTTATAATATATTCTCCACTCCCATAATTATTCTGGCTTCAATCTACGATAAGATACCGTCCCCACATCCTCCACTCAAAAGTTTGAACCCCCACCTGTTGTCCTGCCTTCTCCTTTCCATTCTCGTCTCCCACCCTCTCTGTTTGCCACTATCTGCCAACATGTCCCCCCATCTTTCCCCATTTTTGCTCCTTTTTCCCCACCTCCCTGCCCCAGAACCTCCTGACTGTGTGCTCATTGGCATTCTAGTCCCTGCACATTCAGCCAGAGAGCATTTTTCTCCCCCCACTTGTAGACTACTATCCCTTCCCCTTTGCCTCCCCCCTCCTGTCTGTCTGCTGCTTCCATCCCACATGTCACTTGCATTCTGGTCTGAGCTGCCAGAGTTGGTGGTCATGCAGGCGTGAGATGTGCTTGCATGTATGAATTGTGTGTGCCATTCATTTGCTGATGAAGACTGTGGCCAAAAGCTTTGTGTTAGTGTCTTTTAATTGTGTATGTTTGCAACTTATCAGGTCTTCTTTATGATAGGTAGCATTTTATCTTTCCCTACCTAGTCAATATTCAATGTGTCTGTCCTACAAATATTTTTTTCACTTAATTTACTGGAAATGTACACAACATGGCTCAAAAGTAGACTTGCATTTCAACACCTCTGAATCTCCCATAAATTATTCACAAAAATTTTGCAATTAAACACCTCTCAAATTGGAATAAAAATGAGACATGTGTTTACAAATGCGTCTATTGATGAACAGGTGAACTTAAGTATTAGTTTACAGGTGTGTCACTGAGGCTAGGTGCCTTTACCATTGTAAAATACACTGAAGAGCTGAAGAAACTGATATGGCTGCCTGACATCGTGTAGGGTCCCCACGAGCCTGCAGAAATGCTGCAACATGACGAGGCATGGACTTGACTAATGTCTGAAGTAGTGCTGGAGGGAACTAGCACCATGAATCCTGCAGAGTTGTCCATAAATCCGCAAGAGTATGACGGGGTGGAGGTCTCTTCTGAACAGCACGTTGCAAGGCATACCAGATATGCTCAGTAATGTTCATGACAGGAGTTTGGTGGCATGCAGAAGTGTTTAAACTCAGAAGAGTGTTCCTGGAGACACTCTATTGCAATTCTGAACATGTGGGATGTCGCATTGTTCTACTGGAGTTCCCCAAGTCTGTTGGAATGCACAATAGACATGACTGGATGCAGGTGATCAGACAGGATGCTTACATACGTGTCACCTGTCAGAGTCATATCTAGATATATCATGGGTCTCATATCACTCCAACTGCACATGCCCCACACCATTACAGAGCCCCCACCAGCTTTATTATTATCACATTCATTATTGGAAAATGGTCGCAAAGCTCCTATAGGCATTTTATGTCTTTCTAAATTACCTCTTTTTGCTCTTTTCACCAGACAGGGTGTAATCCATTGTAAATTTTCTCAACAACATTAACATTACTATCCACATTTCTGTAATGATCCCAAGAATCTCATCATCAATGAAATTACCCTTTCCTCCTCTTTACTATCAGTGCTCCCTACATTTCAGACATCCACCTGCAACATCTGATTCTCTTGTGCTGCCCTGTCATATGCATCCCTCCCCAGTGAATCATCATCTCTACTTACATTGTTATCTCCCTTTAGAACATCTTGTTTAGTCTCCACATAAATCATCCCATCAACCCATCATTAAAAATAATCCTACTTCTCAAATCATCATCAGTGCCATCCACAAGATAATCACTTATTTTCACAGATCACGGAAATCTCATCAATCTCCTCAGCCTCTCAAATCATAGAATCATTATCAGCTTCCACAGCATCACAAATCATAGAATTATTATCAACCTCTTCAGCCTCAGTGCTACAATTAACATTTTGTTTTTCCCCTGTTGGCATAAGATCACCAGACTCACTAGTTTCAACATCAGAACAAACAGATCCATTAACACTTTCCATAACTTCATTACTCATCAGATTATTTACATCATAAAGATCAAAGTTGCCATCATCATCAATACTTTCACCTCTCCCCTCCACATTCTAACTATTCTCTTGACTATAGAAATTATGAAAAGTTTTTGAATCCAATCTACATTCATGTCTTTCCCAGGTTCTAAATCTCTCCTTTGGTATACATCAATCTTCATTGCACTTCAAAATTTTCTGTTAGAACATAATCAGCCCATCTGATGAGTCCCCTTACTATCAAATCTGTGGGTGCCTTCTCCGGTACTATAGTGTTTTGCCTGATTCCAATGATTTTTTCTTGCTGCAGACTGACACACACCTATTGAGGCATCATTCAGTTTCTGTGACCATTGCCTCTTCTGTAGTTTTAACCCAGGTTATGATTTTTCTGTTCCCCCTCCCCCCCCCCCCCCCCCATTCCCATGGTCAATTCCTGCTATCTATTTCTTTGTTTCTATACTTATGTTTGTTACTCCATTGATTATCTCTTCTGTTTCCTCCACCACGATAATCATTTCTGAAGTTGTTCCGACTCTGTCTCTCCTCACATGCTGCTGTTGTGCTCTTCAGTCCTGAGACTGGTTTGATGCAGCTCTCCATGTTACTCTGTCCTGGGCAAGCTTCTTCATCTCCCAGTACTTACTGCAACCTACATCCTTCTGAATCTGCTTAGTGTATTCATCTCTTGGTCTCCCTCTACGATATTTACCCTCCATGCTGCCCTCTAATGCTAAATTTGTGCTCCCTTGATGCCTCAGTACATGTCCTACCAACTGGTCCCTTCTTCTTGTCAAGTTGTGCCACAAACTCCTCTTCTCCCCAATTCTATTCAATACCTCCTCATTAGTTATGTGATCTACCCATCTAATCTTCAGGATTCTTCTGTAGCACCACATTTCAAAAGCTTCTATTCTCTTCTTGTCCAAACTATTTATCGTCCATGTTCCACTTCCATACATGGCTACACTCCATACAAATACTTTCAGAAACGACTTCCTGACACTTAAATCTATAATCGATGTTAACGAATTTCTCCTCTTGAGAAACGCTTTCCTTGCCATTGCCAGTCTACATTTTATATCCTCTTTACATCGACCATCATCAGTTATTTTGCTCCAAATAGCAAATCTTCTTTACTACTTTAAGTGTCTCATTTCCTAATCTAATTCTCTCATCATCACCCGACTTAATTCAACTACATTCCATTATCCTTGTTTTGCTTTTGTTGATGTTCATCTTATATCCTCCTTTCAAGACACTGTCCATTCCGTTCAACTGCTCTTCCAAGTACTTTGCTGTCTCTGACAGAATTACAATGTCATCGGCGAACCACAAAGTTTTTATTTCTTCTCCATGGATTTTAATACCTGCTTCAAATTTTTCTTTTGTTTCCCTTACTGCTTGCTCAATATACAGATTGAATAACATTGGGGACAGGCTACAACCCTGTCTCACTCCCTTCCAAACCCCTGCTTTCCTTTCGTGCCCCTCGACTCTTATAACTGCCATTTGGTTTCTGTACAAATTGTAAATATCCTTTTGCTCCCTGTATTTTACTCCTGCCATTTGGAAGAGAGTATTCCAGTCAACATTGTCAAAAGCTTTCTCTAAGTCTACAAATGCTAGAAATGCAGGTTTGCCTTTCCTTAATCTATTTTCTACGATAAGTCGTAAGGTCAGTATTGCCTCATGTGTTGCAACATTTCTACGGAATCCAAACTGATCTACCCCGAGGTTGGCTTCTACCAGTTTTTCCATTCGTCTGTAAAGAATATGCATTAGTATTTTGCAGCTGTGACTTATTAAACTGATAGTTCAGTAATTTTCACATCTGTCAACACCTGCATTCTTTGGGATTGGAACTATTACATTCTTCTTGAAGTCTGAGGGTATTTCGCCTGTCTCATACATCTAGTTCACCAGATGGTGGAGTTTTGTCAGGACTGGCTCTCCCAAGGCCGTCAGTAGTTCTAATGGATGTTGTCTACTCCTGGGGCCTTGTTTCGACTCAGGTCTTTCAGTGCTCTGTCAAACTCTTCACAAAGTCTCATATCTCCCATTTCATCTTCATCTACATGCTCTTCCATTTCCATAATATTTTCCTCAAGTACATCGCCCTTGTATAGACCCTATATATACTCCTTCCACCTTTCTGCTTTCCCTTCATTGCTTAGAACTGGGTTTCCATCTGAGCTCTTGATATTCATACAAGTGGCTCTCTTTTCTCTGAAGGTCTCTTTAATTTTCCTGTAGGCAGTATCTATCTTACCCCTAGTGAGATAAGCCTCTACATCCTTACATTTGTCCTCTAGCCATCCCTGCTTAGCCAATTTGCACTTCCCATCCATCTCATTTTTGAGACATTTGTGTTCCTTTTTGCCTGCTTCATTTACTGCCTTTTTTATATTTTCTCCTTTCATCAATCAAATTCAATATATCTTTTGGTACCCAGGGATTTCTATTAGCCCTTGTCGTTTTACCTACTTGACCCTCTGCTGCCTTCACTACTTCATCCCTCAGAGCTGCCCATTCTTCTTCTACTGTATTTCTTTCCCCCATTCCTGTCAATTGTTCCCCTATACTCTCCCTGAAACTTTGTACAACCTCTGGTTTAGTCAGTTTATTCAGGTCCCATCTCCATAAATTCCCACCTTTTTGCAGTTTCTTCAGTTTTAATCTACAGATCATAACCAACAGATTGTGGTCAGAGTCCACATCTGCCCCTGGAAATTTCTTACAATTTAAAACCTGGTTCCTAAATCTCTGTCTTACCATTATATAATCTCTCTGATACCTTCTAGTATCTCCAGGATTCTTCCATGTATACAACCTTCTTTTATGATTCTTGAGCCAAGTGTTAGCTATGATCAAGTTATGCTCTTTGGAAAATTCTACCAGATGGCTTCCTCTTTCATTTCTCACCTCCAATCCATATTCACCCATTATGTTTCCTTCTCTCCCTTTTCCTACTCTCAAATTCCAGTCACCCATGACTGTTAAATTTTCGTTTCCCTTCACTACCTGAATAATTTCTTTTATCTCATCATACATTTCATCAATTTCTTCGTCATCTGCAGAGCTAGTTGGTATAATAACTTTTACTACTGTAGTAGGCATGGGCTTCATGTCTATCTTGGCCACAATAATGCGTTCACTATGCTGTTTTTAGTAGCTTACCCGCACTCATATTTTTTTATTCATTATTAAACCTACTCTTGCATTAGCCCTATTTGATTTTGTATTTATAACCCTGTATTCACCTGACCAAAAGTCTTGTTCCTCCTGCCACCGAACTTCAATAATTCCAACTATATCTAACTTTAACCTATCCATTTCCCTTTTTAAATTTTCTAACCTACCTGCCCAATTAAGGGATCTGACATTCCACACTCCGATCCATAGAACGCCAGTTTTCTTTCTCCTGATAACGACGTCCTCTTGAGTAGTCCCAGCCTGGAGATCCGAATGGGGGACTATTTTACCTTCGGAATATTTTACCCAAGAGGACGCCATCATCATTTAACCATACAGTAAAGCTGTATGCTCTCGGGAAAAACTATGGCTGTAGTTTCCCCTTGCTTTCAGCTGTTCACAGTACCAGCACAGCAAGGCCGTTTTGGGTTGCGTTATAAGGCCAGATCAGTCAATCATCCAGACTGTTGCCTCTGCAACTACTGGAAAGGCTGTTGCCCCTCTTCAGGAACCACACATTTGTCTGGCCTCCGTTGTGGTTGCTCCTACAGTACGGCCATCTGTATCGCTGAGGCATGCAAGCTCCCCACCAATGGCAAGGTCCATGGTTTATGGGAGTAGGCTCTCCTCACATAGTTATCTCAATTATTGCTCTGATTCTATCCATTTGGTTGACGTCTGTTATTCTTACTGAAGCTACTGTCTTGGTTTCCATTTCATTCTAAGGCTCTCTTAAGTTTGTCCACATATTTTAGGAATTCCTTTGCAGATTCATGCAGTCTGTACACAAGTCACCACCGAACTCTACTCAAAAGTCTCCTTTTCAAAATGTCAATCTGAGTGAGCTCATCAAATTATTTGTTTAAGTGAATTAGCCTTCTAAGTTGCTTTTCACAAAATACTTTCATTCTTTTCTCCCTCTCCCTATAGACTGACCCATTCAAAACTCCACTATTTAACCTTGCCTGCTCTGTTCTATACCAAAATTTATTTAAAAAAATAAAAAAAATTATAAAACACCTCTCAAATTCATTGTATTTTGATTTTACCATGATAGCACCACCCCATCCAATAACTTCTTGACAAATCTGATTTTTAGATAATCAATCATACCACTTACAAAGCTGTCCCTATGTTGGTGTAAAAAACCAACAGATTGAATTTCACTGTCACCTGGAAATTGCTTAATTGGAATGTGACCCCTACAAGCCAGCACAATTATTGCTAAATCTTTTAGCCACAAGACTTTCCTGCAATTCAGTTAATTTCTTATTCATTTCACTACTACTTGCGTTGATATTGGTTGTTACAAACTTTTCTACATTAGTGACTTTGGAGTCTAACTCCAGTAATATGTTATCACAATGGTCATCTAATTATTTGAATTTAAATTCCAATATTGATAAAAGAACACAGTTCTAAACCCTTTGAATGAAAATTCTGAATTCTAATCTTCACACGGGATTTACCTCAATTGTCTGAACTATGTAGTTCCATGCCACAAATGTCATTTCCTTCTTTGTTTTCACTTTTTAGTTATTGTCACTTTCATCTCTCTCTTTTTTGTACATATATGATCTGTTTCAGATCTCCACACCAGTACTTTCTTTTATCAGCACCCACTATTGCATAATTCAAACTAAAACTCAAAATTAAGTTAGCAAAACCTCTTTAGCAGTACGACTATAACCCCAGGATTCTCAACCACAACTGAAATATACCAAGGTGTAACTCATGCGAGTTAAGTTCTATCTTAAGTTATTTGTGTAATCAATCCCTTATCAGTGTAACATTTCCAGACTGGCTAAAATATGCTGAAGTTAAGACTCTTTACAAGAAGGGGGATAAAGAGATACCATCAAACTATCGACCAATATCACTTTTGCCAGCTTTCTCAAAAATATTTGAAAAGGTTGTGTTCAAGCATCTCCTTAAGCATCTGACTCAAATAGTATATTGTCCAAGTCACATTTTGGATTTCTGAAGCGTTCTGATATAGGGAAAGCTATTTATACTTAAGTGAGAATGCACTTAATTCATTAGATAATAAATTATAGGCTACTGGCATTTTCTGTGACCTGTCAAAACCTTTGACTGTGTGAACCACAGCATTCTCCTAAGTAAATTAGAGTATTATGGAGTCACCAGCAATGCTTCAAAATGGTTCAAATGGCTCTGAGCACTATGGGACTTAACATCTGTGGTCATCAGTCCCCTAGAACTTAGAACTACATAAACCTAACTGACCTAAGGACATCACACACATCCATGCCCGAGGCAGGACTCGAACCTGTGACCGTAGCGGTCACACGGTTCCAGACTGAAGTGCCTAGAACCGCATGGCCACACCGGCCGGCCCAGCAATGCTGCAAAATGGTTTGAGTCTTATCTATCTAACAGGAAACAAAGGGTGTCAATGTGAAATACCTGTGCAGTAAGCAGTCAGTCTTCATCTGACTGGGAATTAATTACATGTGGTGTTTCTTGTGTATGTTAATGACCTCTCATCTGTTACATTACCAGATTCTAAGTTTGTTTTGTTTGCAGATGATTCAAACACTGCAATAAGTAGCAAGTTAAGTACAGATTTAGAAATAGCTGCTAATCAAATTTTCACTGACATTAATAAGTGGTTTAAAGCTAATTCTTTGTCATTAAACTTTGAGAAGACCCACTATATGCAGTTCAGAACCTGTAAGAGATTTCCTTCCAGCATGAGTATAACATATGAAGTCATGCAAATCGAAGAGGGTGACAGTGTTAAATTTCTGGGATTACAGCTCGATAATAAATTCAGTTGGGAAGGGCATACCACAGACTGAAGTGCCTAGAACCGCATGGCCACACCGGCCGGCCCAGCAATGCTGCAAAATGGTTTGAGTCTTATCTATCTAACAGGAAACAAAGGGTGTCAATGTGAAATACCTGTGCAGTAAGCAGTCAGTCTTCATCTGACTGGGAATTAATTACATGTGGTGTTTCTTGTGTATGTTAATGACCTCTCATCTGTTACATTACCAGATTCTAAGTTTGTTTTGTTTGCAGATGATTCAAACACTGCAATAAGTAGCAAGTTAAGTACAGATTTAGAAATAGCTGCTAATCAAATTTTCACTGACATTAATAAGTGGTTTAAAGCTAATTCTTTGTCATTAAACTTTGAGAAGACCCACTATATGCAGTTCAGAACCTGTAAGAGATTTCCTTCCAGCATGAGTATAACATATGAAGTCATGCAAATCGAAGAGGGTGACAGTGTTAAATTTCTGGGATTACAGCTCGATAATAAATTCAGTTGGGAAGGGCATACCACAGAATTGCTTAAGTGCCTAAACAAGTCTGTATTTGCTTTGAGAATGATGTCAGATGTAGGAGATATAAATATAAAAAAAAAAAAAAACAGCTTACTTTCATTCTATTGTGTCATACGGGATCATATTCTGGGGCAACTTATCAAACTGGCAAAAGTTTTTAGGGTGCAAAAGTGTGTGATAAGAATCACTTGTGATGTAAGTTCGAGAACATTCTGTAGTAACCTGATCAAGGAGCCTTGTGTTCTAACCACTGCTTCTCAGTATATTTATTCCTTAATGAAATTTGTTGCAAGTAATATGGTACATCTCTATTTCCAATCAATAGCTCAGTACACAGTATCAATACTAGGAATAAGAAGAATGTACATAAAGGCCTAAAATCATTTACCTTGGTCCAAAAAGGGGTCCAGTATTCAGGAACACACATTTTTAATAAATTGCCAGCAACCGTTAAAGACTTGGTTTCAGATAAAACACAGTTTAAACAGAGTTTGAAAGACTTTTTGATAGGCAACACCTTCTTCTCCATAGACGAATATCTTATCAGAGACTGTTAAGTCAGGTTAAGTAAAAATATCCGTTAGATTTCAGTTTTGACAACACTTGGTCACAGCAGTCAAGATTCGGTATTTTGCATATGATAAATTTATTAATAATTCATAACAGTGTTTCATTCTGACAGTATGTTAATTCTGTAAATATTAGCTGTCCCAGTTTACTGCATTGTATTAACTTATCTTCGACTATCTCCTGACAAATGATCAGGGTAGTAAGTATTACATTCAAATGTTTTGTGTTTTTATGTCATACTTTCTGACATGCTCCACACCCATGAGAATCATCTCATTTTTTTGGGTCTATGGAATGAAAACTGAATCTAATCTAATCTAATCTAATCTAATCATCAGCAAATACTCATCTTCATTTCTCAGGCTCTCTGATTCTGTAGTAGCTGGTAAAAGAATTTGCAAGTTATCTGCTCTGACAAAATTTGCTGCAGTTTGCTGAATTCTTGACAGTGTAGCCACTGATCTGGTAATTCTAAGGGAAATTTCAAGAAATTCGGGTCGACACAATGTCCTCTTTCAAAATCACTTGTTTATTGTGTAGTACTGTAACAAAATTGGCTCACATAAACTGTCAGAAACTGATAGCCCCATGACAGGTTTGCCACTCCTTATATATATTTGTTACAATTATTGCCTATATCATCCATTATTAGAAACAGAAAGTTTATGGATTATGATCAAAATCTTGCTATTGAGACAGGCTGTTGTCATTCAGTTAAGCATTAATTCATTCCTCTCACATTGCAACATAAAGTTTTACACAGCTTTTAGCTTTTAGTATTGGAATTAGCAAAATATGTTCACTAACGGGGTTTTTTATGAAGTTGCTTATCTCATGAAGATTATTAGTTGGAAAATGTTGCTAACATTTATCTAAGTTTATTACACAAATACAAACAGAATCCTAATTTTAATCCTTGGAAAAACTATACTGTACATACAAAATGAGAATTGTTCATGTCTTATGTTCAAATATTGATTACTGACAGTCAAACCAGGACAGAGATATATGTATGCTTGCTAAAGTCGGAATGAGATTAATTACAGAACATGAATCAGTATAATTAATTGAATTCTAAAAGACCAGATAAATGAAATAAGATTGTTACAAAATGTATATAAGTATGTAAATGTGGCAGCCTGACACATGAGGTCAACACTCGATGTCATACTTATCCTAATGATGATATATTGGTACAATTCAGGTGAACACTATGTGATGACATTCATCGACTGTCCGTGCTCTACTCCAAACATAGCTATTTGTGTTGTAGTGTTAATGGCAGTTTATGCATGGGATGGTTATTTTGTAGTTTGGCTTCTGTTAGTCTCTACCAATAGTGCAGGATGACACAGAATGTTACAAGAGGTTAATTACTTGGTTATCGGATAGCAGGTTCAGATGTGAGGGGTTACAATGTACTTAGTGCACAGTACAGTAATCCTCCCTTGGGCTGGTCAGGTGTGGTCTACCAGAACCTTGGTGATGAGTGTGCCTGCCTCATGTTCTCATGCAATCCAACACTAGACCACTGCAGCATCCAAATGCCTCACAAATCTGGATATTATATGATGTGACCAGTCGGCCAAGTGGTGATCCACAATGAGGACCCTTTCAGAATCTGTCAGATGCTGATAAATTGGTGCCCCCATATCCTTCACAGTGATTGCTCAACATAACACTTCCTATGTACCCTATCAGGCCTGGTTAACAACACTAAATGTGAACCACGCTAATGCACTCTAGTGGCTGTTCTGCCTGTCACAAAGAACTGCAACTGTAATCATTACATACCTAGTGATGGTGTGTACTTGTATGAAATTGTGCTGGCATCTGACCATGGTTACCAGGTACTTTACATTTTTTTGTCATGCTATGTATTTTCAGTTAAGAGGTAATAACCAGCTTGTCACAAAATATGTAAATGTACAGTACACTGAGGCACATATGATAACTCATAGGGTATTACAACCAGCTATAATTAAACAGAATATCAGTTAGCAACATTTGTTGACATTGGTTATATTAGTGCACTGAATATCTGCAGAAAGCAAATTTTATGTAAATCCCACATTATTCTGTCACTTTTAAAAATATATATGAATCAGTCAGTTCTATTAAGAAACTCATCAGTAGAATAGAAGGAGCAGGCCACTAATAAATTCTTTAGACTCCTCTTAAACTGAATTTTGTTCATAGTTAAACTTTTTGTGGCTGCTAGTGAGTTATTCAGAAAGTGAGTTCCTGAACAATGGACACATATCTGTACCAAATTAAGTGGCTTTAAATGTTTGAGAAGATTATTCTTATTTGAGAAACAACTAAATTATTTATGATACATTTCCTGAAGGAATAACTATTAAGTATTCCCATTCCATGAACAAGCCTTGGCAGGATATATTTGAGTTCACACCACAAATGATTCATAGTAGATACTTTATCTCGAACTGATGAATTGCCCCAAAAAATGATTCTATATGAAGTGTGAAATAAAAGTAAGTGAAGTAGGCAAACTTTATTTTTTATCTTTATATCACTTATGTCTGACAATATGAGCTTTGGCAGTTCTGTTGTGTGCTTCTCTCAGTTCAAATTATTCAGTTTGTAATCCACAGAATTTAACATTGTGAATATTTTCTACCTGATTTTTGTCATATACTTATACTGAAAGGAAGCCTCTTACAAGTTCTGACTTGGAATAGTGTGTCTTTTCTGAGTTTTGTGACAAAGAATATCTACGAAAATTTCATTAACCAATCATTCTAAAACCATACTTTTAAAATATGAGACATAATTTCTGGGCAGTACTTACCTTCAGGAGAAGAAATGTGTAGTGCTGCTAAGAGACATACATAAAATTATAAGTGACACAGTACCCAGCTTTCAGAAGTAACAGTTTCTGTCTCAGGAAGTGGAGAGGGAGAGACTGAGGTAGGTTAAAAATGAAGGGCAGGTCATTCAGACCCCAAGATGAGAGGACCTGCCAGTAGTGAGGACAAGGGTACACAAAGAGCTTTGCTGTCTGGTAATGTTACTGATGAAATGTCATTAATACACACAAGAAAAAGTAATGCAATAATGGTCATACACTAGCAGTATTCGAAACACAGTGTGTGATATTCCCTGGAACTACAGTCACGTAGCAAGCTACAATGGAGTCAACACACAGGTAAATTAATTAAGAAGTTCTGTTCATCATACTTTTCCCTTCAAAGTTTCTTATTGTGTTGATTGTAAAGGGACACCTTCCTCTGGCATTACCTTTCCTCGGCAGACGTAATCAATACCAAAAATATTTTTTCGAACTTTGAATAGGTTAATAATATCTCAGCTGTTTTTTTAAAAGAATGTCATATGATTTTTGTACATGATGTGTTGTAATTCAGGCTAAAATCCACAAAAAGAAATTACTTAATTTTTGTTCTTACATTCAATATGTACTAAGTCTGTATCTATAGTTACAATTACTTTTCATTTAGGAACATTTGAAATTACAAAATGTTTAGCACACTTTAAATTGCTTTATTAATTACACCATTTAGTGCAATTTATTAAATTTATTCTTGGATTTATTTATAAAATAATAATGGAAATTAATAGACAGTCATTTGCTAAGAAAATTTGTAAACTCTTTGGAATATTGTTAGTACGGCAGAGTGGATTATTAGTGAGCATGCCCCTGATGTGATTGGACATATTGGCAATAACAAGTAATTTTTTGTTTTGTTGAAGTGGAAATTATACATACAGTATGATACAGAAAAATGTAAGAGAATACAATTAACATGAAAACAGAAATTACTGTGATTCTTCAGAAGTTATTACATCAGTTGGAACCATGAGAACTTATAATGTCAAAAATTTCAGCTTCAAGAGTTAGCCCCTAGACCCGAAGAACTGGAGCCAATTACGAGAAAAGAAGATAAATAAAAAGTTTTTTGTAAATCTTACTCCTCTCAAAGCTTATTAAAAGAATTAACCATAAAGACAGAAGCAATCGACAAATGATGTGAGGGAGGGGTAGACTACATGAGTCAAAGCAAGGATGTTGACTGATTTTGTATAATTTCACTCCATGCTGTTTCTGCAAGAGTTCAACTAAATTAAATATTGATTCACCACACGGGAACAGTAAATTTTTTGTAGATCCTCTTCAATGATCTTGGAATATTTTGACCCATTTCCCAGTACATTTACTCCTTAATGAGTTCTGTTGTTGATATAAACAATTGTATGGAATTTTTGGCCAGGAGACCCCATTTAGTGTTGTTTGGCCACCTAGTGCAAGTCTTCATATTTGACACCACTACAGTGAGTTGTGCATCTATGATGATGAAATGATGATGAGGACAACACAATGCCCAGTCCCTGAGTGGATAAAATCTCTGACAGGGGAATCAAACCCGGGCCCCCTGCATGCTAGTCAGCCACACTGACCTCTCAGCTATTGCCGATAATGAAATATCATGAACTGCAGGCTTTCAGGGCTGGTATTTTTGTTATTACTGATACATATTAAATGGACATAAGGCTGTGGAGCAAGGTATAATGCCAATACTGACTGTGAAAGCCTGTATCCTACTATTAAATGCCTTTATGAGGAGGACATGTCAAGAAAAGTTAAGCTTTTGGAAGGCACACTGAAGAGGAGATGTTACTTACTTAGTTGTCTCACCTTTTCACTGTGTTGTGGTGACACCTCAACAGCACTGTATTTTCTGAGGATTAAGAGAAACTTCATTTCAGCAGCTGCATGTTGGATCCACTCTGAGTCATTTAAGCCTCTGATGATGTGTCCAGAATTGGAAGACAAAATGTTTGGCAGGGAATTATGTTTTATGCACATAAAACAAATATCAGGAATAATAAAATATGTTTCTACTTAACTGTTTTCCACACAATGACAGTACAAGACAAAAACAATTATGATGTAGAATTTGCCTTGTCAAATATGATTGAGACTGGAGTTATTATGTACTGCGATCCAAAGGCATTCAACAAACTCCAGTCTCATATAATGTAAGAAATTTGAAATGTCAACCAATTCAAAAGAAAATTAAAAAATACCTCACTAGCCACTTTTAGAAATAATTTCATGATCTAGATTCATGGACTGAAAATTTATGTTAGGACCATGGAAGCTGTGGAAGAAATAATATAAGAACACAGGACTGTTATGCTGCTCTAAAAGAGGAGGTTAATGCTGCACTTTCAATTGATAGGAGTGCTATGATGAGAGAGTACTGCGGAAGTTCAGCCCACATGATTACCACCTTCAGAATGCGCAACCTCTAAGAACACCAGATTTCACTTATTATTTGAAAGTTGTATAGTGGTTTTTTCATCAAAATGCTAATGATGCTTCCTTCCAGTCACTTGCACTATTCACTGATAATGCCTAATTTAGGCAGGTTGTTATTTTAAAAATCAAAATAGTCACATCTTGAGACTTAAGTATTGAAATGTGTTTGCTTTACAATCTCGTAAACAATGAATTCCTTTGAACATTTTGGCTAGTATGGTATTTAAACATCTGGTTGGAGATATACTTCTGCTCACTTGGTAACTCAGTACTGAAGTCAAGTTGCAGCAGTGGTCAAGAGTGGACAAGCAGTGCTGGAATGGCTTGTTGAGACTGGCTGTTTACTTGAATCAACATTCTTTGGGCCACTGTCTAACTGAGCAGCAGATTTTTATTGTGATCATGAAATGCTCATATTACAGTACATGTTTCATTTTGAATTTCATTATCCATGGGAAAGACTTTTGATTGTGAGTATAGGTGATTGGTGCTCAAAAAGGGGAGAGCTGAACTAAAACATGATGCTTGGTTAGCAAAATGACTTATTCCCAAATGCTGCTTATGTATAGCTCATTGGTCATGATATTTGAGAACAGATTGTCAACATATTCAGCATCACAGTAAATGTTCAAATTTTAGTGGGAGTATAAGCAAAGTAACTATCAGTTATGAAGGTATGTAATTATGAAGAGTCAGAGAGGATGACTTCCCTTTAGAAATACAAAACAGAATAACTATGGAATTGTTTTACAAGTCCAGCAGGGAAAGTCAGTAAATAAGTAACTGCCATTTTACGGTGCTTCAGATTTGTGTGTTGATCTGAATAGCCATCTACTGCCATATATTACCATTCATGTGTATAGGGAATTGATAATCTGTGATAGTCAGCTAAGCACTTGTGGGACATGGAGTGCGACAGACTATTTACAGTGCTTCAAATTCAGCTTCCCACAAAATGTAATTAAATCTCAAATCAATGAACATACAGCGTCTATGCAAACCACACATGCTCAAATGTAGATAGTTGCTGAGGTTACACAAAACTCTCATGCAATGATGACCCATTACCAGATATTTCAATCTGCACCCTGATTCTGCCCATTATAGAGTAACAGGACAGACTGGATCAGAGCACCTTATCAGTGTCATGTAGAATGGCACGTGCAACACCGGTGTTGCAAACAATTTTAGGACCACCCAGCAGGATTAACAGGAAGCCTCATCAAAAAAAATCATGTATCATAAACAACGTACTTTATTACTGACAAGATCTTCACCACGGACATAGCAAAACTCAACTTGCAATAAATCAAGTAAAATAGAATATTGTTGTGCTCAGGACATAGAACCAGAGGTTGTAGAGTGTTTCAGAGAGGGCATTATGGAATGATTGACAAAAATGGGGGAAAGAAATACAGTAGAAGAAGAAAGGGTAGCTTTGTGAGATGTGGATCAAGTCAGCAGAGGATCAAGTCAGTAAAGAGACAAGGGCTAGCAGAAATCCTTGGGTAACAGAAGAGATACTGAATTTAATTGATGAAAGGAGAAAATATAAAAATGCAGTAAATGAAGCAGGTGAAACGGAATACAAACACCTCAACAGGAAGTGCAAAACGGCGAAGTGGGAATGGCTAGAGGACAAATATAAGAATGTAGAGGCATATATCACTATGGGTAAGATAGATACTGCCTACAGGAAAATTAAAGAGACCTTCAGAGAAAAGAGAGCCACTTGTATGAATATCAAGAGCTCAGATGGAAACCCAGTTCTAAGCAAAGAAGGGAAAGCAGAAAGGTGGAAGGAGTATATATAGGGTCTATACAAGGGTGATGTACTTGAGGACAATATTATGGAAATGGAAGAGCATGTAGATGAAGATGAAATGGGAGATATGAGACTTTGTGAAGAGTTTGACAGAGCACTGAAAGACCTGAGTCGAAACAAGACCCCAGTAGTAGACAACATCCATTAGAACTACTCACAGCCTTGGGAGAGCCATTCCTGACAAAACTCTACCATCTGGTGAACTAGATGTATGAGACAGGCAAAATACCCTCAGACTTCAAGAAGAATGTAATAGTTCCAATCCCAAAGAAAGCAGGTGTTGACAGATGTGAAAATTACTGAACTATCAGTTTAATAAGTCACAATTGTAAAATACTAACACAAATTCTTTAAAGACAAATGGAAAATCTGGTAGAAGCCGACCTTGGGGAAGATCAGTCTGGATTTTGTAGAATTGTTGGAACATGTGAGGCAATACTGACCATACGACTTATCATAGAAGATAGATTAAGGAAATGCTAATCTACATTTCGAGCATTTGTAGACTTAGAGAAAGCTTTCGACATTGATGGCTGGAATAGTCTCTTTCAAATTCTGAAGGTGGCGGGGATCAAATACAGGGAGTGAAAGGCTATTTGCAATTTGTACAGATACCAGATGGCAGTTGTAAAAGTTCAGGGGCATGAAAAGAAAGCAGTGGTTGGGAAGAGAGTGAGACAGTGTTGTAGCCTATCCCCAATGTTATTCAATTTGTATATTGAGCAAGCAGTAAAGGAAAAAAAAAGAAAATTTTGGACTAGAAATTAAAATCCAAGGAGAAGAAATAAAAACTTTGAGGTTTGTTGATGACATTGTAATTCCGGTAGAGACAGCAAAGCACTTGGAAGAGCAGTTGAATGGGATGGGCAGTGTCTTGACAGGAGGATATAAGATGAATATCAACAAAAGCAAAATGAGGATAATGGGGTGTGGTTGATTAAATCAGGTGATGTTGAGGGAATTAGATTAGGAAATAAGACCCTTAAAGTAGCAGATGAGTTTTGCTATTTGGAGCAAAATAACTGATGATGGTTGAAGCAGAGAGGATATAAAATGTAGACTGGCAATGAGCGTTTCTGAAGAAGAGAAAACTGTTGACCTTGAGTATAGATTTAAGGGTCAGGAAGTTTTTTCTGGAAGTATTTGTATGGAGTTTAGCCATGTATGGAAGTGAAACATGGACAATAAATAGTTTAGACAAGAAGAGATTAGAAGCTTTAAAATGTGATGCTACAGAAGAATGCTGAAGATTAGACAGGTAGATTACATAACTAATAACGGTCAATGAAGAGAAAGACATACTGGATGCAGAGTCCAAACATTATGAGGGATAGCGTCATCATACAATACAGTTGCACATACAATGCCACTAAAAAGCAATACATCTACAGAAACTGTGGATACCACTATCACAAATGCACATGATTCTCATATGCCTTGGTCAGACAGTAAGGAGTATGGAGAGCTGCAGTATGATTTTGAAAACTTATAACCTTGCCATACTCAATTCAAATTGAATAATGCAACTTTCTCACCTTTTGATAGTTTAATGAGCCACAGACATAGATATCATTATGCTTCAAGAGTCCATCATTCCAAAGCTATCATAAATTCTTGCCCATGACTTTGCAACTAGCACACACAGTTATGCACATCCAATAATATTCTACAAACAACATTCCATGCAGCCCACAAGCTACTCTTCCTGCTGCACTTTGCCTCACAGAGTAGCTACGGGACTTCATGCCTCTCTAGCTTTCAGAGTGAAGAATCATAAATTCTTTGTAGGTAACATGTTGGAATTATCCAGTGACATTTGTATTTGGTGGATGTTTTAATTGTATCATCTCAAGAGAAGGCTAGATATCTATCTACAGCTACTCCGGTCTACTTCACACTCTTTCACAGAAACTAAACCTACTGCATACATTGGGAGAAACTATGAACACTGTAGCTTGTATTGATGCAATATCAACCTCTGCTAGTAGAACAGACTGAAATTATGCATAGCAAAATATTATATCAAATGTCAGTATCACTTAGTGCTGGCCAGTCAGCTTCTCTTACTATGTAACCTACCATATTTTGATGGTACACACCCCATAAAAGATACTTAGCTGTCAAGGGTTGTGGCACTTAAACAGATGGATGAATGCTCCAAGACATTCACTTAGAAAAAGAAATCCACGAGACTTCACAAAATTCAGTGATAGCTCTTTCATGATTTCAGTCAGATATCCTTTGGTGAATACAACACTCAAGAAAAGCCTTATAAACACTGAAATTTCGCATGAAGAATCAAGCACAATGGAAATACCAGCTGAAGGAATTTTATTGTATAGTTTTATGACAGTAGTACAGTGACCCATCAGAGTAAATATTAGATGTTCCCATGGTCAAGTGCCTCATAAGAAAAATCATCAGTGCATAAGCAGGTCATCAGCCAGACATCAAATTCATGTCCATGATTTTATAGATCCCATATCTCCATCCTCATGTGTCCACCCATATATACCCCAGGACCTTTCTGCCAACCACACTGATATATGAAACCATACCACCAAATATTTCATAGAGTTTTATTCTGAAACCAATACCAACATGTCATATGTAGAAATATACTTCAAAAGCCCATTGTAATGATAAATTAAGAGCTAATGGTGGCCTTCACTATGGATTAACTTAATCGAATCCTTCAACAGTTCATCTGGTGCAGATAGCATCGCATCTGAATTCTACATATGATATTAGCACATCTTTGGAAAACAACTAATTGCGATGTACAATGATCTTATTCATGAAGACCTGCTCCAAGGCACTTTACAGAGGAGATCACTGTTTTAAGCATGAAAAATAACTAAATTTTAATCCAAAGTATTTAAAACCTAATACATTATTGGAACACATTTTAAACTTCCCACTCAGACCACAAACAGCAGTTTTGCCCTAGTTATACCATAAAATATTGCCACATATCTGGCACATGCCATGATAGATCACTCGGTTTCAAATTCTCTATCTTATTATAGAGACATTTCTAATAAGACATGGACATATTGTACTTATATGGATATTGACTTTTTAGACTTTTCTAACGTATGAAATAGACCTGAATATGATTCCCTGCCACACAACATTGGATCCTTATCTTTCTGTTGGCTGATTTCTCAAACAAGGATGTTCCCTTTCAGTGAGCTTATATGCACAGGGTATAGAACAGTTCCCAGTACACCCTTATCAGACTTTCACTTTTTGGGTTTAAAACAGTAGCACAGGATAAGCTGATAATATCAGTTTCTTAATTATCAATGATCAATATAGAGATTTGTAATGTTTTTCAGGAAGACAGTGGATCACACCATAACTTACGAAGTTCCCAAGACTTCCAGTTGGATAGACGGGTATATGTTTCTCAAGACCTCTGGTTACCTCAATTACATGTAAGGAAAAATCTAAGAATGTAGATCTTGCCTGTCCAGAGGAACTGATTTTCATTAAGTGACAAAATGAAGTATGCACAGTAAAAAATGTGCTCTGAGAAACTGAGACAAGAATTTCTGTTGAATACAAAATGGCTTCTTCATCAACAATTAAATATGCATGAAGATACAATAAATTGTGGTAGTGTTTCATAGGGCATCAGCTGCTCATCAACTTTTAGCAGCTGTACCTTGTGCATTGTGAATTGTGTTTTATTCATCTCATGATGTACATTTGAAATCCATTTGGTTTGCATACAGGAGACATGTCAAAAATTTGTAATACAGTTACAATGATTTTTACATTAATAAATAATAGCACTACAATAAATAATAACACTATAAGGATATTTCTTGGAATATGTAACACATTGTATCCAGCTCAAAATTCCAGTTTGTCCTGCATGAATTTATCCACTGAGTAATAACACTTCAGTGTCAGTACCTCATATAGCTTTCTTTTAAGTGAACCTAAAGTCATCTGCATCAACTTGTTCCCTTTTAATTTATTACAAATTTTCATTCCCATGTATTGAGGTCTCTGGGCATACAGTCTGAGGTGGTGGATGGGGAGCACAATATTTTCTTTGTTTCTAGTATCATGTGAATAGACAAAATGGTTTCCCTCAAATAATACATGTCTGGTGTACAAAAGTATAATAATTTCATATATGTATAAGGATAGCAGAGTTAATATTTTTAGTTTTCTAAATAATGGTTGACATGGTTCTTTGTGATTTGCAGTGCACATATTTTGAATGATTTTTGCTGTATTTTTAGTATCCACACTATGTTTGTCAAGTTACCCCAAAAAACAATACTACACCTTATAATAGATTTGAAGTAGCTTGCACGTGCTACTTTTTGCGTGTCCGTGTCAGTTGCAGTTGGTAGTATTTGCACTGCAAATGCAAAGCTGCTCAGTTTGTTTTCTAGGTATTCAGTGTGTGCCTGCCAGCTCAAATTTTTATCTACATTTAAACCTAAGAATCTGACTGAGTCAACTTCTTCTATATTGTGGTTGTTGTGTACAATCTTTATCTGCTCATATTTTGACTGTTTGGTTTTGAACTGCATCATGTGAGTCTTAGATATGTTTAGATTCAACCCATTTAGCTGAAACCAGATTTGGGATTTTTTTCCGAATCCTGATCTTCAGCTAAGACAGAAGTATCATCTGCAAACAGAACTGATGAGGAGCTGATATTTAATGGTAAGTCATTAACATAGAAGAGAAATAGGACTGGGCCTAATATGGAGCCTTGTGGAATGCCCTGAGATATTTTTTTCCAGTCACAAAAATAATATGCGCCATTTGAAGAGATGCTAACTCTTTGCTTTCTGTTTTATAAGTACGATTTAAGTCATTGTAGAGCACTGCCGCTAATTTATTTATTTATTTATTTATTTATTTAATTAAATTAGTGGCAGTACCCTACAGTGACTTAGATCCTACTTATCAATGCCATACATTTCAAGTTTGAAAAAACAAGAAATGTTTGGTTTACAGAATCAAATGCCATTGTGAGGATGCATAAAATTCCTGCCACCTTATTTCTCTTGTCTAATGATGTACTTAATTTCTCATTGAAACTGTTTACTGCATCTATGATGTTTATCCCTGGCTGAAAACAAAATTGATTGTTTAGAATAACAGAATATTTTGCAAAGAAGTTTTGAATTTGTGCAACAACAAGTTTATCAAATATTTTAGATAGGACTGGGAGAATCAGAGAAGATGGTAATTTCCCATGATCTCTCTTGATCCCTTCTTGAAGGGTGGTTTGACTTCAGCATATTTCATTACCTCTGGGAAACAGCCCTCTTTAAAACATTGATTTATTATTTGAGGTAGTGGGTTTGCAATTCAATTGTGTACCACATTGATAACTTTGGTGGGTATTCCATCCCAACCACCAGACTTTTTGTTTCTTAATGTTAGAATAGCATTTTCTGCATCCTCCACATAAACTTTTAAGAATTTTGTAAAGTTTTCAGGGTTTTCACCTGGGCCAAAGCAATTTACGTTGTTGTAATAATCTGTTACATCTACATCAGACTTTGCTACATTTATAAAGAATTCATTAAAGTACTCTAGGATTTGAGTTGGACTTACAATAGTATTTCCTTCAATGTCAATTTTTGAAATTTCTTGATTAGAAGCTTTAACATCTAACTCAGATTTAATGACTGACCACACATCTTTTATCTTATTTTTATGATTTAAAATTAGCCAGTTATTTGCCAGTTGTTTTGCTGCCCTGACAACTCTTTTAAATATGGTTTTATAGAGTCTAACATATTTAATAAAATCAATATATTTATTATATTTAATTTCTCTGTGCAGTTGCCTTTTCCTTACAGTGGAAATTTTTATGGTCCTGGGTAATCCTCTTTAATTTATTTGTTATTTTATTTCTGCAGAGGCTAGGTGGAAATGTTTCATTAAAGACGCAAAGAAAACTATTTACAAATTTCACAAAATTTTCATCACTTGAGTTACAGTGATCGAAAGGCCATTTTTTTCTCTTTTAGTTTCTTACTAAATGTTAGCAGGTTTTCTTTGCTTGAGTTCCTGCTCATAAGGGTTCTTATATGTGAAATGTTCCTGTTTGTTTGAGGCAGCTCAATGAACAATGCGCAATGATCTGAAAGACCTAGAGCTAGACAATATTTATACCCATCTTCATATGCATAATTAGTTAGAACATTAAATGTGAACATTTTAGGGTAGGCTTTACCATGACTGTTATTGATATTAAATGAAACAACGAGTTTACTGTTACCAGTCACTGTTTATTTATATCCACGATGTGTTTCAAAGGTTTAAACCTCCATCATCAGGTGGATTTACATTTGTTAATATGACATTTGTGTGTGTGTTGTATTACAATTTTTTGGAGGAACTTGTGGCACCGTCTAGTGGAGAAACAATACACTATTTCAGAACATGGTTTTGGGTTTCTTTCGACAAAAAAAATTAAGTTTGTATCTAATGATAAACAGAAAATAAGTTAAATAAAGTACCTCCAGTGGTCACAGGTTTCTTTGTTTACAAAATATGATTTATTTATTTATTTTATTTATCCATCCGTTGACAATAAATATTGTATGGATGTTGTCAAGGGTACATGTAAGCCATTTCAAAGAAATGGGACACAAACAATATATACATAAAAAAGTACAAAACAAAATAATACAATGAAGTTAATAATAATACAGTGAAATTAATATAGCCTATATACATCCCTGCTTGTTGATTTAAATGCGTAGTCTGTTTTACATAAGGTTTTAGTTTTGTCTTCCCTAAACACAACGCTGCTTAAGTATATATTTACATCACACAACAGCTGTCTTTTAAGTATGTAAATGTAATGAATGATTAGGTAATGAATGATTAGGTACAGATAGAGTATTTGCCATTTTTCCTTTATAAATATTATCAGAAAAAATTTATTGACCTACATAGTCATTTACAGAATAAAAACATTGTTCTACTAGAAATTTTTTAAATTCTGTTTTAAATTTGTTATCATCTTCTAACTGCCTGATGTTGACTGGTAGTGCATTGTACAGTTTTGCACCGATATGGCTCACATGCCTTTGTGTATTCATTCTTTTTGTTCGCTGAGTATGGAGTGCTGCGCTATTACAGGTATTGTAGTTATGAAAGTCGGCATTTGTCTGAAAATCTGCAATGTGGGTCCTGACATACAATACACATTTGTATATATATAATGGTGGTATAGTAAGTATTCTAAGCTTTTTGAATATGGGTTTGCAGTGTGTCTGTGGATGACTGTGAGTTATTA
The DNA here is from genome assembly GCF_021461395.2 of Schistocerca americana. Taxonomy (NCBI): domain Eukaryota; kingdom Metazoa; phylum Arthropoda; class Insecta; order Orthoptera; family Acrididae; genus Schistocerca; species Schistocerca americana. The sequence continues at coordinate 424,607,768 of NC_060122.1, forward strand.
TTCAGATGGCCCTCTTCTGCAACAAAAAGATTTGTTTTAGCCGCCCTGTTGTGGAACCCCAAAATATTATTCCGTATGTGGGAAGAGACTGAAAATAGCTGAAATATGCCATTCTGGCACCCTCTGAGGTACAAACATTTGCAATAATTCTGAGGGCAAAACAGGCTGAATTAAGTTTCTGTGCAAGTTTTATTATGTGGTCATTAAAATTTAAGTTTTCTTCCATATGAATCCCCAGCAATTTTGTGGATGTCACTCTGTCTAAGGCTTTGTCACTCCACACCAGATCGAGATTTACATTTTGACATCTTTTCCCAAAGAGCATATAATTTGTTTTATTTACATTCAATGTCAACCTGTTTGCATTGAACCAAGAGCGGATCTAATTTAGTACTTTATCAGCAGTTGTTGATAGCAATTGCTTTGGTGCACTTATTATCACACTAGTATCATCTGCAAATATTATTGCTTTGGCTGCATCATCTGAGGTGTGAAAATCATTTATATAGAGAAGAAACAATATGGGCCCTAGGATGCTGCCTTGTGGTACTCCTATTTCTACATTTTTTGCCTCTGATACTGAATTTATTTTGTGGTTGGAGTAAGTTGATGTCAGTCCTACAACCTGTGTTCTGTTTTTTAAGTATGATTCAAACCATTTTTTTCCTATCCCATGTATACCCAATGCTTCCAATTTTTCTAAAAGAATGTCCTGGTTCACAGTGTCAAAAGCTTTGGAGAGGTCTAAATTTACTCGTACTACACTATAATCTTTTTCTAGATTTTTGATTATTTGTTCAGTGTAGCACATTACTGCTGTTTCGGTATTTTTACGTGCTTGGAAGCCATGCTGATTTCTATTAACTAAATTATGGTCATTTAGATATTTGTTGATTCGGTGCTTCATCAGTTTTTCTAATATTTTTGAAACTGCTTGGAGGAGAGATATTGGGCAATAGTTTTTTACCTTATACCTGTCGCCGTTTTTAAATAATGGCTTCACTTTTGAAATTTTCAGCCTTTCTGGAAAAGCTCCTTCACTGAATGATAAATGGCCTATGTGTGCAAAGGGCTTTGAAATTTGTGTTGCTGTCCTTGTTATGGTTGACACAGGCACCTCATCTATGCCAGCTGACCTTTTGTGTTTCAAGCTTTGTATCACTTTCAACACTTCGCCCTCATTTGTTGGCTCTACCCTCATCCTACAAGCTGTTTTTGGATATTCAGGTTTTTCTTCATTTGTACGACTGTGAAAGGAACCTGTGACCACTGGAGGCACTTTATTTTACATATTTTATGTGTACTGTTAGATACACATTTAATTTTTTGTCAAAAGAAAACCGAAACCATGTTCTGAAATAGTGTTTGTTTCTCCACTAGACAGTGCCACAAGTTCCTCCAAAAAACTGTAATACAACACACACACAAATTTCATAGTAACAAATGTAAATCCACCTGACGATGGAGGTTTAAACCTTTGAAACACGTCATGGAGATAAATAAACAGTGACTGGTAACAGTAAACTTGTTGTTTCATTTAATAGTAAGAACATATTGCTGATTGCCCATTGTCTATAGATTCAAAGACATTCAATTTGAAACCATATTTCTTTACTAAGTCAGTGAATCTTGAAGCATAGCTACTATCGCATGTGATATCAATATTAAAATCAGCAGCTATTACAATTTTTTTCTTTTTTTCTCTATAAAGGTCCTCTAGCATAATTTGAAGCTTAGATAAGAATAGTTCTGTTGTTGATGTCCCTGGAATTCTGTATATTGAGATTATTATAACATTTGCTAGTGACTCCACTATTTCCACACAACAGCTCTCAAACACACAGTCTTCATTTATATAATTAAAACAGTTTCCGGTCTCATGATTTATGTCACTATGTAGAAGCATACATGAGCCTCCAAGTGACTTGTTTCTTCCGCAAAAGCTACTTGCTAATTTGAAATTCCCTATTTTGTTTGGATTTTTAATTATGTCCTCAATAAACTAGTGCTCATTTAAACAAACAGCTCTAATATTTTCACATTCTGACAGAATGATTTGCAATTTGTCTATTTTGGAGCTTTTATTGCTTGAAGCATCAGTGGTTAAACCATTTATATTCCAGTGGATAACATATCTATTTTGACTATTAGCTATGGGCTTTAGCACATTTGGAACCTCAACATTTTCAAAGTCCTCTTTATCAATAAACCAGTTCCATATAATCAGCATGATGATTATCAGAAACCAATACATACATGTAAGGCAATTTGTGTAAAGTGGATGCACAACATTATTACAGGACCTAGAGCCAGTATGATTAACATGTATTTTGATCTTATCAATTGCTGAGTACAATTCCACCAATTGATCTCAGAATTGAATCCGCAAACCCAAATATATAGACTTATACCACATTGAACAAACTTACACAGGTGAAGAAATTCTTCTACGCACCATGACACTGTAATGCTGCAACATCCAAAATATTCAGTGATACTCAGCTGGAATGCTATCTGGGATGCCGTTCACAATGAAATGCTCCTGACTCTTAGACAAAAATAGTAACAAATTAACAGTGAGGTTTCCTTTGATGAATTAGTCTTGTTTATGGCTGTTGAAAACAAACACCAGGTTGCACTAGAAAGAGAAATAAATGGCAAGGTTTTGCTGTGGTGCCCTTACACATCCTCTGTACAGTCCCCATCTCTACCCATCTGATTTCTATATTTTTGGAGACCTGAAGAAAGACATTTGCATTTATTGATTTACTTTGGAAGAAGAGGTGTATTCCTGGGTACAATCAAGGTTCTGCAGGCAACTACAGACATTTTTCCATGAAGGCACTGGCCCTGTTGTCTCATAGGCAGAGTCATACAGAGGTGATCCCACATCCACGACAGAAATATCAAAGCTGCACCTTCCCTCCTCTCCCCAGAAAACCTACCTTTCTGTAATTTTTTATACAGACTTAGGAAATTTTAAGGCAAATTTAACAAAAATTAAACAGTATTGAAAAATAAAATTTAAATGAGCCATATACAAGCTGTTTCACAATTCATGTTACACACTTATAGAGGTTTCAGAAGGGACTTAGTAGATCAAGTTTTACATAGGGACTCAAGTCCAGAAAACATCATCCAATGATGCTACAGGGCATCAAAATTATAGGCACTGTCACCTGTAAAAGTATGTACGTGCAGGGTGATGCTGTGATGATGCTATAAACTTTCTAGAATGATGGAGATGAATAAATGTATCAACTTGAGGTAAGGATCCCTGTATCAGAAATGAACAAGTCGAAAGTTGTAAGCAAAAACTGATCTGATACCTCTGACAGTGGAATACATGTACTGGCACTGTTGTTGCTAATATTGTAGGATAGGCAACATTCAGAGGTGGCAGTATGGACCAAAACAAGGAAAAAATGTCCAATAAACGTGGGCTCTAAAATGCATACCTGAGGAGCTATGACACATGTTCATCTTTGCTACTATGAACAAGTGCTCATAGCTCTTAAGGTATACATTTTAGAGCCTATATTTACTACACTTTTTTGGCCCATACCACCACCTCTGAAAGTTACCATCCTACAATCTTAGCAACAACAGTGCCAGTAGATGTATTCCACTGTCAGAGGTATCAGAACAGTTTCCATTTATAATTTTTGATTTGTTTGTTTGCAGTACAGGAACCCTTACCTCAAATTGATACATTTATCCTTCTCAGTCATCCTAGAAAGTCTGCAACATCGTCACAGAATCACACTGTATGTACATACTTTGACAGGTGCTGCACCTATAACTTTGACACTCTGTAGCATCATTGGATGACATTTTCTGATTGAGTCCTATGTAAAACTTGATCTACTAAGTCCCATCTACAGAAGTGTGTAATATGAACTGTGAAACACTCTGTAATGAGAAATATTTCACGTAATGGATGAGATGTATTATAGTAGTAAATAAATTAGAGAGTGTGCAATCTTTCTAAAAGAACTGAAAGTAAAAGAAGTCTATTTTTTATTATTTGTGGTACTATTGTATTTTAGTATGACTTATAATAATAACAGATTTCACTTACCATTTCCTATCATAGAGTGAAGAAAACTCATTGGGTATGTCATTGATGTCAAATTTAGGGGCTGTGTCTTATACTGTACCAAAAAGATGGCAGAATTTGACAGTCTGCTTCATCTATAGTTGACATTAAGTAGCTTTTTATCATCTTTAATTTTCTGAAGTCGTGTTAAACAGAAGCTAAAGTCACTATAATTGTCATAATTATTCTTAAAGTTATTTTGTTGTTTACATAAGAATCTCATAACCCACATTTTGAAAAAAAAAAAAAAAAAAATTGAAAGGAAACCTTCAAAATATCCAAATGAAAGGGTGCTCTTCATTAGATTTCTCTACTGGAATTTGAAAGCCCCTGTTTTGATAATAAGCTCAGCTTTATCAACATTTCTGCTGTATTTGGCATCAAAATCTGCTGTATATTCTTTAAAATAAAACAAAAAGCTCCCATTTAAGGCATCCCTGACAGCAAATTAAATGGGGATGAAATGGTACAATTTGTGAGATTGGTTTCCCATTTCACTTACTATACTGTCAAATACTTTGAAGGATTCTAGCTTAAGCAGTTTCACTCTAATCTTACATTGCCAGAAATGGGCTAAAGTCAGAATCCCTTGCTCAAATACCATACACATTTGTTTCAGCACTCGGTCACCAACCTCTGTGACCTCACAATTCTCTAGTGAAGAACTATGTTGTTGAACATGAGCTAGCTGTTTAGGTGACAGCTGTGTAAACCAAGCCCACTGTTGACATATAATCCATGTGACTGCTGTTTGGTAGCAGTCATTTATTCATGATACTCCTTAGATTAGTTGACACTGGAACAACAGGATGCATTTAGTCTCAGCCCAAGGAAATGGCTTCATCTCACAGGCAGAAGATAGGAACAAGAATGATGGAAGAAATCATGTCTATTTCTTTGTTAATCTTAAATTGTATTTTTTTGTCAGGTTTTGTGTCGCTTGTGCGCCTGCCTGCACTCTTGGTGGGGGCCTGTTTCAACATGGCCTTAGGTATGGCCCTGCTCTCATTGGGATAAATATATGAACTGTTATGGTGATTACTTTGAAATAATAAATAGTTTATTTAATTTTTCCCAACTGTTTGATTTTTGTTTGACTGCCTCTTATACAGCAAAGATTTTGGTATGGTTTTCACCAAGAGATAGACGGTTATGAGGAAGGCTTTTGCGTATAATTTATTACCACTACACCAGACAAGTCATCTGGCCATAGAGACTTAGTGCTACCTGTGCAAAGTGGGGAATATTGATAATTATAACTGCAATGAAAGTGAAATAGAGGTAAGAAGGGTATGGGGGCAATAAATGGATGGTAAATGATCAAGGAAGTTTTTCTGGATCTGAGGGAGAAACGTTAGGGGGTTGTAATATCATCAACATAAACACCAAACAAATCAATACAATTAAAACTGCTAGTAGGAAGTTTATATTTTAAACTGAAAATCATTTGTTATGTTTTGTGTTCATTAAGTGAAAATCCTCTCACTATACTGAGAAATATAACTAAGAAAACAATATTTTTTGCTGTGGATAACATTACTACAGTGAAAGAAGGTTATGTCTTCAACATCCAATGCTGCATGGGATATTACAAACGAGGACAGATTACCAGCAGCAAAAAATATCCCAAAACACAGATCTCTGTGGAACATCTAACTTGACCTGTTTTACACTCTGCTCTACCACTGCATGCAACATTCTAAGAGGTCTCCAGTTAAGACTTTAAATAAATTACTTCTGTCTGATACCATCTGACTCATGCTTGTTTAGAAGCTGTAGGCTACATATTATAAACAATCAAAAACCTTGGTTAGCCCACACTTGGTGAATGGACTAGAACCAAGTACTTAAATTGTCAACTAAAAAAATGTTCTAAAGGCACATTGTGCTTCAGTAATTATTCAAAAAATTACAGAATAAATAGTTAAACTATCATAAACCATAGCTTTCAAAATTTTAGAAAAAACTTAGAACTGTAGATAACGATCCACAGTTTGAAAGAGAGCATCTTCATTTTTCTGTAATGCGTCTGTCCTGGACAGTTCATGAGGAAATTAGCCCTGAGACTTACTTATGCAATACGCTAAAATATGATCAACACTGTCAATTATCCTCTTAATCAAGATTAGTCATGTGCCACATGTATCCACAACTTTGGAGGAAGTAACCGTATTTTGTGTACGTTGGTGATCTGTAACACATTTGACACAACAGCCCTGATGAACTGACGTCCGACTTGATGATAGCACAGCTCATCTCCTCAGTCATTTTCTTAAGAAATCATTTCGTGTTTTGGAATGACATTAATTATGTTATTTCTCTAATATCTGACAACACTATTTACTACCGGTAGCTTTCAGGTAGATTTACCTATTGATAACGGTTCACAGAAACCTGAAACCATGTAAATATGATTAAGTCTTCAATCAAACTACATAGCCTGTAGAGTTTTTATACTGCGCGAGGACTGAAACTCCTGTGACGTGTATGTTATGTATCCTATTATTGAAAGGGAGCGACTTCATTGAGAACGAGACATGCAGTTTTGTTGTGCACGTTGCATACGCAGTAGGCGCCTCTCAGGATTCTGACGTGCTGAAGACAGAGTAGCCAGTTTAAGAATAATTGTGATTTATTGCGGTACAGTTGATTTGTAATAACTTCATATAGTGGTGAAATTTAGAAATGTATGTGATCACCGACAGCAATAATAATTTCAAGAATTCTAATAACTTTCAAGGAAGGCTGACAAGCTGTCGAGGAAAAGAGATCTTTTCTTTATAGAATTTATCGAATAAAAATCCGCTTCAGTTGCCAGTAATTTTCTTAATTTATTCCACGACCGATTTCGAAGCTTAAAGCTTCATCTTCAGTTGCTACCATATGATATAGTAATATAGTTTCTGATGACGCCAGTTCTGTGCTGCAGCATACACGACACCTTTCGTCTATATCATTCGGGCTGCACCAGTAACTTCAGGTAAAATGCATTCTGTTTGAAAAGCACGAAGATTTTCGTGAAACTGTGGACCTGTTGTCACCTTCCGAAACAACGTCACTCTTATTCGTAGAGAAGTGTACTTACAACCTTTTTGGTGGTTCAAAAGGATTAAATATGTGAATTAGGTAAGATTTCTAGTGGATTTTTACAGTGACCATCCGTGTGATATTCCTTGGGGCAACAGAGAGATGGCATTATTATCCACAAACTGTTTGTTAAGGTGATAATCTAGGTTGCGATCAAAATAACTATTGTTTGTCTATAGATTTTAGAGGGAAGAGTTCGGTTAGTTTCGCAAAGGATCACTACAATAGACAGAACGAGAAGTAGTACTCTAAACTCCGCCCGAATAGGCCTCGGACCGCCCAATGGGACCGACCGACCGCCGTGTCATCCCACAGATGCCATCGGACGCGGATATGGAGGGTTGTGGGGTCGGCACACCGCTCTCCCGACCAGGCTCGCTACTTCACAGTCAAGTAGCTCCTCAGTTTGCCTCACTTGGATTAAGTGCACCCCAGTGGCAGCAACACTCGGCAGACCCGGACAGTCACTCAGTCCGACGATACTTAACTTCGGTGATCTGACGGGATCCGATTCATCGAGCGAGTCAAGGCAGGCAGAAGTAGTAGAAAATGACACAAGTTAATAAGAGGCCAAGGGCTGGATACAGTCTGTACAAGATAATAAGCAGGACGTTCAGCTGAAGAGGAGAAATAGAGTGGCAGTCAGACAAGCTTCATCACCCCAACTTTATTTCTATTTACATTGGTAATTTCGTCTCAATAGGCCAATTCGACTTACATCATATTAACTAACATGTAGTCCGCACCCAGTAGCTGAGTGATGCCGGCACGGTAGCTCAGCGTATTCGGTCAGAGGGTTTAGCTACCCTCTGTAATAAAAAAACTGAGTAAACGGGTCAACGAACAACCTGAGCGAGTGACTTCGCACGTTCGCCAAGAACAAATTCAACGACCAATATAGAGAAAAATGAGAATTAAAAAAAAAAAAAAAGGTGGTCAGCGCGACAGAATGTCAATCCTAAGGGCCGGGGTTCGATTCCCGGCTGGGTCGAAGATTTTTTTCCGCTCAGGGACTGGGTGTTGTGTTGTCCTAATCATCATCATTTCATCCCCATCGACGCGCAAGTCGCCGAAGTGGCGTCAGATCGAAAGACTTGCACCCGACGAACGGTCTGTCCGGCGGGAGGCCCTAGTCACACGACATTTACATTTAATCAACATGTGTAGCAAGACGAAGGTATTCATGTATAAATACAATGGGGGAAAAATAATTTATTTAGAGTAATGAAATTTCGAGGATACTTTCTCTAGGTAACATATCTATGTGATTAACACTGCAAGATCATAGGTTAATGTACGCGCGAGATAAGCCATTGCAGATGTGAAATGTTGGTACGTTAATAACTGGTGTAGCTGCCAGAATGTTGAATGCAAGTATGCATATGTGCGTGTATTGTGTTGTACCGGCGCCAGACGTCAGTTTGGGCGCTGGAATTACACGCTTGTTGCACTTGGTCGGTTAATACAGCGACGGTTAATACTGACTGTGGATGACGCTGCAGTTGTCGTCCGATGATGTCCCATAGGTGCTCGATTGGTAGCAGATCTGGTGATTGAACAGGCCAAAGCAACATGTTGATACTCTTTAGAGCGATACGTGGGCGAGCGTTATCCCGTTGGTAAACACCCTCTGGAATGCAGTTCATGAATGGCAGCACAACAGGTCGAAACACAAAATGACGTACGATTTTGTAGTCTGTGTGCGTGGGATAACCACGAAACTGCTCCTGCTGTCATACGAAATCGCATCCCAGACCATAACTCCAGGTGTAAAAAAATGGTTCAAATGGCTCTGAGCACTATGGGACTTAACATCTATGGTCATCAGTCCCCTAGAACTTAGAACTACTTAAACCTAACTAACCTAAGGACAGCACACAACACCCAGTCATCACGAGGCAGAGAAAATCCCTGACCCCGCCGCGAATCGAACCCGGGAACCCGGGCGCGGGAAGCGAGAACGCTACCGCACCACCACGAGCTGCGGACAAACTCCAGGTGTAGATCCAGTGTGTCCAGCACGCAGACATATTAGTTACAGGTCCTTAACTGGCCTCCTTCTTACCAATAAATGGTTCAAATGGCTCTGAGCACTACGGGACTCAACCTCTGAGGTCATCAGTCCCCTAGAACTTAGAACTACTTAAACCTAATTAACCTAAGGACATCACACACATCCATGCCCGAGGCAGGCTTCGAACCTGCGACCGTAGCGGTCGCGCGGTTCCAGACTGTAGCGCCTAGAACCGCTCGGCCACCACGACCGGCCGTCTAACCAACACACGGCTGTCTCTGGCACCGTGGAAGAACCAACTTTCATCAGAAAACGCAACAGCCTCCATCCTGCCCTTCACTGAGCTCTCGCTGAAGTCGCAAATGACGTTGGTTTTGGGACAGTGGAATGCACGCTACAGGGCGTCGGACTCGGAGCAATCCTTGAAGTAACCGATTTGTAACAGTTCGTTGTGTCACTGAGGTGCCAACTGCTGCTCCAGATGCAGTACGATGCACCAGAGCCGTATGCTGAACAGGATGGTTTTCCCTATTGGTAGTACCACATGGCCGTCTGGAGCCCTGCCTTCTTGCGACCGAACATTCTCGTGACTACCGCTGCCGATAATCACATATAGTGACATCCCTGTCAAGTCTTTCTACAATGTCGCAGATTCCTGCCAAGTCTTTCTGCAATATCGTAGAAGGAACATCCAGTTTCTCGTAGCCCTATGACTCGACTAGGTTCAAACTCTGTGAGGTGTTGATAATGGCGTGTTTGTCGCCTTCAATTCATTCTTGACTAACATCAACTCACCACGTCCAGTCTCAAAGGTTACTAACTCTCATGACCTTTACAGGGTGCATTTAAAGCAAACCTTATCTCCATCCCCATAGTGGCGCTGCTCGCGCCACCCTTATGCGACTGGTGCGAAATGTGTATAGATATCAGCTTTCAGATGTAGAAACACGCCTATTAACTTTCGTTTACACGTAAACGAAAGTTGGTAGGCGTGTTTCTACATCTCCTTCTTGGTGTTGCGGTTTTATTCCGTCAGTGTATATAAAAATATTTGCACAGTATAAAGTACTTGAAACAATAGAGAAGAATAAAACTTAGGCAAATGTATAACATACACTATGTGATCAGAAGTATACGGACAGCTGGCTGAAAATGATTTACAAGTTCGTGGCGCCCTCCATCGGTAATTTTGCAATTCAATACGGTGTTGGCCCACCCTTAGCTTTGATGACAGCTTCCACTCTCGCAGGCATATGTTCAATCAGGTGCTGGAAGCTTTCTTCGGGAATGACAGTCCATTCTTCACGGGGTGCTGCACTGAGGAGAGGTATCGATGTCGGACGGTGAGGCCTCGCACGAAGCCGGCGTTCCAAAACATCCAAGAGATGTTCTATCGGATTCAAGTCAGGACTCACCGCAAGCCAGTCCATTACACAGATGTTATTGTCGTGTAACCATTCCACCACAGTCCGTGCATTATGAACAGCTGCTCGACCGTGTTGAAAGATGCAATCACCATCCCCAAATTGCTCACCATCCCCAAATTGCTGTGACAGTGCCCTGCAAAACAACAAGGGGTGCAAGCCTACTCCATGAAAAACACGACCACATCATAACGCCAACGCCACCGAATTTTACTGTTGGCACTACACATGCTGGCAGATGTCGTTCACCGGGCACTCGTCATACCCACACCCTGCCATCGGATCGCCACATTGTGTACCGTGATTAGTCACTCCACACAACGTTTTTCCACTGTTCAATCGTCCAATGTCTACGCTCCTTACACCAAGCGAGGCGTCGTTTGGCATTTATCGGAGTTATGTCTGGCTTATGAGCAGCTGCTCGACCATGAAATCCAAGTTTTCTCTCCTCCCGCGTAACTGTCATAGTACTTTCAGTGGATCCTGCTGCAGTTTGGTATTCCTGTGTGATGGTCTGGATAGACCCTCTTCAACAGCCAGTGGTCTCTGTCAGTCAACAGACGGGGTCGGCCTGTACGCTTTTGTGCTGTACGTGTCCCTTCACGTTTCCACCTCACTATCAGATCGGAAACAGTGGACCTATGGATGCTTAGGAGTCTATATATCTCGCGTACAGACGTATGACACAAGTGACACCCAATCACTTGACCACATTCGAAGTCTGCGAGTTCCGCGGAGCGTCCCATTCTGCTTTCTCACGATGTCTTAATGCCTACCGAGGTCCTCGCTTCCCACGCCCGGGTTCCCGGGTTCGATTCCCGGCGGGGTCAGGGATTTTCTCTGCCTCGTGATGACTGGGTGTTGTGTGATGTCCTTAGGTTAGTTAGGTTTAAGTAGTTCTAAGTTCTAGGGGAGTGATGACCATAGATGTTAAGTCCCATAGTGCTCAGAGCCATTTGAAGCATTTGAACCTACCGAGGTCGCTGATATGGAGTACCTGGCAGTAGATGGCAGCACAATGTACCTGATATGAAAAACGTATGTTTTTGGGGGTGTCCGGATACTTTTGATCACGTAGTGTATAAGCTGCTGGCCATTAAAACTGCCATTGAAGACGACATACGATAAACGACAAATCGGCATGAAGTGTACTGCACCCTTTGATGAGCAACTGAGCAGCCACACAATGTAGTTTACAGTAATTCCATCTTCAGAAATTGATTGTTATGAGACGATCATGTTAAGCCTCGTGTGTAAAGCAGATATGTCTACCACCACGTTTCGGAATTTGATACGGCAGGATCGCCGTCTATTCACTTATCGACGCTGCGGTTAACTGTTCCAGGGTACTGCTGTCGCAACGGTCGGCATCCCACGGCTGTCGTGTAAATATGCAATTGATGGGTTCAGGGCGGCCGTACTCAACTTCATGCAGGATCTCCGCGGCTACACGTGACTAGCGCCCGAGAGAATAGATATAGTTTTCGCTCTGCAGGCCGGGATGGTACAGCCACATTATATACTTTGAGTCAGAAAATGAGCTTGTTTGCATGAAGACAAGTTCTAGCTGGACAGTGCGGCAACGTCTTGACCACCACAACTGTCAACGGTCGAGCATTGCTGCGTTTTCCCTTGACGCGGTCGCAGAGAGATGTGTCAAGAGTGGTACATCCAACAACGACTTTGGACGCAGGAATGGCGTTACGTCGTTTATTAAAGACAAATTGTGGTTCTTCGCACATCACGTTGAACTTATTGGTGCGAGGAGGCTCTGTAGAGAGCGAAAGTTACCAGATTTCATTCGTCACCGTCATACTAGCCTAACCTATTGCGTCACGATACGGGATGTCGCCGGCTACAAAACACATTCACCTCTGGCTCACATAGCCGGTAATTTGGATACCAGATGTTAAATTTATGACATGTTAAGGCCGGTAGGTGTGCCCTGTCTTCGAAGCCTCCGTGACAAAACATTACAACAAAATAACGGAATACCGCATGTTGCCTTTGCCGTCCTGACCAACCTCGAAAAACAATGAGTTCAACTGCCGTCCTGGTCTGCCCTTTCTCCGAATCTCTTACCGAAGGGAAACGTCTGGTCACGTGTTTCCGAGAGACTGACACGTTTCTGTTCTCTGGCCACAACAGCTGATGAACTCTGGCATAGAAATGGAGCAGCATGGGGTGACACATCTATCATCGAAGCTCAGTTCAACTCGATGCCCAGCTGGATTACATACATTGTTTGTAGCATAGGCGCTAAACTTAGCAACCTAAATTTCTCGCCAAGTGCAACGCATCACGTCCGGCACCATAAAGTCACAATGGAGGTAGGGAATATCAGACGTCCCCCAGGGTTCCGTATTAGGTTCTATACTCTTTTCATTATATATCAATGATGTGTCATCAGTTTTGTCCTACTACGAATACCACAATACCACATGTACGCTGATGACGCGCAGTTGCAGGTAATGCAAAACCAATAAAGCTGAGGACAGATATCGAAAATCTAAATGGCGACCTCCGTGCACGATCAAAATGGGCGCAGGATATAGCTTTAAAGCTCAACCCATCCAAAACTCAAGAGGTACTGGTTGGTCATTCTAGCCTCATCAGACCGAAATATCGGGAATTCCTACCATCTATCAACTTATTTCCTTCAGCCAAGAGTTTAGGAGTACTAATGGAGGAAAATATAAATTGGACAGAGGACGTAACTGCAATGTGCAAGAAAGCATCAGCATCTTTCCATGCCCTACAAAAATATAAAGAAGGTCTTCCCTTTTGACCTGAAAAAGAAACTTGTATAAACACTTACACTTCCAATTATTGATTACAGTGATGTTATCCTGCAACGCCTTTCTTAGGGAAGCTCATGGCGCCTGGAACTGATTATGAATGCCTGTGTTCGTTATATCTGTGATGTTTGACTCTTCTGATCATATTCCACCATGATATGCAGTGCTATCCAGGCTGAAAGCAGACAAGCGCAGAGATTCCATACCCTCTACCATCTGTACTGTCCGATCAACGTACACTATTCCCTCATATCTCTCTTCGATCTTAACGCTATTGTCTGTACAACACTGCAGAAACACTCGCGCCCATCAGCGCAAAATCATTTGTGTCCTGCTCTTCCATTCGGCCACTTTCTCGAAGTCCTTCTCAGCAGCAGGAATGCGACTCTGGAATAACCTCCCACATTATATTGAAAAATTGAATAACATCTCCAGTTTCAGAAGACTGTTAATGTCATATTTATTAAAGCAACAATAAGGATTACCATCATCCCTGTACACACTTGTTACACTTGTACATCCCTCTTCCCAACCTGATCTTCCTCATTCCCCAGTATTCTTAGCCGATACAGTCTTCTTGAATTTCTTTTCCCATATCGAAAAACATTTATTTTGTGGGTGTATAAATTCTTTTTATAACTGCCACTATCATTATTGTTATTATTGTCATTATCATTATTATTATTATCACTGTTAGTGGCAGGAGTAGCAGTAGAACAAGTACTGTCAGTATTAACTTCATTATTTCATAGTCAGTCTTATTTACCCACATGTCACTATAGGCGCTCAAATCATTTTAATGCTATTTCACACTAAAATTGTTATTTTTTAGGTAACTATGACGTAAGAAAAGCACAGTATGTTCGAAACCTGGTCCGATGTAAGAGTGGGCCTGATAGCCCTAATCATATCAGGTTAAATAAATAAAATTTTGCGATCCATATACTTTCAGACCACCTACAAATGCAAACTTGTGTTCCTTTTCTGCACTGCATGCACATAATCCGTAAAATTTAGTTATTTGCTATCCTTCCCAGTGTTGCAGTTTTAACGTCAAGCAGTGTAATAGGGAAAGGCATTTCCAGTTCTTGCACTTGTCTTGTGACGAAAGGAGACGTGATAAAGGCTTGGACAGTCTCTTAAAAACTGCTCTATTTTATTTCATTTTTGTTTATTAGTTACTTACATTCCATCTGCTAGAAGTGGGCTGCCAGAGGCCTAGATTCTGCCATTACCTGTCTGCTTCTAACCGCCAGCTACCTCATAAGAATATATCTCTCAGGGCCTCGCGTTCTTCTTCAAACCGAGGAGCTTCTCAATAGGTCATCGTTATGTTGGTGACCACCAGCAATTACAATTTGAAAGACGTTGCCTTAAAATTAAGCTGACCCAAAATTACTCCTGTACAGAGGGAATAATGTTAAGTCTCGGAGACGCACAGAAATTTGGGGGACAGGATTCTTTTTTTTCTTAATTTATTGCTTAAATCCCTAAAATAAACAAAATAAAATGAAAAATTATACTAGGAAAAGAAAAATTGAACAAATTAACAATGAAGTCAGAATTCATATTTAGGGCAGTTGAAGACAGAATGTACATCAAAAGAAATACTGCAAATAGTCGAATAAAAGTGAACGTGAGTTCCTTTGATGAACTGAGTATGAGTTTCCAAAGAAACCTTTCGAAACGTCTTGAAAGTCTGCAGTCGGAGTGTACTAACAGTTCTGAAGGTTTGAACTCTGGAAGTAATCCTTTGAACGGTTTTCGCATTAAAAGACTGACAGTTTTTCAGCGAATAATGGAGAAATGCATGTTGGAAGTTACTAGGAGAGAGAGGAAAACAACCAAATTGAACAGATTGAAGTTGTAATTTTGGTTATAATCAAAAGGAAATGAAAGTATCAAAAAATGTAATGGGGCAAATGGATGGTGGAAGGGACTCTAAATAGATGAATGACAACAGAAAAACACGCAGGCAATGTGGAAGCGCTTAGCTGAGGACATAATACAGGTAAAAGTTTAGAGCAGAACTTTATCCAGCAGTGGATGTCAAATCGCTCGACATATACTCGATTGTTAACTGCGTCTCTTAGAGTTTCTTGAATCGTAAAATCGCAGTCGTTTCGCTTGACCGGGAAAGGTGTGCCCTCTTTATCTGCTGGAAGAAAAGGATACAGTGATCCAGAGCAACTCAGTAAACACTCTGGACAGCGGAAAGTCCTTTTTATTACCTCGTTTCCGGCCATAATTTCGACTTTTGCCGCAGATAACAGCACGTAGTGCTGGCGCTTGCTCGCGCTTCCAGTTTATTCCGTCCAGCAGGCATCCGGTTTGCCAGTAAATAGTCTTCGATGTGTTCCCGTGCGTTCTAATTCGGGCCAGTGAGGGCCATAGGGCTGTGCGGCAGCATCTTACAGTGCAACTGCTCAATAACTATCCTGCTTTTGGAGCTAGGAGTTGCCCTCTCGCTGAGTACGACAGCTGTGCTGGATAACTCTGTCCTTTTCTTCAGAATAGAACGCTCCTATATTTGTCGCTAGACGCATTGTAAAGTCCCTCGTCGAGTTTTTCTGTCTGTCTGTGAAGGTTAATCTCAGGAACTAAAGTAGTAGTTTTGATACGGTTTTCGATAATAGACTGATTTGTGTGTATAATTTATGGCCACTACGCCAGACAAGTTGTCCGGCCGTACATACTCATCGCTGATAACATCGCCTTTCAGGGCCGCTAAATCGCGTATGCTAGCGAGCCCCCGCTTGTTGATACTTAGTTCTGCCTATTCGCCGGCCACGGTGGCCGTGCGGGTCTAGGCGCTGCAGTCCGGAACCGTGGGACTGCTACGGTCGCAGGTTCGAATCCTGCCTCGGGCATGGATGTGTGTGATGACCTTAGGTTAGTTAGGTTTAAGTAGTTCTAAGTTCTAGGGGACTGATGACCTGAGATGTTAAGTCCCATAGTGCTCAGAGCCATTTGAACCATTTTTTCTACCTATTCGAAACAGGGGCTGATTTGCAGGATGTCTCTCTTAAGAGTCGTCAGGCGTATTTCTTTGGTGTTTCGGCAGAAATTTACGGTTTAGTTTTCTCGATTTTCAGCTGGAGTCAGCCCAGACAAACGCTGCTCATCATGTGTTTCATGCGACGACCAGTGCGGACGGAAAGCGTCGGTTTGTTTCCCGTTAAAAACAAAATTATTTTTAAAGTGGAATTTTACGTGTCGGTTCGATAGAGCGGTCCCAGATTAGTCTAATGCAATATTCGTGTTACCGATACGTATTAACGGGGACAGTAAAACACGAGGAATAACCAGTGACTGAGCAGCAATGGTACTGCATAGCGGTAGCAGTCAGCGCCGGCAAGGTCAGTGCCGTCGCTGCTGGAGTACTGGCCATTTACTGTCTCTCTCAATACAGATCGATAACAGTAATATCGCACTAGACTCATTTGGGACCAGTCTATCGATTGAGGACGTGAAATTACGCTTTAAAACTCATTTTATATGTAATGGGAAACAAATCGATCCTTTCTGTCGACACTGGGAGTCGCATGAAAGAAATGATGAGCAGTATTTGTTTGGAATGACTCCAGCTACACACAGAAAAAAACGAAACTGCAGATATCAGCGGAAACAGCAGAGAAAATGCGCCTGATGACCCTTAGGAGCAGGTTGAACATTAATAAAACCGACAAACTGCAGGAACGGTTTCCTGACTGGAAATCGACGAAAGAAGGTCATGTGAACATGCGTCCGGAAATGCATCGTTGCCATGGTAGGTGGGCCGGCCGGAGTGGCCGTGCGGTTCTAGGCGCTACAGTCTGGAGCCGAGCGGCCGCTACGGTCGCAGGTTCGAATCCTGCCTCGGGCATGGATGTGTGTGATGTCCTAAGGTTAGTTAGGTTTAAGTAGTTCTAAGTTCTAGGCGACTGATGACCTCAGAAGTTAAGTCGTATAGTGCTCAGAGCCACTTGAACCATTTGAGCCATGGTAGGTGGCGCTGACGAATGACAATTCCTCTGACCACATGGCGTGTGTTCCCTGTGTGTGCAGACTGTGTGACTGATGCAGCGTACTGTAAGCAGCAGTATGGTCCGGTAGTCACGTCGGGAAGAAACCGAGATGCTGTTTGCATAAGGCCAAGCAGATGGAAACGGTCGAGAGGCAGCACGACTATACCAAGACAAGTACCCTCACAGGCACCAACCACTACACACAACAATTCAAGCTATTTTTGGACGTTTGTTTGATCACAGGTTCTTTCAGAGACACGAATGTGCAGGGAGGCGGCGGACTGTGCGTACACCAGGTTTGGAGGACCGGGTTCTACGGGATATTGAGACGAACCCTACCACAAGTTTCAGGCAAGTGGACCGCCAACATGATGTAAGTACGATTATGTGTATCCTGCATGACAACCGTTACTATCTCTGTCACCTGCAAACCCCTGCAGGTCACTTCGAACATGCGTTGTGATGTGGATGCGCTGCGCTCTGTACTGTGTTCTGGGACGCTCGTTGTCGTTGCACGCACACCGTCCACTTCCGGACGTATGTTCATAGGACCCTTTTTCCACAATGTTCACTCAGGAATCCGTCCCTGCAGTTTGTCGGTTTTATTAATGTTCACCTTGTATATATATATTCTCGCTTAAGAGACGAGAAATTCGTAAGAACGTAACCCGCTAATACACACATCAAAAATAGTTTTGCATCATCTTGGTTCCCAGAACTACTGAAGATATACGTTGACTGTGGCTATTGTATCACAGACACAGTCCCTTTGACCGTTCAGACTGTAAGTAGGCTGTTTAGGTTTTTATGTTGGTAACGCCATGTAGCGCTTTATATGAAAATCACTGACTGTGCTGTGTGCAGTCTGTGGCTGGTTGGCATTGTTGTAATATTTGCTATTGTAATGTTGGGCAGTTGGCTGTTAACAGCGCGTAGCGTTGCGCAGTTGGAGGTGAGCCGCCAGCAGTGGTTGATGTGGGGAGAGAGATGGCAGGATTTTAAGAGCGGACGATCTGGACGTGTGTGCGCCAGAAAGAGTAAATTTGTAATACTGGATATCACGAACTGAGATATATATATATATATATATATATAGACTTTTAAACACTATTAAGGTAAACACATTGTTTGTTCTTTATCAAAATCTTTCATTTGCTAACTATGCCTATCAGTAGTTAGAATCTTTTATTCAGCTGGCAGTATTGGCGCGCGCTGTATTGCAGTAGTTTTGAGTAACGAAGATTCTTGTGAGGTAAGTCATTCATGAAAGGTATAGGTTATTCTTTGTTAGGGCCATTCTTTTGTAGGCATTATTGAAAGTCAGATTGTGTTGCGCTAAAAATATTGTGTGTCAGTTTAAGCACAGTCATTTATAATTTTTCTAAGGGGACGTTTCAAGACTTGTCACTAACCCCCCCAAAGATGTAAACAACCATGCATGAGCAGCGCCTATTAGACGGAGGGGGTCCGACAGGCGATCAGTTCCAGTCATTCCACCAGGAAAGAGGTACACGGCTCGTGTCGTGTGTAGTTCAACCATGCCTAGACGGTCAATACCGCGGTTCAATCGCGTCCGCAATGTTACTTTGTGCCAGGAAGGGCTCTCAACAAGGGCACTGCCCAGGTGTCTCGGAGTGAACCAAAACGATGTTGTTACGACATGGAGGAGATACAGAGAGAAGGAACTGTCGATGACATGCCTCACTCAGGCCGCCCAATCGTTACTACTGCAGTGGATGACCACTACCTACGGATTATAGCTCGGAGGAACACTGACAGCAACGCCATCATGTTGAATAATGCTTTTCGTGCAGCTAAAGGACATTGTGTTACGACTCAAACTGTGCGCAATAGGCTGTATGATACGCATCTTCACTCCCGACGTCCATAGCGAGGCCCATCTTTGCAACCACGACACCATGCAGTGCGGTACAGTTGGGCCCAACAACATGCCGCATGGACCGCTCAGGATTAGCATCACGTTCTCTTCACCGATGAGTGTCGCATATGCCTTCAAGCAGAAATCGTCGGAGATGTGTTTGGAGGCAACCCAGTCAGGCTGAACGCCTTAGACACACAGTCCAGCGAGTGCAGCAAGGTGGAGGTTCCCCACTGTTTTGAGGTGGCGTTATGTGGGGCCGACGTATGCCTCTGGTGGTGATGGAAGGCGCCATAACGGTTGTACGATACGTGAATGCCATCCTCCGACTGATAGTGCAACCATATCGGCAGCATATTGGCGAGCGATTCGTCTTCAAGGACGACAATTCGCGCCCCCATCGTGCACATCTGGTGAATGACTTCGTCCAGGACAACGACCAGGACAACGACATCGCTTGACTAGAGTGGCCAGCATGTTCTCCACACATAAACCCTATCGAACACGCCTGGGATAGATTGAAAAGGGCTGTTTATGGACAACGTGACCCACCAACCACTCCAACCACTCTGAGGGATCTTCGCCGAATCGCCGTTGACGAGTGGGACAATCTGGACCAACAGTGCCTTGATGAACTTGTGGATAGTATGCCAGGACGAATACAGCCATGTGCCAAAGCAAGAGAACGTGCTACTGGGTATTAGAGGTACCGGAGTGTACAGCAATCTGGACCACCACCTCTGAAGGTCTCGCTGTATGGTGGTACAACATGCAATGTGTGGTTTTCATGAGCAAAAAAAAGGGCGGAAATGATGTTTATGTTGATCTCTATTCCAATTCTCTGTACAGGTTCCGGAACTGTCGGAACCGATTTGATGCAAAACTTATTTGATGTGTGTACTTTTGTGAGAGATGTTAAGTGAGTGGAAGTAGCCATTTCTGAGAACAAGAAATTATTACTTTCCAAATTACATAAGCTAAGCGACTGGTCCTCATGCATGTCTGCTTTTTGTTTTAATTCGTAAACTCGAACCAATAATGTTATAGCACTCTTAGCCGACCGACAAGGACGGGATATTTCGTATTCCGCCATCAAATAAAAGGGAAAGGTTTGTTTGAGTCGACAGACAGTTGTTAAAACTGATGAATGTGTGAAAACACCCATTAAAGGATCTGTTATGGATGAAAAAGTTACCAGCGTTGACTGAAGAGTAGATTTAGGAAGCACTTTGTATTGGGCTAGACTGCTTTAAAACTGATAGTTTGATGCGTTAGTTTATAGGGTTTTTACTTTGTACAAATACGATGACTTGCTAGTACATAATTTACCGACTGCCGTGTAATGTTTTAGTTGTAGCTGCGAGTTGTAGTGAGCATATTTAGCAGAGTTACTGTTATTTTCAAGCTAAAGTTGACAGAATATTCAGTACAATCTCAAAAAAATTCGCTTGCAACATATTATTTTTTCTCAGTTTTAAAAAATAGGAGTTTTAAAACTTCTGAGCAGCGCGCGTAGAGAATGTATTACTAGAAAAGTATTTTGCCATTTAAAAGAGGGTCACTTTGGTATGAGTCAGTTCCAAGTTCAGGGAGACCACAGGGATTTGATGATAACTTCCTGAATACTTAAATCAGCCATGATCAATGACAGATAGCGCTATTGTCGATGCATGACGAACTTCCATTGGTCAGTCATAGGACGACATTTTCACTCCGCAAACACAGTTAATGGTCTAGAGATATGGGTATTTCATACTCTGAAAGGACAACGACGCAAATAAATGTGCAATCATTTTTGTGCTGTTGCTTGCTTGTTGTAGGTTCGTATGTGGGTAACATACATCAATATATCAAAGACGAAATGTGAGCCAGTGTTGCCAAATACCGTGAAGGAGTGATCGAGGAATCCTTGAGTACTAAAATTTTTGTTGATAAGCGGATGATGAATGTACAGGGGATAGGCAAAATAATGTGAACTGTGGTAGTAATTGGATGTTTGTGTTTCATGGTCAACAACGCAGGTAAGGCACGTGTCGCGCTGGACGGTGCGTGTTCAGTACGGAGTAGGCATCAGTGCAGGTTGTTTAGGAGTACTGCACACTTCGTATCTGCATTCAGAGGCCGAGATCGACGCGCAATGAGAGACGTAACAGAGTTCCAAAGGGGGCAGATTGTGGATGCCCGATTGGTTGGAGCATCAGTAGGCAAGACAACTAACTTATTGAATGTTTCAAGAGCAACTGTTCCAACAGTTATGACAGCCTACACAAAACACGGAAAGACATTATCGTGTAAACGTAATAGCAGGCGCAAATCAAAATTAAATGACAGTGACTGCAGAGCTCAGTAGCCATCTTCGAGACCCCGTATGTATCTACACTGTCCGCCGAGAAGTCCATAAAGCGAATATTCATGAACGAGCTGCGATACCGAAAACATTAGTGACGAGAACCAACGCAAAGAAGCGTAAAACATGGTGTCAGGAGCATAAGTCCTGGACGGCTGATCAGCGGAAACACGTCATATGGTGGGACGAGTCAACGTTTCCCTTATTTCCAACATAGCGTCGGGTTTGCGTCTTGTGAACGCCAAAAGAAACGTACAATTCTGATTGCTTGATTCCAACGGTTAAGCATGGATGTGGAAGTGTGTTGGTGTGGGCAGCCGTATCACAGTGTCCTGCTGGTCCCATCGTTACTCTCAAAGGTCGTATTATAGCCAACGATTAAGTGCACTTTTAGGTGATCAGGTGCATCCCATCACTCAAATGTTGTTCCCCGACAATGTTGCTATATTTCAGGACGGTAATGTACACATTCACACACCCAAGACAGTACAACCGTGGTATAAGGAGCGTGCAACTGAACTGTAGCGTCTTCCTTGGCCAGTACAGTCTCCGTACTTAGCATTATCGAACCCTTGTGGGCGGTATTGTAGCGCAGACTCTGGAGCAGATTTCCGCCTCCCTCGTCACTAGAACAACTAGAAGAGGTTCGGATCGAAGAGTGGCATAACATTCCACTGGAGAATACACAATCATAATATGCCAGTATTCCTAGAAGAATCGCAGCTGTATTACGGGCAAATGGGGTTCCAACCCCTTATTAATAAACGATTCCCAAGTAAGTACAGGTGTTCACATCATTTTGCCGATCCTCTGTAGTACGAAATGCTTCTCAGAAATGTAATCTTACACGCCGATATTTATTGCTATTAAGACTGGCGCCTTGTAATTTTTAAAAAAGGAGAGAGAGAGGGAGAGAGAGAAAGCAGAAACGAAAGTGGATGTAACATAGGAGCATATCATGCTCATGACAGCATTTATTTGTTGTTTTGTTTACATCTTTTTATTAATTAGTTTAATTACTCATGTACGCCCTTTAACGTTGCGCAGGCAGAATATTCCACAGGAGCAGCAAGCCAGCGAAACCAGTAGTCGCTGCTTACAATATGAACTCCTTGTACTAATAATGCTGGCTGAGCAGGGCGTGCGCTAGCGCAGAACTGGAAAGTGCTTGTTGGTGTCAAACCAACGCGTCTAGCTCGGCTAGGATCGCTCTCACACACGGGGAAGATTTTTGGATATTAAACTGATCAAACTTGTATTTTACATCTTATTTTAGTCATGGAGATTGAACAGTTACAGGTCCAGTCGCATTAATGTGAGCACCGCCCATGTTCTGCGTCAACGTGCAATGACCACTCACGGGCGGCAGGTAGCAGCACTATCAGTGGAGGGAATATAAAGTGTGTTAGGGTGACGCGGATAAGAGCGCAGTCGCTGTTGTAATGCAGAAACGGAGCGATTTATCAGACGTCCAAAAGGGCATGATCATTGGCTTTCGGACCAAGGGTGGAAACATTTCCGACAGTGCCAAGTTTGTAAGATATTCGCATGCCGCCGTGGTTAAAGTATGTCGTACATGGCAAAATGACGCTATACAAAACCGGCGCCGATGCAGCTATGATCCAACACGGATCATAGGTGAAGGGGTGAACGACGGCTGTGGAGATGTGTACCGGCGAGTAGACGTGCAACTGTTGAGCAACTGACCGCCCATATGAATCAAGAGGCTACCAACAGTGTTTGCCCAAGACCATTCAGCGAACGTTTCTGCCTATGGGCCTATGCAGCAGGCTCCTGGTTCTTGCACCTGTACTGACTGCTGTTCATAGGCGACGAAGACTGGAAACTGCTCGCTAGTACCTCAAGTGGGCGTCCACTGAATGGCGACAAGTGGCTTTTTCAGACGAGTCGCGTTTTATGCTCCATCGGACAGATGGCCATTGGCGTGTGTGATACATCTGACGGCAAACACTTTGCAACAATCGTCGGAGGGATCCAGGGGACGGAGACCAATCCCAGCGTGATCTTATCGTTCTGGAAGACACAGTGGATCAACACAAGTACGCGTCTCTTCTTGGGGATCGTGTTTACACCTCCATGCAGTTCGGTTTCCCCGACACGATGGGATCTATCAGCAGGACAATGCAACTTGTCACACGACTCGCAGTGTACGTGCGTGATTCGAAGAGCGCCAGGATGAGTTTAGCGTACTTCCCTGGCCACCACACTCCCCGGATTTCAATGCAGTCGATAATCTTTGGGGCCACCTCGATCGGGTTTCTCGCGCCATGGATCCTCAACCGAGAAGCCTAGTGCAGCTGGCTACGGTACTGAATCGGCATGGCTTAACAACTCTCTCCGTACCTTCCACAACCTCATTGACTCCCTTCCTGCACGTCTCGTGCTGCAAAGGGTGGTTATTCAGGCTTTTGACAGGTGGTCACATTAACGTGGCTGGACAGTCCAGTATGGCCACAATATCCTCATTTGTGTATATGTGTGTGTGTGTGTGTGTGTGTGTGTGTGCTTTTTTCTGTCGAAGTGAATTTTATTGAAGTTCGTCGTTTTATAAATCGTCATGCCTAAGCTAAAATTGTGTTCTCCTTTGAAGTAGGTAGCTATAGTAACCACAATCCAGGTCATCAAGGACCAATTACTATTGATTAACATGATTATTTAATGATTTTGTTATAACAGTAACCCTAGCGGCGCTTACTACGACACCAGAAAATAGACAGTCGATCAGGAGCGTAATAAACACAATGACGCATGCGCTATTAACATGACGAAAGCAACTCTCAATGAATTGGCTTAGCGGGTGATTTCATATAATATAAAATCTCCTGATCTTTCTTCCTTATAAATTTCCTTTTTCTAGTCCATTATCTATGACGGAAAGCCTGCGATAAAGTGGATTCATTTTAGGCAGAACTTGACAGCTTCTTCAATTCCCAAACAGTCGGACTTTTGATGCATAGAGTCGGTGAACGTCACTAGACTTGGGACTGAGACGTAGATAATGTGCTGTTTATTAATTTTGGTATATTATTCTCTTCAAAGGACAAAAATTTTTAGCACAACCAATATACCTTTACGAATTTATGTTTCAGTTTAATAATACAGTAGAGTCTCGATTATCCGATCTTCGGCTATCCGACTTTCTGTGTTATCCGCCCCTTTCACCGCGCCGGCCGTGCGCCAGCCGACGACAGGTCAGTGACCAGCGTGTTGTTTGTTGATACTCTGTTCATTGTCGCCGTCTGCTACTCCTCACTCCTCAGTGCTAACTTAGATCTGAAGTGGAGTGGACGTGTTGCACTTCGTTTATTGTAAGAATTTGTGGTGATGGCTTCAAAACGGAAAAAAGATGGTCGTTTCAATGGAAGAAAAACTTAAAGCTTTAAAAAAGAATAGACAATGGTGAAACTTTACTAAAAGTGGCGCAAGATTATAACGTCGGGAAAACAACAGTTGGAGACTGGAAAAGGAACCGCAATGAAATTGAGATGTGGTGTTCTCAGCGAGCAACCTCGGTTGTTTTGGAAGATCGGAAAACCATGAAAAAATGTGATTATGAAAAAGTAAGTGAAGCTTTGTTCCTATGGTTTACTCAACATAGAGATAAAGGTGTATCCATGTCGGGATCTATTTTGCAGCAAAAAGCCTTAAAGTTTCGTAACGAACTAAACGAAGGTGAATCAGATTTCACAGCTAGCGTAGGCTGGTTCGATAGATGGAAGGAAAGATACGGAATTCGGCAACTTAATGTCTGTGGTGAAAAGCTTTCACCAAATTTTAAAGCTGTTCAATTGTTTAGAAATAAACTTCACAAGATACTGGACAAGGAAAACTTAACAGGTGATCAAATTTTTAACTGCGACGAGACTGGTCTCAATTACAAAATGTTACCGGAAAAAAAACATTAGCGTCAAAGGCCGAAAAGTAAGCGCCAGGCTAAAAACGCAGCAAAGAAAGAGTTACAATTCTTGGATGCAGTAGCGTTACATCAAATTTGAAAATTAAACAGTCTACGATAGGTAAGCCAAAAAAACCGAGAACATTTAAAAATGTGTCTAAAAATGCTTTACCGGTGAAATATTACAACCAAAAAATGCTTGGATGAGCTCAGACATTTTTAAAGAATGGTTTTTTAACGAGTTCGTGCCACAAACTGAAAAGTTTTTGAAAGCCAACAACTTGCCCGGCAAAGTACTGTTGCTTCTAGACAATGCCACTTGTCATCCTAATGAAGATGAACTTCAAGATCAAAATATAAAGGCCATGTTTTTGCCTCCAAATGTCACATCCTTATGTCAGCCTATGGACAAAGGGACCTTAGAGACACCGAAGAGAAACTACAGCAGAAACTTGCTTTCCTCTTAAATTAATGCTATGGACAAGGGAGAAGACATGCTAGAGCAGCTGCGGCGTATTAATTTGAAAGACGCAGCTTATGACGTGGCCCAATCTTGGGAGAGTGTTGGAGCAAATACAATTGCAAAATCCTGGAAAATTTTGCTACAGGAAAATCAAGAAAATTCTCCAGATGATGAAAATCTACGGCAGCAGACCGAATCAGAAAATACTACCATGCTTTCATTGTTACGAAAAGTTACGGGATGTGCAGACGCCACAGAAGATGACATAAATGAATGGATTGTCCAAGATGAAGAATTTGAAGTGACAGATGAAGAAATAGTCAACATGGTAAACGAAAAAGAAGAAGACGAAGAAGCGTATGTAGCGGAGGAAAGTGCGCCCAAGATTTCTCACAACGAAGGACACAAGGCCTTTAGAAACTGCTTTAAAATATGTAGAGCAACTGGAGGAAACATCGTCTACCGAGGTTTTACTTCTTAAGAGACTACGTGATTTAGCAACAAAAAACAAAAGACAATTACTAACTTCTTCACACAGTAAATATCTAATCAGTCTATTTGATTTGTATTGTATTAAATGTTTAACTCATTTGGCCTACTTTAGTTTAATTTTTGTGTTTTTTTGTATTATTTTCCGTGTTATCCGACCTTCCTGCTTATCCGACGTTGCCGCGGCCGGTTTAGGTCGGATAATCGAGACTCTACTGTACATTATAAACTTAGAAATACTTTAGAAATTTATTTCAGAAACAAAGAAGATTTATGAATAAATCCATACAGAGAGGCCAAACAGCTGAAGATACTAGTAATCAGCCACACTCAGAGTAGCAAGAAAAATTGTCTGTTTAGAAACGAATGTACCTTTTCAGAGATGACGTTGGGATGTAGGATGAGGGGCAGGGAGGGGGAAGGGTGTAGTAAGGCAGGGTGGGGAGGGCAGTACTGGACTAAGCAATACGTAGTGAAAGAAGCCGAAACGGGTAAGACTATTACTCCCACTACTGTGTGAGTCGTGCAAACAATTCCTTCCCCGCGTCCAAGAATATTATTTTCGTGGACTCCGGTCAGAAAATCGTCTGCATGAATTGCACAATACTTCTTACACCGATTTTCGGTGGTGTGCTCCATCCACTGGCAGTATTACTTGTGCTACGTGAGCGTGTACCCCATTTTTTTGACCTTAGTTTTAGTACTTTGGGACTGCTGAACAGCTTGTACATACGAACTGTACAATTTTGTGTTTACACCACAAGCCACAAACAAAGAAACTAGTCTATCTGTAATAACCTCATCATCGACGCAATATTAAACCCAAATTTCCCTTTCCCAAATGTTCCTTTAAAGAAATTAGTTATATACTAGTAATAATAATAGTACTGTAATATTCGTATCGACAAGCTTGTTCTGCATTTACCAAATAGTAAAGGAAACACTTCATTTAACGACGTGCAAAATAGGCTCGTGCTTATGAACTAATAACAACAATTAATTACTACGAGATGATGAAATATGAAGAGCACATAAAAGGGACTTACAACGGGCTTGTACTGCGTGTACAATTTATGTGCTGTCACAGGTCCGGCTAAAGCAATATGGTGTATTTTAAGAATACTTAACGCCCGCCTAGCTTCGTAGGCGAAACAGTTTTCCTCTTATATAAGGCAGCAAACCCAAGTCATCGAAGTTAATTAGCGCACTCTTTGTG
This sequence comes from Schistocerca americana, assembly GCF_021461395.2. Classification (NCBI taxonomy): domain Eukaryota; kingdom Metazoa; phylum Arthropoda; class Insecta; order Orthoptera; family Acrididae; genus Schistocerca; species Schistocerca americana. The sequence continues at coordinate 424,635,507 of NC_060122.1, forward strand.
TGAAACTTGCATTTGTTATGTAAATTCAGAACCACCGGCTTCAATCCAGTTATGGGACTCTGGGCAATAACTTAACGTCCCACCGTTGAAATGTACGGTACATCTGTAAGTACATAGAGAGTCCAGTTGAAATTGCTGATTTCTACTCTGTCTGATCAAAAGTATGCGGACGTCCTCATGTAATGCGAAACTGACTTATAGATGTCACGAGGGGCGCAATAGTCGGTATGTGTTAACGTTAGATAAGGAGTAACAGCTGAATGGATCGATTGGGAGAGCTCCATGAATTACAACGTGGACTAGTCATTAGATGTCTCCTGAGAAACAAACACATCGATGATACTTAAATCGCTCGAAAGCTGCCGAAGTCGACTGTTGGTGATGTGATTGTGAATGCAAATGCGAAGGAACAACCATAGCTAAACCAGGACCAGGTGGTCCTCGTGACGAAGCAAGCTGTGATCTCTTTACTTCATCTCTTGTTTTGCCATCTGTCTCCTTAAATTCATTTTATTTTCATTTTTGTCTAATTACAATTAACATATATGAGTATAATCTGCATTTCCGTAAAAGAGAAAGGTTGGCCCTCAGTCTTAGCACCAGGTTAATTTTCTGCTTGGTTTTGTGTATGTACGAGAGTTGGAACTTTTATAGTGGCAACTATTTATTTACTGCTCGTACAAAATAGATACGCCTTTCAAAGTTTTACTGACCTTCAAAGTAGTCACCTGCATTGTGTGTAACCCGTTGCCAGCGATGTGGAAGTCGTAGGATACTCTTAGCAGCGCCAGTTGTGTTGACAGTTCGAGCGGCGCGGTTTATTGCCCGACGAATTTGTAGCAGTTCTGAAGCGAATGCTGTAAAGTGTTCTCTTCAGGTTAGAAGTAGAGTTGAACTTACGAGGGCTTAAGTCAAGACAGTGCAGTAGGTGGTATAGAACTTAGCAACCCCATCAGTCAAACAAATCAGTAACAGCTTGCACTGTACGTGCTCGAGCATTGTCCTGCAAAATGATGATCAGATACTGCAGAAATTTCATCATTTCTGTCTCTATGCTGTTCATTTTTGGAACACAACCTACGACCAGCTTAATTGTTTGAGGAGCTCAGTAACACGTTTTTTTCAGTTCAAGTTTTCATCAGTGTGCACACCCAAAAATTGGAGCAGTCTGCCCTATTTACTGACTCCTGTCCATGCACCCCATCAGTTGTTGGTATGATTATTTGTTGTACAGCATTGAATGTAGTGCGTTTTTTTCAAAATTGAGGAGGCGTCTATTTTCAGAGAACCACTTAATAATTCTTTTGAAAATATTATTTATCAACTCTTCTATTGCTTTCTCTGTAACGAGATTTATTATAACATCAGTATTGTACCAATTTTGGCTGTTGAATGTTAAATGGAAAGTCATTCACATATATGAGGAATACGAATGGACCAAAAATTGAACCCTCTGGGGCTATCTTTGTGACCTTTCCCCAGTCACCTCAATTCTCTACTTTTTCGACAGTGTGTAAATTATTCAGCAGGACCTTTTTTTATTAAGGTTGTTAAGTATGATCAAAACAGCTATGTGTAAAATTTTGAGTTCGATAAAACTTTAGTTTTTCTTAGAGAGTAACGTGATATACCTAACCAAACGCCTTGGAAAGATCACGAAAAATACCAACTTGCGATACATTATTATTTGAGGCGTTTATTATTTGGCGAGTCGATGCATAAATAGCATTCTCAGCAACCGTTCTGAAATCCAAATTGTGATATACTAAGTAAATTGTTTCCACTTAAAGTGTGCGGTTACTCTTGCCCACACTACTTTTTCGAATATTTTGGAAAGAGATGTCAGTGAGGAAGCTGGATAATAATTCTATTGAGTCTAAAATTGACATGGTGAGGGCGTGGCTGTGTACAATTAATGTAGTTTGATTCTTACAAAGAAGAAGACAGCAACCAACCACTATTAATAATGCTATTTATTAAAGTAAATAGTGGCGTAACCAGTTTCGAACTGACAAGTTCATCATCAGAGGGCTGTTCACAAGAGTCGCAAGATGCACTTTGTATAATCGTCAGTTTTCGATTTTTATTCTCCCACTGTAGCGAAATATTCTTGGTGTGTTGGTGCCATCGAAAATTCCGCAAAATTTGGCAAATCACCACATTGTGCAACGCACCACACACACACACACACACACACACACACACACACACACACACACACACACGCCAAAAAATATTTGCCACATGTGAAGCTGACAGTCTTTGTAAAGATGTAAATCTTATAGGAGCTGTATATACTTTGCAGTATTTCAAAAACACAATCCTGCAACTCCGCAACAAAATTTCGCGGAATTTTCGATGGCACCAACACACCAAGAATATTTCGCTACAGTGGGAGAATAAAAATCAAAAACTGATGATTATGTAAAGAGCATCTTGTGAACAGCCGTCTGATGATCAATTTGTCAGTTCGAAACCTGTTACGGTGCTATTTACTTTAATAAATAACATTTTTAATTGTGGTTGGTTGCTATCTTCTTCTTTGTAAGAATCAGCCTACACTGGATAATAAATGTTTGAGTCTGTCTTGTCACCTTTGTTATGAAGGCGTTTAACAATTTCATATTTTAACCTTCCTGGAAAAAATGCCTGTGCCAGTGAAGCATTACATATATCATTAAGGACATTGCTTATTAAGTTGGAACAACTTCTCAGAATTCTCTTTGAAATTCCATAGACCCCACATGAGTTTTTATGTTCTAAAATTTTGTAATACTTTTGTAAATGATAGTTGGAATTTATGGACACCCTACATGTGGAACACAGGTGACTGATAATTTAGAGATGAAAGTTTCCTTTAAAAATTTTTGGTTTGCTTTGATTTTGAACTCGTTCTGGTTTGGTTGGTTGGTTGTAACTCTGCAGTTGTTTAGCTTTGAGTGATTTTATGCATTTCCAACTGCGAAAGAAACGAAATATATCTGCCTGCGAGAATAGACCATGAATTTGGACCTGCTTTATAATATTTCTAAAAAAATGTGCAAACTGATTAAATCCTGACATTACCATCAATCTCTTTAATTAAAGAAAGTGGACCCTGTGCAGTAATGATTTGCCTAATAATGCTGTTCATGAAATGGTCCCTGTGCGTTGATAATATGACGTCCCATGGCCCAGATTAGTCAAACCATAAATTCTTAAATATTTTTCCACGATACTGAGCAATTACATTTGTTATATGTAAAAGAAATACTACTGAAAGTCAAGGAATAATGCGTTTACAAAGAAAAACTATTATCTGTAACATAAGTATTATTATCTTTGTTCTTTTTGGTATTGGCGTGAAATAAAAAGCGCCAGACACTCTCTTGCTTGTTCGTGTTCGGACAGGGCGCCATTGTGCGCAATCTATGTGATAAGGTGTGTAAATATTTTATTATTTGAGCAGTGAGCTCCAATATAGTCTAAAGTGTTGCTGTTGTTAATTTTAACTGTAACCTGCACCACATATGCCGTTTGCTTGTTCCATCATTTTTAAAAGAATTTCAGCTTTCATCCATGATCTGTAGGAAACTGACATGTGCAAAGTACTTGACGATTTAGTCAGACGATTTATGTTACGTGCAATAGGACACAGACTTGGCCTGCACTTAGACGTAATTATATCACACGTAGGTCCTTACTTATTGAAAATGGTGAAATACTTTTGTGTGTGCGTATATAGCCTATAATGATTAACTGTTTTTGAGCACGAATTCGTCCAAGTAACTTCAATAATTATTCAGGATCCCACGCAACATTTTTGTGTCAGTAAAATCTAAGAACGATCCGTGCCTTCGCATATCTTTGCAGTGGAACCCAAAATCAAATAAAAATAAAAATAAAATATAACTAAAATAAAATAATGAAACACACACATTAATAGGCTATATATGCAGATACACTACAATAATTTTCGTATCAAACTGATCCTGAAATGAAAATCCTACCTCGTAACGTAATTGCTAGGAAATGCGGTGCTTGCTGCTCCCTGTGCGTCAGGTGCAAATGCTCCCGACAACAAGTAAACTACTTTGTACATATCGCTCAGTGAGACCCTCTTTAAATAAAATTGGCTTGGATCGAGGATGTGGACAATGCTCTTAGGTGAAATATTTCTTTAACAAACTGTTTTTAAATTATCTGATATACAAGGTGTACAACTTTGCTTCCGCCATTTTCCCACCAACATTTGAGGCTTTAATGAAACAAATTGGTTACACATGTATCATTCGTAGTATTTTCCATCACTGGCCACTACTTTCTCCGATCTTTCGGTCAGTGTACGAATACCGCATCGAAAAAACTGTTCATCTTTTGAAGCAATCCACGAATCGATTTAATTTGTGACTTCTTCATGAGATCGGAAGTGCTGGTCAGCCAGGCCATGCGCCTTTGATCTAAACAGGTGATAGTCAGAGGGAGCAATGTCTGGAGAATACGGCGGGTGGGGTAGGACTTCCCATTTTAACGTTTCCAAGTACGTTTTGACCTATTTTGCAACGTGGGGTCGAGTGTTGTCGTGCTGTCGCTGTATTGCGGACGTTTGTCTTTTAATGCTCTGCTCAAACACATTAATTGCGTTCAATAACGAGCACCTGCGATTGTTTCACTTGGTTTTAACACCTCATAGTACACGACGCCAAGCTGGTCCTACCAAATGCAGGCCATGATCTTGGAGCCGTGAATATTCGGTTTGGCCGTCGACGTGTAAGCATGGCCGAGATATCCCCATGATTTTTTGCGTTTAGGTCTATCGTAATCAACCGTTTTTTCGTCCTTGGTCACAATGCGATGCAGATATCCCTTCCGTTTTTGCCCCTTGTGATATTCGCTATTTTTGACTTCATTAAAACAGCAAATACGAGTAGTTAATACTTTCAGCCAGAAGGCAAATACTTGTTTGTAAATAATGATTAATGTATAATGAGGCGTCGCATAGCGACGGTGGAATTTTCTAGTGATGTAATTTGTCGTCTTTGGGCGGCAATAAAAACAGAAAAATACGGATAGATATACGATCCTTCACTATTTTGTTCGCGGGAGAACAAATGAAGCCTGGAGCGCTAAGAAGACTTGTACTGTTTTTCTGAAGTAAGACGGACGCAGATTTGTGGCAGTCTGATCTAATTTTTACTAAATGTATAAAAACGTGTATGTCTGAGTTGAGTGAAGTGTAAAGAACTGTTATAACTTACCGTGACGACGCACGAGCGACTCAAAGAAGACAATGGCTATATAAAAGAGCGCTAAATGGACATGATACGGACATAAAAATCTACCGTCATTGTTGTATTAAGCTTAAGGTACGATATATGTTTTAGTTATAATAAATATTTGTTCTGGGAATACTGAATCATTTAGCAGTGCTCATTCCTATTATCTCCTCAGTATTATTTTCATTTTAATTATGCATTTTGCTAATATTACAGACACCAAGATCAGCAGTCTAATGTGCGTGTTACATTGATAAAAAGAAAACTGTTTTATCGTCTTCTTGCATCAGCTTTAATATCGAATTTCCCTTTTGTGTGATGTTACAGTTGTTTTTGCGCCCTTAAGAACTTTCTGGTCCCTTAGGAAATTGTTTTGTCATAACAATAACTTCACAACCGGGTATGACCGTATCTACGATCATGAAGTAATTAGAAAGACGATAACGCAATTTCTTAATCAATACCACGCTACTTGAGACTGCCTCAAGCCACGCGAAACTGCAAGTAAAAACTAATCACATCTCAATATGCAATATTTTATGACAATGGTCAATCCATGATTCTTACGCCAATTGTGATTGATAAAACAGTAAGCTGAATCTTAATTTCCAACTTTCCATTGAATAACAACATCACTTTTATATTGTAACATCACACTTGGCGCCCGAACAGGGACTTGACCAAAAATTAGTTCAAATTCTTGGAAAATTTTCTATGCGCTTGTGTTAATAAATGTTCTGTCGTTTCATGTACACATCATCTCTCTGTGAGTAAGACAGAAAATACGCGGGTCAGTAACGCAGTTTAATTACCGAGAGAAAAGAAAAGAGACGTGAATTTGCTGAGACAACATAGCGGTATTCAAGCCATCAAAAAGTAAGTCAGAATTTTGCATACGCAGTGTAGTGCTTCAGTAGCAACGTTGCTTTTCCAAGTCGATCCACATCCTTTCTATCTCCTTCCCGCTATAGAAAATCTGCTTTATTTTATCTTTCAAAGTAAAATTCTTCGTAGTCTGATAATAGAAATTATTTCTCCCCATTGTTAGTATAGCTGCATTACATTTTCAACATGGTGGATAGTGTGTGCAATTTGCAGTGAAGAGCATCTTCATTCATTTGTTTGAAACGTTTAGGTTCCATCTTGTCTTCTCGCAAGATAGAATTTCATTTGTTGCTCACGCGAGAGTGGTGCTCTTAGCGGACTCACCACGTCACTGACAAACGACGAAAGCCTTGCGTAGCACCTGATTTACTGACGAAAATGGCAGATAGTAAACAGAGACAGGTGACAACAGGAGACGGGAGTGAAGACGTTAATAGTATTCCACACCCTTTACGATCGCAAACGGTAGGTTCCCGTGTGGAAACTGAACTAACCATGTCTGTAACAGGGGAAAGTGACCCTAAAGTCCAAATTCTTCCCGCTGCAGCTACAAATGACCTCGGTGCGTTAATGGAAATGCTGAAACAACAGTTTGACGCAGTAAATGAGACTATAAAAACACAAAATGAGACTGTTAACGCCCGATTAGATGCTGTAAGCGAATCAGTAAAAACACAAAATGAGACTATAAAAACACAAAATGAGACTGTTAACGCCCGATTAGATGCTGTAAGCGAATCATTAAAAACACAGCTAGGCACAATCAAAACAGATCTGCATAAAGAAATTACGGCTGAATTAAATACCCATTTGGGTGAGGTGCAAACTAAGATCAGTGATCAAATTCAGAAAATGCAGAAACAGGTGAAAAGTGAAATAGCTGAAGTATCTGGAACATTAAACACAAAAATTCAGGCAGCTACCAAAGAAATAAACTCAGTTAGAAATGCAGTATCTGACATTGAAGGTGTAGTAGAGGATCTGTCGAGGCAGATAGACTCAATCAATATTGAAGAACAGGTTAAGAGCACCGTGAAAGCACACACGGAGGCATTGTCGGAACACTACGGTGAATGGATAAAGGGTAAAGACATTTTTATCGAAAAGAAGGTCAGGGAGGAGCTTAGGGAGACTGTCAAGGATGTAACTTATGAAATCTTAGCTGCTCCTGGTAAGTCTGGAGACACAGTGGTTTCTGAACTGGGACAGATTCGGAGGACACTTACACGGGATCTTCCCGAGTGGAAGCAGCAAGTAGTGGACGAAGTCAGAAAGCTGAGAAACTGTGTAGAAAATCCGCACACGCATACGCAAACTATAGGGAACAACTCTTTAGACGGTGACGAATGTCAGTCAACTCCTTATCGTTCACCGCCTGATTACATGCAAAACAACAGTCCTGTTGAGTCCCGAGTAGGGAAAATAAATGATCCGCCCACAATTGTGAGTTTAATGCAAGAGGAAAGTGTGATTAAGCATCGCACTTTTCCTGTTTTTCATCCGCAGAAGCGAGAAATACACCCCATCGTGTTCCTAAAGAATTTTTCCGGCATATTTCCCAGGAGCTGGACAGACAGACAGCGTATTCAGTTCGTCACTGGCTTTATTTCTGGTGATGCAGCATTATGGGGAACGGAAATGGTAGACACGTGTAGGAATTATGAAGAGTTTGAGAAAATGTTCTTGGCAAAATTTTGGAGTAATGGGGTACAGCAAAGATTAAGGAAGGAGGTGTATGGTGCGGAAATTTTCAATGAGAAGCATGGAAGTCTCCGGCGATACTTTGAGAAGTATCTAGCAAAAATTAAATTCTGGGATTCTCCGATTTCTTCCAAGGACGTAATTATGATTCTCAAAAGCAAACTCCCTGTGTCTATTAGAGAGAAATTAGTAAATGTGTCCGAAGAAGACACGGATGTATTCCTTTCTGTGCTGGATTCCTTAGATTTAATTAGCGAGGATGTGCGCTCCAAGGTTGGCAGCGGCAAATTCTTCCCTGGCAGCCAGCAGAATGCATCGCACGCGGACAACAATGCGCCCAAGGAGAGAGCGAGCTACTGCGACCGCTGTTACCAACCTGCCAGCGGTTATCAAAACGCAAACGGCAATAACTTTAAACGGAAGCAGAAAACCAATTACAGTAATCAGCAGAGATACCACCCAATTTACAACCACCAGGTACAACATCAGTACGGAAACCCACCCTTTAAATCTGCGCCTGAGCAGTATGGAAATTCTCCACAAACGATTGGTAATTTTTCAAATGGACCAGTGTACAATCAAAGTTATAGGTCGAAATATAGCAAGTGGCATGGGCAAGGCGGAGGCCACCCAGCACAACATAAGAACAACTATTCACAGGATAGAGGACCGCGGAACAATTTTCAAATGGCACCAAATGCGAACTTTCCTTCACAAGGAAATGGTTTTGCCGGCAACCAAAAGATCGGGCGACACCAGCCGTCTCAAGTATTTTATTCACAAGTGAATGCACCCAGTGGATTTTACCCCTTTACATCGGCATTTGTACCACATAACCAGCACCAATATGAAACGGAAGAAACACTTAAGGCCATGAATGACAAACAGGTTAAACATCCTGCGGAAAATTAGAGGCAGCGCCTTTCAGCCTCCAAGAGGTCGCTGCGGATTTTGAGTGGGGGTACTAACGAATACTCTGATTCTGAGTATGTTAATGCGATACGGTACGACCATGAGACCGACTTACGAGATGACCTTGCACCTGACCTAGAAGCTCAAGACATTAATGACATTTATGATGAACAGGTCCAGGCTTCGATTAAGATTTCTATTGCCAACATTCCTTTCACAGCCGTTGTTGATACAGGAGCAAACATCAATGTGATGTCATCATGTCTTTTCAGACAGGTGTTTTCTGTTTCAAAAGTTTTATCATTGCCGATTCAGGGCTGCTCCATATCGGGAGCGATTGGTCCATTGAAACAGAGAGGTAGTTTACAGACACAGCCTCAACTGCAGATAGCATCTGTTTTCGTTTCTTACCTCTTGCTTACTGGAAATTTCCTTGTGTGAACTGTTAATGATAAGTATTGTGTTGAACAGCGCACTGACTACATGGTAACGGCTATTACATGTAAACTTTAAGTATTAAATGCTATGTATGAAAAAATTGTTTATAGTGATGGACATGAACCGATATTTCTTCAACAAGCTGAAGCAGGAAATTGGGGTTACACCAAGAATTTCAATTTAATTTTAAGTTAGTATTAAGGAAAAAAAAAAAAGTGCTTGCGAGGCGATTGCCCGGAGCTATATAAATATGTAAAGGTGAGAAATGGAGAAGGATGCGTAAATAAGCACTTCTCTCAAGGTAAAAGAAGATTTATAGATTTATTTTTAGTAATGTAAGTACTTGAAGTTCTGTTGTAAAAGCCCAAATTACCTGCTTAAAAAAAAAAAAAAAAGGGTACATGTTCAAACACTCCAGACAGTGGACAGGAGTAGAAGAAATAGCTTCAAGTTCAGTTAAAGCGTGCTGTTAAATGGAAAAACAAGTGGTAACCCACATGTGTTCACGCAAGGAGACAATAAGCTGTAGTAAACTAAGTAAGGTGAAATACAGTACAAATGGAGGCAAACCATGAAGCATCAATAATGTAGCGTAAGTACTCCACGAGGACATTAATTGCTATGAAAGTAAACTATTTCCCTGTGATCTGAGCCCAATGTAAAGAGTATATGAGGAATGTTAGCTGACGAATTGATTTCAGTAGAATCAAGTTACTAAATAACCACACAGCAAGCCCCCTGTATCATAAATAAGTCCAAGTAAAGATCTTCAGAAGATTTGTAGTGTAATCTAGCGACCATTCAATACCCTAATTGAAGGCTAATCTAAAGAACATGCAATGCAGTGATATTTAAACTTAATATTGACTATAACCTGAGTAAGACGTAGAAGTAGCAAAGTATGCTGTAATGAAAGAGGTTGAAATTTATATATGTGCCTATGTTTATTATGATAATTTAATTTACATGCAGATTTTATTGCAAAAATGTCTCCTAAGACACTCCTCTTATGAAATCCATTTTCCTTGTGCCCGTTCCTTTTGATCCTGGTTCATTAACCCAGACCAAGGGTCGACTTGTAAAAGGCACGTGTGCTTCGGGGCAAAGCAGTGCTTATGAGAAATGAGACACGTAGCGTGATGAACTTCGCTAGCTTTGGTAATGTTTGTTATGGACCGGTTGCGTAGACCCAGTGAACTGTCGGTAATTCCATTCATGCAAAAAAAATAGTAGACACGCGTTACCCTATTTTTTTTAACAGAGAACGATTGCTGAGTACATGAAGCGAAGAGGGAGACCTATTGTTATCCAGTCTGCCCTCAAATTTATAAAAAAAAAAAAAAAAAAAAAAAAAAAAGATTCAGCGTTAAATGCGTACTCGTTATGTAGTAGATATGCTGCGTGGCAGTAGAAAATGATCTTGGGTGCACTAAAGAATAAATGCAACGAGTGTTGCGAAGCCTGTAGTTCTCATAATGAGGAGATGAGCACTTAAAAGAAAGTTTGAAAGAATATTTTTAGGTTCACTAGTGAAAGCAAATCTTGAGATATAAAGAGTCCATTCATAAAGCAGTTGTTCACTGGACTTAACAAAAGGAGTGACCATTAATTGTAAATATTAGCTCGTAAGTGATCTTTTGTAAATAGTAGAATATAAGTCTTTCTGTACCAATGGAGGAAACCTGCAAAATTAATTGTTTTGTAAATGAACTCCATCGGCGAAGGAACTAAGCACGAATGCTGTGTGAAGATGCACACTAAAGTGCGACGTGCATAATAAAAGTAACTGTTCACTGTATATTAGTGGTAGTGTTGTACTGCAAGTGTAAAAAGAAGTCAAGGCTACGACAACAGGTGCAACGCAAAGTTCAGTGTTGTTCTAAGTGCAGCGACAGCTAAAACATTCGTCGTCACTTACCTGTGAGCCTCATGGGAGGCAGTTGACAGAGAAGTATGGAGGCAGCGTCAGTGTCCAGCTCCTCCGATGGGAAACGCGCGCGAGGTGTTTGTATCGACGCACTCGTGTGATACGAAGTTCACAAAAAGAAGGAGCAATCTACGACCAGCAGCTCTGTTACAGCCTGAGCGCGAACGGATACTAAGTATTGGAGCTCACGCAACACTGTGCAGCCGCTGTGAGTGGCTGACGTGTGGGTGACGAAACAATCCAAACTTTAAACTGCTAACCGCCATGACCTCCATCGTACATGCTGGAGGAAAGACATTTGTACACTTGTGTGACTACATTTTCATATGTAAATTAAGCAATTTTCTTGAGTTGAAGTTAAGATGAGTGAGAAGTAGATTGTTAGATTACTCAGGCCTTAAAGCCATTAATACCGGCACTCCTGAACACTGCTAAAATGAGTTATAACACTGTCTCTTGATGGACAAAGAAAATGAATGTGCACTATAGGAAGACCCTAAACTCCAGACCAGTCCCGATCATTAACAAATGTATCCAATAGGTTGTAAGTCATACTAATAATTTTCCACTTCTTCTGTTTCATATTGTAAATAAAAACCCGGGAAGCCACTTGAATTCCTGGCACCACAGTGGAAAGGACAGATGTACTGCATGATGAACGCCGTAGACAGCTAACACAGAAAGTGAAAGCATCACGAAGTGTAGTACTACGTTATTAAACTGTAATTGAACCACAAGGAGTCAACAGATGCTCGAACATTGTCCACTCTAGTTTAGTGAAAATAAGCACTCACTGTACTCATGTATTAGTTGTTAAGCTCAAGAGAAAGTAATTTCTGAATTCTATCCCCTGAAGAGCGAAATGAACGTTCACTTATTGTTATAAGCAAATATGGACCAAACTTAAAAATGCACATAAATGTTAGTCTTGGTATTATGGAATGAAGTGACTGATGAACAAAGAATGAAAAACTTTATTTTGAAAAATGATAAATATCTGATATATGTTTATAAATGTAATTTCAATTTAAGTACATGGTACGCCAGTAACATTATGTAAATGTCACACCAAAAATCACGAATATCTCATGAGGACATGAGGATCGAGGTAATCCTTCGGCATTCCCTCTCTCCTCATGGGAGGCAATGTGATATTCGCTATTTTTGACTTCATTAAAACAGCAAATACGAGTAGTTAATACTTTCAGCCAGAAGGCAAATACTTGTTTGTAAATAATGATTAATGTATAATGAGGCGTCGCATAGCGACGGTGGAATTTTCTAGTGATGTAATTTGTCGTCTTTGGGCGGCAATAAAAACAGAAAAATACGGATAGATATACGATCCTTCACTATTTTGTTCGCGGGAGAACAAATGAAGCCTGGAGCGCTAAGAAGACTTGTACTGTTTTTCTGAAGTAAGACGGACGCAGATTTGTGGCAGTCTGATCTAATTTTTACTAAATGTATAAAAACGTGTATGTCTGAGTTGAGTGAAGTGTAAAGAACTGTTATAACTTACCGTGACGACGCACGAGCGACTCAAAGAAGACAATGGCTATATAAAAGAGCGCTAAATGGACATGATACGGACATAAAAATCTACCGTCATTGTTGTATTAAGCTTAAGGTACGATATATGTTTTAGTTATAATAAATATTTGTTCTGGGAATACTGAATCATTTAGCAGTGCTCATTCCTATTATCTCCTCAGTATTATTTTCATTTTAATTATGCATTTTGCTAATATTACAGACACCAAGATCAGCAGTCTAATGTGCGTGTTACATTGATAAAAAGAAAACTGTTTTATCGTCTTCTTGCATCAGCTTTAATATCGAATTTCCCTTTTGTGTGATGTTACAGTTGTTTTTGCGCCCTTAAGAACTTTCTGGTCCCTTAGGAAATTGTTTTGTCATAACAATAACTTCACAACCGGGTATGACCGTATCTACGATCATGAAGTAATTAGAAAGACGATAACGCAATTTCTTAATCAATACCACGCTAGTTGAGACTGCCTCAAGCCACGCGAAACTGCAAGTAAAAACTAATCACATCTCAATATGCAATATTTTATGACAATGGTCAATCCATGATTCTTACGCCAATTGTGATTGATAAAACAGTAAGCTAAATCTTAATTTCCAACTTTCCATTGAATAACAACATCACTTTTATATTGTAACATCACACCCTGAAGCAACTGTTCACAGCCGGCCGCGGTGGCCGAGCGGTTCTAGGCGCTACAGTCACCGTTCTTGAAGCGTTGAAACCACTCATGACACGTTGTTTCACTAATAGCGTTCTTACCCTACGTACTTGAGAGCATTCGATAAGACTCAGCTGCTGTTTTCAAACAAACAAATGTGTGTTAAATCTTATGGGACTTAACTGCTAAGGTCATCAGTCCCTAACCTTACACACTACTTAACCTAAAGTATCCTAAGGACAAACACACACATCCATGCACGAGGGAGGAGTCGAACCTCCGCCGGGACCAGCCGCACAGTCCATGACTGCAGCGCCTTAGATCGCTCGGCTAATCCCGCGCGGCTGCTGTTTTCTTCATATTGAAACAAAACAGTAACATTTCTCACAAATGACGAGAATCAAGCTCTTAAACTGCCATTTTCAATCAGGAGCACCTTTATGATGCAGACACAAATCGACCAATGTTTGAATGAGGTTATGCGGACCGAGGTCCAAGCTATCTGCCTGACGTCTGCGATCTGTTTCTTTTGAACGCTACTTACCGCTGTCGCCACCTATCGGCAAACTGCAGAAGCAAAGTTGTACACCTTATATTATTACTTGTATGCAATTCATGTTACAACACTCATTAACATTGACAAAGGGTAACATTGGTACCAAAGTCTCTCGCAAACGTTAGACGAATCATCAATAAACATGAAAAATACCTCACAGTGAAAATTACTGAATCTTTAATGAAAAATCTAAAGTTCCCTGATATGGATGTTCATTCAACAATGATTCTAAACTACGCGCGACTGCAGTGCCACTAAATAAAATTATTGCCTTCATTCCTCTTCATACATTTTTCTAATCTCATTACATCTCATTTCATTCTAAATCACTAATCAAATCTTTCTCTTTCGTTACACAATATTCAAACACAAATAATTTTACTTAAAGACAGATGCACTTAACTTTACGTCTACATTGTCACGAGTCCTCTGCTCGGCGTTTGTTTCGCTACCCTTCTGACGATAGAACTCGCACGCTCCTCGCTGCCAAGCAGCAATGACAAAAACACACACATTTTCCATCGACACAGCTATTCTGACCAAAGACTGCGCGCGAATGATAAGCGATTCAAAATCATTGCTTAGCGTTTGAGTCATCTAAAGAAAGTACAAATTCCAGAAATGCAAATAACAAACTCTCAATAGATCCGTTTTCAAAGTGTTTGCATACTGTAGTCGACATAATAGTCTTGAAAGATTCGGCAACAGTTTAGATAATTAAGATAATTCTCATTTATTGTTCAGTTTCAGTTGCACATTTTTAATTAGATTACATGTTTCGATCACTCGGGATCATCTTTAGATATATATGCAATTGTATCAGCAACCTGTCTTGTCTACTTGGAACCACATAATAGAGTACAAATCGTTCTGTTCGTTCAAGAGACCCAGAATGCAAATGATCTTCAGATCTAAGTAGTTGCTTCAGCAGTCCGTCTAATCTACTGAGAACCACATAACACTGAATTCTGTTGTGTGGTTCTGAGCCGACAAAACGGGTTGCTGAAGCAACTACTTAGAACCGAAGATGAGCCACAGTGATCGAAACATCTAATTAAAAATGTGCAACTGACAAGGGGAGGCCACGACGTTTGGAATGCGGATTTATTGCAGTCTTTGTACACTCGTAGCACTCCATTAGGACAACAAAATGTGTAAGCAGTAGCGCGTACTTCTCAAGCGTTATTGAGAAAATCGCAAGATATCATGTACCGGCAGCAGCCGACTGGTTAGCGCTCAAGCCCCGTAACCATTGGCTCGCCGGATCGAGTCCCGTTCGTCAGGTTTCTTTTTTATTTTAAACACAGTCGTTTTCTTTACTATTTATATTATAGTTAATATAATGGGAAAAATATATGTAATTGGATGAACTTTTATTAAATTTACAGCGTTATTTGGCAGTCTACAAATTTTTATTATCACAAATAATACAATTTACTATCGTCTAGCAAACGACCAAACGCATAAAGTGATACTGAAAATGTATGCTTGTGCGTGTCTTCAAAATTGTTCGTATTTAATCTAAAGAGAATGAGAAACTGCTTCTCGTGAAGACTCTATTAATATACAGTCGATACTGCATGACCAATTAGCAGCGCCGATATTTAAGGAAATGCTCCGTTATGCGTGGTTTGATTCTAAATTATCGTCTGAAAGAGAGGTTTTTGAAAATGTTAACGAGGTTTGTTTCCCCACGGAAAACCCCAAAAGACCTTGCGTATGAGAAAACATAGCACTTATTCAATGCAGCTGGTGCCGTTTAACTTAATGTTTTCCATGTTTTTACGAAAAATACCGTCCTGCAACTTGTACTCGTAATGTCGAAAGCGACGATTAATTGCACATCTTTCGAAAGCCGTCTGTGCCGCTCATAAACTTGGAGGTAACAAGTCGCTACGGGCTCCTTCCAGGTATGAGGGATTTCTCAAATCACGGACAAGCATACATTTTCAGTATCACTTTATGCGTTTGGTCGTTTACTAGTCGACAGTTATGAATATTAAATTATTTGTGATAATAAAAATGTGTAGACTGCCAAATAACATTGTAAATTTAATAAAAGTTCATCCGATTACACATATTTTTCCCATTATATCAGCTGTAATATAAATAGTATAGAAAATGACTGTGCTGAAAATAAAAAAAACTGGCGAACGGGACTCGATCCAGCGGCCTAACGATTAAGGGGCCTGAACGCTAACCACTTTTTTTTTTTTCGATACAGTTCGTTGCGTTTGGTCTGGGCGGACGTCTCAACACATCCGTTCAAGTTGATCGTTTATTCCTTGACTCAGTTTTTTTTTATTACAGAGAGCACGCAGCCCACTTTTTGTTTTTTTTAATCTCATTTTGTTCGCTTTTGTTCGTTGCATCTGCTCGGGGCGGACGTCGTAAGACATCCACTGAAGTTCGTTGTTGATCGATTAACTCAGTTTTTTTTTATTACAGAGGGCACGTAACCCTCTGACCGAACACGCTGAGCTACCGTGTCGGCATCATAGTAAAAATGGGCAGGAACGTGTATATATTTGACGGCGGAAATTATCTTGCGATTTTCTCAATAACGCTTGAGAAGTACGCGCCACTACTCACACATTTTGTTGTCCTCATGGAGTACTACGAGTATACGAAGTTTGCAGTAAATCCGCGTTTCAAGCGTCGCGGCCTCCCCTTGTGAGACAGAACAATAAATGCTAATTATCTTAATAAACGGATCGGTTTTAATTGAGAAAGGAGGGGAAGACGATATGAGACCGGATAAGAGGACGATGTTGAGAGAGAGGGAAGGACAGTGCCCCAGAGACGCACGGCGTGCTTTGCTGGCCGGAGACGGTGCGGGCTCCGGAATGCTCGCCTGCCGCGGGCCCGGCGCGGCTGTTTACCGAAACCGCGGAGAGGATGGGCCGGCATTGGGCGTCGCGCGCCGAATACGAATGGGCCCGGCCGCAAGGTCACTCGCCTCGAGCGCAGGCCGGCCAAAATCTCGCCGTTAGCCGGACCACGACCACCGGCCGTCACACGCTGCTGGCCCTCGCTGCAGACTCCGGGCACTGCCGTTGCCGCACTTGCAGTGCAGCTCGTTTTATGCGAAACTATTCACTGGGGCATTACCCCGCGCTCTCATCTTCATCCAAACTAAAGAAGAGGTCTTGAACCGAACTAGAGGGAAGATGATACAACTATCTCTACACTGCGGTGACAAAAACCACTCGACAGCGACATGCTCATATACATCTGGCGGTAGTGTCGCGTACACAAGGTATAAAGGCGCAGTGCATTGGCGGTGCTGTCATTTGTGCTCGGGTGATTCATGCGAAATTATTTCCGACGTGATTACGGCTCACGGCGAGAATTAACAGATTTTGAAAGCGGAATGGTAGTTGGAGCTAGACGCATGGGACATTTCATTTCTAAACTCATCATTGAATTTAGTATTCCGAGATCCACAGTGTCAAGAGTGTGCTGGGAATACCAATTTTCAAGCGTTACCTCTCACCATGGACAACATGGTGGCCGACGGCCTTCACTTAACGACCGAGAGCAGCAGAGTTTGCATAAAGTTGTCAGTGCTAGCAGACAAGCAACAATGAGCGAAACAACCGCAGAAATCAATGTGGGACGTAAGACGATCTTACCCATTTGGATAGTATGGTGAAATTTGGCGTTAATGAGGTATGGCAACAGACAACCGACGCGAGTGCCTTTGCTAATAGCACGACATCGCCTGCAGTACCTCTCCTCGTCTCGTGACCATATCGGTGGAATCATAGACAACTGAAAAACTGTGGCCAGGACAGCTGAGTCCAAATTTCAGCTGGTAACAGCTGATGGTAGGGTTCGAGGATGGTGCAGGCCCCACGAAGCCATGGACCCAAGTTGTCAACAGTGCAGTGGACTCTATTTACACGGAATGGACTGGCTCCTCTGGTCCAACTGAACGGATCGTTGACTGGAAATGGTTCTGTTCGGCTACTTGGAGACCACCTGCAGTCATTCATGGACTTCACGTTCCCAAACAACGATGGCATTTTTGTGGATGACAGTGCGCCACGTCGAAAATTCTGGACAGTTCCATCAAATGATTTGGCCACCCAGATCGCCCGACATGAATCTCATTTATGGGACATAATCGAGAGGTCAACCCGTGCGCAAAATCGTGCACCGGCAACACTTTCGCAATTATGTACAACTATAGAGGCAGCATGGCTCAATATTTCTGCAGGGGACCTCCAGCGACTTGTTGATTCCATATCAGATAGAGTTGCTGCACTGCGCCGGGAAAAAGGACGTCTACATGATATTATGAGACACCCCGTGACTGTTTTGGCCGCAGTGTGTATCTCTAAAGTCGGTCTGTTGTAGAACATGTTTTATGCCCATGTATTGTGACATTCCTCTAAACCGAAGATGTCCTCTGTAGGAATCAATATGGGTTCCAAAAACAATGATTGTCTAAAACGCAGCCCGCTCTGTTCATCCACCAGACCCAGAAAGCAGTAGATACAGGCGCCCAGGTAGATCCTTGTTCTTTGATTTCCTGGAGGCGTTCGATACAGTCCCACACTGCCGCCTAACGAGCAAAATACGAGTGCACAAAATATCGGGTCAATTGTGACTGGCTGAAGAGTTTCTAGCAGAGAGAACACAGCAGTTCATTTTGAACGGAGAGGAGTCTTCAGACCTAAAAGTAACTTCTGGCGTGACACAAGCGAGTGGTGTAGGACCAATACTATGGACAATATATACACGACACCAAAAAATAATTAATGTAGAATAATGAAGTTTCGGGAATACATTTGTCTAGGTAACATATGTAAGTGATTAGCATTGCAAGATCACAGGTTGATGCAAGCGCGAGATAAGCCATTGCAAATATGAAGTGCCTGTACATTAATAACCGAGGTAACCGCCAGAATGTTGAATGTAAGCATACCAACGTGCATGTATTATGTTGTACAGGCGCAAAAATTGGAAATGTGTGGTAAGGTCTTATGCGGCCAAACTGCTGAGGTCATCGGCCCCTAGACTTACGAACTACTTACACCCATGCCCGAGGGAGGCGCCGGGGGGAGCCGCCTGGACAGTGGCAAGACGCCCAAGACCCCGCGGCTACCTCGCGCGGCTGTACAGGTGCCGGATGTCAGTTTGTGGGACGGACTTCCATGGCTGTTGCGCTTGGTCGATCAATACATGGACGGTTAATACTGTTTCTGGATGATCTGGAGCTGCCGTCCGATGATTCCAGTATGTGATCGATTGGAAACAAGTCTGATGATCGAGTAGGCCAAGGAAACATGTCGACATTCTGTAAAACGTATCAGGTTACAGTAGCGGTACGTGGGTGAGCGTTTTCCTGTTGGAAAACACCCCCTGGAATGTTATTCATGAATGTCAGCACAACAGGCGAATCACCAGATTGACGTATAGTTTTACACTCAGGGTGCGTGGGATAACCACGAAACTGCTCCTGCTGTCATACTAAATCGCAACGCAGACCATAACTCCAGGTGTCGGTCCAGGGTGTCTAGCACGGAGGCAAATTGCAAATTGGTTGCAGGTCCTCAAATGGCCTCTTTCTAACCGATACATGGCCATTACTGGCCCCGAGGCAGGACCAGCTTTCATCAGAAAACACAACAGTCTGCCACCATGTCCTCCAATGAGCTCTCGCTTGACATCACTGAAGTCGCAAATGGCTGTAGTTTGGTGTCAGTGGAATGCACGCTACAAGGCATCTGGCTCGGACCTATCCTTGAAGTAACCGATTTGCAAAAAAAATGGTTCAAGTGGCTCTGAGCACTATGGGATTTAACATCTGAGGTCATCAGTGCCCTAGAACTTAGAACTACTTAAACCTAACTAACCTAAGGACATCACACACATCGATGCCCGAGGCAGGATTCGAACCTTGCGACCGTAGCGGTCGCGCGGTTCCAGTCTGAAGCGCCTAGAACCGCTCGGCCACATCGGCCGGCTCCAATTTGCAAAGTTCGTTGTGTCGCTGTGGTGCCGACTGCAACTCACATTGCTGCTTTAGACGCAGTACGATAAGTCAGAGCCATAGACCGAACACAGTGGTCTTCCTTCTCGGTAGTGCCACGTGGCCGTCTGGACCGCGGTCTTCTTCGTGACGACCGCTGCCAATAATCATGTACAGTGGCTAGATTTCTGCCATGTCGTTGTGCAGTATCGCAGAAGTAGCATCAAGCTTCTCGTAGAGCTATCATACGACCTTATTCAAATAATGGCGTCTTTGTTACCTTAAAAGTATACTTGACTAACATCAACTTAACACGCCCAGTCTCAAAGGTAACTGACTCCCACGACCGTTGCAGCGTGCATTCAAAGCAAATCTTCGTCCTCATAGTGAAGATGGCAGCTCTTGGGTTTGGCAAATGCCTGATGAACGTTACTTTGGACCATGCTTAATGCCTGTCGGGAAGTACGGAGGTGATGGTTTTATGGTATGGTACGGTCCCCTTATTACGCTTAAGAAATACTAAATGTGGAACGATATGAACACGTTTTACGGCACTGTGTACTGCTTTCAGAACAGGAACTGTTCGACTGTTCGGAGATCGTGATTACTTGCATCAGCTTGCCAATGCACCCTGTCATAAAACAGATGTATAGAGCTGTGGTCTGCGTACATTAACATTCCTGAAATGGACTAGGCTATCCAGAGTCCCGTGGGTAATTCACAAACAAAAAATTGGTACGATCGCACCATAAGAGGACCGTCACAAGTGGAACACCTTTGGGACGCATTAGAATGTCGTCTTCGCTCCAGACCCCAGCGTCCGACATCACTGCCTTCTCTGGTTTCGGGTGTCGAGGAAGGAAGGGCTGCAACTCCTCCACAGACATTGAGACAACTCATTAAAAGTGTACTCAGTAGAGCTGATCCATCATAAAGGTGAAGGATGGACAAACCCGTTAATACGTGTCCATATACTTTTGATCATACTGACTGCGTATTTCGCAATGTGAAGATGAATGCAATTTGCATTAAAATGCTGTGAAACGACGCGGCCAGTTGGATATACTTCTAATAACTTTTCTGATGCCTTGATCACACTTTTCTTTTTTCAACAAGCTTATGCGTATCGATTTTCCGCCATTTCCAAAGCCTACAAAATACAACACAAAACTGACATCGGAAGATATGAAAATATGATACATTTCACCACTGATAAGAGACATATTACATATATTGCATGTTGTAGTCCGCAGCTCGTAGTCGTGCGGTAGCGTTCTCGCTTCCCGCGCCCGGGTTCCCGGTTCAAAATGGTTCAAATGGCTCTGAGCACTATGGGACTCAACTGCTGAGGTCATAAGTCCCCTAGAACTTAGAACTACTTAAACCTAACTAACCTAAGGACAACACATACATCCATGCCCGAGGCAGGATTCGAACCTGCGACCGTAGCGGTCGCGCGGTTCCAGACTGTAGCGCCAGAACCGCTCGGCCACCAGCGGCCGGCCCGGGTTCCCGGGTTCGATTCACGGCGGGGTCAGGGATTTTCTCTGCCTCGCGATGACTGGGTGTTGTGTGATGTCCTTCGGTTAGTTAGGTTTAAGTAGTTCTACGTTCTAGGGGACTGATGACCATAGATGTTAAGTCCCATAGTGCTCAGAGCCATTTTGCATGTTGTAGCCTCTGAAAAATGACGGGAAGTCGAAACGCGTAAGCTTGTTGGAAAAATAAGACAGTGCTGAAGACATAAGAAAAGTTATTGAAAGTGACAATTAATGACTGCTGTGTGTGATCATTGAACAGTCGACTGTAATACGCATAGTCAGTGTACCAGATCTGGAGAGAGGCGTAAAAACGTCTATACCACATCATTCCATTACTCAGATGCGCGTAATCATCTAGTTCGTTGCTGCTAAGCGCTGCTTAAAGCCGCAGTCTCCCTTTGTAAAAGCCGCTTTCATCAGTCTTTTGAAACGACTTTACTGTTACGTCAATTATTTGTTGTAGTATACTACTTAAATGCTACAGCAGAGAATCTGTAACAAACAAATGTTTTACAAATTAATGTATCTTGTCAGGACTCACGTCGTCAACTGTCTTTTTTTCTGGGGGCTTGTTCTTTAGGAAGTATAAATGGGATTTGAATGCATAGTGGGTTTCGGGGGATATTTGCAAACCTGTAATTGAATTGATTAGTGGAATAGAGTGGTATCCCTAAAAAATTTAATTATCGTATTAAACATTTTAACAGATTACGTGTCGTTATCAAAGGAATAACAATCAGAAACCGAGCGAGGTGGCGCAGTGGTTATCACACTGGACTCGCATTCGGAAGGACGACGGTTCAATCCCGCGTCCGGCCATCCTGATTTAGGTTTTCCGTGATTTCCCTAAATCGCTCCAGGCAAATGCCGGGATGGTTCCTTTCAAAGGGCACGGCCGACTTCCTTCCCTAATCCGATGAGACCGATGACCTCGCTGTCTGGTCTCCTTCCCCCCAAAAACAACCAACCAACCAACCAATCAGAAAATGTTTTATGGAGTTAGTTACATAGGTACTGCAGTAAGTTCCTGCAAATGTGAGGCAGAATACGTCAATTATTGTTGTAAAAACTTCTACTTGACTAATGACATACACAGGGTAATCCTGCTGCTACCTATGGGTTTTGTGCAACCCACAGCGTCTTCAAAAACCACGCGCGAGATTTTTTATATTATCTCGCTCGCTACGTCCAAACTATTAGTCCTACAAAAAATGAACAGGACCTTTTTGTAGGAAATTTAATGTATTTAAATTTTGTACTGGGATACATTTTCGCTAGAGGCCACAGTTTTCGAGTTAATCAAGAAAAACCCGATTGAATGTCAATTTTGTAAGTTTTTCTTGAATAATTTGGAAACTATGGCCTGTAAAGAAAACATATCCCTGTACAGAATTTAACTACATTAAATTTCTTCAAAAAGGTCCCGTTCATTTTTTCCGTAGGACTAATAGTTCGCACATATTGAGCACGAGACTAGGAAAAGTTTGTTTTTGTTCAATTTATTGGCTTTCGACTTTGAGCTATCACAATATCGGAATATCAACTATGTCGATACAAATATAAAGGCAACACAGCACACAGTTTCCGAGCGGAGAAAATCGCCAACCCAGCTGGGAATCGAACCTGGTCCCCTTCACTTGGCAATCTCCGAGCTGACCGTGCAGCTACCAAGGCTGACCGTAAGTAAAATTTGCACATTATATGTTCAAATACAATAGAGAAAAATAACTCAACATACTTTCCATTAAACAGGCTAAATAACATGTTCTTTACTTTCTTCTGTTTAACCTCCATTTTATGATTTCAAATTTTGACAAAAGTCATGGTGAATGGGAGGTTTAGAATTCAATATCGACGTTATATCAGACAGTTAAGCAGCTTTGATGGACTTACCGCTGGGATACTTAGATTTCAGAAAAGTGTCATTTATTTATTGCAGCTTACCTTTTCCCTGCTGTGGACTTAATGGTAGTATAGTAGCCTATGTCATCACTCTCAGTCTTAGTGCAGATGTCTTTCGCAAGTCCATGATTGTTTCTTTTTGTTTGCTGTTTTAAAAACTGAAGCAAACTGACAAAATCCTTTTTCTGTAATTCTATTATAGAGAAGGGTTTGCCTTTCGCTGAATTTCGGATCAGCTTTGCCCATTCTTGTAGGGTGTAAATGTATTGTGTACGTCGCTTTAACTTCTCAATAATGCCAAAATCTGCATCACGAAGGGTAAACTGGTATTTTAAGTATTTTCATTATTTATAACTAATCTGCCTCAAAACCGTCTCTTTCTGAGTCAGCCGTGTTGACCATAAACCCAAGGTATAAAGCTGGTCACCCATTGGTCGATTAGGTGATCAGTTAACCAGTGGGAACACAGTTATCACAGAGATACGGGGTGCTGCCTTGTTCTGTTCAGAAGTTTGAGGTTACTTCGTAATACCTGTTACCTTATTCGTACTAGTACTGACATGGAACTATCTCACACTCTAATCCACACAAATCATAAAAATGAGCCGCACAGGGTAGCCACGAGGTCTGGAGGGTCTTGTCACGGTTCGCACGGCTCCTCCTGTCGGAGGTTCGACTCCTCCCTCGGGGATGGGTGTGTGTGTTGCCCTTAGCGTAAGTTAGTTTAAGTTAGATTAAGTAATATGTAAGCTTAGGGACCGATGACCTCAGCAGTTTGGTCCCATAGGATCTTACCACAAATTTCCAAATTTTCTATAAAAATTGATGTACGTATATATTTATGTTCCACATCTCCACCTACACCATTGGATCGATTTGAACCAGACTTGGTACACATATGAATTACTATCTGGAAAGAATCACTGTGGGGAGAAGAATCACCCGCCCATCAACAGGTTGGGGTGGTGGTGAAACAGCACTGTAGCCCACGACTCCCGAAAACCCATATTTTAGTCGTCCAGTATTTGTGAATGGAAGCACTTAGAGCCTTGCAGCAAGTTTTACACATGATTTCAAACCTTGAGGAAACTTTTTCTCTCTGACGAGCCGCACAAAATTATGAAAGGAAAGAACATTGTCACTTACTACATTTTTGCTCTTCGTGCGGTAAAACTGCCGCATGAAGCATGACGTTTTAATTTATTACTTATTTACTACAAATTGTATTCCTGAAACATTTTGAATGCAGTATTTACGTCTACCAGTGAATTTACCAGAAATATTAAATCCTTGTGCGATGCTTAGTTCAGGAGATATGACGTCATAAGCACCGAAGTGCGTTAAAAACTATCGTATTATAAAAGACATTTAAATTTATCACTTCTTTTCTACTGACTACATTCGCAACACTTTTAGCAGACAGTGTCCACGTCTGCCGCTGAATGTACCTACAAAAATATATCATTTTCGACTCATAGCTCAGGGGATATGACGTCATAAACAGTGGGATATGTGAGAAGCTGGCGCATCATGCGTGACGTATTGGCTCTGAGCACTATGGGACTTAACATCTGTGGTCATCAGTCCCCTAGAACTTAGAACTACTTAAACCTAACTAACCTAAGGACATCACACACATCCATGCCCGAGGCAGGATTCGAACCTGCGACCGTAGCAGTCGCGAGGTTCCGAACTGAGCGCCTAGAACCGCTAGACCACCGCGGCCGGCCGCGTGACGTATTAATTTGTTACTTCTTTACTACGGACTCTAATCACAACGAATTTTGCAGACAGTAGGCACCTATACCACTGGATGTGCCTGGAAAATTGTATCATTGTACAGCACATAATTCAGAAAATACGGCGCCATAGAAATTGAGCTGCGTGAAAATGAATCTGCGGTGAGAAATTCGCTAGACATAGACGTGAAAAAAGAGTACAAATACGCTTGAAGTATGTTACATATATGTGAAACACATTTGACGTGTGCGTCTACAGGCGAAGACATGGGTAAAAAGCGCGTTCTTAACCCCTCGAACGATTTCGAATTTGGTATACATATTAGCTACAATCTGGAAGGAAATGCTGTAGGGCGTAAGAAAAATCAGCTCCTATTGGGATGAGCATGATAATGTCGAGAAAGAAGAGGACACGGGAAGATGGACAGACAGCGAGGGGGAGGGGAGATGGGCGTAAATGGAAGGAAGAGGAAATGGACAAAGAGAGGGGCGAGAGAAATGGACGGAGACAGGAAGAGGAGGAGATGGACAGAGACATGGGGAGTAAGAGACAGGCAGAGAGAGGCGGAGGAGGAGATGAACAATCAGAGAGGGCCGGCCGAAGTGGCCGTGCGGTTAAAGGCGCTGCAGTCTGGAACCGCAAGACCGCTACGGTCGCAGGTTCGAATCCTGCCTCGGGCATGGATGTTTGTGATGTCCTTAGGTTAGTTAGGTTTAACTAGTTCTAAGTTCTAGGGGACTAATGACCTCAGCAGTTGAGTCCCATTGTGCTCAGAGCCATTTGAACCATTTTTTGAACAATCAGAGAGGGAGGAGGAAATAGAGAGAGGAGGAGGAGATTGACAAAGAGAGGAGTGGATGAACAGAGCGAGAAGGAGCAGATTGTAAGAGATAAGGGGGAGGAGCACATGGGCAGACAGAGAGGCAGGAGGAGATGGAAAGAGAGTGGGAGAAGAAGGCGATGGACTAACAGAAGAGTGGAATAAATATGCGGGCAACGCCGGGTACTCAGCTAGTAGTTCAATGAACTGACGCCAGATGGATCCAGCTCACGTACAGGGTGGCGCACGAAATGTGTTACCATTTTGTTTTTGAACATAAACTTTATTGTCAATACAATCTGAAAGGAACATATACTGCAATGAAGAGCCGTCCATGGAGATTTGTTTTAACTCAGCATATGCTCAATATATCCACCATTTCGTTTCCTAACTTCCATCAAATGAACACTGAAGTGAGATTACCCTACGGCACATGTCTTCCGTAATTTCACTTCCTCTAGGTACCCCCAAAGAAAAAAGTCACATGGATTGAGGTCTGGACTATTGGGGGGGGGGGGGGGGCATTTTGTCCGTCATTGAAGCGACCTGGAAACCTGAGTGAAATGATCCGCATCTCGAAATGCTCGTGTAAAAACTCCAACACAGTGTTTGCAGTATTTGGCCTTGCTCCATCTCGCATGAACCTCTGCGTGTTGAAGGGCAAGGCAGTAGCAAGAAGCTGTGGAATGAAGCTATTGCGAAATATGGTCAAATAACGCTCACTGTTCATAGTTTCTTCAAAGAAAAAGGGTCCAATAAGTCCGTGACTGGAAACTGCTGCCCGCGCTGTAATTCTCGGAGCATAAGGTTACCGTTCATGAAGCACTTGTGGGTTGAAGCGACCTGGAAACCTGAGTGAAATGATCCGCATCTCGAAATGCTCGTGTAAAAACTCCAACACAGTGTTTGCAGTATGTGGCCTTGCTCCATCTCGCCTGAACCTCTGCGTGTTGAAGGGCAAGGCAGTAGCAAGAAGCTGTGGAATGAAGCTATTGCGAAATATGGTCAAATAACGCTCACTGTTCACAGTTTCTTCAAAGAAAAAGGGTCCAGTAAGTCCGTGACTGGAAACTGCTGCCCGCGCTGTCATTCTCGGAGCATAAGGTTGCCGTTCATGAAGCACTTGTGGGTTTTCAGTGGCCCAAAAGCGTACGTTTTGTTTGTTAACCACACCGTCTAAATGAAAATGCGCCTCGTCTGAAAACCAAACGTTGTTGAGAGTTTCTTCCCTATCCTCCGCCCACTAAGCAAACAGTAGTCTCTGCTGCTTGTGTTCTTCAGTGAGCTTCTGTGCACAGGTCATCTTGTATGGGTACATATGGAGGTCACTTTTAAGAAAGCGTTGAACGGAGCGTCTGGATATTCCCAGTCGCACTGCTGCCTTTCTTCATGATTTTCCGGGACTTCTCTGTACAGCAACTCGTACCACTTCAGTATTCTCAGGTGAACAAACAGGCTTAGGCCGAGGTCGCTTCGCTTCCAATACTGTCCCTTCCTGTACAAATTTGTCGTACAACCTGTGGATGGTCTTCTTGCAAGGGACCCATCGTGTGTTAAACTGTTGTCGAAAACGCCTCTGAGTCACAACAAGACTTTTCGTTTCATGAAAAAGTAACACAATTGCCGATCGTTGCTGTGTCCTCAGTCTTCCATTGCCAGCCATTGCTGCTTACTAGTCTCCTAGCGGCAGTATCGTGAATTACGCGTCATTTCGTAACTAATTTTTTTTTCTAAGCTCTGCTGGTACTGCTGTAGAGATCCCAGCGGGATATCTAATGTGCGTCGTAAATTGTGAAAGAAACGATTGGTAACACATTTCGTGCGCCGCCCTGTAGTATGCACCTAGTTCTGTTTCCACCGGACTGAGGGATACCGCCTTATTCCGCAAGGCTGTTCAATTCCTTGTGACCTGTATTTGTTGCGGGCGCCGTACTCGCGAGCGAGATCGCCTGTGGAGCGAGTACGGACGCTCAGCTGACGGGGCGGATGGGCAGCCGCTCATTCCTGCGACTCGTCCTTATTAGGCGGCCTGTCCCGCTGCCGACCCAAGCCGCATTAACATTCTGGCGCGCTCCTCCCTGCCTTATTCAGACGATATACGGCCGCGATGAATATAGGCATTTCCTGATAACTGTCAGAGAGTGCCGGCGTACATGATTTATGCTCGATGGAGTCACCAGCCTCCAGCTCCAGGTGCCTGACACGCCAGACAGCTGGGCGGCTCGGCTGGAAAAGCAAATGGAATGTTGCGGAAAACGGAAGTTTAACGTCGCATCTACATCATGACCAGCAGAGACGAAGTATAGCTCGGAAATTGATTTCTTCTGCTTTATAGTCGCAGCAAGAGTCTTACTGCGCGTAAGCGCTGTACCAAATATGTTTGAGAATGCCGCCCGCAGAATCGCGGTTTGGGGGAAGGGGGAGGGGAGAGGGGTCTTAGTGCTATGTACCTATTTTAACTAGAAACATGGAGTAAAAAGTTTTTGGTTTAGTGCGGACCAGCAGCCATTTATATAGTCGATCATCTGTCTTACTGTAACTATTTACTATAGTATATTAAACAAGGTTGGAACGACGAACTGGAGGTGCGTCCAAGCAAATTGTGTGGATCGATTAACCTCTTTTACGAAAGACTTTAACTGAGCTGAAATTAATTTACAGCTAATAGCACCATTTGTATGTGCACCGTTCGAATTTTACGTGCAAATACGTGCAAAAAAACAAGTTTTTCTAGGAAGTTTTTAAACGCGCCACTTCTGTACTTTCAACTGGAACGAATCAGTTCAACTTTGCACGAAGGCAGATAAATGGATCAAGTCAAATTCCTTTCTTGAATAATTTTTACCCGTTGTCGAGATACAACGGTTTAAAGTCAAGGTAAATGTAGCACATAAAAATCATTCTTACGTGAATTGAACGCGCGGAGACGGTTTAAAGTGATTCAGATAAATAAAAAGTGTATTCTTGTGATAAAATTAAAACTTTGTCAAAAATCTAGCACCATTCAGATTTTACATGAAAAACACACGTTTTTTGTAAGCTTTTTCTTTCTCGGGCACCATGTATACTTTCAATGGTCGTTCTGTTGTTTTGTGAAAGATTTATCTGTTATCACGATGTAAGCAACATGGTCCGAAATAATACAAGAAAAGTCCTATACCGGATCTCTCGTCGCCCGAATCAACAAAAATCTACGTCGGTTGCCAAGCTATGGCGGCCTGACGTCAAAATTACAGTGGGGTAAAAGTTGGGAACCAGGGTCAGAAATGCTCCTGTCGTAGCATATAAAAAGTTAATATGTCCTGGACAGAGATACGGCTGTAAAAGAAGGGAACTATCCTTTCGACTTATCTGGCAGCGTCAGAGCATTTAAATCAAAACGTCTTGACATATTTCCACTTTTTTCGAGTTAACCCTGCTTTTCAAGCGCAGTGAGCTCTCTTAGTTGCAAGGTGTCGGAAATTTACAAGCTGTGCCCAAAACACAGAAGATTCGCCAGTCATAGCAAACAATATTTAATACCATATGGCTGAAGAATATACACGTAACAGCTAAAAAAGCTTTTATGGAAGGATAAAATTTGTGTGGGTGGATCTGTTCCTGGCGGAGGGGGATGACATCACATATGTTAGTTTATGTGACATGATGCTCTATTCACTGTATTACGTGGCATGGGTATTAATATTAACAAGGAAAAAAAAAGTGACTATGTCAAGAGTTTTTTGATTTAAATGCCTATGAAACTGCCAAATAAGTCGAAAAGCTAGTCCCCTTCTTTTGCATTCCTGACTCTGCACGAGACATGTTTTCTTTGTTTGTGCTATGATAGGAGAATTTTTCATTCTGGTCTAGATTATTAATGTTAGTTAACATACGTATGATGTAATCGAACTGTCACTGTAGTCGACTCGCTATTGCAGTGAACGTTGGCAAAGGGTTAGTCGGTTCGAAAGCCGGCGGCAGTAGAATATTCATAGCCAGAATTTAGCCAGCCTGAATAGGAATTACAACTTGTACAGAAATCAAGAGTGCTGCTATAGAAGTGGTATGACATAAAAGCCCAGCAGGAATTTAGAAAGGAGTGAGACGTGGTTGTCGCCCATGTTATTCAATCTCTTCATTGAACAAGCAGTAAAGGAAAAAAAAGTAGAAATTCGGAAACTGAATTAAAGTTTAGTGATAAGAAATTAGAATTAAGAAATTAGACAGTAAAAGTAATAGATGACTTTTGCGGTTTGTGCCGCGAAATAACTGACGATTACCTAAGTAAGGACTGGCATTACAAACAAAACGATTTATGGAAAAGAAAAATTTGTTAACACTCAATGTTAAGTGTTTTTTGTATGTTTGACTGAAGTGTCCCTTTGTACAGAGGTGAAACGTGAAAGATAAACAGTTCACACAAGAAGAGAATAAAAGCTTTTGAATGCTGAAGATTAGGCGGATATCTCGGATTATTAATTAGAAAGTACTTAATTGAAAATACATTTATTGCTCGAAATAACTAAAAAAGGGGTCAGTTGATAAGACGCTTCCTGTACCATCAATGAGTCGATGATTTGGTAACGTGGGAAAGTGGTTGAGCTGGGGACAGGGTAGTTAAAAAATGTAGAGGTAGACTAAGCCTTGAGCACTTGGGTGTGGTTGCGGGTTGGAGAAGTTACTCAGAGATGAAGAGGCTTGCACAGAGCAGACTAGCGTATTGAGCTGTATCAAACAAGGCTTCGGACTAATGGCGACCACCATCATCATCACCACCACCACCACCACCACCGCCACTACCACTAATACCAATACCAGTAACACAACGACAAAGAAAACAACACAATGGACAGGAGATGACTTTCAGTTACTGATTACAGTGTCTTGTGTTGGAACCAAAACTCCTGCACAGCGTCTTATGAACTAAGAATAAAGAATGTGGTGCTTTTCATGGCGATTTCGCCGTCGGAAATGGGTCGTGAAGTTCGCGGCGTCCCAGGTTCTCTTGAAATAAGTAGACTTTAATGAGGAACTGGATTAGACGCTTTCCTTATTTTCATAGTAAACTCATTCATTAAACGGATAAAATGCGCCCTATAAAATCTCGTACATGTACATCTTCATCTATATACATACTCCGCAAGACACCGGATGGTGCATGGCGGAGGCTATCTTGTACCATTATTAGTCATTTCCTTTCCTCTCCCACTAGAAAATAGAGTGAGGGAAAAATGACTGTCTGTACGCCTTCGTACGAGACCTAATTTTTGTCATCATATCTTCTGGTCCTACGCGAAATGTACGCTGGCGGCAGTAGACTCGGTCTGCAGTCAGCTTCAAATACCAGTTCTGTAAAGTATCTCAGTAGCGTTTCGCGAAAAGAACCTCGTCTTCCCTCCAGGGATTGCCATTTGAGTTCCCCAAGCATCTCCATAAAACTACCATATTGTTTGAACGTACTGTTAATAAATCTAACAGCACGCCTCTGAATTTCATCGATGTCTTCCTTAAATCCGACCTGGCGGGGATCCCAAAAATCGAGCAGTACTCAAGAATGGGTCAGACTAGTGTTCTGTGCACTATCTCCTTTATAGATGAGCTAAACTTCCCCAGAACTTTCCTAATAAACCGAATTCGACCGTTCGCCTTCCCTCCAACCGACCTTACGCTCTAACTCCACGTCGCTTTGCAACGTTACATGTAGGTATTTAATAGAGGGTACTGTTTCAAGCGGCACAAAACTAATACTGTAACCATATCAGAAATTACGGGCTTGTTTTTCCTACTCATCTGCATTTACTTACGGTTTTCTACATTTGGAGGAAGCTGCCATTAATCACATCAACCAGAAATTTTGTTTAACTCGGTACCGTAATAACTGGACACGTGCTAAGGACTGCGCTGTCGTGAGCTCAAATTCAGATATTTAGCACATAATCTGAAGGCGTAAGGAGAACAATTGTAAATGATTTCGACTAAAATGTTGAATAGGAAATAAAATGAAATCACCAAATGCCCTCCAAAGGCCTATCGCGAATAAGAGATTGCATTATATATTTATGTTTTTCCTAAAAACAGCATTCTTTCAAAGAAATTATGAATAACATTGTTTCGCTTTATAAATAGAGGCAAAAGTGAAGAAACAAAATAATTATTGAAAACATATAATAAATTATTATGTGTGTGTGCCAGTTGATACTTCTCGTATGTGACTAGCAAGACAGAACTTGAGTGTTAACGTTCTCGTGGAAAATTTGCCGAGTGAGGGAGGTAATAAATCGATCGTTTTTGGAAGAAATAAATTTCGGAAAGATAGAGAAACACGAAGCGGAATAGCGTGGGGATGCACAGAAAAAACGTGTAAGTCAGGTATTTACTTAAACGATTCTTCAATCCTCATTTTGTTCCGTAATGAAGTCGATCGTAATCATGAAGTCATCGACAACTTAAACAGACAAAAAACTTCCAACAGTATATAATGGAAATCTATTTTTGAATTATGTGAGAGACCTTCACAATTAACTCGTAAACAACTTGGATCCAGTGAACTCGATATTTCAAGCCAAGATGTTACTATCATTCAAGAAATGTTTTTCGGGTGGGATGGTCTATTTTGCCATTATTACCGAAAAAATTAGAGATTAGGGCTTTCAATACTGTATGTTCTGAAAGAAAAACAGTTGCTTGTGAGGCATTTCACAGGGTTTCGGGCTTAATTTTCTGAGTGCACATCCACACCCACCGACCCACCCACCCACATATAATAAATAAATAACCCGTTATGGGCTTGACTATTTTATTACGCATTTTGTAAGTGCATATATATATATATATATATATATATATATATATATATATGTGTGTGTGTGTGTGTGTGTGTGTGGGTGTGGGTGTGCGTGTGGGTGGGTGGGTGGTCGTGTGGGTGGGTGGGTGCACTCTCTACTCAGTCACCCACTTACATTAAAACGACTGATACAGATAAGCATTAGCGATCTAAAAATAAACGTGAAAAACATGTGCAGCATTTACAGAATTTGATTTTAAAGTACAGAAATTGAACTATGACACGTTCGAATTGTTTAAAAGCGTTTGTTAATATTATGATAAGAAATGCTAACAGTTTCCGTGTCCTTTTAAATACCTTCGCGATTGACCCGTTATGGGCTTGACTATTTTATTACGCATTTTGTAAGTGCCTATAACTGGTCTAGCTGAGCGATTATAGAGAGTCCTGAGCCTCTGAAAATAGGAAGTAAAATTCTGTAGTGCCAACTTGTGTTTTCCTCTGCGTGCAGCTGATTTCATACAAAAATTGATCACCACGTGTAGTTGACCTGTTGCGTAACGTGACCACTCGCGCAGATGAGCACTTCAAGAGTAGGAAAAATTTCGGGCCTGCGCGCAGTCCGTATCACCCGCACATGCACCGTTAATACTGAACAAAGCAAGGACAATTCAGTTACACTCCTGCCGACGACAGGGTCAATAGAACCGGAGCACAAGCTCGTGGAAGGAAATCCCCAGTCCTCTTCAAACCAGGGAACACGGCAGTTGCATCTGCATGTACGGAAATAGGAAAACCTATATCTGGATGGCTGGGTGAGGATTTGAAACGCCGTTCTGCCGAATGAGGGCCCAGTGCGTTAACCACTGCTCCACTAAGCTCGATCTCTATGCTGCTCAGCTGCGCTTTTCAAAGGTGGCAGGCGCTGCAGTGGTGAGAATCAACACCCGGGTGAATGGCGTCGAGTTGTCAATTTCCAGGCGGGTGGTCGGCCTACGGCTGACTGCAGGCAAGTCGTTGTAATAGCCGTCCAAACGACTGGAAGGTCACCCTTCCGCTGTACTGAGACTGTGGCGGTTACTAGAGCCACAGGTCAGCGTCGATATGTTTCCGTCGAGGAATAGCGAGGCGTACGGTACGTGTTAAACTCTAAAATTTATTTTTATGACTTATTTCGGAGGAAGAGAACAGAAACTTTCACATAACTTAGTCTGGTCTTGCCGCTGCCCCCAGAAGACTGATGTCATCGAGTACAGCTTGCGGAAAGCGTCACGAGTGTGGAACGTGTGCTTGGCGAGCATTCCCGTGTCTCTGCCCTGTCCCCCTCTCCCCCCGTGGCACCCACACGCCTACCGCTTCTACACATTCAACTTGTGACAAAAACGTGCCAACATGTGTAGTACAATGGACGGCGATCAAGGCAGGGAGGACAGCAATCAAGGCAGGAAGGACCGTATTCTTCGAAGATGAGCCGCGATTTAGTTTACAAAATGACAGTAGACTAATTTGTATTTGGCGACGTGTCTAAGAAGAATGTATTCGGGCGAGGCAGTATTGTGAGTGAAATTATATTTCTTCAGAAAGACATCATCAGTTTTTTCCATATGGGATCTTTGATCACGATGAAAAGCTGCCAGGTTTCCAGCCGATTGACAGAGCTCAGATGGTGCGACGTTTCGAAGAGTTCCACGCTCATCATACGACGAGTACGACACTCCTCGAAACGTAGCGATATTTCAACACGGCTGGAAACTTTTCATCAATAGTATATGCCGGGTAAGTCTACACTCACACATACGCTTTGATTCTTAGGTACGTCTATATTACGGTCCAATCAGAGGCGATTTCTGTTTCACAACACGTCAATGCCAGATAATAGACAGCTTTTGTAATGAACGACTATCTTCAACAGGAAAAAAATTCTGATGGTAGAGTAGTAAGGTCCATATTCCGGTCTGATTTTCACACAGCATGTTTGGAAAATTGCGCAGTTACGGAAAAAGTTTCAGCCTAGCCTCTTACGACCGTTTTTGGAGTACGAAGATCTCCTCTACAGGAATCAATACGCATTTCATAAACAGCAATCTTGTGAAGCTCAGCTCATTATGTTCGTTCGTGAGATCAATAAGGTAGTAGATAGTGGCAACCAAATTTATGTCGCATTCCTTCTTTACCAGAAAGCTTTCGATACAAATCCTCGCCATAGCCTAGTGAACAAAATACGAGCTTACTGGATACAGAATTAAATTTGTGGACTAGCTGAAAGACAGTATTCTGCAGGACGTTCTTCACAGGGTTAAATCAAGTGTGAGAGTAGCTTCAGACGTACTTCGAGGGAGTACAATAGGGTCGTTAATGTTCAGGACATTAGACCAAAACATATGACCACTGTTCACCGCGACGCGGTGAGGAAAGTACACAGAGCGTTTCATAATCCATATTACAGGCTTCTAGGGTTTCTGGAGGGGACTTACTAGATGAAATTTTGATAAGGAACCCATATGTACCATCTGGATATAAAATAAGTTTGAAACTCATCACTTTCAAATCTCCCGCTTTTAGATTTATACTCTGTAACTACATTACGGTGCGTGGCTGTGTATACTTTATGTACTGCTGTCAACATCCTTCATTCCTGTTCCATTGGCGTATGGTGTGCGAGAAAAAAGCTTGCTGGTAAGCTTCTGTGCGACCTAGAATCACTCTATTTTTACTTCCATGGCCTATTGGGGAGACATGCGTAGGACGAAGCAATACACTGATTTAATCTTCTAGTAACATACGCTCTCGGAATTGTAACAGTAAACCACACCGTGTTGCATAATACCTCTCTTGTGGTGCCCGCCATCGGAGTTGGATGAGCACAAGCGGGACGATTTCGCGCCAACAAAACAAAACAAACGCACTATTCTTCGTTGGATCCTCTCAATGTCCTCTATCAATCCTGTCTGCAAAGAGTCCCAGCGTGACGAGTAGTAGTCGGGTGTTGATCTAAAGAAGGTTTTGTAAGCTACCTCTTACGTGGAGAAGCTTCCAGTGAATCTCAGACTGGCATGTCCCTTTTCCGCGATTAGTTTTATATGGTCATTTCATTTTAAATTCGGTTTTACGCAAACTTTCAGATATATAATTGGCGTGACTGCATCCAACGATTCTTCGAGAGTCGTGTAATGATACAATAACGGTTATTTCCCCCAGTTTATGCCCAATACACGATATTTCTTTATATTGAGGGTTAGGTGCCAATCCCTGCACCAAGCAACGATACTTTGCAGGTCTTCCTCCATTTCGCTACTGTTTTCTGACGTTGGGACTTCCCTATAAGGGGCAGTCAGAAATAGTCTGAAAAGCTTGTAAGGGTGTTATAGGACAGATTGTGCTGAGAAATAATTGCTAAGAAAAAAATTCGATGGGTTGCGCCGTTTGTGAATTAATTCCCATTGAATTTAGCCAATCACGCCGTTGCGAGTGTAAATTCAAGTGACGCCTGAGGTACAATTAATGTCAGTTGTTCTCATAGCGCGGATGACAGTGCACGAGGCCTCTCAGCCCTTGGGTCGGGCTCGATCTTTACTACCGTGCCGTGTCCAATTTTTGTATCGCTCTCTTGTTCTGTTTTAGTTTGGTGACACCGCCTCTGGCGGGCCGCTTGAATTTGCGCGCCCAACGGCCTGATTGGCTAACTTCAATCCTTCAATGTTTTTCAGACTTTTTAACATTCCCCGAAGTTACTTTTATGCCTGACGATTTCTCTTCGTTAAGTTTAACATGCTGTGCTACATTTGCTAGGAACTCCTAAATCCAGTCACAAAGTTGGAACGATACTTCGTGCAGTCGTATTTTATTCATTTGGCGCCAGTACAGGACCGTATCGAATGCCTTCTGGGAACCAAGGAACACGGAATAAACTTGGGCACCGGTGCCAGTTGCCATCTGGGTCTCGTGGATGGACAGAGTGACATGCGTTCTACACGATCATTGGCGCGGAATTCAGATCGATTCCTACAGAGGAGATTTTCTGCCCACGGAAAGGTCATAATTCGCGAGCATAAAGCGTGTTCCAAAATTTTACAACAGAACTCAACCATACACGCGCCTGTAGTAGTGTGTCTGTTCGACGACCCTTCTTGAGAACGAGAATGACCTTCACTCTTTTACAAACACTTGGACCGCTTCGTTCCCGCAGCGGCCTACGGTGGGCTGGTGTTAGAAGGGGATCAAATTATTTTGCAAACTGTATGATTTCTCTTCATTAAGGTTATGTATCGAGCTTCCCCTATTTATTAATTTATCTATCCATTCTTCACAATTATAGCTTATTATCCGGGAAGCTGATACAGGCCATACAAGACACATTTTTGTGGACAGTAAAAAGTGTGTATATTAATTATTTATTCCTTGTAATTAAAAAATTATGAAAAAATGCTAATACTTTAAGGAAACAGAAAAATGAAAAAAAAACAGAAACTACTTTCTGCCATTACGAAAATACTATAAACCTCCTAATCAGTTACCCAACTACGAATATTACTGTTGGTATTTCAGATTCTATCATTAAAATCGATTCACTTCTGTTTATGTTCATTCAATGAACTGTAGATGGTTGTTTCTGCTACTGGATCCGCTCTCTAACTACCAACTCAACTACTGTTGTCTGGTGGGTTCGTTGATTACATGGCAGCACGCCAGCAACGTTTCCTCTGTAGCAGGCGATTCTACGAGTCGCTGTAACGTCATAGAATCCACATTTCCTTAATCACTTGCACTAATGAAGTCTTGAAGAGCGTATCTTTCAGTGATCGCCGACCTCACTTCCATCTGTAGAGAACATTGTGTTGCCGGAATGGCCAACACACTGACGAGTTGTTGAATGTATCGTGACATGGTTCTTTGCGTTTCTGTATACTATCACTTACAATGGAACTTTTCAGTGGCACAAAAAAAAAAAAAAAAAAAAAATGGTTCAAATGGCTCTGAGCACTATGGGACTTAACAACTGAGGTCATCAGTCCCCTAGAACTTAGAACTACTTAAACCTAACTAACCTAAGGACATCACACACATCCATGCCCGAGGCAGGATTCGAACCTGCGATCATAGCGATCACGCGGTTCCAGACTGAAGCGCCTAGAACCGCACGGCCACACCAACCGGCTCAGTGGCACACTTTTATTTTCTAGCATACAACACGATACACTCGTCACCAGATTCACTAACCTTTTTCGCGCGACATTAATTTTTTATTTTCATTCTAGCATGCGTTAAACCGTAATTTCTTTATATGGAAATGTAAAAGTGACAAGAGTGATGTTGGATGAAATAATATAATTCTAAAAATATGTCAAACATATTTTGAAGCCGGCCGGTGTGGCTTAGCGATTCTAGGCTCTTCAGTCTGGAACCGCGCGACCGCTTCGGTCGCAGGTTCGAATCCTGCCTCGGGCAGGGATGTGTGTGATGTCCTTAGGTTAGTTAGGTTTAAGTAGTTCTAAGTTCTAGGGGGACTGATGACCTCAGATGTTAAGTCCCATAGTGCTCAGAGCCATTTGAACCATATTTTGAAAACTTGAAAAAACCAGTATCGTCAACTATAATCGTTTTTTACTCTTTTCGCAATAACGTAAAGTAGTAGTTCTTAATGTAAAAGTAATAAAAATACTTAAATGTAAATAAACAAAGACAACTTCCTCTGTATCTATCGATCTAATTATCCAACGGTATCTAGCTACCGCTGGGTATATCTTTGTTCACCTCGTTTTTGACGGGATTCTGTAACTGTGAGTCGAGGGTGGAGTGTTGTGGTTTTGAGACGGAAATTTATGTTATTTCAAGGTAATATACGGGGTGAAGAAAAATTCGCACACTCCGACTTCGTAGCGTGATTTTTGACGTACTGGCAACACAAAAATGTCTCTCACAAAATTTCGTCCTCATATTTCGGGCAGTAAATGGATGTTACAGATTGGCAATCTGGCAACACTGTAATCATGTGAACGGTAACTACCCCCTTTCAGAAGTAAAATAGTGCTGTGGAGTTAGTGCAGCGTGTAGCATTTTCGGTAAGTATGCAGGAAGTCGAGGGTTCGACTCTGGCTTGAAGCTTGTTTGTTTTTATTTGCTAAAATTAGTCTGTGTGGTATGGTGTCTGGCGTCTTAATCGTTATACAGAGAGTACAGTGGATCTTCTACAAAACATTTGCAGTCACGTACTACGAACACAAAAATGGAAGTACAATCGTTTTCATTTGTCAGTTTTAGAGAAGCCTTTTGCACGCCGCGACAGCGAATTCTTTTGCTCAAATGCATCTACTAGACTCCTAACTTGTTTTCTGTGTACCCTCCCCCAATAGATCCATCGAAATAATTTGCAAAGCACGTTGCTAGCCCTACTGGTGACGTAACGCTCTATCGCAATGTAATGGACCTGAACGTGGGGAGAATAATAGTTAGTATTAATCGTCGGGACCATTAGGGCAGGGTACACATAAAACAAGTTTGGAATCTAATAGACGGAGTGGTGCGAAACAATTTGCATCCACTACGTGCGGTTTCTTTAAAAGCTGACTAATGAATACAATTACATTTCCATTTCTGTGTTCGTAGGGCGTAACCACAAATGTTTTGCAGAAGACTTACTGTACTCTCCGTATGACGATTAAGACGCAAGATACAGTACCGCGGAGAGTACTTTTGACAAATAAAAACAACAAACGTCGACCGGGAATAGAACTTTCGACCTCCTGCATGCTATCCAGTGCCCCAACTGCACACCCCTGGTGTATCTGCTGACAGAGATAGTTATCGTACCAATCTTTAACGTCTATTTACTGCCCGAAAAATGCGCAGGACGAAATTTTATGACAGACATTTTTGTATTCCCAGTATGTGAGGAATCGTGTTGAGAAGTCCGAGTATGTGGATTTTCCTTCACCCTGTATGTCGAACCGTTCTTCAAAAGAAGTTATTGAAAATGTTCAACAAACACGACCATGGATTTTTCTTCATAAAAAAGGAAATATACCGCGAGACCCGTTGTGCCAGTGAGAAACATCGCTTAAACTACGCAGTAGAAAATGAGATATGTAAAAAAGAACTATTGTATTACAAGTCCTGAGACTATTTCCATCAAGAAATTTTTAATTACGTCTCTTTTGTACTTCAAGGTATTGAGAATTATTTGAACGAACCACACCACTCTTCCAATGAGGTTTGCTGAACATTATTGAATGTGACAGCATTCGCTATCAATTATGTTCCGAAACGCCGCGCATTAAATAGGAACTTTCCGGGGCTCATACCTCGGGTTCTATTGGTCATAGAAAGGTAGGGTGAAGTGTTTTGGATAGCCCTTACTCTAGGGACCATTTGTATCCCCAATAGAAGGATCATCTTACTGTAACCGTCCTACAGTACTGCTCGAAATTCGAATACTACACCGTTCCACCAGCTTAGGCAAACGTAGCAGATCGTTTGTTGCTTTTTGCATTAGACGTTACCTACAGTGGGCCCTAAGAGGCTTGTGGAAGAATCATTAGTTCATGGGTGGCTCCCGAGAAAAACCAAAAAAAGTGTTTTTCATCATTTTTTGCCGTCAGCAACGGATAACTAAATAACTAACAGAAGAAAATTGCTGAAATTTTAACAGTATACTCTAGCCATTTATCTAGAAATTCCATCTTCCTAGTTTCAAAAATCTTCGTCCATTATCGAGGAACACCCCAAAAACATGATTTTAGGGTACCAAAACTGAACCGCGGATTCCTAGACGACTACGCACAGAAAATGGTTGAAATTCTTACGATGTATTTCTTATATCCCTATTTGCAACAAACTTGAAAATTTTACGGGAAAGGCGAATTTGCTCCTGTTTAAATGATTCTGGCTGCACCAGTTGGCTCTGTCTACCTTC
Source organism: Schistocerca americana (assembly GCF_021461395.2). NCBI lineage: Eukaryota > Metazoa > Arthropoda > Insecta > Orthoptera > Acrididae > Schistocerca > Schistocerca americana. The sequence continues at coordinate 424,676,052 of NC_060122.1, forward strand.
CTCTGCACCCTTACAAATTTTCACAAAAAAATTTGACATGCGAGCATATTCGCGCTTTTTTTGCTGAGACAGGAAATTAGAGGGGCTCTGGGAAAGATACGGAAAAGTAATAAATACTGGAAGATTGTGAACAGTGTTTGAGATGTAGGAAGAACGAAAGAGACAGTGGCAGTGTGAGGGTAAGAGAGGGACACAGTGGCAATAGAACATATATGACAGTGACTGAACCGTGCTAGGAAAAGAGTGGGGGAGACAATGCCAGTGGGAGAGGAGTGAAGTCAAAGACAAAATGGAAGTGAAAATGAGAAACAGAATCTATGAAGAATATAGCGAGGAAGAGAGAGCAGCAGTGTGAAAGAGTGAATGAGATAGTAGCAGTAAGAGAGAGCAAGAGAGACAGTGACAGAGAGAGGAGACCGTAGTAGTAGGACAGAACGCAGGAGACTGTGGCTGTGATACTGGAGGCAGGACCGTTAGAGAGACACAAAGAGTTAATGACAATGAGCTGGGCTGAACGAGTCAGAATGACCAAGTAGGACGTGTTCGTTCCAAACCAGGCTCCTAACACTCCGCAGGAGCGCTTCTGCCTGTTTCCACGGTCATTGATCTCTTCCCCGGTTCTTCCATTTTCCTCTATCACACTTCCCAAGTACTTGACACTTCCCTCTTTCTTCAGTCGTTCATCTCCAATTCTTATTCTAATAGCCGATCTATCTTTCTTTCTAGTTGTAACCAGGATCTCACATTAGTTTATATCTAATTTCATTCCATACTGTCTCACAGTTTCTTACCCAGCTGTTCCTGAATCTCCTCCTCCTTGTTTTCCCAGATCATCAAGTTATCTGTGAACACCACTGCTTTCATCATGTCTTCTCCAGTTTCTTCTGCCACCTTAGTCAATATGACATCAAAGACCACAATGGAGAGGACACGTGGCAATGCACTGCCCTGCTTCACACCAATTGTTTGCTGGAAGCAATCGGTCCTTTCATTTTCCGCTCTGACACAGCTCAAACTTTCAATGTAGGTCTCCTCCATTCTTCTTGTTGTTTCTTTTTCCTGTCCCTTCTTTTCAAGTGCTTCCCAGTCCTTTTTCTATAAACGCTATCAAATTGTAAGTAGGCTGTTTAGCTTTTTATGTTGGTAACGCCACGTAGCGCTCTGTATGAAAATCGCTGACTGTGCTTTGTGCAGTCTGCGGCTGGTTTGCATTGTTGTAATATTCGCTATTGTAGTGTTGGGCAGTTGGATGTGAACAGCGCGTAGCTTTGCGCAGTTGGAGGTGAGCCGCCGGCAGTGGTGGCTGTGGGGAGAGGGATGGTGGAATTTTGAGAGCGGACGATCTGGACGTGTGTCTATCAGAAAGAGTAAATTTGTAATATTGGATATCATGGACTGATATATATATTATGACTTTAGAACACTATTAAGGTAAATACATTGTTTGTTCTATATCAAAATCTTTCATTTGCTGACATGCCTATCAGAAGTTAGAATCTTTTATTTAACTGGCAGTAGTGGCGCTCGCTGTATTGCAGTACTTCGAGTTACGAAGATTTTTGTGAGGTAAGTGATTCATGAAAGGTATAGGTTATTGTTAGTAAGGGCCATTCTTTTGTAGGGATTTTTGAAACTCAGATTGCGTTGCGCTAAAAATATTGCGTGTCCGTTTAGCGTTGATCAGAATAAGTAAAGAGAGTAATATCTGAGTACGTTCAGTTTTGCTCAGCTGTTTGAAAATCAAATAGCGTAGAGGTTTTCCTGCACTGTCATTTATATAAATTTTTCAAAGGGGATGTTTCAAAATATCATTCTTCCCCAAATTGACAGTTGTGGTCCTGGAGCTGCTTTGCTGAAAATATGAGGTCAACAGTTGACCGCCTGCATCTCGTGGTCGTGCGGTAGCGTTCTCGCTTCCCACGCCCGGGTTCCCGGGTTCGATTCCCGGCGGGGTCAGGGATTTTCTCTGCCTCGTGATGGCTGGGTGTTGTGTGATGTCCATAGGTTAGTTAGGTTTAAGTAGTTCTAAGTTCTAGGGGACTGATGACCATAGATGTTAAGTCCCATAGTGCTCAGAGCCATTTGAACCATTTTTGAACAGTTGACCTCCCAGGCCTGGAGCAATGCTGTTTTACTCTTTGTTCTCGACAAAATATTATATCACGTTATTAAAACTTAAACAAGATAGAGCATTTGAACTGTAAGCAATCCCTGTCCACAGGAGTGTCAATTTGTTTTTTGTTTCTGTGGATTGGTATGAGCGACTTAAAGCGATGGACTAGTGGGTATGAGCGAATTACAGTTAGTGGAGCTTGTCGGAGTAAGAACTGAGCTGCATGCTAAAAAGAACGCCAATACGTTCGTAAGCCAAAATTTTTGGGAAAATTTTTGCATCTTCTGAGGAAGGTAGAACGGGGCAGCTGGTGCTCCACTTTTCAGAGTCTTTTAAACAGGTGTATATCAACTTTTACGTGCTCCAATAGCAGTCTTTTTCGGCTGCTAATCTTTACGCTTAATACAAAACAGAAGGTCAGAGGGTACAGTACCGTCCAAGATGGGTCAGCTCTACTCAATGCCCAGTGCTGCTTTGGGATTCAGCTTCCTTAATGCCTGACGACCACGACAATCTGCACCTTCGTAGAGAGCGCAGCCCCGCATAGGTTTTGCTACCTGGAAAGTGGACAGCGTGATCGGAAAGAAGAGGAGAGGAAAGGCAAAGAAGGGAGCAAGGCGAGACAGCAAGCGGTGTGGTGTGGCGTCCAGATTTGAATCCGGCCGTTGTGTCGGTGGCGGCGGCAGTCGCGGCACGCACGCGGGAACTGGCGTTCCCACAGGCGAGCCAGCGGGGAAGCCGATCCTGGCACCAGCCCCATGAAGGCCGCGGGCCGGCCTTGCGGCCACCGGCAGCGCCACCAGGGGCCAGGGGCCGTTCACCCCGGCCGCCGCCGCCGCCGCCAACGCCGCCCCCGCTTGGCGGCTCACTCCCACGCAACGGTACTCGGCCCTCGCCACTGACTTATTTATACCCCGTTTCGCAGCGTCCAGGGGAGGGCAGGAGTTCACAGTTCGTCATTCCGACACGATACACTGGTACTCCGCAAATCACTGTGCAATGCCTGGTGGAGGGTTCTTCATACTAAAGGTACGAGGGTGTCCACTAAGTAATGCAAGACATTTTTTCTGAGAGCAAGTTGGTTTTGTTCCGGATTCCAACCACTATATTATTCCACACTCTTTGGCTATAAAACCCTATTTCAAACACAACCTCCGATCAATGCGATGGCTTTGCGCCACCTTACTGTGAGGGCCTGTATGCCCACTTGGTACCACTCTACAGGTCAGCGTGGGAGCCAACGTCTTGCTGCGTCAATAACCTCCCCATGAACCACATATTGCTTCCAGCAGAGTGCATCCTTCATTGGATGAAACAGATGTAAGTGGAAAGAACTGTCCAATGAAGTCTTGTGAGCTCCTCTCGCATGCGCGCACTTGGGCGAGGCTTTGCGTTGTCATGGAGAAGGAGAACTTTGTTTGCGTTTATGTGACGTCGAACACTCTGAAGCCCTTTCTTCACTTTCTTGATGGAGTAAAATGCACTTCCGATGATCGCTGCACCATGAGGGAGGAAATCAAACAGGGTGACAACTTCAGAGTCCCAGAAGACCTTCGTCATGACTTTACCGGCGAGGATGCGGCTTTGAACTTTTTCTTCGTACGAGAGGTGGTGTGGCACCACTCCATGGATTGCCGTTTTGTTTCCGGTTCGAAGTGATGAACCCACTTTTCAACGCTAGTGACGGTGTTCGACAAACTACTCTCACAGTCAGCCTTATAACGTGAAAGCAGTTCCACACAAATGGCCTTCGTTGCTTTTTATGGTCTTCTGTCACACGGCAGGAAATCCAGTGGGCACACACCTTTGAGCACTTGTGGACGAATGTGCCAGCGCTACCAACATAGACCTCCAGTTTAGCAGCGAGGTGTTTGATTGTAATCTGTCTATCACTTCGAATGAGAGTGTCCGTACGTTCCAACACTGCAGGACTCACAGCCGTGTGCGAGCTGCCGGCATGTGGGAGACCGGGCGGGTTTGTTGCGATGATGACAGACGCCTCGCCCAGCAGCTCGCTGTTCTCTCGTTCTCTGCCAGGTCTCCGCAGACAATCGCAAGCGCCTAAGAATATCTACGATGCTCTCGTTTTCCAGTAAAAAGAAACCAATGACAGTGCTGTGCTTGGAACGCACCAGCGTTACAGACTCAATTTTGAACGCTATGTACGAGGGGCGTCATCTATCGGAGTTTCATGAAACTATAGGGGCCAAGCGGGAATACTCCGCGATGGCCCACAATAAACTGCGCATTTTTTGAAGCGAAATTGGCCGAGAGAAAAAATTGTTGCTTTACTTATCGAGTTCCTCTCGCATAAGTGACTGAGGACTTGAAACAAGCAATGAGCAAACAAGAAGAGACTATTATGTGTTTTTTTGACTTCGGCAAAGCTTTCGACACTGTCTACTATGACATTCTACTTGCTAAATTCATGTGACAAAATGTTTCTTCGTGTGTCATACAGTGGTTCCACATGTAATGGCGGACGAAACAATCACTTGAGACATTCCGCGTCGATACTGTAGTGGGTCCTAGTAAGCCTACATTTGCTTCTAGAGAAAGTCGAGCGGATACTAAAACACACACTAAACACATGATCACTTTACAAAACTTTAACGAGATAGAATACTCAACTTGGAAACAAAAATCTCTGTCCACAGGAGTGTAAAGATGTACACTACTGGCCATTAAAATTGCGACACCTAGAAGAAAGGTAGATGATAAATGGGTACTCATTGGACAAATATATTATACTAGAACTGACATGTGATTACATTTTCACGCAATTTGGGTCCATAGATCCTGAGAAATCAGTACCCAGAACAACCACCTCTGGCCGTAATAACGGCCTTGATAGGCCTGGGCATTGAGTCAAACAGAGCTTGGATGGCGTGTACAGGTACAGCTGCCCATGCAGCTTTAACACAATACCACAGTTCATCAAGAGTAGTGACTGGCGTATTGTGATGAGCCAGTAGTTGCTCGGCCACCATTGGCCAGACGTTTTCACTTGGTGAGAGATCTGGAGAACGTGCTGGCCAGGGCAGCAATCGAACATTTTCTGTATCCAGAAAGGCCCGTACAGGACCTGCAACATGCGGTAGTGCATTATCCTGCTGAAATGTAGGGTTTCGCAGGGATCGAATGAAGGGTAGAGCCACTGGTCGTAACACATCTAAAATGTAACGTCCACTGTTCAAAGTGCCGTCAAGGCGAACAAGAGGTGACCGAGACATGTAACCATTGGCACCCCATACCATCACGCCGGGTGATACGCCAGTATGGCGATGACGAATACACGCTTGAAATGTGCTTTCACCGCGATGTTGCCAAACACGGATGCGACCATCATGATGCTCTAAACAGAACCTAGCTTCATCCGAAAAAATGACGTTTTGCCATTCGTGCACCCAGGTTCGTCGTTGAGTACATCATCGCAGGCTCTCCTGTCTGTGATGCAGCGTCAAGGGTAACCGCAGCCGTGGTCTCCGAGCTGATAGTCCATGCTGCTGCAAACGTCGTCGAACTGTTGGTGCAGATGGTTGTTGTTTTGCGAACGTCCCCATCTGTTGACTCAGGGATCGAGACGTAGCTGCACGATCCGTTACAGCCATGCGGATAAGATGCCCGTCATCTCAACCGCTAGTGATACGAGGCCTTAGGGATCCAGCACGGCGTTCCGTATTACCCTCCTGAACCCGCAGATTCCATATTCTGCTAACAGTCATTGGATCTCGACCAACGCGAGCTGCAATGTCGCGATACAATAAACCGCAATCGCGATAGGCTACAATCCGACCTTAATCAAAGTCGGAAACGTGATGGTACGCATTCTCCTCCTTACACGAGGCATCACAGCAATGTTTCACCAGGCAATGCCGATCAACTGCTGTTTGTGTATGAGAAATCGGTTGGAAACTTTCCTCATGTCAGCACGTTGTAGGTGTCGCCACTGGCGCCAACCTTGTGTGAATGCTCTGAAAAGCTAAGCATTTGCATATCACAGCATCTTCTTCCTGTCGGTTAAATTTCGCGTCTTCAGCACATCATCCTCTTGGTGTAGCAATTTTAATGACCAGTTGTGTATTTGTTACTGTCACTGAACACTGTGACTTTTATCACTTGATACAATACAGAATGACAGTCATATCTCAATGTATGGATGCGTATAATCTTCGATACACAGTTCTTGCTTCTAATACAACTCGAGCTGCCGGATCTGAAGCAAGACGACTCTGCCGCCGTTAACGATGTTTCCAGAGTGGGGCTGAGCTGTATTGCGCTCTAACATTGTTCCGGCAGCAGCGGAATACGAAACATCTTGAGGGCATGGTTATGCCGACGACTCTCTAGTCACAACATCGTTTCGCTTCAGATACAGCAGCTCAAGTTGTATTAGAAGCCGAACTTATATCGAAATTTACGGTCAATTGCGCATTGAGATATGAGTATCATTCTGTTTGTATCAAACGATAAGTTACGGTGTTCAGTGACAGTAACAAATATATTTTGACACTGCTCTGAACATGGTATGGCCAACGCTTTGCCGCAGTGGTAACACCGGTACCCGTCAGATTACCGAAATTAACTGAGAAGTACGGGCTCTGGTCTCGTAAACTGACACACGGCCGCGAGAGCAGTGTGCTGACCACACGCTCTTTCACATCCACATCCAGTGACACCTGTGGGCTGAGAAAGACATGGTGGCCGATCGGTACCTGTTCGGGAGGAGTTTCGTTTAGTTTTTAGTGAATATGGATTGCTTCCAAGTTAAGTATATCAGTTTGTTCAAGGATGAGTCAAGTGATTTAATATTTTGTGTGTGTTCTATTATCTGCTTGACCTCCTCCAGAAGTAAATCTAGGCTTGCCAGGACCCACTACAGTACCAAAGCGAATGTCTCAAATGTTTTTTTGTCCTACACTACATCACTTACACCTTACATCCCGCCAAAAGTGTTTAATGATCGGAACAAAAAGGTTACAATGAAAGGATGCAGTTTGAAGAGTCTCTCCAGGGTCAGTTTGTGTCCCTTATTTTTCTCACTATATGAGGAATGGAAATGTCAAACTTCCTAGGTGCTATTTTTTTCACAAAACACACTGCCAACGCAGTTTTAGTCTATATGCTCTGTGACATGTCCCTATAAGCGTTCCAAGAGCCAAGCCACGAAGAAAATGTTTCAAACATTCATTACTAGATGACGCACGGTCTTTCTGGCAAACAATGCTCTCCCCTGGAGTTCCAAGTGCCACCCGTCTAGGTCTATTTAATTTAGTTTTGATGGTGTTTCTGGTAAGCCTAATATGGTTCCAAGAGATAACACACAAGTTTTGGTGAGTGGGCACAAGATTCTGAGCTGCTGCAGAGATTTTGCAATTATACAGAGAAGAAGAAAGGTAGGCAAGACTTTTGTTCCACAAGATTTACGCTAGATTCTTGAGTCGGCTAAAGCTATGAGCCCATTTCATGTAATTCCAATGTATACAACTGACTTCTTTGATTTAAAAGGTGCTTCTGAAACACTGTTATCAATGCAGCCGTGTATGATCTCCAAAGGCAGTATGATTGCAGTGTTTCGTACTGATGCATCTCAATAGCTATTAAAAATTCTTGCTCTGGAACAGACGAACGGAAAAATGTCAATGTATTCAACAGAGGAAAGATCAGGGCTGATGTATGCCATGTCGTATTTCATCTGAAAAACCACCCATGTTTATCAGTTGCAAAACAGAAAGACCTGCCTACGACGTTGGCATTTCTGCCTCAGTATCACAAGGATTCTACTGTATACTTTGCAACATCTGATCCCGAGAATGGAGTGAAGTAAGAGACAGATGGGGCATTTTTTCTTGACTTTAATCTTGTTATTTTCTTGTAAAAGATTTAAAAGATGTGAAAAAGGTCGCTCACAAAAGATTTAGGACCCGTCAGTTCATAGAATCTGTTCCAGGCTTAATCCTAAACGCCACAGAAATAACTTTTTCTCCTTCTACAAAGAACTTCAACATAATTCTGGACCATCACTTAGAGTGTAGTGAGCAAGCAACTGCTATCGGTAGGAACGTGTAAGCGTCGTCTCATCCACTACAGAAACACAAACAGATTTTTCTCTGGAACTTAAGATAAAACTTTTAGAATCTACGAATTCACGTAGTTGAACCAAAAGTATACAAAGAAATTGAGAATGTTTTGTAATATTTTTTGGTGTGTACTGCATGTCCTTGTCGCTTCAGAAATATGCGAAAATTGTTTGAGGAACATTCCATGGGCACGAGAGTGTTTCTGCCACCCCACCCTCCTCCTCAGTGCCTCAGGCAACTTAACGTCAACTACTCAGCACACCATCGAACGAGATGCGGGCGTCTTGTTCCACCCAATTCCCCTGAGTGGCGGGCACCATCAGGATGACTCTGCACTGCTTTCTCTATTTTATGGAGTGAATGCTACGACGCGTCATCCCCATCTCGACGAAAGGGATTACTACTATTTGCTATTTCTACGAGTTCGCACCCGTTTGGACCTTACTTTTCATACAGCCTTCGTAGTTCAAATGCTCATGAGTCTATTTTTGCTTCTTGTGTTTTTGAGAAAAGAAACTCTGGTTGTTAATAGACACTAACTGTAGGCTGAATCCTAAAATACACACATTTCGAGTAACTGTTTAGCGAGCGGTAAAACAGTGATGCTAAGGGAATTAGATTATTGAATGAGACACTGAGAGTAGTAGAGGAGCTTAACTGTTTGGGCATCAAAATAAATGACGATGGTTGACGGCCGAAATAGGGAGGATATAAAACGCACTCTGGCAATAGTCAGGAAAGTATTTTTGAAAAAGAGAAATTTCTGAACATGGAATATAAATTTAAATGGTACGAATCTCTTCTCTTAGTATTTGTCTGGAGAGTGTCCTTCTACAGCAGTGAAATGTTGACGATAAGCAAATGAAACAACTAGAGAAGATTTTTTTACATATGGTGTTAGAGGAGAATGCTGAAGATTAGAAGAGCAGATTCGACAACTAATGAGCAGGTACTGAACCGAACTGGAGAAAAAATGACACATTTCTGGCAAAATAAGAGGTCAATTCATGAAACAGATCCTGAGAAATCAAGAAATTGTCAGTATTTTGGCGGACAGAAGCGAATAAGGAGGAGGGGGAAGGGGGTGAAAACTATAGAGGGAGACCGAGACTTGACAAGCAGACTCAAATGCATGTAGGTTGTAGTAATGAAGCGTTGAAGCTGTTTGGATAGGACAGACTAGCGGGAAGAGCTGCATCAAACCATTCTTCACCGCACAGAGAACAACAATAATAAAGTATCATTTGACGTTGCTGTGTTGTATGCAGACTCCGAGGACTGTTACGTAAATAGTGTCGTTACATGGCAGGCCATTGGAAGAGCGCGCCCAAGTGCCGAGAGGGTGGTAGTGGTGGTACTGGTTTCCGCGTTGGCCCGGCGTGCCATTGATTCCAGGGGCGCAGGAATCCGCGAACCTGTCCAGCACTTTCGCGCCTGCCCTGCCGTGACCGCCATCTAAAGTTGCCCGCGGCGGCCTTGCGGTGTCCGAACTGCCGTTACCCACCCGTCGGCTGCGCTACCCCCGTTATGCGGACCGTCTGGAAACAGGCGGGCACATACGACGCGTATCCTTAGAGCCTACTGACTTTATGAGCTGGACCAGTACATGCAGTAGGACTCTAGTCTTTCGCAGTGTTCCCACTAGTGTCAATCACGCATCGATTTTTCGGAGGCGTCGTTTTCGCATCTTCTCGGTTCGAGTCTCCAAATTCGAACGGAAATCTCGGGAAGTTCGAGTAGGTTGATCGAGCTGACTGCCTTCCATCGGCATCAGAAGTTTTTGATACAGCTGAATTGCAAAAACCTACAGAAATTTTCGTGTTTTGTATGATTCAAAGAGATTTAAAATTAGGAGAAAAGTGTCTAAAATGTACTGTTTTCTTTGGTAAAGAATAATCCGAGAGGATGACTTAGCGCGGCGCCACGAAAGCTGAGAGGTATGGATGAAGATGATCCGAAGTGAAGAGCTCAGAATAGCAGAAAGGAGATATCGTGTTTCGACGTGCCCTTGACTGCAGCATGGTGAGCAGAGGCAAGTTGTTGTATCAACACTCAATGTCCAACGTATCTACAAGGAATAGCGTACCATTCACAGCCGTGTAACAGGACAAGAAGTGATCGAAGAACGATCCTAATAGATAGAGACCACAATCGAGGGTGACGTCCTGTGTCAATCGATTAAAAACCCAACAGAAACAGGGGCTGTCAGTGAACCCAGGTTCAGGTCAACGAGTTTCCGAGCGAATGTTGTTCAAATGGTTCAAATGGCTCTGAGCACTATGGGACTTAACTTCTTTGGTCATCAGTCCCCTAGAACTTAGAACTACTAACCCAAACTAACCTAAAGACATCACACACATCCATGCCCGAGGCAGGATTCGAACCTGCGACCGTAGTGGTAGCGCGGTTCCAGACTGTAGCGCCTAGAACCGCACGGCCACTCCGGCCGGCAGCGAACGTTGTGGAGGCAACTGCGTGCAATGGGTATCTGAACTCAGTAACTCGCAAAAGCCCGTTACTCGCAGCAGCAAATCGAGCTGCAAGTCCTCAATGGGCAAAACAACACAGGATCTGAACACTGGCTGACCGGAGGGGTGTATTGTTGTCCCACGAGTTACGATTTTGCCGCTCAAATGACGTAAAGTATCTAGTGCCCCGAGAGCCAAATGAGGCGTTTCACCAACAGTTTGTTAAGTGTCTAATTGAGGACAGTGATGTTTGGGGTAGTTTTCCTACCATGACTTGAGCTCACTGATTAACTGCGTTGATACAGTTCGCTTGGCTGGGTATCCCAGACAGCAGACGTACTTCCCAGTGTCTGTTGCTAATCATAGTGAAACAGATATGGTGATGCTAACAGCAGAAACATTTAAACTTTGGTGGAGTGCGGAGGGATACAGCTTGTGAATTCGTAAACTGGGATTTAGATCTGTGACAAATGACAATTAAAAATACCATTTCTCGAAATGTGTCATTAACGGAAACCGCTGTTTTCGGAAAGTCAAAGTTTAGCTCATCCCTACTCATTAAGATTACCGTAACCATGAACTACGATATTAATTTCAATATCCTCGTTGATCAAATGTTGCATTTTTTCTAAATTTTCGTGATGAGTACTGTGTCAACAATCTCCTCTCCCAAGATGACAACAGCTGTATTTACTGGGTTGCACGCAAATGTTGCTGGATTGACGAACACTCGGGGAACTAATCGCACCTCGATTGTGACGCTCAGTCACAATTCTACAGAAAATGTCTAGAACTATCTGGAAAAGGAGTGAAAGGTAGCGGCCGACACCCATACAGTTTGGTACTTCTTAGGATCTAATCATCAATCAGCGGCTTCATTGGGATACTTGTGGACATGCTCCATGCACCGAACTTAGGTTATTATCAAGGTCAGAGGCCGTCGTATGGTCTCTTTGAGGTAACTCTTTTTTTTATTGTCCAGTGTGCTTATGTCTGATATGCGAGGAGATGAGTGCAGCGGCGTCGTGAGGACACGTCCGTGGCGGCAGCGTGCGACAGCCCTGCCGGAGGCACGCGTGGCGAACAGCCACGGCTCGCGCATTCCTTACGGGAACGCCAACGCTCGCCAGCGCCCACACACCGTCCCACTGCGCATCGCAGAAGCCAGGCACAAGAAGAAGCAATAGATGGTGTGCTGCTATCTATAATGGTATGACGCAGTGAACCTTACCCTTTAAGGTACGTTTACAAAGGCCATAAAATTGCACATTGCCGGCAATATCTCCTGACAGTACTGTTCGGCTACATTGCGGCCACACAGACTGCAGCCACATGTACGACAACATTACGGACCAATGTTTGCGGCAACGCGTTTCCAGGCCATTGAAGCGCCAAAGAAACTGGTATAGGCAGTATACAGAGATATGTAAACATGTAGAATTCGGCGCTGCCGTCGGCAAGCCTATATACGAAAACAAGTGTCTGGCGCAGCTATTAGATCGGTTACTGCTGCTAAAATCGCAGGTTATCAAGATTTAAGTGAGTTTGAGCATGGTGTTACTGTCGCCGTACGAGCGATATGACACAGCATCTCCGAGATAGCGATGAAGTGGGCATTTTCCCGTACGACCATTTCACGAGTACACCGTGAATATCAGGAATCCGGTAAAACATCAAATCTCTGACATCGCTGCGGCCGGAAAAAGATCCTGCACGTGCGAGACCAACGATGACTAAAGAGAATCGTTCAACATGACAGAAGTGCAATCCTTCAGCAAATTGCTGCATATTTCAATGCTGGGCCATCAACAAGTGTCAGCGTGTGAACCATTCAACGAAACATCCTCGATATGGGCTCTCGGAGCCGAAGCCCACTTGTGTACCCTTGATAAGTGCACGAAGCAAAGCTTTACGCTTCGCCTGGGCCCGTAAACACCGACATTGGACTGTTGATGGTTGGAAAGATCAGGCTTGATCTGACGAGTCTCATTTCAGTGTACAGGTGTGGAGACAACCTCACGAATTCATGGACCCTGCATGTCAGCAGGGGAATGTTGAGGCTGGTGGAGGCTCTGTAATGGTATGGGACGTGTGCAGTTGGAATGATATGGGATCTCTGCTACGTCTAGATACAATTCTGATAGCAGACACGTACGTAAGCGTCCTGTCTGATAGCCTGCATATATTCATGTCCACTGCGCATTCTGACGCACTTGGGCAGTTCCAGCAGGACAATGCGACACTCCACATGTCCAGAGTGGCTCAAGGAACACTCTTCTGAGTTTAAACACTTCTGCTGGCCACCAGTCTCCCCAGAAATTAACATTATTGAACATATCCGGGATGCCTTGCAACGTGCTCTTACGGATTTATGGACAGCCCTGCAGGATTCATGGTTCACTTTCCTCCAGCACTAGTTCAGACTTTAGTCGAGTCCATGCCACGTCGTTTAGCGGCCGATGTGTCTTCTCTCGGGGGCTCTACACGATATAAGGCAAGTGTACCAGTTTCTTTGGCTCCACAGCGTATTATCACAAACACCAGACAGTGGAAGTGAGTGTGGCTGTACTGTTTTTCGTCACACAAGGAGTCAAGTTAGAAAGAATAAAAGAAATCGGGCTTAATGAATGTGTTCGTAAGTGGAATACTTCTGAAAATTTAACTAGTGAACTGATGCTGAAGACGTACCTGTTCCAGGATTTTGCCAGAATGTCGAAACACTATTTCGAATATCTCGTAAAAGCAATTGGTCCGAGAATTGCTAATCAGTACAAATATGAGAGACTGCAGACCAGCTGCAACCCGAATGGCGATCACCATTTGGCTTTTAACTACTGATGATTCGTACATTACTTTCATGAACGTTTCTAAGGTGCACAATTGATCAGTACACTTCATGGTACCAAAAGCATGCAATGTTTTGGTAGAAGAACATTTCATTAAGGGAGGTTTGAAGTAAGAATACAATTTGTATTTATTTTTGTTCATCAGCGCACGCCACTGTTTAAATGATTAATTCCTGCCTTAGCCACGTCTCGTATAAGAGACCCAATGCAAACCATATGCAAACGTTTTACTTCTGGTACAGCACAGATTCGAAGACTTCGGATGTAGCCAACCAGTTGCAACGAAAGGTGGTTTTATTCAACCTTTGACCATGGTTTCGACTGATGTAAACCTATATTCTTCAGAAATACATATAACCCGAAGCCAATGTAACAGCAATAACTGCAAACCCGGGAACATACATGTCCAGAAGTACGCCACATACAGAGACTAGAGCCCCACTAAGTGGTAGAAACATCACATGTATCATAAAACGTAAACAAAAGAATAAAACTATTACTTATAAAAATTTCACATTGGAAAAAAATGAAATGATCTAACGTTAGTCCAATGAAAATACGTTGTCAGTGCACAACATTGTATACATTATTAACTGTACTGGCCTCTATGATTAGCGCATGTCAAGCAAGAATAATTCAATCGAGAAATAAAACCAATCAAATAAAATGATATTACACGTTATGAACTGCACGCTGACAGGCAGGAAACGGGGAACGTGAACACCAGGAAAAGAAGGCAGCAGGCGCGTGCGACGAGATCCAAGAACGCTTGCGGCATAAACGGCCAATAAGTGGAAATACTTGGAGGTTGCGCAAAACTAAGAATGCAGTAGTGAGAAATAAAGAATGTCAAAGGACACCAATGTAACGCAAGACATGCTAACTTTCTTTAAAACCCATACAAGACCAGAAGTGCATTATCGTATGAACAGTGATGAAGTTAATGCTAGAAGACGCTGTGATGAACGCCCACGACACTGAACGAGATCAGTATAGTGAAAAACGTATTGTAACGAGAGTGGGTAAAATAAATGGCTTCACAAAATATAAAACGGGAGAAACGAACAAGTATGCACAAATAATATATATTAGAATTATGAAGATTGAGCAACTCGCAAAGGCTACCGCCAACCGTATGAAGATTTTTTGCACAGTACGGGTTTGAAGCCTTCAAAAAATTTTCTGGAAGAAAGATGCAGCTGCTCAGACAGTAAATTTCGGCCCCTGAGCTCTAAATGTTTAAAGATCTCTAATTGTTGCCGAAGATCCAACTTGCGCCCATTCACCTCTCTGTGTAATAACTGTATCTTCAAAATTTTTCAGGGTATAGTTAGCAAGTAAGTGTTCGGAAACCATACAATTATCTAAATTCACTCCCCTCTTTCCTAGAAGGTGCTCTTGGCCCATTGCGAATAGCATTGGCAATTATTACAGGTCAGTTTATAGACGCCTGAATTGGAAAACCAACCACCAGTATCTTCCACTGTACGCAGAAGTTTCTTTTTCACTTGTCAGTAGAATGCATTTCAGTATTACTATGAGCGTATTATTGTTTAGCTTGGGTGTAGAACCAGATAAATTCCTCCTGCCTCGATGTCTGCGTATTACACAGCAAGACTGTAAACGGATTGTAACATCATATGTAGGGCTGAGAGAATGATACAGCAGAGAAGGCTGTGAGACGACGTCAGCCAATAGAATACTGACTAGGACGACACCACGACAGGAGCGGCACTTATACGAAGAGCCTCAGCCATCATCATGGACTGGCACAAATTTTCCAGGATCCCTAATAAAGCCACTCGGCAACATCTCGACCTAACAACGCCTGCCACTCTGGTTAGTGCTGTTGATTACCTCACCACAAAATTCCAATAGGCGATGAAGGCCTCTAGTTCCATTGTCCCAAGGGCTTTAACCCCACTCGATGACTTGTCTCCCCTCTTGTGCGAACTCAAACTCCAGAACCTCTACCTCAGGCGGTGGAAGCAGTTTCGTGATCCTCGGGATAAGCATCGCATGAAGCGTCTCCAGCGTGAATTCTGCCACCGGCTCGCCGATTAGAACACGGAGCCATGGGAGGACAAGATGTCCGCCTTACTCCTCCAACATAAATCCGAATGGGCTCTTGTCCAAGCCCTGCGGTGCTCGGCAGTAGAGACCAACCATCCCATCCGCACTGTCGATGGCTTAACTTATGATGCCCTCCCTGTGATAGAAACTCTGGCCAAAGCATTTGAGGCCCAAAACCAGTTACTCATCTAGGACCTCACGCCTGATGAACTACAAGATGAACACTATATTCTAGCGGCCGTTGCCGCTTTCAGACAAAGACCACCCCTATCTGCCCCTGAACTTGCTTCCACGACGGAAATCTAGCGGATCCTCCGGCGGAAGCGTGGACTGTCGGCTCCATGTTTGGATGGTATTTTAAACGAACACCTCCGCTGGTTCCCAAGCAAGCCACTGGTCTTATTTAACCATCCGACCGACCGAATGTAGCATGGAAGCATTTGCCCTCCATGTTACGCATCCTAACTTTTTCCTTTTCTAGAGGCATGTTACGTGTGACTATATTTTGTGCCCTGTTATGACAATGTAATTTGAAAGACAGGGTTCTATCCATGGTGACTCCCAGATAACGAGAATTGTCGCTCCTGTCTGGCGCCAGTAAATTTTGGAAACTTGTGGTAAGTTCCTATGGGACCAAACTGCTGAGGTCATCGGTCCCTAGGCTTACACACTACTTAATCTAACTTAAACTAACTTACGCTAAGGACAGCACACACACCCATGCCCGAGGGAGGACTCGAAACTCCGACTGGGGAGCCGCGCGAACGTGGCTAGGCGCAATAGACCGCGTGGCTACCCCTCGCGGCCCTGGCGCCAGTGAAAATGGTGGTGCAGACGAGGTGCTGCTTCTGCTGTAAACTCCCCATCTTCCTCGTTTTATATAAGTTTGAAACGATCAGATCTGGGTGGGGTACGATTAAGAGAGAGAACAGGCTCTGTTTCTAAATAAATTTGACCGTGTTCGAAAACGTGTCCCTTTACTTTTTGACAAAATGTCGTCACACGTAACATCCCTCTAAAAAAGAAAAAAGTTAGGATGCGTAACATGGAGCGCAAATCCTTCTCTGCTACATTCGGTCTCTTTTTTTCACTGTAGATCTATTATTCAACGGCAGAATACGCCAAGCCTGGTCGGGAACCACTCTGGACGTGGCAAATAAGTGTACCTGCTGCATTCTGACAATCTGGTCCTGCAAACTGATATCTTATGTCTGAAGGAGCCATGTGCTAGATTCGGGAAACTGACTAACTTACGCTTAGACGGCTATCGCAATTAGCTGGTAGGCAGGACTGCAAAGTGGCGCTTGTAGTTCTTGACATCAGACTGAATGTTGTTAAAATATCTGTGCAACAGGCAGTTAGTAACAATAGAAATCAGCTATTGAAGGGAAACACTGGTAACTGCCTCAATGTACGCACAATACATCCATACAATTGAGCCTTACACTAATATGATGAAAGACTTACCAGACTACTCTAGGAATAAGAACCTAATCATAAATGTGGAAATTAACTCGACATCCACCCTACGGCACTCAGACAGAACGGGCAACAGAGGACACAAGATAAACGACACGATACACGAAGAGCAACTATATATATTAAACACGGAAGGACAAACACATACATATGCAGAATGTGACGGATCAGGCAACAACGTAGGAAAACTCTAGCAAACAATAAATAACTCACACATGTCACTAATTGGACAGTACATGACAACATGACAATAAGCGATCACAATACAATAACTTTCGAATTAACACAAAATACTAACCGCACGTTGGAGAGGACAACAAAACATTACATATTCTGGAGCGTAGACTGAGGCAAGCTACAACAGTGCAAGATCACGACCTACATAATATTAGAGGAATCGTATATTACAAGACTCACAGCCTCACGCGGTTAATAGAACAAGCACAGCAACAATCCATAGTAAAGGCTTCAAACACAAAACAGAGGACTTCATCCCGGACACACGAATAAACGACACTAAACCGAGACAAGAGGAACAAACGTTAACTCCGTCAGCAACCAGGAATTTATGGAGCCAAACAAACACGACTTGCTGCATTTAGACGAGCCAAAGACATTTTCAAACATACGTTACTACAAACCAGAGATCATAACTGGGAACAATTAATTCATAGCAACACACACACAACAGAAGGTTTGGGGGGGGGGGGACCATACAAAATACGCACAGATAAAATTAATACCCCATTATATATATGTGACAGCTCAGATCGCTTTATTTTAAGATCTTTATACAGAGATCGCCCCAACAACATGTGTAAGTGATACCCCACTAATACTGGGTACGTTGCGGCAGGATGACAGAGAAATGAACAGATGGAGGACAATTGAAAAAATTCCTCCCCAAGGACGTCATTAACACAAATAGCTACAACACAACAGACCATATGTATCATACGATACAAATGCGGTCACCTGTCCATTTTCTGAAGAAGAAGTCGCGGTAACGAAAGCAAAATTAAAAAAAAAAAAGCGCTGGGGTCAGATGTTGTCCATTTGGAGAGACTAGCACCACAGACCTCTCCTAGCTCCTTAAGACTAGGCCTGGTGCCCACAATTTGGAAAACCTCAAATACAGTGATCCCAAATCATACGGACCATTACCTATACTAATACATAAAGACAAGTCGTAGTTTAACGTTGTTACCAAAAATCTCGAAAAGTTTTAGGGAGATTTACGTGAGATTTTTATACAATACTCTAATGAACGTATGGGGTGAAAGGATACACGTTTTTAAATAATGCATTAGCATAACTATAGATGCCACAAAAATACTACACAAACTGGCGAGGCTAAACTCAGGACGATACAGATAACCGTGGTCTGTAGTAAGAAAACATACCACTGTGCACTCTTAGAATCGGTACTCAGTTTTGCAGCAAGTACATGGGCACCTTGACTAACCCTCGCGAACGACAGAGCAGCAGTTAGTCGAGGGCAGAGAAGTGTCCTCCTTAGACTATCGGGAGCTTTCGGAACCACGTCGGTGGACTCACTATCTTTGGTGCCCCGAAATCTATTCGATTGATGTTCCGATTCATGTTACCTTCATATATCGCGCTGCACTTTACTGGTTGAAGATGGGTAGACTAGACCGAGCTAGCCAAATAACCGGTGTACCTTGAAACAACCAATGCCAGCTTAAACTCTGGCTATTGGGAACGTGGCAGGAAGAGTGGGGCACAAGTGATAAGGAGTGAAGCGACCACACATTCTTTCCTAACTTATCGTAACGGTTAAGAATGAAACACGCCTATCCTAGCCGCAGTATGGAGCTTTTCTTAACTGGACACGGGCCTTATTCCATGCACTTGTGCCGTGTCACATCAAGGACGCAACGTAGGAGCATGACACATAAACGAAACCCCAAGTACAAGACGCCAAGACGCCGTTAGAAACGAAAGTGAATGGACACAGTTAAACCCACTAACAGACCTAACTTCAAATGCGAATCAGGAGGAGTACTTTCGCACACAGCCATACAGAAGGCAAGTCTACACGCAGCAAGATAACAGACTCCATAGTGTGGATGACGATGCGGAAGACAATACAGACGGTAATACAATACCTGGTAAATAATACAAAAGTACTTTTAGTTATATCATTTATAAGCGATCATGGTCGCTTAAGAAGTGCACATTAGGCTAAAGTAGCTAGTAAAGTGCCGGAAAATTGCCAAACGGGCGGATAGGGGAAAGCCTCCCAGATATGGGTGGCACCGAGGAAATCAAATACTCGGGGCGGACCAAAACTATCACATCCTCGAGGATAAGTACCCGGAGTAAAAACCGGCGAAACGAAGAAAACTAACACAAAAGCCCAGACACGTCTGTGTGGTAACCACCGGTACTCTGGCCAGCGTCTGTCACCAATGGTGCGGCTGATACGAGCTCCAGGAACTGAAAATCCCTGGTTCTACCAAACTGGCGCAAGCCAGACGAATTACAAGCATAATGGCAAGTACACCTAAAAACAACATTACCCCAGGTGGACGATCCACCCGTCGCAAGACGGCAACCAGGCACTCGGATTCTGGGGGACCTGGAGATGTACTAAAGGGCGAGTCGGAGCGCTCTGGCAAACTACCCAAGAAAACACACACATACTTTGGCACCTTCAACATACAGACACTAATACAAACGGGAAAATTACACAATCTAACAACGGAACTCACCAGTCAAAAGATCTCGATCCTAGCGCTACAAGAAACAAGATACACGGATTCAGACACAATAGACTACGGAAACTACAGATTCTTCAAGAGTGGAACCAACAGGAAAATCGGCAAAGGAGGAGCATTCCTCGGCATGGCCTTCGCAGTAAACAAAAACATCCTAGACTCAGTAAAAGAAGTCAACGCGATCAACAACAGGCTCATGACCATGCGAATCAAACACGCCAACAAGAACTACACCCTCATCAACGTACATGCCCCCACGAACGCAGACAACAAGGACAAACCAGAAGAAACAGACAAATTCTGGGACAAACTCGAAACCACCCTGGCAAAAATACCCCAAGACAACGCGAAAATTCTACTAGGCGATTTCAACGCACAAATCGGCAGAGAAAAACGCTACAGAAAAACAGTAGGAAATTTCCCTGCACACAAATTCACCAACAAAAACGACACCAGACTGATCGAACTCTGCCAGCAAAACAACCTCAAAATCATGTCAACCTCCCTGATGAAAAAGCCCAAGAAACAAAAGACGTGGCGATCACCAGTCCACTCACTAGGCGAATTCTAGATAGATCACGTGGCAATCTCCTATGACTACCAGAAAGAAATCCACGACGTCCAAGTGAGAAAAGGCGCCAACATAGATTCGGACCACTGCCTAACAAGAATCAAAATCAAACTCACACCAAGAAGACAACACAAAAAGAAATTGACCTCACCGAAATTTGATACAAGAAAGATCAGAGAATCGAACATCACAGAACACTGGGAAAAACAAGAGGCGAAAGATTGGACCAGCTTTAAACAAAAAATTGTGAACACAGCCAAAGAACTGATCCCGCTGATTAGAAAACCCAGGCACCCTTGGTGGAACACTACCTGCGAAATCGCCCTACAAAATCGAACAGATTTCACAAACTACAACAGTAACAAAACACAAGAAACACAGGACAACTTCTATGAAATTCGAAGACAAACATCGAAAACAATAAGACAAGAGAAACGCAAATACATAAACGATCAGCTAAACTCCATCGAAGAGGACTTCAGAAATTTCAACACACGGGATTTCTACAGGACGTTCGCCAACCAAGTCAAAGGATACTCACCACAGAACCTCTGCTTCAGAAAAGAAGACGGAAAACTGGCACTTACCAACAAAGAAAACTGTGAAGAGCTCGCGAAGTACTTTTCAAAATTACTAAATTGCCCGGAACCTAACTCAACCTTCGAACCCCGAGAACCGGCCAACGCACCGGAAGACTCACCATCACCAACAAAAGAAGAAATCCTCCACTGCATAAAGAAACTGAAAAACAACAAGGCAGCCGGTGAAGACGGAATAACGGCAGAACTGCTGAAGAACCTAGGACCAAACTCGCTAAACGAAATCACACAAATCATACAGAACACCTGGACAACCGAAATCATACCTGACGACTGGAAGACCGCACTCATTCACCCGCTACACAAGAAAGGTGACAGGACAGACACAAACAATTATAGAGGAATTTCCCTGCTACCGGTCATCTACAAAATTCTATCAACCTGCCTTCTCACCAGAACTCAAGGACAACTGGAACCCGCCATCTCGGAATACCAAGCGGGTTTCAGACCCAACAGAGCCTGCCCCGAACAAATCTTCAACCTGAAATCAATCATAAAATCCCACATGACAAGCCCCAAAAAAATCATCTGCACTTTCGTCGACTTCAAAAAGGCTTACGACTCGATCGACAGAAAGTCCCTCATCCAAATCCTCAGAGAAAAAGGCCTAGACCAAAAGACCCGAAGACTAATCGAACAGACACTAACCAATAAAAAATCCAAAGTCAAATTCATGGGCGAAATCTCGGACCCCTTTGAAATCCACACTGGCCTAAGACAAGGAGATGGACTATCCCCGCTATTGTTCAACATCGTCCTGGACAAAGTAATGAGCGAATGGGAAGCTGAAGTCAGGAGACAAAACACCTGGAGACCAGTCACATTAGGAAGGAAAAGACTGGAAATCCCTTACCTAGCATTCGCAGACGACCTAGCGATACTGACCTATGACCCAACATCAGCAAAAACACAGATCGAAATCCTGAAAGAATGCGCCGAGAAAGTCGGCCTACAAATCTCTTTTGAAAAAACGCAAGTCCTAACAAGAGAAGGCGACGACATCACAACCAAGTACGGCAAAATTAAAGGGGTCACACACTTCAGATACCTAGGCGAAATCATCGAACCGACCGGAACAGAGAAACTGGCTTACGAAGACAGACAACAGAAGACACGGAAATCACTAGGCATGGTACGAAACGTCTACAACAAACAATGCATTTCCAGAAACACCAAGATCAGGCACTATAACACAGTGATCAAACCCGCCGTACTGTATGCCAGCGAAACACTAGCACTCAACAGGAAAATCAAAATTGAAGAAATCAAAAAAGGAGAACGCAAAATCATGAGGAAAATTTTAGGAGGAAGACCCACACCAGATGACTACAGACTACAGAAGAACTCAACAGTAGAAGCATATTCGAACATCGAGAACGGTATGAGAAAAAGGCACCTTAAATTCTACGGACATTTAGATTGTTATATCCTAGCCGGTAATGCCACCCGAGCCCGCTGCCAAAAGGTTGGCAGCATCAAAGTCCGGACGCCGTCCGCATAAGCAGCGCCAGCGAGACAGCAAATCGCCGCAAGTCTGCGCGCGCCACCGCTGGCTTCTGGTTTCTTAAGCGCTGGAGTCGCGAGCGCTAGGACAGTTCTGTATTCGCCGCTCAGTTGTATACTCGCCACCGAATTGTGTACTTGCTAGTCAGTTGTGTGTTCATCGCAGCAGAGTTGTTGTTTGTCGTCAGCCGACGCTGACCTAGCCGCTCCGACTCGAACTAGACAGATTCTGTAGACACGGAGTTCACTACTGTGTATCTGTATCTTCGTTAATAAAGATAAGTACCGACTTTTATTTAATCAGAGTGTTTGGGTTTTCATCTTTCTGTTCACTGTTCCAGCGGACCGGTCGGCCCGCTATTAAAGTGTGGCGGTGACTTCGTAAGCCGTTTCTACAGCGAATTGTTTGTCGCTACGAACACCGCCACAAAACTGGCGACGAGGCCTTCCGAACTCGTGTGCAGGGCTGGTTCAACTTGTTTCTGGTTATACTAATTATAGCGATAAAATTTTGGGGGCTGGTTTAATTTGTGTTCACTATGTCTGCCGACTTACAACAGTTGCTCTTTTTACAGAGTCAGCAAATACAAAGTCTGGCGGAAGCAATCGCCAAACAAGCGGCTAATCCTCCAACACAAAAGGAACAAGCACAGGCAGCGCCACCTTTCCGTGCTTTTGATGCATCAAGAGAAGAATGGCGAGAATATTTCGCGCAGTTGCAGGCGCACATGACAGTCTACAAAATCACAGGTACTGAGCGGCAGCTTTATTTAATTTCCACTGCAGGCGTGGAAGTCTATCGACTACTTTGTAAGTTGTTCCCGGAATCCCAGCCAGAAGCTTTAGACTATGACGTTGTTGTTAACAAGCTTGCTGAGTATTTCGAGTCGCGAGTTCATGTGGCAGCAGCCAGATTCAAGTTCTTCAGATTAAAGAAACTGCCACATCAATCTAATAAACAGTGGTTAACAGATTTACGGGGCCTCACCCGTCAGTGCCGATTTAATT
Organism: Schistocerca americana; assembly: GCF_021461395.2. NCBI lineage: Eukaryota > Metazoa > Arthropoda > Insecta > Orthoptera > Acrididae > Schistocerca > Schistocerca americana. Next base: position 424,699,533 of record NC_060122.1, read on the forward strand.
GTGTGTGTGGAGCTTCCTACAGTGATGTCATGTTACGAGACGCTATTACTCAAAACATTGCAGATTCTCGTATTCGTGCTGCTATCTTAAAGTTGCCTGACCCGTCATTAGAGACTGTGATGAACATCATTGAAGCCAAGATCAGCCATGTATTTCTCAAATTGCCTGTGCTAAGCAAGTTATGTCACGCCCGCGGCCCCACCGGCAGAGTCAGACTGTAAACACTAGCCGGCCGCGTCATGTTAAACACATTCGTCAGCCGCGTGTGCAAAATGATAGAGTTAAGTCTTGCCCTAAGTGTGTTCTTGCTCATCCTCGTGAACGTTGCCCGTTAAGAAACGCGGTTTGTCACTTTTGTCAAAGGAAAGGACACATCCAGACTGTTTGTTTGCGTAAACGCAAGAACAATTCTAGTGCTGCCCAGCCCATGGATATTCATGTTCTTCAAAGCCAGCCCGCCCAGAAGGTCGCGTTTAAAGACTCTTCCACGGTTAGTGTGGGTAATAAACTTGTTCGCAATAAGCCACCCACCCAGCCCTCTGCTACGCGACCCAAGCGTAATTCAAACGCTGTACAAAGTAATGTGCAGACTGCAAGTGAAGCGGGAGTTGTTGTTCCACCCGCCCAACCCACGAGTTGTCGTAAGCAGCGAACACGCTCTAAACGCGCTGATTTTGTGTTTTCCGCCTCCACTGCACCGATCCAGAGACAGTGTAATAAACTATTTGTGAAGCTACGCATCCAGGATAAGACCTTCAATTTTCGATTAGACACTGGTGCGTCTGTGACTCTCATAAATAGTGCTACGTATGCGGCTATCGGCCGCCCTAAACTTTCAGCGGCAAAACATTCTTTGGCTACTTATAGTGGAGAACAAATTCCTGTGTTAGGTGTATGTAGCGTGCCAGCCACATTCCGTGGCGATACAAAAACAGTTTCATTCACAGTGCTCCGCGCTACAGACAGTGTAAACATTTTCGGATTAGACTGTTTTGACTTGTTTGGCCTGTCTATCCAAGACAATGTGTTGCAAATTAATTCTGTTTTTGTTCCTCAAGACAGCATAACCGATTTGTGTAAACGATACAGTGACATATTTAAAGACGAACTAGGTTGTGCTGCGAACTTTGCCGCTCATATTACGTTAAAAGATAATGCTCAGCCTCGATTTTGTCGTGCTCGTCCAGTGCCTCACGCCCTCCGGGCAACTGTAGAAGATGAACTTCGTCGTTGGCAAAACAACGGTGTTATTCAACCCATTTCAGCGAGCCAGTGGGCTTCTCCCTTAGTTATTATAAAGAAACCGTTTGGCAAGTTACGTTTGTGTGCTGATTTTAAGTCGACAGTTGATCCTCAGACTGTCATTGATTCTTTTCCTTTGCCTAGACCGGACGAGCTGATGGATAAGTTAGGGGAAGCTCGTTTCGTTTCCAAAATTGATCTCCGTGAAGCATATTTGCAATTGCCCCTCGACGAGCAATCACAACAGTATTTTGTCATAAACACGTCGTTGGGGTTGTTCCGTTTTCTGCGTTTGCCTTTTGGTTGTGCGTCAGCTCCAGCTGTTTTTCAGCGTTTTTTGTCACAACTTCTGGCTAATGTGCCATCGTGTTGCAACTATTTAGACGATATTGTTGTGTCCGGTCGGACGCCTGCTGAACATTTCCGTAATTTGGAGTGTTTGTTTAAAGTGTTGTCTCAGGCAGGCCTACGTTGCAACATCGATAAATGTTCATTTTTCCTTACGGAGCTGGAGTATCTGGGACATGTTATTAATTCTCAAGGCATTCATCCCTCCCAGTCACATTTAGCAGCTATTCGTGATTTGCCCGCCCCTCGCAATCTGCATGAATTGCAAGCAGTTCTTGGCAAATTGACGTATTATATTAGGTTTATACCTAATGCATCACAGATTGCTGCACCGTTGCATCGTCTCCGCCGTAAGAATGTTCCGTTTGTGTGGTCAGCTGATTGCCAATCAGCCTTTCAGCAGCTTAAAGAGGCTTTATTGAATGATCGTTGTCTGGTCCATTACGACCCTAACAAGCCTCTGGTGTTAGCTTGTGATGCCTCTTCTTTCGGCCTCGGTGCTGTGTTGTCTCACCGAGTCGGTAACACCGAACGTCCTATTGCGTTCGCATCTAAATTGCTAAACAAAGCTCAGAGTAATTATAGCCAATTGGACAAGGAAGCGTTGGCTATTGTGTTCGGTGTCACAAAATTCCATCACTACCTCTATGGTAGACCATTCTATTTAGTAACAGATCACAAGCCCCTGACGTCACTGTTTCATCCGTCTAAACCAGTTCCTCAGCGGACAGCTCAGAGACTACAACGTTGGGCTCTTTTGTTATCACAATACCAGTATGAGATACTGTATCGCCCTACAGCTCAGCATGCAAACGCTGACGCGCTTTCTAGATTGCCGATTGCTGCGGATGATGTCTTCGATTCCTCTGACGACTCTTGCCATCAGATTGACGCCGATGAGCATCAATCCCTCCGGGATTTTCCGATTGATTATCGTCAGGTGGCACGTGAGACAGCTACGGATCCTCATCTGAGTTTACTATTACGTTTTGTTCAACGTGGTTGGCCGTCCAAGGCAAAGAACATATCGGATCCTGTGGTTCGTCGCTATTATCCGCAACGTCATCTGTTGTCTGTTTCGCACGGAGATTTGCTGTTACGCACCGAGAATGACCAGCTTCGTGTCGTGGTTCCCCAAGTGCTCCAATCCAAGGTCCTCGACTTGTTGCATCAAGGTCATTGGGGAGTGGTCCGCACCAAGCAGCTTGCCCGCCGTCATTGTACATGGATCGGCATTGATAAGCAGATTACGCAGATGTCTACAGATTTTTCGACGTGTGCCGAACACCAAGCTGCTCCGCCTCAACGCTATTTTGAGTGGGCACGCCCTGCCGGTCCCTGGCAGCGAGTACATATTGATTTCGCTGGTCCATGTTGGAATTCTCGTTGGCTCATCGTGATAGATGCATTTAGTAATTTTCCGTTTGTTGTGCCCATGCAGTCTACAACGTCTGCACAAACTATACAGGCGTTGACTTCAATTTTTTGTATTGAGGGTCTTCCAGAAGTTTTAGTGTCTGACAATGGTCCACAATTTACCTCTGCTGAATTTGAAAGTTTTTGTTCTGCCAATGGCATTCGCCATGTTCTTACTCCGCCGTTCCACCCTCAATCGAATGGTGCAGCGGAACGTTTTGTACGCACATTCAAGGATCATATGGACCGCCTTCGTGCTACGCACTCTCGTCAGCAGGCCCTCATCACGTTCCTGTCGTCGTACCGGACCACGCCACGCGACAGCCCGTCGCCTGCGGAGCTCCTCCACGGCCGTCGTCATCGCACCCTACTACGGTTGTTGCATCCCCCGGATCGACCCGCCGCTTCTGAGCATCGCACGCGTTTTCAGCGCAACGACGCCGTTTTTTTTCAGAATTTATCACGGTCGCCGTCGTTGGGAACGTGGTACCGTGATAAGTGTCCAGGGTCGCGGGTTTTATACTGTTCAAGGTGCTACTGGGGTGCACAGGAGGCATCAGAACCAGTTGCGCCGCGCTGGCCGCCCGGATTCTGCCGCTCGTTCTTTGTCCACAGATTTGGTCCGCGGCGGGTTCCAGCCGCGCCTTCCGACTTCGCTGCCGCCCCCAGGGCAGCAGCAGCAGCCGTCGCCGCTACCACGCCGACAGCCCGTCCCGTTGATGCCTCCCGCGCAGCTTCATCCGGGAGCGCCCCAGGTGGTCGCTCCGGCGCCTGCGGTCCCTCTTCAGTCGCCACCGCCTTCGGAGCTGATGGACGTCGACCCCTCAGCCGGGCCGCCTTCCCAAGCGGTGGCTGTGCAGCCTGTCCTGCAGCCGCTTTCCTTGGGCACCCCCAAGGAGTCTGACACCGCAGCGCCTTGTCCGGCGCCCACTCAGCAGCCGTCGACGCAGCGTCAGGAGACGCTGCCTCTCTTCGTGGGTCCCGACGCCCCGTCGCGTCCAGTACCAGAAGCTGCGCCCGTGGTCACAGGCGTGCACCCTGACCTCGGTTTTCAGTCGGTGTTTCCCGAGGCCCCGCGCAGCCAATGCTGGGGTGCGGACCGGGGACTGCCACCGACAATAGTCTCCGCCCCGGTCTCTTCTGCTACGCCTGCGGCCAGACCCCTCCCCCGCCGTCGACGCTCGCCACGTCATTATTCAACGACGGTGCGGCGATTTGGGGGGGAGGAGTGTTATATCCTAGCCGGTAATGCCACCCGAGCCCGCTGCCAAAAGGTTGGCAGCATCAAAGTCCGGACGCCGTCCGCATAAGCAGCGCCAGCGAGACAGCAAATCGCCGCAAGTCTGCGCGGGCCACCGCTGGCTTCTGGTTTCTTAAGCGCTGGAGTCGCGAGCGCTAGGACAGTTCTGTATTCGCCGCTCAGTTGTATACTCGCCACCGAATTGTGTACTTGCTAGTCAGTTGTGTGTTCATCGCAGCAGAGTTGTTGTTTGTCGTCAGCCGACGCTGACCTAGCCGCTCCGACTCGAACTAGACAGATTCTGTAGACACGGAGTTCACTACTGTGTATCTGTATCTTCGTTAATAAAGATAAGTACCGACTTTTATTTAATCAGAGTGTTTGGGTTTTCATCTTTCTGTTCACTGTTCCAGCGGTCCGGTCGGCCCGCTATTAAAGTGTGGCGGTGACTTCGTAAGCCGTTTCTACAGCGAATTGTTTGTCGCTACGAACACCGCCACAAAACTGGCGACGAGGCCTTCCGAACTCGTGTGCAGCGGACCAAACAAGAATGGTCTGAGGAGAGAAAAGAGGCCCTCTCCAAGAGAATGAAGGAGTACTGGAAGGACAAGAAGAACAAGCCTTCAAAGTCATAAGCTTAACGATTTCCTTTTAGGGAAAATTCGCCAACAATAACAATAATAATAATAACTAAAAGAGGTATTTAACGTAGTTACTCTTAAGGGGGGTAGGACGTCAAACGGGCCGACTTGGAGGAGCACATTTTAATTTCCACTGTCTATACTTTTACAAGTAAATTCATAAAACTTCGTCAGCATGACCAGGAAGGATTCAGAATTCACACTCGTGGTAGCGGAAGTTCAAAAACATAAAATATTTTTTTTACATGTGAAATTTCATCATTTTTTCACTTACTGTTGGCTGCATTTGTTGCTATAGGTACACTTTTCTTCATAAGTAAGAGAGACTGTTCGATGAATTTTGCACAGCATACAAACCATACTTACAGGTGTCTGAAACTCTAGAATATATTTAATTTATGAAAAAATGAATGAGCTGTTTCGTTTTAAACTTTATGTTTAGAAAAAAATCAAATTTTGTAGTTAATTATCTCAATTTTTACCACAGTTTTAATAGATTTGGAAAATTCTAGAGTTTCATACACCTGTAAGTATAGTTTGTATATTGTGCAAAATTCATCAAAGAATCTCTCTTACTTGTGACGAAAAATGTACCTATAGCAACAAATGCAGCCAACAGTAAGCGGAAAAAATGATGAAATTTCACATGTAAAAAAATTTATTTTGTTCGTTTTTTAACTTCCACTGCTATGAGTATGAATCCCGAATCCTTCCTGGTCATGCTGACAAAGTTTTATGAATTTATTTGTAAAAGTATAGACAGTAGAAAATAAAATGTCCTGTGGTGCCTCTCCTGCTCCAAGTCGGTCCGTTTGACGTCTTATCCCCCTTAAAGGTGGTGGCGTATTGTTACAAATTGCCAACGACAAGGGGCGCTATAAACCTGTAAATACTCTTATGTGTATAGACACAGTAATTAATTTAATGTACTGTGATATAAATATCACCCTTACTACTAACAAGCAAGACGTCTGAGGGCCAGTGGCTCGAAGCACATACCGAGATATCCACACTCAGACATCTAGGTGGCGGGGCTCACATCTCGATTTCTTCCCTATCTGTCTTTTTGCTTTTTCTTAGAATTAATACAACGATTTTTATATTTCCTGTCCCAGTTTATGTTATATCAAAATTTACAAAACTGCTAAAAAAAAACAAAGAAAGAAACAAAACAGAGACAAGAGTAAAGGCCCCCCTCTACGTGGCGGGACACGGGCAACGGTATGACCGGCTGTGGACGCCGGGTGGGACTGCTGTTCACCTCTACTCGGATCCCATATCGATAAACAGAAGCAGAAAGTGAAAAAAAGGAAGTCCTCCCACGACAGACATACTACCAGCTTAGTGCCGCCTGATAACCCCACAGAGGTCGCAGCAACAGTTGTGGAATATACAAAAGCGTGTCACACCTCAAAAATACGCGTAAGTGTTGGCAGGGCTCGCGAGCCAATTGTTCTGTACAAACTTAATTATCTATATAGATAGTTCATCCATCCTGAGAATCGAAAATTTCGACGATTTTACCCGTTATCTGTATAGATATTGGCAAGATATGAAAATACATGACAAAAAGTCTGCATCTTTTGATTGCATTGATGCAGAAGCTTCAATTTTTTAGACCTTACTATGTGACAAATTTCAGGTTGATACTTCTACTCGTTCCTGAGAAAAACGGGTGTTAACGGACGGACAGACAGACCGTCGTATAATAAACTTACTCTTACCCTTACTCTTTTGGCCTCACAAACCGCAGTTGGTTTTTGGCCTCGTCAAGCAGCTTCCTCCACAGCGTCCTGTTCTTGGCATCTTCTTCCCTCGCTCCAGGTATCTGAAGATCCTTGGCCATCTGGTCTCTACATCTTATTGTCGATCTGCCTGAAGATCTTTGCCCTTCGGGTTTCTCCTCCGACATTTCTCTCAACCTTGATCCCTCCTCTCTTCTACAGACATCTCAACCTCTTCCTCTTGGCTTCCGTCGCATGTCTGGTTCATTACCTTCCTCCGTGAGCTCACTCTTTTTTTCTTCTTCGTCATTTTCCTTCCTCACTAATTGGTCTAAATATCTTCCGCAAGATTTTATTTTTGGAAACCTTTATCTTTCTCTCTGTGTAGTTGTCTACTCTCCATATTTCTGCCCATATATTAATAATGGTCTGATTATAGTTTTTTTTATATTCTTGCTTTGGTCCCTCTTGATAATATTTTAGATGACAGTAGTTTGTTGAGTGAATATGATGCACTGGATGCCGCTTTTATTCTCGCTTCTATTTCTTGTTTCAGATCATTTCTGTTATTTACTCCATCCCCCGACACGTGGTCATCAATCTGTATGGTTTCCGGCCTTTTTGTCTTGTAATTTCTTTCTGCTCTCATGAACTTCGTTTCTTCTCATTTACCTCTAATCCAACTCCCTTTGATTTATGAAACTGTTTTCTTGCCCGTATTTTCAGGTCATCTAGGTTTTCAGCGATTAATGCTACGTTATGAGCAAAGGCCCGTCAGTATATTCATTTTTATTCCTACGCTAATTACATCCTCTACTTCTCTTATTGCACCAGTCCTTCCTGTATTACTACATGAAACAAGAGTGGTGATATTCCATGTTCTTGCCTGGCTCCTGTTTTTATTTCAAAAGCCGTGGAATATGCTCCATCCATTTCAACTATCCCTTTGAGCCTTCCAGTTTAACTTTTAGAAGGATCGTAATCTTCTTTCATATTCCAAACCTCTGTATTCTCTTTCACAACTTTTCTCTGTGTGAGCTACACCATAAAATAAACGAACAATATTGCCATTATTTTGTTATGCTCCCAATATTTTGATATGGCTTCTTTCAGTGAAATATATATGATCCGTGGTGGATCGATTCTCCATAAATATCGCTTGCTTCTCATTTATTATCTCTTTTAAACATGGTTCCAGTTTTTCCTGGAGAGTCTTCGAGAACACTTTGTAGGCTGTGCTAATTAATGAGCTGCCTCTATAATTTCTGCGTTCTTGATTATCGCCCTTTTTATGAATTTGTACTATGACCGCTTCTTCCCACTCAGATGGCATTCTTTCTTCATTTCAAATGTTGCTCACGAATTTTTGTACATGTTTCGCAATTGTATCTCCCCCTTCTTAAATAGTCCAGCTGTTATTCCAGCACTCCCTGGAGTTTTCTTGTTTCTGAATACTGTGACACTTTTAGTGTCAGCGGTGTGACTAAGAGCTCTAAGTTTTGATATTTATGTTGTTCTTCCATTTCTGTACTTCCATCTTCAACGTTTAGAAGCTCCTCAAAATTTTCATTCGAAATTTCATACCATTTGTTCTTTTCAAAACTGTATTGTCACTGTTATGTTTAACACCATATATCCGTGGTTTATATCCTTTTACGAAGAACCTAACTGATCTGTGAAAATTTTTTGCCTTCTCTGCAATTTCATGCCCTTATGCTCTCTCTTCTTCCTTCTGAGAAGTTTGATTCCCTTGTTAGCATTTTCATATGCTTCTTTGCTTCTGTTGGAATCTTTCTGTAGGTCTTTTTCCTTTGCTGCTCTTCTTTTGAAAGAAAGACTTTTTGCTCACGCTCTTCAGAGAATCGTGCATTTTTCTTCATTCTTTTTCTTTTTCCACACGCTTCTACTGCTGCTGCTTCCACAATTGCTTTAGTCATTTCCCACCGGCCTTCAGTGTCGAGGTTGTTACACTACCTTTTGTGCAATTGGTATACCAGAACATATTCAATTTGTTTTTTTGTTCTAGTATCTACTTTGCCTTATGAATGTCCTTCTGAGGAAAGTACGTTATGTGCTCCTAATCCCTAGGTTGTCTGCGCTTGCACAGCTAAGAAGTCTCACTCTATTATCATTACATTCAGATTGCACGCTCTCTATCTGCTATTCCCTACCGACTTTAGCACTGGCGTCTCCAACAATGAGCTTCATATCATATCCTTGTGCCTTACTGATTACCTCTTCAAATATTTCATAATTTTTTTTTCTTTTCATCCTCCGCTACATTAGTTGGGGCATGTAAAGTAGGTATTGTTATCTTTGTGAAGCTGCCTCTTAATCTTATAATAGATGTTCTGTCAAAAGTTGGTTAAAAATCAATAGAAAATGACGAAAAACATTTGTTGTCCTGTGATATAATTAGAGATTAACAGTTTTCGTTTGTTTTCTTTACTTGTACTGTGGAACCTTGCTTCCTGCCGAATTTCATCATTCTAGGACAACAGGAAGTTTTGATGAGTGAGTTTGTGAGTATCAAAATATGTGACAGAAACTTCCGTTTCTTTTTATTGCAGTGGCTTTAGACCTTGGCCGGCCAGTGTGGCCGAGCGGTTCTAGGCACTTCAGTCTGGAACCGCGCGACCGCTACGGTCGCAGGTTCGAATCCTGCCTCGGGCATGGATGTGTGTGATGTCCTTAGGTTAGTTAGGTTTAAGTAGTCGTAAGTTCTAGCGGACTGATGACCTCAGATGTTAAGTTCCATAGTGCTCAGAGCCATTTGGGACCATTTTGACGTTTAAGCGCTGCACATTGCCAAGGGATTTCCAAGCTTTAGTTTGTGACATGAATTTCAACATGATAGTTTTACCCGTTCCTGAAAAAAAAAAAGGGTTGTAATTGTCGCACAGACAAACAGACGGACAACATAGTGATGCTGTGGGCGTTCCGTTTTTACCAATTGGGGTACGGAACCCTAACCACTAATTGCTCTATGGGAGACAACAAGCAAGACAGCGACGTAAATCTAGAAAAGGCTTTCTATGTGGAAAAAAATGGAAATGAAGTCCCATGCTTCTTTACAGAGCGTAGGGGAACGATGCGGGAGACCCGCACCGCCTTACTAGGCAGGGTCCTAATGGAGGTGGTTTGCCGTTGCCTTCCTCCGACCGTAATGGGAATGAATGATGATGATGATGAAGACGACAAAACAACACCCAGTCATCTCGAGACAGGAAAAATTCCTGACCCCACCGGGAATCGAACCCGGCACCCCGTGCTCTGGAAACGAGAACGCTACCGCGAGACCACGAGGGGCGGACGCTTTTTATGTAGGACCAGAGAAATCACCGCGGCACTCACTTCAGCAAAAGTGGAAAACTGGGCTGCGCACTTGGTCGACGCATGGGGATGTCTCAAGAAAACCAATATAGCAACGCGGGGAAGAGATGAAAGATATGGAGACGTCTTAACCGAACCAGACTGGGAGTATCGACCACCGAACAGTAACAAAATTGCAGTTCCTTCCAACTGACGGCAGGTATGCGTATGACTGTGACGAAATCCGAACTGAAACTCATCCCTCACAATGCGTTTCTAGCCATATATTCTCAACTCCAACTATATCTATACTCTGCAAATTACTGTGAAGCGCACAGTGCTTCTCGCTGTAGCAGATATTAAGGTTTCTTCCATTCGCGTATGGAGTACGCCAAGAATGAATATTTAAATGACTCTGTGCGCACTGTCAAGCAAATAAAAGTGGCCCGGAGAACAGAGTTCCAGGGTACAAAGAAGCTCAGCAGAGGGAAGGAAATACAGTACTAACGTGATTATAGCAGATGTTGAAAGTGACCACCATTCGTCTCTTGGTACTTCTGGGCCATGATCGCAAACTGCTGAAGGCGGATCGAAGCTGGACTGCTGGAATTGCTGCTGTCTCGTCCGAAATATTCTGCTGCAGTTCTTAGAGACCATGAGGGTTGTTGCGATACACCTTAGGACTCCCCACACAAAGTAATCGGACACTGACAGATCAGGTGACCTGGGTGGACAGCCAGGGCCAAGACTGACTGACCTCTTTTAGCAACTCTGTCGGGCGTGAAGTAAGTGTGCTCCAAGGTTCGGCTGGTTGTATGGGCTGTTGCTCCATGCCATTAGATGTTACTGTAGGTTTTTCCCTCCCCCGTTAATGTGCAAAAAATAGTTCCCAAATGTTGGCAATGTAACGCGTCGAATCAGAGTTTGATCAAAGAAGATGGGATCAACAATGCGGCGTGCAGACACTGCACACCAAACCCCAACCTTCTGATCATGCAATGGTGTTTCGCGGAAGTTATGCGGATTCTCCGCTGCCCAGAACCTGAGACTCTGTGAGCTGACGTAACCATTCAGGTGAAACCAGGCTTCATCAGACATAAAGAACAGATCCATGTCCAAGCCATCTGCTGTTATCTCGGTGAACAGCTACTCACGAAACTTGAGGCGCTGAGGAGCATCTGATGGTTTTAGTGCATGAATAACGGACATTTGGTAGGTATGTATGTGCATATCCAGGTGGAGTATGACGGTATGCCAGTCTGTTGCGACAGGCGTCGGATTGACTTGGTAGGACTCTGAAGCATGTTCTGGTGAACTGCAGCCACATTTTCTGCTGTGCGGGCACTTTTCGGTATGTTTTTTGACTTGTTCAAAACAGATCCTGCCTCACGCCATTTTCAGACTAAGCGTTGCATGGCACTCTTCGCTGGCACTTAGACACCATTAAACTTCTCAGCAAACAACTTACCACGCCGTTTCCACGTCTTCGTTGTCACGTAACTTTCCGTAACGAACTCCGACTGCTCCACTGTGAGTACCATCGTCCCGTTTCCACTGCTCCACTCACATTGACAAAGCCCGCACTATGCTCTAAACCGGTGTGGATCACATGACGGGCATACACGTGATATGCGCGTCACGGAGTGCGGTTATATGTATACATTCACTTCGGTCGTATCCAATCGTCTGGGCCACTTTTATTTACCACACCCTGTAGTTTAATCGAGTCTTCTGGTCCCTAAGAGAGTGATGTGAAGGGTGTTTGTAGTATATTCCTAGATTTCTCACTTCTAAGTAGGTGTATAGTGACATTGCCGTACACATACCGTTTTGTGATTTTGCTTCAGCTCTGCTACAAGTATGTGATAATTAATTTGTGAGCTTGGTGTGTTTTTTTTGCTAGCAGTGGCAAGTGCTGGGTTTCTCGTCAGAAGGGAGTGGGTTCGCAGAGCTCGACAGTCCCGCTAGGTTGGCAGAAGGCTTTCCACGGTGTCTCAATAGCAGGGGAAGAGCGCCTGCTGCGTGGCAGACACTTTTCGCGGAAATGGCCCTGCTTCCCAAAACGCTTATTGTGGCACTTCCTGGCGCTAATCCGCTTGCCACCCGCACTGTGCCGCCGGTCGCCACAGCTCCTCCCTGCGGGGGCCTCTGGGTGAGACTTACCTCAGTCCGCACATCACAGAGGAGCCGCCTACCGGCGCTTCCCTGGTGCGAGAAAGTTCGTTGCTCCCCTACAAAATGACTGATGGTCCGATCCCAAATAACGCCCTCCCCCTTCGGATGCGGTGCAGATGATACTGACCACAGTAGTGAGACTGTTCAAAACCAGTACCAACCTGTTGAATTCTAATGATACTTTTTGTAAGGTCTGAGTGGGATGTTGCTTTCCCCTGTTTTTACGTAGAAGAGGGAACATATTCGTTCGTCAGATTGGTAGCAGGTTTACTCTCCGAATGGAGCCTGGGAATTGTGGGTGTTGTGCAGAGACCTTAGTTTTTAAGATTACATTTGCTTCCTGGTTCTAGTTGGTGCTCACGGGCATCCTCTCGCTGTACTTGAAGAGGCAGTAGCATAACTCGACTTCTAAGCAGCTCGCATTTAACACATTGGCTCATGTACCTCAAATTCTCAATTATCTACATTAAATAGCAGCTGACAAACCCAGCACTGCACAGATATTCATTTCACCAATTTTTTATTAGAAACTAAAACAAAAAAGAACTGTGTTTGTAATAAAGTATCGAAAAAATTTCATTTTATGTATTCGTGAAAACACCATGTAATTATGAAACATTCGTACAAAGAAACATGCGTAATGTTCTAACGTATAAATGCAGTATCCAAAGGAAAGTGATCCCGGTCAGTTACTGTACACTGGTGCAGCGGCTTCGCGTATCTACAACGCGATTTTGTAAACGTCTCTATGGCAACGTCTCTTCATAGCTCCCCAGACGGCTATCGTTTTCGCCTACAGCCGTTTGCACTTCGCAGTTGAAAGCTGCGAAAAGCGGTGCCAGTGCCAGGTGTCAGGGATTTCCTTGTGGTGACTCGACTGTAGGAGTGTCTTAGCAGTAAAGAATAAATGTGTTAAAACTTCATGCATGATGCGGTATTTTTTCACCCATCTCGGTGTTTATGACGCCGTATCTTCTGATCTATGTGTGATACATTGATATAATTTTGAAGGTTCAGCGGCACATGTGGGTACTCTCTGCAGAATGTAGTCAGAATAGAGTTGGTAGAAAAAAAGTAATAAATTTAAACCTCATGCATGATGCGGCAGTTTTTCATGCATCTCAGTGTTTATGATGTCATTTATCCTGAACAATGTGTGGTAGCATGATATACATTTATAAGTGCATTTGGCGGTATATGTGGATACTGTCTGCGTAATTGATTGGGAATGCAGTTGCAATTAGTATCATGGGAGTAATACATTTAACGTCACGCATGATGCGGCAATTATTCACACATCTCATTGTTTATGACGTCACATCTCATTAACTACGATGGTTAAGTGTTTCCTACGCCTATAGCTATGGTTGCCTGGAAATAAAGGATATGTGTACGAAGATGGTTGAAATCTTTTGAGTGCATTAGCAGGAGATGTGGAACGAACACACACACACACACACACACACACACACACACACACACACACACACACGTACATTCATTTTTAGTATGCTTATTGATTTGTCTTCTTTACCTTGCTGTTACAAGCTGTCCAGATGTGCAAATCTTCCTAACTTAACTTCCTGCAGTTTCAGTTAAATGCGAGCACCAGAATTCAGAGTAATTTAATTTTAGTTTGCAACAGTTTTCAGAACATTGCTCTATACTATTCATTGTCAATTGTTCACTTGATTGGATTGAATGAATGTTTTGCATTCTTCATCTGACTTACGTTTTGAGATCCCATACGCTCTACAAATTCCCTATGGTTATGCGACACTCAGATGACAAAAATTACTATCTACATTTCTAGGATGTTTGTTTCATTGTGACGACTTTCCTTTGGTTGCAATGGCCAAGCACAATATTAAAAATTTAAGAGATGCAGAAGTGATAACGACTGTCAAACACTCACATATTTTTTTTTTTATAGGAGGAGTAATTGGTGCATATGATATTAAGTCTTATTTCTACTCTTCCAGGTCTTTTAATTGTGTCACGCGATCAGTATAGGGACATTTGGCACATTTTGCATTTGATTTCCCCATGCAATAAATCAGCTAATTACATGAAGATATAAACGTCCTCTTTACGACACGGTACGTAATTTTCGGTGCTTAAAGGTTCCATCGTGATGGGAGGCGCGAACAGAATCGTGTGCTGAGGCGGTATTTCCTTTTGGGGTAGCAGACACAGGTCTGTTGTACGTGTTGTTAATCGGTGTCGACAGCAAGCTGAGATCCGAAGAAATTATACCTAACATATGTTAGATGTATATTCACGAGGCGCATCTGAATATAATGAAATAAAAAAATTGAAAAACCATCCTATCAGGTAAGACTAATGTATTTATAATTTAGATTGTTAAGTAGGCTTTTTCAGGCTCATTGAAATCTTTCTTGAAGCGTCTGCCTGTTCAGGTGTCTCAGCATCTCTATAGCGCCCACCTGTAACTAATAAAAAAAAAAAAAAAACTGTGACCATTCGTGCTGCCCTTCTTTGTGTGCAATCATTATCCCTCGTTAGTGCTATTTGGTACGAGTCACGCACACTTGTGTAATGTTGTAGGAAGGAGTACTTAAGTGTTTTGTAAGCAATATCTGGACTGACTTACAGAAATAGAAAGTTATCCCAAAAACAAGTTGTTCCGTGATCTCACTTTTACTTGGGCCGCTCCACATTACTTTTTACCAGACCTCTACAGTGTTCGGTGCTCGCGATCGGTGACAACGACCGAGGTATCGCAGTGGACTTGTATTCAGGAACAATGGTGCGCGAATTCCGGTCCCGCTCGCGATCTTGATTTAACTTTTCCGTGGTTTTCCTAATTTACGTCAGGCAAATGTCAGTATGAATCCACAGACAAGGACAAGCGCTCTATTTTTCTCCATCCTTTTTATCCCAAAAACAAGTTGTAACGCGTCTCTATCGATCTCGACTACAGTCTTCCTTCACTCGCTTGTACATCTGTTTACAACAATCGTAAAATAACGTTTATGATCAGTCGTGTTCGTCAGTGATGGCTTTGATTGATACGTAGGCGATTATGTTGATTCATCATATTTTATTTGCTAACTTTGTTTTATTTTAAATAAATATGTCCTCTGCATTAATAAAAAAATAATATAACGTTGAACAATGAAACTAATCTGTTAAAATATTAATGAAACAAGCAGCAATTACAATTACTACTATTAAAAGAACAACAACAATGAAAACAATAATAATAATAATAATATACAGCATGAGATTTTCTGCATCTTAGGTAGATTATGAAGATATACAGGGTGTAAATTTTAAGTTAACAAACCAGAATAACTCGATAAATAAGCTTCACACAAAAAAATGTGTAGAATCCAAAGTTGATTATTTTCGAGGTGGACATCTGCTGGTAAATTAGCCCGCCACCCCAGCCCCCTGGGGGTGGGGCGGGAGGCAACTTTAAAATTTCAAATGAGAACCCCCATTTTTTATTGCAGAATCATATTCTACATAAAAAAACTACGTACATTTTGTCTTAGACATTTGTTTTGATTCTTGGTAGTTGGCGCTGTAATTCAAGAAAACCCATGTCCTATTTTTTGCGTGGAAAATGGTTACGAATAAATAAAAAATACTTATTTACTTCGTAAATTTTGATTCACTGAAACCTAAACTCTTTCTCTCTCCCAATAGGGCGGGGTTTGAGAGAGAGGAATTAGAGTTTTACATATTGTTTCCGCAGATTCGGATAACTTTTGTTTGTTTCGTCGTCATGAGGCCACACAACTTTTAATTATCAAGCAAATCATCTGACTAGCTAACTAACCAACAAAACATCCTACTTACGAAGTAAATAAGTATTTTTTATTTATCCGTAACCATTTTCCACGCAAAAATGAGAACATGGATTTTCCTGAATTACAGCGCCAACTATCAAGAGTCAAAACAAATGTTTAAGACAAAATGTTCATAGTTTTTTTTATGTAGAATTTGATTCTGCAATAAAAAATGGGTTCCCATTTGAAATTTTAATGTTGCCTCCTGCCACACCCCCAGGGGGCTGGGGTGGTGGGCTAATTTTAGCACCAGCAGATGTCCCCGTCGAAAATAATCAACTTTGGATTCTACACATTCTTTCGTGAGAAGCTTACTTTTAGAGTTATTCTGATTTGTCAACTTAAAATTTACATCCTTTATAACTGGCAAGGACAGGGAAAAGCGTCGCCCATGGCTTCCAGTAGAAAACGTCATGTCATCTGACGAAAATTTCGACATTAAACCTGCAACTGTCTCGAAATCAACGACAGTGAATTGTTTGCTTTTCGTATCTTTATGAGTTTTTCCGGTAGTAACACTGTCGAGGTATGCAAAGGGCTTCTCCAGCAAAATCTCGTGGTCCGCAGTAGCTGTCACGCTTTGCTGTAGTCGTTTTAGAAAGGCTAGCCGACAGGCAAAGGACATTTTACAGCAGTAACTGCCATGCTCATATAAAATATCCACTTTCCTTTTACGTACAGATGACGTAAGCTGATTACAACGCTGCTGGTTTGCACTTGGTGTCTTGCTGCAACGTTATTGCCGTAAAAACATACTCGGCTTGTTAGTTGATTTGTTTTTACGTTTGTTTTAGTAATTTATGGAAACTAGAATATTTAAATATTTCTTCTCTCCTCGTCTGTACACATACCTAATCTTTAAATTCTTTCGTTGAAAATTCTAATGTATGTGTTAGTGGGGCCGCTAAAGAAAATAAAAGAGTATTATTGTCTAGTTAATTTTAATACTAGTCTGCTTACAGCTGAATAAATGCGTTTTATATTTATTAAGAAGCAGCTTAAGTGCCCAGAAACACGCTTGGAGAAATATAATTTGCATTCCTTAAGGTGTCAGTGTACATTTCCTGAAAGCTGACTGTATGATACTACTAGCAACTTTTGATCGACAGGTCACCCACACTGCAGAGAATTGACATAATAAGTTGAATAAAGCTGTATAGCACATTATATATATACTGCAGTTTCATGTGGACACATTGTCGGCTTGCAACACTAGACCGAAACATAAGACCAAGGGTCCGCTAACAATCGAAATAATTATCTCCAAAACAACTAATAAACTCAATTTTCCCAGAGCCTGTAGCTTCCTGACATTCCAAAGCGATCCACTGTCATAACACAAACCTGAAACGTCTCCAAAAAAGGTGAAGAATCGATCCTTACGTCGATACAATAGGAGCTTTTAACAATCCAAAGTACATTACGTAACTGTGTCCCAGCGGATATGGATTCGTGACATAAATGTCTAAGCTGTAGCACCAGCCCGAATTTGATACAAATAAATACGCTACCTTACGTGGGTACTACAGTATCCAAGAATCTGTTACGTGGAATTCATGCACTAATGCTTGCATTACACGGCTGAGAGATGTAATAGCATGGAATTAAAGTCACCAGCGATTTTGACCGAGATACGCAGTCTGGAGACTGTCGTAGCGATGTCAAGCTCGGTTGCATGTGCATGTTGCAGAAATCACATTAGTTTGTTGACAGATTTAATTCTATTTACATTGACTGTAAGGTGATGGGTACTATGCTACAATGTTGATTACCAGTCAAGATAGGATCCTACAAAGTATCTTCACAGATCTGAGGTTAGCTTTCAACTAATAAATCCCAGTATGTTACACATAAAAGAAAGAAGCACCTGTATGCCTCAAAGAGACGTAATAGGACGTCTTTTGTTCGCGTTACACGTAATCGATTTGTCAGAGAGGGTCAACAATTATCAGATTGTTTGGTGACGATGCTGTTTATAGGCAGGAAAGAATCGTCGTTGGACGATCTTATGGTAATACTGTAAACAAAAAAACTTCCACCTGTGTACTCTCTTTTATTTGTGAACTAGCGCCCCGCCCCTAACTACAGCCAGACTTGTCTGACGTAACGGTAATGAACTGAACACACAAACCTGCCTCGTGAATCGGCCTATCAATCAGTGAAAGCTATACCGAACTCTCTAAGGCTGTTCCTGGGATAACCTTCACATACAGACAGAAAAACTCGAAGGGGGAGGGAGGAAATTTAATTTATAGTATGTGCAGTCGTACAGACTCTTGTCACGCTTCGCTGCTCTCTGAAATTGCGGTGGCTGTTAACTTCACTGCTTCTCCCGCCAAATATTGCCTCCTCTCAAGCTGACTAGAGCTGTCTAGTCCATAGTTACCATCATTACCAGAAGATACCAACCACTCCAAACTCCAATTAAAAAGGAACAGATAACAATACATATATTATACACTCATCACTATTATAATTATAAATCATATGTAGAGATCTTCTCGTGAATCAGTCTACCCATGAGCGAAAAACAAATCAAAACTCCTACAGTATTCGTAAGATCAGTTTTCACATATAGACAGAAAAATACGGTTGGGGGGGGGGGGGGGGGACTTTAATTTGTAACTGATGACCTGCAACGCCTTCGCATGACTAGAGCTGCTTACGGGCAGGCGACTTGTCAGGCTTATCGGTAATAAATTATATATACAAACTTTGGTACACTATTTAACACAAATTCTAAGAAAAGGGAAAAAGCCGCATGATAATGGAATTATCCAAGTGTGACGGAAATAGGTAGATGTGATGAACATCAATAGAGAAACAAATGATTAAGATTTCAGTAAAATTGGATGCTTTATTCAAGAGAAAGAGCTTCACAAACAGAGCAAGTCAATAACGCGATGGAACACCTATGAGCCTGGTACAGGCGTTATTCGGACTGACATTGATTGAAAGAGATTTTGGGTGTCCTCCTGAGGGATAGTGCGCCAAAATTTGTCCAATTGGCGAGTTAGATCGTCAAAATCCTGAGCTAATTCGAGGGCCCTGCCCACAATGCTCCAAAAGCTCTCAAGTCCGGAGAGATTCGCCGACTTTGCTGGCAAAGGTAGGGTTTGGCAAGCACGAAGACAAACAGTAGAAATTGCTGTTGTGTGTTCGCGGGCATTATCTTGCTAAAATGTAACCCGACGTTGGCTTACTATGAAGGCAACAAAAAGGGGAGTATAATATCGTCGACGTACGCTGCGCTGTAAGGGTGCCGCGGTTGACAGTCAAATGGACCCTGCTATGAAAAGAAATGGCACCCCACGTTGCCTCCCCCTTACTAATCGGCCTAGCCTGCTTGCGATATAAAATATGACAGTGGATCGCGTGTGTGCCTAATGGATTTTTACTAATCGGATAAGGCTATCTTTCCCTAAGAAATAATACCGGTAAGTAGGAGGAAAGGGTACAACAGACCCTTCTGATGGAAAAGTCTACTAAAATTAAAAAGTAGTTAAACCGAACTATAATTTGAAAAAATGAATGTTATTTTGTGTATTCACTCACGAAACAACACTGGACAGAAAAGGGGTACCACTGATCATGAATCCAAAAGTTATACTAATGAACGAAAAGGAAGTAATTAACGGTCGCCCGCCCACTAGAGCAATTTACATCCAAAATCCTGTGCAAGATGATGGGAAAGAAAAACATGTATTGTTTAACACTGATGTGGCAACTGAAGGTTGCCACGTTTTTTTTAACACTAATTTTAAGTGAGTATGTAATGATAAATAAAACTGAGAAGTCACTCTTACGTTATGTTTGTCATTAAATTTTGAAAAAAACAATCGAGTAATGATTTGAAAATATGCAACTAAACTGTATGTTAGTATTGAACTTCGTAATGCGAACAATGACTTTCAGTGACCTCAACGCAATGTCATCAAAGATACCTAGAAAAAAAGCAAGCACTTTTTAATTTGCAGTTGCTTATTTTGCAAATTGGATTTCAAATTATTGTCTGAACAACTGAGTCTTTTTTTTACCGAGTTGAACAGAAATAAATAATAGAATACATACCAATCCAAACAGCCATGAGATCCAAGCTATGTGTAAAATAAATAAAACTTCCGCACTCCTAATTTTTACATTTCTTTAGATTTGGATTTTTTCCAGTGATTGATTCTCAAACTTGAAAAATGAAATTGCTTTACTCTACTCATATACTGAAACATCTGTTATACAACAGTTAATTGAAAGTACACTGAGGCTAAAATTCTTAAAAGTGAAATTATTCATTAATAAACTGGCTGTAACTGTTCAATTTGTTTCTTATGGCACTCGGTTAGCATATAAGGAAAAAAAAGGAACAAGGATCCTGCTTGGTAACAATGTCCGAGGACAATGAGGATACAATTGTCCTGAGTTTAACTGATTATTATTTAAATAAATGTTATCAATCAAATCACATTCAGTTGTGCTGCTGGGTTAGCCATTAATACTATCTACCGATGAAAAGTCTTACGTCAGTGCTGTGCATATGACGAAACTCGGAGTCGACGACGAATCTGTGTTGCTGGAACTGCTACTGTTGTTGAAACCGGTAGCATCTTGTGGAGCACGGCTAATTACAAGAACGGGCAATCGTACTTAATGCAGCCTCTTCTGCTCATTCACTGTCCTTACTCCTGCTACTAGACATCTGACCGCTGCATGTACATGATGCCTCCGAAATGGTACTCTCTACTGCGAGAGCGTTAACACCACACTTCCGCACACTACAAGCGCTGTAACCCATCTCCCTTTCTCCGTGCGCTCCGCGCAACAACAACTTACGCAAAGATTTTATAGTTAACAAGCACTGCTATTATCGTTGCTAGTGGATGCAAATAACAATTCCTTTGGCTTTTTCTCAGAGGTTAAAAGTTTCACAGGAAGACACAGATAAATACAATGAAATGTCAACAGACTTCTACATAAATTTACACATACAGTGAAGAAATGTCCTTAAATATTTAAAAAAAGCATTTAAATTACTAATATTTACGTACAATTCAGCAAAAAAATTTATATATTGGTAGCAGGTGCCATGCATCCTGCATTTTGGGTGGTACACCCAGACCATCACTCCTGGTTATAGGCCCATATGGCGGGCAAGTGTGAGACTGAAACCCATCACTGTCCGGGGTGTCTCCAGATAAGTCTTCGCTAGACATCAGGGCTCAGTTCGAAGAGGGACTGAAGACAATTCTACTCTAGCCAAAGTGATTCCAGTCCGAAGGCCTGACTGGAGATGCCTCAGACAACGGTGGGATACCAATCTGACTGTCGCCCGCCCTTTAGCTGACAATCAGGATCGATGGTGGTGGGTGTCATTTCCTTTCATAACAGGACTGTTTTGGTTGTCATTCGTAGCGCTCTTACAGAACAGCGGTGCGCCGACGATACTCATCTCCTCGTTTTGTAGCTCTTCATAGCAAGACATCCTCAGCTTAAATTTGAGCAAGGTAATGCCCGCCCGCACACAGCGAGAGTTTCTGCTGTTTGTCTTCGTGTTGTCATACCCTACCTTGGCCAACAATGTCACCGGATCTCTCCCCAATTAAGAACATTTGGAGTATTATGGGCAGGACCCACAAACAGCTCGGGATTTTGACGATCTAAGGCACCAATTGGACAGAATTTGGCACGATATCCTTCAGGAGGACATCCAATGACTATATCAATCAATGTTCATCCGAAAGACTGTTCGTTAGTGTCAGAGGTGGACCAACGCGTTGAATAAATCATCCAGTTTCTGTGAAATGGCAATCATAAGTGTGTCGGTACATGTACACATCACATCTACCGTCCGTCCCCGGTAGCTGAGTGGACGTCGGCACGGTAGCTCAGCGTGTTCGGTCAGAGAGCTGGTTGGCCTCTGTAATAAAAAAAAACTGATTGGAACGATCAACAAACGAACTTGAACGGATGTCATGTGACATCCGCAATGACCAAACACAACGATAAAAAAAGTGGTCAGGGCGACAGAATGTCAATCCTAAGGGCCCGTGTTCGATTCCCGGCTGGGTCGGAGATTTTCTGCGCTCTGGGACTGGGTGTTATGTTGTCCTAATCATCATCTTTTTATCCCCATCGACGAGAAAGTCGTCGAAGTGGCGTCAAATCGATAGACTTGCGCCCGGCGAACTGTCTACCCGACGGGAGGCCATAGTCACACGATGTTTTATTTATCAAATCTACCTATTTCCTTCCCATTCAGATAATTCCTTTGTGGTGCTGTTGTCTAGCTGATCAATATCGCTATCAGATAGATACCTTTCAGATATACTTACCAACACACCAACGAAAAGATTTTGCGAGTCTAATACAGTACGCGAAATTAAAAAAATTGTCGATACTTTTGAACACACCTTACACAAATATTGTTCTTTGTGCCTCGTTCTGATCATTTAGCACAACAGACAGCTCCACATCTCTGACGGTGCTCCTATGCCGTGTTAGTTTTCGAAACGTGAGTCTTATGGTTCGTTCAAATGGTTCAAATGGCTCTGAGCACTTCTGAGGTCAACAGTCCCCTAGAACTTAGAACTACGTAAACCTAACCAACCTAAGGACATCGCACACATCTATGCCCGAGGCAGGATTCGAACCTGCGACCGTAGCGGTCGCGCGGTTCCAGATTGAAGCGCCTAGAACCGCTCGGTCACTCCGGCCAGCTCTTATGGTTCGTGTCCATGTGATGTTGATAAGTTAACCATTTAAAGCAGACGCCTTTTTTGTGATTTGCGCTGGTTCTCTCTGGCACACGGTTTCCACACAGGCTGTACCGAAGGAACTTGACGCCCCACATGGGCTACAGCCTCACGTCACAACAACTGACTTTATCACAGTTTCGTGGAAGTCGTATTAAAGTGATGGACTGGACATTTCGGTAAAAAATTATTATCAGTATAAGTATACCAAAATTTTTGTATATTTCATTGCAGTTAAAAAATGTGTTATAATATGAAAAAAATACAAATGAAACAAAAAGACCTGTACAATGTGCCCGGGGCTCGAAAAACAGATTCGCTGTTCTCCAGCCAGATGCCTTGGTCGTTATGCTAGTTGCGCTGTCGTTGAACAGCGGTTACCTTACGGCTCCATAATCTGGAGTAGAAGAAGTTTCTCCCTCTATGTCTTGGAGAATATGCGTTTGCAAATATGTGATCACGAGATATGCTCAACTTCTGATAGTCTGTCGATTCCTTAAATTTTGAATCGACTTCACGTCGTAAACTTTAGGGGTGGTTTCCTTAAAAAAGGGACGTTATTGATT
Source organism: Schistocerca americana (assembly GCF_021461395.2). NCBI lineage: Eukaryota > Metazoa > Arthropoda > Insecta > Orthoptera > Acrididae > Schistocerca > Schistocerca americana. The sequence continues at coordinate 424,722,761 of NC_060122.1, forward strand.
CAAAATACCTCAGAGTCTTTCATTTTATGTTGTACACAAGCAACCTGTGGGTATGAGCAGAACGGTTGGCCGTGTTTGAGGCCTTCCCCTTGTAAGCTATTTCTCCGAAATCTATTTTCTTCCTGGTGTGTGAGTTCCGCATTGCATGCACAACAACTTCTGTGACATTTGGAAGATAGTAGTGATGATTTATGGGTAAGGGTGCTCAACAGTAACATAATAAGCGCCCTTGTATGGACGATATATAGAAGGGCGTGGCGAAAATCTATTAAAAAAAAAAGTTGCATTCTCCCACAAGAATTGAAAGCAAATCCCGATAAGGTGAGCATCAGAAAAGCGCTTAATAAAATACGAACGAAATGCAGTAGAACAGCTAGATAGTCGGCCGGAGTGACCGAGCGGTTCTAGGTTCTTCAGTATGAAACCGCGCGGCCGCTACGGTCGCAGGTTCGAATCCTGCCCCGGGTATGGATGTGTGTGATGTCCTTAGGTTAGTTAGGTTTAAGTAGTTCTAAGTTCTAGGGAACTGATGACCCCAGATGTTAAGTCCCATAGTGCTCAGAGCCATGTGATTTGATTTTAACCAGACAAAATCAAGAATATAGTACGAGTACTGACACGGTTAAAAGGGGACTGATAACAGTGGCTGGATGATTGCTTGGGCATAGTGGGTGACCGAGCCACTCTGTGACGAATTAAAATACCACATCCAGTATTTTGGGAAAAATTCCAGACATCTCACAAACTCTTAAAACGTGAACCACACTCGCCTCATTGTCAGAATAGAGAGCACGTCCTGTGAGAATTCCAGATCAACTCTCAGGTTGTCACATAAAACACATTCAATTAAAATACGCCGTATAGACAGCTGTGTCCCACATTTGTGACACACTGGGGTCTCCTTGCGACGTAAGAGAAAGCCATGTGTCAACGGGCAATGTACCACTGTAAGTCGTGAAAGGGCTATCTCTTTAGCCCTTTGCGGTCGAAAGGAGAGAAGCCATGGTTACACTGAAGGTTTTGCGGAACGTAATTTATTATTTCTCACATCCAGTCACTAAGCCTCCCACCAACACATGGTCTTCTTGGTCACAAATGAGGTGACAACCTGCAGTGGGACTCAAGAGCGAACAGAAGACGGAAGGGTGCAAGTTTCCGTGGCAGCCACATCAGCCACCCCGAATCCCTACGTGCAGAAAGTCATTTCCTTGTCTTGTCTTTGCAAGAGAAGGAGAGCATCTTGCACTTATTGAACCATCCGATCCAATGGGTACATCTGACCAATAGTGAGAAGCGGTCTTTGAGAATCGAAACAGATGAGGAATTGAAACTTCAGGGCAGATTAAAACTGTGTGCCGGGCCGAGACTCGAACTCGGGACCTTTGCCTTTCGCGGGTTCGCAGGAGAGCTTCTGTGAAGTTTGGTAGTTAGGAGACGAGGTACTGGCGGAATTGAAGCTGTAAGAACGGGGCGTGAGTCGTGCTTGGGTAGCTCAGATGGTGACCACTTGCCCGCGAAAGACAAAGGTCCCGAGTTCGAGTCTCGGTCCGGCAAACAGTTTTAATCTGCCAGGAAGTTTCATATCAGCGCACAATCCGCTGTAGAGTGAAAATTTCATTCTAGATGAGGAATTTCTTGTCATGACGTCGTCTCACCTGCTCCACTGCTCGCAGGATAGGAAACAATGCCGCGTAATGAATTGAAAACTCTTCTTGGAGCACTACACAATGGACATTGTCGGGGAAAATGACAGAGCCACCGATAAAATCTACCTCCTTAGACAAAAAAATGTCGTGTGACGAGGGCCTCCCGTCGGGTAGCCCAGCTCGCCTGGTACAAGTCTTTCGATTTGACGCCACTTCGGCGACTTGCGCGCCGATGAGGATGAAATGATGATGATTAGGACAACACAACACCCAGTCCCTGAGCAGAGAAAATTTCCAACCCAACCGGGTATCGAACCCGGGCCCTTAGAATTGACAGTCTGTCGCGCTGATCACGTTTTCTTTTTTTATCTCATTTTGTTCGTTTTCGTTCGTTGTAGCTGCTCGGGGCGGACGTCGCAAGACACCCATTTCAGTTCGTCGTTGTTCCATTAACTCAGTTTGTTTATTACAGAGGGCAGCTAACCCTCTGACCGAAGGCGCTGAGTTACCGTGCCGGCATTACTCAGCTACCGGGGGCGGACTCCTTAGACGCATACCTGTAGACAGTAATAAAACCTGGGTGGTGATGTAAAATGTTGTGGACTGGCAAGACAGCCAATCCACTATGACAGGAAGCCGAAAGGCACGCGTTTAAGCTCACGCAGGATGGCGTGAGGTCTGGAACAGGACAAGGTCTTTATAGTAGTAAAAATAGTACGTAGCTTCTGGAATACTTAACTTTAATCCATAATTGGTTAACATCGGTCTGACGGTACATGCATCACAAGATAAATAGCAATTGATAATGGCGCCTTGCTAGGTCGTAGCAAATGACGTAGCTGAAGGCTATGCTAACTATCGTCTCGGCAAATGAGAGCGTAATTTGTCAGTGAACCATCACTAGCAAAGTCGGCTGTACAACTGGGGCGAGTGCTAGGACGTCTCTCTAGACCTGCCGTGTGGCGGCGCTCGGTCTGCAATCACTGATAGCGGCGACACGCGGGTCCGACGTACACTACCGGACCGCGGCCGATTTAAAGGCTACCACCTAGCAAGTGTGGTGTCTGGCGATGACACCACATAAAATCTCATTAATTTTGTTTTAAAATGTAGTCTGGGGTTTGGCAGGTAGAAGAAGAGGTATTAGTGGAAATGGATCTGTGTAGGCGGGTCTTGAGTCCTGCGTAGTTAGCTCAGCAGTTGTCCCCAGAAGGCAAACGTGCTAGGTCCCAGCCTAATTAACAGCTTTTATCTGCCAGGAAATTTCATCCTTCAAAATGTCCAAGTTTCGACACACAGCAATTCACCATGTAACTATAAAACATTCAGTTCTTGCTCCGTCTTGAGCTGACCTTTCCACTTCGGCAGCTCTGCTTCCTGGCGCCGGTGTCGGCATCGCGGACCACTAGTGGCAGGTGACGAGAATCCGTACAGGCGGCTCGAAAGCAGAACCGCCACAAGAGATTAGGATTCAGACGCGATTCTTGAGCCTGCAGCCCGCCAAGATCGGATTACGCGTTCAGCAGAAGAGCCAGCCGAGTACGTGTGTGTGTGGCTTGCATTTCTGCGCGCCGCGTTCTGCGCGGCGGCGGCGGCGGCGCTAGCGGCGCGGCGCGCGTCTTCCGGAAGTGCGTGGCATAGCGCAGGCCGGTGGCGGAGCGCGCGCGCGCGACGTAGGCGGGACCTTGCCCCCGAGGCGCGCCATCTCGCGGACTTCCTGGTAGCGCGCGTGCCAGGCGACCGCCGCGGCGGCCGAGCCAAGGACGCCGGTCGTGCGTGGCCGGCCGGGTCGCGGCTCGCGGGCATTCCTCGCGCTACCCCTGCTCATCGCGCATGCCGGCCGCCGCGCCGCAAGGTCGAGGACGAACGACAACCCCGGGGTGCCGCGCCAGGACAGACGCTTCGCGCATCGCCGCTCCCGTTGCCCGCCTGCCGTGGCGCCCACTGACACCTCTCCTCTGTCAGTACCTCGACGCCTCGACTGCCATCTGGTGGCAGGTCACTAATTCACCCTTTGGCACTGTTCATTTGAAAAACGTGTGGATAAAATTCCATCGTCATAAACGCAAATTTCCTTTATTGATCACCGGTTTAGGCAGATCTACACTACTGGCCATTAAAATTGCTACACCAAGAAAAAATGCAGATGATAAACGGGTATTCATTGGACAAATATATTATATTAGAACTGATATGTGATTACATTTTCACGCAATTTGCGTGCATAGATCCTGATAAATCAGTACTCAGAACAACCACCTCTGGCCGTAATAACGGCCTTGATACGCCTGGGCATTGAGTCAAACAGAGCTTGGCTGGCGTGTACAGCCACAGCTGTCCATGCAGCTTCAACACGATACCACAGTTCATCAAGAGTAGTGATTGGCGTATTGTGACGAGCCAGTTGCTCTGCCACCATTGACCGGACGTTTTCAGTTGGTGAGAGATCTGGAGAATGTGCTGGCCAGGACAGCAGTCTTACATTTTCTGTATCCAGAAAGGCCCGCACAGGACCTGCAACATGCGGTCGTGCATTATCCTGCTGAAATGTAGGGTTTCGCAGGGATCGAATGAAGGGTAGAGCCAAGGGTCGTTACACGTCTGAAATGTAACGTCCACTGTTCAAAGTGCCGTCAAGGCGAACAAGAGGTGACCGAGACGTGCAACCAAAGGCACCCCATACCATCACGCCAGGTGATACGCCGCTACGGCGATTTCGAATACACGCCTCCAATGTGCGTTCACCGTGATGCCGCCAAACACGGAGACCATCATGATGCTGTAAACAGAACATGGATTCATCCGAAAAAATGACGTTTTGCCATTCGTGCACCCAGGTTCCTCGTTGAGTACACCATCGCAGGCGCTCCTGTCTGTGATGCAGCGTCATGGGTAACCGCAGCCATTCTCCGAGCTGATAGTCCATGCTGCTGCAAACGTAGTGGAACTGTTCGTGCAGATGGTTGTTGTCTCGCAAACGGCCCCATCTGTTGACTCAGGGATCGAGACGTGGCTGCACGATCCGTTACAGCCATGCGGATAAGATGCCTGTCATCTCGACTGCTAGTGCTACGAGGCCTTTGGGATCCAGCACGGCGTTCCGTATTACCTTCCTGAAACCACCGATTCCATATTCTGCTAACAGTCATTGGATCTCGACCAACGTGAGCAGCAATGTCGCGATATGATAAACTGCAATCGCGATAGGCTACAATCCGATCTTTATCAATGTCGGAAACGTGATGGTACGCATTTCTCCTCCTTACACGAGGCATCACAGCAACGTTTCACCAGGCAGCGCCGGTCAACTGCTGTTTGTGTATGAGAAATCGGTTGGAAACTTTCCTCATGTCAGCACGTTGTAGGTGTCGCGACCGGCGCCAACCTTGTGTGAATGCTCTGAAAAGCTCATCATTTGCATATCACAGCATCTTCTTCCTGCCGGTTAAATTTCGCGTCTGTAGCACGTCATCTTCGTGGTGTGCTATTTTAATGGCCAGTAGTGTAAAATAAAGAAAATTGCACATAAATAGTAAACAATATAAAATACATTTAATATTTGACTTTCCGTTATTCAGTGTATACCATTCCAAAATGTTTAGTGTGTGGCAATCGTTACCCATCGCCGTATTCATAATTAACTAGGGCAAGTTAACTCTAAGAATATGACGATGTGTAATGACTGTCGCACACTGAACAATATTTTAGATTGGTATCTACTGCATAATGGAAATTCAAATATTGAGTGTGTTTGGTATTGTTCACTTTTTATATGCAATTTTCTTTGTTTGAAATCTGACGATGGCTTGTCAGTGAATAGAAACTGGTAATCAATAAAGAAAATTTGCGACCTTGACGTAAGATTTTCATCCGCAGATGTTTCAGTAATTTATCGTGTACTTCCACAGCATCATCATTCAGAGCATTGTACGATTGGCGTTCAATAGGTAATGCAGCCTTTTTTTCTGACGACAAGGTGCTTTTATTCGGAATTCCATTGCGTCATATTATTCCCACTCTTTTGGCTACAAAACCCTATTTTTCAATATCGCGTCCTCATGGCACCTTACTGGCATGGCCTGTATGGCCGCATGGTGCCACTCTGCTGCTCGACGTAGGAGCCAACGTCTTGCTGCGTCAATAACCTCCCCATCATCCACGTACTGCTTCCAGCGCAGTACATCCATCATTGGGCCGTACAGATGGAAGTTGGAAGGTACATATTCCGGCCGTAGGGTGACTGAGAAAGAACAATCCAATGAGGGTTTGTGAGCTCCTGTTCGGTGCGCACACTCGTGTGATGGCGTGCTTTGGCATAGAGAAGAAGTAGAAGGAGAAGTTCGTTTGCATTTGTGTGGCGATGAACACGGAGAAATCGTTTCTCCAATTCCCTGAGAGTACCACAATACACCGCATAGTTGATCGTTGCTCCGTGAGGGAGAACATCAAACCGAATAACCCCTTTAGAGCCCCAGAAGATCGAAATAATTATGAAAAAGCCGTCTCTATTGCACAAACTACCTGGTGTTTACCTGGGTTTCAGCGTGGATAACCACGCCTTTATAGGAACAAATATAAAACAGCTTGCCTAAACAGGCGTAGTCAAAGGCTAAAATCAACACCTACAGCGGCAATACCCCATAAAAAATTTTTACAAATACGCCGTACACATGTACCAAGTCAATAATATTACTTATTTCAACCCTGTGTGTGCTGCCTCGCCCCAGACGACGTACGATGGTCACAGGCTCTCCACCGAACGTGGGTGGCAGAAATAGAGTCAAATACTCTGGCCCTAAAAATGTGGATAACGCAGTCTGAATTGATCTGATGCTGAGCAGCCTTTGATTGATAATCTACAGAAGTTTCTCAATATAGGTGCAGGTGAAATCTGTACGCTCTGACAAGACCGGAGCAACAGTGTGGTACCCTATCTGCTTCGTGCGGCGATGTAACTTGCAGCTGGCGAGATGTGTGCGACGGAGGTGAGACGTGAGGCGGCACCTGTGAATCGATCACGACCACGAAAGCAATGCAAAAATCTCACGGTGTACCGATCAGGCAGGCAGATCGCAATTTACCCTCTACCAGAGCCCTGAAATCACGGTAGATTTCAGTGTGTGACACACCCGTTCGCTGGTCGTACCAAGGACCAATTCGACTCACTTATACAACAGAGTGCACAAGCATACTAAACGTCAAGACTGGTAAACCAAAAACGAATAAGTGTGCCCTCGGCAAACGAGTAGTCCGAGACGTTTGAAGTCACACCGTCAGTACAGTAAGAACTTCGCCACAGGCTCCCCATGCTAAACTACTCGCAAGTGAAGTCAGTCTCAGGACAGGTCCCAAGCACCAACCACACATGCCAGAGAATCGACCAGAAATCTCCTTACCAGACCAAAGTCCAGCACCCGAGTGCTTCGCACCTCTTCCGAAAAAAAATCCGTTTTCCTACAAAGTGCACGAATGACACCGCCTTCACGCCGTCTTGAGCCAATCATAGCGCTCTAGAGGAGCTAAATCTCCCCTCCCACACGACAGTACAAACTCATGTCGAACCAGGGCAAGAGTTACGAAACCTGCATCTGGAAACAAAGGGAACCACCAATTACTTCCTTTTTTAAGTTTTTGCGGAGGGAGAAGATGTTTTTCTCCAAAGTCACACCACTTCCAATGGCGAGCAGTGAACAGAAACAATCTCATAGATCTTTATCCAAACCGCCTGTGCATTGGAGCTTGTTAGTCCTAGCTATGAGGTGTAATAAAGATTCTATCTTTAAACGTTTCTCAGACGCTGCAGTTTCTTATACAACCGAGGTGGCCAATGGAAGTGTGTCGCAGGCCTATTTTTGCAGTATCAGTGAATATGAAAACTTGTGAATTTTTATTACGCGTGGCTCTTCGCACTATGCCCAGTTTATGACTGCACTGTGTAGACACATCCATTCAGTCTGTCGTCCCCAGCCCAGCCATCGGCTGGCGCCAATGCAGGTATAGCGGCATTGTTCTGCTGGAGACCCGTCTCGACAAGGGGCTGCTCTGTCTGCCCTGTATGGCTGTGGGCCTGTCCGGCAAGATTTATTGGCGGATGGGCTCGCCGCCAATTGCTTCCAACTCCAAACATGCCATTTCTATGAGCTAAGAACCATAAAAACACATCATGCTTTTGCCGGCCGAAGTGGCCGTGCGGTTAAAGGCGCTGCAGTCTGGAACCGCAAGACCGCTACGGTCGCAGGTTCGAGTCCTGCCTCAGGCATGGATGTTTGTGATGTCCTTAGGTTAGTTAGGTTTAAGTAGTTCTAAGTTCTAGGGGTCTAATGACCTCAGCTGTTGAGTCCCATAGTGGTCAGAGCCATTTGAACCATTTGAACATCATGCTTTTAGTGCCATACCAGGCTCTATCAACGCCTGCTCAGCCCGTTAACTTCATAGAGTCTCCCTCAAGGTGCGTCAGGTTGTAATAAAATCTTTAATGATTTTGCATATACGAAAAATAGGTGAGAGAGTAACTTGTCCTCTCTCATAAGTTAATGTGGCTGAGTAGGGAGAACAAATCTGATATGTTTGGATACAGCATTACTAGAGTTCTGCTTGAAACAGTCAAGTCGTTTAAATATCTGGGCGTAACATTGTAAAAAGATATGAAAGAGCTTGTGAGAAATGTGACAGGGAAGGCGAATGGTCGACTTCGGTTTATTGAGAATTTAGGAAAGAATGGCTCACCTGTATATAGAACGCTGATGTGACCTATTTCTGAGTATTGCTCGAGTGGTTCAAATGGTTCAAAAAAATGTTCAAATGTGTGTGAAATCTTATGGGACTTAACTGCTATGGTCATCAGTCCCTAAGCTTACACACTCCTGAACCTAAATTATCCTAAGGACAAACACGCACACCCATGCCCGAGGGAGGACTCGAACCTCCGCCAGGACCAGCCGCACAGTCCATGACTGCAGCGCCTTAGACCGCTCGGCTAATCCTGCGCGGCAAATGGTTCAAATGACTCTGAGCACTATGGGACTTAACATCTGAGGTCATCAGTCCCCTAGAACTTAGAACTACTTAAACCTAACTAACCTAAGGATGTCACACACATCCATGCCCGATTCAGGATTCGAACCTGCGACCGAGCGAGGTGGCGCAGTGGTTAGCACACTGGACTCGCATTCGGAAGGACGACGGTTCAATCCCGCGTCCGGCCATCCTGATTTAGGTTTTCCGCGATTTCCCTAAATCGCTCCAGGCAAATGCCGGGATGGTTCCTTTGAAAGGGCACGGCCGACTTCCTTCCCCATCCTTCCCTAACCCTATGAGACCGATAACCTCGCTGTTTGGTCTCTTCCCCCAAACAACCAACCAACCAACCAATCGAACCTGCGACCGTAGCAGCAGCGCGGTTCCGGATTAAAGCGCCTAGAACCGTTCGGCCATCGCGGCTGGCTTGCTCGAGTGTTTGGGATTCGTACCAGATCGAATTATGGAAGACATCGAAGTAGTTCAGAGGCGGACTGCTAGATTTGTTACTGGTAGTGAAACGTCCCCTTAGAAAAATTAATGAATTACTGTGCTTAAACTGACACACAATATTTTTAGCGCAACGCAATCTGACTTTCAAAAATCCCTACAAAAGAATGGCCCTGACTAACATTAACCTATAGCTTTCACAAATCACTTCCTCACAAAAATCTTCGTTACTCGAACTACTGCAATACAGCGAGCGCCACTACTGCCAGCTAAATAAAAGATTCAAACTACTGAAGGCACTAACTACTGATAGGTATAGTTAGCAAATGAAAGATTTTGATAGAGAACAAACAACGTATTTACCTCAATAGTGTTCAAAAGTCATAATATATATATCAGTCCATGGCATCCAGTCTTACAAATTTACTGTCTCTGTCCAAAACTCCGCCATCTCACTCCCCACGCAATGCTACGCGCTGTTAACATCCAGCTGCCCAACACTACAATGGCAGACAACAATGCAAACTAGCCACAGACTGCACACAGCACAGCCAGTGATTTTCATACATAGAACTACGTGGCGTTACCAATATAAAAACCTAAACAGCCTACTTACAGTAGGTTCGAACAATACGTAAGTGTAATGGAGATGGTTCGGGAACTCAAATGGGAATCCCTGGAGGAAAGGCGACGTTCTTTCCGAGAAGCACTAGTGAGAAAATTTATAGAACGGCATTTGAAGCTGATTGCCACGCGATTCTATTGCCACCAACATACATTGCACTTACGGATCACGAAGAAAAGATGCGAGAAATTAGGGCTCATGGAAAGGCATATAGATAGTTATTTTTCCCTCGCTCTATTTGCGAGATGAGCAGGAAAGGAAATGACTAGGAATGGTACAGCCTACCTTCCGCCACGCATCGTCCGATGGCTTGCAGAGTATCTATGCAGATGTAGATGTAGATTGTCATACTGAACGGACAGAAATCTTTAGACGTAGAACTAACATTAACGTACCACAGGGGAGTGTTACAGGATTATTACTTTACATGATATACGAGTGTTGGAACTGAAAATAGTGGCAACTATTTATTCACAACGGATACAAAAGAGTTACATGTTTGCGCCTGTTACTGTCCTTCAAATTAGTCACCAGCGTTGTGTAGAACGCGTTCCCAGCGATGTGGAAGGCGTAGTATACCGTCAGCAGAGCCTGTTCTGTTGATGGTGCGAACGGAGCGGTCTACTGCCTGTCGAATCTGTGGAACAGTTCTGAAGCGAATGTCCCGAAGTGATTCCTTCATCTTCGGATTGGAATCAAAGTCACAAGGACTTAAGTCCGGGGAGTATGGTGGATGGTACAGTACTTCCCAGTCCCATCGACCGAACAGAGCAGCCACAGCTTGCGCTGTATGCGCCCGCGCATTGTCGTGCAAAATGATGGGTGGGTTGCGCAGAAAGTGTTGCCGCTTCTTTCGCAAAGCTGGCCGCAGATGATGCTCCAAAGACGAACAGTAATACGACTTAAGTCCTTGTGACTTTGATTTGATTCCGAAGATGAAGGAACCACTTCGTGGATTCACTTCAGAACTGTTTCAGAGATTCGACAGGCAGTAGACCGCTCCATTCGCACGATCAACAGAACAGGCTCTGTTAACGGTATACTTCGCCTTCCACATCGCTGGCAACTGGCTCTACACAATGCCAGTGACTACTTTGAAAAAAAAAAGAGTGTTTGGCGTCATTTGCCGGGAGGCCCTTACGGGGCAGGTCCGGCTGCCTTGGTGCAGTTCTTATTACATTCGACGCCACATTGGGCGACCTGCGCGCCGGATGGGATCGAAATGATGATGAAGACAACACAACACCCAGTCCCTGAGCGGAGAAAATCCCCAACCCACCCGGTTTCTTTTTTTTTTTTGATTCGTTGTTGATCGTTGTGTTTGGTCGTTGCGGACGTCACATGACATCGGTTCAAGTTCGTTTGTAGATCCTTCCACTCAGTTTTTTATTACAGAGGCCAACCAGCTCTCTGACCGAACACGCTGACCTACCGTGCCGGCAAACCACTCAGCTATCGGGGTGTAAACTAATTTGTAGGACAGTAACAGGTGCAAACATGTTACCCTTTTGTATAAGTTGTGAATAAATAGTTGCCACTATTAAGTTCCAACCGTCGTATATAAATGACTCAGTAGATAACGTCGGAAGTTCCATGAGGTTTTTCGTGGATGATGCTGTTGTATATAAAGAAGTCGCGACGCCAGAAAATCGTAGTGAAAAGCAGGAATACCTGCAGAGAACCAGAGCTTAGTGCAGGGAGCGGCAACAGACCTTCAGCATAAACAAATTTAACGTGTTGCAAAATGTGTTGACGGAAGGACCCTTTACTGTATGATTACACAACTGCAGAACAATAACTGAAAGCAGTCAGTTCTATAAAATACCTAGGAGTATGCGTTCGTAGCAGTCTGACGTTGAACTATCAAACAAAATTAATCACGGGTAAGACGGGTGCGAAGCTGAGATTCATTGGAAGAATCCTCAGGAAATGTGGTCCATCAACGAAGGAAGTAACTTACGAAACACTCGTTCGACCGACACTTGATTATTACTGGTCAGTCCCGTCCAGGCAGGACAGATGAGGAAATACGAAAGATCCAAAGAAGAGCAGCGCGTTTCGTTACAGGTTCATTTAGTAAGCCCGAAAATGTCACAGAGATAATCAACCAAATTCAGTTGGAGAAGCTACAAGAGAGGCGTTCTGAATCACGGTGTGTCTTATTGCTAAAATTCCGAGAGCATACGTTCATAGAAGAGTCAACATATATATTGCTTTGTCTTGCGTATATCTCGAGGAAAGACGCTGAAGATAAAATTTGAGAGATTCGAATCCACAAGGAGGCTTACTAGCAATCGTTCCTCTCGAGAACTATTGGCGACTGGAACAGGAAAGAGGGAAGTGACAATAGTACACAAAGTACTCTCCGCCATACACCGCAAAGGGGCTTGTGGAGTATGGATGTATATATAATACGGTGAAGGAAAACTGTTGGTTTTCAAAACAGATTTCAGTCGTCTCGGAATGGATAAATATAGGTCCTGCAAAGTTTTCAAGGGAATTTCATACCATTATTCCTGCAAAATAGTGGCAAGTTCAGGTAACTATGATGGAGTTGGACAGTGATCACGCACCCGTCTCTCCAAAATCGACCACAGAAACTCAATAATATTGAGATCTGAAGACTTTAATGGCTAGAGAAGATGGGACACTTCATTCTCGTTCGCACAAAATCAGTTTTGGGCGATGGGAGCTGCATGAACAGGGGTTCAAAATGGTTCAAATGGCTCTGAGCACTATGGGACTTAACTTCTGTGGTCATCAGTCCCCTAGAACTTAGAACTACTTAAACCTAACTAACCTAAGGACATCACACACATCCATGCCCGAGGCAGGATTCGAACCTGCGACCGTAGCAGTCGCACGGTTCCGGACTGAGCGCCTTAACCGCGAGACCACCGCGGCCGGCAATGAACAGGGGCCTTGTCCTCTTGGAACACAACATCACCATCCGGGAGCAAACATTAAACCATTCGATGGACGTCATCAGCCATAGTGGTCACATAATCATTGGCAGTTATGTGACCTGGTAGAATAATCAGGGCCTCATGGAATACCACGATGTGGCTGTCCAAATCATCGACGAATCCCTACCATTTTTCACTCTTGTGTCGTAAACTCAGCCAGAAGTTGGAAACAGTGTGAAACAAAACCCATCCGACCAAATGACATTCTTCCATGCTGCATAGGTCAGATTTTATTGCTTCCGAACCACACAATTATTTTTTTTGTTGGTAAGGGCACATGTATCACTGATGAGTAGTTTTGGAATTCCAGATTTCTCTGCAGTCCCCCGCTTCTGGAGCTCCATCCGTGGTATTTTGGTGCTGACAGGGTTCGCGAGTGCGACATTCAGGTCTGGTCTGACTTTTGGAGCTGCCATCTTCTTATTTTTGTCACAATCCTCTTCAATGACCGCTTGTTACGATCACTCAACACACAATTTCGTACTCGTTGACTTAGCAGATGTTGTTTCTCCGCTTTCTCTATATGCAGTATAAATCTACGATACGGTGCCCCTTGAAACACCGTACACTTTCGCTCCCTTGGTTACGAACACCAACAATGTACCCACACTAGAATTCTCTTTGCTCCGACGTTATGTACTCTCAGCTACACAGAATAATATTCTTACCACGACTGGCACTTGCAACGTATTAGCAGCATTGCACAGGTACTGTTCGTGATGAAAATGTTCAAACACTCCCGGTTTTTCTCAGTAAATGTGGCGGGAAGAGAACCCCATACCAAAGAAAGTAGCTTCTCTTACGAGGTGGTTTGCTTGCACGCAGCCACTACACATCTACGTCACAGAGCCAATTAGTTTTACACGAATTACGGAAAAAATATGGCAACACATACCAATAAAATTTCTTTGCTTCCTTGCAGGCAAATAATTATCTTAACCTAACTACTTATTTTTCTTTCCCTTCGTACTTCTCCAAAGCTCTCTCATTTTCTCACACTGATCTGTTTTCCTCTCCTCTGACCATTTGACTCCAGTTATCTTTCAGTCTATTTTCCTGAAAATCGTTGATTTTCGTAATTTCTTGTACGAATTCATCTCTGGTGAGCAAGGTCTCGTGCGCAGTCTGCATTTCTTTTACGTCTTTTTTTGTGTTGCCACCCCATTCATTTTCTCTGTGTGGTTTCCTGTTTTGGAAGAATACGTGAATCTTGTTTGTGAATCTGTATTCCTTCATTTTCTCTACATATGCGTAAAGCTTAAGTCGTCTTTTCCTGACCTCATCTCTTATTTTAAGACTGAATGGTTATATTTCCTCATCTGGTCTCAAAACTCAATGTCCATATTTGTTCTTGACTGGTCTTAATATTCTTTCCGTTTCTTTCCAAATCTTCTAATGCCATTCTGCATTCAGATAGGAATAGCGTTTAAGACTCATAGAGGAATTAACGATTTTACAACTGTATTACAACGCCTTAACTTAACGGCTTCCAAAAAACAGTTTTCTCTGTCTTGCACTCTCTTTTCAGTTTTCCAATTCTGATTTTAATTACGTCTTTTTTCGATTCTTAAGAGTACATTTTCATCTAGATCTTAAAAGTTGTCTGTTTTACGGATGTTGCCATAACCGGTTTTTAAATTTTTTTGTGAGATGCTTACTTTTTCATGTATTCTGCCTTTTCAAACAATATTTGTCCTTTCTAGTCACCTCCTTCAGAAGTTCTATTCTTTCCTTTGCATTCTGCGAGGTTCCGTCTACATTTAAAGGACTGTCTGTAAAGGCCAAACAATTTATTGCTTCTCCTAGTCTAGTTATTCCGATGTAGTTATTAGTTTTTGTTTATAAAAACAATCAAAATCCCACGAGTCACGTTTATTGGTGATTGGTTTCAGTCCAAAAGCGGACCATCTTCAGTGTGTGCTGCAAAGTTCATGTGTGGAGACGGATCCACGCAGCAGGAACTGCAGAACTCCTCGGATGTTGTCAACTGAGCAGCTGACAGGATATGAGGACTTCCTCAGTTTCTGCACCGTGGATCCGCCTCCACACATCAATTTTGTAGTATAGGTTGAAGATGGTCCGGCCTTGGACTGAAACCAACCACCAATAAACGTGATTCGTGTGGGGTAGTTTCTTTTACCAAGTACAGTTGTGAAATTGATCGCAATTTTCCCAAAACGTTTTCGAAAACATTAGTTTTTGTTCTTTTTCCTCAATTTTCCTTTGTCTTATTACTTTTTCCACCACACAGTTGAATATTAATGGTGACAGATTGTTTCCTTATCTGACTCTTGGTACGATATGGGACCAAAAGTTGTTCCAAGAAATTTAACTTTAGATGTGCTATGAAAAAAAAGACAATGCTCCTCCTGTTGGCCAATCACATCTGAAAGGAGTACAGTAATTTATTGATATGAATTACATTTTAAGTAACTTGAATGTGAAGATGATGTGTTGCAATGTGGTTAAATATTCACTGGCACTGATCTGTCTACTCCCGTATTCAGTTAATGATGACCGATATAACTAGTGGAGGGTCCAGTTGGACTCTTCTGGGCGGATACTGTAGATGTGTCCTGATGCAGCCTTGAGGAACGGTATTCATACTGTCGAACTAAGTGAGACACACTGTCTGGGTGCTGCTACTGCAGAGAGATCGTGCTGGAATTCATTTGTTAGAAGTTTGGCGGACGTTAAACAGTTCAGCTGTTTCTCCAAAAGTCGGTTTGGTTTCTTGGGACAGTTTCTCATTGCTCTAATTTCGGTTGTCTTCTGCTGATATTGTGTGGGCAGTACTTACCTGTTTGCTCGTTAGGTGCATTGCAAGTTGAGCCGGCGAGTACAGATGCGCTGGCGCTCCTCCTACCACAGCGCCCGAACATGTCTTTCGTGTGAGATTTCCGCCCTAGCAAAGAAAGCACGCGACATCTCGCGGAAGCGTTCCCTAACCTACGGATCGCCCGTCCACTTGTATACTACTTCCGTCGAGTAACTTGGAGGAAGGTGCAGAGCCAGCTTTAAACTCCGGTTCTGAACACGCTGAAGTTGTCCTAAGTGCATTTAAGGCACATGGCCCCGTATGACATACTAGATCGGTAGATGGTCAGCCCGACGTCTGATCGAAGTATAGATGGGGGGGTGATGACTGTGTAGAGCGGGCACAGGCGCTCCATTGCACCGCAGCGGACGTCCTGAATATGAAGGCGCCACGTTAGTAACGTCTCGAACCTGATGTCCAAGTATTTCAATTGTTTTGTCCAAGGGATGGGTACTCCTTGAAGCGCTCTCTGAGAGGACTACTTATATCTGAGTTCGGTGGATGGGTATTCTCTTGGGAACTACACTGGTGTGCAAAACTTACGGATGAAAGTAACTTTCGCTCGGGAACTTGATCGTTTTGGTGGCCACCTCTTATAATGTGGAGAGGCATTATGTTGCGTAGGCGTGCTGGCCTCCACAGCGTTGCCATGTTCGTCTTTACAGGGACGCTAATGCCCTGATTTCATTTTTGTTAATGATAACGCAAGACCGCATCGAACAGCTCTTGGAACGAGAGGATATTTGGCGAACAGACTGCGCTGCCAGTTCTTCCGGCTTAAATCCCACCGAGCACGGGTGGGATGCTTTGGGAAGACCGCCTTCGTTCTCTAGAAATTTTAACTTTTCCCTCCGTTTTCATGAAATGTACTCACATTTACGAATACCAACAACTAATAGCTGTATAAGGAAAAGAAGACAATGAAGACCTTTGCCTCCCCGGGACTCTAAACCGTATTTCCCGCTTTACGTGAGCGGTCGGTTTAGCCGCATTAGCTACCCGTGCATGACTCACGGCCGCACCCAAACTTCCATGTGTCGTCTTCCTGCGTGACAACCTCTACTCGTACACTCATTACGTAATTCGCGTATAGGGGAGCAAATTTTAATTGAAAATTGCAGGCCTGGTATCGTTCGATACACAAGAAGAACACAGCATCGTTGTTCTTCAAAAATGGTTCAAATGGCTCTCAGCACTATGGGACTTAACTTCTAAGGTCATCAGTCCCCTAGAACTTAGAACTACTTAAACCTAACTAACCTAAGGACATCAAACACATCTATGCCTGAGGCATGATTCGAAACTGCGGCCGTAGCGGTCGCGCGGTTCCAGACTGTAGCGCCTAGAACCGCCCGGCCACCCCGGCCGGCCACACGGGCACTACAGTAACGCATTTTTCTTAAAGTCTTTCAGAATGTATTCCACTACTTTTTTCTGTCTTCCCTATTATTTTTGCCATCTGCAAGATTGCTTTCTGTAGAGATATCATTTCCTGATTCCGCTTTTTCTTCTTCTTCAGAGAATTGTAAAACTTTGAATACAAGCTCTTTTTCACCTAATGTGTCTATTTTTGTTCGGCTTCTTCTGTTTTCGACTCGAGAGTTTATCATGGTCATGGATAAAACCGTACTGCACCATTGATGATATTTCACGAGGGCACTCTGAATCACGTGATAGCATATGCACAATTGACCGTAAGGCACTGACAGTGCGACACGTCTTCCTCAGTCACCATTGTACTTGAATATTGTAGCGTCATCGCATGCCCCCTATAACGGCCATGGGAGGCCAACGCCAATAACATCGTGGTTATAATTAAAGTGCAATTCCAGAATGAGATTTTCACTCTGCAGCGGAGTGTGCCGGCACACAGTTTTAATCTGCCAGGAAGTTTCATAAAGTGCGACTGCTCACTAAGGTCAAATGTGAACTGTAATTATCGTATGGTAGCGAAACTCGGTAGATAATCTAATGCGTCAAGGCGTAACCGATCTGCACTGGAAAAAATTAGTTCAAACTTCGGTCACCAGGTGTAAATCTGGCGCTGTACAGCACCTCGTCGACGTCCTCTGGTGCTCATAATGAATAAATAGTGTAAGCGGCGGTTGATAATTACATCGACTTTATACCTTTCTCAGATGTTTGACCTTTTCTGCCCTCGTCCCGTTCATAATACATTACATACGGGAAGATTTCTTTACGTCTTCTTGCATTCACAGCGTCATATTCGCACCTGATGGCCAAAATTGGAACTAAATTTTTTCCCTGGCGTAAATCTGTTACACCTTAACGCATTAAATATCTGCCAAGCTTCGCTGACATATGGTAATTACAGTCCACTCTAGACCTCTGTCAATAACTGTACTTTAATTACAGCCACCTGGCACATTGCCAACAAAATTTCTGTTCTGTACATATGAATGACCACACAAAACATATTCCTACTCTATGGTGGCCATAACAGTTAGGTCATCAGCAGAAAGCGCTGTGCTATTTGTTTTATTTTGTCAAATTTGCATTAGTTGTAGAGCTGTGTATTCATTTATCACGTTGTCTAAACTAACTAGACTAGAAAACACATGCGCTATATATTCTTTAATCTCGCAGTGAGGATAAGAGTTACCTAGTGACTGTAATAAGGAAGTCAGAAGGAATACTGTGTCAAATTAAATAAAAGATAGGTACGTAGAAAAAAGGCAAATGACAGTGGACGTAGGTACAAGTTTTGGCTCGAGAGTTGCCGTAGTATTGTGGCCGACCGTTGAAACCAGTTGAGATAATAGCGGTGTTTATGGCTGCTCAAAACACAAACAAATGGTCCTGGTTCACCGAGTGGACGACGACGGGCAATGAGAGTACCAGCGGAACGTTCCCTAGGCGCCGGCTAGCGTGGAAACCGGATGGCCGCCAGGTAGGGAGCTAATCAGGTTTCATTACGGAGCTTATTCAGCGGGTGAGTAGAGGCTACTGATTAAGCCGCTGCGGCGTCGAGGACAGCAACTTAAGAGAGCTGATTTTAGGGCTTTTATCTCCCGTAGATTGGCATTATTAAAACATTCGATATCGCGGAAGATTGGGCTGTCGTGCAAGTAGTGACTTTGCAGACTGATACAGCCACTTAACAAGAAAAGGACAAGCAACCGGAGTCGCAAAATTGAATAATAAGCTTATATGACATGAAATTTCTACTGTGCAAAATTCACGGACAATGTTCAACTATTCTAGACAAACATCAGTTTTTCATATGGCCCCCTCATTTTCCTTATTTACGTCATTGTCTTGTTAATAAGTGTCTGTTAATAAGTGTCTGAAGTCAATACTTGCTTTTCTGCTTTCAAACACCACTGCGTATATTATCAAGTTACATTTTATTATCTCACTTACTACATTTCTGTTTTTGCACACGTCGATACGATATTCCACTTCTCGCTACGTATTCACCAACATTTTAGGTGTAACTGTCCCAACTGCCGTGACGATTCTTTCCCATAAATGATTGATGTCTCTGATCTTCTCACTGTGCACAACATTTTTTATGTGGCCCAAAAAGAAAAAGTCCAGTAGGATTAAGTCTGGGCTTCGTGGTGGCCAAAGTATTGGGCCAACCCTGCCTATCCACCTACGTGGAAAGCTTGTGTCAAGAGCCACACGCACATGGTTACTGTAATGAGGTGGGGCGCCATCTTGTTGGAAAAACACAAGCCACTTTTCCGCACCAATATCGCCCATTTGGGGAAAGACATACTCTGAAACTACCTGGCAGATTAAAACTGTGTGCCCGACCGAGACTCGAACACGGGACCTTTGCCTTTCGCGGGCAAGTGCTCTACCATCTGAGCTACCGAAGCACGACTCACGCCCGGTACTCACAGCTTTACTTCTGCCAGTATCTCGTCCCGTACGTTCCAAACTTTACAGAAGCTCTCCTGGCCCGATTTCGAGTCTCGGTCGGGGACACAGTTTTAATCTGCCAGGAAGTTTCATATCAGCGCACACTCCGCTACAGAGTGAAAATCTCATTCTGAAGACATACTCTGTCAACATGACACAGTAAACGTCCCTTTTTATTGTTTTTTCTACAAATATGAAAGGACCCATCACACGATCTTCCATCAAATCCCACCAGACATTAACTTTGGGTGAGTAATGTTGACGCTGAATAACTTCATGTGGATCCTCCCCCCCCCCCCCCCCCTCCAAATCTACAGTTACGACGGTTAACTGTTCCACTGACATGAAATGTAGCCTCATCAGGAAAGAGAATCTTTTTTAAAAAATTGACATCATCATCAATTCTGTGTAGAAAGTCAACAGCAAACTCACACCTTTCGATTTTATCAGTAGGTTTTATTTCATTTAACAGTTGTAATTTGTAGGTGCACAACTTAAGTCTTTTACACACAACATCATACACAGTACCTTTAGGCACTCCTAATTGTAGACTATGTCTGGCCAATGTCTTCTTCGGGCTCCAAACATACGATACACTGATCTGTTCAAGAACATCTTCAGAAGTTCTCGGTCTACGTGGCGATTTTGATTTTAAAACACCACCAGTTTCCTTGAAAGGCTTTAGCCAATGACAGATAGTTTTTGTTGTAGATGGTTCACCACCATACTAAAGTCTAAAATGACGTTGCGCTGTTATAACTGACTTAGTTTTCACAAGCCAAATAACACACTGTACTTTCTGTTGCGGAGTACACATTGTTGCTGAGTTGCACTGCACTGCACTGCAAGCACACCTGGACTGAACTGAGGCAACAGAGGAAAGAAACAGCACTGGTGCCGGCTCAAGGTCATGCAGACCTGCCAACTGCAGGGGAGCCAAACCTGGAGAGTTGATGTCGCTTTGTGCAGATTCTAGGACACATTAAAACTAGGGAGTTCTTTTTCAAACACACTGTACTTTGAATAGGAACAAATGTCTGGAAACGAACAGCTTCCATTATGCGATGTTTCCAATTCATATGTTTAACTCATTCACTTCCGCTTGAGGAATTGAATTAGGCGGGACGAGTTCAATTATTAGGTAACAATTCGAAACGAAACATAACAAAACATCCATTTATCACTTAAAGACATTTGTTTGTATTAACGCTCAAACATTATGTGTTTATGTTATTCCAAAACAAAAAAGAAGCCAGCATATTGTACACACAGTACGGTACAGATTCATTACAACACCAGGTTACCGTCTGACGTAGTAAACGTCATCCTGTCTACCATATATCATACCAGGACCAGGACAAGCAACTCTGAGACTTTTCTCTTTCCCTCAACAGACGTGGATGGGTTTTAAATTTGAATTGAAACCGTCGTAGAATGGAAACGGTACGTTTCCAGACATGGGTTTGTGTTCAAAATATTACGTACTCAATCCCCTCTACTAGTCCTAGAAGTTTGTAACGGTAGTTCTCCAACACTCTACATAAGGGACACAATTGAACTCGAGACTGACGGAAAAAGGTAAGTAAACTGTTTATTATTTCAAAAGCAATCGCCATAACTGTTAACCCATTTATCTCACTGTGAGACAAGACGATCAATGCCTTCATAGAAAAATTTTTGCAGTTGCCTACAGAACTATGACTGAACGCAGGAATGCACGTCTTCGCCCGAAGAAAATCAGCAGGCACGAATGTCTTTCATCAGGGCTCCAAAAATATGGAAATCGCATGAGAAGAGATCGGGGCTTTATGTAGGACATGTAAGAGCTTACCAGACAAACTTCTGTAGCCTAGTCGAAACAACATGCCCCAAGAAAATGCCCTCCCATATGTTGCTAAGATTGTCTCGAGTGTGCTGCCGAAGTTTCTTTGGGAAGTTCTTACACATCCTCCATACAGTCCCCTTCTCTCCCCCTGCGATTTCCAAAGTTTTGGAGCCCTGGAGAAAGACATTCATGGCCGTCGATTTGCTTCGGACACAGAATGCGTGCCTGCACAGACGGGCTGGCTGCTGTGGCCGAGCGGTTCTAGGCGCTTCAGTCCGGAACCGCGCTGCTGCTGCGGTCACAGGTTGGAATCCTGTCTCGGTCATGGGTGTTTGTGATGTCCTTAGGTAAATTAGGTTTAAGTAGTTCTAAGTTCTAGGGGACTGATGACCTGAGATGTTAAGTCCCATAGTGCTTGGAGCCATTTGAACCATTGTTTTGCATAGACGGCCTCAAACACCAACCGTCTTGTCTGGCAGTGGGACACATGTATCAACAGTTATGGCCAGTACTTCTGAAATAATTGCTTTCTTCCATCTGCGTCCTTTTCTTTCGACTGCCCTTATATATTGTAACATATTATTTCCTATTCCCGGACGTACTGCAGGCAGTCACTCGGCTGATCTCGAAGATCAGCTATTCGCGACGTCAGAAATATATAACAAAATCCCCATTTTCGACGCAGATCGGCGCCGGCTGACTCCTGGATCTCACGAGCTCTAAAATCACTGCGTGAAAGTCCGCCCCGATAGCTAAGTGGTCAGCGTGACCGATTGCCGTCCTACAGGTCCGGGTTTGATTCCCGGCCGGGTCGGAGATTTTCTACGCTCAGGGACTGGGTGTTGTATTGTCTTCATCATCCTTTCATCCCCATCCGGCGCGCAGGTCGCCCAATGTGGCGTCGAACGTAATAAGACCTGCATCAAGGTGGCCGGACCTGCCCCGCAACGGGCCTCCCGGCCAATGACGCAAAATGCTCATTTCCATTTCCACTGCGTGAAATTGTTTAACATTCAGCAACTCAGACTCAGTGCACCCTTACAGGGAATACGGTCAACCAGCCTCCGCGTTAATAGCCTTCCTGTAAAATGCTCGTTCCAGCGACGACTTTTTGAACGCTTGTCGCAACGGCCGTTATGAGGAAATATGCTCTTCCGGCAAGCCCGGGCGAGATGGGATTTTCGTTGTATGTTTCTGAGATCGCGAGTAGGTGATGTTTTGTGATCAATAGAGTGACTGAGTCCGGAAGTGTATTTCTGCACGCGGGCGGTGACCTCTGCTTAGGCATTTTCCTGGTTAGAGAAAAAGCTGACAGACCTGGGTAGGGTTATTCGATACCAATAAACTTCAGTGTATCCGTGAAAATCTGAGAGTGATACTTTTTTCAGTGACCTTTTCCCTATTGGCTTTAAAATGGTTTCCCGTTAATCAACAGCAATTGCTAAAAGCCTGACGAACGTGAGTTATTGATTTGTCAGCGGTGAATCTTTCCAGTCCTGTAGTCGGATCTAGGAATCTTACCTGAAACTAGTCACGTAGAAACAGGGCTTTTTATTACTGTCTTTTGGGCTGTGAAGTTTAATCCTGTCTCGCGGGTTAAAGCGAGGTTGGCGACCGTTATTTAATCTGACTGGATAGTGTGGCACAGTTAATCCGGGTCCGCCAAAAACGTTTCAGATTAAATTCGCGTCAGATGTCTCGACAGGTCGCGGCGGCGCGGAGGTTCGTACACTGCATTTACATTCGGAGGGACAATCATTTAACTCATCCTCCCATCATCCTGATTTAGGTTTTTCGTGATTTCCCTAAATGGCTTCAGGCAAATGCCGGGCTAGTTCCTTCGAAAGAGAGCGACCGATTTCCTTCCCCAGTCTTGAACCAGTCCGAGTTTGTGTGTTCCGTCTCTAATAACCTCGTTGTCGACGGGACTTAAACCGTAATAATCCTATCTTTCTGCGTTTCTACATCTCTCCTGAGCGGCACACTCTGACCGCGGCCGCTTATGCGACTCTGCGTGTCTCCATGTGAGCTCCAAAGAACGGACGAAAGGATCGTTTCAGTATGACAATGTGAAAAAAATGTTTTCTTGAACTGATGCCCGAAAGCTCGTAAGTATTTGAAGAATGTCGTGATTGCTGCCTGGAACAACTGATAGAATTCTTTACTTAACAACCAGTTTCGGTCGGCAGACCACCAACAGATTCTTAAAAGCATTTACAGCATGTTGGGCGTCAGATAATAAAACCACGAATTCGTCACTGTTGTCACATCATAATATGAGTAACTTCGTCATTATACAATATGATTCATCTGCCCCTACCGATGTCCTTTAATGCAACCCGCAAAGCCTTCAAAAATCACGCGCAAGGTTTTCTTATACTCGTGCTCGCTGTGCGAGAACTATTAGCCCCACAGAAAAATGAACAGGACAGTTGTTGCAGGGAAATTTAATGCAGTTAAATTTTTTATGGGGATACGTTTTAGCTACAGGTCGTAGTTTTCATGTTATTCCAGAGAAACGTAAGAAAGTGACCTTCAAACTTTTCCTCACTGCCACACTCAACCCAGTAAGAATTTCTGGTATGTTCTTCGTGGCACTCCCTCCAACTACTCTACAAAAATTTGTGATTGCACAAGTTATTTCTCACATTGGCTCTTTTTTTATCTTCATTGACTGGCCATATTAAGCCACTGGCTTAGCGAGACATTTGCTGGTTGTAAAATTGGCCTTTGTGTTAATTTTACCTTACAATTTCGTGAATTTTAACAGTATAAAATGAACAGTTACATCGTTGTATTCGCCAAACTTTCTGACTGCTGTTCTTGTAGGGGATCTGTTTGGATCGAAATGTGAACGTAATTAGTTTTACTATAAAGTTAACAAAATTCGGTTGTCTTTCGTTACCCTCACGGAAACGTTTACATTAATAATGTTAACGAAATAGCCGTTTATGCCAGTGGCGTGATAGCGGAATCAATAGAGGCCAAAATAGGTCGAATATCGGAAACAGTTCCTCGAGACGGAAATTTCTGTACAGTGATACGTGGGAGTGCACGAACAACATACTATAGATCCTTACTGGAGAGGAAAGAGTGTGAGGGTGGCGGTACGTTTGAAGATCACTTTTGTACGTCTTTCTTGAAAAATTCGGGAACTGTGGCGTCCAGCGAAAACGTATCCCAGTAGAAAATTTAACTACATTAAAATTCCCACAAAAAAGGCTTGTTCATTTTTTTCTGTAGGACTAATAGTTTTTGCGTAGCGAGCAAGAGAATATGGAAACCTCATGCGTGGTTTATGAAGGCCAGATACAACATTTTGAGTTGCACAAACAACATCGTTAGGGGCAGCTAAATCATCCCGTATAAACTACGCTAGGCAGTGACTCTTTCATATTACATCAGCAGTCGGCGTTAGCGCTATGGGCATTACTTATTGACGATGTAATTTATATTAAGATGTGACAATCGTGACAAATTCATGGTTTTATTATCTAACGTCAAAGAGCTTATATTCGCCTAATATGTCGCTGTAAATACTTTTAAGAACATGATGATGATGTTTCGACCGAAACTCATTGTTAAATAATGAATATTATCAGCGTTTCGAGACGGTAATCACGACATTTTCCAAATGCGAAAGAACCCGATAGTATCCGATTGCAAGATTACTGTTGAACATCTTGACCACGTCACTTCGTATGAGCGTTTAGAGACAATACCAAGCAGCTGTATCACACAGGGCTATCACTTCAAATCAGTACTAGATAAGGAAAATCGCATACGAGACGCTACTGCGACAAAGTCTACAGTTCTGTTCCAATGTTAGAAGTCCTTGTCATGTAGGCATGGCACACATCGAATGAATTCAGAGACACGCTGATAGGAACGTAGCAATTCGGTGTAGCCCATGCGAAAGTGTAACAGCAATGCTTGGACAACTTAAATAGGAATCCCTTAAAAAAACATCCTTCAGTAAACGTGTCGAGCAAATTTGAGAACCTGTGTCTGACGGAGACAGTGTGACCATAGGTCTGCCACGATAATATGTCTCGCCTAGAGATCATGAAAATGAGATAAGAGAGAATAGGACACGTGCACAAGCATTCTTTTCTGCTCAGCATGTGAGTGGAATAGGAAAGAAAACCAATTCTGTTACGGTGTATCCACCGCGATGCACTGTACAGTGGCACCAAACGAATTGGTGCAGTGGTTAGCACGCTGGACTCTCATTCGGGAGGAGACAGTTCAAATACCCGTCCGGCCATCCAGATTTAGGTTTTCCGTGATTTCCCTAAATCACTCCAGGCAAATAAAACAGCGATGGTCCCTTTGATAAGGGTACAGCCGATTCTATTTCCTATCCTCTCGTAATCGGAGCGTGTGCTCCGTCTCTAATGACCGCGGTGTCGACGGGGCGTTAAATCCTAATCTTCCTTCTTAATTTGTACAGTGGCTTGCGGAGTATATACGAGGGTGAGTCAAATGAAAACCTTAAATTTGTAAAAACAAATCGAAATTTCGCGCCGTTATCCTGTAAGTTGGTAAACGTGCTACAAACAGCGTGCAGAATGGTCTGTAGGTTGCAGCATAGTGCAGACTCACACATACCGTCGCAGTATCAGCATAAAGATGGCCGCTCCACTTGCGACTTGCACAAGGGAAGAACAGCGTTCCGTTATTCGGTTTTTGCGTAGTGACGGTGTGAAACCTATTGAAATTCATCGACGAATGAAGGTTCAGTACGGTGATGCATGGTTGTCACAGCAGCAAGTCTACGAATGGAGTAGGAAGTTCGCAAATGGTGTGACTTCAGTGGAAGATGTTCCTCGTCCAGGTCAGGCACAACGAGTTGTGACTCCACAGAACATTACTGCAGTTGAAGCCATAGTGAAGGAAAACCGCCGAGTGACACTGAATGACATTGCCGCATGTTTACAGATTAGTCATGGGTCAGCACACTACATTGTGCATGATGTGCTCCAGTTTCACAAAGTGTCTGCAAGATGGCAAGATGGGTGCCACTGCAGCTGACTCCTGAAATGAGAGAACGACGTGCTGATGTTTGTGAAGAACTTCTTCGGCACTTTGAACGAGAAGGTGATGGCTGCCTTGCAAGAATCATTACTGGGGACGAAACCTGGGTTCACTTCCACCAACCGGAAACGAAGAGAGCGATCAAGGAATGGCGCCATTCCTCATCACCAAAACCAAAGAAGTTTCGAACAGAACCATCAGCACGGAAGGTTATGCTGACTCTCTTTTGGGACGGAAAAAGGCGTCATTTTGGAGCATTACATGCCTAGAGGGACCACTGTCACCCGTACATCATACACAGATCTCCTAAAAAATCATCTGCGGCCTGCAATCAAATCAAAGCGACGTGGATTGCTGTCAGCAGGTGTCCTTTTGCAACATGACAATGCAAGGCCCCACACTGCCCGCACAACAGTTGCAACAATCACAGACCTGCATTTTGAGTGTCTGCCTCATCCACCATACTCAATAGACCTTGCCCCAAGTGATTCCATATGTTTGGACCACTCGAAGACGCAATGGGAGGAAAGAAGTTCCGTTCTGATGAAGAGGTACGCCACGCGGTGAATGCGTGGTTGCGCGGACTACCAAAAGAATTTCTTTCTAAAGGAATTTATGTACCTTGTAAGCGCTGGATGACTTGCGTTGAGCGTGGGGGAGATTATGTTGAAAAGTGACACAGCTTTGTACCACTTCTGCACAATAAATAATATTTTAAAAAATATTTAAGGTTTTCATTTGACTCACCCTCGTACGTAGATGTAGAATACGGCACAGGACTTCGATATGTCGGTCGTATGTTTAGAAACTAGCGCTCCACCACTTTAAATTTTTCCCAAGTGTTAGAATGGATTCCTTTCCAAAATTTAACCATCAACATAAATTATTTGACTGTACGGGATGGAGCCTAGCTCCTGCATGTGACATACACCGTGATCGCTTTTCGGTTCGAAGTGGGAAGTTCGCAAAAACATACTGGACAGAACTGTTTTCCGTTCGTCTTTCATCGACAGAATGCTGTGCTGTAGAGGGTACCTAAAAAACAAGAGCCTCCTTTTTACGAACATGAACTTAAGTATTCATTGACACAGATGTAATATCAACTGTCAAAATTACTGAAATGTTGAAACCGGCTTTCAGCATTGTCCAGGCGTAACTGCTAATGCCAAGACACGGTTTATTGCGTTTAAATTTGAATACATATTCTTCAGTTACCACTCTGTATTCTTGATTTTGTACGTATGATGCAACCACATGAGAAAAAGAAAAGTCATGACTGTAGGGCCCAGTGCACATTTGTTGCATTCAGCTTCCTGGCAATAGATTTCTTTAAAATCAAAAAATTCGTGAATATGTGACAATAAATCCCTGGAGTAAGCTCAGCTATGTTACACGAATGCCAGGGCTGTCAAGAAAGTATGGTACTTACATAATTAAAGCTTCAATCCCCTATCACATTATAAGTTAAAGTTGTTTTCCTTAGTTACGTAACATTTTTGAGGGGTACTGTAAGTGAAATTATGTTGATAAATTATGTCATTCAACTTAAATCTAGTTACGTAAACTTTACCGGCGTAGTAATTGATGATATTCATATCGGGACTCCAGCCAGAACATAATGTCATTTGACATAATATTTCGGTGGTCTACCTGGCCGCCATCTTCCTACTCACCTGAAGATGGCAGCCAGGTGGACCGCTGAAATATTGCATCAAGATAGCATTCTATTCCGGCTGAAGATGGGACATGTATATGACAACTTCGTCACTCCAAACAATTTTCTTCGGGAATGCTGCGTTTTTCGCGCTGTAATCCACGAATTTGTCAAAATTGAGACATATGCTTAGATGAAAGAAATGGACGTCCCGTCAGCACTGAGGTTATTAGATGTGGAGGAAAAATTTGCACTGACCAATTATCATTTGAAAGGAACCAATCCTGAATTCAGCTCAGTCGATTTATGGAGTACAAGGAAAAGATAAACGAGGAACACCGGTGGAGGAACTGGATCTCACTCTTCTAAATATGAATGAAGGGCTGGTTAGGGTTTAGTATCCGTCCACGACGAGGTCATTACAGACGTAGCACAAAATCGAATTAGGGAAGGATCTGGAAGGACACCTGTTGTGTCCTTTCCAGAGGAACCTTTCTCTGAGTCCAGTGTCTTATCTCTGTGTTATCACTGTTCACCGCTGTATTTTAGATCACTTTCACTGATAGAATGGCTTAAAGACGGAATGCAACTCTTCTCGTGGAGTCGCTCGAGAGTCTAATGGACTTTGCTGTCCCTGTATGATGATGATGATGATGATGATTGGTTTGTGGGGCGCACAACTGCGCGGTTATCAGCGCCCGTACAAATTCCCAACCTTTGCTCAGTCCAGTTTTGACACTTTCATGAATGATGATGAAATGATGAGGACAACACAAACACCCAGTCATCTCGAGGCAGGTGAACCTGTCTGATGAGCCACTGCATACACAGATTTTTAAAGTGTAGTGGCGAGAAACTGTTGTTCTCTTGTGGTACCAGCAGATTATCGTGGTCTTCCAGAACGTAGTTCATGACGGTGTCGAACACGTCTAGAAGCTTCAAACTTATCTTTGGCGTGTCGTATTGCTGAAATTTTGTTCAGTTCCGGTGTAAAATACTCTGCCTGACAAAAAAGGTGAAGCATCCAGAAGAGAAGGAGGAAACGAAATGAAACTTCACGGGTTGGGGAGGTATGTGATGTTATTTGAGTGATTGCAAATCGAATCAAATTTGCAAAGAACTTGTTAGTATGAGACCACTTATCAGTATGACGTTGCAACCGCTCTTTCCTGAATGCGTAAACTGATTCTGTTGAAATGATGTGATACAGTCGTTTTATCTCCTCCTGAGACAATCTGGCCCGTAACTGTGGTTGGTATCCTGGATTCTGGCACTGGGACGGAGTTGACATCCAGAAGTCGTCGCAATGCTCACTGATGATGGTCATCAGGGGTAGCCCAGAACAGCCATTCACTGCTGAATACAGTGTCAACACATTAATCAGCTGTCCATGTCACGGTGACACTTCAAACGCAGCCTTTTGTGTTTTGTTTTTAACAGTAGCCTACATGTTGTTGTTGTTGTGGTCTTCAGTCCTGAGACTGGTTTGATGCAGCTCTCCATGCTACTCTATCCTGTGCAAGCTTCTTCATCTCCCAGTACCTACTGCAACCTAAATCCTTCTGAATCTGCTTAGTGTATTCATCTCTTGGTCTCCCCCTATGATTTTTACCCTCCACGCTGCCCTCAAATACTAAATTGGTGATCCCTTGATGCCTCAGAACATGTCCTACCAACCGATCCCTTCTTCTGGTCAAGTTGTGCCACAAACTTCTCTTCTCCCCAGTCCTATTCAGTACTTCCTCATTAGTTATGTGATCTACCCATCTAATCTTCAGCATTCTTCTGTAGCACCACATTTCAAAAGCTTCTATTCTCTTCTTGTCCAAACTATTTACCGTCCATGTTTCACTTCCATACATGGCTACACTCCATGGCCTACATATGAGGCGGTAATTCCCACTATCAGTCTCTGAACGATGGTGCGGGATGAACCAGAATGTCGCAGGGAAACCAGTACTTGCATTAGGGTGGCAGGTGCAGGTGTGAAGGAGCGGGTTACGGTGTGCTTGGTGCACAATATGGCGTTCCTCCCTTGTGCTAATCAAAGGTGGTCGAGCGGGATCTTGAAGACGAGTAAACCTCCCCTCACGTTCCCAAGCAGTGCAATGTCGGGCCACTGTCACATCCAAATGCCCCACAAATATCGATATTGCACGATTCAACCAGCCGTTCAAAACAAGACGTACAATGAGATCCCTTTCAAACACTCTCACAAGAGTTCGTGAATTTTACTTGGCCCCGAGCGGTTGTAGGCGCGACCGCTACGGTCGCAGGTTCAAATGCTGCCTCGGGCATGGACGTGTGTGATGTCCTTAGGTTAGTTAGGTTTAAGTAGTTCTAAGTTCTAGAGGACTGATGACCTCAGAAGTTAAGTCACATAGTGCTCAGAGCCATTTGAACCATTTTCCTTGACCTTCGCTGGGAACACACTATATCTGACGCTGTTCACTTTCGTTACTCTGCATACCCTAACAGGCGTGCTACCATCACTAAATGTGACAACACTAATACATTCTTGTGGCCATTCTACCTGTTAAATGCCGGCCGCGGTGGTCTCGCGGTTCTAGGCGCGCAGTCCGGAACCGCGCGACTGCTACGGTCGCAGGTTCGAATCCTGCCTCGGGCATGGATGTGTGTGATGTCCTTAGGTTAGTTAGGTTTAAGTAGTTCTAAGTTCTAGGGGACTGATGACCACAGCTGTTAAGTCCCATAGTGCTCAGAGCCATTCGAACCATTTTCGAACCTGTTAAATAGATCTGCAACTCTAAACATATACACATCCGCCATTAGTATGTACGTGCACGAAGTTACAACGGCATCTGACAATGTCTTCTGGATGCTTCACTAACACTTCATACTACGTGATTCCACCATTATTTAAAATTAATTCTAAGACAGTCCTATTTCATAACTCTCTTGGTACTTGGTGGTGGGGCGGGTGGAATAGGGTTTTGCGAAGAAAAAGTTACGTTCTGAAGTGCTGGGAGGAGGGGGGGGGGGGGGAGGGGCAGAAAATCAGCTACGGCTGGTTTTGTGGCCGCTTCGTCTCGCTGTACTGCGGGTGGTGGAAATCTCACACGCAGAACAGGTTTGCTGCGCAGGCATGTGGCGGAGAAGTGTCGTGTGATGGATGTATGACGGAGCCCCGCGTGGGGCCTGCAGGGACCACCAGCAGGCAACCGGCGTGGCGATGCGCCCGCCACCACTCCTAGCACAGCCGCGAGGAGGCACGACTTGTCTTCACCAAACCTCACGTCAGCGTCAGTGTCCTCATAGTCTGCAGTTCAACAAATCCATATACCGCGTTCCACGGGAGTTTAAAATGCCGTGCAGTGTTATAAGAAGGAAGGTTAAACACCTCGTCGTCATCGAGAACACTAAAGAGTGCACATGCCGTTATCGGAAGTCCCATCCTAAGGCGATTTCAGGAAAATCGAAAGCGTGAATCAGAGTGGCCACATAGTGATTTGGACCTCTTTCCTCCCGGATGCGTGTCCATCGATTTCAAGTTCGAATTACATGAAGAATGAAAGAGTGACATTACACTATGTCTGGCTTGTAAATGGATCAACAAACACGTATCTTCTTCTGCACCTGCGTGCGTACTGGCAATTATAACCTCTAGATATACACTTCTCGTCATTAAAATTGCAACACCATGAAATAAGCATGCAATAACTGTCAATATGACAAGATGTATAGTATATGATTGTATATACACACTAAGAAAATAAAAAGAAAATATAAAAGTCGCACAAGAGAGGAATTCTCCTAGTGGGACGGAAATAGGTAGATGTGATGCTCATGTGCGGTCTAAAACATGTTTACAGTTGTAGAAAAATTGGATAATTTATTCAAGGGAGATTGCT
This sequence comes from Schistocerca americana, assembly GCF_021461395.2. Lineage (NCBI taxonomy): Eukaryota > Metazoa > Arthropoda > Insecta > Orthoptera > Acrididae > Schistocerca > Schistocerca americana. The sequence goes on from NC_060122.1 coordinate 424,754,562, forward strand.
TCACTTATTGAGCAGGTCAATAAAGCGTTGGTCCACCTCTGGCCCTAATGCAAGTAGTTATTCGTATTAGTATTTATTGACAGAGTTGTTGGATGTCTTTCTGAGGGACATGGTCCCAAATTTTGTCCAACTGGCGAATAAGATTGTCAAAATCTCGAGCTGGGTGGAGATCCCTGCCCATAATGTTCCAAACGTTCTCAATTGGTGACAGATTCTGCGACCTTTCTGGCTAAGGGAGGCTTTGTCAAGCAGGACGATAATCAGTAGAAACTGTAGACGAGTGCAGGCAAGCATTATCTTGCTGAAATGTAAGCCCAGGATGGCTTACCATGAAGGCTAACAAAACGACTGTGCTGTAGGGTGCTGTGGATGACAACCAAAGGATCCTACTACGAAATCACACCTCAAATCATCACTCCTGGTTGTTGGACCGTCAGGCTGATATCCCACCACTGTTTGGAGCGTCTCCAGACTCATCTTTGCAGGTCAGATGTTTCCAAATGGGGCCATCACTGAAGGCAATTCCACTCCAGTCAGTGAGATTCCAGGCCTAAGGCGTGCCTGGAGATGCCTCAGACAGCGGTGGGATCCCGACAACCAGGAGCGATGGGCTGGGATGCATTTTTTGCCATAGCAGGACACCTTTGGTTGTCATCTGCGGCACACTTAGAGCACAGTGGTATGTCGTCGATATTCGACGCTCCATTTTGTTGCCCTTCAAGGCAAGTCATCGTGGACTTTCATTTCAGCTAGATAATGCATATCACAAAAAAAGCCTATAACTTAGAACTACGCTAGAATTGTTCATAAATCTTACGGGTATGCAGCCGGGTACATCTTCGTTAACCACTTACATTTCGACTTGTGGACACACTGTCATTTTCAAGACACAGATGGAATGAGGTAGACCTCTACAACAAAATTTCATCTTCTGTAGGCGGGAACCATAAAATGGTATGTGCAGAAGGACAACACGGACACACACACGCGCGCGCCCACACACACACACACACACACACACACACACACACACACACACACACCACACACACACACACACACACACACACACACAGTAAACAACGAGCACCACCTCACAACCAAAGATGACTTGCGACAGAAGTTAGCGATAGTGAATATTAGTTACCAGTTGGCGAGCAAGTCGCATTAAATCTGCTCCTCTACCGTTTGGCCAGGAAGAGAGGAGGATTCGAAGCAGAATTTGAGCAATAATCGCCGTTCCTGTTTATATGTTCACTTTATAATTTAATTCAGCTTCTTTCTTAATAGCTCCATCCCGATAGTCATGAAGAAAACGCATACGAAATCCACATCCCAAATGTCCTTGCTTAAGTATTCTACAGAACACTGCTTCGATGGGATTATCGAACGAATCAACCACACTCGACTGTTACAAAGATTTATGTATGCGTAACTCTGTACAAAGGTGTACCCAGAAAAATCCTGTAAGCGAAACAAATGTTTCGAGGGGCCAGTTTTTCTACTATTCTCTTCGTTTAACAACACATGTAGAAATACTGTGCTATATTTTGCGCGAACTATCAACATTAAGACGAAAAGCCAGGAAAAAGTATTTAAGTCGTTACGTTATTTTGTGTACCTCTTGGTTAGTAATAGGTAATTGTAGGAAAGAAATTTACAGTGTCGTTGTGAGCATGAATATAAATGAATTTGTACGAACTCAATTTATTTGAAAGTTTGCGCGGGTTTTCTGCTGCTGTATGTGATGCTGTCTGCGCAAGGATAGAAAACCGATCATTTCAACGCCCAGTGTGGTTGACAAGAATGCAAACCTGTGGCAATGGCAATAATGTCTATTTCCAGGAGCCTATGTACAGTCAATCTTGGACAAAAGCTCTTTTCAAACATCTCTATATACTACGATCTCCAGCTTTACAAAGAGTTTGGCCTTTTCCAGATATCGCAAACAGATCCGATCATAAGCTAGGTCATTTCTTATCAAGGCGAATCTAGCGAAGAGTTTCAGTTGCCCATCCTGCGTCGGTTCATTGGGCTATGCCGAATTCAACTCCATTTAAATTTCTATGTTCACTATTCGACGTCTACGTCTGTACTCCGAAAGACACGTTACGGTGTGTAGCGGATCGTAGTCACGGCCCAACAGTCATTTCGTACTCTACCGCAGTTCCATTCACGAACGGTGCGGGGGAGACACAACTGTCTCTAAATCTTCGTATGACCTCCAGTTTCTCTGATTTGCTCGTCGCCGTCATTTCACGAGTTGATAATGGGAGGAAAGTAATATATTTCCTGACTCTACATGGAAAGTACGCCCATGAAGTTTTAACTGTAAATCTGTCTGTGCTACACAACACCTCAAGTGGCTCTGAACACTTTGGGACTTAACATATCAGGTCATCAGTCCCCTAGAACTTAGAACTACTCAAACCTAACTAACCTAAGGACATCACACACATCCATGCCCGAGGCAGGATTCGAATCTGCGACCGTAGCGGTCGCGCGGTTCCAGACTGAAGCGCGTAGAACCGCTCGGCCACCAACGGCCGGCACACAACACCTCACTTTTAGAGCTTGCCACAGGAGCTTTTTAAGCAGTTCCGTAACGCACCTGCGTACACAAAACGCACCAGTCTCCGTAGGATTTGCTCTATCTCTTCTATTAATCCAACCTGGCAAGTATAGTATCATTATTCTTGTCTTATCTGACAGTGCAATGTGTCTATGTCAAATCATTAATCGAGGTAGTTAAGTACACTGGCAGTGCGCCACTGGTTGCCCGACGATTGCAATACGCTCTCTGTGCACTGATTATTCTTTCGTAGAAAGTATTTTGAGATACTCAACATGGAATCGTGAGTTTTTGGTCATGTATCTACCTTGTGCGAAAAAAATCATGGAGAACGGTATTAATGAGATAGTTGATGAGTCAGTTGAAATACGTGTTAATCAAATGGAAAAGGAACTATCAAGAGGAAGGAGTCAAATAAAATGTCGCTGGTGAGACTTGAATTGCGGGGGCACGGTTCCTTCCGTCCCTTTACGACGAACCTGCACCTACCTGTGAACATTGTCTAGACAGACCATCAGTAGGGAAGCCGAGCGAAACCTACTGTACTTCGACGTGAACCAGGCTGCAATTACAGTCACTAATCTACGTTTCGGGAGAAAGCTTTCACACGAAATGTAAGGTTGGAAATTTTGTCCTTAATTAATATATTCTGAAACTTAGGTGAACAAGTATCACTGCCAAGCCCGCGCTAGGCATAACACAGTCACTCACAATCCCATTCACTGACGTTAGCAAGTTTATGGTGTTGCATATCCCGAAAACGTAATAGCTACAAAAATACGGATTGTTTTTGATTGAGAATGCTCGACAAATATTAGGTCTGTCGGTACCTAATGCAGTCACAGTTTTTAGTCACCGACCTGCTCAATACGCCACGCGGGGTTTATGTCTTTTCTCGTGACAAAATTCACTTAAAAATTCCGAAATTTCTACATACCCATCGGAATAATTATGCCGTCATTTTACACAACTCTTGATGTATGGCACACTGCTAGATCCGGCAACTTACCATTTCCATCGGAACTACTACTACACACGTCCGAACTGTTTCATGGCTAGGCTCCGACTCCTCTCTAGAATACTCTAAGGATTCTCTACCAGCAGAGAAAGGCGCGCGAAGAATATTGCTTTACCATTGGTCAGTTTACTCAACAGCCAATAACTAAACAACATTCTCCCGCGTCAGTCCGCGCTTTTCATCAATAACCAATCGAAAAATAGTAAACCTAACGACTGCACTTTTTACCGACGTAATTATTTAATATGCTGAAGTATTGTTTATGCATAAGTTATTTACTATTGTTATTTATACCTGAATCATCTTTCCCTTTACCATAAACTATCTTTACAACTCTATTCTACAAAAATCCCCTTAGTCCACATCCATACTTCTTCGAAATGTTCTCACACGAAATCCCACTACATAACTCGTTAAACAATTATCTTCATATTAACCTTAAACCACACTCACGTATCATTCATACTACTAAAACACATTTATAACATTTTACATACACAAAAAGACAGCGCCGGCCGATGTCGCAGATCGGTTCTAGGCGCTTCTGTCTGGAACTGCGCGACCGCTACGGTCACAGGTACGAATCCTGCCTCGGGCATGGATGTGTGTGATGTCCTTAGGTTAGTTAGGTTTAAGTAGTTCTAAGTCTAGGGGACTGATGGCCTCAGATGTTAAGTTCCATAGTGCTCAGAGCCATTTGAACCATTTGAACAAAAAGACATAATAACACTTTATGAAAATACTAGAACAGTTTATGAAAAACATTCTATTACTTTAATGCACTCTAGTGGGCACAATCGAAACTAAATCACAGTCCCCTATCCAATACTGTCCTCTATCGGCTGATACAAAAACTACGAGCGCGTCCAGTCTCGTGTCACCATCTGTCACTTTGCACCTCTGAGACATATCTCCCACTTAACCGCCTCCAAGGCAGGATCGGTATACGGCGCTACGCCTCAGTATCATATCGACTACTTACTTTGTGGTGTCACCGCCAGACACCACACTTGCTAGGTGGTAGCCTTTAAATCGGCCGCGGTCCATTAGTATACGCCGGACCCGCGTGTCGCCACTCTCAGTGATTGCAGACCAAGCGCCGCCATACGGCAGGTCTAGAGAGACGTCCTAGCACTCGCACCAGTTGTACAGCCGACTTTGCTAGGAAGGGTTCACTGACAAATACGCTCTCATTTGCCGAGACGATAGTTAGCATAGCCTTCAGCTACGTCATTTGCTACGACCTAGCAAGGCGCCATTACCAGTTTATATTGAGATTATAATTAATGTATCATCAAGAGCGATGTTCTCCAATTATGGATTAAAGTTAAGTATTCCAGCCGCTACGTTCTTTTCTTCATAGTATAACTCCTTTAACTGTTCCAGACCTCACGCCAGTCTGCGTGAGATTAAACGCGTGCCTTTCGGCTACCTCCGAGTGGCTTGGCTGTCTTGCCGAGTCACTACATACATTATTAAAATTTCATCCAGGTTTTGGTTAAGACGGCATGATTTTAACACGAATGTTGGATGTTGCATACGAGCCTGCTACACGGTGAATACCATTTCATGCCAACGTTGTTTCCAGCTTCACTCTTCAGGCCCAGATTGCACACAGCCGAGTCCCTCCGATCGTCTACTAACCTTTGTCTATACGAGCTGTTACCTAACACGGGTATTCCGTTTAGACTTGTGAACTAAATCATAAATTAAATTTAAAAGCTTAACTTTAACATATAAACTCGTTAACAATCAAAGCCAAAAAATTATCGCGGGAGGTAATCCACAACGATCGCAGTAACCAACACGGTCAGAAGAGCGTTTAGTACCAAAGGGAGAGCAACACGCCAGTTCCGAATAATTGATAAGTGTAGCGTTACTGTGGTGTTGGAGTACCAGAAGCAGACGAAGTTGTAAAAGGAATCAAGGGCGATTGTAGTTTAATGTCGCGTCGACAGTGACGCGATTAAAGCTCAAGCTCGAATAGGAAAAGAATGAAACAGGAAATCAGATACGGATTTCTCCAAGGGACCATTTCAAAATTAGCATTAATCGATTTAGGAAAACCACGAAACATGTAAATCTGGACTACAGGACGGGGATTTGAACCCTGCTGCTCAAGGATGCGAGGTTAATGCTTACCCCTTGCGGCTTCTGGTTCCCTATGTGCGATCATTGTGTACCCTTCGACAGGAGTTAAGGTTACAAAAACTCTAGTGAAAGTAGGGTACCAGAAATTGTTGCGTGGTTGATCGGCAAAATAGAAGTTTTGTCAGTCGCGGCGTAAGAAACGAAGTTCCTTCAGAGTGCTTCACGGTGTAATTTTACGACCGTGGACTCACATTCCTACAACAGGAAGTATTTTAAAAATATCAGGGTAACATCGTGCACGGGCAACATTACCTCTTAATTACAGACCTTTGGCACAGAACAAAGAACCTTGTAATTATATACAGCATCACGATGCAGTGGGTCAAACCAAACCGCTTGTAAATGTCTTCGTGAAGGTGGTGCGTATTGGATATGTTCATTGGTCTATAATGCGTATTTCGTTTACTCAGAGAAAATATGATGACAAGAAACACTGGTATGCGATTAGTGTGGACGAGAACACGCCGAATGTAGAAAATACTATTGTCTGACGAATCGGTATTTATCGTCGAGGTAGATGACTCGAAGTAATTTCCTATTAGTGCGAAAACTATTTAATCGGTGCAATCGGCTGATGTTATGCGCAGTAAATTGTGTTGCGAGATATCTGACAGGGAGGAGGATTAGGGCCTAAGGTCCCGTCGTTGTCGAGGTCGCTAGAGACTGAGCAAAAACTCGAACTGTGTAAGAAAAACCGCCGTGTTGTTCGTGACAGTTCCCTCAAGAGATTTTGGCAGATCACCGAAACCCAAATCTGGTTGGCCGGATAGGGTCTTGAACCGCCATCCTCCCGAACGCGAATCTAGTGTCTTACCACTGCTCCTCCTCATGCAAAGAGAATCGATGGTAGGCAATAAAAATCTCGTAACTCTATCCGTCTGCGAAAACTTCATAATTCCAGTAACGAGTAACTCCACTATCAAAGACCGAGCGAGGTGGCGCAGTGGTTAGACACTGGACTCGCATTTGGGAGGACGACGGTTCAATCCCGCGTCCGGCCATCCTGATTTAGGTTTTCCGTGATTTCCCTAAATCGCTCCAGGCAAATGCCCGGATGGTTCCTTTCAAAGGGCACGGCCGACTTCCTTCCCCGTCCTTCCCTAATCCGATGAGACCGATGACCTCGCTGTCTGGTCTCCTTCCCCGAAACAACCAACCAACCAACCACTATCAAAGACAGATTTGAAAGTGCATGGATTTCTCTAATCTGTCAGCAATTGGACTTCTACTATATAGTTATACCTGTAGGAACTTCATCTGTATCACTTTATATATTTTTTTTAAGAAACCGTTTAGGCTTCTCCTGTAAAATTTAGCAAAATGGTGTTACGAAGTTTTTATTGCTTACTGTCGAGATGATGATTTGTACACCGTTCGGAATTGTTCTCTGGCGATGACATTAGCGATTCTTTTTTTTTCAGGGTAGAATGGCTGTGTTTCCTCACTGGATGAAACCTGAATGTCCTGAGGAATTCAACCTCGTTTAAAACATTCTAAGATTCGTTTGAAAGATATGATAGACCTGTATTTCGCGCTAATGTTCCGGATTTGTGATCCTTTTTCTGCATTTGAAATTCAATAAACCTGCAACAATCCATTCTGGTTTGATGGACGAGTACGGAAAACAGTGCAACATCATGTGTGATATACACCACCTCTCCTGGCTGCGGCATTACTCTTCCCGGTTAATTTCGTGGTTTTTATGTAACGTTTTCGTTGGATAACTTTTGTCCTCTAGTATCCTTTATTATCGATTAGGCGCACACTTGAGCAATGTTATCTCTGCAACACTCTCATTTTCAGTTGTCTTGAAATAAATGAAACGAATAAGAGGCAGATGTTATCTGCCTTCTCCTGGGAGTTGTAAAGCTCAGCGGACGCAAAGGAAGCGCGATCACGTTTTCCAACACATTAGCTAAACTAAAGGGTGAGTCTCAGAATACGTTAATGTGGACTACTTGAATTACTTTCCCTCCTAACGACTTTGTTCTTATGTTTAAGGAGGACAAAGAAGCGGAGAATACGAATTAAACAACCAAAATATTTCTTCCGCCAGCTGGAGAGAAGTAGCAGCAAAAGCGATATTAGACATGACGTAGTACCTAGTTGGTGCAGTCGCTTCCAGTTTGGTCAGTCAAGTCTGACTCAGTGGCTGCACAAACGAGAATCGCAAGAAAAGTGGGGGCTCTGGTATTCGACGACCGAAAATCACTCTCGAAAGGATACTAGAAAAAGTGAATATCAGTTATGGTTCAGTTTTCTACATCTTAAATGACATTTTGAACATGACAAAGATCGTCGTACGCTGGGTTTCGTGACTACTCACACCCATTCAGAAAGGCCGTCGAAGCAAGGTAGCAGCGGAAATGTTGCACATGGGTCAGACCAATCCAGACGACTTTCTTAGCCACCTAATTAGCATGGACCAAATCTGGGTATATTACTGTGACCCCTGAAAAGGACGAAGAAGCAATCATTATGGGGTAACAAGGTTCTCTGTGTTTTTTGTGACTGGTGTGGTGCTAACCGACTTTGTTCGTAAGAGGCAAACGGCAATAGCAATGTACTACTGAAACTTCATGATGAGATCACGGGAAGCTGTTAAGGCGAAGCATCGCAGGAAGCCGTCCAAGGTGGTAGTCCATGGCAATGCTCCAGTTCGTTCTTCACACGACACACACTGTGCATCAAATTTTGCCTCATCCTCCTTATTCTCCTGACATGACACGCGGTGAATTTTCCTCTTTTTTTTGAAAGAAGAAACCATTGCGTGTTTTTTCCAGAATGATGGTTCTGAGCAGTATGGGACTTAACATCTGAGGTCATCAGTCCCCTAGAACTTAGAACTACTTAAACCTAACTAACCTAAGGACATCACACACATCCATACCCGAGGCAGGATTCGAACCTGCGACCGTAGCGGTCGGGCGGTTCCAGACTGAAGCGCCTAGAACCGTTCGGCCACAGCGACCGGCTTTTCCAGAATGGGAACGGGGTGATCTTGAAGGTTCAACGTTTCTCCAATCACCAAAATACACACTCACGCAACCAAAGCCTTCGACAAATTGTCCATCTTCTGGAAAACAGTCTGTCATTGAAGGATCAGCTGGAAAACCAGAGTCTTTAACACAATCTCTGACTTATCTTCAGGAACTCAGTTCGCTTTGATTCTCCATGACATCCGCAGTGCTGTAGACAACGGCGCTCAGGTTGATGCGGTGTTTCTTTGACTTCAGGAAGGTCTTTGATACCGTCCCGCACTGCCGTTCAGTGGAAAAAATGAGCTTATCGTGTATCGGACGAGATTTGCCAGTGGACTGAAGACTTCCTAGCAGAGAGAGGTCTATAGTCGCTCTTAAGGGAAAAAATCGACAGATGTAAAGGAAATTTTTGGAGTACCCAAAGCAAGTGTGATAGGACTATTACTGTTTACAATGTGTATAAATGATGTAGTAGAAAGCGTCGGATATTTTGTAAGACTGTTCGCAGATAATGCAGTTGTCTATAAGTGAAGCCAAAAGCCGGTATCGATTTGCAGAATGACCTGCATAGGATTTATGAATGGTGCAGGCTCTGACAGATGGCCCTGAACGTAAATAAATATAACATATACTGATGACCACCTGCTTAATAACTTGTTTCTCCTCCTTTGGAACGAAATACATCACTGAAACTGCGTATCAGAGATCCGACAGTTTGTTGGTAGGTTTGTGGAGGTATGTGGCATCAGATGAGCACGCACAAGTCGTGTAATTCGCGTAAATAACGGGACGCTGATTTGCGTATGCGGTGATGGCTCCCTATAGCGACCAAGGAAGGTTCCATAGGATTAAGGTCAGGTGAATATGGTCGCCGAGACATCAGCGTGAGTTCGCTACAACGCTCCTCAAACCACTGTTGCACTGTTCTGGCTCCGGAAGACGGACAATTATGCTGCTGAAAGATGACTTCGCCGTCGGAGAAGAAAAAAATGGCTCTGAGCACTATGGGACTTAACATCTTAGGTCATCAGTCCCCTAGAACTTAGAACTACTTAAACCTAAGGACCACACACATCCATGCCCAAGGCAGGATTCAAACCTGCGACCGTAGCAGTCCTGCGTCGGAGGAGACGTCAAGCATGAAGGGATGCAGGTGGCTCACAGCTGTCAGAGTGTCTTCGATTACTACCACAGGTTCCGCGCATGTGCAAAAGATGTCTCCCGTATCATAAAACTGCTCCCACCATCCTACGTCCGTGGTGCCTGCGGGTTTCGACCCGCCGTTCACCTCGGTGATGGTGTTTGTGGAGACGACCATAGACCTAGTGCAGAAAAAATGTGATCCACCCGAAGATCCGACACGTTTCCATTGGTGGACAGTCGAATCTTGATGGGCCCGTGCCCGCTGCTATTGCAATTGACGATGTCTTTGGGTCAACATGCGAACACGTTTGGGTGGTTAGCCTCGATGAGCAGTGTGCTACGAAACACTTATGTGTGCACCAGCATTGTGCTCTATCGGGAGATATTACAGATCACCATCTATCCTACTTTACAGAGCAGATGAGCCTCCGAACACCACGTTCTGTGAAGAGTCGTGGACGTCCAACCATTTAACGCATAGTGGTAGTTTCACTGTCCTACCTCTTTCCGGAGATGCTCACGACAGTAGCAAGTGAACATTCGACCAGTTTCGCCGTTTTCGAGATAATCGTTCATAGGCTTTGCATAATAATAATCTGTCGCTTATCTCAGTAGCTTTCCCCGTTTGCCGCCCATATCTTCGCTAGGGTGATTCCCATCCGCCCTTGCTGCCCTGACACACTTTTCGTAGCGCGTGAAATGCCCGTTACGTCACCAGGCGGCATCCAGCCTCGCGGTGCGCAGTGGTCATAATGTGCCGGCTTATCAGTGTATTGCGCATACACAGGAAAAGCAAGCCACTACTGTATAACCACACTACTAATGAGAAACTGCTGGGAACAATGTTTACCGTAAAATATCTAGGAGTAACTATCCAGAGTGGCCTTAAGTGGAATGACCATATGAAACAAGCAGTAGGAAAATCAGATGTCAGACTGCTATTCACAGGGAAAATATTAAGGAAATGTAACTCATCCATGAAGGAAGTGCCTTATAAATTGTTTGTTCGATCGATTTCTGAGTATTGTTCTTCAATATGGTATCCTTACCAGGTAGGACTCATAGAGGAATAGAGAAGATCCAACGAAGAGCGACGCGTTACATCATGCGATGGTTTAGTCAGTGCGACAGCATTACAGGAGTGCTCAGAAAACTCCAGTGGCAGACTATGCAAAAGATGAATTCTGCACTGTGGAGAGGTTTACCATTGAAAATTCAAGAGAGTACTTTCCCAGAATTGTCGCACAGCATGTTGTTCCCTCCCACAAACATGTCGTTTAATGACCACGACGTGAAAATTAGAGACATTAGAACCAATACAGAGGGTTATTGACAATCACTCTCCCTAGGCGACATTCGCAAGTGGAATGGCATAGCGGGGGATCAGAAGTACCCTCTCGCATACACCATTAGGTGGCTTGCGGAGTATAGGTACGTAGAGTAAAGTAGATCAGTGGCGTCACAGCAAGTCCCAAAATGCAACACAAACATTATTTTAAAAAGGTGGCAGAGGTGTAACGTTCCCTCAACCGCCAAAATGCAGACTTATACAACCAAAGTCCCCAACAAATTACCCAAAATGCAACACAAACACGACTTCAAAAAGGCGGCCACTGACATTACTCGTCCCCATGGCGCTAATACATGAACATTAAATATATGTAATCGTGCAAATTCTCAATAATAAATATTGGATTTAATGGGAGACCCCGAAAAGCTTAATGTGTTGAACGAAGAGAAATTACTGAAGTTAACAATATATATATATATATATATATACGCCCGTCGAACACCCTGTCAAGGGTCAGCCTAGTGTTAGTTGCGGAATGTGCAGGTGCACCATCATGCTGATACCACATACGTCGACGCGTTTCCAGTGGGACATTTTCGAGCAACGTTGGCAGATCATTCTGTAGAAACGCGATGTATGTTGCAGCTGTTTGGGCCCTTGCAATGAAGTGAGGACCAATGAGGTGGTCGCCAATGATTCCGCACCATACATTTACAGTCCACAGTCGCTGTCGCTCTACCTGTCTGAGCCAGCGAGGATTGTCCACGGACCAGTGATGCATGTTCCGTAGATTCACTGCCCTGTGGCTTGTGAAACCCGCTTCATCGGTAAACAGGTAGAACTGCAACGCATTCTCTGTTAATGCCCATTGGCAGAATTGCACTCGATGATTAAAGTCATCACCATGTAATTGCTGATGTAGCGACACATGAAACGGGTGAAAGCGGTGACGATGCAGTATGCGCATGACACTACTTTGACTCAGTCCACCGGCTCTCGCAATGTCCCGTGTACTCATGTGTGGGTTCATGCCAACAGCAGCTAACACACCAGCTGCACCCGCTTCTCCTGTGACGGGCCTGTTACGGACCCGTTTGCGTGCTACGGCCATACCTGTTGCATACAGTTGGCGGTAGATGTTTTGCAATGTGCGGCACGTTGGATGCTCTCTGTCCGGGTACCGTTCTGCATACACCCTGCAGGCTTCAGCTGCATTTCGTCGACACTCGCCATAGATGAGTAACATCTCCGCCTTTTCAGAGTTCGAATACACCATGGTCACAGTTCCCACAACACTACACTATCACAGACGTCTGGTAACACGGTGTACTACAGTTGGTCTGCGTGCGGAGACGAATGCAGAATAACAATAGCAGCAAGCGCTACATGCGGACACTGCGACAGCTAGACCAAACCACAACAGTGCACTACAGCCACACTGGTAAACACGGTCGTCATCGTAAACATGTCCCTGCAGATGCTGCTCACCGACCGTGGCCCGTGTTTGTTACAACACGCAACTGAACGTCGGAGGTTTCAAGCGTCAACTTTAGGTTACAATATCTCCGGATGTAATTAACATTTTACAATGCAACAAACGGCACTGATTACGTATTTGTTTATATGTTCAGATGTGCTAACAAAACTAACGTGGTTCCATTTAAAAAAACGTAGGTTTGTGTTAAAAAACATACTTCCGTGCATTTTTGTATTTGGTTTGTATTAAACAATTACACTAGCCTCTCTCCTCACGTTCGGTCTGTGGAATCGGTTCATCAGTATTTGATGTGGTTTACGAAATACATCCAGCGGTAACGTTAGGTGACTCACCCTGCATATATATATATATATATATATATATATATAAAGCGCGAACTAAGTGTAACTGGTATCGAAAACGTCAACTGAGCTATATCGGTCACAATTTGATTAAATTTTCCATATCGAAAAATCAGAAGGATCGACCTTCTGAAGCCAATATATTTCTTTATTTACAACAAGCGGTTTCTGCAGAATTTACTGCCATCTTCAGGTCTTCAAAACCTTTTTTTTTTTCTAAAACGTGTTCTTTTTCAATTGCAACCTCACGCCAAGTTGCCATGTTAGTGGATAAAATCTAGCTTGTTTTGATTTTAAATGTTTTATTTATGACAAACTTTGTGTAATTTACTGTATTTTATACACCAACACTACAAATTGCCGTGAGAGTCCAAGTCAAAATGAAAACATTTTATAGAAAAATTTTTTTGAGGACCTGAAGATGACAGCAAAGTCTTTCGAAGCGCGTTGTTGTAAATAAAGAAATATTTCTGCGATCTTGGCTTCACAAAGATTTTACTATATTTGACCGATATACAGGCCGATACCAATGCAGAGAATCGAAATTCCGCAATAATAAAGAAGACAATAACAGACATCAACACAGACAACCAAAATCACGGGAATCAACAAAATGTGGTGTCGAAATAAAACAATGGCTTAACAGTTTAACATCACTAAAAAACATGAACTCAGCCTCGATCTTTCAAAGCAAGGCAAGTATTTTTTATTCGAAAGGAAAATGTATTTCTAAATAAATCCAAGTTGTCGTAAACCGTAGTATTGTTTTCGCTCGTTGCTCGGGCAACCGAGGATAATTTTTAATCTCTGACTCATGGAAGGTGTAAACTTGTTAACAAATGACGTCACCGAACGCAATAGTATTACGTCACAGTTCAAAGCCGACGGGCGATATCAAAAGCTCAAGCTGATCCGGTGAAGTCGTAGACAGGTACACACCACCACCATTTTCATAGTTGCAGCTTGATTTTTTTTCTGGGTAATAAAGCTTTATGAATTTTACTCGTAGGGACCTCCTCGCGCCAGTAAGTACTATCGTAAATAGTGCGGGCAGTAAAGCTGTTTGGTACTCAGAGGCTGCAGATGGCAATATGTAGGAACATGAGAGCCGTGTGGCAGGACGGCGACACCTGTCGCAGCAGGCCGGGACGGGACGCGCTGGCCGCTGGCCGTCGGCCGCAGAGTCCCGTTGTGCGCATAGTTGGCGATCGCGACTCGCCGTGTCACGCGCGTGCGTGGCTGCGTGGGAGGCTCCGCCCACGTCACGACCCTGGACCGCGGCCGCCGGCGCGCACATGCGCCGCTATCCCGGCGGACGCATCGTCAATACCGGGTGGTCCCTCTCATCGCTGCGCGCTCCTCGTCCCGTGTTATGTGCCCCGCGTATCTCTCCGGGAGTTTACACTAACAAAAAAAAAAAAAAAAAAAAATTACAGGATCACGTAGCTGAGTGACATAAACGAAAGTTGGTAGTAGTGTTTCTACATCTGGAAGATCACCTATATTCAAATTTCGCGCCAGTCGTGTTAGAGTAACTCTAGTAGAGCCACTATGAGGATGTAAATCGGGTTTGCTTTAAATAGACTTCGTAAAGGTCTTGAGTTAACTTTGAGACTGGACGTGGTGAGTTGATGTTAGTCAAGAATGCCTTGAAGGCGACATCTCACTGAGTCTGCACGAGGTCGTGTAACAGGGCTAGACGAAACTGAATGTTCCCTCTACGATATTGCAGAAAGATGTGATAGGAATATACCCAATTCTGGCAACGGTGGTTACGAGAATGTACGGTCGCAAGGAGACCAGGCTCCGCTCAGCCATGTGCCACTACCGAGAGGGAAGACAATCCTGTTAGGTTTATGGTTCTGGAACATCGTACTGCATCTACAGCAGCAGTTTGCACCACAGTGACACAACGAACTGCTCATGGACAGCTCCGAGCCCGAGGTCCTGAAGCGTGCATTCCACTCAAGCGAGAGCTCGTTGGAGGGCAGGGCAGAGGTCTGTTATGTTTCCTGATGAAAGCTAGTTCTGCCTCGGTGCCGGTAATTGTCACGTAAACCAGTTGAGGGCCTGCAGCCAACCTGTCAGCGTCTAGACACACTGGAGCTACAACTGGAGATACGGTCTGGGGTGCGATTTCGTATGACAACAGGGGCACTCTCGTGGTTATCCCATGCACCCTGACTGTAAATCTCTGCGACAGTTTGGTGATTGGACCTGTTGTGCTGCCATTCATGAACAGCATTCCAGGGGGTGTTTTCCAACACGATAACAAAAATGGTTCAAATGGCTCTGAGCACTATGGGACTTAACATCTGAGGTCATCAGTCCCCTAGAACTTAGAACTACTAAATCCTAACTGACCATAGGACATCACACACATCCATGCCCGAGGAAGAATTCGAACCTGCGACCGTAGCGGTCGCGCGGTTCCAGACTGAAGCGCCTAGAACCGTTCGGCCACTCCGGCCAGTAACAGGATAACGCTCGCCCACATACCGCAGGTGTAACCCAATACGTTCTACAGAGTGTCATCGTGTTGCCTTGAAACACAATGCATGCACGTCTGCATGCATGCATTCAACGTTCTGGCGGTTAGATCGGTTTTTAATGTACCAGCATTTCAATGGCTCAGCTCGCGCTAACATTAACCTGTAATTTTACAATGTTAATCACTTAAATTTGTTACAGAGACGAATGCATTCCCGAAATTTCATATCTCTAATTATTTTTTGGTGTCGCTATTTTTCCGTCAGTGTAGAAGCAGGTTTCTGTAGCGAAGATGGGTGGATCGTAGTTACGGAAGTATTCTCTGTTTATAAAGAAAGTTACGTACAGTTTAACACTGACTTTAAAAAAGCCTACGATTCAGTTGATCGTCAATCATTATTCCAAATATTCAAAAAACAGGGTTTAGATCTGAAAACACTTGCGATCATAAAACAGACATTGATAGACACAAAATCTAAAGTCAAATTTATGGGGAAAATCTCCGAACCTTTTCTGATCAAAACAGGAATAAGACAAGGAGATGGACTCTCTCCATTACTGTTCAACTGCGTCCTTGAAAAGGTGATACAAGAATGGCGCAATCTGAAATCAGTCCTCAAGATTGACCCACCAATTATTCTCGGCAGAGGAAAATTAACAGTAGATTAGTTAGCATTTGCAGACGATCTAGCCATCTTAACTCACGATGTTTCAACAGCCAAAAAACAGATTGAACTCATGAAAGAAACTGCGGAAAAAGTCGGCCTGCAAGTATATTTTGAAAAGACAGAATATATGACTTGTAACAAACAAGCACTAAAATTCATGCAGACAATATATGGCAATATTAAACGAGTCTCACAATTTAAATATCTCGGTGAAACGATTCAGGAAAATGGAATGGAAACGAAAGCCAACGAAGCCAAAAGATGGACACTGCTTATCGACTCACAATATCTGCAATGAAAAATGTGTCTCCAAGCACACAAAACTACGACATTAGAATACCGTCATAAAATCAGAATGTCTTTATGGATCAGAGACACTAATTTTAAACAGGAAAACAGACATAGAAAACATTCAGAAAAAGGAACGAAAGATCATAAGAAAAATTTTAGGCCCAAAACTTGCAGATGAACAGTATCGGATCAGAGGCAAACAGGAAACAAACAATACTCTAATATTCACAGTGACATTAGAAAACGTAGCTTAAGATTCTATTGACACATCAAAAGAATGAATCCGGACAGACTTACAAAGCAAATAGTTCATTTCTATGAAAACAGGAGTAAATCTAAAACAGACCCAATGAAATGGATTGGCGAAATCAAAACAGATTTGAAACTAGCAGGAATTACACCAGAGGATGTCCAAAACAGGGAAATCCTCAGATCCAAAATTCACAAGTGGCAAGTTGACCAAGAGAAGAAACCAAAGAAGAAGACTGGAACAACGTGGTCTCAAGAAAGGAAAGAAGCCCACAGCAAAAGAATGAAAGAAGTATTGGTACAAAGAAAGGCAAATGCTCCCCACTAAGTACTTTGCGTAGCCCTAATGGGGTAAAAAAAAAAAAAGTTCAAATGGCTCTGAGCACTATGGGACTTACAGCTATGGTCATCAGTCCCGTAGAACTTAGAGCTACTTAAACCTAACCAACCTAAGGACATCACACAACACTCAGTCATCATGAGGCAGAGAAAATCCCTGACACCGCCGGGAATCGAGAACGCTACCGCACGACCACGAGCTGCAGACCTTAATGGGCTCATTCGCAAATACTATACTTCTATGTTTTCCAGAATTTTACTTGTACAAATATGGTTGGTGCATGAATAGAACCATAAACTCACCAAGTTCGCATTTTGCACCCTCCAAAGATTCTGTTATGCTCCTCTGGTCACGCGACTTACATCCAAGCGGTAACCACGTTCGTTCGATACTGATGGTGCAACATTCTGTTAGTGTTCCTTACAGCAGCATGGATGCGTTTACTGAGCTGTTCCAGTGCTCTTGGCTCTTAATGTACCCCCAAAGGAAAAAATCACCAGATCACAAGGCGTCTGGTCAGGCGATCTGGAGGGCCAAAGTGACAGAGTCACATCACTTCACCGTCACGCGCAATCCAGCGATGTGGAAGTTTGTCCTTTACGTAGCGATGAACATCGATGCTCCATTTACGGTGTGCTCCTTCTCCCTAGAAGATGAACTTCTTGGAATTAGAAGTCAGTTGTGGAAAAAACCACAATTGCAGTACATCAAGGTAATAGGTATCCGTCAGTCTTCTCACAGAAGGGAAACGGCCCATACAACTTCCTGTGTGAGACACAGAAAACGTTAACCTCTGGTGAATTTCGTACTTGCGTCACTATTTAATGAGGTTTTTCAGCGTCTCACTCTCTCATTTTGTAGCTATTAATCTTTTCTGATAAACTGAAGGTTGCTTCGTCGCTGAATATCAGCTTAGATGTGAAATGGTCATCGTAAATTGCTTCCTACATTGTAATGCAAAACTGAAGTAGCCGGCCATAAACTTCCGGTTTTAACTGATGTACGAGCTGGAGACGGTACGGTTTGAAATGTACCCGCGGTCACAAAATCTTCCACTCAGTTAGCTTCGTTATTGTAAGTTGGTGGCTTGCGCAGACCACTGATTGTTTTGAACTGTGTGTTTCTCATTCTTTCTACAATTCTTTCCTTGTCCTTTATCAAGTTACTGTACTGTTTCATCGGAGATAAGAACGGCAGCTTGATAAATGAAAGGAAATAACGGCAGAAAGATGGAGAATATACTTCTCAGAACTCTTGAATCTTCCAGACCCTGACGAGAAGCTGCCTGTAGACACCACAGAGGAAAGGAAAGATGGAGAAGAACAGTCAGTGTGTAAAGACGGTATCAAGACTGCAACAAAAAAACTCGGAAACAACAAGATCTCAAGGAGGACAGAAAACATGAGAATTAATAAAAGAGGAAGGTGACAGCTTGCACTTAGAAATGTATAAACTGATCCAGCTGATACGGAAGAGTGAGACATTGCCAGAGAAATGGAAATTGGCCATAATATGATCAATACACAAGAAGGGAAGAAAAATGAAATGTGGTAACTACAGAGGTACTATCTTGCTAAATGAAACCTACGAAGTACTGTCTATTATCCTCAGAAAATTACAACCATTCATAGAGAATAACATACAGGAATATCAAGCTCTCTTTTGACCAAACCGATCGACAATGTATCACACTTTTACTCTAAGATAATTGCTTGAAAAACACGAGGAATATAATAAAAATATCTATAACCTGTACGTCGATTTTCAACGTGCGTATAACAGTACCCTCAGGAATAGCCTATACAATACTGCGTGACTTCAGAATGCCTGAGAAGCTAGAAAGTATGGACCAAACTTCTATGTTATGTAAATTTAAGATGGAGACGGGATAAACGGAAGGAAAGGGAAGGAAGTGGTGATGTCAGCTGCATCGAGGCTTAATGAGGAGTCGACGGCGACGGGTGTAAAATGTGTGGCAGACCGGGACTCGAACTCGTAGGCAGCTGCGTTAACAACTGCGCCATTCGCATGCTGTGTTTGTCACAAATGCGCAGACTATCTCAGCACTCTCCCCTATCCGCAGTCCCTATCCATGTCTTCCATGCTTACTAATTTTAGATTCCCACTGGAGACAGAACGATATTGTGTATCCGCACTGAACTTTGTCGGTTCATATCCCATGAGGTGAATCAATTATATGAATGTGTGCTGCCTGTTTTTTCCTACGTGTCCGAAAGAATAGACACCACGCATTCCTGTAACAAACTTTCACGGATGGTTCAAGCGCAGCAGTGCGTTTCCGAGGAGTCGCATCAGAAACATTCGATTCTGAGACTGGCCTTATTTTCAGCGTTTTCAGTACAGCAGACAAGCCATGGCGGCTACTGTGTGTCTTTAACGTTGCTGGAACTTTACGGGTGAAAATGGCAACACAGATTACGTGCGCATGCCACCTTTCGGACTTTGAGAATGTTCGAATCATTGGAATGAGGGATATGGGAACATCACATCAACAGACTTCATAGACAGTTGGCTGCAGTGCAACGAGTGCAGAGCAAGTGGTGATGGGGTGGATTTAGGACAACAGTGTAGTAAGATGAGTAGGTATGGGCCTTTCCAGAGTGACTACAGCACAAGAAGATGGTAGGATTGTTCAGCTGCGTCTGATGAATAGACGCACGGCAACAGCTAAAATCCAAGCTGACATAATCTGATCAAGGACCAACTGAAACAGATTACTGGAAGCTGGATTGAGACGTCGACTTGGATTGTGTCATTTGCCAATCTACGTAGATGAGTCGTCAGCGCGGCTAACTGCCACACGGGGGACCGGGGTTCAATTCTCGGTACTGCCAACTATATTTCCTCTGTGAGTTATCTGGTACGGCGTGCATTCAGCCTCGTGAGGCCTTATGAGGAGTTTCTCGATCTATTGGTAGCGGTTCCAAGATCAAGAAACCCGACAATTCCGGACAGTGGTGTGCTGACCGCATACCCCTCCATACTGCATCCAGTCACATCATTGTCAGAGGATGATACGGCGGTCGCACGGGCCCGATTGGCCGTCTACAGCGAGGAGGCTGGAATTTTCTTTTATGGCTCATTTACCGCTTACACATTATTACAAACAACAGAGATTAGCGTGTTGTGAACCCAGAGCCAACTGGGACTCTGAATGGCATTCTGTGGTCTACAGAGATGCATATGGCTTCTATTTGTGCCAATCAGATGTACGCCAATGTGTCCCTAGGTGGTTAAAATCACAGTAAGTAGCGTTTCTCGAGACCCGTATCACTCCATCTCCAGTTAGCCTGATGTGAGGATGGGTATGACACAAACACTGAATTTGTAATTCTTGAAGAGAGGCTGAGTGGACACCAGTCTGTGGCAAGAATACAAAATCTGGTTGTCGCAACCTTCACATGAGAAGGATAGTAACTGACATATTCCAGTAGGATAATGCAAGACTGCATACTGCAGTTCACACCATAAACGCTTTGAGGAGTGTACGGATCATCGTCCAGCCAGCCAGGTCCCCCGACTTGTCAATCATAGAGCATCTCTGGGGTGCTGGGAAGACGTATATTTTCGTACCAGCCTCTAGCCAGCAATCTTTGAGAACTGAAGCAGACATGGCAAAATATTCCTCAGGACTAAGTCCGCAGGATATATTATTCTATCCTACAAAGTGTGTATTCAGCCAGGTGGGGGGCAAAACTCATAGTGATGTTGATGGTGGGCATCAGTTCCAAATGGAATGAAAGATCGATGATTTAATGCCTCGTTACGTGATGAATATCTGCACAAAGATTGTGCTTCGTGATGTGAAATTTTTTATCGTCAGTTTAGTTTAGTTCACTAAATGATTGCCTCCCACCTGCAGCTATAAGATTTCAGTTTACTTTCTGAACTTCTTTAATTTTCTCTACGATGTACCATTTTAAAGTGCTTAATTAAATTTGTTGATTGTATGATCATCAAAATCTGCAACAGAAAATAATGCCATACTGATATCTTGCACACAACAGATGCACATAACAGAAACTTCATTCATCAATAATATATTCTCCTTCACTATGCGGAATGACTTCCCAACGCAACTCCTGAATAGTGTAAATGTCAGTCTAGCAGAGAGCGGGCGGGCATTATCGTGGAGTAGCGTCACTTCACGCAGTCTTCCTGGACTTGTTCTTGGACTGCGTCTGCAAGACGTCTCAGTTGTTGACAGTAAAAGTCAGCAGTGATGATTACACCTAGGGGAAATTCGTAGTACACCACACCGTCGGTGTTCCACAAGATGCATAAGATTATGTTTTGTAGATGCGCGCAGGTTTGTACGGGAAGTTGCTGCTTTGTTTGGGCTCAACTATTTCTTTTTTTCCCCTTATATTAGCAAAAAGACACCATTTCTCGCCATCACGATACAGGATAGGAATTGATGACGAACAAGTAGAGATTCATGCATTACAACCGCTGATTTTTGGCTTAGAGCATGCGGCAGCCATACATCCGATTTTTGAAATTTCCCCATTGCAAGCAAATGTGACACGATGGTGGAATGATCACAGATCATGACGTTTCGCATTTCTGGGGTACAATGACGTGGCTCAATGTGAATTATTGCCTTTAAACTATCTTTATGAAACCCCGAAGGTCTTCCTGAACATGGAGAGTCACTAATATCAAAACGATCCTCCTTAAAACAAGAAAATTATTTTCTTGTTGTGCTTTGTCCGACGGTGTTATCTCCATATACGGCGCAAATATTTCCGGCTGCCTCCGCTGTTGTCGCCCCTCTACCAAACTCCGACTGAAGAATATGTCAGAAATGTTCCGATTTCTGCACTTGGCACTACATTTTCTTGCATCCACAGCTCCCCTCACTACCATCAAATGACAAAGTGAAAAAGTGTAAATTCAGATAGCAACAGTACACTACAAATAAAAAATGACAATGATAAGTAAACCCATGCAACCGAAATACAAACATGCAAAACAAAATGCCATGAACTAACGCAGCAACCTAATACTAGTAATCCGGGGAAGGTCTCAGACACCGTCAACCGATTCGGCACATATTTGACTGGCCGGTTGTGTACAAGACTGACAAATACGGTATTAAGCAGGTGGTCATAATGTTTGTGCATCTTAGACTCTTTTATTTTAGGTTGTATACACGCGACCTGCCAAATAAGAGCCGAATCGGCCGGCCCTGCCTGAGGTCTTCACCTTGTGAGTGTTGGTGTCATACGTGTAATTAAAATTTTAGAACTAGCACCATTATTACAGCAGCTCGACACGGGATAAACATCATATACACTATGTGATCAAAAGCATCCGAACACCCCCAAAAGTCGGCCGGAGTGGCCGAGCGGTTCTAGGCGCTAGAGTCTGGAACCGGGCGACCGCTACGGTCGCAGGTTCGAATCCTGCCTCGGGCATGGATGTGTGTGATGTCCTTAGGTTAGTTAGGTTTAAGTAGTTCTAAGTTCTAGGGGACTGATGAACTTAGCAGTTAAGTCCCATAGTGCTCAGAGCCATTTGAACCACCCCCAAAAACATACGTTTTTCATACTGTGTGCATTGTGCTGCCACCTACTGCCAGGTACTCCATATCGCGACCTCAGTAGTCATTAGAGATCGTGAGAGAGCAGAATGGGGCGCTCCACGGAACTCACCAACTTCGAACACGGTCAGGTAATTGGCTGTCACTTGTGATATACGGTTGTACGCGAGATTTTCTCACTCCTAAACATCCCTACGTCCGCTGCTTCCGATGTGAGGTGGAAACGTGAAGTGATTACATCACAAAAGCGTACAGGCCGACCTCGTCTGTTGACTGACAGGGACCGCCGACTGCTGAAGAAAGGTCTGTCCAGATCATCACACAGGAATTCCAAACTGCAGCAGGATCTACTGCAAGTACTATGAGAGTTAGACGGGAGGTGAGAAAATTTGGATTTCCTGGTCGAGCGGCTGCTCATAAGCCACACATCACACCGATAAATGCCAATCGATTCCTCGCTTGGTGTAAAGAGCGTAAACATTGGACGACTGATCAGTGGAAAAACGTTGTGTGGAGTGACAAATCACGGTACGCAATGTGACGATCCGATGACAGGGTATGGGTATGGCGAATACCCGGTGAACGTCATCTGCAAGTGTGTTTAGTGCCAACAGTAAAATTCGGAGGCGGCCCGGTAGTGTTATGGTGTGGTCGTGTTTTTCATGGGGGGGGGGGGGGGGGGGGGGGAGCTTACACCCC
Organism: Schistocerca americana; assembly: GCF_021461395.2. Classification (NCBI taxonomy): domain Eukaryota; kingdom Metazoa; phylum Arthropoda; class Insecta; order Orthoptera; family Acrididae; genus Schistocerca; species Schistocerca americana. The sequence goes on from NC_060122.1 coordinate 424,777,860, forward strand.
TTGTTGTTTTGCGTGGCACTATCACAGCACAGTCCTACACTGACATTTTAAGTACCTTCCTGCTTCCCAGTGTTGAAGAGCAAAATGGTTCAAATGGCTCTGAGCACTATGAGACTTAACTGCTGAGGTCATCAGTCCCCTAGAACTTAGAGCTACTTAAACCTAACTAACCTAAGGACATCACACACATCCATGCCCGAGGCAGGATTCGAACCTTCGACTGTAGCGGTCGCGCGGTTCCAGACTGTAGCGCCTAGAACCGCTCGGCCACCCCGGCCGGCGCTGTTCTTAACAACACGGGCACTACAGTATCGCATTTTTCTTAAAGTCTTTCAGAATGAATTCTACTACTTTTTTCTGTCTATTCTATTATTTTTTGCCATCTGCAAGATTGCTTTCTGTAGGGATATCATTACCTGGCCACTCCGGCCGGCCGTTGAAGAGCAATTCGGGGATGGCGATTGCACCTTTCAACCCGATCGAGCACCTGTTCATAATGCGTTCGGGATATTTTGGAACTCCGATTTCTCGCCAGGCCTCAGCGACCGATATCGATGCCTCTAGTCAGTGCAGCAATCCGTGAAGAATGGGCTGCCATTCCCCAAGAAACCTTCCAGCACCTGATTGAACGTATACTTGCGGGGATGGAAGCTGTCATCAAGGGTAAGGGTGGGCCAACACCATATTGAATTCCAGCATTACCGATGGAGGCCGCCACGAACTTGTATGTCACATTCAGCCAGGTGTCCGGCTACTTTTGATCACATAAAGTATATTACTATATCTTTTTTTTTAACGATAATTTCAGCTTTTACCTCTTACTTGCTTGATTCTACAAATTGTGTTATTTTGTGTGTAAAGCTAAATTTTTTGAGACATAATGTTCTATATCTTTGTATTCATGATAACAAATTCTGTAGGCAGTAATCTCAAAATGATACTTTTTCGCATCCTACATATGAAATAACATCAATTTAATCTTTTCTCACGTTTAAATGGCTGTATCTGCCATCTCTCGAAGTCTAAAATAAAATAACACAGATAGCATAACCCGTAAAGGACTAGTTCCTGTCATTGCGAAATGAACCAGACCCGTGCGCGGAATTATCGACCTTTGGTTTCGTATAGCAGACAGCCAGAGTATGATTTTGAGGTGGTTTCACCACGCCTATCTATGAAAAAGCAGGACTGATTACATATCTCCCACTCAGAAACACTTCGCATAAACAGTTAAATCAAGAACGTACACAGAGAAACTTACACGACTGTCACACACAAAACAAGCAAAACTTTCCTCAGATCTTAGGTTGAAGTGATGCTGTAAAATTAGGGGAACAATACGCTGAAAAAAGAATAAAAGATGCGTGAGGCGAAACCCCTTACTAAAGCGGTCGCCGTGTTATAGCGGGAATACAGTCAGGAAAACTCAATTACCAAAGAGTGGGTGACAGGTGATTCACCATATATTGTTGGCCAATGCTACTTTTTAGTATAACGTATATACTTTCATCCTAGTCAGGAGAACATACACAAAATAAGAAAACGTTCGAGCTTTCAGAGCCGTAAGTATTTTGTCGGCAAGAGCAAAGTTGGAAAACTCTTTCGTGATGGATGTTGTAGAAACGTGGTTGCGAACGCCAAAAATGTGTTTGGTCCGCAGTTATTGCGTCGTGCCGCTACCTAATGCTTCCTAGAAACGAAATCTGCGGACGTTAATTTTCGAGAAACACCTACATTGAAGCTCAATTAAAATTAAGAACTGGCATAGGGCCGAATTTTAAATACTGAAAAAATGTTCTGTTGGTGGGGCCAGGTTCCAGAAAATGCAAGCCATGTGCTCTCATAGGTGCTGCAGAGGTATAGGGGCAAAAAAGTAACAGTAGCTTCAAATAATACTGCAAGTATACACTCCATAGACCGGAATCCATCCCTTAATCTAGATAACGGGACGCTCTGTTATCTCACGCGGCGGGTTGGCGGACCACCTGGAGAAACACAGTGTGATTGATGGCCAACCTAACTACACTTGCCTTCCACATACAGACATTGTTGCTGGCGTAAAGCAACAAGTCCTTCAAGATTAATTACAGAATTGGCAACCTCACTATAGTCCAGACGAAGGCATTGTGCAGCGATACAGCCAAGCATTGTGCAAGAGACTTGGTTCTCTCAAATCAAGCTATCTCGGCGTCATGCCACTACCCTAACGCTCGTCCAGCTCTCTCACAGCTGTTATCCTTCACACGATGGAAGGTCTGGCACCTCCGTACAACAAAGTCCATGCAACTCAGACTGCAAACCTCAGTCACTCGGTACTAGGGTGTTCGCATTATTACAGACAATGCCACAAATTTATTAAGGTCTTGATCAGAAAAGGAATCCCAACCTAACCTCTGACGGACCTGCTTCGGCAGCTGTCGACAACGCAGTATGTCGGTATTGCCCAGTTTTTGCAAGAATCGGATATCCAGTTATAGGCCAGACACAAAGAATCCAGCATGAGAAGTTATAATACATGGACTACGTGGAATGTGTGAAGGTACGAAGTGTATCATAAAGTCTGACTGGAAGTAATGTAATTTCCAATGCATGTGCTGTCCAGGTGATGTACACCAAATCTGTAATTACTCATTTCTCTGGCTAAATGGTTAACCCCAAAGGCCAATAAATAAATAAAAAATAATAATCTAGATAGCAGCCCGATTACGTGTAGCGCTGTTGGCGGATATTTAGTATTCCGCAACGACAGAAAAAGCCTTTCAGAACAAGTAGATATACTCTGGCAATAGACGACTAAAATCACAAACTCACTTAAACAGATACCGGTATATAGCATGATAAAGACAAAATCATGCGACAAACATCATAAATGATTAGGGCTAAAGCTGTAAATATATATTAAGGCGTTCTACTACATCATGCTGACGTTTACAGTCGGGGAAGATTTCTGCTGCACATTGCCACAAGAATTTGTGTGAATGTCATTCTAGTTGAAGGACCTGCTGTATGCAACTTTGGAACGAAGGAGAAGGTGTTTATAACTTATTACATGAGAAAACAACTTTGGTGAACGCATAGCAACCAACACTTTTTAACTAGAAAGACCGCCATGTACTGTACAGGATATACACCGAAAAAAGAAACATAACAAAAAGGATACTCAAGACAGTACAATTACAGATCAACTCAGGGGCAACATGTAATAACATTCAATGGAATCCATTTCCGCTCTCACTTTAAGGTACAGTGTGATATCAAATAGCACAAAACGAACATTTCAAATTCTGGAAGTGCAACAGTAGTTACGCAAATGTGTTCATATGTTAAAAGCATGTACTAAAAACAATAAATTTTAGGAGAAATCAGTGATCTAGCATTATGCTCTCACTGTAACGTAAATTTCAAAGAGAATAATACACTTCAAATATAGAACATTTCACATCACCACTGTCAAGTATTCATCGTTGGACGTACTAGTGAATTTCGTATAACAAGAATTTACTATATCAAGTAACATTCAATACTACGGAGATCTGTTCACACTATAGTATACAACCCCATGCACAAATGAACAATTCGATGTAGAATGTTTTTTCTGTGTAATAGGATGTGGCAGTGTAACTACTTGTTTGTCACCAAGATTACAAAGTCAGCGGCAAGAAACAGTACCACCCAAAGCGGAATTACAACCTCATTCTGTGGGAACGTGCAATAAATTTGAGTTCCGGTTCTGACAATAGCTACTACCATAGTGTTCCCCATTACATGCAAGAAAGAAGGAAGACTGGAAGCGAACAAAAATCAAGCAGAATACGAGCAACGTACTTGCGATACAATATCTAAAGAGTACAACACACTCGCGAAATGAGCGGGAAGAAATGTGCTTGTGTCTGTAGAAGATCAGCTTCTGTTTAACGAAAACAAATATGCAAGATTTTACGTCAGCCAATAATAAAAAGAAGCGATTATGAAGTCTATATAAAGAAGCTCTCTACTTATGATAATCTTGCAGCGCTTTAAGTGCTCTGGCAGCGAACCAACATCTTGTTACTGGAAGTCTATGCAAGTTATATCCCCCTATTTATGATAATCGTTTCCCTTCTGTACGTTAACTTATTCGAAAAGTTCATCTGTGTTTCTTGCTATTAGCTGTACGAAGTAACTTTCAGACGAGAAATTCAGAGCAGTCTCAACTACTCACTTTCCCGGCACCCGTTTTGATCTCGTGAGTAACCCATTCGACAGCTGGCAAGTTGAAAACGAGTAGTGGTGCACTGTTACTAACAATCGCACTCGCATTCGGGAGGTGGACGGTACGGATGCTGGCCCAACAATCACATGGCTTCCCCAAACCACTGAAAAGGAATGCCATGAAGGTTTCCTGGACATGCAGCGGCCGCTTACTTCCCTCATCCAGCTTTAAAGATCCGCCTCTGATGTCGACACTGCCGAAGATGTATTAATGCCTTAATCTCCCTTCTTTTTTCCAGTTGTGCAGTATGTTACCGTGAGGCTAGGCAAGAGTTTGAGAATGAAAGGGAATGAATGAGACCCGACGCGGATAGGTAACCTATCGCTCCAGAATGTTACCAAGGCGGTCGACGAGCTTCCCGTCGTCCTCCATCAGACGGATCGTCAAGGACGGTGCAGCGGGTTCAGCCCACGCTGGCGCAAAGTCTGATATTCATCTTTTATTTTCTTACGACATAATCACAAATGCATTTCACAAGGCGTAAGTTGTTTCGACCAAACATGGTCATCATCAGAGTGCGGTGATACACTCCTGGAAATTGAAATAAGAACACCGTGAATTTATTGTCCCAGGAAGGGGAAACTTTATTGACACATTCCTGGGGTCAGATACATCACATGATCACACTGACAGAACCACAGGCACATAGACACAGGCAACAGAGCATGCACAATGTCGGCACTAGTACAGTGTATATCCACCTTTCGCAGCAATGCAGGCTGCTATTCTCCCATGGAGACGATCGTAGAGATGCTGGATGTAGTCCTGTGGAACGGCTTGCCATGCCATTTCCATCTGGCGCCTCAGTTGGACCAGCGTTCGTGCTGGACGTGCAGACCGCGTGAGACGACGCTTCATCCAGTCCCAAACATGCTCAATGGGGGACAGATCCGGAGATCTTGCTGGCCAGGGTAGTTGACTTACACCTTCTAGAGCACGTTGGGTGGCACGGGATACATGCGGACGTGCATTGTCCTGTTGGAACAGCAAGTTCCCTTGCCGGTCTAGGAATGGTAGAACGATGGGTTCGATGACGGTCTGGATGTACCGTGCACTATTCAGTGTCCCCTCGACGATCACCAGTGGTGTACGGCCAGTGTAGGAGATCGCTCCCCACACCATGATGCCGGGTGTTGGCCCTGTGTGCCTCGGTCGTATGCAGTCCTGATTGTGGCGCTCACCTGCACGGCGCCAAACACGCATACGACCATCATTGGCACCAAGGCAGAAGCGACTCTCATCGCTGAAGACGACACGTCTCCATTCGTCCCTCCATTCACGCCTGTCGCGACACCACTGGAGGCGGGCTGCACGATGTTGGGGCGTGAGCGGAAGACAGCCTAACGGTGTGCGGGACCATAGCCCAGCTTCATGGAGACGGTTGCGAATGGTCCTCGCCGATACTCCAGGAGCAACAGTCCCTAATTTGCTGGGAAGTGGTGGTGAGGTCCCCTATGGCACTGCGTAGGATCCTACGGTCTTGGCGTGCATCCGTGCGTCGCTGCGGTCCGGTCCCAGGTCGACGGGCACGTGCACCTTCCGCCGACCACTGGCGACAACATCGATGTACTGTGGAGACCTCACGCCCCACGTGTTGAGCAATTCGGCGGTACGTCCACCCGGCCTCCCGCATGCCCACTATACGCCCTCGCTCAAAGTCCGTCAACTGCACATACCGTTCACGTCGACGCTGTCGCGGCATGCTACCAGTGTTAAAGACTGCGATGGAGCTCCGTATGCCACGGCAAACTGGCTGACACTGACGGCGGCGGTGCACAAATGCTGCGCAGCTAGCGCCATTCGACGGCCAACACCGCGGTTCCTGGTGTGTCCGCTGTGCCGTGTGTGTGATCATTGCTTGTACAGCCCTCTCGCAGTGTCCGGAGCAAGTATGGTGGGTCTGACACACCGGTGTCAATGTGTTCTTTTTTCCATTTCCAGGAGTGTACAACGTTCCCATAGGCCTGTACTTGGTTGACAAAGCAACGGGTACGTTACGTGCTTTTAGTGTGATGATGACCATTATCTGCTCGAAAACGCTTACACCTTGTTAAATACTTTTATGATTGTGTCATAAGAAAATAAAATACGTTAATCAATCAGTGGCACATTTCCATTAACAATGCGTCATTTTCTTCCACAGAACATAGTTTTAAAAACAGGACTTATACCTTTTTTCACACGAATTTGGGTTATCAGACTTTCGCACTCAACAGAGATCGAATGCTTATTTCCAGTTGTGCAACGTACTATCATGTGTTCGCCATCTCGGCTACTGATGTGTACTGTGGAAGTAATGCCTTGCTAAGTGAGAAAAATATTTCCCACCGTGCAGGGGAATGCTGTATACGCACAAAATTTAAATAAGTAAAACATATAAAACGGAATAACACAAAGCCGGTGGCATTATCGAGCATACTGTTGTAGGTATTTGAGCGCAAAACAACGACTCGTCAAGTCAACTTCTGACCTAATTAACACCTGCTTCTTTTTGTATGGCTTGCTGAGGTGACTTGTATTTTTATTCTGAAGCGACGATCACCATCTGCTTTTCTAGAACTACACTTGGCTTGCATTGAATTTTGGTTCATTTTCCAATCTGTATAACCATTTCGCTAAAAACTGACACTAAAAGTAGTAGATGAATTTCGCTTTTTGGCAGCAAAATAACTGATGAGTATCAAAGTAGAGAGGATATAACACGCAGACTGGCTACAGCAAAAAATCATTTGTAAAAACGAGGAATATGTTAATATCTAACATAAATTTAAGTCTTAGGAAGTCTTTTCTGAGGGCATTTCTCTGGAGCCTAGCATTGTATGGAAGTGAAACATGGGCCGTAAGCTGTTCAGACATGAACAGAATAGAATCTTTTGAAATATGGTGTTACAGACGAATGCTGAATATTAAATGGGTAGAGGTAAAGCATCTGACTAGGGAAAAAGAAATTTGCGGCATAACTGGACTAAAAGAAGGAATTAGTTTCCACGTAACACACTGGGACATCAAGATATCATCAAGTTAGTAGTGAAGGGAAGGAGTGGGGGGGGGGGGGGGGGGATCAACATTCTAGAAAGGTAGAGAGGATTGATTACAGCAAGCAGGCCCAAATTGACGTAGGTTGCAGTAGTTGTTCGGGGATAAAAATGCTTGTACAGGATAGAGTAGCACAGAGTGGTTCATCAAACCAGTCTTCGGACTGAAGACCACAACAACAAGCATTTCATAACAAAATCAACGATTTCTTTTGAACAACTAAGTACACTACTGCCCATTAAAATTGCTACACCTAGAAGAAATGCACATGATAAATGGGTACTCATTGGACAAATATATTATACTAGAACTGACATGTGATTACATTTTCACGCAATCTGGGTGCATAGATCCTGAGTAATCAGTACCCAGAACAACCACCTCTGGCCGTAATAACGACCTTGATACGCCTGGGCATTGAGTCAAACAGAGCTTGGATGGCGTGTACAGGTACAGCTTCCCATGCGGGCCAGGGCAGCAGTCGAACATTTTATGTACCCAGAAAGGCCCGTACAGGACCCGCAATATGTGGTCGTGCATTAGCCTGCTGAAATGTATGATTTCGCAGGGATCGAATGAACGGAACAACCACGGGTCGTAACACATCTGAAATGTAACGTCCACTATTCAAAGTGCCGTCAATGGCGAACAAGAGGTGACCGAGACGTGTAACCAATGGCACCCCATACCATCACGCCGGGTGATACGCCATTATGGCGATGACAAATACACGCTTCCAATGTGCGTTGAACGCGATGTTGGTAAACACGGATGCGACCATCATGATGCTGTAAACAGAACCTGGATTAATCCGAAAATATGACGTTTTGCCATTCGTGCACCCAGGTTCGTCGTTGAGTACACCATCGCAGTCGCTCCTGTCTGTGAGGCAACGTCAAGGGTAACCGCAGCCATGGTCCCCGAGCTGACAGTCTATTCTGCTGCAAACGTCGTCGAACTGTTCGTGCAGATGATTGTTGTCTTGCAAACGTTCTCATCTGCTGACTCAGGGATCGAGACGTGGCTGCACGATCCGTTACAGCCATGCGGATAAGAGGCCTGTCATCTCGACTGCTTGTGATACGAGGCCTTTGGGATCCAGCAAGGCGTTCCGTATTACCCTCCTGAACCCACCGATTCCATATTCTGCTCAAAGTCATTGGATCTCGACCAACGCGAGCAGCAATGTCGCGATACGATAAACGGCAATCGCGATTGGCTACAATCTGACCTTCATCAAAGTCGGAAACGTGATGGTACCCATTTCTCCTCCTCACACGAGGCATGACAACAACGCTTCACCAGGCAACGCCGGTCAACTGCTGTTTGTGTATGAGAAATCGGTTGGAAACTTTCCTCGCGTCAGCACGTTGTAGGAGTCGCCATCGGCGCCAACCCTGTGTGAATGCGCTAATCATTTGCATATCACATCATCTTCTTCCTGTCGGTTAAATTTCGCGTCCGTAGCGCGTCGTCTTCGTAGTGTAGCAATTTTAATGTCCAGTAGTGTAGATAGTGGTGCTGTACAGATCTGTTACGTTCCTTCAGCATTTTATTACCCTTGTTGCATCTGAACAATTCGGGTGACTGTCGGTATTACGAAGTAGGAGAGCGTTAAAGCGCTTGCTTTAACAAAGAGTCGTGGCGGACCCGGATCGAATCAGAGGGCGGATTAACGACGAGCATCGGTGTGTTGGGCACCCTGGAGGTGATTTTTAGGCAGTCTCCCACGTCCTGGTACCAACGCCCAGCCGCACTTACACGATTCGAAAACTTGCGCATAAGATATCACTGGGCACTTACAGGAAGGGCACATCGGTGGAGGGCGGTAGGAATTTGCAGACGGGGTGGGGGTGGGGGGGTGGTGGTGGCGGCGGCGTCAGAAAGGGGCATCCAGCCGCACACGACCACACCACTAACAATGCCAAATCCGAGAAACGACCTGCTCGACTCCTGGAGACACGGTGTAACGCCACGAAGAAACAGAAGAAGCATATCAGACCCCCTTCCACTTTGATGACGATAACAAAGCGTTGAAACATGGACTATGCGAGACACCGAAGACGTGCGATCTCAGAGCGTTTGATAATGGGCAGATTATTGTAACCCATCTCTGAAATCGTATAGGAGATAAGCCTTGCATGTGCCACCGAGTCACAGATATTTCATGATGTACATCAGCTCGGAGAACACTGTTGCTACCTGGAACAACTACCTTGCATAACAGAATGTTGTTAACACATATCGTCGTCGAATGAATTTATATGGAGTCCATTCCTGTATTTAGTTAGTGGACAGCTGGGCAGTGGCAATAAAGAAGCATTTCCCCATCATGGCGTACAGAAACCACTCCCCACAAGTTTACCTCTGCGCACTGCATGTAAGAGCCCACAGACGGTACGAGGACACAGGAACAGGAAAGATGCCAGATCAGTCCATTTCCCGCGACGACCAACAAATCAGCTGTCTCAATTGCTATTCAGCTACTCATGAGTGTAAGATTTCTAACGAACTTAAAAAAATACGTCTGCTGAGAAAGGCTTTCATTACCCGATCTGGTTTCTGATGCGGGGAGGGTGTTCTGAGATGTTAGGTATTGCACGAGGTACCGCTGCAATTTAGACGTTATTTCAGATCATTGTGGCAGGTGCTCTGTGAATTTTCTTCTAGCGAGATTACGTCTACAAGGCGTGTTAGTGATTACCTTCCCATTGCCTTCACTTAGGGAATAGGTGGGTTTTCTCTAATCCGACTTCATGAGAGTTTTGATTGCTCTTGTAAGAGCTTTCTATGCTGCATAAATGGTGAGATTGAGCGTGGTGGCGCAATTGTAAGACACTGGATTCTCGTTCGAGAGTATTGGGATGTTGATCCCCGTCCAGACATCCAGATTTGCGTAGCTTAGTTAAATCGCTGAAGCAAATTTCTGAGCGGTTCTTTAAAAAGTACACGTCCATGTAAGAGCTGAGCTTGTATTCGACGTTCACTGACCTCGAAATCGCCGTGTTGTTAAACGTCGATCTTCGCTCTTTCTTAAATGGACGGAGGATTACTTATACCGCCCTTGGATAACTTTCCCGTCGTTAGCATGTGAAAGCTTGTAGTGTCCAATTTCCTGACCACACCTATGTGTTCATCCTGTAGCTAATGTGAGTAGTAGGGCAAAGAGAGCACAACACCACTCTACATTGTTGCCAGATTTATTCAAGATGGCGGATCGGAGATGGCAGCGAAAGATATGGCAATGTCGCAATGACATCATGGCAGGAAGTTCAAATTTTGGCTGGAAAACGGGTCAGTTGACTACCTCCACTAACCTAACCCCCTCCCCACCCCTCCCTCCCTCCTCCCCCAGAAAATGGTGGGTAGTTCAAATTCCAGCAGGACAATGCAACACACCACGGCTAACTTCACCAACCTAAGTAATTGGCAGATAAAAAGGGCACTTGGACTACCTCCACTAACCTAAGTCATCTGACAGCCAACTCTTCTAGAAATTGGTGGGGAAAGGACTCAGCCTGTGCTGGGTTGCTGGATAGGATGGATGTAAGTCTTTATTTTGCAGGCAGTCTTTATTTAAACAGAGGCAGTAGCTCCATCAAGTGTATTCACCATGAGGTCTGGAGTCCAACTGACCTAGTACACAGTACTGCCACCAGATGGTGCTGTCATCCCCTCCGTGATGTTATCCAAGATGGCGGTCTGGGGGTTGGGGGTGGGGGAATGGTGGGAAAAGGACTCAGCCTGTGCTGGGCTGCTGGAGAGAGGAAGGAGTGTACTTTATTTATTTTGGAACAGTTTATTTAGGGATGGATTTCATGTAGTTCATTTATTGCACTGATACAAAACACTCGCCCTGGCGTGCTTGGGGTCACACTACATAGCCTACAGACCTGCAAACTACTCGTAAATTATCGAAATAATGCATGTAAAAGGTTCTGCAAACACGATCACAACGCTTAAACACACGAAAATAATGCTGCGCACAAACACTCAGTGCACGTAAAAAACGCTTTTGAACTATCGTCAGCTGTGATGTATCAAGGGCTCCAACGCACACATGTGCCGACACCACTGAACACACGAATGCAGGGGCGAGCCATTGCTCTCAAGCCGCTGCCACCTACAGTGAGCAGGTGAAAGTCACATCTGTTTTCAGATACACAGTTAGAATTCTTTGAGTGTTATACTGGCATCACATGTCTATGTCTCTGGATGCGCATGAGGTCACCTGACAACCGTGGTTGTACAATGACCTATAGCTGAGAGTCCAGTACCAAGAGAGATTTTTGCATTGCGGCTCACCCTCGCAGATGCAGCTAAAAGGTTCTCAATGTGATTCTGACACGACAGGTCACGCTATAGAAATCTGTTCCAATGCTTCCTAGAATAGCTCAGGATGCATTGTTCCTAGCAGGCCTAATGGGACGTGCAAGCTGCGTCTAGTGGTGCACATGTTTACCTGCCAAGTGTGGCTGACAGATTGCTGTGCAATGTTCTTACAGCGAATCACCTTTGCAGGCACATCTAAAAGGTTCTCAGTGTTGTACTGACGTCTCATGGCTATGTAAATATGAGCCAGGTCGACCTCTCAGAAAGTGTAAAGTGTCATAGGCATAATCACTGGAGGCTTTTGTAGGAGCTTTCGTGATGTCTCAGCTTGTTGGCATGGAAATTCTTGTCCCAACAGAACCTGTCTTGAAAATAGACCAGAATAACGCCAAACACATTCCTCCTGATGGTCCTAACTTGGCACCCTGTCCATCACATGTTACCCATCCTGGAAACCTTTCAATCCTGCTTTCAACAAACATCACTGAAACGCAAATGCTCTCACCGCTATGTACAGGCTCCTATGTTCTGGCACAAAGGATGTCTTGTGAATGTATGGGGCATTATGATTGGCTCTTACTGAATTAGCCCGGCAAATTACTCATGCTGCCCGTGTGGAAGCATTTTTTTTTCTTTCTGCAGATGAGACTTTCAGCAGCAAAACTATTTTGTACAGATCGATATATTGCACTGACAATTAAACCCTACAAAAATGGCCTACATAATCTCAAATACAGAAAGACTCTTACTCAATCACACTGCTCTGCCACTGAAGACGAAAGCTTGAATATTAGAGCGTGAAACCGATCTCCAACCTGACAATATACACTCCTGGAAATGGAAAAAAGAACACATTGACACCGGTGTGTCAGACCCACCATACTTGCTCCGGACACTGCGAGAGGGCTGTACAAGCAATGATCACACGCACGGCACAGCGGACACACCAGGAACCGCGGTGTTGGCCGTCGAATGGCGCTAGCTGCGCAGCATTTGTGCACCGCCGCCGTCAGTGTCAGCCAGTTTGCCTTGGCAAACGGAGCTCCATCGCAGTCTTTAACACTGGTAGCATGCCGCGACAGCGTGGACGTGAACCGTATGTGCAGTTGACGGACTTTGAGCGAGGGCGTATAGTGGGCATGCGGGAGGCCGGGTGGACGTACCGCCGAATTGCTCAACATGTTGGGCGTGAGGTCTCCACAGTACATCGACGTTGTCGCCAGTGGTCGGCGGAAGGTGCACGTGCCCGTCGACCTGGGACCGGACCGCAGCGACGCACGGATGCACGCCAAGACCGTAGGATCCTACGCAGTGCCGTAGGGGACCGCACCGCCACTTCCCAGCAAATTAGGGACACTGTTGCTCCTGGGGTATCGGCGAGGACCATTCGCAACCGTCTCCATGAAGCTGGGCTACGGTCCCGCACACCGTTAGGCCGTCTTCCGCTCACGCCCCAACATCGTGCAGCCCGCCTCCAGTGGTGTCGCGACAGGCGTGAATGGAGGGACGAATGGAGACGTGTCGTCTTCAGCGATGAGAGTCGCTTCTGCCTTGGTGCCAATGATGGTCGTATGCGTGTTTGGCGCCGTGCAGGTGAGCGCCACAATCAGGACTGCATACGACCGAGGCACACAGGGCCAACACCCGGCATCATGGTGTGGGGAGCGATCTCCTACACTGGCCGTACACCACTGGTGATCGTCGAGGGGACACTGAATAGTGCACGGTACATCCAAACCGTCATCGAACCCATCGTTCTACCATTCCTAGACCGGCAAGGGAACTTGCTGTTCCAACAGGACAATGCACGTCCGCATGTATCCCGTGCCACCCAACGTGCTCTAGAAGGTGTAAGTCAACTACCCTGGCCAGCAAGATCTCCGGATCTGTCCCCCATTGAGCATGTTTGGGACTGGATGAAGCATCGTCTCACGCGGTCTGCACGTCCAGCACGAACGCTGGTCCAACTGAGGCGCCAGGTGGAAATGGCATGGCAAGCCGTTCCACAGGACTACATCCAGCATCTCTACGATCGGCTCCATGGGAGAATAGCAGCCTGCATTGCTGCGAAAGGTGGATATACACTGTACTAGTGCCGACATTGTGCATGCTCTGTTGCCTGTGTCTATGTGCCTGTGGTTCTGTCAGTGTGATCATGTGATGTATCTGACCCCAGGAATGTGTCAATAAAGTTTCCCCTTCCTGGGACAATGAATTCACGGTGTTCTTATTTCAATTTCCAGGAGTGTATCATTGTGTACCATGTCGATGTAGTAAACATACAATTCGTATCCTGTGCCATAAAAAAACACCCCTTTGGCATCATTCATACAGCTATCGACTGCCAGACACATGTACATATACCACAAAGACAGACAGCATAAGCACATGCACTGTAGGTATACTCCTCACATAATTAGATATTTTCCCGCAAGGTCAGGAGATCTTCCACTGCAACCAATGACCACAAGTCATCTGCTCCTGACACGTGACCAGAGTGCCTTCAGTGGACAAAAGAAACTCTCTGACATGTTGTATAAAGACAGACTCGTTTCCCCTCGGTACAAAGGCATTACTGTTTCTGGCCATGATCTGCATGCTTGCTTGCTTTCTATATCCATCTCCAGACTCTGGGATTACAAGAACATATGTAATTTTACATGGTTTGCCAGAATATCACACCATTTACGCGATACTTCTCGATATCAAGCACACAGCAAAATCGCTTGCATAGCAGTAGTATCGCTTGCACAGTATAATTCTGAAGATATAGACTGAAAATTATTGCTCTACAAACCCAAAACGTTAGCGAGGTGTAGCGCGCTGTAAACCACTGAGTAATTAGAAATTCATCCCGTCTGTGAAGACCTTTATGTGAGAACTCGAAAAAAATATACAAAACTGATATTCCCACTCGCGAATACTGATGTTGGTGATGTAACAGATTCCAAATCTATCTTATAATTTACAAAGTCAAATAAGATGTTTCTCAAGTCGTAGAGAAACAGAAAATGTGTCTTCTGCCTGTCCTTCACCTGCTAGATGCACACACCACAATCGATGTCCGCTCAACTAAATAAAGGCGCGAAATGTTTAGAAGTAGTCAACTGGGCAATTTACATGGGAGGGAATAATGGTCCAGGGCAAACACCCATCCATATAGAATCTTCTAAAATTTCCATGCAATCACGAAAGCTGTCCAACACATACTAAGTATTAGTTCGCTATTCGGCCGTCTAGAGGACGACAAGTTAAGTCAGCTACATTCCTGCACCCCAACAGGCCTCTCCATTCAGACAGCTCCTACCAGTAGCCGGAAAAGTGAATCATTCCCGCCACAGGTCACCGGCGCTGCACACCAAGCACGCATAGGCAGAATCATCCTCGGAAACCGGCCACATATATATTTTATCACTGTATTTACAATTAAATATTACGATTGCAGTTTCAATTGAACAACATTCAACAATGGGTGAAGTATCAGAAATACACCCTGCTGACGGCTGTGGCACTGGAAATAGAAATATCTGTACTATTCTTACGATTTGATATACTCTTCCCTTTGATGTCACAGTATTCCATATCAAATCCAGACCTTTCTTGCGACTGAACATAGTCATTTCCTTTACACGTGTCAGAACATACACACTCATACTTTATAAGCCTGATGCTCAAGGTGAAGCTATCACACATCTCCTACTACTAAGTATAATACTTGCCCAATAACTGATTGCCAGCGATATGAAATAATGATGCTGACCGAAAATCAGCGATGGGTGCACATGCCTCATAAGTTTTTTTGCGAGTGGTACCACTGTGTCTTAGAAAGAGAGACATAATCGTCTTACAAACCGTCAGATATTAAAAAACACGACCATGTTACTATCACAAGCAGTCTTGGTTCTACCGGTGCACACAAGTATCCATGTTAAAAGCTATACCGGCTTTATAAATCGAGGTACAACATTACCTCCAAACAAAGTGGTTTTTCCAGAGAGATTAAAATGGTTCAAATGGCTCTAAGCACTATGGGACTTAACGTCTGAGGTCATCAGTCCCCCAGACTTAGAACTAATTAAACCTAACTAACCTAAGGACATCACACACGTCCATACCCGAGGCAGGATTCGAACCTGAGACCATAGAAATAGTATGGTTCCAGATTGAAGCGCCTAGAACCGCTCGGCCACAACGGCCGGCTTTTCCAGACAAATACCGCCACACTGAATATAGATGGTGATCGCCGGAGTGTATCTTATCAGACCAACAGTGCAGTTACATGTAGCCAATGGTGCAAATTTGCAATAAAATTACCAAATTCGGAAAGTGTTACAGCTAAGGAACGTGGTACGAAACTGGTATTTGCAACTCCTTCATGCCACCACTAGATATATCTCCAGTATTTGTAATGCATTCTGTCTCGATGTCATGTCAGAGGTTCTGAAATATATGCACTGGGTTATAGGTGAAGGTTGATTGAGAAGGAACACAAACAGTAGATGGTGTGCTGATTGAGGTTGTAACAAATGTACACTAGATTCTCAGATCTCTGGTGTTACGCTCTCCAGTAGAAATGCTGTCAGGGATTTGGAATCAAGTCTTTCCATTCAACCACATAACTGTGTTGGATCCTATGGAGAAGTCCTTTACTGATTACAACCACTAGTGAATCATATTTCTGGCACTCTCATATCCTGAAATGAGTCACCTTTTTCGAACCTATCTGCTACAGTAAAATTTTTGGCAGTCCCTGTACCTCCTGCAACTGCTGTCATTTCTGCAGCTTTGTGGATGTGATCGTTCCAATTTAAGTTGGAACTGAGCAACCTGTGTAGAAACATAGTGACCTGAGTTAGTGCGACAGGACCGTGTTTTGACCATTCAGTGGAAATGGGAACATGTTGTCATAGCTCTGCCAACAGTGTACGATGTGTAAGGTCAGTGCCAAACGAAGCCTGCTCTTGCAAAATGAGGTAGTATAAAAGACATTACAGGAACTGGGGGAATGACAAGGATTTTGCTACTGCATTGTGGTGCATTCCCAAACTACATACAAGTACTGCTGTTTGAAGTAGATCCACGTCCCTCAGGGCCCACTCACGTCCATCAGCCCAACATGCTATCTTCGTTATTCTGTACTATCCAACAGAGAAAAGTTACGAACTATAAAAGCTCCACTAGTTTCATCTGATAGAGAACTCAATAAGATTTTTACGACATCTCTCTCCTCCCATATATCGAAAACAAATACTGTCTGTGTGCCGACATCGAGCATATGTGACGATCCTATTAAATATACAGCTATTGATCTATCGCACCGACCACTTTGAAATTACATCGCTTGTACTGTAGGAGGATGACTGTATCCCACAAACTATACTATAAGTCGAAGAGACCCTCTCTGTGACCCTGTGTTGTTGTTTTTTTCTGCTGTAACAAATTTTGTACACTGCAATACATTTTGTTTTTTCCGCCACGACTTCAATGTCTGTGTCAGGTTCTAAACTGACATTAACACGTTCTGATCCATTGCCTCTCGCAGAAAACTAGATGTCACATGGTATAGGTCATGTTTTTAATGCAGCTACCATAACAAACCACACACACACACAGGATGATTTTAAATAAAAGACAGTTGCAACATAAGGAAATTGGAAGAGTTTGACGGCGTTGTGGAGAGTTTCCAAACTGCTGTCTGAAGATGATTGACGACCTCTGCGTTTAAACTCATCTGTCACAGTGACAGCATAGCTGGTGGCTGTGTGTTCCATTTCGACTGATTTCTCATATTGCAGTCATGTACGCAATCACTATTTCAATGCTAGCCATCCCCAGAAGGTGTTGCCCCTCCACCAAAACTCTTTCTCTAACTCAAACAAACGATGTCAGTCAGTCATTATGTGGTAACCAACTGTGTCCAGTGGACAAATGGGATGGAAAAGACACCTTCGATGTACAGTAATAATAAGCATCACAGTTGATAGTGTGAACAATTTTAGCAATTTTACAGTAATTTCAACACCGACCAATGATGTGACAGCATGTTTCCCTATTTCAGTATCAAAGCTAAATCGCCCCTTCTCTACTTTGCGTTTATCTTTGCGAATGTAGATAGATGACTGCGCAGTACGTTCATTCATTGTTAATTCTCAAACACATACATATACCAGACAGTGCTCTACATATTTCTAGCACCTAGAGAATAGTGCATAATTTATGATCTATCTCTATGTGGATGGGAGTCACAGAGCGTTCTCACAGTATTAGGATAAAATTAGAGACTGAAAGACCTCCTCGCACTGTCTGTCCAGCCCGCCCTGCAGCACCATTACCGATTTAACCTGCCGCTGACCAGAAGTAGACCGCTACATTCCACATCTTGTGAATGAATGGCGCTAGCCGAGTCCTCGCCCATCCAAGTACACAAGATTTCACAAGATGCGCCCATGTCGAGAAGGTTAGCATCCCTTATCGGTGTAAAGTAACATATTTGCAAGTGTTGTGATGTTATAGCAGGCAGTTAAGAAGAACAATAAACGGCTGGTTTTTGTGCATGCTAGAGAGCCAGACAAATGGAGTTCGAAGCATTTTTACGTAAAGCAGCCACGCTATCAACTCTAAAGTATTGTTCGAGAGTCTGGGATTAATATCTGGAAGGTATTGGTAAGAGAGAACATAAACACACGCACCCCTAAGGCTTCAAGGTTCCGAACTTAGAACAGTCTACAATGCAGTGAACACATTGTGTGTCGTGGGGCGATCACTCTGTTTTTAAAATAAATGAAAAGCCACGATCGCTTCGATATCGTTTACTAGATGACCGGTTTCAGCACTCTGAAGGTGCCATCATCGGATCTGTGAAGGTATAACATAACAGGTTTGAGTGAGGGCTTACAGGAGTTAACTATATACATTACAATTATTACCGAGCGAGGTGGCGCAGTGGTTAGACACTGGTCTCGCATTCGGGAGGACGACGGTTCAATCCCGCGTCCGGCCATCCTGATTTAGGTTTTCCGTGATTTTCCTAAATCACTCCAGGCAAATGCCGGGATGGTTCCTCTGAAAGGGCACGGCCGACTTCCTCCCCTAAACCGACGAGACCGATGACCACTCTGTCTGGTCTCCTTCCCCAAACAACCAACCAACCAACCAACCATTACAATTATTACAGAGCCACCTTCAGAATACTGCTAATGTCATTTATTTGTTTTTTAGGAGGGCCTACCTTGGTAAAGTAAATACTTGTTTTAAGGCTTGACGTGTAGTTGGCCAGCTTCGCCAATAAAACTTTACAATACCTAAGACCATAGTGCCTAGACAAGTGAAGCCCAGCATACAGGTTTTAATCGCTCGTCACATTGTACCTGAGTCGTGTTATGAACAGCTTTCTGTATGCATATTCCTGACATCCTTGTAAGAATAAATGTAAATTATAATATGTAGTTTTGTAAGGCGGTAATGGATAATGTCTGTGCCTCAGATGCTTTTACTTTGTAATTGACGTACTTTACAGTGATTATAGTATGTACAGGAAATGTATGGGCAAATGTGGGCTTTGCATCGGTATGTGACAAGCACTTATAGTAAAGTTGTGTTTTAGTGGTAATGAGTGGTTCTACCGTGGGACTGTGTGTGCTCTGCTTGGACAGCGCTATCTGGTGGCCGGTTGTGAACCGCTAGAATGACAGCAGGTAAGCCTGTGCGGAATAGAGCACTGATGATGCCTACCGGTGTTAGGCGAGCAGTGGTAGTTTGCTCTGGTGACTCCAGTTTTGTATTTTATGGAAGGAACGACAATGAGAGCAGTTTATTATTTTTTATTGGTTGTGACAATGATTTTTATCAGATGGTCTGCCTCATGTGCCATGATGTTCATACGGTTTTATAAATGTTAGTCCACGTTTCAGGTATGTGGTTCTGTAATAATTGTAATGTATATAGTTAACTCCTGTAAGCCCTCCCTCAAACCTGTTATGTTATACCTTCACAGATCCGATGATGGCACCTTCAGAGTGCTGAAACCGGTCATCTAGTAAACGACATCGAAGCGATCGTGGCTTTTCAATTATTTTAAAAACAGTCTATACTGTTAGATTGCTCCAGTTTCCGACCTATTAGTCGTATGGAATGTAACGCTGTTCTTATACCAGTGTAAGAAATATATTTCCAGCGCATGACCTACATCCTTCTTGCCGGTTTCTCTACGATAAACTATGATAACAAATCGTAAAATGAAAAACCTCCTTCCTTAAAATATCGATTCTGTTTGAACCGTGCACAATATAGCTCTCCAGAGGTGTATAGCGTCCAATAATTACATCCGATCACGGTTCAGAAATTATGCTATGCCCGCGTCAGTCCTATATAAAATGATCGTTAGTAACGGAAAATACCTCTTAGAAGGAAACAGATAAATACATAACAGCGGCGTTTGACGTGTGAATTTACGAACGCTGTAAACAGGATATCTGTCAAGCAAATGTATACACGGGGATTGCAGTGCCTCACAAACACCTGCCGCTAGCTTTGAATCATCTTAGTTATGAAACTGAAGTCTTGATTTTATACCCAAGATGCGAGAGGGGAATGGAGTACATCGCATAAATCTTCGTTCGTTTAGAGGAATGTCTCACGTTTCATCACACATGAGATGGAAGTCCTCTGATGATCGAGAGGTTTACTGTTAACGGTCGCAAGTAGACACTGCTCTAACAACGGGAAAAAATAGTCAAATGACCTGCAGCAGCTTCTCCCCCCCCCCCCCCTCTCTCTCTAGAACACATCATCAGCCTACCATTAAATACGTCGTTACAATTCCATCTCAACCGACCACTCCACCCACTCTATGTCATCCTTTAATGCAGATGTAAGTATGTTCAGAGGCAGATGGTCTTCTGTTTTTCCAGGAAATCATCAAAAACAGCAGTCAACTCATGTTTATCACTATTACCTCAATAAACATATAGTGAAATGCTGCCTCGACGAAAAAAAAATGAAGGTTTCCCTGGTTCCCGATGCTTCCATGTCTACGTTTTCTCGTATTCCTCTTGCTGTCGCATACTCGTTCCCAAGTACAATAATTCTTCTCCACCAACCAGAAGACATACAAGTGCATCCTCAATTTCCCCGCATTTTGGTGTATTTTCTCTCAATTTATACGTATTTTCCGCAATCCTATCGTTTTTTTATGTCTCTTCTACCTATGCGATCATGACATGACGTCCCTTCCCATGTTATACACTACTGGCCATTAAAATTGCTACACCACGAAGATGTGTGCTACACACGCGAAATTTAACCGACAAGAAGAAGATGCTGTGATATGCAAGTGATTAGCTTTTCAGAGCATTCACACAAGGTTGGCGCCGGTGGCGACACCTACAACGTGCTGACATGAGGAAAGTATCCAACCGATTTCTCATACACAAACAGCAGTTGACCGGCGTTGCCTGGTGAAACGCTGTTGTGATGCCTCGTGTAAGGAGGAGAAATAGGTACCATCATGATCACGACTTTGATAAAAGTCGGATGGTAGACTATCGCGATTGCGGTTTATCGTATCGCGGCATTGCTGCTCGCGTTGGTCGAGATCCAATGACTGTTAGCAGTATATGGAATCGGTGGGTTCACGAGGGTAATAAGGAACGGCGTGCTGGATCTCAACGGCCTCGTATCACTAGCAGTCGAGATGACAGGCATCGTATCCGCATGGCTGTAAAGGTTCGTGCAGAAACGTCTCGATCCCTGAGTCAACAGATGGGGACGTTTGCAAGACAACAAGTATCTGCACCAACAGTTCGACGACGTTTGCAGCAGCTTGGACTATCAGCTCGGAGACCATGGCTGTGGTTACCCTTAACGCTGCATCACAGACAGGAGCGCCTGCGATGGTGTACTCAACGGCGAACCTGGGTGCACGAATGGCAAAACGTCATTTTTTCGGATGAATCCAGGTTCTGTTTACAGCATCATTATGGTCGCATACGTGTTTGACGACATTGCGTTGAACGCACATTGGAAGCGTGTATTCGTCATCGCCATAGTGGCGTTTCATCCGGCGTGATGGTATGGGGTGCCATTGGTTACACGTCTCGGCCACCTCTTGTTCCCATTGACTGCACTTTTAACAGTGGACGTTACATATCAAATGTGTTACGAGCCGTGGCTCTACCCTTCATACGATCCCTGCGAAACCCTATATTTCAGCAGGATAATGCACGACCGCATGTTGCAGGTCCTGAAGGGGCTTTCTGGATACAGAAAATGTTAGACTGCTGCCATGGCCAGCACATTCTCCAGATCTCTCACCAATTGTAAACGTCTGGGCAATGGTGGCGGAGCAACTGACTCGTCATAATACGCCAGTCACTACTCTTGATGAACTGTGGTATCGTGTTGAAGCTGCATGGGCAGCTGTACCTGTACACGCCATCCAAGCTCTGTTTGACTCAATGTCCAGGCGCATCAAGGCCGTTGTTACGGCCAGAGGTGGTTGTTCTGGGTACTGATTTCTCAGAACCTATGCACCCAAATTGCATGAAAATGTAATCACATGTTAGTTCTAGTATAATATATTTGTCCAATGAATACCCGTTTATCATCTGCATTTCTTCTTGGTGCAGCAATTTTAATAGCCATTAGTGTAAAATTGCTTGTAAATTTAGTACAGCTGAAAACACCGAGCGCAAATGCACTGATCGGGAGGCGTAGTATAGCACTGTACTCGATTGCATCCAGTCGCCTCGACCCCACATATTCCACATTTGCTGTGTGTTTGATCTGTTTTCTGTATGTCTCCTTTTATACTGGCTAGTCCGAATCACGTGACTCCCACTGGTCCATTTCGCATTGCATAAGGGTGTCGAGATACTTTCGACCAGATAGTGTACACCGAGAAGAGGCAAGGGAAGACGGCAGAGCGTCTGAGGATACGTGACGAAGGGTCGCGGTGAGGGACGGCAGCGCGAGCGGCGAGCGGCGAGTCGTGATCAGCGAAAGCGGCCCACCTGCGGAGGAGCCGCCGGCCGCCCTGGGGTGTAACGGGCCCCGGCGGTGGCTCGCGGAACCAGTTTGCGTCCGCTGCCCACGCTCCCACACTCACCCACGGCGCCTCTTCGCCCAGACACCTGTGCTTTCACCGTCCTCTCCCAAAACGCCGCTTTTGCGGCAAATTCGGTATTTCCCACTGTGAGGTAAGGAAACAAGTACAAAGCCGAATACACAATTTAAAAAGAATTATCATATTGGCGTTTTAACTTCTGTTCCCCGTGTTTGCTGAAAATAATAATTAATTAAAGAGGGTCTGCCTTGTTGCAAGAAACAGTCTTTTTTTTGTATTTAATCCCCAAATATGTTTCAGTACAGTTGTGGCATCTTTAGTGGATCTTTTTCCTTTAATATTTCTGAAATACTTAGGTTAGGAGTATGTTGACAATAGTTTTTGATGTTGTTTCAATTTCATATGTCTTCACCTCTTTTTGTTTTACGTTATGTATGTTCTGTGGCTGTCAACAAAACTCAAGCTCAACTCTCTGTTAATAAAATACGTCATTTTCGATACAGGGACGTCAGGGGAACGTATGAATTTAATTTTTACCACATCGCTGTACGTGTGCTTCGCCGAGTGCCGTCCGTCCGTTAATCTCCGTGTTCGTTCCTGTTCCTTGTGATCTGATCGCTCTTTTTGGTCTTGCTGCTGCTACTTGGAATTTCGGTTGTTTAACCGAAATTGCTTCGCTGGATTAACCATGGCTACAAACCTCAGGAAGAATACTCTGGTATCTGCTTTTGACAAAGAATCCCGTCCTGTTCAGCCGACATCCCTGGAAATAGATGACTGGATTACACAGGTAATTGGTCTAAATTCTGAAACCGTTCATACCTGGCAACTGGATCAGGAAAAATACTGTGTTTTTGTCAAGTTAATCAGTGCTTCGACTGTTGATAAAGTGTTACGAAAGTGGGGCTATGAAGTAGATTTTGTGCATAGGAATGGTTATAAAAGTAAGGTTTCCATCTATAGAGCGGACATTCATTACAAAACCGTTCGTGTCTTGAATCTCCCCATTGAAATTGAAAATGATAAGATTAAGGAAGCTCTTTTAACCTATGGAGACGTTAAATCAATTGCAAATGAAAGATGGTCGCCTCGCTTTAAACTGCAGTGTTTTAACGGGGTCCGCTGTGTAGAGATGGACGTTAAGACGAATATTCCGTCTCACATAACTGTTTGTGGGTATAAGGCACAAATTGTATATACAGGTCAGGAAGCTACATGTCATATATGTAACGAAACCGGCCACTTCAGACAGGAATGTCCGCGGCGAACTGTTGTGCTTAAAAGTAATTTGATACAGCGTCAGAAGCTTACCTTAAATGATCTGTTACCAAAGAATAGCCCGGAACAACTGGTTGAGGATGTTAACGAAGCGGGACAAGCTGATGTCTCCCTTCACGATAACAGTCAATTTCCCCCGTTAACAACAAAAGGAAACCCCGTTGCCACTACTCGTGAAACTGAAATGCAACCGAAAAAACGACCTCTGGAGATAACTGATAGTTGTTCAGAGGACGAGCTGTCTTGTCCCACTCCCTCACTTCGCAAGCAAAAACAGTGCGATGAGAAGGCTGAGGAACCTGAAGGCAAAATGCGAATGGAAACTAATGAACAGATAGATAATACACATACGGTACCAGAAAATGGAAGGGGTGTAAGCAGCATTAATTTGCAAGAAACAACAGGTGCAGTAGCCGATTGCAAAGATCAGAATCTATCTGTTAATAAACAAATTCAGGGAGAGGATGCAAAACTGCAGTCTCCATTTGTTTCCCTAGATCAGAAAGTGAGTGAAATTAATAAAGAACGAGGAAGTGGTGGCCAAACTGAAATCACGGTCAACACCTCAGGGCAGGCGCCGGCAAGCGAAATTGCTAAAGCGTCTGCTGCTGCTCCAGATAAGCCACGAAGTAAAATACCGACGCAACCAAATGAGAATGTAGCTCGTAACCAAGGGAAGGGGAAATCCAGTAGGGGCGACCCAAGCCCAAAGAATGTTCAGTCCGAAACGGTCGTACACGAATCACTGGAGGAAAAATCAGAAAGTTTACCAGGAAATCAGTCTGCTTGTGGTACAAGAGAAAACATCAGAAGTAGAAAAAAACGGGACAGTAACTAATAATCTGATTGAAGTGTTATTCCATGTTCAGCCTTCCGAGAAAACTGTTACAGCTTAACTGAACCCTGAACCACAGTAAACTAAATTAGTTCAACAAAACAACTACATAGTGACAGCACAATGACGCAATCTTATTCTGTCACCACTATAAACATAAATAAAATCACGACTGGTTTGAAATTATCGGCCCTTAAGGAATTTTTGTACGAATCTGCGACTGATATTGCCCTGTTACAAGAAGTTCTAATTTCGGATTTGGTAATTCCCGGTTTTGTCAGTTACATGAATGTGTCTCCCGAAACAAGTGTTGGAACAGCTATTTTGGTAAGGGAAGGGATTACGGTAAGCGAGGTGGAAAGACTGGAATCCGGAAGGGGAATAGGACTAAATATCTATGATGTGACTATCATCAACTTGTACGCCCCTTCAGGAAGTTCTCATCGAGCTGACAGGGCACGTTTCTTCAAAGATGACTTGGTATACTTGTTAAGGAAATCTCCAAGACAGTTATTACTTGGAGGTGATTTTAATTGTGTTTTAAATCGAAAAGATCAGTTACCTAATTTTAATTTCTCAGGTGAACTAAAACAACTAGTTACTGGTTTAGAGTTAAAGGATATATGGGAAATCAAATACCCCTCCACTGTTGAGTTCACTTATGTCACGGCAACATCACGTAGCAGGATTGATAGACTATATATTTCTAAAAATCTTGTAACTTCCGTGACAAAAGTAGAAACCATTCCTACGTACTTTTCAGACCATTCAAGTGTCTTAGCTTGCATAAATCTAACAAGACAGCCGGTTCGCCGATTCAAGAACCAGTGGAATTTGAACACTTCCTTGTTAGTTAATCATGATTTAGAAGATCTGATTAAAGAAACATGGGCAATATGCCTGCGAGCCCGTAGTAGATATGCCACTGCTATTGACTGGTGGGTTAAAATGGCAAAGCCAAAGTTGAGGAAAGTTCTTATTCAATACAGTGCCCAGAGCGCAAGGGAAATGAAATGCACTATAGAGTATTACTATTCCGTTTTGAGAGATCTATATGATCAAGTCTCAGCAGGTTCCTCACTTCGGATAGCAGACATAAAAAAAGTCAAAGCCAAGTTACTTAATATCAAGAGAAGTCAAATGGAAGGGTTGAAAATAAAATCGAAGGCAAATTCGGTGTCAGCAGATGAAACTGCTTCCCTATATCATTTAGTGAAGCATACGAAAAACGGGAGAAGGACTTTTATTCAAGAAATTCGAACAAAAAACGGCACGATTCTCAGAACCCAGCAGGATATCATGGACGAGATTTATCGCTATTATTGCGAGCTATATTCTGTACATCAAAGTAGTGATGCTTCCTTGGAAGAATTCCTTGACATCCTAGCCCCACAGCTGACAGAAGATGACAACGAAAATTTTCTCGAGGTTGCCAGTGAAGAAGACGTGTATGAGACTCTGTGCGCCTCGCCACCAAAAAAATCCCCAGGACCGGATGGTCTGCCAGCAGAGTTTTACATCCGTTACTGGCCAATAGTAGGTGCGAAAATCACGGACATTGTAAATGAGGTTATTCAGGGTAAAATGATTCCGGCTGAGTTTAAGGAGAGTAAAATTGTTCTGGTGCCAAAAAATAATGGAAACAAAGACTTAAATAATTTTCGTCCAATTTCACTGCTGAATTCTGATTATAAATTAATAGCCAGAATAATAAACAAGAGAATTTCATGCCTTACAGATAAAATTATTAGTCAACATCAGAATTGTGCGCAAGGCAGAACCATTTTTCAAAATCTAGCGGAATTCAGGGATATCATTGCAATAACTTCTGTAACAAACATAAAGTGTGCTTTCTTGTTTTTAGATTTTTATAAGGCGTTCGATGTAGTAAACCATGAATATCTTCTACACACATTGAAGAAAATAGGTTTCAACGATAGGGTTATACAGTTGATTAAGAACATAGCAACTGGAATAAATGCTAAAATAGCGGTGAATTGTCAACAATCCAGGCCGATGCAAATACAACGAGGTGTTCCTCAAGGAAGTCCTCTGTCCATGTCGCTTTTCGCAATTTCGCTGGAACCTTTCCTCCGACATGTCCATGTTACATTAAAAGGCTTAACATTATCAGGAAACAAAACAGTTATAAGAGCCTATGCTGACGATATAGGGGTCATTATAAGGAATAATGACGAGGTAACCACGCTAGCAACAGTGATTGATTCGTACTGTAGAGCATCTGGAGCCAATGCAAACGGAAAAAAAAGTAAGATGTTAAATCTCAGAGGTTTTGATAATATCAACGTCGAGTGGGCAAAATTAGTCCGACAACATAAAACACTTGGGATCACCCTGACAGCATGCCCTATGAAAATGACTGCTTTAAATTGGAAAGTAGCAGCAGATAAAGTGCAAGGAGCCATTGTAGAGAATTTAACTCGATATATGAACCAAGTTCAAAGAACACAGTATATCAACTCATGCATCCTTGCTAAGGCTTATTATACTGCCCAGCTGTTTCCAATACCGAGAATGATAGCGAGGAGAATAATGTCCAAAATCACAAAATTTTTGTGGAGAGGTGAAGTGTTCAGAGTACCTGCTAAAGTAGCCACTTTAGATCCTAAAAATGGTGGACTAGGATTAACTGATATAACGGATAAAGCCTCTGCTCTTTTTATCAAAAGGCAAGTTAATTTAATAAGAGACTCGCGAGAAAGCATAACCAGCCAACTTTTCGAGATCATTAAACCTCCAAGCCTGCTTCCCCCGATTGACGTGCAGAATATCAACAGTCGCTTACAGCACGTGAGGATTTTCTATGTTGAGTTTAGTTATGTCAGTGTCGAACTCAGGCAGTCCCGACACTTAACATCGAGAGCCATAATGCGGGAACGAAAGAAAAGCGAAGGAAGAAACAAAATAGAACGACAGTTTCCAAACATTGAGTGGACTGAGATTTGGAAAAACATTAGTTCTAATGTGCTCACGTCTAATATAAAAACGTCATGGTACAAGACAGTTAACAACATAGTTAGCACCAATGAAAGACTGCACGCAATCGGACTCTGTGAAACAAATTTATGTCAACAATGTCATCTAGTTGACACAGTAATTCATCGATATACTTGCAGTGGTCACATGAATAGTTGGAAGTGGATCCGGGAGCAAATAGCTCTGATTACAAGAACATCCCCTGAGCATATATCGCTGTCATTGATACACAGGCCTGAAGCACGCTATTTCCCAGAAGCAAAAAATAACGCCGTGTACTGGTTGCTGGGAAATTTTGTTAACTACGTCCTTAACAAATTAGGATCCGATAGCATCATACAGTTCAAGGTACACATGCTGTGTGAGTTCCACAAAATTAGAAGCTATTCGAATCACAAGAAAAAGTTCGGTAATATGCTAAAAATTGTATTTGAAAGAATGGGCATTGGTTAATATAAAAAAGAAGACTGTGTTGACAGTGATGTATTGTAGTTACCTTAAGGATACTATTTTTAAGATTTTACAGTATATTTATGATGTGTGCTTTCTCTATTTCAGAGAGTAGTTTTTTGAAATTTATAAGCTAATGTACAGAACTTATGTGACATTGAGATTGTGTGTCTAATAGTGCCAAACACAAAACATGAAAGGTGCATTATTGGCTTATACTAGAAATTTGGAAATAGACAGTTTTTATGGAAATCTCCTTATCGATTGGTTAAAACCATATTCAATGGCTGGCACATTGCGCTGTTCATTTTTGCAGTGAAAAGACTGATTATATAGACCTGATCACTTCAAATACTTAGATTCACTTAATGTCCAGAAAGTGTAGTTGGAAGGCTAGTCAACTTTATTATATATCTCCTTTCCGCCATTCTCAAGTATTTATGTTTAATTTAATTCTTCTGGTGATTTAGTCAGTAACACAATCTTCTGTTGTCTTTCCTTAATGTCAGCGCAATTGAAATGATCAAACCGCTTTGTTTAAATAACTACATGTATGTTTAACTTAGAATGTATTTGCAATGTGTAACATTGTTTTTTTTTAATAAAGGTTTTATAAAAAAAAAAAAAAAAAAAGTGGTCAGCGTGACGGAATGTCAATCCTAAGGTCCCGGGTTCGATTCCCGGCTGGGTCGGAGATTTTCTCCGCTCAGGGACTGGGTGTTGTGTTGTCCTAACCATCATCATTTCATCCCCATCGACGCGCAGGTCGCCGAAGTGGCGTCAAATCGAAAGACCTGCACCAGGCGAACGGTCTACCCGACGGGGGGCCTTCGCCACACATTTCATTTCATTTGACCGCTAAACGTGTTTTTATTGTTTCTATGCTTAAAATGGCTCGTCGCATTTGTACCACTTCGTCCTCTTTTGGTCTCGGAAACTGTTTGTTATAGTTTCCTGTTTACAGTTTGTTGCGTATCGGCACTAAAGAGCCAAACAACCTGGTACACCTTCCTAATACTGCGTAGGGCCCCCGTGAGCACTCAAAGGTTTCGCAACAGAACGTGGCATGGACTCGACTAATGTCTAAAGAAGTGCTCGAGAGAAGTCACACCATGAATTCTGCAGGGCTGTCTATAAATCCGTAAGACTACGAGGGGGAGGAGATCTCTTCTGAACAGCACGCTGCAAGGCACCCCAGAAATGCTCAATAATCTTCATGGCTGGGGAGTTTGGTGGCCAGCGGAAGTGCTTAAACTCAGAAGAGTGTTCCTGGAGCCACTCTGTAGCAATTCTGGACGTGTGGGTTGTGTCGCATTGTTCTGCTGGAACTGCCCAAGTCCGTCGGAATGCACAATGGATATGAATGGATGCAAGTGATCAGACAGGATGCTTACGTACGTGTCACCTGTCAGAGTCGTATCTAGACGTATCATGGGTCCCATATCACTCAAACTGCACACGCCCCACATCACTAAAGAGCCTCCACCAGCTTGAACAGTCCACTGCTAACATGCAGGGTCCTTGGTTCAAATGGCTCTAAGCACTATGGGACTTAACATCTGAGGTCATCAATCTCCTAGAACTTAGAACTACTTACACCTAACTAACCTAAGGACATCATAGACATCCATGCCCGAGGCAGGATTCCAATCTGCGATTGTAGCGTTCACGCTGTTCTAGACTGAAGCGCCTAAAACCGCTCGGTCACTGCGGCCGGCGCAGGGTCGATAAATTCATGAGGTTATCTCCATACTCGTACACGTCCATCCGCTCAATGCAATTTGAAACGAGATTTGTCCGACCAGTCAACACGTTTCCAATCATGAGCAGTCCAATGTCGGTGTTGAGGGGCCCAGGCGAGGCGGAAAGCTTTGTGTCGTGCGGTCATCAAGGGTAAACGAGAGGGCCTTCGGCTTCCAAAGCCCACATCGATGATGTTTCGTTGAATGGTTCGCACGCTGACGCTTGTCGATGGAGCAGCATTGAAATCTGCAGCAATTTGCGGAAGGGTTGCACTTCCGTCACGTTGAAAAATTCTCCTCGGTCGTCGTTGGTCCCGTTCTTGCAGGATCTTTTTCCGGCCGCAGCGATGTCGGAGATTTGATGTTTTACAGGGTTCCTGATATTCACAGTACACTCCGAAATGGTCGTACGGAAACATCCCCACTCCATTGCTGCCACGGAGATGCTGTGTTCCATCGCTCGTGCGCCGACTATAACACCACGTTCAAACTCGCTTAAATCTTGACAACCTGCCATTCATTGTAGCAACAGTAACCGATCTAGAAATTGCGCCAGGCACTTGTTGTTTTATACAGCCGTTGCCGACCGCAGCGCCGTATTCTGCCTGTTTACACATGTATATATATTAATACGCGTTCCTATCCCAGTTGCTTTGGAGCTTCAGTGTATAACAGCGTTTACTTACGTTTCACGGTGCTCATTGGCGGATTCTGGACCTGCCAACTCGTCTCGTATAGGGTGCCTAAAGGATGCTGCGTTTTCGGAATGCTGTACAACAATTCAGGCAAATAACATTAACAGTTTTTATTTCAAAAAAGGAAAACTGACGATACTTAAGTTAGAAATAACCATGGTGTCGCAAACGATTGGTGACATGCAACTTAAAACCGAGTCCTTTGCTATGTGTAATGTTCACGCAAGTTTGACACTCAGTTTGTGGATCACTAATAACTGCTACTGTAGCACTCTCCGTTAGGCCGTGCTAATACTCTCCGAATGCTGTCCACTGATGTCCGGCCGAGACTGGCAGGAGTGGCGCTTATATTTACTTCTTGCAGAGGTCGCTCCTGTGGTGGCGCGGTCCTTGTCAGTGCGCTGTTCGCTGACGTAGCCTCATCGCCTTCTCTGGTCTTGCGTTCTTCCTCTTCGTTCTGACGCTTGTGGTTACGCCAAAACACGTACTATGTTGCCGTGGTTTACAGGCACTTTTGACAACACATTTACGATTCATAAACACTGTTGATAGTAATTTGTTTCAAGTATTGTTTTCGTTTACTGCGAAGCTGAATTCGTTCAGACGTGTTTCCATTTGTTTGTGTGTGTGTCTGTGTGTGTGTGTGTTTGTGTGTGTGTGTGTGTGTGTGTGTGTGTGTGTGTGTGTGTGTGTGTGTGTGTGTGTGTGTGAGTACAGTTTCTAAGAGAATATTTCAGAAAGAAGAAAAGAAAAAGCACTGAAGATGCCAAAAGTATGCTGAAATATGTTTCGGAATTAAACAAAGCAAGAAACTGCATACTTCGAAGAAGGCAGACGCCCTTTAACTCATTATTTAAAAAATTAATCGTTAAAAGGTAAAGCTGTCTTGAACCTGAAGGCACGTGCGGATCAAAGGAAGAAATGGGAGGGGAGGAGGTTTCAACAGTCGTCATCTCTGCCACCCTTCCCCAAAACAACATTTCAGTAGAAGCGTTCGTATTTAAATCCATCAGTTTCCACATTTCACAGCCACATTTTGTAGAATAAAGTAGCATTAAAACCAGTCCCGAAAATGGCAAGAAATTAAAGCTACGTTTCATACAGTTTAGTTTTCAGTTGCTGGAGAGAGGGCCTACCCACGTGGATGGGTATTCTGCCTGACCGGTAAAGAATTAGGTACACACACATTTACAGGCTGGGGGAATCTGCTTTCAGCAGCAAACAGCACACCATTCATGCTCCACCGCTTAAACTGGCGATCAGCAGGAAGCTGAGTAAGAAAAGACAGAAGGGGAAGATCGTTCACCAAGGGGAAAAAAGAAACAGAAAGACTGACCTCGGAAACGTAAGCGGAAACGACTGAGTGGAACAGCATTCCCCATATTTTCACGCCTGCAGCAGTCTGTTCATAATCGTAGTGTGCAGTGATATATGGTAATGGTCAGTGCATTCTTCGAGTTTGTGCCCCGTAAAATATGAAGTCAAGCTTTTTAGGGTTTGTTGCCATTATAGTTCTTAAATCAGTTGCAAGGTGCATGTACTCAAATTTGTATTACAATTTCTTGTACACTATGCTAAAGCGATACAAGTACTTATTTTCACAGATTATCTCTATTATTATTACGATTGTTATTTCTGTTATTACTATTATTATTATATTAAACATTTAAAATTTTTAATTGTTGCACTGTCTGAGCAGGAATGCCAAACACAGTAAAAGGAGCGAAAGCGAAATAAATTTCAGGGGTTGAGATGGTATGCGTGTTATTTCAGTAATTACAAAACTGAGTTAAGTTTATGATGGATTTGGCAGTATGATCCCTCTTATCATTATGACACTGCAGCCCCTCTGGCCTAGGTGCACGCACTGATTGCCGTTGTTTCGTCTGCTGAGGCACGCTGGGCCGAAACTGTTGTAACTGGTTCTTGATATCCAGGATACTGCAGCTGGAACGTAGTTGACGTCTGAGCTGCTCCCATACATGTTTTGTCGGGGACTGAGATGAGGATATAGCTGACAAAGGAAGTATCTCAACATCACGCAGAAAACTTATACAGACACGTGCCATGTGTCGACAAGCGTTGTCCTGATGAACAATGGCACCGCGACACTGTCACGTGAGGCGTAACACTTGACAACGCAGGTTGTCCGTGGCGTACCGATGTGCAGTCACGGTTCCCTCAGGCACTATCAGTCGTGACCGGAAGTCCTACCTGATGGCCTTCCGCACCATGATGCAAGGAGTAACACGGCTGAGCCTCTTCAAAACATTGGAACCATGGGGTCTCTCCTCAGGTTGCTGTCACACCCGTGGACGACGATTATCTGGCGTGGAGCAGAAGCGAGGTTAATCGCTGATCGCAGTGGGGCGTCATTCACCAGCAATCCGTACTTCACGACCACGGCATCACTCTAAGTATG
This sequence comes from Schistocerca americana, assembly GCF_021461395.2. NCBI lineage: Eukaryota > Metazoa > Arthropoda > Insecta > Orthoptera > Acrididae > Schistocerca > Schistocerca americana. The sequence goes on from NC_060122.1 coordinate 424,810,961, forward strand.
GAGTTGGTGTTGTGGTGTTAACGGTAGCCTCCGCGTGCAGCCTGGCTGTTTCTGATGTCCAACCAATAGTGCGGAATGACACAAGAAGTTGCAGGGAGTCCATTACTTGTTCTCGGACGACAAGTACAGATGTGGAGGGTTTACAATTTGCTTGGTACTAACCAACCTAAAAGCATACATTTATTTAATATCAAAAACAGTCTTGATCACAATTTATTTGTTCTGGTGACCGGTTTCAACCACTACTGTGGTCATCTTCAGATCTACAAGTCGTTCAAATGGCTCTGAGCACTATGGGACTTAACATCTATGGTCATGAGTCCCCTAGAACTTAGAACTACTTAAACCTAACTAACCTAAGGACAGCACACACATCCATGCCCGAGGCAGGATTCGAATCTGCTACCGTAGCAGTTGCGCGGTTCCGGACTGAAGCGCCTAGAACCGCTCGGCCACAACGGCCGGCTTAAATCACTACTGGAGAAAACAGTGCACGTCTTACTATATGCATTGGAGGCTCCGCCCACTTCTGACAGAATGATGCCATTGCTAACCAATGGATTATAGGTCGACTGATGAAGATGGCGCTGGGTAAAAGTGTACAAATTGCCGATCCCGCAGTTCCAACGAATATCGACCGTTATAAGTGCAAAATATGTTTCAAAAGAGTTATACGAGGCATTCTGTGTATTAATTGTAATTACTGGTACCACGAAAAATGCGTCAAAGTTAACCTGAAATACTTTAACAGTGAAGAACAGTGGACATGTCGCCAGTGCATCATACAAGCAACTGAATCCAAAGTAAACAATACTCTAAAAACGCAGGATCACATAATTACGTCGTTGAAACAAGAAATAATGGACCTCAACCTGAAGCTTGAGAGCCTACTGGTGAAGTATCATGAACTATTAGTGAAGTGTAATGAACTTGAAGTGGCAGTAACCAATAAAACCACGAACAATGAACTCATCCGCACACCGAACGTAAATATCGGTAACAAAAACTGGTGTTTGACGGGACAACGTACTACGAGAAATAGTCAAGCCGTAAATCGTGCACAAAATGCAATGCTCAGAAATCGTGTGTTGTCTAGCGCCACGTGTGATCGTAGCCCTGTGAAATCTGCATGTAAACAAACTGCAACGGAAAACAAAGCTAATGTGGGGGTACGCCTACGTGAAATGGATCCAGAAAGTGATTTTAAAAGTGTAACTACTGATAACCGCCGGGTGCAAGATGCTACCAAGGTCAATTTACAGTCTAACTTTGTACAATATCTTACGCAAAAATTAACCCAAAGTGAACAATCCGCCACAAAGTGTATGAGTAATCCGACGACGAACATAATCTCTCAGGCACCAATATATGTGCAGGACAAAAACGAAAGAAATTCCAGAACGTTACATAGCAAGAAAATCTCGGAAAAAATGAGAGTACTAATATTAAGTGACAGTCATGGAAGAGACTGTGCTCAAATACTGCAAGACAAACTAGGGCCCTCATACCAGGTAAAAAGCATAATAAAACCTGGCGCCCCACTAAAAGAAGTGATAAAAAACGCAGAAGAAGTTTCGGTACACGTGATACTTTGATTGTGATAGGGGGTTCTAACGACATAGGCAAATCTCTCGATCTAATGTTGATGCATGTGGTAGAACCATTGGAACTAATACTCGCTCTAAGTCACAAAATGAATATCATTATCCATCCTATACCCAGGAGATATGATGTTCAAAATTTAAATAGTAAAATTAATACTGCAAACCTCCACCTGATACAGGCTCTTAATTTAGCTAAACATGCATACAAAAAAAGAATTGCTGTGAACTTTGAAATAGAGAGACTAGCCAGAAACCACTTCACAACACATGGCTTACACCTACACAAATGTGGCAACGAGATTATCTGCAATAGACTGGCCTTCCTGACAACTATGGGGGACAATAAGAAACCAAAAGTCAGAAACCATAAACAGACGCTAATAAGCAATTGGATAAAGACAAACAAGATGGGAAATAAAAAGAGTAATAGTGGCCATACTGTGCAAACTACACTATACAAGTTGGTCACGAAGTCACAGAGACGAAACACAAACCCCCTGACCCCTCAAAAAGGTCAGGAACCTGAAAGGATCAATAATGTGATGGTGAACATTATCGAGACATCCCTCCAAAACGTCAATATGATGCCTCAACAGTGTGAAGTGCATGTGGATACTTTTCAGGCCCACCTGGAAGATGAGACGGTTGCCAAGGACGACCAACAGAACCAGCACAACAGCTCAGAAGTCAACATACCTGGAATACAGCACAATTTAAACTAAAGGTCAGTGACACAGTAAATATGACTTCGAGCCCCCTGAGTAAACCCCACTCAGACCTGGAAATCTGTTATCACAATGTCCAATCCTTGAGCAACAAAACTGATGACTTAAGCATTTTGCTGACCAGTGAACTCAGTGATATCTCAATAGTATGCCTAGCAGAGCACTGGCTCTGCACTGATGTGGTTAAGCTAATCTCACTACCCAACTTCAAATTGTGTGAACACTACTCCAGATCAAATGATGGACATGATGGGGTTGCCATCTCCATCAAACAACACATTGAATACAGCCCACTTCCTACTCTAAAGGAAATAGGAACAGATAAGATCTTTGAATGTGCAGCCATAAAGCTTACAGATCTAAATCTAACTGTAACTACAATTTACCGTCCCCCTTCCAGTAGTTTTAATGATTTTCTGTTACAAATGGACTTGTTTCTATCCAAAATAAGTCAGTGGAAACAGGATGTGATTATATGTGGTGACTTTAATATAGACTTTCTCACCCACAACAGAAACAGGGAAACATTGATTAACATTGCAAAAACTTATAATCTGCATGGCCTTGTAAACGAGCCCACTAGAATAACACCCACGTCCAAGACAGCTCTAGATCAAATTTTTGCAAATAGAAATAAACTTAATCCAACTCTAGAAGTATACAATGCAGGATTCAGCGACCACCAAGCTGTCATTCTAAAGGTCGATGTTAGCAAAGATACCTCAAACCCAGTCCCACCTAAAACTTTACGAAGGTTTTTCACCCAAGAGAACTTGAACAAGCTAAATGCCCTCCTTAGTAAAGAAAAGTGGACAGAGATGTACACAGCCAATGATGTCAACATGAAATTCAACATATTTCTTGACAAAATGATCCACCACTTTGAAGAGGCCTTTCCACAAAAACCAGTAAGAGTAAATAATAATAATAATAATAATGAAAACAAGAGTTGGATTACATCAGCTATAAAAATCTCTTGCAAACATAAAAGAATACTCCACATGTTATGTAAACAAAGTAGTGACTCCCCCCAACTAACAGAATACTATAAAAACTACATATGTATCCTAAGAAGAGCGATAAGACAAGCAAAAAGGATGCAGAATGATGAGTACATTGACAAATCCAGCAATAAAGTAAAAGCAATGTGGAATATCATAAAAAGGGAAAGAGGGGAAATGAAAGCTTCGCACACAAACATAGAAATCAAGCTCATCAATGAATCTATATCTAATCCCGAAGTTGTGGTGAACTCTTTCAACAATTTCTTTACAAGCATAGCTGAAAAACTGGTCCAAAATAATCCTAACACAAATTACCAACCAGCAAACCAAAAATATCACACATGTGCAGAGTCAATTTTCATTACCAAAGTCACTGAAAATGATTTTGCAAAAGCCCTCAGAAAGTTAAAAAATTCATATTCGGCTGGAATTGATTGTATCCCAGCAGCTGTAATCAAAAATTTTGAAAACACAATTGCTGAACCATTAACTCACCTCTGTGACTGTTCTTTCCAGGCAGGTATCTTCCCTGAAGCTCTGAAACTTTCTAAAGTAATTCCTGTCTTCAAAAAAGGTGATAATAAAGATATGAATAACTACAGGCCCATCTCAATCTCATCCTGCTTTTCTAAAGTTTTTGAAAAAATAATGTACAAAAAATGTTGGACTTCATTGAAAAAAAAAAAGATTTACTAAGTTTAGCTCAACATGGGTTCAGAGGCAACAAATCTACTGAAACTGCAATATATGATTGAATAAATACGCTTTTAGAACTGTTAGATAGAAAACAACCCATAACAGGCATATTTTTGGATCTGTCAAAGGCTTTTGACACTGTTGACCACAAAATATTACTGGAAAAATTAGAACACTGCGGTATCAGAGGAATTGCAAACAACTGGATTGCTACATTCCTAACCAATCGAATGCAGAGAGTCAGCATGAAATATACTAATAGACAAAGCAACTCAATAACCGAAATACTATCAAGTAATATAACTGTAAAGCAAGGTGTTCCACAGGGCTCAGTATTGGGACTCCTACTTTTCCTCCTGTATATTAATGACTTGAACCTGAATGTTGATGCACACAAAACAATAATATTTGCTGATGACACAACTGTACTCCTCAAAGGGGAGAATACAGAGGCTGTGCAAAAAGCTGTGAACTTGGCTACTGATCAACTCAGCAACTGAGCAAATATCAACAGATTAACTATCAACACCAAAAAGACAGCTTCCATGAACTTTCACACAACACAAAATGCAAATTCCTCTCAGCCATTTGTCACTATAAATAACCAGTCAATAGATACCGACACTGTTTTCAAATTCCTAGGTCTGTGGGTTCAAGATAACCTGAAATGGAATACACATACAGGAAAGGTAAATGCCAGGATTTGTACTGGCTGTTATGCATTGAGTGTACTGAAAACATGTGCTAACCTGAAAACATTAACCAGTGCATACTACGCTTACATACAAGCCCACCTAAAATATGGTGTAATATTCTGGGGAAATTCTCCAACTGCTCTGAGCACATTCATAATCCAGAAGAGAGCAATGAGGATTATTACTGGGAGCAAACCCAGAGACTCCAGTAAACCCATCTTCAGAAAGTTGGAAATCCTTACACTTCCTTGCCTCTACATTCTTGAGACCACATAGTGCCAGCTGACCCCAGAGTCGTAAAAAATAATGAAATACATGAACACAACACCAGGAAAAATGCAAACCTGCATGTTATACGTACAAACACTCAAATGTGTAAAAAGGGAGTTTTCCACATGGGCCTCCAACTGTTCAACAATGTTCCCACTAGTATTAAGTCCACCCAAGACAACATAAAATTTAGCAAAGCCGTGAAGTCATATTTGTTGTGTCACTGTTTTTACTCTGTAAATGAATACTTAGAACAGTAATCTTGCTGTTTGTGTTAAATTGAAAACATTAAGCAATATAATACATCAAGATACTATAGGCCTACGTTAATATATGTCAACAATGTTAAATGATATTTTCCGACATCTGCAACACACTGTGTACCATCAGATCACATGAATAAATAAATAAAACACATGGGATAACAATGTAAAATTTCTTAGTTAAAAGAACATTGACAAGAAAGGAAAATAAACACACACAAAACTTAGCTTGTTCAACAGCTGTTGTAAATGAAGAAGCGTTAAAAATATTTACATGTAGGATAAATGAACTTCGTTTTCACAGTACATGGGTTGCCCTCTCAAGGCCTGTTTTGTTTAATGTATGTAGCCCTCTAATTAAAATTTTGTATACGACTTGTAGGTCTGAAGATGACCACAGTAGTGGTCGAAACCGGTCACCGAAATAAATAAATTGTGATCAAGACTGTTTTTGATAGTAAATATTTGTAACAACATTGATCACTGTTAATTCCCACAATGTATTCAAAAGTAATTAAAAACATACACTTGTAATGGCTGTAATTATTAGTTTGCAAATGACGTAAATACTGATGCGATGTTGCACAGTACACCGTCCTCAGCCACCAATAGAAATATCTTCTCTTACAACCGTTACATCCCGTATATAAGAAACGAACCTTGAGAGAATGAGTACAATAGGTTATATGCATAATGGTCGGAAATATATTCCAAGGGACGTACACCCACATGAAAGTGCATATAAAAGATCTCTGACAGTGTGTGGCACGTCTTCCTGCGGGGGAAGCAAAGTCACCTCCAGAAGTGCGGATATGCCTGACCGGTGAGGCATTATGGAATGATGTCTGGTCCCACGCGGCGATCGCCAGTAATACCTGACCACACACTGAAGCTGAACCAGTGCTGATGGAGTCATGATACCACTAAAATGTTAATACAGACACAACATTTCCACTTTCCTGGTGTGTTCTCGTGTGTACTTTCAATCACTGATTTCCTACGCTGTCAAAGATATTTTATCACCACCTCTCTTGGAACGTATTTCCACCCACAGGTCCATACGACCATTTTTTGCTCTTAATCCTCTCAGTATCGCTTCTTGCTGATTGTCCCCAATTAGCAAAATCACACAGTGTGTCATTAAGGGACATCTCTCGTATACATTAAAGCGCCAAAGAAACTGGTATAGGCACACGTATTCAAATACAGAGATATGTAAAGAGGCAGAATGAGGCGCTTGGGTCGGCAGCGCTTATATAAGACAACAGGTGTCTGGCGCAGTTGTTAGATCGGTTACTGCCGCTACAATTGCAGGTTATCAAGAGTTAAGTGAGTCTGAATTTGGTGTTATACTCGGCGCATGAGCGATGGGAAACAGCACCTATGACATAGCGATGAAGTGGGAATTTTCCCGTACGACCGTTTCACGAGTGTACCGTGAATATCAGGAATCCAATAAAACATCAAATCTCCGACATCGCTGCGGCCGGGAAAAGATCCTACAAGAACGGGACCGACGACGACTGAAGAGAATCGTTCAACGTGACGGAAGTGCAACCCTTCCGAAAATTGCTGCAGTTTTCAATGCTGCTCCATCAACAAGTGTCAGCTTGCGAACCGTTCAACGAAACATCATCGATGTGGTCTTTCGAAGCCGAAGGCCCACTCGTGCATCCTTGATGACTGCAAGACACAAAGCTTTACACCTCGCATGGACCGGTAAACGCCGACATTGGACTATTGATGATTGGAAACATGTTGCCTGATCAGAAGCGTCTCGTTTCAAATTGTATCGAGCGTATGGACGTGTACGAGTATGGAGAAAACCTCATGAATCCATGGACCCTGCATGCCAGCAGGGAACTGTTCAAGCTGGTGGAGGCTCTGTCCGTGTGGGGCGCGTGCAGTTGGAGTGATGTGGGGCCCTTGATCGTCTAGATACGACTTTGACAGCTGTACCCTACGTAAGCATGCTATCTGATCACCTGCATCCATTCATGTCCATTGAGAAATCCGACACACTTGGGCAATTCCAGCAGGACAATGCGACATAACCCACACGTCAAAACCGCTACAGCATGGCTCCAGGCACAATATTCTGAGTTCAAACACTTCCGCTGGCCACCAGACTCTCCACACATTAACGTTATTGAACATATCTGGGATGCCTTGCAACATGCTGTTCACAGGACATCCCCACCCCCTCTTACTCTTACGGATTTATAGACAGCCCTGCAGGATTCATGGTGTCAGTTCCCTGACCACTACTTACAAGGGAACCTCCCCATCGCACCCCCCTCAGATTTAGTTATGCGTTGGCACAGTGGATAGGCCTTGAAAAACTGAACACAGATCAATCGAGAAAACAGGAAGAAGTTGTGTGGAACCATGAAAAAAATAACCAAAATATACAAGCTGAGTAGTCCATGTGTAAGATAGGCAACATCAAGGGTAATGTGAGGACAGTAGCGCCGTGGTCCCGTGGTTAGCGTGAGGAGCTGCGGAAGGAGAGGTTCTTGGTTCAAGCCTTCCCTAGAATGAAAAGTTTACTTACTTTATTTTGGCAAGGTTATGATCTGTCCGTTCGTTCATTGACGTCTCCGCTCACTGTAATAAGTTTAGCGTCTGTGTTTTGCGACCGCACCGCAAAACCGTGGAATTAGTAGACGAAAGGACGTGCCTCTCCAATGGGAACCGAAAACATTTGATCGTAAAGTCATAGGTTAACCGATTCCTCCATAGGAAAACACGCCTGATATATTCTATACGACACTGGTGACGGCATGTGCGTCACATGACAGGAATATGTTGTCGACCCACCTAACTTGTACACTTGGCGAATGGGTAAAAAGATTCTTCTACCTTGCCCGATTTAGGTTTTCTTGTGGATGCAGTAATCACTCGCAAAAAAGTGATGAAAACATAAGAGTTTGTCACATAACCTGAAAATAAAAAATTAAAATATTCACTCGACGGAAGACATGAACCCAGGACCTCTCCTTCCGCAGCTCCTCACGCTAACCACGGGACCACGGCACTTCAGACCTCATTAAACCCTTGATGTTGCATATCTTACGCTTGGACTACACAGTTTGTATATTTTGCTAATTTTTTTCATAGTTCCACACAACTACTTCCAGTTTTCTCGATTGATTTGTGTTCAGTTTTTCAAAGCTTATCCACTGTGCCAACGCATAACTAAATCTGAGGGGGGTGCGATGGGGAGGTTCCCTTGTTAGACACTGGTAGTAGTCAAGAGACCGATTGCCACAACGGATAGTAGGAACGGGCAATGTTGATTTTCTGAAAATGATTCTGTGAGGCAGGTTTACGACACTGCTCGCACCCAGGGGGACACAGCCTAGCATGCACTGTATACCGTTGTGAAGTAATTAGGGCAGCACAGAGCACTGACGTGCTGTGAAGAACCAATACGTTGCAGTTACAATAGCGCCTAGTGACCTGTGTGTAGGGACCGAAGCGTGCCGGGGAAAGCTGACGTTATAATTACTAGTGAGCACTCCACTTGTCCCTTCCGGAGGAACTACGTCAGACGGGTACGGAAAAGACTTATAAATAACCGAGCCCGGCGGCCCAAATCAGGCAGTCGTGTCGCCATTTTTTCCGCGTCTAGAACTGGAGAATGAGTATTGATGCTACGAAGTTGCAGGCCAACCATGACGACCTTCTGGTGATGGATGTCGGTGGCCAACCGTCCCTCTGACCTCCGCTGCACGGACGCGTCGCCGTAACTGTGGCGGTGCGCGCGGCACCTTGAAGCTGCACCGGCCCGAGGAGCGAGAGGGCTGCTGGCCTCCGCACTCTGGGTGACATCATCCAGCGCACTGCAAGCTGCCGCCCGCTGGACGGGGTCGGGGTGCGAACTGGTGGCCTCCTGGGTGTAAACTGTAGAGCTGTCTGCGCTCACTGAACGAGCTGCCCTGGGCGGATGGTCGGAGCTGCTAAGGCTCACTACAACGACAGCTGTCGGCTGCTTCCCTTCGGCGCTCTACATGGGGTCCACGAATCGCTCTTGAGGGAGCAGTCAGCCGTGTTCCGGGCTATCGTGCGCAGCAATACATGCGTGGCGTGAATACGAGAGCTACGTCCGCAAGGCTGGGCGACCGAGCGCTGACGCTGCAGATTCTGGCATTGGCATTGACACTGACCTATAAACGCACGGTGCGCGGCGCCATGACCGAGTTTAGTAGAAGGTCCGCTGTGTACCTTTGATGTAATTAACTCAGTGACACACTTACTTGTGTTTCTGTGCACGCTGATTTTAATGTCAGGGAGTTTGGTGACAAGCGAAAGTTATTAAAGTCAGAAGAGTGTTCCTGGAGCCACTTTGTAGCAATTCTCGACGTGTGGGGTATGTCGGATTGTACTGCTGGAATTGCCAAAGTTCTTCGAAATGCTCAACGGACATGAATGAATTCAGGTGATCAGTCAGTATGCTTACGTACGTGTCTCCTGTCAGAGTCGTATCTAGACGTATCAGGGGTCCCATATCACTCCAACTGCACACGCCCCACACCATTACAGAGGCTCCATCAGCTTGAACAGTCCCCTGCTGATTCATGGATTCATGAGGTTGTCTGCATCCCCGTACACGTCCATCCGCTCGATACAATTTGAAACGAGACTCGTCCGACCAGGCAACATGTTTCCAGTCATCAACAGTCCAATTTCGGTGTTGACGGGCCCAGGCGAGAGTAAAGTTCTGTGTCCTTCAGTCATCAAGGACACATGAGTGGTCCTTCGGCTTCGAAAGCCCATATCGATGATGTTTCTCTGAATGGTTCGCACGCTGACACTTGTTGATGGCCCGGTATTGAAAGCTGCAGCAATTTGCAGAACGGTTGCGCTTCTGTCACGTTGAACGATTCTCTTCAGTCGTCGTTGGTCCCGTCCTTGCAGGATCTTTTTCCGGCCGCAGCGACGTCGGAGAAAAAAAAAAGTGTGTGAAATCGTATGGGACTTAACTGCTAAGGTCGTCAGTCCCTAAGCTTACACACTTCTTAACCTAAATTATCCTAAGGACAAACACACACACACCCGTGCCCAAGGGAGGACTTGAACCTCCGCCGGGACCAGCCGCACAGTCCATGAGATGTCGGAGATTTGATGTGTTACGGTACACTCGTGAAATGGTCGCACGGTAAAATCCCCACTTCATAGCTACCTCGGAGATGCTGTGTCTCATCACTCATGCTCCGACTATAACGCCACGTGCAAACTGACTTAAATCTCGATAACATACCATTCTTGCAGCAGTAACCGATTTAACGATTTAACAACTGAGTCAGACACTTGTTGTCTTATATAGGCGTTGCCGACCGAATCGCCGTATTCTGCCTGTTTACATCTCTCTGTATTTGAATACGTGTGTCTATACCAGTTTCTTCAGCGATTCAATATATATATATATATATATTATTATTATTATTATTATTAAGCATTACAATCCATGAAGGCTTTTTGCTGCAGAATGGACAATGTTGAACCACTTTGCTCTGTCTTTACAAGTAATTTGCCACTGTCTGTCATGTCCTAGTATTCTGAGATCGTCTTGAATATTGTCCAAGTATCTCATGCGTGGGCGTCCAAGAGGTCGTCTTCCGGTGGGAATCTCTTCAGTCACTTTCTTGATGGTCCTGTTTGGTGGTGCTCTGATGACATGCCCTATCCATTTCAGTCTTTTGGCTTTAATTTTGGCCACTATATCGGAGTCTTTATATAATTTGTAAATTTCATTGTTATTTAGCAATCTCCATTCATCACTGATCCTATCTCTTATGGGTCCAAATATTTTTCTCAAAATTTTTCGTTCAAATACTCTTAATCTGTTTTCCTCTTTTTTTGTGAGAGTCCAGGTTTCAGATCCATAGGTGAGTACTGGTATAATCAATGATTTGTATACTTGTAGTTTGGTGTTCCTAGAAATTAACTTGCTTTTGAAAACTGTCAAGAGACTATAGTAGCATTTGTTAGCCTTCTGAATTCGTGATTCTATTTCAATTTTTATGGAGTTGTCAGAGGTTACTATTGTACCAAGGTAATTAAATTCATTTGTCTTTGTGAAAGCTGTGTTATTAATTTGCAGTACATTATTATTTGATGGATAGCGGGATAAGATAAAGTACATTGTTTTGTCTGTATTCAGCTGGAGGCCTGTGCCATTTGTGGCTTTAATTAATTGTGCTGTAAGAAGCTTCAAATCATTCTCACTGTCAGATAATAATGCAATGTCATCAGCGTATGCTACAATGTTAATTTTGCTTTCCAGTTGTGCTCCAATTTGTAGTAGCTTTACTTTTTGGATTATTCTATTGATTACTATGTTAAAAAGAACTGGTGAGAGTGAATCCCCTTGTTTGACTCCAGTTTTAACCTCAAAGTCTTCAGAAAGTTTGCTAGCTACTTTTATTTTGTATTTTGAGTTTAAAGTGCAAGATTTTATTAAATTTATCAATTTGTTAGGGATGCCAATCTGCCTCATGCACTTCCATAAATATTCCCTGTTGATACTGTCAAAAGCTTTTTTAAAATCAATGAAAAGCATATGTACATTTTGATTGAATTCATATTTCTTTTCACCCAACATCCTTAGGACATATATATTGTCAATAGTCGATCTGTTAGGTCTAAATCCACATTGGGCATCATCTAGGGAGTCTTCAACGTAAGGGCTTATCCTTGCTAACAGTATATTTGTCAGAATTTTATATGTTGTGTTTAGTAACGCAATTCCTCTGTAGTTTGAACAATTTGTTGGGTCCCCCTTCTTGTATATAGGGCACACAACTACTTCTTTCCAATCATGTGGGACCTGTTCCTGCTTCCAGATGTTGGTGATGATTTTGTGTAAGCAGTTTACAAAAGGAAATTTACTGAGCTTCCATATATCTGTGTCTATACCATCACTTCCAGGAGCTTTATGTCTCTTCAGCTTCTTGATGCTTTCTTTAATTTCTGCTAAGCTGGGCTCTTCGTCCGATGGGTCAGCAGTAAGATATTCATTGTCATCTTCCTGAGAGACGCTTATAGTTGGAGCATTTAGTAACTCATTAAAATATTCCTTCCATCTGTTAGCAATGTCACTTCTTTCTGTTAGCAAGGAGCCATCTGGGTCTGTTATGAACTGTCCATAATTTTTTATATTCCCACTTTTAAACATATTTATGCTCTTGAAAAATCCTCTGGAGTCTGTGGTACGGTCATTCTCAGCTCTTTTTAATTTGTAATTCATAAAATCCCTTTTCTTTTTCCTAATGAGTTTCCTGGCAAGTTTCTGTTTCTCTTCAAAAATAAGTTTGTTTTGTGTTATTGGTTTTTGTAGGAATTTTTCCCTTGCTAATTTTCTATCTTCGATAGCGTTCGAGCACTCGGCATCAAACCAGGGGTTCTTAGTTGTAGTAAAATGTCCCAAAACTGAGGTAGTTGCTCGTGTGATATTTTCTTTCAGAGCGTTCCAGGCTTGATTAGTATCATCATTGTTAATTTTACTTTCCACTTCATGTTTGTGTGTTTCTAATTCTCTAATGTACTGGTTGAGAATGTTTGGGTTTTTCAGTTTCATTGTATTAAACCTAGGAACACCATTTAATTTAGACCATTTATGTCTTGAGAGTGAGATCTTGAACTTGGCTTTTACAAGAAAGTGATCCGAATCACAGTCTGCTCCCCTTTGACTTCTGATATCATGTATGCATTTATGATGTTGTTTTTCGATTAATACATGATCAATTTGATTTTTTGTGATGCCATCTCTTGAAGCCCATGTTTGTTTATGTATATCTTTATGTGCAAAATATGTACTTTTGATCAACATGTTTTTGGAAGTGGCAAAGCTAATAAGTTTTGTTCCGTTTTCATTACTCTGCTGATGTAGACTATGAGGTCCAATTGTAGGTTTATAATGATTTTCATGTCCTAACTTGGCATTGAAATCTCCTAGAATTATTTTAATTGAATTTTTCGAGAATGTATCATATACCTGTTCCAATTTGTTGTAAAATTCTTCCTTAATATTGTCCTCTTTATCCTCTGTTGGAGCATGGCAATTTATAACATTTAAAGTCTTATATTTGCATTGAATCGTAATGTGAGATATCCTTTCATTCACTGCCTCAAATTTCCTAATAAAAGGTAACAATTTGTTGTTTATTATAAATCCTGTCCCTAGTGCATGTATTTGTGTATCATTTCCCCCATACATTATTGTATACTTATTTTTGTTTATACTTCCATTACCCGTCCATCTGGTTTCTTGTACTGCAACTAAATCCATTTTATACCTTTCAAGTTCCTGTATGACATTTATCAGTGATCCTGATCTATAGAGACTTAATACATTCCATGTTCCCATATTCATAACCTTTAAATTTTGCAAGTTCGTCATCAAGTTTGGTGGCCCAGCATTCTTGTCATTCTGATTCGTAGCAATCCATTTTCTCCTACAGGATCCTGTGATAGGGTCGCTGGCCCTAAGCACAACCCCCAACCTGGAGGACCAGGGTCTTGATTTCGGGGATGCCTACCCCTAGAGCAGTTGCTTTCACTTCAGCTAACGAACTTGCTCTGCCCGGCCTGTTGGTCCGCGGGAGGTATTTGATTTCCCTCCTACCACCCATATCTGGGAGGCGTTCCCCGATCCGCCACCTGGGGACGCGCCCTCTAGGAGTTACAGGCTCTCCCGAGGGTATATATATATATATATATATATATATATATGTGTGTGTGTGTGTGTGTGTGTGTGTGTGTGTGTGTGTGTGTGTGTGTGTGTGCTCAATAATGTTCATGTCTGGTAATAATTTTGAAACGACCAGGCCGACCGGTATGGCCGTGCGGTTCTATGTGCTTCAGTCTGGAACCGCGTGACCGCTACGGTCGCAGGTTCGAATCCTGCCTCGGGCATGGATGTGTGTGATGTCATTAGGTTAGTTAGGTTTAAGTAGTTCTAAGTTCTAGGGGACTGATGACCACAGATGTTAAGCCCCATAGTGCTCAGAGCCATTTGAACCATTTTTTTTGAAACGACCAGTGAAAGTTTGTAGGAGCTTTGTACACACACAATGAATACATTATCTGCCCAACAGTATCCGGACACCTTCATGTAACGTAGAACTGTCCTCCAGATGTTACGAGAGGTGGGCCTGCCAGTATACGATGTGGTGAGTTCTATCTCGTCAGTAGAGAAGTGTAAAAGCAGGATGGGTCGGTCAGTAGAGTTCAGTGACTTCGAACGTGGATGGTTGGTTGGATGATTTGGTAGAGGGAGCCAAACAGTTAGGTCATCGGTCCCATCTGATTAGGGAATGATGGGGGAGGAAGGCGGCCGTGCCCTTTCAAATGAACCATCCGGGCAATTATCTGAAGCGATTTAAGGAAATCACAGGATACCTAAATCAGGATGGCCGGAGACGGGTTTGAACTGTCGTCCTCTTGAATGTGAGTCGAGTGTGCTAACCACTACGCCACCTCGCTCGGTGAACGTGGGTGAATCGTGGGATATCACTTGAATAAAAAATCCACCAGACGCTCTAAAGTTGCCCAAGTCGACTGTTGGTGATGTGATTGTGAAATGGAAATGCGAAGAAATAACTACAATTAAACCAAGACCCGGCAGATCTCACGTACTGATGGACAGCGACTGTCGAATACTGCGATGGTTATAAAAAATCACATAAAATAAGTGGAAGGAATTGCTCGCAAGTTCCAAAGTGCTATCTTCAGCCCAGCTATCACAGCGACTGCATGGGGAGTAAAAAATATGGCAGTACAATGCTCAGGCAGCTCCTCATAAGCCACACATTACGTAGTCAAAACTAAGCGAAGCTTGATGTGGTGTAAAGAGCGAGACAACTGGACAATGAATGACCGGAAAAGAGTGGCCTGGAGTGATGAAGCACGCTATATCCTGTGTCAATCAGATGGAAGGGTTTGGGTTTGACGAATGCCAGGAGAACGATACCTGCCATCACCAACAGTGCCAACAGAGAACTACATAGAAGGTGGTGCTACATTATGGGGGTGTTTTTCGTGGTTCGAGTGTGGCCCCCATGTTGCGCTTAGGAAAACGCTAAATGTGAAAGAATATGAACACATTTTACAGCGTTGTGTGCAGCGTATAGAACAGGAGCAGTTCAGTGCCGTGCGTCTGCCTTTAATTTCGTGTAATTCAAATGGTTCAAATGGCTCTGAGCACTATGGGACTTAACACCTGACGTCATCAGTCCCCTAGACTTAGAACTACTTAAAACTAACTAACCTAAGGACAGCACACACATCCATGCCCGAGACAGGATTCGAACCTGCGACCGTAGCAGCAGCGCGGTTCCGGACTGAAGCGCCTAGAACCGCTCGGTCACAGCGGCTGGCTTCGTGTAATTCCCGCCGATTTGGAATCTCTCTGGTCGCAAGAGCGCATGGAACGTTACTGTCGCCGGTAGAGGGCAGGTCGGAAAAGTAGGTAGTAGCTAAGGGCTGCTGCGACCTAGAGAGAGGGGAGTATGACACGGGGGACGAAAAGCGCAAGTGAGGCGGCGTGTTGGTGCGGACAAGCGTCTGCCGTGGTCCGTTGGCGAGAGTGGTGCCTTCTTTGCTGACTGCGGGTTTGGCGGGGCCGAGTGTTGGTCGCGACTGTGAACATGGCTCGGCAAAAGCTACTTCGACAGATGCACAGAATTTGGAGTGTTCTCTGCTGTTGAAGTTGTAAGCAGTTTGTGTCCATTGTGGTGTAGGGTTGGAGCCCAGTGTGACCTTTGCAGGTACTGGACGCGGTGGCGTCCGCTGGATGATACCCGTGGGTTTCCGACTACGAATAATCTTCGTTACATCCTTCTCTCAGCGCTGTATAAGCAAACGCTTGTCAATGGGCGCTGGATTTTACGAGAAATCACGGTGAGCATCCGATTAGTGTGCACGTCACTTGGTGTCCTGTGGTGGCTGTTTTGACTCCGTATCCTGGTTGCCCGTTGTTATGTACATAAACGTTTTATTTATGAAGGTTCTGCCTGGTACTACTTGAGTCCAGTTCTCTCAACGTGTATGGGCTTGTGGCTATTACCATCCCAAATTGATTTTAGAATCTAAGTGTATAGTATGCAGATGTAATTCTTCTGACTTACGAATTGTACTTTATAATCAGTGAAAATAGTTGAACGTAGCTACCTTATTTCTGAGGCATGTCTACAATTACCTGTTGGCTAGTATCACGACCTCAAGCTGTTTACTAAACTGGGTGCATCTACAAAAAAAAAGGTGAAGAAGAATTTCTGCATTTGTAGTATGTTAATTTTTATTAAATAATTAACGAGTTGTCTCTGTGTTACAGGATAGGTGATTGTATCTCTTGTTAACTCTGATCTTGTTAAAGATGCCTGAGTACCATCACTGAAAATTTTAATGAAGGTTTCTAGTACTAGCCGTCCTATGTTAGGTTTCTAGTACTAGCCGTCCTATGTTAGTAGAGAAAGTGGCATTATTGTAACTGGCGTCGCCTCTGCCACCACCTCTATCATTATAAATTTGAACCACTTTTGTCAGTCATTTTGGTTACTTCGAAGGCAATGGCGTTTTGATAATTACTTGCAATAGCCGATGGTTGATATTAGTGACATAATCATTTGATCATATGTTTTGCTGTGTCTAATGTAAATGTACTTTTTTTTTACTTCATTTAATAATCTTTACAAAAAGGAAGCGATTTTATACTGTTGTCCTTTTGAGATGTTTGCCATCAGTTGGTTGTTGATATTTAGTCGTTTCAAGTCAATGTTATTCTTGAATTTATGCCTTTTTAAAAATGTATTCATTAGTGTTTTTAGAAACCCTAATAAATTCTTTATGGCTCAGTACTTCTCCACTCAACACCAGCTTCCTACCGCATTTCAGTTTGTATCAGCATGACAACGCACCCTCTCATAAAATAACATCTGCGAGGCAACTGTTTGTGGACAATATCATTTCCGCAATGAACTGGCCTGTCTAGATTCCCGACTGAACACAAGGGAACGCGTTCGGGATCAGTGAGAACGCTGACTTCGTTCTAGACTTCAGCGTCCAACGTCACTTCCTCCTCTGGTTTTGGCTCTTGAGGAAGAATGGGCAGCCATTCATCCACAGACATTCAGACACCCCACTCAAAGTGTCCGTAATAGAGTTAAAGTCGTCTTGAAGGAAAAGGGTGGACACACGCCATATTAATGTTCAGTAATATGTGTCTGTATACTTCTGATCAGATAATGTATATGGGAAAAAATGCTATTAGTGTGATACACCACTAGAAACATTTGACAAATTTCAACCCAAGATGATTAACGCGCGGCTTACTATCTTCAAAAATATACTGTGGGGGTTAGGTGTCTTTAGAAGTGAATTTGAGGATGAGAAGGTGTCACTGTAAATAAAAACATCGTTCTGGAATGACTTGAGGAATTTCAAGCAGTCTTGATAGACATATGAGTCGCAAAAATATATTGTGGGAATACAACACCCATAGTGAGAGGGGTGCGGATGAGGTGTTTGGCGATACTAACAAATAATCGAAAACGACTGATACTAGTATTGAATCCATAGCTCCTGAAACAATTTGTTGATTGGTGATAGTACCTATAACATTTACGTCTAAGTTTAGTGGAACAGAACGAACAGAGATCTGAAGACCGTTTTGGAAGTTTTTGGAAATGAATATAGCTCCATAGAGGCTGTTAGAAGCACCAAAGTGTGCACTGAAAGATTTGCCATCTTTTTATAAAAAGTTATTCATCATCCTGTACTGAAATAAAAGCAGGAATATTGACATATATGAAGGTTGGAAATAACGGAGAACGTGACGAGAAGTTTTAATAAGCTGGCTTACTTATTTAGTTCTCCTTTGGCCTCAAATACGATATGCAACAATCAACACGTCTATTAAGGTACGGTGGATTAGTTTTCGGATTGTTACATACTTTCTATGGACTTGATGCTGGTGGTTCAAGGGTGCTAATCCAAGCATTTATTTATTCTTGCTCTACTCCCAGTTTGATTTCGTTAACCAGTTCCAATACTGCCTGTTTTTTGCCTGTTGCTTTAGTATTCGGAATAATGTAGGACCCTTCAAATGATAAACTTTTTTCCAGTACAGTGCCGTACTAAAAAGCCTTTCCACATTCGTGGCAGAGATACATCAGCTGTCTAGCCATGTAAACATGTCGTGAGATGTACACAGAGCACAGCAAATTAGCTTCGATAAAAAGTCATTTTGTTTCTTTGGTAAGAACGATCACTATCTTGAACGCTCGCATATATTCGACAGAATGTCGTCTCCACACTACAGTTGCACATGAACTCCGATGTCACTATCGTAATCGGAGAAACCAGTACACACAATTGACATTCGTCACTATTAGGGATCCGACAGTCATTGCCTAGCAGTACGATAAAGCTGAAGACATAGTACGAGCCAGAATGCCATCTTCCCGTCAATGTACTCTTTGAAACAAGACACCGACATATATCTATTGCCTGATGGTAGTTTTTGTAAGTTGTTTCATCTCATTCATATCCTGCCTGGTAAGCCAATGACTGAGGGAACCAGATGACACGTCAGATTTCTGCATGCTGAAGTGCTTGTGATTTGGAGCTTAGCTAACAGTGTCCGCGGCAAATACGTCGCGCTGTAACATACGGCGCCTGTCTGATCCCACGCCCACCGCTATAAACAAACGTTTCTACACTGAGGCGACCAACAAGGGGCCAGTGGGCGTAACAGAGTCCTGATCCGAGATAATGGAACCTCTTCTCTTGCCTGTCCGTGTCATCAGACCAATAAAATTTCTCTTGGTCCAACAGTTCCTTCCAGCTGGGAAGGCTTTCTCGTTAGTGTATATATTTGTTTCGGAAGAAGAACTTTCTCAGAGACCATCGAAACACTACAGGGCTCTTACGCTCACGCGGTGTTTGTTAATAAATACCTGATATGACGTCAAGAAATAACTATAATTCATGATTTTAAAGTGGTCATCACCATCTAGTAAGATAATAGTTCTACTTTTCATTGCGGCATTAGATTTTACAAACAGACAGGTTCTGTGAAATTTAATCAGATTGTGTCTCTGTGGTCGCTAATCTAACGGCATTTAGTTGCAGTCGAAATAGATGTCATGTATTCCAACCCTGCGGTCGAAGATATTTTCATTGAGTTTGGCGTGTACGAGAAGTAAAAATACTGAACTACTATTCCTGATTGATAGTCTATGCCTCGTTATCATTTACTCAGATCTACTATCGTCTCATTTTGTTATGGCCACAGGGCAGTAAGAGACTATTGATTATAATACATCCATCGGAAGAAAGTTACGCACCGGGATTCCACAGAGCTTTTATATCACGAGTCAGAGAGTATCTCTGTGGAACATTACATCTACTATGAACTTACTTACTTCTGATTTTGCAATTAAGGAGAAGAATCGAATGGCATGATCGTAGATGAACTGTAATCAGTGGCATTGTTGGAAACTGCCATTTTGAATACGGAATGTAATTTTATTAATTATGATAACATTTCATCTCATACAAGAGGATGATGTATCGTGTAATGTAGATATGGAGGTCGTTTATGGAAACAAATAATTTCATAACTGGATAAACAACGTTTTAATCTTTGTTTATTTTATCTTCTCACTTGTCTGTGGCTCGGAACATTATTTGTTGTGCCGGCCGCGTTGGTCTCGCGGTTCTAGGCGCGCAGTCCGGAACCGTGCGACTGCTACGGTCGCAGGTTCGAATCCTGCCTCGGGCATGGATGTGTGTGATGTCCTTAGGTTAGTTAGGTTTAAGTAGTTCTAAGTTCTAGGGGACTGATGACCACAGCAGTTGAGTCCCATAGTGCTCAGAGCCATTATTTGTTGTGTCGTAGCTCGTAGGGAACTTTGTATCCTGCGAAATCAATAAAGCTTGCACCACGGTCGTTTATGCTCTATTTTGAGAGATTAAGGTTTGGTCTTTTATCGAAATTAATACACAACTTGGACACCGAGTCCTAAGTTTCAGAGTCAGTACGTCTTAGCACCCAAGATGGCTTCCCCACACCGTACGATTGTGTCTTTGATTATTTTAAGAATTTTCAGAGTCGACGATCGCTGTAATTCTGCAGAGTCACAAAAATTTTGTTCCTAGTGCTGACTTCGACATCGAGAGGGAGACAGATTATGATTACGAACAGTAACTGTCCTTTATATACCATTAATTATTTTGCCTCATAGACTTGAGAATTCAAACAGGAATACCTGGGAGTGTGGGAGATATTTGTGTTAAAAATATAGGGGAAGCTACTTCTCTCGCCCAAAAGTTTCCATTCAAGTAGCCAGACATTATTGTCATAATAATTTAACTTCAATTTAATGGGGAAAGAAGTTAAAATTTCACTTCAGACACCAAAGCATAAAGACAGCAAGGAGAAAGATTACATGACTCACTCTGTGATAAGGTATGACAGACACAAGATTGAGATAGGAAGTCTAACTCTTGCACGAAGGATGTCGGCTGTGGAAGTCTCGCGCGATCGATTCTTCTGTATCTTTCTTTAGTCTGGAGCCCTCATATAGCAAGATTAACAGAAGACATAGACAGGTTCGTTAAGAAACCATTAGATCATTACCGCTGCAGAAATAGTCAACATCCGTAGTCGGTTATGTTACAGGAAATGCGTTGGGAATTCCCGTACAATTCCGAGAGCATACGTACCTAAACAAATCCTCCCCAGTACCTGTCGAGCAACATAGGTGGCGGTACGACTAGGCGTAACGCCAGTGTTCCTTTCTGCAAACTTTTCTCTAAAGGAGTAGGGTTAGTAAGAAATTGCACTCTTACGCTATGTACACTCCGCTACTTACTGTGCTGTTGATGTAGACGTATTCATAGGGTAGACAGCCGACACACCCCATACCATGACACACTTTTTAACTTACTTCTTCGATATTTCATCCATCTCTCCCTGTCTTGTGCTGATCTCGTCATCTCTACGTAACTACTATTCCCAACATCCTCTATATACCAATCGTTCTCCACCCCTTCTACCTTTCCCCTCTACTGCTCCTTCCAGCGACACGTCGACATGAATATCGCGGCATTAGACAAATTAACTAGTCCCTTCTTTTGATATGGCTTTTCCATAGACCCGTTTCCTCGCCATTGTCGCTATACTCGGTTAATGAGTACGAGCTTTCACATATCTTATTGCTATAATACCACAAAAACACAGCATGCAACCTATCTTTCTTTTTTAATCTGGAAGGAATCTTGATTTCAACAGCTGTGAAACTCGAAAAGCCTCACGCAGTGGAAACCGATACGTAGCGTCAGCCTATAATCCCCGAAAATTCGAGGGAATGCTTGAAGATTTCATCGTCATCATTCGGTTTTTAATGCACTAATATTAGTCGTGTCTGCAAACTAAATTGGGGTCCACCTGATTGTGCAAATCGCAAAAAATACTTACTGTACTTCAAATGCGAACATTTTTAGGTTAGGCTTTACCGTGACTGTGATTGACATTAAATGAAACAACAAGTTTACTGTTACCAGTCACCATTTTATTTATTTCCACGACGCGTATCAAAGATTTAAACCTCCATCATCGGGTGGATTTACATTAGTTAGTATGACATTTGTGTGTGTGTTGTGTTACGATTTTTTTGGCTGAACTTGTGACACTCCCTAATGGAGAAACAAGACACTATTTCAGAACATGGTTTTGGATTTCTTCTGACAAAAAATTTAAACTGATATCTAATGGTAAACATAAAATAAATAAACTAGAGTACCTCCAGTAGTCACAGTTACCATTAGATATCAGTTTAAATTTTTTGTCAGAAGAAATCCAAAACCATGTTCTGAAATAGTGTCTTGTTTCTCCACTAGGCAGTGCCACAAGTTCAGCAAAAAAAAAAAAAAAAAAAAAAAAAAAAATCGTAACACTACACACACACAAGTGTCATACTAACTAATGTAAATCCACCCGATGATGGACGTTTAAACCTTTGAAACGCGCCGTGGAAATAAATATGGTTCAAATGGCTCTGAGCACTATGGGACTCAACTGCTGAGGTCATTAGTCCCCTAGAACTCAGAACTAGTTAAACCTAACTAACCTAAGGACATCACAAACATCCATGCCCGAGGCAGGATTCGAACCTGCGACCGTAGCGGTCTTGCGGTTCCAGACTGCAGCGCCTTTAACCGCACGGCCACTTCGGCCGGCCGGAAATAAATAAAATGGTGACTGGTAACAGTAAACTTGTTGTTTCATTTAATTACTGTACTTCCCAAAAATACTTCGACACATTTGTGCCATCATCAATGAGTCATATTTTATTGATTACGATACTGCAGTGCTGTGTCATTCCGATTTACGGTGCAATGTTCCTAACCATCTACAGGTCCATGACGGCGTCGTTCGTATCTTTTTAAGGAAGGTCAGGCATTTGCTCTCGGCGGCGTCTGAGCGGCGAGCTCAACCACGAAATTTAATTCGCCGTAGCTCAGGATTATAGGTCAAGGGGAGAATGATCGCGTCCCTATATCTTGTTTTGTCCTCGTCTTGACCCCGGATTCTGCGCCACAATGGCAGTCATTTACGGTAAATGATGATGAATGTTCGGTGACTGATTTACAGAACACACTTTAGAGGTCGACGGATTCCAACAGTTAATTTCTCCGGCCTAGAAAAACATGACTAGACTATGTGTTGCCATGACGTTTCCATTATGAAATAACCTGGAATAGTTGACCTGGAAATATGCAAATCCTGTGAAGCTTGACAGCACGGCAGAGCAAGTGGACCGCTCAAGCCACGAGCTGGTCGAACTCAGATCCAGCAGCTACACTCTCCGTTAACTCGGTCTGATGGCAGATACAGTTGAGTAGCTGAGGAAAGGCAGGAAGGTTGTGGTGTAGTGTCGCTGGCTGAATAGGGATTTGAACAGCCGCTCTCCCGAATATGAGTCCACTGTCTTGTTAGTTTGATACCTCGCTAGGTAATGTTGACACGTCGTTCCTACATTTGCGTAGCGTCTCACCAAGCTTAGGGGCGAAATTATACAAATGGTAGAAAAGAAACAAATGGCCGTGATGAATATTTCAGGCAGTGCAAGATCCTAAGAGACGGGAAAGAGCCACCGTGGTACAACAACCGAGTTAGAAAACGGCTGCGGAAGCAAAGGGAACTTCACAGCAAACATAAATATAGCCAAAGCCTTGTAGACAAACAAAAATTATGCGAAGCGAAATGTAGTGTGAAGAGGGCTATGCGAGAGGCGTTCAATGAATTCAAAAGTAAAGTTCTATGTACTGCCTTGGCAGAAAATCCTAAGAAATTTTGGTTTTATGTCAAAGCGGTAGGTGGATCAAAACAAAATGTCCAGACACTCTGTGACCAAAATGTTACTGAAACAGAGGATGACAGACTAAAGGCCGAAATACTAAATGTCTTTTTCCAAAGTCGTTTCACAGAGGAAGAATGCACTGTAGTTCCTTCTCTAGATTGTCGCACAGATGTCAAAATGGTAGATATCGAAACAAACGACAGAGGGATAGGGAAACAAAATCGCTCAAAAGAGGAAAGGCCGCTGCACCTGATGGGATACCAGTTCGATTTTACACAGAGTACGCGAAGGAACTTGCCCCCCTTCTTGCAGCGGTGCACCGTAGGTCTCCAGAAGAGCGTAGCGTTCCAAAGGAGACGTCAAACA
The DNA here is from genome assembly GCF_021461395.2 of Schistocerca americana. Taxonomy (NCBI): domain Eukaryota; kingdom Metazoa; phylum Arthropoda; class Insecta; order Orthoptera; family Acrididae; genus Schistocerca; species Schistocerca americana. The sequence continues at coordinate 424,834,955 of NC_060122.1, forward strand.
GACGTGCAGAACTCTAGACCTATATCTCTAACGCCGATCAGTTGTAGAATTTTGGAACACGTATTATGTTCGAGTATAATGACTTTTCTGGAGACTAGAAATCTACTCTGTAGGAATCAGCATGGGTTTCGAAAAAGACGATCGTGTGAAACCCAGCTCGCGCTATTCGTCCACGAGACTCAGAGAGCCATAGACACGGGTTCCCAGGTAGATGCCGAGTTTCTTTACTTCCGCAAGGCGTTCGATACAGTTCGCCACAGTCGTTAAATGAACAAAGTAAGAGCATATGGACTATCAGACCAATAGTGTGATTGGATTGAAGTGTTCCTAGATAACAGAACGCAGCATGTAATTCTCAATGGAGAGAAGTCTTCCGAAGTAAGAGTGACTTCAGGTGTGCCGCAGGGGAGTGTCGTAGGACCGTTGCTATTCACAATATACATAAATGACCTTGTGGATAACATCGGACGTTCACTGAGGCTTTTTGCGGATGATGCTGTGGTATATCGAGAGGTTGTAATAATAGAAAATTATACTGAAATGCAGGAGGATCTGCAGCGAATTGACGCATGGTGCAGGGAATGGCAATTGAATCTCAATGTAGACAAGTGTAATGTGCTGCGAATACATAGAAAGAAAGTCCCTTATCATTTAGCTACAATATAACAGGTCAGCAACTGGAAGCAGTTAATTCCATAAATTATCTGGGAGTAGGCATTAGGAGTGATTTAAAATGGAATGATCATATAAAGTTGATCGTCGGTAAAGCAGGTGCCAGACTGAGATTCATTGGAAGAATCCTAAGGCAATGCAATCCGAAGAAAAAGGAAGTAGGTGTTAGAGCTGCACCTTTTTTAGATTGAAGTCAGCTGATAGGTATTCCTGCTTAAGGGAAGTCTCTCTAACAAGGGAATCATTTTTGACAAAGCTTAGGTATCCGAGTAATGAGGGAATTAGTATATTTCATCAAAATATACAAGGTATTAGAGATAAAGTTAGTGAACTGCTTATAGATGTTGACTCTGAAATTATTGGTATATCTGAACACTTCTTAAATAAGGAGATAATTCAGAGGCTTCCTTTACCAGGATACAGGTTGGCTGGCAGCTTTTCGAGGAGCTTTTTGCGGTGTGGGGGAGTAGCCATGTATGTGAAAAACGGCATCCCATTTGAGACGATTGATGTTTCAAAGTACTCCACTGAAAAGGTGTTTGAATGTTGTGCAGGTGTGGTTAAATTTAACGGAGCTAAACTTCTAACTGTTGTTATTTATAGATCCCCAGACTCCGATTTCACAACATTTTTGTTAAAGCTAGAGGAGGTTCTTGGTTCACTTTATAGGAAATACAAAAAGTTAGTTATATGTGGTGACTTCAATATTAATTGTATAAGTGATTGTGCAAGGAAGAGGATGCTGGTAGACCTCTTTAATTCATATAATCTTATGCAAACCGTATTCTTTCCAACGAGAGTGCAAGGGAACAGTAGAACAACCATAGACAACATTTTTGTTCATTCCTCATTACTAGAAGGGCATTCTGTTAGCAAAAAGGTGAATGGCCTTTCAGATCATGATGCACAAATTTTAACTTTAAAAGATTTTTGTGCTGCAACACGTGTTAAATATAGTCATCAGCTGTTCACGAAAGCTGATTCAGTTGCTGTAGAGACCTTTGTAAGCCTTATAAAGGAACAAGAGTGGCAAGATGTTTATAGCGCTGATACAGTGGACGATAAATATAATGCTTTTCGCAAGACTTTTCTCATGCTCTTTGAAAGTTGCTTTCCGTTAGAACGTTTAAAACAGGGTACTAGCACAAACAGGCAGCCTGGGTGGCTGACTAGAGGGATAAGAATATCTTGTAGAACAAAGTGGCAATTATATAAAAGCGTTAGAAACAGTCAAAATCTAAATGCAGCAGCCCATTACAAACAGTATTGTAAGGTGCTTAAAAATGTTATTAGGAAGGCAAAAAGTATGTGGTATGCATATAGAATAGCTAAGTCTCAGGATAAAATTAAAACCATATGGTCAGTCGTAAAGGAAGTTACTGGTCTGCAGAGACAGGTCGAGGATAGAGAATCAGTGCGTAGTGGGAATGTCCGTGTTACTGATAAGTCGCATATATGTACAATATTTAACAATCACTTTCTGAATATAGCAGGTGAACTAAATAGAAACCTAGTCCCAACAGGGAATCATATAGCGCTCTTAGAAAAAAGTGTTCCGAGACTGTTACCTGAAATGCTCCTCCATGATACTGACAAGAGGGAGATTGAGTTAATAATTAAATCACTAAAGACCAAGAACTCTCATGGATATGACGTGGTATCTAGCAGAATACTGACGTATTGTTCTATGTATGTTAGACCAGTTCTCAGCCAGATCTGTAACTTTTCCTTTAGGAGTGGTCGATTTCCTGACCGATTAAAGTACTCGGTAGTGAAGCCACTTTATAAAAAGGGAGACATTGATAATGTTGACAATTTTAGACCTATTTCTATGCCATCGGTGTTTGCTGAAGTTATCGAGAAGGTTGTATATACAAGGTTACTGGAGCATTTAAATTCACATAATTTGCTGTCAGATGTTCAGTTTGGTTTTAGAAATGGCTTAACAACTGAAAATACTATATTCTCTTTTCTCTGTGAGGTTTTGGACGGATTAAATAAAAGGTTGCGAACGCTAGGTGTTTTATTTGATTTAACGAAGGCTTTTGACTGTGTTGACCACAAAATATTACTGCAGAAGTTGGACCATTATGGAGTAAGGGGAGTAGCTTACAATTGGTTCGCCTCTTACTTTAAGAACAGAAAGCAGAGGGTAATTCTCCGCAATATTGAGAGTGGTAGTGGTGTTCAGTCCCAATGGGGCACTGTTGAGTGGGGCGTTCCCCAAGGGTCGGTGCTGGGGCCACTGCTGTTTCTTATTTATATAAATGATATGCCTTCTAGTATTACAGGTGATACAAAAATATTTCTGTTTGCTGATGACACCAGCTTGATAGTGAAGGATCTTGTGTGTAATATTGAAATAAGTTTGTGTCTTGTGGAAAATAATTTGATGCTAAATCACAGTAAGACTCAGTTTTTACAGTTTCTAACTCACAATTCAACAAGAACCGATATTTTGATCAGACAGAATAGGCATATTATAAGCGAGACGGAACAGTTCAAGTTCCTAGGTGTTCGGATAGATAGTAAGCTGTTGTGGAAAGCCCATGTCCAGGATGTTGTTCAGAAGCTAAATGCTGCTTTATTTACCATTAGAACAGTATCTGAAATAAGTGACACTTCAACACGAAAAGTAGTCTACTTCGCATATTTTCATACGCTTATGTCGTATGGTATTATTTTTTGGGGTAATTCTGCTGATTCAAAAAGGGTATTTTTAGCTCAAAAACTGGCTTTTCGAGCTATATGTGGGGTAAGTTCGAGAATGTCTTGTCGACCCCTATTCAAAAATCTGGGAATTCTGACATTGCCCTCACAGTATATATTTTCTTTAATGTCGTTTGTTGTTAGCAATATTAGCCTATTCCCAAGAGTTAGCAGCTTTCACTCAGTTAATACTAGGCAGAAATCAAATCTCCATGTAGAATGCACTTCCTTGACTCTTGTGCAGAAAGGAGTGCAGTATTCTGCTGCATCCATTTTCAATAAGCTACCACAAGAACTCAAAAATCTTAGCAGTAGCCCAAACTCTTTTAAGTCTAAACTGAAGAGTTTCCTCATGGCTCACTCCTTCTATTCTGTCGAGGAGCTCCTGGAAGAGCTAAAAAATTAAGCAAATTCCAGTGTTACATTCTTGATTTTCTTCATTTAAACTTACGACTTGTCACCTGAATATGTTTTTTTATATTTCATTTTATCTGTTTCTAATATCGTGTTATAATTTCATGTGTTGATTCGTTCAATGACCATGGAGACTTCTCCTTAATTTGGTCCCACGGAACAATAAATAAATAAATAAATAAAATAAAATAGGTTTCAGTACACTTGTTCGCCCACTGCTTGAATACTGCTCACCAGTGTGGGATCCGTACCAGATAGGGTTGATAGAAGAGATAGAGAAGATCCAACGGAGGGTAGCGCGCTGCGTTGCAGGATCATTTAGTAATCGCGAAAGCGTTACGGAGATGATAGAAAAACTCCAGTGGAAGACTCTCCAGGAGAGACCCTCAGTAGCTCGGTACGGGCTTTTATTGAAGTTTCGAGAACATACCTTCACCGAGGAGTCAAGCAGTATATTCCTCCCTCCTACATATATCTCGCGAAGAGACCATGAGGATAAAATCATAGAGATTAGAGCCCACACAGAGACTTACCGACTATCCTTCTTTTCACGAACAATACGAGACTGGAACAGAAGGGAGATCCGATAGAGGTACTCAAGGTACCCACCACCACACACTGTCTGGTGGCTTGCGGAGTATGGATGTAGATGTAGATAGTATGGATGTAGATGTACATGTATTCAATGAGCAAAGCATGTGTGGCTCTTCTATGCAACCTGCTTACGTCCCGTAACAAACAGCGGTTGCCTTGACGGGGATGACGATGATATTTTGAAATAATGTATTTGATATGTCCCCAAAGGTGTTCACCACTGCTCACAGTTCGTCACTGGTTTTCAAACGCAAAGAAAGTTTCATTACAAGAACTTGCAGATATATAGTTAACATGTCGCCACGGATGATTATGTCGTATTAAACTGCGTCATCTAAGCCACTGAGAGCTGGCTAATGTTTCCGATTAAAGGTTTTATAGACGGACGCCACTCTTTCCGACACTTTAGCACAAGAAACCGTACCAAAAATGATGCGTTTTGTAAAGATCTTTAATGAAATGTGTCATTGAAAGTGCATATTTTCGTAATACGCAAGTACAAATACCAAAACCATAAAATACGGCACGTTAGCTTTGCACACGCTTAAATGAACGTGGCAACTGTTAGGTATGCTTCAGTTAGCGTCTGAACGCAGGACACATGATCCAGTCAGCCAATAACAGCGCAGGACACGTGACCAAGGTTGTGCCTAGGTTGGGACCTAATAACACAGCTTAAATTAATAATCTTGCTTGTCGCAAGTATTTGACTGGTTTTTCCGAATTCGAAATGAGTTACAAGGTTTTGATTAGGTTGGGTCCCAATAGCAAAGCTTAAATTGGTGCAAATGAAACTAGTAGCAGTTAAATTAATATGTTCAGTGTGTATCACCTCGGTCGCTTATCCTGTGCTGTGATTAGCTGACGAGGTAATGTGTCTTGTACTGATAAAAGCACACCGAGTAGTCGTCATGTTCATTTCAGTGTTTAAGAAGCTGTGGTCGTTTCCGTATTTGCGATTGTGTTAGGAAAATATGCAGTTCCATAGATACAACGGATTAAAAATCTCTCCAAAACGCCTCATTTTTAGTACGGCTTGTTGTGCTAAAGTGGCTGGAAACGTGAGGCAGGTCTACAGTACCGATACCGGTTTTCAGAATTGCTAGCACAATACACTTTGAGATGGTGCTGAGCCTTATGAGAGAAAATTCGTCAATAATCATTAGTCCACTTTCTCATGAAATGTTCTCTTCGAAAAATATAGAGTGGCAAGAATGGAACGTCAGTTACACCTCTATTATAACAACACCTACAACCATTGGGATCAAATTATTTTGAACCCAGAGTCCAGTTCTGTCGATTGAACATACAGCACAACACTGCAGTTCCGAACTTTCTACGACTCCGTCCAATGGGACGGCCTTATGCCACCTTACTGGGAGGCCCTGTATGCCGTATGGTATCACTCTACTGGTCCAAGTCGGAGCCAACGTTCTGCTGCTTCGATAATCTCATCATCAGACACGTACTGCGTCCCGCCGAATGCATCTTCCATTGGGCCAAACAGATGTAAGTCGGAATGCGAGACCCAGCTTGTAGGATGGATGAGGAAGAACAGTCCAGTGAAGTTTTGTGACCTCGTCTCGGGTGCGCAGACATGTGTGAGGCCTTGTATTGTCATGGAGAAGGAGAAATTGGTTTACATTTTTGTGGCGAAGAACACTCTGCAGTGGTTTCTTCAGTTTCCTCAGGACAGCGCTACACACGACAGAGTTGATCGTTGAACCAAGAAGGAGGACATCGAACAGAATAACTCTTTCAGAATCTCAGAATACCGTCGCCATGACTTTACCGGCTGATAGTGTAGATTTGAACCATTCCTTCGGAGAAGAGGTGGTGTGGCGTCACTCCATTGATTGCCGTTTTGTTTCCGGTTCGAGGTGATGAACCCACGTTTCAACGCTTGTGACGATGTTCGACAAAAATTGTCACGATGAGCCTCGTAACATGCAAGCTGTTCCGCGCAAATGGTCCCTCTTTGCTTTTTATAGTCTTCTGTTAGACGGCGAGAAAACCAGCAGGCACCACCTTTGAATAACCCAACTGGTCGACGAGTCATCACTGTAAACAGAGACGTCCAGCTGAGCAGCGAGGTGTTTAATAGTGATCCGTCGGTCACCTCGAATGAGAGTGTCCGCACGTTTCAACATTCCTGGAGTCACAGATGTGTGCGACTGGCCGGGACGCGGGAGGTCGGACAGGTATGCGTGACCTTGTTGCGATGATGGCCCAACGAGTCACCGTACTTTTGTTCATTACTAGGTCTACGTCGACATACTGCAAGCGCTTATGAATACCTGAAATGCTCTGGCTTTCCGCCGAACGAAACTCAATGACAGCTCCCTGCTTGGAACGCACTTCCGTTGCAGATGCAATTTTGACGGCAACGTATAGCGCCACCATCTATTGAAACTTATAAAACTATAGTGGCTGAAGCGGGAATGATCCGCGATGTCCCACAACAAACTTTGCATTTCTTCAATCGAAACTGTCCGAGAAATAAAACTGTGTTGCATATCTTATTAAACGCCCCCCGTACAAAGTGAGTTAATAGGACATTATCCGCTGCCACGCTGTTTAAATGGTGCACTTTACTTGATGTTCATTAGGGATGTGCTGTAACATATCATTTTGGTACGACTGTATACTCTTCCTAGGGCTGTTGCATACGTTGGGGTATGCTGCTGGGGGAAGGAGTTTTTCTTCAGTCTGGAGTTCATGGGCTGGTCTCTCCCTAACTCTCCTGAACAGGTAGTGGTCTTAACGAAAGAGGTCGACTCAGGGCCGCACTATGATGTGCGGTGTTGTCCAACAGCCATTGCAGAGAAACTTTTAAGAACCTGGTAGGAAACAACACCCTACACGATAGGTGTACGGGGAACGGGGAATGGCCAATGAAAACGTCTACTACACTCCACTCCTGGTTCTGATTGGCTTGAAGTGGAGCGGTTTGGAGCTCTTGAAATTAGGAGTTGGACGGTAGGCCACGGGAGTAGGGGGGGGGGGGCAGTGGTCATGTGCAGTTTGGGGTGGAGGTGGTGTTTCGTAGTGCATTTCAGAAAAATGGTTCAAATGGCTCTGAGCACTATGGGACTCAACATCTGAGGTCATAAGTCCCCTAGAACTTAGAACCACTTAAACCTAACTAACCTAGTGACATCACACACATCCATGCCCGAGGCAGGGTTCGAACTAGCGACCGTAGCGATCGCGCGGTTCCAGACTGAAGAGCCTAGAACCACATGGCCACACCGGCCGGCTGCGTTTGAGAAGTCGGGGGAAAGCAATCCTTCGTCGTCAACAGAATTATTTATTGCGATACAGAAAATTAAGGTTCTCAAATATGCGTTTCACTGCGAGGGTGTGAATTTCAGTTCCGGTCATTAACCTACGTTTTTATACACTCGTTTAGCCTTTAATTTAGGCTGCGGCGCCAAGTAGTTAACAGGACGATGGTGTTAGCGAACTAGATGAACTTCGACAGATTCTTATGGACTCTGAACTGTATTCTTGTTTATTGCTGCGGAAATCATCTGCTGGAATTGTTAGAAACCAGTTGGAGTTGCTGTATGAACTGTCAGCGGGGTACGTGCTTCAGTCCTGTGGTCGAATCTACTTATCTTAAAGAAATTGGTTGAATTAATACAGGGCTTTTAATTATTGAGTTCGGGGTTAAGAAGTTTAATGTTGATCTCGCGGGTTAAAGGAGGCTGGCGATCTTTATTTTGACTGAGTTTACAAGTTTAGCAGTACATACAATGGATCCGCATCCACCAATAAAAGTTTCCAATTACGTAGAGATTTCAGAAAGTAAGTTACACATGTTGTCCCACGCTATAACTATCACCCAACGGGTGTGGCGCATTGTCAGAAGAGAATATATGTTCCGGGATTCCTGCAGATGCAGATGTGCTGCGATACGGATAACAGATGTTTCACAGTGCGCGAGTGAAACGCCGCGCCAACACAAAGGTAGTCCAGAGTCGAAGTGCAGGGAACAGTACGATTCTTGTAGGTAATGTGTTTTGCGTACAAGGTTCACGGCGAATTTCTGGTCGTAAATGCGCCAAGCGCAACGCCGCTTTCAGCGGTAATCGATGGTACTAACAATTTGATCACTGTCGCACAGACGTGGATGATGCTGACCGGTAAGGAAGGCCCTCGACATCGACCGCAGGCGACAATGATCAGACAACCGAGGAAATGATCAGGCAGAAACTATCACAGAAATTGTAGGTACGGGTGGTGTTTGTTCAGAAAATAGACACCATTTGCGGAGAAGCAGCTGGGACACATACATAAATATTTTGCTGTGAAAAGGATGGAAAGGAAACGGGTTGGGAAAGAGATAGGAAGGGAATAATAATGTCCAGTCGCACAGGGTATTGATGCTGTGCAGTGGTGAGAGTTGAAAATCTGTGCCACACCACATCTCGACCCCGAATGAATCGCTTCTCTAGAACGGTTGCCTTAATCGCTTTGGCTATCCGTACAAAGTTTATCATCAGACACAAATTTCCAACTTCCCGCTCGCCGCACGGGAACGATCCCGTCTATTAAACTCTTAATCGCAGATTTCTGATTCCCGTAGTTCAGACGTTAGTTGAGCATCCGCACTGTTTTTTTTATTTTTTTAATGCCATAAAATGAGGAAATGCAGAAATTCACTTGAAGAATCACCGCTTTTTGGCGACACAACCAACATGTAAGCCAATGTAACGTGGGAGTTGAATGAAATCCCAAAGAAGGACTTTTGTGACAGTTCACATCGTCTACGAACGTTCTCTGCGTTCTTTCAGTTTGGGGGGGGGGGGGGGGGGGCTATGAAGAACACATGAAACATTAAAATCACCATCTTCACTTTCCTCTATTTTTCATTAATCCAGTATAGAACTTTTCTTGATCGATGGTATATGTAAAGTTGCTCATAAATAGGCGGAGACTGCCATTACTGATCGATTAGCTTCTCATGGTCGTGGTTCACGGACATGTAGATTTTTGTAAAGGACATTATATTCGCTGTTTACTGGAGAAATTATTTATTTCACAAATGCAATTACGGCCGTTGCTCTATTTTCAAGCTGTACCAAAAATGGTTCAAAAGGCTCTGAGCACTATGGGACTCAACTTCTGAGGTCATCAGTCCCCTAGAACTTAGAACTACTTAAACCTAACTAACCTAAGAACATCACAAACATCCATGCCCGAGGCAGGATTCGAACCTGTGACCGTAGCGGTCTCGCGGTTCCAGACTGTAGCGCCTAGAACCGCACGGCCACTCCGGCCGGCTCAAGCTGTACCGCAAAAGATTTTGTTTCAGAACATCTTAGACTTTAAAATCCTCCGGCGTGCGTATGGGGCTAGTTTTTACGGTGATATGCATGTATTTTGCGGGATTTTAAAGTCTGACGTGTGCTGAAGCAAAATATTTTGAAGTAACACTTGAAAATAGGCCAAAAGCCGAAATTGCAACCGTAAAAAAAAATAAAAATTCTGCAGCCAACTGCGAATATGATGTCGTTAAAAAAGAAAATAAACATTACTATTCTATTAAGCTATTGAAGATCAACCACTCGAAAGAGTAACGAACGTAAGATTTCTAGGAGTACGCATCCGGAGCGACGTCAAGTGGAATGACTACATAAAACTAATTGTGGGAAACTAATTATTGGCTAAAATTCATTCGAACAATCTTAAGGGAATGTAACTCACGCATGATAGAAGTGGCTTACAAAAAACTCTTTCCTGGCCGGTTCTTCAGTATTGCTTTCAGTCTGGAATCCTTGATAGGTCGGAGTAACAGAAAAGACAGAGAGAGAGGATCTAACAAAGAATTACACCTTTGGTAACGTGATCGTTTAGTAAGATTAAGAAGGTTACGAAGACGCCCAACGAACGCTAGTGTTAGGTTTTACAAGCAAGGCGTTATGTTTCACAGAGATGTTTACTACTGAAATTCGAGAGCGTAAGTTCCAAAGAGAGTCGGACGACATCTTACTTTCTTCGCCATACATCTCGCGAAATGACCACAACGACAAAATTAGAGAATTAATGTGTGACACAGGCCTAGAGCTAAAGTGTGTAACTCCGATTTTGTCAAATCGCTAGCATGCTAAAGGAAGGTAATCTTTTGATGTGTGTTAGGACTAAGTATCAATAAATCATTCTTACGTTGCTTTGTCATATATCTTTTGACAATAAGACTAACAGAAGACTTATAATGTAGGGTACTGATATATATGTAATTCATAAAGCCACGAGTACATCACAGATGCAAGACGAATATTAAATTTCAAATAAGTATATATCACAGTTCATGCCGACTGATTCAGGATGTGAAACTAGTCAATCAGTGCTTTTATATAACGCAGTCTGCTTAAAAGTGTTAACTTATGCTAACTTCCCTCATAAACAGTCCTACAATGTATTCTCGGAAATGGTGTCCAATTGTTATAAACCAACTGCAATTTTACTCATACAGTGATGGCATGTTGGCGTTACGGTGAAAATTTAATATTTATAAAGTATATTTTACATGTGATTTTATACTGGTAAATGTTTCTATAAAAAATGTTTTACACATGAATTGTACTTCATTTTAATATTCTACGTTGTGTGGGGGTTTGTTTTACTATTTCCTGTTATATAATTGTCAACTGCCATCCATCGCTTGCAGCGAAACCGACCAGTAAGGACAATTCCCATTTCGTAATCTGTAAATGTCGACTGTGCAGTTTTCCCATAAAACTAATTGTGTTACGTATATGGTATGGCATAAATTTGCTAATGTATATTATGTCATCGTTACGCGAGGACGTGCTTCCAGTTTTTATCTGATGGCGTAGGCAGCCAATCATGACAATTCACAGCATATTGTTTCTTTTCTATACAAGTTGCTGAATCTCTGCCGTGCGTTTACTTGATATAGAATAGTTTGATGTTACAGTCCTTCTCTTAATTCAAATGGCAAAGAAAACCGCATCCCCCTTGCATTAGTTGTAACTGACGTCATGCAGTGGAGACCACCATCTGGTTACCTCTCTAGCTTCCGTTATACTCCAAATCTAGTCGTCAAGTACTTTGTCGCAGTTAAGGTACTAAGAAACGGCAAGATGTGGCGTGTGTCTGTCTTGTTCGTGCGACTCAGACTTTATGGTAGCGCACCTGACATGTCACTGCAAATCCTCGACTTTTTATGGTAAGTTTTTATTTAAAATTTTACTTACTAGAAGTATTTGTTGTTATATGTTGACTTTGGATTGTATCCGTTAATATGAACAGAAGTTTATGAGGGTTCTTACACTGACATGACAAAGTCATGGAGTGGCGATATGCACATATACAGATGGCGGTAGTATCACGTACACAAGGTATAAAACGGCAGCGCATTGGCGGAGCTGTCATTTGTCCTCAGGCGATTCGTGTGAAAAAGTTTTCGGCCTCATTCGCAGTTAACAAACTTTGAACGCGGAATGGTAGTTAAGATAGAAGCATGGGACATACCATTCCGGAAATAGTCAGAGAATTCAATATTCTGAGATCCACAATGTCAAGAGTACGTCGAGAATACCAAATTTCAGGCATTCTCTCCCTCCATGGACAACGCAGAGGCCGTGAGCAGCAGCGTTTGGGTAGAATTGTCTCTGCTAACAGACGAGCAACACTGAGTGAAATAAAAAAGAAATGTAGGACATACGTCGAACGTATTGGCTAGGACAGTGCTCTGAAATTTGGCGTTAATGGGCTATGGCGACAGATGACCGTTGCGAGAGCCTTTGCTAACAGCACGACGTCGCGTGCAGCAACTCTCCTAGGCTCATGACCATATTGGTTGGACCCTAGATAACTGGAAAACAGTGACCTGGTCAGATGAGTCCTGGTTTAAGTTTGTAAGAGCTGATAATAGGATTAGAGTGTGGCGCAGTCCCCACGAGGCCATGGACAAAGTTAAGTTATCAACAAGGCACCGTGCAAGTTGGTGGTGCTTCTATAACGGGGTGTGCTGCGTTTCAATGGAATGTACTGTGTTCTCTGGCCCAACTGATCCGATCATTGACTGGAAATCGTTGTGTCCGACTAACAAGGGGAGGCCGCCAATTGTGAAATTCAGATTCGATTCATACTGCGCATAATAAAAGCTCATGGCCAGAGGCGTAATGTGGCAAAGCACCAAGATGCACTTCTCAGCCGTTGTCGAGAAAATCGAGTTAAAAGAAACCGTTGCTGTGAAATACTCTCTACGATTAATAGTTCTATACAGCGTCGTGGCGCAGCGGTAAGCGCTCGGATTTGTAATCCAAAGGTCGCCGGATCGAATTTCGCCCTATGCAACCTTTTTTTTTTAGTATTTGTTTTTCATAATTCAAATATATATATATATATATATATATATATATACTGATTGCCGGGAATTATATATATATATATATATAATTCCCGGCAATCAGTTGCAACAATTATGCATATAATAAGTTGTTGAAAGTCGTTTGTCGTGGAAAAACTGGCGACTTCGAACATCATTATGTTTTCCGCAAACAAAGTTGTATTTCACAAATGTTATTAATTCTCTTCATAATGTTAACCACGTATAGTTAACGGAAGACGTCGAAACGATATTCCGAAACGAGTACGTATAGCGTAAGTCAAACGTTCGAATTAGAATAGAGACCCCACGAACACAAATTTGCTGTGGCAGGTATGAAATATAAACTCCGTTACTCGCTCGTTACACTTGAATGACAGATGTTGAATGGGCCGAAACGAGCCACCGCATAACAACGTAGTTGCCTGCTAACTTCGAAAGAAGGTAGATGCGGTCCCTAGCGCAACTTATAACATTGTCGAAAATCAATATATATATTTGAATTACAAAAAACTAATAATAAAAAAAATTGCATGGCGCGAGATTCGATCCGGCGACCTTCGGATTACGAACCCGAGCGCTTACCGCTGCGCCACGACGCTGTAGAAAACTATTAATCGTCGAGAATATTTCACCGCAACGGTTTCTTTTAACTGTCGATTTTTCTCGACAACGGCTGAGAAGTGCATCTTGGTGCTTTGCCACATTACACTTCTGGCCATAAGCTTTTATTATGCGCAGTATGAATCGAATCTGAATTTCACAATTGGCGGCCTCCCCTTGTAAGTGGAGACCATTTGCAGCCATTTATGGAATTCATGTTCCCAAACAATGATGGAATTTTTATGGAGACAACGCGCCATGTACACAATTGTTCCCAATGGGTTTGAAGAACATGCTGGACAATTTGAGCGAATGTTTTGGCCACTCATCGAACATTTATAAGACATAATAAAGATATCAGTTTGTGCACAAATTCTTGCACCAGTAACACTTTCGCAATTATGGACGGCTATAGAGGCAGCATGGCTCAACATTTCTGCAGGGACTTCCGACGACATGCTGAGTCCATGCCACGTCGAGTTGTTGCAGTGCGCCGGACAAGAGGAGGTCTGACATGATATAATCCTTTTGTCAAAAATGGTTCAAATGGCTCTGAGCACTATGGGACTTAACATCCGAGGTCATCAGTCCCCCATAACTTAGAACTACTTAAACCTAACTAACCTAAGGACATCACACACATCCATGCCTCAGGCAGGATTCAAACCTGCGACCGTAGAGGACGCGCGGTTCCAGACTGTGTAGCGCCTAGAACAGCTGGGCCACACCGACCGGCACACTTTTGTCACCTTTGTGTAAATTTCAGCATGTTGTACATTCGTCATGTGACAGACTGATGTAAGCATTGTATAATGAAACTACCATTACCCGGTTTTATGGTGGTATAATTTACATCACGGAGCTGTTATCTGTGCCATACTAAATTTTTACACGATTGTAAGCTTGTAGCCTCGACACATTTTCTTTTTATAGATCTGAGGATGACAATACAAACTGATGAAACTTGTAGTCCAGTAACTGTGTTAACATAATAGTAAATAGATTGGTTTTCAAAAGTAGACTGTCGTTCTTCCCAGACACCATTCGCTAATGGAAAGGGAAAAAGGCTGCCGGGGGGAATGATAGTGATACCGGAAGTAGGCCTGCAGCGTAAGATGACTTGTGGAGTGTAGAGGACGTGCTTTTTCACGAGCAGTCGGCTTTTGTGCCGCCGAGACTGTGTTTGGCGCGCGGGAGGTGCCGGCGGCGTAGGCGCTAGTAAATCACGCGTGGGCTGTCGGGTGCTCGTTGCGCGAATTACGTAAATGTGAGAGCCGGTCAAGGTTGGTCGCCGCGCCACCCGTCAATCGAGCTCACTTAATGCCAGAGCTAATTTTAAAATCTGCCCGACACGGCCAACTCCCTCGAAGCGCATCTTCCTGCCCCCATGCTCTTCTCGAGGTTACTTCTTTCCTTCAGCTTATCGCCCTCCTCGCGTAGCTTCTCAGTTGTGCATGCTCACTCCCAACTCTTTGCTTTTAACGGAACATTTATGGACTGCTGTATCAGTAAATTGCTTTTAATTTCGGCTAGCTAACAGGCCTTATATTTTTTCTTCTTTCTGTCATTTACTGCCCTACAAGTACCATCGCACCCGATATCATACACGGTCCAGTTACATTAATGCGATCTCCGCCTAAGCTCGATATCAGCGTGCAATAACTGCTCACAGATGGCAGGTGCCAGTACGGTGACATGAAACAGTCAGTCGTTGTGTCCTGTGGCAGGACACTTAGAAAGTGTAACTAGTCCACTAAAGAGACAGCTTACACTACACTCGTTCGGCGTCTATTAGAATATTGCTGCGCGGTGCGGGATCCTTACCAGGTGGGATTGACGGAGGACATCGAAAGGGTGCAAAAAAGGGCAGCTCGTTTTGTATTATCACGTAATAGGGGAGAGAGTGTGGCAGATATGATACGCGAGTTGGGATGGAAGTCATTAAAGCAAAGACGTTTTTCGTCGCGGCTAGATCTATTTACGAAATTTCAGTTACGAACTTTCTCTTCCGAATGCGAAAATATTTTGTTGAGCCTAACCTACATAGGTAGGAATGATCATCAAAATAAAATAAGAGAAATCAGAGCTCGAACAGAAAGGTTTAGGTGTTCGTTTTTCTTGCGCGCTGTTCGGGAGTGGAATGGTAGAGAGATAGTATGATTGTGGTTCGATGAACCGTCTGCCAAGCACTTAAATGTGAATTGCAGAGTAGTCATGTAGATGTAGATGTAGATTCAGAAACGAAGCCGTTTAACTGACTCGAAAAAGGGCGTTGTCATTGAATTTAGGGACAAGGGTGGAATCATTTGCGAATCGGCTAAGTTTGTAAACAATTCGCGTGCCGCTCTGGTTAAAGTACACCGTTCTTGGCAAAATGGCGCTATCCAAACCCTGCGCCCTGGTAACTGTCATGGATCACGAACCGTAGATGACAGGGACGAGCGATGGTTGCGAGGAAGTGTACGGGAGAACAGACGTGCTACTGTTGAGATGAACCAAGGGGCCACAACAGTGTCTCCTCAACGACCGTTCGGCGAACGTTGCTGCTTATGGGCGTCCGCAGAAGGCACCTGCTTCATGCACGCATCGAAGACGAAGACTGAAATTTGCACTTCAATACTACAAGTGGACGTCCACTGAATGGTAGCAGGTGGCCTCTTCAGATGAATCACGTTGTATAATTCACAGAACAGATAGCCACTGGCGTGTACGGGCCTTCTTCAAGGAACCCCCACCCGTGCTAAAGCTCTAGAATTGTCTCAGTTTAGCCGGTGAATCCGTAGATGGTGGTATAAGGGGCGTACGGTATAACTGGCCACGCTTTCCCACCCGAGGTTTTCGATAATTAAACCAGCCCATCTTTGAACTGACTTACTGAGCAGCCGTGTAGGAATTCTTCCTACCTGTTAGGTGGAGATGGTCTCGTAGTTTTATGTTCCCTTGCGGAGTCGTAGCAATGCCGTCGGATTCTGAAAGTAGAATAATTACCGTGTTTGTTTTACGTAGTGAAGCGGAAAGAAGTTTTTTGTGCAAATAATTTTTACTTGAGATGCCATTAAGGTGCGTTTATTTAACAAACACCGTAAAATGAACTTGTTCATACTGATTTTATGCTATTAACGGTACGAAAGCATGGTGTACCGCATGAATACACTCATGCTCATACATTAGGGATAATGCTAATACATGGTGAAACAACGCTCTGGTGGGCGGTTTGCGGGTTTAAATCACCTCGGGGTATGACCATGCGGTGCATTTGACCTGCGGTGGCGCTGGCAGCAGTCCACATACGCACAGGTGTGTTGGTGCATGTCAGAGTACAGCGCAGCGAGTAAGTGTGCAGACGTTTTCAGACGTGCTAATGGTGACTGTGTGTTGAAAATCGCTCAAAGAACACATATTTACGATGTTATGAGGGTAGAATACTAGGGCGACTGGAGGCTGGTCAAACACAGCAGGTCGTAGCACGGGCCCTCCGTGTGCCACAAAGTGTGATCTGAAGATTATGGCAACGATTCCAGCAGACAGGAAACGTGTCCAGGCGCTACACTACAGGACGTAGCCACTGGAACAGTTGTCTACAGACATACAGTGTACAGACGACTGAACAGACATGGTTTATCGCCTAGAGACCTGCAAGGTGCATACCACTGACGGCTGGTCACAGGAGAGCCCGTTAAGCCTGGTGTCAAGTACACAGTACATGGTCATTGGAACAGTGGTCCCAGGTTATGTTCACGGGCGAGTCCAGGTATAGTCCGAACAGTGATTCTCGCCGGGTTTTCATCTGGCGTGAAACAGGAATCAGATACCAACCCTTTCATGTCCTTGAAACGTACCTGTATGTAGGTCGTGGTTTGGTGGTGTGGGGTGGGATTATGATTGGTGCGCATACACCCCCGCATGTCTTTGACAGAGGAACTGTAACAGATCAGGTGATTCGGGATGTCATTTTGCACCAGTATGTCCTCCTTTTCAGGGTAGCAGTGGGTCCCACCTTCCTCCTCATGCATGATAACGACAGAATATATCAGGCGAATGGAGTGGCCCGCCTGTTCTCCAGACCTAAACGCAATCGAGCATGTCTGAGATGCTCTCAGTCGACTTATCGCTGCACGTCTTCAAATCCCTACAACACTTCGGGAGCCCCGACAGGCACTGGTGCAAAAATGGGAGGCTGTACCCCAGCAGCTGCTTGACCACCTGATCCAGAGTATGCCAACCCGTTGTGCGGCCTGTGTACGTGTGCATGATTATCATATCCCATATTGATGTCAGGGTACATGCGCAGGAAACAATGGCGTTTTGTAGCACATGTGTTTCGGGACAGTTTTCTCAACTTATCGCCAATACGTGGACTTAGAGACCTGATCGTATGTTCCCCATGTGCCGATGCTGTTAACACCAATTTTGTGTAGTGCCGCGTTGTGTGGCACCACATTCTGCAATTATCCATAATTTATGAGCATGAGTGTATTAACGGTACGAAAGCAAGGTCTACCACACGACTAGATCGAAGGCAACCGATCGACGACTGTCGACTATGGCGCACAGTCTGTAATCTTGAAAGGTCTCTGTTGGATTCCTTTCATGTTAATTTCTTAAATCTGTTGTCATTTACGGCATAAATTCCTCTTCTAAATTTACTGTGGTGTTTCTGGCTATCTGGGAGGAGACTGAGCAGTGAAACGTGTTACTTTTACACATAAACAAGAACGATCTGTCACACTACTACACTTTAAAACACACTTTATATGTAATTCATGTCACACAGTCTCATACGGAACCTACATCCGCTTTCTTTTATATACTGTATATGATAAGATACTGTCATCCCCCTTCCCTTCTGTGTGAGAGGATGAATGAGCAAATGTATTTCTAGTTGCATGCTTGATGGTAGCAGACAAGCCTGTCTGCTAGAGAACAGTAGGACCAACGTCGGAACAGGTAGCTACGCTTTCTAAAAGGAGAGAGGTTTCTATTCTTAGTATGGTCCTGTCCGTCCCTTGTCATGTTGGTATAGGAAGCTTCCTCTCTGGTCACTTCCGTTTGTATCTGTTAAGCACGCTCAATAGTATCCCAGGTCAGTCTGTCCGCGGCGAGCGTCTGAAGTGGTAAGATCTCCGGCTAAGCACGTGTCTGCTAAGTCCATAGGACAATGTATTTCTTAAGTTCAGCCTAACTGAAAATTTAATCACCTTTATTTCAGGTTTAGCTCTAAAATATCTAATGTTATCTTAAATTGCAACGCAGGGTAATTCGAGTGTGAAGTTCAGAATATCTTCCGGTAGTTGCTTTGTCACTACTTTGTGAGTAAAGTGGAACCACGTGTTGATCAGTAAATCTAACTAAGATCATCAATCTTAAATGCGAATGTGCGTGTGATTATAACGTCTCGTCTTGACAATATTTTTCAATATAGCAACTTTTCTTTATGTTCAACCCACGTGGGGTGTGCTTTGTGAGACCAGTACCACGTGCTTATACAATTGTTTGACCCATCAGGTTAATAGTAAGACGATAGTAACCAGTTCGAGGTTTTTCTTTTGTAAATTGTGTTTCGATGTAATTTATTTTAATTATCAAAATTATTGTGGAGTTACACTCCTGTGTAAACCAAGTTGACCACGTGAAGCATGTGGTGTAAGCATCAAAGTAGCCCTCAGCTATTCTTTTCGGGAAGATTTCACAGAGAGTTAGCATGAATTTAGTATACCAGTGTGTGGTAATTTCATGACGGACAGGATTGCGCTACGAACGCAACTTCTTTGGATGAAAATTGAATCGGTTGGTTGTGGTTAATTTCCTCTTGGATATGTTTCAACGTTCTTCGTGTGTTATTTTATGAATGCAGTGTTGTATGCAGTCTCCCAATCTTGGCTCCATATTTGATGTGTTCCGTAGGATTACAAACTCACATTTTCACAATCCTAAATAAGGCACCAGTTTAGTTATGAATCAAGTTTGATATGCTGAAATTTTAACGGAACAATGATCAATGTTAAAATAAATGTCCAAATATAAACTGATTTATTTCTTTTTATTTAAATTGTCTTTATATATATATATATATATATATATATATATATATATATATATATATATCACCGGCTATCGTAAGATGAGTACTAAAAGATTATAATTAATGTTAGTCTGGTTGGGAATTTGGTAAGCTAGACTGGATACCTGGTGAAACAGTTGCGCAGTAATGCAAGGTTACCTTCCTCAGATAGCTCACGGCTTTTAACCCACTTCTATGGTCTTGAATATCAGCACCGCTTACACCTCAAATTAATGCAACAACATTACAACCTGAGCGTACAATCAGTATAGTTCGTTTAAGATCGTACTTCTTCCGTTATGCCAAAGCTATTCATTTATAAATATTAACGTTTTCTGGCCTTAGAAAATTACTGGAAGGTAGTGTTTATGACCCGTTGACTCTTTCTAATGTCTGAGTGGCAAAAGGAAACTTTTGTTAGCAAATATAAATTAGTAACAATTACCTAATTCGAGCTAGAATGAATGTATTTTCCCTACGTATCTCTTTTCTGACGTGACGAGCGATTTCTGCATCGGCACCTCATTCACTAGCTCTGAAAGCGTCATTGGCCAACCGTCTCTGGTAGCCAGTATGGGAACCTGCCGCTCACTGCGTACTCCGAGCGTACCGAAGCGGTCATATATTCACTTCACGCATGTAAAACAGCACAACTGGAAATAAAGTAAAAAGCGCTCTTTTCTGCAAATAAGGGGTACCTTACAGGTCCAGGCCGGAAGAGGCAGCGTTATAGTCTGATGAATGTGTTCGTGGCAGCTCCTGGGTGATCTCGTCATTCTAGAAGGCACAATGGATTCTTGGGAGCCACGTCCATCCCCCACGTGCAATTTTTTTTTCTTCGGCACGGCGGCATCTACCAATGTTTCAGACAGCTTGTAGTGTATGTACTTGGTTCGAACAGCACCAGGATGAATTTCCCGTACTCCTCTGGCCGCCAAACTCCCGGGATTTAAATCCAATCGAGAAACTGTCAGACCAGCTCTAACAGGCCGTTCGCGCCATGGATCTTCAGCGGAAAAACATATATCAGCTGGCCATGGCACCGAATTCGGCGTGGCTCCCCATCCCCGTCGGTACCTTTCAGAACACCACTGTCTCTCTTCCTGCACGTCTCGCAGCGGTTCTCACTGCAAAAGGGGGTCATTCAGGCGTTTGACAGGCGCTCACGTTAATGTGTCTGGGCAGTGTGTTTCTGATCTGACTAGCGGACAAATATCTTTTCTCTCCAGGTGGCTCTCTGTTAGTGATAATGGGGCTCTGCCCTCTGGACATCAAGATTATAGAGTAGGCACCATTGTTCTGGGCCAAGAAAGGGAATATTAAGAAAACAGAGAATATTCTGGGTGTTCGGGCTGGGGATGTGAGAGAAAGGCTAGGAATGAAGTATTTCCATTTTCTCACTGGTCATGGGTCCTATCCGACATGTCTATGTTAGTTTGGGAGGGGGGTTAAATCTGCGTGTGACTGTGGCGCACGGGATGCTTCTCCCGACCATGTCGTTTACGAGTGCCCCCTTTTCAATGATGTAGCTGCCGCATTACGACTTCAGTTACCCGACAATGACACATACTTCCTACTAAGACGTGAAGAGACATTTCGAACTCTGAATAATGTAGCCAACGAGGTATCGCGGAAAGTATTACCAGAATATCTGAGGGAAAATCGGGAATAGCAGCAAATAACTAAATGTGTCCCTGTACCCTGATCCAGTACCGCCTGTGCGTGGATAGGTCGACTCACAATGCAGTTGAAATCCGCCATGTGCAGGACTAGGAGGCTAGGGTACAACAAACCGAACTGAGATATGCACCGGACTTCATGTAAAAAAAAAAAAAATGGTTCAAATGGCTCTGAGCACTATGGGACTCAACATCTGTTGTCATCAGTCCCTTAGAACTTAGAACTACTTAAACCTAACTAACCTAAGGACATCACACACATCCATGCCCGAGGCAGGATTCGAACCTGCGACCGTAGCGGTCACGCGGGTCCAGACTGACGCGGCTAGAACCGCACGGCCACATCGGCCGGAGGACTTGATGTAAGATAGGATCTTCGTTAGGACTTAGAAATAGGAAATATAAATAGGAACCTGCAGCGATTCAAGTAATCCTTGGCCCGCGTAGTGTCAGGGGCACTTTCATCGGGGTTAGCTCGGTGAGCAAGGACACACAGTAGGTTTATACAAACACTGACACACCTGTGATGCTGCAGGTAGAAAAAGTTTTTAGTCATAAGTACCCATTAGCAATAAGTAGAGTACCAATAGAATAGAAATTGCCCATTGTTAAACTATACTGTAGCGCACTTGTAGTAACTGTAGTTGTCTGCTACTAATAATGGCAATGTAACATCCTAGGACCCACTAATCATGTAAGGAGGTGCGTTGCATATCTATATTATAAAGATGATGAATAAAGAATTTAAAAAAAGTCTTTAATCTTTGCTATTATGTAGCCACGTATTATTAATATACTGGCCCTTTTTATTGTAGCATCTATTTTATTGCATCATCAAATTGAAACTTAATTTTGTTTACAACTGAACATGTTTCACCTACTTGTTTTAGAAATTGTCAGTTGTCTACAAATGAATTGGCTAGTATCAATATTTTCTTAACGACAATTATTTTATTTTGCCTCGTTTGGATTTAGAAGCGAGCGCTTCAAGTCAGGGCTATTGGGTTAACTTACAACTAACGTAAATGATAAATTAATTTGCACTGCTGCTGTGAAACACCACATATTCATACGTCACTGCATTTTCCGCAAACTTTCATCAAAAACTGTGTAACGTTTAAGTGCAATTGCCATGCACCAGATGATTACCGCTGCACATATCTGCGACCCGCTGTAGTCGACTATCGCTATCAGTTATCTCATTACTACATGGCTGTCCCTTTTCATGATTCGTGTTTTTAGTTGCAGGTTGCCTATATAATGGACTCTAGGAGCAACTAAAATTTGATTTTGAATTTTTCGCGTAACTATTGATCGAATTTAAAATATTTAAAATGCTGTCATAATCTACTCATTATTAGGTACAGAAGTTAAAGGTATAACATAAAAGGACAAGTTTTACATTTAGAACTATCTTGTGCCTTGAGGTAGCGTAACTCACCGCGCACAAATGCCCAGATCCTATTTTTCAGTATTTCTGGATGGGATCGCTTAGGGACTTGCAACAAACATTATTCATAATTTAAAACTTTTACGAAACTGTTTCTCGCTGATGCTTCCCTCGAAATAATGACAGGGAAAAAAGTTTACTGTTTACTACTTTTGCGCTGCGCACGCAGTAAAACTGCACTAGGCACGACATTTTAATTTATTGCTTCTTTACTAGCAGTCCTAATCACAACACATTTTGCAGACAGAGTCCACGTATACCACAGAAGGTACATGCAAAATTATATCACTGTGCGACTCATAGTTCAGGAGATATGGCGTCATAAGCATTGCGACGCCTGAAAAGCTAGCTTTTGCATTAACATAGAGCGCAAATTAACCACACTATATTCATCTGGTGTTTGATAATGAGAGAACTTAGCGGCTTCCAATAATCTTTAAAAATAATTTCAAACTTTTCTAAACTTTTTCTCACGTACATGGTTAACGTCAAATATTTAAAACTTTAATTTATTTTTAAAATTATCAGAAGTTTGAAGCAGCTTTGTACGTAGGAGTTCGATTCTTAACAGAGCCGGAGATTTACTTGCACCTACCTAAAGTGAACTGGCCGGAGTGGCCGAGCGGTTCTAGGCGCTTCAGTCTGGAACCGCGCGACCGCTACGGTCGCAGGTTCGAATCCTGCCTCGGACATGGATGTGTGTGATGACCTTAGGTTAGTTAGGTTTAAGTAGTTCAAGTTCTAGGGGATTGATGACCTCAGAAGTTAAGTCCCATAGTGTTCAGAGCCATCTGAACCATTTGAACCTCAAGTGAATGTCGAGCTGCAACAGTCTCAGGAAGCCGGGCAGGGACTTTCATATTTCGTTTCTTGCAGAACTACAACATGGCGGTCACAAAGCGTATTTCGAACGCGATTCTGCGTCTGCAAGAGACTATTACATTGGATGCTCTAGATTACTGGAGAACAAAACGAACTGTTACAAAACTGGTCTCTAAAAAAAAAATATGACAATTGTGCTATAATACTTCAAAACTCTAGTCTGATTTCGCCATTAACAGGTTGATCATAAAATTGATTCTGTTTTATTTCACTTATGGTTTATTCGTACATACTATTGTCGGAGTGCCATGAGATGCAGTAAAGATCTACACTCGGCAACAAAATTAAAGGATAACTTTTGCGAAAGCCCGCATTTGCCTCCCATTTCGACGCGTAAGTACGAAATTTGGCTCAAAGGTCCCTACAACCTTCCTTTGTAAATATATGAAGATGATATCTGTTCTTCATCGGTGAGCGTACAGCTTTCTAGAATGAAATGATAATTAAATCAAAACGCTAAGCTGCCGACAGGCGTTGATATACATCAACGGGGACAGTTGAAAATGTGTGCCCCGACCGGGACCCGAACCCGGGATCTTCTGCTTACATGGCAGACGCTCTATCCATCTGCGACACCCAAGATTGTCTGCCGCGAGTAATGAGTGTAATGGGCAGGGGCACTACGTATGTAGTGTGTGGACATTAAGTTGGGAGTGTGGGTCTCATGGGGAGCGTGCAAGGCATAAATGCCTGCAGTCGCACTATTCTCTGTACCCTCGGTAGATCAGATGGATAGAACGTCTGCCACGTAAGCAAGAGATCCCGGGTTCGAGTCCCTGTCAGGGCACTCTTTTCAATTGTCCCCGTTGATGTATATCAACGCCTGTCGGCAACTTAGGCTCTTGATGTAATTATCATTTAATTCCTTTGTGAAGGTGGCACCCTGAGACGTCACTCTCGAGCTTGACGACGGTTCAAAGAGCAAGGTCACGACACACGCGTAAGAAGGGCCACAACTCAGAAGATCTTGTGAGGTGCAGCATAGGTTAATGATGGCACCGAAGTTCACCACACTCCTGCCCAACGCTACCATGCACGTGTCAAATGATGGGAAGGTAGTCAGAGCATCTCCTGTCGATATTCTAGCCCTTTTTTCGACGCTTCTGCGATGGAGGTGAGAACGACGACGCCCAGAGTTGAAATCATGCGTTTTCTTACGAGTGCCCGATGAAAACATTTCAGACATACTGCCACAACTCTCTCCAAACTTGGGCAGAAGGGGAAAAAAATGAAAGGTGCGCTTTCTTTCCGACTTTGGTCTCAGGAAATCTCGGGTGGATCGCACTGGTGCATACCTTTCTAATGTTGCGGTGTCATTCCAATCTCTGGTCTATGATACGTGCCGCGACAGTTGACGGTAAACAGGGAATCGGACACCGACATATTTTTCAGATATCACTTTTATGACCTGTTTAATATATGAGAGCGGTTCTGCCTAGTTGTCAGGATAAATTAAGATGGGTAGCACTACAGAAAGTATGTTTCTGACACATTTTAACCGGTGTAACAACGTATATCGACTTAAAACTAAATTACTGTCCGAAATCGTTGGCTACAAAATTTTCTCAGAGTGGGTCCATTTTGTCGAATGACTCCTCTACTACCGTAATAGTGTAGTTGACGAGTGAAAATGTTGTTGCGAGCACATATTTACTTCTTTCTAGTGGATGATCGTTTTTCTGTCATGCGGCAGTGACATACGGTATAAATGGGCCCCTCTTTATTCCAATTATCTCATAAAGTATTAGCCACACAAAAATGTCACTAGGGTTTGCTGTAGAAGTTTTGGCGAGCTATTCTGAATTATGATCAATCCTTTTTTCATACGCAAAGTGGCGAATTACTTTTTTTTTTTTTACAAGATTAAAATTTCCAATTAAAATTTCCACGAGCAATATTTTTTTTTCGTAAAATGCTGCAGAATTGTACATATTTTGCACAGAGAACTCTAGAACTAACAAATATCGATCAAGAACTCTGAAACAAATCTGTGTTTCTAGAAAAATGGGTGACAACTTCATCAGACTCACAATATTCTGCAAAAATGCCCAATGCCGACATCAGGCCACAAAGTTTTGATTCACAAATATCCCATAATCAAAGCTGCCTCGTTGCCGATTAGTAGGGTATCTGAAGATGCGTTGGAATCTCGGAATAAGGATACCCGTCGCTACCAAGAAGATTTTAAACGCAAATATTCCCGTGAGAAAACGATGCATGTCGTATTCCATCGGTTACTGGATTCTTCGGATCTCTTCATCTCGAGAATCGAGAAAATGACAACTGCAGAAGATAAACAGATGCCACCTGAGATAAAATATTTAATTTTCGAACCATTCCCAGTGGACAGCCCGTCAGTAACCCTTCTGAAAGCAATGGTATATGCGACGAATGCGACTTGGTTTTGATTGAAAGGTGTAAAATGTCGAGTAAAACATTTCAGTTCTGCAGTTTCGAATTCTAATTCATTATCTGCGACCTCAAAATACTTCATACCAAAGGTTTACTTGAATCCGCTAAGCTTATTATTTTTGATCCACCAAATTGGATCCGCCATTTTGAATTTTATAATTCCAACATCGGATTCCTAGTCAGCGACCCAAATTTTCTACAAAGACATGATTTTGTTGGGTTCTCTGTCCATTTTTCCATTATGTCCAGGTTTTGAAGCGAGCTGGCCCACTGAGCCACTCACATTCGATACGGAAAAGCCTCAGGGAGTGGCATAAAAGGCCGTCAATGAAAGCTCCTCTTTCCTTGGGGCACTGATCCCCAGCCATATTGCGACCGGAAACGACAGTTCTCAGTGCGATGTGCAACAGTGCGACCTTCTTGTCAGCCTTTGACACTGCTGACACCCTCCGACGTTTCAACCCTTCTCTAAGATCATTGTGGGCCTGAATCCGTAATGAACATGAGCACTCTTTCTAGTGCAACGGTACCGCTGTTTTTTGCTGTTGTGTACAGGTTAGAACCACTAGGGATCGTACAACACCCCCGAAGAAGCAAAGGGTACTTATGCTTTTCAGTCCTCCTGTCTTGCACCATTCTTGTGGCGTGATCATGGGGAAGTCTAACATTAATATATGTGTGTCAATAAAACGGGATGTGTCCCTCTAAGACCTTCCAGTTTGACAACATCCTCGGTGCCACTCAAGCACCATTTCTGAGTGCGTTGCAATTGTGAAAATCAGAAATTTCGACACCAATTCTGCGTCAGTGTTGCTTAAGCGCCTGACGGTCAGGCAACCCCTTCACCACAATCCTTGGGTGGGATT
The DNA here is from genome assembly GCF_021461395.2 of Schistocerca americana. Classification (NCBI taxonomy): domain Eukaryota; kingdom Metazoa; phylum Arthropoda; class Insecta; order Orthoptera; family Acrididae; genus Schistocerca; species Schistocerca americana. The sequence continues at coordinate 424,861,659 of NC_060122.1, forward strand.
CAGCCGTACTCATGTGCAAACTTAACCCTTTCAACTCGAAGTATTTCTTCTGGTCGTACTGTTTCAAACAGTACTAGGGAGATGGCATAATCATAGCGTTTGGCACACACCGATCGTGCCTGGAAGTCCTTAAGATGCAAACAGCTTTGCTTACTCCAGTGACTATTTCATTTTTATTTTTTTTATTTTTTATTTATTTATTTATTTGTTTACGTGTATAACATTCGTTTTCCCTTTGTGGGCTTAGATGTGTGACCCGCAAGTTCATATAGTTGTCGAAATAGTTCCCTGACGACGTCTGATATCTGGTTCATGTGAGTCGTCAGTTAATGCCTGGACATGTTTGAATTTCGTCGTTTCCATTTTAGTTGGAGTTACCAGTATAACCATTATTTTCTTTGATTATATGCTTATGAAAATGAAGTAACCTACTAGGTGTTGGAACAACATTCTTTCCACATTTCCGTTGTTCCTATTTCCACCCTAATCGTCCATCATTTAAAGCTCTATTTATTATGCATGTAGATGTATATTTCAACTAACGGGTGAAGACATTACAAGTTGGCAGTGCAGCCGTCGCACGACAGAGTCGTAGATGTATCGGTATTTGGCTCAAATTACTCGAGGCTATGAGGAAGGTTTTTAGATCCAGTCTGTGTGTTTTGTTCTATGTGTACACGTATGACTTTGTGGAATTTAATATGCTCTTCATCATTTCGTCATTTACGTGTAGTTGCTTCAATTGAAGTATGTTGCTCTTGCCGAATCAGAGTTCACGATTAAATAAGCACACATGGAGATTGCAAAGTGCAGTGAGCTCAGATCTGAGTGTGCACAGGCACTGTGAATGGGCAAGGAGCGGTTACCAAAGCGAGCTACTGAACACTGACCGACAGGCAAAAGTGCTTGGGAAGACGAAGCAAGAGGTGAACTGATGGACGGGAACAGGCGCACAAATCTTTCAGGAACTCTTTGAAGAAGCTTCACAAATGATCAGCCAGATCTTGATAATGTTTCTAAGTAATGCATATATTTTAAACTTGCTTTAATTCATCAGAAAAGTGCGGTCCCCGATAGATGAGTGGTGAGCGTGACGGATTGCCGTCCTACGGGCCCGGGTTCGATTCCCGGCTTGGTCGGGGATTTTCTCCTCTCAGGGACTAGGTGTTGTGTTGTCTTCATCATCATTTCATCCCCATCCGGCGCGCATGTCACGCAATGTGGCGTCGAATCGCAGTCGTGTTGACACGTTTGAGCTCACAAGTCCTCTTATACGTTCTGTGGTAGCTGTTCGATCTACCACTTCTGGCCTACAATACGACGTCTGGCGGGCGTCTGTGCTGCGTGTCGTTCAGAACCCTGTCTACGGGTATGAGAATGTTCACGTGACCATTGACACCAGTGCCGTTGCGCAGCTGACGCAGCGCGTCCAATTTGTGTGTCAATTCTCCGAAAGAGCCATCCCGCCACTCGGTAGGCCACAATTTGACCTCTTTCAAACTCGGTCAGTTGGCTGTAGGATTGCGTCCCCGTGGCGTGGTTGCCTGCTTGCTTCACACGTTCGCACCAATTGAGTCTTCTGGCTGTGAGCATTCCCTATTGAAGGGTAGACGCAGATGACGCACTGGCAGCTATGCTATTACGCTGTCTGTTGGAGGACGACGATGAAACCATTACCAGTACATATATCACACCAGGGTGGCACATACCGTCATAGGAGCAGATCGATGTCGACTTTCCGGCAGTGTATGACAGTGATCCTGTCCAGCTGTCGGTATAAAATAAGATGGGTAGCACTCCAGAAGGTATGAAACTTCCTGGCAGATTAAAACTGTGTGCCGGACCGAGACTCGAACTCGGGACCTTTGCCATTCGCGGGCAAGTGCTCTACCAACTGAGCTACCCAAGCACGTCTCAGGCCCCGTCCTCACAGCTTCACTTCTACCAGTACCTCGTCTCCTACCTCCTCGCAGGAGAGCTTCTGTAAAGTTTGGAAGGTAGGAGACGAGGTACTGGCAGAAGTGAAGCTGTGAGGACGGGGCTTGAGTCGTGCTTGGGTAGCTCAGTTGGTAGAGCACTTGCCTGCAAAAGGCAAAGGTCCCGAGTTCGAGTCTCGGTCCGGCACACAGTTTTAATCTGCCAGGAAGTTTCATATCAGCGCACACTCCGCTGCAGAGTGAAAATCTCATTCCAGAAGGTATGTTTATGACATCTTTAACCAGTTTAATGTGCACCGACTTAAAACTAAAGTACTATCGTTGCTTTCCGAAAAAGTTGGCTACAAAATTTTTTCTTCGTGGCTCCGTTTATTAAATGACCCTCCTACTACCTTGATAGTATAGTTAACGAGTTCTTCTGTATTTGCGTAAACATATTTGCACTTTTTTAGTGGAAGGTCATTTTTCTATTGTGCGACACTGCCACACAATATGAAAACGTCCCTCATTACTGAAGTTATCCCATAACTACTATCTGCACAAAATATCTCCTTAGCGTTTGCTATAGAACTCTTGGCAAGCCATTCGGAACTGTGATCATATTTTGCTTTTTTTTACTAGATAAAAATTTCCCCTAGTGATATTTGTTTTCGGGAAATTGTGCAGAACTAGTCAAATTTTGTACACTGAACTCCAGATCTGAAACATGTCTATCAAGAACTACGAAGAAAATGCATATTTCTTGAAAGTCGGTTGCCAACCTCATCGTACTCAACGGTATTCTGCATTAATGCCGAAGCCGACATCAGTCCACGTAGTCAGTTCACATGATTTTGAAGCACGGAAGCTGATCCGTTGCCGATTTTTCATCTATCTGACGATACGCATAAAGCTCTGAATAAGGATACCCAGGGCTACCAAGAAGATTTTACATGCAAATATTGCCGTGAACAAACGATGCATGTCCTATTCCATCGGCTTCTCTCGTCCTCGGGTCTCTTCATCTCGAGAGTCCAGAAAATGACAACTGCAGAACATTAACAGATGCCATCTAAGGTAAAAGGTCTGCTTTTCGAACCCTTTCCCTGTGGACTATCCGACAGCGATCCTTCTGAAAGCAATAATTACATTAGTCAACAGCCATTTTGCATCTGGGATTTGATACATCAACTAGAATGTATTTTGGTGTGTAGAATCCGAATATACCTTCCAAAATGTTCTAGCAATACCATTTTTGAGTTTTTAAAGGTTTTTTATTTTTCGTATTCAGTATTTCGCTCTTTGCTGTTTTTTGTTTTGATGTTTAATTGTTTTTGATTTGCAGAGGGGAGCTAGAAGATCTACAAATCGTCAGTAAATGGTTGGTGTAGTAATCCAGTGGTGTGAAACAGATCCTCAGTAACTGTTTCCTGTGAAAGATAGCGCAAACTTTTTGTGTTTAAAACTTACTTTAAGAAAAATGGCAACTAGTAAATCTCCACGCTGTCTAAGCCATCACGACAACTTTTGTTACGCATGTGGGAAATTCACTCCAAAGCCCAAAGAAAACCAATCACTGATTTCGTTAAAAAGGCACATAAATTGTATTTTGATTGCCTTGTTGGTGATTAAGGCAAAAATTTTGCGCCGCTTATTGCCTGCATAACCTGTACTACAACCTTAACCGAGAGGTTGAAAGGAAAACGCCGAGACATGTCATTCGCTGTTCCAACGGTGTGGTGTGAACCTAAATACCATTATTCATATTGCTACTTCTGTCTTAGAAATATTTCAGGACATTCAAGCAAAACTAGTGTAACTAACCTGTTTCTACGGGTTATTACGTTAAGAGTGTGAATGGAAATGCTTATTGATTGTGAAATTAACGTGAGAAGATTAGGGTCGCCACCGACTCCAACCACACAACTAATCAAAGGTTTGGCCGAGTCGGAAAATAAATTAATTTGATCACAGACCAAAAACTCATAAAAATACGTACGTCGTGATATCGCTCATAGGGGATGCGATGTAATTAATAGTATTTCCCGTGAACTGTCTACGAGAATCAACCATTTGAAATAAAATAGTACATGCATGAACACTGTGCAGAAGATCAGCTCCCAGCAACACACCTGAAAATAAAAGCATTTGTTTTAAGATAAAAGGGGAAACTAATCACTGGATCTGTGCGTAAGGAAACGCGTTGGATGTGCTAACAGGAAAGCTACGAGGTGAGTGGCTTAGGTGCAAAAACGTAACCTCGGAATGCAAGAGAAAATTGTGTATAAAATCATTTATTCCTAAGATATGGATGTGAGGCATGTACACAATTCCTGATAACATTAATTCCTAAAACATTAAAGAAAAGTATCGATACATACACCGTTATAATCTACACCTAAAATCATTGGTGTGAATCATTCACACAACTGCTGTTGCCTGATAACTGATCGCAATAACTCCTGAAACGGTACACGTTTCGCGGTACACCAGCGTGCCCACGTGGTTTGTGGAGATGCTATTTCTAGGTATCGTGGTCAAGTTGCAACAATATCACATCACACAATCACGAACAGTTAACAATTTTTAAAACAAACATGAGACCGAACAGTTGGTGATGATGGTAGCCCAACAAACTCTAATGTTCAACCACGTGGTCGGCTCCCCGCGGACGAAAGATACATAAAGCAAGGAAAATTTACGAGAAGGCAAAGCTATTAATATATATAAAAATGAAAGGCACAGCTGAAGGCAAACAGACATTCATACAGAAGCGAGTGCTCACTTCTTATCGACACCTTTGTGTGGCGCTCTTCCGGCGGATCCAAGTCTGCTACAGAAATTTACTAAAAGAAAAATCTGCCAAAGCTTTGCATTCCTTGCTGCGACAAGGCAAAGCAATCTTTCAGAGTTGAAAAGCGAGACCAAAAGCTAACAGCTCTCCCCTCGCCAAGTAACAACGCGCCACGCGGTCAGTCTAACTCACCCTTCTTCGACTGGAGCACAGCTGTGGACGCTTCCCGTACCGGCGGCAGACTGCCTCCCTTTTTCATCTCCAGCCTCCTCCAGGCTTTGTGTGGCCCGGAAAACCCAAGGATGCCATTTCCGCCACCAACCTAACGCAAGTGGATTTCTCACCAGTAGCGCAAACCTCTTTGCCTACTTGACCACTACGAGATTTGGCTATTCTGTACAATTGCTACTGAATCTGTATCACTATCGCAGACTTTCTGCAGCAGACTACGCCACCGTCTAGCAGCGTGACACATAACCACATTCATTCAATCACACCACTATGAGAGTTATGAGAAAAGATAAACAAGGAAAAGAAAGAGAAACGCTAGTGAAAATGGGCTACCGGACTAATGAAAGGTGGCTACAGGACCCTTTCACTAGTCATAAAATAAAGTATCCAAATGTATCTTCAGTGCATTTGCTTGTGCCCCTTGATGCCTGTTCCTGTCTGCAACTTGAAAGCCGCGGAACCCGACTCCATGTCAAGTGAATCAGAAAGTATTGAACATATAGAAGAGCATTGCCCTCAATATCATGACACTTCGCCTCAGCTCTTTAATCAAAAGGAATTGAACGATTTGGTTCGCGATCTAAAACTCTCGAAACAGCAAGCTGAACTCTTGGGTCGATACTGCTACAACGGCACCTTCTAGCTCCAGTAACAAAAATTTCCTGTTTCAGATCAAGACGTGCTTCCTTCGCTCAACATTTCGATATGCAGAATTCAATGTGCGCATGTAGAGATGTCAATGGTGTGATGATGGAGTTAGGTGTACAACATAATCCACAGGAGTGGCGTCTATTTGCTGACTCCAGTAAACCAGCTTGAAATCAGTACTACTGCATAATAGCAAAGCATGTCCATCGGTACCTTTGGCTTTCGCAGTAGACATGGAAGAAACTTAAGACACCATGGCTTTGCTGCGAGAGGCAATCAAATATAAGGATCATGAATGGCAGCTTTGCTGTGATTTAAAAGTTGTTGCACTAGTTACTGGTTTACGAAATACTGCTGCTTTTAGTGCCTTTGGGACAGCCGTGACACCAACAACTATACAGTCAAGGAATGATCTATAAGGAAGTCATATGTTCCTGGCAACGTAAATGTGAACAGTACCCCGTTGGTTGCGCCCGATAGAATCATTTTGCGTCCCCTTCATATCAAGTTGGGCCTTATCAGGAACTTTGTAAAAGCTGTGGATAAAGAAGGTGAAGCCTTCAATCACTTAAAAGAAAAGTTTCCCAAATTAAGTGAGGCAAAACTGAAAGAGGGTATATTTGTTGGGCCATCAATAAGAAAATTGCTGAAAGATCCAACCTTTGATTCCAAGCCAACAGATATCCAATTAGCTGCTTGGTCTTCTGTTAAAGCAACCGTGAATGATCTGTTGGACAATTATAAGAACATGGGGTGTAGAATGTCGCTTAAAATTCACTTTTTACATTCTCACTTTGATTTCTTCCCGGAAAATTTCGGAGCCGTAAGCGATGAGCATGGTGAACGCTTTCACCAAGACATTCTTACCATCGAACGCCGTTAAGGCCATTGGAACCCTTCGATGATGAGTGACTACTGCTGGGGTCTTGTTTTTCAAGCCGGCCGGTGTGGCCGAGCGGTTCTAGGCGCTTCATTCTGGAACCGTGCGACCGCTACGGTCGCAGGTTCGAATCCTGCCTCGGGCATGGATGTGTGTGATGTCCTTAGGTTAGTTAGGTTTAAGTAGTTCTAAGTTCTAGGGGACTGATGACCTCAGATGTTAAGTCCCATAGTGCTCAGAGACATTCGAACAATTTTTTTTTTGTTTTTCAAAAACCATTGACGATTAAAGGTGAAAATATCTTTTGAACTAATTTGAACCTTTTATTGGATTCATGCCCCCATTATATACATACAAAATAGTATTGATTTCAAACGTTCTGAATGTGTATTTTTGTTTTACTTAATCGTATCAGTTTTCGCTATTACCAATTTTTATTCTGCTATGTGTCTAGGAAATATGACGTCATTGAGAAAAACTGATTTTAACAGTGCATTCAACACCCCAAAATTGGGTAAATCCACCCATTTACAAACCAGATGCAGAAAAAAGTTTAAATTTGTTAACTAGTGTCATACAAGTTACAAATGTGACTATGATTCCGATCTAAACATGTGAAATATCGAATAAAACATTTCCATACGGCAATTTCGACTTCTAATTCGTCATTCGCGATATTAGAATACTTTATACCCGAAGTTTTACTCGAACCCACCAAAATTTATAATTTTTGATCAGCCAAACTGAATCCACCATTTTGAATTTCGTAATTCCGACATCGTATTCCCAATCAGCGTTCCAAACAATTTAACAGGAACTCAGTTTTGTAGGATTTTATATCTATTTCTGTAGTACATCCGGGTTTTGAAGCGAGTTAGGGCACCGTACTGCCTCACGTGTTCTGAAAGCCACCAGGTGGCATTTAAACTTAATTTTTTTGATCGTTAGCGTTGATCGACGTGTACTGTGGCTGAAATGTCGTCAGAGTTCATATTCACTGTCGGCAAACACTGTGCAAGAAACGCGATGTCAGCGCATTTGCTCGCGACTAGTTCGTGGGTGTCCCTACGACGCTTTTACATCAAAGAGGCACTAGTGTTTTCACTTTCTACCTTGTCAGAAGTACCCGCAGTGCCTTGTTTTGAGGAAAACTGTCGCCATCACGTGTTGGTGCCATCGCGGTTTGTAACAGCGAAGAGACAGGTCACCAGTACGGCAAGGAATCCGTCAATTCAGTGCTGGAATCCCGCCGGTAGCAGCCATACCACGCGAAAGCTCATCCTCGCCGTGGTATATAGAAGTCGCCACCGTCACACATTTACCTCAGCTCGCTGCATATGACAAGGCATACGCACAGGTCACATTCATCTACAAAATGTGTAGCACAAGTGATGCACAATAGTACCGTTCGATATCCAATGGCTGCAGAACTTTAGAAGACATTCAGAGCTGAATTATTCTGCTGTAGCTGCCACAGCTGTACAGCAAAATAATTAATGAAAGGCTTCGAAACTCCTCCAATTCAATTTTATTAGAACAATAAGCAGGCGTACGTAAAGTAAGATCTTGTGCCGATGATGTTTCACTCTGAAACAAAATGTACATAGAAGGTGAGAATTCAATTTGCAGACATGCCTTCATTCATCGACTTTGAGAAGGCATTTGACCGCATCTACAGGGAAAAGAGGTTGCCCCAGACACCTGATACAAGTATGCCAAATAAGAATAGATAGTGGCAAAATGCTGACACCAGAAATGGAAATAAACCAGGGAGTAAAACAAGGCTGTAGTGTGCCACCTTGACTGTTCGACATCGGCATCGACGACCTGGTCAGAGAGTGGATGATGCACAGAACACCTCAGGGCATAAGAATTATAGCACTCCGTCTTCGGGCCACAAGTGGACCATCGGAACCATCCGACCACCGTGTCATCCTCAGCAGAGGATGCGGATAGGAGGCGCGTGTGGTCAGCACACCGCTCTCTCAGTCGTTATGATGGTTTTCTTTGACCGGAGCCGCTACTATTCGGTCGAGTAGCTCTTCAATTGGGAGCACCCGGAAAAGTGGCAACAGCGCATGGCGACCCGGATGGTCACCCATCCAAGTGCTGGCCACACCCGACAGCGCTTAACTTCGGTGATCTGACGGAAACCGGTGTATCCACTGCGGCAATACCGTTGCCTACTATAAGAATTAGGTCAGGTAAATTTCTCAATACAATGTCTTTTGCCTTCGACTGGGTAATCATACAGGACAGTGAAGACAAATTACAAACAGCGGTACATAGGGTAAACAATAAAAACCTAAATTACAATCTAAAGGCATAAAAAATTATAATATAAAGAAATCAACAACAAAAGCGAAAAAAATGAGTTTTTTAGGAAAGTACCCTATAAGGACTAAGATAATCATCAATAATATAATAATAGAACAATTGTCTCATTTCTAGTATCTATGATGTCAAATAAATTTTGAAGAAGAGAAAGATATAAATAAGAAAATGAACAAATATCAACACATATGGAGCACTATAGAAAGTACATTGAAGCGTAAAACTAGAAGATAAACTGAAATGAAACTTTATGTCACAGTACTTCGCAATTTATGGAACAGAGGGCTGGAAACTCAGAACAAAAGACCTAAGGCAAATTGAAATGTAAGAAATAAAGTTCCTTAGCTCAGTGGAAAGCTGTGCAAGAGGAAGACAGAATAAGAAATGAAGAAAGAACTAGGGGGTTCAGCCATTAAGTGGAAAAAGTAATCCAATGAAAGCAGGATCTGAAGGAGCATGCATAGCGTATGTCACCTCAGAGAATCCGTTGACAAGCAATGGAATACACTTCTACTGGAAGAAGGAGTGTGGGAAGGCGTGGAAATGCCATAAACCCTATTCCTGGATTGACAGAAGAAGATTCTGACGTAATGAGTTATGTCGAACAGAATGAGCTCCTCCATGACACTCAGCTTGGATTTCAGAAACATCGGTCATGCGGGTCCCAGCTCAGGCTTTTCTCACATGACATCCTGAAGGCCATCGATAAAGGCAGCTAGGAAGATGCATTAAATCTTGACGCCCGAAAAGCATTTGACTCAATACCACACCTATACTTATTATCGAAATTTTTGAGTGGATTACGAATTTATTGGCAGGGACTATGTAGCGTGTTATCTTGATGGAGAGTCATCAACAGAAGTAATTTCGGGTGTGCTTCAGGGAAGTATGTTGGGACCCTAGCTGTTCACGTCGTACATTAATGATCTAGCAAGCAACATTAGTAGTAACTTCAGGTTTTTATAGATGACGCCGTTATCTGTAATGGAGTACTGTCTCTCAACCTCCGTAACCAAGGTCTGTAACGAACGCCTCTGCAATGACGCTCGACTCGGAGGAACGCCAGTTCGAAGCCTAGAGGTGGATGAAAGCTTCGCTTCCAGTATTTGGTAACGAAGAAGAGGAGAGGTGGTTCCTGATCACCAGTCTTTACGCCAGTGTCCTGGATGAAATACGAAACCTCTCCGCAGTGTCTCATAAGTGAGGCCATATGACATTATTGATGGTGTTCCATCCGTCAAATGGGGACGTTGAGCTCGGCGGCTCACTTGGTGCTATTCGAGAGCAGTGGGGCTATGTGTCGGGAGCACGCTCTCCTTTCACTCATTATTTCATTATTACACTCCTGGAAATTGAAATAAGAACACCGTGAATTCATTGTCCCAGGAAGGGGAAACTTTATTGACACATTCCTGTGGTCAGATACATCACATGATCACACTGACAGAACCACACGCACATAGACACAGGCAACAGAGCATGCACAATGTCGGCACTAGTACAGTGTATATCCACCTTTCGCAGAAATGCAGGCTGCTATTCTCCCATGGAGACGATCGTAGAGATGCTGGATGTAGTCCTGTGGAACGGCTTGCCATGCCATTTCCACCTGGCGCCTCAGTTGGACCAGCGTTCGTGCTGGACGTGCAGACCACGTGAGACGACGCTTCATCCAGTCCCAAACATGCTCAATGGGGGACATATCCGGAGATCTTGCTGGCCAGGGTAGTTGACTTACACCTTTTAGAGCACGTTGGGTGGCACGGGATACATGCGGACGTGCATTGTCCTGTTGGAACAGCAAGTTCCTTGCCGGTCTAGGAATGGTAGAACGATGGGTTCGATGACGGTTTGGATGTACCGTGCACTATTCAGTGTCCCCTCGACAATCACCAGTGGTGTACGGCCAGTGTAGGAGATCGCTCCCCACACCATGATGCCGGGTGTTGGCCCTGTGTGCCTCGGTCGTATGCAGTCCTGATTGTGGCGCTCACCTGCACGGCGCCAAACACGCATACGACCATCATTGGCACCAAGGCAGAAGCGACTCTCATCGCTGAAGACGACACGTCTCCATTCGTCCCTCCATTCACGCCTGTCGCGACACCACTGGAGGCGGGCTGCACGATGTTGGGGCGTGAGCGGAAGACGGCCTAACGGTGTGCGGGACCGTAGCCCAGCTTCATGGAGACGGTTGCGAATGGTCCTCGCCGATACCCCAGGAGCAACAGTGTCCCTAATTTGCTGGGAAGTGGCGGTGCGGTCCCCTACGGCACTGCGTAGGATCCTACGGTCTTGGCGTGCATCCGTGCGTCGCTGCGGTCCGGTCCCAGGTCGACGGGCACGTGCACCTTCCGCCGACCACTGGCGACAAAATCGATGTACTGTGGAGACCTCACGCCCCACGTGTTGAGCAATTCGGCGGTACGTCCACCCGGCCTCCCGCATGCCCACTATACGCCCTCGCCCAAAGTCCGTCAACTGCACATACGGTTCACGTCCACGCTGTCGCGGCATGCTACCAGTGTTAAAGACTGCGATGGAGCTCCGTATGCCACGGCAAACTGGCTGACACTGACGGCGGCGGTGCACAAATGCTGCGCAGCTAGCGCCATTCGACAGCCAACACCGCGGTTCCTGGTGTGTCCGCTGTGCCGTGCGTGTGATCATTGCTTGTATAGCCCTCTCGCAGTGTCCGGAGCAAGTATGGTGGGTCTGACACACCGGTGTCAATGTGTTCTTTTTTCCATTTCCAGGAGTGTATTATTATTATCATAACTATTTTTACTGTCATAATACCACAAAGATAGGACAATACACTATGCACGCATCTATTACACTCAACTACACTCTACAAGTTAACATACGACACCACGTTCGTATATCCGCAAGGCAAGGTGCCACAGAGTGCGGAGAAAGGACATCCTTTACAACAGCCATATGAGCCCATCTCGTGATATTCCACGGCTAAAAATGTCAAAGCATTATCTAATAAAAGTTTCACATATATTCTGTCAGTCCTTGAGAGGATTTCAAAGTGATGGAAAGACTGGGAAAAATCCTATTAATGTTCAGAAGCATACATCTGTGCACTTTACAAAAGAACAAGAAGATGCCGTGATACGCGGTCCAGCCTCATTCTACATCTACATATATACTCCGCTAGCCACCAAGCGGTGTGTGGCGGAGGGCACATTCGCGCCAAAGTCATATTTCCCCCAGTCTTTTCCACCCGCGGATCACGCGAGGGAAAAACGACTGTCTGAACGCCTCAGTACGAGCTCTAATTTCCCTTATCTTTGAATGGTGATCATTGCGCAATGTGAAAGTTGGTGGCAATAATATATGCTCTACATCCTCGGCGAAGATCGGACTTCGGAATTTAGTGAGCAGCCCCTTACGCTTAGCGCGCCGTCTATCTGCAAGTGTGCCCCACTTCAAACTTTCTATGAGATTTGTAACGCTTTCGCGATGGCTAAATGTACCACTTACGAATCTTGCCGCTCTTCTTTGGACCTTCTCAATCTCTTGAATCAGACCCAACTGGTAAGGGTCCCATACAGACGAACAATACTCTAAGACTGGACGAACTAACGTATTGTAAGCTATTTCCTTTGTTGAAGGACTGCATCGCTTCAGGATTCTACCAATAAACCGCAATCTAGAGTTCACCTTCCCCGCTACCTCTGTAATCTGATCATTCCATTTGAGATCATTTCGAATAGTCACACCTAGGTACTTGACGGATGTTACCGCCTCCAAAGACTGGGCATTTATTTTGTACTCGTACATTAATGGGGATTTTCGTCTTGTTATACGCATTAGGTTATACTTACTAATATTGAGAGATAACTGCCAGTCATTACACCACTCGTTTATTTTCTGCAAATCCTCATTGATTTGTTCACAACTTTCGTGTGATACTACTTTCCTGTAGACCACAGCATCATCGGCAAACAGTCTAATGCCGCTGTCAATACCATCAACCAGATTGTTTATGTAAATCGTAAAAAGCAGAGGACCTATTACGCTGCCCTGGGGCACACATGAAGTTACGCTTGTTTCTGTTTAAGTCACCCCGTTCAGGACGACATACTGCTTCCTGTCTGTTGGAAAACAATCTATCCAACCGCATATGTCACTGGATAGACCGTAAGCGCGCACTTTTTGTAGCAAGCGACAGTGCGGACTGAGTCGAACGCCTTTCGAAAGTCGAGAAATATGGCATCAACCTAGGAGCCGGTATCTAGAGCCTGTTGTATATCATGCACAAAGAGGGCCAGCTGTGTCTCGCATGACCGCTGTTTCCTAAAACCGTACTGGTTTCTGCAGATGAGCTTCTCAGAGTCTAGAAAGGTCATTATGTCTGAACACAAATGCTGATTAAAGTGACCACCGCCTACGTTGGACGCCAACATGCAATAACCAATCAGAGACGACAGGTGTCACCACTACCAATGGGGGAGACGTAAAGGGCGTCGGAGAGATGTGGCAAACAGAGCAGTTGCTGGCCTAATGCGGAAATGGATTGATTTATCTCACGTCCAGAGGGGCAAGATCATTGGCTTTCGGTCCAAGATTGGAAGAATTTCCGTAACGGCTGAGATTCTTAACTTTCCTCATGTCGGCGTGGTTAAAGTATACGGTGCATGGCAAAATGGTGCTATCCAAAACCTGCGCCGAGGCAACTGTGGTACAGCACGAGCAATAGATAACGGGGGTAGACGACGACAGCGGAGTTTTGTACTGGCGAAAAGATATGCAAGTATTGAGCAACGGACCGCCCAGATGAAGCAAGGGGCTACCAACAGTGTCTCCCCAACCACCGTTCACAGAACGTAGCTGCGTATGGGTCTCCGCAGTAGGCACTTGGTACAAGCAGCAATACTGATTACTGTTCATCGACGACGAACGCTGGAATCTGCACGCCAGTACTACATCTGAACATCCACTGAGTGGCGACAAATGGCCTTTACACATGAATCAAGTTTTACGTGCCATCAGCGTGAAAGTTCTGTCTGAAGAGCTCTAGTAGTAGAGCGCTTCAGACAGAACTTGCAGATTAACGTTAATAATTTTCTTGATCATCTCTTTGCAACAGGGGGTGACTTCAACTTGCCAGGTATATACTGGGAGTTTCATGCTATCATAACCTGTGCCAGAGACAGGAATTCGTGTGACGTTGTTCTATATGTTTACTTTGAGCAGATAGTTACGGAACCAACTCGTGAGAGTCACGTCCTAGAACTCCTGGCAACAAATAGACCTCAACTCATAGAATCAGTTAACATAGAGGAAGGTATCAGTGATCATAAGACTGTGATAGCATCTATGTTCAAATGTGTGTGAAATCTTATGGGACTTAACTGCTAAGGTCATCAGTCCTTCAGGTTGCACACTACTTAATGTAAATTATCCTAAGGACAAACACACACACCCATGCCCGAGGGAGGACTCGAACCTCCGTCGGGACCAGCCGGAAATTATCTAAGACAACGGGTCTGACAAAGAATGTTAAGAAAGGTTGGAAGATATTTTTGCTTAGCAACAGCGCCAGGATACAATATCTGAGCAGTCAGCATCGAGTATTCGGTGATGAGGACAAAGATGTGGAGAACAAATGGAAAAAATTTAAAGGAATCGCGCAATATGTACTAGACAAATATGTTCCAAGTAAGAACTTAAGGGATGCGAAAGACCCACCATGGTTCCCTCAGCATTACCCGACTTAATTGACTACATTCCATTATCCTCGTTTTGCTTTTGTTGATGTTCATCTTATATCCTCCTTTCAAGACACTGTCCATTCCGTTCAACTGCTCTTCCAGGTCCTTTGCTGTCTCTGACGGAATTACAATGTCGTCGGCAAACCTCAAAGTTTTTATTTCTTCTCCTTGGATTTTAATTCCTACTCGACTCTTACAACTGCCATCTGGTTTCTGTACAAATTGTAAATAGCCTTTCGCTCCCTGTATTTTACCGCTGCCAACTTTAGAATTTGAAAGAGAATATGCCAGTCAACATTGTCAAAAGCTTTCTCTAAGTCTAGAAATGGTAGAAGCGTAGGTTTGCCTTTCCTAATCTATCTTCTATGATAAGTCGTAGGGTCAGTATTGCCTCACGTGTTCCAACATTTCTACGGAATCCAAATTGATCTTCCCCGAGGTCGGCTTCTACCAGATTTTCCATTCGTCTGTAAAGAATTCGCGTTAGTATTTTGCAGCCGTGATATATAACTGACCTAATAGAAAGAGTTGGATCCCCTCTAAGGCTGTTCGCAAATGATGCGGCTGTTTATAACAAAGTAACATCGCCAGAAGATAGTAACGATTTGCAGAATGACCTCTAGAAAATTGATGAATGGTGCAGGTTCTTGCAGTTGACCTTGAACGTAAATAAATGTAACATATTGCGCATACATAGGAAAAGAAATCCACTACTGTATAGCTACCCTATTGATATGAAACAGCTGGACACAGTGCTGCCGTAAAATATCTAGGAGTAAATATCCAGAGCGACCTTAAATGTGGAATGACTACGTAAAACAATCAGTGGGAAATGCAGGTCACACTGAAGGAAGGATCTTAAGGAAATGTAACTCGTCCTCGAAGGAAGTGGCTTATAAGGCTCTTATTCGACTGATTCTTGGGTATTGGGATCCCTACAAAATAGGACTGATAGAAGAGATAGAGACGATCCAACGAAGAGGGCACGTTTCGTCACGAGATCGTTTCGTCGGCACGAGAGCGTTACGGAGTTGCTCTACAAACTCCATTGACAGACATTACAAGAGCGGCGTTGTGGACTGAAATTTCGAGAGAGCACTTTCTGGGAAGAGTCGGAAAACATATGATTTCACCCCACATACGTCTCACGTAATAACCATGAGGAGAAAATTCGAAAAATTAGAGCCAATGCAGAAGCTTACCGACAATCATTCTTCCCACGCGCTATTTGCGATTGGAACAGTGTTGGAGGGCTCAGTTAGTGGTACAAAACGTATCCACCGCCAGACATAATTAAGTGGCTTGCGGAGTATGATGTAGATGTAGATGAAAGGTCTGAAATAAAATATCCTGGAACAATTACCGTTAGGTTCTAGGCCGGAGGAGGGAGCAGTATGGAATGAAGAATGATTTCGTGGCTTTCCCTGGGTAGCCTCGTCATTCTGGAAGGCACCTTGGATCAACAGAAGTATGCTTCTTTCCTTAGAGACCATGTCCACCCCCACATCCACTTTGTTTTTCCACGACACGATGGCATCTATCAGCAGGGCAATGCAACGTGACACACACCTCGCAGTGCACGTGCGTGGTTCGAAGATCATCAGGATGAGCTTGTCATACTCCCACGGACATCAAACTCCTGGGATTTAAATCCAATCAAAGATCTGTGGGACCAGCTGTTCGCGCCATGGATCCTCGAGCGAGAAACCTATCGCAGCAGGACTTGGTAATGGAGTCGGCATGGCCACTCTGGCAACCCACATAACATTACTGTCATGCGTTTCGTTCTTCATGACAATTCTCGGTGCACTCAGCAGGGGCAATGAAGAGGCTGGCTATGAAGACAACGGCGTGGGATGTGGTTCGCTATCTATGCCTTTCAGAACATCATTGATTCACTTCGTGGACGTCTGTATTGCAAAACGATGTTATAGAGGCTTTTGACGCGGTCTCATTAATGTGGCTGGACAGTTTTTGCGGGGTACAAATGTAGACGTTGTTGACCAGTAATACGGATGTGTTGGATAGTGTCGCTAGTATGCCCGTCGATCGCGGCACGTCGCTGTTTTCAGTTCTGAGCGCACATTGAGCACGTAAAGATGCCCTCAAATACGAGTGCCTGATGAGAGATTTCGCGAGATGTTATGCAGCCCACATAACATTACTGTCATGCGTTAGCTTCTTCGTGACAATTCTCGGCCGCACTCAGGAGGCGCAGTGAAGGTGCTGGCTATGAAGACAACATTTTGGCACAGACAACGAGCTTTAGACGAGCGTAGGGAATTGGTAGAGAGCACAGGCGGCTGCATTGTGTGACGAGGGTCTTGGAAAATTGGCACAACGCTACAAAAAAAAGTCTACATCGCAGCGGCGGCTTTGTAGAAAAGTAGCTGTGATGTGCAGCTAACTATTGCAAATAAAACTTTTTTTATTTTCTCAGTGTTTTCCATTTCGCGACCGGTCAGTAGTTAGTTTCCGACTAGTCCATACCGCGCGGAGTGGCCGCGCGGTTAGAGGCGCCATGTCACTGATTGCGTGGCCCCTCCCGCCGGCGGTTCGAGTCCTCCCTCAGACATGGGTGTGTGTGTCGTTCTTAGCATAAGTTAGTTTAAGTAATGTGTAAGTCTAGGGACCGATGACCTCAGCAGTTTGGTCCCTTAGGAATTCACGCACATTTGAACATTTTTGACTAGTCCATGTCACAGACTGTGACGATCATGAAAACGAAATTAATACCGAGAGTAAAGGACTGCCACCTGCGTCAGCGTTCACGTTATAGGCTTAAATGTGTGCGTGTCAATTAAAAGACTAACATAAAAGATGAATTAATCCAGATGACAACAGTAGTAGCTGCAAATCTCTCGAGAAGGGGAAACAAATTTCGCCACTCGTGACTCGCCGCCCACGCGCCGCTGTGTATAAGTTTGTAGAGGCGTTGGCGCTGAATTGACAGTGACAGGTGTCGTGTGCAGAGCGCGGAGCGAGCAGCGCGAGACGAGCATCTGGCGCTGCCGGCGGGCAGGGGAGCGGCCCCGATACAAATTAATTCGACGGGTCGGCGCGGCGGCCGGCGGGCGTGCGTGCGTGTGCGTGCGTGCGTGCACCTGTGAGGCGCTGCCGCCCGCGCACCAGACACGCAGGCCGGCGCGGCCCAGCGGGCGGTGTCAAGGTGAACGGCCAGCCAAGGCCGCGGGCGCAGCGACAGCCGCGGCTCCACACTCCAGCCTCACCAGCCGCAGCACGGGACGGCGCACGCCCGTTACCCCGGCAACCACATCCGCGGGAACTCACACCCAACTGACATCTTCGCCGTTCACAGGAAATGGATTGCATTGGGTAAATACCGGACCTTCAGTGCCTCTAATAACTGAAGCATCGGAGAGAATACCAGGGCCCCACACACGACGACGCATTGCACCGAACCCTCGCCAGCGATATCAGTACAGTCGGTCGATCGCCTCGACTCGACCAATGTTACGAACGTCAATGTGTGGAGAAATTCTCCTATCGTAAATGAGCTGATACGTTTAGCAGTTGTTGCAGTTGATCTACGCATCATCACGAACACATGCAGAAAGTAAATTAACAAAAAGAGAATTATAACAAATTAAAGTTGGTTTGAAACTTCTTTTTTGGGAGCAATAGATTACGACGCTGCAGCGCCAGAGAAACTGGTATAGGCATGGGGATTTAAATACAGAGATAAATAAACAGGCAGAACACGGTACTGCGGTCGGCAACGGCTATATAAGACAACAAGTGTCAGGCGCAGTTGTTAGATCCGTTACTGCTGCTACAATGGTAGGATAGCAAGATTTAAGTGACTCTGAACGTAGTATTATAATTGGCGCACAAGCGATGGGACACAGCATCTCCGTGGTAGCGATGAAGTGGGGAATTTCCTGCGCGACCATTTCACGAACGGGACCAACGACTGCTGAAGAGAATCGTTCAACGTGACGGAAATGTAACCCTTCCGCAAATTGCTGTAGATTTCAATGCTGGGGTATCAACAAGAGTCAGCGTGCGAACCATTCAACGAGTGTTGTTGTTGTGGTCTTCAGTCCTGAGACTGGTTTGATGCAGCTCCCCATGCTACTCAATCCTGTGCAAGCTTCTTCATCTCCCAGTACTTACTGCAACCTACATCCTTCTGAATCTGCTTAGTGTATTCATCTCTTGGTCTCCTTCTACGATTTTTACCCTCCACGCTGCCCTCCAATGCTAAATTTGTGATCCCTTGATGCCTCAGAACATGTCCTACCAACCAGTCTCTTCTTCTTGTCAAATTGTGCCACAAATATCTCTTCTCCCCAATTCTATTCAATACCTCCACATTAATTATGTGATCTACCCATCTAATACTCAGCATTCTTCTGTAGCACCACATTTCGAAAGCTTCTATTCCCTTCTTGTCCAAACTCTTTATCGTCCATGTTTCACTTCCATACATGGCTACACTCCAACAGAAACGACTTCCTGACACTTAAATCTACACTCGATGTTAACAAATTCCTCTTCTTCAGAAACGCTTTCCTTGCCATTGCCAGTCTACATTTTATATCCTCTCTACTTCGACCATCATCAGTTATTTTGCTTCCCAAATAGCAAAACTCCTTTACTACTTTAAGTGTCTCATTTCCTAATCTAATTCCCTCAGCATCACCCGACTTAATACGACTACATTCCATTATCCTCGTTTTGCTTTTGTTGATGTTCATCTTCTATCCTCCTTTCAAGACACTGCCCATTCCGATCAACTGCTGTTCCAAGTCCTTTGCTGTCTCTGACAGAATTACAATGTCATCGGCGAACCTCAAAGTTTTTATTTCTTCTCCATGGATTTTAATACCTACTCCGAATTTTTCTTTTATTTCCTTTACTGCTTGCTCAATATACAGATTGAATAACATCGGGGGTAGGGTACAACCATGTCTCACTCCCTTCCCAACCACTGCTTCCCTTTCATGCTACTCGACTCTTATAACTGCCATCTGGAGTCTGTACAAATTGTAAATAGCCTTTCGCTCCCTGTATTTTATCCCTGCCACCATTAGAATTTGAAAGAGAGTATTCCATTCAAGCGTAATTAAATACAGAGATAAATAAACAGGCAGAATACGGTGTTGGGGTCGGCAACGGCTATATAAGACAGCTGTCCGGCGCAGTTGTTAGATCGGCTACGGCTTGTACAATAGTAGGATATCAAGATTTAAGTGACTTTGAACGTAGTGTTATAGTTGGCGCACGAGCGATGGGAATTACCTGTACCACCATTTGACGAACGGGACAAAAGACTACTGAAGAGAATCGTTCATTTTGACAGAAGTGTAACCCTTCCGCAAATTGCTGTAGATTTCAATGCTGGGTCTCTACAAGTGTCAGCGTGCGAACCATTCAACGAAACATCATCGATATAGGCTTTCGGAGCCGCAGGACCACTCGGGTACCCTTAATGACTCTACGTCACAAAGCTTTACGCCTCGTCAACACCGACATTGGACTGTTGATGATTGGAAACATGATGTCGGACGAATGGATGGGCGTGTACGGCTATGGAGACAACCTAATAAATCAATGAATCCTGCATGTCAGCAGCGTACTGTTCAAGCTGATGGAGGCTCTGTAATGGTGAGGGCGTGTGCAGTTGGAGTGATATGGGACCCCTGATACGTCTAGATACGACTATGACAAGTGACACACGTACGTAAGCATCCTGTCTGATCATCTGAATGCATTCGTGTCCATTGTGCATTTTAACGGACTTGGGCAATTTCAGCAGGACAATGGATCACCTCACACGTCTAGAATTTTTGCAGAGAGGCTCCAGGATCACTCTTCTGAGTTTAAACACTTCCGCTGGCCACCAAACTCCCCAAACACGAAAATCATTGGGCATAGCTGAGATGCCTTGCAATGTGCTGTTCCGAAAGGATCTCCACCCCCTCGTACTCCTGCAGATTTATGGATAGTCCTGCATGATTTATGGTATCAGTTCCCTCCAGCACTACTTCAGTCGAGTCCATGCTACGTCGTGTTGCGGCACTTCTGCGTGCTCGTGGGGGCCCTACACGATTTAGGCAGGTGTACCAGTTTCTTTGGCTCTTCGTTGTATACAGAACAGATTACTTTTCCAGTGACGCCAAGTGATTTGTGTACATCTTTCCAGGGTACTAATATGATCGTTTTTCGTTAATTAGTCCTCAATTCAATTTTCATTCATCAACTTTACAGTTTAGATTATGACACTTGCCGGTCGTGGCGTCTATGAATAATAATTATTACAATGTGGGGCCACAGTCAATGTATTTCTTTAAGGTCAGTACCGCCATTAAACTGTTGTTTATTTACAGTGTTACATTAACACGTACACAATCATGATTTCGGCTTCAAAGTGCCATTATCAAGTGTTTATTACAAGTTTTATAAATAGCCTAAGATGGCATACTGTCGTATTAAAATACACTCTTAGACACATTGTCTAAGAGTCGATATTTCTGGCAGAGACTACTGCTTTGTTTCTTTACTGAGTACACCAGCTTGACTGAATGACAGTTGGCTAAGCCAACGTCTTTAACATGTGCCGCTTTTTTCACAATATTTTTGATATTAAGTTGTGACTGGAATTGCATAAATAATACACACGATTCCGAATAACAATTTGTTTTCAACTTATACAGGGCTATTACAAATGATTGAAGCGATTTCATAAATTCACTGTAGCTCCATTCATTGACATACGGTCACGACACACTACAGATACGTAGAAAAACTCATAAAGTTTTGTTCGGCTGAAGCCGCACTTCAGGTTTCTGCCGCCAGAGCGCTCGAGAGCGCAGTGAGACAAAATGGCGACAGGAGCCGAGAAAGCGTATGTCGTGCTTGAAATGCACTCACATCAGTCAGTCATAACAGTGCAACGACACTTCAGGACGAAGTTCAACAAAGATCCACCAACTGCTAACTCCATTCGGCGATGGTATGCGCAGTTTAAAGCTTCTGGATGCCTCTGTAAGGGGAAATCAACGGGTCGGCCTGCAGTGAGCGAAGAAACGGTTGAACGCGTGCGGGCAAGTTTCACGCGTAGCCCGCAGAAGTCGACGAATAAAGCAAGCAGGGAGCTAAACGTACCACAGGCGACGGTTTGGAAAATCTTACGGAAAAGGCTAAAGCAGAAGCCTTACCGTTTACAATTGCTACAAGCCCTGACACCCGATGACAAAGTCAAACGCTTTGAATTTTCGGCGCGGTTGCAACAGCTCATGGAAGAGGATGCGTTCAGTGCGAAACTTGTTTTCAGTGATGAAGCAACATTTTTTCTTAATGGTGAAGTGAACAGACACAATGTGCGAATCTGGGCGGTAGAGAATCCTCACGCATTCGTGCAGCAAGTTCGCAATTCACCAAAAGTTAACGTGTTTTGTGTAGTCTCACGGTTTAAAGTTTACGGCCCCTTTTTCTTCTGCGAAAAAAACGTTACAGGACACGTGTATCTGGACATGCTGGAAAACTGGCTCATGCCACAACTGGAGACCGACAGCGCCGACTTCACCTTTCAACAGGTTGGTGTTCCACCGCACTTCCATCATGATGTTCGGCATTTCTTAAACAGGAGATTGGAAAACTGATGGATCGGTCGTGGTGGAGATCATGATCAGCAATTCATGTCATGACCTCCACGCTCTCCCGACTTAACCCCATGCGATTTCTTTCTGTGGGGTTATGTGAAAGATTCAGAGTTTAAACCTCCTCTACCAAGAAACGTGCCAGAACTGCGAGCTCGCATCAACGTTGCTTTCGAACTCATAGATGGGGACATGCTGCGCCGAGTGTGGGAGGAACTTGATTATCGGCTTGATGTCTGCCGAATCACTAAAGGGGCACATATCGAACATTTGTGAATGCCTAAAAAAACTTTTTGAGTTTTTGTATGTGTGTGCAAAGCATTGTGAAAATATCTCAAATAATAAAGTTATTGTAGAGCTGTGAAATCGTTTCAATCATTTGTAATAACCCTGTATTTTCAGCACACACTTACATTAATTCAGCGATGAAAAACAATCAGAACAGAATCAAATCAGCAAAGGAATGCGATGCGAATGCAAATGAGAATGTGAATGCTAATGAAAGAGTCTACTGTGCTTATTCACTCAGACATCAATAAATTGCGAAAAAACATTCTCTTCACGTTGTGACGTAGTTTGTGTTATAGCTCTACGATGTAGTTTCTCCTTGCTCTTACATAATCTTAGCCACTGTGCTTGAACATAAACTATTATTACTTATAAGTCATTAAGAGACCATAAAAACTACGTTAAAACTCTTAAATTTAAGAAAAGAGGCGCCACATTTGTGTTATTTATAAGCTGAAAACATGCCAAGCACTACATGATGGAGAACTAACAGTGCGTTTTCAAGTTAATTCAGGAGTACGACAAGGGTGTATTCTTTCGCCAACACTATTTCTTTTGGTGTTGGACCATGTGATGAAGAGAGTGATGGAGGACGGAAGAGAGGTGTGCAATGGGGAATGCGGGATAGGCTCGAAGATCTAGATTTCGCAGCCGACATCTGCTTAATGGCACTACGATATCGACACATCGAAGCGAAACTGGCCAAGTTACAGAGAGAGGCGGAAGTTGCGGGCCTCAAGATAAATTTTCACAAAACCAAAGATATGCGGATAAATTTGACCATCACGAATAGGCTGGCCATTAATGGAGAGGACGTAGAACAGGTCCAATGTTTCCTCTATCTCGGAAGTATAGTCACGACTACAGGAGGCGCTGAAGGGGACGTCCGTAGTCGCATCCGCAAAGAAAATGGTGCGTTTGTACTCAAATTGGAGAAATAGAAACATCTCAAAGAAGACCAAACTCCGGCTGTTCAATAGCAATGTGAAGGCTGTTCTGTTGTATGGTTGTGAAACTTGGAAGGTGACTAATCACATCGAAAGCCAGCTCCTAGTTTTTATCAACCGCTGTCTCCGGCGTATTTTAAGTGTGAGATGGCCAGATATAATGACAAATGAAGATCTTTAGAGAGAGAAAAATCAACAACCAATCAAAATATGTATCAAGGAAAGAAAATGGAACTGGAATGGGCATACATTGAGGAAACCATATGGAGCTGTTGGAAGGGTGGCATTGAATTGGAAGCCTCAAGGAGTCAGAAAACGTGGTCGTCCCAAACAGACCTGGAAAAGGACGATCGAGAGAGAAGATGCAGAGGATGAGAAAACCTGGAGTGAAGTGAACAGACTTGCTAGAAATTGTACCAGGTGGAGGAATTTCGTCATGGCCCTATGTTCCAGAGGGAACGACAGGAACTAAACTAAACTATAAGCTGAAAACGGCGAACAGTTATCGATACGGATGAAATTTGAAATGTCACAAGAATATAATCGTTTGAGGTGACCAGATTACACTATTTTATAAATGCATGATTGTGATGAGGTCACTAAAACAAAAAAGTAGCTACAGCAAATGGCTGCAATGACACAATAATTGACAGCGTCACCCAAATGGAAAAAAAATGTATGAAATCAACCTCCATACAGAATATGAAAAAGAAACTCACGTCTTGCGTTTCTTTCAAAGACAAACAGTCTTACAAAACGGCAAACATTTTCAGACCACACAACATTAACATTGCCTTCACAACACATAACAAACTGCAACAGACACTAAGTTCCAATATTAACATACATGGTGATAAACACAATCAGCCATTTATAAAATAGCTCGTAGCACCTGCAAAGCCCTCTGTGTAGACCAAACCGGATGAGACTTCCAAAAACGATACGGCGAACAAATAAATGCATATCACACTAACAGTTATAATAAATCAGCAGTAGCCACAACATCAAAAATCACAGGCCATCCATTCCATGGTATTACGTATGATCTTCATATATTACGTAAAATGAACGATAAACATCAAATGGAAATATATGAAGAATTCGAGATATTCATTCATGGCAAAGTACATGGAGACATTCTATTAAATGATAAACTTGAAAGTAATAATATCAAATTCTTTAAAAACTGCTCCAATGTTGAATTTAAAAAAGAAATTATTTATGAACTACTCATCTAATATTTGCCATGACGTAAATACATCTAGATATAACTGTTTCTTCTTCTCTGTATACTACTGTTTTAGCAATAGAAAATAGTTTATCTTAGCTTTTAAGACTCTTTGGGTTGATGTAAGCAAATGATTGTTAAAGTGTTAAGTTGTGATATACTTGTTACTGTGCTCCGCGTCTCAGAGAACGAAATTACCAACAAAAATGTAAGTAAATGTACCAACGAATTGACTAATCACTCTTATCGCATAATATACACACTACAAAATATTTATCTTCCTGAACATGCAACATTTTTGGCACATAACTTCACCGGCACGCACAGAAAAGAAACGTAACCTCATTTCATATTAATTACAATGTAAAAGTAACTGTAAGTGCATCTAATGCCGGCCGCGGTGGTCTCGCGGTTAAGGCGCTCAGTCCGGAACCGCGCGACTGCTACGGCCGCAGTTTCGAATCCTGCCTCGGGCATTTATGTGTGTGATGTCCTTAGGTTAGTTAGGTTTAAGTAGTTCTAAGTTCTAGGGGACTTATGAGCAAAGAAGTTAAGTCCCATAGTGCTCAGAGCCATTTTTTTTTTTTTGCATCTAATGGTGGCCGCATGCAGCCACCATCAATATGTACGTCGTAGGCGAAACGCTTAACTAGGACGTATGGGGATACGCTCGACGTTTGTCACGATTGCGTAGCTTACTAGCTGGATTCCCATTATCATGGACTCTTTAGAATTCTTTGTCTTCTTTTGCGTGTTGATATGTACATGTTCTTGGTTTCGTTTTGCTGGGTTTCCATATGGACGTTTCTAAGTTCATGGTACGGTATGTGTAGTTGCACATATATGGCTACTGGTTTACTAGTTGACTGTTACTAGGTTACTCTTTGTTGCCTGTTGTTACATGTAAATAGCGAACTTGCCACACGGGATATTCCTCGACTATAGTTTGTCAACGTATGTCATGCACGCTACTCTTAACCCAATGGGTACACATTGACGGTGGCTGTTACTAACGTTGGCAAAATCGTTTTTCGTCCGGTAGATTTTTTTGTAGTTAGTAGGAACTTTGTTATGGTTCGTAGTTTCTTTGGAGATATTGCATCCAGGGTCTTTTAGATACACAAGTTACACATTTGCTAAGCTTGTGTCGTGGACCTTAGGGATACGACTGGGTGGCTTTAGAGTAATATAAGTGGAGCACATGTCTATTTGTACACCACGTTTTACGTCGTGTTTTACATTGTTTATGTTTTTGGGACATTAGAATATACTGGGTGATCAAAAAGTCAGTATAAATTTGAAAACTTAATAAACCACGGAATAATGTAGATAGAGAGGTAAAAATTAACACACATGCTTGGAATGACATGGTGTCTTATTAGAACAAAAAAAAAAGTTCGCAAAATGTGCGAAAGATGGCACTGGACAGCAAAACGTCAGTGACTGCACATGACAATCGTGTATAAAAGGAGCTGTAATGAGAGAGAGAACCAGATGCGCCAGCAGTTGCAGCTTGTTGACGTTACCTGGAAAGGCGCTTGTAGTGAAACTGTATTATCAGAATGGGGAAGATCTCTTGCGCGCGTTGTTTGGTGATAATCGTGTGCTCAGCCGCCACTTTCGTCATGCTTGGCCTCCCAGGTCCCCAGACCTCAGTCCGCGCGATTATTGGCTTTGGGGTTACCTGAAGTCGCAAGTGTATCGTGATCGACCGACATGCCTCACCATAACTCCGGACATGCTTTACAGTGCTGTTCACAAGATTATTCCTCGACTACAGCTATTGTTGAGGAATGATGGTGGACATATTGAGCATTTCCTGTAAAGTACATCATCTTTGCTTTGTCTTACTTTGTTATGCTAATTATTGCTATTCTGATCAGGTGAAGCGACATCTGCCGGACATTTTTTGAACTTTTGTATTATTTTGGTTCTAATAAAACCCCATGTCATTCCAAGCATGTGTGTCAATTTGTACCTCTCTATCTACATTGTTCCGTGATTTATTCAGTTTTCAAATTTATACTGACTTTTTGATCACCCGGTATGTTGGTATGCCGGTGGGTTTGTATTTTCCAGCGAACGTTTCTTCATTAGTTTCGCGTAGCATTTGTCGATTTCGGCCACTTCGTATTACGTTATTAGTTTGCTTCGGTTTTTATTATTGGTGTATATCATATTTGTAGGTGTTTCGGTGAGGGACGTATGCCACTGCGATCGCTTTGTTGGTGTAACTCATTGTACGTGTGGTCTCCCCTCTCAAGTCCATTACGTCATTTGTGTACAAAAGAAAGTGCAGTATAAATTAGATGCTAAATTTTGTTTTGTATGGATAACAATACCACATTTGTACTGTGTAATTTTATGATGTGATTTATCCCCTTTTTAGTTGTAAACTGTCATTTACGTTGTCTGTGCTTTCATACTCTTCTATCATGTTAGCGTCGAAACTGGTAACATGTGTTAAAAAATATAAACTACGTAGACTCAAATGAAGCCACTGGTTTTATTGTCGTTATTCAAGTACTTCGAGTCCGGCTGCAGTCTCACTTTACTTGATGGATTACCAGAGACTTATTTCAAGTATGTATTATCTCTATGCTTTGTGCATACTGCGCGTATACAAACGGATAGATCCATACTATTCGATCACTCTGTTGGTGAAAAATCACTGGGAATGTAACAGACGCGAAACACCTTGGAGCAGTCGTCCGGAGCGACCTAAAGTGAAACGTCCAGATAAAACAAGTTGCAGGAAAATCAGATGCCTGCCTGAGATAAACTGGAAGAATCTTGAGGTAAGTAATTCTTCAACCAAAGCAGTGACTTACAAAACAATTGTTCGATCGACACTTGAGTATTGTTCGTCAGTTTGAGACTCTTACCAAGTAGGATTAACAGAACAGATGCAGAAGATACGACGAAGCCAGGCACATATAGTCACGGGTTCGTTTAGGAAATGCGAGGGCGCTACGAAGATGCTCAGCGAACACCAGTGGCAGTTGCTAGGAGAGAGGCGTTGTGTATCACGGACAAGGTTGCTGCTGAAAATGCAAGAGCGTACTTTTCGAGAAGAGTTGGGTAACATATCACTTCCTCCCATGTATGTTTCGCGAAATAACCACGACGAAAGATCAGAGGGGCTCAAATGGGAGTTTATCGATAGGTGGTCTTGCCACGCGCCATTGGCGGATGGAATAGAGAAAGGATAAAACGACAGTGTTACCGTAAGTACCCTCCGCCAAACACCATAAGGTGGCTTGAAGGTTAGAGATTTATGTGTATTTACATTACGCGAACAATCTGTTCAGTTTTCAAGTGAAAATGCTTCCCCTCCCGCTATTTTATCCCTAGATATTATATGATTGTGCTATTAAAAGTAGTTGCCATAGTAAAAATCGACCTAGTATCATATTTTATCCCACCTGAGATTTTGAGAAGAAAACTGGAAAATTTCACAGTAAATATCATTAAATGTACTACGGCTATACGTTGTGCGGTATGTTCGAAACCTGTAAAGATTTAAATATGGAACCAATTTAGCAGTCTCTATTCGTTTCACGACTTATACTCAACTGGTAACGTTTTGTAAATAAGTGTCGTCATCTCCGCTTTGACCATATATAAGGCCTACTTCACGTTAGTCTATAGTTAAATGTAGACATAAAAATAAATAGCTTATAACAGGTAGGTGTTAAAAAACCGGTACAGTTAAATACCAGAGACAGGCCTAAAAACAGTTAGTTACTAGTGCTTGTTACTTAGTGAGGTGAGTCACATCAGGCCAATTGATCATGTTTCTAGTTTTATGTCACCATTTCCGCATGGGATAGTGTATATGTTCGTTCTGTAACATTTTGAGGGTTCAAGATTGCTTTTAGTTCCCTGCTGCTTGCGGAAAGAATGTTTGCACGACGGGAATTTGAAAGATGTGCACAATCCATGTGGATGTAAGAAGCTAACTATGGTTTCATTCTTTTCCTAATTTTTTCCAACTACACTGGCTGACCACTAGTGTTCATTATATTCACAAGAAACATCTAAAAAGCATCACAAAATCATAGAAGGACTTTATTGATTTTTTTGACAAATTAAAGTAATTTACATGACGTTTCTTTGTGCCAGTCAGCAACCAGCCTTCCAAAAAAGGGTTGAAACAAGAGCATAAAGAGGATGAGTTCTAGATGATTTGCGGTAATTTGTGATTTTCTTTGTTGTACAGGACGAAGTTCAAGGTTACCTTGGACCGATGACCCCTTCTTTAAACCAACCAACCAAGGTACCATTGGACCAACACACATGTGACGATTTATACCTTTGTAACTTATTACAAGGATGGCAACGAACTGTCATCAAATGAAACTGCCTCACACTACTGTGCATCTGTGCATCTGTTCCAGTCCTACTTTATTGACTTTCTGACCAAAAAATGTAATAAAAAACCAAGTAAAACATATTACTTCTCAGACAGAGCAGCAGCTCAGTATAAAAGTACAAAGTTCATCAACCTGTGCTATCACGAAGAAGGTTCCCACACTGAGACCCAGTGGCTTTTTCAGCCACTTCTCATGGTAAAGGAGCTAACGATGGTGTTGGTGTAACAGTCAAACAACTAGCTGCCCGAGCAAGTCTGCACCCAAACACTGAGCAAATCACGACATACGAACAACTTTGTGTGTTTGCAAAGGATTATGTGGAAGGTACCAATGTCAAGTATGCTACTATGAAAGATCATGAAAATGAAGGGCTGAAACTTAACAGAGAGATTTGAGAAATGCTGCCCTATAATTGTGAAGACACAAAACTTTAGACCTTTATTTCACTAAGAAAGAAGAAAATACAACAAAAGTGTATTTAGACTCTAATGAAAGCAAAACTGATCTGGTTACAGCTGTTGATAGGGATCCAATATCGTTTCATGGCATCAAAGCATATATTGCTTGCTAATATAGTGGAACTGGTTACTGACCTGAGTAGTTGGAAAAAATTAGGAAAAGGATGAAATCATATTTAGCTTCTTATATCCACATGGACTGTCCACATGTTTCATACTACTCAATCATGCAGACCTTCTTTCCGTAATCAGCAAGGAATTAAGGGCAATCTTTAACCCTCAAAATGTTACAGGGCGAACATATACAGTATCCCATGCCGAAACGGTGTCATGCAACAAACTGATTGTCTAGAAGCACGATCAAAAGGCCTGATTGACTCATCTCAATAAATAACAATAACTAACAACTAACAATTTTTAGGCTTATCTCTGGCATTCAGATGTATTGATTGCTTTAAAAGTTTGCAACTTGTATTTTTAAATTCAGCACTGATAAGATAAATAATATTTTTTCGATTGCGTATTAAAAGTAATTTTACTTTTATGTTCGCATTTAACTACACACTAAATCATAGCCGATGAGAAGTAGGCCTAATACTTAAAATAAACTAATTTTTGAAAGTGTTTGGCAGCAACATGTCAAACATAAAATTACTTTTGATATTGATCCCATGTTCATCCAAGTTCCAGAATGCGTAAAGGAAAACAGTATCTTTTACATATATATTTTTTTAAGAATTGTAAAACACAGTGTTTCAAAACTTAGTAAATTTAATAATGATATTTTTATAAAAACTTATATATTTTTCAGCTAAGTATGTTTCACATCGTACAGAGCCCTTTAAAAGAGCTTCCAAATGAACTCACTTTCATTGTTCCAGCTTAATTAGAATACAAGTTATGAACAAATCAGTGTAGTTCCATAAGTAAAAAATACTTTTCTTTTACATTTTTGAGCACCCGTTAGTCAGTACCTTTTCATCAGAGAAATGTGAGAAAAATTGTTTTGTGTTACTATTTATCAATACTATATGCATTCTTAATTTCAAATAAATCCAAGAGGGTAAAGTTGAATATCATGTTTTTATTTGTTGATTTTACGTGAAATGACCCAGTAATGAACTAGTCTCTCCTCCTTAATGTAATTAGACTGAAATTTATGTTACTGTTATTACCACTATACCAAACCAACGAGTTCCCATTGACTGACAGGGAAAACCGTGATAATAAAGTCAGTCTCCAAAAACATTCCGCGTGGTCTGGGAATCTTCCCGAATACCGAACTACGCTGAGCTTGGGGAAAATCCGATCTCCTCTGCGAGGAAACTGAACACAGAATCGCAATTGACCAGGTCGCAGCTTGACTTCCGGTAGATGCATAAGCTGGGTTGGTAGGAGTGTCGAGATGCGTATAACAGTATCAGTGATTAAAGTGGAATTTGCGACATTACCCGTCAGCTTTGACTAGTGACTTGATGAACATGCGTCATTCCAAGTAAAAAACATGGTGAATATAGTTCATATCCTCGAGCCATGTTTTGACACATAAACAATACAATCAGATTTGATAGCGATAGTTTACGCATCAGAAAAGAAGTATTTCGAGTTAAAACTACGTTGCTTAGAAACATTTATCGGAAAGAATACAATTAGGGTAACCGATATCGTAAAATACATCTCTACAGCTGACAAAGAGTGCAAATTCAAAAATAATGACCATCGCAAAGAAATGGAAGCTAGTACGCAAAACACTCTTTAGCTACATAGCTCGTGAGGATACTCGGATAGGCAGTTACAAATAGATGTGTGTATCAAGAGTAAATATAAATGGTTACCATTAGAAAGAAATCGAATATATCGTCGTAAAAACAGCTCTATAGTTGCTGTGGAGACCATGATATACAATAAGAATTTTTAAAAACTTTCCTAAAGAGGAACGATCTAAAAACGACTAAATATTACAAATTCCCATCGAAACAGACAAAACAGTAATTTGTTTCTCGTACAGCGCAGAGATAAAAAATATAAGTTCTCTCGAAACTAAGGAAAATGTAACAACTAAGAATACTTTAAAGGAATGCAATTCAAAATGGGCACCTAGAAGGTACTGTTACCAGTGGTCAAAGTTGACGGCCAGTATCGCAAATTCCTCTAGGCCTGTAGCATCCGCGTCTCCTGGACCTGCTCTGGTTAAGAGCCCCTTAGCTCTACGAATACACCATTTAAAGTATTATTGTACTCTTCACAAAATTCAGTTTCGGCGTCATAGTCTCGTATTTGATCATTCAACACATATAAATTTACGGGAATCTCTTGCAAAAGTTCCTGGGTATGATCAGTTTCGTCTTTTGACGCAGAAAAACGGAATGCGTTTAGTAAGCATTCGAACGTTATGTGATCCGACTCCGTCTTAATTCTGAAAGAATCTGGCCGCTGATGTGGAACGTCTTCCTCTTAATCTTGGAAGAAACTGCGGCCTGTTGCGGACTGCGTTCCAACCACAAGCGTTTACGTAGTATGGGCAAACTAGTGCGTCATGCAGTCACTAATTTCGCAGTAGGATACGACCCGTTCCACGAAAGCAATACATTAGCACGGTAGAGTCTACATGGCAATGTGTTGTGCTCAGCTATTCAGTGCCTATAGAATCCGTGCATTCACTAGTACATTAGAGGCTATTATCTTGTGCACTCTTACAATCATCGAGCGTAATGTTGTGACAAGTATTGCGTTCGTGTTCGACGGGGTAGTACGGCGAGATTTAAATTCCTCTAAATCTCTTCGTCTATGTACGATCTCCTTCACCGTTTTCGTGGTCTAATGACCACGATTTACTCCCAGATTTCAGCACTAAATTTTATGAAGTATCAATGAGCATTTAGAACAAGCCAAGAAACAAAGCTTTATTTCAGTTGCAGCAAAGAATTCACAACAACGATACGTCAGAGAGGTTCCGCAGTCAGCGATATTCTTTTATTCCCCGAAATTCATTTTAAATGGATATGCTACCGAACGCATTCCATGATCTTAAGGTCTTGGTATAGTAACTGTAGTATGTCAAATGAAAATAAGACAGCTCAGAAAAAGGTAAACTGTTTATTGTTTCAAAAATAATCGTCATAACTTTTAATACATTTGTTGCTGTACATCCTGTAAACATAAAAATAGCTTCAGAATTAAATAAGTAGAATTTCACAACATATTATGTCGTTTATGGGGTACAGCTTGCGAAAAAAGGCGGTAAGCCAAGTAGAGCGGATGATTTTGCCTTTTGGAAGAACGACTCCCTGAAAATCAATATGGGAGTGTATTTTGAACTCATCCAGGACAATATTCAGTAATATTCTTGACAAGAATAATAAATAAGAAAGTGCACTAAATAAGAATAATAAATGAAACCAAGAGAGTCACTGAGTGAACTTTTACGAACTTTGTTTTTAAAATTTCATGCACATAATGAAACAACGGTAAAATCAACTACAAAATACCCTGGAGAAAAGTTGATTGTAAATGCCTATCCCAAATATCGCTTAGCATCAGCAAATAGTAAATTAAGACAGAAATATCTCACATATGTCTACATGCTGAAAAATCATTGGCGACTAGACTAAAATTTGAATCTGTGAATCTTTCCTGAGAGTCATTTTACATAGACATGGTGGTCGTTATGGGCAGAGGAGAAGCTGACATACGACAACAACAGTAAATAAATGGTGAAGGCTGATGTCGGTTATCAGTTTCTTGACTTCATATTTGGTCTGGGCTATCGTCGTTGTCTGCTCGTCACAGTTTCGATGGTTATCCTGGTGGATTTGAGAAAACCACAAGTATCAGATTTCGGCAAGGACGCACAGGCGAAGAAAATGTACTGGACTGTGAAAAAAGAAGCAAAATAGAAGCAGTGAACGGTCTTAGTTAGAGATGTGCAACGGGAAGGGGGGAGTGGGGGCTAGACCTAGGGTTACGGAGTATTTTTAATATTACGAATGGCCACTTTTAAGGCGCCATAAAAAGTTCTAGTTTCGGCCGTGTTAAAACCCTGCGCAGTACCTATTTTCAAAAGACTTTCTTGAAAGAATAACACCCCACTACACTATATTATTTCCTTTCCCTGAGAGCTAGAGGGGCAGCCACCAACCCCCCCCCCCCCCCCCCCCATTTGCCACCATATACGGACGCCTTTGGCTTTCGGATGGACTGCAGGTAGATCACAGTATTGGACAGCGTTCTATGTACTATTCATTGTGACCGTGTCACACTTTAACACAAATTACTATCTTATGAGGGTTGCATCATAAGCTGCTAATGACTATGGTCAGTACTGGATTCAAACTATGTCCTTCTGGAAATGAATGATACGAAAGCTTTTTAACCGCATTTTTCATCTACTCCTCTTTACCGAATTTAGTTAGAAGGAAAATGGTTTTGAGAAAATAGACCTTCGATGTTATACAACATAATTCCAGGGACTGTCTCTATGCTGTTCATTTTTGGAACACAACCTACGGCCAGCTTAGAGACAGAAGTGGTGACACATTCTGCAGGACCTGACCATCATTTCGCAGGACAGTGCTCAAGCAAGTACTGTGAAAGCTGTTACTGATTTGTTTGACTGATGGAGCTACTAAGTGCTACACCACGTACTGCACTCCCCTGACTTAGGCCCTCGTGAGTTCAACTCGATTTCTAAACTGAAGGAAACACTTCACGGCATTCGCTTTGGAGCTGCTACAAATTCGTCGGGCAAAAGACCGCGCCGCTTGAGCTGTCAACACAACTGGCACTGCTAAGAGTATCCTACGACTTCCACATCGCTGTCATCGCATTAGACGCAATGCTGGCGACTACTTTGAAGGTCAGTAAAACTTTGAAACACGTATCTATTTTGTACGAGCTGTAAATAAATAGTTGTGACTATTCAAGTTCCAACCCTCGAATTTACAGTTTTGTTGGGTACTTATTTGATATCTTTTTAATTTTAATATGTGAATTCGTACATGTTCACACTTGTAGATTTACTAACATCATCAGTAGCTACTACGGCTACGGGACAGCGAACTTAGGGTGCAGAGCCATTATCACTTATTATTAGCATTTTAATGAGTGTGGCTGCCCGATGTAACGATGCCTTTTCATTGAAGCGACTTAATTCTCTATATTCATTGACAGATGCGTTACTGACAGGGGGAACTCCCCACCTCACCCTTCTCATATTTAGCGGTAAGCTGGCCCGCTTGATAGTTCGTCAAAACTGAATACAGATCAAGCATGAAAACATGAAGTTGTACCGAACGGTGAAAAAAGCAAAATTGAAACAGTAAACCGCTGAATCTCAAGATTTGCAACATTGAGTGAATTCGAACAGCCGCGGCGTCGTGGTTATGTGGTCATGACATTGGGTTACGAGGAGGGAGATCCATGTTCACACCCCCCACCAGCCCCATATTTTTCACAAAATAATGAACTGTCTGTACGGTCATTGACGTACCTGTTCGCTGTATTCAAATATATGTCTATGTCGTGGTGTAACGTCCGTTTTCCAACAGCGATGTGTAAGGAAGTGACCTCCAGACGTACGTACCACCTATTTGTTCTACACGAGTACCACATGTTATCACCCTAGCGTTCGATATTGGAAGTTTTGACTCGTGAATTCCTTTCTTGTAACATAGTTCACACCTGTTTATGTGCTTTTTTCATTTCTGTGAGAGGTCTATACGGCATCGCGCCTGCTCTCACTATGCATCACATTCACTTGCGACAGTAATATATTCTTACAACATGAGTCATATTCTATAACCAATGTATAGTATGACAATTGCCAAGACTACAAAACGAGAATAGACACGTCAATTACCGGACGGAAAGTTCATAATTTCGTGAAAAAAAGGGGGCATGAGAGAAATTTGAACACAGGTCTGCCCCTCAGCAATCCAACACCGTGACCACACAACCACGACGCCGTTGTTCTTGCAGTTTTCTCGATCTTGCACATCTTTAACTACGAACGTTCACTGCTTCTACGAGGGTTGTAACTTAAATAGTGGCAACTATTTATTCACAACCAATACGAAAGAGTTACGTGTCTGCACCTGTTACTGTCCCTCAAATTTGTCACCAGCGTTGTGTAGAAACCGTTGCCAGTGATGTGGAAGGCGTAATATACCGTTAGAAGGGCCTGTTCTGTTGATGGTGCGAATGGAGCGGTCTACTGCCTGTCGAATCTCTGGAACAGTTCTGAAGCGAATGCCACGAAGTGGTTCCTTCACCTTCGGAACCAAATCAAAGACACAAGGACTTAAGTCCGGGGAGTATAGTGGGTGGTACAGTACTTCCCAGTCCCATCGACCGAACAGAGCAGCCACAGCTTGCGCTGTATGTGCCCGCGCACTGTCGTGCAAAATGATGGGTGGGTTACGTAGAAAGTGTCACCGCTTCTTTCGCAAAGCTGGTCGCGGGTGATGCTCCAAAAACGAAAGGTAACACTGTGCATTGACAGTCTGCCGTGTAGGAGCGTAGTGCGTTAGGATAACACCATCACAGTCCATAATTTTAGACCGCTCCATTTGCAACACCAACAGAACAGGCTCTGGTAACGGTATACTACGCCTTCCACGTCGCTGGCAACGGGTTCTTCACAACGCTGGTGACTACTTTGAAGGACAGTAACAGGTGCAAACATGTAACTCTTCTGTATCGGTTGTGAATAAATAGTTGCCACTATTTAAGTTCCAACCCTCGTATTTTGCTTCTTTTTCCACAGTTCAGTACATCTTCCTATTTCATGCTTGATCTGTGTTCAGTTTTTGACGGGCTAACCACTGGGCCATTTTACCACTAAAGCTTAGGAGGGCGTGATGGGGAGTTTCCCTTGTGAGAGGCGTTTGGCGTGTGTAGCGGTATACAATAGGGAAACGTAAGAGAAAGCGTAACATCCATGAATGAATCTGTCATTCTGCAGCGGAGTGTGCGCTGTTATGAAACTTCCTGAAAAATTAAAACTGTGTTCTGGACCGGGAAATGTCAAGGAGAAACTTAATTAGATTGTTTCCAAATTTAACTTCGCTGTCTGCCAGACACACTAAATCACTGAGTAGGTGATATAACGATTTTGGTGGAAGCATTGTGCAGCCTTTTTGTGCTAAAGACAGCATTCATGTGGAATAACGAATCCTGTATATTCTTCTGGTTTTGTTATTATGTATATCGTTGTTCCTTTTGAACTATAGTGTGTTATTTACAACTGACTTAATGATGGAATAAATATACTGCGAAACACCAGTCAAAATGCATGACCCTTGAAGCATATGTCTACGACATGATCGTGGGTGAGTGTCATATATTATCCTCACAGCACTGTTTAGTGCAATGTAAACTTTCTTTCTTGTAGATGAGTTATCCCAGAACATTATTCTACACGACATTAATGAACGAAAATATGCAGAACCTATTAACTTTCTGATTTGTCTCTCATCAAGATTTGATATGATTCGAAGTGCCAATGCACCTAAACTGAATTGTACTTAAAAATTTTTGAAATTTTCACCTAGTTATTATTTCCTCGCAATGTGTTCCATTTATCATAGGTGTAGTACGTTTAGAAGGGCGGGAATGTATGTGATATTTTTTTATGAAGCTGCGAATGCGACTATTTGCAGAAAACCACTGAATAATACCTTTCAGAACATTATTTACCATTTCTACTGTTGCTGCATGTATTATGTTTGGCCTGATTACAGTACTAGTGTAATCTGGAAAAATAACAACTTCTGCTAGTTGTCAATTTGTCAGATGGTCGTTTACATATGAAAAACAGCACTGGACCTAAGATTGAGCCTTGCAGAACCCCATAAGTGTTATCTCCCCAGTCCGAAGAATCTCTTTTAGTGACGCTGGCTAGGTTATTAAATACAACTTCCTACATTTTTGTGACATTATCTGGTTGACTAAACCATAATTCTACAAAACTACAGTTTACCTAGGAGAATACTGTGATTCACACATTAGTTACATAACAGAAAATACTAACCAGTGCGACTTTGTTATTTAATGGTAAGGTAAACTCAGTGGGTGGACATCTAAATGGCATTCTCATTAGAACAAGTCTTGTGAAAGCCAAACTGTGATTTATTATGGATGTTATTGTTGCTCGGGTAGGATACTATTACGGAGTACATCATCTTCTCAAGGATTTTGGAAAATGATGTCAGCAGTGAAATGGGTCAGTTGTTGTTCATATTTCTCTTACCATCTTTGCTACAGAGCAGTCTAAAGAAGGGTGTATTTAAATATCTATTAAAAATGCCCTTAGATAGTTATGTATTAAATTTTCAAGGCAGACGGTGCTTATTATATGAGAACAGGCCTTTATTGCTCTGTTGGAAACACCATTAACTCCAGATGAGGTTTTAGTTTTGAGAGAGTAAGTAAGTTACTTAATTTCAGAGGAAGAAGGGATTGAGACATCTATAAGACTGAATTTTGTGTAAGTTGTTGTTTCAGCATACTGCTTTGATTTTTATCTCAAAATGCGTGTCCCCAAATTTTCTACTACATTTAAGATAAGATTATGAAATATACCTCCTAGTTACGACTGATCATTTACTGCCCTTCCATTTAAGTCATTTGTAATTTTATCATGTTGTAAGACCTTTTCCCACTACATTCTATGTGGATGTAAGTCCGTTGTTGGATTTACTGTCTTATATCGTAATATGCTTGTTCCTTGATTTTTAATAATTTTTCTTACTGGCTCTGAGTAGTTTTTCTAGTGTGCGGCTACTGTAATATCTTTAATCATATTGGTAATCTACAGATTTCCCTTTCTCTTCACAAGATACACCTTGCGAAAAAAAGGACGCATCACGATGGAATTATCCGAATGGGACGGAGACTGGCACACGGGGATCGGTAGACGTACTTACATGTACAGACAAACAAGTTGTTACTATTTTAGAAAAACTCAGAAAGTCGATAACGCGTTGGTTCGTCTCTGCCCCCTATGCAAGCAGTTATTCAGCTTCTAATTGATTGATAGAGTTGCTGGATGTCCTCCTGAGGAATATCGTACCAGTTTGAAGGTACCCATTACAAACAGCTAGAAGGATTGGCAATGGGTCCCCTTTCAGTCCCCTCTTAGCTGAAATATTCATGGACGATTTCGAAAAACAGTTCCTAGAAAATGAACCCCTCAGTACTAATATTAAATACTGCTACAGATATGTAGATGATTTACTGTGTATATGGTACCAACAGACTACTGAACACATTCCTAGAACATCTAAATTCGCAAGACATAAACATGCAATTCGCCATGGAGCTAGGTGAAAAATCCATTAACTTTTTAGACTTTAACATATATATCACCACAAATACACGTACTTTCAAAATTTACAGAAAATCCACAGCAATGAACACAGTAATACCCTCATGTTCACAACACCCAATAACAAACAAACATGCAGCCTTCCATTCCATCGTACATCGCCTCACCTCCATACTAGTGTCAAAACAGAATTTCCAAACAGAAGTAGACACCATTAAATATATTGCATATAACAATGACTAAAACCCTGAATTAGTTGTCAAAATCCTGCACAACAAACAAAGAAGGAAAATCTTGCCCTACATTTTTGCCCCCTCTACAATAACAACTACACCAAAACCCAACTGGTGTACTTTACCATATCTAGGTAAGCTATCAGACAAACTAGCCAAAACACTGAAAGCCCAAAACTATAAAACATCATTCTATGTAAGAGGTACTACAGCTAATCTCCTATTCAACAGCAAGGACAAAACAGATAACTAAGCAACAATGGGATCTACAAAATAACCTGCACTGACTGCAATAAACTGTACATTGGTCAAACGGGTCGGGCCATATCAACAAGGCTGACTGAACATGAACGCAGCTGGAAATTAAATAAATCAGACTCCACTTTTGCTGAACATGTGCTCAAAGAAGGACACAAATATCTAACACACACAGAAGTGCTACATATAGGCAACAAAGGCAGAAAACTCAGCCTACTAGAAGCACTTGAAACTAACAAACACTTAGCTGTAAATCCCCTGCTGGTCCTAAATCACCAATTGCAACTGAGCACATGACCACTCTTAAACTTTACACAATAAAGTAAACCTTCTACTAACCACAAAGTGTCCCAATAGTAAATAAATGGTTCAAATGGCTCTGGGCACTATGGGACTTAACATCTGTGGTCATCAGTCCCCTAGAACTTAGAACTACTTAAACCTAACTAACCTAAGGACATCACACACATCCATGTCCGAGGCAGGATTCGAACCTGCGACCGTAGCGGTCACGCGGTTCCAGACTGAAGCGCCTAGAACCGCACGGCCACAACGGGCGGCCAATAGTATTCAAATTCACACCCCAATATAATGTAATATCCCTTATGTGTTTACATTCCTAACTGTAACTCGACTGTAACAATGTAATATTTGGTATATATTAATGCACAATTTTCTAATAACAAAATGTAGCCGCCAAAGAAAACATCGCTGTTGTACAACCAACAATTAATGTCCAGTGCAACTGTACACAACAAATACCAAAAAATTGTAAATTTGTAATAATGTGTATTCTAAATAATTCTAATTGTTGTCATACATGGTACCGACAAACCATAAAATGTGATTTTTTGTGTTAAACAACAGTTGTACAGAACAAAAAGTCAAAAGATCCGTTTGACAGCTCCAAAGACAATACCACAACTAAAGATCGTATGTAAGTGCGTTGTATCTTACTTCAGAATATTTGGTTCGTAAGAACACAAGCCCCTTGTAAACAATAGCCAGTAGTTATCTGAAGATGGCCTAATAAGCCGAAAACTAGTTCATACAAATAAAAATCAGTAGAACAAAAAACCGCCTAAGTGTTATTCAACCCTCAACATTGTGCCATTTTCTGCCCAGCTGGCGCGTTACATCATCAAAATCCCGAACTGGTTGGAGGGCCCTGCCCATAATGCTCCAAACACCTATCTAAGGTAGGGTCTGGCGAGCACGAACACAAGTAGTAGAAACTCTGACAGTGTGTGGGTGAGCATTACCTTGCTGACATGTAAGTCCAGGATAGCTTGCTATGAAGGGCAAGAAAACG
Source organism: Schistocerca americana (assembly GCF_021461395.2). Lineage (NCBI taxonomy): Eukaryota > Metazoa > Arthropoda > Insecta > Orthoptera > Acrididae > Schistocerca > Schistocerca americana. Next base: position 424,902,238 of record NC_060122.1, read on the forward strand.
GGTACACAGAATACCGTAGACCTACCGCTGTGCTGTAAGGGTGGTGCAGGTGATAGCCAATGGGCTCCCCCTGTGAAGAGATATGGCACCCAAGACCGTCACTCCTGGATGCCGGGCCGTATGGTGGGCGACAGTCAGGTTGGTATTCCAGCGCTGTCCAGGGCGTCTCCAGACGCGTCCTCGCTGGTCATCGGGGCTCACTTCGAAGTGGGACTCATCACTGAAGACATTCTGTTTCAGTCAGTGAGATTACAGGCCGTCTGGAGACGCCCCAGACAGTGGTGGGGTACCAACCTGATTGCCGTCCGCCAGACTGCGTTCCATGAGTGATGATCTGGGGAGCCATTTCTTTTCATAGCAAGATCCCTTTGGTACACCGCGGCATCCTTACTGCACAGCGCTACGTGAACGATATTCTGCACCCAGTTTTGTTGACCTTCACGGGAAGCCATCCTAGGCATACATTTCAGCAAAATATGCCCGCAGCACACGGCGAGACTTTGTACTGCTTATCTTCGCACTTGACAAACCTTGGCCACCAACGTAGATGGATCTCTTCCCAACTTACAACGTTTGGAACATTATGGATAGGGCCCTTAAACCAGCCTAGGATTTTCACGATGTAACGTGCCAGCTGAACAGAAAATGGCACAATATTCCTCAGGAGGACGTCCAACAGTTCCAACAGTTCTTTCAATCAATGCCAAGCGGAATAACTGCTTCCATGAGACCCAAAGGTGGACCAACGCGTTGTTGACTTGCTCAGTTTGTGGAGCTCCTTCTCTTAAATAAAACATCTAAGTTTCCTTAAATTCTAATGATTTGTTTGTCTGTAAATGTACATCGCATCTACTGATTTTCTTCCGATTCCGATAATTCCTTCCTTTTATTTTGCCTAAGAGTGTACTTTAATGCCTTTAACACGGCTGTTTAACGTCTTTTCTGATTCGTTTATGAGGGAAGCTATACTCAAATAAGGATAGGAATTTATCATGCAATAGATTAAATTTAATGTCAATATTTGATTCACTATAAATTTAGTCCTAGGCCATCTCTTGTAAACTATTCTTAAATACGTCAGTCAGTGCTATGTTACATAGATATATGAACATAATAATATTTACAGAACACAACATCATATCATAAAAGTACTTTGATTACAAGGAAGGCAGCACACTTTTTTCATCGAAATATTAATTGCATTTAAAACACATTTAGTTTGAACTGATTGTTTGCAGTAGTAGTAAACACTATACGAACAGCTACATTTACTACGGCTTTTTTATTAAAACGATTACTTGATTGTAATTCATCCGTAAATTTAACTGAATGTGTTTCCCTTTAACTATTTATTTCGCCTATGACTTTCTCGGAAGTTATGGTTGGAGGACTGGACCCTGCTGCCGGTGAAGGACTTGGGTCAACAAAGGTTCATTGGGCAAGTTTGTGCTTTGACTAATTTCAAACTAATGTTCCAAAAAAAGTTGCTGTTACGCTGGATGGCTGGATCTTACTTTGCGATGAGTTGCTATGGTACCAAGTAATTCTTTTTATGAAATTCACTATCGGCAATAAACTCTTCTTGACTACCGGTTACCTTGAATAAATTTAGGCCACACAGTATTTCCAAAATCATCTTTTGACCATATACTATGCCCAGATACGTGGTCGCTCACTTATAACACCATTGCCAGTACAATCCCCATTTTGCATTTGTGCGCCAACACACCTGTGGGCCACACCACTGATGGTTAGAAACTCCTCTTCGTTCTACGATTGAGCTCTCTCGCGCCATCGATGTTATTATTACGTGAAAGATATTGTTTGTGTTTCGTATAACATAAATTTCCTTAACATTTAAAGCGTGTTTACTACAACAATTTGACGTAATTATTTCTTACTTATTCTTTCAGCAAACATTAAACTTTCATAAACGCTATCTACTGACAAAATTCATAAATATACTGAAGGAAAAAAAAATCGCAATTCGAGGGAGTCGGCGAAATAAACGAAAGTTGGCAGGCGTGTTTCTATATTTGAAAGATGATGTCTGTTTATACTTCGTACCAGTCACATAAGAGTGGCGTTAGTAGCTCCAGTATGAGGATGCATATCAGATTTGCTTTAAATACACGCTATAGCGGTCGTGAGCATTAGTTACCTCGAGATCGGACGTGGTGAGCTGATATTAGCCAAGAATGACTAAGACGCCATTATCAGCACCTCACTGAGTTTGAATAGGATTGTGCAATAGGGCTACGAGAAGGTGGCTGTTGCTTCTAGTGCTGAAGGACTTGGCAGAAATGTAGCCACTGCACACGATTGCTGGCAGCGGTGGTCACGAGAATGCACGGTCTCAAGAAGACCGGGCTCCGGACGGCCACGTGGCACTACCAAGAGGGAAGACCATGGTATCCGGCATAAGGCTGTGGCGCAACGTACTGCATCAGCAATCTCAACAGCAATAGGCACCACAGTGACACAACGAGCTGTTACAGACCGGTTACTTAAAGGACAGCTCCGGACCAGACGCCCTGTGACATGCATTCCACTGATCCCCAAACAACGGCCATTTGCGACTTTAGTGGTGTCAAGCGAGAGCCCACTGGTGGGCGGTGTGGTGGTCTGTTATTTTCTGATGCAAGCTGTATACCTCACAGGTTCATTTGCTGCCGAGACTCGACATGCCAAAGTATGGCCTCTGGCTTTCTCTGACCACGACGCCTACATCTACGATGTCGTCCTCGCCCGCCAGCAGGTGTGACACAGCCGTGGCCTGTGGAAGTTAAACGTTTCCCACCTGACTGTCCCCGACTGCCGACGGATCTTTGAAGATGCGTGGGCCCTCTGTCGTCGACGTCGCCCCACATACACATCCGCCTTATCCTGGTGGCTGTCCTGCGCGAAACCAGCTCTACGCAGGGCACTAATTGGATATGGCAAAGACTTCAAAGCTTGGCAGGCGAGCACCATGAACTTTTATAACGCGGTGCTTCGTGACTGCACTTCGATGGCATTCTCTCCTGTATGTCAGACGATAATTCGTCGTGCTAAAGCGTAGATCACTTCACTCGTGCGACGACGCTTGGAAGCGGCCCTTGTCAGATCCTGCACCCATGACCATATACCTCACGAAACGCCATCGATGTACCAACTCCTCACAAAACGCCGACGTCGTCGTCGAGCTCTCGTCTACGACTCACCGACGTGGAAGGACGACGATACACTACGCAATGCGCCATTGATCATGCTTTCTATTCTCATTTCCGCCGGCTGTAAGCTGCGGTCCCACGTCCCCAGACCCTAATAGAGGATGCAGCAGCACTGACTGTCGACACCATGCCAGAGGATGTGGCTCATGACCTTCAAGAACAAGTGACCTCCGATGAAGTCCTAGGTTCTGTCAAAGTGGGAGCTGCTAACTAGTCCCCTGGACCTGACGGCCTCCCCCTCGAATTTTACAAGTGTTTTATCTATCTCTTGATACCTGCTTGGACGTCCATCTGTAGTGAACTGATGTCACTCACAACGACGATACCAGCCACCTTCCTTGATGGAGTCATCATCCTGGTCCCTAAGCCACATGGGCGATCACGGATCTGTGATTACCGGCCCATCACACTGCTCAACAGTGACATGAAAATTTTTACCCGTTTGTTGCCCTCACAACTCCCTTGATCATACTTCGCTGGGCGGTGACAACAATATCCATACAGCCCTCTGCCGCTACAGGGACATGATCTCGCTTGCGCGGTCGCAACATTTAGCTGGCGCGTTAGCATCGCTTTACTTCAGTCAGGCATTCGACCGTGTCGACCATACCTTTCTGAAATCGGTCCTCCAACACATAAGTCTCCGGCTCGTGTAGTAACAGTGGTAATGCGGCTCTTGAACGGTGTGACTTCAAGGATACTCTGTAATGGTCGCCTCACCGCGCCTCTAGCGATCGAGCGCTCTGTCCGACAGGGTTGCCCACTTCCCACGATACTTTACGCTTTGGCATTAGAGCCCCTACTCCAGGTGCTTCGCCAACGCCTGATGGGCCAGACACTGCACGGCACCGCTTCTGTTGTACAGCCTATGCTGACGAGCTAGTTCTCTACCTCCGCACTGAAGACGATGTTCGCGCGGATCTTGCTTGGGTAGCAACATATGGGGAGGCATCGGGCAGTTCTCTTAACATTTCCAAATCGAAGGTTCTGCTCATTGGTGAGGGTCTACCTGAGCGAGATGTCGCTCCTCTAAGTGTGGCCACCAGCGTCCGCTGTTTTGGCACTGATTTTATGAATGATCTCCGTCGTTCAGCGGCAGCCAACAGTAGACGTCACCTCCAAACGATCAGGGCTGGCCTTGTGGAACATCGGCTTAGATCCCTCGACGTTATACAGCGTGCGAAATACGTGAATGTTTACCATATCTCACACATCCCCCATGTGGCACAAGTGTTCGCGTTCCCGATTACCCTCGCACGTCCTATGTTGATGGAGATGGGATCCTTCGTCTGTACCGGAATGTTATTTAAAGTTCTATATTCCACCCTTGCCCTCCCGCGGGAGCGTCGCGGAGTGGGTATGTGCCACATAGAGTTACGGCGCTTTTTTTTTTTTACCGCCCAACTAAAGTCTGGCGTCGCTGTGCGACGAGCCTGACCGGACCGCTTTTCCATGAATACGCACCAGTCTCCCAGTCAACCCCAGTCATGTTATCAGACATTCCACCTTCCTTTTATCACTTTCGGCACTTCTTTCTTGATTTACGTTACATCCTGCACTCCTTACCCCTTTCACGTATACTCCAAACAAAGACTGTACACGACGCATTACAAATGTGTCGAATCCCCAACCCCATCGAACAAAAGTTTCCCCAGATCATCTGGCGTCTTGTGTGGAAAGCGGTGCATGCTGGTTATCTCGACACGTGTCCAGTGCACCTGGTATATCACCGTCAGTGGCAAACAGGTCAACCAGTGTCGTTTGCACCGCTCCGCCTCGCTGACACACCACTCTGTGTTCATTGTGGTGTAGAGGACACGGATGCTCATCAATTCCCATGTGGTCCGTCGTCTGACGTCTGGAGGCTCGTGGCAGATACCTGCTCAGATCACTCTCCTGACGCTTTTATTCCAGGGTGTGATTCATTACTCCGCCACTAAAACTAACGCTGTGAATTGGATACGCGGTCATACAGTCCGCTATCTTTTTGGCCCCGGCGGGAAATCAGAACTAGGTTATTGGACGTACCTTAACGATCGACGCTGTGCACTTGCTCGCAACCCCAGATCCAAGCAGTTCTTTTCCAGTTTTCTACGGAGCGCCCTTCATGATCCGCCTTCCAGCTGGAACGTCCAAGCCATGAGCTGCTGATACTTTTTTGCCGACATAATGTTCTGAACGCACTATAAACGGAATCTCCATTAAATTTTCGAGAAGACACGTTTGAATGTTCTGCCAAACGGAAGGCAAAAGGCGGTAGCAACTCCTGGAATTCTGGTACACAGACTAATTTAATTAAAATAATTTAAAAATGAAAAAAATAAAAAATTAGATAAATAAAAGAAAATAAAAACATGTGTACAAATACGCAAAACACAAAAAACAAAAAATGCAATAAAACAAGAGCCCATTCACAACTACTTAAAAAAATCCCACCGCTGCTTAAATTTTGGTTAATGAACAGCATTGGCGGCGGAAAGCTTCCGGCATAAGAAGTCACTCTCATTCTGCCAACAGCCTTGTCAAAGAGGGCGGAGGAGCGGAGAGATGGTTCAGGGCACTCTCTTGTGGGAAACTGCCCCTAAAGGCGGAAGAATCAGCAATGATCAACGGCATGAGGATGCAGAAGGCAATGGAAACCACTGCACTAAAGACACATAACCTGTATTCACAGGACATGTGACCTGTAATTGAAGAAGTGTCATGATGATCTCTCCATTGGCAAAACATTCCGGAATAGTGCCCCATTCGGATTTCCGGAAGGGGACTGCCAAGGGGAGGTTACCATGAGAAAAAGATTGAATAATCAATGGATGGATAACGTTCTATGAATCGGGGCGTGGAATGTTAGAAGCTTGATCGTGGTAGGGAAACCAGAAAATCTGAATAGGGAAATGCATAGGCTCAATTTAGATATAGCAGGAGTCAGTGAAGTGGAAAGAAGACAAGGATTTCTGATCAGATGAGTATAGGGTAATTTCAACAACAGCTGAAAATGGTATAACAGGAGTAGGATTCGTTATGAATAGGAAGGTAGGGCAGAGAGTGCGTTACTGTGAATAGTTCAGTGACAGGGTTGTTTTTATCAGAATCGACAGCAAACCAACACCGAAAACGACAGTTCAGGTAAACATGCCAACGTCGCAAGCTGAAGATAAACAGATAGAGAAAGTGTATGAGGATATTGAAAGGGTAATACAGTATGTAAAGGGGGATGAAAATCTAATAGGCATGGTGGACTGGAATGCAGTTGTAGGGGAAGGAGTAGAAGAAAAAGTTACAGGAGTATATGGGCTTGGGACACGTAATGAGAGAGGAGAAAGACTAATTGAGTTCTGTAACAAGTTTCGGCTAGTAATAGCGAATACCCTGTTCAAGAATCACAAGAGGAGGAGGTATACTTGGAAAAGGCCGGATGATCCGGGAAGATTTCGGTCAGATTACATAATGGTCAGACAGAGATTCCGAAATCACATACTGAATTGTAAGGCGTACGCAGGAGCAGATAGAGACTCAGATCACAATATAGTAGTGCTGAAGAGTAGGCTGAAGTTCAAGACATTAGTAAGGAAGAATCAATACGCAAAGAAGTGGGATACGGAAGTACTAAGGAATGACGAGATACGTTTGAAGTTCTCTGACGCTATAGATACAGCAATAAGGAATAGTGCAGTAGGCAGTACAGTTGAAGAGGAATGGACATCTCTAAAAAGGGCCATCACAGAAGTTGGGAAGGAAAACGTAGGTACAAAGAAGGTAACTGCGGAGAAAACATGGGTAACAGAAGAAATACTTCATTTGATCGATGAAAGGAGAAAGTACAAAAATGTTCCAGTAAACTCAGGAACACAGAAATACAAGTCGCTGAGGAATGAAATAAATAGGAAGTGCCGGGAAGCTAAGGCGAAATGGGTGCAGGAAAAATGTGAAGAAATCGAAAAACAAATGGTTGCCGGGAGGACAGACTAAGCATACAGAAAAGTCAAAACAATCTTCGGTGACATTAAAAGCATGGGTGGTAACTTTAAGAGTGCAACGGGAATTCCATTGTTAAGTGCAGAGGAGAGCGCGGATAGGTGAAAATAACACACTGAAAGCCTCTATGAGGGGGAAGAGTCGATTTAGAAGAGATACGGAATCCAGTATTAGAATCAGAATTTAAAAGAGCTTTGGAGGACTTCAGGTCAAATAAGGCAGAAGGGATACCTAACATTCCATCAGAATTTCTAAAATCGTTGAGGGAAGTGGCAACATAACGACTATTCACGTTGGTGTGTAGAATGTATGAGTTTGGCGACATACCATCTACTTTCGGAAAAGCATAATCCACACAATTCCGAAGACGGCAAGAGCTGACAAGCGCGAGAATTATTGCACAATCAGCTTAATACCTCGTGCATGCAAGTTGCTTACAAGTATGGTATACAGAAGAGTGGAAAAGAAAATTGAGGATGCGCTAGATGACGATCAGTTTGGCTTTAGGAAAAGTAAAGGCACGGGAGAGGCAATTCTGACGTTGCGGTTAATAATGGAAGCAAGGCTAAAGAAAAATCAAGACACTTTTATATGATTTGTCTACCTGGAAAAAGCGTTCGACAATGTAAAATGGTGAAAGATGTTCGAAATTCTGAAAAAAGTTGCGGTAACACGAGTGAAATTTGTACAACAGCCAAGAGGGAATAATAAGAGTAGACGACCAAGAATGAAGTGCTCGTATTGAAAAGGGTGCAAGACAGGGATGTAGCCTTTCGCTCCTACTGTTCAATGATGGAAATAAAGGTTCAGGAGTGGAATTAAAATTCAAGGTGAAAGGATATCAATGATACGATTCGCTAATAATATTGCTCTCCTGAGTGAAAGTGAAGAAGAATTACATCATCTGCTGAATGGAATGAGCAGTCTAATGATTACAGAGAATGGATTGAGAGTAAATCGAAGAAAGACGAAGATAATGAGAAGTAGTAGAAATGAGAACAGCGTGAAACTTAACATCAGGATTGATGGTCACGAAGTAGATGAAGTTAAGGAATTCTGCTACCTAGGCAGTATAATAACCAATGACGGACGGAGCAAGGCGGACATCGAAAGCAGACTAGCTATGGCAAAAAAGGCATTCCTGGCCAAGAGAAGTCTACTAATATCAGATATTGGCCTTAGTTTGAGGAAGAAATTTCTGAGAATGTACGTCTGGAGTACAGCATTGTATGGTAGTGAAACATGGACGGTAGAAAAACCGGAACAGAAGAGAATCGAAGCATTTGAGATGTGGAGTTACAGACGAATATTGAAAATTAGGTGGACTGATAGCGTAAAGAATGAGGAGGTTCTCAGGAGAATCGCAGAGGAAAGGAATATGTATAAAACATTGATAAGGAGAAGGGACAGGATGATAGGACATCTGTTAAGGCATGAGGAAATGACTTCCATGGTACTAGAGGGAGCTGTAGAGGGTGAAAGCTGTAGAGGAAGACAGAGATTGGAATACATCCAGCAAATAATTGAGGACCTAGGTTAGAAGTGCTACTCTGAGATGAAGAGGTTAGCACAGGAGATGAATTAGTGCCGGGCCGCATCGAACCAGTCAGAAGACTAATGACAAAAAAAAAAAAAGGCAACCTCCAACTAAGATTACGTGCTTCGTAGCGGGATCGTTTAGCGAGAGCGTTTCAGAAATGCTCAGCAAACTCCAGTGGCAGACGCTACAAGAAAGGCGTTGTGCATCTCAGAGAGGTTTATTGTTAAGGTTCGACAGTGAACATTGCAAGAAGAGTCGATCAACATACACCGCCGGAAAAAATCACAACGCCAAGGAGGAGTTTGCGACATAAACGAAAGTTGGTAGGCGTGTTTCTGCATGTGAAACGTGATGTCAGTTCGTATTCCGCGCCAGCCACATAAGAGTGGTGCTAGTAACGCCACTACGAGGATGCAAATCAGGTTAAATTCACTTTGTACCGCTCGTTACCTTTGAGATTGGACATGTTGAGCTAATGTTAGTCGAGAATGCCTTTAAGATGACAAAGACGTCATTATGAGCACCTCACTGAGTTTGAACGAGGCTGAGCAATAGGGCTACCAGAAGGTGGAATGCAGCCGCTACACATGATTGTTGGCTGCGGTGGTCACGAAAATGTACGATCGCCGGAGGACTGTGCCCTCGACGCCCCGTGGTGCTACCGGGACAGAAGACCACCGTGTTTGGCGTATGGTTCTGGCGCATCTTACTGCATCTGGAGCAGCAGTTTTAGCAGCAGCTGGCACCACAGTGACACAATGATGTGTAACAAATCAGTTATCTCAAGGACAGATTCGAGCTAAACGCTCTGTTACGTACATTCCACTGACCGTGAAACCACCGCCATGTACGACTTTAGTGGTTTCAAGCGAGAGCTAATTGGAGGGAAGGATGGAGGTCTGTTGTGTTTTCTGATGGAAGCTGTTTCTACCTTGATGCCGGTGATGGCTGTGTGGTGGTTAGGAAGAGGCCAGTCGAGGACCCGAAACCAACCTGTCTGCATGCTGGACGAACTGGACCTACATCTGGAATTATCGTACGGGGTGCGATTTGATATGACAGCAGGAGCACTCTCGTGCTTATCCCACACACCCTGACCGCAAATTTGTACGTCAATCAGATGATTCGATCTGTTGTGTTGCCATTTATGAACAGTATCCAAGGGGGTGTATATCAACAGGATAATGCTCGGCCACATACCGCTGTTGTTATCCAACATGCTCCACAGGATGTTGCCTTGGCCTGCTCAATCGCCAGATCTGTCTCCAAGCGAGCCCATACGAGACATCATTGGACGACAACTCCACCGTTATCCACAAACAGCATTAACCGTCCTTCCTTTGACCGATCAAGTGCGATAGGCGTGGAACTCCGTCCCACAATCTGACATCCGCTATCTGTACAACACAATGTATTAACATTTGTACGCTTATACTTAACATTCTGGCGGTTACACCGCTTATTAAGGTACCAACATTTCACATTTGCAAAGGCTTATCTCGCGCATGTGTTAACTTGTGATCTTTCAATGTTAATCACTTAAATATGTTATCGAGACGAAAATATACTCGAAATATCATTTGTCTACACTAATTATTTTTCGTTGTTACGATATTTTTCTGTCAGTGTGTTACTTCCTTCCACATACCTCTCGCGAAATGAGCACATGGACAAAATCATACAAATTAAAGGTCTACGGAGCGTCACTGACGTTCTTCCCAAGCGCCATGACGTGGAGAGATAAGGAAGGTGGATGAAAGAGGTACCAGAAGCATTCTCCACCCCACACCGTAAAATGGCGTATGGGAATTGTACACTACATGTAGATGTAAACGAGCCAAAAGAGACAGAGGGCGTTGCCTGGTGCGGACGGTATTTTGGGCTCGTCCAGCCTGCACCCGTCTCGGTCTGGCGCTCCTGAGGACGTGGACGCGAGTAGCCGATCATTACTGCTGCACTGCTGGACAGCGGAACACGGAGCGCTCCCTGGCCGCAACCGCCGAAGATTCCCTCTGCCGCCGCAAACCTCTGCCAGGGCCGCGGGCACCGCCCACTCGGAACCTGCCCCCAGAGGCTCGGAACTCGTCCGACAAGCTCCCGAGAGCTTTCTTATCGAGTGCATCGCACTGCACGAGACCTGCCGAAAGTCTCGGTGCACCGCAAATTGGAGGGGACCGACAATGGGCGTGGCTGACAGCAACGGAATGGCAGACTGACACGCAGAATGGTCAACCACTCACTTCGCGTCAAGGAACCGTCACTGCCCCTTCGACCAAGTGGTGAAATGTCGGAGATAAGACTTCATTTTAGTAGATCAAAAGTTTCCGTTCGAAGACTGTACAGTCCACAAACGATATGCCAACCAGGTAAAACCGCCGTGAGCGATCAGTCAATCATCGTACCGACGCACCAGGTTGAAAGTACTCGATTGGTGAAACATCGTGTCTGCTGCGTTAAGAAGTCCGTAACTGCCTGCTGTACACTCTTGCCCAACAGGGGCGTCGACCCTTCAAGGTCTTTTTTTAACCCTTTGACTGTCATTGGGACATAATGTGACCGATGAAAGGTTGTCAGAGAACCAATTGCAATCTGTTGCATTTTATTGCTATGTATCAGTGTCTTACTGGTCGAGAGAGGCCTACTAATGTTTAGGATAACACTTATATTTACAGATTGCACCTGTAAGCTGTGCTCTTCACGGGTTTCATTATTAACCTTCGTCTCCGTATTGTCATGTCGAACTAGTTTGCACCTGCAGACAGGCAATCCAGTTACCAGATTCGCAAAGTGGGCTACCCTCGCACCTTCTCGGACACATCGTGTCAACGACTTACACCCACGAATTGACGCTTGCCACATTACAAACGATGCCGATATTATGCACCTGTGGTGAGAGTCACAAACTTGGAGAAATGCACCGTCCACTAATGTGCGTCTGTTTTCAGTATGTCTTGTGGTTTTTGTGCAGTCGTCTTAAAAAACCTTGGAGGTACTTATTGTTGTTGTTGTGGTCTTCAGTCCAGAGACTGGTTTGATTCAGCTCTCCATGCTATTCTATCCTGTGCAAGCTTCATCATCTCCCTGTACCTACTGCAACCTACATCCTTCTGAATCTGTTTAGTATATTCATCTCTTGGTCTCCCTCTACAATTTTTACCCTCCACGCTGCCCTCCAATACTAAATTGGTGATCCCTTGATGCCTCAGAATATGTCCTACCAACCGATCCCTTCTTCTAGTCAAGTTGTGCCACAAATTTCTCTTCTCCCCAATTCTATTTAGTACCTCCTCATTAGTTATCTGGTCTACCCATCTAATCTTCAGCATTCTTCTGTAGTACCACATTTCGAAAGCTTCTATTCTCTTCATGTCTAAACTACTCATCGTCCACATTTCACTTCCATATGTGGCTACACTCCATACAATTTCTTTCAGAAATGACTTCCTGACACTTAAATCTATACTCGATGTTAACAAATTTCTCTTCTTCAGAAACGCTTTCCTTGCCATTGCCAGTCTACATTTTATATCCTCTCTACTTCGACCATCATCAGTTATTTTGCTCCCCAAATAGCAAAACTCCTTTACTACTTTAAGTGTCTCATTTCCTAATCTAATTCCCTCAGCATCACCCTAGTTAATTCGACTACAGTCCATTATCCTCGTTTTGCTTTTGTTTATGTTCGTATTATATCCTCCTTTCAAGTCACTGTCCATTTCGTTCAGCTGCTCTTCCAGGTCCTTTGCTGTCTCTGACAGAATTACAATGTCATCGGCGAACCTCAAAGTTTTTATTTCTTCTCCATGGATTTTAATTCCTACTCCGAATTTTTCTTTTGTTTATTGTAAATAGCCTTTCGTTCCTTGTATTTTACCCCTGCCGCCTTCAGAATTTGAAAGACAGTGTTCCAGTCAACATTGTCAAAAGCTTTCTCTAAGTCTACAAATGCTAGAAACGTAGGTTTGCCTTTCCTTAATCTATTTTCTAAGATAACTCGTAAGATCAGTACTGCCTCACGTGTTCCAACATTCCTGCGGAATCCAAACTGATCTTCCCCGAGGTCGGATTATACCAGTTTTCCCATTCGTCTACCTTTCTCAAAAACATGTGATACTATTTTGCCATTGGACGTCTACAAAATTACGAGTGGCGCTCAACGAGAGCATTGCAACATATGTATTTCTGGATGTTTTGTAGTCTCTGCCTAGCCCTACAGTTTCTGCTCTCTACAACTCCCTCTAGTAGCACGGAGTCATTCCCTGATGTCTTAACATCTGTCCTGTCATCCTGTTCCTTCTTCTTGTGAGTGTTTTACACACGCTGCTATCTTCGCCAATTCTGCGGAGAACTTCCTCACTCTCTATCTTCTCAGTCCGTCTATTTTCCAACGCCATTCTGTAGCACCACATATCGAACGCTTCGATTATCTTCTGTTTCGGTTTTCCCACAGTCCATGGTTAACTACCATACAATTCTCCGATCCAAACCTACATTCCCAGAAATTTCTTCCTGAAATTAAGGCCAATGTTTGATACTACTAGACTTCTCTTGGTCAGGAATGTGCTCATTGTCTGTGCTACTCTGCTTTTTATATTTTTCTTGCTCCGTCCGCCGTGGGTTACTTTGCTTCCAAAGTAGCATAATTCCTTAACCTCTTCTAATTCGTGATCCTCAATTTTGATATTTAGTTTCTCGTTACTCTCATTTCTGCTGCTTGTCAATACTTTCCTCTTTTCCGATTTACTCTCAATCAGTATTGTGTACTCATTAGATCATTCCATTCCACAGATCCTTTAATTCTTCTTCACTTTCACTGAAGGTAGCAATATCAGCAGCGAATCTTATCACTGATATCTTTTCACCGTCAATTTTAATCCCACCCTTCAAACTTTCTTTTATTTTCGTCATTGCTTCTTTGATGCATAGAATGAGAAGTAGAGGCGAAAGGCTGCATCCCAGTCTTGTGCCCCTTTTAATCATAGCAGTTTCTTTTTGGGCATCCAGTCTTATTGTTCCTTCTTGTTTCTTGTGTGCTAAGCGTCTTTCCCTATAGCTTACTGCTATATATCTCAAATTCTCTAACATATTGCCCCATTTTAACTGTCAATAGCCTTTTCTAGGTCGTCAAATTCTATGAAAGTGTCTTGATTTTTCTTTACTCTTGCTTCCAGTATCAAAAGCAACGTCAGAACCGCCACTCTGGTGCCTATTACCTATGCTAAAGCTAAATTTATCGTCATCTAACATATTGTCAATTTTGTTTTCCATTCTTCTCTCTGTTACTCTGGTTAGCAGCTCCGACACATGAGCTGTTAAGCTTATTGCACGATAGTTATTGCATTTATCGGATCTTGTTGTTTTCGACATTGTGTGGATGATATTTGTTCGAAAGTCTGATGATATTTCGCCAGTCCTATATACTCTACACAAATTCAATATGCGTTTGGTCGCCGCTTCCCCTAATGATAGACAATTAAATAAGTCATGTACTGGCCTTACTCAGCTGCTGCGTTGTACAGGCAAGATGTTGAAACTGATCATGTCTGATTTTCACTTTATTCACTATCGCCTCGAGAACCGCGGCCTCTGGTTCTCTTTCGTTTCCCGGTTCTTCACAGAGAGATGGTCTGCCACTTAGTTCCTCGTCATTCAGACTTGTTTGAGCACAATAAACAATCTGCGCCACCTAACCACTCTGTCATATGATGGTGCATTGCTGTCGTACACATCCACCAACTAAAAATTGCTTGTTACCTGTGTTGTTCCCCGTGAAACACTGAAGACGAATTACTTCACGACTCAACTTTATCAAAGGGTTCCGCAATTTTGTTTTGGTTCATCCTCTTTAATTCACATGATCAGAAAATGAGTGTAACTTGGATGATATTAATTTGTTTCAGTTGTGGTTGTGACGTCTGGAAATGGGTGTGAGTTGGATGTCGTTTATAACTGTAGACGAAATAACCTAGCGGCGGGCATCCGCTGCAACGGCAGTCCTGTCGACAAACTGTTACTGTGATTGGACTCGCAGCTCCGCGCGGCAACTCATTATGCATCCCCTCCAGCAGAACAAATTGCGCCTCAGTTGGGGTAGAAAGTTCCGGAGTACAGGGAGCGACTTTACGATTCGTCCGCCTAGGCTGCTGAGACAGTTAGTCCATCTACATTGTCGGATGGACCAACTTTATATGTTGCTCGCAAGGAATCATGGTTTAAAGTAAAACATACCCAACGAAAATTCATATTTACATGGAACTTTCAGTGTGTGATGTGTTTAGTCACGCTTATTTCATAAGTCATGAAACTGTTGTATTTTCCTAAAAAGGAGCTTTGCAGTTCGGACATTTCGGAAGGTTTTGAAAACAGCAAATCATTTCATTAGAAAATTTTCATAATATACCAGCGCAGTGAACTACTTTCGAACTCAGTGTACCGCTGGTACGTGACTTGTTGATGTTCCACAGTCCGGTAGCAATTTCTCTTCCAGCCCTCTGATAATACTGACTGTAAGCGCCCTCATATACCGACTCCCATGCTGACGCTTTTGTTTCTGCTTCTTCAATCTAAGACATCAATTTTGTAACCCTCGGCTGAATTTTTTTGGAACTACTACCACATTACCAACACGATAACGCGAATAAAGCAGATTTTTAAGAGAATCTATGTTTTTTTACACATTGTACACAGTGAAATTAAAAAACAAATCAGGATGCAGATTCAGATTAATGGTATCAAGCAACTACTTCACGTTCACTTCACGTTCACGGTTCAGCACGTTGCTTGCTTATTTTCGTTTGTTGTCAGTTGTTATTTTGCCGTTTTAACATCCTGTGTTGTCTTTAAAACGACACGCATAAGGACGCTGTATAAAATTAGAGAAAATTGTATAAGTGTAAAATTTCAGGTTAAAACAGTTATGAACTGAGCATATTTTGCCTAGTAATTGGTTCAAAACTAAATGTGGTAGCTCATTTCCGTGGGTGCTGGTGATACGCACTGGAGCCCTGGGGTAGGATCTTGTTTCGTTCTTCTGTGCAGCATACCCTTGATCGTCAGAATCAAAAGTAGCTGGGTTGGTGGAGAGTGAGCACTGCGACCAATCATATCGAATGGCGTAGTTGGATAAGTCACGTAATTGTGACGCCGTCACACATCGTTATATTGTGTAAATTGTGACGTTGCCAAACTTTTGAGACTTTTTACTCTATTGGTTCTTAAATGAATCACATGACAAACGTTCCACGCAAATTCTCGGACCAATTTAGCGTACACTGAAGCTATGTACTAAGTACTGGTGTAAACTAGTTTTCGTTATTTAATAAAAGCATTTTACACAATTTATTGTTAACATAGTAGGTTTCTGTGGCAGATTAGGATTATGGGTGACAGCGATATTTGAGGGTACGGTGGGGAGGGGGGACATAAGTAGACAGCAACGAATGGCTAATTGTGACCCACCCTCCCAGCCTTCCAGAACCGAGCTGTGGTTCCAGACCTGATTCATCTCCAATGAAATGCACACTCTGGGACGTTCAATGTCACCATGTCAGATTCGGAAAATATATTAACTATCATGTCGATTCGGAAAATATATTAACTACAAAAGTCAACAACTGTTGACAGAAGCCACGCAACTGCTGGTGAGCTGCCATACTATCTGTTGTGTTTGAACTTACAGGCCACAGAAATGAGTCAGATGGTTACACTACGATCACAACAACATACAGTTTCATGGGTAAAATCACACACTTATTTACATTACTGGCTTGTTCCCCATAGCTTCATCTGTGTGTGCAACTTATCCTCCCACTCCTATCTGTCTATCTCCTTCTCCTCACTGTCTCCATCTCTTCATCTTCCCTTCCCTTCTGTTTGTCCATTTCCTCCACCCACTCCCTCTGACCGCATTTCCTGCCCCCTCCTTGGACCTTATCCTCTTCCTCTTCTCTCTTTCCATCTCCACCTCTCTCTGTTCCTTTTCCACCTGTCCACTATCCCTCTACATCCTCCACCTGCATCGTGTAACTCCCCCTCCTCCCCTCTCTCTGTCCATTTCTTCCTCCCTCTCATTCTGTCCATTCACTCCTCTATCCATCTCAACCTATACCTAGTCATGCTCATCAGCACTCATAGCCCATGGAATACAGTGCAATAAAGCAGGCCGATAATACTGCCACAGCACACCAGTCATGCAAGGCAAGCTATATATCATGAAAATCATTTATTACTGGCCGCAATGAATAGCAGGTTGATAAAGCAAGCCGATATTACTCCAACACGACACATCTGTCATGCAGGGCATCCTACATGTTGGTTCCAGAAAAACAGTTTCTTGCCACTGACACATAGGCTTCCCTGCAAAGCAACTTGATTTGGCAGGCTGATACTGTTCCCATAAAACATTCCTGTCGTGCTGGGCAGCCTGTATGACAGGGGCTGGAAAATAACATATACACCCGATCTATTGGGCTAGGAGTTTTTACACGACACAGTGCCGATACTCGTCAGACCCGCTGTTCCTATGCTAAATTTGGTTGATCCAAGAGGTTTGGAGGAGATCCTGGACATACACAGATACACTCTGCTTTCTGTTTATAAAAGATTTACATACAGCAGAAGCTAGCAATACAAATACTATCGGATTTACGATGATTTGTCTCAGAATATTTCCCTTGGGTCTAAGTAGTTACTTCCAGTAACTAATGATTGTGTTGCTGGCGTCGATGCCGGTCCTCCAAGATTTTTTGTGTCTTTCCATACCTTCAGATGGATCTCTGCGTGCACCGACTTCTAAAGAGGAAAGCAAGGATACAATTTGCTTCGTTGTGGACGTGTGACCATTAGTGGCGCCTTCTGTCTTCACATGTAGGTGTTGCAGCGAGTGACAGAGAATACGGAGCGAGCACAGCGCGAGGTAGCAGCCAGCTTGGAGTTATCATACTGGGCTGCCTATGGAGCGGCCTTCTTGCAGTGCGGTGTGCATTCGGCATAAACTCTGCAGATCCTGCACTATACAGAACCACTTTTTCGTTATGGGATACGTTATTCACCACTCCAAACGTGTATCTTTGCTCAACATGCGTCGTAAGCTACAGAGATGATCATAGGATCAACATATCGATCTTGAACGCTCTAACCATTGTGCAAGGTATCTGGGCCGAAGGGTTGCGTATAAGGTGACATACCTCAATGGCGGGCTACAAGAACGTCAGAGGCTACACAAGGTGATGCACTGCGCTTACCATTAACAGGACATTGTTCAAGCAGGTAATGGAGATATTCTCGCGTTGGGGTAATTGCATGGGATGAAATGAGGCTGAGGCCCCTGATGCCTTTATCCTTCATGTATTCCTTCCCAGAGTTGAGTGTTTGCTGCTGACTGCTCAAGTACTTCCTAATCATTTTGTTAATACTCTTCATTAAACATCTTCGTATCTTTTCTTAACTTTCGTTCGACACCAGTATTCAACGATAGTGTTGGCCTTGGGATCGCTGTTTACTTCCTAAGTGCTCACAGAATGTAGAAGTTCAGGCCAATTCGTTGCCAAATGGCCAAGTAAATTTTCCTCACGGATGGATTGTTTGACAATTCAATAATTATCGGAAAAGCATTTAGTACGGCATTGCAAGATTATTTTCTGTGGTTTCTGTTTTAAACTTTTGCGTCTCCCAGTCTATGGATGATAGTTTCGGATCTTCACCTTCCACTACGGGATGGTTCACACGCGAAATATTTCAGATTTTCTTTGAAGTGTTTCACCACGCCCATTCACATTTTATGTGAATGGGAGATAGTAGCATGTGATTACCGTTTTAGGTCGGCTTTTGGCACTTATCTTCACTCATAATTCTGATTCACTATAACTCTCATCTCACATTATGGAATTTTTTATTGCATTTTGAGACTAAAATCTGATTGCTGATTTGGTTTGAACCAACGTTCTGTCATAAATATTATACTCCCATTGCTGCTACTAGGTAGTCACAGTATCTCTAACAACTTATTGTGGCTTCTATAGTTATCATCATTAGCTATAGTGTTGTTACCTTGTGAGTCGAAACAACAACCTATTTCAGTGTCGTGAAGAGGAGTGCAAAGACATTTACAAATAGTGGATATGGTTACAAGGGCGAGTGAAAGTCCACCGACAAGTATACAGTCCTACTCACAGATATCACATCATTTTACAGGTATCCCTTTCACAGACCCATCCAATTACAAATAGGTCCGCCAGTGGCGGCTAATCGGAGGAGACAAGGGAGGCCAGGCCTCCTCAGTTTTCTGTGGGAGAAGCAGTAGTAGTAGCAGTAGTAGTAGTAGTAGTAGTAGTAGTAGCAAGAATTGTTTTTATAGCGAAATCTTTATGAGCAAAGGACGTTAGCTTGTGCTATTTCTTCTAAACCACCAGCACTAGAGAGCAAGAGCGAAAGCTGAACCCTAACCTAAGGCAGCCGGAGGGGCGAAACATATGGCGAGGAGGCCAGAGCCATTCCAGGCCGCCTGCAAACTCTCGGTTGTCATGGTAACCTGACTTCGCTACAAGAAGAGAAGAGAAGAGAGAGTACTGGCTGTCGTAGCCATAGCATCAAGTTATTCATTTGAGAGGAGTTTTCTTGTCTTAAACGCGTAAAAACGTATTTTAGGAAGAGTATGGCCCAGGATTATGGCCCAGGATCGCTTATCGGCTCTTGTTTATACGTCAATTGAATCCCCAGTACAGTGAATACTCTAAAGCCCTGACACATGGTATGACGATGTCATCGAAAGCTTTGGGAATCAGAAGGATCATCGAGTTAACTTGTTTTACAAGTTAGAACGCTCAATCTAGCAGTCGGTTTGTAAATAAAATTTAATGTCATTAATAATATTATTATTATTTATTATCATAAGTAGTAGTAGCAGTGGTTATGGTCGTCGTCGTCGTCTCAGTAGCATTACTATAGTAGTAATAGTGGTCGTTAGGAACGCTAGATATGCGTCCATTAAGAGGGAAGGAAGGGATTTTTCCAATATGTTTCCTGATCTCCCCAGAATACAGGCCCAAGATCCGCACTGACGTCCGCTGTTGCGTTACTAGTTGAACAGGACTCATCTGAGGGGAAGACGATCCTCCATTGACCTACAGTCCATAGATCACGTTGGTGCGCCAGTCATAAATGTTCCCTCCAACATGTGTGATGATCAACGCACAGTGGGTAGCTACCAAGCATTCATAAAACCTTTATAGAACATTCTGTAATCGAAAATAACACTCTGACAGTACCTACACCTCGAACAGCCAATGTCTGGAATTATTTCTTTGAATGCATGAGATCAAACATCACTCATGGTAATTTTCTTTTAATGACATTTATCATTTTATACAACCATCACTGAGCAGGAAGTTAGCTGCTACTACGCCGCTCTTCAGGCTACATGAATTTCTAAACTTTACACGGCTATTTTCGAATATGGTAGGGAGGCTATCGATGAAGAGATAAATATCTATAAAATTCGCTGGTAAACGCAATGATATTCACGACTTGGTGGCTGCGCGCAATGGTCACATGCTGGTAATTGTAGACCGTGGGTGAGTGAAATAATAAGAGGAACAAGAGCTCCGTGTGGCTTTTGTGGAGAGAGGGGTTTTGATTTGTGAGAAGGAAGAAGAGAGAGGACGACAGCTTGTGGGAATAATAAATTACTGTACGTATTTCTTTATCAAGGGACAGGATTAGTCTGTGGAGGCGAAGAGGACATATGGTTTGGTTAAGGTGTGCCAGCAGCTCAGTAAGGGTGAGCGGGGCAAACATTACGGAACTTTTCCATTCATTTTACGGAATTTATAGCATTCTTTCAAATGTTTTGGGAATCAGAGGAGAGATGAGAACTCTTTTATGTCGTAGGCCTTGGTGGTAGGTGCCAAAACGTTCTGGGTACTCAACGTGTGATAAGAAATGGGTACTCCTGTAAGCATCTCCATTGTACTTCGTCCAATCCCAGCTGTTTTTTGCTCACTTTCGTTGCGTGGTCTAGCGTCCTGCTAGCAAACGTACTGTTCTCTGGTATATACAGATGACGTTAGGGGCTTCAACGCCGCTAGTTTGAGTATAGTAGAAATTATATAGTATTTCGTAGTTGCAAGAAAAAATCTTTCTCATGGAAGCAGAATGTACCTGTAGTAGCGGAGCTCACTCTCTCAACTAATCAGATGCAACTAGGCCAGCTTCACATTTCTGAGATTTACATTCCTTTATCAAGACGTAATTATCGATCATGTACTTTCCCACTGCTTCTGCTGCAAGTCGTCACTGCAGCTATTCATTGCTTATGCCAGACGTCACCTCTGCCAGATGCTGCCTTCGCCTCTCATCAGATTTGCCAGCTATGGCTTTCATCTTCACCAATCATCCACCTTCACCAGTCATCACTTTCACCAGTCATGACTTTCGTCAATCAATGTCTTCACCTGTCACCACCTTCACCAATCATTGCCTTCATCAGTCACTGCCTTCTCCAGACATTGCCTTTTCCAGTCATAATGTTGTCCAGATATTGCCTACACCAGTCATCTCCTAATTTAGACAGTCGTCGACGTCGCCAGTCATCACCTCGTCCAGATGTGACCTTTCACCAGTCTTTGCCTTTGATAGTCGTCACCTTTTGTATGTGCAGCCTTTATCAGTTGTTGCCTTCTGTCGATGTCACCTTTGTCAGTCATCACCTTTGCCAATCACTGCTTCTTCAATTGTCACCTTTGCCAGTTATCACTTTCGTCATATATCACCTCCACCTGTCATCGCCTTTGCCAGTCATCATCTTGTTCACATAGCACCTATTCCAGTTGTAACCTTCTTTTTACGTCGCCTCAGACAGTCACAGCCTTCTCCAGAAGTCACTTTCGCCAGTGCTCGCCTTTGCCAGTCTTCGTCTTCTCCAGGCATCTCCTCTGCCAATCTTTGGTTTCTCTTTATGTCACCTTTGCCAATCGTAACTTTAGCCAGTCCTCCCCTACTCTAGAAGTTGTCTTCACCTGTCATTGCCTTCAACAATCGTCACCTTCACCTGTCATTGCCTTCTCATGGTGTTGCCTTCACCAGTCATCACTTTCTCCAGCGTTTCACCAGACTTTGCATTTGCAGCCATCACCTTCTTCATATAGCACCTTTGCCAACTGTCACCTTCTCCAGACGTCGCTTTTGTCAGTCGTCACCTACATATGAAGCCTTTCCCATTTATTACCATCACCAGTCATTGCCTTATCCAGGTATCACCTTCGTCAGTCATTAACATACCGAGACGTCACCTTCAATGGTCGTTCTTGTCCAGATATTACCTTTGTCAATGTTTGCCTTTGCCAGCTATAATCTTCATTATATGTTGCCTTTTAAATTTGTCACTTCCTTCAGATACCACCTTCACCAGTCATCAAATTTTCCAGTTATTTACTTCTTCAGTTGGTGCCTCTGCCAGCCATCACTCCCATCACCTCTGTCAGTGATCACCTTTGCCACATATCAGCCTTTCCAACTGCCACTTTCTTCATACATCATTGTCATATTCAACCCTTTCTCCACACATTGATCTCGCTAGTGATGAACCTCGCCAGTTCTTGCCTTGACATCACCTTCACCATTCATCGCTTTCTCCAAAAGTTTCCTACACCAACCATTTTTTACCAGAATCTTTTTCTCAAGGCATAGTTTTCACCAGATGTCATCCTCCCCAGACACTACCTGCCACTTTCGTCTTTGTTGCCAGTCGTTGCCTTTTTCAGCTGTGAGTCATCACCTTCTTCAGGTGTTGTCTTCACCACTCACCACCTTGCTAGTTGTCACAGTCTCCAGATGTTGCTTTCACCAGTTGTCACTTCCTTGTACCTTGTTTCCACCAGTCATTTCCTGCTCCAGATGTCAGTTCCACTAGTTGTGACCTACTCCCGACACTGGCATCACCAGTCATTGTCTTCACCAGTCATTGGGATCTCCAGACACCACGTTCGTCACACATTGCCTTCTCCAAATATCAATATTGCCAATCTTTGTCTTGCCAGTTGTCTTGTTCTCCATATATCACCATTTTCAGCTGTCACCATCTTCAGATTTCAGCTTCACCAGTCATCATCTTCGCTAGTTGGCACTTACTCCAGACATCATCTTCACCACTCATCCCCTTCTCTTGGCAGTGACTTCCCCACTCATCACCTTCGCCAGTCATCACCTTCTCCATACATAATTTTTCCAGTGTTTACCTTCTCCACACATTGCTTTTGCCAGTCGTTTCCATCTGCAGATCTTGTCTCAGCCATTCTTCACCTACTCCAGATGTCGCTTTCACTATTCATCACCTTCACCAAACATAACTTTCACCAGTTATTGCGTTCTTCAGACATGGCCTTCATGGATTGTCACCATTTCCAGATGTCTCTGTATCAAGTCTTTGCCATCACGGTCTTTTCATCATGGTCTCCAGATGTTTCCTTCGCCAGTCTTTGCATTCAACAGTTGTTGCCTTCTCTATACGTCACTTTCTCCAGCCATCACATTTTCCATATGTCACCTTCATCAGTATTGCCTTCATCAGCCATTGCAATCTCCAGACATCAGCTTGACCAGTCATACTCTCCAGATGCCGTCTCTGGCAGTCTTCTCCTTTACCTATCGCCAGTTTCTCCCAATTTGTCTATGGTGGTCATCGCCTTCTACAGACACTGACTTCACCAGTGAAGTGGCAGTGAGCGCCTTCACCAGACAAGGCTTTCTTCACTTGTTGCCTTCTCCAAATATCGCCCTCACAGCTGCCTACTTCCCTAGATGTCACTTTCACCAGCGGTCGTCTACTCCAGTCATTGTCAGCTATCACCTTCAGCAGTCATCACATTCTCCAGATGTCACCTTTGCTACTCATTGTCATCACCATACAATTTGCCTGTAGTAACATTCTTCATGTGGCACCTTTGACAGTTGTCACCTTCACTAGAAAGTACCTTCGCCACTCATCAACTTCATCAGTTGATGCCTTCTCCAAATGTTGCCTTTGTCAGCCACCATCCTCTCCAGTTGTCACCTTCTCCAGAGATTGCTTACACTAGTAGTCACCTTCCCAGGCATCACTTTCGCCAGTCATCACATTCACCATTTTTCGCCTTCTCCAGAAGTTGCCTTTTATAATTGGTTCCCTTCGCCAGTAGTTGCCTTCTCCAGACATCGCCCTTACCAATCGCTGTCTGCTCCAGACGTCTTATATAGCATGTAGAACCCTGTCAGTCCCAAGCACATGACAAAAATACCTGACCTACAACGACTACCTAGCTGCTGCCTTTTGTGAATACAGTCACCTTCTTAAATAATGCTCTAAATTGCGAACTACTCCCCGATGAAATACTTGTGAATTATCCTGCCTGGCCTACTTCAGCAAGTGCAAGGCAAAACCCCTTCCCCAGAACCTTAAATGATTGCCCTGAGTCACCTCACAAAGAAAGCACCCTCTCCTAATAACTTCCTACATCCTATCCCAAGAACAGAACATATTTTATCACAACCATCCATCCAAATATCCCTCGCTTCAAATACCCCTGTCCTCCTTGAAATTACATTGGATGCCTGTTCCATATTTCACGTACATGATACCGCCATTTGTGGCGTTATATCGCTGTGTGATCCCACTCACGCTTTAACATGTGAAGCATTTCCTATTCTGCTGCATCATTTCCCCAGTATTAGCACAATTATATCCTATCCCATCATCTCTACACTTGGAATAATGTGACATATTCCCTCCCGATACAGCAGGTTCCCAAGTGTGTCCCACTTTCGCTTTCCTTCTCGTGATCTCATGATCCATTTCCATCCGCCTGTTTAACTGCAATTGGCTATAAATCCACCTAACATCGTCAACAGGCCAACTTACTCAAGTTCAGATTCACCAAACAGAGCATCAGTGTCAAAAATATCATCAGATATTGCACCATTACCACATGAAGATCACATGTTTTAATAATATCATCAATAATAATATATTTTCACCCTTAAATATTTGCTTTAACAACAATAAATTTAAAAAAAGCTTTCGTCTTGAAAGGGTGGCCAGCCCGAACACAGTAAAGACAGTAATGGAAAATAAATTTCTTTTCATACGACCAATCTGCTGATGTAAGCGTTGTCGTAAGGCTATGACTAAGCCATTCCTTCCGATTTCGTTTCTTCTTTAAGTAAAAGTGCAGCTACGAAATGAATTATGCTGGGGAGCGTCTCTGAAGTTTGGAAAGTAAGTGATAGGTAGTGGTATATTTTGCGTATCTGGACACCTAGAATAGAAATCAATGTAAAAATGACAGTGCCAAGTGTTAAAGGAGCACCTCAATTTATTCAAAAATAGAAAACACAAACATAAAATTGAGCATTTTTTAAATAAAATCTTGCCGTACTATGCCAGTAGACTGATCTGAAATAATATTTTATTTACATTCTAGTTGTATCTAATAATTAATTTGTAATATTTCCACGTTTAAAAGCAGGTTTAAATAAGAAAAAATGAAAACGGATCATCTCAAATAAGAAAATACATACGGATGTGGTAAAACAAAGGAAGTAGAACACATGTTTTCTACATCGGCAGTCGTGAGTTCCATTCTAGAAAGGATCAATTTTTTAACTGGAATGAGGGGAGCCCAAGTGACTTAAAAACAAAATTTAAAACGACTGATGGCAAATGGTGTGCCACAGACCTCAGAGGAAAGACAAAGAGTAAACAGAGAGAAACTGTCAAGATGTGGGAACACTTATTGGGCCCATTACTGTCGGGACACATAAGCTTATTTGTTTTATGCTATGTTTTTTAATCTTTATTAGGTCGACCTTCTTCAATGCGTACGGCGCGCGATAATTATTCTCTAATGTGTTACGTTTTACGGAGATGCTAGTTTCCGCAATTCTTGTCTTACATATGTTCTGTGTGGACCTTTTAACAGGCTCATTAATAGATCTCTTCGTTATGTGCTGTGCATGTCGTATATTCATCGCAGTTTAGTGCACATCTGTTAATTTAGGAAACGATACTATTTTCCTGCTTAATTACAGTTTTGGGAATGATGTCTTCAAACCAAAGAAAGGTACTGTCTTAATACAAGACCAGCATCAACTCCAAACCCATACATATTACAAAAACGTGTGTGTGTGTACGTGTGTATGTGCGTGTGTATGTGTGTGTGTGTGTGCGTGCGTGCGTGCGTGCGTGCGTGTCCCACATCTCCTCCTAAATCATTCGACCGATTTCAACCAAACTTAGTATACACATCCCTTACTTCCAGGTAACCATCGCCGTGTGCATAATAACAACTTACCTATCATAGTTCAGGAGATATGACGTCATAAACAATGAGCTGTCTGAAAAATTCCCGTATCAAAAATGTCATTTATATTTATTACTTCAGCGCTACTCTATTCGCAATAAATTATGCACACGGTATCGACATGTCCCGTTAAATGCATCAACGAAATTATATCGTGGTACCACACATAGTTCAGGAGATGACGTCATAAATGTTGAGATGCGTGGAAGGTTGGTGCATTGTGCATGACGTTTAAATTTATTACTTGTTTACTACTAAATTCACTCGCAACGCATTTCGCAGACGGTATCCACATATGACGATGAATGTACCTACAAAATTATATCATTGTACGACATATACGTCAGGTGATATGATGATAAAACTGAGAGCATGAAAAACTGCCGCATCATGCAAGACGTTTAGATTTATTACTTCTTTGCTACTAACTCCATTCGCAACACATCTCATAGACAGTATCCATATATGTCCTAAATGTACGTATACAAGTACATCTTTGCACGACACATAATTCAAAAGATAATCAATTAGTTACACGTTCCATGTGCCATTTTGCACCATAGATCGTAATCGTGTGGAATGACTGTACGGTTACATTCTAAACATTTCTAAGACATACATATGTGAGTCAGCAATTCCTATCCACCATCTTTTACACATTACAGTAGTAGAAATTCTTCTACGCAATAGAAGGACTTGTCAAGGAGAAACTTTCTCAGTTTGTTATTAAATTTTACTTTTTTGTCTGTCAGACATTTTATATCACTGGGTAAGTGATCAAAACTTTTGGTGCAGCACTGTGTACACCTTTTTGTGCCAAAGACAACCTTAATGTGGAGTAATAAATATCATTTTCCCTTCGTTATCGTACAAATAATTATGTACCTGATTGTTCCTTTTGAACAATAGTGGATTATTTACAAAAAACACCGTGAGGGAATAAATATAATTAGTATGAGTGTTGCAATAAGCAGTAGTCCCAATTCCTTAAACAGATATCTACAAGATGGTCGTGAGTGAGCACCACATATTATTCATAAAGAATGTTTTTGCACAAGGAAAACTTTCTTTCCTAAAGATGAGTTACCGCAGAACATTACTGAATGAAAATATGCAAACTATGTAAACTTACTGATTTGTTCCTCCCAAAGATTTGCAATGGTTCTAAGCACAAATGTGACTGAACTAAGTAGTAATTCCTATCCACCACCTCTTAAACACTACAGTAGTAGAAGGACTTGCCAAGGATAATCTTGCTCAGTGTGTTCCAAAACGTGTTTTTGGCTGAACTAAGTTGTTTTAAGAGCTCCAGAACGTGTTTTCTCCAATTTAAATCACCAGTATGAACCCCTAAGAATTTGGAAATTTCTGCCTTCACCATGTATTACACTTATCTTTGGTGTGGTACGTTTAGATGCGCAGAACTGAATATGTTGTGTCTTTTTAAAATTGAGGATGAGACGATTTGCAGAAAACCAGTCAATGATACTTTTAAGAACTTAGTTTACCATTTCATCTGTTTCTGTATGTATGCTTGGATTGATTGCAATGCTAGTGTTACCTGCAAAAAGAACTAAATCTGTTTGTAGATGGAATATCGTTTACGTATATGACGAACAGTAGTGAACCTAAGGCTGAAACTTGAGGTCCTGCATACCTGATTTCTTCCCAGTGAGAATTATTTCACTGGACTATAGTGCTTTAATTACTAAGTACAATTTTCTTCATTCTTTTGGTTAGATAAGACGTTATCCGTTGGTTGGCTATACCATCAGTCCCATAATGCGTCAATTTATCTAGGAGAATATACAGTCTAATGTCTTCGAGAGGTCGCAGAAAATACGAACCGGCGCTACTTCACCGTTTAATACTTGTAAAATCTGGTGAGTGAACGTGTAAATGGCATTCTGAGTAGAGCAACCCTTCTGAACCCCAAACCGTGATTTGCTAAGGATACCGCTGTTGCTAAGGTGAGATACTATTGAAGAATATATCATCTTTTCAAAAATGTTGGAGAATGATGTCAGAAGTGAAACAGGACAGTAGTTATTGACATCTCTGTTATCACATTTCTTGAAGAGGGGTTTAACAACGACATAATTCAGTCTCTCTGGAAAAATGCCTTGAGGTAGTGATGCATTACGTATCTCAGTTAAGACTGGTCTTATGACGTAAAACATTAGGAAGGGTGAAAAAATGGCGCTTCACGCGTGACGTTTTAATACGTTTACTCTTTACTACTACGGCACTTCTACAGTCGAATCAACTTAAAGAAATCCCTGATACATGGCAACATGGCAGCCCTTTTGACAGCTTTCAACTGCGGAACGTAAATGACTGTAGGTGAAAACAATGGCCGTCTATAGAGCTACGAAGAGGCGTTACCATAGAGATGTTTAGAAAATCGCGTTGTAGTCACACGGAGCGCCTGTGATTATAGATTTGTACACATGCACATTTCTTAGTACGACTGTTCCACGACATCACAGGTGTTTCAGGAATACATGGAAATGAAATTTTTTCGATATTATACCACAAACACGATTCATTTTTTGTTTCAGTTTCTAATAGAAAATTCCCTAATGAATGCCCGGTCAATGCCGGGTTGGTCTGCTAGTAGTATTATAAATACAACGTGGAAGGGTCTTTTGTTGACGTCAGACATACAAACAACAGGCCAAAACCCCACTGTATTGAGTACATGGCTCTACAAATACTTCAGTTCAACTGACGTAATGTTAATTACAGTAGTCTCTTGTGTCATGTTCGTGTGCCTGATGTCAACAAAGACCACACCATGTTATATTTATAATGATTTGTTGATCTGATGATGATCTACATTCTTGAATCAAACCGTTGTGACCACTTTCTAAGTAGTGTGATGATCCATCTCTGGAACACAATATAGCAGCGATTCTGCTTAACATAGATTGACAAGATCTCAATAGGTGTTTGGAGACATACAGCACCAGATGTCTAAGCGTAGACCAAGTAATTTCCGTAAATTTCGGGAAGGTGGTCTCTGGATGCTATTCTATCACCTGTTAACGTCCCAGTGTGTTCCATCTGGCTCAGAGCAGACGAATTTGGTGGCCTTGATATCAAAGTGAGTTCAGTGTCATGCTCTTCGAACCGAGGTACCACGATCTTGGTCTTGAGACAGGTGCTGTTGTTCTTTTGGAAGACACCATCGCTGTCGGGGAAAACATCTAGCGCTACAGTCCGGAACCGAGCGACCGCTATGGTCGCAAATTCGAATCTGCCTCTGGCATGAATGTGTGTGATGTCCTTAGGTTAGTTAGGTTTAAGTAGTTCCAAGTTCTGGGGGACTGATGACCTCAGAAGTTAAGTCCCATAGTGCTCAGAGCCATTTGAACCATTTGAAAACATCTAGCACGGAGGGTTGCAATTGGTCTGGAATAATGTTCACGTAGCCTACAGCTACCAGGGTGCCTTCGATTACTACCCCATGTCCCATGGAAGTCCTCATAACATAATACTGTTCCCACTGACTTGTGTCCGTCTCACTGAGCCTGTTTCGAACTGATAAAACAAGAAACGAGTGTCATCTGATCAATTGGCAAGCCTTTGACCTTCATATTCTGTGAAGAAAAGTGGACCTCCAATAACTCGTGGTTTCACCAGCCTTCAACCACATTCCATACATGCTCACGATAGTAGCTTGTAAACAGCATATCAGGTTCGCCGTTTCTCAGATGCTTATTCCAAGGCTCCAGGCCATAAGAATCTGCCTTTAGTCAAAGTCGCATATGTTCCCATTTCCCCATTTCTGGCCCTTATAGTCGCTACAATTATTCCCCATTCGTACCTGCTCCACTTATATAATTTCTGTACTGCGTTACGTGCCCGTAACGTCAATAGGCGGCATTTCGTTTCGCGGTGGGCAGTGGTCATAAAATGGTGTTTCAGCTCATCGATGAATAGAACTTAGTAGCTCACCTACTTACCTGGGCGCACGAATCCAAGCCAGTTCATTTCCCCGTTTCTTAACCTCTTCCGTTGCTCTCTGTCGTTGCCGATGTGCTCGTGGATTGCCAGGGTTTTTCTAACTCCACTCATCCACCTCAATTTTGGTCTCCCAAGGGATCATATACCCTTCACGGGTTTCCTACGTATAAACAAGACTAGTTGAAAATAAAGTAATTATTGACATTGCCGCTGTTGGCAGTTTTACAGCCATTCCTGAATCATTTGTGAACTGTAGAGCTCTGCAAAAAATGGTGTCACGATTACAGAATAACCCAAGTTAAATGTTAGAGTATAAGTGGGACAGCGTTCTACGAAACTTGTTGGGAGGCACGCATGTTTGTTCGTGGAGAGCCACACAGGTGACCAGGATGTTTGCTACAGATGATGCTCCGGACGCAGTTGGAAGCGAGTTATCACTTGAAGATCACCCAAAGCTATCACTTGTCAAAAGGCCAAGCACGGTGAGGATCAATGTCCGTTTATGATGGGAAGTACTTCGAAATTATACAGAAGTGAAAGGGATCACTTGTAGTTGGAATGTTACTGAAAGGTAATGAAGCAGATCCGAGTGGAAAACGGCTGTTAATAAGAGTGAAAAGGACAGTCTGTCTCAAATAGCAGTGTAGCGTATTTAATTTGCTGTTAGAAACAAGTAACAGCGTAGAATTTGTCTCCTCTTAATTTGCCCACGGCGCCATTGATTGAGTAGTTGCGCCAAGTGACCATTGGTTCAGTAGACGGCACAACAAGTGCAACGGATGCATTTGTCTTGAGCTAGAACCCCAGGTAACAGTGACTAGAAAAAGAACCAGATTGATCTTGTCTCGTGATAGCGGGAAGTCTACGTGTACCATCACGCCGGGTGATACGCCAGTATGGCGATGACGAATACACGTTTCCAATGTGCGTTCACCGCGATGTCGCCAAACACGGATGCGACCTTCATGATGCTGTAAACAGAACCTGGATTCATCCGAAAAAATGACGGTTTGCCATTCGTGCACACAGGTTCGTCATTGAGTACACCATCGCAGGCGCTCCTGTCTGTGATGCAGCGTCAAGGGTAACTGCAGCCATGGTCTCCGAGCTGATAGCCCATGCCGCTGCAAACGTCGTCAAACTGTTCATGCAGATGGTTGTTGTCTTGCAAACGACCCCATCTGTTGACTCAAGGATCGAGACGTGGCTGCGCGATCCGTTACAGCCGTGCGGATAAGATGCCTGTCATCTCGACTGCTAGTGATACGAGGCTGTTGGGATCCGGCACGGCGTTCCGTATTACCCTCCTGAACCCTCCGATTCCATATTCTGCTAACAGTCATTGGATCTCGACCAACGTGAGCAGCAATGTCGCGATACGAGAAACCGCAATCGCCATAGGCTACAATCCGACCTTTGTCAGAGTCGGAAACGTGATGGTACACGTTTCTCCTCCTTACACGAGGCATCATAATAACGTTTCACCAGGCAATTCCGGTCAACTGCTGTATGTGTATGAGAAATCGGTTGGAAACATTCCTCATGTCAGCACGTTGTAGGAGTCGCCACCGGCGCCAACCTTGTGTGAATGCTCTGAAAAGCTAGTCATTTGCATATCACAGCATCTTCTTCCTGTCGGTTAAATTTCGCGTCTGGAGGACGTCATCTTCGTGGTGTAGCAGTTTTAATGGCCAGTAGTGTATTAAGGGTGGTTTACGTATATACGTTAGGAGATTTGTAGGTACGGCACCTCACACATAAATAAGTCTGATGGTAAAGAAACTTGTTTAAAGAATTCATACCATTATGCTACTTTGGCCGATCAACGTCCCTGTCAAAGGTCCTTGTCTGTTCCCATCACCAACCCTTAGCACCAAGGAAGTTTTTCTCCCTCTGGACTCCATTTGAACGATTAATTAGGGGAAACATAAGCGAACAATATTGTAGTTATCGTCCTGACTGCTCTACGAAGGCTACAGCAACTCTGTTATACTGATAGCTTTGACCTGCGCTGGGACCTGACGGTATTAATTTTCCCTCGAAGGTCAGTTCTCGGATCACCATATGAGGTTATATGCAACGGTCTCGAATAAGCACTTTCGCCAAAACTTTCCACCGGAGTACGGGTTTCCAACTTTGGTCGACACGGGCGTTTCCCCGATATTCACACACCAGAGTCAGCACCGTGTTCAACCTAAGGGCCAACATATCTCCAAACTAATCGTAGGAAATGTGGCGCCGGACGGGAAACTGATCAGCAAAGTGCGGAACCCTTTCCTGTGGGGCGCAGGTGTTCTGGGGGGGTTATAAAAAGGGAACAGCCGTGGCTTTGTTTGCGCGGTAACGGCGCCGGCAACTCATTTGGGCGGCGCGTCGGGTAACTCGCCTACCTACCTGGCCGGCGGCGTCCCAGCGCGCGGGTCGCCGGCCGCAGCGCTGATTGCCACCGGACCCGCCGACGCCGCGTTAATCAAGCGGAGTGAGGGCGCCTGTGTTTGCAGTTCCCATCGCAATTACCGGTTGCCCGGGCGACGCGAGTTACCGCGCGCCGCCGGTTGGGAAATTACCCGCGCGCCGCCCTGCGCCTGCAGATGACGGCTGCGCCGCCGGGCCCACGTGTCCTGTCTGTCTGGCACGTGCGGGTAACTCCGCCACCGCCAACCTGTCGCTAAACACGTGTCGCCGACAAGGCAGCGCTCTCGCTGTTGCTGCTACGGAGGTATATGCACGCTGCAACTGTAAGGTAAAAGAGTCGTAGGTAGAGGGTAATTACGAGGGATTGGCATATTGCTTTTTAATTATCACTTAGATAGGAACAAGTTACGTAATTACTTTTTTGTTTGTGGGAGGTAGCTAGGGCGACCACAGGTTTATGGGTTTTAAAAGAGATGACTAACATATGAGCACCTTTTACGGGAAGTTTAAGGGAGATTTGGTAACAGTAAATTTCAGCTTCACAACTCGTCGCATTTTCTTGGAATGCGTGACAA
Source organism: Schistocerca americana (assembly GCF_021461395.2). Taxonomy (NCBI): domain Eukaryota; kingdom Metazoa; phylum Arthropoda; class Insecta; order Orthoptera; family Acrididae; genus Schistocerca; species Schistocerca americana. Next base: position 424,935,254 of record NC_060122.1, read on the forward strand.
TGGGAATATAAATATATAGAAAGTGACATATTTTGTTAATTTTTACTCTATTATGTCACACGGTATCATATTTTGTGGTACGTCCACTACCCTAGAGAAAGTTTTTAGAGTTCAAAAGCGTTTAATAAGAATAATCAGAAATGAGTATTACATTCAAGCATTCTAAATATCTTAATTTTATCCATTGTTTTTCAGTGTTTCGTCCGCGACTGTTTTACTTTCGTAAAATGAAAAACAGTCGCGGACGAAACACTGAAAAACCGTGTACAAAATTTAGCTATATTTGCCTAGCCAGGCACTACGAACAGTGTACTCATTTAAAAATACGAAACTTAAGCTACCAAAAGTGATTTGTAGTGTCAAATTTAACAAAGAATACGTATCTCATGGTTTTATTCCAAACTACATTTACATTACGAAAAAGTGGCGTTCACAAGCAGCCAGAATAGCTACGAAAAAATTCGAGAACAGCTGGTTACGTACAGAAATCAAACTACAGCACAAGCAAAAACAAGAACTTAATAGATCTCTTTACCACCTACATCTAGAGTTAACTAGCATACTACATCCATTAGAAATGTATTATGTAGACGAATATGTTACAACCTTGTGCACAAAAGTTAGAACTACTATAACTGATAAACATACAAAAAAACTTGAATCCCTTAAAGAAAAATATGACAGTGCCCATAATAATGTAACTTCTAAAACACAGACTTTCTATGAAAGAGTTATCAACGAAACCAACATTAGCTTCACAAGCACAGAACAAGGTTTACCGAACAAAGGTCTTAAACACTATATTAAACCAAAATCTAATCATCATAATTTAAAAAACCTCATAGTTGATACAAAGAAAGCTGCAGATACGGCCAACCTTAACCACAATGAACAGATTGTCTTAGCACATAATGTTAATGAAATTATCCAAAAAGAAGAGAAGAAATCAAAACAACACTCCAACCCAACTTTTGAAGAAAACAAAGTGTTGAAACAACTGAAACACAAACTCAATGAACATGATGCTCTTGTTGTGAAATCAGATAAAGGAAATTCCACGGTCATCCCTTATAAAAATCATTACATTACTAAAACTCTTAATTTTTTCTCAGAAAATAACTTTACTGAACTGAACCATGATCCAACCACTAAGTTTCAAAAAAAATTGAAGAAAATGCTTAACCAATGTAACTTCCTCCTGTCTGATAAACAAATAAAAAGTTGCACATTAGTGAATCCCACTGCCCCCAAACTCAGAGCACAGCCAAAGATTCATAAACAGAACTCTCCAATTAGACCAATTGTTAACTCCAAGATCACACCTGCATATAAGCTTTCACAGTTGTTAAATAATATCCTCAGAGAATTTTACACTTTTGTAACTGCATACGCAATAAAAAATGCACATCAGTTAACAACACTCATCAAAGATGTAAAAATCCCTGGAGAAGCTAGATTTGCCTCATTTGACATTATCAAATATACCTGTTAAGGAGACAATTGAAATTATTAGAAAAAATCTCATCACACAAAAAACTAACCATACCAGGGATTACAGAGTTGGTAGATCTACTTGAACTAGTACTGTCCCACAACTACTTTTCATTTAATAATAAAATCTATCAACGGAAAGAAAGCTTAGCTATGGGTAACTGCACGTCAAGTTTCCTAGCTGACATTTTCATCAACCACTTAGAGAATAAGTTCTTCAATGGAGAAAATAAACTTGTTCAAAAAATTATGTATTACAAGAGATATGTAGATGACACACTATTCTTATTTGATGGCGCTAAAGATGAACTTGAAGAACTCCTCACATCATTCAACTCACTCCACAATAAAATAAAGTTCACAATAGAACATGAAACAAATCAATCCATAAATTTCTTAGACCTCACAATTGTGAATAAACAACAAGAACATAACTTGAACATTTACCGAAAACCAACTTACACTGACATCACAATACATGAATCTTCATACCACCCAAACACACATAAGTATGCTGCATTTAGATCAATGTTGAACAGGGAACATACATTACCTTTAAAACCCAAATCACTAACACAAGAAATAGATACTACCAAAACAATTGCAGTCAATAGTGGTTACTCTATAAAATCAATTGATAAACTATCTAGAAAAATTCAGAGCAGCATCACTCACAAAAATACCGAAAAGAAAACTACCGACAGAAAACAAATCTTCACCAGCATTCCATACTTAGGCACAGTATCACAAAAAATAGCTAACTTATTCAAAAAAAATATTAAAATATCTTTCTCCACAAACAGCAAACTTGGACACCACTTACCTCACACAGTGAACCCAAACAAGCCAATAACACAACACAGTGGAATATATAAATTACAATGTAGTAGTTGCCCTGCATTTTAGATAGGAAAAACTGGAAGAACCTTCCACACACAGTATAAAGAACACACCGACGCCTTTCGACTAAAACATTTTGAAAAATCTACAATAGCTAATCACACGTATATTAATAAACACAGGCTTGATGACATCCAAAACAGCCTAACTGTACTTCACACAGAACCCAACAGTAAAAAACTTAATCTACTAGAACAGTTAGAAATAATGCTACACAAAGAAAAATACTCCGAAAACTTGTTGAATGAACAAACAGAGTTTAACAACCACAATTTTTTCTACACCTTTAAAAGTTTGTTTTTTCCTGAGGAATCAAATCTATAATAGTACAAACAGCTGACAACCTACAACATGGTGCCAAATAATTATTTTAATAATACCTGTGTACTAGTAATACTATACCATATTATCTTCTGCGAAACAACAAAATCGATTATATTTAGAAGTAGAACATCTGTATCAATGAGAATCTTTGGCATGTTTACGTTCTGCTACTACAATGTGCGAAAAAGTGTGTGACTACGTATATATCTCAGTATGTACTGCAAAATTTAAGATGTGTGTTGTGTATACCAACTGCACAACAGAAGCACACATCATAAAATGTTAAACTGTAAGTTAGATTCATATTATTAACGCTGTGAAACTTATATCTACAATATACCATGTTGTAACACAAAAATGTAATATCAACAGGCAAACAACTAAAAAACCTGATGTAAATCACTAAAAAGCACCTGAAGATGAGCCTCCAGGGCTCGAAATGCATAGTACAGTAAATAAACGCAACTTGTGACTGAAGGCGGTTTGTTGTTCATTTTACATTCTAAATATGTTTGTTATGTTTTCTGACATGCTCTACACCTACGAGAACCCCTTTATTTTTGGGTCTCTGGAATGGAAAATAATCAAATCTAAACAAAACAGTTGGTTCACCACCAATAATACACAAATATAATCACAATAAAAAACAAAGTTGCCCTTATATATGTATTATATGTACTCTACAAGTACTTATTTATAGAAGCTGCAGAATTCTGCTGTGTTTTAACTTCCTGTGCAAATTTAAAAAAAACACTTTGCAATTATAATCAAACTTGATTTTAATCATAAGTTCTGACTAATCAGTTTTAAACTGATGCTGTTTCTCTGATCAGCCGAATTTTAGTTCACAAGAGAGCAAACTCTCTCGAAGCATTGCGAAATATTGTTTTTGTGTGAGTCATCTGAGAAAAATTAACGTAACGCACCAGTTTAAACATGGACGTCTCTAGGATCCTCTTTCGCGAGTCCTTGTTACTTTCGTGTGTTGTCTGTTCCACAGGCGGTGATTAGTACGGGGCGAGCGCATCCGCGGTTTGCCACTACTGGCATCCCCCTCTCAAGACTTCTCTAGAAGTATAGGCTGTGTCATTCTCTCCACGCTCCTCACATTCCTTTGAGCCAACCAAATCGTTTTCTTTTTCTTGAACACGAACAGAAAACACTCTACGTCGACAACAGTATCGATTATTATATGAACTCTTTGCGAGATCTGTTCCCCATGAAACTTGAATTATCGCTAGGACTTCTAGGGATTAATATTCGCAACAGTGATCACTGACGAAATATACGTGAGAAACAGGCGGTCAATATGGGAGCTGGGAGGATTAAAAAAAGTATTGCCGTACTGCAGGAGATCCTGCGAAGTACGGCAAAGTTAATCAGCCTATAGTCACATGTCTGAGGTTCTAGTACACACAGAAATCACCGAGCCACACTACCGTAACATTCCGCTAGGGGAATTCTTCATGTCTATATGTTTATTTCTCAACATTGTCACCTTGGAGATGAACATATTTCTCCCAACGGAAGACCGGTTTATTGCAATATTGCATTATAAAATTGCAAAATTTCTCTGTCCATGAATGTGAAATCGTACCGGAATGATTGAACTGCCTAGACTATCACACACCCCTTAAGAACTGATGTAAAATTTTAATTGCCCAGCGCAATCGCTGTCTCAAAAATGGCCGTAACATGCAATCATCAGGTGCGGAATTGCTATGAAATCCTACTGAATGACTAATTTTACTCAATCGACGAATAATAATTAATTAATTAAAAGAAACTACAAGATACTTCAAATTAAATACAAATAAAATTAAATTGATGTTTGATTATCTAAAAGCAATGACATAGCAAAAGGCTCAGCAAATGACTGTTAGGAAAAGTGATTGCAATGTATGAAGCAATTGGGAGAACGCTATCTAGCTGCACAGTCAATCACTAATACAAATGCAACCCACCAAATGTTTTAGTTACTTCAGTGGTTGACTGAATAATGAATGAAAACGATACTATGGCTGAAACCGGAATTAACGGTACTCTTACAACGGTATGTTCCCTTCGCAAACATCAGTGCCCACCTATTGCCAGTGGTGAGGCATACTGTTACCAGTCTACTAAGAGTTTAACTCGGCCGTGCATGGCCGCATGTGAAGAATTAGAATTTACATCTACATCTAAATCTACATCCATACTCCGCAAGCCATCCGCAAGCCACCTGACGGTGTGTGTCATAGGGTACTTTGAGTATCTCTATCGATTCTCCCTTCTATTACAGTCTCGTATTGTTCGTGGAAAGAAAGATTGTCGGTATGCCTCTGCGAGGGCGCTAATCTCTCTGATTTTATCCTCATGGTCTCTTCGCGAGATATACGCAGGAGGGAGCTGCTTGACTCCTCGGTGAAGTTATGTTCTCGAAACTTCAACAAAAGCCCGTACCGAGCTACTGAGCGTCTCTCCTGCAGAGTCTTCCCCTGGACTTTATCTATCATCTCCGTAACGCTTTCGCGATTACTAAATGATCTTATAACGAAGCACGCTGCTCTCCGTTGGATCTTCTCTATCTCTTCTATCAACCCTATCTGGTACGGATCCCACACCGGTGAGCAGTATTCAAGCAGTGGGCGAACAAGTGTACTGTAACCTATTTCCTTTGTTTTCGGATTCCATTCCCTTACGATTCTTCCAACGAATCTCAGTCTGGCATCTGCTTTACCGACGATCAACTTTATATGATCATTCCATTTTAAATCACTCCTAAAGCGTACTCCCAGATAATTTATGGAATTAACTGCTTCCAGTTGCTGACCTGCTATATTGTAGCTAAATGATAAAGGATATTTCTTTCTATGTATTCGCAGCACATTACACTTGTCTACATTGAGATTCAATTGCCATTCCCTGCACCATGCGTCAATTCGCTGCAGATCCTTCTGCATTTCAGTACAATTTTCCATCGTTACAACCTCTCGATATACCACAGCATCATTCGCAAAAAGCCTCAGTGTACTTCCGATGTTATCCACAAGGCCATTTATGTATATTGTGAATAGCAACGGTCGACATCTTTCCATTGAGAATGACATGCTGCGTTCTGTTATCTAGGAACTCTTCAATCCAATCACACAATTGGTCTGACAGTCCATATGCTCCTACTTTGTTCATTAAACGACTGTGGGGAACTGTATCAAACGCCTTGCGGAAGTCAAGAAACACGGCATCTGCCTGGGAACCCGTGTCTATGGCCTCTGAGTCTCGTGAACGAATAGCGCGAGCTGGGTTTCACACGATCGTCTTTTTCGAAACCCAAGCTGATTCTACAGAGTAGATTTCTAGTCTCCAGAAAAGTCATTATACTCGAACATAATACGTGTTACAAAATTCTACAACTGATCGACGTTAGAGATATAGGTCTATAGTTCTGCACATCTGTTCGACGTCCCTTCTTGAAAACGGGGATGACCTGTGTCTTTTTCCAATCCTTTGGAACGCTACGCTCTTCTAGAGACCTACGGTACACCGCTCGTCAGGATTCAGACACCCTGAAGTCCCATACACTGTCTGAAATCAGTGTTCCCGACGTCTAAAACCAGTGATCTTTCATCTTCCATATCCAAACCAAGAGTGTCCGTATTTACTTGTCCCTGCGCCCGATTCTGCTGGTTACGCCATTCGAGCCACATCTATTCGCCAGGAAATATGTCAGTTTCCGTCACTAGTGCGATCACATTTAATAAATTTCCACCACAGAATTTCTCCAGCTGCGGGTCAATCAGAGCACATCTTCCTCTCCAGTTTGCTCTACAAATTCCCATTTGATGCCAGTAGGCTGCTGACGAATCAAAGCGTTTTTGTGGCGTTTTGAATTTCCAGAAGCCTAACTAACATGGTGGGAATTCTATGAGGCATGTCTTTCCACCATGTAGGTGCAGACATTCCAAGACTTGGAAGTACTCACCATAAATCATTAGGTGACAATCAGCATTTGAGACTACCGCCGTCTGCCTTCTACAGAGCCGAAAAGTGCTGAATACTGCTAACCCCATATTAACCTGATTGACAGAGTTCCGTGAGCGCTGTCAGGTGGCCCCTCCACTCGCATAATCTGGAACAAAGCCTCTGAATGCTGTATGGCTCCCTTGTTGCTCTATGAAATCTGCGCAAACTGAGCGGTTCTCACGCATATTACTAATTGGACTACATGCCTCTACTGAGAACCACTTCAGTTTTATAAAATACATTCCTCAGCACTAAATAATGTCATGAGCCTTTAAGCATGATGAAACTAAATTGTCCTACCTATCACCAGTCATTCCAAGGGGCAGATGAATTTAGCATATAAATAGAAATATGCAAGGCAGACTGACGGCTTGTAACCTTTCATAACCTCACACTTACACAGTAATTTTTCGTGGGAGTTGTCCTACTGGAGTATGGTAGTGGGCAACACTAAGAAAATTTCTAGAAACTGTCATCTATCATGATTGAAATATGCAGCAGGGACGGAAACATAATACGCGCTCCATGTCCAACCACAGGATAGCCCTCTCAAGCACACAACTGGAATAAATGTAAACTGGTCTAATGTTGATTATACACAATATATGCAACAGAAAACTAACTAGTAGAATAATGAACTACGTAGCAATTTATGACTGACCTGCTAGTACAATTACTAATTGTTTAGAGTTACAGTTTGATACAAAGTTATCAGCAAGGACACTGGCATAATTATAGGGGTACTGTGTTGGAAATACGTGTATACTGTACGAAGATGACAAATAGCTATTCACATAGGACTTCACAATCCAAGTTATTCTTGCTTAATTAAGTTATAATTTCTGCCTCTTTCACATAGAGGGATGATGTACAGAAATATAGTATTAGTTATGAACTAGTGGAACTGTAAACAATAAAAAATTTAGAAAACCCACTGACCATGCGCCATCTACTAATGTATGTCTGAAAGACTATCTCCACGGTTTCACACCTGGATTAGGTCTAGGGACATGCAACAGGACGGCAAGAACACAATAACACTGTAAGCAGTTTAAATATTTTCAGAGTGGTTGCATATACAGTCTTACACACAACAAAAGGAAATTTGAATGTTATTTCTTCCAACAGTTTTCCATTGTGTACAGTGAAGTGTTACACCACATTTTTCAATGATTTAGCGAATTCCTATCGGAGGTTTGTGATTTATTGTCTTATACGCTGTAAGACAAAGCCGGCCGGTGTGGCCGTGCGGTTAAAGGCGCTTCAGTCTGGAACCGCGTGACCGCTACGGTCGCAGGTTCGAACCCTGCCTCGGGCATGGATGTGTGTGATGTCCTTAGGTTAGTTAGGTTTAATTAGTTCTAAGTTATAGGCGACTGATGACCTCAGAAGTTAAGTCGCATAGTGCTCAGAGCCATTTGAACCATTTTTTTGTAAGACAAAATAAGCGACGCACCAAGAAGGAATTATCCAAGAGGACAGAAATCAATATACCTGATGTACATGTACAGACAAACAAATGATTACAATTTCAGAAAAGTTGGATGATTTATTCAAGGGAAAGGTGCTCGCAAATTGAGCAAATCAACAACGGATTTGTTCACCTCTGACTATTACGCAAGCAGTTGTTTGGCTCGGCATTGATTGATACCCTTGTTGGATGTCCTCCTGTGGGATATCGTGTCAAATTACTCCAATTACAGCGTTAGAACGCCAAAATCCCGAGCATGTCCAAATGCTCCAAACGTTCTCAATTTGGGAGAGAATCAGCGACTTCGCTGGCCAAGGTATGGTTTGGCAAGCACGGAGACAAGCATTATAAACTATTGCTTAAATGTAAGCCCAGCAATGAAAGGAAACAAAAGGGCAGGTAGAATATCGTCGACGTACCGTTGTCCCATAAGGGTGCCGCGAATGACAACCAAAGGGGGCCTGCCCAAACCATGACTCCTGGTTGTCGGGCCATATGGCGGGCGATAGTCAGGCTGGTATCCCACTGCTGCCCACGGCGCCTCAAGGCATGTTTTCACTGTTTATGGGCGCGCAGTTGGAGTCGGGACTCATCACTGAAGACAGTTCTACTCCAGTCAATAAGATCCCTGGCCGAAGTCGAGAGTGGAGACGCCTCGATCCTGTGCGATTCCGGCATGTCGCCCGCTATACGGCCCGACAAACAGAAGTGGTCTGGGGTGCCACTTCTTTTCACAGCAGGACACCGCTGATTGTCACCCGCGGCATCCTCACACCACAGTGGTACGATTACCATGTACTACGTCCCACTTTGCTGCCCTTCATGGCAAGCCATCCTGTGCTTAATTTCAGTAAGATAATGTCCACTTGCACACGGCGATACTTCAGAAATAAAAAGTAGAGCCGCAGTATTAATGGCACTTCTTGCTTTTTGTCGAAAACTGACATTTTTGAAACCATGGCTGCACGCAAAATTGAAGCTGACCCTTGGAAAGAAGAAAAGAGTAATCCACTCTTAATAATGCTACTGATTTACACATACAGGGCCATTACCGGTTTCGAATCGACAGGTTATTGTTCAGACCGCTGTTTACATTTATATTACATACAGTATGTTGCTCTTTGCATCAGTCGCAAAAAAAAAAAAAAAAAAAAAAATCGAACAACTAGTATTGTGAACAACAGCAGTTGTAGTAAGAGTATAAACATGAACAGGCTTCTGAAGATGAACCTATCGCTCCGAAACAGGTAACGGCGTTGTTTGTGTAAATAAATATCGTTAATCACTGTGGCTGGTTGCTGTTTTTCTATTTTCAACAATCAATTTGTAGAAACCTTCGTGTTGGCTCTTACAAGGGAACCTCCCCATCGCACCCCCCTCAGATTTAGTTATAAGTTGGCACAGTGGATAGGCCTTGAAAAACTGAACACATATCAATCGAGAAAACAGGAAGAAGTTGTATAGAACTATGAAAAAAATAAGCAAAATATACAAACCGAGTAGTCCATGAGAAGATTAGCAACATCAAGGATAATCTAAGCTCAAGAGCGCCGTGGTCCCGTGGTTAGCGTGAGCAGCTGCGGAACGGAAGGTACTTGGTTCAAGTCTTCCCTCGAGTGGAAAGTTTTAATTTTTTATTTTCAGACAGTTATTATCTGTCTGTCCGTCCGTCCGATGCGATCACTTTTTTGGGAGTGATTATCACATCGACAAGAAAACCTAAATCGGGCAAGGTAGAAGAATCTTTTTACCCATTTGCAAGTGTACAAGTTAGGTGGGTCGACAACATATTCCTGTCATGTTTTCGGTTCCCATTGGAGAGGCACGTCCTTTCGTCTACTAATCGCACGGTTTTGCGGTGCGGTCGCAAAACACAGACACTAAACTTATTACAGTGAACAGAGACGTCAATGAACGAACGGACAGATCATAACTTTGCGAAAATAAAATTCTCACTCGAGGGAAGACTTGAACCGAGGACCTTTCGTTCCGCAGCTGTTCACGCTAACCACTGGACCACGGCACTCCCAATCTAGTGTTGTCCTTGTATTGCTTATATTGCACATGGGCTACTCAGTTTGTATATTTTGCTTTTTTTTTCATAGTTCCACACAACTTCTTCCGGTTTTCTCGATTGATCTGTGTTCAGTTTTTCAAGGCCTATCCACTGTGCCAACTTATAACTAAATCTGAGGGGGATGCGATGGGGACGTTCCCTTGTTAGAACTTGTCGGTTTCCTGATGCGGCACTTATGATGGTCTCAATAAAGTATTTATTTTCTAATATTTGTCTCAGTACTCTTTGTGGTAATGTGGTAAGAAGCATAATTCTATGGTATCAAAATATATTATCATTTTTTGTGGTACACATCAGTTACGCACAAACAGGTACACATTGAAACTTCTTGACAGATTAAAACTGTGCGCTGGACCGAGACTTAAACTCGGGACCTTAGCCTTTCGCGGGCAAGTGTTCTACCAACTGAGCTACCCAAGCACAACTCACGACCTAACTCACAGCTTCAATTCTGCCAGTACCTCGTCTCCTACCTTCCAAGCTGTGAGAACGGGTCGTGAGTCGTGCTTGGGTAGCTCAGTTGGAAGCAGTCTGCGTTCGGCAGGGCAGCAGTGCGCACCGCGCTCGGCCGTCCACGCCGCTGCGCGCGCGGAGTGTTTTGTTTACTTCCTCGTCACAGCGCTTCTCAGTCGAACAAGCTGTAATGGCCAACTCTTACAGGAAGAACACTCTTAAGTTCACCTTCTCAAACGAATACGCACGACCCAAAGCACTGGCCGTCGAACGCTTCCTACGCGAAGACGTGAAGATCCCGCGTGACGAACTCATCGGCATACACCTATCGATCATTAGCAGCGTCGTTTATGTTAAGATGACTTCCGACGCTGCCTGCAACGAGATCATTCAAAGGACGCGACATGGACTAAAATTTCGGCACTCCGACGGAAACGTCGGGCCTGTGGATGTCGACCATGCAGTACTTGGTCTTCGGACGATCCATGTATTCGAACTGCCTTTCGAGGTGACTGAAGATGAAGTCATCGCGGCGCTAAGTCCGTTCGGAAAAGTCCAGAGCCACGTAGCCGAGACATGGGCACAGTTTACGACGTATCCGGTGCTTAATGGTGTGAGACAAGTCCGAATCGATCTCAAACGGCACGTTCCATCGTACATTTCTATCGGCGGCTGCCGTGCGGTGGTCATTTACGACGGACAACCTCGAACATGTTCCGGTTGTGGCCAAGAAGGCCACGTCCGTAATGAATGCCTGCAACGCCGCATCACACAACTAAGGCCCGACGATACGAACACCGACAGAACCGTGACCACCCTTCCAGTCACCTATGCGGCGACACTGCACGTCCAGCCCTCACAAGGCGCCGTTCACGAGCGTCTCTCTGGTACGATACACCCGGAGGCGTCCCAGCACCTTGACACCGGCGATGCCGCCCGTGAACATGTCCAACAGCCGGACACACCCACGCTAGAAGATCACAAGGATACCAATGAGAGTGTTATGGAGAATGAAGACCGCATCATAGCACCCGCGGCTTTTGTACCGGAACGACGTGAATCTCTTCCTTCCTCAGACACCGAAACTCATTGCCGAAAGCAGAAGTCGCCCAAACGACGAAAAAAACGCCGCAAGTCATCAGACTCGACCATTGAGCCCCCTCCGCAGGACGAAGAGATGCCACATCACTCCGACGGAGAACACGATAACACCTTCTCCTCTGCCACGGAGACACGTCATCCATAAGACGGTGAACCGTCCAACGGAGATCGTGCGCAAGCCCCGCGCCCAGAAGCCATGGAACATAGCACGCCTGTTGTCACCGACGCCATTGAGCCGACTCGGCCAGCGCTGCCACCTCTCGCCGATGTCAAACCTGTCGGACACCTTTCATGGGCGGATGACACGGATTTCCCACCTCCATCTGATGCGGAAATGAGATCTGTTTCTCCGTTAGACCAAAACTAAAATGGGGGAAGTTTCTACGGCGAATCCTGCGACTTCTATGGACTTCCAACATCCACAACAACAATCTTCACCAGCTACGACCCTATCAACAGCACGGATCTCCCATCAGGCGTACTGAATAGCTACTATCAATACTAATAATATCGGCTCCCATGCTAAACTTCAACTGCTCCGTGACACGCTAAGAGCAGCGGACATCGACATCGCCCTGTTACAAGAACTGAGGACAGCGACTTGGACTGGGTGTTATGGATATGAGACGTACGCCGCCCCTGCAGCTGTGGAACACACAGGCGCAGCCATCCTCCTCCGAGAAGGAATTGCAGTTTCCGATGTCGCATACCTCCCAACGGCGCGAGGGGTGGCCATAACAGTTGAAGGACTCAAAATCATAAATCTCTACGCCACATCGGGCACTGATAAACGGAGGGATCGCTCCCAGTTCTACGCAGAAGATATCACGCCTTTATTCCTCGGTCGATACGATCATCTCATCGTAGGTGGAGATTTCAACTGTGTTCTCGAGCGCACAGACCAATACCCCCATTTCACCACATGTCCCGAACTTCGCTTCCTCGTCCACCGCCTTCGTCTCCTCGACACTTGGCGAGTGATACACGGCGACCGCCCGGGGTATACACACATCACGAGCCACTCCGCCAGCCGACTTGATAGAATATACATCTCTAACGCTCTAAAATCAGTTCTCCTCGACGCGGAACGTTGGGCGTCTGCCTTTTCGGATCATGACATCTATATCTGTACCATGAACCTATATGGCGCAGTGCAGGACCCTGGAAACTCAATGTCGCGCTACTGCGGGACCCTGAATGTCGACAACAGGTCACCGACACGTGGCACACCTGTGTTCAACGCATTATGCGTTACGAGACCACACTGCAGTGGTGGTTGCTCTGCGCCAAACCGGCCATCCGACGCACATTGACACACTATGGCAGAGCAAAAGCCAGGTGGAATCACCATACAACTGATTTCTACTATAGCGCTCTACGTGAACTCATGGATCATCCTCCATCCCCGGATCGCCTCAAAGAAGCTCAACGCATCAAGGCAAAGATTCTATCCTTGACCAGATGCCGTCTAGAGGGAGCCATTGTACGAGCCCGCAGCCAAGACAGGATTAATGGTGAAGAACCTTCTATGCATCATATTGTTCAAAATGTTCGTCGACGCCGACAGGCTTTAATGACAACTTTAGACTTACCTGATGGACGACGGCTGACTTCGCAAGCTACCATTGCGGATGCATTCACAACGCACTATAGACTTTTCTATCAAGAAGTACCTGCCGGTGCAGAGGCCATTGCTGAGGTTGCCCATGAGACACTTGGTACTCTAAACACAGCAGCTGCAACCCTCCTGACTGCTGAAGTGACCACCGACGACGTCCAAGGCGCTGTGGCCAAGGGGTCTCTGAATCGATCTCCCGGCCCGGATGGTTTACCTCTCGAATTTTACAGAACCTTCCAAGATTTGATGATGCCACGATGGAGGGCCATGTACTGGGAACTTTTGTCCGGCGCGGCGAACCCGCCACCAATGTTCATGGAAGGCTTACTTGTACCAGTCCCGAAACCCGCAGGAGGAACACGACTCGACAGTTATCGACCGATCACGTTACTCAATTCGGACTTCAAGATTTTCACACGCCTTCTGGCAGTGCGACTCAAACATGTATTACGGGACATTGTCTCCCACGAACAAACATCCTTAGGCGGCGATCGTAATATACAGACGGTCCTCAGTGAATATCGAGATGTGATCGCTGTGGCAACACACTCGCGACTGCCAGGCGCTTTAATCTCCATCGACTTCAAACAAGCGTTTGACCGCGTCAATCATGCATTCCTCAACGCAGTGATGGACCGAATGGCAATTCCCCCGACGTTCACACAAGTGATTATGCGGCTCCTTCGTGGAGCAACGTCCAGACTTCTCGTCAACGGCAGACTTACAGAACCTATACGGATTGAACGCTCAGTACGGCAGGGTTGCCCTTTGTCGACGGTACTTTATGCCATTGCGATGGAACCACTCATTTGCGGATTACGGCGACGTTTGACAGGTATTCCACTCCGGGATCATATGTTCCGCTGCCGAGCTTACGCGGACGACTTGGCCCTCGTCGTACGTTCAGCGGCTGACGTACAAGCTGCGATGCAGTGGATTACCCGTTACAGTGCAGGGGCAGGGAGCGCTATGAACGTGGCAAAATCATGCGCCATGAAGATCGGCCGCGGCCTTCCCGCAGACAGCGTAGTTCCATTTCAACTGGTAGACACCATTCGTTGTCTCGGATTGGTGTACACGCGAGACATTCGCCGCACCTCGGCGATCAATTTTCGTGCGCTGCTGCAACGCATCCGGGCCAACATACAAAATCACATACTACGCCCGCTGAATATGTGCCAGAGAGTCACCTTCGTCAATACCCATCTGGCAGCTCGGATACCCCATATAGCGCAGATTCTGCCCATCACTGCGACAATGGCGGCCAGGTTACAGGCGGCATTCGGCTATTTCATTTGTTCTGGACACATCTTCAAAGTCCAGTATGAAGCTCTCACCTTACCGAAGCGGGACGGTGGCCTCGATCTGGTTAATGTGAGAGCCAGGACAACGGCACTTTACACCAATACTATGCTCCGGTTATGGAAAAGCCAAAATGCTAGTTTCACTGGAATGTTGACCACCGAGCTCGCGCCTGTTTCGAGACGCCCACCGACATCTTTGGCACACATCCCACCTCCGATGTCACATATCGGCCGTTTCTTTTTGGAGTACAGCTACATGTGCACCGAGCTCCCCAGGACCAGGAAGACGACCACCCGCGACATCTACCGCCTTCTCCGAAAGTTTCCACCCCGCAACCCCGTCGAAACACGTCACCCTCAGGTTTCATGGCCTACAGTTTGGAAAACGATCCACCAACCATATCACACCACTGACACCACCTCTATGTGGTACCTTCTCGTCAACGGCAAGTATACTACAAGACAGAAACTGCATCGCATCGCACTGGTGGACTCACCCCTGTGCCTCAAGTGCAATGTCGAAGATACAGATTTACATCGTTTTGAGTGTGGGCCAGCAGCAGCTGTCTGGACCCTCGTACAGAAGATTGTGGCTTTGTACCTCCGAGTACCACCACATCACGTTTCTCCCACTATGATGATATATCCCGACACGACCTACTTTCCATCGGCTAAGTGGCACGCCATCACATGGATCAGTGGCATGGCTGTCGACTACCTCTTCCGAGACGACATCGTCGATCCGGCGGACTTTTGGACACGCCTCCAAGTGTATCATCACACCCTTCGCCGGCATCGACACTATCGGGCCACTTTCGCGAACTATTTACAGAGCATTTTCACCAACCCGCCTCAAAGCTGGAATCTCAACGAACCGTGCCAGCCAAGGCTGGACGATCCCACGTTCCCCTTCAATGGTCAATGATAGAATGCATTTTGTTCTGCTGGCGCGCCAAAGTGGAGCATGGCGCGGAAAGTATTCCTATTTTATTTCAGTTCTCTTTTCTCCTCCTCTTCTAAGTTTTTTTTTCTCCTTACACATGTTTATCCCTTTCACACATAGCTCTCTATCTGCAGCCTATTTGTTTTCTTTCTCTTGCGCTCAAAAAAAAAAAAAAAAATATATATATATATATATATATATATATATATATATATATATATATATATATATATATATATATATATATATATATATATGCTGCTGACGGTGAGACTGTACACTCATTTATGTTACCAAAAAACATACAAATACAAAAGAAGGCCGTTGCGGAAATATAGCTACCTTTTATGTTTTACGTTTTCAAAGGATATTGTGTTATTTATGAAGAACGTCGTCTTTTATTTTCATACCCAAGAGGTTTTTTATTTGTTTTCTTAAAAACAATTAGTAGAGCACTTAAAAAAAAGTGGTCAGCGTGAAAAAAAAAAAAAAAGTTGGTAGAGCACTTGCCCGCGGAAGGCTAAGGTCCCGAGTTCGAGTCTCGGTCCGGCACACAGTTTTAAACTGTCAGGAAGTTTCATATCAGCGCACACTCCGCTGCACAGTGAAAATCTCATTCATGGACACATCGTTTTTTTTTTTTCATTCTCTTAACAAATGGCAGTTTTGGCACGTAGAACTTTTTCCATTTCCAGTCTTCTTTGTACATATAACAGGAACTTTTCACATCAATAGACACAGGAGAAGAGACTTTGAATTGAAATGTTAATCAGTACCCGTCTTACGGGTTGCTGGTAAAGCTTTTCTTGATCTTCTATTTTTAATACCTTCAAGTACATCCTTCAAGTTTGTAGAAACGATCCAAAGTGCTTGTTTCTCAAAACACTCCCCCTCAAGTTTTCCCGTGTGGCTGTGTCAAGAATGATTTTCTATGTGCTACATAAAGTTCGTCTTGTGTTTTTGTTTAGCTGATAGTTCTTTAGCATTTCTTACAACCGAAGAATCAATTGGCACAACAACTATATATCTACATTCAACCTGAAAATGATTACAGATAAATTCCACAGCTTTCAATCAAATAGCCCACCTAGTGATAATGAAGGAAATTGGTCAAGAAAATCACATAACTTGTTTGTACTCGTGTATCGTCAGGAAGTTTTTGAAAGATTTTCCTAATGCAAGATACAAATTAGTTTGTGAATGAGCATTTCTCCTTTAATGCCTCATATACTTGATGACAGCATGCTCCGTGTACATGACTTGTTGTAAATTACAGATCATGGATTTAATATTATAAAATGCAATTTATACAGGGTGAATAGTATTTAAACCGACAAACTCTGGGAGGTTGTAGGGTACATCAAAACAAATATTTCTCCCTAATGTCATTTTTTCCTATGAGGATTATTTAAACCAATAGAGGCCGTATTACGCTCTTCAGTTGTTTGAGGGCGTATTACACTATTCAGTTGTAGGCAAATGCTGTCCACCAGTGTAGTAGTGCATTGTCTCTGTTTACTAATGGAGCGATACACCTGGAGTGAGAACACTGGTAAGGTTGGTGCGTACTACGTAGCGCACCACAACGGACGAGCTGCACAGCGGGTTTATCAACAATATCCTAATCGCCGTATCCCACATCATACGACCTTTGCTGCTGTGTACCAACGACTGCGTGAGACCGGGTCACTTACGAGATTACCTCGGCAGGGACGCCGTCACACGGTAACAAAGCTGCAATTTGAGGAAGCTGTCTTGCAGTATGTGGAGCGGGATCCCTCAATCAGCACTCGTGCAATTGCACGTAACATGGGGACGAATCAGACAAATGTGAGAACAGTCCTTCGAGAGCAAGTGTTACGTCCATTTCACTTACAGCGTGTCCACAATCGGGAACCACTTGATTATCCACCCAGAGCACAGTTTTCGCAGTGGTACCTGGAACAGTGTGAAATGCACCCTACATTTCCATCCTCTGTGTTGTTTACCAATGAAGCAACGTTCGGGCGTGATGGAGTCTTTAACGTGCGCTATTCTCATGTTTGGAGTGAGGATAACCCACATGCCACAGTTACTAGCGCTTATCAAGTGCGGTTCTTCGTTAACGTGTGGGTCGGTATTGTTGGGGACTGTTTAAATTGGCCGTATTTGCTACCTAGGCCATTAAATGGCAGACACTATTACAATTTTCTCTCCAGAACATTGCCAGAATTGCTGGAAGACGTCCCGCTCCCTTCAAGACAGCGCATGTGTTTCCAACATGACGGGGCGCCGGCACATTTCAGTCGTCGTGTGCGTCGATTCCTGGACCGACGGTTCCCAGAAACGTGGATTGGCAGAAGTGGTGCTGTATCATAGCCTGCTCGATCCCCAGATGTGTCCCCTCTAGACTTTTTTGTGTGGGGAGAGATTCGCAACCTTGTTTACGCAACTCTTGTTGCATCAGAAGAGGATCTGGTTGCCCTGATAGTAGCAGCAGCAGGAACAATTCAGGACACTCCTGGGGTTTTTGCCCGTGTCAGACAGTACATGATCCGACGGTGTAACTTTTGTTTACGTGTCAATAGAGGAATTTTTGAAAATCTACTGTAATTGAAATTGCGTTGTGTTAATTTGTTGTCTCTTGGTGACAAAAAAAATGGAAAAGTGTTTGTTGGTTTAATTAATCTGCTGCCAGAGAAATCTTCCTCTACCGGTTTAAATACTCCTCATAGGAAAAAATGACATTAGGGAAAAATATTTGTTTTGATGTCCCCTACAACCTCTCAGAGTTTGTACTTTCCACCCTGTATGTAAGACGCTTGATGAGTAGCATAGCAAGGTACGTCCGGCACACTTCACGATGTCACGCAGTATTCCCACACCTCAAATGTTCGTATAATTTATCAAAAATACATAAGATTAAACAGTAAAACACACCCACCCACCCACAAACACACACACACACACACACACACACACACACACACACACACACACACACACACACAATGGTGTTTGTAGGTTTAAAACTTTTATTACATATTTCCGATATACTGTCCGCGGAACAGCGGCCAATACGATATTGAGAAAGTATATTTTTACTCTATAGTCGTAATTTATTCGACAAGCCTGCTTGGGAAGCGACTGTGAGGACGGCGTTGTAGGGGATGGCCTGAGGATGGTACTGTGTACCGAAACCGGTAGCCAACATGCAAAAATTAAATAAGTTGTGTCTACAGACTAAAAATATATACTTTTTAGCAAAATATTTGTATTATTTATGAATAATACATAAAGATAATGACAATACTCCTGCAATGTACAGTATTTCCACATCAGAAATTTTTGTATTATTTATCAGAATATAGTTTTGCCTCAGGATAGTACCATCAGAGGACGTTAAAAATTCGTCCAAGTTCTACTTTGGCAGCTGCTGGAAGCCGAACCGCCGGTGTCAATGGCCAGTAGAGTGCCAGCAAGGGGGAAATGCTGATCGAGATGCGGCAGACAGAAACTATTACAGCACGAGGGAACGACCGTATGCCTCGAATTCAGCAAGCAAAGCATAATGACATCACGTGTTCCGGTTTTCCCTCGCTGTCAGCTCTCTTAGTGACTTTTGCAGCTTCACCTTTCAGATGCTTTTTTCTGCTGATTTGGCACCTGCAAACTTATTATATCACTGTGCTTTGTCACTAATATGACGGTATCTCTCGTCTACCATGACGTCATTGTGCTTTGCCTGCAGACTTGGGCACTCTGTCGTTCCCCTGTGCTGTAATAGCTTACGAGCAACACCACTTACGCAACACAGAAAACCAACAGGGTACAATGCTCCAGCTCATATCGAGTTCTGAATTGTATGCAAGTGGTAACGGAAAATTTTATTGACCAGCAGTTAGCCGAAAGTATTATTGAGTATAGTTATAGTCCTTGGGAGCACACACAGTTTTTATCCCAAAGAAGTCACCAGGTGATACAAAAAATACAGATTTTGCTTTGACCAGGATACCTCAATGCAGAAATGATAACTGATGCGTACCAGGTAGCAAACATGACACACACTCTCGACAACTTGGGTCAGTGTAACAATTTTTCCATAATGGATTTAAAGAGTGGATTTCATCAACTAGAAGTAGTGTCAGAGGATCGACCACAGACAGCTTTTCCATTCAGAACGGGGGGGGATGTCGTTTCCAGTATCGTTGAATGCCACTTTGACTCAAGAAAGTACCATCCGCCTTTCAGAGATTATTGGATGGTGTACTTAGGGGACTGAAAACAGAACAATGTATGATCTATCTTGATGATGTTATAGTGTTTTCAAAAAAGAAAAGAGCGTGTACAACAATTGGATGAGGTATTAAAAGACTGAGAACAGCACTACTAACGCTAAGTATTGATAATCGTCGCTTTGCAGTAAGAGAAGTAAATTATCTTTGGCATGTAATTAGCAAGGAAGGTGTGATAACAAATCCATGTTTGGTCTCAGCAGTTCAGAGTTTTTCGCCACCTGAGACAGTTAAACAGTCGCTATGTTTCATTGGTGTCTGTAATTATTACCGTCAATTCATAAAAGTCTTTGCTGAAACTGCCAGACCTTTTTAGCCCCTTGTTAGGAAAAGGAGCGAAGTTTGATTGGCCTACTGAATTTTAGCATTCCATACATTAAAGCGAGTACTGGCATGGGACCCAGTATTGATATTCCTCAGTTTTGAAAAAGAATTTGTTCTGTGATGTAAGTAATACAGCTCTTTGCGTTGTCCTAGGGGAGAATACAGACAGTAAAGAGCATCCTGTGTTAACACAACAGAGCAAAAATATTCCACAACTCAGAAGTACATGGGCAAGAACATTTCTGAATAATGAAAGTCTCGAACTGCTGGTGCTGACTGACAACAATCCAAGTCGCAACCTCAGTTTGCGATACACGATGGCTTGCTGAGTGCAGACTTCAAGCGGTAGTACTTGCAGATTTCCAGAATGAAGTCTCGGCGCAGTCACATGACCATATATATTCCCAGACCATGGAGGACGAAGAGCAACTAATAGACGAATTGCCGGGAAAGTTTGGTGGAGGACGAAAAAACGAGATGTCGAGCAATAAGTCAGGAACTACATACCTTGCACTCCACGAACTGATCTTAGCCACTGACTAATTCCATTACAACGTCTGCTTGAAGCATCTAACCCATTTGAAATTCCTGGGACGGACATTTCAGGCCCGTTTAATAAAGTGGCATGGGAAATAAATACATATTGACTATAATTAACCATTTCTTGTGCTATATAGCAATGGTTGCAATTCCTGACGAAAACGCAATTAAAGTTGCTCAAGTGATAGAAAATAACTGATTGTTCATATTTGGCATTCTGAACAAATTAATTAGAGACCACGGTACCATTTTTATGTCCGGTCTTATGCAGCAATTCTGGCGATTGATCCGAATTTGCAAGCTGCAAAAACGCCCTTTCCAACCTTAAGGAAATGGGAGAACAGGGAGAGTTCATCACATGATATCAAAGAAGTTCAGCTATTACGTTGGAAACTGGGATGTATATTTAAATTTTGTAACCACTGCGTACAATTTTGAACTCTATACAGCTACCGATCTTTCACCACACCAGATGATATATGGGAGAAAAATGCCTTCACCTTTTGAAGTGATTAATCTGAGGCCTGGGTCAGATGTTAAATCAGTAAAAAAGCTTGCTGAGAAATTACGAGACATTTGGCAACAAGAAAAACTCGCAAATACGACGGCTGTAGAACAACAAGGCAGAAGGACAATGCCACGTAAGTTACCACAATAGAGAGTTGTCGATGGATATTAGTACAGAGTCCATGATAATGAAAGGCAAAACAAAGGAACTCCTGGTCTGATACCATAGATCATACCAAATAAAGACACCTGTCAATGTTAAAATACAGATGCCAGAGACGACTCTGATTATTCACATGGAACGTATTAAGCCTTTTAAGAGAGCTGTTGATGCATTGGCACAGATACCAAACCTGCTGTACAGAATGCGAAGACATGTGGAACACAGTAGAAACAGACGACTTGTGACCAGTGTACGTCTAAAATATTTTACACCCTTAAGCCACATCGATAGATAAGATTTGACAGTGTTGTTTGTCTGTATTGCACTTCATTTGTTGTTTTGTAGGTTATTAGGGAGTCATCCAGATTTGTTTTTTCAATTTATAGTATGTTTTAAAGTATTTGTTGTTTTCAGTTTTCATTATCGTGGGACTGACACAATGTTGTTTTTGTATATAATTGTGTCTTGGTAATCTCACCTTCTGGAGGGATGGGAAGATAGTGATAAAGGATTCTTTCTCTCAGGCCGCAAACCAGAATGGGGACCCTGGAAGCGTTTTGTGGTCGTGGTGATACCGTACCTCGCCAGGAGGAGACTAACAGCCGCGTTAAAGACCCAGCCTCTCGAGTCTGGAGTACTATTCTCCAGGCAACCAGACGTCCTGTTGACAAACCATCGGTAGGTGCTTCGACTTATTTTCATTGTGTGGGGGTTAGGAAAGAAGTGCGTCGATTGCAAGACAC
Source organism: Schistocerca americana (assembly GCF_021461395.2). Classification (NCBI taxonomy): domain Eukaryota; kingdom Metazoa; phylum Arthropoda; class Insecta; order Orthoptera; family Acrididae; genus Schistocerca; species Schistocerca americana. The sequence goes on from NC_060122.1 coordinate 424,957,489, forward strand.
ATTTGGGGAGTTACATCAGGAAGCACAGAAAGAGAGAATTTTAACCGAGGTTTACACTCTCGTATGAAAAATGAAGGGAACAACATACATAGGTAATGTATCTTGTACCATGAACCCTGGTGGATAAGAAGAGCGTTGGTTAGACGCTTGTGGGAAACAACTAAAAACAGTGTTTGGCTCAGTCAGCTGCAAAGACATCCGGAATTTCAACGACACGGCGGGGCGAATGCAAGAAGTAGGCTACTAGATCCAGAGTGGAATGGCACACCACTCATTTGTCAACCTAGAACAGCAAGAGCTAAACAATATCATGATAGTGTGAGAATTAACTGCCGAACTAGAGCAAAATACACGAGATAAGGTGCAGGCCTTAAACAGTGACTTACAGACACTACAAAATCGACTGAATGCATTGGTTGGAAGATTGTCCACAGCCAGGTTGCTACGGGCACTAACTGGTAGTCTGAATGATACGAGGGTGGGAGTAAATACGCTACAAGAAGTAGTGCATCATGCCATCGACGGACAGCAAAGTTCTACGTTATTACCAGCACAGCAGTTCTTAAGCATCCTCTGAAAAGCACAAAAAGAATTTACAGCATAATTAGGGCACATAGTTGAACCAACAGAAAGAAATTTATTACTGTTCTGTTTCGCATCCATCGTTGGAATGAGTTCCAATCGTACAAAGTTAAATGTGTTAATTCGATTGCCAGTAACAAGCGTCAAGGTGCCATATCAGTGCTTTACCACACACCCCTATCCAGTCAAGTGTGAAATTGCGGGGAAATGGGTAATAATATCAGAACAAAGAGATGCTTACGCTCTAATGTCGCTGGAAAACCTACAGAGATGCCAGGGAGAAAGTGTTGCGATATGCCCAAATACTATGATACAGACTGGAGCACAGGCATGTGAGATCCAGTTATTTCTGGGAAAAGCCGGAGCAAGTGAATGTCAAAGGGGAGTGTTAACACCACGTCCACATTTCCAGGGAGTACGCACCCACTAGATCTACTCAGTTTTATCACCAGAAGTAGTCATAGTAAACTGTTATGAACACAGGTAACAAATATATGTTAATAGAATAGAATTACAGGAAAGCGGAATAATAATAAACGGTACGATTTGTGACTTAGCAGGTTCCACATTTCTTCTACCAGCTACGATCACTGGTACAATCACACTAAAGTGAGAACAACCTATATTGTACTGGTCCGAGAAGCCGCTAGTGGTACTGCCCACCCAAAACTTAATCCTCCTAAACAATAACCAGAACCTAGAAATCTGGATTCAGTATACGAGCTAGTAAAAATGCAAAAAGCGAGAAGAAAATTCGAACAAATGTTCCAGCACATACAGGAAAACGCGATAAAAACATCATAGTATCACAACTATAAGAGCTGTTATGGTTCTGATTGCTATTTGTGCACTCTACATCTGTGTTAAACACTACTAAGATTTACCTATGCACCAAATACCAGCTGATTGGTTTGTAAATAAATCTCAGACAGCAAGGAACTTACGTTCAAACTAATATACGAACCTATAGGAATAATAATGTTAGTGTGCAAGAACTGACTTCTGCAAAGACTTACGTCATCGATTCGATGTATCAACCGTTGAAAATAATGTAAATTAGCTGTGTGGTAATGGAAGCATAACTAAAGTCGTATAATGTGAAATTACTGATGCCAAATATGTAGTATGATTTTATTACGGGTACTCCAAATTGAAAAATTGGAGACGAATTTTTTGGAGAAGGGAGATATGTCACACCCCAGGATAATATCCCCAGTGAACACTAAAAATTCGGTCAAGTTCTATCTTGGGAGCTTCAGGAAGCCAAACCACCTGTGCCAATGACCGGTAGACTGCCAGCCTGAGGAAAATGCTGATAGAATTGCGGTAGACACGGAAGTTATTGCGGCACGGGGGAACGTCCGAGAGGCCAAGTCTGCAAGTGAAGCATAATGACATCATCAAAGCCGAAAGATACCGTCATACTAGCGACAAAGCAGAGTGTCGTAAGGAGGCCTAGGTACAACACAACAAGAAGTATTCACATGGCAAACCAGCAGAAAGGAGCTTCAGAAACGTGAAGTTGCGAAAGTCGAAAGTCAGTAGGAGAGCTGACAGCGAGGGAAAACCAGGACACAAGATGTCATTGACATCCCTACCGCCACAAAGCACATGGGAAGCTCCAACATAAATACCGCGCCCTTCTTAACAAATGTCGGACTGCTGAGTGTGGATTGCTGACTACCCAGTGCGTAGTCTCAGCCATTTTGTCAGTCTATTGAGGTCGACACGTGGCACGTCTATGGAGCCACGAGTGTGGCTCGAAGGATACTGCTGTTGTCATATGCACTACCAATTTACGAGGCTACACTGATGGGTCATGGAAGCCGCCATCACCCTACAGGCCTGCTGGAGGCCTGACCTGCGTAACCAGGACACTGTTCACATCTGCCTTCAAGAGGCAGAGCCGCTGCTGCTGCTCATCGCGTTCCTGAGACTGATACCAATACTGCAGGCGCCTGTCACCTAAATTTGGGGCGAGAGCCGACACTACGAGCCAGCTGTACTTCAGGTGGAGTTGGGGGCGTAACTCCTGAGTGCAAATCTTCGATGGCAATGAGAGCACTTTGGACATCGATACATAGAGATGGAGGTCGCCAGCATTCACGGGTCGTTGGCCGCCATACGATGTCACCGCCACCACCTGATACTTCGCTGCACTGATGGAATCACTAACGGGACATATTCCGGCCATCTTCTGCTGATGGGGCCGCTGCTCTGCCAGCCTGGAAGAGACTCCTGTATTGCTCATTAATAAATGTGTTATTGTGAATGATGCTTCCTTGGTGTTCTCAAACGTAGCTAGGTCAGCATCATCACATCCCACTCGGCTCTCTCCTGATGACTATGTGAGTCTGGGACCGAACTCTCGTAATACCTTGCACTACTGATCTTACAGGTACCGAGCGAAGCGGCGCCCAGCTAGCACACTGGACTCACATTCGGGAGGACGACGATTCGATCCCGCGTCCGGCCATCCTAATTTGGGTTTTCGTGATTTCCCTAAAATCGCTCCAGGCAAATGCCAGGATGGTTCCTTTGAAAGGGCACGGCCGACTTCCTTCCCCATCCTTCCCTAATCCAATGAGATCGATGACCTCGCTGTCTGGTCTCCTCCCCCAAAACCCCAAACCTCTTACAGGTTAAGCTGCACTAGACAACAAGCAAACTTCGATATTTGCACCACACCTGGCGCAAGGCATAATGGAACCCTGAATTAAATATTTTCACGCCTATATTTTTTCCATTATTGTTCTATAACTGTGTGAAACAAGTGTTAGTTAAAATAATGTGTCAGAGACTGGAAGTGTGGCATTATTGTGTAATTTTCAGTTTAAGACACAGCTGGTGCCTAAAATATGACTTTGGACTCTCAAATTTAGTGCTACAATTCCATTTCCGCACCTAAATTGCCTGTAAAAGAACAAAAGGCTTAAAAATAATTCTAAGCAGGTATGCAGTAATAGCTGACACTTCCTTGTAGCCTAAATGAGGCTATATTACCTGTGACAAAAAAATTAACTTCAACACGTGATCAAAGCGCCATGTTATGGGGGGGAAGATAATGCATCAAGGAAATTACAACAATCGTTATTAACTGGCTAAAAGAGCTTCTTTCATTACTTTTGAATTTGGACCTACCTGTAGATATGTTTCTATACTGTACAAAAACCAATTTCCGAGAAAGGCTACAATATTTACTGTTCAGAACTAGGGTTACTAAGGCCATCTATAAAGTTGCAGACTGTATCTCCATAACCAACTACCAAATAATAGCAATATCCGCAATGAAATGTTCACTTTGTAGTGGAGTGTGCACTGACAGGAAACTTTCTCGGAGAATAAAACTACACTCCTGGAAATGGAAAAAAGAACACATTGACACCGGTGTGTCAGACCCACCATACTTGCTCCGGACACTGCGAGAGGGCTGTACAAGCAATGATCACACGCACGGCACAGCGGACACACCAGGAACCGCGGTGTTGGCCGTCGAATGGCGCTAGCTGCGCAGCATTTGTGCACCGCCGCCGTCAGTGTCAGCCAGTTTGCCGTGGCATACGGAGCTCCATCGCAGTCTTTAACACTGGTAGCATGCCGCGACAGCGTGGACGTGAACCGTATGTGCAGTTGACGGACTTTGAGCGAGGGCGTATAGTGGGCAAGCGGGAGGCCGGGTGGACGTACCGCCGAATTGCTCAACACGTGGGGCGTGAGGTCTCCACAGTACATCGATGTTGTCGCCAGTGGTCGGCGGAAGGTGCACGTGCCCGTCGACCTGGGACCGGACCGCAGCGACGCACGGATGCACGCCAAGACCGTAGGATCCTACGCAGTGCCGTAGGGGACCGCACCGCCACTTCCCAGCCAATTAGGGACACTGTTGCTCCTGGGGTATCGGCGAGGACCATTCGCAACCGTCTCCATGAAGCTGGGCTACGGTCACGCACACCGTTAGGCCGTCTTCCGCTCACGCCCCAACATCGTGCAGCCCGCCTCCAGTGGTGTCGCGACAGGCGTGAATGGAGGGACGAATGGAGACGTGTCGTCTTCAGCGATGAGAGTCGCTTCTGCCTTGGTGCCAATGATGGTCGTATGCGTGTTTGGCGCCGTGCAGGTGAGCGCCACAATCAGGACTGCATACGACCGAGGCACACAGGGCCAACACCCGGCATCATGGTGTGGGGAGCGATCTCCTACACTGGCCGTACACCACTGGTGATCGTCGAGGGGACACTGAATAGTGCACGGTACATCCAAACCGTCATCGAACCCATCGTTCTACCATTCCTAGACCGGCAAGGGAACTTGCTGTTCCAACAGGACAATGCACGTCCGCATGTATCCCGTGCCACCCAACGTGCTCTAGAAGGTGTAAGTCAACTACCCTGGCCAGCAAGATCTCCGGATCTGTCCCCCATTGAGCATGTTTGGGACTGGATGAAGCGTCGTCTCACGCGGTCTGCACGTCCAGCACGAACGCTGGTCCAACTGAGGCGCCAGGTGGAAATGTCATGGCAAGCCGTTCCACAGGACTACATCCAGCATCTCTACGATCGTCTCCATGGGAGAATAGCAGCCTGCATTGCTGCGAAAGGTGGATATACACTGTACTAGTGCCGACATTGTGCATGCTCTGTTGCCTGTGTCTATGTGCCTGTGGTTCTGTCAGTGTGATCATGTGATGTATCTGACCCCAGGAATGTGTCAATAAAGTTTCCCCTTCCTGGGACAATGAATTCACGGTGTTCTTATTTCAATTTCCAGGAGCGTATGTTCTGCACCAAGACTTGTACTCGGGACCTTTCCCCTTCGGCGGCGAGTGCTCTAACGACTGGGCTACCCAAGCACGACTCAGGACCGCTCCTCACAACTTTACTTCCGCCGGTACGTTGTCCCCTACCTTCCAAACTTCACAGAAGTTCTCCTGCGAATCTTGCGGAACCAGCACTACTAGAAGAAACGAATTGTGGAGAAATGACTTACCCACATCCTGGAGGATGTTCCCAGAATGAGATTTTCACTCTACAGCGGAATGTGCGCTGATGTGAAACTTCCTGGCGGATTAGAACTGTATGCCGTATTGGGACTCGGACTTGGGACTTTCGCCTTCTGTGGGCAAGTGCTCTAACGACTGAAGTGCTGGCGGAAATAAAGCTGTGAGGACGGGTCGTGAGTCGTGCTTGGATAACTCAGTCGTTAGAGCTCTTGTCCCTGCAAGACAAAGGTCCTGATTTCAACTCTTGGTCCAGCACACAGTTTTAATCTGCCAGGAAGCTCAGATCTCTGATTATAAACGAAAATTCAATCTTTGCACATAAATAAAATTGTCTGTAGTATTTACCAATGTAGGTAAAGATTTCTTATATAACAGTGCTACACGTGTTGCACTGCTGTCGTAACTTAAATGTTCAGTAACAGCAAAAAATACACGCCGCTCACATACTGGCACTACTAATCTAGCTTACAGGTTAAGCTGCACTTGGCAACAAGCAGAGATAGATCATTTTTCTACACTTTAAAGAAACCAAATCTTCTTTGAGTTGTATATAAAAACACAGACAGATTTGTTCTAAATGGCTCTGAGCACTATGGGACTTAACATCTGAGGTCATCAGTCCCCTAAAACGTAGAACTACTTAAACCTAACTAACCTACGGACATCACACACATCCATGCCCGAGGCAGGATTCGAACCAGTGACCGTAGCGGTCGCACGGTTCCAGACTGAAGCGCCTAGGACCACCCGGTCACTGCGGCCGGCCAGATTTGCTCTATAAGACTACAAAACACACTTTGCGCTATTGATACAACCTACAGTTTAAAGTGCACATGCCGATGATAATACTTCGATCTCCATATAACACTTTAACTAACAACTACCCCTGACAAAATTGTAACAGATTGTCACATACTAGTTAAGATAAGCGTCAAACAAAATTGTAACAACTTGCCCCTTATGTCACCAGTTACAGACCAGCATCAAATGAAATTGTAACAAATTGCTTCATTTATTGCCACATATGAGACTCGGGGAAGCCTGTTACGTGAACACATGGTATTATTCAACAATGTAAGAAAATAATGTGTTAAAAGTCCTTAATAAACAACTATGTGAAACGCAAGTATGGAGACTGCCATTACCCCAATCAAGGTGACTGCCGTTGCCCTGATTGCATGGTGCATACGACAGGGGAAATGAGGGTCAATTGACACAGTGACTACTATTACGTCAGACACTTGATTTTATCGAACAATTAAAAAAATGATGCGCTGCCAGAAAGTGTCAGCAACTGACCATACTAACACCAGAAGATGACAGTTTGTGTGTGTGTGTGTGTGTGTGTGTGTGTGTGTGTGTTTGTGTGTGTGTAGTCACCACAGTGCCTGTTCTTTCAGAGACGCACACATGTCCGAAGCAACATTGCATCGTCATTCGGGACAACTCAGGTACTGCAATATCGTAGAAAAGCATATGATCACAATTTCAAAAAAATTGGCTGATTTATTCACGAGAAACAGCTTCACAAATTGAGCAAGTCAATAACGCATTGGCGCGCCTCAGGCCCTTATCCAAGCAATTATTCTGCTTGGCACTGGGTTGGAGGGTGCTGCCCATAATACTGCAAACGTTCTCAATTGGTAAGAGATCCAGAGACTTTGCTGGTCAAGGACAAGCACGAACACAAGCAGTAGAAAATCTCGCCGTCTGCGGGCGGGCATTACCTTGCTGAAATGTAGGACCAGGATGGCTTGCCTGCATGGGCAACAAAACAAGCCGTAGAATCGTAGAGTATCGTCGACCTACAGCTGTGCTGTAAGGGTGATCAGATGGCAATGAAAGCAGAAGTGGCACCGCAGACCATCATTCCTGATTGTCAGGCTGTATGGTAGGCGAGAGTCAGGTTGGTATCCCACCTCTGTCCAGCGCGTCTCCATTCAGCCTGGAATCTCAACGACTGGAGTAGAATTGTCTTTAATGATGAGTCCCGCTTTGAACTCAATCCTGATGTCTAGCGAAGACGTGTCTGGAGACGCTCTGGACAGAGGTGGGATAACAACCTGACTGTCGCCCTATATACGGCCTGACAACAAGGGATCATGATCTGGGATGCTGTTTCTTTTCATAGCGGACCCCTTTGGTTATCATCCAAGGCACTGTTACAGCACAACCGTACGTCGACGATATTCTCCGCTTCGTTTTGTTTCCATTCATGGCAAGCCATTTTGGGCTTACATTTCAGCAACATAATGCCTCGCCGCACATGATGAGAATTTGTATTGCTTGTCTACATGCTTGCCAAACCCTACCTCGGCCAGTCAGATCTCTTCCCAACTAGGAACGTTTGGAACATTGTGGACAGCATTATGTTCGCATAAGGCCAGAGGTGGGCTAACGCCTTATTGAAATGTTCAATTTACGAAGCTCTTCCTCTTGGATAAATCATTCATTTTTTCGGAAATTGTAATTTTTTTTGTCTGTATATGTAAATCACATCAGCGGATTTCTGTCCCATTCGGATAGTTCCTTTGTGGGGCGTCGTCTCTTTTTTTTATTTTTATTTTTATTTTCGTCTTTGTTTCTTCGTTTGGGTCATCCAAGGACCACTCACCAATTTCAATGCTTCCTTCTTTGTTGTTTTTTTCTTTTTCCTCCAGTACTCTTTCATCTTTTCACTATGTACCCTTTTTCTCTCCTCAGACCATTTTGACCCTGTCTTCTTCTCCCTCTTGCCTTGGAATCCTTCCATTTTTAACACTTTCCTCATGAAACTCTCTCTTTCTATTGCATCTTTTTCACTTATATTGTTTCTTTCCAAATCTTTCCTAACTTCTTGAATTCAGACTATTGTTTCTTCTTGTCCCAATGATATATAAAAATCTGTTTGGTTAACCTGTTGCTGTTCATTCTGTATAAGTGTCCAAAAAATAGCTGTCGCCTCTTTCGTAGTGTTTCATTTACGTTTTCTATATTGCGATGAACTTCTTCATTGCTTCTTAATTTCCCTACCTCTGTATTTTTTGGAGGTCCAAGTATTTTTCGAATGATTTTTCTTTCTAGGACTTCAAGTATGTGTAATTTGTAGTTCAGTACTAAACATTCACTTTGATAAAGACATTCTGGTTTTACTACTGTGTTGTAGTGTTGTATCTTCACATTTTTAGACAGACACCTTTTGTTGCAGACATTCATTTTTCTAAGCCATTTTCTTGGATAATTTCTCTCAAATATTTAAATTTATTTACCCTCTTTTTCTGGCCAATATCTGTTGCTTGGGATTCCGGAGCATTTTTTAAATTTGTCATAAATTTCGTTTTTTTTTTCTACAGATATTCGTAAACCTGCTTTGTTGGCTATTTCTTCTAAGAGATTGATTTGTATTCCAGTATTTGTTAGGTTTTCAGAAAGAATGGCAAAATCGTTGTTTTTAGTTCCCAGTCTGATTGGTGATAGCTTCTCTTCTTTTAGTTTTTGTTTCCATTCTCTTACTATTTTCTCTAGTACGCAGTTAAGGAAGAGTGGAGACAGGCCATCACCTTGCCTTATACCTGTTTTGTTGTTGAATGCCTTCGGTATTTCACCCTGAAACTTTACTCTTGATTATGTTATTTTATTTATTTATTTTGTCTTAGGGTGTATGATACGCTTGGAGACTGAATCAATTCACACAACTTGTGGTTGTGGCAATGAAGGTTTCACAATTCAGACATAATATAACGGTTGTGAAACGTGCTAAGGTCAACTTAACTGGCCTAATACATTCGTCACTGTTGTCGCTGTTGTACAGAACAAATCACGAGAGACCGCCACCAACCACCAACACAGACACAGCCACTCGCCTGATGCCTTTCAGTTCGAGGCAGCAGCCGGTAGATGGCGCGCACGAATTTTGAGCACTTTCTGTTTCCACACCGTGTTCATCTGCCTGTCCAGGTCATTTGCCAGTATTGTTCTCCGCCGCCAAAGAGGGCACTGTCAACCGTGGGCTACTTTGTTTCCGCCTTGTACTGGCAGAGATGAAAACCTTTCCGCCGACATGCTCACAACACGAGGCCCCGCAAAAACTCAGTCAGTTGTCATCTTGCATTCAGACAGCTCAATTCGATACCTGAAGTTCCGCTACAGGGACAGTTCTACGAGTTTCGTCGAGAAGACAAAAGTCCAACTTAGCCGTCGCTATTTACGGAGTAATAGGACAATCACGAGTGTCTGCATTATTACATCTGGCCATACTGACGATATCATAGACTGCCAAGAGGCAGCAAAGGTATTTAGGGTTCATTGTGTCTGATATAGGACATCAAGTGGTATACAAACTCCTTTTCTGCTACCGAGAGTTTTGGGCTGAATGGATCTTCAATTACAACATTACCAACACTAAGACTTTGTGGTATCCTAGGCAACATTACGTACGGTTGTGTGGTGGTTGTTGATCTTCCTTGTGCAATGTGTGGGTCGTGTGTCTTCTATGCGTGTCTGATATGCGTGAAGGTTCTGCTGGTGTCGTCCATAACTGTGATCGTAATGTATTTAACGCATGGTTACTTCGATTGTTTTTTCGTCAATAAGTTTTATATGTACAGTGTGTCTGCGTTTATATTTTACTAAGAGCTTTGTGTCTATGTAGGTTTGGTAACTCTTTGCGTTGGTGTAGGAATGACAGTCCTGAGGGTTGGTGTATCATTAGCACTGTATCTTATCTTACATCCGACTATTATTGTCGCCGGCCGGTGTGGCCGTGCGATCTAGGCGCTTCAGTCTGGAACCGCGTGACCCCTCCGATCGCAGGATCGAATCCCGCCTCGGGCATGGATGTGTGTGATGTCCTTAGATTAGTTAGGTTTAAGTAGTTCTAAGTTCTAGGGGACTGAGGACCTCAGATGTTGAGTCCCATAGTCCTCAGAGTCATTTGAACCATTTGTCTTGCTCCTATTCGAAGCGGTTGGCTTGTCTGAAAAGTCGCCCGCTGTCAACATTCTGTGATAGACATGCTGCATGTGGGCTAAAGGTGGACTGTTCCTGAACCGTCAGGTTTTCTATCAAAATGAGTTACTTGACTGCAACAGATATGCGTCCTAATCTCCTGTGTACCCGCAATGTGGGTCACATATATATCCTGGATCCTCTGTACGTTACCGTTACTATCTCGACTGTGGAGAGGTGGACTTTTTCGGGGTGTTGGAATTTTCCATGTGGATGTAATGCTAAGCCTACACTGCGTCTACTCGATGGCCAGCAACGTACTCTTGGGTGGTGATGGAGTGTAAGGTAAATGTAGGAAATTCGGAGATATGCCGTTATCTGTCGCTATGAAAGTTGTATAGAGATCGTCAGGTGGTTCATACTCAATATTAGGTATTATATATAGAGTTAATGAAGATTGTACTGGCTCCATTGTATATCTCGAAGAACGTGTGTAAGGTCTGAGAGCGTGCGTACATAAATGGAGAAAAGTAGCAACTGTATGAAATGCACACAACCACGCACTCTACTGTGGCTTGTGAAGTACAAAATGGTGTTGGCATTTACACGAGTAAGAAATGGAGTGCATGAAGCGAGGTATCCTCTGGAGTTACTCAGAACATGAAGCTTTCGGTATATTCCTTCGCTACAAGACTAATTTACCAGATTGGTACCCCACTGACTAAAGCAGGAAACTACAGATTTAAGGGCGATAACTGCAGGATCATGTGCAAGTTATTCGAAAGCAGATAGGTGGCGCTGGGTGTGAGTGTGGGTCGACCGAAAGGCGTACCAATACAATCTACATCTACATCTACTTGATTACTCTGCAATTCACATTTAAGTGCTTGGCAGAGGGTTCATCGAACCACAATCATACTATCTCTCTACCATTCCACTCCCGAACAGCGCGCGGGAAAAACGAACACCTAAACCTTTCTGTTCGAGCTCTGATTTCTCTTATTTTATTTTGATGATCATTCCTACCTATGTAGGTTGGGCTCAACAAAGTATTTTCGCATTCGGAAGAGAAAGTTGGTGACTGAAATTTCGTAAAAGGATCTCGCCACGACGAAAAACGTCTTTGCTTTAATGAATTCCATCCCAACTCGCGTGTCATATCTGCCACACTCTCTCCCCTATTACGTGATAATACAAAACGAGCTGCCCTTTTTTGCACCCTTTCGATGTCCTCCGTCAATCCCACCTGGTAAGGATTCCACACCGCGCAGTAATATTATAACAGCGGACGAACGAGTGTAGTGTAAGCTGTCTCTTTAGTGGACTTGTTGCATCTTCTAAGTGTCCTGCCAATGAAACGCAACCTTTGGCTCGCCTTCCCCCCCAATATTATCTATCTGGTCTTTCCAACTGAAGTTGTTCGTACCGCTACGGTCGCAGGTTCGAATCCTGCCTCGGGCATGGATGTGTGTGATGTCCTTAGGTTCGTTAGATTTAAGTAGTTCTACGTTCTAGGGGACTGATGCCCTCCGCTGTTAAGTCCCATAGTGCTCAGAGCCATTTGAACCAAGTTGTTCGTAATTTTAACACCCAGGTACTTAGTTGAATTGACAGCCTTGAGAATTGTACTATTTATCGAGTAACCGAATTCCAACGGATTTCTTTTGGAACTCATATGGATCACCTCACACTTTTCGTTATTTAGCGTCAGCTGCCACCTGCCACACCATACAGCAATCTCTTCTAAATCGCTTTGCAACTGATACTGGTCTTCGGACGACCTTACTAGACGGAAAAATTACAGCATCATCAGCGAACAACCTAAGAGAAATGCTCAAATTGTCACCCAGGTCATTTATATAGATCAGGAACAGCAGAGGTCCCAGGACGCTTCCCTGGGGAACACCTGTTATCACTTCAGTTTTACTCGATGAATTGCCGTCTGTTACTACGAACTGCGACCTTCCTGACAGGAAATCACGAATCCAGTCGCACAATTGAGACGATACTCCATAGGCCCGTAGCTTGATTAGAAGTCGCTTGTGAGGAACGGTATCAAAAGCTTTCCGGAAATCTAGAAATACGGAATCAACTTGAGATTCCCTGTCGATAGCGGCCATTACTGCGAGCGAATAAAGAGCTAGCTGCATTGCACAAGAACGATGTTTTCTGAAACCATGCTGATTACGTATCAATAAATCGTTCCCTTCGAGGTGATTCATAATGTTTGAATACAGTATATGCTCCAAAACCCTACTGCAAACCGACGTCAATGATATAGGTTTGTAATTCGATGGATTACTCCTACTACCCTTCTTAAACACTGGAGCGACCTGCGCAATTTTCCAATCTGTAGGTACAGATCTATCGGTGAGCGAGCGGTTGTATATGATTGCTAAGTAGGGAGCTATTGTATCAGCGTAATCTGAAAGGAACCTAATCGGTATACAATCTGGACCTGAAGACTTGCCCGTATCAAGCGATTTGAGTTACTTCGCAACCCTTAAGGTATCTACTTCTAAGAAACTCATGCTAGCAGCTGTTCGTGTTTCAAATTCTGGAATATTCCATTCGTCTTCCCTGGTGAAGGAATTTCGGAAAACTGCGTTCAATAACTCCGCTGTAGCGGCACAGTCGTCGGTAACAGTACCATCGGCACTGCGCAGCGAAGGTATTGACTGCGTCTTGCCGCTTGTGTACTTTACATACGACCAGAATTTCTTCGGATTTTCTACCAAATTTCGAGACAATGTTTCGTTGTGGAACCTATTGAAGGCATCTCGCATTGAAGTCCGTGCCAAATTTCGCGCGTCTGTAAATTTTAGCCAATCTTCGGGATTTCTCGTTCTTCTGAACTTCGCATGCTTTTTCCGTTGCCTCTGCAACAGCGTTCGGACTTGTTTTGTGTACCATGGGGGATCAGTTCCATCTCTTACCAATTTATGAGGTATGAATCTCTCAATTGCTGTTGCTACTATATCTTTGAATTTGAGCCACATCTCGTCTACGTTTGGACAGTCAGTTCGGAAGGAATGGAGATTGTCTCTTAGGAAAGCTTCTAGTGACACTTTATCCGCTTTTTTAAATAAAATTATTTTGCGTTTGTTTCTGGTGGATTTGGAAGAAACGGTATTGAGCCTAGCTACAACGACCTTGTGATCACTAATCCCTGTATCAGTCATGATGCTCTCTTTTAGCTCTGGATTGTTTGTGGCTGAGAGGTCAAGTGTGTTTTCGCAACCATTTACAATTCACGTGGGTTCGTGGACTACCTGCTCTAAATAATTTTCGGAGAAAGCATTTAGGCCAATCTCGGAAGATGTTTTTCTGCCTACCACCGGTTTTGAACAAGTATTTTTGCCAACATATCGAGGGAAGGTTGAAGTCCCCACCAACTATAACCGTATGAGTGGGGTACTTATTTGTTACGAGACTCAAATTTTCTCCGAACTGTTCAGCAACTATATCATCGGAGTCTGGGGGTCGGTAGAAGGAGCCAATTATTAACTTAGTTCGGCTGTTAAGTATAACCTCCACCCATACCAATTCGCACGGAGTATCTACTTCGACTTCACTACAAGATAAACCACTACTGACAGACACAAACACTCCACCACCAATTCTGCCTAATCTTTCTTTCCTGAACACCGTCTGAGACTTCGTAAAAATTTCTGCAGAACTTATTTCAGGCTTCAGCCAGCTTTCTGTACCTATAACGATTTCTGCTTCTGTGCTTTCTATTAGCGCTTGAAGCTCAGGGACTTTCCCAGCACAACTACAACAATTTACAACTGCAATTCCGACTGTTCTTTGATCCAAGCACGTTCTGTATTTACCATGCATCCTTTGAGATTGCAGCCCACCCCGTACTTTCCCGAGGCCTTCTAACCTAAAAAACCGCTCAGTCCACGCCACACAGCCTCCGCTACCCATGTAGCCGCCAGCTGAGTGTAGTGAACTCCTGACCTATTCAGCGGAACCCGAAACCCCACCACCCTATGGCGCAAGTCAAGGAACCTGCAGCCAACACGCTCGCAAAACCGTCTGCTGATTCAGACCCTCCACCCGGCTCTGCACCAAAGGTCCGCAGTCGGTTCTGTCAACGATGCTGCAGATGGTGAGCTCTGCCTTCATCTCGTAAGGAAGACCAGCAGCCTTCACCAAATCAGATAGCCGCTGGAATCCAGAGAGAATTTCCTCAGAACCAAAGCGACACACGTCATTAGTGCTGACATGTGCCACCACCTGCAGCTGGCTGCACCCTGTGCTCTTCATGGCATTCGGAATGACCCTTTCCACATCAGGAATGACTCCACCAGGAATGCACACAGAGTGCACATTGGATTTCATCCCCTCCTTAGCCGCCATATCCCTATGGGGCCCCATTACGCGCCTATCATTGGAGCTCCCAACTACCAATAAGCCCACCCTCTGCAATTGCCCGGACCTTAAACGCTGAGAATCATCCTCTGAAATAGGGCAGGCAGCTGCATCTGGCTCAGCCAGAGACAGAACCTGAAACCTGTTTGTCAGACGCACCGGGGAGGCTTTCTGATCAGCCTCCGGAGACGTCTTTCGCTGCCAGCCACGCCTTGGAATGGCCTCCCCATCAACCACAGGCGAGGGCTCAGCCCCACTGCACGCAGCAACCGGGGCAACCACAGCGGCAGACTGATCTGGGGAGAGACGGGACGAGGTTGACATCCCCGTGATACCCAAGTCCGGCTCCCCACAGTGGTGCCCATTGGCAACAGCCTCAAGCTGTGTGACCGAAGTCAGTGCCGCCTGCAGCTGTGAGTGAAGGGATGCCAACTCAGCCCTCATCCGAACACAGCAATCACAGTCCCTGTCCATTCTAATCGATGTTGAACAACAGTTACTGAAACACGAGTCCGTGCCTAGATAACGCAAGGGAAACACACAAAGAATGTATGAAATAACCTGTACAAATGCCTAACGACTGCGCTACAATCTGCCTGAATTTACGATTACAGTAACTAAAACTCGAAATTACACCTCCTATACGAAACTCACACACAATGTAAGTAAGAATCTACGAAGTAAACACAGAAAAGAAGCTATACACGTATCTTTCTGCGCTGTCGATGTGCACCAACTGGGGGCTCAGGCCACACTCACGCATTGGCGATAAATACTGTGTAAAAGCACCTGGCTAGTAAGCAGTAAATCCCGGTCCAGCACACATTTTCGTTCATTGCCGCTGATTCCACGTAAATTCCCGATGCAGCTGACATCAATAATTCTTCCCTACCCTTTCCTTTCTGCCCCTCCGCCTTCAGTTTATATACAATTCGACAGCAATAAAGTTGAAAACAATTTTACGAGAGAAAAGGGTTCGAACTGTCAATTTCTTGTTACTCTCTACGTTTCGCATACCACAGAAGTATTCTTTTAGCTGGTATTCATCGCAAACCGCTTTCATAAATACACAAGTAGGACAAATAAAAAAGACATACAGTTCTCAACCCGGAAACTAGATTGAACACAGCAGTGCTTTAATAGGCGTGCTCATACTGCAGGCGGGGTGCGGTTAAATTTCTCCGATGTTTGATGTTAGTTAGCCAGCCAGCTATAGGGTGACGCAAAGCTTAGCGTGGGTTCTGAAAAGTAACAACTCGGAATTTTTCGTGTTAGCAAATCGTTACTTGTTGTGAAAGAATCGATACATGATTAAAAAAAAAATTCCTAGGGATGGCTGGGGATCGAAAGATAGATAGGTATTTGAAGTCTACAAATTACCCACTGAGCCATCGAGGGAGGAAAGAGCCATACAGCATTACACACACACACACACACACACACACACACACACACACACACTTCTCTCGTGCGTGTTCACTGTTGGATACAGGAACATTTGTGTTGCAGTATAATTTACTTATTTGCATTATCAATTACTTTCCTTTAAAACTAGGAAGCGCTTTCGGAAACACTGGTTCTGTCACAATTAATAAAATATTTCGGGCTATTACGGCGTGGTCGAAGGGATTTCACTTTAAAACGCGGCGTTCCGCCCTATCTGTGAAGGATATTATCAAGGGGGATCGTAGCTTTGTTGAATGTCCGATTCACACCCTGGATCGCTACTGACTATAGCAAAATTTCGCTTTCGCGAGCTTCCTCGCAGTGGCGTGACGTTACACGCTCTGAATACGCGAGCGCAGCTCGCCGTAGTCGGCTGCCGTGGTCCGCTGTTGCTATCATGCCTGGAACACATCAGCACCGGAATCCAAATTCAATTCAATTTCACGCCCTCTTCCTTCCTATTACAGCATTTCACCATTACGTTGCTCAAGAATGATTATTCGTTCGCTGAGGCGAAAAGAGCGATAAGAGCGCCGCATCGAAATTATAGTGATGTTCAGCTCCCGGTGAAATCGGAATTTTTCCTGCCATTTCATTAAGGACGTGACTGACCGCATAGGAAAAATCTTGAGGAAGCAGAAAATTGCGGTAATTTACACCCCCACACGTAAGATACAAGATCACCTTAAATCGGCCAATGATGCTCGCCAACCGCTGGAAAAAGTTGGAATTTATAGGATTCCGTGTAGCGTAGTTGCGGGGATGTGTACGTCGGTACTACGAAAATAAATGTCAAAAAACGACTCGAGGAGCAGAAGAGCAATTACAGAAGAGGGAGATTGACAGATCAGCTGTTGCGGAATATGCCTTACAGTCAGGAGACCACCACATTCATTTTGACTGGCTCAAGTACTCGCTGCGACAAACGGTTACCATGAAAGTCTGTACAGAGAAGCCATAGAGATTGCGAAACACCGTTGAAATTTTAATACGGGGGAGGAGGAGGGTGTGAAATTGAATAAAATTTGGATTCCAGTGCTGGAGAAGATGTGCACCAGTCTTCCACCATGGGATAATAGTGACAGCGGACGACGGCAGTTGACTACGGCCACTTGCGGTCGCGTATTCAAAACATGTGACGTCACTGCGCGGAAGCGGAATTTTGCTACATCCAGGGTGTGGATCGGACATTCAACAAAGCTACGATCCCCCTTGAAAATAACCTTCTGAGATGGGGACGGAATGTCGGGTTTTAAAGTGAAATCCCTCCGACCATGGCATAATAGCCCGGAATATTTTATTAATTGTGACAACTCCGACAGTGAAAGTTTACATTTTACGAATAAACACACTGGTCTGTAACCTCGCCGTCTCCACACGAAATCCTGAGGACGGTGGCATTCTGTTACTCGCGCTACTGTTTGCTATTGAATTGCGAAAAGGAGCCGACATTTCTAGCTACATATTTCTACTTTCTAGTCTGCGTGACCGTTGTGTCTTTACACAAAATGTACTAGACGTCAACTGCTCATAGACTTCTTACCGATTTACCGAATTTCACTGTTAGTGCGACTCTCGAAGGCGTGCTGGAAAGTAATCTCTCCGGATGTCTGTGGCAACGCGTAAATGTTTTTAAATAAAATTTAGAAATTTGAGGTAAGGTACTATGCGACAAAACCTCTGAGGTCATCGGTCCCCAGGCTTAAACACTACTTAATCTAACTTCAACTAACTTACGCTATCCACAACACACACACACTCATGGCCGAGGGATGACCCGAACCGCCGACAGGGCGTACCGCGTATTTTTAAATGAAACAAACGTTATTGACGTTCTACATCTTTATTCTTCATGTCTACATATTTATTTCTCAACATAGTCAACCTGGCGACGAAAACATTTCTCCCAACGAGAAACCAGTTTGTTGACACAGCCACTATATAGTGCTTGATTTTGTTGACGTAGCCACACCCTCACCTCTGCTTGCATCGCTTCGTCACTATCAAACTGAAGTCCTCGAAGGTGTTATTCACGTTTTGGATACAGGTGAAAATCGGATGCGGCCATTGAACTCAAGGGGTTGGATTGCTGCAGGTTCTAACATTCTGCGTGGTGTCTGTTGTTCTATATCGTGTCTCCCTACCACTTTCACGCAACGACGCTCTGAGCGTGTTTTTTAGAGAATTGACTAGTTTGAATCTGGGACCTGTTGCTGGTAAGGAGACGTCCGACCACACATGACATGTAGAGTTCAGAAGAGTTCAGTGAGACTAGCGATGATATAACCAAATACTTAATGATTTCAGCGTCAGCTCCACTGCACTCCCTGTAAAAGAATCTTAATACTAACTAAATTTAGTGGAAGGGGTTCAAGGCTTTCCTGTATTTAGTTAGCTGGTAAAATAACGTCGAAAAAGCAGTTAACTTTACCATTGGAAATTTTATTCTACTCACAAAACATTGTTTATAAATTGCACTATTGATAAAAGGAAATGTTTTAATACAGGATGATAAAAACCAACTGCACTCAACAAAAATGTGAACGAATATTCCCTGAGTGGGTTTCCAAGTTCTACAATGGATCGAAGGATGACCTATGCCATATCACATCTATAATCTAGGTTTAAATTAAGTTTCACAAACGAGAAAACTATCAAAATGGTCTACAGTGACCCTCAATTATCTTTAATTACTTATCTAACTTGTCGTAAATTACAGTGGCTGATGTGGCTTCTCAATAACTATATAACAGAAAAATCATCGCATTTCAGATTTTTACTTCAAGTGGCAAATGTGAACACCACGAGCTTTAATTGACGACCAACACTAGTATTACGCAAAAAGGGGGTGTAACAGATGAGACTTCTGCAGTTATGAGTGAAGCTTTATGCGCTGTTATGCGGCATCGTGTGCGTTCATTACCTTGTCGGTGTTCGTCAGGGGGCAGCGCGCAGCACAGCTCTGCTCACCTCACCGTCTCGGAAGCAACTCCCTCTAACTTCCGGCCGGTGTGGCCGTGCGGTTAAAGGCGCTTCAGTCTGGAACCGCGTGGCCGCCACGGTCGCAGGTTCGAATCCTGCCTCGGGCATGGATGTGTGTGATGTCCTTAGGTTTAATTAGTTCTAAGTTCTAGGGGACTGATGACCACAGATGTTAAGTCCCATAGTGCTCAGAGCCAACCTCTAACTTCTCCTTACTACAATTTACCGAAGTTGGTTTAAAAAAACTATCTGGCTGTGTTTTCATCTGACCAATCAGTGTCTCAATGTTAACCTTAAGCTCCGCCTACAAAAATTCTGTCTATCCAGTAAGAAACGTTATACTTTTCGTGGTGGGGCAATGTTTTTAAAGTTTGCAACGTAACAGAGAAGCGAAAAATTCTCACGCTAAAACTTGCAGCTGGTGTGGTCCTATTAGTGTTATCATAAGATCTATACTGTTCTTCTGGAGGGCTCTATCTTTTAACATGGGCTGGGGGGTGGTCCTAGCGGTTAGCTGGCGACGTGGGTGTCCGTCCCTTATCGTAGGGGCTTCCAGCTTAACACGGTTCTGCTCTCGGCTTCTGTTCTCGTTTCTCCCCTCGGAACTGCGTCTGTCTCACGGTGGGAAGGTATGACATGCATTTAGGCATTCTTGTGTTAGTCTGTGGTGTTCCATTTGCTCACTCGTTACTCGTATTACTTTGGTTAATTTAATGTCACGATTTATTCGGAGCTATGTGACATACTACTGGATTTGCTTATCATGTCAGGGTTTTCATGGAAGGTGTTGGATTTGCCTGACACCTTACATATCACCACCCTTCGAACTTAATTTTTGCACTGAAGTTAGGCAATGATTGAATCGTGGTCTAAGCCAGTCAAAAATTATTCCGTTATCTAAATTTTGTTGCCTACTGTTCAGCCACGTTATTGTGTTCTATGCTAGTTTGTATTACTAATGTATATTTTTATATTCTTCCAAATTATTATCAAAAATATGTTTATATTGACAAGGGAAGAATATTTTTATTCTACTATAATTATTATTTTTTAATTATTTTCTTTCTTTATGTAATTGTGAAGTTTGTTTTTTAAGAAATTTGTTATCGAAAGTGAGGAGTCTTTCACATCGATTTTCTTAGAAATATTGTTTTTATAAATGTAGTAATTAAGTAAAATCTATTCCTAACGCATTTTCTAAATATCATGTACAAGTAAAATGTTTTTGTTTCTAGACACTCATTTCAACATTGTTACACTAACAAATAAGAGTTATTTCCAAGAATTGCTTTGACAAAGAAATATACATACACAAGTATTGAGATATTATTCTAACAAATGGTACAAATGTTAAAAATAAAGGGAAAACATCCAAAAAGATAATTTTTTGTTCTTTGTTTTTATAAGGAGAAAATAAGTAAAATATAGTTATTCTTTTATTTTTATGAGGAGAAAATAAGTGGCATATAGTTTTAGTGTTTATTATGCCTTACTTTTGTTCTTTATATACTGTCCATTTCAGAACTAATGACTTATTTTTATCGATAGTCTATTTTTTACTTAAGTCCATAGTCAATGACTGTTATTTTGTAGTTTATTAGCTGTCTGGTGCGCTTAACTTATTTAGTTTTTCACATGTTTCTTTTGCACAATTCCTACATCACATAATTTGATTTCACACATTCACACAATCCTATGAATGTTTAAGCATGAGGTTGGCGAATGTTTTTTGCACAAAAGTGATGGACTTGAGCGAGATGGATATGGGCAAGTATTTGATGTACAGCTTTGTTCGTCGTTCCTTGTTGGCTTTGTAAGTGTGTGTTGCTGTTGTGGAGGTCCCATAATGGAATGGAGCTGTGAGTGAAGAATCTCATGGTTTACTGGCTTTGTATGCGTGAAAGTCATCGTTATGTGTCGCTGAAAGCGGTCGTTTTTGGTTGTAATACTTCACAGACGACTAGTTTACAATAGGATAGGGATTTGGGAAGGTATGTCATCTATTCTTCACCCATCTTCTGTCTTGGTCTCAATCTTGCGAATCTTCAACTTCTGTTCTTCCTGCTTTTTCTCTGCTTCTTACTTGCTTCTTGGTTCTTCTCTGGGCAGGATATGGATATTTATTGATAACTAGTGGCTTTGAAGTTCTCCTCTTAGTAACAGGTTGATAAATTGTTTGGATGTGTCATTTTTACTTTGTGGAAGTTTTCTTCAGTTTCGTGCATCAGCATGCTGTTTAATAGCAGTAGTGTGACTTTTACACATATTTTTTTGCCAGTGGTGGCTTGCCCAAGCAGTCTTCTCGTCGGGCCGTTTTTTGCTCGCTCCACTGAGTTGGGGCGTTCGGAGACCCTTCTGGCGTTCGGTGTCCTGTCGTGTCTCTGCAGGGTTCCGCCACTGTGTGGTTCTGTGTTCTGTCCCAGCACGGTTCTGCCACCCTGTGGTTCAGCTTGGCAGCAGATTTATTTACTGCCCACTTCGGCTACAAGGGCCTTCTGTTGGTCTTGCTGTCCTTTCCCTTCTCTCGACGCTTCTGCATTGTAGGAATCATGTCTTGCTAATTATGTCCTTTTCTTTCTTGATGATTCTCTCGTTGCAACTTGTGGGTCATTGATCTGGTCTCTGTTGGAGTTTTTACAATGGTTCTTACAAAAGGTTTTACTTATAATCATCTAACATATGTCTAGTACCTACCTTGTTTTACGCCTTCTTAAAAAGCTTTACAAATTTTGGCGTCTTTTCCATGTTACAATTCTAAGATATTTTGAGTCTTAACTTCTACAAAAATCCTCAAATTCGTTCTTTTTATTTTTTGTGTAGTGTCGTGGTGTATAGCATTTTAGTATTTCATGCTGTTAGACTATCTATGCTTTATCCCTTCACCTTAATCTTATCCCTTCACCTTGGTGTTATTTTTGTTTTTGTTTTTATTGAAACTACATTCTTTTTCCCACCTTCCTCTCTCTTCATTCTTCTTTCTCCTGACGATCTTATCTGCAACACAATCTTGAAATATTGTGCTGATTATTTACCAGTAACAAAATTAATCTTCAAACTTGTACTGAAAGTGTTTAATACTGCCAGTCTTAGGTAAAAATACCTCTGCTTTATCTCATAAAATACCCTCTAATTCTCTTTTACTCTGTTCTGAAATACCTTGAACTTCTTGCAATCGTCGATTTCTTTATGAACTTCTAACATGAGTTGAGGCGATTCCCCCTTTTGTGCATACCATTCTAATTCTTCACTCTTTATCTCGCGTCATTCTTAATTATTTGTTTATAACTGGTATTTCTTCTAATTTTAGCTTTTGCTCAAAGAGAAGTGTGAC
Organism: Schistocerca americana; assembly: GCF_021461395.2. Classification (NCBI taxonomy): domain Eukaryota; kingdom Metazoa; phylum Arthropoda; class Insecta; order Orthoptera; family Acrididae; genus Schistocerca; species Schistocerca americana. The sequence continues at coordinate 424,980,135 of NC_060122.1, forward strand.
ATTCCCGAATGTTACGCTACCTGTCCCCATATCTATTATCGCTCGTCTCTCATTTAAACAATCTGCACCTATATTCAAATCTACAGTTAGTTTAGGTATAATCACGAAGTTGGCTTCGATTTTTGACCTTGACACGAAAGAGTTAACCTTGTTTGTCTCGTAACTTCCGCAGCATTGTTTCTAATAGGACCTCTTACTTTAATCTTATGTGTTTTCAGAACTGGCAATTCCTCATTGGCATTACACTGCATGAATAAATTTTCTGAGATCGCAGTCAGTTCACTTCCGCTATCAGTTACAATATTGACTGGGATATGCTTTACCATGGCCTTCACAATTGGTTGAATTTGAAAGGGTTGGTTCTGTTCTTCTTCTTCTTGCATCAACGAATCCTCCACTGAATCATACATGAGTCTTTTTAGGAATTTCCCTTGTGAATTCGAACTTTCTGTAGGATAAGCTTCGATTGCTTCTTCTCTCCCTTTTATTTCCTCTTCTCTATTTCTTCCTTCATTTACGCTTTCTTCAACATCCTCTACTTTTTCCTCATCCTCGTCTATCTTCTCCTTCTTCGTCGCTACTTCCACATAATCGCATCTAAATGCTCTAATTATCGCTTCATAACTTCCTTCATTATATTTGTTGGGTTGTGTGCCCACTACTAATTTATTTTCAACTTCTGTCGACTGCGCATTATCCTCATTGAATTCGCTTTCCCTGGTTTCCATCTCAAATAGCTCTGCAATACTCATTACTTCGTCCTTTACTCCTACATTCGTTGTGCGTGCCTCTGGTAATTCATCTTTCTCGTCAGTATTCTCCCAATTAATTTCGTCCCAACACGATGTTGTTATTTTCTTGTCTTCGTTTTCAACTGGTCCCTGCGGATTTGTTTCTTCCTTCTTCTCTTCTCATGATAAGATTTTTGCTTCTCTGTTCAAGGTGCTGCAATTGTCCTGTGTCGGTGCGTCATTCTCTTTGGCATGGGCGCTTAGCTGTCAATTCGAACGTTTATCGGGGTTTGGTGGTCTTACCTCCACCCCTTCTATCTGTATTCTCTTTTCTTGTTCAGCTTGTTGATAGTGGTTTCTTTGTTGATAATTTGTCGGTCTATTGGTTCTCCAGTACCCGTTCCGGTTGTCGTTATTCCTCTGTAATAGTTGTTGCCGTTCCTGGGTGAATTATAGTTATTGCCATATTCTCTTCTAAATCCATAACCGGTTCTTTGTTGAAATCTATTGTCGTTTCTTGGTGCGAAGTTATCACATGGTTCGTAATTATTGTTTCTTCGTACTGTGTCTTGTGGGTTCCACTGCTTTTTGCTTTCGTTTTCACGTGCGCTTCGTCTTTTTATTGCGTCATCTTCCGAAAATATGAACTCTAGTTCCCTTAGAATACCTTTAATTGCTTCGATGTCATTACCTCCGCGACCTACTAATGATTGCTGGTATTTCAATGGTAGCTTCATCGCGCATAATTTAATCAACTCTCCGTCACTGTATGGTACATCTAAGCATTGCTTTTTCTTTGCCATTAATTCGAGAAGTTTCACGGGACTCTTCTCTCCTGAATTTTCAAAATATGGGTTCTGTAATAATTCGTACTTCACTCTGTTCTGTGTTTCGCTGGACCAATATCGTGAGAGAAACTTCTCTCTGAAATCTTCGTACGATCGGCAAGTCGCTGCAACATTCTGCATGGTTTCTGCGACTGTTCCTGTCATGTGTACACATATAAAGTCTAATTTGTGTGCTAGCGTCCAGTGTTCTTGTAATCCTACTCGGAATTGATCAATAAAAGTTCGTGGATGTAATGAGTTTCCTTCTCGAAAGTGCTGAAATTTTCTGACTGTGAGGAAATGATCGTTGTCGTACTTCGTCATAGTTCCATATGAAATTTGCGATTCTTCGCCACTTTTGTTTCTGATCAATTCTCCCGTCGTTCTTTCCGGTTGTGGTAGATCCATTGGATATTGTCCACTGTAACTTTCGACTACCCTTGCGTAGTATCGTTGGAGTGGTACGCAATAATTTTCTTCCATCGGTTGTGAACGTGTAGCTGAATGCATTGCACTGTACTCCTCGCGACCTGGCTTTCCATTGTCAGATATTGGTTCGGTATCTTGTCTGGCTAACCTTGCTGCTTCATTGCACGATCCAAACTGTCTTGAAACATACATTTGTGGTTCCGCATATATTTGTGATGACGTTTGTTCATCAAGAATTTCGAAACGTGTTTGTTGCTGTGCAGGCTGTCTGATTTCACATATGTTACTTTCCGCCTGTGATTGGAATCGCAAATGCGTAATATCTTCGTTAATTGCTTGTTTTTCCGGTGCTGTTACAGATACGGATGTGGTTGCAGATTCTGTGCTTGTTCGATCCTGTTCACTACGCTCTTCAATGGTTTGCAACAACTCTGTTCGCAATTTCTGAAATTGTCGCTTCGTTTGCGCTTCTATTTTGACTATGCGGTTATCATATCTTTTCAGCGCAGCTTTTGTGATACGTTTGTGTAATGCACTGTTTTCAACAGCTTCACGCGCTGTACCTGCTGCTTGTCTAGTAATTTCGTTTATCTGTTTCTCTAGTTTCTTGACTTCTCCCTGGGTGTTGTTACGTAATGTTTTGATCTCGTCCTGAGTGTCATTACGCAATGTCTGTACGTCCGCTTGTACCTTGTCAGTGTCTGTTCTGTGACCTGTTACTAAGTTTCCTATCACTTCTCGAGATTCTTTTGCCTCGTCTTCAATACGACTTAGGTGTAACTGAATTTTTTTGTTTTGTTCATTAATCTCACGCATTTGTCTCGTGGTTTCCGCATTCTGAATTTGAATTTGGTTCGCTATGTCATTATTTTTCCTTGTCATGATTTCCGCAATTTGTTGTAATAATTCTGCCAGATTGGTGGGTCCTATTGCGCTTTATGCCGACGTCCGACGCTCTGTGTTTTCGCCCAAGTGTTGGTTCGCAACCGATTGCATTGAACTGTGCTGTGACACGTTTCTGCTCGCATTCCTTGTACTCTGTGGTGAGGGAGCTCTGATTACTTGTACTATGGCTTCTACGTATTCAAGACGCAAGTTAGAATCCTCATCGACTGTCTCTCTACTTTCCTGCTCCTCTGTCGTATGCTGACTTACGTTTTCTGTGCCTTGACGTACATTATCCTCGTTATGGTGCGTTATATGTCCTATTTCTCGCGATACTACATCGTCTGTTGTACTGTCCTCTATTCTCTGTCCATTTTCATGCTGGGTCTCTACCTCAATTCGGTCAAGGTCTCGATTTGCCATTGCTAATATTTCCGAATCCCTTATTTTCTGTTTTAAAATCAATTCACGCGCCCTACTTCGAGTCAACATGCGCTTATACGATCACGCGTTTCATAAACTTTTTGTTCACTCGACTTGACACTTTTTTTCCCCAAGACTGACAATCCATTCACTTACTTGTTGGGTCAGAACCAACTTGTCAACGATGTATCCGCCACCAGTGCGCTTGCATGGAGGAGAAAACTTAATTCTAACAATATTTAAAATTCATAACTTAATTGCGCTATTGTCTCTGCTAGAATGTCTCACCATCTATCGCTGCAGCTACTGTTTTCATCTATTTACGCCTTTCAATTTTTTTTTATTACGAAAATTTTTGTTAACAGGATATTTTTCTGACCTAGTTAGGCATGTGGTCGACCTTCAATCATGGTATTTTACCATCCTGGCAGGGTCGCCATTCTCTAACATTCTGCATGGTGTCTGTTGTTCTATATCGTGTCTCCCTACCACTTTCGCGCAACGACACTCTGAGCGTGTTTTTTAGGGAATTGACTAGTTTGAATCTGGGACCTGTTGCTGGTAAGGAGACGTCCGACCACACATGACATGTAGAGTTCAGAAGAGTTCAGTGAGACTAGCGATGATATAACCAAATACTTAATGATTTCAGCGTCAGCTCCACTGCACTCCCTGTAAAAGAATCTTAATACTAACTAAATTTAGTGGAAGGGGTTCAAGGCTTCCCTATTTTTAGTTAGCTGGTAAAATAACGTCGAAAAAGCAATTAAGTTTACCATTGGAAATTTTATTCTGAGGACGGTGGCATTCTGTTACTCGCGCTACTGTTTGCTATTGAATTGCGAAAAGGAGCCGACATTTCTAGCTACATATTTCTACTTTCTAGTCTGCGTGACCGTTGTGTCTTTACACAAAATGTACTAGACGTCAACTGCTCATAGACTTCTTACCGATTTACCGAATTTCACTGTTAGTGCGACTCTCGAAGGCGTGCTGGAAAGTAATCTCTCCGGATGTCTGTGGCAACGCGTAAATGTTTTTAAATAAAATTTAGAAATTTGAGGTAAGGTACTATGCGACAAAACCTCTGAGGTCATCGGTCCCCAGGCTTAAACACTACTTAATCTAACTTCAACTAACTTACGCTATCCACAACACACACACACTCATGGCCGAGGGATGACCCGAACCGCCGACAGGGCGTACCGCGTATTTTTAAATGAAACAAACGTTATTGACGTTCTACATCTTTATTCTTCATGTCTACATATTTATTTCTCAACATAGTCAACCTGGCGACGAAAACATTTCTCCCAACGAGAAACCAGTTTGTTGACACAGCCACTATATAGTGCTTGATTTTGTTGACGTAGCCACACCCTCACCTCTGCTTACATCGCTTCGTCACTATCAAACTGAAGTCCTCGAAGGTGTTATTCACGTTTTGGATACAGGTGAAAATCGGATGCGGCCATTGAACTCAAGGGGTTGGATTGCTGCAGGTTCTAACATTCTGCGTGGTGTCTGTTGTTCTATATCGTGTCTCCCTACCACTTTCACGCAACGACGCTCTGAGCGTGTTTTTTAGAGAATTGACTAGTTTGAATCTGGGACCTGTTGCTGGTAAGGAGACGTCCGACCACACATGACATGTAGAGTTCAGAAGAGTTCAGTGAGACTAGCGATGATATAACCAAATACTTAATGATTTCAGCGTCAGCTCCACTGCACTCCCTGTAAAAGAATCTTAATACTAACTAAATTTAGTGGAAGGGGTTCAAGGCTTTCCTGTATTTAGTTAGCTGGTAAAATAACGTCGAAAAAGCAGTTAACTTTACCATTGGAAATTTTATTCTACTCACAAAACATTGTTTATAAATTGCACTATTGATAAAAGGAAATGTTTTAATACAGGATGATAAAAACCAACTGCACTCAACAAAAATGTGAACGAATATTCCCTGAGTGGGTTTCCAAGTTCTACAATGGATCGAAGGATGACCTATGCCATATCACATCTATAATCTAGGTTTAAATTAAGTTTCACAAGAGAGAAAACTATCAAAATGGTCTACAGTGACCCTCAATTATCTTTAATTACTTATCTAACTTGTCGTAAATTACAGTGGCTGATGTGGCTTCTCAATAACTATATAACAGAAAAATCATTGCGTTTCAGATTTTTACTTCAAGTGGCAAATGTGAACACCATGAGCTTTAATTGACGATCGACACTAGTATTACGCAAAAAGGGGGTGTAACAGATGAGACTTCTGCAGTTATGAGTGAAGCTTTATGCGCTGTTATGCGGCATCGTGTGCGTTCATTACCTTGTCGGTGTTCGTCAGGGGGCTGCGCGCAGCACACTCCGCTCACCTCGCCGTCTCGGAAGCAACTCCCTCTAACTTCGCCTTACTACAATTTACCGAAGTTGGTTTAAAAAAACTATCTGGCTGTGTTTTCATCTGACCAATCAGTGTCTCAATGTTAACCTTAAGCTCCGCCTACAAAAATTCTGTCTATCCAATGAGAAACGTTATATTTTTCGTGGTGGGGCAATGTTTTTAAAGTTTGCAACGTAACAGAGAAGCGAGAAAGTCTCACGCTATAACTTGCAGCTGGTGTGGTCCTTTTAGTGTTATCGTAAGATCTATACTGTTCTTCTGGAGGGCTCTATCTTTTAACATGGGCTGGGGGATGGTCCTAGCGGTTAGCTGGCGACGTGGGTGTCCGTCCCTTATCGTAGGGGCTTCCAGCTTAACACGGTTCTGCTCTCGGCTTCTGTTCTCGTTTCTCCCCTCGGAACTGCGTCTGTCTCACGGTGGGAAGGTATGACATGCATTTAGGCATTCTTGTGTTAGTCTGTGGTGTTCCATTTGCTCACTCGTTACTCGCATTACTTTGGTTAATTTAATGTCACGATTTATTCGGAGCTATGTGACATACTACTGGATTTGCTTATCATGTCGGGGTTTTCATGGAAGGTGTTGGATTTGCCTGACACCTTACAAGGTGTTGCAGCGCTCCTGTGTGACCCAGCATTGCCATGTGTGGACGTTCACTGTAAGATGGCTACTTTTTGATGATGTTATTGGAAGAGTTAATATTTGTAAAGGAAAAAGATATATGCGAAGAACTTTGGTCACAGAAACAATTGTTAGGCAACCGTTGGGATGGCAGCACTGTTGTGTCGTAGAATCTTTGACAGTCGGTAGCGGATAGCTGCGGTGTGCAGCAGGCGGTGTTTGATTGAGTGTACAGTGTAATGCATGGACGCACTTTTGTGCTGATTTATTACGAGGAGGAATGACGACTCAGAACATTGGCTGGATAGCATACGGACACAAAGGTTCGGAAATGGTGAACAAGTTATTATTTGATTAGGAAGAAGTTTATTTTTATTTTTGTAGACGTATATTGTCGTTCCACTTCACGCTCGTCGCAGTAGATTTTTTGATAATTATTCTAGTCATTGATATTCTGAGTTAATTTACTGTACCATGGAAGTTATTAGTTTAAATGAAGCTTCGTATTAGGGTCTATAATTTTTTTCTTTGAGACGTTTCTTCGTAACTGACCTTTCAGTACTTAAAGGTTCAGTGATGTGTTTCATTGGCATTCTATGTCAAGATTATAGATCCAATTTCCCTGGACCAACTGCAGTTTTAAGCAGTATTTTTTATCTGTTGTGGAGTCTTCTTGTGTTGCTGTTTCTGCCAGTACTTCATTTTGCAGGTGAGATTCATAATACGTGATTGTTTAGTTTCCCTTGCGCAATGTAGTGTGTGTCATTTTCTTTACTTTACCAGGGCCACACGTCAGTGCAGAAATTTTCATGTGTTTCAGGTTACATTCTTATACAGGCCGACATTAAATTTTTTTGTACAGCTACGTTTCTTTTCCCCTGAAGGAGTTTGCACTGACCAAGTCCACTTAGCAAGAAATTATTGGTTTGCTTTTTATTTGCTTGTGAATGAGGTCGGTTTTCACACACACAGGATTCTTTTCAGTTTCATGTAAGTGATGTGGCTTTGAGCTCAGTCGTACATTTAGGTTGTCAGTCCGCATCCCCAGGATTGTATTTAGATAACACATACACAGATAAAGGCTACTCAGTTGCAACCCTTCGAATTCGAAACTCGATTACAGCAAGATGCTTCTCACGCAGCAACGTAGTCACGTTACACGCCGCTACAATTCTGAACCCTCTAACGGAAAAGTGCTCCAAATATGTAGTCATGAAGACTAAAGATGTATAACGGTAATAGTTTGTTTTATTTAAAAAGCTTTAAGGGTTTTCACACAAAAAATTCGGGGGCGTTACTTTTCAGCACGACCTCATATATACAATGGTGTAATATTCTGATGAATACTTGCACAATACAAAAGATACTGAGCAGGAAATAAAAGATGGCTAAGGAAACGTAACATACTGGCTTTACTGGGTGGTAAGATCCTTTCTTACAACTACCTTCCGATCACCTGGTGTATTTTCACACATTAAGGTGTTTTTTTTCGCCATTTCTACATTAGAATCCCATGTTTAAAAATATCATGAACGTATTCGTAAACTGCAGTTCCATCAATAGCTGGCAACATGTGAAGTCCTCCTCGGCAGGCATTTTGTACAGTCTGTGCCCAATTAGGCGTAGCAGACACGGTAATTGACTTTTAAATACTTTTACCGAGTAATGGAATGTGGAATGTCAGAAACGGTACACAAGTACTGACGTATCAATATAGAAACGTACACTGCAGCAGTCTCAAAACTCAGTCCTTCCCACTACCATCTGGCCAAACATATAAGCTTAAAATATATTTAAGAGATATCTACCTACATGGCCATCTCTTCAGTTCCCAGTTCGTAACGCGCAGTCAACATTCCAGAATTCCCGCAGCGGTTATCAGAGAGCAACTTTTACCTTTATGACAGCGTGAAAATGCCAGCTGTTAACCAGGGAGGTAGCCAATTAGCGGCCACTCCAGTATCCCAGCAAACAAAACCAAAGGCGCCGAAACTCACGCTAATGGCTGGTCTTGCTCTTCGGTGCCTACTTGAGTTGGCCTAAATTATTAAGTAGCATCATAAACTTAAAAATGTAGCTTTTACGTAATTAAACTATAGGCTATGGTCGTCAACATCAGCGCAAATACTGCAACAGTGGAGTCTTTATCAGTTCTAAAGCTTCCTTTTACATCACCGCCTGCACCTCCCTCTTCAGCCTTCCATCGCACTTCAGGAAGCTGTCCTGCTATAGTTGTAACTTGAACAGCGATAGCGTAACACATTGTGGGCAGTTGTATTGCACTTAGAGGCTAATTATGCTCAATGTATTCGTCATCAACATGTAGTGCAAATCTACTGAACTATCCGCGATTTTTGTCAGCTTAAGATGAAGCGTAAGCTCTCGGCCTATCTCGCTACATCTGATCAAGAGCTTGAGATGAAAAATCTTTGTAAAGTATAACCAAAAATTGAATGTAATAAATCTTGGTTCTGATGTAACATAACACACTTTCTTCCACTACACAAAATTGCTTGAAATTGTCCGTATATAACACTTTATTGTAGGTAGCCTATCAGTTTTCTTAATGTGATTTAAGTTTTCGTATTTTCCACATTTATAACTATTACAACCCACTCTTTAACGAATCGAAGGATTCTTTAACGAATTGAACTCGCATGTACAGAACAACTAAGGCTGAGGATTCACCGCATGAACAACGAACATGTAGTAAGCGATAAAATGTTTTCCTTTCATTATTTTATGTGACCGTAAATGACGAAAAGTTTATAAAAGCTTTGAAATTATGTCTAAAGTATGTTGAAAGTCGCTAAGTCCTCTCCTCCTTAGATGTGGCATGAACATATTGCGGGTAATTTGTGTCTCGTCAGTTATGCTTCCTCGAGATGTGCCCAGTTTCTAACTTTCAGAACTGACTTAGTGTGTTAAATATTTGACGTAAGATTATACGTCTTAATGAGTAGATTGCAGGGAGGTCACAAAATTCATGAGATTCCACCTAATATAGTGATGTAGTGTTGGACGTCCTTTCTCGCGGTGTAATGGAGCATCTCGACGTGGCATGGATTCAACAAGTCGAAGTCCCCTGCAGAAATATTCAGTCTCGCTGACTGTATAACCGTCCATAATTGCGAAAGTGTTGCCGGTGCAGGATTTTAATCACGAACTGACCTCTTGATTGTATCTCATAAATGTTCGGTGATATTCATGACGGACAATTTGGGTGGCCAAATCATTCACTCGAATTGTCCGGAACGAACTTCAAACCAATCGCGAACAATTGTGGCCCGGCGAGATGGCACATTGTCATTCACAAAAATTCCGTCCTTGAATGGCTGCAAATGCTCTCATAGTAGCCGAGCATAACCATTTTCAGTCAATAATTGGTTCAGTAGGAACAGAGATCCAGTCCATCCGATGTAAATGCAGCTCACACCATTATGGAGCCACGACCAGCTTCCACAGTGCCTTCTTGATAACCTGGGTCCATGGCTTCGCGGGGTCAGTTCCATTCTTTAAATCTACCATCAGCTCTTACAAACTCAAACCGGGACTCATCTGAGCGGCCCACGGGTTTACCAGTCGTCTAGGGTCCAACCGGTATGGTCACGGGTCCAGGAGAGGTGCTGCAGGTGATGTCATGCTTTTAGCAAAGGCTCTCACATCGGTCATTGCTGCCACAGCCCATTAACGCCAAATTGTGCCCCACTGTCCTAACCAATACTTTCGTTGTACGCAGTGTTGCTTGTCTGTTAGCATTAACAACTCTACACAAACGCCACTGCTCTCGGTCGTTAAGTGAAGGTCGTCGTCCACAGTGTTGTCCGTGGTGAGAGGTAATGCCTGAAATTTGGTATTCTAAGCACACTCTTGGCACTGTGGATCTCGGAATATTAAATTCCCTAACGATTTCCGAAATGGAATGTACGCTGGGTCTAGTTGTAACTGTAATTTCGTGTTCAAAGTCTGTTAATTTCCGCCGTGCTGCCATAATCACGTCACAAACCTTTTCTCATGACAGGTCTGCCAATTCATTGCCCTTTCATATCTTGTGTACGCGATATTACTTCCATCTGTATATGTGCATGTTGCATTCGCTCAAAGTATGGTAGTATTTTAAATTTGTAAGTTCGGTCAATGATTATATGAAATACTGAAAACCAAATATTTGTGCCCATGAAGCCGCTAGATAGCCAACTTCCAACTGGAACTTGGCGACCGGTTTGGTCGTTTATTATTCCTGATCCCTAGCTTTGCTGACTTGTATTCGAAGTCAGAGCTACCTCTTATTCGCAGTGCTGTCATGGGTTTTGTGGGAAATAATTTCCACAAACTAATAATGTTTAACATTATCCAAGAGCAATGCTTATCTTATTTCTCACACTTTAAAAAAAAAATCCTTTTGAAACAATTAGGGTCTCTCAACCGAGGCTCGAGGTCAAAAATCTTGATTCTGATTACTAGTTTTACTTAAAAGACCAGGCTTTAATTACTATTAATTAATTATAACAGCCACAGGGTGATTCCATGATGATATTAGTTTCAGGGATGATGGAGAACGGTAAATATATCAATCTGGGGTAATTGATCCTAGTCCAGAAGGACCGTGCCGAAAAGTATAAGCGAAAATCTACTCCAGTTCCGCCTTACCCTCGCGCAGCGTTCAAGCTGAAGATACCAACTTGCGAAACGTGGCCGTGAAGTTCAGAATTCCTGCGGAATACTCCTCAATACCGTAAGACAATTTGCCCTGTCGATTGACCAGTAACGACGCACCTAACTTGAAGTGAGAGAGACCGAAAATCCGAAGTCTACGTTTCAGTAATAATAATTCCATTTATCTGCACAAGTTTCACGAGCTGCTACGTCTGCAATAGTTGTTCAAAATGGCGTCCCCAGTGTCAATGCAGTCATGGTTCTGTCGTACCAGATCTAAAACACCCATTGTCGTTTGAACAGTGTCACAGGCAGCGAGAATTCTTGCCGGAAGATCGATCCTTTTCAGCGTCTACAGGCGTTTGTACATAACACTTTCAACATGGGCCCAACAGAATCAGATGAACGTGCTAGCCACGAAACAGGAACACCTCTCTCTACCCACCTTCAGCGAGTATGTGTCCCATGTGCCACGCACACTCAGTCCAAAGTGAGACGGGGCTCTATCACATTGGAACAACATCCGTTGACGAATAACAAGTGGAATATGTTCCAGAAACGTGGATAGTAAGTCTCTGATAAATACTATTTACTGGTACACGTATTCCACTGTCAGAGATCTCAGAAAAATTCTCGATTATAACTTTCGATTCTTCAGTTTCCGGACCAAGTTCCATTATCTAAAACTAATACACTTACCATTCTCCATCATTCCTGAAAGCCTGTGTTATCCTCACGGAATAAGCGTGTATGAAGAAACATTGATAATTCTCGTAATACTCTCCAAATAAAAAATAAAAATAAGGAAAAGACGCCCACAAAGGAATTACTCAAATGAGACGGAAATCGGTAGATGTGGTATATATGTGTACTAACATACAAGATTACAGTTTCAGAAAAAATTGGATTATTTATTCAAGAGAAAGAGATTGATCAGCTGAGCAAGTCGATGGCACGTTGGCCCACCACAGGCATGTTCGGCTTGTCATTGACTGTAAGAATTTTCAGATGTCCTCCTGAGGGATTTCGTACCAAATTCTGCCCAACTGGTGCTTTAGATGGTCGGAATCCCGTGCTAGTTGGTGAGACCTGCCCACAATGCTCCAAACTCATCTCAGTTGTCGAGAGATACGACGACCTCACTGGCAAAGTAGGGTTTGGCAAGACCAATGACGAGCAGTAGAAATATTAGCCGTGTACAGGTGGGCATTATCTTAGTGAAATGTAAGCCCAGCATGATTCGCCATGAAGGACAACAAAAAGGGACATACAATATCGCTGACGTACCGCTATGCTGTGAGCGAGCCGCTGATGACATCCTAAACGATTCTGCCATAAAGCGAAATGGCACCCCAGACCAACACCCCTGGTTGTCGGGCCGTATAGCGGGCGACTGTGAGGGTGGTATCCCACCGCTGTCTGGGACGCTTCCAGACACGTCTTCACTGGTCTTCGGGGCTGAGTTCGAAACGGGACTCATCACTGAAAACAATTCTACTCTAGTCGATGAGTAGTCCTGTTGACTATTCTGCAAATGATGAACTCTGCTTTCATCTCGCAAGCAAGACTGTCAGCCTTCATTAGATAGCCGCTAGAAACCAGAGAATCTTTCTCAATACAAAAAACACATTAAACGACCAAAGCACACTAAATAATTCGCTACTGGTTAGGAACTCGTAAAATGCCACAAAATCGGTTACTTCCCTGTTGCTCTTGTTTCTTGGCCGGCGACTGCTGCCTAACTATGACACATTATGTGCATCGCCCTCCAACCAGCTCGGTATTTTGACCATCTAATGCACCAACTGGACAGAGTTTGGTGCAGTACCCTTCAGGAGAACATCCAACAATTCTGTCAATGGTTGCCAAGCCGAGTAACTCCTTGCATAAGCCTAGAAGTGGACCAACGCGTTATTGGCTTGCGCAGTTTGTAAAACTCTTTCTCTTGAATAAAACATCCAATTATTCTGAAATTTCAATCAGTTGTTTGTCTATACATGCACATCACATCTGCAGATTTCAGTCCCATTCGGATAATTTTTTTGTGGTGCATCGTTTGTCGTCTTAGAGTGTATTTTGCCTAGACCAAATCCAATTTCCGTTTCATATTCCCCCCATGAACCATGGACCTTGCCGTTGGTGAGGAGGCTTGCGTGCCTCAACGATACAGATAGCCGTACCGTAGGTGCAACCACAACGGAGGGGTATCTGTTGAGAGGCCAGACAAACGTGTGGTTCCTGAAGAGGGGCAGCAACCTTTCCGGTAGTTGCAGGGGCAAAAGTCTGGATGATTGACTGATCTGGCCTTGTAACACTAACCAAAACAAACTTGCTGTTGTGGTACTGCGAACGGCTGAAAGCAAGGGGAAACTACGGCCGTAATTTTTCCCGAGGGCATGCAGCTTTACTGTATGGTTAAATGATGATGGCGTCCTCTTGGGTAAAATATTCCGGAGGTAAAATAGTCTCCCATTCGGATCTCCGGGCGGGGACTACTCAAGAGGACGTCGTTATCAGGAGAAAGAAAACTGGCATTCTACGGATCGGAGCGTGGAATGTCAGATCCCTTAATCGGGCAGGTAGGTTAGAAAATTTAAAAAGGGAAATGGATAAGTTAAAGCTAGATATAGTGGGAATTAGTGAAGTTCGGTGGCAGGAGGAACAAGACGTCTGGTCAGGTGAATACAAGGTTATAAGTACAAAATCAAATAGGGGTAATGCAGGAGTAGCTTTAATAATGAATAAAAAAAGTAGGAGTGCGGGTAAGCTACTACAAACAGCATAGTGAACGCATTATTGTGGCCAAGATAGATACGAAGCCCACACCTACTACAGTAGTACAAGTTTATATGCCAACTAGCTCTGCATAAGACGAAGAAATTGAAGAAAAGTATGATGAGATAAAAGAAATTATTCAGGTAGTTAAGGGAGACGAAAATTTAATAGTCATGAGTGACTGGAATTCGAGTGTAGGAAAAGGGAGAGAAGGAAACATAGTAAGTGAATATGGATTGGGGCTAAGAAATGAAAGAGGAAGCCGTCTGGTAGAATTTTGCTCAGAGCATAACTTAATCATAGCTAACACTTGGTTCAAGAATCATAAAAGAAGGTTGCATACATGGAAGAATCCTGGAGATACTAAAAGGTATCAGATAGATTATATAATAGTAAGACAGAGATTTAGGAACCAGGTTTTAAATTGTAGGACATTTCCAGGGGCAGATGTGGACTCTGACCACAATCTATTGGTTATGAACTGTAGATTAAAACTGAAGACATTGCAAAAAGGTGGGAATTTAAGGAGATGGGACCTGTATAAACCGACTAAACCAGAGGTTGTACAGAGTTTCAGGGACAGAATAAGGGAACAATTGACGGAAATGGGGGAAAGAAATACAGTAGAAGACGAATGGGTAGCTCTGAGGGATGAAGTAGTGAAGGCAGCAGAGGGTGAAGTAGGTAAAAAGACGAGGGCTAGTAGAACTCCTTGGGTAACAGAAGAAATATTGAATTTAATTGATGAAAGGAGAAAATATAAAAACGCAATAAATGAAGCAGGCAAAAAGGAATGCAAACGTCTCAAAAATGAGATCGACAGGAAGTGCAAAATGGCTAAGCAGGCATGGCTAGAGGACAAATGTAAGGATGTAGAGGCTTATCTCACTAGGGGTAAGATAGATACAGCCTACAGGAAAATTAAAGAGACCTTTGGAGAAAAGAGAACCACTTGTATGAATATCAAGAGCTCAGATGGAATCCCAGTTCTAAGCAAAGAGAGGAAAGTAGAAAGGTGGAAGGAGTATATAGAGGGTCTATACAAGGGCGATGTACTTGAGGACAATATTATGGAAATGGAAGAGAATGTAGATGAAGATGAAATGGGAGATACGATACTGCGTGAAGATTTTGACAGAGCACTGAAAGACCTGATTCGAAACAAGGCCCCAGGAGTAGTCAACATTCCATTAGAACTACTGAGAGCCTTGGGAGAGCCAGTCCTGACAAAACTCTACCATCTGGTGAGCAAGATGTACGAGACAGGCGAAATACCCTCAGACTTCAAGAAGAATATAATAATTCCAATCCCAAAGAAAGCAGGTGTTGACAGATGTGAAAATTGCCGAACTATCAGTTTAATAAGTCACAGTTGCAAAATACTAACGCGAATTATTTACAGACGAATGGAAACACTAGTAGAAGCCGACCTCGGGGAAGATCAGTTTGGATTCCGTAGAAATGTTGGAACACGTGCGGCAATACTGACCTTACGACTTTTCTTAGAAGAAAGATTAAGGAAAGGCAAACCTATATTTCTAGCATTTGTACACTTAGAGAAAGCTTTTGACAATGTTGACTGGAATACTCTCTTTCAAATTCTAAAGGTGGCAGGGCTAAAATACAGGGAGCGAAAGGATATTTACAATTTGTACAGAAGCCAGATGGCAGTTATAAGAGCCGAGGGACATGAAAAGGAAGCAGTGGTTGGGAAGGGAGTGAGACAGGGTTGTAGCCTCTCCCCGATGTTATTCAATCTGTATATTGAGCAAGCAGTAAAGGAAACAAAAGAAAAATTCGGAGTAGGTATTAAAATCCAGGGAGAAGAAATAAAAACTTTGAGGTTCGCCAATGACATTGTAATTCTGTCAGAGACAGCAAAGGACCTGGAAGAGCAGTTGAACGGAATGGATATTGTCTTGAAAGCAGGATATAAGATGAACATCAACAAAAGCAAAACGAGGATAACGGAATGTAATCGAATTAAGTCGGGTGATGCTGAGGGAATTAGATTAGGAAATGAGACACTTAAAGTAGTAAAGGAGTTTTGCTATTTGGGGAGCAAAATAACTGATGATGGTCGTAGTAGAGAGGATATAAAATGTAGACTGGCAATGGCAAGGAAAGCGTTTCTGAAGAAGAGAAATTTGTTAAAATCGAGTATAGATTTAAGTGTGAGGAAGTCGTTTCTGAAAGTATTTGTATGGAGTGTAGCCATGTATGGAAGTGAAACATGGACGATAACTTGTTTGGACAAGAAGAGAATAGAAGCCTTCGAAATGTGCTGCTACAGAAGAATGCTGAAGATTAGATGGGTAGATCACGTAACTAATGAGGAGGTATTGAACAGAATTGGGGAGAAGAGAAGTTTGTGGCACAACTTGACTAGAAGAAGGGATCGGTTGGTAGGACATGTCCTGAGGCATCAAGGGATCACAAATTTAGCATTGGAGGGCAGCGTGGAGGGTAACTAACGTAGAGGGAGACCAAGAGATGAATACACTAAGCAGATTCAGAAGGATGTAGGTTGTAGTAGGTACTGAGAGATGGAGCTTGCGCAGGATAGATTAGCATGGAGAGCTGCATCAAACCGGTCTCAGGGCTGAAGACCACAACAACAACAACAACAGTCCCTTGATCAAACTGAACCGTCTGATTTACATCGCACTGTTTCCAGTTTGACTTTTATATTGTAATTTTTCTAGTGGTTTTTGTTTTTATTTATTTTTGGGGCTTCCATCTTCTTACCAACCCTCATCAACCAATATCTTGTTGACACAACCTGCGTGCGAGGAGAACCAGAAATTTATTACGAGCTCCGAATGCTATTTAGGAACACTGAATTATCCATGCAACTGGCCATCAGGAGAACTTAATTTTATACGAAAGAGACGTGAAATTTCTGTCCCTGGGCTTGTTTGACACCTTTAGAATGACGTCGCAAGCCGCCAGAATAAACGGAGCAGCCCCAGCTGAAGATAGCAGTTGTGCATGTCACTCTTGTTTTGTTCTTTACCCATAGAAGCAATACAACGAAACATTATGCAAAGGACGGGTGGGGGTGAGGGACTAGGTGCCTAGTATTGCCACTTCACACAAACCTATGTAGCTCTCAGGCTTCCCAGACTCACAAGAACGGGGTGTACAATATTCCGCAACACCTACGAATACCGAGCCTGAAATTGCATGTGTTGATTGTGTCGGATAAATAAATCATTGACCCTTAAACAGGCACAAAGGAGCGATATCGTTGCACTATACTCCAAAGCGACATTTGCTGTAGATAGACAGCATTACTTTGGTTTCACATTTTTTCCCAACAAACAAAAAACCTCTAGCGCCAGACCATATGGAAGATACTATAACTAAAGCGACGTTACAGTGTAGACATCGGTTGTCTAGAAGTCCTCGTAATCAGAGATGAGTCCTTCTGCACAGTCTTAACAAAAATTATCAGTTATTACACTAATTAAGATAATACAAGTAAAGCGTGTAACATCCTCATATTGGCGTTGAAGGGCTGTATAAAATATTCATTTTCTTCCGGCATTGCCCTTTTGGAGCAACGTTCTCTGACCGGAGAAAAAAAATCTATCCCTGAAATTCGATTTTGAAAGGTCTGCAAAGTTCGTCTTCCTGGTATAACCACATCACTGGATTCAAAACGTTTTCGAACCACAAATTTCTTTTGACATCTAATCAAGCGGTAGTGAGAATGAGTCAGATTTGGTAAATGAGGGGATACGTACCTATAATTCTATTTAAGATCTTTCTGTCTTTCGGAATAAAATAATAACTACACTCTTTTACCGACTTCCGAACTCAGATGTTACAGTTGCTGAAAGGTTCACAGAAGACTTGAGTAATTTCAAACATGTACCGACTCATACAGTTATAGTTGGTGATCCCTTCAATTTATCCTCGATATAATGGCGAAAATACATGTTGAAATCCGGAGGTACGGATAAAACATCATCCGAAATTGTGCTAAACGCATTCTCTGAAAATTATTTCGAGCACTTAATTCATAAGCCCATACGAATGGTAAACGGTTTTGAAAACACACTTGACCTCTTAGCAACAAGTAATCATGAGCTAATAACGATCATCAAAACGGATGCAGGACTAGTGAACACAGGATTGTCGTAGGAAGATTGAATATTCCTCCACAAATAAACGAAAAATTTACCTATTCAAAAAACCAGATAAAAACTGACTTGGCGCCTTCCTGAGAGACGATCTCCACTCCGCTAAGTGTTGATCAGATATCGCATGAATTCAGAGAAATAGTATGGACAGCAATTGAGAGAGTTATAGCAAGTAAATTAACAAACACGGAACTGATCCCCCTTGGTGTAAAAAACAGGTCAGAACACAGTTGCAGAAACAACGAAAAAATCATGCCACATTTAAACGAGCGCAAAATCTCAAAGATTGGCGATCCTTTACGGAAGCTCGAAACTTAGCACAGACGTCAATACGAGAAGCATATAATAGTTTACACAACGAAAATTTATCTCGATACCTGGCAGAAAATCCAAAGAGATTCTGGTCGTATGTAAAGCACGCAGCGGCAAGACACAGTCAATGACTTCTCTGCGCAATATCAACAGAAAAATGTAACGCACGCAGCGGCAAGACACAGTTAATGACTTCTCTGCGCAATATCAACAGAAATACAATCGACGATAGTGCTGGGAAAGCAGAGTAAATATTCCAGAATTCGAATCAAGAACAGCTGCCAACATGAGTAACTTAGAAGTAGATATCCTCGGAGAAGTGAAGCAATTTAAATCACTTAATAAAAGCAAGTCTTCTGGTCCAGACTGTACACCAACTAGATTCCTTTCAGAGTATGCTTATTCCATAGCTCCATACTTAAGTCATATAAAACCACTCGCTCTTCAAAGAGCCGTACACAAAGACTGGAAAGTTGCTCAGGTCACTCCATTATTCAATAAAGGTAGGAGTAATCCACTAAATTACAGGCCCATATCATTAACGCCGGTATGCAGCAGGACTTTGGAACATATATTTTATTGGAGCATTGTGCGTTTCCTCGAAGAGAACGGTCTATTGACACGCAGTCAACACGGCTTTAGAAAACACCGTTCTTGTGAAACATAAGTAGCTCTTTACTCGCATGAAGTGTTGAGTGCTATTGACAAGGAATTTCAGATGGATTCCGTATTTCTGGATTTCCGGAAGGCTTTTGACACTTTCCCACACAAGCTGCTTGTAGTAAAATTGCGTGCTTTTGGCCTATCTTCTCAGCTATGCGACTAGTTTCGTGATTTTTCTGTCAGAGGTCACGTTTCGTAGTAACTGACGGAAAGTCATGGAATAAAACAGAAGTGATTTCTGGCATTCTTCAACGTAGTGTTACAGGCCGTCTGCTATTCCTTATCTGCATAAACGACTTGGGAGACAATCTCAGCAGCCGTCTTAGGTTGTTTGCAGATGATGCTGTCAATTATCGTGTAGTAAACTCGTCAAAAGATCGAAAGAAATTGCAAAACAATTTAGAAAACATATCTGAATGGCGCGAAAATTGATAATTAACCCTAATTAATGAAAAATGTGAGGTCGTCCACAAGGGTGCTAAAAGGAATCCTTTAAACTTTTGTTAGACGATAAACCAGTCTAATCTAAAGACCGTAAACACAACTAATACCTAGGAATTACAATTGCGAACAATTTAAATGGCAAAGAACACATAGAAATTGTTGTGGGGAAGGGAAATCAGACTGCGTTTTATTGGCAGGACACTCAGAAAAAGTAACAGATCTACTAAATGGACTGCCTACTACACTTGTCCGACCTCTTTTGGAGTGTGAGATCCTTACCAGATAGGATTAAAAGAATAAATCGAGAAAGTTCAAAGAAGAGCAGCACGTATTGTATTATCGTGGAACAGAGGAGAGAATATCACGGACATGATACAGGAATTGGGATGGACAGCATTAAAACAAAAGCGTTTTTCGTTGCGGCGAGATCTTCTCACCAAACTTCAAGCACCAACTTTTTCCTCTGAATGCGAAAATATTTTATTGATGACGACATACATAGGGAGAAACGATAATCATAATAAAATAAGGGAAATCCCAGCTCGCACGGAAGGATATAGTTGTTCGTTTTTTCCACGCGCTGTTCGAGAGTGGAATGATAGATAAGTATTATGAAGGTGGTTCGATGAACTCTCTGCCTTGCACTTAATGGTGATTTTCAGAGTATCCATGTTGACAGATGTAGAACTGATGATGTACCTCTATGTGTAAGTGCAGTATTCCGAAAAAAATTCTATGCTTTCATGTGCAGTTCACGCTCGTTTCACAGATTTTTTTCTCCAGTGTCTCCATCAGACTTTTTAGACTTTGCACGGTAGTTTACAAGAAAAGTCTATTTCGCATCCCCGAAAACTCTAGTGTTTTGTTTCTGGCCTCAAACGTTGGACTCTCATCTCACCTACTGAAACAAACTGGCGCACAAATCAGTTGGGCTCTTTCCAAAAGCGGCCAAAACATAGTGACAAATACATTCTCATACTTACTCCTGGTCATAAAATGTGACACCCATATTTCAGAAACCTTTCTCAAAGTTAACGATTTACGTAAATTAGCCAACCCACTTTTTTCTGCCGTAGTAGTGACGTTGACCATTTCATGTACGAGTACGTTGACTCACTGTTTGTCTAGAACATATTCCGCTCCTTCTCGATGTTTTCATCTATGGTTGCAATCTCCGGCTGCTGTTCACGCGGATGATTATCAAGGGAAGCAGAGCCTGTTTTGAATGTAGCGATTCATTTTTTAACTGTTGAAAACTATGCAAAAGACACCTTATAAACCTTCATTAATTTTGTACGACTTTCAGCTAGTGATAAATCTTCCCAAAGAAAGAATTTTATTATGTCACGGTTACTCGTTTTATCAGCTTCAGTGAAATATAAGGGTAATTCAGCTAAGCTATTCACTTCAAATATTTTCCGAAGTGTTATTCTGTTTTCATACAAATACATTGTGAGAATGTCACCACCAAATGCAAAATGGCTCTGAGCACTATGGGACTTAACATCTATGGTCATTAGTCCCCTAGAACTTAGAACTACTTAAACCTAACTAACCTAAAGACAGCACGCAACACCCAGCCATCACGAGGCAGAGAAAATCCCTGACCCCGCCGTGAATCGAACCCGGGAACCCGGGCGTGGGAAGCGAGAACGTTACCGCACGACCACGAGATGCGGGCCACACTAAATGCAGTCTCCTGTCATAGCTATATTAATTTTAGGGATATCGGTATCTGCTTTTGAAACAGAATTATAGAAATTTTTGCTGCTAGTATCGCAGTTCTAAAATAAACGAATTCAATAGGGTTTCACTCTTCAAAAATCGATCAGTAATTTCGGAGAAGTTACTGTATTGCAGTTGGACATTCAACCAGTTTTGTCCATTGGGAGAACTATCTTCCCTACACTACAATCTTTTTCTAACTAGTTGGAAGGCAATAGTAACGACCCCCATCGAGGTAAAAGGTCAGTTCAACACTAGGGTTTCAGTACCAGCATCCTTGTCAGCCTGCGTCCTTGTGGTGAACATTACAGGGGCCACGAACATTTTAGGTTTGGATCCTTTCAATGCCATTGGTTTAGAAGTCCACGATTCAATGAATTACATGCAATCATTCGTCCAATGTTCCTACCTCTGGGTTCTCTCTTCAAAATATGCCATATTTTCATGTTTCTCACACCCATCAGCTGTGTCACCGATCTGAAGCACACATCTCTGTACTGTCTTCGGTGCCGCCCAGTTTTTTAAGGCATGGAACGTTCCATTTTGTCTGCACAATGAGCATCGTCTCTAGCTGCAACGCATACAGGAAAAACGAATTCTGATCGGTATTACAGTCAGTAGGCCACTCCTAAAGTGATTGTTGAAAAACAGAATGAATTATTGAGGATTGTAAATCAACTATCAGTGGCCAGTCCGTCATCAACACATACCCGATTCCCAAAGTGAAGGAAAACTTTTGTTAAAAAGTGACCAATGGGACGCTTACTTGCAGTTGCCCTTGGACGAAGCTTCCAAAAGCAACCTGGTCATCAACAAGCCATTCGGTCTGTTTTGGTATAATTGCCCGCCCTTCGGCTTCGCCAGCGTATCAGCCATTTTCCTATACTACCTGAAATACTTCACTAGGATGTTCCGGAGACGAAAAATAATTTAGTCAGTTACATGTTCTAGAGACCATACGCACGAGCCTTCTATCAAAATGATGTGAAACGAGTCATCTTACAGGATATATACATGTATACATGATTAGTGTTAACAATAATGAAAACATCATTTTATTCTCACTCGTGTAACTGCACTAAAAACTAGCCGTTCTTACTGGCCGCCAGTAATTAAAAGGAAATTCGGCAATGGAATGGAAGGAGTTGTTCAGGAGAAATGATTTTACACTACTGGCCATTAAAATTGCTACACCACGAAGATGACGTGCTACAGACGCGAAATTTAACCGACAGGAGGAAGATGCTGTGATATGCAAATGATTAGCTTTTCAGAGCATTCACACAAGGTTAGCGCCAGTGGCGACACCTACAACGTGCGGACATGAGCAAAGTTACCAACCGATTTCTCATACACAAACAGCAGTTGACCGGCGCTGCCTGGTGAAACGTTGTTATGACACCTCGTGTAAGGAGGAGAAATGCGTACCATCACGTTTGCGACTTTGATAAAGGGCGGATTGTAGCCTATCGCGATTGCGGTTTATCGTATCGCAACATTGCTGCTTTCGTTGGTCGGGATCCAATGACTGTTAGCAGAATATGGAATCGGTGGATTCAGGAGGGTAATACGGAAAGCCGTGCTGGATCCCAACGGCCTCGTATCACCAGCAGTCGAGATGACAGGCATCTTATTCGCACGGCTGTAACGGATCGTGCAGCCACGTCTCGATCTCTGAGTCAACGTATGGGGACGTTTGCAGGACAACAACCATCTGCACAAACAGTTCGACGACGTTTGCAGCAGCATGGACTATCAGCTCGGAGAACATGGCTGCGGTTACCCTTGACGCTGCATCATAGACAGGAGCGCCTGCGATGGTGTACTCAACAACGAACCTGGGTGCCCAAATGGCAAAACGTCATTTTTTCGAATAAATCCAGGTTCTGTTTACAGCATCATGATGGTCGCATCCGTGTTCAGCGACATCACCGTGAACGCACATCGGAAGCGTGTATTCGTCATCGCCATACAAGCGTATCACCCGGCGTGATAGGTGTGGGGTGCCATTGGTTACACGTCTCGGCCACCTCTTGTTCGCGTTGACGGCACTTTGAACAGTGGACGTAACATTTCAGATGTGTTACGACCCGTGGCTCTATCGTTCATTCGATCCCTGCGAAACCCTACATTTCAGCAGGATAATGCACGACCGCTTGTTGCAGGTCCTGTACGGGCCTTTCTGGATACAGAAAATGTTCGACTGCTGCCCTGGCCAGCACTTTCTCCAGATCTCTCACCAATTGAAAACGTCTGGTCAATGGTGGCCGAGCAACTGGCTCGTCACAATACGCCATAACTACTCTTGATGTACTATGGTATCGTGTTGAAGCTGCATGGGCAGCTGTACCTGTACACGCCATCCAAGCTCTGTTTGATTCAATGCCCAAGCGTATCAAGGCCGTTATTACGGCCAGAGGTGGTTGTTCTGGGTACTGATTTCTCAGGATCTACGGACCCAAATTGTGTGAAAATGTAATCACATGTCAGTTCTAGTATAATATATTTGTCCAATGAATATCCGTTTATCATCTGCATTTCTTCTTGGTGTAGCAATTTTAATGGCCTATAGTGTAAATTAGATTTAAAACTTGCTTCGCTGTCTCTCACACATCTTATGTTATTGGGAAAATGATCAAAAATTTTTATTTCTGCATATTCAAGTCCTCTCTGAGCCACTGACAGCTTCAACAATGGGTAACGAAGGTCATTTTTCCCACTAGTGATGTAGGTAGGCCCGTCAGTGCTCTTCTCTAACTGTGATGTATTATTTATGAAGAATTTATTAGCAGAATTATGTATTGTGACGGTGCAGTTAAAATGCCAAGGTCCTTGAATAGGTACCTGCATAACGTCCGTGGGTGAACACTACAAATTATTCTTACTACTCGCTTATGGGCAATCAGGTACTTTCTTTTTAAGTGAAGAGTTACCTCAGAAAATTACTCCGTGCGACATTACTTAGTCGAAATATTCCAAATATATGAGGAGGTTGATACGTTTGTTTGCAATTATACGAAGAGCGAAAGTGGCTGAACTCAGTGATATGCTTATTCTACTTCAGGTTTTCATCAATACGTACACCTGAAAATTAGGAGCATTCTACCTTACTTACAAACTCCTGCTCGTGTGCAACATTGTTGGTACGACTCTATTTGTTGTGTAGATCTAAATGTAATGTTCTTTTTTTTTCAAAAATTAGGGAGAGTCAATTTTCAGAATAATTCTTTGGGAAATATCATTTACTGACTCTTGTTGCTTTGTCTCCAAAGGAATTTATTCCACGCCCGGGTTCCCGGTTTCGATTCCCGGCGGGGTCAGGGATTTTATCTGCCTCGTGATGACTGGGTGTTGTGTGATGTCCTTAGGTTAGTTAGGTTTAAGTGGTTCTAAGTTCTAGGGGACTGATGACCATAGATGTTAAGTCCCATAGTGCTCAGTACCATTTGAACCATTTTTGGAATTTATTATATCACTAGTATCGTCTGCAGAAAGTAGCAATTTTGCTTCTTGAACGTCAAGTGGAAGATCATTCACTTCTATAAGGAACAGGAGTGAACTCAAAATTGAACCCTACGGGACTTCCTTTGTGATTTCACCCCAAGCACTAAACTTTTCTACCTGTACGATATTGTGTGAAACATTCTTGGCAACCTTTTGCATTCTGTTTGCCAAATCTGATTCAAACCAGCTGTGTCTAAAGCCAGCAATTGCGTAAAACTTGAGTTTTCCTAAGAGTTTACAGAATCTGTGGCCTTGGATAGATCACAAAAAATAGCAACTGGCGAGATATTATTATTTAAGGCTTGTACTGTCTGCTGAGTGAAGGTATAAATACCAATCTCAGTTGAGAAATGTTTCTGGTATACAAACTGTGATACGCTAAGTAAATTGTTTGCACTTGAGTGTGTGACAACTCTTGATTACACTACTTTTTCGAATATTTGAAAAAACACATCTGTAAGGAAATTGGACGGTGATTGTTTAAGTCTGTCCTGTCACCTTTCTCATGAAATTGTTTAAAAGATTTTAATATACTCTCTTGCTTCTTCAACTGAACCATTTAATCCTATATTTGCTGCTACGTTCAGAAAATGATTGTTGAGAGTACTTTTAGCTTGTGAGTTATCAGTGATAACTTTATCATTTAGTTTGTCATGGAATCTTGTTTACTTACTGGCTTTTCTGTCTCCTACATCCCATATAGTCTTAATCTTATTTTTGTATTATTGTTTTCTGGACATTTTAATGAATTTCCTTAAAATACTACAGTATTTTTATAGTATGCAAGTAATGTCGCCTATTGACTTTCTCTGGCCCTTACACAGATTTCCTTATTTCTCTTACAAGTGATTAATTCATTTAGTTATTCACAGTTTAGTTGTTTTTTTAATGGATGTTTTGGATAATGCTATAGGACAGCAGCTTTCCAATATTGAAACAAATTTAGTATGGAGTAGATTGAGTTTGACATTAGTCTCTTTTTCTACATACACCCAATCCATACCACCCCTTTTAGCTTACTGTTAAAACACTATACCCTGATCTCATGAATAAGTCTCACTGTCATGTATGAACCTGCCTCCAGCTTGTAATATGCTGTACTGTTTATTTCCATTAATTGTGCATCATGATCAAAAAAATAGTCCATTAGCAACTGGGCACACATTGTTTCAACCTGAGCACTTTCTACAAAAATGTTATCAGTCAGTGTCCTACTATTTTTCTGCACACAAGTTGGAAAACTGACTATTGAAATTAGACTGAAACATTCAAATAATAATTCTAGTTCATTTTCCCTTTCTATGTCTTCTAAGAAATCTCAGTTGATATCTCCACAAACTACTAACTGGTTCTTCTTGTCTGACAGGTAGCTCAGTATTGCATCTAGATTTCTCATAACTAGCTGACAGTTTCCTAGTGAGGATCTGTAGAATGTTACAATTATCAGAAAGTATTCTGCAGTAACAGCTCACGAGCGCTTGTTTCTATGTTCTGATCAACACAAAATCCTTTTATTTCAATATTTCTGACTTTGTTTCCAAATTTTACAAATGTTGCAATTGCTCCTTTTTTCATGTTAACTGCATACGAAAATGATGCAAGTCTGAAATCCCTGATTTTATTTCTCCATCCCCGTAGCAACATGGTATTCAGAGAGGCAGGCAACATTTATCCCTTCAGAATTTTCCACATCTTCTAGATGTACAATCAGCTCACATATCTTGTTTTCAACCCTCTAATGTTGTGATCAAACAAATTAATATTAGTTTTCTAGAAACTGTTACGTACACGCACTGTATTATGGTATTGTACTGGTCTAATTCCTTTCAGTACATTCTGTCTGTAACCTGACTCTAACCTAAAAAATGTGCCCCTTTGATTCCAGTAATCACAGGGATTTTGTCTTGTGCGCTTGTGGTCACCCCTTAAACTTTCTGCAAAGTGCTAAGCTAATCTTTTGTTTCCCCTCCTATTCAGATGCAGGCCACGATTGGCAGATTGGGAGATTGGCAGATCCCCATCTCGCAGTCACAGCAACGGGCACGGCACAGATATGAGACATTTGTTCAGTCAAAAGCAATTCACTCAGCTCTTTGTTCATACGGCTTGTTAACCCTGGGCTGGTAATGTTGCTGCAAAACCTTGACAAATCCCACACGTGTGCTGTTGTTGCTCCTATTTCCTCCAGGTTACCTTTAATGCTATGTTCTAAGTTGCTAGCCAGACACTTTCATGTTTGTCCTATTATTAGTACACGATCCTCGCCATCAAAATCTCTGTACAAGGTACCTACGTTCTGTGTCACCTGGCTAAGCTTGGCGCCAGGTTTCACGATGCTTGTGACCTGGTATTCTACGCCTAGCTTCTCCTGTAGCAGCTGGTCTACATCTCTCCCAAGACCGTTCCCTAGTATCAAGACTTCTTGCTACGTAACTTTTCTACCGACCTAAAGTCATTCCTACGAGTCTGCTGCACCTCATTAAGATCAAATACATTTGAGGCTCTTCTCCTGTTTCAGATAACGAGCCAAACTGACTACTAACGGAAATTTGAAAAGTGATTTGAGGTTTTCTTCTTTTGCTGTTACTGGTAACTTTGTCTCAGCTCCCATTGTTTCTTTCACGTTTCACCTATCTAATTCAAAATATGCTTTTTCAGATTCTTCCTGGAAGACACATTTTTTTCCTGTTCCATGATTTTCTTTTCTCGACTACAAATCTACAACTCTACGGAAGAGTCTCATCTGACACTTTTTTAGCTTCCCCGCTGCATTCTCCCCTATGAAACACTAACCCAGGCTCCTGACGTGTTTCTCCGATAACAATTGACCTACGGCAGCATCCACATTTGTCACACATGAGGCTACTCTTACAGTAAACTAAAAAGCACTACAACACACTTAAACTGTAATAAAGAAAAAAATAACAATCAGTAAAGCTTATCTTTCGGTGAGTTGTGCAGCTAATTTCCAGGCGTCACGGAGACGTAGAATAAAACGATCGAAGTTCTTTGAATGTAGGAAGTACCAGACAAGAAGTGAATGAAAACGATCTGAGCACAATATTTTCTACCAGCACTCTTAAACCGACGCTATGAGGAAATTATTTAAAAAACCGTAATGGATTAAAGACAACAATTAACGGTTTGACCGATATCGTTGTCACTGGCCAAAATGTGCAAGTTCTAGCAACCAGTTCAACGCGCTCAAAGGGGCTGATTTAAGATGCAATATGGAAAAATGCTGTTTCTTTGTGCCGCAAGTGGAATATCTGGGATGCGTCAGGGATATGATCCACTCAGCAACATATAAAGCCCATTAAATTCCTACAGGCCCCAAGAGATTCCAAACAACTCAAATCCATGTTACATCAACTGAACTAGTACAGAAAATTCATTTTCAAGCGGCAACTTGGCTGAATCAGCTCCTTCGGAAGAATATTAAGTGGCAATGGTCATCCACTTGGGTCAAGGCTTTTCAAGGGTTCAAACAGACTGCACTCTGTCAGTGTGGCCATGGGATATGACAATGCCCATTCATGTATGCCGTCCAGGACTGCTTGACACCCGCAAAGATGGGCACTGTTCTTCTCGGGGTATCAATGACATCCATTATCGGTCCGCAGCACAACATGCCAACACAGACATTCTATGAAATCTCCCAGTGGGACAAAATCCCGAGTTTGATGTATCTTCTTAAGTCTGTTTTCATCCTGATGCCTGCCACCGTAGTCATCATCTGCCATTCGCAGGTGGACCCGTTCCTCCATGAAGTATTGTTATTTCTGAAGAATGGTTGGCCAGGAGATCGCAAGACTCTTGAACATCGAGACATTGATGCCTGTTGGTACCACCAACATGAGTTGTCCATTCTCATGAGCATCCTCTTGCTCCAAGAATATAACAGTCACACCAGAGTTGTCTTTCTGCAAGCACTCCAGTGCTGCCTTGACATTACTTCACGATGGGCATCGGAGTATGGTCCAAACCATATGGCTGGCCCACCACATGTCTTCTGGAGGGGCATCGACAAAGATACAGAGGACATTCTCACAGCGTGCATGACATGTCAAAGCAAGCAGGCAGCACAGCCTTAGGGTGACAGGACGTCCCCTTCCCCTCACATTGATTTTGACTTTGCAGGGCATTTTCTGTGTTAATCTTGGTTGATCATGATAGTTAACAACAGCGGTTTTCCATACTTTTTACAGATGCACTCAAGAACCAAAAAAAGACCATCCAGGCCTCATCTCCCATCTTCTCAACTGAGGGATTCCCACAAAACATTGTGGCAATTAATGGCCCTCAGTTCACATCAGCAGAATTCCGCAGTTTGTGGACATTGATACAGTATTGACACATATGGCACCCTCCTACCCTGTTTCCAACGGACTGGCAGACTGGTTCAGCCACACTTTTACACATCAACTGACAGTTAAACCAACATCATGGCCGACGGAGCACCCAACTGATTCCTTGCCACCTACCATTCCTCTCCACAGGACAGATCCACCCCAGCTGAAAAACTCCACATTCGGTGGCATCGATCACAATTGCCGATTGTTCAACCCCCCATGCTTTCACCTTCCATCCGACGCTCATGCCGTCACCACTGTACCCATTAGGAAACAGTCTGGGCACTAGTTCTCTTTAGCGGCCACCAACAGTAGGTACCAACTCGCTTCAGACACCTTTGGGTATAGTGATGATCGAAGTCTTAATGCGTTATGGCTTCTGTTGCAGAAAGTACATGAATGTGCGCCCTCGTAGGGAGTCGGCTACACAGACAGAAGAATTCCCACAATTTTCTGTTCCATAGACAATCCCCTCGACGCCTAGGAGAGTCGACAGCCACCGCCAGCTTCGTCAGCCGCAGGATCTGCAGGCCCCCTAGACCAAGGGACACCAGCCTTCTGGTAGCCCAGACGCCTATTCCCGTGGACGTTGACAGCGGTCTCCCCGGGTTCTCTACTTCTCCAGGGCACTGACAGCGACTCCCTCACCTTACGTGATGCCGAGATGTCTCATCATCTCTCGTCTAACGGAGGGATGAATGGTATGTTGGTGCTCATAGTCCTCCAGCATAACAGTACTGCACCACAGGCAGCCTATGCTAAAAATCACAGGGGCTATATCGGCAAAAACCACTTCAGACATTCAGAGAGCACGCCTCGCCAAAAGGTAGCTGCAGCATCACTCCAAAGAGGGCACAGTCAGCACGGACCTCCTCGCTTTGGTAGGATCATTTGCTCGAAAATAGGTCTCACCGTATCCTGCCGCATCAACGGCATTTACGCCGGCACGCAGCTACGGCCGCCAAGTCAATTATCCACGATGTATAGTATTTGTACAAATGGTGCTCCACGGCTCGTAAAATTTTTAGGGAAGCCATATTTAGGAACCACTGGGAGCTGCTAATGAAATATACCCTAACTGACTACGTTTCAATCGACCAATCTTCATCAGATAATAAAATTATATACATTAGCCTTTATAGTGTCTTTCTATTGTCGTGTCAAAAAGCAAAATAAAAAAGTTACACTCCGTGTGCCTGCCGACAGTAAAATACATTAATACAATCAACAGTAAAATGTTAATCTCTCTACATTCAGTTTCCTTCCCCTTGTAAGGCGTACACTCTGCGCAGCGTGTGCGTGAAGTATACAGAGGGCATACCACACAGGTCAACGCAACCTGAGAACAGAGAGTGTACTAAGATCGTTTAACTACATTAATCCATATTACTGTTCATAGTATTTGTGTTTAAGTGACACAGGATGGTTTTTATTGCTGCCACAATAAGAACAATAGCGTACAGGCTAATGTAAATAGTTTTATCTTACTTGGTGATGGACGGTTGATCAAAACTAGTAGTGAATAAAGGTTTTTATCAGCAGGGCTTGGTGGTTCTTAAAGATGACATTCTTCAGCTGCTTAACGAGGCCGTATTTACATAACTATTCCTGCCAATAAATTTATACACGATAAAATTTCGTTAGAGCTTCCGCATATGCTGTAAAACAAACGAAAAAACTTTTTTTCATAGCTTTACGTGATTGCACGTACACGATAAAGTGGTATGGTAGCATCCGGTTGGTTTTTGAGTATCCATGCACAGAAGTATTTCATTGACCTGGGGAAATGCGTGGTAACACTGTGCTTTCCTAGAATATATTCATTCCCAACTGGTTTCGATCATTGATCATCGTCACAGTGGAAAAATATCGTGACAATTTCACATGTCACACATGATATTTAACCATAAAAGGTGCCATAGCTGACTTGTAAACATCAGGAAAAGGTGCTTCACGCCATAATAACGTCTTAATCAAAAACAAAACATTTCAAAAATAAAACCATGTGAAAGCACTAAGTACACAGCAATAAATATATTGTGAAACAGCACAGTGTTTGCCATGTGTTCTTCGAAGTATATTAATGCTGCTGACATGGCCTGAAAAAGGGTTTTGATGTATTTCATTGAATCGATATAGATATGATTGGTTTTCCAGATTTATCTGATGATGGAAAGTGTATTACAATATCGATCACGATTTTTTTGACTGATGATCAGAGAGCAGCACTTGCATCCCATATCGTCATTTATTTGTTGATGTAGCCCAGCCCCTGTCTCCCCCTATAGTTTTTACACTCTATAGCTCACTCTAGCACCATGGAAGCTATACCTTGATGTCTTAATACATGTCCTATCATTCTGTCCCTTCTTCTTGTCAGTATTTTCGAAATGTTATTCCCCTTGCCGATTCTATAGAGAAACATCTCGTTTCACGCCAGTCCTTCCTTGTATAACATATCACAAACGCGCGGATTCTGCATGCTGTGCATTCTCAGAAATCGATACCTCAAATTGAGGACGACGTTTGGTACTGGTTGATTCCTTTCGACCACAAACGCGACCTTTCTCTGCTCTCGTCTGCTTCGTCCGTCATGTGTTACTTTTTCCTTTCAAGGTAGCAGAATTCCGTAACTTCTGAAAAAATTGAAAATTTGTGGTAAGTTCCTATGGCACCAAACTGCTGAGGTCATCGGTCCCTAGCCTTGCACATTATTTAATCTGACTTAAACTAACTTACGCCAAGGACAACATATACACATCTATGCCCCAGAGAGGACTCGGATACCCGATGGAGGGGCTGTGCAAAGCGTGGCAAGGCGACGTAGACAGCGCGGCTATACCACGCGGCTCGTAACTTCTGAGTTCTCAGTTTTTATTTGAAACTTATCACTCATTACTCAGACACGTCACTTGTTTTTTCTTCTTCGTTTTACTATGAGTCTCTATTGTGAGGTCACTAGCCTGTTCTTATCCGTGTTTTATGAACAATCAGTTCAATAAAGTGCAGCTTGTGGAAGACTGTAATCTTTCATATCATGATATACATTATCTGAGCAAAATTATCCGGACTTCCCATGTAATGAAGAATTGACCACTAGATGTCACGGGACGAGGGCGCGCCAGTATAAAAGAAGGCGAGCAGTATTGCGTTGTTATTAAAAATGCAACAACAGCAGCATGGGTCCTTCAGGGGATTACAGTGACTAGTCACTGAATGGCACTGATTACCAAACCAATCAGGGACAATTCAAACCTCCCAAAGCTGCCCAAGTCCACTGCTGGTGATGTGATTGTGAAGTACAAACACGAAGGAACAACCGCAATTAAACTACGACCAGGCAGATCTCATGTAGCGATAACAGGGAACGTCAATCATTGCAGAGGGTAGTTGCAAAAAAATAGCATGAAATCAACGGAAACAATCGGTCGTGAGTTCCAAAGAGCAACCAACAATCGAGATAGCACAATGACTATGGCTAGAGAGTTAAAAAGAACGGATTAAAATGGTCAAGCAGCTCCTTAAAAGCCACATTTCTGTAGTCTGTGCTACGTGATGGTTGATGAGGAGTAAAGAACAAATCCATCGGTCAGTGGATCTTTGGTAACGAGCGATTCGCAGTAATGAAACACGCTATACCTATGACAATCAGATAGAAGCGTTTGGGTTTGGCGAATGCTTGAAGAACATTACCTGCATCATGTGTAGTGCCAACAGTGAAGTACGGAGGTGGTGATTTTATGGTATGGAAGAGGTTTTCGTCGTTGAGGTGTGGTCCTCTTACTGCATTTAAAAAGACGCTATATGCGGGAGGATACGAATACAGTTCACGGCACTGTGTGCTGCGTACAGCATTGGAACAGTTCTGAGACGATGATTCGTTGTATCAGCAGACAAGCAACCTGTCAGAAAGCAGCATCTGTGAGGTAATGATTTGTGTACAACAACATTCCTCAAATGGACTGGCCAGCCAAGACTGCCTACCTCAACCCAGTGGAACATTTGGGGAAGAAATAGAAAGTTAACTTCGCTCTAGAGTCCAGCGTCCAACATCAATACTCTTTGGTTTCCGCTCTTGAGGAAGACTGCGCTGTCATTCTTGCACTGACACACAGGAACCTCATTGAAAGTGTCCCCAGCAGAGGTCAAGACGACGTAAGGGCGAAGTACACTCCTGCTCATAAACGAAGGATTATGCTGATACATGATTAAACAACGCTCTGGTGGGCGGTTTGCCGGTTAAAATCACCTCGGTGTATGACCATGCGGTGCATTTGACCTGCGGTCGTCGCACGGTGGCGCCGGCAGCAGTCCACATACACAGACGTGTGTTGGTGCATGTCAGAGTATTATGCAGCGAGTAAGTGTGAGATGTTTTCAGACGGGCAATTGGTGACTGTGCGTTGAAAATGGCTCAAAGAACACACATTGATGACGTTATGAGGGGTGGAATACTACGGCGACTGGAGTCTGGTCAAACACAGCCGGTCGTAGCACGGGCTCTCCGTGTACCACAAAGTGTTATCTCAAGATTTCGGCAACGATTCCAGCAGACAGGAAACGTGTCCAGGCGCTACAGGACGGGATGTCCACAGTGTACAACACCACAAGAAGACCGATATCTCACCAGCAGTGCCGCAGACGGCCACGGAGTACTGCAGGTAACCTTGATCGGGACCTCACCGCAGCCCCTGGAACAGTTGTCTCCAGACACGCAGTCTACAGACGACTGAACAGGCATCGTTTATTCGCCCAGAGATCTGCAAGGTATATTCCACTGACCGCTGGTCACAGGAGACCCCGTAAAGCCTGGTGTCAAAAACAGAGTACATGGTCATTGGAACAGTGGTCCCAGGTTATGTTCACGGACGAGCCCAGGTAGAGCCTGAAGAGTGATTCTCGCCGGGTTTTCATCTGGAGTGAACCAGGAACCAGATACCAACCCCTTAATGTCCTTGAAAGGGATCTGTATGGAGGTCGTGGTTTGATGCTGTGGGGTGGGATTATCATTAGTGCATGTACACCCCTGCATGTCTTTGACAGAGGAACGTTAACAGGTCAGGTGGACCTGGACGTCAAATGGTTCAAATAGCTCTGAGCCCTAGAACGTAGAACTACTTAAACCTAAGTAACCTAAGGACATCACACACCATCCATGCCCGAGGCACGATTCGAACTTGCGACCGTAGCGGTCGCCCTGTTCCAGATCGTAGCGCCTAGAACCGCTCGGCCAGCCTGGCCGGTCGGGGACGTCATTTTGCATCAGTATGTCCGCCTTTTCAGGCGTGCAGTGGGTCCCACCTTCCTCCTGATGGATGATAACGCACGGCCCCACCGAGCTGCCATCGCGGAGAAGTACCTTGAAACAGAAGATATCAGGCTAATGGAGTGGCCTGCCTGTTCTCCTGACCTAAGCCCCATCGAGCACGTCTGGGATGCTCTCGGTCGACGTATCGCTGCACGTCTTCAAACCCCTAGGACACTTCAGGAGCTCCGACAGGCACTGGTGCAAGAATGGGAGGCTATAACGCAGCACCTGCTCGACCACCTGATCCAGAGTATGCCAACTTGTTCTGCGGCCTGTGTACGTGTGCATGGTGATGATAACCCATGCTGATGTCGGGGTACATGCACAGGAAACAGTGGCGTTTTGTAGCACATATGTTTCGGGACGGTTTTCTTAACTTATCACCAATACTGTGGACTTACAGATCTGTGTCGTATGTGTTCTCTATGTGCCTATGCTATTAGCGCCAGTTTTGTGTAGTGCCACGTTGTGTTGCACCACATTCTGCAATTATCCTTAATTTATGAGCATGGGTGTAGGTATCCGGATGCTGTGGTTCAGTTAGTTTATATGGAGGGTGCGTGGTATCGTTAACGATAGTTTACATTGCGATTGCGTGATATCTTTAACGACAATGGAGACATTAGAATAAATAGTTTACGACAGTTCTGCCTCATTTTCACGATTGCACACCGTGTCCTCGTACGTTTGGGGCTTGTGAATATTAACCGACATCATTGGCTAATTGGAGATCAAAGAGAGCGGGTCGGTGTCGCGTTATCTTCCCGGCGGCCGCGTTTCTCCTCGCCGCAGAGAGTCAGGTGACCCGCAGCCGGCCTTAATTAAGATGCGGGCGACAGACGCCGCTCGTCGTCGCCGGCCCAGAGGGGCGTGCCCCGTCTTGCTCTGCCGCGCCGTTGCCCCACAGGGCGGCGAGTCCGACGCAACCGGCCGATAGGCCGCGCCGCACTAATTCCGCAACCCCGCGCCGCCATTACGTCACGCTGCTGTTTTAATAAGTTTCCAAGGCTAGAATTATGCTCAGCCTTGAGGAATAACGCGGCATTGTGTTCGCCCGTAATGCGGCGCGCGCCGTTATGTGGCGGCGGCGGCGGCGTCGCCGTCACTTTGTGGCCCCCTGCCGCCCTCGCCGCGGCTTCTGCTCTCGCTGCGCACACACACAGCTGGTCCCCGAAATGTTGCTCAGACTCTTACCTCCCACTGTCCACTGGACGAATTCGCTCCCTGAAGATATTTCGCTTCATAACGGTGCTTCCTGGAGGAGTAATCGAGCTTCCGTACCAGAGTAGACGTAGCTGTCGAGCGGTAGTCATAAAATTTTAATTATGACTTCGGAAAAATCGAGTTGCGACCGTGATATTTCGTGATGCTGTTGGTCGTCCTCTCCATATTCATCCTTCACTGCGAAACATTTTTCTCATCGACGGATAACTTGGTAGATACGTTGATTGTACCGTAAACCGGGTATACTTTGTCCGTTGTGGTTACTTTGACCACTCATACACCAAATGTTGTACAGCTCTCTGCTGGCAGTCAGTTGGGTGTTTAGTATGTACTGTTTGGTGCTAAACGTCCATCAATATACGCTAAATTACACCATGTAGTGCCGACTTTAGTACGTAACAGTTGGCGAAAGCTTGCGAGTTGTAATTGTGAACGAAAAAGTGTGTTAACTCTGGTTGTGTGAAATTCACAGATATTATTTAGTGCAAAACGATCGGTGTTTTCACCTATATTATGGACGTTGCTCGATTAATTCTCGAAACAGATCACAAATTAGCTATTTGTTCACGGGGTATATATCTGCCACTATATTACGATTTCTGATCCCCTCCGCATAATTTCTCTTTTTCAGGGTTACTTTGACCACTGGTCATTGTTACACCAGGATTACAGATCCACAATTTACTAAAAAGTGTTGATGCTGACGACAATGTGGAACTAAGGAGTAAATACAGTACATTAACCATCGGTAAACAGATGAAGGTTCATTGGCAACTGTTAATGCGCCTACTACTAAGAAAAACAGATGTCAGTCATATATTGCTCAAAGTGCGAGCTGGTGTGGTTCAGGCAGTGATTAAGGTAAATCACATAATGTCAAATATCTCCGGAAACAAGTTCTTAAATTTGAAACTTCCTGCAAGATTAAAACTGTGTGCCGAACCGAGACTCGACCTCGGGAACTTTCCCTTTCGCGGGCAGGTGCTCTACCGCTTGCACTTCCCCGCGAAAGGCAAAGGTCCTGAGTCGAATGTTGGTCCGGCTCACAGTTGTAATCTGGCAGGAAGTTTGATATCAGCGCACGCTCCGCTGCAGAATGAAAATCTCATTCTGAAGTTCTCACGTTTGTTTGGATTCAAGTGCCAGATATTGTCTCGATAAATGTGCTGTGTCGTCCGAGCAAGACACGGCCAGGGCAAAAGCACCACGGGCACAAAGATGCGAGCTGCTGCCAGTGCTATGGAGACTAGTCACTTGCGCGAGATCTACCTGCGCCATGGACGCCACTGAGGTTGAAGATATCGACTTCGCTTCGGGCAATTGCCGGCCGAGTACAATTCGCCAACGACCGGACGACAACGGAGAAACCTAGTCGGAATGTAGGAGAGCAGCTGTCGCCCACTTCAGGGGACGTCGTTTAGTGAACTCTTACAAGTCAACAGACAGCTGCTGTAAATTGAAATTACTACGTACTGTGAAGTTTACTTACGATTATTTGCACTTTGCCATTGAGGCCCTTTTTTGTGTTACATTACAAGCAGTGTTGTGACTTCGTATTTCAGCAAGTCACAAAAATAAGTAAACCTTTTAATGTTTCAGTGTATCCTCAAATCGGTGCTAACTTGTCTACCTACATTTTTATATTACTTTTTCTGCATTTTAGAAAATGTATTGTACTAATCAGTACTTAATCGTTTCATACAAGCCCCTATGTTCGCTAACATAAATACCACAGTCATGATAGGAACATTCGAATCTGACAAGCGGTCAAAGGATACCCGGTTTATGCGACAAGTAGAAGCTTCGTACATTCTTATTTCGACAGATTATGAGACAACAGCTGTAACCATATCTTGCTGTATAAGGGGTGATCAAAAAGTTTCCTTTCTAAGGCCGTGCTGTCTAGAATCGGTATGCCACTCAGGTGAACCGCATTGAACATTGAGGCAATCATCCCTCAGACGCACCAAGTTCGTAAAACACCATGTCTTCCTACGCGAAGAAGCCTGTACCTGCCTGCTGCCCATTCTGATCCGACAATAATCGTCGATCATTCAAGGCCTTCCTTAAGGGACTGACGGTGTGATAATCGCATGGGGAGAGATCAGAACTATAGGACTGCTCCTCGAGTGTCTCGCACTTGAGTTGGCGTAATTTCTGCGTTACGACATTCGCGATATGGGGACACGAGTCAAGGTGAAGCAGCGGCAGCTGCATCCCTTGGCGCACCATTCCACAACGGTGGTTTTCGGTTGTAATGCTACCCCATACACATTCTTTATTCATTGATGGATATCATCCGTGTTTATCCATCGACAGCTACAAAAAGAACAGCACGTTTGTCCTATTGGTCGCATCTGGTAATAGTCACAGTTTACTTTTTCGCAAAAACCGCACGCACGTCGGAAAGACGAATGCCACGCTAATCCCTTGCCTAAATGTCTGTGCTTATATACCCGCATCGGAGTCGTGCTGCATTGCATATACGCTGCAGTAATGCCCTCAGACTGAAACTTTTTGATCACCCCTTATAGAAGCGACGAATTCTACAACTCTATTTATAAATCACATTTTATTTTAAATCGATTTCGGTGTTACATTACACCATCTTATGCCCCCTCTGTGGTACCACGTGGGACAGTTAGAATGACATCGTTTCAAGCTAGAGTTTTATTTTAAAATAGTACTTTATCAGCAGTGCTAGCTGGTTTCAAGCTTTACTCATTCTACGAATGCCTGTTTGTATACAATTTTGATATGTAAAACCAATGCATCAATAATCATGTTATTAACGTGAATTTTATCAAACTGTTTCATAACAATTAATGTGCTGCCTTTCTGACATAAAAATTCGTAAATAAGAATATTAAGTAGTTAAGATGAACATAATGTATATTTACAGTTATATTGTGACATTTAGAAACATAAGTGATTTGCAACATATTTTTTGTGCCTTACCGAAAACGTGCATTCATCCCCAGACTAAAATCCAACAGTAAGTACATAAAATGTACCGAAAGATGTTCATGCACTGAAGCACATAAGTACATCATCAAGACGAGAATTGAAGAAAAAAAAATTCTGTGTAAGAGTTCCACCGACCATATATCTTACGTTCAGCTTACCACAAACTCTATGAAAAAAGCAGAATAGTAAAATATCTCAAAAAGTAGATATGTTAATCACGCCATGCTACGAAAGATCAGTCTTAAAGTTACTGTAAGAAGTGCTGTCGATAAAAATTTGTGGACAAAAATTTAATATATTTGCGCCTCAAAAAATTGTGAATTAATTTTGCAAGAATTGCATAATGAAATATTAGTGCAAAGAAGAAATAGTAAAACAATAATAATGGCATTTATCGGAACTACGGTACTGACAGTTACAGTTCCGTAAATAAGCTATTTACGGAAAAAATACTGCAGTATACATCTTCCGACCAAAGGCTTTCGAGACCGATTTTATTCCTGGCGTATAAGCGACGTCAACGCAGTAACAACGGTGGCATCTTGAACTAACAACTGCAAACAACGGAAAGGCATTCGACCACAAACGACAACGTACAGAAGTTCACATAAGTCAACGCTGTGTCAGCATAACTGACGTTGAGTCCAATGTGACGCGTGAGTTGAACAACATACCAAAGACGGACTTTTCTTACAGTCTCACTTGGTTGTGTGAACGTTCTCTGGGTTTTACTTAAGCGGGGAGAAAATATGTACAACACTTGAAGCATTAAAATCACCATTTCTATTTTTATGAATGCAGTCTCGAAAGTGTTCATACCGTATGTAATCTTTACCTTATGATAAAACACAAATAACATACATTTAACCAACAAAGTAATATCCTCGTTCTATTTAAATTTCGTGTCTTCATATCGCACCCCGGGAAAAAAGTAACACAAGTTCAAATGGTTCAAATGGCTCTGAGCACTATGGGACTTAACTGCTGAGGTCATCAGTACCCTAGAACTTAGAACTACTTAAACCTAACTAACCTAAGGACATCACACACATCCATGCCCGAGGCAGGATTCGAACCTGCGACCGTAGCAGTCGCGCGGTTCCGGACTGAGCGCCTAGAACCGCTCGGCCACCGCGGCCGACAGTAACACAAGTGCCGGCCGCGGTGGTCTAGCGGTTCTGGCGCTGCAGTCCGGAACCGCGGGACTGCTACGGTCGCAGGTTCGAATCCTGCCTCGGGCATGGGTGTGTGTGTGATGTCCTTAGGTTAGTTAGGTTTAAGTAGTTCTAAGTTCTAGGGGACTTATGACCTAAGATGTTGAGTCCCATAGTGCTCAGAGCCATTTGAACCATTTAGTAACACAAGTCAAAAAATCGCAGTTTTTACTTTTTGTCACTGAAAAATATGTTTGAAGTGGCCCAAAGTGCACAAAAAACGTCGTATCTCTATTCCGTAATGTGTCCACTTCAGGAAAGTTGTTTTAGTTTTGTTGTAGGTTAATTCACGATTCGCCACGACAAGAACAGTGGAATTTTGTGGTAAGTTCCTATGGGAGCAAACTGCTGTCATCGGTCCCTAGCCCTGCACACTACTTAATCTAACTTAAACTAACTTATGCTAAGGACGACACACACACCCATGCCCGAGGGAGGACTCGAACCTCCGACGGGGGGTTCCACGCGAATCGTGGCAAGGCGCCTGAGACCACGCGCCCACACCGTCGGACAAAAACAGTGTGTCTCCGACGTTGCTCTCGGCAGGTGTGCACGGGTCATTGAAGAAGAGCGGAACATTGATAATTGTGTAACTTTTCATGTATAAAGTAAGTTTAATGTAATTTTTTATATCATTGTCTGTCTTTTTATATCGTTGACTGTGTTTATACAGTGTCTGTATCTTACAAAGTCCTTCTGACATGCATGCATTGTTGTAAATATTACGGAATATAGTGCGTTGCAGCGTACAAGGAAAAAAATTAAATTTCTGCTATAAAGAACTTCATATTGAATTCCTGTTTTCGGCAAAAGTACTCCTACGTTATAGAAGCCCATTACGATACTATGTTTTTGTAAATTTTGTTCCTAAAATTGCACATAACTGATGTTCCTTGTTACACTGTATTAATTTTCATAAATTTCGATTTTTCTTTTTGTACTTTTCTGGTGCAATTTCAACTTGTTTATCATTTTTTTTATTTTAAATTAAGTACTAGTTTTATCTGACGGAAGTTAGAATGTCGTATTACAACACAGTAAATAAAACAAAACGAAGTATTATTTGGGGTGAAAAAAGGCAAAAGTATCACATGAAGGATCATAACAAAAGCAAAAAGGTTTCTAGAAAACCAAGGAAAAAGTCAACAAGTAGCTGATAACGCCTCGCATTGAACGAGTGCAGAACTACATGTTTAAATTACTGTTTTATAGATTTTAATGAAATTTACTGGCAAAATTTCTTACTTGAAAATCAAAAGACATTTATAAATTTCAATATAAGTGTTACAGAATTCTTTAAGTCGATTTTCTCAAGTATTGTATTTTGGAGTTTGAAGCTTCATGCTTCAAGTAATGTTACTGTTATTACCTGGGTGCGATATGTAAAACAGTCTTAAAAGTCTTGTTCCCCTTCAATAAATTCCTTATTGAAGTATCCGTGCAGGTGGGAAGTTCACCGACATTAACATTCTCGATCTAGAGATTAAACGAGGTTTTAAAATCATATCCTGTATACACTACTGTGCAGACGTTTTAAGAGTCAGAGGGTACCTTACATTCTCTTGGCATTTCGTAATAGGTGGCGTTTAGCGTTTTTGAGCGACGTTGGCTTGATTAATTTTTGTTATGGATCTTGCTCAAGGCTTTTTCCACTGATCGTTACAAGCCAGTGTCTTTCGTATTAGTGTGTCTTTGCAACACAGTGAATTCAATGTTCGACGTATCCTCTTTCTTTACTTTTTTTTTGGCAGCTGTATTATTGCACAAGAAGCGTTAAATTATGTGGTAGTGTAGGATGGTTATTCCGACACAACTTCACACAGTGCCACTTCATTACAGCAAGTGTATATATACGAATTGTGATTCACTTTAAACTTTGAGCTTTAACCTGACTTCAGCGCAACAGAGACGCCCACGGTCATGAAACATTCATCTGATTTTGTCATAATGGATGTATGAGCGACACAGCGATTTGTCAAACAGTTGAGCGCTGACAAAATTCGCTTTGAAATCGAACTGCGTAGATATGCGTGGGGCACGGAGCTCCCTATTTGGGCTAACAGTCTTTAGCAAACAGTCAACGACTATGGTATTTGCAACATTATAAGGTATATACAGCGTCACTGGAACTGCATTAATTCTTAGTCTCGGTGCTTGAAATGGCTTGGAAAACAAACCATGAGCTCAGTAAACTGCACATCTCACGCAAACGTCTCGAATTTGCTTACAGGAGTGACGTATGCCTAAAACTAGATTCTATATGACAATCTTTTCCTCTCACCGTGCTGCACAATACATACATAATGATAAATCGCAAAAACAGGTTTGGTACCAACTCTTCATCCGAAGTAGAAAAGAGAAACTGCGTCGCTTCTAGTTCTCGAAAGTGAACTAAAATATTTCTACAGTTAGTATATGTAATAGGATTAGCTGCATCAAAGTCTCAGACGTTATGCGTCACCGGTTCGTTAAATAAATACTGTTTGCAGCAATACCGAGCTCTAATCGTAAAAGAAGAGTAAAATTCATTCAGCTTATTTTTTCCTCTATATTTTCGGTAGTCACGTAACATCTCATAGATTTACGTTCACTTTAGAAACTGTGAAGATTATTATCTTGCTGACTGACTAATAATCAATGAAACCAAAATGTAGCGACTGCTTAAAGTTTTTTTTCCTTTTTCTCCTTGTACTCACGAACGTCGGAGTGACGAACGATGCTTCTCTAGTTTAACACAGAGGGAAGGCTAAGGAATTCTGTATATATTATCTCAGTTTTTTTAAGCTACTCAATTACTTTTGTTTCAAGTTCCTAGACCAAGCATACCACTGACTGTGGACTATGCTTAATATACGGGGCAATTTAAAATATATATATATATATATATAGGAATTTGCTGCCGATTAGCTAGCTTAAGGCAGCACGTATTTTGCCACGACTTCCGTAACTACGCGGAAGTGCATTTCCCCTTTTACGCACTCTTCAGTGCGGAGCTTCAAAGTGGTGAACACAGACCAGTTATAATGAGTGAGTGAAACACGCGAACCGCCTTGCCGCCGCGTTTCGCAAGTCAAGGTCCTCCTACACTCAGTAGTCGTTTGCCTTTGTCGTTCTTGTTATTCGTTACACATCGGTAATTACCTTAAGATTACTAACACGGCTTTTTTATTTTAGATAATCTGTAGGTCAAGTAATCCCAGGTAATAGCTTGTTACGTATTTCATTTTTGAAATCTTCGCCTGGCGCACTCACGCATTATCCGCCCTCCATTGTACATTTCTGTACAGGCCTCTTACTCTGGATCTAATATCAGTTTGGCCCAAAGTTCAATGTTACATGCTCTTGCAACAGCGCAGCGAAAGTGGCCATTTCTATACAAAGATTACTCCTAACTGAAGCTTGTTGTAATGCTACGTGCGTTGTATTGCTACGTATTTAAGTAACCTTCTTTAGTTTTCCATTAATATAAGTTGTGTAATTAAACTCTGCCCATCAACATGCAGCTGAAAAACTCAATGCAGTTCAAGAAGTGTACTCCAAGAAAAGATCCCTGCTATAATATATAGTTAATTACACACCATAACCATCTACATCTACACTCATCAGCCAGAACATTATGACCTGCTATCTAATAGCTGGTATATCCACCTTTGGCAAGGATAACAGCGTCGAAGTGTCCTGACATGGGAGCAATGAGGCCTTGGCAGGTCGCTGGAAGGAGATGGTATCACGTCTGGACATAAGTCACCAAATTCCCGTAAATTCCAGGGAGAGGGCAATGAGCTCTGACGCCACGTTCAATCACATCCAAGATGCGTTCGATCGGTTTCATATCTGGCGTCTTGGCGGGCCAGCACATAAATTGGAACTCGCCACTGTGTTCCTCAAACCACTCCATCGCACTGTTTGTCTTATGACATGGCGCATTATCCAGTTGAAAAATGCCACTGCCGTCAGGAAACATGATCGCCATGAAGGGGTGATGTGGTGTGCAACCAGTGTACGATACTTCTCGGTCACCATGGTGCTTTGCACGAGCTCCGCTATACCCATGGATACCCAAGTGAGATTCCCCAAAGAATAACAGAGCCACCGCCAGCTTGTCTCCACACCGCAATAC
Source organism: Schistocerca americana (assembly GCF_021461395.2). Lineage (NCBI taxonomy): Eukaryota > Metazoa > Arthropoda > Insecta > Orthoptera > Acrididae > Schistocerca > Schistocerca americana. The sequence goes on from NC_060122.1 coordinate 425,023,868, forward strand.
AGGTGTCAAAGAGCTGTTCACCTGGAAGACGAGGGATTCGCGCCCTCCCATCGACATGGTGAAGAAGGTATCGGGATTAATCAGACCGTGCAACGCTCTACTACAGCGTCAAGGTCCAATGCCGATGGTCACGTATCCATTTCAGTCGTAGTTGCCGATGTCTTGCTGTTAACATTGGCATGTGCGTGGCTCGTCGGCTGCGGGGGCCCATCTTTAGGAGTGTTCGGTGCACTCTCCGTTCAGACACACTTGTACTCTGCCCAGCATGAAAGAAGTCTAATGCTAGTTCCACCACAGTTCTCCGTATGTCCCGTTTTACCAGTCTGCACAGTCTACGACGCCCGACATCCGTAATGAGAGGCGACCACCCAACCCCACGTCTGGACATGGTTTCGCCACAGCACTCCTCGAACACCTGACAAGTCGTCCAATTTCCAAAACACTCGTGCCGAGCCTCCGAGCCATAACAGTTTGCCCTCGCTCAAACTTAGGCAGATCGCGCGCCTTCCCTGTTCCACGCACGGACAGCACGCTCGCTGATTTACATTGGCGCGTGTCTGACAAGTAGTCATTCCTTGCCAGATGACGGTGCTATCACCTGGACGGGTTTACACCGATAGTAGGTCGGTTGTAATAATGTTCTGGCTGATCACTGTATCTTCCTCAAGCCTCCTTATGGTGTGGGGAAGTGTTCTTATGGTACCATGACCGTTTTTTGCCCTTCTTTGCTGTTCCATTCACGAATGCCGCGTGAGACGAATGTCGGTAAAACTCCTAATGAGCTATAGTTCTTCTGATCTTGTCGTTGTGTACATTTATCGTGACTTGTATGGGAGGAAATAATACGTTTCCGGAACGGACGCTTTCGAAATTTCAGCAGTAATGCTCTCTTGTAGCGTCTGCCACCGGAGTCTATTGAGTATCTCCACAACTCACGTAGACTAGTCGATTACGTGACGGAATGCTCAGCTCTTCTACGTCGTCTATCAGTCCCATTGGGAAAGAGTCCCAGTCTGAAGAACAGTAGTCAAGGATTGGCCAAAGTAGGGTTTAGTAAACCATTTCTTTCGTGGAAGTAGATTTCCTTAAAATTATCACAGTGAATGCCAGCCAACCAACTGCTTTTGACACTTTTTTGTTGTCAGTCGACTTTAGGTCGCTCCGGATGGTTACTCCTAGATATTTTGCGGTAGTTTCTGTTGCTAACGATTTGCCAAAAATGCTCTTATTGCACAATGGAGTTCTTCGCCTATTTATACGCAATGTGTTAGTTATTTACTGTCAGGGTCCACTGCCAGTACCTTCATCGTCGATGCTTACCAGGTTTTCTGCATTTCGCTACAGTCCTCTGACGTTGTAACTTTTCTATAGACATAGCATCGTCCGCGGATAGCCTCATGGAATCTGCAAATTTATGCGGTAGATCATCATTACTATTACTATTATTATTATTATTATAGTATAATACTGTTAAGTCTGAATTACAGTCACTTAACTTTGTACATCCTTTTAAACGTTCTGTGTTTATGATCGAACCAATATTATGAGACAGACTCTTTCTGGAGACGGCACGATGGATATCTTACGCAAACAGGCGTCCAAACAGTCTTTTCATTAGTAAAGCGGACTATGGCTAGTGCTTCCCTTCTTGGCCTATCAGGCACTACCCGGTCACCCATGAGGTTTTTCCAGATAAATTGAAGTTTTACTGGATTGCTTCAATTATTCTTAAAATGTGTCGTTAACAATGCGCTTCGCTGCAAAATACAAGTTAGTTTTTAGAATCTTTAATTTTTGTGCCTTTTTCTTGGACAGAAAATCTGCTTTTTCATTACCATCTAAGTAAGATAGTATGCATTGAACTGAAGTTGTCTTGTTATTCTGTTGTGGACTTCCTTAACTTGAATGATTTTGGATCTTGCGTATTGATAACTGCCGATACTGCTGCTATGGAATCTCAAAATACAACTCCTTTGTCGATTGAGTGTAACTAGTTGTTTAGATGACTTGGTGTTATCCCGATGGCTTGAACTTCACCTTAGAAATTTCAGCTGTATGGTTTTTTTCGACTTCTGCCATAAATTTCTTTTCTCTTCAATTTGATTCAGTGGACTGCTAAGCGGGAGGAAATTTCAAATAATAAGACTGAATAACCAACGAAAGGGAATATTATAGGAGCCAGAACGTCGAAAGTGAGAAGTCAGAAGTCTGAATGCAGGAGCGAAGTTATAAAATCTGAAAAAGCAAATGGGAATGCTCAAACTAGATATAGTAGGCGTCAGTGTAGTGAAATGGAAAGATAATTTTTTCAGGAAAATATAGAATAATATGCATAGCAGTAGGAAATGTGGAACGGGAGCTATCCCCGTTGTTTGTGATGAATTGGGAAGTAGTTTGTGACGAATAGGTAAGAAGGGCAGAGAGTGAAGGGCTTCTCTCGTCAGAATCGGCAGCAATCCAACGCCTGCAACAACAGTTCAGTTATACATGCTTACCTGACAAGTAGAAGCTGAAGAGAGACAGGAAATATAGAAGGATATTCAATGGGTAATTCAGTATGTAAAGGCATATGAGAATCTAAATTATTCTAAGAAAAAAAAGAAAAGGAAAGAAAACTACACACCACAAAGGAATTATCCAAGTGAGACTGAAATCGGTAGATATTATATATATTTACAGACAAAGAAATGGTTACAATTTCAGAAAAACTTGATGATTTATTCAAGAGAATGGTTTCACGAATTGATTAACTCAATTACGCGTTGGTTCATCTCTGGCCCTTATGCAAGCAGTTATTCGGCTTGACATCGATTAATAGAGTTGTTGGATGTTCTCCTGAGGGATGTCGTGCAAAATTGTGTCCAACTGGCGCTTTACATTGTCAAAATACCGAACTGGCTAGAAGGTCCTGTGCTTGCCAAACCCTATCTTGGCCAGTAAGGTCACCGGATCTCTGCCTAATTGAGAACGTTTGGAGAGTTATGGGATCCTGAAGATGTAACGCGCCAATTGGACAGAATTTGGCTCGTATCTCTCAGGACATGCAAGACTTCTCTCAGTCAAAATGCGTTATCGACTTGCTGAATTTGTGAAGCTCTTGCTCTTCAATAAATCATCCATTTCTTAAAATTTTACTCATTTGTTTTGCCTGTGCATGTACATCACAGCTACCGATTTTCGTTGAATTCGGATAATTCCTTAGTAACACATCTTTTTTTGTCTTAAATATTTTCATGAGGGGAATGGATCGTGGTAGAGGGAAATTATAGGAGATAGAGGAATGGAAGGATACGGAATTAGTAGTAGGAATTAGAGAAAAAAGAATAATTGAGATTTGCAGTAAAGCTAGTAAAAGCGAATATTTTATTCAGAGTTCACAGGGGAAGGCGGTTTTCTTAAAACAGTCCTGGAGACACGGGACGATTCCAGGTGGATTACATCATGGTCAGACAGACATTCTGAAATCAGATATCAGCTTGTTAAGTCTACATCTAGAGGGTAAACAATAAAGAACAATAATACAATTCAAAACGTACTGTTTATTAATAAAGACAAACACGTAACTTGTATAGTAGATGTAACCAGTATGTGAGACGGTAAAGAAGTAAGAATAGATCCACTATTAACACAAAACTCAGTGTCCAGTTCACTGGTAGTACAGTACAGTAGTCAGGCATACACACTCTGTGTAGACTACATAGACAGAACTTTGTCCATTAACACTTTTTGTCACACTCGTGTACCTCCATGGTACAAGACTCATGGCCAATTGCAGACTGAGCATAGAGTTGTGTGAGACTGGATATAAATAGTGTCTGGTTTTGGCAGCGCTGCAGAGCTTTCTCGTAAGTGTGGCCCTTGCTCAGGTCGTAGTTGGCCCCGCCAGCTGGCTGCTACGTTTTCAGTGGTTCCTGTGGTTGTGGCAATCTTGAGCCTCATGATGACAGATATCGATGACTCTCGATTCCTCCCCCCACCCCAAGCCTTCGCACGTGGGCTTCCAGGAGGAGTAAGAGGGGTGGGTGGGGAGGTCTGGACGCAGAATTTGCTGAGGGTATAGGATATGTGAGTATAACAGATGGCAGGCCCCTGTATACATTCTGGTACATACCTTGCGAGTGCCTGGGAACACCGGCCGAAAAACAGGCCATCGGGTGCACGTCTGCATCCAAGAATGCAGATGCTGTTGAAGGGCTATCCACGACTACAGCTGGACCCTGCAGGGCGACCAGACGTGATTTCTCGACGGACATCGTCTTGGGTTGTGCCGTCACTGGAGGCGGCTGTTCCACTTTCATTTACATGGGTGCCACGACCAGAGGTGGTGACTGCACTGAGTGAAGAGACAGAAGAGACGGCTGTTGCTGTGGAGTCCTGCGGAACACTTGATCTGTGGATAAAGAACCTGCATCAGAATCAAATAGCCAAGAATGAAGTATTTGATACTGATGCCGCTGGTATAGCCCCATCAGACACAAAAATGGTTCAAATGGATCTGAGCAGTATGGGACTTAACATCTGAGGTCATCAGTTCCCCAGAACTTAGAACTACTTAAACCTAACTAACCTAAGGACATCACACACATCCATGCCCGAGGCAGGATTCGAACCTGCGACCGTAGCTGTCGCGCGGTTCCAGATTGAAGTGCCTAGAGCCGCTCGGCCACAGCGGCCGGCCATCAGACACAGAACGGTATACAAAGATATCCAATATCTCTATAACAACACCTTGTTCTCATTGACGACCACTGCCGAACTTCCTGAGAAACACAGTGTCCTGTAACTGAAACGCTACGGGGCGTGACGGAACGTAGGACTTCTGTGGTGAACACGGAAGATAAAGAAGCATGTGGTGGCAACGGCCATGCAGGAGATCCGCCAGCGACTTGCCGTCTCGAGGCAAGGAGAGATAGGACTGAATAAACGGTGCTATCGTGGTGTGCTGGATGCCACTGGCCTGGAAAAACTGACGGAAGTCCGACGACGTGAATTATGATCCGTCGTCAGAGACAATGACTTCGTGTAACGCTTCAAAACAAAATATCGGTGTGAGGGCCGACACCGTACTGGTAGTTATTGCGGACTGCATAGGGACAACAAAGGGGACCTTGCTGTACACGTCCAACACAGAAACTGTGAAGTATCCAGAAGACTCCTGGAAAATCTACTTGAAGACGTCGCCATGGTCCGTTGTTCATGGCCAGCCAAAATAACATTGTAGTAGAGTGGACTTACGCTCCACACGGTCTGCACAGTGGATGGTCAACTGTTCTGTTCGGGCATCCATACCCGACCATCTACAGTGGGCCGAGATAATTACTAGTCAGTATTCCGAAGTGACTGTGGTAGAACAACTACAGCACCTCTCACTGGAGGGACTGAACGATCAGAACACGCACATCATCATTCTTCCATGTGGAGCAGTTGAACCCAGAAGCAAAGAAATAGCGTGCGGTGCGCAACATAACAGCGCACCAGAAGGTGGTTAATCTCTTTCAGACTCCAAGGCCAGCCATTGGGAAATTAAATTACTACAGAATCACCTGAAGAGGCGGGTCAGATCTAGAGTCACGTGCAATGTACCGACGGGAAGCCCATGAAGTGTGTCTAAATCCTGAGAATCTATGTAACACCAGGAATTCTCAGACAAATTAAAGGCAGAATTAGCATTCGTTGGTAATTGAGATAACATATCAGCATTGGAACGCTGAGCTGGGATATAAAGAAACTCATACTTGTAACTAGCCAACAACAAGCCCCATCGTTGCAGCTTTTGGGGTGCTCAGGGTGGGACAATCTTGGAGGGGCTGAGTAGAGCTTTCAGCAACCTGTGGTCTGTAACAAGTGTGATATGGTGCTATACAAAAGTCGACGCCATGAATTGATACCACGGACATCAGCGAGGGCTTGCTGCAATCCGCAACGATGTATGGGAGGTGCTCCAGAAGATCATGCTTCCCTCTCAGCAAGAGCAGCGCCCTCACATTGAGGTCAACATGGTATCGAGCTTGCAAGAACTATGCTTAGTTAGAGACCTCTGCTACGGCAGTCACAATCATAATGTAGGACCAATGAGTAGTTAAAGATTCACATGAATGTTGTAAACGTTGCATTTTGTACTGTAAGGGAACAGTTTTTTACTTAGTTCATAGGCAATGACAGTTGTAAATTATCCAGTACTCTTGTGTCAAGGAACTGTGCCAAAGTTAAGTAAACGATTTATCAAATGGTTCAAATGGCTCTGAGCACTATGCGACTTAACTTCTGAGGTCATCAGTCGCCTAGAACTTAGAACTAATTAAACCTAACTAACCTAAGGACATCACACACATCCATGCCCGAGGCAGGATTCGAACCTGCGACCGTAGCGGTCGCTCGGTTCCAGACTGTAGCGCCTAGAACCGCACGACCATTAGACGATTTATCCTTTTATGTAATAAAGTGAACTAATATTTCATCTGTTATCTCCGTACCATCTCCCAGAGTGCTCAAAGAACCCACAGTTGTGGCTGGACGATTGTAGTTTTGTCTGATCGCAACAAGACAAAAGTTTCGCCGACGCAAGTATTGATGAAATTTGGTAACTCCATAAATAATGGCGAGCACATTTTTTTTCCAACTGACCATAATTTTCCTGGGATTTGTTCGAGGTTTTTTAAGGAAAAGCAATGAGTACGTCAGCAGCAGCTATCCTGTGGAACAGAACCGCTGCACTTCCACCGGATGACGCATCCACTACGAGGACAACTGGCTTATTTGGGTTGAAATGAATCAGGCAGCGATCGCTGAGAAGGTCATGCTTTAGATGCTGAAAAGCTTGCTGATATTCCTTGGACCACACAAACAGAACACCTTTCTGGCATAGCCGGTTCAGCGGAGCAGCAATCTGTATTGCGTTACAGATAAATTTGATATAATATGTGAGTTTGTACATCACTGCCTCCAGCTCCTTAAATTACAAGGTGCTACCAAAACTTTGATAGGAGACAAATGCAGCTATGCTGGATTAATACCCTGATAATTAATGAAAAACACCGATATTCGATTTCCGTGTGGTACAATGAAAACGCCGGCCGGTGTGGCCGAGCGGTTCTAGGCGCTACAGTCTGGAACCGCGCGACCACCACGGTCGCAGGTTCGAATCCTGCCTCCGGCATGGATGTGTGTGATGTCCTTAGGTTAGTTAGGTGTAAGTAGTTCTAAGTTCTAGGGGACTGATGACCTCATAAGTTAAGTCCCATAGTGCTCAGAGCCATTTTTAAAATGAAAACCTTTTGTAATGGTTGAGGCCTGCTTCTGAAAGCACTTTTTAGACACTCCAAATTGTAGAAATTTATGCCTTTGTGCGACCAGAAACCACACTGTCATCCAGGTTGTTGGAACACGAAGGATCCTTTGCTTTCAGCTGTTCCAGAAACTGTTGAATAACAGCGGGAGCCGATGCACTGCACTTTTTAGATCCAGGGTGGAAGCCTGCTGACTCACGGAAACAGGTTGAATTACCCCAAAATCTTGACACATTTGAGTTCCTAGACGACATTATCGCGAGTGGCATGTGGGACAGGCTTAGTACTACCAAATCTTGGCTGAGCATTTTCCTTAAGTGTTATATGAATCTCGAAATACCGATCTTTCCCAAGTCCTTCTTGAAATAATTGACTGTACTTATGAGACAATTCATTGAAATTGTTTTGGGGCGATGTAGAATTCACCTGAAATACATTATTTTGAATAGCAACAACAAAAGACCAAAGAATCAATACCAAAAATGTTTGGGCTGTCCCTGGAACACTGTATATCGCAGAACCTTGCCGGCCGGCTGCAAACACCTATCACAGGATTGTTGTTGTTGTCTTCAGTCCTGGGACTGGTTTGATGCAGCTCTCCATGCTACTCTATCCTGTGCAAGCTTCTTCATCTCCCAGTACTTACTGCAACCTACATCCTTCTGAATCTGCTTAGTGTATTCATCTCTTGGTCTCCCTCTACGATTTTTGTCTTCCACGCTGCCCTCCAATGTTAATTTGTGATCCCCTGATGCCTCAGAATATGTCCTACAAACCGTCCCTTCTTCTTGTCAAGTTGTGCCACAAACTCCTCTTCTCCCCAATTCTATTCAATACCTCCCCATTAGTTATGTGATCTACCCATCTAATCTTCAGCATTCTTCTGTAGCACCACATTTCGAAAGTTTCTATTCTCTTCTTGTCTAAACTATTTATCGTCCATGTTTCACTTCCATACATGGGCACACTCCATACAAATACTTTCAGAAACGACTTCCTGACACTTAAATCTATACTCGATGTTAACAAATTTCTCTTCTTCAGAAACGCTTTCCTTGCCATTGCCAATCTACATTTTATATCCTCTCTGCTTCGATCATCATCAGTTGTTTTGCTCCCCAAATAGCAAAACTCCGTTACTACTTTACGTGTCTCATTTCCTAATCTAATTCCCTCGGCATCACCAGACTTAATTCGACTACATTCCATTATCCTCGTTTTGCTTTTGTTGATGATCATCTTATATCCTCCTTTCAAGACACTATCCATTCCGTTCAACTACTCTTTCAAGTCCTTTGCTGCCTCTGACAGAATTACAATGTCATCGGCGAACCTCAAAGTTTTTATTTCTTCTCCATGGATTTTAATGCCTACTCCGAACTTTTTTGTTTCCTTTACTGCTTGCTCAATATACAGGTTGAATCGCATCGGGGAGAGGCTACAACCCTGTCTCACTCCCTTCCCAATCGCTGCTTCCCTTTCATGCCCCTCGACTCTTATAACTGCCATCTGGTTTCTGTACAAATTGTAAATAGCCTTACGCTCCCTGTATTTTACTCCTGCCACCTTCAGAATTTGAAAGAGAGTATTCCAATCAACATTACCAAAAGCTTTCTCTAAGTCTACAAATGCTAGAAACGTAGGTTTGCCTTTCCTTAATCTTTCTTCTAAGATACGTCTTAGGGTCAGTATTGCCTCACGTGTTCCAACTGATCTTCCCCGAGGTCGGCTTTTACCTGTTTTTCCATTCGTCTGTAAAGAATTCGCGTAAGTATTTTGCAGCTGTGACTTATTAATCTGATACAGTCTGGAACTGCGCGACCGCCTCGGTCGCAGGTTCGAATCCTGCCTCGGGCATGGATGTGTGTGATGTCCTTAGGTTAGTTAGGTTTAAGTAGTTCTAAGTTCTAGGTGACTGATGACCTTAGAAGTTAAGTCCCATAGTGCTCAGAGCCATTTGAACCATTTTGTTATTAAACTGATAGTTCGGTAATTTTCACATCTGTCAACGCCTGCTTTCTTTGGGATTGGAATTATTATATTCTTCTTGAAGTCTGAGGGAATTTCGCCTGTCTCATACATCTTGCTCACCAGATGGTAGAGTTTTGTCATGACTGGCTCTCCCAAGGCTGCCAGTAGTTCCAATGGAATGTTGTCTACTCCCGGGGCCTTGTTTCGACTCAGGTCTTTCAGTGCTCTGTCAGACTCTTCACGCAGTATCATATCTCCCATTTCATCTTCATCTACATACTCTTCCATTTCCATAATATTGTCCTCAAGAACATCGCCCCTGTATAGACCCTCTAAATACTCCTTCCATCTTTCTGCTTTCCCTTCTTTGCTTAGAACTGGGTTTCCATCTGAGCTATTGATATTCATACAAGTGGTTCTCTTCTCTCCAAAGGTCTCTTTAATTTTCCTGTAAGCAGTATCTATCTTACCCCTCGTGAGATAAGCCTCTACATCCTTACATTTGTCCTCTAGCCATGACTGATTAGCCATTTTGCACTTCCTGTCGATCTCATTTTTGAGACATTTGTATTCCTTCTTGCCTACTCCATTTACAGCATTTTTGTATTTTCTCATTTCATCAATTAAGTGCAGCATCTCTTCTGTTAGCCAAGGATTTCTACTAGCCCTCGTCTTTTGACCTACTTGATACTCTGCTGCCTTCACTACTTCATCCCTCAAAGCTACCAATTCTTCTTCTACTGTATTTCTTTCTCCCATTCTTGTCAATTGTTCCCTTATGCTCTCTCTGAAACTCTGTACAACCTCTGGTTTAGTCAGTTTATCCATGTCCCATCACCTTAAATTGCCATCTTTTTGCAGTTTCTTCAGTTTTAATCTACAGTTCATAACCAATACATTGTGGTCAGAGTCCACATCTGCCCCTGGAAATGTTTTACAATTTAAAACCTGGTTCCTAACTCTCTGTCTTACCATTATATAATCTATGTGAAACCTTCTAGTATCTCCAGGGTTCTTCCTTGTATACAACCTTCTTTCATGATTCTTGAACCAAGTGTTAGCTATGGTTAAGTTATGCTCTGTGCAAAATTCTACCAGGCGGCTTCCTCTCTCTTTTCTTAGCCCTAATCCATATTCACCTACTATGTTTCCTTCTCTTCCTTTTCCTACTGTTGAATTCCAGTCACCCATGACTATTAAATTTTCGTCTCCCTTCACTACCTGAAAATAATTTCTTTTATCTCATCATACATTTCATCAATTTCTTCATCTGCAGAGCTAGTTGGCATATAAACTTGTACTACTGTAGTAGGCGTGGGCTTCGTGTCTATCTTGGCCACAATGATGCGCTCACTATGCTGTTTGTAGTAGCTTAGCCGCACTCCTATTTTTTTATTCGTTATTATACCTACTCCTGCATTACCCCTATTTGATTTTGTATTGATAACCCTGTATTCACCTGACCAAAAGTCCTGTTCCTCCTGCCACCGAACTTCATTGATTCCCACTATATCTAACTTTAACCTATCCATTTCACTTTTTAAATTTTCTAACCTACCTGCCCGATTAAGTTATTTGACATTCCACGCTCCAACCCGTAGAACGCCAGTTTCCTTTTTCCTGATAACGACGTCCTCCTGAGTAGTCCCCGCCCGGAGATCCGAATGGGGGACTATTTTACCTCCGGAATATATTACCCAAGAGGATGCCATCATCATTTAATCATACAGTAAAGCTGGGTACAAGATAGGTAATAGCGAGAAACAGAATATTAGAAGTAACACACTATCTGATCAAAAATACCCGGACATATATTAATGGACTTAAATAAGGGGAGTGTCCACCCTTTGCCTTTACGATGGCTTGATCTCTAACGGGATCACTTTCAATGAGGTGACTGAATATCTGTGGAGGCACGACTGCCGATTTTTCTTCAAGAATCTAAGCCAGAGAATGTTTGTTGAACCGTGGGTTTTACAGCGAAGTAGATGTTCTAAGTCATCCCAAAGATGTTCCGTTGTGTTCAGTTCATGCCTCTGGACAGGCCAGTCCATTTCAGGAATGTTATTGTCCATAAGCCATTGAATCGCTGACGCTGCTTTACGACAGGGTGGCCTGTAATGCTGTTGTAACACAAGAATCGTCTCCGAACCGTTCCTCTACTCTACGCAGTATACAATGGCATAAAAAGTGTTCATATCCTGCTCCATTTAGCGGTTCCTTAAGTACAGTAAGGGGACCACACCAGAACCGCAAAAATAACACCCCTTACACCACCTCCTCCACAGTGCACTGGTGGCACTACACACGATGGCAGGTACGATTCTCCAAACATTCGCCAAACCAAAGCGCTTCCATTGGATTACCACAGGGTATAGAGTGATTCATCACTACAAGTCACTCGTTCTAGCCACTGTTTCCACGACCTCAAAGGTTCCTTAGCACTGACTACAGAAATTTCGGGCTTTTGAGGAGCTGCTCGACCGTTGTACACGATTCTTTTTAACTCCCTATGCATAGCCATTCTGCTAGCTGGACAGCTGGTAGCACCTTGGAACTCACGAGTGGTTCCTTCCTCTAATTTCATGTCATTTTTTACATCCAGCTTCCGCAGAGTTCGACTGTTCCTATCCCAATGATCTGTGGTGAATTTGAAAATTATCAAACTACTGCTTCTGAGGATCTGGAGCAGAACGTCCTTATCTGATCGCTGAAAAATGCTAAGAAGCATAGGTGGTGCATGCATTGTAAAGTGAATAGTGTTTTACTTTCAAAACCAGACAGGGAAATGGGATCCATGAGGTCACCTTGTATCAATATGAATCGACAAGGCCACGTGGCTGTATGTATGGATAAATGAAATCCTCTAATGAAATAAGTACGCAAAATATGGGAAATGAATGCTAAATGTTTCAAAGTAATTCTGCAGAAATGTTAGTCTACATGGACAGTATAAATCATCAATACAAGTGTGTACAAGTTCGCAGATTACATGCTCAATTCACGAGACCTAAAGCGGAAGCTAAAAAATGTTTCTCTTATTTTATAAGAGAGAAAGAGATTGTAAGCCATTTATATTCACGGAAGCGATAATTACCAATGAATATTGCCACTCAGCTGTAAATGTTAATTCAAACAAATGACAACGTTGAGGCCCCCTTGCAAATCCAGTGTAAAAGTGGCACGGGACCCCATTCTGAATCAACATGACTTACAAAATATACTTGAGAAGCACGAAAAGTACTTGGAAATCGTATGAAATGCACGACTAAAGCCTTCAGCAGGCATGCTGAAGCACCGAAACGGCCACCATCGTCCAACGTAAAGTCTGTTTACATCTGTGCCGGACCCAGAACCAGAAGCGATGCTTCCTCTTTCACCCCAAGCATGTACAACTAACTTTGGCGGGTTGTGCTCTAATAGCTTCGCGCCAGTCAAAGCTCCTGAAGTGACACAGATATATGATACCCGTAGGCGGAAAGAAAGCAGCCACTTGCTGGTCGGAGTCGCTAGGCAGGCGACACTTCTCAGACAAGCTATTCGCACTGGACGTGCTTGCGCACAGTACATGAAACTATGAAGTAGGGCGATGCGCGTGGTACCAAAGTGTCTAAAAGTATCTACCGCAAGGTATAAGACGCAAAGTGCACAAAATAAATGTTTCATTGGCTATGTAGACAAATATATTATTAGATACCAATTTCTGCCATACTACGAACAGTACAAGGAAATGCAAAATTTGTAAAAAACTTCACAATTTTTGTCAAGCAGTAGTGATTGTCAAGAGTAGCAAGGACATTCTCAGAAAAACTGTTCGTCTTTGGGATTTGACTCTGAAATGTACCAGCGTAAACAACTAATCACCTGTGAATGAGTTACAGAAAAGCATTACTCCACTGAATTTTTACGAAAGAAAAATGAAGTATCAGATTTAAACTGGCTTCTGATTCGCTCAGATAGATCACGTCATGAACAAATTTTGACACCATGATGGTGCATGAGAAGTACTAATAAACAAAAATCTTGATCATTGTGCAAGTGTTATGCTATGCAAAGCATTTGCGTATTGATGTTTGTCAATGTTTACAAATTAGCGACTGACTTGGCATCGCAAGGGTACAAGTGCAGGGTAGTTTTAATTAAAATTCAGTTACATGAGAGGGCTCCCATTAAAAAAGAGTGATCGCAGGTGTTGTGTACATAGTTCCGCATAGTCAGCACGTACACAACTTTCCCACTAGAGCGCGCCCCGCTAAGCACAACAGCGCAGGCGCAGCGCTCGTCCGTCTCCGCACTACGAGATGGCGCTGCCTTAGAGACAGATCAAATTCTGCTTCCGCCGATCCGCGTATTAATATGTAACGCAGCCAATGAGATTGCTGCTAACGTAGAACCTTTTCTCCTTGCGGATCACACTTCCGCAGTGATACCTGAACGTGCGAGCTACTATAACGAGTGTACAGACCTCCGATTGGTCAGTCTGCATCAGTCTGTAGTCAAGTTTCAGTCTGCACCTAATAAGATTATGATATTCCTGTACATAGCCATGAAGAGAAATGTATAGACACTTTGTCAAGTATCAGAGATATGTGAGAATAAGATTAACGTACCAAGACCAAAGGAACTTCAGATTGTCAATTGTAAACAGCATCCAGAATCAAGTTACGTAATGTCTATGCTTTTTATTATTTTAATAAATGTGTGTGAAAATTAATCAAGTTCTGTTTAAAGTTGGTCACCGTCAATCTGCTACTCTAAGCGTTCAAGTGGCATTTCTGTCGTCTGACCTAACGGCAGAAGATAAACACGCCACGATAAGATCACGAGACATATTGCTGACACTCGCCTACTTCGTTAGAGCGACAAGTCAAATAATCTGATGCTGTGTGTACCGAAGGCCTTACAGTACGCACACCACAGTAGGACAATGAAACTTTGTAAAAACATTTGTAGGGACGTGTGGAATAGGAAAAACAAATAAACCATTAAAAGAAACATTTTAACTTCCAAATGAGAGGGTAACATTTGTTAATTGCTTACCATGTTTACATTACAGGTTAAAAACTTTACTCTATGTGGCGACCATCTTAACCCACGACAGCCTGTAACCGCACTAGAGATTCAATTCCACAATATTGCTCACAACACTTTGGACTACGGAATGTTCAACTCTCGTGACCCAAGTCGTGCACAGCTCGAAGATAGCACATTGCGTCCAGGATTCTCAGCCATGGCAACAGTAACTTCATCAAGCTGTGGCGCAGTTGGCCGTCGGCTTCTCTCAGGAGTAATTCCCAAATATCCAGTTAATTCGAACATCCGAAACGTGTTCTTCAACCCCAGTACGGAAAGAGGACCTCTCCGCATTCCGTTAGTGCGTCGATACTCGCAAAGAGCAGCTAGCACTATCGCTGTTTTGATAAAACAGCTTTCCGAGTGCTGCCCTGCTCACTTTGTCCAGACCCATGACTGCTTACAACTGTAGTGCACACTTATGCTTGTGTTTCGACCGTATGTCACCATTCCATTACTGGTGCCTAACGACAAATCTTGCTACCGTAAAAACGCAAATCCTTCCGTGCACTGTTTGAACATCATTGGTATTTTTTTAGTTTCTAACGCACAATTCAACAAAACCTGACGTATTAATTTCACAGAATGGGCATACAATTAGTGAAACTGACAGTTCATATTTCTAGGTGTTCAGATAGTAAACTGTCGTGGAAAACCGACGTTCAGAATCTTGTTCAATGACATAATGCTGCCATTTTTACTATTGGAACGGTATCTGAAGTAAGTGATAGTTCGACACGAAAAGTAGTTTATTTTCATTTGATTATGAAGTATGGTATTATATTTTGGTGTAACTCTCAAAGGATATTTTTGGCTCAGAACTGGGCGGTTCGAGCAATATGTGGTGTAAGTACACGAACCTCTTTCCGACCCCAGTTCATTCATTAGTTTGGGTACTCGGACACTGGCCCTTCAATATATACCTTCTTTACTGTCGTTTCTTGTTAACAATACCAGCTTACTCCCAAGAATTAGCAGTTGTCACTCAGTTAATACTAGGTAGAAATCCAATCTGCATCCGGATCGCACTTCCTTGACTAGTGCAGGAAGGTGGCCAATACACTGCTGCATTCATTTTCAATAAGCTACCACAAGAATTCAAAAATCTTATCAGTAATCCAAGCGCTTTCAAATCTAAACTGAAGAGTTCTTTCATGGGTCGATCTTTCTGTTCTGTCGAGAGTTCCTTGAAAAATTAAGCAGAGTCCTGTGTTATATTGTTGACTACGTTTACAGAAACATATGGCTTGTCTTTTTTTGGGTTCATAAATATTTTATCTGTTATTATTTTTATGTTGTAGTTCCATGTGCTCCCACGTTCCATGACCTTGGAGATTTGCTCCTCAATTTGGTCCTACCGAACTTGACGGATAACATAAAATAAAATAAAGTTGGGTGCCCATATGGTAAATAGTTCTGCGTTTACACTGCCTCAAGCAGCGAAAGCCTAATTATGAGCGGACTGCAACTACATATATACTGGGGTTATACTCAGCCTCATAATGGCAACTAAGGAACTAATTGACCGAGTAGTAACGGCTTCACGATCTGGAAATTTTGCGAAACGTCCGGGAGAACGTTGTGCTGCCCGCATCCCCCTCCATACCGCATCCTCATGACGCCGCAAGGAGGAGGATGACACGGCGGCCCTAGACATCCCTTGGGCCCTCACGACCTGGCGAGGAGCTCGTCTCATTTTGTATGCAGATATAGAAGATATGTATAGATATATAGATTCTGGTGAAGTTCGCTGCTCTCTAAAGTTTCGGCAGTTGTTCACTGCTTTTCTCAGCAGGCACCGCCTCATCTGTAGCTGATCAGCTCAAAGGTCCCTTAACTGCCACAGAATGTCACTCCAAACACCAATACATACATTACACATTTTTCGTTACTATAATTATAAATTATATACACAAACCTTCCTTGTGAATCAGACTACCTAATAGTGAAACCCATAGCGAAATCCGTACAGTAGTTTCTGGAAGGAGTTTTCACATACAGTCAGATAAATATGGTGGAAGGCTTTAAATTAATTGTAGGTATATATATATATATATATATATATATATATATATATATATATATATATATATATACTCCTGGAAATGGAAAAAAGAACACATTGACACCGGTGTGTCAGACCCACCATACTTGCTCCGGACACTGCGAGAGGGCTGTACAAGCAATGATCACACGCACGGCACAGCGGACACACCAGGAACCGCGGTGTTGGCCGTCGAATGGCGCTAGCTGCGCAGCATTTGTGCACCGCCGCCGTCAGTGTCAGCCAGTTTGCCGTGGCATACGGAGCTCCATCGCAGTCTTTAACACTGGTAGCATGCCGCGACAGCGTGGACGTGAACCGTATGTGCAGTTGACGGACTTTGGCCGAGGGCGTATAGTGGGCATGCGGGAGGCCGGGTGGACGTACCGCCGAATTGCTCAACACGTGGGGCGTGAGGTCTCCACAGTACATCGATGTTGTCGCCAGTGGTCGGCGGAAGGTGCACGTGCCCGTCGACCTGGGACCGGACCGCAGCGACGCACGGATGCACGCCAAGACCGTAGGATCCTACGCAGTGCCGTAGGGGACCGCACCGCCATTTCCCAGCAAATTAGGGACACTGTTGCTCCTGGGGTATCGGCGAGGACCATTCGCAACCGTCTCCATGAAGCTGGGCTACGGTCCCGCACACCGTTAGGCCGTCTTCCGCTCACGCCCCAACATCGTGCAGCCCGCCTCCAGTGGTGTCGCGACAGGCGTGAATGGAGGGACGAATGGAGACGTGTCGTCTTCAGCGATGAGAGTCGCTTCTGCCTTGGTGCCAATGATGGTCGTATGCGTGTTTGGCGCCGTGCAGGTGAGCGCCACAATCAGGACTGCATACGACCGAGGCACACAGGGCCAACACCCGGCATCATGGTGTGGGGAGCGATCTCCTACACTGGCCGTACACCACTGGTGATCGTCGAGGGGACACTGAATAGTGCACGGTACATCCAAACCGTCATCGAACCCATCGTTCTACCATTCCTAGACCGGCAAGGGAACTTGCTGATCCAACAGGACAATGCACGTCCGCATGTATCCCGTGCCACCCAACGTGCTCTAGAAGGTGTAAGCCAACTACCCTGGCCAGCAAGATCTCCGGATCTGTCCCCCATTGAGCATGTTTGGGACTGGATGAAGCGTCGTCTCACGCGGTCTGCACGTCCAGCACGAACGCTGGTCCAACTGAGGCGCCAGGTGGAAATGGCATGGCAAGCTGTTCCATAGGACTACATCCAGCATCTGTACGATCGTCTCAATGGGAGAATAGCAGCCTGCATTGCTGCGAAAGGTGGATATACACTGTACTAGTGCCGACATTGTGCATGCTCTGTTGCCTGTGTCTATGTGCCTGTGGTTCTGTCAGTGTGATCATGTGATGTATCTGACCCCAGGAATGTGTCAATAAAGTTTCCCCTTCCTGGGACAATGAATTCACGGTGTTCTTATTTCAATTTCCAGGAGTGTATATATATATATATATATATATATATATATATATATATATATATATATATATATATATATATCACTGCTGAAATACATTGAAGAGCCAAAGAAATTGATACACCTGCCTTATATCGTATAGGGCCCCCGAGCACGCAAAAGTGTCGCAACACGACGTGGCATGGACTCGACTATGTCTGAAGTAGTTCTGGAGGGAACTGACATCATGAATCCTGCAGGGCCGTCCATAAATCCGTAAGAGTACGAGGGAGTGGAGATCTCTTCTGAACAGCACATTGGAAGGAATCTCAGATACATCCAATAATGTTCATGTCTGGGGAGTTTGATGGCCAGTGGAGTGTTTAAGTCAGGAAAGTGTTCCTGGAGCAGCTCTGTAGCAATTCGGAACGTTTGGGATGCCGCATTGTCCTGCTCGAATTGCCCAAGTCCGTCGGAATGCACAACGGACATGAATGGATGCAGGTAATCAGGCAGGATGCGTAAGTACGTGTCGCCTGTCAGAGTCGCATCTAGGCATATCAGGCGTCACATATCATTCCAACTGCACACGCCCCACACCATTACGCAGAATCTACCAGCTTCAACGGCCCCCTGCTGACATGCAGGGATTATTTATTCATGAGGTTGTCTCCATATCCGTACATGTTCCTCCGCTCGATACAATTTGGAACGAGACTCCTCCGAGCAGGCATCAACAGCCCAATGTTGGTGTTGACGGACCCAAACGAGGCGCAAAGCTTTGTGTCGTGCCGTTATCAAGGGCACACGAGTGGGCCTTCGGCTCCGAAAGCCCATATCGATGATGTTTCGTCGAATGGTTCGCACGCTGATACTTGTTGATGCTTTCTTCCACGCAGCCACTGTTACTGCTGAAAAGTGAAGCTCGCCAGAGGCAAGAGTTCATCTCATGATAGTAAACTTGTGCATTATGGTACGAAGCTCGTGCTTCCAGCAGAAAGCTACACTACGTGATCAAAAGTATCCTAACACCCGCAAAAACATAAGTTTTTCATATTAGTTGCATTATGCTGCCACCTACTGCCAGGTACTCCATATCAGCGACGTCAGTAGTCATTAGACATCGTGAGAGCAGAAGAGGGCGCTCCGCGGAACCGACGTATTTCGTACGTGGTCAGGTGATTGGGTGTCACTTGTGTCATACGTGTGTACGTGAGATTTCAACACTCCTAAACATTCCTAAGTGCACTATTTCCGATGTGATAATGAAGTGCAAACGTGGAGGGATACCTACAGCACAAAAGCGTACAGGCCGACCTTGTCTGTTGAATGACAAGAGACCACCGACAGTTGAAGAGGTTCGTAATGTGTAATAGGCAGACATCTATGCAGAGCATCACACAGGAATTCCAAACTGCATCAGGATCCACAGCAAGTACTATGACAGTTAGGCGGGAGGTGGGAAAACGTGAATTTCTTGGTCGAGCGGCTGCTCATAAGCGACACATCACGGTGGTAAATGCCAAACGACACTTCGCTTGGGGTAAGGAACGTAAACATTGGGCGATTGAACAGTGGAAAAACGTTGTGTGAAGTGACGAATCACGGTACACAATGTGACGATCCGATGTCAGGGTGTGGGTATGGCGAATGCCCAGTGAATGTAATCTGACAGCGTGTGTAGTACCAACAGTAAAATTCGGAGGCGGTGGTGTTATGATGTGGTCGTGTTTTTCATGGAGAGGGTTTTCACTCCTTGTTTTGCGTGGTACTATCACAGCACAGAACTTCGTCGAATGGTTCGCACGCCCATACATGTTGATGCTTTGTTCCACGCAGCAACTGTTGCTGCTGAAAAAATATTGATGTTTTAAGCACCTTTTTGCTTCCCATTCTCGAAGAGCAATTCGGGGATGGCGAGTGCATTTTCCAACGCGATCGAGCACCTGCTCATAACGCACTGCCTGTGGCGGGGTGGTTACACGACAACATCCCTGTAATGGACTGGCCTGCACAGAGTCCTGACATGAATCCTATAGAACACCTTTGGGATGTTTTGGAACACGTGCCAGACCTCACCGAGCGACATCGATACCTCTCCCCAGCGCAGCACTCCGTGAAGAATGGGCTGCCATTCCCCAAGAAACCTTCCAGCACCTCACTGAAAGTATGCCTGCGAGAGTGAAAGCTGCCATCAAGGTTAAGGGTGGACCAAAACGATACTGAATTCCAGCATTACCGATGGAGGGTGCCACGAACTTGTAAGTCGTCTTCAGACATACGTCTGGATACTTTTGACCACATAGTGCATCTCTGCATTTGAATACGCATGCGTATACCAGTGTCTTTGACGCTTCAGTGTATAGAAATGGTTCAAATGGCTCTGAGCACTATGGGACTCAACTTCTGAGGTCATTAGTCCCCTAGAACTTAGAACTAGTTAAACCTAACTAACCTAAGGACATCACGCACATCCATGCCCGAGGCAGGATTCGAACCTGCGACCGTAGCGGTCTCGCGGCTCCAGACTGCAGCGCCTAGAACCGCATGGCCACTTCGGCCGGCTTCAGTGTATATGTAGGTACAGATATCACTGATGAAATATGCAGCAACGTTAACAAGGGCAGTTGATCAATTTGCGCCGAGAACAGCAGCCTACTACCTCAATCCGCGGAGGTGAGAAGTGGCCCTCGGCAGTGGGCGGGCAGGGCGTGCAGACGAGCGCCTGTCAGAGGGAGAGCCCACGCCGACAGCGCGACAGCGTAGCGTCCACCGCGCGCCTTCCTTTATGTATGCACGCGACCGCGGGACGGGTCAACGGCCGTGCCGTGACATATTGTTCGCCAGCCCCCGTTACCTGAGCATCTCCAAGTCAATGAGAGCGGCCGCCGCGGAGCGCCCTCGCACACAGCTGTCGTCGTGGCGACCGCTGATAAAGTCGCCAGCAGCCGCTGCCTCCTACCTGCTACCTGCTGCCTCCCGCGAGACGTCGGCGGCCTCTTTGCGAGTTACGCCGGGCGATTTCGCGGAAAGAACATCCTCCGTCCGCGGATGCTGGCTGACATCGTGTTGTCTCCTTACGTATACGCTCCCTCCGTGTTGCCTTCTAAACTACCGTTACGCAGGATGCGAACGTGGAGACCATTATCTATAAGGGAAAGATGTGCGACTGGATTGTAGTCTTTTTGTGGTAGGACTAGTCCGGAGTCGTCTTCTACGTCTCGGCCATGATGGTCAGCTAAGTCAACAGCTGGTTATTGCTAGAGATACCAAGCACCTGGAGATACTTTGTTGCCGTTGTTTTGTGATGTTTAATCCGAAGACAGGTTTGACACATCCCTCTACGCTACTCTATCCTATGCAAGCCTCTTCGTCTCTCCGTAACTACTGTAGCCTCCTTCCTTACTGTAATCAAGCCTTGGTCTCCCCTACACACTTCTTTCCTTATCCAAACTGACCATACCCCAATGCCTCAGTATGTGTCTACCGATCCCTTCTTTTGGTGAAGTTGTATCATGAATTTCTGTCCTGCTCAGTTCGATTAAGTGTCTGCTAATTGGTTATCCGTTCTATCTTCAGCGTTTTCTTGTAGCATCTCATTCCAAAAACTTCAATTCTCTTCTTTTCTGAACAGTTCATCCTTCACGTTTCACTTCCACAAAGACATACACTCTAGACAAACATCTTCAGAAAAGGTTTATAACCAAATTTCTCTTGTTCAAAATGCTTTCCTTGCTCCTGCCAGTTTTCAGTTTATATACTCTCTACTTCGTCCACGGTCAATTACACTACTGGCCATTAAAATTGCTACACCACGAACATGACGTGCTACAGACGCGAAATTTAACCGACAGGAAGAAGATGCTGTGATATGCAAATGATTAGCTTTTCAGAGCATTCACACAAGGTTGGCGCCGGTGGCGACGCCTACAACGTGATGACATGAGGCAAGTTTCCAACCGATTTCTCATACACAAACGGCAGTTGACCAACGTTGCCTGGTGAAACGTTGTTATGATGTCTCGTGTAAGGAGGAGAAATGCGTACCATTACGTTTCCGACTTTGATAATGGTCGGATTGTAGCCTATCGCGATTGTGGTTTATCGTATCGCGACATTGCTGCTCGCGTTGGTCGAGATCCAATGAGTGTTAGCAGAATATGGAATCGGTGGGTTCCGGAGGGTAATACGCAACGCCGTACTGGATCCCAACGGCCTCATATCACTAGCAGTCGAGATGACAGGAATCCGCATGGCTGTAACGTATAGTGCAGCCACGAGATCCCTGAGTCAACAGATGGTGACGTTTGCAAGACAACAACCATCTGCTCGAACAGTTGGACGACGTTTGCAGGAGCATGTACTATCAACTTGGAGACCATGGCTGCAGTTACCCTTGACGCTGCATCACAGACAGAAGCGCCTGCGATGGTGTACTCAACTACGAATCTGGGTGCACGAATGGCAAAACGTTATATTTACGGATTAATCCAGGTTCTGTTTACGGCATCATGATGGTCGCATCCGTGTTTGGCGACAATACGGTGAACGCACATTAGAAGCGTGTATTCGTCATCGCCATACTGGCGTAACATCCGGTGTGATGTTATGGTTACACGTCTCGGTCACCTCTTGTTCTCATTGACGGCACTTTGAACAGTGGACGTAACATTTCAGATGTGTCACGACCCGTGGCTCTACCCTTCATTCGATCCTTGCGGAAACCTACATTTCAGCAGGATAATGCACGACCGCATGTTGCAGGTCCTGTACGAGCCTTTCTGGATACAGAAAATGTTCGACTGCTGCCCTGGCCAGCACATTCTCCAGATCTCTCACCAACTGAAAACGTCTGGTCAATGGTGGCCGCGCAACTGGCTCGTCACAATACGCCAGTTACTGCTCTTGATGAACTGTGGTATCGTGTTGAAGCTACATGGGTGGCTGTGCCTGTACAAGCCATCCAAGCTCTGTTTGACTCAATGCCCAGGCGTATCAAGGCCGTCATTACGGCCAGAGGTGGTTGTTCTGAGTACTGATTTCTCAGGATCTATGCACCCAAATTGCGTGAAAATGTAATCACATGTGAGTTCTAGTATAATATGTGTGCAATGAATACCCGTTTATCATCTTCATTTCTTTTTGGTGTAGCAATTTTAATGGCCAGTAGTGTATTTTGCTGCCCAAACAGCATGTATTACTTTTGTGTCTCGTTTCTTCATTTGATTCCGCCAGCATCGCCTGACTTAATAGCCTACTTTCCATTATCCTTGTTTTACTTTCATTGATATACTTCCACATCTTATAACACAAGAGACTATCCATTCTGTGCAACAGATCTTCCATATTCTTCGTCGCCACAATAACGATGTTATCGGCAATGTTCAAAAATTTTATTTATCCTTCTGAAGTTTAATTTCCTTTAAAATTCCTCTTTGTTTTCTTTTACTGTGTGCTCACAAGCAGATAAAATAATATTGGGCGTAAGATAAGTCCTGTCTGTCTTCTAAGCCATTGTTTCCATTCACGTCTTTCGAATCATAGTTCCAATCTGGTTTCTTTAAAGTTGTAGGAAACTTTTCCTGCTGGCATTTTATTTCCGCCATCTGCAAATTTTTAAATAGAATCTTCCCCGTCACTCACCAACGCACAAACGAGCATATTTTTCATCTGTGTTTCAGACATTACTGATATTACGTTGGATAATGAAGCCGTTAATAAGGAAATAAATCCAGACGGAAAAAATCAGCACCAAGAAGGAGTTATGGACGTAAACTAAAGTTGGTAGGAGTGTGCCTACACCTGAAAGATTATGTCTATTCAAATTTCACGCCAGTCGCAAAAGAGTGGCGCTAGTAGCGTCACTTCGCATTAAATACACTCTGTAAGGGTCGTGAACGTCCATTACCTTGGAGATTGGACGTGGTGAGTTGATGTTAGTTAAGAAAGAAAGCTATGAAGACTCAATTATCAATACCTCACTGAGTTTGAACGAGATCGTGTAACACAGCCACGAGAAACTGGATGTTTCTTCCGCGATATTGCAGAAAGACCTGGCAGGAATGTAGCCACTGCACATAACTGTCATCTGTGGCCATGGGAAATGTACGGTCGTAAGAAGACTGGGATGCGGACGGCCACCTGGCACTACCATCGTGTTCGACGTATGGCTCTGGTGCATCGTACAGCACCTGCAGCAGCAAGCTCAGCAGCAGTTGGTGCGATGTGACATAACGAAGCGCTACACATCGGTCACTTCCAAGGACAGCTCCCAGCCAGAAGCCCTCTAGCGCGCATTCCACCGACCCCAAACCACCGCCATTTGCGACTTCAGTGGCGTCAAGTGAGAGCTCACTAGAGGGCGGGGTGGACTTGGGCTTTGTGATTGAAGCTGCTTCTGCATCGGTGCCAGTGATGGTCGTGTGTTGGTTAGGAGGAGGCCACTTGAGTTTAAAAACTCAAGTATTTACAAAACCAAGTGTGGTTCTTGTGATGGCACATATGTAGGCCAGACGGGGAGAAACTTAATAAGGTTTAGGGAGCACTTGGGGGTCATTTGAGAGAGAATGGTCATGAGTTGCCTCCCCCCGCACCCGTCCTCGCCCCATTAATGGTGGTTTACTTACATGTTGGAACCAAGGGTAGCGATCTCGATATTCTTGATGTGTTGGAAATTTACGTGCGTCGGTGTTTAGGTCTATATCGTTGAATTATTGAATATTTTTGCACAAAAATTATGACTCTTTTGGAGAACTAAAATCATCTATAAAAATCAACATGGATACCGCTAACATAGGTTGACGCCGTGTTCCTTGACTTCAGGAAGGTTTTTGACACCGTCTCGCGCTGCCGTTCAGTGAAAAAAATACTAGCTTATCGAGTATCGGACCAGATTTGCCACTAGAACCAAGAGTTCATTCCAGATAGAACACAATACGTCGGTCTTAAGGGAACAATCCAGAGATGTAATTTCTGGAACGCCCCAGTTCCAGTTTACAGTTAATGTAAATGATCTAGCAGAAAGAGTCGGATGCTCTTTACGACGGTTCGCAGATGATGCGGTTGCCATAAGGAAGCAGCAACGCCGGCGGACAGTACCTATCTGCAGAAATGACCTGCAGATTATTGATGAATGGTGCAAGCTCTGTCATTTGACCCTAAACGTTAATAAATGTAGCACATCGCGCATACGCAGGAAGAGAAATCAAATCCACTTCTATACAACTACACTACGGACGAGAAATTGCTGAAAAAAGAATATTCTGTAAAATTTCTAGGATTAACTGTCCAGAGCGACTTTAAGTGGAACGATGACATAAAAGAAATACCAAGAAAAGTGGATGCCAGACAGACATTAATTGGAAGTATCTTAAGGAAATGTAGCTCATCGCTGAAGGAAGTGACTTGTAAGACGCTTGTTCGGACGATTTTTGAGTATTGGTCATTAACCTGGGATCATTATCGGGTAGGAGTGATAGAAAAAATACAGAAGAGCCGACGAGAGCGGTACGTTTTGTCACGGGTTCGTTTAGTCTGCGCGAGAGCCTTGTAGATATGTTCAACAATCTTCAGTGGCAGGCACTACAGGAGAGCCATTGTCCATCACGGAGAGGCTTACATTCCGGGAAAAGTCCGACAGCACATTACTTCCTTCCACACACATCTCACACGATAATCGCGACGAGAAAATTCGAGAAATTAGGGCTAATACAGAGGAGTACCAACAGTAATTCTTCGCATGCACCTTTCGCGAGGGGAACAGGGAAACGGGGGATCAGTTAGAGGTACCAGAAATACCCTCCCACACCATTAAGTGGCTTGCGAAGTATTATGTAGATACAGTCACCAGTGAGCAAGTGGCAAGTAGCAGGCATTGCTTTCTTAATATTTTGCTGATTCATTAGTTTGTCTTTCATCTCTCTCTTGCT
The DNA here is from genome assembly GCF_021461395.2 of Schistocerca americana. Taxonomy (NCBI): domain Eukaryota; kingdom Metazoa; phylum Arthropoda; class Insecta; order Orthoptera; family Acrididae; genus Schistocerca; species Schistocerca americana. The sequence goes on from NC_060122.1 coordinate 425,049,601, forward strand.
TGTATCAAATTTATCAACAGTTATTTCAGATTCATTTATTTTCTCTTTTTATTATAATATTGTCCGTAATATTATAGGAACTTTAATTAAATGTCCACCCTACTTATTCTTTTATTTGGCTTTCTTGTTGTAATTATTGTTATTCTTATTTCATTCAGTTTGTAATTGCGTCATTTTGCTATGGTGTCCTTTTACTTGAGACAAGTTTGAATGTGTGTGCTTCATCAGTCGGTAGGTTGAAGCACATCTCTCTCCATATGGGAAAGCAATATATGGCTATGTTCTTCTGTATTGTAGGCAATTCATGTGTTTCCCCACTTTAATACTTTCTTTCATTTTTTATATAAAGGACATTCGTATTTTGTGCTTTTAGCGTAGTTTCTCTTCAACACCACAGTGACTTGTATAATAGCACCTTAACTGTTGTTTTGATGCGTTTATTTATTTGTCTTGTACTAATAACGGTGTGTGTGTGTGTGTGTGTGTGTGTGTGTGTGTGTGTGTGTGTGTGTGTGTAAGTTTCCTTGGTTTCTTTGCTAACAGTCTAACAGTTATGGCACATTTATAATTATAGATATAAAAAAAGTGAATAAAGTATTTCCTGGGCGTAATGCAGGCATTTGGTGTGTGTAATTTTAATCTTAGTTTTGGATGCATCACTTCCATCACTTGTGTACTGAATCTAAGTTGATCCTTGACACTGCTACCTCATCATTGTGGATATTTATGTGTGAAATTGCTGGCGACAAAAAAAGTTTTTTTCATCAACGTTGTATCTTATGCTGGCATGTGTTATATATTTTTGTATCACGACTTCGAGTGGATTACCTATGCTCATATGATTAATTTTTCGACGGATCATCTGATGGTGGGCTATGCCCACAACATGTAATCCAATAAATAGGTTCTACTAAAACCTTGTAACTGTTATTAGCAACCTGTTAGCGTTGGTTACACACTGAAGCGCCAAAGAAACTGGTATAGGCGTGCGTATTCAAATGCACACATATGCAGACAGCCAGAATACCATTCTGCGGTCGGCAACGCCTTTGTAAGACAAGTATCTCGTACAGTTGTTAGATCGGTTGTTGCTGGTACAATGGCAGGTTATCAAGATTTAATTTAGTTTGAACGTGCTGTTATAATCGAGACGTGAGCGATGGGACACAGCATCTCCGAGATAGCGGTGAAGTGGGGATTTTTCCGTGCAACCATTTCACGAGTGTACCGTGAATATCAGGAATCCGTTAAAACATCAAATCTCCGACATCCTGCAAGAACGAGACCAACGATGACTGAAGAGAATTGTTCAACGAGACAGAAGAGCAACCCTTCCGCAAATTGCTGCAGATTTCAATGCTGAGCCATCAACAAGTGTCAGCGTGGGAACCATTTGACGAAACTTCATCGATATGGGCTTTCGGAGTTGAAGGCCCACTCGTGTACCCTTGATGCCTGCGTGACACAAAGCTTTACGCCTCGCCTGGGTCCGTCAACACCGATACTGGACTGTTGATGACTGGAAACATGTTACCTAGTCGGACGAGTCTCCTTTCAAATTATATCGAGCGAATGGACATGTACGGGTATGGAGACACCCTCATGTATCCATGGAGCCTTCATGTCAGCAGGGGACTGTTAAAGTAGTTGGTGGCTCCGTAATGCTGTGGGGCGTGTGCAGTTGGAGTGACTGGGACCCCTGATACGTCTAGATACGACTCTGACAGTTAACACATACGTAAGCATCCTGTCTGATCACCTGCATCCGTTCATATCCATTGTCCATTCCGACGAACTTGGGCAATTCCAGCAGGACAATGCGACACCCCACACCTCCAGAGTTGGTACATAGTGGCTCCAGGAACACTCTTATGAGTTTAAACACTTCCGCTGGCCACCAAACTCCCCAAACATGAACGTTATTGGATATATCTGAGCTGCCTCGCAACGTGCTTTTTAGAAGAGATCTCCATTCCCTCGTACTGTTACGGATTTATGGACAGCCCTACAGGATTCATGGTGTCTATTCCCCGCAGTACTACTTCAGACATTAGTCGACTCCGTGCCACATCGTGTTGCGGCACTTCTGCGTACTCGCGGGGGCCCTGCACGATATTACGCAGGTGTACCAGTTTGTCTGGCTCTTCAGTGTAGATTTTCATTTCCGCCTACATTCAGGAAGACAGACTTCCTGCATTTTCTCTTAAGGAAGGATGTTTCTGTCTTAAGGCCCTCATACACAGACGAGTCTGGTCTGATCTGCCCCGACTCGTTCGCCTGTATCTGGGTGATGGACTTGGACTTGTGGTCGGGTCCATGTTCTGGGTCTGTAGTTTCGACTAGCGGCCGGCCGGAGTGGCAGTGCGGTTCTAGGCGCTACAGTTTGGAACCGAGAGACCGCTACAGTAGCAGGTTCGAATCCTGCCTCGGGCATGGATGTGTGTGATCTCCTTAGGTTAGTTAGGTTTAATTAGTTCTAAGTTCTGGGCTACTGATGACCTCAGAAGTTAAGTCGCATAGTGCTCAAAGCCATTTGAACCATTTTTTTTCGACTAGCGAGCCTCTATACCTCTTTCCCGCGACCAGCACCTCATATCCCACACTCTGTGTAGGGAAGTAGGGTTCGCCAAGCAGTTGCCAGTATCCACATACAGTTGGGCGGATCGGCGTGCGAGCCGGAAAGGGGTCGCCAAACCTGTAAATGGGCTCCTATACTGAAAGCTCATTCATGTGGGAGGGGGGGGGGGGGGGCATCAAGCAAACAACTGAAAAATTTGTGTTAAAAATAAGGTATAATTTCTAGAATTCCTTGCCATTTTCGAGACAATCTGTTTTCATTCTAATTTATTCTCTGAAATTTAGCTGAGCATTTCGGAAATTTCTATATGTAAAGTTACAAACACCTTTACTATCATTTCTTTTTTTTTAAGAGCAAATGGAGAGGGTGAGGTGTCAAGACCCGAACGATTTCCACTTGGTCGGCACATGACGTTTGAACTACGGAATAACCGTCAAACGCCTTACGAACATGTGGCGAAGATCGATCATGTTTAAGAACGGCTTTTAATGTCGATTCATTCGCGTGACTACTCGAGAAAAGAGGTGCGTCCTATCGCACAATCTGCGCACAGGCGTTCTAGCCGGCAATTGGCGACCTATATCCTGACGTTGAGAATAAGGTTACCTTCATTACGGTTGCGTGTAAGACTGGATATCGTCGGTACATGCAGCCCTTATCCAGTATCACAAAAGCGTTTGTTCCTAGCGCAAAATGAGAAATAGCACGAAATAGTAGTAACAGCAGGTTCGTGGTTTCTATCTTATCTGACTGAAATAAACAAATGTGCATTTTTTTCATGCCAATTACACAATCAAAGTCAAAATTTGAAGTAAACAGATATGGTGTACCGTAAGGTTCAATTGTTAAGTTTTTGGGACTGCAGGTAGGTCACAATCCAGTCCGAAAGCCTGCAAATAATGAAGCTCCTTGGTTTTTCTATGACCGCACCACGTATGATTACTGCTACAGGCAATTTAAAAGCAAAGAAAATAGTTTATTCTGCATACTTCCATTCACTGATGCGTTATGGAATTATATTTCTGGGGAAATTTAAGTTACAGGAATAGTATTTTCAGAATACAGAGCTCGTTATGAGGATTATATCTGATGTTAATTCTAGAATATCCTGCCAAAATCTCTTCAATAAACTGGGTATTGTAACAACTACTTCACAGTATATAAATTCAAATTCGTCAATGTCCTTTGTCATTACTAATATTTCACTTTTCACAAAAGCTAACATTAGCACAGAAAGGAGTCAGATACAACGGTACTCATGTATTCAACCAGAACACATTAATTGTCACGTACATAAAGCCGTGTAGTTTATGTCTGACTTCAAGAACTATCTATCGAGCCATTCCTTCCATTTCATTCAAGTGTATCTTCAGAGAAACTCTTAAATTTAATAAATGATAATTAATTGAAACCCGCATTGACAATTAGAAGGGGAACGTGGGGTCGTCCAGTCTTGGCTAGCACGTTTCGTTGAGATTCCAGCTCCGAGGCTATAAACAGTTTCTTGAAAGTGGCCCGATAGTGTCGATGTCGGCGAAAGGTGTGGTGATGTACTTGAAGACGTGTCCAAAAGTCCGTCGGATCGACAATGTCGTCCCAGAGGAGGTAGTTAAATACAGGTACTGCGAAAAATCAGGTGTGGTCGAGCTCGGAGTGTTAAATAACGACAATATTTTGTGGAACAAACGAGAATTCTTGCTCATGTGTTGAACTATTGGGTCTCTAAACAGTTTTGGATGCTGCTGAGCAACAGTCACGCCATTTGACTGTATTGTTGTTTATTCAACTGCGACCCACGTTTCGGCCTTTTATGCCTTTTTCAAGTGGCTGAGTTTATGTCATTAACACATGTTGCAGGAGACATGTCCTTGAATAGTAATGATAGGAATTCACTATCATTACGACTCAAGGACATATGTTCATCTTTTATATACATAATTAAACCTGTTTTTATTAAATATGACGCTCTCCCACTATTATTTACTGATATTTTTAGAAGATGATGATTTTACATCTGGCATTTTGTGAGGGGCGAATATTTTTAACTTGTGGTCAATTTTGAGCTTGATGTCCTGCAATATGTGTTAATGACATAAAGTCAATGACTTGAAAATTGCGTAAAAGGTCGAAACCTGGGTCGTAATTAAATAAATAATAATACCGTCAAATGGGGTGTGTTTTTTTACAAATTATTGGGAGTCTGTGATCATGGAAACAGTTGAAATTAGACTACAGGAAATCAACTTTAATAGAGACACCGGCCATGCACTTAGTAATTGCATGAGAATGCGCACTTGATAAAGAGAGCACAGAGGAGGACTTCTCGCAGTCTGCCGCACGATGCGAGTGGCGACGCTGTATCAAGAGCTCAAACAAGAGCTCGCCATTTGCGTAATGTCATCATGACGTAATCCAGCCAATGAGATGCCGTCCTTTCTAGATAAAAGTGTGAGCCTCGCCAGTCCCACGACAGTCATGATTAAGCCCTCAAGACGATGACGGAGACAGTCACTGAAAGATCGGGAATTCATCCGAATTTGTCGCAGCAAGTTCAAAATGGTTCAAATGGCTCTAAGCACTGTGGTACTTAACATCTGAGGTCATCAGTCCCCTCGACTTAGAACTACTTAAACCTAACTAACCTAAGGACATCACAAACATCCGTGCCCGAGGCAGGATTCGAATCTGCGACCGTAGCAGCAGCGCGGTTCAGAAATGAATCGCAGCAAGTAAATTGAAAACCTTTTATCCTTTGAAACTTATTGTTTGTAAAATGCTTCTATCAGCTGTATTTAAAAGGTCTAAAGGTGACAAGCTGGAGAATGAAGCATAAATAGTAATAATCGGAACAGTTTATTAAGAAGTCAAAAAATCAATACAAGTCGCAAGCACCAACTTGGTGAATTGCAAAACAAGTCTCATCACAGTGGTACCCGTGGTTATTCTTCCTCTCCAAGATATCAGCAATCAGGGGAAGCATACACCCAGCGGGTTAATGAGTTTACGCATCTTTCGCACAAATGTTGAAAATACTTAGTTGTAACAAATGCTGCTCTAGCATGAGTTTTCGGAAAATAAAATCGGGGTTTACTGGCCAGTTGAATTCCACAAAACGGGGCCATCGGTGGCATCAGCGTAATCAGCAGCTAAGATGGCGGCTTGAAGTCTGCCCGTTGTGCGTCCCAGCCTCGACACTTTTTCCCGCTAATCTTCCACCAGATACCTGTATAACTACAACGAACCATGTTTTTCGGAAAGGAACAGTAATACTAACGACAATTCGCGACGAGGTGCAATAACGAATCGTGAATAAATGGACGTTTATTTATCGATACATCCATACGAATACTAAAAATTTATCACAGTGAAGTTATTAAATCATAGTTCTTCGTCGGCATTGTTATAACGGCAGTATCTAGGGTGTGATTCGTAATAAAATCATGGTAACATAGGTAAGACATCAGCCAGGGAGACTGTATGACTGCGACTTTCTAATACGCTCATTTGGTTGTTACGATGATACCTCATTAGTATTTGAGAGCCGCGCGGGATTAGCCGAGCAGTCTGAGGCGTTGCAGTCATGGACTGTGTGGCTGATCGCGGCGGAGGCTCGAGTCCTCCCTCGGGCGTGGGTGTGTGTGTTCGTCCTTAGGACAATTTAGGTTAAGTAGTGTGTAAGCTTAGAGACTGATAACCTTAAGTCCCATAAGATTTCACACACACTCCACACACACACACACACACACACACACACACACACGCGCACACACACACAGTATTTGAAAGGAATGGACGTTCAGATTTTTCATGAAGACTGTGTGTATTTCGATATTGTTACGAATTGTATCAAGTGGTGAAGAGTAATGCAGTCTTCAGCAGAGGAATTCCATTATATCAGTCTCTCTCTATCAATGTCGAAATATTCTGCAATCAGGAAATTTTTAACTTGTTATGCAGACACAACGGTTCCTTTCCGAAGAAACAGCATTTATTGTAGATAACGGGAGTTTGGTGGAAGATCAGGGAAAAAATTGACAAGGCTCGAACGCTTCCTCTCCTCCAGCCCGGCCTTGCGGTAGCCAAATTGGCCAAGACCTGTATTCGCTGTCACAATCTTGTTCCACGAAATAAGTAGGACGATGTCCTTCTTCTAATGATGGCACTTAATAACTTGTAGGAAAAAGTCTACTCGTGAAGTGGTACCTGTAAACGAAATTAAGTCTTCCAGACGAAGATGAAGTAACGTACAGTTTCACGAATCCCTACTAGATGAAAACTGTGTAAATATGAAAATGGACCTAGATCACGTGAAAAGGACAACTGAAAATTTCTTAGTGCCTATAAATCCAATCTACTGCGCTTATTCTGCCGCTAGACAACTGGCGCTCTACTATGGTACTCAACTGCCTGATAAAACTTTGAACCACGATTCCTCAAAAACGTTTGAGAAGTACACTACCAGATCAAAAGTAGCATATCATCTATTAGTGGAGATTAATGTGGGGTTTGTCCTCTTTCCGCCTTTATGACATCTCGACAGTTTCAGTAAGACGCCTGAATGTCTGAGAAAGAATGATAGCCCATTACTTCACAAGACCCGAAACCAGAGATGGTACAGATGTTTGACGCTAGAGTCTGGAGCAAAGTAGACGTTCTAATCAGTGGTCGTCAAACTGCGGCCCGAGGGCCGCATGCGGCCCTAGTCAAGTGTTCCTGCGCTCCGCGGCTCTCAGTCGTATTTCATAGGCGTCTGCACCTAGTGACTAACAGCCACAGCAGCTAACGTTACTAGCTTCTTAAGAGTGTAGTTTTCATGCCCAGTTGAAAACAAAAATACTTACAGAGACAATAATATTTCGAGATGTGCTTAATTTTAATTTATATTGGTTCTTTCGATCGTGAACTGAGGAAATCGGCCTCTTACCACTGGATAGAGGGGTAAGTACCACAACTTCTGCGGAGTGCGAGACAGGAAATGTTTTGTTGTTTCTCTTCCCGTACTGACAACACACAGGCGTGCGCAAATCTACCGATCGGCTGTTATGGTATACATTTTCACATGGAAGTAACGTGGATTAGTGACTGCTCATTATAGAGACGATAATCTTCAAAGGCGGTCGATATTTGCAGCAAGATTATTAAATTACATTAAAGCTGTTGTAACAAAATGCAGTGAGTAGAAGGAAAATTACATTCAAAATATTTAGCAAACATTTGCGATCGTCTCTCATACGGCATAAGGCATTTAAATATGTTACAGTTAGTGTTATTAATCAATTAATCGCCCGATCGCACGGACAGCACAACAACACTTCGTCAGTGTCACAACTTTGGGGTCGCTGAGTGTAGCAGCAGTACGAAACAGAGAGCAGTCTACACAAAGTGTTCCGAATGGAGACGACTTTTAACGGTCAGTACTAAAGCGCCGGTTGCGAACTTATTACGCTCTTACTGTAACTAATCTATTGGGGATTCATAAGAAACTAAATTACGTTGCTTATCAATTAATAACACGATCTGTGCATACGCGGCCCATGGTGCCGGCCTGTAGTCTCAGTATTGGCTCTTGAGCATGAAAGTTCGACGACGGCTGTCCTAACTCATAGCAAATGTGCTCCATTGGGTTTAGATCTGGACTCTGGGCAGGCCAATCGATTTCGGGAATGTTAGTGTCCACAGATCACTGCCTCACATTTGCTGCTTTATGATAGGGAACATTGTCATCATGACATAAACAGTCTTCGTCTCTGAATTGATCCCTGCTGTATGCAGAACAGAATACTGTAAAATGTGTTCATTCCCTCCGCATTTAGCATTTTCTTAAGCACAATAATGACACCATACCCTAACGACGAATAACATCATTATAGAGCAACACCACCTTCTGCATATATCCCTATTTCCCTAGTGGATAGAAGGTAACGTTCTTCAGGCATTCATGAAAAGCGAACCCTTCAGTCGACTTGCATGATTCATCACTGCAAATCACTGTTACCCAGTTACCCGCTGTCCAGTGGCGTCGCTGTTTACAGCATCTCAAGAGTGTTTCCTTCGGTCGATTTCATGCAGTTTTTTACAAGCAAGCACCACAATGCTCGACAGTCCCTGTACGTTAGGCCGGTATTACACTATCAAATTTCTTTGTCAAATATTTTTGTCAAAAATATTTGTCAAAGATATTTGATGGTGCAATAGGGAACTTTGTCAAATGTCGTCCAATATTTGATCAAATCTAGGGCCTCGATGTAGATTTGATCAAAGAAGTCGCTTGTCTTCTGTTCACTGCAATATGACATGTTACCACATGGAGCGCTAGCATCGCTGCAGCTTTCTGTCGTCTGTAGTGTTTTTATAAACATTGCCGGCAAATACAATTGGTGTGTGCCGACAACTACAAAATTAATAGAGCTATATGAAACTGCTGAGGGGCTTTACAATATGAGGCACCCTGAATACAAAAATAGATTAAGAAAATTGGAGACCTGACCTGACCTAACCTCACCTAACCTAACCCTCTCCTGTAGCAAGGAATCGGAGTGTTACAGTGAGCCTGTCTTCTACAGATGCGGCAGTTCTTAATTGAATATTGTGCTTTGTGATATGAGGATACACTTCACTGAGCACATACAGAAATGTATTTTCATCCATTCTTAAGTAATTGATGTACGACTTGACGTCCTCCACTATAAGCTCACATAAGTTTTGTTGAATGCTTTTATCGTGTCGTCGTAAAACCCACGGCCTCACCCAGGTATGTTTCCATTTTTTCCCCCGCTTCTCTTCCGCATGTGGACGCAGTGCAATCGTGGTACATGCAACTGCTGCGGTTAACAAGTTGTTGTTGTCAGCCATCTTGAACTTTGACGAAAAAATGGCTAAAAATGGCTCTGAGCACTATGGGACTTAACATCTATGGTCATCAGTCCCCTAGAACTTAGAACTACTTAAACCTAACTAACCTAAAGACATCACACACATCCATGCCCGAGGCAGGATTCGAACCTGCGACCGTAGCAGTCGCGCGGTTCTGGACTGAGCGCCTAGAACCGCTAGACCACCGCGGCCGGCGACGAAAAAATGTTGACAGTGTAATACCCCTTCTAGCGCTACGTCAAAGATCTTTGTCAAATATATTTGATGGAATATTGGATCACATCTTTGATCAAATCTTTGACTAAGAAATTTGATAGTGTAATACCGGCCTTAGTAGATAAGCTCTGGCTGGTCTTGGTTTAGCTGTGATTGTTCCTTCGCGTTTCCACTGCACAGTCACATCACCGACTGTCAACTTGGACAGTTTTAGAAGGGCTCAATAGTTCCTGAGGTATTTGTCACTCAGATGACATCCAGTGACTGGTTTACTTCGGAAATCAGTGAGCTCTCCTGACCGATCCATTCTGATGTTATTGCTTGTCTCTTGACAACACAGTACTCCCCGCCTCCTTTTATTCTAGCAGCTCTGCCTGTCGTGACATCTAGTGGTCATTTCCGCGTTACACAGACGTGTCTGGGTACTCTTGATGGTACTGTGCGTGCCACTGATGCGCGAAAGATAAGCACAATCAGTGACCCGTCTCGTGTACGCTTCCCTTGTAAAACGAAAATAGAATTGGAGCTTAGAAAAAAGACTTCCCACTCTCCACCTGTGAATGCAATGGGGCAAAACATTAATACGTACCGCAGCGAAAAGTAGCCGTTGTCATCCACTTTGAACTGAGCTGGGAGCTTGCGGACATTTTTTTTTCCACTGTTGGTAATTCCCATCCTAACGCAAAGCTGCAGGAATGTGAGTGTGTAGCCAGGTGTCTACTACCTCCGCACAGTGAGGGAGCCGTAGGCTGCTTCGGAACGGGGAAGTAGGCGCCTCGATGAAAGGTTTGCTACCCTCGCGGGGCCTCCCCCGTTGACCAGGGGGCGGTGTGGGGCGACGCCCCGGCAAGACCGTTACCTTGCGAGGCGAGGCGTGGGAAAGGAGGCGTCGCCCAGACAGTTACGCAGATCCCCCACACAGCCGGCGTCGCAGCGCCCGCTGATGCGCCGCCCGGCGCAAAAACTGCGCGGGAAACGCCTGGCCGTCATTCTCTCAGCCCGTCACCAGCGGTAAACAACTAGCGAGATCTACATCTACATCTACATCTGCAGGCCAATGTGAAGTTCATGGCAGGCGGTACTTCTCATTGCACCAATTACACTACCGGCCATTAAAATTGCTACACCGAGAAGAAATGCAGATGATAAACGGGTATTCATTGGGCAAATATATTATACTAGAACTGACATGTGATTACATTTTCAAGCAATTTGGGTGCATACATCCTGAGAAATCAGTACCCAGAACAACCACATCTGGCCGTAAAAACGGCCTCGATACGCCTGGGCATTGAGTCAAACAGAGCTTGGATGGCGTGTACATGTACAGCTGCCCATGCAGCTTCAACACGATACCACAGTTCATCAAGACTAGTGACTGGCGAATTGTGCAAGGTTCGCAGGAGAGCTTCCGTAAAGTTTGGAAGGTAGGAGATGAGATACTGGCAGAAGTAAAGCTGTGTGGACCGGGCGTGAGTCGTGCTTCGGTAGCTCAGATGGTAGAGCACTTGCCCGCGAAAGGCAAAGGTCCCGGGTGCGAGTCTCGGTCGGGCACACAGTTTTAATCTGCCGGGAAGTTTCTAGTGCATACCCGTTTGCAAGCTCCCATTCAACTTCCTGACTGTTACACCGATTATTAATGTACATTAATGTACACTTAACTCACACTTACATTAACCTGTGATCTTGCAATGTTCATCACTTAAATATGTTTCCTTCACAAACATATTCCCGAAATTTCATTGCTCCACATTTATTATTTTTTGAAGCTACGATTTTTCCCGTGAGTGTAAATAAACAGTTGTGAAATTTGAGAGCTGTGGAAGGCGATTGTCGAAGACTTCACCCGGCTCCATTAACGTAAACTATTTCAAAAAATAAACAGTTGTTACGTGTTCCACACATTTGAGTAGGACTAATATTCTAGCGTGGGTTCCAGGAATGATTTGTAAGTAATCTCCTATGTTTTGTTAATGTCTAACAACAAACCGGAGCCTATCATTTGGTTTCCCTACAACATTCCATTTTACATCCTCACATCCAACTATTTGTATAGCTGATCAATTCCATTTGTGAATGATGTTGTAGTCATACAGCACTACTTTTTTGTGAGGAGCACAATTTTACGTTTCCGAAGATTTGAAGCAAGTTTCCATTCTCTGTTCACTTACATCTACATCTCTACTCTGCGAAACTACTGTGAAAAGTGCAAGGCAGAGAGTACTTCCCATTGCAGTGTTGGAAGGAGGATTGCTTCAATGCCTGTGTGTACGGTGTAATCAATATCGTCTTGTTATAAGGAGCGCTACGTAAGGAGTTATGAAATATTCCTAGACTCTTGTTCGTTCCCGAAATGTTTGAAGTAGGCTTTCGCGGAAAAAGCATCTTAAAAGGATCTGGGAGTTCAGATTTTTCGGCATCTCCGAAGACACTACCATGGCTCAAACTCGCCACCATACATGCTGCCCTGCTTCATATCCCGTGATACTCCTATATGGTACGCATGAGCTATATATTCTGTGACGAATCGCACGATTGTTTCGGAAGTAACCTCTTTTGAAGTCTGATTGTGTGTTCCCAGTAGCCTACCAATAGATCGATGTATGCCTCTTGCTTTACCTATGACTTGGCCTAAGTGATCATTCCACTCCTGCGTTTCCACTTTTGTCAAATGCACAGTTTTACATTTCTGTACGTTTGCAATCAATTGCCAATCGTGGCAACGGGTTGAAAACTTTTCAGGATCGAAACGAATACCTGTACAGATTTTTGTCGGACAGTGCTTCATTGTAAATAACAGCAACACCGGCAAGAAGTCTGAGGTTACTATTAATATTGGTTGGCAGGTCATCGATACACAACACGAAGAGGATCTCGACAAACTTATGTGGAATACGACTGAAGTTACTCCAGTGAAACGGCTTTTGGTGCTCAGTATGATCGTACTTTCGTTGATAAGGTTTGGTGTGGTAGTGAATTGAAATAATACTTTTCAGAAGTTCTGAAACATAGTCTCCACGTGACTGCCATAATCCATGTCGTGTAAGAAAACCGCGAGTTGTGCTTCGCATGGCCGAAGTTTTCGGAATCTGTACTGGCTGGAATGAAGGACGTCATTATGTTTGGAAAACTCAGACTTTGTTCCAATATTCAACAACAGATATGCGGAAAAAATATTGGACGGTAATTCTGTGGATCACTTATGCTATCCTTCTTCTAGATGGGTGTGAGCTGTGCTTTCTTCCAACGATTGTGCACACTTTTCCGTCGAGGAATTCGCAGTATTAAAACAGGGACTAGTTCAGCCGCAAATTCTGATGGGGACCCCACTGGGTCCTAGAGCGTTGTTAAGTTTTAGCGATTTCAGATGCTTCTCAACGCTACTGACACTATTGCTGGACTGGACTGATTTTGGGGGAAGAGACCAAACAGCGACATCAGCGGTCTCATTGGATTAGGGAAGGATGGGGAGGGAAGTCGGCGGTGCCCTGTCAAAGGAACCATCCCGGCATTTGCCTGAAGCGATTTAGGAAAATCACGGAAAACCTAAATCAGGATGGCCGGACGCGGGATTGAACCGTCGTCCTCCCGAATGCGAGTCCAGTTTGCTAACCGTCACTATCGCCTTCCTCACATTTGCTACTCATTTCTCTACCGTCAAGGAAAACTGAGAGGGTAACTTTATTTATTTATTTATTGTATTTATAAGCGATCCCACGACATCAGTCCTCCGACGGATTTGACGCGACCCATCATAAATTCCTCTCCTGTGGTAATCTCTTCATCTCAGATTCGAACTTAACAGCAGATACTGCTGGCCGGCGTGGCCGAGCGGTTCTAGGCGCTACAGTCTGCAACCGCGCGACCGCTGCGGTCGCAGGTTCGAATCCTGCCTCGGGCATGGGTGTTTGTGATGTCCTTAGGCTAGTTAGCTTTAAGTAGTTCTAGGGGTCTGATGACCACAGCAGTTAAGTCCCATAGTGCTCAGAGCCATTTGAACCATTTACACCAAATATCCTCGATTTTTTCCTCTAATGCTTTCCATACGCTAAATCGGTTTTTAAATTAACAACGCTTTAAAAATGACATTACGTCATAAAGTACGCCAGGAGCGTCCAGTTTTAATCTCTGCGACAGTTTCCTTATAGCCTAAACTGGACGCTCTCTAGAAACTCGATACGAGGAAAACTTTCGCAGAATAAAACGGCGCCTGGCAAGCATATGACGGCGCGAAGTCACTAACTGATGAACATGGTATGAAAGCAGCCAATTGTACACAGAATACCGAAAGAAAGGCTAAAGGAACTAGGGGTTTTAAGTGACCGTATTCGGACCGGATCTTAAACGAGAAAAGTGAATTTAACGGAAACTTTTGTTTAAAAATTTTTGAGAATTTATATCTCGTGTTCAGTGATTTTCCGGCTAATGGAATGTCTCAAGGCAAGACGGTTGTTGTTTGCTTTTCATGGTTTGCAAGGACTGACGCCGCAGTTCACAGTTGCCGTTACGTTCCGAGGGCGCGCGGTAGATGGCAGGCACGTTCCTCCTCGCCCATCTACACGTCGCTGTCGCACAACTCCACAATTCATGATGCTAGTTTGTGGATGGTCATCTTTCAAAAAAATAAATAATAATCTTTATGTTACAATCATTTAAATGTTGATAATTTTTACATTGCGCTTCTGGCCCTCTACACACTTAACTGCCCCAATTTTAAATTCCGACGTACGAGCAGGCACGGCATTATCGTCAGTGATTTTATTTTTATTGCAATACAAAATCATCTAACTTTTTTAAAATTATAAATGTCCTGCACCAGTGTGTTCCGTTTTTTAAAAAATCTTAATTTTGCCTCCCGTTTTTCTGTTAAAATATTACCTACTGTCTACTAATGCGTTTTTAAAAAATCATCACTTATTTCCTATTGTTTTCATACATTCCAAGCCATCTTTTCAATGTGTGGTGCAACCAGACTCGCATAAAAAGGGGGGGGGGGCAAGGTGCACGTGCCACACCCGCCCCCCCCCCCCAACCTGGAATATTTTGGCTTAGTAAATGCAATGGAAATTTTGTAGTACCAAAATGCTTTCTTAATATTATTCATTCTTGAACAAGACTCAAAGCCAAGTGAAAAGAGTTTCAGGTGTAAAGAAATTTATGAAAAACAGCAGAGGGAACATTCACGAAACTATATGAGGCTTCAACTCTTATAGAGCGGAGGAGTAGATGGTGAACAGTTTCATAACATAATTAAATCTGCATTTGTGTACAGATTTCAGTGTAGTTGAAAATGTCGTCAGTATACTAGCTGGAAGAAGGCGAAATGCTGTTGATGAATTCCACCAACTGTTTCTGTAAGTTGCAGAGCTCTGTAAAGAGCTTGATGTCGACATCCGATTGCCACGTTTGGTAGGGAGACAACTATCCAGTGAGAGCACTTCTCACTCAACACTTGAACACTTCTGCATTAGTCTTTACACCCCTTACGTTGAGATGTTACACAATTAACTGTCAAAACTTTTTTTTCAGACATCAGAATGAGTGTCTTAAGTTTAGCAACACCTTGTCCGGAAATCCATTGTTAAAGTCGAATTTTCAGATGTACAGTCCATTAATCGCCCCTACAGTAGTGACTCCCCGAGTTCAGAAGTGTTTTGAAAAATGAATTCGGGAGACGGAAGAAGGAATGGGGAAATGTCGACCAGATAGACAAGCCGCAGAACGCACTCGAGATATCAGGAAAGTTCTCGGTGATTTTCTTCCCAAACATTTGAACACTGCTTCAAGTATTTGTTGTCCTTCTTGTATCAACCTGCAGTTGTGAGCGAAGTTTTAGCGGTCTGTGCTCGTCCGAAAACTCACTTGCGCTCGGCAGTGAAAGCCGAGACACTGAATGGACTAGCACACCTGTCCATCAACTGTCGTATTAATGCGGGCCCTGACGTCATAACTGACATTTTCGTTCGATCCCCTCGAAGATCTGAATTTACTATGTAGCCTTCTGTTAGTTTCCTTGAATTTTTCTAGGTATTTGCTTTTCTACTGCGTACTATGTGACACTGATACTTCGTTAACATTGCTGTCAATTAAATATTTATCTAGTATGCGGAATTTGAGCTGTTAACACATTTATGGATCACTTAAGGCGAATGAAAACACAAAATCAATTCTTGTCCGCCTGTCTGGTCTATTAAAAAGTTTAATAGAAGCTGCAGAAATATACACTACTGGCCATTAAAATTGCTACACCACGAAGATGTGCTACAAACGCGAAACTTAACCGACAGGAAGAAGATGCTGTGATATGCAAATGATTAGTTTTTCAGAGCATTCTTGGCGCCGGTGGCGACACCTACAACTTGCTGACATGAGGAAAGTTTCCAAGCGATTTCTCATACACAAACAGCAGTTGACCGGCGTTGCCGGGTGAAACGCTCTTATAATGGCTAGTGTAAGGAGGTGAAATGCGTACCATCACGTTTCCGACTTTGCTAAAGGTCGGTTTGTAGCCTCTCGCGATTGCGGTTTATTGTATCGAGACATTGCTGCTCGCGTTGGTCGAAATCCAATGGCTGTTAGCAGAATATGGAATCGGTGAGTTCAGGAGGGTAATACGGAACGCCGTGCTCGATCCCTACGGCCTCGTATCACCAGCAGTCGAGATGACAGGCATCTTATCCGCATGGCTGTAACGGATCGTGCAGCCACGTCTCGATCCCTGAGCCAACAGATGGGGGACATTTGAAAGACAACAACCATCTGCACGAACCGTTCGACGACGTTTGCAGCAGCTCGGACTATCAACTCGGAGACCATGGCTGCAGTTACCCTTGACGCTGCATCACAGACAGGAGCGCCTGCGATGTTGTACTCAACGATGAACCTTGGTGCACGAATGGTAAAACGTCATTTTTTCGGATGAATCCAGGTTCTGTTTACAGCATCATGATGCTCGCATCCGTGTTTGGCGACATCGCGGTGAACGCACATTGGAAGCTTATATGCGTCATCGCCATACTGGCGTATCACCCGGCGTGATGGTATGGGGTGCCATTGGTTACACGTCTCGGTCACCTCTTGTTCCCATTGACGGCACTTTGAACAGTGGATGTTATATTTCAGATGTGTCACGACCCGTGGCTCTACTCTTCATTCGATTCCCTCGTTCTGTTTGGGAGTGGAACAGAGAGAGAAGAAGATAATTGTGGTACGAGGTACCCTCCGCCACGCACTGTATGGTGGATTGCGGAGTATGTATGTAGATGTAGATGTAGATGTATATCCCTGCGAAACTCTACATTTCAGCAGGATAATGCATGGCCGCATTTTGCAGGTCCTGTACGGGCCTTTCTGGATACAGAAAATGTTCGACTGCTGCCCTGGCCAGCACATTCTCCAGATCTCTCACCAACTGAAAACGTCTGGTCAATGGTGGCCGAGCAACTGGCTCGTCACAATACGCCAGTCACTACTCTTGATGAACTGTGGTATCGTGTTGAAGCTGCATAGGCAGCTGTGCCTGAACACGCCATCCAACCTCTGTTTGACTCAATGCCCAGGCGTATCAAGGCCGATGTAATCACATGTCAGTTCTAGTATAATATATTTGTCCAATGAATTCCCGTTTAACATCTGCATTTCTTCTTGGTGTAGCAATTTTAATGGCCGGTACTGTAACGTAAAATGTCACACTAGGTAAGAATTGATTTCCGATTTGCACCCTTCCCCCCGAAAAATAATCCTGTGTGCATGCATGAGCGTAACCTATGGTTGAAGAGTGGTTTTATCCGCTGTTAAAGCGTCCATTCGTGGGGAAAAAAATAGGCACGGCAGTTAATTTTAAGTTATCACAGTTAGCGCTAAATGGCGACCTGGCGTGTTAGGATCGTAACTAGATGTAGGGTAAATGCTTGTTTTCCTCTCTAGCTTGCATTTTTTAATATTTTATTATTGTTGTTTGTATGTAGCAGTATTTTTTGCATTCTTGTCTCAGCTAAGGTGTTTACGTGTAAGAATGATCATTTAGTAAAGATGTAACAGGATAATTGTAAAATAACTGCAGAATGTGACCAAGACATTTAAGAATAAAAACGCGTATTATAAATAGACCGTGTGAGGCAGTGTGACGCTGCCAACTTTGAAAGAACTCCTTTCCAGTGAACTATTGTTGCTGAAATCTTCGCCATAAAATCAGACTTTTATTGTTCCGTCGTTTCAAAGCTTTGATTTAGCGCTATTTTTGCAAAATACTTCGTGCCAGTGCTGTGATGGTTACTCTACGATGACGAGGCTTATCCCACCACACTAGCCGTGCCCTGTTCAGGGACTGCTCCGCGTGCAATAACCTCGATGGCGACGGGACGTTTAACCCTCTCCTTTCTTCCTTTTGAGCATATTTATGTTACATGGAGATACAAAAATTTACTATCCCGACGACAAAATTATTACAGACGTATCACGAGAGCTCATTTAAACGTGTGAAGAAGATATTCTACTATTGCTCTTGATGAGGAAAGGTTTCAGCATTTGAATTTAGAGGCTCAGATCAAAGCAACTTCGGGGTAAAAGTGGCCGTTCGTGTTAAGTGGAACTATCAAATACTTCAAGGACCAGTAAGCAAAGGCAGACTATGGTTCATTGCTAAGGCCAAGTTCATTTGCAAAGAAAACTTGATATATAACACTTACTAGCGAAATGTACTCTAAGGTACGAATAAAGGGAAACTAATGTGGATCGACAAGACTTAGTAGATAGAAATATAAATTGACGAATGGTTGAAGTACGTTTGGAAAAAATGTGTTTAATATTTTTCAGGCAGCAACATTCAGTTGCGAATTAGAAATATTACACAGTCTCCTACATACGGGCGTCCCTGGGGGAACGGTCAATATTCGAGGATATGACAAAAACGATCATTCGAAACAAAGAATTCTAGTTAACATGGGCTCTAAAATCTTCGATACTGTGGAACAAATCTCTTCTACAGTAAGCTCTTTCTTTTCATATTTTGGGAAGAGGTAGTATGGACCAAAGCAATAAAAAATTGTCAGGTAATGATGAAATATACAATGTATACCGTAAGAACTATAAGTGCTTGTTAGTTTTCGCTACGGTGAAACGCATATCTTCTGCTGAATATGGACCATTTCTCCTGGGACACCGTGTGAAGCTCATACAGTAGTTAACTACACCAGTTGCGAAGATATGTAAGTAGTCATTTTTTACGCATTTCTTCACTTAGTAAGTGGTTGCATATTTACTAGCATGGCACAATTATTTGCGTAAAACAGAGTCCTTTCGACCGTCAGCAATTGATTATTGGACAGATGCTGGCCTATCGTGACATCCGAACGAACGATACTGTGTATGTTTTTGTCACCTGTCTCATACACGCACGCCCAGTTTCTTGAGAGCGTTTAAAAATTATGTAACAAACACAGCGCGTTCCAACCTTCCAAGAACGAGTGGCAAATATATTCAGTGACACCCGCAGTAGAAATGTCGTCGACCCTCAGGTTCACATCGAAATATCACTGAATCGCTGCCGGAATATTTAGAGGTCACCTTGACGTTGTGACGGCAAGTATTCATAATCTGATGCAAATCTCTGTCTCACGTCTTGAAAACATTTCCGAGCGTACGACGGCCAGCAGTCGGACAGGCGCATTATTATAGGTTAATCAACCAATTTTTAGCATATTTATGAGACCTCGTGAGCGTTGTTATTCTGGGACCTTGAATAAACGACTCGAGCTTCTGTTTCAGTTGCTCTCATTTCGAGTACGGGAGGCGGGCGACATTCAGGCGCTGATATGGTCTGGCGATAAGGGCACATGTCGGTGACCTCTGTGCATATTGTTTGTGTGTGATTGCTTCAAGTTCATCAACCTGGTGAGTGTCATAACAGAAACGGTATGGGATCACTCTAGAAATAATACCAACTTAGAATACACGAGTGCTTACAAGACTTTCTTTGATTATTTTGCTCCCTGCATTCGCAGTGTACACATGTGTGTGTTAGTAGTAAGTCTCAACCACTTTGCAAGCTCTGAGAGACATGGAGCACTCTTAAGACACCGAAAGTGTATTCCAGATAAACGGAGCTAAAAATACAGACACTTGACTACTTTATATTGCAGTTTTTTCGTGGCCGCGTCAAATTACTCCAGATTCATTGCAGAATTATTCCTCTGCTAATACGACGGCCGTTTTCTGCTTCTTTTGTTCTTCAAACAAACCGGCGCTGTCGACGTGTTGTTCATTTATAACAGCTTTTCCCCTCTTTCTGGCATTCGAAACACAATGTAAGAGAGAAAAAGAAAACGACCCACCCAGAAGGAATTATCCGAATAGGACGGAAATCGGTAGATGTGGTGTACCTGTACAAACAATGAAAATTTTTTAAAAATTGGACGATTTATCCAAGAGAAAGACCTTCGCAAATTGAACAAATCAGTAAAGCATTAGCGCACGTCTTGCCGTTCTACAAGCAGCTATTCCGATTCACGTTGATTGGCAGAGTTCTTGGATATCCTCCTGAGGGACACACGCCACATTCCGTCTAACTGGAGCGTTAAATCACAAAGTTCCAAGATATGAAGATGGTATCTGTTCTTTAGGACATGTCCGAAGGAACAGATACCATCTTCATATAGTTAAGGCTAACCGGCCATTGACCTTCTTCTGTGCAGGATGCACACGCATTGCCCGAACTCTTACGGGACTCGGTAAGATTGTCTGCCGCGAGTAACGAGTGTAATGGGCAGGGGCACTACGAATGTAGTGTGTGGACATTATGTTGGGAATGTGAATCTAACGGGGAGTGTGCAAGTGATAAATCCCTGCAGTCACACTATCCTCTGCACCCTCGGTGGCTCAGATGGGCCGGCCGCAGTGCCCATGCGGTTCTAGGCGCTTCAGTGCGGAACCGCGGGACTGCTACGGTCGGAGGTTCGAATCCTGCCTTGGGCATGCATGTGTGTGATGTCCTTAGGTTAGTTAGGTTTAAGTAGTTCTAAGTTCTAGGGGACTGATGACCTCAGATGTTAAGTCCCGTAGTGCTCAGAGCCATTTTGATTTGGCTCAGATGGATAGAGCGTCTGCCGTGTAAGCAGGAGATTCCGGGTTCGAGTCACGGTCGGGGCACACATTTTCAACTGTCCCAGTTGATGATTATAAACGCCTGTTGACAGCTTAGGGTCTTGATTTAATTACCATTTCAAGTCCCAAGATAGTTCGAGAGCCCTGTCCATAATGCTCCAAATGTTCTGAATTGTGCTGGCCAATGTAGAGTTTGGCAAGCACGAAGACATGCAGTAGAAACTCTAGCCGTTTGCTGGCTGGTATTATCTTGCTGAAATTTAAGCCTAGGATGGCTTGGTATGAAGAGCAACAAGACAGGATGTAGAATATCACCGACATACCGTTGTGCTGTAAGGATGCCGCGTATGACAACCACAGGGGTCCTGCTAAGAAAAGAAATGGTACGATGAAAGAACACTCCTGGTTGTCTTGCTGCATGGCGGGCGACAGCCAGGTTGGTATCCCACCGCGGTCCGGGGCGTTTTCAGACACGTCTTCGGTCTGGAATCTCATTGAATAGAGTAGAATTGTCTTCCGCGATGAATCTCGCTTGAAATGAGACCCGATGATCTCGTCATACAGAGGTTGACGTCATCTCCTCCAACCTCTCTATTATTCCCTTACTGCCCTCGTGTATTCCTGTTATACATTCTCTCGGATATTTATAATTTCCCGACGGTGCCTTCTGGTGTTTTCCAGTTCCCAGTGGTAATCAGCTCTCGCACTTAATCAACTATGTCAATATACTGAACGTATAAATTAACTTATAATTATGTTTCCTGGAGAAATTTAAGTCTCATCTTTATATATTATAATGACGAAAGCTGAATAAATAAATTAAAATTTCTGCCACGGCCGGGACTTTATTATCGTAGATAGAGATGAGACTTAAATTTGCCGAGGAAAATTTAATTATAAGATCTATACAGTCACCTGAGGTACAGGACTTCCCCATAACGTTCACTGTTGGGGTGCTATCACAGTGACGGTGAGCCCCGGAAAAAGTGACGATTTGGGGGGTAAATAAGCTGAAGGTATGAAATTTGTATTGGGGGAAGGGAACTGGGCGTCGTTAGTCCGAGCAGCAATGTTGGACAGGCTGGCACGGTAGCTCATCGTGTTCGGTCAGCGCGCTGGCTGGCCTCTGTAATAATAATAATAATAATAATAATAATAATAAAAAGAATTTCCACGGATGTCATCTAGCGTCCGCTCCGACCAGTTACGACGAAAAATTTTGATAAAAAAACACGTGGTGCTATGGTCATGTACTGGTCAGCATCCCTGCCTAGTAAGCAAGGAGACCAGGGTTCAAGACCCGGCCGTGGCGGAAATTTTAATTCATTTATTCAGCTTCCATAATTATCGTAGATAACGATGAGACTTAAATTTCTCGACGAAAATTTAATTATAAGATCTATACGATCACTTGAGATGCAGGATTTCCTCATTACGTCCAATGCTGGGGTGCTATTCCAATGCCGGAGAGCCCTGGCAATACTGACGATTTAGGGGGAAAGTAAATTGAAGATACGGGTTGAAGTTTGTGTTGGAGAGGGCACTGGACTTTGGTAGTTCGTGCAACAGTGTTGACCATAATGCTGTGGTGGTGTAATGGTCAGCATTCATGCCTAGTAAGCAAGGAGACACTGATTCAAGTCCCGGCCGTGGCAGTAATTTTAATCCATTTATTCAGCTTCCACCATTATCGTATAAATTAACACAACAGCTCCCATAACATATCGGTTCCAGGCGGTTTTGGCTTCGGTCACACAGCTTGAGGCTGTTGCCAATGGGTGTCACTATGGGGGCCGGACGTGGGGATCCGTGGGACGTCCAGCAAGTCCCCCGTATTCTCCTATCGGCCTGCTACTGTGGCTGCCCCAGGTACTGCCCACACTGAAGTTGACCCCTACCCCATGCTCGAGTGGGGGATCGCGCCGAGGAGGGGCAGATAGCGAAAGACTTTTGGGAGGTCATTACAAGGAGAGGCAGTCAGCGAAAGACTTTCCGGGGAGCCGATCGGAGGGCCACCCCAATTTGTCTGACGAACAGGTTTCGGGCACTATCTGTGTACTTCGGGATGCCATGAAGAGCACAGGTTGCAGCCACTGCAGGTGGCGGCTCACGTCGGTCCCAATGATGTGTGTCGCTTTGGATCGGAAGAGATTCTCCTTGGTTCTGAGCGCCTAACGGAAGTGGGAAAGGCTGCCAGTCTTGCTAGCGAGATGAAAGAAGAGCTCGCCATTTGCAGCATAGTCAACAGGACCGATTGGAGACGTCTAGTACAGAGCCGAGTGGAGGGTCTGGATCAGAGACTTAGAAGGTTCTGCAACCGTGTAGGCTGCAGATTCCTCGACTTGTGGCATGGGGTGGTGGGCTTCCGGTTTCCGCTTCATAGGTCAGAGGTCCACTGCTCATAGGAAGCGGCTATACGAGTAGCTGGGACTGTGTGGAGGGGACTGGGTGGTTTTTTAGGCTAGAAGGTCTCGGGAAACTACAGAAAGAGCGTCAGTCGAAAGAGGTGCACGAAAAACACAGGAAAGCAGACCTAGAAGGAATCGGTACTGTAGTTGTAAATTGTCGTAGCTGTGATGGAAAAAAGTCAGAGCTCCAAGCCCTAATAGAAAACACTGAATGTCAAATGGTTATAGGTATGAAAAGCTGGCTAAGACCGTAAAAAAGTTCAGTCGAATTTTTGCAAACGACACACTTGGTGGCGCCCTGTTTACTGCTGTCAGATGTAGTTTGCCTTGTAGTGAAATCGAAATAGATAGTTCCTGTGAGTTAGTATGGGTACAGGTTATACTTGGCAAGAAATTAATGATTGATTCCATTTACCGACCCCTCAACTCACATGACACAGTTCGAAAGAAAACATGAGTCTCCTTAATTTCTTGACAAGAAATTAATAATTGATTCCATTTACCGACCCCTCAACTCACATGATACAGTTCGAAAGAAAACATGAGTCTCCTTTCAAAAAGGTGCCCCATTCATACAGTCTACCCTCGATATGAAGGCGAAAATATATGTTTAAAATCGGAGGCAGGCATAGAATGTCGTCCGAAATCTTTGTGAATGCGTTCTCAGAAAATTATTACGAACAATTCATTCGGGAGCTCGCTAGAAGTTGTAAGTGGTTGCGGAAACATCCTTGACTTCTTGGCAACAAATAATCCTGATCAATTAGGGAACATAATCACGGACACAGGGATTATTGACGACAAGGTTGTTGTAGCGAAACTGAATACCGTAGCATTCAAACCCACCAAAAATAAACACAAAATATACCTATTTAAAAAAAGCAGATAAAATTCGCTCGAGGCGTTTCTCAGAGTCAGTTTCCACTCCTTCCAATCTGAATATGAAAGTGTAGACCTGATGTAGTTTAAATACAAAATTATATAGAAAACTATAGACAGACATACACCAAATAAATTAATAAGAGATGGTACTGATCCTCCGTTGTACACTAAACAGATCAGAACATTGTTACAGAAGCGACAAAAATGTATGTCAAATTTAAGAGGACGCAAAACCCTCAAGATCAGTGATGTTTTACAGGAGCTCGAAATGTACCGCGACCTACATTGCAAGATGATTTTAACAGTTTCCACAACGCAAGTCTCGAAATTTAAAGAGATCCTGGACGTATGTCAAAGTACACCAGCGCAAAGGTGCAATCAATATCATCGCTGCGCGATAACGATGTTGATGTTACTGATGACAGTGCCAGTAAAGCAGAGTTACTAAATAGGGTTTCCCGAAATTCCTTCACCAAAAAGACGAAGTAAATATTCCAGAACTCGAACCAAGAACAACATGAGTAACTTGGAAGTAGATATCCTCGGTGTACCAAAGCAACTTAAACCATTTAATAAATGATTCGGTTCTGACTGCATGCCAGTCAGGTTCCTCTCAGAGTATGCTCCACCTTTAACGATCGTATACAACCGATCTCTCGTTGAAAGATCCTTACTGAAGGACTGGAAAGCTGCACAACTCACACCAGTACCAAGAAACTAAACAGAGTAATCCGCTGATTTACAGACACGTATCGCTAACGTCGATTTGCAGCAAGACTTTGGCATATATACTGCGTTCGAACATTATGAGTTATCTCGAAGAAAACCATTTATTGGCAAACAGTCAGCACGGATTCAGAAAATATTGTTCTTGGGAAACACAACTAGCTCTTTATTCTCGCGAAGTAAGGAGTACTATTGGCTGGGGATGTCAAGATGATTCCATAGTTTTAGATTTCCAGAATGATTTTGGCACCGTACGTCATAAACGACTTCTAATCAAATTGTGTGCCTATGGACTATCGTCTCAGTTGTGCGACGGATTTCGTGATGTCCTGTCAGAAATGTCATTTGTAGTGGGTGACGGAAAGTCACCGGGTAAAACAGAAGCAATATCTGGCGTTGCCCAAGGAAGTGTTATAGGCCGTTTGCTGTTCCTGATCTACAAAAACCGTTTGAGAGACGATCTTAGCAGCACTCAGATTGTTTGCAGATGATTTTATCATTTACCGTCTTATAAACTCATCAGATTATCAAAACAAATTGCAAAACGGTTTAGACAAGATATCTGTACGGTGCTAAAAGTAGGAATTGACTCTAAATAATGAAAAATGTTAAGTCTCCCGCGTGAATACCATTAGGAACCCGCTAAATTTGGGTTACACGATAAATCACACAATTCTAAAGGCCAAGGCCGTAAATTCAACTAAATATTTAGTGGTTACAATTACGAATAACTTACGTTGGAAAGATCACATAGATAATGTTGTTGCTAAAGCAGCCAGAACGCTGAGAAAATACAACAGGTCTACTGAGCAGACTGCCTATACTACGCTTGTACGTCCTCTCATGAAGTATTGATGTTGCGTTGTGATATCCGCTTCAGATGGGATCGACGGAGGACAGCAAAATAGTTCAAACAAGGGCACCTCGTTTTACACTATCGCGAAGTAGGGGAGAGAGCTCCACGGAAATGATACGTGAATTGGGGTGTCAGTCACTAAACAAAGGCGTTTTTCGTTGTGACAGGATCTTCTCATGAAACTTAATCACCAACTTTCTCCTCAGAGTGTGGAAATATTTTTTAGCCGTCCATCTACGTAGAGATGAATGATACACATAATAAAATAAGAGAAATCAGAGCTCACTCAAAATTTTAAGTGCTCATTTTTCCTGCGCGCTGTTCGAGAGTGTAACGGTAGGGAAAGAGCTTGAAGGTGATTTGATGAACCCTCTATCAGGTACTTAATTGCCAGTTGCAGAGTAGTGATGTAGATTTACAATGAAGTGCCAAAGAAACTGGTTTGGGAATACGTATTTACATACGGAGATACGTAAACAGGCAGAATATGACGCTGCGGTTGGCAACGCCTGCATAAGACAAGTGTTTGCCTCAGTTGTTGTATCGGTTACTGCTTCTAGAATGGCAGGTTATCAAGATTTAAGTGAGTTTGAAAGTGCTGTCATAGTCGGGAAGCGAGCGATAGTAGGACACAGTATTTCCGAGGTATCGATGAAGTGGGGATTTACCGTACCACCATTTCATGAGTGTACGTACGGTGAATATGAGGAATCCGGTAAAAAAAAAAAATCGATCTCCGACATCGCTGCGGTCGAAAAAAGATCCTGGAAGAACGGGTTCGATGACGACTGAAGACAATCATTCAAAGTGACAGACGTGCAACCCTTCCGCAATTTGCTGCAGATTTCAAGGCTGGGCCATCAGCAAGTGTCAGCGTGTGAACCGTTCAACGAAACATCATCGATTGGACTGTTGATGTCTGCAAACATATTACCTCGCCGGACGAGTTTCGTTTCAAATTGTATCGAGCGGATGGACGTATACGGTTATGGAGACAAGCTCATGAATCCATGGACTCATGTCAGGAGGAGAGTGGTTACAATTACATCACAAGATGTGTAATGGTGTTGGGCGTGTGCAATCGGAGTGATGTGGGACCCCTTTACGTCTAGATACGACTCTGACAAGTGACAAGTACGTAAGCATCCTATCTGATTACTTCCATCCATTCATGTCCATTGTGCATTCCGATGGACATGGGCAATTCCAGTAGAACAATGCGACACCCCACACGTATAGAATTGCTGCAGCATAGCTCCAGGAACACTCTTCTGAGTTTAAACACTTGCGCTGGACACCAAACACCTCAGACATGAACGTTATTGTGTATATTTGGGATGCAACGTGCTGTTCAGAAGAGATCTACATCTCCTCTTACTCTTACGGATTTATGGACAGCCCTGCAGGATTCATGGTGTCAGTTCCCTCCAGCACTACTTCAGACATTAGTTGAGCCCATGCCACGTCATGTTGCGGCACTTCTGCGTACTCACGCGGGCCCTACCGGATATTACGCACGTGTACTGTTTCTTTGGCTTTTCAGTGTATAATAAGAGAAATCAGAGTGTTAGTTTTTCCCGCGCTCTGTTTGAGTGTAACGGTAGGAAAATAGCTTTAAGATGATTCGCTGAACGCGCTGAAAGGTACTTAATTAACAATTGCACAGTAGTGATGAAGATGAAGATATTATAAGGTGAGTGAGAAGTGGCTCTTGGAACAGTAGTTAGGAAAGGAGGTCCCATATCGCCAAAATTAATGTCAGTAGTTCTGGAAATAGTTTAGACTGCTAAACTGCGATAAAGAAGGGGCATGTTTCTTTGAGACATAACATCTCTGTTTGCTGATGACGTTGCACTGTTTGCCAATTCTGCAGATAAACTTCAAATACTAAGAGAATAACTTAATAGAGTACGGTTCTACACTAGGTCTGAAAATCATTTATAACACTATAACGAATAATCTACACATGCAGAAGTAAATAGGACAACTTGTCAACTAAGTCAAAGAACAACTTGATATTTTTTAATTTTTTTGTTTTTGGGAGGACTGAAAAAATTACTACTGCGTGGACAACAAAAAAAAGCGCAGGATAGTTTAGGTACGATTCAAGCGTTGTCTTGGGCATTGCAGGGAACGAATATCGCTGCAGAGCCCTACTGCACTGGATGCCAAAGCAGCTCTGATGGCAGAAGCGTCGGATACGACATGAGACACAGTGAAGCCTGGCTCACCTGTCACCTAGCAGATACGCCAACACGTGGTTCTGCCGGCAGCCGCTCCCACACCAGGACGCCAGTAGACATGGCAAGAGCTGTGTGTCACTCACCCGTAGACGCACTTTCGTCCACGTGAGTGCTGTGGGCAGATTTGACACTTAATCTCTTGTTGTTGTTGTGGTCTTCAATCCAGAGACTGGTTTGATGCAGCTCTCCGTGCTACTCTATCCTGTGCAAGATTCTTCACCTCCCAGTGCCTACTGCAACCTACATCCTTCTGAATCTGCTTATTCATCTCTTGGTCTCCCTCTACGATTGTTACCCTCCACGCTGCTCTCCAATACTAAATTGATGACCTATTCTTGCCTCAGTACATGTCCTACCAACCGATCCCTTCTTCTAGTCAAGTTGTGCCACAAATTTCTCTTCTCCCCAATTCTGTTCAGTACCTCCTCATTAGTTATGTGATCTACCCATCTAATCTTCAGCATTCTTCTGTAACAACACATTTCGAAAGCTTCTGTTTTCTTCTTGCCCAAACTATTTATCGTCCACGTTTCACTTCCATACATGGCTACACTCCATACGAATACTTTCAGAAATGACTTCCTGACATTTAAATCTATACTCGGTGTTAACAAATTTCTCTTCTTCAGAAACGCTTTCCTTTCCATTGCCAGTCTACATTTTATATCCCCTCTACTTCCACCATCATCAGTTAGTTTGCTCCCCAAATAGCAAAACTCCTTTACTACTTTAAACGTGTCATTTCCTAAGCTAATTCCCTCAGCATCACCCGACTTAATACGACTACATTCCATTATCCTGGTTTTGATTTTGTTGATGTTCATCTTATATTCTCCTTTCAAGACACTGTCCATTCCGTTCAACTGCTCTTCCAAGTCCTTTGCTGTCTCTGACAGAATTACAGTGTCATCGGCGAACCTCAAAGTTTTTATTTCTTCTCCATGGATTTTAATTCATACTCCGAATTTTTCTTTTGTTTCCTTTACTGCTTGCTTAATATACAGGTTGAATAACATCGGGGATAGGCTACAACCATGTCTCAGTCCCTTCCCAACCACTGCTTCCCTTTCATGCCCCTCGACTCTTTATAACTACCATCTGGTTTCTGTGCAAATTGTAAATAGCCTTTTGCTTCCTGTATTTATCCCCGGCCACCTTCAGAATTTGAAAGAGAGTTGAGCCGTGTATCGACTCGTGCTACACCTTGTGTTTAAATTGCATTGGTTTTCCTCTTCTTCCCCTGGTATCTTTGTTTGGTATGTGGTCTGTCATTAAGTGGCTGCTTGGTTGTCTTTCCCTCCGCTATCGATATCTGTGTTTTTGTTTGCCAGAAACTGCTATGGAGGAAGTGAGATCTTTGACCGGTGGTAACTTCGTGTGGTGGCGCGGAAGTAGGGGCGTGCGCTCAGAGAGTGTCTGGTGGACACGGGCGGGCAGTGTGGCTCGCCAGCGCGGACCAGGCATGCTCGGTTGTACCGAGTCGCCACGTGATGTATGTCGGTTGTGTGTAACGAGTGGGTGGAGCTGACGGAAGAGCTCCCCGCGGGTTGGTTGTACACAGAAACGCCCCGCGAGTAGTTGCTGTTCATTTCAGCTTGGTGGGACGTTAACAAGCTTTTTTAAGTCCTCCGTTTCAACACTGGAGTTTAAAAAGGAGACACCTAACATGAAGGAGCGGTCACTACCCGTCAACGTTGCAGAGAAGGCGTGAACTCCGGTCACAGAGCGTGTTGTTGGGTGACCGTGGCGTGTTGGGTACACTGGCGACGCGTGCGCTATCGGATGTGTGGATCCTTGCCTTCGGAGGTCATGCACTGCCTGTTCGAGCATAATTGCAAGTTAAGTTAGTGGAAGGTTTAATCACCAAGTAATAAGAATGCGTAACCAGTGTCTCTTCTGCCTTGTGGCCTCCGGCGATCGGGTTTCCTGTCCCCGGCACCGGTGTAATTGAAGACAGTGATCTTTCCCTCCTCCTCTCGTTACTGCCCGATGGGAGGTGTAGTTTTGGCAGTTTAATTGTTTCGCTATTCTGTCGTGTGTTATGAGTAAATTCATGCTTCTTGTTGGTTGATCATGTGGTCCCTCATTCAGGATTGTGTGGTGTAATGTTTCCTTGCACGAGGTTAGCTCTAATTCTGTCAGCAAGTTAAGCCAACTTATTACAAGTTTTCGCCGGCTAAAAGTCGGTGCAGTGAGCAGCCTGAGAGTGGCAATTGTGTTTACGGGCTTATTTAAATTGGTCAGTATTCTGCCTAACCTGAGCATCCCTGAGTGGGTGATTTGTGGCCGCCTTACACGGGTCCGTCATATCTGTTATGTTCTAATGATATTCCAGGACACTTTTGTTTAAAAACTATTTTAAATTCCTCCATTCCGTTATTGCCATTAATCGTGTGTTTGCTGACACATTTGATTTTTTTTTAATGGCGGTGTTGGTAGCTTCACTACCTTACCATACTTTATGAACAAAGTTCTGTATTTACTTTAGTAGCCTGTTTACTAATGTTCTTTAAATTGTTTAAACTGTTGTATTGCTATAAATGACTTGATTGCCGTTAGCGGCGTGTTTTGAAAGGTTGTTTATTGCCGTACTGTTACTTCTATTTTTTAAAAAAAGAATTTTTTTAAAATTGTTGTATTGATGTAAATTACTTAATTGCCGTTATCGGCGTGTTTAAAAGGCTGTTTATTGCCGTACAGCTAGTTTCTGTAAGATATGAATAAAACATTTGTGTGTGAAAATCTCAATTCGACAGTAAACTACTAGAAATTTGGCCCCGTTTCCCAACTCGTGGTGTGGCTTGTAGTAACCGTAACCACTGTGTGTGTCAAGAGTATTCCAGTCAACATTGTCAAAAGCTTTCTCTAAGTCTACAAATGCTAGAAACGTAGGTTTGCCTTTCCTTAATCTATTTTCTAAGTTAAGTCGTAGGGTCAATATTGCCTCACGTGTTCCAACATTTCTACGGAATCCAAACTGATCTTCCCCGAGGTCGGCTTCTACCCGTTTTTCCATTCGTCTGTAAAGAATTCGCGTTAGTACTTTGCAACCGTGACTTATTAAACTGATAGTTCGGTAATTTTCACATCTGTCAACACCTGCTTCCCAAAGAAAGCAGGTGTTGACAGTCCCAATCCCAAAGAAAGCAGGTGTTGACTGAATCTCTTATCAGTCAGAATAAGATGAGGTCAGAAATATGGGGCACTTCATCTCAGGAGTATTCTAATCGTGGACTGGAAAAAGACGTGATGGGAATCATGAGCGTAATAAATGGAACCCAAGTTCACCGGGCACTAGCCAGATGGATAACGTGGAATTTATCGATCCTCAGTTTCTCAGAGCATGTACCTGATGCTCCACTCCAATGACAAGAATTTTGCAGCAGAGACAAAGGACATTACTATTTGAGGTAAGAAAGTTTTCCTAAAATGTACTTCCAGACCAAACTAGGACAGCGATGACTACTGCTATAATAAGTGATACTCTTGGGCCTGATACCTTGTACATGGTAGAAATGTTTTGAGAAATAACATACGTAAACAAATGAGGCAGGTTTCCTACCTCGTGTCTAAAATATTTGTAATCTGAATTTCAGTTTATAACAACGTATTTTTCAAATAACAACTGAAAAATAACTTCTGTGTATTCTTACAACTAAAACAGTAAATATAACTGCAGGCAGCAAATAATTAGCTATTGATTAGACATGACACGAAAATCTTTTCTTATGGGGGGATTATTTTCTTTAAAACAGTATACTTTTTCTTCAGTTTATCTGGGTGATCTACACTAGATAGTCAAATAAACGTACTACCATTCTCCCTAAACTGAAAAATTTAGCGCTGTAATATCTTAAATCATTGCACAGCGTGTGAAATAATCCATATACAGGGTGTATCAAAAAGAATCATCCGATTTAGTAAAAGTCCTAACTATTATGTTATTTAAGATATGTCTGTGAACAATGTACTGTTGAAAAGAGTAAACTGTACCCGCTAGGTAGCAGCAGCGTGCGCCCGCTTCAGTTCTAGAAAAATGGTATCGGGACAATAGAAAGCGTTTTGTGTTCTACGTTTCACGCAGTGCGGGTCATAAATAACTTTACAGCGTGACTTTGGTAATAAGTATGATGTGGATCCTCCTACAGCACAGAGCATTAGATGATGGCATGAACAATTTGTGTAAAGGTAAATTGCAAGGCCGTCCCCGAGTGTCTGACACAGACGTCGAACGCATCCGCCAGAGTTTCACAAGGAATCCGCAGAAATTCGTTCGCCGTGCATCTCTGCAGCTCAACATGCTCACGATGTCCGACTGGCGTGTGTTGAGTCGACATTTACATATGAAACCATACAAAATTCAGCTACTGCAAGCTCTTCGTGAAGGCTACAAACAACAACGTGTGGAATTCTGTAATTTCGTTCTTGGCAAGATGGAGGATGACACTTTCTTCTACGCTTCGTATTTAGTGACGAGGCAACATTCCATTTAAATGGAAAAGTGAACCATCATAATGTGAGAATATGGCGTACGGAACAACCACATGAAGTTGTACAACATGAGATTGCTTCTCCAAAATCTAATGTGTTTTGTGCAGTTTCACCGGAAAATGCCGAGAATACTGTTACAGAATTCACATATCTCGACATGCCTATGAACTTTCTTTTCCCATAGTTCGAGTCTGATTCGAACGACTTCATTTACGAACAGGATGGGGCACCGCCACACTGTCATCTGGAAGTGCGGAAATTTTTAATCAAGGGATTACTGAACGATAGATGTGTCGCACTGGACCAAATGGTTCAGTCTTACGTTATTGGCCTCCGAGGTCACCAGACCTAACAGTATGTGATTATTTCTTGTGGGGTGTGTAAAATACTCTGTTTATGTGCCTCCGTTACCAATAACAATGATTGAATTGAGACATCGCATAACAGCAGCTGTGGAAGCTGTGACTCAAGACATGCCGGCTGCAGTGTGGGAACAGTTTTAATACCACATTGACATATGCTGTGCATCTCAAGGGAGACATATTGAATACCTATGAAAAGGTATGAAAAAGAAACTTTCTGCGTTTCTGTAGCAATTCTAGAGGTGTGGGGTGTCGCATTGTTCTACTGGAATTGCCCATGTCCATCGGAATGCACAATGGACAAGAATGGATGCAGGTGATCAGATAGGATGCTTACGTACTTGTCACTACTCAGAGTCGTATCTAGACGTATAAGGGGTCAAACATCAGTCCGACTGCACACGCCCAACACCTTTACACAGCCTGCACCAGCTTGAACAGTCTCCTCCTGACATAGGTCCATGGATTCATGAGCTTGTCTCCATAATCGTACACGTCCATCCGCTAGATACAATTTGAAGCTTGGCTCATTCGGCCAGGTAATATGTTGCAGTCAATCATTGTATATGTTTATTAGTTTCAGAAATATAGATGTGCCAAATGGGATGATTCTTTTTGATGCACTCTGTATGCCACGATCAGCAGTGTAGGGATGCACTCAGAACTTGTTCTCTTGTATTCTCATTGTGTTCTTTTCCCGTAGTCGCACGTTAATCTACTAGCTCTTGTAGCGAGCGCAGACTGAAGGCATTCCTGTGGCGTCTTGTACTGCTAGACCTGAGCGCTTTCAGCAGACCTGCCGCGGTGCCCCTGTGCGGCAACGCCCGTAGGCGCAGCCGGGCCCCGATCACCGCACAGCTTCCCGGCCCCAGTGTAGCACGTGGCATGTCAACTTTAGACGAGAATTAACACTAGGTAAGTTAGGAGCAGCGTTGGAAAGAAGTGCGAAAGGATCGTTTCGTCATTAGCACTGCAGACTGGCGTGAGCAGCACCTGCTCCGAGAGTCGTGCACAAAATATAGAGCATCGACTGACGGCGGAAGTCTCGTTTCATCGAAAACACCTTGTAGTGGCGGTGTGTACTCTCGTCTTGCATCAGTAACCTTAAGTCTTTTCGTTAGTCGTTGCTTCTCATTTTAAAGGTTGTGGTATATTGGGCGATTTTTGTTTTATGGGCATTAGGCAGGTGTCCAAGGCATATTTACGTATGAAAAGGGAGTCTCTTATTTGTGACAATAATAATTAGTGTCGTAAAATATAGGTAAAGTTGAGCATCCATTATGCTCTTTTGTCTATGATAGTTAAAAGTCTCTTTTATTTCAAAGTTTCCCACAAACAGTACGTTTTAGCGCAAATTCGGTATGCAGTGTCAGACACCAATTGAAACATCTTTCTAACGATACCTCATTCGTCCGTGAATGATTAGTATGTGTTGAGAAAAAGGGCTGTTTACTAAAGGAACGATATATATCATCATACGATAGAGATTTTCACTGCCGGTTTTAACATATTTCGTGATTTTTTGTTTTATGGCATTCGACCGCGGTCCAAGGTGTATTTTTCTGCGTAACGTTACGCCTTCCAGTCCTGGAGACATCATCAGAACTATAACGACTCAGAAAGCAGCTACAATACCGAACAAGCTCAGCAAGCCGAACTGTTCGTAGGTATCCACGTATCGGCCGGCTAGTGACGTCAACAGACCGCCTCCTATAAGATCACGGAATTGAGCCGACGATTGTTATGGAGCTTGTAGTGAGAAAGATATGGCGCTGTTTACTTTACCTAGCACTATGGTGCACAACGTGTCTAATTTCAGCAGTTCCAGTTCTTCTTAGACAATTTGTGGGCCTTAGTGCTAAATAAAGCAAACAACGTCAACCCTTTATTATTAAAAGCTCCACAACAGACGTCATCAGATGATGCCAAGATGTGACATTTGGGCATATACGTACGAACAGTTCGACTTACTGAGGTTGTAACTGCTTTCTGAATCGTTATAGTCTCTGATGATGTCGCCAGCATCAGCAAAAAAAAAAAAAGTTAGACGCAGAAATACCTATCATAAGGAGTGGTTTTCTGGTAGAAATATCTCCATTAATTGCTGACGCACTAATTGACTTCATGCTCCTGTTTTCATATCATGCAGAGTCTCTTAAAGCAACTTACGTGCATTTTCGATAGTCCAAGGTCGAGCATTCTTCGAGTGCAGCATCTAACCCCCTAGGAAACAAGTGCATCTTAAGATCAGCCTCACCCGTGCACAGACTGGAACAGGCACCTGCAGCACCGAATTCGAACAACAGTATATGACAGATCTGTTGATGCGCTACCGCTACTTCGTAAGGTTTCAGTTTGAGTTCATGCATAGTTCTGTGAACAAATGTTAACAACACATCAGTGTGCAGAGCTAGCGTTTCTCTCAGATTTTTTCCTACTGCCCTTCTAACTCTCTTCGCCGGCGTGTGTGGCCGTGCGGTTCTAGGCACTTCAGTTTGGAACCGCGTGACCGCTACGGTCGCAGGTTCGAATCCTGCCTCGGGCATGGATGTGTGTGGTGTCCTTAGGTTAGATAGGTTTAAGTAGTTCTAAGTTCTAGGGGACTGATGAAATGGTTCAAATGGCTCTGAGCACTATGGGACTTAACTTCTGAAGTCAACAGTCCCCTAGAACTTAGAACTACTTAAACCTAACTAACCTAAGGACATCACACACATCCATGCCCGAGGCAGGATTCGAACCTGCGACCGTAGCGGTCACGCGGTTCCAGACTGAAGCGCCTAGAACCGCACGGTCACACCGGCCGGCACTGATCAGCCAGAACATTATGACCACCGACCTACT
Organism: Schistocerca americana; assembly: GCF_021461395.2. Taxonomy (NCBI): domain Eukaryota; kingdom Metazoa; phylum Arthropoda; class Insecta; order Orthoptera; family Acrididae; genus Schistocerca; species Schistocerca americana. Next base: position 425,085,180 of record NC_060122.1, read on the forward strand.
GTCGATATATACCCGTCCAGGCGATAGCAGCGTCACCTGGCAAGAAATGACTGCTCGTCATAAACACGCACGGTGCAGTAGTATTAGTGAGCGTGCTGTCCGTGTGCAGAATGGGGAAGGCGCGCGATCTGTCTGAGTTTGTGGTGGTCCGCAATCTAGGCACGCGCATTTCGGAAACTGCGCTACTTGTCGGGTTTTAGAGAACTACTGTGTTGAGTGCCTTCAACACATGACGAAACGAAGACGAAACCACGCCCAGGCGGCGTGGGGTTGGGCGGCCACCTTCATAATAGATGTGGACATCGTAGGCTGGGCAGACTGGTAAAACAGGACAGGCGGCAAACTGTGATCGAACTAACACCAGACTTCAATGCTAGGCAGAGTACAAGTACGTCTGAATACACAGTATACCGAACACTCCTAACGAAAGGCCTCCACAGTCGAAGATCCATGCATTTGCCAATTGATAACACCACGCCATCGGAAATAGGGCCGCGCGGGATTAGCCGAGCAGTCTTAGGCGCTGAAGTCGTGGACTGTGCGGCTGGTCCCGGCGGAGGTTCTAGTCCTCCGTCGGGCATGGGTGTGTGTGTTTGTCCTTAGGTTGGTTGGTTGTTTTGGGGAAGGAGACCAGACAGCGTGGTCATCGGTCTCATCGGATTAGGGAAGGATGGGGAAGGAAGTCGGCCGTGCCCTTTCAGAGGAACCATCCCGGCATTTGCCTGGAAAGATTTAGGGAAATCACGGAAAACCTAAATCAGGATGGCCGGACGCGGGATTGAACCGTCGTCCTCCCGAATGCGAGTCCAGTGTCTAACCACTGCGCCACCTCGCTCGGTGTTTGTCCTTAGGATAATTTAGGTTAAGTAGTGTGTAAGCTTAGGGACTGATGATCTTAGCAGTTAAGTTCCGTAAGATTTCACACACATTTTTCGGAAATAGGACTGAAATGGGCATCTGTTCGTAGGCGTTGGACGAAAGCGAAGTGGCAGAGTGTTGTATGGTCTGACGAATCCCGATACCTTCAGCATCATGTCGATGGCAGGGCGCGAATCCGTCGTCTTTCAGGTGAACAGCCACTTGGTACCCGCACTACACCTGCAGAAGCTGGTTGCGGCGCAGTTATGCTCTGGGAAACATTCACATGGCATCCATGGATCCAGTGGAGCTCGTGTAAGGCACATGACGGCCAAGGAGAATCGTACATTGGTTGCAGACCACGTACACCCCTTCATAACGTTCATGTTTCCCAAAGGCAATGCGCCATGTCACAAGGCCAGGGGTGTGACGGAGTGGTTGAAGGAACACAGGGAGTTGCAGTTGATGTGCTGGCTCCCAACTTGCCAGATATGAACCCGATCGAACACGTCCGCCACGTGATTGAACGTGGCGTCAGAGCTCATTGCCCCCCTAACCGGAATTTACGGGAATGAGGCGACTTGTGTGTGCAGATGTAGTGCCAACTCCCTCCAGTGACCTACCAAGGCCTCAGTGCTTCATGCCTTGCCAAAGTTGGACATTTCGGTTCTTAGGTAGGTGGTCATAATTCTCTGGCTGATCGGTATATTCCTTTCTTAGCGTCCTGCCGAATATTGAAAAAAAATGGCTCTGAGCACTATGGGACTTAACACCTATGATCATCAGTCCCCTAGAACTTAGAGCTACTTAAACCTAACTAACCTAAGGACAGCGCCGGCCGCGGTGGTCTCGCGGTTCTAGGCGCGCAATCCGGAACCGCGCGACTGCTACGGTCGCAGGTTCGAATCCTGCCTCGGGCATGGATGTGTGTGATGTCCTTAGTTAGTTACGTTTAAGTAGTTCTAAGTTCTAGGGGACTGATGACCACAGCTGTTAAGTCCCATAGTGCTCAGAGCCATTTGAACCATTTTTTTGAACCTAAGGACAGCACACAACACCCAGTCATCACGAGGCAGAGAAAATCCCTGACCCCGCCGGGAATCGAACCCGGAAACCCGGGCGCGGGAAGCGAGAACGCTACCGCACGACCACGGGCTGCGGACCCGAATATTATTGTTCTATATTTCCCCAGGCAAAGCATTGGCGCTGTTCTTCAACTGATATCTTTGTCACATATACCGGAGTTATCTATTATTCTTCCTAAATATTTGTAGCTTCAGCAGTATTTTATTTCTCTTGCTCTGTGTCAGTTTTCACCAAATCCTGTACCATATGCGTACACTCCGCCTTGCCCAGATCTATTCCCAAACCACATTTGCTATACTCCTCTTTAGGCTTTCTCAGCATGCGTTCCACATCCTTTCCATCTTGAGGAATATTACGTCGTCGTCATCCGCAAATAAAAGAGTGTCTATTTCCATACCTGAGCATCTTCTGTACCAACCACTGGGTACCTGCTCCAAATAAATGTTAAGCAGAATAAATGTTAAACAGAACAGGTTACATTCCACAACTTTTAGTCAGTTTATTTTGGGCTAAAATCTATCCTCCGTCTGCTGTGCTGTGTCTACGGGCCGGGTCGCAGAGCGGTAACTAGCACCTGCTTACTGGGTTACTGTGAAACGTCCCCTTAGAACAATTTATACAGGACTGTGCTTAAACTGACATACAATATTTTTAGCGCAACGCAATCTGACTTTCAAAAATCCCTGCAAAAGAATGGCCCTGAGTAACATTAAACTATATCTTTCAGATATCACTTACCTCACAAAAATCTTCATTACTCGAACCACTGCAGTACAGCGAGCGCCACTACTGCCAGCTAAATAAAAGATTCAAACTACGGAAGGCACTAACTACTGATAGGAATAGTTAGCAAATGAAAGATATTAATAGAGAACAAACAATGTATTTGCCTTAATAGTCATAATATATATAGCAGTTCATGACAAATTACAAAACTCCGCCATCTCTCTCCACATCCACCACTGCTGGCGGCTCACCTCCAACTGCGCAACGCTACGCGCTGTTCACATCCAGCTGTCGCTGCCCAACACTACAATGGCAGACAACAATGCAAACTAGCCACAGACCGTACACAGCACAGCCAGTGATTCTCACACAGAGTGCTACGTGGCGTTACCAATAAGAAAACCTAAACAGCCTACTTACAACTGATTTCCGTGCGATGCCGGAGGCAGCATTTGAGTCGTGCCTGAAGCACTCTGCACTTACAAGAGTAAAAACTGTTTGCTTTACTTTTGACAAAATTAACGAAATTTTCAAAGCTAAGCGTCCGATATGCGAGAAGAAGAGAGTTTACAAACAAGCTATGCTACTAATTTTAACTTACGAGTTAGTTACCGATTTCGGTAAGATACCTCAATAAAAGCGAGATGTCAGCGAGCACTGAAGAAATACATGACGACCTTTACTAATCAGGTCAAATTCTCATGCTCGCGGAATGAGCGTACAGGAGCTGATGAAGGAGCGGTGTATCGCTGCTCCAGGCAGGGTCCTAGTGGGGATGGTTTGCCGGTGCCTTTCTCCGACCTGTTATGAAATATCAAGTGTGTATCTGTGCCGCGTGGATGACTGAGTGCTTCTACACTGCAGTGTTTGCTTAGTGTCTGGTTTGTGTTGTTATGGATGAAGGGAAGGGAGAGTACGAAAAATCCGGTGCCGGCACACAGCTTACTCCTCTTGGACAGCACCAAGGAGACCACCGGGCTTAAACCAGCCCACAATCTTAATATCAACCCAGAGAGTCGGATCAAACTTTCACTATTTCTACTAGTATTCCCCATCTAATTGCATCAAGATGGCCCCCATAGATCAAAATATTCACTGACGGCTCCAAAATAAGGTAGGGCATCGGCTTTGTTTACTTCTACGGAGATCCAATATCTTGGGCCATGTTTAAACTACCGACGGAAGCCAGCGTCTTCACTGCCAAAGTTCTTGCAATTAAGGAAGCCCTTCAACAAGCGGCAAATCAATTAGACGACATCCTTATTGTCACGGAATCGAGGAGTACACTGGAAAACCTCGGAAAGCAGCAACGGGGCTCCAACACCAACCGCCATGTGTTCGACGTAATTGAGTTAATCTATCAGTGTAAAAGTCAAGTCAACGTGTCCAGTTATTATGGGTCAAGGGACACTCTCGATATCTCATGTAAAGAGATGGCGGACCACCAGGCGAAACAAGGTGTGATTGATGACAAATATTACTACACTTTCCTTCCACATACAGACTGTATTACTGGCGTAAAGAAAAATGACCATAATAACGGTCACCGGAGACATTATTCCGCAGTACAGCCGAGTAATCCGCGAAAAACCTGACTCCCCCAAATCAAGCTATCCAGACGTCAAGCTACTAACATAACGCACATCCAGCTGCGTCACGACTGTTACCCTTCACATCTTTGTAGGATGAAAGTTCAGTCATCTCCATACTACAAGTTGGCCCAACTGAAATTGCAGCCGTCAGCCATGTGATACTAGGCGGTTCAATCTATAACAGACAATGCCGCAAGTTTCTTAAGGCCTTGATCAGAGTAGGAATTGTCCAAACTACATCTGTAACGGACCTGTTTCAGCAGCTGCCCAGTTTCTGCAAGAAGCAGATATCCAGTTATAAGTTCGACTCAAAGGTTCCAGAGTATGAAGTTGTGATATATGGACTGTGTTGAGTGCATGAATGTATAGAGTGTTTACCTGGAGTTAATGTATTTTCTAATGTCTATGCTATATAGGTGATATTGTGTACCAGATCTGTAGTTACTCACTTCTCTGGCTAAATGGTTAATGCCAAAGGCCAATAAATTATGTTAAAAAAAGTCCCATGCGACGGAAAGATTACACTAATTACCCTCATCAGTTTCACAGGCACTTACTCCATAAGACACTGAGGAGAGGTTTGGAATTTAATCCGGGATACTGGCGCAAAGACTGGTGATCAGGAACTTTGCGCCAGTAACTGTTCTCCCACTGCCGGTCAAATACCGTCAGTCAGAATTTTGCATCACCAGGATTCGAGCCGACTTAACCTTCGAGTCGAGATCAGCCACACAGGCGTGAGTTGTGATCTTGGCTACAGAGTCGACTACCTTTAGTAGTAGAGACCGGAGTAAACTTGAGCTGAAGACAGAATGCAATTGAAATGGTCAGGTCATGTAGCCACATGAATGAGTGATCCACGGACCAAGTCGTGGATAACGGAAGATAAGAAACGACTCACCAGATTGCTTAGTGTGAGAGAGGCAGGCCACAGAAACAGGTTTGATGCATGAGCCGGAGGCTCTTAATGCATGGAGAAGTATGGAGTGGGCGTCGCTTAGCTGCTGCATTTGTTGATGATAATGAGTAATTTCCAGACACGGAGGATTCCAAGTGTGGGTCAGCTTCTCAGTGTAATGTGTAAGTGACACTGAAATGGAAAACGTGTCGCAATATTTCGTGAACCGAATGGATGGTGCTTGGGGAAGCTACTCTGCATTACCGTAACTCGATGAGTGGACATTATGAATGCCTATTGTCCGTGAGCTCCTTGTATTCGGCGGAGTTATTTATTGTCTTCATTAAGGACAGCACCGAAAGACCAGAGCAGAGGGCTAAGACAGTAAAAATACTTACTGCAGAACGCAGTATACAAAATAAGTGCGGTGCGTGCAGAACCCTGCAGTTTTGGACTGCGTTCCGTAGAACGTGCCCATCTCGGCATACAGCCTACTACAAGCGAAAGAACAGCACTGTCTTCTGCACAGCCGGAAACTGAAGAGGTTATCTCGCAAAACGTCTGTCAAGAAGTTTGGGAAAAATATTCCTCCATGACCGAACTTCCACTGCTTTCTCAAGACGGAGTGGGGACTGGTGCGCAATTATGCGGATTGCTCTCCGTTTTTAAATTTTTTTTGTTAGATTTATCGTGTTTAAAATTGTTTAGTCCTTTAACATGAATACTAAAGTATTAATTGGTATATATACTTCTAACTTGACATTACATTAAGAGTCCAAAATAAATTTATATAGCCTCAAATCGTGTGCATAAACGTACCCCGGTATGAAGCAGCTTTATGCACCTACGGGGGCACGTTCGCATACCAGAGAACACAATAATGAGGAAATAAAACACCCTACCAAAATCTGCAAAACATATTTTATTGGCAGTGAACAAAATTACGGGCTTATTTACACCAATAAGTATGGTAAAACACAACACTTTTACTGGCAGTAAGAAAAAATTTTGGCGAACATCCATCTGTTAGTATAACATGTCCTACAAAGAAGTTTGAATGTTGATTAAAGACCTGTTCATCATCAGCGTCAGAGTAGCAAGTCATATACACAAAAAAGTGTTTCCTGTGGCACAATCGTCGTGAGCCCATCTTTTACACCTAAGATCTAGAACTACCCTTAGTTTCTTGTTGATTGGTTGCATCGTTTCAAGCAGTAAATACAAAGGCAATTTTCATCCTCTTCATGAGACTGCTGCAGGTTGTAAGAGAAAGGAAGAAGCATTTACAGCACATTCGATGAGACGAAAGTGCCTGCAAACAGACGCTTTGAAAGGACTTCTTCGTGAGAGGAAAGAGGAAATACAGATTGAGAGACGACATAAGGGGAAGCGGAAATTACGCAGAAGACATGAAATCATGGTGAGTTACCAGGTGAAAGCCTGCCTTTGTGCAGAACGCTGATGATATCAGAATTAGGCCCATCTACATGTTTCCTTTTCTTGCTTTTAGCATTTTTTTGCCCTTACCTGTCCTTGCTCTCATAGAATTAATTCTTTCTGCTTGAGGTTGACTAGATTCAAAGAGGTTTTTTAGTAATCCTTAGCTTTTACTATCCTCTGCCTTAATTTTTTTTAAATGGAATTTCCTGTTGTTGTCGTCCGAAAATTTCCATCACTGGGGTATCATTTAGGAGGCCAACGCAAAATAGTGCTTTAAGGTACACCAACAGAACTGCGAAAACATGCCCCATCCCCATGTTTCGATTATTTTGGTTGGCAGGAGAGCCAACACCGTGTTACTAGAAGGACGCCGAAAGGCACGCGTTTTAGCTCACGCAGGGTGGCGTGAGGTCTGGAACAGGACAAGGAAGTTAGAATTTAAAAAAACGGACGTAGCTGGTGGAATACTTAACTTTAATGTGTTAATGAAGAACGTCGGTCTTGCCGGTACATGATTCACAATATCAATGGTAACTGATAATGGCGCCTTGCTAGGTCGTAGCAAATGACGTAGCTGAAGGCTATGCTAAACTATCGTCTCGGCAAATGAGAGCGTATTTTGTCAGTGAACCATCGCTAGCAAAGTCGGTTGTACAACTGGGGCGAGTGCTAGGAAGTGTCTCTAGACCTGCCGTGTGGCGGCGCTCGGTCTGCAATCACTGATAGTGGCGACACGCGGGTCCGACGTATAGTAACGGACCGCGACCGATTTAAAGGCTACCACCTAGCGAGTGTGGTGTCTGGCGGTGACACCACATCGATTAGGTTAAAAAATACAATAGTTACTTCCAGGCTTTTAAATTACACAAATGTACCTTGTAAAGTGGAGCTATTTCCTGTAAACGAACATAAATTTATGTGTTCACAGTTCTAAGCGGTATGCTCCCTAGCACCTTCGTCATTTGAGTACCAAAATTTACTCAGCTTGCTCAAAAACACAAATATGTTCCTCGCGCTGGTGCCGTGAAATTGTGAGAGACCTTAGGAAATGGCAGTATTAATCTTCTACTGTCGGTAGCGCTCTAGCATGAGTGGTTCCCTAAACCAATTTGATCCTTCTTCTGAATGTGCGTGAAGTTTCGAACAATTCTGATAAATGATAGAGCCGTAATGAACCATCAAAATGTCAGCTGCACGAGAAACTCGGTATAAGCAATGTGCTGCAAGTGAATCCTTGGTTGCGGAAAAAGAAATCATGGTGATCACCCATAAAAGTCTGTATGAAGCGTACGGCAACGATGTAGTTGACTACCATTGGGCGATAGGTGAGGAAGTTTAAAGCCTCAGGAAGTAACGAAGCTGAGCTTATAATCGATCACGTTCGGGACTTCCTGTCACAGCCACTGCTTCGGACATGGCATTATTCGTGCAGACCGGTGCAACAAAAGTCGCTCAACAGCTATCTGTGAGCACTGAAAGTGCATGTGTAATGGATATTCAATGGTATGCTCGAGATGGGTTCCACGAATGCTCACAACATATCACAATATTCAAGAAAAGCCACTGCAACGTGAAGCAGTTTGACAGAGAACCTTTCTGTCACGGAACCTGTGTGCAGCACTTTGAACCGGAAACAACAAGGCAGTCACTGATTGGCACCAGTTACGATCACGAAAAAATTAGGAATTCAAGGCAGGGTCCTCTGCTGGTAACGTCATGAAGACAGTCTTTTGGGACAGCAACGGTGTCACTCTCGTGGATGTGTTGCCAAAAGAGTCAACCATTAATTCAGAGGCGTATGTGAACACTCTGAACAAATTCAAGAAATGTTCCAAACATATACTGTCTGACAAGAATAGAAAAGAAATATTGCTTCTACGCAACAATGTATGGTCACAGGAAAGTCTCAGAACCCAGAAATAAATCGCCAAATTGGATTGGTCATCATTTCCCGGACCTGAGGCCCTCACACTTCCGTTTTCTCTACTACGTGGGACACACTTCTGAAGATGACGAAAGCGTAATTCATGAAGTGAAAATATGGTTTCGTGCATAGAACAAAAGCTCTTAGACAAAGCTGGCGTCAGGTCATACAACGTGACTGAGACTACGCAGAAAAATAGTACATTGAGATAAATATTTACTGATACTGTCACCAAATTCTGAAACTTCAGAATAAAAACGTTCAGAGGAAAAAAGCTGAGGTGCCTTAACAGTTGAACGACCGTCGTACAACAGTTTTCTGCGCCAGTCATTTGTTTATTGTACCATTAGGCGCTTCAGTGGTGGAGAGCTATGTATTCACATGGTCCGCCCCGATATCTGGAGGGTTAGCGTGACGGCCTGCCGTCCTAAGAGGCCCGGGTTCGATTCCCGGCTGGGTCGGGGATTTTCTCCGCTCAGGGACTGGGTGTTGGGTTGTCTTCATCATCATTTCATCGCCATCCGGCGTGCAGGTGGCCCAATGTGGCGTCGAATGTAATAAGACCTGTACCACGGCGACCGGACCTGCCCCGTAAGGGGACTTCCTGGCCAATGACGCCAAACGCTCATTTCCATTTCCATATATTCACATTCTGGGTGCGAAAAGATTTGTGTGCTCTCCACTAACACCAAGAATGCGGTACAGAGCACAGACATTTTTTCCGCCAACAATTACGTGACTTTTCGCTTGAATATGACAATGTGAACCACTGGAACATTTAATGCAATGATAAGTAACTTACGCAGAAAATTATTATACTACAGGCACAAGACTTGTGGGTTTACAAAATAAATGCAAATTTATAAGCTTCAGCTACTTCGGTAATTCATTGAAAATCAGCCTATCCCTTCTGGAAATCGCCATTCTTAGCGAGAAAGAGAGAAAATAATATTCTTATCGAGCTATTTCAGCCAACTGATCTGACGCCATCTGAGACGACTCGACGTTTAGAAACTGGATTTCCTTACAAAGATTTAGTAAAGGCAATTATTGACAAAAAATTACTTTGCCAATTCCGTTTTTTCCTTCATAAAAGCACTGAAAAACAATTTAATTATTTGGTTCAGAAAACGTGAATTACCAGTTGATTGCCGCGTGGAATGGCCGCGTGGTTAGAGGCGCCATGTCACGAATCAGGCGGCCACTCCCGCAGGAGGTTCGAGTCCTCCCTCGGGCATGGGTGTGTGTGTTGTCCTTAGAGTAAGTTAGTTTAAGTAATGGGTAAGTCTAGGGACCGATGACCTCAGCAGTTTTGTCCCACAGGCATTTACACACATTTGAACATTTGAACCAGCTGATTACGTAACATGATGTAAATGCAATGAAAGGAAAAAGAACTCATACTAAGAAGGAATTGTGCGACACACACGAAAGTTGACATGTGTACGAGGTGCGGCTAGAAAAAAACCGGACTGATTCTGGAAAAAACATTTATTTACAATTATTTACAATTTCATGTTATCTCCTTCAATGTACTCTCCTCCTCGGTCTCTACACCGGTCTATACGAATTTTCCACTGTTCATAGCAATGCTGCAGATCATTTTCGGTAAGTCCATACATTACTTCCGTCGCTTTTTCTTTTACTGTTTCAACAGTCTCAAATCTAGTTCCTTTCAAAGCTGACTTGACTTTAGGGAAAAGAAAAAAGTCACAGGGGGCCAAATCAGGTGAGTAGGGTGGATGATCTAAGATGGGAATGTTGTGTTTTGCCAAAAACGTCTTCACTGACAACGCACTGTGAGCTGGGGCATTGTCTTGGTGAAGGTTCCATGATTTTTTTCTCCGCAAATCGTTCCGTTTTCTCCGTACTCGCTCACGTAGGGTAGCCAGGACGCTAATGTAGTAATGCTGATTCACTGTTTGTCCCTCTGGTACCCAATCAATGTGCACAATCCCTTTGATGTCAAAAAAAAAACAATCATCATTGCCTTGAATTTCGATTTTGACATTGGTGCTTTTTTTTGCCGTGGAGAACCAGGAGTTTTCCATTGCATCGATTGGCGTTTAGTTTCGGGATCGTAAGTAAAAAACCACGATTCATCGCAAGTAATAACATTTTGTAAGAAGGTGGGATCACTTTCAATGTTTTCCAGGATGTCAGAACAAATCATTCTTCGGCGTTCCTTCTGTTCAATTGTGAGACACTTTGGAACCATTTTTGAACACACTTTGTTCATGTTGAAACTTTCATGAAGAATCTGCCTAACACTTTCCTTGTCAACTCCTGTTAACTCAGACACTGCTCTGATTGTTAAACGGTGATCTTGTCGAACAAGTTTACCGATTTTTTCAATGTTTGCATCAGTTTTTGCTGACAATGGTCTGCCAGTGCGAGTGTCATCACTGGTGTCTTCGCGGCCATCTTTAAATCGTTTAAACCACTCAAACACTTGTGTTCGCGATAAACAATCATCGCCGTACACTTGTAACATTACAAACGTTTCACTTGCAGATTTTCCTAGTTTGAAACAAAATTTGATGTTAACACGCTGTTATTTCTGTACACTCAACATTTTCCGACGCACAGACAAAACGTCAACTACTTAAAACAGACGCCACGGGCAGACTGAGTGCAGGAGGCAGATGAAACTCGAGCAGTAGGCGGAGCGAGAGTCACGCGACAGGCCACGCGACTTTCAGCCTTATTGCATTCGTTTTATTGTTTCACCAGTACTAGTCCGGTTTTTTTCTAGCCACACCTCGTATTTCTACCTCTGAAAGATGATGCCTATTCCAATTGCGCGCCAGTTGCATAAGAATGGTTCTAGTAACGCTACTATGAGGATGCAAATAAGGTTTGCTTTGAATACACGTTGTAGCTGTTGTGCGTGTTAGTTACCTTTGAGTGGACATGATAAATTGATGTTAGTGAAGAATGCCTTTAAGGCGACACAGATGCCATTACCAATACCTCACTGGGTTTGAACGATGTCGTGTAATAGGGCTACGAGAAGCTGGCTGTTCCTTCTGAGATATTGCAGGAAGACTTATCAGGAATATAGCCACTGTAAATGATTGCTGGCTGCTGTGATCAAGGGAATGTACAGTCGCAAGAAGATCAGGATCTGGGAGTCCATGTGGCACTATGGAGTGGGAAGACCATCGTGTTCGACGTATGGCTCTGGCGCATCGCATTGCATCTGCAGCAGCTATCTCAGCAACAGTTGGCACCACAGTGACCCAATGAACTGTTAAAAACCGGTATTCCAAGGAATTCTCTGAGCCAGCCGCACTGTAGCGCGCATTCCACTGACCCCAAAACACCGCCATTTGCGACTTCAGTAGAGTCAAGCGAAAGCTCATTGGAGGGCAAGGTGGAGGTCTGTTGTGTTTTCTGATGAAAGCTGGTTCTGCCTCGGTGCCAGTGACGGCCGTGTGTTGGTTACGAGGAGGCCAGTTGAGGGCCAGCAGCCAGCCTGTGTCCGAGAAAGAGTGGACCTACACCTAGAGTTGTGATCGGGCTGCGATTTCATATGACAGCAGGAGCACTCTTGTGGTTACCCGATGCAACCTGTCTGCAAATTTCTACGTCACTCTGGTGATACGATCTGTTGTGCTGCCATTCCTGAACAGCATTCCAGGAGGTGTTTTCCAACGGGATAACGCTCGCCCACCACCGCTGTTGTAATGCAACACCTTCTACAGAGCGTCGGCAAGTTTCCTTGGCCTGCTCAGTCACCAGATCTGTCTCCAGTCGAGCACACATGGGACATCACCGGATGATAACTCCAGCGTCATCCTCAACCAGCATTAACTGTCCCTTTATTGACCGACCGAGTAAAACAGGCATGGAACTCCATCCCAAAAACTGACATCCGGCAGCTGTACAACAGAATGCTTGCACGGTTGTATACTTGCATTCAACATTTTGACGGTTACATCAGTTATTAATTTAGCAGCAATTCTCATTTGCAATGGCTTATTACGTAAAGATATGTATTTCCGAATTTTCGTCACTGTATATTAATAATTTTTTGGTGTTTGCAATTTTTTCTGACAGTGTAGACAGATTTATCGGTTTTGTCAGTGAAAAAGTTGCGGATGTAAAAATACTCGCTGATTATTCAAAAAGCCAGTCTCAAATTTTTTTCTGTTTGCTCGACAAGCAGAGAGATTCTGGTCGTATGCGAAGTATGTTAGCGGCAAGAAACAATCAATGCCTTCTCTGCACAATAGCAATGGAGATATTACCGAAGACAGTGCTGCCAAAGCAGAGTTACTAAACACAGCCTTCCGAAATGCCTTCACAAAAGAAGACGAAGTAAGTATTCCAGAATTCGAATCGAGGACAGCTGCCAACATGAGTTAACGTAGAAGTAAATGTCATCGGAGTAGTGAAGTAACTTAAAAAAAAAAAAATGTTCAAATGGCTCTGAGCAGTATGGGACTTAACTTCTGAGGTCATCAGTCCCCTAGAACTTAGAACTACTTAAACCTAACTAACCTAAGGACATCACACACATCCATGCCCTAAGCAGGATCTGAACCTGCGACCGTAGCGGTCGCGCGGTTCCAGACTGTAGGGCCTAGAACCACTCGGCCACCCTGGCCGGCCAAGCAACTTAAATCCCTTAATAAAAGCAAGTCTTCTGGTCCAGACTGTATACCAATTAGGTTCCTTTCGGAGTATGCTGATGCATTAGCTCCATACTTAATAATCGTGTACAACCGTTCGCTGGACGAAAAATCCATACCCAAAGACTGGAAAGTTGCACAGGTCACACCAATATTCAAGAAAGGTAGTAGGAGTAATCCACTAAATTACAGGCCCATTACGTTAACGTCGATATACAGCAGTATTTTAGAACAGATATTGTGTTCGAACATAATGAATTACCTCGAAGAAAACGGTCTATTGACACATAGTCAACATGGGTTTAGAAAACATCATTCTTGTGAAACACAACTAGCTCTTTATTCACATGAAGTGCTCAGTGCTATTGACAAGGGATTTCAGATCGATTCCGTATTTCTGCATTTCCGGAAGGCTTTTGACATTGTATCACACAAGCGACTCGTAGTGAAATTGCGTGCTTATGGAATATCGTCTCAGTTATGTGACTGGGTTTGTAATTTCCTGTCAGAGAGGTCACAGTTAGTAGTAAGTGACGGAAAGTCATGGAATAAAACAGAAATGATTTCTGGCGTTCGCCAAGATTGTGTTATAGGCCCTTTGCTGTTCGTTATCCGTATAAACGATTTGGGAGACAATCTGAGCAGCCGTCTTCGGTTGTTTGCAGATGGCGCTGTCGTTTATCGACTAATAAAGTCAACAGAAGATCAAAACAAACTGCAAAACGATTTAGAAGAAATATCGGAATGGTGCTAAAAGTGTCAGTTGACCTTAAATGACAAAAAGTGTGAGGTCATTCACATCAATGCTAAAAGGAACTCGTTAAACTTCGGTTACACGATAAATCAGTCTAATCTAAATGCCGTAAATTCAACTAAATACCTAGGTATAATTACGAACAACTTAAATTGGAAGGAACACACAGAAAATGTTGTGGGGAAGGCTAACCAAAGACTGCGTTTTATTGGCAAGACACTTAGAAAATGTAACAGACCTACTAAGGAGACTACCTACACTACGCTTGTCCGTCCTCTTTTAGAATACTGCTGCTCGGTGGGGATCCTTACCAGATAGCACTGACGGAGTACATCGAAAATGTTCAAAGAAAGGCAGCACGTTTTGTATTATCGCGAAATATGGGGGTAGAGTCACAGAAATGATACAGGATTTGGGCTGCAAAACATTAAAAGAAAGACGTTTTTCGTTGCGACGGAATCTTCTCACGAAATTCCAATCACCAACTTTCTCCTCCGAATGCGAAAATATTTTGTTGACACCGACTTACATAGGGAGGAACGATCACCAAGATAGAATAGGGGAAAACAGAGCTCGTACGGAAAGATATAGGTGTTCATTCTTTCCGCGTGCTGTACGAGATTGGAATAATAGAGAATTGTGAAGGTGGTTCGATGAACCCTCTGCCAGGCACTTAAATGTGATTTGCAGAGTATTCATGTAGATGTAGATATATGTAGAAGCAGGATAGAAAGAAAGATTCAACTTTGAGTGTAAATGAATAGCACATTCTGTTTCGAAATATAGTGTCTCGTCCAGGCTCGATAACCGATTGTACCACGTGGTGCGTAAAATCAATCACTTTTCATCGTTAAGAGATGCCGTGACCAGTGGAGGTGAAAGCTTGCATTTGTAGAGGAGTCGCGCAACCCGCTGTGATTAGCAACGGTCAGAGGCTGCTTAAGTGTACTTTGTATGCTGTTAGTGTTTACCCGACAAATCCGTGAAATTGCAGATATCATCTGGTGGGAGATACCCGCCGGAATGTACGTGAGTGGAATGAAATTGTAAGTTCATAGCCCTCGCACTTGTTCGCAGCTGATGGGTGTCGCTAGGAATGGAGATGACGGACTGACGTCACACCGTTACCTCGGAGCTTGAGAGTTCCTTGTTTCTATTAAAGGAATGCAAACGGCTAAGGTATGTTATCGCACTCGCGATGTTATATGAAACAGCTTCACAAAGTTGTACGCAAGTAACACGGATGTATACCCTAATCGATTATTATATTCGCACAGGAAACGTATTCGCAGCTGCGAATAGTGATAACTGTTAGCTGTATTAGGAAATGACGACATAGAAAATGTATGCTGCACCGGGACTCGAACCCGGATTTCCTACCTTATTCGCTTTGGCTACCCATGCAAGATTCACGACCAGACCAAAACTTCCAAACGTCGTTGTTGCTGCGTCACAACCTGTACTCTTACACGCATGAAACCTCTGCAATGCACTTAATTGTGAATTACAGAGTAATCATGTAGATGTAGATGTAGAAATCTATCTCTAGATGACTTTACGCAGCAGGGAACTCCACTCTTCTCACAAACGAGACAAGTGTTTTTACCGGTGCACCACGTCGATCAGTGCTAAATTAAGGACATTTAATTTGTTCTCTCCAAAACAACAACATTGAAAGTATTGTCATGCCTAACTTAACTACATTATTTCGTTCGGGGACTGTCTGAGAAGTGAGGAGCATTACAAATAAAACAGTTTCTGCGTCAATCACTTGTTTATTTTAACGATACGCGTTTCGATGGTTGACACCATCGTCCTCAGGTGGAGAATTGTTTATTTACATGGCTGGTGTTGGTGAAGAGTACAAACGTCTATTTACGGTCGCTGACCAAATGCGGTATATATTATCTTGCGTCTTTTGATAATGATAACAATTGTTGATTTAGCAAAAGCAGTGAATTGAAGCTTATTGGGACGGTAGATTTGTAAAATGTCTGTATACTGTTGCATGATGTATGGAGAAGACATAACATCAGACAATAGTAAGCAGACCTTTTACAACTCTACTCTCCCTACAAGTGCAACTCACTGTCAGAAATTCATGTTATTAACCTCTAAAGTGCCTTTTCGAAATCAACAATTTTTATCATTAGCAAAAGACGTAAAATAACCTACATTTCCCGTGGTCTGCGACTGTAAAAATACGTCTGTGTTCTTCACCAATATCAGCCATGCAAATAAACAGTTCTCCACCTAAAGATAATGGTGTGAACCATCGAAACGCGTAGTGGAAAATAAACAAGTGATTGAAACGTCACTTGCATATCGATAAATTACATTACGCCACACCTGATTAGATATATAATTAGCGCTCAGTTGCACACCCATTTTTACAGGCACCCGTTATGTCTCCGTGATTCTAGATGTACAAATGAATTTCGAATATTAACCAAACTGAGCGCCCACGTCAAGAAACAGTGTACAGGAAAACACAGTGAACAATTCCATCAGAAAATCAGAGATGTCGTAATGTCGTTAAAGCCATAGGCTTACTTTATGAGGGGAGGTTCAATATCCATTCACAGCGTGACGAAAGAGATTTCCACTATTTATCCAAATCCCTACAGGTTATTCCTCCAAAAGACCAACGACACCTGAGCTAGCACTCCATCAACCAGACTTGCCCTCCCTTCCTGCCACTCTTTCGTACTCAAATTCTCATTTTTGCCTCTCATTGACATTGTTCAGAAGGCTAGTATAACGCCGCACAAAAAATCTTTATTTTCTCTGATAGTACATATACAGGCTGTAACGGGTAGAGAGGCCGACAATTCTGCTGGCGACAGAGGACGGTGTACGGAACAACGTTACATCAGTATTTACGTTATTTGCAGTCTAATAATTATAGCTATAACAAGTCACATGGTTTTAGGTGGGATAGTACGTCCAAGTATATGTGGCATGAGCGAGCCATTAATACTTATTTTCTCCTTGACACAAGACCGGTTGGACACAAAATGGTTAGTTTATACTGCGAGGCGTACTGCATTTAGTGTTTGAGTTAAGACTTGCAGAAAACTTCAGTTCGTAAAGTTCGAGACGTGTTACAAACACTAGACGCAGAGAAAAAAGAACCAATGTTTTGATGAGTGTATATATTAACATGGCACATATAGAAATATCTGCACTTACACCCGTTACATGCTGTATTCTTCTTTAACACACAGAAAAACTCGTAATTACAAGTTAATTGAATTTATGATATCTACAAAGCACAGAAAATCACAGACATACACTACTGGCAATTAAAATAGCTACACCAAGAAGAATGTAGATGATAAACGGGAATTCATTGGACAAATATATTATACTAGAAATGACATGTGATTACATTTTCAAGCAATTTGGGTGCATAGATCGTGAGAAATCAGTACCCAGAACAACCACCTCTGGCCAAAATAACGGCCTTGATACGCCTGGGCATTGAGTCAAACAGAGCTTGGATGGCGTGTACAGGTACAGCTGCCCATGCAGCTTCAACACGATACCACAGTTCATCAAGAGTAGTGACTGGCGTATTGTGACGAGCCAGTTGCTCGGCAACCATTGACCAGACGTTTTCAGTTGGTGAGAAATCTGGAGAATGTGCTGGCCAGGGCAGCAGTCGAACATTTTCTGTATCTAGAAAGGCCCGTACAGGACCTGCAACATGCGGTCGTGCATTATCCTGCTGAAATGTAGGGTTTCGCAGGGATCGAATGAAGGGTAGAACCATAGGTCGTAACATATCTGAAATGTAACGTCCACTGTTCATCGTGCCGTCAATGCGAACAAGAGGTGACCGAGACGTGTAACCAATGGCAGCACCCCATACCATCACGCCGGGTGATACTCCAGTATGGCGATGACGAATACACGCTTCCATTGTGCGTTCACCGCGATGTCGCCAAACACGGATGCGACCATCATGATGCTGTAAATAGAACCTGGATTCATTCGAAAAAATGACGGTTTGCCATTCGTGCACCCAGGTTCGTCGTTGAGTACACCATCGCAGGCGCTCCTGTCTGTGATGCAGCGTCAAGGGTAACCGCAGCCATGGTCTCCGAGCTGATAGCCCATGCTGCTGCAAATGTCGTCGAACTGTTCGCGCAGATGGTTGTCGTCTTGCAAATGTCCCCATCTGTTGACTCACGGATCGAGACGTGGCTTATCATGCGGATAAGATGCCTGTCATCTCGACTGCTAGTATACGAGGCCGTTGGGATCGAGCACGGCGTTCCGTATTTCCCTCCTGAACCCACCGATTCCATATTCTGCTAACAGTCATTGGATCTCGACCAACGCGAGCAGCAATGTCGCGATACGATAAACCGCAATCGCGATAGGCTACAATCCGACCTTTATCAAAGTCGGAAACGTGATGGTACGAATTTCTCCTCCTTACACGAGGCATCACAACAACGTTTCACCAGGCAACGCCGGTCAACTGCTGTTTGTGTATGAGAAATCGGTTGGAAACTTTCCTCATGTCAGCACGTTGTAGGTGTCGCCACCGGCGCCAACCTTGTGTGAATGCTCTGAAAAGCTCATCATTTGCATATCACAGCATCTTCTTCCTGTCGGTTAAATTTCGCGTCTGTAGCACGCCATCTTAGTGGTGTAGCAATTTTAATGGCCAGTAGTGTATATCCAACTACTAAATGTGTTCATTTGATGTCTCATGTTTTAAATTTACAGTATTTCGAAGCTCAGGAAGTCACAAATATCCAACTGCTCAACATATTCAATTAATGTCTGTGTACACATCTGAATCGCCAGCAAATGATCGTTTTGGGCACGCACACAGGGAAAAGCGTTGCATCTTGCAACGATTTTCACACTTTCGTCCCGTAATAATAAAATCTTAATAAGCTTAACTTACAGTATTATCTTATTCCATATTGTTGAAATGATAGAATTCACTTTATGTGTGCTAGAGTCTTTTCCTGAAATTATAAAAACTACTCCAGAAAAGACCTACACGTCATTCTAAAATCACTAGACCGAAACACCGACCAGGAAGCATCGTGTGCTTCTGGGTGCACTGTCCCCCAGGTGCAACACTCCCCCTGCGATGTGTTGAACAATTTACGGTTTGCAAGACAGTCACAACTGGGCCATGTTATTGATCTCGGTTTGTACACTGAGTCAGTGCGTCTTCTGCTATTTGCGCTTTCAGTGCTCCTCAAAAGTAGGTGGCCATTATGAGATGCAGGACATTTTAAGCTGTTCTGAGGTACCAGTTTTCTGACATATTTCTGCCCATTAATCTGCTATTATTACTACGTTGTCCATCAAAAATTTCGCACTGTCTAGAGATGGATGAAGGGAGCGAAGTCTGTACAGGAATGTCATCGTGTGGAGGGAAATAAGGATTGGCATCTATGTTTGTGAACTCCCGCTTGAAAGCAGATTCTCGCCCAAAAATGGAAGAGCTATGTGCCTGAGAATAGACAAAGTTGGATTGTTTCTGATTGTTCCTTTGATGGCACGCAAAATTTGGATGAGCTATGTGTTAACGCGTCTGCTGTGTGGGCTTTTGACGAAACAGCTTCCAATAGGAGCAGGTTGTCTCGCCTATGATGACTTTTATGGACACTGAGCAAGGCCTCTGTAGCAATTAACACAAGTTCGTGAGCACGAATCCAGAAAAACTAAGCGGTTTCGCTTGTTCATCAGATACAAAAGGTCACACACAGCAGATCCATTGTGTGTTGATCTACATCTACATTACATGGATACTCCGCAACCCACACTTAAGTGCTTGGCAGAGGATTCTTCAAACCACCTTCATAATAATACTCTATTGTTCCAGTCCCGATCAGCGCGAAGGAAAAGCAAACACTTATATCTTTTCCCTATTTTATTTTGATGCTTGTTTCTCCCTATGTAGGTCGGCGTTAACGAAATATTTTCACATTCGGAGGAGAAAATTGGTGATCAAAATTTCGTGGGAAGATTCCGCCGCAACGAAAAGCGCCTTTCTTTTAATGATGTCATCCCCGGTTCCTGTATCGTGTCAGTGGAATTCTCTCCCCTATTTCGCGATAATACAAAATGTGCTCCTCTTCTTTAAACTTTCTCGATGTACTCCATTAACCCTATCTGGTAAGGATCCCAGACTGGCGCAGCAGTACTCCAGAAGAGGACGGACAAGCCTAGTTTAACCAATCGCTTTAGTATATCTGTTGCATTTTCTAAGTGTTCTGACAATAAAACGCAGTCTTTGGTTTGCCTTTCCCACAACATTTTCTATGTGTTCTTTCCTATTTACGTTGTTCGTAACCGTAATTTGTAGGTATTTAGCTGAATTTATGGCTTTTGACAGATTCATCATGTAAACGATTACCAGTGTTGTCGTTGTTGTTATTATTGTAATGATTTCTACAGATGCTTTAGTGCAGGTGTCCATGCTTCACACATAAACAAAAGTGCTGCATCACTCCGAATTGTCGAACAGGTATTTTCCTACTGTGACAATTCCTGTAGCGTTGGGAAGGCCTCCTCTGAGCGCTATCCACAGATATAACGCTGTAGTCAAATCAATGGCAGCATTTCACTTGAAAGTAAAGCAACAGTAGGAACGCACTAGAGACGTCTGTGGAACTATAAAGTTAACATTCATCGTGCCAAAAAGTACAATCGCGACCAATATCGGGTCGGCATCGTCACGTTACACGCAGAAAGCCAGAGAAGTCCCTCAACATGTGCCCCAGAGTCAAAGTGATGCGGTGTGGATATGGAACCGATTCCCGTTGACAGCTTGTGTTGAGGACTTACACCGACAGGCTGTCGACGTTCGACATGTGCACAAAATGATCTATATCTAGGACTATTGAACCAAAGGAACTCTGGGCTTAGCGCTCCAGAACTGAATTCGACGTCCGAAGAGGGTACAGAACATCATGTATCGCATCAAACCATTAGGAGACTATTCCATGATGCGAATCTCCATTCGCGACGACCATAGCGAGCAACACGTCGTACACAACACAATGGACTCCGTTACAGAGCGCCAAAACGTCATGCAGAATGATCTTCTCGGTTTTCAAGCCATGTCAATTAGAATAAAATTCTCGAGCTTTCGATGGCTAGCTCCGTCGTCGTCAGGAGTAAAACTGCTGACTGCCAGGTCTGTTTTTTTCCTTTATTGTAATTTCGTGCCTCTGCCCCATATGGGCACCCCAAGAAAAGAGGGGGATATAAAAATACAGTAAATGGAGATAGTGGAAGTTAAAATATACAGTAACACAGGAACATTCACTGGGGCCGGGACTGGCACTATTTCCCGGTTATATAACTACGATTACGGTCGCTGGCACCAATCAGAGAGAGTCGAAACGACGCGTGTGCGGAAGGTGAGTTGGACAGCTCATAGCGGTTCTGGCTCGCCGCGGGACCGAGGCCTGCGAGACAGACAGGCCGCTGCGCGTGTGCCACGAAGGTAGGCCTGCGCTCGCTCGCTCGCTCAGCTTAGCAGACAAACTACGTTTTTACACCAGTTAACTCGTAACTAGATGTCTACGTACAAGCAAGAATTGCATCTTCAACTGGAATCCGCTATTATGGAGTCTTACTGTTATTAGTCCTTCATTGATGGGATATCCATAATCCTACTCATAATTTGTTACGGCTGTACTAGGATACAATAAAATTAAAAACATGTCAAAATAATTATCAGTTTCATAAGGCATCACTTCTTGTGTGAAATGAGGACTGTTAAGCAGAAGAGACTAATTGCTATAAAAAAGCCGTTATACCATTTATATCGAGCATTGAACTTAAATTTTGTTGTAGTACTGTCAATGAGTAAGACTTCATAGTAGCAGATTGCAATAGAAGATGCATTTCTCGTTAGTACGTACACGCCCAACTGCGAGTTAACAGGTTTGGAAACGCATTTTGTCTGCTGAGTTGAGCAAGCGGGCAATTTCAGGCCTACCTCCGCGACGTCCGCGCCACGGCCTGTCTGTCTCGTGGGTCTCGCGGGGGATTGTGACGTCACGTATCGCGACGGGCTGGCGCCACGTTTGAAACTGCCGCGCCGTCTCCCTATAAGCGTTAACTGTCCGCCGTTGCTTCCTTTCGACATCAAAAGCCCGCCCCCACACCCAAGTCAATGTGCAGCTCTAGTCTCTGTTGAAATTGTCGCTGTTCATTCTAATTCCAGCCGCCTCTCTTACAACTGAGTCCCAGTATGTTGACGCATGAGCCAAGACTCTTGTGTTCTCAAACTGTATTTCGTGTCCATTTTCGAGGCAATGCTCAGCTATCGCCGACTTGTCGAGTTCCCTTTGCTCAATGTGTCTCTTATGGTCGTAAGAACGCTCCGCAACTGTGCGAATTGTCTGGCCTATATAGATGCTGCTGCATTCGCTAGGGACGCCTTGCACACCGGGCACACAAAGAGCTATGTCGTCTTTAACAGGGCGCAACAAATCTCGCATCTTGGGGGCGGACCGGAACACTGCTCTCAATCCATGCCTCTGCAGTAGACGTCCTAACTTGCTGCTCGTTGCTCCACAGTATGGCAGGAAAGCCGTCGGCTTGGCTTCTTCTGCCGATTCACAAGGCGTCCTTCTTCGGTGACGCCTGAAAGAGTTTGCAATTTCTCTTTTATTGTAGCTGTTCTCCCTCAACATATGCCTCAAGTACGGTAATTCGGACTGTAAGTGGTCGTTCGTCACAAATAACTTTAGCTCTGTGTATTGATGTGTTGAGGACCACTTTAATGTGTACAGGATGGTGAAAACTACCGTAGTTCAAATATCGGTCAGTGTGCATCGGTTTCCTGTACACTGAATGACCAAGCCGGTCTCCTGGCCACTCTTGCAGTGACGATCCCGCATAAGTCGAGCAGAGGACGTGGCCGTTGTCGTCATCCAAACATTGCTCGTTTCAATCGATACCACGCATGTTCGACTGGGTTAATGTCCGGGCAGCAGGCACGCCACCTTATGCTCGTGCTCCTAGTATGCTGAAGGGACGTGTTCGCGAGAACGGTACGACGAGCACGCATAATCCATCAAGATGAAGGTGTTACCAAAATGTTACCGATACGGTCTCATTATTGGTAGCAAAGCTTTGTTCCTGTGACGTAGAACAGTGAGATTGTATTGGTTAAAGAACTTTGTCCCTGTAACGTAGACCAGAGTTCAGAGCCTGCTCCTCAAAGTGCTCGTGACTCGCAGACATTTGTTGAAACGCTCACGAAAATGAAAATAGGTCTAAAGGACGTAATGGTTATTCTGGACGTGGTGTCAATCTTTACGAGGGTGCCAGTACAAGACACACTGGATCTTTTAACCCAATAATTTCCACCTGGAGGAGTCAAGTTGTTCTGTCATGCTATATCGACGACGTACTTCTTGTACCGCGACGAATATTATGAAATGACGGATGGCACAGCAATGGTCTCGTCACTGTCTCTTGCAGTGGCGAATTTCTTCATGGAGCACTTCGAGGAGCGGACTCAGAACTCTGCGGTGTTGCGTCCGTCTTTCTTCCTTAGGTACGTCGATGACACTTACCTGATATGGACTCAAGGTGAAAGTACACTGAAGCAGTTCGTGGATCACGTGAACGGTGTCCACCCCAACGTCTTCAGGACAGCTTTCTTGTGTACAGGGTGCTGAAAACTACCGGAGTTCAAATATCTATCAGTGGCTTGAGGAACATTATAGTGAATTCACGTTCATGTCTCGGCGGCCTAATTCGCTTGATGTGAATCCCATGGAACTCTTCTGGGTTGCTATCGGGTGCCATCACCGAGTACTCATAACAGCGGCCAGTTATTTATGCGAATTACGTGACCTGTGTGTAGACATCGAATGCCAAATTCCTCCACAAACCTATTAACAAACTATCGGATTCCTGACACGCATAATTAGTATAAAGCTGTTAAGCAGGTGGTCACAATGTTTTGGCTCATCAGTGTACATTTCCATGCATTATTGCTTGCAGCTTCTAACTTTTGACTGTAATATTTACACTTACCTGTTGTTGAACAGAAATTTAATGAGAATTACGAATATAAAATACAAAGAAGTAAATAAATGTCAAATGTATAGGTTAGAAGGTAAGGTCAGCCACTTACCTGGTGTATCTGTAAGACCGCAATAAACTCTTACTGTACTATGAGATATTAAATGCACTTCGTAATTTATGTAAGCTCATTAGGCCGTGGTAGCAATAGGTAAATCACAATTCAAGGTGACGATGACAAATATGTTTTTCGTTTCGGAAAGTATACTCGTTTAGAAAAGTCATCTTGTCCAATGGGTAGAGATAATGAACTACCACAGTGGTCACAGTTATTATCTATACAAGCTATATACAAATTACCTATTTAATAACTATTTAAAACAAATAAAGTGGTATTTGAAATAAGATAATATGAAAAGGGAGTCTTTCATTCGTCATTAATAAGTTATCCTCGTAAAATGTAGGTATCAAGCTGGTTATCCATGATCGCTATGGTAGTTAAAAGTCCCATTTATATTCAAATTTTCCATAAATGGTAATATTTAGAGCAAAATCGGTATGCAAAGTCAGAAGCCTGTTAAAAACCCTTTATAACGGTACCTTGTTCATCCCTGTACAATTAGTATGAGTTGAGAAAAAGGGATGTTGGCTTGAGAAACAATATACAGAATGTTTATAATTAAACTTGCCATATTTAACACGTTCTAACACGGAAACTAATTACAGTACGAGTACCAAACTTGGTAACATTAATGTCCAGAGTATGGAGTGCACGATTTCCATACGTCACAGTGCCACCGTCCAGTTCCAACTATGGCCACCAGACGCTGTGATCAGTCATCGTGATTCATAATCTCACACACCTGACCAGTCACTGTGCACTTGTTGATGTGCCTGCATGAGTTTGGACAAAAGGAGCAGGGCGCTATTGGTGATGCTCTGTTATCAAAACAACAGCAATGCTGAAGCTGCATTTCGAGAATATCGCCGGCTGAAAAGATTACGGTAGAGTCCTCTTTCTCCACCTCCTGTGCAGAGCATGATGAAGAAGTTTGAATCAAGTGGGGAACTGGGCGTCGCTCCGGGAAGAGGCCGACGACCGGTTGCACCGCAGGTGATTGACAAAATCGCTCTTGTTATGGGAGACAACGCTGCTCGCAATCCTGGTCGTCAGGCTGTGTCACTACAGTTGAACATCACGTGGCCCACTGTACGGAAGGTGTTTCGAACCATTCTCAAAAGGTATCCGTACAAGATCCATATCGCGCAGGAGCTTGCACCACAGGACGCACAACGACGTGTTGACTTCGCTCTGCACTTTCTGGCTTGAAGGTCACGAAGGCTGGCCCTGGACCATCCTATGCACAGATGAAGCTCATTTTTCTCTGGCGTGGGAAGTGAACATACAGAACTGCCGAGTGTGGCAATCGTCACCTCCAGCCAGTGTGGATGGAGTTCCTGTGTATGGTGAACGTGCCACCGTATGGTGTGGCCCCACGGCTGCGTTTCTCATTGGCCCATTCTTTTCTGAACAGATTGGCGCTCAGTGACCAAAGATGTGCAGTATGACTGTCAGCGTTACTGCGATATTGTTCGCCAGCATGTCATACCTGCCCTACAGGAGAGAGACGCATCGAACTCAACAGTGTTCATGCAAGATGGAACCCACCGTATCACCTGAAAATCACCTGCTTTTCCGAAGCACATTATCAGCCGAATTATCAGCCGATCGTTTGCAAATGCTTGACTGGCACGATCACCTGATCTCACTCCCTGTGGTTTCTGGTTGTGCTGATCTGAAGCGCAGCGTATCAAGAGAAGTAGCCAGCATACCTACAGACATGCTTCGTTCTGCTGTGCAGAATGCAATCCTGCGCTTTCAGACTCTTCTGGACATTGATGGGTGCCATTTTGAGCCCATTTTGTAGCAGCAATGGTACCGGTATGTAATGGTATGATGTACCGTAGCAGCACATTACAAGTGTTTCAGTTGAATTGATTCTGGGTTATTTCCCTACCACATATACTTGAAATTAATGCTACCGAGTTTGGTATTCGTACGGTAATTAGTTTCCGTGTTGTAACGTGTCTAATAGGGGAAGTTTACTTATAACCACCCGGTATGTGATAAATAATCGTACCAACGTACACACAACGATTATAATTTTGCCTTTGTCCTTTTCCTGTTTCTGCCACGTTTCCTACATCACAAACGAGAGTCATACCAAGTCCACTTCTGGGCACAGAACATTTCTCTATGTTGTTGTGGTCTTCAGTCCTGAGACTGGTTTGATGCAGCTCTCCATGCTACTCTATCCTGCGCAAGCTTCTTCATCTCCCAGTACTTACTGCAACCTACATCCATCTGAATCTGCTTAATGTATTCATCTCTTGGTCTCCCTCTACGATTTTTACCCTCCGCGCTGCCCTCCAATGCTAACTTTGTGATCCCTTGATGCCTCAGAACATGTCCTACCAAGCAATCCCTTCTTGTTGTCAAGTTGTGCCACAAACTCCTCTTCTCCCCAATTCTATTCAATACCTCCTCATTAGTTATGTGATCTACCCATCTAATCTTCAGCATTCTTCTGTAGCACCACATTTCGAAAGCTTGTATTCTCTTCTTGTCCAAACTATTTATCGTCTATGTTTCACTTCCATACATGGCCACACTCCATACAAATACTTTCAGAAACGACTTCCTGACACTTAAGTTTATACTCAACGCTAACAAATTTCTCTTCTTCAGAAACGCTTTCGTTGCCATTGCCAGTCTACATTTTATATCCTCTCTACTTCGACCATCATCAGTTATTATGCTCCCCAAATAGCAAAACTCCTTTACTACTTTATGCGTCTCATTTCCTAATCTAATTCCCTCAGCATCACCCGACTTAATTCGACTACATTCCACTATCCTCGTTTTGCTTTTGTTGATGTTCATCTTTTACCCTCCTTTCAAGACACTGTCCATTCAGTTCAACTGCTCTTCCAAGTCCTTTGCTGTCTCTGACAGAATTACAATGTCATCGGCGAACCTCAGAGTTTTTATTTCTTCTCCATGGATTTTAATACCTACTCCGAATTTTTCTTTTGTTTCCTTTACTGCTTGCACAATATACAGATTGAATAACATCGGGGAGACGCTACAACCCTGTCTCATTCCCTTCCCAACCACTGCTTCCCTTTCATGCCCCTCGACTCTTATAACTGTCATCTGGTTTCTGTACAAATTGTAAATAGCATTTCGCTCCCTGTATTTTACCCCTGCCACCTTTAGAGTTTGAAAGAGAGTATTCCAGTCAACATTGTCAAAAGCTTTGTCTAAGTCTACAAATGCTAGAAACGTAGGTTTGCGTTTCCTTAATCTTTCTTCTAAGATAAGTCGTAAGGTCAGTATTGCCTCACGTGTTCCAACATTTCTATGGAATCCAAACTGATGTTCCCCGAGGTCGGTTCTACCAGTTTTTCCATTCGTCTGTAAAGAATTCGCTTTAATATTTTGCAGCTGTGACTTATTAAACTGATAGTTCAGTAATTTTCACATCTGTCAACAACTGCTTTCTTTGGGATTGGAATTATTATATTCTCTTGAAGTCTGAGGATATTTCTCCTGTCTCATACATCTTGCTCACCAGATGGTAGAGTTTTGTTAGGCCTGGCTCTGCCAGGACTGTCAGTAGTTCCAATGGAATGTTGTCTACTCCCAGGGCCTTGTTTCGACATATGTCCTTCAATGCTCTGTCAAACTCTTCACGCCGTATCATATCTCCTATTTCACCCTCATCTACATTCTCTTCCATTTCTATAATATTGTCCTCAAGAACATTGCCCTTGTGCAGACCCTCTATATACTCCTTCGACCTTTCTGCTTTCCCCTCTTCGCTTAGAACTGGGTTTCCATCTGAGCTCTTGATATTCATGCTGTTAGAAACGTCCAACGACAGGAGTAAAACGATCTCATGGAGCCGTTGCTTCGGCGCTTCCGCCAGCACTCCAGTTTGGCAGCGTGTTTCTCGAGGGCCGACTCACCCGTTACGGGTCCTGTCAGGTCAGCAGACGCCGGACATAGGCGCCGCCCCGCTCCCCGAGTCCTCGAGGTGATCCCCCGTGTCGCCGACGAGTCGCACCTCGCCGGCCCCGCTACGCAACAGCTCGCGCCTGACGGCCGCCACAAAGGCGATTCCGGCCGCTTTTTGTAATCTCCGCAGTGCGCCGGTCCGGCCCTTTGAGAGACGCTTTCATTAAGTTTGTTAATGAAATTAGGCGGTCGGGCGATGGCCGCGGCAGTGACTGCGCAGTTTTCGGCCGCGGCGCCGACTGCTTAATCCCGTGGCGCCGCGCTCGCCCGGTCTGGCCCACACCTAAATTGACGGCTCCTCTCGTAGACCGCAGACGGGGAAAAAAGCTGACCGGCAATTAATCCCTCGGCACCCAGACACCACTCAGCGCTCCCACCTCTAGAGAGCACA
The DNA here is from genome assembly GCF_021461395.2 of Schistocerca americana. Taxonomy (NCBI): domain Eukaryota; kingdom Metazoa; phylum Arthropoda; class Insecta; order Orthoptera; family Acrididae; genus Schistocerca; species Schistocerca americana. The sequence continues at coordinate 425,113,593 of NC_060122.1, forward strand.
GCTTCGCCATCACCTTCATATTTTTCTTCGAATTTCCAGGCAGTGACAGCGTACCTGCATCATGTCGTGTGCGTATCGTGTCATTGGTCCGAACTGTGATCTTGTGACTAGTAAAACCGCCGTAGGCTACAGTAGACTACGGTATGCAAGCGAAGACTACGGTAGTCTTCCTTGTAGCTTTCATCAGGTAAGATTGCAACTGCGTTACCTGTACGTTAGGTGTGTTGCATACCTATAGGGCGTTACCTCATTTCGATTGCTTAGCGTATGTGATCAGTTTCTTACAAGGTACCTCTAGAAACAGGGAGCGGTGAACTGTCTGAGTAAGGAAAAGGGCCGCGTAACCTACGGAACATTCTTGTTTTGCATAGCTACCCCGCTATCTGTTCCTTAACAATAAACAGTATTCATAGAAAAATTGAAACTGTCAATGTTTAAGTCCGATTTTATTCTAAAATTCTTGATCTGTAACGTGAAACAGAGGGATGTTGTAAAAATAAAAAAAAGCATTACAGATTTATTATATAGCGCTTTAATACTCAATTTCCTAAAAAAAGATAAAATTTAAAAAAACACACAAAACAAAAATATATCGAACATCGCTTCAATACTTTGTCGAGCTTATCTAGAACATATTTGTGTTATTGCTAAACAAGTTTCGCACTTATCACTAAGGTCACAATAAACTATTACTATACTTTGAGATTTTAATTGCATTTCGTACTTTGTGTGAGCACGTTATGCCGTGGTAGCAATAGGTAAACCACAATCGAAGGTTACAATGAGAAATATGCTTGTCGTTTCTAAAAGTACATTCGTTTAGAAAAGTCATCTTGTCTGACGGGCAGGGATAACGAACTACCACAGTGGCCATGGTTATTATCTATGACAATGCTGTATAGAAATTAACCAGTTAATAAGTACTTTTAAACAAATATAATGATATTTGTAATAAGATAATATGAAAAGGGAGTCTCTTTTGTGTCATTAATAAGTTACCTTCGTAAAATGTAGGTATCAAGCTGCTCTTGCCTTTGGTCATGATGGAGAAATTTCTAATGAGCACAAAAGAACAATAATAATTAAATCGGTTATTTTTGTTTGCGCATGTTAACTTTACTTGCGTCAAAAGACTCTGATTTGATTATATAGAAACGTAGAATGTACACAAGCAGGGAATTTTTATTACTTGTAAAACACAATTTATGTTATGTCAGGATACTAAATACACAGTGGACTAACACTTAAAGACGTGCAGTTCTAAGAAAGGGGGAAAACAAACATATAAATAAACAAAAAACAAAGAGAAGCCGTCGGCTCTCAGTTCCTCTCCAACACATTCATGTTGCTGTCTATACCAATGCTGCCGATATAGCGGTAATCCTACCACTCACTACGTCATTTACGTACTGTAGCCAAAATAATACCGAACCATAGCTGTGGCAGAACACTATTCTACTTGCGACGCATTATCATTTATGCTCGCGGGACACACACACACACTGCCTCACTTGCCTCACTAAACAAAAAACAAAACAAAAAAAAAAAAAAAACACAAAAAAAACATCCAGAAGACATGGTCGACTGTCAACATAACTTCGTACATATCACTCCATCGTAGGGTATGTAAATGATTAGAGCAGCAGTGCTCTTTGACAACTAGAGCGGCGACCAGAATGCATTCATGTTGTTCGTGCTTAGTGTTACCAGGCCTGATAGGGTGTATGAAGCGTGAGATGTTGCGTGATCACTGTGAACGACACGCACGTGCCACATACTTCTGTGAGACAGCTTTATCAGCACTTGATAAAATTTGAAAGGGGCATCGATGTGGGTTTCCATTTGGCCGTTTGGTCGGATCGTTCAGTATCCAGATTTGTGGGATATTCGAGTGTCCCATGTTGCACTGCATGGGAAGTAGGATAGTAGGTAGGGTACGAGCCCAAGGAAAGGGGGATAGACAACCAGCACGTCTGATGACATAGTGACACTGTAACTGACAAGCAGTAGGTTATCAGTACTGGTACTGGGCCAGATAGAGATCTTATCTCAAGGTCTGAGATAAGGACTTCTGGTGTCAGGTCACACACCTGGGCTAGTTACATTCACGTAGGTAAGAAACGTGGTTACGGCAGTGAGCGCTTGGATAGGCCCATGCCGCTACATGCATAAAGGTGGAGCAAATCCGTTTTGAGCATCGTACTTCTTTTCCGTCTCTGTGCAGAGTGTGAATTTTTATTTTATACTGATATCTGTGATTATGAAAATGAAACATCTTGGCATATTAAAACCGTATGCTGGGCCGGTAGTTGAACTCGGAACGTGGCCTTTTGCTGGCAATGTTTTCAGTGCCTGAGATATCCAGTTACACATGTGACTCATACCAGCAGCTTCACTTCTGTCTGTCTGTCTATCCTCCCTTGAAACTTCATAGAAATTTCCCAGCATGCCTTATGAGACTCCTAGAAGAAACTGTGATGTCGTCCGAAGAGTGAGGTCCCAGGTTACAGTTGGAACCTCACAAAGGCACTGCGAGCTACAGATAGTGGCTGCCAGACGAAACCACGAATGAGAGTAGACGGGCAAGACACACCATCATAAGGTTCCAAACGCCGCCGCCGTCGGAAGGCTACTCCGACAGTCGGAATGACAGCCGATTAAGACAACAGCATCAATATAGCTTACATCCGGCAAAGCGAGTTTTGTTAATCAGACTGTGGGCCAAAGTTCGAAGTTGAATACACATTAAAATGTGGCTGCACTTCAGTGTATCAATGTATAAACAGAATTCTTGTACTCAACGAAAGCGATAAATATCTATTGTCATTAAAGTGGAAATGGACTGATAGGTTAACCACTAGTGATTAAAGTGTTTGTTGTAGTAACCGAAAAGCATCACACGCGAAAGGCAAGATTCCGACTTCTGGCCCCAGACCGGCAACAGTTTCAGTCTGCAAGGAAGGTTCAATTCAGCGCAGACTCCGCTGCAGAAAGACTAATTCGTGGTTTATTATAGAAGTGGATGGAAGAGGGGTCACTCTCCCTGTATACCCCTAAGGGGGCCGCCGAAACAAACGTACGTACCTTTTAGACGATTCGTAATCAAGTGTCACAAGAACTCCTTCCTTGAGACATTAACAAGAGGTTACGATTTCATCCAATATACACTGAGGAAAAAAAAGTCGCAATATCGTGAAAGATGTGTGCGACATGAACGAAAGTTGGCAGACTGATTACGCCTATTCAAGTTTCGCGCGAGTTGCATGAGACTGGCGCTAGTAGCGCGCCGCTAAGTGGATGCGAATCATGTTCTGCTTTAAATACAAGCTGTGACAGTCGTGGGCGTTAGTTGCCATTGTACTGGACGTGGCGAGTTGATGTTGGTCGAGAAAGCCTTTAAGGCGATAAAGACGCCATTATCAACACCACACTGAGTTTGAACGACGGCGTGATACGAGAAGCTGGATGTTCCTTCCGCGATACTACAGAAACATTTAGTAGGAATGCAGTCACTGTACATAAATGCTGACAGCGTGGCCACAGGAAGATATGGTCACAAGAAGACCGAGCTCCGGACGGCCACGTGGGCTGGCCGCTGTGGCCGAGCGGTTCTTGGCGCTTCAGTCCGGAACCACGCTGCTGTTACGGTCGCAGGTTCGAACCCTGCCTAGGGCATGGATGTGCATGATGTCCTTATGTTGGTTAGGTTTAAGTAGTTCTAAGTCTAGGGGACTGATGACCTCAGATCTTAAGTCCCATAGTGCTTAGAGCCATATGAACCATTTGAAAGGCCATGTGGACATCTTCGCGTCCGGCGTATGGCTGGGGTGCATCGTACTGCGTCTGCAGCAGCAATCGGAGCAGCAGTTAGCACCGCAGTGACACAAGGAACGGTTAAAAATCTGTTACTTCAAGGACAGCTCAGAGCCAGACGCTCTGTAGTGTCCATCCCAGCCGGCCGGAGTAGCCGAGCGGTTCTAGGCGCTTCAGTCTGGAACCGCGCGACCGCTACGGTCTCAGGTTCGAATCCTGCCTCGGGCATGGATGTGTATGATGTCCTTAGGTTAGTTAGGCTTAAGTAGTTCTGAGTTCTAGTTGACTGATGACCTCAGACGTTAAGTCCCATAGTGCTCAGAGCCATTTGAACGATTTTTTTGTCCATCCCATTGACTCAAAATTACTGCCGTTTGTCCAGTAGCTGAGTGGTCAGCGTGACGGATTGCCGTCCTCTGGGCCCGGGTTCGATTCCCGGCTGGGTCGGAGATTTTCTCCGCTCAGGGACTGGGTGTTGTGTTGTGTTCATCATCATTTCATCCCCATCCGGCGTGCAGGTCGCCCAATGTGGCGCCGAATGTAACAAGACCTGCGATATGGCGGCCGGACCTGCCCCGCGAGGGGCCTCCCGGCCAGTGACGCCAAACGCTCATTTCCATTTCCACTGCCGTTTGTGACTTCAGTAGTGTCAAACGAGAGTCCATTCAAGGGCAGGGTGGTGATCTGCTCTCTTTTCTGATGAAAGCTGGTTCTGTTTCGGTGTGAGTGATGGCTGAGTGCTGATTGTAAGGAGGTCAGTTGAGGGCCTGCAACCAACCTATCTGTTTGCTAGACACACTGGACGTACATGTGGAGTTATGTTCTGGGATGCAGTTTCGTGTAACAGCAGAAAGCACTCTCGAGATTATCCCACACACCCTGACTGCAAAATTGTACGTTGTGCTGCCGTTTCTGAACAGCATTTCAGGAGGTGTTTTCCAACAGGACAACGGTAGCCCACATGCTGCTGTTGTAACCCAACTTGCGCTACAGTGTGTAGACATGTTGCCTTGGCCTGCTCGGTCACCAGATCTGTCCACAGTTGGGCACATCTGGGACGTCACCGGGAGATAACTCCAGCGTCATCCACAACCAGCATTAAGCGTCTACGTATTGTCCGACCAAGTGCAAGGGGCATGGAACTCCATACCACAAACTGACATCAGGCCCCGGTACGACATAATGCATGCACGTGTGCATGCTTGTATTCAACATTCTGGCAATTGCACCGGTTATTAATGTATCAGCACTTCACATTTACAGTGGCTTATCTCGCGATTACATTAACCTGTATCTTACCTAGACAAATGCATTCCCGAAGTTTCATTACTCTGTATCAATAATTTTTTGCTGTTGATACTTTTTCCGTTAGTCGATTATCACACAGTATGGTGATCTGCGTCGTAACACCTCTATCTCTCTACTTGAGGAGCAAATACCAACGACAAAAATGTGTTACTCCGAAATGATTGGAAATGACTATGACGATTACAGTGTCGCTTCATTGGCGTACGGTAACGGTTTAGGCTGAGGCTGTCTTAGCAGTGCCAAGATAATCAAGCGCAACGAGTATGTACAGCACATCATTCTTCATGAGCCAACAATTACGTGAACACTAACATTGTGAAGACAATCACAAAACATAGATATCGAGTCGCTACCCTGTTGTTTTCTTTACAAATTTCGTAGTAGCAAAGGAAGATAAGAACACAAAAAAAAAAAGCCGGCCGCGGTGGTCGTGCGGTTCTAGGCGCTCCAGTCCGGAGCCGCGCTGCTGCTACGGTCGCAGGTTCGAATCCTGCCTCGGGCATGGATGTGTGTGATGTCCTTAGGGTAGTTAGGTTTAATTAGTTCTAAGTTCTAGGGGACTGGTGACCACAGCAGTTGAGTCCCATAGTGCTCAGAGCCATTTGAACCATTTTTGAACACCAAAAAAGCACTGAGACGCGTAAATTATCTGTGAAAGTCTATTTACAGAATTGTGAACGTGAACACTTGGGATACTCATTACGAGAGATCGACGTATAGGCTTGTAGCATCTGATACACGCCACAAACAAAGGCAATGGAACTTACATTGAATGTACAGTGTGGTAAAACGACATACACGAGTATAAATGTATCCATTTTACTGATTGTTGAGCTCCGTGGGCGTGGATTATGTTACTTTAAAAAATACAGACTCTTTTTCTATATTTTTAGTTATACCAAACCCCATTTCGAGCTTTTGCCAATCTTCAGTTAGTGTCATACCCATTTAAATCTTCACTTAGCACATCGTTAAAAACATTGACTACAATTTGGATCCTGCAGCTGCCCAGTGCAGAATAATTATGTTTATCTACCACACTTCGTGAACTGTACATTGAAGTAGCGAAAGTCATGGGATGCCTCCTAATATCGTGTCGGACATTTTGAACGTCGTAGTACAACAGCTGGACGTGTCACGCACTCAACAAGACTTTGGAAGTTCGCTGCAGAAATACTGTCCCAATACTGCCTCTATAGTCGTCCATTATTGCGAAAGTGTTGGTAGTACAGTATTTTGTGCACGAACTGACCTCTCGATTATGTCCCATAAATGTTTGGTGAGATTCATGTCGGACGGTGTGGGTGGCCAAATCATTCGCTCGGATTATGCGGTATGTTCTTAAAACCAAATGCGAGCAACTATGTCGTACATAAAAATGCCATTGTTGTTTGGGAATATAAAGTCGATGAATGGTTGCAAATGATTTCTAAGTGGCCGAACATAACCATTTCCAATAACTGGTCGGTTCAGTGGGACCAGATGACCCAGTCCACTCCATGTAAACACAGTTCTCACCATTATGGTTCAAATGGTTCAAATGGCTCTGAGCACTATGCTACTTAACTTCTGAGGTCATCAATCGCCTAGAACTTAGAACTAATTAAACCTAACTAACCTAAGGACATCACACACATCCATGCCCGAGGCAGGATTCGAACCTGCGACCGTAGCGGTCACTCGGTTCCAGACTGTAGCGCCTAGAACCGCACGGCCACCCCGACCGGCCGCACCATTATGCAACCACCACCAGCATGCACAGTGCCTTTTGGTCTGCACCACACTCGAACCCTACCATCAGCTCTTACAACTGAAATTGGGTCTTACCTGACCAGACCACAGTTTTCCAGTCACCTAGGGTCCAGCCGATATAGTCACGAGCCCAGAAGAGGCGCTGCAGGCAAAGGAACTCGCGTCGGCGGCTGCTACCATAGCTCATTAACGCCGAATTCCACCGCTTTATCCTAATGGATAAGTTCGTTGTACGTCCCTCATTGATTTCTGCGGTTATTTCAGGAAAGTAACTTGTCTGTTACCCTGAAAAATTTACACAAACGCCGCTGCTTTCGATCGTTATGTGAAGGTCATCGACCATTGCGTTGTCCGTGATTAGATGCGATGTTTGAAATTGTATTCTCGGCACATTCTTGAAACTATGTATCTCAAAACAGTGAACTGCCTAACGATTTCCAACATGTACTGTCCCAAGCATCTACTTCCAACTACCATTCCGCGTTCAAAGTCTGTTGATTCCAGTCATGTGGCCGTAATAATGTCGGAAACCTTTCCACATGAATCACTTGAGTACAAGTGACAGCTCCACCAACGAAATGCACTTTTATACCTTGTGTACACGATATCACCGCCCTCCTTATACGCGCATATAGCTATGCCATGACTTTTGTCACCTCACAGTCAGTGTATATTTATAGTAATCTCATTGTTCTTGCTTTATTTCCCGCGTTTATAAGCTTGGCAAAAACACTTTCACTTTGTGTGAGACGCAAAAATAACGCAGAATCCGCCATGTTGTCGACTTACCAGTTAGCTTACAACGGTAAATTAGGTCTACAGTAAAAGCTACACTTCGCTCACAGACTTGAAAGTACTGCTAAACTCAGTTAGATGCACAATTAAAATATTTTTAATTTAAGCTTCTGAATGACTAAAAATTAGAACTGCTTAGCAAGCAATGTTCAGTGCCATAATGACTCGTCAACTAAACTATACGTGCTTATTATAAATATAATACAGTACATTTTATACAAAAGTATTAGTAATACGTATACGTAAAACGTACCGCATTGTTTTTGTAATATTCAATACAGTTTAGTAAAGCAGTCACTAGAGAGGTCTGTATAGTGCATACAAACGAAAAAAAGAAGCTTAAAATAAAAATATGTAAAGTATATACTTAACTCACTTCAGCAGTACTTTCAGGTTTTGTAAGCAACGTGTAACTTTGACCGTAGGCCTAATTCTCCGATGTAAAAAAACGAAAGCTGCGCTGTTTTTGTACAGCACACAAAGAAAACGTGTTCGTGCGACGCTTATAAATGCAAAAATAAGAGCAAAAATGAGCATAATAGAAATTAAGTGCATCTATCCAGTAATATGTTGTAAATATACAACTCACGAAGTGTAGCACATAAACGAAATTATTTTACGAAAGCTAGCTGCAACATCCAAATTTCAGTCGATGTTTTTAACGATATGCTGATTGAAGTTTTAAATGTGTATGACGCCAACTGAAGATATGCTGAAGCCCGAAACGCATGTTGGTACAAATAAAAACACGTGAAGAAGGGTCTGGTTGCTGTACTACTTAAAGAGAAATACGTGAGTCCTAGATGTGTATAATGAATAATGTAACAACTGCTATCGGGGTTTCCTCTCTCTCACGGTACAAGTCATACTTTTTGTACCGACGAGTTCCACTGTATTTGCAGGGCATCGTCTTTTACCGTTTCAGTTTACTCACTGTATATACTACCTTTCCAATAAAAGGAAATCCCAACTCCTTTACTGCTTTTGCACAACTGTAAAAACCACTTCTGCTGCAAATATTACTATAGGAATTCTCTACAGCAGGGTCTCTGATAAATGTATCTCGGTTTTCTTGCTGCGTCTGTACCTATGTGACTTATATAAGTCATTGAAGGTGAATGCCGAAATGGTTCGTTAAGCGAGAAACGACCGATTCCTTCCCAGTTTTGTTCCAACCTTGTTATCGTCTCGTCTTAAACGAGTTTGACGTGGACGAGGTGTTAAACACTGTTATTTTTTGAGATACTGTACCTATACGAGGACAAGGCGGAAACGAACTAGGCTTTTCGGTGAAACACTGAGTCCGCTTTTTAGGTACGTAGGTACTTTTTTCTACATCGTTGGCTTTTTTTATTGCGTAGATTTTCTCTGTGCAGTCTGATCTTCAAAACTCTAAATACTCATCTATGTGTGGCATAAATTCTTAATTGGACTCAAAACGATTCGAGGCTGTATGTTCTACACATATCGAAATAACAGAAAGTCAGTGGTCACATTTGATGAATATGGTGATTATTCCAACATTTCGACCTTAAAAGGCCTTAGATTTACCATTTAAAAAGCTGTTTATTGTCTCCGAATAAAATAGCATTTTTTTTTTACTTTTGCAATTCAGGCCTCTTCAAACTTTGTTTTTATTCTTGACCCAAAACAGCTGCGTAGTATTCACCATTATTTTATGCTCTACAATGTAATGTTCTCAACGACTCAATATGGCACGCAATAAAACTTTGTCCGAAGCATTTCGGACAGAATAAATCGTTTTAGTATTTTTTGGTACATGGTCATCGGTTAACAGTGTGCGTTGACACCTGTTTCGTTTCTTCTGTAAAGAAGTGGACCAATCCCAATTTGAGACTAATGATTCGGTACTTGAATGATTAGAGTTTAATTTAAAACCGATCCACACATTTCGGAGAAATTAGTTACCAAATTTTGGCTGTATGCAACAAATACAACACTCGTCCTGAAAAAGGCACTTTTTCGTAATTAATTATTCAATTCAATGTGCAATACTGTTTTAACATCTCCATGGCGCCATCTAAGTCGTATAACTTTATATACCGATTGACCAACATCGAATCATGCATTGTCGCAACTGTTACATAGGTGTTGCTGCTGCAGAAATTCGTTTAGAAGTATCAATTTCAAGATATGAAAAAATACTAAGAAGGGTATGGTTGGAAAAAGTCTATGGATGACCGTGAACAGGGGAAGGGGTAGGGTAGTGGGACATCTGTTAACGACATCCAGGAACTGTTAGTTTAGCACTGGAAGGAGCAGTATAGCAGAAATGTAGTAAAACCAGAATATGCAAAATAGATTACACAGCTGCCTAATATCGTGTAGGACCCCAGCGAGCACACAGAAGTGCCGCAACACGACGCGGCATGGACTCGTCTAATGTCTGACTAATGTCTGAAGTAGTGCTGGGGGGAATTGACACCATGAATCCTGCACAGCTGTCCATAAATCCGTAAGAGTATGACGGGGTGGATATCTCTTCCGGACAGCACGTTGCAAGGCTGGGGAGTTTGGTGGCCAGCGGAAGTCTTTCAACTCAGAAGAATGTTCCTGGAGCCACTGTAGTAATTCGGGACGTGTGGGGTGTCACATTGTTCTGCTGGAATTGCCGAAGTCCGTCGGAATGCACAATGGACATGAATGGACGCAGGTGATAAAACAGGGTGCTTACGTATGTGTCAGAGTCGTATCTAGAGATATCAGGGGTCCCATGTCACTCCAACTGCACACACCCCACACCATTACAGAGCCCCCACCAGCTTGAACAGCCCCCTCCTGACATGCATGGTCCGTGGATCCATGAGGTTGTCTCCATATCCGTACACGTCCATCCACTCAATACAGTTTGAAACGAGACTCGTTCGACCAGGCAACATGTTTCCAGTCATCAACAGTCCAATGACGGTGTTGGCGAGCCCAGGCGAGGCGTAAAGCTTTGTGTCGTGGAGTCATCGAGGGCGCACGAGTGGGCCTTCGGCTCCGAAAGCCCATATCAATGATGTTTCGTTGAATGGTACTCACGCTGACACTTGCTGATGACCCAACACTGAAATTTGCTCAGGATTGTACTTCTGTCACGTTGAACGATTCTCTTCAGTCGTCGTTGTTCCAGTTCTTGCAGGATCATTTTCCGGCCGCAGATTTTTCGGACATTTGATGTTTTACTGTATTCCTGATATTCACGGTACACTCGTGAAATGGTCCTACGGGAAAATCCCCACTTCATCGCTACCTTGGAGATGCTGTGTCCCATCGCTCGTGCCCCGACTATAACACGACGTTCAGACTCACTTAAATTGTGATATCCTGCCGTTGTATCAGCAGTAACCGATTTAACAACTGCATCAGACACTTATCTTATACAGGCGTTGCCGACCGCAGCGCCGTATTCTGCCTGTTTACATATCTCTGTATTTGAAAACGCATGCATACAACAGTTTCTTTGGCGCTTCAGTGTAGTTCTTATTTCATCAAAAGAAAACTTCACACAGTATAGAAGAAGTGAACAAAGGTTGCTTCACACACAATTAAGTATCAAAAGTCACAGAACTGATATTAGCTACAAATATTGTTCAAATGATCCTACACCTCTTTTGATTGTCTAATACTCATGGTTGTAAAACAAATTCTCTCAGCCCGGTTTGCGCGAACGGAGATGCAACTCTAGGAGTTCCCGAGGCTGGGCTAGTGGACAGCCTAGCTGTTCGAAACGAAGGCTGTGAGTGACACGAACAGAATGACCGAAAATCGCGCGAGCTTAGGCCTTAAAAAAGACTCGCTCCAGGATATTAATGAACTTAGTTAATTTATAACAGTTTACAAATATCATATGTAAAAAGTTCATCTTTTATTAGTTACCGATTTTGTCATTATATTTTGTGTTTATATTATTCCTCATGAGCAATATCTATTGAAGTACGCAATACTAGTTTGTGTCTATAGACTGGGAATCCCGTGTCTATTGTCTTGGGATCTACATCTACATCTACATCTATACTCCGCGAGCCACCTTACGGTGTGTGGCGGAGGGTACTTATTGTACCACTATCTGATCCCCCCTTCCCTGTTCCATTCACGAATTGTGCGTGGGAAGAACGACTGCTTGTAAGTCTCCGTATTTGCTCTAATTTCTCGGATCTTTTCGTTGTGATCATTACGCGAGATATATGTGGGCGGTAGTAATATGTTGCCCATCTCTTCCCGGAATGTGCTCTCTCGTAATTTCGATAATAAACCTCTCCGTATTGCGTAACGCCTTTCTTGAAGTGTCCGCCACTGGAGCTTGTTCAGCATCTCCGTAACGCTCTCGTGCTGACTAAATGTCCCCATGACGAATCGCGCTGCTTTTCGCTGGATCATGTCTATCTCTTCTATTAATCCAACCTGGTAAGGGTCCCATACTGATGAGCAATACTCAAGAATCGGACGAACAAGCGTTTTGTAAGCTACTTCTTTCGTCGATGAGTCACATTTTCTTAGAATTCTTCCTATGAATCTCAACCTGGCGCCTGCTTTTCCCACTATTTGTTTTATGTGATCATTCCACTTCAGATCGCTCCGGATAGTAACTCCTAAGTATTTTACGGTCGTTACCGCTTCCAATGATTTACCACCTATGGCATAATCGTACTGGAATGGATTTCTGCCCCTATGTATGCGCATTATATTACATTTATCTACGTTTAGGGAAAGCTGCCAGCTGTCGCACCATGCATTAATCCTCTGCAGGTCCTCCTGGAGTACGTACGAGTCTTCTGATGTTGCTACTTTCTTGTAGACAACCGTGTCATCTGCAAATAGCCTCACGGAGCTACCGATGTTGTCAACTAAGTCATTTATGTATATTGTAAACAATAAAGGTCCTATCACGCTTCCCTGCGGTACTCCCGAAATTACCTCTACATCTGCAGATTTTGAACCGTTAAGAATGACATGTTGTGTTCTTTCTTCTAGGAAATCCTGAATCCAATCACAAACCTGATCCGATATTCCGTAAGCTCGTATTTTTTTCACTAAACGTAAGTGCGGAACCTCTTACATGTTAAAATTTAGCTATTGGAAATCTAGTTATTTCTAATTAAGTACTCTTGCACATCAATATGGTTGTCAATAAATTCAGAAAAATCATGTAATCATAAGCATGTCAACAGAACCCGGAAATTTACAGTAGTTTAGCTATAATCGACATTGAAAGTTTGGTTAGGTAAAATCTTTAATTAATAATATATTTTAAACTAATTATGTTTCGGTAAACGTCAACAGTTTACTGTAAAGAGGAAAAATAGTTCTTTCATTTGGTAGTGGTCTTTACTTGTGAATTTACCTATTAGCTCATGAGATTTTTCCAATGGATAGATACACGAAATTTTATAATTGCAAAAACTTTTGATGCCATAATTTCTGACGAAACTAATTATCTCATTGCAACCAGGACAACAAAGTGATTGATCTGAATAATGAAGTTTTGTGAGCCAAATTTGTTTCTACCGCTTTGAAAATATGCATACTATGGGCTAATGTAAGAACTTTAAGATGGGAATTTTGAAAAGAAAGTTAGGGAAGATTTCATATACACCTTAATACATGAAATATGAGGGCATACAGAATAGGACTGTGGGGACAACCTCCTCTGCCTCATGTCTTTGGCTCCATGCTGCAAAGTATGTTGTTAGTCTTCGTGCTGAACAGAAGAGCTGCGCCATGTAAGTCTTTCATATTGGAAGTCGTGTTTTTACGCCTGAAAATGCATCTGAAATGTTTAATGAAATTGTTAATTAATGACAGTGAATACTATGAAATTTGAATAAGCTTTCACGCAGGATCTCTCTAGCAATGTGCAGAAAGCTGGCGCCTGAGTCCCATTGTCTGCCATGTATGGATGGGGAAAAAAGTAAAAAGACATGCGGATGTGAATAAGTATCGTCACTTACGTTCAAAAACCTCAAACTTTACATCATCCCCCAGACAACAAGAAGACGATATTAGGAGCCACAACTCTAACGACGAAGCAAAATGAGTATTAAAAGTGTTTGCTCGTTGCAACAACTATTTTAGAGGTTTTCTTGTACACTGCTGCTTCCCGTTATGTACCACTACGCATTTACATAGCTATTTAACTAGCTGAAGGAATGCAATACTTCATAAACAAACTAAGTAATAAGGACTTTTGATGGAATTTAAGGGAAGCAGACGAAGCACAGCATCAAACCAGCCGAAAGACTCTGGACTTAAAAGAAATCTCCCGTTAGAAAAACAAACAAATAAGTATGCCTTCTTAGTTCTCCATTTGAACGAAAGCTCTAAAGGACTACTACAAAACACCGCATAAATAAAATCGTTATTTATATTAAGTCGGTCCTCGACTCACATTATTGCGCAAGATGTACCAACATGGGCAGTGCCAGCACATCTGGAGCCCCACGGACCACCAACACCGTTTCGATTGGTGCGGTTGGCTGTGAGGCAGCAACAGAAAGAGGCCCGCCGGCGCTCCGAACAATGAGAAGGGATTCAACGTCGTCTTTTCAAAAGAGTTCCAGTTCCACATATCGCATCACGATGGACTTATCCGCGTGTGGAGGCTCCGAGGAGAAAGACGTTGCCAGACTGCATTCCTGATTGTTATTCATGCCCGGCACCTGGCACGGTGGTATGGGGCGTCATTACAGTCCAATTACAATTACTTGATAGTTAGCACTTCACGTGTTGGGGTTCGTTTCCTCAAATCAAAGCGCTCAGAGTCACTTCTGAACCGTTTACCGACACCAGACTGCCACAATAATTGGTCAGTTCACTTCAATTACTTTTTCCGCTTCCTTTTTTGACATGTTTGCATCCCGAATTCTGCCTGTGGCCAAGGATGAGGGAAAAAATATCGTTGCGTCAAAATATCGATATTTTCACATAGTAACAACGATTTACATCGGCGAAATAAAACATTGAAATATCGTTAAATCGATATTAGATACCAGGTATCGAAAGCGAAATTTTTTGTGTCTGTCTTTTCTTGACTCGCAGGCACTATAGTTCTTATCGGCAGATTTCTTACCCATTCCATCTACTTTGCGATCTAAAAATAAATGTCTTACAACGGGCCTACTTTAATTTCATATTCAGTACTACAAGTGAGCACCAGATTTGAACATGAATGTATCTGTATTGCGTATTTATGAAAGTTTGTTACTTCCGTGTCATTTCGTCCATTGCAAATTGTAGATAAGAGCTGCAAAACGAACACGCTTGGTAACAGCACTGTATGAGAATGGTGAAAGTTACATCTCGTTGCTCCCAAGTACTATACACTTCTTACCCTCTGAGTGCCTGGATCAAGAAAAGGTAACTAAATTCGACACAAAAGTCACGCACAGTACTGCACTTATGGTTAGTGGAAAATGGAATCTTGTTGTCTGAAATGATTATGATAAATTCAGTATTTCATGCACAGAGCTCATATCAGAAGTGTTTCACTCCCGAGACTTCTCCCGCGTAGGGTCGGCCAAAATATCGATACTTCAGAATATCGAAATTCGAAAATATGAATATTTTGCCTTGATAACATGTCTTTTCTAAAAGTCTGAACAATACACATCGATATTTTTCAAATTTTCCCATCCGTAGGTCTGGCCTTTAATTTCGTATTTCATCACGCATGATAATTACACCAAAAACAAAACACACCCACAATGATATTAACGAAATACGCACGTTTCATACACGGCACTACCCAATCACTGATGGATCCTTCCGCACAAGACGCGATTCAGCGTCACACGTACAGTTATCACAGTCACAGAGATCGGCTTACATTAGAAAGCTTCCCGTGACACCCCCTGACGCCGAATTTTAAACGCCTGCAATCCGTCGTTGCAGCTGGGTCACCAAGGTGATAAATGTAACAACCTTAAACAGCACAGTGGCGTAGTGTATAAACGCGACGTGTAGAAGATCGTAAGTTCGAATGTTGTCAAATGCACCGATTTTTTGAAAACACATTGATTATTATTTTTATTCCATTGACTGGCGTAAATGTATTTTTTTATCTCTAATACTTTACCGTGTCATTTTCATCATCGTATTGACTTTTTTATTGGTTCATAGTTTTCTTCCTATCATTTTGGTTTTGTTTGGAGTATGCCAGTGTCGCCTATAATCTGCAACCAAGTGCCAACCAGGTTGGCCAACGCAGCAGCTAGTGGATCCAGCGTGAGGATGGCTTCAGGTAACCAATAATAGCGAGAACTTACAGTCTACTCTTCGAGATGAAACTGAATTTGCTCGTAGTGGTTAACATTAACCGCCATGAAAAAAGCGATAGTCATTTTAGTTTTGCCACAGATTACTGACCGCCGTTTTCTCGGATATTTTGGTAATCGCGTGGCTGTGGTTAGGTTAGGACATTAATTAAAATTCAGGGCTACAAAACGTGTCGTCTGCCGCAGTTCAATCACTGGTCATTTAAAATCAGCTGTCGACAGGTCATGTCGCATATCTGTCATACCTCGCGGCGGCCGCTTCCAGCATTACTCTGCGTTACACATTAACAGGATTTGTGAATTTCTTCCAGTCCATATGTGGCATACAGCAAACGAGTGCTTAACAGTATTGGTAAAAACAGTCTTGTTTGCAATTTTAGTCTTTTATTTTTCAACGACGTGTTTCGCCTTATTTAGGCATCTTCAGGTTATCTTAATTTGGTATTTCTTAGAAGAATCCTTTACTCAGTGTAGCCAAAGGACATCGTCAAATATGTCAGGCCAACATCGCTTTCGTTAAACTCTTTACAAAGGCGATGTTGGCCTGATATATTTGACGATGCCCTTTGGCTACACTGAGTAAAGGATTCCTCTAAGAAATACCAAATTAAGATAACCTGAAGATACCTAAATAAGGCGAAACGCGTCGTTGAAAACTAAAAAACTAAAATTGCAAACAAGACTGTTTTTAACCAATAGGATTTGTGAAGTCTTCGGACGTGCTTATGCGTCGCCTGTAACCGAACGGTAGCCGGCAGCCGATGTGGGAACAATGTAGCGGCAAATGACAGACGTCGACTGTCAAGTAATTATAATCGGACTGTAGGTACACAATATAACCACTTCTGGTCCGCATAGCCAGTAATTTGGACAGCAGGCGTCACATTTCTGACGTGTTAAGGCTGGTAGCAGAGCCCTAATCTCCAGATGTCCACGTCGTTATCTTTCAACGAGATAACGCATGACTGCGTGTTATTGGTGGTGTTCTCACCGACCTCGTTACAGAACCTTTTCGAGTGTTGCCCTGCCCAGCATGTTATTCAGATCTGTCGCCCACAGAAAACATGTGGTCACGAGGTGCCGAGAGAACGGTTCGACTCCGCTCGCCAGCTACAGAGATTGGTGGACTCTGGCATAGACCTGTATCCATCGCCCGAGCTCACTATGACATGATGCCTACCCGGGTTAAAGCCGTTGTTCCTACCAGATGTGGCAGCTCTGTGTACAAAATTTCCCTCCCTGTACACGCCCAAATTAAAAATGCGAAAGTAGTTCTGTTTGTTACGTTTTCGCAACCAAACCGCTTAACCGACTCTTAACATATTTAAATATGGCATGCGTGAGTCCAAGGACGTAGCCAGTATTTTCTCAAAAGGGTGGGGGGGGGGGGGGGGAGAGAAGGGTGTCTGATTTGTTAAAGAGGACTTATAGAAGGCTCATGTTTTTTTATGTACTGTGAAAAAAATTGTATACTCTTTTTATTTTATGTACATAACTCACTTCCGGGAGGTCTTCATACATATAGTATTTGGTCTATAAAGCGAAGCAAGAAAATTTTTTCTAAATAAGTATAACACATGTTGACAAACTGCCCGTTTAGCTTCTGTCTGGACTTTTTCGGCTGACGTTTGTTTGATAATTTTTGTGGTGTTTCGCCAGCACGAGTGTTTGACATTGTCAAGCTTCACCCTCCATTGCTGGGGTGGACTGGAGTCGAGCTGACGGCCGCAGATTATGAAATGTACCCGGCGCGCCAAAGCGCACGGGCTTTTCCGCTGTCATTTCCGGTGCAGTTCTCTTGCTGCTGCAACGGTTGCTCGCTGCAGCACGGGAATCCAGAACCCGTTCACCATGAGGCTTTCTTCTTTCTAGTTGAGGCTATTCGCATGTTTATGCATTTCTATAACTTCTCTGAACAAGCGGGCGCGATAACCCTTCTCTGCAGCCAGAACTTCCGTGTCGGCACGTAGTAAAATATGTGGTCGCCCTCACACCGCGCGTGCTCTGCCGCGGCCGATTTCTCAACCTGCCCCAACCCGCAATGCCACTTGTGTTCTGTGATCCTGGTGTTGAGTGACCGTCCGATCATTCCAACACAAACTTGTCGGCATATGCGTGGTATGCGGTATATTCCCGACATTGCAAGTGGGTCCCTTTTCTCTTTTGCCGATCTGAGATACTCTTTGATCTTCTTTGTCGATAGTCTTTATGTCGCGTTTGCGCAATATGTGCCCGATTCTGTCCATCACAATGGGAATGTACACAGAAAGGCAGTACTTGACATTTCCTTTTCCTATGTGTCGCTTCGCCGAGTGTTTTACTCTGTTACACTTCTTATATAACTGGTGGAGTACCGATTGCTCCTCAGATCGCCTTCCAGGTGTTGCATCTCGCGCTTGAGGTGCTGCCGCTCACATATTCGCCTTGGTCACACTACGACGGAATTAATTATGCCCTTTTCTGGCTCAGGTGGTGTTCTGACAGTTTGCGCAGGTATCGGTTGGTGTGTGTCGTTTTTCGATACACGGTGCGTCCCAGGTTTTCACCATCACTTGTGACCAGCACATCTAGAAAGGGTAGCTGTCTATCATTTTCTACTGCCATGGTAAATTTTATGTTGGGATGGAGACTGTTCAAGTGTCTTCCGAAGTCACCGAACCGTTCCTCAACATGGCTCTGCACAACGAAGATATCAATGGTTCAATGGCTCTGAGCACTATCTACATCTACATCTACATGACTACTCTGCAATTCACATTTAAGTGCTTGGCAGAGGGTTCGTCGAACCACAATCATACTATCTCTCTACCATTCCACTCCCGAACAGCGCGCGGGAAAAACGAACACCTAAACCTTTCTGTTCGAGCTCTGATTTCTCTTATTTTATTTTGATGATCATTCCTACCGATGTAGGTTGGGCTCAACAAAATATTTTCGCATTCGGAAGAGAAAGTTGGTGACTGAAATGTCGTAAATAGACCTCGCCGCGACGAAAAACGTCTTTCCTGTAATGACTTCCATCCCAATTCGCGTATCATATCTGCCACATTCTCTCCCCTACTACGTGATAATACAAAACGAGCTGCCCTTTTTTTGCACCCTTTCGATGTCCTCCGTCAATCCCACCTGGTAAGGATTCCACACCGCGCAGCAATATTCTAACAGAGGACGAACGAGTTTAGTGTAAGCTGTCTCTTTAGTGGACTTGTTGCATCTTCTAAGTGTCCTGCCAATGAAACGCAACCTTTGGCTCGCCTTCCCCACAATATTATCTATGTGGTCTTTCCAACTGAAGTTGTTCGTAATTTTAACACCCAGGTACTTAGTTGAACTGACAGCCTTGAGAATTGTACTATTTATCGAGTAATCGAATTGCAACGGATTTCTTTTGGAACTCATGTGGATCACCTCACACTTTTCGTTATTTAGCGTCAACTGCCACCTGCCACACCGTACAGCAATCTTTCCTAAATCGCTTTGCAACTGATACTGGTCTTGGATGACCTTACTAGACGGTAAATTACAGCATCATCTGCGAACAACCTAAGAGAACTGCTCAGATTGTCACCCAGGTCATTTATATAGATCAGGAACAGCAGAGGTCCCAGGAAACTTCCCTGGGGAACACCTGATATTACTTCAGTTGTACTCGATGATTTGCCGTCTATTACTACAAACTGCGACCTTCCTGACAGGAAATCACGAATCCAGTCGCACAACTGAGACGATACCCCATAGGCCCGCAGCTTGACTAGAAGTCGCTTGTGAGGAACGGTGTCAAAAGCTTTCCGGTAATCTAGAAATACGGAATCAACTTGAGATCCCCTGTCGATAGCGGCCATTACTTCGTGCGAATAAAGAGCTAGCTGCGTTGCACAAGAACGATGTTTTCTGAAACCATGTTGATTACGTATCAATAGATCGTTCCCTTCGAGGTGGTTCATAATGTTTGAATACAGTATATGCTCCAAACCCCTACTGCAAACCGACGTCAATGATATAGGTCTGTAGTTAGATGGATTACTCCTACTACCCTTCTTAAACACTGGTGCGACCTGCGCAATTTTCCAATCTGTAGGTACAGATCTATCGGTGAGCGAGCGGTTGTATACGATTGCTAAGTAGGGAGCTGTTGTATCAGCGTAATCTGAAAGGAACCTAATCGGTATACAATCTGGACCTGAAGACTTGCCCGTATCAAGCGATTTGCGTTGTTTCGCAACCCCCAAAGTATCTACTTCTAAGAAACTCATGCCAGCAGCTGTTCGTGTTTCAAATTCTGGAATATTCCATTCATCTTCCCTGGTGAAGGAATTTCGGAAAACTGCGTTCAATGACTCCGCTTTAGCGGCACAGTCGTCGGTAACAGTACCATCGGCACTGCGCAGCGAAGGTATTGACTGCGTCTTGCCGCTTGTGTACTTTACATACGACCAGAATTTCTTCGGGTTTTCTACCAAATTTCGAGACAATGTTTCGTTGTGGAACCTATTAAAGGCTTCTCGCATTGAAGTCCGTGCCAAATTTCGCGCGTCTGTAAATTTTAGCCAATCTTCGGGATTTCGCGTTCTTCTGAACTTCGCATGCTTTTTCCGTTGCCTCTGCAACAGAGTTCGGACCTGTTTTGTGTACCACGGGAGATCAGTTCCATCTCTTACCAGTTTATGAGGTATGAATCTCTCAATTGCTGTTGCTACTATATCTTTGAATTTGAGCCACATCTCGTCTACATTTGCATAGTCAGTTCGGAAGGAATGGAGATTCTCTCTTAGGAAGGCTTCTAGTGACACTCTATCCGCTTTTTTAAATAAAATTATTTTGCGTTTGTTTCTGGTGGATTTGGAAGAAACGGTATTGAGCCTAGCTACAACGCCCTTGTGATCACTAATCCCTGTATCAGTAAAAATTTCTGCAGAACTTATTTCAGGCTTTAGCCAGCTTTCTGTACCTATAACGATTTCAACTTCTGTGCTTTCTATTAGCGCTTGAAACTCAGGGGCTTTCCCAGCACAACTACAACAATTTACAACTACAATTCCGACTGTTCCTTGACCCAAGCACGTCCTGTATTAGCCATGCACCCATTGAGATTGCAGCTCACCCCGTACTTTCCCGAGGCGTTCTAACCTAAAAAACCGCCCAGTCCACGCCACACAGCCTCCGCTATCCGTGTAGCCGCCAGCTGAGTGTAGTGGACTCCTGACCTATTGAGCGGAACCCGAAACCCCACCACCCTACGGCGCAAGTCAAGGAATCTGCAGCCAACACGGTCGCAAAACCGTCTCAGCCTCTGATTCAGACCCTCCACCCGGCTCTGCACCAAAGATCCGCAGTCGGTTCTGTCAACGATGCTGCAGACGGTGAGCTCTGCCTTCATCTCGTAAGCAAGACCGGCAGCCTTCACCAAATCAGATAGCCGCTGGAATCCAGAGAGAATTTCCTCAGATCCAAAGCGACACACGTCATTAGTGCGGACATGTGCCACCACCTGCAGCTGGCTGCACCCTGTGCTCTTCATGGCATCCGGAAGGACCCTTTCCACATCAGGAATGACTCCACCCGGAATGCACACGGAGTGCACACTGGATTTCTTCCCCTCCTTAGTCCCCATATCCCTAAGGGGCCCCATTACGCGCCTATGGGACTTAACTTCTGAGGTCATCAGTCCCCTAGAACTTAGAACTACTTATACCTAACTAACCTAAGGACATCACACACATCAATGCTCGAGGCGGGATTCCAACCTGCGACCTTAGCGGTCGCGCGATTCCACACTGTAGCCCCTAGAACCCCTCGGCCACTCTTGCCGGCAAAGAAGATATCATCGACGTATCTGTACCGCACCTTAGGTTTACAAGGAGCCAAATGCGGTGCCCGTGGTTCGAAAAGTTCCATGAAGAAGCTGACCACCACTGGACTAAGAGGACTACCCACGGCGACCATTCCAGCTGTTCATAGAAGTTGCCATTTTACGTGAAATAGCTCGTAGTGAGACATGGATGTTGTTTGCAACATTGTCTGGTAAGTTGTGGATGACCAACAATACATCCATACCACCTCCAACACTCCATACCACCTCTAACACTTCCAGACACGTGAATGATGCTCGAACCAGATCGGAGAAATAGGATAGACGTCAAATGACGTTAGCCAATCCGACATAAGCACCTCACATCATGACTGCCCTGTTGCAAAGCTACCTAGCAAACATGTTTTGATTCGGCTGTAGCACAGAAACTGTGCATTTCCGGATATGGTTCCCTATTCAAAATATTAAGTACTCTCCCCCTCCACAAGTCCTAGAAG
This sequence comes from Schistocerca americana, assembly GCF_021461395.2. Lineage (NCBI taxonomy): Eukaryota > Metazoa > Arthropoda > Insecta > Orthoptera > Acrididae > Schistocerca > Schistocerca americana. The sequence continues at coordinate 425,135,843 of NC_060122.1, forward strand.
TTTGTAAAAGCCACTTCCGAACATCCCGTATTAACACGTACATATTTGTAACTTACAATAACGCTAATGCACGGGTCAAAATTAGTTTGCCTCTCCTTTCTTGTTACAAACGTACCTGTAATCAGAAACTATCACAACAGCACACAGAACAGAAGCAATAAACGGCAACATTTAACATTAAATTCAACTGCAACTAAGCACTGAACTGTTTAATAAAACAATAACTGGGCTCAGTAAAGGCCAACAATGTGCAGTAGTTGGTCTTGTTAAAATATGCGTGGTGATAACTGATAGTGCTGTCGATATATCGATAATTTGATCTGTAGATGACCTGGTTGACTATCGACAGTGTGTATCCCTTTTTCGCTGTTTGATTGAAAATGGGAGTTATCTTTCAGTTTCTTTACAGGGCTTCTTGGTCTTATGCAACATCACTTAGGTGACTAGGGGAGGGGGTGGAGTCCGGACCACTTGGACCCCCGTTTGGCTACGTCCTTGGTGAGTAGTATGTAAATGATGCTGGCGCGATGTTCGGCGACTCGTAGTGTCTGTAGATTATTCTGTGACAGTGCAAATCCATTGCGTGTGGTTTATGATACAGAATTCCCACACCACATGGTGTCGCTGGAGGGTTTTAGTGGAGATGCAACAATAAAATCGGAAGATGATCCCGAGAACCATAAGTCTGGTTTGCCGCATAGTTCTAAGAGAGCTCAAGCTGCGAAAGTTACTCGAATCCAGCAAACCTCAGAGCAATCTCGTGTCCACTGGAACTTGGATGCAGAACGTCAGGTGGACTTAAGAGCTACAGAGCCGTTAGAACAGTCACAAGTCCGCCGCATTTTAGACGCTGAGCGTCATTCGTCTCCTACAGCTTCCAAGACACTTGAAGACTCACAACGACAGGGTCATTTCAACGCTGTACGACGAACAAAAGCCATACTTTTACATGTGGAACGTGAGAGGCTCTTTATTAGGCTGCATTTGATTATGATCTATTAACTATGTTAATCATAAATTAGTCATCATAAGAGGAGGAATCAAAAACGTAAGCATCATAACGAATTAAAATGGAAGGGAAAATCGGTTGTTATATGTTACTCTGGTGACAAAATCTCACATTCAGTAATAGATGAGCCAGAGAAACCCTAAAAACTCTACTTCTGGAAGAATATAATGAATCGAGGCAATTTTAAATTTAATTACAAAATGTAATGCATGCTTTCAGATTCGACATACAGCAAAATAACAGAAATACGTTCATCATGTAAGTACATAATACATTTTTATACATACGTTTCTACACCGCTATATACGCAGATACCTCGTAAAATTTCTGGCTTTCTTACACACCATCGCTCACCATAAAAAAAAACCACTGATATGTGAACGAAGCAGCGGATAACAGCTAGTCACCTATAATTTTGATCAGTGTAAACTCACTCCCGTTACTTAGTATTCTTCCTGGTGTTGCAAATTTAATGACCAGTGATGTACTGAGCTGTCCGATTCATTAGCTCTATGGCCGGCGTGTCTGACTGCTATCAGCAGGACCTGGGTTCGATTCGCGGGATTGCCTGGGACTTTTCCTTACCTGGAGGACTGGGTGCCAACTGATAAACTACGAGGGTTGAATGAAAAGTAGTGCCTCCACCTTCGTTAATTGGGTTTGGAAGGGGAATATTTTAATAAATCAAACGCAGAAATAATCCTTAGAATGTGATTTTTAATTACCAATATTAATCTTTCCACATAATTGGTTACATTTCTGCCAACGATGAACACGTTTTCTGAAGCCGTCACGGAAGAAGTCGACACTCTGTTTCCGCAACCACAGTCTCACAGTTCTCTCAATGTCTTCATCAGAAGCATAATGATGTCCCCGCACATCGTCTTTCTTTACTGGTGTTGTGACTTGGCAAGACAGCCAAGCCACTAGGTGAGGAAGCCGAAAGGCACGCGTTTAAGCTCACGCAGGATGGCGTGAGGTCTGGAAAATGACAAGGAATTGAGACTAGCAAAAAGGTACATAGCTGCTAGAATACTTAACTTTAATCCATAATTGGTGAACATCGGTCTGACGGTACATGCATCACAAGATAAATAGCAAATGATAATGGCGCCTTGCTAGGTCGTAGCAAATGACGTAGCTGAAGGCTATGCTAACTATCGTCTCGGCAAATGAGAGCGTAATTTGTCAGTGAACCATCGCTAGCAAAGTCGGCTGTACAACTGGGCGAGTGCTAGGAAGTCTCTCTAGACCTGCCGTGTGGCGGCGCTCGGTCTGCAATCACTGACAGTGGCGACACGCGGGTCCGACGTATACTAACGGACCGCGGCCGATTTAAAGGCTACCACCTAGCAAGTGTGGTGTCTGGCGGTGACACCACATTCCTCCCCCGCAAATCGGCGTACGGTTGTGTTATAAGGCTTCCGCCCGCCGTGGGGAAGACCCCATGTTGACGTATGCGACGAGGTGGGGAGCCGAACAACAGGCGAGGCTGTGCCACCCGCACCCTGCCATTCGGTCCGAGGGGAGCTAGGAAACGCCTGAAAACCTAGTCCAGGGTGCACGCCAACATGCGGTGTATGCGCCCGCAGAGAGACAGGAGGGGCCGAAGAGTCGACCTCCATCGAGTCGGGGCACCCTACGGGCGAAGACGACATATGGTCCGGAGCGGGCAAGAATTCCATGGCGGAGGACAATTGGTCACGGGAAGCGATCGGCGGTGCGAGACGCATGGAGGCGCCCGGCGGCTGCAGCGACGCGTCCACTGCGGGCGTCGCCGGCGGGAGAACAGGCGGCGGCGGCGGCGGCGGCCGCGCGTCGCCATGGGGCAAAATGGAAGGCATCGTCGGTAACACCTGGGGCTGAGGCGAGCCAGTAGATGGGTCCCCAGGGCGCTGACCGGACGGCACCGTCGCTGAAAGCAGACGGGGAGCGGCAGATCCTGTGCGACGACAGAGGCGCATCTGGTTGAGATGGCGGCGCACCTCACCAGAGGCTTCCAAAACCAGATACATAGCGCGTCCGAGGCAGCGAAGAATGCGCCGTGAACCTCGGTAGTGGCGGTAGTAGACAACGTCGCCTGGGGCAAAAGCAGGTGTCTGCCGCTGCACAGGAACCTGATGCGGCGGATGTAGCAAAGACATCAAGGTGCGATGAGGGCGACTGTGCAACAACTCAGCCGGCGAGCGACCATCTCTGGGCTGAGAGCGATATGTGGACAAAAAGAGTAATAACGCGTCCTCCCGAGAATGAGACTCTTTCATCTTCAACATCTGTGACTTGAAAGTCCTGACCAATCGTTCAGCGGCACCGTTTGACTATGGCGAAAACGGCGTGGACGTCATATGTTGAATACCATTGGCCTTGCAGAATGACTGAAATTCTGTGGACATGAATTGTGGGCCATTGTCGGAAACAATAGTCTGTGGAAGATGGTTCAAATGGCTCTGAGCACTATGGGACTCAACTGCTGAGGTCATTAGTCCCCTAGAACTTAGAACTAGTTAAACCTAACTAACCTAAGGACATCACAAACATCCATGCCCGAGGCAGGATTCGAACCTGCGACCGTAGCGGTCTTGCGGTTCCAGACTACAGCGCCTTTAACCGCACGGCTACTTCGGCCGGCTCTGTGGAAGACCTTCAATGCAAAAGATAGCGGATAACGCTTGGATGGTGGCAGAAGACGTCGTGGAAGACATCCGGACAACAAAAGGAAAATTATTGAAGGAATCGACAACAACCAACCATCGAGCATTCCAGAATGGACCAGCAAAATCGATGTGTAAGCGTTGCCAAGGGGAAGTGGCTTTTGGCCATGCAAAGAATTTCCGCGGTGGTGCGGATTGTTGTGCGGCACACGCCATGCAAGAAGAGCACATATTCGTAATTGCAGCATCGATTCCGAACCAAGTACAGTGCTGACGAGCAAGTTGTTTCGTTCGCACTATACCCCAATGTCCTTGGTGGAGAAGCCGTAAGACAGAGGACTGTAACGAACGTGGAACCACGACCCTGGACTGATCATTATCAGAACGCAACAGCAAAACACCACGTCGAACAAAATGTCTCTCCTTGTGAGCAAAAAATCTGCGAACCAACGGATCCTCGATACGTGACCTGGACAAGGGCCATTGCGTAGCAACAAAACACAAAACGGTAGCAAGGACAGGGTCTGCAGCTGTGGCTGTAGCTACCTGACGAAAATCAATCGGAAACGATTCGACCACGTCATCGGTTTCCGAATCAATGAACATGCAAGCAAGTTCGGAGGAATCGAATGCTCTATCCTCAGCAACAGGCAAATGGGACAACGCATCGGCGTTTCCGTGCTTAGCAGTGGACCGATACAAGATATCGTAGCGGTACTGCGAGAGGAAAATAGACCAGCGAATGAATTTCTGCGCTGTACGTGGAGGCACAGGCTTGTTTGGATGAAAAAGCGACGTCAAAGGTTTGTGGTCTGTGATGATGGTAAAGTGACGACCATACAAGAAATCATGAAACTTAGTAACACCAAAGACGAGAGCCAATGCTTCTTTCTCGATCTGTGAATAATTTCTTTGCGCAGACGAGAGAAATTTGGACGCTATGGCAATAGGGCGATCGTGCGATCCATCTTTGTGCGCAAGCACAGCACCGATCCAGAAATCCGATGCATCCACCATAAAAAAAAGGGGCTTCTGGGGATCGAATGGCGTAAGGCAAGTATTGGAAAGCAACGCCGATTTCAACTGGCGAAAGGCGCGGTCGCATTCCGTCGTCCAGACGAACGGAACACCTTTACGGCGTAAGCGATGAATCGGAGCTGAAATGGAAGAGGCGTGGCGCACATAGCGATGATAATAATTGATTTTTCCCAGCACATTCTGGAGCTGCTTCAAATTCTGCGGCGAAGGCAGGTCTTGTATGGCACGGAGGTGCTCTGGACTGGGATGTATGCCTTGGGCATTGAGAACATGGCCTAGATAGGGTAAGTCCCGAGCAAAAAACACACATTTCTCCTTCCGCAAGCAAAGACCATTTTGTCGCAAGACCTGAAATAATGTTCTGAGATTGGCGAAATGTTCTTCTTCTGTCTTTCCGGAGATCACAATATCGTCCAGATAGTTTGCTGCAGTAGGGACCGACGCACAAACAGTTTGTAGATATTGCTGAAACAATGCAGGGGCAGATGCACACCCGAATGGCAGTCTTTTGAATCGGTACAAACCAAGATGCGTGTTAACCACCAAGACGCGCTGGGATTCTTCGTCCACCGGTATTTGCAAGTACGCATCTGCTAGGTCCAACTTCGAAAAATATGTACCCGAGCACAGTTTGTCAAAAAGATCTTCCAGGTGGGGTAAAGGAAAAGTTGCAGTCACTAGTTGGGGATTCACTGTTGCCTTGAAGTCCACACAAAGTCTCAATTGGCCGGAAGGCTTTTGCAAAATTACTAAGGGTGATGCCCAGACAGAAGCCTGCACACGTTCAATTACACCTTGTGATTCCAAATCGTGTAATGTTCTTGCGATCTCATCACGCAATACGTGGGGAACATTGCGCGCTCGGAAAAATTTCGGTTGCACGTGTACTTTCAGTTCCAAATGTGCTTCATAGTTCTTTGTGCAACCAAGGCCCGGTGCAAAAATGTCTGCAAATTCTTCACATAGAGGAGAAACACTGGCTGAAGGCACAATCTGGTTCACTGATAGGACCTGATTGACTATAGACAAGTTAAACAACCGAAACAAATCGAAACCAAACAAGTTCACTGCAGAAGAAGAGCGAAGGACGTACAATGACACAAGTTTTGTTTGTCCCTTGTATGATGCAAGAAGGTTGCACTGTCCTACCACAGGGAGCCCGTGACCTGAATATGTAGTTAGCTTAACATTTGCGGCACGCAACGGAGGTGTGCCCAGCTGTCGGTACGTGTCGTGATTGATCAATGAAACTGCAGCTCCGGTATCGAGCTGGAATGGTATCACTGTGCCGTGAATGTCCAAGTCTACAAAAAGTTTATCGTCCTGCTGACGACAAGAGTGACTGTCTCGTGCAACGTGAACAGACACTGGTACAGAATCACTTGCGACTTGACGGGATTTCCGGCGATGTCAACGCACACTATTTGTGGGACGAACACAGTCACTGGTAGAAGGAGTAGCACTGGGCGGAGTGGAATGAACTACATGAATTTCCATAGGCGAAGTATCGCGAGCCTGAGTATCCTTGGTTCGATTCCGATTCCGGCGCGAAGCAAAGGGCCTGGAATGGTTTTGAGCATGTGATCGGAGCTTTTTCTGGCAAACACTTTGAACATGTCCTTTTCTATTACAGAAAAAGCAAATAGCTTGGCGGGACGGGCAATTCCCACGCGAATGTCTAGTAGCACACCGCGGGCATGATTTCATGGCATTTGCTTGCTGGCGCGGCACACGTGGCGGAGAGCTTGGCGGCAGCTGCGCGGACGGGCGCAAGGGCTGTTTACTGTTCCGTGCAGCTCCCCCGGCGGGCCAGTTAACCTGACACACGGGTGGCGAAGTTTCAAACGATGCCTGAGCGAAGTCAAGTGTGTCCTGCCAATCCAATATGTCTATCACTTGTTGAAGGGAGGGATTGACTAGTTTCAAAATCTGTTCCCATATACGAACATCAGAAACGTTCTGTGCAATTGCATCACGTACCATAGTATCTGAATAAGGAAGTCCACATTCACACTCAAAAGCACAATCCCTAGTAAGGCCTTGCAAGGTTGCAACCCACTCCCGATTAGTCTGACCTGCCGTACGTTTTGTACAAATACCGTTTCGCAACTACATTGACTGATTCTTTGAAATATGCATCTAATGCAGACAAAATTTCTTCGTAGGACAGCGTTGCCACGTCGCGTCGGGGAAATAATTTCACTATCACACGGTAGGTGGACACTCCAACACAAGAAAGCAGAAAAGGCTGCCGCTCATTACCTTGAATTCTGTAGGCGGCGAGATGGAATCCAAATTGGTGTGACCACTCCGTCCAGCTTTCCAGTGCAGCATCAAAAGGACGAAAAGGTGGTGCAACTGCGTGTTGTGGCTGCGGTAGCGGTGGAGCGGCGGCTGCCACATCGTTTTGCAGTGCACATTGACTCTGGACGAGCTGTCCAAGGGCATCCAATAAGGCCTGCGTCTGCTGATTCTGCAAGCGATATAATTCGGACGGTACATCTGGAGATTGCGGCGAAGCCATGACACAAGTAATTTAGAGCGATTTCAATACGAACGCAAAATCCCATTCTCGTTGCCAAACTGTTGTGACTTGGCAAGACAGCCAAGCCACTAGGTGAGGAAGCTGATAGGCACGCATTTAAGCTCACGCGGGATGGCATGAGGTCTGGAAAATGACAAGGAATTGAGACTAGCAAAAAAGGTACATAGCTGCTGGAATACTTAACTTTAATCCATAATTGGTGAACATCGGTCTGACGGTACATGCATCACAAGATAAATAGCAAATGATAATGGCGCCTTGCTAGGTCGTAGCAAATGACGTAGCTGAAAGCTACGCTAACTATCGTCTCGGCAAATGAGAGCGTGATTTGTCAGTGAACCATCGCTAGCAAAGTCGGCTGTACAACTGGGCGAGTGCTAGGAAGTCTCTCTAGACCTGCCGTGTGGCGGCGCTCGGTCTGCAATCACTGACAGTGGCGACACGCGGGTCCGACGTATACTAACGGACCGCGGCCGATTTAAAGGCTACCATCTAGCAAGTGTGGTGTCTGGCGGTGACACCACAACTGGGAACAGATGGAAGTCAGACGGTGCTAAATCTGGACTGTGTGGAGGATGCCGTACGGTGGTGAGATTCAGTCTCTGAAGTTCTGCTGTGGTGGCACGTAAAGTGTGTGGCTTGACATTCTCATGCTGTAGGAAAACATTTCCCTTTTCCTTTCGGACCCTTGTTAGCCGTCGTTTCAGAGTTCGCAGCGTTGTGATGTAACGCTCTGACTTTATTGTTGTTCCACGATCAAGGAAATCAACATGGATAACACCACCTGCGTCCCAGAACACTGTGGCCATGATTTTTCCAACCGAGGGCTGCGTCTTGAATTTCTTTTTCTGGCGTGAGTCTGTGTCGATATTCCATAGACTCACGTTTCGTCTCCGGATCGTAATGGTGTACCCACATTTCCTCTCCTGTCGCAATTGAATGGAGAAAGGCGTCACCTTCATTCTCGTAATGCTCCGGCAAATTTCAAGTCTGTGTGCCTTCATTTGCATCCGGGCTACCCATCGATCTTTCGATAGCCAAGCAAAGCAATAATGTGACCCACACGTTCTTGTGAAATGCCGATTGTGCTTGCAGTTTCTCTCTGAGTGATACGACGATCGTCCTGAATCAATCTGTCAACATTTTGCTTGCGAAACTCGGTGGTTGCTATCAAAGGACGTCCAACTTTTTGTCTGTCATGCATGTTCCGGCCTCAACATCTTTAAACTTACTTGCCCAATGACGCATAGTACTCACATCAACAAAATCACCACATACTGCTTTCATTCTCTGATGAATCTCCTTTGGGGTGACACCTTCTGCTGTCATGAATTCAATGACTGCACGTTGCTTAAATGGCATTGACCGACCACCTGCGCAGGGTTCCATGCTTAAAACTGTAACAACACAACCGTTCAATGCTAAGGCTTCCCGCCAACTGGAGCTGTAGAGAAGAAGCTACGGAACAAGCCAGTACCTACCGCATACCAACGCTGCCAACTGTTGAAGAGTTACGAAGGCGGATGCAATATTTTTCAGACAACCTCGTACTTGAATGTGAAGTAGCGGCTCCAAGGTCTGGGAACCTGCGACAATCGCGAGAGCGGTGTGGTGATGACGCACCCCTCCATAACGCACCCGAGTAACGGCGTTAGCAGAGGATAACACGAAAGCCCGTTGGTGCTGTATTGCCCGATAATTATTTAGCTGAAAAAGGGGGGGGGGGGTTAGGGGCCACCCATACGATACCGCAGTTTTGATAACGTGACCCGCAGGTACTAGAATGTCGCTTACCTCTGCTTCATACTACTGACACAGTTTTAACCTACAAGTGTGCACCAGTGTCAGTTTGACCCTAGGCTTCTTTAGTTTGTTACTGTGCATGCCAAACCGTACGTACACAGCTCGCTACCACAAATGTAAATTCACCATTGAATGACACTTAGTAGAGGACGTACGGTTGAAATTGTGACATACCGTCGATTAATTAATTTGACAGAAATTTGTTCTGAAGGGCCACTGTGACTCTGGAGTACACACTTTGTAACTAACCAGTCGCTGATTGAGAAGTGCATTATACGAAACTAGCATGTAGAAACGACATTTAACTAACGATGGCACTGTCAGAAGAAGTCAATGGCAAAGTGACGTAAGTGACTTTCCTGATGAAAGTGATTCTGAAGCTGACAATCTTGCTGCAGGTATCGCTGATTGAGAAGTGCGTTATGTGAAACTAGCATGTAGAAACGACATTTAATTAACGGTAGATGCTATACGGGAAGCACTGTCAGAAGAACTCAATGTGAAAGTGAGGTAAGTGACTTTCCTGATGAAAGTGATTCTGAAGCTGACGACCCTGCTGCAGGTATGGGCAATACAGAACCTGATCAGTCTCCCGAATCTTGGGACAGCTGTGAAGAAAATGCAGTTGCCCACGGTAAGAATGGTCATTGTTGGATCACACCTGTCCCTAATAGAAGAGGCCGGCTGATAACTTCGTAACACACATTCCAAGAGTGTGGAAGTAATCAATGAATGGATTTATGGATACTTTAGAACACCTCAAAATAAATGAATAGCACCTTCACCTAAATAAGCTACAAATAAAATCTCTAGAGCTGGATCAATTTCAAGTTCCATCATTTATCTCGAATTCTGGGTGCGTTAATACTAATATTAATTGAAAACGCACATGACAGAGATGCCAACTAGCTCTGGAGATGACGAAGAAATTGAAGAAATGTATGATGAAGTAAAAGAAACTATTCAGATAGTGAAGGGAGACGAAAATTTAATAGTCATGGGTGACTGGAATTCGGCAGTAGGAAAAGGGAGAGAAGGAAACGTAGTAGGTGAATATGGATTGGGGGTAAGAAATGAAAGGGAAAACCGCCTGGTAGAATTTTGCACAGAGCACAACTTAATCATAGCTAACACTTCGTTCAAGAATCATATAAGAAGGTCGTATACATGGAAGAAGCCTGGAGATACTGACAGGTTTCAGATAGATTATATAACGGTAAGACAGAGATTTAGGAACCAGGTTTTGAAATGTAAGACATTTCCAGGGGCAGATGTGGACTCTGACCACAATCTGTTGGTTATGAACTGTAGATTAAAAATGAAGAAACTGCAAAAAGGTGGGAATTTAAGGAGATGGGACCTGGATAAACTGAAAGAACCAGAGGTTGTACATAGTTTCAGGGAGAGCATAAGGGAACAATTGACAGGAATTGGAGAAAGAAGTACAGTAGAAGAAGAATGGGTAGCTTTGAGGGATGAAGGCAGCAGAGGATCAAGTAGGTAACAAGACGAGGGCTAGTAGAAATCCTTGGGTAACAGAAGATATATTGAATTTAATTGATGAAAGGAGAAAATATAAAAATGCAGTACATGAAGCAGGCAAAAAGGAATACAAACGTCTCAGAAATGAAATACGCAGGAAGTGCAAAATGGCTAAGCAGGGATGGCTAGAGAACAAATGTAAGGATGTAGAGACTTATCTCACTAGGGGTAAGATACTGCCTACAGGAAAATTAAAGATACCTTCGGAGAAAAGGGAACCACTTGTATGAATATCAAAAGCTCAGATGGAAACCCAGTTCTAAGCAAAGAAGGGAAAGCAGAAAGGTGGTAGGAGTATATAGAGCGTATATACAAGGGCGATGTACTTGAGGACAATATTATGAAAATGGAAGCAGATGTAGATGAAGATGAAATGGGAGATATAATACTGCGTGAAGAGTTTGACAGAGCACTGAAAGACCTAAGCAAACAAGGCCCCGGGAGTAGACAACATTTCATTAGAACTACTGACAGCCTTGGGAGAGCCAGTCCTGACAAAACTCTACCATCTGGTGAGCAAGATGTGTGAGATGGGCGAAATACCCTCAGACTACAAGAAGAATATAATAATTCCAATCCCAAAGAAAGCAGGTGTTGACAGATGTGAAAATTACCGAACTATCAGTTTAATAAGTCGCGGCTGCAAAACATTAACGCGAATTCTTTACAGACGAATGGAAAAACTGGTAGAAGCCGGCCTTGGGGAAGATCAGTTTGGATTCCGTTGGAACACGTGAGGCAATACTGACCCTACGACTTATCTTAGAAAATAGATTAAGGAAAGGCAAACCTACGTTTCTAGCATTTCTAGACTTGAGAAAGCTTTTGGCAATGTTGACTGGAATACTCTCTTTCAAATTCTGAAGGTGGCAGGGGTAAAATACAGGGAGCGAATGGCTATTTACAATTTGTACAGAAACCAAATGGCAGTTTTGAGAGTCGAGGGACATGAAAGGGAAGCAGTGGTTAGGAAGGGAGTCAGACAGTCTCTCCCCGATGTTATTCAATCTGTATATTGAGCAAGCAGTGAAGGAAACAAAAGAAAAATTCGGAGTGGGTATTAAAATCCATGGAGAAGAAACAAAAAATTTGAGGTTCGCCGATGACATTGTAATTCTGTCAGAGACAGCAAAGGACTTGGAAGAGCAGTTGAACGGAATGGATAGTGTCTTGAAAGGAGGATATAAGATGAACATCAACAAAAGCAAAACGAGGATAATGGAATGTAGTCGAATTAAGTCAGGTGATGCTGAGGGAATTAGATTAAGAAATGAGACATTTAAAGTAGTAAAGGAACTTTGCTATTTGGGGAGCAAAATAACTGATGATGCTCGAAGTAGAGAGGATATAAAATGTAAACTGGCAATGGCATCGAAAGCGTTTCTGAAGAAGAGAAATTTGTTAACATCGAGTATAGATTTAAGTGTCAGGAAGTCATTTCTGAAAGTATTTGTATGGAGTGTAGCCATGTATGGAAGTGAAACATGGAGGATAAACAGTTTGGACAAGAAGAGAATAGAACCTTTCGAAATGTGGTGCTACAGAAGAATGCTGAAGATTAGATGAGGAAGTATTGAATAGGATTGGAGAGAAGAGAAGTTTGTGGCACAACTTGACTAGAAGAGGGACCGGTTGGTAGGACATGTGTTGAGGCATCAAGGGATCAACAATGTAGTATTGGAGGGCAGCGTGGAGGGTAAAACTCGTAGATGGAGACCAAGAGATGAATACACTAAGCAGAATCAGAAGGATGTAGGTTGCGGCAGGTACTGGGAGATGAAGAAGCTTGCACAAGATAGAGTAACATGGAGAGCTGCATCAAACCAGTCTCAGGACTGAAGACCACAACAACAACAACAACAACAACATGACAGAGGTGAAATAAAATGCGATTAGTGCATTAGAGTAGAGTTTCCAGCAAATAATTTGTCATTATGACCCTGATATACACTTAGTGTGACAATTTCAGAGGTGTACACTAATAGGATAAAATCTTAGATTCAGTTAAATAATTTCTAGTGCAGCGTCGGTGACGCCGCAGTACCTCTGTCAAGCATATTCCCAACCGCTTGCATCTGCTCTGCTGTATGCCTCTCGCCGCAGAACACGAGCGCGTTTACTGGTGTGGAGTAATGTCTGGCAGACACGGAACAAGCCGACCAGTCGCTCTGTTCCCGCCACCCACCCCTGCGCCTCGCGCTGTAACTCACCGACGTGCAGTAGGTACGGTACACTACTGCTGCTGCTGCTGCTGCTGCCAGATATAGATCCTGTCCACAGCTGCTACTGCTGCAGTTGTCAACCGCAGAGTTACGACCCTTGTCTTGGCGTGGCTTAACGCTGCTAGCTGCTGCTGTTCTCGTAACCGTCGGGACATATCCAAGGCTGAGTCCAGAAAACACTAACTCTCACCGTGTTTCTCGCTGTTTCCTACTGGACAACGTAGCTGTGACCACTCGACACACAAGAAGTTGCTAGTTCATACTTATTATAACCACCCTCCATGAACCATGGACGTTGCTGTTATTGCGGTGGCATACGCACCTCAGCTATACACATAGCTGTACATCAGGTGCAGCCACAACGGAGGGATATCTGTCGAGAGGCCAAACGAATGTGTGGTTCCTAAGGGAGGGCACCAGCCTTCTCAGTAGTTACAGGGGTAAAAGTCTGGGTGATTGACTGATCTGGCCTTCTAACATCAACCAAAACGGCCTTTTTGTGCTGTTACTGCGAACGGCTGAAAGGAAGAGGAAACTACAATCGTAATTTATGCCAAGGGCATAGTGCTCTAATGTATGGTTAAATGATGTTGGCTTCTTGTTGTGTAAAATATTCCGGAGACAAAATAGTCCCCCATTCGGATCTCCGGGCACGGATTACTCAGAAGTATGTCGTCATCGGGATGAACAAAACTGGCGTTCTACGGATAGGAGCGTCGAATGTTAGATCCCTTAATCGCGCGGGTAGGTTAGAAAATTTAAAAAGGGAAATGAACAGGTTATGGTTAGACGTAATGGGAATTAGTGATGTTTCGTGCCAGAAGGATCAGAACTTCTGGTCAGGTGAATACAGGGTTATAAAGTCAAAATCAAATAGGGGTAATGCAAGTGTGGGTTTAGTAATCAATAAGAAAACATGAATGCGGGTAAGCTGCTATTAAGAGCATAGTGAACATATTATCGTAGCCAAGACAGACACAAAGCCAACACCCTCCACAATAGCACAATTTTATATGCTAACTAACTCCGCAGATGGTTAAAAGAGATTCAAGAGATGTATGATGAGATAAAAGACATTATACAGATAGTTAAGGCAGACGAAAACTTAATTATTATGAGGGGACTGGAACTAGGAGAGGGAAGAGAAGGAAAAATTGTAGGTGAATATGGACTGGAGAAAGGAATGAAAGAGGAAGCCTGGTAGAATTTTGCACAAAGCGTAATTTAATCATCGCTAACACTGGGTTTAAGAAGGCTGTATACGTGGAAGAGACCTGGAGACGCCGGAAGACTTCAGACTGATTATATAATGCCAAGACAGAGATTTCGGAAAGAGATTTTAAATTCTAAGACATTTCTAGGTCCCAATGTAGACTCTGATCGCAATCTATTTTTTATAAACTGTAGATTAAAACTGAAGAAACTGTAAAAAGATAGGAAATTAAGGAGATGGGATCTGGATAGGTTGAAAGAAACAGATGTTATTGACAGTATCAGGGAGCATTTGGCAACGCTTGACTAGAACAGGGGTAAGGAATACTGAACAAGACGAATGTGTAGCTTTGGGAGATGAAATAGTGAATTCAGCAGGGGATCGAACATGTAAAAAGGGCGTACCTAGTAGAAATCCTCGGGAAACACAGAAGATATTCAGTTTAACTACTGAAAGCAGAGAATATATATATATATATATATATATATATAAACAAGAAATGAAGCAGGCCAAAATGAACACAAACGTCTAAAAATGAGACTGACAGGGACTGCAAAAAGTCTAAGCAGGACAGGCTAGAGGACAAATTTAGGGATTTAGAAGCATAATACACTAGGGGGAAGACAGATACAGCCAACAGGAAAATTAAAGAGGCCATTGGAGAAAAGAGAATAAACTGTATGAATATCAAGAACTAAGGGAAAGCAGTTCTAAGCAAAGAAGGGAAAGCTGAAAGGTAGAGAACTATATAGATGGTCTACACAAGGGAGATAAAGTGAAAGGAAATATGACAGAAATGCAATAGGATGTAGGTGAAGATGTGGTGAGAGACGTGACACTGCGAGAAGAATTTGACAGAACACTAAAAACCTAAGTGGAAACAACGCCCCAGGAGTAGACTATATTCAGCCAGAACTACTGATAGCCTTAAGAGAACCAGCCATGAAAAACTCTTCTTTTCTTTCCGGTGAGCAAGATATATATGAGACAGGCAAAATACCCTCAGACTTCAAGAAGAATGGAGTATTTCATTCCAAAGAAAGCAGGTTCTGAGAGGGTGAACATTACCGAACTATCAGCTTAATAAGCCATAGTTACAAAATAGTAACACGAATTCTAAGTGCAAAAGCTGACAGAAGCCGACCTTGTTTGGAAGATGAATTTGGATGCCGGAGAAATGAAGGAACATATCTTAGAAGATAGGTTAAAGAAAGGCAAGCCTGCGTTTACAGCATTTGTAAACTTAGGGAATGCTTTTGACAACGTTAACTGGAATACTCTCCCTGAAATTCTGAAGGTAGCAGGGATAAAATAAAGGGAGTGAAAGGCTAGTGTGTCCGAGATCGCACTTACATCTGCTTGAAAGGTTCTGGGACGTTACGTCGGAAGTGCTGTGCAGACAGCCCAGCAGCTCCACAGTTGCACCTGGAGTGACTAGCAGATTTCTCGTTCAAATATTGTGCAGTTTCCACAACACCGTCCGTCGTAACGCCCGACAACTTTCAAGCATTTATTTCGTCGGGAAAGCATCAAAAAGTATACTGTTTCGTTTATTGAGGTCGTCCCGTTATTCCTTGGTTACTAACAGTTCGTAATTACGATTGCAGTAGGGTGTAAAATAGGACATTTTGTTCTTAATTTGGTATGTAACATACCGTAGGAAATCTAATGAATTGCGTAACCTAGAACTTATGACAACAGTCTTAGATCACTATGTTTATTTGTAATCAGGTTATTATTCGGTCGGTAAAGACCATCTTCAGACCTCTGTGCTGATTTTATGTTTCAGTTTACAAAGCCCTTTAAATTTGTCGTATTCCTGACTTAGCACCAAAACGAGTTGTGACACAGTCACGAAAAAAAAAAGTGTACTGAAACAGAAAATTAGCGCAGAGGTCTGAAGATTGCCATCAACGACTGAAATTGTTAACCTGATTAAAAATAAACATTGTGATCCAAGACTGCAATTACAATGAGGCAAATATTTTCCTCTATCGCTGGACACTTTTTCATGTCTATGTCACAACTTGAATAAATTATACGAGGCGTGCGTTCTAAGTAAGTACCGTTTCGAAATTAAAAAAAGACGTTTACATGAAAGCCTGTACCTTAACCTACTTTTCTACATAATTTCCGTCAATACTCAGGCACTTGTCATAACATTGTACCAGTTTTTGAATACCCTCCTCATAGAAGTCTGCCGCCTGACTTGTTAACCACTGCATCACCACTGTTTTGATTTCGTCATCGTCTTGAAGACGCTCACCGCCCAGGTGTTTCTTCAAGCGCAGGAACGGATGGTAGTAACTGGGCGCAAGATCGGGGCTGTACGGAGGATGATCTAGAGTTTCTCATCGAAAAGATGGGATGGGATCTTTGGTCTGATTCACCACGTGCGGACGGGCATTGTGTTGCAGCAAAACGGTGCCCTTGCTCAAATTCCATGGACTGTCGCTTTGATTCTGGTGTGACGTAGGCCACCCATGTTTCATCACCCGTAAAAATTGGGCTTAATAAATCATCACCGTCGTTGTGATACTGCTCAAGGAAAGTCAATGCACTGTCTAAAACGTTTGGTTTTGTGCACAACCGTCAACATTTTCGGTACCCAACATGCGCACAATTTTCGGTGATTCAAATGCTCGGTCACAATGCCATACAAAACAGTACGAGAAACATTAGGAAAGTCATCCCGCAAGGAGGAAATCGTAAAGCGTCTGTTTTCTCTCACTTTATTGTCCACTTCCTGCACCAAACTTTCATTAACGACCGAAGGACGCCCGCTCCATTGTTCATCATGCACATTTGTGTGGCCATCTTTAAATGCTCTCACCCACTTTCTTACCTTCCATCACTCATTGTTTTCTCCGTAAACTGCACAGATCTCACGATGAATATCGATCGCTTTTAGGCCTTTAGCACTAAGAAATCTTATAACAGCCCGTACTTCACAGTCGGCGGGACTCACGATTATCGGAGGCATCTTAAACACTCAGTACATAACGTAAACAAGGAAGAATCAGACTGTAATGGCGTCAGTGCGTAGATTAAGGTGCAGGCTTTCATGTAAAAATAAAATTATTGACATATCTTAGCACGTCTTTTTTTAATTTCAAAACCGTACTTGCTTAAAAAACACGCCTCGTAACTTCCTTTGAATGAATTTGGAATGGTGTATTTCCCCCCTTTAGTGTTCTAGGATTAAGAACAAAGTGAGATGAATTCTGTGTGCAAAAAAATCCTGAATCGTGCTTTGGTTACTAAGTAGTATTAAATGGAAGAGTGTACTAGAGGTGTATGTGAAATATTGGTGGCCCTAAGATGAAACCTTGTGGAACCCCTTCAAAGTTATTACGTACTGGCACCAGTGCCATGCTGACAGGGAGAGTGCCTTCCCCTGAAGAGCTCCAGTGCCGCGAAGATGCAAATGTGAATAAGTAGGCCAGGTCGCCTTGCTGTCAGGTGAGGCGGCGGCGGCGGCGGCGGCGGCGGCGGCGGTCCAGAGCAGCTGTCGCCGAGCGCGGGCTCTGCTTCCGATTTCCCGCGCTTTCCCACGTGGGCAGGTGTGTGCGTACGCGCCACAGCTGTCCGGCTGTTGCGTCACGGCCGTTTCTCACGCTGCGCCCCTCCTCGTGACGTCTTGCGCCCACGTCACGGCCGGCGCTGACTCGCAGTACCGGCGCGCAGCTCCACAAAAGGGCAGGGCGCGCCCTACACCCTTGCGCACCTTGCCTGCCTTCCTTCCTTCCTTCCGCTCTTTCCCACGTCGCGAGCCGGGGGCAGGCTGCGCACACTGTATACAAAATCTCCCAGGCCCGTAATTTACGGGACTCCCCAGTCCCCGGCTCACAGCTTTCGTTGGCCGTCGCGGAAGTGACATACCGGTAATGCCCTAATGTCCGCCCGCAGGCGACAACGGCAGCCCAGATAATATCGCCGTAGAACAGAACCGGAAGGACTGCGCCGACCGTGCTCGGGATTTTCCCCTGTGTCTTGCCACTAACCACTGGTGTATACAAAGCTTCAGGCTGCGTCGCCCCCTTTTCTGCGTAACGCTTCCTCTTTTTGTCGGTATAAACTGCCGGCGAAATTCCCACAGATTGTGTCTACCTCGTTTAGAGGGAGGTGGAGCACCGTCTCTCTAGTTATAACATTACCACCTGCTCCGTGAAAAATGAAGTTCTTCTGTTGTAACACATGGCGGTTCGTAAGCAAAACCAAAGCGGTGATGCTGACTTATTGTTTTCGACATAGTACTCGCTTTCACTTCCGTATCTCTTACTTATGACAGCGTTGCACTAACATAAAATGTACTGATTCATTCACAACTGCGGTAGAGTATTTTTAATTGGTGTTGCAGGTAATTTAAATCAAAAATATCCTGCCTAGCTTGATTCACTATAGCGGCCGTCACGAAAATAGGCACCTCTGGGTCAGCTAACGGTATGACAGCATTGCCAGTTAGTGATAATTTCAAATCTTAGTAAAAATTCCGTAAAACATAAGACATCTCTATTTTCATTCTCGAATATGATGGTGTCTTTCCAAAAGAAAATTCTCGCCAACTGCTAGGGATAAAAAATTAACGTTACAAGAACGTTTGGAAAAAAAATAGTTTATTACACTCCTGGAAATGGAAAAAAGAACACATTGACACCGGTGTGTCAGACCCACCATACTTGCTCCGGACACTGCGAGAGGGCTGTACAAGCAATGATCACACGCACGGCACAGCGGACACACCAGGAACCGCGGTGTTGGCCGTCGAATGGCGCTAGCTGCGCAGCATTTGTGCACCACCGCCGTCAGTGTCAGCCAGTTTGCCGTGGCATACGGAGCTCCATCGCAGTCTTTAACACTGGTAGCATGCCGCGACAGCGTGGACGTGAACCGTATGTGCAGTTGACGGACTTTGAGCGAGGGCGTATAGTGGGCATGCGGGAGGCCGGGTGGACGTACCGCCGAATTGCTCAACACGTGGGGCGTGAGGTCTCCACAGTACATCGATGTTGTCGCCAGTGGTCGGCGGAAGGTGCACGTGCCCGTCGACCTGGGACCGGACCGCAGCGACGCACGGATGCACGCCAAGACCGTAGGATCCTACGCAGTGCCGTAGGGGACCGCACCGCCACTTCCCAGCAAATTAGGGACACTGTTGCTCCTGGAGTATCGCCGAGGACCATTCGCAACCGTCTCCATGAAGCTGGGCTACGGTCCCGCACACCGTTAGGCCGTCTTCCGCTCACGCCCCAACATCGTGCAGCCCGCCTCCAGTGGTGTCGCGACATGCGTGAATGGAGGGACGAATGGAGACGTGTCGTCTTCAGCGATGAGAGTCGCTTCTGCCTTGGTGCCAATGATGGTCGTATGCGTGTTTGGCGCCGTGCAGGTGAGCGCCACAATCAGGACTGCATACGACCGAGGCACACAGGGCCATCACCCGGCATCATGGTGTGGGGAGCAATCTCCTACACTGGCCGTACACCACTGGTGATCGTCGAGGGGACACTGAATAGTGCACGGTACATCCAAACCGTCATCGAACCCATCGTTCTACCATTCCTAGACCGGCAAGGGAACTTGCTGTTCCAACAGGACAATGCACGTCCGCATGTATCCCGTGCCACCCAACGTGCTCTAGAAGGTGTAAGTCAACTACCCTGGCCAGCAAGATCTCCGGATCTGTCCCCCATTGAGCATGTTTGGGACTGGATGAAGCGTCGTCTCACGCGGTCTGCACGTCCAGCACGAACACTGGTCCAACTGAGGCGCCAGGTGGAAATGGCATGGCAATCCGTTCCACAGGACTACATCCAGCATCTCTACGATCGTCTCCATGGGAGAATAGCAGCCTGCATTGCTGCGAAAGGTGGATATACACTGTACTAGTGCCGACATTGTGCATGCTCTTTTGCCTGTGTCTATGTGCCTGTGGTTCTGTCAGTGTGATCATGTGATGTATCTGACCCCAGGAATGTGTCAATAAAGTTTCCCCTTCCTGGGACAATGAATTCACGGTGTTCTTATTTCAATTTCCAGGAGTGTATTTCAACATGTGGGGAAAAACAGAGCCATTGACATATTTGGATTGAAAAAATCTAGGAGCATTCACAAAGTTTATACATGCATTTGGTAATATTTTTTTGTCAAAACATATAAGTTTTCCGAGGTAAAAAATAAAATAGGGTAATAGGTGTGAAACTGTTCTGCCTGTGTAAAGAAAAATATCGGCACTGTTGAATTTGTGTTCTACTGAACCTTGTAGAAATTTCCAGCAAAAAATTTGTTACTAAAACTATAAAATTAATTTCGGTAACTTGTGGGACATCATTACTGTATCATGTCACCCACGAACGCATTTTATTTACGAGAGACTCTGTGCGCGACAGCGCTCGAGTACTTGTAAGCCTCTGCCATGACTGAAGTTCCGACAGCTCGCCCTATTGCGACAGAGAATTACCTCACAAATGTTTCTTTATTTGCATCCGTTACAGGCCCTTCGTCACTGCACCCATCACCCATACCGCCGATATACACTATTCAAAGGAAACTGTAGGTATCTTCGCCCACAGTTTCCGTTGAAGTCGAGCAAAATATATTTGTTCGTATTGTTTTTTGGTGAAACGCAAATTTTATCGAAGTATACTACAAGGCTATTGTCCTCAGAACATAATAAGTGCATTGTACACAAAAACTTTGCTCTTGTGGCTACAAAGTCTCTGCATTTCATTAAAATTTTCTGAGCTGGAAACTAAGAAAGCCGAAAAGACAAAGAACAGAATTATTTCGTGGAGATCACTCTGTATTTTTCCATCCATCGGATGCTGTCCAAGTACTGTTCTACCCACAAAATTTTTGTTAAAATCTTTAAGTTCCGTAGATTTCAGTTTTCTTTTGTATCGCTTTCTTGGAGGATCAAAGCAGGTGCTCACAACTGGATACTCTGCCGGTACTACTGCAATGTTAGCACGGAATTCACTCGTTTCTGGAACACCACGAGGCATTGCTCTCAGTTTATGAATTTGTACAAAATTTATGTTATGATTCTTAGTTTATTTCCAGATGTCTTGTCACCCTTTACGCACACCAACCAGTTGAGATCCTTGCTCCTCCATTACCCTCACTACAAAACGCGAACTAAGGCATCTTTCTACGGAAGACTGCAACCATACTTGAACACACATATCGCACGCGAACACTGAAAATACAGCGGGCACGACCTCCATCATTGCTACAGCGCTTGTATATGGCAACAAAGCTGCGAAGCGGGCAACTCACAGCGGTGACGTCAAGCAGTAGGCCTGACGTTGGGGTACCTATTTTGGTGATGGACACTTAAAAGAGTTAGTGATTTATATATAGAAACTTAACTAACAGCGACAGTATTTTCAAAATGCAGAAGTGTACTGTAAGAAGTTTATCATGAGTTAGTTTTATCACATCTTGTACAGATGTGTTCAAATAATTTGTGATTTTAACAACCGATTCAGAACACATAAACATTTATAAGCTAAAACTTTATGACCACTGCCCACCGTGAGACTGAATATCGCGTGGTGGGGTTGCGGGAACGTAAAGCGGTAAAGCAAATACAGTGTATACGTCGAGTAAAAGCGAATGGTGAATCATTCAGAGGACGGTAAGAACCACAAATCAGACGCACGCGACTTAAGCGAACGGCAGATTTTTGTGGCCCAGCATCTGGAAACGATCATCTCGGAAAAGGCGAGGCTGGTCGGCTGTTATCCTGCTACTACAATGAACAGCTACAGAAACTGGTTTCAGGACTGTGAAACCACAAGAAGACAAGTAATGTAGGTTATATCCCAGGAGACCCAGAAATAAAGACGACAACATGTATGAGACAAGATGTTGGAAGTCCACTCCTCATTACAGAACGTCGAAGTCGAAGGCTTGCCCGCCCCATGAAGTAGGAGGATACGCGGCAAATGTGACAGATTTAACGATAGAGTACAATGCTGTTGCAGACGCAGCTGTTGCCGAGCACACTGTTCGTTGTATAATGTTCAACACGGGACTCTGTAACAGACGATCTTTACGGGTTCACATGTTGACTCAGCAACTTCACTTACGATTACAACGGTCGTGAGATCATCGAGATTGGACCATGGATAAACGGAAACGTGTCGCCTGGTCGTATTAACATGTTTCTTATTACATCAGGTTGATGGTGGTGTCCGGCATCGAGGCCGGTGGGTGCAGTATTACACTACCAGCAGAAATGTACACCTACCGGAGGACAAAAAACACCTACGTGCTCATGTTTTAAAATACTGACTGAAAAGTGGAGCAACAGCTGCCTCATTCTACCTTCCTCAGCACTTTTAAAAATGTTCCCAAATATTTTGACATTCGAATATATTCGCGCTTTTTTTTAACATGCAACTAACATCATACTCCTGCAACTTCCCGTGACTAATCATCCTCTCCCAATTGCCCATTCTCACTCACTCATTTAGTACAACTAATTGTCGTTATCTCTTTGTGTCTCTCTAACTTTCACTTCTTCCTGTGGCGCAGACAGTGTCCTTCTTCCTGTTCCAAAAAACTTTCTCCTCTCGTTGTCACTATCTCCCCCTTGCTTTGTCTTAAAGCTGCTATCTCATTCATTACTTTTTATTGCTGCTGTCTCTTCTCACTGTCACCATCTCTCTCTTCCTCGTTGACGTTGCTATAGACTCTGCCTCGCATTATTGCTGGCTCCAACCACATCCAGTTTCCCTTTCTCTTTATTCCTCTCCCACTGCCACTCTCTCTTTCACTCTTTTCCTACCACTGCTCTCTCACTATCATCATTGTTCCACTGCTACTTCGTCGCTCTCTTTCAGTCACACTGCCATTTTTCCTTCGTTCTTTCCATATCACAACCACTGTCTACTATCTTCCAGAATTTGTTACTTTTCTGTCTCTTTGCCACTGCCAGGGCCTCCTATCTCGATATAAAAATGCGCGAATGTATTTGCACGCCAAAAATTTTGGGGTAAATTTCAAACGTGCTCAGGAAGGTAGAATGTGGCAACCGGTACCCCAATTTTGCAGAGTCCTTTAAGCAGGAGCATTTTCGTCTTATTTATGTTCCGACAGCAGCATTTTTTCGCTGGATCCCCTCTTTTCCCTGCCACAGCAGCGCATGTCACTAAAGATAACTTTACAATTCAGTAAAATTTTGATAGTTTA
Organism: Schistocerca americana; assembly: GCF_021461395.2. NCBI lineage: Eukaryota > Metazoa > Arthropoda > Insecta > Orthoptera > Acrididae > Schistocerca > Schistocerca americana. The sequence goes on from NC_060122.1 coordinate 425,159,064, forward strand.
CTCATGTGAAACTGAAATAACGCAAAACTAATTTTACTCCTCAGACCGGAATTTACGTGTACAAAAATTTGGCATGTTCTTCAGTACTACAAATTGGATTCCGAGAACCCTTCTGAAGATAACGGAGATACTTTACATTCTCCATGTTATGTCACTTTGGAAACTGCATGTTCGCATCACACCGGATTTTACGCGTAGAGGTCAGGTGAACTGGAACCTCTGTATCTAGGTATATGTCTTATATCATGACAATTTTCAAGTCGGGTTCTTAGGAATATATCGCAAAAATTACAGCCATTTGCTGTTTATGGCCGTCATGGAATAGGAGGTTCAGTTTTGGTACGGAAAAACCATGATTTCGGTTTTTTTTTCTCAATAACGGAAGGTTGGGACTTCTAGATAAACGTCTACACAAAATAGCGTTAAAATTTGACCAATTTTCTGCTGTTACTTGTTATTTAGATTTCAACTCACCCTACATTTTGCGTGCATATTTCACGTGTGCAACTAGGTTAACATTGAACCTCCATATCTCGGTAACGGTTAAAGATATCAACAGAATTTTCAAGGATGTTCGAGATCGGATCTTAGGGATATTTTGTAAAAATTTTAGCCATTTGCTGGGCATAGTCGTCGAAGAATCTGCACTCGGTTTTGGTACCCAAAATCGGGTTTTCTCAGGAAGTGCCAATGAGCTAAATGGTGTCTCCATAAGGCTCTCATGGTGTACCATAGACCACAAAAAATTCAAAAAGAACCAACCGATTTGTTCCATTAGCCTAAGCTGGAGGAAAAAAGTGCGATGTTCAAACTTTGACCCTGTACTGTAGGGTAGTTACAGAGTTACAGTAAGACGACCCTTGTGTTGGGTGTACAAATAGTCTCTAGCCCAAGGGCTACTCAAAACACTTGACCCTATATTTCTGTCACCATTAAAGCCTGTGTTGTAACTTTTGCATTTCTTGCTTTTATGTTTTCGTTTTCCTCAAAGGCAAAGAGAAAAGTTGAATCTGTAACCCAGCGTAGACCCTGCGCCTACTGTCATGTATTTTTGATTTTCAAATGTTCAAAAACGTAAGACTTTTTCCTGTTCCTCCGTGAGAGGAAGGATTCGCTCTCTGTTAATGAACGAAAGCAGACACACATTATTTTAGAAAGTAACCGGCGGTAGCCATTTTGGTTGTAAAAGGTCCGTAGTTTTTATAGAATATAGCTTTATTTTACCAGTGAGGTTGTGTGAGACGTTATCCTAATTAGTAGTGTAATATATAAAATCAAATGGCTCATATGGCTCTGAGCACTATGGGACTTAACTTCTGAGGTCATCAGTCCCCTAGAATTTAGAACTACTTAAACCTAACTAACCTAAGGACATCACACGCATCCATGCCAGAGGCAGGATTCGAACCTGCGACCGTAGCGGTCGCGCGGTTCCCGACTGAAGCGTCTAGAACCGCTCGGCCACTCCGGCCGCCTATATAAAATCCCAAGAAGCCCAACTGTGACTGATTACAATATCATGGACATGGTCAAGATTTTGTAAGTGGATACGGCGATCGGACGTAGTATTATTAATTGGTAAGCATAAATCTACAGCAAGAGAAAGACTATTTCGGCTATGTAGTACTAACATGAAAAGATTCTTTACCCATTTACAAGCGTAGCCCAGCTTATTGTGCTTGTCCGACACACCGAAAAACAAATCTCATTAGCTCCATATATCTAAACACTTATTATACATTTTTATTATACTATAAACCCGATGTATGAGTTCTGGAAAAATTCCGTTTTTATGCACGACTTTTTGGAACACGTTAGGTAGCGTACGATGGTAGACAATGAAAACCTCGTGAATCCATCAGTCTGTGAAAACCTGTAATTCCAGTAACTGGTAACTCTATTATCAAAGACAAATCTCAAGGTGCATGAATTTCTCTAATCTGTCAAAATAGGTTTCTGCTATGTAGTTACACTTGTTGTAATTTTATCTGTATCACTTTACACTATTTTTAAGAAATCGGTTTTGCTTCTCATGTAAAATCTATCATAATGGAGTTACGAGGTTTTTATTGCCTATCATCTACGCTGTCGCATGCGTACCAATGGGGGACGTTTAGCTGGGCTTCTTTGGAACCTGTGGTAATAATCGAAAGTACCATCACAACTGTAGACTACGTGACCGTTAATGTGGACCGTATGCAATCATTTATGCTTTGTGTCTTCCTCGTTGGCGATGCCATCTTCCCGTAGGATAACTGAGTCACAAGACCAGAATCGTGCTACATTGTTTTAAGGAAACTGGCTGTGAGCTCAGAGTGATCTCTTGCTCACCAAATTCGTCTGTCTGAACCAGACTTATCACATCTGGGACGCTATTGGGCGCTGTCTCCACACAAACAAACCACTCGTGCGCTATATAAGGGAACTGTGTGACCTGTGCGTACAAATCTCGTGCCACATTCGTTCGGAAATCTAGCAAGGACTTACATAGCCCATGTCATGCAGAACCGCTGTTTTATTGCGTTACCATGCTGCACCAACATACTGCTAGGCAGGCGGTCACAATGTTTGCGGTCATCAGTGTACCTTGAAATGTCAAGTTCCTTTCTCGTGAAACGAGAACGTTCAAGAAATAATGCAACATATTTTTTCCTGAAAGCAGGTTGCTTTTATTCAGGGTTCCAATCAGCTACATTGTTACGCATTCTTTTCGCTGTAAAACCCCATATTTCATCATTTTTCAGTGGGACGGTCTTACGCCACCCTGTATGCCCGCATGGCACCACTCTACCGATAGACGTGGGGACCAACGTCTTGCTGCTTCAATAATCTCCCCATCATCCACGTACTGCTTCCCACAAAGTGCAGCCTTCATTGGGCCAAAAATATGGAAGTCGGAAGGTGCGAGGTCTGGCCTGTAGGGTGGATGAGCAAGAATAGTCCAATTTACTTTTGGGAGCTCCACTTGGGTGTGCAGACTTGTGTAGAGCTTCGCGTTCTCATCGAAAGGAAGGCGTTGGTTTGCACTTCTATTTTTCCGATGAACATACTGAAGCCATCTCTTTAATTTTCTGAGGGTAGCCCAATACACTTACGAGTTGATCGTTGGACCTAGGGAGAGGACGTCAGACAGAATAACTCCTTCAGAGTCCCAGAAGATCATCGCCATGACTTGAACGGCTGAAGGTGCGGTTTCGAGCATTTTCTTCGGAGGGGAGGTGACATGGCTCCCCCCCCCCCCAAAAAAAAATGGCTCTGAGCACTATGGGACTCAACTGCTGAGGTCATTAGTCCCCTAGAACTTAGAACTAGTTAAACCTAACTAACCTAAGGACATCACAAACATCCATGCCCGAGGCAGGATTCGAACCTGCGACCGTAGCGGACTTGCGGTTCCAGACTGCAGCGCCTTTAACCGCACGGCCACTTCGGCCGCCCCCCCCCCCCCCCCCCTCACATTGCCGTTTTGTTTCTGGTTCTAAGTGATGAACACGTGTCTCATCGCCAGTGACGACGTTCGACAAAAAACTCCGCACTTACGGTCCTTCGTTGCTCTTGATGATCTTCTGTTAGGCGACGAGGAATCCAGCGTTGCGTATCCCAAATGGTGGACGAGTGTGTCAGACCTACCAACACAGACGGCCAGTTGTAAAGTGAAGTGTCGATCACCTCGCATGAGAGTTACCACACGTTCCAACATAAATGACCTAATAGATAGTGTCGGAAGTTCCATGCGGCTTTCGCGGATGATGCTGTAGTATACAGAGAAGCTGCAGCATTAGAAAATTGCAGCGAAATGCAGGAAGATCTGCAGCGGATAGGCACTTGGTGCAGGGAGTGGCAACTGACCCTAACATAGACAAATGTAATGTATTGCGAATACATAGAAAGAAAGATCCTTTATTGTATGATTATATGATAGCGGAACAAACACTGGTAGCAGTTACTTCTGTAAAATATCTGGGGGCAGGGATACGGAAAGATTTGAAGTGGAATGATTATATAAAATTAATTGTTGGTAAGGCGGGTACCAGGTTGAGATTCACTGGGAGAGTCCTTAGAAAATGTAGTCCATCAACAAAGGAGGTGGCTTACAAAACACTCGTTCGACCTATACTTGAGTATTGCTCATCAGTGTGGGATCCGTACCAGGTCGGGTTGACGGAGGAGACAGAGAAGATCCAAAGAAGAGCGGCGCGTTTCGTCACAGGGTTATTTGGTAACCGTGATAGAGTTACGGAGATGTTTAGCAAACTCAAGTGGCAGACTCTGCAAGAGAGGCGCTCTGCATCGCGGTGTAGCTTGCGGTCCAGGTTTCGAGAGGGTGCGTTTCTGGATGAGGTATCGAATATATTGCTTCCCCCTACTTATACCTTTCGAGGAGATCGCGAATGTAAAATTAGAGAGATTCGAGCGCGCACGGAGGCTTTCCGGCAGTCGTTCTTCCCGCGAACCACACGCAACTGGAACAGGAAACGGAGGTAATGACAGTGGCACGTAAAGTGCCCTCCGCCACACACCGTTGGGTGGCTTGCGGAGAATAAGTGTAGATGTAGATGTAGATGAAGGAGTCGCAGGTGCATGGGGGCTGCCGGCACGCGGGGGATCGGAGAGCTTGTGATGATGGCAGACAGCTCTCCCAGCGACTCACCGTGCTTTTCTTCACTGCTGGTCTGCGTAGACACTCTGCACGCACCTATGACTATGTACGATGCTCTGGATTTACGTCAAAAGAAACTCGGTAACAGCTCTTTACTTGGCACGCACCTCTGTTACAGAAGTGATTTTGAAGGCTACATATAGCGCTGCCACCTATTCGAACTTGATGAAACTGTAGGGGCTGAAGCAGTAATATTCCATGATGTTGCGTAAGAAATTCCGCATTTTTTGCAACACAAATTGTCAGAGAAAAAATGTGTTGCGTTACTCGTGTAATTAGGGGAAGCAATATTTTGTTTGACTCTTCTGGGAACGTACGCTCTCGGAACTTTAATAAACCGTACCGTGATTTAGAACGACGATCCCTGGATTTGCCTTTTATCTCCGTGACAGTTTCACGCTCCTTACGCTTAGTGCTAGATATTTTGTGGATGGAACTCCATCCAGTGGTTGTTCTGAAATTTTGTAATCATACGGTAATGCACCTACCTGCCTATTTGTACGCAATTAGTTATGCTGAAGGTCAATAGTCAATGGCTCCACAAAGCGTCGATTCTCTGCAGGTCTTCCTCTATTTCGCTTTGATTTTCTAGCATTGCGACTTCTCCACACACAATAGCATCATCTGTGAAAAGCCTCATGGCACTTCCGACATTAACCATTAGGTCGTCTGTGTGTACCCTCCCTTTGGGTACAACCACAGTTAATTCTACATCTGAAGACTTCTTCGCAGAGAAAGACACTCTGTGTTCTGTTTGCTGCAAGCCCATCAATCCACTCGCACAACTAGCCTGATATTCCGTACGCTCGAATTTTTTTCATTAGGTGAGAGTGCGGAATTGTATCAAATGGCTTCCGGAAGTAAAGGAACACGGCATCAACTTGAGTACCAGTTTAAATATCCGTTATTTTCTGGGTCCCGTGGACGAACAGAGGGGGAGATGGGTTTCAGACGATCGTTATTTTCGGAACCTCTTTTGATCCTTGCAGAATAAATTTTCCATTTCCAGAAATATGATAACGCGCGAGCACGAAAATGTTTCAAAACTCTACAACATACCGACATCAGGGATATGGGCCTCTGCGTCTGTTCGATATCCCTTCATGGAAACGATAACGACCTTCACTTTTTTTTCCAGTCATTAGGAACGCTTCGCTACTCCAGCGACGTAAGGTGCACTGCTGCTGTAAGAGAAGCAAGTTGTTTCGCATACTCTATGCAGAAGCATTGTAGAATAGGCATTCATGGGGCGGAATGGGTCAGTTTTCGACGTTGTACGTACCAACGATGTTTTATGCGTGATGGTCAGTCGATGAGTGGAATTGTGCAACAACATGTAGGCCTTAGAAAGAATAACATGAAAATAAATTAAGTGGTATTTAAAATATAGGACGAGGCAGAATGACACACAACTGCTGATTGGCAAAACACAAACGACGGACTTTTCTAACGACGATTGGTAAGGCATGCCTGTAATGTGGCGTTATATAATCGATTGTGGCGCTTATCGTAACAATTTCACTGAAACAGGGCGTAATAACCCAATCAATGCATACAAAAATGGTAGAATATGGTACATAATCCGTTCTGTTACAAATTTTGTACAGTAGTAGGAGGGACTGCCATGAAAAATATACTAAAACTCCTGACCGATGGCAGGTAGGTTTGGGGCTCGGAGTGCGTTTGAAAATCATATTTGTACGTTTTTCCTGAATAACTTGAAAACCGTGGCCTCTAGTAAACACCTGCCCCAGTACAAATTAAACTACATTAAATTAGTTAAGAATGTGCGATTAATTTTTCTCTAGAACCAACTTGTGCGCACAGAGAGCGAGTATATTGCAGATCTCATGCACGGTGGATGCACTGTAGCCTAAATGTTTTTTGTAGGGTAATTTGTGAAATTTTTCCGAGCTGATAGACCACGAGAGTCTTGCATCAAACTGTTCATCTCGACTTCCTCTACACCCCTGTGGTGCGGTGTAAACATCGAAAACTTTAGTTCAAATTAATCCAGGGGGTAGAGAACATCAAAACAAACGTGTTTTAATAAGGAACATATGGTACCTGAAGTCAGTTTGTAATGTTAGGGAACATTTTGTTAGTGGCGCTGACGGAAACTGACGTACAGGTGTCGCTGACTGTGAAAGTGTACGTTCACACAAACATTATTCAAAACTGCTCTGTGTACGGATGGTTGGCTTTACTCGTTGGATATACCTATGAATATCAGACAAAAGATGCACTTCCAGCACGATGGGACGCCAGCCCATTTCAGCAGTGACGTGAAGAACCATCTGAGAACTACCTTTCGGAATCAATGGATCGGCCGAGAGGGCCCTATGGCCTGGCCACCCACGTAAACTGACCTCCTCTGTCTGGAGCCACGTGAAGCAACTGGCGTACGAAACCGTTGTGAAAACAGACCTCACCGCTAGAGCTGCTGTCTGTACTGCTACTATTGCGGACGTGCCAGGAATCTTCGAACGGACACAACAATCAATGGTCCTGATATGTACTACGTGTATACAGGCCAATGGCCGTGCATGCGAAGACGGGAGGTAAAGTGAGTAGGGGCAATTTCTACTCAACTTCACTGGACAGAATGGACCACGGCATTTCTGACAAATCTTGTGTAGTCTGATGAAGCAAATTTTCCTCAGAACTGGTTTATCAATGAATATAACTTGCAGTATTACTCTGACGTAAAGCCGCTACTCATTCCTGAAAAAGCCAAGGGTTGTCGAATGGTGTCAGTCCGTGGAACAGAGCTGGCTGTGATTTTGATGGGCGATAGTGGCGCGGGAATAACTAACAAGAACTACGCCTTGTCAGTACTGAACAGAAGGCGCCATTTGACGGTTCAGGTATGCAGAATGTCAGAAGCGAACCGTGTTCGACGATGGAGAGCGTTTACAGTCACGCAGACTTTATTATAGCGCGTGCTGCACACAGTCGCTGTTCGGCGTGACAGCGGTGTAGGTCGTTTACAGGATCGGTTCAAGGACTGAGCCCTGTTGCACGCCAGCACTTCTTTCGCTATTTCCGTTACACAATCAGTTAAATAGTTGGGCGCCTTTTTTGGAGAGGGTAACAGCCGACTAGTGAGCGTAAATTCCGGGCGAAACGCGGCGCTGATTAACAGTTTCTTCATTTCGCAGCTGCAGAAACGTTGCCGTGTGAACGTGATATGTTTTCAGCAAGATGGGGCTATAGCCCGTACAGTCCGTACTTCAGTAACTACACTGAGTCGCCGCTTTCCACGCCGATTACTCTCACGATTCGGTGATGTCCCTTGGAAGGCGAGACCCTGATTTTCTTCTATGAGGCCATCTCAAGAACAGAGTTTTTTAAGACGACTCTGTAATAATGATGAGTTGAAAGCCGTCATTCCTCAATAAATGACTAGCAATATACTGAAGAGCTTCTATGGACGTCTTCAGACTGCGACACCAATCATGAAAACTATTTGTGTGATGTAGTTTCTGAGGAACGAATTTGTGTTAGCTTTTCAGTAATAGCAATGTATATAGAACTGTTATGTTAGTGCAAATGTACTCCAAACCTCATAGTAACCGAAGAAAAATGTACAACTTCCCGAGGGGTACCCTGTATGAGGGCGCTGCAGTATGTTGTTAGTCACGTGACAATACGGGCATAGCTCTGCTTATAGCTCCGTTTACACGTTGAACCTAGGCTCGAATCCCACTCCCGCACAAATTTTCAACCTCCTCATTGATGTAAATTAATGCCCACTAGCAGCTAAATCTCATTAATTCCTTTGTGTCAAAAGAAACAGTTTCCCAAATTGAGGAAGTCAATAACCAGTCGGTCCATCCCTGATCCTTACGCATGACTAATGTCCTGCTGAGGGACACCGAGCCAAATTCTGTCCAGTTGGCGCCTTAGATAGTCAAAATCCCGGGCTGGTTGGAGGCCCCCGTAAGTAATGTTCCAAACGTTCTCAGTTGGGGAGAGATCCAGTGACCTCGGTGATTAAGGAAGGATTTGGCAACCACGAGGACAAGCAGTAGAAGCTCTCGCCGTGTACAGGCAGGTATTATTTGCTGAAACGTAAGCCAAGGATGGCTTGCCATGAAGGAGAACGAAGCGGGGCACACAATATTGTGGACGTACCGCGGTGCTGTAAGGGTGTCGCGGATGACAACCAAAAGGATGCTGCTATGAAATGGAGTGGCACCCCACACCGTCACTCCTGGTTGTCGGGCGACAGTCAGGTTGATATCTCACCGCTGTTCCGGACGTCTCCAGACACATCTTCGTTGGTTCAAATCGTTCAAATGGCTCTGAGCACTATGGGACTTGACATCTTAGGTCATCAGTCCCCTAGAACTTAGAACTACTTAAACCTAACTAACCTAAGGACACCACACAACACCCAGCCATCACGAGGTAGAGAAAATCCCTGACCCCGCCGGGAATCGAACCCGGGAACCCGGGCGTGGGAAGCGAGAACGCTACCGCACGACCACGAGATGCGGGCCATCTTCGTTGGTCATCGGGGCTCTATTCGAAGCGGACTCATCACTGAAGACAATTCTACTCCAGTCAATGACATTCCAGGCCGAATGTGCGCGACGTGTACAGTGGTCAATGGTAGTCAGCGCATGGAGTGCTGGGAGGTCTGCCCTCTTTCTTTGAGCTACCTATTAATGGTCCTTGTGGTCTTGACGCTGTGTTCCGCCGTGGTTGAACCATTCCTGTCAAGTGACATAGCTCCTCTTCAAATATCGAACGATTCGCCGATTACTCCAATCGGCTCTTTTGAACGAATTACATGTCCGCTTTCAAATGTTAGCATCTTCGTATACTGTTCACGTGCCTATCTGCGAGGCATAGTTACTGTTCAACCGAGTTCACGGAATGAAATTCGGAAAGACTGTAAGCCCTGGTATCGACGTGTCCCCTATTTTCTATCCCTGCCATTTGTGAAGTGAAATTGCGCCAAAGTTTAAAATTTTGCGAACCTTCAACATCGCAGTTTTTTAATATATTAAAATTTTGCATTTTCCGGTGATACGTGTATGAGTATCAGTTTGTGACCAATTTGCATAACTATTTCGAGCTGTGTCGTTTTTTATTCTTTTTTACCCCGTTTATGTTTGAATTAATTCATGACGTTTTATTTTTATTTCTGTACTGCTACAGTTTGTATCTTTGTCACATTATGCTCACTTTTATAGTATTGTATGTCATTTTTTCTCTTGTTTGTATGTATGGATCTGAGGATGAGCTGTTATAACAAACTGAAACCGGTTTTGCTAATGGAGCGTACCAAGTGACCGAATTGGTGTCTTTCTTCGTTACAATTACAAGTGGTCACGTTTCGCTGAACGTTACGTCTTTAAGTGTGGTATCCGAAATTATTACGAATTTTCGTAAGTGTTTGTGTTCTGGCCAGTTTGTTGGCCACGTAGGACGTGGTGTTCAGTTTTCCCAAGTACCAAAGGCATGTTGAGAGCTGTGGCGCGAATTTAGATGTGGCTGACGCGAAGGTACACGAGCGACGAGGGTGCAGCAGTACGGCAGATGGAGATCAGAACCGCTGCAGGGATAATGTGGGGGTTGGGTCATTAGGATGAATGGGCGAAGACGGTTGCCGTCAGGAGGTCAGCCGCGAGGGAGTAGCGTGGGGCCCGAGCAGACTGCGGCGGCGGTGGCGGCGGCGGTGGGCGGTTCTCACAGCGCAGGTTGGGGGGCGCCAGGAGCCGCCGGGGGGAGTTGAGACAGGCGCGCATTGTTCCGCGCACATTGTCGTGGTGTCGTCGAAGGGTGGGGCCGCCTAAGTCGCAGCTGCCGGCCGCCGGCCGGGTTCCCACGGAGCCGCGCCGAGCCGCCACCTGTGCGATGCCGGGACTCGAACCCTCGGGTGTGGCCAGCTGCCCGCGCCTCCACCTGTCCGCCGTCACTGCCGAGATTCACAAAGAGCGGCTTATTAACGCGGCACTCCCACTTCCCGCGCCTTTCACCGCGCGCTTTTAATAGCTTCACAACCCGGCAGGCATGACCTCACATCCGCGGACGAAGCCAGCTTCTGGAGGACGCCCGTAACTCAAGGCACATTACAATAGTCTGTCCTGCCGTTAGCCACCAATGTACCACAACGTACGACGTAACGAAGTTCCTCCAAGACCCATACATTGTTGCATGTGTATTTTCTCTTACAGTCACAATGAGTTGCAAGTACAGGGGGTGGGCAAAAGTGAAACACTGCAAGAAAAGGATGCTTAAACATATAATGGGCAGTCAAATGAAAACGAGACTTGGAAAATAACTGGCCAGGTGCGAGTACGACTAGCGCAATGAGGGTTCCGTACATTATTATATATACAGACAGTTAATCCATTCCGGAAATATAGGATGTGGACCATTTTTGCCTGTTATTAACACTGATATTGGCAAGGTATCCCAAGACTTTCGACAGTGTTTTAGTTTCAAATTTGAATTCGGATAACAAATGATACAAGAAATCTTTTTTCGGGTGATATAATTACAGATTCACAATTATCAAATTTTTTTCTTTACTTGTACAGTGAAACATATCTTCTTGCCAAATACGTCAAGGGGAAGTACACTACAGATTTTTATGAGTGAGTTTGCGAACATAAAGTCGTGTACGTAAATGGCCGTCTCTCTTAATTGCCTTGACTTAGAATGTAAATATTTTTCCACTACCATGGGACAACAGAACTCAGTATGTGACGTAAAGTTCGCCTTGATACGTTTATTCGTTCCCGAGAAAAAAGGAGTGTTAACAGACGGACGGACAGACAAACACTCTGATAACAAATAACAATGTTTTTTCGTGTGATGTAACTACAAGTTAATAATTTTCATATTTTTTCTTTGCTTGTATTGTGAAACTTAGGTTCTCGGCAAATTTCATGATTCCCCGTCAACGGGAGGGACCTTGCAAGTTCTGATGAGACAGTTTGTGAGGATCAAAATGTATGACATAAATGGCTATACGGTTTGATTGCTTCGGTCCCCATGAGATCGTAGTCCTTAGTATGCGACATAAATTTCACACAGACGGACAGACAGCCTGATAAAAAATGACAAAACAAACTTTTTTAGTGTGATACAGGCACAAAATAACAATTTTCGGACTTTTTCCTTTGGTTGCAGTGTGAAACCTTACTTTTCGCCATATTTGATTATTCTGGATAAAGGGAAGCACCTCGCAGGTTTTGATTACTGAGTTTGCGAGTACCAAAATGTGTGACGTCAGTCGCCGTATCTTTTGATTGCATTGACTTAGAAGCTTCACTTTCTACATTTCCAAGGGACGGTAGATTCAATATGTGATACAAATTTCGACTTGATACGTCTACTCGTTGCTGAAAAAAAAAAAAAAGTTTGGAACAGTCAGACTTACATACAGACGAAGAACAAAGTGATCCTACAACGGTTCCGTTTTCACCGATTGAGAGACGAAACCCCAAAAAGTAAGCAAACTGTTTATTATATCAAAAGTAATGGTCATAGCTGTTAATAAATTTATCTCACTGTGAGAAAAGGCGATCAATATCTGCATGGAAAAATGTTTGCGGCTGCCAACGGAACCGCGATTGTAGAAAGACGTGCGCCTCTCCGTCCGAAGCAAACCGACAGCCATGAATGTCTTTCTTGAGGACTCCAAGAACATGGAAATCGCAGGGGTGAGATCGGGAATGTACGGAGGCTGTGTATGGGCTTCCCAGCGAAACTTTTGCAGCATACTAGAAACAACCTTGGCAACATTTGGGTCTGCCTGTATAAAACTTACATCTCACACAGCAAAGCTAGACACATATGAGAAAAATGGATTGGCATTGAAGTCAAATAAATTGATAATGAAATATCCAAAAATGAATAACACCCACAGAAGCAGTGAACTAAAAATTTAAATAATATTAACAACATAATGTCTGCAGGCAAAGCACTCACAGTAAAAGCTGATAAGGAAATACGGTTGTCATTGTGTATGAAAAAGAACTTGTAGTAAAAACCTTACAATTTTTCCAAACTAACGTTGCCGCAATAAAATCTGAGCTCACAATGAAATTCCAGAATAAACTCTGTAATTTACTTCGTAACAGTAACTTTCTATTGAACAAATATGAAGTGCACAACGATGAATCCCTCAGCAGGCAAACATATCCAAATATTCATAAAGAGAACTGTCCTAAGTGCCCAAAAGTTTACTCAATAAACAGTCCTGTGTACCTTATAAGCCAGAAGCTAAAAGACATCATTGTGAAATAATGTCCTTTTGAAAATAGCTACAACACACACAGCATATGCAACTTCATAGACTTTATTGAAGATATCCACATCCCATCCAGAGCTAAATTCAATTCACTAGACATTGTCAATCTGTATACAACAACAGACTGACTCCACAACACGATAAAACCGAAAAAACAAAGCCCCATAGAACAGCAATTCAAAAAGTATTCACTCCAAAATAAATAAATCTTCCACAGAAGCAACACGTAAATATACTGTTATCTCATACACAGGACCACCATCATACCATACACTTAACTTACTTAAAACCAAAAATATTAAAATCAGTTTCTCTACTAACAATAAATGTAATCCATCATGTAAATGCTTCCAAGGCCTCCTCCCCCCCCCCCCCCCCCCCACAGCAAATCAGATATCTACGTGCTCAAATGTAATTTATGCCCAAAATTCCACGTTGGTCAGACAGGCAGAAGTTTTGAAGTTAGATACAAAGAACACCTTGATGCTTTAAGACTCGGCAACTTAAACAAATGTACATTAGGAGCCCACATTTCTAACGAAAACAGTTCAATGAGAAACACAGAACTATATGAAAATACTACAGTTAGCAGAAGATGAGCCACTATGTATTTGTAACCACCCTGTACATGATTTCATATGTTGTAAGTGAATCAAAACACGGGTGTGGATTGGTAATTTGTTTTGTGGCCCAACGAAAGTTATTAATAATGCAAACCACCGAGACGAGTGCAGTGCTGTAACAGATACTCATATGCCTTAAAACATCGCGCGCGGAATCGCTGTTTGCGAGGGAGATCTCGGTTTCCCGTTCCTATTTGAGCTAGGTTCAAGGGGTAAAAAGTTTTTGGCTTAGCCAAGACCAGCAGACATTTGTATAGCCATTCAGACATTTGTCTCACTATAGCTATGTTACAGTATATCAAGCAAGCTTTGAACGACGAACTGGAGCTGCCGCCCAGGTAAAATAGTGCCAGTCGAGTACTTCGTTTTGCAAAATATTTTAACTGGAATGAAATCAATGCTCAGTTAATGGCACCATTTGTATGTGCACCGTCCCCAGCTCGTGGTCGTGCGGTAGCGTTCTCGCTTCCCGCGCCTGGGTTCCCGGGTTCGATTCCCGGCGGGGTCAGGGATTTTCTCTGCCTCGTGATGACTGGGTGTTGTGTGATGTCCTTAGGTTAGTTAGGTTTAAGTAGTTCTAAGCTCTAGGGGACTGATGACCATAGATGTTAAGTCCCATAGTGCTCAGAGCCATTTTTTTGTATGTGCACCACTCGGATTTTACGTGCAAAAACATACAAAAAACCACTTTTTTCTGGGAAGGTTTTGAAGCGCGCCACTTCTGTATTTTAAACTCGTACGAATGGGTTCAAACTTGGCACGAAGGTGATAAATGGATAAAATCAAAACGAAAATCTTTTTGCCCAATAATCTCTAACCGTTGTCGAGATACGGTGGTTGAAATTCGTGCTAAGTGTAACACGTAAAATTGGTTCCCATGCGAATTGAATGCGCAGATACGGTTTAAACTAAGATAAATAAAAAATACTTTCTTAGATGGAATTGGAAACTCGTTTTCAAAAAATCTAACTTCAGTCGAATGTTACGTGCAAAAAAAAGTTATTTGTGAGTTTCATTACGCGCGGAACTTCTATGTTTCAAATTTGTGTGAAACAGTTTAAGTTTTGCAAAAAGATAGACAAAGACATCTAATTAATCGTCGTCCTGTTGCTTTGTCAAAGCTTTATCCGTTCCCACGATATAAAAAACATGGTTCGAAAGACAAAAGAGAAACCTATACCGCATCAGTCGTTGCCCGACTCAACAAAAATCTACATCAGTTGCCAAGCTATGGCCATCTAATGTCAAAATTATGGTAGAGTAAAAGTTGGGAATCAGAACGAAAAATGCTCCTATCATAGCACAAAAAGGCGAATATGTCCTGGTCAGAGTTAAGGTTGTAAAACAAGGGAACTAGCTTTTCAACTTATCTCGCAGCTTCAAATCAAAAGATCTTGACATATTCTCGCTTTTTTACGAGTTAGCACGACTTCTTCAGCACAGTGAGCTCTCTTAACTGCAAGGTGTTTTCACATCTGCATCCCTGACCGTGCGCCAAAAATTCAGAAGATTCGGCAAGCATAGTAAACATTACATGATAGCAAGCATCAAGTTACAAGACATGACATCATGTATCATGTGGCTTTACTTGACAGGATGCATTTGAGACGAGTACGAATACCATCAAGCAGAAAGGCGCGATTATGTAAGACTGTTTTGATTTAAATGTTTTTGAAGCTTCCAGATAAGTCGATAAGCTAGTTCTCATCTTTTACATGCCTAACTCTGCCAAGGCATACTTGCCTTTTATGTGCTATAATAGGAACATTTTTCTTTCTGGTATGAATACGTTTCGTTGGAGAGAACGTGTAAAAACAAATATTCCAGCCAGACATTTCATGTAAGCAAGCTGCATTCCAACACAAATCTATAGTCCAAGCATCTTTATTATACGTTTTTAACAGTGAATAACTGTTTATCCTACGCCAACTCACCAGTAAACCAACAAAATATGTGTTTTGGTGAAAGCATGAAAGCCATCTAATGCTGAACTGTATTAATTCGAAACCGGGGCCGGCCGAAGTGGCCGTGCGGTTAAAGGCGCTGCAGTCTGGAACCGCAAGACCGCAACGGTCGCAGGTTCGAATCCTGCCTCGGGCATGGATGTCTGTGATGTCCTTAGGTTAGTTAGGTTTAACTAGTTCTAAGTTCTAGGGGACTAATGACCTCAGCAGTTGAGTCCCATAGTGCTCAGAGCCATTTGAACCATTTTTGAATTCGAAACCGGTAACGGTACTTTTTGAATAAAGAACCTAAAACCAATTTGTGACTGATTGTTGTTCTGCATCGACAATCTGAATGATGTAACAGCCACGATTCCAATCAACTCTTTATTTTACGAAATTGAACGACCTTGTCGCCATTTCGGAAATGTCAGTCACTCAATGGTTACCACATCCGATGAAAGAGAAGTAAGTCAGTGGGTACCATATCAGGAGAATAAGGGTGGTGAGGCAAAATCTGATAGGCCAAAGAAGTAAAATGAAATGGGGCGCTGTCGCGATGAAAAAAACACTCTCTCTGACAGCTTCTCGCTTCATCTCTACAGCATCCCGCAACTTCATCAGGAGATTTTGGTGGTATGGGAGAGTGACAGGTTGGCAGTCCCAAACAGCACTCAGCGTCATCTTGTCCATTGATGGTTGGGTCCTCGTCTTTTTCGGTGGTGGTGAACCCACATACTTCTCATTTTGCTCTTAGGGTAATAGTGGTACACTCAGCACCCATCAATGGTTATTGGGAGTCTAAGGAAGTTACCTTAATTGACCTGACAAAGATTCAAAAGTTTCCTCGGCTCAAGTGGCTCTGAGCACTATGGGACTTAACATCTGAGGCCATCAGTCCCCTAGAACTTAGAACTACTTGAACCTAACTAACCAAAGGACATCACACACATCCATGCCCGAGGAAGAATTCGAACCTGCGACCGTAGCGGTCGCGCGGTTCCAGACTGTAGCGCCGAGAACAGTTCGGCCACCCCGGCGGGCAAAGTTTCCTCGGTTCGGCGGGTTTTCTGAACTAGTCTGAGAATACGCGGAACTTATCCATAACTGATTTTCCCATAAATAAACCATGTAAGTGGGAGGCACAGTTACTCATTTCATCTGCGGTCATCTGACCGAGAAACAGTGCGAAAAGGCAGCTTGTTACCTTTGTGGGGTAAACCAACCTAACTCCGTGACGTACTTTATTTCGTGAAAGCAGACACTTTCTTTGTCCTTAAGTAATGTAGGCTCTCTATACACAGTTCCAACCCTCTTCAACAAATGGTAGGAATGCCTTCACACGAGAAAGACGTTGTGAGCTGGAATGAACGCTTTGTGCGGAACAGGTTGTGTGGAGGGAAATACGTCGTTTGCTGCACTGGTCCTGTAAGACCATTTCGTTAAAGTAACTTGTTGTATTAACGATGGAACATACTTATAATCTTATTCGTTATAGTTGGATTTAAGTGCCTTATTATTGAATCATTCGCTTAGGAAAAAGGCGGCAACTCTCAAGGTTTGTGTCCATTTCAAAAACAATAGCTCCATCTCTAAGCAAATGTGCGAAGGAGAAGAAGCGAAAAATGGGTTATGTGAACACGAGAGGATAATCCAATTGCACTTATGACCTTAGTGGAGTACTTCAGAAGGTTTTGGAAGAAAAGTGATCGATATACAAACAGGCCAAACATTTTTCCATTCCATGGAGTACTTTAAGAGACTATGTAGCCCTCAGTGATGGTAACACAAACAATGTGACCATTGGCAAAATGAGTAGACCGTTTGCCTTACTAGTGAATTGGAAGTCAGTTACTTTAGTAATAAAAATGCAGAAAATAGTATTCGGCCTGAACGTCAACCGAATAATCTACTAAGCATTGTAGCACTGGGAAATCGCTGTTTAAGCGAAAACAAAAGTCAAAGACAAAAGAAATTAAGAGACCTGTGCCAGTTGTAAAGAGAGCTACAGCTGTGGAAAGAATAAAAGTGCTCGGAATCAGTGCTGTCTTTGTCTGCGATGGTTCAATGAAAGTCGATGTATTCACCTGATGCAGCGGTATTTATATATAATATTTGTGCAAATGTTAGTGACAGTGACACCGATGCTGAAAATGAATGAAAAGTGCGTTATGTGCACTTTAACAATGAAAAAGAAAATTATCCCCCAATTAAGCACATTATGACGAAATTAAGTGTATAGGCGTCAAGAATTAGGTACGCTATGACGAGGTTAGGTAGCAACCCCACTTTGTTTACTAAGGTTTATAAGTTCAACAGTTTCTTTTTTCTTAAACGTTCTTTACCATGGTTTGGTAGAGGAACGAATTGGTTTCTTACATGTGAAATATACAATCTCTTGATTAAATGATTGTTTTGCTTTTTCATTTGCAATCCTTAATATCACGAAGTTGGCAGGCTTACCCTATGCAGGGCAAGAGCTCTTTGTTTCTCGCTATGGCGCAACCGATGCGAACGTCAGTGTTTTGTGCCGACGACCGGCTGTGGCCACGCGCTTGACGGTTTTAGCTTCACAAAATATGCTTCCTCAACGAAACACAATGTTGTGTCGCCTCACTTAATGCCGCAATCGATGTTAAAATGCGGCCTGAGACACGATCTGAATCACACTTTCTTCGTCCCGTTATTGGCTTTTTATAGTCGCTGATTTGTAATTCGAAGCAGGGCTCACCGATTTCTCTTCGATGTAGATTATTGCTACTCGGGCCGCCAGCCGCGTATCATAGAGGCACCTCAGCAGGCACATTACCAGCCGAATACATCAGGAGGCAGCCCCGCCGTGTAGCAGCGTCAGGTGTTTTAATGGTTCTTGCGGTTGCCGTTCGATGAAACACTACTATCGTCTCCAGGAAGCAGTGTCACGTATACTTACCGAACTGCACTACAATGAACGTAATTTTCCAAGTGATAGGAAGAGCGCAACGTTTGCACGCTGTGTAGCTCAGGTATCCACATTCGCATTCTGTGTTCGGTTTCTACGAACTGATATTGTTACGACGTTTCATTGTGCTACCTCAAAATGGTAATACGTAAAGCATGATTAAGAAGTTTAAGTAATTGATCCTCCCTTTGTTCTTTTGCAGTCTCTTTTCCAGCAGCTGAAAGCTGCTGGCGTAGAATAAGCTTTATATTTTGTTTGGACTGTGCACTGGTCGTCGCAAAAAGAAAAGCTTCATACAGCAGTGATAATCCAGTTCCGAGAAACAAACGAAGTATATTTTTGCGAGGTGAATCGATATTCATCACAGTAGTTTAACCCTGGCTGGAGCATTTAATGCGGTCGCTCCACAGCCCCTCATATTGTGCCCTCTGTCTTGACACACAAATTATTAATGTACAAAAAATCAGATAGCTCCATATCCTCGAAACCAGAACATAACCGAACCCATGTAAGCAGGGAATCATATATGCATTCCATTGATACGAGTGCTGCATCACGTAATGAGTTTTGTAGGTGTAGAGAAGGGAAAAAGTCCAGGCCTTGTTGTGGAACAATGCCACTATTCGCCTGAACTGTTGTAGGAAAATCATAGAAAGTTTAAAAGTAGCAGACCCGTAAAGTTTTCTGATGCTTATTGCCCCCATTTACGGAACTATCGTCGTGCCCATTTATCAGCATTCTTCTTTGTCCACAATTTTATGACGCCATCATCGTCCGAGTATAGGTGTCGCACACAAATCGACGGAGCTGATAGGGGAAGCGAAATGCAACAACTTTGGAACAGGAACTTATGGTCTGAGCCAATGAAAGCTTTTAAATGTAAAAAACAACAATGAAAATCAATGCACGTCTCCAAATTTCACTCAACAAAGTTGAACATTACAGAAGGTGTCCAAAGTGAAGGCCACAGCATTCGATGCAGGCGTAACATCTCCGTAGGGAATTCTGGTGCACCCTACCTTGTATACGAGGTACCTCACGAACATCATCTACGGCAAAAAAAAAGAGGCGTCAGGTCATGGGAGCAAGGTAGTCATGCAACTGGGCTTCACGTTCTGGTTCAATGCATGGGGTATGTGGCGTTGAGTACGTCACGTACTAGCACAGAAAAATGTGCAGGTGCTCCGTCTAGTTGCGTCGAGCTGCACGCACACAGAAGCATCACATCATCTTTGCTGATCGTAAGGCACGTGAGCATTCATTCTCTTTGTTGTTCCTGACGTTCCAGAGCTTTCACTGGCCCAGTATTCCTTATAAGAAGTCTATAACAGGAATTGTGAAACACACTATATACACTCCTGGAAATGGAAAAAAGAACACATTGACACCGGTGTGTCAGACCCACCATACTTGCTCCGGACACTGCGAGAGGGCTGTACAAGCAATGATCACACGTACGGCACAGCGGACACACCAGAAACCGCGGTGTTGGCCGTCGAATGGCGCTAGCTGCGCAGCATTTGTGCACCGCCGCCGTCAGTGTCAGCCAGTTTGCCGTGGCATACGGAGCTCCATCGCAGTCTTTAACACTGGTAGCATGCCGCGACAGCGTGGACGTGAACCGTATGTGCAGTTGACGGACTTTGAGCGAGGGCGTATAGTGGGCATGCGGGAGGCCGGGTGGACGTACCGCCGAATTGCTCAACACGTGGGGCGTGAGGTCTCCACAGTACATCGATGTTGTCGCCAGTGGTCGGCGGAAGGTGCACGTGGCCGTCGACCTGGGACCGGACCGCAGCGACGCACGGATGCACGCCAAGACCGTAGGATCCTACGCAGTGCCGTAGGGGACCGCACCGCCACTTCCCAGCAAATTAGGGACACTGTTGCTCCTGGGGTATCGGCGAGGACCATTCGCAACCGTCTCCATGAAGCTGGGCTACGGTCCCGCACACCGTTAGGCCGTCTTCCGCTCACGCCCCAACATCGTGCAGCCCGCCTCCAGTGGTGTCGCGACAGGCGTGAATGGAGGGACGAATGGAGACGTGTCGTCTTCAGCGATGAGAGTCGCTTCTGCCTTGGTGCCAATGATGGTCGTATGCTTGTTTGGCGCCGTGCAGGTGAGCGCCACAATCAGGACTGCATACGACCGAGGCACACAGGGCCAACACCCGGCATCATGGTGTGGGGAGCGATCTCCTACACTGGCCGTACACCACTGGTGATCGTCGAGGGGACACTGAATAGTGCACGGTACATCCAAACCGTCATCGAACCCATCGTTCTACCATTCCTAGACCGGCAAGGGAACTTGCTGTTCCAACAGGACAATGCACGTCCGCGTGTATCCCGTGCCACCCAACGTATTCTAGAAGGTGTAAGTCAACTATCCTGGCCAGCAAGATCTCCGGATCTGTCCCCCATTGAGCATGTTTGGGACTGGATGAAGCGTCGTCTCACGCGGTCTGCACGTCCAGCACGAACGCTGGTCCAACTGAGGCGCCAGGTGGAAATGGCATGGCAAGCCGTTCCACAGGACTACATCCAGCATCTCTACGATCGTCTCCATGGGAGAATAGCAGCCTGCATTGCTGCGAAAGGTGGATATACACTGTACTAGTGCCGACATTGTGCATGCTCTGTTGCCTGTGTCTATGTGGCTGTGGTTCTGTCAGTGTGATCATGTGATGTATCTGACCCCAGGAATGTGTCAATAAAGTTTCCCCTTCCTGGGACAATGAATTCACGGTGTTCTTATTTCAATTTCCAGGAGTGTATATAATTATGTCAGAACCCCAATATGGTGAAAGTTATGGTGATTCTCGTGTACGACTGTGATAGTGTTATCCTAACGCATTAAGTTCCTCCACGGCAGACCGTCAATGCACAGTATTCCTGGTCGTTTTTGGAGTATCGCTTGCGACCAGCTTTGCGAAAGAGTGGCGACACTTTCTGCGCAACACACCCATCATTTTGAACAGCGCAAGCTGCGGCTGCTCTATTCGGTCGGTGGGACTAGGAAGTACTGTACCATCCACCATATTCCCCGGACTTAAGTCCTTGTGACTTTTATTTGACTCCGAAGATGAAGGAACCACTTCGTGGCATTCGCTTCAGAACTGTTCCAGAGATTCGACAGGCAGTAGACCGCTCCATTCTCACCATCAACAGTACAGGATCTGCTAACGGTATACTAAGCCTTGCACATCGCTGGCAACGGGTTCTGCACAACGCTGGTGACTACTTTGAATGACAGTAACAGGTGCAAACATGTAACTCTTTTGTATCGGTTGTGAATAAACAGTTGCCACTGATTTTATATATATATATATATATATATATATATATATATATATATATATAAAGTCTCTCTCTCTCTCTCTCTCACACACACACACACACACACGCACACACACACACACAGCGAGAGAGAGAAAGAAATGGCTCTGAGAACTATGGGACTTAACATCTATGGTCATCAGTCCCCGAGAGCTTAGAACTACTTAAACCTAACTAACCTAAGGACATCACACAACACCCAGCCATCACGAGGCAGAGAAAATCCCCGACCCCGCCGGGAATCGAACCCGGGAACCCGGGCGTGGGAAGCGAGAACGCTACCCGCACGACCACGAGATGCGGGCAGAGAGAGAGAGAGAGAGAGAGAGAGAGAGAGAGAGTGTGTGTGTGTGTTTCACAATTTCTGTTATAGACTTATAGGGATTGTAGAGTACAAGATACGGAGGCAAAATAAGTTTGAAGATAGGGTCACTTTCAAACCTCCCGCTTCACGGTAGACTCACAACTACACAGCTGGTAGCGCATGCTGTCGCATGCGTACCAATAGACCATCTGATTACTCGGCACTGATAGAGACTAATTTTTATGTCCCTGAGATCAGGCTCTGAAAGGCTTTCATAATCATACTAATATTAGTCAGTTCTGATTATTTTCCATATCACCACCTACCTACCCTCACGCTTGGGGGTGGATATCTTTCCAGCTAGTAAGTGATATATTTGTTGAAATTGCTTCAACCCATGCTGTACATGTAACTATCTACGCATCTCACCATATCGATCCCTATAAATCACTTGTCATCAAGGCTGCGACCATTCAGCTTATCGAAACCCGAATACTATACATTCTACTCTGATATTCGTCGTATTAGATTGATTTTATGTCAGCCATTTCTCATGTCGTCCCCTATCGCCAGCAAAATCCGATGAATAAAATGACTTCGTGACTGTGACTAATCAACTTAAAAACACCAAAAACTATGGATTCCAGACTAATATCAATAATTTTGGATAATTTTTACCTTTCACGTCCTTCCCACCCCTATCCTGTGTTGGCTTACTTGCTCCCCAATCTACATACCACTCCCCGTCCCAAGCACTTTTTCCGTCAAACATTAAGTCATACGCGGAGTAACTTCTATTGTAATATCTTCACGTGTACCAAAGTTATGCTTGCATGTGAACCATTTTCTCCCCTATCCCAGCTTCCAACCCTCATCCATGGGAGTGCTAGGGGTGTTTGTTCTGGCCTGGTATACGTATGTGTACTACTTTTGGTTGAAATTCCTCCAGACAAAATAAGTTTGAAGATCAGGTCACTTTCAGATGTACCGCTCAAAGATACACACACGAACTGAGCAGAGGGCGCCTTTGGCAGTTCCTTTCGTAATTATAACATCACACCATTTTCATCCGACTCCAACAATGACTGCGAGAAACTAGTACGTACGCAACTAGGAAGGAAGAATGTGGTGTCCCACGGACGTTGCCACTCTCGTCTTTGGAGATGACGTCCTTCGTCATGCAGAAGAGAAACCGACGATGAATATCCGAAACACTACCCATGCCATGGTCTCCTGTGGAGCACATAGGTAACAGCCCTCTCTGTGTGCTCACCGTGAAGCAGGAGGTTTGAAAGTGATCCGATCTTCAGACATACACTCCTGGAAATTGAAATAAGAACACTGTGAATTCATTGTCCCAGGAAGGGGAAACTTTATTGACACATTCCTGGGGTCAGATACATCACATGATCACACTGACAGAACCACAGGCACATAGACACAGGCAACAGAGCATGCACAATGTCGGCACTAGTACAGTGTATATCCACCTTTCGCAGCAATGCAGGCTGCTATTCTCCCATGGAGACGATCGTAGAGATGCTGGATGTAGTCCTGTGGAACGGCTTGCCATGCCATTTCCACCTGGCGCCTCAGTTGGACCAGCGTTCGTGCTGGACGTGCAGACCGCGTGAGACGACGCTTCATCCAGACCCAAACATGCTCAATGGGGGACAGATCCGGAGATCTTGCTGGCCAGGGTAGTTGACTTACACCTTCTAGAGCACGTTGGGTGGCACGGGATACATGCGGACGTGCATTGTCCTGTTGGAACAGCAAGTTCCCTTGCCGGTCTAGGAATGGTAGAACGATGGGTTCGATGACGGTTTGGATGTACCGTGCACTATTCAGTGTCCCCTCGACGATCACCAGTGGTGTACGGCCAGTGTAGGAGATCGCTCCCCACACCATGATGCCGGGTGTTGGCCCTGTGTGCCTCAGTCGTATGCAGTCCTGATTGTGGCGCTCACCTGCACGGCGCCAAACACGCATACGACCATCATTGGCACGAAGGCAGAAGCGACTCTCATCGCTGAAGGCGACACGTCTCCATTCGTCCCTCCATTCACGCCTGTCGCGACACCACTGGAGGCGGGCTGCACGATGTTGGGGCGTGAGCGGAAGACGGCCTAACGGTGTGCGGGACCGTAGCCCAGCTTCATGGAGACGGTTGCGAATGGTCCTCGCCGATACCTCAGGAGCAACAGTATCCCTAATTTGCTGGGAAGTGGGGGTGCGGTCCCCTACGGCACTGCGTAGGATGCTACGGTCTTGGCGTGCATCCGTGCGTCCCTGCAGTCCGGTCCCAGGTCGACGGGCACGTGCACCTTCCGCCGACCACTGGCGACAACATCGATGTACTGTGGAGACCTCACGCCCCACGTGTTGAGCAATTCGGCGGTACGTCCACCCTGCCTCCCGCATGCCCACTATACGCCCTCGCTCAAAGTCCATCAACTGCACATACGGTTCACGTCCACGCTGTCGCGGCATGCTACCAGTGTTAAAGACTGCGAAGGAGCTCCGTATGCCACGGCAAACAGGCTGACACTGACGGCGGCGGTGCACAAATGCTGCGCAGCTAGCGCCATTCGGGGGCCAACACCGCGGTTCCTGGTGTGTCCGCTGTGCCGTGCGTGTGATCATTGCTTGTACAGCCCTCTAGCAGTGTCCGGAGCAAGTATGGTGGGTCTGACACACCGGTGTCAATGTGTTCTTTTTTCCATTTCCAGGAGTGTATTTTGCCTCAAAACTCTATACTTCTTGACATGAGTTCTTTGTCAAAACTTTATCTTCTAAGTCTCCTCTACAATCCCTAGTAGTCTATAATAGATATTGCGAAACACCCTATACACATGGTGATTCAAAATGTTGCTCAAGAATTGATAGATGAGCCGAAATACAACAAGTTTGGAACAAGAATTTGTGGTTTTACAAGGAATCCCGGGCCAGTGAAACCTCTGGAACGTCAGGAACAAATAATAGAATGAATGCATACGTGTCTTACGTTCAGCAAACATAATGTAATGGTTCTTTGTGCGTACGGCTCGACACAACTGCACGGAGCGCGCTTAGAAACGGGATTTTACCGGGCTCGTGCTCTGGTATGAGAAAAGCAGGGTCAAGTGTTTTGATAGTCCTTGGATGGGATCATTTGTATACGCAACAGAAGGTTCATCTTCTGTAACTATGCTATAGTACTGTGTTGAAGTTTCAATACTACACACTTCCTGTAGCTTAGGCAAATGGAGAAAATCTGTTGGTCTTTTGTTGCATTAGATGTGGTCTAAGCTCCTAAGGGGCTTATGGAGGTACCATTTAGTTCATGGGCGTTCCTCAGGAAACCCGAAAAAACCATTTTCCACCTTCTTTACAGTCAGCAGCGAATATCTTAATAACTAACTGCAGCAAATTGCTCAAATTATAACGGTATATTCTCTAGGTATTTCTCTAGAAGTGCTATTTTCCCATTTTCAAAGGCTTTATCGGTCATCGAGAAACCAAAAAAACATGGTATTTGCGTACCTAAACCGAACCGCAAATTCCAAGATGGCTATGGACAGCAGATGGCTGAAATTTTTACGATATCTTCCTAATATGCCAATCTATAACAACGTCGAACTTTTTATTGATAACTTTATATCTTTCAGAGATGCAAACGTTCCAGTTTACCTACTTATACACCTAAAATACGGGCGTAAAATACAGTGTGAGGTGAAAACGTAGTTTATAAATAGTGCAGCACGAATAAATATACTTTAAAGTGTCTCCGTTATCACCAAAAGGGCAATCCCATGTTGTAATAATGAAGCGCAGACAAAATTTTCGTGCACGTAAACGCCGGCCTGAGGTGTAAAATTAGTTTTGCGTTATTTCAATTTCACATAAGTAATACCAACATTTAATTGACACGTAGAGTTCTTTTCATATGAGTGACATGCTCAGATGTAGCAGGGAAAAAAGGGGAACCAGCGGAAAAATGCTCTTATTGGAGCACAAACAAAGCGAATATACTCCTGCTTAAAAGACTGACTGAAAAATGGGTCACCAGGTGCCTCATTCTACCCTCCTCTGCATCTTTCCAGTAGTTCTGTCATCCGAACATACTCGCGCTTTTTTTGCATTGAAAGAGAAGGAGACAGTGGCAGTGGGAAAGAAACGAAAAAGTAATGCGTACTGGAAGATAGTAGACACTTTGTAGTGTTGAAAGAGCGAAGGAGTGAATGGCAATATGAGAGAAAGGGAGGGATATATTTGATCTTGACAGAACAGCGGCAGGAAAAGAGTGAACCAGACAGTGAAAGTGAGAGAGGAAAAAAGAGAAGGAGAAAGTGGAAGTGGCTCAGAGTCAGTGATAATGAGAGACAGGGTCTATGATAACTACAACGAGGACGAGAGAGATAGTGACAGCAAGAAGAGAGAGCTGCAGTGCGAAGGAATGAATGGAAATGGACATGGCCGTTTGGCGTCATTGGCCGGGAGGCCCCTTACGGGGCAGGTCCGGCCGCCTTGGTGCAGGTCTTATTACATTCGACGCCACGCTGGGCGACCTGCGCGCCGGATGGGGATAAAATGATGATGAAGACAACACAACACCCAGTCCCTGAGAGGAGAAAATCCCCGACCCAGCCGGGAATCGAACCCGGGCACGTAGGACGGCAATCAGCTATCGGGGCGGACGGAAGGAATGAATGAGGCAACCTAAGAGAGAGTAAGGGAGACAGTGACAGTGAGAGGAGACTGTAGTAGTAGGAAAGAAGGAAGGAGACTGTGGTTGTAGGACAGGAGACAAAGAGGCACAAAGAGGTAATAATAATGAGGTGGGCTGAATGAGTGAGAAAGGACAACTGAGAATGGATGGCAATGAGCGACTTACAGTGATGGACTAGTGTGTGTGAGCGTGTTACAGTTAGGGGAGATTGTGGTAATGAGAGTCGAGTTGCATGTTAAAAAGGGTGCGAATATGTGCACAAGCCAAAATATTTGGAGAAAATTTTAAAGATGGTGAGGAAGATGGAGCAAGGCAGCTAATGCCCCACTTTTCAGTCAGTCTTTTACTAAATAGGAGCATATTCGACTCTTTTCTGTCTCACACATACACTGAAGTGCCAAACAAACTGGTATAGGTATGCGTATTCAAATACAGAGATATGTATAAAGGCAAAATACAGCGCAGCGGTCGGAAACGCCTATATAAGACAGCAAGGGTCTGGCGCGGTCCTTAGATCGGTTACTGTTGCTACAATCGCAGGTTATCAAGATTTAGGTGAGTTTGAACGTGGTGTTATAGTCGGTGCACGAGCGATGGGACACAGCATCTGCGAGGTAGTTATGAAGTGGGGATTTTCCCGTAAGACCATTTCACGCGTGTACCGTGACTATCTGGAATCCGATTAAACATCAAATCTCCAACATCGATGCTGTAGGAAAATGATCCTGCAAAAACGGGACCGACGACGACTGAAGAGAATCGTTCAACGTGACGGAAGTGCAACTCATCCGCTGATTGCTGCAGGTTTCAGTGCTGGGCCATCAACAAGTGTCAGGGTGCGAACCATTCAACGAAACATCATCGATATGGGCTTTCTGAGCCGAAGGCCCATTCGTGTAATGTTTATGACTGCACGACACAAAGCTTTACGCCTCGCCTGGGCCTGTTAACACCGACATTGGACTGTTGATGACTGGAAACATGTTGCCTGGTCGGACGAGTCTCGTTTCAGATTGTATGGAGCGGATGGACATGTACGGGTATGGAAGACTAGCTCGTGAACCCATGGACCCTGCATGTCAGCACAGGACTATTCAGGCTGGCGGAGGCTCTGCAATGCGTGTGCGGTTGGAGTGATATTGGACCCCAGTTACGTCTAGATACGACTCTGACAGGTGACAAGTACTTAAGCTTCCGGTCTGATCACCTGCACCCAATCATGTCCACTGAGCATTCCGAAGGACTTGGACAATTCCAGCAGCAAAATGTGACACTGCACACGTGCAGAATTGCTGTAGAGTGGCTCCAGGCACACTCTTCTGAGTTGAAACACTTCCGCTGGCAACTGTACTCCCAGACATCAACATTATTGAGCATATCTGTGATGCCCCGCGAAGTACTGTTCAGAAGAGATCTCCACTCCCTCGTTCTCTTACGGATTTATGGAAAACCCTGCATGATTCACGGTGTCAGTTCCCTCCAGCACTACTTCAGAAATCAGCCGAGTACATGCCACGTCGTGCTGCGGCACAACTGTGTGCTATCGGGGGAGCTACACCATATTAGCCAGGTTGTAAGTAGGCTGTTTAGGTTTTTATATTGGTAACGCCACGTAGCGCTCTGTATGAAAATCACTGGCTGTGCTGTGCGCAGTCTGTGGCTGGTTGGCATTGTTGAAATGTTCTCTATTGTAGTGGGCAGTTGGCTGTTAACAGCGCGTAGCGTTGCGCAGTTGGAGGTGAGCCGCCAGCAGTGGTGGATGTGGGGAGTGAGATGGCGGAGTTTTGAGAGCGGATGATCTGGAAGTGTGTCCATCAGAGACAGTAAATTTGTAAGACTGTATATATATATATATATATATATATATATATATATATATATATATATAATGACTTTTGAACACTATTAAGGTAAATACATTGTTTGTTCTTTATCAAAATATTTCATTTGCTAACTATGCCTATCAGTAGTTAGTGACTTCAACAGTTAGAATCTTTTATTTAGCTGGCAGTATTGGCGTTCTCTGTATTGCAGTAGTTCGAGTAATGAAGATTTTTGTGAGGTAAGTGATTCACGAAAGGTATAGGTTATTGCTAGTCAGGGCCATTCTTTTGTAGGGATTATTGAAAGTTAGATTGCGTTGCGCTAAAAAATATTGTGTGTAGTCTAAGCACAGTCACTTATAATTTTTCTAAGGGGCGTTTCAAGGTGTACCAGTTTCTTTTGCTCTTCAGTTATATGGAGTAATAACACCGAAAGTAAAATCAGAGAAATTAGGTATTACACAGAGACGTTGTAACTGGAATAAAATTATTGTGGTACACAATGTATGCCCTACCATATACGTACAACACAATGGCTTCCAGATTAGGCATGTAGTTGCAAAATGTGAGTTCCGTTGCAGTATTTTTGTACCTTCCCGATCAGCGCCGAAGTTCAGGTTTATCGGCGTGTAGTTACAGAAGCAGGGAGACAGAAATCATAACTACGGGGACAAGGACAGAAAGTCCAGATGAGGAATAGTGTCAACATGATCCTCACGCTGTGGCTGCACTGTATGTTATTAGTTCCCCGCAGCTCGGCACCTTCATCCCATTGCTGCGCGCTTAATGTGGATGGTCGTAGCGGGAGATGTCGGTATCGGAACTGCCGCCGCCGTCGAGTTGCGCAGTGAAGAGGTGTCCACCGGCGGCGAGCGGCCAGTGCTCCCGGCGATCAGCCCGCGAGAATCGTCAGGCAGCCGGCGCTGGCGGAATGGCGGATGAACCAGGAACTGCGCCTCTGGGGCGCCCCGTTGAATATCATTGCAATTATAATGGCCGCGGGCCGTTAGTGCATCTTGCGTAACGCTGGCTCCCGCACTGCCCCCTGCCGTGGACCCGAACACGGGAGCCGTGGCTGCAGGCGTAACGGAGCAGCTGCAGTTCTGCGTCGCACCGTACCCGTGCAGTTGCCACTGTACCAGGAGTAGCAATAAAGCATTAATTATCATGAACAGTTAACATGAACTGCATATTTGACTGTCGCATTAAAGCGCACTTAGATAGTTATTTCTGTATATATACAGATGGATCCAAAATGCCACAAGAAGATTCTATATCTACATCTACATCTACATACATAATCCGCAATCCACCATACGGTGCCTGGCGGAGGGTACCTCGTTCCACAACTAGCATCTTCTCTCCCTGTTCCACTCCCAAACAGAACGAGGGAAAAATGATTGCCTATATGCCTCTGTACGAGCCCTAATCTCTCTTAACCTATCTTTGTGGTCATTCCGCGAAATATAAGTTGGTGGCAGTAAAATTGTACTGCATTCAGCCTCAAATGCTGGTTCTCTAAATTTCCTCAGTAGCGATTCACGAAAAGAACGCCTCGTGTCCTCCAGAGACTCCCACGCGAGTTCCAGAAGCATTTCCGTAACACTCGCGTGATGATCAAACCTGCCAGTAACAAATCTAGCAGCCCGCCTCTGAATTGCTTCTATGTCCTCCCTCAATCCGACCTGATGGGGATCCCAAACGCTCGAGCAGTACCAAGAATAGGTCGTATTAGTGTTATGTAAGCGGTCTCCTTTACAGATGAACCACATCTTCCCAAAATTCTACCAATGAACCGAAGACGACTAACCGCCTTCCCCACAACTGCCATTAAATGCTTGTCCCACTTCATATGTTACGCCCAAATATTTAATCGACGTGATTGTGTCAAGCGCTACACTACTAATGGAGTATTCAAACATTACGGGATTCTTTTTCCTATTCATCTGCATTAATTTACATTTATCTATGTTTAGAGTTAGCTTCCATTCTTTACACCAATCACAAATCCTGTCCAAGTCATCTTGTACCCTCCTACAGTCACTCGACGACGACACCTTCCCGTACACCACAGCATCATCAGCAAACAGCCGCACATTGCTATCAAACCTATCCATAAGATCATTTATGTAGATAGAAAACAACAGCGGACCTACCATATATGCGATATTGCTTCTCTACACCCTCATATTCAAACCAGTGAAGTCTACGGATCAAAAATTTTTCAGTTTTTACGGCGAAGGCTGTGGAAATTTTGGAAGCAATTAAGTTTCTATCTTCAACTTCTTAAAGATAATACACGTGCTCTATTCTCAGAGTGTTCTTAACAGTATTCAACGCCGAAGATGGAATAAAATACGTAACCATAGTAAAGGACAGGTAATCATTCAGCTGTTGGTGCATTCCTATCCTGGCACCTGCTACAATGAGGAAGTCGTTGTCTTAGTGAAGCAAGCTGCAGCTACAGATACTGTTCTTGATTTGCAATTACCGGCATACAGATTACTTACGTTAAGTCAAGGGCAACGGGAAATAGCAATGGCAAGAGATGTGGAATGTGTCCCAACAAACGAAACCTGGATATTACGCTGTGTTATAAACTTTTAATTCTGAAAAGTTGAATAATGATTGTTATATTTCTTCATTAATTCTTTGAATTCTTTGTTATAAAATTCTTTACCATTATCTGTCTACAGATTTTTTGGTCTCCTGGAGCAGAATATTTTTTCGAATGCATCAGCCACATTCTTACCTGTTTTATCTTAACAGGAACAGCCCAAGCAAATTTTGAAAATACATCGATCACAGTCAATAAATATTTGTATCCTTGATTTATCTTAGAAATACCTTTCAACTTGCCCGAATCCATTTCGACTACGTCGGCTTGCCATAAATCATTTATACCAGGAGAAATTCCATTTCTTCTGGTAAAATTTTTTCTTATGGGCTTATGTAATTCGTTAATTATTTCTTCACGAATATTACCACTTACAAATTTTTTTGACGAATTTACTTTTCTTCGTTTTATGAATTGTACAAAGACCTTCAATTCTTTGTCTATCATTTTTAGTTGCTACTTATGTGGATTATGTGTACCAGTAAATTTTGTACACTTCAAGCAATAAATGTGATAGTCATGCGAGGTGTGTTTGTCCTTTTACATATAGATAAAATTTATTTAACATTTAAATTATTTCACCAAATACAACTATATTTACATCCACAGGAACAGTTTTAACAGAATCTTTCAATATTACAGTTGTAAAATTTGATTTGTGTACCATTATTGATTGATTATTATTATTTATTTGATATAGCTTATCAGCTACACTTACAGTAATATCAAAGTTCAAGTCTTTATTTATATTTTTACCATTAACAGTAATTCTTCTAAGCCTGAAATCGTATTCGAAAATGTGCATTTTTTTGTTCGCCTCCTGTCAAAGAAAATTCAATTAGTTGTTTATCATATACTTTTTCTTTAAGATTACTTAACTCTTCTAAGTATGGAGTTAAATCTACTTTTGAGAAATAATCTGAAAAAGCTTTTTCTACTTCTTTTTTGGTAAAATAATTATTCAATTGTGCAAGATTTACGAGGCCGCATTTGGACCGATCCACGATTCCCACTATTATTCGACTCCGCTTTACCCTTTCCCTGTTTCCTGTGCACCTGCATAGAATCAATATCTATGTTTCCCACAAGTGAGTGTGTTTCAGGTCGGAAGCTGATGTAAACCACATCTTGTTTTCCTGTTCCAAATTTGAAGATGAACGATCGGAATATCTAAACACTTAGATGAGTATGGGTTACCTCCTGCCTCAAACAGTCTTCTCTTTTGATTTCTGA
The DNA here is from genome assembly GCF_021461395.2 of Schistocerca americana. Taxonomy (NCBI): domain Eukaryota; kingdom Metazoa; phylum Arthropoda; class Insecta; order Orthoptera; family Acrididae; genus Schistocerca; species Schistocerca americana. Next base: position 425,191,530 of record NC_060122.1, read on the forward strand.
AGACATTCACCAGGTCAAAATGATTTCTTAAGAGTGTAGGTAAAAATCTGTACGACACATATTATCATTTATCAGTATACTGATAACATAAACATGTCTAGTTTACTTATCATTCTATTTGTTAAACACTTGCTGTGGGAAAAAAAATTGAGGGCTTGAGCTTTCAGTTCTGTAAATATGCATTTATGGTTCAAATGGCTCTGAGCACTGTGGGACTTAACTTCTGTGGTCATCAGTCCCCTAGAACTTAGAACTACTTAAATCTAACTAACCTAAGGACATCACACACATCCATGCCTGAAGCAGGATTCGAACCTGCGACCGTAGCGGTCACGCGGTTCCAGACTGAAGCGCCTTTAACCGCACGGCCACACTGGCCGGCATGCATTTATGTATTTTCTCTGTACAGTTATTTATTTCATGTAAACATACGTTCTCGATGGCTAAATATATAATAGAATACAAATTCTGGAGCCCAAATAAAACAAACAAATAAACAATCACAGAAAGAATGAAGTTGCACCCATAAAATCTGATGATGGAGTTAATCCATCTCTACACAACTACGCTTCAATACAGCGCATTTTTCCCGATGATAGATAACTTGGTGGAGACGTTGTTTGTTGGAAGTCTGCATTTTTCCTGTCCAGGAACGTTCCACCACGAAAATATCTTCGTCGCCGTTCTGGAAATGCATGGCACGCAATTATTTCTCCATCTGAGGAAAGTGAGAATAGCTGGTTGCCTGTCAGGAGAATACGATAGGCGAGGTAAATTTGATAGCTCAAAGAAGCAGCACGAGAAACTGTGTCCTTTGCCGAGTAACCTAGGGCGTTCTTATGGAATTTTGAAGTTGCGCCTTACGAGAATAATATGTTAGCATCACAGCATGGCAGTCCCAAACACAGCTTTAATGCCCTTGATCGTTAGGTCTTCGTAGTTTTCGGTGGTGGTTAATTCACATACTGCCTGCTTTGCTTATTTGCGTCCGGGTCCTGCACTCGTCCTCCATGGTGATTAGGCGCCTAAAGAAGACATCTGGATTTTTCTGAGCGTTGCGACATTTCAGATTCTGCCTTTCGACGATCTTTTTCAACAGGTATGAGGAGTTGCAGAGCCCAGCAGCCCGGTGACGTAAGTCACGTTCAATGTGAAAAGTGCAAAGTGCTGAAAATTGATCCGTGAAGGATTTTCAGTTTTTCTTGCGATAACCGGTTCCTCACAGTGAGACGGTCTGTCACTTTGTTTTTCGCCATTCAGACTTGTTTGACTACACTGGAAGCTTCTACGCCACTTGAGCACTGTGTCATATCATGATTCTTTCTTGCAGCACATTCACGCCGTCACACGGTTGGGCAGAAACCCCAAAATGTGGCCATAAATGAAAAAATTTGGACTTAAAAAGTTTCGTTTAATAGGTTTGCTAGAATAACGATGTGACTATTGAAGTTCGGTCTTAGAAGCGCCCAGCTGTTTCGTCCGAAGGCTGAATTTCAGACCAACGCGACATTCATTCAGCGAAATAACACCGATTTTTTTTTAAGTGGAGGCTACTCCAGGAGGTATGTACTTAATTAGTAACACTTATTTCATTATTTAATCGCTAATCATGAATTGGCTTTTACTAATTAACTTCTTACCGGAATGTAAGCATACAAATTGTAAAACGCTAGCTAAAAAACAGTTGTGTTTTACATTCCAGGACATTCCGCCTTCTTTTTCATTCCGCCCTTAAGTATGTAAAAATTATCTTCGTGAATCAGCCTTAAAATCCACCTACTACCCGCAACTCTGACTTTGCGGCACTTTTTAAGCGGCAGTTGTAAAATCCCGTTATTTACATTGAGAAACTAGAATTTAAAATTTTACTGCAATAGGAATGAAACAAATTGTGTCAAAGAGTACTCATGTTGCAGTATGCCAACAGGTGTCCATAGATCATAACTGCATCTACAATTTTACCAGTCGTCAACTGTCGGACGATGCACAGAAATCAACAAGCGAATTGATAAAGCAGTATCGCCTAAGCTTTCCATGGAATTCTCGCTTGAAAAATATGGCGGATATGTTCCGGGGACTTCCGCCAACCGCTCATCCCTATATTTATTCTTCTAAGGTGCCAGATAATCGCCGAGTAGCCCCCTGTGTCTCAACGTACCTCATCAAACCCCAAGAAAGTTCTACCTGCAGCTGCGTCTAAATCATTTTGGTCCCTTGTGGAAGCTTGCACTTCAGAGCTGCTACTCGCCTTCTTGCAACACTCTGAGCCAGTTCTTCTTCTTCATTACACACTAATGGCGAAACACGTGAGCAGTGACACAAAATCATCTTTGTTAAAAAAGATCTCCTGATGAGGCTCTCCCTAACTGTTAATGACATTCGTTTCTCATTCTTTAGTATATATTACTTAATATCACTACTCTAGCGTACTACCGAAGGCTTCAGCAGGAGGCTGAAATTTTTGTTTGACTACAAGGAACGGGGCAAAGCAGGAACAGATGTCTGAGCAGGAGGACTATTACTTGAAGCGTTGTTAAAACAGCTCTTACATCATCTTAGTGTTAAATTCGTTGCTATAAAATTTCAAAACGCACTTATTTGCAAGACTTGTCGGAGCAATAGGATGTTCCATGGATTTGTATACCTGTACACTTGTTAGTTCAGTCCATTAGTAACGTTGGGAATAGCCGAGTCGGTTTTGTTTTGCGGGTTGCCGAGAGCTGCCGCAGTAGGCGCTACGGTTACAGCTTGAATGCTCAGAGCGAGACTACCATGTGCCCACCAAATTCCTTAGGGGCGATACCTGCTTGAACAGTCGGTTTTTGAAGCTGCTTCATGTGCATCGAAATTATTTCACAGCAAAACAGAAAATATTGTTATGAAGATTTAGGTAACGATTACACTTTTCTCATTATAAATGAACATACGAATATTACACTATTTATAAGAAAGAAATGACAAAATTTAACCTTCATGCTATTCACCAACGAGGGGAGGTATCTAGGTGAAAGTACAGAAAAATAATACAGTATGCTTGACTGTGGGTTCAATGTCAATACTACAATTTTCGGCCGACCTAAGTGGCCGTGCGGTTCTAGGCGCTGCAGTCTGGAACCGTGAGACCGCTACGGTCGCAGGTTCGAATCCTGTCTCGGGCATGGATATGTGTGATGTCCTTAGGTTGGTAAGGTTTAACTAGTTCTAAGTTCTAGGGGACTAATCACCTCAGAAGTTGAGTCCCATAGTGCTCAGAGCCGTTTGAACCATTTTTTTTACTACAATTTTCGAAGGAAAACTGTTCTTATCAGTAAGCATTCTTGATGCCAATATGTGATAGGTAATTACCACGAAACTCATTACGGAAGAAAACTAACGGCTCCCGATTACACGAATTTCCGAAAAACTTCAAGCACATTTCCTGTGGTTCACTGGATGAGTTTTAAGATGTTAAGACAGAAAACTTCAAAAATACAAAGTAGGACTGGAAAAGCTTCTAACAACCAACACTTTGTGGGGAACAATGTTCACATCAAATATATGCTGTCTGTTACATCCGAAGTGTACTTAAAGAGATACGTCCCATTTCACTAGATTTAGGAAAGGCAGATTTCTGCATGTCACGCTCTCGACACAGAAGCGGTGTACGATCTAATTTCTTGCTATATAAAAATTGTCTTTGATGGTTCTTGAAATTCAGAAGAGCAGAATCCTGAATATTCTTTCAAGAAGGGTGGCTTAATAGAAATAAAAATAATTTTTGTGCTATTTTGTCGAAAACTGACATTCTGAGCCCGTGGCCGTGTTCAAAATATAGGTTGGCTTTTACAGGGAAGATAACAGCAACCATCCACTTTTTACAATGCTATTTTTTTATTTAAATATCGCCGATACCGGTTTCCAACCGACATGTTCATTTTCAGACGGCTAGTTCGCGTTAAGATACATTTTACATTAGCTTTCACGTTTTGTTTTCCCAGATGATGAAATGTCGGATGGTGGTGCCCTACAACCCCAAACAAGATGTGAGACAATGTCTTTTTAACTGCAATTGTGCCTCGACAAGTTTTTGAATGACGTAAACAATTACAGTTAAAAAGACATTGTCTAACATCTTGTTTTGGTTGTAGGGCTCCACCACCCCAAGGAAATTTCATCATTTGGGAAAACAAAAAATGAGAGCTTACGTAAAGTGCATCTCAACATGGTCTATCCGTCTGAAGAAAAACCTGTCGGTTCGAAATCGGTAACGGTGCTATCTCAAAAAAAAAAAAAAAAAAAAAAAAAAAGGTAGCATTGTAAAATGTGGCTGGTAGCTGTTATCCTCCTTTTAAGAGTTAACCTATATTTTTTTGCACATCCACGTTGTAAATTGAATCATTGTCCATATACATTTCTTTATTCATTTTAGTCCCACATTTTAGCTCTATCAACAATGTAAATAGTTATGACAGTCACTATTAGTATGCACTTTTACACATAATCTGATTTTACGATATTTTAGGTATTTCCCTATTCCTTATTTCCTTTATTTCTGATTATTCCTACTATAAACACTAATATTTCGATGGTCGCCTACAAGCTATTCCACATTCAGTTTTCTTACACAGTATTTTGACATTCTCAAAATGGTATACGTTTCTTGTCACAAATAAAGATCCATAGGTTTTCGCTGTGTTGAGTCTGTTTTAACTGACTTCATCATAGTCTTTGTAATGTTGCCTGCAGAACAATATCAACGCTTAATGACAGCAGAGACTGCAATGAGATCTAGAAATGTTAAGAGAAAATTTTCCTACAGCGTGACAGAAGTCGGCTTTTAGCCTCTGTAAATGATTATCATCCTCCACATCATCGTCATCATTATACTTTTTCATCCTTTCCTACGAACTAGACGTCCAGAATTCTTCAAGAGTTACATTACGTTAGTTTTACTGGTTACGTTTGTCGTGTTTCCTAATTAAATCCATCTTCCATTAATTAGGTCTTCATATGGCAATTTCCTCTAGAGTAGAATCTACTGAAGAATCTTCGTCCATCATCTTTCACTTATTTTGGCCGCATACCATTCCCATATTCGTACAAATTTCGCAACCTCCACTGTGCCTTCCTTAACTCCTGTTGCTCCTTAATTTGTTTTCTCATTGTATTGTATCATTTCTAACAGTCCTCTTTCCATTTATCATTAAAGATCTTCACTGTCTAGATACTTTGCGCATTTAGTGTTCACATCCAGCATCCGTAAATTATATCTGACGGTACACATTAAAGAATAACTCAAACAGTTTTACATAAGCACATGCTCGAGAACTGGTTTGTTGTTTTCCCGCTTGCTGCGCCACATACAGAATGACAGTTATTGAACTACACGAAAAAAAGTAAATTTGTTACAAACTACGGCGTACACACACTTTAACATGTAAACAACCCTACATATATTCGTATTTATGTTATGACATGTCAGTATGCCTGCCATCATTGCCGATGACATGGCGCAGACGAATAACGAAATTCTACATGACCCACTGAAGTGACGCAATATCTACGCTGTCGATGATCTCATGAACTGCTTTTTTTCAGCTGAGCAATAGTTTTGGGGTTATTGCTGTACACCTTGTTTTAATATAGCTCCACAAAAAGTAGTCGCATATGTTCAGATTTAGAGAATATGGCGGCTAACCGAGGCCCATGTCAGTGGCCTTTGCATACCCCAGAGCCAGAATGCGGTCCCCAAAGTGCTCCTCCAGGACATCAAACACTCTTCTGCTACGATGACGTCGAGCACCGTCTAGCATGAACTACATCTTGTCAGGGTCACTTCGGATAATGGGGATGAAATCATCTTCCTAAACCTTCACGTACCGTTCGGTAGTCACGGTGCTATCAAGGAAACATTGACTGGACATTGCACACCATACAGTCACCCGCTGAGGGCGAAGAGACTTCTCGATGGCAAAATGCGGATTCTCAGTCTCCCAAATGCGCCAATTTTGCATATTGACGAACCCATCAAAATGAAAGTGGGCTTCATCGCTAAGCCAATCCATGTTGTTGTTGTGGTCTTCAGTACAGAGACTGGTTTGATGCAGCTCTCCATACTACTCTATCCTGTGCAAGCTTCTTCATCTCCCAGTACCTACTGCAACCTACATCCTTCTGAATCTGTTTAGTGTATTCATCTCTTGGTCTCCCTCTACGATTTTTACCCTCCACGCTGCCCTCCAATACTAAATTGGTGATCCGTTGATGCCTCAGAACATGTCCTACCAACCGATCCCTTCTTCTAGTCAGGTTGTGCCACAAATTTCTCTTCTCTCCAATTGTATTCAACATCTCCTCATTAGTTATGTGATGTACCCATCTAATCTTCAGCATTCTTCTGTAGCACCACATTTCGAAAGCTTCTATTTTCTTCTTGTCCAAACTGTTTATCGTCCATGTTTCTCTTCCATGCATGGCAACACTACATATAAATACTTTCAGAAACGACTTTCTGACACTGAAATCTATACTCGATGTTAACAAATTTCTCTTCTTCAGAAACGGTTTCCTTGCCATTGCCAGTCTACATTTTACATCCTCTCTACTTCGACCATCATCAATTATTTTGCTCCCCAAATAGCAACACTTATTTACTATCTTCAGCGTCTCATTTCCTAAACTAGTTGTCGCAGCATCACCCGATTTAATTCGACTACATTCCATTATCCTCGTTTTGATTTTGTTGATGTTCATCTTATATCCTCCTTTCAAGACACTGTCCGTTCCGTTCAGCTACTCTTCCAGGTCCTTTGCGTCTCTGACAGTATTACAATGTCATCGGCGAACCTCAAAGTTTTTTTTCTTCTCTATGGATTTTAATATCTACTCAGATTTTTTCTTTTGTTTCCTTTACTGCTTGCTCAATATACAGACTGAATAACATCGGGGATAGGCTACAACGCTGTTTCACTCCATTCCCAACCACTGCTTCCCTTTCGTGTCCCTCGACTCTTATAACTGCCATCTGGTTTCTGTACAAATTGTAAATAGCCTTTCACTCCCTATATTTTACCCCTGCCACCTTCAGAATTTGAAAGAGAGTATTCCAGTCAACATTGTCAAAAGCTTTCTCTAAGTCTACAAATACTAGAAACGTAGGGTTGCCTTTCCTTAATCTACGTTCTAAGATAAGTCGTAGGGTCAGTATTGCCTCACGTGTTCCAACATTTCTATGGAATCGAAACTGATGTTCCCCGAGGTCAGCTTCTACCAGTTTTTCCATTCGTCTGTAAAGAATTCGCGTTAGTATTTTGCGGCCGTGGCTTATTAAACTGATAGTTCGGTAATTTTCACATCTGTCAACACCTTCTTTCTTTGGGATTGGAATTACTATATTCTTCATGAAGCCTGAGGGTATTTCCCCTGTCTCATGTATCTTGCTCACCAGATGGTAATGTTTTGTCAGGACTGGCTCTCCCAAGGCTGTGAGTAGTTCTAATGGAATGTTGTCTACTCCCAGGGACTTGTTTCGGATTACGTCTTTCAGTGCTCTGTCAAACTCTTCACGCAGTATCATATGTCCTATTTCATCTTCATCTACAGTCTCTTCCATTTCTGTAATATTGTCCTCAAGAACATCACCAAACCATATGCGCATACTATTTCCCATCATGTCCCATGGTCAACCGTGCTGTTTGGACGCCCTAACGCAAACCATTTTATTTCAAATGTTCAATAATTGTCACCCTGTAGGACACATACGTAAATAGGGGACTCCTAAGCCGGCCGGTGTGGCCGAGCGGTTCCAGGTGCTACAGTATAGAACAGCGCGACCGCTACGGTCGCAGGGTCCAATCCTGCCTCGGGCATGGATGTGTGTGATGTGCTTAGTTTAGTTAGGTTTAAGTAGTTCTTAGTTCTAGGGGACTGATGACCTTAGAAGTTAAGTCCCATAGTGCTCAGAGCCATTTGAACCAATTTTTTGGGGACTCCTAAGCATAAAGCGTATTGCGCTCTGCAGTTTGGCAATTTCAGTTCAGGCTTCAGAACTCGAAGTATGTCGTGCTTTAAACAAAAAAAAAAAAAATGTTTGTGACTGAAGGCGAATGGTTTTTCCTCCCTGCTTGACTCATTATTGGGGCTGTAGCGTTTCAGGGAAATCGACGACGTAAGAGACGGCGAACGCTGCTGAGGTGGGAGCCGTTCAGAGTGCAGCGGCAGTAGCGAGCTAGGGGCCATCCGTCGCCGCGGCTGCCATTTACGGGCGGCTGCGTCAGCCCGCATGCACGGCAGGCGTGTAGCGCGCGCGCAGCGACGCGCCCGCCGACTGCAGCAGTAGTGGCGCAGCGGCGCCGGCACTTGTCCGCCGCTGGCAGCTCAACAGTAAGTGCCGTCCCGGGATGGCGGCGATCGGCGCGCCGCCTCCGCGTTTAGCATTCAATAGGCGGGCGGGCTCGGGGGGACACCGGCTGCTAGGCTACGGCCGGGGCTCCGTACTGTCCGAAGCGACACGGCGGCCCAGCCGGGACACCCTTCACTGCTGCCAGCCCAGCCACCACCGCCGTACCTCACTGCGCCACGGAGGCTGCCTCACCTTTCACACCCAGTTACCAGATACACTGTAATTGGTCGCAAATCGAGTAGAACTCTGTACATACGAAAGTCGCTTCATTGACTTTCAGGGTTGATGTCCAGTTTTACGTTTCTGAGCAGCATCACTTACAAGGGGAGGCCCAACTTTGGGATCACAGATTTATTTCAGACTTCGTACACCTTTAGTAGGCCATTAAAACAACATGATGTAAGAGCGCCATTCTATCCTGACAATTCTGAGAAATCGCGAGAGAAGTTTGAAAGGGTCCTGTAGCCACCTTCCATTAGTCCGGTAGCGCGTTTTCACTAGCATTTCTCTTTCTTTTCCTTCTTTCTCTTTTCTCATAACTCTCATAGTGGTGTGACTGAATGAATGTGGTTGTGTGTCACGTTGCTAGACGGTGGCGTAGTCTGCTGCAGAAAGTCTGCGATAGTCATATAGATTCTACATCTACATCTACGTTTGTACTCCGCAAGCCACCCAACGGTGCGTGGCGGAGGGCACTTTACGTGCCACTGTCACTACCTCCCTTTCCGGTTCCAGTCGCGTATGGTTCGCGGGAAGAACGACTGCCGGAAAGCCTCCGTGCGCGCTCGAATCTCTCTAATTTTACATTCGTGATCTCCTCGGGAGGTATAAGTAGGAGGAAGCAATATATTCGATACCTCATCCAGAAACGCACCCTCTCGAAACCTGGACAGCAAGCTACACCGCGATGCAGAGCGCCTCTCTTGCAGAGTCTGCCACTTGAGTTTGCTAAACATCTCCGTAACGCTATCACGCTTACCAAATAACCCTGTGACGAAACGCGCCGCTCTTCTTTGGATCTTCTCTGTCTCCTCCGTCAACCCGACCTGGTACGGATCCCACACTGATGAGCAATACTCAAGTATAGGTCGAACGAGTGTTTTGTAAGCCACCTCCTTTGTTGATGGACTACATTTACTAAGGACTCTCCCAATGAACCTCAACCTGGTACCCGCCTTACCAACAATTAATTTTATATGATCATTCCACTTCAAATCGTTCCGCGCGCATACTCCCAGATATTTTACAGAGGTAACTGCTACCAGTGTTTGTTCCCTTATCACATAATCATACAATAAAGGATCCTTCTTTCTATGTATTCGCAATACGTTATATTCAGCAGCAGTTGTACAGAATAGCCAACTCTCGTAGTGGTCAAGTAGGCGAAGAGGTTTGCGCTACTTGTGAGTAATCCACCTGCGTTAGGTTGGTGGCAGAAATGGCATCTTTGGGTTTTCCGGGCCACACGAAGCGTGGAAGAGGCTGGAGAACAAAAAGGGAGGCAGTCTGCCGCCGGTACGGGAAGCGTCCACAGCTGTGCTCCAGTCGAAGAAGGCTGAGTTAGACTGACCGCGTGGCGCGTTGTTACTTGGCGGGAGGAGAGCTGTTAGCTTTTGGTCTCACTTTTCAACTCTGAAAAATGCTTTGCTTTGTCGCAGCAAGGAATGCAAAACTTTGGCAGATTTTTCTTTTAGTAAATTCCTGTAGCAGACTTGGATCCACCCGAAGAGCGCCACACAAAGGTGTGAGCACTCGCTTCTGTATGAATGAATGTCTGTTTGCCTTCAACTGTGCCTGTATAAGCTTTCATTTTTCTAAATATTAATAGCTTTACCTTCTCGTAAATTTTCCGTGCGTTATGTATCTTTCGTCCGTGGGGAACCAACCACGTGGTTGAACATTAGAGTTTATTGGGCTACCGTCATCACTGCTGTCCGATCTCATGTTTGTTTTTAAAGAATGTTAACTGTTCATGATTGCGTGATGTGATATTGTTGCAACTTGGCCACAATATCTAGAAATTGCATCTCCACGAACCACGTGGGCACGCTGGTGTACTGCGAAAGGTGTACCGTTTCACGAGTTATTGCGATCAGTTATCATGCAACAGCAGTTGTGTGAATGATTCACACCAGTGCTTTTAGGTGTAGGTTATAACGGTGAATGTATCGATGCTTTTCTTTAATCTTTTAGGAATTAATGTTATCAGGAATTGTGTACATGCCTCACATCCATATCTTAGGAATAAATGATTTTATCCACAATTTTCTCTTGTACTCCGAGGTTACGTTTTTGCACCGAAGCCACTCACCACATAGCTTTCCTGTTAGCACATCCAAGGCGTTTCCTTACGCACAGGTCCAGTGATTAGTTTCCCCTTTTATTTTAAAACAAATGCTTTAGATTAATTCTTATTTTCAGGTGTGTTGCTGGGAGCTGATCTTATGCACAATGTTCATGTATTTTCTATTTTATTTTAAATGTTTGATTCTCGTGAACAGTGCACGGGCAATACTATTAATTACATCGCATCCCCTATGAGCGATATCACGACGTATGCATTTTTATGAGTTTTGGTCTGTGATCAAATTAATTTATTTTCCGACTCGATCAAACCTTTGATTAGTTGTATGGTTAGAGTCGGTGGCGACCCGAATCTTAACGTAATAACCCATAGAAACAGGTTAGTTACAAGTTTTTACACCTCTATTACGTGGCGTATGTACTTGTACGTAGGTTTCGGACGATAGTGTTCATCGTGGTCAAGCGGTTAGCGTTCGAGCTTCGTAACACGAATGAGGCGACGGTTTGACTCCAACTGACATAATTTTTAGTCCATACTATCGGAAAAAATCTTTGTGTTAGGCCTTACGGCAGGTCTTGTCATGGGGGAAGCCTAGTCAGAGAGGTCCACCACATGAGAGTCTAGGAAAGTGATTTCAGTGGTGGTTTCCCGTTGCCTTCCACTGATGATGATGATACGATAATGAGGACAACGCAACACCCAGTCGCTGAACGCAGAAAATCTCCGACCCAGCAGGAAATCGAACCCGGGCCCCTTGGCGTGACAGACCGCCGCGCTGACCACTCAGCTATCGAGGCGGACATACTATCGGAAGAAAGAAAATTTTTTTCAAAGTGTCAGCGAGGTGCGTTTTCTCTCAGAAACTCTGAAGAATGCGGGAAAATTGTATTCATTCGCTGTAGAAGATGCCGTTTGAAATTATGTTTTACATGTTTGTATGACAAATACCATCCTGCAGCGTGTGATGTCGAGAGCACATCTCAGGAGTAATTGTACATTACTCTTGTGGTCTGGCACATTGTGACTTACATTATTTATCGAGTTTTGACTTGGGCTTTCCAAGCATGCCCCATAACCTTCAAATTTAATTAAAGATAGTAAATAGTCAAATAACACATGAAATTCACTACAGCTTCATGAAAACGCGCTTTCTTTTTTTTTCATTATCTTACCTCTCAAATGTCACAGGCAATGAAAAAAAATTAGATTAAAAAATAAATGTTGACAGGATTCGAGCCGTCGTCTCGTCCACGACCTCCTTACCTAATGCGAACGCTAACCGCTTTTTTTTTTTTTTTTTTTTTTTTTTTTTTTTTTGCACACAGAAAACACACCGAGATATACACTCAAATGGCAGTGTATTCCTTCAAAAAACGAAAATCTTCACTCAGTTTTTCTCTCCAAAGCACAATATTGAAGGCAATCAATTAAAATACAACAAAAGAAGTTCAAATGGTTCAAATGGCTCTGAGCACTATGGGACTTAACATCTGAGGTCATCAGTCCCCTAGAACTAAGAACTACTTAAACCTAACTAACCTAAGGACATCACACACATCCATGCCCGAGGCAAGATTCGAACCTGCGACCGTAGCAGCAGCGCGGTTCCGGACTGAAGCGACTAGAACCGCTCGGCCACAGCGGCTGGCAACAAAAGAAGTCATTTCGACAAAAACAGAAAGGTTAAATCAGTAAAACGTCATGTGAAGGAATGTGGCGTTAATTCAACGTGCCACATCTTCTTTCCTCCGTCATCTAAATCCAAACAAGAGTGACCACAAAAAAAAGGGGGAATGTCAACTCATCCAACATCTTGTCGATGAAAAACAAGATACAATGTATTAGAAAAAAGTTCACGATAAAGGGGCATCCTGAGCCACGTCCAGTGGGCTCTGGCCATATATTGGGAAAAGGCACACGAATTTGCGTCATATCCGCTCACCATCACGTAGTGGACATAATGTCCAACAAGCCACATGATGGCATTGTTCTTCGATCGGGGAAAGAAGGTTGAATCGGGACGCACAAGAATCTCCCCTGAGATAGCCGCCTCCGACGTTCTGAGGAGAAAAGCCAGTTGTCAGCGAAGCCATCCCCAATAGTCATGACCGCAGGAGATCAACCGATGATATAATGTATCAGTTTCATGGCAACGATTGCAACGATCCGTCACATTGAGACCAATACGAAAAAGTCGCACGTCGGTAGATACAATCTCAGGAAAAAATTGTTAGGGATGGATAGGGGGAATTGGCCACCGTCCATAAACAGTTGGAAGCTGTGTTGTCCGCGGTTGACAGGCTCCAGGCTGCTGCCCTGGGCCACGTTGACGTTGGGACACCCGAGGCGAGAGCTTTGGCGCCTCTGGAACCTGTAGCATCGCCTGGGATCTCTGATGATGCCACTGCGCCCTCGGATTCGGTCGTCCCTGCCAGTCGTCACTTCCGTGAAGGTGATTGGCAAACCGTGGAGGGGTCGCGAATCCCTGCGCGGAAGGCGAAAGTTGGTGCTGGCCGCAAGGCTGTACCCGTACGCCTCCGTAACAGGTTTGAGGTACTGCCCACTGCTGGAAGTACTTCTGAGCCAGCAAGGGCGGCCTCGCCTGTTGCGGCAGTGGCCGGTCTTCCTGAGAGGTCCGGACAAGCGCAGAGGATGGGATTGCTTGTCATTGGGAGCTCCAATGTTAGGCGGGTGATATATTGTGGATATGACAGCTAAGGGCGGGAAGAAAGCCAATGTGCAATCCGTGTGCATACCGGGGGAAGTCTTCCAAGATGTGGAAAGGGTCCTTCCGAATGCCATGAAGGGTACAGGATGCAGCCAACTGCAAGTGGTGGCTCATGTCGGTACCAATGACGTGTGTCGCTATGGATAGGAAGAGATTCTCTCTGGTTTCCGGCGGCTATCTGAGTTGGGGGAGACCGCCAGTCTTGCTAGATGAAGGCAGAGCTTACCATCTGCAGCATCGTCGACAGGGCCGATTGCTGACTTTTGGTACAGAGCCGAGTGGAGGGTCTGAATCAGAGGCTCAGGCGCTTCTGCGACCGTGTAGGCTGCAGATTCCTCGACTTTCGCCATAGGGTGGTGGAGTTTCAGGTTCCGCTAAATAGGTCAGGTGTCCACTACACACAGGAGGGGTGATACTCAACAGCCGTACCTAAATAACAATTGATTCCTTCTAACGACCCTTATTTTCTCTTATCTCTTATTTCATTATGATGATCATTTCTCCCTACGCAGGTGGGTGTCAACAAAATATTTTCGCATTCGGAAGAGAAAGGTGGTGATTGAAATTTCGTAAATAGATCTTGCCGCAAAGAAAACCGCCTTTGTTTCAGTGACTGCCACCCCAACTCGCGTATCATATCAGTGACACTCTCGCCCCTATTGTTCGATAACACGAAACGAGGTGTCTTTCTTTGCAGTTTTTCGATGTCCTCCGTCAATCCTACCTGGTAAGGACGCCATACCGCGCAGCAATATTCCAGCAGAGGACGGACAAGTATAATCTAGGCTGTCTCTTTAGTGGGTTTGTCGCATCTTCTAGTGTTCTGCCAACAAAGCACAGTCTTTGTTTCGCCTTCTCCACAATATTATCTATGTGGTCCTTCCAGTTTAAGTTGCTCGTAATGGTAATTCCTAGGTATTTAGTGGAATTGACAGCCCTTAGATTTGTGCGATTTATCGTATACCCAAAATTTATCGGATTTCTGTTAGTACCCATGTGGATGAACTCGCACTTTCCTTTGTTGGTGTGACCTGTGCTACTTTCCAGTCTTTAGGCGGTATTATGTCTGCATACTCTGAAAGGAACCTGATTGGTATAACATCTGGACCGGAAGACTTACCTTTCTTAAGTGATCTGTGTTGTTTCGCAACACCTAAGATATATACTTTTATGTCACTCATGCTGTTCTGGTTTCGAATTCTGAAATATTTACTTAGTTTTTTTTCGTGAAGGAATTACGGAAAGCTGTATTTAGTAACTCCGCTTTCATGATACCATCATTGGTAACATTTCCATCGCTATCGCGCAGTGACGATATTGACTGATTTTGCTACTGGTGTACTTTACATACGACCAGAATCTCTTTGGGTTTTCCACCATATTTTGAGACAATGTTTCATTGTGGAAACTATGAAAAGCATCTCGCATTGACGTCCACACTAAATCTCGAGCTTCTGTGAAACTTAGCCAGTCTTGGAGATTTTGCGTTCTTCTGAATTTGGCATGCTTTTTTCGTTGTTTCTGCAACAGTGTCCTGACGTGTTTTGTGTACAATGGTGGCTCAGTCCCATCTCTTATTGACTTATGCGGTGTGAATCTATCTATTGCTGTCGATATTATGTCTTTGAATTTGAGCCATGTCTGGTCTACACTTACGTAATTAGTTTGGAAGAATGGAGACTCTCGCTTAGGAAGGCATCAAGCGAATTTTTATCTGCTGTTTTAAGTAGATGTATTTTGCGTTTATTTTTAGTGGTTTTGGTTGATATGGTTTTAAGCCACTCTACAATGGCCTTGTGTTCACTAATCCCTGTACCGCCATGACCTCTCTATTCGATCAGGATTACTTATTGCTAAGAGGTCAAGTGTGTTTTCACAACCATTTACAATTCGTGTGGGCTCATGAACTAATTGTTCAAAGTAATTCTCATAGAAAGCATTTAGTACAATTTCGGAAGATGTTTTCTGTCTTCCACCGGCTTTGAACATGTACTTTCGCCAACAAATCGAGGGTAGATTGAAGTCTCCACCAATTATAACTGTATGAATGGGGTACTTATTTGTAATGAGATTCAAGTTTTCTTTGAACCGTTCAGCTATTATATCATCTGATTTTTTTCAGATGTATCGCCGGTCTCCGGACAGTTGCCACGCCGGACATTTGCCACGCCGGACATTTGCCACGATTTTACCTGCTCCGAATGGTTGGGTCCCTTGTCACCCCCTCCTCCACCTCCTCCTCCTCCTCCTCCTCCTCCTCACCCGCCCGCCCAGTTTGCTTTCGAAGTTCCTAACGTGACCATCAGTATGGAAGTTATTGCAACGAACAAGGGCAGGCCTCCTGCTCATTACAAAGGTTAGGCGTATCTTAAACAGAGGGAATCTAAAGAAGGTGTAGTTACATGGATATGCTTACGCCGAAAAGCGGATCATTGCTGCTTTCGAGGAACGGAGAAGTGTTGAACGTATTAGAACATCTCTGTGGACCACCTGACGATGCGGCTCTGAAAGTGAGAAAGTAAGTGGAAAGGGCGAAGAGAAGGTCTCGAGAAGAAACTACACAGTTATCGGAGATAAGATGAAATAGGAAATCTACATAATAAAGTGTATGACTTTGTTACACTGATGCTTAATTCAGAATCTATGAAGAGAACCATGCGTCGTCGATGGAGTCAAGAGCGGGGGAACCAACAAGAGCCTAAGAACTCTTATGAAATTGATCTTCATGAAGATCTATTAAAAATGGGAGGTGGCAGTAGTTTTCTTCTGGAAGACGATAGGTTAGAGGTGAGAATAATGATTTTTAGTGGAAGCAAAGGAAAATAATGTTTAAAAACATGTTCCCATTTTTTTATGGATGGAACATTTAAGAGATGCAGCAAGCAGTTTGCACACATCTACACCATACAAGTAGACTTAGGAGGCCCGATTAAAGAAACAAACATTCTTCCTACTGTATTTGCACTGCTCCCTAATAAGAAGAAAGACGCATATGTTTGTCTGTTTCATCTGATAAAACAGGCAGTCTCTGAGTGGTGTCCTAAACAAGTAAAGGTGGACTTTGAGGCAGCTGCGATATCGCCCATTCGGCAAGTTTGTCCCACAATTGAAATAAACGGATTCTATTTCCATATGAAGAAGAGTTTATGGAGAAGAATTCGAGTTCTCGGTCTAACTGAGGAGTACCGCTAGAACGAGGATTTAAGACTTCACGTCAGCATGTGTGCAACGCTGGCAGTTGTAAAACCGGAGGATGTAAGCAATGGATGGATTGAGATTCATGCAGAAGCTCCTGGTAACGGGAGGTTCTCTCAATATTTTGACTACTTTTTGGATAACTAGCTAGAGAATGGGGATATCGCAATAGAAATGTGGGACTGTTACGGAAAAAGGCACCGAACGACGAATGCTGTTGCAGGGTGGCACAACAAAATGAATAATATTATTGGAAACCCTCACCCTAGAATCAGCTACACTCCTGGAAATGGAAAAAAGAACACATTGACACCGGTGTATCAGACCCACCATACTTGCTCCGGACACTGCGAGAGGGCTGTACAAGCAATGATCACACGCACGGCACAGCGGACACACCAGGAACCGCGGTGTTGGCCGTCGAATGGCGCTAGCTGCGCAGCATTTGTGCACCGCCGCCGTCAGTGTCAGCCAGTTTGCCGTGGCATACGGAGCTCCATCGCAGTCTTTAACACTGGTAGCATGCCGCGACAGCGTGGACGTGAACCGTATGTGCAGTTGACGGACTTTGAGCGAGGGCGTATAGTGGGCATGCGGGAGGCCGGGTGGACGTACCGCCGAATTGCTCAACACGTGGGGCGTGACGTCTCCACAGTACATCGATGTTGTTGCCAGTGGTCGGCGGAAGGTGCACGTGCCCGTCGACCTGGGACCGGACCGCAGCGACGCACGGATGCACGCCAAGACCGTAGGATCCTACGCAGTGCCGTAGGGGACCGCACCGCCACTTCCCAGCAAATTAGGGACACTGTTGCTCCTGGGGTATCGGCGGGGACCATTCGCAACCGTCTCCATGAAGCTGGGCTACCGTCCCGCACACCGTTAGGCCGTCTTCCGCTCACGCCCCAACATCGTGCAGCCCGCCTCCAGTGGTGTCGCGACAGGCGTGAATGGAGGGACGAATGGAGACGTGTCGTCTTCAGCGATGAGAGTCGCTTCTGCCTTGGTGCCAATGATGGTCGTATGCGTGTTTGGCGCCGTGCAGGTGAGCGCCACAATCAGGACTGCATACGACCGAGGCACACAGGGCCAACACCCGGCATCATGGTGTGGGGAGCGATCTCCTACACTGGCCGTACACCACTGGTGATCGTCGAGGGGACACTGAATAGTGCATGGTACATCCAAACCGTCATCGAACCCATCGTTCTACCATTCCTAGACCGGCAAGGGAACTTGCTGTTCCAACAGGACAATGCACGTCCGCATGTATCCCGTGCCACCCAACGTGCTCTAGAAGGTGTAAGTCAACTACCCTGGCCAGCAAGATCTCCGGATCTGTCCCCCATTGAGCATGTTTGGGACTGGATGAAGCGTCGTCTCACGCGGTCTGCACGTCCAGCACGAACGCTGGTCCAACTGAGGCGCCAGGTGGAAATGGCATGGCAAGCCGTTCCACAGGACTACATCCAGCATCTCTACGATCGTCTCCATGGGAGAATAGCAGCCTGCATTGCTGCGAAAGGTGGATATACACTGTACTAGTGCCGACATTGTGCATGCTCTGTTGCCTGTGTCTATGTGCCTGTGGTTCTGTCAGTGTGATCATGTGATGTATCTGACCCCAGGAATATGTCAATAAAGTTTCCCCTTCCTGGGACAATGAATTCACGGTGTTCTTATTTCAATTTCCAGGAGTGTATTTGGTGGAGTGCTTGACAAAGGAAGCAGAGCTCACAAACTGCATTTACATGAAATTGGAAATGAATCTTGAATGTAAGAAGAGGAAGAAGAAGTACTTGAAGCTGGACGACAGGTTAGAGAGATTCATAAAGAATTATGAAGAGCCCGGCAACATTAGGCCTTGCTTGAAAGCCATTGCCAATATTCAGAAACTGGACTGAAATACGTTAAAAATAATGTGTTAAAATCCATGAAGACCGCTGTGGTAAATGTTCATTTATCATTTTGACGGTCCGAAGCCTGTGCAAAGTGTGATGCGAATCATCCTTTAATGTAAAAATTAAAAAGTGTTTCAAGCCTCACAAAAGTATCCCTATTGTTGTCACGTTAAGATGACTTTCTTCTACCTTCCAATATTATGGCCATACTATTAAATAATTGTGAGTTCTAAAATTATTTTCTGAAGCTTCAGAATAGCAACTATCACCTAAAATATCATGGTTTGTTAAACTGATAGTATACGCTTTTGTAAAAGAAAATGGGAACTGAACCTTTGAATTACACCTAAAGTTGACATCCCAATACTGATCTGATCCTATGGTTGACAATTTTGGCACCTCAAATATTTTTTATTTAAGTTTAGCTGCAAACATTTATAGTAGATGTAAATCTGCTTAAGTACATTTAGATATAGTCCTTTAAAAATGAAAATTTCTTACTAGATTGTTGATTATCTTTAAACAGGTCAGTAAAAGCAAGGAGCTTACTACTGAAAATTAATTGTTACTAAAGAACATCAGAAACAAATGTATTAGACCTACTTTTCTTATACATTAGAGACTTCTTGAAAAGATATTTGATCATTTCCCCTGTCACTGAAAGTGTAATTTCAGTTGTTTTGCAACACCAGGGATATCAACTTCTAAATTATGTTTGCAGCTGTTCTCATTTCGAATTCTGGAATATTTACCTCGTCTTCTTTGGTGAAGGAATTTCGGAAAATGCATTTACTAACTCCACTTTAGTGGCACTGTCATCAGTAACATTACCGTCGCTGTCGCGCAGTAAAGGTACTTACTGAGCCCTTCCGCTGGTTTACTTAACATGGGACCAGTATCTCGTTGGATTTTCCGCCACATTTCTAGAGCGAGTTTCGTTGTGGAAACTATTAAATGCATCTCGCATTGAAATCCGCACCAAATTTTGAGCCTCAGTAAAACTGCACCAATCTTCGAGATTTTGCGTTCGGCTAAATTATACGTGCCTTTTGCGGTGCTCCTGCAACAGGTTTCTGTCGTGTTTTTCCTACCATGGGGAATCAGTTCCGTCTCTTATTAATTTATTTGGTATGAATATCTCGAGTGCTGTTGATACTATTTCTTTGAAGTTAGGCCACATATGGTCTTCAATTACATGGTTTGGTTGGATTGGAGACTGTCTCTTAGAAAGACGTCTACCGAATTTTTAGCTGCTTTTATAAATATATATATTTCGCGTTTAGTTTAGGCATTGAGCCTCGCTACGACTGCGCGTTCACTAATCCCTGTATCCGTCGTGATACTCAGGATTATTTGTGGCTAAGAGGTCAAGTGTGTTTTCATAACCATTTACAATTTGAATGGCCTCGTCAACTAATTGTCAAAAATAATTTAAAAAAATCATTTAGAACAATTACGGAAGTTGTTTTCTATTTGCAATAGGGTATGAAAGCGTATTTTTGTCAACATGCGGAAGGTAGATTGAAGTCACTGCCAACTATAATTGTATGAGGAGGGTACCTATTTGTGATGAGACTCAAGATTTCTTAGAACTGTTCAGCAACTGTTTCATCTGAGACCAGGGGTCGATAAAAGGAGCCAGTAATTAATTTATTCCGGTTGTCGAATATAACCTCTGCCCATACTAAGTCACAGGAACTATCTGCTTCAAAGTCGATTGTGAGCTTACATTGTTTTTCCTTAAGTTGTCCTTCTTGTTTCTGTTGTAGTGCAGATAATTACAATTACAGCTTTTCCCTCCAGAACCTAGGATGCTTTCTCTGTGACCCTGTAAATACCGGAGCTAAACAATGTAGAACAACAACGTACGTTACATGCGTAGCTTTCTGTATTACTTCATTTCCTTATTTCTAACATTTTAAAATCGTAAGTCGACTTTAGATGACATGTCAATCATAGATGTTCTGCCGGCCGGTGTGGCCGAGCGGTTCTAGGCGCTACAGTCTGGAACCGCGCGACCGCTACGGTCG
Source organism: Schistocerca americana (assembly GCF_021461395.2). Lineage (NCBI taxonomy): Eukaryota > Metazoa > Arthropoda > Insecta > Orthoptera > Acrididae > Schistocerca > Schistocerca americana. Next base: position 425,212,069 of record NC_060122.1, read on the forward strand.
CAGGTTCGAATCCTGTCTCGGGCATGGATGTGTGTGATGTCCTTAGGTTAGTTAGGTTTAAGTAGTTCTAAGTTCTCGGGGACTGATGACCTCAGATGTTAAGTCCCATAGTGCTCAGAGCCATTTGATCCCATAGATGTTCTTATCTCTATTTAGTGAGCGTGTTTTCAGTTATGTTTTGAACATTGTCCCGCTACACTTTATTAACTATTGTTTCTAGAGAGTAAATTAATATGGAATATGTCGTTCTTCTTTTCAAACATTCACATACCCATTTATTCTTTCCTTATTGTCTTTTGGGTATGCAGTTGTAGTAATTAAAGTAGGCACAAACGCAGTGATCAAAAAGAAATGATTAGCGTACATTCGCATTCTCGTTACATCGTGCCTTTCTTGTTGCTCCCATGGAGATGAACCGTTTCCATCGCAATTAGTACGCGTGAAAGGAAGCTACCCTACAGACAGAGGAATCTGTATTTATACTTGGCAGAACTAATTACATACTGACATAATTGTCGGTATTGCTTTCGTTTCCAAAAAGTTATAAATATTTCGATTTCAGAAAAGGAGCTCTGTATTTGGCCAAGATGTCGAAGAAGAAGGTCCCTTACGTACTGATTGTACCGAGTAAGATGTGGAGACGGCGGTTTGGAAGCGGACAGAGGTAGTACGAGGAAGGGCGTCCCTTGCCTGAGGGATCGCTACTCAAGCTACCTGGCGAAGGGGCAAGTGTGGCTAATGTCCGGCGTGGCAAATGTCCGGCATCCGTATCGCCTGGACAGTGATACTTGACGGATTCGCATCTGGAGGGAAAGTCGAAAACGATTTCGGGATCGAACCGTTGTTGAAAGAGACCGATATCGAGGAAGATCCATTATGGTGTGGGCAGGGTCAGTGTTTACCACTCGAACGCATCTTCATGAAATTGTACGCGTGAATCGGCAAGGTTTAACTGGTGTCAGGTATCGCGACTAGATCTTGGGACCTCAGGTACGGTTGTTGCGAGGTGGTGCGGCCCAGACTTCGTAGGTGGACGATGCTGGACCTCATAAAGCACGGGTCGTCGACGTTTTCTTGGAAATGGAAGATATCTCACGCATTGAGTGGCTTGCTCTTTCTCCCGATTTGGATCCCATAGAACATGTCTGGGTTCGACTAGGGACAGCCGGCCGGTGTGGTCGAGCGGTACTAGGTGCTTCAGTGTGGAACCGCACGAACGCTACGGTCGCAGGTTCGAATTCTGCCTCGGGCATAGATTATGTGATGTCCTTAGGTTAGTTAGGTTTAAGTATTTCTAAGTTCTAAGGGACTGATGACCTCAGATGTTAAGTCCCATAGTGCTCAGAGCCATTTGAACCATGTGAATGACTATGGATACGAGCTGCATCACGTCAGCATCCACCAACCACTCTCCAAGATTTGTGAGCATCTGCACAGGACTAATGGTCGTATATGCCTCAACATGAGTCTCACTACATCTCTCACAGCATGCCCTGACGTTGTCAGGCCTGAAATGCTGCCAGAGGTGGTCACAACTCATACTCAGCACGTTAACCAGTTGTCGGAATATATATGTGCAAATCGGTCGAGTTGGAAAAAACAAAGAAAATTTTTATCTAATGTTGTGCGTGTTGCGGCTGTTTACGTTCTGTATTATTTACTTTGTTTCTACTTTACTATCACATTTTTATACTGTTTTGTGGCAAAAAAAAACACAACCTTGCAAAATTTCCGTTTGTTGCTTCAATTTTGGACGTCAGTGTGTGTCTGTATTCAACAAACAATGTGGTGGCGAGTGCCGTGTACCACTGTCATTTTCCGCATCTCCTGTTCCAGTGACGACTGGTGCTCGGAGAGAACGATGGTAAACCAGCGTATGAGAGATTCCCTACAACTTTACATTCAAACCGTTTTAGAGAGTTACATGCAGCACGAAACGATATGTTGTTGACTCTTCTAGGAACACATGCTCTCTGCACATTGAGCCATACCGTGATGCACAACCTGGAAATTCTCTATTTCATCTATCAGTTCTGCGTGGTAAGGATCCTAGACTGAGAAGCAATGCACAGGAACCAGTCAAACGAGTGTTTTGTAGCCTACATACTTTTTGGTGGACTACACTTCCTGGGATTTTCTTCCAGTGAGCATCAGGCAGGAGTTTTGTGTGAGTACATTTACGTAATCGTACCACCTGAAACACAACATCTAATCAAAAGTATCTCGTCACATGTTGGTGGACACTTATAAGGAAGGGGGGAGGGGGGGAAGGAGGCGGTCCACTCTTCACCATTAAGAAGGCTTGAATTCGGATGGGGATATTTTCAGAAAGGTGAATTTCTATGGAGGAAAAGGCGAAACCTAGTAGCGTTGGACGCTAGAGCGTGGAGCGCAGAGGACTTTCTAACGCATGACAAAGCTGTTCTATTGCGTCCAGGTCGGGAATCCGAGCAGACGAGTCCATTTCAGGGACGTTCTTGTCCACAAGAGCCTCACAGAGGCTACTTAGTGGCAGGATGCACGGCCATGCTGATACAGTCGTCGTCTCCGACCTGTTCCTGTACTGTGCGCAGTACACAATGCTGTAAAATGTCATTCAGCGTTTAAGGAAGGGCAATAATGGGATCCCACCTTAGCCACGAAACACACCCCGATGCCGTAAGACCATTTCCTCCGTGCTTACTGTTGGTACTATAGATGATGGCAGGTAACGTTCTCCGGGCATACGCCGAACCCAAATCCTTCGATAGGATTATCACGAGCTACAGCATGATTCATATCGCTAAGTCACTCGCTAAGTCATCCACTACCCAGTGGCGTCGTTCTTTACACCATTATTGTCGCTTAGCATTAACTATAGAAATGAATGGCTTATGAGGAATTGCTCGACCACTCCCTATGTATAGTCACTGTGCTAGCTGGGTTGCTGGTAGCTCTTTGGATCTCAGGAGTGATTGCGTGTAATCCTTACAACCAGTTTCTGCAATGCTTGACGGTCTCCGTGTGTCAGTACGTGAAGTCTTCGTTTGCGTGTGGTTGTTCCTTCGCATTTACACTTCACAGTGACAACAGTAACAGTTTACTTGGGCAGCTTTAGAAAGAACGATGTATCCTTGACGGATTTGTTAGTCAGGTGGCATCCAATGAAATGAAATGATCGTGTGGCATTGATGGCCGGGAGGCCCCATCTGGGGAAATTTGGCTGCCGAGTTGCAAGTCTTATTTCAGGTGACGCCACATTGGGCGATTTGCGTGATCAAATGGCTCTGAGCACTGTGGGACTTAACATCTGAGGTCATCAATCCCCTAGAACTTAGAACTACTTAAACCTAACTAACCTAAGGACATCACACACATACATGCCCGAGGCAGGATTCGAACCTGCGACGGTAGCGGTCGCGCGGTTCGAGACTGAAGCGCCTAGAACCGCTCGGCCACACCGGCCGGCGCTTTTGCGTGTCGGTGAGGATCGAATGATGATGAGGACAACACAACACCCGGTCCACGAGCGGAGAAAAATCTCAGACCCGGCCAGGAATATAACCCGGGCCCGCTGCAAGATAGAAAAACACGATTCACCTAAGCAAGTGGACATCCAATACCTACTCCACGTTTAAAGCCACTGAGCTCTCCAGAACGACTCATTCTGCTGTTGTATTTCTACTGACAAGATATTACTCCCTGCCTCCTTTCATACTGGGAGGACGGCCTCTCGCGACATGTAGTGGTCAATTCCGCATTGTATGGGGATATCCAGTACTTCTACAGCTGTACTCACCTGAAGATGGCCAAAAGACTTTGTGCCGAAATATCGTGGCAAGATGTTACTGACTTACGGCACTTCTCCCGTGTTTTTATGGAACGATATCCAAATACTTTTGATCAGGCAGTGTAGCTCCTTGCTTGGACTCAGATTTAATGGCCGGACGGGGTGGCCGAGCGGTTCTAGGCGCTACAGTCTGGAACCGCGCGACCGCTACGGTCGCAAGTTCGAATCCTGCCTCGGGCATGGATGTGTGTGATGCCCTTAGGTTAGTTAGGTTTAAGTAGTTCCAAGTTCTAGGTGACTGATGACGTCAGAAGTTCCATAGTGCTCAGAGCCATTTGTTTAATGGATGTCATTTCCGCAGATGTAGGAAAAGGAAGAAATGGTAGTGGTACCGTCCGTCGCAAACCGTAAACTGGTTTTGCAGAGTATTTACGCAGTTGTATAGGTGTCGGCGGGTAGAATCGCTGCGGAGGCGAGCGCGGCGTTGTGCTGTGTTCGGCGTGTCGGTGCTCGGTCCTTGGCGGAGAGAGCGCGCATGTGCACATATATGCACGTGTGGTAGTTTTGAGGGCGGTGCTGCGGCGGCGTGGGCCGCGAGACAATGGTAATGTCGGGCGGGGCCGGGCACGGCGTGGCGCGGGCGGCAGCGGGCGGCGCGCTGAGGCGGCCGCAGCCGAGGCTCCGCCGGCGAGCAGCCGGCGGGCCCAGCACCCAGCTGCCGCGGCACACGTGCCGCCCCCAGCCCGCCTGTTCACCCGGCTCTCTCACGGCCTGCACCTCCCCTCACCCCTCATCCTTCTCCTCTCCTACGCCTCCGCTTCTCCTCAGAAGTGCGTAAATCAGCGTAGTGCACTTCAACTCTGACAATACTTCAGGAAAGAGCGGCAGGTAGAAGCTCTGCTGCATATCCCCGAGTTTCATGGCTGCATCTACACACGAGGTGCGGCTACAAAATAAAGGCACGGATGCTGTCACAGAATAAGTATGCATCCCCCAAAGATGAACGACCGACAGCTGTGAAGCGCGAAGCCCTCTCAGTCGAATGCAGCATCTCTGCTGTCTGTAGAGCAGTGTGGCCGTGGCCTTTGTTTGTGTAACAGTTGTTACTTTGAAGCTTCCTGGCAGATTAAAACTGTGTGCCGGACCGAGACTCGAACTCAGGACCTTTGCCTTTCGCGGGCAAGTGCTCTACCAACTGAGCAACCCAAGCACGACTCACGCCCCGTCCTCACAGCTTTACTTCTGCCAGTACCTCGTCTCCTACTTTCCAAACTTTATGTAGTCCTTGTCATTTCCCTCAGAAGTCTATCGAATACACAACCAACGGTCACACCGGATCAGATTACCTACTTTTCCGCTACATACAGCACTTGCCCGCGAAAGACAAAGGTCCCGAGTTCGAGTCTCGGTCCGGCGTACAGTTTTAATCTGCCAGGAAGTTTCATATCAACGCACACTCCGCTGCAGAGTGAAAATCTCATTCTAGTTGTTACTTTGTTTTGCCAGAAAAATAGTAAGTGTAATAATAGCACGACGAATTGTCGTGGAGTTTCACACGAAGCATGGAAAAGCTGTTACTGAAAATTGTCTTTTACTAAACGAAACATATAGGGAAGATTGTTTACGCGTAAGCGAGTTTTTGAATGGTTCAAGCGTTCCCAAAATTGCGGAGAAGACGTTGAGATTGACTCACGCCTGAGACGCCCTTCAATATCGGAGAAGTAGGTCATCTGATCCGATGTGACCGTCGGTTGAGTATTCGATCAATTGCCGAGGGAAGTGACAAGGAATACACAACGCAAACGTTGCGTAGCGAATTTAAAGTAAGAAATTGTGTGCAAAACTGGTGTCGAAAATTCTCACGATCTAACATTCTCCACATTCAAGTGAGTGTGCCTCTCTAGGAACGCTTTTCCGGCCATACGTCCATATGTCTTTTTTCGTTTCTTATCCTCTAAGGTGATGTTTCCTGCAGTTTGTCCTCTTTTAACAGACTTGTTCTGTATACTTCACACGTCACTGTACACGGTTCCGCAAACATACTTGACCTCTAAGGAACAAAAAATTGCCAGGACATAGGGACCGTTATGGCGGATGCAGAGACTACTGACCGTAAGGTCACTGTAGCGTGACAATACCGTAACCTCCAAACCCACCAAAAATAAATTCAAAATATATCTGCTTAAAATAGCAGATAAAAATTCTCTTCGTACTTTCCTAAGGGACATCCGCCATTTCTTCCGAACTAACTGTGAAAGTGTAGACCAGATGTGGCTTAAATTCAAAGAAATAATACAGACAGCAACGAAGAGCTTTATACGAAATTATTTAGTAAAAGACAGTTCTGAGACCCCTCCCCGCCCCGTCATGGCACACAAAGTGGGTCCCCACTATTGCAAAAGCAACGAAAAAAGCATGCCACATTTAAAGATTGAAAAATTCACAAGATCTGCAAAGTTTTACAGAAGCTCAAAATTATGCGTGAACTTCAATGCAATGTCCTTTTAATACTTCCCACAATGAAACTATGTTCGAAATCTGGCAGATAGTCCAAACAGATTCCGGTCGTATGTGAAGCACGCCAGTGGGAAGACACGATCAATAACTTCGCGGCACGACAGCGAAGGAAATGTTACCAATGAATGTCGGACTGAGCGCGTGATGTGGTGCAGTGGTTAGTAGACTGGACTCGCATTCGAGAGTATGACGGTTCAAACCCGTGTACAGTCACAGAGTTTTAGGTTTTCTGTTAATTCCCAAAATCGCCCCAAGCAAATGCTACGATGGTTCCGTTCCAAGGGCACGGCCGACTTTCTTCCCCATCCCTGACATCTGAGCTAGTGCTCCGTCTCTCATGACCTCGATGTCGACGGGACGTTGAACACAATCTTCCTTCCTTCCTCCACAGTGATCCTACAGCGGTGTTAGTAAATATGGTTTTCCGAAATTACCTCACCAATGAAGTTGACGTAAGTATTCCAATATTCAAATCTAGAACTGCTGCCGACATGGCTAACTTACAAGCCAAACTCTCTATCGCACTCCCCTCAGATTTAGTGGTAAGATGGCCCAATGGATAGCCTGTCAAAAACTGAACCCAGATCAAGCATGAAATGTAAAAAGAAAAAGAAAGATAGAAACAGTGAACGGCCCAAGCTCAATACATGTAATATCGACTGAGTTTGAATAGCCGAGGCGTCGTGGTTATGTGGTCACGGTTTTGGACTGCGTGTTCAAATATTTTTTTCACAGAATAATGAACCGTCCACCTCGTCATTGACATGCTTTTTCGCTAACTGTGCGTCCTGTCATTGACTTGTTTGTTTGTTGTATGCAGATTTGTGTCTGTGTCTTGATATACCTTTGGTTTGCAACAGCGAGATGTAAGGAAGGGACATCCAGACGTACGTACTCCCTATTTGTTCCACACAGGTACCACATGTTATGACTCTTGTTCCGGTTTGAATTCCTGTGTTGTAACATAGTTCACAGACGTTTATTTGTTATTTTCATTTATTTGGGAGCTCTATGCGGCATCTCGCCTCTCTGACTATTCATCATATTTACTTGTGATGGTAAAATTTCTTACCATATGACTCATATTCTATAACCAATGTATAGTATGACGGTTGGGAAAGAGAACAGACACCTCAATGACCGGACGGGAAGTTCATAATTTTGTGAAAAAAAAGGGCACACAAGGGGCATTTGAACACGTGTCTCCCGTTTTTCAGTCCAACACCATGACCACATAACCACGACGTTGTGGTTCGCGCACTTCGCTCGATGTTGCACATCTTCTTCCCGAACCGTTCATTCTTTCTATTTTGCTTCTCTTTCCACAGTTCAGTACGCCTTCTTCCTGTTTTCATGCTTGATCTGGGTTCAGTTTTTGACCGGCTATCCACTGGGCCATTTTACCACTAAATCTGATGGGAGAGCGATGGGGGAGCTTCTCTTGTTAGAAGCAGACATCATCCGGCATAGAAATGTACCTTAAATCAATAAAGGAAAGTCCCCCGTTCCAGATTGTATATCAGGTAGATTTCTTTCAGAGTACGCTGACGTAATATCTCGGAACTTAAAAATCATGTACAATCGCTCGCTCGACAAAAGACCCGTACATAAAAAGTGGAAAGTTGTAATAGTCTCACCAGTACTCAAGAAAGAAAGTAGGAATAATCCGATGAGTTGTAGATCCATATTACTGACGTCGATTTTCGGTAGGGTTTTGAAATATATACTGTGTTCGAATATTGTGAGTGACCTCGAGTAAAACGATCTGTTGTCACACAGTCACTGCGGAGTCGGAAAACATGGTTCTTGTGAATCAACTAATGAGTACGGTCGACAGGGGATCTCAAATTGATTTCATACTTCTAGATTTCCAGAAGGCTTTCGACATCATTTCTCACAAGTCCAATCTAATCAAATTGCATGTCTATGAGTATAGTCTCAGTTGTGCGACTGGATTCATGATTTCCAGTCGCAAAGTTCACCGTTCATAGTAACTGACGGAAAGTGAAACAAAAATGATACCTGGAGATCCCCCTGGAGTTGTTACAGCCTCTCCACTGTTCCTGAACTTCATAAATGTTTTAGGAGACAATCTAAGCAGTACTCAAACTGTTTACAGATGATGCTATCATTTAACGTCTAATAAATTCATCAGAAGGTGAAAATCAAATACAAAATGATTTAGACAAGTTACATGTATGGTGTGAAAAGCGGCAATTGACCGTAAATAATGAAACATGTAAGATCATCCACCTGAGTACCAAAAGGAATTCCTTAAATTTCCGTTATACGATAAATGGCACAAATCTGAAGGCTGCCAATTCAACTAGATACTTAGGGATTACAGTTACGAAAAACTTAAATTGGAACGATCACACAAATAAAGTTGTGGGGAACACAAACCAGACTGTGTTTTATTGACAGAACATTTAGAAGATGCAACTGGTCTACTAAAGAGGCTGCCTGCACTATGCTTGTCCTTCCTCTGCTAGAATATTACTGTGCGGTATGGGGTCCTTACCAGATAGGATTGACGAAGGGCTTCGACAAAGTTCAAAGAAGGGCAGCTCGTTTGTATAGCGAAGTAGGGGAAGAGTGTAACAGATTAGATACGCGAGTTGGGATGGGATTCGTGTTTTCGTTTCGGCGAGATGTTTCAGGAAATTTTAATCACCCAATTTCATAATGCGAAAATATTTTGTTGACCCCACCTATATAGAGAGAAATTATCATATTGATAAAATAAGGGAAACGAGAGCTTTCACAGAAAGATTTAAGTGTGTACTTTTCGAAAGTGAAAAGTTAGAGAGCCGGCCGAAGTGGCCGTGCGGTTAAAGGCGCTGCAGTCTGGAACCGCAAGACCGCTACGGTCGCAGGTTCGAATCCTGCTTCGGGCATGGATGTTTGTGATGTCCTTAGGTTAGTTAGGTTTAACTAGTTCTAAGTTCTAGGGGACTAATGACCTCAGCAGTTGAGTCCCATAGTGCTCAGAGCCATTTGAAAAGGTAGAGAAATAGTGAAAGTGGTTCGATGAACCCTCTTCCAGCCACTTAAGTGTGAATCACAGAGTAATCATGTAGATGAATGCGAAATCTACGCTGTACCAATATTACCCATTTTCTGTCCCGTTAAATTTGGCATTGAGCAACTGCAAAAATGACTGCCTATGTACGCCACGTAATCTCTATTTATCTTGTCATGATCTTGAGTCGAGAAACACGAAGGTTTCAGCGTAACAGTCGTACAATTTTCTTCGAATATACGTTCTCTAAATTTACGCAACAGGGTTTCGTGAGAAGTGCGTCGTTTTTCTTCCAAGAATTCCCATTTAAGTTCGCGAGCTTCTCTGTTACACTTTCGACTGGGCTATATCCCGGACTGCTTCGGTCCTATCTGCGCGTCCCTGAATTCGTCTGACGTCTGCTGCCATGCCTACTAATAAGGAATTTTAACACTGGAATGTTACAAAGTTCTTAAGGCTTTCGTGGCTACTTTTTGACGTACTTCCATTGGTTTTAGTCTCGCGATCTTCATCCGACGTTTGGTTAACTTTTTTTTTTCAGCGTTTCGGCAGCACGACTGGCTGGCGTTGTCAGAAATTCTCCCTCCATTGCTCATGGCGGACCGTTCACGGAGAGCTAGCTGAATTTCATACCGTTTGTGTTGTTAACTTCTGACGCATCTTTCGACCATAATTGTTTTCATTCTTCCATGATAACTATGTATGGATTGATGATGCCATATGCCATGCTCGTCCCAGATCATAAGCAACCACTTTGTATCAACGTGACCTTGTTTTATAAACCGGAGGAATACAGAGTGGAGAGTACTGATAGACGTGAAGTTACATTCTTATTACGAACAACATATCCAACCAATCGGACCAAATGGTTTTTAACCCAGAGTTTTGTTGTGTCAGTGGAGTACTCCGTGCAGTACTGCAGCGCCCAACTTGCTACTCTTTCTACTGACTACGGATGAGACCTGTCTCTGAACTGCTGCAGTAGCCATCTCTAGAGTGATGAAAACCCTTACGCCGTGCTTGTCTCATGTGTGTGGACCCGTGGGCTTTAACTGTACGAGAGAAACTAGTAGGACCTTAGATGCTGCCACTTCGTTTGGACGGTGCACGTGCAGTGCGCTGAGTTGCAGTTCGAACCCTGATTACAAAAAAGTACTCAATATCCTCGTTAATTTATTTAAAAGACAGTACGTTCGCCATAAAATGATAATTTCGACAAATGAAGCCACGTAAAAAAAGACCAATAATTACACTTGAGTATAACAATGGGTCCACACAATAACTCACACATTAGGAAATTATGTAGGTTGTAGCGATTTAGAGATCTATAATTTCTGATGTGTGGCCCAGAGAGTCAGAGGTAAAGTACTACACTAGGGATCCAAAGGTTGTGGGATTCTTATGTGTCACTTATCACTTCTTTCAACTGTGACAATATTTCTTGAAGTGATAAGCGGCGAGTTGCAGCATGGTTCGAGGTCCCCCTATAACTGATTGGGTAAGTCAGATCAAAGGTTGAAAGACGTCCAACCCCAATTTAATGCTACTGTTATCCTCCTATGGCTTCAGACCTTTTCCAAGTATACCTCCTGCTCTTGTGATTTTAGGTGATTCTATGTTACCAGCTGAAGTTTATTTCAGGACTCTATTCGTCTTTCTTCTCTCTCTTTCCTATTACCAATCAGAGGGTGCCCAACGCCAGCCAAAACTGGGAATTTCGTTAGAGATAAATGTGACTGTGTCGGATAACTAAACTATTCTCAAAACAATAAAGCACTGTTGTCTCTGCCTCGAGAGAAAAGTCGTTCTTTCCAACAAAGAACAAAATTTACGCGACTCACAGATAGGCTGCGCGCACAACTTGCCTCTAATGACCATGGCGATTAGGAGGGAAATAAAATAAATATTTTTAGCATGGTGCAGCAGAATCAGCAACTGTAAAATGTAATTATATTAAATTTCAGCCTCCAGCTGCATAAGCAAAGAAACTTTACCTAGGCTTCGGCTATAATAATGCAGCCTACTTCAAAAATGTCACAATATAACATTAAATTAAATCGTGCCAGATATTGGCCTTGTGAAACTTACAATGTTAGTGCTACAGTACACAGTCATAAGGCTGCGTCACTTCTACTAATGTTTTGCCGATAGGCCACACCAGCGGGCCAGACAGGTGGGCCGCGGGCGCTGAGTCGTAACTGGGCGCCGCGGGCAGCGATACAGCGATCTCAGCTTGTGGTCGCGCGCATTTGTGACATTTCTGAAGGCTACATTATTGTAGACGAAACCTGGGTAAAGTTTCTTTGCTTATGCAAATGGAGGCTGAAATTTAATATAAAAATAAAATGAATTCAATTTGTCAAGTCCTAAAAAAAAGAAAAGAAAAAAGAAAACCGCGAACCTCGTATGACGTGAAAAGCGCTAAAACGGGCAGTGTTTCTTATTTCAAAGTACTCAGTACTGTCTACCAGCTTCATAATTGTGACCCTAGAGTTTTGGCATACACCTTATGTTCAGTGAACTTCGTAAAAGATAAACATAATGAAACATCAGTAGCGATATACGCGATTACCTGTAATTAGGGTACATGCAAAAGCGCGAGGGGTCGCAATTGCGGTCTGCACACAAAAGACTGTTTTCACAAAGCACTGCTAGGCGAACGCCCCGCAAGCAGTTTCTCGTTTCTAACATTTTTCAATCTGTCCTTTGGGCGAACAATTTTACAACAGAATGCACAAATGAATATGAACACCAAGCGTAAACTGCATATTGTGTTTGCTGCATCATGTATTTGTGTGCATTTATTCGAAGTCAGCTTAGAATGGTTTTAAAAAGTATGATACACCTTCTAAATATTACCGTCGGCTTGAGAGCTGTCAGTTTCCGTATAATTAACAATCAGTCTTTTCGAAACTTAATGGAGGAAGGGAACTCAGGATTTACTATTTATTTACTTATTTATTATTTTGTCTTATCCGATTAGCGCGTTATGGCTCTCTCTTACATTGTACCAAGAGCAACACATACCAAAAAACGTTACAAAACATTCTCAATATTGTGCTTACAACTACATCTAATGAGCACCTGAAAAGTTGTTATAAAATAATTGTGACTGTCGACACAACAATCACAATGAATAACAATAACTGGCAATAATAGTTAGAATAACGACGATAAGCACTATAACAAAGAGCTCAAAATAGAGAAAATGGAGGTATCCAAGAAAAGAACGTCTAGAACAATCAGAGAATAGAGAAAAGAAACATAAAAATATCAGGAAAATCAAAAGAACCCTCGAAAACCCTCAGCATATAGAAATACAAGGTAATTTCACCAATCGTAATACTAAATGAGCAACTGGAACTAGCCAGTAAGCAATTTCTAAATAATTTTCTAGGATTGTTCACAAAATTAGAACTACTAGAACCCCTAACAATCATAACTCTGCACAAAAATAAAACCTGTTTATGCTATCAGTATGTAATAGTTTAAATATAAACTATCATCGTGAACAAATGGTTTGCTCTCATCCCGCCCTCTCCTTTTGTAATTTTGCATTTCTCTCAACAAACATACAAACTGTAATTATAATCAAATGTCTGCATATATATAATATGTAATCAACTGGCTTTAAAATGTAAAACTATAAATTGTAAGTGACCTCCCCTAATTTTTTGCGCACTTTTGAAAACAGAAAATATTGCAGAAGAAAGAAAAATAGCAATAATCTACCTGCAATGAAATGTCAGCAACTGCAGAGTGGCATGCAAAATAATACAAAAAATTCTCCTGAAATGAGTTGAAGAAATTCCAAACAACTGGGAGAATATCATGCTGATTTTCGAAAGGAAAGTCCCTGTACAAAACAAATTTTTAACTAAAAGTCAATAATTTGCAGCAGAATGTTAACCAGCAATACTATAATAGTATCAATTATTGCTTTCAAGAAAGCATTTCAATCGGTAGACAGAGAAAAAGTGCATAGCTTCATTAAAGAATTTAGTTTTAAAGCCAAATTAGCTGTGATACTCTGACAAATATGATATTTAAAGTTAAGTTTATGGGAGAAGTGCCTCAGTTATTTGAAATAAAAACTGGGTAAGAGAAAGGGAGAGCCTTTGCCTTTTACTGTTTAGTTGCGTTTTGGAAAAAAATTACGAGAGTGCAATTCTGGGTTAAAAAAACACAAAATGTAACCAATAATCCTGGGAAGGACAACGAATGGAATTAATATAAACTGTCTGGCTAATGCAGAGGATTCTGCTATATTTTCATAAATCATGACGGAAGCAGTTACTCAAATTAAATTCCGGAAAAATAGAGAGCAGAACTGGTCCCAGAATTGTTGCAGAAAAAGTACACGGATAATATAAAATTGTACCAAAATACACAGAAACACAAACAGGTAAAATGGAGCTAGTTAGTAAATCTGAAAATCTTGGAAAACTGTACAGCAGTATGGACTACAAAAATATGCAGTGGATGTATAATGTAAAAGTAGATACAATGGAAAATATTTGACAAAAAAAATGTACAACAAGAAATTCATATCTATAGAAACGCTACACCTCATGGGTAAGACCAGACTGTTTATATGCATGTGAATACTTAACTACGAACTATAATCTAGACTGTATAGAGGTACTAGAAAGAAGAACTGATAAAAAAATAATGAGTATATTACAAACCACAGATGGTTGGAAAATGAGATCTACGAAAATATAGAAAGAATATTCAAAGTAACTGGACACGTCTACCGAACGAAACAGGCTATCAATATCGACAATAGCATGAATTACAGCAATCACGAAAGAATGAGAAAGAAACAACCTCAAAGATTCGTAAATAACAGAAAGAAACCTTTTAAAGAATACAGTACTAAATTTAGAAGGCTTTTGGAAACAAGATGGAAAAAGAAAGAAAAAGACAACATAAGGAGAAGATGAGGGAGTACTGGACGTACAGGAAACAACAAAGAAAGAAGCGGGAATTGAAGTTTTTGCGTCATCTTAGTTGGTCAATACGAAGATAAAGAAATGGTATGAAAAACAATAATATTGATTGGTTTACCATATTTTAAATCTTGTTTAGCACCAGGAACGGAAGGGACAATGAAACAGGAGAGATTGAAATGGCAGTAACAATGGCTGTTAAGAAAGAAAAGGTGCTCAATAGGGCGTAGACAACGGGGAGAGGAAAGTGCCAGGAGAAGGGGGGGGATTACAAGTATGTGGTAGATAACAGCTATTTTGATAAAAAATGAATCAGAGGCTTAACGTCCCATAGGACGTGTCCATCTAAAGAAAACATACATTAAATGTACATACATTAAATGTGAAGAGAGATTTCTATATCATGCACAAAACAGATCAAAGAATTAATTACTACTAAACATCCATTGCTAATCTCGTTCATTTGCTGGAATGTGACTGACTATATCAGTCAATAGCCCTTCTCGGATACTGGGGAAGAAACGATGAGTTGAGCAACAACATGTTTTTCTCGGTGAAATGAACAATTGATGAAATGTTACACTTACCCCAAGGGTCTAATTTAGTTACTGTATTATCATTCCGGTTATAGATTATCATTTCGGTCATGGATCTTTCTATTCATCTTACGAGTTATTCGAGAATTTTTCTGTAGTTCGAATATTGAAATTTATGCCCTTACACTACGGTAAAGTGCAACGACTTCTTCGTATAGCTTAACGCTTGACGAATCACCCTTGGAATGTTATTGAGAGACGCCTTCCCGGAGTGGCATGGTCTGCTGTGTGGCGACCGATTCAACAGAAATATTTCACGACGGAGATCGGCGCCACCTGGTGCCTCGCGGTTGGCTGGCCACTGTGGCCGAGCGGTTCTAGGTGCTTCAGTCCAGAACTGCGCTGCTGCTACGTTCACAGGTTCGAATCCTGCCTCGGGCATGGATGTGTGTGATGTACTTAGGTTAATTAGGTTTAAGTAGTTCTAAGTCTAGGGACTGATGACCTCAGCTGTTAAGTCCCATAGTGCTTAAAGTCATTTGAACCATTTTCCTCACGGTCAACTAAAAGTTTCCGACAGTAAGTAAATTCCACGACATTGCTCTGACTGACTCCCCGATGTGTATGCGGTGTCTTGCAACCTACGATGATGAACATCACCTGGACTTTGGACCTCCCGCGGATGTGTGGCTTCTACTTCAGAAGATGCTTGCTGTTACCTACGAATGCCGCCTCGCAGCATGGAGCCCGGAATGCTCCATCGCCCGGTTAAGACCTACTTTCCCCAATCGAAGAGACATGCGATGAATTGGATCAAAAAACTTTCTGTGTACCATCTCTTTTTGGGATGATCTCAAAATGTGCTTGACTTTTGAACTTTTTTACATGAACGACACAATCAATTGCTGTAGTATTCCAGATATCGTCAGACTTTTGCTAATTACTTAAACAGTGTATTCAAGTATCTCCCACTCCACTGGGCAGTACTGGATAAGTGAAGATGATTCTGGTGGACACTGATTTCAATCTCACAATTGACCAATGAACAAGATTGTATTCTGAAAAGACGTACCCGGGTCCCCCCCCCCCCCCCCCCCCCCCCCCCCCTGTGGAGAGTAAAGACTGGACATCGTTTCTTTTCCGATGGTTTCGTGATCGTCGTTCTTAATTGTACTATCGGAAAAGTGTCCCCAGATTGGGTGTATTATGTTTTATATTCTTTACTAGTAAAATACAACACTGTCACACAGTTTTCGTTTTGTATTGTAATTTTATTATGTTCACTATTGTTAGGACCATGTGAGTTTACTAACTTACGCACTAAAAGGAAAGGAAAATGCACAGCTACTTCGCTTTCGCGAGAGAAAGGAAAGCCAGTTCCCGATCGAATACGCGCGACTGATTAACAAACGTTACTCTGGTACATCAGCAAGCCCGAATATGCTTCTACAGCGGTTTATTACGCTTATTTTTCCCATGCTGCCCCAATCTCTGCCTCAGAGAATGTGATAAACACACAGTTAAAACACAATAACACACAGAACAAAGTTTACGCGATTTACAAACAGATGGCTCACACGACTAATTTTCCTCCTTCTTTATTGGTTTCAGACAAAGCACCAGATACAATTATTTCACATAATGATAAGAACAGGACATACTTATGGCTTCTTTACGAAATACGGAACGCAGTTTATTACTTAACCAAATACTCTGAATGTAAACGACCAATTGTACTACAAAGTACGTTAGTCTGACTGTACTACTATAATAAAAGCCACACATTTTAATACAAAATCTGTTTATGAAACATATGAAAAGCTCTTTCAATTTTAATGCTGCCTTTCACAACTACGGATGAAACGCCAAATATATTTGGCAAAGGACCTATTCGCAGGACTACTAGTTACAGAAAAATTGTTATTTGGTTTAAAGTATTGCACAGTGTAATTGTTCTTCCCTTATATAAACACGGATGAAATAGTGAATAAATTTGGCAACGGTTCTGTCGTTGGACTAAGAGCTATAATTAGACAAAAATAATTGTTAACTTTTAAAATATTGCACAGTATAATTTTTCCTGGATGATTACATTTGTTACATTCTATTAATGTGTGTGTAAACGGCAGTCAAAAGAAAACGAGAGAGATGGAAAAAAGTAAGTACACTGTTTATTTTTTAATTTATTGGCTTTCAGAACGTGCCCGCACAACCATAACAACATTAGTAGTGTTATATTACAGTTCGTTTCGACAATTCAGAGCAGACTTTAAGTCGTACCCTGGTACAAAGTTACATAGGCTTAAAAAAGGACTGATTCCGACATAAAGCAAGTTTTAAATCACAGAGTACTGAAACCAATAAACAAGACGAAAATGTAACACGGGATACACAGAGGTAGTTTGGTATAAAAATCCTACTGGTAACACAATAAGAAGAGAGAAAATCGCCGTTGGCACACATGTGGGATATTCCCAGTTCAATTCATTTTGATGACTATGTATCTGAATCAACAATAAAATGTTGTTTTATGCATCCTGTAAGAATTGTTTCAGAAGCTGCGGATAGACAATTGAATATATGTGTAGGTCTGTAAGTATTTAAGAACGTTAGAACTGTTTATAAGAGCCACATTTAGCTACTACAACAAAACGTATACATAAACCAGTATTGAGACACATACATACTCTGCTGAGTAGCACGTGGAAATATAGTCAATTGAGTCAGCTTTTGGTTTTGCCCTGGCATCGTAATTACAAAGAGCAGTAGATTAGATGAGCAGGGAGCTATATTTGGATGTTGGTAATGTTGACGAACTCGTACAGCAGTTTATTTATTGCTGTATCGTTGGATGCTAACAAGGTTTGGAGGGAAGTGATGACCAAGAGCCCGAAGATTACTTGCCAGTACGTTTATGCGACATGTGTACCGAAAACATTGTACGAATATATGGTTCGGATCTTCCTCCTCTCCACAAACACACAAAAGGGTGGCGCTTAGATTGAGCCGATAGAGGTATTTGTGGAACTTCCAGTTATTAAATTTAAGCCATGGTATAACTGTCGTGAAGCTTCGTAATGTTTGTACCTTATTATACCATGGTACTCTTAGAATCGTGGGATGAAGTAGTGCGTAGTGATGCCCCTGAGTTTAGATGTCCTGGACCATTCCTCTTGCTGGACCGAGGATAACCGCTTTCTGAACATGGGTATCATACCTATGAAAGGGAGTTTATCGTGTTTAATAGCTCCAGTTTTCATTACTTCAAAAGTAGTCGCCAAAACTGTTAATGCATTTATGCGACTGTGAAACAAGATGGTCAATACATTCGTGGAAAAAAGCTTGCGGTTGCCTACGGAACCGTGGTTGTACCTAGGCGAGCTCCTCTTCGTCCGATGCTAATCGATGGTCACGTATGTCTTTCTTCTGGGCTCCAAAACTACGGAAATCGCAAGGGGACAAATCGATAGCGTGTGAAGGTTGCGTAAGGACTTCCAAGCGAAGCTTCTTCAGCGTAGTCGAAACAAGGTACGGACAGAACGCACGCCCGCTTGTTGCTAAGGTTGTTTCCAGTACGCTGCAGAAGTTCCGCTTGGAAATCTTTTCACAACCTGCACTCTATACCGATTCCTCCCCTTGCGACTTGCATGTTTTTAGAGCCCTGAAGAAAGATATTCCTGGCCTTAGATTTGCTTCGGACGAAAAGGTGCTGTGTACAATCATGTTTGCCTAGGCAATCGCAAACATTTTTCCACGAACGTATTGACCGTCTTGTTTCACAGTGGCATAAATGCATTAACAGTTATAGCGACTACTTTTGAAATAATGCATTTACCTTTTTCCATCCATTCTGTTTTTGGATGCTTGGCGTATGTACGACGAAAATCATTGTAAGGTATAGGTGTATGTTGGTGAGAATTAGAGCCTGCAGTACTTTCGCCAGTTGATCTGCACGTTCGTTGTCCCGAATACCAACACGTCCCCTATCCACTCTAGATGAATCAGTTGGCGCAGTTCATTTTTTATGCTGGGAATTCTAAGTATGTCATGTGCCAAGGGATTTACACCTATTCCTTCGGCTCACCCGATAAGAAACTGTAGGGCACCCGTCAAGTTAGTAAATGTATTTTGTTGACTTGTAAATCTACTACGTAAAGAATAGCTTGACGAATGACAAGCAAATCCGTAGTTAATACAAACGCATTTGTCGGTAACAAGAAGAATTACACCACAGTGTTTGGTCAACAAAAAAAAGGGCAACTCCGCCGTACTTTTTGGAATGATGCATGTATCACTCAGACTAGTTGCGGTCCAGTTTTGACAGTGAAGAGGCACTCAGTTCAGTCGAGAGTTCGTCCATTATATACACACAATTGTCCTCTCTTGTATTACCTGCCGACCAGGAGAACACCCAGTCATAAAGATTAAACAGAAATAGACTGCCTTACGAAAAAGCACACAGAAGACATGGTCGAATGTCAGTATAACTTGTCAGTCGTACACAACATCGATCGCTACGTAGATGATTGTATTTGGAATTCTTTGTGTCCGGTAGAATGTTCTCGATAGTGTTGTTCGTCTTTAGTGTAGTTAGCTGGCGCTCTAATGTAATGTAATGTTAGTGTATATAAGGGCGTAAAGAGCATGATATGTGCAGTGGTCACTGTGAACGACACGGAAATGACGTGTGCTCCTGCGAGGCAGCTTCATCAACGTCTGGCTGAGTTCAAAAGTGGGTCTAATTGTGGGTCTGGAATTGGCCTGCTGTTAGAATACTGCAATATGCAGGTTTGTGGGGCATTTGGATGTGGCAGTAGCCCGGTTTTGGACAGCCTGAGAACACTATGGCAAGCGTATTCGTCGTCAAATGTCCGATCGACCGTGTTTCACCACTATAAGGAAGGATTGCCACATTGTGCACCAACCACATCATAATCCCTTGACATCTACGTTTGCTATCCAAAAACAAGACATTCTGTGTCGTCTCACACCGATGGTCGGGAGACTAGCAGCTGCTGGACTACGGAATTATCGTGCCATGCGTAGGCAGCCTCTGACACCACAACACAAACGGGAGCGTTTTGAGTGGTGCCGTGATAGGAAAGCATGGCCTGGTGCGGAATGGTGCCGCACTGCTTTCAGCGATGAACCGCGCTTCTGCACCACCACGGATGACCGTGCTGATCTGTGTAGAGATCCCATTTGGCGTCGTGGTGTGTGGAGCCATCGTGCATGACTTCAGGTCACGACTCGAAGTGATCAAGGAAACACTGACGATCCTAATGCGTCAGCTCTCATATGACGGTATCTTAATGCCATGTTCCAGCACGACACTTCTCGTCGACGCACGGAACGTGTCTCTATGAGCTGTCTGCGTGATGCTGGCTCATCCCGTGGCCAGCGAATTCCTTGGATTTTTCCCCCATCTGTTGGACCAGCTGGGACGTCAGCTATGTTCCACTGCCAGTATCGAGCATATGAAGGACCAGTTACAACAGTTGTGGACCACTTAAGACGGAATACTAAGGCTTTAGAACTCAGTGGATGCATCCAAGTGAGATTAGGTCCAACGTCATAGTGATAAGTGGGCTCGTTATGCCGGTTACCTGTGATTTTGTAATCAAAGATGTAACATCACATACCGTCAACCCCTGAACGTTTATTTTGTTTCCCTCTTTTAATTTATTAATTTATTTATTGATTTCTTGTTGTTGTTGTGGTCTTCAGTCCTGAGACTGGTTTGATGCAGCTCTCCATGATACTCTATCCTGCGCAAGCTTCTTCATCTCCCAGTACCTACTGCAACCTACATCCTTCTGAATCTGCTTAGTGTGATCAGTTCTTGGTCTCTCTCTACGATTTTTACCCTCCACGCTGCCCTCCAATGCTAAATTTGTGGCCCCTTGATGCCTCAGAACATGTCCTAACAACCGGTCCCTTCTTCTTGTCAAGTTGTGCCACAAACTCCTCTTCTCCCCAATTTTGTTCAATACCTCCTGATTAGTTATGTGATCAACCCATCTAATCTTCAGCATTCTTCTGTAGCACCACATTTCGAAAGCTTCTATTTTCTTCTTGTCCAAATTATTTATCGTCCACGTTTCTCTTCCATACATGGCTACACTCCACACAAATACTTTTAGAAACGACTTCCTGGCACTTAAATCTATACTCGATGTTAACAAATTTCTCCTCTTCAGAAATGCTTTCCTTGCCATTGCCAGTCTACATTTTATATCCTCTCTACTTCGACCATCATCAGTTATTTTGCTCCCCAAATATCAAAACTCCTTTACTACTTCAAATGTCTCATTTCCTAATCTAATTCCCTCAGCATCACCCGACTAAATTCGACTACATTCCATTATCCTCGTTTTTCTTTTGTTGATGTTCATCTTATACCCTCCTTTCAACACACTGTCCATTCCGTTCAACTGCTCTTCCAAGTCCTTTGCTGTCTCTGACAATTACAATGTCATCGGCGAACCTCAAAGTTTTTATTTCTTCTCCAATTAATCTCTTAGGAAGTATAAATTTGCATTGTCACGTGCGCCGAGATAATCACTGGTAATGAGAGACTGCGAAAAATGCATACCGTTACTACTATTTATCTAGTATATGGGTCTCGCGTATGCTGCCGAATCACATTTTGTAAATCACTCAAAATTTCTACAAGATACCTGCTCGACATCGTCAGGTTCGGGCTACTTGTTACTGCTGGTAAGTAGCAGTTGCAGGTGCCTGCAGAAATATTGTGATATTTGCAAACTGTGGTCCAGCGGCAGATCTGGACGCCATTTATTGAACATACCTGCCGGGAAAGCCTGCACGTTGTTTACTGCTGAACTCTACTTATCTGAAGTGCATTTGCTTGCACATCCTCTTGGAAAGGAACCAGTGCTCGGCCCCTATTGACGTCACTCCAACCTTCGTCCCCTCGACGGGCGCTGGACGTGGAGGCAACAGAAAAAGAAGTGAGGTTCCTAGGATCACCCAACTGTTGTTCGAATTTACGCCTCGTCCGTGCACGAATTCCTCGGCCGAGGGAAGGGGCCGGATAGAGTTTAGCATGTAGTTGGGAGGCAGCTGCTGCGTTTGCGGCGCTGATTTACAAGGACGCCAGCGCGGGGGTAACGCAGCAGGAATGCGCGCCCGGCCTGCGTGGCTGCTGGCTATCGGTGCGTTGCAGACGACCGCCGGCCGGCGCGCCGCCGCATACAAAGCGGCCGAGGCGGCGACGGCGGCGGCGACGGCTGCGGCGACACGCGTATGAGCGGCGGCGGGCGCGCGCATTCCGCTCCACTGCCCTGGCGCTGCCTGCCTGATCAGGCCGGGCTGCTGCCTGCCAGCGCGTCCTCCTAATGGCCGGCGCTCGGCGCTCGCCACCTCTTCGCGGAAACGTCTCCGTAACCTTTCACGCGACGCCGGGAGCGAGAGTTGCAGACGTGCCTCCCACAAGGAACTGTTCTGCGAGGTCCATTCAGAAAGAAACGAGCCGGACGTTCTGATATGAAAACCACTGAAAGGATCGTAATGTTTAAAATGAACATAAACTGTCTCGACCGCGAGAAATCTTTATTTTTGTCGTTAGCGGGTACGGTCAGTTTCTCACCATCTTGAGACCTGATGCCACGTTGTTAGGCGGTGGCGGTGAACGGAACAGGCTTTACGAACTCCACGGACGTCAACTGCTCAGTTGACGACACTCATACTCTTCCCAAACCTTGTGCAGCATTTCAGTGGCGTACCGGACGGTCGAAGCGTCGGCGTGGTCGCTCTGTGGTCACGCGGGTGAGCAACAATGTCCCTCTCGCGTTCAATCTGCGACCTGAGCGTACTTATAGGAACCGCACCTTCTTCCGCAGGCAAGAAAACCACGATCAGTAATTTTTGAGAATTTATCTCGTGGAGAACAGCCGTTTTTCTTAATACTTTAAAATGGACGCTGCCAGGAGAGAGCGGTGGTTCAAATGGGTCAAATGGCTCTGAGAAATAGTTCAAATGGCTCTGAGCACTATGCGACTTAACTTCTGAGGTCATCAGTCGCCTAGAACTTAGAACTAATTAAATCTAACTAACCTAAGGACATCACACACATCCAAGCCCGAGGCAGGATTCGAACCTGCGACCGTAGCGGGCGCTGAGAACTATGGGACTTAACATCTGACGTCATGAGCCCCCTAGAACTTAGAACTACTTAAACCTAACTGACCTAAGAACATCACACACATCCATGCCCGAGGCAGGATTCGAACCTGCGACCGTAGCGCCCAGAACCGCTCGGTTACAACGGCCGGCAGAGCGGTGGCTGATGTCGGGCAAAATGGAGTTTAGAAGAGAAGACGTATCGTGATCGACCGTTAGGGATGTTTTTCTGCTCTAAACCGAGGGGAGAGGAGGCAGCGGCTTTATAGCCCTGCAGGCAGTCTCCCCGCTAAAAAATGGTGAAAACAGCTAGGTATTAGAAGTCAAGGGAGGAGAACGACAGCATCTTACAAGAGAAGGAAGCGTCCTTTTAATAAGGAATGTGCGAGGTCATGAACGCCGGACGCGAGTTGACCTTCTGCTGATGTTCTCTATTACGTCTTAGGACACTGTTCTGTACAGAGTATGAAATGCGGGTGATTTGCTGGTAGCTTCATGGCCCTGGAGTGGGAGGCACTGCTCTTGTGATGGGATTCGTTGCCGAGAGCGCACACGCGGACACCGGGAGCGTTGCTGGAAACGTGCATGCTGCGTGTAAAGGCACATTTACACCTGTGCGCCTTGCGGCTAGTCGCCGTGTGGCTGTAGCTTGCCCAATGTGAAAAGAGGTGTAAATGGAATCACTCTCACGCACATGCTGAAGAAGAGGCACGTACCTACATGCGTGCCTCTACTTGCAAGTGGGGTACGCACAGTCGCATGGCTACTAGCCGCAAGGCGCACAGCTGTAAACGCATCTTAAGAGGAATTCTCCTGCGGGTATTGAAAGGGGACGCATCGCACGGTGAGCCAGAGATTTTGCTGACAACAGAATCCGTTATAATTTGCTAAGTGTCGATTTCGCCACCAGGAGCGAGTTCAGTCACTTCTCTGTTAGCAGAGTGACGATTCTTTGCTTTTCTGTGGAGTCTGCGGCATATTGAAGTGCTTTATTACGAACAAATACTTCAGTTGAGTTTCTGTTTCTGGCTTATGAGCAAACAGAAATCTCGACTCGTGTTTTGTGTCGTACTGAAGTAGTTTCAGCTCTAGGAGTTTGTGGACTGTGTATTACGTCCACTGTGTTGACAGAATTTATAGGTACGCAAGGTGCATCCTCTGCACGGTGAACAACGGCACCGAGCAGATCGACGCCGCAGAACCACGCCTCCCAGAACTGTAATCGGTGATACGCGGGCCACGGCTCGGCAGACAGGGAAGCGGTCACAGTAAATGTGATGACTTCTATTTGCATGTTCTCTGAGATCTTTGCTGTCTGTGCCAGTCAGGCTGGAGGTCCTCCGTTTCCCAAGGCTAATCAGTATCAGCCAACTTAATATGTCCGTCTGACGAACAGGGGTACGATTTTGAGGAAAATCACGGATGCTCTCCCAATCTCTAAGCTAGATTAAGATTAGAATTTAATATTGTGTAAGTAATTTTACGGTTTCTAGTTGTATTAATTCTAGTATGTTATTTTTTCAACATTATCGATCTTCTAAGTACGCTAGAGTAAAATATCATCACGACTCGATATCTTATCTAATGTATTTGGACGGTTCACTTCGCTGTTTGGTCCCCTCCCCCAAATCAACCAATTAATCTAATCTATTCCTCTAGGTGTCGGTTGTCGGTGGCAGGGCTGTTTTTAATACATTTATAGGAGTGATATTTCCGTTGCGGGCACAAAATTAGACAGCCATACATACGCACACCCTATTACACAAAAACATCGGGGTTTTACAACGGAATGAGCGTTTATCTTCTGGTGTGACTGATTTTTGTCCGCTGTCCTCGTTCAGACTTCAGTGACGCGTACTATAAGAATTATTTATTATTTAGTTTTTGTAAGTTCTGTCATCACTCTCTTTTGATTACACGATATCTGCTATGGTGACTGGTTAGCTGCAATGTTAGGCGGTAGAATACACTGAGTAGCTGAAAGTCATGGGAAGCCACAGGAGGGGACGTTCGGTCACCGTTTGCTGAAGCCTATATCATCCGTGTGTCTCCATACAGTCTTGACAGAAATGGGTTCCTGACGCTCTACATACAAATCGACGGTGACTTGACACGCAATATACCTAAATGTTAATAAAAACCACCAGGCTGTAATTTGGTACTTTCGTTACTCCTCTGTTGGTTTCGTTCTAAACGAAAATCTTCAGCTGACGCTGAAAGAGCACCAAGTCTTCATAATCAATTCTCACAAAATGGCAGAAGTGTGCCTCTGTCATGATTCTAATCACCACACGTAATGGTAAAAGCCACGCTTGGTTTTCTAAATTCCTTTATGAGTATCGAGAAACTTAGTGAACAACTTCTTCGTTGCGATGTACAAGGTGACGGGCTACTGAACGAAATCGTGACCGGTGATGAGACGTGAGTTTCCTATGTTAAGGTAGAGATGAAACATTATTCAATGGCGTAGATGCATGCTGCCTCATCCAACAAACCAGTGATAGAACATCCAATTCTGTCAGTCAGAAAGGTTTATGGCTATCGTTTCTTAACGAAGCTCAAGTAATTTTGTTTGTGGATTTTATTCAACGTGGAAGGGGAACTAGTTCTGAAGGATATTATGAGACACTGACAAAAATGAGAACCGACGCGGTCTCTTGACTGCAAGTGTAATGTTCTATCACGACGATGCTCGGCCATACTCCATCCGAAAAACATAAGACTAACTGCCTCGGTTCAAACTGGATATTTTGGAGCATCCGCCCTGCTGCTCAGATGCGGCCCCGATGGTATCCACCAATTGACGCACGTGCAAAAGTGGCTTAGTTCCCAGTGCTTTAACTCGACGAAGAGCTCCAAGGTACTTCCACGGTCAGACATCAATCTCAAGTTGCCGAAGTCATGGGACGTTCGGTCGTCGGATTCTGAAGTCCAAGAAATGGATTTGACTCCGTACAGTTCTGGTAGGAATGCGTTCCTGACCCCTCATTTTAAATCAGCGTCGATCCAATCGACTGGCTCTTGCGGAGGCAACGTGACGTCGGTTCTTCAAGCACCTTTGGTCGGCTTGAGCGGCATTTACATGTGTGGAAACATTATCTCTTCGATACTGAAAACGACCCTACACACTGCTGGCCCTCGAAATCCAAATTCTTGTGTAATCTGTATATATTATAAAAACTTATGTGTGCTGACATCTTTTCCCAAAAGCACTCGACCGATTTCAACCAAACTTGGTACACACCTCTATATTACTAATCGACTCACCCGATTAATGGTACCCGACTGCAGTTGCACGTTGCCCATCTACCGGCTTCCAGGAGTAACAAACATTTGATTTTCAGTATTTCGTATAATTATTGACCGTATTTGAAAGTCTAAAATCTGTCATAACCTAGCCAATATGAGGTATTGTCTTACGTTCATGGTTTGACACAGCAATACAAGTATTACTGTTAGAATTTGATGCTAAATCACGGTAAGACTCAGTTTTTACAGTTTCTAACTCACAATTCAACAAGAACCGATATTTTGATCAGACAGAATAGGCATATTATAAGCGAGACGGAACAGTTCAAGTTCCTAGGCGTTCGGATAGATAGTAAGCTGTTGTGGAAAGCCCATGCCCAGGATCTTGTTCAGAAGCTAAATGCTGCTTTATTTATCATTAGAACAGTATCTGAAATAAATGACACTTCAATACGAAAAGTAGTCTACTTCGCATATTTTCATACGCTTATGTCGTATGGTATTATTTTTTTGGGTAATTCTTCTGATTCAAAAAGGGTATTTTTGGCTCAAAAACGGGCTGTTCGAGCTATATGTGGTGTAAGTTCGAGAACCTCTTGTCGACCCCTATTCAAAAATCTGGGAATTCTGACATTGCCCTCACAGTATATATTTTCTTTAATGTCATTTGTTGTTAGCAATATTAGCCTATTCCCAAGAGTTAGCAGCTTTCACTCAGTTAATACTAGGCAGAAATCAAATCTGCATGTAGAATGCACTTCCTTGACTCTTGTGCAGAAAGTAGTGCAGTATTCTGCTGCATCCATTTTCAATAAGCTATCACAAGAACTCAAAAATCTTAGCAGTAGCCCAAACTCTTTTAAGTCTAAACTGAAGAATTTCCTCATGGCTCACTCCTTCTATTCTGTCGAGGAGCTCCTGGAAGAGCTAAAAAATTAAGCAAATTCCAGTGTTACATTGTTGATTTCCTTCATTTAAACTTACGACTTATCACCTGAATAAGTTTTTTTATATTTCATTTTATCTGTTTCTAATATCGTGTTATAATTTCATGTATTGACTCGTTCCATGACCATGGAGACTTCTCCTTAATTTGTTCCCACGGAACAATAAATAAGCAAATAAAATAGAAACCATGTACACGCCTTGAGGCAGCGTAACTCAAGGCGCGCAAATTCCCCAGTCTACATTCGTCCACTGTTTGAGAATGAGAGCGATTAGCGACTTCCAAAAAATTTTGCACAGAATTTTAAAACTGTACGAAACCTTTTCTCGCTGACACCCTGCACAAAATCATGAAAGGAAAAGAGTTTATCGGTTACTATATTTTCAGGCGGTTAAAGTTCAGCACCCCAGGCATGACTTTTTAATTTGTTACTTCTTTACTACTAACTCTATTTGAAACTCATTTTGCAGACAAAAATGGTTCAAATGGCTCTGAGCACTATGGAACTTCTGAGGTCATCAGTCCCCTAGAACTTAGAACTACTTAAACCTAACTAACCTAAGGACAACACACACATTCATGCCCGAGACAGGATTCGAACCTGCGACCGTAGCGGTCGCGCGGTTCCAGACTGTAGCGCCTAGAATCGCTCGCCCACCCGGGCCGGCTAAGTTAAAGTAAATGCAATCAACAATACAACAAGAATCAGCTTAATTTTTCAAGGAACTGCACGACAGAATAGGAGTGACCCATAAGGCAACTTTTCAGTTTCGATTTGAAAGCGCGTGGATTAAAGCTAAGATTTTTGAATTATAATGGTAGCTTATTGAAAATGGATGCAGCGATATACTGCACACCTTTCTGCACAAGAGTTAAGGAAGTCCGATCCAAATGCAGGTTTGATTTCTGCCGAATATTGAGTGAAAACTGCTTATTCTTGGGAATAAGCTAACAAGAAATGACAGTAAGGAATATACAGTATAAAGTGAGAGGCCAACGTCAAAATACCCAGATTCGTGAGCAGGGGTCGACAAGAGGTTCGTGAACTTACACCACTTACTGTCCGAACCGTCCGTTTCTGAGCCAAAAATGTCGTTTTAGAATGGGAAGAGTTACCCCAAAATATAATACCATACGACATAAACGTATGAAAATAAGCAAAGCAGATTGATTTTCGTGTGGAACGATCACTTACTTCAGATATCGTTCAAATAGTGAAAATGACAGCATTAAGTCTTTGAACAAGATCCTGAACGTGGGCTATCTGAACTCATAGAAATTTGAATGTTCAATTTCACCAATCATATGCCCATTCTGTGAAATTAAAACGTCAGGTTTTGTTGAATTGTGTGTTATATCTACATCTACATGGATACTCTGCAAATCACATTCAAGTGCCTGGCAGAGGGTTCATCGAACCACCTTCACAATTCTCTATTATTCCAATCTCATATAGCACGCGGAAAGAATGAACAATTATATCTTTCTGTACGAGCTCTGATTTCCCTTATTTTATCGTGATGATCATTCCTCCCTATGTAGGTCAGTGTCAACAAAATATTTTCGCATTCGCAGGCGAAAGTTGGTGATTGAAATTTCTTGAGAAGAATTTGTCGCAACGAAAAAGTCTTTCTTTTAATGATGTCCAGCCCAAATCCTGTATCATTTCTGTGACACTCTCTCCATATTTCGCGTTAATACAAAACGTGTTGCCTTTCTTTGAACTCCTTCGATGTACTTCGTCAGTCCTATCTGGTAAGGATCCCACACTGCGCAGCAGGATTCTAAAAGAGGACGGACAAGCGTAGTGTAATCAGTCTCCTTGGTATGTTTGTTACATTTTCTAAGTGTCCTGCCAATAAAAAGCAGTCTTTGGTTAGCCTTCCCCACAACATTTTCTTTGTGTTCCTTCCAATTGAAGTTGTTCGTAATTGTAATACCTAGGTATTTAGTTGAATTTACAGCTTTCAAATTAGACTAATTAATCGTGTAACCGAAGTTTAACGAGTTCATTTTAGCACTCAAGTGGATGACCTCACACTTTTCGTTATTTAGGGTCACCTGATACTTTTCACGCCATTCAGATATCTTTTCTAAATCGTTTTGCAATTTGTTTTGATCTTCTGATCACTTTATTAGTCGATAAAAGACAGCGTCATCTACAAACAACCGAAGACGGCTGCTCAGATTGTCTCCCAAATCGTTTATGTAGATAAGAACAGCAAAGGGCCTATAACACTACCTTGGGGAAGCCAGAAACTGTAAAAACTGACTCTTACAATAATTTAGCGTTAGTTTATTTTCTATAAACCATGAACTGCTCTATTTGAAACAGAGTCAATGTTGCACACAACATCCTTTACTACCAAGCTAGTGTCATCAGCAAACAGAAATATTTTAGAATTAGCCATAATACTAGAGGGCATATCATTTATATAAATAAGGAACAGGAATGGCCCCAACACTAATCCCTGAGGCCCCCTTCTCATTTGACCGTATCCTGCTCACACCCCACACCACACCCATTCTCTACACTGTGAATAATTACCTTTTCCTAATAGTAAGAGGTGTTGTGTAATGGTAAGAGGTAATTGTCTGTTGCTAATGTAAGAGGTGAACAATTGTTAGCTACTCCCCGTATTCCGTAATGGTCCAACTTCTGGAGCAATATTTTGTGATCAACACAATCAAACGCCTTAGTTAAATCAAAAAAATATGCCTATCGTTCAAAACCTTTTGTTTAACCCATACACTAACTCACAGAGAAAAGAGAATATAGCGTTTTCAGGTGTTAAACGACTTCTAAAGTCGAACTGTACATTTGATAGCAAATCGTGATCAATTATCCTCACGTACACAGCCTTTTCAATAACTTTAGCAAACACTTCTGTCATAGAAATAGGTCTAAAATTGTCTACATTATTCCTTTCTAGCTTTTTATAAAACGGCTCTACTACCGAATACTTTAATCTTTCAGGAAACTGACCATTCACAGTACTTTAATATTCTGCTAGGCTCTCCATCATATCCCTGAGAATTCTTAGTCTTCAGTGATTTAATTATTGACTCAATCTCCCCCTTGTCTATATCACAGAGGAGTATTTCAATCTCGGAAAGGCATATGCCATGAAAGTTATATGATTCCCTGTAGAAACTAAATTTTTATTTAATTGCCCAGCAATGCTCAGAAAATGATTGTTAAATACTGTACATATATCTGATTTGCCTTGCTAATAACATTTTTAAGCACCTTACAGTACCGTTTGTAATGGGGTACTGTAGCTTGATTAATAGACACATGATTCACTTTTAGTATATAAGCATTGTGGCAATAAGATACCCCTGCTACCCCAAGGGATGGGGATGAGAGGGGGTGATGTATAAAAGTGTTCTAAAACGACCTGTTCGCATTTCTTTTATATACTGAGTTGACTGGACATACTTTAAGACAATGAAGTGCAATTTGTCTCTTACTTCTACTGTTCAGTACGCCAACAAGGTAGAGAGAATGAGCACTGAGCGAGCCAGTAATATTTTCAATGTGTTTCGATACGTAAGATCATGCCTCACGGCTGAACACCATGTATATAGTTCAAATGGCTCTCAGCACCATGAGACTTAACATCTGAGGTCATCAGTCCCCTAGACTTAGTACTACTTAAACCTAACTAACCTAAGGACATCACACACATCCGTGCTGGAGGCAGGATTCGAACCTGCGACCATAGCAGCAGCGCCTAGAACTGCTCGGCCACAGCGGCTGACAACACCATATGTAAATTCATTGTCATCTATGGTGTATTGTACAAAGCAGCAGAGAATCAGACAAATCGATGGTAGACAATGAAAACCTCGTAACTCCATTTTGTTAAATTTTACAGGAGATGCAAAAATAGTTTCTTAAAAAATAATGTAAGTGATGCAGATAAAGTTGCTACACGTATAACTAAATGGTAGAAGGCTAGTTACTTACAATTAGAAAAATTCATGCATTTTCAAATCTCTCTTTGATAATGGAGTTACTCGTTACTGGAATTACGAGGCTTTACATAGACATGAAATTACCAGGTTTTCATTGCCTACTATAGATATATGTCTGCAATATACGTGACATATGCGAATGTTGGCGAAGCCGCGGGTAAAAAGCTAGTCTATATGCTACGCACTATGTGTTTTGCATCGATTATCATCCCAAGTTCGAAATCGGATAAGCTCACGAGCTGGTGCCATGTTCATTACTCACCTGTCGATAACAGACTGTCAGACACCGTTCCTACACGGGCGCTACAAGCCGCATCTATCCGCAACATTCGGACGTCGTATACGACACATCCTCAAATGGGACAATCCTTCCCGTAACTTTTAGCCCCTCAGTTACGTATGTACAGCTAATCTGTAAGCTCGTTAATAGATACAGTTAATGCTTAAATCTGAATGATGCTTATGAAGAGAAGTAATATAAAGATGTAAAGATCTTGATAGTATGTTTGTTTTTAGCTATTCAGGTATTTATTCGTAGGCTACTGGAGGTCAGTATCCGGAGAGCTTTCGTAAATCTACTGCAATTTGTGGAATTTACCACGGAGGAGTGGAGGGCTGTGGCGACAGGTTGGTTGGGAAGGAGACAGAGGTAGGGGAGGAGAGAGGGGAGAGGTTATGCAAAGCGTCGCTGCATAGAAGACGGGCCTGGCGCTGGTAGAGATCCGGGAATTTCCAGCGGCCATCGCAACAGTGCAACGCCTCCTGATGCAGACGAGTAGCGAACACTCTTCCTCAGCCGCATCCTACGGCGTGACTGACGCCTTTGACGACCATAAATAAACTCTTTACCCTGTGGATGCAGATATTGCTATACCCTCGTCACTGTGACGTCATACGTGGAACTAATGTACACAGAGAACTACAGTGCCTGACAAACTGAACGACCTAGAAGACGTGGTTAGACGTGATTGTAACTTCGTTGACGCACACACCGGCGTTGGGTATGTAGATGATTAGTTCTGCAATTCGTTGTGACATGTGGAACGGCCACCAGTACACGGTAGTGTTGTTCGTGTTCACTTTGTTGCTAGGGATAGAGGGTGTACAAGGAGCATGAACAGTATCAGATGTTCAGTGATCACTGTTGAGGGTACAGAGATAGTGTGTGAGAGACAGCGTCATCAGCGCATGATTGAGTTCAAAAGAGACCTAATTGTGAGTCTCCGCTCGGCAGACTGGTCGAATGGGGCAAGATACAGATTTGTGCGACAATCGGCTGTGACAGTAGCCCGATTTTGGACTGCATGGGAAGGTGATGGCAGTCATAATCGCAGTCTAGTTTCTGTCCCACCACGATGTCGCACTGTGCACCAACCACATCATAATCCCTTGACGTCTACATCTGACGACCACAAAAGAAGATTGCTGTATTGTGCGCCAACACGTCGTAACTCATTCACATCTGGGCCTGGAATACAAGAGCATGTAAGGGACGACCAGCGAATTTGTGTGTCATACCGCACAATTGGTCGGAGACTAGCAGCAGCCGGGCAAGGGGATTTCCGTCACATGTGTAGGCTGCCATTAACACCACAACATAAAGGGCTGGAGTGGAGCAGTGGTCGGTAAGCGTGGACTGCTGATGCATGGTGCCGCACTGCATTCAGCATTGAATCGCGGTTCTACATTGCCACGGATGACAATCGTCGACGAGTATGCCGGTGATTTGGGGAGAGGTCCCATCTGGCGTCGTGGTCTGGACAGCCATCATGTAAGGCTGTTAGTGACCGACAATCCTAATGAGTCAGCTATGACAGTATCATAGTGCCTTGTTGCAACACGACAATGCTCGTCCACAAACAGAACATGCATTGTGAAAAGCAATGGGTCGCGGTTCTGCACTACCTGCACAACCATCGTCGGTGAGTAAGGCGGCAGCCTGGGGAGAGGTCTCAGTTTTCCATTGTTTTGGAGAGGCACAGCGGTGTGTCACCTGGCTTTATGTTGTCACTGCTGGTGGTGATTACGGTAATACTGTCGGCACAACGGTACGTCACCGACGTCCTGCGTCCTCGCATATTACCTTTCACGCGACGGTATCATGCTGCCAGTCTTCAATATGACCATGCTCCTCCACACATGCCACGTGTTTCTATTGAATGCCTGCGTGATGTGGAGATATTCCCTGGGCCAGCGTGATCCCCAGACCTGTCCCCGACGGAAGGTGTGTGGAACTGGCTCAGTCGTCTACTATGTCCCAGTGGCGGTATCTAGTATATCGAGAACCATGTACGACAGTTGTGGGCTAGCTTGCCCTAGAATAGGGTACATAGGATTTATCAAATCCTTACCAACCGAATGAGGGCTTGCATCCAGGCCACAGGGGGTGCAGTGCCTTATTGATAAGAGAGCTCTGCGACCAAGTTCTTTATAAATTAGACTCTATTTTGGAACCACTGCAATAACATCAGATCCCGTTTCAAGACATGAAACTTTATCTTGTTTCCTCCTCCCCTTCTACGATCTTCTTTTTTCTTTTCTTCTCCTCCTCAGCCAATAAACAAAATTTGTGTGAGCATAGACTAGTACCCTTTATAGCCAAATTTAATCAACCCACGGACGCTCTCTGCCAACAGTATGACAAATCACCAGTGATAACTCTTCAGACGTTATAAGTTTCAAATACCTGTCCGTCTGTCCTAATGTTTCCTCCGATCTTGTCCAATTTAGCTAATGCTTTGTCTAACCAGCTTAACTTCGATGAAACGTCAAAGTTTCCATCTTTTCAGTCAAAAAGAAACCGATGAGTATGAAAGAAAGTGCACTAAGCGTACGGTCGGGGACCTTAACCGTAAACCACACCGTGACGATCAACGCCTCTTTTGTAGCGTCTGACACTGGGGCTGAATGCATATGTTCATGACGCTTCCGTGCTTACAAATAGTACCCGTCACGAAACAGGCTGCTCTTCTTTCAATCCTCTCTTTTCAACTTACCTACACGGTAAGGGTCCCAGAGCGATGAATATTATTCAGGTATCTGCCGAACGAAACTGTTGTTAGCTACCTCCTTCGGCGGGTGGACTACACTTCCTGAGGTCTCTTCCAGTGCCTCTCGTACTGACATCCGTCCACCTTTTACGCAGCAGTTCCGCTTAAAGTTGCTCCATACACGTACTCACAGTTATTCAAAGGATGAGGACGTTTCCAGTGATTGTTTGGCATGTCTTCATGCATTTCACGATAATTTTCTAGCGTTGCGACTCTCTGTGTGCGTTGGTATTACTCTCGGACAGCTACATAGATCTCCCGATGTTATCCTCCTGGAAATTGAAATAAGAACACCGTCAATTCATTGTCCCAGGAAGGGGAAACTTTATTGACACATTCCTGGGGTCAGATACATCACATGATCACACTGACAAAACCACAGGCACATAGACACAGGCAACAGAGCATGCACAATGTCGGCACTAGTACAGTGTATATCCACCTTTCGCAGCAATGCAGGCTGCTATTCTCCCATGGAAACGATCGTAGAGATGCTGGATGTAGTCCTGTGGAACGGCTTGCCATGCCATTTCCACCTGGCGCCTCAGTTGGACCAGCGTTCGTGCTGGACGTGCAGACCGCGTGAGACGACGCTTCATCCAGTCCCAAACATGCTCAATGGGGGACAGATCCGGAGATCTTGCTGGCCAGGGTAGTTGACTTACACCTTCTAGAGCACGTTGGGTGGCACGGGATACATGCGGACGTGCACTGTCCTGTTGGAACAGCAAGTTCCCTTGCCGGTCTATGAATGGTAGAACGATGGGTTCGATGACGGTTTGGATGTACCGTGCACTATTCAGTGTCCCCTCGACGATCACCAGTGGTGTACGGCCAGTGTAGGAGATCGCTCCCCACACCATGATGCCGGGTGTTGGCCCTGTGTGCCTCGGTCGTATGCAGTCCTGATTGTGGCGCTCACCTGCACGGCGCCAAACACACATACGACCATCATTGGCACCAAGGCAGAAGCGACCCTCATCGCTGAAGACGACACGTCTCCATTCGTCCCTCCATTCACGCCTGTCGCGACACCACTGGAGGCGGGCTGCACGATGTTGGGGCGTGAGCGGAAGACGGCCTAACGGTGTGCGGGACCGTAGCCCAGCTTCATGGAGACGGTTGCGAATGGTCCTCGCCGATACCCCAGGAGCAACAGTGTCCCTAATTTGCTGGGAAGTGGCGGTGCGGTCCCCTACGGCAACTGCGTAGGATCCTACGGTCTTGGCGTGCATCCGTGCGTCGCTGCGGTCCGGTCCCAGGTCGACGGGCACGTGCACCTTCCGCCGACCACTGGCGACAACATCGATGAACTGTGGAGACCTCACGCCCCACGTGTTGAGCAATTCGGCGGTACGTCCACCCGGCCTCCCGCATGCCCACTATACGCCCTCGCTCAAAGTCCGTCAACTGCACATACGGTTCACGTCCACGCTGTCGCGGCATGCTACCAGTGTTAAAGACTGCGATGGAGCTCCGTATGCCACGGCAAACTGGCTGACACTGACGGCGGCGGTGCACAAATGCTGCGCAGCTAGCGCCATTCGACGGCCAACACCGCGGTTCCTGGTGTGTCCGCTGTGCCGTGCGTGTGATCATTGCTTGTACAGCCCTCTCGCAGTGTCCGGAGCAAGTATGGTGGGTCTGACACACCGGTGTCAATGTGTTCTTTTTTCCATTTCCAGGAGTGTATTATGTTGAAACGACTACCGCATTTTCCTGTCCGTATTTGAAGACGAGCCTCACGTATAACTGCTAGGCCTTTGATACACTTTTCTCTAACAGATAGACGGCTTCACGGGGAAGGTTCGGAAATTCCCGTTACGAACTTCTAGGACTTGCAGAGGGAGTGAATACATGATATTTTGAATAGCAACAGTGTCCGTAAACGTACCATTTCCGTTCTACAACGGTTTCAATTCAGATGTTTAACTCATCCACTTCTGCTTGGGAAACTGAATTAGGCGTGACGTAGTAAAATTATTAGGTAACAGTTCGAAAGGAAACATAACGGATCATCCATTTATCACTTAGGCGCATTTGTTTTGCTTCAGCGCGTAAATATTATATATGTCTGCATTCTTACAAAACAAAAAAGAACCCAGCACACTGAATGTACAGAACAGTACTGATGCGTTACAACAGCGGTTCGATATGGCAACCTCCAATGTTGTTAACAAACGTTGTAACTACGAAGCATGTTCTGGTACGCAGCCTCCATCCCACCTGGTGTCTCTTCAGTGTATAGTGCAAGGACCAGAAATCGTGCCAGCAGATCTTCCTCTGTCTCTATACGAGGCTCGTGAATCGAACTTCGCATAAGACCCCATAAGAAGTCGTCCATAGGAGTCACATTCAGCGGTAGCAGAGACCACGCGGTTGGACCACCTCGGCCTATCCATCTTTCACCGTATTGTCTCTTGAGATGCCTCCGAACCGCACGTGAGAAGTGAGGTGATGAGCCATCATGCTGAAACCATATTTCCTGACGGACATTCAGTGGCACGGCTTCCATGAACGGGTCCAGTACGTTTTGTAGGAAGATCAAGTATGCAGGACCAGTTAGCTTGAGTGGTTGCAGGTGTGGCCCAATGACATGATAGTCCAGCAACAAGGCAGACGTGAGAAGTGAGGTGATGAGCCATCATGCTGAAACCATATTTCCTGACGGACATTCAGTGGCACGGCTTCCATGAACGGGTCCAGTACGTTTTGTAGGAAGATCAAGGTTGCAGGACCAGTTAGCTTGAGTGGTTGCAGGTGTGGCCCAATGACATGATAGTCCAGCAACAAGGCAGACGTGAGAAGTGAGGTGATGAGCCATCATGCTGAAACCATATTTCCTGACGGACATTCAGTGGCACGGCTTCCATGAACGGGTCCAGTACGTTTTGTAGGAAGATCAAGTATGCAGGACCAGTTAGCTTGAGTGGTTGCAGGTGTGGCCCAATGACATGATAGTCCAGCAACAAGGCAGACGCTAAGTGACATCACGTGACCGTCTGACGTCGTATACGTCACCCTGTCTACATTATTGCATACCAGGACAAACAGCTCAGATACTTTTCTGTTTCTCTCAGCAGATGTACACGCGTTACACATCTGAACTGAAACCGTCGTAGAACTGAAACGGTACATTTCCGGACATGGGTTTCCATTGAAAATATTATGTACTCCCTACGCCCTACAAGTCCTAAAAGGTTGTAACGGGAATTTTCGAAAACCCTGTATATTTTACTACCGCTGCGCTGGAGGTCTGTGTGTGTGTGTGTGTGTGTGTGTGTGTGTGTGTGTGTGTGTGTGAAATCTTATGGGACTTAACTGCTAAGGTCATCAGTCCCTAAGCTTACACACTACTTAACCTAAATTATCCTAAGGACAAACACACACACCCATGCACGAGGTAGGACACGAACCTCAGTCGGGACCAGCGGCACAGTCTATGACTGCAGCGCCTCAGACCGCTAGGCTAATCCCGCGCGGCGCTGGAGAGGTCTCCCGGTCGGAGGGTGTCA
This sequence comes from Schistocerca americana, assembly GCF_021461395.2. NCBI lineage: Eukaryota > Metazoa > Arthropoda > Insecta > Orthoptera > Acrididae > Schistocerca > Schistocerca americana. The sequence continues at coordinate 425,249,751 of NC_060122.1, forward strand.
CTCGCTTACAGATATTGTGAACAGTTATGAACATATAAAACTCCTTCGGTGAGCGTCTGAAGTTACTTTAATATCCACAGATATCTCTCCGTTAAGAATGCCATTATTGGAAAATGTTCAACCTAATCACAAGGCTATGCTGATATTCCATATCCCCGCATTTTGTTCACTAGGCGGCAAGTATATCAGACGCTTTGCGGAAGTCAAGGAAAGTGGGAGCAACCTTCGCGCCGGTATCTACTACCTTTAATGACCTGTAACGTGGGCATAGCGTGTCTTCCTTGGATCAACCGCGGTTAATGGAACACCTAGATCGTGGGGAATGATATATTGCCAAGCAGCGATGGGATGTAACGCACACTGCTCGCCTATTGTTGGAGATGTAGCCTGGGGTGGGAAGGGGAGGGGGCACTCACTTCCGAGTCTGGTGGCCAGGTGGAAGTCGCGCCCCTGCCCTGGGAACCAGTGCCGTAGTGGGAGCGGGGCTAGCAGGCATTCTTCAGGTGCAGGGAAGCTCCGTCTCTGTGAGCCGCCAACGTCGAGAACAAATGGCAATTGTTCATTGGGAGTCCTAACTCCAGATTAACCCTCTTCTGCAACGGTGTCCCGTAACTTGCAGGGATGGTGTGGCGTCCCTTTAGTCTTCCTGTCTGTGATACAGTTTATTCTTAGGAAAAGCAAGAAAGATTAAGTTTTAACGCTCCGTCGAGACATCGTCATTAGGGATGGACCAGAAGCTCGACTGGGGGACGAGATGGTATATGGATCGTGCCCTTTCTGAGGTAGCATCCCGGCATTTGTATTCATGCAGTGCAGAACGTTCGATAAAACAGCGAGTAAACAGTGCGAAGGTGCGTAAGAGATGCGATTCAGAAGCAATGAGGGTCGAGAGTTCCGTATAAGACTGATGACGCTTGTCTGTGAACACAATTACAGAAAACTCTAACCTTATGAAACAAGCTGTGTAAACTACCTGCAGTTGAAATACTCCATTGTACAGCAGCAAAGATTTTATGGCATTATCTGGAGGTTTCGAGAAAGTTCGCACTGTACAGTTTTATTTTATTGGTATTTTTATTAACAAACGTGATTTTTAACTATTCTTGATTTTCATTACCAAATGTGATTTTTTCCTTACTCGTTTTCGAAAGACACTGATTACGACGTACAACTCGTTCTTTTGTTATTACTTGTCAGGTTCGGTGTAATTCTGGCAAACAACATGGTGTCTGATAATTAAACTGACACCCTAGCTGCAAGCAGCCGTTGATACACTTCATTGGGGACATGTTGAAAATGTGCGCCCCGACCGGGACTCGAACCCGGGATCTCCTGCTTACATGGCAGACGCTCTATCTACCTGAGCCACCGCCGGCACAGAGGATAGTGCGTCTGCAGGGACTTATCCCTTGCACGCCCCCCGTGAGATCCACATTCCCAACATGTCCACAACACTACATTCGTAGTGCGCCTAATAGATGTTTGCCCATCAGGAGATCCAGGGTTCGAGTCCCGGTCGGGGCACACATTTTCAACATGTCCCCAATGAAGTGTATCAACGCCTGCTTGCAGCTAGGGTGTCAGTTTAATTATCATTTCATTTCTAGCAAAGCTGCATGGTCATCGACGGTAACTGTTCTTTTGGGAACAGATACTACCGTCATATATAGTTAAAAATATGGGTTTCCGGCCTTTGACCTTCTTGTGCGAACGCACACGCTATGCCCGATCTCGTACGGGACTTGGTAGATTAATCTGCCACGAGTAATGAGTATGATGGGCAAACATCTATTAGGCGCACTACGAATGTAGCGTTGCGGACATGTTGGGAATGTGGATCTCACGGGGGGCGTGCAAGGGATAAGTCCCTGCAGACGCACTATCCTCTGTGCCGGCGGTGGCTCAGGTAGATAGAGCGTCTGCCATGTAAGCAGGAGATCCCGGGTTCGAGTCCCGGTCGGGGCGCACATTTTCAACATGTCCCCAATGAAGTGTATCAACGCCAGCTTGCAGCTAGGGTGTCAGTTTAATTATCATTTCATTTCTAGCAAAGCTGCATGGTCATCGACGGTAATTGTTCTTTCGGGAACAGATACTACCGTCATATATACACTCCTGGAAATGGAAAAAAGAACACATTGACACCGGTGTGTCAGACCCACCATACTTGCTCCGGACACTGCGAGAGGGCTGTACAAGCAATGATCACACGCACGGCACAGCGGACACACCGGGAACCGCGGTGTTGGCCGTCGAATGGCGCTAGCTGCGCAGCATGTGTGCACCGCCGCCGTCAGTGTCAGCCAGTTTGCCGTGGCATACGGAGCTCCATCGCAGTCTTTAACACTGGTAGCATGCCGCGACAGCGTGGACGTGAACCGTATGTGCAGTTGACGGACTTTGAGCGAGGGCATATAGTGGGCATGCGGGAGGCCGGGTGGACGTACCGCCGAATTGCTCAACACGTGGGGCGTGAGGTCTCCACAGTTCATCGATGTTGTCGCCAGTGGTCGGCGGAAGGTGCACGTGCCCGTCGACCTGGGACCGGACCGCAGCGACGCACGGATGCACGCCAAGACCGTAGGATCCTACGCAGTGCCGTAGGGGACCGCACCGCCACTTCCCAGCAAATTAGGGACACTGTTGCTCCTGGGGTATCGGCGAGGACCATTCGCAACCGTCTCCATGAAGCTGGGCTACGGTCCCGCACACCGTTAGGCCGTCTTCCGCTCACGCCCCAACATCGTGCAGCCCGCCTCCAGTGGTGTCGCGACAGGCGTGAATGGAGGGACGAATGGAGACGTGTCGTCTTCAGCGATGAGAGTCGCTTCTGCCTTGTTGCCAATGATGGTCGTATGCGTGTTTGGCGCCGTGCAGGTGAGCGCCACAATCAGGACTGCATACGACCGAGGCACACAGGGCCAACACCCGGCATCATGGTGTGGGGAGCGATCTCCTACACTGGCCGTACACCACTGGTGATCGTCGAGGGGACACTGAATAGTGCACGGTACATCCAAACCGTCATCGAACCCATCGTTCGACCATTCCTAGACCGGCAAGGGAACTTGCTGTTCCAACAGGACAATGCACGTCCGCATGTATCCCGTGCCACCCAACGTGCTCTAGAAGGTGTAAGTCAACTACCCTGGCCAGCAAGATCTCCGGATCTGTTCCCCATTGAGCATGTTTGGGACTGGATGAAGCGTCGTCTCACGCGGTCTGCACGTCCAGCACGAACGCTGGTCCAACTGAGGCACCAGGTGGAAATGGCATGGCAAGCCGTTCCACAGGACTACATCCAGCATCTCTACGATCGTCTCCATGGGAGAATAGCAGCCTGCATTGCTGCGAAAGGTGGATATACACTGTACTAGTGCCGACATTGTGCATTCTCTGTTGCCTGTGTCTATGTGCCTGTGGTTCTGTCAGTGTGATCATGTGATGTATCTGACCCCAGGAATGTGTCAATAAAGTTTCCTCTTCCTGGGACAATGAATTCACGGTGTTCTTATTTCAATTTCCAGGAGTGTAGTTATAATTATGGTGTCTTCTTTGTTTTTCGACCTATTTTTTTCTGGAGTCTCTGACACATAAGAATTGTGTAATTTAAATACCGTCTTTTGCAACTGTAATGAAGTATCATTAGGACCAAACGCGTTTCGCGTGATTCTAAAGCATGTTCAGAGGGCACTGTACCAATATTATTTTTTTTTAACAATTTTGTTTGCTAGTCATGGACAGATCGCATGCTTTAACTCGTTACTATAAACAGTATTAATTACTATCATTACTCACGGTTTCTTGTTGCCTTCGTCATAATTCCTGTTCTTCTACAAATGTGCTATATTTTAGCACACAGTACTTTCAATGACACTAAATATATTCACGTTTTTGTTTTGTGAAGAACCACTGTCATCTCGCCGTTTCGGGTGCTTTGTTTTGCGGGATGCGTTCGTGTTTTCTTTTTGCTGTGGTACTAGTGGCAGCGTCTGCTATTGTTCTTTGTGTGTTGGTGTTTATATTTTCTGATTAGTGTTTGCGTCTGTGTGCGTGTTTATTTTATTCCACAGGTTGTGTGTGTGTGTGTGTGTGTGTGTGTGTGTGTGTGTGTGTGTGTGTGCGCGCGGCGCGCGTGCGCTATGTTTCTAGATGATTTCATTAATTCATGGGTTACTGTGTTTGCTTCGTATCTTATAGTGGTGATATATTTTATTCTTAGGAAAGGCAAGAAAGATTAGGTTTTAACGCTCCGTCGAGACACCGTCATTAGAGATGGAGCACAAGCTCGACTGGGGGACGACGGGATGGTGCATGGGCCGTGCCCTTTCTAAGGTAGCATCCTGGCATTTATTTTGAGCAAATTAAGGATATCACGCAAAACCTAACACTGGATGCCCGGATGGTGATTTGAACCGTCGTCCTACCGAGTAGTTGACCACGGTCTTATACCTGCGAGATCTCACTCGGTGTTTAGTGCTTGGCGTATGGAAACATACTCCCCTGCAATGTAGTCATTTATCTCTGTAACTCTTTCATCTACAATTTCTTCGCTTGGTAGCAGTACCGTTCACACATTTGTCGAAAAATCTCATTGCAGCTTTGCATGACGTCACAAGATATGATTCTATTTGCTGTTATTTAATGGCGATGGTCTGAAACTTTAATCCCTTACGCGAATCAAGAGTGTTATTATGCAATACGCCGTGCGGAGTGGCCGCGCGGTTAGAGGCGCTATGTCACGGATTGCGCGGAACCTCCTGCCGGAGGTTCGAGTCCTCCCATGGGCTAGGGTGTGTGTGTTGTTCTTAGCATAAGTTACTTTAAGTAGTGTGTAAGTCTAGGGACCGATGACCTCAGCAGTTTTGTCCTGTGGGATTTCACACTCATTTGAACACACGCAATACAAGTTTCTAATATCTCACACCGCTGCATGATGTCGCTATTTTTAAGAGGTTTTTTCTTGTTTCCACAATGTTTTAACCTTTTACCAGAAGCATCCTAATACTTTGATAAGAATGTGTTTGTTACGAAATTAACTCTTCGTGCTTCTAGTACCATGCCCCACCAACTCCACTTTCTGCGTGAGGTTCAGGGACGCAAACTGGAGGGGCAAATGTTGGGAAGCAGTGGGGTACGTTTAATGTGCATGTCAAGTTTTTTTTTTCCGGAATAACCCTGTTTCCGACGGCACAACAAACAATAACCTCTCTTCCTTTCTTTCGAAAGGACAAATGGCCGGTGCACTGCTATCCTGACGTGAATTACTTTTGGAACGGGAGCTGGCGCTTCATCTCCAAGTATCTCCTTTGTTGTCCTCGCGTGTCTGACCACACACCTCTCCAGTCATTCCCCAAAAGAAAGTTCGTTGATTATTCCGGGGTTCGATATCTGTTCCTTCATGTAGCAACGATCAGTTCTGACCACACAGCTACAGAGGCGGACGGGAGTAATAATAATAACTTCGCATTAGTGAAATTACTCGCAGCTTAAAGTAGGGATGTAAATGGCATTTGGAGGTAGGTCCGAAGCACGTGTAAGCGGTCTACTGGGCGGGCAGAGGCGGGCGGCGCTGCCTCCGCGCGTGGGCGGCGCCCAGATGCGTCGGCAGCGCGCGGATTCCATAAAGTGGCGGCTTTACGGCGCGACCTCAGTACACTTCCCACGGCCGACTGTCAGCGGAGGCGTCGCCTCACACACACCACGCACCTGTGGGTTTCCAGCGCCGTGGCCTGCGCCGGCCACCGGCTATTCCTGTCACGGGGTGCCGAGTAAGGCTCTGGATGATTTCTCACATTGACACACTTATACACTTGGACTTCACTGGTGTCCTATATGTTGATTTCTACTGCCGGTACAAGATATTCCGTAAGTAACGCAACGCCAGACCCTCACAGTGAACACCTTAGAACAACTGTACTATCCACAAAGTCAGGTCGCATAATGATACTCTCTCCCCTCTAATTTCCAATCCTACAACGCTGATGCGCCAGACCGAAACATTCCACCAAACCTGTATCTACACACATCCTCTCCCATCGAAACTCCAAACGTATCCCTCTTCCACGATATGAAATCCGTCCCTGTAATTATTCGTCGTAGCAACTATAATTCAATCCCACGGCTCCCCCTCTCCCCTTTCCTCCTTGGCTTTCGCTATCCCTTTCCCCTTCTCTCCCCATCGTTTCATACCCCTTCATATGTTGGCCCCACTCACACCCCAAACTACTACCCTCTTCCTGTCGCTCAACATCCACTCCTGCCCTACTAAACAACTAACTTATTCCCTTCCAGAAGCAGACAGTTTGTTCCGAGTACAGGCCCTCAAACTTTTGGTGAAAGTGCGGTACCCATTTTTTTTTTTTTTTTTTTTTTTTTTTTTTTTTGACGGATCGGTTTAAACGACGTGTTTCAAATGTATTCTTATTCTTCTATTTTACTTCTTAGTTTTTCTTGTTTTGCGTTTCTTTTATACAGGGTGGTTAGAAATAGTCTGAAAAACTTGTAAGGGTGTGGTAGGGTAGGCTGTACTGAGAAATAATTGCTAAGAAAAAATTCGATACTTTGCGCCGATTCCGAATTAATTAGCGTTGAAGTTAGCCAGTCAGGCCGTTGCTGTCGCAAATTCAAGCTGCTCACCAGAGAAGGTGTCGTCACACGTGTTCTTTGTTCGGTTTCACAGAACTGGAAAAGTGTGCGATACAGAAATTTGACATGGGACACTAGGAAGAATCGAAACCGAGGCAAGGGCTTAACAGTCTCGTGCGCTATCAACTACACTATGAGGGCAGCTGAACTAATTGTATCTGGCGGGCTGCTTGAACTTGTGCGCGTAACTTCAATGCTAATTAACTCGGAAACGGCGCAACATATCGAATTTTTTCTTAGCACGTCCTATCCCGCAGCATCCTTAGAGAAATCAGAAAAATTATTTTCTTGTACCCTTGGCCTCTATGTCTAAGGTTCAGAGAGGAGGTCTACCTCCAGATGCACAGGTTTTTGACGCTCTCTCATTTGAAATAAAGCAATAAATCAGAATCTCTGCAGATTGTCTGATTATCTCACTTCCGAAATTTCGATTCCATGTTAGTTGACTGACACACAGTATTATACGCTGTATATGGATTTGTACGTATTAGTACTGCAAACAAACAACTGTTGTGCTAAAATACGATGTAGTCATTTATGCGTTAAGCTAGCAATACGAGCTAGCCTAAACAACACCCGTTTAAAATAACTGAGGAAGCAATATCATTTTTTTTCAAATTAGCGGCTTCCTTGTTAATTGCAGCACGATGAATTTAGCTTGAGTAAGCATAAATACTACGTCATGACTAAATGATAGTTCATTATAGATACCGTTTCCAACAGCTGCTTTGGTTATATCATAATTAATGGAGTGAACGCGTACAGTTGAAGGTACACGATAAAAATCTAGTAAAAATGGGCTCTAAAATGCATACCTTAACATCTATGAGCATTTCTTTAGATACTGTGAAACTAATCCCTTCTACTACCAACTCCGTAGTATGTACCAAAACAAGAGAAAAATATGTAATAGACACAGGCTCTAAAGTGCATACCTTAAAAGCTACAGGTATGAGCACTTGTTCATCTTCGCTATTATGAAACACATCTCTTCTGTTGTTTAAGTACACAGCTTGAAGAACATGTTTGTTAGACAATTTTTTCTAGTTTTGGTTCATACTACCTTTTCCCAAAACATGGAAAGCAAAGAGCTTGCAGTAGAAAAGATTTGTTTCACATTGTCGAAGGCGAAGAAGTGCTTATTGGTCGTTCCCTCCAAAGGCTTAGGTACTAGGTTCTAGTTTAGCCCCGACCCGACACACAGTTTTAATATGCTGGGAAGTTTCATATTCCTGAAGGTTCTCTTTCACGACGGGACCTGCAGAACACGATGATTGAATGAATCGATGAGAGCCGCTGGCATTAATATGATACAAAGACGTGAAAAAATTTAAAAATAGCCAGAAGTGTTGAAGCGACTTGAGTGTTGGGAATGGACGGAAATTCGGAAGTATGAGCCCATGTAAGTTATGGGAATTGCGTTTCATCCGATAATGCAAACAACAAATTCCTCTTGTTGCCCAAACATACCTCAGAACGTCGTTACATAATATCTCGGTTTCATACCTGCTTTATTCAGATCTTAGTCCGTAGAACGTTAGGATGTGTAGGGCGTTCGTTACATAGCTTCTCATAGTCCTTGTCCTCATATCCATGTTTCTTTCTTGCAAATAGTGGCACTGCAACGCGGAACATACGTTTTTAAAAATCTCCCCATTGTTGTTATCAATGCCATCTCGGAGGCAGTTTATTTTATTATATGAAATACTATAGACTTCCTCCGGGTGCAGTTTACTGATCTTAATTATCCGTATAACATACATGATCAATTTTGCAATACTCATTCCATCATCATTATCGATTCAATCAAATATGCCCATGCTTGGATAGCAGCTAACATAAAATTTTTTTGCATAGCTTTTCATGATTTAAAAACTATTTTCACGTAACGTCACATGATTTTACCTACGTGTAAAGTGGTATGGAGGTGACTATTAGTGATTTGCGGGTACCCATGCATGGACATAATTGAATAAATTGGTACAGATGTTATTGGTTTCCCAGAGAGATTTGATGATGGAATATGTATTAGATCAGTTCATTATATCTACTTCTAGATGACGACCCTACAGTTCACACCTAAGTGGTTGACAGAGGGAATATCACGGGTGAAAAATGAACGATTAAATCTTTCCGTGCGAGCTTCGATTTGACTTACTTTTACGGCGATAGTACTATATCCCTACGTAGGCGAGTCAATAAAACAGTTTTGCATTTGGAAGAGAAAGATGGTGATTGAAATTTCGTAAAAGATCTCGCAGCAACGGAAAAACCGATGTTTCAGTTTTTACCATCCCAACTCGTGTTTTATAACTTGACATTCTCTCCCCTATTTCACTAGTGTTCTTTGAACTAAACCTATGTCCTCCGTCAGTTATACCTGATAAGAATCCGATACAGCACAGCAATACTCGAGGAGTGGTCTACTAATAAAACATAGACTTTTGTTCGCCTCCCCAATAACATAACCTGTGTGATGGTTCCAAATTTAAATTGTTCTAAATTTTTATCCTTAGGTATGTAGTTGAAATGAAAGCTTCAGATTTATGTGATTTGTCTCGTAACCGACATTCAAAGGATTCTTTTTGTAGTCATATGGATGACCTAAAACTTTTCATCGTTTAATGTCAATTGGCATTTTTCGTACCGTATGGATATATTGTCTAAACCATTCTACAACTGGTTTTGATCCTCTGATGACTTAACTATACGGTAAACGACAGCATCATCTGCAAACAATTTATGAGAGCCGCTCCAATTGGGGCCTAAATCGTTTATATAGATTATGAACAACAGAGAACCTGCAACATTTTCTTGGGACCACAGATGTAATTTCCGTTTCATTGAATGACTTCCCGTCAATTACGGACTGTGACCTTACTGGCCGGAAATCACGAATCCAGGAGCGCAACTGATATGAGAGTTCGTAGACAAGCAGTTTGATTAGAAGCCACCTCTGAGGAGCAGTAATTAATGTAATCTTGTCCTCGCGGACCCTACGGGAGTGATACGATGGTGTTTGCAATTTAGTCCTAGAGTCTTTATTTACAGATGGTTCTTGAAGGTTTGTGAGTAGGCTTCTGGAAGTCTAGAAATACGGAATCAATTTGAGATCCAATTACTGTGTGAGACACGCAGCTGGTGGCAGCTGGTAGCCAAACTCTTGTACATCTACATCTACTTTCACATCCATACTCTGCATGAAGTGCAAGGCAGAAGGTACGTCCCATTTGACCAGTTACTGGGGCTTTTTCCCGTTCCATTCACGTATGGAGCCCAGGAAGCGTGATTATTTAAATGCTGTGCGCACAGTAATTACTATAATTTTGTCCTCACGATCTCTATGGGCCGACCGGCGTGGCCGAGCGGTTCTAGGCGCTACAGTCTGGAACCGCGCGACCGCTACGGTCGCAGGTTCGAATCCTGCCTCGGGCATGGATGTGTGTGATGTCCTTAGGTTAGTTAGGTTTAAGTAGTTCTAAGTTCTAGGGGACTGATGACCTCAGAAGCTAAGTCCCATAGTGCTCAGAGCCATTTGAACCATTTGATCTCTATGGCAGCGATAGTGGGTGAGCGGGGAGGGGGGGAAGGGAGGGGGGAGCTTGTAGTCCATTCCTAGAGTCGTCATTTAAACCGGGCCTTGGAAGTTTGTAAGTAGGCTTTCCCGGGATAGTTTACGTCTACTTCCAAGGGTCTGCCATTTCAGTTCTTTCAGCATCTTCGTGACATTGTCGCACGGCTCATTCCAACCTGCAACCACTCGTGCTGCCCTTCTCTCTATAGGTTTAATACATCCTGTTAGTCCTATTTCGTTCGGGTCCCACACACCTGATCAATGTCTCAGGATGAGTTGCACGAGTGACTTGTAGAAAAACACTTTTGTAGACAGACTGCATTTCCATAGCATTCTAGCAATAAATCGAAGTCTGCCACCTGTTCTAACCACGACTGAGATTACGCTATCGTTCCATTTCATATCCATAAAAAGTGCTACACCCAGATAGTTGCATAAATTGACCGATTCCAATAGTGACATTGATATTATAGACATTTCTTTTCGTTTTTTGAAGTGCACAGTTTTAAAATTTTGAACATTTAAAGCAAGTTGCCAGTCGTTGCATCACTTAGAAATCTTTTCAAGATCCGGCTGAATATTTGTACAGCTTCTTTCAGACAGTACTTAATTGTAGATAAGTGTATCATCCGCAAATATTTTGAGATTACTATTAATATTGTCCGCAAGGTCATTAATATACGCGAACAGCATAGGACCGGACACACATCCCTGAGATACACCTCAAGTTACATCTACATCTGTCGACGATTCTCCGTCCAAAATAACTAGTTGCGTCGTCCCTACCAGAAGATCCTCAATCCAGTGTCAATTTTTCCCTCGATACTCCATACTATTGTATTTTCTGTAACAAACGTAGGTGTGCCTCTGAGCCACATGCATTTCAGAATCCAAAAATTACAGCATCTACATGACTGCTTTGATTCACAGCTCTCAGTATGCCTTATGAGAAGTGTGCAAACTGGCTTTGACAAGATTCATGTTTCCATAATCCATGCTGGTTGGCGTGGAGGTGGATATTCTGTTCTAGGTACTTAATTACATTTGAGCTCGTAATACGTTCTAAGATTCTACAAGATACGGATGTCAAGAAAATTGGACGGCAGTTGTATGCGTCACTTCTGCTACAGACAGGTGTGTCCTTTGCTTTGTGAATAAAGAGGCAGCTGCGCATCACGAGAACGCCGTTTTCTGCCCCGGTGTGTTACCACTCCCGTCGCACGGCTCGGTTTCACCCGCGCGGCACGAGACGCCGTGAGGGTTTCCCACGGCGGACACGGAGGGGGAAGTGACGTGGTGTGTCGCAAGGCTGGAGGCGGCGGCGGCGGCGGCGTGGCACCACTTCCTCTCGCGCCGATAATTGGCGCCGTGCTTGCAGGAAGGTGGCGGTTTCTCCCGCTGACCACACCTCGGCCTCCGATAAGGAAGCTCCGGTCCAGCCCACGGTGCGTCTCGCCTTCTGCAGTGCAACCGCACGGGGAACGGTGGACGCACGAGGACCGTTCAATAAAACCTCGTCAGCAGCAGCAGCCAATTCACTCACTTAGAGATGTGGCCTCATTGAGTCAGCGTGCTACACAGGCTTCCAGCAGGTTCTTCCATTTCTGCGATTTTGCGCTCCTTGTTGCCGTCTGAATACAGTTACCTTTCGTCATCTGGACTTACCTCCCTTGTACTTGCCGTCCTTGCAGCTAAAATTATTACACTACCGGCCGTTAAAATTGCTACACCAAGAAGAAATGCAGATGATAAACGGGTATTCATTGCACAAATATATTATACTAGAACTGACATGTGATTACATTTTCACGCAATTTGGGTGCATAGATCCTGAGAAATCAGTACCCAGAACAACCACCTCTCGCCGTAATAACGGCCTTGATACGCCTGGGCATTGAATCAAACAGAGCTTCGATGGCGTGTACAGTTACAGCTGCCCATGCAGCTTCAACACGATACCACAGTTCATCAAGAGTAGTGGCTAGTGTAGTGTGACGAGCCAGTTGCTCGGCCACCACTGACCAGACGTTTTCAATTGGTGAGAGATCTGGAGAATGTGCTGGTCAGGGCAGCAGTCGAATATTTTCTGTATCCAGAAAGGCTCGTACAGGACCTGCGACATGCGGTCGTGCATTATCCTACTGAAATGTAGGGTTTCGCAGGGATCGAATGAAGGGTAGAGCCCCGGGTCGTAACACATCTGAAATGTAACGTCCACTGTTCAAAGCGCCGTCAATGCGAACAAGAGGTGACCGAGACGTGTAACCAATGACACCCCATACCATCACGCCGGGTGATATGCCAGTATGGCGATGACGAATACACGCTTCCAACGTGCGTTCACCGCGATGTCACCAAACACGGATGAGACCATCATGATGCTGTAAGCAGAACCTGGATTCATCCGAAAAAATGACGTTCTGCCATTCGTGCACTCAGGTTCGTCGTTGAGTACACCATCGCAGGCGTTCCTGTCTGTGATGCAGCGTCAAGGGTAACCGCAGCCATGGTCTCCGAGCTGATAGTCCATGCTGCTGGAAACGTCGTCGAACTGTTCGTGCTGATGGTTCTTGTCACGCAAACGTCCCCATCAAATTCAAATGGTTCAAATGGGTCTGAGCACTATGGGACTTAACGGCTGAGGTCATCAGTCCCCTAGAACTTAGAACTACTTAAACCTAACTAACCTAAGTACATCACACACATCCATGCCCGAAGCAGGATTCGAACCTGTGACCATAGCGGTCGCGCGGTTCGGGACTGAAGTGCCTAGAACCGCTGGGCCACAACGGCTGGCAAACGTCCCCATCTGTTGACTCGGGGATCGAGACGTGGCTGCACGATCCGTTACAGCCATGCGGAAAAGATGCCTGTCATCTCGACTGCTAGTGATACGAGGCCGTTGGGATCCAGCACGGCGTTCCGTATTACCCTCCTGAACCTATCGAATCCATATTCTGCTAACAGTCATTGGATCTCGACCAACGCGAACAGCAATGTCGCGATACGATAAACCGCAATCGCGATAGGCTACAATCCGACCTTTATCAAAGTCGGAAACGTGATGGTATGCATTTTTCCTCCTTACACGAGGTATCACAACAATGTTTCACCAGACAACGCCGGTCAACTGGTGTTTGTGTATGAGAAAACGGTTGGAAACTTTCCTCATGTCATCACGTTGTAGCTGTCGCCACCGCTGCCAAACTTGTGTGAATGCTCTGAAAAGCTAATCATTTGCATATCGCAGCATCTTCTTTCTTTCACTTAAATTTCGCGTCTGTAGCACGTCATCTTCGTGGTGTAGCAATTTTAATGGCCAGTAGTGTAAACACACCGATGAGCCAAAACATTATTACCACCTGTTTATTAGCTTATTTGTCTGTCTTTAGAACGAAATACTTCATTGATTCTGAAACTGTTTGGCTTTTGCTGATGATCTGGGACTCATTGCAAATAATATTGACGAAGCTAAGGTTCGAGTGTCCAGCCTACAATCAATTGCTGCTAAGACTGGCCTAAAAATACCATTTAACGAAATTCATCACAAACATCAAACACTCTCCTTCTCATTTTTAAATACATTAAGAGAAAATCAAGCAGTCGAAGAAATTTAAATATCTTGGAGAAATAATTACACCTGACGGTTCAGAAAATGCAGCTGTAGAAAGTAGGTGTTCTAAACTAGAAGGTGCTTTTCATCTGTGCAAAGACTTATACAAAAGCAAAAGCACGTCTTTAAACCTAAAACTTCGCCATTATAACACCGTAATTAGACCATCAGCTTTGTATGCATCAGAATGTTTAAACGCGACGAAGAAAGGACCACTGCGAAAACATGAAATAAAAGACCAGAAAATTTTGAGGAAAATCCTTGGCTTTATCAAAGAAAACGGAGAATTCCGCCGAAGACATAACTGTGAATTATACGAACATACAGAAGACATCATTACCAGCATGAGGAAGCGGAGAGTGATATTTTTGGTCATCTGGAAAGAAAGAACACGCAAATACTTACTCATCGCATACATTCATCAATTTCAAAATAAAATCGTATTCAAAATGGGCAAGCCAAGTTAAAAAGGATTTACAGGAAGCTGAAATTTCATTTGATGACATTCAGGATAGAGAAGTTGTCAGAGAAATAGTCAAAATTACTAAAAACCTTATTTCGCTTACTACGCCAGTTCCACGTCCTGCTTGCAAATGGTCAAAACAGAGAAAAAAAGCACAGTCAGCCAAAATGAAAATCTACTGGCAAAAGAGGAAAACACAATCATGGAAGAGATAAAAATCTCCGTGGTCCATAGCAGGCCGAAACGATAGGGAAAAAAAATGTCTTATGCCAAAGGCACATTTCCCCATTTGCAGCCGATATCTTCGCTAGGGAAATCCCCGTCCGTGTCTGCTCTGTTAACAAACTTTTGCTTTTGCTATCGTGCCACGTGGCCGCAACGCTACCAGGCGGCATCCAACGTCGCGGTGGGCAGTGGTCATAATGTGTTCACTGATTAGTGTATAAAGTCTGCCTGTAATGCAAAACAGCCTTTTCATTTGGTCCAAACGTATTACAGCACCTCTATCAGTGAGTTTTATTTACAGAAATCTGTGAAATGTAACTCTAATCTACGGAAATTAAGCCTAAAGAACAGTTTTGCTTGTTTTGTCATTACCTTAATTTTACATTATACGCTTCTAAAAGACCACTCGTGCATTATCATGCACTGGTAACCTGTCATGTGCAACCAAACGGTGTTTAATGCGAATTTAGTTGGCTGGTTACCACATGACTTTACGTTTCAAGCTATGGCATTTGTGGACGGGTTCCACCTTCAGGAGAATTAAGCTGCGGGGTGCAAGCATTTTTATTTGACGCCATTTCGGCGACTTGAGAGTCGATGATGATGCGGAGCACGCACACACACACACATCCAGTCCCGAGCGGAAAAAAAAATCCACGAACTGGATGGGAAGTGAACCCAGGCCTCCGCAATCAAGAGGCCACGAGCTACTGACTGTTTAAACGCAATTTCTTGGCACGAAATATAAAGTGATGTGTTAACCCGCCAACAAAATTCATACTAACATCGTTTGGTTGCAGATGACACGCTACGAGTACATGATAATGCACAAATATTCCTGCAGAAGCGTATAGTGTAAAATTAAGGTAATGACAAAACAAACAAAAAACTGTTCTTTAGGCTTAATTTTTGTAGATTAGTTACCACTCAAAATATGTTCACGTTTCAGAGATTTTAATAAATAAAACCCACTGATGATGACACAGAGGTGCTAAAACATGTTTGAGCCTCAAAGAAAACGATGTTTTACATAACAAGCGGACATTATATCCAATGATTTTAACAGCTGTCTTTCTTAAGTCTCTATGTTATCTGTCCAGTGGTCTTCCCTTCAATCTTTTTTGGTAAGGTAACCACAATATAATATTCCTTTTGACCATCTGCCATCCTTTCTTTGAGCGACATGACCAGCCCAGTTACATTATGTTTCTTACCTTTCTTCTACGTCTGATATCTACCGCTTATTTTCTAACTTCTTCGTGTAGCCCAACTTTCATTTTTTCACTCGTCTTTGAGCTACTATCAGTCTCCTGACAATGTACGCGCTTAAGGGGGTAGCCCTCTTTCAATGCATGAAAAAATAGATAATTTTTGTGATTTTTTAATAAAAATAAAAATTAATGCTAAATCTGATGATACAGGCTTATTTCTTACACTTTTGTCTTTAACAAATCATTTTTATGTCCAGACTGGGTGCTCCCTGTAACCGCTGCACCAGGTGCAAGGACCTCTTGCAGCCGCAACATTGGTCATCCGCGGAAATTCCCGAAGCCTTTTACTTGGCCTGTAACAAAATAATTTTCTTTAATTAATTTTTAACATATTTTATATGAGTATACATAGGACACCTGAAAATATTAAGTTATAACAAAATGGTGCTATGTGGATACAAATGTCATTTCCTTACTCAACAAAATTGAGCCGGCCGGTGAGGCCGAGCGTTGCTAGGCGCTTCAGCCTGGAACCGTGCGACAGCTACTGTCGCAGGTTCGAATCCTGCCTCGGGCATGGATGTGTGTGATGTCCTTAGGTTAGCCTCAGCTGTTAAGTCCCATAGTGCTCAGAGCCATTTGAACCATTGGAACAAAATTGACACACAAGAGTGCACCGAAAATAGACTTTTGAAGAAATCGGAAATAGCTACGTATGCTGGTAGAGGCCTCAGTTTAGAGTGCCGCCATCAAATTCCGATCAAAATCGTATGTACTGTCCTCAAGCTATGTTTCCTGCCAATTTGAAAAACACGGTTTCGAAAAAAACGAACGTTTTAATGTTTTGGGTTACATTCTTTCTAGTTAAGTTAGATATATTTCTAGTCACCGACGTCTAGACCATACAACAATCCTTCCAGATGCCAAAGGAGCCCCCCTCCATGTTCTTCGTGACTGTGATGGTCATGCAGGTCTCTTTGCCAGCTTCTGTCATCTGCTGCTCTGCTCGCTTGATAAGATTTTCGTCCGCTTTTGTGTTGAAGTTATAACAGGCTGATCCGATCTCAAGTTAGAGCACGTTCATAATTTCCACAATGCCTCTCACGCAGTCGTTGAAATCACATATAAATTTTTTTTCCCCGCCATGAAAGCTTTAGAGATGCTTCTCCACAAATCGCAGTGTAACTCGATAACTAAATTTCTGGCGAACTTTGGGTGAACACTACTATAAAGTTGACTTCTCAGACAACATTTCAAGCGAAAGAAATGATAGCACCGGCGGGAGTAAGACATAAGATTAATAGATAGAGAATGACCTAAGTGAAACAGTTTCTAAATCACATCGAGCCAACATATGTAAGTATGATAAAGTCAGAAACCAATAAATCAAAAAAATATTCGTGCTATTACTTTCTAACTGTGTCATATTTACATACATTGGCTCGATATGGTTAAAACTGGTTTCTACTCAGGTCTTCAGACGTTCATGATGGACCGAATTTAATTATCGGGTCCGTTACTGGAATCAATATAAAAGAACATTCCCTGGACCGCTGTGGATCTTCCTGCGACTGTATTGTAATTCGTATAATTATCCTCTGCGATTAAGAAAGGAAGTAAAAAGGAATGTGTAAATTATAGAGTCATAAGTATAATGTAGGGCAGACTCTGCGGACGAGTGTTAAAAATCAGGACTGAGAAATAATTCAAAGAATCAGAAAATAAATATTAGTTCAGCGACGGTCAGTCACCAGTGGTATAGAACTGTGGAAGTAGTTCCTGAAGGTGCTCGTCTGGAACACAACATCGTATGGATGTGAAAAGTGTACCACGAGGAACAGGGAGACGAAGAAACTCGAAGCATCTGAAATGCAG
The DNA here is from genome assembly GCF_021461395.2 of Schistocerca americana. Classification (NCBI taxonomy): domain Eukaryota; kingdom Metazoa; phylum Arthropoda; class Insecta; order Orthoptera; family Acrididae; genus Schistocerca; species Schistocerca americana. The sequence goes on from NC_060122.1 coordinate 425,267,360, forward strand.
AGTTAAGTAGAAGTCGAGATGCAGGATATTTGCGAGAAGATCCTGAAAGAAGAAAGGACATGTTAATAGGTCATTTGCTTCGACATCCAGGAATAGTTAGCTCGGTGCTGGCACGAGCAGTTGGGAAAAATATAGGAGGTGCACACAAAGACTAAAATATGCAAAACAGGTTATTGAATATGTCTAGTATAGTAACACAAGGCAAGGAAAGATGGAGGACAGCATCCAGTCAGGCAAATGGCTGTGTGAGCAAGGTAAATTGTCTTGGTGACCGGACGTGAATTTAAATCGTTGTACCCCTAACGCAGTCCGGTGTGTAAACTAGTGCGCCATCTTGTATGCTTTGTTAATGGAGAGGAATGCAGTCGAAACGGAACTACGAGAGCTGGTGCAGTGATGGACGCTAGAGTCGTGTCCAAGAGGTTTGACATGCCAGTACCAGTCCAGCTACACGTTTTACAGTTGCCGGGGCTTTCCCAAGTCATGTGAGGCGTACACTGGGATGTCTCTTATCAAAGCCACTGTCAATCTCGTCCGCTGACGCAAACTAATGTAACTCTTGCTACGTCCCCAATAACCTAAGGGCGACAAACGCTATATTCTGAACTTGTTCGAAAGGAAAATTATAAATTCTTGCTCTAGGGCACTTTGTCTTGCGGCTAGTGCTTGCTTTGTATTGTACGCCACAGAGAGAGTTACAAGAAGTGTTCGACGTTATCCATCACAGATGCGAGGACTCGCAAGTAGTGAGAAAGCGAGGTGGATCGATGCATTTAGGGCACTGGATTCGCATTTTGCAGCAGCGCTGGTCAAAAATCGGCTTCCGACTATATGTTGTTCCCCGGATTAAGTAAGGCGGACACCAGGATGCCTCCTTTCAAAAGATTCCGACCCATTCCCGTCCTACCCTTGACCCTCCCGAGCTGGAGCTCCATCTCTTATATTCTTGTTGACCGGGAGTCAAACTTTTATCTTTTTTACACTAGCAAAACCATCCCTATCTGACGTACTCCTAGAGAAAATTCTACGTTATAAATTCCCACTTGATGATTTGTCTCATGTTGGGAAGTGTCAAGGATAAAGCGTTAGAGTATGTGACGTCAGAAGGCGACAACGAATGATAGGAATAATTCTGCAACGATGTCAATCGACTACGAAATTAAAACTTGAGGAGACGCCAGCACAATCGGTACGATCTAATGAGAAACGATCGAGCGAATAAGATACATTTTTTTGTGACGAGTGCAATCGTTTAAAGAAGGAAGATATCAGAGAAAAGAAAACGGAGTATTTAGGGGGAAAAAGAGGGAGAGAAATTGGATAGAAAGAAGAAAGATGACCACATCATCAGGCTAATATAGGCATGACAAATTCGGATTTACGAAACTCAAAGTCCTAATATGCGGACCTCACATACTTCATTGGACTGTTCTTCTTCATCCAGAATACCGCCCGGATCTCGCCCCTTCCGACTTCCATCTGTTTGGCACAATGAAGGATGCACTCCGTGGAAAGCAGCACATGAATGACGGGGAGCCAGTAGAGTGGTACTTTGCGGGCATACAGTAAGGTGGCGTAAGGCCGCCGCACTGAACGGAGATTACGTTGCAATATAGGACTTTGTAGCCGAAAGATTAGGGAATAACATGACGCATCGGAACCCTGAATAAAACCAATCAGCTTCCAGAAAAAAAAGTGTTGCGTTACTTATTGAAGTCCCCTCGTATGTTTCTAATTGTTAACGTAATGTTATCAACGAGTTTATTTTGCAGTTAACCGGTTCTGAAAACAACAGCAGTCAAACGTTCTGGTTCTCAATAGTTGTGCAAGCAGCCACGGTGGAATTAGGCAGGTGGCGTTTGCTTGCACCAGAGCTTGTGTGTTCCCCTTCCCGCATCTGTACTGTTCCTCGGCTGAATGACCGCAGTCGAGCAAGTTAGCTGCGGAGGGAGCGGGAGGTGGAGCGAAAGGGGGCACCAACAATGCTTCCTATTCACGCCAGTAGCTCCCCTTTCTGTTGTACCCTGAACCGCTCAATCACTGACGTGCCAGACATATATAATTTTGTGTTTAGCTTGAGCGGCACTAGAATAAATTCCCTCGCTATTGTCTTCCTCTAATGTCCAACTGAATTTAACATATCCAGACTAACAAAACGGTTATGTTGTGCGGCAGCATTTGCAACCCGAGGACGTTTCTTCTTTTTCTCTCTTTATTAGGCAGATGAGAGGCCTTTTATACTGTAATTAGCACGTGTAGCACATGTTAAGGGCCCCGTGATGATGGGGCCACCACACCATGTTTCTTTTCTCCACGGACAATTAACCATCAATAGCTTTAAATTGAAAGTAATGACACCGTTTAGGACTACCAGCGAATGATTGTGCAATCCTGCTAAAGCATTGGAAATTGTGTTATGTCTACAACTTTGCTTCCGCTTTTTGCAATATATGGCAGTAGCGGCAAGTGATGGTGCAAGTGGTTGGTCATAACTGTCCTACAATAAGCTTAGGCATTTGTACACATAACGCCATCAAAATATTAGCTGATTTGTGAATTTATCATAAAGTTGTTCTCGACTGAATATGTCAACTTGCGAGCCCAATTCTCGTCATTTGAGGCGTGTCTTAATTTTCTGCTTTAACAAGAAGAAATCTGCGACTCAGGCTCATAAAAGGCATGGTAAGACCTATGGCGAAACACCTGTTAGTGAAACAACGTTCAGAGAATGATTTCAGCGGTTCCAGATCGATGATTTTGACGGCGAAGACCGGCATGGTGGTGGAAGAGAGAAGATTTTCGAAGCTACTAAAAACCGACGGTACCAATCACGAGAGATCGTTATCGAAGCCGATTGATGCGTCTGAGCCGAGCACTGAAAGACAAACAGCCACAACACACCGACAGTAATGAAAAGGCGATTTAGCATCATGACAGTGCTCAACACATATCGCAAAAGCAGTCAAAACATACTTGAAAACGTTGAAATAGAAAGTCCTACCCCACTCGCCGTATTCTCCAGACATTGCTCTCTCTGCTGACCACATTTTTCAATCAATGGCACACGGCCTAGATGAACAACACTTCTGGTCAGATGAACAAGTGTAAAACACGATCGATGGGATTAATATGTTTCCCGGTAAATTGGAGAAAGTAGTGGGCAACGATGGCCAGTACTCTGAATCGTAAATTTTTTGTAAGCTTATCACAATAAAGCCTAGAACTTTAAGAAAAAACGGCGGAAGGAAGGTTGTAGACCTAATAGATCGCTGCCATGCATCTATGCATATTTTCAAACCTTTCAAAAATGTATTAGATACAATGCTATTTTATGAAACCACTTTACAAACCACATACTAAAAACTGGCACAAGAGTTTATTTAGATAGTATGTTTCAGTATTATCTGTTGTGGATTTTTACGAACCTGTGCCACAATATTGTCGACAGCCTTTGTCTGCTTTACATTCTTAGTCCGCAGCTCGTGGTCGTGCGGTAGCGTTCCCGCGCCCGGGTTCCCGGGTTCGATTCCCGGCGTGGTCAGGGATTTTCTCTGCCTCGTGATGACTGGGTGTTGTGTGATGTCCTTCGGTTAGTTAGGTTGAAGTAGTTCGAAGTTCTAGGGGACTGATGACCGTAGATGTTAAGTCCCATAGTGCTCAGAGACATTTTTTTTTTTTACATTCTTAACGAAGATGGTCTATAATTCGTTTGTCGATATACGCTGTGTAGCGTCATTTTAATATGAGACAAAGAGTTACTTAATGTTTTGCGAAATTTTGTCGCATACAGAGTATTAAACTTTGCAAATTTATAAATGACGTATTTTACTTTACAACGTGAGTTACAATAAAATGAAAAAAAACTTTGGAGACAGTCTGCTCAAGTCAGCAACTGCAGCGACGGGTAAATTGCGGTACTGCTTCGTGGTAATTAGGAAAATGGTAAAATTGAGGAAAGTGATGAAATCTGCACGGGTTATCAGCCGAGTGGCGTCGAGTTCTAGTCGCAACGTTTCAGTGGATTGCGTATCCATCATCTTCAGCCGAAGTAGCATGTATATCAAAAAATGGGTCTCTCTACTTAGCCTAATCACGAATGACAAGAAAATTTAATTTTAAAATTTAAATTTCAAATTTTTCTATTTTCTGTTTTTTTTTTTAGATTGTCTTTTGAATTGTCTTATTTATGAATGACAAGAAATTAAATTTTAAAACTTGCTGTTAATTGCATATCCATGCGTGTGTTCATCATATTTATAGTCTAAATGTAATCATTCTCGCTTCACAAGAAGACAAAATAATATACTAAAGCCTATAAACAAGCAGTTACAAATTCAGTTCGATGAAGAGTCACCTTTCTTAAACGTCAAATATGTAATGCGTTAGTACATGGTGATAGTTAATCTGTATGTAAAGGTATATATACTTTAAAAAATTCATGGGGTCGCTGGTTCCATTCCCACCCACATCAGGGATTTTATCCTCTCGGGGCGTATGTGCTGCGTTGTTCTCGTCATCACCATCGACGCACATGTCGCCGAGATTGCGTCAAATAAAAAACTTGTATTAGGTGTCCCAGCAACCACAAACGGGGTCTCCTGGCCAATCATACCACACGATCTTTCCATTGCACTGCTGTTCCCACTTAGTGAAAACAAGGGTAGAAACATCCTGGCCACTTAGCCAGTCTCATTGTATAGACGACCTATATAAGTCCTCGTCTAAAAGTGTAATTTAATTTTCATGAGGGATTGAGTTTTCCCAGTTTTCCTTAGTGTAGGAATAAAGTTGATAAGATTCGGCTGTAATGGGTAGTTTTACTGTTCTGAGTAACGTTGATTATGTTTCTCAGATAGTGGTTCAAAAACCAATGTGCATAGTATGGGTAGGTGTATTAATCAGTGAAAAGAAATTTTGTTACACGTTATGTTCCTTTCTTTTATGGAAGTGAAATAAGACATTTGAGGCAATTTCTAAATACAGGCCCAGTAGTTCATCACTGGTACGAGTCCTGCGCTGCCTTAAACTGGCAAAGAAGGACACTGTACCAACAATAAGCATAATGTACGTGCAAAATTATGTAAAAACATCATTTAAAATCAACATCGTACGGGAATAAAACGTTCATGAATTTTCTTATTTCGAGTGCATTCTGCGTAGCTCATTAACTGCACAAAATTGCTTCGCAATGTATTTTTTACGTCCGAAGAACACACGATGTTTTCGTACAAGTTCCAAGTACGCGTTTTCTAGACAAACGCCCGATGTAGATAACATTTGATACAAGGTGGTTGTGAATGTCCGTTACTCTTTCAACTATAAACTAAAGTGCGTCCGAACAGGCCTTGGAAGGACCAACGGTACCGACCGGCCGCAGCGTCATCCACAGCCCACAGGTGTCACAGGATGCGGATATGGAGGGGCACGTGGTCAGAACACCGCTCACCCGGCGGTATGTCAGTTTACGAGACCTCTTTCAACTATAGCGTGATCACAAAATAACTCACCATTTCCTCACTATAATTACTTATTTCACACAAGCGGATTTCAGGACTAAACACTGTGGTTTCTCTTGGAAACGGATAATAACAAAGGCTAAGCAAATCTTTAGGTGGCGTCAGCCTACATCACGTTAAGTGAAAATATCACAAGTAAAAGTTTGTTCTCTTTATCACAATTTCGCTGCCGTAATGTAGCGGAAAACGCGCGCTCAAATTTCGAGAGAGGGCGCTCCTGGAATCGTAATACTGACAACGTATATTTGTCGTAGCATGTTACAGTAGATCAGATAAATTAAAGTTTCGTGAAAATACCATCCAACTAAATTGCTAGATATCATACAGAGGAATCTTTACCGATCAGTTAAAAAAAAAAAAAAAAAACTAAATTCCAGATTTCAAAATTTGGTAAACAGGCTTACATACGCTGCAAAAAATTCGTTACGATAAACTGTTGACAAACACCCTAATAAGAAGCCGGTTCACTACTTATGTTGCTGGGGAATAAGCCCTCTGGTTGGGTATTAAAGTCGTCCAAATATATGTATATTTTTCTAGCCATGAATGAAGCAGTATTCCGAGACAAAATATCTTATCTCTTTAAGCATCTTGCGGGATTGAAACATTGGACTGGACCGGAACTCAGACCCAGACTACAAGTTCAAATGCTTCTGTGTGCGCCGGTTGGAGTGGCCGTGCGGTTCTAGGCGCTACAGTCTGAAACCGAGTGACCGCTACGGTCGCAGGTTCGAATCCTGCCTCGGGCATGGATGTGTGTGATGTCCTTAGGTTAGTTAGGTTTAATTAGTTCTAAGTTCTAGGCGACTGATGACCTCAGAAGTTAAGTCGCATAGTGCTCAGAGCCATTTTTGAGCTTCTGTGTGCGCTGTAATTACTATAATCTCTTCTTCTCGGTCAGTGCGAGAGAGATACGAGGGAGGGGGGCCAAACTATGTGCCTTGGTTCTTCACTTAGTACCGGTTTCTGTAACTTTGTAAATAGCTTTCCCCGCCTTAGTTGGCGCCTGCCAGTTCAGATTCTTTCTTTCTTTTTTTTTTTGCTTTTTTTCATTTAAAAAAAAGACATGTTCGTTACGCTACCGATAAAACGTTTTCAGCATTCGTGCTGACCTCGTTTGTACATATTCAATATCCGCTATAGTCTTATCTGGTACGTATCCTGTGCACTTGAAGAATACCAGGGTATGAATCACAGGATTGTTTTGCTTTTGTGGACTGACTGCATCGCCCCCAGTATGAATCTGTCTCTGCCACCTGCTTTAGCTACGACTAAGCCTATCTGAGCATTTTATTTTATATTCCTATAAACGGTTACAGACTGTTTCTCTTGCTTTCAAGACATGTGAGCGGCATGAACCGCGTTTTGCATGGCCTATGTTTTCGGAACCCACACCAGTTCTATTGTCATTGTTATTATTATTACAATTCTTCAACATTTACGCCCCCACCCCTTTCCAAACAGAGTACGGGCTGGCACTGACCAAATTTCTGCTCTTCAGCCCTTGAATTACATAATTTGCAATTTCAGTTTGGAGATTTAAGAATGTAAAGTAGGTGATATTTGTGCCCACGATGATGGTGATGCTCGGCCTGCGTGCACTCTCAGAAGTGGTTCCGTAGAGATACTTTTGGATGTACTTGACTGACCGAAGACGACGCAGAGACTGTGAAACAGAAGTTTTCTGCGTAATATTGTCGTGCTAAAGGGCGTAACTTCTGTGTTAAATCAGAAGGTTATTAAAAGACTACGCTCGTAAATTTTAACTATACGGGAAGTTTAATAAATGAGAATTTCTGTTAACAACTGTAAACCGTATTAATCAAATGCTGAACTGTAGTTTGCTCTTCTTGATCTAAAGGAGAGACTAAGAGTTTAAGCAATCGACTGACGTTTAAACACACAGAAGTTGACCGATTATATTTGCCATTCGCACGTTTTAGGTGTTGTGTGTGTGTAAGTGTGTGCGTGGAATGAAATAATTAAGCGTGCTCTGATAAAATCAGCTTGGAACAGGAGTGTACTGTTGACTTTATTAACTTTGTTCTAGAATAACTGGACATCAAATTCCCAACACAGCATACGTCTTTGACTATTGAAATTTTCAGCATGTCACCAAAGGTCGAACGGTGGACTTCCAGCGCAAACATTGTCGTGCTACAAATTAATCTGCTGCTTACAGATATTAAACATTGGAGACACGCCATTACTGAGCTCTTGTATGGAGGAAGAAGTAGAGTTTGTTGCATCATCAACCAGGCGAAGTCATTCCCAAGTGTGTCTCCTCCGACATATATCTCGTCTTCGACGGAACTCAACGGTAACAAGAAAAGACTGTACAGCTATTGAGAACTTTGTACATCACTGAAGTAGAATCAAAACTAAAGATAGTAAATGAATAAAAAGGTTATCACTTTCGGGAATGGCCTAAGTTGTAATTAAACATAAAAAATAACTCATCTGTTTTAGAACGTTAAGTAATGCAATCACCAACTTCTGCAGAGAGCGAAGTATTTGACTCGACAACTTGGCAATAGCATTCGGGAAACCATTCAAACTACGTAGCGTTGTAGTATCATTTATCATTTAATACACAGAGCAGAAAACATTTAATATTTATCAAGTATTTTTGAAGTGCCAGTTATACACTCCTGGAAATGGAAAAAAGAACACATTGACACCGGTGTGTCAGACCCACCATACTTGCTCCGGACACTGCGAGAGGGCTGTACAAGCAATGATCACACGCACGGCACAGCGGACACACCAGGAACCGCGGTGTTGGCCGTCGAATGGCGCTAGCTGCGCAGCATTTGTGCACCGCCGCCGTCAGTGTCAGCCAGTTTGCCGTGGCATACGGAGCTCCATCGCAGTCTTTAACACTGGTAGCATGCCGCGACAGCGTGGACGTGAACCGTATGTGCAGTTGACGGACTTTGAGCGAGGGCGTATAGTGGGCATGCGGGAGGCCGGGTGGACGTACCGCCGAATTGCTCAACACGTGGGGCGTGAGGTCTCCACAGTACATCGATGTTGTCACCAGTGGTCGGCGGAAGGTGCACGTGCCCGTCGACCTGGGACCGGACCGCAGCGACGCACGGATGCACGCCAAGACCGTAGGATCCTACGCAGTGCCGTAGGGGACCGCACCGCCACTTCCCAGCAAATTAGGGACACTGTTGCTCCTGGGGTATCGGCGAGGACCATTCGCAACCGTCTCCATGAAGCTGGGCTACGGTCCCGCACACCGTTAGGCCGTCTTCCGCTCACGCCCCAACATCGTGCAGCCCACCTCCAGTGGTGTCGCGACAGGCGTGAATGGAGGGACGAATGGAGACGTGTCGTCTTCAGCGATGAGAGTCGCTTCTGCCTTGGTGCCAATGATGGTCGTATGCGTGTTTGGCGCCGTGCAGGTGAGCGCCACAATCAGGACTGCATACGACCGAGGCACACAGGGCCAACACCCGGCATCATGGTGTGGGGAGCGATCTCCTACACTGGCCGTACACCACTGGTGATCGTCGAGGGGACACTGAATAGTGCACGGTACATCCAAACCGTCATCGAACCCATCGTTCTACCATTCCTAGACCGGCAAGGGAACTTGCTGTTCCAACAGGACAATGCACGTCCGCATGTATCCCGTGCCACCCAACGTGCTCTAGAAGGTGTAAGTCAACTACCCTGGCCAGCAAGATCTCCGGATCTGTCCCCCATTGAGCATGTTTGGGACTGGATGAAGCCTCGTCTCACGCGGTCTGCACGTCTAGCACGAACGCTGGTCCAACTGAGGCGCCAGGTGGAAATGGCATGGCAAGCCGTTCCACAGGACTACATCCAGCATCTCTACGATCGTCTCCATGGGAGAATAGCAGCCTGCATTGCTGCGAAAGGTGGATACACACTGTATTAGTGCCGACATTGTGCATGCTCTGTTGCCTGTGTCTATGTGCCTGTGGTTCTGTCAGTGTGATCATGTGATGTATCTGACCCCAGGAATGTGTCAATAAAGTTTCCCCTTCCTGGGACAATGTATTCACGGTGTTCTTATTTCAATTTCCAGGAGTGAAGAATGTCCTACAGTATTACTTCTCGCTGTCGTGCCCTAACACAATCATTATACTAGGAAGCGTCCCAATCACGCCTGAGTTCCTTAATAGCTTACATCATTAATGTTTGTTTATATATGGCACGCTATTGGAATATTTTCTGTGTAATATGCTTGAGAGAAAGCCTAAGTCTTGTGAGTATGTCAGTTACGCTCAACTCTAACGGAAGTGTTTCCAGCACTACACATTGTTGCTGAGAGGCTACTTGGCGCAGGCTTTGCTTCGGTCGTCATAACCAACTGGATAGCAAGTACATTCGGAGACAGCAACAAAATAGCAGAGTTACAGTGCATTATGAGGATGACATCAGGTAGGGCCATGGTGATCGTAAGCACGGATTGGGATGTAGGAAGTATTGGAGTGGATGTTACTTGGGAAAGGAAGTGTTATGTCTGTTAGATAAGGAGACGATGGGTGTCACGTACACTACTGGCCATTAAAATTGGTGCACCACGAAGATGACGTGCTACAGACGCGAAATTTAACCGACAGGAAGAAGATGCTGTGATACGCAAATTATTAGCTATTCCGAGCATTCACACAAGGCTGGCGTCGTTGGCGACACCTACAACGTGCTTTGACGAGGAAAGTTTCCAACCGATTTCTCATACACAAACAGCAGTTGACCGGCGTTGCCTGGTGAAACGTTGTTGTGATGTCTCGTGTAAGGAGGAGAAATGCGTACCATCACGTTTCCGACTTTGATAAAGGTCGGATTGTAGCCTATCGCTATTGCGGTTTATCGTATAGCGACACTGTTGCTCGTGTTGGCCGAGATCCAATGACTGCTAGCAGAATATGGAATCGGTGGGTTCAAGAGGGTAATATGGAACGCCGTGCTGGATCCCAACGGCTTCGTATCACTAGCAGTCGAGATGACAGGTATCTTATCCTCGTGGCTGTAACGGATCGTGCAGCCACGTCTCGATCCCTGAGTCAACAGATGGGGACGTTTGCAAGACAACAACCATCTGCACGAACAGTTCGACGACGTTTGCAGCAGCATGGCCTATCAGCTTGGAGACCATGGCTGCGGTTACCCTTGACGCTGCATCACAGACAGGAGCGCCTGCGATGGTGTACTCAACGACGAACCTGGGTGCACGAATGGTAAAACGTCATTTTTTCGGATGAATCCAGGTTCTGTTTACAGCATCATGATGGTCGCATCCGTGTTTGGCGACATCGCGGTGAATGCACATGGGAAGCGTGTATTCGTCATCGCCATACTGGCGTATCACCCAGCGTGATGGTAAGGGGTGTCATTGGTTACACGTCTCGGTCACCTCTTGTTCGCATTGACGGCACTTTGAACAGTGGACATTACATTTCAGATGTTTTACGACCCGTGGCTCTACCCTTCATTCGATCCCAGCGAAACCTTACATTTCAGCCGGATAATGCACGACCGTATGTTGCAGGTCCTGTACGGGCGTTTCTGGATACAGAAAATGTTCAACTGTTGCACTGGCCAGCACATTCTCCAGATCTCTCACCTATTGAAAACGTCTGGTCAATGGTAGCAGAGCAACTGGCTCGTCACAATACGTCAGTCACTACTCTTGATGAACTGTGGTATCGTGTGAAGCTGCATGGGCAGCTGTACCTGTACACACCATCCAAGCTCTGTTTGACTCAATGCCCAGGCGTATCAAGGCCGTTATTATGGCAAGAGGTGGTTGTTCTGGGTACTGATTTCTCAGGATCTATGCACCCAAATTGCGTGAAAATGTAATCACATGTCAGTTCTAGTATAATATATCCGTCCAATGAATACCCGTTTATCATTTGCATTTCTTCTTGGTGTAGCAATTTTAATGGCCAGTAGTGTAGATGTTACCCACAACGCCAAGGATTTGTTGGAGCCCTCATTTGGGATGGGGAGATTAGGCTACGGTTGGAAGGATCTGGTGCATTGTGCTCAGGGAGGTAATGGCGATGAAAATTACATTGGGATAACTGTTGCACTGGCCAGCACATTCTCCAGATCTCTCACCAATTGAAAACGTCTGGTCAATGGTAGCCGAGCAACTGACTCGTCACAATACGTCAGTCACTACTCTTGATGAACTGTGGTATCGTGTGAAGCTGCATGGGCAGCTGTACCTGTACACACCATCCAAGCTCTGTTTGACTCAATGCCCAGGCGTATCAAGGCCGTTATTATGGCAAGAGGTGGTTGTTCTGGGTACTGATTTCTCAGGATCTATGCACCCAAATTGCGTGAAAATGTAATCACATGTCAGTTCTAGTATAATATATGCGTCCAATGAATACTCGTTTATCATTTGCATTTCTTCTTGGTGTAGCAATTTTAATGGCCAGTAGTGTAGATGTTACCCACAACGCCAAGGATTTGTTGGAGCCCTCATTTGGGATGGGGAGATTAGGCTACGGTTGGAAGGATCGGGTGCATTGTGCTCAGGGAGGTAATGGAGATGAAAATTAGATTGGGATATAGCATGTAGTGCCTGGAAATGAAAGGGAAGTTAGATGTGTTCATGCAGGAGCGATAACAATCAAAGTTTCTCATGGAGGCTACAGGCAGTTGGAACTCAGGTTTACAGGAGATGCAGATGAGGCCAAGGCGTTCTAGGTTTTTGCGGTGTGGGAACTTTGTGAGCTCATTCAGGATATGAATGGGAGAAGCTATCCATGATGGCTGGCCTGGAGCAGTTTATTCGACATATCTCCTTACATTTGAGCTCAGAATATTTTCTATTATTGTACAACAGATGGGAGCCATTGACAAAGCTTTCGACGATTACCACCATCGTCATTGTCAAGAAAGATGGACTGTCGTGACTCCTGCCGGGCTGGCCCAATTCAGCCCACAGACAGCTTTTGATTGCATGAAAATTACGTAATGCTGCCATAATTAGCGTCAATGTGTTTACCACCGCTCTTGCACGATGCAGTGAATTTCTGTTTCTTCTCAAAGTCGAAAGGTCGTTTCCATGCACCGTTAAGATTACCCCACTGACTCCGTTGAAATTATACTCACAAATTCTTATTTCCATCGCTCATTTAATAACAAAATCCCAATTTAGGGCATTTTGTGTCTGTTTTCGAGGTTGTTTTCAGCAACTGCTGATTTCTCAAGTCAGCAAATTTTAATTTGTCGTTGATACTCTACACAGCGGTCGGAAACGATGTAGTTGCTTCTACACTCACAAGGGATTTTGTATATCCCAGGGACCGTGATGCCGATGCTGCCCTCAACTGGGTTCTGGACTTCCCTTATAGTCTTAACAAACTCCTCGTCCAGGTCCAGGGGAACTCAACGGGCCGCCGTCTCATCCTCCGTTTTGCAGTGTATGCTGATGCGGTAGAGGGGGACGTGTCGACAGCACACGGCTCTCCCGGCAGTTTAGCAATCAATTCTGCCCACTCAGCTACGTAGGCGGGCATCTTCATATTTTTAGGTGGTCGGAAATTAGGTCTTATTTCTCGTCTTCATGGAACTCTGCCTCTTTTGCTAGATGTTGTACTGCAATACAGTCGGTCTATCATCAGTTGATTGTTCCGTATTTTCACGTTTCTGTTTCTTTGGAGGGACCAACTTTATATCTCATGACCTTTGGCCACTCTTCAGAACATATACTTCAGATGGTTAATTTCGGAATCTAGGTGGTCCTCGCCGGAAACAGTCGTTGCTCTATACGTCAATAAATTTAAAACAGTTCTTTTCTAGATTGGATGGTAAAGAAATAAACCAATGTACTTCACTTTGTGGTACACAGAGTGGCCGAGAGATGCCCATCTGATTATCGTTGTACCAAAACATTGGCAGCTTTTCTTCTTTCTCTGTTCTGATAGTCAACTTGATGTATGGGTGCACGCTAATCACGTGTTTAAGGAGTTCGGGAGCTCTGACTCCATAGGACCACACCATAAATGTGTCGTCAACATAACGATAAAATGATGGGCGAAATGTAGCAAAATTTAATGCACGTTACTCAAAATGTTCCCAGAAACGCTGAGACAATAGAGAACCTATAGCTATTCTGTCCATCATTTCATAAACTTTAAAAGCTAGGTAATAATAAAGTGGTCATCATAGCAGGCTGGAACAACTTTATTTTTTCAGGAAGAAAGTGCTCTACCAACAGTTTCATTGTGCCCTTGACAGAAACCTTAGTATATAGAAATACCACATCCAGATGGACTAAAATATCGTTTAGGTGAACCTGATCTTCTCAATGAACAATCAGAATTTTTAATGTGATGTCCACAGTGGCCATATATGGAATTCATTAACCTAATTAGATATTTGGGTTGCTTGTAGGTGGGAGAACCGATAGCACTAACAATAGATTTCAATAGTACACCTTCTTTCTGAATTTTTGGTAATCCTTATGGTCTGGGAGGTCTAGGACGTAGAGCTCTTTACTGTTACTAAGAAATGTGGGAAGAAGTCCGAGAATCGATAAAAATTACAAAAGTGGTTGTATGTAAGTACGTATGTATGTATATGTGCACGTATGTATGCATGTATACTGCAAATCTCGTCCTAAACCACTGAATCTATTTCAACTAATCCTGGTGCACATCTCAGTTACTGTCTGAAAATAATCACTGTGATGGTAAGAACCACCTACCTGTCAAAGTGGTGGTGGTGGAAGTGAAAAAAAGCGTATGTCACAACGTACAAATAGATTATATTCATCCAGTATTTGAGATGAGAGTACTTTAGTGTCTTGCAACAAACATTACACACGATTTGAAACATTTACAAAACTTTTTCTCGCTCAGATCCCCACAGAATAATGGAATGAAAAAAGTTTATCGCTTACTAATTCTTTCTGTTCATGCAGTAAAACTGCCACATCAGGCATGATCTTTTAATTTAATACTTCTATACTAATAGCTCTATTTGTAACAGACTTTGCAGACAGTATTTACGTACACTATTGTATGTACCTGCAAAAACATATCATTGTATGAGATGTAGTTTAGGAAACATGAAGTCATAGATACGGAGACGCAGGAAAAACTACGGCATCAGGCAAGAAGTTTTAACTTATTACTTTTTTACGACTAACTCCGTTTGCTACACATTTCGCAGACAGTGTCCACATATACCTATGGATGTTTCTGCGAAATGATACACGGTTCAGGCGATATGATGTCATAAACACTAAGCTACGTGAAAATGAAATTGCAGACGAAGTTCAGTAGAGATACAGGTGAAGTACGTTTACAGATATTTGTGAAATAGTTAAATATATACGAAATGTACGTGAGATGTGTGTATGTGGGCAAATCTGAGGGCAGAAAACTCCTTCTGACCCCGTGGACAGATTTCAACTATACTTGGCACACATATTACTATCTGGAAGAGGTAAGAACAGCATTCGGTCCTTTTTTTATTGTGTAGCGTATGGCTTAAAGAATTATATTTTAGAAGTACATACAATTATGCTGATGTAAGATAAAATAATAGGAATCAGTCCAGGCATATATATATATATATATATATATATATATATATATATATATATATATATATATATATGAATTTTCGTTTTGGGCAGTCATGCGTAATGTGCTCCAGGTTGGTTTTGATGTTCCGGACTCGTAGTGATCATCACTGGTAATTCTACACTTGTGTAGCCTCCCTTTGGTCACGGCGTGTCCAGTGCTGATACGGTTGTGGGAGCTCCATATTTTTATTGGTTGAGTCGCACCCGGGAGTTGGATGTTCAGATCTGTATTGCCAAACTTCTTATGACCATGGAAGGATGTCCACTGATTTCCCCATTCATCTCATAGATTATATCTTTCTGGGGCGGGATGGCCAGTGTTTACCCAGACTGGATTTCTAGATTTTAATCGAGTGAGTGACGATCTGTTCGGTGTTCCATGAATAGGTAAGTCTCTGGTTCTTTTGAGTTTCATCCATTCATGTGTTACTGCTTTTTGTCTTCGGAGGTTTGGAGGGGCAACATTGGCGAATGCTAACAACCATGGTGTTGGTGTAGATTTTATGAGGTCCTGTCATGATCATTATCTCATCATTTTGTTGAAGTGGCTACTTCTACTCCGAAAAGGAGAACAGTATTCGGCGACAGGTTATCAAAAGTCCTTGTGCTGTAGTTCTTAACGTGGTTGCATTGGATCCCTAGCTAGGACGGGGTGACAGCGTGGAGAGAGAAAGGGGGGGGGGAAGAGATCAACAGATAGAGAGGGGGGAAGGAGAGAATTGAACACAGATGTGGGGGAGGAGAAGTTGTACTGGGAGAGGGGGATGTGAAACGAACAGAGAAAGGAAAGAGGAGAAGTGGATGAAGAGAGGAGGGGAGGAGATGGACAGAGAAAGGAAAGACGAGGCGACGAACAGAGAGAGCAGGGGGGAGGAGATGTTCAGATCCAACATTAGTACTGTCCTGCTTGACACAGTTACATCTTTCAAACATACAGCTGTAACGTTGCAAATCAGTATGAAATGGAACGAGCATTTGAGGATTGAGATAGGGAAAGCTTATGGTCGACTTGAGTTTATTGGGAGAATTTTAAGGAACTGTGGTTCATCTATAAAGGAGACCACATACAGGACGCTAGTGATACCTATTCTTGAGTACTGCTAGATTGTTTGGTATTCGCACCAGATCTGATTAAAGGAGGACATTGAAGCGCTTCAGAGGCAAGCCTGTAGATTTGTTACTGGTAGCTTTGAACAACACGCAAGTGTTATGTAGATGTTTAGGGAACCTCTGGAAGGAAAGCGGCGTTCTTTTCGAGAAACACTAATGAGAGGACTGGCATTTGAAGCTGACTGCAGAAAGATTCTACTGCCAGTATCATAAAATTCGTGTAAGGACCACGAGGCGTATAGACAGGCACTTCCCCTCGCTCTATCTGCGAGTGGGACAAAGGAAACGTCTGGTAGTGGTATGGTTACCATCCACCTTGCACTTTACAGTGGCTTTCAGAGTACTGATGTAGAAGTAGATGTAGATGTAGAGAACAGAGGGGAGGAGCAACTGGACAGAGAGGGAAGAGGAGGTTCAAAATGGTTCAAATAGCTCTGAGCACTATGCGACTTAACTTCTGAGGTCATCAGTCGCCTAGAACTTAGAACTAATTAAACCTAACTAACCTAAGGACATCACACACATCCATGCCCGAGGCAGGATTCGAACCTGCGACTGTAGCGGTCGCTCGGTTCCAGACTGTAGCGCCTAGAACCGCACGGCCACTCCGGCCGGCGGAAGAGGAGGGAATGGACAGAGAAAGGAGGAGGAAGGACACAGACAAGGTAGGTGGAAATGGACTGAAAAACGAAGAGGAGATGGACAGAGAAAGGAAAGAGGAGGTGTGTGTGTTTGTGAGAGAGAGAGAGAGAGAGAGAGAGAGAGAGAGGACGGGGGAGGATAAGATGGACAGAGGGAGAGGGGAGGAGGAAATGGAGAGGAGAAGATGAAGAAAGGGGAGCAGGAGATGGCAAGAGAGGGAAAGAGCAGGTGCAGAGAATGGGGAGGAGCAGATGAAGAGCGATAGGGTAAGTAGCAGATGGACAGACAGAGGGGCAGCAGGAGATGGAAAGAGAGGTGGGGCAAGGAGAGGAGGGGGAAGGAGACGGACAGAGAGGGGAAGGGCGAGATGTGGCAATAGAACTGGAAGAATTACACACCTGGACAACGTTAGGCACCAGAAAAAAGAGGGATGAAAATTAGCAGGACAAAGTCAGAATATTTAGCACTGAAGGATGTGCAGATGAGGTCTTGCAAGATCCAGGATGATGAGCTGAAATCGGTCTGCAAATTTTTATACCTGTGGTCGTACATACAGAGGGGTGGAAAACTAGAAAGCGAGATACAACACCGAATAAATTGCAATTGGAACAACTGGAGGAAAATGAGTGGAGTGTTGTGTGACAAGAAGGTGAGGATTGGGTTAAAAGGGAAACTGTACAAGTCGGTGGTAAGGCCTGCTTGATATACAGGGCAGCAGAGACATGGTCAAGCACAGTAGCCCAGGAAAGGAAGATGGAAGTGGGGGAAATGAGGATGCTGAGGAGGATGTGTGGGTTAACAAGGAAGGACAGGATTAGAAATGTATTTGTTAGAGGAGCTGTGAAAGTGGGACCCACAGGGAAAAAGACACAAGAGAGTAGACTAAGGTGGTACGGACACTTACAGAGAAATAGGGAAGAGTATATCGGAAACAGAGTTGAAGATTGAAGGAGCCAGAAGGAGAGGAAGACCGCGAAGATGAGGTGGAAGGATCCGGGGACCTAAGGGAGAAAAGATGAAAGAAGGAAGAGGCAATGGATAGAGTACTATCGAGGAGAAGGACCCAGAAGAGTAACGGTGACCCTACGTGACGTGGGACAAGGCGACGATAAAGAAGAAGAAAAAGAAAGAAGAAGAAGACAACGTCAGGTACTCAGTATTTTACAAAAGAGTGTCGTCGCGAAAAATTCCGTTCTCAGTGGACGGTGTTTTGGCTTCACGGGTGTTACCTGTGCTGACCCTGTTCGTTCCAGACAGGTGATGTAGCCAGCGACACCAGCACTACGCGTCAAGACAAGAGGCGACCGCAGCAACCCGACATGGCAAAAGCTGCGACAGGCGGTCGAAGAGGCGCCGGCCGCGGTCGCGGCTGGGGATTTGTTTTGGTGGCGGCGTGTCGTGTGCTGCGGCGCAGCGTGCCGTGGCCGGCAGGGGCATCCGCGGGGGGTGGAGTGGGCAGAGACGGCGGCGACAGCAGCGCCGGCCGGCGGGTGGTGGGGGAGGGAGGCGGGCCGCCCGCACCCCGGCGCGTCACAGTGCTGCCACGGCCGCACCGCCGAGCGGACCCACGCCGCGCGCGCTCCACGCCGCAGCACAACAGGTAGGCACGCCGGCGACTGGTGGGCGGCGCGCGCCTCTCTCTCTCGCTGTCTCCGCCCTTTAGGGGCGTACTGTGCTCTACATCTGCTGTCATCGCGTAAGCAGCTTTGCCTGAAGCATGTCATGCACACGATATTGTTATGGAAGAGAAATCCAAACAACTGCCACTTTTACTTTCTTCCGCGACGCGTTTCGCCAGCTTAAACCCTCTTTTTCCAGGTGCACCAAAGCTTTACATCCTTTCTCTCTCCCCCCCTCTTTTTTTGCTGATTGTAATGAGAAGAAGTTGCTTCATTTCGAAAGCGTCCCAGCAAAAAACACATTGCACATCGTCGTATACACTTACACTTGTTTTGATATGATTCTTCGTGCAGAGAACCTTGCTACGGTTCAGCTGTTTTCCATTAATGTACTGTTACTGGATAATCCATTCGCCTGTTTCGTTGATGGTATTTATTTCACCCGATCGATTTTAAAATTACAGAATTTTATCTTCTGACGTACTTGCAGTCCAATTGAAATGAAACACTCAAGTACTTAAAGTGAGCTACAAATTTCTTCGATCTTCCTAGCTCGCTTAGTTGGACAGGCATGAATCTTCGGCTATTGCGTGATTGGCCTTCGTATTGCGTGCTCGTAAGAAATGGCGTTTTTACACTTACAGCAGGCACTACTGATCTTCGACAAGTTAGGTTTTGCATCACTGTATGTACTCAACGTTTCTGTCCAGTTGGATACAACTACAAACACGTCTAAAGGCGAAATTGACTAATTTCGAAAACGGTCATGTGAATTAAATACCATAACAGTACATTAACACATTTACGAACCATTGAGTATCATGTATTTTATCAACATGTAAGCCTTCGAAACGCGTCGTGCAGGGAAATGAAAGACAGGTAATTTTTAATTTTTTTATATAACATAAACAAATTTCCAAATCACAGTCCAATATGGACGAAATAAGGTAATGATGTCGTTGTTACACAATACAAATGTGTTGTTACGTACATCTGTGTAATTCTGGTTAATTGATTACACAGAAAAACTCATGTCAGATGGAACACGCGTTTGCAACTAACCATCAAAACACACTTTCCAGTATTTCAATCATCCTCCCCGTAGACTTGCTGCAAGTGTATACGGATTCCGCACATATCGCTTGGTTTATAAAAAGTTTTTACGATTTACGACGTACTTGTTGCGCTAGGTATATGAGGTACCATATGTAATATGACACTACGAGAGAAGGCCAGAGATTGTGTTGACGTTGTTATGTAATCCAGTCCAAAACTAGTGGACTGTGTACATAGTAAAACCAAGGTCAAGCAAGATACGTATCCGTCAATAACAACCAAAATAAGCTTTCCCAAAGTCTCTTTCATCTCCCCTATCTATTGCAGGTTTGTAGAGACGTTCTTAATAAGGCTTAGTTTCCAAAGAGTTTTATTTTAAGACTTTCATACAATCTCAGCATTTAAGTTGACTATCAAGGAATTTTGTACGCGCTTCTATTACACAATTTTTATAACAAATTAACTTGCATGGCCATCGTCCGCAGCAAGCTCAGAAATTTTTGTTCTGTAAACAAAAACCGCCTATTTCTTGCTGCAATGTATTTTCTTTGTTCCAGAGCCCTTTCGCCTTTTACTTTAAGGCATCTTCAGGGGAATCTAGAATGACACAGTTTTGTTTCTATATGCGATATTTGTAGATTATAAAACAGTTCACTTTTTGTTTTTTACGTAAATAAGTAATTCGAGTTTTTGGCTGGCCGAAAAGTCGAATACCTTTAAGTAATCGCTTATTTACGTAAAAAAAACAAGACGCGAACTGTTTTATAATCTACATATCGCATGTAAAAACAAAATGTCATTCTAGATTCCACTGAAGACGTCTAAAAGTAAAAGGCGCAACGGTTCTGCAAGAAATAAAATACGCTGCAGCAAGAAAAACGCGGTTTTTATTTACAAAACGAAAACAACTTTTATGTTTAAGATTCTGTGCAGCAGCAAACTTTTCGCCGTCGTACATATCATACAGTATTCAGTCGCCACCAATACCTGCTGCCTCCACATATTAAAAGTGTACCGTGTAGCTACTGTCACTGCGTAACAGGTCTTAACTGAAGCGTTTCATACACACGACGTTGTTAGTAAAAGTAGGCTAAAGCTACCACAAGGTTGGTTTAACCACCACTGTGCTTTGCTAGGCGTAGTCCTACTGCACGTAATATGCCGTTGCCTTCCCTCGACTTTTGACCTATTATTACCCAGCCACTGATAGGGACACCTACAATATTTGACGTAAATTCCGAAACACTGTACAACTTGACATTTTTCACATTAAAAAATGTTGCCGAATAAGTAACAGATAAAAATCGTTGGGCCTTCGAGGTTTGAACCTCTGACTTTTGGATTGTTAGTCCTGCAAGATAAATTTATCTGAGTAACATGACACTACGACAAGAAGACAGATATTCATCGTGTGCGTGTGTGTTTGTGTGTGCACGTGCGTGCGTTCGTGCGTGAGTGGGTGCGCGCGTGCATATGTGCCTTGTTATAGTTAATTCTACTCAGATGTTTATATAAGAAAAAAATTTGAATTCAAATAAAATAGTCGTTCGTCACTAAGAATCAAAAACAAACTTTCTCAACAAGTTTGCTGACAAGGCCATTTCCGATAAGAAGTATGTGATATTCCTTATTGAAGTTCAAACACTTTATACTTGTTGCAGTATAATATTTACGTTTGGACTCATTTCTTATTTTATATTAAAGGTTCATCTATGGATTTAAAAAAAAAAGTTTCTTGTTATGTGTCCTGCAAAAACCTGCTCTTCCACACATTGTAATCTGTGACAAGATGACAGGAAACGCAAATTTTGGCAGTACACAATAGGACAAAAAAATATAATTAAATTAAATTCACTGAAGACACCTTTAATATAAAAAGATAAGTGAGTGTCATCAGGAAAGATTGTACTGCAGGACGAAAAAGGCGTTTTGATTTACAAAAGGAAAACTTTCCCAATTTCCAAGGGTTGTCTCCGTAGAACTGTTCACGGTTTACACAAATCCCGCACATAGCGCTTAGTTTCTAACACGTTTCATTTTACCGTTTATGACATCGTTGTGTGTGTGTGTGTGTGTGTGTGTGTGTGTGTGTGTGTGTGTGTTCTACGAAACTGTATCAAATTATTGTTGACTGCTAATGCGGGGTGTTCCAGAACAAATGTTAAAGATTCAGGGGTATCACAGGAACGATGTCTCGAAGCAAAAACGTCTAGTAAACATGGGTTCCGCAATGCATACCTTATGAGCTGTGAGTACTTATTCATCTACGCTATTGTGAAACCTCTCGGCTACTGAACACGTGTTCATAACTCTTATGGTATGCATTTTAGAACCCATGTTTACCAAATAGTTTTTTTCTTGTTTTTATCCATAATATCTTCTCCTAAAATATGGAAAGCAAAGAGCTTCCAGTAAAAGAGATTTGCTTCGCAGTATGAGATGGAGAAGTACTCTTAGCTGTAGTTTGCGTTTTAGAATCCATGTTTACTTGACTTTTTTGCTTAGAATGATCGATTCTGTCATATCCGTGAACATTAACAATTTCACCCTGTACGGTCACTATGAATTAAAACAAATTTTACGCCGTTTGATTATTCTAACTCTACAGCTGTAGCAGACCTATTGTGACACCACTCACAAGGACTAGTATCCATCTCATTTTATTTTACGATTGTCCCTGTGCGTTCTCGGAATGGAGAGTATCAGTTGAGCTATTTCTTTTTGCAGGACTCGACCGCAGAACTTTTATGTTTATCTTTCTTTGGAGCTGCGAAAGTTAAAATGGTTTCAGTCTTCTTATTTCTTGGTGAGTCAGTTATGTTGAGAGAACATTTATATTTAGTACACTGACATTCTTTGCAATATTTCAAAGCATTCCTTTGAGAAACAGTTTTGGGCTCAAATAAAAAGTATTTTTAACTAGTCTCAGTTCAACGTTTTGTTGGTCTTATTCATAATTTTTTTATATTGAGACGTTCATCAATATAAAAAACTGAAATTTTGCAACCTAAGTCCCTAATGAAGCATTATTACAAAAATTGCAGTCTCATGTTACACCAGTTTTTCCTATGCTAGCAAACGTATGACGTTCATGGCTCCAAGCACATTGCGTTAATAGAGATTATACTTTGTTAAAAGTGTATGGTATTGTCAGTGAATAGTATTCATTAATTTTAACCATCAGTGATGGTCGAAAAATATCCAGTAAGGATGTAGAGCCTTTTCAACTATCCTTGTGTACAACTGGTCTAGTTACCTAGCGATGAGACATATCTCATAAGTTAAAAAAAAATTTAGTATGTGTGTGTTCCCATAACACAAATCTATATACTATGGCAGATTCCTGCGCCAGTGATTCAGCAATTACTAGTGGCACATTGCAACTTCATAAAGGAAGGAGTCTGATGAGAAACGAGCTATTACATTCGATTACGTTAAATCAGGCTAATCATGAAATTTTCTTTATTGGATTTGCGTAATCTATTGCTTCTCTGAGTTTAACTTTAAAGTACGTCACACGCTTCCCTTCCTTTCTCTCTGCGATGTCGAACGCGTTCTTTCCCGCATTTCATTGAGCATATGACTATTGTTATTTAGAAGTTATTTGGTGTATGGCGATGGTTAATGATGATGGTAGTACTTGCTATTCCGTCTGGTATAACTTCAGTAGTTAATTCAGAGACTCATGATTATCATGGAAACAGTTCTTTACTGTTGTGCAACATGACGCATTTCTGCCCTGACCTACTATGTAGGTGCTGTTTGCTGACATAGACGACAGTACCATAAGAGAGATGTAATTCTACTTTTTATCCAATTAACACTAACGTGTTTATTTCTGTGGCTCGTAATGTTTATTATGTACTAATCCGAACTGAGATATTTATTTCTGTTATTGTTGTTCAAATTCCATCTGTACGGTGCCCAGGTGAATCCTCATAGCTTGATGAACTATCAACTATGACTTGTTTATTGGATCTGGTTTGGAAAAGTGAGATAAAAATCAAATACTTTACTCGGTTACTGCTGGCTATTATGACAGCACGTAACAGTGTAATCAGTGATGTAGCACATTAACGTGCTAAGCCGACTTTTCGACAGACGCGAGATGTAGGCCTATATTGTCTGTAAATGCTACGTATAAGCAGGCTATAACAATGGATTAAAAATCATAACGACGGTTGTCAAAATAACACTGTGATATCGCTTCATAGAACATATGAACATATTTGAATATAACTTAGGTTGCTAATAGTTCATAAAAAATAGTTTTTCTCTGTTTTCCTACAAGATATAGGGCATACTTTCGTTTATATTTACCCGAGAGAATTACCCTGCAAATTAACATAGTCTTTTATTTTCTCAAGTCGCGCGCACACGTATTTTATATATTGGCGTAATAAGTGGAAAAAATTGAAATCGTTTTCCGATCCCAGCCTCTATGAAATGTTATAGCAATAACATGTAGGCGAATTGCTGAATTCTTACCCTTCGTCCACACATGATGCCAACGTTGGCGCCAAGATTGGCCAATATTTATGGGATAGCATCCAAACATTGGAACCAACATTCACTTGAATTCATGTACTTAAACATGTCTGATCCACAAATTGCGGCCGGTGCATTTGCGATTTTGCGAGTGAATAATATTGCTCCACTTTCCTGAGATATTTCAAAAAAATCAACATGGAGATAAATGCGGTGACGATGAACGAGCGAACGAACGAACAATCGGACGAACGAATAAGCAAGCAAACTCGGTTTCTAAAAGGCAGAGAGAGAGAGAGAGAGAGAGAGAGAGAGAGAGAGAGAGAGAGAGAAACAACGTTTGTACAAATGTGTAGTCGGCGTATCGATATTGGCACAACGGCCTTTGATGTTTGGTCGCAATACCGACAAGTAGCGGAGTCGTACCAACATATGTTCCATTGCTGTTTCATCGATCCACACGTTGGCGCCAAAGTTGGCCCCAAAGTGTGAACCGAGCCTTAGCTTTAGCAGCAGAGCAGCGTTGCGTGTAAGTTAAACACGGGCTGCTGCTGCAACGTTTCCCTATGTATGACACGTCGTGATAAATCTCAAAATATGCGTGCTCGTTGGTGCGCCGTTCGCCCTCCCAGCATCGGCAAGTGGCTCATCTGATACCAGTCGCTGCATTAACTTCAAGCAGCATTCAAACGAGTGTCAGCTAAAACTGGGTTAGCGCGTAAAAGGACTCCATTACGAACGCGCGCATTTGTTTCGGAACAACGGGGGGAGTTCTAGGCGGCCGACATCTTCCTCGGTGACGCTTTCCATTGCCATGCTATGGCATCAGCGATAAATTGTCGCTTTGGAGATTAAGTGTGCTTCGAGAAATAAGAGAGTAATAGATATTATCGCGAGAGGGGACAGTGCCGACTTGCAATCAACATACGTTATGTAAGAACCATGGCAACTGCAGTGAGTTCTGGTATCTAAATCGTGTGTGTGTGTGTGTGTGTGTGTGTGTGTGTGTGTGTGTGTGTGTTAAAGGCATCTAATAAAAATCGATTTTCTTGAAGCCGCCTCTCAGCTTTGCAGATCAAAGATTATTTTGATATGACGCACTTCTCAGTATAGCACTCATTCATTTTTTTTTCTACGAATAGAAGTACACTAGTAGAACTAATAACGTGTGTTTGCCTTATCAGACGTGGCGCTCAAGCTAATCTTAGATCGTATTTAAAATACAAAATTATTTCCTATAATTAGGCTCTGCTGTGTCGTTCTCGTCGGAAACTGAGTACAGTGAGATGTTCGAATACTTTAAGTTTAAAATTTTCATTTTACTCAACGTTTCAGATTTAGTATGAGTTCGGCAGATACAATTTAATTTCCATTAATCACAATAAAGATGAAAATATAAATAGAGCAAAACATACAAGGAAGTTACACGGAGTCGTCGTCTTGAACCTGTATCCTTTTACGCTCACGATAAACCCTTCAGTTATCCTGCGCGCCCGACAATTTTTCAGCCATTATTGTTGAAAACAGATGCGACTATAATTTCATTTCCCTCAACATTCTGTAACTAAATAAAACCACGAAATTTGCCTAGATTCAACAGGAAAAATAAAATTTTCTATCCTTCAACAACTAGCCTTGACACGGAGCTGAATGTTATTTCTTGGGTTCGTTGTGTAAATATTCACAGGAAAAGAAAATATTTGGGTTTGTTGTATGATTATTCAACAAAAAAGAAAATAAACCTGCGCTTTATATAATAGTACTAGCGGAGAAACCCGGCGTTGCTCAAGTATTTATTCATAGCTGTGCGCCGACGCCCGTATCATAGAGCGTTTGGCCGTGTGCTTAATGTTTGTAACGTAATATCTCTTGAACTACGTGTCGTACAGCGATAAAAGTTCGGAGATACGTTCAGCAGCACATGACGATGCTGTCTGCAAGATGTCTTGCGAATGGAGTTAGCAGCAATGAAGTAGTAAATTTCAATTTCATGCACGATGCTTCACGCATTTCACCCTTTATGACGTTATACCTCATGAACCGTGTGTCGTACAATGATATGTAGGTATATGCAGCGGCGTACGTGGATACTGTCTGCGAAATTTATCGCTAGTAGAGTAAGTAGCAAAGAAGTAATAAATTTCAACGTCATGCATGATGCGTCAGTTTTTCTCGCATGCTATTGCTCATGATGTCATATCTCCTGAACCATGTGTCGTAAAATTTTGCACCTACATTCAGTGACATATGTGTATACTGTCTGTAAAATGTGTTGCGAATACAATTAGTAGTAAAGAAGTAATAAATTATAACGCCATGCCTCATGCGGCACTTTTACTAAATGACTAGTGGAAAAGTAGTAACTGGTTAACATTTTCCTAGTTTTGTAGGGGTTGTCAGCGAGAAAAGAATTCTTAAAGGTTTGAATTTATGTGTGAAGTTTGTTGCAAGTAGCTAAGTGCTCTCTTCCCAAACTCTGAATGAGTAAGTTTTGGGAATTCACGTGTTGCGGGCTAAGCATCTTTTTGATCCTCATGTCTTCTGCTTTGATAGATAGGTGGTTCTAACCTCACACTCACTGTCGCCTGACAGTAAGGTACATGTGTAAAAGTCGGAGAAGCGCTGGGTAGCCGAGCGGTCTTAGGCGGCTTGTCACGGTTCGCGCGGCTCCCCTCGTCGGAGGTTCGAGTCCTTCCTCGGGCATGGGTGTTTGTGTGTTGTCCTTAGCGTAAGTTAGTTTAAGTTAGATTAAGTAGTGTGTAAGCTTAGGGATCGATGACCTCAACAGTTTGCTTCCATAACACCTTACCACAAATTTCCAAAATTTACTAAGTTTGGTTGAAATCGGCCCAGTGGTTTATGAGGAGATGTGGAAAACACACACACACACACACACATACACACACACACACACACACACACACACACACACTGAATATAGATTTCTATAATATGTATGGATTTATATTATTTGTTTCATAAACACTAGCCGTGGAGCGCATACTGTTTCCGGCACCTTTCTGTTACTGCTTCTGCAGTATTTGTCCACGGGACAAACCTTTCCGGTAAGTTATTACAGACTGCAAATCGTAACACTTCTGGCTTTTCTGAAGCATGTTTATTCTCTGTTAGACGACGAGGTATACTGAAGTCATAAATAATGTTGTAGCTACATCAAAAGGAAAGTATAACAAGAGCAATGAAGTGTAGCTGAATTAAATCTGATGGCGCTGAGCGAATCAAATTAGGAAATGAGGGGCTAAAAGTAGTAAACAAGTTCTGCTGTTTGGGCAACAAAATAATTGACCATAGCAGAAGTAAAGATGGTATAGCATGCAGAACGGCAAAAGCAAGAAACGCTTTTCTGAAGAAGAGATATAGAATGGAATAGAATCTATAGAAACGTGAGGCTGCAGAAGAGTAGATTGAGTGACTAATAAAGTGGTATTAATACAATTGGGGAGCAATGAACCATAGATTACGACTCAACGACTAGGATACATCACTAGCAATAAGGAACAGATAATTTAGATGTAGTTCGCAGTAGTTATACAGGGAGGAAGAGGCACGGGCAGGATAGGCTAGAGTAGAGACCTGTATCAACCAGTCTCGGAGATAACTACATCAACTGTCGCAATTGTACAGTGTTCGCCTAGTATAGGCAATAAGAGCAATGACTGTGGGCACCTTTGTTACGCTACAAGTAATTACAAAGACGTTTCATAGGCATTATGTCGGGCCGTCCGTGGTGGCCGAGCGGTTCTAGGTGCTGCCGCTACGTTCGCAGGTTCGAATCCTGCCTCGGGCATGGATGTGTGTGATGTACTTAGGTTAGTTAGGTTTAAGTAGTTCTACGTTCTAGGGGACTGATGACCTCAGAAGTTAAGTACCATAGCGCTCGGAGCCATTTGAACCATTATGTCGGGTCTTTGAGCATGTCATTTCAGCAAATCCATCAGAGTTTCTAAAAACAGTGACACGATTAGTTCTGCTGGATTATCATACTGATCCAGAAAAGGGAAGAGTCTAAACAGTTACCTTCCTGTCTGAAGTTGCTAGTATCTAAAAACTTCATTTCCTCGTAGCGTAAATGGAGAAGTCGGAACCGAAGGGAAAATGGGAGCTCCAGACACTCCGACGACGTCCACGGAATTTCACTGCCTCCTTGACTCTTTAGTACGTACCGCTCAGAAGAGATCTACTGGTGCACTCACTTCCACCTGAAGAAAAAAGTGAATTGCGAGACTCGTTACTTCGTAAGTCCTTCTTCCATCATTCCACAGACAAACGGAAATGACTATTTCCCCACTATCCTACAAGGGAACCGCCCATACTCGTCATCACCGAATTCATTCTAATTTGTTATATATGTAGGACTTGGCAGTATATGGAAGTGACAGAAATGGTAACTTCAGACGACCAAGCGTTTAGAAAACACTAGCATTTATGGCGCGTGTGGGTCAAAGCAAGATTCGTCTGTGTTACTGTGGTTTCCAGACAGCGGTTTTCGCAGCGGAAACAGTACAGAACGTTAATACGAGGGTGGTGGGATCCAGTCCCTATGTGGAAACATTTTTTTTTTCTTTTCAGTATTTACGTTTTACGTCGCTTTCGCCGCAAATAATGCTCATTGTACTGCATTTATTAACAGATTCATAAAAGGCATGAAAAAGAAAGGCGAAATAAAATTTGGATTTGCAAATAATTTCCAAGAGACGTTTGTATCTGCATCCATGAGGACTATGCAGATAACTTTCCAAGAAAGGACTGTGCCGTCTATCCCTATCTTTTGTGTGTGTGTGTGTGTGTGTGTGTGTGTGTGTGTGTGTACCTTTCGCTATTCAGTCGCTTTTTTGTTTTGTTCTCTTGGTGCAAGTATTCCTTACTACTGCCGTTTGCGAACTTATTCAAAAATGGCTCTGAGCACTATGGGACTCAACATCTTAGGTCATAAGTCCCCTAGACCTTAGAGCTACTTAAACCTAACTAACCTAAGGACATCACACACACCCATGCCCGAGGCAGGATTCGAACCTGCGACCGTAGCAGTCCCGCGGTTCCGGACTGCAGCGCCAGAACCGCTAGACCACCGCGGCCGGCGCGAACTTATTCCTCTTGTTTTCGTCTCCTGGCAAGGTGATGCTGTAAGAGAGAGTGTCACTACTTCCAGCTATTGAATGACGAACACGTCTTCAACGATAATCTTTTGTATTTTTTTTTTTTCCAACTGTGTACATCAATTCTGAAAACAAATCCTAATATTTGTAATTCATAAATTCAAATACACTCCTGGAAATGGAAAAAAGAACACATTGACACCGGTGTGTCAGACCCACCATACTTGCTCCGGACACTGCGAGAGGGCTGTACAAGCAATGATCACACGCACGGCACAGCGGACACACCAGGACCCGCGGTGTTGGCCGTCGAATGGCGCTAGCTGCGCAGCATTTGTGCACCGCCGCCGTCAGTGTCAGCCAGTTTGCTGCGCCGTACGGAGCTCCATCGCAGTCTTTAACACTGGTAGCATGCCGCGACAGCGTGGACGTGAACCGTATGTGCAGTTGACGGACTTTGAGCGAGGGCGTATAGTGGGCATGCGGGAGGCCGGGTGGACGTACCGCCGAATTGCTCAACACGTGGGGCGTGAGGTCTCCACAGTACATCGATGTTGTCGCCAGTGGTCGGCGGAAGGTGCACGTGCCCGTCGACCTGGGACCAGACCGCAGCGACGCACGGATGCACGCCAAGACCGTAGGATCCTACGCAGTGCCGTAGGGGACCGCACCGCCACTTCCCAGCAAATTAGGGACACTGTTGCTCCTGGGGTATCGGCGAGGACCATTCGCAACCGTCTCCATGAAGCTGGGCTACGGTCCAGCACACCGTTAGGCCGTCTTCCGCTCACGCCCCAACATCGTGCAGCCCGCCTCCAGTGGTGTCGCGACAGGCGTGAATGGAGGGACGAATGGAGACGTGTCGTCTTCAGCGATGAGAGTCGCTTCTGCCTTGGTGCCAATGATGGTCGTATGCGTGTTTGGCGCCGTGCAGGTGAGCGCCACAATAAGGACTGCATACGACCGAGGCACACAGGGCCAACACCCGGCATCATGGTGTAGGGAGCGATCTCCTACACTGGCCGTACACCACTGTTGATCGTCGAAGGGACACTGAATAGTGCACGGTACATCCAAACCGTCATCGAACCCATCGTTCTACCATTCCTAGACCGGCAAGGGAACTTGCTGTTCCAACAGGACAATGCACGTCCGCATGTATCCCGTGCCACCCAACGTGCTCTACAAGGTGTAAGTCAACTACCCTGGCCAGCAAGATCTCCGGATCTGTCCCCCATTGAGCATGTTTGGGACTGGATGAAGCGTCGTCTCACGCGGTCTGCACGTCCAGCACGAACGCTAGTCCAACTGAGGCGCCAGGTGGAAATGGCGTGGCAAGCCGTTCCACAGGACTACATCCAGCATCTCTACGATCGTCTCCATGGGAGAATAGCAGCCTGCATTGCTGCGAAAGGTGGATATACACTGTACTAGGGCCGACATTGTGCATGCTCTGTTGCCTGTGTCTATGTGCCTGTGGTTCTGTCAGTGTGATCATGTGATGTATCTGACCCCAGGAATGTGTCAATAAAGTTTCCCCTTCCTGGGACAATGAATTCACGGTGTTCTTATTTCAATTTCCAGGAGTGTACATCAACTCGTCTTTTACAATGTTCATTTGTCTTGAGCGTTTGCATTATAGTACGTCTGTTTCTCGTGAAGTGTTCATGACGCCTTCGAGGGGCGTCACCAAGGCACAAACGGCCACGTCCAGCGAGTGCTACCGCGCACACTACGCCGCGACTTGCCCCTGCTGTGTTACGTCACTACATACGTACCATCTCTACAGATCACAGATTGCGACGCGTACAATGTATTTTGCCCACTACATAAAATGTTTATAAGAGACACGACCATCTTTCGCCAGCGTCAGCGTCCACAGAGGAACATAGATCGTTACCACGAATAACCCATGTCAGACTACAACTGTACTCGTAATTAAGGCTTACAGGACTTTGGACAGATTCATTTTGACCTCTGACCAGCCCTCGGTAGCTGCACGCGATCAATACCTTCCCCTGTTTCACTCTATCACCCCATCACGTATAAATCGTCAGCTATAAAATAATAAAATCTAATTTTACATACGAAGTTCTCACGTACTCGTTATATACTCTTCCTGAAAATCTATTTGCAATGCCAAATTTTCTTTCACCTTTTCTGTGCATGCCTGTTAAGAAAATATTAATAAATACATTATACTGAGTATTTCTTCTGTTTATTTAAACAAGTGACGTAAAAACTGAAACAGAAAAATTCCTATATGGGGATTCAACCTCATGATCCTCAGATCACCGTTTTGTATCCTTTTCTATGCGCCAGCTGCTGTTTGCGAACTATCTTAGCATAGATGGCTCATGTATCGCCCGACCCGTGCCAAAAATACTATTTTTTTTTTTATAAACGCTTGACCATCTGGGCCTCCTAATTCTATCACTTTCATTTCTGGCAAAGCCATAAATTTTGACGGGTTCGGTGATGACGAGTAAGTGCGATCCCCTTGTGAGAAATGTTCAAGATTCGTTCTTTTGATGAGTGGCTTCTGGGCCAGATGGAAATAGTTTTTTAGCTTGTAGACGGATCATTCCCCCTCTGTACAATGAGCTGCAGCATAAATCCTCCGCAACTTTCGATGATAATGGCTCTTAGGGCAGTGAGCTTCGGATTTTTACTCTCGTGGCCTCTTATTTCTTAATGTACATGAATAGTAATTGTGTTGATTGCTATCTTGGCGTTTGCTGTTCATAATGATGATGTGAACAGTGGATGTTCACACTTGGTAACTCACGTGAAATTTCGGAGGGTGTATGTGAATTTACAGGTCTTTAGTTGTGCTCATTTTGCCGAAAAGCGACAGCTATGATGACTTCATTGTGCTTGTATGCGCTAGTAGGTCACATCGAAAGCATTCTTCGTGACGTGCGGAGACTTGACGCAACACACTAGACGTAAGGCAAAATCAGATGCTAATCAATGATTCTTGAGAATGTTAATCCAAAGAATAAGATGGTGCTTCTATAGTTTTACCGGATTAGTGTGACAATACTGAAGAGCAGAATCATGCTCAGAGGTCGCCGTTGGTTGGAAGGAAAAGATTTGCTCTTAAGTTGGCGAAGCCAACTAGTGTGAGTATGAAATAAATTCGACCTATTACGTAGCCCGAGGCCTACGTTCGAAGTTGAAAACATTTGCTCTGTATTTAATACACGACATTACGCCGACAAGTGAGTCCTGCTTCGTAAGTGGTACAATCATTTCTAATTTTCCCGTGAATCCGCCATTTTAGTTCACATTCGCTCCACATTTAACGCACTTTTCTACAAAATAAAAAAAAATTGTAAAGGAAACCCGAAAACCCTACAGAACATAATAGACAAATCTCAGAGGAGCTTTTTAGTGCATACTATGTACATACATCGCACATCAACCATGAAAAATCCAAGGCGGAGGAGGGGGGAGGGCACTTACTAACTGTAATCCTTTACCGAAATAGTCTGCTGAAGTCAACGTGCTCCAAGTTACAGGAATATAATTAATACGTAAATATGTACGTAGGAGGTAAAGGCTTCTCTAACCGGACCCTCTAAATACCGACATACAGGTAGCAATATGTTCAGCAAGGAAACAGCATTCTGCTCATTATGTATAATTCAACTCTTAAAAGAATCTGATATATTTCTTCTTAGAAAATAATTCTCACATAAATTCGCGTTGTTCTGTAAAGTAGGTTTGTAAGGTTTCCAGTTCACTGGCGCGAATGAAAGTGCAGTCCCAACAACGAGAGCGTGCTGAAAGTGATGCCTCCGATTTTTATCAGTGCAAGCTCTTAAACCTTTCTAAGAAAACAAACTTTACTAACAATCTAAGTCTTTATTTTTCATGTCTGTCTCTGCCGCTAGATGGCTCCGAATTGAAGCGTGTAACATGGCGGCTTGTAACCCACCTATGTCGGTACGTGAGAAACAGCATGCTGTGATCGGGTTTAGAATTCGAAATCTTCGTCCACACATGGTGCACCCTCTCCATCAGCTTGACAATGCCAGGCTACACACGAGCGCTGAGACATCTGCAATAAACCGACGCCTTGTGTTCCCTGTCATCCATCACCCTCCATACAGTCCCGACTTGGCCCCATCCTAGTTTCATCTGTTTCCAAAACTTAAAGAACACCTTCGAGGACTTCATTTTGATAGTGATGAAGCGGTTCAAGTAGAAGTCAGTGTGTGCCTCCGTCAACGGTGTGAGACATTCTACAATGACGGTATCAACTAATTGGTTACTCGTTGGAAGAAATGTGTTCGTCACCAGCAGACAAATAAGCATGTAGATATCATGAATAAAGATTAGAATGTTACTATATGTGTTTTATTTGAAAGGTTTTACAAGTTTTCACATAAAATATTGAGAGGCATTACTTTTCACCACTCCGTAGTATTTTATCATTTTCTCGCCGATTCAAGTAATAGGTCCTACTCTCCCGTGGGCTGATACGAATTTAACTAAAGTTTAGACAAATCGTCAGTTCACAAATGAAATCCGTGAATGACTTATATAGTGCTCGTAAGTAATGCAACTCCAACAACCGACCGATCCCATTCCGCTTTTCCTTAATTTCCTGTATAACTTCTCACTTCTTAAATCCATGCTAAAATCTAGGGTATTTACTACTTATGACTCCAATTCCAATATTTTGTTCCATATCCTTCAACAGCGATACCACTGGACATAAGCAAAGACGGAGCCGAGCTGCATAATAATCGTATAGGCTCCCGCGAATTTCGTTAAAGAATAATTTATCGTGCTCATCTTGGCATCAACATTTCCTTGATTATTATCTGGCTGATGCCACAACGTTGCTATTCATAACCCTGTGTAAAATATCATCTGTAGCCGGCTGGGAAATGGAAACGATCCTAATTTAGAAAAACTAGCAAAAACAGGTTTTATGAGCATGGAAACGTGATGCAGACCAGTCGCTGGCGTTTTGAGTACCGCTTTGGTGATGTTTCTCTGACCGTTATTCACTACCGGCACTTTTTTCTCTTTCGGTAGTGAATAGACATGATTCTTCATCTTACTTGAGGGCTGAAAGGTGAATTTGATCCGATTTGATGTCTGTCGACGAGTAAACATTTGTATAAATGTAGATGAAAATATTAGTAGCAGACAAACTTACAGTGAAAAGTTACATAAAACACATGAAGGTAGACTACCTATTAGAAGACAGCTGTCCGCAAAAACGAAGATGGTGTCACTGATAACCGAACATGTCCTGACTGTAGAGAATCTAAAAGAAATGTGGCACCTACGAGCGATGTCGTGAGTGACAAGTCGTCGACTTTCGCCAAGAATACCACACAAGTTCCTTGAGCAATCTATTAGACTTTGGCACGAGCTGTAATGGCTTGTTAACATTCTGGCAGCGCGTCTCTGAATACCACGTCTGCTGTAATGCCACCTTGATAAGGACTTCAAGCATTGGAGCTATACTGCAGAATTGTTTGCACCAGCATCTTCCATGCACGGGAGTTTCTCATGACTCTCCCAACAAATCTGTGACTTCGGTTTGCCTTCCTCGATACTGATTTTACTTGTCATCTCATTTAATATCGTTTCCCGCTATTCATTCCAAAAAGTTTCGATTGTGATTGCGGCTGCTCTTGAGTAGTTGCAGTCTTTGAGAGGCGTTGGCGTGAAGTGTGTCTGAAAAGCAATTTCCACTCACATCTAGACATCATCTACAAACGGAAGACTTAATGAAGCAGTCAGAAAACGAAAGAGTGTCTCATTGTGGCTAGTTATAGGGAAAATAATTTAATGAGTATTCCATGTAACTATACTAATGCTCACCCGTTCAAAGCTTTGACAGAGATAAGGTATCACTTTTTTCTCATCATTTAAAAAGAAGAACCTGTTAATATCGAATATATATTTAAGTATCACAAACTCTTTAGGAAAGTATTTGTCGGTAGTGTAACACCATACAGGGTGGTCGGAAATTCCCGTTACAAACTTCTAGGGCATGTGGCGGTAGTGAGTACATAACATTTTGAATAGGAAACCATGTCCGGAAACGTATCGTTTCCGTTCTACGACAGTTTCAATGCAGATGATTATCTCATCCACACCCATGTGAGGAATGTACTTAGACGTGACCCAGTACAATTGTTGCAATCCATTTGAAAAGAATACTGACTCTTTCCGTTATTACTTACGCATTTGCATTACAACTTACACCTTATGGTCTACATTAATCAACAAAAACAAGAACCCAGCGTCTACGGCACCAACAGCAACGTACCGATGCATTGCAACAGCGGCTCGATGTGGCGACCACCAACGTTGTTACACACATTGTGCCTCCGAAGCATGTTCTGGTACACTCTCTCCATCCCACCTTGTGTACCTTCAGTGTCTTGTGCAGCGGCCAGAACTCGTGCCTGCAGACCTTCCTCTGTCCCTACAGATGTCTCATAAATTAGGCTCTTCATACGACCCCACAACCCCATAGGGGTTAAATCCGGCGATCGTGGCGGCCACGCGGTTGGACCACATCGGCCTATCCATCTTTCACCATACCGTCTGTTGCGATGTCTCCGGACAGCCACTGAAAAGTGAGGTGGTGCTCCATCATGCTGAAACCACATTTCCTGCCGGACATTCAATAGAACAGCTTCCAAGAACGGGTTCAGTACGTGTCGTAGGAAGACTAAGTATGCGGGAACCGTGAGCTTGGACGGAAGGAGGTATGGTCCAATCACATGACCGTCCAGAATATCTGCCCACACGTTAATTCCAAACCTGTCTTGAAATCCCTGAACATGCGTGGCATGAGGGGTTTCGTCCGCTCAGACATGGCTATTTGAAGCATTCAGCACACAATCCCTTGTGAACCTACATTCATCTGTGAAGAGAACTCCACGTGGAAACTGGGGCGAGTCGATGCAACGATGCAAGAACCATGTGCAGAAGGCGACGCGTTGTGGAAAGTCTGCTGGACACATAGCGTGTACCCTTTGTAAGTGGTACGGAGGTAATTGTTACTCATGCCGGACGTCCAAAACGGTACTGTGACTAACAGCCATTGCACGCGCAATTGTTCGCGAACTCGTTGACGGGCTATCTTCAGTACGCCTTCTTTCAATTAGGGAGCGAGGAGTTGCCGTGGAGCACCACAGTCCTGCCTCCTCACGGTGAAGGTACCCGTTTCTCGAAGCCGTTGTGTAACTTGGGCAAACAGTTTGTGCGATGGAGTGTGACGGTGTGGAAAACGTTCGTGATACAGCTGACTAGCAGCTCTTCCGTTACCTCCGGCTTCGCCATACACAAGGAGCATGTCTGTGTATTCCGCAAACGTGTACTGCACCATGTTTCCTCTATCGGTGATGCACAGGTATTGACACAGTCTCACAGCAAAGCGGACAATAAGTGACATCTGGGGATCGTTTGACGTACGTAGTACACGTCATCGTGTCTACCCTGTTGCATACTGGGACAGGGAACTCTGAGACGTTTCTCTTGCCCTAAGCGCCGGCCGGTGTGGCCGAGCGGTTCTAGGCGCTTCAGTCTGGAACCGCGTGACCGCTACGGTCACAGGTTCGAATGCTGCCTCGGGCATGGATGTGTGTGATGTCCTTAGGTTAGTTAGGTTTAAGTAGCTCTAAGTTCTAGGGGACTGATGGCCTCAGATGTTATGTCCCATAGTGCTCAGAGCCATTTGAACCATTTGAACTTGCCCTAAGCAGCCGTTGACGAGGTACACATCTGAATTGAAACTGTCGTAGATACGATTCCGGGCATGAGTTCCTATTCAGAATATTCTGTACTCACTACCCTCTACATGTCCTAGAAGTTTGTAACAGGAGCCTGTGTAACAGTGAAAATGAAAATAAGTGGTACCCCAGACCATCACTCTTGGTTGTCGGGCCGTGTGGTGGGCAAAGTCAGGTCGGTATCCCACTGCTGTCCGGATGTCTCCAGGCACATCTTCGCTGATCATTGGGGCTCAGTTTGAAGCGGAACTTGTCACTGAATACAATACCACTACGGTGAATGAGATTCCAGAGCGAAGACTTGTCTGGAGATGCCCCGGACAGCGGTGGGATATCAACCCTACGGCTCGATAACCAGGAGTGGTGCGCTAGGGTGCCAGTCTTTTCATAACAGAATCCCTTATTGTCACCCGCAGCACCCTTGCAGCACAGCGGTTCGTCGACGACATTCTACGTCCCGTTTTGTTGCCATGCAGGGCTTAAATTTCAGCAAGTTAATGTCCTCCCGCACTGGGCGAGAGTTTCTACTGCTTTTCTTCGTGCTTGCCAAACCCCTTCTGGGGAAACAAGGTCGCCTAATCTGTCCCCCATTATGAAAGTGTTGAGTAATATGGACAGGACCTTCCAACTATCTCGGGATTTTGACGACACCAGTTGAATAGAATTTGGCACGATATCCCTCCGGAGGACATCCAACACCTCCATCAATCAAAGCCAAAGGGCCAGCGGCGGACCAATGCGTTACTGATTTGATCAATTTATGGAGGTCTTTTTCTTGAATAAATTATCCAATTTTACAGATATTGCAATCATTGGTTTGTACATGTACACCACATTCAATGATTTGCATCCCATACGGATAATTCCTTCGTGGTACGTAAGTTCTTTTTTTTTTCTTTTTTGCCTTAGAGTGTACTTCTACAGGGGGAGAAGGGTGGAGGTTACAGTTGTAAAGGGAGACCAAGACTATACTATAGACTGCAGTTCGAAATGGATGTAGGTTGCAGAAGTTACGCAAAGATGAAGAAACGCACAGGGAAGACTAGCATGAAGTGCTGCATCGAGCCAGTCTTTGGACAGAGAAACAAAACAACAAAAGCAACAGTTTTCTGACAC
Source organism: Schistocerca americana (assembly GCF_021461395.2). Lineage (NCBI taxonomy): Eukaryota > Metazoa > Arthropoda > Insecta > Orthoptera > Acrididae > Schistocerca > Schistocerca americana. Next base: position 425,305,391 of record NC_060122.1, read on the forward strand.
GTTTTATGCGGCACTTCATTGTGCCAATCTCCTCCTCTCAAAGTAGAACATACTCCTAATGTCTCCACTTATTTGTTTCATATATTCCAGTTTGTCCTCCTCTACAGCATTTCCCCTCTACTTCTCCCTCTAGTTTCTCTGAAGTTACTCCCTAATCTCTTTAACACATCTTTTATCATTTTGTCACTTTTTTTTCGTATTTGTCGCATATTATTCTGATGTTTTATCACATAAAAAAGAACATGTCATCCGTCACGCACAACCGAATTCTTAGTATCGTTTTTCACCTCATCCTATTCGGCATTTCAGCAGTTCCACGAAGAATAAGAGTGATGATTCTATAACGAAAAACTTGTTATTGTGAAATATGTAATGTTTCCTGGCAGAATATTTACAATTACAGGATTGTGATTTAACAATAAATTTTTCGTGAAAGCAAGCAACGCACAGCAAGAAAGATCATGTGCACTCAAATGTAAAATTTTGGTATGCAGTTAACTGAAATTTTGTATTGTTGTCATCTAATGCTTACACAAGAATCAATCGGTGAGGAAGAAGAATAGGAGACATAAGTACAAGACCACTATCTCGTACCTGTAAGTAGTGTAAACAGTAAGATAGACAACGGTACTGCCACGGAATGCACCGTTTATCACAATACTATCGCTCTTGTTTTTTTATAAAACCACTGAAGATGGCTAATACGAGTAGGTGAAATACTCCTGGTAAAAACAATAATAAAAATTGAGTTGCAAACACGAATAATATCTGTCCTTGTGTACATGACATCCATGACAGCGGAAGAATGGCTGAGTATACTAGCTGCCTGTTCCTTTCCTCGTCTTATCTCGCAGGTCTTCTCAGATTTTACTATTTTTCTATAACGCCGGTTCTCAAACGCTTCGATTCTCTTCTTTTGCAGATTTCATTCAATCCATAATTCACTTACATATATTTTGTGCCACAGGCGTATGTTCTCAGAAACTTGTTCCTCAAATTAAGGTCTATGTTTGATACTGGTAGACTTGTTTTAACGAGGAATGTCCTCTTTGCTTATGATAGTCTGTTTCTTATATACTCCTTGCTTCGACCATCATGCGTTTCACTCTGTCTAGTATGTGGATCCCAATTTTGATGTTAAGTTTGTCCCTGATCTCATTTCTGCTCTCCCTCACTATTTCCGCCTTTCTTTGATACCTCAGTTCATATTCCAAGCTTAGGCGACTGTTCATTCCATTCAGTACGTCTTCACTTTTCCAGAAGTTTACAATGTCATCCGCGGAACTTGTCATACTGAATTTTAATCCGACTCCTGAAACTTTCTTCTATTTCTTCAGTTCTTCTTGAATGGTCAGGTTGGTCAATGCAGCTCTTTGTAAATCGAGCACTCTGGTCTTGGTCTTTCATTCTTACTGCTTCCTCACAGTTTTGCACACGCCTCTGCCCGGTGTACAAGTTGACTTTTCCAAATGAATATACCTCCCAAAAAGGCAAACACATTTATCATTGTCGCCTTGAACTGTGATTTACCTATTGTCATCAAAGCCATTAGTGCCAAAAACGTGAAGGAATATACCAACACATCAATAGTGCGCATTAAAAATCAAGACTGCACTAAAATAAATGAAGAATGTGAGGAACATTGTGGAGGAAAATGAAAAGATTTCCTACAGTTCCGACTCCGTACAGTTCGACGAGTGGACTGACAACCAATTCTATCAGCCTTTAGAATTCTTACACTCATTAGACCCGTCAGGATTTCCGCCATATAAACTTATAATAAAGAAAAACACAATTGTCAGTTGATAAGAAACCTGAACGCCAAACAGGGCTTAGTCACCGGAGCACGTATTGTTGTAAGAAAACTCAGTGAATTTACAATTAATACTCAGCTAATTGACACCGGGAAAACTGCTGTAATATCACGGTCAAACCATCTGATCCAACCATGTCTGTGTGCCTTTTCAATTGACAAGAAGACAATTATCTATTAAAGCTGCATTTGCTATCACTACAAACAAATCGCAGGGCAAACGCTTCAAAGAGCAGGACTGTATTTACTAAATACCGTCTTAACTCACGAACATTTATATGTAATCTTCAGCTAACTTGTAGGCATCAACTAACATTTGTATATCCCTTAAAAAATGAAAAACAGAAACAACACGAGTATTACGTTCTTACGTCAAATATCGTTCACACCGAGGTATTGTAATACTCCGTAAAATTTTTCGTACACAATTACGTGCAATGAAATATATGTACAAGGATATATCATAAATTCATGGTTATTATTTCACGCCGGCCGGAGTGGCCGTGCGGTTATAGGCGCTACAGTCTGGAACCGCGTGACCGCTACGGTCGCAGGTTCGAATCCTGCCTCGGGCATGGATGTGTGTGATGTCCTTAGGTTAGTTAGGTTTAAGTAGTTCTAAGTTCTAGGGGACTGATGACCACAGTATTAAAGTCCCATAGTGCTCAGAGCCATTTGAACCATGTTATTTCACGTCCTTCGATTCAATTCTGAAGATATTTTCTCTTTATTCGCACAACTACACTTATTCCAAATACTGTCATTTAAAACAACAAAAGTGAGAATGTTTTGCACATGTCCCCTGATTTAAATAATTGTCGCTGAAAATAGGTAAGTGGCGAAAATGACAATAGTGGATTGTGTGAATAAAATGTTTTAACGGACAAAGGCGACACTGACTCGTTTCAAAAGATTAACATAATTCCGTCCTACTCGCTCTTTATATTTACAGAATACATACCTTCAATGCATACCGGCTTAAAACGGCATCGTAATCTCGTCAGTAATCCCATGTTCAAGAACTAGTTACATACTATTGTACATTACATTAGTTACTGTAACATCATCTCACCAAGCAAGGATGGGAAACATGCCTTTCACCCGAAACTACTGCACCCTCGAGACTATAAGAGTGTTCCCGTAAGAGCGTGCAAAAATTTAACAGGACATAGAGGATGCTCCAGTGAACGATTTAAGGTAGGGAACGTGGGTTCGGAGAAGCTATCTTAAGGAGAAAATAGGAATAAAATCACATTACTGTGTAATTTTTTATTTACGTTAGTTAAGTGCAAATACTGTCATTGACACATTGAACGTAGCATTTGTACTGTATCTTACGAAATGTGCTGAAACTAAAGGCCATCAACCATAAAACAAGCAAGAGATCGGCGAACAAGATTCTGACTTCCCTTACAAATAACATTGATGTGTTTCCAATCACATCACAGACAGCTACAACTCAGGCCACTATTTCCATCTCTGTATCCGCTGGGTCTCACATACATGTGACTTTCAGTATTCCCATAGGAAATAATCAAGGGCATTCAGGCCAGGTGACCTCGCAGGCCATGGAATAGGAACTCCCCTTCCAAACCAGGGACCAGGCAATAACGTACCGGCATTTCTCCGTTGTATTGTACTGTACGTCTCTGAATAGGGCTGAGTAATGATCGGGTCCGTCGTTGATTCGTAGCACGTTCTGTCACGGGGCAATGTAAATACGATACCACAGAGCCACCTTATGGACAAGTAAGCAAAACCTGCATCATGACTTCCTAGTAATCAGGCTCGTCCTCCTTTCTTCCTTGGAGGAAATAATGCGCAAGTAAATAAACAGAACAGTACGTGTAAACTTGTACGCATATTAGCTGTAAATAAGCTGGAAAACAGTAATGCTAGACAAATCGGTCGACATGAGGAAGGTAGAAGTAGATATCCTCAGCATCGTGAAGCTACTTAAATCACTTAAAAAAAAAATCTTCCGGCCCAGACCGTATACCAGTTAGATTCCTTTCAGAGTATGCTGATATAATAGTTCCAGACTTAACAATCATATACAACCGTTCGCTCGACGAAAGATCCGTACCCAAAGACTGGAAAGTTGAAAAAAAAATAAATAAAAAAAAAATTTTAAAAAAATGCCTCAAATGGCTCTGAGCACTATGGGACTTAACTTCTGAGGTCATCAGTCCCCTAGAACTTAGAACTACTTAAACCTAACTAACCTAAGGACATCACACACATCAACGGCCGAGGCAGGATCCGAACCTGTGACCGTAGCGGTCGCGCGGTTCCAGACTGTAGCGTCTAGAACCGCTCGGCCACTCCGGCCGGCGGGAAGTTGCGCAGATCATACCAATATTCAAGAAAGGTAGTATGAGTAACTCAGTAAATTACAGGCCTATATCATTAACGTCGATATGCAGCAAGATTTTGGAACATATATTGTATTCGAACATCATGCATTACATCGAAGAGAACGGTCTATTGACACACAGTCAACACGGGTTTAGAAAACATCGGTCTTGTGAAACACAGCTAGCGCTTTAATCACGCCGCGTGGGGTAACCGAGCGGTCTTATGCGCCTTGCCACGGTACGCACGGCTCGCCCCGTCGGAGGTTCGAGTCCTCCCTCGGGCATGAGTGTGTGTGTGTTATCCTCAGCGTAAGTTAGTTCAAGTTAGATTAAGTAGTGTGTAAATCTAGGGACTGAAGACCTCTGCAGTTTGGTCCCATAGGAAATTACCATAAATTTCCAAAATTTTTCTTTAATCCCACGAAATGATGCGTGCTATTGACAAGGGATTTCAAATTGATTCTGTATTTCTGGATTTCCAGAAAGCTTCTGATGCTGTACCACACAAGCCAATTGTAGTTAAATTGCTTGCTTATGGAATTTCGTCTCAGTTATGTGACTGAAATCTTAATTTCCTATGAGAGGCCACAGTTCGTAGTAATTCACGGAAAGTCATCGAGTAAAACAGAAGTGGTTTGTGACGTTCCCAAGGTAGTGTTACAGGCACATTGCTGTTCCTTATCTATGTAAACGATTTAGGAGACAATCTGCGCAGTCGTCTTTTGTTGTTTGCATATGATGCTGTCGTTTATCGACTAATAAAGTCGTCAGAATAAATTACAAAACGATTTAGAAAAGATATCTGGATGGAGCAAAAATTGGCAATTGACTCTAAATAACGAAAAGTTGGAGGTCATCCACATAAGGGCTAAAAGCAATCCGTTAAACTTCTATTACACAGTAAATTAGGCAAATCTAAAGGCCGTGAATTCAACTAAATACCTAGGAATTACAATTACGAGCAACTTAAATTGGAAGTGACACACAGAAAATGTTGTGAGGAAGTCTAACCAAAGACTATTTTATTGGCAGGACACTTAGGAAATGTAATAGATCTACTAAAGAGACACTACGCTTGTCCGTCCTCTTTTAGAATACTGCTGGGCGGTGCGGGATCCTTACCAGATAGGACTGACGTAGTACATCGAGAAAGTCAAAGAAGGGCAGCGCGTTTTTTATTATAGCGACATAAGGGAGAGAGTGTCACTAAAATGATACAGGATTTAGGGTGGACATCATTAAAACAAAGACGTTTCTCGTTGCGGCGTAATCTTGTCACGAAATGCGAAAATATTTTGTTGGCGCGGACCTACATAGGGAGAAACGATCATGGGAAATCGGAGCTCGCACGGAAAGATATAGGTGTTCGTTTATTCCGCACGCTGTACGGGATTGCAATAATGGCGAATTATTGTGAATGTGGTTAGATGAACCCTTTGCCAGGCACTTAAATGTGATTTGCAGAGTATCCATGTAGATGTAGAAGTTTTCCTCCATATCTCTTTAAGCTGGCTTCTCCAACCCCATGTTCACTACCTCAAATTGTGAAGTGGAGCATTGTCTATGTTCTGTTACATTTTTGGACTCTCTTATGGAAACACCGTGTATAGGATGGCAATATGTTACTTTATTGCAACAACTGAATGCTGACAAAGACGGTCTCTGCTGGCTTTCATGGACGGCACGTGCCTTCAGGGTTGGCTGCCGGCGTCTGCGGCGCCGCTCTCATATACTGTTACGAGTATTTACCAAGGGCCCGCACCTTCACTCGGCGTGCAGTCACTTCCCCGGCACATCACTCGACAGCCGCTCCGGCGCACAGGTACAAAGGACCGGCCCGAGCCATTAATAAATCCGGCGCCACGCAAGAGCTCTTGGGGAGCTGCTGGCCGACCCAGCACAGTGCTGTTCCAGTTTCGGCTCTACCGTTCCGTGGTCCTCGACGGAGGGCCTCGTCGTCTTCTGACTGGTCGCCAGAGGGGTGACGGAGCAAAATTCACGCGTTCACCGTTGCAGCTTATTAGATAAGACTAATACCGTAATCTGCTTTCCTTTTCATTATTTTTTTTTTTTTCTTTTCGACTTAGGTGGAAAACTGTCCAGTTATCTCTGACGCTAGGTTCAAACTAGGCCAGACGGGAGTGAACGTCACGTTCCCTGATGGTTTCCCTGAAGAAGCTAAAGTGCCCTTTCGTCACTGGACATCTGATGGACCATGTTGCCCTACACATACGGGGATTGGTGCCTAGCTGGGTATGTGTCAGGTAACACGTCAAGCGAGCACGAAACAAGACGTCGGTTGGTTTCAACAGCTTATAGCTTTACCGTGCGCAGTCGCACTGCCGTCTACCGAACCTAGAATCACCTCACTCTGCCAATCACAACGGAGGGTACAGTTTCGCACGTAATTTGAATCGTGAGCCAACTTGCCTTTGGTCAAATGTTTGTGCAGCGGGAAAACAAGACTCCCTAGACGTTAAACGATGCATTTTTGTGCGAATTTTCATAGCTAACGAAGGGTGAGGAAATGCACAGATTGAGAATAGCCGGCCGCGGTGGCCGCGCGGTTCTGGCGCTGTAGTCCGGAACCGCGGGTCTGTTACGGTCGCAGGTTCGAATCCTGCCTCGGGCATGAGTGTGTGTGATGTCCTTAGGTTAGTTAGGTTTAAGTAGTTCTAAGTTCTAGGGGACTTATGACCTAAGATGTTGAGTCCCATAGTGCTCAGAGCCATTTGAACCATTTTTGAGATTGAGAATATTTAGTTATGAAAAACTTAATCAGTGATTTCAGGGAAAATTGAAAAATTTCTGAACATCTGCTGTTAGCGATGTAAATAAAGTGTAAAGAAGTTTACCTCTTCATGGTCTACCAACGTTTCACGTTTAACTGACAAAATTTTATAAAATATTGAAAAAATAACTGTCTAACGTTCTCTGAAATTATTTGTCTAAAAGTAAGAAGTAAAGCGGAATAGAGAAATTTGGCACGCCGTTGAATGATGCTCGAAATCATTATAGCAAATGTAATGATGATAGAGAATTTAAAGTTTATTTTTTAACATAGAAAGTTTTAAAAAGGACTAGATGAAGCGCAACTTGATATTTTCGCATCGTGTTAATCCACGTACTACGACTCGGGAGTGCAGGCGCAGTTTATGCTCCTGCATTCTCGGAATTTAATGGATGAAGTACTACATGATACACGGTTCAGTCACATTAATGTGACCACCGCCTATGTTCGACGTGTAATAACCACTCACAGAAGGAAGGTTGCTACACTAGCAGTGTAGGATATATAAATCGTGTAGAAGGGGGGGGGGGGGGAGGGGGGGAGGCGGGGGGAATGGAAGGTGGAGAGAAGGGGAGGCGCAGCCATTGTAATGCAGAAACTGAACAATTTATCTGACGTCCAAAAGTGCATGATCATTGGCTTTCGGGCCAAGGGTGAGAGCATTTCCGAAACGGCTAACTTTGAAATCTGTTCGCGTTTCCTCTTGGTTAAAATACACCGCGCATGGCAAAATGGCGCTGCCCAAAACCGCGATGCAACAGCGCCTATAGATGACAGATGAACGATAGCTGCAGAGATGTGTACGGGGGATGTTGAGCGACTGACCGAACAGATGAACCAAGGTGTCTTCTCAACGACTGTACAGCGAACGTTGTTGCATATGGGCCTCCGTAACAGGCGCCCGGTTCGTGCGCCTATGTTGAATATTGTTCATCGCCGACTAAGGCTGCAATTTGCAATAACGCAACCAGACGTTCACTGAGAGGCGGAAGGTGGTGTTTTTAGATGAATCACGATTTATGCTCCATCGGACTGATGGCCGTTGGATCGTTGGAAGGAACGGGCCGGAGGAGTGAGCGTTACGTTCTGGGGAATGTTTTCCTACCATTCTCTGGGCGATCCGTGATCTCGCCATTCTGAAAGGCACTATGGATCAACACAAGCATGCATCTATCCTTGGGGACCACGTCCACTCCTATGTCATATAAGAGCAACGTGTTGCACAGCTCGCAGTGTAAGGGCGTGGTTCGAAGATTGCCAGGATGAGTTCGTCGCACTCTCGTGACCACGAAACTGGCCGAATTTAAAACCAACCTAGAATCTATGGGACCACATCGATCGCTCTGTTCGCACTATGGATCCTCAACCGAAACCTTAGTGCAGCTGGCCACTGCGCTGGTGCCGGCATCGCTCCACATACCTGTGTGTACCTTCCATAGTGCACTGACTCTCTTCCAGCACCTCGTGGTCTTGCGGTCGTGTTCTCGCTTCCCCAGGACGGGGTCCCGAGTTCGATTCCCGGCTGGGACAGGGATTTTCACCTGCCTCGAGATGACTGGATGTTTGTGCTGTCCTCATCATTTCATCATCATTCATGAAAGTGGCGAGACTGGACTGAGCAAATAGTTGGGAATTTGTACGGGCGCTGATAACCACGCAGTTGAGCGCCCCACAAACCAAACATCATAATCATCATCATTTTCCTGCACGTTTCGCAGCGGTCCGCACTGTAAAAGGTGGTTGTTCAGGCTTCTGACGGGTGCTAACATTAATGTGACTAGACAGTGTATTTGTCTAGTGGATTATTACAGACCATGCAGTCCCATTTGCTGTACGTGATTTCGAACCTCATGCGCGTCAGATGTTTTTCTAATCAATTTTATTTCTTACTTTTAGACAAATCATTTCACAAAACATGACCGACTTTTAAATTTTTTTAATATTTTGGTACGCCTGTAAAAGTGTCAACATCTAACATAGCTCTATATATGTACAAAAGTCAACTTGTTCTGCGGCTTGAGTTAGATGGAAGCTGTAAGGCTCCATTATGATTGACACAGGGAGCTGGTCCTCGACTCGAAAGACCGCAGTGGGATTGTAAACTACAAAGTCTGTGCTGTTCAGATCAGCCAACCACAAGATTTACCAAATATTGACAGATAGTCGTGTTTTGAAAAACCTGCTTTCAGTGAGAGTGGCTATATAACAAATTTTATCTGTCTGGATTCTCGTAAAATGATGATTTAGGGCTGAGTATCTCGTCTAAAAGAATACTCCGTCAGTTTGCATAGCCAAATTTACACGCGTCGTCTTCTATTACGCTCAGTGTCCCCAGACACGACTTGCATATCGGCCAATTCTTGATCAGCACAGAGTTACGTATAGTGAGTGGTGTTAAAATTCGGACATTATAAGATTTTTTTAGTTTGTAGCACCATAAATTTATTCTTGACGAAACAAACAAAAAACACAACCAAGTATTATGTCAAGTTATACGTCTTGTAAATAATAGCATAAATTTTATTAACATAACTTACAAAAAGTCTTTAGTATTACGATTTAAATAAAACTAGGTCCTATTTTCATGTTACTTCAACATTCGGACACTTTTCAGAACTAATCATTTCAAGACAAATTTTTGTGAAAAATATATGTTTCATGTCTTTTCGGATAGCCTTTCTACTGTATCACTTCTATCAAACGCTGCAGCATACTGCTAATGATCTTTTTCAAACAGTCAATACACAGATCGCCCGATTCTTCTTTTAATCGACGCCTCAAAGTTTCTTTGGAAGACAATGATGTTTTTCTAACACGTCGCTCTGGTTCTCCCCACACATTCTCAATATGCAGTCGGCTCAACATTTGTGACTTTAAATTCTTCATTTTTCTTCTGCCATTCTATCATTCGTCCATCTGATCCAAAAAATATTAAACTTACTTTAATTGGTAAAAATAACGTCGTTCCACGATGTTTCTTCCTTCGTACTGAAATCTTTAGCAAAGTCCAATCCATTCTTTAGATTCTGTTCATGCAGGTACGGTATCTTCCTAGCCACTCTTTCACTGTAGCCACTATCTTGCAATGTTCTGCGAATCGTTTGAGAATTTAGCTTCTTTCCAGTCTCATTTAGAAGCTGATTTGCTGGGCATCGAATGTAGGGACCTTCTTTATTTTTCGTATTAGGTTCCTCTTGTCTCGTGCATCCAACTTCTTTGTTTCACGGTTTTGAGATATACAGTCTATTGGGTCATCGGTTTTGAATCGTCTGACGATATGTACTACAGTTCTCTTACACATGTTGAGCGTGGCAGCAGTTTGTGTATATGATTTACCTACCGAATTATGAAAAATCACAAATTGTCGCATATCAAAACTGGTTCAGTTTTGTATCGTCTCGACAGTCGACCGCGCTTGTAAACAAATACTGCCTTGTGACTCAGAATATATAACTTGGCGTGAACGATCAAAGCAAGTGCTACACTGCCAATTGTCAGACATGGTTCTAATGGCTCTGAGCAGTACGGGACTTAACTTCTGAGGTCATCACTCCCCTAGAGTTAGAACTACTTAAACTAAACAAATTAAGGACATCACACACATCCATGCCCGAGGCAGGATTCGAACATGCGACAGTGACAGCAGCGCGGTTCCGAACTGAAGCGCCTAGAACCGCTTGGCCATAAAGGTCGGCGCCAATTGTCCAAATATTAAAGTAACTTGAAAATCGAACAGTGTTTTATTTAAATCGTATTATTTAACGACTATTACAATCAGCTGTTATATATTCGATATGTATCTCAGTATAGTACTCGATTATTTTTTATTTTTGTTTTGTTAAGAATAAACCTATGATGGTGCAAATTAAAACTCTCGTAATGACCAATATTAACGTTACTCGCTGCATCACTGTTAGCGTACAGCTCGCACTGTGGAAAACAAACCCGAGACAGAACCGAGCAGTACGTAGTGCAGGCTTCAGGCCGAAGAGTAAAGTGGGCGTTACTGTGGGCAATGGCAAGCGCCGCGAGTTGTTTTCAAGCAAGACAAACAACGCATACCTTCGACACCTGCACTGGCACGCAGATTTTTTCACTGCAGTACACACACAGAGATAAATGAGAGTAAAAAATCAAACGAAATGTAACTACCGCGCAACGCGCCACTGGAGAAGACGGGTCCTGTACACAAAATTACTCAGAAAATATCTCTGCATAATTTCCGCAATCTTGCCGGTGGATGTCTTGTTCTCCCTGTGGAAGGGAAAGTCGTCTACGCGAAGCTGATGTTTCTTTCAACTGGCATTAACACACTAGTTGTTCATTTTAACAAACGACCGCTAGCAGTATTTAAAACCGGCAGTTGTGCTTTCGTTAATATTCATAAACTGCGAGTTGACAGTAGTTCACCTCGTCGTTTCCGCGCACCACTTACCTTCTCTCTGCGGTTGGCGTGCACGCGTATTTCATGTTCAGGATCAACCGATAATGAGCCGTGAACGCGTCTACGAATCTACATCACGATACACTTGAAATTTTTCCGATGCCTTAATATCAGTTTCTGACCAAGCGGGAACTTGACTAGGTCGTCCCCGATAGTGAGCTCATTATACGGCGACATAACAGATTGTGGGCGTCTTCTAATGTGCAGCTGTTATGCAGGGATTCCCGGCGCCCCCGCTTCTGACACCGCGCCGTACTTTTCCACGGCAAACACCTCAGCTCACCTGTCCTCCCACCGCCCACATAAACACGCTGCCCCGCACCAGCTTTCGGCGCACTTCGCTTCCAAGTACCTGCTGCTCACTTAACGCTTGTTGCGGTGACTAACAGAAACAGCCGCCGCAGCCACACTGACTCATCAAAAGTATTCCCCCATGTAATACGGAATTGAGCACTAGATGTCGCGAGAAGTTTATCCGCCAGTATAAAAAGAGGCAGGGAGTATTGTGTTGTCAGTAGAGGAACAGCAACAGCAAGATTGGTCGCACAGGAGAGCTCAGTGATTAGTCATCGAATGTCGACTGCTAAGGGGAACTCACCATCGCAACCCCCTCGGATTTAGGTGTAAGATAGCCCACTGGCTAGCCCGTCAAAAACTGAGCGCAGATCAAGCATGAAAACAGGAAGGTGTACTGAACTGTGAAAAAAGAAGCAGTGAACGGTCCAAGTTCAATATGTGCAACATCGTGAGATGATAAATGTCACGCCCGGGTTCCCGGGTTCGATTCCCGGCGGGGTCAGGGATTTTCTCTGCCTCGTGATGACTGGGTGTTGTGTGATGTCCTTAGGTTTAAGTAGTTTTAAGTTCTAGGGGACTAATGACCACAGATGTTAAGTCCCATAGTGCTCAGAGCCATTTGACCCATTTGGTAAATGTCTTTGGTGCCGTGGTCATGCGATGATAAGAGTTGGACAGCGAATGAGGGGATCTGGGTTGAAATCTCTCCGATGCCTCACTTTTTTTCACAAAATTATGAACTTTCCGCTCCGTCATTGACGTATCTGCTCGCTCTATTCAAATTCGTGCCTGTATCGTGGTGTCCGTTTGCAACAGCGACGAGTAATGAAGGAACCTCCAGACGTACGTATCTTTTATTTGTTCTACATAAGTACCACATGTCATGCCTCTTGCGTTCCGTTTCGCAGGTTTTCACTCTTAAATTCTTCCTTGTAACATAGTTCACAACCGTTTATTTGTTGTTTTCATTTCTGTGAGAGATCTATGAGGCATCTCGCCTATTCTCACTATTCGCCCTGTTTAGTTACCATGGTAATTTATCCGTACCACATGACTCAAATTCTGTAACCAATGAATAGTATGACAGTTGCCAATACTACAGAAGGAGAACAGACACGTCGTGACTGCACGAACTGTTCATAGCCGGCCGGGGTGGCCGAGCGGTTCTAGGCGCTACAGTCTGGAACCGCGCGACGGCTACGGTCACAGATTCGAATCCTGCCTCGGGCACGGATGTGTGTGATGTCCTTAGGTTAGTTAGGTTTAAGTAGTTCTAAGTTCTAGAGGACTGATGACCTTATAAGTTAAGTCCCATAGTGGTCAGAGCCATTTGAACCATTTTTGAACTGTTCATAAATTTGTAAAAAAAAAAGAAAAGCACGAGAGAAATTTGAACATGGACATCCCACTTTGCAGTCCAACAGCGCGACTACACGACCACGACGCCGTGGTGCTGGCGAGTCACTCGATGTTGCACATCTTCAGCTTGGACTGTTCATTGTTTCTATTTTGCTTCTTTTTTTCACATTTCCGTGCACCTTCTTCCTGTTTTCATGCTTGAGCAGTGCTCAGCTTTTGACTGGCTACCCTCTGGGCCATTTTACCACTAAATCTGAGGGGTTTTTCTTGATGCAATGTTTTACCATCAGCCGTATGTATTGTAGAAATTTATTTTATTTTATGAACTTCTGTGTTCTACCAGTTTCGGCATTACATTTATGCTATCTTCAGGCTCCACATATCATAGTCGTAAAATCGCTATACGCGGAAGGAGCCATATAACTGGATCTGTGAATCAAATCTAAAATACAAAACGGTGTGGTAAATAATAGAGTTTCAAGAAGACATCAACACACTACGTTTTATGCTCGACAAACCGTCACGCAACAGCTATTGATGCCGGCCGGTGTGGCCGTGCGGTTAAAGGCGCTTCAGTCTGGAACCGCGTGACCGCTACGGTCGCAGGTTCGAATCCTGCCTCGGGCATGGATGTGTGTGATGTCCTTAGGTTAGTTAGGTTTAATTAGTTCTAAGTTCTAGGCGACTGATGACCTCAGAAGTTAAGTCGCATAGTGCTCAGGGCCATTTTTGAACAGCTATTGATGGCCAGGCGGCACAGACATGTGGGGCCTGAAGATGGCATCAATGTAATGCCGAAACTGGTAGCACATAGAAGTTCATGCCAGCCGTTGTCCCACGGTCCATAATGGATCAACGAAGATTAAATCTGAGGGGGTTGCGATGGGGAGTTTCCCTTGTCAGTAAAAAATCCGTAAGAAACATTTCGACCCTTCTAAAGCTTCCCAAGTCGACTGTTGGTGATGTGGCTGCGAAGTGGTGACGCGAAGGAATAGCCACACCTAAAACAAGACCAGGCAGACATTATCTACGGATAGACTGAGACCATCGAGCACTGCGGAGGCTGGCTGTAGAGAAAAACGCATGAAATCATTGTAAAGAATCACTCGTGAGTTCCAGAGTGCTACTAGCAGTCCAGCTATCGCAATTACTGTGCGTAGGCACTTAAAAAGAATGGAGTACGATGGTCGAACAGCTTCTCATCGACCACACATTTCCGTAGTGGATGTTTAGTGACACCTGACAGGGTGAAAAGAGCGATACCACTGTACGGTGGGTGCCTGGAAACTAGTCACCTGGCCGGCCGGTGTGGCCGAGCGGTTGTAGGCGCTTCAGTCTGGAACCGCGCGACCGCTACGGTCGCAGGTTCGAATCCTGCCTCGGGCATGGATGTGTGTGATGTCCTTAGGTTAGTTAGGTTTAAGTAGTTCTAAGTTCTAGGTGACTGATGACGTCAGAAGTTTAGTCCCATAGTGCTCAGAGCCATTTGAACTACTCACCTGCAGCGATGAATTCACATTATATCCTGTGGCAATCCGATGGAAGGGTTCGAATTTGGCGAATGCCAGGCGAACTTTACCTGCAGCCTTGTGTAATCCCAACGGTGACGTACGGAGGACGTCGTGTTACCGTATGGCAGTGTTTTTCGTGGGTAGCGCGGGTCCCCTTACTGCGCTGAAGAAGACATTAAATTTGCGCGGATATTAATATATTTTACAGCACTGTTTACAGCGCACGGTGGAAGAACAATCTGGAGATGCTGAGTGTTTGTATCAGCATAACAATGCATTTGCCGCGTGGAGGGGGCCACGCGGAGGAGCCGCGTGGTCGGAGCGCCATGTCATGGACTGCGCGGCCCCTTCCGCCGGAGGATCGAGTCCCCCCTCGAGCATGGCTGTGTGTGTTGTTCTTAGCAGAAGTTAGTTTAAGCAGTGTGTAAGTCTAGGAACCGAAGATCTCAGCGGTTTGGTTCCTTAGGAATTCACACACAATGCACCCTGTCATAAAGCAGGATAAATAACGCAAAGGTTTGTGGACAATAACATTTCTGAAATAATTTCCCGACGGGAACCCAATGGAACGCCTTTCGAGTGAGTTAGAACGTCGATTTCGCTCCAGATCCGGCGTGTAACGTCAATAGCTTCTCTGGTTTCGGCTCTTAAGAATGAATAGGCTGCCATTCGTCCTCAGACTTACAGACACCTCATTGTAAATGGCCCCAGCAAAGTTAAAGTCGTCGTAAAGGAGGGTAGACGTAGCCCGTATTAATGTACACTAATAAGTGTCTCGATATTTTAGATCAGATAGTGCATTTCTTTTAATGTAGTAGGCCGGGCGCTAAACACCTGTCTGCCGTGCGTCCAAGCCATTGCATCCTCATCATGTTTCCCACGTATTCTTCTTTTATTTATATATTTGTTTATTAATCTGTTCATTCAGTGGGTTCCGTGGGATGATGTGAACCAAAACTACTTGGTCATGTGACAAATCAGTTTTACAAATAAAATGGCTCTGAGCACTATGGGACTTAACATCTGAGGTCATCAGTCCCCTAGAAGTTATAACTACTTAAACCTAACTAATCTTTGGACATCACACACATCCATGCCCGAGGCAGGATTCGAACCTGCGACCATAGCAGTCACGCGGTTCCGGACTGAAGCGCCAAGAACCGCTCGGCCACCGCGGCCGTCTCAGTTTTACAGATTGATGATGATGATAAAATTTAGAAACTAAAAAAAAAGCAAATGATAAAATTGTGAGAGTATATATGAGTAAATGACACTTTATGGAGAAATATATCAGCTACTGCAAGGAATTCTCCTGTACAGAGTAGGAGTGTGTCACGCAGAAGCATTTGAACTTAGATTTTAAAACTTTCTTTACATTCCTCAGTTTTGTCAGTTGTGCTGGGAATCTACCGAAAAAGTAATCTGCTGAACAGCGCACAACATTCTTTAGGAAGGTTAAGGAAGTGTCATCTAAATGTAATTCCTTTTTGTGTCTAGTTACCACGAAACACATGTTTCTGTTTCCTCGGAAGGAGACAATATAGCTAACAACAAAGCCAGTCATTTAGTGTGTGTACAGGGACAGCAGACGTAGAATTCTAAGACACCTGCAAAGTCTGTGCACACCATCCACTGTCTTCACACCGAGTGGAATCAGTCCCTCAATCGGCCTCTGGGAAGTCTGCAAAACGCCCATTTATGGCATCTATTAAGTTCTACATTGAGTTCTAATGGCATTTCAAGCACATTTCAGACGTGGGAATCAATGCCAAAACATCTGAATAAGGTGGACATTCCAGCAATTCGTATTGCAGATGTCTGTTTTTTCCCTTGTTATTCTCTAAATGAAAGATAACTTTTTCCTCCGAAAACTTGATTAAGAAGTGCATATTTATCCACCCCTTAGAAAGTGACCATTAAAAACAGCCTCTTCTGTATCTCAGAACCTTTTGTTCTAAACTTTCCCGCAGATAATACCAAGTCACCTCGTTCGAGTGCTGGACCACCAGCGACGCCACACTCCCTATAGCCACTTGCATACAATTTCCAATCCGAATAACTTAATTCGTAACAGTTCTTACCGTGTTTAGTATTTGTGCCCACCTTTTAACTACGTCGATATTTATGGAGTTGGAAGGAATCTTCAGAATTGGACATTATGTGGTATCACGTAGGCCATTTAAGGAACGAGACAGGCCAAAAAACAAAATAGCACCGTGTATGTGACACACACACACACACACACACACACACACACACACACACACACACACACACACTCTGCACAAATTCGATAAGACGAGGAACCTTCGTTGAACTTAATGTACTATGTACTGTTAAGCTGTATTTGTCTGCCACTAGAGAACCCATTCGAAACTTTCGCACTTTTGTAGTTTTAAATAATGCCAATATTTGGAATAAGCGTAGACGTTAGGATAAGGGAAGTTGTGGGAATGAAGAGAAATATCTATAAACATGAACCGAACAACGTGAAATAAGAATCATGAATTTGTAATTCATCCTTGTATATACATTTCTGTGTGTCCAAAAATGCGTTGTGCACTCGGGAGTGTTTTTCCTAGCTTGTACGAGATCAGTGTCAGTAGGTCCACATAACCTATAACTTTAGTTCGACAAACATTTTCAATTACAGAGAGCACGTTTGGCCATAGTAGTAATACGTAAATCACAATTCTAGAGGCAATGGCAAATATGTTGGTCGTTTTGGAAAGTATATTCCTTTAGAAAAGTGAACCTCTACGTCGGGCAGAGATATGGACTACCGCAGTAGTCACGGCTATTATCTGTGACAATACCGTATACAAATTATCCTTTTAGTAAATAATTTCAAACAAATAAAATCGTATTTGTAATTATAGGAAAGTGGGACTCTTACTCATGATTAATAAATTATTTTCGTAAAATACTCCTGTGAAGCTGACGCCCTTTTTTCTATGATAGTTAAAATGGTATTTTATGTTAAATTTTTCCACAAATAGTAAGTTTCAGCTCCCAATCGATGTGCAATGTCAGACGCCCGCTAAGAAACCTTTCCAACGATATCACATTCATCCCTGTATGATTAGTATATTTTGCAAAAGAGGGATGTTGACTTGAGAAATAATAGCCGGCCTGGGTGGTCGAGCGGTTCTAGGCGCTACTATTTTTTCACGTAATGTCCCTTGTAGACTTTATGCATACGTAGCTCATTTGATAATAGCCAACTGACCGAAACTAGCTGTCTGTGAATGACGATTGCCGCGCGGGATTAGCCGAGCGGTTTTAGGCGCTGCAATCATGGACTGAGCGGCTGGTCCCGGCGGAGGTTCGAGTTCTCCCTCGGGCATGGGTGTGTGTGTTTGTCCTTAGGGTAATTTAGGTTAAGTAGTGTGTAAGCTTTGGGACTGATGACCTTAGCAATTGAGGCCCATAAGATGTGACACACATTTAAACACTTTGAATGACGATTCGTCACAACAGCTGTCGGTGTTTTGACGACGCCGTTCCTGAAATCTGCACGACTACTCTGTGGACACGACCAGATAGATCGAAGAAATGAAGTTGCTGAATCTACTAATAATTCAGCTGAACCGAAAACGCTGAAGGAACCGGGACGTGACATTTCCGGGTCCGACCTTTAAAGTTACGACACTAGACACGCAACTGTTGCTTGCGTAGTCGGATACACTGTGTGCAGTTT
Source organism: Schistocerca americana (assembly GCF_021461395.2). Lineage (NCBI taxonomy): Eukaryota > Metazoa > Arthropoda > Insecta > Orthoptera > Acrididae > Schistocerca > Schistocerca americana. Next base: position 425,323,663 of record NC_060122.1, read on the forward strand.
TTTCAGTCTTCCGCTCCGCTGATGTGGTCAATGGAGACTCGATGCAGGCAGACGCATCCAGCATATCGCAGTTACTGGCAAGCCTTTTAGTTACATCTGTGCGGCATGCAGAGCGTACTGTGTTATGCCGTAACGAGCAGAACCTTTGTTAAGGACATTCCCAGCCGAAACCCTCAGCACACTCATGGTTAGAAGTCTTTTCCCAGCTTTATGTACAATTACCTTAGATGCTTCCGGTGATTTTCGTTCTCCACCTTGTATCCTCTCTTATCAAAATCATAATGGTAATATTCAGGACCTGAACTACTTGATATGGTGTAACTATGAAGTTCCACATTTGTAAGTTTCGGTTCATATGTACACTGCGCAACAGAACTAAAGTATCACTTTTTCGAAACTCCGTAGTTGCATCACACTGCGTCGCGTAAGTTTCAAATTTGGCTGGAAGGTGTCTGTAGCCCTCCTCTGTAACGGTGCAAAAGCTCGGCGCCCTGCGACGTCATCCTCAGGCTCGACTACACTTCGAACATCAAGGTGACAACACATAGGAGAAAGAGGCCACAGCTCGGAAGTTCATGTGGACTCTTGCGTGGGTTAATGATGTCACATTGGCACCAAATTTCACCGCAACTTTGCTCAACGCAACAGTGGACGTATCATACAATGAGAAGGTCGTCACAGCCTTTCTTACCCACATTTCATTCCTTGTATTGTATTGTATTGTAAGTTAACCTGGGACCTAGACACGACGGAGAGGCTCCGTCCCCGCCGCAACCTCAGTGGTCCGCAACCCCACGACGACTACCGCAGTCCACTTCACCCCTCCGCCGCCCCACACCGAACCCAGGGTTATCGTGCGGTTCGGCCCCCGGTGGACCCCCAGGGAACGTCTCACACCAGACGAGTGTAGCCCCTATGTTTGCGTGATTGAGTAATGGTGGTGTACGCGTACGTGGAGAACTTGTTTGCGCAGCAATCGCCGACATAGTGTAACTGAGGCGGAATAAGGGGAACCAGCCCGCATTCGCCGAGGCAGATGTAAAACCGCCTAAAAACGACCCACAGACTGGCCTGTTCACCGGACCTCGACACAAATCGGCCGGGCGGATTCGTGCCGGGGACCAGGCGCTCCTTCCCGCCCGGAAAGCCGTGCGTTAGACCGCACGGCCAACCGGGCTTTCATTCCTTACTTTGGCATCTTTGCGTTAGAGGACAGAGACGCGACGGCCAGAATTCTGTGGGCGACCGAGGAAAACATTCCAGACACACCGCCGTCCAGCACTGACACGGAGTAGCCTCAGGGGGTGGCATAAAGGACGTCAATGAAACCACCCCTTTCCCTGTAGCGTTGATTCCCACACACTTTGCGGTCGAAAATGACAGTTCGCTGTGCGATGAGCAACAGGAAGATAATCTTGACAATTTTTGACACTGATGACACCCCTGGATGTGTCAACTCTTCTCTAAGGATATTGTGTTGTTGCATCCCCATCGAAAGCGATCGCACCCCCTTTGGAATCCAGCGCGACCGCAGGTTTTGCCCTCGTGTACATGGTGGAACCACTAAAGACAGTTCAAAACCATTCGACAAAATACACTCCTGGAAATTGAAATAAGAACACCGTGAATTCATTGTCCCAGGAAGGGGAAACTTTATTGACACATTCCTGGGATCAGATACATCACATGATCACACTGACAGAACCACAGGCACATAGACACAGGCAACAGAGCATGCACAATGTCGGCACTAGTACAGTGTATATCCACCTTTCGCAGCAATGCACGCTGCTATTCTCCCATGGAGACGATCGTAGAGATGCTGGATGTAGTCCCGTGGAACGGCTTGCCATGCCATTTCCACCTGGCGCCTCAGTTGGACCAGCGTTCGTGCTGGACGTGCAGACCGCGTGAGACGACGCTTCATCCAGTCCCAAACATGCTCAATGGGGGACAGATCCGGAGATCTTGCTGGCCAGGGTAGTTGACTTACACCTTCTAGAGCACGTTGGATGGCACGGGATACATGCGGACGTGCATTGTTCTGTTGGAACAGCAAGTTCCCTTGCCGGTCTAGGAATGGTAGAACGATGGGTTCGATGACGGTTTGGATGTACCGTGCACTATTCAGTGTCCCCTCGACGATCACCAGTGGTGTACGGCCAGTGTAGGAGATCGCTCCCCACACCATGATGCCGGGTGTTGGCCCTGTGTGCCTCGGTCGTATGCAGTCCTGATTGTGGCGCTCACCTGCACGGCGCCAAACACGCATACGACCATCATTGGCACCAAGGCAGAAGCGACTCTCATCGCTGAAGACGACACGTCTCCATTCGTCCCTCCATTCACGCCTGTCGCGACACCACTGGAGGCGGGCTGTACGATGTTGGGGCGTGAGCGGAAGACGGCCTAACGGTGTGCGGGACCGTAGCCCAGCTTCATGGAGACGGTTGCGAATGGTCCTCGCCGATACCCCAGGAGCAACAGTGTCCCTAATTTGCTGGGAAGTGGCGGTGCGGTCCCCTACGGCACTGCGTAGGATCCTACGGTCTTGGCGCGCATCCGTGCGTCGCTGCGGTCCGGTCCCAGGTCGACGGGCACGTGCACCTTCCGCCGACCACTGGCGACAACACCGATGTACTGTGGAGACCTCACGCCCCAGGTGTTGAGCAATTCGGCGGTACGTCCACCCGGCCTCCCGCATGCCCACTATACGCCCTCGCTCAAAGTCCGTCAACTGCACATACGGTTCACGTCCACGCTGTCGCGGCATGCTACTAGTGTTAAAGACTGCGATGGAGCTCCGTATGCCACGGTAAACTGCCTGACACTGACGGCGGCGGTGCACAAATGCTGCGCAGCTAGGGCCATTCGACGGCCAACACCGCGGTTCTTGGTGTGTCCACTGTGCCGTGCGTGTGATCATTGCTTGTACAGCCCTCTCGCAGTGTCCGGAGCAAGTATGGTGGGTCTGACACACCGGTGTCAATGTGTTCTTTTTTCCATTTCCAGGAGTGTATTAACACGAGCTGAAGCAGCAAGAGTAGTTTCCTGTTTACGGCCCTCCTGTGGCGGATCACGCGAGAGCGTGTAACGTTGTGGAGATGGTATCGGCAGATTCAGTAAAACTTTCTAGTTCATCTTTACAATCTGTTCAAATTGTTCACATATCATTTCGACAGATAACCTTTGTAGATACCCTATAATTTCCATAGACAAGAAATATAAGATGATTGGTTGGTTGGTTGTCTGGGGAAGGAGACCAGACAGCGTGGTCATCGGTCTCATCGGATTAGGGAAGGATGTCGGCCGTGCCCTTTCAGTGGAACCATCCCGGCATTTGCCTGGAGTGATTTAGGGAAATCACGGAAAACCTAAATCAGGATGGCCGGACGCGGGATTAATATAAGATGATTTTTACAGCCAATCGAAAAGTATCTTCATTGTAGACTTACAACCAAATTAGCAAGCAAACAGTTATCAAGAAAACATAAATTTCTAGAACAGACAAAATGCATATTTCATGTTAACAAACCTTTGAGCACTAACATCATAGAAAATGTTAATTTCAATAACGAACCAAAAGACGAAAATAACAAATTGTGCAATATTGTTAAATTATTAATTAAGACAGAGACGCTGAAATGCTACCTAGTTTTGTCGGTGCTATCCCAAACAAAAAATAGTTAAGTTTGAAATATGAAAATTTCGTCGTAATTTTGGCTTAAAAACCATCATTGATTCACGAAATTATTCACACCAAAATCACTTTTATTATTTGTAAATCCTGATATGAAATGCAAAACAGATGTAGCCTATTTGTAGAAAAACACAAAACTACAAACATGTATTTGACAAACAGAGTGGAACACACGCCGGAGTCATGTATACCACCATCAACTCAATACAAACATCATATTGTCATAAATAATTACCGATAGTTACTGTAAGTATTATTCTCAACTTGTAAGTTTCATATTTTTCTAGATTTTGTAACCGCATTAACTTGTGTCACAAGCTTACAAACAAAATACAGAATAACAACTCCAGCCTGAACCTGGAGGTTTTACGAGGTTTATGACGTCTCAAGGCAGACGACATACTTGGTTGTCAGAGATGGTAGGAAATGGACATGTTTTGAGGGTCACTAATACATGTGAATTTTGTAACCAATAGTGAAAGAACATCAGAATTTGGAAAAAAAACCATCTGGTGGAAAATGACATCATGGTCAAGACTTTTTATTTAATGACAAACGTCAAAAAACCACCTGGTGGAAAATGACTTCATGGCCGAGACTTTTTATTTAATAACAAACGTCAAACCTCTTACCAGAACCTATTTTTATAAACTTGCACAACAAACAGCAGCAGCAGCAGCTGGGAGACATCGTCCGAAACTTCAACAACATCAAAAAGCTAAGTAAACACTAATTCAGCTATGCCTTCTTTACTTTGTCCAAATTTAAACAATTTAGAGTAGAAGACGAGTGCTGGAATCTGGTCGTACTCGAAGGGGTATTAAGACAGGTGGATGAAGTGACGTTAGAAGTCATCAGTTAGATGTGCGTGAGTGAAAGAGCAAAGGGTCTCCTAAGAAATCTCAGGCTGGCAACTCCTTCGGCCCGCTCACGCACCTTTGTTGAAACCGTTAGAAATGTACATTCACAAATTTCAAAACCGAATCAGCCTGGTGCGGGCTATAACGCCTGAGTGTTGCGCAACCCCTTCGACACCCTTTGGATGCGGTTTGTCTACCACGCTTTTACAACATTAAAGAGGAATATTGTAGGCACCTATGAGCCAAATTTCAAACTTGTCCGTCGCAGTGGGAGGCAATTATGCGGTTTCGAAAAAGCAATCTTCTAATTTTGTTGTGTAGTGTATTTATCTAGCACTCGCCCGTGTTTGTTCCTGCTTAAAATAAAAGTCTCAATGCACACGTTTTAGGTAAAGTCCTTCACTAGTACCATGGAGAAGAAGCTGATACTCTTAGATCATCTTAAGAAATTAAACATTACCAGTGGATGAGGCAACTAATTTAAAGCCATGAACAGAAAGCATATAACGGGCATCAGTATTTAAAATTTCTCTACAGGACATTTCTAAAATTAATTTTTTTAGTTTAATTCATGTCTCGATTCTGCTTCTGACACAGAGGTGGAACTCACATGCGCGTCTAAAATATACCAGATGGCCAGGTGCTTATAATTAATGTGAAGTTACTCAGAGCGGTCCAGTGCGGGCTATAATTATCGTATGGTAGTGAAAGTTGGTATATAATCTAATGCGTTAATGTACAACCTATTTACACTGAAAAAAATTAATTCCAGCTTTGGCCACTAGGTGCAAATCTGGCGCTGTGAATGCAAGAAAGACGTATAGAAATGTTTCCATATGCAATCCATTATTAGTGGACGTGGGTAGAAAAGATCAAACAAGTGAGAACGGCGTAACGTTGATGTTACTATTAACCGCCATTTACACTATTTGTTGCGCATTAGAACGGAGACGTTTCGAGATGCAGTACAATGTCAAATTTGCACCTGGTGGCCAAAACTGGAACTAATCTTGCAGCGTAAGTAGGTCCCGCGTTAACGCATTAAAATATCCACCAAATTTCGGTGCCATTCGTTAATTACAGCCCACACTAGACCTCTGTGAGCAGCTGCACTATCGTAATTATAACCACCCGGTACGTTGGGTCAGACTTACCACTATAATTCGTACGGCAAAGACAGTTGAAATGGACTTGATACGGCTGCTACGCTCTACTGTCATGATCAACGATGTAATGCGATTTTGTTTTCGTTTCTATGGTAACGTCTGTGTTGCCGCACTGTTAGGCAGCTACGGCTTAGTGTTGCGGCAGCAGTTTCCACATCGCGGTTCAAAGCTGGCAAAACACTGCTAGCTGTCATAGATCTTCTCTCGTCGTACGGAGTATTGCGAGAGGGGATATTTGCTTTCTCTTTCTGATCTTTGAAGAGAATGAGAATTTTTACTGTATTAATTAACATAACGAATCAAGGTAATCGCCTGGTATTCTTTGTAGAGCAGTGGTTCCCCAGCTTCCTGAATTTGTCACCATATAGGGATATCAAATGTCAACAAAGTTTAGCACGTAACTAAAATTTAGGAAGGAATAAATTGTTTGGTTTATCGAGGATCTTATTTTTAATATGACTAAAAATAAATCAACTTATATAACGTTCAGCCAAATGTAATTTACATAGATAGGTAGATATTTTGTTAAACCAAAAAAATGGTTCAAATGGCTCTGAGCACTATGGGACTTAACATCTATGGTCATCAGTCCCCTAGATCTTAGAACTACTTAAACCTAACTAACCTAAGGACATCACACAACACCCAGCCATCACGAGGCAGAGAAAATCCCTGACACCGCCGGGAATCGAACCCGGGAACCCGGGCGTGGGAAGCGAGAACGCTACCGCACGACCACGAGCTGCGGGCATGTTAAACCAAGAAATAATGTGTCAATGGTATGGATTTTGCTGTTTGTTTATATCATTCCCTTTATATTCGGTTTGGTCTCATTCCATGCACGTCGTAAGTCATTCACAACGTTTATTCTGTTATTTGCTTTTTCTTAACTTGTGCTGAAAGGAATCAGTTTCTTAAGGCTTTCTGTGAACCTTTCGCCAATATTTGACCTGTTTTGCTTTATTGAAATCTTCAGTGTGTTGTCAGAGTCCAAGAAGTTGTACTTTGTTTGGAGGTTCACTATGTGAAAATATTTCTCTATTCACTGAAACTGGCCTTAAAACCCAGGAACTTACTTTCCATTTCCCAAACAAAAAAATAGTTGTGAATACAATGGATTTCTAGTGATAAGATCTGACTAATTTCATCTGTGAATGAACATTTTTCATTGTTTGCATCGAGCATCATTATTTTTTGTGGATGCACTGGATTATCTTCAGCTTCAGCCTTGCATTAGCAATTTTCCAATTTTTGTAGATAACTTGTAATGCTATTGTAAATGTAATACTGCCATTAATCTGTATATTTTAAAATTTTTTGTTCCGTAATAATTTTGAAAAATTAAACAAATACTATGACGAGAGTAAGCTTTTGTTAAGTGCAGTTTATCTGTTTAAAATAACCTCTTTGACGTAGGTGGAATAAATGTATTAAAACATATTTTGTAAATAATTATGTAATATTTCAAGTACAACTGTAATTAATTATGTCAATTTTGTATGTATATGCTGTCATGCATTTGCAGATGGTTCATAATTTGGGTTTTTGTAAGCAAAAGTGTAAATTGAAAAGGTGTAGGGATCATAGGTAGAACGGAGCTCCGTTCTGTGGTGGAATGGAAAAGGTGGTGGGGCGCGCGAGTGAGAATTTGCGCCCAAGTGGCACACACAGTCGGTAGCTGCACTGCAAGTGGTGAACACGCATTGCGTTGGTCACGCACTAGAGGACCCGAATTTACCTGCAAGACTGAGTTTTGGCCTCGGACGTGTTCTACATGATTGGCGCAGTACGGCAATAAATTAATAGCTCCGAAATTGAACACATTCAAGAGAATGTAAAACCCCTCATTAATGAGACTATAACCGAGCGGTTTGAAGAAATTAAGTCTGAAATACATATCGAATGCCAAACAGAAGTCTCAAATTTGGGAGAAACTGTTTGGAAGTCAGAAAAGCTGTTAACAGAGAAAGTAGACAATTGTAAACAAAAGTGTAGTAGCAACACTTCCAATATTCTCGGTCATATTAATGAGCTGGAAAAGAAAATACAGGTGACACCTCGTAATGTGGTAACTGAAGTAGAGTATGATAAGTTACTGGAAGGGGAGGAAAAATTTGATCCTTCCAAGAAACATAATGGATGGCATCCATTAGACTTTCTGAAAAATTGTGAAAGAATTTTCCCCGGAAATCTGAGTGACCAGGAGAAAATAAATTTGGTAATTAGTGCTCTGACAGGTGACGCCAAAAGATGGAGTCCCAATCTAGAAACTGAACGTGTGTCTTTTAGCGAATTCAAACAGCAATTCATCAACGAATACTGGTCCACACAGAGGCAGGATTGCTTGTGGTGTGAGATTATAATGGCTAAAATGTATGACAACAGGGGCAGACCCCCCAGGGGATCCACAACTCTTTTGTGGATACGTGCGTAGCGAGCACGGGGCCCCGAGCTAATGTGGCCTTCCTTCCTTTCTGGGCTGCATACCTTCCCTTTCCGCATCCTTCCCCATCCCCTGTCTTCACCCCCCCCCCCTCACCTCTTGCTCTTTCCTTCACTTTCTCCCCCTCTGGGAGTATGGTTTGCGCCTACGTCCGGAGACGGACGCTTGTAAATGTACCGCATTCTTCTTCTTCCTTGCTTGTATGTCTTCTTCCTTCCTTTGTCCATCTCCTTTCCTTACCTCTTCTCTTTACCCTTTTCTCCGCTGCGGCGTTTGAGACCCCCTCTTCTTTCCTTTCCCTTTCTCTTTCTTCCTCCCTGTGCGTGTCTGAAGGCCGACCCACGCACTTCCATGCGTAGCCGGTGACGGGGTAACGCGTAATTCCCCGCCCCGGGTAGACAGGTAGGACACGTACGTACCCCCTGGTAAAGGCCAGGCCCAGGGAGGGGTGATTACCCGAGCTGATACCTTCCGAAAGTGCCGATTGGTCCCTCCGTCCGTATGTCGGGAGGTGTGACCTGAGGTGTGAACAATCACCTAAGGCGGGTGTGCCCTCGGTGAGGGCCCCCACAAGGGAGGAGCGCGCCATCGGAGACGCCGGTAATCATGGGGGATTCTTCCGCAATGGTTTCCTCACCTTCCACTATGTCTGCTCACAAACGTAAGTTCACTGAGTCTCAGCCACAGACGGTTCTTCCATCGTTGCCACAGTTCCTTGTTGTTTCTCGGTCTGACGAAGGTCACGACTTTTCTACGGTCAACCCTTTCATTATTCAGAAAGGTGTCGACGCAATTGCGGGTCCTGTAAAGTCTTGTTCCAGATTACGGAATGGTACCCTGTTGTTAGAAACACACAGTGCCCTCCAGGCTCAAAAATTGCTGCGTACTTCTCTGCTCCACACCTTCCCTGTCCGGGTGGAACCGCACCGTACCTTAAATTCCTCGCGTGGAGTCGTTTATACACGCTCCCTCGATGGATTGTCTGACGAAGAAATTCAGCACTACCTGTCTGACCAGGGCGTCACCGCTGTTCATCGGGTTATGAAAAGGGTTGACTCGAACATCATTCCAACCCGCACTGTCTTCTTGACTTTTGACAAAGTTCAACTCCCATCAAAAATCAAAGCAGGCTATGAGATAATTTCCGTTCGCCCTTATGTCCCAAACCCTACGCGTTGCTATCGATGTCAGCGGTTTAATCACACCAGCCAGTCCTGTTCCAATCCGGCCAAATGTGTTACGTGTGGCAGGGATGCCCATGAGGGTGCTTGTCCACCTCCATCCCCTCGCTGCATCAACTGTATGGGTGACCACGCTGCTTCCTCTCGAGATTGCCCTGTTTTTAAGGACGAAAAGCTGATCCAGGAAATAAGAGTGAAGGAAAAGGTGTCGACCTTTGCTGCTCGAAAGTTACTCGCCAGTCGACAGCCCACCGTGCCTCAGAAAGGAAAATACAGCGCTGTCCTTGCTTCTTCTCGGCCAACAAAGGAGGCGGGCACGCAGACTTGCGACCTCACATTTAGTACCACGGTCGTCAGATCGGCCAGCGCAAAGATCGCCCGTTCAACCTCACCTCTTTCGCCTGCCCACTCTATGGCTCACCCTTCGTCGGGTTCTGCTAAATCTCGAGCCCAAAAGTCAGACGCCAAGTCTACAAAAAAAGAGCATTCTCGTGAAGAGTTTTTACGTACTGCAACTTCACAACCATCGGTTCCTCCTTCATCTAAACATACCTCCAAGAAGGCTACGAAGAAACACAGTTCCTCTCCTTCTCCGCCAAGGCGTGTCCCATCTACAGCACCACCTGGCGGAAATCGCCCTCGGCCATCTTCTGTGTCGCCGAGGCGCACTGTTGGTGGCCGGTCAACTGGCCGATCGTTGGTGGCAGGAGCTGCTCCTGACCAACCTATGGATCAGGATCTTCTGCCTTCGACTGAATGCCATTCCATGCTGTCGGTCGCAAGCTCTGAGCAGTCGTTGAGTTGACAGCACCCTTGGTGCCGTTCCTCCATTTTCTGTTCACCCTATGTCCATTATCCACTGGAATATCCGCGGCATTCGCGCCAATCGGGAGGAATTGTCGATCCTCTTACGATCCTACTCGCCGGTCATCTTCTGTCTTCAGGAAACAAAGCTGCGTCCCCATGACCGCTTTGTTCTCCCTCATTTTCAGTCCGTCCGATATGACCTCCCTTCTGTTGAAGGCACTCCAGCCCATGGAGGACTCATGATTCTGCTCCATGATACTCTCCATTATCACCCAATCCCCTTAAACACTTCCTTCCAAGCTGTCGCCGTCCGTCTTTCCCTTTCTGGATACACGTTCTCTCTTTGTACGGTATACATTCCATCGTCTACACCAATGGCACGAGCTGATCTCCTTCATCTTCTTGATCAGCTTCCACCCCCCTATTTGCTGGTTGGGGACTTCAATGCCCACCACCCGCTTTGGGGATCTCCACATCCTTGTCCACGTGGCTCACTATTGCTAGACGTCTTCCACCAAGCGGATCTAGTCTGCCTCAACACTGGGGTCCCTACATTTTTGTCTGCCTCCACGGCAAATTTATCCCATTTGGACCTTGCGGTCGGTACTGTTCCGCTAGCTCGGCGCTTCGAATGGTTCGCCCTTGATGATACACACTCGAGTGACCACTTTCCATGTGTTCTTCGACTGCAGCCTCAACTGCCATATATGCGCTCGCGACGCTGGAAGTTTGCCCAAGCCGATTGGACACTTTTTTCGTCTCTAGCGACATTCGATGACCGTCGCTTTCCCAGCGTCGACGATGAGGTCACACATTTTACCGACGTTATTCTCACAGCTGCGGAACGTTCAATACCACGCACCTCCGAATTGCCCCGGCGCCCTCCAGTTCCTTGGTGGAACGAGGCCTGCCGTGACGCAATACGTGAGCGGCGACGTGCTCTTCGCATTTTCCGTCACCATCCAACTTTGGCCAACTGTATCCGATATAAGCAGCTCCGTGCGCGATGCCGTCGCGTCATCCGCGATAGCAAGAAGGCAAGCTGGAAATTCTTTACTAGCTCATTTAACAACTTCACTCCCTCCTCGGAAGTTTGGAGTCGGCTTCGACGGTTCTCAGGCGCGCCTAGTTTCTCCCCGGTCTCTGGGCTCACTGTCGCGCATGATACCTTAGTGGACCCCGTCGCAATTTCTAACTCATTGGGTCAGCACTTTGCTGAGATTTCGAGCTCTTCAAATTACCCGCCAGCGTTTCTCCCGAAGAAACGTGCAGCAGAAGTGCGGCATCTTGCTTTCTCCTCTCAAAATCGCGAAAGCTACAATACTGTTTTCTCCATGCGCGAACTCCAACATGCACTCTCTACTTCTCGCTCCTCCGCCCCAGGACCGGATGGTATCCATGTCCAAATGTTGCTGCATTTATCAACCCATAGCCTGCGTCACCTCCTTCGCCTTTATAATCGAATTTGGACCGACAGTACCTTTCCCAGGCGATGGCGGGAAGCTATTGTCGTTCCCGTTCCGAAACCTGGAAAGGACAAACATCTCCCCTCTAGCTATCGCCCCATTTCTCTCACGAGTAGTGTCTGTAAGGTTTTGGAGCGTATGGTGAATTACCGTTTAGCTTGGTGGCTGGAGTCCCGCAGTCTTTTAACACCAGCCCAATGCGGATTCCGAAAGCATCGTTCTGCTGTTGACCATCTTGTTGCTCTCTCCACTTATATCATGAACAATTTTCTCCGGAAACGCCAAACGGTAGCAATATTTTTTGATCTGGAGAGAGCGTACGATACCTGTTGGAGGACAGGCATCCTCCGCACACTGTTCTCTTGGGGCTTTCGAGGCCGGCTGCCCCTTTTTCTTCGCGAATTTATGGCAGAGCGCACATTTAGGGTGCGGGTGAACACTACTCTCTCCCGTACTTTCTCCCAAGAAAACGGGGTACCCCAGGGCTCCGTGCTGAGTGTTGTACTGTTTGCCATCGCCATTAATCCAATTATGGATTGTCTCCTTCCTGATGTCTCGGGCTCCCTCTTTGTGGACGATTTTGCGATCTACTACAGTTCTCAAAGGACCAGCCTTCTTGAAAGACGTCTTCAAGGATGTCTCGATCGCCTCTACTCGTGGAGCATCGAAACCGGCTTCCGTTTCTCCCCCAGTAAGACCGTTTGTGTTAATTTTTGGCGACGTAAGGAGTTTCTTCCGCCCTCCTTACATCTAGGTCCTGTCAACCTTCCGTTTTCCGACGTCGCTAAATTCTTGGGTCTTATGTTTGACAGAAAACTGTGCTGGTCCTCCCACGTTTCCTATCTTTCGGCTCGCAGTCTGCGTTCCCTTAACACCCTCCGTGTCCTGAATGGTACCTCTTGGGGAGCGGACCGGGTGGTCCTTCTCCGCCTCTATCGCGCCTTAGTGCGCTCGAAATTGGATTATGGAAGCATAGTCTACTCCTCTGCTCGGCCGTCTATTCTTCGGCGTCTCGACTCTATCCACCACCGTGGATTACGTTTAGTGTCTGGAGCTTTTTACACCAGCCCTGTGGAAAGCCTTTATGCTGAGACTGCTGAACCTCCGCTGTCCAATCGGCGGGCAGTCCTTCTGAGTCGTTATGCTAGCCATCTGTCTTCCATGCCTGCTAATCCAGCCCATAACCTTTTTTTCGACGCCTCCTTTGATGTCGGGTATGCAGGCCGCTCCTCCTCCCTACTACCCCCGGGAGTCCGCTTCCGTCAACTGCTACATTCTCTTTCCTTCCGCTTTCCTAAAACCTTCTTGACAACTTGGGGTACAGCACCGCCTTGGCACCGTCCCCGGATCGACTTGCTCAGAGACCTCTGTCAATTTCCCAAATATGGTACCCCTACACTTGTTTACCGTCGGGCATTTGCTGCTCTATGTGCACAAATGACGGAAGCCACATTTATTTACACCGATGGCTCGAAAACATCGTTAGGTGTAGGGAGTGCCTATATTGTTGGCGACACCCCAAATCACTTTCGGCTTCCCGACCAGTGTTCGGTTTATACTGCAGAGCTTTACGCTGTTCTCCAGGCTGTCCACTACATCCGCCGCCATCTGCGGATACAGTACGTAATCTGCTCAGATTCTCTCAGCTCTCTCCTAAGTCTCCAAGCTCTTTACCCTGTGCACCCTCTGGTCCACCGGATTCAGGGCTGTCTGCGCTTGCTCCACCTGGGGGGCGTCTCAGTGGCGTTCCTCTGGCTCCCGGGACACGCTGGTATCTGTGGAAATGAGGCGGCCGATATAGCGGCCAAGGCTGCAGTCTCTCTTCCTCGGCCAGCTCTTCAGTCTCTTCCGTTTACCGATCTACGGAGCGGTTTATGTCGCCAAGTTACTCATTTATGGCATGCGCATTGGTCAACACTTCCCCACAATAAATTGCGGGAAGTGAAAGCCGTTCCTTGCGCTTGGACCTCTTCCTCCCGAACGCGTCGTCGGGAGGAGGTAATTTTAGCTCGACTCCGGATAGGGCACTGTCTTTTTAGTCATCGACATCTTTTAAGCGGTGATCCTCCCCCACTCTGTCCCCACTGCTCTCAGCTGTGGACGGTCAGACACCTTTTAATTGAATGCCCCTATTTTAATCCGTTACGCTCCCGTCTACAGCTATCGCCTGATCTATCGTCGATTTTAGCAGATGACACGCGCTCAGCTGACCGCGTTCTACAGTTTAATAGTGACAGTGAAATGACGTCAGTCATTTGAAGCTTTTTTTTTGTGGACAACCAACCCCTTTCTATAGTGGACTTTTAAGCATTCCTTCTGCCTTTAGTTTCTCCAATTTTCTGACTATGTTTCCATTGCTGCTGATTTTAAATTTCGTTTTTTTCCTGTTTTCTACGTCACGGGCTGGGCGCTAATGACCATAGAAGTTTTGCGCCCTAAAACCACAAACAAAAAAAAAAAAAAAAAAAAAACAGGGGCAGAATGTCAATGAAAGATTCCTGTGCGTCGTGGTACAACAAATTGATTCATTTAAGGGGTCGCAGATCCGACTCCGAAATTATCTGGGGGCTCTGGAAGAAGCTCCCAGAAGACTCGAAAAGATACGTAGGAAGCAACCATCGCAATTTCACGGTCTTTCTAGAGCGCACTGAAGACGAAGACCACTGGAGAAATAACCGTGACAATCGACTGAATAATTCTATTAGGAATTATCGGAATGTAGACGATGATAACAGGGACGATCACGACGATCGGTACCGAGTCAACGCCACAGTGCGGGGGCGGGGGAGAGGTCGCGGTCGGGGTGGACCAAGTGATCGCGGGAGAAATTATGGCCCGCGAACACAATAATTCAATGAACAGGAAAACTAAGGCCCGCGTGGGTGGAGGGTCGTCGCCGCGCGGAAAGACAATATAGGCCCGATAGAGAAAAGTTTCAGCCGCTAGGTAGGCTGCGTACGCAAAGTAATGGAGAGCGCAGCCAGGCAATCAAGTATCGTGCTCATCTCAGCACAGCAACTAATATGAAACAAAAGATACGCAGAATGATTTCCAAGTTCAGCAGGTACGGGAATGGTGTGAAGAAATGAGTAATTTAGTCATAGGCTTAAAGCAATATGGATGGGAAGAGGCGACGAAGGAAGAGTTAATGAAGGTTGAAGAGAAGGAAGACGAAAAGCAGTTCGTCCAAAAGGAGACGATACTTCCTAATGTCATAAATGAGGAAGTAATAGACGCCGCGCAAATATCGCGAGCAGTCGACATAAATGATAGGGAAAGAAATAAGGAGGAAAAGGTAGACGAGATATTTGAGTATGTTTTTGATGAAGATGACAATTCGTTAAGCGTGACTAAACTCGATATGGAAGCCGCCCAATATCGTTACGATCGGAAAGTAAATGAAATTCATGCGTATAATGTAACAGGACAAAATGTGAGCATACGGATCATCGAAATAGGGAAAGATTATACAAAGTTTGAAGTGAAAGCAGAGGATCATAGGTCGTGTAATTCAGAGGATGACGTAAACAGCTTTGAAAGAAACTAGCCTGGCTAAAACAAGTAAACCAGATACTATATTGTTAGACAAAGATGTTGAAAATGAAACAGGTTTCGAAACAGAAGAACTGGAGGACAATTACAATCATGATAGATCAGATGATGAACAGGTCGCAAAGGAATTTGCGACCGGTAAAAGCAAGGAACCACCTGATATAGTACAGGTGCAGGGGCATGTGCAAAAATCATTGCGAAGGATTTGAACCCCGACTCCATCAGCTCTTTCTAAACAGTAGTCATGTGCATCAAACTCTGAGACACATCGCCTGTTTTCTCCAACACTGCATCTTCGTGGAAACACCGGAAAACGCAGTATATAATGGAAATCGATCTCCTAGTCCTACTCCTGGCCGGCAGAGGAAAATCACCGGAGACAGTCGTGTGATAACGACACTGCTAGTCTTCAGGTGGCCGCCTGCGCTGAGGATGGAGCATCAGACGTGTCTGATGACAACGATAATCATGATCAGCAGCAAGTGGGAAAGGTAATGATAGTGAGTACAAATGACACCTGTCGTGTGAATAATACACTACTGCCCATTAAAATTGCTACACCACGAAGATGACCTGCCACAGACGCGAAATTTAACCGACAGGAAGGAGATGCTGTGATATGCAAATTATTAGCATTTCAGAGAATTCACACAAGGTTGGCGCCGGTGGCGACACCTACTTCCCAACCGATTTCTCATACACAAACAGTAGTTGACCGGCGTTGCCTGGTGAAACGTTGTTCTGATGCCTCGTGTAATGAGGAGAAATGAGTACCATCACGTTTCCGATTTTGATAAAGGTCGGATTGTAGCCTATCGCGATTGCGGTTTATCGTATCGCGACATTGCTGCTCGCGTTGGTCGAGATCCAATGACTGTTAGCAGAATATGGAATCGATGGGTTCAGGAGGGTTACACGGAAGGCCGTGCTGGATCTCAACGGACTCGTATCACCAGCAGTCGAGATGACAGGCATCTTATCCGCATGGCTGTAACGGATCGTGCAGCCACGTCTCGATCCCGGAGTCAACAGATGGGGACCTTGGCAAGACAACAACCATCTGCACGAACAATTCGACAACGTTTGCAGCAGCATGGACAACAGCTCGGAGACCATAACTGCAGTTATCCTTGACGCTGCATCACAAACAGGGGCGCCTGCGATGGAGTACTCAACGATGAACCTGGGTGCAAAAATGGCAAAACGTCATTTTTTCGGATGAATCCAGGTTATGTTTACAGCATCATGATGGTCGCATCCGTGTTTGGCGACATCGCGGTGAACGCACATTGGAAGCGTGTATTCGTCATCGCCATACTGGCGTATCACCCGGCGTGATGGTGTGGGGTGTCTTTGGTTACACGCCTCTGTCACCTCTAGTTCGCATTGACGGCACTTTGAACAGGGGACGTTACATTCCAGATGAATTACGACCCGTGGCTCTACCCCTCATTCGATCCCTGCGAATCCCTACATTTCAGCAGTATAATGCACGACCGCATGTTGCAGGTCCTGTACGGGCCTCTCTGGATGCAGAAAATGTTCGACTGCTGCCCTGGCCAGTACACTCTCCAGACCTCTCACCAATTGAAAACGTCTGGTCAATGGTGGCCGAGCAACTGGCTCGTCACAATACGTCAGTCACTACTCTTGATGGACTGTGGTATCGTGTTGAAGCTGCATGGGCAGCTGTACCTGCACACGCCATCCAAGCTCTGTTTGACTCAATGCCCAGGCGTATCAAAGCCGTTATTACGGCCAGGGGTGGTTGTTCTGGGTACTGATTTCTCAGGATCTATGCACCCAAATTGCGTGAAAATGTAATCACATGTCAGTTCTAGTACAATATATTTGTCCAATGAATACCCGTTTATCACCTGCATTTCTTCTTGGTGTAGCAATTTTAATGGCCAGTAGTGTAGCTTTGGTAAAAGATTTCCACTTCTATATTGCGTGCTCGCTGCAAACATAAACAGTCTCCGTGGCTGATGTCGCCAATACAACGTTAGACCCTAATCACTCCATGGACTTTTAAGAGATACACACGAAACATCGCGAAAGAATGGTGCGAATATACCCGAAGAATTATTCCAAATACTCGGCTGAACAGCCTTGCGAGTCTCAAGGTCTACAATGCCGTACGTCAATCTCTTTTCTACCCCAAGAGTTAGCTGTGTTGTTCTGTGTTTTTACTGACCACATTGGGTGCAGTACTGCTGCTTACAAGTAACTACAGAACTCATGTGTTCCATTAAGGGAGCCATTTCAGTGTTCCGTTTCCCAAAATACTTGGAGTCGTAATTTCACTTCTGTGGAGAATCAAACGAACTCTCCAGGAGAAGAAGCAACGTATACAGGCGTATGCTACGTTTAGACTGCTCATTCCTTTGCTACTTCACGTCCTCAGTTTGCGTGCTAGCCTTATCCCACACGTCTGAGACGCAGTGCGTGTATTGGGCAGTGAACGAAAATGCTGCAGTTCTCGATACTTCTTATCACTAACAGTACCGTACGTCGATTAGTTCACTCACGATGTCATACGCCTCAACACAATAAAATTCATTACTTACTATTACACCCAGGAATTTTTGTTTCTGAGAAGTTTCAACTAACTTCGCGAAGCGAGATCTTTTTTCCCCCAATGGAGACAGAGAAATGATAGAGGAGAGACAGATTCTTATCTTGATAGTTTCTATTCCGAATATGTTTCAAGACTGGATGATAATACAAGGCACCTTTACCAATGGTCATTCAATACAACATTCGAATATAATGCACGATCAATGGTTTGGACTTCAGTAGCAGTATAACACAGGCAATGGCTCGAAACTTGTTGATCATATTACTGTAGGGGAAAAAAAGACGTTTACCTCCGTATAACAGTACGTCAAAATACGCGTTAGCTCACCCTGCATACGATCTGGAACGCGGTATTGGCGGATGTCGGGGATTAAGGCACTATAAACGAATATATGATTGTAACATCATCAATCTATGCAATTAAAAATAGCTGTTAATATAATCGGTACGTACCACGTCTGAGCAGTCCTAAGACAGTCTCACTTCAGCATATTCTTTCGCCTATATTTCAACAAGATGAAATTATCACCGTGTATTGCATGAAATATGAAGATTCCCACGTAACATTTCGTTTACGATGTCTCCTGGGCGTTTATGTAAAACGCCCCGTCTTCAAACACGCAGGCCACTGCGACTGTATGCTTCCAGAAATTTGTACCCGTTAACAGTAATTCTAATGGAAAAAAGGATACCAGGCAGTTTCCCAGACAGTAATACGAGGGACGTTCAATAACTAGTGCAACACATTTTTTCTTAAAGCATTTTGGTTTCATTCAGGATTGCAACACACCATATTATTCCGCACTATCTTGGCTACAAAACCTATTTTTTAACATAACCTCTGCTCAGTACGATGCCCTTACACCACATTGCTGGAAGTATCTCCATGCTTTCACTCTACCGGCCGACGCCGGGGCAAACGTCTTGCTGCATCAGTAACCTTCCCATCATCCACGTACTATTTCCTGCGGAGTGCATACTTAATTGGGCAAAACAGATGGAATTTGAAGGTGCGGGATCTGGCTGTAGGGTGGATGAGAAAGAACAGTTCAATGAAGCTTTGTGAGCTCCTTTCGGGTACATAGACTTGTACGGTGCCTTGCGTTGTCATACAAGACGACAGGTTCGTTTTCCATTTTTGTGAGGACGGACACGCTGCAGTTGTTTCTTCAGTCTCCGATGGTAGCGTAATACACTTCGGAGTTGATCCTTGTACCATGAGGGATGACATCAAACAGAATAACCCCTTCAGAGTCCTAGAGGACCGTCACCATGAGTTTGCCGGCTGATGGTGCAGCTTGAAGCTATTTCTTCGACCCTCCATGGATTGCTGTTTTGTTTCGGATACGAAGTGATGGACCCATGTTTCATAGCCTGAGACGAATTTCGACTAAAAATTGTCACGTTCAGCCTCGTAACGCGTAAGCAATTCCGCACAGCCAAGGACTCACGGTTCTGTTATGAGTTCGTCCATGGCGCCCACGGAGCTCTGAGACATTGCAGCCCACTCTTCTTCCTTCCCAGGTTGCATTTCCTTCCCTGTGCCCCTCCCTCCCCATCCTCGCTCTCCCCCAATGCCCCCTCTTTCCTCTCTCTCTCTCTCTCTCTCTCTCTCTCTCTCTCTCTTCCGGTGTTCGTACTTATGTCGATGTGGCTATTCATCTGGTTTCTTGTATTTCTTACAGTTTTGTCCCCCTTGCCTTTTCTTTTTTCTCCTTCCTTTTTTGGCGTTTCTGGTCCGTCTGTGAGGTCTGACCTCCACTTGTAAAATTTCTCTCAATTGTGTGAGCCATTTGGGGAAGAACTCCCTCCCTAACGTCCCATCACCCCTTCCTTCCCCTATTCCCTCCCCGCCGTAGCCCTCCCCTGCCCTGCTAGGTCATCAGCACTGATAGCTAGTCCTTGTGGTGGGGCTTTTGTGAACCCATCTGGTTGAGCCCATGACAACACAGGGACCACACTTCTGATACCTAAGCTGTTGCTTCCCCATGTACGTCTAGGAGTGGCTGGTTGTCATTCTGGGGCATCTGAACTCTCAGCAAGGGCCACCATGCCAGACAGACGTTGCTGTGCATAGGTGGCACCCATGGCCAGAGCTCGTGCTTCTGAAGACCCTGCAGCCTTCCCTTCCATGGCTACACCGAGGGAGGTGGGCCAGGCTCGATGGCTTGGGGTGAATCACTTTCCTTGGTACATTGTCTGTACTAGGACAGATGGGGACACGTTCACCGCCAAAAAGCTGTTATTCTTTGTAGAAAATGTCGAAGACAAGTTTGTCAAAGTGGAGTCTCTCAGTAAGATGTGATCCGGTTCTCTGTTCTTCAAAACTTCTTCTGCCATCCAATCTGTACCCTTTTGCTCATCCTGGCGACGTCCCAGTGTCCATTAATCCTCATCAGTCTTTATATATGGTTCAGGAAGTCATTTTTCATATGGACCTCATCCTCCAAACTGATGAGGAACTCGGAACAATGTACAGTGACAGGGTATTCATTTAGTTCACCGTGTACAGGAAGGTCATAATGACAATCGCAACGATAGTGGCCCCTTCATTCTGACTTTTGAAGGAGATAACCTTCCGAGAGATGGTCATAGTTACAGGTTATCAGTGTGATCTGAAGCCGTACATCCTGCCACCCATGAATTGCTTTTGGCACTTGCTTTTCCAGCACACGTATTCCCGACAATAGGCACACACTCTATGTGGTGAATGTGGATGCGCACTCCATGTAGGTAGTACTCGTGTTCTATGGTCTGTGTGTGTTAGTTGTCACGACCATCACTCTCCACACTCACCTGACCGCTTGACTTATAAGAAAGGAAAGAAGATACAGTAGCACAAGTCCCTGAAATTTATCTTACACAGACGCTCGCAAAAAATGTGATGGACTTCACCCAGTGTTCATGACTTCTACTTTTGCCTCTGTTACATACTTTCCCCCTCCTCCCTCTTCCTTACTCGAGTCACATCCCCCTCTTCTCTCCCCCTCCCCTGAGGTTCCAGCATCCTCCTGTATGGTTACTGCTCCCTCTCTCCAGCCTAAGAAGTGTCCTGCTTCTTTGGCGACCGCCGGTGATGAGACTCCTTCACAGGCCCCTCCTCTGACGTTTCTCAGGCCACATGCCTCCTACCACAACACAGCCGCAGGACGCACAGTCTGTGTTCCCCAAGATCACCCACTCCCTTTGATCCGAATCTAACAGAAGCCTACTCCCCCTCTGTGATCTGCCCTCTTCAAGCTATGAAAGAGATGAAGAAGAAACATAAGTCCCAGGACAAGTCCCCCAAGTGCCCACTAAGGTGCATCTCCCCCACACAACCTGATTCTGATTTCTTATTTACGGATGTCACCACATTCTCATTGGTAATGGATAGTGACCCAGCAGCGTGACTGGCTCCTGCCCATACACCTCCCATTTGGATACATGCTCTATGTTTATTCAATGGAACTGTAATGGATAGTACCGTCACCACATGGAACTGCAATCCCATATTGCCTTTTACGTGGCAGCTTGTGTCGTTCTCCAGGGATCTCATTTTACTGATGCTCACTCACTGACTCTTCATAGGTTCCATGCTTTCTGTCGGAACCAGGTCAGCCCTTTGAGTGCTTCCGGTGGTATTTGCACGTTGGTCCATACAGATATTGTCTCTATGTGGATCCCACTTGATACCACATTGGAAGCAGTTGCTGTCTGGGTCCACTTGGACTTTGCGGTCCTGGTTTGCAATCTCTATCTCCCTCCTGACAGGCCACCTACATCTGCTGCCCTAAATGCCCTCCCTCAGTAACTCGACCCTCCCTTTCTCCTCCTTGAGGATTTTAATGCACATCACCCTTTTTGGGGCTGTGCTTTTTGTCTAGTTATTAGTTCCTCATTGACGAGTTTCTTGCAGACCACGACCTGTGCCTTCTTAATGATGGTTCCCCTACTCATTGTAGAGCCACATATGGTAATTTCTCTGCCATTGATCTTTAGCCCGTTTCCCCTCCCCTTATTCCTTCCTTACACTGGTCGCCATAAGATGATCTCTGTGATAGTGACTACGTCCTATTGGTCCTCTTGTTCCCTTTCCACCTCCTGACGACCAGATTACCCTGCTGGACTTTCCAACATGCTGCCTGGCCTCTGTATACCAACCAGGTCGTGTTTACACTTTCTCTGTCAGGTTGAATTGATGAAATCCTCTGTGATCTGTCCGATAAGACAATCCACACTGCCGGATCTCCACTCCCATTTAAGGCCTCATTCGCCATTCACCAGCTCCATGGTGGAGAACGGCCACTGCCACTGCTATCCATAATAGTCTTTGTGCCTTGCTATATATTAAGTGACACCTGTCCTCCGATTGTCTGGTTACCTTTAAATATCAATGCACCAAAACCTATTACGTAACCAGAGCAGTGGGTGTGTTGGGAATGCTTTGTCTCCTCTCTAGGGCCTTCTGTTCCTTCGTCACAGCTGTGGGCTACTCTATGAACTATGCAAGGTTGTCAGCAGCAGTCCTCCATTCTGGATCTTTCCCCACCAGATTTCCCTTGTAAAGATCCATCAGTTCTTGCAGAAGACCTTACGACTCATTTTGTGATAGCATCGTTGTCAGCCTCCTACACAGCTGCCTTTCTCCTCCAGAAATAGTGGGCTGAAGCTTCCCACTTATGTTCTACCCCTTGTCAGGTAATGAATCTTTTACTGAATGGGAGCATCTTCTGGTCCTCTCCTGTTCCCATGATTCAGCTCTTGGCCATGATTCCATCCATAACCAATTACCCCAACACGAGATTCCTCCACAACTACAATATCTCCTTCAGGTTTTTAACCATATGACCTATGACACAGATTGGCGCCATCACATCCACCTTACACTCCATGAGAGGGGTCTTCGAGGCCCTTTCCCGATTTTTATTCGCCAGTTCTTGTCCCAGGGGTCACTCAGAGTCCAGGTTGCTGATGTTCTCAGCTCTCCACGAACCCAGGAAAACGGAATTCCACAGGTCTCCATATTAAGCTCCAGAGAGCCATCTAGCGTACTTCTATGTGGAGACTCTGGCATGGTTTTCAGTTCTCTTCCATTAAATCAAGGGTGGTGCATTTCTGTCACTCTACTATGGTCCATCCTGACCTGGACCTCTACCTCAGCGCCCAACACCTGACCATGGTCTGCCAGTTCCGTGTCTTGGGTCTTCATTTTGTCAAAATGGTTCAAATGGCTCTGAGCACTATGGGACTCAACTGCTGAGGTCATTAGTCCCCTAGAACTTAGAACTAGTTAAACCTAACTAACCTAAGGACATCACAAACATCCATGCCCGAGTCAGGATTCGAACCTGCGACCGTAGCGGTTTTGCGGTTCCAGACTGCAGCGCCTTTAACCGCACGGCCACTTCGGCCGGCTCATTTTGTCAATGAGCTTACTTGATTGCTCCATATTTGCCCTCTCAATGTTGTCTGTTTTTGCAAACTCAATGTCCTTTGCTTCCTTGCACACTCTTCTTGGGTTATAGATCGATTGACCCTTCGCTGCCTTTACAGAGCAGTATTTCTCTCTCATCTGGCGTGTGGTTGAGAAGCTTATGGATCAGCTGCCCCTTCCATGCTGCTCTTGGACCTGGTTCACCATCCTTGTATCTGTTGAAGCACCAGTGCCTTTAACACTAGCCCTTTCAATTGTCTTTAGGTTGGCACTGGGATCTGTCGCCTTTCGATTCGGCAGTCTCAACTCAACTTCTGGTTTCCTGTGTTATCACCATCTGCTTTAGCCCTGCTCATCCCTCCTATTCTACTGTTTTCGCAGCTTTGGGCCATCGCCTGCCCACTGCCTGCCCTTGTGTGGGTTTACTGGTTGGGCTTCATCTCTCTTCTCTTCACCATGACTGCCATCATCCCTCTTTGTCTTCTTACCCACATTCTCTCCAGACTATCCCCCATTGGTTAATTCCTTGGCCCTGGATTCGGATCGATCTCTTTCAGGGTCTGAAAGGCTCTGTCGCTCCAGAGGTCTTCCGTTGTTTGTTCTGAATGCTCTTAGTTGTTTTTCACACCAATGGCTCTAAATCCGCCGATCATGTGGGATATACCTTACATCATCTGTTGGGATGGAACACCATCTCTTGCCTGCCGCACGTGAGGCGCTTACTGCGTAATTGATGACCATCTATCAGGCCCTCTGATTCATTAAACAGTTTTCGCTTCCCAAGTTTCGTGATGTACAGACTCAATGAGTGGCCTTCAGGCTATCGTTCAGAGTTTTTCCCACCACCCCTTGGTCTCTTCCACTGGCGATCTTTGTGATGCTGCTTGTTCGACTGTTTTGCTTTGGGTTCCTGGCCACGAAGGTATCCCTAATAAAGAACTTGCTGACTGTCTGGTTGCAGGGGAGGCCACCTACCCCCTGTCCTCTTTGTCCCCTCTGGGGATGGGTTTGTGGCTTTTCATCAACCCGCTTTTGATCAGTCATGGGTCAATTCTGGACAGGCTACCTCCTGTCTAACAATTTTTTTACAATCAAGGAGACTCTCACCATTTTGTGTTTTTCGCTATGCCTTCCCAGTGGGAACCTACCATCCTCTGCCCTTTTCATATGGGCCATACTAGGCTGACCCGTAGTTTTTTACTCTGTAATGAGCCGATAAGCCACCCCCCCCCCCCCCCAACCCCCATCCACATGCAGTTGCGGGGCTCCCCTCATGGTGATCCATATTTTGCTGGACTGCCTCTGCCTTTTGTCCCTTCACAGTAAACATGCCATCCCACCTTCCTTGTCTCGGGTGTTAGCAGACTACCATCGCATGTTTGCATCTGTCCTCGGTTTTCTTCTCGAAAGTGATTTGTCCTCTCAGATTTAAGTCCTTGAATGAAATTTGAGTTTCTCAGTTAGTTATGGAGGCCTTGACCTTGCCTCCACACTGGAAAGATGTCCCCCGCCTTTTCCCTACATTTTGTCTGGACTGTTATGCATTTCTATTTCTCCTTTTCTTGTGTCTTCTTCCCCTTGTGTTGTCCCCCTTGTATCGTGATAATATCATGATTTGGGTGTCGGAGCGGGTTGCTGGTGGTGCTGGTGCCCCACCACGCATAGCACTTCTGGGGCACCCCTACTCTCCCTGTTCCCACCCAAGCCCCTCCTTGCTCTTTCCTCTTTCTGCTACCTTGTCGTCCCTTTTCCCTCTTTGTGTGCACATTATCCCTTATCCTTTACTAGAGTGTGCTGTTTGTGTTGTTCCCACCTTGATGTCTGCCAGCTTAGATCATGGGACTGATGACCTCGTTGTTTGGACCATTCGTTGGCCTTTATGGCCTCATGTTAGCCGGCGAAGAACCTAGCGGGCACACAGCTTCGTGTACCGCAAATGGTGGACGTGTATGTCAGCATTACCAACAGAGACGTCCAGTTGAACAGCGAGGTGTTTATTGTGATGGTCGATCACCTCGAATGAGAGTATGTACACGTTCCAGTATCGCAGGGTCACAGCCGAGTGCGGCTGTCCGGCGTGCGGGAGATCGGATAGGTTTGCACGATCTTGTTGCAATGACGACAGACGCCTCGCCAAACGACTTACCGTGCTTTAGTTCGCTGCCAGCTCTCCGTGGAGATTCTGCATTCACCTACGAATCTCTGCAACGCTCTGGTTTTCCGCCAAAAGAAACTCAATGACAGCTCTCTGCTTGGAACGCACCTCCGTTACAGACGCCATTTTGAAGACTACGTGTAGTGCCGCCACCTATCGGAGCTTTATGATACTAGCCTACAAGGGCTGAAGCGGGAATATTCCACGATGTCCCACAGCACGTTCAGCATTTTTCAACCGAAATTGGCCGGGAAAACTTGTGTGGAATTATCTATTGAATACCCCTCGTAGAAGCAAAAACAATCCAGCAAAAGAGCTGTTTGCGAGATAACTGTGAATGTGTGGTTACGAGCTGCTACTTGCCTCAGAATAAAATTTTGTCCCAGTCAGTGCAAATGGATTTGAAGTGTAAACTTTTCGGTTAAGTTCACATCAAATTGACCTCAAGTTTTAGCAATGGCCTTCCTTGACAAGAAATACAATATCTCTTCAGTGCGTTACATGTTACATTTTAACGCACACCTTTACCTGTGGAAAGGAGGCGATTCACCTGTCTTTCTCCCTTTTGAAAGCAACACTGCATTTGTCTCTGCAGTGAGTTACATATTCTTTCAAACACCTATGTGTCATCACGTAAATTTTGACAGTACCGTACAACCGTACAATCTGCTGTTCCAATTCTTCAATTACATCAAAGCGTGTGCTGTGCATTAACTTTTACGACGACCCAATACAGAAAAATCCAGGGGATTGAGGAGCTGTCTTCTTTTCCGTCTTGGACCACATTGGCGCGTTAGATGTTGTCTAATATAAACAGCAAAACGTGCCGGTTCCCCTACGTGCATCTATCACATTCCCCAACCATGGCATATAGAAGAAATTAGAGCCGAGCTAGATGGAGACGTGATCGAAATGTTCAAATTTCAAATTGTTCTAAGTAGCAGGTGGTTACAATTAAATGGTAGCTACAGATAAAAGTCCGTGGACCGTAATTATCGTATGGCAACAAAACTTGTTAGATTTCTGATGCGTCAGTATGGAACTGAATTGCACTGAAAAAAAAAAAAAATCTAGTCTAGTTTTGGTCACCAGGTGCAAATCTGGCGCAGTACCGGTTCTCGTCGACGTCTCCGATCCTGTTCAAGCGGAACTTGATAACATCATCAACATTATGCCTTTCTCACGTGTTCATCATTTTCTATCCACGTCCCTGTCGTAATCCAACAGATGTGAAACCTTTCACAGCGCCAGATTTGCACCTGGTGGCCAAAACTGGAAATAATTTTTTTCCAATGTAAATTGGTTCCGCATTAACGCATGTGAACATCTATCAAATTTCACTGCCATACGATAATTAAAGCTCACACTGGACCTTTGTGAGCAGATGCACTTTAATCACAACCACACTGTAAGACACCTTTCGTACTGAAATCAGCGCCCACTTGTAAGCAGACATTTGCAACTATCTCGCAAGCGGCACGTTTGCGAACTCATCTTCAGTGGTTCATTTTTCCTTCTATTGCCGTATACTTTCACCCGTGTCAGTCTTCAGCGTTAATTTTCACACCCCCTGGATATATGTGTGTGTGTGTGTGTGTGTGTGTGTGTGTGTGTGTGTGTGTGTGTGTGTGTGTGTGACAGTGCTTTGTTAAATTTGTATTTTTTTTTTTTTTTTTTTTTTTTGCATGGGCGGGTATTAAGTGAAAGGAACTGAAGGCCCAATGGTGATACTGATGTGAGAACTACCTCTGAGTAGCAACGGCTGAGTCGCAGATGGATGCAGGAATTAGCATCAACGGCGTCCCATTCTCTCACTCCGTGAGCTACCGCAGGGAGCGTTAGTTGAGTACAGCCGAGGAAGCTGTCCCTCAGCAAAGTGATCGAGAACTGTACCTCATTAACTTTCTTTCCATTATTTTATCCATTTGGTTGGAGAAGCCGCTGCTGTTTTCGTAAATCACACTGTAGCAAATACACCAAGCAGCCGCAAGTTTTCTTAAGATGATTTTATTACACCATTACTAGTTTCGGGCCTGAGCCCATAGTCAAATAGTATTGTTGCCTTCTTTGCAAGTTAGAAATAAACAACCACATCCACAGTAAACCTGAGAGCATACTGAATGGGCAACCAGAATTAAAAATCAAATGTACCTCCAAAATTTCATACAACACCTATAATTTGAAACGATAGAAACAATAATTAACGGGGAGGAAATTTTTCATTGACCTTTACCATCATTTTTCAAGCCTAAATTATTAAATGTCTGTGTAAAATAATGTGTACAGTGTAGAAGTATCTTTGAAGTAACTCCATAAGTCTAACATATCTGTACACATACCACGTTGTTTGACACTTCAGATGAGCAGAGGATGTAAACAATCCATCCGCCATCTTGCTTTTAGGTCACTTCATTGATCTGTATGGATTGAAAAAGAATATCAAACCTCTATCCTAGAATACATAAAGGAGCGCTTTAAAGGAAGTAAGTACAAATGATTCAAGTGGCTCTGAGCACTATGGGACTTAACATCTGAGGTCATTAGTCCCCTAGAACTTAGAACTACTTAAACCTAACTAATCTAAGGACATCACACACATCCATGCCTGAGGCAGGATTCGAACCTGCGACCGTAGCGGTCGCGCGGTTCCAGACTGAAGCTGAAGCGCCTAGAACCGCTCGGCCACAGCGGCTGGCGTAAGTGAGTACAAAGTATGGAGGATGTATAATGTAACACTACGTAATCATAAAAGAATTTGTTAAATTTTACGACGCAAATGTAAAATGTTATGTAAGCTATAAATCACAAAAATGTTGTTAACTTGCAAAGAAATCAACGCTATCATCTGACGGTGGGATCAGGCCCGAAACTAATAATGGTACAACAAAATCATTTCAAGAAAGTTTGTGGTTTCTTGCAGTATTTCCTACAAAGTAATTGCTTTCTGTTGCTTTTCAAATTCTGGGGGTGAGAGTGTAACGAGCTACAGTGGGATAGAACGCCTCCGGCCATCCGCACCCCCTAAGGAAGTGTAGTCTTAATTTGCCGCTTATGTTGTTCACTCGCTACCATCAGGAGCTTCTTAGCGCCAGAATGTGCTCGTGCCGAGCGCCGTGTTTGTGTAGGAGACGGCGGGTCGGCCTTCCGCAGCGGGGCGGGGGCAGCGGCGTGGCGTGTCGCAAGTGTCCGTGCTTTCACCCACACTGCCGGCAGGCCAGCCCACGGCGCGGCATTCCACACAGTGCTTCCCGACCACGTGCGCCCTTGGCGGCGCCTCCGCAGCTTCGACCCCGCCACTAGGGTGTAGACGGCTGCGAGCGGGCCCAGTCTTCACCCAGTTGCTGTCATCACCGCCTTACTGACACAGCGCCTCGAAAACGAACTGTCACTAGCGATTTTTTTATTTTCTCTATGGTTTCGTTTAAAGATAGAGAGAGCGTGATCCGCTCACAACTAGCAGGCGCCGAGGTAGTCGTCCCATGCCAACAGAAAATATTTACAGAATGAGATTTTCACTCTGCAGTGGAGTGTGCGCTGGTATGAAACTTCCTGTCAGATTAAAACTGTGTGCTGGACCGAGACTTGAACTCGGGACCTTTGCCTTTAGCGGGCCAGTGCTTGCTCGGTCCGGCACACAGTTTTAATCTGCCAGGAAGTTTCAAATCTTCAAATGTGTGTGAAATGTTATGGCACTTAACTGCTAAGGTCGTCACTCCCTAAGCTTACACACTACTTAACCTAAATTATCCTAAGGACAAACACACACACACCCATCTCCGAGGGAGGACTCGAACCTCCGCCGGGACCAGCCGCACAGTCCATGACTGCAGCGTCTAGACCGCTCGGCTAATCCCGCGCGGCCCAAGAAGTTTCAGAAAATATTTAATCTGCACTGTGATGCACAGCTTTGATAAAAGACATTGTTATACAAACTGCAGGGGCGCATTCCTGACTGGAATGGAGGAAAAAAGTTCTGTCAGCACGTGCCCGGAAATGGACGGTGTGTCTGCAACGACAACAAATCGCCTCGGAGCACAGTACAGACCCTGATCTTATCCACGTGACAGCAGATGTTCAGAGCGATCTCCAAGGGACTGCAGGTGATAGGGATAGTAACGTTGGTGATGCAGGATACAAATAATCCTACTTTCTCTTAGACCGTGTTGGCGGGCCACTTGCCTGGAGTTTGAGCTACTATTCGGCTCAATATCCTGTAGAACACGATACTTCAAATCTGGCGTACCCACAGTCCGCAGCCACCCTGCACGTTCGTCTGTCTGGAAGGACCCATGGTCACACAAACGCCCAAAAAGGGTTTCGAATGTTGTGTAGCAGACCGCTGTGGCCGAGCGGTTCTAGGAGCTTCAGTCTGGAACTGGGCGACCGCTACGGTCGCAGGTTCAAATCCTGCCTCGGGCATGGATGTGTGTGATGTCCTTAGGTTGATTAGAGTTAAGTAGTTCAAAGTTCTAGGGAACTGATGACCTCAGATGTTAAGTCCCACAGTGCTCACAGCCATTTGAATCATTTTCAAATGTTGTGTGATGTGGTTGGTGTCTGTGAGGATATTTGTTTGTGACAAAGCCGTAGTGCCTCTCGACTGTTTCCATCTGCTTGGCCATACAAAAACACCATTTCCGCTTGTTCCCTACATGAATATTGGACCAGCTTCGCTTAAAGTACGCTGCGTTCATCACAAAGTCTGTAACACACAAGGGCACGGCACGTAGTCAGAGGAACTGTCATTCGTCAGCTCCATCTACAGCGGCGGCGATGCATTTCCGGATACATGTTGATAGCATCATTTTTTCCTCCATTTCCAGTCAGGAATCCGTCCCCGCAGTTTGTCGGTTGTATTACCCTTCATCCTATATATAGGCCACGAGAAACTGCTATAACACTTTATTTTCTGCATCTACTTCGACTATTTTATCTTCATATGTCGCCGGCCGGAGTGGCCTAACGGTTCTAGGCGCTATAGTCTGGAACCGCGCTACCACTACGGTCGCAGGTTCGAATCCTGTCTCGGGCATGGATGTGTGTGATGTCCTTAGGTTAGTTAAGTTTAAGTAGTTCTACGTTCTAGGGGACTGATGACCTCAGAAGTTAAGTCCCATAGTGCTCAGAGCCAATAGAACCATTTTTTTTTCTTCATATGTCACACCTGGACATGCACCCCCTGACCAAAAGCGTCCGGTCACCTGTTTGTGCCGCGCGGGGTCGCCGCTCGGTCTCAGGCGTCTTGTCACGGCCAGTTCCGTCGGAGGTTCGAGTCCTCCTTCGGGTATGGGTGTGTGTGTTGTCCTTAGCATAAGTTAGTTTAAGTAGTGTGTAAGTCTAGGGACCGATGACCTCAACAGTTTGGTCCCATAGATGATGAGGTCCCATGCTCCGAGGAGCGTATGGGACGATGCGGGAGACGCGCACTGCTTTACTAGGCAAGGTCCTAGTGGAGGTGGTTTGCCATTGCCTTCCTCCGACCGTAATGGGGATGAATGATGATGATGAAGACGATACAACAACATCCAGTCACCTCGAGGCAGGAAAAATCCCTGACCCCGCCGGAAGACCACGAGCTGCAGACGGTCCCATAGAAGTTTACTACAAATTTTACACCAGTTAGTGGACATTACTTTGGGCTGTGTCCACCCTCCGCATTTATGACGGCTTGAACCCTGCTAGTGACACTTTCAGTAAGGTGTCTAAATGTCTGTGGAGGAATCGCGACTCATTCTTCCTAAAGGGCCGAAACCAGTAAAGGTAGTGATGTTGGACGTTGGGGGGTCTGGAACGTAGTCAACGTTCTTACACGTTCCAGCGAGCTCAAGCCTAGACTCTGGGGAGTCCAGTCCATTTCAAGAGTGTTGCTGCCCCGAACCATCACAGATTGAGCTTTGACAGGCTGCGCTGTCTGCTGATACAAACAAGCTTTACCTCCGAATCATTCCTCTACTTTATGCAATACACAATGCTATAAAATGTAGTTGTTGATGAGGCTTCAGAGCTGTATGGCCGTGGTCAAGGAAGCTTTTAGGTTCCTGGCGTTTCACTCAGAACAGTGCTGGATATCTTCGAAGTGCTCCGGCGACGCTGAGTCTTGCCTATTGATGAGTCGGACGTCGGAGAGAGACAATAATACTGTTGGCGAGGTCGAGTTTACATATGATTGCAGATAACTTTCTCCAGACATTCACCAAACCCAAAGCCTTCCATCTGATTGACAAAGGGTATAGCGTAATTCACCACTCCAAATCACTCGTTTCCAACCATCTATTCCCCAGTGGCTTTGCTGTTTACGCGACCTGAAGCGTGGCTTAGCACTGGCTGAGGAAATGTGTGGCTTATGAAGAACTGCTCGACAACTGTACTCCATTCTTTTTAGCTCTCTACGCACAGTACTGGTGCTGGTAGCAGTTTGGAACACACGAGTGATTCTTTCCGTTAATTTCGTTCTACTTTTTACAACTGTCCGTAGTGCTAACGATGCCTGTCCGTCAGAGCAACAGGGGTTTCTTCGCGTTTCCATTTGTTTTGGGTAAAAACAATGCTCCTTCAGAATAAATATTCACTATTTTAACCATTCTGACATGTTTGTGAACGACACGTCTTCGTATCTACATCTGCGTTAGTGGACGTGCAGATCGTTCAGCTCGTGCTATTATTCTATAGGTCATCGAGGTAAAGTGTGCGGCTGAAGGGCCGAATTTTATAATCTTTTAAGTGTGCCGATGCCCTCTTTATCAACGAATGCCAACGAATTTGTACCCCGGCTCTAGGAATAAAACGAACTGTCAAATATTATAGTTCGTTTTTCTCATTAACGTCTACATTTATTACGGCTCATATACAGGTAAAATTTTAATTTCTAGCAGCAGGAGTTGTAACACATAAAGTACACGGCACTGTTTTCAAAGGCGCTGTGGCTAGAACCAAGAGACCCAGTGAATTAAAAAACTTTTTGCGTCTGTCTTCAGTGACTAATGAGACCTAGTCTCGTTTAAAATTACACAATATTAGTACATATATCTAAGGTCATATTATATCTAAAATCAATATCCCTGTTTTTTGTTTTTACTCATAGTAATATACAGGGTGAATGAGGTGCCGTCACAAAGATTTTTTAACCGGATTCTGACACTGCGCACCAACTTGGCGCTGAAACTCACTGTTTGTGGATAATTTTAACATCTGCGATCTCTCTAAAAAAAAGTCGCAGGGACAAGTGCTTCAAAGAACAGGATTGTTTTTAGCAAATACTGTGTTTATTCACGGACCACTGTGTAAAGCCTTTTCAGGGGTAACTAAATCAACTAAAATTTTTGCATCCCTTTAAGAATATTAAAACTAAAAGGTACGTCAAGATATATATTCTTACGTCACATATCGTTTGCACCGAGGTATTGTAATGCTATGTAGAGAATTTTGTTCAAAATTATGTGCAGGAAAATGTATATACAAGGATGTATCACAAATTCATGACTGTTAGTTCATGTCGTTCGGTTCATTTTTAAAGATGTTATCTCTTCATTTCCACAACTGCCCTTATCCCAACGGGTAGACTAATTGCCAATACTGTCATTATTTACAACTATGAAAGTGCGAAAGTTTCGCATATGTCCCCAAATGTTTTATAAAGAGCAAAAGCTAATTTCACAATTTCTTCAGTAAATATCAGACTTCTAAAACATACAAACTGCAGCTTTTATATCAGCTTTGGTTTCTTCGCTTTTACTTTGATAAATGTTCTGACAACGACCGCTTCCGAAACAATTCACATACCCTGGGAGGTGAGGATACCTTGATTCTATGGCCCCACTTTATTTATGTTCCGCCTATATATTTCTTAATTTGACACTAGTCGTATTAGTACTCCCACCGCCTTGTTACTGCACCGTCGAGATATTGACAGTCCTCGAAATCCTCCTGTTATATTAGTTACCTCGTTTTTTTCGATTATGGACGCATCTTGCGCAATGTTTCGATGCTGCGATTGTCTCTCTTCGATGTTGCTTTTGTTTCTTATAGATTTCTGGTGGAATACCTCATTTTTCAAACATAATATGACTGCTAATGACAGATACTGGGGTGAAAATTTATTAGATCTACACACCAATAGTCAGTTTGTTTTCTGGACGAGGGGACAGTTTGGAAGAAAAAACTCTTATTTATAACTGTTGCGTCGATGAATATTGCAAGGCTGAAGGATATTCGGCAGTGGTAGACGTATAGTGTAGGTAATCAAAGTGCAGCTCCAGTTTTGATTCAGATTTATTTCCATGAACGGTTTTACATCATCAGGCTGAATAAAGTTGTATCTTTAGTTGGGAGGCAATCAGTTTTTGAGTAAAGTAAATGCTAGACAAATGAGAGGAGTAGTTCCAAATTTTTCTATTCAGAAAAAATGGGGATATAAGGGCCAATCGGAGTGGGTCCTTGCCAACAATTTTTTATAAAGTACAAGCCGTACCCGGCCACGCTTTACTGTGGCTTAGTCTGCTTGCATAGAAAAGAAAGAAAAGGAAAGCACAAGTTTCTGATATGCAAAGGAATTGGACTTGTGTCCTGATTTCCTTCTCTCTCCCGTCTCTGCCCATCCCCCTCCCCTATCTTTGTCCATATCCTCTTCCTCCCCCCTCTGTCCATCCCCTCCTTCCCCCCTCTGTCCATCCCCTCCTTCCCCCTTCTACCCATCCCCTCCTTCCCCCCTCTGTCCATCCCCTCCTTCCCCCCTCTGTCCATCCCCTCCTTCCCCCCTCTGTCCATCCCCTCCTTACCCCCTCTGTCCATCCCCTCCTTACCCCCTCTGTCCATCCCCTCCTTCCCCCCTCTGTCCATCCCCTCCTTCCCCCCTCTGTCCATCCCCTCCTTCCCCCTCTGTCCATCCCCTCCTTCCCCCTCGTCCAACCCCTCCTTCCCCCCTCTGTCCATCCCCTCCTTCCCCCCCTCTGTCCATCCCCTCCTTCCCCCCTCTGTCCATCCCCTCCTTCCCCCCTCTGTCCATCCCCTCCTTCCCCCCTCTGCGCCTCATCTCCTCCCGCCCCCTCTCTCTATCTCCTCCTTCCCCTTTTTTAAGTCCATTTCTTCCCACCCCTCTGCCCATCTCCTCTTCTTTCCTCTCTCTGACCTTGAGCCTTCTCTACAGTTAGTGCAAATTCAGATACTGTAGCAGAATTCTAAACATAAATTAATAAGCAAAAAATACAACGTTCCTATTTGCTAGCAACGTTTTACTATTGTATATTTAATGTATATATTTATATATTAAGAAGTATATGGTCTATATACGTCTGAACGTTTATTCCAGTAACGTGTAAAAATCTGAAGTAAATCGGAAAGGTTTATTTTGATTTTTTTTTGGTAAAACTGTTTTCCTGTTAAAATATATATCTATTTTAAAGATTAACGTACATAAAAACAAGAGGTATTAGAATTCAACATTGTGTTAAAATATCAAAGCAATTGATAAGGAACTTTCGGAGACTGGTGATTTTCAATCTTACAAAACTCTCAAAAAGTTACATAGACTTACATTATACTATTCATATTAAAATACACTCCTGGAAATTGAAATAAGAACACCGTGAATTCATTGTCCCAGGAAGGGGAAACTTTATTGACACATTCCTGGGATCAGATACATCACATGATCACACTGACAGAACCACAGGCACATAGACACAGGCAACAGAGCATGCACAATGTCGGCACTAGTACAGTGTATATCCACCTTTCGCAGCAATGCAGGCTGCTATTCTCCCATGGAGACGATCGTAGAGATGCTGGATGTAGTCCTGTGGAACGGCTTGCCATGCCATTTCCACCTGGCGCCTCAGTTGGACCAGCGTTCGTGATGGACGTGCAGACCGCGTGAGACGACGCTTCATCCAGTCCCAAACATGCTCAATGGGGGACAGATCCGGAGATCTTGCTGGCCAGGGTAGTTGACTTACACCTTCTAGAGCACGTTGGGTGGCACGGGATACATGCGGACGTGCATTGTCCTGTTGGAACAGCAAGTTCCCTTGCCGGTCTAGGAATGGTAGAACGATGGGTTCGATGACGGTTAAGATGTACCGTGCACTATTTCAGTGTCCCCTCGACGAACACCAGTGGTGTACGGCCAGTGTAGGAGATCGCTCCCCACACCATGATGCCGGGTGTTGGCCCTGTGTGCCTCGGTCGTATGCAGTCCTGATTGTGGCGCTCACCTGCACGGCGCCAAACACGCATACGACCGTCATTGGCACCAAGGCAGAAGCGACTCTCATCGCTGAAGACGACACGTCTCCATTCGTCCCTCCATTCACGCCTGTCGCGACACCACTGGAGGCGGGCTGCACGATGTTGGGGCGTGAGCGGAAGACGGCCTAACGGTGTGCGGGACCGTAGCCCAGCTTCATGGAGACGGTTGCGAATGGTCCTCGCCGATACCCCAGGAGCAACAGTGTCCCCAATTTGCTGGGAAGTGGCGGTGCGGTCCCCTACGGCACTGCGTAGGATCCTACGGTCTTGGCGTGCATCCGTGCGGCGCTGCGGTCCGGTCCCAGGTCGACGGGCACGTGCACCTTCCGCCGACCACTGGCGACAACATCGATGTACTGTGGAGACCTCACGCCCCACGTGTTGAGCAATTCGGCGGTACGTCCACCCGGCCTCCCGCATGCCCCCTATACGCCCTCGCTCAAAGTCCGTCAACTGCACATACGGTTCACGTCCACGCTGTCGCGGCATGCTACCAGTGTTAAAGACTGCGATGGAGCTCCGTATGCCACGGCAAACTGGCTGACACTGACGGCGGCGGTGCACAAATGCTGCGCAGCTAGCGCCATTCGACGGCCAACACCGCGGTTCCTGGTGTGTCCGCTGTGCCGTGCGTGTGATCATTGCTTGTACAGCCCTCTCGCAGTGTCCGGAGCAAGTATGGTGGGTCTGACACACCGGTGTCAATGTGTTCTTTTTTCCAATTCCAGGAGTGTAATTAGGTACCTAAACACACGTCCCAATTAGAATTCAGTAGCGCGTTTTGTTAAAATTTCAAAGCAATCGGTCCAGAACTTTCAAGAGATACACGATTTTGAACAAACCAACATTTACATTTTTATTTATATACACACATCAAAAAAGTTTTGCATCACTTTGGTTCCCACAACACATGGAGATAGACGTTGACTACGGATATTGTATGACACACACAGTCCCTTTGACTGTTCAGAGATGTCACTAAACCCGCCCAAAGATGTAAACAACCATTCATGAGCAGCACCTATTAGACGGAGGGGGTCCGACAGGTGATCAGTTCGTCATTCCACCAGGAAGGAGGTACACAGCTCGTATTGTCTGTAGTTCAACCGTGCCTTGACGGTCAATAGCGCGGTTCGATCGCGTTCGCGTTGTTGCTTTGTGCCAGGAAGGGCTCTCAACAAGGAAAGTGTCCAGTTGTCTCGGAGTGAACCAAAGCGGTGTTGTTAGGATATGGATGATATACAGAGAGACAGGAACTGTCGATGCTGTGTCTTGCTCAGGCCGCCCAAGGGCTACTACAGCAGTGGATGACCGCTACCTACGGATTACGGCTCGGAGGAACCCTGACAGCAACGCCACCATGTTAAATAATGCTTTTCGTGCAGCCACAGGACGTCGTTTTACGACTCAAACTGTGCGCATTAGGCTGCACGATGCGCAACTTCACTCCCGACATCCATGGCGAGGTCCATCTTTGTAACCGCGATACCATAGAGCGCGGTACAGATGAGCTCAACAACATGCCGAATGGACCGCTCAGGATTGGCATCACGTTCTCTTCATCGATGAGTGTCGCATATGCCTTCAACCAGACAATCGTCGGAGACGTGTTTGGAGGCAATCCAGTTAGGCTGAACGCCTTAGACATACTGACCAGCGATTTCAGCAAAGTGGGGGTTCCCTGTTGTTTTGGGGTGGCATTATGTGGGGCCGACGTACGCCGCTGGTGGTCATGGAAAGCGCCGTAACGGCTGTACGATACGTGAATGCCATCGTCCGACCGATAGTGCATCCATATCGGCAGCATATTGGCGAAGCCTTCGTCTTCATGGACGACAATTCGCGCCCCCATCGTGCACATCATGTGAATTACTTACTTCAGGATAACGACATCGCTCCACTAGAGTGGCCAGCATGTTCTCCAGACATGAACCTTATCGAACATGCCTGGGATGGATTGAAAAGGGCTGTTTATGGATGACGTGACCCACCAACGACTCTGATGGATCTATGACGAATCGCCGTTGAGGAGTGGGACAATATGGATCAGCAGTGCCTTGATGAACTTGTGGATAGTATGCCACGATGAATACAGGCATGCATCAATCCAAGAGGACGTGCTACTGGGTATTAGAGGTACTGGTGTGTACGGCAATCTAGACCACCACCTCTGAAGGTCTCGCTGTATGGTGGTACAACATGCAATGTGTGGTTTTCATGAGCAATAAAAAGGGCGGAAATGATGTTTATTTTGACCTCTATTCGAATTTTCTGTACAGGTTCCGGAACCCTCTGAACCGAGGTGATGCAAAACTTTTTTTGATGGATGTAGATGCATGGCAAATTTCTGCAGTGTGGCTTTACTTCACACAAATCAAACAATGTGCTTAAGAGAGCCGAACTTACTAAGTACACATGATATGTAAGAAGCGACCTTAATAAAACAGCGTTATGTCAAAAATAACGGCTTTTTAGTAATGTCTATGTGTCACTCCAGATCACATATGTATGAAAACACGAGCAAGAAAATGGGAATTGCGAAAGAGACATTCCATGAGTGCTTGTTCTTACATTATTTAGATTTGTGACGGACAAACTTGATTAGTGAAACTTGAATTACGTTAGAGCATTCACCTAACGGTTGCAGTAGCGGAAAGAGACGAAATGGTAAACATGAATGTTAAACTTTCCTGCTAGCCTCGTTATGTCGAGCAGTTGCAAATATTATCATTGAAGTGATTCTTTCCAGTCCGGGAGTGGAAGTATAAAACTGTAAATACTATACATGTGCTTCTAAAATAAATGAGTCATGGGTCTATTACACGGAATGTACAGTTAACATTATGGAATGGAAGAATGTGTTTTCGGAACTGAGTTACGAATCCTTTCAAGACTGAGTTATTTGTATGTATGTATCGAGGTATCGAGCCTGCCCACACAACCGTAAATAATTCAGCTGCTTCATTTACGTGGACCCATATAAGCCTAGAAGGCAGTAAGCAATAAGGATGCAGAAAAAAAAAGAGATTAGAAGTTAGGGATGTTCAACTGATCGTTCTGAAAGAATGCTGGAGGGTAAAATAGTAGACATCGCATATATCTGACAAAGATCTCATCTGTAGACTACCAGTGAATTTATGAAAACTCAGAAGCTGTCGCTTAACTAATCAGAACAATCTGTTGCCTGATTAAAGATATATTGAAATGGAAATTACTACATATCGATTTGCAACGTTGCGTGAAGAATGCGATAGACTCTGGGAATTAATTCAACACCTGCAGAGGTGAATATTCGTTATTGCAACCACAAAAGAAATGTAAACCGTCAGTCCACTCAAAGATTTACTCTGGAGCTCAGATAACGGTGAAACGAACGTATCTGTGACCAGCTTTGTTAGAGCGGAGATCTGTTTTGGTCACTGGTAGTTTGCACCCCGGCTCTACCGCGCGTGCGCGGCTGTGAATAGCTTAAAGAATTTGGGCGATATCAGCTGTTACTCATGGAAATATTCATCCATGGCCACTTGGGGGATACCGAGATCCTGAAAGAAATGACAGACTTCAAAAATTCTCATTTCTCTTTCAATTTCCCTACAGTATTCTTAGAATAAAAGTCGTTTGACTCTAGCCCCAGCAATAGCCTAGAAATATGTAAAATAATTTAGTTTATATCATCGTTTGACCAATAATATTGTAACAGGTGTTCAATTTGTAATGCATTTCATCAACCTACACCTGGAATACGATAACAAGACGTGCAGAAGACACGTAAACTTCTGACACCACATAGATCGACAGAGCGATAGCCAAATCGAAACCAGCTGTACTTTGACCGCCATCTTGTCCACTGCACAACAAATTGTTTTTGTGATTGTGTTTCCAAGTTACTGTTACGTTTGTGAAAATTTGAGAACAGTGATCAAGAAAGCCAAGAGATCCAAGGAAATGGAAACACTTCATCTCATCATAACGAGACTGCCACGCCAGAAGAACGAAGTGAGTGACTGTTACAAAACATTGTCATGCAAACATCAGTCCAGCTTACAAAGTGACATAGCCTCTTACTAGTTTTTCTCTTCTTCCACAGGATAACGACAGCATTTATGAAAAGATTGTGTAATATCTGTATGATCTTATTGTGAAATTGTTTTTGTAATTCCATTTAGCCTGAAGATGTATTCTCTCGAAACATGTCTTGACTGGTAGCAGTAATAAAAAAAAAACTTTACAAAGCTGTTACTCTGTTATTTGGGATATGAATGAACTCTCCAGCTGTATTGAAAGGTATTGCTTCATTTGCTAATGATTTCGGTACTACAATGCACCATCTTCAGGCTCCTGTATGATAAAGCGATATCCGATTGTAACAGGAAGGAACCCTACCGTCTGGTTCAATAAGTACTCTCTGCCATAAACTCCACAGTGTTTTTCAAAGTATGCAGATACGTGTACATAAAGTTTGTCAGTTTCGAGGGTCAGATGACATTAGTTTCACGATTTGGTACTGGGGGCAACTGAATATTGTTTAAAATATACTGGTGAAAGATATTGGTGGGAGAATATTTTACATGAACAGAAAAGAAACAATTGCGACAGAAAAGCATCAGAAAGGCGACACTGTGTCGATGGAGGTATCTGTGATGTTGTTTTATTGCTGTAGTAAACTCGGCCGGAAACGGTAGTCTCTGTAAATAAGAGGAAATGTCCTGACTGACGGACTCATCACCGCTCAGCCTAAACAGCTAACGATAGATATTTGAAATTTGGAGAGGGCATCGTTTAAGAAGGGATTTTTCGAAATTCGACTCCTAAGACTCTGAAATAGTGGATACAAGTGTTTCTTTAACATGTCGTTATTCTAGCATTATTAAAGCTGTAACTACGAAAATTGATATTTGTTTTCTCAGTCAGGTATAAAAAAGTACGCGTTTCCGAATTTTTGGAAATTCAATCCGTAACGGAGTGAAATAGTGGTTGAAAGATTTTCTGAAAATGAATCATTATTAGAGAATAACTAAAGCATTTTTAAAGCTACATCTATGAAAACTGGTATTTGACTCGTACAGAAAAATATGAGCCTCGGTGTTTCTGTAAATTCAAACCCTAAGGGGGTGAAGCCGGCCGCTGTGGCCGAGCAGTCAGAGGAGCTACAGTCTGGAACCGCGCGACCGCTACGGTCGCAGGTTCGAATCCTGCCTCGGACATGGATGTGTGTGGTATCCTTAGTTTAGTTAGGTTTAAGTAGTTCTATGTTCTAGGGGACTGATGACCTCAGATGGTAAGTCCCATAGTGCTCAGAGCCATTTGAACCTAAGGGCGTGAAATAGTTTTATGAAAATATTTAGTTATCTCGGTTAGAAGTAAAGAAATATGTGTTAGGTGATGGAGGTTTCTATGGAAATATCATCACGAGGATTCGAAAGGCAGGATTAACAAAAAGTTCCGACTACAACTACTATATACTATACGCGAGCGTAGCAGTGGGTGCTAAGCTAGTATTAAATAAAAATCTGACCTAGATAATTTTGTTCATAAAAGAAAAGCAGCAGTTGTCGCAAGGTTCGACTGCGTGTGACTTACCCGCGTTCAGACTTACGGAAACTTCTGAATGAGGATTTTTGCCTGACTTGAGACAGTAAGGTGTGAGCCCTTCTGTAGACAGTTTTAAGCAAAGAGATAGACTATACATAGAGGGGACGTGGCACGTCATTTAATGCTCTCTGATATCATGTTTTGTGGAGGCATTCTGTGACTGATTTCCAAGCTACATGTAAAAATGTGAGAGATAAGCAGTTGCCGAGCTTCTCGAAATCATACCTACCATGTGAACAACTGCAAGCACAGAAGCAAAAGAACTACGGATATTTTTTATTTCAGGCAGGTGCTGTTTAAAAATATTGTCTGTTACTGGTTTTGTATATTTATCTTATACGACAGCACAATAACTTAACTTTACGTAAACATGTGAATTTATTATCTTACCGTAGGTTTCCATTGCCCTGTAGAACACACTTTTGTTTTGAACTTGAAATGAAAGGTACGTACGATAGAAATTAACGTAAAGTTTCTGTAGAACGTTCGTCCCTGTAACCTCTGGCACTCTTCGGAAGTTTTGTTTGGGATACAGTGTCCTAAAAAAAGGAGAATATGGATCCTAAACTAAATTTTCCATATCGTGTGTTCGACTTGTGAATGCTCGCTACTGACCATATGGAGCTACAGTATTTATATAAAAGCTACTGACACCGTGGAGGAAAGATGCGTGTAGCCGGCGGTGCGCTATACACAATGGTAATATTGTTCCTAGCTACAACTGCTAAACGCTAACCGTTGAAAGTTGTTTCATATTTTCCTTATGCGCTACCATGTAGCACGCGCCTTTACATTGCTTTCAAAAAACATTGCGGAGGGTTGTTCTGTCAGCTTCACTCTGGTCGCGGTGTTGCGTGTCTTTGGTACTCTATCTCTTTGGTTTTAACGTTACTCCTGCAGTTTGTGTGGTACATGCATGAGCTATGTTATAAATCGTTTTTCAGGTGGATGATTGGATTGGAGCTCTAATCACTATCAAAACATTACATTACACTTTCACATTCACAAAATCTGTCCCATTGTGTGCCTCCCTAGCATTTTATAGCAAATGGATGACCCGCGATTGTAAACAAATCCTCTGACTATATTTCCTTATCAAATACTGCAGGGCTTTTATCAGCGGAAATTTATGGAATAATATCAAGGTTTAACGTTCCGTCGACATCGAGGTCATTAGACACGGAGCACAAGCTCGAAATGAAGGATTACGAAGTAGATCAGCCGAGTTTTTCAAAGGAGCCAGCTCGGCATTTGCCTGGAGCGACTTAGAGAAATCACGGAAAACCTAAATCTGAATGGGCGGACGAGGATTTGAACCGTCGTCCTCCCGGATGGGAGTCCATTGTGCTAACCACTGCGCCACCTTGCTCGGTTCGTTTTCGTGACGTGTGGCCTAGTTTCGAAATTATTTCTTTTTTGTTGATGTGCGGTGTTTGTGTTGTATTGGGAACAAAGAGTGATCGATTTTTTTTCAGTGAAAAGAGCTTGCC
Organism: Schistocerca americana; assembly: GCF_021461395.2. Classification (NCBI taxonomy): domain Eukaryota; kingdom Metazoa; phylum Arthropoda; class Insecta; order Orthoptera; family Acrididae; genus Schistocerca; species Schistocerca americana. The sequence goes on from NC_060122.1 coordinate 425,366,313, forward strand.
TGATCATTGAGTATACCAATGTGACTGTGGCGGTATTGATATTGTGTTAACACATTTCCTTGTCAGATACGAAGTTCCATTCAGCTGCTGATATGTTGTCCTTGAACCGTAAAGGCGTCGGCATGTGTTTCGTAGTTAAATGAAGACTTCATGTAATAACTGCGGGACAGTGGGAGAGTTACAGAACATGATAGGCTATAAGGAGATAAATTAGGTATACATTCTGCAGTAAATCAAACGAATGGGAAGTAGCCCTGTTATAAGTTTTCTAACATGTACTCTCTAACCTGAGAGATATGGCACGAAGCCATCTTGCTGCAAGAGAAGAAATAATACAGGAAATCACGTAAAAGAGCACCTTAGGGTAAAGTCCCTATAGAGAGCGAGGAATGTTTGAACGAAAAAGTGAGATCCGTATTACGAAAACAGGGGCAGGGTCCGAACGAGAAACCCTACAACGTTACATTTTGTGAGGTGGCAAATCAGGGTGGTCGCGACACTAACAGTGCAATAGAGCGGTAGCAACCACCGTGACTGCTGCTCAAGTTTGCGAACGCGGACCATACTAACCCACACGGACGGCCCTAACACAAGACTGCTCACAGGATAATAAGAGACGTCACTCGTATCGCAAAATGGCGGCAGCTTTCACTATACTGCTATCCGGGATGTGAAGGCATCTGAGATCAACAAAAGACCCCGCAGTATGGCTGTCGGTCGTGTTTGTAAACTCGTACACTGAACCGTAGTGCACGTCTGCAGTTAACAAGTGGGTACATGACAATGGGAGGGAAGGAATCATAGGTGCAGCTTCGTCTTGGTGAGCGGTCGGGTCTCTTGGACTCTCAGGTTGGGTCACCTGTTTGAGTGCGAATTCTCCATACCACGGAGAACTAGTAATCCTATGCCACCGCGTTGTTTCAGCTAACATTTAAATGTAACGGTCAAGAACCGTAAAGGAAATTCGCTATTCTGAGCATTTTCTACATTAAAAAACTTCTACATAATACTCATCAAGCCACCTAATGGTGTGTGGCGGAGGGTACTTTCGGTACTACTATCTGAACCCTCCAACCCTGTTCCACTCGCGAATAACGCGCAAGAAGAATGTTGTCGTTAAGCCTCTGCATTGGCTCTAATTTCTCGAATTTTCTCCTCGTTGTCAATACGCGAAGTGTATATGGGGGGAAGTAATATGTTGTCTGACTCCTCCTGAAAAGTGCTGTCCCGAAATTTCAATAGTAAATCTCTCCCTGATGCACAACGTCTCTCTTGCAACGTCTGCCAGTGGAGTTTGTTTATCGTCTCCGTAACGCTCTCCCGCCAGCTAAACGATCCCGCGACGAAACGCGCAACTCTTCGTTGGAACTTCTACATCTCCTCTATCAGTCCTACCTGATAGAGATCGCAGATAGATGAACAATATTCAAGAATCGGGCGAACAAGCGCCTTATAAACCACTTCTTTCGCACATGAGTTACATTTCCTTAAGATTCTTCCGATGAATCTGAGTTTGGTGTCTGCTTTTCCCACTATCTGTTTTACATGGTCATTCCACTTAAGGTCGTTCTGGATAGTTACGTCTAGATATTTTACGGAAGATGCTGTCTCCAGCCGTTTGTCATCAATAGTGTAGCTGTACAGTAGTGGATTTCTTTTCCTATGTATGCGCAATGTGTTACATTTATTTACGTTCCGGGTTAACTGCCAGAGCCTGCACCATTCATCAGTTCTCTGCAGGTCGTTCTGCAAATTTTTACTATCTTCCGGCGTTGCTACTTTGGTACAGACAACTGCATCATCTGCGAATAACCTTAAAGAGCATCTGACGCTTTCTACTAGATAATTTATATATACTGTAAACAGCAACTGTCCTATCACACCGAGCGAGGTGGGGCAGTGCTTAGCACACTGGACTCGCATTCGGGACGACGACGGTTCAAACCTATCTCCGGCCATCCTGATTTAGGTTTTCCGTGATTTCCCTCAAACGCTTCAGGCAAATCCCGGGATGGTTCCTTTGAAAGGGCACGGCCGATTTTCTTCCTCGATTCGAGCTTGTGCTCCGTCTCTAATGACCTCGTTGTCGACGGGACGTTACACACTAATCTCGTCCTCCTCCTATCACACTTCGCTGTGGTACTCCGGATATTACCTTTACAACTGTCGATTTAATTCCGTTAAGAGCGGCGTGTTGAGTTCTATCTGCAAGAAAGTCTTGAATCCAATCGCAAGTCTGCTCCGATACCCCGTAAGTTCGTATTTTTTTCATTAAACTGGACGGTGTCAAACGGAGAATGTGAAAATTATTCTACCTCCTCCGTTTGATAGTCTTCCATGTAGGCAATACTTCGGTGATACTAATTAGCTGGGGAAAATAAATCTAACGATATAAAACGATTAATTTAGCTTTATGAGTTATTTATTAATAATCAGACCAGTCTCAGTCTATTACAAATGAGTTCCGAAATTTATAGGCAGCTCGAAGCTGTGGTTGAAATCATCAAACTAATTTTATTTTTTCTATCTTTCTTTGTGATGTGGATTGGTTGGTACAGCCGTTGTGGCCGCGCCATCCCAGTTGTATGGCCTCAACAAATAATAATAGTGCAATTGCAATAAAAGTGCAATTGCGTGGGAGCAACCAACGTGACTGCTGCAAGTTACCGAACGCGAACCATACTAACCCATTCGGACGGTTGTGGGTGTTGTTGAGTGCTTAAGACGTTTGGCTAGGAGCGTCTGGATTTCCCTAATGTCCCTTGGTATCCGGCAGTCCCTGGCAAACAGAAGGAATGCGGCGAGGGCGCAGGTCATTTGCAAGTAATCCTTTTTCCTGCTTTCGTGTCCCTCAGGGTTAGGTAGCCGGCACAAGCAGTAGCATGTAGCAGATAGGATGTAGTTGCTCCTGAAACCTGTCTCCCTCCGCTACCTTACCCTTGTGCAGAAGGCGGCTATTCGGAATTCCCGAAAGAATTAAGCTACGTCTCTTGAAAGCTGTCTCTAAGCGAGGAAAGGAAGGAAGAAACTCACGTTAAGGCCACACACGGGAGCGACGGATCGTTGTGACCCCCACGAATACTTGCGAAAATATAACAAAAAAACGGGAATTGTAATTTATTGAACTTGTTTTGAAACGCTTGTCTTGCAACCGTAGGTTACTGTACAGGATATATTACATTTTTCACTAACGCCAAGTACGTTGTGTACATTTTCCTACTGTGCTAATATAGTTCCTTTTCCTTTGTTAGTCCTCAATTCCATTTTTATTTATTGGTCTTATACTTACACTACAGACCGAATAAACCGTTGTGAAACTTTAAAACTTTTATGGTTTTAAATAAGGACAGTATTTCAAAGAAGTGTAGACGTTGTGATAAGGGTAGCTGTGAGACTGAAGAGAGAACTTCCTTAAAAAATAACCGAACGACGCGAAATAATGATCATGAACTTACGGTACATCCTTGTACATACATTTCCATGCGTCTAAAAAGATGTTTTGCATTCGGAATGTTTGTCCCGGCTTGTACGACGGACAGAGATCAGGGTCTGTCAGTAGGGCCACATAACCTATAACTTTACCTCGACAGTTATTTTCTATTACAGTAATCACTTTAGGCCGTAGCAGCAATAGGTGAATCACTGTTCTAGATGACAATGACAAATATGTCTGTCGTTTCGGAAAGTATATTTGTTTAGTAAAGTTAGCTTGTACGACGGGCAAAGATAATGGAATGCTTCAGTGATCACGGTTATTATCTATGACAATGCTATATCCAAATTAAACATTTAATAAGTACTTTAAAACAGATAAAATGGTATTTGTAGAAAGATAATATGAAAAGGGAGCCTCTTGTTCGTGATAACTTAGCTTCATAAAATATCGGTATGAGGTTGGGCATCCATGATGCCTTTTTGGCTGTGATAGTTAAAAGTCTCTTTTATGTTAAAATTTTCCACAAACAGTAAGTTTTGTTGCAAAATGTGTATTCACTGTCAAAAGCCGGTGGAAAAACATTTCCAACGACATCTCATTCATCCCTGTACGTTTAGTATATGTTGAGAAAGAGGGATGTTGACTAGAGAAATGATATATGATTTTATTATATGACTCGATGTGTCTGGAGAAATGTTGTCAATAGCATCTGTGCTGATTCCCTTAATCCTCTTATAAGATGTAGGAAGGTGAGTTTAATTGTAAGAAACGACAAGGGACTTTAGTATAGCTGTATAATAGATTTGCCATGAACATTTAAATTACAGCCACCACATAATATTACGGTACCTGTACTCATTCTGTATAGAAGTTAAAAACTTCATTTATAAGGTAAATATTTCATAAAAAACCCAAAGTCATCAGACGGAGCTCAGTGTATCGTGGCAGTTGCTACGAACTTGCTACCAAGTCAAGTTCTACAACACAAGCTTCGAAATGCTTATCACTGCAAAACCGGGGAGTGTATTTTGTATTACTTCTTAATATAAATGGCTACCAGAGCCTGCATTTCAGTTCTTAGAATTGTCCCTCAGTAACTATAAGTTCTAACGGAAAGTTACTTCTCATGGGCAAAGCGAAACGAAACGAAATTGCATTACCACGCTTAATAATTCGCTGCGATTTGCCCACACACGTGCGATCTACGAAGCGATCCGTCGCGATCTGTCGGTCGTATGTGGAGCCGTTTAGGTGCCCGGCGAGGGACAACTGGTATTACTTACATATGCATATAAACTAGTATTCAGTGTACCAGAACCATTTGTCGCGAAAACTCAAAACTATTTTGCCATTCGCCGCTACTCTCATTCCAGTTGAAAATGCCATATAGCTCTGAATTCTAACAGTTTCCTTTCAGTTGTCAATGATGTTTTCTTTTGTCCAACCAGCCGATTCTTATTTTTTTGTGTAAACTGCTAAAAATGTGAACATAAAATATATTTGCATATATCTGAAAATCACCTGCCAGATAGCAAAGTAAAATGTACAAATGTCAAACTATACTCTCTCAATTAAGAATATTATATACAGTAGGATTCTATTACAGAGTGATAGGATTGGTTTGTTTGGTAATTAAGAAACCGAGTTCTTCGACAATTCGAAATACTCTTTTGTGCCCAGCGGCTCTACGACATACGAATTGACCCAACTTCACAGTCTTCGGGATTCAGTTGCTTAGTTCCATCAAGTAAATCTTTTGCAGCCTGGAGCAAAGTGAGGAGTGGAGCCCAGATTTTATATAATATTAAATTAAGAAATATATACATAAGTATGTAACCAAAATTGGTCATATATATTATTTATCATTATCATTAGATGTAAAATCCTAAATTTTGTTTTGTTTTTCCTAGAAAATATAGGTACACGGGTAGGCTAGTCAGATATCTATGTTTACTATTAATGGGTTCATCTCTGCTACAAAGTACTGAAGTACAAGTGTCTCCTAAACAGGAGCATTTATATCACACTGGAACAGGATGCACAATTAACTATAATATACTTTTCCAAATGTTCTGTTGCCATGCATAGTCTTCTGTCTGATAATGCTTTTATAAATAGAGGAAGATCGCTCAACATCGCAAAAAGTCAACAGTGCATATTTGTACATAGAGACTGTGCTAGGAATGATGTTCTCAGAGGTTCTACAATTTAACCATTAAATAAACGAGGCAAAATAACAAGAGTCGAGTATCCAGGATTCTTATTCAGCACAGACTGCAGTTTACTGAAAACTGCACTATCCACTTCAGCTCGTACAACGCTGACCATGCGAAATTAATCTTCCATTATTCCCCATAGCCTCTTGGAAAGGATACCTGAAGTCTTCAGTTTCTTGATACTGTCGAGAAGCCAGTTGAAGTGAATTGCGATGTATGAAACTGAACTGATCACTTTATAACTGTTGAATGCTGACAAGGATTCACTCACACACGCTGCAGGATTACCAGCGTTTACTGTAGAAACTCGCAGCTTCAATCCATGTTGTCCACGTTGTTATCACTGGCTCTGGAAGCAGAGGTACAGCAGGTAGCCGCTGCTTGTATCATTGTACACGACGAGGACGTTACAAGAAAACCTTCTTCGTTGCTGATATCAGTGTATTTACTTCTGGGAACTGGTGTCTCTTGCCGCCAGAGCATGCTCGAGCCAACATGTAACATGCACTATGAACAAAATATATTAAGAGATTTCCCCGCTTTCAACATGTATGGAACACCATCCGTGTACATCGGTAGGACCCTCTCTTCTTTTACGTCATCTGGCTGTAGTACCTTAAATCAGTCATTAATGAATCTAGCAGATGTTGAACATTTGTTTCCTCAAAAAGCTTACAATATATTAAATAGGGTTTAGATGCAGCCTCAGAGTCCAAGTGCGCCACAGATTAGCGATGAAACGGCCTACAGCATACGCATGTCATCATCAGAAATCCATATAGGTCTAGGCGATTTGACAATGTCAGCCGCAATTTTTAATTTTTTTCTAATACGTCATACCAAGAATCCAGGTAATTCTCCCTGGTAGTAAACTCGTCGGGAATGTTGCGGCAGAAGCATTTCTGTAAAAAAATATTTCAATTCAGGTACCTGAAGTTTGTTCCACGGTATGTTAGCTGCAATCAGTGCAAAATACAATTCTTTGTAATATTCACTATTAAATAATGTAGGCTGTCTCTGCAACTGTGTAAGTAGGACGTGTTTCTTTGAAGAAATCGGTTTTTGTTAATAATATGTAGACTGCTACTTAAATGTTCAGTTTGAAGTTGCATCCTACGGCCTACATGTTTATCACAAGTTTGGCAGAGAACTGTTTCACCATCAATGGTTAAAGCACTATCAATAGAAGTCTATGTTTTCAGCTTCGATGACAACGAAGACGCAACATGTGTCATGGTTAATTTAAATACAACTAAATGTTACGCACTGCGAAGCGTTTGAGAAAAAGGAAGGAAAGCAGTTAAAACGAGTCATAGTTGCTGACATCGAACTTGTACAATTCAGCTTTGAGTGTAACGGGATTGACTGCAGTATGAGAAAAATAACGAAAAAAAAATTTTTTTTTCCCTTTCTTGCTGTGCAGCGAAAATGTATGGGACTTACGAAAACGTATAATAATTCCACAATAATAATACAATATGTAAAATTATGTAGTATAGTATGAAATATGTATTATACTTCAAAATACGTAAACTTTGTAATTTAAAACTTTGAAAAACGGTCCTTTCAGTGTAATTAGTCGACATTTGTTTTTCTTGTAACTACATATAAAGTACAAAATACGTAATTACATAAAATATGGGCTCTAGTAATGAGTTAAATGGAAAACCAACCAAGCGACAACATCAACGACTGCATTTGTCTTCCATAAAATTGTCGAGCAGATGACGCGGAACTTCAAAGTTATTCTCTTCCAGTCTTGTACAGCGAAGGATGGATAAGCTGTCAACACGCCACCAGATGTCCGTTAATCTTTCTGGTACAGAGGCAACAGTCAATCATTCTTCCCGCACTCCATACGCGAATGGAGCTGTGAGAAACCTTAGTACGCGGTACAGAGAGAAATATCCCAGCCGTGCACTTAATGGGATTTGCAGTGTGTAGATGTAGATGGAGAGCTAGACGCCTTTATGTGAGCGTGACAAAGGGATGTTAATCATAGCCTTTAACCAGCTGTCAATGTTTTTAATGTCCTCACAACAAGCATACACAGTCCGTTTCAGCATTTCTGGCGGAACATAAGGATCTAATTGATGAATGAGTAGCCCGATGCAGTGCATCAAAGATTGTTGCGGTATCTTTCGGGTTGACGTACAATATGCTTGACTTAAACAACAGTCGAGGCTATTGGTGGCATGTCTTTGGATTCCCTCCCATTTACTTTGACGCACAAATTTCAGTTTAAGATACAGTCAGAAGTTTCCTCAAGAACTGCAATAGGAACGCTACTACCCATATAAACGAAGTTTTTGACTATGATAACTACAAACGAAATAATAAGCGGAGGACGATGAAAGAAGCAAATAATCCTAGTAAACATAGGTCCGGGAGCCAGTGGTTTTCCCGATACAACGTATGCTCAAGTGCAGTCATGCCAGTGTTAAAAACACTGTTGAAGTCTAAGGTTAGGTTTATTTCGAAGCGCCCCGAGTCAGACATAAAATACAAACTGATAAATTCCCTCGTTCGATTTTACCGTCATTCCGGATATCTGTGTACTGATAACTGGCGATTCGACAACAAATTTACTAGTCGCGTTTCGCCAATATCATAGTCCCCTTCCGCCCCGCCTCTCCCCAGGTCACGCGACTTGAATTCGATGGATTTTTTTTTCTTTTTGTGGGGGTATTTAAAAACGTTTGTGTATTCCAGCCCTGTTGATAGCACCATTGAATCACGAGAACGCATTCTGAATGGTTGACAATGCATTCCGGACACGCCTGGTATTTTTGAACGTGAACCGGCATCGTTAAGGAGACATTGTGAAGCATGATTCAATATGAATAGAGGCGTTGTGGAACACTTGTTGTAGTGTACTTGTCCTCAAGTGCATATCTGCAGTTTGCATCCTCAACTAGTTTGTTAAAAAGTGTTCATATACTCAGTCATATTACTTAATATCATGGAAACCATTGGTTTCGACACCCATGTTTGAGTTACTTGCTTGTTTCATTGTCCCCTACTCATCCTTTCAGTCTGTACCTATAACGGTCGAACTGTATGTATCTATAAAATATTTCGTATCCACTAGAGGTGGTTTTCTGAGGCTGATCGTACATCATGTTGCCATATGTAGAGACAGCATTGGTAAAATGATTGATTTTCTGCAATAGGGAGAAACTTGTGCATCCACGTCTGCACACTAGAAATCACTATAAAGTATATTTTTCGCAATAGCCATTAGTGCATATTGCGTGGGAAGAGCATTTACATACCTGCGTGTGAAATGTTATTATGCAAAACTGCCGTTACCATGTCTTCAGGAACGACATGTAAGCGGAAAGAATTGTCTGTGCAATGATGCTTGAAAACCGCTTCCCTTCTTAGTCTAGCCCAACAACATTGCTTAAGGTTCACTAAATCTTGTATCAGGCATTCTCCAGAGTTTTTTATGGTGAAATAAAATTATTTGCGGCTAGTGTAAATATAGTCATTTGATTACGGACTATTTCTTAGCTTTCTGAGGGAAAAAGTGTGTTTTTTACAGTGAAAAAATTCATCTTGTGGGCACAACGTAGGATATCACGCTCACTGGTAGTATAGCCTGTGATAGGGGGTGTCGCATATCAACGTATTTTTATGGTCAGTCCCTGAAGTACTGTTTCAAGAATTTGATTGTGCCAACAGTGATTAACTACTGAAATCAGGAGTATTGACTGACTGTATGAGGACAAACTTTTAAAATCATGAGAAGTAGCAAGTAAAATAACTGCGCAATTTGTGACCTTTAGTTTAGCAGGAGAGTTATACAACAGGTATGTCGAGCAATTGTACCATTCTTAATGACGCAGTGTCCCCTACGATCTATTCTTATGCGCCATGGATGTCAGTCGCGCTCAGAAACTTGTTGTTTAGAGTTGTATTAGGTTCCTTCTGCTACTATCGGAGCAAAATAAAATAAACTACGACCTCATACTCGCAAAAGGCTACTAAGTACATTTAGAAAGACATTACTCCGGACGATTTGTAAAATTATACTGTCGCGTCAACCGTGAATTTCGTGCAAGTACTTATTGCAGGATTGTAAGACTGGGGTGGGTAGAAGCTGCTTCTTTTTGTAGTGCTTTCTCCTTTACATGACTGACCATCATGAAAGTAATTGTCTTATCCACTGTAGTTGGAAAGCTCCGTGAACGTTCAGGAGTAAAGGGCTGATTACGAACGTTGCAATCACACGCACTTAGCCGAATGAACTATATATTTAAGCCCATATAACAGCGTGAACATCATGATCTTGCATACAGGGTGTCGCGCTTATCTTTACCAGTGATATGTTTCCGAAATGAAACGAAATATGACAAATGCATTGGCCAGGGATGCACCTATTTCAAGGGAATGCACAATGCCTACATGTAAACAAACATCACTTCTAAAATGGCTCTGAGCACTATGGGACTTAACATCTTAGATCATCAGCCCCCTACAACTTAGAACTACTTAAACCTAACTAACCTAAGGACATCACACACATCCATGCCCGAGGCAGGATTCGAACCTGCTACCGTAGCAGTCCCGCGGTTCCGGACTGCAGCGCCTAGAACCGCACGGCCACCGCGACCGGCAAACATCACTTTCAACACAAAGTTACGTTTCTTTTAAAAAATGGCAAATGCATGTCTTATCTACCGAAATGGAAACTAGCGGTACACTTAGTGATGGCAGACTTGGTTTCTCTGCTCTAAACCTTAACTTTCTGGAATACTTCGATTTTAAATCATGCAAACGGTCCCACAGTTTCTGCCGTAACGCTGTAACGCCGTAATGCGGGTTGCCCGCACTGTCCTGAAGACTGCTGTAGGCAACCCTTGCTCTTCACATTACGGCAGAAACTGTAGCGCCGTTGCCATCGTTTAAAGTCTACGTATTTCCGAAGGTTGAGGTTTATAACAGTGAAAACAAGCCTGCCGTCACTAACTATATCTCTAGTTTCCATTTCCGTAGAAAAATCATTCATGTGCCATTAAAAAAAAAAGTAACTTCCTGTTGAAAGTTATGTTTGTTTACATTTTTGGATTGTGCATTCCTGCCCACTGTGTGAGCCCCTGACGTAGGTGGGTCCCAGGCGGTTGCATTTTTCACATTTTGTATCGTTTCGCAAATACGAGGCCTGTCTAAAAAGTATCCGATCTTCGGCCAGAAAAAATATTTCGAATACCTGACGGGGTTGAGACACTAATCCCCTACAAAGTAAGCCCCTTGTGCTTGCACACACTTAGCCCACCGATCCTTCCGCTGCTGGAAACACCTCTGGAAGTCTTCTTTTGGAATGGTGTTCAGCTCCATCGTCGTGTTCCGCATTCTCTCTTCTCTACTTCTTAAAACGGGATTTCGGTGGCGGCGTCTTCAATTTTGGAAACAACCAGAAGTCGCAAGGAGGCATGTCTGAAGAGTAGAGAGGTTGGCGAACGGCTGTAATTCCCTGTTTGGCCAAGAAATTTTGTATCAAGTGGGTTGAACGGGCCGGGGGCGTTGTTATGATGCAGTTGCCAGTTTTTCGTCCTCACATGTCTGGTCTTATGAGCCAAACTGCTTCCTTTGCGACACTGTCTCTTTCTTTCTGGGTCTTACCCGTACACCCATGACTCATCTCCAGTTATCACGGTGTTCAGAAACCCAGGATCAGAGTTGGTGGTGTCCAGAAGGTCCTGTGCAACGTCAAAACGGAGGTCTTTTTGTTCCGGCAACAACAACTTGGGCACTCAGTGCATGTTCAAATCATCACCCAAAACTGCATGTGCAGAATCTTTACTCACCCCAGCCTCTTGGGCAGTCTCCCGCAAGGTCAAACGACGATATGCCATCACCTAATTTTGCACCCTCTGAACAACAGCTGCACTCCGAGCAGTTTGTGGCCTGCCAGAGCGCTGGTCACTCTCCGCTGATGTGCGGCCATTTCTGAATCGGTTGAACCACTCCTCAGTTTGTGTTACACCCATCGCTTCTTCTCCAAAAACCTGCCGAATCTTACGAATTGTTTCGCTTTGAGAATCACCAAGCTTTTGACAAAATTTGATGCAGTATCTTTGCTCAACAAGTTCAGTCATCTTGAGAGAATCGGTAATCCGACGAACACGTTGTGTAGCACCTCACTCAGGCAGCAACTGACGCGCTGGAAGGCGGGGACAAAATTCACGCATGCGCATAAAGGTTCAAATGGCTCTGAGCACTATGGGACTTAACATCTGAGGTCATCAGTCCCCTAGACGTTGAACTACTTAAACCTAACTAACCTAAGGACATCACACACATCCATGCCCGTGGCAGAATTCGAACCTGCGACCGTCGCAGCAGCGCGGTTCCGGACTGAAGCACCTAGAACCGCTCGGCCATATAAAGGTCTCTTCCGTTACTGTGTACAGTGGCGCCGCACAATCGTCTCTATTGTGCGCGGGAAAATCAAAGGTCGGATACTTTTCAGACAGACCTCGTATATTAGGTGACAGAGTTCGTTGGGACACCCTAATAACAAAAACCAGTAGTAATGACAGAAAAGCGTTTTTGGCTTGTTGACACTGTGTTGAAGGTCCTTCCGAAGCAACTGCAGTTGTCATGCATTGGTCCAAGAAAAACTGTTTTGAAAAGACAGTAGACATAATTTTATTATTTTATTTTCGTTTTACTCAGCAGTAAAAGGTTTTGATCCTATGTTACATACATTTCTTGTACTGAATGCATATAGTTTGTCGCTTAATAGGAATTTACAAATTTACTATCTTTCCCCTCGTCATTGCCGTTATGTGGTGCTCCAGAGTTCTTCTTTTATCATGGCCGTCACTGTCTGTAAAAGAGGGAAATCATGATTTCAAAAAGTATTAAGTTTAGTTTTTCAGATTCAAGGGAAACAAATTAATTTTTAAAAGCAGTATGCGACCCTTTCTTAAGATAGACTTATGCCCAAAATAGTTTAAGCCTTTACAAACAGTTCATTTGCGGAAGCTGTTACTGATGACATTAGTGTTCTATTTCCGCGTTCTAATTCGAACGTTCTTCTAACACTTCACTGCCTTTTTATCAACCCTCTAATAATGTATACTGTGGGTGGTACCTTCACTCTTACAGTAAACAGCTGTGACATTTTACTTTTCCCCGCTCTGAACTTAGCTCATAGTCATTTCGTTTAAGACACATATAATTTCAACGTACTTTTATTATTATTCATTATAGTCACATTTCCGAATCATCCACTTGAAATTCATATTCGTTGCTACATGATGTTCTTTCAGTGCCGTACTTTAGAACTGAAAGGAAATTATATTGTACATTATATTGTTTTGTAAACCCTTGTCGCCAGTTTTGTAAAGGCTTCGTCGCCACTGCTGTGGAGGCCGAATTGCCACGGTTGTTACGGTAGGTCGAGTTCGTGATTTCGAGAAACGGCTTCTGGTGCAGTACATTGCTAAAATAAATACTCCCTGCCACTATTACACAGCTATGTCCCAGGATCAGGTAACATGATAGGAGAACGAAGATTCTACAATACTCCAGCAAATTAGTAACAAAGTCACACAAATGAATTAAAAAGGTTTAATTACGTTTGTGACTTGTCGAACAATGAAGTCTGCAACAGAGCTGTAATATAACACAAAAAGGACGCTCAATGGCTAAGTGCAAATAATCGTAAGTAAACTTCACAGTACATAGCAAATGCAATTTACAACAACTGTCTGTTCATTTCTGAGCTCACTAAACGACGTTCCCTGTCTAAAAATGGTTCAAATGGCTCTGAGCACTATGGGACTTAACATCTGAGGTTATCAGTCCCCTAGCCTTAGAACTACTTAAACCTAACTAACCTAAGGACATCACACACATCCATACCCGAGGCAGGATTCGGATCTGCGACCGTAGCAGTCGCGCGGTTCTGGACTGAAGCGCCTAGAACCGCTCGGCCAACGTTCCCTGTCTAAGTCATCCCTGGACGATGATCTATAACCAAGTGGGTGAGGGCTGCTCTTCTGTCTTCCGAGTAGGCTTCTGTCCGTTGTCGTCCAGTGATTGGCGGATTGTACTCGGAAGGCAACTGGCCAAGGCGAAGTCGATGTCTTCATCCTCAGCGTCGCCCGTGGCGTGGTGGACCTCACGTAAGTATCGAGTCTCTATGGCAAGGCACCAGCTCGCTTCTTTGCACCTGCGGTACTTTTGCCCTGGCTGTGTCTTGTTCGGACGACACGGCATATTGTACTAGTGCTAGTATGCTTGGTTCGTAAACAGTCAGTTTTCAATCGCGCTATTCCTTTAAAAAAATAGTGGAGGCAGGGGTATGACGACGACGTTAAAAGGTACGATGTACAAAGTTTTGCGAAGCATATATATTTGTAACTTGCAGTTTTCTTGTGTATTTAGAGAAGCCGAGATAAATTCTATACGGACTAAAATTCGCAGGCTGCGCTGCAACTTCTAACTGTGCGAGAGACGAGTTAGGAGTGGAATGATAGCAGTTGCGCATAGGACTGGGAATTATCACGCGGAACAAAAAGAGCCTTTGGCGGTCAGGTGGCCCAGATTGTTGTTAAGTCTGTGCGTGCGTATAATATATTCGTTTGGCGGGCCGGCTCGGCGTATGCATATAAGACGCATCCTCACGCAGAGGCTCGGTCTAGGCGCTGCTGACGAACTTTTTGTACGGTTATTTGAACCGGCTGGGGGCCTTTGTGCCCGTCATCCCAAGTTCCCCTCACCTAATTAACTCCTCCTCTTAGCTGGCCGTTTCGGAGAGTTAATTGCCGCACGCTGCGCCGATACATCGCGCAATACATGCGCGCGGGCCGCGCCGCTGCTTTGCATGGTAATAACCGAACGCGCTCGATAGCCGGGGAGCGCGCCTCAAAAGCGAAGGCGGGGTGTGCGTACCTGAGGAGTGCGGCTACTTCTGTCGGCGGTGCGCGCTTTGGTTCACACAGGTCAGCAACAGTACGTTTCCCACGGGGCTCTCAAACACTCGTCTAGCGGGCAGAGTCGAGGAAATTCCCTGGAAGACAGAGCTCGCCGGCCGCAGGAAAGCTTGCTAGGTCCTCCACGCCTGTCGCTGGTCGAGCCGAATGCACCCGTTGACTCGTCACTTACCAAACTGCCGGAGAGTGTAACTTCCTTGTCTTCAGCGAGTTCTGTGAACAGTGAGGAAGTATGTTGCTCATTTCTCGCTATGCTAATGCATATTGTGGCATCAGGATTGCTCAGTAACAGCGCACAAGAGTAAGTCGTGGGACAACAAATCTGACCCTCATTTAAAATCCAAAGTCTAACAGAGCTGTAACAAAAACAAAGGAATTTCTCTGGATCCAATAGATTTAGCTTTTAATAGCTATGCAAATATGAAGAGACCTGCACACGATACACTAGAGTGCAGATCTGCATCAAACTTCTCTTCCGACTGAAGACCACAGCCACATCCACTCACAGCGTGTTCCATTATAATTTAAAATTTATTATAACGGCACGTTTCTAAGCATATAAACCTCGTCAATTCTCTGAATTGTGCAGCGACGTCTGCTGAGGAACGCGTGGCAAGTATCCCATCTCAGCGTTGTCACAAAGTCGCAGGTTTCATTCTCGATCATGTTCCGCGATATATTTCATACCAGGGATTTTCTTAAGCCGTAAGATGTCTCTTCTTTTCCAGTTACCGTCTGAGATCTTAAGTATTTCAAATCAACAGATTTTATATATTTCATCTGGACATAGTCCTGTTTTATTTATTTAGTTATTTATTTTTAGTATTTGATTTTTCTTTTTTGGGACGAGGGACGGGGGAAGGAGATCAGGTTACCAATTCGTTCGATGTTGACCGCCACGATTTCCTCTCCTGTACCAAACTCTTCATCTCATTTAGCAAACCCAATATCATCTATTTGTTGTACATATTCCAGTCCCTATATTCCCTGTAGTTTGCGCCACCTACAGCGCCGCTAGTAAGATAGAGGTTATTCTCTGGTGTCTTGACAAAGCTCATATTATCCTGTACCTTTCTCTAGGTACTGTTTTTCAACTAATCCCTTCCTCACCGATTCTGTGGAGTGTCTCCTGTTTCCAATCATTTCACTTAATTTCCAGAATCGACATAAAACAGTTTTCTGCTGAGAGAAAGAAGGAGAGACATACAGAAGGAAAGAAAGATTTGAATTAACCTTTTTGTTAACGTTGAAATACTCTGTAGTTGGAAACTCCATAGACTAACATATATGACGGTGTGCTAACCTTTATGTGAAAACTCTTAAAGCATATTGAATGAAATAAAAGTTATTAACATTCTGTATCTTTATGCTTCAGGTCTATATATTTATTCCTCAACATAGTCAATCTATCGACGAACACATTCCTCCCAACGGGAGATTAGTTTGTTGATATCGTCATTGTAGAACGTTTGAATTCGTTGACGGAGCCAAACCTCAAGACTGCCTGCACCGCTTCATCAGTATCAAATTGAAGTCCTCGAAGGTCTTCCTTACGTTTTGTAAACCGATGAAAATCGGATGGGGACAAGTTGGGACTGTATGGAGGATGATCGATGACAGTGAAAACAAGGCAGCGGTTGTCACAGATATCGCAGTATTTGTGCGCGTTCTGGCATTATCATGGTGAAGGAGAAAGTGCTCCGTGTGTGGATGTACACTTCGAATTTGTACTTTCAGTTTTCTGAGGGTTTCTCACGCATCGACATAGTTACGTTACACATCGCCATG
Organism: Schistocerca americana; assembly: GCF_021461395.2. Lineage (NCBI taxonomy): Eukaryota > Metazoa > Arthropoda > Insecta > Orthoptera > Acrididae > Schistocerca > Schistocerca americana. The sequence continues at coordinate 425,382,704 of NC_060122.1, forward strand.
TTACACTCTCCAATTCGCAGCCCTCTAGCGGCAGAGGATTGCAACGTACGTCAGCGAAGCGACAAAGGTGACTGAGTAATATGCATGACATATAATACCTCAGCCGATATTGGTAACAGAATAAAAACTTCGCAGGCATTACTTTTTAGCTCGTCCACTCATAGTTCAGTGAATGGCGACGGGAACTTCGCACCAGTCGGAGACTTCTCTTCCTATTCCATTAGCATATCGAGCGAGGGGAAAAGATGTCCATATCCTTCAGTAGATGCCTTAATCCCTCGTTCCTTATTCTTATGAACCCTACACAGGCAATTTGATTATCATACAGTTTTGCTCGCATACCAGTCGTCTTAAATTATCCAATAGTCTCGCGAGAACAATTCGTCTGCTTTGTATAGAATCTCCTGTTACTGACATGTTGCGATCCTGGCTGCGCGGTTTTGGTTTCGTTCGATGTTACGCCTACTTGGTAAGGTCTCCAAACAACGCACTGCACTTCCCCTACTACCGGTTTTACACTTTCCTCTCATTTCATATCACATTTTAGAGCTAAGCCTCAATGTTGCACCGATTTTCTGGGCTCCTGAAGTTACCCACTTATCTTGAATTCTTCCTCTCTTTCTTATGAAGTGGCTGGCCGGGCGTAGATCGGCTACAACACTACTTATAGATATCATCCCAATATACGCCTTGATAATTTAAGAGACTACGCGGAATGGAGACTTCATGATTAATTGTTTGGTGTGTATTTCTATGTGCTCCTCCTCTATACGGTTGCGCAGATGACTAAAGAGATTACGCGCTGCTTAGTTACATGATCCATTATGAGGTGGGACGGAGTTCGAATTTCTCTTCGGTCGTAATGATATAAACAGTCTGCCTCTTTTTCCCTATAACACGCGGGAACAGGCGGGGACGGCACATACACTCCTGGAAATGGAAAAAAGAACACATTGACACCGGTGTGTCAGACGCACCATACTTGCTCCGGACACTGTGAGAGGGCTGTACAAGCAATGATCACACGCACGGCACAGCAGACACACCAGGAACCGCGGTGTTGGCCGTCGAATGGCGCTAGCTGCGCAGCATTTGTGCACCGCCGCCGTCAGTGTCAGCCAGTTTGCCGTGGCATACGGAGCTCCATCGCAGTCTTTAACACTGGTAGCATGCCGCGACAGCGTGGACGTGAACCGTATGTGCAGTTGACGGACTTTGAGCGAGGGCGTATAGTGGGCATGCGGGAGGCCGGGTGGACGTACCGCCTAATTGCTCAACACGTGGGGCGTGAGGTCTCCACAGTACATCGATGTTGTCGCCAGTGGTCGGCGGAAGGTGCACGTGCCCGTCGACCTGGGACCGGACCGCAGCGATGCACGGATGCACGCCAAGACCGTAGGATCCTACGCAGTGCCGTAGGGGACCGCACCGCCACTTCCCAGCAAATTAGGGACACTGTTGCTCCTGGGGTATCGGCGAGGACCACTCGCAACCGTCTCCATGAAGCTGGGCTACGGTCCCGCACACCGTTAGGCCGTCTTCCGCTCACGCCCCAACATCGTGCAGCCCGCCTCCGGTGGTGTCGCGACAGGCGTGAATGGAGGGACGAATGGAGACGTGTCGTCTTCAGCGATGAGAGTCGCTTCTGCCTTGGTGCCAATGATGGTCGTATGCGTGTTTGGCGCCGTGCAGGTGAGCGCCACAATCAGGACTGCATACGACCGAGGCACACAGGGCCAACACCCGGCATCACGGTGTGGGGAGCGATCTCCTACACGGCCGTACACCACTGGTGATCGTCGAGGGGACACTGAATAGTGCACGGTACATCCAAACCGTCATCGAACCCATCGTTCTACCATTCCTAGACCGGCAAGGGAACTTGCTGTTCCAACAGAACAATGCACGTCCGCATGTATCCCGTGCCACCCAACGTGCTCTAGAAGGTGTAAGTCAACTACCCTGGCCAGCAAGATCTCCGGATCTGTCCCCCATTGAGCATGTTTGGGACTGGATGAAGCGTCGTCTCACGCGGTCTGCACGTCCAGCACGAACGCTGGTCCAACTGAGGCGCCAGGTGGAAATGGCATGGCAAGCCGTTCCACAGGACTACATCCAGCATCTCTACGATCGTCTCCATGGGAGAATAGCAGCCTGCATTGCTGCGAAAGGTGGATATACACTGTACTAGTGCCGACATTGTGCATGCTCTGTTGCCTGTGTCTATGTGCCTGTGGTTCTGTCAGTGTGATCATGTGATGTATCTGACCCCAGGAATGTGTCAATAAAGTTTCCCCTTCCTGGGACAATGAATTCACGGTGTTCTTATTTCAATTTCCAGGAGTGTATATGTAGATTACGACTGATTCTTCGTTCAAATGTGCTGTAGTTTCATTCGTCATGACTATTAAATTCGAACAGGATTTTCACGTCCTGTTTTCTATAACTACTTCATAATGTGTCGTACACCGTGGGGACGTCTCATACGTTGCTTAAAGTCCTTCATGGAGTTTCACAATGTTAAATGAATAACTCCGAACTGCCAAAGTAATAGTTTCCCAATTGTGTCATCAACTTCTGTCTTTCAGCTGCCAGTAGTTGAACTGGCAGCTTTCGCACGGTTTCGAAATTTGCATTGGTGACGTTCACGTCCCTACACACATTGAATAGGTGCGTTCTTAGTCTTTTTACGAGTGGTGTACCCAATGGTCACATGTTTCATATGCATTACGAACTGAACAGGGCATTGATATATTAATTTGACGTGAAAGTCTGTTCGTTTGCTCTGCACGTTACTTATAATCTAATCAGTACACGGAGATGGCGATGCAGAAATTAGTATCGTTCCACAAACGCCCCCCCCCCCCCCCACCATCCCGCTGTTCTACCCCCATCACAATCCTCCGACACCAACCGATTTGAACCACCAATCAGTTTTCTTCCCTCCTTCATCTGTGCCAAAAACCTTAACCAAATCTCATTGGCAGATGACGTCCACCGGGCATTCGCCATACCCACACCCTGTCGTCGGATCGCCACTTTGTGTACCATGATTCGTTACTCCACACAACGTTTTTCCGCTATTCAGGCGTCTAATGTTTACGCTCCTTATACCAAGCAAGGCATCGTTCGACATTTACCGACGTGATGTGTGGCTTATGGGCAGCCGCTCGACCATGAAATCCAAGTTTTCTCACCTTCCTCCTAACTGTCATAGTACTGCAGCGGATCCTGATGCAGTCTGGAATTCCTGTGTGATGGTACACATTACGACCCTCTTCAACTGTGGGCGGTCTCTGTAAGTGAACAGACGATGTCGGTCTGTACGCTTTTGTTCAAATGGCTCTGAGCACTATGGGACTCAACTGCTGTGGTCATCAGTCCCCTAGAACTTAGAACTACTTAAACCTAACTAACCTAAGGACATCACACATATCCATGCCCGATGCAGGATTCGAACCTGCGACCGTAGCAGTCGCACGGTTCCTGACTGCGCGCCTAGAACCGCGAGACCACCGCGGCCGGCATGTACGCTTTTGTGCTGTACGTGTCCCTTCACCTTTCCACTTCACTATCACATCGGAAAAAGTGGGCCTAGGAATGTTTAAGAGCATGGAAATCTCGTGTACAGCGGTATGACACAAGTGACACCCAATCACTTGACCACGTTCGAAGTCCGTGAGTTCCGCGGAGCGTCCCATTCTGCTCTCTTACGATGTCGAATGACTACTGAGGTCGCCGTTATGGAGTACCTGGCAGCAGGTGCCAGCACAGTGCACCAAATATGAAAAACGTAATTTTTTGGGAGTGTCCGAATACTTTTGCTCACATAGTGTAGCTTTCTGCTTGAGGCAGTAGCTTTGTACCACAGTGCACTAGTTTACTTTCATAAGATGAACTCTTGCGTCTGGCGAGCTTCACTTGTCAGCAGTAACAATGGCTGCGTGGAACAAAGCAGATACGCGGAGGACTCACTCGGAGTAGTTTGGGGAGGTCCTAATCGCCTTTCTTTCCAACAGCCAAAGAGCACTTCGCCTCATCTCTACAACAAGCCAGGCCAAATCGGTGGGAAATGGGACTTTTCGGGGCTGAAGGGAAGGTGTGGGTGACCGCGGAGTTGTGGGATTAGCGCGCCTGTCGGCTGTCAGAGCAGCTTGTTCCGCTACCCGCGGGCGCGCCCGACTAATGGCAGGTATTGTCGGCACGCAGCGACCGCGTCTTTGATCCCCCAGCAGGTGGGGGAGCTGACCAGCGGACGTCTGTTGGGCAACACGGCCACTGGCTGGTGGCCGCTATTGTGGCCGAGGGGTCAACTCACTGCGTCCCAGCAGACACTTGCTAAAGGGGCCTGCACAAGTTCAATATCTCTTTACAATACTAGTACGTAAAAGCATCAGTATATTGAAGCGACCTCACACTTTCAATAATATTGAAAAAAAAATTGTCGTTGAAAATGTGATTTTACAAGCTTCAGATGCTGAACATCCAAAAGAGAGACTGCTTGCAATCAACAGAAAACAACTAAAAAGGGGGAATGGGGCCGAGAGCGGTTGAAAAACGGAGCGACTGGCCATATTTTAATTTACTGACTGAAATTAGAACCATGGACCCGAAAGATCAAACAAATTATTTTTCGATGAGTCTTGCATCATACGACAGGTTGTTGTTGTTTTTGTGGTCTTCAGTCCCGAGACTGGTTTGATGCAGCTCTCCATGCCACTCCATCCTGTGCAAGCTTCTTCATCTCCCAGTACCTACTGCAGCCTACATCCTTCTGAATCTGCTTAGTGTATTCATCTCTTGGTCTCCCTCTACGATTTTTACCCTCCACGCTGCCCTCCAGTACTAAATTGGTGATCCCTTGATGCCTCAGAACATGCCCTACCAACCGATTCCTTCTTCTAATCAAGTTGTGCCACAAACTCCTCTTCTCCCCAATTCTATTCAACACCTTCTCATTAGTTATGTGATCTACCCATCTAACCTTCAGCATTCTTCTGTAGCACCACATTTCGAAAGCTTCTAATCTCTTCTTGTCTAAACTATTTATCGTCCATGTTTCACTTCCATACATGGCTACACTCCATACAAATACTTTCAGGTATTAATGTTAATGTTAATGTTATTAATGTTAATATGAGATGAAATAGAGGAGCAAAATACGATAATGAGATAGGCAATCGCAGTCGACGAAATACTAGGAACAACTTTCAGATTTCAGGCGATAGTAAGATAATGGAAATGTTCTAGGTATAGTTATGTAATATGAGCAAACACAATTATCAATATTTTATGGAAACTTGTGAAGCAAATATACACTGAAGCGCCAGAGAAACTGGTATAGGCATGGATTTTCAAATACAGAGATATGAAAAACAGGCACTTGTGAAGCAAATACACACTGAAGCGCCAAAGAAACTGGTATAGGCATGGATTTTCAAATACAGAGATATGAAAAACAGGCGGAATACGGCGTTGCTTTCGACAACACATATATAAGATAACAAGTGTCTGGCACAGTTATTAGTTACTGCTGCTACAATGGCAAGATGTCAAGACTTAAGTGAGTTTGAACGTGGTGTTATAGTCGGTGCGCGAGCCATGGGAGACAGCATCTCCGAGGTAGCGGTGAAGTGGGGATTTGCCCGTACGACCATTTCATGAGTGTACCGTGAATATTAGGAATCTGGTAAAACATCAACTCTCCGACATCTCTGCGGCCAGAAAAAGATGCTGCATGAACGGGGCCAGCGACGACTGAAGAGAATCGTTCAACGTGACAGAAGTGCAACCCTTCCGCAAATTGCTCCTGATTTCAATGCTGCGCCATCAACAAGTCTCTGCGTGCGAACCATTCAACGAAACATAATCGACATGGGCTTTCCGAGCCGAAGGCCCACTCGTATTCCCTTGATGACTGCGTGAGACAAACCTTTGCGCCTCGCCTGGACCCGTTAACACCGACAATGAACTGTTGATAACTGGAAACATGTTGCCTGGTCGGACGAGCCTCGTTTCAAATTACATCGAGCGGACGGACGCGTACGGGTACGGTGACAGCGTCATGAATCCATGGACGCTGCATGTCAGCAGGGGCTGTTCAGGCTGCTGGAGGCTCTGTAATGGCGTGGGATGTCACAGTTCGTAGTAATAGACGGAAAGTCATCGAGTGAAACAGAAGTAATATCCGGCGTTCCCCAAGAAAGTGTTATAGGCCCTCTATTGTTCCTGATCTATATTAACGACATAGGAGACAATCTGAGTAGCCGTCTTAGATTGTTTGCACATAATGCTGTCATTTACCGTCTTGTAAAGTCATCAGATGATCAAAACGAATTGCAAAATGATTTAGATGAGATATCTGTATGGTGCAAAAAGTGGCAATTGACCCTGAATAAAGAAAAATTTCCATTACACGATAAGTCACACAAATCTGAAGGCTGTAAATTCAACTAAATACTTAGGGATTACAGTTACAAATACCCCAAATTGGAACGGTCACATAGATAATGTCGAGGGTAGACCCAACGAAGGACTGCGATTCATTGACAGAACACTTAGAAGGTGCAACAGGTCTACTAAAGAGACTGCTTACACCACGCATGTCAGCCCTATTCTGGAGTATTGCTGTGCTGTGTGGGATCCGCATCAGATGGGACTGACGGATGACATCGAAAAAGTACAAAGAAGGGCAGCTCGTTTTGTATCATCGCGAAGTAGGAGAGATAGTGCCGCAGACATGATACGTGAATTGGAGTGGCAATCATTAAAACAAAGGCGTTTTTCGTTGCGACGGGATCTTCTCATGAAATTTCAATCACCTGTTTTCTCCTCCGATTGCTAAAACATTCTGTTGGTACCCACCTACATAGGAAGAAATGGTCATCACTATAAAATAAGAGAAATCAGGGCTCGCACAGAAAAATTGAAGTGTTCGTTTTTCCAGCGCGCCATTCGAGAGTGGAACAGTAGAGAGACAGCTTGAAGGTTGTTCATTGAACCCTCTGCCAGGCACTTTTTGTGAATAGCAGAGTAATCACGTAGATGTAGATGTAGAAAGGGCATCGGCCACTGCGTTGTACGTAGGGAGATGTAATGCCTGAAATTTGGTATTCTGTACAGACTCTTGACACTGTGGACCACGGAATACTGAATTCACTAACGATTTTTGAAATGTAAAATCATGTTCGTCTAGCTCCAACAACTATTCCGCGTTCAAAATGTCTTAATTTCCTTCGTGCAGTCATAATCACATCAGAAAGCTTTTCACATGAGTCACCTGAGTACAAACGACAGCTCCGGCAACGCACTGCCGTTTTATACCTCGTGTACGCGATAATACCGCCATCTGTGTATGTGCATATCGCTATTCCATAACTTCTGTTATGTCAGTGTATTTGTTTGGGCTGACATCAGGTACACAGAGCAGAAATGAAATTCCAAATATTTCCTGACGCGGCAGAGAAATTACGCCTGACGACACTTAGGAGAGATATCGGCTCACCGGTACTTCACAAAAAGTAAAAGCTTTCACTACGGCATTAGCGGGTCTCAACTTCTTGTTCGAATACTGGAATTTTCTTATAAAAGTCTCTCATACTTGAATACCGCTCACACATAGGTGACCCATATTAGATGAGAGTGATAGCAGATACAGAAAATACACGAGGAAGGGCGGCAAGTCTGGACAGGAGCCTGTTTGGCGTTTGAGTGGAAGGGAAACGTTGAAAACTATCTTTTAGAGTATGCTGATGCAATAGCTCCATACTTAACAATCATATAAAACCGTTCGCTTGAGGAAAAATCCGTACCCAAAGTCTGGAAAGTTGCACAGGTCACACCATTATTCAAGAAAGGTAGTAGGAGAATCCACTACATTACAGGCCCATATCATTAACGTCGATATGCAGCAGGATTTTCGAAAATATATTGCATTCGAACATTATGAATTAACTCGAAGAAAACTGTCTATTGACACACAGTCAACAGGGATATGTAAAACATAATACTTGTGACACACAACTAGTTCTTTATTCGCACGATGTGTTGAGTGCTATCGACATGCGATTTCAAATTGATTCCGTATTTGTGGATTTCCGAAAGGCTTTTGAAACTGTACCACACGAGCGGATAGTACTGAAAGTGCGTGCCTATGGAATATCGTCTGTTATGTGACTGGATTCGTGATTTCCTGTCAGAGAGGCCACAGTTCGTAGTAATTGACTGAAAGTCATCGAGTATAACAGAAGTGATTTCTGGTGTTCTCCAAGATATTGTTATAGGCCCTTTGGTGTTCTTTATCCATACAGGGTGGTCCATTGAGAGTGACCAGGCCAAATATCTCAAAAATAAGCCTCAAACAATAAAAAACCAAAAAGAACGAAACTCGTCTAGCTTGAATGGGGAAAGAAGATGGCGCTATGATTGGCCCGCTATATCGTGCTGCCATAGGTCAAACGGATATCAACTGCCTTTTTTAAAATAGGAAACCCCATTTTTTATTACATATTCGTGTAGTACGTAAAGAAATATGAATGTTTTAATTCGACCACTTTTTTCGCTTTGTGATAGATGGCGCTGTAATAGTCACAAACGTATAAGTACTTGGTATCACGTAACATTCCGCAAGTGCGGACGGTATTTGCTTCGTGATACATTACCCGTGTTAAAATGGACCGTTTACGCATTGCGGAAAAGGTCGATATTGTATTGGTGTATGGCTATTGTGGTCAAAATGCCCAACCCGGCGTGTGCTATGTACGCCGCTCGGTATCCTGGACGACATCATCCAAGTGTCCGGACCGTTCGCCGGATAGTTACATTATTTAAGGAAACAGGAAGCCTTCAGCCACATGTGAAACGTCAACCACGACCTGCAACAAATGATGATGCCCAAGTAGGTGTTTTAACTGCTGTCGCGGCTAACCCGCACATCAGTAGCAGACAAACTGCACGAGTATCGGGAATCTCAAGAATGTCGGTGTTGAGAATGCTACATCAACATCGATTGCACCCGTATCATATTTCTATGCACCAAGAATTACATGGCGACGACTCTGAACGTCGTGTACAGTTCTGACACTGGGCACAAGAGAAATTACGGGACGATGACAGATTTTTTACACGCGTTCTATGTAGTGACGAAGCGTCATTCACCAACAGCGGTAACGTAAACCGGCATAATATGCACTATTGGGCAACGGAAAATCCACGATGGCTGCGACAAGTGGAACATCAGCGACCTTGGCGGGTTAATGTATGGTGCAGCATTATTATGGGAGGAAGGATAATTGGCCCCCATTTTATCGATGGCAATTTAAATGGTGCAATGTATGCTGATTTCCTAAGTAATGTTCTACCGATGTTACTACAAGATGTTTCACTGGATGACAGAATGGCGATGTACTTCCAACATGATGGATGTTCGGCACATAGCTCGCGTGCGGTTGAAGCGGTATTGAATAGCGTATTTCATGACAGGTCGATTGGGCGTCGAAGCACCGGATCTGACGTCCCCGGATTTCTTTCAGTGGGGAAAGTTGAAGGATATTTGCTATCGTGATCCACCGACAACGCCTGACAACATGCGTCAGCGCATTGTTAATGCATGTGCGAATATTACGGAAGGCGAACTACTCACTGTTGAGAGGAATGGTTCAAATGGCTCTGAGCACTATGGGACTCAACTGCTGAGGTCATTAGTCCCCTAGAACTTAGAACTAGTTAAACCTAACTAACCTAAGGACATCACAAACATCCATGCCCGAGGCAGGATGCGAACCTGCGACCGTAGCGGTCTTGCGGTTCCAGACTGCAGCGCCTTTAACCGCACTTGAGAGGAATGTCGTTACACGTATTGCCAAATGCTCTGAGGTTGCCGGACACCATTTTGAGCATTTATTGCATTAATGTGGTATTTACAGTTAATCACGCTGTAGCAGCATGCGTTCTCAGAAACGATAAGTTCACAAAGGTACATGTATCACATTGGAACAACCGAAATAAAATGTTCAAACGTACCTACGTTCTGTATTTTAATTTAAAAATCCTACCTGTTGCCAACTGTTCGACTAAAATAGTGAGCCACATGTTTGTGACTATTACAGCGCCATGTATCACAAAGCGAAAAAAGTGGTCCAACTAAAACATTCATATTTCTTTACGTACTGCACGAATATGTAATAAAAAATGGGAGCTCCTATTAAAAAAAAAAAAAAAAAAAAACAGTTAATATCCGTTTGACCTATGACAGCGCCTTCTAGCGGGCCACCCATGGCGCCATCTGATTTCCCCCTTCAAGCTAGACAAGTTTCGTTCTTTCTAGTTTTTTCGTTTGACGCTTATTTCGTGAGATATTTGGCCCGGCACGATCAATGGACCACCCTGTACAAACGATTTAGGGGCCACCACCTATCTGAACTCTATTAAACTATAGGCGCTAAAGCGGGAATATTCCACGATGTCCCACAAAAACTCTGCATTTTTTCAAGCGAAACTGCCCGGGAAAAAAATGTTGCGTTACTTATTGAACATCCGTCGTAATTAATATTATTATTATTATTATTATTATTTTATCTTCAGAAGAAGAGGAAAGAAGTCGGGTTTTCTGATAGAGCGTAATCTATAGATATGGTGGTCAGAAAATGTCTGAAACGCTTGTCGTGATGTTGTAGGGCAGATTGTACTGAGACATAAAAGTTAAGAAAAAAATGCGTACGTTGCGCCGTTTCCGAGTTATTTAGCGTTCAAGTCAGCGCGCGAATTCAAGTTTCTGCTAACCAAACAAAGCACTCGTTAGGCAACACCGCCCCTGGGAGGCCGCTTGAATGTGAGCGCGCGACGCCCCGATTGGCTACATTCAGCGCTTAATAACTTGGAAACGGTGCAATGTATCGAATTTTTTCTTAACATTTATGTCACAGTGCAACCTGCCCTGCAACACCCCTACGAGCGTTTCAGACAATTAGACTGAGAATAGATAGCATCGTTGTGTAACATCGCCCTTGATCTATTACAGAATTTGTAATCAACTGAGACAAAAGTGTTGGAAGAAATACGCAATGATCTGAGCAGAAAATGGACAGATATACCAAACAGCACCTCTAAATAATAAATAAAATAATATATTTTGGAAAAAATAAATAAAAAGGAAGTACTAACATCAATGCAGGTTTTTCACTGTAACAAGAGGGGACAGACAGTCGGAGACAGTGACATTTACTATGGTGTGGGAGCGGGCGGTCACGGGGTCAGCGCAGAGGCGCAGATGACGATCTGTGCGGACGACCGCAGGAGCTGCTGCGGCTGCAGCAAGGCTGCGCCGCCCCCGCCGCGCCGCCCCCGCGCAGGCCGCCGCCGCAGCCGCCTCCGCCTCCGCCCCCGCCCCGGCGGCTTGCTCAAGGCTTCCTGCCGCCCCCGCAGGCCCGCAGCGCTGGCCGCACGAGCAGTCACACGCCGCCTGGCCTGATTAGCCGAATGTCACTCCTGTCGTCGGCCCGCCGCCTCCGCGCCCGCTCCTAATAGCCGTCACGCCGAACCAGCTCTGAGAAGAGGATGGATACCAGCAGTGCAGTCGAAACATTGGACGAAGACAAGAGCATCAGACATTAAAATACTCAGATGACGTCTTGAATCGTCCAGCTCAGAAGTATGTGGTTAGTTCCCAATCCTCGAAGCGCCCGTAACTGCTGTTGGCATTTTTACTGAAACAAAATACTACACATTTCGTTCGACAGTGTAAGATTTACACATCGCGCAAAAATGGCTCTGAGCACTATGGGACTTAACTACTGTGGTCATCAGTCCCCTAGAACTTAGAACTACTTAAACCTAACTAACCTAAGGACATCACACACACCGTAGCAGTCGCGCGGTTCCGGACTGCGCGCCTAGAACCGCTAGACCACCGCGGCCGGCACACATCGCGCAGTTTTCGGCATTGCTGCTGTAGGACTTTTCAGAATAATAAGTGAATCCGTACCGGTTCTTGTTGTTCTTTGATTGCAGTCTCCTGATACACGGTTAACGATCATCGCAGAGTATTCGTCCCTCTTCTCGCAGCCATTCTGATCAAGACATCACGGTGAACAGCGGACAAGTTGAACAGCGGCCATAGTGGTTGTTAATTTACATCTAAATTCGCCTTTCTTGCACTTCAGCGTCTTTCAAGTTCTATACTTAAAATAAAATGTAATATACCCTATTGTCTACAAAAGTAATTTACATTCTGCTGTATACGGTTCGGATAACAAAAGGAAGATGGAACCCTACCTCCTCAGATTCTTTAACTGTTTCCCTAAAAGCAGTGGTTTTTAAACTGGAAACCTGCACGTTCGCTACGTTATTACTTTGTAGACACATTAATCAACAAGTGCGTTAACATACAAAACATCTAAAAATTGCCTCTCACCTACAAAAAGTAATATTGGTTCCTTTCTCAGATTTATTTGTGTAATTACAAACTGCGCAACTCTACATCTGTTTACTTCGCGTACACTGTGTAGACAGAACTACAGGGCGTTTCAAAAAGAAAGAGCAGATTTCAAACATTTATTTCTCAAAAACTACAAATGATAGAAACACAATTCAAACGTTTCTTGTCAGAGAAAGGTTCAAAGTTTTTCAATGGTCCGCGCAGAAGTTCCATGCAAATCCGCAGTGGCGCTGGCGTTTGTTTGTAGGAAAATGGCGACGACACCACAGGAACGATCATTTTGTGTGCTGCAATTTGCAAAGTTAGAGTCCATTGTTGGTGTGCAACGTGCATTCCGCCGTCAATTCAACAAACAGCCGCCTCGTCATAAGCAAATTTATGAGTGGCATCACAGATTCGTAGAAGATGGTTGCATCTGCAAGCGAAAAAGCACGGGTCGTCCACGCACATCGGATGAAAATGTCGAGCGTGTCCGTGCAGCTTACGAAAGGAGCCCTAGAAAATCCACGGCACGGGCAAGTCACGAACTAAACATGTCTAAAACAACGGTATGGCGCGTTCTGAGTAACCGTCTGCACATGAAGCCGTACAAACTGCAGTTATTGCAAGCATTGCGTCCTGACGACCACAACAAAAGGTTCGAATTTTCAACTGCAATTCTACAGGACATGGAAGAGGACAATTTTGCCGAACGATTAATTTTTTCAGATGAATCAACGTTTCACATTTCTGGTAAAGTTAATCGGCATAACGTACGAATTTGGGCGAGTGAAACTCCGAGGGACGTTATTCAACATGAAAGAGACTCACCAAAGGTTAACGTCTTTTGTGCAATTTCGGTAAACAAAGTTTATGGACCTTTCTTTTTCATGGAGAAAACTATCACAGGAACCATTTACCTGGACATGTTAGAAAACTGGCTATTTCCTCAACTTCAGGAAGATTCAAATCACTTCATCTTCATGCAAGATGGCGCCCCACCACACTTCTCTGAACCTGTACGACGGTACCTAAATAACACCATTCCAGGACGGTGGATTGGAAGAGCAGGAGCACAAGATCAATGTCATCGTCTGTGGCCTCCCAGGTCACCAGACCTTACTCCCTGCGATTTTTATTTGTGGGGGTACATAAAGGACTGTGTTTATGTCCCACCTATGCCCGCTACTCTTCAAGAGGTACGACATCGAATTGTTGCGGCCGTGAATTTGGTAACTAAAGACCAGTTGCGTCGTGTGTGGCAAGAAATGAGATACCGGTTTGATATTTGTCGTGTAACAAATGGTGCTCATATTGAGGTACAGTTTTGATATTTGTTGTGTAACATTTGGTACTCATATTGAGTGAAGGACCGTTGGAATTGTGTTTCTATCATTTGTAGTTTTTGAGAAATAAATGTTTGAAATCTGCTCTTTCTTTTTGAAACGCCCTGTATTATGATTAACATATACTGTATATATCCCCCGACAAACATTTATTTGATCTGTGTCCTTAAAAGCCACAATACGCACTCTTACCACCATAATGGTGTCCAGCCGAAGGTTCAAAATATCCCGCGACTACAGCGCTGCCGGGGAATCTAGTTTTGGGTTCTATCTAAGGTGGCGATGTCAGAGATGTTGGGCCACCCTCGAGGATATCACTACAACGAAATTCTTCTCCGTCCGCACCAACGTTTTCCCACTACTTTTCCTTAGTTGCGTGAAGCTGTACTCTACGCTTTGATAAATTTCTCCAAAATACGCTGATTTTCTGCGTTTGGTGGAAGTTACGGCTTCAAGGCTTTTTTATTTGCACGGTAAAGTACAGCACTTCGTCGTCTTTCGCGCGATCTGTTCGCGTAATTCTTAGCATATAGTGGTGCATCCATATTTCCAATGTATTTTAGCCTGTTCGTAGGCGAATACTTAATTGTTCAGGCTTCTACTCCATATAATAAGACATAATACTCGTATTTCACGATTCACCAATAGCTGTCAAATAGAAGATCCCGACCTAGTACCAGATATTTAAGTTACTGAAATCTTCTTGGTGCAATGCCAGTCCTAATTTCTCTTTCCATTTTAACTCATTTTACTGTCAGATAGCATCCAACCACGCCAGTTATGGAAATAAAATGCTGCTTACTTTGTATGTGAGAGGTTTTCTTTCACATCGTCATCATAAAATTCTTATTAAGAGTTGTTCTTGCACAGCATTCCTTTTATCTCTTGTTTTCTTCTTCTTCTTCTTCTTCTTCTTGTTTTTCCTTATCTCGTGTCTCGACGGGGTCGGCATGATGGTCTGGATTCAGCATTGTTATGGGTAGAGAGTGGCCAGCTGCTTTTCCTGTTGCCAGCCCTTACGTCCTCGAAGGGAATTTCTGTACCTCATCCGTCTGCATCTAGTGTTAACCAGTGTCGAAGAGTAAGAATGTTTTCGAAATGTAACAGAGGTGGGATGTGGTTACCAACGGACATTCACCTGGTCGTATGTGCGAAACCGCCAAAAACCACACACAGGCAGGCCGGTACACCGGCCCTCTAGGATCGTACTAACGGCTGGGTCTATTTCTACGTCGTTTTAAATACTACAAAGAGTATAAACTTTTCATGTTTCATATAAACGAGTGCGTCACTTTAGAGACGTGCCAGGGCACAAAAACTGAATTTTTATAAGTGACACAAAAAATTATTATGTCCCAGAGAACCGATGGTTTACGAATCATTTCTAGAACTGTATGAGAGTTCTGAAATGAACTCAGTACTCCACATTCCAGGGGGCGGAGGACAAGTGCCCTCTCTTGCGGACCCTTATGTATAGGACTAAACATTGTAAAGCACTATTTCTCTTAATCCATGAGTCGCTTCTCTGCCTTAATAAGATCCATATTTTTTCTCTTGTGCTAATCTTTCCACCTCACACTGGACACTGTCGATGATTTGTTTTCCATATTCTAGTCTTTGTCTGTGCTTTAATGTTTTCCACCTCTGCTGCTCCCTCCAACTGCAAGGTAACTGTTCCTGGATGCCGTAGTAGATTTTAGACTAACCTATCCCTTCTGATGAGAGTCTTCCGTAGATATTTTTCCTCGTCCAATTTTTGCAGTTATCTTCGTTTTGTACTGTGCCTCCCCACTTAATTTTTAATTTTTTTCATAGCATATCACTTAAGATGATTCGCGTTTATTTTTTTCTGCATTTCCAATGGTCCTCGTTTCATGTTCATACAATGCTGTGCTCCGAGCTTACAGTATCAATACCATTACCGAATGTGACTAACGGTGAATACCTCGGAATGATGTCTTCGAGCCGTTGACCGCCAGTCACACACACACACACACACACACACACACACACACACACACACAAATGGTTATTAGTATAGAAATAGTGTTGCCTATCCTGTTTATTACTAATCCTATGTATTAACTTTAGGTGCCCACCCGTGTACAGCATTTGGTGATTCCTTGGCTGGATCGCCAGGACCTTATGCTCATTTACTGTCACATCTCGGCTTGCTCCTGCTGTTCCTCCAAATTGTCAATGTTTTCGCTGCCACTGTGGGTATCGCTGTTCATCCTCTGGAGATTGTAGTTACGTTGCACATAGGCATGTCTGTTATGTAGTGTCCGCATGTACTATTCCTGTGCTGTTTTTTAAATACTATTTGGTATATGGAACGAATGCGAACATTTTATTCCAGAATGAAATTTTCAATCTGCAGCGGAGTGTGTGTTTATATGAAACTTCTTGGTAGATTAAAACTGTGTGCCGGACCGAGACTCGAACTCGGGACGTTTGCCTTTTACGGGCAAGTGCTCTAACGACTAAGGTACTCAAGCACGACCCGTTCTCACAGCTTTATATTACTGGCGGAAATAAATCTATGAGGACGGGTAGTGAGCCAGGCTTGGGTAGCTCAGTCGGTAGAACACTTGCCCGCGAAAGGCAAACGTCCCGAGGCACACAGCTTCAATCTGCCAAGAAGTTTCATTTTAATCGAGGTTGCTCTGCCGAAGGCTTTCTCTAGGCTAGACAGCAGCTCGTCGTCTAGTGCTTAGCCGACACAGTAGCTCAGGTGCTCGATTAGGGGCTGGCCAATCTCTGGAATAAAAAAAATAAAGAAAGAAGAAACTTAGTGAAGTTTTCAGCGAAGGGGTTTGAGAGATGTCGTGCGACGTCTGCACAGAACTTCTGATGAAATACAACTACGGAACAGATAGAAAAAAAGGAAAGAAAGGAAAAAAATCGTCAGCGTTGCTGCCTCTAGATCGCGAGGCCATAGGTTGGATTTCCGGCCGGGTCGAACATTTTCTCCGATTGGGACTGTGTGTGTGTGTTTTTGTAGTTCTCATCAGTAACCTCATCTTCATCAGATGCGCAAGTCGCCGAAGTGGTGTCAAATAGAAAGACTTGTACCTGGCGGCCGAACAATCCCACACGGGTCACCTGGGCAATAAAACCATATGATCACTTCATTTTTGTAGCCCACAAGCGCTAGGAAAGTACCCTGCGTTTACGCCTCTAAGCGAGATTTCAGCATTTATTCTCTGATACCTTTTCCCCTACTGACGTTAGGTGGTCAGTTTTCTCTAGAACTGTCACCCAGCATACTTCAGAATATTTTATGCTCATTTCCCCTGATCGAGAAGTCAACCGCCGATGCTGCATAATAATTGCAATCAAGATTCAGTGGCTGTATCTTTTTATTGTTTCGTGTTCACTTTTTTTTAGTGCGGTGGAGGGACTGCAGAGTAGGGAGCCTACGAGGTAGTTAGCAAAAGATAAGAATCCTTTTAATAGGAGCTGGCTACCATAAAAATGTTCGGCATTGGAGGCAAAGTCGCGGCCTCTGACATTCAATTCCCTCACTCCACGCTCTCCAGGCGGGAAGTGGGATGGCCGATATCTCTCGAAAAAACGCAGTATTTTTCATAGAAGACTTTTAGCAAGATTAAAGATCTCTAACTGTCGCTTCTCAGAGGTTTGCGTGTGAATATTCGTTACCTCAGTAGTAACGTCACGAAATAATGATCGGTTTTAAGTTTCAGAATCCAGCATTCTGGTTGGTTCTTACTGTTATTTTCTGTAGAGTTTGCAGTTTCTCAACTGTGCCTACGTGTCAACCGTCTCATTGATCTGTTTAAAAATTGTGCCACGTGTTATGAGAGGTTTTCCGCCTTCCTCCGCACCTCAGGGCACACTATTTGTTGGAAATAGCAAAAACCTGCAATAATAGTAGGTTGTTTATCATCTTTACTTGAGTTCTACTCGACGGAACTCACAATGTCTACCACCATCGGCTGACGAGTTCCTGCCCTGTAAGAAAAGCAGCGAGGTTACAGAGCTTCCAGATAGAGAACACGTCACGTAAGGAGATGGTAGGGTGATGACGTCATGTTAGGCATTTGCCGAATAATGACTTCATTTTAGAATATGGAGTAATCACTTCACTTTAGGCTTTTGGAGGGAGATGGCTTCAGTGGGTAATGAAACAGTAAACTTCTAGTTAGGGTTTTGATGACTAATGAATTCATTTTAGGCGATGGAAGAGTATATTTACTATTGGGAAATCGGGGAGTAATGACGAGTTGTTGGACGACTAATGAGACGTCACAGAGGAGGATGTTTCTACTCGAGTTCTGAGAACAGAAAGAGGGCTGAACTGTGGGCGTCCAGTCGCGCTTGCAGCTGCCTTTCGTTTCACGCTAAGAGTGTGGTAAGATGCGTCATCGTTTGAATCAGCAATTGCATAGGGACGCGATGTTAGTTTACTCCCTTCAGGAGCTGGTTATTTCGTTTTAATATTTCGGAGGCAGCTAGTTTGCTCTCAAAATGCACTTTGGTGATCTCACTGATATTCAGTCCTATTTTTCTGTGTTCTTCCTGTAATTTACTGATCATGTTCATAGTCCTGGACACATTCGTATATTATCCGAAAAACTTTGGATTTATCATATTGACTATCTGTGCTGAAGTGACAGTTCTCCGTAAGAAACCACTGTCCAAGCATTTAACGTTTAGCTGTTTATTTCAGTGGCTAGCTCAAGTGTTTTACTTTGCTATAATAAATATGATTGCTAGAATGACCACTTGTTTCTGTTATAAACGATACGGTCCTTCCTCTCATTAATAAGTCTATTGCGTGGTGTGGTACCGGTATTGTCGTGTTTCATTGACCCACCCCTATTAATCATCATTCAGTAAGTCGTTTTCGTTGCACGATATTACTATTTCCTTTAATTAAAATGTTCAAATGTGTGTGAAATCTTATGAGACTTAACTGCTAAGGTCATTAATCCCTTAGCTTACACACTACTTAACCTAAATTATCCTAAGGACAAACCCACACACCCATGGCCGAGGGAGGACTCGAACCTCCCCCGGGACCAGCCGCACAGTCCTTTAATTAACTTGCAGGAACATATGGAGTGCTTCCCATCTCTGTAGGGCCAGAGATCGGACTGAGTATCATAGGGTACGCAAGACAACACAACTGTCATTCCACACTGAACTACCTTCCTCCAGTACGACTTCAATTCTTTTCCTTCCCTTTTTATATCATTCTGATCAACAGTTTCACATTACACTTCAGACAAATCCTCCGATAGTTTTCACGCTGAAGTTCAAATCCTTTGGAATGTTGGGCAGCTTCATGTTGCTTCAAACGATCGACGTTTCGACCCCACTGCTGGGACCATCTTCTTTTCATACACACTTGCCTACTTTGATAATCTGACGAGAACGCCATTTTTGGAAATTTGTAGATGGGTCACCTTTTTGTTTTAGATTTTCGGCACCATCTCAACCTTGTTCGTCGTACTCCTGTGAAGTTCCAGTGCTACAGTGACAAAGACGACGAGCAGCACGTAACGGCTTTACTTATAAACGTGTTTACACAAATGTACTGTACATATAGAAGTGGCCTGAAACGTGCCGGTGTAGGCTAATGCGCGTTTTCTGAATAGCACGTCCCTCGCGGACAGATGCGTCCGTCTTTTATGGTGCGGGGTGACAGGTAGGGCAGCCCATCTGCAGACGGACCGTTGGCGAGGCCGCGCCCCGGCAGATGCGCCTCCCCGCTTTTAAAGGTCTGCTCGCACCCACAGCTGCCGCCGGATCTCAGGTGGGCACGTGCCCAACGTCTTGGCTCAGACATCTTTAGGCGACAGGCGGGCGGGGGTGGGGGAGGAAAGTCTCCAGCAACGCCACCCGGGCAAGAGGCGGCATGGGCTGCTTCCGCTTACCCTCGCCTAGTGCATCCCCGGGCGTCGTCATAGCGCAAGCTATTGCGTGCAGTAAGACGAAGGGACACTTTCATTCTGAAACAGTCATTTGACTTTTAGTGCACGTGCTTCGACCCGTGCAAGCATGCAAACATACTTGTGCGTTGTCATAAATTTGCATTCGATACACAAAATTAAATTGCCTAATACCTTTAAAATCACTACTACACTATCTCCGAAGAATATCGTTGCAGGTACGTATAAAATTTTAGAGAGAATAAAAGAGCGTGTCCATTTCATTTTCATCAAAAAATGAGACGTTTTAAAAATTTAGAAAAAAATGAGACTATTTAAGAAAAAAAGTGGACGCAAATTGTATTGAGAAAACCTAACGATCATAGAAGTTTACATTTACATCATGCACTCAGATGATACCAAATGACTTTTTAGAATTATTCTGGCCGGCCGCAGTGGCCGAGCGTTGCTAGGAGCTTCAATCTGGAACCGCGCGACCGCTACGGTCGCAGGTTCGAATCCTGCCTCGGGCATGGATGTGTGTGATGTCCTTAGGTTAATTACGTTCAAGTAATTCTATGTTCTAGGGGACTAATGACCTCAGATGTTAAGCCCTATAGTGCTCAGAGCCATTTGAACCATACAATTATTCTGCTGCACTGTCGTCGCACTTTTATGAATTTTATCAAGATGTGTGTGCGAATTTTGTCTTCTTAAAGTGATTCACGTTGTTAAGCCTTCCATCATGTCCAACAGCAAAGTTTGATTTGCACAACGCACCTACTATAGATTCGCCACTGCTAGTAATAAAAGTGAACCCACTTTTTATATTACTATTAAAATTATACTCTCGGTTTGGTATAATGGAACAGTGAACATGAATCGGTACTACCAATTGTGCAAGACGTTAACAGTAAATAAACAAAGATCGTGGAGCAAGTTGTACAATTGCCCCATCCTAGCGTATATATTCGTAGTTGCGCAATGCACAGCATATTGCAAATCGAAAGACCGGCAGCGTACAATACTTCAAGCAAGCGGAATCATAACAATGCCGGATATTTGTGCGCAAAAGAAAGTCGGAACAGCGGGACATTTTGGAAAAAGCGGAACTGCCTCGGGAAACAGTAGAAGTCCGAATTAAAGTTCTACGTAATCTTCACGTTGCTCTTTCCGTGTTACTAGGGAAACCAGCGATGTGATAATATTGCCAGACAGCAGTTTTCTTTATCCTCTGGACATATATTCATTGTTCTCTGTGAAATTCAAATTGTTTGTTTAAGATTAGTTCTCATTATAAACATTTTCTGGAAAATTTATTAGCGTGCTTTCTATTGGTAGATAGAATCTTTCCTTTCAGAAAATATTAAAACAATCTGTTATAAATTCACTTCGGCGTAATATTTAAAGACCGGAAATTAATGTGCCACGGTAGTTGTCTCGTTGTATTTGCATTTCAGTTTTAATTCTTTTGTATCGATGATTTTTAAGTATCTGTGCTGTTCGCAAATTGCAAAATAATTTCCGTATGAATACTTTCAAAATTAATCAGCACACCAACTCATTTTATCTTCAAGACTTTAAATAAATTAATATAAGAGACCAATATACATGTTACCTCCACGTAATAAAACTTTAAGTTACTGAACATATATCTGAAAGCAACCATGGTTAAGACAGAATTAATAAGTTTCAGGCACAGTCATAATAATTTTCAAATCATAATTTTGGCTTAAATAATTTGTCTACATTAAGATGTATGTGGTTGCAGATGACAAACTGTGAAACAAAATAGTAACTGTAGAAACACAATGCATTAGGAAACCCACACCGTGTGGTCGAAAGGTATGAGTTCATAATTTTATGTGTTTCTTCAAATATCTGTTATCACGATTTGAATACTAATATTTACATGTATACAAACAGTAAAGAACATTCTTCAACAGCCATAAAATAAAAGCCTACTGAAGATGCTGCAACTGCAGTGAGACATGTAAGGGATTAAAAACAAAAACGTGTTTCGGTAAAGGCGGACCCTATCCAAAGACACATGGAATGAGATTACTGGTTCTCACCGCCCCCCTCCCCCTCCCAAGTATATCTTTCGAGATAGTAAGTAATATGTTAAACAACTCTGGTCGAAATCGATCCAGGGGTTCAGGGGGAGTTTTTTATCCGCGCCATTTCCCACATACGTACAAGTCACATATATTTAACATATTTCACACATACTTGTCCACATATTTCACCCTTATCTCTAGTGAATTTCCCTCTGTAGTTTCCTTTTCACGCAGCTCAATTTTTTACGACGTCTTATCCTCTGAACTACAGCATGTGTCGTCCAATGCTACAATTTTGTAGGTACATTTATTCTGTTGCGAATAGAGTTAGTAGCAAAGAATTAATAAATGGTGCAAGGTCGCGCGTAACAGGTCTAAGTGAGTCCAAGTTGATTGTTGAATGTTTTTACCAACCACTCGCCTCCGCTATGACGCTTCTAGAGCCATTAAAAAAAAGTCTATGGTCAGTTGTGCATTAATATCCAGATCATGCAATACTAGTTGGTGTGTGGACTAGGACGTGCATGGATTCATTGCAGGAGGTACAAAAAAAATGGCTCTGAGCACTATGGGACTTAACATCAGTGGTCATCAGTCCCCTAGAACTTAGAACTACTTAAACCTAACGACACCACACACATCCATGCCCGAGGCAGGATTCGAACCTGCGACCGTAGCAGTCGCGCGGGTCCGGACTGAGCGCCTTAACCGCTAGACCGCCGCGGCCGGCCAGGAGGTACAGACAGACAGTCTTGTGTAGTAGTTTTGAACATGTTTTCCGAAAACTGTCTTGAGCAGCTAGTTCGGCAGCCCACATGCAATGGAAGTAACCTGCACCATGTAGCTACAAACAGACCGGACCTCATCGATGGCGTCACTATAGAGACGGGGATTAGTGATCATGATGTCATCATAGCGACTATGGTTATGAAAATCAATAAATCGGCCAAGAGGGCTAGGAGAGTGTTTCTGCTGGAAAGAGCATGTTTCTGCTGGAAAGAGCAGATAAGCAGTTGTTAGCATCTCGCTTAGACAATGAACTGCAATCATTTAGTTCCAGAAAGAGGGACATAGGGGATTTATGGGCAATTTTTAAACAGATTGTAAATCGTGCTCTGGACAAGTATGTGCCTAGTAAGTGGATTAAGGTTGGAAAGGACCCACCGTGGTTTAATAACGAAATTCGGAATACGCTGAAGAAGCAAAGGCTGTTGCACTCTCGCTTGAAAAGAGGACGCGTAAATGACAGGCAAAGATTAGTAGACATTCATGCGTCTGTGAAAAGATCTACGCACGAAGCATACCACCGTCATACCTTGGCTGAAGGTCTGGCGGAGAACCTGGAATATTCTGGTCCTACGTAAAGTAGCTAAGCGGGTCTAAGGCTTCGATCCAGTCACTCGTTGACCAGTCTGATTTGGCAGTAGATGATAGGAAAAGGAAGGCCGAAGTTTTAAATTCCATGTTTAAGAAATCGTTCACGCAGAAGAATCGTACAAACGTACCGTCGTTCGGCCTTCGCACAGAGTCCCGTATGGATGACATGTTAATACTCATCCCTGGCGTAGAGAAACAACTGAAAGAGTTGAAAACAGGTAAGTTGCCAGGTCCAGATGGAATCCCAGTTCGGTTTTACAAAGAGCACTCTACGTCATTGGCTAATTACTTAGTTTGCGTTTATCGCGAATCTCTCGACCAGCGCAAAGTGCCAAGCGACTGGAAAAAAAGCGCAGGTGACTCGTGCATATAAGAAGGGTAAAAGAACGGACTCGCAAAATTACATACCAATATACTTCACATAGGTTTGCTGCAGAATTCTAGAGCATACTCTGAGTACGAATACAATAAATTTCCCAGAAACCGAAAATCTCATGACCACGAATCACTGCTCATGCGAAATCCAGCTCGCTCTTATCTCACATGATATACTGCGAACTATGGATGAACGGCAACAGGCTGATTGCATATTTCTCGATTTCTGAAAAGAATTCGACGCAGTACGGCACTGCAGACTGTTAACGAAGGCACGTGCATATGGAATAGGCTCCCAAATAAGTGACTGACTCGAAGACTTCTTAAGTAATGGAACCCAGGATGTTGTCTTCGAGGGCGAGCGTTCATCGGAGTGCTCCAGGGAAGTGTGATAGGACTGTTGCTATTTTCTATATACATGCATGATCTGGCAGACATGGTGGGCAGCAACCTGCGGTTGTTTGTTGTTGATGATGCTGTGGTGTACAGGAAGGTGTTGAATATGAGTGTCTGCACGTTGATACAAGATGACACAGACAGAATTTCTAGTTGGTGTGATGAATGGCAGCTGGCTCTTAATGTAGAAAAATACACTCCTGGAAATGGAATAAGAACACCGTGAATTCATTGTCCCAGGAAGGGGAAACTTTATTGACACATTCCTGGGGTCAGATACATCACATGATCACACTGACAGAACCACAGGCACATAGACACAGGCAACAGAGCATGCACAATGTCGGCACTAGTACAGTGTATATCCACCTTTCGCAGCAATGCAGGCTGCTATTCTCCCATGGAGACGATCGTAGAGATGCTGGATGTAGTCCTGTGGAACGGCTTGCCATGCCATTTCCACCTGGCGCCTCAGTTGGACCAGCGTTCGTGCTGGACGTGCAGACCGCGTGAGACGACGCTTCATCCAGTCCCAAACATGCTCAATGGGGGACAGATCCGGAGATCTTGCTGGCCAGGGTAGTTGACTTACACCTTCTAGAGCACGTTGGGTGGCACGGGATACATGCGGACGTGCATTGTTCTGTTGGAACAGCAAGTTCCCTTGCCGGTCTAGGAATGGTAGAACGATGGGTTCGATGACGGTTTGGATGTACCGTGCACTATTCAGTGTCCCCTCGACGATCACCAGTGGTGTACGGCCAGTGTAGGAGATCGCTCCCCATACCATGATGCTTGGTGTTGGCCCTGTGTGCCTCGGTCGTATGCAGTCCTGATTGTGGAGCTCACCTGCACGGCGCCAAACACGCATACGACCATCATTGGCACCAAGGCAGAAGCGACTCTCATCGCTGAAGACGACACGTCTCCATTCGTCCCTTCATTCACGCCTGTCGCGACACCACTGGAGGCGGGCTGCACGATGTTGGGGCGTGAGCGGAAGACGGCCTAACGGTGTGCGGGACCGTAGCCCAGCTTCTTGGAGACGGTTGCGAATGGTCCTCGCCGATACCCCAGGAGCAACAGTGTCCCTAATTTGCTGGGAAGTGGCGGTGCGGTCCCCTACGGCACTGCGTAGGATCCTACGGTCTTGGCGTGCATCCGTGCGTCGCTGCGGTCCGGTCCCAGGTCGACGGGCACGTGCACCTTCCGCCGACCACTGGCGACAACATCGATGTACTGTGGAGACCTCACGCCCCACGTGTTGAGCAATTCGGCGGTACGTCCACCCGGCCTCCCGCATGCCCACTATACGCCCTCGCTCAAAGTCCGTCAACTGCACATACGGTTCACGTCCACGCTGTCACGGCATGCTACCAGTGTTAAAGACTGCGATGGAGCTCCGTATGCCACGGCAAACTGGCTGACACTGACGGCGGCGGTGCACAAATGCTGCGCAGCTAGCGCCATTCGACGGCCAACACCGCGGTTCCTGGTGTGTCCGCTGTGCCGTGCGTGTGATCATTGCTTGTACAGCCCTCTCGCAGTGTCCGGAGCAAGTATGGTGCGTCTGACACACTGGTGTCAATGTGTTCTTTTTTCCATTTCTAGGAGTGTATAAGTTAATGAAGAATAGGAGGAAAAACAAGCCTGTAATGTTTGGGTGCATCATTAGTAGTGTACTGCTTGACACAGTCAAGTCGTTTAAATATCTGGGCGAAACGTTGCAAAGCGATACGAAACAGAACGAGCATGTGAGTATTGTAGTAGAGAACGCGAATCGTCGACTTCGGTTTATTGGGAGAATTTTAGGAAAGTGTAGCTCATTGTAAAGGAGAACGCATATAGGACATCAGTGCGACCTATTCTTCAGTACGGCTCGAATGTTTGGGTCTGCACCAGGTCGCATAGAAAGAAGACATCGAAGCAGTTCAGAGGCGAGCTGCAAGATTTATTACCGGTAGGTTCGATCAGTATGCAAGTGTTGCGGTTAAGCTTCGGTAGCTCAAGTGGGAATACCTGGACTGAAGACGAACGCTATTCAGAAAGTTCACCGGCATTTGAAGGTGACTGCAGAACGATCCTACTGCCACAATTTCGCGTAGGGACGACGAAGATAAGAAAAATTAGGACTCATATGGAGGCATCTAGACAGTCGTTTTTCCCTCTCTCTGTCTGCAAGTGGAACAGGAAAAGAAACGACTAGTTGTGGTATAGGGTAACCTGCGCCACTCACCGTATGGTGGCCTGCGGAGAATGGACGAGGGTTGGCACTTTAACAGAGGAAACTATTTACAGCTCGTACAAAATAGATACGTGTTTCAAAGTCTTACTGACCTTCAAAGTAGTCACCAGCATTGTGTATTACCAGCTGCTAGCGATGTGGAAGTCGTAGGATACTCCTAGAAGTGCCAGTTGTGTTGACAGTTCGAGCGGCGCGGTCTGTTGCCCGACGAATTTGTAGCAGTTCTGAAGCGAATGCCGTGAAGTGTTTCCTTCAGTTTAGAAATCGAGTTGAACTCCCGAGGGCTTAATTCAGGGGAGTGCAGTAGGTGGTATAGCACTTAGCAGCCCCATCAGTCAAACAAATCAGTAACAGCTTCCACTGTGCGTGCTTGAGCATTTTCCTTCAAAATGATGGTCAGGTGCTGCAGAAAGTGTCATCACTTCTGTCTCTAAGCTGGTCGTAGGTTGTGCTCCAAAAATGAACAGCATAGAGGCAGAAGTGATGACCCTTTCTACTGGACCTGACCATCATTTTGCAGGAAAATGCTAGAGCACATACAGTGCAAGCTGTTACTGATTTGTTTGACTGATGGGGCTGCTAAGTGCTATACCACCTACTGCACTCCCCTGACTGAAGCCCTCGTGAGTTCAACTGGATTTCTAAACTGAAGAAAACATTTCACAGCATTCGCTTCAGGACTGCTACAAATTCGTCGGGCAATAGACCGCGCCGCTCGAACTGTCAACACAATTGGCACTGCTACGACTTCTACATCGCTGGCAACGGGTTATACACAGTGCTGGTGACTACTTTGAAGGTCAGTAAAACTTTGAAACACGTATCTATTTTGTACGAACTGTAAATAAATAGTTGCCACTATTAAAGTTCCAACCCTCGTATGTAGATGTAGATGATGCGGCAGTTTTTCACAATTCTCGATATTCATGACGTAATATCTCCTGAACAATGTTTCGTACAATGATATAACTTTGTAGGTATTAGCGGTATATGTGAACACTGTTTGCAAAGTATGTCGCGAATACAGTTTGTAGTAAAGTAGTAATAAATGAAAACGTCATGCCTGAGGCTGCAGTCTTACTGCATGGACAGTGAAAATGTAGTAACAGATAAACTTTTTGCCTTTCATCATTTTATGGACGTTGTCAGCGAAAAAAAGTTTCACAAAGGTCTGAAATTATGTATAAAGTTCGTTGCAAGTAATTAAGTGCTCTCATTCTCAAATCATAATTAATAATTATCTTCTTCTTCGTCCTCGTTTCGTTGGAGCGGGACTCGCTTTTTGGGTCAATGGGCTTCTTTCATACTGTTTAACGGTTCCTGTGGGCTTAGACTTCTTAATCTGAGATCTACGTTTACAGTGTTAAGTCACCGTAATTTAGGTCTTCCACGTTGTCTCTGGCCTTCCACAATGACACGGTAGACTGAGCTGATGCCTGAAGTAGGTGATGCCCGTATGATGTGTCCATAACACCGAAGTCTCCGTTCTCGCATCTTTTCACTGATTGGAGCCACTCCATCTAGTTGTCGGCTCGTTGTATTGTTGATGTGGTCGAGCAACAGAATCCCTAATAATCTTTTCAATATCCGTATTTCCGTAACATGTACTTGGTGAGCAGCACTTCTAGGTGTGAGCCAACATTTAGTACTATATAATGCATCTGGCCTCAGCATTGTGCGGCGTATCTTTGGTTTTAGGTGGATGAGCAGCTTCTTATCACAAAGAGTACCAGTGACGTCTCTGAATACCATCCAGTTGATTCTTGCTCGCACATCCTCATTCACGAAGCCGTTCCTGTGTTGTCGAGAATCTAGATATCGGAAAGCGTCTACCTGGGTTAGAGGAGCTTCATTAATTTGTATAGTTCTAGGAGATGGAATCATTTCGATGTACTCAGTCTTGTGGGTGTTTAAACGGAGGCCGAAACTTCATAGATGATGATACCATGACCGAACTTGAATTTGAAGATCCTCGCCGATATCCGCTGCAAGCATCACATCATCTGCGTATAGCGGTAGACACTTCTGATGGTATCCTTTATGGTACCAAAGAGCAGCTAAGACGGAGGTGAGTCTTGATTAACGTCAACTGTCACAGGGAAGCAGTCAGTCAGTCCTTCACAACACCGCACCCGCCTGTTGGTGTTTCTGTACATCATTTTTACCCAGCTGATGTAGGTTTCAAGATCTTGATGATGGCGAAGAGCATACCAAATCATCTAACATGGTACTCGACCAGATGTCTCTCGACGGCAAAATAGGCAAGATTTAGCAACTTACTTTTCCCGCGGAATGTCTCCATGAGCTGGCTCGCAGCAAAACTTG
Organism: Schistocerca americana; assembly: GCF_021461395.2. NCBI lineage: Eukaryota > Metazoa > Arthropoda > Insecta > Orthoptera > Acrididae > Schistocerca > Schistocerca americana. The sequence goes on from NC_060122.1 coordinate 425,411,137, forward strand.
CGTCTGTCGTGACACGCCCTTTCACAAACTCAGATCGATTTATTGAGAGATAGACTATGTCCCGTAGGCTGTCGTCAAGGAACGTTGGGATACCTTCATAGTGTTGGAGAGGGATCGGATTGGGCGATGGCTGATACATTCAGTAGTGTTACTCTTGCCCTTAAAAATAGATACGTGATACTAGATGAACAATAGGTAGATATATGGCTCAGTGAATGACAGAGTTGTAGATTTCTACCATCCAGGTGGTCGCTCTGTCGTAAAGACCCTCAGCTTTCCAAATGTCTGCAGGAAGGTCGTCTATCCTGAAAGCTTTCCATCGTTCATGTTACGAATAGATACTTTGACCTCATCTGATAGAAATGGTCCAGTCGTGACATTAGCTTTTGATATCTATATCTGAGGGAATTCAGTGCTGGATATTCCACTGAATACTCACCTCAATATCCGAGAATCATATTGCTGTCATGGAGCCGCGGACCATTCTCAACTTTTACTCACTTGTAATGTTCTATGTCCTGACTTGCTCGACATCGCGCTCAAGCCAGTAGGTAAGCGATCTTGTCCCCTTCTATAGTTGTTAGCTGGTTATCTAAATGTTGGTCGTGATTCGCTTTGGTCTCTGCAGCTGCGCGTTTCACTTCCTTCTTGGTCACTTCGTATTTCCGGAGGTTGAGCTGCACTAGTTACACAGTTGTTAAATATTGACCAAGTGTGACTAACATGTGCAGAATTAAGGGGAGGGAACACAGTCTTCTCAAATGTGGTCACTTTATGTTGTTTTAGCTTCCACCATTTGGTTTTGGCTTGACCTTTCACATCGGGCATTCTTTAGGACGTTGCGTCTGTGGAGTAACATCTAGTCAGTCTGAGTATTGTGCCTACCGCTAGTGGAGGTGATCGTGTGTGATATGCAATATTTAAAAAAAACATAGTGATAGCTAGGTCATTTGCTTTAACGAATTATAGGATTCTGCGACCATCTTCATTACTGAAACCATAGCGAGAAATCACAGCCTCCAATAATGGATGACTAAAATCTGGAAATTCTTGTGCCTTAGGTGACACTTCATTTTCACTCTCACCCCCATTCATATGCAGGTGGTTCTTACCCCCACAGCGATTCTTTGCAAACAGTAAGTGATATCTGTACCATACATAAATACGCATGTACGTCTATTTTATAAAATGTATGGATTCCTTAACTCAGCACCGAAAACTTTTGCCATTCCTTACGAGTGTCTGGATGGTGACTTAAACCTAACTAACCTAAGGACATCAGACATATCCATGCAGGAGGCAGACTGAAGCGCCTAGAACCGCTCGGCTACAGCGGCCGGCCTGTAACAACGGAAAGTCGTGTAAAATTCACGTAATAATTAAATGAAATTGGAATAAAATCAGTCTCGTCAGTTATATAACTAACATAATTTATTCTGCCGAACACACAAATGTTGCGATTGCTATACCACGAGCGCATCTTTCGTTTTTGTGTACTTGTAGTTTCACAGTAAAAAAAGGAGTGAATTGTTTCTTTAACTCTTTTTTTTTTTCTAGCTGAAAATATTTTATGAACTCCGGCGGCAGTCAGTTACAGGAATAAACTCTGTAGGGTACCTAAGACATCAAAACAGAATAAACATAAAAAAAGTGGAGAGGCATTAGTGACGTGATGCTGTATACTGCGTGCCTTATGTCCCTCCTTCTCCTCCCCTTTAACCCCCCCCCCCCCTGGAGCATTAACTGTATTTAATTATTTAATTTGTGGCCGGATGCCTCTCCTGAAGTTACAGTCGTCAAGGCAACCTTAGGGAGAGAAGTCGTGTGTTCGTCAGCCTGTGAATCACGTACACAGCGTTCTGTGTATTACCGTGTTGTAGCTGTTTGGTATCTTATTACATGGAGTGGAACTTGGGGACTATCCCAGCAATTATCCGAGCGTGGGAAATCCTCTAAATGCCACACTCTGGCTGGCCAATTTACCAGCCACGATCGTTAATCCGCCGTGCGGACCCGTTCCGGGTCTGGCGCATCTCTCTGTCTGTCAAGGTAGCGCGCTGTGCGTTACGCTACATGGGTAGATCAATTCCTAATCTAAATGCTTTTGTTATTTTTATTACAGTAGAGCGTACATTACCCGAACGTCCGTCAACCGAACGACAGCGTAGCCGAACTGTGTACTCCCTCGCACCTGTTACTCTCCCACCCTACCGTCCATCATCCACCTGACTCCCAAACCAAGTTTCCCACAGTAGTCGCCGCACTGGGCCACCGCTGGCGGAACATTGCTTCTAATGGGGCCTTCACAAGGCGCTACTGACCGGCCAAGCCGCCAGCCGCTGTTCTTCAACAATCAGCACACTTCTGTCGGCTTGGCACTGGTAGTAGAAATAGCGGCAGTATCAAAGCTGTTCACAGCAACAGCTGCGCCAGCTTAGAGTTGAGGTGTGCCGCTCCGCGCAGTTTGGAAGATTGCGCGCCCCCAAGAAGAGCTTCTCACGGTGCAGTCACCTTCTGTTCTCTGTTGGCCCACTTGTGCGCTGCTGCGTGAAGAAGTGAGCTTAACGATACAAAATGCTTAAACGCAAACGTGTTGTCCGTTCTATGAGGGACAAGTACGAGATTATTATGTTCCTACTGAAGTTGCCTTTGTATGTTACTTTTTAATAGGTACTAAAAGAGATGCTTGTTTCATGAATAAATTTACTGTACAGTACTTCTTTTTGGCAAATAAACATGTACAGTTCGATTATCCGAATAAACCATTTTTCCGAACACCCATGTCCCCCAATTACTTCGGATAATCGACGCTCTAATGTAAGTAGAAGGCTGCCAATAGCTTTACAGCCAACGAGAGACCTTGAGTGTGGCGCCAGTTCACCGCTTAACCTATAACGCGAAGTGTGTGTGTGTGTGTGTGTGTGTGTGTGTGTGTGTCGGCGCGGAGGCCTTTGCGTCTGCTGATGACCGCAGAAATCACAGTGTGGCTGGCCCAGATAAAAGCCCGTCAGCCGCTTTCGGCAAACGGCGCCGCCAGCCCAGGGGTGCGTGGGCGCCGCGGGCGGCGCTGTAGGCGGGCGAGGCCGCGGGAGGCGGCGCCGGACACCCCTGCGCCTCGGGCTAACGTTTTTCTCACCCCCTCCCGCCGGGGGGGGGTCCGAACAAAAAATTTGGCGCCCCCGGCTGCCGTGGAAGACGCCGCCCACCCGGTCCTAACTGCCCTCGCGCACGTGCCCGGGGTGAGCTGAGGGCATTCAACAAGTTCTCTCCGGCACCCCCCAAAAGCCCCCCCCCCCCCCCCGCCGTGCTTTGTGGGCGCAAGCGAAAGCGGAAAAAAGCGACGCGCGCGGCCGCTCGCTCGGCTGCCTGGCAAAGCGCCGGCTCGGGGCGTTGTCCGCCGGACACGCCGCAGACTCCCTGTCGAACCAGCAACGGCCTCCCGAGGTACCCGCCGTGCCACTGTGGCAGCGCGCCAGGTGCTGGTCGAACACGGTGCCTCGGTCTCGAGGTGAATTAATTTAATTCAGTTGCATCTTGTCTTCTCTTTTTCGATCTCTTTTATTCCACAGTCGCAGTTGTACAAGTTACATAGGTTAAATACACTCTTCAGCGAATGTAATAAAGACTGAAAAGACTGATTCAAATCAAACGCGTTTCGCTTTACCGGGTGATATATATACACAGGGTGTTACAAAAAGGTACGGCCAAACTTTCAGGAAACATTCCTCACACACAAATAAAGAAAAGATGCTATGTGGGCATGTGTCCGGAAACGCTTAATTTCCATGTTAGAGCCCATTTTAGTTTCGTCAGTATGTACTGTACTTCCTCGATTCACCGCCAGTTGGCCCAATTGAAGGAAGGTAATGTTGACTTCGGTGCTTGTGTTGACATGCGACTCATTGCTCTACAGTACTAGCATCAAGTACATCAGTACGTAGCATCAACAGGTTAGTGTTCATCACGAACGTGGTTTTGCAGTCAGTGCAATGTTTACAAATGCGCTGTTGGCAGATGCCCATTTGATGTACGGATTAGCACGGGGCAATAGCCGTTTGTACGGAGACAGATTTCCAGAACGAAGGTGTCCCGACAGGAAGACGTTCGAAGCAATTGATCGGCGTCTTAGGGAGCACAGAACTTTCCAGCCTATGACTCACGACTGGGGAAGACCTAGAACGACGAGGACACCTGCAATGGACGAGGCAATTAATTCTTCGTGCGGTTGACGATAACCCTAATGTCAGCGTCAGAGAAGTTGCTGCTGTACAAGGTAACGTTGACCGCGTCACTGTATGGAGAGTGCTGCGGGAGAACCAGTTGTTTCCGTACCATGTACAGCGTGTGCAAGCACTATCAGCAGCTGATTGACCTCCACGGGTACACTTCTGCGAATCGTTCATCCAACAATGTGTCAATCCTCATTTCAGTGCAAATGTTCTCTTTACGGATGAGGCTTCATTTCAACGTGATAAAGTAATAAAATGAGCTCCAACATGGAAAGTAAGCGTTTCCGGACACATGTCCACATAACATATTTTCTTTCTTTGTGTGTGAGGAATGTTTCCTGAAAGCTTGGCCGTATATATATATATATATATATATATATATATATATATATATATGAGTCACTTAACGTTACCGCTGGATATATTTCGTAAACCACATAAAATACTGACGAACAGATTCCACAGACCGAACGTGAGGAGAGGGGCTAGTGTAATTGTTTAATACAAACCATAAAAAAATGCACGAAAGTATGTTTTTTAACACAAACCTACGCTTTTTTAAATGAACCACGTTAGTTTTGTTAGCACATCTGAACATATAAACAAATACGTAATCAGTGCCGTTTGTTGCATTGTAAAATGTTAATTACATCCGGAGATATTGTAACCTAAAGTTGACGCTTGAAACCTCCGACGTTCAGTTGCGTGTTGTAACAAACACGGGCCACGGTCGGCGAGCAGCATCTGCAGGGCCAGCCCGTTCTCCTGATCTTACACCTCTGGACTTCTTTCCGTGGGGTGCGTTAAAGGAGAATGTGTACCATGATGTGCCTACAACCCCAGAGGATATGAAACAACGTATTGTGGCAGTCTGCGGCGACATTACACCAGATGTACTGCGGCGTGTACGACATTCATTACGCCAGAGATTGCAGTTGTGTGCAGCAAATGATGGCCACCACATTGAACATCTATTGGTCTGATATGTCGGGACAAACTCTATTCCACTCCGTAATTGAAAACGGAAACCACGTGTGTACGTGTACCTTACCCCTCATGGTAATGCACATGTGAGTCAGTGGGAAAGACCAATAAAAAGGTGTTAGCATGTGGACGTAATGTGCTGTTCCAGTCTCTTCTGTACCTAAGGTCCATCACCGTTCCCTTTGGATCCCTACGTAATTCTGTGCTCTCCGATACACACGATCGAACAGCGGAGGAGTCGTACTCAAGCGTCAACTTTAGGTTACAATATCTCCGGATGTAATTAACATTTTATAATGCAACAAACGCCACTGATTACGTATTTGTTTATATGTTCAGATGTGCTAACGAAACTAACGGGGTTCCATTTAAAAAAACGTATGTTTGTGTTAAAAAACATACTTTCGTGCATTTTTTTATGGTTTGTATTAACCAATTACATTAGCCCCTTTCCTCACGTTCGGTCTGTGGAATCGATTCGTCAGTATTTGATGTGGTTTACGAAATATATCAGCGGTAATGCTGGGTGACTCATCCTATATATATATTTTCTCTGCCCTGAGGGGACAGAGCGGGCTGTTTTAGGGCTTGCTATTTGCCCTTTTCAGCTATGTTTACCGGGTGATCAAAAAGTCAGTATAAATTTGAAAACTGAATAAATCACGGAATAATGTAGATAGAGAGGTACAAATTGACACACGTGCTTGGAATGACATGGGGTTTTATTAGAACAAATATATATATATATATATATATATATATATATATATATATATATATATATAACGTTATAAAATGTCAGACAGATGGCACTTCATCTGATCAGAATAGCAATAATTAGCATAACAAAGTAAGACAAAGCAAAGATGATGTTCTTTACAGGAAATGCTCAATATGTCCACCATAATTCCTCAACAATAGCTGTAGTCGAGGAATAATGTTGTGAACAGCACTGTAAAGCATGTCCGGAGTTATGGTGAGGCATTGGGATCGGATGTTGTCTTTCAGCATCCCTAGAGATGTCGATCGATCGCCATACACTTCTGACTTCAGGTAACCCCAAAACCAATAATCGCACGGACTGAGGTCTGGGGACCTGGGAGGCCAAGCATGACGAAAGTGGCGGCTGAGCACACGATCATCACCAAACGACGCGCGCAAATCTTTCACGCGTCTAGCAAAATGGGGTGTTTTTTCTTTGTTTTAATAAAACCCCGTGTCATTCCAAGCATGTGTGTCAATTTTTACCTCTCTATCTACATTATTCCGCAGTTTATTAAATTTTCAAATTTATACTGCCTTTTTGATCACCCGGTATTTTAAATCATCTTCTGTGGTCACTGGAACAATATAGTTTTTCTCACAGTTTTGGTTTGCTAGGATGATAAACACTTTGCTTCAACTTATTACTACAAACAGTATTAATTATTATCGTCACTCACTAACCGACTGGGATCTACTCTTTGAAATTCTTAAAGTAGCAGAGGTAAAATACACGAAGCGAAAAGTTAGCTACAACTCGAACAGAAACCAGACGGTAGTTAGCTAAAAGAGTCAAAGGATGTAAAAGGTAACATGTGGTTTAGAAGGAAGTGAGACAGGATTGTTGCCTGTCTGCAGTGTTATTCTACGTGTACGTTGAACAAGCAGTGAAGGAAAACCGAAAGAAAAAATTGCAGCTGTAGTATGAATTCAGGTAGAACAAATGAAAACTTCACAGTTTGCCGGTAGCATTGCAATTCTGTCAGAGACTGGAAAGGACTTGAAAGAGCAGTTGAACGGAATGGATAGTGTCTTCAATAGAGGTTACAAGATGAATATCAACAAAAGTAAATCATATGATCTTGACTGTATCAGATTTATGAATGAGGCACTAAAAGTAGTCGGTAAGTTTTGCCATCTGGGCAGTAAAATAAATGGCCATGGCTGAACTAGAGTGGATACAAAAAGTAAAGACAGCACTTCTGAAAAATATAAAATTGTTAATATCGAATACAAAACTAAGTGTTAGGAACTCTCTTCTGGAGGTATTAGTATGTTCAAATGGCTCTAAGCACTATGGGACTTAACATCTGAGGTCATCAGTCCCCTAGAACTTAGAACTACTTAAACCTAACTAACCCAAGGACATCTCACACATCCATGCCCGAGGCAGGATTCGAACCTGCGACCGTAGCGGTTGCGCGGTTCCAGACTGAAGCGCTTAGAACAGCTCGGCCACAGCGGCCGGCTACCAATCAGTTGCTGAACAAAATGTTTCTTAAAGAGGGTACTTAACACCGCGCACAGATTGCCCAAACATATTCATGCATTATCAACAATGCATATTTTTAAGGAACTGCTACCTGAATAAAAACTTTTTGTTGACCATCAATTACTATCACACAGATCACAATCAGGTCCATATAAAAATCAAACCAATATACTTAACATAGGTAATACCGTGGCACCAATAATAAAATGTAATCTGAGAATTTCTTTTATAATCATGTCCTGAACACATGGCAATATCTCTAATGGATATGATGATAAAAGAATAACTTAAATTACATTTTGTTATTGATGCCCTGATATTACACTTGTTCAGTACCTTAGGTTGATTTTTATGGACGTTATGATGATGTGTGTCATCGAAACTGATGATGGATGTTATCGAAACTACTGCTCAACAAAAACTTTTTATTCAAACAGCATCTGATCTCGGTGAACGTGATGTTCTTTCACATCAAATGATGTGGGGCACCATGTACATCAAATTTATTCTTCCAGGAAATGTTGAAGTCATGATCAAAAGCACCTTTCGTTTTGTAAAAGTCTGTGCTTCATGTCCTTAATGAGCCACTGAAACCAGGAAAACCTCTCACAATTTCCGAAATTTGTGGGAAGTACGAAGTCCAAGTAGCCCCATACTCTGGGAATGACGTAGGGGAGCAGATGTAGGAATCCTGCATCGCCGTTCTAGGCAAGATCCTAGTGGTGGTGGTTTGACATTACTGTACTTTCCTCCGATCTTTTATGAAGTGCAAGGTGTGTACATGCGTCGTTTGAAATGACTGTGATGACTGTTCTACAGTGTGGTGTTCGGTCTGTGTTGTTACGGATGAAGGGGAGGGACAGTGCGAAACCCATACCGACACCTAGCCCGTTCCTCTCGAATAGCACCAGGGGGCAGCTGTGCTTAACATCCCTATCCGACAGACGGATCTCTATCAAAAGTGTGGTGGTAAGCTCCTTTGGGATCAAACTGCTGAGGTCATCGGTCCCTAGGCTTACACACTACTTAATATAACTTACACGAACTTGGGCTAAAGACAACACACACACACACACACACACACACACACACACTCACACACACACACACACACACACACGCCCGAGGGAGGACTCGAACCTCTGACGAGGAGAGCCGCGCGAACGGTGGCAAGGCCTCCCCAGACCGAGCGGCTACCCCGCGCAGCATCAAAACTGTCACTTGCCCTCACTTCATGAGACACTGCGGAGAGGTTTGGAATTTAATCCAGGCCATTAGTGCAAGGACTGGTGATCAGAAACTTCACGCTACTACCTGTCCTCACCTGACCAACCGAATACTGACTGAAAATTTTCCACAACTAGGACTCAAACTGAGAGAAGGCTAAAATGGCTCTGAGCACTATGGGACTTAACATCTGTGGTCATCAGTCCCCTAGAACTTAGAACTAATTAAACCTAACTAACCTAAGGACATCACACACATCCATGTCCGAGGCAGGATTCGAACCTGCGACCGTAGCGGTCGCGCGGTGCTGAGAGAAGGAAGCCACCACACACGCGTAAGTTAGCGACATCGGGTACGGAGGCAGGGATGTACCAGTAATTAACATTCACCCTGTTCACTAGTTTAGAAGTTCGTTTGGCTGAAGTAGCATGATAATTACAGAAGCTGCTGCTGTTATTACTAGATTTCTATTCAAATACTGACATCTCTCTTTTTTTATTTTATGTTTCAGACCACAGGCGACTGTCGTTTGTCGTTTACTTCACAAGTTCTGTTCACAACAGGTACGTACTGTATTACCTTGAGCAAATACGAATATAAATAACCTTAATCAAATTTCTGGAATGATTTGTATTGTGTGTGTCTTTAAGTGTCTTTTGTTCCTGAATCCTTTGCCACTCTGACGATGTTGATGGTATTTTCTAGGCACAAAAAGATTTTTTTCTGATCTAGATTTTCGAAGCACTAGGCAGTTGTTCGATGCCAGAGTACGGTGTTAAACGCTTTCCAGTCGATTGATAGAAACATCGCGTTTGTAATGAACTTATGCTGTTCATCACATTCAGATAGAACAGATTGTCGTCACAATCTCAACCAAAGACAGTTTGTTTCACGGCCGTCAATTCCAGATTAAGAGTGTCTCCGAGATAACTCAATGTCAGCGATAACGTAAGACATATGCAAACGCCCTCTTAGGCGCTAAACATAAATCAGAGTTGAATATCGACACACAATGTAGCCATGGATACTCGAGATATTTACGTGACGTGCACTGATGAAGAACTGTTTATATTAGTAACTAAAATACCACATTCTGCAGCGTGTTAAATCACGGGTCATGTGACTCTAGTTCTAATACTGCTGTGTACGGTTAGTACCATGCCAAGACAAGAAGTATACCGCTGAAAATTTGATAATGTTCGTGAATAGTCACCTGATGATCACTGAGTCTCAAACTATGGTGTGACTTATTGAATACGAAAGTATAATTTTCTCGACGCTATACAAACTGTGTATGGCGTTACAAGTATACTGGAGTGATCACTTTCTGCAGCTACTGCAAGAATATTCCTTTTATGGCGAATAAAACTGTCATTCTACGTTGTGTAATAGACTAAAAGCTTCTTATCCCGGACGGTACTTGTGCTTTTACTTGAACGATCTGGTATAAAATACTGAAAAATCTAATGGAAAGCAAGATACAAATGGTGCCAACAAGTGCAAAAACACCTGAAATCAGAAAAAAATGTATATGTCTGCTTATTACAGACAGTGGCACTTTTACCTGCCACAAATTTTACTGAAAAACCGAAAAATTCTATTAGATTACTGCAGCAGCTATGAAGCTGTTTCTTGAATGGAGTGGAAACGTGGCTCTGCTGTGCAACGTGTAATGTACTGCTGCGTGTATGAATGCATTTTTGTTGTTATTTCAGTATACGAATTTGTAACGGTGAAGTTGACGATGCTGTAACTGGACTTTCAAAAGGGTTCGGTGTGCGGTACGCAGTGTAACAACTGAACAGCCGGGTATTTCCGGTGCGGCCGCAACCCTTCTGCGTAACGTCTGCGCCGACGCCCCCGGCTACGCGCACCCAGCTGGTGGGTAGGCAGTTGCACAATGCGCTACGTGGAAGGAGAGGGACCTGTCTGGCCTCTTCCCCGGATCCCTTTAAGGCCAGGTGCGCCACCGAATCCCGTCCCATCCCCTGCCCTGGTGTAGCGGGCTGTCCCACTGGGCGGTCCCGGGCCCAAGCCAGCAGCACGTGCCCACCTCACATCGGATGCACCGTGCTGGGCTACGTCACAGGCGGGCAGGTAGACTGCTGCAGAGCACGCGTCGCTGTAACTCAGGTTCCATACTTCTCGTCGGCACCCGCCACGGTAGCCGAGAGCGCTAATGCGCTGATGAATTCTTCTCGGTTTATCAGCCGAGTGGTGGCGTCGTCTTGTTGCTAATGCGCTGCTTCCTGGACTCGGGTAGCGCGCCAGTCCCGGATCGAAGAGCCAGGATGTGGTTTTTAGGCGGTTTTCCACATCCCGATAGGTGAATACTGGGCTAGTCCCCACGTTCCATCTCAGTTACACGACTCAGACTTCTGAACACGTTCGCACTATGTCAAGGCTTACACCAGACGCAGACAGCTGGGGTACACTACTTACGTCCCGGGGGGTGCGGGGTGGCGGCATCCGGCCTCCCTCTGCAACTACCACTGCCAAATCCGTAATAACACGGCCGACTCTGTGTTGGGGCGGGACAGGGCCAAATAAAGACAGAAACTCCTCGTCGACAGGGTCTGCAAAACCAAGTACGCTGTAAAAGGTTTTGAATCTCACCACTGATGTGATGCCGATGTGTTCAATACACTGGAATGACGACTTTTCCCGCCTTCCACATTTTTATTATTTATTTCCACAACTGGCCAATTATGGCTACTTTTTCCATTTTCAAGCGGTAGTTGACAAGTATGAGCACAAGCCTCCAAGCTGCCCAGTCACCAGTATCGGCTCACACGAACTTCATAACTTGCCCAAAGCTACAATTTCGCCAGTGCGCAAAATCCAAAACTGAAGGAATATTCCTTTTTACGGTGAATACAAGTGCTTTTCTGCGGGCCGTAATGGATTAAAAACTTCTTACTCTGGATTTTGTGAGTATTAAAATTTCAGTCTGTGAATATTACAGTTCAATTCCATTCCTAAGAGTGATAAAAATAATAATTGGGAAAAGCTTGCATGAGGCTACGTCCCTTTCTTGTTCTGTGTTCCCTATTATTTATTCTTGCGACGTTTTCTTCCAGTTTTACGCAATTACCGCGAGGGGAATGTTTGTGCAGCATATCAAGAAGGCTCTGTAATAGCATCACTGCCACTGATTTTGTATTCTTTATTTTATGGTGTTCCTGCTGAAGTTGTTACAAGGAAGTAAAGTTTACGAAAGTTCTGTGTGTATCTACTATTAGGCCTACCATCAGCAGCATGCCTCGTTCCAGTAAAGCGTAATTACTATACTTTAATAATCTTAGCGGACTGAAAGCTCTACAGAGGCTAGGATTTGATCCAGGAGTTTTCAGACTGTCGATATTGAAGGAAATCGGTAACAGGAGAATTGCTGCAGCTGAAATTATTGCTACTCGGCTAGAAAATCGTGTTAACCAAAGAAGACAGGCAAAGGAAAGAGTGCGAGCGGGGTGCTCGACTGTAGCTGCTCACTTAGAACAGGTGACTTACCTCAAGTGCTTACAAGAGAGTAAGCTTTTTTCTCTTTGTTGCCTATACGTAGCACTACTGTGTTCACTCTGTATTCATGACCTTCCTTCGGCAAAAGCTGAGTCTGACCTGGGCAAACATCTAAATCCTTGCTCAATCTATCCGCTTTAGGTTTCTATTTGCTGTGTTTATTAGCATTTTTTTTAATTTACCAGTAGTGTCTCTCTTTCTTAAAAACCCTTTAGATCCTTCAAATTGCGTGCGTTCCCACGGTGGCTCTAGGTCATTTACATCAAAATCTCTGGGAACTGTACCCGTTTCACATCTAAACTGCGCGTAGTAGCATTGGAATCTTAAGTTTCCTTACAAGACAGCTACAGGATCATAATTATGGATTGGAATAGATCTACAGATGGACTTCCTCGGCTCTGAAAGAGAATGTAATAGTGTATGAAGAAAGATATGGAAATCTCCGCAGAACAGTGGAGTATAAAAGCAGAGTAGGAGGATGACGGAAATGTACAACAGGAGAGTGAGGTGTTTGAAAATGGGGGGAGAGAGATCTTACGGGCCGGAACAGAAGAACGGTTTGAGGCACGGACGTGAACTTTCATTGTGCTGATGAATGAGAAAACTACCAGAGCGGCACCAGCAATTGGTGAGAAAAGATGAGTGCAAAGGTGTTTGCAAACGCTTTGATTATTCTGGGAAACAGGGAGGAGGAAGTGCAGGAGCAGTGGAATGCATGGCAACAAAGAGTAAAAGGATATGGGATGAAATTTAGCATAAGTAAGTGTGAATGAATTATCACACAAAGAAGCAGCTAAATGTCACAACTGGAATATCAACAACTGGGAAACAACCGAGGAAGATGGAGAGCTTCAAGTATCTGGGAAGATTAATACAAGAGAATGGAAAAAAACGACAGAGAAATAAATAACGGAAGAAACAAGCAGAAGTATTCTGGGACAAAGTTAGAAGCCTGATCTTGGGCAACAATGTACCTCAAGATGGCAGAAGGGTTATATATTGGGCGTACTATGTTCCAATCCTGACGTATGTCTGGGAGACGTGGTTAATGATAGCGAAGAGAGAGAAGCAAAATACAGTCTAGTGAGATTAAATTATTGGGAAACAGTGAGGAGATGGGCAGGTTAAGGAATGAGAGGATCATGGCATGAGGAAGAACCATTACAAGGCAGCACTGAGGACTCAACGCTTACATGGTATGGACATCTTAAGCGAATGCGTGAGAAGGGGGGGACCCAGGAAATACACGAGATTAAAAGAAAGGGAAAAAGACCAAGAGGAAGAGACAGTTGGCTGAAGATAGTCAAGGACTGCAGAAGAAAGGAGAAGACAGCATCAAGATGTAGACAGACAGACCGTGGGAGGAAAGAAGGCGATGGAGTAGTGTATCTCCCAAACAGACCTGGTCAGAGGCTTTAGGCTGTAGCAAATGATCATTCATTAATTCCCGTATCTGGGCACCTTTTCCAGAACGCACCAACTCTAATGGCTGTGTTGTTTGCCTCGATCAAGTCTCATGTTGTGCAAGGTTGTTCCAGTACAGGGTATATGAACAAATGGCCCGCGTCTTGTGTTGTTCCGCACTCACAGGACACGTCTCCATCCGCTGGAAGGATTTTTGCACATTGGCCTTGCAACTGGGGAAGCCCACCCTAAGACGAATGACTGATCTCCAAACAGGGTTGGGCAGATCGTCTCCCGGGCTAGTTTTACTTTTGCAGGGATATCCGACGGCAGTTTAATCTTGCATCTGGTGACGCAGTTAGGCTCCAGTGTTCTCTATAGTAGTTGCGTCCTAGCTATGATCGTTCTAGATTTCCGTCGACAGACCACAGCTTGATGATCATACAGTGGATGACAAGGGTCACTAATCTGCTTTGCCTCTACGCATCGGCAGCGGCTGCTCTTCTGGCAGCGGGGAGGCGGTATTACAGCAACAAGAGAGTGTTTGTCGACGGGAGTTGGAGTGTTTTGTAAGTTTGCTCCAAATATTGTTTATTGCACTGACCTTCAGGTTTGTGTCACGGCAGTTTTTCTTGAAGCAAAGCGCACAGTCAAGAGTAACATCCAGATGCACTGGTGTTGGACTGTGTTGAAGTCGTTCGCATTGCCGCGTGACGTACAATTCGCGCGAGCTCCTCTAGTCTTCTCTTCTCTCTTTCAAATTCTAAAGGTGGCATGGGGAAAATACAGGGAGCGAAAGGCTATTTACATTTTGTACAGAAACCAGATGGCAGTTATAAGAGCGGAGGGGCATGAAAGGGAAGCAGGGGTTGGGAAGGGAGTGAGAGAGAGTTGTAGCCTCTCCCCGATGTTATTCAATCTGTGTATTGAGCAAGCAGTAAAGGAAACAAAAGAAAAATTCGGAGTAAGTATTAAAATCCATGGAGAAGAAATAAAAACTTTGAGGTTTGCCGATGACATCGTAATTCTGTCAGAGACAGCAAAGGACTTGGAATGGACAGTGTGTTGAAAGGAGGGTATAAGATGAACATCGACGAAAGCAAAACGAGGATAATGGAATGTAGTCGAATTAAGTCGGGTGATGCTGAGGGAATTAGATAAGGAAATGAGACACTTAACGTAGTAAAGGTGTTTTGCTATTTGGGGAGCAAAATAACCGATGATGGTCGAAGCAGAGAAGATATAAAATGTAGGCTGGCAATGGGAAGGAAAGCGTTTCTGAAAAAGAGAAATTTGTTAACATCGAGTATAGATTTAAGTGTCAGGAAGTCGTTTCTGAAAGTATTTGTACGGAGTGTAGCCATGTATGGAAGTGAAACATGGACGATAAATAGTTCGGACAAGAAGAGAATAGAAGATTTCGAAATGTGGTGCTACAGAAGAATGCTGAAGATTAGATGGGTAGATCACATAACTAATGAGGAGGTATTGAATAGAATTTGGGAGAAGAGGAGTTGTCAAGAAGGGAGGACCGGTTGGTAGGACATATTCTGAGGCATCAAGGGATCACCAATTTAGCATTGGAGGGCAGCGTGGAGGGTAAAAATCGTAGAGAGAGACCAAGAGATGAATACACTAAGCAGATTCAGAAGGATGTAGGTTACAGTAAGTACTGGGAGATGAAGAAGCTTGCACAGGATAGAGTAGCATGGAGAGCTGCAGCAAACCAGTCTCAGGACTGAAGACCACAACAACAACATCTCTAGTCCGTAAGTGAAATGCGCACACCTAATTGTTGTTGAGATTTAGCTTCAGGTGTTTGAAGTCATAATGAAGGCCAAGCGTATCCAATTTAGTTTTCTTCCACCTCTTTAAACGCCTTCCTTCGGGCTGCAACCGCTGCATCATCAGTATAGACGAATTGCTGGAGTATTCTGTAATGGCTGAGCGTTGGCGTAAACGTTATAAGGCACAGGAAAGTGACTGCCCTGAGGTAGGCCGTCCTCCTGTATGCTTCATCTGCTCTTCTTACCCTGGAGAAAGATCCGGAATCCGTTCTGCAGGAGAGTGCCTATGGTGAGCTGGTAAATAACGACGACCACTGGAACCTTGTGACCCCGGTAAGGACAGGTAAGGAAGCAGCAACCAGCATGCCAGTACCGTTGAGAAGAAGCGCCGGTCCAGGTGAGCCGCAGGCTGCGCGGCTGGTAGTGGGCAGGTGTGGGCACCCCTGCGGCGTGGCACGCGCCCTCCGCTCGGCTGCCGGCTCGGCCCGCTGCCCTGAATGGAGCGCAATAGGCGCGAGCTTTTTGCTGCGCCCGATGATGTAACGGCCGGCGCGATACTCCAGCACCCGGCACGACGTGGCGGCCGCGTGGGTGCCGCGTGGCGTGGTGCAGCGTGGGAGGCTGGACCGCGCAGGCCTGCTGTACACGGGGTGTTCCGGAGGAGTCGCAGCTGCCGCGGCTTCCTGCCGCGCCGGGGCAATGACGGTGCCACCGCGTCCCAGCCGTACTGCCCCTTCCGGCTGACTACATAGATTTCCCAGTAACACGGGAGTTCACGACCAAAACCACGTGTCATCGCGAAAACGGCATGAAATCGTTGGATTAGATCATTCTGTATGCGACCAGATGGGCAGCATCGATCATAAATGTCACGACTCCACAGGTGTTCATTTGTCCCACGTACAAAAAAAAAACAAAAAAACATGGTATTATGACAGTACGTCTGATATTAAAAAGTATACGTATATTTTGTTATTTTATTACGAATTTGTTTGCTAGTTGACATTTTGTGCAAAGCATTTCGCCTGCGTGCATTTTCGAAAATGTCAACGAGTTTTACTGAACTGTATTACAGCCACCCGTTTCAATTTCTTGAAAACCTTTGGAATGGCTGTTGTTGAGGTCTTCAGACCGAAGACTGGTGTGATGCAGCTCTCCTGCGCAAATCTCTTCTTCTCCGAGTAACTACTGTAACCTACATACTTCTGAATCTGCTTACGCATTCATCTCTTGGTCCCACTCTACAACTTTTACTACCCGCCTCCCCCTAAACAAACACACACGATAGTGGTATCACGAGAAAACCGAAGAGCTGCCAGCACCAGCCATAGCGGGCCAAAACTTCTGAAGATGGCTTTTACGTAAGCCGAAAACGGTTAATAAACCAATACCATTGCGATCTTGAATGTTCATTTTAACTTAAATACACACACTTCCCTCAAATACTAAACTGGTGCTCCCTTGCTGTCAGAATGTGTGCTATTAAGCGATCCCTTTTTCTAGTCAGGTTATGCCATAAATTTTTTTCCTCCACAATTCTGTTCAGTACCTCCTCATTAGATACGTGATCTACCCATCTAATCTTCAGCATTCTCCTGTAGCACCACATTTCAAAAGCTTCCATTCTCTTCTTGTCTAGACTGGTTACGTCCATTTTTCACTTCCATACGTGGCTGCACACCTAAAACTACTTTTAGAAAAACTTCCTGACACTTAAATCTACATCCGATGTTAACTAATTTCTCTTCTTCTGAAACGCTTTTCTTGATATGGACCTTCTACATTTTACATCCGCGCTACTTCTGTCAGCAGTTATTTTACAGGCCAAATAACAAAACACTAATTTATGTGCCTCGTTTGCTGATCTAATTCCCTATGCATCACCTGATTTACTTCTAATACATTCCATTATCCTCGTCTTTTGTTGATGTTCATCTTAGATCCTCCACTCAAGACACTGTCCATTTCGTTTAACTGCCCTTCCCCGTTTTTTGCTGTCTCTCACAGAATTACAATGTCATCGACAAATCTCAAACTATTTGTTTCTTCTCAGTGGACTTTTAATTCCTTCTCCAGATTTTTCTTTGGTTACCTTTACTGTTTGCTCAGTGTACGGATTGAACAACATCGGGGACAGGATATAATCCTATCTCACTCCATTCTCAACCACTGCTTCCCTTTCATGGCCCTCCAATCTTGTAACTGCCACCTGCTGTCTGTACAAGTTGTAAATTGGCTTTCGCTCCCTGTATTTTACGCCTGCTACCTTCAGAATTTCAATCATAGTATTCTAGTCAATATTGTCAAAATCTTTGTCTAAGTCTACAAATGCTATAAAGGTAGGTTTGCCTTTCCTAAACCTAACTTGTCAGAGAAGCCGCAGGGTCAGTAATGCCTCGCATGTTCCTACGTTTCTCCGGAATCCAAACTGATCTTGCCCGACGTCGACTTCTACCAAATTTCCATTCTTCTGCATAGAATTCGTGTTATTATTTTGCATCTGTGACTTATTAAACTGATAGTTCGGTAATATTCACACCTATCAGCACCTGCTTTCTTTGGAACTGGAATCATTATATTCCTCTTTAAATGTAAGGGTATTTCGCCTGCCTTAGATATCTTACACACCAGATGGAAGAGTTTCGTCAAGGCTGGTTCTGCCAAGGCTGTCAGTAGTTCTGACGGAATGTAGTCTACTCCCGGGGCTTTGTTTCGTTTAGGGTTTTCAGCGCTCTGTCAAATTCTTCTCACAGTGTCATATCTCTCATCTCACCTTCATTTGCGTCCCCTTTCATTTCTGTAATACTGCCCTCAAGTACGTCGCCTCTGTAAGGACTCTCTAGCCGCCACTCTCTAGTGGCTGCGTGGTTGAGGCGCCATGTCAAGGATTGCGCGGCCTCTCCCGCCGGAGGTTCGAGTCCTCCCTCGGACACGGGTGTGTGTGTGTGTTGTTCTTAGCATGAGTTAGTTTATGTAGTGTGTAAGTCTAGGGGCCGATGCCCTTAGCAGTTTGGTCCCTTAGGAATTCACACACACACACACACACACACACACACACACACACACACACACACACACACACATATATAGACACCATTATTTCTACAAGGACTGCAGTGGGTCTGCACCTTTCATGACCCACCAATACCATTATCTCTGCAAGGATTACAGTGGGTCTGCACCTCTGGTGGCCCACCAATACCGTAATCTCTACCAGAACTACAGTGGGTCTGCTCTGTGATGACCTACCTACCATTATTCTTCAAAACTTCGAATGACTCTGTTGTGGGTTTGCTCTGTTGTGGCCCATTACCTGTCTGCATGTCAAAAGTCAGCACGGTCTTTTCGTTGGAAGGACAACACTACTCCTTGAAGACTGCATGGAAATCCACTACTTCTGTGTGCATTTTCTTTTACTGCTCAGACTTTGAGAAAAACACTGCAATTTTACTGTGACGAATGATGACTGTCTTTATGGACTGTGAGCAAATTTTAGCTTTTGACCAACATTGTATCAATAAGTGTGTGCATTTGATATCTTTGTTATTGTAATTATGAAAAATTTTATCAAATCATTATTGGCCACTGCCCAAAACAATTTGTAAAATTTTTTTGTGGGGAGCATGGGGGCTATGTAAGTAGGCTGTTTAGGTTTTTTTATTGGTAACGCCACCTCTGTATAAAAATCACTGGCTGTGCTGTGTGAAGTCTGTGGCTAGTTTGCATTGTTGTCTGCCATTGTAGTGTTGGGCAGCGGCAGCTGGATGTGAACAGCGCGTAGCGTTGCGCAGTTGGAGGTGAGCCGCCAGCAGTGGTGGACGTGGGGAGAGAGATGGCGGAGTTTTGAAATTTGTCATGAACTGCTATATATATATATATATATATATATATATATATATATATATATATATATATATATATATAATGATATTAAGGTAAATACATTGTTTGTTCTCTATTAAAATCTTTCATTTGCTAACTATGCCTATCAGTAGTTAGTGCCTTCCATAGTTTGAATCTTTTATTTAGCTGGCAGTAGTGGCGCTCGCTGTATTGCAGTAGTTCGAGTAACCAAGATTTTTGTGAGGTAAGCGATTTGTGAAACGCATAGGTTAATGTTAGTCAGGGCCATTTTTTTTGTAGGGATTTTTGAAAGTCAGATTGCGTTGCGCTAAAAATATTGTGTGTCAGGTTAAGGACAGTCATGTATAATTGTTCAAAGGGGGGTAACGCCACCTCTGTATAAAAATCCTGGCAGGGTCGCCATATGAAACGTCCCCCTATTTATTTTGATGGCTTTTAGTATAATCCTTTGGGGGGGGGGGAACTAAGTATTGAAAAAGTACAGTGTTATCCGATAACTTCAAATGCCGCTATCACTTTGTAATATGGGCGGCACAATAAATAACACCGACGAGTTAGCATCGACGCGAGATCTTGCTAAAAAAAATTGAAAGCACTGAGCCGGCATCTGTAGGTCATTTAATCTTTGATGGATTCTCTTAACTGCATACCTCAAGAGACATTCTACGAATATTCGTATATCCCTGGAACAAAATTTTGCGTACTTTGTGTGAGCATGATGTTGCAAGTATCAATCAAATATTCGACAGATAATTGTGCCCGTCTATCAAAGACACCGAACATGACTGCGCGAAAGTATAGCTTCGGTAGAATTTCACATCTCAGGACCGCAACAAGTTACACCTTCAGATTTCGTGAAAGAAATGAAGAATATAAAATTTAAAGAAAATCTGGTCAAGTTTTTAATTAATAACTGGCCACAACAGGAAATGACGCAGGTTATCTCGAACAAAACCATCCTTAATAATCATGACATACGCTATGAATATTGAGTTGAAGATGGTACTGCTAGTCACACAATTAACAAAATCTAAAACTTTCTGGCAGATTACTACTGTGTGCCGGACCGAGACTCGAACTCGGGACTTTTGCCTTTCGCAGGCAAGTGCCCTACTAAATTGAAGCTGTGAGGACGGATCGTGAGTCGTGCTTGGGTAGCTCAGATGGTAGAGCACTTGCCCGCGAAATTCAAAGGTCCCGAGTTCGACTCTCGGTTCGGCAGACAGTTTTAATCTGCCGGGAAGTTTCATATCAGCGCACACTCCGCTGCAGAGTGAAAATCTAATTCTACAGTAAATATTTTTACAAAAACACACAAAATGAAAAGCGTACTTCCCTCTATAACTCTAAGTCTGAGTTTATCTAATTACATCGCCTGCAATAAACGGAAAAGCATTTGTTGAAAACAAAATAAATTTCTCCAATATAGAGCAACACTCGTACGAAAAATCTAAGCGATCTAAATCCTACAGATTTCGAATGCTATGACAACGAGGGACGTTACGATTTTTCATGGTTGTCTGGTAGCCAATTATTAGAAACGAGCGACGTTATCTAAGACGAAGAATCAACATCCACAACAGGAATAGTAAACATTGATATTACTTTAAGATTTTTATGAAGAAATGAGTGATTCTGACTAATTACATTTTCTTTCCAGAAGAACGCATTTAAGAACTTGGTAGTGTCCTGGAGAGTGATTTTAAGGCGGTGATAATGGCAATGGATCCGACGGTGAACAAAACCGGTTACATGTTTTCGCGTTTAATAAACTGTAATTTTCAAAGCTTATCCCAGTTTCCTTTTGGGCGCCTTATTTAAAAGGAAAGTTCAACTTCAGCACGAGTTTTCGAGTAAGCTCTTTATGAAGCATCTCAGAATTTGAGGGCTGCAACTTATTCATTGGCTTGCAACATACACTTTCATACCGTTAAGTTTGATTTTTGATAATCTTTGAGAGTTTAAAGTTGTCTCATTAGTAATATGCTGCACTAAAGTAGTCTGTCAATTTTTTCTACATCTGAGCGACTTATTTTTATCATGTCCAACAGTTATCAGACGTAATGCTTTGTTACCAGACGATAATTTTTTTTAACATTTTCTAAACGGTCTCAAAATGGAAGGTGCTCACATTTTCTTCTGAAAAATATTTTTTTCGCCTTAATTGGCCCAAATCTACTAGTAAAACAGATTTCAGACAGTTTGCTACGATTTCTTTTTTGGTGTCATTTTTATTTTTTCAAATGGTTCCCTGAGTACGAAAAGGGGCCTGAAAAACGTTTTTTCTGTGTTTATATCTATCACTCAACTACACTCCGAAAATCAGACGTATTCCTGTGATACAGTTCGATGAAATTTATCGCTATATTTGAAAATGCTGTCAGATCAGACAGGATGAGGAAAATTTCTGAAATTACTATTTTTGGTCTAGCGTAATCTAATCTATCGATTTCATACTGTTTTGGCCGTATTAGTGTAAGTTATAAATTTTGGTAATGGCTCACGTGATCAATTTTCTGTTTGTTTGCAGATACGTGACTTGAACAGAAACCAGACTGCAGTTATGGGTATAAGGGCATGAAAGGGAAGCAGGTGTTGACACTGGTGTGTGACGGGGTTATAACGTGTCCCTAATGTCATCCAATCAGTGCAATGAGCGAGCAATAGAGATAACAAAGGAGAACTTTAGAAAGGGAATTAATGTTCAGAGAAAAGAAATGGAAACTTAGAGGTTTGCCGATGACACTGCAATTCTGTCAGGGGCAGCAAACTGTTTGCATGAGCAGGTGAATGGAATGGATAGTCTATTGAAACGATGATATAACGTAAATATCAGCAGTAGTACAGAAAGGAGAACAGAAAGTAGTCGAATTAAATCAGGTAATGCTGAAGGAATTAAATTAGGAAATGAGACGCTAAAAGTACCGGATGAGTTACGCTACTTGGGCAGCAAATTAAATGGCGATGGCTCAAGTAGAGAGAATATAAAAAGCGGGCTGGAAATGTCAAGAAAAGAGTTCCTGAAGAAGAGACATTTTTTGACATCGAAGATAAGTGCTAAGTAGTCTCTTCTGAAATTATTTGAATGGAAAGTGAACAAGTAGCTGATAAGAGAATTCAAGTTTCTGAAATGTGGTGCTACAAGAGAATATTGAAAGTTAGAAGGGCAGAGCTCCATAGCCGTATCTAGCGTTGTCCCCAACGGCCGATGGGCCGATTTTTCCTTTACCGGGAAACTACTGTTCGCACGCAGCTGTCGAGGGCTGTTCGAAGTTCAAAATGAAGCTAGTAGATACGAAGTTTGTTGGGATGTTATTTGCCAGGTCCTCATGGTCGCAATAAGTATAACTTCGTTTCTTGGAAATTTATGTACAATCCCATATTTTCCTTTGCCTTTCGTTGTCAAGACTTTTGTGAAAATATTAATAAATACAATATATTGATGATTACTTCGGTTTATTTGCAGTGTAAGTAACATAATAACTGAAAAAATTTAGAACGTTTCCGCCTAGGGACTCGATCCCACGACCTTCGGATTACCATTCTGTATTCTTTTCTAGGATTCCGTAGAAATGTTGGAGCACGTGAGGCAATACTGACCCTATTACTTATCTTAGAAGATAGATTAAGGAAAGGCAAACCTACGTTTCGAGCATTTGTAGACTTAGAGAAAGCTTTTGACAATGTTGACTGGAATACTCTCTTCCAAATTCTGAAGGTGGCAGGAGTAAAATACAGGGAGCGAAAGGCTGTTTACAATTTGTACAGAAACGAGATGGCAGTTGTAAGAGTCGAGGGGCATGAAAGGAAAGCAATCGTTGGCAAGGGAGTGAGACAGGGTTGTAGCCTATCCTCGATGTTATTCAAACTGTATATTGAGCAAGCAGTAAAGGACACAAAAGAAAAATTCGGAGTATGAATTAAAATCCATGGAGAAGAAATAAAATCTTTGAGGTTTGCCGATGACATTGTAATTCTGTCAGAGACAGCAAAAGAAGGGGAAGGGCAGTTAAACGAAATGGACAGTGTCTTGAAAGGAGGATATAAGATGAACTTCAACGAAAGCAAAACGAGGATAATGGAATGCACTCGAATTAAATCGTGTGATGCTGAGGGTATTAGATTAGGAAAAGAGACGCTTAAAGTAGTAAATGTGTTTTGCTGTTTGGGGAGCAAAATAACTGATGATGGTCGAAGTAGAGAGGACAGAAAATTGGCAGTGGCAAGGAAAGCGTTTCTGAAGAAGAGAAATTTGTTAACATCGAGTACTGATTTAAGTGTCAGGAAGTCGTTTCTCAAAGTATTTCTATGGAGTGTAGCCATGTATGGAAGTGAAACATGGACGATAAATAGTTTAGGCAAGAAGAGACTAGAAGCTTTCGAAATGTGGTTCTACAGGAGAATGCTGAAGATTAGATGGGTAGATCACGTAACTAATGAGGAGGTAATGAATAGAATTGGGGAGGACAGGAGTTTGTGGCACAACTTGACTACAGGAAGGGATCGGTTCGTGGGACATGTTCTGAGGCAACAATAGATCACCAATTTAGTATTGGAGGGCAGCGTAGAGGGTAAAAATCGTAGAGGGAGACCAAGAGACGAATACACGAAGCAGATTCCGAAGGATGTAGGTTGCAGTAGGTACTGGGAGATGAAGAAACTTTGCACAGGATAGAGTAGCATGGAGAGCTGCGTCAAACCAGTCTCAGGACTGAAGACCACAACAACAACAACAACAACATTCTTTTCGCTGATGAAGCCGCTGCTTGGAAACTGCTCTATCGGAAATGGCCCATGCCTCACATAAAACGCGCAAAAAATGCAATTCTGAGAGTTCCGTGTCTCAGTCTGTAAAAACGGAACCCTTACTGGATCGCTCTGTCGTGCGTCCGTCCGTGTGTCAGTCTGTCAAGCTGTTCGGAACCCTTTTTCTCAGTGAAGGTCAGACTCCCAGAAAATGGTTCAAATGGCTCTGAGCGCTATGGGACTTAACTTCTGAAGTCATCAGTCTCCTAGAACTTAGAACTACTTAAATCTAACTAACCTAAGGACAGCACACCCATCCATACCCGAGGCAGTATTCGAACCTGCGACCGTAGCGGTCGCGCGGTTCCAGACTGTAGCGCCTATAACCGCTCGGCCACTCCGGTCGGCCTTAGACTCCCAAGTTAAAATTTGTGTCATATACTAGGGTTTACGGTCCCTTGGCGGTGTAAAAATTTTAATCGTGTAAGTCAGTGAAATCAAAAGATATGGCCATTTATGTAACGTATTTTGATACTAGAAAACTCGCTCATCAAAACCTGTAGGGTACTTCCCGTTGACCTAGAACCACGAAATTTGACGAAAAGCAAAGTTTCACAGTACAAGTAAAGTGAAAAATCTGAAACTTCTTAAATTGTAATTATTTCACATCAAAAATATCTTTTCGCCATTTGAAGATACATCGCATTCATCATCTTTCAGAAACATAATGGAATAACATTACTGCATGGAAACATAAATGTAAGTTGTAGGCAAGTTTAAGTAAATAAATAAAAATGTTTTATTAAATCTTCTTCCTCTTGATATATATGAACTGAAGTCCCCTGCTTGCTTCTTTCTGTATGTCCGAGCTACTCTAAGGAACTGCTTTAGAGGTTTTGATGTGTTGTTGGAATTCCTGGGACCAATATCTTGCCAGTATCAATATCGATAACAGACAAAAATCTTTGAGATTCTCAACTCCCAGGATGGAAAACTACGTATATGCATAATTAAGTTTGTACGGAACTCTCAGTGTGCAAGTCCTACGCAAAGAATAAATTTTTATTTATTCATTTTACGCTAGAATCTTTGGAGCACCCATTTCTGTCACTACCGTTCCTGATCATGTCCTGCGTGAACCATAAATCTGGACGAAATATGTGGTGAGAGTAGGCGCGGTCCCCTCGTGAGCCCAGCACAGAGTCCCGCCCTTACTGGGAGAGCCAGACTTGACTGCTCGAGGAATGCGGAAGGCGTAGCTGGCGACCGCCGGCTGCCGCTGGCACGCCGCGGAGCTTCCCTCCTTGACCACGACCTTGCCGGTGTGGCTGAATCAACCCGCCTGCTGTATCGGCCCAAGGTCGGGTTCTGCACCGTCTCTGTCAGCCAGTCAGTTTACCCCTCTGTTCCGTCTCGTTCTAGCGTAATGCCTCCCACATTCACTGGTTTGTGTGTGTGTGTGTGTGTGTGTGTGTGTGTGTGTGTGTTTGTCCGTCCGTCCGTCCGCGGTGGCCGAGCGGTTCTAGGCGCTTCAGTCTCAAAACGCGTGACTGCTACGGTGGCAGGTTCGAATCCTGCCTCGGGCATGGATGTGTGTGATTTCCTTAGGTTGGTTAGATTTAAGTAGTTCTAAATTCTAGGGATCTGATGACCTCAGATGTTAAGTCCCATAGTGCTCACACCCATTTGAAGCATTTTTTGCCTCGAATCATCAGCGGACAACCTTGCATTGAACGTCAACTACGCTCAGTCGATGTATCATATCCTTATGTTAAATTATACGAGGGTTGGAACTTTAATAGTGGCAATTATTTATTTACAGTTCGTACAAAATGGTTCAAATGGCTCTGAGCACTATGGGACTCAACTGCTGAGGTCATTAGTCCCCTAGAACTTAGAACTAGTTAAACCTAACTAACCTAAGGACATCACAAACATCCATGCCCGAGGCAGGATTCGAACCTGCGACCGTAGCGGTCTTGCGGTTCCAGACTGCAGCGCCTTTAACCGCACGGCCACTTCGGCCGGCTACAGTTCGTACAAAATAAGTACGTATATCAAAGTTTTACTGACCTTCAAAGTAGTCACCAGCATTGTGTATAACCCGTTGCCAGCGACGTGGAAGTCGTTGGATACTCTTAGCAGTGCCAGTTGTGTTGACAGTACGAGCGGCGCGGTCTGTTGCCCGACGAATTTGTAGCAGTTCTGAAGCGAATGCCGTGAAGTGTTTCCTTCAGTTTAGAAATCGATTTGAACTTACAAGGGCGTAATTCAGGGCAGTGCAGTACGTGGTACAGCACTTAGCAATCAGTCAGACAAATCAATAACAGCTTGCACTGTACGTGCTAGAGCATTGTCCTGCAAAATGATGGTCAGGTCCAGCAGAAAGTGCCATCATTTCTGTATCTATGCTGTTCATTTTTGGAACACAACCTGCGACCATCTTTGAAGGTCAGTAAAACTTTGAAACACGTATCTATTTTGAACGAGCTGTAAATAAATAGTTGCCGCTATTAAAGTTCCAACCGTCATACTATGTTTCAATTTCAGAATGCACATTACCTTTTCGCTGTGCGTCAAAGGGGATCGCAATTTCTGAGCGTCAAAATACTGAGATGACAAAAGTCGTGGGATAGCGCTAGGCAGGTATACAGATGGTAGCAGTATCGCGTACGCAAGGTATAAGAGGGCAGTGCATTGGCGGAGCTGTCATTTGTACTCAGGCGGTCCATGAGGAATGGTTTCCGACATGGTTGTGGCCGCACGACGCGAATTAACAGATTTAGAACGCTGAGTGGTAGCTGGAGCTAGACGCATGGAACATTTCATTTCGGAAATCGTTAGAGAATTCAGTATTCCGATATCCGCAGTATCAAGAGTGTGCCGAGAATACCAAATTTTGGGCATTACATCTAACAATTGACAACGCATGACGGATGGCCTTTACTTAACGACCGAGAGCAGCGGCGTTTGCGTTCAGTTATCACTGTTAACAGACAAGCAACACTGCGTGAAATAACAGCAGAAATCAATGTGGGATGTACGACGGACATATCCGTTAGGACAGCGCGGCGAAATTTGTCGTTCACAGGCTATGGCAGCAAACGACCGACGCGAGTGCCATTGCTAACAGCACGACATCGCCTGCAGAGCGTCTCGCAGGCCTGTGACCATATCGGGTGGACATAGACGATTGGAAAACCATGGCTGTGTCAGATGAGTCCGATTTCAGTTGGTAAGAGCTGAAGGTAGGGTTGGAGTGTGGCGCAGGCCCCAAGAGGCCACGGACCCAAGTTGTCAACAAGGCATTGTGCAAGCTGATGGTAACTCCATAATGGTGTGTGCTTTGTTTACATGGAATAGACTGGTCCAACTGAACCGACCATTGACTGGAAATGGTTATGTTCGGCTACTTGAAGACCATTTGAAGCCGTTTACGGAAGTCATATTCCCAAACAACGATTGAATGATGAATTTTATGGTGGACACAGTTGTTCCAGATTGCTTTGAAGAACATTCTGGACAATTCGAGCAAATGATTTGGCCACTCAGACTGCCTGACGCGTATCCCATCGAACATTTATAGGATATAATCGTACGCAAGGTATAAAATCCTGGACCTGCAACACTTTCGCAACTATAGACGCCTATAGAGGGAGCATGGCTCAATATTTCTGCAAGGGACTTCCAGCGGCTTGTTGAGTCCACGTCGAATTGCTGCGCTATGCAGGGAAAAATGAGGTCCATCGCCATATTAGGATGTATCCCATGCCTTTTCTTACTTCAGTGTACATTCTAGAACAACGCGTTTAGAATTAACATGTTGTAGGCCACAGGGCTTACCGTGAGATTCGAATCCATTCTCGACCAAATTTTTCGATATTTAAAAAATGTGTAAAAGATTCTAAATAAACAATTCACATGCCTAGTTTGACAAGTAGCACTCAGTCTGTGACTCGGTTTCCACAGCGTCGTATACGAAAATACTGTATACCATTTAGCTGAAAATACTCTGGTATGAAAAACTTAAAGATGAAAGGAACTTTCGCCTGTTGTGTCGCTGCCAAGTAACATAACTCGATGAATGAAACGGTTTCACATTTTGTCAGTCTCACATATGTTCGCTTTTGACACGAGACAGCTGTAAGTCGAAGGGCTTCAAAGAAGGATATGGATATGCTGCAGTCTCTGAGCACTTATGCAGACGCAGACCCCCAAAAAAGTTCTCTCACAGTTGGTAAGAGATACCTTTCTTACCTGTCAGAAACAAACATAAGATTGGCATATTAGGACAAACACATACTCAGACTCTTAAGGAAAATAAGATTGAAAATTCAGAAACCAAACATGCAAAGAAAAAGAAAATGAAGCAGTTAGCTTTCGAGGAAAAGATCTGAGTCATCTCATTACTAATGAAACAAAGACGATTTTTGAATTGTTTGGAATGCACGACATGACAGAATATTGCTGTAATTCTCTAAGAAGCCAAGTGGATGCTCTTAAGATGGTCAACGATCCTATAGAGAAAGGAATCGGTCTGATAAAAAAGTTAAACGAATCGGTCAGGGACAAACAACAAAACCAGTTCTTGTTGAAAGTAGTCGAGTACCACAAAGTCGTCACCAAAAGGACTAAAGAAGAGATTGCATCTTTCAAAGTTCAATAACATATAACATGTTTTGCCTGTCAGTCTACCTATTAATTTTAGCGTGTAGTTTTAATATTGTTTTAAGATTGTGATTTCTAGTTCCCCTCATAAAAGTGATTAAAACTGAAAAATAGTTTTTTTTGCCCACTTTCACCAAATTTGTCAAAGTGAGCAACGTCTAAATATTATCCAATCTTCTTGAAATTTGGCATATATGTCTTTTACATCCCTGAAAGCCGAGGCGTAAGCAATGTCTACAAAAAATTTTATTTTACTTTGTGGCTTACAAAATGAAAAAACTTTCTGTATTTAATCTTACATTTTCAGCGGTTTTCGTAACTGCCGAATACAAATGAATTGTCAAAAGGCTATTAATTTCTTACGTACGTAAATCTTGAGTCGCAAGTTAAACTAGTTCTCTGGCCACTGTTTCTCCATTTATTTACTCAAACAACTTCCGGGAAACAACAAAGCTACATTAGCAACGCGATCAGCGTCTGAACTAATCGCGACAGTTTGCACTTGATCGGTACACAACGGCACCTAGCCTACTTCAACAGCGACCCGATCATCTCTGACTACCATAGAAACTGTCTCAAATTCTGAGGATAGTGGCGTTACAAAAAAGCTATTAGGATTTAACGGAGGCTTCCCAAATATTTTGTTTGCGCTTGAAGATATCGAGTTACAATATTTTCACTGTCAATAGCACGCAGAGGGGTGAATATATTTCCGAATGGCAGCAACACTTTTTTCTCTCTTTTTACCTACTGAAGTATTAGGGCAACTATGGTGGAAAAATATATTTCTGTTAAAAGTATTTCACAGCTCTTGAGAAGAAGAGTGCAGTGCTACAATACATATCGATGATCAAAGCGAAACTTTTCGCAGCCGTAGCCGGGAAACGTACCAAATGTAGGGTAGAATACTTCGTTCCTGTCATCCACTGTTTACACAGAAATGATGATAAAAAAGTAGTTTCGATGCCTCATTCTGCCCCGCCCCCTACCCCCTGAGTATTGCAGCCCACTTGGCACGCTGCATCTCACTGAACCGCATTACGGAAGCTAAAGCAAAAAAACAGATATTCAAATTAAAAGTATGTTGCTACTTCAGTATTTCGGCAGATTTTCGTTTAAAGCCTAGCAGTCAAATAATGGATAAGAGTCAGTGGCCTCCCTCGCACCAGAGTGCTTGTTGTGGGGGACAAGACCCTGGGAATGTTCCGGCCCGCACGCTACCTCAGACCAGTGAATGCACTTGCCGGCTGTAACGCATTACCCCTATGAGGGCCGCTAACGTGCGTCGTTCATCTTTCTGCTCACAGCAAGAAAAGACGCAGTCCTCACGTACCGCTAAGAGCAGGACGGTGTATGGTACGACGTTTGTGGCTTCAGGTTCACAACGCAGTGTCATCTCTCCATGACCTGTATGTTCCTTCTTTCATCTGTATACGATTCTAAAACTGTGGCCTCACAGAGTCGTGTATGCGCAGAATTACAAAGTGAGTGTGTGTGCATGTGTGCGTGCATGCCTACGTGTGTGTGTGTGTGTGTGTGTGTGTGTGTGATGTCACATATAACTAGGACACTTCGTAAACGAGGGAAGGGGCGCGTGGTTCTTTGACAAGCATATTTTTTTTGGCTGTGCAAACGTAGATCCTATCGATTTTAACGAAAGTGTGGTGCACAGCATCCGTTAAGAAAATTCATTAAAGTACGAAAAAATAAAAAGAATAGTTTCTTTTCACCTTAGGTCTAGATGGACTGCTACAACCAATAAATGACAATATGAATAGATTTTCTGCTAATAACTGTGATGGCTAAACAAAATGAACAACTACGCGATCGATTCTTCGAAAAAGCTAGTATCACAACAGTAACTGTTGTGGCTTTTATTACAGGCTTCTCGGAAAAATGGAAAAACTGCGACAGGTAGTATTAAGCAATAGCAGAGTAGCCATACATTTCTCTCTCCCGTTCTCTACTCTTCGATTACAAAACACAGGTCAGTCAATATTTGAGACACAAGAGGACAATGGTTTTCCATGCCAGTCGGATGCCTCCTGCATGATATTGACCCAGCGGAAATGAAAGACTCCTCCAATGCAAGGTCTCATTTCATTGGATCGTTGTAAGAGTTACATAGCGGATTGTGTTACGTTTGTAAACTAGTCGCTTTTGGGTACTGTTCGAAAGGCTAGGCGCATGATTACTACATTGAATAACGCCGAGTGGTAATTCAGAATGTCTCAATTTTATACCATGTGACATTTGACAAGTCAAAACTGTGTTCCGCATTCCTACCTTCTGTGGGCTGTGCGATACTGATTGCACTATCCGAATACGCTTAAATAACCAGCACAAAGTTTCAGGCGCCAATGACTTCTCTCTGGACGTTCCAGAGTCGGCATAGGCTTCGTCACAATGATGCAGGAAGAAATTTTGGGAGAAACGATATAGTGGAGGATTTGACCGTAGTAAAATCACGTTGCTCTGTTATGTGGGACGGCCGCATTGATGGGTTCAACTGTCTAATTGGGAAGGGTTGCGTTGTTCCCGCTAGTTATCACTTTTACACCCACATATTCCATGTAGGTGACTGTGACGAGCGCAAATGAAGTGTGGTGTATTTTTGTTGTTCGATGACTATGAGGGAAATAGAGAGAATAATCCACATCGACAGATGGCCTACTCTTCTCGAATAGCACCACGGGGGCCGCCGAGCCTAATGTCACCATCCGAAGGACGGATCACCTTCATTGTAACACGTCCTCGTCTAGTGAGATTCTGCGGAAAGGCTAGAAAATTAACCTCGTCTGGTAACTGCACTTCTCCTTCCTTGTTGGTCGAACACCGGCGAAAATAATTTGTACCAGCACCAGGATTAGAATTGACCTTAACCACAACTTCATCGATGTAAAGCAGACGAAGCACATTCGTATTAATGGCGGAGTTGTCAGCCCTGAAACACCACGGGAGACCTTACAGCGTGGATGCAATCCACAGGTTGTACGCTAAGTGAGGTCTTCTCGGATAGCTCAGCTGGCTGCACACTGCCGGAGTGTTCTGGATTTTACCTTCGCTTGGTCACAGTCTTCCCCTGTCACAAATGTTCATCCGAATGATTTCTGTTTTGTATTAGGTAAACTCGTGTGCAAAATTCAAGGGCGTGAGAATAAGTTTCGCATGCTGTGCCTCTGCGTCCGCAGCTTGTGGTCGTGCGGTAGCGTTCTCGCTTCCCGCGCCCGGGTTCCCGGGTTCGATTCCCGGCGGGGTCAGAGATTTTCTCTGCCTCGTGATGACTGGGTGTTGTATGATGTCCTTAGGTTAGTTAGGTTTAAGTAGTCCTAAGTTCTAGGGGACTGATGACCATTGCTGTAAAGTCCCATAGTGCTCAGAGCCATTTGAACCATTTTGTGCCACTGCAAAGTAACATATCTCGATTAAACTTGGACCACACGTAGAAAGAACTGCTACAATATAATAAAGAATGTAACTGAAAGAAATGTGCTATGAGACTATCATAAATGATACATTTATTCAAAGACAATAATTACCCTAAAAACACCACGATTCGCGATGGTCCCCTGGACATTACCGAGAGAGGCAGCGCAGTGGTTAGCACACTGGACTCGCATTCGGGAGGACGACGGTTCAAACCCGCGTCCGGACATCCTGATTTAGGTTTTGCGTGATTTCCCTAAATCACTTCAGGCAAATGCGGGGATGGTTCATTAAAAGGGTACGGTCGACTTCCTTCCCCATCCTTCTCTAGTCCGATGGGACCGCTGACCTCGCTGTTTGGTCCTCTCCACAAACCAACCAACCAACCAACCAACCTGGACATTACAAAAGACTGCACTTGGTTCTTAATACGATGTGTGATCACCACGGACGTCAATGCATACTTTGCAACGTGCTCCCGTGCTGCCCACAAGGTTAGTAAGGAGTTCTTGTGGTAGAGCGTTCCATTCCTGCACCAGTGCGGTTGAGAAGTACTGAATGGTTGTTGGTGCACGTAGACGTGCTACAGTGCTTCTCCCCAATCCGCCCCACGCGTACTCGATGGCATTTAAGTCGGGGGAACGGACAGCCCAGTCCATTAGCCGAATATCCTTTTGTTCAAAATGGCTCTGAGCACTATGGGACTTAACATCTGAGGTCATCAGTCCCCTAGAACTTAGAACTACTTAAACCTAACTAACCTAAGGATATCACACACATCCATGCCCGAGGAAGGATTCGAACCTACGACCGTAGCAGTCGCGCGGGTCCAGAATGACGCGCCTAGAACCGCTCGGCCACACCGGCCGGCATCCTTTTGTTCCCAGACCCACCTCTACCTACGCTGTTCGATGCGATCCCGCATTGACATCCATAAAAATGAAGTAATGACCGAATGCAGCCCTGGAAAGACGCATATGGGGAGGTAGTACACTGCCACAAAAAACGTTGCCTGGTGAGTGTACCGCGTCCATAGATTTGGAGGTCAGTGCACCCATGTACCACTATGCCTCCGCACACCATAACATCTGGACTACAAAAATGATCATGTTGGACAATGTTCATGCGTGCATTACGTGTTCCCAGGTCTCGCCATTTGAGGGCACGTCCAAAGTAACTACGCAGGTTGAATCTGCTCTCAGTCGAAAAGAGCACGCGGTCCCACTCCTCGTTGGTCCAGTCCCTCATGCCCCTGCCACTCCAAAGAATAAAAAAAATTAAAAAATGAAATGAGCGTATGGCATTGTTGGCCGGGAGACCCCATCGGGGGAAGTTCGGCCGCCGAGTGCAAGTCTTATTTCAGTCGACGCCACATTGGGCGACTTGCGTGCCGCTGATGAGGATGAAATGATGATGAGGACAATACAAAACCCAGTCCACGAGCGGAGAAAATTCCCGACCCGGCCGGGAGTCCAACCCGGGCCCGCTGCACGGGAGGCAAGCACGTTACCACCCAGCTAAGCAGGCGGACACTCCCACTACAAAACGATATGAAACTGAACGAGCACGTAAGGACTGTAGTTGGGAAGGCGAATGGTTGATTTCGATTTAATGGGTGCATTACAGGAAAATGTAGCTGATCTATAAAGGGGACCCCATTTAGAAATCTAGTCTGTCCCCTTCCCGCGTAGTGCTCGAGTATTTGGAATCCCCGTCAGATCGGATTAAAGGCAGACATCGAAGCGATTACGAGACTTCTTTCTATATGTGTTGCCGATACGTTGGATGAACACACGTGTATCACGGAGATGCTTCGCGAAAAAGTGGATTACGTTGCAGCGGTGGAGCCTATCGGTGTGTTGCACCTAATCATCCCAACCCAAGTCAAGTGTTCACGTCGATTTGGCTCCGGAGTTATGTCCACGAGTTAAGTGCGTGCAGCTCAGGATTCGATCTTGCGTCTGGCTGGCAGTCTTTTCTTTTTTGCATTGCGTTAGACAGTTATCTGCTTATATTGAGGTAAGATTTATTATTATATTTACCGGTCTTGCGGTCTCCGCTAGTTAATTGCAAAGTACAATACAACAAAAAACCTACCTGTTGCGTCACAGGTAAATAAGTATACGCTTCAGAACTGCACCTCTATGAGTAAATTACCTACGTGGAGTTTACTTAATAAAGTCTATAAACAAAAAAAAAGTAGGGAAAAAAGGAAAGAAACACAACATAGTAATAGCTATTGCTCGGTTACAACGAGGACAATAATTTTGTAAATTCTACGTTTACAACAGATCACATTTAGAAAAAGCGTTCGTAAACAGAGTAGCCTAGTGAAGCGATATTTAGCGTTGCCCCCTTCAGGTGAGGGTAGGATGGACAAACCCAATAGCTGCACGGCCGGTGAAATACGTAATCTGGTGACGTCACACGTTCACCACTTGTCATCAGCTTTTGGCATATTTCCGAACATTTTCCGCCCCTTGTGACTTAAATTACTTGTCTCAGCGTCATCTAAAAAGCGTCGGGGATTTTTAAAAGTGAATAAGAATCACTCTCTGTACAGTTGTTTTTTTCTCTCGCTCCGTTTGCGAGCGTAACAGGAAATGAAATTATGAGTAGTGGTACAAGGTACCCTCCGCCATGTACCATACGGTGGCTTGTGACGTATTTATGTAGATGTAGACGGTGACTGACGACCTATGCTCATGTAGCTGTCGAACGAGGCAACTGTAAGCTACCTCTCTCGTGGGTGGACCACACTTTCTGACGTCTCCTCCTATGAAGCTTTCATGTGATTAGTTTTACATGTACGTCCCATCTTTAACACACTGTGCGCATAAAATACGTAATGAATATGACAAATCCAGTGACTGTTGGACAGCTGTGTGATTATACAACGTCGGCCGCGGTGGCCGTGCAGTTCTAGGCACTTCAGTCCGGAACCGCGCGACTGCTACGGTCGCAGGTTCGAATCCTGCCTCGGGCATGGATGTGTGTGATGTCCTTAGGTTAGTTAGGTTTAAGTAGTTCTAAGTTCTAGGGGACTGATGACCTCAGATGTTGAGTCCCATAGTGCTCAGAGCTATTTGAACCATTTGATTATACAGCAACGGGTCTTTCCGCTTATTTATGGGAAATGTATAACATTTTGTTATGTTGAAGGAAACTTGGCGGTCACTGAATCAAGCGTTGATCCTCTGAAAGGTCTTCCTGCACGTCACAGCAATTATCTACCGTCGCGACTTCTGTTAGAGTTGCGATCGGAAGACTCTTTCCGGAAGGAACAGCCTCATCCCGAGGACCTGCAGTGTGGAGTGTATCTCCTAGGTCAGGCCTGTCCAGGAGGCGGCTAGGCGAACACAAGCGCTAGCGCCCGCATGCCGCCTGGTAGTGAGCGCTCGCGGCAAAATGCGACGGTGAGGCGTCGTTACGCAGAGCTGGAGAACTGCGAACTGTACGCTGTCTTCAGAGGAATCGCCATGTTAATGTTGCCCGTAACCTCAGACACAAGCGTACACAGTAGTGGAAATCAGTATATAGGCATCAATGTTTGCAGGAGAGTTAACATTGTCGATTGGAATAGTTGTGCACAGTGTATAGGCAATAACATGAGATCTGGTATACTGACAAATGCAGTCAAATGGTATCCCATTTGATTGCAGTCAAATGGTATCCCATAATATAGAATATAAAAAGACATTCACGTGGTGGAGACTGGAACTCGGTACAAAGGCAGTCGGCTCTGTACGGTGTTAGTGTGTGCGTACGTGTCTTTCCTGCAGACCGAAAACAGGCACCATTGGTGACAATGCGTATTGTGTACGTAAGCCACGATTGTGATACTGCCACGCGGAAAAGTTTCATGTGACGAAAAAACAAAAATTTTTGCTTAGAGGGAAATGGGACTCTAATCGTCAAACAGCCGAGAAAATGGACCGTTAAAGTACAATGATTTATAATTTCATTAGAATGGGTGCATGATTGCACAGAGCGGAAATATGGGAGAAGTAGAAAATTATCTGAGGCATCGAAACGATTACTTTCGCACCAAGCAAGGGCCAGAAGGGGCAGAAACCGTTATTCTTCTCAGCTTATTGCTGATTTACAGATGCCAGTATATGCCAGACGTGTATGGCAGACTTCTTGCATTCATGAAACGACTGCAGAAACCTGCTCTAACACCCAAACATAAACAGGCTACATTTGAGTTTGCTGAAAATCACCTATCACCTACTTGAGAATGGGATATAGTAACTTCAGTCATGAGAAGAAGTTTAATTTAGATGGTCCTGATGGATTTCAGTATTGTTGGCATGATCTGAGTACAGAGCAGCAGGCAAGAATTAGCAGAAATTTTGGTGGTGGAAGTGTTATGATTTGGGCAGCCTTTTGCCGTAAACTTAAATGACGCTTTGCTTGGGTGAACACTAGAATGTTCACAGAGATGCTAGAGAGAGAATAGATTAGAATGTATGAGGACCTAGAGGACGAGCGTGTAATACTTCCATAAGATAATGCATCTGTGCATGATCCTCCTACAGCAAAAAAGTGATTTAAAGATAAAGATGTTTGTGTCTTGCCATGGCCTGCACCTAGCCTCGATTTAAAAACCGTGGAAAACCTTTGGAGAATACTTACAAGGCGTGTTCATCACAATGGGAGGCAATTTGAGGCCGTATGTAAGCTGAAAAGAGCGATGCGAGAAGAGTGGGTGACAATTTCACTGGAAGCCCTGACAAAATCAATGCCGAAGAGAAATTTTGAGGTAATCAGGAAGAACGGAGATTGGACAAAATACTAACAATGCAATAACACAGAAGGAGAGAGAGTGCCATCATACCAGTTTCCATTCAGGAAATTGAAACGTCTTATTTTGTTACTTGCGATACGAAAGATACTATGTGATCCCGTCATGATTGGTTGTGTCTTATATGTATCTACTACTTTTTATAGTAAATTCGATACATGTATGCTTCATACGTTGTATACAACTTTCGTAGGAACGCTACCTTGATACTGATTTCCACTACTGTATACTTATGGCGCAATGCTTAAAGTGATGAGTAACTTATTTTAAATTGATGAGTAACTTCAAAGCCAAGGACAGACACACTATCACCAATTTATAGTGCGTCAGTGTAGGACGCCCGGCTACAGTTAGAACTTAGAGACCTACAGTGTGACAGGCAGTTGTGTGTTAAATTTCATAAAAAAGTACATCTCATAGATTTGTATAAAAATTTTCCTCAACGTACATACCCCTGACATTTAAAGTTTGCACCTACGATTGTGTCAATGTTTGGACGTACATACTTGTCTGATGACGTTTTTACGCAGTGAAAGGAATGAATCCTATCCACAGAAGGTTACTGACATATTTCAACTTAAGCGCTTGTCTTCGAATCAGCAGTGCTCAAAAGGTGGTACAATAGGTTGAGTCAAAAGCAAAATAAGTACTAATCATTAACATCCAGTGATTTTCTGTTTAGTGTGTGGCTATACTGGTCACGAGTTGACGTCAGTTTAAACTGCATCCGAAAAGGTCGTTTAACACAAGATTACATCAGTCTTAAGACATAATGTTTCGTACATAACTGCCCATGGTCTTCGCTTGATCTTTTAAAATGTAAGAGTAATTTCATTGTCAATTCTCATCAGTGTAACTGTCTTACAAGGAATGAGTGCGAGTCGCAAGTTAAATCTTCAGTAAGGCCCATTTGAAAGCATTGTGTTAACACTTACGACAGGAAAAACATTAGCTGCCAATGACTCACCATTTGCATCAGGAGGGCGACGGAAAATGAGTGCCCGGGAGCTGCAGAGATCAATTTCCTGTGGGATGCACGTATTACACTTCACAAAATGGACATCGTCGACAGTTAAGAAATGTTAAAAACAAACCACTAACATGCACAATGAACACCGAATGAGAAATGGCGCGCCACAGTGATCACACCGTCAGGATCAAAGGCGAACTCCTTGGGAGTTGCAGACGGTGCTGGACGTTCAGCTACGTATCCACCCTTAGAGAACGCATGTAGAGTCATATTGCTGTAACGGGGTGGAGTGTGATGGCGTGCAACCGAATGCGAAACATTCTGTCCTGGAGCTTACAGTGAAATTGGCTCTCCCTAAGGCGTAGCAGCAGATAGTGTGATAATATGTTTTATAGGCACGGAAAAAACAAAATTCAGAGGCTGAATTTGTCAAGTGATTCCAGGTGGTATGAACTGCAATTTCACACACCTTTCAGGAGCAATAGTTTGCTCTTAAGGAGTACGACTTTTATACACATACCAGGTATCAAACAGAAGTTAGTTATTTTGATCAGCTGTTGGTCAAAAGTAGTGCCCACACCATGATTGTTCTCTTACGCCCATTTTCCCGCTCTTGCTTGCTGTGACGTAAATATTCCCCATTGCCCATGGAAGATCGTGCACACGAGAAGAATTACAGGTGGCAGAGCACCTTCAACTTATCACAAAGGCAAATAACTTTCCAGCCAATTTACCGTCCACATTACCTATCGGCATAATTATACACGAATGTGTTAAGACATTGATGTTAGTTGGTCTTGATACAAATCTCTTGGTACCTCTAATTTCCAAGGTTGCTTTCTTATGCATTTCGTCTTCAAATCCCGAGTGGTGGGAGTTGAAAAACAAATTCCTTACTGAGCGATGGGATAAGTTTGTTTATCTCATCTACAAATTTCAGGGCCGATTCTGCAGTTTGCTGTGCCTCGGGAAGTTGACACTTGGTTTAAAATTTCGCTATCTTACGTTTTCCAATTCTGTAGGACGGTTTGAAGTTACGCAAGCATCCATTGCTTCCCTTGAAATCACTATAACCTATGTCGCTCATAATTTGATATGCATAATGTAGCAGGTCACTATCGTGCACATCCTGTGAACTGTATCGAGAATCCTTGAAACGCGCAAACACCAGTTTTTGTAACAAGTGCGCCTTGTCTTCCCTTGAATGTCTGTAGTTTCTCTTGTGCCCTATACGGCCATATTGCTGCGGACTTATTAGAAATCTGTTCATAATTGTTTTTTTACTATGCTGCGTATGATCTTAGATGTATGTAATCATGCTCCGTCGACAACGATTGTCCTTTTACTACGTTTCGCTGAAGACGGATTTGTAGCTATCTGTTCGACAAGGATTGTGAACTGCATGGATCTACACCTGTTTCAATATCACTTTCACTTGTAAAGCACGTGTCGTCATCATCGTACTTCTCACGTACATTGTCGTATACAACACACATTACACTGACTCAGAAACGCTAACATTTCATCTGCCACTTCTTTCTCACTCTGCGAAATTTCTTAGTTTCCTTTCCGACGAAATCTCAATTTCCGTAACTGTTGCTGTAGGTATAATGCAGTGTTTGCTTTGTTTACTGTTGCCATTGCTCTCATTGTAGCACTGTCGTGAATTAGTCGTCGACTAAGCAGATAAACTACGCTCCGTAGTCTCACGCTGTGCTCACCACTGGATACTTCCAGTGCCGCTACCTGCAGCCACTGGCAGCCAATATTTTGCTTGCACGGTAGACAATATGTGGAGCGTCGAATGTCATCAACATCAATGGACTTTTGCGACCTCGCATTCACAGGGTCCCTTGTCAGAAAATTAACTAATAACGAAAGGCAACCGCGAGTGGATACATCTCCGGTGTACTCACATTAGTGACCATAGAATACACTCGTTGACAGTTTCTCATGCGGAGCTACCTTATTCCGATTCCTCCCACCCCTCCCCTCATCCTTACTTCCCCCTCCTGCCCCTCCCCCCCTCCTTCTACTTTACGCTCCGTGAGCGGGTCTGTTGCTCACTGCCGTGGCGAGAGCGCGAGCCAGCTCGCACGAGTATATCAGTGAACAGCCCTATCCTGGGATCTCCTGAGACGTCGATATCAGTGTTCCTGACTGCTGGCGCCGAACGCCTGGCCGGGGCTTACCTGCGGACGGTGAGGCTGCAGAAAGCGGCCCAGCGCGGCGCGTTTTCGCGGCCAGACGTCAGACAGCGCCCCTGGCGCGACCGGCGCCGGCCTCTGGTCCTGCTCCGTATCATTACCAGCCGCGCTCTGCCCCCCGCCTCCGCCCCCGCGCCCATCCGCCCCCTGCTCAAGGCGCCACGCCGCTCTTTGTGTTGCCGCCAATCCATTTCACTTCGGCTCTCCTGTCCAACTTACAGACCCTCCTCCCCCTCCCCCTCCCCCCCTTCTCTCTCTCTCTCTCTCTCTCTCTCTCTCTCTCTCTCTCTCTCACACACTCACACACACACACACACACACACACACACACACACTGTACTTGACTGCACATGGTCCTGTTGGGAGTGATGTGCCCTGTATCAGTGGAGATGCTATAAACTTCACTTATGAGGTGATCTCAAACAGTCGGCCGCTGTGGCCGGGCGGTTCTAGGCGCTTCAGTCCGGAACCGCGCTGCTGCTACGGTCGCAGGTTCGAATCCCGCCTCGGGCCTGAATGTGTGTGATGTCCTTAGGTTAGTTAGGTTTAAGTAGTTCTAAGTCTAGGGGACCGATGACCTCAGATGTTAAGTCCCATAGCGCTTGGAGCCATTTGCTTTCATCTCAAACACGCGAACCCTGAGCATTGAGGTCAGGTGACCTTGGACGCCAACATAAAGGCCCTGTTCGACTTATCCGTCATGGATGATGACTGCGAGTTATGCTGCGGTCACAGTCACTATGCTTACATGGGGCTCCCAAAACCGTATTCCGCGAATCAATTTCGCAATATCGCTTCTGGCTGGCCATGTAAACACTTCAAAATGTATGCTGCAAATCCGGTTATAGCTGCCGGTTTTCATTTTCACAACAGATTTTCGTTCCCATATAAACGCTCAACCGTTTTTGAAATAAAGAGTTCTTCTTATCGGGCAGCGGCAACTGCATAAGTCCATTTTGTAAAATGAAGAAACCGCACAACAGCTGCTTAATTCGTAATCTTTTATTGTGTACATGACCAGTTCGGGAACACTTGAAGTTCCATCATCTGGTGTAAACTATAATAATGAAAGTATTGTGTTCCCCGAGAAATGGAGGGAATCCTCAAGTCTGAAAATGTCAGATAAGGAATCATGCAGCTAAAATTTCTAAATTAAAATAAATCAAGAGAGAGAACACGACGTTACTTAAAAAAAAAATCATGAGATCAAAGGTTCCACGACAAAAGAATATAAGGGACCAAAAAAGGCGAAAAAAACGGATATCACGATCGGACGGCAGAAGTTACCAGAGTATTGTAACTGGTAAAATGCAATAAAAACGGGGAGGGGGGGGGCAGAAATCATATGTTGCGTGGAATTACTTAGATAAGTGCCATAAAAACCGTTCCCCCGTGCTGTGTGACTGGGAACACACACAGGAAAACTATGTTATAGTATAGTTTTCTGTTGACAGCAACTGCAGCTTAAGTAACCCAGGGGACTGATGACCTCAGATGTTAAGTCCCATAGTGCTCAGAGCCATTTTAAGTAACCCATGTTTCTGAAATAAACCGCTCTGAGCTGTATACGAAATTTCGCAGGAACATGACCGTTTCGTGATTTCAAATCACATATTCAGGTGTACATTCACAAGACAGGACACGTATAATCGTTATTATGATTGTCATGAGCATAGATTATTAGGACAGGCATCTGTTTTTTTATCATAATGGGCGGCTACCCCGCGCGGCTCGAACTGTATGTAAACGTAATTATTTTACAAGAATCTTCCTTTCTTTCATTGCCCTCACGGGAAAGTTAATATTAATAATTTCAACTTAATAACCGAATATGCCAGTGGCATAACAGCCCACTTAATAATGAAAACCGAAAAAGATCGAAAACGAAAAGCAGTTCTGTAGCAGCAAATTTTTTCACAGTGGTAGGAGAGAGTGCCATGAGCAATGTACTACAAATTCTGACCGGTGCGGATTGAGTGTAGGGGACGGAGACGCGTCTGTAGGTCACTTCTGTACGCTTTTCTTGAATAAGTTGAAAACTGCAGTCCCTAGCGAAAACATAACGCAGTGCTAGTTTAAACAATTTACTATAACATAAGTCTGATCGTTTTTTCTCTGGGACTAATACGTTGCGCGAAGAAAGCGAGAGAGTGCTTCAAATCGCACGTACGTGCATGCGCTGTAGCTTAGATAGTTTGTATAGGTTTGAGGTACTTTTCCGACTTGATAGACCACAAGTGTCCTATATTAAAGAGTTCGCCTCGGCGTCCTCTATATCACTGTGGTACATTGTGAGCAGTTATAGTTTACATCCTGTATATGAATGGACTCATTACTGAGACTACACTGTAAGAAAGAAAAAGGATGCACCATTAAGGAATTATCGTAATGGAGACGTAAGTCGGTGGATGTGATGTGCATGTATAGACAGACAAATGACTTCAATCTCAGAAAAAACTAGGTGATTCATTCGAGAGAAAGAACTTCACAAATTGGCCAAGTCAATAACGCATTGGTCGATCTCTGGCCCTTATGCAAGTAGTTATTCGGCATGGCTTTGATTGACTGTTGTTGGATCTCCTACTGAGGGATATGGTGGCAAATTCTGTTCAATCGGCGTGTTAAAACGTCAAAATCCTGAGATGGTTGGAGGGGCATCCCCACGAGTCTCCAAACGTCCTCACCGGCCGCTGTGCACGAGCGGTTGTAGGTGCTTCAACCTGGGAAAGCGCTGCTGCTACGGTCGCAGGTTCGAATCCTGCCTCGAGCATGGATGTGTGCGATGTTCTTTGGTTAGTTAGGTTTAAGTAGTTCTAAGACTAGGGGACTGATGACCTCAGATGTTACGTCCCATAGTGCTTACGGCCATCCGAATGTCCTCAATTTGGGAGAGATCCGGCGACCTTGTTGGCCAAGGCAGAGTTTGGCAAGGAGGACGAAGACAAACAGTAGCTACTCTGGCCATGTGCGGGAGGCCATTATCTCGCTGAAATGTAAGTCCAGGATGGCATGCCATGACGGACAACAAAACGGGGCGTAGAATATGAAACTCAGAGCATTACTCGTGGTTGTCGAGGCGTATGGCGGCCGACTGTCAGGTTGGTACCCCACAGCTGACCGGGGCGTCTCGAGACACGTCTTCGGCTTGGAATCTCATTGACGGAGTAGAACTTTCTTCAGTGACGAGTCCCGTTTCGAATTGACCCCCGACGAACAGTGATGACGCATCTGGAGGCGTCCCAGAGAGTTGTGAGGTACCAGCATGACTGCCGCCCGCCGTATGGTCCGACAATCAGGAATGAGGGTCTCGGGAGCCATTTCATTACAAAGCAGGACCCGTTTGGGTGTCATCCGCGCCACCCTTATAGCACGGTGGCATTTCGACGATATTCTACGACCCGTTCTGTTGCTTTTCATGGCAAGATAATACCCATCCCTACATAGCGTTTGGGTGTCACCCGCGCCACCGTTTTAGCACAGTGGCATTTCGACGATTTTCTACGCCCCTTTTCGTTGCTCTACCCACCCGTACACAACGAGAGTTTCTATTTCTTGTCTTCGTTCTTGACGAACCTTAGCTTGGCCGGTAAGACCATCGGATCTCTCCATAACTGAGAGCGTTGGGAGAATTATGGGTAGGGGCCTCCAACCAGCCCGGGATTTTGGCGATGTAGCGCGCCAATTGGCAACTGGACAGAATGTGGCACGATATCTCCCAGGAGGACATCCAACAACTCTTGCGTGAACCAACGTATTGT
Source organism: Schistocerca americana (assembly GCF_021461395.2). Taxonomy (NCBI): domain Eukaryota; kingdom Metazoa; phylum Arthropoda; class Insecta; order Orthoptera; family Acrididae; genus Schistocerca; species Schistocerca americana. The sequence continues at coordinate 425,454,987 of NC_060122.1, forward strand.
TGACTTGCACAATTTGTGAAGCTCTTTGTGTTGAATAAATCATCCGTTGTTTCCGAAATTGTTGCCACGTGTGTTTGTCTCTAGATGTGTATTACATGTACCGATTTCTACATCTACATATATACTCCGCTAGGCACCAAGCGGTGTGTGGCGGACACAATTCGCGCCAAAGTCATATTCCCCCCCCCCCCCCCCCCCCCCTCTGTTCCACTCGCGCATCGCGCGAGGGAGAAACGACTGTCTGAACGCCTCAGTACGAGCTCTTATTTCCCTTATCTTTGAATGATGATCATTACGCGATTTGAAAGTTGGTGGTAATAATATATGCTCTACATCCTCGGTGAAGATTGGATTTCGGAATTTAGTGAGCAGGCCCTTCTGTTTAGCGCGTCGTCTATCTGCAAGTGTGTCCCACTTCAAACTTTCTACGAGATTTGTAACGCTCTCGCGATGCCTAAATGTACCATTCACGAATCTTGCCGCTCTTCTTTGGAACTTCTCAATCTCTTGAATCAGACCCAACTGTTAGGGGTCCCATACAGACGAACAGTGCTCTAAGACTGGATGAACTAACGTATTGTAAACTAGTTCCTTTGTTGAAGGACTGCATCGCTTCAAGATTCTAGCAATAAACCGCAATCTAGAGTTCGCCTTACCCGTTACTTGTGTAGTTGTGATCATTCCATTTGAGATTATTTCGAGTAGTCACACCCAGATACTTCACTGATATTACCGCTTCCAAAGACTGATCATTTATTTTGTACTCATACATTAATGGGGATTTTCGCCTTGTTATACGCAGTAGGTTACACTTACTAATATTGAGAGATAACTGCCAGTCATTACACTAGGCATTTATTTTCTGCAAATCCTCACTGATTTATTCACAACTTTCGTGTGATACTACTTTAGACTACAGCATCATCGGCAAACAGTCTAAGGCCGCTGTCAATACCATCAACCAGATCGTTTATGTAAATCGTAAAAAGCAGAGGACCTATTACGCTGCCCTGGGGCACACCTGAAGTTACTCTTGTTTCTGTTGAATCCAGTGTGTGTGTTTGTGTGTTTATTTATCTAAGAGTGTATGTGCACTTACACAGACGTGCATTGATATCGCCTCGAAGGGATGCCGGTAGGTCATCGAGAGACAAAGGCGCGCGCCGTTGTCGGCGGTCAGGTAGGCCGAGCACTGCGAATCTGCGGGCGGGTCCGCGGCGGACTCCGGCAGATGTGGGCGTCGCCGGCCGTGGCGTGGCCGCAGGCGCGCATTCCGGGTCCCGGCTTCGGCGTCGGCGTCGGGTCCCGCCGTGTCATTACCACACACCCCCACACCCACCTCCACCTCCCCCTCTCCCTCCCCCTCCCCCTCCGCCCACGGCGCCGTCGGCCGCCGACTCTCAAAATATAGGCCGCCGCTGCCTGGAGACTTCTCTGCTCTCCTCTGTTCTGAGTCCTGCCGGAATGCCGGGCCCCGGGGCGCACAGCGTCGGCACTCGTCCTAACTTACAGTAATAGTTGTGCTTTGTCTTCCAAGTGGGATTCTGGGAAAGTCGCTTCCTCCACATATTTCTCCTCCACGCCTTCTGTCTTCTTAAAACCGATATCGGAACACACAAGAGATAAATGTACGAGGATCGTTCAATAAGTAATGCAATTTTTTTTTCTCGGCCAGTTTCGGTTGAAAATGTGCGGAATTGTCGTGGAAAATGGTGAGATACTGTTTGGCCCGACGAAGGATGCACTCTGCGGCGCGGGAAGCAGTACATGCATGATGGGGAGGTTATTGATGCAGCAAGACGTTGACCGCGAGGTCAACCAGTAAAGTGATACCACCCGCGGATACAGGCCTTCCCACTAAGGTGGCATCAGGCCATCGCATTGAACAGAGTTTATGTTGAAAAATAAAGTTTTGTAGCCAGAAGTGTGAGAAATAATCTGGTGTATTGGAATCGCGAATAAAACCAACCTGCTTTCAGAAAAAAAAGTGTTGCATTACTTACTGAAAGCCCCTCGTGGATTCGGGGAACTTCCGCATGTATCCTTCGACACCAGGTCAAGTAGGAGTGCTATTTTTTTTCCCAAGATCAGATGAGGCGTTAACCATAAGTAAAATGAAATTGGAATTGTATAAATACCTTCAGCTGCTAACGGGCGTTGATATATATCAACGGGAACACGTTAAAATATGTGCCCCGGCTGGGACTCGAACCCGGGATCTCCTGCTTACATGGCAGACGCTCTATCCATCTGACCCACGAGGGCACAGAGGATAGCGCGACTGCAGGGACTATTTCGCGCACGACTCCCGCGGGACCCACATTCTCACCTTGTATGTCCACACACTACATTCGTAGTGTCCCACCCAAACACACTCATTACTCGTGGAAGACATTCTTATCAAGACCAGTAAGAGTTTGGCGAATATGTGTGCATCCGCACAGAAGAAGGTCATGGCTGGTGTTGCCAGAACTATATACCACCACATCCATATAAGTATAAAGTATATAGTTAAAATGTGGTGAAGCTGCAGATGTGTTGCGCAGTGTCCCCAGTATGCCTATCGATCACTTTTCAGTTCTGGGCGCACAATGAGCAGTTGCAGATGCCCAGAGTAAGACAGAGTTCCGCCAAGTATGGCATGCGTGCTGTCGGTCGATTTTTTCATGCTGATTTCTTGCAGCCCACATAACGTAATAGTAGTGCGCGACAGCAAAGTGCGGCAATGGTGCAGGAACTTTGAAGCAGGACGCACAGACGCTCATAATGCAGGCGGTCAGGGAAGAAAGCGAGTGTCAACTGACGATCTTGTTCAGCAAGTGGATCAAGCTGTTCGAGAAAATCGTCTATGAAGGACAATTCGGAACAAGCGAAGTGGTATGTTGTTCTTCGCCATTGTCCTTCTTCATGAAAATTCTCGGTAGCACACTGCAGCTCCAACAAAGACGCCCCCTGCAGCGTTTTCTACGGGAAGTGTTTGATCACACAGCTTACAGTCCAGACTTTACTCCTTCTGATTTTCATCTTTCTCCTCACATGAAACGCTGCCTATGAGGACAGTTCTATCCGCCTCCATAGCTGTGTAGTCAGCGCTGCAGAATGCCATTCGAGGGGCCTGGGTTCGATTCCCAGCTGAGTCGGAGATTTTCTCCACTCGGGGACTAGGTTTTGTGTTGTCTTCATCGCCATCATCATCGACACGCAAGTCACCGAAGTGGCGTCAGCGAAAAAGACTTGCACCAGGCGACCGGTCTACCCGACGGCAGACCCTGACTACACGACATTTCATTTCAGGACAGTATTTTGGCACAGACTAACAGCTTCAGACCAGGCTAGAGAATTGGCAGAAAGCTTTCGATGACGCTACGACAAATGTCCAACTCGAAGCGGCGACCATATAGAGAGGTTGCTGGAACGTATACGGAAATTATTTATTTTTCCTCTGGTTTCTGTTTCGCGAACGATCAATCTTAGAAAAGAAAAATAGCCCGCATATTTTGTGATTGTATTCAATTACTACAACTAACGTTAGGTCACTCAACTACTTCCGGCTCACACTCTCATATTTCTAGTGAAGCTCTTAAGAATTCCATGTGTGAACATTGGATAGGTACTGTGAAATAAACAAATCGTTTGAACAGACTTTTCGAATAGTTAAAACGTTTTGAAAATAGGCGTCGCCTATATAAACTAAGTGGCCAAAAAGTCACGGGAAGCGATGTCCCATTTCGAATGTGCCATGTACGACGCTTGTATGTTGCTGCCATACACGGCGTATGGCGCGAGTGCAGACATGATATCTCAGCGGTCTGTCACAGACAGCTCTGTAGTGAACTTGTCAGCAATTCGTGAGTTAGGGAGAACACAAATTAGAGTTGTCCCATATCAGGTTGTCCTTGGTCACCTTAAATTAAGGGAATGATAGCTCGCTTCGTTTTTTCTGGTCAACTTCTGTCATCGCACTTGTCCAGTTTATTCCGTCTCTAAACATCAGCTTTACCCACAGAACTTTAATCTCCAACGTTCTGCTTATTTCAAAACTGATTGCACATAACTACGTGCGATAAAGTTCAATTTTCCGTCTGCGAACTAAGCACGTCGTACCCACGTACGATGGAAACTGGGAAATCCACGGAAAATCATATTTAGTCACTTTTAAGGCACTATTTTGGTCCTTACGTATATTTGCCCCCCTTGTTCTACCCAACAGTTGTCTTACCTTTGAATGTTCACTGAGCACTTTTTCATGCGGTAGATGCGCAACGGCTGTGGGTAAATCTGTTCGGCATTCCACAAGACGTGATAAAAATTTGCTCTGGACATTGATTTTATACAATCTGTGCTGTGACTAGCACGTAGTATTTAAGTTCCTAAATCTAATCTTAGGTTCTAGGAAGATTTTCTTGTAAGCAATATACCGCAAAGAAGATATTAAATTTGATGAACTGTTAGTGGCAGAAGCCAACGTCTGGGAAGATCATTTTGTGTTCTGGAGAAATGTAGAAACACGCGAGGTTTTACTGAACCTACGACTCAGAAGCTAAGATGTAGAAAGGCAAACCTACGTTTATAATATTTGGTGGTTTATGGAAAGCTTTTAATAATTTTGTTGTTGATTTATCTAATCTGGCAATATTAACAACGTTGACTAGGACACATTCTTCCAAACTCTGATGATATCAAAAGTAAAATGCAGTTACAAAGCTACGACTAGTACAGGAAGCAGACTGAAGGTAGAAGAGTCGAAGGACATGAAAGATAAACAATAATAGAGAAGGGAATGCGACAGAGTTGCAGCCTCCCCCAGATCTGTGTTGTAATCGGGCAAAACTACTTTCTTCCCGGCCACGACTGTGAGTTCTTTGATTCCCATGGGAGAAGGCTCATCCTACTAGAACACATGAAACAGGCTATGAAGGCCCAACGGTGTGGACCGGCCGCCGTGTCAACCTCCGCTTGTAGGCGTCACTGGATGTGGATATGGTGAGGCATGTGGTCAGCACACCACTCTCCCGGTCGTACGTCAGTTTAAGAGACCGGAGCCGCTACTTCTCAGTCAAGTAGACCCTCAGATTGCTGACAAGGGCTGAGTGCATCCTGCTTGCCAACAATGCTCGGCAGACCGGGTGATCTCCCATCCTAGTGCTATCCGCGCACAACAGCGCTTAACTGCGGTGATCTGACGGGAACCAGTATTACCACTGTTGCAAGGCCGTTGGCACATGAAATATTAGTTCACTAAAATACATAAATGAACATAAAATTTACTTAAATTTGATATAGTTCTTTGCCATAGGAGTACTGTATAATTTGAAACTATTATGGACTAGCAAAGCATCAACTGATGCACATATTAACAGACCGTTCTCTTGCAGCACAAAATGCAACGCTAAAAGTTCATCTGAAAATTTAACTACTCGTTGGTCCTATACGATGATGATGACTGCTGTAGTTGAGGTCTCGAATTGGGCAGAGCTGTTCCTAGCTCGACGCTATATTAGCCTCAGCATGAAGGTGCAGTGTTGCTAAGAGGGAGGCGTGGTCTTCTGGAGCGCCCTCCATACGTGTTTGCAGATTGCAACGAGCCCTCGCTGGTGTCTGTGGTATCGATTCATGTTGCCGACTTTGCTGTGGCACCCCGATCTCTGACAATACCACAACCTGTACATTCACTAAGCAGCAAAGATAAACAGAGAGGACTTTGGAAAGGGACTTAAAGCTCAGGGTCTATGAATCAAACTTCCAGGTTTGCCGATGATATTGTGTATCAGAGAACTTGGACGGACAGTTGATCGAAATAGATAGTGTCCTCAATAGAGGTTACAAGATGAACTTAACAAAAGCTAAACAAAAAGAAAAGAATGTTGCTAAAGTAAATCTAAGTGTTGCCGAGTTAATTATCTTATGAAATGGGTCACTAAAAGTATTAGATGATTACTGTTGTATGCGTTTGCAAAATAACTGACGATGGCCGAAGTAGAGGGGCCATAAAACGCAGACTGCATGTAACAATAAAAGCGTTACTGTAAAAATTTTTAACATAGAATGTTAGGAAATATTTTCTGAAAGTATTTGTCTGCAGTGTAGCATTCTATGAAAGTGAAGCGTGACGATCAACAGTTCAGACGAGAAGGGAACAGAAGCTGTTGAAATGTGGTGCTGCAAGAGAATGCTGAAGATGAGATGGGTAGATCTGATAACTGATTTGGGGGTAGGAGGATAGGGTATTTGGTGGAATTGGGGAGTAAAGTAATTTATGGCGTAACCTTTACTATAAGAAGGCATCGGTTGATAGAGTACATAAACAACGAGTTGACAATTTAGTAACGGAGGCAAGTGTTGGCACTAAAAATTGTAGAGGAGACCTAGACTTGACTAAATAATCACCAAGAATTGGATACAGGCTGCAGTGGTTACAAAGAAATGTAATGACTTTCACAAGATATGACTAGCGTGGAGTGTTGTAATAAACCTGTGTTTGGACTGAAGACCACAACAACAAAAACAAGAAACCAACAGCTACTGTTCTTTCACTTTATGACTTATAGTTGTAACAGAGAGGAAGTGTTAAACAGGCAACATTCTCCTGTTTACAGTGCCTGCTACAAAGCTTCGCTGCTTCACCAGAGTCACTTCTAAATAACAGCTTTTACATCTTTGATATTTATTAGAGCAGTGATGGTTACTGAAGGATAATAAAAATGCACGCTGTTTTTAGATCGAACATGATAGGCCACCAAACATTCGGTAACGGCACTTTGGCAATTGAAACCGGCTATATTCATTGTGGGTAAACATCTTACCATACGTATAGTTACTGAGGTTTAGATTAGACCAGATTCGTGGTTAGCTTCGTAGACCCATAGGAAGTGCGTACAGTGCAAACGTCAGACTAAAAATTTGTCGAATACCTACAAAACTATTGAGGCTTTCATGGCCAGTTATTGGTACACTGCCTTTTGGCTTTCGTCTCCGGATCTACGGCCGACTTTTGTGTAATGATTTTTCTAACGTTTCGCCAGCACGAGTAGCTGGCTGACTTTGTTGAAGCTAGGCACTCCTTTGCCGACTTTTGACAATGCTAGTAATTCCTGCTCGCAAAACGTCAGAAATATACACTCTTCATCCACCGTGGGAATCGAGAATCTCAACGATTATAGGTTGCGATCGATATCGATACTGACAAGATGGTCCAGGGAATTCCAAGATCGTATCAAAATCTCTACACTAGTTCCTCGGACTAGCCCGGATATGCAAAAAGAAATGAGTGGGCTTCAGTTTATATATGTAGAGAGGGAAGTTTTAATAAACTATTGTTTGCTTGCTTATTAAAACATGACTACAATTCACATTTTGTGTTTGTATGCATTAATGCTCGTCTGTAATGCTTGTGACCGATTATGAATGCAATGTATGTTCAAATGGAAAAAATATTTTTATGTGACACAATTACAGTTTAACATATTTGCTTCTTGCCAAAGTTCACGATTTTAGGCCAACGGGAAGTACGGTGCAGGCTTTTATGAGTGAGTTTGTATCAAAATGTGTGACATAAATGACCCAGTGTTTTGACTGCACTGACGTAAAAGCTTAAATCTTTTACACCGCCAAGGGACCATAGACTTTACTGTGTGACGTAAATTTGAAATTGATACGCCAAACTATTCCACAGGTAAAAGGTCTTAACAGACAAACACGGATAAAAAATATTTTTTCGTGTTCTATAATTACAAATTAACCCTTTTCGGATTTTTTTCCTTTACTTGTATTGTGAAACCTTGCTTTTTGCCAATTTTCATGATTCTAGGTCAACGTGAAGCACCCTATTGGTTTTGATGAGTGAGCTGTCGAGCATCAAAATGTGTGACATAAACGGCCGTATCTTTTGATTGGAGTGACTTAGAAGCTTAAAACATTTACATCTGCTAGGGACCACACTCCTTAACCCGTGACATCAGTTTGAACTTAATCCGTCTACCTGTTCTAGAGAAAAAGATTTCTTAACAGCCGGACAGACAGCCAACAAAGCGGCCCTATAAGGCTTCCGTTTTTACAGAATGAGGCACGGAATCCTAAAAAAGAAAACATTTTGATGTGGAAATTAATAAAGTGATTGTATAGATATACACATACCAAACTGGACAAATATTTTCTAAATCGCTATAATTAAGCACGATAAAAAAGAGAGTTGAGGATGTTGTCTACACTGATCATATTAAAACAGCTGTTTAGAAATTGAAGAGTACATAGGATTCACACTACGTGTTGTTATTAATAATATATGCATCAGCAAGTTCTGCTAAGAATTTGGTAGTGGGGCAGAAGCAGTTGGCTACTAACGAATCCTTTACACTCCTCTGAAATTTTACTTCGTTGACAGCTAATAATTTTAAGTGTTGCTAACAGGTTATTACTAACATATTTTCCTGATTAATTGTCAGTATTTTAGAAAAAATTGCCATTCAATATTTACTTAAATAGCACTTGATTAGAGTAAAAATTACATAGATTGAGGTGTGGGTTTGATAATAGGGTATGTTGTATTATTGTGCAGAAAATATCAATAAATGGATAATAGCCTACAGTTAGAAACACTAAGTATGCTAGGTTGATCGAACAGGCTTATGCAGGACGTTCTCGATATCATATCGGAAATAATAATTCGTGTTTCACAGACGTATCGGCGTAGACACACTAGGCCAAACAGGTCCGAAACTGTGCTCCAGTTCCCCTACTCAGGAATGCAGAGGAATGACCCAGAATCCAGAGCTGCAGTCGCCTAGCAATCATCTCCCTCGCTCACAAATGCAGCGGCACCGCCCCCTCTCGTTCCGACACCTAGTGCGAGGTATTTGCGTGCCGAGCGACACAACCTGGGGGTCTGCTCCGTGGACGGGCACGTTTCATAAATGATTCATGCCAGCCTCCCCGTCTCTCTGTCGTTAAACGGCTGTGGATATAACAAGGGGCATACCTTCCAAATAGATGTTCATTTCCCGGAATTACAGGCAAATTCCAGTTATTGGGTGGAAAGCCGTAATTCGGCCCCGAGGCCGCTGCGCGGCGCTCGGCGTACGCTCGCCCGCGCCATTTAGTTCGGCGTCGCCCCGCCAGTGGCGCTGCCGTAGACACTTTACGCCTCGCCTCACTTGGCGTCGCCAGTTTTGCGTTCAGCTCGTGGAATGAGCGCGTGATTAGCGGCCGTGTGACGGAGGGGGGGGGGGAGGCACAATTTTTGCACCGGTAATGCGTTGTGGACCCACTTGTTTAGAGCGTCGAGATGTGGAGAAGACGCCGTGATGGACACGGCCGGCGTAATTGCAGAGCCCGGCAGCGCGAGCGTGCGTGCGCGGCGGCAGGGCGGGGCGGCAGGCCGCATGAGTTATGATGCCTGGCGGTCGCGGGCCGGCCCCGCGGCGTCCACTTTAACGACGGCGCCTTCTCGGTATGGGGTAATTCCGAGGCCCGCTCGCCGCCGCATTATAAAGCAATGTATCCGAAAAGACTGGCTGCAGCCAACCTTGGCACGGACGGATAGCTGTTTGCAGTCCCTACTAATGTATACATTAGCGCTCAGGCTATGGTTGTTTCGTGGCGATCTCCATTAACTGTTCTCGCGTTATCCGAACTGTGCCTTTCCCGTAAGACAGACTAGATGCTTACACTAGACCAGGGCTTCCCAACCTTTTCAGCTGGCGGACCCCTTTTTCAGTCGAAAATCCATGGCGGACCCCTAGTCAGTCAAGAGCACAGTAATTTTAAATTTCAGAGCGAAACCCATGGGAACTGAAAGCTTCTTGGTGCAAGTGCCATGTTCCCAATGACACTCCCCCCCCCCCCTCGAAGTATCATTAGTCTTTGGTTTAGAGATGAATGAAAACAACTTGAAATTAACGATCCAATTTGAATTCCCATTGTATCCAGACACTTATTAGTGGATTTACTCACTTTGTTCAAAACACTATAGCCTGATTAAAATTACTTGGTAATTGAAATTCCACACGATGGAGCTGTCTTCCTCCAAGAGCAATCAACGTCACGTCCAAATAGCTCGCTGTTAACAAGCTGCCGCTTATGGTCTGTTCACTTCCACTATTTGGCTACTACTGTGTAAGGAGCATGCATATTTCACAGTCGTGTGTGTGGTGTGTGTGTGTGTGTGTGTGTGTGTGTGTGTGTGTGTGTGAGGGGGGGGGGGGAGGGTTCGTGAAACCCGAAGAAAAATGTTCAAATGTATGTAAAGTCTTCCTTTGGTCGTCCTCCCTCCTCATTCATTTCAACTGGAAACGTCCCTTGTTCTGAAGGCGATGGAGAAACTGCACCCTTCTTCAGCGATCCTGACTTCAGTCACCGATCCATGTTAGAAGTAATAAACTGGTCAAAAATCGACTTATGAAATAGGTAGTGCACTGACAAAGCAAGTTTAACATTTAATGATGGCTGGGACCGCATACGTGCCAGCGAGCGCTTTGATTGGTCGACAAAGCTCGCTCCGCGCATGCGTAAAATGTTTCAGCGCATCTAGCGCCGTGAGCCGGCGCAAAAACGACACCCGTATTGTTGCGAAACAGTCGATCAGAGAAGCCGCATTCTCCGGCACTAAGCTGTGTATACGTTCTCACTTAGGAACAGCAAAGGCTGCTTGGAGATAACACGAAAAAAAAGTGATGAATTTGATTTTCACATTTTTATTCAGTAATTTTACTCATTTTTTTTGCACGATTTGGTGAAAGGTGGCCGCGGACCCCATAGAAAGAGCCGGCGGACCCCTAAGGGGTCCGCGGACCACAGCTTGGGAAGCCCTGCACTAGACCGTTTCGATGCTAACGTCATCCTCGCGTATCATGTCTTTTCTGGAAACCCAGAATCTACTCTGTATGAATCAACATGGATTCCGGAAACAGCGATCGTGTGAGACCCAACTCGCTTTATTTGTTCATGTCACCCAGAAAATATTAGATACAGGCTCCCAGGTAGATTCAATTTTCCTTGACTTCCGGAAGGCGTTCGATACAGTTCCGCACTGTCGCCTGATAAACAAAGTAAGAGCCTAAGGAATATCAGACCAGCTGTGTGGCTGGATTGAAGAGTTTTTAGCAAACAGAACACAGCATGTTGTTCTCAATGGAAAGACGTCTACAGACGTTAAAGTAACCTCTGGCGTGCCACAGAGGAGTGTTATGGGACCATTGCTTTTCACAATATATATAAATGACCCAGTAGATAGTGTCGGAAGTTCCATGCGGCTTTTTGCGGATGATGCATTAGAAAATTGCAGCGAAATGCAGGAAGATCTGCAGCAGATGGGCAGTTGGTGCAGGGAGTGGCAACTGACCCCTAACATAGACAAATGTAATGTATTGCGAATACATAGAAAGAAGGATCCTTTATTGTATGATTATATGATAGCGGAACAAAAACTGGTAGCAGTTACCTCTGTAAAATATCTGGGAGTATGCATGCGGAACGATTCGAAGTGGAATGATCATATAAAATTAATTGTTGGTAAGGCGGGTGCCAGGTTGAGATTCATTGAGAAAATCCTTAGAAAATGTAGTCCATCAACAAAGGAGGTGGCTTACAAAATACTCGTTCGACCTATACTTGAGTATTGCTCATCAGTGTGGGATCCGCACCAGGTCGGGATGACAGAGGAGACAGAGAAGATCCAAAGAAGAGCGGCGCGTTTCGTCACAGGGTTATTTGGTAAGCGTGATAGTGTTACGGAGATGTTTAGCGAACTCAAGTGGCAGACTCTGCAAGAGAGGCGCTCTGCACTGCGGTGTAGCTTGCTGTCCAGGTTTCGAGAAGGTGCGTTTCTCGATGAGGTGTCGAATATATTGCTTCCCCCTACTTACACGTCCCGAGGAGATGATCACGAGTGTAAAATTAGAGAGATTCGAGCGCGCACGGAGATTTTCCGGCAGTCGTTCTCCCGGCGAACCATAGGCGACTGGAACAGGAAAGGGAGGTAATGACAGTGGCATGTAAAGTGCCCTCCGCCACAAACCGTTTGGTGGCTTGCGGAGTATAAATGTAGATGTAGATGTACGTTGGCCTTGGGAGTGTGGATGTTCCGATATTACTGATGTAAGTATCGGTTCTTGCAGGTATAGTACACGTCGGTATGTGACACCTACAGTGGTGGGTGGACTGGGCTACTGGTACGTCAGAATGAAGTGCCGTTCCCCTGCCTGGCCGTGGGTGCAGTGATTGTAACTGGAATCGCACGGCGGTTCATCAGTAGAACATCCCTTGTTGAGAAAATGTTTTATTCATGACAGCTACAGAGATGGAAGCATAGCTGGAGAGGAAGTCGTTGGTATTGGTCATGTAGTAGACCACAGTCACTGGAGCATACTGGTGTAAGCAGTTGTCTATCAGGAAAGTTGTGTGTACTGGTGTCAGTGAAGCCACATAGAGCCGATGCAACACGTTGCGCTCTCAGCCATGGGCGACAGAGAACAGACACGTCTGCTTGACTACTCCCACTGCAGCAGTGTGCAACACACCAGAAAGGGCGGCGTTGGTCCGTGGCTTCCAGCATGGCCGAACAGTGTCATGTGTACATTCTAGGAACTGGACAGCAACCTGTAAGGCCGCTCGGATTGGTGCGCAGTGAAAAAGCAGCTGGGCAGCTAGGTGGCCCAGGCTCCTGCCCAAGGCTCACCAGAGAGATGTCTAACAGCAGAAGGTGTCACCCAGCAGGTGGCTCAACAGTATGATGGAGCCAAGTTGACTGCACGTAGACATGAGCTCAGGCAGAGGCCTGATGCTATTGATAGTAAAGTTTACCAATGCTTGCTTCGTGTTGATGTGGAAGAAGGCTTCTTCTCATAATTATAAGCTGGAGTTGACTGTGCTGCTGGACAAATTGTGAACACCAGGATACTGCTGAGTACAATGTGACAATCAGGGTCTGTTTTTGGGTGGTATATGAATGTGAGCCATCTGGTTCATGCTTCTCCTATAGCAACATTCCCACCCCAGAAACCTTAACACGCTGGCGTGGCTGGGAGTCATCACTGAGCAATGATGATTTCATTTGCCCCAGTTTTCCTGACTGGTCAGTTGTTTCAGAAGCCCAACCAGAGCAGCACGATGTCCTAACTTTGGCTTTCAGAGGTGCTGGCTGTCGTCTTCGACACAGTCAGAAGGCTGAATGAGAGTAATTGCAACCTGAATACGCTCTCTTGTATCAGAGTGCCTGGTCGTCAGGCTCATGGGTGCTTCCACCCATATGGCATTGTTCTGCTGGTCAACGCAGGTACAGTTCATCGTCTTCTGCAAAACCATGGTGCAACAGTATCAAATATTAGATAATTTCAGAGTACCTTAAAAATATCAGTTCAAGTGGTTCAAATGGCTCTGAGCACTATGGGACTTAACTTCGAAGGTCATCAGTCCCCTAGAACTTAGAACTACACTGATGGCCACCGTAAATGCAACACCAAGAAAGACAATAGGTAGCACAACAAAATTTATTTTGTAGATAACATGTTGACCAAGTATCAAATGATTACGTTTACAGACGTCTGTGACATGTGGTTCCTGCCAGAATCAGTAGCCAGAGTAGCCGCCATTGTTGGAGATCACCGCTGCCACACGTCTCGGCATTGAGTCAAAGAGACGTTGGATGTGTTCCTGGGGTACAGCAGCCTAAGCAGCTTCCACACGTTGCCAAATATCATCTGGTGTGGCAGCTGGGGATCTAATCTGGGTCACTCGTTGAGCAACCATGGACCACATGTTTTCTATCGGCGAAAGATCCGGACAGCGAGCCGGCCAGGGAAGCAATTCAATCTGGTTATTGACGAAGAACCTTTGGACAATGCGTGCCACGTGTGGTCGCGCATTATCCTGTTGAAATATGGCTGTGGCCGAGCCCTGAAGGTAAGGAAGGACAACTGGCTCCAGCACCTCGGATATGTAGCGCCGGCTACTTAAAGTACCGGCAATGCGTACTAGAGCCGTGCGAGAGTAATATCCAATACCGCCCCATACCATAATACCCGGTGCAAGACCAGTGTGGCGGTGCATAATGCAGCTGTCCAGCATCCTCTCTCCACGGTGTCTCCACGCTCGAATCCGACCATCGTGGTGCTGCAGACAGAAGCGTGCCTCGTCAGTAAAGACAACGTCATTCCATTCTGCCGTCCACATCCGTCTGTCATCACACCATTGGCGACGGAGACGTCTGTGGTTCTGCGTCAGTGGTAGACGAAGCAATGGACGTCTTGCGGACAGAACACTCTGCTGTAAACGGCGTCGAATGGTACGCGCAGACACTGGATGATGCGTTACAGACGCAATGTGCTGTGCTATGGTTCGGGATGTCACCGAGCGATCCGTCACTGCCATGCGCACAATTTGCCTATCAGCACGTGCAGTGGTGCACCGAGGTGAATGCGATCGACCACGTCGGTCCGTCGTGCCCTCCAGCATCCAACGGTCACATATCCGCATGACAGTTGTTTGGTTTCGTCCAACACGACTAGCGATTTCTCTGTATGATAATCCACAATCTCGGTAAGCCACTATCCTTCCTCTGTCGAACTCGGATACTTGATCAAAAGATGTTCGCTGTTGTCTACGAGGCATAACTGATCGTCTTGTGAAACAACCACAAGGTAAACACACGTGCCGAACGTACACTCGTCGAAATTGCCAAGCCTTAAATGGCGCTATGAGGTGGCGCCACAGGCGCGCGTGATGTGCGTCTGCGCTGAAATTCTAATCAGTTGCATATCTCATCGCTGCAAACTCATGGTGTAAATTTCACTTGATTCGGATGCTTCCTTCAGAGTGTTGCATTTACGGTGGCCAGCAGTGTACTTAAACCTACCTAACCTAAGGACAGCACACACATCCATGCCCGAGGCAGGATTCGAACCTGCGACCGTAGCGGTCGCGCGGTTCCAGACTGTAGCGCCTAGAACCGCTCGGCCACCCCGGCCGGCAAAATTATCAGTATATCGGTATCATTCTACAGTGTTGTGGAAAGTAACCTTTCAGTACAAGTTCTAAGAGAAGTAAAATGTAGCCTATACAGTATTATGTAATACACAGAAAACGTATGTGCAATAGTAAACTTTACATATAGTACGCTGTCTGTAGCACTCACACACCAGATTTCAATGACGTGTATTTTACCCTAACTTGGAAAAGTTTTGCTAGTATTGATTTCAAACTCTATTTGGTTCAGGCAGTCATAATTCCCATTTTTAGCCATCTAACTGAGTTGACCGCTTTAAAAAGCTTAGTATAAATGTTATCGTGTTAAAAAAACTGTGGTGATGCATTATAAAAATAACACACATGTGTAGCATAAAATTTATGTCAAGTTCAGTATTGTCTTATTCGTTAGAATATTAATTTACTTCTTACATTTGCCTTTGATTCTGTACAGAAGTCTTTTGTGTCAGAGACAAGCTTAAAACATAGACACAGCCAATATCTTACGATATTGTCGGAATCCAAAGAAAATCCTATCGCATTTTGGTTCTACGTACAGTAAGCAGCCGATTGGAATCATCTAATCAGTCATGGAGTAGCCATACCATCGCTGAAACTAGAAATAACAGAGAGAAGGCAGAAATACTGAATTCGGTCTTCCAAAACCATTTCACTGTCTTTCAAAACCATTTCACTGGGGGAGATCATAAAACAGTTCATTGTTTGAATCATAGCCCGAACGTCAAAATAGCAAAGTTTGAGAAGTGATCGCGGAATAGAAAACCAATTAAAATCACTCAGTATTGAAAAGGCTTCAGAGCCGGATGAGATTGTGCGAAGGAACTTGTTCTCATTCAAGCAGTCGTTTATCTAAGATGCTGGAGCAAGTACTGGTACCCAAAGATTTGAAAAAAGCGCAGATTAGTCCCATTTTTAAGAAGGATCATCGTACGGATGGCATAATTATGGGTCTATACGGCTGACATCAGTAGTAGATTTATGAAACATATCCTATACTCGCATACTGTGACACTTTTGGTGAACGGAAAACTCTTCTACAGATCATTTTGGATTCCGTAAACAGAGATGTTCAGAAACACGATTCACTTTGTTCGTCCACGACATCCAGAGCGCCACAGACAATGGCGCCCAAGTTATCTTTTTCGTTGATTTCAGGAAGGCATCCGATACAGTTCCGCACTGTCGCTTAGTGAACAAACTTACTAAGCGGTGGACCAAATTTGTGAATGGATTTAGGATATGCTTTCATGTAGAAACAAACATGTCTTTATTGGTGAACCATGCCACGATCGGGGTCGGCGTGCCTCAGTCCCTACCGCTGCTTGATACGTGGGGAAGAAAGCTTAGATCTGTGCCGCGTATCACCGTTCCCACATCTCCGTTGCCAGCTATTCGCTGGTCACGTCATTAAATGGTCTTTTTCCTGTTTCTCCTCTCGGCTTATCACATTTATCTTGTCCGGTCGTTCCTATCGCTAACATGATACAATTCCGTATCTGATTGTGTAGCCTATCTAGTTTATTCACAGAACCAAGAACAGTGCTGCCACTGATGTACAAATGAAAGTTTACATATTGTGCGTATAACTATAGTAAGAATACAGCACAAATATACGAGAGGTGTTAAATAAGTAATGCAACACAATTTTTCGTTGAAAAAATGCGGAATCTGTTACGGGGCATTGTGAAATATTCCCGCATCAGCCCCCTATGTTCCATGAAGTTTCTATAGGTGGCGGCACTATACGTAGCCTTCAAAATGGCGTCTATAAAGAAGGTCCGTTCCAAGCAGACACATCTCATTGAGTTTCCTTTGGCGGAAAACCAGAGCATCGCAGATATTCATAGGCGCTTACACGGGGTGTTCAAAAAGTCTCTCCACAGTGCCGTATGATTGGTAGCCGCGCGTGCCGTATGCCGCAGTGAATATACCGAAATGAAACTCAGTGAAGTAAAAGTTATTAATTTATTGAATATTCATTTTTACGTACAAATTTTCACATTAAATGTTGAAAGTGCGCCCCCCCCCCCCCCCCCCCCCTGTTGTTGAATACACAATTCAATTCGTCTAATCATGTTCCCAAACACGAGCTGTAACATTTCTTCTGTAACAGAAGAGTGAAAGTGGATATTGCAGTTTTCAATTCATCGATGGATTCTGGACTGTTTTTATAGACAGTTGCTTTTGCATTGAAACGCGAGCTGTTTGCGCGACTGCACCATCTTGTTGAAAATGGTGCAGAATATCACTGCAGTATCGTTGTGCGTTTATTGCTTCGTTGAAAAATATGGGACCCACAATCCGAAATCTAGAAATTTCTATCAAAACTCCTGTTTTCACAGAATGAAGTGGTTCCTCATGAATACACAATGGATTTGCAGTACTCCACATACGAGAATTTTGCGAGTTCATGTACCCGGATAAATGAAACCACGCCTCATCAGTGAAAACCGTTTCATTAAGAATATCCTTTCCATTTTGTTGAACGAAATTTTTGAACCATTGACAATAATGCAGTCTCTTGCCATGGTCAGTATTTTTCCATTCTTGCACGACTGTCACTTTGTAAGGGAAAATTTCTAATTTTTTCCTTACAGCTGTGTGTGCCGTTAAGACACTAACATCGATTGCATGGGCGAGTTTTCTTACTGACTTGTTCGGACTAATGGACATTTTATCGGAAATATCGAGTAGTTTATCCTCAGACAAAACGCTAGGACGACCACTTCTCGGTGCATCTGCCACTGCACCCGTACTTCGAAATTTGTTAGTCAAATGTCGCACAGTATCGCGATGTGGGAGTGTTGTCTTTGGGGAAACTGAATTAAGTGTTTGTCGAACTGAAACTGTGTATTTACCGTCAGCTTTGAACACTTGTTCGACTAAAAACACACGTTCTTCAATGGTTAGCATTTTAACAGTAACAAAAACGAAACAAACGAACAAAGGAACTAAAACGTTCACGTCAACACGTAACGACACACACCAAACGATACTACTTACGCTGGCTGAGATAAGCGAAACTGTGGAATGTTGGAAGAGTCCACTTGAAGGGAAGTAACCCAGCAGGAGAAAATCATACAGCACGCGCGGCTAACAATCATACGGCACTGCGGAGAGACTTTTTGAATACCCCGTAAAATGTGTGGCAGTGCTTCTGTTCACCGCGATTTTAGGTGGTTTTCCATCCGCGATCACTTCTCAGTATTTGCCATTTTGGTGTTCGTGCAATCATTCAAACGACGAACTGTATTATGACTTTCCCCTGTGAAATGGTTTCGGAAGACCGAATTCATGCTAGTCGTTGGGCGAAGCGTCTATCATCGCAATAAAGTCGCGCAAACCTCTCCAATTCCCGCGTGCCGGCCGGCATCTTAAAGGAGTGACTCCTGCAATGTTGAAACGATAAGACACTTGCATTCGAGGTGATCGACGGATCACAAACAAAGACCTCGCTGCACAATTGGACGTCTCTGTTGGTAGTGCTGACATACTCGTCCACCTGTTGGGGTACTTAAAGGTGTGTGCAAACTGAGTTCCTCGCCTTCCGATTTCCATTTATTTCACCCAATGAAGGATGCACAACGTGGGAAGCAGACGAGGATGATGGGGAGGTTTTTGATGTAGCAAAACGTTTACTCCTACGTCGACCAGTAAAGTTGTACGATGCAAGCATACAGCCCCCCCTCCTCCTCCCCCCCCCCCCCCAACAATACCGAGCGAGGTGGTGCAGTGGTTAGCACACTGGACTCGCATTCGGGAGGACGACGGTTCAGTCCCGCGTCCGGCCATCCTGATTTAGGTTTTCCGTGATTTCCCTAAATCGCTTCAGGCAAATGCCGGGATGGTTCCTTTGAAAGGACACGGCCGATTTCCTTCCCCATCCTTCCCTCACCCGAGCTTGCGCTCCGTCTCTAATGACCTCGTTGTCGACGGTACGTTAAACACTAATATCCTCCCCCTCCCCAACAATAAGGTAGCGGAAGGCCGTCGCACTGAACGGTGTTTATGTTGAAAAACGTTTTTGTATCTAAAAGAGTGGGGACCAATATGCTCTTTTGGAATCCTGAATAAAACCAATCTGCTTTCAGAAAAGAAATGTGTTGCATTAATTATTGAACGCCCCTCGTAGTCGTGTTTGTAGCTTCAGTTTGTAAAGGTGTGAAATTTAGTACACAAAACTGCCATCTCTGACATCAACTATGACTAAAATCTGGCTGGTCGTCCCGTCGAACAAATCTTGGATGACAGATACGGGCATGTCATTCCATGCCACTTTAACTCATTGCCAGACGTGATCAGTCATAGTGACTGACGAGTGGTGGCGTGACACTCTCTCGGCAGCCCCTGTAGCTTCACTGCGTGAGAGATCTGGAGAACATGCTGCCAGGAGAATGTCCGAGAACCCTCTGTATCGAGGCAGACCACAGCACGGGCGGCATGTGAATCCCTCGAAGATAAGGCACAGTCAAAAGTGTAACTGTATGCATCAAGTGATGGTTTGACGGTCAGTGACTGTTATAAAATATCAAGAACTCCTGTGGCAAAGGATTGTATCAAGTTAAATAACTCTTTTTATCATTCCTGTAATAAAGCGAACTAACATTACGTATGTTGTAGTTCACGTCAGTAACGTGCCACACACTGACCAAATTACCAAAGTGGTCGTACCGTGTACTCAGTGGTATCTCACAGCATCACGACAAGTGCTAAGCCGACAATGACATATGCCATCTAGCAACATTGGTTCCCCTCGGTGCTTCCACACAGAGGTATCTCCATCGCGATGATTTACTCAGAACCTGGTTCGCTTGAAAAGCCAACGTGATACCGCTCTTGTGTCCTGTATTTTCGTTGGGTGCACCACTGTCTCTCTGCTGCAGAGCAAGGGAAGTCACAACATGGTCGCTATGTGGACAATCCTTGATGCTCCAGGCGTCACCGCACTGTAGATATGTGTGGTATCGTCCAAAGATCGCGGCGCCACATCAAAGTAGGCAATGCACATCGATACCACAGACATTAATGATGTCTCGCTGCATTCCACAGCTGAGGAAGACACGCCGTCTCGCTCAGCGCCCTCACACAGGGGTCAATATAGAGCAGAGTATGGAATCGCTCTGCCACAGTTCGTGGCCTCAGCTGAAGTAATCAGTATCATCGGGTAGGACTAAATAGTTATTTAAGTCTCAGATGAAAATATATTTTTGTAAATATTGAACATTGTACTTCGAAAGTGAAGTGTAACTGTATGCATCAAGTGATGGTTTGACGGTCAGTGACTGTTATAAAATATCAAGAACTCCTGTGGCAAAGGATTGTATCAAGTTAAATAACTCTTTTTATCATTCCTGTAATAAAGCGAACTAACATTACGTATGTTGTAGTTCAAATGAGCCATCTCCAGAGCAACCAAAGAATCTATAGGTATAGCAGGACGGTTGTAGTTGCCACGTTGCAAATAAACCCTGAAGTGGCTGTACAATACTGCACGGCCGATCGAACCGTGTGTGTCCTCTCGGACGCTATACCGAGCGAGGTGGCGCAGTGGTTAGCACACTGGACTCGCATTCGGGAGGACGACGGTTCAGTCCCGCGTCCGGCCATCCTGATTTAGGTTTTCCGTGATTTCCCTAGATCACTTCAGGCAAATGCCGGGACGGTTCCTTCGAAAGGGCACGGCCGATTTCCTTCCCCATCCTTCCCTTATACGAGCTTGTGCTCCGTCTCTAATGACCTCGTTGTCGACGGGATGTTAAACACTAATCTCCTTCTCCTCCTCGGGCGCTACTCGCAAGGGGCTACTGAGTCCATGCATGACATTATCGTCCTCCTGAAACCATCGGATTGCATATTTGCACGATAGTCGTGGGACGCCGGCTAACACGAGCGGCAATATCGCCAAAAGGTAAAAATATAGTCTCGATAGCCCACGACCTTGTCTCTCTTGAATTCCAATATCTGCTGGTAAACGATTGTCCTTACCCTAACACCATCTTCTCACAAACAACCTGCTGCGTAGAGCTCCCTTGCAAGCAGAATATAGATGGCGTTACTCTCTCCTAGTTCGCGCGGCTGCGCCGAAATGCTAATCATTTTCGTATCCAAACACTGTAAACGTTCAATACTCTCAAAATTGTGTTTGATAGTTCGTTGAAGACGGCGAACCCGGTTTATGCACTGAAATGTAGCCCACACACTGAATATGATTCACTAATAACACGGTTTGATTTTCGAATTGAGTTCGGAGGTGGCAGAGTCTAAGTCAAGCGCAACGAAAGGATGGAAAAGTACTCGTAAGTAACACAACTGACTATTGAACTAGAACATTAACTGTAGACCTCATACTAAACTGCGTAAACTGCAATAAATCATCACTTACAGGCTCGATATGTGCAGGGACAAATTTTCTTATCGTCTGTTGCATATAGTAACTAATAACCTAAAAATAAAGAGCACGTGCTCTAAAAGCGATGACTTACGGTGATGTCGTAGGCACCGTCGTATAACTCGAACAACTGCTTGACGGATGCCTTACTTTGACTGCTGAAAAATTCTTAGGAAAGATAAATCCCTGCATGCATGCATTTGTAACGTAGCCCCTGAGCAAAATATAATTGGAGACATTTTCCATGAAAAACGATTAAGTCCTCAAACAAGGAGGCAAGGTGCACTTTGTAGAATCTGTGGTCAAGGGAAGATATAAGACAACGGACTGGGGGAAGATAAAATGTTTGAAAAACCGAGTACAGTAAATGAGCCGACCTGAAATGCAAAATAGCAGCTATGTCAATGAACAGACATGGAATGAGGACCACATAACGCCATTCCGGATAGCATACAACAAAATTATGTAAAAATAACTTTACATACTGTACCGAAATATACTTGCGAGTGAGAGAGAAGCTGTTAGTAAGTCACTTGAATTTACAGATGGTTAACTTAGAAAGGGATGCCAGTCACCTCGTATTTTGAAGCAATCGAAAACGAGAACAAACAACCACCATCATGCACGACTAACCCATATACAAATGCCAAAGAGATAAGGACACAATTTTACTTAATGTAGCAATTTTAGAGGCCAGTAGTAAAGTTTGGTAATTCTTATAGTTCCCTGAATGATATTACGTGTACTCTAACCTGAAAGTTCCTGTGGAGGCCCAGGGTTCGAACCTGGGACCTTTTCCATTTGTGCACAAGTGCTCTATCAACTGAGCTACCTAAGCACGGCTCATAAACCGTTCTGACAGCTTCTCTGCCACCACTAACTCAACTGCAATCTTCACAGAAGTTCTCCTGGCCAAGAAAAATTGTGTGAAGTTGGGAACCCAGAAATGAGTTACTGGCGGAAGTTGAAACATCCCCTTAGAAAAATTAAGAATGACAGTGCTGGTAAACCTCTACGTTATTTGATTTTTAAATAGCTAAGCAAAACTGAACGTACTCAGACATTTCTCTCTTTACTAATTCTGATCAATACTAAACTGACACGCAATATTTGTAGCGCAACGCAATCTGACTTTCAATAATCCCTACAAAAGAATGGCTCTGACTAACAATAACCTATACCTTTCGTTAATCACTTACCTCACAAAAATCTTCGTTACTCGAACTACTGCAATACAGCGAGCGGCAATACTGCCAGCTAAATAAAAGATTCTAACTAGTGAAGGCACTAACTACTAGAATGAAATTTTCACTCTACAGCGGAGTGTGAGCTGATATGAAAGTTCCTGGCAGATTAAAACTGTGTGCTGGACCGAGACTCGAATTCGGGACCTTTGCCTTTCGCGGGCAAGTGCTCTGCCAACTGAGCTACCCAAGCACGACTCATGCCCCGTCCTCACAGCTTTACTTCTGCCAGCATTAACTACTGATAGGCATAGTCAGCAAACGAAATATTTCGATAGAGAATAAACAATGTATTTACCTTAACAGTTCAAAATGGTTCAAATGCCCCTGAACACTATGCGACTTGACTTCTGAGGTCATCAGTCGCCTAGAACTTAGAACTAATTAAACCTAACTAACCTAAGGACATCACACACATCCATGCCCGAGGCAGGATTCGAATCTGCGACCGTAGCAGTCGCTTGGCTCCAGACTGTAGCGCCTAGAACCGCACGGCCACTCCGGCCGGCTTACCTTAGCAGTGTTCAAAAGTCATACTATATATATATCAGTTCATGACGTCCGGTCTTACAAATTTCGTTTTTCTGATGGACATACGTCCAGATCGTCCGCTCTCTAAAACTCTGCCATCTCTCTCCCCACATCCACCACTGCTGGCGGCTCACCTCCAACTGCCCAACGCTGCGCTCTGTTCACATCCAACTGCCCAACACTACAATAGCAAATATTCCAACAATGCAAATCAGCCACAGACTGCACACAGCACAATCAGTGGTTTTCATACAGAGCGCTACGGCGTTACCAACATAAAAACCTAAACAGACTACTTACAGCCGGCTGAAGTGGCCGTGCGGTTAAAGGCGCTGCAGTCTGGAACCGCAAGACCGCTACGGTCGCAGGTTCGAATCCTGCCTCGGGCATGGATGTTTGTGATGTCCTTAGGTTAGTTAGGTTTAACTAGTTCTAAGTTCTAGGGGACTAATGACCTCAGCAGTTGAGTCCCATAGTGCTCAGAGCCATTTGACTACTTACAAAGTAATGGTGTGAGGACGGGTTATTAGGCGCGCTTGGGTAGCTCAGTTGGCAGAGCACTTATCCACGAAAGGCAAAAGACTCTCGTTCGAGTCCACATCCGGCACACAATTTTAATCTCCCTGGAGTTAAATCCTCATAGTTCTGTGCCAGCGCCTAAATGGTGTCCTGTTGGTAGTAACTCTTAGACCGTACGTCCTCTCACTGCCAGCAAAGCGAGCAGTGGAGTCAGTGAGCGTAGAGTGCTATGTTGGGTGGTAGAGGGTCGTGTTAGCGGTGCGGTGTGGGCGTGTTCCCGGGCAGGTGCGCGCGGCTGCTTCTGGCTCTGCTGTGGCGTCGCGTGCTGATGGGATGCGGGGCTGGCCGGCCACGGCCACGCGACCCCAGGGGCCGCCGCGCGGCCTCTCCTGTCATTAGGAGCGCTGCCCGGCCCTCGCCGCCAGCGCACACGTGCGCCTGCCACACGCGTGCACACACACACGCTGGCACGCATCCTTCAAATTTTGTTTCCCTTATTAATCGAAAATTCTTTTGTTAACATTCTATCGAATATCAGATGGTTTCGGACATAATACGTAATAAATTGTCAAATGCAAAGGGGTTAAATACACTGAAGCGCCGAAGAGACTGGTATAGGCATGCGTATTCAAATACAGAGATATGTAAACAGGCAGTATTCGGCGCTGCGGTCGGCAACGTCTATATAACACAACAAGTGTCTGGCGCAGTTGTTAGATCGGCTACTGCTGCTACAATTGCAGGTTATCATGATTTAAGTGCTGTTATAGTCGGCGCAAGAGCGATGGGACACAGCATCTCCGAGGTGGCGATGAAGTGCGAATTTTCCTGTAGGGCCTATTCAC
Organism: Schistocerca americana; assembly: GCF_021461395.2. Taxonomy (NCBI): domain Eukaryota; kingdom Metazoa; phylum Arthropoda; class Insecta; order Orthoptera; family Acrididae; genus Schistocerca; species Schistocerca americana. The sequence goes on from NC_060122.1 coordinate 425,479,490, forward strand.
GATTGTACCGTGAATATCAGGAATCCGGTAAAACATCGAAACTCCGACATCACTGCGGCCGGAAAAAGGTCCTGCAAGAACGAGACCAACGACGACTGAAGAGAATCGTTCGGCGTGACAGAAGAGCAATCCTTACGCAAACTGCTGCAGATATCAATGTTGGGTCATCAACAAGTGTCAGCGTGCAAACCATTCAACGAAACATCATCGATGTGACTTTCGGAGACGAAGGACCAGTCGTTACCCTCGATGACTGCACGACACAAAGCTTTACGCCTCGCCTGGACCCGTCGACACCAACATTGGACTGTTGATGATTGGAAACATGTTGCCTGGTCGGACGAGCGGATGGACGTGTACAGATATGGAGACAACCTCATGAATCCATGGACCCTGCATGTCAAAAGGGGGCTGTACTAGCTGTTGGAGGCTCTGTAATGGTACGGGTCGTGTGCGGTTGGAGTGATATGGTACCCCTGATACGTCGAAATACGACTCTGGCAGGTGACACGTACGTAAGCATCCTGTTTGATCACCTGCGCCCATTCATGTCCATTGTGCATTGCGACGGGCTTGGGCAACTCAAGCAGGACAATGCGACACCCCGCACGTCCGGAATTGCTACAGAGTGGTTCCAGGAACATTCTTCCGAGTTTACCCAGCCGGAGTGGCCGTGCGGTTCTAGGCGCTTCAGTCTGGAACCGCGCGACCGCTAGCGTCGCAGGTTCGAATCCTGCCTCGGGCATGGATGTGTGTGATGTCCTTAGGTTAGTCAGGTTTAAGTAGTTCGAAGTTCTAGTGGACTGATGACCTCAGATGTTAAGTCCCATAGTGCTCAGAGCCATTTGAATCTTCAGAGTTTGAACAACTCCAGTCCCCAGACGTTAACATTATAGAGCATATCTGGGATGCCTTGCAAACGTGCCGGCCGCGGTGGTCTAGTGGTTCTAGGCGCGCAGTCCGGAACCGCGGGACTGCTACGGTCGCAGGTTCGAATCCTGCCTCGGGCATGGATGTGTGTGATGTCCTTAGGTTAGTTAGGTTTAAGTAGTTCTAAGTTCTAGGGGACTAATGACCACAGCAGTTAAGTCCCATAGTGCTCAGAGCCATTTGAACCATTTTTTGCAAACGTGCTGTCCAGAAGAGATCTCCCCCCTCGTACTCTTACTGACTTATGGACAGGATTCATGATGTCAACTCCCACCAGCACCACTTCACACATTAGTCGAGTCCATGCCACGTCGCGTTGCGGCACTTCTGCGCGTTCGCGGGGCCCATACACGATATTACGCAGGCTCAAATGGCTCTGAGCACCATGGGACCCAACATCTGAGTTCATCAGTCCCCTAGAACTAAAGACATCACACACATCCATGCCCGAGGCAGGATTCGAACCTGCGACCGTAGCAGTCGCGCGGTTCCGGACTGCGCGCCTAGAACCGCTAGACCACCGCGGCCGGCGATATTACGCAGGTGCGCCAGTTTCTTCGCCTCTTCAGTGTATATCGTCAAGTGTAAAGGGGTTAAACATCATGTACAATCAATCAATCCACACCATCTAGCGACTGAATAAGTCTTCGCAAAATGTAAACAAGGAGGGCTGGTTGTGTATCAAGCATTTTCATAGCACACGACGTCCAATTGTTTCTCTGTAGAAACACAACATACGACACGAGCTGCAAAATGACATCGCATTGTCACCAAGTAACCCGTCCTCCATCTAGCCCTTATAACGGCGTCAGTTTGGCAAGGAAACAAGTCGACGCGTTACATCAGGTATGAATGCGGTATTTTTTCCCACTCAGGGTTGCTCTACTACTCTAAGTCCCATTGCTAAGAATACATCAGAAATTTTTTAACATGTAGGGTGGTCAGAGACAGTTTGAAAAGCTTGTAAGGGTGTTCCAATTTTTAAGGATAAAATCTTACACGTTCCCCTGTTTCCGATTTAATTAGCATTGAAGGAAGCCAATCAGACCGTTGCGCCCTCAAATTCAAGTGGCCCACTAGAAACGGTTAGTGTCACTTGTTTATATAGTGTAGATGCTGGCGCACGAGACTCCTCTGCCTTTGGCTCAGGATCGATCCTTGCTACCGTCCCATGTCCAAATTTTGTACGGCTCTCTTATTCGGTTTTAGAAAACCAAACGACGAATAAGTTTGGCGATGTTGTCTCTGGTGGGTCGCTTGAATTTGCGCACGCTACGGTCTGATTGGCTAACTTCAGTACTAATTAACTCGGAAACGGCGCAACGCTACCGAATTGTTTTCTTAACAACTATTTCTCAGCACAAGCTACCCTGTAACACTCTTACAAGGTTTTAAGGCTATTTCCACCACCCTATCTAATTCCAGACTACACTATACTACACTACACAACACAATACTACATAACGATCCATTACAATAAACTACTGTACTTCCTATCCTTCGCAGAACTTTGTTTCCCCATTTTGACTTAATTGATAGCCCTTGGCGCGCCGCGGTAAAGCTCTCACGCAGGCTGTGTTGCCAAGCAACCTAAGATGTACAGACTGGATAATGCGTGTCAGAGTGTAAGGAAATTCTACTTGGTCCTCCTCGGGGCTCTTCTCCTAGCTCCTTCCATAAGGTCGTTGTATACGACGCTCCAATAAAACTGACTCGCACGTACATAACTCATTGCCACGACAGGTAAGCGATGTACGGTCACATCACCCCACTGGTACAAGTTACACACCATCTACATCACAACAAAGCGGCCAGTCTGGTGCTTTAAAGGATTCACAAATTTTTTCGGGTGAGCTTATTTGTACTGCGCATTTGAGCTTTTACATGTCCATCCAGAACTCTTTCTAAATCTTAGGACAAGTGTCCCGCGGACACTTTTTGATCAGAAGTATCCGCAGACCTATGACTAAACTTTAATATGGGGTGTGCCCACTCTTTGTCATTATGATAGCTTGAATTCTGCGACGGACACTTTCGATCAGGTGTCTGAAAGTCTGTGAAGGAAGTGCAGCCCATTCTTCATCAAGCAGCTAAGCGAGAGAATGTAGTGATTTGGACGCTGGGCTGTGGAGCGTAGTCGACGTGCTAACTCATTCCGAAGGTGTTCCACTGCGGTCAGGTCGGCACTCTTGGTAGGATAAACCATTTTAGAGATGTTATTGTCCACAGTCAATTGCCTCAAAAATGGTTCAAATGGCTCTGAGCACTATGGGATTTAACGTCTGAGATCATCAGTCCCCTAAAACTTAGAACTACTTAAACCTAACTAACCTCAGGATATCACACACATCCATGCCCGAGGCAGGATTCGAACCTGCGACCGTAGCAGTCGCGCGGTTCCGGACTGAAGCGCGTAGAAACGTTCGGCCACCGCGGCCGGCCAATTGCTTCACATGAGCTGCTTTATGACGGGATGCATTGTCATTCTCATACAACCAACCACTGTCTCTGGACTGTTCCTCTACTGGACGCAACACACAGCGCTGTAAAATGTGTTCTCCATTCGGCGTTCTCTTAAGCGCAACAAGTGGACGACACCCTAACCACATGCAACTCCCCTGCACTTCACTCTTGGCACTACACACGATGACAGATCACATTCTCCTGATATTCGCCTCCTATCTCTTTGTGAGAGATACAGCGTGATTCATCACTACAAATCACTCGTTGTCAGTCATCCACTATCCAGTGGCGTCGGTTTTTACGCTACCTTGGCGTCCCTTAGCGTCGTTTGGCATTGACTCCAGAAGTGTGTGGCCTATGAGGGACCGTTCGACGATTGTACAGCATTCTTTTTAACTCCCTAGGCAGTCACTGTGCTAACAGGACTGCTGGTAGCACTTTGGAACTCACGAATGATTCCTTCCAGTGATTTCGTGCAATTTTTTTCCAATCAACCACTGAAATGCTCGACGGTCCCTGTTCGTCAGTACATGAGATCTCCTGGTATCGGTTTAGTCTGGGTGTTGTGTGATGTCCTTAGGTTAGTTAGGTTTAAGTAGTTCTAAGTTCTAGGGGACTGATGACCATAGATGTTGAGTCCCATAGTGCTCAGAGCCATTTTTATCGGCTTAGCTGTAGCTGTTCCACTGCGTTTCCACCTCACAATCACACCACCAACAGCGGATATAGGGTTTTTTAGATGGATTCAAATGCCCCTGATGGATTGTTACTTACGTCGGATCCAATGAATAATCCACGTTCGAAGCTACTGAGCTCTGCTGACTAACTTATTCAGCTGTTACTGCTTCTGTACTGACACATAATACTCGCCGCCAAATGCTGATGTGCTGCAACCACACACGCCATAACCGATAGGATCCACGGAGACCGGTGGTGTCTGCTTCTTTTAGTAGAGATGTGGTGGTGGTGGTGGTGGTGGTGGTGGTGATGATGATGATAATCGTGATCACCCTATGTTCCAGGGGGACCTGAAACTGGCTGCACTTAAATAAAACGAATACACACAGCTGGTGGTGTTACTGTTGCCACACACACATTAAAACAGCTGCTGTTCCAGAATTCATTATCCAGTAGAAGATGGATGTACGTATTTCTTTTTACCGGTGAGTTTACTAGTGCGTGTATATGAGAGCTTCTACATGACTATGCTGAAGTCAGCCTCGGATCATATTAGGATAAGCAGCCCGGATAGTTCAGCATGACGGCGATGCAGGACCCTCTGACTTGATGCGCTCTAATTGGGCCTTAATAATCCGCTAAGACCAGCGCGTACCGCAGAGGCGCAGCGGCTGCTGCCGAGTTCGCCTCTCGAGCGGGCGGCGCCTTCCCCTCCAGCGCCCGTGGTTCCCCCCTGCTCCTCCTCCTCCGCACTTCCCCTCTTCAGTCCTGCCTCCCCCCTGCCCCCTCCACCAACCACCCGCCCAGCTGGACCGCTGCTGACACGAGGCGGCGCACCTCGGCGGCTGTCGGGCCTCGCGTGGGCGGCCCGGCCGCGGCGACACCTGTTGCGCGCACGGCCAGCAACAGCTGGGCCCGAGAATGTGTGTTGCCAGCCGTCTCAGCCTTTTATTTCCACCTCTGTTGTGAGTGTGTCTGCGTGTTATTTACGTCTGAACGCAGCGGCGCGTGTCTGTACACCCACATTAATTTTCGGCGGCTCACAGCTGTGTGTGGCGAGGAAGAGAGAAGTCTGGCATTGTTGTTTGTACGCTGCTTTATGTGCTGAACGGAAATGAGCCAAGTAGTGAGACGCCGGAAGCTCAGACCTTCATCATTGTACGTGCCCCTCTAGTATCATGAGTAAATACACACGCCCTCCCCTTCCTTCCTTCCACACACCATCTTCACCCTTCCCCCTACACTTTAGCCTTTCGTGTCTCTTTTCATCCGTTTCTCGGAGTCCATCTGACATAGCGTACATTACTTCTTTACTTGCGACTTTTTCGCCGTTCTCTACAGACATTGTTAGATATCGGCTTCGGCTGTGTTACTGACATTTGGTGACTGGACGCCTTTTATGACGTCACCACTCTTCCCAGGAAGAAATGTATGTGCCTAGTGAAGATCCCATGTTCTGAGAAAGTTTTCTAAGTGGTTCCGTAATGCGTGTCTTAGGCGGATCGTCTCTACCAGCCTGGTATTTACTTATTGTGATGTGGAAAACCGCCCCAAAAGTACATCCAGGCTTGATGTCTCACCAACCCTCCTCGTTATTGCATCAGGAGGATTCGCCTGCCGGTGTCCCGGAAAGCGTACGCTTTAGACTCTTGGATATCTGAGCGGTTGATACAATGTACATTGCTGGCAATGCCAGTATACAATAAAATTTTACTTTTCGGCCGTGTTCAGTATAGCAGAAAGAAAAAAAAAACATTTTATAATTTTTAGGTGATCTGTGGGTGTACAGGGCATGAAATTTAGCACAGAGGGCTGTTGCTTCTGACGGCAATGATGGTTCTATGCCGGCTGGCCCTCAACTCCAACACTTGAATAACAGATACCGGTGCGTCAATCCATGCTGCTCCTGCACTATGGCACAAATCGTCAATTGTAGCTTCTGGCGAGTGGTAGCTTGCCACTCACTCGACATCCCATGACTATATGCTTTTAGAGGGTGAAAAGTCTATGTTCAAAAAATGTTCAAATGTGTGCGAATCCCTAAGGGACCAAAATGCTTCGGTCATCGGACCCTAGACTTACACACTCCTTAAAGTAAGTAAAACTAAGTTATGCTAAGAACAACACACACACACCCATGCTCGAGGGAGGACTCGAACCTTCGGCGGGAGGGGCCGCGCAGCCCGTGACATGATGCCTTAAACCGTTCGGCCACTCCGCGAGGCGAGAAGTCGATGGAACTGCTAGCGAAGGCTTCAGTCGAACACCGACAGTAAACAGCTGTGTCGGGACAGTAGGGGCACCAACTGTATAGAGCTGGTCAGGACAGCACGGGCAACAAGCGGTTTTGCGTTATTTTGTAGAAAGATAATCTCACGGAGACCTCCAAGAGAAGACACTTCGTTTGTTAGACCATTTACAAGACATTGTCCAGAAGACGTACAATGTGCACCTTGTCCGTTTTTATCCGTGGTTTTGGGGCGCGCTCCGAGTGCATTATCTTTACGCAAGGTATGATCACGTTCACTTGACAAGAAGAAGGGACCGGTTGGTAGAAAACGTTCTGAGGCATCAAGGGATCACAAATTTAGCATTGGAGGGCAGTGTGGAGGGTTAAAATCGTAGAGGCAGACCAAGAGATGAATACACTAAGCAGATTCAGAGGGATGTAGGTTGTGGTAGGTACTGGGAGATGAAGAACTTTGCACAGGATAGAGTAGCATGGAGAGCTGCATCAAACCAGTCTCAGGACTGAAGACCACAACAACAACAACAACATGATCACGTTCGAATTTAAATGTCCATTTATGGACTGTCGAGACTGAAAGAGCAGACGCCCTAAGAACCTCCGCCAGACCGGGACGAATATATAGTGACGGAAAAAGCACAACACCAACAAATGATTACTATAGAATCATGAAATTTCGGGAATACATTTGCCAGGTAATATATGTGAGTGATTAGCGTTGCAAGTTCACAGGTTAACGTAAGCGCGAGAAAAATCATCGCAAACATGAATTCCCGGTGCATTAATAACCAGTAAACCGCCGGAATTTTGAATGCAAGCATGCAAACGCGCGTACATTGTGTCGTATAGGTGCCCGATGTCAGCTTGTAGGATGGAGTTCCATGTCTGTTGCACTCGGTCAGTTAACACAGGGATGGTTAATACTGGTTGTGGATGACGCTGGAGTTTTCGTCCGATGATGTCCAATATGTCCTCAATTGGAGACAGATCTGGTTCTGGTGATTCGAGCAGGCCAAGGCAAAGTGTCGTAGCTCTGTAGAGCATTACGGCGCGTTGGGTTACAACAGCGGTATGTGAGCGAATGTTATCCTGCTGGAACACACCCCCTACAATGTCATTCCTGAATGGCAGCTCAACACGTCGAATCGGCAGCCTAACAGAAAATCGCATCCCAGACCATAACTTGGTGAAGGTGAAGCGTGGATAACACGCAGACAGGTTAGTTGCAGCACTCAACTGGCCGCCTTTAACCAACACACAGCCATCACTGGCAACAACGCAGTACCAGCTTTCATCGGAAAACAGAACAGACCTCCACACTATCCTCCAATGAGCTCTCGCTTGGCACAACTGAAGTCGTAAATGGCGATAGTTTAGGGTCACCGGGATTATTGCTACAGAGCGTCTGGTTCGCTGTTGTTCTTGAAGTAACCGATCTGTAGCAGTTCCTTGAGTCACTGTGGTGCCTACTGCAGCTCAGATTGGTGCTGCAGACGCTGTACGATGCGCCAAAGCCAGACGCCGAGCACGATGGTCTCCCCTTTCGGTAGTGCCACGGGACATCCGGAGCCCGGTATTCTTGCGACAGCACATTCCCGTGCTGGTGCTAAAGTTGTAAATTATGAAACATATTTTTACCATTATTGACTGCTAAATTATGAATTACTTTTTTTCTAATGAAGAAATGTACATATTTATGATAACTGTTACAGTTATCGTATGCAGGAGAAACATTTGAAGAAATTAACTGATTCAGCATCTAGTTTTTCATTGAGAATTTTTTCTCCTCGCACAAAAAGCAAGGAAAAAGCTACACTTTTATACAGGTACATAATGTAATCCAATAACACTGTAAGCCGGCCGGAGTGGCCGAGCGGTTAAAGGCGCTACAGTCTGGAACCGCACGACCACTACGGTCGCAGGTTCGAATCCTGCCTCGGGCATGGATGTGTGTGATGTCCTTAGGTTAGTTAGGTTTAAGTAGTTCTAAGTTCTAGGGGACTTATGACCATAGCAGTTGAGTCCCATAGTGCTCAGAGCCAACACTGTAAAAACTGACTGTGTAGAAACTCGTTTTGAAGCGATAGTGTCGTAATATCTTTGTAGCATGTTGTGTAAACAAACAGTGTAAGTGATGATTTGTGTGTGTGTGATATTCTATATAATGGAAGAGGTACAATACCTCTAAGTAGTCAAACAAAAGAACCATTTCTATCATTAGCGTTAGAAAACTCAATAATTCATTTTTTCCCCATTTTCCGATTGCAGTTTAACTTCAAAAAGACGGAAGAGAGGCAGCAAATCACACATGGAAATATCATCAAAGATATTCATGTAAACAAATGCAGTTTAAAATGAGAATAAATCGTCGAAACGCGTTGTGCGAAGAGTCAAAAAATAAGTGGTGCACTTTTCATTTAAGAAGTGCTCAGTACTTCCGGCTCTCTTTTGTTTGCCCTCCATCCACATTCTCTACATAGTAGACTATTCTGTTCATTATGTTTCAAGTTTTCTGCAATCCTTCGTCATTTTAGGTAGAATACCAATGTCATTAGCGAATCTTCACCTAAAAATGCGATGTTGTGTAATTAATTTTTTTGTTTGAATACAGTTTCATGCAGCCGCGCTGTAGTACTCTAGCACACCGCTAGTGAAGCCACACCAAAATGGTAATATTGACTGTAGCATGGTAATTCGTTTTCGCCAAAGCAGAAACGTCGTAGCCGCATTAGGCCAATCCAGACGGCTAAAGAAGTGAACTTACACACACACACACACACATTATATATATATATATATATATATATATATATATATATATATCAATAGTGATGGTCAGTATTCAGGGATATTACAGGAATGATCATTCTAAACAAAAATGTCTAGTAAACATGGGCTCTAAAACGCATACCTTAAGAACTATGAATAATTCTTGCTCTTCGATACTGTGAAACACATCTCTTCAACTGAACAAGTACGCATTTTAGAGCACATGTTCACTAGACCTTTTTGTGACAGTGATTATTCCTGCCATATCTCTGAATATTGACCATTCCTCCTGGGACAGCCTGTACGTATAGGCAGAAGATACACTGCAGCGCCAAAGAAACTGGCACAGGCATGCGTATTCAAATACGGAGATATGTAAACAGGCAGAATACGCTGCTGCGATCGGCACCGTCTATATAAGGCAACAAGTGTCTGGCGAAGTTATTAGATCGGTTACTGCTGCTACAACAGCAGGTTATCAGTATTTAAATGAGTTTGAACGTGGTGTTATAGTCGGCGCACGAGCGATCGGACGAAGCATCTCTTAGGTACCGACGAAGTGGGGATTTTCCGGTATGACCATTTCACGAGTGTACGGTGAACATCAGGAATCCAGTAAAACATCAAATCTCCGACATCGCTGCGGCCGGAAAAAGATTCTGGGAGAACGGGACCAATGATGACTAAACAGAATCGTTCAACTTAATAGAAGTGCAGCCGTTCCACAAATTGCTACAGGTTTCATTGCTGAGCCATCAACGAGTTTCAGCGTGCGAACCATCATCGATATGGGCTTTCGGAGCCGAAGGCCCACTCATTATCCTTGATGACTGCGTGAGACAAAGCTTTACGCTTCTCCCGGGCCCGACAACACCGACATTGGCCTGTTGATGACTGGAAACATGTTTCCTGGTTGGACGAGTCTCGTTTCAAATTGTATCGAGCGGCTGGACGTGTACGGTATGGAGACAACCTCATGAATCCATGGACCCTACATGTCAGCAGGGGTCTGTCCAAGCTGGTGTAGACTCTGTAACGGTATGGGGCGTGTGCAGTTGGAATGATACGGGACCCTTGATACGTCTAGATACGACTCTGACAGTTGACGCGTACGTAAGCAACCTGCCCAAAAAATGGTTCAAATGGCTCTGAGCACTATGATACTTAACATCTGAGGTCATCAGTCCTCTAGAACTTAGAACTACTTAAACCTAACCAACCTAAGGACATCACACACACTCATGCCGGAGGCTGGATTCGAACTTGCTACCGTAACGGTCACGCGATTCCAGAGTGAAGCGCCTAGAACCACTCGGCCACAACGGCCGGCGCAACCTGTCCGATCATCTGCATCCATTTATGTCCATTGTGCATTCCGACGAACGTGGGGAAATCCAGCAGGATAATGCGTCATCCCACACCTTCAGAATTGCTACAGAGTCGCTGCTGGAACACTCTTCTCAGTTTAAACACTTTCGTTGGCCACCAAACTTCCTAGATATGAACATTATTGAGCATATGTAGGACACGTTACAACGTGCTGTTCAGAAGAGATCTCTATTACCTCGTATTCTTACGGATTTATGGGAAGCCCTGCAGCATTCATGGTGCCATTTCCTTCCAACACTACTCCAGACATTAGTTGAGTCCATGCCACATCGTGTTGCGGCACTTCTGCGTGCTTGCGGGGGCCCTACACGATATTAGGCATGTGTACCAGTTTCTTTGGCTCTTCAGTGTATGTCTAGATGTATAGATTCAGGGCAAGTTTCGCTGCTCTCTGGAGTTGTCGTGGTTGTTTACTGCTTTTACCGCCAGATACCGCCTCCTCTGTAGCTCCCCGGCTCGTAGCTGTCATCATTGCCAAGAGATAAAAGTCGATAAATTTGAAACTGATGAGAATTCATATGCTACACAGTCATCATCACTATAATTACGAATTATATACGTAACCCTTCCTAATGAATCAGTCTGTCTGTTAGCAAAAACAGCATCCAAATCTCTGCAGCTGTTCCGCGATTCTCTCTCACATACAGGCAGGACACCGCGACGGGGCCTCTTAATTTGTAATTCGTATGGAATGGGTACTCCTCGTCCAGCTATAGTCTTTCATTCTTAATTTCAATACCAACGTGTCGGCTAGGTGTTTGCTGGCAGGCAGTGCCTTGTGGCGGGGACTGGCCTGGCGAGGAGCGCCGGCGGCTCGAGGCGCAGGTGCCGGCGGCTGCGGCGGCGGCGGTGTCCGGGTGCTCCAGCTGCGGCAGTCGCGCCCCACGAGATTATTCATTTCAGTTGCCCGCTGTAATTTTGTCTAATGAGTATCGCAGGGGGCGAGGGCACGAGCACAAAAAGAAAACCGCCCGAAAAAAGGTCGGCCGAAGGTGAAAGCCGGACCGAGCCGGGCAGCGCCGGGCCGCGGACACTCCAGGCAGGGCAGCCGCAGCGGGACACGGCCGAGAACTGGAGCGCTCTGCGGTTTGTCATTACCCCGTGTGTGATTCGCGCCAGCCCGCGCCGAAATTAGGTGGCGCAGCAGCGGCGGCTGTGAGCTGCGAGCCAGTCGCAAAAAGAATATTGTTTGCAGCTCACACGTGCCTTCTCTTGGGACCACAGGATTTATCCGGCCTCTCTCATTTCTTTCGATCCGCAAGGTGTATCAAAGGAATCATCCGATTTAAAAAAAAATATAAGAAAAAAGAAAAAGTAACTATTATATGCGCGTGAACAAAGTACCGTTGGAAGGAGCAAACTCTCGAGTTTTGCATGGTTCCTGCTAGGTAGCAGCAGTGTACTCCCACATCAGTTCCAGTAAAAATGGTTTCTGAACAACAGAAACCGTTCTGTTTTCTACGATTTGCGCAGTGCGGGTCAGTAATAACTGTTCAGCGTGACTTTTGTACTAGGTATGGTGTGGATCCTCCTACAACACAGAGCATTAGACGATGGCATGAACAGTTCCGAGAAACAGGTTGTTTGTTAAAAGCAAATTGCCGGGCCGTCCGCTAGTGTCGGACACAGTCGTCGAACACATTCGCCATAGTTTCACAAGGAGTCGGCAGAAATCCGCTCGCCGTACAGCTCGACAGCTCAACATGCCCCCAATGTCCGTCTGGCGTGTGTTGTGTCGATGTTTACATATGAAACCATACAAAATTCAGTCACTGCAAGCTCTTCGTGAAGGTGACAAACAACAACGCGTGAAGTTCTGTAATTTCGTTCTTGGCAAGATGGAGGATGACAGTTTTCTTCTACGTTTAGTGTTTAGTGACGAGGCAACATTCCATTTAAATGGAAAGGTGAACCGTCATAATGTGAGAATATGGGGTACGGAACAACCACATGAAGTTGTACAATATGAGAGGGACTCTACAAAATTTAACGTGTTTTGTGCAGTTTCAAGGGAAACGTTTTATTGTCCATTTTTCTTTGCCGAGAATTCTATTACAGGAAGCACATGTCTCGATATGCTTGAGAATTTTCTTTTCCCACAGTTGGAGACTGATTCGAACGACTCATTTACCAACAGGATGGGGCACCGCCACACTAGCATCTGGAAGTGCGGGAATTTTTAAATCAAAGGATTAATGAACGATGGATCGGTCGCACTGGACCAAATGATTCAGCCTTATATTACTGGCCACCAAGGTCATAGGACCTGACTGTATGTGATTATTTCTTGTGAGGGTTTATCAAAGACTCTTTACGTGCCTCCGTTGCCAACAACAATGAATGAATTGAGACATCGCATAACTGCAGCTGTGGAACCAGTAACTCACGACAAGCTCGCTGCAGTGCGGGAACAATCTGAATACAGTATTGACATATGCAGTGCATCTCGAGGGGGGCATATTGAACACCCATGGAAAGGTATGAAAAAAACTTTTTGAGTGTCCCGTTCATCAAAAAACGGAATTCATTGTAAATGTTTATTAGTTTCAGAAATATAGACATGTCAAATCGGATGATTCTTTTTGGTACACCCTTACAGTATTTCAGCCAAGTATGACTGATTCATCATGAAAGAAAATACGGTTTGTTCTAAAGTCACACATGTAGGTCACGTATGATACCTCGTTTCCTTTATTCCAGTGTGGTTTTTGCATTTCAATAAACTTCTTCTGGGCATAAGAACTCCTGATATGTGATAAAACTGCAGCGTTTCTGCTGCAGTTGCAGGCAGCCTTTATCAGAGTGGTTTACTTTGTCTTTGTCACATCGAATAGCGACATGTCTAAAGTTTTTCACTTACACCCATAGCCCGCAAGTCACCTACCATCTGTGGCGGAGGGCATTTCTGAAAACAGTATCATCTGGTGGTCAGGTCTGTAATCGTAAAACTGTGCGCGTCAAAGACAAACAAGTAGTATCCTGCAACTGCAATGTTATTGAGTCACAGTTAGAGTCAGTCGACTCACACAGACTAATAGCACTGGTTGTTAAAGTTTAAATGGAAAAAAGAAGTGGCATAATAGCATAGGCTCAGTCGTAGATAATGCAGGTGACAGATTTCGGTAAATTGGTACGACACTGGGAAAAAGCAATAAGGCTGCAAGACCATTGCTTACAAAAGACTCTTGCTAGTCAGCCATACTAGAACCATGCTGAAGTGTGTGGGATCCATACCAAACAGGGGATACTGAAGGTATAAAAGGAAAGGCAGAACGAATGGTCAAAAGACGTTTTACCCATTGGAGTGTGTCGAAGAGACGCTGAATACCTCTCCTGACAGATGGTTGAAGATAAACAACAAATATCACGCGAAAGGATACTTATAAAGTTTCAAGAGCTAGTATTAATGAAGAATCTCCGAATATGCTACAGCGTGGTGAAAATGTGAATGGGTATTGTTATCTTTATTTACTCGTAAGGAGTACTGCGTATCCTGGGTCCATACGCTCTTCTGTAATGGTGATTTCTACACGTTTTTGTTGCTTCTTTAGGAGATTCGATTACGGCCCTTGACATCCGAATCAGTTGTCAACATTGTGGGGCAACACATGCAACACAGTCCAAATAGCGAGTGCTCGGCCGGAGGTCCTCAATGGTGCGGAGAAGTTTACGTGTTGTCTTCTTGATGGTGTCCTGTGTGAGGTCGATGTTACGTTCTTGATGAAAGTCCCTCTCTAGGGCCACCAAGAGGCTTTGAGAATGAGCCGAAGAGAGCGATTTTGCAACACTTGTAACTGGTTAAAGCTTGTGTTGCTCCTGGTGCCCCAGGAGGAGCAGCCATATAACATGGAAGGAAAACAGTTGCTCGGTATAGCTTAAGTTTCGTGCCAACAGACATATGAGAGCTGGCGATTTGAGGGTACAAGTAGTATATCAGGCGCAAAGTTATAGACTTTTTTTGTTGACATGTTCCTTGAAAAGTAATTTTTTATCAATTATGACTCACATATAACGGATGTTGTCAGTCCAAGGAACTGGAATGTTGTTTATAGCCAGGCTGTCAAGGAAGGTCAGGTCGTCGTCTGGTGAAGAGCTGGCATCGTCTTCTCTGCCATAGATTTTATCCGATGTGCCGTCGCTCATTGTTTTGTGATGTTTAGCCGCCGCTGTAGGCGCCATATTACCGCGATGATGCGTCGACTACTTGTTAATAACGTGGTGTCGTCCGCGAACTGCGCGAGGACAACCTGCGGGACCACCGGCATGTCGTTCACGTACGACATAAAAAGGCATTGGCGAGAGGATGGAGCCTTGTGTTAAGCCTACTAGCGTGCTGGAGCGTTGTCCGTTTATCTTGACATAGATTCGCCATCCTTGCAGGAAACTGTAAAGAATCTTGACACAGTAGTCCGGCGTCGAACCTAAGGCGTGAAGTTTGGCGACTAGTTTTTCCTTCCACAGTTTGTCGTAGGCTTTTTCAACGTCCAGGAAAGCAGTCTCAGCGTAGTCCGATCGATGCACGTTGTATGCTTCATATCCTTTAACGCACAGTAGTTGAAGTTCCGCCGAAAGCCTTGGTTGAAAGGCGAACTGATCTGCTCTAATTACGTCCTGCAAGGCAATGGGTTGTCGAAGTCGTTTTAAGATTGTCCTCCTGAGGACCTTTCACAAAGCAGGTAATAAACTGATGGGCCAAGGGTTTGTAGTTTGACTCGAGTTTTTTCCTGATTTGGGAATCGGTAAAGGCGAGCTATATCCCAAGCTCCTGGGAAGTAGTTCAGTTGGAGACAAGTATTGAAGATTCTCATGATGAGCACCAATGGCTTCCGCGGCAGTTGTCTGAGTTGTCCGTTCATGATCCCATTAGGTGATGGGATGATCCGTGCGAATGATAGTACTGACTTTCGCTGTTAATATTAGGAGAGGATCCTCCCTTCGTGCAGCGAATGTCGTCCGCCTGTTGGGTAACCCTGTTAGTTTCTTCCTCTTCCTCCATGATGTGCGGTGCGTTTTGTGCCATGTTGATTGAGGCGAACAGTAATGCCTGTCCCAAGGCGTCGTAGATGTGACCTGTTGGCCCCTAATGACTAGGTTGGCTGGTCGTGAGCTGCGGAATGCTCGTACTAATTTCTACTGATATCGAGAATAAAGTTTCAGCGAAATAATTCTGTCCTCCCAAACTTCTAATCTATGTTCCACTGTACGATAGTTCTCTTAAGAGGCGTCAATCTATCCACACTCAACTGACATAGTGCCCCTGCTTATTATCCTCATTGCTCGCAGCGTTTTGCCGAATCCCGGAAGAGCTCGATCATGGTTTGTATCTGCACTGAAGGGATCATTGGCCAGCCTCCCCTTAATTGTATATGCGGTCTTTGTTCTTCTTTTGACATCTCCGAAAGAACACACACAAATTCATCAGATGCAACTAAAACTCTCCAACAAATGAAAAATGGAGAAGCTACGGGCTTGCGTAATGCACCTGTGCAACTCCTAAAGGCAGGCCTCTCAGCATTTTCAGAAATTGTCGCTGAAATATTTATAAGATTTATGCTTGTGAGTGTTTACTGTTGAATTTCCGAGAGCTTGTGTACAAGAACAGTAAGGCCACACTATTTCCCCCTATAATCATCTCGCGAAATGGCCATGACGAGAATATTAGAGTAACTAGAGCTCGCAAGTAGCTTCGTCGGCAGGTATTTGTTCGCGAATACTACAAAGAAGTAACATCCGCCAGACACCGTAGGACGGCTTGTGGAGTGTAGTCTGCCCGCCTGCTGTACTTGCGTGGCGGAGGAGCGGCCAGCCGCGGTGCCGCTCTGCCGCCCCGCCGCCCCCGCGGCGCGCGTCCCCGGCCGCCGCCTCCGCCACCGCCCCCACCTCCGCCTCCGCCTCCGCCGCCGTGGCGCCCGGTGCGGGTCTTGGAATGCGGGCCTGGCGGCCGCTACTGTAATTATGCCGCCCCCCGCCATGGCCCGCGGCGTGGACCAGGTAGCCGGCCGGCTCCTTCCTACACCTGCTGCCGCGGCGCCGCTACCGAGCCGTAATCTCCATCTGGGCGCGCCTCGCCGCTGCCCGCTTCACTTACCAGTAGCTCAATGCGTACAACAGTGCACCAGGCGCCGCGCACCAGCTCCTTGTTTATGTACTCCCTGTCCTCGGCTCGCACACGGAGCAGGTCGACGCATAACGCGACGAGGCAAAATCGTGTATCGCCGTGTTCGGTAGCGCGTCTTGCTAAAGCACGAGAAACGGACAAAGAGTTCTTCTTAAGGCGCAGCCGCAACAATCAAATCCATTTTGAAAATAGTAGAAACCGCACAATGTGTACATGACACGGTCGCTCAGCACGGGCAACGGTTGGTTTTAAATTTTTGTCCCTTTTACTATTTTGATACGGAACGTTTGGTTTCATGACAACACTGGGGTTAGGATGACCTAGATGATGGAGTGATCTTATTTCTAACACCAGATGATGGAACTTTAAGTGTTCCGCGACCGGTTGTGTACACAATAAAAGGTTGTGCATTCAGCAACTGCCATGCCGTTTCTTCATTTTTCAAAACGGGGAATATAGTAATGAAGGGGGCAACAGTAAATGCGGACCTGTCATCTACATCCGTACTCTACAGACCACGGTGTGCTGCATGGCGCCCGCGTCTCGTGGTCGTGCGGTAGCGTTCTCGCTTCCTACGCCCGGGTACCGGGTTCGATTCCCGGCGGGGTCAGGGATTTTCTCTGCCTCGTGATGGCTGGGTGTTGTGTGCTGTCCTTAGGTTAGTTAGGTTTAAGTAGTTCTAAGTTCTAGGGGACTGATGACTATAGATGTTAAGTCCCATAGTGCTCAGAGCCATTTTTTTGCTGCATGGCGGAGGGTGCTTCTCATTCCGTAATTATTCGGTTGGCGCATATGTTGGTAGCATACTAGATTTGCTTGTTGGTGTTTCTGTTACTATGGGTTTATTTATCGATTATCATTTAATTGTAGTTCACTGTTTCTATGTGACTGCATAGATGGGGCCCGGAGCTGTGGACACTACAAAATGGAATGCCAAGTGGAGATATCGGAACATTTCCTACATGTTCTTCTGTGTGAGTGCAATAGAGGAGTGGCAGTAGCGGAGACAGCCAGAAATACACTGAAGCGCCGAAGAAACTGGTATGGGCATCCGTATTGGGCATGGATGTGTGTGATGTCCTTAGGTTAGTTAGGTTTAAGTAGTTCTAAGTTCTAGGGGACTGATGACCACAGATGTTAAGTACCATAGTGCTCAGAGCCATTTGAACCATATTTTTGGCATGCGTATTCAAATACAGATGTGTAAACAGGCAGAATACGGTGCTGCGGTCGGGAACGCCTATATAAGACAACAAGTGTCTGGCGCAGTTCTTAGAGCGGTTACTGCTGCTACAATTGCAGATTATCATGATTTAAGTTAGTTTGAACGTGGTGTTATAGTAGGCGCACGGGCGACGGGACAAGCATCTCTGAGGTAGCAATGAAGTGGGGATTTTCCCGTACCACCATTTCACGAGTGTACAGTAGAGAATCGTTCAGCGTGACAGAAGCGTAAGCCTTCGGCAAATTGCTGTAGATTTCAACACTGGGCCATCAACAAGTGTCAGTGTGCGATCCATTCAACAAACATCGTCGATATGGGCTTTCGGAGCCGAAGGCCCACCCGTTTACCCTCGAAGACTGCACGACACAAAGCTTTACGCCTCGCCGGAGCCCATCAACACCGACATTGGACTGTTGATGGGAAACATGTTCCCTGGTCGGACGAGTCTCGTTTCAAATTGTATTGAGCAGATGGACGTGTGTGGGTATGGAGTTAACCTCATGAATCCGTTGACTCTGCATGCCAACAGGGGACTGTTCAAGCTGGCGGAGACTTTGTAATGGTGTGGGGCGTGTACAGTGGGAGTGACATGGGACCCGCGATACGTCTAGATACGACTCTGACAGGTGACACGCACGTAAACATCCTGTCTGATCATTTGCGTCCGTTCACGTCCATTGTGCATTCCGACGGACTTGGGCAATTTCAGCAGGACAATGCGACATCCCACACGTCCGGAAGAGCTACAAAGTGGCTCCAGTAATACTCTTCTGAGTTTAAACACTTCCGCTGGCCGCCAAACTCTCCAGATATGAACATTATTGAGCATGTCTGGGATACATTGCAATCTGCTGTTCGTAAGAGATCTTCACCTCCTCGTACTCTTACGGATTTATGGCCACCCCTTGAGGATTCATGGTGTCAGTTCTCTAAAGTACTACTTCGGACATTAGTCGAGTCCATACCACGGCGTGTTACGGCACCTCTGCGTGTTCGCGGGGGACCTACACGATATTAGGCAGGTGTACCAATTTCTTTGGCTCATCAGTGTATTTCCACTGTGTATGAGAATAATGCCATTGGACACCGCACGACGAGGAAGAGGTTTTCTTGTTTTAAGGAGGATCGTTTTGATATTTGTGACTCTCCACGTCCAGGCAGACCTTCTGGATATGATGATTGTTTAAAAGCATTAATTCACGACGATCCACGTCAGAGTACTAGTGAACTGGCAAGTGTGTTGAACTGTGATCATTCCACCATAGCGCAGATTAAAAAAATCGGGTGTATTTATACCGAATACTCTAAGCCAAAATCACAGAAACCAGCTGGTGACCATATGTGCACATCTGCTTGCTTGGCATCAATTGGTTCGTGACCAACAACTTCCATTACTGTACTCTATCGTTGCTGGTGACGAAAAATGAACGGCTGAGACCAAACAAAGCAGCAATTTCCAGTGTGGTGTGCTATGAATTGCTTGCCCGAGTTGTAACCATCAATGCTGACTTTTATAGTCAACAACTGAGACATTTCGAAGACGCAATACAAGAATAACAACGAGGGGAATTGAAGATAGGGTTTAACGTCCCATCGACATCGAGGTCATTAGAGACGGAGCACAAACTCGGATTGTGGCAAGGATGGGGAAGAAAATCGACAGTGTCCTTTCAAAGAAACCATCCCGGCATTTGACTGGAGCGATTTAGGGGAATCACGGAAAACCTAAATCTAGATGGCCGGACGCAGGTTTGAACCGTCGTCCTCCCGAATCCGAGTCCAGCGTGCTAACCACTGCGCCACCTAGCTCGGTAGTAATTACCATGAAGAGTACGTGAAGTGAAGTTACTCCACCGCCAGCATTCTGGTAGAGTGACAAAAAGCATAATACAGGGGTCAGGTCGGAAAGTCATTCGCACTCATGTTATTCATCTCATCTTCCGCTCTCAGACTTTCACTTTTTCTGCTCACTATAGCACAACCATCAAGGAACTTCCTTAACGGATGAAAATGCGCTCCGAATATGGCTCGACGAGTTCTTCGCCTCAAAACCACATGGTTTATACAGTCGCGGAATCGAAAAGATACCCCAGCTTTTGCAGACTGTTGTAACTAGTTAAGCAGACCATATTATGTTTGATTAATGTCTCTGTTATGTTTATCTCTTGTGTTTACTGAACTGATGGAAAAACTCTACGAACTTACGCATCAACACTATAAATGTACGTGTATACTCCGCAAGCCATCTTATGGTATGTAACGGAGAGTACTTTTGCTACGTTTACACGAGGCACAAGTACTAGAAGCCAAAAAACAAAGTTTGGAAACCGTTTCTCGGAGTTATGTTTACATGTTGAGGCCTGGAGCGGTTCGGCAAGACCAGTTAAATATCGATCTTCCTATCCTTAGTTGTTTTACACAAATGGTGTCGAAATCAGCTATTCTGGTTTCCGGTTTAGTCAACACAATAGCTGTTGCGCTGCAATTAATTTTCGGAAGTAGCCTATTTCATGCTCTGCAAACATTCCTACTTCTCCGTAACCGTTAAAAAAAGAGAAAATGGCACCCTGTCCAGATTAGCCGTAATTTTTAAAAACAAAACGAAATCCTGAAAACCTAAGCGTGTTTAGAAAGCTGTTGTGCGTTTACTTGGCAGTGAAAATCAATTATGGGACAGAAAATCTAACAGCTACAATTGCATAGCCAGAGTCGCTGTTGGAGTGTTTACATGGACAACCAGAAGCGGTATTGGGAAATTGGTTTAAGAAATCCGGTTTTGGGAGCCGCATGTAAACATAGCGTTCGTGAACCATTCTCCTTTCCATCCTTTCCTGGTCTAGTCGTGAACACTGTGCGGGGCTAACGGATGTTGGTAACCCTCCATGTGTGCTCGTAACTTGTTAATTTTACATTCATGATATGCTCGCGAGATATACCAAGATGGAAGCAACATGCCGGTTTACTCTTCTAGGAAAACGCGCTCACAAAATTTTAACCTCAAAGCGCATCGTGATAAGCAACGCTTCTCTAGCAAAGTCTATCACTGCAGATGAACGAGCATCTGTGAGACGCCATCGCGGTTACTAAACTAAACTGTGAGTAAACAGTCTAATTGTCTTGATATATTCTCTATTTCCTCTATCAATCTCTTTGATACTAATCCCAGACTGACGACCAATATGGAAGTATCGGTAGAGAAACGGTTTTGTAAAGTACCGCCGTTGGTGGACTACGCTTCCTGAGGATTCACGCAACGAAACTCAGTTTGGCGTCTGTCTTCCTCTTAAATATTCATCTCGCGCAAGGAAAAGCAGAAAAAAAAGACTGCTTAAAACGCTCTGTGCACAATGAAGTTAATCTAATATGACGTTGCGATGTGTACGGTAACTGACCTTTGGGTGGATACTCGAGAAATGTAGTACACCAAGGAAGGAAGTAGCTTACAAAACTTTTGTTCTACCGATAGTTGAATGTTGTTCATTAGTCTGGAACCAATACCACAACGATAGACACGTACGGAACTAAAGTACACTGAAAGACAAAAAAAAAATGGACGGAAATTGGTAGATGTGATGTACATGTACAGACAAACAAATGATTACAATTTCAGAAAAAATGGGCGATTTGTTCAAGAGGAAGAGCTTCACAAACAGATCAAGTCAATAACGCCTTGGTCCACCTCCAGCCATTATGCAAACAATTATTTGCCTTAACACTGACGTATGTCCTCCTGAGGGATATGGACAAATTCTGTCCAATTAGTGTGTTAGACCTTCAAAATCCGAAGTTCGTCGAGGACCCTCCTTTAATGCTCCGGAAATTCTCGCCGAGCGGTTCTAGGCACTTCAGTCCGGAACCGCGCTACTGCTAGGGTCGCAGGTTCGAATCCTACCTCGGGCATGAAAGTGTGTGATGTCCTTATGTTAGTTAGGTTTAAGTAGCTCTAAGTCTAGGGGACAGATGACCTCAGCTGTTAAGTCCCATAGTGCTCAGAGCCATTTGAACCATTTTTGAACCGAAAATTCTCAATTGATGAGAGATCCGACGACCTTAATGGCCAATGTAGGGTTTGGCAAGCTCTCGCCGTGTGCGGATGGGATTTAAGTTGCTGAAATACAAGCCCAGCATTTCTTGCCGTGAAATGAAGGGCAACAAAACGGGGCGTAGAATATCGTCGACGGACCACTATGCTGTAAGGGTGCCACGGAGGACAACCAAAGTAGTCCTACTATGAAATGAAATGCGACTCCAGACCATCAATCCTGGTTGTCGGGCCGTATGGCCAACGACTGTGAGGTTGGTTGGTATCCCACCGCCGTCCAAGGCGTCTCCAGTCACGTCTTCACGTCTTCACTGGTCATCTGATACCGGTTCGAAGGGGGATTCATCACTTAAGATAATTCCACTCCGGAGTAGAATTGAGCTCCGTAGGATTGCCACACGGTATAGCGAGATTCAATTTTTCATTTCCAGTCATCCATGGTGCAGTGGCGTCGCTATTTACACCACCTCAATAGTACTGGCCACAGAAATCTGTGGGTTATAAGGAGCTGCTCGTCTAGCCTACCCCATTCTTTTTAACTCCCTAGGCACACTCATTGCGCTATCTGGTCTACTGGTAGCACTTTGGAACTCAGGAGTTATTCCTTCCGCTGATTTTTCACAAGAACCTTGCACGATGTTTGACGGCCCCAGTTCTCCAGTACATGAGGTCTGCCTGGACTTGGTTTCGCTGTGCCTCTTCCTGCGCGTTTCCACTTCACAATCACACCGCCAACAGTTGTGGGCAGCTTGAGAAAGGTTGACATGTTTTGTTAATGGATATGTTGCAGGCGGCATCCAATGACTGGTGCACGTTCGAGGTCACTGCCATCTCCTGACCCAATCCTTGTGCTGTTACTGCTTCTCTACTGGTAACACAGTATTTCCTGCCCCTTTTGTACTGGCGGGTCCGCCTCTCGTAACATCTAGTGGTCAGTTCCGCATTACAGGGCGGTGTCCGAATACTTTTGATCAGAGAGCATTACATCCAGAATTAGGAAAATCCTTTACCCTGTATGTGAAGAAACATGGACGAACCGTGGAGGCCGTCAGCAGAAGACAAGTATAGGCTAAGTCAGCACTCTCCGTCAAAGGTAGTCAACTATAGTATGCCTTAATTTGAGAGAAATGTTTGAAAGTACGTATACATCGACACGTGATTTTTGCTACTTTATAGTGGACGAAATGTCGAATTTTCTGATGTATGCATGTAATTTTTAATGTATATAGCTACCGAATCGTGTATCAGTCAGCTTCGTCTCTCTGCTGTTCCATCCCCGTAAGTTGGGCGGCAAATCGCTGCATTTCAAATACCTCTTGTTTTTCCTTCGTGATATCGCGATATGTATGTAGAAGGATTAGTGTAAGATAGGATGACACAGCTGTACAAAAATTTGGAGGAAAAAATACATTTTTTTAAGTCTTCCTGGAACGTACGCCCTCTAAATGAGTGTGATGTAGCCTGTCAGTGACGCACTCGCGGCGACTGAACGAGTTCTCTTTCTTTGGATTACACCTATCTCCTCAGCTAGTTCTACAAGTAACACTCAGGAATCAGTAGATACAGTGTATCGTAAGCTACCTCTATTGTGAATCTTAATCAGTAATTGATACAGCTACTTTTATGTCGTAGTTCCATTTTAAGTCGCTCCGAAAGGGTGCTCTTAGACGTCTTACGGTTGTGCGTGTTACAGCGAAGTGCAGTAAATCATTGATGGATCGTCTCGTCGATGTATGCGCATAACATTACCTTAGTTTCCGTTCAGAGGTAACTGTCAGTTTGTGCACCAAACGTTGATCCTCTGCAGGCGTGTCTGTATTTCATTACAAAGCGTGGCGTTCTTCAGAATGGTTCAAATGGCTGTGAGCGCTATGGGACTTAACATCTGAGGTCATCAGTCCCATAGAACTTAGAACTACTTAAACCTAACTAACCTAAGGACATCACACACGTCCATGCCCGAGGCAGGATTGGAACCTGTGATCGTAGCGGTCGCGCGGTTCCAGACTGAAGCGCCTAGAACCGCTCGGCCACTCTGGCCGGCTGTTAGCAACAGTATCATCCGCAAACAGATTATGAAGTTTCTGTTGTTATCTGCTAGATAATTTATATAAGCACTCTGAATAGTGCTGGTTCTGCAACACGTCTTTAGAGTGCGACCACGCTCCACATCTGCTGGTTTCTCTTCATTGAAAAACTACGCGCAGAGGTGTGTTTTTTAGAAAGTCTTTAGTTGCATTACTATGGTGGTATTTCATTCATTAGGCAACAACGCAGAACAATATCGAAAGATTATCTCCCTGACCCTGCTCGCACTACGATGTACGAACGCCTGTTACTTTGAAATGGAACAATGCTGCAACAAGCTACTTCCCACAATGACCTCCACTCTAATACTACGAGTATAAGAATGATAATACCGGCCATTTTGAACGGAAAATAACATACCAGCATTTGCTCTTTTCTCAGTGGTTTCTATGGTACAGCGATTAGGCGAAAAGGATACGACGTTGTTTACGTATGCTACAGGTGACAACAGTATCATTTTTTTGTTGTTTGTAAGAAATAGACAGCAGCCTATTTCTATAAATTATAATTTTCTTTTATTTTAGAGCGGTTTCAAAATAACTGATAAAATTTTGGGTTCTCATTTAGTAATTTGTGGTCGGTGTAAAGCCGATGTATCTGAAAATCTTCGAACAGATCCATTCCAAAATTTCTGTTTCTTAGAGCAGTCTTCCATGTTTTATTCTTCATTTCCAAACGCGTATCCTTTACTGTCCAAAGATTACTGCTGACATCTCAGCTATTGCTTGTTTATTCTGTTTTATTTGTGTGGAATCATTTTGTATTGCGGATATTTAGTGTGGCAATGTCGATCATTTTATAGGGGATGTGAAAGTAGGAACAGCCGAAGGAGTGTTTTCAGAATACTGCATTACAACGCGTTTCATCCTTTCCATCAACGTGTTCATCCTATGATTTTCAAATTTGGTTGCAGTTTTCCGAATGGTGTCTACGAAAACTACCAAGTGATACGGCCTTCCTACGCAAGATTTTGTTTACGGACGAAACCTCGTTTACAGAATATAGGAAAATCAATCCTCAAGATACGCACTACTCATTAGCTGAAACTCCACGCTACCTGAGGGGAGGAGATAAACGACGACTCCAGTCTGTGAATGTGTGGAGCTGGCTTTTCAAGAATCGCAACACTGGTCCCTGTTCTACTGAGGGGACACTAAATAGCAACAAGTATTACAGTTCCTAACAGATACGCTGCCGTAGTTACACGAAGACATCCCACCATTTACAAGAATCCAAGTGGTATCAATATGATGGGTGTCCCACCTACTGCGCCCTACTTAACAACATGTGGAGATCATTGAAACGATCGTTCGTGGGAAAACAAATGGCTTCCACGCTCACCGGCTTAACACCTCTAGACCTTTCTCTTCAAGCGGCCCACAGGGAAATATAGACTCCCGAAGGCATAAAATATCGTGTAGTAGCAGAAGTCAAGATGATATTCAGGATGATATTCAGTGTACAGTACATTCTGTCCGAAATCTCTTCATAATGTACATCAGTGCTACAGGACAACATTCTGAGCTCTTGATATGATATTTATAATAATAAATACGTGAACCGCACTTGACTTACCTGCTGCTTACATTTGGTACAGCAGAGACGCCATTCGTGGACCTTTCTGACTTGATGGTGCGATAGTGCTTGTGACGCAGTCATCTTTACTATTCGATTAGTTCCGCATATGTTCGTTACTGACGTCCAAATGGTTCAAATGGCTCTGAGCACTATGCGACTTAGCTTCTGAGGTCATCAGTCGCCAAGAACTTAGAACTAATTAAACCTAACTAACCTAAGGACATCACACACATCCATGCCCGAGGCAGGATTCGAACCTGCAACTGTAGCGGTCGCTCGGCTCCAGACTGTAGCGCCTAGAACCGCACGGCCACTCCGGCCGGCTACTGACGTCCGCTTCGAAAGTTCTTTCCAATGTTTCAATAATTCATTCTTTCCAATGTTTCAATAATTCAGTACAAGGCATATAGTTTCATTAAAAAAAAAAGAGTCGGTGTTGTAATTGGACAGCTATAAACATGAAACTTCCTGGAAGATCAAAACTGTGTGCCGGACCGAGACTCGAACTCGGGAACTTTGCCTTTCACGGGCAAGTGCTCTACCATGTGAGCTACCCAAGCACGACACACGACCCGTCCTCGCAGATTTAATTCCGCCAGTACCTCGTCTCCTACCTTCCAATCTTCACAGAAGATCTCCTCTAGACCTTGCAGAACTAGCACTCCTGGAAAGGATATTGCGGAGACATGGCTTAGTCACAGCCTGGGGGATGTTTCCAGAGTGAGATTTTCACTCTGCAACGGAGTGTGCGCGGCAGAGTGAAAACCTCATTCTGGAGCTATAAACATGAAAAGTTACAATTGAAACGTCCCCTTTTGAACAATTATACAAGTCTGTGCTTAAACTGACACACAATATTTTTAGCGCAGCGCAATCTGACTTTCAAAAATCCCTACAAAAGAATGGCCCTGACTAACATTAACCTATACGTTTCACAAATCACTTACCTCAAAAAATCTTGGTTACTCGAGCTACTGCAATAAAGCGAGCGCCACTACTGCCAGCTAAATAAAAGATTCAAACTACAGAAGGCACTAACTACTGATAGGCATAGTTAGCAAATGAAAGAATTCAATACAGAACAAACACTGTATTTACCTTAATAGTCATAATATACACTCCTGGAAATTGAAATAAGAACACCGTGAATTCATTGTCCCAGGAAGGGGAAACTTTATTGACACATTCCTGGGGTCAGATACATCACATGATCACACTGACAGAACCACAGGCACATAGACACAGGCAACAGAGCATGCACAATGTCGGCACTAGTACAGCGTATATCCACCTTTCGCAGCAATGCAGGCTGCTATTCTCCCATGGAGACGAGCGTAGAGATGCTGGATGTAGTCCTGTGGAACGGCTTGCCATGCCATTTCCACCTGGCGCCTCAGTTGGACCAGCGTTCGTGCTGGACGTGCAGACCGCGTGAGACGACGCTTCATCCAGTCCCAAACATGCTCAATGGGGGACAGATCCGGAGATCTTGCTGGCCAGGGTAGTTGACTTACACCTTCTAGAGCACGTTGGGTGGCACGGGATACATGCGGACGTGCATTGTCCTGTTGGAACAGCAAGTTCCCTTGCCGGTCTAGGAATGGTAGAACGATGGGTTCGATGACGGTTTGGATGTACCGTGCACTATTCAGTGTCCCCTCGACGATCACCAGTGGTGTACGGCCAGTGTAGGAGATCGCTCCCCACACCATGATGCCGCGTGTCGGCCCTGTGTGCCTCGGTCGTATGCAGTCCTGATTGTGGCGCTCACCTGCACGGTGCCAAACACGCATACGACCATCATTGGCACCAAGGCAGAAGCGACTCTCATCGCCGAAGACGACACGTCTCCATTCGTCCCTCCATTCACGCCTGTCGCGACACCACTGGAGGCGGGCTGCACGATGTTGGGACGTGAGCGGAAGACGACCTAACGGTGTGCGGGACCGTAGCCCTGCTTCATGGAGACGGTTGCGAATGGTCCTCGCCGATACCCCAGGAGCAACAGTGTCCCTAATTTGCTGGGAAGGGCGGTGCGGTCCCCTACGGCACTGCGTAGGATCCTACGGTCTTGGCGTGCATCCGTGCGTCGCTGCGGTCCGGTCCCAGGTCGACGGGCACGTGCACCTTCCGCCGACCACTGGCGACAACATCGATGTACTGTGGAGACCTCACGCCCCACGTGTTGAGCAATTCGGCGGTACGTCCACCCGGCCTCCCGCATGCCCACTATACGCCCTCGCTCAAAGTCCGTCAACTGCACATACGGTTCACGTCCACGCTGTCGCGGCATGCTACCAGTGTTAAAGACTGCAATGGAGCTCCGTATGCCACGGCAAACTGGCTGACACTGACGGCGGCGGTGCACAAATGCTGCGCAGCTAGCGCCATTCGACGGCCAACACTGCGGTTCCTGGTGTGTCCGCTGTGCCGTGCGTGTGATCATTGCTTGTACAGCCCTCTCGCAGTGTCCGGAGCAAGTATGGTGGGTCTGACACACCGGTGTCAATGTGTTCTTTTTTCCATTTCCAGGAGTGTATATAGCAGTTCATGACAGTCTTACAAATTTCAAAACTCCGCCATCTCTCTCCCCACATCCATCACTGCTGGCGGCTCACCTCCAACTGCGCAACGCTACGCGCTGTTCACATCCAGCTGCCCAACACTACAATGGCAGACAACAATGCAAACTAGCCACAGACTGCACACAGCACAGCCAGTGATTTTCATACAGAGCGCTACGTAACGTTGACAATAAGAAAACATAAACAGCCTATTTACACAATGTCCAGTCACCATGATGTGACCACTGCCTATGTTCGATGTCAGCGAGTAACAACTCGCAGGCATCAGGTAGCAATTCTAGCAATGGAGAGTAATTAAAACGTGTAGGTGGAACGCGGTAAATAGTGCAGTCGTTGTCGTAATGCGGAAATTGAGTGATTTATCTGACGTCCAAAAGGGCATGATCTCTGCTTTTGGGCCAAGGGTGAAAACATTTCCGAAACGGCTAAGTTTGTAAACTATTCGCGTGCCACCGTTCTTCATGCATACAGCGCATGGCTAAATGGTCGTGCCACCGTTGTGCACGTATACGAGGTGCGACAATAAAGTAATGAGACTGATTTTCTTTGCAAGATGTGGCAACCCTGCAGGCTTGCGTAGGCACAATATCTTTGACCTAGGTCTATAAGCTGCTTCTAGTCCACGCGGCACATCGATGCAGCTGCTCAGTCGTGAGTCGTGCTTAGTAAGTTAACACGTGTTTGTGTCTCTCGTCACGGAAGTGGAACCGCATAATATTGCGCAACGGTATGCCATTTCTTTTTGGGTTAAATTGGGTGAAAACGCGACGATAACTTACGGTAGGCTTCAGAAGGCTTTTGGAGAGGAGGTTATGTTAAGGTCTCAAATTTTTCGTTGGCATAAAATGTTTAGTGAAGGCAGAAGGAATGTTGAAGATGAAGACTGCAGCGGACGACCATCAACCTCACAGACGGATGTCAGCATGGCTAGGGTGCGTGAACTCGTACGATCTGATCAAAGATTATCCGTGAAAATGATTGCAGAAGAACTGAATATCAATCGAGAAACGGTTCGTCTGATAATAACTGAATATATTGGTATGAGAAAGATTTGTGCAAAAATGGTCCCCAAAAATCTCGCACCGCAACAGCGAGAAACATGGGAAAATGTGGCAGCCGATCTGTTAGAGCAAATGGAAATCAATCCAGAATTGTTGAGCCGTGTTATCACTGGTGATGAAAGTTGGTTTTTTCAGTACGATCCAGAAACAAAACGCCAAGCTTCGCAATGGTGCTCAAAGGGATCACCCAGACCAAAAAAAGCTCGCATGTCAAAGTCAGAAGTGAAATGCATGCTTGTGTGCTTCTTTAATTCCAAGGGAATTGTTCATAAAGAGTGGGTGCCTCTTGGACAGACAGTTAACCAGTATTACTACAAAGAAATTTTAGAAAGACTTCGTAAAAGAGTTTTTCGTGTCCGTGCCGACATTGCTGATAATTGAATTCTGCATCACGATAATGCACCATCCCATACTGCTCTGTCAGTAAAGCAGTTTTTAACCTCAAAATAAATTTCAGTACTACCACAGCCACCTTATCACCAGAGATCGCTCTGTGCAACTCTTTTCTATTTCCAAGAGTCAAAACGGCGGTCAAGGGACGCCATATTCAAACAACATACGATGTCCAAAAAGCTGTGACGAGGGTCTTGGAGGATATTACAGAAGACGAGTTCCAGAAATGTTACCATCAATGGCAGAAGCGCTGGAAAAAGAGTGTGCAATCAGAAGGGAACTGCTTTGAAAGAGACAACACTAAACTTGACTAAAACGGTAAGCAACATTTTTTTCCACGTCAGTCTCATTACTTTATTGTCGCACCTCGTATAGCGCATTGCTAAATGGTGTTATCCAAACCCGGCGCCGAGACACTTGCGGTGCACCACGGGTCATGGATGACAGGTTGCCGAGATGTGTACGCGCTAATAGACATGCAACTCTTGATCAGCTGACCGCCCAGATAAAAGAAGGGGCTACCAACAGTGTCTACTCAACGACTGTTCAGCAAGTGTTGCTGCATATATGTGCCTTCGCAGCAGACGGCTGGTTCACGCACCCCTGCTGATTGATGTTATCGGCGACGAAGGCTGCGATTTGCAGGCCAGTACACGCAAATGGACGTTCACTGAGTGGCGAAAGGTGGCCTTTTCAGATGAATCCGTTTTGTTCTCCATGGGGCAGCTGGCCGGTGGCGTGTGCGGCGTGAAAGCAAACACCCTGCGACACTCATCATCAGAAGGCCCCTGGTCGGAGAAGGGAGCTTTATGGTCTGACGAACATTTCATGGCATTCCACCGGTGAAGGCATAATGGGTCAAGGATGCGACTTTCCTCGGCCCCACGTTCACTGCAAAGCGCAGCTTGTTTTCCCTCGGCACCATGGCTTACCCCAGCAGGACAGTGCAATGTGTCACTAAGCTCGCACTGTATGTGGTTGGTTCGAAGAGCACCAGGATCAGTTTAACCTAGCGCAACTGGCCACGGCGCTGGAGTGGGCACGTCTACACATTCCTGTCGCTACTGTCCACGACATCATTGAGACTCTTTCTGCACATCTCTTAGCGGGCAGCCGGCCGGTGTGGCCGAGCGCTTCTAGGCGCTTCAGTCCGGAACCGCGCGACCGCTACGGTCGCAGGTTCGAATCCTACCTCGGGCATGGATGTGTGTGACGTCCTTAGGTTAGTTAGGTTTAAGTAGTTCTAAGTTCTAGGGGACTGATGACTTCAGATGTTAAGTCCCATAGTGCTCAGAGCCATCTGAACAATTTTAGCGGGCAACGTTTGCAAAACGTTGTTATTCTGGCGTCTAACAGGTGGTCGCAGTAATGTGACTTGACAGTGTGTTTGCATACATCAGAAAATTGGGCACAATGTCCGCTATAGCCTAGCGAAAGCCGCACATACATATATTTACTGGATGGGCTGTCTTAGCTTCCTGACCCGCGCAGCACAGGGTAACATACGATTTAACAGATAAGCAGATGCACTGAACTCTCACTCATTAGTAACTGTTGCTCACTGCTCAACGTACTTACGAGACAATTGATGTAAAGTACAGTCTCTGTTAAGTGCAAGCCAGCAGTATAAACTGATCGTGTTTATCACGTATACACAATTTTCTAACCCTGCATATTCAAACAAGAAGTTTACAGCTATTGTTGTAATGGGATTCTTTTTTGCGAAAAGAATTCTTTTTCTCAAGGTCTGCACTCAATTTTAGCCACAACTTGTATTCGAAAAAATAGGATAA
Source organism: Schistocerca americana (assembly GCF_021461395.2). NCBI lineage: Eukaryota > Metazoa > Arthropoda > Insecta > Orthoptera > Acrididae > Schistocerca > Schistocerca americana. Next base: position 425,510,850 of record NC_060122.1, read on the forward strand.
ACGTCTTCATACTTCGGTTATAAACATATCGATCCATATTTAGCAAAGAAACACAACCGCTCGCTCGACGAAGGATCTCTACCTAAGGATGGGAAAGTTGCACGGGTCTCACCAATACTCAAGAAAGGAAACAAGATTTATACTCTGAATTACAGACCGATATCGATAACGTCGATTTACAGTAGGATTCTGGCACATATACTGTGTTCAGAATTTATGAGTTACCTCGAAGGGAACTATCTACTGACATGTAGTCCACCACGGATGCAGAAAACATCGTTCGTGTAAAGCACAGTTGGGGCTTTTTTCATACAAAGTAATGAGTGCTATAGGCAGAGGATCTGAAAACTGATGACATATTTGTAGGTTTCCTGGAGGCTTTAGACAGTGTTCCTCAAAAGCGGCTTCCAGTTAGATTACGTGCAGTTGTACCACTAGATTTGTGATTTCCTGTCAGAAAGGACGTAACTCGTAATAATCGAAGGAAACTCATCATTAAAACGGAAGTGAAATCTGGCGTTCCCGGAGGGAATATTACAGGCTGTCTGTTGGTCCTGATCCTAGTAGGCGATCTGAGTCGCTCTTAGATTCCTAGCATATGATGCTCTCGTTTATCGTTTAGAACAGTCATCAGAAGATCAAAACGAATTCAAAATCATTTTGACAAAATATCTTTATGGTGCGAAAAGTGGCAACTGACCCTTAACAATAAAAAGTGTGAAGTCGTGTACGTAAGTACTAAAAGAATTCGTTAAATTTCGGTTACACGATAAATAACACAAATTTAAAGACTGTCAATACACCCGAATACCTAGGGATTGCAATTACGAACAGTTTATATTGGAACGGTCACACAGATAATATTGTGGGGGAGGCAATCCAAAAACTGCATTTTCTTGGCACAACAGTTTGAAGATGCAGCAGATCCACTAAAGAGACTATCTACGTTACGCCTGTCCGTGCTCTTCTGGAGTAGTGCAGTTGCTGTGTGGTATCCTTACCGGATACGATTCACGGTGGACGTCCAAAAAGTTCAAAGAAGGGCAGCTCGTTTTTTACTATTACGATAAAGAGGAGAGAGCGTCACGTATATGATATACGATTTGCAGTGACAATCATTAAAACAAAGGACAAAGGTTTTTCACGAAATTTGAGTTACCTATATCCTCCTACGAATGCAAAAATGTGTTGCTGATGCTCACTTACATAGTGAGAAATGGTCATCGTAATAAAATAAGAGAAATCAGAGTTTGCACGCTAAGATGTAACTGTTCGTTTTCCCCTGTGTTAGTCGAGAGTGAGACGGTTAAGCAACAGTCTGAGTGTGGTTTAGTGTAAATTGGGTCCTGCCTTCCCCGTAGTCATGAGAATTAATGAATTCTCTCGTAGGAATTCACGAATTCGTGCGTCCATTCACGCTGTAGCTGCTGGTTGGGCTTTGGTGCGAGCTGCTGGCGACACGCGCGGCGCTGCTGTGGCCTGTCAAACCAGCGGCGCTTTGTCCAATTCAAGCACTCACTGCCTGACATTTTTCACTCCCAGCTGAAGCGTGTGTTTATTCGGTCGCCCCAGAAAGGCGATTGTGTCTATCGCTCTTCACTCAGCAGTGGCCGGCTGTGGAGCGTGGCCACAGTAATAGCTGTACTGAAGGGTCGGCCGACTGCCTCCAGCATGAAACCTTTATGCCAAAGAGTCAGCTATGATTATCTTCTGTCAGCCCTTTATTCATTTTAAACAGCTGAGTAACTCAGTGGAGTTAACGGCCGTCACGCAGCGGATACACCGGCTGCAGTCATAAAAAAATGGTTCAAATTGCTCTAAGCACTATGGGACTTGACATCTGAGGTCATCATTTCCCTACACTTAGAACTACTTAAACCTAACTAACATAAGGACATCACACACGTCAATGCCCGAGGCAGGATTCGAACCTGCGACCGTAGCAGCAGCGCGGAACCGGACAGAAGCGCCTAGAACCGCTCGGCCACAGCGGCCGGCGTTCCAGTCGTATTGCTGAAGTTAAGCACCGTCGGGCGCGGCTAGTACTTCGGTGGGTGACCGTCCGATTATACCGCACGCGGTTCACAATTTTTCCTTTGCCTGAAGGCAGAGGGGATAGGAGGGGTCCTGATGACCAATCTTTGCGCCAGTGTCTTGGATCAAGTCCCAAATCTTTCCGCAGTGCCACGTGAAGTGAGGGCTCGCGACACTGTTAATAGTGATCCCTAAGCTGGATAGGGACGTTAAGCTCCCCGGCCCCCCTTGTGCTATTAGAGAGAAGTAGCCTATGTGCCGGCACCGGGTTTCGCTCTCTCCTTTCTCTCACCATCGTTCAAAACACACACACACACACACACACACACACACACACACACACACACACACGAAAGTCCCACATACGGTGTTTACATTGGTTTATACACAACAATTAAATCTACATGTACATCTACATGGATACTCTGCAAATCACATTTAAGTGCCTGACTGAGTGTTCATCGAACGACCTTCACAATCCTCTATTATTCCAATCTCATATAGCGCGCGGAAAGAATGAACACCTATATCTTTCAGTAAGGTCTCTGATTTCCCTTATTTTATCGTGGTGATCGTTCCTCCCCATGTAGGTCGGCGTGAACAAAGTATTTTCGCATTCGGAGGAGAAAATCGGTGGTCGGAATTTCGTGAGGAGATTCCATCGCAACGAAAAACGCCTTTCTTTTAATAATTTCCAGCCAAAATCCTGTATCATTTCTGCGACACTCTCTCCCATATTTCGGCATAATACAAAGCGTGCTACCTTTCTTTGAACTTTTTCGATGTACTTCGTCAGTCATATCTGGTAAGGATCCCATACTGCGCAGCAGTATTCTAAAAGAGGACGGACAAGTGTAGTGTAGGCAGTCTGCTTAGTAGGTCTGTTACATTTTATAAGTGTCCTGCAAATAAAACGCAGTCTTTAGTTCCCGGCAGGGTCAGGGATTTTCTCTGCCTCGTGATGACTGGGTGTTGTGTGATGTCATTAGGTTAGTTAGGTTTAAGTAGTTCTAAGTTCTAGGGGACTGATGACCATAGATGTTAAGTCCCATAGTGCTCAGAGCCATTTGAACCATTTGAGCAATCTTTAGTTAGCCTTCCCCACAACATTTTCTGTGTGTTCCTTCCAGTTTAAGTTGTTCGTAATTGTGATCACGATGGATTCAGCTGCTAAAAAGTGATATATACATGTCTATACAATAACACATCACGCGTTGCAAGTAGTGTTTTCACACTGATAGGAAGGTGTTGTCCACTAAGAACGAAGCACTGCAGCAATCCTTTGGTAGCGCGGTATCGCAGTGGGCAGCCGAGAATAATGTGGTCCATGTCCTCCCCGGTGCCACAGTCAAATAGGGCTGAGTCAGTTAGCTGTCGCCGACAGACGAGCGGTCGGAACCGCCCATGGTTAGAGACGATGCGGAACATGTTGATCAGAAACTTTCTGTGGAACATACCGAGAGATCATCACGTTACAGGGATACGTGGTGGTATCGCTATATAAGGCTTCCCCCAAAGTTGTTACGATAGGCGCAACTTATTGTTGCACAAAGGTTGGATTGTTGTGGAGGAGGAGACCAGACAGCAAGGTCATCGGTCCTATCGGATTGGGGAAGGAAGTCGGCCGTGCCCTTTCAAAGGAACCATCCCGGCATTTGCCTGGAGCGATTTAGGGAAATCACGGAAAACCTAAATCAGGATTGCCGGACGCGGGATTGAGCCGTCATCCTCCCGAATGCGAGTTCAGTGTGCTAACCACTGTGTTGCACAAGGTTTGGATGTGCTGCAAGGAACATGTTAGTACTTCCTTGTCCCATAGTGGATGAGATTCTTAGCAAGAGAGTCGACAATTTCATTGCCTCTGATACCATGATCACCCTTTACCCACAGCATAGTGATTTTCCTGTTAAGACTGTCTCGTGGTGCAGTACAGTCTGTGATCTGGTACTCTAAATAATTGTTGGTACTGCCAAAGACATGATTCCGTATGAGTAGCAATGCTGATCACGACTCTCGGAATAATGATCGTATATCTAAGCTGTCAGCATATCTAAGGCCCTTCAGTATTGGGGTGAGCCCCGCTGTGAGTGCCGAGGCTTCCGGAGGGAGCTGTAACTGGGCACTGTGGTGCGTCTCTTCGTCATAATATGCGATTCCAACGCAATCTGAAAAAAGTGGAGCATCTATGCAGAGACGGCGCTCGTGACCTCAACCACTTAAAAATACCTTTAGCAGATGCGGGCTCATATTAGGTTCCGCTTATGGTGTGTGCACTCGAATGGGTAAATCTGTCATCGTATTCCTGTAATTTGTCATAAAACACGGATGATGCAAAACTGTTGCGACTCGGTGACGCATTGGCGAAATATCATAAAAGATGTATTGTGACGAAAGTTAATTTATAAATATCTAATGTTAACGCTACCGTACCCTTGTACACGCAACGACCGACTCACCTGCAGTTTTTTCTGCACCGTGTGCGCTACAAGGGGGCGGTTACTCACAACAGTCTAGTATTTCCCTGACAGGTGGATACTAGCGTACGACGGCCGGACAATGGCGCTAGCTAGCCGTAGTCCCTAAGTGGCGGCTCTCGGTGCGCCGGCAGCGGCGTGCGGCGTCTCCGTTTTCATCGGCCATGACGAGCCCGCGCGCCAACAAATCATAGCCGCTCTAAATTACACCTGCTGGCCGGCCCTGCTAGCTGCTCGCCGCTCGCCGCTACTGCCGCGCCTACGCTGCACGCGCAGCGCCACCTGCGCCGCCGCGCCACTGGGCCAGCCGCATCTGCTTCCGGCGAACACCCAGTCCCAGTCCCACCACCTCGGCGCTCTCTCTCTCTCTTCCCCCCCCCCCCTCTCTCTCTCACTCTCACCCTCACCACTTTGTTGGGCGTGGGCCCACAGTTGCTGGAATAGCTATACAAATAAAAAGTTTGTTGCATAACCTCGTTTTCAATCGGACTAATATCATAAAATTCAAGATCCCAATCCACCATTTACTGCCCACTCTTTTGGCTACAAGACGCTATTTTCGACAAAATTCTGTTCAATGCGATGACCTTAGGCTACCTTTCTGGGAGGGCCTGTATATCCGCTTGGTACCAGTCTAATGGTCGACGCCGGAGCCAACGTCTTGCTGCAACAATAATCTCCCCATCATTCACGTACTGCTTCCCGCGTAGTGCATCTTCAAAAATGGTTCAAATGGCTCTGAACACTATGGGACTTCTGTGGTCATCAGTCCCCTAGAACTGAGAGCTACTTAAACCTAACTAACCTAACGACATCACACACATCCATGCCCGAGGCAGGATTCGAACCTGCGACCGTAGCGGTCGCTCGGTTCCAGACTGTAGCGCCTAGAACCGCACGGCCACTCCGGCCAGCCCGTAGTGCATCTCTCATTGCGCAAAACAGAGGAATGGTGCGAGATCCGGGCTGTAGGGTGGATGAGGAAGAGCAGTCCAATGATGTTTTGTGAGCTCCTCTAGAGTGCGCCGTCATTCTGAAGGAGAAGCTCGTTTGCAGTTTCGTGGTGACAAATGTGCAATAGTCGTTTCTTCAATTCTTGCGGGTAATGCAACACACTTCTGAGTTCATCATTGAAGCATAAGGGAGAACATCAAACAGAATAGCCCCTGCAGGGTCCCAGAAGACTGTTACTATGGCTTTACCGCCGCAGGGTACGGTTTTGAACTCTTTTTTTTTTTTTTCGGAAGAGAGGTGGCGTGACGCCACTCCATGGATTGCCGTTTTGTTTCCGGTTCGAAATGACAAAACCATGTTTCATCGTCAGTCTTGATGTTCGACAATCAATTGCCACGATCAGCCTCACAACGAACAGGTGTGGGTCAAATGGTTCAAATAGCTCTGAGCACTATGGGACTTAACTGCTGAGGTCATCAGTCCCCTAGAACTTACAACCACTTAACTAACCTAAGGACATCACACAAACCCATGCCCGAGGCAGGATTCGAACCTGCGACGGTAGCGATCGCGCGGTTCCAGACGGTATCACCTAGAACCGCTCGACCACATCGGCCGGCTAACGAGCAGGTAATTCCAAACATAAATGTTGCTCTCTATGGTACTCAGTTAGACGAGGGGAACCCGCGGGCACACTCCTTTGAGTACCCCAAATGGTGAACGAGTGTGTCGGCAGTACCAATAGAGACGTGCACGTGTGCAGCGAGGTGTTTGCTTGTGATCGTCGATCACCTCGAATGAGAGTGTCCACACGTACAACCATTGCAGGAATCACAGCTTTGTGCGACCGGCAGGCACGTGGGAGATCGGACAGGTTTGCTCGACATTGTGGCGATAATGACAGACGCCTTGGCCAACGACTCGACGTGCTTTTGTTCGCGGTCAGATTTCCGTAAACAGTCTGCAAACGCCTATGAATGTCTGCGATGCTCTGGTTTTCCGTCAAAACGAAATCAATGACAGCTCTCTGCTTGAAACGCACCACCGTTACGGATGACCTATTAAACGATACTGTTGTAACTTCGACACTATATGGGCTGAAGCGAGAGTATTCCACGATGTACCACACTAAATTCTGCATTTATCAGTCGAAACTGGCCGGAAAAAATTTGTTGCATTACTTCTTGAACGCCTCTCGTAGATCTGTGCACTAATTACGGATACATTGCACTGGACTTAGGTTTTTAGTCGTAAGGGACCATCGCTGGAGTTGAATCCTTCACCTGCCAACAGTAACTTCAAGAGCATAAACCAGGGGTCGTTCAAGTTCACCAGTCATAAGAAACTACCAAATTTCCTCGCAAGGATTAACCATAATATACCGTAGATCCATCGAGCAAACATCTATGGCCAGTGGTTCGAAGAAAGTACAGGTCACAATCGCCTCTAAGAAAGATAGCGGAAGTGATCCGCAAAACTACCTTCCAGTTTCATTGACCGCCCGTCTATACTGTAGAATCTTAGAACATATTATGTGTTCAATCATAATGAGGTATCTACATCTATTCGCTGCAAACCACTGTGAAATGCAGGGCAGAGGGTACGTCCCATTGTACCGGTCATCAGGGCTTTCCCGTTCGATTCACATACGGAGCGCGGGAAGAATCTTTGCTTAAACGCCTCTGTGCAGGGTTGTAATGAGTCTAATCTTGTTTTTACGGACTCTCCACATCAACAAACGTAGCAAAAAAATGTTCCAATGTGTGTGAATTCTAAGGGACCAAACTGCTTAGGTCATCGGTCCTTACACTTACACAATAGTTAAACTAACTTACACTAATTTATGTTAAGAACAACACACACACACATGCCCGAGCGAGGACTCGAACCTCCGGCGGGAGGGGCCGCGCAGTCCGTGACATGACGCCCAAACCGCGCGACCACTCCGCGCGGCAACAAACGTAGCGCATTGCGCATGAACAGGCAGGAAGTCCCATTACTGTATGATTACACGACTGCAGAAAAATCACTAGAAGTAGTAGCATCCGGAAAATACAGTGTCAGTCTAAAATGTTTCGAGATTGGATTATAAAAAACAGAAAAGATAGCGGCTTTAATTATTTAGATATTCTATACAGTCTCGCCATACCTGAGTACGACCCACATAACATTCGTACAGGCATGTGAAACTGTCAGAGAAGTCCTCCTTTGGGATGTTGCTCGACTCCTGCGCCACATTCGCTTGAATGTCGGTGGTTACTAAAGCGCTGACTCTTCAAACGATTGTCTCTACTTCGTCGTTTCGTGGTAGTTTCCTATCGACAACACGAAGTGTCGTCATCCGTGCTGACTTTTTTTTTTTCAGAAAAAGAGTTTTTCATTGCAAACAAGTTGAGGAAAGCGTCCACATGTAGCTGTTTTTCTTCGGGCGTCGAGGTGTGCGAGACCAACTTCGCACACACTTTTTTCTCCTTCAAAACATTCTGGAGAATCTCTTGAACACTTTACTTAGACATCTTGATCCATTGCGATTCGTGACAACAACGTTGAAATACTGCAACACCACATTTACTTCCAGAATGAGATTTTCACTCTGCAGCGGAGTGTGCGCTGATATGAAACTTCCTGGCAGATTAAAACTGCGTGCCCGACCGAGACTCGAACTCGGGACCTTTGCCTTTCGCGGGCAAGTGCTCTACCATCTGAGCTACCGAAGCACGACTCACGCCCGGTACTCACAGCTTTACTTCTGCCAGTATCTCGTCTCCTACCTTCCAAACTTTACAGAAGCTCTCCTGCGAACCTTGCAGAACTAGCACTCCTGAAAGAAAGGATACTGCGGAGACATGGCTTAGCCACAGCCTGGGGGAGGTTTCCAGAATGAGATTTTCACTCTGCAGCGGAGTGTTGGAAGGTAGGAGACGAGATACTGGCAGAAGTAAAGCTGTGAGTACCGGGCGTGAGTCGTGCTTCGGTAGCTCAGATGGTAGAGCACTTGTCCGCGAAAGGCAAAGGTCCCGAGTTCGAGTCTCGGTCGGGCACGCAGTTTTAATCTGCCAGGAAGTTTCACCACATTTACTATTTACCACTGCCTGCTCACAGCTGACCGCTTGAATGCCGATCTGTTTTTTACAGTTGGTAGTTCAAGCTGTCACCGTAGATACTGTGCTAGCGTTGTTTAAACACCAGGGAAAAATCAGTCTCGGAAGTTTTTGGACGGACGATGTATCTAGGAGTACGTCCATGGAGCACTTTAAGTGGAGCGACAGCATAAAACAAATCGCAAGCAGATGCCAGTCTGAGATTTACTCGAGGAACCCTCAGGAAGTGTAGGAACAAGCGAAATATCGACTTACTACTTGCTGGCTTTCGGCTCGGGAGCCGATGATTCGTCAGTCTGCAGGAATCCCCCACTCGTTCTAAACTTCCAGAAATGACTCAGTTGAGCCAGTCGTATAAGGGGCTTACAGTGTAACTGGCCACGCTTTCACAATTTTGCTCTGGTCACCACGTTGGTGCGGGCGTGGAGGGGCCCCAACTCTTTTACCCGAGTACGCCAGTTCGTCCTTGATGAACTGACTTAGCCACCGCGTAGGAATTCTTCCTCCCTGTTACGTGGTCACGCTGTCCTGGTTTTATGTCCCCCTGCAGAGCCGTAGCAGCACCGTCGGATTCTCAAAGAGCAATACCACTGTCTATGTTTCACGTAATGAAGCAGGAAGAAGTTTTTTTGTGCAAATATTTTTTACATATGATGTCATTATGGTACGTTTATTTATGAAGCACTGTAAAATGAAATTATTCAATCTGATTATAAGCTAACAATTAACGGTACGACGTTTATTTATGAAGCACTGTAAAATGAAATTATTCAATCTGATTATAAGCTTACAATTAACGGTACAAGAGCATGGTGTATCGCATGACTTGATTGAAAGGGATGCTAGCGACGATTGCCAACTGTGGCGCGCATTCTGTAACTTGAGTGTAAAATTGGTATAGTTCGTTTAAGATCGTACGTCTTCGATTATGCCAAAGATATTCATTTATTAATTAATAGGCCGGCCGGAGTGGCCGTGCGGTTCTAGGCGCTACAGTCTGGAACCGCGAGACTGCTACGGTCGCAGGTTCAAAAAAATGGTTCAAATGGCTCTGAGCACTATGGGACTCAACTGCTGAGGTCATTAGTCCCCTAGAACTTAGAACTAGTTAAACCTAACTAATCTAAGGACATCACAAACATCCATGCCCGAGGCAGGATTCGAACCTGCGACCGTAGCGGTCTTGCGGTTCCAGACTGCAGCGCCTTTAACCGCACGGCCACTTCGGCCGGCGGTCGCAGGTTCGAATCCTGCCTCGGGCATGGATGTGTGTGATGTCCTTAGGTTAGTTAGGTTTAAGTAGTTCTAAGTTCTAGGGGACTGATGACCTCAGATGTTGAGTCCCATAGTGCTCAGAGCCATTTGAACCATTAATTAATAACACCGTTTAATAACATTGTAAAATTACTGAAAGATACTATTTATGACCCGTAGACTCCTCCTAATTTCCGAGTGGCAAAAGACAACTATTGTTAGAAAATATTTATTAATAACAATTACTTCATTCGCGTCAGAATAAATACGCTTTTCCTACGTATCTCTTCGCTGACGTCACGAGCGATTTCTGCATCGGCACATCCCACTGGCTCCGAAAGCGCCAAATGGCCAACCGCCTCTGCTAGCCTGCTTGGGAACCTACCGCTCGCTCCCTACTCCGTACGTACTGCAGCACTGATACATTCAATTCACGTATGTGAAATGACAAAACTGGAAATAGAGTAAAATGCACTCTTATCTGCAAACAAGGGGTACGTTCCAAGACTGAGTTACTGGCATTGTCAAAGATTCGGCCTCCATTGTTGCTGGCAGACAGTAGTCGAGCCTGCGGCCAAAGGTTATATGTACTTGCGGCGCCAACATCTGAGTCATTAACGCAGTACTTCTCCCAGTGTTACCTGCAACGGTCGTTCGCCGCAGCGCGGTAATCTGGGATGCGTTTATCCTGAAGCTTCCTTCTTTCTTGTCAAAGCTATTGTCATGCTTATGAAAGTCAGTGGCTTCCCTGAACAAACGGGAGTCGTAGCTCTCCTCCACAGCGAGAACCTCTGTGCCGCCACATTTTATTCCGTGTTTATTGTGTGGGATGACGTGAGGAGCTTCAGCAGATACCTTTGCACATCATCCATTGCGCTGGAGTTTACAGCAGCCGAGTGTTGAGCCCCAATATGGCTTAATAGCTGCCACACCAACCTGATCGACGTCCAGTTGAACCACACTAATGGGGTTAATAACTGGAACAATCCGACCAACACCCTTTCATTGGCTTCCTTTGCTGATCAACTTCTATTCACCCGCAGACGCTAGGCCTTGCTTAGGGAATACTGCAAGCTACAGGAGAACCAGGAATTTACCCATACAGGGAGGCATACAAAGTCTACTACGAAATAGACTCTATTCAAGAAATCCACAATTGCGGCAAGCATAACAGCCAGATGCCAGTAATATCGAGGTGAGGGACCTATGGCGTCAGAACTGTCAACTTATTAAAAATCCTGAAGAGCGTGAGTGATTTCCAAATTATAGCTTTTATACAGCAGGCACAGAACTCGACAGGAAGCTATATGTCAAACTGAGCATTTCTCGCACTCGGGATGATCGATGCGCAGACTCACTTTACAAATGGGGTGCTACGGAGTCTCCGGTTTGTGACTGTGAGTCTCCGAACCAGACAATCATGCCCCTTGCGTTTATATCAGGGGAGTTGGAGCGATTTCATCAAAGCTGACGATACAGCTCTTACATGGATTAGGAATTTACTGAGATTTAGTTTGTTTTATATGCAGTTTTGTCTTTCTGTATTCTTGTTACGTGCATTTACTAACGTTATGTACCTGTATTTTTACAATGTATGTGAGCCATACGAATAAATAAAAAAAAGCAAATTCCGTGATCCGGCCTCACACAGCAAGTGCTACGTCACTGCCGGCTTCTCCACCTGTCTCAGGCTGCAGTGCCGTTTACGTTCAAAGATCCTGGTGTTGCTGGATCGTCCTGTTATTCCGACACAGACTTTTCCGCATTTATGCGGTATACTCCCAACACGTTTCCTTTTATCGTTTACCCATCTAATACACACCCTGATCTTTGATCGGTTTGCTTGTGAAATATACAGCAAGCAGATTCTGTTCATCTCTCTGACGATATATGGCAGGAAGTTCGTACATAACACTTCTGCTGCTGATGAGTTACTTCGCCGGGTGCTACGTTTAGTGATACTTTATATGGGTCTAGTGGAGTGCCCGTTACATCTCGACACATTCCAGGTGTTACATCTCGACACATTCCAGGTGTTACACCTCGTGTTCGAGGTACTGCGGCTAACATATTCGGCCTAAGCGCGCTAGGAGCGTGATAATCATTCCTCTTCTCTGGCGCTGATTTTAAAAGTGTGTGCTGGTATCGGTTCGTGTACATCCGTTTTCGATTTACGCTGTGTCCCATGTTCTCAGTATTTCTTGTAACCGGCGCATCTACAAAGGGTAGCTGTTGATCCTCGTCTACCTCCACAGTAAATTTAATATTTGCAAGGAGACTGTTCAGATGTTATGCAATCACAGTGTTTCTCTCGTCCTGGCGCCACTCGTGCTGGTGAAACGTTAGCAAAGTCATGACACAAGTATCGGCCGAAGATCCCGACACGAAAACCAATAGGCAATATGGTAACAAATGGCCACGAATTCCTCAACAGTTCTGGAAACGAAATACTGTGCACCAAAATATGTGTATTCCACTATGATGCCTCAACTACCATAGAGAAGGGGCAATAGTTTAGCTTCACGAATGGAGTAACGTGACAGGCTACCATGAGTAACAGTTTCATGTAGTGTGCTAGCAAAGATGTGTACCGCGGTGTACAGTGTGATTACGTTCAGCTGCAAAAACATAGTACGCAAAGTCTAGGCACACAGTAAGTCACCACACCGGATCCATCAGGATGAGCCAAGCAAAGTAAGTATGAAAACAATCCTGCATTCAGCTGCATGTCATTTATGAGCCTTTGAAACAGCATTTTCGTGCTACCAATAAGTTGGTGGCGACAAGTAACAGTTGGTAAAAATGTTAGAGTTAATCCCTTTTTAGAAGCACTAGGGTTCAAATATTAGTGCAGCCGATGTGACACAGATAGTTTCTGAATGACATGGTGGATGCTGAGATGGTTCATTTTACTAAACCATGTCTACTTCTTGGTAAATCATTAAAGTAACATTATAATTTTTCGTTTAGGGCCTATCGATGGTAGTCAGGTGCTGCTGGTTACAAGTAATACGTGCTAGACAATCACGGATATATGTACATATATAACGCTCCTACCGTCAAGAGTTTCTACGTCTTTGAATGACACGCACCATTAGTAAATACTGGATGATTGCTATTCACGAAACGATGTCAACGATATATTCGCTCCCGTCTTGACGTTAATTGTCAGGAAACACAACTTTCTGCCTAATCCGGTTGTCTGGACAATAAGGGGGATTTATTTATTTATTTACTAACTGAGTACCCGGCAGGCATGTATTCATTTCAATTATGCTAGTGCATCTCGTTCATTCACCCCTCTCCGTCCATCTCCCACCCCTCCCTATGTCCATCTCCTACTCTGTCATCTCTTTGTTGTCTCTCTCTGAGCACCCCCCCCCCTCTCCCTGTACATCTCCTCCCCTTCCCTTTCTCTGTACATCTCCTCTTCCCCCATCCCCCCCCCCCCTCTCCCAATGTCGAACAGTGATATAATTTTGAAGGTACATTCAGCGGCATATTGTAGATGCTGTCTGCTAAATGTGGTACGAATACACTTAGTAGCACAGAAGTAATAATTTTAAACGTCATGACGTCATTCCTGATGTGGCAGTTTTACTGCATTAAAAGAGAAAATGTTGAAAGCGATGAACATTTTTTGTCTCCTCGTTTTGTGAAGGTTGTAAGCGAGAAAATTTTCATAAAGATTTGAAATAGTATGTAAAGTTTGCTGCAAGTCACATAGCGCCTTCGAACTCAAATACCGGAAAGCGTGCATAATAGTTATGTATCATGCAACATGTATATTACGCTACAAATAGTGTGGGAATACAGATTAAACACATTGAAGATTGTATAAGCATTGAATTCGTTGATTTGAATCGTATCATATATCAGTTAATAAAAGGCAGAGAGTAGGGTTTAACATCGACAACGAGGTCATTAGAACCGGAACAGAAGCTCGAATCGGACAAGAGCGAGGAAGGACACGGCAGTGTTGGTCGTTCTCAGAGAAACTATCCCTTCATTCGCCTCAAGCGTTTTCTGGACGCACGAACCTGATTTTTAGAACCCCGCTCCTTATTAGTATGATTTCAGTGGCTGAGCCACTACACCACTTTGCACAGTTCCAGAGATGTAAAAGTAAATTTAAATACTACCATGAATTAGGTGAATTTTCCTGAGTCCACCACAAGTGAACACCTCCCTCAAAGAAGGTGTAAAACAGTTTCATAATTTTTCAGGAACAAAAAATAATTGTTGTTTTTCTTTGGTACTATTTATTTGCATGTTCGATAGTGTATGGTCAAGTGATTATAGAATAGCAACATGTATTTAGCATGAAACTTACTGGCTGATTAAAACTGTGTGCCGGACCAAGAATGGAACTCGGGACCTCTGCCTTCCGCGGGCAAGTACAACTGGGTAGCTCAGTTGGTTTAGTCCGCCCCTGGTAGCTGAGTGGTCAGCGTGACGGAATGTCATACCTAACGGCCCGGGTTCGATTCCCGGCTGGGTCGGATATTTTCTCCGCTCAGGGACTGGGTGTTGTGTTTCACCCAGGAGGCCCGGGTTCGATTCTCGTTACCGGAACGGAATTTTTGCCGGCACGGTAGCTCAGGGTGTTCGGTCAGATGATTAACTGCCCTCTGTAATAATTAAAAAAACTGGGTGAATGGATCAACGATGAACTTTAACGGATATCAGGGGACGTCCGCCCTGAAGCCCCGAACAAATGCAACGAACAATCACGAACACAATGAGCCGGCACGGTAACTCAGCGTGTTCGGTCAGAGGGTTAGCTGCCCTCTCAAAACTGAGTTAATATATCAACGACGAACTGAAACGGGTGTCTTGCGACGTCCGCACCGAGCAGATGCAACGACCGCAAACGAACAAAATGAGGCTAAAAAAAAAAAAGAGAAGTTGGTAGAGCACTTGCTCGCGAAAGGCAAAAGTCCCGAGTTCGACACTCGGTCCGGCACACTGTTTTCTGCCAGGAAGTTTCATACCAGCGCACACTCCGCTGCAGAGTGAAAATCTCATTATGTATTTAGCAAATCTCACAATACTTAAAAAGTTATCTTAACTATAACATTGCATATCGTGTAAAAGTACGTTGTGAAATAAAGTTCTATGTAAAAAAAATATATATATTAATGTTGGGACACAATGGCAGAAATAATGGAAAGTATTCACAAAATATATTTTTTGGCATACTGAAAGAGTACTGTGTATTTACTTAATTAACCTCCAAAAAAAAGTCTAGTTCGAAATAAGACGAGAAACAATAACTAAGAAAAAACCTAAACAGAGGATAAATAAATTTAACTTTTTAGTCAGAAGGTAAGTTCATACAAAATTTCCTGTATTGCACATAAATTTTACACGCGCGCGCGCGCGCGCACACACACACACACACACACACACACACACACACACACAAATCAATCCAGCAAGGCCCTCATTTTGCCTGCCAATAGAGGAAAAAGCTACAACGAACCCACCATACGAACACCAACAATTTTCCCACGACCTAATTCATTTTTCTCCGATATAACGCACTCACAACTATGCAAAACACTGTTCTGACCACGGCTGACACTTGCAGCGTACTGAGGAGATTACACAACCACTGCACACGTATAGGGATATTAACTTGAGGTTGATTGTTTTTAGTAGAGAATGATATGCTCAACGTTGAATGACATTATAATAAGACGCAGACACACTGTATTTGGATCATCTGCATTGATATTCAGCAGTGTAACTAGTCATTTTCGGATTTGGGCCAGAATTCATAATTATTTCGAGAACATTGACAGCAACAATCTCATTCTGGCTCATTACCCCTGTAACGAAAGATGTACCTAAAAAAGCTTCAGATATTATTATTATCATAGATAATAAAAACATTAATTACCTTCTTCTTTCTGGTTAACGCAAAAGTACAGTCCCAAGACAGAAAGCTATGCCCCGAAACAAACTTACGGTCTACTGTTATAAAATATCCTGTCAGAACAAGGTAGTTGTATAAAAGTATCGTTGTCCAGTTGTAGTTTTGCCGAGACCAAGAAAATAATGCTAGCGTACTGTTTTACGTTATAATGATATACAACGTTCATATACATTTTTTTTTTTCAGGCACGTCTTTACCATCTGTAGAAATACAAGATTTTCCATTGTACCTCCTACTTTTCTTGGCATTCTGCTTCCAATTAGACGGATCTCTTTTCTATTCTATGCTTTTACTTAATGATACAATACCGCTTGAAATACAACGTTCTTCCAGGATGACCAGCTTCAAAATTAGAACTTGTGAACAGGAAGAAAGACATCTGTTGCTATGGTAGCATCTCTCGTGTGATGTACCACTTTGTTCCAGAGAAAATTCAGCTTTGCCAAAAATGTGAGGAACGGCCTTCTTTTATGGAGGTCTTCAAGTCATTCAGGAGACGACGCAGAAGTTCCTGAATTGTTTTACAGGCGATTAATCAGCGCTAAGAATGCGTGGCTCAGTTGCAGCCTCTGACGGCAACGAGGCGAGTACGGGGCGAGTGCCTGCCAGCCATACCGCCGTGCAGAGGGAGCTGAGCGCTCAGTCTCGGTCATTTTGATGTGCCCAGCGCTCGTTAGCGCTTTACGATGCCAGGGGGGCGTTTTACGCCGCCGTGACCTCACTCGTGGGCTAATTACGAGCTGTAAAGAAGCACTACAACGGTTTCTCGATGCAGTTTTGTAGTTTTCCGTACTGAATAACACTGTTGCAGTTTATCTTCAGTATATTAGTCCTCACTGCACGGTGTTCCCTGCAGCATGCCTCGCGAAATCTAAACGAAGTTCTAGAACATGACAAGTCTCTTGAAAGTAACTAGCATCGCACCGATTTTATTAACTCTCATAAAGGCAAGAATGAAACAGAGTGCCCTACAGCTTTTGGTAGTTTTACCGACTGAAGCAATAGTAATTGAAGATAATATTTTTTCATTCCGACAACGAAAAGAATATTATTGTGAACGCTTATGGCTCCCGCCTAACTCTCCGTCTTGATCAGATGATGTCCTTGCAGTACACTTAGACTGGATGTACGTAAACTCCACTCAGTGAAATTTGCACCCAGACAAAAGTCTGTGAAGTATGTGCCCAGTGTTTCCGGAAACTGGTTGCTCACTAACTGCACCCCGAGTCCAAGCTTCCTCCTCCCTACACCTGCAGTGCGGTTCTGTGCGGCTCGTCCGAGCTGCGATGACGCCGCCGTTCAAGTTGTCAACTAAACAAACGGTCCTACTGCAGGAAGATGATAAAGAGTGCCACCAATAGCCTACATAACGTTCTGCTATATTCCTTTTTTCTTTTTTGTTACGTAAGTTACGATGATTACTGTTTTCCTAAGGTATATCTTACTCAGTATACAATCTTCCACATAAAATAACGACAATGGTATGCAGAGTTATCCGGGAGCACAGTATTGCCCCTACATAATACCTGCACCACTGCAAAGATGAATGATACAGATATTGGCGCCCAGATGCTGAAAAACAGGTGAAATCGCTAAAATTTAACAAAGCTTCAGGACTCGCTGGAATCCTTATCAGATTCTGTACCAGGTTTCCGTCTGAACTAGCCCATCTGCCTATTTTTAATGATAGTCTATCATTAGTCTCTCGAACAAAAAACGGCGCCCAGTAGTTTGAAGAAAGCAGAGGTCACACCCAGCTACAAGAAACGTATCAGACGTAAAACACACACTAACGTCCAGTATCTTTGAGATCCATTTGCTGTAGAATCTTTGAAAATATTCTGAGCTCAAATGTAATGAGGCATGAAATTTCCTGGCAGATTAACCCTAGGACTCATCTGCTAAAATTTCCCTAGTACTCCATCTGGGGTCATACATGACCCCAATCAATATATAATTGACTGCATGTACTAATCATTCATAGAACAACGTACTGTCGTTTAATACCGTTTGTTTACATTTTATTTATCATTTAGACACATTTCACAGCTTTTTAACAGGTATGTACATAGTAGAATTAAATTACATATGGCAGAGTAATTACATATCAGAAGTTACAATATTACTCAAAGTCATAATTTGTTTCACTCATTGAAAGGGTACAGTACCACCCGACAGTGAAAATAGGTACAACATACTTCATTATTTTTGTCAGAACAACATATTTTTTTTGTAAAATAACTCAATTTCAATTAATACAGCGAAGCCGGATACCAGTGTGGGAAAGAATGACAATTTATTTATTTAATTGATCACATGTGCACTCCCACAAAATAAATCCCTACGTCCAGTTTGGTGAGATCTGTGAAATGAATGAATGTATGGTCGTCTGCTAACCGCAGATAATGAATGTGAATATATGATCATCTTCTTGACGATCCTTTGGCCACCTTTGGTGGGACCAAAGAGATGAAATTTACCTGAGCTTTGAGCGCCTGAAATGTGGCTGACCAATACGGTAGCAAGGTGCTCCCCCACTTCGACAGAGGTGTGAGAGGACCTGAAGAACGGCCATGTTTCAGGACTCTGCCGCTGGATCTTGTGCTGTTAAGACCTGTCTTAGTTGTGCTCCGTAAAGACAAAAGAGTGGAGACATGGTATGCATGTGGAATATTTAAGAGTAGTTTGAAATAATAATTTCTCTATTTCAGGAACTTTTGTGGGGAGAATTAAATGTCAGGCAGGTAATATTAATGGGATCGTAGTAATCTTCTGAAGTGACCAACGGTCACAATGAAACCACGTGTAGCAATAAGTTGAAATACTTCCGTGTGCTTAAGTTAAGCTGAATTACTAGCGTGTGTACAATAAGTTGAAATATTTAAGAAATAGCGTGTGTACCATAAGTTGAAATATTTAAGAAATGGCGTGTGCAGGACTTGAAATTAGAGACGAGTACTTCCACGTGGTGAGTACTGTGTGAGTCTCAAACTGTGTATGAGACAAAAGATAAAGAGAAGTACTCGTCCATGGTATCAGTTGAGGACTCACGTGTGTGATGAATACGTTCTTAATATTACTTTGCGTGATATGATTCCGTGTGACGCTAGATTCAAACTCTGAGAGAGAAACAAGGTGAGTCGGCCGTCTATCCAGCAACGCCACTTGGCTTGCATTGCACAGGAAGACGTACATATATCTCCAGAGTTCATAGTAGGAAAGTAGAATTACGAAGTAGGGCAGTGTCGTGTGAAACTGGGATAAATATTAATTGAAGTGGGAAAGCTGAAAGTGATAATGTTGTGACTATTTCCTGTGTAGTATTTCATATTGTAGTGTGGTGTATGTCATGTAATTTGGGTATGTGTGGTTTGCATGGGAGAGTAGCGAGGTAGTTTCAAAAGATTAGTGGGTTATGCTTGTTCCTTCGGTACCACTCGGTCTGAAGGAAAGTTTCGTGATGATGATTGTGAGAGTCGAAGTGTGAGGTATAATAAAAGATCCACCATCCTATCCAGAAAGTGCACTGTAGCGTTAAATAATTACGAGACCATAAGGTAGAAAATCACCAATGTTAAGCCATGCCCACTGGGCGAAATTTCTCATGTGTTATTGTTGTAGGTTATAGAATTTGTGTGTTTAGGTTATAGAATTTATCGGAATAAATAAGATAGTGAAAAGAAAAGATTGGTGGCCTTTTCCTTCAAATTGTATGTTGTCATGATATCCAGAATTTATAATGTGTGCGCCACTCATATTCAGTGCGATGGCCACGTGTTGATAAAAGCCGTTAAATAAAAAGGAAAGAAAATGCGGTATTGCCAGTGCGTAGTGAACAGTCAGAGTTCTGTAAATTACTGATAGTCAGATGCATGTTTCCGTTGCGTATTATTCATACAGGAGGTTGATTAGTGACTTAATTGTAAGTACGAGAGTTCATGTTACTCGATAAATAAGAATGAATCCACTCGCTTGGCAGACCACTCATCTTGCAAGCCTGACTGCTTGATGCCACAGTATGAGCAAGGCACGTGGGTGCCTCTCATCATAAATGTTTCACAATGGCTTCAAATTTACAGAAATGTGATGAACAACTCAACAGGAAACATAATTCTAACCGGAATCCGTACCATAGTCATCTGCACATATTTTGCAAGTAGTAACTATTTCAGAATGTTCCTTGCAAACAAATTTGTTACACTTTTTGCATGTTGAACTGTATTTTGTGTCCTTTGATCGGGGGCAAACCGCCGACGAGGGGAGCCGCGCAGACTGTGACAAGGCGCCCTAGACGGCGCGGCTACCCCGCGCGGCGAAAAGAAAACCGCAATCTCGGGGTGGTTCATGGTGACTTCGACGGTCCTCCACTGCTACACAGTGTAGATACCCGGGATAACAACGTAAACTCGTCCACTTCCTGGAGTTGACAGTAAACAAATGCAAACACAAGGAAAATTCACAGCGGCCGTGCAGTCGACCGTCTCCAGTTGAAGGTTTGAGCGAGTACAATATACGAGGCGTGTGCAATAGGTAATACAACACTTTTTTTCTCAGCCCATTTAGGCTGAAAAAATCTGGAATTTGTTTTGGGACATCGTGCAGTAATCCCGCACAGTTTCGTGAAGTTCCAATAGGTGGTAGCGCTACACGTAGCCTTCAAAATGTCATCTGCGTTTCAAGCAGAGAGGTGTCACTGAGTTTCTTTTGGCGGAAAACCAGAGCATTGGAGATATTCGTAAGCGCTTGCAGTGCTACTACGGAAACCCGGCAGGGAGTAAAAGCACGTTGATTGGATGGCGAGGCGTCTGTCAGCATGGCAACAAGGTCGCGCAAACCTGACCAATCTCCTGCGTGCACGCAGCTCTGACTCCCGCAATGTTGGAACGTGCGGACACTCTCTTTCGAGGTGAGCGATGGATCGCAAACAAGCACTTCGATGCACAACTGGACGTCTCTGTTGGTAGTGCTGACACACTCATCCGTCTCTCGGGGTACTGAAAGGTGTATGCCAGTTGGGTTCCTCGCCGCCTAACAGAAGGCCGTAAAGAGCAACGAAGGACCATCTGTGCGGAATTGCTTACGCGTTTGCAGTCTGATCGTGACAATTTTCTGTCGATTATCGTCACAGCCGATGAAACATGGGTTGATCACTTCGAACCCGAAACAAAACAGCAGTCCATGGAACGGTGCCATACCATCTCTTCTCCGGGCAAAAAGTTCAAAACAGCAGCCTCAGCCGGAAAAGTCATGGCGACGGGCTTCTGGTGGGACTCTGAAGTGGTCGTACTGTTTGATGTCCCCCCTTCATGGTGCAACGATCAACTCTGAAGTGTTATGTACTACTCTCAGGATATTGAAGAAATAACTTCGGCGTATTCGTCGCCACAAAAATGCAAACGAACTTCTCCTTCTCCTTGAGAACGTAAGGCCTCACAAAAGTCTGCGCACCCGAGAAGAGCACACAAAATTTCATTGGATTGTTCTTCCTCATCTGTTCCACGGATGGGATCTCACACCTTTCGACTTCCATCTGTTTTGCTCAATGTAGGATGCAATGCGCGGAACGCAGTACACGGGGAGGTTATTGATGCAGCAGGACATTCGCTCCGACGTCGACCAGTAGGATACAGCCCTTATCAGTAAGGTGGCGTAGGGCTGTCGCACTGAACGTAGCTTATGTTCAAAAACACAGTTTTGTACCCAGAAACGAGGGGAATAATATGGTGTATGAGATTCGTTAATAAAACCAACCTGCTTTCAGAAAAAAATGCGTTGCATTTCTCTTTTAAGGCCCATGTACACCGACTAAGAAAGGGTAAGAATGGTACTCATCTAAGGAGAGTGTAATACAGTAGTGTACTACATGTACACATAAATAAGAAAACACTACTGCAATTACTGTTCATCTAACTTAAAATCTCCATAGATGAGTATCATCTCTACCCTCTCTTCGTCGGGGAACATTGTACTCGTAGACACCTTCAACTACATGCGGCTGACGGAGTGACCGGTGTGCATTTTGGTTGTGTTTCCATTTATTTACTGACATCTCCAGTAAGTAGACGACTTACGTTTTCCCGGGTATCTGCTCTGTCTGCTACTACAAGAGAGGCAGAGACAGTTCAAATGGCTCTGAGCACTATGGGACTTAACATCTGAGGTCATCAGTCCCCTAGAACTTAGAACCACTTAAACCTGCCGGCCGAAGTGGCCGTGCGGTTAAAGGCGCTGCGGTCTGGAACCGCAAGACCGCTACGGTCGCAGGTTCGAATCCTGCCTCGGGCATGGATGTTTGTGATGTCCTTAGGTTAGTTAGGTTTAACTAGTTCTAAGTTCTAGGGGACTAATGACCTTAGCAGTTGAGTCCCGTAGTGCTCAGAGCCAACTACTTAAACCTAACTAACCTAAGGACATCACACACATCCATGCCCGAGGCAAGATTCGAACCTGTGACCGTAGCGGTCGCGTGGTTCCTGACTGAAGCGCCTAGAACTGCTCGGTCACCGCTGGCGGCTAGAGACAGTTGTGTGTTCCGTTTCTAATAAAGTCATGTGCATTGTAGCGGCATATGATGTTATTTAATATAGCAACATGTCACATCCCTCTACTGTAGCAATGAAAGATGATCTTGGAGTAACATGATTTTAATTAGTAGTGTAGGAAGAACGGCACACTATATCCGCATTTTTTTGGACTTAAGTGCACGTATGAAACGCGAAATGGCAGCACAGTGCATTAACAAGGCATTGTCTTTACTTGCGAAGGACAAGTCGTTTGCACTTTGCAGTCGCGCTTTGGGGATGCTGTGGACTCCTGAGAAGAAGGGGTCTGGCTACGAGCGTGTAGTAAATAAAATGATCTTTACACTCGATGTTGCAATAGTTTCTTAGAAACGTTGAATGCAGAAGAGTTGTTTAAACAGTACTTACATGATTTCGTAGCTTGTAGTTATATATATGAGCTATCTTACAGCCGTCGGCCCTTCTGCAGAAAAAAAGAAGTCCCACGGTACAGCATAGCAGGACGACTGCATCAAGAATACTACGAGAAGGCAACCGTCAAGTCGGAATACGGCAACAGTAGTTGCGAACTATCAGCGTGACGGGATCTATTCATGAAGTAGGTATCCCCAGCAACGCAAAACTGAGTGAACCGTACCATTCCAACTCCATAGCTAAAAGGTGCCATTAAAAACGAGAATAATAATAATAAGTGTATTTGATTCAATAAAGTTCTCTAGATCCTATCGAACCCCTTTCCTTACATGGCTCTGAGAGGGCGGGAACGGGACATTGTGGCCAGGCCTCGGAAGACGACCCTGCCCTCTTTGCATCCGACTCTTCTCTCAGGCCCTTAATTTAAAAATAAATGTCAGTGCGGTAGAATTCCATGTGGGGGACCCGGATTCGATTCCCCTTCGGGGACTGGGTGTTGTGTTGTCTTGATCGTAATTTCATCCTCATCGACACGCAAGTCGCCAAAATGGCACCAATTAAAAAGACTTACAGCAGGCGACCGGTCTACACGACGGGAAGCCCTAACCACGAGCACATTTCAGTTCGTGAATGGTACTCGGTGATACGTTTCTGCCGGCCGGAGTGGCCGTGCGGTTCTGGGCGCTACAGTCTGGAGCCGAGCGACCGCTACGGTCGCAGGTTCGAATCCTGCCTCGGGCATGGATGTGTGTGATGTCCTTAGGTTAGTTATGTTTAATTAGTTCTAAGTTCTAGGCGATTGATGACCTCAGAAGTTAAGTCGCATAGTGCTCAGAACCATTTGAACCATTTTTTTTGATACGTTTCTGAGCAATTGTTGAGGAGAAATAATGGATTACAAATAAAAAATGTGGGGTGCTATTTAAAAAAGACGTACTTTTTTCATGTTTTTGTACCGAAATAAGTTACAAAAAGGGAAATCTTGCCAGTTACTGCCATCTTGGTAGCTACGCAATTTTTGAGCGGTATGTTTTTATTTTGCTTTTGGACAAAAAGTAATTTGGGACTAAAATCAATGGAACACCCTGTATGTGCATAATACATAAAGTTTTGTTATTTATTATCCTTCTCGGGGCTGCAGTTTTCATTAATACAGCGGTACATTAAACATGTACGCTGCGCCGAGAGTCAAGACGGTATCCCTGCCTATTTTGAGCAATGAACAACGAAACTGGATTAATCGCACGCATCTCAGAGTCCAACTCAAAGTTCGTGTTCAAAACAACACAAGGTGGTGGAAGGAAATCGACAGCCATACACGGACAGAGTGAGAAGTTTTGTCTTTGGGTAGGCGACCGTGAACTATCCGCAGGGTTGTCGGTTTTTATTGGGTACAAAGGCCACAAATCGTGACTGTGCCTGTGTGGGGCCGGGTCGCGCCCACACGGGACGAGTCTGGCCGCGGGATTGATTCCGGCACTGGCGCGCTAATGGCACTCCGGCCGCGCTCCCACTCGCCGATTACGGCCGCCTCTGCCACCTCCGCGGGCGGGCGCGCGTGAAAAGCGCGGCGCTGCCGCCGCCGCTCCGCCCCCGCCACTAATTTGGAGGCCAGCTGCGAGCCAGTGACAGCACGCCCACGCCCCGCCGTCCGCCTCTGGTAGTTTTCCCTGGCCGCGTCTGCACGCCGCTCCGCTGCACTTCTTCCAGTTCATTCCGATGAGCAAAGTCCACGACAAAGTTGTATCGAGACACTTAGGCTGCAGCAACACGCTTTCGGTACACCGGTACACACTCTTTGAAGTTCTAAAGGTTACAGGTATTATTATTATTATTATTATATTTGTATGCATCAGTTACAAAAACAAACTTGTTTAACTTGTTGTCGTCGTCGTCGCTGTTGCTGCTGCTGTTGTAACCTTCATCCGAAGACTGGTTTGATGCATCTCTCCATGCAACTCTGTCCTATGCAAGCCTCTTCATCATCATCATGTTACGTCATTATGAACCTGCTCACTATATTCACCTACTGGTCTCCCTGTGCAATTTTTATCCCCCACACTTCCCTCCAGTATTAAATTGGTGATCCCTTGATGTCTCAGGATGCTTCCAATCAACTGATCCCTTCTTCTTCACTTGAAACTTTCGGGCTGAGAGGCCGTGGTCCATGTATAAAATTTCCACCTAACGTTTCGTCTCCATCTGCAGGAAACCTCAGAAGATGTCTCCCGCAGATGGAGACGAAACGTTAGGAGGAAATTTTATACATCGACCACGGCCTCTCAGCCCGGAAGTTTCAACTCAAGACAACACCGGCCGTGAAAGCCTACATTGTATGATGATCCCTTGTTGTCAGGTTATGCCACAAATATCTTTTCTCCCCAGTTCCGTTCAGTAGCTCCTCATTAGTCACGTGATCTACCCGTCCAAACGACAACATTCTTTGGAGCACCACATTTCAAAATCTTCTCTTGTTATCTACACTGTTGATCGTCCATGTTTCCCTTCCATACATGGTACACTCCGGACAAATATCTTCAGCAAAGGTTTTCTAATACATAAATTGATATTCGATATCAACAAATTTATCTTCTTCAGAAATGCTTTTCTTGCCATTGCTAGTCTACATTTTATATCCTCTACTTCGTCCCTCATCAACTATTTTGCTGCTCAAATAACCAAACCCGTCTACCAAGTTTCTCGTTTAATAACCTAATTCCCTTAGCATCACCTCATTTAATTCCACCACAGCCGGCCTCTGTGGCCGAGCGGTTCTAGGCGCTTCAGTCCGGAACCGCGCTGCTGCTACGGTCGCAGGTTCGAATCCTGTCTCCGGCATGGACGTGTGTGATGTCCTTAGGTTAGTTAGGTTTAAGTAGTTCTAAGTCTAGAGGACTAATGACCTCAGATGTTAAGTCCCATTTGTGAACATCTGCAACGGCTAAGAGACCATGACTTGCTGCAGACATACTGAGGTCAGTTAGCTAACAACCCACCATAGTTATCAAGGCGGTGGGTTTCGAATGTGGTTAAATGAAAAAAAAAAAAAAAAAAAAAAAAAAGTGCTTAGAGCCATTTGGTGCCCTCAGATGTTAAGTCCCATAGTGCTCAGAGCCATTTAGAGGGCGGGACGTGTTAACTGCAGCGAGGCCTGTGCACGAGCGTCCTGTGTGCACTGGACACATCAAGCTGTACGGCGACAGGCGAAGGTTGTTGTGGTTAGTGCGACATTCCGTGTGATACGGCGACATGTCTGCATGATATAATTTGAGTGTTTACGATCGTGGACGAGCAGATGGAAGGCATGCAGCCTGTCAAAGCGTCACTTCTAAAATGGCTCTGACCACTATGGGACTCAACATCTTAGGTCATAAGTCCCCTAGAACTTAGAACTACTTAAACCTAACTAACCTAAGGACATCACACACACCCATGCCCGAGGCAGGATTCGAACCTGCCGCCGTAGCAGTCCCGCGGTTCCGGACTGCAGCGCTAGAACCGCACGGCCACCGCGGCCGGCAAGCGTCACTTCTGTTGCCACAGTAATGAGTATGTTCAAATATGTCACCTGGAGATTAAAAAAGGCGACTGAAGGTGGGAAATCAATGCGAAAGCATGCCGTTACTCGTAGACGGACCACCACACCTCAAGAGGATCGATACGTAGCACCCTAGTGACATGACTATTGCTAGGTGTTACGCCCTAGGTGAGAATAGAAAAACGACGGCCCCTCATTTTCACTACCATCGGTCTCCCTGATACCACCCCCCCCCCCCCCCCCACCACCACCACCACCACCACCCTTCGCCCACCACCAACATCCAATAGCACAGCAACGCTAATCTTCTATTTTACATTTAATCATTAAATTAAAAGTGACAAGATGTCCTCATTTTATGGGGGCAGTCCTCAGTTTTCATGCCTTGTTCTCACTTCCTTCAAAACTAATTGAGAACAACAAATGTTTTCTTCCTAGGTTTTTTGAATTTTTTTTCTCCTCATTTGCTCAATTTTTTGCGATTTCGCCACCCTAGGGTCCGCTTAGTCTTGCCTAATGGTATAAAAGGCCCAGACTTCTGGCGAAAAGGAACAACATCTCAGGCTTAGGCAGACTGCGGCAGACCTTGCAAACGCTACTCGGTAGGCGTGTCTCCGCCAGAATCATTTCGCAGCGATTAAATCAGTCTGGCTTGCACGCTCCGAAGCCTGCTAAACGCATCCCAGTTAAACCGCGCCATTCGTTTAGAAACATTCCGTTGGTGTAGGGAGCACGTCGGTTGCGGTCAGCAACAGTGCTCCTGAGTGACGTTATTCGACGAACACCCCTTCACTGTGGCAAGTGACTCCGTTCGCCATTTAATGTGAGGAGAGACGGAAACACATTACACACCACAGAATGTTCATGAACGTCATCGATGTAGCAACGTGTTATGGTGTGGGCAAGCATTACGCACAATGGTCGAACACCGCTGCATATCTTTGTGCGAGGTACCGTTACAGCAGGGAGATTATTCTGGATCATGTGCATATGTTTAGAGGTGCGGCAGACTCCGACTTTCTGTTTATGGACGAAAATGTCCGCCCACATAAGACTGGTGAGGTGTCGGACATATTGGAAAGTGAAGATATCGAACGTATCGACTGGCCTGCTACTCCCCGCACCTAAACCCTGTAGTGCTGGGGTGACCAATATTTGAACTTACCTGGGCCACATAGGAAGAATACTAGTATTTTTGGGCAGCACATAATATACTTAACACAAGGAGGGAAAATGCTATGGACCATTTACCTGGGCCACATAGGAAGAATACTAGTATTTTTGGGCAGCACACAATATACTTAACACAAGGAGGGAAAATGCTATGGACCATTTACAGAATAGCATCCTGTATGGGAGTTTTCATATTGAAAATATTCAATTTATCATAACGTTACATAACAGAATTTTATGGAAACTTTTTTAGCGATCGTGTGATAGATGATCACATCTTGGGACGTTCTGATACTTGCTTCGGACCGTATGCAGCCCGCGGACCGCGGTTTGGACATCCCTGCTATAGTGCATGTCTGGGATGCTCTTTGCACACGCGTTTCTCAACGAACACACCCACCTGTATCGTGCAAGAACTGAAAACCGCCTTTAGAGAGGTGTGGGGCAGGATCACCCAAGGTTTCCTCGACCGTTTGGGAGCCAGCATGAATAACAGGTGCGAAATGTGCGTTAATGGTCGAGGAGGGCATATTTCGTACTGAAAGCCTTTTATTCTTGGAGTCTGACCTGTGTCTAACATGAACGTTATTTATATCTGTTATCCTGCTTTCCCATGTGGTGAAATCCGTATCGTTTTTAGTTGTAAATATACACTGAAGCGCCAAAGAAACTATATAGGCATGCATATTCAAATACAGAGATACATAAACAGGCAGAATACGCCATTGCGGTCGGTAACGCCTATATAAGACAACGAATGGTTCAAATGGCTCTGAGCACTATGAGACTTAACTTCTGAGGTCATCAGTCCCCTAGAACTTAGAACTACTTAAACCTAACTAACCTAAGGACATCACACACATCCATGCCCGAGGCAGGATTCGAATCTGCGACCGTAGCGGTCGCGCGGTTCCAGACTAAAGCGCCTAGAACCGCTCGGCCACAACGGCTGGCTAAGACAACAAGTGTCTGCGCAATTGTTAGATTGGTTACTGCTACTACAGTGGCAGGCTATCAAGATTTAAGTGAGTTTGAACGTGCTGTTATAATCGGCGCACGAGCAATGGACACAGTATCTCCGAGGTGGCGATGAAGTGGGGATTTTCCCGTGTGACCATTTCACGAGTGTATTGTGAATATCAGGAACCAGTAAAACATCAAATCTCCGACATCGCTTCGAAGAAAGAAAAAGATCCTGCAAGCAAGGGACCAACGACGACTGAAGAGACAGAAGTGCAACCCTTCCACAAACTGCTGCAGATTTCGATGGCGGGCCATCAACAAGTGACAACGCGCGAACCATTCAACGAAACATCATCGATATGGGCTTTCGGAGCCAAAGGATTACTCGTGTACTCTTTACGACTGCTCGACATAAAGCTTTACGCCAATAATGCCATATGCTGATTTCCATTTTTTTTCCCTCGCTTGGGCCCGTCAACAAAGACATTTGACTGTTGATGAGTGGTAAAATGTTGTTTGGTCGGACGAGTCTCGTTTCAGATTATATGGAGCGGATGGAAGTATACGAGTATAGAGGCAGCCTCATGAGTCCATGGACCCTGCATGTCAGCAAGGGACTGTTCAAGCTGGTGGAGGCTCTGTAATGGTGTCGGGCGTGTGAATTTGGAGTGTTATGGGACCCCTGATACGTCTAGATACGACTCTGACAGATGACACGTACATAAACATGCTGTCTGATCACCTGCATCCATGCCGTGCGGGATTAGCCGAGCGGTCTACGACGCTGCAGTCATGGACTGTGCAACTGGTCCCGGCGGAGGTTCGAGTCCTCCTTCGGGCACGGGTGTGTGTGTTTGTCCTTAGGATAATTTAGGTTAAGTAGTGTGTAAGCTTAGGGACTGATGACCTTAGCAGTTAAGTCCCATAAAATTTCACACACATTTCAACATTTGAACTTGCATCTATTCATGTCCACTGTGCATTCAGACGGACTTGGACGATTCCAAGAGGACAATGTGACACCCCACGCGTTCAGAGTTGCTACAGAGTGGCTCCAGGACCACTCTTCTGAGTTTAAACACTTCCGCTGGCGACCAAAGACCCCAGACATGAAAATTATTGAGAATATCTGGGATGCCTTGCAACGTGCTGTTCAGAAGAGATCTCCACCCCGTCTTTCTTACGGATTTATCGACAGCCCTACAGAATTTATGGTGTCAGTTCCCTCCAGCAGTGCCTCATATGTTAATGGACTCCATGCCATGTCATGTTGGGGCATTTCTGCTTGATCGCCGGGGGCCTGCACGATATTAGCAGGTGTACCAGTTTACTTGGCTTTTCAGTGTACGACTCTACCTCTATAACGTATGTACTGTGTTTCATGTCGATCATCATTGCCTGCGATTATTCGTGTCAGACACAATCTCTGTTCCTTAGTAACTGTGGGCAACGACCTTGCCGCAGTGGATACACCGGTTCCCGTGAGATCACCGAAGTTAAGCGCTGTAGGGCGTGGTCGGCACTTGGATGGGTGACCATCCAAGCCGCCATGCGCTGTTGCCATTTTTCGGCATGCACTCAGCCTCGTGATGCCAATTGAGGGGCTGTTCGACCGAATAGTAGCGGCTTCGGTCAACAATGCCATCATAACGACCGGGAGAGCGGTGTGCTGACCCCACGCCCCTCCTATCCACATCCTCCACTGAGGATGACACGACGGTCGGATGGTTCCGGTAGGCCACTCGTGGCCTAAAGACGGAGTGCTTAGCAACTGTCTTCGGAACTTAGCGATCAGCGGTGTTGCGCAGCCACCACAGGCTCGACACCCCGTTTCACTGGGACAGACACTCAGCAGCGGTCGTGAAGTGGCAGCCTCCTCCCACGCGCACGCGGCCCAGCGCTGCAGGGCGCCACCCGACACTGGCTGTAAGCCGGCGCCGCCCGCCACGCCGCCAGCGCGTGCCGTCCGTCTCACGTCTCTCCCTCTCTCGCTCTTTTGTCTGCTCTGCTCGAGACCAGCACTGACAGACGCCGCAGTATTAATAGGCGCGCCGCTCAGACCGGCTGGCTCCTCCACTTTGCTACAAACCGAAAATTGCAGCTCCGTAAAGAAATCATCTGGATACTTTGAAGCCAATGCCACAAATGGCTGAGCGTGATGCTGCGTCAGCAAACTCGCGGTAGATCTGGACACCACAGTATTTTACAGTCCCACCGCAGGTGGCAGACCCTCGTCTCTTTGTAGCTGATACCTGCGTCAGCCTGCTACAAAGGACAACAGTTTAACATCTACGTATACGAGGTGTGGCTATAAAATAACGGAACTACTGCTCTAAAACATTTTATTTCGGAAAGATAAATATTTATATGTATGTATCGTATTGTATGTTAACCGGGGGCCTAGAAATGACGGAG
This sequence comes from Schistocerca americana, assembly GCF_021461395.2. Classification (NCBI taxonomy): domain Eukaryota; kingdom Metazoa; phylum Arthropoda; class Insecta; order Orthoptera; family Acrididae; genus Schistocerca; species Schistocerca americana. Next base: position 425,541,632 of record NC_060122.1, read on the forward strand.
AGGCTCCGTCCCCGCCGCAGCCGCAGTGGTCCACAACCCCAAGACGACTACCGCAGTCCACTTCACCCCTCCGCCGCCCCACACCGAACCTAGGGTTACTGTGCGATTCGGCCCCCGGTGGACACCCCCCCCCCCCCCCCCCCCCAGGGAACGTCTCACACCAGACGAGTGTAACCCCTTATGTTCGCCTGATAGAGTAATGGTGGTGTACGCGTACGTGGAGAACTTGTTTTCGCAGCAATCGCCGACATAGTGTAACTGAGGCGGAATAAGGGGAACCAGCCCGCACTCGCCGATGCAGATGGAAAACCGCCTAAAAACTATCTACAGACTGGCGGATTCACCGGATCTCGATACAAATCCGCCGGGCGGATTCGTGCCGGGGACCAAGGGCTCCTTCCTGCCCGGACAGCCGTGCGTTAGGCCGCACGACCAACCGGGCGGGCTAAGATAAATATTGAGTAATTGCCACCTCAATGTGCTCCCCTCTTCTGTCTCCACAATGCTCCATGTGAAATTTCCATTGGAGAAACAGTGCTGGAAGTCTTCTTCTGTGAGCTCCTTGTTGACGCGTGCCGCTGTTTCCTTCATTACTTGAACGGCCGGTGATCTTGTTCCTTTTAATTGACTTTGGGGAGTAGAGTAAAGTCATATGGTGCTGGGTCAGGCAACTAAGGTGAGTAGTCTAACACTGGGATGCTGTACTTCGCTAGAAACCTCTTATCAGACAATGCGCTATGAGCCGATGTATTGTCTTGATGCAGAGCCCATGACTTGTTCTTCCACTGTTCAAGTCGTTTCTTTATTATTCAGCCGGCCGCTGTGGCCGAGTGGTTCTAGGCGCTTCAGTCTGGAACCGCGCTGCTGCTACGGTCGCAGGTTCGAATCCTGCCTCGGGCATGGATGTGTGTGATGTCCTTAGGGTTAGTCAGGTTAAGTAGTTTTAAATCTGGGGCACTGATGACCTCAGATGTTATGTCCCATAGTGCTTAGAGCCATTTGAACCATCTTTCTTATTCACTCACTGAATCCCGGCGTTGGTACAAATTTTCATTCGTCGCTCCGATCTTTATGTATACATCTTTTTAATGTGTCAGTGGAAAGTGTTTTCTTGTGTAAACACCATGAGAAACGATGTCACAAGTTATTATTTTTTCTTACAGATTCAGAAGTTTGGGGAAAATTGTGACGAAGTACGTCGAAATTGGCCTGCACTGATTCTACTTCAGTATCAGAGGTGAGTTACATTGCCACTGCGTGTTACTTGCAACTAACTTGATAGTAACATTCTGTTAATAGCCGCTAAATATTCAACTGCCATGACTAATCGACAATAGCTCATTATTTTTACCTTACATGGCTTCTTGAGTCTCACAACATTGCATAAAGACGGTGCAATACATGACAAGGCTCTCTCGACTCTGTACATTTGTGCATAGTTTAAGGACTAGAGTTAATATTAGGACAATGACATATCGGTGCAAAAACCACTTGAAATCTTTTTGAAACGGTCCAAACAGTGTTAAGAATTTTCTTACTGTATTTCTATAACAAATGCGGCTCTTTGCGAGCGTATCCGGAAAGTAATCTCGGTTTTCATGTAGTGTGTGGAGTACACTGATTCACGGAGGTAACAGGCCGGTGTGAAACTGCGATAGCGAAAATGCCACATCGCTTCTTGTTCGCCGAAACAGCCGTTCAAAATGAGAGTTGCAATTGAAAATCACTCCAAATGCGAAATTTGTTCTGTAACAATGTTTTAGTAGCGAAAATCTCGAAGCTGCTGTATTGTATAAGAACAGAATTTGATTGGAGAAGTAGTTGGGCCTCATGGCACCTCCGATAACTGACGAAAGGTCGTTTTCACATTCAAATGATATCACTATACGAGAGAAGACCGAAGATTCTCCACCAGGCACAAAGGTGGCGTTGATACCAAGCAATTTTATTTTTATTGCATTGGGCGCCAGTGGAGTTGTTTGTATAAGAATGGAAGAAATTAATTCCGAGAGGGAATTACACAAGTTCATTCAGTGTAAGTGATGAAAGTTGAAGTACCATAAGACCTACAGCATACAAATCTGACACCGCGACAAATCCGTGAAGCGTTTATCCAAGAACGTCGCCACATAAAACTAAGTTCTCACAAGAAAAACTTACCAGAAGTCCACGACCGACAGGGGAAACTCACTAGCAGTTTAATTCCTCTTAGTAAAACAGATCTGTCGATCACTGCGGATCACTGATTTTTGAAATGAGAAACCACCTAAAAGGCGCAAAACGCGCCTCATACTCTCTTCGATTTTGACGTCTCCCAGCAATTGTTTAAACATTCTGGTCTCGCAGTCAATCAGCTCCAGGAATGGAACACTGTCGTCGTCTTTGTCAGCGCCTTCTACCATTCCAGCAGCTGCTGCCTCCTGTCAGGACTTCCCGCGATATTTTTAATGGCACTGGGAAAATATCTTCAATCTTTGGAAAGTCTCTGACACGTATAGGATCCTAGCAGGCTCGGTCCCCAACATTCATCAAGTATTCTGTCGTTTTCCCTACAGCCTGTTGCCTGCGGACAAGGGAAGCCCAAGGTATCGGCTATATGGGTATTCTACAGTTCACTCTTTAGTACTTGACAGGGGATTCGTAGAACCACTTTTAAACAATTTGTCGCCCGTTCCGCTCTCGAAATGAACACCTACAACTTTCCATACAAGCTCTGATTTATTGTATCGCGATGGTACATAGGAGTCTATAGAATATTTTCAGATTTGGAGCAGAAGGTTGGTGATGGAATCTTCGTGAAAAGATCTCACCGCAACAAAAATGTCTTTGTTTTAGTGACTTCGATCTCAACTCATTTATCATATCCGTGACACTCTCCCCTCTCTTTCGCAGTCATAAAAAACGAGCTGTTGTTCTTTGAACTCTTTCGGCGTCCTCCATCCATCCTATCCGGTAAAGGTCCCTACTTCGGAGCGGTATTCCAGAAGAGGATGGACAAGCGTAAGGTAGGCAGTCCACCAGATTTCATGCGTCTTATACGGATTTTGTCAAAATGCAGACTTTCGTTCGCCTTCTCCACAAATTTTCTATGTGACGTTTCCAGCTTAAGTATTTCGTGATTATAATCGCTAGGTATTCTGTTGAAATTTGTAGGATTTATGCTGCAACCGAAATTTAACGGATTCCTTTTAATACCCACACAGATCACCTCACACTTTTCATTATCAAAGTTCAGTTGCCACTTTTCACAGCACACAATACATTTTCTAAATGATTTTGAAATTCGAATCGATGTTCTGATGACTGTAGTAGACGCTAAACGTCAGCGTCATCTGCAAACATTCGAAGAGGATGGCTCAGATTGTGTGCTAAATCGTGTATACATACACTACTGGCCATTAAAATTACTACACCAAGAAGAAATGCAGATGATAAACGGGTATTCATTGGACAAATATATTATACTAGAGGTGACATGTGATTACATTTTCACGCAATTTGGATGCATAAATCCTGAGAAATCAGTACCCAGAACAACCACCTCTGGCCGTAATATCGACCTTGATACGTCTTGGCATTGAGTCAGACAGAGCTTGGATGGCGTGTACAGGTACAGCTGCCCATGCAGCTTCAACACGATACCATAGTGACTGGCGTATTGTGACGAGCCAGTTGCTCGGCCACCATTGACCAGACTTTTTCAATTGGTGAGAGATCTGGAGAACGTGCTGGCCAAGGCAGCAGTCGAACATTTTCTGTATCCAGAAAGGCCCGTAGAGGACCTGCAACATGCGGTTGTGCAATATCCTGCTGAAATGTAGTGTTTTGCCGGCCGCGGTGGCCGTGCGGTTCTGGCGCTGCAGTCTGGAACCGCGGGACTGCTACGGTCGCAGGTTCGAATCCTACCTCGGGCATTGGTGTGTGTGATGTCCTTAGGTTAGTTAGGTTTAAGTAGTTCTAAGTTCTAGGGGACTTATGACCTAAGATGTTGAGTCTCATAGTGCTCAGAGCCATTTGAACCAATGTTTTGTAGTGTTTTGCAGGGATCAAATGAAGGGTAGGGCCACGGGTCGTAACACACCTGAAATGTAACGTCAACTTTTCAAAGTGCTGTCAGTGCGAACAAGAGGTGACAGAGACGTGTAACCTATGGCACCCCATACCATCACGCCGGATGAAACGCCAGTATGGCGATGACGAATACACGCTTCCAATTTGCGTTCACCGCGATGTCGCCAAACACGGATGCGACCGTCATGATGCTGTAAACAGAACCTGGAGTCATCCGAAAAAATGACGTTTTGTCATTCGTGCACCCAGGTTCGTCGTTGAGTACACCATCGCAGGCGCTCCTGTCTGTGATGCAGCGTCAAGGGTAACCGCAGCCATGGTCTCCGAGCTGATAGTCCATGCTGCTGGAAACGTCGTCGGACTGTTCGTGCAGAAGGGTGATTCAGGGATCGTGACGTGGCTGCACGATCCGTTACAGCCATGCGGATAAGATGTCTGTCATCTCGACTGCTAGTGATACGAGGCCGTTGGCATCCAGCACGGCGTTCCGTATTACCCTCCTGAACCCATCGATTCCATATTCTGCTAACAGTCATTGGATCTCGACCAACGCGAGCAGCAGTGTCGCGATACGATAAACCGCAGTCGTGATAGGCTACAATCCGACCTTTATCAAAGTCCAGAACGTGATGGACGCATTTCTCCTCCTTACACGAGGCATCACAACAAGGTTTCAGCAGGAATCGCCGGTCAACTGCTGTTTGTGTATGAGAAATCTGTTGGAAACATTCCTCATGTCAGCACGCAGTATGTGTCGCCATCGGCGCCAACCTTGTGTGAATGCTCTGAAAAGCTAATCATTTGCATGTCACAGCATCTTCTTCCTGTGTATTAAATTTCACGTCTGTAGCACGTCATCTTCGTGGTGTAACAATTTTAATGGGCAGTGGTGTATTCAGGAAAGCCTTATAATACATCCTCGGGGAACCCCAGATATCAGTTCTGTTTCACTCGATGACTTCCTTTCAATTATTACGCACTGTGACGTTCCTGAAAGGAAATAGTGAATACTCTCGCACAACAACGACACTGCTCCATAGGCAAGTAGTTTGATTAGAAGATGCTTGTTAGGAACAGTGTCAAAAGGCTTCTGAAAATCGAGAAGCATGAAATCAAGTTGAGATCCCCTGTCGATAGCTCTCATAACTTTGTGCGAATAAGGAACCAGTTGTGTTTCACACGGCGGGAAGCTATGGCGTCAGCGAAGACCATGTTCTCAGGGAGCTACTGTCAGACCAGATAAATAAGAAACGTAACATCCTCGCTACGATTAAATCCGACTCACATGATATACTCCTCTGACCACTTGCTCCTTCAGGCCAGGAAATGACGCGTTACAGATGGAGTCTCTCTTGACCCTTGCACGCAAGAGCAGCGGTAAGTGCCATCTGCCTGGCAGCTACGACGTTGGTGCACCCGCCAGCGGTGACCGGCCTGAGCCGGAGTTGGTGGTGTGGAAGCGCCCAGTCGGCTCCCCGGGTCCCGGAGGCGGTGTCGATGCTTCCGCGGCGACGCCGACGTCAACGTCCACCTCCGCCACCGCCGCTTTATCTGGCTGCGCCCGCAGCTGCCGGGTAGGGCGGATGCCTGAGGTTTCCTGCCCTGCTGTGGCCACGGCTCTCGTAACTCACTTCCCTTGCTACACACATGGAGTAACAGCAAAAACTCTCACTCCTTCCAAAGTCAACCATTCGGCTGACATTCCGACAGTCAGATTTCACTAAACTGAAAGTGACTGTTGGGTTTATGGCGGTGGACGGAAATATACATCGACGGAAAAAATCGCAGCACTGAAAAATAGATAATACAGAGTTATGAAATACGGTTGTATAGGTAACATAATTAAATGATTAACACTGCAAGATCCCAGGTTAATGTAAGAACGGGATAAGCTATTTCAAATGTGAAATGCTGCTAACAGGGGTAACGGCCAGAATGTTCAATACAAGTGTGGAAAGAACCATACATTGTGTTGTCCACGTGTCAGGTGTCAGTCTGTGGCATGGAGTTCCACGCCTGTTGCACTATGGAGTTCGAAGCCTGTTGCTCTTGGTTGGTCTGTACAGGGATGGATAAAGCTGTTTGTGGATAACGCTGGAGTTTTCATCCGATGATGTCCCATATGTGCCCGATTGGGGACAGACCTGGTGATAGAGCACTCTAAGGCAACATGTCGACACTCTGTAATGCACGGTGGGTTACAACAGCGATATGTTGTCGAGCGTTATTCTGTTGGAAAGCCGGCCGGTGTGGCCAAGCGGTTCAAGGCGCTACAGTCTGGAACCGCGTGACCGCTACGGTCGCAGGTTCGAATCCTGCCTCGGGCATGGATGTGTGTGATGTCCTTAGGTTAGTTAGGTTTAAGTAGTTCTAAGTTCTAGGGGACTGATGACCTTAGAAGTTAAGTCCCATAGTGCTCAGAGCCATTTGAACCATTTTTTTTCTGTTGGAAAACACTCCCTGTAATGCTGTTCATGAATGGTACCACAACAGGTCCAGTCACCAAATTAACGTATAAATTTCCAGTAAGGGTGGGGGCGATAACCACGAGAGTTTTCCTGTTGTCATACGAAATCGCACACCAGACCATAACTCGACGCGTAGGTCCAGTGTGTCTAATACACAGAGAGTTTGGTTGCAAGCCGTCAATTGGTGTTCTTCTAAGCAACACACGCGCAAGAGTGGCACCGAGCCAGAACCACCTTTTATCAGGAAACACAACAGATCTCCTCCCTACCCTCCGAAGAACTCTCACTTGACACCACTGAAGTCGCAAATGGCGATGGTTTCGGGTCAATGGAAAGCATGCTACAGGGCGTCTGGCTCATAGCTGTCCTTGAAGTAACCGATTTGTAACAGTTCGTTGTATCACTGTGGTGCAAACTGCTGCTCAAATTGCTGCTGCGGATGCAGTACGATGCGCCAGAGCCATACGCCAAGCACGATGGTCTTCCCTCTCGGCAGTGCCACGTGGCCGTCCGGAGCCCGGTCTACTTGCGACCGTACATTCTTGTGACCATCGCTGCCAGCAGTCATGCTACATTCCTGCCAGGTATTTCTGCAATATAGCAGAAAGAGCATCCAGCTTCTCGTAACACTACTTGACGACCTCCTTCAAGCTCAGTGAGGTGTTGATAATATCGTCTTTGTCGCCTTAAAGACATTATTGGCTAACATCAGCTCACTACTGCTGTTCTATCGCGACTGGCACAAAATCTGAACAGACATCGTCTATCCGATGTAGAAAAACGCGTAACAACTTTCTTTTATGTCACACAACTCCTTCTTAGCGCTGCGATTTTCTTTCTTCAGTGTATTAACCCTAGTTTTCTCCATAGTTGGTTAAGAGACACTGTGATTGTAACGTACGTTACTGAGGAAGGATTTACAGCAATTACATCAAATGAATTTCTCGATTATAATGAGTGATGCAGTAAATAACTGGTGGGAACCAGTGAAAGGGTTTACTTGGTAGGGCCTTCTTAAGACATAGCGAGATTTTACAACCACATCGGCATGTGTAACCTGCAAAATACGGTACACTGCTTCGGGTAGGATACTTTGTACGAAATCTTAGCGGCTTTCCGCCCCATAAGGTTCGCGCATTAAGCGAGGCTGAATATGACAGTCTGTGTCTCTAGACGCGATACGATGGAGGCAGCAGTATTATCACACAGACTGTCTCGATTATCAGTAACTTAAGTTTACGGGAACAGTTCCATTTCTCCCACGTAATCTTACTAAGTTCCATGAAAATATTTGTTACACTACTTGTACCTACGTCTTTTAGTCCACGAGACTTGTAGGACAGTAGATACCGGCGCCCAGACTGATGCCGTATCCCTTGACTCCCGGGAAACACTATAGAGATCTTAACTGTCACCTAATGACCCAAATACGTGCTTATAGAAGCTCAGAGAAGCTTCGTGATTGAGGCGAAGAGTACCGAGCAAATGGACCGCACATGTCACTCTTAGCGGAGAAAACTATATAGACATAAAAATAGCACAGTGTAGATTGTGCTGAGAAATAACTATTAAGAAAAAAAATTCGACTGACCGAGGTGGCGCAGTGATTAGCACACTGCGCTTTCATTCGGGAGGGCCGGCCGGTGTGGCCGTGCGGTTAAAGGCGCTTCAGTTTGGAACCGCGTGACCGCTGTGGTCGCAGGTTCGAATCCTGCCTCGGGCATGGATGTGTGTGATGTCCTTAGGTTAGTTAGGGTTAATTAGTTCTAAGTTCTAGGCGACTGATGACCTCAGAAGTTAAGTCGCATAGTGCTCAGAGCCAGCCATTCGGGAGGACAACGGTTCAATGCCGCGTCTGGCCATTCTCATTTCGGTTTTCCGTGATTTTCCTACATCGCTTCTGGCAAATGCAGTGATGGTTCCTTTGAACGGGCACGGCCGACTTTCTTCCCCATCCTATTCTAATCCGATGGGACCGATAGCTCCGTTGTTTCGTTCCTTCCCGCCAAATCGACCAACCAACTAAAAACTTCGATAAGTTACACAGTTTCAGAATAAATTAGCATTGAAATTAGCCAATCAGGTCACTGCACAGTCAAATTCAAGCAGCTCATCAGAGCCGGTGTAGCCAAAAGTGTTGTAATTTGGTTTCGAAAAACCGAACAAGATTTCAATAAAAAATTGGACCTAGGACTGTAGTAAAAAATCGAACCCAAGCCAAAGGCTGAGCAGTCTCGTGCCCTATAACCATGCTTTGAGATTGGCTGACATTAATTGTATCTGGCAGTGGCCTGAGTGGCTAACTTCAATGTTAATTAGCTCGGAAACTGCACAACATATCGGGTTTCTTCCTCAACATTTATTTTTAGCACAGTATATCCTGCATCAGCCTTACAATCTTTTCAGACTGCTCCTGACCCCTGTATATAAATTAGTGGATAATGTCGGCAACCCGATACTGCTATTCGCGGATAATGCTGTTGTAGTAGAAAAGATGCATGCTAGAAAATTGTAGGGCGATGCAATAACACCTACAGAGCATCGATGCTTGGTAGAAGGACTGGCAGTTCAAACTCAGCATAACCAAATAAGTGGAACGGATACGAAAATCTAATTATAGGAAAGACGTATGTTAGACAGAGATTCACGAGAAAAATTCTCATCGATTGTAATCCATCGACGTTGCATGTACAGTAGCTTACAAAACCCACGTTCAACAGATACTTGACTAATGCTCGTCAGTCTTTGACTCTTACCACATAGGATTGAAAGAGGAAATGGAGAAGATCCAAGCAAGAGCAGAAGGTTCCATCAAAGCTTCGTATAGTAAGCGCGAAAGGGTCGCGAAGATGCTCATTAATAATAGCAGACTTTACAAGAGAGGCGTTGTGCATCTTGGTATTGTTTACTTTTATGTAAGTTCCCAGAGGAGTTAGCTAGTATATTGTTTCCCCCTAGATGTAGCTCACGAGAGAAACTGTGACGGTAAAGCCAGGAAGATTTGAGCTCACACATAGGCTTATCAGCTTTTTTTCAACTCCCACACTTTTCACCTCCGGAAGAGGAAAATGATCCATGTGAGGGGCAGGATGATGATGATGATGACGACGACGGATACCAAATCCCACCCAGCCACACATCGTTAGGCAGCTCTCGGAACATGTAGCGCATCCTTGTATTACTTGGATGCTCTACAACTGGCCGCACTAGTATCTTCTATGTGGTGTCCTTTACAGTGCACCCGGCGTTCACAAAACACTTCCAACAAATCTAAGTCATCAATTCGCCTTCCCTACTACAGACTTTATGTGATCGACACATTTCATATCGATTAAACGGCACGCATGCGACAGCATACGCTGCCTAATACATTCATGTACAGAAAAAGCAGAACAATTTGAACCACTAGAGATAGGACATTCATATTCACAGGACACGTACAGAAGTACGTTCTAATAAAAAAAAAAAGAATGGAATTTGACCCATGTCGGCCCTCGGGTTCAAGGTCAACATCGATATCGCGACGTAACACCAACTACCGGTAAAATGTGCCGGCGGCTCTCGTTGTCACTACGAAACGAAGGTAATGGACCAGAGCGACTTGAAAAGACGTGCGGGATGCCACGCAGAGATATGCGCGAACCGTACCACCAAATCAGTAAGTTTGACAGAGGGCCCACTATTGGCATGAGAGAATGTGATGCATCCATCCGAGAAACTGCTGCTCGCGTGGGACGAAGTGTCTCGGCAGAGCAACGAGTGTGTGCAGAATGGTTCACGGAAGGCCATAGAACACGACGAAATGTCAGGTTACACCATCCAAACCACCCCCCGAGAAGATCGACACCTCATACGAATGGCACTGCAGGACAGAGCTGTGTCGTCCTCGGCTCTGGCGCAATAGTAGAACAGTTTACCACATCGTACAGTCCGTCGCCGTTTATTACAGCAAGGGTTACGTGCGCGTCATTCATTTCTCCGCCTATCTTTGACGGATGTATAGAAATATGCTGAACGGCAATAGCGTATGGAATGATGTCACTGGGGACATGAATAGCATCGGATAATGTTTTTGGACGAATCCAGGCTCTGTTTGTTTGAAAATGATGGCCTCATCTCGGTTCACCGCAGTCAGGGGGAGCGGCATCACAGTGACTGGATTCGCACAAGACGCACAGTGCCAACTCAAGGCCTGACTGTGTGGAGTGCTATTTGGGTACAACCACATATCACAGTTGGTGAGATTCCAGCGCATGGGTGACCAGTAAGACCTACGTGAATGCCGGCCGCGGTGGTCTCGCGGTTAAGGCGCTCAGTCCGGAACCGCGCGACTGCTCCGGTCGCAGGTTCGAATCCTGCCTCGGGCATGGATGTGTGTGATGTCCTTAGGTTAGTTAGGTTTAAGTAGTTCTAAGTTCTAGGGGACTGATGACCACAGAAGTTAAGTCCCATAGTGGTCAGAGCCACCTACGTGAATAACATCCTGCGACCCGTAACTATGCCCTTTCTGCACAACACCCCAGACGCCATTTTTCAGCAACACAATGAACGACCACAAGTTGCTACCCGAGCACGTGCCTTCTTGGTGTCACAATATGTCAGCCTTTTGGTCTGGCCCACCAGAGCACTAGACTTGCCACCAATCGAAAATGTGTGGGATATGGTGAAACGACGGGTTCAGCACTGTGACGCAATGCCAACCACCACAGATGAACTTTGGAACGAGGTAATGCAGCATGGGTGGCTATATCACACCACAGCACGGCACTCGCGCTATATACGAGTCGATGACATCACGCCTGGAACAAGTTATCAGGGCCTATGGCAACCCTGTGCCTACCACACATGCTGAACCGAGGTGACTGAAATGCTAATCATTTCTACAGGTTATACTAATTTAAATGTCCTGTGAATATCAACGTCCTATCTCTAGTCGTTCAATGTGTACTGTTTTCTTCTGAACGTAAATGTAGGTTCCAAAACGCCGCACATAAAAACGGGACTCTTCCGGGGCTCGCAGCTCCGGTTCTATCGGTGATAAAAGGTAGGTTCAAAATGGTTCAAATGGCTCTGAGCACTATGAGACTCAGCCTCTGAGGTCATCAGTCCCCTAGAACTTAGAACTACTTAAACCTAACTAACCTAAGGACATCACACACATCCATGCCCGAGGCAGGATTCGAACCTGCGACCGTAGCGGTCTTGCGGTTCCAGACTGCAGCGCCTTTAACCGCACGGCCACTTCGGCCGGCACAGTGAGAGGACATACCAGCATTGGGAAAGAATGAATAAGATAGCAGGAGTAAGACAGAACTAGAGGGTGAAAGTGGTAGCGAGAGGAGACAGAGTAGGACAGAACGAAGGGGACTGTGGCTACGAGACAGGAGACAATGATGGTTCGAGAGACACAAAAAGATAATGACAATGGTTGAAATGGCTCTGAGCACTATGGGACTTAATATCTGAGATCATCAGTCCCCTACAACTTAGAAATACTTAAACCTAACTAACCTAAGGAGATCACACACAGCCATGCCCGAGGCAGGATTCGAGCATGCGACCGTATCGTTCACGCGGTTCCAGACTGTAGCGCCTAGAACCTCTTGACCACCCCGACCGGCTAATGACAATGAGTTGAGCTAAATGAGAGAGAGAGAATTGGTAAGTGCGAGAGGGTGGATAACTTACATCGATGTAGTGGTGCGTGTGAGCGAGCTACAGTTGAGAGTGAGAAGTTAGCTGCATACCAAAAAGCAAGCACGTATGTTCGCATTCCAAAAATTTTGAGAAAAATTTAAATGTCTTGACCAAGGTAGAATGAGGCAGCAGTACGCCACTTTTCAGTCAGACACTTTTAAATAGGAGCAAATTCGCCTTTTTTCCGCTGGTTGTACTACCCGTAAATTCCTAACCTAATCTAATGTGATGGACTCCAGAAGTTTAGTTCTTTAATCTTGTGATAGGAAAGAATTGGTTCAACCATTTTCTGATGTAAATTGTCTTGTTTTTATGCACATTTAAGTTGGCACTCATTAGACCAAGAGGCAATACAATCTACTTGCCCTTGATTTCATTGTGTTCACCCAGTGGCCTACAGTAGACCCACCAGCGAGGTAAGCCATTTACGTCTATTAAAAACATTAGCGATCCTGTTATGCTTCTTCGGGCACACCTGATGCTATTTTCAGTTTCTGTCGGCTATCTCCCAACCAGTATAACATCCCAGATTTTCTTAATCAAACGTGTTCTTTGAGACACACATTTGCGCAACTACTCTAACCCTACAGTGTGGTCAGCCGGCCGGTGTGGCCGAGCGTTTCTAGGCGCTACAGTCTGGAACCGCGAGACCGCTACGGTCGCAGGTTCGAACCCTGCCTCGGGCATGGATGTGTGTGGTGTCCTTAGGTTAGTTAGGTTTAAGTAGTTCCAAGTTCTAGGGGACTGATGACCTCAGATGTTTAGTCCCATAGTGCTGAGAGCCATTTGAACCATTTTTAGGTGTTGACGGTGGAAGCTCCCCAGAATCACCTCGCGGTTGCCCACATGACGGGGTACGTTGCCCATTGCCTCCGTTCACGCATGTATGTTGGGAAGTACGTGTACTTGCCGGCAATGACTTCGTCACTGGTACGAACTTGCTTCCGTTATTTAACTGTGTTAATGTCCTCTCGCTGAGGTACCAGAGGTTCATGGCCATTTTCAATTTTTCTTATCATTATGAGCAGCGGTAGTGTGGATTTTAGTGGACGAGATCTTGATTACGGAGTACATGAATCATAAACTTTAGCTATTCCGCGAGGGCGTGAAGCAGGAACTAAATAATGAGCGACGCCGTAAATCGTTTAGATGCCGTTTCTGCATCTAGTGTGCTGAGTTAACGAGGAACGCTTCTGAGAAGCATTACGCCCACCTATGCTAATACATGTCGTCTCGGAGATTATGCGCAGTTAAAACTATAGCTCCGCAACTGAACACCCTGTCTGGCTCCCCGCGTGTAATTGTTGCTGGCAGGGTGAAAGGCAGAAGAAACTGGCCCAGTATAGTAATTAGAGTGATGCCACTGCTTAATTACTTGCTGCGGAGCGAACGCTGCGGCCCGACGAGTAAAAGAGCGACTGTCAGAGTCAATTTCGTAGATTCCGTTTTGTTCGTGACGTGGTCTTTAGTTATCCGACGCTAAATATCAGCATGTAGCCAGGTGGAATCGTTTTAATCGGATGGAAATATGGTACTGGTAAGGGAAGAAAGGTGAATTTTTGAGAAGCCTGGGGATGGTGGTGGAGGGGTGGGGAGGGGTGGAGGGCATGGTGTCAAATGCCAAATATCCGTGGATACAGATGGCTCAAAGAGAATACACGGGTTTAAAGACTACGTAGCATTTGTTAAATTCAGTTTACAATAATAAATAATACATCAAATAAAAGAGCCACGCAGACAGTTTTGTCTGTATACCAGAGCTCAAAGGGAGGAGTATGGAATGACCAGGAGTGGCAGAAGAATATGTTGAATGTTTGAGTCTTTCACGCGTAGCCCCAAAAAATCAGTTCGGAAGGCTCGTCGTGAATCGGCAATTCCAGTGACGTCTGTTTGGGGACGTTTAACGATACGCTTACAACTACGTCCTTACCGTTTGCAGTTGTTAAAAGCTGTAAAGCCTAAATACCGGGCCCGCTGAAGTGGCCGTGCGGTTCTAGGCGCTACAGTCTGGAGCCGCGTGACCGCTACGGTCGCAGGTTCTAATTCTGCCTCGGGAATGGATGTGTGTGATGTCCTTAGGTTAATTAGGTTTAAGTAGTTCTAAGTTCTAGGCGACTGATGACCTCAGAAGTCAAGTCCCATAGTGCTCAGAGCCATTTGAACCATTGTCATTATCTTTTTGTGTCTCTCGAACCATTGTCTTCTGTCTCATAGCCACAGTCTCCTTCGTTGGATTGACCGAAAGGGTCTGGATGACAGAGTTCGTTTTGCTTGACGTCCATGTTCACACACGACCTGCGACTTTCACCTTTGGGGATTCATGAAAGACTTTGTGTATGTGACTCCGTCACCAGCTAATCTACCCAACTTTAGAAACAGCATTGGTGCAACAACTACTCGAGACACACTGACCTAGGTTTAGAAAAAACTTGCCTGCCGACCCGATGTCTGGCAAATGGTGCTAACACGGATCACTTGCAAGAAAGACTGTTCGAGTTGCTCTTTCGTTTGATATATTATTTAAAATTGTAAGTTGAATCTAACAAGCGCAGCCAAGCCTTAAAACCCGTATATTCAGTTTGAAACACCCTTTATTGCGTATACTGGAAATACCGTGAAGAAATACAACCTCTCTTGCGCCGGTATCCTTAGTTTGGAAACTGTAGGAGCGTGGCAGTCTTGTATTGGTACTTTCGTATGTTCTGCTCACAATAAGGAACTATTTTCTAAGTGTAAACAACAGAGCAGCATGCCATCGTACTACATTGTGCTGGGCGTGTTCATGACGCATAGTTACTGACGTACACATTCACAAAGCAGGGTCAGAATACGTATCAGAAGGAAAACCACGTCTGTCGCAAGTCCGCCGTTTCGAAAAGATGTCGTTCGGCGGCTTTCCTTTCTTGTGGTAATATGTAAATCTTTCGAAGCAAACTACATCCTACATCTCTGATAGTCTACTATACACATTCTAATCATTGTCTGTTCTCACAGTTCATTCGATCATCACAGTGCCATTATTGTATACTGTGGTCAAAAATGACTGCTAATTCCTCTATAATAATTCGTTAATCTGTTAGTTGTTGATGACTGCTTCTCCGCTTGCGCACGTGTTGCACGCTGGAACGCGTTGTGTTCAGATATCCCTTCACTTGCTCCGTAGCTGCGTTCTGTGGGAGCCCTCTGCGGCGTAAACACACGGGATGAGGTCCATGACCACAGAGAAGAAACACGAGTAGGTTTCAGATATTCCATTCTTATCCTTTCTCTTTTCTTTTTCATTGGATTGGAACTTCTACACTCCCGATTCGTGCGTCATATATTCCGACTTCCTTGCCAAATATCAAAGATTTTGCTTTTTATTTCACGAATATTTTAGCATATAGACGCCATCATTTTTTCAGCTTTCCCACATCAAAGCCAATAATGCGTGCTCTGCGTCAAATCAGCAGATACTGTGAACGTAACAGCACTACAACAAGTAGACGATTTGTGGGTGACTAGCGGAAAGAAAGTTTTTCTTATGTGGGAATAAAGATCGATTCACGGTTGACAGAAACGATCTTAACGTCAAAACGTTCCACAGTGATTTCATACCAAACGGAACGAAACAGGACGTCAACGTCAAGGATTCTTGGGAAGAAAGTTTTGTTGGTACCGAGCGACAGCGACGTCGCCTGCTAACAAGGAAGTTAACGTGTTCTCGTTGCTCTAGCTCACATTATACTAATGGATTTAGTATTTTTGTATCTTCTTAACTTCATTCTTTGCTTTGCTTTCGCGTCGCATTGCGCTGGTTGTAAGAGCCTTGATATTTTCCCCAAGAGTGTTCGACCCCAAGTGAGAAGCCGTATTTCAATGTGGAAAATGGTTTACATTTTACAACACCTAGATTAGAAAAAAATCGGAAATGTGCAAGTTTTAAGAAAATGAACCAATGGAAAAGGTTATTTAATCACAGTTTCTCAACACTGAAAAAGTCAGCTGCACTAGAAGAGCAAAAATATTTACTTAATTTGGCTTTTGGAAACAGACACAAAGGATAAAATTAAAAATGCGCTATGTAGTTGCCTTCTACAATACATTGTGTTGGTAAGCGACGGAGACATCGAAAAAGTTCAAAGAATGGCAGCTTGTTTGGTATTAACGGGAATAGGAGACAGTGTCCCACAGATATGATAGGTGAGTTGAAGTGGCAGTCATTAGAACAAAGTTGTTAATCGTTGCGGCGATATAGTCTTGCAAAATTTCGGTCACCAACTTTGCCCATCTACACTCCTGGAAATGGAAAAAAGAACACATTGACACCGGTGTGTCAGACCCACCATACTTGCTCCGGACACTGCGAGAGGGCTGTACAAGCAATGATCACACGCACGGGACAGCGGACACACCAGGAACCGCGGTGTTGGCCGTCGAATGGCGCTAGCTGCGCAGCATTTGTGCACCGCCGCCGTCAGTGTCAGCCAGTTTGCCGTGGCATACGGAGTTCCATCGCAGTCTTTAACACTGGTAGCATGCCGCGACAGCGTGGACGTGAACCGTATGTGCAGTTGACGGACTTTGAGCGAGGGCGTATAGTGGGCATGCGGGAGGCCGGGTGGACGTACCGCCGAATTGCTCAACACGTGGGGCGTGAGGTCTCCACAGTACATCGATGTTGTCGCCAGTGGTCGGCGGAAGGTGCACGTGCCCGTCGACCTGGGACCGGACCGCAGCGACGCACGGATGCACGCCAAGACCGTAGGATCCTACGCAGTGCCGTAGGGGACCGCACCGCCACTTCCCAGCAAATTAGGGACACTGTTGCTCCTGGGGTATCGGCGAGGACCATTCGCAACCGTCTCCATGAAGCTGGGCTACGGTCCCGCACACCGTTAGGCCGTCTTCCGCTCACGCCCCAACATCGTGCAGCCCCCCTCCAGTGGTGTCGCGACAGGCGTGAATGGAGGGACGAATGAAGACGTGTCGTCTTCAGCGATGAGAGTCGCTTCTGCCTTAGTGCCAATGATGGTCGTATGCGTGTTTGGCGCCGTGCAGCTGAGCGCCACAATCAGGACTGCATACGACCGAGGCACACAGGGCCAACACCCGGCATCATGGTGTGGGGAGCGATCTCCTACACTGGCCGTACACCACTGGTGATCGTCGAGGGGACACTGAATAGTGCACGGTACATCCAAACCGTCATCGAACCCATCGTTCTACCATTCCTAGACCGGCAAGGGAACTTGCTGTTCCAACAGGACAATGCACGTCCGCATGTATCCCGTGCCACCCAACGTGCTCTAGAAGGTGTAAGTCAACTACCCTGGCCAGCAAGATCTCCGGATCTGTCCCCCATTGAGCATGTTTGGGACTGGATGAAGCGTCGTCTCACGCGGTCTGCACGTCCAGCACGAACGCTGGTCCAACTGAGGCGCCAGGTGGAAATGGCATGGCAAGCCGTTCCACAGGACTACATCCAGCATCTCTACGATCGTCTCCATGGGAGAATAGCAGCCTGCATTGCTGCGAAAGGTGGATATACACTGTACTAGTGCCGACATTGTGCATGCTCTGTTGCCAGTGTCTATGTGCCTGTGGTTCTGTCAGTGTGATCATGTGATGTATCTGACCCCAGGAATGTGTCAATAAAGTTTCCCCTTCCTGGGACAATGAATTCACGGTGTTCTTATTTCAATTTCCAGGAGTGTACATAGGGAGAAAGGAGTATCACAAGAAAATACGGAAATTCAAAGTTCGCACAAGATGATTTAGGTGCTAGTTTATCCCATGTGCTATTCGAAAGTGGAACGGAAGAGAAATAATCTGGAGGTGGTTCTGTGAAACCTCTGCCACGCTCTCAAGTGTGAATTCACACTAGTCATACAGATGTGAGTATATATTTCCTCTCTCTCCAGATCTGAACAGTGCTGAAAGTTTCCCAGATGACCTTTCTCAAGAACATAGGTTACGAATAGTTCTTTGGCTACTAAAATACTCTACTGATATTGCTAGGTCCTTCATATTGGTGCCATATTCCAACATCTTTTATTTATTTAGTTACTAGTTATTTTGCCCGACCACATTAGGGCCTTAAGACCCTTTCATACATCTAGCAGTCAACAACTCATACAAAAACATTCCATAACTATCAGAATATTAATAATTTCCGTTATTAATCAAAATAATAACTAACAATAGTATCAATAATAATAATGTTAATACTGATGATAAAATAATGGAGGAATCAAGAATGATATTAAGTAGTTATTACATAACAAACTCAGTAATAATAATTTGCAGTGTTAATAATAATAATAATAATAACAATAATAATAATAATCACACTAATATCAATAATAATGTTAAAGGATGCATTAAGAATGATATAAGTTAGCACTTTTGAACCCTTGTTCGGTGTCAGAAGAAGTGGAAGGGATAATGAAAGGGGGATTGGAAATAAAGTGTCGCTCACTCGTAACCTTATTTTCGGCCTTCGGTACTGGGCAAGAGCCTGCCGAAGGTCTGAGCAGTATGGGGCGTTTGGATGAGAAACAGCTTATGTTAGTTTCGCCGTGAATGACGAAATTTGTCTATAGATTCGATGACAAACGACCATAAGTACAACTGCTACTGGCTGTCTTCAAATTAATGACGGTATGTAAAGTTGATTGAACGTGTTCCGAAGCATGACAAGAGCATCGGTTTCGTAATAGTGGCAAGTGTTGGGGGAGGGGGAGGGAAGGAATTGTACAGGAAGACCAAGACCTGATTGTAATAATTAGGTTCAAGAGGATGTAGGGTGTAGTAGTTATGCAGCGATGAAGAGACCTGTAGAATACACACGGTAATTCAGCTGCCACTACCAACGTTGTTTTGAGCAACCCGCAATTTTGTATCATCCCTTCAAATACCACGCGCGAGATTTTCATATTCTCTCGCTCGCTACGCTCGAACTCTTAGTAGTACAGATAAATATAAACAGGACCTTTTTGTAGGAAATTTAATATATTTAAGTTTTGTATTGGAATACATTTTCGGAAGCATTCAAGAAAAACATTCAAAAGCGACATTCAAACGCACATCCACCCCCCACAGTCAATTGTCGTCAGTCGGGATTTCTAGTACGTTGTTCTCGGCATCACTATTCAAAAATTTCCGATCACACGAACTATTCCCTATATTTGATCTTTTTTGGTCTCTATTGATTGGTATTTTAGGACACCAGCATAGTCGGCTACTTCGTTACCATTATTAATATAAACGTGACCGTGAGGTTAATGCAAGGAAAAAAAAAACTATTGTAAACGTTACGCTAAAACTAATTACTTTGACAATTCAATCGAAACTTAACCCTCACAAGCAAAGTAGTCAGAAGGACGAATTTTCTTTCTTTCTTTCTTTCTTTCTCTCTTTCTTTGGCCTTGTCCTGCGCCAACACGGGGTCGGCGGTGTTATTACGGATTTGGAAACGTTAGTTGCAGGGGGTGGCCAGATACCCATCCTGCCGTCACCCGAACACCCCGGGAGGTAATTAGTGTACCCCAGCTGTCTGCGTCTAGTGTAAGCCATGAAATATTGCGAACGTGTTCAAATGTCTTATATTGCGTCCGGCCATCCTGATTTAGGTTTTCCGTGATTTCCCTAAATCATTCCAGGCAAATGCCGGGATGGTTCCTCTGAAAGGGCACGGCTGACTTCCTTCCCCATCCTTCCCTAATCCCATGAGACCGATGACCACGCTGTCTGGTCTCCTTCCCCAAACAACCAACCAATCAAATGTCTTATATTAATATGGTTTCTGTTCTTTCGGACATGTTCGAAAAAACAGGCACCATATCCATATAAGTATATAGTTCTGGCAACACCAGCCATGACCTTCTTCTTCTGTGCGGATGCACACATATTCCCCGAACTCTTACGCGACTTGGAAAGAATGTCTTCCACGAGTATTGAGTTTGTTGGGGTGGGACACTACGAATGTAGTGTGCGGATATACAAGATGAGAATGTGGGTCTGGCGGGAGGCGTGCGCGAGATAGTCCCTGCAGTCGCACTATCCTCTGTGCCCTCGGTGGCTCAGATGGATAGAGCGTCTGCCATGTAAGCAGGAGATCCCGGGTTCGAGTCCCCGTTGGTCTATATCAACGCCCGTCAGCAGCTGAAGGTATTAATATAATTCTAATTTGTTCAAATGTCTGTTAGTCGTGTAACTGAGGCGGAACGTAGGGACCAGCGCGGTGTTCACCTATCAGGATGTGGAAAACCGGCTAAAAACATTCAGGCTGGCCAGAAGACCAGCACTCGTCGATCCGAGGCCGGCGCGCATACCCGAGTCCAGGAAGTAGCGCATTAGCGCTCTGAGCTACCCTGGCGGGTAGAAGACTTGACCAATATATCGACGTTATTATATTATCCTGCTAAAATTCACAAAACTCTTAGGTAAAACTTACTCGAACGTCAAATTTACAACGTGTAAGTGCTCGGTTAAGCCGGTAGCGTAGTAAGGCCAGAGAATGGAGACAAAAAAAAGGTCGAATGTGGAAAATAATTCGTGCAGCCTCAAATTTTTGTGCAGTGGTAGGAAGGAGTGCCATGAATGCTTACCGGTGGGGCTGAGTGGGGGAGTGGAGGTGCGTTTGAAGGTCACTTTCGTACGCTTTTCTTCGATAACTCGAAAATTACGACCTATGGTGAAAACTTATACCAGTACAAAATTTAACTACATTAAATTTCCTTCAAAAATATCCTGTTCATTTTCTTTTTTTTTTTTTTTTCCTGTGGGACTAACAGTCTGCGTGTAGCGAACGAGAGAATATGAAAATCCCGCGCGTGGTTTTCGAAGGCCTGATATGAAATTGCGGTTTGCATAAAACAACAACGGTAGGGCAACTGAATCACACTGTAGACTGGTACGACGAGCTGCATCAGGCCAGTCTTCGTACTGAACGCCACAACAACAACAGCTTTCTAAGACTCTTTTTTCCGAAGAGGAGCAGCTACCCTCCGCTGCCTCTCGCTGTGGACGCCGCTCTCGGTACGGGGCTGAGCGATTTGGCGTTATGTCGACGTTGCGTCTAGCGTGACGATGAGTTTCCCGTCCGTTCCGCGAAGTTCCATCGCCTCCGTGCGAATCATGCCCGAGAGGTCGAGTTAGCTCGCTAGCGGAATCGGCAACACACGGCCAGAGTAGCCGGCCCTCGGACGGGCAGCGTCAGCACCCGCTCGCAGGCTGCAGAGCGCACAGACACAAGGCACGGACAGGTAGCGACGCACCTGTAACGCGAGTCGCGCCTCCGGCTCGGCTCCAGGTCTGCCGCCGACCGGATGTCCTGAGGCTGGAGACACACACGGCTCGTGTCGTAAATAGCCGCAGCCGCAGCCGCGCTCAGCCTGGAGTCGGCATTCCAGCCACAGCAGCAGCGGCAGCGGCCGCCTACACCGCCCGGTCTCCGCTCTCACAGCTGTCTGCCTCGCCTCGCCAGGCCGGGCCGTGGCTCCCTGGCTGCTGGTGCTTGCTGCGCGCTCACGCACTGCGTACCAACTCCACGCATCACTTCCACGAGCTTCGTTCCCACTTCGAATAGTTTCGTTTCCAGGATTCCCGCCGATAGGATTTACGCCTTGCTTAAGACACTTGAACAAAGAGCAGTTAATACCTGATCAGCTTTCAGGTAATTGGAGACGGAACATTGACCCATCGTGACAGAGAGTGAGAAGATAATCTCATGGTAAAATCTGCTGAATTGTTACGTCCCTCATATTCCTGTTCAAACTGTTAGATTACTCGACGTTTAGTCCTCTCTGCTAGGATCTCCTTCAGGGTTATACTGCTGTCAAATCAACTGCGACATAATCGCGAGTACAAACAGTGATTCAATACTGTAAAATGCTTTTTTATTCCAGTCTCTGATCACAAGTGAATTCTTTAGACGATGACCGGTTTCATTCTGTAATGACCATATTCAGATCTAAAATATATAAATACATACATCTAGTGAGCAGTGTGTCTTCTAACATAAAACAGCAATATGTATCACAATATACTGTCATACACCAGGGAAATGTACAGATAAAATATGGTCTAATGTACCATTTTTTTACACCATGTCCTAAGTGATACGGCCATTGTGGCATCGTCGAAACATATAAATAGAATCAGCATAGCATCGTCACACAGATTTAAAATATGGTGTAGAATAGGCCACATCGTCCACATAGTCATTGTTGCCAACTAGCTACTGAGGTACAGTAGCATCCAGAAACCTGTTTGCCTACACCCTCCCTAGATGTGGGCTTTCTTATATGTAGTCATTATTTACGCAAACACATAATCTGATAAAAGCACATTAGATAAAATGCATGTAGCAAACTTATTAAAATTAATGACCATCATAGAAACCAATTGTGATACATTAAAAGATGAATGCAGTTACCCATGTAAAATTATTAGAAGAAAATATATGAAGAGTATAGGTCCGACCCTTTTTTATGGTGAATTTACGCTCAACAGTTAATATATCGTAATACATTGCCTGTGCCAACCTATAAATTGCTCGTGAAAGATAAAATGTCTATATGACAGCTGAAAAAGAGACAGATCAATGAACAGCGCCCTCTGTTGGGTCGGCCGCGAGGATCTTATGTAGGCGCGCACCGATCGTAAGAACTTAACCAATACAGGGCTTTACATACCTACTCATGGAATGTATAGTCAAACTATATAATTTTATTTATTGAATGCTTATATGTTGTTTAAAAGTTTTCTGTGGGAGACATGTCACGATGTAAGTGGCCTATTCTACACCGTATTTTAAATCTATGTGACGATGCTATGCTGATTATATTTATATGTTTCGACGATGCCATTATGGCCGTATCACTTTAGGACATGGTGTAAAAAAAGATAGAAAATCCGAAGAAATTCTGGTCGTATGTAAAGTACACAAGCGGCAAGACGCAGCCAATACCTTCGCTGCGCAGTGCCGACGGTACTGTTACCGACGACTGTGCCGCTAAAGCGGAGTTACTGAACGCAGTTTCCCGAAATTCCTTCTCCAGGGAAGACGAATGGAATATTCCAGAATTTGAAACACGAACAGAGACCTGTATCATTGACGTCGGTTTGCAGTAGAGTTTTGGAGCACATACTGTATTCAAACATTATGAATCACCTCGAAGGGAACGATCTATTGATACGTAATCAGCATGGTTTCAGAAAACATCGTTCTTGTGCAACGCACGAAGTAATGGCCGCTATCGACAGGGGATCTCAAGCTGATTCCGTATTTCTAGATTTCCGGAAAGCTTTTGATACCGTTCCTCACAAGCGACTTCTAATCAAGCTGCGGGCCTATGGGGTATCGTCTCAGTTGTGCGACTGGATTCGTGATTTCCTGTGAGGAAGGTCGCAGTTCGTAGTAATAGAGGGCAAATCATCGAGTGAAACTGAACTGATATCAGGTGGTCCCCAGGGAAGCGTCCTGGAACCTCTGCTGTTCCTGGTCTATATAAATGACCTGGGTGACAATCTGAGCAGTTCTCTTAGGTTGTTCGCAGATGATGCTGTAATTTACCGTCTAGTAAGGTCATCCGAAGACCAGTATCAGTTGCAAAGCGATTTAGGAAATATTGCTGTATGGTGTGGCAGGTGGCAGTTGACGCTAAATAACGAAAAGTGTGAGGTGATCCACATGAGTTCCAAAAGAAATCCGTTGGAAGTCGATTACTCGATAAATAGTACAATTCTCAAGGCTGTCAATTCAACTAAGTACCTGGGTGTAAAAATTACCCACAACTTCGTTTGGAAATACCACATAGATAATATTGTGGGGAAGGCGAGTCAAAGGTTGCGTTTCATTGACAGGACACTTACAAGATGTAACAAGTCCACTAAAGAGACAGCTTACACTACACTCGTTCGTCCTCTGTTAGAATATTGCTGCACGGTGTGGGATCCTTACCAGGTGGGATTGACGGAGGACATCGAAAGGGTGCAAAAAAGTGCAGCTCGTTTTGTATTATCACGTACTAGGGGAGAGAGTGTGGCAGGTATGATACGCGAATTGGGATGGAAGTCATTAAAGCAAAGACGTTTTTCGTCGCGGCGAGATCTATTTACGAAATTTCAGTCACCAACTTTCTCTTCCGAATGCGAAAATATTTTGTTGAGCCCAACCTACATAGGAAGGAATGATCATCAAAATAAAATAAGAGAAATCAGTGCTCGAACAGAAAGGATTAGGTGTACGTTTTTCCCGCGTGCTGTTCGGGAGTGGAATGCTAGAGAAATTGTATGATTGTGGTTCGATGAACCCTCTGCCAAGCACTTAAATGTGAATTGCAGAGTAGTCATGTAGATGTAGATAGTCGAAACAACATTGGCAACATGTAGACACAAGCGCACTGGGGAGCCCTTACACAACCTCCATACAGTTCCAATCTCTCTCTACGCGATTTCCATATTTTTGGAGCCGCCAAGAAAGACATCCGCGACCGTCGATTTGTCTCGGACTTATGCGTGTGTACAATCATGGTTCCGTAGGTAATCACAAAGTTTTTCTGTCAAGGCACTGCCGTCTTGTCTCACAGTGGGATAAATATATCAACAGTTATGGCAACAATTTTTGAAATGATAAATAGTTTACTTACTTTCTTCCGTCTCTCTCTTTTTCATTTCACTACTCCTTAGAAATACACTACGTGATCAAAAGCATCCGGAAACCTGGCTAAAAATTACTTACAAGTTCGTGGGGCCCTCCATCGGTAATGCTGGATTTCAGTATGGTGTTAGCCCAACCTTAGTCTTGATGACAGATTCCACTCTCGCAGGCATACGTTCAATCAGGTGCTGGAAGGTTTCTTCGGTAATGGCAGCCCATTCTTCACGGAGTGCTGCACTGAGGAGAGTTATCAATGTCGGTCGGTGAGGCCTGGTACGAAGTCGGCGTTCCAAAACAAGGTGTTCTACAGGATTCAGGTCAGGACTTAGTGCAGGCCAGTCCATCACAGGGATGTTATTGTCGTGTAACCAGTTCGCCACAGGCAGTGCATTATGAACAGGTGCTCTATCGTGTTGAAAGATGCAGTTGCCATCCCCGAATTGCTCTTTAACAGTGGGAAAAAAGAAGGTGCTTAAAACATCATTGTAGGCCTGTGTTATGGTAGTCCCACGCAAAACGACAAGGGGTGCAAGCCCCGCCATTAAAAACACGACCGCACCATAATACCACCGCCTCCGCTGTTGGCACTATACACGCTGGCAGATGACGTTCACCGGCTATTCGCCATACCCACACCATTCCATCGGATCGCCACATTGGCCACATTGCGTGGATTCGTCACTCCACACAACGTTTCTCCACTGTCCAATCGTCCAATGTTTACTCTCCTTAAGTCTGTTGACTGACAGAGACTGCCGACAGTTGAAGGGGGTCGTAATGTGTAATAGGCACACATGTATCCAGACCATCACACAGGAATTCCAAACTGCATCAGAATCCACTGCAAGTACTATGACAGTTAGGAAGTAGGTGGGAGAACTTGGATTTTATGGTCGAACGGCTGCTCATAAGCCACACATCACGCCGGTAAATGCTAAACGACGCCTCGCTTGGTGTAAGGTGCGTAAACATTGCACGACTGAACAGTGG
Organism: Schistocerca americana; assembly: GCF_021461395.2. Taxonomy (NCBI): domain Eukaryota; kingdom Metazoa; phylum Arthropoda; class Insecta; order Orthoptera; family Acrididae; genus Schistocerca; species Schistocerca americana. The sequence continues at coordinate 425,567,504 of NC_060122.1, forward strand.
AAAAACGTTGTGTGGAGTGACGAAACACGGTACACAATGTTGCGATCCGATGACAGGTTGTGGGTATGGCGAATACCTGGTGAACGTCATCTGCCAGCGTGTGGTGCCAACAGTATAATTCGGAGGCGGTGGTGTTATGAAGTGGGCGTGTTTTTCACGGAGGGGGCTTGCACCCCTTGTTGTTTTGCGTGGCACTATCACAGCACAGGCCTACATTGATGGTTCTAATGGCTCTGAGCACTATGAGACCAGTCCCCTGGAACTTACAACTACTTAAACCTAACTAACCTAAGAGCATTACACACATCCATGCCCGATGCAGGATTCGAACCTGCGACTGTAGCGGTCGTGCGGTTTCAGACTGTAGCGTCTAGAACCGCTCGGTCACTCGGGCCGGCCCTACATTGATGTTTTAAGCACCTTCTTGCTTCCCACTGAAGAGCAATTCGGGGATGGCGGCTGCATCTTTCACCACGATCGAGCACCTGTGCGTAATGCACTGCCTGTGGTTACACGACAATAACACCCCTGTAATGGACTGGCCTGCACTGACTCCTGACCTGAATCCTACAGAACGCTTTTGGGATGTTTTGGAATGCCGACTTCGTCCCAGGCCTCACCGACCAATATCAATACCTCTCCTCAGTGCGGCACTCCGTGAAGAACGGGCTGCCATTCCCCAAGAAGTCCTCCAGCACCTGACTGAACATATGCCTGCGAGAGTGGAGGCTGTCATCAAGGCTAAAGGTGGGCCAACACCATAGTGAATTCCAGCGTTACCGCTGGAGGGCGCCACGAACTCGTAAGTAGTTTTCAGCCAGATGTCCGGAAACTTCCGGTCACATAGTGTATTTATAGAGGAAATTTGCGATCTCCAAATACGTTTTGAGCACAAAACGTGTTCTATAATTATACAGCCGGCCGCTATCGGCGAGCGTTCTAGGCGCTTTAGTCTGGAACCGCACTGCTGCTATGGTCGCAGGTTCGAATCCTGCCTTGGGCATGGATGTTTGTGATGTCCTTAGGTTAGTTAGGTTTAAGTAGTTCTAAGTCTAGGGGACTGATGACCTCAGATGTTAAGTCCCATAGTGCTTAGAGCCATTTGAACCATAATTCTACAACAAATTGACGTCAACAATATTGGCCAATGATTTTGGCGTCTGATAACGGGAACGACCTGCGCTTTTTTTTTCCAGTTGCTAGGTACCCTTCGTTGCTCAAGCGAACTACGATTCACTGCTACTGGAAGGGGGCCGGCCGGTGTGGCCGTGCGGTTAAAGGCGCTTCAGTCTGGAACCGTGTGACCGCTACGGTCGCAGGTTCAAATCCTGCCTCGGGTATGGATGTGTGTGATGTCCTTAGGTTAGTTAGGTTTAATTAGTTCTAAGTTCTAGGCGACTGATGACCTCAGAAGTTAAGTCGCATAGTGCTCAGAGCCATTTACTGGAAGGGGAGCAATTTCTTTCCCACAACCTTTCTAGAAACTTATGTCATCTGGTCCTGATGCTTTTCCACTACTAAGTGACTGTATTTGCTTTTCTATTATATTATCTTAATATCTGACATTTCGACGTTCGTACGACGATAGAAAGAAAGGCCAATATTAAGGATCTTCCGCGGTGAAAAAATTTCGGAAGACTAAATTCAGCATTTCGACATTCTCTCTGTTATTTTCAGTTCTCGTGCCTGTAAGGTCACTGAATGACTGAATAGATGATTTCGAATCGCATACTGATTTTACATAAGACCAAAACCTTTTTAAGGTTTTGGCTTCTCTTGAATCTATGATGAAGTTCTCTCTATTTACGTAGCAGTTTTCTAACACGATTTAAAAACACGGCGAGTCTTTCCCATCCCTGGGCACCTTGCTCGGAACATACTTGCCTGAGGCCCGTATTTAGTGGCAATAAGTTACATTGTTTATTTTGAAGCTAAACTGGCAGCCACTGCATCAAGCGTGAGTCCTCTGCAGGCCTAGTTACAGGAGGGGACAGGATGATAGAAAGTGTGTTGAGAGGTCGTGGTAATGCTTCCACTGCACTGATGACAGAAATACAGGCAAAAGTGAAGCACCCAGCAGAGGAGGACGAAACGAAATGAAACTTAACGTGTTGAGAGAGTATGTGACGTTATTACAGTGATAATAAAATAGAGTCTAATTAACAAATAACTTGGCAGTGTGCGCCCAATTATAAGTATGACGTTGCTCCAACTGTGGCCCGGGTGCATACAGTGATTCGGTATGCTTACAAGGCCGTTGTGTCCTCTGCTGAGGCAAAAGGATCGACAATTTTTGTGATTGGTCTTTAAATCCTGGATATTGGGACTGGAATGGAGCTGGTCTCACACATGTTCTATAGGGGACAAATCTGGGGATCTTCCTGGCTATGAGAATACCTCAGCATCAGCCAGAAAGTACATAGCTTCACGTGCCATGTGTAGGCGAGCATTGTCGTGTTGAAAAGTGGCACCACGATACTGTCGCATGAGAGGTAACCCTAGTGATCTTGGTGGTCTGAGGATACCTCTAACGTACCTTGCGCCTCAATTGCTACCAGCTGCTACCTGATATTATACCCGATGGCTGCACCAAACTGTCCAGACACTGGAAGAATGGGATCACTCCCCTTGCCGTTGGTATACTGCCAACAGTGGTCATCCGGAGTAGCGCAGAACCACGATTCATCTCTGAACGCAGTGCGACACCATTCATCAGCAGGCTTTGTTTCCTGCTCAGTATAGCACTCGAAACGCAGCTGTTTGTTTTGTGGTATTGACGGTAGCCAACGCATGGCACAGTAATTCGCTCGGCCGGCTGTTGTTAAGGCTCTGACCAATTGTGCAGGATGATGCAGACTGTTGCAGGGACTGTCGGATGGCAGGCGCATTTGTGAAGCAGTTATCTGGTGCACAATATAGCGATCCTCTCTTGTAGTGCTCAGACATGGTCGGCCGGAACCCTGACGATAAATATGACTGTCCTCATGCTTTCATGCAGTCCAAAATCGGGCCCCTCGCACATACGAATGCCCCACAAATCCGGATCTTGCCCAAGTCGATCAGCCGGCCACGTAAAGACCCACACGGAGACACCTTTCAGACTGAGTCAGGTGCTGAGAACGATGTCTCACACAAATACGCGGTATTTGTGTGTCCTTCGCAGTGATCACTTATCTGATACTCTTCATGCTCATAAATTAAGGATAATGCTGATACCTGGTGAAACAACGCTCTGGGGGGGGGGGGGGGGAGTTTGCTGATTTAAATCACCTCGGGGTTTCACCATGCGGTGCATTTGACCTGCGGTCGTCGCACGGTGGCGCTGGCAGCAGTCCACATACGCAGAGGTGTGTTGGTGCTTGTCAGAGTACGATGCAGCGAGTAAGTGTGCAGACGTTTTGAGACGTCCTAATGGTGACTGTGTGCTGAAAATGGCTCAAAGAACACATATTGACGACGTCATGAGGGGTAGAATACTAGGGCGACTGGAGGCTGGTCAAAGCCAGCAGGTCGTAGCAGGGACCCTCCGTGTGCCACAAAGTGTGATCTCAAGATTATGGCAACGATTCCAGCAGACTGGAAACGTGTCCAGGCGCAACAGTACTGGACGTCCACATTGTACAACACCACAAGAAGACCGATATCTCACCATCAGTGCCCACAGACGGCCACGGATTACTGCAGGTAGCCTTGGTCGGGACCTTAGCGCAGCCACTGGAACAGTTGTCTGCAGACACGCAGTCTACAGACGACTGAACAGACATCGTTTATTCGCCCGGAGATCTGCAAGGTGCATTCCACTGACCCCTGGTCACAGGAGAGCCCGTAAAGCAAGGTGTCGAGAACACAGTACATGGTCATTGGAACAGTGGTCCCAGATTATGTTCACGGACGAGTCCAGGTATAGTTTGAACAGTGATTCTCGCTAGGTTTTCATCTGGTGTGAACCAGGAAGCAGGCACCAACCCCTTAATATCGTTGAAAGGGACCTGTAGGAGGTCGTCGTTTGATGGTGAGGGGTGGGATTATGATTGGTGCACGTACATTCCTGAGGAACTGTAACAGGTCAGGTGTATCGGGACATCATTTTGCACCAGTATGTCCGCCTTTGCAGGGGTGCAGTGGGTCCCACCTTCCTCCTGACGGATGATAACGCACGGCCCCACCGAGCTGCCATCGTGGGGGAGTACCTTGAAACAGAAGAAACTAGGCGAATGGAGCGGCCTGCCTGTTCTCCAGAGCACGTCTGGGATGCTCTCGATCGACGTATCGCTGCGCGTCTTCAAACCCCTAGGACACTTCAGGAGCTCCGACAGGCACTGGTGCAAGAATGGAAGGCTATACCCCAGCAGCTGCTCGACCACTTGATCCAGAGTACGCCAACCCGTTGTGCGGCCTGTGTACGTCTGCATTGTGATCATATCCGATACTGATATCGGGGTATATGCGCAAGAAACAGTGGCGTTATGTAGCAGATGGGTTTCGGGACGGTTTTCTTAATTTATCACCAGTACCGTGGACTTGCAGACCTGTGTCGTGTGTGTTCCCTATGTGCCTATGCTATTAGCGCCAGTTTGTGTAGTGCCACGTTGTGTGGCACCACATTCTGCAATTATCCTCAATTTATGAGCATGAGTGTGCCCTACTAGTTCTGGTATCAACACTACACATCAACAAGAGTAATGCACTGTGGTACACGTTGCAACACTCTGAGGGGTCTACATTTACGATGTCACATTGACATCCGGCCATGTTTTCTGGGAGCTTAACTTCTTTTTGTCAAGCAGTGTATACCCAACAAGTAACTGAGGACCGATTGTAGAAACGGTATTCTGTGACGAAGAGGGGGAACCGGTGGCGGCCAGTGACTATCACGAAAAATGAACGTGTTATGGAACATTTACCAACCCGTGTGGTACGGTAAGGTGTGGACGACCTCCTGAGCTGCGTCTGAGCAGTGCGGGGAGCGGCGCTGGCAGCAGATGTTGCGAGCTGTTCCAGCGGCCCCACCCGGTCTGCGTGGCGCGTTCCGCGGGCGGCTGATGTGTTAAATGACGGCGGCCGGCCCTGTGCGGCGCGCAGTGCGTGGCGCGTGGTGCGTGGCGCGCGCTCCTACGCAGCCCTGCCACCCACTCCGCCGCCCACACCCGCCGGCGCCCAGCCTTCGCGTGTCCAGGCTTCCACAAAGGTCACAACACACTCCGCCCCGCGCGTTCGTTCCAGCTCTGTCGGCCGAAGATTGGCTGTACTTACTGACAGGCACTTCGTCTGCTGAATTGCCCGCCGAAAAAGAAGTGAAGCACCCAGAAGACTTGGTCGGACGTCGATGTAACTTCGTACACGTAAATACTCCGACGGAAAAAAACGCTACACCAAGAAGCAGTTGTGCGGCATAAATGATAGCCGTGTCTCTCCATCACAAAGAGGATGTCTATTAAAATTTCCCATCAATCGCAAAACAGGATGCACATTGGGTTTGCTTTAAAGACACCATGTAACAGTCCCGAGCGTTCGTTACCTTTGACATTGCAGATGCTGAGTTGATGTTAGTCAAGAATGTCTTTAAGGCGACAAAGACGCCATTGTCAACATGTCACAGTTTATACGAGATCGTGTTATAGGGCTACGAAAAGCTGGATGTTCCTTGTGCTAGATTGTACAAAGACTTGGCAATAATGTAGCCACTGTACATGATTGATGGCAGCGGTGGTCACGAGAATGTTCGGTCCCAGGAATACTGGGTTCCGGACAGCCACGTGGCACTACCGAGAAGAAAGACTGGCATATGGATCTGGCGCATCGTACTGCATCTGCAGCAGCAGTCTGAGCAGTAGTTGGTACCACAGTGACAGAACGAACTCTTAAAAATCAGTTGTTGTAGGATCATAGAACACATTTTGTGTTCAGGCATAATGACCTTTCTAGACTCTGAGAAGCTCATCTGAAGAAACCAGCACGGTTTTAGGAGACAGTGGTCATGCGACACACAGCTGGCCCTCTTTGTGCCTGATATACAGCAGGCTCTAGATACAGGCTCCTAGGTTGATGCCATATTTCTCTACTTTCGCAAGGCGTTCGACTCAGTTCCGCACTGTCGCTTGCTCCAAACAGTGCGCGCTTACGGTCTATCCGATGACATATGCGGTTGGATAGAAAGTTTTCTATCAGACAGGGAGCAGTATGTCGCCCTGAACGGGGTGACTTCAACAGAAACATGCGTAACTTCAGGTGTGCCCCAGGGCAGCGTAATAGGTCCGCTGCTTTCTCTGATTTACATAAACTATCTGGTTGGTGGTATTGACAGCGGCATTAGACTGTTTGCCGATGATGCTGTAGTCTACAGGAAAGTAGTAGCTCACGAAAGTTGTGAACAAATCATTGAGGATTTGCAGAAAGTAAATGCGTGGTGTAATGACTGGCAGTTATCTCTCAAAATTAGTAGTGCAACCTACTGCGTATAAAATGTACGAGTACAAAATAAATGCCCAGTCATTGGAAGCGGTAACACCCGTCAAGTAACTGAGTGTGACTATTCGAAATGATCTCAAATAGAATGATCAGATTACTCAAGCAACGGGCAAGGCGAACTCTAATTTTACGGTTTATTGGTAGAACCCTGAAGCGATGCAGTCCGTCAACAAAGGAAATTGCTTACAATACGTTAGTTCGTCCAGTCTTATTGTTCGTCTGTATGGGACCCTTACAAGTTGGGTCAGATTCAAGAGATTGAGAAGGTTCAAAGAAGAGTGGCAAGATTCGTGACTGGCACATTTTGCCATCGCGAGAGCGTTACATATCTCATAGGAAGTTTGAAGTGGGACACACTTGCAGACAGACGACGTACTGAGAGGAACGGACTGCTCACTAAATTCCGAAATCCGACCTTCGCCGAGGATGTAGAGCATATATTATTACCACCAACTTTCAAATCGCACAATGATCACCATTCAAAGATGATGGAAATTAGAGCTCGTACTGAGGCGTTCAGACAGTCATTTTTCCCTCGCGCGATCCGCGAGTGGAACAGAGGGGTGGGGGGAGGGGGGAATAGGACTTTGGCGCGAATTGTGCCCTCCGCCACACACCGCTTGGTGGCTAGCGGAGTATATATGTAGATGTAGACAGATCCCAGCCAGACGCCCCATAGCGTGCATTCCGCTCACCCCAAACCATCGCCATTTGCGATTTGGTGGTCTCAAGTGAGAGCTCATTTGGAGTGCCGGATGCAGGTGTTTTCTGATGAAAGCTGGTTCTGCCTCGGTGCCAATGATGGCTGTGTGTTGGTTAGAAGGAAGACAGTTGAGGGCCTGCAACCAACCTGCCTGCCTGATACACACATTGGACCTACACCTGGAGTTATATTCTGGGGTTCGATTTCGTATGACACCAGGAGTACTCTCGTGGTTATCCCATGTACACTGACTTAGAATTTGTATGTCAACCTGGTGACTGGACCTGTTGTGGCAGCATTCACGAAAAACAGAACAGCAGATGATTTCCAACAGGATAACCTCACCGACATACAGCTGTTGTAACCCAACATCCTCTAAAGAGTGTTGACATGTTGCTCTGGCCTCCTCGATCTCCCGATCTGTCTCCAATCCAACACATATGGGACATTATCGTACGACAACTCCAGCGTCATCCACAAACAGTGTTGACCGACGAAGGGCAACAGGCGTGGAACTTCATCCCCCAAACTGAACTGACATTCGGCACCTGTACAGCACAACGCATGCACGTTTGTAAGCTTGCATTCATATTCTGGCTGTTACATTGGTTGTTAATGTATCAGCATTTCTCATTTGCAACAGCTTAGCTAGCGCTTTCATTAACCTGTGATCTTGCAATGTTAATCAGTTAAATATATTACCTAGATAAATGTATTGCCGAAATTTCATTACTGTATATTAATTATTTTTCGGTGTTGCAATTTTTTCCGTCAATGTGTAATCAGTTGGTATGGAAACGATTAGAACTGCAATTCTTGGCCCGCATCTCGTGGTCGTGCGGTAGCGTTCTCGCTTCCCACGCCCGGGTTCCCGGGTTCGATTCCCGGCGGGGTCAGGGATTTTCTCTGCCTCGTGATGGCTGGGTGTTGTGTGCTGTCCTTAGGTTAGTTAGGTTTAAGTAGTTTTAAGTTCTAGGGGACTTATGACCACAGCAGTTGAGTCCCATAGTGCTCAGAGCCATTTGAACCATTTTTGCAATTCTTGGGTGAAGGTGGAACAGCAACAAGACTGCACTAGTGTTGTTCGTGTTTAGTGTTGTTATCGGGCCTGGTAGTGTGTATAAGAGGAGTTAAAACATCACATACATAGTGACCACTGTGAAGGACACGAAATCGCCGCGTACTCGTGTGAGACACCGTTATCAGCACTTGATAGAGATTGGAATGGGCCTCACTGTGCGTCTCCATCTTGCCAACTGGTCGAATCGTGCGACATCTGGATTCGTAGGCCATTCGTATGTGAAAGGGGGCCCATATTGTACTGCGTAAAAACACAGGCGCACCATTCTATAAGGTTACCGTCCACCACCAGCAGGAAGGATTACAGTATTGTGCACCGAGCACATCGTGAACAATTCACATCTGCACCTGCCGTCTGTGAATGAGTAGTGGATTCCCTGCAACATTCCAGTATCCCACATCATTGGCCAGAGACTAGCAATAGCCCAAAAAGGAAATTATGTCCCGTGCGTATGCTGACCTTAACACAACAACTCAAACGGCTGCGTTTGGAGTGTTGCCGCGATCGGGATGACTGGATGGCTGATAAATGGTGTCGCACTGCGTTCAGCGATGAATTGTGGTTCCGTACTACAGCGGATGACCATAGTAAGCGAGTGTGACGGATGCGTGGAAAGAGGTCCCCTTTCTTCCATTGTTCTGGAGAGGCATAGTACTGTTACCTTGGCGTCATCGTATGAGGAGCCATGGCGCGTGACTTAGGTTGGTTGGTTGGTTTGGGGAAGGAGACCAGACAGCGTGGTCATCGGTCTCATCGGATTAGGGAAGGATTGGGAAGGAAGTCGGCCGTGCCCTTTCAGAGGAACCATCCCGGCATTTGCCTGGAGTGATTTAGGGAAATCACGGAAAACCTAAATCAGGATGGCCGGACGCGGGATTGAACCGTCGTCCTCCCGAATGCGAGTCCAGTGTCTAACCACAGCGCCACCCCGCTCGGTGCGCGTGACTTAGGTCACGGCGGGTAGTGACTGAGGACTCTCTAACGGCACAACGGTACGAAGGGACATTTTGCGTCCTCATGTGTTACCGTATCTCATGCTACAGTAGCCTGGTGCCATTTTTCAGCAGGACAATGCTCGTCCACACATAACACGACGCTCGGACGTCTACGCTCTCTGTATCAGTATCCACGATATCAAGAACTATTTGCAATAGTTGTGGGCGTGGTTGCATCCGGGAGAGAGAGCACGGTTATATGAAACCCTTTCCAACTGAATTGGCGCATGTATCCAGGCCAGAGGGGATACACTGTCATACTGGTAAGTGGACACATACTGCCTGTTTCTTATGACTCCATTTTGTAATCACCGAAATACATCACATTCTCTCAACCCGTGAAGTCTCATTTCGTTTCCTCCTCCCCAACTGCAGGTTTCAGTTTTTTTGTCAGACAATGTAATCAACGGTCTCGTTCGCAGCTCAGGTAACGAGGATTGGATGGTAACTGTGGAGATCTGTCACATTTTTCGAACATGTTTCTCAAGATGTTATTGGGACCTACCTTTTCTTTATGTAATTTGGCGTTATTAGCGTAGAATACTAAATCCATAATTTCCTTGGATATATCTATCTTGTGCTCGTTCGCCATGAAAGGTTACAATTCTCTGACCTCATATGTTTGACGAGGAGTTTTCTAACTTTGTAAATAACGAACATCGCGTAATTTTTATTTGGTTTCCAAAACAAAAACAAGAACACTAGTCAGGTGCCATGAACTATCTCACTGCATCAGTGTTGTCACCTTCATACTACCCACAAAAAAATACAATGCCGTCTTGAAAAATTACGCACATCTGCAGCTGTCAATGCGTCTGCTTCCTACATTCGCCGATATCGTGTCGAACATTTTCGCTACTGCACAACTGCCTAACTTCAGCTAAGACCGCTGCTTTTACTCTAGTCACTTGTGATGTTATTCCCGTGGCCTTTAAGTTGTGTTTGTGGCAGCTAACTGAGTGCATCCAAATGCCATTGAGAGTCCCTCATAAACTGCAGGTTCTATTCAATGCAAATCATGTTTAAATAAAGTGACTGACTCGGGTTGAAAGGGGGTGGAAGAGTTTAGAAATATAAAACAACAAAAATCGGTAGAAAAATGATAAAATAAAAATCAGGCAAGAATTTTATTGTAATATGTACCAAACGATTTCCTTCAATTTGCGGTTTTCGAAATTGACATTGGATTTAGTGTTAGAGCGTTCTTTCACGCGACAATGAAACTTCGTGGACGAGGAGCTGGTGACGCCACAGCTTGAAATTCCAAGTTCAACTATATTGTGCAGCACGACAGGAAAAATCTGCCGTGACGAGCTAAAAACTAATTCCTCCAAATTTTATTTGCGAAATCTCCTAAAAATTTTTTAAATAAAACAAACGTTCTACAAATTTATCCTGCATATTTATTTCTCGACATAGTCACCCTGGAGAAGAACACATTTCTCCCAACGAGAGACCTGTCTGTTGATGCTATAACTGAATAATGTTTAAGTTTGTGGACGGAACTACAACCTCAGCTCTGTTTGCACCGCTTCATCACTATCAAAGTGAAGTCCTCGAAGGTGTTCTTTAAGTTTTGGAAACCGATGGAAAATAGGATAGGGCCAAGTCTGAACTCTGTGGAGGGTGGGTGATTGATGACAACGAACCAAAGGCGTCGGATTGTTGCATATGCTGCAGCGCTCGTGTTGGCATGCCATTGTCATGCTGAAGTGGAGGGTCCACCCTGCGCGGACAAACTCTTCAAATTCGAAACCCGATCACAGCAAGCTGTTTCTCATGCAACGACATACACTATGTGATCAAAAGTAACCGGGCACCCCCCCCCCCCCAAAAAAAAAGCATACTTTTTCATATTAGGTCCATTGTGCTGCCATCTAGTGTCAGGTACTCGATATCAGTGACCTCAGTAGTCATTAGACATCGTGAGAGAGCAGAATGGGACGCTTCGCGAAACTCACGGACTTCGAACAAGGCCAGGTGATTGGGTGTCACTTGTCATATGCCTGTACGCGAAATTTCCACGCTCCTAAACATCCCTATGTCCACTGTTTCCGATGTGATGGTGAAGTGGAAATGTGAAGGGACACGTACAGAACAAAAGCGTACAGGCCAACCTCGTCTGTTAACTGACAGAGACCGCCGACAGTTGAATAGGGTCGTAATGCGTAATAGGCAGACATCTATCCAGACCATCACACAGGAATTCCAAACTGCATCAGGATCCACTGAAAGTACTATGACAGTTAGGCAGGAGGTGAGAGAACTTGGATTTCATGGTCGAGCAGCTGCTCATAAGCCACACATCACGCCGGTAAATGCTAAACGACGCCTCGCTTGGTGTAAGGTGCGTAAACATTGGACGATTGAACTGTGGAAAAACGTTGTGTGGAGTAACAAATCACGGTACACAATTTGGCGATCAGATGGCAGGGTGTGGGAATGTGAATGCCCGGTGAACGTCATCTGCCAGTGTGTGTAGTGCCAACAGTAAAATTCGTAGGCGGTGGTGTTGTGGTGTGGTCGTGTTTTTCATGGAGGGGGCTTGCAGCCCTTGTTGTTATACATGCCACTATCACAGCACAGGCCTGATATTTATGTTTTAAGCACCTTCTTGCTTCCCACTGTTGACGAGCAATTCGGGGATGGCGATTGCATCTTTCAACACGATCGAGCACCTGTTCATAATGCACGGCTCGTGGCGGTTTGGTTACACGACAATAACATCCCTGTTACGGACTGGCCTGCACAGAGTCCTGACCTGAATCCTACAGAACAAAAATGGCTCTGAGCACTATGGGACTCAACTGCTGAGGTCATTAGTCCCCTAGAACTTAGAACTAGTTAAACCTAACTAACCTAAGGACATCACAAACATCCATGCCCGAGGCAGGATTCGAACATGCGACCGTAGCGGTCTTGCGGTTCCAGACTGCAGCGCCTTTAACCGCACGGCCACTTCGGCCGGCTCCTACAGAACACCTTTGCGATGTTTTGGAATAGTGACTTCGTGCCAGGTCTCACCGACCGACATCGATACCTCCCCTCAGTGCAGCAATTCGTGAAGAATGGACTGCCATTCCTCAAGAAACCTTCCAGCACCTGATTGAAAGTATTCCTGCGGGAGTCAAAGCTGTCATCAAGGCTAAGAGTGGGCCAACAAACACCATACTGAATTCCAGCATTACCGATGGGGGGCACCACGAACTTGTAAGTCATTTTCAGCCAGGTGTCCGGATACTTTTGATCACATAGTGTAGTTACGTTACACATCGTCATGTTACACGCTTCAGTTCGGAGCCCTCTTGCACGTAGACATGAAGAATAAAGATGCAGATTGTTAATAACGTCTGGTTTGTATAAGAAGCTTTAAGAGTTTTCACATAAAAAATTCGGAGCCTTTACTGTCCAGGATGCCCCCGTAATTGATATGGAGTTGAATTCTGTATTTGGTGTTTTTTTTTTTATATTACAGTGTATTTGTTTTGAATATCAGCTGTTTTACAACACAAGCATGTCGAGGTTCTCTCGAAAACACGTAGTTTGTGAAAAAATTTGTTCGAATAAATCGACAGGACTGTTTAGTTTTGTTCATCGAGGCGAATCAGTTGTATGAATGTTTGGTATCTATTCTTTGGGACATGTCCAAAAGAACAGACGCCGTACATTCATGTGTACTTTCCTGTCGTTTTATTAGAACAAATCTTTACAATAACTACGCGTTTTCGACAGAACCTCGACATACTGGTGTTGTGAAACAGCTGATATTCATACCACATACACTGTAATATAAAAAGATTACATAAAGCCTTCTCATATTTCATGATTTTTGTTTTATAGCTTGGATGTTACGAAAGTATGCAGTTTCAGTAGTGCGTCACACTGATAATTTACCAAAAGCGCGTCTTTTTCGTAGAGTTTCTTCTAGCTAAATATCAAAGAATGACATTTGTAGCTACAGCCTTTAGCGAGCGGTAGCGTAACTGATAGCGGTGTGAAGTGTAAGCTGAAAGGTAGAATTATGTAAATTGCAGGTGGAGGGGGAAGAAAGAAAAGGAAAGGAACTATTGATGTCAGGTGCAGCGGGACTTTATGCGGAATCAGTGCCGGACCAAGATTCGAACCCGGGACCCCTGCTTACTAGGCAGTTGCGTTAATCACTGCGCCACCTTTTTATTTTTTAATTTTTGAGCTCTTTTTGTTCTAATATTGTTCGTTGAATTTGTATGGGGCGGACGTCCGATGGCACCCATTCAGGTTCTTCGTTGACCCGTTCACTCAGTTTTTTGTTACAGAGGGTAGCTAACCCTGTGACCGAACACGCTGAGCTACCGTGCCGGCATCCGTACGCCTCTCGGCCTACCCATGCTCCCGTCTAGCGCCACCTAACTGCAGCCCCCGCCCCCCATCTACTACATGCTCGCTCGCTACTTTGACATTTGACATTCCCGCAGGAGGTGAGACGTAACTGTGCATCCGCACTGAAGGTGGTGGAATCATTGCTCATCAAGGCGAATCAGTTATGTGAACGCCTGGTGTCTGTTCTTTCGGACATGTCCAGAAGAACAGACGCCGTGCATTAATATAATTGAAAGGCAGAAGGTTTGCGTCTCACTACTAGCAATTTTTTTCCATCTTATTGTTTCTGTAAGTTTCTGAAACTTCCTTATTAATTTGATGGAAGTATGATCTGAAAAGCACGATGTTATTATAAATATTGTACTTGCTGCAATTCGTGTTGTATAGCCCAAAGACTAGAATGTTTCCTCACTGGCCAGAAATTTTGACGTGACTGCTAGTCTACGAGTCTCAAATGCCAGAAAGTAAACGTAAGTTGCACACTATAAGTTTTTGCTATTATGAAACTTCGTGTTAAAGACATATAGGATGTATCTCTTGGTTTATGGACTGCTTCAAGGTTGTATCTTCCCGGTAAATTTCTTTTTCTATGGCGGTGAGTAGCTTCGAAAAATGTCCTTCCATTGGAATGAAATCACGAAACGAATCTCTAACTTGAAACCTATGTGATAAGTAAGTTACTTCAGGGTAATGGTAGCCCATACAACATCGAGAGTATGGTTATCATGAGCGCGGAAACTGACAGTAAACACTATGCTTTAGCTATATTCCACTTAAAATCGGAAACGTGATGGAGATTCAATTCAGTTAACGAATAATCACTATTCGCACGTATACCATATGGTTGTGGAACATAGGTAGTGTACCTCTACCAGCAATTCGGTGTTCAAGCCATCGACGAGTCCAGAATCTTCACCGCTATTTTCTCCGCCCTTCTTCGACGATCGCTACACAGTTCACCCAGCTGTTCTAGCCAGGTCCATTTTCGTAAACGAGCTGTTTGATTAGCGCCTCAGATGCAGCTAGCTGCCGCCGGAGAGCACAGCAGTCGCAAACCACGATGAGGAGCACGTCTCGTGAGGTCGCTTCAGAGCGTGCGGCAATCACGACGGATACCATGTTTGGCACGCTTCGCGATGAGTGTACGGACGGTTTTACGAAAGCTACGTATGTTTCAGTCAATTAATAGCAATTAAAACGTGTCTTTTAAGTAAAACTGGTTATCAGAATAGTTGTTGTTTGTTCTCGCACTTCGATTTAAATACATCAACTGCTTCAAAAAGCTTTTCTAAACAGTGCCAAAATAAAGATAAGCAGTGCTCTCAGTCTTTACACGATTATTTGGTGAAAGCTGTAACACCAAACCCTATTATGTCATTTAAAATAAGAGGCGGTTCTGTGTTGCAATCATTTTGGTAAAGCTACGGATAATTTCTAAAAGGCAAACTAAACATGAAAACTTGAACCATACGAAGTAAACTGATAAAGGAAACAAAAGTAAAAATGTGAAGATGGAAATGGGAGTGCAATTTCGAGCAGTTTTATGTTGTAGTCTGAAGTGTCTGTTATGTTAAATCAGTAGCAACTTCTGATCCGTGTAATTTAGGTTATAACGACTAAAGCACTTCTAATCTGAGGAAATCAACCTCAGATTTCTGAAGAGAGAGCCGGCCGCTGTGAGCGAGCGGTTCTAGGCGCTTCAGTCCGGAACCGCGCTGCTGCTACGGTCGCAGGTTCGGATCGCGTCTCGCGCATGGATGTGTGTGATGTCCTTAGGTCACTTAGGTTTAAGTTGTTCTACGTCTAGGGGACTGATGACCTCAGATGTTGTCCCATAGTGCTTAGAGCCATTTGAACCATTCTGAAGAGAGAGGCGAGTTGATTAGGATTCTACAGGGTTATTCAGCTGCCCCTACCGATTCGTTTCATGCAACCCACACTACATCTGTATCAGTAATGGTACCCAGATAAGCGACTGCCACGTAATCGATGAAGTTCCCTCTCAGAGCTTTCAGCGACTGTTAGCCAACGGAATCATACAGCACAAAATACGAGTGAGGACAGGCCGTGAGTTTCACGATAGTTTTCCATCAAGATACACTTTACTTCTGCCGTACTTATCCAAGTGTCTCCAATCTTTCTTTGTGTAATTAGCAATGTAGTTGTACAGGTTTTGGATGTCCATTTATAGTAACTAATTTACCGTAACTCCTTCAGAAACTTTGCCTTGTGTGTTCCACTACTGAAAACGTCGAAATTAACAGGAGATATCAAAATGGGAAGTGTGCAAAGTAACAATTATAAGCTCTAAAACATTTGTGAAACGTCAAGTACTATAAATGGAATAAACTTACAGAGATATTCAAAACCTGTATGACTACACTGCTACTTGCCCAAAGAAAGACTGGAGACAGCTGGATAAGTGTAGCAGACATGAAGTATATTTTAGTCCAAAAACATAAGGTAGCTAATGACCAATTCCAACTTGTACTTTTTACTGACATTCGTCCTAAGCTCTGCGAGGAAAATTATATCGATTACATGGCTGTCTCCTGATCGGATACCTTTCCTGATGCGTATGTGGCGTGGGTTGTATAAAACGAATTGGTTGTATAAAACGAATCAATCAGTAAGGCCACTCTAACCCCTTGTCTGCATGTAGGTGTACATATATGCACATCGAGTCGCGCTGGGTTGCATATAAACTCCAGCAAAACCCTCAATCAGAAACGCTTTGATCGCCCCTTCTACATTACAACAATTACCTTCCTAACATCAGGTTGCTTTTCTGTTACTGTATGTGGCTTCCTGAGGTAAATGTAATCTTGTCATAAATCCTCTTACTAGCCGGCCGCGGTGTCCGTGCGGTTCTAGGCGCCGCAGTCTGGAACCGCGGGACTGCTACAGTCGCAGGTTCGAATCCTGCCTCGGGCATGGGTGTGTGTGATGTCCTTAGGTTAGTTAGGTTTAAGTAGTTCTAAGTTCTAGGGGACTGATGACCTAAGATATTAAGTCCCATAGTGCTCAAGCCATTTGAACCAGCCAATCCTCTTACTAGAAATAGTATGTCCCTCACTTCCCGCGACTTTTAACCTGACTTACGCAGTCATTTACGGAGCCCAGGTAAAACGTGCCATTTTTCACAGTAACCAATGGATCTGAAGATATTCAGATATGGATGAAACCAGTAATCATTATAAAGACATGCGACCATAGACTGCAACTAAAACAGAATAACAATTCAACTGTTTTGCATTTATCTTCACTTTACATTCTGTTAAACTTTCATAGTTAACTTTCTTGCAACATGTTAATGTCAAGCAATTAATCTGCATGTTTGAGGTTGTATGCACTTCTTCAACACGGAACGACTCTCCAGATTGTAAGAGGGGGTGCCTGTCACAACTCTCGATACGTACGTGAAAAACGATAAAACAAATCGACAAACTGTCTGAAAACAAACCTTCGTGAACTGGATTTACTTCACGGTGAACATGACTAACAGGCGAAGAAGATCGAAATGTTAAGTGATTAATTGGCGACTGGACGCAGTTGTTGGTAACCATGGTGTAGAAGGAAGTTTGAATGGATGGCAATTTGGGGGGTTGGAGGGGGGGGGGGGGGGAGGAGGGATCTTGATACCGTTAGCTGTGCTTTAGACAATAGTCTGCCCCACCCAAGTACAAATTCCAGTGGTGTATTGTGGGAATGTTGAAGGTGGTGATACTTGACTCATCCAAAAATCGTTCACTTTTAGCCCGAGATTGGTCACATTGAACTATGTGAGGACAACGCCTAATAACTGAGGGTATCAGCCATATGGTGTAATACACCATATGGTACAATCGTGAGTTCTATACAACTCTCCACGCTAGCGGAGAGCCTCTTCATATCTGCATAACCGCACTCTTGATCCATTTGAAACTGCTTACTGTATTCAATCCTTGGTCTCCTTCAGAAATGTTTACTCCTCTACGTTGCTCCATTGCGAAATCAGCTACCCCTTGATCCCGCAGGACGTGTTCTATCAACTATCAACTATCACCTTCGTTTAGTGAAGTTGTATCATAAAGCTTCCATCCAAACAGTTTGATTCAGTACCTCTTCCGGGCATTTGCCATCTGCCTAAGATGCTATGTGGCCACAATGCTGTCGCCGTTGGGCGCCTGAGGCTGGTCTGATCCGTATGCTGACGAGCCCTCCTCCTAACTTCCGAGCCATTGTAAATGTACCCGCGCTGTAGAGGCAGCGACAAAAGCGCTGCGCTGCCTTGCGTCCCTCCCCCTGACCCCCCCCCCCCCCCCAACGCCCCATGGAGGGAAGGACCTCTCACCTCACCCTAGCATTATAAGCTGTACGTTGGGGGACCACCACCCGCAAGATGCTGGCTGCGAGGACAACGTCCGCATAACACCAGCTGTTACTATAGTTAGGGCTTATGTCCTGAAAAGGCAAGAACTGACGCAATGGAAATATCTTCGCAAAGTTAGTTAATTGGTTGGTTCCGTATATCATTTGAACGATTCTTGAATCGAAACGGTGTGGAACAAGTCAGTTTACTAGATATGTATACATGTTGTAAAGCGCCTCATCAGCTTGTTACACTTCTTTTAATTTTGTAGTTGTCGGTACACACGAATTAAACTTCGGAGCCATGTTTACAAACACACTACTGGTGACAGAGCGCTGCAGCGATGCTAGCGCTCCAAGTGGTAACATTTCACATTGCAGTGAACAGAAGACAAGCGACTCTACGATCAAATCTCCAGCGAGGCCCTATATTTGATCATATTTATTTGACGACAGGCGGGATTTGACAAAGTTACCTGTTACGCCATGATATTTATTTGACATATCAACTTTGACAAAGAAATATGATAGTGTAATACCGGCCTCAGCTGTAGCAGAGAAGCACGCTGTGCTGAAACAAAGAAGAGGAAGGGGCAGATTCGATTTCTCCAGTGCCGGACCGACATCTGTACCCTTAAAATCTGTCGACTATAGAGGCCAGACAACCGAGTGGTTGGTGAAGAGGGAAGCATCTGTTTCAGTAGCTGCACGGGAAATAGTCTGGATGGTTGACTGATCCGGTCTTGTAACATTAATTCATAAGGCCTTGCAATGTTGGTACTGTGAACGGCTGAAAACAAGCCGTTATTCTTCCCGGGGCCTGCAGTTATACTGTGTGGCTTAATGATAACCGCATTCTCTTAGGTAAAATATACCGGAGGTAAAATGTACCGCATTCGGATCTCAAGGCAGTGACTGCTCTGGAGGATATCATTATCTGGATTAAGGACTGATTAGGAGGTGTAAATGGAGATGTGGAACGTATGCTACTGTTTGTGAAAATTGCAACACTCAAAAGGAAGGGTCTGCATCACTCCAAAACTGGAGAGTGTGTAGAACAGTGGAATCATGATAAACAGTTAAGACTGCACGTGGACTTAGCAGCGCCCTGTTTTCTATGACTGGACAGGTTAGTGTCACGCCACACTCAGAGCCGCCACACGAGAGTAAACGTGCAAGCAGCTGCTAGTATGCGTCGTCCACAACAAAGCTCACAATTAGATTAGGGCAGAATGATGCGCGTGTGGGACCAGTGAATAGAAGAGGGTTGTACACAGCGAAGAACGGGTACGGATCACGTGATGTGACCACAGCTCGAGAAGACCACCATTTAGTCCGCTTATAGCCGTAAGCGAGAACA
This sequence comes from Schistocerca americana, assembly GCF_021461395.2. Classification (NCBI taxonomy): domain Eukaryota; kingdom Metazoa; phylum Arthropoda; class Insecta; order Orthoptera; family Acrididae; genus Schistocerca; species Schistocerca americana. Next base: position 425,586,820 of record NC_060122.1, read on the forward strand.
GCTCCTTCCACAGAGTAGGGAACGTGTGTACAGCATGTCTGTTTCGACGTTTCGGTGCCGTCTACTGGGCGACGGCCTGGTGGCACGCAAGGCATTGAGTCTGTTACCAAGGATCAGAAACAACCAACGTCTCAATCTGCAGTGGGCACGCGAAAGCCGTCAGTAATGTAAGAGTGGCAAAGTGTGGTAGTTTTCGGACTTCAAATTGGCCTATTGTGATGGTTCTGTACGTTTTAGCTGCTGCCGTGGTGAACGCAATCGGGCAGGCTGTATTGCTGAGCGGTATAGTAGACAAACGACGAGCGTGGTGGTTTGGGGTGACGGAACCGCTATATCAGGAAGATTTCAGAGCCCGAGGCAGTGCCTCTCTTTCAGGCAGCGCTACACGGCATGTTTCAGCAGTACGATGCACAGCCACATATGGCAAGGAATGTGCAAGCCTTCTGCGAAGAACTAGGGCTTACCCTGCTTCCCTAGTCTGCCACGTTCGCCTGAAGACGCGTACGCACTAGGCCAAGGAAGGGCAACGAACGACAGCCAGCAGCTTCCTTGGCCGATATTTGCTTAGTGAGTACAGGCGGCAAATCTGAGTCAACGAAGCGGTTGTCCTTGGTTGTGGTTTGATCCGTTGCCGGTAACACGAAAGCGTTGGCGGTAGATGGCCTCGGGTCCCCTTTCCTAGTGCGAACGCCTGGTCTAATGTTCGCTGGCTGTGTGTCTACAACGGGTGTGTATTTAACCTTTTCCGAACAGCTTCAAGTCGCGCTTAAGCATGTTTTATTGACTAGTTTTGCTCCCCCTGCCGGCAATGCCTGCTCTCGCTAAAGGTATTTATTGTGCTTAAAAATACTGGAGCATGGAGAGGAATGAGGAGAGAGCATTAAAGCTGATACTTCTATCGTGAACGGGAATGTTTACAAGCCCTTACGAACTACGATTATAAAAACAAACTGAAAAATTGGATGGTTGGAGGGAAATGAATGAGCCGTTCGAAAGAAATGTGCACGATGTGAAAAATGAAATGGAATCTTTATTGACTTCTTTTCGATATGAACTACAAGAGAAATAAACAAAACTGGGAATAACCATCAATCTCTCTGTGAAAGTGACTTTGGAAATTTTAGGACTTACACAATTCAATAACAATTCGAAAAATCCGTAGCTTTCATTCAGAAAAAAATTCTGAAATAGTCCAACTCCCAATTCAACTTTAAGGTAGACATTTTGTGCCACCACACTGCTCCATACTTTTTAAAAGAGGTCGTCTACCAGCGTCGTTTCTTCTTCTTTTGATTATCAGCTTCCTGTAGTAAAATAAATGCTGCAGATGCGGCGACTGCTAAATCCTCCTCTTCCCTCGTAAAATTGGCCGGTGAATTAAACGTTACTTTATAACAACAGAACGGGAACAACGTCGGCAAGTTATCAGAACCAACTTCGGTTACACATGGTCGAATGCCTTGGCCCCAAGCCCTTGGTATGGTGTGGCTCAGAAGCGGAACACCAGTGCATTGATGACCAACGTTCCACCGAATCCAGCGTCTATCCTTCGTTGGCCTAGTGCGTACGCGCCTTCATTTGCCGCCCATCGAGCATGACTGCTACACGTTCAGTCGGCAACTTGGTCGTTCCGATCCTTCTGCGACCACTGTAGATACTTTCTGGCTGCGCCTACAAACGTATGGCAGCGTGTTGGCCAGGAGTAGGTTCTCTTTGATTCCATGCGAGGATCTCTTGAGGCTTTGATCGTAGGAAGTGGCAGCTTCACAACGTAGTAAATTTTTACAGCCAAAGCGCACATACAGTTGTGTTATTCTGATCATTTGTGTATTGTCATGTTCGTAATATATGGAATAAATTTCACTGTAATCACACACCTCCTTGGTTTTGCAGTTTTCACAAATACTAGCGTACATCGTAATGTCAGCAGAGGGATTCGAAGGAGACTCCTTCCGAATACGAGCAGATTGTTTTCAGTAGTCTCATGTTGAGGATTGTAAGACGGTGCGGGCAGGTGTAAGGTAGAGAGCAGACCGTTACGGGAGCCAGTGCCCGGGGATTTGGCAGTGCCGACAGCGCCAGCACGCACGACCTGGAGCCGCGGCGGCCGCGCCGGTCGCACTGCCCTCAGGCTGCGTCTGGGACAGCGGGAGACGCCGCCGGTCCCCTCGGTCGCCTCCGCCGGTCGTCGGAGGGAGTCGGGCGGGGGCGCCGCGCCGCGCAACTCGGCCTGCATCGGGCGGCTCAGTCGAGCGGCGGCCGCCGATCGCTAAGGGTGTGCGGAGTGGAGTGGGAGGTGCACGGATCCCAGCGCAGCGGCCCGACCTTACGCGACGCGGGGCGCGACCACCGACTAGCGTGACTCCATGTAGCAGAGGGACACCGCCGACCGACCATCCGGCGCCTCCAGCAGGTGCGCACTCGTCCCGTGCGTCGACTTGCAGCAGGTGCGTCTGCACTACGTGCCCCCCGCAATCTGCGCTCTTACTATTTAAAGTGTATGTGTGCATAGTGTGCCACCGCGTCGCTCGATGTCATTCATTCGTCTAACAGTACGCCTTTCTTATTTTACGCCGTGTCAGTAACACTGGAGACACAGCAGCTTTTTATTTCGTGTGGCACGCCCTTCCCATGTGGTGCAGCTTTTTCAAACGTGTGACATTCGAACACTGTTACTGTCGTGAGAGTCAGATGCCATAATGCCGACACTCGAAACGAAATTTACTTGCGTTGGTACGAAATATTTTACAGACTTTCGCTATCTGCCGAAATTACCTGCGTGTTTTTCTTGTTTTATTCAAGAGTAGTTGACAGTTGAACGTTCGCCGCCGATAGGTTCCTGAGTTGTCGCCACTGAGATGTGCCTCCCCAGAAGTGGTCGCGGCGGAAAAGCGGTTTGCGCCGCAGCAGGTGCGTGGGTCGCTACACCTGTCCCCGCCCGCGCACTGCGCGGCGTCGGCCGTCCGCTGGGTGGCGACGTCAGCTCGCCCTCTCCCATTTGACGCCCGCGCGTCCTCCTGAGAACACAGTGTGCGCCCACCCGTGGCCAGGTGACACGTAATCCGGCGTGGCGGCTGCTGCTGCTGCCTGCCTTTATGTAATTACCTCGCGCGCGAGGCTTGTTCAGCTAGAGGCCCGAGTGGACAAGCGTTGACCTCCAGGATAGCCCGCGGTTATATGTACTGCCCGGCCACCGCCCGACACCTTGTTGGCTGGTGTCGCCGAACGAGTGATTGCGGCCAGTGTTGAAAGCTGTCGACGCTGGCAGTATCTCGCTATTTCCCTACGGGCTTGCACGCTGGTTAATCGAAAACTTGACGCGAAAGTAAGAAGTAGTACATCGGCGGTGTTGACCGTCTGTCGTTGTTGCAGAATAATTTTGTGTGAGGCACGCGGCAGTTTCCAAATGAGACTTTGCACTACATTTGTGCCGGGCCTATATTATAGAATGCATGTATGTGGAAGAAAAAAGTGAACTATTTCTGATCCTAATTTTTAGATAATTACCAACTGGCGTGGTGATACTTGTTCCTTCGCTGGCCTTTGACAGTGTGATTGTAAACCATGTTTCCAAATGACTGCGGGGAGATCAGCGCAAGATGCCTCAGAGGCAAAACTGTACAAGACAGTTTAGATTATAATGTATAAAAAATTTATACACGTGAAATATCAAAGTAATACATATTGCCCCCAAGGACTAGCGAACAGATGCGTTTTCGACGTACTGAGACTTACAAACTCCTTTTAACAGAAGACTTGCGATGTACACGCGAACGTTTCTCTCATATTTTAAAATACATCATAAGTGTATGAAATGTTATGCAAGCATGTATTATGAACTGTAAACTGATAACTCATCAACAAATTTTCAAAAATTTAATATGTTTTGTAGTTTAAGAAAATGAACATTGTTTGACGCCAAAATAGATAATTTTCAGGTACAACATTTAGTCGCCATCTCAGGTGGAAAGAAAGACTGCACGTCATGCCAGAAGCTGATGTTATATGTTGTTCAGTTGTTTGGAATACTATAAACAGTTTAACGTCCAAAGCAGTTAGGCCCGATTACACGCTTTCTTAAGATCAAAGAACTTTTTAAAGATTTTCTCAAACTTCTTTGCTCAAACTATTTACTTGGCGAATTACACGATCGTAAAATTTTTCGTCAGTTGTCCGAGAATGGATGCTGAACAATTAATAATCTCTGCAGCTTTGCTTCGTGAACTACAGTGCGAGTACATACAGAGTGACGAAAATTATTTGAGATTGGATGAACAAAAATTTCAATTTGTCATTGTGAAAGCAACCCTCACTCTGCAAACAAAAATTCGAACTTGCAATATCGTACTCGCTTCCCGCTATGTACAATTTCACGTGTTGTTCCACAAAGATGTGAACCCGTATATGAACCACTTGAAGGAGGAATTTATGAATTTTAGGTTACATCATAAAGAGTAACAAGTACATGTTTCACATGTGTACACTTTGACAACAATGTTACTCCCACATCAACATAGACACCTGAGCCCATTTTATTTCTTCCTTACATTATCCACAGTGCAACCACTTTGAATATAGGAGATGGCTGCAGCTACTTCTTCGTCAGTTCAACCGCGTATTGTTGTCTTTATAATCAGTGTGTTTGACGTTACGAAGAATGTCGTATTCTTTGCACTTGGGAATTATCAATAAGGTGGTACCCACTCGCAAAGTAAATTTTAAAGTCATTTTACAGGTTAGAAGCAAGTCAAACAAGTACACAATATGGCGGAATTTGATAAAAGTTAGTCCAAAGTTCTAACTTTGAATCAAATGGTGATGGTCAAATGCTAATAATAATAATACTGAAACTTTGGACGAAGATCTTTGTTCAAAGTAAAGAAATAGAAGCTTCCCTTGTACATTGTCACAGATTTGGTCAAAGAAATTTGACAGTGCAACACAGGCCTCGGTTTCGAAACCGAGGCCTCAGATAATCCGTTATGTGCGCGTAAATCGGTGCGTATTTGCCATTTTTCATACTTGGTATCTATTTAATTTTGATGATATATTCGAAGATTTCCGTGAGGATTCTTCATAACTAAATCGGCACAAATTTGTTGCTTCGAGCAATAATAAATTAGCTATTACAGATGCGCTTCTGATTCTCCGATCATTTAAAGATAGTTGCTGTTATCATTTGACTGCAAATGTATGTATATGCAGTATGGTGCTCACTTGTCGCTACCTGTTAACAGAAACACGAAACGTCGGCGGCAGACAGGCTGTGTTTTAATACCAAAACATGAAAAATAATTTTTTTAACGTCGTGGAAGATGTTTCTACCGTGTGATATCACTTATTTAGCTAGGAATTGTTTAAGTGCCTGTAATAGGACACAAAACCATCCTGTGACGAAAAAGAGTTTGTATAGCTTTAAATCAGGCTGAAAAACGATATGTTAAAAATATCATAAAGTGTTGTTGAGAAATGCAGTTCAGTGGTGGATCGTCAACGGACCCAGTTTATAGTAATGTACCTCGCATGTTTTCTGGGTATTCCTTGGCAACTGTGTGCGTTTCGATAGACGTAGTATAATTTGGCAGTTGTAGTGCCGTAGCATAAGACTTAGTTCCAAGTATGTGAGGGACGGAGGGGGGGGGATGTGGGGGTTTGGAAAGAGCTCACTTGTGGAGGCATTCCTCGAAGAAATTAGCTGCGTGTGGGCTAGCATTGTTTTGTCGAAGGAGCGGCGTGGGAGACAAGACGTGAGGGGACTGAATAACTCCTGTATGCAGTGCTAGTGAATTTGGGACAGAAATGTGTGCACAGACGGGAGTCCTAATGACACTAGCTGTGCGTCGCAGGCAGCACCGTTAAGTTTCACCCCGCTTACAAATCGTTGATGTTCGTCACCAGAAATAAAACATTCCTTTGGCAATTAACCCGTCATTTCAAAGAGCAGCAATCTTTAGGCAGGCATACTTCGGCAACAGCCGTGGCTTCGTATTTGCAGATCAGGATCTTCCCAGTACGTGTAAACCGCCTCTAGTTCGGATTCGGCCCAAGGAAGTCTTTTCGACTGAAATACCACGTCAGTTGGAATTAGTGGGCTGCTTCGCCGAGCCGTGGATGACACCAGGTCCCTCGTGCACAGACAAAGGTGGCGCACAGCCAATTAATGAAGAGCCCAGGAACGCCTGGCTTGATCGCAGATAAGTGTTTATTCATTTTCAAAATCGCTTCTAGAGGCCTGGAATAGTTATTACTGAACGCTCTCCTTCACTCACTTCCCCGTACTACATCAAAACTATCAGTCATTCTTAATGTTGATTGTTATAAACAATATGCTGCCTTGCCAAAATCATGATTGCTTACAGTGCAGTTAACTAATAATATTTCGTGGGTGACGGACGATTTCCTTTCGTCTTGCTGCTTTAGCCCGACTTAAAGCGTCCCATGGTAAAAAAGAAAAGAGGCAGAGCCTTTTAAAATTGAGTCGGGTAGAAAAATTCGCCTCATATATAGAATCCATTGTATTTTACAGTTAAGATTGATATTATTAACCAAAATCACTTGCATAACTAAGAGTAAGAGAGGTTCAGTGTCAATAACCAGTGAGAAAATATTTTCTGCAAGTTGTGTCCCACAGTTCGTTAAGTATTTGAAGAAAAGAAGTCATATTTCAGACCCGCCAAGAGTAGCAAATGAAGTAATTTTTAATGTTCACTATTGGTTTCGATCACGTGATCGTTGTCAGGAATCATAAAATTGTGTGCAACAGACTATAAGGCAACGTTCTCACTGTGACTTCAAATAAAATAAAAGCCATCCTGCACCACTGCTAAGTACTAAAATACATTTACAGGCAGTAATACGAAAGGGTACGGAATCGATCTTAGTTTTCCTACCGTAATCAAGTTTGTGGACGGAGTGTTCTCCACGTATTCTGAGAAGCTCTTGGCTATTTTGAAATGAGTTTTTTTTCCCAAAAGAAAAAGTCTGTCGCTTGTCGATGTTTGATACAGCAGCTCCTTCCGCCGAAAAAAAAAGTTAGGACACATCTTCAGTAGCCGGAAGCTCACAGGTAACAGATATTAATCGCAAGTTATCTCCTTTGACTGTTACAAATCATAATACGGCTCCTAGGATAGCATACATAAACGAACAGACTTCATGTAAAATACATGATGTTTAGCAGTCTAATAAATAAGAAATGTTTTCATAGCGAAAGATGGCGATAGAATGAGTTTCGACGGTGCGAAAATTGAACACGAGTGCGTTTGTCAACTTCACCCTTGTCTAGCCGCGGATTTTTCGAACAAGCCTGTGCAGGTACAAAGTTCGTCAGTTTAACCTTATTTTTGAAGCACGTGCTTACTGTGTATGGTGTATTTTGACACTAGTGCAAACGGCTACGAGTGCTGATAAACTATTTCTAACCCTGACTGTGGTACTGTTTTTAAATAAGTAGTAAACAAAACGCTGCTCCAGGAAATGGTTGTAAATGAGATATGAATATACACATGATAAACTATTAAAGAACGTATTTGACTCAGTACGTGATGATAACATCAACTTTCTGCAAATGGGTAGTGAAATTTTTAATGATTTGTTTAGAGTTACTTCGCCCTCACACCAAAATTGAAGAAAAGAATGAGAAAAGCTCTTCTACTCAGTCCTGTAACGACAGTTCATTGAAATACCACAACATGGAAACATATAGTCCATATCGTCCATGGAAGTACGGAGAACTTACGTATTTTTCTTTAATTTCATTGCACTCCCACTTGTTTGTTAGGCGTAGAGGATTGATTTTTCTTCTTAATCGCATCCTTCGTAATTTATGACGGGAAAAGATGTGATACCGCTACCATTTTGGTAATTGCTAGTGCTATTTTGTTTTTATCCTTGATTGTAGTTTCCGTAGTTGTGGAAACTCGCGTTACAGTGAGATAAGTTGTAATAAAACTACTTTTCACTAAACATATCCGGCGAGGCATCGACATAATCGAAGTCCGCCATCTTGTCAAACTTTCCGTCAGTCAAAACTTCTCGCAAACAGTTCAGACACTATCTATGCTGTACAACCACATCATACAACACAGTACAGGGTCAGATGTTTGCCAAATATAGTAAAGTTTGACATTCTTTGACCGCATATGGCAGCCTTTAATTGTGACTAAAGAGGTTGTTGAGTGTTCGCTTCGAGCGGCTATCAGTTCGTTCGCTCCATCTGTATTCAAGAGCTTGATATTCTTATAAAAAAAACTTTCTCGTATTGGCAGACTGCCTCTTTCACTGCGCTGTGTGCGTCATTCGGTTTTGCAGCCGATTGTACCGATCACAGGGAGTACCGGACTGAGTGTAGTTGGGGCTGTTGAGGCCTAAGATGTCCGTTTCCAGAACCAGTAATTCTTCCAGTGTTCACTTCTGTGGCCACGTCATAAGAAGCTACGTATCTTTGGCAATACTCGTAGCCTGCTGAAAAAATATAAAAAACTGGAGGTAGTTTTCAACAATAACTTACCATACAGTCATTTCGTGTTGCGTTTTGGCAAAAGACGAAGTTAAATACATAATTTATGTCAACATTACCTGAGCTGAGGGGAGTTGGACGATGCTGCCAGATGGCCATGATTCCACTAATCAGATGGTAACTTCAGAAGGCCGAAAACTAAGCTAGTTACGTGAAGAAAGTAAATCGCTCCATGTTGAGGGATGAGATTTTTCCTTACAGCTAACAGATTTAGTTTTGTGCAGTTTTATGAGAGTAGCTTCTCGGAAGCTGCTATTCAACTCTATCTAGGTTGAAATGTAAGTGTCGATGCCCGTTCATTTGCATAGGAAGAATTACCCTGTGTACCCTAAGGAAAAATACAGGAGTGTCCCCACTTTCCTTCTTTTTAAAGCGAGGGTGATTTTGAATTAAGCTATACTGAAAAAAAGTACTGAACGCAAACGGTCACGAGTGACTGTTTGAAATATATTTTCCCATTTGCTTAAGGATATTTTGTACAATATCATGAAGTGCGTCAAGTGCAGTTCTCCAAAACGGCGTTCTAATTCATGGTCGATACGATGGTCTTGCACTCAGAAAGAATAGAGCCCGCCCTTTCTTTATACATGTGGTTTCCTGGTTCCTATGCGCTGGTAAATTAGACGGTGGTTTCTGGAAAAAAAAGAAATGTTGCTACCTTCTAGTTTCTGATTGGGTACCAAACATAACTTCAGTAGCCGAAATTCAGTTTGATATCGTTCTGCTATAATGCGGTATCTGGGAGAACGGCGCATTCGCTTCGTTGGAATACTTCAGTATTACAAGCGAACAAGTGTTTGAACTGGTATTAACCAAGCGCTTCTTTCCATTATTATTATTTTATAGTATTTATTTATTTATTTACATGACTACACTGTAGTTCACGCTTAAATCCTGGCAGGGGTATCTTCGAACCACCTTCAGACTATTTTTCTACCGCTTCACTCTCTTAGCAGCGCGTGGGAAAAATGAACACTTAAATATTCCTGTACGAGATCTGATATCTCTCATTTTATTGCGATGATCACTTCTTCCTATATAGGTTCGTGACAGTAAAAATGTTTTCATATTCAGAGGAGAAAGTTGGTGATTGAAATTTCGTGAAGAGGAAGTGAGTGATTGAAATTTCGTGAAAAGATCTCACCCCAACGAAAAACGCCTATGCATTAATTATTGACATCCCAACTCGGTTACAGTATCTATGACACTCTATCCCCTAATTCGCGATAGTATAAAACGAGCTGCCCTTCTTTGAACTTCTTTGTTGTCCTACGTCAAACATATCTGGTAAGCATCTCATACACCACAGCAATACTCCGAACTAGCGTAGTGTGGACTGTTCTTTAGTAGTCCTGTTGCCTCTTCTAAGTGTAAGCCAATAAAACGTAGTCTTTGATTTGCCTTACCCACAACATTAGCTATGTGATTGTTTCAATTTACGCTCGTTATTACAATTTCTAGTTATTTAATCGATATAACAACCTTTAAATTTGTATGATTTATTGTGTAATTGAAGTTTAAGGGCTTTCTTTATGTACGGAGGTTGATGACCCCATACTTTTCTTTCTTAATGGGAGACTTTCCGCAGTGGTCGAGCGGTTCTAGGCGCTAGGCGCTTCAGTCTGGAACCGCGCGACCGCTACGGTCGCAGGTTCGAATCCTGCCTCGGGCATGGATGTGTGTGGTGTCCTTTAAGTAGTTCTAAGTTCTAGGGGACTGATGACCTCAGATGTCAAGTCCCATAGTGCTCAGAGCCATTTGAACCATTTTTGGGACACTTCTCGCTCAGTTCAGATGTGTAATTTTGCAGTTGGTTTTAATCTTCTGATAATTTTACTAGCCGGTAAATGACAGCATCACCAGCAAACAGTCTAAGACGACTGCCCACATTTCTCCTAAATCGTTTATGCAGATCAGGAACGGCAGAGGGCATAAAACGCTTCTTTAGGGAAGGCCGAGTATCAGTTGCTTTACTCGGTTTTCCGTAGCGCCACGCACCGGCTCCACACGGATCACACCAAGTACGTACGGCCGGACGATTTGTCTGGCGTAGTTGCTACGAATTATTCACCCAGACCTTTCTCGTGAATCAGTCAGAATTAATGAAAACCATGTCAAAACTCCTCCTGTAGTTCTTCGGGTTGACCTTCACGTACAGACAGAAAGATACGGAGGGGAACTTCAATTTATGATATGTATGGATTTATTGTTTGGCATTACACGTTTCTACATTTCTTTCTAACACGTTTTCAGCTCTCCGTAAATATCACTTTGTGTAATTTCAGTAAGGTGCAGTGTACTAATAACGGCTTTTATCGACACCGTACATCTTTTCTCTCCTATACAGTTAATTCCATTGCCAGATTAACAAGAGCAGTATGGGGTAGTTCGTGTCCCGTGTTGTCCTTTCTTCCGTCCCAGTTTATTCTGCTTTAATAGATCATCAGTATGGAGTTACTTTCTATATTTAAATCCCCCTTCTGTTGAACGACTTCATTAGGCTGAGATAATATCTCATGTCACATTTATTTTCGTTTTCTACAACTATGCTCCCTTGCCTGTGAAAATCTGCTGCTCAAGTGCTCTGTCTCCGGCTGTGTTGTTTTAGCTTTATTCTCGAGATGTGTAGCTATTTCAGTATTGCTGCATCGTATTTTCGTGGTGTCCTGTGCTAGTACGATGCGTGTTGTTACTCTCGACTTTTGTCATTGCTGAGACCTTAGCGTGAAAGTTGAACGAGTTAGGTACTCAGTTACATTTAACAGAGTCTTAAATCTTCCCTGAGTTGCATCCGACAAGCAGTCTATCCGTAGGCGTTCTCTTCGACTTTTATTCATTTCAGAAATTTCCCTTCTGTACTTCCAAAATTTCTCCAGGAATCAGTTTAAACTGCAGTCGTGTTCCAGTTTTAATGTAAACTGTACACTGCTATTATTCTAATTTCACGTTCGTAAGACTATTCAGTTACTGAGGAGAAGAGGGAAAAATGAGCGCTAATCGTAAAAGTTGTGCACAAATAGGCGACTTCTCGTTTTGAAAGCAGCAGGACGGAGAAAGATGGTTGATATTACCAGCATAAAACATTGGTCAAATGTCTACAAAATGGAGAAAAATATATCCGATGAGCCTCGAGCTCCACAAATAGGAAATGTGGACGAAAAATGGCAAAGTGAGCGTTTAGACATAAAAGATTTGATATCACCTGTAATATTTTACTGCTGCTAAACATAAATAATGATAGGTGCGAAGGCATAACGAACTAGTGTGTCTCACTTACTGGTCTGAAATAGTGTGGAAGCTGTGAAGAAAGTAGATTTCAGTCGGTGACTGGATGCAACACACGGGGATAAGTGAAGGCAGTGGCTTTGCATTGGATTAGATTAGTTCTGAGCGAAGCATGTCAGCTGTTGCTTCTGCCTGAATAGACTGAGACGCAGGTATCTGTCGGCATTTCTGAGACGTTTGGGATGCCCCGTTGGTTGAGCGGACCGACGACGGAAGCGCAGAGCCCTGTGTAGGACTGTGATCGTGAAGCTCACGCGTTTCTGCGTAATTTACAATTAGATGAAATTATTCGAATACTTCTTGAACAGGATCCGTCCGTCAGAGTTACGGAACCGGCACCAGTTCGCCAAGTTCTCCCTTGTTGCTATTGCAGAGTGGACCACCGGGAGTTCAGGTGCCGTCTGAAGGTAATTGGCGAGCGCTTTAAACCCGGCCCTTTTGCAGCTGGTGGCTATCCTATCACTGCAACCCCACCATAGCTGTTTAATATTTGTTTTTATTGCACACAGTCATGGTGCACAATATTGCTACTATTTCAGTGTAGTCTGTACTGGAAGATTTCCCCTACGACGGCCGTGTTAGTACGTATGCGCAGTGGAGGTACTATACGCGCAAACTAAGTTGACACTTGGCGCGGCGACTGATCAGCCATCGCGCCGAGTGTCAACTTCATTTGCGCGAATTGTACGACGGGCAATGCTCTTTCGGTTGATCTGTTTTATTTACATTTTGTCTGTGCAACAGTAAATGTATAAATTTCCAAGTTCATTGGAACCATAAACCCTTAAAAAAAAGTAAAATCAGTGATGAATGTCGTGTGTATTTATAGTTTCGTGAAACCATAGCTGCGTTTAACGAGTACAATCCGAAGCGATGTTATTACAGCGCATCGACACTTCAAAGTTGAGCTACAGAAGCAAATTTAAAGGTAGCCTATAACTTCTGAACGCCACAATCCTTTTTCGAATGGCTAGTTTATGAAGCAATATATGTTAGAGTGTGCAACCACATTGTCTCTTGAGGTTAGTAGCAAATTTGAAAGCATTTCATTGTCAAGTAGGACTACAGTACGGCGCACTGGCTTGCTTAGTGACGAGCTCGCAGAACAGCTGAGGACTGCGACCAAAGATTTTGTTTGGCAGTGGATGACAGCACAGACAACGAAGACACTGCAGAATTACTCATATTTGCCCATTTTGTCTTCAGAGGAACTGCTTCACCTAGAATCAGTAAAGATATAATCGCTGTGAATTGTGTGGAGAAAAGTGGCTTGTCCTGCAACAAAATGGCATGCAGGAGCAGAGTATGACGACGCAGTTCACCACAACAGTGTAAGATGGCTGAGTCGGGGCAAAGTATTAAAACAGAGTCTGGGCATTGCAGAATGAAATCCTCCTGTTTCTGGACACGAAGGATATAGCTAATGATTTTGTTACAATAGGATGTGAGGAGTGGAGATATGAGATGACGTTTGCAGCTGGTGTATTTAAAAAAATTAAATGAAATGAGTGTTACACTGAGGAAAGGCGCTTGTTTGCGCGTGGAATGTGGATGCATGTAAAATCATTGAAATCAAATCTAGGTATATTTGCAAAGCAAGCAGTGAAAGCAATTTTTGTAATTTCCCTTTATCAGGAAAACAGGAAGTGCCTGGAAATGTTTCTGCTAAGATTAGGGATCATTTGCACTGTTTGGAGGACTAGCTCACAAGGTGACTTCGGGGCGTTAAGAAATTTGAGTTTTAATTCAATTTGCTATGTGCCATCACTGCTGATACTGACACTGAGGAGCTGTAGCTTGAACTGTGAAAGAAATGTTTAATGCCGAGACACTAGTTGACTTTCATAAACCTGCATCAGCTGAAAAATTTCCATGTACGAAGAAATTTGCTGGAAAAAAACATTGTCCATATTCGGGTGTGCATATACTTGTGAGCAAAGTTTTTCTTGCTTGAAGATCAACAAGAGTTGACAGATATTAACTGCACGCTATGATGTCAATCTCAACAAGCAATCTTACTCCTGATTTCAAAAAAATTGTACATACATGTGAAAGGGTACACTTGGCTTATTAAACTGGTTCTAAATGTGCTTGCAGATGTAGAGGATATGAAATTAGCAAAACAAATAAAATGAATAAATCTGTGGCTATTTTATTTACATTTATTGATTTGTATGGAACAATTTATGCCGTTTCTTAAATGCAAAGTTAACTAGCGAATGCAATCACTGTAAAAGATGCGGCTCTTCGGTTCCACGAAGTGGCCCCCGAGCCAAAATAATTGCCCACCACTGGCCTACACAGTCATGTGACAGAAATGCGTCGACCTAAAATTGGAATCCTTGGAAGAAATTAAACGTAGTTCTCCCGAAACCTTGTTGGGTAAATTTAGAGAACTTGGTATTCGAAGACGACCCCGGCCATTGTCTATCTCGCCGTAGCGATCACGACAGTAAGATATGGGAGATTATGGCGCGGGCAAAGCCACATTAGACTGTCAGTTTTTCCCTCGCTCAGTGCACGAGTACAGAAGGAAAGAAAATCGATAATATTTCAACGCTGTACCTTCTGCTCGCTCTATACTGTGTGTTGCAGAGTCTGCTTACGAAACTGTAGATTCAAAATGAATTTTATGGGCAATCTGTAGACTGACTGTATGACTCACATGTTGTCTGGTAACGCACGTTGCTCTTCAGACCAACCGTGATTGTTTTACATCTGTAAGTGTTAAACCGAAAACATTCAACTTACGTTTGGGAAAGCATCCTTTTATAATTATTTTGAAAAGTTCTAAACGTTCCTACAGCTCCCTTTGCTAAGGAACAAGAGTATTGATGCCTAGATTTTGCCCGACATCGAGGAGTGTCCCTGTGCTATAACAATTTTCATCAAAATGGTTAAATCAGCGGCAGTGGACGAACGGTTTATTTCCGACATGGTCTTGCGATCCGCCAGCAGCGTACCTTTTCTGATGATAAAGAAAAACAAATAGATTTTAGTGTAGGTGGTGTCCCCAAGGATTGTAAATAATTGACCAAAGGAATACATGCCCTCTGGGAAACTGCAGTATGACTTCACATTATTCGGCAACTAGTTTGACAGCATTACCATCATGTAGTTGAACGCAAGAGAGACATTTTGTCCTACTGTGGTGAGCCATTGTCATCATGTGCCCTGAATTTTTAAACGTTCTAATTCTAAGAGTTTGTAAATGGACGTATTGTTAATAGTTGCAGCCATTCTTCCTCGGTAGCTACTTTAGTCAGGTTAAGCAAGTAGATGAGAATGAATTTTATCCGACTTTCGCAACCGAATGTCTATTATTGTTACCGTATTAGGCAACTTCAGTGGTTTTTGCGCTTCATATCGTTTTTTGTGCCTGTTAGCTCTTGGGTAAGAACTATTCGCCATTGGATATACACTTATTAAAATATCCACTACTGCAATTTCAATTCTGGGTCATTTTCAAGTGGTTACAGGTGCTGAAAACCTGCAGTAGTCATCGTTACTGTTATGTTTTCTTGGAGTTTCCTTGAGTTCATAAGTTCTTTGACATTGCCAACCATCCTTAAGGTTTGTAAGTTGACTGTTTTCTTATTGGTAACGCCACGTAGCGCTCTGTATGAAAATCACTGGCTGTGCTGTGTGCAGTCTGTGGCTAGTTTGCATTGTTGTCTGCCATTGTAGTGTTGGGCAGCTGGATGTGAACAGCGTGTAGCGTTGCGCAGTTGGAGGTGAGCCGCCAGCAGTGGTGGATGTGGGGAAAGAAATGGCGGAGTTTTGAAATGTGTAAGACTGGATGTCATGAACTGCTATATACACTATGACTTTTGACGATATTAAGGTAAATACATTGTTTGTTCTCTATTAAAATCTTTCATTTGCTAACTATCCCTATCAGTAGTTAGTGCCTTCCGTAGTTTGAATCTTTTATTTAGCTGGCAGTAATGGCGCTCGCTGTATTGCAGTAGTTCGAGTAACCAAGATTTTTGTGAGGTAAGTGATTTGTGAAAGGTATAGGGTTAATGTTAGTCAGGGCCATTTTTTTTGTAGGGAATTTTGAAAGTCAGATTGCGTTGCGCTAAAAAATATTGTTTCAGTTTAAGCACAGTCATGTATAATTTTTCTAAGGGGACGTTTCAGGTTGTCGAGAACGTATTCCTTTCACCACTGGTATCCCTTCAATATCTTCTTTGGCCCTCTGTTAACATCCATATCATGATAACCTCATTTCTCCCCTTCTACTACTTTTTTATTCTTTCATTTCCTAGTTTAGCAGCGCATCCTTTTTTCTCTTTCTCGTTACCCAAACTCCTGACCGGCTTGTAATTACGCTTTCTGCTATTGTCTGGTATATACTAACACCTGCCCTGGGTTTGCACGGATAGCACATAAGAATGTACGGCTGCTAGACTTGCCCGCCGTAGCGGGAAATAAATTATACACCCAAACCTTCTTCGGGAATCAGTCATCTATTGGTGAGAATACGCACATTAGTTTCTGAGATTATCCATCATACACAGACGGAAAAACACAGCGGGAGACTTTAGTTTAGTGATACATGAAGGTTGTGTTCATGTAGTGCTTAAACAAGCGCCAATGGACACGGGAAACGAAGACACAAAAACTATTCATAATGCTTAGTTCAATTGGTGAAACATATTTCGTTGAAAACAATAATAGACATTGGTTGCAAAAGATGAAAATATTCGTTTTATCTACATGAAAAATATATTTGTAAGCTGCATTGTATATGCAGTGCATATTCTGTTTGACATTGCACAACTGTGGCTCAAAATGAATGTTGAATCCGCCACCATTCCAGAGGCCAAAGAAAATAGCAAAAGTTTCAATAACTTGTCATTGAACAAAATCGCGTTCCGGAAGTCGGTTCTTTACTTTTCAAAAGAAACGAGATTGATGACACAGATTTTTTTAATTATCAAAAATATGTTGAGGCAGCGATGGAGGTCTTCGGAATACGAGCTATTGATCACTTACACGTCTGCATCCTGTGATTCCATGGCTCAATACATTACTACAAGTTGTTTTCTATTAATGCCAGGTAACTTATGTGCTCAAGTGCCACTAAGTCAGTCGGTTTTGAGAAAATTAATCACCGATGAAGATCGAGGAACAGCCTCCCAACAATACACCGCCTACATACATTTCCTAAAAAAATGCCATCGGCATCATTCCTTTTGTGTCAGAAATCGTTAAATGATAAAACGTGGAATGACTCTGGGCCAACACCTGCGGAAGCTTCCTACAAAATCTCCCATTTTCTTGTATGGAGGAAAGTATGGGAGACTTATCGCTACTAAGCAGAGTAAAACGTACGCTGTAGCGTTGTGTTTCACATTCCTCACATCTGATAACACCCGCACGGCGACGACGGCAGGAACCGTGTGTTGTCTCAGATATGGTACGAGGGTGAGTCAGATCAGCTGCACTGTTTTACGAGTGACAGAGAGAGATTTCACTTCGCTGGACGTGCCAGTTCGCGAGACAAGGCATAGTGGTTCGGAGAAAACTTTCTCAAAGTGCTCGAGAAACTCTTTTGCGATGAATGAACCCAGCGCTTAATGTCTTGTGCCTGTTTTTGTTTTTCGTTCTTGCGGTGACTGTAAACATACAAGGTTGAACACTTCAACAAAGCCAAGATGACCGGCTGCGAGCGTCTATATCTTTTCCAACTGAGATAGTGGAACATGCCAAGAGCCCGGAAATTCCTGGCGACTACGTTACCGAAGGTATCAGTGGAGAACTAGTTACAACCAAAATTTGTTTCCATCTTTTCCTTCTATTGGTCAAAATGAGATTTTTACCTATTTAAATGATAAACTATGACACACGTGCTTATGTTTTGGAGAACTGAAGATGACTACTGTGAGCGTTGGATGTAGGTTTTCCATTTAGCATTTTGGACTATGCTAGATACGCAACAGTTCCTTTCACAAAGGGAGAGATCGTAGTGTGTCAGAAAGTGGTGTGTATCATGTTTTAATGTAAGGACTACGCCTGCCTTACTACTTAACTAGTTCATTTTCCGAAAAATCAGAAATATACTTTGAAAGGACTGGTGCTATAGTCTGTATAAAAGTTTACCGAGAGCGTAATACGTAGAGCAAGCAGAGCATAGGTTGGCTCATGATTTGGAAATAGTGCCGTAGTGGGTAAAATAACGAGGGAAGACAGAGAGTGTAATAAACACAACAAATAATTGAGGACGTTTGTTTCAAGTGCTAATCTGGGATGAAGAGGTTGCGTAGAACGGGAAATGGTGAACAGACGTGTCAAATGACTGGGAAGTGTGATGACGAGTAAAAGTGTCTCATATTTTTTGTATAGGCCCAGTGTAAATACTGCTAAGTAATTCGGTAACTTGAGGTCCAGTCAGTGTTTAACAACGGCAACGAAAGTAACAATATTCTTGAAAATATATATTTCAAGACCGATGCGAAATAGAGGAAATATGTTCTAGTCTCTCTTCTTATCCGATGATATTGCCCAGATCCTGTGGTATTTTAATTTTTGAAACGTGTCTTTGTGTATGTCCTGGATTAATTACCCATCACCACGATCGAACAACAACAAAATCGAATCAAAGATTCAAATGCAGATTATTTCGCTTCTAGATATATTACTTTTTACCCCTGCACAGCAGGTTGCACATATCCTGTACTCCAGGAATGTCGTGGTTACTTTTTAACGTAATTATCTTGAAACCTTTCATTTGTATTTCGTTCTTGGAATTACTTGGTATGTTTCCGTACAAAGTTCGCGTTTGTCATTTCCAGCTCGAGCTTTCTTTTTCCCCCTTACTCCCATCGTTGATAATCTGTACCTCTTGTACGTTTCACCTTTCCTAAAAAATAATTTTCTGATCTTAATTGTTTTTGAAACGGAGTACTGGTTTTAAATCTCTGCTACAAGGGAATACTTGTTCTGCCAACGGAGCTGACACATCATCAATGTACATTACGATGTTTTATTTTACTTGGTGCTAATATAGACATCTATTTACAGTTGCCACTTATTTTCATATGAGATAACGCCACAAGATAAATCCTTTCGTGAGCATAACTGACTTGTTCAGTTGCGACAAGGGTTCAGTTGTCGGTTCGACGAATAATCTTGTCCGAAGCAAATGTATGTGAAGGCCAGAAACAATACTAGTTAAACGGAATATATTGTCGCAAAGAATAACGTATACCGGCGAAAAGACGTAAACATCGAATAAACATAGGAGGCGTATACCTATCGGGAGCTTCAAAAACGCAGAAACCTACCTTACGCCATTTCTGTGTGTGAACCGTTGGCTAATGATGCGGTAGACCCAGGGTTCATTTCTTTGATAAACGGGTCCAGGAAAATGTGCACACATTTCAATCGTACTAGCTTCCCTAGGAAGCGCTGATTTTCGATACTGCGACATTACCAACGATCACCCACTGGGTGAGATATACTAGACACAATAAGGCTTCTAGAAGCATATCAGTTGGTGGCAGTTTACTTATCTGCTCCATCTCGAGCGATATGAAACAAAACAATTACGCTCCATTAAATTTCGGGTGTGCAGCCGCACAGGCAAAATTTAATGGAGCAATCATTCCGCCGCGAAAACATGAAGGTGCACAAAACAGTTTTGTGCATTACTGGAATAATTTCTTCCAGCGCATGAGACTCATGTATTTGGGGGGGGGGGGGGGGGGGGAGGGGATCTTTAAATGGAAAGTCTATTACTTTAAGAGAAAGAGAGGTGTTGCATTCCATCTCTCTTAGTAAAATATGAAGCATTTTTACGTAACTGATATTAAAAAGACGCATTTAATTAAGCAGTAAATAATAGCTACTCAGCTTCTCGTAGATAGAATGACAGGCTTCAGGTATGAAATGAAATGGTTCGCTATTATCCTACATCTACATGAACACTCTGTAAATCAGTGTGAAGGACATGAACTCAAGGAACACTTCACTCCTCCCCCCCTCCCCCCTAAAAAAACTGTATCACGTTTTAGGGTTTTTACCCATTAAATTCAGTTACGAATTACGGGAGGAATGGCTGTTCAAATACATCTTGGCTAATCAGTTCCCTGCAGAGTGGCAAGTAGAGAGCTGTAGAATATTCCTAGATTCTCCAATTAATACTTGGTCTTGAAACTTTTTGAGTAGGCTTTCGCGAGGTATATGGCTCCTTTTTTCAAGCTTCTCCCAGATCTGGTTTTTTGACATGTGTGTGACGCTTTTCTTTCAGTCCAACTTGTGACCAGTCGTGTCGAACATCTCTGATTACTTTGTGTCTCTTATTAGTCGTACAAGGCGTGTGTCATACATGCCCGAGCACATCTAACGTTCTCGTCAGTTGTGTTACAACTTATCTCACGATAGTATCGTGCTTTTGATCAGAGTTAGTAAGAATGACGCTTTCTTTCGTTGTTCGTAATAAAATTAAACCATTCATAGGTCTTCTAGTGGGGGATAAGATTTTCGTTCAGTTAGCCAATTTTTACTTCAGAACCACATTTCCCCTTTCCTATAATTTATTTGTTTACATATTTTATTCACTGAAAGTGTGTGATATTAGGATGCAGTTTATCCGTGAACAAGTGTTCAAATGTTCAAATGTGTGTGAAATCTAATGGGACTTAACTGGTAAGGTCATCAGTCCCTAAGCTTACACACTACTTAACCTAAACTATCCTACGGACAAACACACACCCATGGCCGAGGGAGGACTCGAACCTCCGCCGGGACCAGCCGCACAGTCCATGACTGCAGCGCCTTAGGACGCTCGGCTAATCCTGCGCCCTGAAGTGTTCTGTTATAATTTGAACTAATATTTGTAAGTCTTGGGAAACTTGAAGATGCTAACAGCTCGCTCGTGCAAGAAAATTGCAACATTCTCCACTAAAAGGTTATGGTAGTGAGGAACGTCAAACTGTTAATCTTTTCTTCTGAAGCAAATTTCTTGTTGTGATTACGTAGGTGACGAAAACATTTGCAAATAGTTAGACAATGATGCTTACGAACCGGAACGCCAGTTCCATTCGGTTAGGGGGCGCCCTGTTCTCTTCGGCTCTAATCCTGTTTCCGCAGTCCATGTGGGAGAGATATGCAGCGAGCGTCCGGCCATCCTGATTCAGGTTTACTGCGATTTCCCTAAATCGCTTCAGGTAAATGTCTGGATGGTACCTTTGAAGGGGCACGGCCGACTTCTTCCCCATCCTTCCCCAATCCGATGAAACCGATGATCTTGCTGTTTGGACCCCTCCCCCAAATTAGCCGACAAACCAACCAACCGATATGTAGCAAGCTGTAGTGTATATCTAAATCCCCCACTTAATACTGGTCCTTGGTGCTCTGTGAATAGGATTTCATGGTCCACTTGCCTTGTTTATTCAAGCACCTGCGAGTTGAGATTTTTCAGCATTTGCGTGACGCTATCCCCTAAATCAAAAAAACCTGTGACCATACGTGTTGCCCCTCTGTGTGTCCGATCCCCAGCTTCTCCAGTTAATCCTATTTGGTATGGGTCCCACATTCCTTAGCGCACTGTAACGACTTCGTCAATTATGTTCGAACTTCTGTCACGACTGTGACATTCTTTTTATCAAAGGAGCTACCAATGACAGAAGGTTCGTCCATGTGACATCGTTCTTATTTTATTAAGTTAATCGCGTAGGAATAATAATTTCGTTCGATTTTCTAGCCTTTAAACAAGAAATCACGTTTCCTTTTTCTTCTTTTACTTACGAGCCTCGTGGGCTACGGTTGTTTCTATTTTACTCTTTTCAACAAATCTCTTACCATTTTTCGACATTTCTCTCTATTTACCCTCACCTGGCTCCAGTCGTCTTTATTATTGTTTCCCAAAAGTTTTATTCTTGCTTGTTTATTCACTTTGTCTTTGGGTGGAATTTACTGAAATAGGTGAAGACTCTTTGTCAGTCTCACGGGTTTCATCCTTATGATACGGGCCATAGATACCTGTTCTTCTTTCCTTTATCACGTCTGTAATTTTTTTCTCAGAATGTGTATAAAAATTCACTATTGTCACGTCTTATGTATAGCTTTTTCTATTTAATTACTTTCAAAATTTTCTTCCTGATTTCCAGTGCTTCCATCATCGCCATTTTGTTTAGAGTAAACATAGTGCTACATAAAATGCTTCTGGGCGAATTACTGTACAGTGATGCCTTGCGTTGGGGGATACTGATTTCTTGCTATACAGATTGTAACAGTTATGTAAGTGCAGATACTGTTATATATGGTGCCTTAATATGTACACACATAATTGTGCTGATTTTTTCTTCTCTGCATCGAAGAGTCTTCCCACAAACAAGTCACAAATTTTGCGATTTGGTGTTTTCTGCATGGCCGTGACTGCACCATTAAGTTGACTACGCCTGTAAGTGTAGACTAGCCGTTTAGCGTCCACACACAAAAAAATGGTTCAAATGGCTCTGAGCACTAAGGGACTTAACATCTGTGGTCATCAGTCCCCTAGAACTTAAAACTACTTAAACCTACCTAAGGACATCACACACATCCATGCCAGAAGCAGGATTCGAACCTGCGACCGTAGCGGTCACGCGTTTCCAGACTGAAGTGCCTAGAACCGCACGGCCGTCCACACACATCCTCACTGCAGCACCTGACCTGCCACCCAGGGGAAAATAAGCATTGACATGCTCTTGCCGCATGTACTTGAAGGTACTACTCAACCTAAAAATATACGATTTGTAATAGCTATAATTATTAGTCCGTGAATGACGTAAATACTGATGAAATGTTCAGTACACTGTGCTCAGTCACCAATACAAAAAATCTGCACCTGTGCCCATTACACCCTATTACTTCCTCAGTAAAGTAGTGCACTGGCTTCGTCTCACAGTCTCTGGCTTTAATGGCTTCTCTCTCTCAGTTGTATCGTTCGATTACGTCTCCTAGATGCACGAATTTATTGATTCCCTCAGATTTTCCTCTTGCCTCTTACTTATTTGTTTACGTATTTTAATACTTTTTCTTGCACGTACAATGGCTACGGAAAGAGCGCATCGTTATAGTCCAACGTAGGTTGTAAACAGGAAATGATGCGTCGAGTGGTTCAAGTGGCTCTGAGCACTGTGGGACTCAACATCTGAGGTCATCATTCCCCTAGAACTTAGAACTACTTAAACCTAACTAACCTAAGGACATCACACACATCCATGCCCGAGGCAGGATTTGAACCTGCGACCGTAGCAGTCACGCAATTCCGATGCGTAGGGCACTAATGAATTTGCGCATGCTCGAGCAAAATACTCGATCGAGCACGGTTGTCGATGCTGCAAATACGTGTGTAGGCACCTTCAGTCCCGTGAAAAAAGTGTCTAAAAAACACAGGCAGGCCGGCGGCTCGATGCGCCAGACAAGCGGAGAGGTCCCAACAGGTTTGGGATCGGCTTCCCGTTGTGGGAGCCGCATACTTAACGGGCACGGAGAACACTGGCCGCCGAGGCAGTGTCGCGTCGCGTCGCCGAAGTGGGGCGAGCAGGGCAGGCGGAAGAAGCAACAGGTTGCGGGGCGTGTCGCCGTCGTGACCCGGGGTCACAGCGCGGCGGCGGCGTCTGCGGCGGCGACTCCAGCAGGTGCACGTATCCAGTAGCAGGTGCGGCGGCCGCCGAGGCAACAGGTTTCCAGCGGCCAGTCGCCGCGGGCGGCGAGGCACCTGCCGCTACCGCTGCCCCCGCCACCGCCGCCGCCCACTACTCCCTGCTCTCTCTCTCTCTCTCTCTCTCTCTCTCTCTCTCTCTCTCACACACACACACACACACACACACACACACACACACCTGACTTTTTTCCCTCTCTCCTACCTTACCTCGTTTTCTCTCTTCTTATTTCCATTTTCCACCCACGCATCATGCCATCGCTCTCTCTCTCTCTCTCTCTCTCTCTCTCTCTCTGCGCTCCGGCCGCTTCGAACACGCGAGCATCTGCAGGCGTCGAAGCTTTGTTCAGCTGTTGGGGCACCCAGTCGCTGTACACTCGTTAAATAGTGTGTCTCCGTTAAAACTTTCGTGCCTCCTGTAATGGAAGGAGAAATTGATCCATTCTTTCACGCGGCAGCTGAGGAGTGAGTCTCCTCGCAGAGTAACAAACGAGAGAGCACAAGCACTATCAGTTGCACAGAGAACGATCAGTTTATATAATCGTATTCTTGTCTTGACCACAAGAGGTTTACTTATTTCCTTACGCGTTTCAGCCACGGGCCATCTTCAAAAGGACGCGAATCTGACTGATGCGAGCTCTCTCGTCGATGTTGTCGGTACAAGTAACAAATGCAAAACTTTTATGCATGTGTTTTTTACCGACAACATTGACAAGATATTTCGTATCGATGTTTCATCTTTTTGAAGGTAGCCAGCAGTAGAAACACGTCAGGAAATTAATAAACTAGTTGCACGCTAGAAAAACATATAATAAAATTACGTTAACTTGAACTATGACCGTTGCAGCTCATTTTGCGTTTGTGTACTATATTTCCAAATTCCTCGCATCGTATAGACCTCTGAACTCTCAAGCAGGAGGAACTCATTCACGAAGATACATGAAATACTCTGTCAGCCGAGAGTACGAACAACCCTAAACCTTATAATGGAATGACGACAATGAAAACCTGTACCGGGACTCGAACCAGGATTCCCCTCTTTACGGGACCGGTCACCTCAACCGCTCTGGCTATCCGTGCGCCACTCACTGCCAGACCCAAACTTCTATATATCGTCGTTCTGGCGTGACTACCTGTACTCGAACACACATTGCGTAATTCCCGTACAGAGGCGACATTTTAATTGGAAGTCGCTAACTGGTATCGGAGTGTAAATGTGGTATTGTAGTGCCTGTGTTCTTCTTAACAACACAGGCACTGCAACATCATATTCACGAAGAGATCCACACCACGAGATGTGTGCGACGTTGAAACACGCCTATATAGATCACGAGCGTTTTAGAAAACACTGGTGGGGCATTATTTATTGTACACCCAACACTTTGGAAAGTAGACGTGGCAAGAAAGTTCCCGATTGAGTGATAACACGTTCCTATACCCATATATAGCTTTAGCGAGTGTTTCGTCACCAGTCACTGACAGCGCGCAAAAGCCTTTGCCACTAACAGACACACTAGGATGTAGTAGTTTACAAATTATCCAGCTACGAAGGGTTTAGGGTTGGTGCCAAGCACTGTGATTTTGCGAATCCAGGAAATACAAAGTGATTCAGCTGCCCCTACCGCGATCGTTTTATGCAACCCGCAATATCATAACTAGCCTTCATCGACTACGTGCGAGATTTTCAAATTCTCTCGCTCGCTCGTTACGAGCAAAAGTATTAGAAAAAAAACTTTTGAAGGAAATTTATATAAAAAAAATGTAGTCGATTTTTGTTCTGTAACAGGTTTAGCGAGTGGCCATAGTTTTTCAGTTTCAGCACATTTACTGGCCACAATACGCCACCTCCTTGGTTGAGCACTTAAAAATTGTAAAACTGACGTTTCCTCATGGGCACTTACAAATTAATAATGTCAACGTAATAGCTGATTATGCTGGTGGCTTAACAGCCCAGTCAATTGAGACAAAAAAACGTCGAATATCGGGAATAGTTCGTGCAGTCGTAAATATTTGTACACTGTTCGGAGGGAGTGCCATGGCCAACATATTAGAAATCCTGATTGGTGAGGGATGAATGTGGGGGTGGAGTTACGTTTAAAAGTCAGGTTGTACTTTTTTCTTGAGTAACTCGAAAACCTAGGCACCCAGTGAAAACCTACCGCAGTACAAAATTTAATTACATTAAGTTTCCTATAAAAATGTCCTTCTCATTTCTTCTGTGGACTAACAGTTTGCGTCTAACGAGCAAGAAAATATGGAAATATCGCGCTTGATTTATGAAGGCCAGCAGTAACATTGCGGGTTGCATTAAACGACAGCAGTAGGGACATCTGAATCACCCTGTATATCAGCACTAATGTGAATATATCTCTGTCTCATAAGGAAAAAATGGCTTTCTTTTCAGTCAAACAATTACCTGATGAAACCAATAATCACTCTGTAGAAAATCATGGCATTCATATTAGGCAACATACTGAAGAGGAAGCAGTAAGCTGAAACCCCAGTCACATACACAAACGCTACAGAGCGGCCGGCCGAGGTGACCGAGCGGTTCTAGGCGCCTCAGTCTGGAACCGCGTGACCGCTACGGTCGCAGGTTCGAATCCTGCCTCGGGCATGGATGTGTGTGATGTCCTTAGGTTAGTTAGCTTTAAGTAGTATTAAGTTCTAGGGAACTGTTGACCTAAGCTTTTAAGTCCCGTAGTGCTCAGAGCCATTTGAACCATCTGAAGCTACAGAGCGTCTGTGGAGCGAAAATGAATTCTTGGAGCTCAGATTGGGTAGCCAAGCCCTCTTTACCAGAATGGCCAACCAGAAGCTGTATAGAGAGGTCTGTTTATGAGAAACCTGGTTTTTGGAGTCTTTGTATGCGTGTGTCTGCTCGAGTTCTTGCATTTTCTTATGTGAATATCAGTACATCTTCGCATGTGTCTTTCCGCGTGCGTATCTGTGGGGTTTTGTGTGTGTGTGTGTGTGTGTGTGTGTGTGTGTGTGTGTGTGTGTATAACAGAACACGAACAGAGGTACAAACGTGCGCGTCTCATTTTTTTAATTGAAAATGCACAGCGTTGCCACAGGCAGAGCAGAGAAAAGCTAAGACGGACCCTCTGTTCTTTGCTTTTGAAAGGTCTGCGGTGTATAAGTCTTTTAACTCGGTGTTATTCCGTCTGATCTTTCTCTGCTCTGCCACACATTTTACGCCAGCCGCCAGCGCCATCGTCGTTACCACAAACCGCTAATTTCGGCCGTCGAAAGAGATGTTTCCCTAGACCCTTAAATTTGAATTGCAGAGTGCGCCTTTATATGGAGTAAAGCGGGCGCGATAAATTCTCGGACCGCGACTCGTTTGATGGGGCCGGTAGCGGAAAATGGAAGTTACCGTGCGTTGTTAGTTCGCTAATGTCTGTGATATGTGAAGTCACGATTGCGTGAACGAGAGAGGAATAAGTATTCGATTATAAGCGAATCGATCATACCGGGAGGAAACCTGCTTGTGTTTTTCTTAGCATTAAGTCTTCTGCTCGTAGTAATTGTTAGTTTGTCACACTTGTTCTCGGATCGGATTTTCTTTTGGTTATGGCATGTGGAGCGCTGCGTTTGTTGTTTCTTACTAGTTAAAATCTGCTTTTATCAATTCCGCATTATTTGTAACTAACGTCTTCTTGGGCGAATAAATTAAACCGCTGTTCTTTAGAGATATAGACTCGATTCATTTTACGGTAGACGCTAACGCAAGAAAATCTCCAGTCCGATTTGCGACTGTTGTGTCCCTCTATACTGGTCAGTTCGAAATGCCCTATTGCGGAAGCAGTCCCATCCACAGTCGGTGAAGTTAACTTTGTACCTCAACCAGGGAAGCTAATACCGGGTGGTTATAATTAAAGTGCAGCTTCTTACAGAAGTCCAATGTGGACTGTAGTTATCATATGGAAACGAAACTTGGTAGATATCCTAACAGGTTATTGCGGAACCGATTTACGATTGAAAAAAATAAAATTTAAATTCAATTCGGGCCACCAGATGCAAATCTGGTGCTGTGAATGCAAGAAAGACGGTTTAGAAATGTTTTCATACGTTATGGACTAGGAACGGGAAGTGAGCAGAAAACATCAAACAAGTGAAAAAGGTATAATGTTGGTTTTTTTCTTTTTACTAACCACCGCTTTCATAATTTGTTGCATGTGAGCATCAGAGACGGCGACGAGATGGAGGACAGCGCCAGATTTGCAACTGGTGGCCAAAATTGGATCTAATATTTTAACGGGTAAATCGGTTCCGCATAAAGGCAGTAGCATATCTGCTAAGTTTCATCACCCGGTATTATCAACACTACCACCGTCCTAATTATTTAGGGTCTTGATGGGTTTCATTTGTTGCAGCTTCATACTTGTCCACAGAGGGCTTGATTATTTATGAAATCAGCAGGAAAAAGTGTTATAGTTACTGCATTGTTGTCCGGAAGATAACAATTTGTTGCATGGATTTGCAACTGGTTTTGGTTGGAGAGAACGAAGACACGGGTTTAACGTCCCGTCGACGACGTGGTCATTAGAGACGGATCTTAAGCTGTGTTAGTGGAAGAAAATCGGCCATGTACTTCTCAAAGGAACCATACCGGAATTTTCCTAACGCGAATTAGAGGAACCCTGGAAAACCTAAGTAAGGATGGCCGGACGCAGATTGGTTCCGTCGTTCTCTCAAATGCATCACCGTGTTTAATCGTTCTAATTAGAAGTGAACGCTAGGTTGGTTATTTTACGTAAAATGAAAATTTAGTAGCCTTTGACTGCAACGATACTCATTCCGCGGCAATGAAACCTATGCTCGCGTTGGGGATATTCGTTCCTTTAGGTCGATGTGGTAAGCCTATTACATTCCGCCGACCCGTTATAAAATATTAACTAATTATCTGTATCGTGTGGACAACTGTAATAATGGCTTGTGGAGCGCTGCGTTTGTGTTTAAGTGAACGGTAGAAAGGTACCAACACAAACAGTACTCCCCATGTGCTGCAGCAAAAGTGTCCACGGAAATTAATTTTGCCATTTGCTGGATGAATCGTCGTCCACAATGCGTCATGTCTGCGCTCCGCGACAAACTACGTAGATTTGTGGGCTTAAATCCACAACGTTAGCGCACGGTGCAATAGCCATACGCGTGGAGTATTTCTAGCAGGCCCTGAAACAGACTTAATGTAACTAGAAAGAACCTGAATCAGGCACTCACGGTAGTTTTTGTGTTTAAGGAAGTTAGTCGTATTTTTGCGAGCAGGCGGGTAATTCATACCATTGCGAACGTTTTCGAATACATCTGCAATTAACCAGTGAAGAGGTTTCATTTGCGAATGCTGACGATTTTAGTTTTTCATGTCTTGTTTGTAATGTGATCAGGTTAGCAGAGTTTCACATACTGCATTTCCCACTTTTTAGTCGCGATACTTCAGTTTACAAACGTTTCACTCCCAAAATACACTTCCTGGTTGCGGGACATGATCATAATATAAGTAGTCGATCCATTACTGAGGATGAATAACGGTGCATGCCTGCTTGGAGGTGTGTGCAGACGTTCAGGGCAGATATATCATTTAAATAAGTTGTCAGTAAAATTTATATGGAAATTAGTTTTTTGCAAGCGACATACTGCGGCTTAGCCCGGGTAGCACTAATTGTAAGTAGCTATGGCCGGGCATTTTTGGCGGAGCGATAATAAATTATAGACACAGACCTTCCTCGGGAATCGGACTAGTGATACATGAAAATCCGTACAGTAGTTCCAGAGATTTTCATATACAGACGCGACGAGGGACTTCAGTTTGGTAATGGTTACAGATGTGAGCGAATAATTTATGCAGTCTCATGAGATTTGGGGATTCCTATTATACCTAATTGACCTTCTTTTTGTATTCCGAGTTCTTTTCAAATTATTTGTGAAGTAGTGATTCGTTGCAAGACACAGTCTTGTTTCCATTCACGGAATACGGAATAATGAGCGGGAAAGCACATATGCACAAGCGTTCATATGTGTTAATGAGAGAGAGAGAGAGAGAGAGAGAGAGAGAGAGAGAGAGAGAGAGAGACCCCTGCCGGTTCGTAGTGACGGAGTTGGATTATCGTTACTTTTTCCCCAATATAATGGTCGTTATCGGTTGGGTCAGCTGAGCTTCATCCGACGTCATTCAGCAGCCCGTCAGAACCTTTGCCGAAGTGCAGTCAACTTCATCGCCGACGTAAACTTATCGCACGAAAGCGTAAGTCCTCCTTCGTCTCACTACTTTGGCGGGACGGGTACCAAGAGGGGAGCGGTGGCGTGTGTGTGTGTTTGTGTTTGTGAGAGTGATAATGACGTGGCGCTGGTCGATAAAAGCTATTGGGCAATCCTGGCGCACGAGTTTGCCGAAGCGGTGTTTACTTGAAGACGGTTTTCTTCGCGTTTCTCGCATGTCGTGTGCCTTCTGGAAGCATTTGGCGCCGTATTCGTGGCTCAATTTCGAAATTAGTAATAGGTAATATCTCTGGCGGTATTGGCGCAAGCTGTCTAAGCTGCAGCCACAAAAATTTAAAATAAGCGCTTGAATAGTGTGGTGGCGCAGGCCCGTGACTGGAGTAGGTCTACTGGCCTCATTGCAGGCCTTTCTGTTCGTCGAGACTCTAGGAGGGGAGGGGGGGGGGGGACGTGTCCATCGCCCCAGCCGGCCATTGCTCCTAGGAAAGAACTGCGGCAAAGGCTGGGTGAGTGCATCTTAGGGTGCCCCAACACGGCGCTGAACCTAGGACCTCTCCCCAGTCTGAGTATAGCACTCTGCCCAC
The DNA here is from genome assembly GCF_021461395.2 of Schistocerca americana. Lineage (NCBI taxonomy): Eukaryota > Metazoa > Arthropoda > Insecta > Orthoptera > Acrididae > Schistocerca > Schistocerca americana. The sequence goes on from NC_060122.1 coordinate 425,617,085, forward strand.
GCTAGGCCACCACGGCCACAATCCTAAAATACGTGTGCTTAATAGTTTTGTTTGGGCGTATTCGGCTGTATTTTTCAGTAGACAGCTGATATATGACACTCAAACCTCGTGCTCCTCGCTTCAGTTCCCAGTGACATGCGAACGAACACGTGGCGCTTCCGTTGGAAAAAGCGCAACTACTTTTAAAACAATGTTTAACGGAATTTCCGGAATTTTGGTGTTAAAAAAAGGGAAAAAATATGCAACATAGCGATACGTTTATCAGTACATTGCTTCTTGCTACATGGAAAAATACAAGGCTTCAAAGCCGTTAGCGCACATTCAATGTAAATACATGTACTCTACGTTTATCATGCAACTTTCAGCTTGAATTTATCTTCCGTTTCATTTTCCTATTCGAATATTTACCAATTTGAAATGTTTTCGCCGGCCGGAGTGGCCGAGCGGTTAAAGGCGCTACAGTCTGGAACCGCACGACCGCTACGGTCGCAGGTTCGAATCCTGCCTCGGGCATGGATGTGTGTGATGTCCTTACGTTAGTTAGGTTTAAGTAGTTCTAAGTTCTAGGGGACTTATGACCACAGCAGTTGAGTCCCATAGTGCTCAGAGCCATTTGAACCATTTTTTGAAATGTTTTCACTGTAGGGGCGCATTACATTCAAAGCATTCCACAGCTGATTACCGATTCATCCTGTAAATACGACGCAGTCATCTGATTAAGCTTTTACAACATACCTGCGGTCGCCACGGCTTCGCACGGCAGCACTAACAAGGGAACCTCCCCATACAGCCCCCTCAGATTTAATGGTAAGATGGCCCAGTGGATAGCGCGTCAAAAACTGAACATAGATCAAGCATGAGAACAGGAAGCAGGCGTACTGAACTTTAGAGAAAACAAAAATGGAAAATAGAAACAGTGAACGGTCCAAGCTCATCAAGTGTAATATTGAGCAAAACTTCAAAGTCGTGGTTAAGTGGTCACAATGTTCGATTGTAAAGTGGACAAGCCATATTCAAAATTCTCTCCTGCGATTTATTTTTATTTATTTTCTTTCGCGATATTATGAACTGTCCGTCCGGTCATTGAAGTGTTTCTTCTCTTCCTATAGTCTTGGCAGTTATCATACTATATATTGCTTATAGATTATAAGTCATGTGGTAAGAATACGTTACCGTTGCAAGTAAACGTGATGAATAATGAGAGCAGATGAGATACCACATAGACTTCTCACAGAAATGAAAACAACATCTAAAGGGGTGTGAACGGTGTGACAACAAAGCTTTCAAGGGTCAACATTTCCTGAACGGAAAGTAACTTCAAAAACGTTACGAACATATGTTTTGACAGAGCACAGAGAAACTGACTGATTGTGAAGCTGTTGCGTTCATTTGTTGCAGCATATGTAACAAACTATTATGTTTTCATTATTTCCTTGGGGGGTGATCAAATTCATTCGTACGAACATCTAAATCGGGCAAAGAGGCATATCTCTCTCCCACTTACCAGACGTAAAAATTATGTGCGTCGGTTAAGAGATGCCTATCAAATGACACACATACTGTCACTAATGCTGTGTACGACACACCAGACGTGTGTTCCGGTGGAGGATTCGGTTGATTTGTCGCCTTGTCATCAAACGTTTGCGATTCCTATTCGAAAGCCAGTTCCATTCGGCTGCTAATAGAGTAGTTGTGCAGAATCAGCTGTCATTATAGGGCCCTTCCTTACACCCCGCTGTTGCAATCGGACGTTACATCACGACACAGGCGCAAAATTGAATACAGCGATCAACGGAAAAAAAAAATTACGCGCGACCGAGGTTTGAACAAGGATTGCCTGCTTGGTACTCAACACCGTAACCACTTAACCACGATGCCGTTGCTTTTGATGTCACTAGCTGCTCTATATTGCGCTTCTTGTTCTGGGACCGTTCACTGTTTCTATTTTACTTCTTTTTTTTCACATTTCAGTGCACGTTCTTCATGTTTTCATGCTTGATCTGTACTCAGTTTTTGATGGGCTATCCAATGGGCCCTCTTACCACAAAATGTGGGGGGGGGGGGGGGAGGGGGTGATGGAGAGTTTCCCGTGTAAGTATCTACGGCCGGACGTTTGTAGTGATGTACAGAAACCTTCTTCGTAAGTCAGTCTGACTATTAGCGAACACATATGAGAATCACTACTCTAGTTCCTGAGATTAACCTCCGCATACAGACAGAAAAACGCTGGAAGAGGGCGGAAGGAGGAGGGGCACCTTACAATATGTACATAGATACTGGTCAAACTTCGGTGCTCTATGGATTTACAGCTCCTGTTAGTTCACTGCCATTCCCGCCAGATCCCGTCTCCTCTCCAGCTGACCAGCTCGTAGCTCCCACCATTGCCACGAGATGTCAGTCCAAACGCCATTTAAATATGAAACATAAAAATTCATATATTACACACTCATCACTAACTAGTGTTAACAAATCATACACACACACCTTCCTCGCGAATCAGTCTTTCCGCTATAAAAAACCGTATCCAAATCCGTAGAGCAGTTCCTGAGGTAAGATTGCACATAAATACAAAAACTACAGCGGGGTAAAAACTAGGCAATTTTTTTTTTCTCCACCACACGCTGATGCTTGAAATTTTGAAGCTGTAGAAAACAATTTAAGGTAACTTCTTTAGTTAATAAGATATTGCGGAAACTTGCCAGATATTTTTAAAATCCATTGTATCTGAAAATAAGCTTACTGACTAGAGCGTCATAGCATGGTTACGCGAGCTGCGTGATCGGTTAAGCGGAAAATTCAAAAGACAGATTAACAAACGTGCTTTTATAAAAATACGGATAAAATTTTATAAAAAAAAGTTTGGTCGCAATAGATGTACGCTTCTAATTTGCTTACAGTTGTATGCGTCACTTTTAAAATTGTTATACCGAATTTTACATGGACATGAATCAAATTTTTTAGTTCCTATTTTTATAGCAGCTGTTCGTAGCAATGTTAATAGATCCTTTTTGAACACCTTTATGATTTCAACTCATTTAATATTTTGAATCTCATCAGTTCATTAAATCATAACAATTTTACAAAAAAGTGTAAATAATAACCCTAACTGTTGTCTGAAAGGACTTTAAATTCGACATTGATGTATAATATTTTTTTTGCCGTATCCAAAAATTTCGCTTGGTAATGCCCGCACCGCAGGAGTGGAGTGTACTTATCTGTAGGCTCTACTCGCACTCCGCCCCCCCCCCCCCCCCCCAACGCCCCCCTCCCCTCCCCCCGCACCATCGACCAATGTCTCCGCCTGACGAAAACTTTTCTATCTTGTGTACATTTAAATATCCGTATATTTATAACGGTTATAAATGACGACGTTAAGAACGACAATCTATGTAGCCTATCTCTAAGGGAAATTTAGTTTTCGAATATATTGACAATAGTGCGTTTTTAACTCAATGTGGCTCTATACTACTTAAAATGTGTGCCTCGAGACCTGACTGTGGAGCAATACGCTTTCTTTGTAACACAATTTCTTCATAAACGTTTTTTTTCTAATTCCTGTTACCTACTTTCTTTATTTTTTTTGTTGAGGTTGTACAATTTATGAAATAAATTTACTGCCTCAGTCACTTTTTGCTAACATTTATTAGCACGGCGTGTTTCGGCAGGATTTTGCTATCATGAGATGCGTTACAGTTACGCGAACATTCATCCGAAGTGTGATGAGGAATATTTGCACAACAAGGAATTAATCCCCATCACATTTCATATTAATGTACGTGCATCTGTAACGCACGTGATGGCAATATTCTTCCGAAACGCGTCGCCGCGCTAATAGTTATTAGCAAAAACTGACTGAAGCAGCCGGCTGCTGTGGCCGAGTGGTTCTAGGCGCTTCAGTGCTACGGTCGCAGGTTCGAATCCTGCCTCGGGCATGGATGTGTGTGATGTCCCTAGGTTAGTTAGGTTTAAGTAGTTCTAAGTCTAGGGGACTGACGACCTCAGATGTTAAGTCCCATAGTTCTTAGGCTCATTTGACTGAAGCAATAAAATTATTTCATTTTTTGTTCCATTGTCTGAATTTCTTTCGTCAGCGTATAGAAAGTAATACTTTTCGTACCGCAGCCTTATTCCAATGCGCTGTAAAAGAAACAAATACAACCTTGTTAGGAGCACGTGATTATTCAGTAATGAGAGCACGAATCGCTTTTAATGTATTGAAGTTAAAATAAATCGAAATTTAGCACTGTAATATTGAATGTGTAAACGGTACCATGTGTAAAACTTCCGACTGAATGATGTAACTAATGAGATTATGGTTACGTGGCTGAAAAGCCACCATTGTGATTGACCGATTTGATGGACGTCTCTCTCGCTGCTTGACATTATTGTTCAAGCTAACGATACGATGGAAGGGGTTACCTGTACCTGTAACAACGTGCTTCAGTTCTTGAACGACTATTATCAAAATTGTTCCAGTGCTAGGGCAGAACAGTGCTATGTCTTCGCGTACACTTACACGGAAACTGAAAGGTTGTAGCCGGCCGCGGTGGTCTTGCGGTTCTAGGCGCGCAGTCCGGAACTGCGCGACTGCTACGGTCGCAGGTTCGAATCCTGCCTCGGGTATGGATGTGTGTGATGTCCTTAGGTTAGTTAGGTTTCAGTAGTTCTAAGTTCTAGGGGACTGATGACCACAGCTGTTAAGTCCCATAGTGCTCAGAGCCATTTTTTGAAAGGTTGTACGTGGGAAGTTCGGATATTCGGTAAATCATTTGGAATTTTAGCACCCAATCACCTATTCTTGTATTCTTCTTTCCTCAAATCTAAGTCAGACATTTTTTCTTGTGTTCACGTCACTAATTCAACTTTCCTTCACCTGAGTATACAATAAAAACGTTTTAACACGTAAAAGTAAATTAGGTAGAAACTGAAGCACGACGTGTTTCATAGATCCGGCAGTATTGCAGACGTTGCAGTAGTTGCGAGCGGGGGATATATGATATTGTTGTTGTGTTCCTTGCATTCTCTGATCGTATCACGCCTTGAATTAATTGATTTCCGTTAATTGCCTTTTAAATTAATTGACATGGGCGTACGATATTATCGTGAATGGAGAACGTGTTGCACAAAGCATGCCCTAGTAAGGACTGGGGTGGAATGTAGAAGAAGAAAGGTCAGTTTCTTACTGATTGAGCGCACAGTTAAGTAAGCATTTCATTGTAAGCTATTCATCACAGGGCACGAAAACTGGAAGTGTCCATAGCAGCCAACGAATTTTATCATGCCTGAACTGTTGTTGCCCTCTGAAGTATTGGTAAATTTCTGCCTCACCCTTCCCGAGTATCAGCCCTAACTGCACTGCGTTGAGCCGGCCGAAGTGGCCGTGCGGTTAAAGGCGCTGCAGTCTGGAACCGCAAGACCGCTACGGTCGCAGGTTCGAATCCTGCCTCGGGCATGGATGTTTGTGATGTCCTTAGGTTAGTTAGGTTTAACTAGTTCTAAGTTCTAGGGGACTAATGACCTCAGCAGTTGAGTCCCATAGTGCTCAGAGCCATTTTTTTTGCACTGCGTTGTGTGACATCTGTATTATCTGCAGGTATTTTGCTTGATGTAGTTTACGTCCACTAAAAAGAAGTTGTGTGTGTGTGTGTGTGTGTGTGTGTGTGTGTGTGTGTGATTGAGAGAGAGAGAAAGAGAGAGAGAGAGAGAGAGAGAGAGAGAGAGAGAGAGAGAGCCGCGTTTACATCCCGACTTACTATCACGTTTCTACAGTCCTGTCGTACAACAGGGTCTATGGTAGAGACTGGGCGAGTAGGCGCTTGAGAATTGTGCTGCTGCTGAACGCACGCTAGTTACTGTAAAAATAACGTCACAGTATTTCATTCTTCTGCGATAGTTTGAAATGTTTGCTCACAGGTTTCTGAGTATGGGTGCTACAACTATGGCTTGATTATTCTGCAGAGCTACAGAGGCTGCTTAAATATTTTTACTGTTCGGAGTCCTGCCTGTTAGTTAGCATCACGTTGGACGTACGAAATCACTCATTAATGCAGAAAACTATTTTCTTTCGGCGACATTCCACCGTTACTCTGCGCTGCGCCCGACATTCTTTGATCTACATCTCACAATAAGTGTTGCAAGTTACGTTGTCCTTATCCTTTACAATGTCTTGGAAAACTTTTTCTAGATTAAATTATTATATTCTTTTCTCCCTGACATTCGATATCGCTATAGTGCAGGATACGTCTCATTTTGGGTAGAGTAACTTTATTTCCTCGGATGGGGGACTAAATGAAGACTGAATTTCATAAAAATCAGAAAATATGATACAGGAATCAGTAACTAACATGCAAAAAGATTTACGTTGTTTCATTAGTTTTGAAAAACATCATAAAAATCGCTAAGGAGACTAAGGAGAATGGACCCTTCACAGTTTACAGGCTCTGTGCCATCGCAATAGCGCCAAGGTAAATTGTCAAAACTCAGTGTGTAGTGGAAACGTAGTCCCACTCTGTTTGGGAACGAATTTAACTTTCTAAATTCTGAAATGAAGGTTTTAAAATCTTTTTCCTGTGTGATGACTGGTATTCTTTACTGTGTGTGTATGTATGTGTGTGTGTGTGTGAGTGAGTGAGTGAGAGAGAGAGAGAGAGAGAGAGAGAGAGAGAGAGTTAAACATCAGACACCGCTTCGTTGCTTGCAGCAATATTTGAACGTCGTCATTAGTACTTGTGCAAGTAATGGAAATAGTACCAAGGATACTTTTTGTCTGGTATCGTGAGTGCGTGGAAGTGAGAAACAAGATGCTTGCAAAAAAATCGATATTCGTCATCATCTGCGGAAGTTCGTATTCAATCAAAAGCTGTCGCGATAGGATAACAGCTAGCTGCCGCTGTCGTCATACATCTGATTCGCGCCTCCCGGCAACCGCCTAGCGCTGATTACTGCGTCATCAGGCGCTGCGTGTAACGCTTTCATTGACGAACGCTGTTACGCGATGCCCAATTCATTTAGCTCAGAGCTACTCGGTCTCGTAACTCTACGACCTGTTGAACACCATACTTACGACAGAGCCGGTGACGGTTCTTGTTCGAAAGGTTTGCCGGTAGATGGCTTGCCGCCTTTCGAGTGGAGCAACCATCGTGACAAGATTCTGCTACCTGTAGTTCAACAACGAATACGTCGTTGTTAGTTACGAAGGTTTCTATTTGTGATGGTTTATGTCCTGCATATTTTGTTCTGTCTCGAAAGGGCTTACGAAGAGCTGGACGATTATTACAAAGACGGGTTTGTGTAATAGATAAACTAAGTGCAACGTAGCTCAGGTACGTCGTTGAATAACGGTGAATGTGTAATGCAAAGGCCTGTTAACCTACAATCTTCCATAAAAACTAAGTCCATATTTTTGTGTGTTAGCGTGCGCTTGCTTCAACGCAGTACAATGGACACAAGTCAACACCAAACATGCGATTATTTTGTCCTTTATCGTCATGAGGCTCAAGAGCGTTTGAAAAACGTTATGTATCTAACCATTAGGTAGTAACGTCTGTTAGATGCTCTTTTACAACATGTCGTGATGATATTAACGAGGAGTATAAGGGTTAGCGTTCTTAGGCGGGTACACTTGAAACAAACGTAGAAATATGCGCCAGCGTGAACTCAAGAAAATACGAATCCAGATTAGAGGACGCATTTCAGTTTGCTTCTTCTGAGCATGAAGTTGTGACTAAAGTGCAAAATATTGTTGCGCATATTTTTAAGTGCGTCATTTGAAATGCGACCAAGGAAAGAAAACTTTTACTGTTCCGTATCCTGCGTTAATGCAATAGAGTATCCGCCAAGTTTCGCTGCCGTACGGTAATTACAACCCACAGTAGACCTATGTGATTAGTTGGATTTCAATTTAACCACCTGGTATTTTCAGTGCGGTACCAAGATAAATGAGGGTAATAAATTAAAAGAAATGCAACTGAGTACAGCCGTGACCAACTGGACAGCTTGGCTGTATACATGAATGATCGCTTAAGAATGTAACAACGATCTCGAGAACAGTATGCGAAAAATGACATGTAAATGAAGACAAAGTGGAGTTGTGGATATACTGTTTCCAAAACAAATACCCTGTAGCGCGCCACCAGAGGCAGCAATTTTCTTATGGCAAGCCACCCAGTAAATATTCCCTAACATTCTCAGAAACGTTGTCGAAGGAGCTTGTGTCCATGCCGTTTACGGCCGTACACTTATACGCCACATTTTGGAGATAACGCGGGAACTACCACAGATGCCTGTGACCGAAAGAGCTTTCCAACGAGTGTTGTGCCTAAAGGTAGATGTGATGGCGCTCTGATTTTCTAGGATGCAGTCGGTTCCGCGCTAATGAAGCAAGGCACAGGGTAGGGCAGTGGGTTCACCGGCCCTTGTTGCTCGTCCTCAACAAGTGTGTGCTATCGAGCGCGGCGTCAGCTGTGTGTGACGTCAGAGGGTTGCTATTGACGTCAGCACAGTGACCGAGGTCCCGGCTGTCTGGCTTGCACGGCCGTGCCTGCGTGCTGGACCAGCGAGCGGCATCGACCGCTGCGTCGCGCAACGCGTTGCTGCTGTTGCCGCTGTCGTGCCTGGAGAGTGAACACGATCGACAGCAGTCGCCAATCACGGATCGGTATATGACCAACAGACGCGCACAACTACAGTCCTTTATGAAGAGATCAGCGCAAAAAAGAAAAAAATTTGCCACATCAACGAATATAAAAATTTTATAAACCACTATAACCCGTTCCGATCGACGGATCTAGCGGTAGGATCTTAAGGTATTATAGTTCATCCACGAAAGAAGTAGCTAACAAGGCACTTGTTCGACTGATTCTTGAGAACTGTTCATCCCCCTGGGAACAATCTCGAGTTGGATTAATAGAGGAGATACGAAAGATCCAACGAAGAGCAGCACGTTTCGTCATGGGATCGTTCAGTCTGCGCGAGAGCGTTATAAAGACGCCCATAAACTCCGGTGGCAGACGTTACAAGAGACGCGTGATGCATCACGGAGAGGTCTATTATCGAAATTCCGAAACAAAACGTTCCGGGAAGATCCGGGCGACAAACCGCTTCATCCCACACGCGTCTACCGAGATGACGACAACGAAAGAAATTTGTGAAATGACAACTAATGCGGAGGTCCACATTCATTCTTGCCACGCGCCTATGCCGGACTGGAACAGTGGAACTGGGAAGCAGGGAGGGGCGGGGGGTTAGAAAATTTTTTAATTGCTGTGTATTCGTTAAACACATGTGACAGCATGGCACGATTTTTGTACGGTGGGCGCAGCTGCTACGCGTGTCTAAAACACGATTTTGTAGCCGTCTCTGTGGCAACATCGCGTCATGGCTCCATAGACGGCTATTGTTTCCGCCTAGAGCCGTTTGCGCTTCGCAGTTGAATGTTGTCAAATACGCTGCCAAGGTTACGGGTATATTCGTAAGTTGACTCGCTTGTAGGAGTGTCTTAGTAGTAAAGAACAAATGTATTAAGACCTCATGCGTGACGCGGCACTTTTTCACGCATCTCAGTGTTTTTGACATTACATCTCTTAAACTACACTATGTGATCAAAAGTATGCGGACACCCCCCAAAACATACGTTTTTCATATTAAGGTGCATTGTGCTGCCACCTACATCCAGGTACTCCATATCAGAAGCTATAGATGTCATTCGACATCGTGAAACAGCAGAATGGGGAGCTCCGCGGAACTCACGGACTTCGAACGTGGTCAGGTGATTGGGTGTCACTTGTCATACGTCTGTACGCGAGATTTCCACAGTCTTAAACTTCCCTAGGTCCACTGTTTCCGATGTGATAGTTAAGTGGAAACGTGAAGGGACACGTGCAGCACAAAAGGGTACAGGCCGACCTCGTCTGTTGACTGACAGACTGCCGACTGTTGAAGAGGGTCGTAATGTGTAATAGGGAGACATCTATCCAGACCATCACACAGAAATTCCATACTGCATCAGGATCCACTGCAGTACTATGACAGTTACGCGGAAGGTGAGAAAACTTGGATTTCATGGTCGAGTGGCTGCTCATAAGCAAAACATCACGCCGGTAAATGCCAAACGACGCCTCGGTTCGTGATGGAACCGTAAACGTTGGACGATTGACCAGTGGAAAAATGTTGTGTAAAGTGACGAACCACAGTATACAATGTGGCGATCCGATGGCAGGGTGTGGGTATGGTGAATGCCCAGTGAACGTCATCCGAGGGCGTGTGTAGCGCCAACAGTAAAATTCGGAAGCGGTGGTGTTATGGAGTGGTCTTGTTTTTCATGGAGGGGCTTGCACCACTTTTTTTTGCCTGGCACTATCACAGCACAGGCCTAGATTGATTTTTCAGGCATTTTGTTGCTTCCCACTGTTAAAGAGCAATTCAGGGATGGTGACTGCGTCTTTCAACACGATCGAGCACCTGCTCATAATGGACGGCCTGTGGCGGAGTGGTTACACGACAGTAATATACCTGTATTGGAATGGCCTGCACAGAGTCCTGAACTGAATCCTACAGAGCACCTTTGGGATGTTTTGGAAAGGCGACTTCTTACCACGCCTGATCGACCGACATCGATACCTCTCCTCAGTTCAGCACTACGTAAAGAATGGAGTGCCATTCCCCAAGAAACCTCGCAGCACCTGATTGACCGTTGCCTGCGAGAGTACAAGCTGCCGTCGTAGCTAAGGGTGGGCCAACACCATATTGAATTCCAGTATTATCGATGGATGGCGCCGGATACTTTTATTCACATAGTGTATGTGTTGTACACTGTGATACATCTATGTAGGCACGTTGTATATATACATACAACGGCATATGTGGGTAATGTCTCCGAATTATGTTGAGAACACAATTAGCAGAAAAGACGTACTTAAGGTTATGTACTATGCGGGAGTCTTTCACGTATCTCTTTCACGCATGTATAATAGCTAGGTGGTTCTTACCCCCAAAGTTTGGTTGAAGTCGCTCCAGTGGTGTAGGATATGTGACACACACACACACACACACACACAATATATATATATATATATATATATATATATATATATATATATATATATAGTGTGTGTGTGAATTTATTTGTCTCATTATATTCTGCATTGATGAGGTGATCAGCATATGTGTATGGTATCAGAATACCTTCTGAATTTTTTAAATGCAACTGAACTGAATCCTACAGAGCACCTTTGGGATGTTTTGGAAAGCCGACTTCTTACCACGCCTGATCGACCGACATCGATACCTCTCCTCAGTTCAGCACTACGTAAAGAATGGAGTGCCATTCCCCAAGAAACCTCGCAGCACCTGATTGACCGTTGCCTGCGAGAGTACAAGCTGCCGTCGTAGCTAAGGGTGGGCCAACACCATATTGAATTCCAGTATTATCGATGGATGGCGCCGGATACTTTTATTCACATAGTGTATGTGTTGTACACTGTGATACATCTATGTAGGCACGTTGTATATATACATACAACGGCATATGTGGGTAATGTCTCCGAATTATGTTGAGAACACAATTAGCAGAAAAGACGTACTTAAGGTTATGTACTATGCGGGAGTCTTTCACGTATCTCTTTCACGCATGTATAATAGCTAGGTGGTTCTTACCCCCAAAGTTTGGTTGAAGTCGCTCCAGTGGTGTAGGATATGTGACACACACACACACACACACACACAATATATATATATATATATATATATATATATATATATATAGTGTGTGTGTGAATTTATTTGTCTCATTATATTCTGCATTGATGAGGTGATCAGCATATGTGTATGGTATCAGAATACCTTCTGAATTTTTTAAATGCAACTGAACTGAATCCTACAGAGCACCTTTGGGATGTTTTGGAAAGCCGACTTCTTACCACGCCTGATCGACCGACATCGATACCTCTCCTCAGTTCAGCACTACGTAAAGAATGGAGTGCCATTCCCCAAGAAACCTCGCAGCACCTTGAGACATTGTTTCGAAAAGCACCAAGTCGATTTTTTTCCGCAATAGGAATATTTGCCCAGGCTCCAGCGACTTCGTCGTCGAAGGGATGCTGCAGTCTAAGCTTGCTTTGACTAAGGCAAAGTAAGAGGAACGGATCGGCCATTGACAAACCGTTCCGACATCTGCATGAACTGCTGTTGGGAAACGGCACGTACCGTGTGTCGGACGCACGAGCCCTGCGCCTATACCGTTGCGCCATCTCACTCGGTATCTGCTGCAATTATTAAAAGAGTGGGTCGCCAATAAGGACGACTTCGCAGTAAACAAGACTGATACATGTCAAGTTCGTTAGAGCGGCGCGTGCGGACAAGAACAGCCGGGAGGAGGCGGTGGTGAGTGCGGGGGACACACGTGGCCTGATAGAGCGGTTGCGTGGGCGCCGCCTCCGCGGAAACTGGGCGCTGCGCGGGAGGCAGAGCGGAGGTGACCTCTGGATGCGTCACAAGGCCGTGGAGCGCCGGCCGGAGCCGAAGACGCGGCTTTCGCAAGCCGCGCCGCCGCGCCGGCAGAAGCCTCGCGGACGGTGTAGACCAGGCCCGGGTAGTACTGAAACGTTACTGTCGCCCGTCCTCCGAGTTTCCGTGGTGCCGCGCGATTTTCCATTCGCAGCTGCGGCTGAAATCAGTGCCCTCCAGCGACCTGACTCCTCGAAGCAGCCGGCCGCTGTGCCCGAGCGGTTCTGGGCGCTTCACTCCGGAACCGCGCTGCTGCTACTGTCGCAGGTTCGAATCCTGCCTCGGGCATGGATGTGTGTGATGTCCTTAGGTAAGTTAGGTTTAAGTAGTTCTAACTCTAGGGGACTGATGACCACAGATGTTAAGTACCATAGTGCTTAGAGCCATGTGAACCTCGAAGCAAATTCAAGTGACACATTGCTGCGCATAAAAATGCTCGGAAACATTTATTGCAGGACTCGGAATAACCATCTGCACTGTTACATTATTCAGAGTCAAAAGAGTCCTATCCACAGGGCATAAGCATAGGAGAGCAGATGGAGGAAGGCTGCACCGGCGCTCATGGCAGGGTCCTAGTGAAAATGGTTTGCCATTGCCCTCCTTCGACATGTTATGAAGTGTGAAGTGTGTATCTGTGTCGCCTGGATGACTGTGGTGAGTACTTGTGCAGTGTAGTGTTAGGTTTGTGCCGTTATGGATGACAAGAAGGGAGAGGGTGAAACCCGTTGCTCGCACGTAGTTCACTCCTCACGAATAGCATCAAGCTAGCCGCCGATCTTAACGTCCCCACCCGACGGACGGATGACCGTCGAAGACGTCACACGCCTTCAGTTCGTGGGATACTGCGGCCAAATGCTGACAGTGAAACATTTCCACTACCTGTGTTTGAATCGGCTTACCACACAGCGGTGACTTTGCGACGTCGGCTACGTGGGCGGGTGTTCCGTTATTAAATCAGTCTAAATAAGGACCGCCACCTTCGCTGTGTACCGCGAGACAGGTTACACAACTGTCACTGCACCTATGGCTCCACAAATCTAAGCATTTCCAGAAAGATTTCGCAATTCGGCCGCTGCAACGGTTAATGTACACCTGTAGCAGTTCAATACATAGCTTTCAGCTGGCTCCTAGCAAACTCAAGCAATGATCTCCACCAAAAACATGATACCGTAACAATTCAAAGGTTACGTTCAGGAAGCTAAGCACTCATTTCGCGAATCAAAATTAATTCGCAGAAAATGGACATACGGGTGATGATGTTGAAATGGTCAAGGGGGCGAAGGGAGTACTAGAGAAGATCCTCAGGACTATCGAAATGATTTCTTGTAATAAAAAAGAGAAAGACTAAATAATTTACTGAGGAGTTTACCTATATAGAAAGGAGGATCATGAAGAGATAGTGGAATCTGGAAAGAAATTGTGAGCAGAACACAGAGGCGAAAACTCCATTTCATTAGAGGAAGAACTTTCTCACTAACAGGAACATCAGTCTGGAAATGGCACGGATCATGAAAGCATTTGTTAGGAGTGTCAAAGTTTGACAGGTGAAAAAGGAGGGAAGGCGGCCAGAAGCCTTATAGATTTGGTGCTGTAGAAAGAGAACAGGTACCGAGAAGACTACAGCAAACCGTCTCCTTAGGTGCACATCTAAAAAAGACGAGAGAAAGTCGTACGACACATTTTAAGACACAGAAACGTCATTGGAACAATTGCAGGAGGACGGCGAAGAATGTCATGAATGCAGCAGATTACTTCTACATCTACATGGATACTCCGCAAATCACATTTAAGTGCCGGGCAGAGGGTTCATCGAACCACCTTCACAGTTCTGTATTATTCCAATCTCGTATAGCGCGCGGAAAGAACGAACACCGATACCTTTCCGTGCGAGCTCTGAGTTCCCTTATTTTATCGTGGTGATCGTTTCTCCCTATGTAGGTCGGTGTCAAAAAACTATTTTCGCATTGGGAGGAGAAAGTTGGTGATTGGAATTTCGTGAGAAGATTCCGTCGCAACGAAAAACGCCTTTCTTTTAATGATGTCTAGCCCAAACCCTGTATTATTTCAGTGACACTCTCTCCCATATTTCGAGATAAAACAAAACGTGCTGCCCTTCTTTGAACTTTTTCGATGTACTCCGTCAGTCCTATCTGGTAAGGATCCTATACCACGCAGCAGTATTCTAAAAGAGGACGGAGAAGCGTAGTGTAGGCTGTCTCCTTTTTAGATCTGTTACATTTTCTAAGTGTCCTGCCAATAAAACGCAGTCTTCGGTTATTATGGGTGATAAAAGGTGTGCTACGTAAGCGGAAAAGGTGAGGATGGCAGACACAAGAGTAGAAACGTACTGCTCAGAGCTAAGGACTACCGGAGACGAAGATATGGAGAAGGAGAGGCCACCTCACGCTTGACCAGCAATAGGAACAGGAAAGATTCATCCAACCTTCGAACCATGACTTCCCAGCGGAATTCACGGGAACGAAAGAAAAAAGTTTCCGGCACTGCTAAAATGAAGGCTGTTCAGTTGTACAATTCGTTGCTTGCATTAAACAGCTGGCTTTATAGACACAAGTGTAGTCTCGTTCGTTAGTTGCGCATACCGGAAATGCTAGTATCACGTTTTCAGTCAAATTGAGTTGTTGTCGTCGACCCTGCCGGAGCTGCTATCAGCTTTGTTTCAGTGCGTGAAGTGAGGACAATTCTCGACTAGCGTAAATATTCCTCCAGACAGTTGCTGCGACGAACAGAAGTGGCGGTTTCGCCAGCCGATCGTATTTTGTAGCGCCCGGAGGGCATGCGTCGAGGCGGCGACAGAGCGCCGCGTCGCCCAGCGCGGGAAGCGTGCGGCGTCGCTGTCGGCGCGGCGGCGGGAAGACGAACGGACGGCAGCGCAGCGCAGCGGGCAGGCCACAGAAATAACGCGCTCCGCGCTGAGCCGGGCCTGAGCGACGGCCGATCGTTAAGCGCCACATGTCCTATTGGCGGCCGCCCAACCACCCGATAGCGATCCTACCTTGCCGCCTCCTTTTAGACGTTTTATTATTAGACGGCCTGTTATCATCACTGACCTCTCGACGGTTCGCAGAATTATCCGCAGCAGTGGGTGAGCGTATTGGGTGCTCCAGTAATTAAACGCGAGGTATCGTCCAAACATCACAGCGCCACACCACAGGCGGTAACGCACATGGATAGCATAGCCAGTGATGTCTTGCTGCAGTCCGTAACGACGAATTGGAGTGGCTGACGGAGACTCACTCTCAGCATATTAGAGCCCTCGTAAGGTCAATATACAGCCGAACATGGAAGCGCTCGCTCCAGTTTGTGACCTCAGCTGAAGCAGTCAACATCTTCTAATAGGGCCAAGAGCTATTTAAGTTTAAAGCGGAAATGTACTTCTGTAAATGATGAACATTGTACTTCAAGCGAACTATTTGTCAAATAATGCATCAAGAAATGCTCCAATAGTCAATGACAGTTGTACGTGATGAAGCACTCCTCTGGCGAAGGACTGTATAAAGTAAATGAAACTCGGAGGCTCCAAATCGGGGCCCTTGTCTTTCGTTGGCAAGTGCTCTGCCGGCTGAGCTACCCGAGCTACGAGTTCGAGTGTAGGTCCGACACACAATTTTAGTCTGCCAGGAAGTTTCACATCAGGTGACACTCCGCTACAGAATGAAAATTTCACTCTTCAGTTTAAGTAAATTGTTTTATTCATTCATTTAATAAAGTTAACTAATATCTGATAGGTTGTAGTTCCAATGAGCCATCTACCAGAGCAATCAAAGAACTCACAGTTACATCAGACGCTTGTAGTTTCGTCTGATCATAACAAAACGAAGTGGCCAGAAGTCACGGGATGGTTATCCCATTTGAAGATGCGGCTCTGAATTATTGTTGTTAGACGCGGCGTATGGCGACAGTGTAGACACGGTATTGGAGCAGTTTGTTACTGGCAGGTGACAGCATGTCGAGAACGTCGTATGATGACCGATGCAAGCACATCTGCATGTACAGGATGTTAAAAAAACGTGTACTTACAGGAAGTACAGTTGGTCAAAAGTGAATAAAAGGTTCCTAAAATACTATGTCGTGAAACAAATACTTGTTGTGAGATGAGTCACTGTCCTCTCATTCGCAGTCACTGTCCTCTCATTCGCATCTATATGTTACACTGAAGTAGACACCATAGGCAATGCTCCACGTGATTACACGCATTCTGGGACATCCTTCTGCCCTTCCTCGCAGTGTGTCACGCACTATTTCAAATAAATGCATCTCGTTGCATTCGTGTAGGGTCACAAGCATGGGTTACACGGTCTTGTAACATCTGTAGAGTGTCAGTGAGCTGAACTTACACCAGCCCCATAGCCAGAAACCCAACGTAATCAGGTCTGGTGAATGGGGAGGCGATGCCACCGGATTGTCTTTTCTAAATCCGGCCAAAAGGCGTTATATAGCTTGTAATTATGTAACGCAGTTACAGTGATTAACACACGTAACTATCCCGTTTAAGTTCCTCTTCGTGTACCAGCAAATTTATTTTCTCTTTCATTGTTGTCAAAGTAAAGACGTTCGCCCAAGACTGCTGCAAATAGTGGGAAACTACATATAGTAGTTAATACCCTTATTTGATTTGCGACTATTGTCACGGAAGGGCAAAGTAACAGAAAATTGACTTTGTTAAGAAGTGTTGCAGACACGAGTCGATAATACGGGGTGATTCAGTTGCCCGTGCCTAAGAGTAGATGCAGATGGGTTTTATGCAATTCGCAACGCCTCAGATACAACGTGCGAGAGCTTCATATTTTCTTCCTCGCTGCGCACAAACTGTTAGTCCTACAATTTTCGACTATTCAAGAGAAATGTACAAATGCGTTTTTACTGAATAAGTCGAAAACAGTCGCCTCCAGCGAAAACGTATCCCAAGTACAAAATTTAATTACATTACATTTCCTACAAAAAGGCACTGCGCACATCGAGCAAGAAAAGATGAAAAGAAGATGAAAACCTCGTGCGTGGTTTTTGACGGCGTTGCGGGTTGCATAAAACCCATGGGTAGGGGCAGCTGAATCGCACTGTGTAGTCTGATGGACATCAGTTGTCATTTGAATTTTAAGGTCCAAAGTTTTTTTCAATATCGAGGCTGGTACCGTCGGTAGGGACACGCCATAACGCTACGCAATTTGTGGCGATAGAAAATCACTTTGAAATTCTGTCTCCTACAAAAGTTGTGGAGAAAAAAAAAAAGTATCTACAGTTTACGTGCGTTTCTATAACCACGATGAAAATCTGTTATTAAATTTCATTACGGCCGGAATTACGATAGTTGGAAAGGGAGGAATTTTCACTTTGAAATTCTGTCTCCTACAGAAGTACTGTAAATAAGCATACTAAGGGTTCACTTACGTTTTTCTAAACATTACAAAAATGTTATTAAATTTCATTACGGTCAGAGTTATGACAATTGAAACGGGAGGACTGTCTCGGAAAAGGTTCAAACGTATCATCGAATATCTCGAAAGCCATTGGACTCACTGGAAAAACTGTTTCTTTCGTTGTCTACTAAAATACCTCACTTGGTAAGGGATCTTCACAAAACTGCGCATCGGATTGCGTTTGCTACGTGTAAGCTTCGGGAAAGGTTGGTCACCCCCTCCCCCCCCCCCCCCCCCTCTCTCTCCAGTTTTGTCAGTATTTAACTTATATATACAATATATCCCACAAAAATCAAGTAACAATTCTGATATTAGATTAACTCTTAGTGCCTGTAAGCATTCGAAAATTCTGATCTCAGTCTTAAATTGAGCAGGACTCAGTTATTAAAACAGGCGGGGCGATCGGAAAAGTTCAGTGCTTCGAGAACTGACAGGCACAATGCTGTGGCAATTCATTGTGAGTGGATAGTGACAGGCTCCCACAGTTGTATTGGCGGGAGCAGACCTGCCTTCCAGCTGTCAAATGCCGACTAGTATAAATAGGACTACAGGGCACAGGTATTTTGAGGGACAAGAACACTTGAAGGGAGTTTACATATTAGCAGCACACAAGAGGCGACGCCAGCGTGTTACTCAGCAAGTGGCTAACATAGTCCGGAGCTGTGTTGCCCATGGCACAACGCTGACGTTACTTTGTCCTACCGCCGTGTGACGTTAAACACCCAGGGAGTAGTGGGCGTGTGCTGCCGGCGGTGGAGCGGGTCTGGCGGACAGTCGGCTGGACCGTGGCGCAGCGCGGCGCGACAGCCGTGCTGGAGCCCCACAGGTAGCCGGCCTGGCGGGCGGACTGGGAAAGTGCGTGCGGCGGCGGCAGCGGGCCTCGCGTTGCTCGTTTTGCGCCGGCCGGCGGCCGCGACCTCCGGCGTTGCGTAGCGCTTGTTGCGTGTCGCACCACGCACCCACCCGCCCAGCACACCTCCTTTACAACTCCTTTCGCGCCCCGGTTCCTGCCATCCGACACTTCGCTACGATCCGACAATATTCCCACTACTGTATGATTCGAAGTTGACTTCTTATAAGGTTCCATTCGTTCATCCTCGGAGCCTCCACAGCGTTCTCAGTCTCTCACTCGCGGTCGCGGTAAGAATCGACGCACTTTTTCCGAAGGTCGGAGAGCGAGACAAATTTCACGACTCACTGCTCCGCAAGTTTGCTCTAATTTGAAACTTCCTGGCATATTAAAACTGTGTGCCAGACCGAGACTCGAACTCGGGACCTTTGCCTTTCGCGGTCAAGTGCTCTACCAACTGAGCTACCGCAGGAGAGCTTCTGTGAAGTTTGGAAGGTAGGAGACGAGGTACTGGCAGAAGTAAAGCTGTGAGGACGGGGCCTGAGTCACGCTTGGGCAACTCAGTTGGTAGAGCACTTGCCCGCGAAAGGCAAAGGTCCCGAGTTCGAGTCTCGATCTGGCACACAGTTTTAATCTGCCAGGAAGTTTCATATCAGCGCACACTCCGCTGCAGAGTGAAAATCACATTCTTGCTCTAATGCGTTTATTGGAGGACCCGGATTAGTTTCTCTTTGCTCTTAGACGTGTTAAAACGCTCTAACAAGAGTCGTCAGCCCTGCTTTGACCCGTGGGACACTATTAGTCCACTACTCCAGTGTCAGTCATTGAATTTCTTTAGCAATCCGGCTGCTTTCAGAAATATTTCGAGATCCCGCCTATGGACCGGGATATGGTCATCGTTCCCGGTTCCTACACCGCCTCCAACTTCCTTCTTACAATGTCAACTGCTAATCTCCGCAAAACAGAACAAAATCACACTACAGCGTCGATAAGAGGAAGATCTTCACACAGAAACATTGCATTCGCATTTGCACGGAAAGAAACGAAATTTATTGGCATCACTCGTCCCTAGTGTGTCACTTTTATCCAAGACAGCTTCCGCTGCTGCACACTCTGCTGCGAGACCCCTTTTTACCGAACAAATCCACGCTCATAAATGCGCAACGCTCGCCCAGAAAACAGGAAAATGTGTGACCAGTGCGCCAATTCGCCGTATGTTTCGCCCAAGAACAGGCCGAAAGCTGTCGGCACATGGACTGTGCTTTCGAACGTCAACTGTGAGCGTGCCGAATTCAAAGTGTTGCTGAACGCTCAGAAACGACGCGATTTGTGCGTATGGTACGTGTGCCAACGTGGTATGCGCGATCGCAGCGGCAGTTGTCGGGTGTTCTGTGTCTCGCAAATCACACCTTACGAAATGGACGTGAGCAAAATATCGGTGTTAGCTTATTAAAATGCACATTTCCTCCACTGCCCATATGCGTTGGTGTTGTCTGTAGTATACGTAAATAAGAACTTAAATATCCATGAACCCATTATGAGGCAAAAAAGTACCTTATCCAGTCAGGAAGAGCAACAGTTTTTACAAATAGTGTGATACAAATTTACAATAGTTCTCCGCATAAGATAAAAATTAATCATTCTCACTTTTTAGTAAAACCTTATCGTTATTCTTACTTCCTCACTGTTCTGATTCAGTAGTAGAATCTTTACATGTGAAAACAAAACTTGAAAGAAGAAAGTGTAAAATATCTTACTGCAAGTAGTGCAAGTTGTCTTATAGATAAAGCCCATCGAACTCACTCCTCAGAGAGCGCTCTTACAACATCGAGTATTATAGAGTATACTTCTATTAACTTAATAAGAAAGTATCAGAGTCCGCAGCTCGTGGTCGTGCGGTAGCGTTCTCGCTTCCCGCGCCGGGGTTCCCGGGTTCGATTCCCGGCGGCGTCAGGGATTTTCTCTGCCTCGTGATGACTGGGTGTTGTGTGCTGTCCTTAGTTTAGTTAGGTTTAAGTAGTTCTAAGTTCTAGGGGACTGATGACCATAGATGTTAAGTCCCATAGTGCTCAGAGCCAGCCAAAGTATGAGAACTTCTTAGAAGACGCGAAATTTGGTAAAAAGTATTTGGGCGCAGTTGGGACGCAAGGCAGTGACACATCAGTTCCATCATTTTACAATTCTGCGTCCCGTTGTTAATTTACATTCTAATTACACTCCTGGAAATGGAAAAAAGAACACATTGACACCGGTGTGTCAGACCCACCATACTTGCTCCGGACACTGCGAGAGGGCTGTACAAGCAATGATCACACGCACGGCACAGCGGACACACCTGGAACCGCGGTGTTGGCCGTCGAATGGCGCTAGCTGCGCAGCATTTGTGCACCGCCGCCGTCAGTGTCAGCCAGTTTGCCGTGGCATACGGAGCTCCATCGCAGTCTTTAACACTGGTAGCATGCCCCGACAGCGTGGACGTGAACCGTATGTGCAGTTGACGGACTTTGAGCGAGGGCGTATAGTGGGCATGCGGGAGGCCGGGTGGACGTACCGCCGAATTGCTCAACACGTGGGGCGTGAAGTCTCCACAGTACATCGATGTTGTCGCCAGTGGTCGGCGGAAGGTGCACGTGCCCGTCGACCTGGGACCGGACCGCAGTGACGCACGGATGCACGCCAAGACCGTAGGATCCTACGCAGTGCCGTAGGGGACCGCACCGCCACTTCCCAGCAAATTAGGGACACTGTTGCTCCTGGGGTATCGGCGAGGACCATTCGCAACCGTCTCCATGAAGCTGGGCTACGGTCCCGCACACCGTTAGGCCGTCTTCCGCTCACGCCCCAACATCGTGCAGCCCGCCTCCAGTGGTGTCGCGACAGGCGTGAATGGAGGGACGAATGGAGACGTGTCGTCTTCAGCGATGAGAGTCGCTTCTGCCTTGGTGCCAATGATGGTCGTATGCGTGTTTGGCCCCGTGCAGGTGAGCGCCACAATCAGGACTGCATACGACCGAGGCACACAGGGCCAACACCCGGCATCATGGTGTGGGGAGCGATCTCCTACACTGGCCGTACACCACTGGTGATCGTCGAGGGGACACTGAATAGTGCACGGTACATCCAAACCGTCATCGAACCCATCGTTCTACCATTCCTAGACCGGCAAGGGAACTTGCTGTTCCAACAGGACAATGCACGTCCGCATGTATCCTGTGCCACCCAACGTGCTCTAGAAGGTGTAAGTCAACTACCCTGGCCAGCAAGATCTCCGGATCTGTCCCCCATTGAGCATGTTTGGGACTGGATGAAGTGTCGTCTCACGCGGTCTTCACGTCCAGCACGAACGCTGGTCCAGCTGAGGCGCCAGGTGGAAATGGCATGGCAAGCCGTTCCACAGGACTACATCTAGCATCTCTACGATCGCCTCCGTGGGAGAATAGCAGGCTGCATTGCTGCGAAAGGTGGATATACACTGTACTAGTGCCGACATTGTGCATGCTCTGTTGCCTGTGTCTATGTGCCTGTGGTTCTGTCAGTGTGATCATGTGATGTATCTGACCCCAGGAATGTGTCAATAAAGTTTCCCCTTCCTGGGACAATGAATTCACGGTGTTCTTATTTCAATTTCCAGGAGTGTATAATAAATTATACGAAGAACAATGCGCTTTTTACGGATCGTCAATGTGCGTTGCCTCGAAACGTCATACTATCGTATAACGAAAGTTACAATAGTTCTTTAACCACCAATATGACGTTTCCCGTCATTTTACAACAAAAAATCGTCCAATTAACGACGAGTTTTCGAGAGATCGTCAACTTGCTGGTGCTTAGAAACGGGATATATAAACATTGGCTGCAAATGAAAGCCAATATAGCGTCTCGCGACACACTTGTGAAGAGGAATGAGCCATGTGACCTAGGACGCATTCTCCCACTTTACAGGTCTGTGTTCAAACGCACGTTCAGAATATCTAAAATGCTAGAGATTGCTTACCGCATTCGGTAAAGACTCCCCAACGTGCGTTTTCCATGCTGTGACATCAGAAACTCGACACGCTCAACGTTCGAACGCACAGTCCGTGTGCCGACGGCATAAGCCCTGCCTAATCCATCAGGGTTTTATACGTTGTTCATTTCAGACCAACAAAAAAAAAAAGCCTCCTTTCCCCTGCAACAGGAAACCGGCCCTTGCCATCACAATAGCGAACAGAATAAGCATACGGAACTGGCCTGGAAATTACAAATTACAATTTCATCCACTCCTACAGTCTGTACTTAACATCAACACGGTGCCAGTGATATGAACCGCACGTTCCTTACGATTAGATGTCTGTGCGGAAAAGAAAAATACTGCCCGCATTCGAAGATCTTTTATCGGCATCCGCCGATACTGAAATCGTGGAAACCACTTCAAACCGTTCCGTAGGCCGGGTTCTGACTGCAGGCTTGCGCCTGGCCAGAATTTTCGTTTGCTAAAATTTGACCACCTTATTCATATCCCACAGATTAAGACCATAGAGACCAATCATGATACTATTTTTATTTAACATCGTTTGTCGTAGTCTTGATATATATTGAAATTAATGAAACGGAATTCTTGAAATATTTCCTGAACAATGGGAAGACCGATGACGTGTGCTGCAAGCTGTCGTCACATCTTGCATACTGTTGGTTAAGAAATGAACGTTAATTCATCAAAATAAATCATGGAACTTCTTGGGAGAGTAATAGTGCATCTACCTTATAAGAAGGAGACCCAGTTTCGAATCGCGCCCTTCGTACAAATTTTCATTCGTCGATTCAGTCTACAACCACAAAGTTTCATTTGATTAATGCACCGATGCCAGGGCTCCAGGCAGGATCCGCAGTTTTCATTCGATGCTGAGGTGCTATTCCAGTACAGCTGTAGGGCCTCTGCAATGCTGTTCCGGTTTAGGGGGAATACCAAGTGGGCTAAGGCGTGAATAAAAATTCATATAGAGGAGTAAGGCGTGCTAGGGTAGTCGTGCAGAGCCACTGTGACGGAGTGTCGTAGTGGTTAGTGCGTCTGCTTAGTGAGCAGAAGAGCTGGTTTCGAATCCCAACTTTGGTACAAATTTTCATTCGTCGCTTCATACTGCATACTCGTAAATACATCATGTTAATGTGCTAAACTTGTCGGTATAATAAGTGTTGCATTGTGTTCTAGTATATATTTTTAACAGAAACGTGACTGTAGTACCACTGTTTTCATAGCGAGCATCATTTATGTTGTTTGTGATAAACAGCACCGCCTCAGACCTTAATGTCGCTGATGTGTCCCTCGTTCAACTGTCAAGCACAAAGCAGAGTGGTCTCGCATTCGGGAGGACGTCGGTTAAAATTAGCGTTCGGCCATCCTGATTTAGGTTTTCCGGGATTTCCGTGAATCGCTTACGGCAAATGTTGGAATGGTTCCGGTGGAAGGTACTTCAGAGTTCCTTCCCCATCCTTCCTTAATTGGAGCTTGTGTTTCGTCTCTGACTACCACGCTGTCGAAGAGACAGCAAACTCTAATCTTCCTTCCTTTCTTCCTGGGCCCGCCCCGAATTTATTGTCCCAGAGGTGCTTTTTCCAGAGATCTCTGATGCTCCGAACTAACAGAAGGGGAACATGAGTGAAATTTAAGGATTCAGTCAGTGCTGCGTATGCGCTCGATTTGCCTCAGTGGTTAAGGCAACGGCTGGATGACAAGGAGATCCGAATTCAAATTCCGGACTGTAATATCCAACATTACTGTGTATCGAAGTAAGGCCCTCTGTCTATGAAGCAAAGCAGTTGATAATAGGGCTGGCTGCTCCTTGTAAGTGGAGAAATCTTTGTCTGACATTTGTCTGTCATATACAGACAATCGACGGCTATTTGTGACGTATGTGCACAGATAGAAGTTCGCTCGTGTGGTCTCAGTGGTGAACAACTGGTTGTTATGCCGTGGTGTTCTAGTTTCGATTCGCGGTGACCACCCCTCATTTTTCTAGAGTGTGATGTTATGTAATAGCATCTACTGAACTTAGTGAGGTGAAATGAGAAGCTGCTTGAGGAAACAAGCCGCGAAATTGACACGTAAGCCGCCAAAGTGGCGTCAAATCGATAGGGTTGCGTTAGGCTGGGCGCCACGCGGCACTTGTTAATTAACTAGCAGACTACCGGGCGTTGGCCGGTCGGCGAGACCTTCTGGTAGCCGGGAGAAGAAATCAACTGTACGGAAGTTTAAAAGTGAAGTTATTCTGTTTACACAACTAGCACAGTAAACAGCTTAGAAAGGAAAGTGACATAATTAACACAAAATTATTACAAATAGTAATTCTAGTTCCTCTATCAGCAGAAAGAGTTAGGTGAAGAAAAAAACATTCTGAACCCAGCATAATTCTGAAGGAATAAAATGCACCATCTGATTATAACGCCATTATGTCCCAACCACTCCCGCAACCGTTTACAGAAGTGTTTGTATGTAGCCGGCTGTTGTGGCCGAGCGTTTCTAGGCGCTTCAGTCCAGAACCGCGCTGCTGCTACGGTCGCAGGTTCAAATCCTGCCTCGGGCATGGATGTGTGTGATGTCCTTAGGTATTTTAGGTTTAAGTAATTCTAAATCTAGGGGATTGATGAACTCAGAAGTTAAGTCCCATAGGACTCAAAGCCATTTTTTTTTATGTATACGAGTATTTAAAGTCGCTGAATGATTTATAAGAACTTCAAGACATGGGAAAGTGTTTCTGATGATTCGAAAAAGGTTCCTAAACAGCCTATTCGAATAATCTTGAAGTTGAATGCCATCAGGACTGTCACCAGTTGGTCTAACTATCCCAAAAACAGTGGACAGTAGGCTAGGCTGATTTCATTAGTTTTCCAATGTTGTATTTCGCGTGGAAAGCAAAGTTGCCGGATCGAATTCCGATACGGTATACAGTTTTTACCTGCCAGAAAGTTATTTTAACCTGTTACTCCGTTTTGTGTGTGCTAAGTACAGTTGATATTGCTCCAGGTGTGATACACAATGTGTTAAAAGAAAGTATTCCATATATTGAGAGGCGGTAGAAAGGTCCAAAACTAGAAAAACGTCCATTAAACATGGGCTCTATAACGCACACTTTAATAACTACGAGTACTTGTTCATCTTCGCTACTGTGAAGCACCTCCTCTGCGGCAAGCTCTGTGTTATTACGATCGATCTGCAGAATGCAGTTAACAAATGAGAACATATCAATCTGTTATTGCGGAACAGTAGAACTTGTAATACAGTACAACGGCTCCACGGTTGCTTCCATTTGCCAGATCATAACATGAGATCATATCTGCTATTTTCCGTGTGGAATAATAGGTGCTCAGTCCGGAACCGCGCGACTGCTACGGTCGCAGGTTCGAATCCTGCCTCGGGCATGGATGTGTGTGATGTCCTTAGGTTAGTTAGGTTTAAGTAGTTCTAAGTCCTAGGGGACTGATGACCACAGATGTTAAGTCCCATAGTGCTCAGAGCCATTTGAACCATTTGAATAATAGGTTTCCGTTTCGCTGGTAAGGCGAAGATATAACTGCAATGTAAAAGTACATCACAAACTTATCAAAACACAGATTCGTTCCATTGGAATTAAAGTTCTACCACACAATGATATTACCGCACTTGGTAAATTGTGGGCGTTACTGGGAACACGCGGTAACGTTACAGTGAACAAGTACAGCGGTGACTGAGGAACAAGCATCGCACTGTGAATGATTTCAAGACAGTTCTGTACGTACTATCGAGTATTTCGGCGTGTCGTCATGAAATGTCACGATAAAAGCTCGTTATAAGCTGACCGCAGCGCCATCACTCCTAGGTGGAATAATGTCTATGGATAATAACAAAAGAATGTGTCTACATTTGTTTACCGCATAGCAAAGAGATTGCAGAAGAAGAGATGGATTTCACAATAAGGAAGGTGAAAAAGTGCTCATAGCTCTTCAGGCACGTGTTTCAGAGGCTATGCTTATAGGACATTTTGTCGTGCTTTGGTCCACACTACGATCTCTCTAAATATGGAATACTGAACACGTTTCTGACCTCCTGTGGATTATCTTTCGTGGGAGGAGACGAAGCGTTTGGTGGACAAGGCACCGAGCTCCAGAAGAGCTGATGGCCCATTTGGCTGAAGCGTTACTCGTGAAACACATGTTTGTTCTGAGCGTGTTAGACGATCATTAGCACACAGATGCCATTTGCGCATTAATGTAAGCGGATGACGGTTTCAGCAACATTTCTAAAGCAATATTTGTCAGACGGCAGCTCGAACGTCTTCTGCGAACATCAGTAGCGTCATAATTTTATGGACACCCAGCGGGGAAGTGGTACATCTGTGCCACTTCTGTCACGAAAAAGTGTTTGATTTTAGCTCCTATAAATACTATAAAATTTTGTATACGCAGTTTTTTTACATTCTATATAGGGCGAACTAAAACTGCACCCTCGAATGCCACAGCGGGATCCCATGGATACTAACTGTACGAAATTATAATAGAACTTGTTGTATATATCAACGCAAGACAAATTGAGAACGCCGAATCACATGTACGACAAATGCCCTCATTCAGTACTGTGTACGTATGCTGATCAGTTAGCGCAGTCGGTAGTTTTGCGTTAAGGGGCCACACAAGTAACTGCGTGCTTGACAGGCACACTTGCTTGCGCAAGCATACACAAATTTCTCTTGTCCCCTATACGGCTCAAGCATGGTTCTGCTACCTTCAGTTTCTTTACCAGAAAATGTCTAGGTCAGTCGACAATGGGCTGCTTTTGGCAGCCTTTTTAGTTGCACTGAGAAAAAAAGAGCAGATTTGATAACGTGGACTAGAGTGGTTAAAGAAACGAAAATATTATTCCCATATTAATACACTCTACGGAGTGTGTCTCGTAGCATTGCTGTTTCCCATCTCTTTTGCTCCATATAGTATTGTATTCTTTGACTTGGCCTACATTACAGTACAGCCTTTGAACAGAATGTAATTTAACAGGGACAAATAAAAATTAAATTAAATCAAATAACTAACGACTGCTTACACAAGGCTCCCTATTAATCGTACACAGAGTCAAGCATGCACACGCTTTAACGCTTGCACAAGCATGCATAATCGAAATTCGATCAAGCATCAAGCGTTTTGTACAGTCCTGATGCTTGCTCCAATGTAGCCTACGCACGTGCAAGCATGCTTGTGCATGCGTGCTTGTCAAGAATGCTGTTACGTGTGTGGCCGCCTTTAGAAAACTCTAGATCGAGAGCTCAGTTCCGGGCCTTGGCGTATTCTTTAATTATTTCCTAATTTTCATTTCAGCAGTGTTGCTTAAACGATACACATTTTTCAACTCTGATATTGTCGCTCTCTCTAATGGCTTCGCAAATTCTTCGTACTTCTTGTTGTTGTTGTTGTTGTTCTTCTTCTTCTTCTTCTTCTTCTTTAGTGAATCTGTCGTACGAAATGTTTCAACTGGAGGCTCCATCGTGTCCTGTTCCAAGCATATTCCTTCACCTGTTTGTATGTTCGTCTACTTCTGATGTCATCCATCATTCCAATTCTCTTCCCCTCATTCCTTCCACTCCCCCCCCCCCCCCCCCCCCGTATAATTCTTTGTTGCAGACAATTCCTACGCACTGTATGCCCCAGACAAGAAATTTTTCCCCATTTTTATCACTTACACTATTCTTCTTCCGTTCCATATTTTGTTTATTACTTGTTCATTATCAAGTCTTTCATTCCAGTTCGCTTTAAGCAGTCTTCTCCATAGCCATATTTCAAAGTTTTCCAAATATTTTTCTTCTTTCTTTTTAACTATCACTAATTCACTGCTGTTTGACAGTCGACATAAAAGTTTTCTGGGTTTGGTACCGCGTCATAATGTAAAAACTACTGCTGCTGGACATTATGACACGGTACCAAACCCAGAAAACTTTTATGTCGACTGACTGGGCGCGGAAGCCTACGCCTTTATATGCTGTTTAACACTTTACTCCAGCCATAACGTTTAGCAATTATTCTTTCTTCGGCTTCTTTGTAATTCTTCCAGATGTTAATGAATGCTTCACCTTTTCAGATGTCCTCTTTCCCACAGATATCCTCCTCGTCCTTATTTCTTCTGCACAGCTTCCGTTCCACGTCACTAAACTTGGTACTCTTCAGCATCTTCTGTAGTCCCTCTTTAACTCAGCCAGCACTGCTTGACCACCCGCGTATTTTGTAGTCATTATCGTTTCACCTCCTATTAAAGTTAAGCATCAGGAAATAACAACCTAACTAAAGCTGTAATGATGGAGAGCGCGTGAGTGCCAAAGAAACTGGAAGAAATATCACAACAGGTTCCGTGGTACGTAGCAGATTTCCCTCGAGGCTTAACTCTTGGCTCCCCCTGCGACGAGGACGGTGTGAGTTTATAATGAGATGTGCGGCACGAGCCGGCGTGACGACACGCAGGTAGTGCAGCGGCAGCGGCTGTCAGCGACTTGCTGGCCCGGCCGGGTTGACACACACCTCACCGGCGCAGCGCGGCGCCCGCTGATAAACGCCGCTCCTCTTTTTTCCGCCTCGCCTCCCGCGAGTGCCCAATTAAGTGCTCCGATACGAGTCGCTCTGTCCAATTAAGTCTGCGGCTGGGGATTTCTTTCGCCTTTCACAAACAATTACGCCTGTTTATCGGCGGGCGGTAGCGTGGCGGTCCCTGGCGGCCGGCGCGTGGAAGGCGGCGGCGGGTGGTGGGCGCGAGCCGGCTTTTCATCTCGCGCCGCTGTTCCAGCGGGCCCGGAATGCCGCCGACGCCGCTCCGTATTCGGATTTGCGAGGCACCGCGCATGCGTCACCTGTCACTCGGCACGGGGTTAGCGTGTTTAGGACGCCTTCTCGCCGCCTGGAATGCGTAAGGCGAGGCGCGAGTCGGACGTTCCGAAAATTTGCCGCGCCTGTGCTGCTTGTAGGGGAATACTGCCTTCGTGGATCACCACGGCCGCACTAAATTTATTTCACGTGTGCCATCTGTCCGAGCTGCGCACCGGGCGAGGTGGCGCAGCTTTTGCGGGGATGGACTCGCGTTTGGGATGGGTTTACTCCACGTCCAGCTATCTAGATGTGGGTTTTCTGTGACCGTCCTAAAACGCTTCAGTCAAGTGCCAGCATGGTTCGTTTGGAAAAGGCCGCGGGTGGTTTTCGCACCAATATCTCGTGGTCTAAGACTACCTATAATGCACCTAGACGTCAATGCGTTGTTTAACATGAATGTTCCTAGCAGTATTTTATTTAGCGTTATAGGCTTGAACTTTTTGTTGTAGTTTTGGATCTAGAAGTGCCAAAACTACACTATATTTCTTAATTATTTTTTTATTTTTTTAACATTTCCTACGTTACTACTGGTTTGCGGGTCTCAGCCCAATTCTTAAACTCTCATAATTACACTGCTTGACAAAAAGTGAAGCACCCAGAACATCGTTGGATGTCAGCGCTACTTCGTACACGTACACATGATTGGTGAGTATGTAAATAATTAAAATTCCAATTTTCTGTGACAAGTAGGACGACCATTGTAGTGCACTTTTGGTGTTTGTGTTAGTGTTGTTACCAGGCCTGTCAGGTTATAGAAGGACGAGAACAGCGTCAGCTGATGAGTGATCACTGTGAAGGACACGGAGATGCAGCGTATTGGTGAGAAAGCGTTGAGCGCGTGAGAGAATATGAAGGGGGCCTCATCGCGGGTCTCCATTTTTCTCGCTGGTCGAATCGTGCAGTATCCAGATTTGTGGGCATTCGTGTGAAACAGTGGACTGCATGGGGACGTGAGGGCGGGCTTACTCGTCGTCAAGACCAAAAAGAGGATCGCGCGACCAGGTCTCATCGTCAAGAGAGAGAATCGCTGTACTATGCACAAAGCCCTTCACGTTCCCGCCTGCCACCCGAGAAAAGTAATGGATCCCTGCAACATTATGCGTCAACCCGCAACATTGTTCAGAGAATAGCAGCAACCAACTCCGGAACTGTCGTCGCATGCCTAGGCTGCCGTTAACACAACACGAATGGTTGCCATGACTGGGAAGTGCAGAATATTGATGAATAGCGTGCCACTGTGTTCAGTGATAAATCGTGGTCAATGAGAATCGTTCGGCGAGTATGGCGACGATCTGGGGACAGGTCCCATCCTCCCAATGTTTTGGAGACACAGCGATCTTATACGTTGCGTCGTAGTGTGAGGAGTCCTCTGGTGACACCACTGTGGCACGTCATAGGCATACTGCGTTCTCATGTCTTAACTCTCATGCGGCAATATCGTGCCACAATTTTTCAACTGGACAATGCTTGTCCACATGTGGCACGTATCTCTGAACTGCCTGCTTGATGTGACCGACAAGGTCCTCAATTCTGTCCCTGATACAAGATACGTGGGACCAGCTCGGATGTCAACTCTGTCCCAGTGCCACTATCCAGGATAGGACCATTCACAACGGTTCTGGGCCACCTTGCCTCAGGACAGAATACAACGGGTTTTTGACACCTTTCCCACCCGTATCAGTGCGGGCATCCAGGCTAGAGAGCTGCAACGTCATCCTGATAAGTGCACTCGTACTCGAAGCTCGTTGTTAATTCGACTCAGTATTGCAGTCACTGAAATAGCATGACGTACTCTCTCAAGTCCTGAAGTTTCAATTCGTTTCCTTCTCCCCTTCCGAGGCCCTCACCTTTTGCGTAAGGCCGAGTATAATCAGAATAGCTGTCTACAGGGATGTAACATCTTCAATAGTCTCATTTAAGACTCGAAATATTGGCTAATTATGAGCGCTTCAGAATGAGGCTGCGACATCATAACAGGTCACATAGAAATGAAATATAAATAAATAAAATGACACAATAAAGTGTGCCTGTTGAACTTCCTATTGCAAAACAAATGTTTCATCTGCTGCGGACCTACAAACAGAATTTTTCTGTGAAAATAATGGAGACAATCATGGTGCCAGATTTTCAAACAGTTCATCTCCAGATCTAGCAGTAACTCTTTTGTGCAAATATGGATTGTGCTTTATTTCCTTTTTGAAATCAGTTTTCTGACTGGTTCGATGAACCCCCAAGGAGTTAGCCTTCTGTAACAATCTGTTTATCTCTGACTTGCATTTACAACTAATGTGCTCGATTATTTGTCGAATATTTTCCAATCTCTTTCTTTCCCATCAGTTTCTGCCCCACGTGGCTCCGTCTACTAAGACAGAGGTTATTTCCTGGTGTCTCAGCACATGTCCTATCGTACTGTCTCTCTTTTTAGTGAATGTTTTCCATATTGTTAGATGACCCATGAAAGCTCACCCATGGAGGGTGAAATGAGGCGTCAGGACGACTACTTTACTCCGACCCTCAGCTGTAGCATTCAGGAGCAGCTTGGTGGAGGCGTCCAGTTCTCTCTCATGCGAAACAGTAGACATCGATTATTGCTGACAGTGCGAAGAGCGGGGCTGGACATGGCGTCATTCGAATGCCGCTGTCAGCAACGTCTCCGGCTGTGATTGTGTTGACAGTGCGGCATCGCAACTGACAGTACAGTAGAGGCGGCTGTGACCTCCCTCCAACGAGTGGGCAGCTCTGTTCTAGGAGAGACTGCTCTCGTCACTCAGGGTAGGTGGTCCCGTCCCGTGGTCGAACAGCCCACCCCGTACTGCATTCAGGAATATCACTCTGGGTGTCACACGCTCGTGCTGTAGGCTGTGATGCTGAGACAAGAATATTTTATTACATGAATGGCTGAGTACTTACACACTCGAGACTGTTCATTTAGGGCTTAAGTAACGTACTCTAAACACTTCTGTTGTGGCAAGTGAGGAAAGGTTCCGTCCTTCCGCTAGCATATTGCACTGTCGGCTGGTGCTATACCGCACCCAGCTGGCTCTGTTTCGCAACGTGTGTCAACTATCTTTTGCATCACAATGCTTAACACGGTGACTTGCTTGTGGCTGGCTCTGTTACAACTGATTCCCTTCTTGGGGTACTTTCTGACTGAATAAGTTTGATATGCGTCCATAATTGTCTTCCAAATAGCGCTGTGGTTCTAGTTGGAAAGTAACATATATTCAGCAGCTGTGCAGCCTCCACCTGTCCATTTGTTTTGTGTGAGTTCTGGTAAATCTCTGCAGGTGAGTGCCGAGGTGATATGTCTCTCCTCTTCTCACCCACGCCGATTAAACCCATACGTAGTCTCTTAAAGACCATATTTACGATGGGGTCGTCTCCTTGCGGTGACCCACTGCGGGCGGCACCCACGCGCACTCAATTAGTTGCGTAAGTGAGCAGTGACGATTATATAACGCCAAGGAAACTGCAGGCCGACTGATTTACACTCTGATGTGATGTCGAAACCTGGCTGTTTAGCTGTCATAACTGGTACTACAGCAACAAAAGTTACCAACACTCTAGGACGTTAAATTTCGAATATCAGTTGCGACAATTCAATTACATGGGTAATATGCCACATCCTACTTATGAATTGGATTTATAAGCATTGCCAACGACTGGATGCGACCTGCAATGAGAAAATAGGGGCCAACCAGGAGGTCTGAACACAGAAAGTACCTCTACCTCGCCTGAGTGATGACTCTGAAAAATACGTTTTGATGCCTTCGCAAGATCGTGTTTATTGCTCACTTTCCTTCCCTTCTGATTGGGTGTAGAAGGACGTAGGAGCATGTTGAAAGATATGGAGAGCATACGCAGAATATGTTTTGAGCAACAGACAAAAAGAGGTGATGAATACTAGAAATAAAGAAAGTCTCGCTTATCTACAAAACTGGGAACGACACTGCAGTCGAACAAGCGAAGGAATCCTCCTATCGTAATAGCAAGATCATACAAGGTAGCTAAAGCAAGAGAGACGTCAGACGTAGATTGGCACAGGCGAGGAAAGCTGTCACTGATACTGGTAACATATAGTAATATGGAAAGAAGGAATTGTTTCCAGAAAATGAAAGTGCATGTCTGTAACACAGCATTTTATGCAAATGAAACAGGAGAGGAAAAACAGTTAGGGCACTCAAAGGGCAGAATATGCGAACCACATTATAGGGTATGTTGGCTGTAGTTCTTAGGATGAGATGAAAAGATAAGAACAGGGTAGGGAGCTGTGGAGGACAGCATCAAACCCGGCAAAATGCTGACGTCCAAACTGAAGTTGTAGCAAGTGAATTTGCAGTCTTCACTTGTTTGTGTGCGTGGAATCGCTAAAGATATCCGCAACGAGTCAAGGATCCACTACATTTCGAAAAACACCAAACTAGAAAACCCTGACAGAAAAAAGTCGTGATCAGACGAATGGGAATGAACTTTTGGTGATACGTCGTTTTTCCAAACGCGTCCCGAGTAAATAAAACGTTATAAAAGTAGTTTTCTTAACAATAAGTTTTCGGTAAATGCTAATTTTTAAAAATATCCTTGACACTGTGAAATAATACACATTGATGGGACGATTGACTGTTGTCCCGATATTTTCTCACGGTTTTCTTGGACAGGGAAAGTGAAGTGCTGTGCCGGTCTTGAAAATACGCGCACTTGCGGGAGTAGTAGGGCCAGCTGGAGGAGAGACACTTCGGCGAGGCCTTTAAAGCGACGCGAGCCCAGCCTTGCGCAACACTTTCCCGGCTGCTGGACCGTGAGAGACGGCGTGCCCGCGATTTACCCGCGCCCTGTGTGCCGGCGTTTACGTTTACGTCTCTGTTGGCGTTTGCCTTTCGGTCGCACGGTTTTCGGATTTGTTGTGTTTGCGGATATCGTGGGAGCGCTGCAGTGCGGGAGCGGAGCCTGATAGCGGCGCAGCGCAAACAGGCGCGCCGATGCGGCCGAATCGAGTCGTCCGCGATAACGGCGGCGCGAGACGCGGCGATTCTGCGCGCCGGTGCCGCCTACCCGCTGTTGACAGCCGGAGAGTCACTTACGAGCACTCAGTTGCAACAAAATACAAAAATGACGCGATATTGTGCGTTTCCTCCGATAGAAATGTTGAAATTGAGCGGCGAGACTTGAATGCGCCGCTGTGTGGTACCTCGTGATCCAGCGCAACTCTTCGGTCGACACAGCACAGGCTGGAGAGGGTCCAGATAACGCTGCAATGTTTGGCAACAAGAGACTGAACATAACACAGCCACAGGTCGCGTTTTGTTTTGATCTATTTTGACGCTTTCACTTGTCAGACGCGAGCGTCCTCATGTCTGTGGAAATTACAGCGTATAACAACAGCGTCAGATAAAGTCAATCCTGAAATTCCCTTACGACGAATTACTCACTGGAGTGGCGACACATAACAAATCTCCGCTTGGCACCATCATGATCATCATCATCAAACTGATTGGTGAGAGTTATAAAGTTTATTGTAACCTCACTGGCCATATGTATGAATCGGCGCAGCTGAGAAAATTATCAGCTCTCACAGACAGCGCGAAAGCCATATTAATGCACAGAGGTGGAAGTCACATGAACTACGTCATACCGGACTAAGAAATAAATGTGCAAGCTAGCACAGTTATCAGACACGTTATGACCTGTTACCAATCCATCCGTCATAACTTACGTGGGCTTCTTTGGTTGGTTGAATTCGCGGAGTGGACCAAATAGCGCGGCCGGCCGGAGTGGCCGAGCGGTTCTAGGCGCTACAGTCTGGAACCGCGCGACCGCTACGGTCAAAGGTTCGATTCCTGCCTCGGGCATGGATGTGTGTGATGTCCTTAGGTTAGTCAGGTTTAAGTAGTTCTAAGTTCTAGGGGACTGATGACCTCAGAAGTTAAGTCCCACAGTGCTTAGGGTTTGAACCATTTTGAACCAAATAGCGAGATCATCGGTCCCATAGGATTAGGGAAGGATGGGGAAGAAATTCGGTCGTACCCTTTGAAAGGAACCATCCCAGCATTTGGCTGAATCGATTTAGCGAAATCATAGAAAACCTAAATCTGGATGGCCGGACGCGGGTCTGAACGGTCGTCCTCTCGAACGCGAATCCAGTGTGCTAACCACTGCGTCACCTCGCTCGGTATATGAGTTTCCATGCATACATTAAGAAGTAGAACAAAACCACAGTGTTACGACCACGGCTTTATACTGGTGTTCACACTGGACTCGCATTCGGGAGGACGGCGGTTCAATCCCGTCTGCGGCCATCCTGATTTAGGTTTTCCGTGATTTCCCTAAATCGTTTCAGGCAAATGCCGGGATGGTTCCTTTGAAAGGGCACGGCCGATTTCCTTCCCAATCCTTCCCTAACCCGAGCTTGCGCTCCGTCTCTAATGACCTCGTTGTCGACGTGACGTTAAACACTAACCACGACCACCTATACTGGTGTTAAAACACTAAAGGGAGGGGGGGGGGGAGAGGAGAATGTTACTTTGCCACCAAACCATCGTAAGTATTAGTACTCCAAATTTATTCAAAGGAAGACAGAATGTACAGCTTATGCATAAGTTTATTACAATTATTGCAATCGTATGTCACATACCAAATTAAATAACAAAAAGTCCTCTTTTATACTCTGTTCCAGTTCTAAATTTTAAAAGAGTTTTAGTAACTGAGGGTTAATACGCACTAGTGTGGAAAACTTAAAGCACGAAAGTAACTTTCGTATGATGTGTCACCGCCGTGTAATGCAGCTGATGAAACTTGAATCATGCATAGGAAGAACTGCAAAGATATTGTACAAAAGGTAACAAATAAATACGCAATGAGACGAACAGAAATGACACTTTTATTCAAAGACAACAATTATTTTCAAGTAGACACGACTTATGGTGTTGCCTGAACATTGCAAACGGCGTGATATCGTTCTTAATAGCGCGTGTTCAGCTGTTCTCCACGGACTGCAGTGCGTGCTCTGCAACGCGCTCCCAAGCTGAGCACAAGGTGGATAAGGAGTTCATGTGGTGGGCGGTCCCAGTCATGCAACAGCGCGCTTCACAACTGCTGGGCGTTTGTGGCTGCAGCACACAAGTGCCAAGTCGGAGAACGGACAGGTCAGTCCATTTGCTTAACATCCTCTCGTTCCTAGTCTCTTCCACCTGTTCGATGTGGTTGCACAATGTCACCTTTAAAAATGAAGGGCCGGACGCTTCCAGGAAAAGACGAACATGGGGAAGGAATGTAGTGTCACAATAACGTTGACCGGTGAGTGAACTGTGTTCAAAGATTTGGAGATCAGTGTGCTCCGGCATCATTATGCCTGGACTACTAAAACGATAGTGTTCGACAGTGCTGGACACATCCTCATATGGCGAGAGATGGGAACACATACTGCAACCTAGAACGTTGTTCAACATGATCCATTTGGTGGCCTAGATATTATGGTAAGGTGAATCTCGGGCGTCTCAGGCAAAAGCGAATAATGTGTCATTATTATAACGTAAAATCTTTAAAGTAACGAAAAATCTGACTTCTGCACTTACTCAGAGCTGTAATGCGATAGTGTAAACTTGTGCCGTGAATTAATTTTCTTTTCTGTGATCAATGGCTACAATACGTACGAATTATCACTGTACATTCACATTTCTTATTACTTCTTAAATGAAAATATGTTCGAGATCTTTTGATGCATTGCACACTCATGGCGACCACTCCACTTTGAGTCTGTAGAATGGCCATTAGCAAATCTCTTTGTATTATATGTATGTTCAACACTTTCGAGGTTCTCGAAAGTCTTGGAATTCCCAGGACTGACACCTTGCCAGTATCAATGTCGACGACGGGCAAAAATCGTTGAGATTCTCGATTCCCAGAATGGATGAACTGTCTGTACACGTAATTAAGTTTAAACGAAACCCTCAGAGTGCCAGTCCTGCTCGTACATGGCGAATTTTTGTATCTAAGAGGAAGGTTTCTGTCGCAAAAAAGTAGATGAATCATTGAATTCATCCATGATTGGATATGAGGTAATGGCTGTACTAAACGTGAAGGCTATAACGTGGACACTGCAATTCATAATGTAAAAACACTAGTTAAATTAGTGAATCTTACAAGAATTTTAAATCTTAGCCTTGTCTGTTGTTTACGTTCAACGATTAGTATTGAAGGATTCACAAGTATCATTGAGGGAAAATCATTTTCTTTTGAGAGAGCCAGAGAGTGGGACAGGGGGAGGGGTATACACAAGAGTTTGTCTCGTGGACATGGAGGTCATTAGCGACGGGAGCGCTAGTTCGCACGGGAGGCGGGAGGCGGCAGCCCCTCGCAGCGACCGGCACTTGCTGACACAGCCGGCCGTTCCCGCTGGATGCCGCGGCCAGTCGCCCGACTGTTTGCCCACAACTTTCGCTATCGCCACAGGCTCAAGAGCAGAGCCGCTGGCTGTGCGGTACGGTGTTGACACGGCTCGGCCCTTATCGAGGGGCGCGGACGCTCCCACGATCTGCAAGACTTGTAGCCCCATCACTCAATCACGTGCGCTCGCTCTCTTTCCCTCTCTCTCCTCCCCTCTCCCTCTCAGGCACGCACACGTACATATACACACAAGCGTATCACCGGCGATAGATCGGATTAGTTTGTTGTTCACCAAAAGAATACGTAATCGATTATGTTTCCCAGCCTACATGTGCCTTTAATTACTCACAGGCGTGCAATGCCACTTCGTTCTTTGGGCCCTCGTAAATACTGATTTCCAGTTCATCCGTATTCCATTTTATTTATATTTACAGTGTTGTATAGTGTTTGATACTCCGGAAGTAACAAGGGCAGGAATCGACGACTGCAATCATTAAATCTGATTGTAGCCATTCGCCTTGCACAGATCCTGGCACAGTGCCAGTGAAAAAGTTAACATTGATATTGACTGTACAGTATTATGCTCGTGTATTCGAAGTGTCAGGTCACATCACACAGAAAAAAAGGTAATAGTGTCCATAGACAGATTCACTGCATAGGACGGCTAAAGTCGAGTTGGTGAAAACGTTTGCTGCTCAGTTTGTTATTAAGACCTCGCCTCTGTCGGATCAGAATAATAACTGGTAACACGTTTGAAAAGCTTGGCTTCAAAATCAGAATTTCTCACGACGAAACTATCGCCGTTTCTGTTTCTGCAGACAATAGCGATAGTGGAAATGGGTTAACTGACGAAGTTGGCGCCGAGTCTGAAGATATTATTGCACAAAGTGGGACAAGAACGCAGCTGGACAAAATAAGTGTTAGATTCGGAACGCCAGGCGTAAACGACCACAATCTAACGCTATGTGATTGTGTTGCACAAAAACAATTCACGAATCTGATTCAAAATGAACTTGCTAAGTATCTAAAACTCAGTCTTTTTAATTTCAGTATCCGGCCATAATTAAATGCGAAAATGAAGAATAATGTGTCTACGAGAAATTAAATACAGTACGTATCTTACGCAATTTATTGCACGTCATTCTAATTAAAGGTAATAAATACATTGTTATATGTATTTTATCACACGTAAACAAATTATATGTTAATGTCACATTAATTTTCACCGGATATTAAAAAAATTGCCAAGTTTACATAGAATTCGAGCTTTCATCGTTCCGTAGCGTTTGTAAATAGTTCATCCATCCCGGGTATGGAGAATCTCGACCATTTTTACCTGTTATCGATCTCACCCGGGAATTCCAAAACCTACGTGCGATATGACAACAAATTAACAATTTACAGATATTTTCTTTTACTTGTATTGCAAAATCTTTATTCTTGCCATATTGCATTCTTAAGTTTTTGATGAGCAAATTTACGAGTACCAGAATATGCGACAGAAATGGGTGCATCTTCTGATTGCATTGACTTGGAAGTCACAGTCGGACGGACAGAGAGACTGACTGACAACTAACTGATCCAATAAGCGTTCCGTCTTTACCGACTAATGTACGGTATCCTAAAAAACAGTGCATTTCATACACTGGAATAAGCAGGAAGTTTCTTTCGAGTTTGTGTGTAGTTTATATGCAGCATTTTCATAAGCAGCAGCACTCTGAGCTCCTCTGTAACCGACAGATTCGACGGATTTCGCTCAGTGTGTTCTGTCAGAGGACTGTCCACGGCCAGGAATAAAAAAGATAAAACATATAAAATAATCCGGAGTAAAGTTCTTATCGTTGTGATTTGAGAGGCGTCATGTGACATCCACTCACAATTGCAGAAGAAAAACGACGAAGAATCCTATAGAAACAAAAGAGACAAAATGGTTAGCGTCGCTGCCTTCGGTGCTGTAGGACCAGAGTTCCATACACAGTACCACTTCAGATTTTTTTCTGAGGTAGGGAGGTCTGGAATGGAGTCCATTCAACCTCGTAAGGCCCCAGTTGGGACAGACGTAAGGCCCGGTCTCCGAATAGTGTTTACATTTACGACGTTCTATTTTATCTGAACTTAGGGATTTTCGGTGATGTGGATAAACTACGGTCCCATTGTCCGAATAAATGATGTTTCACTGTACTTCAACAATGGTGTAAGCGTGACGATGTAGTCAGCCGGATGACACAGTGGTCAATACGGTGGTCTCATCTACCAGAGGAGTGCTTGGGACTATACTATAACTGTTTCTGCAATATTTCCTTCGACGTACCACGGCCGAGTGCTTCTCCCCATTTTTATTTTCATCTGTGTTAATGGTATTATCTGATGGTTATAAGAAGAGACAATTCCGGTTGAAAAGTTATTTTTATTACAAACAATGCGTTTCGCATGGTTAAGGCTTCCTCAGATTTTTCTAAAAGAAAAGGAAAAGCAACGATGTAATATTGATGGAGTGGAAAACCCTTTCTACTCTCAATGGTTCATCCCTTTGTTTCAGTTATTTTTGACGCAACGTGTACTATGTGCGGCCCAAAAATACTCGTCGTCTTTCAGTGTCGCCCAGGTAAGCAAAAACGTACAGAACAGACTGTCAAACTGGAACTGTGTTTATATCTGAAGTGCTTTTTCCTCGGACGTTACCGTAGTGGAACACTTGTGTCGTGGATACAGAATAAATAAATGCACAAAAGTCCTGTTGTTTCAAATAGCAGTCATCAAAAGAATTCCAGGTGGAATGGGCAAAACTGTCCGGTAATTTCACGTGAGTACTTAAATTTTAATTTGGTTGTCGAAAGCGTCCATCATTTCTTAGCACAAGAAATGTCTCTGATTTTAAACTATTTTAGAATGTGTGCTTCTTTAGTAATTCGGATCACGATGCACGTGTTCACACTCCATAGTTCTGCCCGTAGTTAATCTGTTCGTTGGCATCTAATGTTTCTTCACATCTTACAATTTTCGGGTCAGCTATCTGCGGGATCTATTTGCGCCCAAAAGTGTTGGAGCTCGAGCATTCTCATTAAGATCACATCGCTGAAATGCTCACATGTGGTTTAGATGTCACAAAGGCTCGAGTAGATGCTGCGAGCTGTCCAAAGCACCTATTCAAGTTTAAAGAATAGAACCGGTCCGGTCACTCCTGACGTGTACTTGCGATGCGCCCCCGATGGTCTGCACCGGATCGCATGCCGCCCAGGCATTCTGTGAGCCACTCGCGCTGATACGTGCCAGACAACGAGCCCGGCCCGCACAGTGAGTCCGCGTGCCGCGGGACGACCGAGCAAAATATTTGGCTCCGCCGCGGGTAACGCGAGGCTATCTAGCACCACCGTTTCCACTTTTTGTTTAACGTCTTCTGGGTCCCGCGAGCCACCGGCAGAAAATGTGGAAAGTCGACTCTTAGCTGTTCTCAGATACGAGGCCACTTTGGTTGGCGGCCCAAGTACATAATGTAATCTGGAATATCTGCACGACCAGAATGCGAGCAGTCGTTTGCATCCGTCGGCGATACGTCATTGCGTTCCCAAGAGTCGTTGGCCCCGCCTAGCGGGACGCAGTAACATCCTTCATCATTTTTTTAACGGGCGCGCAGTCTGGAGATTTTTACTTTACGAATGCGAGACCACGGTCTTGCCACTGCGTCACGTTCCTCCCTCGCTGGGTCAGAGCCTACGGTTGTGCTACGTATGGCGATTCAGAAGATGTTACCAATAAGTGTGCAGTGGCGATTATGACTGTTGCACCAGAAAATAAATAAGTGTGGTAATGGATCAAATAAATATTCTTATTCAGCTAGGCAGAAAGAGCAAAATTCACACGAGAGATTTGTTCACCATACTGCCAGTGAATGGGGCAGCTTATTCAGCTAGGCAGAAAGAGCAAAATTCACACGAGAGATTTGTTCACCATACTGCCAGTGAATGGGGCAGCTGGAGCGACATCTGTTACGTCGTGGTTACAGGACGAGCCGGGAGACATTCCCACGGGCCTGGCGGAGGCGCAGGCAGTTGTAGATAACTTGTTATCTGTGGCCCTACTTCTCTCTCCTGGACGCAGCACACGATGCGATCTTCGGTAAACACGGGGTAGACAGATGGTGGTGGCCAGTGCCCATGTCTTCGCCATGACAAATCGCTACTGATCCGCGTATCTCGTATTTGTAGGTCAGTAGACAATTCAAAATGTTACAGCTCTTCTTTTATCACTGCAGTTTTAGTCAGGTTAAACATCATTTGCCTGCTCGCATGGAAGAGGTGACACTTGTTTATGGGACAAAAAAAGGCGTAAATCAAACGAAACGATCATGTATAAGATATTGAAATGTATGTAATGTCGATAGTAACAATGCATTGCACGATCATATGGTATTGTGTTGATATCAATAACTACACATACGTCGTTCTGCGTACACCGACGCCAGTCAGTGAACGGCATGATTAGTGAATGGATGAATGTGACTAACTCTCTGGCCACGCCGGCCGGTGTGGCTAGGCGGTTAAAGGCGCTCCAGTCTGGAACCGAGTGACCGCTACGGTCGCAGGTTCGAATCCTGCCTCGGGCATGGATGTGTGGTGTCCTTAGGTTAGTTAGGTTTAAGTAGTTCTAAGTTCTAGGGGACTGATGACTTTAGAAGTTAAGTCCCATAGTGCTCAGAGCCATTTGAACCATTTTTTTCTCTAGCCACGGAAAGCAGTTCCGAAAGATATCTTCACACAAAGTCTGATGCGAAAGAAGAAATAAATTATCGATATTGTTATTAAGAACCTATCATTATAACTGTCAAGGCAGACAGACTACAATAGAGTAGTTCTGTAACAGTTGTCTGACGAGTCGCACGAGTCACTTATCGTTCCGTCATATCCCACACGTTCCAGATCGGAGATAGGTCTGGAGATCGTGCTGTCCAGGGAAGCTGCTGCACGTGTTGCATTGAGATTCACGGGCAGTGTGTGGGCAAGCATTATCCTGTCGAGACAACACGTCACCTTCCTGTGGCAAGAACGCCAAAAGAACGGATCTAACATCATTCTACACGTACCGAGCACTGGTTAGCGTCCCCTCTAGAAACACCACCAAAAGTGGACGACAGTTGTAGCTTATAGGACCCCAAACCATAACATCTGGGGTAGAGCAGTGTGTCTTGGACGAATGCACCCCACGAGACAGCGCCCACTACGTCAACGTCGTACGCGCAAACGACCATCACTTGCTTGCAGGCAGAATATGCTTTCATCGCCGAAGACCACGGCGCATCGTTCCATCCTCTGACGGCACCATTCGAGCCGTGCACGTCGATGTTGCGGCGGCGTGAGTGGAAGACAGGTTAGAGGTGCGCGTGCTCGTAGTCACACTGCTAATAATCGGTTCACAACACTTCGTGTTGACACGTCTGAGCGCACAAGCCCTCTTGTCTATACTGTAGTACTGTTCAATCTGCTGCTGCTATCTGCTGTCCTTGCGGGCGTCTGTGCTACGTGGACTTCTGAGTCTCGTTTACGGGTGTGGGAGTGTTCACACGACCTCTGATACTAGCGTGGCTGCACGACTGATACAGCACTTCCAAATTGTGTGGCAATTCTCCAAAAGGACCCTGCCGCCACTCGGTAGGCCACAATTTGACCCCGTTCAGAACCTATCAGTTGGCTGTACGAACCAGGGCTGCCTGCTTCCTTCACACGTTTGTATCACTGAGCCTTCTGGCTGTGATTAAATTAATTCAATTAAAGGGTAGACAAAGATGGTGCTCTGGTAGCTATGCCGCGACGCTATCTGTTGGAGGATACATTGAAACCATTATCGGTATATCTACTATCCCCTAGGTGGCATGTGCCGTCACCGGATCAAAATCGACGTCGTATTTCCAGGTGAATTCCCTTTTCAGTGTATATTCTACACCGAACCGATGTTACGGATATTGGGTGCCAATTTTCTGGATCACTTCTACTACCCTTCTTATGGACGGTTGTGACTTGTACGTTTGCCAACTAATGGGCACGGTTGTTTGTTCGACA
Source organism: Schistocerca americana (assembly GCF_021461395.2). Taxonomy (NCBI): domain Eukaryota; kingdom Metazoa; phylum Arthropoda; class Insecta; order Orthoptera; family Acrididae; genus Schistocerca; species Schistocerca americana. Next base: position 425,661,157 of record NC_060122.1, read on the forward strand.
GACCTACGATAGATTGGTGTTACAATTAGTTAGGTTATTTGGCAGAATGAAGTATAGATAAATATGTCGGAAAGGCAGCGAGAGTCAACTACCAAGCTAAGAAAAGTGAACGAAGGGTAAGGCGATGCAGATCACCATGTTAAAGGGCAAGTGCGGCAGTGGAGCTACATGCTTATAGCTACCGCTTGAACTGAAGCCTAAAGGGTTTCTGGCGGTAGTTGCACGCCGGTGCCGGTGCATCGCAAAGGGTGGTGCGGGCATCAAAAGGAGAGACGGGGCTCGTGGAGCGCAGCGCCGTGGGCGTGTGAGGTGGCAGCCGATATCTGGCTGGCTGCTGTTTGCTCGCCACCTGCCGATACGATAGCGGCGCTGCTGCCGCCCTGCCCGTGGGAACGCGTCGCCTCGATAAGTGCGCGGCCGCGCGACCACACCCACCCACCCGCTACGCCCACGCACCACCCCGGCCGGCCGGTCGCCCCCGCACACGGTGCTTCCACTGTGCATGGCGTCACTGCCTCTTCCCGACTCCAAATAAGTGCCGCTCAGACCTCAGCTGTGTCGAGCGCATCCAGTGAGCCACGTGCCGTGCCCGATGGCTAGTTGCTGCCGGTGTCTGCGATTATGTATTGTTCTGCTCCCCATAATCCCTCAGCCTTCTTGATTTATCTTTCCAGTGGCACCGATTAAGACGCCGAACAACGCAACATTTGTACTACAGATTGATTACTCCTGGCACAGAGCGCTTTTCACTTGAGTGCCAATAACTGACCCTTATACTTGTTAATGATATCCCACGCAGTTTTCTTGGCAGTCATAGTGAAGAGGGAAGATTTTTGATAAGCGGTGCTCTGTATGTGTGGTATATCGCAGGAATGGCGTTCTGAACTAAACAATTTCATTCACTAGCTGCTAGTCGCTTATCTGGCGAGCAGCTCTTAAGAGGCATATGCGCAGGTTAAACATTAAAATGTTATTCCTACTGAACCACTCATTGGGGTGTTATGTTTCCCCTCACGCTGCTCTGTAAAAAATTATCCTCGCAGCAGTTACGGCCAACGTGTTGTCGTCCTCCGGTGTTCATTTACTACTGAATTCATTGTACATGAACAACTTCAGGCACAAAATTTGATATTAACAGATGTGTGTCAGTTTTTATTAGTAGTAATAGCACCGTATAATTTTCAAAGGCTGTTTACAGTGTATCAAATGGTTCAAATGTCTCTGAGCGCTACGGGACTTACCATCATCAGTCCCCTAGAACTCTGAATTACTTAAACCTAAGTAACCTAAGGACATCACACACATCCATGCCCCAGGCAGGATTCGAAACTGCGACCGTAGCAGCAGCTGGTTCCAGACTGAAGCGCCTAGAACCGCTAGCCACTCCGGCCGGCCTTAGAGGCTAAGTTTCCATATACACTGATTATACTGCACACATAAAACTATTGCAGTTGTCATGTGCCTATATTACACTGACTGTTTATGTCCACTTAATGTGACAATGACACACATGAGTTTCAATTCTTTCTGTATACGATTATGTAGCTTGAACCGGTAGTTGAATAAACGTGTTGGATACAGCAGCTGACGGTGTTACCCACAATACCATTCCTGCTTCAGTGGATGTGCTTGCCTACTACTCTCTTTAGACTTCGTGATTTGAGGCGTGTAATTGTACACTTCGGGCGACTGTGACGGGTATTTCTCTACATGGTGTTGTCACGGGTATACATACAAATACACAAAAGAATGGAAGTGGTTGAACGAAATATTAACATATTGCATGGATTTCTCGAATAGATCCTAACCTTCGGCTCTATCAGACTATCCGATCGTCATCAACGGTGTCACGTTCCCCTACGAGACACTGAGAAAAAATCCTGGACATTCGCGCACAATCTTGCAGTCAGCAACTACGAGTCACGATCTCCTCTCCCACTGCAAGCGAAATAAGGGTTTTGAAAATCTCATCCAGCATCTGATGTCCAACCAGATCGTGAACCACCTCCCTGTGTTACATTAGCGAGCTCCACTAAGCAGTTAAATCTATTTCCAGTAAATAATAAGAACGCTGCGCATAGAAAATCACAACAGGATGAAGACAGAGCATCATCGGTAGCTTCCGTAGCGTAGACACCGTTGTAAAAGGAGACGAGGTACTAGCAGAAGTAAAGCTGTGAGGACGGGCGTTAGTCGTGCTAGTGCAGCTCGGTCGGTAGAGCATTTGCCCGCGAAAGGCAGAGGTCCCGCCCGAGTCGAGTGTCGGTCCGGCACACAGTTTTACCTGCCAACAAGTTTCTCTGCTTGAAAAAGTTTTCTGTTTCTCCCCGGAAAAGGGAAAGTGAGAGGGTACATCACTACGATTGCGTATGTACTTGTAGTTTGTTACTGGACCTTGACGGACCGAATCTTTAGTCATGTGAGTCCCTTATCAGTTTTTGTCGCGGTGTCGAAAATAGTGCACAGGAATTTCGAACAGCCTACAAATAAATACAGACTCAGCAAGGCACGGTATAGTGCATGGCGGAGAGTACTTTGCATTTTTCTACCTGTTCAGGTTTCTTCACGTTCCATTCCAGTACGGGGCGCAGAAATAAATATTGCTTGAATACTGTTGTATGAGCAGTAACTAGTTTAATGTACATGTGTATGACTACTATGCAGGTCTCTGTTTACTGTTCTGGCAGAGGGTCCATAAAAACTTTCAGACTATTTCTCGGCCGTTAGTCTCGAACAGCACAGCTAAATCTTTTCTTAGCAGTTCTGATACCTCATATTTTATGATGACGGTCATTTCTTCCTATGTAGGAAGGAATAAAGTATTTTGGCATTCGGAGACGGAAAGGGTGTGAAATTTCGTCAAAAGTTCTAGCTGCAGCGAAAAAGTCTTCGTTTTAATGATTGCCCTAACTCGTTTATCGCACGCATTACACTCCCCTATTTCGCCATAATATAAAACGAGCCGCCGTTCTTTGAACTTCTTCGATGTCATCCATCGATCATATCTGATGATAATCCCATGCCGCGCAGCTGTACTACAGAAGCAGCCAAGCGTACTGTAGATAGTCTCTTTCGTACATTTCTTGCATCTTTAATGTTCTACTAATAAAACGTGGTCTTCGGTTTGCCTCTCCCGTGGACTAACATTTATTGTGTGATCCTTCTAATAATTGTAATTCGTATATATTCAATTGAATCGACAACCTTTAAATTTATGCGACTTATAGTGTAACCGAAATTTAACGGATGCTTGTAGTATAAAGTGAACCTACTATATCTTGACTAAATCATTTAGCAACTCGTTTTGATCTTCTGAAGACTTACCTTGGCGGGGTAGACGAAATAATATCACTGACACTTCCAGTGGGCTGAGCGTGGCTCAAAATGGCTCTGAGCACTATGCGACTTAACTTCTGAGGTCATCAGTCGCCTAGAACTTAGAACTAATTAAATCTAACTAACCTAAGGACATCACACACGTCCATGCCCGAGGCAGGATTCGAACCTGCGACGTAGCGGTCGCCCGGTTCCAGACTGCAGCGCCTAGAACCGCACGGCCGCTCCGGCCGGCTAAGCGTGGCTGCTTCACGCTTCGACCACAGCCAGTCACGTAGCGCGATTTTATATCTCTCTATGACAACGCCCCATTGTTGTCGCAGCTCTGTAGATGACTGTTGTTTTTGCACTTAAGAACAGCAGAAGAGCCATAACACAACCTTAAACACCTCATACACCACTTTTTCCACTAGACCGACTCTCGTCAATCAAAACGAACTGTGAACTTTATGAATCCAGTTGCATAACTGAGGCGATACCCCATAAGCACGCAATCTCTTACAAGCTGCTTCTGAAGAACGGTGTCAAAACCCTTCTGGAAATCTAGAAATATGGAATCAGTTTGATATCTCCTGTCGATAGCAGTCATTACGTTGTTTGATTAAACAGCCAGTTGTGTTTCCGAAGAACGAATTACATGAATCCGTGCGGTGTGTGTGTCAATGGATTGGTATTTTATAATGTTGGAACAAAGTATATGTTCCAGAATCCAACCACAGATCGATACTAATGAAACTGGTCTATAATTTAGCGGATTACCTCTGTTTTCCTTTTTGTGTATTATTGTGCACTGTGCAACTTTCCAGTACTCTGGTAGGGGTACCTTTCGTCAAACTAGCTGTCGTTTGTATTGCTAAAAATGGAGCTATTTCTTCGGCGTACTCCGAAAGGAACCCAATTGTAAACGGCCTGGACCGGAAGACTTACCTCTATTAACTGAGTTAAGTTATTTCGCTATGCTGAGGATATCAACTTCCAAATTACTCATGTTGACAGCTGATATTAATTCGAATTGTTTAGTGAAGGAATTTGGGAAAATCATAATTACTAACTGGGCACAATTTACAAATTTGGCGCTGTCATAGATAACATTAACATACTATCGTACAGTGAAGGTATCGATTGTGTGTTGCTTCTGGTGTACGTTACATATAACCCGAATTTCTTTGGACTTTCCGCCAGATTTCGAGACAGTGTTTCGATGTGGATACTATGAAAAGCATCTAGGATTGAAGACAATGCTATGTTTGAGGATTTGTATACCGCTGTCAGATTTTGCGTCGTTTATAAAATCAGGCTTGGTTTTTTTCGTTGCTTATTCAACATTCACATGCCTGTTATGTGTACCATGGGAGATCTGTCTCAATCTTGCGTTTGAGGCTACTGAATTCGTATTTAGAGGCTGTAGTATATTGTCATGTTCGTCATTTAGTACTGTTCTTTAAAGTTTGACAATTATGCTTTGGCGTGATGTTTGGTATCCATTTCCAAGCGGATTGCAGTTGAGGTTTATCAGCACCTAGTGACCCTCTCAGAGGGCCAAACAACCCTTCACCATTTGTGCTGTCATTTGTTGTATATTTTTAAGATCCCCTGATAGCTCTATTTGCTATGCGTCCCACATACTTTAGCAACGTGATAGGGTGTGTCGCACGAACGTTTTTTAAGCAGTCTCCTTTGTAGACTCACTGCACTTTCCCAGTATCGTACCAGTGAACCGAAGTACACCCCCGCTTTCCCTACGACTAAGGCTATAAGATGACATAGTGCGCTATAGCTCCTATCAACATAGTGATGGATCGTGAGGCCAGCAAAATGTCGCAGGCACCCTAGCGTCTGTCAGTGGAATGTCTTGTACGCAACGCTCTGTGGCGGAAGATCGACCGGTGATATCAAGCAACAGAACGAAAGATTACCGATGACTGGCCAGCGTTCACACTCGATGAGTTACCAACACAGTTTTTTATCCAATCATATTCTGCTACGAAGCCGCGCGGCCGTAGCGGCCCGTCGAGCTGAAGAGCGGCGCGCCGCGGGAAACACGACTTGTCGTCAGTCGGAATGCCAGTGCCTGCCTTTGCGGCTCCGCAGTAGCCGCAGGCGAAGGTGGTCGAAGGTCAGTGAGGATCGCAAAACCGTTCGACGGAAAGACAAGCCTCTTTGCGTCGAACTCTGTGACCTGTAACTGTGTTCGACGGCTGCACAGACGTTGTGTCTGACGTTGTTAGTGACGACGCTGCTACAGTATGCCTATATGGCATCCCAGTGTTGTTATTACGAAGTCCTGTGACACCTTGCCGATTTGCTCCACTGCCGACTGACTAGCGGTTCGATGTCAGCGTGGCTGTTCTTGGGGTCATCAGGGCTGCATGGTAATCTGGCGCCACAAGAAAACACAACAAGGATACCACGTCCATGTTCTATCCCTCTATCCGACAAATCGAAACGTACATGTTTGCTTGTACTGAACTTTTACAGCATCTCTTCAATATGTCCTAGAGTGTATTTGGCGTGAAAGGAGCACGAGTGGTGTGGCAGCCCTGATACTTGTTGCCCTCTCGCATGGCTCTTTTTTTCGTTGTCACGTTGGCGTCCCCGCCCGTCTGTCGCCAAGACGCGCGTAGGAGGCAATGGGCGCATTGTCTTTTCCGGGCTTTCGTGAAGGCGTCTGGAAAGCGCAGCCCCGTTCATAATGAACTCGGGCCACACAAAGGCTGCTCGTCTTGTCATCGCGGGCGTGACCTGCAGGTTAGCCTGCAGTGCAACACGTAAGTGCGACTCCCTGCAATATTTAGAAACGCTGAAAAACAGTGTTGGATTAGTAGGAAATTAATACGCATTAGTTTATTTTACGTGAATGGTATTGGTAGCTTAACAGGCTAATTTCATTTGCACTCTTTGTGCAAAACGCAGATCTGCATCTAGAAGCAACGTTACTTTGCGTGGTGGAGGGTGTTTGGCTTATTACTGCCCCCCCCCCTCCCCTCCACCCTCGCTTTTCTCATCTAGTCGCAGCAAGTGAGCGGAAAGCCCTCTTGAGAGCTCATATCTCTCTCGAATTTCGCTTTCGCGACATATATGTTGGAGGGAGCAATATCTTAGTTGACTCTTGTTGAACATACGCTTTAGAGATTTTAACAGCAGACCATTTAGTGATGTAAAACGCCTCTCTTGAAACGTCTGCCACTGCAGTTGGCTCCCTTACATTTTCTCTGTTTCTTCTATCAATCTTATGTGCTTAGGGCCCAGAACTGATGAATAAGACTCAGATATCAGCTGAGCGAGAGTTTTGTAAACTAACTGATTTACCGGTGGACTGCACTTCGCGAGGATTCTTCCAACGGGTCTGTCTGGCAGTTTCCACTTCTACGAATAATTTCCACTGTGTAACTGATTACAGTATTTGTTTGCCAATCATGTAATCATACACTGACAGAACACGGATTTAAATGTGCTGGGGAAACCATCAGTTTCATTGGAAGTTACGTACCATAATTTTTCGATACTTTATCACTGATGACAGCTACGTCCAATGAGAATTTTAACAAATAAAATGTTTACCCGCAAAATTAGTTTTACTACATACAGTGCAGTTATTATCTCAGATTCACAAATATAACGCAAGCTATCGGTCGGAGCCTTACTGCAAGAGCCTGGTTACATTCCAGTTCTCCTTCATCGACGAACATTGTAGTGATCCGCAACACATTTCTCGTATGCTTGGCAGTGAAAGAGAACACAATCGAAACTTTTGAGATTTGCTACAGAATTGTGTTGAAAATTAAGTGGACCGAGAAATCAAATGACGAAGTTCTCCGCAGAATCGGTGTGGGAACGGATAGGTGGACAACACTGACTAGAAGTGACAGGATGATAAAACACGTGAATTGACATCCGGTCCAATACGGAGCCGGATGGGGGGGGGGGAGACTTGTTATGGAAAGCACAGATTGGACTACAGGCTGCAAATAAACGAAGATGTTGGGCAGAACTAGGGAAGATCTATAAATGACTGTACGTGAACTTATATTCTCCACATAATCTCCGAGAATGCCTTGGTCTGTTTCCTGGGAATACTGTCGTTCCGTTGCTGCACAGAATAGTGATGTAGAGCCACAAATACGTCTCAGCCGACACCTATGTGCCACTGTCAGTGTATAGTCGCAGGCAAACCGCTCTGCGGAGACAGGTCGACCGGCGCTTGTCAAGCCTCACCACGAATGAGTACGCCGATCTTCACTCCAGGAGACGAGTTATCAAACGTGAGAAGACCAAAGTTTTAAAAATAGTCGCCTTTCGCTATGAAGCCACTCTGCGCTTGCAGATGCTGGTATGAGAAGAAGCAGCTGGCACAGTCGAGGAAGTCTTGGCGGCCCCCATCAAACAAATAAAAGACTCGTGACAAAATATGTCTACTGAATCGCCCCAAGTCTAAAGACATTCTGTCCACGCACTCTCATCACTCACAAGCAACTGCGTCGTCAGCCAGGGAGTTCGATCTCAGTAGGATAAACCACAACACTGAAACAACTGTGTACGTGATGGAAAGCTCCACGGTTTCCAGCCGAGTATCACTACTTCGCAGTATCTCAACACTGACACCCGGTGTGAAGTCTGAGACTTTTCATCAGCAGTCTCGGTTGCCAACTGTCCCGTATCATAAGGAGTTTCCTTTATCTGAGAGTTAAAAAATTATCCTTTATGGGCATTATACACGGGGCATTAAAATCCCACTATTTGTCATATGGTGATCTCCTTCCTCGAAATTTAGTCGCTGATCTATACACTAAACTATGAATTACTATTAAGTGATACACTGTACTGTATATATATATCACATCGAAACAGTTTTGCAACACCTCCGTACCGACAGTTCTGGAACTTGTACAGAAAATTGGAAAAGAGATCAACATAAACATCATTTCCGCCTTTTTTATTGCTCATGTAAACCACACATTGCATTTGTGCCACCATACAGAGAGACCTTCAGAGGTGGCGGTCCAGATTGCTGTACACACCGGTACATCTAATACCCAGTAACACGTCCTCTTGCATTGATGTATGCCTCTATTTGTCGTGGCATACTATCCACAAGTTCATCAAGGCGCTGTTGATCCAGATTGGCCCACTCCTCGACGGCGATTCGGCGTTGATCCCTCAGAGTGATTGGTGGGGCACTTCGTCCATAAACAGCCCTTTTCAATCTATTGCAGTCATGTTCGATAATGTTCATGTCTGAAGAACATGCTGGCCACTCTAGTCGAGCGATGTCATTATCCTGAAGGAAGTAAGTCACAAGACGTGCACGATGGTGGAGCGAATTATCGTCCATGAAGACGAATGTCTCGCCAATTTTCTGCCGATATGGTTGCACTATTCGTCGGAGGATGGCATTCACGTATCGTACAGCCGTTACGGCGCCTTCCATGACCACCAGCGGCGTACGTCGGCCACACATAATGCCACCCAAAAACAACAGGTAACCTCCACCTTGCTGCACTCGCTGGACAGTGTGTCTAAAGCGTTCAGTCTGATCGGGTTGCTTCCAAACACGTCTCCGACGATTGTCTGGTTGAAGCCATATGCGACACTCATTGGTGAAGAGAATGTGATGCCAATCCTGAGCGGTCCATTCGGCATGTTGTTGGGCTCTTCTGTAAGTGCACATGGAGCTACATGGTGTCGTGGTTGCAAACATGGACCTCGCCATGGACGTTGGGAGGGACGTTGCGCATCATGAAGCATAGCGTACAGTTTGAGTCGTGGCTGCACGAAAAACATTATTCAACATGGCGGCGTTACAGTCAGGGTTCCTCCGAGCCATAATCCATAGGTAGCGGTCATCCACTGCAATAGTAGTCCTTGGGCGGCCTGACCGAGGCATGTCATCAAGAGTTCCTGTCTCATTTATCTCCTCCATGTCCGAACAACATCGCTTTGGTTCATTCCGGGACGCCTGGACACTTCCCTTGTTGAGAGTCCTTCCTGGCACAAAGTAACAACGCGGACACGATCGAACGGAGGTATTGACCGTCTAGGCATGGTTGAACTACAGACAACACGAGCCTTGTACCTCCTTCCTGGTGGAATGACTGGAACTGATCGACTGTCGGACCTCGTCCGCCTAATAGGCGCTGCTCAACCATGGTTGTTTACATCTCTTAACAGTCAAAGGGACTGTGTCTGTGATGCAATATCCACAGTCAGTGTCCATCTTCAGGAGTCCTGGGAACTGGGGGGATGGAAAATTTTTTTATGTGTGTATTATTAGACAATGCATTTAAGTTTTAATTTGTGTTATTTGAAATGTAGTCAGAAAATTTGAAGTTTGAAAATTTGCAGCAACAATGAACGATGCTTTATTTAAACCAGGTAATAGTAAACGCAGATCCAAACCAACAGCAATTACCTGTGGTTAATAGACGTCAGCTGTCAACGTTTGATACTCCACATTAGTTGTTTGCTATACGAAGTGATAATGTCTGATTCGCACCCTGAGCGAGTTATAAGGCTGTGTATTTAATGAGAAACGTGGGTAAAGAAATATGTATGGCTATCTCGCGTCATTAACAATTCGGTCAAGGCGAATAGCGTAAGTAGTGGGGAAAAAAAGCTAGAAAAATCGGCATTCTGTTTAAGCAGGTCGATTGACTGAGTCTTTATAAAAGTCCTTTTTATTTTGATACTATAACTTTTTGTGACAGTCATAACCAGTTTCGACCACAGTGGCCATCTTCAAATGCTATAATAGGGCAGAGTAAAAAAAGTTTAAACGAATATACGATATTGCAGTGTCTGTGCTGATAATAAGAACGATCCATTGTTCCTTTGGACATGCATGTCGTTCTTATGAACAACACAAGTACTACAATATCGTATTTATCTGCCAATACCGGCCAAGCGACTCCTAATTAAAATAACTCCCCTGTACGGTAATTAGATAATCTGTGTACGAGCACCGGTTGTGACGCAAGAACGACGACGTTTGGAGGTTTGGGTGTGGCCGTGAGTCTTGCATGGGTAGTGTAAGCGGTTTGGGCGACAGTTCGCGTAAAGCGGAAAGACAGGATCGAGTCCCTGTCCGGCACAAATTTCCATTGCCGTCATTCCCTTTAGAGCTGATGGTTGTTCCTATTCGCGACTGCGAATATTTTTCCTGTTCATGTAATAAGCTTATGTTAGACCTTAAAACAAACAAACATTTTAATAGTTCTACTTGTGAGTTAAGTAATTTGCAGTTAAAATACATATGGATCACACGTTTGGCACTTGGTAAACGTTCATCCATTGTCAAAATCAGAGAATTACATCCATGAAACTAAGTGTATTTTCTTTCACTGCTAATTGCGCTAGATACGCGCGTCCTCTCTAGGACAAATCTTTAATAGTGAAAAGCATACAGTATATCAGATAAACAATCAAAGTTCAATCAACGGCACCCATAGGTATAATCCAAAGGTTTTTTAATTGCTCATTGTATATCTCACAAGTGGGCCTAGTAAATAAATTCTTGTGTTAGTCTTATACAATTTTTTTTTTCTTGTATAAGACTTTTTTTCCTACTGTAACTTGCCATTTTGAGCCGAAACCGGTTATGACTTTGTACAGAATCTTTCTGTTGCGTGCGGGGTAGACGATCTGAAACACAATAATCCACAAAACATACATGCACAACAAATGCATTGAGGTAAGCTGGAGTTAGTGAATAGTGTTAAAGTGTAAGATTTATTTATTTTGTTGGTAACAATAAACTGATTAAGATAAGTTTTCTGGTTACTGCTTTGTGTACGTGCTTCCGTTAATAAAATAACAGCTGGTCTGCGTAAAAATTTGGAATTTCCGTTTGTGTACCGTATTGAGTTTTTTGTTGGCAACGCTGTCAACAATATGCACGGAGAAAGTCTAGGTTCACAGGTCTGTGTACGTTCTTGGCGAGAGGTTGGACCTTCACCACTGAAAAACATATGTGAGTGGTCTTCGTGGGGTGGAGGACACGAAAAAGATTGAGTTCTACGAGCCAGGATTCGCGGTTATTCTGTCATTTTGTATGTGGAAGCAGCTGGGGTGGAGGAGAGTCGCTTTACGGCTCGAGTCGGGGGAAGTGTGGAGCGCCGCGCTGGGGACCCCCCGGTGGACGTCGCAGTGCAGCACAGCACAGCACAGCTCCGCGGAATGCGCCCCAGTGGCCGCGTGGAGGCGGCGACTCGCCCACGCGACGCCCACGCTAATTGAGCCGACACTGGCGCGGGGCGGCATCACTCACGCCGCGACAGCCGCCTCCGCCCGCCACGGCCGCCGCCGCCGCCTCCGCCTTCCAGTTCGCTGCCGCGCCACAAGCGCGCCTTCCTTGAGCAATGCTACTTGTTAGCACCAGGCCGGTTGCGTAACAAATAACGCGATACAGCGTGACGCAAGTACGATACACCCAAGCATCCCCAGGTAGTACCGAACATTTTATCAGAGACTGAATGGAACGTGCTCTTCAGGAGTGAACAGTTTGAGTCCTGCTGTGCCGTCGTACAACGCTGCTCAGACGTCGACTCAGATTTTACTAGTTCGAACTGTCACTACGCAACATACACAGGGGCAGTACTTAACAGTAAACTAACTGACTACCGGTAGTAGTAGGGCACAATCAACAGGTATGAACTACACTGAGGTGACAAAAGTCATGGAATAACCCTCATATACGTTAAATGTATTCGCAATTGTGAATATGGACAACCATTCAGCCGCAGAATGGACTGAAGGCAATGAAACTTTGTGCCGGACCGAGACTCGAACCCGGATTTCCCGCTTATAGCGAGCGGTCGTCTTACCATTCGGCCATCCGTGCACGAATCGCGGCCAGACAAAAATATCCATATGTCGACAACCATGCTTCCAATCCATGCTGGCGCAATAGCCGTCGATAGTTGCGAAAGTACTGCCGGTGCTGGGTTTTGTGCACGAACTGACCTCTCGATTATGTCGATCTGGGTGGTTAAAACACACTCGAACTGTCCAGAATGTTCTTCAAACCGATCGCGAACAGTTTTAGCCCAGTGACAATTTCATTATTGCTTGGGAACATGATGTCCATTAACGGCTGCAGATGGTCTCCAAGTAGCCGAAGATAAATATTTCCAGTCAATGATCGGTTCAGTTGGACCTGAGGATCCAGTCCATTTCATGTAAACACACACCACACCATTATGGAGCCACTACCCGCTTGTACTGTGCATTGTTGACAACTTCGGTCCATGCCTTCTTTGGGTCTGCGCCACAATCGAACCCCACCATCAGCTCTTACCAAATGAAATCGGTACTCATCTGATCAGGCCACGGTTTTCCAGTCGTCTTGGGTCCAATCGACATGATCACGAGGGCAGGCGATATCATAGTGTTAACAAACGCATTCGCGTCGGTCGTCTGTTACCATAGCCCTTTGACACTAAATTTCAACGCACTGTTCTAATGGATACGTTCGTCGTTAAGTCCCCCATTGATTTATGAGGTATTTTCGCACAGTGTTGCTGTCCGTTAACACTGACAACTCTACGCAAACGCAGTTAAGTGAAGGCCGTCGGCCAGTGCGTTGTCTATGGTGAGAGGAAACCCCTGAAATTTGGTATTCTCGGCACGCTCTTGATACTGTGGATCTCGGATTATCAAATTCCCTGACGATTTCCCATGCGTCTAGGTCCAACTACCATTCCGTATTGAAAGTCTGTTAATTCCCGTCGTGCGACCATAATCACTTAGAAAATCTATTCACATGAATCGCCTGAGTACAAATGACAGCCTCGCCAATTTACACCTTTTTATACCACGTGAATACGATACTACCACCATTTGTGTATGTGCATATCGCTTTTCCACGTTTCTTGTCCCCTCAGTGTACACAACCAGTATTTATTAGAAGACCAATTAACGACAGGCAGTAAAAGGGTGCAGTAAACAATTATCATATAAGGCCACAAAACTCATAGATTATTCCACTCAGAGCTGGATGTGCCGGGGTTCAGGCGAGTCCCAGTGTCGCTCTAGCAGTCCTGGGCAATACCAATTTGGTTACAGACTTTTACATTTTACAGGGTCTACTAAAGAGAGATTTAACTGTGAAACTCAAATACCAAGGTGTGAATGTGAATAAAACCTCTTCGTCCCTGTGAAGTGCTGTACATGCTACTTTTGACACACTGTGGAATGTAAGCAGGTTCGTGGGCATGTGTGTCATTTGTATGTACAGGGTGGTTATAATTAAACATTCTCTACATGAAAGAGCTCCCATGAAAAACGAGAGATCGTAGGAAAGGAAATTTTGTGGACATATTTGTTAGGACATTCGGAAGAGAAACCATTGAAAGAAAGACCTTTCAGTTTCTACACGTGAGGGTAACATTTATTAATTCCTACCACGTTTACATTCCAGGCTACAAACGTTGCTCAGTGCGACGACCATCTGCGTCCTCGATAGCCTGGAATCTCACTAGAGATACTATCTCACAATTTTTCGCAGCACTTTTCGAATGGTGGACCATGGAAGGTTCAGCAGTTGTGCACTGCTTGAGATCGCAGTTGTGTCCAACATTCTCAGCCGTGGCAAAAGTAACTTTTTCAAGTATTTGTGGTGCAACTGGCCGTCGGCTTCTCCCAACAACAGTTCCGAAATTCCTAGTTAATTCGAAATTCCGAATCTTGCTCTTCAACCCCGATGCGGAAACAGGGCCTCTCTATAACCCTTTAATGCGTCGATACTCGCAAAGAGCCACAAGACCATTGCTGGTGTTGGGATAAAATAGCTTTACGAGTTAAGCTCTGTTTATCTTGTCCAGAGCCGGCCCCTGTCGCCGAGCTGTTCTACGCACTTCATTCCGGAACCGCGCTACTGCTACGGTCGCAGGTTCGAATCCTGCCTCGGGCATGGATGTGTGTGCTGTCCTTAGGTTAATTAGGTTTAAGTAGTTCTAAGCCTAGGGGACTGATGACCTTAGATGTTAAGTCCCATAGTGCTTAGTCATTTGAACCATTTATCTTGTCCAGACCCATGTTGACTGTATGCAACTGTAATGCACACTGATTTTCGTGTTTCAAAAATGGTTCAAATGGCTCTGAGCACTATGGGACTCAACTGCTGTGGTTATCAGTCCCCTAGAACTTAGAACTACTTAAACCTAACTAACCTAAGGACATCACACACATCCATGCCCGATGCAGGATTCGAACCTGCGACCGTAGCAGTCGCACGGTTCCGGACTGCGCGCCTAGAACCGCGAGACCACCGCGTTTTGTGTTTCAACCCAGGTCGTCGTACCAGTGCCGACCCCTAACGGCAAGTCTTGACACTAATACTGTGAACCACATAAATCCTGCAGTCGACAGTCTGCACATGATTCCTAGACAGCTGGGTACCCATACGCTAAACAACTTCCCGTTTACACTGCCTCAAGCAGCGAAAGTTTGATTGTAAACCACCTTGTACGTAGCTGATGATGTAGTTCCTGTAGAAGATATTTACCTCTAAGACAAATAAACGGCTGAATCAATGTTTAAGGACTAGATCAAAATTATTTTTAATTTATGGATATCGTCATACTTCTTCACTAAAACAGAATGTAAACTATCGCTAAAATTTGGGGACGTTCCTTTGTTCTTCACGTACTCCTAAGGAAATTTCTAATCTCGACTTTGTTCCCCGCCCCCCCCCCCTCCCCCAACGATAAATCAGTAAATCAGCTTACTTAGTTATTGTTAACTGCACCCGAAACAACTTAATCTATAGCAATATATAATCAATTTTAAATTGTGAAAAGAAGAATTAAGTTTGTTCATTGCATAATTAAACGTACACGCTTATTTTAACTGTAGGGGTATGCTAATGTGTGTCTGCATACCCCCCCCCCCCCAGGGGTAGGGGTAACCTTCGCGTACCCTAGTTGTATTACCACTGCTTCAGTTCAACCAGTGAAAGAAAGTACTGCCGAGTGGTTTCACTCGGAGGGATAAAAGGACAGGTCAGTCAACTAAGACATTAAAGACTGGTTTTGGTTGCAAGAACGTATAGATGGTTCAGCAAGTACAGACTAGTTAATTTGAAGAAAAAGAATGAAGAGTTCAGCCAGTGTCAAAAACTGCAACGGACTTTGTCGAATGTTTACAGTCGGTCACTCGCACAGACTGATTTCAATGGGGGTGAGGGGAGGGGAAAGAGGCGAGGAGATAAATAATCCAACAGATATGTAAAGCAAAAACGTACTGTGTCGATTATTTTCATTCGGTTATTCCCATAGACTGGTTCCATTCAAAAAAATCAATTAATAATTCAACCAATACGTAAGACAACAGAAAGCATCGAGTGTTTTCTAACAACCGACTGAATCACACTCAATTGTTACAGTCACTAATGGCAAGAGGGTACTTTCCACTGAACGACCTATTAGTGTTTCTGCCCTTTTCATTCACCCCAGATGTCACCGATATCTAACTTTTAGACAATTGTAAGAGTACAACCTGATGATCTCCCTCCAGCATATCCGTTACCCTCTAATACTGCTTCCATATGTCCTGTGGGACAACCTTTGAGGACACTGCATCGCTCTTGTTCCTCAGTGCGAATGAGTGAGGTGGTAGTCAGAAATTAAAGTCGGAACGTAACGGGGATCAGATTTCCGTGCTGCTTTCTAGATTTACACTGAGGCGACAAAAGTCATGGGGTTGCGATATGCACATATTGAGATAGCGGTGGCATCGCGTACACAAGGTTGAAAAGGGCAGTGCATTGGCGGAGCTGTCATTTGTACTCAATCGATGCATGTGGAAAAGTTTCATATGTGATTATGGTCATACAACTGGAATTAACAAACTTAAAACACGGAATCGTAGTTGGTGCTAGACGCATGGTATATAAATTTCGGAAATCGTTACGGAATTTAATAATCGTAGATCCACAGTGTCAACTGTCTGTCGAGAATAACCAATTTTCAGGCATTACCTCTTACCACGGACAACGCAGTGAACGATGGCCTTCACATAACCGGGAGCAGCTGTGTTTGCGTAGTCAATGCTAAGAGACAAGCAACGCTGCGTGAAATAATCGCAGAGGTGAATGTGGGACGTACGACGAAAGTATTCGTTAGGATTGTGTGGCGAAATTTAGCGTTAATGGGTAATGGCAGCAGAGGACCGACGCGAGCTCGGGGTAGGTGTCGTACAGTTTCCTACCACACCTTTGTACATTCCGAACTTGTGCTCCGTCTCTAGCGACTACGACGTCGGCGGAATGTAAAACCTTAACATTTCTTTTTCTGCGCGAATAAGGGTTGATTAATAGTGACGCTAATTTCCCGTTTAAACAACCGACTAACGACGTGGTTTCGTTGCTCATGTGGCCGACAGAGAATGAAGCGATAACCCTTTTTTTTTTTTCCTTCGTGTCGGTGACGATAATTAAACACGTTTGGCGTAATAATACTGTTTGCGGGCTTAATAATGTATAATGGTGTTTCATAGCTCACGGTTTTTACATTGCGGTGTCAGTAGTGGGAGATAAGGAGTGTTCTGTGTGTGTGTGTGTGTGTGTGTGTGTGTGTGTGTGTGTGTCATTGACACTGAAGGAAAAACGGTAGTAAAGAGCTACCTCGCCTTTAGTCTTCGGGCAGGGCAGTCGGTTGCGATAATTCTGAGGTGGAAGGGGAGAGGAGGCGATGAGTCAGAGAGGCGGTGGCTGCGGCGCCTCTGGTTCCGCGGGCGGTTGGCGGCGGGCGGCAAAGGCACGGGCTGAGAGGGCGCTGCGGGACGCCCCGGCAAAAACGGCACTGCACGGCACGGCACGGCACGTGTCCGCCGTTTGCCCACGTGGCAGGGCAGGCCGACTGACACGTGGCGTGGCCCTCCACATGTCTTCCCTCCGGTAGCGAATAAGACAAAAACGCCCGCCTCGCAGCTGGAGTCGATGTCCTCAGACGACGCCAAAGAAACCCTTCGACACCTCGGTGTCTCATACGCCGATAAAGAAGCTGCTGCAGATTTTCTTAAAGCCGACAGGCTTCAGGAACCTCGTGATAAATTCGACCGAAACAAATTTGTAGGTCGAGGTATTAGACCCAGGAACAGCTACAAAGGGAATTTGCCTGTAAAACACAGCCGAGTGCTGAGTTCAGCTGTTGGACAGTGCAGCGCCTGTGGTGACAGGATAATCGCGTCGAGCGGGACTCAGCTGCTTCGAAAGTTTGAGACTGTTTTGAAATCACACTCGTACAGAGAAAAGATTCAGTTTCAAAAATTTATTAGCCCCGTAACTGTGACGCTTTAATATATATTTATATCTGGTTTGAAAAAGCGGGAATACTAAGATACTGCCGTGTTATTAGTGTATTGAACAGTGATTAGGGTAACTGAAGCTGAGATCAAACTTCGACTTTGCGCCCTTCCCTCTTCCATTCCCTCAAAAATGGCTCTGAGCACTAAGGGACTTAACTTCTGAGGTCACCAGTCTCCTAGAACTTAGAACTACTTAAACCTAACCAACCTAAGGACACCACGCACATCCATCCCCGAGGCAGGATTCGAACCTGCAACCGTAGTGGTCGCGCGGTTCCAGACTGAAGCGCCTAGAACCGCTCGGTCACCCGTGCCGGCTCCATTCCCTCACCCAACAGGCGTCCGCATAAGAGTCAGTGAGAGAAATGGGGGGGGGGGGGGGAGGCAAGAGCGGGCATTAGCCCCTGCTCCACTGGAATCTGGAATACAGACTTTTTATTCATTAAATAATTCTTATACAATTCTAGAAGTGCTTTCCCGTGATTCCGCTAAATCTGTAGATTAGCTAGGTTTATATTATGTGATGGTCGCAGTGCCACAGTAGCACAGTTTAGGAATTACTATGTAATCTACGTTTGTTTATAACATTGTTCAGCTATATCAGAATGGAAATTAAGAGTCTTGACGTCCCTCCCCCCCCCCCCCCCTCCTCTCCCGACCCCTGCTGAATAGATTTATGCGAACGCCCGTGCCTCCCCATACAGCACCTGAAGGTGGCGAAATGTCTGATGCCGATTATAGTGCCCGCTTGACACCATGAGCTGACAATACACCAGTGGACCGTTGGATCAACTAATACGTCCGTAGAATCTCAACAATTCATTTTTTGTTTAATCCGCAGTCGCTGCTTAGCCTTCTTACTCATTTATTTCGATCAATTCCAGTTTATAATCAAGTAAAAGATATAATTTCAGTGTTTCTCTTTTTGTCTGATACATCGAATACAAACAGTTGAAGTCCTTCTTCATTTTCAGAAGAAAGGAGAACGGGTCTCAGGGGCCAACCTTGATAACGCGAGGCAATAGTAACTACGATTTATCTTAGAAGTATTTTTAGATCTAGAGAAAGTTGACAGTGTGGACTGGACCACAGTCTTTGATATTTTGAAAGTAGCAAGGAGAAAATACAGGGACTGAAAGATTATTTTCAACGAGAAATCAGAATGCAGTCCAAGGACATCGAAGGGAGCCCTAGTTGGAAAGAGAAAGAAATAGGGTTGAAACCTATCGTTGACGTTATTCAGTCTGTACACTGAGCAAACCTGTTAATGAAAGCAAAGAGGAATTTGCATAGAGAACTAAAGTTTGGGGAGAAGAAATAAAAAAACAAAATAATGCGGTTCGCCGCTCAATGACTGAGGATGACACGGCGGTCCGTCGATTATCGTGTGGTTGGTTTCCTTTAAGATGTCACTTAGATTCTGTCAAAGGCACCAGAGGACATTGAAGAGTAGTTAAACGGAACGGGTGCTGTCTTGGAGGAGGAGGAGGAGGAGGAGGAGGAGGAGGAGATTAGTGTTGAGCGTCCCGTCGACAACGAGGTCATTAGAGACGGAGCGCAAGCTCGGGTTAAGGAAGGACGGGGAAGGAAGTCGGCCGTGCCCTTTCAAAGGAACCATCCCGGCATTTGCCTGAAAGGATGTAGGGAAATCACAGAAAACCTAAATCAGGATGGCCGGAGACGGGATTGAGCCGTCGTCCTCCCGAATGCGACTCCAGTGTGCTAACCACTGCGCCACCTCGCTCGGTGGTGTCTTGGAAAGAGATATCAGTTTACCTATTTGGACAGCAAAAAGCTCATGACGGTCAAAATAAGATGACATAAAATGCAGACTGTCAACGACAAGAAAACCATTTCTGAATATAAGGAAACCAGAATCTAAACTGCTCCTGTCATAGTACAACAAAGGCGAAAATGTCTTGGGGCAAACTTTAGGTATGTAAAAGAAAACTAGCTTTTCGACTTACCTGGCAGCTTGAAAGACATAGTCATCATAAAAACATCTTGCATATTCGCGCAGAATTGTTTTAGCGTCCTCCTTCCCCCGCCCCATGAACATATCCACCCACAACAATTTTATCGCCCCAGAGTTTTTTTTTTTTACTTATTACATGTGTGCTCTTCAGCCATATGATGCTATACACTTTTTTGTTTACTATGGCTGACGAATCTTCGATATTTTAGGCACAGGATCAGGAATTTTAGGCCAAAAATTGAACCAGGCGTGGAAACACTTTGCAGCTAAGAGAGCTTACTGCGCAGGGGAAATAGGGTTAATTCGTAAAAAAATGCGCCAATATGTCAAGATGTTTGGGTTTACACATCTCGTTTTGTGCTTATATTTACTAACAAAAACAGTCTCGTTCACAATTTATTTATTCCAGTGACCGGTTTCGACCACTATTATGGTCATCTTCAGACCAATGAGTAAGAACCTCCTTCTGGAGGTAAATCACTAGTAGTCATTTACCACTAGAAGGAGGTTCTTACTCATTGGTCTGAGGATGACCACAGTAGTGGTCGAAACCGGTCATCGTAATAAATAAATTGTGATCGAGACTGTTTTTGATAGTAAATATTTGTAACACATTGATCACTGTTCACTCCCTCAATGTATTCAAAAGTAATCGTTTTGTGCTATTTAGGAGCATTTGTCATTCTTATTCCTAACATCTGCTCTATGATAATTTTGACATTAGATACAGTTCGACAACCGATGTAGATATTTGTTGACTTGGGTATTGACAGATGCGGAATAGGTTTTTCTTATTGTATTTCGACCGTGTTCACATATCGTGGAAACGGTAAATCTCTCACAAAACAACAGGACGACCATTAATTACATGTATTTGTTCACCCATTTACAAATCCGCACAGGGTAGCCGCACGGTCTATGGGCGCCTTGCCACGGTTCGCACGACTCGCCCGTCGGAGGTTAGAGTCCTCCCTCGGGCATGGGTGTGTGTGTTGTCCTTAGCATAAGTTAGTATAAGTTAGATTAAGTAGTGTGTAAGCATAGCGACTGATGACCTCAGCAGTTTGGTCCTATAGGAACTTACGACGACCACAGCCACCACCACCACCAGCTACTGAACAAAATTTGAACCGATCCGCATAAGTTCGAAATTTACAAGCGGCACGCAAAAAAAAATGTACGTAAAATCCGAAAGAAGCTTTAATCCGTTTCCGAACATTTAGTTCATGTACGAACGTATATTACTCCCTTCATTTAGATTGACTTCGAATTATCGTATCTCGACAACGGATACAGATTACTGGATTAAAAAAATGGTTTTGACTTTATCCATTTATCTACCTACGTGGGACGAATGAAAAGATTCATATACGTCCAAATTTTAGAAGCGGGGAGCTTCAGATACCTCCAAGTAAAACATGTTTGTTGCACGTAAAATCCAAATAAAGACAATTCTTTTTTCAAACTATTAACTCTTGTTGTAGAACAAGATCCGACACATGAGTGGACGAAATGTAAACCATCAGTCTTGATCCATTCTGCAGTTATTTTGCACGTACATCGGAACGCTGCACATACCAATGGTGCCGTTTGAGTTCAATTAAAATCTTTTGCAAAAGGAATTAATAGATTCACACAATTTTCCCGGGCGGCAGCTCCGGTTCTTCGTTCAAACATTGCTTAATTTTTCTGACACGAAGTGGAATATCAGGACATACGTCACGAGGCTGTGCTGTAGGCGCCAGTTAGCTAGAAAACTGTTTTTTCAATAATAAATCAGATTCATTTGGTTTACACACGGAACAGATACTAGCGCTGTTTCCCGTGCAAACGTGACATGTCGGATCTGACACTTCGTCGTGGCAAGAAGTTACACTGTAACATAGCCAATGTAAGACAGATATTCGGATGTCTATACAGATGACCACTGATCTGGGCTAAACCAAGAATCTTCTACCTCATGGTCCTAGATGAAATACATACCGGACAGCCGCCCGGTGTGGCCGAGCGGTTCTAGGCGCTCAGTCTGGAAGTCCCATAGTGCTCAGAGTCATTTGAACCATGTTTTATGACGAGTAATCAGGATTGCTGAAGATTAGATGGGTTGATCACATAACTGATGAGGAGGTATTGAATAGAATTGGAGAGAAGATAAATTTGTGGCACAACTTGACTAGAAGAAGGGATCGGTTGGTAGGGCATATTCTGAGGCATCAAGGGATCAACAATTTAGTATTGGAGGGCCACGTGGAGGGTAAAAATCGTAGAGGGAGACCAAGAGATGAATACACTAAGCAGATTCAGAAGGATGTAGGCTGCAGTAGGTATTGGGAGATGAAGAAGCTTGCACACGATAGAGTAGCATGGAGAGTGCATCAAACCAGTCTCTGGACTGAAGACCACAACAACAACAATCAGGATTTGAGTAGTTTCTGCTAGTTAGAGGCGGGTGAGAAATCCCTCACTGCGTAGTATGTCTGGTGTGCCGGGCAGCGGCGCACAAAGTTATCGATCGAGGGCGGATTTGGGTGTGACGTGGCAGCTGCAGCGTGCAGTGACGTGCCAGGACGTTGTGCGGGCGGGCACGTGCGCACGTGGCGGTCTGGACCTACCGCAATGCCGTCCGGGCGGCCGCGGGCTGCGATAACCCCGGAGGCGGCGGTCACGGCGAGGCGTGTCCGCGGGTCAGGGCCGGCCGGCGCGCGTGCGGACCTTCCGTCTTGTGGCGCTTATCAGCAAGGACGCCTCCACGTGCGCCCCCGCTGCTCGCCGTTTTTGCAGGTTCACACTACAGACGCCCGGCGACTGACCGCAAGGTATTCCAATATCGCGAATGTTTGTGGGGGCACTTCACAGATTCAGGCCCGTGGCGGCACGATAGAAATGTTGAAGTCTTCTCCTAGGGCTAGTAGCAGGCACATGCTCACGACACTTCAAACGAAACCTCAAGGACAATACGAAAAAAAAAAAAAGAATCCGCCACACTCGAAACCAGTACAGTTAGATTTTTAGTCCACACTGGACTTATTAGCAGACGGTATTTCGCCGCCCCACAACTGAAAGTTGGCGACTGAAAGTTCGCGAAAAGATTTGGCCTCAAAGGTAATTGCCTTTGTTGTGACACACACTCTCTCCTATTTCGCAATATTACAAATGCGTTGCCCTTCTTTGGACTTCCTCGATATCCTCCGTCCGTCCTATCTGATAAGGATCCCATACCGCACAGCAATGTGCTAACAGAGGACGGTATAGCGTAGTGCAGGTAGTCTCTTTATTAGCCTTAGCCGTGAGTTTTTTATCGTAATTTACTATCCAAAAACTGTACACGAATGTAAAATTTTCTGATATACATCCCATGATGTTCACCCAAAAGAAAAATTTAAGATTGTTAGGATTACTCACACTTTTTCTCAAATAATGAATCGCATAGAAAACTTGAACTATAATCACAGGCTGGCTAATAAATTATGTTGATTTACAAAAGGGACACAGTTTAATTCTAAAGTTGATTGTGGACCATTAAATTATTTTGGCAAATGTTATATAATGTTGTCAAAATGTTTGATGAGAGAGAAAAGCCCGGTGCTTGTAGGCACACTTTTCTGGCTTTGGTTATGGGTCTCACTCCCAGTGGGAAAAATTTTTTCCTTGTGTCATTATATAGTGTAGACCTATCACAGCTACCACTGTTGCACTCGTCTTTTTCGCTCGTCGACTGACGCTTCTGTTCCCTTGATGTGATGCTTTGAAACTATTCTGGGGAGCCTTCCGTCATCGTGACGATGTGGCGTACTTTTTATACATTTTAGACGGATGATGATAATAATAATAATAATAATAATAATAATAATAATAATAATAATAATCAATATTTGCTATCGCACGATAGTAATCCACCCTTACATCAAAAAGTTTGCCGGATTGCTCAGAAATTGGCGAAAGCGAACGTATTAAGATTTGATAAAAAAAATCGACTCTAAGAATAATTCATTAACTCAGAGAAAACACTATATCGACAAATTAGTCACCGCGGGTTAAAATCAGCACAAATATATGATTGTCTCAAATTTATTACAGTAATGCGCCACGTAGAACTCTTTATCATTGCTTCGTGATAAACACTAGCCCCTTTATATTCAGTATAATTCGCTGCTAGCTGGGCGCTGAGATCTTTCAAATGTCACGTCATAATAGTACTTTCTTTCGACATTTTAAAATAATATGTCTGCGGTCGGCGAGGTTACGGTCTTTTCAGCTCTGTATGTAACTTCGGCATTACGTGCCTACAACGCGCGATTTCCAGGTAATTTAAGATGGCCAATATTAGCTGCCCCTCACAACGGTGGTCGTCGTCGACGTCGTCGTCGTCGTCGAGGCCGTTATAGGGTGCACAACGCCGTTGTTATCACTGTACATAAATTAGTCCCATTTATAAACTCAGCAAACAGGAGTATCCTTAGAAAAACCTAACTGCCCTCCGTCCTAGGCGTTCGGATAGTCGATCGCCCGCAGCCCCTCATCAATGTTCACACTGCTGTACTCAATAACGTCTTACATTAAACATTCTTCTGTGAGTGAGCCTAAAATACTTAATAATTATTGATTATTTTAGGTTATGTATAAAAAAGAATAAAAGTATGATTCCAGTACTAATCTTTCACCCAATAGCTGAATGTGTGTACCGTTTTTGAACTTCTGAGTCTCGAACTGGAACTGAGAACATTGTCTTTCGCGGACAAGGCCCTTACCCACTGAGCTATTCAAGATTAGCGCTAAGTTTGTACTGTAGGAGATGAAGTACTGGCGGAAGTAAAGCCATGAGGTTGCGTCCTGAGACGTGCCTGCGGCGCTCATGCGCAGACGTGCTGCCCGTGAAAGGGAAGGTTCTGGGTTCGAGTCCCGGTTTGACACAAAGTTTTAATCTGTCACGAAGGTTGACTAAAAATATGTGGTTGTGTTTTAACATGTGCGCTCAAGTACATGTCGTTAAAATTTATGGCAGTCTTAACATTCAACACTACCCGGGAAGTAAACATTTGCTGTATACAACCACTAAGACTTTCCCTTAAATATTCGGCTGCCTGAGTACTGTTATAAAAAAAAAAAAGCTAGAAGGAACCTGCGACAGAAACATTAAAATCTGATCCTTAACAGTTGAATAACATTCAGTTAAAATACATAACACTGCTGCAATGACACCACACGCGTTACATTATGGAGACTTGCTGACGCCGGAGGAATCGACCGGGCATAAGAAGGCGAGACAGACGATGTCTCGCCGGAGTGTCTGGATGAAGTAAGCCGCGGTCGAGAGTCGTCCGTTCATTGTGCGTGGCTTAATTTATTCCGGTACTTGTCAACTATTTGCAGAATACTGTGCGCTTTGGGTTGCTTCTGACTTTCATTCCTTTTTGGATCTACTCGTGAGGTAGCTGAGGCTCCTGTAGAGGAGAAACACATGTGCCACTACACGAATATGCACTCATCACAGCAACATGCAATAAAGGTGGACACGTTTCTCATGCTACTGTGTTCTCAGGCAGAAAACCTTTGCAGTCAGGCAAGTGAACGTCTCTAGGCCAGCGATACCACACGACTTTACTCTCATTACCCACCAGCGGCGTATGTCGGCCACTCTTAATGCCACCCCGAAACAACAGGGAACCTCCACCTTGCTGCACTCGCTGAACTGTGTGTCTAAGGCGTTCAGCCTGACCAGGTTGCCTCCAGACACGTCTCCGACGATTGTCTGGTTGAAGGAATACGCGACACTCATCGGAGAAGAGAACGTGATGCCAATCATGAGCGGTCCATTCGGCATGTTGCTGGGCCCATCTGTACCGCGCTGTATGGTGTCGTGGTTGCAACGATGGACCTCGCCATGGACGTCGAGAGTGAAGTTACGTACCATGCAGCCTATAGCGCACAGTTTGAGTCGTAACACGACGTCCTGTGGGTGCACGAAACGCATTATTCAACATGGTGGCGTTGCTGTCAGGCTTCCTCCGAGCCATAATCCGTAGGTAGCGGCCATCCACTTCAGTATAGTAGTCCTTGAGCGGCCTGAGCGAGGCATGTCATCAAGAGTTCCTGTCTCTCTGTATCTCCTCCATGTCCGAACAACATCGGCTAGGTTCACTCCAAGACGCCTGGACACTTCCCCTTGTTGAGAGCCCTTTCTGGCACAAAGTAACAATGAGGACACAATGAACCGCGGAATTGACGGTCTAGACATTGTTGAACTTCGACGACACGAGCCATGTACCTCCTTCCCGGTGGAATGACTGGAACTGTTCGGCTGTCGGACGACCACCGTCTAATAGGCGCAGCTCATGCATCGTTGTTTACATCTTTGGGGTGGTTAAATAACATCTTTGAACAGTCAAAGGGACTGTGTCTGTGATACAATATCCACAGTCAACGTCAATCTTCAGGAGTTCTGGGAACCGGTGTGAAGCAAAATTTTTTTTGATGTGCCTGTTTACTGACAGGCGCCCGATTCGGAACTCAGTGTAGTCTATAATTTTAGACACCCCTTTGTGTGTTGCCTGTGATGTTGCGGACACAGACGAGCACCGCCTGGTGTGCAGAGCGGCAAGAGGTGTCTGGCTATGGGAGCGACAGATGTTGTCCCTTAACTCATTAGATACCTACTCGACCGTTCCTCTTTTTGGACGCGATATTCTTCCCACAAACGAAGACGAACTCTGTGAAGTGGATTTGTGGACACGCAGCACACTACTTGTTTGCTGATAGCGAGAGAAGTATCCTTATTTTTGGCAGTTCCTTAATGAATGCCATTTTGCAGTTGTCTGCAATCCAAAATATAGATAATTTTTCTCCAGTTTCCTTTGCAGTGTCTTTCTTAACACACTCAAGAGCTGTGGTGTTCCGGTCATGAAGAGTTGATCCCGGTCACTTTGGACCATTATATTCTCTGCTCATTGGAATGTTGTTCTCGAAAAACTATACGTTGACAGTCTCAATTAGTCTGATGTCTTGCTGCACCCTCCTCCTCGCGTCGCCAGTTTCCTGCTATTCTCGGTCGTATTAACGTTAAATAAATAAATAAAAATAAATAAAAAAATAAAGAAAACGAAAATAAATAAATAAACTATGTTCATTGTACCTGTACTCCGCATTCCCTACACTTTCCTTGGTTCTTCGAGGGTGGAAACGGAACATTGGTGACAACACTTCGGGTTGCGACCCCTGCCCGCTTTGCCCCCACTCCTCCCTTTTGGCGCAGGGAATGTTCATCCCCTCTCCCCCCCTAAAAAAAGTGATTCGCGTTCGAGCTTTTTAGGACGAACGTGTCTAAGGCGACGGTTCGACTCCCACCCAGACTTAATTTTAATGAATATTTCTTTCATTACTAGTAATATATGGTTTGTATCCAAACTATCAGAAGATAGAGAAATTTCTCAAAATGTCAACGAGTTGTGTTTACCCTTAGAAACTCTGAATATTCGCTGTAAATGTGAGAAAACTGCTTTTGATATAGTAGTACCATCTTGCAACGTGCGGTGTCGAGAGCACATCCGACGAGTAACTGACCATTGCTGCTGTGATCTGGCACATTGTGACGTGTTATATTACTGAATAACGTCGTTCGCATTATTATTTATCGAGGTTTGACTTGAGCTTTCCAAGCCTGTCCCTCGTCCTTGAAAATGTAATGGAAAAATAGTAAATAGTCAAATAATACATGAAATTCTCTACAATTTACTGAAAATGCACGTGGTTTTATTCTTCATTACATTAACTTTCAAATGTCATATAAATTAGTGACTGCTGATGAAAAAAATCTAGAATAGAAGACAAGTATTAGCGGCATTCGAACCGTTGCCTCGTCCGCGACCGTCTTGCTAAACTCGAACGCTAACCACTTGACCACACTATATTTTTACGACCAACCCCTGCGCACAGATACAGCAGGTACATAATAAACTTCTTGCGATTTTCTCGGAAGTGCCAGAGTAGTGCACCTTACTATTTGCACATTATGTTGTTTTAATGGTCCACTAAAAGTGTACAATGTTTAAAAAGTAAATCCGTGATCCCAATGTCGTGGCCGCCTTTTGTGAGTCAATCGGAGAAGCGGCGAGTGTGTGAAAAAAATAGGTTTGACTCGATCTAGGAAACATCTTTAAAGAGGGTTTTTTTTCCATGGGTGAGTACACTCCGTTGCAGGATACGAAAGAGTCCTCCCGACTCGACGGTGGAGCGTCGTGCAAAGGCCCAGTCGCGGACGCGACCAGGGTCCTCGAGCTTTAATAGGCTGAGTTCAGATGTGACGCGCGATCGAGTGTCAAGAGAGTTCACACGGCGAGCGGTACAGTGCGTTAGTCCTTGCAGTCACTCATGACTTGAGAGGCGACCGGTGATGAAGTTCATCTTCTGCCCCTCCTCTTACAATCCAACGTCCTGGAATAGTGCCATTCAGATAACTTCGGACTTGCCTAGAGAAATTCTCAGATCTCAAACCTCACTCCTTGTGACTTTTTTCCGTGGGGTTACGTAAAAGACCACGTTTTTATCCTCCCTATTCCTGACACCCTTGAAAGGCTGAGACATCACATTGTTGAAGCTGTGAATTTGATAACGAGAGACAACTGCTTCCTGTGTACCAGGAAATGAACCGCCGTTTTAATATTTGTTGTGACACAAGGTGCTCGAATTGAATGCATAAAAATTTGAACTTTCTTCTTTCCAGGAACGTTGGAATAGTGTTTCTATTTGTAGACTGGAAGCAATGAATGTTCGAAATATGTTCCTTCTTTCTGAATACCCTGTACTACACTTCTGGAAATTGAAATAAGAACACCGTGAATTCATTGTCCCAGGAAGGGGAAACTTTATTGACACATTCCTGGGGTCAGATACATCACATGATCACACTGACAGAACCACAGGCACATAGACACAGGCAACAGAGCATGCACAATGTCGGCACT
This sequence comes from Schistocerca americana, assembly GCF_021461395.2. NCBI lineage: Eukaryota > Metazoa > Arthropoda > Insecta > Orthoptera > Acrididae > Schistocerca > Schistocerca americana. The sequence continues at coordinate 425,689,726 of NC_060122.1, forward strand.
AGTACAGTGTATATCCACCTTTCGCAGCAATGCAGGCTGCTATTCTCCCATGGAGACGATCGTAGAGATGCTGGATGTAGTCCTGTGGAACGGCTTGCCATGCCATTTCCACCTGGCGCCTCAGTTGGACCAGCGTTCGTGCTGGACGTGCAGACCGCGTGAGACGACGCTTCATCCAGTCCCAAACATGCTCAATGGGGGACAGATGCGGAGATCTTGCTGGCTAGGGTAGTTGACTTACACCTTCTAGAGCACGTTGGGTGGCACGGGATACATGCGGACGTGCATTGTCCTGTTGGAACAGCAAGTTCCCTTGCCGGTCTAGGAATGGTAGAACGATGGGTTCGATGACGGTTTGGATGTACCGTGCACTATTCAGTGTCCCCTCGACGATCACCAGTGGTGTACGGCCAGTGTAGGAGATCGCTCCCCACACCATGATGCCGGGTGTTGGCCCTGTGTGCCTCGGTCGTATGCAGTCCTGATTGTGGCGCTCAGCTGCACGGCGCCAAACACGCATACGACCATCATTGGCACCAAGGCAGAAGCGACTCTCATCGCTGAAGACGACGCGTCTCCATTCGTCCCTCCATTCACGCCTATCGCGACACCACTGGAGGCGGGCTGCACGATGTTGGGGCGTGAGCGGAAGACGGCCTAACGGTGTGCGGGACCGTAGCCCAGCTTCATGGAGACGGTTGCGAATGGTCCTCGCCGATACCCCAGGAGCAACAGTGTCCCTAATTTGCTGGGAAGTGGCGGTGCGGTCCCCTACGGCACTGCGTAGGATCCTACGGTCTTGGCGTGCATCCGTGCGTCGCTGCGGTCCGGTCCCAGGTCGACGGGCACGTGCACCTTCCGCCGACCACTGGCGACAACATCGATGTACTGTGGAGACCTCACGCCCCACGTGTTGAGCAATTCGGCGGTACGTCCACCCGGCCTCCCGCATGCCCACTATACGCCCTTGCTCAAAGTCCGTCAACTGCACATACGGTTCACGTCCACGCTGTCGCGGCATGCTACCAGTGTTAAAGACACACATTCAAGTTCCTTATACTTTGCATATCAGTGTTGTTGGCAATTTGGGATTCTTTGACTGTCGATTTATCCTGGTAGACATTCGCGCTTATGGAAGAGACAGCGACTCCAAAGTTTTGACACATTCCGTTCAATATTAAAAACTCACTGGATAATCTTTGGATGTACCGAAGCAAAGGCCTATAACAGAAAAGCACGAGGTGGGACTCCCTTTCACGAGCGTAGGTGATATGGCATCTGGGCATATGGAAGATTTAATGAGGCCCTACGATGGAATGTAGCGGACATATAAAAAAATGATATTTAACTATTGACTAATTATAGGATGTTGGGACTCTGGTGTACTTTTGCTTTAACGTGAGGTAAATGGAGAATACTACATCGCTCATTAGATGTCACTGTGGATTGTGCCGAACACATAGTAAAAGCGATTATAGTATTTCACAAGTATGTTCGACTAAGAGATGGATCCAAGCATGATGACATCTTAGATGGAACTCTTCACAAATGGACGATCCACATCATCAGCGGACAACGTTGGCGCTAAATTTACCAACTATTTTCTTAATGAAGGTAGACTTGAACACACAGATCGTATGATATGGACGAAAGTGTACTTATCAACAACAAAAATTTTCTTACCTACATTTTTCGTTCTTTTTAAGCCTTTTCCCTTAGAAAATAAAAATCAGTTCTTCCCTATCTACTAGGTTAACTATTGAAAATCAACGCTTCAAGTAAACCTCAGTCCGTTACGTTCACTACGCAACGTCACCAGCTACCTATTGGACTCCACTCTCTGATTAGAGGCGTCTTTTTACTTGGCATGCGAACACTACTTCATCATTTTCTTCTTCTTTTCCCACTCATGTGGGGTCGATATTGTTGGCAAGTCTTTTCCATTTTCCTCGCCACCTTAGACGTTACTCCCTCAAGTCCTCGCGGACGTACTCCGTCCATCACCTTCTTGGTCTTCCTCTTCCTGTGTCACCTTCTACTATTGCTTCTACTATCCTCTTGCCATCATGTGTGTCGTTCTTTCTCATGACGTGTCGATACAACTGAAATCTTCTCTCTTCAGCTTTCTTTACTACTTCTGTCACTTAAACAATGCCTCTTATTCTCTCGTTTCCATCGTATCAGCTCTGGTGACGTCACAAGTTGTGCTTAATAGTTTCATTGCGACCACATCCACTGCTTACCTGATGCCCATGTTTCTGCTCCATACAGCATCGCAGATCTCATTACTGACCAACACATCATCCATTTAGTTTTCAGATTCGTTCTTCTGTTGCACAGTACACCTGGCGACGCTTTCCAGTTCATCCAACCTATATGTACTCTTCGGACCGTTGCCATCATTAGACGCTGTTCCCAAGTAGTTAAAGCTATCGACTTTCCTTGAATTTTGTCCGTCCAATTGGATTGTTTCTCTCCCGTGTCGTCCCAGGCGCAGGCCGGAAAAAGCTCTCGACCCTGATACCTCAATGCGACTTAGCGTCCACAGCAGCTATAACAGGACGAAGACGCAAACCCAGCTGGAATTATACCTTGTAAGTCAAGGTATTACTGTAGTTCTCATCTCACCGCCACATTCGGCGCTACTCGCTGCAGCTGTCGTGGACTTTGCAACCGGTGACGTCAACCTGCTGTATAACGCTGCACGTATTTTAGCCGTGGCTTTTCCAACATTCACAGGAAGCCATAACTGTGGGGGGGACAGTGGTCGGAAATACCTGTATCACGGTGCAAAACCGTTTTGTAATAAGATCACCTAGTCACATTTTATCAAATTAAGAAACGAAAAATTAAATTGCTGGTAGTTAAACGAGCAGCAATGACAATTGTATTCTTCTTCTTCTCCTCCTCCTCCTCCTCCTTCTTCTTCTTTCGCCAAATGCCCCGACCTCCCCATGCTTCCACATCCTCTTCTGTTCCTCTTCTCTCCATCGCTTCTTGAATACCGCTTAGCAACCCTTTTCGTTGTATTCTTCTTCTTCTTCTTCCTCTTCGTCCATGACGTTGCCATGAATGTATTCTCTTTGGCTACCTGTGTTCTTTCATTCTACTGCCATGCCCTCACCATTGTAGCTTCCTTTCTTCTAAACTGTCAGTAATATTACAATGATATTCCGTCCTTTATTTTATTTTCTTATGTCTTATGTGGTCATGTCAAGAAATTCTATGTACTCTTCTCTAGTGGTTCATTTCTAAAATTCTAGATATCATTTTATTTCTCGCTGTGGAAACTCTCAGTCCCATAACTTGATATCGATTCCACGATGGACTTGTGTATTCGCATTTTAATATCCAAAGTGATTTTTGAGGACCAAAGTACAGGATTTAATTTCTTATAGCCGCCTTTAGCTGCATGATCCTTCGTTGAATGTGTGTGTGTCACATCTTCCATCATGTGATACGATACTAGCCGTGTACTTAAGCTCTTTGACACACATAAATTTGATGTCCACTGATGTCCAAGATACTCCATCTACTCAAAATTAATTTTCAAGTTTCACTTCTCATATTCTACCAACAACTTCCTAAGCATGTAAGATGTATCCTCTTCTTAGTTGATGCAAACGACATAATATTTCTTTCCCCACTTTAATGACACACTGTAGAGGTTTATTATTATTCTTACATAAATTTTTGGCTGTTCGTCTAACTACAACGCCTCGAACAATCATCTTCAGCCATATGTGTCGTATGCTTTCTCAAGATCCATGAAGACCAGATAACTGCTATGATTCCTTTCCGATCTCATCCACCGTCCGTGTCAGGGTACATGACCTGCCTCTTCGCAAGTTACTTGTTGATGAACTTCAGTTATAATCTTCTCCATATTTGATTTTAAAATCCACCCGTACAAGCTGCCAGAACCTTCTGTGCTTCGTTTCTTTTGTATTGTGGCTTAGAGTACACCAAGTTCCACTCTGCGGAAGTTCATCATACCACATAAATTCGTTAAATAACTTGTTTAGACATTCATACAGAATAATTAACCATCTCCAATTTTATTTCTTTGTACGCTGTCCTTTCTTTTGTTACAGGCCTTTAAAATGCTTCTCCCACATTCAGCAGACAGGTAATCGGCAGATTTGGTCTTTCTTTTACTTCTTCCTACAACCGTGCAACCATTTCCCATTTGTATTCTTGCTTGTCACTAATGTTGGCTCCTCGTTTCCTAATATGTCGCGATTTCAGAGGGTATAGTTAGGCAGGAACTTAAGCACACAGCTTATGACGGTACAGTCTCGCGTCAAAGAAAGCCGCAACAGTGGGGGGACTCTGGTCGGAAATACCACAGTGCAAAACTGGTTGGTCGGAAGTGGCCCGCTACCTGCGGCACCTACAAAACGGTCGGAAAGACCACGGACCCTCGCCGCCTGTGAGTGCAGCTGCGTACGTGTGTGAGGAACCACCCGGCCCGCCTGCTGTGCGACGCAGCGCGGTCGCGTCCTCCGATCTCCTACTGCTGCGGGCCGTCCCGGCTTACGTAAGGCTGTCAGCGCCGCCACATCTAAGATTGACGACCGACCGCTGCACGTGCTGGGTCACCGCCGCTGCCGCCCCCGCCGCCTCTGCCCTCCCCCCCCCCCCCCCCCCCCCCCGTCCGTCCCACCCCTCACCCACGCTGCTATGACGGGGATTCCGCTGGCGCCTCCGAACGCAAACTCGGCCCTGGCCGTTGCCCGCGCCTGCGCCCGCGATAGCCAGCCGCAACCGACTACTGCCACTGCCGACCGACGTACTGTGACATTGACGTACAGCGCCACGATTGCTCTAGCATTTAATTCCTTCGATTAAATCTCTTAACATGCGTTACTGCCCAACTGATACGACTCAAAACATCGTTTTTAGCCAAATCGACGTAAGTAATGATTTATCACTATAGCTGTATGTCACTTGATTGAAACCAACAGTTTCGAACAACAAACCATTCTTCATCAGATGTTTAAAAAAAAAGAAAAAAACGGTTTTCCGTAATACCTGATCATGGTTTGTTGTGTGATCGAAACTGATAGTTTTAATAAATTTATATGCAGCTATTGTGTCAGATCATGATACAATAATACGCAAAAACCGTAGATCTACTTCTCCTTAAAATAATGACTGATTTTGTATTCTCGATAATTACATCCTTCCTCTTTGTCAGCGGGGCCGGCCGTGGTGGCCGTGCGGTTCTGGCGCTGCAGTCCGGAACCGCGGGACTGTTACGGTCGCAGGTTCGAATCCTGCCTCGGGCATGGATGTATGTGATGTCCTTATGTTTGTTAGGTGTAATTAGTTCTAAGTTCTAGGGGACTGATGACCTAAGATGTTAAGTCCCATAGTGCTCAGAGCCTTTTTTTTTTTTTTTTTTTTTTTTTTTTTTGTCAGCGGGTGGATTGTGCCATGGTACCTTAATTATGGCTTACCCGTTTTGTTATTGACAAATGACGACCGTGCGTTGTCCCGAAAAGTAAAGAATTGTTATCCTAAGACCCATGACATACTGATTTAAAACAGCTTCCATCCCACATACAAACTGTGTTCTCGAATGACGAAGAGTAAACAGCCACTTCCACTGCCACTGCCTGAAGTTATAGACGCCTCTTGCCGCTTAAAATTTTTTTACAAGTTTTCTCATCCTTCGTCATACTGCCGACATTTAGGATGGGAACTGTGCCCATTACTGCGACGTTCGGTTTGCGAATAACAGTTCCATCCTCCCCATGGCGACACTAACACCGTCAGCGAGTAACGGAAGGGCTAAGACATATTTAAGGAGACATGCGTGCGCCAACAATTTTTACGATATTGCAGTGCCTGCGTTATTTTGATGACGATGCGAAATTCCTTTGGACATGCATGCATGACACTTCGGCGACAACAGCCGATATGAAATACATTACACGAATACGATGACGTCAGTAGTTTGGTCCCATAGCAACTTACCACAAATTTCCATACAGGTCAGACGTTGTACTTGAAAGTCGTTTGCCCGGTATCAGTAGATCTCTGGACAAAGGAACTTTGCATCGTAATCAGAATAACACAGGCACTCCAATATCGTTTTTATCTGCCGCTACCGGACAAGACTTTAAAGTACAACGTTGACCTGTACGGGAATGTACATCAAGTATGTACGAGTACAGGTCATAGACGCATGGATGACGACATATGAAGTTTGGGTCTGGCCGCGATAAGCGAGAAATTTGGGTTCGATTCCCGGTCTGGCACAAATTTTCACTGTTATTTCATTCTACAGCTGATGGTTGTCCTTATTCGCAATTGCGAATTCGTGTAATGTACAACAATTTTTACTGTTGACGTGCGGAGTGGGGTAATTCTAGAGACGCTTTGCGACAATTCGCAACGGTCGTCTCTGGATCGCCGAAATACCACTTTCGCCCAAATATAAGCTGCAATTTTTCCCCAAAATTACACCTGTAAAACTAGGGCGTGGCTTCGATTCTTGGCGTTTCATGTAGGTAGTGACAATGATTGTACTCACAGTTCTGTTGTTTTATGAGACACATTAGACGCACTTGTTCTCTGACTAAGGAGTACAATTTCAGTCTCCATTGATAATGGCGACATGACATTATCAGACAACGGAAATTGGCCCCGTTATGATTTTCAAACCCCTCGGTTACTCGTTGTGCAGAGAGTAAGGCCTGCCAACAAAGAAGCTCACAAAAAGTAATGTGATGTGTAGCGCTGAATCACACTGTAGAAAAAGCTGCGAAGTGGAGTTTCATCGTGGAAACACAGCACATGGCCAAAAAGCTAGAAAATATCTTGAACATGGAACCTAGGGTTCTTTCATTTCTACAAACAACAGGAAAAAGGGAACAGCTATCTCTCGACAAACAGACCAGTTTTCAGGCCTTCAGAATTACAAAGATCTTAAACATACCACGGACAGAACTACGTGAGAATATTAGTTAGAGTCTCAGATTTATTCGTAGAAGAAATCTGTGTTTCCGATGATGTGCTACACTTAATTATATATAGAACAAAAATATGGTCTCAAAACGGTGGGTGTGGGATGTCGTAAACGCGCCGTATATACGCAGTCTTCAAAAATACTCCTGCGATTGCCTTTCGAGTGGGTTCTCCCTTTATTACCCATAATATGCTGCATGTCAAGTGCTCTGGGTGGTAGCGGGGGCCGGCCGCGGTGGTCTTGCGGTTCTAGGCGCTGCAGTCCGGAACCGCGGGACTGCTACGGTCGCAGGTTCGAATCCTGCCTCGGGCATGGATGTGTTTGATGTCCTTAGGTTAGTTAGGTTTAAGTAGTTCTAAGTTCTAGGGGACTGATGACCTAAGATGTTAAGTCCCATAGTGCTCAGAGCCATTTGAACCATTTTTTTGGTAGCGGGGACAACGCACACTAATCAGAAGTAAGGAGGCAACCCTATGTGCTGTGAAATTGAGCAATAGATGTCGCTGTCACAAAGGACGGACACGCCATTATAAAAGGAGGCAGGGAGTATTGTGTTTTCAGTAGAGAAGCAGTAATAGTAGGATGGGTCGGTCACGAGAGCTCAATGACTTCGAACGCGGACTATTCATTGGATGTCAGCTGAGTATCAAATCTATCAGTGACATTTCAACCAATCTAAAGCGGCCCAAGCCGACGGTTGATGTATTTTTTAAACGGAAACGCAAAGAAACAACCAGAGCTAAACCAACATCAGGGTATATGAGCAGTTCAGCTAGCGCATTTATTGTGCATACAGAGTTAAAATAAATGCTCTGCAATTCTCGAGCTATTCCTCATAGGCCACACATTTCTCTGCGCTTGGGCAATTGGAGAGTGCGACGGCATTGAACGGTGGTTTTGTGGAAACGAGTAATTTGGAGCAGTGAATCACGCTTTACCCTGTGGCAACCTGGTGAAGTGGTTTGCATTTGGCGAGCGCCTCGCGAACTTCGCGGCGTCATCATGTGAAGTATGGAGAAGGTGGTGTGGCAGTAGGGTGGTGTTTCCCGTGCTTAGGGTGTGATCTCCTTATTGCGTCTAAGGAAACGCTAAATGTGGAAGTATAAGAGCACATGGTACAGGAGTGTGTACTGCGCACACTAGAGAAACAGTTCGGAGGAGACGATTATATCAGTATGACAGTGCACCCTGTCATAAGACAGTATCTGCGAGGCAATGGTTTGTGGACAACATTTCTGAAATGGAGTGTTGTTCCCAGAGCCCAACTCTGAATCCAGTAGAAAAACTTTAGGCTGAGTTAGAACATCGACTTTCCTACCATACTCCTGGATCACTACCTATTCTGGTTTCTGTTCTTTGGAAGAATGAGGCGTCGTTTCCCCACAGAGATTCAGACACCTCATTGAAAGTGTCACCGGAGAGCTGAAGCCGTCAATACAGGTGAAGGGTGGACACGCTGCATGTTAGTACGTGTGCGGAACCTTTTGATCACATTGTGTACTTCCGGAGGAGAGTGACGTAAATAGAGAGCGATGTAAGAAAGAAGTTTACTGAAGTGAACAGTAACACCAGACTGAGCGAGGTGGCGCGGTTGTTGGCACACTGGACTCACATTCGGGAGGACGATTTACTATTTCCGTTATTTTCCCAAGTGGCTTCAGGCAAATGCCGGGATGATTCTTTTGAAAGGGCACGGCCGACTTCCTTCCCTAATTCGATGGGACCGATGACATCGCTGTCTAGTTCCCTCACCCAAATAAACCAATCAACCAACCAACAGTAACACCAGTGAAGAGTATGAATGGAAGTCTAATATTCATTTGTAATTTATCTACACACCAAAGTAAAGTGTTGAGAGTGGACATATTGGAAAAAGAATTTGTAAGTAGGTAATGTGATGGAAATTATTATGCTTTTTTTCAGTTTTCCTCCTAATTAAAATTAAGGGTGTGGGTTGTATCAAGTGCGGGTTATTTCTGAGCAATAGTGTCTTTTATAGAAATAGCCTAGAATTTTGACTGCACTTTAGTCTGAGGAAGAAAAAAAAAAGCTCTAGGGAGGTGTATTAATGCTGTCAGCGTTAAAATAGCCCCTTAATGCGAGACGGTTGGTGCAGAAATGGGCCACTTTGTGGCTGTGCGGCAAGCTTTGGCTGCCGTGGTGGGTGGGTGTAGCGTCCTCGGGGCCTCCTACGCGCCGCCCACGCAGAGCCGCCGCCGCCACCCACACCTCTGCCTCCGCCGCCCCAGCTGACGCCGTTTTGTCCTCCGGGCCGACGACGCCCCCGCGCCTGTCGCCCACCAGCTCCTGCGCTCCAGCTGCGCTCTAACTTCTACCCGACACCGCGGCAATCTTCCCGCCTCCGAGGGTCTGTCGTTCTGTGACGGACACAGCGTAAAGTTCTTTTGAAAATGTCCCCGTGATGACATCTTCCCTATTTTGTGTGCCTGACAAAAAACTGTTGAGCACCCAGAAGACACGGTCGGACGTCAGTGTAAATTCCGATACATACACGCCATCCGCGTGATTTGAGTTGCAATTCTGTGTGGCAGATAGGACGACCACTAGAGTTCATTACAAGTTTCAGCGACTGAGGTCTACTGATTGTTCTAGGCATCATCAACTTCAGCTGATGGTGCTGTTCTGAAGATGGCCTAAGACTAGGCCGAAACCTGTCACTTTAATACAATAACCATCGCGATTAGACTGTTTTTTTCACTGACTTTATATAGCTTAGAAGATCGCTGTTTCCCAAAAATTTTGAATATCACTTATCCTTTAACACTGTAAAGCATTTCAATATGATTTGCGACCCCCCTTCTGAGTGCTTCACGGTTTTAGCCTGGCAGTGTATAATTCGACCAAGTACAGTTTCTTATTTACATGCGACTCCCTTTATTAGAAGTTCAAGGGACTTAACAAAAAGTATGAATACCTGAGAGTTCGATTTAAAGAAAGATTTTACTGATCAAGATGGAATAAGAAAAAAGTTATTCTAAGTGTAAAAATTGTATTGTATTTCCAATGACATTCGTTTTTCTTTGTATACGCGAGCAGAAGGTAAAGACTAGGAATCAATCGAAAGAAAATATATTTTTTTAGCTACTTGATTACTTTGTGACATTTTAGACGAAAAACACACAAAATTTTCCAAGACTACATGAGAAAACTTCAGTTTCATCATTTTTTACGTTGCTGAACAGCCACCAACGCTCACATTCTCTCCATATATCTTCTTAAAAACGAAGTAATGTCTTCCTTTGCAGGAAATGAGCCACCCTTCACTAGCGGCGAACCTTTCAGTGCTCGGACTAAGGCATTTCAGTAGGTGTTATTGTGAAAAAGGATCTCCCTGGGTCCGTTTTCTCCCTTCTAATGCCACATTTTCAGCAGTCTTACCGTTCTGTTCCTGGATTGTCAACAGTGTGGATGACGGAATCCCAAAAGACTTTGCTACATTCTCCATTTTTTATTTGTCTGTACAGTCCATTAATCAAGAACCAACTTCCTTCTGCGAAAGGCAAACACTGGTAATTCTTCGAAGAGTTTATCACAACTGATTAATGAGCTGTAGTAAATTATGAATTGTTAGGAAAACAAAGGAGTATAGCAAAGAATTGAATGACGAAGCAATTATCTGAACAAATGACAAAACAATTCGAATTACCGAGCGTTACAAATGGAGTGTTTGCGGAGTGGTCTGCCGTGACAATCCCTTAGCTTCGTCGAGAGTACCACAACAGATAGAACTTCGATTTATAGAGCTTTTTCCAATGGTCTTGACAGTTAGTTCGATTTATCCATGTTCGAATTACAAAGAGTCTATTGCATTTGGCATTAGAAACGAATCGCATGCAGCTACTTAATTTATTTACAACTGTTATTAATTCAGGTGTACTGCCTTAGGGAAATACAGTACAGTGAGGGTTACCTTTCTTTATTATATACGCCAACCCCATATCACTCAAATGGTTTATTTACCTTTTTTCACTTACAAGCTATCATCAGATGATGTGTTTAAAAAGAAAGAAATTAAGGGAGATAGCGAGATACTAAGGAAAAAATTACACCAACTTCCATATACAGTTGAATATACTTTAATATTTTAACGTAGTAATGTGTCACCTGAACGGGCCCGGAGGAACCGTTGTAACTCAGGTCTACAGTGAACTACTTATGAGTACAAAGATAATAACTCTCACATCTCAAATACAAGATGAGATAATCACAAAGTTAACCGAGAGTCAGAGATCGCCTTCTCAAAATGAATACGAGTGAAAAATTACTTAACTGTTGGTGTAGAAAAGCTTCAAGTGCATTAGACACCCGACTGCAGACGACATGCGCGAGCAATAAATTACTCGTAGTAGCCGGCGGTCGCAATTGTAAACGGCCAGAACAAAGTAACTGTTGAACTGCTATTAGAAAAGTGCAAATCAACAGAAAAAGGAACCGCCTCTTAATGGTTTTCCTACCATTAACTTCGGGTCTCCTTACACCGTTTTTCGTTAAAAAACCTCACATACGATTATTATGATTACGCTTAAAATGATTTCTTAGGTGGGATAAGAATCGACAGACACTACCACTAAAATGTCGTCTGTTGCTTCTTGGAAGCATTTCGTTGCGGTTAACATTGGAATCAGAATTATTGTCGCTGCCAGTGAATGTTTGTGCAGTCCAAACTGCGTCATGTTGTACCTTTATAAGAGTTTCCAGTAATATTGTAAGCTCGCCGTAGAGAGGGGTTGGCGTATATAATAAAGAAAGGTAACCCTCACTGTACTGTATTTCCCTAAGGCAGTACACCTAAATTAATAACAGTTGTAAATAAATTAAGTAGCTGCATGCGATTCGTTTCTAATGCCAAATGCAATAGACTCTTTGTAATTCGAACATGGATAAATCGAACTGTCAAGACCATTGGAAAAAGCTCTATAAATCGAAGTTCTATCTGTGGAAGCTACCAGTATTGTATTCTATTGAACTGGGGACCTAGAAACGATGGAGAGGCTTCGTCCCCGTCGTAGCCCTCAGCGGTTTACAACCCCACAACAGTCCACTCACCCCACAGCCGCCCCAAACCGAACCCAGAGTTATTGTGCGCGGTTTGGCACCCCAGTGGACCCCCACCCCCCGGGAACGTCTCACACCAGACGAGTGTAACCCCAATGTTTGCGTGGTAGAGTAATTATGGTGTACGCGTACGTGGAGAGTGTGTTTGCGCAGCAATCGCCGACATAGTGTAACTGAGGCGGGATAAGGGGAACCAGCCTGCATTCGCCGAGGCAGATGGAAAACCGCATTAAAAACCATTCACAGACTGGCCAGCACACAGGACCTCGACACTAATCCGCCGGGCGGATTCATGCCGGGGACGGGCACGCCTTCCCGCCCGGAAAGCAGTGCGTTACACCGTACGGCTAACCGGACGGACAAGCTACCAGTAACCTCATGCACCACAGACGACTTCAGTCGAGATGGATTGACAGGGCCCCGCTTCCGGAGAGTAAACCGATGCTCATGCTGTGATTCGCGAAGGGCACAATTTTAATGCCCGCCCATTAATGCTGTTTTACGGTATGCGGTATTGTATACCACTTACGCAACCCAAGGGTGGCTCCTTGGGCGAGTACAATGGCACTTTCTGGCCTTAACGTTAGAAGTGAGCTTCTAGATTCCAGTGTCGTCGTAGTTGCAGCATAGAAATGCTAACTTTACTTTTGTCGTAAAAAACTTAAGGTTGTTAGAAACATAATGGAAAATCTTTTTTTCCACTTTTGATTGCCTACTGAAGCGCACGTGGGTGGTAGCGGCGTTTTAGACGTTTTGGATGACTATCAAACACACCTGTGCTCAGAGTCTCCTTCTCTATGACAGCGCAAGGCCTTGTTCACGCACGAGGAGCTCACAACACTTCAGTGTACTGTTCTACCTCATACACCCTACACCCCGGCTCTCGCACCTTCCGATTTCCATCTGTCTGGCCCAATGAAATATGCACTCCGGGGGAAGTAGCACGTGAATAATGGGGAGTCTGTTGCCGCAAGAAGTTCGCAACGTCGACCAGTAGAGTCGTACCATGCGGGCGTACAGGCCCTCCAAGAAATATGGCGAAAGGCCGTCGTATTGAACGGAGATTATGTTGAAAAATAGTGTCTTGTGGCTGAAAATGTGGAGAACATTAATGTATTTTGGAATCCTGAATAAAACCAACCTGATTTCAGAAATAAGTGTTACATTACTTGTTGAACGCCCCTCGTAGCTTGAGTAAACACTTTTATGTCATGTGATGCTGATCGGTCGATCGGAGCTGGTAGTGAGTAAAAGTTCATTTCATCAGTCCGCCTCTGTAGCTGAGAGATCAGCGCGGATCCTTGGCATGGGAGGGACATCAGTTCAATTCCCGGTTCTGCTTGGGAATTTTCCTTGCATGGAGGGCTGGAATGTGGTGCAATCGGGCTCTTGACGCCTGGTGAGGAATGAGAAGTAGCGCCAACAGGTCCGTTAACCCGACGGCGGCCGCGAGAGCGGTGTGCTGACGCCACGCCCCTGCATACCGCCCCAAAACAAAACAAACGCCGTTGGCTGAGGATAACACGGCAGTCGGTCAGAACAGATTAGCACGTCTAGGGTTATAACGGCGATCACCTTTCCTTTTCAGTGTACGCTTGTAGGGCAGCAACTGCGAAATATATATCGGGATGTCGAGGACGTAGCCACACTCCAAGACAGACGTTTCATAAATGTACGTTTCTGAAATAATGTTCCACTTAGCTCCATTGTTTGTATGTACATGTCGTGTTTTCCATGCTCCCTGCACGTATCAAAGTGGATCGAGGCGTGCAAAATGATACAGATTACAGAGTACATCGTTTTTGCGCAATTGCAGTTACGCGGAAGCAGACTGGTTTATTACTCCGCGGTACCAGTACCGCCCACGGACAAACACCCCCTAATTGCTGGCGGTGCCCCTCGCGCCCTGGCAGTCGCAGTGCCACGCCCACGCGCCCTTGCCGGCGAGCGCCCTCGCCCTTGCCTCCATCCCCCCACCCCCGCGCCGGCGCTGTATCGAGCGGTTTGTGCGGGTCGGGTCCGGGCAGGGCCGGGTCAAGGCCGCCGGCCGCACGTGGCGTCAAGGTCAGGCCGCAGAGGGAGCGGCGTCCCGACGCCCGGCGCCCGGACCGCCTGTTGCTCCCGGCCGAGGCGCGGCAAACAGCTCTCCAGCCGCGCCTGCCGGGCAATCAGCGCGCTCACGGGAACCGTGCACCCCACAGTCCGATCAAATGTGTCCGGACAGCTACTAGTGAACATTAAGCAAGGGGGACTGAGCTCCGCTGGAGACACATTCAATCAAGTGTCTGAATATCTGTGGCGGAATGACAGCCGAAACCAGAGAAGGCAGCGTTTTTAGACACTCGATCTGGAACGAAGTCGACGTTTTACCTCATCCCAGAGATGTTCCATTGGCTTTACGTCAGAACTCTATGCAGGCCATGTCATTTCAGGAATCTTGCTGTCCACGAATCGTTGCCTGACAGATGTTGCTTTTTGGCAGAGTGCATAAAGTACCCTCGTACTGAGGAGTAATCGAAGACACTTTAAAAGGATAACTGTATGATCAAAACGAAACTCAGTTATAAGGTCCTTGGATGAACAAGCTCACAACTGCGAATAACAGAATTATCTCTCCAGTGACGTTGTTGTCTAAGACGTGCCTAGACGGCGAACCCCTCTGAGTCGAGGTAGGCGGCTGTGTGTAGACGTGGGCCAGTGTATGATGGCTGACGTGCTGCTGGTGCAGACCAGTACGAACTGGGCAGGGGCTGGCGGCGTGGAGCGCTGAGACGAAACAGCCGGTACTGCCAACATGAGGCGCATGGCGTAACTGACTCCGCGCGGTCCGGCGGTAGCATAAATAATCGGCGCGGATGGATAACAGTGTGGTGCTGCGAGAGCACATGACCAGGCGTATCAGAATAGTGCTTTCCCGACAGAGATCTGCTTCGACAGGCGCGCTGCCAGTCGGCGAGGTTGGCGCTCCAATACGCTGTGGAGGCAGTATGTAATTCCGCGGTAAACAGCGCAGCCAATATGAGGAAATATCTGGGTGTCGATGAAAGCCATTTACCCCCGTCCTCCGTGTGGACGGTTGCCCCCACGACCTGCCCGGTGTGTGGCGGAAACTGCAACAAAGCGGATAGGCTGCAACAGTGCATTTTCATGGTGACGCACCAAGCAGAGTCCCCGAACTATTCCCCTACTGTACACGCTACTAATGCTGTACAGTGTGTTCATGTCACTACGCATTAAGCGTTTCCTTACGCGAAATAAGGGTTCCACACCCAAACAACGAAAAGGTCTCTCATACCATAACAGCAACTCCTGCGTGCTTCACTCACTTCCTCATCCAGTCCAGTGCTGCCTTTACGCCATCTCAAGCTACCAAATGTGTGGCTTACGAGGACCTGCTCAACCATTGTACCCTACTCTGAAATCCAGACGCACAGTCATTGTTCTAGATGGACCGCTGGTAGCACTCTGGAACTCACCAGTCGTTCTTTCCGTTGTTTCCGTGCGATTTTCTACAACCACCGTACGCAGTCTACGACCATCCCTTCCATCACGACATCAGGTTTAGCTGTGGTTGGTTTTTCGCGTATCCACTTCAGTCACGTCACCAACAGTCTACTCGGGAAAATTTGGAAGAATTTAAATGTATCTTATGTATTTGTTATTCAGTTCACATTCTATGATGACTAGTCCTCGTTCAAAGTCACTGAGCTGTCCTGACCGATCCATTCTGCTGTTATCGAACAACAGACTGTTGTCAAGTATCCTGCTGTGCCCTCTAACATGCAGGTAAAATCACGTGAAGGTATTCGAAACTTTAGTGTTTTACAATACATACGAAACTAAAGCTGAATGTAGAGCATACTGATAAAGGGAACCAACTTGTCATGAATGGGAACACTGAAAAAAGTACAGTGCTCAGTAGGTCTCTACATCTTACATAAAAAAATCCAGTTTGTACAGGGTGACGAAATAAAACTATCCCTGAAAATATTTCTTTCTTCTTGAGATAGATAACCCAACTGAATATCTTCTGCGTCTGAGGCAGACGGATTTGGGATGTACATCTATTTCACTTACGCACACTCTACTGACAACATCTGGATGAGACTTCGTGCTAGAAAGTTTCATACCAGCGCACACTTCGCTTTAGAGTGAAAATTTACTCTGGAAACCCTTGGATTTCCACATCACCATAGATTCGTAGGTCCACGTAATTTCTTTTTTACATTATCTATAGTGCAATCACTCCGAATGCGGCTGCACCAAATGTACTTCTACGTCATTCTGTAGGTTAACGGCAATAAAGCAAGTGAACCGACAAGTGTACAGGGAGTTCGGAAATTCTTGTAGATGGGACTAGTAGATATTTTGAATGAAAACCCATGTTCGGAAACGCGGTAGGTAGGTATGGAACAGGGTAGTTACGATGCGGGGTGGTTACATCGGATCAGTTGATGTCATTTGGCATCTATCCTACCTCTCTGCCCTTGTTCGAGCTTCATTCAGTTGTCTGTGAGTGTTCCTTCTGTATGGCGAAATTCACGGTAATCGATGAGTTGCTCGCCGCCATTATTAGGATATTTATCCACAATGTCCGACTCCATGCCATACCCTTTTCGCTACAATTACGCAATGGCTTCAAAAAAAAAGGGGTAACATCACCGTCAGCAGGGGTGACTGCGATGGTCCAAAGAGACGCGGCGCACTCGAAATGGAAGAGGTCGTGATGTAAAAGAAAGCGTTTATGAAAACTGATTTTCCTTTTTGTTTCTTTGGTTATTAATGAGTGGAATGGTAGAAGAAGTAAGGTACTGGGTTGCCTTTAATGAATTAATTGTATAAATCGTTGCGTTACCAACATGTTTTCAAATGGTTGTAGGGAAATGGCACGTTTCCGGTTATGGGCTCCAATTCAAACTATCGTCTACTCAGTCCCCTGTACAAGTCATAACAGTTGTAATGGGAATTTTCGAAGACTGTTGATAAAAAGGAAGCCCACGCCCTAACTTGTAGCGAATTTCTTTGGTAGCAGATATCTTTCATAGCGCTCAGTCCGGAACCGCGCGACTGCTACGGTCGCAGGTTCGAATCCTGCCTCGGGCATGGATGTGTGTGATGTCCGTAGGTTAGTTAGGTTTAAGTAGTTCTAAGTTCCAGGGGACTGAAGACCACAGATGTTAAGTCCCATAGTGCTCAGAGCCATTTGAACCACTTTTTTATCTTTCATAAAAGCTGCCTTAGCACACTGTCAAAAGATGTGATCAAAGGACTGTGATTGAAGTTCATTTACAATGGAATGATGGAAATGGTAATCCTCTTCCATTTGCAACCAGCCGAGAATTGCTCGGCCCCGCAACTACGTCGCCAGGCTGTGAGAGGCGAGGCAGGAACGTTCAACTTCTGCAACTTCCGCCAAGTCGAAGTTTATTCTCTCTCTCTCTGTCCGCTCCAGCCGCGTGCAGACCACTGGGGTGGGAGCAGGAGCCTGCAGGGCGCCAGCGTCGCCGCTGTCGGGAGCGGCTGTGCGCGGTCGTCGCAGGGGACGGCCGCAAGCCGCCGGCCACGCCACGCGGCAAGTGTTTGGCTGGGTGCGGGCGCGTCCGCTCTGGCTTTGGCTCTCGTCATCACTCTCAGATGAGAAGTTCTACGGCTCCGTCAAAGTGTTCTGTTGGGAGCGTATGCGTAGACGATGGTAGTTCTCTTTACCGGTATGTTAGACACGTCGCATACTTATCGGTCGATACCTCATTTGGATCGCTTTATTTGTGCATCCGATCAGAGTCTTACTAGATTCCCCTACAAACCGACAAATGTGAACCGTCTAGAAACTGAGTGAAGATAAGTAATGGGCCTCAAACGTACTGAACATTTTTGTTTCACATAGTTGTTCTGTCTGTTACTTAAAAATAAATAGTATTTAAAGCAACATAGAAATTCTCAGTAATTATTCAGGTTTTATTCGAAAATTGTTGATTTGTAACGTGAAACAAGTTACCTTGTAGTGCAAATAAAAAACAATACATATACATCATATAGCGCGCGGAAACGCAATTTCTTGAAAGAAAGTTAAAATTTTTTGAAAAAAGGAAAGCAAAAACAAATCAACCAGCTCTTCAGTACTTCGTCGAGCTTGTGTAAGACATGTTTTTGTTATCCATAAACAGCTTTCGCACTTATCAGTATTAAAAAGTAACACCTGCCTTTGATCATGATGAACTTTCTATTTGGTACAAAGAAAGCAATAATAATATAGATTTTTTTATGGTTGTTCTTGTAAACTCCACTTGAATCAAAACTAATTGCTTTGGTTACACAAAAGCGCTGAAGCTACGCTATCAACAAATATTTATTATGTATAAAATGCAATTTATATTATGTAGGGGTTA
Organism: Schistocerca americana; assembly: GCF_021461395.2. Classification (NCBI taxonomy): domain Eukaryota; kingdom Metazoa; phylum Arthropoda; class Insecta; order Orthoptera; family Acrididae; genus Schistocerca; species Schistocerca americana. The sequence goes on from NC_060122.1 coordinate 425,708,164, forward strand.
TAGAAAACATAATGGACTAAGACTGGACGATGTGCGGTTCTAAGTATGTGCAAATCAAACAAAAAACAAAGAAGTATTTATCTCTCTCACATTCATTTATGTTCTATTCCCTACCAGTACTACCGATAACCCTGACATTTACTACGTTATTTATGTATTATGCCAAAGCTACCGAACCGTAGTTTTGGTTGAGCACAACTCTAGTTCTTAGGCTCCGCCTGTTCTTCGCTTTGCTCACAGATCGTTTTATTTTGATATCATTTTTTCTAATAAGAATGCTGATGTGGCCGTGTTTTGCAGCAACTATTTGTTTCATAAATGTATAAGCTTTTTTAACGCAGTTCTGATTTTACATGTGATATGGATTTGAAGCTGTGCCCATCATTAAAAATAATGAACTGTTTCGAATGTACGTGTGTCGCATGTAAATCAAAACTGTGTTAGAGTGAACATCTTATCTGCACATAAGGAATCTTAAGAAAGAAAAAATGAGCAAGTAAGAATATGACTAGTGGCTAGGAGGAACCGGGTATGTGGAAGTGTGAAATGCTCATTGTCCCGAAAAAGAATTAAAGTAAATTAGTATAGGGTTTAACTTCCTGGCGATGACGAGGTTATTAGTGACTGGCACAAGCTCAGAGTGGGGGAAGTTCAAAATGGCTCTGAGCACTATGGGACTTAACTACTGAGGTCATCAGTCCCCTAGAACTTAGAACTACTTAAACCAAACTAACTTAAGGACATCACACACATCCATGCCCGAGGCAGGATTCGGACCTGCGACCGTAGCGGTCGCACGGTTCTAGACTGTAGCGCCTAGAACCGCTCGGCCACTCCGGCCGGCTGTGGGGGAAGTATTGGGAACAAAATATGCCCTGTCCTTTTCAAAGCAACCATCCCAGTGCCTGCTTAAATGATTTAGAGCAACGAGGAAATTAAAAAAAAAATTGTATTTGCAGCATTAAAGCTGATATTCATCTGGACTAGGCCAACACTTGTTCTCGATTGACTAGAACTGTATATTAGGTTAAACCACGTTGTACGATTTTATTACATTACTTCAGTATTTTGTCAAAGAAGTTTTGCGTACTCTGAAAGAGACATGCGTAAGGCGGCAAGCCGTCGGAATTCGCCGTCACCACGAGTTGGGTATACAAATGACTTTACCGTACCTTTTTGTAATCGAAAGAACGCGAGGTATGAGCGCTGGAAAAACCCGTTTTTATGCGCGGCGCTTTGGAACATAGGTGCACATGCTCCCGCATGCATACCGATAAATGGGTGGTACTGCGTGTGTAAAGAGTTCTCTCAAACCTGTGTGTGGCAACGCAAAGCTGTCTGACAGTGCCAGTCTGGCAAAAAAAATGGTTCAAATGGCTCTGAGCACTATGGGACTTAACTGCTGAGGTCATCAGTCCCCTAGAACTTAGAACTACTTAAACCTAACTAACCTAAGGATATCACACACATCCATGCCCGAGGCAGGATTCGAACCTGCGACCGTAGCGGTCATGCGGTTCCTGACTGCAGCGCCTAGATCCGCACGGCCACTGCGGCCGGCCGCCAGTCTGGCAGATTGGTCCGTTGGTGCCCACAAACCGCTGGCCGTGTCAAGAGACGTAGACAGCACGGGGAGCGCGCCGCCTGCTGTGTGCGAAGTGGTCTAGTGCGCGCCGCGGCAGCGGGCATGCAACAAGTGACCGCAGGGTTAACTGGCCTCATCGCATCGGCAGTCCTGACCACGCTCCGGCCGGCGCACGCCGCCTCCACCTACTGCGCCGTCGCTGCGGGCCGCCTCTCACAAAGTTCACTGCTACACGCTGTCTCTTTTATTCCACATTCGTCACAAATTAAGTGATGGACGAAGCGAGGAGGACGTAAGAAGCGTATTAGCACAAGCAAAGAGGCCTGCCCAACAGAGGTCTCGTATTTTCAAACATAGGTCGTAATTTGACGGCTAAATTTCTGACAATAATATGTTGGGAGCTCAGCGTTGTACGGTACTAAATTATGGACTGTGGAAAAAATCAAATGGCTCTAAGCACTATGAGAGTTAACATCTGAGGTCATCAGAACTAATTAACCCTAACTAACCTAAGGACATCACACACATCCATGCCCGATGCAGGATTCGAACCTGCGACCGTAGCGGTCACGCGGTTCCGGACTGAAGTGCCTATAACCGCTCGGCCACAGCGGCCAGCGTGGGAAGATCGGGAAGGACGAGAATGGAGGCGTTTAACACGTGGTGCTTACAGCACGCTAATTGTTCGGGAACTACTGCACCTTCGCAGCCCGACGGAAACAAGAGCCAGTGTTCATCACAGCAAACGTCCTGAGTAATCCCTCCTCTCTATTGCTACAGATTGTGCGCAACTATCCGAATTTGTACTTTGAATGCAGAGCGTCCGCGGGGCCACACCTGTCGTCTGCCGCATCAAGGCAGACCACAAAAGCTGTAATTGTCCACAAGCCTGGTGTCATCTACTGATGTAAAAGCAGAGAAGTAGCGCGTTGGTCGTAGAGCTGTCTTGATGTGAGGCTGAAAGAAAATCACTAGTGAGTGGGCTAAAGCTCTCAATGTTATTAGCTGAAAAGTCAAATTTGGTTTAAATTGAAAGAATTAGTGTTTAGTGTAATTTTATTTAAAGAAGGTGACATTTTTATACAGAATTTTTTTTTTTCAAAAATGCGGGTTCTTTCATTACTGTTCCACCCATGAAATTGCACCACAATGGAGGGCTGAGGCTATGCCTATGGTACGCATCGTAAGGGAAGAAAGTACAATTTAATCAGCATTATTCATGAACGTAACAAATACTTTGTTCGCAGACAAGGCAATTTGTAAAAGAGATTCGCGTGTTTTACATTATTAGTTTGATGACGCGCAGGCAGCAGCTTGGAAGTTTTTTTGGTCTTTTTTATAATCTAGACCATGACTGCGGCAGGTTGAAGTAAATCAATTGAAAATACATTAAAAACCGTTTGCAGTAACTTAACACTATGTGTCCACTCAGTAATAACACTGGCATTCCATCTATGCTATCCTGTCGGTGAGAAGAAAACACAAAGACGGAATCCTTTCTCTGATCAAAAAAAAAAAAAAAAAATTGCTCTTTTCCGCTGTTTGCTCGAAAGACGGCCTCATCAAAATTTGAGGCCGCATATTCAAATGCACTATTATCTATGCCACTGTATTTGCACTGAAATACCTTATCATGACGAAGAAAAAATTATTATTGAAAAAGGTTGAGATGAGCATATAGCAGAAATTTCATATCCTTTCTTGCTCCATATTTATTTGTTATACTTAAAGTGCACAAATCGTAAACAACTTACAACCGATATAATTAAAGTTTGATTATAATGTCACACGTTGTACATGTCAAAGAGTTAATATTATTAATACTTGTTCATGAAACTTTACATAATTCGCTTAACGTAATAAATAGCTCGCTATTTACGCATTCTACTCCGCATTGCTCACAGAGTTGCGGTACTTTGATATTTAAGTGAGGTGTTACATGTGGCCTCCACCAGTCGACTCCTGTTCTGGTCAGCCCCAAACACTTCGCTCGGGTCTTACTGCCCGGTTGCATCGTCGAAGTGCTTCGTCTGCATTACACAACACATGCCAATTTAGGAAAGAAAACTGTTAGTTAAAAGAATCAGAATAACGAGTGTGGTCGCTGCTATGACTGTCAGTCAAACCGGCATTAGATATAAAGTAATGTCAATAAATGAAAGAATGTGTCTCTCATTTCATGTCTTACGCCGCGGGTTAAAATTATGCCAGTTGACTCCAGTATATAAGAAGGGTAAAAGATCGGACCCGCAACATTACACACGAAAATCTCTAACTTCAGTTTACTGCAGAATCCTTGAACACGTTCTCAGTTCGAATAAATAAACTTCCTGGAGACTGAGAAGCTTATGTCTACGAATCAGGAAGCATTTTAGGAAGCATTGCCCGTGCGAAACTCTGTTTACCATTTTCTCACATAATATACTGCGAAACATGGGTGAAGGGCAACAGGCAGATTCCAGATTTCTAATCTTCGGAAAGCATTTGCCGCGGTGACCCATTAGAGGCTGTTAACGACGGTACGAGCATTTGGAATAAGTTCACAGACATGTGAGTGGCTCGAAGACTTCTTAAGTAATGGAACCCAGTATGTTGTTAAAGACGGCGAGTGTTCATCGGAGACAAGGGTTTCATCAGGAGTGCTGCAGGGAACACAGGACCGCTGTTGTTCCCTCTCTCTTTCTCTCTCTCTTGCTGACGATGCTGCGGTGTACTGTAAGGTGTCGAACTTGAGTAACTGTTGGCAGATACAAGAAAACTTGACAACTTAACGAAATTTCTAATTGGCATGATGAACCGCAGCTAGCTGTGAATATGGAAAAATGTCAGATAATGCGGATGTGCAGGAAGAACAAAACTGTAATGCTCGGATATAGTATTAGTAGTGTCATGCTTGACACGGTCAAGTCGTTTAAATATTTGGGCTTAACGTTACAAAAGCGATATAAAAAGGAACAAAGATGTGAGGACAGTGGTAGGGAAGGCGAATGGTCGACTTCGGTTTATTGGGAGAATTTTGGGAAAGAGTGGTTTCACCTGTAGAACAGTTCACATATAGAGGAAGGAAATCGGCCGTGCCCTTTCAAAGGAACCAACCCGTCATTTGCCTGGAACGACTTTGGGAAATCACGGAAAACCTAAATCAGGAGCCGGACGCGGGTTTGAACCGTCAGCCTCCCGAATGCGAATCCAGTATGCTAACCACTGCGCCCTCCCGCTCGGTGAATATTTAGAAAGCCGGCATTTGAAGCTGACTGCCGCACGGTTCCACAGCCGCCAGCATACATTACGCGTAAGGACCACGAGGATAAAATTATAGAAATTAGGGCTCATACAGAAATATATAGATTTTCCCTCTGTTTATTTGCGAGTGTAACGGGAAAGGAAACGACTAGTCGTGGTACAGGTTACCCTCCACCACGCACTGCGGAGTATCCATGTAGACCTTCTCACAATCGGCGAAAACTGGCACGTGCGGAAGACACAGACGAAAAGAAAGGACAGGATGACAGGACATGCGTTGTGACACCAGGGAATAACTTCCATAGTAGTAGAGGGAGCTGTAGAGATGATAGGGGAAAACAGAGACTGAAATACAACCGACAAAAAAATTAGGACACAGGGTGGAAGTGCTACTCTGAGTTGGAGAGTTTGGCACAAGAGAGAAGATCGTGGCGGGCCGCACCAAACCAGTCAGAAGACTGACGAATCAAAAATGTGTGGTTGTGGTATGCTGATGCCCAAAAAGTAACTACCAAGCTGTACCGTTATGCTTGGATGTCATTTCAGACAGACTGCACGTGCCTCGTCTGTGACATTTCTAAAGATATTTTCTATACTGCTTTTTCTCTGTTCTTGTGAAATCAACCAAACCGAAACCGGAAACGGCTCGCCAGTTTTATCGTGTGATGCCCAACGTAAAATACTAAACGCGCACGCACAGTAATACGGCACTGGACACGTATTCTTGAGGTCAGCGGTTCAAATCCCCGTCTGGCCATTCAGATTTATGTTTTCCTGCCGGAATGTTTGTTTGGATCTAAGCGGACCCACTCAGTGTCGAGCACAGGTTCTCACTCAGGTCCAGTGAGTTTCATAGTATTCATACTGTAGAAATCGTGTTGGCAGCGTAAGTCTCCGTATTCGACGGTTGTTGCCTATGTTGCTTACGCGTTACTTCTACCGCACACCTGTATTTCCAACCCTCACGCGAGGGATTGGATACTCAACAGATAAGCTATAGGGTTGACGCCCACTCACCTTCCTTTTTTTCTTTGTAGATCTCGCCGCTTCCCCACAATTCGAATGTTGTACTATTGATTTTTTAGTCCAAAGTGTTTTCATAGTCTGTAGCCAAATTTCGAAGTACCTTCTCCTTGACTCCTCAGAATTCCACCGAATTGACATTTCTGCTTTATTATCTGCAATACCTCATACAAAACGTTTGATGTTTTTTACTGTGAGAGATGCGGCCTAAGATGTTATCAAACTATAGTTATTGTTAAAAGCTTTGATTGCTGATAATCCTCCGGCCATCGGAGGAGATTGCCCTATCTGAACAACATGTACCGTTTACTTCGGGAAGGAGCAACAGAAAGAAAGCGAATTTGCATTCGCTTGTACGTCGAATTGGAAACTGATTTCTGTTAGGTCGGTTATTTCATTCTTCCAAAGAATCAACAAAATTGGGTACAAGTTAAAAGTTAGTTTGCATAACGGTGAACAGTTTCTAGGCAGTGGGAGGCACAGAACAGTTCATCTGCTGACGAATACCTTGACTTTACAGGTACGGGTTTAGGTGTACTTTCACATTATAACAAAGTCAGGAATATAGTTCACCACGAATATGAGTGTATACTACGATCAGACTTTAGAACTGAACGTTGCTTGGCTCACTACACATAACAGTTCAAGTTACTGATATTGTCTCATCGCGTAGTACACTGTGTTTTGCTAAATTTCCACATGCGGATATCACTCCCGATCGCCGTTAGATCCGTAACTAGAAGCTTTAGCTCGTTCAAATTGGTAAGAGACAGGTGTAATAAACCATGTTTTCCAGATGGGCTGGCTCTCTCATAGCACTTGTATTGGGGAGGACAGCCTGTGTCCATCCGGATTAAGGAGTCAACTTACAGATCAGCACGTAATAGAACACGTATTTATGAACAGACAGGACAATAAATATTCGCCATTGGATTAATTCACCGTTGAAAGTTTAATTGTTGTCACGTAATTGTTCCTGGTTCAAAAATGGTTCAAATGGCTCTGAGCACTATGGGACTTAATATCTGAGGTCATCAGTCCCCTACAACTTAGAACTACTTAAACCTAACTAACCTAAGGACATCACACACATCCATGCAGGAGGCAGGATTCGAACCTGCGACTGTAGCGGTTCCAGACTGAAGCGCATAGAACCGCTCGGCCACACCCGCCGGCTAATTGTTCCTGGTAAATGTTATATTCTGCCCACTAGCTAAATTGTTCATTTGAATGTTATAAAAGAGCGTTTTTGATTTTTGTCAGCAAAAAATGAACTGCATTCAAATTCTCGGTTAAAAGTAAAGATACATATCTGACTAAAAAACGAGTTTTTGCTTGAATTGTTAAAGAAAAAAGAACACAACAACTTTTATACTCAAGCTTATTATTTGCCTGCCATTTCTATGAAACAATAAAAAAAGACGATTACTGTATGAGTGTAGATTAATAACTCAACAGCTGACTCATAGTGTACATTAAAAAGAGAAATTAGTTGAATTTGCTGATTGTGTACGCATAGTATGCCTTACGAACGGCCAAGTTGTCACCCTGTCGCACTGACGTTTCGTAATACTCAAATAACGGTACAATATTACAAGACAACGTGACTTTCAAACGATTAAAAAAGAACTAGACTCAGTACAACAGTACTGTTGAATTTCTTGTAATATTCAAACCCAGATTACTTTTCGAGAAAAGCAGTGAATGGTGGACGAACTAAGTTTTCTTTTATTTACGTACTTTGATACTGTGATTCTAGGTATCTTGAAATCTATTACGCGAAAGTCTGAGGTGGTCGTAGAATTGTTGAACTTTAGTCCGATATCTACTTTTATTTTTGGAAATAATAACACTAACAAACCGAAAACAGATTATTTCAGAAACAGATTATTTTGAGCGGTTTTAACAGTGAACCTGGAGATGAAAACCGATTGTTTCAGCGATAAGCGCCATCCCTAGCTGCTAGTACCACGTGCGGCTGAGCAACGCTGTGGCTTTGTTAACGTAGGTGGCGAGTCATTACACGAATTGCTGAATTACGAGGAGAAAGCAGCGACGGCGTTGGCGCGGGGCCGGCGCGGCGGCGCGTAGCGGCTAGCGGTCAGTGTCCGCGGCCGGCGGCAACCTGCGACCCGCAGCAGCGGGACCCCGCGCCGGGTCAATAGGGTCCGGAGGCGGCGCTCAACTGTGTGTGGAATGCCGCCGCCCCCGCCCCCGCCGCCGCCGCCGCCGCCGCCGCCGCTCTCCCACGCCGAATTGCCGGCGCGCGTGGGCGGCGGACGCGGCACCGGCGGCACTTAGCGCTGTTATTTATAGAACAAAAGCACGCGTCGCCGTTCCGACCGACGCAAAGAGACGCGTGTCAGTCTCGGCGGCACTCGACGAGTCTTCGTCCCCGAGACTGCAGCAGCGTCGACGCGATGACGAAGGTGGCGTAGCGGCAGTATTATCGCAGCGTCCGAGGACAGTGGACTCGTGTCTCGGAGGATCCGGGCTCAAAAACTGCTTTGCCCGTCACAAGCCGCAGTGGCGGCAGCTGGAAGATCTAGAGATGGTGACTGTCGTGACAGCGGTGGGTCCCTCCTCATTTTGACTACTCAAGTTGTAGTAAGATGAACAATTCTTCAGCGAAATCAGTTTTTCTCACAAAATGTAGTACACCTCATAGTCCGTGTCGGTTTCGTTTGTGGACGTGGTGAAATGCCCTCGTCGCTTGCGCCCCAGGGAGCCTCCACGTGTGTTCCGTCCCTGTGTCATCATATACTCAACACTTTTTTCCCTGCAAGCCTTTATTTTCTCACGCCATTTCGGAGAAAATCCAACTTAGCGACCCTTCTTATTACCTCCCACACTGACACTGTGTGACGCGGGGCCGGTGGGTTCTCCCGCCGTAGTTATTTGTCCCACAGCGTCCCTAGCCGGATGGTGGGCGGACATGTAATCCGCGATTCAGAGCAGGACGAGGAAAGTCCGCTGATCACCCTACACCAGTTCCTGGACATGTCTTAAGATAGAAGAGTGCGTATACATTGGGTTGATGCATAAGTTCGTACTGAGCGAGGTGGCGTGGTGGTTAGCAGACTGGGCTCGCATTCGGGAGGACGACGGTTCAAACCCGCATCTCGCCATCTTCATTTTTCAGTGATTTTCCGTGCCAGAATAGTTCCTTTGAAAGGGCGTGGCCCACTTCCTTCCCTATCCTTCCTAAATCCGATGGGACCGATGGCCTCGCTTTTTGGCCCTCCCCGAAACAACCAACCAGTGTTTTTCAGTAAGTCTCATAAAGATAACAGATGCACATAACAGACACTTTTTCACTATTCACAACAGTCTGCCAACGCTGCCCAAGTCTGTAGAAATCGCTTGGTTTTTAGGCGAGAGAACTCGTTGAGCCCATGTGCGGAGCGCATTTCCCTCTGGAAAGGAAATTTCATTAACGCTGTTAGACAGAGAGCGGAAAAGGTGAAAATGTCAGGGCGCGAGATCAGGTGAATAAGGCGGGTGCGGAGTGACTTCTCAACTGCTGTATAGTGTTTTTTGTCAGTGTAGCAGTATGCGTGCCGCCGTTCGATGAACCCTCTGCCAGGCACTTGAATGTGATTTGCAGAGTATCCATGTAGATGTAGATGTTATCGTGCAGTAGCATCACTGTACGCAGTCTTTCCTGTCGTTATTCTTGGATTGCCTCTGCAAGACGTCTCAACTGATGGTTACGTCTCAGGAACGTAATTTGCAGTACACCAGGTCGTAGCTGTTCCACCAGATGCATATATAGCCACCCGCTCATTTTTGTGATTTTGGCTAACAGCATGCACTACCCACACAACCGATGTTTGAAGATTTCCCACTGTATGCACACGTCGCACGATGGTGGAAAGTCCGCAGCCCGTGGTCGTGCGGTAGCGTTCTCGCTTCCCACGCCCGGGTTCTCGGGTTCGATTCCCGGCGGGTCAGGGATTTTCTCTGCCTCGTGATGACTGGGTGTTCTGTGGTGTCCTTAGGTTAGGTTTAAGTAGTCCTAAGTTCTAGGGGACTGATGACCAAAGATGTTAAGTCCCATAGTGCTCAGAGCCTCAGAGAGATGGTGGAATGATCACAGTTCATTACATTTGCCAGTTCCCGAGTACATTGAGTTGGATCATTGTCATTAAAGCATTTAAACGATCTTCATGAAACCCCGAAGGTCTTTCTGAACGTGGAGAGTCGCAAATGTCAGAACGATCCTTCTTAAAACGAGAAAGTCATTTTCTTGCCATGCTCTTTCCAGTGGCATTATCCCCATACACGGCGCAAATGTTTCTGGCTGCCTGGTTGTGAACAGGTGAACGCGGCTCAGTAAGCACCTGGTGTAAAGTGCCACGTAAGCAGGCTGCGCCTTTGCACGCACGCAGCGGTCAAGCGGCGGCGGGCGCGTGTACGCGCACACGTGTGGGGCCGGGCCCAGCCCACGTGGCGGCGCGAGCTGTCCATTAGCAGAGCAAACAGCGGCCATTCCGTGTAGAGATGGGCAAAACTGTTCTTTTCAGAGATTGGATCAGAACTGTTCACTCCCTGAAATGAATTAGCTCTTTTTCATGACTCACCACTCATTTACAATAGAAAATAAATGGAAGGCACATTGTCCTTTAAACTTGGTTTATTCCAGTACTACACCTGTATTTTGATCTTATTTGATCCTATTTTTAAGTAACACAGATAATGAGTAAGAATTTTGTATTGTTTATTGAAATTTCCACGATATGACAAAGTTTTTGATTATTGATTTGTTTTGCACTATCGTGGTTTTTTGGGTGATCGGAAAATGTTGTAACTTGAGATTTACATTAACAACATATTTGGCTATAATGTATTAAAATTTCATTAACCTCATACAAATTCATTGCAAGCCATATATTTTTAAAGTGAACGTTTCCTTCCGAAGACGCCTAAAATCGCAAAATCCGTACCAGAATAAGAAAAAAAATATATATAAATTTGACTGTAAAACGAAAGTGCTGCATATAGCCTTACGCAGAATAAAACAAGGAAAATATTGGTGTATCACATTTTGCGATACGTTTATCGGTTCGCTCGTAATTAAAGCGTAAATTCGAGTGTCCATAATAAAAATCCCATAGTAAGAGGAGTCATCAGGAACCTAATCTAATCAGTTTAAACAAATAAAAATAAAATAAAAACAATTGATGTATACATAACATAATAATGTAATATACATAGCGGTATTACTACGAAGAACAATATCCAGTAGGGACGAACTCCGATGCAGAGGCGCTGAGTCGAGCGGGTCGAGCCGCGAGCTGTATTACTGCGTGAGCTGAGACCGCAGAGACCAGAGTGACACCTGAGTCGCTTTGCTCAACGCTCTGGCTAGAGTCGAGACGGTGGGGTGAGCGTTGAGCGGGTGAGTTCCGAGGGTGGGGGGAGCGGTGAACTCACCCGCTCCGAAACAAATCATCTGTTCTCTTGCGAGCAGGTTGTTGCAAGTAGTTCCTATGTTATTCGCTAGGTGGCTCTCTGTCCTGTTGCTCGCATCAACTGCCCAGAGGGCAGGACGTGCGACTGAAACGATCGCCGACAGAGTGCGATGCGAAGTTAAGCTGCGCCAGACACTGCGCGCGGCAGACGACGCACATGGACGGCACGGCATATGTGAAACACAAAATCCAATGGGGCACTGCACAATGCAGGCAGCCAAGGTAGAAGCAGGGCAGAGGCCGGCGCTGGCTGTGTTGTGTGGCGTCCAGTGTGCTCTGACCAGCAAAGGCCCCGCTGATATGCTCCGTCTCTCTCTCTCTCTCTCTCTCTCTCTCTCTCTCTCTCTCTCTCTGCTGTGAGAAACGTTTGGAGCTACCGTTCTTTTTTTCTGAATCACTGATTGTTCACTCCTTTGAAAGATTCAACTCTATGAATTAGTTCAAGAGCGCATCCCCCATCTCTAATTCCGTGGCCACACAGCCGCCGTGTTTGGCTGACTGGACTTGCTGCGCCGCGGAGCCAGGACGTGTGCAGCGGGACTTCCGTCACGTGACGGCCGCTACGCACTCCACTGCGTATGGCGAAAGAAGCGTCCTGACTCTTAAAGTGTGCTTTAGCACGGCTGCGACGCCAGTCTGCTACAAACCACGCGATTTTGTATACGTCTCTACCGCAATGCCTCACTTTTGCCACAGTTGTATAAATAAATACTGGTTTTCATTTACGTTGCTTCCACAGCACCGCAGCCTTCCGTGCTTCGCAATTTAAAAATCGCAACAACGATGCCAGCTTTCAGCGCTCTTTTTTTGCCGTGCGAAGTGTAGTCCCGGTACGAAGTGTAGCTGAGAGGGTACTAACGATTCAGCTACACGGCACTCCAATTGGAACAACACAATATGTGGGCGAACACTAACTCTTTAGGGATAACCGAAGTTTCGCACGTCCAGTGATAACCAAACCATTCTACTTAGCACCACAAAACGCTTACTACCGAAAGTACAATCGTATCGGACATCAAGGGAAATTTGTGACAGGATTGAGGATTTCTTGGCAGGGACGATGCAGTGTGTTATGTAGGATGGACAGCCATCGAAAGATGTACTGGGAAAATAACTTCGAGCGTGTTCTAGGGAAGTGTGTTACATCCCTTACTATTAATATTATAAATTAATGGCCAGCAGGTAATATTATAATAACGTTAGACTTTCTTCATACGAGATCATGATCTATAATTAATTAATCTCTGAAGAAAGCTACTTAAAATTGTTAGATCTCGACACGTTTTCTGTATTTGTAAGGGTTGGCAACTTGCTTTAAATTTTCAGAAATGTAGAACTGTACACTAAACTAAAAATACTTCCTTCGAGTACAGTATCACTGAGTCACATTTGGAATCAGCCATCTCGTACAAGTACTTGGGCGTAGCAATTAGAGTATGAGATGGAACGATCGCAAAGTCTTGTTCGTACATGTAGCAGGTGGCAGACTTAGTTTCGCAGGCAGAATGCTAGGAAGAAGCTGTCTATAGAAGGCGACCGCTTTCAGAACACTCGTACCGCTCATCGTAGAACTAAGTGTGGGGCCCGAGGCCAAATGGGACTGACAGGGGATATTGACGTATACATAGAAGAGCTTAACCATTGCTGAGAAGCGTCACAGAAGTGATGAAAAACGAACTGCCAGACGGTCGAAGGCAGGCATCAACTATCCCATGAAAGACCACTTATTAAGTTCCAAGAGATGGTACTGAGGAACCAAGGGATATCGTACAGTCCTTCTACTAATCATTAACTTATGGATCGCCAAAACAAGATTAGCCGTTACACTACATGCAGTGCGCTAGAGGAATTTAAGCAGTTCTTCTTTCTACGCTGCATGTACGAGTGAAACAAGAAGAAACCCTAATATGAGATACCATTTAAATTACCATCTCAATGCACGGCCAGTAAATACTTTTAACTGCTCTAGTGCATATTTTGTGAATATTGCGTCGCTTCAGTCAGCGACCAGCCTATTTCACTTTCCATCTTCGTCGTCTGTGTGACCTAAGGAACTGTAAAACAGACGTACAAATTTTAAAGGAGTTCTGTGAATACTCAACACAACTCTGCCAAATCGTTACACACATTTTTGTACTTAAAACTGTAGTGAGCCTTATGGTATTTTTGTCACCCTCATCGTTAACACAGCATCAGTCGAGTGGCTCCCAGTGTACACGTCTAAAGACTTTCTGTAGAATAGTTTACGTAATATGGAATCTGTTTCCTGACTCCTATTAGAGTCCTATATTTCGCAACGTCATTTTAACGGAAGCTGTAGGTAGCACCAATGTATATAGTTGGATTGACGTAAATGTTCATTATTCTAACATGCTTTGGTTTTAGGGCTTGAAAGACATCGATTGCAACGTTGTATGAGAGGCAAGTCACAACATAAGCCGAACAAGGGTGAGGAAAAATCGACTGTCGTCTTGCTGGAAATATATCGATTCTTTTCCTGGCCTTATGTCGTGTGTTCATGGGGTCGGAATATTAATCTGATTTTGGCAGTGTTAGTAATAGAGGCTGGCCGGATACCCTTCCTGTCGCCACCTCTTCCCCTGCAAACGGAAATAGTGCACGCCGTCTGTCTGCGTCTAGTGTCATCGAGAGTGAAAGTGAGGGACCGTTTTTGTTAGTTTGCGAATCGTGTGTGGGAATCCGCCTAAAAACCACATCCAGGCCAGCCGGCACATCGGCCTCGTCGTTCGTCGTTAATCCTCCGAGCGGATTCGATCTGGGGCCAGCGCGCCTCCCCGCCTCCCTGGTCTGTTTAAATTTATCTATATTCGCTAAAAAGTCATTACAGACAGTCCATAGCAGAAGAAGCATTAAGACAAAAATATAGTGAACGTTCCCTCCACTAGTAAATCTACTCGTATATGGGAATCGAAGCATGCTCATAAAAACCGACAGCAGGATATGACGTTAGGTTTCTTCCTCTTGTGTTTTTTCTTTGCTCAAAGTGCGAACTATCAATCGTTACATTGGTTTGTAAATAATATGTTGGGCAGCCAGTCTTCGTTTCCTCATGCGTTTCAAATTAGTAACTTGCAAGGCATATAGAAAATAAGCTTTCTGCAGGTACTAAAGGCGAAGTGAAACCTGTGAATATAACTGAAAAAGTTTGGTTAGTTAACTATGCTTCATCAGGAGGGCCCTTTCTTCGAAAGACACTACTGTTAAAGAGGTAGCACTTTCTCTTTCGAAAATCTAAATATGGTTACTGGTAAAGTTCCGTAAAATGTTTTAACACAAAATACGCGGTCAGCTACAGAGGTCCATCACACTCCCAGCATGCACTCGAATCAGCCCACAGATCGAAACTGTTGGCTTTGCGGCCTGGTTACGACACAGCGCTCGTACCCAACTTAAGGAGGTTCAGCTACTTGCAGCAATAATGAACGGGGCATCCAAAGCTCCCTTAATTCAAGCACGTGACTCCAGAATTGTTCCTTTGTTTCCGCTGGTGTTAAAACAGTTGCTCAAGTCGACAATTTTATATTCTTAGGACTTGAGGGTAGATGGAAAGCTCTCTTCAAAGGGTCTCGCTCAAGATCTCGCGCAGACACTCAACGCTGCTATCTTCACTGTAAGTGATGACCACTGCCTCTGATATTGACATACTAAGTTTTGTCTACTTTGCTTGCTTTCACTCGGTTTTCTCCTATGGTGTCGTTCTTTGGAGCAACTCTGTGCTCTCACTAAGAACATTCGAAGCCCTGAAACGGCCACACTGACCTGCGTTGGCAGTTCGCGAAGTTTATTTATTTATTTTAATTTTAAATTTAGTGGTTTTCAGGTTGCGCCTATTCAGCCATCTCAGTAACAGAATGTCAATTACGACGTTGTGAGCAACACCCAGTCTCCGACTGTAGGAAATCTTCGACTCGGCTGGAAATCGAAACCAGGCCCCTGCGCTCAACAATCCGCCGCACTGGTCGCGCAGCCCCCGAGGCGGACTTCCGTGAATTTCGTTTAGGTAGTCGTCCAGGTGTCTCGGAAGTCTGTCAACTCTGGGGTCCCTGTACATGCAGGGAATTTAGCTGCCCCTACCTATGAGTTTCATGCAACCTGCAACGCCTTCAAATGCCACACGCACGATTTTCGTATACTCTCGCTCACTATACGCAAATGATTAGTTTTAAAGAAAACGAATAGGATCTTTTTGTAGGCTGTTTAGTGTCGGTAGTTAAATTTTGGATAAGGATACGTTTCCGCTGGAGGCCGCAGTTTTTGAGTTATTCAAGGAAAACATGCATAAGTCAATTGTGCATTTTTTGTGTAGGACTAAGAGTTTGCGTGTAGCGAGCGTGAGCATATGAAAATCTCACTCTTGGTTTTCGAAGACGTTGTGGGCTGCATAAAACACATAGGTAGGGGCAGCTGAATCACCGTGTACATCCCATCACAAGATATGTTGTTTACGTAGTTGCTCTTTCAGAAGAAGTTACGACACTCACTCAGTTAAGACTAGAAGGAAAAACGCCGCATACTTGGATGACACTTCTTTAACCAATATGCAGAAAGATGTGCAATATTCAGTACATTCTTCAAAAGGCTTCCAGCAGAACTGAAAAATATTGGCAAACCCCAGACACTTAAATTCAGGTTAACTGGTTTTCTTGTATCACACTCCTTTTATTCTGTATAGGACTGCATTGAAGTAGCTACTTTTCTCTGTATTTGTTATTTATTCTTATACTCCGTTATTTTCGTGTTTTGTTAATCCTTAATTCTTTATTTGCAATTTTTCTAATCAGCACGCTCTTTACTATGTACAGACAGGTTCTGTGAATAAGAAGCTTTGCCTCGCATGGTCCCACAGAACCTGATAAAACAATAAAAAGGCTGCTTTTATACTATAACTGATACCTGGCCCCGCCTGTAATACTCTCGCCAGCATGTGAAATCTGCCGCCAAGGACGGCAAGACGATTTCTCGGCTCCGCTTTCCAGTTGTACAGTCGTCAATGTTCCTTCTCTAGCGAGTGCGTAGTAAATCACGAGACCTCCGCCGTGCTCCATATGTAACAGCGGTCCGTCAGCACCACAGTGTGTGGTTACGCTGATGAAGGCGGGCGCACTGGTAACACACACTGGCGCTAATTCCGTCACGGAACGCGTCAGAACCTCGTTAGCCTGGTTCGCAATGCCACATTCAATGGTGGACGCGGATGCCCGTGCCAGCTTCCTGTCACCTAAGTGTCGCTGTTTCAGTGCGTCGCGCGCGCTCGTGTGTGTGTGTGTGTGTGTGTGTGTGAGAGAGAGAGAGAGAGAGAGAGAGAGAGAGAGAGAGAGAGAGAGAGAGGAGGAGGAGGAAGGGGGAGGGGAACTACCATATCGGGCCGAATAAAACCAGCACGCAATTTTGAGGGAGATGGTAGGCAGAAAATCAGTAGAGGAACTTTCATGTATAATTGTCCGTTTAAAAAAAAACTTTTCGCAGTATAATCACATTTTTTTATGTCTTAATGCAGATAATGACACGGAAGTACCACCCTTCTAACCACAGTCTTCACTGACATCCCTTTTACCCTTTTATCTTCGCTTCCGGTATTTATTTCATTCTAGTTTCGTCACTCTCTTCCCAAAGTACTCTTCATTTAACGAATAACTGCGAGTTTAAAATTCGCGTAATAACTGCTCTGAATTTCGAAGTCAGTTGATTTTCTTGCGACGTTACGTCTCACTGGTGACGACTAAATTTCACTGTGCCTAAAATAGCGAAACTGTGAGTCACTATCCAAATAAAATATCAACAACCGCAATCGGTTGCAGTACTACTTCGACTGCAACAATTAATTTACAAACACTAGCTTTTTTTTTCTTCCTCCACAGTCACATCACGCTTTATTCATTAGTCGCCAGAAATTGAAAAAAATCGAAAGCCGTAAGTCAAAACAGCATATTATCCGGTCTTTGAGATTTTGTTATACGTAGGCGATGTAGCAGCAAGTACTCTATTATTCAGCAAGAGCTAGCTGTGTAGTCGGCAGCTGTTTGAACCAGGTACAGTATTGCCACATAAAACGTGTTAGCGATAGATGTCTGTTGAGTAGCAGTCGTTTCTTTATGATGCTGCTTGGAAATGACACTGCGACAACAGTATGCGCCTGCGATCGCGACTCGGCGGAAAGCGTTCGAGGGGTGGGAGACCTCTCGTACCTCTTTGTTTAATTCTTAAACCGCCTTTCTATCTTCTTCTTCTTCTTCTTCTTCTTCTTCTTTCGATCAGTTTCCTTAAACCCTCTGTGCCTGCTTCGTTGGCGGGTCTCATATCGCGGCGCCTTCGATACAGCCCTGATCTTTTGGCGTCTTTATTTCAGTCTTTTATCATTCAGAATAGTTGCTCCAGATGATATCGATTCAGTGAATGTCCCCCATTGACTTTCGAACAATATATAGGATTTCCACGTCGGAGTTTACGTTCTTTTTTAACTGTACTTTGTATAGTTCACAGCTGTCTTTTTACTTTTAGAACAGCAAACATTACCCTGTTCAACAAGACAATACCTTTGTAATCTCTCCTCCTTTCCTACACCTATTTAACCGTTATCTGTCCTGATCGACTGGAAGTCTGCAGCACGTGCTACATGGAAATCAACGCTTTTACATTCTAAGATGATATGAAGATGTCATCCAGAATTTCCCTGAAAATACTTCAGGTTTCTCAGAAATTTCAACCAAGTATAGGGTTGTTAATTTTATTCATCGATTTTACACTAGCTTGACCTGATTGAACACACTGTCTTCTTATCTCAATGAGCATCTGGACGACAGTGAGAGAGAGTAGCTGAAATTAGTTCATTGTCTTCAAGAACTACAAAGGGAAGTGATGTACATATGCGTACTACCATCAATATGGATATAAATTTCGTTTAGCTCATGTGCTTAAACTGGGGTATTTCTCTTTTCCTCCATTATTTAACCGGACAACAATCACAGCTTTTCTCATACTTCCACTGAAGAAAGACGACGAGAAACACGACAAGAAAAAAGAAAAGGCATTCAGTGTTACTGCTGAAGATACTAATGAAACTGCAAATGAAACAAATTTTCGGGATTTTTCGTACTGAAAGGACAGAGAAAGAAATAAGCAGGACAGTGAAAATAGCCTGGAATGATATTGGTGGGAAATTTACCATCAAAAGAATTTCAGTGTGTTTGAGATTGGAAGTTTATGGTATTGTGACTTACCATATATAACTAACGGCAGTGAGGTATAAGATATAAAAGCGAAAACCGCTCAAAAGCTGAGCCGGCCGCGGTGGTCTCGCGGTTCTAGGCGCGCAGTCCGGAACCGCGCGACTGCTACGGTCGCAGGTTCGAATCCTGCCTCGGGCATGGGTGTGTGTGTGTGATGTCCTTAGGTTAGTTAGGTTTAAGTAGTTCTAAGTTCTAGGGGACTTATGACCTGAGATGTTAAGTCCCATAGTGCTCAGAGCCATCTGAACCATCAAAAGCTGAGCAACGCAGAGACGCGTGTTGATAATTACTAGGGAAGATAGAAAACCTAACAAATGTATCAGGAACAAACCAAATGGAATACGTAATTATATCTGAAATGAAGATGAAGTAGAGGAGGACGGAAGATACACTCAGCTCAATGCCGTCCGTTATGGCCGAGCGGTTCTAGGCGCTTCAGTCTGGAACCGCGCTGCTGCTACGGTCGCAGGTTCGCATCCTGCCACGAGCATCGATGTATGTGATGTCCCTAGTTTAGTTAGGTTTAAGTAGTTTTAAGTCTAGGGGACTTATGACTTCAAATGTGAAGTCCCATAGTGCTTAGAGCCATTTGAACCATTTGAACTCAGCTCAATGGATAGAATGTCAACAAAGATATTTACTGGATTCTCAGAGAGCGAGACGAAACCCTCATGGAAGGTGACTGGATAAATTTGGAAAACCGGAGAAGCAAGATGAATCGGTGTAGCCCAACACGGTAAGACACGGGAAAGTCTAGAGGAGGCATTTTTCGAACAATGGCTGTCAAACGGCTTCTTGATGAAGAGCGACAGTGATGATAAGGAGAAGGAGGAGGAGGAGGAAGAAGAAGAAGAAGAAGAAGAGGAAGAAACTATCCTACCACCACATTTGACTACCAATTCCAGTATCTGCTCGATGGTCGCTGGGTTTGGAAAGTGGCGGCAAACAAAGGAATTGCGCAGCTGGCTTCAAGCAACGAGAATGCAAGGTTTATTGGCTGGTGGAACCTCGTCGAGCCACCGGCGGCAGGAATGGCAGGAATCCAGGCAAGGCACTCCCTGCGCTGCAGTAAGCCGCAGCGGAGAGGGCGACACTCCACTCGGTTCACCCACCGACACCAAAACATACGAGTCTTCTCTAGCCTCTGTTAGATTCGTTTGAATCGAGAGCGGTAAGAAAGGCAGTGCAAAACAAAATTGCAAGTAGGAGCTGAATGTACTGGAATAGTCCAGTATGTCTTAGGCAGTTCCGGAAGATGGGGGGGTACTAAGAGAGGTTCTAGAGGGAGCTGACCTGTTCAGTGACTGAAATAGACAGCCTGAATCAGTTTGTTGTAAATCACTCTGACATCTTCTGAAACAATCGGTTGCACAGTCGAGTGGTTGTAACGTTTGTCGCTTGAGCGAGGGTACATCCGACGCGCTCGCCGACCTCTGGAGTCATCGTTGCTGCCCGTGGGTTCTCAGGCTTCCGTTTAGATTCCCATTACGTGATTGTGAGCGCGATGGAGTGTAGAGTGCGCGTGAGAATTTGTGATGCAGCTGTGATTTCGTGATAAGCACAAAAGCAAATGACTGATTCTTGTTTAATTTCATAAAACTATAATTCCGGATCCGTGCTTGAAATCGCTAGTTTTGCAGATCAACATTGACTATAAAGTCTTCGATTCTTTCTTACTAACTTCAATGTAAAGTAGTACTTTCTTGAGTATGAACTCTCCAGGGCCCGAACCTATCACGGCACCCGTTAGAGCACCGCAGCCACGAAAAATGAAGTCGATCTGAACGAAAAACTGAGCCACGTTTGTTAGAAGACATTACCTGTTGTCTTGGATTAACGAACGTTTATACAGTAGCATGACTCCCCTTCAGACGTCTACACAACTATTTTCTTCGACAACTGAATTCATGAGAGTATTTTGTTCTCATAATACGGAGGTTGTGGTTTGTCACTCTCTTGTTAACCAGGAATTCAGCATCAGTTAATAAACAAAATATTTTTCGAGAGGAATATCCTCAGGAAAACATTTCTTGCTCTTAAAATAGTGCAACAACTAAAAATGGAGAAGAACAGGTTTTGTTTCAGTCTCCGCTTTGCAGTTCATTAAGCTTAAAACAGATAAAGGGCATAGCACACATTCTTGCAACCACCTAGCGTGCAAAATAAGTAAACCACAGTAGAGTTGCCTACTTTCACTTAAAAACTGCTGTGAATATTTTGTACGTCACACATACTGACGTCTTATAGCAAACTGCCAATATTTATGTATTAATGAGCGAGACTAGTTTCCATTATAGGCTATTGTATGCAATTCGCATTCTTAGGTTTAGGTTGTAGCGTTTCACTTCTCGACGGTCCTGGTTCTTTACTACTATATACTTCGAAAGTGATTTGTTGTTATTGTTCGTGTCTTACGCGATGATGTTAATCAGCACATACATCATATATCCTATGTAGAACATCACACACATCTTATTTCCAAGAAATCATTTTCACCGTATATCATAAACTTTGATTTTTGTACCTATTCTTTCGTTTGCATTGTGAATATATAAGTTTATTAACGTGGTAAATTCATAGCTCTCCAGTTCCGACATATTACACATTTTACGTCCTCTAAAGGAACTTGGGCGCTGATAACGCTTCTTTCTCTATCGTCATAACTATTATGCCCGCGGTTGATAAGTATTTTATGTCTTCTTGCGTTATTTCAGAAGCTGATATAATTAAGTAGGCTATACCCAGAAGATTGACCATTTTATCAGACTCATTAATATTTGAGTTACGTTTGAAACTAATAATTTCCAGATGATAGTAATCTGAAACTTACTAGTTTTCGGTGCAAAGAAATTGTCTGCAATGCAAGAACGTACCACCATTTACTTGGGACTTGGGATTCTTTCATACTATATATATATTTATTTATTTATTAAGAGACAAAATTTCGTTATCGGTCTGTTTCTGCAAACTTTGTCGAACTGTTACCAGTGTGTACACGTTTTGATATAGAATATTATCCAGAATATTGTTATTAGTTTCCAGTTAATCACTGCTTCTTCGGCCACTAATTTAAACTACATAAGACTGTGTTATAAACTTGAAGACAGGTACAAGACGACAATGTCTCTTCAAAGTAGCTTTTCTGCACTGCGTCCTGTCACTAATGGTTCAAATGGCTCTGAGCACTATGGGACTCAACTGCTGAGGTCATTAGTCCCCTAGAACTTAGAACTAGTTAAACCTAACTAACCTAAGGACATCACAAACATCCATGCCCGAGGCAGGATTCGAACCTGCGACCGTAGCGGTCTTGCGGTTCCAGACTGCAGCGCCTTTAACCGCACGGCCACTTCGGCCGGCCCTGTCACTAATAACCTTGCATATACTGTATATCGAACGCCCCCACGATGTAACCCCGTCATTTTATCGCATTACTCACTGTTTTAGAAACTTGCCTCTCTTTACCCGTATTACGACAAACTTCGCTGTGGGGAACAGCACTTCGTAGTGTTTGGGAAGTGACTTCAAGTTCTGACTTTTGTCTGACTACCGAGGAAAATCACCCTTTCCGTGACGGAATGAGATGGCACAACCGTATTAAAGGCAAAACGGAGCGAAAACAAATTTTTGTTTGGCTCATATATATTTCCCTAATTCATTGAAAGTCTCTCAGGGTGAATGCCGGAGTGTTGTTGCCCTCCTGTGTGGTTCTTCCCAACCGCGAGAATAACGAGAATACCTCGGTTGGAGCCTACTAAAATGTTGTTGTTATTTGTTCACTTACCAGCGTCTTCCTTACGTGGAAGGAGACCTTGGTGTGTAGACACACAGTTTTACATAGGAATAATAAAAACCTCGTGAGTGTTTAAAGAAGACAACGGGAAGGTAACAAGTGTAGACCTCGCGTTTCTTTTTTGGGACTTCACTAATAATATTGATATTACAAATTACTGTGTATATGAACTTAGCGATAAGTAACAGGAAAGCTATCTTTATTTCAAGAAATAAATCATTACTTTATTTTTTTGACTGTGGAAATTCGAGTTCTCGAGTTCTTCTAACATTTGTCATGAACAATTTTGATGTTGGGATGGTGTGAAAGTCCTTTATGTATGTAGTGATATGGTGTCCTGTGAATGTTACTGATGTTCACTCCACGGCGCGGTGTTTGGCGGGAGTCGCTGTATCGATAGAAGACGAATGTCCTCGATCGGTGCCGACAACATTCTCGGCACGGCCAATTTGTAAACCTGTGTTTAGTGCGTCTATATACTTGTGAATTATTGCAGGTATGAGATGTGAAAGACATATAAACAGCAACAGTTCACGTTGCACCAGTCGGCGCGATGCTCTTAACACTAAACAATGTGGCTACAACAATGCCAGTGTCCCCATACACATTACTAAAACTTGTTTGTCAAATTCGCGGTTTTATCAAATTAGCGCGGTAGACATACCAACCGAGTTTCTCAAATTTTAACTTCACCTTCGAAGCACCTGTCATGCTGTGCTTATAGTCTCGGGAAGCGTTTCACGCTAGTGAGCATGTGAACAGTGTACGAGGTGCAGTTCAGAACACGAACTTCAAATTATCGAAACCTGTTCCAGTCGCTATATATCTCAAACATATTCATAACAATCCGGTAAGTTACTGGCTACTGTTTGACAAACGCATGCGTAAACCGTAAACCTGTTTTTTAGATCGCCCCTGCACGAAAATTCCTCTCAGACACGTGAAACGCACGTTGTGTTTGACAAACACACGATAAAGGCACCTCATAGCGAAATAATTTTACAAACACTTCAAGTCTGAAAAATTGTTTGATCGTCTACGGGTGCCTTAATATTGATAGCGGCTGGCAAACAAGTGAAGTCAATCACCTTCTTTCGACTTTTATTGAAACAGCTAATCGCACCAGCACCGCGTCGAGCGTCTTCTGCGAACTAACGATTAATATGCGTTGGTAGCACTACTCGCGGTCGCCGCTAAGATGTTTCGGCGTAGAAGAGAAACGTCACCGTCAGGAAGTGGGACAGGTTGTCTGGCAGGCGCGCGTCCATTGACGGATGACGCGGGCGGTGACGCCGGCTGACGTGACGTAACGTAACGGCGTCCGATCGCGCGCAGTGGCCGCGAGCCGCCAGTATTGTCCTATATTTTAATGTGGGGCTGCGGGTAAAAATAATGCCTTGTTCTTATATTAGAAGGCGCGACTCCTTTTAATAGCCGCGCGGCTGGCACGGCGCCACGCGTGTCGGCCATTTCTCCCGCTTTGTTGTCTGTGAATGAGCCGGCTGCGCGCCACAGAGGTGTCCGCCATTCCCTGTCAACACGGCCCCGTCGTGCTGTTGCAGCGTGTCACAATGATTCGGATCACGCCCACTCAAAATGGCTAATAGCGCCGATTGAAAACAACGGGAAGAAAATGGGGCAAAGATCCAGGCGACTAAATTTCACGGAGAGCAATTACAAAACAAACAAAAAAAACACAATGATTCGTACATTAAAATCCTCATCCCGAAACTTTTTATTTTTATTAGTACATTCTTATGGGAGTAATTTGATACATTTAAGCTGCTACACGAGCTTTTTGATAATAAATTAAAAACAATGGAAACTAGAGTGGCATGAACATGCTCCGGATCAGGGAAGGACCAAGGAAGCGTTTTAGCCCCTCGGCTGGTCTTAATCCTTACTGTCACCAAAACATTAAAATGAATTGCAAAATGACTGGGGAAGATATGAGTATAGTGCGGAGAATAGAAGTTCCATTCAAATTGGAAGGTTCTCTAGGGGATTTTAAGCATCACACACAAGATAACGTGAGGAAGGCGACCTGAAGACTACATTATATTGTCAAAACACTTAGGAGATGCAACAAATCTTCTAAAGAGACTACACTCCGCTGCAGGGTGAAAATCTCATTCTGTGAGACTAGACCACGTTTGACCGTTCTCTAATGGAGCACTGCTGCGCGGTATGGGATCCTTAAGAGCTAGAATTGACAAAAGACTTCGAAAAAGTTCAGAGAAAGGCAACTCATTTTGTATTACGTGTCACGAAATAACATGTAGAGACATGGATATTACGAGTGACTTGGAAATCATTAAAAGACTACATCTATTCACAGCATTTCAATCGCATATATTATCTCGGAATTCTGAGGTATTTGTTGACTATCACCAGAAAGACTAAAATAGGAGAAATAAGATCTCGCCTACTTTTTGAGAGTGGATCGGTAGGGAAATAGTCTGAACGGGATTTTTGTGCATCCTGTGCCAAACGCTTAAATGTGAACTGCATAGATATCTTGATTTACCAAGTTATTTGATGCACATAAGTGCAAAAACAATGTTTATTTTCGGGTTTAAAATGTGAATCATTCACATTAAAGTGACGGTTAGCGGTCTCGGGCGAGCAGAAGTATTACCATATTTAATTATTTGTGACCTTTCTGTTTCCTGAATAACATCAAAATACGCTATTCTGCAACTGCTTGTCTCACTTTGCTCATGTGATTGCGCTTTAAGCGTCTTATTTGTATCTTTTAACCTTCCGTGTGACTTGCATTCTTTAATGTTATCCATAGATGTAGGTAAGTCAACACTTTCGTCGGCCAGAGATAAACTATCGTCATTCAGCATCCTGTAAGGGAAAAAGAAGAATAATCTCTTTTCGCTCACTAAGAGTCACTAATAACTACACTACACCAACAAATTCATTGCTCCGGAAACAACAACAAACTCAAGGAAACTCGCCCGCATCTCGTGGTCGTGCGGTAGCGTTCTCGCTTCCCACTCCCGGGTTCCCGGGTTCGATTCCCGGCGGGGTCAGGGATTTTCTCTGCCTCGTGATGGCTGGGTGTTGTGTGCTGTCCTTAGGTTAGTTAGGTTTAATTAGTTCTAAGTTCTAGGCGACTGATGACCTCAGCAGTTGAGTCGCATAGTGCTCAGAGCCATTTGAACCATTTGAACCTCAAGGAAACTCAGCATTTGGTTCACAGTTCAGACATAAGTATGGGGTAAAATGATTGCCGCTTCAACTAAGTGCAAGTTTTCTTAACTTAAAATCAAAAAATTGTCAATTGTTAATCTATAATGAGTTTTCCAATACAATCGACTTGCCATATTATTCCTTTGTCTTCAGTTACGTTTTTCTTTCTGTGAAATCTTAAGACTAATAGGATCCACTGCTCAGCTTTTTCCTCTGTGCCATGTTTCTTTTGTTTCCCTCACATGTTATCTCTTTCGCTAAGTCTCCGCAGGGAATTCAGCTGGCCATGGACGATTTCACACACATCCCACCAACATATCACTGTTCCTCGTAAAATTTTGCAGCAAAATTCTTTCTTCACTTACTCTGTCTTAAATTTCTTCACTTTGTACATCCCATCGATTTTTTTTAAGTCTCTATATTTAAAAGAATCTGTTTCAAATCCTTAGTCACGTAGGCGATTATGACGATCTGATTCCATAATTTATTCACTCAATTTAGATTTATCTTTCCTCAGATGGAACCCACCTTCTGTTTTCATTGAAGTGGGAACCCGTCGTTCGGAGCCTAGATTAAGCTGTAGGTTCCCCTATAACTGGCATCGTAATAGGTTCCCTTATATCTGGCATGTTAAATTAGTTAGAAAGGTCAGATTTCAACGGTAGCTCTGTTACCTTACTCGAACATTGCCAAGGAAATCTTAGAGGAACTCTGCTTATTATCGCGCCTCAGCCAAATATCGCACTCTTCTAAATAACAGCGCTGCAGTCATGGACTGTGCGGCTGGTCCCAGCGGAGGTTCGAGTCCTCCCTCAGGCATGGCTGTGTGCGCTTGTCCTTAACGATAATTTGGGTTAAGTAATGTGTAAGCTTAGGGACTGATGACTTTAGCAGTTAAGTCCCATAAGATCTCTCACACATTTCAATATTTTTTTTAGATAACACAAAGTAGGTACTGCCACTTGGCGGGATTAGGTTCATCAGGTGTTTAACAGCAACCCTTCAGTACTGTGTCATCTTTGGTTGGATGTGCAGCAGCGTTCAGTCTGTGTAATCTTTTGAATGTTTTGTGCACAGGAAAAATTTTTGGCGTTTCAAAAGCACAGTAATCGATCTTTTAAGAGGCAAGCTAATTTTAAACAGTGCAGCATAAAACAGAACCACAGAATAATGTAGCTTAACAAGACATCGGCATATTGTCGTTTGTATTGTTAGTTTTGGGAGCAGAGTAGGCCATAATGGAATGTTGGTTTGCTCCTAATATCGCAGCTCTACTGTCGTTCTAATGTCGCACTGTGCGATAGTACGCTCACTTTTTTATGTATACCATTTCTAACATTTCATCGCTCTATCTGTACTTTCAACATATTATAACGTGTTGTTACAGATGCCACCTAAAAAGAGAAAGCAGTGGACCGAGGAAAATATGAGAAGAGCTATCATTGCTGTTAGGAATAGAGAGATGTGCCTGGGACGTACATCGAAGCAATTTGACGTTCCAAAATCAGCTCTGAAAGACAAAATTAATTCTGGAGATACTGATTGAAATAAGTTAGTGTCAGTTAAACTTGGAAGAAAACCCGTGCTTAACACGGAGCTAGAGCAATCCCTCGTCAAATATTGTCTGGATATGGAGGCCAGATTTTATGGTTTAACTGCAAAAGATATAAAGAAGATGGCTGTTGGTTTGGCAGAAAAAAATTCTTTACGAACCCATATTAATAGAGAGACAATTATTGCTGGCTGGAAATGGCTCCACTCATTTGGCTCTGAGCACTATGGGACTCAACTGCTGTGGTCACCAGTCCCCTAGAACTTAGAACTACTTAAACCTAACTAACCTAAGGACATCACACACATCCATGCCCGAGGCAGGATTCGAACCTGCGACCGTAGCAGTCGCACGGTTCCGGACTGCGCGCCTAGAACCACGAGACCACCGCGGCCGGCCGCTCCACTCATTTATGCGGAAATACCCAGAGCTTAGTTTAAGAAAACCTCAACAAACATAATTGAAACGTATTAGAGGATTTAGCAGGAAAAATGTTCAGCAGTTTTTTGACGTTTACGAACCCATTCTAGAAAAGACAAATTTTGACCCTAAGAGACTTTACAATTGTAATGAGACTGGTCTGAGAGTTGTACAGCATAAGACAACGAAAGTTATTGCACTGAAAGTTAAACAATGTTCTGGAGCTACTGACTATAAAACCTTAATTTGGAGGACACCTGGTGCTATATTAGGAATACTTTTTTCCAAACTGCCTAAATGTTGTTGTGGCCTTTTATTTTTGAATTATTTATTAGATGAGATATTCACTTAATTATTTCGGATAAGGGACAGCAATAACCAGCTACTAAAGAATTAACAAAGCAACTTGATAAAAATGACAGCAAAACTACACCAAAAATAAAAATGGGTGCGATATAAGGCATAATTCCCCTAACTTCTATTTATGGGATTGTTCCCCTTTCCAATCTTAGGGCTCTTCTATATTAACTGTCAATTTAAAGTGAATCATCCGACATAATGCGTTTTCTTCCGTATCTAATGGTTTGAATTCCTCTAATCTTCTGTGTCAATTGTATCTTCATTAGTGCATATCACCTAGATAGCGCTGAAACGAAAATTCATGCCTTAGAATCGTCAAAAGGAATGATCAAATTACTTGTTTCTAAAACCACTGTGGAAGATTTGAAGCCGGCCGGAGTGGCCGTGCGGTTCTGGGCGCTACATTCTGGAGCCGGGCGACCGCTACGGTCGCAGGTTCGAATCCTGCCTCGGGCATGGATGTGTGTGATGTCCTTAGGTTAGTTAGGTTTAATAAGTTCTAAGTTATAGGCGACTGATGACCTCAGAAGTTAAGTCGCATAGTGCTCAGAGCCATTTGAAGATTTGAATTTTTAAGGGCACTTATGAACTGAATAAATTGTATTTCTTACATATTAGGCTTTAAATACCAAGTTCCTCTATTTGAAGATTCTTTTTCTTGTCTATTATAAAACATTCTGGTATTTCATAAATTTATAACTGAGGTTACTGTAAATTGAAAAATTGGGCATTTGAGGAATGATTAGTGCCACACAAAGCAACAAGGAAGTAAAAATTAACTGTATCTGTACATTACATACTGTTTATTACTTCTACTCGCCCTCCCCGCCCCTTGATCGCCATAATCTACAAATGCTTTCATTCTTTTTATGTCTCGTGCACTTCCATGAATATTATAGAATTCTCTTACAATTTTGTGCCGAAATACTGATTGTGTGCAGTGTGATGCCGTGCGGTTAATTGCCGCGTGCAGTTTCAGTAAACATAATTTAGGGAGTGAGTTAAAGAGCTTGTGTCTAAATAAGTCTAACGGCATAAGTTATAGATGAATTTCAGTGATTTTTTTGTATGCAACAAAGAGTTCACCGCGCTCACCTAAGGGGACGTCCATCGATTACGTGATATCAAAATAGAGGGGTTGGGGGTGCCCGGCAAAATACCACCAAATCTCATTTAAAGGAGGCGTGAGTGGGGGGTGAGGCGCGGACAAGTGAAAATTCACTTTAGTATTTAATTCAGAAATTGTACACTATTATAACGGATAACATTTTATTTGTATATAATTAATCTCAGTGTAGACAACATCAAAGTGCCCAGGAATATTTATGGCATCTCTGAACTGAACTGATTGCCTTACACATGTGTATGCCCGGGATTCCCCGATCTGAGGCAAGCATCGCACAAGTATTAGATTTCATTCGGGAAGTTAGTTCTATGCTGCGTCGGGAACTGCATGTCAGTGAGTTGGTCGCGATATTCTCAACGCATATAAAGCCTATATATTATTGTGTTCATCATGTATTTGTATCGAAACTTTCACACTGCGTATGTTAAGCAGTCTTCCAGTAAGTCTGAACACACGTGCGAGCAGGAAGTTAATCGTTTATGGAAGGAATATAAGTTGAAGTTCACCGACAAGGATTCTCTTAGTTATGATATAAATCAAGAGATTGGAAAGCTGCGTAATCATACGATTCAAAGGAAAGTACAATTAATGTTATTCATCCGCAAAGTAAGTAGAAGTTCAATGACATTTAATGAGTATAACATAACAATAAAAGGTCAATTTTTTAAGTATCTGTCAAAACGGTTAACATTATTTTCGTGGAGCCTTTCTGACCGTCTGTCTGTGTGTGTCCGTCCGCCCGAATACTACACAGGATAAGCATGTTTTTATTGAGTTTTTAATTGCGTGTTAAATACACTGTGTAATACACTTTACGGGTAAAACATGGTTTTACTCACAGTGTTTTCGTCAATGTTTTGAAAAATAAAATTTTAATTTTTTACAATTTTTATTCGAGTACGAGATAAACCACACATAAGGGCGGAGGAGGGGGGTTCCAAATATTAAAGAAAGCCGCTTACGTAATGAATGGATGTCCCCTAACCTCATCTATGGAAGATACTTGTCACAAACAGAATGAAAAATTTGTCTTTCCGGCTTCCCTCCTTGCTCAGTCCAGAGAGAGTACAGTGTCTCGAAATTTTGTAAGTTCAGTTTTAAGGCACAAAAGTACGACTATGTTGTTCCATTCACTATTTCTACTTTCACACTATTTATCTCAGATATCTGATAGCAATGCTGTGTTATTGATTGCTGGTTGCGTATTTAGGGCAGTAGGGCGATTTCACTACTGAAACAGCATTTTTTCCTTAAATAAATAAGTTAATAAACGCTATATTAGCTGTTTCAAATAGACTGTAGTAGTTGTAGAAGTAATTCGAACATTTCATCATTTACTTATATACTTCATTCAAAATTCCTTATTAACTTTCGCTTAGTATCGCTACTCTTTAATAATTTAAACACAATTTATTGTTGAAAGTTTAAAATACTGTTACTTTTCTTTCATCTTTCGTCAAAGAATGATGCTTTATTATACGGAAACAAAGTTTCGTCAGCCTGTTCAGAGATAAGCACGCGAAAGAAGTTTCTAGCAACGCATAGCTGGGTGCGCTAGGCCTGAAAATACGCCTAGCGGATTTCTCGTGCTCGCGGCCTTCTCCGACGAGGCGGATGGTTGTAGTCCTTTGACTTTTGGGCCGTGCTGTTAGCTGCTTCACCAAGTTCTCTGATTCTTCGTAAGAGGGGATTTAACGGCTCCCAGCGAAATGTGAAGACGCTCACTTGTTTGGGGCTACTTCCTCCCACGTAATTGAATTTTGTTTAATGACCCAGGCAGCCGCAGGGTGGCTGCGTCTGGGAAACCGTGCCGGTGGCCCCGATGGGAGGCGGCGAGCGTTTAACGTGCGATGGAACTGCAAACAGCGGCTACCAGTTGAACGAAATACCTATGTGACTAGAAGGTCTGAAGCGAAACTCACGGTGGATCTTGGAGCTCGCAACAGCTGTGCAAATGAGATTTCAAAATAGTATTTTTGTTACTCTGGACTTAAACGTACGACAGGTCATCATGGAATATACCCAAAACTCATAAACTAGAATTATTGAACTATAAAAAGCCAAAAACGACAATTATACACATAATAAAAGCATTTAGCATATAATGTAGGCCTTCGTGTTTTAGTTTACAGATTTAGTATCTGCACTCTTGCATATTTCTGTACACATGGCATATATGAGGGCTGTAACATAGTGCTGAGAGCAATGTAAGCCGAAAATCATCAAAATGAAGAAGCTAGAGAAAATATGTTTATCAATACTTCTTATAAAAAATACGAATAAAACAGGAAGCGCGAATATATGTGGTATAAAAAGTGACGTTGATAATACTGCAAAGTAAATAGCATTCTGTACGTTTAAAAACGACATATAAATATCAACTACTTAAGAATAAAGGCAGATGATTTTTGTTAAATCTTCAGGCTATAAATGCCAACTAAGAGATCGGCAGAAATAGCAAATTAAAAAACAAAGAAATGCTAAAAAAATAGAAACATTCAACCACGTTCGACAAATCATAAGCTTTTAAGGAAGTATTGTGCCTGCTCTTAGTTTTTATGTCCATGCTATCATGCTTCATTAAAATTTGACGATGCAGCTATCAGACGCTGGATATGAAATTAAAAATTTAACAGGTTAGCGATCTTTGAAAGCAAATAACTTCACTTTCATGTAGTTTCGATCGAAAAATGTAACTGGTTGTTACAAATTACGATACACACATATAGCCAGCTTGTTAACAACTTAATACTTATTTTATGTGATAAATAACGAAGCGTTGACAATATTTGTCATTTGTCTACCTAGTACATTATTGCACCCGTTGTGTAAGGTGACCGAAGGTAAATGGTTTCCACAAATCAGCCACAGCGAATGCCGGGGCATGCGAGTAGATAATAAGCTTCGCAAAAAGTCTCGGCCGCCTAGTCTATTGATGCAGCTAGTAAAACGAGAAGATTTTTATTGCAAACTGTTCGTCTAAAGTTTCGCACATAATTTATCAATCGCTATAGAGATTTCACATCTGGTGTCTTGCATGTACTTTCTACGCATAATGATTAATGCAACATTGTATGACGTATTACATAACGTTGCGAAAATATAAGAAATATTTTATATGAATAAATTGTTCACCTATATTAAAAACTTTCCGCCCAGTTAGGTAAGTCTTACGAACACATCACTAACCCCTATTTATATATAGAAATGAAACGAGAGCTACTGAAGACGAGACAAAGGTTTCGAAACATTTTTTTACGGTGCGTAGTTTCCCTCTGCAACTCTAGGGGGGGTCCGCAGCTCGAGGTCGTGCGGTAGCGTTCTCGCTTCCCACGCCCGGGTTTCCGGGTTCGATTCCCGGCGGGGTCAGGGATTTTCTCTACCTCGTGATGACTGGGTGTTGTGTGATGTAGTTAGGTTTAAGTAGTTCTAAGTTCTAGGGGACTGATGACCATAGATGTTAAGTCCCATAGTGCTTAGAGCCATTTGAACCATTTGGAACTCTAGGGGGGGAGAAATGTTACAATCTTACTGAACCATCCTAAATTTTACCACTACGTAGTTTGTTCGAACAAAGTCATGATTTGTAGTTTATGCAGTAGTTAATTAAAAGGTCTCCAGCGGTATGTCATACACAAAATAAGTACAAAATGCCCTGTTTTGCACGCTATACTGATAATACCGGAATACCGTGAATCGCGAATTTGTACCAGCTGCAGTTGGAAATTTTAGGAGGGTTTAGTAATCTAGGGTTAATAACCGAATTTAGTGCCAAAGGTATCAGACCTTCCACCCTGATGGTTGAAACGCACCTGAACGATCGAAGATGGGCTGTTGAGTCCAGCGTGTTCACCTTTGAACGCACAAGCGTCAACATATGGCTATTGATTGATTGAGTGTGGTTCAACGGTTTCGTCAAGATACGAACTCTGTCAAAGTAGTACGATGTTGACAATGCACTCTTATCCGAAGCGACCAATAATATTGTGGCGAATGTAAACAACTGTTCGATAAAGAACCGTACTTGTCTCTAGCGAGAAAATGTGATAAAAGCCACTGATCTGTGGCTCCAGATAGCAGCTGGAAGGTGCTGCAGCGAGAGACTGAAGAGCTTGCTAGAGAAACGTAGAGTCTACCATGAAATTAACAGATCAATTCTGGAAACGAAGTGACAGCTCTTTCCGCCCCCATAACAAGGGTGAGTTTTTTTCATGAAATTCAGCCTCGACCTATACAGTGGACGTTTGCCAGAGGTGAAAGAGAAAGTCAGGAATGAAGAAAAGTGAGCGCGTGGAGCGGGAGTTGAAACACGAACAAAAGAATAGGGGACGTTAGCTGTAGTTGGAATATTTATATACATAAAAAAATACATTGTTGGTGCTTGAGCTTTAAATTGTTTATGCAAATTGCAATCGTCAGCAGTGGCCCCGGGCAGCTGTACAGAAAGTGCTGTCAGGCTGTGGGCGCGGGACGTATTATTTCCCATTTGGCTGTCAGTCGTCGGCGGGATGCCGGCTATTTGGGGCGCGCCGCGGGCAGATCGCGTGGCGCCGCGACAGGTGGCGCGGTGGGCGTGTGACGTCAGCGGCCGGCCTGCCCCCTCCCCTCCCACCACCCTGCCATCCCCCCTCCCCCGCGAGCAGGCGCCCCACGCCCACCCGCGCTCTCCTGGCCTGGGGTGCGACAGTCGCGCGCAAAGGCCGCGACCGGCCGCACCACTACCGCGACGAGCAGGTAACACTCTCAAGTAACTGTCCGCCTCCTGCCTAAACGCTACCCTCGCAGCCTCCCTGCTCCGACCTTTCCTCACATCGCTCAAAACACGTTTGTAGCAAGCACGACGCATTCGTCCCATGACGTCAAGTCTGCCGTGCAACACACCAGTCAGTAACGTATTCCTCGCGAGTCTACTATCCCGCAACTGTTAATTGCATGCTTATTGAAATCAAACGGCCCAGTTCCCAACTTAAATCTTTTTTCACGCACAATAAGCTTCTAAACACTTGATCACACAATACAATTAATAAGATCGGACATCGTGCGTCGTTGCCAGATGAAGTAAGTATTGACGGGAAATGGTTTCATCAATCTGACAGACCGGCAGTAAGTTCGGCCTTAGGCCAAGTATCTGACTGATGTCGCATATTTTACTACGTGACAGTGGTGCCCTCGGCATAACCACTTAACATGCTTCGGAATGATTCGTAATTGAGTTGAAACCGGTTCTGCGAGTAAAACAACTACATTGGCAACTGGATCGTTTAATTTCAATAAACAAGAGTAGTAAATTGCGTTGTGTCAGTTTATTCATTTATACCACTGTTTTGGTGTCGTTAACTGTTCTTGTGTTTCAATCTTGCAACTCTAAAAACTAGTACTTCTTATAAAACCAATACAGGAATCTAATGAGTAGGACATTTTTATTAATCATTGT
The DNA here is from genome assembly GCF_021461395.2 of Schistocerca americana. Taxonomy (NCBI): domain Eukaryota; kingdom Metazoa; phylum Arthropoda; class Insecta; order Orthoptera; family Acrididae; genus Schistocerca; species Schistocerca americana. Next base: position 425,742,622 of record NC_060122.1, read on the forward strand.
CTTGCATTGTCCATGGCTAGTGAATTTAAATTTTCTCGTGATTAAGTTCTCAGCATATATACAGTTGATCTGTCTTTTCTGACCTCTGGATCAACTTCTTTCATACACTGAAATTTAGCCATACTTCGGGACCATTTGCTAGTCTTTCATAAGGTAGGGGTTTTCAGTAACTTCACTATTGTGACGGACTCGACGGCTAATATGCGATTTGGGGTGAATTAATGAGTCATTGAATGCAGAGCCGTAGGACGTTCTTTCTTTCGTGGAGAAACTATTTTCTCCATTATTCTGCCTCAGCAATGTTGGAAGTTCAAATTTAGGTAACAGTGACAATCGATGTTTGGTTTGGTGACTTAGGCTACACCGACATTGGATCTGTAACCCTCCCAATCCGATGTCGGGCGACCATCGAATGACATCGAAATCTAAACAACCGTCAAGGTAATAATGTAAGTGCCTACAATGGGAAGGGAAGCCCGACGCGACATCAACCCATGACGTCTGATTGCGGGCCGACTAATTGACGGACCAAACGTGTGTTTCTAGTCCATATCTCCACACGACAGCGAAAACTATCTATAGTTCATACAATTTTTTTGTTAATAATAGCCAATATATGTATGAAAACGTTATTAAACAAAGTTGATCGTGTGCTCTTGTGGTGTTGTAGTAATAAGCTTTTGTTCTGGACTGTTGGGTAACCTGAAAGATCAACCTGTTGTATTCTTTTTCGTGTATTCAACAATGTCGTCGAACGTTTTTATAGTCATATGGTGACAGCACTTTAATTTATCTGGATAATTTCATCAAGGCTCGCAGATTTAATAAAACTCCCCTGCTGATCTGTCTTCATTAAACTGGTACATCCATACCTTTTCTGTAAGTCTCTTATTAAGGAGAACATTCTTCTCCTGCAGAAACCTATAATCAATCACGCTACCCACACAACACACCTGCAGCTGCTTCCCGATCGTGCGTTAATCGAGGCCAGTGTAGGCACTCAAAAAGAACGACGTCGGACGACATCGGCTCACGTAATTGCCCTACGTCGGATCAGGAGAAACATGCCAAAGTAGGTGCAAGTTCAGAGCGTACCTGTCAGCCGACAGAGCGTGATGTTAGAGTTTAGACTGCCAATCGGTGCACCGTCTCAATGAGGCAGAGAACACGTGTAAGACAAGTCACTCGCTGCACATAATGATACAGAAAAAGATAATCGGTAACTCGCCATGACAATCGCAATTCGTTTACTAATCTCATCGGCAACCTCGAATCACATACAGTTTATAAACTGGCCGGAGAGTTTTTAGAGTTTTAGCCAATATAATACCACACAATTAACAAAATCGCGGCAAAGGAATTCCACAGCAAAACATTATTTTACAGTGTTCTATATTGCTGGCCACACAACGGGCCATGAATTCGTATCATTACCCGTGTATCCGACATAAATGGACTTTGCACAACTTATCGGATCTTCCATTACCATCGTAATGCTATAGGCCTCGTTTTTTGGGACTAGGAATTGAGAGAAAGAAGAACACATTTCTTTTCAGTTTTATGAAATATCAGATGGAAACTTGTCGCCCTGCCGGTAAGGATTCATAGTTTTGTGCCATAGATACTCGGTGCCTCCCTTAATTGTTGTATATATAGACACCATTCGCTTTCCTATTCACAAAAGCAACAAGCAAGGAGATGAATTGAAGAAGTCAGCGTGCTACCGGTAATATTAAATGAACGTGTGAGAAGCCGGCCGTTGTGGCCGAGCGATTCTATGCGCGTCAGTCCGGAACCACGGTGCTGCTACGGTCGCAGGTTCGATTCCTGCCTCGGGCATGGATGTGTGTGCTGTCCTTAGGTTAGTTAGGTTTAAGTAGTTCTAAGTCTAGGGGACTGATGACCTGAGATGATGTAGTGTAACGACGTAAGTTACTTATAAATGATTTTCTTTCGACATATGATCATGTGTAGACTTCGTCACCTACGTCAGTTACAACCCACCTCAAAATTATTTATATTCTTTTTAAATTGTCTCAGAATGGTTCTTGAACGAAACTGTAAAACATCATTTGAGTCGTATGCACAGAATTACGTCACTCGGGCCAATTGGTTTGCGTAAACTTTTTCAATTTTAGATGTCGTTTGTTTCTCCTCAGAAATTATATTGATACACGTTATCTGATTTAATCAATATTAGGACCACATTGAATAAACTTTTTGAGATTCAAAGTCGCGATGAACGCTGTCAAAATTCAATCATCTTGTCAAATATATTATTAATTCATTCACATAATTCTTCATAAATAAATCCTCGGAACACGTATTTCAACTTTAATAGCATCCACTAGTTTATTATCTTCCTACATACAGACGTGAACCTGAGCCTTGGCGAGACAAAACTTAACATTTTCAATAAGATTAAACTTCCGGTGATATCATTGTTGTACAAAACATTACAAATTCTCGATTATTTGGTTTTTAGAAGCACGACGCATCAACTCGGTTTCAGGATCTTCTGTTGCACTTTGGCTGTCGACCCGCGACGTATAATGGCCAGCAATTTTCTCCCCGGTCCCGGCAACGATGATGCTGTCTCCGTTCGTTGCGCCGCCCTCTCCGTACATGAAACATAAAAAAAATACAAAAACTTTAGACACTTCACAACCATTACAAATATTACAAAAATACATAAACAAAACTAAATTAAACTTATATTCACCTGCAAACTGGGCTGACACTGGTGGATGGGTGACGCTTCAATTTTGTCCCACTACAATGTTAAGTCCCATAGTGCTCAGAGCCATTTGAACCAATTTTTGAACGTGTGAGAGAGGAAGGAAGAAACGTTGAGTGCGAACAACGACTGGAGTATTTTGTCCTCTGTCTTCAGTATTGGCTGATGAAAGCCAAAGAATTTTTTTTTTTTTTTTTTTTTTGTAGTATTTTGTCTCTGAGCGTTACAGTATAGTGATGGACCTTATTTCCTGTCTAGCGTGTCCGTGAAGAACGGCCATTTTGAGTAAAAAGTGATGTTGAGAAACTGCTAACCGGAGCGTGGTGTGTTGTTGCAGGCAGCAGTGAGCGCTGACGGCGGAGCGCCGTCCATGGGCTGAGCCTTCCGGCGCACAGCCCCACTCTCTTCGTACCGGTGAGTACATGACGCTGAAGGAGGCTTCTCCAAAGACGCCGAAACATTGGCAGTTATGCTATTTAAGGCGGCGCTGTACGATCACTTTATCGTTTAAACCTACGTAATTATACTACCTCAGCAATATCAGATGATATGCAGGGTGTTCGAAAATTCAGTGCCCAAACTACGAGACAAAAATTTATCTCGTACGGAAATTGTGTGTGGGAAACGCATATTGTTGGAATACTGAGTTTCCAGGAGGTTGTTACGTGTGACTGGGAATAAAACGGTGTTCATTATTCTTCATTGCTGTATTGTTCTGATCATTATTACAATAAATGTTCAAAATGAGCGCATTTAACCTCAGCACAGAATCGGTATCGACGTAGCAGGGAGACCCGTGTTCGCTGGAAAATGCGTAGTGTGTTCGGTATTTGTGTGGCTGATGCAAGAATTCTTGTAACCAATTCCGCCTCCTAGTCAACAGATGGCTCTCACGTAGCCCCAGAGAAAGAAGTCTGATGGGGTGAAATTCGAGGATCTTGTAAGCAAACGCATAAGTCCCTCCCGGCAGCTCCATCGATTCCCAAAAGTACGGGTTATTACTGCTCCAAATGGCCGTGCAATGTGCTCTGGGGCGCCATCACGCTGAAACCTCAATCCTCCTCCTGCCTTCTAAGCAGTGTGTATCTGTCGCAAATCTCCCCATGTGTAGCACTCTATGTTGACACTGCAACTGTCATGCAGGCGCTAGAGCTACCCACTTTTTACCAACTCAGTGTCGAATAACATGACACTACAGCATACTACGTATCTGAAACTAACATTGGTGTAATAACGTACTCACGCAATATGGGTTTCCGACACATGGTTGCTTTACGAAATATATTTGTTTCTGTCTCCTCTAGCGTCCCTGTTAGTTAGGGCACTGAATTTTTGAATACCCTGTACAGGTGCATTAAATGAGATTTATCGCAAAAAGTCGATCATCTTGAAACTTTGTAAGAGCGTAAGACAATACGAAGAAAGAATAAGGGATGCCACATGGTCCATGTGACCCTTTACGCACGTTAAGATTCACGAAAACCAACTAATCTAAATTCTGTGACCATAGTGCACTCAGAATGTGCCTTTAATTTTGACTGACTACACGAATAATAAAAACGATCAAAGGCCTTTCACGAAAGACTTATAAGAATATGGATGTTCCAGTACCCACAGCATGCAGCACGATCCATCCTGGATAGTTTCGGTCTGTCTCGTGACCACCAGGCAAAAGTGCGGGGTCACGCAAAGAGAGCCACTTGCGTTTCTCTCCAGCCGGAAGTTTTTGTCACTTTCTGTAACTTAAGAAACAGAAGTAACGCACGTCTCTTGTGCCCAAAAACTTTCGTGCTTCAGGAATATCGATATTTCATCTGCTGAAGACTGAGCCAGAATCCTGAAAATCTGGCCAAATCTGACCCTTCTGGTTATGTTTTCAGATCAAAATTGAAAGATTTAACAGTGAACACATAGTGTGTTGTGGGGCGATCACTCTGTTGTAGAAATAATTCAAAAGCCAAGGTCGCTTAAACACTCTTTACTAGATGACCAGTGTAACATGACAGGTTTGAGGGAGGGCTTACATGAGTTACACTATATACATTACTATTAGTACAGCATCACATACCTGAATGTAGCTTAACATGAATAAATCATTTGGATAAAACTATACATGAGGCAGACCAGCTGATATAAAATCATCGTCGTAAAAATAAAAATTAAAAAACAGTACTACACCAGAGTGCTGAAACTTCCGTTAATGATTCTTTAATTGAAGAATTTGTTTTTCTCTAGAGTTTCTTTGCGAGCGTAGGGTTTGAGAACTCGTGGTGGTCAGTGTTGTAGCCAGGTTTACTATTTATGGCTTATGAATTTCAAATGGACTGGCGCCTCGATAAATAAAGACGCGTTCCGATGCTTGGAAACCCCGAGGGAATTATAAGCGAGAGGATGAAGCATAAGGGGGGGGGGGGGGGGGGGGGGGGGGGGGGGGAGAAAGAGGATGTAGTCAGGACGGCTTGGTTAGCCCGCACAGGTTTCTTCTCGCCGCCTCCGTCGAACAGGTTACCCCTCCCACCATTTCCATCGTACGAGGAAAAAATAAAGGAGTAGTGTTGATTGAATTTTGCTGCTGCGTTAGTATTAAATTAGTGAAACAGTCATTTGTTTCTAAGAGGCAGTTTGCGTCCTCGATTTATTTAGTTAAGACAAACTGGCGGGGGGGGGGGGGGGGGCAGTGATCCGCGCCGAAGCGGCGGAAAGAGCGAGATCGTGTGTAGATCTCTGTAAACAGCAACTAAAAGTATTCGTATGTGGAGTCGAGTAGATTACGGTGTGTCGTGTTCGTCAGGAAACAAAGCTATACAAGCACTGCACACTGCTCGCACGTCAGACTCTCACGCATTCATCGTCATTTTAGTTATGAGAGTGCAAGAAAAATACCTCTTCAACAAAAAGCAAGGTTTACAGTGAGGAATCGTTCGGACTGTGTCCGTCTGAAATTTAATCGAATTTTACGTATGACAGTGCTTTGAAAAAAATTGTTTAGTGTACTGTCGCGTTTCACTTAGTCGTGAGTTGGTATACAGTTTACTACACTTACTGACCTAAAATTCGCTTTATATTGTACCAATATGTACTTCAACACTAGTTTCATTTGGTAGTAATTTCACATGTCAGTCATTTAGAAACAGTACAAACATTGAACATTCTAAAGTTACCCGTCTTCTAAAAAGCATCAACTCTCTTCTTCGTCATTAGCCCCTTTTAATATAAAAATTGCGTCAAATGTTAACATTTAATTTTTCATTTTTCATATCGCTTCGTCGCAAGTTCATATAAAATCGGTATGCTTCAACGCTCAGTCGATGTTTGCCTTGACCCTAAAGTACGAAATTACGTAATACCAAGAAATATGAGAGGAAAACATCTTTAAAAATATCACAAATGATGTCAGAGCGCACAAAAATATGATTAATTACAGAAGATTGACAGAGTGAGTGTCGGCTAATATTGGCTTGTGGTCGGCCAAAATAAAGACGAAAGGCTATAATTACTACCACGTATGCTGCATTGTAACCCTTCAAGTAATGTGTTTTTGAATATACGTTTTGGTTAGGAAACACAAAACCCAATCGTTTCACAGTATTTTCTAAGATGCACATGAATATAAAACCCAAAACATTACCTCAGATAGACAGTGCTTCACTTTGCATAATAGAATGGCACAGTGTAACCCTTCTTGCCCTTCCTCGCTAAGGCTGTGCGAACAGCAGGACATTTGACAGTAGTTGTTCCACTTTCATACTGTTCAGCCTGATGCTCTGTACAGTTTTATGCGCCCATTGTCAACAGCGTAGTTTTTTCTGGTAACGACGGATGCTAGGTAATACTTGAAAATCCCTTCTTTCTGTCGGGAAATGTTGAAGTACTGTGTAATTCAGAGTCTTCTACTTGCGACATCCCCGAACGCGTCACGTGGTACTATTATGACAGTTTCGGAACCGACGTTTCAAGCAAACTGAGATATTACACAAGGGAAACGCTTTCCAAAAATAAAAAATCAAATGTGTGTGAAATCTTATGGGACTTAACTACTAAGGTCATCAGTCCCTAAGCTTACACACTACTTAACCTAAATTATCGTAAGGACAAACACACACACCCATGCCCGAGGGAGGACTCGAACCTCCGCCGGGATCAGCCACACAGTCCATGACTGCGGCGCCTAAGACCGCTCGGCTAATCAAGCGCGGCGCTTTTCAAAAGTTTCTTATCTTCTGTACATGACCACATGCCATTGCTCCGGCGATGGTTATAAAGAGTCGCTGTGTACATTAGCGAAGACGATTCTCACGCCTCCCCCCCCCCCCCCCCCCCCCCACACACACACACAGTTTTTCATAGTTGTAACATTTGTTGTCGCACCTACCTCTTACGTTATATACGCAACAATTTTTTGGTACAAGCATCCGTATTACATTTCCTCGATGTGGTGTTCCCTCTGAATGACCAGTGATAAAACTATAGCTCTCATAAATAATGAAGCCAGAGAAATGAAACTGATTATACCGTGTATGAATCATGAAGTATGGCGTCATTACCTGCGTTATGGAAGAATGCTGCTGACAGATATTCACGGGCGGCGCCCTCCGACCAGCAGTCCATTACTTTCACTTGACACTCCACTGAACGAAAGATGTTCTCTCGGTTGCCTCCTAGCAGGTCGCTGGCGCTTGAGAGTATTAGTCTCTTCCACACACGATACCAGCCGTCCCGACGGCCAGATCTGTGTGAGATCGGTTTTCTTCCATGCGGACTGCAGTGTCAGAGCAGCCTATCGAGTATGACAAAAATAAGTTGTCCTCCACATAACGTTGAGTCAAGAGAGAATCACAAATACTTACGGGGCAGAATTGCGTCACATCTCAACGACACGGCATTCCGCGGCACTGATCGGTGGGCCTCTGCAGCTGTAGTTCACCACACAGTAATGGAAGTGCGTATGCGAGGGTCAGGGATCGGCAAATTGAAGCCCGATTGGTGGGAAAATAATACTTGCTGTGATCAGTATGGCACTTACTGTCTGTAGTCGTGACTGCTCTGTAATGTAAGATGTAAGTGGTTCTGAGCCTAGATAGTCGCAATAGCGCGCGCAAGATGCGCGTATCTCATTTCGCAGGATGTAGCGTAAAAGACAGCTGCCAGTCATCTTTTGACCTGTTACTATTCTTCTGCGGAGGTAGCACAATTGTCCATGATGAACCCTATTCCGTCTTTCTCCACTACGAGATTGTATGTCGCCTATCGATATACACGATCATCGGCTGACCGCTAGTCAGTTAACAGGTTTTAGAACTATCAGTTGCATTCCAACAAAATCACTTGTGTGTATAGCGTTGACTGTTTTTTGTTTTTCGTTTTTATTTTACGTGGTTCTACGCATTGCAGTTCGATATGCGTTCTGCCTTTCAAGCTATCGTAGCTGCTACTTTCACGTTTACTCCTTGTTTGTACATGAGCTCCAGTAGTTCAGCGGTCGCTACTACATCACCAATAGCGACGCTGCCAATGCAATCAACTGTGAATCTCCATTTCCGTGCGAATTTCGTTCCTGGGATGTGTCTCATATCAGGTCTCACACAGTCATGTGTCTTCGAAATATGCAGAAATTATGTAGGATGTTACAGTCGCAGTTAGCTTAGTATGGGTTTACAATGTCAATTTCCATCTGGGTACGTGTATTCCTAAACCACTGGTTAAGGTCTCGCGGCACGATGTCGGGGTAACCATCTCTTAGCACATTCCTGTTATTTTTTTTATGTCTGCTATCGGTTCCCTAGCTAGCCACTAAAATGAACAATAATGTTCCTTCATGAAATGTCTGCTTTCACACTTAACTAAAGTATTTTTAATGTCAGCTATACGCGTTACACTTCATTTATTCTGGCAGCAATTGCAGGGGCTACTTTCCGCAATCATTTTTTCAGATCAGCTTCTGGGTATTTGGTACATTAAGATAAATTGCTGAAACACGCTCACATACAAAGAAGTGACACGGCGAGATATAAAACGCCAGTCACTGTAGCTGTGCAGTCGACGTGTCTTCCGTGTGGACTCCAGGGGTTACCAGCGATCCATTTTTGGTTGGCTTGTACTACAGCGCAGTGTATTCAGCCTCGTGGGGCGCATACGAAGCTAACAGAGGAATTCCTAGCATGAAACGCAGCAGTTCCAAGAACTGAGTGTCACTGCGAGAGCGGTGTGTGCGACAACTTACCGCATCCAAATGACATCGTTGACGTAGTCTTCAAAGCATGATCACGTAGTTAATTAGTTTTTAAAGATATAAAACACTGAAATGTCAGTGTAGGTATCAAAGAAAAGAACTATTTCAGTGTACCAGTTAGCCAGAAATGATCCAGCACAGCAGGGATGTGCCAAATGAAGATGCTTAGAAAGTAAATACGGGATGCCGATGATTAATATTATACGTACCTTTAAAAGCAATAATAACGTACACAGAAACAATTTCATTTAATGTTCTTTCTGAGTGACAAAATTCCCCTTTTTTCTAGTTCTGCTTTGATTTTGCTTCATCTTCCCCTTCTTCCCCCTCCTCCTCCTCCGCGGTGTGTTTGACCCGCAATGTAACGGGGTCCGTTCTTCTGGCTTTCTGTATCCACTTGCGATCTTGTTCTTGGTCAGGGTGGAGGCCCGCTATTTTTGAAGTCTATGTGGAGGGTCTCTAGCCCGCGTTGCCTCGGTCTTCTTTTAACAGAAACACGGGTTTTGATATTGTGTTTTGGTCTGGTCGAAGTACGTGCCGTATCACCGAAGATGACTTTCCCTCATCTTCTGAAAGACAGGTGTCACTCCGTACCGCCGGCATGTACGAGGAATGGAACTTTAATAGTGGCAACTATTTATTTACAGCTCGTTCAAAATAGATACGTGCTTCAAAGTTTTACTGACCTTCAATGTAGTCACCAGCATTGTATATAACCCGTTGCCAGCGATGTGGACGTCTTAGGACACTCTTAGCAGTGTCAGTTGTGTTGACAGTTCCAGCGGCGCGGTCTGTTGCCCGACGAATCTGTAGCAGTTCTGAAGCGAATGCCGTGAAGTGTTTCCTTCAGTTTAGAAATAAAGTTGAACTCACGAGGACTTAAGTCAGGGCAGTGCTGTAGGTGGTATAGGACTTAGCAGCCCCATCAGTCAAACAAATCAGTAATAACTTGCACTGTACGTGCTTGACCATTGTCCTGAAAAGTGATGCTCAGGTCCTGCAGAAAGTGTCATCACTTCTGTCTCTATGCTGTTCACCTTTGGAACACAACCTACGACCAGCTTAGAGATAACAATGTACAGAATAAAATCAATAAATTACAATAAATGTATTAGACTATAAATAAAATTTTAAAGAAGAAGACGGGAAATAAAATTTTAAGGAACAAGTCGGGGAAAGACACAAAATTAAAGCTTTATAAAACATCAGCTGTACCCGTCTTGCTTTATGCTAGTGAAAAAAAGAAAACAAAAGCATACAATCGGCTGAAATCAGGTTTTTAAGCTCTGTCAAAGGTTGCTTAAGGAGAGACCTTAGAAGAAATGAGAATACGCGAGTATAATTAGGTAAATTTAACTTGAACGACAAAGTTGGAAAAAATATATGGAGAAATGGAGGCCAAATTTTAAACGTATGGAAGGAAACACAATTCTAGTCATTGGAAAAAAAGTACAAGCTCTCAGGAGAACGAGAAGATGTAAGACTAAGAAAAATATGGTCTTAAAAATGTGAAGTAGGAACGAGCATATCTTAATCTTAAAGTAAGAAGAAAATGTCCAACTGCAGAAACGAATAGAAGCAAAAAGATATGAGCGACGAACGTTAACGGTGGGTAATCGCCCTTCTTGACAGAAGTAAATTTCCCGTATCACAGGAAGTGTCTGTTTCGACGCATGGCCACAGGACGTCTTCCCCTCATGTTCATTATAGGAATGAACATGAGGGGAAGAAGTCCTGTGGCCATGCTTCTGTTTAAGACTCGTCCTAAGGTTCGTGGAGACGCTCGCTTTGTAAGTTAACTGACCTTTGACGATTTTATAAACTGTTCATTTGCTTGATCTGTTGTTTGCTGTCGTATTTTTTCGGTATCGGACTACTTGTTGCAGTAGTTCGAGACAGCGTACTCCCGAGGTACACGTATCCCTACAATAACTTCTATAACTGGATACATATGTGACACGTGTCCTCTCCATCTGGTACTACCACTTTTCAGTGTCAGTAAATCAATAAACGTGCTAAGGTAAAAAGAGATTTTAAAATTAAACAGTTTGTGATTAACATTGGGTTTAGTACATAACGAGTTCCTCAGAATGTCGCTATTTCGACTTAAGGTCAGTTCAGAGTACACGACAGTCACATATTCACATTGTTGGTTAACGACTGATCAATTTGCTTACATTCGGCCGCCGCAAAGAAATACGTTATTCTATGAAACTTCCTGGCAGATTAAAACTGTGTGCCCGACCGAGACTCCGCCATATCCTTTCTTTCAGGAGTGCTAGTTCTGCTAGGTTCGCAGAAGAGCTTCTGTAAAGTTTGGAAGCTAGGAGGCGAGATACTGGCAGAAGTAAAGCTGTGAGTACCGGGCGTGAGTCGTGCTTCGGTAGCTCAGATGGTAGAGCACTTGCCCGCGAAAGGCAAAGGTCCCGAGTTCGAGTCTCGGTCGGGCACACAGTTTTAATCTGCCAGGAAGTTTCATATCAGCGCACACTCCGCTGCAGAGTGAAAATCTCATTCTGGAAACATCCCACAGGCTGTGGCTAAGTCATGTCTCCGCCATATCCTTTCTTTCAGGAGTGCTAGTTCTGCTAGGTTCGCAGGAGAGCTTCTGTAAAGTTTGGAAGGTAGGAGGCGAGATACTGGCAGAAGTAAAGCTGTGAGTACCGGGCGTGAGTCGTGCTTCGGTAGCTCAGATGGTAGAGCACTTGCCCGCGAAAGGCAAAGGTCCCGAGTTCGAGTCTCGGTCGGGCACACAGTTTTAATCTGCCAGGAAGTTTCATATCAGCGCACACTCCGCTGCAGAGTGAAAATCTCATTCTGGAAACATCCCACAGGCTGTGGCTAAGTCATGTCTCCGCCATATCCTTTCTTTCAGGAGTGCTAGTTCTGCTAGGTTCGCAGGAGAGCTTCTGTAAAGTTTGGAAGGTAGGAGGCGAGATACTGGCAGAAGTAAAGCTGTGAGTACCGGGCGTGAGTCGTGCTTCGGTAGCTCAGATGGTAGAGCACTTGCCCGCGAAAGGCAAAGGTCCCGAGTTCGAGTCTCGGTCGGGCACACAGTTTTAATCTGCCAGGAAGTTTCATATCAGCGCACACTCCGCTGCAGAGTGAAAATCTCATTCTGGAAACATCCCACAGGCTGTGGCTAAGTCATGTCTCCGCCATATCCTTTCTTTCAGGAGTGCTAGTTCTGCTAGGTTCGCAGGAGAGCTTCTGTAAAGTTTGGAAGGTAGGAGGCGAGATACTGGCAGAAGTAAAGCTGTGAGTACCGGGCGTGAGTCGTGCTTCGGTAGCTCAGATGGTAGAGCACTTGCCCGCGAAAGGCAAAGGTCCCGAGTTCGAGTCTCGGTCGGGCACACAGTTTTAATCTGCCAGGAAGTTTCATATCAGCGCACACTCCGCTGCAGAGTGAAAATCTCATTCTGGACGTTATTCTATATTGCAGCATACTAATCTTTCAATAAATATTTCGCGCCAACGGGGGCAGCATCCCGACTCGTACTTTTCACCCCATTTGCGTGACTTTGAGCCTTTTCTGGAGGCGCTGTCCGTTTCTCGTGGTCCAGTTATCGGCGTCGCTGCCTTTAGAGCGTGAGGATCCCGATTCGATTTCCGGCCGAGTCTGAGATCTTCCTCGCTCGAGACTGGATGTTCGTGTTGTCCTAATCATTTCATCTGAGCAAGTCGTTGAAATACCTTCAAATAGGAAGTCTTGAACCAGGCTGGTGAACAACCACAGCTTGGTTGTCCCAGCCAATAATGCCACGCGATCATTTTACTTCTTTTCTAGAGGCGTTTAAAGTTCACCCCTTTCCTTTGGTGGCGGCGCGTCCCCGCGCCACTTGTGATGCGAGTAATTAATTATATTAATAAAATAGATCAGTTATATTATGTAGTTAATAATATCAATTACAATTAAATACGCTGTACTCAACAATATCACAGGAGGTGCTGGAATTGTTTTCCTCTTTCTTGAAGACATAGTTCATCATGTTTACATTTATTTGCGAACACCTGCAGCAATGTTTCACATGCAATCGAATGCAGATAATCAATCATCACTGTCTTCAGTTCACTTGCTGTGTTGGGTGTTATTTTGAAGCGTAAATATTTTAGTGGCACCCCAAAGGAAATAGTCGGGTGGAGGCAGATCCGGTGAGTGTGGGGCCCCAGATCTTTGGTAATCGCTTTTTCTCCAAAGATTTCATCTAAAAGTCGTAGGGACTGATGTGCTGTATAAGCAGTAGCGTTGTCTTGTTGAAAAAAATGATTGATTTCGTTTTCATACAGCTGGGCAATAAATGGGTAAATTATCGGGGAACAATAGACATGGGAATTGACTGTAGTATCGAAAAAGACAGGCACTGCGATCCGTGCTCGCGTCATGGCAAGCAACATTCAGGTTTTCTCTGCGTGCAATGGCGTTTGTCTTAGGGCATGCGGATTTTCTGATTACCACACTCGTGAATTTTCGTAATTAATACAGTCACATAGATGGAATCAAGTCTCATCAGTCAAAAAGCTCGATCTAACATAGCAACTCCATGTCGCTTAACAAATCGCTGAAACTATTCACAATACGCTACTCGTTTTGCATGGTCCATACAATAAAATCGTTGCACAGCAGTAATTTTATGCGGATAAATCCCCAGTTCTTTGGTTACGGTCTTACGGTCGTACGAGAAACTTTAGCCTCTTGCGATAATCTCTTCACAGATTTTGTAAGACTCCGCACATGATGTTCGAAATGTCATGCACGCGCAACACAATTACCCCCACCCTACCACAGCAGCTCCACAGGTTACATAGCGGCTAGACTTGAATGTGCTACAAGCCTTACGCGCCCCGCAAGACGAGACACGCGAGTCTCGCCGCTGCGGAGAGTCTTTGTGGAAGCACGGTATCATAACCGTAATGACGACTCATTAGCGAGACAGTAAAGGACGTAATACACACATCAAAAGAAGTTTTGCATCACCCCGGTTCCCAGAACTTCTGCAGATAGTTGTTAAATTTAGATATTGTACCACAGACACAGTCCCTTTCACTGTTCAGAGATGTCACTATTCCCGCCCAAAGATGTGAACAGCCATGTATGAGCAGCGCCTATTAGACGGAAGGTGCCAGACAGCCGATCAGTTCCAGTCATTCCACCAGAAAGGAGGTACACGGCTAGTGTTGTCTGTAGGTCAACCATGCCTAGACGGTCAGTACCGCGTTTCGATCGCGTCCGCATTATTACTATGTGCCAGGAAGGGCTCTCAACAAGGGAAGTGTCCAGGCGTCTCGGAGTGAACCTAGGCGATGTTGTTCGGACATGGAGGAGATACAGAGAGACAGGAACTGTCGATGACATGCTTTGCTAAGGCCGCCCAAGGGCTACTACTGCAATGGATGACCGCTACCTACGGATTATGGCTCGGAGGAACCATGACAGCAACGCCACAACGTTGAATAATGCTTTTCGTGCAGCCACAGGACGTCCTGTTACGACTCAAACTATGCACAATAGGCTGCATGATGGGCAACTTCACTCTCGACGTCCCTGGCGAGGTCCATCGTTGCAACCATGACACCACGCAGCGCGGAACAGATGGGCCCAGCAACATGCCGAATGGACCACTCAGGATTGACAACACGCCTTAGACAGTTCCCTGCTGTTTTGGGATGGCATTATATGGGGCAGACGCACGCCGTTGGTGGTCATGGAAGGCACCGTAACGGCTGTACTATACGTGAGTGCCATCCTCCAACCGATAGTACAATCATATCGGCAGCATATTGGCGAGGTATTCGTCTTCATGAACGACAATTCGCGCCCCCATTGTGCACATCTTGTGAATGGCGTCCTTCAGGATAAAGACATCGCCCGACTAGTGTGGCCAGCATGTTCTCCAGACATGAACCCTATCGAACATGCCTGGGATATATTGAAAAGGTCTGTTTGTGGTTCAGTCCGGAACCGCGTGACTGCTACTGTCGCAGGTTCGAATCCTGCCCCGGGCATGTATGTGTGTGATGTCCTTAGGTTAGTTAGGTTTAAGTAGTTCTAAGTTCTAGGGGACTGGTGACCTCAGATGTTAAGTCCCATAGTGCTCAGAGCCAGCCATCTGTTTGTGGACCACGTGACCCACCAATCAATCTGATGGATCAACGCCGAATCACCGTTGAGCAGTGGGACAATCTGGACCAACATGCCTAGATGAACATTTGGATAGTATGCCACGACGAATACAGGCGTCCATCAACGCAAGAGGACGTGCTACTGGGTATTAGATTTATCTGTGTCTACAGCAGTCTGGACAACCACATCTGAAAGTCTCGCTGTATGGTGTTACAATATGGAATGTGTGCTTTTCATAAGCAGTAAAATGGGCGGAAATGATGTTTATGTTGATCTCTATTCCAATTTTCTGTACAGGATCCGTAACTCTCGGAACCGAGATGATGCAAAGCTTTTTTTGATGTCTGTATGTTGGTGGTAGGGAAAGTACTCTTCGCTACACACCGTGTGATGAGTTGCGGGGTACCGACTTTACATAATGGGTACCCATGAAAGCTGTCACAGTGTATTTGCAGATCATAGTTAATTTCCCTGCAACTCCGACGTATGTGTTTATTCTCAGAGGCCAGTGACAGAATGTGCTGTCGGCAGGTGCCACGCCTCGGTTTGCCCTTGCATGTCGCTGCGCCTGGCGGTATGTTTTCCGCAAAGCGGCCGAGCGGAAGCCTCCACCGTGGGAGTCGGTCAGCGACGCCGAGTTAAGGAGCTACATGCTGCTGCTGCTCTTTGTTGGTGGTGGTGGTGCTGCCCGTGTTCGTCAGTCAGCTGTATGTAATCGCGCGCGGCGCACGGCAAATACTGCTGTGCGCTGCCGCAGATAACAGCTCGCCCACGGCTAGCTGCGGAAAGCGCGCCTGCGCTGCATCACCAGGGGCACTTGGCATGTCCTGTAGAGCCGCCGCTTTCTTTGATGCTTAGAGATCAGAAGAGCACACTGTGACTGGATTTAGCTGTCTCTATACGTGGAGCATTGCACTGCAAGCTGTAACATATAGGCCAGGATAAAAATGATTAAAACCGACGAACTCCGGGATGTTGCTCGGGTCATCAATACTAATATTTTTCTCTGCTGTCATATTTTCCTCTGAGTATTTTCTAACCTGTAGAAAGAGTTTTCTACGGATAAAAATTGATTAAGCCAACAAACTCTGGGAGATTGCACGGGACTTTGAAAATACTTTTCCTAATATGTTTTCCTGTGTGGCACTATTTTGTGAGGACATCGAATCTTATTTACGGTAGATAATTTTTAACACAATACAGTTACTCCAATTACAGTAAAGGTTCAAAAATGCCTACATTGACTTCAAACAAAGCTTACACTTGCAGCATATGTTCTGTCTAACACGGACAAAGAGTGCAGGAGTGTACGTAATTTCTCCTACTGTCGCTACTATTTGGGCAGGTAGATCCTCTTATGATTCAACAGCGGTTTCGTTGCGCATCTCATCCCACGCCAAAAATGTTCAGAGTAGACCATGGTTCAGGACCACTTTTCTGGAAACTATCTGTTCGAGTATAGACGCACAGGACTACTGAAATGTGACGGCGCACCATCATGGTAGAACCACATGCGCTGTCTTGTAGCGAGTGGCACGTCCTCCAGCAATTCTAGTAATGTTCTGGCTACGAAATTGTAATGGCTGCCATTTAATGGCCTAGATAGACGATATCGGCCAGTTAAAAAATCACCCAAAACACTTGCCACATATTCACGCCGAACGTCACTTGATGGGCGCCTGTAAATTTGGTAGACGGATAAAAAAACTCAATCTAAACACGTGAATTGTGGACGTAGAAGATCCCGTCGCTATGTAGTTAGAACCAACCGCATCTATGCACTCACTCTACGTGCATCGCTCCATTAGGAAAGAAGCACTTTGCTAGGTCAAGACGTACAACTAAATGTGAACGTGAATCAACTACTGCAACTGGAGACTAAAATATGCCTTCTACCGGTGCAATACGAACCGTTAGAACAACAAATCAGTCATTACAACTGAGGAGTCAAAACATCCTCTACCGAATTAAATAATGGTCACAGGATATTATGACATTAGAGAAAAAAATACTTGTTTTGGTGTCCCGTGCGACCTCCCAGAGTTCGCCAGTTTAAATAATTCCCACCCTGTGTGTTTTGGACTTTCTCTCTCTCTCTCTCTCTCTCTCTCTCTCTCTCTCTCTCTCTGAAAACTTCCGACCTTTTTAGTAGTGAAATATACTTCGTGATTAATTACGCGGAATCAAAAACGGAATAATGGAAAAAGATGAACGCAGACATTCGTGGGGTTAAGAATGTCAAAGAGGTACGCTGTCAGTTAATTTTTTTAAAGGTATTATACTTCCAAAAAGGAGCTGTTAAATGAAAAAGATATAGGGTTCTTGTTATTATATACGTAGAAATCAAATTTAAATTCTGAAAGACTGAAACCTAGCCGACAGACCCTTGGTCTTGTCGATACAAATTTGTTCGTTAATGTTTATAGCCACGCACAAATGTTACTCCGCAAGACACTGTACGGTGGATGGTAATGTTTACTGTGCTGGATGTAGCTGCTTGCCTGTTTTGAGTTTCCTTTCGCTAAAAAGAAAGTATAATCAGCACTCGTCATCGTAATATGGCACTATAATATCAGTTTCAAATGATAATTGGTGACTTATAATACGTTCCAGAACAAAAAATCCTGAGGTTCGTGATAAATATACATTTTCATCTTTTTATGTCACATGAACACGAAACCGCAACATAAACAGTCTTGAAACTGTAGAGTTTTAAAAATACAGTCCCATGTAAGTCGAAGGGTATTCATTACTAGCATACTTCGCGAATCAAAGATACACACAAAAAATATATGTTTAATTCTTTGCGACAATTTCGTTTAAGGATACCATTATTGCAAAAACTAAAAAAATCTTTACAAAATTTAGTCACTCAAAATTAGGTGATAGTAAAAGTTAATGTGCATCGTCTAGTATGTTTGATAAGCTTCTAAAAACACTCACTACCACTGTCTAAGGTTCGTAATTGAATGTGTTCTGCCCACGTTTGCTGTTATAAATGAAAATGAAATTCAAACCAGGCAGCTTTATACACCCCGGAAACAAGAATGTAATTTAATCCACTGATACACCTGAAGATAAGAGTAATGCTCCCGAAACGCGTCGTGGGAGAAAATAAAAAGAGACTGCCACATCTAATTGCTTGTCTAATTGACCAACATAACATTAATTTTCCCTCGCTCGTTCGAGAGTGTAAGAGGACAGCAAATCAGTAATACTTTAACGAAGTGCGCCCTTCCACACAGTGAACAGTGTCTTCCGGAGTGCCCATGTAGATAAGAAAGAACAAGAAAATGAAGGCGAAGACAGTCTTGGAAATTAAGTGCACAATTCAGACCAATCAGTCTCGGTCATTCAGGTCATTGCAACAGCAGATCGTAGAAGGCCATTCGTGATTTAGACGTCACGCTGCGATTGAAAGAGTACTGTTTTATTTTCAGGTTTTGCCATATCTAGTTAACGAGCTGTCAAACGCGACCGTTGTCAGAGGTAACGAGATCGTGTTTACGCGTTCCAAAGAACTTCCCGATTGCCGGATAGGGATTAAGCTGCAGAACGCGCGTCAGCGTACCTGGCGGGGCGGGGTGAGGCGTCATGGGGTTGTGTACAGTTTCTCGTCTGGCGGCAGCCGGTTCCGTTTCCTGTGGCGCTGGCTCGCAGGAACGCGCGCGCACGACCGTTCCCACGGCTCCGCCTCGCCTCTGCTCACACTACACACCACCACTTGCCCTTTTCTTCAGCTGCTCACTCCCCTACTCGAGTCGCGTTGCACATTTAAAAATCTCTCCCACTTTGCCGGTACACCGGGGACTGCAACTCAGCTGGTCGTTACCGGGCACGGTAACCCTACCCGTGAACGCCGTTGCGCGTTTATACTTGCACACCTTGTTTTAACCATTGTCATCAGAGTTTCTGCGTTTTTCTGAAATTAGTAACGTCCGCTGTCCGTTAAATTCACTGTGTGAGCTTGCAGCTTGTACTCACCTTGTTGCTCTGTTATTTAGCCCTGGCTAAGGCGCTTTTTTTAGGGCTTGTAACATCTCGTATGTTTTGCCCTTCCATCGTGGGTGGAACTATGTTCGTAAATTTTTAATAAAATGTCAAAGCAGTAATTCAGTGACTAACCACGACGTGAGAGAGAGGGGTAACGCTCGTTTCACACTGCTTTCCGCAAACGTGACGTCGTTTTGATGTCATGTGCAATACTGACGTCTGCATGATCGGCTATCGATTTTGTGACACGGAAGAACATGCATGTTATTGCTCCTTGATTCATTGGCAGCAATTTAAGCTGTTACATACGGATCTAACCACACACTCGGAAGTAGCCACGTATTGGGATATAAAAGAGCTAAATATTTGTGAGAAGAAAGAATACGAATGTATACTCATGATCAGAGAAAACAGACCGCCTTGAACGACTAGAGGTAGGGCGTTCATATTCACAGGACATGCGCATTAATATGTTCTGCAGAAATGATTAGCATCTGAACGACGTCGGCCTGCGTGTTCAGGGTCAACATCGATATCGCGGCGGAACACAACCTACCGGTAAAATATACCCACGGCTCTCGTTGTCGCTGTAAACGGAAAGTAACTGATCAGTGCGACTGGAACAGAAGTGCAAGATGCCTTGCAGACGTATGCCCGAACAGTACCGTCAAATCAAAGTTTGAAAGAGGATGCATTATTGGCATGAGAAGATGTGATGCATCCATCCGGGAAATTCCTGCTCGTGTGGAACGAATTGTTTCGGCAATGCAACATGTGTATGCAGAATGTTTCACGGAAGACGTAGAATTCGACGAGATGGATCAGGTCGCACCACTCTGACCAACCCCTCCAGAAAATAGACACCTCATCCAGATGCCATTGCAGGGCAGATCTGCGCCCTTCTCTGCTCTGGCGCAACAGTGTAACACATTGTACACCATCGGGGGCGACAATCCGTTGTATTACGGCATGGATTACGTGCGCGTCATCCACTTCTCCGCCTACCTTTACAAAAACATGTTAGACAGCAATGGTATATGGAACGACGTCACTGGGGACAGGATAGGCATTAGATATGGTTCTTTTTGTTTGAAAATCACGGCCGCATTCTGATTCGCCGCAGGCAGGGGGAGCAGCTTCACAGTGACGGCATTCGCAAAAGACATGCAGCGTCAACTCAAGACCTTATGTTGTGGGGTACTATTGGTTACAATCGCAAATCACAGTTCGTGTGTGTCCAGGGCGCTGTGACCAGTGTGTCCTACGTGAATAACATCCTGCGACCCGTAGCCATATTCTTTCTGCACAACACCCCAGACGCCATTTTTCAGCAAGACAATGCACGACCACATGTTGCTGCACGAACACGTGCCTTGTTGGTGTCACAGAATGTCAGCTTTTTGCCCTGGTCCGCCAGATAACCAGTCTTGTCGCCAATCGAAAATGCGAGGGACATTGTGAAACGACGATGTTTCAGGATGCGAACCCACATCCTTTGACTCCAGAAACTATGACGTTATCCATTACCTTATTCGTGTGCTCTTTGCCTCCTGTCTTGGATATCTTCTTCTCTCTTGAAGATTTATATCGTTGCTGCATTATTAAGTGACATTTAATGATAATGGTGTGTTTGCGACAAATTTTCATAGCTCCGTAACACTGAAATGGCATATTTCAAACTGTAGAACAACCGTGTTTCATGCATGATTTTTAAATTATCGACGCTAATAACTCACTCCTTAGAGAGCACTCTTGTGTGAAGACACTAACTGTCAATCAATCATGGTGTAACATTTTGTTATAGCAATAATTATAACAAATCATTACAAGAATGACGTGTTGTAGTAAATCTCCAGTAGGCGCGCATGAAGTCTTGTCAGAGGCTCGTATGGAACGCTAACGAAAGTCGATAGCCAATCATGTGGTCTTCTGTATTGCTGTGACTTCAAAATGGCGCCACGTTTGAGGGACGTAGCGTGAAATGAGCGTTACCCGATAGAAGGTTAAATCATAGATATTATAGAATATACATTTCGGACTACTTTCTTATGTTTTTCCTTTCGCGCTTTCCTTCCGCACTGGAAGACGATGAGTTTTAATGTGCCGTCTCCTAGAGAGCTTGTAATGAGAGTTCTGTTCCGACATTAGAGAAAAGCGCAAGTAAATTGTCAATACCCGCTGTTGTAGTAATCTACTAAATTTAGCTGATCTAACAGACATTAATTCAAAATGGTTATTTCAACGATATAAAACAGTACACGTCGCTTACTCAAAATATTTTTGTGCGACTTTGATAAGATCTGCACCATATTTCATTACCTTTCTGGGGCGCACGGGTCGAAACTTGGAAATACAGGGATGGATCTTGCTCTCCTACGTGGTGTTTTCCTTTGTAGTTACAGCTGATGAAGAGGAACATAAGTCGTCGAACGAAAACTGTAATACCAAGATTTTTACACTCTAAAGTGATATATTCTTTGTCTGATGTAAATCACAAAATGCTCTCGCCCGTAAAAGAAATCTGCAGCCGCCATTGATAATTAGTACCCCAGCTTGATGAACAGCTTCCTACCATGGTTTTCTAATTTCCGTGTGATGTGACGCAATGATCGCATAACGTCCACTTCTTTGCTTGCTGTTCTGGCTTTTCAGCAACAAAATCATAAACCCAAATGTGCAGTTCACCTAACTCTTCACAATACATTTTACTGTAATACTCTGACTTCTGTTTTGAACAGCATCAAATCACAGTCCAGTCGACTTCGATTCTCTTTACGATGTATGAGTAACCTTCCTAGTGGCCACACGTCTTACTTCGGACGGTCATTTACACTTTAATGCCAAACTTGTTAAAACACACACACACACACACACACACACACACAATAGCGAACGAACTGAACTCTACGGAAGTTAGACATTGCTCAAGCCATTAACCTCTGGGGTGGACGACGATCCTCTGGCTGGAGCTTGGCCATGATTTAATGGACGGATTACTTCCCAGTACTACTAAGCGCAGCTCTCATATATCCGGACCGTTTGAGTTACTCTTGTTGAACACTAGGCTGGAGAACCTCCAATAAATGCATCGAGCTCACTGCCTTGTGCCCCTGTCAAAACTTTCTTATTCATTTACATACACAAATCTTCCGACACATTCGTCTTTACGTGTGCTTCAGAGAGGTCAGGAGAGGATTGAAGAAGAAATGTGGTCAACATCTAGTATTCCATATCTGTCTTGTGGTTGAAACTCGCTCTTTGTATCCCTATTCGCTTATAGATAAATTTGTTTTTGGGTAGGTTCCTGCTTGAGTAAACACAATTTTTCATTCCTCTTATCCATACATGTTTTGGTAAAGATGCAGCATCACCAGTGGATTGCTAAAAGTGGGGTTTCACATCGAAAATAATTGGGAAACCGTAAAAAATAATAAACTGTGGAAAAACAGCTATAATGCAAAATACAGAAAGCCACAAAAACCACAGCACGTGCTAACAAAAAAAAAAAATAGAAACACCACTGATGTATATAAAGCGAAAATTGTGTAGGTAAACAGAAGAAAAAATTGTCTACTATTGTATTTTAAACTCACAGAAGTAGAATGTGCAAACTTAAAACAGTGAATTGTATATAAACCTACTTCATGTTTAGCTAAACACAAGCTAATTTTTTTCATGTGTAATAGGAGGAAACTACTAGAAGGGTATGTGGGAAGGTCTGCCGATAAAGATTAAATTTAGACCCAAACGAACACGATCAGTTGGCAAGAAAAGCAGGAAGAAATAAGTTACAATGACAGCAAATCAAACATATTAACAATAAGAATTCATATTTTTGTTCTTTACCCAGAGAAAAGTAGTTAGTTCTGGGCAGTTATACCAAAAAACATAGTTGCACTGTCATTAAACTCGAGCTACAACGAAAAATTTTCATATATTTACGTATGTAGGCTACTATGCCAACAGCGTAGTTTAAATTGTTGATGAGTGTGGAACGTTGTTCGGATTCGTGTCTACCACAGCAGCGTTTATATATATTTAAATAACAGACGTACATGTCACGAGTAAGCACTTAAAAATGGAACATTGCGGAAACCAGCTGATTATGTGAAATAAATTGCTAAGATCGTAATACGTGCAAGATGGAAAATTGAATTGTCTACCAAAGGTGTCATTTCTGCTTAGAAGAAAATAGGTTTCCGGTTCTCCACTCTTTCAGCCGGCCATTGTGGCCGAGTGGTTCTAGGCGCTTAAGTCTGGCACCGCGCGACCGCTACGGTCACAGGTTCGAATCCTGCCTCGGGCATGGACGTGTGTGCTGTCATTAGGTTAGTTAGGTTTAAGTAGTTCTAGGTCTAGGGGACTGATGACCTCAGATGTTAAGTGCCATAGTGCTCAGAGCCATTTGAACCATTTTCTCCACTCTTTCAAAAATACAACCTGACATCTGTCTTGCGATAGCAAACGCAACAGAGAAAATATTTCTGTTTAGTATACGCGAACACAAGGTGTAATTGTCCGTCAGAGCTGTCTTTCGTCATACAGCGTCCTTGCGTTTTGTCTTTGCGCCTACGACCTTACCGGATGTTGTCGTTCAGAGAGCCGGTAAAGGCGGCGCACATCCTTTACAGACAGACTTACCTGCTGACAAAATCAAATCCGACACGGTTCGTGAGGCTACAGGTACTTACGCCGAACGACGGGAAGTTCAGTAACGAAACTAACAAAGAATGTAGCGGGCAGACAGACTTCGAGAACGTAGGCGGGAACGACTGGGAAAAAAAACAGCGTTCTTATTATTTACATGGTGGCTCGCAAAGCCATGATCTGTAGACCTTTTTTTCTGAAACAAACAGCGTTCGTCTTATTTACCTGGTGGCTCACAAAGGAATGGTCTGTAGACCTTTGTTATAGTACAACGTGAAACACAGATAATTGTGAGCGCACACTATAACCTCATACTGCGTCAGTTTCACCTTGTCAGATTTTTTAGATGTTCTTCA
Organism: Schistocerca americana; assembly: GCF_021461395.2. Taxonomy (NCBI): domain Eukaryota; kingdom Metazoa; phylum Arthropoda; class Insecta; order Orthoptera; family Acrididae; genus Schistocerca; species Schistocerca americana. The sequence goes on from NC_060122.1 coordinate 425,766,705, forward strand.
GCTGTAGTTTTGAAATCAGTTGCACGGCACTTGTATTTCTCAAATTTTCGGAAATGCTTTTCAAAGGCTATATTTCCATGAACTGCAGTTCCTTGAAAATTATACCAGAACGATGTACTATGCTTAGCACTGATGTAAACAATTTATTTACATAGTTTACGCTCACACCGGAGCACTAAAATCAAACATTGTACAACATAGTCTACAACGAGTAAGTTCAGATCTTAGCAGTCAACAGTTTCTTCCTTTCCCAAAACTTCTTTTTCAGAGTGGCTTGTTCCTCTGCAGATATGACATAATTCTTCTGTAGTGTTGTTTTGAATGTCAAGTCTATGTATTTGTTCTTCGGAAGCAGCTTCTTTTCTGTATGTTCAAGGTGATGTTTGGTAATGTTTGCTTAGCTCCATTTGTACGCCTTTCAGTTAGTTGCTTTTTTGTGTTATTGCTCCTAAAGTCGTCAAAAAGTTGTTTCATGAGTCTAGTATTCGGTAAGCAGAGATTTGGGCAAAAAATGCAACCCTTCTTTTTCGCATCGTATCACCACTGGATTCACTTTCTTTGTAAATCACCAAATTCGCCAAATCTCTTCAATGACCACTAACTAGGTGTTTTTTTTTTTTTTTGTTGATAATCGTTCGGAGAATATTTCTCTCAACCTTTTGCAATTCATCAATTGTCGCTTGAGTGTTTTAAATATTTTTTTTTCAGTCACAAACATTGCCTCCGGTTTAAAGACGGAGGAATAATACCGAAGTTCAGGATTTATTGAAATATTCTTTTTGGTGTGTGTGTTCTCTGTGTTCGTTCCAGTAATAATGTTCTACTAACCCTTGATGGTTTTTTCCTTGGCAATCCAAGTAAATTGTCTCGCCAAGATATTCAAACTTTTTTGCCACCTAAGATTTTGAACATTATGGAGTATAATATGGGGTGTGTCAACTGGGAAGGTGGGCAGCATTTCTGTTTTCTCTAGAGAAATTTGCAAACCAACTTTTGCTGCTAATCGTTTTAGTTCTTCTATCTGAAACTTTGCTTCATCGATACTGTTTGCTAACAATGCCAAATTGTCTGTAAAATCTTCCTTCCAATCTTTGAACAGATGGGGGTCTTGTTCCATTCACGCATGATTTTCTCCAGGACATAATTAAACAGTAATGGAGACAATCTGTCACCTTGTCGAAGGCTAGTTCGTATCTCAAAAGCTTCAGAGAATCCGTTTCTAAACCATATTCTGGATTTAATATTTCCAAGGGTGACCGCAATGAGCTTGACAAGTTCCTAATCTAACCAAATTCTATTGCAACAGGCAGTAGAGATTCACGATGGATACTATCATAGACTTCTTTAAAAACAGGCGAAGGTGATCGCTAGCTTCTTGTTCTGGCTCTTTGGTGTTTCAATTATCTATTTGAGACTAATATTATTGTATTATTATTATTATAATTTTTAGTGTTAAAATTCTCATTATTAAAATTGTATTCATCTGTGGCACGTTAAAATTGAGCGTGGTAGCAATTGATGTTTGGGGGCGGTCAGAAACAGAGTAACCAACTGTGGCCCTCCCCAGAGCTGAAGCCTGGATCCTCGCCTGCCTCTGTTTACGCCAGTCGGTCCCCGACTAGCTCGTCGCCTCCTGTGGCAGTACCAGAGATACCGGACAGAATGTACTAGTCAAAAACTCTATCGTTAATCAATCACATCCGCAGACCGGCTCCATTACTATAACTTTGGCGAATTCGTTCTACGTTACCGTAAGTCCCGCCCTCTATTTACAATGTCATGTAGCCATGACGTTCCCCTTAAAATAACACTCTCTACTTAATTAAATCTATCCGTATTTTGTAGTATGCGCGCTCTGTTCTGCTGTGTGTGTGTGTGTGTGTGTGTGTGTGTGTGTGTCTTCATCTTCATCGCTGAAGACTCCTATCACACATGTTGTCACGTCTTACGTGGAATGCATTTGACAACTATGATAAGATCGCCCACGCCAGTATCTTTCTCAGCAACGACGAGTGTTTATTTTTACTGGAAACCATTATTACTTGTTTTTCTTCGGTATCAATTGGCGATATGTCATACTAAAACGAATATCATGAGGTCACGTTTTTTTTCTAAGAAAAACGTTTCCAATTGGTTGCTTGTGATTTCTTTTGACATGATACTTTCTCACTGGGGTATGCATGTTTTAAATGTATAACTTATGAAAAAACCCGTATCTACTTTCTGTGATCTTATAATTGCTTAAGGTCTTACATTACCCCCGTTCAAGACAGGGGGCGAAATTAATGCGTGTCACCCGACACAAGAACGCGCGATTGGTTCACCAAATAGATGCGCCATAACAAATGAACGCGTAAACACTGTGGCATAGTGGTCTTGTGTTATTTAGAAATATCAACTAAATTGTATTATACGAAAATGTCTGTGACGTACCACTGTAAAGCCAATAAATGTCGCTAGTCACCTAAAATTACAGCAAAGAAAATTACAGTATAGTCTGCACAGCAACTAAGAGCTTATTGTAAAAGAAGGAACGTTAAACAGCCTATGGCGGTGCCGCCAAATTTGTGTCATCGACTTCAATGAAAGTGACACCAGCATGTGAAACCTGCGAGCTTTTTTAACGTAATTAAATACATGAATACCGTCAACTAGATGCAAAACCGAGGAAACGAATTGTTCCGCCCACATGCTAATCGCAGAACTACGTTAATCGACAACGAATTTATTAAACCACGATTCATCGCGTACTAATTACTCTCATCCAAACACTTCACGCAAGTTTCAGGAGAATAGTCTATAAATCGTAAAATGATTTTCATTTAATTCATCAAATCCCTACTTTGCCTCGTCCAGAACTCCGAGCCTATGAAGGCAACTTAGCGAACGTTTTTCTTTGTTCTGTCGATCCTCGTTACATTTTTTGCCCGCGTTCTACCCGAACAGCCTAACCTAGCAGAGTAGCAAACTCGAAGTTTACAATTAAGCTGTGAACTGATAATCCGCCTTGCTGATGTACACGCTCCTGGCGAGTGAAAGCTTTACGCGTGGAGACAATTCACAACAAATAAATCCACCCCGCACCCCACTCCAATGTAACTCGAATATTGTCACACATAAGTGACATTTGCAGGGCACTTTTTACTATCGACTTCCATGCCAGTATATTCACCGCAGCAAAAAGGTTGTCTGTTACGTTAGCCCAGGTTCCTGCTTCAGAAATTTATTTCCTTCCGACCTCTTCAGTACATATCCTTCACATTAAAAGTCCCTGCTTCGAACATATCGTACTGTAATTAACATTTTCATTCTTGTTTGAGAAGACTTATTGCCCGCCAACAAAAGCTCTTTCCTGTTTGTGCTCCCTGTGCAGAATTACTTTGTTTCCTCTTTCTCGATCAGTTTCGTTTGACTTGAATACATCTGCGATTCCGGCTGGGGAATGCGAGTCCTGTTTCGATCTCTTCGTAGAGTCTTGTGCACTATAAAGACGTGCTCACAAAACGCGCAACATTTTGATTGCTCCCTTTTTGCCTCGCTGCATTCACCTCATTTACATTAACTTTTAGTGTGATAGTTGCTGAAGTGAATGTGTCTGAAATGTTACTACCTCTTTAAGTTTGAGAGTGCTCACGGCTCCCTCCACTTCATCATACAAAAATTCCATTAGCTTCGTTACGTCGCTTTTAGCGATCTTTTGTCTTCCAGCGTAAATAATACAGCGCCGAACTATATTTCAGGTGACACAACCATAATTTTAGGTACTAACATGTAGCCATTACATTCGATATATGCAACGTTCAAAATTTCTATTGACACTTGTGGTATCGGTTTCATAACTCAAGAGAATGGGGATGAGCCTGAATTATACTGTTTTTGTCTCTGTAGCGGGACACCAAGATTCGTTTCGTTTCCTCATTAGAATCAGCAGTGATTGGAATACCTTCAACCAGATTTTATTAGCTCCTATACCCTTCGAAGAAGACGTGCTTGTGTGTATCAGAAACTGAAGGATTGCTGTCTATAGAAGAATTAAAATGCTCTCTAAATTGAAGCCACTTATTTATTTCTGCTGAAAGTAGTTCTAATTTGACAGCTGGAAGTTTGGTGGTATGTGTCACAAATACAGAAGTTGCTATCGCAACTGAAGCTGGCGTGTCAGGTTTGCAACGGATGAGAAACTATCCGCAGTCTTCTTGTTGCCTTCAGAATTGCAATCCTGGCGATGTCGACATTTTTTTGCACTTCATGATGTCTGAAAGCAGATCCTGAATTGCATCGTCAGGTACCTTCAAACGATCTAACGTCTCTTGCTATCTCGTCCGAAAGTACTCATAATCTGCATCTTTGCTTGTGTATCCATCCATTCATTTCCGTGGGCCCTATTGAACCGTGCTACCAGAGTTCTTTTCCTTTTCAAATTCCGTCTGTCATGTTACCTTGAACCGCTGACACACGCGAACAAACAAGGAATGTAGTTCGAAGAACTGTTCATAGATAGTGCTGTGGGAACAGTTAAGGATTGTAGTACCATAAACAAACAATAGATGGCGATCGTTGCGGTTCAATAATTTATAACCTTAAACTGTCACTACTTCTGTTACTGATATTTCGCTATAACAGCAGCAGTACTGCTCTGCTCTTTTGTGAACATCACAATACTTGCACTTTTTATTAAATATGCAGTTACCATAACAGAAGAGCAAACTACTTACTTACTTGCTTTGCTGCGCCGAGATTATGTGACTGCAGGCTGCACTGCTACTGGTGTCTCCGTTCTTACGTTGATTTCAGGACATGAAACAAGCGGGCGTCGTTTTCGTCTTGCAGCTGCACATCCACTCCTGCACACGTCTGTTACTCGGTTTCGGCACCGTGTTATACATTGTTTATTAACTAACAAGACACAACGTGTAGTTCCTTACAGTTTTATTCCTACGTCTGGTCAAAGATATTACATTTCAGAGATAAACAACAAACGGAGTATTTCTTTACAGTCCTCAACAATTGCGGCTTCTCTGCATAGTTTCTTGGTGAGTCAGAATCCAATTAACATTACTGCACATCTACGCCTTTCACAGCACATTTCAAAGCTTGTCGTCATCGTACAAATAATATTACTAATCTTTTGACATTTTGATTGATGTTACATGCACAATCTCCTTTGAAAGCTACTTTTATCGGATGACTATAATATTGAGTTACGCCGCTGATTCAGCTAACTACGATAATTTACTAGTAGAGTGAAGAAACCTTTGCCAGTATATTTAGCTAGAATGTAAATGAAACTTGCCAGCGAAATGCAGTCTCACTTGCTGTATTGTGATGACCATTCCCCATCTGGCGTGTAATTATCTTGGTGCAATCATCTCGAAATGAGAGTATTTGTGTATTGATACTTCAATGTGTAAGCATAAAAAATTGTGTTTGTTCTTGGTTTTACACAATGAGTCTTAATAAGATCCGTAGCAATCAGTACGATCTGTTTTAATGTACTCTTAAGACATAATAATGATACAATAAATTCAGTCACTATTCCTTCAAGCTACCTACTCATTTTCTACAACAGCTCTCGGACGTGTCATTATTGAAGTTACGTACGTCTTGTTACGGTACGGAACGGAAATTACCGCATATCATTTTCTCTATGCTAGAATGCGAACAAGTAATCCATAATGTACTCTTCACACAATAATTTAGGTGCCAAATGCATTGCGGTAGTTTCTTTAAAAAGCGTATCGTTCTGTACTTAGCCAACTGAATTAGGGAATAACCCTGAAATCTACCATGACGTAGTAAGATCGTTGTAACGTAGAAACTGAAACTTCTAGCTGTTCCATCATGATTGGTTTCTGCAGAGGCCACCGCAATCACTCTGTTTCAGCACTGTTGTCATGGACGTCGTCAACAATTTCCCGACATTATACCGCTGGCACCAGCGATAAAGTAGTGCTATGTAGTCGTCACCTCAACTAGTGACTTATAAATTAAAGTAATTCGTATTGCATTAATGAAATATACATTTTCATCGTTTAGATTGGTTGCGGCAACAGCTATCAGGAACTTCATAGACTGTAGCGCAGTACTGTGTATGGAGGAACAACATTTAGAACACCGATGTAAATGAATAACATTAATTTTGTGGCACGTGTCACTTTCTCAGACATAATCGGAACCTATTTACGTGGCAATATTCACACATAATTATAATATTATGTAATGCATGTTTTATTTGGGATTTGTTATTTCCGCCACAAGATAAGCGTGTGACATATTTTCTGACATTTTATTTCTGCAGCGCATTCGCGTGTTACAGATGAAATCCACTTGCGCAATGTTGTCACTTTGCTGCCCCAACCTATGGAGACCTCTTTTCCTCCTAGTGGTTCAGTGTATCATTTATTCCGCAGACTCTTTTTTTGGCTGTTCTGCATACAATGCCTCTTTGTCACTTACAATTTTTGTAGTCTCTCCTCAATTTGCCTCTGTTAAACGTACGTGTTCATGGTTGCAGAGAAGTGAAACACGCACTTCGAATGATCTGTCTCCGTATTAAAAACTAGTCGCCTCCGACAAGTTTTCTCATTTCGTGAGCGAGACCTTCCAGGCGGAAGAAGGTGTAGATAATTAGCAAAGCAACGGCGCTTTCGTGAACTCAACTGAACGTTATAGCCACCGTCGGTCATACCAAAGGTAATTTTCATTTCCCAAATGAGAAAACAGAGAGCAGCAGCATCTTGCGAATATTACGATTCTAAAAGTGAGGACATATCAGGTTCACAAGATGGAGTTTGTTCAGCACGGCGCTTTTTCGCTGATGGAATCAAAGCACGTTACTTGTTCTTGGCGTAAAAATGGCTTCGGATACAGCCGAGTCCAGCTATAGTTTGGCATGAAACATCAACAGTTTACAAACCTCTGCCTCACACACATTGCTCAACCGAAACACTCATTTCTTACGTTTGGGTCCTTACGCCAAAATACAGATTTAAGATCCTCTAGGTTCATCCGTCCTCACACAAAATGTAAAATCTGATGTGGACACAGAGCTGTGAAAGTGTTGCGACATCACATCCTGTCATTTCACGTTGAGGAAGCATTCCCGCGCTTGAAACAAGTAAGTTCTGCAATATTACAGCAACGTGCAACGCAACAGTTGACTAGTAACAGTTAAGAACGGTCTCTGCGTTACAAGCAGAGATCGGGAGACACCATATTCGATTTGGTTGTTTTTAGTTGAAGACCGTATTTGGTGGGTTTTGTGTTATGTTTGTACTTACCTCCTGTCAATATATTAAGCTTCAAAGCACCAGCACATTAAAAATCTTTCGAAAAAGCGTCGCTATGGCTACAATCTGTTGTAATGAAAAGGCGGGAAGTGTCGTATTAGTGGTTAATGAATTTTAGTTTTGATTATTTTGGTGTTGCAACTTGTGTGTTATGAAAACATGCCGTTTTAAGGCAACGGCACGTTGAAGTTTATCAAGCATTCGTTGTTCTTGGTGCGATTTGTTATAATTAGAAACACAAATTGAGTGTAGTTTAGCGTACAGGGATCTGCAATGTATGGTAACTGAAGAAAATATCACAAGCCAAGATCGCTGAAAAAGCGTTCTATTGCATGACCGGTTTCGACAGAGCTATGCTGTCATCATCAGATACTACCTTTTTAATTTTTACAACATTTTATTCATCAGTGATACAAGTTGCTTCACATTGCATATGTACGCCTCACTGCGATGAAGATCACTTCAGAAAGGCATGTCAAACGTAAAAGTATTGTGTACAAACACAAAAACAGACATCTTGCGCCGATTACTAGTTTTCACGTTCACTACCAGCTGACTTCACATCCAGCTGGATTTAGCGATCTTGGCTTGTGAAGTTTTCTTCAGTTATCATTCACTTTTGTTATTTCTAAAAGTTGAGTGTAATTTGTTTAGTTAATCGATGTTGTTGTTGTTGTTGTGGTCTTCAGTCCTGAGACTGGTTTGATGCAGCTCTCCATGCTACTCTATCCTGTGCAAGCTTCTTCATCTCCCAGTACCTACTGCAACCTACATCCTTCTGAATCTGCTTAGTGTATTCATCTCTTGGTCTCCCTCTACGATTTGTACCCTTCACGCTGCCCTCCAATGCTAAATTTGTGATCCCTTGATGCCTCAAAACATGTCCTACCAACCGATCTCTTCTTCTAGTCAAGTTGTGCCACAAACTTCTCTTCTCCCCAATCCTATTCAATACCTCCTCATTAGTTATGTGATCTACCCACCTTATCATCAGCATTCTTCTGTAGCACCACATTTCGAAAGCTTCTATTCTCTTCTTGTCCATACTAGTTATCGTCCATGTTTCACTTCCATACATGGCTACACTCCATACAAATACTTTCAGAAACGACTTCCTGACACTTAAATCTATACTCGATGTTAACAAATTTCTCTTCTTCAGAAACGATTTCCTTGCCATTGCCAGTCTACATTTTATATCCTCTCTACTTCGACCATCATCAGTTATTTTACACCCTAAATAGCAAAACTCCTTTACTACTTTAAGTGTCTCATTTCCTAATCTAATTCCCTCAGCATCACCCGATTTAATTTGACTACATTCCATTATCCTCGTTTTGCTTTTGTTGATGTTCATCTAATATCCTCCTTTCAAGACACTGTCCATTCCGTTCAACTGCTCTTCCAAGTCCTTTGCTGTGTCTGACAGAATTACAATGTCATCGGCGAACCTCAAAGTTTTTACTTCTTCTCCATGAATTTTAATACCTACTCCGAATTTTTCTTTTGTTTCTTTTACTGCGTGCTCAATATACAGATTGAATAACATCGGGGAGAGGCTACAACATTGTCTCACTCCTTTCCCAACCACTGCTTCCCTTTCATGCCCCTCGACTCTTATAACTGCCATCTGGTTTCTGTACAAATTGTAAATAGCCTTTCGCTCCCTGTATTTCACCCCTGCCACCTTTAGAATGTGAAAGAGAGTATTCCAGTCAACATTGTCAAAAGCTTTCTCTAAGTCTACAAATGCTAGAAACGTAGGTTTGCCTTTTCTTAATCTTTCTTCTAAGATAAGTCGTAAGGTTAGTATTGCCTCACGTGTTCCAATATTTCTACGGAATCCAAACTGATCTTCCCCGAGGTCCGCTTCTACCAGTTTTTCCATTCGTCTGTAAAGAATTCGCGTTAGTATTTATTAAACTGATAGTTCGGTAATTTTCACATCTGTCAACACCTGCTTTCTTTGGGATTGGAATTATTATATTCTTCTTGAAGTCTGTGGGTATTTCGCCTGTCTCATACATCTTGCTCACCAGATGGTAGAGTTTTGTCAGGACTGGCTCTCCCAAGGCCGTCAGTAGTTCTAATGGAATGTTGTCTACTCCCGGGGCCTTGTTTCGACACAGGTCTTTCAGTGCTCTGTCAAACTCTTCATGCAGTATCATATCTCCCATTTCATCTTCATCTACATCCTCTTCCATTTCCATAATATTGTCCTCATGTGCATCGCCCTTGTATAGACCCTCTATATACTCCTTCCACCTTTCCGCTTTCCCTTCTTTGCTTAGAACTGGGTTTCGTCTGAGCTCTTGATATTCATACAAGTGGTTCTCTTTTCTCCAAAGGTCTCTTTAATTTTCTTGTAGGCAGTATCTATCTTACCCCTACTGAGACAAGCCTCTCCATCCTTACATTTGTCCTCTAGCCATCCCTGCTTAGCCATTTTGCACTTCCTGTCGATCTCATTTTTGAAACGTTTGTATTCCTTTTTGCCTGCTTCATTTACTGCATTTTTATATTTTCTCCTTTCATCAATCAAATTCAATATTTCTTCTGTTACCCAAGGATTTATATTAGCCCTCGTCTTTTTACCTACTTGATCGTCTGCTGCTTTCACTACTTCATCCCTCAGAGCTACCCATTCTTCTTCTACTGTATTTCTTTCCCCCATTCCTGTCATTTGTTCCCTTACACTCTCCCTGAAACTCTGTACAATCTCTGATTTAGTCAGTTTATCCAGGTCCCATCTCCTTAAATTCCCGCCTTTTTGCAGTTTCTTCAGTTTCAATCTGCAGTTCATAACCTATAGATTGTGGTCAGAATCCACATCTGCCCCTGGTAACGTCTTACAATTTAAAACCTGGTTCCTAAATCTCTGTCTTACCATTATGTAATCTATCTGATACCTTTTGGTATCTCCAGGATTCTTCCAGGTATACAACCTTGTTTCATGATTCTTGAACCAAGTGTTAGCTATGATTAAGTTATGCTCTGTGCAAAATTCTACAAGGCGGCTTCCTCTTTCATTTCCTCCCCCCAATCCATATTCACCTACTATGTTTCCTTCTCTCCCTTTTCCTACTGACGAATTCCAGTCACCCATGACTATTAAATTTTCGTCACCCTTCACTACCTGAATAATTTCTTTTATCTCGTCATACATTTCATCAATTTCTTCATCATCTGCAGAGCTAGTTGGCATATAAACTTGTACTACTGTAGTAGGCATGGGCTTTGTGTCTATCTTGGCCACGGGCTTTGTGTCTATCTTGGCCACAATAATGCGTTCACTATGCTGTTTGTAGTAGCTAACCCGCACTCCTATTTTTTTATTCATTATTAAACCTACTCCTGCATTACCCCTATTTGATTTTGTATTTATAACCCTGTAATCACCTGACCAAAAGTCTTGTTCCTCCTGCCACCGAACTTCACTAATTCCCACTGTATCTAACTTTAACCTATCCATTTCCCTTTTTAAATTTTCTAACCTAGGTGCCCGATTAAGGGATCTGACATTCCACGCTCCGATCCGTAGAATGCCAGTTTTCTTTCTCCTGATAACGACGTCCTCTTGAGTAGTCCCCGCCTGGAGATCCGAATGGGGGACTGTTTTACGTCCGGAATATTTTACCCAAGAGGACGCCATCATCATTTAATCATACAGTAAAGCTGCATGTCCTCGTTAATCGATGATACGTGAATAAAGGTGCACCTCTTTCAGGAGTGAGTTTGCTCTATTTTATGATCATGCCAAAGAACATGAACCAACAGCTCACAAAATTGCCATTTTGTGTCACTTCTTGATTCAATCGCAATTCAGTTTTATTTACTCATTCGGTAAAGTTCTTGATTTTGGAATATAGATTCTTTTTATAAATATCGTTTATGGCTCTCTCTCTCTCTCTCTCTCTCTCTCTCTCTCTCTGTGTGTGTGTTGTGTGTGTGTGTGTGGTGGGGGGGGGGGGGGGGGGGGCGTGTGTACGGGTGCGGTACTTGCAGTTAGATATGTTATGGGTACTGAGTAGAAACAGCGATGAAGTAAGGTTGACGTTACGGTTTTACTAAAAAGTGAGAAATATGAAATAATTTTTATGTTATATGGACGACTGTTGTAAATTTGTGTCACACTATTTGTAATGCATATTTCATTTCATAAGCCGATGTCTTTGCCGACTGGACATGGAACTATCCTTTTTGCTTTACAACATGTTCACGGATATTGAATATTTATTTGTGTATACTAGAGACATCAATAGCACATAGACTAGGGAAGAAATGTGCGTTTCAATAGAGCTAATAAAGGAATTTTACGTACATCCAGTTTGGCAAACAAACTGTGCGATTTGCTAGTCAGATAGAGCCAACAAGTATTGCTGGAAAGTCCTTCAGTTGCAGATCAAGTTAACCACCACGGGTCCGACGTGACACGGGCGCTGCGTCTCTTGTGGCTGGATTTAGCCTCCGTTTCCACATCGATGTCCGCTACCTCGTCATGTGTGAGGGTGGCTTTAGAGATATTTTCACTAGTAGTATGCTGTTCAGTTGCAATATTTTTTTTCTATTGGATCCAACGCGGTTGGGGTAAAATTCCATTTTGAAGGACTACATTGTCGTTTTTGGGTTTTCTATCTGCTTATCGACTAGCTTTAAATAAACGACACGTTCTTCTCGTCCGCGCCACTGGGCGTCCTGCCTCGGTCAGAACCCACGCACTCTTGGCGATTTGCAGCGCGTGAGACAAAGCCGTAGATTTTAGTTGGAAACGTGTATTGGCGGACCTGGATCAATTCTCTGTACTGCTAAACGTGTAAAGTCAGTCTCAATAAGGGTCAGTAGGTTCGCTTTGACACGTGATGCAGGATTAACCTTCTCAACATTCTAAAGTCAATATTTAAATGCCCTTTAGAAAGAAAATAATTTTTATTTTATTTCGAAGTCCGACCACTAGACTAGAATATGTATACCGTCCATAGTGCCTACACCACCTGCAACTGACGCTGTAAATCTCCATGTAGCAAAACAAGAGTATACTTCAGTTTTATTAAGGGAACAAGTGACGGAAAAATGTCACTCTTATATTTCCACAGAAATTTATTGGTTTCTATTAATCCCTGCAAAGTTCGTCTCATTCACTAAAATATCACAGTTGAGGTACCTACTGGCTCAGCGATTACACGTAAGGGCTGCCAGGCGGGCACTTAGAAGCAAGCCACACCTAGAAAACAGGACAATACCTCTGCAGAATTCAACGCTAGCTGATGGGAAGGCACTTTCGAAAGCCTTTCGACTTGGGCACTGCCGCCCGGTGTGGCCTAGCGGTTCTAGGCGCTGCAGTCTGGAACCGCGCTACTTCTACGGGCGCAGGTTCGAATCCTGCCTCGGGCATGGATGTGTGTGATGTCCTTAGGTTAGTTAGGTTTAAGTAGTTCTAAGTTCTAGGGGACTGATGACCTCAGAAGTTAAGTCCCATAGTGCTCAGAGCCATTTTTGAACTTCCGCAGTGAAAAAATAGCTTCGTAGATCACTCTGAACCAGCAGCTCCCGACTGATCAGACTGAGCAGCACTTGTAGCGCTTCCTTCAGGTGCTGCTTCCTGCAGTGACGCTATTAGAAGGTTCCCTGCAGTTGGTGTTTGAGAACACTGGTCAACATGGGGAAATCACTCAAAACTGTGCCGTTCTCTTACGCCGATCATCACCCACTTACGGGGATTAGGAAAATACCCGCCAATTACCATCAAGTTGGAGACACACTCTTTCCTCGGCGTACACAATACTCAGTAACGAGGAAACAAGTGGGGTCTAGAAATGATACATGAAAAGTTTTAGTTTACGACATAAAATAATAAATAAATACTCACGATTGTCTTCATTTGACCACAAAACTTGGTCTGTCGCATTGTTTGGGGTCTTCTAAGCGACGCCCTGTGTGTAGGTAGGGCGGCAAGCGGGGAGAGCTGCGGCTGGCAGTCGATCCTATGTGGAAATAAACGTAACATTCTGCATGTAAGTAGATGGAATGACTCACTACTGCTCGATTATACTAACGACAATGAGTCACTGAAAACAGTACCAACCCGAAAACGTGTCAGTCATCCGTGCGGAGTGCCGTGAAGTGAAACGACGTTTCAGCAGTTGTGGCAAAGCGCGAGCCTATGGAGTTGAACCTGATCCGCGAAAGAAGTGGTTGCGGAAATTGACAAAAGTGAAAGGATACTGGTTCTTCGGAAACAAAACAACGCTAGAGGCACTAAGACGCACAAATAGCACAAGCAAAATGTGCGTTGTTCTGTGAAAGAGTCGGCTAGCGTTGAAGATTTTCTTTAATGTAACGTTTCTGTGAATGTTCTTCTGGAGTACAGGATTGTGAGTAGCGAACTGTGGGATGTTTGGGGAAAAAGAGAATCGAAGCGTTTGATATGTGATGTTGCAGACTAATGCTGATAAGAAAAAAAGAAAAAGGTTTTCAGCATTACCGGCGAGGGAAAACACCGACTAGAAAAAGGGGGCATGTGTTAAGACACCAGGGAATAGCTTCTTTGGTACTAGAGAAAGCTCTAGTGTAAAAACTGTAGGGGAAGACAGACTGGAATATATCCAGTAAACAATTGAGGGCCTTGAGTGCAAGGGTTGCGCTAAGGTGGCACTCGATACCAATTCGTGGCGTGTCCCATAACAATTCAGAACACTGGTGGCTCTTTAAAAGAAAAACTGTCATGGTTTGTCGAAGGATTAATTATCTGACACAGGTGGGACATTTTCACTGCCTGGAATACTCAAGAGTGTTCATGTCTCTAGTGGCGGACGCTACAAGAGGGAGGAACTTGCCGTTAAATATCCGAATGCGTACCTTCCAAGAGGAGTCAGGCAGCTCATTACTTCCGGGCTCATGCACCGCTCTAAATTACCACGAAAAGAAAATGAGAGAACTTGTCCAAAATGTCCAAATGTGTGTGAAATCTTATGGTACTTAACTGCTAAGGTCATCAGTCCCTAAGCTTACACACTACTTAACCTAAACTATCCTAAGGCCAAACACACACACCCATGGCCAAGGGAGAACTCGAACCTCCGCCGGGACCAGCCGCACAGTCCATGACTGCAGAGCATGAGACCGCTCGGCTAATACCGCGCGGCTGAGAGAACTTAGAGCTCAAAAAGTGGCTGGAATTATTTACAGAGGAACGGAAACACTGGTAGAAGACAATGTCTGGGAAGATCAATTTGGCTTATGGACAAAAGAAGGAACACGCGAGACAATAGTGGCCCTACGATTTAAGGATGAAAGGAGGAAGGCAGAAATACGGTTGGCATTTGTACATTTATAGAAAGCTTTCAACAATATTGACTGGAAGACACTCCATGAAATTTCAAAGCTAATGGCATAAAATGTAAGGAGTAAAGGTTATTTACGACTTGCATAGAAACCAGACAGCTGTTATGAGTCAAAGTACACGAAAGGTAAACAGTGTTTGTGAGGGCAGTAAGACGGTGTCGTAGCCTATCTCCAATATTGTTCAGTCTGTCTCTCCAATATTGTTCAGTCTGTCTCTCCAATATTGTTCAGTCTGTCTCTCCAATATTGTTCAGTCTGTCTCTCCAATATTGTTCAGTCTGTCTCTTCAATATTGTTCAGTCTGTCTCTCCAATATTGTTCAGTCTGTACATTGAGCAAGCAGTAGAAGGAAACCGAGCGGAAATATGGGAGGATAATTAAAGTTCAGGAAGAAGAAATTAAAACTTCGAACTTTGCCAGTGACATTGCAATTGCATCAAAGGCGGCAAAGAAGACGGAAGATTAGGTGAACAGAGCGGATAGTGGCTTGAAAAGAGAGAAGACTTCTGCTATTTGGGCAGTTGAATAATTGATAATGGCCGAAGAAGAAAGGACATAAAATGCAGACCGGCAATAGCAAGAAAAACGTACCTGACAAAAAAGAAATGTTCTTAACATCGGAAGATTAAGTGTTAGGAAGTCATTTCTCAAGGTATTTGACTGTAATGTAGCCTTGTACGAAACAGAAATGTGGACGATAAGCAATTCAGACAAGATGAGAACGGAAACTTTTTGAAATGTTTTGCCAAGGAAGAATTCTGAAGATTGGTTGGGTAGGTCGAGGAGGTACTGAGTGGAATAGGGGGAGAGCAAAATGTATGGCACAACTTGAGTAAAAGAAGGGCTCTGATGGGACGCACCCTAAGGGAAGTGGGGGGGGGGGGGGGGGGGGGGTGAAAACAGTAGAGGGAGACCAACGCAGAAATGAAGAGACTTGCTCAGCGTAGTCGAATGTGGAGAACTGCACCAAAGGAGTGTTGTACGGAAGACCAGACCAACAACAACAACGAGGTGGCTTACCGACAATAGTTCTTCCCACGCACTTGTCTTACCATTAGTACCCTCCGCCATACGCCATCAGGTGGCTTGCGGAGTAAACACGTAACGACGGAGATGGTAGGGTGTTATTTTATGAGGACAGATAGGATTCGTAATCGGGAAGCGAGGCGGACTGCAGTGCTGGCCGTCAGCTGCTCTCAGCCATTGAGCGCACCTGCCGCCGGCTGCGGCTGCGTCTGCGGCAGCGGCAGCTCGGTGGAGCGCGGCGCGGCGCTGCGCTGCGTGCCGTATATGGCGGCCGGCGTGGGTGTCCTCGGGCCGGCCACGTGACCGCGTGTGTGCAGTTTTTACGCGTCTGCGCCTCGGCTGCGCGGCCGCCGCGCCGCGCCGCGCCGCTGCATTCCCAGACGCCGGGCCCGGCTCCACGCGCCGTCCCCTACCTGCCGCTCGCCGCCCTAAGTAATTGCGCCGACCCACACGCGTCAGCCGGCGCTGCCGTCGACGCGACGACCGCGAGGTGTTGATGCAGGCGAGCAGCCCAAGTCTCCCGGCCTCCTGCGTGTGGACTGTCGAACGGACCGCTCGCATTCCCACTAACCCGCGTGAAATGCGAGAAAACGTGGAGATGGAACGCTTTGTACGCAGGTGGTGCCAGGTGGTGAGAGGAACACGGCTATATAAATAAATATCGAACAAGCATTTCAGATTCTCGGAGGCAAAACACTACATGTTGAGACTTCACATGAATGTAGCGTTGAGGCCTGTCCTGACGAAGTCCTCGTCTCTCTGTCCGAAGGATGCATCCGACGGCTCCGTCGATTAAGAAGCTGCGACAGAGTGTGAAGGGCGTTGTTCCACTTCGTAGTAGTAAACAGCGAATCTTGCCAGTGCTCTTCTCAGAGGCAATTTCGCGGTGAAAACTAATCCTCTAAACTAATCCATCGTGAAAAAGTGGAATGGTGACGACCGTGGCAGCCTGATAACAAGGACGTGAGATAGGACCGTTACTTTTCACAGTGTATATAAACGACCTAATAGAATGCATCGGAAGCTCTGTGGGGCTGTGGTTGTAGATAAGAAGGTACCAATGTCCGAAGACAATAACTTTTTGCAGAAGGACCAATAGAGGATTGATGAATGGTGCAGGGACTGGCAGTTGACACTGAACGCAAGTAAATGTGACGTATTGCGCGTGCATGAGAAAAGAGATCCAGTGCTGTACAACTAAACTATTGATTACTAATTCCTCCAAACAGTACCTACCGTGAAATATCTAGTAGTAGCTATCCATAGTGACCTTCAGTATAATCACCAGCCGGCCGCGGTGGCCGAACGGTTCTAGGCGCTACAGTCTGGAACCGCGCGACCGCTACGATCGCAGGTTCGAATCCTGTCTCGGGCATGGATGTCTGTGATGTCCTTACGTTAGTTAGGTTTAAGTAGTTCTAAGTTCTAGGGGACTGATGACCTCAGAAGTTAAGTCCCATAGTGCTCCGAGCCACTTGAACCATTTGTAATCACCACATAAGACAAATACTGCGAAAAGCAGATGTCTGACTGAGATTCATAGAAATGTAATTCATCCATTAAAGAAGTAGCTCACAAGGTACTTGTTCGACCCATTGTCGAATGTTGTTCATTAAAATGGAATCAGTACCAGGTAGGACTGATACAAGAGAGAGAAAAGATCCAACGAAGAGGGGCGCGTTTCGTGACGGGTTCGTTGAGTCCGCGCGAGAGCGTTACTGAGATGCTCAACAAACTGCAGTGGTAGGCGCTACAAGAGATGTGTTGTGCAGCACGGAGATGTTTGCTATTGAAGTTTCGAAAGATTACTTTCCGGGAAGAGACGGACAGCTTATTACTTCCTCCACGTACGTCTCCCGAAATGACCAAAATGAGAAAATGTAAGTAATTACAACCAGTACAGAGGCTTAGCGACAAACATTTCCCACGCGCGATTCGCGAATGGAACAGGGAAGAGCGGATTAGTTCAAATGGCTCTGAGCACTATGGGACTTAACATCTATGGTCTTCAGTCCCCTAGAACTTAGAACTACTTAAACCTAACTAACCTAAGGACATCACACACATCCATGCCCGAGGCAGGATTCGAACCTGCGACCGTAGCGGTCACGCGGTTCCAGACTGACGCGCCTAGAACCGCACGGCCACACCGGCCGGCGCGGATTAGTTAGCGGTGCCAGAAGCACCCTCCGCCACACATCGTCAGGTGGCTTGCGGAGCGTTGGTGAAGGTGTAGATGAAATGTTCCATCTCTGCCACTGTGAATTAATTTATTCATCACTTAATGCTTCAGATGGCAAGCTTCCATTATTAGGTATGGTACGTCAAATAATCGAATTATTCTTATAAATACAAGACCTATGTAAATTAAATAGAAATGGCTCTGAGCACTATGGGACTTGACATGAGGTCATCATTCCCCTAGACTTTACTTAAACCTAATTAACCTAAGGACATCGCACACATCCATGCCCAAGGCAGGATTCGAACCTGCGACCGTAGCGACCACATGAGGAAAGCATGAATAATTCAAAGTGCGGCAGAGATACTGGCTCGTTGTTGAGGAGAAGAAAAACGGCTGATAAATGCAGAAAGGGAAGGAAACACCTCCGACGATTATGGATAATTCTTTAATCTCTTCTTGAATACTTGCGGATAGAACACAGACGTATGGCTAAAACGGAGAAGCTGGTAGAGAAAATTTTAGTCCATTAAGAGTTTCATAAGGCTAGCCTCCATGATCAGATGTACGGTAAACAAACTCTTCATACGTAAGCATAATTAAGGTAGATTACTTATTCGCGATGTTTGGAACCTCGCAACGAACCCAATAGGGAACACACACTCCGCATACGCACTCGTGAATGGTGACTTTCGTAGTATATATTGGCAACATACTGCCGGTTGAAACAGCGGGCAATAGTTGCATTTTTTTAAAAAATTTGTTTACATGACTACCGGTTTCAGTGCACAGTACCATCCTCAGGTCACGCTATGTTAAAATAATGATACGAGAAACATTTACAAAACCACGTATGGTATTTAGTAGAATCTTAATATATATTGGTGGGCTCATCCCAAGAAGAGAAGCAAGAGTGACGACTGCGTGCGAGAGAGCAAAGGGCTACCTGTATATTTTCGACTGCACTTAACACCATACCTTAGCTGCTATGGAGAGAAAATATTTTGATATTTAGTAAATGTTTCTCACGTTCTTATTTGAACATAGTACTGTGATTTTTTTTATCATAGAATGGTCTGAGGATGGTACTGTACACTGAAACCGATAGCCAGTAGGCAAAATAAAAACAATTGTGACTGTATCGAATGTTTTTTTTTTAATTTACATAGCCGGCCGGTGTGGCCGAGCGGTTGTAGGCGCTTCAGTTTGGAACCACGCGGTTGCTACGGCCTCAAGTTTGAATCTTGCCTCGGGCATGGATGTATGTGATATCCTTAGGTTAGTTAGGTTTACTTAGTTCTAAGTCTAGGGGACTGAAGACCTCAGATGTTAAGTCCGATAGTGCTTATAGCCATTTGAACTCATGCCTAACATTCTTTATTCTTCCTTCTGTTTCACCTGCTTATTTTACCCTATTGCATGTCGCTCTTCCTTGTGTCATCAACTGCTGCTGTATATTTCTGTTCGATATCATTACTCACAGTGAATAAGAACATAGTGAGGAAATTGTGTAAGACAATTTTTAAAATTTCACACATTTGTTACAGCATGTTATTATTATTATTATTATTATTATTATTATTAATCTTTCTTTCTTTCTTTTCTCAGACGTTATGTCTGGTCAAAAATGGAAAGTGACGTGGACCTTGATCAAGCGTGACTTTCTTTTAACTGTACGGTATATGTTGTATTGCATTTAGGAACTTTCGAGTAATTGAACATGTATCAATAATTACGGATTTCTGTAGTTGTATAGATTAGTTTGGATGTAGCTGTATTGCATTGATGTACTGGTGGATATTGTGTGGTATGACTCCTGTAGTTGATAGTATAATTGGTATAATGTCAACTTTATCCTGATGCCATATGTCCTTGACTTCCTCAGCCAGTTGGATGTATTTTTCAATTTTTTCTCCTGTTTTCTTTTGTATATTTGTTGTATTGGGTATGGATATTTTGATTAGTATTGTTAATTACTTCTTTTTATTGGTGAGTATGATGTCAGGTTTGTTATGTGGTGTTGTTTTATCTGTTGTAATGGTTCTGTTCCACTATAATTTGTATTCATCATTCTCCAGTACATTTTGTGGTGCATACTTGTATGTGGGAACGTGTTGTTTTCTAAGTTTATGTTGTAAGGCAAGCTGTTGATGTATTATTTTTGCTACATTGTCGTGTCTTCTGGGGTATTCTGTATTTGCTAGTATTGTACATCCGCCTGTGATGTGATCTACTGTTTCTATTTGTTGATTGCAAAGTCTGCATTTATCTCAGCATCACCCGATTTAATTTGACTACATTCCATTATCCTCGTTTTACTTTTGTTGATGTTCATCTTATATCCTACTTTCAAGACACTGTCCATTCCGTTCAACTGCTCTTCCAAGTCCTTTGCTGTCTCTGACAGAATTACAATGTCATCGGCGAACCTCAAAGTTTTTATTTCTTCTCCATGGATTTTAATACCTACTCCGAATTTTTCTTTTGTTTCCTTTACTGCTTGCTCAATATACAGATTGAATAACATCGGGGAGAGGCTACAACCCTGTCTCACTCCTTTCCCAACCACTGCTTCCCTTTCATGCCCCTCGACTCTTACAACTGCCATCTGGTTTCTGTACAAATTGTAAATAGCCTTTCGCTCCCTGTATTTTACCCCTGCCACCTTCAGAATTTGAAAGAGAGTATTCCAGTTAACGTTGTCAAAAGCTTTCTCTAAGTCTACAAATGCTAGAAACGTAGGTTTGCCTTTTCTTAATCTTTCTTCTAAGATAAGTCGTAAGGTTAGTATTGCCTCACTTGTTCCAACATTTCTACGGAATCCAAACTGATCTTCCCCGAGGTCCGCTTCTACCAGTTTTTCCATTCGTCTGTAAAGAATTCGCGTTAGTATTTATTAAACTGATAGTTAGGTAATTTTCACATCTGTCAACACCTGCTTTCTTTGGGATTGGAATTATTATATTCTTCTTGAAGTCTGTGGGTATTTCGCCTGTCTCATACATCTTGCTCACCAGATGGTAGAGTTTTGTCAGGACTGGCTCTCCCAAGGCCGTCAGTAGTTCTAATGGAATGTTGTCTACTCCCGGGGCCTTGTTTCGACTCAGGTCTTTCAGTGCTCTGTCAAACTCTTCATGCAGTATCATATCTCCCATTTCATCTTCATCTACATCCTCTTCCATTTCCATAATATTGTCCTCATGTGCATCGCCCTTGTATAGACCCTCTATATACTCCTTCCACCTTTCCGCTTTCCCTTCTTTGCTTAGAACTGGGTTTCGTCTGAGCTCTTGATATTCATACAAGTGGTTCTCTTTTCTCCAAAGGTCTCTTTAATTTTCTTGTAGGCAGTATCTATCTTACCCCTAGTGAGACAAGCCGCTACATCCTTACATTTGTCCTCTAGCCATCCTTGCTTAGCCATTTTGCACTTCCTGTCGATCTCATTTTTGAAACGTTTGTATTCCTTTTTGCCTGCTTCATGTACTACATTTTTATATTTTCTCCTTTCATCAATTAAATTCAATATTTCTTCTGTTACCCAAAGATTTCTACTAGCCCTCATCTTTTTACCTACTTGATCCTCTGCTGCCTTCACTACTTCATCCCTCAAAGCTACCCATTCTTCTTCTACTGTATTTATTTCCCCCATTTCTGTCATTTGTTCCCTTACACACTCCCTGAAACTCTGTACAATCTCTGATTTAGTCAGTTTATCCAGGTCCCATCTCCTTAAATTCCCGCCTTTTTGCAGTTTCTTCAGTTTCAATCTGCAGTTCATAACCAATAGATTGTGGTCAGAATCCACATCTGCCCCTGGAAATGTCTTACAATTTAAAACCTGGTTCCTAAATCTCTGTCTTACCATTATGTAATCTATCTGATACCTTTTGGTACTCCAGGATTCTTCCAGGTATACAACCTTGTTTCATGATTCTTGAACCAAGTGTTAGCTATGATTAAGTTATGCTCTGTGCAAAATTCTACAAGGCGGCTTCCTCTTTCATTTCTTCCCCCCAATCCATTTTCACCTACTATGTTTCCTTCTCTCCCTTTTCCTACTGACGAATTCCAGTCACCCATGACTATTAAATTTTCGTCTCCCTTCACTAGCTGAATAATTTCTTTTATCTCGTCATACATTTCATCAATTTCTTCATCTGCAGAGCTAGTTGGCATATAAACTTGTACTACTATAGTAGGCATGGGCTTTGTGTCTATCTTGGCCACAATAATGCGTTCACTATGCTGTTCGTGGTAGCTAACCCACACGCCTATTTTTTTATTCATTATTAAACCTACTCCTGCATTACCCCTATTTGATTTTGTATTTATAACCGTGTAATCACCTGACCAAAAGTCTTGTTCCTCCTGCCACCGAACTTCACTAATTCCCACTATATCTAACTTTAACCTATCCATTTCCCTTTTTGAATTTTCTAACCCACGTGCCGGATTAAGGGATCTGACATTCCACGCTCCGATCCGTAGAATGCCAGTTTTCTTTCTCCTGATAACGACGTCCTCTTGAGTAGTCCCCGCCCGGAGATCCGAATGGGGGACTATTTTACCTCCGGAATATTTTACCCAAGAGGACGCCATCATCATTTAATCATACAGTAAAGCTGCATGTCCTCGGGAAAAATTACGGCTGTAGTTTTCCCTTGCTTTCAGCCGTTCGCAGTACCAGCACAGCAAGGCCGTTTTGGTTAATGTTACAAGGCCAGATCAGTCAATCATCCAGACTGTTGCCCCTGCAACTACGGAAAAGGCTGCTGCCCCTCTTCAGGAACCACATGTTTGTCTGGCCTGTCTACAGATACCCCTCCGTTGTGGTTGCACCTACGGTACGGCCATCTGTATCGCTGAGGCACGCAAGCCTCCCCACCGACGGCAAGGTCCATGGTTCATGGGAGGAATATTGGTATAGCATAAGTATTTATAGCTTTCGTCTTGTTTCTTGCTGTCAATTCTGTTTTCAGTATTTTTGTTAGTCTTCGTCTATATTTTTCTTTTAGTTCTTCTTTAATATTTGCATTATCTATTCCTATTTTTTGTCTGTATGCTAGATATGTATAGGCATCTGTTTTTTCCATCGCTTCTATGCAGTCGCTGTGGTTATCCAATATGTAATCTTCTCGTTTAGTGTGTTTTCCCTTGACTATGCCATTTTTCTTAATTTTGTCTGTTCCAAAAGCCATATTTATATCATTGCTGAATACTTCTGTTATCTTTAGTAATTGGTTGAGTTGTTGATTTGTTGCTGCCAGTAGTTTTAGATCATCCATCTATAGCAGATGTGTGATTTTGTGTTGGTATGTTCCAGTAATATTGTATCCATAATTTGTATTATTTAGCATGTTGGATAGTGGGTTCAGAGCAAGGCAGAACCAGAAAGGACTTAATGAGTCTCCTTGGTATATTCCACGCTTAATCTGTATTGGCTGTGATGTGATATTATTTGAATTTGTTTGTATATTCAGTGTGGTTTTCCAATTTTTCATTACTATGTTTAGGAACTGTATCAATTTAGGATCTACTTTGTATATTTCCAATATTTGTAGTAACCATGAGTGGGGTACACTATCAAAAGCTTTTTGGTAATCAGTGTATGCGTAGTGTAGCGACCTTTGTTTAGTTTTAGCTTGATATGTCACCTCTGCATCTATTATCAGTTGCTCTTTACATCCTCGTGCTCCTTTGCAACAGTCTTTTTGTTCTTCGTTTATGATTTTGTTCTGTGTTGTATGTGTTATTAATTTCTGTGTAATGACTGAAGTTAATATTTTGTATATTGTTGGTAGGCATGTTATGGGGCGATATTTAGCTGGGTTTGCTGTGTCTGCTTGATCTTTAGGTTTCAGATAAGTTATTCCATGTGTAAATGTATCAGGGAATGTGTATGGGTCTGCAATGTAACTGTTAAATAATTTAGTTAGATGTGAATGTGTTGAGATGAACTTCTTTAGCGAGAAATTTGGTATTTTATCTTTTCCAGGAGCTTTCCAATTGTTAGTAGAATTAATTGCTTGGGTAACTTCATGTTGCAAAATTATCACTTCAGGCATCCGTGGTATCATCTTGTATGTGTCTGTTTCTGCTTGTATCTACCGTGCATGCCTGTTGTGTTGTACCGGGTTTGACCATATGTTGCTCCAGAAGTGTTCCATGTCTGTTATGCTTGGTGGATTGTCTATTTTAATGTGTGTGTTATCTATTGTCTGATAAAATTTCTTTTGGTTTGTGTTGAATGTTTGGTTTTGTTTCCTTCTATTTTCACTTTTTTTTGTATCTTCTAAGTCGTTTGGCCAATGCTTGTAATTTCTGCTTCTTTTCATCTAATTGCTCTATCGCTTCTTGTTGTGAGATTTTACCTAACCGTTTTCGGTTTTTTTCTGACATTTCATTTCTTATAAATTGTGTTAGCTGTCCGATGTCTCTTCTCAGTTTTTCTATTCTGATCTGTAGCCTGTGTTGCCGTGCTGGATTTATGGGTTTCTTCTGTGTGTTGGCTGGTTCTGATCTCTGCGTAGTGTGTATATTTAGTGTAGTGAGTGCTCCTATATAAACCAGTAGTTGTAACTCTTCCATAGTTGTGTTTTCATTTATTTTGTTGTGTATGATTGTGTTGATAGTTTTTATTGTTGTTTCGACTTGTGGGTTATTTGGCGGTCTATGCAAGAATGGTCTAATGTCTGTATTTGTGTCTTTGTATTCTATATATGTCAGCTGAAATTTCTCTTCTATATCTAATATGTGTGTCACTTCGTGTTCTATTTGTGCTTGTTCTGGTGGCTGTCTTAAGATTTCGTTTTCCTCTGAGTGTTTAATTGATGCGTGTTGGTCTTTGTTTGTTTGCTCTGGGATGTTTGGGTCCATTACTGAATTTTCTTCTTCTTCTGATTGCACATTATTTTGTTCCAGTATTTGTTGTACTTGTTGTTTGATGCTTTCTAATTCTGACTGAGCTATCCTGTTATTTTTTATTATTACACGGATCTGATCAGCTAGTCTTTGTTCTGTTAAAAATTTTAATTCTGGGTATCTGGTAATAAATGTTGTGTATACTTGTGATCTGTATCCAGTTGTGTTGGTTCCTAGGTTTGTTGCTTGGTAATAACAGAACATGAGGTGTCGATTAACTTCATCTGACCATCTCATCCTCTGTCTTTGTTTTCCTTCTAGTGTGGTTGCAGGAAGCATATCCTGCAAAACACCTCTATTTGGATTTAAATCATTTTCCAGTTGGCTAGCAGTGTCGTTACCATTGTGGGTGGGCATAGGGTTCAAGCGTCGTCCCCGACCATGACGGCGCTTGTCCGAGGCTTCTTTAGTTCTGTCCTGAACCAAGTAATCACACTAAAAGGGGGGTTAGCCCTAGTAGTGGTTTGTTTTTTTCGTCGCCTTTTACGACTGGTAGAACATACCGGAGGCCTGTTCTTTTCCCGGGCCTCCACGGGGTTTATTATTATTATTATTATTATTATTATTATTATTATTATTTTATGTTGGTCATTTACTATATTGATCTTGACTCACAATGTGTGGTTAGATGAGAGAACCAGAAGACCGTAATCTTACGAGGTGAAAAAAACGCATAAAGAAATCCATACGTTTTATAACAACGAATGTTTGTATGTGTGTTTATATTTGCGTCTCCTAAAAAACCACTGTACAGATTTCAACCAAATTTTGCACACACATCCATTACTGTCGGGCAACAATTGCTGCGACAGTAAGGACCGTCTATCATATTTCAGGGGGCGTAGTAAACAATGAAATGCAAGAAAAACTGCCGCATCATGCATAACGTTTAGATTTATTGCTTTTGCGGTGCTAAATCAATTCGCAATAAATTTCGCAGACTATGCCGCTAAATGCACCTACAAAATTATATCATGGTACCATACATATTTCAGGGGATATGACGTCATAAACTCCGAAATGCGCGAAAAACTCCCGCATCATGTATGAAGTTTAGATTTATTATTTCTTAGCTACTTACTGTATTCGCAACATATTTCACGGATGGTATCCACATATGCCGCTGAATGTACCCACACAACAATATCATTATACGGCACATAGTTGAAGAGAGATGACGTAATAAACACTAAGATACAAGGCAAAAATGCCGCATCATGCATGAAGTTTTAATACATTTATTCTTTACTGCTAAGACACTCGGTCGAAGGAAATCCTTGACATATGGCAGAGCTTTTGACAGCTTTCAATTGCGAAGTGCAAACGGCTGTAGGCGAAAACGGTAGCCGTCTTCAGAGCTATGAAGAGACATTGCCATAGAGACGTTTACAAAATCGCGTTACGCGAAGCAGCTGCGCCCAGTGTACAAAAACTGTCCAGGATCATGTTTACTAATTACTGTACCCAAAAATTTGTACATGTATATTTCTTTGTACTACTGTTTCATAATTTAAGCCGCGCGGGATTAGCCGAGCGGTCGAAAGCGCTGCGGTCATAAGCGCTGCAGTCATAAGCGCTGCAGTCATAGACTGTGCGGCTGGTCCCGGCGGAGGTTCGAGTCCTCCCTCGGGCGTGTGTGTGTGTGTGTGTGTGTGTGTGTGTGTGTGTGTGTGTGTGTGTGTGTGGGTGTGTGTGTGTGTGTCCTTAGGCTAATTTAGGTTAAGTAGTGTGTAAGCTTAGGGACTGATGACCTTAGCAGTAAGGTCCCATAAGATTTCACACACATTTTAACATTTTTTTCATAATTTAAAAGGTGTTTTCGCGACTATATGTAATGATATTTTATCGATATTACACAACACAGATAATTTATTTGTTTTCGTAGAAAACTACATAATGAATACCCGCGCACTGCCGGCATTGTCAAATGGTAAAGGTATAAACTGACAGTGGCAAACGTTTCAGCGCTGCAAATTGATCTAGTATCCCTCAGGAGTCCAATGTGGAAGAAAAACTGCAGCACAGGGCAAATGAAGTCGAGGGAGGGAGAAGAGAACACACACACACACTGGAGGGGGAGGTCGCTCACGTCAGCCTTATTAGACTCACTAAGCGTCCCGCAGTCACAGGGGTCTGTCCATTGAGACAGATACTGCTTGACTATTCCTGCCCTGTCCAGCCGGCCGGCCCGGTTCCGTTCGCTATTTTCATACTCTCCGCACGTTTGTTGGCGTATTCGCGTCGCGCGCAGCTTTTTGCTCTCAACGCTGTTTCCACCGTCGATGTTGCCGTCGCAGGGTCTGCATTCTGCAGGGGACGCGCCAGTCCGAGCTGCATGTGGGACGTGTCGTGCGGCGGCGCTGCGCTGGACGAGAAATTGAGCCCTTTCTTAATTAGCTGAGTGAAACACCAGGAATCATTGCAGGCCGGCTGGTACTCCCACTGCAACACCTGTTCGCTTGCGGTAGCAGGCGGCCCTCACCTCCACAGCGAGAGTGCTGGCTCTTACCCATTCAAGCCGACGCACATTATGACTACCAAACGTTGCGTGGTATATCACCAAACAAGAAAAAAACATTTTTTTTTCGAAGTAATTCCCTTTAAGCATTATCTGCCGTCTTTGTAGAAACGGTTTTAATGAATTTGCGACATTATAATCGTGTGGAAACAATAGTGATTCCTGTATTTGTCAATTTTATTTAATTCCTGTTCGTAGCCGACGGTCGTCAATGCCAGTAGAAACCGAAGTGCTGTAATAACTATACATGAAAAATCCGCGCTCAGAATCATGGCATTGGAGGGGGGGGGGGGGGAGGGGGGCTTCGTGTTCGGCTCCTTTTTGAGCTAGGAATATTGGGTAAAAAGTTTCTGGACTAGCCCGGACCAGCAGCAAAGTATATAGCCATTCGAACATCTGTCTTAATATAGCTACTTTACATTATATTAAGCAAGGTTTCAACAAACGAACCGAAGCTGCTGTCCAGGCAAATTTTGCGGACTGATAAATTCCTTTTGAGAAAGATTTTAATTGGGCTAACATTAATGCTCATCTAATGGCACAATTTGTATGCGCAACATTCGGATTCTACGTACAAAAACAGTCACGCTCGTTCGGATTTTAAGTGCAAAAACAGTCGCCTGTAAATTACGTTCGCTGGAGCGAGACTAAAGATTAGTATATGGTCCACCGGTATATCGAACCTTTGCCTAAGATAAAGTTTTAAAAGTTTCTTGCTTTGTACGTATTTTAAGTTCAAAAAACCCTGTTTTTCTAAGATTTTTTTTCATCCAATAATCTTTGTCCGTTGCCGAGATACGAGGGTTTAAAGTGGAGCTAAATGTAGCACTTAAAGTTTGTTCTTGCGTGACTTGAAAGCGCGGAAACTGTTTACAGAGAATCAAATAAAACAAAATGCATTCTCACGATAAAATAAAATAGAAAACTCGCTTTCAAAAATCTAACTTCATTTGGATTTTTTAGCACGATATAGCTGTCCAAAGCTGTATATAAAATGTACGTAAAATCCGGTTTTAATTGAGTCGGTTTAAAGTGATACAGATGATGAAAAAAATGGACTGAAGATCTGTTAGATGATGGTCAGATCGGATTTACGAAAGGTAAAGTCACTGTAGAGGCAGTTCTAACGCTTCGCTTGATGATGGAAGCATGACTTTAGAAAATAAAGACTCTTTCATAGAATTTTTCGCCGTAGCAAAAAGTTCGCCAATGTAAAATGGTGCAAGATGTTCGTAATGTCTAAGAATAATATGTATGATGGGTAATATGGTTAATATGAAATATGCGTAAGAACTAGGAAGGGACAATGAGAATTAACACCAGCATGGAAATGCTCCGATTAAAAAAAAGATTGTGAGACAAGGATACCACATTTCTTTCCTACTGTTCAGTCTGTACACCGAAGAAATAAAATTGCAAACAAGAGATAGGTTTAGGATTAGGATTAAAATTCAGGGTGAAATAATGAATAATACGATTGGCTGATTACATTGCTATTCACGAGGGAAAGCGAGTAAGAATTACAGAACATACTGAGTGGAATCGACAGCTTATTGAGAATGGAATACGGGTTGGCAGTAAACCGAAGAAAGACTAATGAGGAGCAGCAGAAAAGAGGTTAGTGATAAACTTAAAATTGGGACTCACAAACTAAATTACGCTACCTTGGAAGCAGTAAAACGAAGGAGGGGAGCAAAGATGACGTAAAAAGGAGGCAGACAGGCGAATTCCTGGCCAAATGAAGTAGCAAAAATAGGCTTTAATTTCAGAAAGAAATATGTGAGAATTTGTATGTGGAGCTCAGAATTGTATGGAAGTGACTCTTGGAGTGTGGGAGAACCGGAAGTTAAGAGACTCGAAATGTTTGAAGATTGATGCTACAGGAAGACGCTAAAAATAAAAACCTTTCAGATGTAGTCTTTTTCTGGGAGAATGAAAATTTTTCTTTATGCTGTAATGCTCTTAAGTGATTTTTTAAAACGATTTTAGATGCAAGATTTGTACTAATAACTGTACCCGTTTCAGTATGTACTTCATACACTTGGCTTCTTTTCATGGACTAAACTAATTTTGAAATATTCTCTGTTCTAATAAATACACTGAAAATTCAATAATCACCATGTAAAATAACAATAACAACATTCAGTTATACAGTGGAATATGATTGAATGGCCCTGAGCACTGTGGGAGGTAACATCTGAGGTCATCAGTCCCCTAGAACTTAGAACTACTTAAACCTAACTAACCTAAGGACATCACACACATCCATGCCCGAGGCAGGATTCGAGCCTGCGACCGTAGCAGTCGCACGGTTCCGGACTGAAGCGCCTAGAACCGCTGGGCCACCGCGGCCGGCTACGGTGGAGTGTGACTGATGAACACTTCCGTGAATTCTGGCGGTCACTAGGTGCTGCGCGCTCTACACTCACTTGTTGATATTTTTACAGTGATTTCAGACAGGTGCGAGCACTTGCATGATGATGTGAAGATGAACATTCGCAGATGTGTACATGAGGTTTCCATTGAGGAATAATATTTTAGTTGCAGGTAATGCATTCTAAAAATTAATGTGCACAGCTGTAAACAGTGTGTCTTAAAGGATTAAATCGTAAGAAATCACGAGATTCTCCGTAGAATCAGAAGAAGAAGAAGAAGAAGAAGAAGAAGATGGTATGACATGTATTAAGACATAAAAAAAAAAGAAAACAGCATTCGCGTATTAGGCCTTAGGCCTGTCGTGGGAACCCGACTGCTGGCTACAAGATAGTACGAGGAGCGGTCTGCGACCGTGGAACACGTGATCTACCTGTCGCCAGTCCCTCCAGCCGTTATTACCAGTAGGTGATTCCGGATGATGCCACTGCTTCTTTATTCAAGCGCTCTTCATTTATCCTCACGAGGTTGAGTGGACCCCTTTCCAGAACTCACTACGCCAGAAAATATTTGAGGAGGTACTAGGAATCCAATCCGGGTCCTACCACACCAAAGACAGTAAGGCTAAAAATATATGGGGGAAGACGAAGATTGGAATGTAGCTAACAAATGATTGAGGGCACTGGGTATTAACGCATCTGCAGCCTGATGACTGAAAACTGTAGTGAAAATCGTGCACCATGGGGTTAAGTGATACTTTGAGAGAACGGGATGGCACAGGACAGAAAGTACTGGCGGATCGCATCAAGCCAGTCGGAAGACGTGACAAGAAAGAAGCACCATTAGGGGCCACGTCAGTGGACCCTGCAAAAATTCGGCATAGCGCAATTGTTGGTGCCACAGTGACACCCGGGGTATTTTATTTGGCTCGTGGACGCGGCTGCTGGCGCGGCACCTGCTATCCACTGCGTCTGCTGCGTTTCGCCGCCCGCGTCCCGCCCTAGGGCAGTAAAACGCTGCCCGCCGTCTCGTAAATCGCGGCGCTCCTTTTCAGCAAAGCACATTGTTTCTGCTGGCGCCGCGTTTGTCGCGATCGCTACTAGCTGTGCACTGCCGGGGATTTGGGCCGCAGTAAAATACGCGACGCCGTGCCGTGCCGTTTTGTAGGAATGACGGGAGGATTTAAGAGCTGGCTGGCCCGCTGACGTACGGCCGCCGCGCCGGCTGCCCACTACCGCCAAAACACTGGCCGAACCGCCAGCGGCTTCATAACTCCTCACCTTCACTGTCGGTCCGACCTTGTACTAGCTTCCCGTCAGCCCGGACCGCACCGTTAACTGTGAAGTCATTTCTGCAGGCGTTCTTTGCCAACTTCTCGAGTCCACGTGCCTAAAATAATAATAATAATAATACCGATAATAATAACAAGAGGGGACCCATACGAAACTTTCGTACTTTTATAGTTTTCAGTAATGACAGTATTTGGAATAAGTGCAGTTGGATAGATATGGGCCGGCCGCTGTGGCTGAGCGATTCTAGGCGCTTCAATCTGGAACCGCGCGACCACTACGGTCGCAGGTTCGAATCCTGCCTCGGGCATGGATGTGAGTGATGTCCTTACGTTAGTTAGGTTTAAGTAGTTCTGTTCTAGGGTACTGATGACCTCAGATGTTAAGTCCCATAGTGGTCAGAGCCAATCGAACCATTTGAATAGATAGGGTAGTTCTGGAAATGAAGAGAAAACGTCTTTAAAAATAAACCGAACTGCGTGACGTAATAATCATGAATTTATCATACATAATTGTGTATGTACTACACACTGAAGCGTCAAAGTAACTGGTATAGGCATGCGCGTTCAAATACGGAGATACGTAAACGGGCAGAATTCGGCGCTGCGGTCGGCAACGCCTGTATAAGTCAGTAAGTGTCTGACGCAGTTGTTTGATCGGTTACTGCTGCTACAATAGCAGGTTATCAAGATTTGAATTTGAACGTGGTGTTCTAGTCGGCGCACGAGCGATGGGGCACAGCATCTTCGATGTAGCGGTGAAGTGGGGATTTTCCAGTACGACCATTTCACGAGTGTACCGTGAATATCAGGAATCCGATAAAACATCAAATCTCCGACGTCACTGCAGCTGGAAAAAGGTGGTGGTGATGATTAGGATTATGGGGCGCTCAACTGCGTGGTTATCAGCGTGCCCGACCTTTACTCTTTCCAATCTCACCACTTTCATGAATAATGATGATGAAAGGATGAGGACAACACAAACACCCAGTCATTTCGAGGCAGGTGAAAAGCCCTGACCCCGACGGGAATCGAATCCCGGACCCCTTGCTCGGGAAGCGAGAGCGCGACCGGAAAAAGATCTTGCAAGAACGGGACAATGACGACTGAAGAGAATCGTTGACGTGACAGAAGTGCAACCCTTCCGCAAATCGCAGCAGATTTCAGTGCTGGAGCATCAACAAGTGTCAGCGTCCAAACCATTCAACGAAACATTAGCGATATGGGCATTCGGAGCCGAAGACCCATTCGTGTACACTTGATGATGCACGACACAAAGCTCTACGCCTCGCCTGGGCCAGTCAACGCGAACATTGGACTGTTGATGACTGGAAAAATCTTGCCTTGTCAGACTAGTCTCGTTTCAAGTCGTATCGAGCGGATGGACGTGTACGGGTATGGAGACAACCTCATGAATCCATCTTCCCTTCATGTCAGTAGGGGAATGTTCAAGCTGGTGGAGGCTCTGTGACGGTGTGGGACGTGTGCAGTTGGAGTGATGTGGAAACCCTGAAACGTCTAGATACGACTCTGACAGGTGAGCCGTACGTAAGCATCCTGTTTGATCATCTGCACCCATTCATGTCCATTGTGCATTCCGACGTACTTGGGCAATTCCAGCAGGACGGTGGGACACCCCATACGTCCAGAATTGCGCAGAGTGGATCTAGAAATACTCTTCTAAGTTAAAACACTTCCGCTGGCCACCAAACTCACCAGAGATGAACATTACTGAGCATATTTGAAATGCCTTGCAACGTGCTGTTCAGAAGAGATCTTCTGTCCCCCGTACTTTCACGGGTGTATAGACAGCCCTGCAGGAAACACGGCGACAATTCCCTCCAGCAGTACTTCAGACATTCGAGTCCATACCACGTCGTGTTGCGGCACTTCTTCGTGCTCGCGGGGCCCTACGCGATATTAGGCAGGTGTACAACTTTCTTTGGCTCTCCAGCTATTTGCATACACATAATTTTCAAAAAAACTCTTTTCTGAGCATTACAGTACCTCGGTATAGACCATACTTGACGTAAGAATGTGATCTTCGTGTACTTCTTATTTTTCGTTTTCTTTAAGGAATACAGAAATGCTAGTAGAATTTGTTACCGTTGAAAAGGCTACATACCATTGTCCGTGAGTAAAGACGGGATTTAGTAAACAGAACTACACTCTTTGAAACATTCGTCCGTGCGACTTCTTTTTAGTGATCGCAAACGCAATTTTACAAGGCAACAGTCTTCTTGTCTGTTGAAAAGGCATGCTTGGATCATATGACTAATAGGTTATCCGTGGTATTACAACAGTTTTTCCGCTGTCAATTTGGTGAAAGCCGGCCCGAGTGGCCGAGTTATTCTAGGCGCTACAGTCTGGAACCGCGCGACCCCTACGGTCGTAGGTTCGAATCCTGCCTCGGGTATGAAAGGGTTGGGGAGAAGAGGAGTTTGTGGCACAACTTGACTAGAAGAAGGGGTCGGTTGGTAGGACATGTTCTGAGGCATCAAGGGATCACCAATTTAGTATTGGAGGGCAGTGTGGAGGGTAAAAATCGTAGAGGGAGACCAAGAGATGAATACACTAAGCAGATTCAGAAGGATGTAGGCTGCAGTAGATACTGGGAGATGAAGAAGCTTGCACAGGATAGAGGAGCGTGGAGGGTGCATCAAACCAGTCTCAGGACTGAAGACCACAACAACAACAACAACAACAACAGTTCAGATTCGCTTGTGCGACCTCTTCTCCTGACTGCGAGGCAGTGGCCTGCAACGCTCTTAACCTTCTTACTTTCTTACAAGTCATGTCGGTAGGACCTCTTTGAAGGTTAATCGGAATACCACGGTACAAAGTATTCGGAGCAGACCGAATCTCCACTTAGAATAATCCGGAGGTTCTTCACAGATATTATCTCAGTATTTTGGTATGAGGACTCCTTATGTCAGTTAACTTATTTTCTGTGAAAATACTTTCAAAACAGTCAAAAACTGACAACCCATAACCCAATAATGCAACGACTCCGCGATGCGAAAGTGCTGTAATGTGGTTGGCACCACTGCTGTAACAGCTCATCACTCCGTCGTATCGCTCCTTCATTAAACACACAGAGAAACCGTAGAAGTACATATCAGCCAACTCCTCCTCCGTAAACGTATACCTGCTGTTGTATATCACTGTTAACGTGGAAATAACACACAAGAGAGCCGTACTGAATACAAACTTGTGGACGAAGAGGGGAGAGGGCTCGCGAATGTCAGTAGCAAGTAGCGTGAGTGAATGCAACTAGTTTGTTACCAAACCAGACACACCTAATCGTAAGTATTTGTACTGTTGTGCACATACTTCCGGTGCAATACAGATACAGATAAATGAGTGTAAGAGACAAACGTAATACAGCCCATGTAACGAGCCACCGGAAGCCACGGGTCCCTTATACCAAAATACTCAGGAAATATCGTGATCCCGTTCATCCTTCATTTCGTTTAGAAAAAAGAAATAAAAAGTCTATGTCACAAATCGGCAGGTATAATCCTTAAAAGTTACTTGCGGACGTCACAAAATTCGCCACTTCTCTCACTACAGGTTACTGAAAGTCATATCTCCATATACATACTTCTAAGCATATGTGTCAAGGCCCATGTTCGATATTAGTAGCCTGCTCACCCCGCATGTGCTTGTCTGCTACTTACGGTCTCCTTGCTTCGACGATCATACATTATTTCATTTGCAGGGTAAGCGAATTTCCAGTTCTGGATATAGACCGTCTGATAAAAAGTATCCGGACATCCGTGTGTAATGCGGAACTGACTACTAGATGCCACGAGAGGCGGACCTATCAGAATAAAAGGACGCGGGGAGTGTTGTGTTTGTCAGTACAGAAGCAGTAACAGCTGTTTGGTTCTGCCAGGAAAGCTGAATGTCTTGGGAATTTGACTGGTGATGATGAGGTCCCATACTCCGAGGAGCGTTGGGGACGATGCGGAATACCCGCACCGCCGTACTATGCAAGGTCCTAGGGGAGGTGGTTTGCCGTTGCCTTCCTCCGACCGTAGTGTGGAGGAATGATCATGCTGAAGACAACACAACAACAAGCTGGAAAAATCGCTAACCCCGCCGGGAATCGAACCCGGGACCCCGTGCGCAGGAAGCGAGATCGCTACCGTAAGACCACGAGCTGCGGAACTGGGAATATGACTAGAGTCACTAAATGACACCTGAGTAACAATAAACCGAGAGCAGACTGACTTGCGGTGATGACGGACAGGGATGTCGACCATCGCATCCGAAGTGCTATCAGCAGTGCTGCTAGTACAACGACTGTGAGCGGAGAGTTAGAAAAGAAAGGCGCACAGTGGTGCATCAGCCTCACGTGAGCCACAGACTTCTGTAAGGAATGCTAAGCGATGCTACTGCACAGTCGCCGCGCGGGATTAACCGAGCGGTCTTAGGCGCAGCAGTCATGGAATGTGCGGCTGGTCCCGGCGGAGGTTCGACTCCTCTCTCTGGCATGGGTGTGTGTGTTTGTCCTTAGGATAATTTAGGTTAAGTAGTGTGTAAGCTTAGGGACTGATGACCTTAGCAGGTAAGTCCCATAAGATTTCACACATATTTGAACATTTTTTACTGCACAGTGATGACTGCAAACGAGTGGCTGTCCGACGGCGAATGGGTGGAGAACATTACCTGCCATCATGTGTAGTGTCAACAGTGAAGTACGGTGGAAGTTATGTTGCGGTATAGGAGTGTTTTCGGTAGGTAGCGTTTGGTCCCCTTGTTGGGCTCAAGAGAACGCTAAATGAGGAAGGATGTCAACTATTTTACAGCGTTATGTACTGCATACAGTATATTAGAAGAACAATTCGGAAGGGATGACTGTTCGTATGAGCATGGAAATGCACCCTGTTATAAAGCAGAAACTGTGAGGCAATGGTTGATACACAATACCATTCTTGAAATGGACTGGCGTGTCCAGAGTCCCGACGTGAACTAAGTGGATCACCGTTGGGATGAGACACTATAGGCATCACTCCACGCCTCAGGGTTCAAAATCTGTAACTTACCTGGTTTCTGCCATTCCTCCATAGACACCTCATTGACGATGTCTCCAGCCGTCGCTCTATATTACTGCCCTTTTGTAGGCGGCGGCATGCGTTTGATTAGGTAGGGAGGGGGGCGTACCTTAGCTGTCTTATCCGCTTGTATAAGAACAGATACCACACAAGGCTAAGATGGGATCTGTTTTAGTGCAACGCACCTGGCGAGCGAGCGAGCGAGTGAGTGTGACACAGCGTGAGCGCGGCGCGGTTTGCTAGCGGCAGCGCGCTGCCCCGCGACGCGTCGGCACGCCCTCACCGCTGCTGCACCTGTGGCGCCAGCTGCGCCCGCCGGCCACCACCTTCCTCCAGGGGCGCGTGAAGCTCGGCGGGCGGCGAGGCGGTTTCAGCGTTGTGCCAACATACTTTCGCTCGATGTATTATTAGATGCGCGTGCCGCGGGTTATTAATGAAACCGCGGAGTCGAGTGTCGCGGCCGTCAGTCGCTAGCGGCGGCGGCGGCGGCGGCGGCGGCGGCGGCGGCGGCGGCGGCGGCGCTGAATGGCTGCAGTGGCAGCGGCGACGCTATTTCTGCGTGAGGCGAGGCGAGGCGCGGCGAGGCGATATTCTGGTGAGCGATTAGCGCCCATGAGGCCGGCCGGCCGCCGGGAATAGCGGCCGTGGGTGTAGGCCGCTGCCATTTGGTCGGACGACAATGCGCGTGCCGGGCATCGCAGGCGACGCCGACGCCGCCGACGCCACGCGCGGGCCGGCGGCTGCGGCGTGCCGACGACAGGCGCCCACCGCCAGCCTCCGCGTTGGCGCCTCTGCTCCGATCTCCACTGTAAACTCTATGCCAAGTCCACGGTGTTTTAGTTTTAGGTCGGTTGGTCGATTTGGGGGCAGTGGACCAAACAGCGAGGTCATCGGTCCCATCGGATTAGAGAATGGTTCAAATGGCTCTGAGCACTATGGGATTTAACTGCTGTGGTCATCAGTCCCCTAGAACTTAGAACTAGTTAAACCTAACTAACCAAAGGACATCACACACATCCATGCCCGAGGCAGGATTCGAACCTGCGACCGTAGCGGTCGCGCGGTTCCAGACTGTAGCGCCTAGAAACGCTCGGCCACTTCGGCCGGCGATTAGAGGATGATGGGGTAGGAAGCGTCAGCGCCCTCTCAAAGGAACCATCCTCGCATTTGCTTGAAGCGACTTAGGGAGATCACGGAAAACCTAAACCAGGATGGCCGGACGCGGGTCTGAATCGTCGTCCTCCCGTATGCGAGTCCAGTGTGCCAACCAGTGCGCCACCTATCTCGGTCAGTTTCAGGCAGACACTCATTATCCCCACATTTCGATATCACATGAACGCCCGTTTCCTAATGTGGAGTAATCAGGGTCTATGGCGTCACGCCACCGTGTTGTGTGTGTGTGTGTGTAGGCAGCGGTAGAGGCCGTTATCCTTCGTGAGGGTAAAAAGGCCAAATGCGATGTCCAGGGATGTAGGGTGCTTCATGTAATGGATTTTAGCTTTTATTAGGGGTCAATTACGGAGCTGTGATAATGGCATGGAGCCGAAAACAGAACAATTATTTTTTAGTCGGTTTGGCCTTGGAGCCGGCCGATGTGGCCGAGCGGTTCTAGGCGCTTCAGTCCGGAAGCGCGCTGATGCTACGGTTGCAGGTTCGAATCCTGCCTCGGGCATGGATGTGTGTGCTGTCCTTAGGTTAGTTATGTTTATGTAGTTCTAAGTTCTAGGGGACTGATGACCTCAGATATGAAGTCCCATAGTGCTTAGAGCCATTTGAACCATTTTGCCTTGGAATTGAAATAAATCGGCCCGCATTTATCATGTAAGCTCTCACTTTTATTTCGTACTGTAGTCGCTGAAAAGCAAAACAGTGCATAACAATAAATACATTTTTTTTAAAAAAAAAGTATGTTTTACTGAATTAAAATTCCTTTTCAAATATGTGCTCACTGGGCAGTCCTTTAGGCCCAACTAGTTCCTTTCGTCTTCGGAGATACTGTTGTTCCGGTAATCGTAGCAGAGTTACGTAATTCATCGCGCGCGCGCACACACACACACACACACACACACACACACACACACACACACACACACCTCACGATACCTTCAAAATTTATTTTTGACAGAAGTAAATGTAATGTTATTTGTTCAGTAAAAGTTATTACTGTGAAAAAAAAAACTCATTTATGTAGTGCTTTGAATTTAATTTCCACTTCATTTCCAAAATTGTTTTAAACGAATTTTCCATTGTTTGCCAAAACAGATTTGGTAAGTATTTTACTAATCAAACTTCGGTGCTAGCGAAGAAAACTCAGTCAATAATTATCGACTCTCTTATCCCTGCCCAGTCACGAACAGTTTTTTCCCAGCCCATTGCAGAGTGGCGGTTCTTTTCAGCCAAACCTCCCAGCAAACCAAACCTTCCAGCAGGTTGGGAGTGAATTATAGGGTATACTAGTTCGGAATATTGGGTGAGGACTTTCAGTTCCACATTTAACTTGTAACCAGCGGAAAACGCCCGAAAACTCTATCGGGACTTCTTAAATTAATTTCTGACACAAAGTTATCAATTGATCCATACAAAAATTAAAAACGCAGTACAGAGCGATGATCCAGTATAAAGACTTCTGTAAGAATGCTTTTTACAGTTTTCGGAACTTTGCTTGTATCGTCGCTCTTGTCGTTTACTTCAAATTCCTGAGACAGAGCAAGAGGGAACTTCTCTGAGAATTAAGTGTTAATAACTGGGAGAATTAGAGACTTCGAAAGGGATGAAAATTATTTGAAATTATTGTAAGTGTATGCTTACGCTTATCAGGGGTGACGGTAATGTAGTGCTTCCGGACGGCTAGCGCAAGTTTCATCATTATCGTCGCATGGAGTCAAGATAAGTTACGAGCGCGAGGCCCGTGGTTGCGTCAGGGGGGGGGGGGGGGGGGGGGGGAAGTCGCCATGT
Source organism: Schistocerca americana (assembly GCF_021461395.2). Taxonomy (NCBI): domain Eukaryota; kingdom Metazoa; phylum Arthropoda; class Insecta; order Orthoptera; family Acrididae; genus Schistocerca; species Schistocerca americana. The sequence continues at coordinate 425,805,661 of NC_060122.1, forward strand.
GATTTCATGGAGCGCAATGATCGCGTGACCCGTGTTTGCGTCGGGGGGGGGGGGGGGGGGGGGGAATTCGCCATGTGATTTCATGGAGCGCGATTGAAGTGAATAGCAGAATATGTCGCGAGTATTTTCATGATGATTTAATTTCCAGTCGATGTCCGCAAATTGCAGCTACTGCCAACTATCAACAGTAGCCAATGGTTCAATTGTTTGAATTAAAATTTTTCGCGTACACTTTTATAATGCCGCTACTACGATAGCCTAACATTTTTAAAACATTGACTATAAAGATTTGCGACTACGTGTGACAGAAGCAAATCGAATTCACGGTAAATTAACGGTGAGAACACTCTAATCTGCTATCTCGAATAGCGGACTGCTCCCTGAGAAACATGGAACTCTCATGTCTGTCTGTGAAGGGATGGGCGTAGCCGACTATTAGAAAAATAAACTCATGCAACACTGAAACTCAATCTTAAAGCCGTTCTTAATTCAAGATTTCGGTGAGCCGACGTCAAATTTCTCGACACCGCAGCATTACGAACGATGCTAAAAATGACCAGTTTTGGAGAAATCTTTCCTGAAACGCAAATATAAAAAGGAAAACCACCAAATGCGGCATTTCGGCTTCACGAACACAACAATCAACATATGACATCAAGGAAACACCGATATTATGCCGCGCGAACACACAAACGCCGTTGATTGAAAACACACACGGAATACATTAAAGTTTAGAATTTAAAACACAAAAAACATAAAGCATGCAGCACGAATTAAATAGGAATGGTGACACTCACATATTCCTTACGAACAGTATTGTTGCACTAAAAATGGTACCACAAATATACAAGCACGGAATTATAGCCGTCGGTCATGTCCGCAAACTCTGCGAAAGAACTACGCCATCACCTAAACGGCTATAATTTTGTACCTGCGGCCGCTTTTTGCCATTTTTTTGTGCAAAAAAAATTCGGGGAACCCGGCACCCTTCAAAACCGAAGGCATGCCTTTGCTGCATACTGTCCTGTTTGTATTTGTATGTTTATCTGAGAGATTTTCCATTCCCATTTTATTTGTGAAATGTCTTTCGTATGTGTTTTCAGATCGCAACGTTCGTGTGTTCGCGCGGGAAAATAGTAATGTTTCCTCGAGGTCACGTGCCCTGTGTTCTGATTGGCTGACTGAAGAAAACCGAGCAGCCGCCATGTTGATTTGAGTATCTGCGAAACTAACATACCGCCTTTGGCGGTTTTCGTATTTATACTTATGTATTACGAAAATATGTAGTTCCGTGGAACGCCACAGCGTTCTCCAAATGCGTCGTTTTTAATACTGTTTGTTGTACTAAAGTGTCGGGAAACGTGACGTCGGCATATAAACATTTTAATTAATATATAATTTGTATCAAGAAAACTAACAGTGGTCATATTTCTGAAAGGCACACGGTCTTTGTGTGCATGAACGTTAACAAACTACAACAGGATAAACGTGTAAGGGGCTTACCTTTTCGTGATTGTGTGGTCTATAGTTATCGTGCAGGAGAGAGTTGTGTGTAGCGTTTTACTTTTTTTACTTCGGTGTTTTTTATAATTTTTACAGTTTTAGGGCATTATGACAGAAAGAATCACATTTTACGCATTCCTTAACACAGAAGGCGTGATGTTGACTGAGTGCGTTTCTGTGGACAAGAGATCAAGACAGATGAGTGAACATCAATAAATATAATCAGTCTTAATTTGAATTCTTAACGAAAGTTTCGGAATAGAAAGAAATGAGAAATGTGGTGGGATAGTTAAATATAATGATAATAAATGTTCGTCTGGTTCTTATTCATAGAATTCGCTAATTATTACCACCCACGTGCAGGAACTTGTCCTTGTCCGTGGGCCAAAGGGAGCAGTGTGTACTTTCCGATAACCAGAACCAAGGCTGTATCGCGAACTCATAAAGGTAATTTCGAATGCACTAAACTCTCAACTTGATTTGAGGGCCGGCCGGAGTGGCCGTGCGGTTCTGGCCGCTACAGTCTGGAACCACGTGACCGATACGGTCGCAGGTTCGAATCCTGCCTCGGGCATGGATGTGTGTGACGTCCTTAGGTTAGTTAGGTTTAAGTAGTTCTAAGTTCTAAGGGACTGATGACCACAGCAGTTAAGTCCCATAGTGCTCAGAGCCATTTGAACCATTTTTTGATTTGAGGGCGACGGAGGAGCGGATAAGGTATCTAATTCACACACTGTAATCAGGTTCCGACCTATTGTATGCATTGCTATTTTGGGTTAATTAAAGTCAACGACAACACGTGTCTCGGCAATTGACCCAATGGGAGCATTTTTACTTACTTCGAAATGAGACCGTGGAGGCTTCTGCTTCAGGTATTACCGTTTGTTTCTGAAAATCTGTAGTAGCAGTCTGCAGTTGAGTCGACAATGTCACTCAGTATACTCGTAGGTCACATCACGTTTTGAAGAGTTGCTCCGTTCCATAACGGCAATCGTGGGCTTCCGTTGCTCATCATAGCTCCCATAAAAGCGGCAGCGTTGGATGAACTGCAATTTTTCCTCGTTTGCGCTATGTTTTATCTGGAGAGAACTGCATACAGATTTTACATTTAATTAATTGAAGGACTGAGATGAAATTGTTTCTCAAAGGACAAACAGTGGAGAATAACGGCGCGTTGATATGTTCCTAACGTCTGCTTCTTTCTCGTAATTGTGCCAACTTTCCGTAAACTTAAAACTGTACGAGTGACAGACCTATAGGACGTGCTTGTGCATTTCTGGGTTAGGTAGCAGGTCTCATTTCCCGTCCTTTCAATGGGTCGTTCTGAAAACAAAGTGTTACGTCTCCCGCTGAATGGGTTTCTATTTTTGAGAAGGTTAAAGAAGTGGCGAGATCAACAAAGGGTGGAGAAAAGAAACGACGCGACTCTGATGTCCCGCTCTGACGCCCCTAAGTCGTCGAGCCGTGAAATTCCAAGGCAGGACTCTCTTCTGCTTTCAATTTGCCTCTGTATCGTGTCGCTCTCAGTGGGGCAAAATCAATCAGGACACTGTAACTACAGAAATTTTTGCTACCACATACGGCGAAACACGCACATCTAATATTCTGTGGGGACAATTAATGTATGTAGCCGTCGTTGTCGTCGCATCTCTCTCTCTCTCTCTCTCTCCCTGCATATATATAATCCCCTTTGACTCCCCCTTTCCCAAACTTTTTCTGCTGTCCAGAAATATGCGTGTGTGTCTCACTTCCATCAGTGTACCCTTTGTTATCTAATCTAGCGGCTCTGTCTCTTAGTGGAAACAGCATAACGATTTAGGTACGCCATACAAGTGATACAAGATACTCTCTATTTGCCTTAATATGTCATTCTATTGCTTCGTCCTGTAAACGACGAGTAGCTATAACATGCGAAGGATGGGATCAGTGCTTTTGTTTTGAATTATTATCGATGGTTATGGAAGTAAAAGGAAGGCAGAGGACGTAGCGCTGTGCCATTTCATAAAATACTCCTGTCACGTAATGCTAAGATTGCCGCCTATCCGTTTTCCATCGACAGCGTCCCACGTCCTCATTCGGGATACAGTTGAGTGGAGAGGGAGTAATGGCGTTCCATTCCCTCTCCGACCACCCACGTTCCTGTTTCCACTTGTTTGCACAAATCACTTCAAATGAAGGAATGCTTTATTTAAGAAGACCGAGCCGATTTCCTGCTCCATACTTGTCCAGTCGGAGATCGTGTTCTATCTTTAGTGACCGCGTCGTCGACAGTGTGTTGAACTCTTCTACTTCCCCTGTACTTTATGTAGCTTCCAGAGCATGACATGACTGGAACCTTAATCAGAGCCGAGGTAGCGTCTAAAGGTCGTCAGGCGGAAAAATTATTGTCATTTATTTTATTTAACACCAAGACCGGCAAAGTAACTAAATCGAGTCCGTCCTCCTCGATAACTGAGAAAGGTCGGGACAACCTACTTTCGATTACCCGCCCCGCATTACATGTTTAAGTACCGACTCCCTTCTCCATCATTCCTCTCTTTGGGCTTCTACATAGTATTGAATGATCTCGTCATATGAGAGAGGTAAGACATCTTCCTTCGGTTTCCTCTTTGATATTATGACCGCCACTCAAGAAATGTCAAGTTTTTTTTTTAATTTTTTTTTTTATATCCTATCCTTTGATTGGTTTGATACGACCTGCCAGGACTTCCTAACAGTCCCTTCACCTTAGAATAGAACTTAGACCCAACACTCTCAGCTGTTAAATTCCAGTCTCTTGCGTTGCACTACAGTTTCTTCCCCTCTGTGGTCGTCTTTAGTCCTACGAAAGGTCCTTTTGTCTTAATCCAGGTCCTACCCTCATTCTGTCCGTTACAGTAGTCAGTGTTTTGCACATATTAATTTCCTCGCCGATTCTGAGGAAAAGTTTTTCATTTGTTATCTTACCAGTACATTTAATTTTGAACATCGTTCTCTTTGACCACATCTCAGACGCTTCGAGCATTGTCTTCTTTGCCGGTTATTCCACAGTTCATGATCCACTCTCGTAGAATATTGTGCTCCTCACTTACATACTCAGAATTTTATTTATTGAGTTACATCCTATGTTCGTTACTAGAAACGTCGTTGCCTTTGCTATTCTGCTTCTTCTATCCATCTTTTCTTCGTCCGTCATGCATTATTTTGCCATAAGCTGATACAGTTTACGAGGAAGTAAATACAGACAGCGCAAGCCTTACTTTTATAATCATGATCGATGAGCTTTCTTATTACGGACCATGAAATCGAACGTCAACATGCTAGGTGGTGATTTTCTGGCGTGGGGGCATGGGAAACGTATGTTGCCGTGCCTTTCCTACCGTGCAGGGCGTTATCAGGCATGTGAGATATCCTGAACTCGCAATCGAACGTGAACCAATGAAGGTGAAAACGTCACAAGCAGGACGCTTGTAGACTCATTGCAGAGAGAGCGGTATCGTTGACTGTACACGGGACGATTCCAGTACGTTGTTAGAAGTGCCAATTACCACGATAAAATTTTTGCTCGGTGGCTGTATCTCGTGTCTTTAACGAAGTGAAATTCTACATTATGTTTTTCCGTTGCGAGAACTCTTACAGCATGTAATCAAAAGTATCCGCATACGTGTTTTTAATGTGGAACTGACGACTACACCAGTATAAGGGGAGGGAGAGTATATTCCGTTTTAAGTACAGAAGCAGTAAAGGCAGAATAGGTGGCTCAAGAGATCTCTGTGACTTGAAACGTGGATTTGGACTTTCCATTCGGTGTCACCTGAGTAGTAAATACATCAGGGACACTTCAGCCCTGCTAAACATGCCCACGTCGACTGTTGGTGACGTGCAAACGCAAAGAAACAGCAATAGGTAAAACAAGATGAGGGAGAGCTTCCAACCACGGACAGGAACCATGGAGCACTGCGGAAGCTGGTTGTAAAAAATAGTGAGAAATCAACGAAAGGAGTAACTTATGATTTCGAAAGCACTGCCAGCAGTCCAGTTGGCACAGTGACTGTGCGTAGGGAGTTGAAAGGAATGGGTTACCATGGTCGATTAGCTGCGCTGACGACACGCGTTTCTGTAATCAGCGGTTAGCGACGCTTGAGATGACGTAAAGGACGAAGCCCGTGGACTATGGAAGAGTGTGAAACGAGTGATTTAGAGTGGTCAGTCGCTGTGGCAATCGGACGAAAGAGTTTGGGCTTGGCCAATGGGTGGAGAACTTTAGGTGCCATCATGTGTAGTGCCAACAATGAAGTACAGAGGAGATGGTGTTACTGCACGGGAGTGTTTTTCGTAATAGGGGTTGTCCCCTTATTGCGCCGAAGAAAACTCTAAATGCGGAAGGATATGAACCCATAGGATATGAACCCATTTCACAGGCTGTTCTGCGTACAGTAGAGGAAGAATTCGGAGACGCTGATTGTTCACAACAGCATTACAATGCACCCTGTCATGAAGCAGGTTGTGTGAGGCAATGGTATGTGGGCAATAACATTCCTGAAATGGACTTACTTGCCCAGAGTGTCGACCTGAACCGGATGGAACACCTTAGAACGTCGATTTTGCTTCAGAGAGCAGACAGTAATGTCCAACATCTGTGCCTTACCTCGTTTTGGCTCTTTAGGAAGATAGAAGTCATTCCAAGACAGTCCCTCGGACACCTCACGGAAAGTGTCCCCAGCAGAGTTCGAGTCGTCATAAAAGCGAAGGGTTGACACACCGTCCGAACAGGCCTCGGAAGGCCCAACGGTACCGACCGACCACCGATAGGCTTCAATAGACGATGATATGGAGGGGCACGTGGTGAACATACCGCGCTGCCGGCCGTTGTCAGTTTCCGTGACGGGACCCGTAACTCCTTCATTGGCCTCACAAGAGCTAAGTGCGCCCCGCTTGCGAACAGCGCTCCGCAGACCTGGGCGGTCACCAAGTGTTAGCCAAGCGTGAGTGCGCTTAACTTCGGTGATCTGACGGGAACTGGTGATAACATAGCGGCAAGGCCGTTGGCGAAGAGTGGACATACCCCATATTAATGTCCGCTAGTGAACTGACAATTGCCGTTGCAGCGCGCTGCAGCCATATATGATAATGTCGCTGTACGTTTGCCATGTGAGCACAGCGGATATTCTTCGAGCATTCGACCGTGTGGTGGAAGACTGCGTTAGCACTTTCCACGCCGAATTCGACTGGAGGCCGGTGGGCGTCGGCGGTTGCTGGGGTGACGCGGCCGGGCGCCTGTGTCGCGGCGCGTCGCAGCGCGGCCTGAAATAAAGCGGAGTGGGTGTCGGCGGCGCGCCGGCTGGGCCCGGCAACAATGCACGGCGAGGCGAGGCGCTGCGCTGGACGCGCGCCAGGCCGCCGACGCCGACGCCACGCCGACGCCGACGCGCCGCGCCGCGATGCCCGAGCCCGAGCGAGGCCCTTTGTCCCGGCCCTGCGTCCAGCGCGTTCCGCGCGGCGCTCCTCCGTGAATCACGTCCGGATCTCTCGCAGGTCGCCTCTCTCAACTACGCTCACCGCTCAAAATATTAGTCGTCTCCTGGACTTCCTCACTAAACTGTACCCGTTGTCTTCTCCGCAAGTTTCACTTTCGTGATCAGGGCTGCCACCGTTGCAGGAATTATTAAAGTCATTTGTTGTCGTCTGATGAAGTCCATACTGTAAGGCTTTATCCTTGAAAGTGTGCAACGTGAAACTAGTCACAAACAGAGAATTTGTTACAAGCGTTTGCTCCCGGAGTGCCTCCGGTTTTTATTACACGAACTTAAAGTAAGAATTAATGTATATTACGGTGACTGTCACAGCCGACACGGCTTGCAAGACATGGGGTGACGCACCGGATCTGAGTCCAATTCACCTCGCGGATTAACTGCGGCGACCGGTGTGCCGGCCAGCGTGGGTGTGGCTTTTGGGCGGTTTTTCACATTCACCTATGTAAATTATGGAGCTGGCTTCCACGTTCCACCTGAGATGGACGTTACGCAAACACTTCGAAAAACGGTGTAAAATTGGACGATGCAGCTGCACTAGACACAAGCAGAAGAGGTACGCGGATTCCTGCCCGGTTGGGGTAGCTGACAGTAGCTTTAAAATGCCTTTCGGAGTGGCGACTCCAACATAATAATTATATCCGGGCGCGTTTGGTTACCGGCGAAACTGGACAACTACTGTACGTATTGCATTTTTTTGCCCCCTCTCTACACCCGCGAAGTTCATCAAGATCATTTATTGACATTTGGCAATGTTCTCTTGTACGTTACAACGCGGATGAAATTATATGTTGAGTGATAGAGGGAGACGGTCGTTGGAGACGGTCATTGAAGACGATTGTGCGAAAAATAAGAGGACGCCGGGGCAGCTACCGCAGAACTGGATGTCGCACTCGCGATCCGTGCCAGCATCACAACAACGAGGAAGGGAGCTCCATAAGTAGGGAACTGCAGGGCGAGCTGGAATTCCAAAACCATTCGTCAACGATGGAAAACTCCGTAATAGGTAAGCGTGGCGCCTAAGCCATAAAACCTGGATTGTGGAGCAGTGTAAGAGTGTCATTTGGTCGGATAAATTTTGTGTCACAGTGGCCTAGTTTACGTCCCAAGAGTGAAGCGTGGCCGACGTGCGGGTGGTGATTTGGGCAGCCACATCGTGATATTCCATGGACCCCATGGTTACTCTGCATTGTAACATTACTGGCAAGGATTCTGAGACCATTTCGGTCTCTAGATACAATGTTTGTTCTCCACTGGTGATGGTGTGTTCCAAGGCGGAGAGCCCCTTTCCACACAGCTCGCATCGTCCAGGACTCGATTTGTAAACACGAGGATGAATTGTCACGTCTCCTCTAGCCGCCACGTCACCAGATCTCAATACTATTGGGCTTTTGTGTTCTGCTTCGGAGAAAAAGGTGCGAGATCGCTACCCACCTTCATCGTCGTTACCTGAACGTACTACTATTTTGCAGTAAGAACGGTATAAGAGTCCCTTAAAAATCATACAGAGCTTGTATTTATCCATTCCGAGACGACTAGAAGCTGGTTCGAATTCCAGCGGTTTTCCTAGGCCGCATTAGGTATGGCAATGTCTTCTGTGTTTGGTGTTCTCACATTTTTCTCCACCTCTTGTACGGCATGGCGGTAAAATAATGTTCGTGTACCAGTCGGTTGCGCAGAATCGACACGGTAAGATGGATCGGCGTGCAGACGTGGAAGAAAGAAGCTATTATGTGTTAACGTACCTATGATCACACCGCGAATGAATTGCCCGCTGCGGACTGCCCGATGTGATTAGATGGAATGGCGTACCGCTCGTTTCCGTGTAATGCGGTGTAAGAAAAATGGCCGTAAAATGATCCTAGCCGGCAATGACCGGAGATTAGTGTCACGCCTTGTCAGTGCCAACCAGTTTCAAACTCGAAAGGAGTAGTTGGCGTCAGTAAACATAGATCCATCTCAACCACTTTCCGAGTGGAAACTTGTCAAGGACATAGTCGGGTACCACGCAAGTGGCCATTGCTCACAGCAGCACGTAAACCTGCAAGTCTTCTATGGCCCAGACAACACATTAGCCAACTGCAGGCGTGTAGCGTTGTCCGGCAAGTCGCAAATCTGTTTTTTTCCCAAATGACACGCTGCGATGACTGTCCCCTGAACCGTTTAAGCAACATTGTGTGAAACTTCCTGGCAGATTAAAACTGTGTGCCGGACCGAGACTCGAACTCGGGACCTTTGCCTTTCGCGGGCAAGTGGTCTACCAACTGAGCTACCCAAGCGCGACTCACGCTCCGTCCTCACAGCTTCACTTCTGCCAATACCTCGTCTCCTACCTTCCAAACTTTACAGAAGCTCTCCTGCTCTTGTCCGCGAAAGGCAAAGGTCCCGAGTTCGAGTCTCGGTCCGGCACGCAGTTTCAATCTGCCAGGAAGTTTCATATCAGCGATATACTCCGTTGCAGAGTGAAAATCTCATTCTGGAAACATTGTGAGTTTCCAGGCCGGAGGTTTCCCTTTATTTAACATATTAGTGATGAGTGTGCTGTGGACACCGCCGTCTTCCAAAATAACAAGCTACCCGAATCCCATACAAAATTTCTCGTATTATATGGGACAGTGACTGTAACGTTGCAGACAACATCGCCTCAGTTTGTTAGCTGTACGGGATTAAATCATTAATCAGTGGCTTCAGCAGAACGTGTCACACGTGAAGAAAGTAGTGGACTCTACTTCTCACCAAATAGAGCCCATTATCGAGATTATGCGATATTAGTATGATGTCTGCTGGAGCGACTAATATGTGTCTCGTGTGCTTGTGACATATTTGTGCACTTCGCTCCTTGTCTTGCCGATAAACAGACTTAACTGAGTTCACCATTCAACCCTTCTCCTTTGTGTTTCAAATGGTTCAAATGGCTCTGAGCAGTATGGGACTTAACATCTGAGGCATCAGTCCCCTAGAAGTTAGAACTACTTAAACCTAACTAACCTAAGGACATCACACACATCCATGCCCGTGGCAGCATTCGTACCTGTGACCGTAGCATTCGCACGGTTCCGGCCTGAAGCGCCTAGAACCGCTCGTCCACCGCGGCCGGCTCTCCTTTGTGGATACAACAGTTTGACGGAATGTACAGGCGTGAACGAAATATTATAGTGTATTACCAACATGCTATGGGGAACGCAGTGTTGTTGAGTGTTTACTGACGAACACCATTTATTCGAGTTATGGTTAAAGTAGAGGTTCGCCTTCTAACATACGCTACAGTCTTACAGTCAATTCAGAAGAATGGAAATGTATTAAATGTGATGTTCGACCAAATAAATGTGTGTGATGTATCTAGAGATATTCTGCATATGCTGTGTTGTAGCTACGTGTCTTACGTAGTTTTGTAGTGATTTCACGCTTCTGTTATTTTTTTCATATCTTCATTTATGCTTTTGTAAATGGCAGTGAACGAATTGTGTGGCAAAATTACCACTGACAGTGTTAATACGTAGGTGTGAAGGTGCGATGGACATCTGTACGGTGAAGGCCAAGTGCTTGTAGTCGGAAAAAATGAGCACCCATTCTTCGAGGCAGCCTTTCTGTGTTCATAGGACATATGTTACCATGTCAAGGAACACATTCCTTGGTGCTTAAGGGAGCTGTAGTCGGCAAAAAAAAAAAAAAAAAAATGTATGGTAAGACCGAGATTGTGAAACATCCATTGATACTTGAAGGATGTGAGTGTAATTGCTACTCTTAGATGAAGAGGTTGGTACAGGAGAGGAATTTGTGGCGGACGTCATCAAATCAGTCAGAAAACTGATGAAAACAATAGCCAGTCTCTCTTCTATTCTAGGTATGGGTGGGCAGGCGGGAACTTACGTACGAATATTTTTCACACTGTGCTTTCAGATGAGTTTACTATATTTTCAGACTGCCTTTCATGTCGTCCCTCTATTGTGGTTAGAATAGCCTGTAACCAATAACTAAATGAAATATTTGTTAGTTTACTGTTTTCTAGTCATTTATACCCCTCTTCGGTTGAGAAATACTGAAGGTGTAGATGGTTATTATTAAAGTACCATATTTGGCACTGGATATTTCGTCAATGCCGATAAAAAAAAGCTTTAATATCGCACACTGAATGCTAGTTACTCTGTAGATTAAGTCGAATCTTGAACTTGTTCGCTTACTGAGACGGCATCTGTGCTAGAGTTTCAGTGACACCTTTCACTGTGGAGTAGCTTTATTCGACGTTTCATAGTTATTTGGTCAAGAGTGTTGTGAAAATGTTTTCTTGCTTTTGTATTCTTGCTTTTGTATTCTTGCTTTTGTATTCTTGCTTTTGTAGTGCTGGACGTTGTGTTCAGGCAGAGGACGGTATGAGCACAGAAATAAAGAAAAAGGGGGTACAACGTGGTTAAAATAAATATTTTCTTCTTCCTCCACGACATGAGCTGTTAAACAAGTGTGATTAGGTTAATTATGCAATCTTCTTAAAATATTTTTTACAGGTGTTACTTCTTGACAGAGAGCAGGCACAGCGGTTACATCTAAGAAGCCGCTGGCACGAAGGCACACAGTCATAATTCTACGGAGATGAATCGTCCCTGATAAAGCTCGTCTTCAGTAATTTTCGTAACTTGCTTGACGATTTTTCAGACCAGTCTTAATAATTAAAGAATAACCTGCACGATGAGGCTCTAATATATTTTGTCAAGCCTGATCTCATTAGCTAGCGGTCGGTAACCTTTCGTTCTTCGTCGACTGTTTCTTCCTTTTGCCATTTTATTTGCTGGTGATCCTCTAAGTTTATTAGCGTGGTTAAGGAGGACTAATGACACACGTTGCTTGTTTCCGCACAGAAATCTGATTAAATGCGGAAGAGACGGGTTGCTCTGGCACCTCAGATTAAGTGAATTTGTTAACGAGGCGGCAGACTTACATCAGTAGCCAAATGACGAGATAAGTCTCGAAATTCTCCATCTTCGTGTGAATTATCCGCCACAGATGAGATGGAAGTTCTGCCCTGGATTCTTCTTTCCGCTAAAGATTGATGGAGGCAGTTAAAGTTATTTATTGAGCTGTCCCAGGGGTCTGATACGTGTTTTGCCTACGCGTTTAGTTGCAGCGTTAAAGAACGGTGTGGGCCACGGTTGATAGGATAAACCGCCTGTGCTGGCGCGTAGTCTCCATTTGAAAAGAATGATCATAACCTTTTGTAAACAGAAAACAAAAGTAATTAGGATCGAAGTAGTTCTCGCTCCCACCTGCTCACATAGTCCATACCGGAACGGTTCATTATAGCAAGGAATCGTTGAGGTTTGCTAACAGTTCTACTCTCGGAGAAGGAATACTACGCCGGAAATTTCACAACGAGAACAGACCTGTATGCTGTTAATGGGGTAACAGGTAACTGTGCCGCAGCGCGAATGTTTCCAGTACTAGAACTAGTGTTTGAGAAGATCGTCATTCTAATACCCAGACGGTAATCCGGATGTAGTTTTCCCATGATTTACGTAAGTGACCTACGGGCAGTACTCATATGTTGAGTTTGACGACCGCTCAGAAGCACTCGATCCATCTCGACTGTCTCGCTAAATCAACGGATGGTAATCGCATGGACAATATCTGACAGGGAAGCCCTTGAGTGTGCGAGGTCGCAAGTTCATTCTTTAGTAAGGCTCATTTGAAAGTGTGCTGCTAATGACGCACTATGTGCATCAGGAGGGCGACAGAAAATGAGTGTCCGGGAGGTGCAGAGATCAGCTTTCTATGGTATGTATGTATTACACTTTACACAACGGATAAAGTCGACATTCAGGAATGTTCAAACCAAACCATTAACGTGCATCGTGAACACCGTATGAAAAATTGCGCGCCACCGTGGTCACAAAGGTTCGCACCACCAAAATCGAAGACGAACCCCTTGGCAATTACAAACCTTGCAGAATGTTCAGCTAGGCATCCACTCTTAAAGAATTTGTATAGAATAATATTGGTGTAACGTGAGAACTTGTGGAATTTGATGTCACGCAACCGAATGCGAAACTGTCTGTCGTGGAGATTCTTGTGAAACTGGCTATAGACGTAGCCGCAGACAGTACAATAATGTGAAACTTCCTGGCAGATTAAAACTGTGTGCCCGACCGAGACTCGAACTCGGGACCTTTGCCTTTCGCGGGCAAGTGCTCTACCATCTGAGCTACCGAAGCACGACTCACGCCCGGTACTCACAGCTAGTTCTGCAAGGTTCGCAGAAGAGCTTCTGTAAAGTTTGGAAGGTAGGAGACGAGATACTGGCAGACGTAAAGCTGTGAGGACCGGGCGTGAGTCGTGCTTCGGTAGCTCAGATGGCAGAGCACTTGCCCGCGAAAGGCAAAGGTCCCGAGTTCGAGTCTCGGTCGGGCACACAGTTTAAATCTGCCAGGAAGTTTCATATCAGCGCACACTCCGCTGCAGAGTGAAAATCTCATTCCAGTACAATAATTTGTTTTATAGGCACGGAAAAAACAAACATCCAGAGACTGAATTTGTCCAGTGGTTCCGTGTGGTATCAACTACAATATCACACACTTTTCAGGAGAGCTAGCTTGCTATAAACGAATATGATTTTTGTGTGCAGACCAAGAATCAAACAAAAGCAAGTTTTTTGACCAGCTATTGAGCAGAAGCAGGGCTCATACCATAGTTGTAGTTCCCTTACGCCCGCCGGCCGCGGTGGTCTCGCGGTTCTAGGCGCGCAGTCCGGAACCGTGCGACTGCTACGGTCGCAAGTTCGAATCCTGCCTCGGGCATGGATGTGTGTGATATCCTTAGGTTAGTTAGATTTAAGTAGTTCTAAGTTCTAGGGGACTGATGACCACAGCAGTTGAGTCCCATAGTGCTCAGAGCCATTTGAACCCTTACGCCCTTTTTCCCACTCTTGCTTGCTGTGACGTAAATATTCCCCACTTCCCTTGCAAGATCTCGCACACGAAAGAGAATGGTTGGGAGCAGAGCACCTCCAACTTCTTGCTGCACAACAAATAACTTTCCAGGCAATTTACCACCCAGACCAACAGTCGACCTAATTGTATACGAATGCGGTGAGGCATTATCTTAGTTGATCTCGATACAACTCTCTTAGTACCTCTTATTTCCACGGATCCTATCACATGCATGTCCTGTTCGCATCCCGATTGGTCGGAGTTGAAACCAAATTCCTTACTGAACTAAGGGATAAGTTTGTTTGTCTCATCTACAAATTTTCAGGCCGATACCGCAGTTTGCTGTGATTCGCCAAGTTGACGCTTTGTTTGAAACTTTATCTTACCTTTTCCAATTCTGTAGCACTGTTTGAAGCTATGCAGCCATCCACTGCTCCTCTTGAAATCACTGTAACCTATGTCGCTCACAATTTGATTTGCATAATGTAGTAGGTCACTATCATGTGCGTCCTGTAAATTGTATCGAGCATCCTTGAAACACGCGAACACGAATTTTTGCGAGAAGTGCGCCTTGTTCTCCCTAGAATATCTGTAATTTTTCTCTTGCTCTACACGGTCATATTGCTGCGGACTTACTCGAAATCTGTTCATAATTGTTTTTTTACTATGCTGCGGGTGATCTTCCGTGTACGTAATTATGTTTAGTACCCGCTCTTTGGACAACGAGTGTCGTTTACTACATTTCACTGCAGACGGGATTTGTGACTCCCTGTCTGACAAGGATGGCGAACTACATTCCTCGACTCCTGGTTCTGTATCACTTTCGCTTGTTAAGCACGTATCGCCAACACTGTAATCCTCATGTAGATTGTCCGCACAGTCGATTGTATACGACACCACACATTCCACTGACGTATCTTGCGGAAACGCTAGTATTTGATCTGCCACTTGTTTCTCATTCCGGGAGATTCCTTGATGTCGTTTCTGACCAAATGTCAACTTCGGCAACTGTTGTTGTAGATGCAATGCAATCTTTGCTTTCGCTGCCATTGCTCTGCTCTGGATCTACAGCACCTGCAGCGTAGCACTGTTGGGGGATACTCGTTAACTAAGCAGTTCAACTACGCTCCGTAGCCTCGTGTTGTGCTCAGCATTGGATACTTCCAGTCCTGCCCCTGTCGCCATTAGTAGTCAGTACTGTCGTTGCACCGTAGACAACATGTGGGGCCTCGAATGCCGTAAACATCATCGGCCTTGTGTGACCTGGGGCTGGAGGCGTTCCTTGTGAGAGAAATGCGGAAAGCGCGTCAAACGTAGCAGACGTCACCCCTGCAACGTGCTAGCTCTGCAGGATCGTATAGTCAGTAAGTGGATTCAAATGGTTCAAATGGTTCAAATGGCTCTGAACACTATGGGACTTAACTTCTTAGGTCATCAGCCCACTAGAACTTAAAACTACTTAACCCTAGGATGCATGGTGTCGAAAACACACATGAATGCATATGCAGGGCCTCCAAGGCCCTGCCCTAATTTAAAATTGTCCTCTATTCATATAAGCATTCTTTGGAGTTAATTTTATTTCTGTCAAATTTATTATCATATTGAAAGATTCCTAAGGTAAAGTAACAGGATATGGTGGGCCTGATTAACATTTTATTAATTTTTTTTAAAAACTCTAAGAGTGAATTTTTATTAGTTATATCCATTTGCATACAACATATACAAATAATTTTATTAATTCACTCATAAGCTGCAGTTTAAATTTTATAACATTTATTACAACCAATTTCTTCAATTAAAACGTACTCATTATTACAATATTATGTATATAGGCAATATTTTGACAAAAAGTTGTTATTCATTGTTCACATAAAATTGCATTTTTCTTAGTTTTCAACATGTGACAAACAAGATGCACAAAAAACGCCACAATGTTCCATACAAATGTTGGTTTTACACTTAATGCATGTCATAGCACTTTTCCTTTGTTTATTATATGAACAATAATTGCATCTTATTCTTTTACCTGAAACAGGTAGTTGGTTTGGCAATATGACATCTTTTTGAACACCACATCTTTGCATGGCATCAACGATTTTCTTTGGAAGATTAGAGATCTGAATACGAAGTTCCATTAGTGGTCTTACCATTTCCTCTGCTAAATCTCTTAGGAACAAACGCCTTTTATCACTTCTTCCAACATGGTATGTCAGATGTTGGGCGGAAAATAAAATTTCACTGTTCATTGCAGCGACGTCCATCATATTCATCCATAATGCAAATGGCCATCTTCTTGTTTGTCTCTTGCAAGTGTAATAACGAATTTTCTGGTCCATTTGATTTACTCCACCCTTCGTAGAGTTATAGAACTTTAGTATATCTGGTTTCTTTTTTGCATGAGTTTCATCAATGTTTCTGTCGTGATGCATTGTGCTAATGAGAACTACAGACTACTTCTTTTTGGGAACATAACTCACCATTGTAACGTCACCTCTAAATGCAAACAAAGAGGAATGAATCGCCCTTGAGGTAGATGGTTTCATCTCATTAGGAATTTCTGTTTTATTTTGTTTGATTGTTCCCACCACTGTAATTTGCTTCTGAAGGATCTCTTCTGCCAACTGCACACTAGTAAAGAAGTTGTCAACAGTAACATTTTTTGATGATCGTTCAATGCGTTTAGCAAGATCTTTCACCACATTCAATCCAAGGTTTTTCTGAATAAGTTCATGGGGCTTCCTTCCCGTGTAAACAATTCTGTCTAAAGCATATGCAGAGGTAGCATCACATAATCTAAATATTTTTATGCCATACTTGGCTGGTTTAGAGGGCATATACTGGGTGAAGCTGCATCTTCCACGGAATGGGACTAGCTGTTCGTCAACTGTGAGCGAATCATTGGGAATCACTCTATTTCTACACTTGTCAGGAAATAGTTCCCATACATAGCGAACAGCTGCAAGTTTGTCATCTGCGATCGAGCTTCACAGGTATGCCTGTCATCAAATCTAATCGTTCTCCTTACTTCCTCGAATCTATTTACTGACTTGGTGGCCTTATATTTAGGATTTGCCTTTTCATCCAAAAATAATTCTCTAATTGGGACATCCCAACTCTTCTCAACACCATAAAGCAGTAAAAGACTAAGAAAACCCTTCATTTCAGCAATCGAAACGATTTTCCACGTTTTACCACGTAAAGCTGCCACTCTTCTGCCTTCAATATTTGTGCAGTTAATGATTTCCTCTAGTATCTCCTTGGAGATGAAATAATCCCAGGCATCCTTAGGTTTACTGGTTTTAAAACCACGGGCTGGACCAGGTGCCTTCTTTACGATGTTATGGACAGGCGTACGAAAAGTTGCAGGAGGATCTAATTTCCAAATCGTTCCATTCCGACTAATGTGTGTGTGGTCTTCTATACCTTTTTGTGGTGGTTCTTCATATTCAGACTCCGATGAAGTAATATTATCGAAAGGACTGTCATCTGCCTCAATATTCACATCTCCAGGTTCATTGGCTGATTCTTCACTACTTGCATCTTCAAAAATATTTTCTTCCTCGCAAGAATCATCTTCTTCAAATCACTGAGCCACAACACTTTCAAAATTAGCTGCATTTGCACGTTCTGACACTCTTGCTTTGTGTGTCGAAGCCATAGCAAAAGGCGTGTCTCTCAAAGAGCAGCTTGTGCAGCACTAACGAGTCATACTCGTAACAATATGTGCCTTGCAGCAACAAACTGCAGTACATCTACATCTACACTCCGCAAGCCACCCAACGGTGTGTGGCGGAGTGCACTTTACGTGCCACTGTCATTACCTCCCTTTCCTGTTCCAGTCGCGTATGGTTCGCGGGAAGAACGACTGTCTGAAAGCCTCCGTGCGCGCTCTAATCTCTCTAATTTTACATTCGTGATCTCCTCGGGAGGTATAAGTAGGGGGAAGCAATATATTCGATACCTCATCCAGAAACGCACCCTCTCGAAACCTGGCGAGCAACCTACACCGCGATGCAGAGCGCCTCTCTTGCAGAGTCTGCCACTTGAGTTTATTAAACATCTCCGTAACGCTATCACGGTTACCAAATAACCCTGTGACGAAACGCGCCGCTCTTCTTTGGATCTTCTCTATCTCCTCCGTCAGACCGATCTGGTACGGATCGCACACTGATGAGCAATACTAAAGTATAGGTCGAACGATCGTTTTGTAAGCCACCTCCTTTGTTGATGGACTACATTTTCTAAGCACTCTCCCAATGAATCTCAACCTGGTACCCGCCTTACCAACAATTAATTTTATATGATCATTCCACTTCAAATCGTTCCGCACGCATACTCCCAGATATTTTACAGAAGTAGCTGCTACCAGTGTTTGTTCCGCTATCATATAATCATACAATAAAGGATCCTTCTTTCTATGTATTCGCAATACATTACATTTGTCTATGTTAAGGGTCAGTTGCCACTCCCTGCACCAAGTGCCTATCCGCTGCAGATCTTCCTGCATTTCGCTACAATTTTCTAATGCTGCAACTTCTCTGTATACTACAGCATCATCCGCGAAAAGCCGCATGGAACTTCCGACACTATCTACTAGGTATCAATGAGGCTGACAAGAGCAGCACAGGATAACAATACTATGCAATAATAAAACATTTGATAGCAAAAATATCAATAATACACCGACATCGCCAATATGTGAAATAAGTGTGTATTATTTTTTAGTTATACTATTACTACTACAGCTACTGCTGCTGTTGACACTCCTGTTGCTGGAAATACTACTACAGTTATTGTTGAATTAATAACTGCTCCCAAACAAATGTTGAAGACAATATAGGCTAAAGAACATTTATAAATGTGTGAGGGCTTCTGAAGCCCTGCTTATGCTTTCACGGTGTATGGGTAACGTATTGAATTATACAAAAAACTTAAAAAGTTATCTCACTCAGACTTGATAGGAGGAATGTCACAGTGTTAGTGAAAGAGTATTGGAAAGCAGTTTGAAATCAAACAAAAAATTACAAATTTTTTTTTAAAAATGAAGGGCCTCGGAGGCCCTGTGTATGCATCCTAGGGTTAAACCTAACTAACCTAAGGACATCACACACATCCATGCCCGAGGCAGGATTCGAACCTGCGACCGCAGCGGTCGCGCGGTTCCAGACTGTAGCGCCTAGAACCGCTCGGCCACCCCGGCCGGCTAAGTGGATTCAGCTGTGGATGTGGCGTACCTGAAGAAACCTACGGACTCGCTTCGTCGCCGAAGTAAACCATTACCAAGGCGTAAGGCGGTGTTTCACCGTGGAGAGGCGCGTACCGCTGCGGCAACGAAGGACAACGAACGACACAGAGTGGATCTGGCCGGACGTTGGGCGTCAATGCGTTGGCGTGCGGCTTCTCTTCCACACCAAACGATGGGCTTGGCGCCAAGGAATTTGGCCGCGTGGAATCACTGTTGGTTCTGATACCTCTGTCAGCGTTGCTCCGGGTTTGCTATTGTTATAAAGCAGCGTTTTAATTCAGTTTTCATCGGCTGATATTACGAGGGAAAAAGAGGATATAGCAGTCGTCGCATCTGCCGCATTTATTTTATTGCAAGAAGCTGATCATCAGAAAAAGAAGAAACGACGCTGTTGGACGATCTGTGTTTTAAGAAGAAGCAGCAGTGTTGTGGGGAAAAAAATTGTCTACCGTGAAGTTGACATTGAATATGGGCTGTTTCATTTTTTTTTTTTTTTTTCCTAATGCAAGTTACAGATTTCGAATTCTTATTGAATTGTGTAAACCCTAAAATTTCCAAAAATGGCACCTCTTTTAGCGTAGCTGTGCCTATAGCAGAAAGATAATAGTCACTCCTAAGTTTGTTTCTCTCTGTCGTTCACGGTGAAAATAATGTCAGTATAGAAACTATTTTCTTTTTCACATCAGGCATATCAGTTTCTAAAAACTGAATTATTTCCCTACAGCGTCTAGTCTTTTCAGTTTGTTTTTATAATCGCAGTTCGTAGGAGCCCATAAACATTCCCGTTTATGATGTAACTCTTATCAGCTTTAACGTTCTGTCCATATTCCACTCTGTATTTTTAAACACAATAAATACACACCCTTAGCGAGAGCAGCTATTGCTTACAGGGAAAACAGCGACTTTTGAAATTAGGTTTTTCAGGGCAGCCAGAAGCGGCACTCTGTATGTTTTACTGATTGATTTCGCCCGTTAATTCAACAGCCAGTTACTGTATTTGAATCTGTAAATTCGACTGTTTCTGATGATGCTCTTGTTAAATTACAGAGTGAAACCTGTCGATAAAACATACTAAGCGTGACTTGTGGCTACCCTGCAAAGTTTAAATGCACGTCCGTTCTAGAGACACGACTAAACACTACCGATTTGAAGAACGTTTCACCCGGCATCCACATTAGGAGAGGAATCCCAACGCTTTGATGTTACCGCCAGCAAACCGAACTGCAACCAAGACCAATCGCTTCGTTGGTTCAGATTTGATGCCCGTTCACACTAAGAAAATCTTGGCAACGAAGCTTTTGGTTGTGTTTCGTTGGCTTTCCTTGGTCTAGTGTGTACGTGCCATCAGACGGACGTCTCCGGGCGCTGAGTTATTCTTTGTCTCGTGTGCTTACACATGTCTCTGTCACCCGTTGAAGATAATGTGCTATAGTTAAGATATTTGGTAGTAATATTTAAGCCATTATAGAAAAGTTTCAATGTATTCCGTACGGCACATTTACATGCCATGGACGCCGACAGTAGACTTAACGAAATGAAAGGAGATCTCCAGGGCGGTTAGAAACAGTCTGAAAAGCTTGTAAGGCTGTTGCAGGGTAGGTTGTGATGAGAAATAATTGTTACGAAAAACTTCGATATGTTTCGCCGTTTCCGAGTTAATTACCATTGTGTACACCAAATCTAGCGGACTGCCAGATACGATTAGTGTCAGTTCTCATAGCGTAGATAACAGCTCACGATACTGCTCAGTCTGTGACTCGGGTTCGACACTTACTACCGTCCTATGTCCAGATTTTGTATCGCTCTCTTGTTCGCTTTTAGGAAACCAAACGAAGAACACCTTTGGAGCCACCGTCTCAGGCGGGCCTCTCGACATCAGTACTGTGTAACTCGGAATAGCGCAGCGTATCGAATTTTTTTAATACAATTATTTCTCAGCGCAACATACCCTGCAGCTCACCCGGTATGCTACCAAACGACTAACCCGGGACACAGTTCCAGTTGCAGGTTGCTTATCCAACAGCTTCTAGGAACAACAAATTTTGATTTTCAAGTTTTGTTATAATTAATGACCGAATTTAAAAATTTAGAAGGATGTGATAATCCATTCATTAAGATGTATAATCTTATGTTTAAGGTTTGACACAGTAAAACAAGTATTATTGTTAGAAACTGTATACATGTCGTGAGATAACGTTAGTTACGGCGCGTAAATTATATGCATCCAGTATTTGAGAATGAGAGGACTTAGCGACTTCCAACAAACTTCACATATAATTTTAAAACTTTCCTAAACTTTTTCTCTCTTACATGCTTAATATCGAATATTTAACACATTAACTCTTTTTTAAAAGTGACCAGATGTTTGAAGCTGTTTTGTACGTGGGAGTTCTATTGTTTAAACAATCGGGGTTGGAGGGGGATGGGTTACCTGGTGCCGGCCGAAGCGGCCGCGCGGTTCTGGCGCTGCAGTCTGGAACCGTGAGACCGCTACGGTCGCAGGTTCGAATCCTGCCTCGGGCATGGATGTGTGTGATGTCCTTAGGTTAGTTAGGTTTAACTAGTTCTAAGTTCTAGGGGACTAATGACCTCAGCAGTTGAGTCCCATAGTGCTCAGAGCCATTTGAACCATTTTTTTTTTTTTTTGTTACCTGGTGCATTTAAGCTTTGCAGGGTAGCCACAAGTCACGCTTAGTATGTTCCCTTTAACTGTTCACACGAGAACCCTACGACAGATCCATACTGATCTAGATCGGCTGTGATTGCACCGTCGTGTTAAAGCTTCCTATACTTCGAAATTATTAATCGCATGTAGCATGATTTTTTTTTACTTACCAAATCCACCAATAGGCATTGCTATGAAGAAAATTATTACAAATTCGTGAGCTGTAATAATAACATTATAAATCTGGTCACTCCAATTAGAGATCCTGGTTGACCTAATTCAGCACAAATAAGTATTCTTATTGTGTGCACTTGGAACAACAAGTAACTCAAATGGGTTATTTTTGTGATGTGTAGGATGATAGTTTTATGTATCTCAATGTGTATGATGTGGACGGAACTGGTCGTGGGCAGCACGTGGTTCTACGCCAGAAACACAGAGACGAGTGGATAACTATACTCAGCTGCTGATGACGGATTGGTGCCGAAACCGACATGTAGATGTTTTAGTAGTATTGTACATGGCGACATGAACTGTAAGAGACGTTTAGCCGGTCGCTGCGGTTCTAGGCGCTTCAGTCTGGAACCGCGCTGCTGCTACGGTCACAGGCTCGAATCCTGCCTAGGCCATGGATATGTGTGATGTCCTTCGGTTAGTTAGGTTTAAGTAGTTCTAAGTCCAGGGGACTGATGACCTCAGATGTTGAGTCCCATAGTGCTTAGAGCCATTTGTAAGAGACGTTTCTTTGTCAGAAATCGGTAGCGGGGTGCGGATTTTTGCGGCATAGGACGGTCCCCCTGGAGCAAGACGGGCAGCCGCAGCCCGGCGGCGGCTCGGCGAGGTGCAGCGCGAGACGCGGACTAATTGGGCGTGCGCTTCCGCGCGAGAGCGCGCATTTGCGCGCAGTAATTCACAATTATACGGGTAAGGCGGCTGGCAGCGGCGGCCGGCCCGGCAGCTAAATCATGTTAAAGTAGCCGCGTCGCTATATTTGCGTGCCGGCCGCTGAAAGGGCGCGCCGTTTTGTCCCGCGACGCAATTAGCGTAATTAACGGGGGCGGCGGGGGCGGTCCGAGCGCCGCCAGCATTGTCCGCGTGTCTGTCTTCGAGGCGGCTGTCCAACGCACGCGTTCACACATACTATACTGCGGGAATCAAACAATGCTGGTTTCACAGAGGCTAGCGTCTGAGATTCTTTGGGCGGTACTAAATCGAAAGGCAGTCCCACACTTAATTATTGAGCGTTGGGGACAAAGCGGAAATGTCGCGCTGTTGTCGTGGAGAAAGGCTCTGTACTGATGGAGGTGCTGTAATCCATGGCGATCCTCGTGCCGTTTTGTATGTGCGGATACGAGAACTTTACAGCCAGGAGAATTTGCAATTATTCATAACGTAGTAATGAGCAATCGGCTGATCCTACAGTCGGTGTTAGGCGAGCTGGCATCGCGTTGTGGAGCCATGCGGACGTGGAAAACGCTTAAGTCACGGAAGATCGGATACGTACACCCTATAGAACTGATGCCAGCGAGGGATTCCAAAACGAAGCCGTTAATTTATTTGATGGAATTAAATTTTCCTAGAGACATAAGGATAAGGATAAGGATTGAAGCTGATGCAATGAATTAAAATTTGTACCATACCAAGGACTTCAACCCGGGTGTAGTGTGTACTAGGCGGATGTGCTAACCACTAAACATTGTGGCTACCGATGCTGCATGGATTTCCCCATGACATACGAAGCTTGGGTGCTTGTCCAGTGTCAGATAGACTCGGCAATACTGACGATTTAAGAAGGGAAAAAATGGGCTGCAGGTGTGAATTTGAAGTTTGTGTGAGGAAGGGCAGTCCGTGCAACTCCAGCAGCCACAACACTACGGTTGTGTAGTGTGGTTAGCACATATGTCCAGTAAGCATGAGACCCTGGTTCAAGCACTAGTCGTGGCATATATTTTAATTCATTGCTTCAGCTTCTATCCTTACCGAAGTTGAAGTTGTTAAAGTTGACTTATCCGAAACCATTTAAAGCAGTTGTTCCATAAAAACACGGGAGAACTGCCGGATATCAGTAACGTCCTGCCACGATATTTCGGCGCGGAGTCTTCTGGCCATCTTCAGGTGAGTGCCACTGTAGTTGTACTGGCGAGTACGCGCTGAGCTCACCGCGTACTCGCCAGTACAACTACAGTGGCACTCACCTGAAGATGGCCAGAAGACTCCGCGCCGAAATATCGTGGCAGGACGTTACTGATATCCGGCAGTTCTCCCGTGTTTTTATGGAACAATCGGTACGCCGGGAAAGCTTTAAACACATTTAAAGCAGCTGTTACGGGGAATTGTACTTTGTAAACAGTTCGACCATAATGCATTTCAGTCATTACTTGGGCTTTTGATGCTCAGACATCGTCACGTAGCATATAATTTAGAGTAAACTGAAGCTTAAATTGAATACCTTACGCAGCACTAGAGGATGAGACTGTTTCGAACGCCCTTCAAATTGAAATCGTATGTTCTGTCAACGTTGTCAGTGCGGGGATCGATTTGAAGGAAGAGATAGGGTCAGTATTATGACGCCAGTACGTAGTTTTCTCCGCTAGAGTAGTACAAATCGCATCTACGGGTTTAACGTCTACATCTTGCAGACGGACCAGTACTGTCAAAAGTGTCATGTGTCCTCGTTGCACGAGATGCCGCGAACAGGAAGACTTCCACCCAGTTTGTTGATAAACAGTTTTGTTGCCTTTTAATGTACACCGTGTCTTCTCTTCTTTCCGGATAAAAACTGGTGAAATTTTCTTTAAAGCATTGGCGTTCAGCAACTTCAGTATGTTACAGGAAGATAACTTTCGTTATAATAATATCGACTTAATCTGCGTAATGTGAATATTTATTTATAGTCTTGCCGATACAGCACCGGGAGTTACGTCGTACAAATGGGCTATATTCTAAATAAATATTCATATTACATACATTAATTTGATATTGGGGAATAAAATCGTGCCATGAGATTAACTTCCCATCCATCATCAGTGTTTGTAGAAGCTACCTCCGATGGGAGTGTCATCGCGCTAGGGTGATTTTGGAATGTAGCCTACTTTTTGGTACTTTCAGTTTAACTCCATCCTTATCTTCTAGACCACTTTACTCCCGTAAGAAGTGTCCTCGTTGGCGTTAGAGCACGACAAAAAATTGTCTTGTTAAGGAGGTTCACAAATTCTTGAAAGCTAAAATCTGTCTTGGAAACAAAATTATTGTCCGCAAGTAATACCCCTGTAAGAAGTAGGAATTCTTTCTGATAACTAATCTTTTCCAGATTCAAAATTTCTTAGTCAAGTAGACTCCTTTTCGAAATGTAATTTCTTCTTGTAATCCGAGAGAGTACGGAGCTGAGTGGTCCGTAGACTTCTCGGCAGCAGTATTACGAGCGTCCAGCGCCATCGGCAGTACCCACAGCAGGGGAAAGTACTTTCTTCGTAAACGCCGGATACGTCATTCCGTGACCTAAGGAACCGAGCCACCACCCAAGGCCCAGTCTCCGCCGCGGAAAGAATGCCACAGTTTTCTGCAGCATGCCGCAGCAGTTACCTCCAGTGTCGGAGCAGGCAACCGTGTAGTCTGGCGAGTCCTATTTTTTTAAAATAGTTGCCAGTCTCTTGTACAGAAGGCTGATCAAACGCTCCTGCTCCTCTGCACAATAACGACCGTCCCTTTGTTACAGTGGGGCTTTTTCCATTCGGTGCTGCCTGTATTCAACAATAAGGCACAGCAGATGAAAAGCTTCTTCGCTGAACCACAGATCGGGGAGACCTGGTTATTCCATTATGGAATGATGCGAGTAACTTTAACGCTGCTGTAAGACTTTTCTTTCATGTTCATGGATTTGTTTAAACCTTTAGTGTCAAATATAGATCTCGAGAGGGAAATATTAATAAATATAACCATTGTCCGAAACGTTAGTCATCGGAAGTCACCTGAGAAAACCGCCCTGTGCTCTGCATGTGATGGAATTTGCAGTACGTCGCTGTCGACTGTCACCGGTTAACATTCAGAATCTTCACGAACCGTACATATATTGCAGTTGCTGAAAAAAAAAAAATGCTAACTGCCGTAGTGTTCTGAATTAGCTCAGCAAAAATTTATCTGCAACAACACCGAACAATTGTCATTGGCGAACTGACATAACGTTTCAAAAATTAACATGTTATGTTTATACAGAATAGGAAATTCACATTCCCCAGTGTGTATCACCTTTTACAGACATAGTGAACAGGAAAAGTGATTACTGACGTATCAGAGTATTTCCTCATACTAGGGCCGCGGGGGGTACCCGCGCGGTCTCATGTACCTTGACACGGTTCGCGCGGATCCCCCCGTCGGAGGTTCGAGTCCTCCCTCAGGCATGGGTGTGCGTGTTGTCCTTAACGTTAATTCGTTTAAGTTAGATTACGTAGCGTGTAAGCTTAGGGACCGATGACCTCAACAGTTTGGTCCCATAGGAACTCACCACAACTTTTCAAATTTTTTTCCTCATACTAGAATCAGTTACGCTATGTAAAGAGTCTTGCATTACATCGATGACAAAGATTAAAGAGTTAGGTTTGTCGTCAATTCGTTCCTATAACTACGTTAATGAAACTAAATGGCTATCCGTCTTGTTTTGACCTTTGGGTCTACGGGATTTAAATTCCAACCTTCATTCATCGCTTTTAGTTTGCGATGCGTAATTGTCAGCGAACTTAGTACACAACAGCCGAGAGAAATTTTATCACGATAAGATTATGTTCCGAGAATGAAGTGTTTCTTGCAGAAACTGAAAACGCTTCGTTGGAAAATATTACGAAGGAAGGGAATTTCCTGCCAAAGAGTCAATGTTAAGATGTACTGTCGCCGCCGCCACGGCTAAGGGGATGCTGGATGCTACCAGACGCACATTTCCAATTGAATTACTCATGAGTGTGGTTCGTCTGATAGTGATCCAAGAGCCAGTTTTTGTGGAGAGATTTTAAAAAGAGAGATGTAACGGAAACAAAATTTCAAATTCACCAATTAGAAAAGACCTACTATAATCTGGGAAATATCCCTGTAAACATAACCTGACACTGTTAGCGGCGGTTCTAGAGATACAGCCGCTGTGGCACGTGAATGTAAAAAACGGAACAGTATATAGGAGGAAAGAGTCATTCTTCAGAAATGCAAATGACCTTGTTAACTATCGGTTTCAAACATCTACAGGGATCATAAAACTAATTGCAACAGCTTATATGACTGCTGCGTTTTTACTGTGGCGTCGCATAAAATAAAAAGCATTCTTCGTCACTGCCCTCATTGTCGTTAATAGCGAAATGCACTGATATAATTAATTAACATTAAGAAGAGAGCGTTATGGACGCTATAAGTATCTTAATGGTACCCGAAGATCGTGAGGTAATCGAAATGAGGAGTTTATATTTATTGCTCACCATCTCCTGGCGCTTCGGAAATATTACTTTAAAAATGCTTATCAGCTACAGAGAATAGATACGACTATATTGGAAATTGTAAGTGCGGAAAGCGGTCATAGAGACGTTGCCTGGAAGTCTGGCTACAGCCGTCCGTAGACTCTATGATATTTTCCTTGGTGGAGAGGAACGTGGCCAGTGAGAAGCAAGATTGCGTCGTACGTCACAAGCAGAACTGGGAGATGACATATTGGATTCCATCTTCTCAGCTGAAACCATATTTGGTGGGTTTTACGTCGTACGGATGTCGACGGTTTGAAAGCACAGGCACCTTGAGCGCCTGTCGCGTGGCTGTTGCAATAAAATGACGGGAATCGTCATATTGGTGGTTAAAGAAATTTCGTATTTGGTTATTTCTGCATTATGATTGGGGTGTTACGGAAGTATGACGTTTCAGGGCAACGGCACAGTGAAGATTTATCGGAAGCACGTTTTTCTTGGTACGATTTTTTGTAATTAAGTGGCAGTTAATAACATGTCGGCTATTGAAATCTTCAGGATATTGTAACATAAGACATTGTCGTATGTTAGCACAAGTTAATTTAAAAGTAATATGTTCTGTAGTATTCGATAAGAGTGCTATCTCTCAGTAGCGAGTTTGTTTTGTTTTGGAAACATGCCAGGAAACATGAACCGACGAAGTGTAAGGTTGATTTTTACGTCACTGCCTCATTTCTATCGCAATGAGCGCGCGCGCAAAACACACAAACACACACACACACACACACACACACACACACACACACACACACACACACGAGAGAGAGAGAGAGAGAGAGAGAGAGAGAGAGAGAGAGGGTGCATAGACAGCGGGGAGAGAGAGAGTGGGACTGCTTTATATACAAAGAGAGCTTGCACTACTTGTAGTAGCGAATATTTGGCCCTTCCTTGTTTCAAGTCTTGTAGTTAACATGTCCTAAAAATGTTTCCACTGTATAGAACTACGAAAGGCCTCAGGATTTTACCAAAAAAAAGTGAAAACGAGGAAATATTTTTTGTATTATTTGGAGGAATATTACAATTTTGATTGGACTTTCTCATGTTGAGAAAAGAGGAGAAGTGATCTGTTATATTGGCAAAAGAAAACTTTCTGTAGCAAAGATCGCATAAATACTTATTTATGACAAGTAGGTACGACAGTCTTTGCTGTCGTCTTCTAGTCTTCGAGTATTTTTGTTATAAAACGTGTACAGTGAGAGATGGAACATAATGCCAGGTTGTCATGTGGATGGATAAAATGTGGTACGTTCCACAAAGCTTTGTCAGGAATAAAACATTTACAATAGAAAATCATCTTGTACAAGTGGCAATGTCCGTATATGTAGCGCATAAGTCTCCAAAAATTACCATATACAGTAAACGTACATTAGTACATCTGTGTACATTAGCTAGGCACGTTCCATTCATGGACAACTTGGCATGACGTTCTAAGTCACGATGAACACGTTTTGTTACAAAAATTCTTGAATATCAGAAGATGACAGCGAAGTCTATGGAAGCCAGTAGTTGACAATAAAGAAGTATTTATGCAACCTTTGCTATAGACAGTTTTTTACTGTTACAATGTTGCATCGAATTTATTTATAATGGCATATTTACAGGGCAAGGCCCTTACTGACTGGACATGGATTTTCTCTTGTTGCCTTGTAAGATGTTCATGGATATTGAAATTTTTACTTATAAGTACTGCAGCATATTGGCAAGGAAGGAAATGTGCATTTCAATAGAGTTAAAGTGGATATTTTACGGCCGTCCAGTTTCGTAAACAAACCGTGTGATTTTGAGAGCGAGATGGAGCTAACGACTGCCGCTGGAGAGCGTTGCAGTCACTCGTGCCGTGTTTTGCAGCAGTCCGTTTCTAAGCGTACACCCCATCCGAGATGTTACCCACGTGTGACGAGTTTGAGGGGAAGCACGTCCCGCGTGACGGCCGCGCCCCGTGTGTGCGTGGAGCCGCTGCTAGACGGGGCGGCGTTCCGCTTTAAGGCGGTGTCTGGCCGGCCGGCGGCCGCCCACGCGTCCGCACTGCACCAGCGGCCGGTCCGCAGTGCAGCCACGCCACGCCACGCCATGCCGTACCTACGGCAACCACGGGCACAGCCACCTGCAGTGGCCACGGCACGCCCTCGCCGCGACGCGCTCGACGCCGTCTCTCGCGCACAAATTCCTCACCGCGTGTCTGTTAACACTGTGCACCCGTGCTCGTCAGCAAGTGACGTTCTGTGCGCCGTTGTACCTTATCGAGGAGAGCGACGCAATTTATGTATCGATGAATTCTTCCTAAATCTTTTAATCTCCTACATGAAGTTTGTTTTCTTAGGGTTCTGTTGGTTCCACATTCTCCGTTTGTCATTAACTCGATGATGCACGACAAGTGTTTCTGAATGTGGATGTGTCCTATAGCACCTAACCTGTGACGCAAATATATTTCAGTTTTGAGCGCTTTGACTTTAACGTCTTATGAAAAGACAGAATTCTTTCCGTCAGCCTTTCATCATTAATTCTGAGCGTGTGTTCGTACAATTTTGCTCTTTTCTTCCGCATATTCTTAGAGATTTCCTTACATTGCTGCAATTTTCCTTTTAATCCTATAAGGGGCGACAAAGTTTCTGTTTGAGGGCGTTGCTGCGGAGTATATGCGACGTCACGCTACTCCAATGCGGGTAAAATCATCGACATAAAGGATGAGAAGTATTTAAACCTACAAACTCTGGGAGATTGTAGGGGACATCGAAACAAATATTTTTCCCTAATGTCATTTTTTCCTATGAGGATTATTTAAACCGGTGGAGGCTTTATTATGCTCTTCAGTTGTTAGAGGGCGTATTACGCTCTTCAGTTGGAAACTGCTGTCCACCAGTGCAGTAGTGCATTGTCTCTGTTTACTAATGTAGCGATACATCTGGAGTGAGTACACTGATATGGTTGGTGCGTACTGCGTAACCCACCACAACGGACGAGCTGCACAGCGGGTTTATCAACAATAATATCCTAATCGCCGTATCCCGCATCATACGACCTTTGCTGCTGTATATCAACGTCTGCGTGAGACCGGGTCATTTAGCAGATTAACTGGACAGGGACGCCGTCACACGGTAAAAACGTTGCAATTTGAGGAAGCTGTCTTGCAGCATGTGGAGCGAAATCCTTCAATCAGCACTCGTGCAATTGCACGTAACATGGGGACGAACCAGACGAATGTAAGAACAGTCCTTCAGGAGCAATGGTTACGTTCATTTCACTTACAGCGTGTCCACAGCCTTTAACCAGTTGATTATCCACCCGGAGCACAGTTTTCGCAGTGGTACCTGGAACAGTGTGAAGTGCATCCTACATTTCCATCCTCTGTGTTGTTTACCGATGAAGCAACGTTGGGGGGTGATGGAGTCTTCAACATGCACAATTCGCATGTTTTGAGTGAGGATAACCCATATGCCACAGCTACTAGCGCTCAATAAGTGCGGTTCTTCGTTAATGTGTGGGACGGTGTTGTTGGGGACTGTTTAATTGGGCCGTATCTGCTACGTAGTTGTTGTCTCTTGGTCATAGAAAAATGTAAAAAGTGTTTGTTGGTTTAATTAATTTTCCGCCAGAGAAATCTTCCTCTACCAGTTTAAATACTCCTCATAGGAAAAAATGACTTAAGGGAAAAATATTTGTTTTGATGGCTCCTACAACCTCCCAGAGTTTGTCGGTTTAAATACTTTTCACCCTGTATATCGAAGGGATTCATATGACATTCGTGTGTTTCTGACGTGCGTGCGGTAAATCCGGGAATGTGAACTGTGGTGACGACATTACCAAATACGTCCATAAACATTCATCGAAGAGTGAATGATGTTTATGGGGTAGCGTGTTTGTTGACAACCGCAGTTGCGGAATGGTGCGTCAAGCTCCGTTCTGGTCTCTGCCATTTGTAATACGGGGGAAGACACTCGAGCACCCGCCCTGTAGACCCCATGCGATTATCACGCCTTTGGTGCCTTTAAAAAAGCTTTGTGGTGCTGGTGGTTCGTGTCGGACGAGGATGTGCTGCAGGCAGTTATGGACTTCTTCACGCAGGAAACACAATCTTCTACCAAACGGTATATTCGTCCTGACTGATGTATCTGTGAGATGACTGCCTCCATGGTTCAAATGGCTCTCAGCACTATGGCACTTCACTTCTGAGGTCATCAGTCCCCTAGAACTTAGAACTACTTAAACCTCACCAACCTAAGGACATCACACACATCTTTGCCCGAGGCAGGATTCGAACCTGCGACCGTAGCGGTCGCGCGGTTTCAGACTGTAGCACCTAGAACTGCTCGGCCACTCCGGCCGGCACTGCCTCCATACTCACGGAGATTTTGCCTGATTGGCATTTCGGTTGTGGACTGTATGACCCTCATATGGAAAGTTTTTGACCGTCTCTAATAATTCCGACCATGCAGGCTCCTCCAAAAAATATTGCTTTGAATTTTACTTTCTTGCTTCTGCACTTCTTGATTCAGAGTAATACCTCCAATTATCAAGGTTACACACGCTTTTATTGCGTTTAATGCTTACAATTTTATTGCAATGTTGTTGTGCCTTCGTTTCACGTTCTTGGGTACTGATTTTTCTGTTATATCTGTACCAGGTGATTCTGTAGCCTTCTCGTGATTTACGGATCATTCCCTTGTTGGCTTTACAGTTCAATCACAGAGGTTGGAAAGATACTCCTTGGCATCCCAACTTTGGTACCTAAGGTACTTTGCCGAAGTGAGTTTCCATACGCTGACAATCTAGTTACCGAAGAATTTGTACCTTGTACGGACTTGTTACGTATGTGATTTGAAGTCTAATTTTCGCTATAATTCTGCGAAATTTTCGTAGTAAGTGTATAGCTTCTTTTTCCAGGGTGTCAGCACAGATCAGACACAGTAAATGATTTTTAGTTTCGTAGTCTGCCCAAATATTTTATTCTTTTTACTTCTGTCATATGACACTAATAATATCTTTTTGTTTAACGCTTGCCCAATGTAATGTTATGGATCCTCTCGAAAATTACACTGTACGATACACAGAAATTTCGTAATATTTCCCCGCTCCATCCGACGCAATGCCCTAGCTGTAGCAACAATACATAGTTTCTTTATGTAGAATGTCTTGTCGACGATCGAATTTTCTCAGTTGTCGTGTTTAAAACATCCAACCCGTGCTGGGAAGAAAGGTGTATAAAAGCAAGTGAAGAACAATGGTTAATGTCGGATTTGCAGTGGCAATTCACTCCACTTTTTCTGTATAAGCAGCGAAATTCGTTGCAGCATATAATAAATATCCCTGATGCATGAATGCCTCATCTCGAAGAGCTCATAACTTTGTCGGTCTCTAAACTGAAATGTACTCGAATTTTTAAACGCCCATCTTGAATGTCATTGAATTCTCTGCTTCTCTCGTTAATGAGTCGCGGCATAACAACACCATCAGATTCTGTCGCCCTGGGCGGCGGCGTAATTTGAACAGCGGAGACATTGTTATAAGACTGTCCAGAACGAGTCCAAACTCCAGAAACCACTGCTCAAGTGAAAGATTGCCTGCACAAAAATCCGCACGAATCGCAAACGCGGTTTGGCCCTGCGAGCGGTAGTTGGTCAAAGACCTAACTACTCATCAACACGTACAGTACAACAATGCTCGAGCCGCCATAGACGTGGCTATGATTTCACTTGGCCACGGAATGCGGCAGACTCCCGCCCAACGCCTTCAACCTTCGTGCTCTGTCGTCTAAATACCTTCAGGGCCGGCATGTGAGGCAGCTGCTTGCTGAGGGAGCGGCCGTCGCGTCTTTGCGATAGTCGAGGCAGCGCTGTTAGATCAGCCAGCCAGTTCTTTCCCCGCCCGACGCCTGCGGCGAGCGGCGCGGTCCGCAGCCTCCCGTTGGCGCGGCGCGGCCAGCGTGCCGGATTGCGATCTCGCGGCCCGCTGCGTCACCTATCGACCTGGCGCGTGACGTCACGCCAGTCGATGGCGGCCTTCCTTCCGCCTGACGGGTCGCGGTCGCGGCCGCACCGGTGTGTGTGTGTGTGTGTGTGTGTGTGTGTGTGTGTGTGTGTGTGTGTGTGTGTGCGACAACACGGGCTTCCCAGACAAGCCGCAGTTGCTCCAGCTAACTTCCGTCTGGTTAAGCGAGCTTGCGCAGGGAACGCGGTGGAGGGCCTTATTATAACAATCGTTGATGTTTTTCGGTTATACGTTATCAGACGGAGATGATAAAGACGAACGTGCCGCATTCTCAATTCAGCAAGGAAGGTAAATGTGCCTAATTTTCGGTACGACGGAGTAGACTAATAAACTCATGATGTCTAAGGAAGCTGAAAGAGTGCGCGCCGAGGGCCGCCAACAGGAAAATACAGATAACGAGAAGCAAAATATAGGTGGACCAAACTTCTTGATACTGACAAAATACACTTTTTCAACATCAATTACGGTATTGTTTTTAAATATATACTGGCAAGACACGTTTCAGCAACATGCTGTCGTCATCCGGTGACGTGAAGTATTTTTAATTGTTAAACAACACGTTCCTGGTGAGGGCGAAAGAAGTTTTTGCTATTGCTGCAAGTGAGGTTGTGTTCCGAAGTATGGTTGCCCCTGTCCAGAAAGATTAATTTGGTTTTGCGTATTGTGTTTAAATACTCTCAAATTGTATGATAATGCATACACTACGCGTACAAACATTTTCTGTACAAGCATATTTACATCATGATACTTAAATTACACAATGTGATTTTAAGTATTTAATTAAAAAGCTTTTAGATTATCGTTGATATTTTAACGAAGATGACGAGCGGTCTGAGAGCATACTCTGAAGCTGTGATGATTTATTACAAACGTTCTTCTGAACAGCAGTTTGTTTAACCTCGCATCTTTACCTTCGCAGGTATGTGCTTTAAATTGTCATCCGTAGACCTCCGAACTCAAATTTATTACGAGTACGATAAATGTTCGACCACGAAGCTGAAATTGAAGCTGAGTTTTACTCATTCCACTTTTTACTTTAAGGGGGTTAAATATGTGTTTTTGGCCCACCGTTTTCCTCTGCAGTGGTATCCACTCGATTGCTGCACTTGGACATTAGAAAACATGCATGAATAACGTTGCGATGGCCACCGTAAGATGTACGACAAGATTTACACTCAGCGGCGTTCCAAAGTCATTACCTCGTTTGTTATTCCATTCTCAGATGCTGCATGGTAGGAAACTATGTCGGTACATATCTGTATAAGACACCCGCCTCTGTAGTCGAGGCCGCTGAAACACGCTTGTAAAGTGGCTCACGACTCGCTGTGGTCCCAGAATTCGCCGCCAGCATTTGGCTGCAAGTATAGGGGACGTGACACGCTACAGTCCGTCCGTCGATAGGGACTTGAAGAAGCTTGGCAGCTCCTTGTTGCTACTCGAGAAGATCTGGTTATGTTTCTCTTCTCTTTGTCATCGTCATCACCATCAGCAACAAGTACAGCACTAAAAACTGTGCACGCGCTCATCAAGCCACATACACGTAAGGCACATAATGTAACACAATTCTCTCACTTGGCGAAGGAAAGATGTCATTGTGCCCGAAGAAAGGAAACCACTCCGATTTGACGCCGACCCTAATTTTACGAATGCCATATGACTTTATTTCAGGGATACCAATTCGATTCTACACAGAGTACGCGAAAGAACTTGCCCCCCTTCCTTCTAACAGCCGTGTACCGCAAGTCTCTAGAGGAACGGAGGGTTCCAAATGATTTGAAAAGAGCACAGATAGTCCCAGTCTTCAAGAAGGGTCGTCGAGCAGATGCGCAAAACTATAGACCTATCTCTCTTACGTCGATCTCTTGTAGAATTTTAGAACATGTTTTTTGCTCGCGTATCATGTCATTTCTGGAAACCCAGAATCTACTATGTAGGAATCAACATGGATTCCGGAAACAGCGATCGTGTGAGACCCAACTCGCTTTATTTGTTCATGAGACCCAGAAAATATTAGATACAGGCTCCCAGGTAGATGCTATTTTTCTTGACTTCCGGAAGGCGTTCGATACAGTTCCGCACTGTCGCCTGATAAACAAAGTAAGAGCCTACGGAATATCAGACCAGCTGTGTGGCTGGATTGAAGAGTTTTTAGCAAACAGAACACAGCATGTTGTTATCAATGGAGAGACGTCTACAGACGTTAAAGTAACCTCTGGCGTGCCACAGGGGAGTGTTATGGGACCATTGCTTTTCACAATATATATAAATGACCTAGTAGATAGTGTCGGAAGTTCCATGCGGCTTTTCGCGGATGATGCTGTAGTATACAGAGAAGTTGCAGCATTAGAAAATTGTAGCGAAATGCAGGAAGATCTGCAGCGGATAGGCACTTGGTGCAGGGAGTGGCAACTGACCCTTAACATAGACAAATGTAATGTATTGCGAATACATAGAAAGAAGGATCCTTTATTGTATGATTATATGATAGCGGAACAAACACTGGTAGCAGTTACTTCTGTAAAATATGTGGGAGTATGCGTGCGGAACGATTTGAAGTGGAATGATCATATAAAATTAATTGTTGGTAAGGCGGGTACCGGGTTGAGATTCATTGGGAGAGTGCTTAGAAAATGTAGTCCATCACCAAAGAAGGTGGCTTACAAAACACTCGTTCGACCTATACTTGAGTATTGCTCATCAGTGTGGGATCCGTACCAGATCGGTTTGACGGAGAAGATAGAGAAGATCCAAAGAAGAGCGGCGCGTTTCGTCACAGGGTTATTTGGTAACCGTGATAGCGTTACGGAGATGTTTAATAAACTCAAGTGGCAGACTCTGCAAGAGAGGCGCTCTGCATCGCGGTGTAGCTTGCTCGCCAGGTTTCGAGGAGATCACGAATGTAAAATTAGAGAGATTAGAGCGCGCACGGAGGCTTTCAGACAGTCGTTCTTCCCGCGAACCATACGCGACTGGAACAGGAAAGGGAGGTAATGACAGTGGCACGTAAAGTGCCCTCCGCCACACACCGTTGGGTGGCTTGCTGAGTATAAATGTAGATGTAGATGTAGATAAGCACGAGTTCATGTAATATTTCCCTTATTTATTATTAAGCGAGATGCGTATTACTAATAATCAGTTCGAATCATCTTGCAAAGTCAGGTATCATTATTCCAAGAGAAAGCCCTTACGTGTTCTAATTCTTACCTGAAGTGTCTCCAGCGAGATTTTATTGGGTATTTTTGGGAGAATCTTGCACTCTGGATTAATTGTATGACTTTTCCTTGAATCATTTCTGTCTATTCAGTTAATAAGACTATACAAGGCAGTTACACTAAGAAAGAGTGCTTCAGAAAAATCGAACGAGAGTTTTGGAAGCTCATTTCTCCATGGATAAAATACATATTTTTGAATTATTGTTTCGTCTCTTATGCTCACGGAAAGTTATGGGATGGTTTCATCATAAAGTAGCCCTAATGGATTTCTGTCATAGCTCTTCGGCATTTCTAAAAGCGTTCAGACCGCAGGAACAATTCTTGGTGTTTTACTGGACGTATATGAACATGAATCTCAGTTTCAGTTCAGAATAAGCACTCTGGATTTATGATCACACATTTCTTGAATCGCCTAATGAAAGTATTTATTCCCAACAGCGGGAACGTCCCCTGACAGCCGGAACTTGTACACAGCTGCTGTCTTCGCTAAGTGGTGGTTGTTCTGCTGCTGTCACTGACACACCTTCTCCTGTAGAGCGCCGCATCTACGGCGAGTCAGCATGCGGCGGTCGTAATCTGGCCCAGGCAGACTTAACAGCCACGCCGTAATCGCCCGACGAGGGACTTTATTGGGCGGTAACTATCTCGGCGGCATTAAGGAGAGCAGTGCTTGTTCCTCGGCCCGGAAATTGGCCGCTTGTGGCGAATTTAAGAAGATATCGCCGGTCCGTCGCCAGACGCACCGCCCTTAACAGCAGTGGAGCTTCATAGCTGGTGTCGGGCCGCCGCGGCGCTCATCCGCGCACGTTGTGAAACGTCCCACCCGTAAACACTGCTTATGCAACAGTCGGCGGGCCCGGGAACCAGTTCGCGGCTCATTTCCATGTTCACGG
Organism: Schistocerca americana; assembly: GCF_021461395.2. Lineage (NCBI taxonomy): Eukaryota > Metazoa > Arthropoda > Insecta > Orthoptera > Acrididae > Schistocerca > Schistocerca americana. Next base: position 425,843,086 of record NC_060122.1, read on the forward strand.
GCTGCCTAATGAGCGGACACCGAGGCGTGATAACCGAGCCGCGTGTGACGTCACCGCTGTTTACACTGACTGACAGGTGGCCCGCGACGCCGCGTCGGCGTGCCGCGCGTTTCCCTGCTTCCGCCCAGAAGCCGGCGCCTCGCCACATGCACATCTAAATCACAGCCCGGCTGAGCAAACTGTATCTGGTACTCAGCCCAGCTTGCATGACGATTTTACAGGGTTTTTCGCTTCTAAGGCATATCATGCTTATGTTCGTCATGTATACGAAACAGTACGAAAACGAAAACATGAGGTGGTGGAAATAGCAGTGTCAGAGACGAAACGATGGGGAAGGGACCAAACAGCGAGGCCATCGGTCCCGTCGGATTAGGGAAGGATGGGGAAGCAAGTAGGCCGTGCCCTTTCACAGGAACCATCCCGGCGTTTACCTGAAGCGATTTAGGGAAATCATGGAAAACCTAAATCAGAATGGCCGGGCACGGGTTTGAACCGTCGTCCTCCCGAATGCGAGTCCAGTGCGCTAATCACGGCGCCTCCTCGCTCGATTGCAATCAGTGGAATACAAAAATAAAAATAAATAACGAAGAAGAAAATGATGATGCATTAATCAAGACTTTAATTTTACGCGCTACCAACAATTATTACTTTCGAACAAAAAAAATCAGTAAATCAATTACAAAAATTATTATTTCGCGAAAAGCAATTGTTAATCTTACGATGACGGTATTTGTTATGGAATATTGAAATTTTTGGCGTATAAAATAGGAAATTGACCTGCAAACAGATCATGACCTGGGCCATAGTTCCCGAAAAGTATGGATAACTGCTAAGATTAGATTAAGGTGATATGAAAGGCACATCCACAGTGATACATCGCTGGTCACGTGAGAACAGTCTGGGGAATAACCATAGCAACCATAGCATCATGACAGTGACATTATCACTTCGATTTCGTTCGTTGGTAGCGTCAGCAGCTCGAGCGCCCAAACTTAGACGTTCAATTGGAAATGTCAGCAGATGTTACCTAATCCAGAAAAAAATGTTGAAGTAGTAGGTTCTGTAAATTGGTGTGGACTGGTCATTCAGTAATGCCCCTCTTTGCTTCCCGATATTTCTATTACAGAAGTTGTGATACATCCTTCAGCAACTTCTTTGCCTGTGAGATATGGAACTATTCATTTGCATTAGTCAGTGCTAATCGAGGACGCGCCTAGAACTGTTGGGATGGTAGGAAGATGACGTGAGTCTGTTTTTGTCCAAAGCATCTCAGATTTAATTACTAACACCGCGTCCTGTAGTCGTCCACCGCGGCGCGGGGTCACACCTGATGATAGGAGTCCAAGAGCTCGAAACCGGTCGTGTTCTAAATAAAAGAACGTTACTCTAAATAAAAGAACCTTACAACTGTAGCGGTGTTTTAAATATCAGGTATAATGCTCAGTTGCGGATGCTCCTACGACAGGATCGTTTGAGTGTAAGAGTGGTTTTGGTTCATTTACTTCCAGGCCAACTATGTTTCAAGAAACGTTATGTTTTGAAGTTTGAATTTGAATCGTTGAGCGCTTTGGTACGTGTCGGCCAGTTTTACCGCAGAGCTGTGTGCTGCGCAGGAGGCGGCGAGTCCGAGCACTTGTCGCGGGTCATGACGATGGCGGAGGCGGCGGCGGAGGCAGCGCCGGCCCCGGCGCCCGACCACCGCAAGCAGCGCAAGCGCAAGCGGCTCAGCGCCGTCGTCGACCAGCTGGCCCTGCACAACAACAACAACAACAATAACAACAACAACAACGTGCCGCCCAGCGGCGCCAACAGCCCCGACTGCGAGGATGAGGACGTCTTCAGGTGAGTCACGCCTCCGTACTCCTTTACACGAGCTAAGTCATTAAGTAGAAATTATCACATCGGAAAATCTAGCTGAGACCGTGAATCTTGATGGTGGAGATTGTCCCTTAATACATATTCACCCTTCAGTGTGGCATATTTTTCTCAACATTGTATGACTTGGCGGGGACCTAGGTTGTAGGAGACTGCATGACGGCAGTTCATGGGACACTGAAACGCTTCAGTCTGTCATTTCGGTTTGATTAATATTATTCATTCTTCGATCATGCAAAAATCAGATTTTCCTTTTTTTCTCGAATAAATTAGCTTGGAATCCCGTCTAAGTATTTATGTATAGCTGTGCCCAAGAGTTTGTATGTGCGGAATTTATTCTTGACTTTTAAAGTTTCTTTGTGTAGAACGTTTGAAGATGTGTGATTAGGGACATGGACGAAGAGCTTGTTTCCTTCACTAACACGCGAAAGAGCCACGTACAGATCTCTGAGTGAAAACAGCTGCACTAGAGCGCACGCCCGCAACACGCAGTATCTGGCCTGTGCTTTGATTATGGACATGGCATGACGTACGACTGCCAGGAAATATACGTTCAAAGCAAAATGTTAAATGGAATTGTCAGGAATAAGCGGGACTCGGGATCAAAGCCTGCTCCCCAGCACCACTTCCCGTCAAAATTTCCGCTTCTGTGATGTTACGTTGGAGAGAAGTAACCTTAAGCCATTGTGAGTGAACGGTTCTGAGGAGCGAGGTAAGGCTAGACGCTATCGATCAAACTTACGTCGTGTCCCACTTTCGGAAGGAGTTTCGAAAGAGCGAGTTCAGGCCAGTTCTCGAGCAGCACCAAGTCTCTTCTGACGATCTTGACACTGCATAGACCTCTTTTAGACATTCTGGTGTAAGAGTATTCGGGAAGACTCCACCATTTTCTAGGCATTTTTATTCGTAAACAAAACGAAATCAAAATGTAATGAGTAGGCACCTAATCACAGAGCAGGCTTAATAAATTTATTTTTACAGGCAAACAATATAAATAAAACAAATAGAAAGATACAAAGCATTGTCGTGAAGTTTTTAATACACAAAGCAATTCGTTAAGATAAGATTCTGGCAGGTAATCCCGTCACTGAAGTAAACTGCCAAATATACTTCTGTCACTGAGGAAGAAGAAACATACCCAGAAAAGAAGCCAAAATAAGTAAAACCTATCAAAAGAAGCAAAGCAAAAATGTTAAGTTTTTAATATACAAAGCGAAAACATGAAAATCCGTATGTCCTAGCAAAGTAAATTCACTGTTAGTTTGTAACTGTAAAGATAAGATTGCGGAATTTATTTCTATCACCGATGTAAACTTCCGAAAAGAAATTTAACAGCGCCATCTAAGCCATGTTGACTAAACATCTGCACTAGTAAGCTGAGCCAACGGCTTCATCTAAAGCTGTAAATTATATTTTCTTCCATCTACCAATGTTAATGAAATAAAACATGCATTGCCCCAAGCTATGCTCACGTTACCTGTGCAAATCCCATGAAAATTTTTCAGTTTTGGAAATTAGCATGTTCAAATAGACACGTCACTATTACAGTTTTATTATTAGTGTAGGTGGCGCGCAAATTATTGCTGAGGTCAAGCCAACCCTCTATTATGTAACCCGATGAGTATTTGGTCTGTATCCTGTACTGGTCTGGAGAATGAAAGTCTTGGCGAGCCATCGGAACAACAGACGACCTGGCGAGAGATATGTGGCCCCAAGGAGCACGCTTAACACTCGAGATTCATAAAGCAGTGCCACGTCCTCGGGCCGCAAATAATAGTGCGCAGTGCCATGGAGGTGCGTTTGTTGATACACACCGTAAAATAATTCGCAGTTAGAGTAACAGCCAACGCTTATTTTCCGTATAATATTCAAAACCGCGAGCATGGCTGACACAGAGTTCGAACCAGGAGGACACTCCAACGCTGACTTACTTCCCGCCCAACAAGAGTCGCTAACAACTTTCGTACGACAGCGGAGCAATACGTACTTCATCGGTGGCGTATTTGCCCTAATTGTTTCTTATTAAATAGTTTAGTGCAGAACGTAGTAATAGTAACGGTCTCTTAGGTTTCCACAAGTATTTATTATGATAAAAGTCGATTCTAATAGTTAATATTTGATATAGAAAAACAAGTTGTTTCGCACCTAAATGTCAAATGGTGTCCGGCATTCGCGATTGCTACGATGGACGCACTTTCACGCGTCATTCGGCTGCTAACAACACCAGCGTTCCCACGAAGACATATGGCGTGATCACTCCTACCATCTGCCCGCCGACCGTGGGAGGGGCCACCCGATGCATTGCAGTAGCGCTCTTTATTACCGACTGGCACGTTGGGCTCAGCCCTATACGTCCACCAGACAGATGGGCTGGGCTGTAAGACCCATCTTACTCGTAGCGTTCAAATACACTCTTAGAGAGAAAAGGAAAAAAAGAGAGACGCACCACGAAAAAATTATCCGAAAGAGACGGAAATCGATAGATGTGTCGTACTTGTACAGACAAACAAAAGATCACAGTTTCAGATAAACTGGATCATTTATTCAAGAGAAAGAGCTTCACAAATCAATAAGTCAGTAACGTCTTGGTCTACCTGCTGCCCTTATGCGAGCAGTTATTCGGCTTGCCATGGATTGACAGATTTATTGGATGCCCTCCTGAGGTATATCGTGTCAAATTGTGTCTAAACGACGCGTCAGATCGTCAAGATCCCGACCTCGTTGGAGGGCGCTGCTCAGAATGCTCCGAACGTTCTCGGTTCCAGCGACCTTGCTGGACAAGGTAGGATTTGGCAAGGACAAAGACAAGCAGTAGAAACTCTCGCTGTGTGCGGACGGGCGCTATCTTGCTGAAATGTAGGCAAAGGATGGCTTGCCAGGAAGGGCGACTGAACAGGGCATAGAATATCCAAAGGTGCCGCGGACTACAGCAAAAGGGATCAAATGGCATCCCATACCATCAGTCCTGGTTGGTGAGCAACAGTCAGTTTGGCATCAGACCTCTGTCAAGGGTGTCTCCAGACACGTCTTCGCTGGTAATTGGGACACATTTCGTAGCCTGATTCATAAGTGAATGCAGTTATAGTCCAGTCAGTGAGATTTCTGGCCGAAGACGTGTCTGAAGACACTGTGGTGGATACCATGTTGACTGTCGCCCGCCATACGGCCTGACAATCAGGAGCGATGCTCTGGGGTGCCAGATTTTTTCGTAGCAGAACCATTTTGTCATCATGTGTGGCAGCCTTGCTGCATAGCGGTACTTGACGATATTCTACACCGCGTTTTGTTGCCCTTCATGGTAAGCATCCTGGGCTTATATTTCAGCAACATAATGCGCGACCATACACGGTGAGAGTTTCTATTGATTGTCTTCGTTCTTGCCATATTCTGCCTTGCCCAGGAAAGTCGCTGGAATTGAATATGTGTGGAGCGTTATGGACAGAGATCTCCAACCACCTCGAGTTTTGACGATCTAGCACCACCATCTTGGTCAAACTTTCGCACGATATGTCTCAGGAGGACATCCAATAACTCATCAGTCAATGACAAATCTAATAAATGCTTGCGTAAGGGCTAGAGGCGGACCATCGTGTTACTGGCTTGTTTAATTGGTGAAACTTTTCTCTAGAATAAGTCATGCAATTATTCTGAAATTCTAGTGATTCGTTTACATGTACATCATATCTATCGGTTTCAGTCCCATTCGGATAATACCTTCGTGGTGCATCGTTTTTTATTTAATTTAACAGTAAAGCGTGTGGGATTCAAATATGTACGCAGACCCATACCTAAAAACAAACCGATAATTACGTAACTCTTTCCAGCCGATAAATACAAGTTTATCACAAATCCGTCGTACAGTATCAAAACCTGTTTCTCGTTTTTAGTTAGATTCTGATGCATTAATAAAATCATAGCTTCTCGTGGCCGAATTAGTGTCTCTTGGTATCTTTGTGCTTTTACTGTTGCTGCAGGCATGTACTTTTCTCTTTCGAGTTTGATGTTGATGTTGACAAGCAAGGTGTCCTCGATGTGTTGCAGCGACAGCACGACGCCTCCGCCGGTGAGCGCGCTGTCGCAGGCTCCGGTGCCGCAGGCCGGTGTGACGGCGGGGGCGGCTGCGGCGGCGGTGGCGGGGGCGGCCGCGGGCGGCGAGTCCGCGGGCAGCTCGGGCCCCGAGCCGGGCACGCCGCTGTCGTGCGGCTGCGCCAGCTGCTTCAGCTTCGAGTACTACCTGCACTCCCAGTACCTGCACGCCGCCTCGCCCGACGCCTTTCGCCGCCGCTCGCACTCCGACTCCGACCTGCCGCTATGGCTCGACACGCGGGAAATGGTACGTCGCCGCTTCCTACTGCATGCTGCTGCGACCTGTTTCAGCCCACCCGACTCGCTTCGCGCGCCAGCTCCTGCTGACCACGGAGCACTTCAAGTGACCGACTAAAGAAGAAAGTACAAAAATGTTCAGAGAAAGACAGGAATGTAAATAACCTAAAAATGAAATAATTTAAAGTGCCGGGCTGCCAAGGCGAAATGACTGCATAAAAAATGTGAAGAAATCGTAACGGAAATGGGAGTGGGTAAACGAATCAGAATTTAAAAGAGCTTTGGAACACTTAAGATCAGACAAGGCAGAACGGATAGACAACATATAATTTATACGCGGAATGGTCTACAGTTATTACGTTTGTTTTTATCGCCGATTTTAAAAATAGATGTTACTTTGAGTTTTAGCCAGTCTTTTGGTACCTACTTACTTCTCCAGCGATTATTAAAATTCGTGAAAAATTTTAGACGTACCAATTTCAAAAGGACAATAATGAAAAACTTGACAGTGGCAACAAAGCAGAAATTGGAGTAATATACACAGAAGGAAACAAAAATACTTATGTGACTGGATTCGTGATTTCGTGTCGGAGAGGTCACAGTTCGTAGTAATTGACGGAAAGTCATCGAGTAAAACAGATGTTATTTCTGGCGTTCTCAAGGCACTGTTATAAGCCCTTTGCTGTTCCTTATCTATATAAATGAATTAGGAGAGAATCTGAACAGCCGTCTTAGGTTGTTTGCAGATGATGCTGCCGTTTATCGACTAGTAAAGTCATCAGGAGATTAAAACAAATTGCAAAACGATCTAGAAAAGATATCTGTGTGGTGCAAAATTTAACAATTGACCCTAAATAACCGAATGTGTGAGGTCATCCACATGAGTGCTAAAAGGAATTAGTTAAACTTCGGTTGTCCGATAAATCAGTCAAATGTGAAGACCGTAAATACCTAGGATTTACAATTACGAACAACTTAAATTGGAAGGAACACAGAAAATGTTGTTGGGAAGGCTAACTGAAGACTGGGTTTTAGTGGCACGGCAGTTCGAAAATGTAACAGATATACTAAGGACAATACCTACACTACCCTTGTCCGTCCTCTTTAAGAATACTGCTGCGTGGTGTGGGATCCTTACTGGATAGGATTGACCTGAGTACATCGGGAAATTTCAAAGGAGGGCAGCACGTTTTGTATTATCGCGAAGTAGGGGAGAGAGTGTCACTGAAATGATACAGGATTTGGGGTTGTTGTTGTTGTGGTCTTCAGTCCTGAGACTGGTTTGATGCAACTCTCCATGCTACTCTATCCTGTGCAAGCTCCTTCATCTCCCAGTACCTACTGCAGCCTACATCCTTCTGAATCTGCTTAGTGTATTCATCTCTTGGTCTCCCACTACGATTTTTACCCTCCATGCTGCCCTCCAGTACTAAACTGGTGATCCCTTGATGCCTCAGAACATGTCCTACCAACCGATACCTTCTTCTAGCCAAGTTGTGCCACAAACTCCTCTTCTCCCCAATTCTATTCAGTACCTCCTCATTAGTTATGTGATGTACCCATCTGAGCTTCAGCATTCTTCTGTAGCACCACATTTCGAAAGCTTCTATTCTCTTATTGTATAAACTATTTACTGTCCATGTTTCACTTCCATACATGGCTACACTCCATATAAATACTTTCAGAAACGACTTCCTGGCACTTAAATCTATACTCGATGTTAACAAATTTCTCTTCTTCAGAAACGCTTTCCTTGCCATTCTCAGTCTACATTTTATATCTTCTCTACTTCGACCATCATCAGTTATTTTGCTCCCCAAATAGCAAAATTCTTTTGGGGTAGACATCATTAAAACAAAGGCGTTTTTCGTTGCGGTGGAATCTTCTCACAACATTTCAATCACCAACTATCCCCTCAAACTGCGAAAACATTTTGACGACGCCGACCTACATCGGGAGAAACGATCACTAAAATAAAATAAGAGAAATTAGAGCTCGCGCGGAGTGATATAAATAGTCGTCTTTTTCGCGCGCTGTACGAGAATTATTGTGAAGGTGGCTCGATGAACCCTCTGCAGAGAATTCATGTAAATGTAGGGTCAGACGAAACACTATCAACTTCGCCACGCGGGCTAGGGCTTCTTGTCACGGTTCGGGCGGCTCCCCCCCGTTGGAGGTTGGAGTTCACCTTCGGGCATGGGTGTGTGTGTTGTTCTTAGCGTAAGTTAGTTTAAGTTATATTAAGTAGTGTATAAGCCTAGGGACCGATGACATCAGCAGTTTGGTCCGATAGGAACTTACCACGAATTTCCGAAAAAATTACTGCTAACTTACTGGCGCTGTGATCTTAGTTGGTAATGTGACGGTGGCGTGTTGCAGGCGGCACGGCGGCCAGCAGCGCTGTCGGCGCCGAGCAAGGGCGGCTCCCTGGAATCGGAGGGCTCGGGGTCCCAAGACTCGCCGCTCGACCTGTCGATGAAGGCGGCGTCCGCGTCGGCGTCGGCGTCGACGTCCGCGTCGGCGTGGTCGTGCCACACGAGCAGCAGCACGGGCTCGTCGGAGCCCGGCACGCCCGCCGCCGTCGTGACGGCCGGCGGCGTCGCGGTGCCCGTGGTGCGCGGGGACGTGGCGTCGCCCACCACCATGGCGAGCGTCGCGGTGCGCTACAACCTGGAGGTGTCGCCCGTCGTCGAGGAAATGCCGCCGGGCGCCGACGTCGCTTACGTGTGCCCCGTCTGCGGCCAGATGTTCAGCCTGCACGACCGCCTCGCCAAGCACATGGCCAGCCGGCACCGCAACTCGGCGTCGGGCGGCGGCGGGGGCGGTGCGGGCGGCTCGTGTTCCGGGTCCGGCGGCGGCGGCAGCGGCGCCCCCGAGCGCGCCTACCTGTGCGAGGTGTGCCGGCGCTCGTTCGCGCGCTCCGACATGCTGACGCGGCACATGCGGCTGCACACGGGTATCAAGCCGTACACTTGCCGCGTCTGCGGGCAGGTGTTCTCGCGTTCGGACCACCTGAGCACGCACCAGCGCACGCACACGGGCGAGAAGCCGTACAAGTGCCCGCAGTGCCCGTACGCGGCGTGCCGGCGCGACATGATCACGCGCCACATGCGCACGCACGCGCGAGGCGGCACCGGCGCCGCCCCCGGCCTGGGACTCAACCTGGTGCAGCCCAAGCAGGAGCTCGAGGAACCGGCCAGCCCCTCGCAGGCGCTCTCCGCGCTCTCCATGGAACCCGGCCTGCAGTAGCGGCGGCAGCGGCACCGCGCTCACCCTCCTCCCGTGTCTCCGAGAGCCGCTCGCGACGGACGGACTGTGCGCCGCTGTACCGGCTAGTGGTCACCGAGCATCATCTGGACGACTGCAACTTCGAGACGGCGCACTGCCAGGTTCAGGTGCTCGTCTCCGGGCATTGCTGTGAAGTGTCATCCTCCGATTAACTGTATGCTGTGGGGACTACTGTTCTGTATCTCCCAAGCTTCTAATAAGTATCAAAATGTCATTACTTGTACACCAATCTGCATCGCACCTGGAGTCGGTTTCAGAGAGCCTCCAGGAAAACATCTGTACATCACGACGTCCACCTGTCGACAGAGTGCTGGCACTGTAGAGTACTCCTGTGGCCCGACGGGTGTCAACACGAACACGTCGGGAGCCTCTGCCAGACTTTCTGCACCGTGGAGCCCAAGTGAACACTCTTGGGTGTGGAATATGAAACCGGGATTAACACTGAAATTTTACTGAAAATTCTATCCCCCCGAGCAGATGCCATTCTCTTTGGAGCTCCCTCGGTTGGCCAAACAATCGCACCATAGTACTCGTACGCCCATCAGCTCCACTGCTTGCAGGCAGTCTCACTATCTGTGGCAGCCGGTAATTGGAACTGGATAACTTCGGAGCTGCCAGAAAATCACATATGTCGCTGACGACTTCCAGCTGTAAACACAGTGCGCACTTTTTCTGCGGCTAGATGGGTAGCAGCACGAAAGCAGTTAGAAGCTGCGACACTTTCTACACCGCGAAGCCCAAGTGTACACTCGTGCGAAGACAGTACGAGCCAAGTAGAGGCGATATTGATATCAAAAGTTGGGAGCCACAGCGATGAGCAACACAAGCGCAGGGCTCCGCCTCCCTATAAAGTGCTGACAAACAACAGTGTTGCAGAGTGGCTGACGCAATGGCTAGATAGTAGCGTGGAGGTGCAGGGACAATGTATACATCACATGAATTACTGTGAGGTGACACTCGAGAGTCGGTAAGTACGGGAAGAGCATGTGGCCTCGGATGCTGCGGAGCGGCGGAGTAGGTGGTGGTATCGGCGTGTTTTGACGTCACTGTGGGGCGAGGCGACCAGCGTAGCGTGTCGTGGCTGCCGTGCCGTGCCGTGCTCGGCCTCGGCCAATATCGATCTGGCAGCGGGCTGACGCTCGCACGCGTGTCGTCGTCGTCGTCGCCGCCGCCGCCGCCGCCGCCGCCACAGCGGGCCATTATAATTAGAACAGCGGAACAGACGACAATTCTTTACCTGAGCGGGGCTCGAACGGGCACGCGGCCAGCAGGTGGGGCCGCGATCGCCAGCGCTATTAAAAACTGGCTGCGCCCGACCGGCGGCTGCCCACGCCTCGCCGCCCCCCCCCCCCTCCACCGCTCCCCCTCCCCTCCGCCGCCGCCCGACGCCACGCTTCCCGGCCGCTGCAAGTACGTCTCTGGACACCCGCACCTGTTATTGTTACAAACTACTGCACTTCCTCCGTACTGCCGGCGGTGAAAATAATCGAGGGACGGGAGCTTTTTGTAAATGCTTTGCTGGTCTCTAAGAGACCCGTCTACTTGTAAAAATTGTTGTTGTTGTTGTTGTTCTTGTTATTCTTATTGTCTGACAGGTGAGACCTCGAGCTGCCCTCGTACGATGGCGTTCTTGCGCCTCATCACACTTTTCATCTCGTTCATTGAGGGCTATTTGGAAATTAAAATACTCACAACTCGAGTTCCCACATTTCGTCCTTTGGCATCTCCAGCGGACACTTGCCAATCCCTTTGCCCAATAAAATGATTGTCCCCATTGTATGTAGTCCACGTAAGTACTGTGACCCTTCTGTGTTCGTACGTACTGCCCTGTTTACCTCTCGCATTGTCGAAGAATCTGTTAGTGTCATGCGAAGCAAGTGCCATACTGACTCCTTAACAAGTGTTGTAAATAAAGTTTCGTGTTGCGCTGGATTCAGCTCAGTCTTTTCCAGGACAAAACTTGTAAAGTCGAACATTCGCAGCCTAGAAGAGAAATATATTTGATTCTCTATAACGAATTGATATGCGTCTGATTTGGAGCAGGAGAAATATCGTCTCTTATGGGGACAAGAGGCCATTACTCACTCGACTGCAATGTCCAAAGAAAGTAGGACTGCAGACTTTACAAGTAGATACTCGCGTTGCTGAGGCGGTTGAGTGGGACAGACTGAGTTGAGAATGCGAGAGATATCGGCATTAAGAGTGCCAGTCGATATGAAAAGTGCCAAGTTTATTCAGTTGTAGATGGTAAAACCATGCATACAGCCAGCATATGAAAAGACAGCAGAAACTGGGGAACTTGCTAGTAATAACGGTCATGTGAAAATGCTGGGTGCTGCAAAATGCCTGAAGTGGAAGGCGTCTCTGAAGTGGAAGGCAGAAATATTACACAATAAAATTATTATGGGAAGGCCAGAGCCATGATTTAGCGAAGTTGGCTGCTAATACGTTATCTGGTACGGCTGACAGATGTCTAACCTAGTTTGTAATGTAGGTGCGTATTGTGAAGATGCCAGTGTACAATTAAATGAGAGAAGAAAGACTGACAGGAAGCTACGTGCTTGACACATCTCTGGAGTTTCGCGTTTCCTCTTCCGAGCTGACTGCGTACTTAATTTTCACAGATTTTTGACATTCATAGAGTACGTTACTGGCTATTGCACCAGTACACATTCTGTTGAATTTTCATGTGAATTGTTTCTTTGAACGGTTTATAGCATTGTTTGTTCAGTACCCATCCATAGAGTAGTCCATGCATAGCGGTGCTTGTTTTTCACTTAAAAAGGAAGGAATCTGTTACTCGCCATTTTGATGTTTCGTCGCTGTTCAGCAATAAACTTTAATTTTAAATTGACTTTTGAAGACAATTATCTTTTTTGCCCTTTGTTTTTCGCGCTGAAGTAGCGCGTTTTAATTTTTTAATATTCTTCTTTTCACAAATTTATGTTTCCTATCGTAATCGAAATTGGGTTTGAAGCGAGGAGTTGCAATTGCTAGTTTTGTTTTTATGCAGTACAAATGTATTTGTGTTTTGTGATAGTCGTTTTCAACATTTCCTTTCCTGTGGTCTTCGGCGTTTGAGTGACACTCAGGGAAGCAAGGTTTTTTTGTAATTTTGCCCTTCGGCGCTTCAGTTGTCCACGAATGAGTTTCTGTTTCTTTTTGCTGCAGATGACAAAGTTCCTCTTTCACTTTTCTAGTATTCGTGACTGGAGAAATATTTTTTAGGGTACTTAAGTATCAGAAACGAAACGTAGAGTGGTATGTCCTTACAACAGTGTTTCATTCAAAATGCATCTTACTAAAACTAAAAGAATTAAGCGGAATCGAATTTTTCAGCTCCTCTTCATATAATCGAAGCTAGTTTCTGCATGCTTCAGCGAAGATTGTCATCCTTTGGTGGTAATGTCGGTCGGTTTAGCTATGTGAGATAACTGCGTACTTGGCGTTTTGCTCTCGATTATTAGAGCGCAGCTTTCTGTCGTATATTGTACGATCAGTGGTACTGTCTGCAATGTAATCTTTCACTTTCTACGATTGCAGTCTACGTTTAATGTGCTCCCGAAGCGTAAATGAAGCGAATATCATACTGAAGAACTTTTAAGGAGACTCAGCTGACGATTCCCTTTCAGACACGGTGGTCTGCCCCTCTCCTCCTACCACAATTCCCTTTCACTGCCCAATGCTCCGAATAAAGCTTCTAACGTAGCTAATCTTGAGCGCACAAATAGACAGTTCTACGATAGTGAAAGTAAACCTTTTGAATTTCACGTAAAACGATTCGCTAATTTAAGGAGGATCGAAAGGATTTCTTCATTGAAGCCTCTAACGCGATGAATTACTGGTTTAGCAGTAGCGCAGGTAAAGAATATGCTTGAGAAGGAACGAAATTTTCTAAATATAAAACAGAAAGATACTGGTCAGTTAACAACCCTCTAGAGGATACTTCAGCTGTCTTTCAAAGATTCTCTTTTGCACCCGCTTTGAGCCATTATAAAGAGCCGCCCATTCCACACTTGGTAAGCTCTGCTCGATCCAGTCGTTTCCACCGTACCTCTGTACGCAACAGAACGACGTTGGCGTAGGCAGTGTCGGGGTAGCACAGCCGGTGGGTCGCCCACTGCCAGGTGCGGCCCGCCACCCCGACGCGGAGTCTCGCCGGCTCAGAGCTCAGCCGACCAGAGCAGAGCGCGGCGTGTCCGGCGGCGCGGGGTCGCGAGGTCTGCGCGCCGTTATTCCCAGAAGCCGCACTGGTCTGCGCTGCGCAAAAAGCGGCAGCCACCAGCCTCCAGTGCCGGCGCACTGCCGCTGCTGCTCTGTGCTCTACCTGTCCCGGGTTCTCCTCTCCTGTACTGCAGCCCAGGCCCTCTGGTCTGGCTAGCGCCTCCACCAGACGTGTGCTAGTGTCACGTCTTTATTCTAAAGTGCTTCGTCTCACTCGACTCCAGTGGCATCACACAACACACTCCCTCGCTAAAGCTTTCGTGACCCCAAATCTCACACTTATCTTACGCATACCGAGAAAAAAAAGGGAGAGTGATGACCTAGTCCGTGCCTGCCCATTTTACCTGTTGCATAAAGAAGCCAAGGGCCTTGTTGAAGTTAGCAACTTACACGCCGTGTGTGTTACCTCGCTGAGATGTGTGGCTGTCTATTTCAACGTCATCGACGTATTGCAGTGTATCGTCTCAGTTCCTGACCGAACCTCGCTACCTTACCACCACTCCAATGGTGTCATCTGCTTACAGTGCAGAATCTCCTCTCCTGTGGTGCAGCCCAGGCCCTCCTTTCTGGCAAAAGCCTCGACCAGGCTTACAGCAGCATCACTACTTCAACACCACTCCATGATAAAGTGCATCGTTTCACTCAACTTTTCTTCTCTGAATCTCACTACTTTACCGCCACTCCAGTGGCATCATGAAGTTTCAGCGCACCGTTTCCCTAAATTTTTCCCGTCTCGGAACCTCACACTAAAGTCTACGTATACAACGAAAAAATGCGTGCGTTATAACATAGCCCAGCCGTGGCCAATGCGTGTGGATATAAAGAGGCCAGAAGCCTCACAGACCTTGATCACTACATTACACGTCGAGTATATTAGCTTCACTCAGTTGGTAGTCGTTAACAGCGTTGCCCCACAAATCGTGGGCTTTCATAGCAACAGCAGAATCTCTAGAGAAACAATCTGAAACAATGATAGACCAGGGTAATACAGTTACTTGGCGCCGAGAAGCCGTACCACGTTTATGAAGATGTAATGGTGAAATTAAACGAGGACGCCGTTTTGTGATCAGTCTTGTTATAAGGCTCCAGATTTTTGAATTTGCAGCCAAGTTAATTATATATATATATATATATATATTGCACACAGCTTCTTTATTTCTTCATTTTCCAAGCGCAGATATCGACTGCTCGCTATATAGACTATAAAAATTGTTTTTTTTTTTTATTCTTTCATTCCGGCTAATAAGTGTTGGTCGTCGTAGAGTGTAGCTCGATAAGCCAAATTTATCCTGTTTTTAAAAAAAATACTAAACTGTGTTTGGTGAGTATTTTTCAGTTGACGTCTTCTCTTTCTGTGGGAGGAATTGTCACAACCATAGCACCTGCCTTGGTTCAGAAGCAAGCCTGTCCAAACCCTGAGCAGGGTCAGTCCTCCAAACTGTTGATACGTGAACCCTTAATCTCATTTCTCTTTTCAGTTTCTTTTCTGGGTCAGTTTAGTGCTCTGTCATTTTTGTCTACCGTTGACTTGTAATAGATCTCTGTCTCGATTGGGGTGACTTCCGCACTGTGTTGGTATTGTAAGTATTTAAGGGTGAACTGCCAACTGCAAAAGCAGCTCATTGCCTTTTCTGACAACCATTACACGCCGGTGCCGATGATTGTGTTCGACATATGGAACTGATAGGAATCCCTGAAGAATGCATCTGGGGAAGCTCTCAAAATATCGTGTTAAACTGCATTTATACGGTTCAGGATTCGGAAGTATCAGGGTCGGCGCGAAGGTCTTCAAAATCATATCACACAGCGCCCTTGTTCAGTGTCACCATTTTAACTTAGTACACAAATGGCAGCTGACTTCTCAGTACCTTTTAGCTACGTTATTCCTCGTTTTTCGTTATTTTAATTTGCTTCCATGTAATAGCTTTAACATTGTGCATCAGAGTTCTTTACATAACCTTTCACGACTTTTGTGAAAGAGCAAACGGGCATACTGTTTAATTTTTTGGCTTTTGTATGCCTCTAAACATTGTTCTTTACCGTTATTCTTCCTCTTACACTCTTTAATATTTTCGAACGATGAAACATAATTATAACATATGTACTAGTTCTTCCCCATCCAACTCTGTGATCGCTATAAATCGAAAATGTTATATAAATCTATGACACATTCGAGAGTAAAAATTTGCAACTTAACACGATTGGAGAAGACTGGAAGTGACACACATTGGATTACCATGGACTCAAGACACCTACTATGACAGACACACAACTGAAGTTCATTCTCTGTGTTAAAGCTAGCAGCTGGTACCAGACGACAAAAGTAAATGCATCAAATCCACCTAAGGCAAAACTTCCCAATAAATTGGTGATTTCAATCCGACGAAGTAAAATTCCAATCTAGCTAATGCCATACAACCAGACTTACAATACATTGTCAAAATATTAAAAAATACATTGTAAGTAATGTAATATTTCTGCCATTCACTTATTCTCAGCCTATCATAAAATTAGAATATGCAACTTATGACTGATAGTGATATTTCATATGCGGCAGTATGATTGGTACAATTCGTTGTAAATTATCGGTTGAAGAAAATAATGCACAACAGTGCATTGCCAGTGAAATGGTACACTTATTTAAGTAGAAGTAAGTTATTTTGTTACCTTTATGACATTTATATTTTGTTGTAGCGTGCCTCCCTAAGAAAGGGATGCACACAAGTGTATAATACGCAATTGTACAGTGAAGCTGTGTATCTTTAACTTATGCTGGTCAGTAGGCGGGTTGCCGCCCTTTAATGTTAATCTTTAGTTTCTCGAGAAGGCTCGACATGAATGCTCGAACTGCATTTCGTCTGCGGACGTGATCACTTTTTACGCTCAAAAAGTACAAAGAGACTTATTCGTCAACAATGTTGTTGTTTGTTTGTTTTTTATGTGACAGTAAACGTGTTGGTTGTTTCCAGGTGGACAGAATACATGTGGTTGTTGACAATACGCTTGTCCCCATTCTCCACTGTTCTTTCCTTTTTTGTAATTTTCAACAGAAAGAAAAAAGAATACGGTGCTAAAAATTTGTCCAAACCTCTCTTGTTTTCTGGAGTGATACCTGTCGCGAGATTTTCTAGCAGTATTAGCTAGTTACAAGGAAGAAAACGTTATTTTTGATGGGAAGGAAAAACAGATGCTATATTGTGAGACTGTCTTATATACACATATTGCCACTTTAACTTTACTGCATATTTTTTATACTTAGAATCAAACGCGCATGCACATTTGCAGGTGCATTCTTGATACCAAAATATTTACTTATAAATTTCTATTTCCATGTTACTGGATATTATTGTTGAAGTATTTCGGTGCAGTTCTTCTCAGGGGTTTCAAAATTCTCCCTTTTGAATGTTCTGAACACATTTTGGTTCTGGTGGTTTCTAGAGTGCCACAAATGTTCATGATTTCCATACCAAAAAAGTGGACAAAATTACGTTCCTTGTTGGGATGAGCTATGAAAAACATTTTTGTTTTGGTTCGTTGTTGTTGTGAAATACATTATCTAACTTCGGAAATGTAGCACATGCAGTATGTCAGAGGTGTGTGTGTGTGTGTCGTAGAGGAAGCGACAGGGGGCAGAGACGTGACCAGGTGGGGGTGCCCTCCTTCCTTCCCCTCCCCCCTCCCCCCTCCCCCACCTGCACCCCTGCTGGGACCAAAGCCCCCGGTTGGCACCCCCGCCTACACACACGGCGAGCCCACGTACTCCACATTGTTGTTACACTTACATTTGCTCAACATTTGTCTGTATACACTATTATTGTTACTGCCGAGCTTCAGATATTGCATTTCGATGATATCATATTAATGTATAATGAATATTTTCAATAAATGACTCATTGTGGTTCTTAAACTGTTGTTTGTGTTTATACCAACCCTTTCCCGAATAATTATTGTATCATGAATAACCTGTCGACGAACAGAACTATTGCAGCTCAACAAGATGGTAGGGTACAACTTGATTGCTGAAATAAAATGGGAGCAAAGGAGAACCAATTGCAATATTAATTGCAACCTGTTGTTAATATTGAATACGTTTTAGAAAACCCAAAACGATTAAAGGACAGTAAAAGCAAAACATAATAAACCTGTAGCATCGTAATGGTAAGTGCTAGGGAAAAGAGATTTGTGGAATTGCCATTAAGTTTCCTTGTGTTGCAGACACTTGTGTTTCCATGACACGAATGGTTGTTCGTAAGATTCTCGTGCTTGGTCTTAACACTTCCGATTAATAACAATTTCCACATTTTGTTCAGGTCAGGTAGTGTCACTTCTCTACACAAATTACTCAAAATTATATTCTATTAGCGACCGACAAATTGGCATGGACAATTCCAACACTGACGAAATCACAGAATGCTGAGTGGACGACCTTCCAGGAGAATGAAAAAACGAGAGAAGCAGCATTGCCACTATTCAAAGAAGTAGACTGGAACATCTTTATAAAAGAATCTTGTCAACACATTTTACTGTAACGTTGTTTGTTGATAGAAGCGTCATACAAAAGCAGCCACAATCGTCTCAGTTTTGCTATGTGTTGCTTCTAGTGATATGCAGTAATGCAGTCCAGAAGATGGCGTTTGTTCTCTGTAGCGTGCCGAGCGTTGTCCAGTATCACACTATCTGATTAAAAGTATCTCGAGATCTTAAGTGGACATTAACGTGGGACGTCTCTACCCTTCCCCTTTTTGACGGCTTGATCTCCGTTGGAGACACTTCTAATGCGGTGTGTGAATACCTGTGGAGGAAGGGCATCCAGTTCTTTAAGAGCCAGAACTAGAGAAGGTAGAGATGTTGGACGCTGAGGTCTGAAGCGAAGTCGGCGTTGTAACTCATCCCAAAGCAGTTCTGTTGGGCCCAGTTTGGGCTCTGGGCAGGCCAGTCCATTTCGTGAATGTTATTGTCCACAAACAATTGTCTCACAGATACTGTTCTAGGGCAGGATGTACCGTCATGCTAATACAGTCATCATCTTCGAACTGTTTCTCTGCTATAAGCAATAAAATGTGTCAACGAAAACCACCCCAAACCATAACACCCGCTTCCTCCGTACTTCTCTGCTGGCAACACATTTGATGGCAGGTTACGTTCTCCAGGCATTCGCTAAACCCAAACCCTTCCATCGGAATATCACAGGGTATAGCGTGATTCACCACTCCAAATCTCTGGTTTCCAGTCATCAACTGTTCATTGGCGTCGCTCTTCTACAACACCTCAAGCATGGCTCAGAGTAGAAATGTGTGGCTTATGAGGAGCTGCTCGACCATTACACACCATTCTGCTGAACTGTCTACGCACAGTCATTGTGCTGGCTTCACTGCTGGTGGCACTTTGTGACTCACGAGCGATTCCTTCTGCTTACTTTATGCAGTTTCGTACAATCACTCTCCGCTGTCCTCGACGGTCTCCAAGGCCTAATCGTGGTTTAGTTGTTGTTATTCCTTTGCGTTTCTATTTCGCAATCACGTCACCAATGTCGACTTTGGCAGTTTTACAAGGGTTGAAGTGAGACTGATGTATTTGTTACTCGGGTAATATCCCGTGAACTCTCCTGACTGACCCATTCTGTTGTTAACCGCGTCTCTACTGACAACATATTATTACCTGCCTCCTTTTATACTGGCGTTTCCGTCTCTTGTGACATCTAGTGGTCAGCTGCACATTACGTAGAAGTGTCCAAACACTCTCGGTCAGATAGTGTACTTAAAATTAGATTCATAAGAAAATATAGTTTGTTGCCAGTCAACACGCTGTTGTCTAGGACACTGTAAATAACAAAACAAATACTACTTTACTTCTGGATCAGAAACTACACAAACGACTTTTTTTTGTAAGCCCTGTGCGATTTTACTACGGATGCAAACCATTTAATGAGTTGGCATTGTCCCTAAGCATTAAAGAAAGCTCTGTAACTAAACTGATCTAGGATCAGTACAAAACTATGTATAGATTTCTAGAGAACACTTTCTAATTTCACTACAAGCATTTTAAACACATTTTAACAACAGTAAGGTGTTGCTGAACGAATCCGGTATAAGTTACTATGCTATGAAGTCTGTTAACGTGTTACTCCAACGTTTCAAATAGAGGTGGCGCAGCTCTGTTTCAATATGTATCGGTCCTTTTAAGAGAAAGCATTTCTTGTGTTTAGTGCTAGTAAAACCTGTAACAACAATTACGACTGAAATTAGGGTTTAATTGAAAGAATAACACTGAGTCTCGCTCATCCGCATTTGCTAATGCACTTGTAAAATGTCTTTTACAACGTCAGCGTTGCTTTGAATTATCATTTGACCATTGATAAAAATCATACACTGTTCTCATATTGGTAAAGTGCTGTACGAAAGGTAAGTCTCCATGTCGTCATTGGTAAGACAAATGTAATAATAGATTACCATCAGAGTTCTGGCTGATGGAGGGTTCATGAACAGTTAGCGAAGTTCGTTCTTCCTCAGTTTCCGATTATAGCATTCACTTCTTCAATGTCAGTATTTTTTACTGGTCTTTAAGGAATCAATTAATATTGATTTTTTTTTTCCCAATCCCCATTTCCATTTTGCCACATAGCGTCATGCAGAACATAATTACGTTCTAAAATGTGTTTGTATGTCACAAGATTTTCTGAAAAGGATATTTCCTAAAAAATATTACCTACTTTCTGCTCGTCAGAACGCCTCCTCGTTTGCTATTTTGTTTTCCCGCCTTATCTTTTTAATCGTTATTCAAAATTACACCTCAGAGTTCACTAAATATTTTCTATTAATTTTACTAATGATTCTGTCTCAGTGTCACAGTCAGAATATAACACCTGAGCATTTCCCCCCCTCTTGCGTGCTAGTAGGCAGAGTTTTTCTTTTTGTAATTGACTCCTTCTTTGGATTTATTCGGGGCAATAAACGCCTGTATCTTGGTTTATCTCACCCATATAATTAAATGTTTGATACTGTCATGACCTTTGTATTTTATACATTAATTTTGATATTATATTTTCCCCCAGTGGCAAATATTGTACCTTCTCTTGGAAATATTTTTTTCTCCTTTTAGAAATAATCAGTGCATCACCCGCATACTTTACCTTACTAATCATTCTATTTTGTACCTTAAAATGTATTCTCTGATCGTCCTTTTCAACAGCTACTGTCCACATATACTGATTGGCCTGGGGCTCATGTGAGAACTTTGTTTCACTGATTTCCAAATTTTTACGCTACTTGTGTCTACAATCATCATACACAATCACACACGTTTGATCGATTTTATTGTCTTTGTCTTCAGTCCAATGACAGGTTTGATATAGCTATCTACGACAGTTTAACTGCTCTAACCTACCTACCTACCCGATAAAGGGATCTTAACCATCCACGCTCCAACCTGTTGAACGCTAATTTCTTTTTTCTGGTGATAATATCCTTCTGAATAGCTTTGGTCCGGAGATCCAAAACGGGGGACTATTTTACATCCGAAATATTTTATATAAAAGAAAGCTATCATCAGTAAGCTATATGGTAGAGCTGCATGTCCTTGGGAAGTACAATGGCTGTAGATTTCAGCCGCACTGACGTAGAGAGGCCATATTGACTAGTATTACAAGGCCTGATCGGTCAAATCACCTAGACTGAAACTAATAACAAGACTGGTGCCCATCTGAAGACATGTTGCTTCCCATGGTAGCAAGGAAACAGATACAATCTTAAAGATCTTTATCTAAATAGCCTGTGCCTTGGAACTTGTTAGTCCTAGCTATGAGGTTTAATAAAGATTCTATCTCTAAACGTTTCTCACACACCGGATTTTTCTTATAGAACACTGGTGGTCAGGGGAAGTGGCTCACTGGCCCATTTGCACTATGAGCAAACACGATAACTTGTGAATTTTTATTACATGTGGCACTGCACACAATGAGCAGTTTATGACTCCACTGTGTGGACACATTTCTTCAGACTGTCCCTCTCAGCCCATGCTACTGCTGGCGCTGCGGCAGGTATCGTGGCATTGTTCTGCTGGAGACCTGTCTCAATGAGGGGCTGTCCTGTCTGCCCTGTATGGCTAAGGGCCTGTCTGGCAAGATTTACTAAGGGGTGGGCTCGCCGCCAATTGCTTTCAACTCCCAACGTGCCGTTTCTACAAGCTAAGAACCATAAAAAATACCTCGTGCTTTTAGTGCCCTGCCAGGCTCCATCAACGTCTTCACAGGTCGTTAACTTTCTAGAGTCTCGCTCAAGGTGCACTAAGTTGTAACAAAATCTTTAATAATTTTCTGTATATGAAAATTAGGTGAGAGAGTAATTTGTCCTCTCTCAGTATTACCAGGTTTCTGGTCCAACTGAAATGGTCAAAAAAATTTTTGCCAGTTGGTGAAACAGAAACACAGTTCCTCATTTATCTCATTTACATTTCACTTTCACCAATCATGTGGCATCTTTTGTGCTTTACATTTTCTAAATACAAACCATTTTTTTTCGTTGCCTATTCCACAGTCTTTAAAACATTCATAAATTATTCGTGCAATAATTTCTCCTGTGTGTGAAATAAAACTGATGGTCCTGTAATCCCTGCATCTCTTTAACAATGTTTTTTTGTTATTTTCAAGAAATAAATCAACCATTTCCGACTTCGTTGCATGGATATTCGATTCTTTGGTAAGTACATTCAGTGTGTGTATTCCATTCATCCCTAACTCTCAGAGGAGAGCAGTTGACGTTGATGCTGAAGTAAATACGTTACCTCTTAAATGTAGGAAGATCAGAGAGTTAATAGTAATACCCAAGCAACCCGCCAACATGAACAGAGAGGACGGGTATAGGCTTCCGGCGTCCTGGCTGCCAGCACTGACAACGCTACAGGAAGGCAGTGCGCGCAAAGCAATTCACACAGGCGCGCGGGAGACTACAGTGATCGTATGTACACATGTCACAGGCACGCCGGAAACGAGCAAACAGCGCTACATCGCAGCTACCGCCCGTTTCTAATTAGCTCATTTCCACCAATGACAAGAAATAATGGAAACACCAATCAGGCACATCTTTGTCCATCAATGACACGGAATAATATAAAGAATGGCTAACACCCCTCCTCCTATCTTCAAGTGTCCCATCAAATAACATATACAGCTTCCTCCGCTACTATACAAGGTCTACAGCCTCTCTCTTTCAGCAGTATAGCGCAGTACAAAGACCTGAGGAAGGCCGTATGCAACAGCGGCCGAAACGTCGAGCAGTTTTATATATTGACAACGCGGTCAACAACACAGAAGAATTTTATTAACTTGTTACCTGTTGTAAATAAGATTTACCCAAGTGAGAAACGAGGAAAAGATTTCTTAGACGTAACAGTCACTGCACCACCATCACAGAAAACAATGGCGAATAGATGTTGTGATGGAGTAACCATCAACTAAATACGCATTTCCTTAATAGTATCAAAACGCCATGTTATTGTCGTAGTCTTCAGTCCGAAGATTGTTTTGATACAGTTCTTCACAATAGCCTATCTTGCGCAAATCTGTTTCATTTCGAGATAAGTACTGCAACAAGCATCTATTTGCACCTGTTTACTGTATTCAAGCGTTGGTAGCCCTCTACAATTTGTGCCACATACACTTCGGTCGATTACGAAATTAATTGTTCCTTGATATGTGAAGGTGTGTCCTATTAAGCTATTCCTTTTTTTAGTCAGGTTGTGCAGTAAAGTTCTATTCTCCACGTCTAGATTCAGTACCTCTTCATTGGTTGTTTGATCTACAAATGCAATTTTCAGCATTTATCTTTAACATTCCTGTCTGTACTATATACCTTCCAGAATGAGAAAGGTACAGAGTGGTTATAATTAATGTGCAGCTACTCACTGAGGTCCAGTGTGAGTTGTAGTTATCGTATGGCAGCGAAACTTCGTAGATATTCTAATGCGTTAAAATGGAACCGATCTATGGTGGAAAAAATTAGCTGCAAATCCGGCATTGTGACTACAAGAAGCAGGTATGGAAATGCTTCTGTATGTAATGGATTAAGAATGGGACGTGGGCAGGAAAGGTCAAACTACTGACAAAGGCACAGTGTTGAGTTTATTCACCACCGCCCCCACAATTTGTTCAATATGAGCACCGAAGACTCGACGAGAAGCTGTACAGCGCCAGACTTGCACCTAGTGGCCAGAATTTGAACTAATTTTTTCCAGCGTAAATCGGTTCTGCATTAATGCAATAGCATTTCTACCAAATTTTGCTGCCATGTGATACTTTCAGCCCACACTAGACTTCCGTGAGTAGGTGCATTTTAATTATAACCATCCGGTATTATTGTTTAGGAAATACCTGATGAAATACACTTATGGACAGGCATTAGTTATATTTTTACTGTCAGAAAAGAATATACACGAATTTTTCGTCGGCGTGTCGACATCATTACCGTTTCCAGCATACTTAGAAAATAATGACAATAATTTCCTAAGGCTTCTAGAGAAAGTTGCCAAGCCTTAGAGATAAATTACATCTCGTGCAAGAAGATCTTCACAAAAGAAACGCTCAGTACCGCTGCTGGCAGATAGTGTATAACACTGACGCGCAAACGCACGCCAGTTTCCGTCAAATACATGGGTATACATGACAAAATGATGTGAGCACTTGAGGTATTTGGTGATCAGGTACTGGGTGACCAGGAGTAGCAACAGTTTACCTTCAGCATGTTGTGGCGTTTATCCACACGCTATTGTAGCGATGCATGCAGGTAGTGACAGGTGGTCGTCATTTGTGGACGGAGAGTGTGGGGAACCAATGCGAGTAGGCTAAGCTGAGCTTGAGCGAGGACAAATCGTAGAAAATTCTTTATCGGATTTGGCTCCAAGCTGCACAGTGTCAAGTATTTAAATATTTAATGATTACCTTGTTCAATCTGAAAACGCTGAAGACCTCATATTGACATCTATATAATTATGATATCAGTTATTAAGAACCGACCGGAAGAAAAGTTAGTTTAATGTTACGAATGTCGGTGAACACTGCCGACCTATCAGGAATGTGCATCAAGGCGCAAGCAGGCAGTAAACAGTAAGACACTGTCTAGCTATACCGTCTGTCATGTGGACACACATTAATCACGAGTGCTTCATTTTACTTAAGGAAATGATTTAAATTGCTGTTTCGACTAATAAAGTGGTAGTCTGAACAGAAAGCACATATATGTTACATAAAAATAGACAAATAGTAATAAGTTCCAAAGCTAATAAATTAATAGAGAAACACTTTAAACATCCAATTAATACTGAAGAGGAGATGCAGTTGTTTAAAAACATCAACAATAAGGTCAATGACGGCACGTCACTGGCACTGAAAGATGACAAATGTTCTATAGTAGTGATTACTGACAAACATGAACATGTAAATGATGACTTTTTTCATAATAATCACATACAGGACATTGCACTTGATCCCACACAGAAGTTCAACAGTAAGCTAAAGAAGCAGTTGGAAAAAGCATATTTTATTCACGAGGAAAGAATCTCAGTAGATTAACAATAATGAAGCCAACAACTCCAAAGTACAGGCACAATCAAAAATACATAAAAGGGTTGTCCCCATCATACTGATTATTAATACTATGACTCACTAGGCTACAAAGCTATTAAAAAGCTACATTCACTTTTTACAAAATTAATATAAATTTAAAATCTCTCCTTCAGTAAGTAGCAGCCACCAACAAATTCGAGGCATCAGAGAACTTCATATGCCTGTCAGTGCAAAGCTTATTTCCCTAGATACAGTAAATTTGCACTGCAGGATATTCATCAAACAATCCATAGATATATTTAATTACAATTTATTAAAATACCTGATAATAACAGCTGAAATGGTCGTACTAACAAAATTACAAATTATTGTTCTCTCGCACAGATTTTTTATGTTAAAAGGTAAAATGTCTGAATAGGATGTGGACCTAGCAAACGGTGAACCACTCATTGCTAAATTTTCATTAACAACCTTGAAAATAAACTTTTGAACAGTAATTACTTCATCACACTCAAAAACATGCACTCCTGAGGATATGTCACTCATTCAGGTTCTATAATGGGATTTAAGAAGATATATGAGCTTTGTTAAACAAAGTCCATAATTTACACAAAAATCTGCACACCACCACCGAACACTAGAAGGATAACAAAATAAATTGTTTACTCATGACAACTAATAAAAACCAGATCTTGAACATCAATGTACACAGAAAACCAACAAAGACAATGTTATTGATAAGTCTTCTGCATACATCAACTCACATAAAAAAGTTGCATTCAGAGAGTTTTCAAACACAGCTCAGAAATTCCCATTTAGTGCTGACGACTATGAGACAGAAATGAACATAATCAAATACATAGCTCGTAAAAATTGGTATCATGAACATGAAATAGATGCACTTCCACAACACATAATAAAAGGTGAAACCAAACAAACTGATACACCCATGACCCACAACAGTCCACAAACAAATATATAACTATACAATATCCAGGACTTATGTCAGACAAAATAGCCAAGCTCTTTAAAAAAGTACAGATATCAGGATCACTTTTGCCAACACAAACAACTTAAGGAAGAAACTGGTGCATGACATCTCACAACCTGGTGAAAAACTGAGCAAGTCAGGAATTTATGAAGTAACTTGTAGCCATAGCAACAAATAATACAGTGGCTAAACTGGCAGAAACTTTAATACCTTAGTTAAAGAACATGTTGATTGTTTCAGACTTAACAAAGCTAGCACGTCAGCTGCAGTGAAACATATAGACAAAACAAGACAAAGTGTTGCAAAGAACAATGATCTTAAAGTACTGCATACTTTACAGAGAAGTTGCAAAATGGACATCTTGAAATAACAGGAAATATGCATCCATGGCCAAAAGTGAAAGAAACGAGATCCTAAAAGAAATAATAGAGTTCAACAACAATAATATAACTGCAATTTAAAAAAACTTGTTAAAAGAATAACAACGTTCACAATAATTTAAAGACCTTGAACAGGCTCAATTCATTAATAACAAACTCTAACAATTTTTCCATTAAGAACAGGGCTTTAAACCAAATACAAGTAAGAAATTACGCCAACTAGGCGAGGTTGTGAGTGGGTTCAACAGACTGAATTTTGTCAGTAAAATGAATTACAAATGACTGCCACTAAATCTACTAACCATTCTCAAGTATACACAACACGTGAAACAAGTGGATAACCCTTTGCAAAATATAGAAAGGATAACAAGTCACGCAACTGGTTGTGGCTGATGGAAAGCCCTTAACAACGCATAAGCCTTAATAAAATCCACAGTCCCAAAAAATACAAGCAAAGCTGGGAAGGCATATGTGACTCCCAAGAAGCATATACCAGCAAAAACATTGACAGTGGCACATAACTAAATGTACAATTACCCAAAATACAAGATAAGTTAGGAGAATATGCAATTTAAATATGGCTCCCAACTGGTACACACCGATAGAGACATTGACAATGACCCTTAAATAAATATTCACTCCCCAAAAATACAAGATAAGCAGGCAAACACAGCTGGCAGCTATCGCAGCCAACAGCCGACAAGCAAGCAAACTTCACAATGAGTGAAGTTAGCTAATGACTGCGGATAAAAGGAAAGACTCAATAGTTCACAAGTAAAAGGCCTTAAAAGTTAACGTGCTCCAGAAGTATCATTAACGGTGTAAGATTTAAACGAGTAGTTAAAAGGCATATATAGCGAGAAGGAACGACGGCTTGCAGGACACGCTTTAAACCTCATGAGCTTACTGAATTCACCAAATAGCGTAGATTAATAGCTCCTGATTAACTATCGTCGCTCCTCCGTGGCGTTTATCAAACTATCAACTTTACTTAAGTCAACACGATGCGTCTGGCAGAGGCACCAGATTGCGGGCGAACACAGACATTGTGTGACGATGGAAGTGCCGCTGCAGCAAAAAGAAAACATGTCTTTGCTCCAGGCCTAAAGAACAGGAACGTTTCGGCCACTGCCAAAACTACCCTGCCACACACACCAGAAGGGAACAGTATTCTGCCCAAATAAGGGGACAGACGAGAATTCTTATGATGTAGGAAATATTAACTTACAGCAGAAGCGACTAAACATTCAAGTTACTCATACAAGCTTAACACTCCTCAAAATTACCTGTAAATTATGAGCGAAAATTCAGCACCTGCTACTGCAATGACCAGAGCATACTCACCTATAAGGGTGCCTTGTCTCTGGTGCCCATCGGGACTATCAACAGATGGGGTGTCACTAGGCATGGCCTACACCTAAACAGGACTGGGAAGGGAAGATTGGTACAGCTGAGTAATGAAAGTATAGGGGTGGATCTCGAGCCACACGTGGTGAAATACCTGTTGTCATAGGTCGGAAAAGTAGGTCTTTTTTAGGATAAATCCAGACAACAGGTTACCCTGCCCAAAGAGTATCTCCAGCAGTTTAAAAAATACTCAAACAATCACTCACAAGACAGATATTAACACTTCAAATATCACATATACCAGATGTCACAAAGTAAAACAAATAACTGGAAAGAATAACATAGGGCATTTCACAGACTTAACAATCCTCCATCAAAACATGCAATCAATAAAAAATAAAATACAACTATTAGAAGTTGAGCTCCAACTGAACTGCACAGTAGTCTGTATTACTGAGAACTGGTGTAGAGACACAGAAATCCAACATGCAGTACTATTATTGTATGGAAAGGCAAACTCTTACTGCCGAACTACTTCCAGGGGTGGAGGATCATGCATTTATGTCAGAAAAGGAACACAGTTCAAATCAAGACATGACCTCAGTATAGTAAGTGAAGACAAACACTTTGGAATATCAGCTATTGAATTAACAGGGCTTGATATCACCAAGAAATTAATCATTTTGTGTGTATAGATCTCCCAGTGGTAATGTGAACACTTTTTTCAATAAATTAACAGAAGTTCTAAAGTATAAAGTCTCAAGTACAAAGGTCAACATAATTCTGTGTGAGGACATTAACATCAATACTAATATCATAAATGAATCCAGCAGCACCTTCATAAGCATCCTTCAAAGTTTTGGATGACCCTATTGGTCAATAGTGCAACAAGGGTTACTACAATGACTGCACTAGTAATTGACTATGTGGCCACAAATATGCACAGGGAAAAATGTGATGTAGCTGTAAAAGATCTCGGATTATCAGACCATCGCTGTCAAATAACAACAGTAAAATCCGGCATTGAATCATCCCCTAAACTGCAAGCCTGCAAACGACATCTATCAGCAATCAAAATAAAAGATCTTTCAAAAAAGCTAGAAAAACAAAGCTGGGATGAAGTGTATAAGGAAACCAATGTGAATATGAAACTCTCTAAATTCTCCACATTGTTTAAATTGAACTTTGAAAAGACATTTCCAAAAGTATTCATGTCTGTCTAAAAAACTCACAAAAACAGATGGATAACAACAGGTATTAAGAAGTCCTCCCAAACACTTAAACACCTCAGTTCCATGAAAAAGATTCACAATGATCCAGAATTCTTAGATTTCTATCAGAGATTCAAAAAGATCTATAGGAAGGTGCTGATTGCTGCAAAAAAGTCATTTAATGACAGAATAGTATATAATGCAGAGAATAAAAGCACATCAGTCTGGGATGTTATAAAAAGGAAACAGGAAGAGGCAAACAAATACAGAATAACATACTGCTAAGGGAGGGGGATAAGGTAATAAATGACCCACAACACTTAGCAAACTATGAAACGAGCATTTTTCACGTATTGCAGAGAAGTTACAGCAAAAATTCCCCAAAATAAATATAACTCCTGTAAGTAATGTTGCACTAAATACAGTGATGTTACTTCCAACCACAGAGAATGAAGTCAACAAAACTGTTCAACAACTAAAAAATAAAAAGTCAGTAGGCTTAGATGAAGTACCAATGTGTGTACTGAAACAATGCATAGGGATTATACAGGGCCCCTTAAAAAAATATAATAAATGAATCCTTCACATCTGGGACTTTTCCAGAGCAGTTAAAAGAGGCAAGAGTTGTACCTTTGCTTATGAAAGGTAATGCAGAAGACATAGAAAATTACTGGACAATTTCCCTGCTGTCAGCATTCTCCAAAATAGCAGAAGCAACTATGCAAGACAGATTAATGAATTATCTGAATAAATACAATCTTTTAAATGAATCTCAGTTTGGTTTCCAAAGCGACAAAAATACAGAGTCAGCCATAGTAGACTTCACAAAAGTTGTACTTGATGCTCTTGATAAACATGAGTGTATCACAAGCATGTTTTTGGATCTTTCTAAGGCATTTGATACCGTCGACCACAAGATTCTATTAAATAAATTAGAGGCATTAGGAATAAGAGGGGCAGCTAGTGACTGGTTTCGATCATATCCAACAGTTAGCGTAGAGATAATACATTGTGTAGATAGAGTAGAAATAACACATACTTCAAATAGATCTAAACATTTAGTAAATCACTTATCACAATCAAAATACAATAACATAGGGGTTCCACAAGGTAGCATATTAGGACCAATACTGTTCCTGATATACATCAATGACTTTTCCGGTAGTGTTACTCATGTTGAAAAAATTCTCTTCACTGATGACAGCAATATTATAGTCACTGAGAAAATATGAGAACTCCTTGCTCAGAAAGCAAATGAAACTCTCAAGGAAGATTATGAATGGTCAATAAGCAATAAAGTGACATTGAACATTAGGAAAACTAATGCCATGAATTTCAGTTTGAAGAGGAAAAATTGACGATATTAAATTAAATGTAGATGGCACATCTATAGACTATGTAACAAATGCAAAATTTCTAGGAATGAATATTGATTCTCAGTTGAAGTGGTGTGAACACACAAAGGTACTAGCAAACAGAATATCATCAGCATGTTATGCCCTTAGAATCCTGTCATCAGCGTGTAACATGCAGTGTCCTTTAGTTACATATTATTCATATGTACACTCAGTTCTTAGCTATGGCATTCTTTTTTGGGGAATAAACGCACAAAATATGAACACAATTTTCAAACTCCAGAAAAGAACTATAAGAATAATAACCAAAACTAGTAGTCGAGCTCATTGTAAAGATCTGTTCAAAGCACTAAGGATTTTAACTGCTCCATGTGAATACATTTACCAGTTAGTTGAACACATCAAAAATAACATTGGTAATTACTGCACAAACAGCTCTGTCCATGACCATGCAACAAGAGATAGACTCAACTTACATTTACCATGAAAGAAAACATAAAACTCAAAACAGCATTTTCTACCAGGGAATAAAACTGTACAATAAATTATCAAAAGAGATTAAGGAAATTGCAAAAATACACTTATTTAAAAAGGCAGCTAAAAAGTACCTGTTATGCAATACATTTTGTACATTGAAGATTACTTAGATAAAACAGAGTAGGAGTTTGATAAAAAAAACTGCTATATAAATAAATGATAGTAATGATTATAAAATATCCAACATTCCACGTAACACCTTCACTTTATGTCTTTTTCCCCCTTCTTCTTTCCTTTCT
The DNA here is from genome assembly GCF_021461395.2 of Schistocerca americana. NCBI lineage: Eukaryota > Metazoa > Arthropoda > Insecta > Orthoptera > Acrididae > Schistocerca > Schistocerca americana. Next base: position 425,874,410 of record NC_060122.1, read on the forward strand.
AGTAATACTTACCCCCAAGCTATGCATAGTACAATACAAACACCTCTTCCTCTTTCTGAGCTCAACATCTCGCTCATTATGGAGGGATACTGACTCAGTTTTTCAGGATAGCAAATGGGAAGTGGCGGTACAGAAAATGGCCCATAGATCACCTGTGTGTGTGTGTGTGTGTGTGTGTGTTTTTGTGTGTGTGTGGTGAGTGAAGTGTTATGAAACAATGTGTGCATAGTGTGGGTAGTGACTGATAGTGAGATACGAGTGAACAGTGTGGCATTACATTATTTAATAAGTTATTTGTAAGAAAATTATTGTATAATAGGAGTAAATCTAATGATAGTCTCTAACTAGAATTCTGTAAATATATGTGTGTGTGAATTAGCTTATTTTAAATTGATTTAAACTTGTAAATACTTTGAGATGTCCTATATCCTTGTAAAAAGAGATCTTTGGTTGAATAAAGCTACTACTACTACTACTACAGATTATTTTACAAATTTAATTTCATCATTTTATAACAGAGAAAACTCGTACAATTGCACGGAATGTGGCCTGAAACAACAAATTACAATCAGTTACACTGACCGATGATCATGAACACAGTCATTCCGAGGCACGAGTATATAACAGGTCCAATTCTACATTAATACATTCGTGGCCTTACAATAACAAATACCAAAAAAACACTTAAGTCCATTCAGGCATGAAGGAGCCGTGACTTTCCAGGATTCCAAGTAGGCAGTCAATGAGCTTAGCCGTATATTTGAGGCGAAGATACTACTGAGGGAGATCGAGCCCATCACTCCAATGATCTTGATTGTACTGTTTTGAACTAAGTGCCCCTATTATGTGCTAATCTTAAAATTAAGCAGAAACAAGATCCGTTATGGGAACTGATTAGGAGGCAATTGTCTGGAAAAGAGATGCCGAGGCTTTCATTGAAGAATGTTGTACTGTGTAAACAAGTGGGCGAACCTGGGGAATTCAGGATTTGCTTGCCTCCTAAGTTGGTTCCCGCCACCTTTCATTTGTTCCACAGTTCGTTGGTGGGTGGGTATTTAGGCCTGTACCAGATCTTGGTGATGATACAAGCTCACCTAACCTGACTGTCACCGTTCAGGGGTATCCGGCGTTTGGTTGGTGAGTACGGCTCTTGTAGAAGGGGGAAACCCAATAAGGCCAGCCTAGTGGGTTATTGCAGTCCAACCGCGAACAGTACCCTATAGAGAAAATATTTATTGATTTTGTGGGACCCCTTCCCCGTACTAAGAAAGGAAATCGTTATATCATTGTGGTCGCTGACATGTTCTCGTGATTTGTTTGGCTCTTTCCTAACCCAGGGGTCACTGCCGCTATTACTGCCGGACACGTGGCCATCATCTCCTCATGGCATGGCTCTTCCAAATCTCTGGTGAGCGATAACGCTCCGGCGCTTGTATCTCAGCAATTTAAACAGTTCTGTTTCTGCAATGCCATTAAGCACAGCACTACCACGTCACACTATCCTCAGGCGTCCTTCGCCGAGAGCGTTACCCTTAATCTTAAGTTGACCCTTATTATACTCCATAATAAGTCTCCGAGTAAATGGACATACTACGAGGGTAATCCCAAAAGTAAGGTCTCCTTTTTTTCTTATAAGTACATGGACCTTTTTATTTCTACAATGGTTTACATCAGTTTACAGCTTGAACATTTAGCTATTTTTCGACATAATCATCATTTCTGTCCATGCATTTTTGTAGACGCTGTGGCAGTTTTTGTATGCTCATGTCATACCAGCTCGCCGCCATGCTGTTCAGAAAGTTATGAACCTCTTCATTTTCCTCGTCGTCGGAGCTGAATCGCTTTCCGGCCGAATGTTCTTTTAACCTAGGGAACAGGCAACAGTTACTGGGCACCAAGTCAGGACTATAGGGTGGGTGGGTGACTATGTTTAACTGAAACTGTTGCAGGAGAGCAACGGTTTGCTGAGCGATGTGTGGACGAGCGTTGTCATGGGGAATGTGTACGCCCTTGCTCAACATTCCTCTTCTCCGGTTCTGAATTGCCCGTTTTAGTTTTTTCAGAGTCTCACCGTACCTGTCAGCGTTAATTGTGGTCCCAGTGGACATAAAGTCGACCAATAATACCCCTTTACGATCGCAGAAAACGGTTGTCATGACTTTATCGGCAGACTATGTTTGTTTGAATTTCCGTGGCTTTGGCGAAGAAGGATGCCGCCACAGGCCTGAATGTTGCTTGGTCTTAGGTGTAAAGTGGTATGCCCAGGTTTCGTCACCCGTGACAATTGAGTCCAGAAAGTTGTCCTGTTCGGCTGCAAGGCGGTGAAGAAATGCGCGGGAAGCATCAGAAACCGTATGTGGTCCTCAGTCAGCATGCGTGGCACCCATCTTGCGCACACCTTCCGGTAATTCAATGTTTCCGTTAAAATTCTTTGAGCGGTGCTTCGGGAAACCTCAGGAACCAACGTGCAGAGGTCATCCAGGGTGATCCGCCGATCCTTACGCATGCTTTCCTCATCGTTCAACACTGTCTCCTCAGAAATAGACGGTCTCCCGCTCCTTTGTTCGTCGTGAATTTCGGTCCGACCAGCTGCAAACTCTCTACACCGCTTACTAACATTTTTGACATCCATGCACGACTCACCATACACTTCTGACAATTGGCGATGGATTTCAATCGGCGCAGTGCCCTTTGCGTTCAAAAACCGAATAACTGCGCGCAATTCGCACTTGGCGGTAACATCGAACGGGATCTCCATTCTCAACGGCTGCCAAGCCAAGACAGCGCCTCAGCGCGGCGTGCGCATGTTTGCGCACAGCGCGTGAAGCACTCTTCATAACAGTGTGACCAACTGCCACACAACCAGAGTTCTGTACTTAAAAAAAAATAGGAGACTTACATTTGGGATTACCCTCGTATTCTGGAAGCGTGTGTGAGGTCGTTTGCTTTCACACGCTATGGATAAAACTAGATGACATACTCTTTCACTATGTTGCGAAGTTCCTTTTTGTGATCTATTTCTGCAGTGCGGTTCATTTTTGTCTACCCATTGATGTTACTCCTCGTAGTGTCTTTACAAGTCGCATAAATTCTCTTGATGTTCAATATCCTGTCTCCACAACCTAATCAATGAGTGCTGCTATGGGCACGAGGTTGACATCGGAATTTAACAGAATTATTTGTTAGTCTGCCCAACGATCACAGCATAATCTGCGCAAAATCCCAATGTCTTGTTCGAATGCGTTAGGAAAAGCATCTGACATCGCTAATACCAAGGGCTTTTAATTAATTAATTACTGGAAATGGAAATACGAAAAACATTTCTCTGATGACTTTTTTGTCTCGTACACAAATATAGACAAAATAACACACAAACGTAAATCAGTTCGGTTATAAATTGCAGTACCCTTTCTGGGCTGACAATGTACGTATACATAAATAATACGGTGCATTCTTTTTCTTTAGTTATGCTCATCGGCATTATCAGAAAAAAAGCTTTTCACAGAAAATCGATTGGCTTCTTACTACACAAGAGCGAGAGGATACCGCTCTTACGTGCATTTTCTGTCCTTACTGTTCCACCAAAAGAAAACTGGTGCGTGATGGAGAGAGGAATCGTACGTAAATAAAGTTTGCAATACTTGTTAACTCAGGAAACAGATGGCAACTAGGCATCTGAATAAAACTCTTTCTGCCTTCTATATGGTGTGTGATAACGTCTGACGGCCTGTACAGTTGCACACCTGCGTGGCATGGACGGTATGTGGTTATCAATCAGCTCTTGAGGGATATTTGCCCATTCTTCCATGAGTGCAATATCCAGCTCTACAACCGTTGTGGGATGTGCTAATCTGGCTACAATGCGTCTGCCAAGTGCATCTCAGACATGCTCAATCGGGCTTAAGTCCGATCAACAAGCTGGCCACTCCATTTGTTCGATTCCCTCAGCTTCAAGCATGTTGTTCACCAGTGGAGCTCTATGGGGACGAGCGTTATCGTCCACCAGAAGGAACCCATCTTGTATGGCACCAACGTAGGGCACAAAAAAAAAGTCGAAGGATCTCGTCACTACACCACTGAGCAGTCAAAGCGCCATTCTGAACGGCGTTGAGGTCTGCCAATACTGACTCCTGCCCACACAATTCGCCCACCGCCATGATATGGTGATGTTTCCTGCACATAAACAGGATTATTCTGAGTTCCACGTTCTCTCCAGGTGAGGAAACGACGATTGTCCGGCTGAACACAAAATCTTGACTCATCTGTGAACAGCGCCGACGCCATTCGTTACGACTCCATTCCTGATGATCCTCCGCCCAGTTTCTGCAGGCTAAACGGTGTCGTGGTTTTAATGGAACACACACCATAGGCTTCCATGCATAGAGGCCACATTCCCGAAGGCTACTTCGGAATGTTTTTGTTAATATTGCGAGTCCTGTTGCTGCCTGGAGGGCGCGTTGCAGCTGAGTTGCATTCAGCCTCCTGTCTCGACGGGCTGTTAACCGGAGATAACGGTCAACTCTTGCTGATGTTACCCGCGGACGACTTTGGCCTTGATTTCTTTTAACAGTTCCTGTTGTCTAAAATCACTTCTAGGTCCTGGAAATTACACTTTGGGACACTCCATTAGCTGCACCTTCCTCTGTGTCTGTCCCGCTTCCAACCTTCGTATGGTTCTCCATGCCGTAGCTTCGGGTAAGTCACGTTGTTGTTGCGTTGCACTAGCTGCTCACTACACTATGTGAACCCAACTGCTTGTGTAATTCGTTTGGTAGAGTAAACACAAGTCATCACCAAACCTTCTGCAGCAACTTTCCGTTATTACCATTACCTCGGTGACCGTAATGTTGCTGTCTCCACTCCGTAGAACCGACAAAAAGACACAGAACCATTTTAGTTCATTCTGACGATGACAATACCTCAGAATATAGATATTTCAACGGGATCCTCTGATTGTTTTGACCTGTGTGATTTATGTGAAAGATAGCATCATAATATAGCGCGCTGCAAAGTTTCACACAGTAAATGATCCTTTCATCTACCTGCTTTCTAACGTCAGAAATTGAAGTAGTCTGTTGTTTTGCGTGAAATATCACGATAATGCAGTTAATATTTAAAAATTGCAGTGATTTTTTGTCAGTGTGAGTGTATGTGTTTTAAGTACAATGTACAGTGTGGTCGCATGCTTCAACCACAAATTTGTTTGTAAATTAGTGTCTTAACGAAACGAACTGGGACTGAGGTGTACTTTTCAAATGACCAGTCACTATTAGTCTAGCACTCCAACCGTTTGACCCCTTCATTTCTAGTAAATTATTACCTCATTTTATTCAACAGAAAATGTTACGTATTTTAGCAGCGAATTTAGTCAAAGAAGCAATGCTCTACGGTCTGTTGCTGTTGTGCTCAATTCGAAGACTGCAGCCGTCTGTGCCAGTCTGACCTGCTCAACACACATGTAATTACAGTTTTACAGTCAAGGTTCAAATGGTTCTAAGAACTATGGGACTTAACATCTGAGGTCATCAGTCACATATACTTAGAACTACTTAAACCTAAGGACATCTCACACATCCATGCCCGAGGCAGGATTCGAACCTGCGACCGTAACAGTCGCGTGGTTCCGGACTGCAGTGCCTAGAACCGCTCGGCCACCGCGGCCGGCTACAGTCCAGGGGTAGCTTGTGTTTTGATATCCCTTTGTTTAGAAACTCAAGGAAATTTCGCAATGGTATTGTTTCTTTATGTTCACATTTCCAAAAAAATATGTTAAACTAGCCTAACCCCATGGCTTCGCTCTCTAATGCATTCAACACATATATTTCGCACATCTCCTCCTTCCTCTCTGCATTCACCTCTTCTCCATCTCTCTGTCCACCTCATCCTCCCACCACTGTCCATCCATCTCCTCCACCCACTCTCTCTGCTTCCTCATCTCTTACTCCCACCTCCCTTTGTCCACGTCCTCTGCCCCCTACCACCAACCTTATCTTCCTCTCCTCTCTCTCCGTCCCTATCCTCCTCCCCCCTGTCTGTCCATCGCCTCCTCCCCCTCCTCTTCCAACAGCCTGCTAACACTCTGCACATTCCACCTGCCTCCTGCATCTCACCCTCTTTCCCATCTCTCTCTCTGTCCAGCTCCTACTTCCCCTCTCTCTCTGACAACTCCTCCCCCCTCTCTCTCTCTGTATGTCACTGCCTTGCCTCTCTATCCATCTCCTCCTTCCCACTCTTTCCATCCATCCATCCTCCCTCTCTCTGTCCCTCTCCAGTCCCTCTGTCCCACACATATTCTCCTTCTCTTTCTGCTCCCCTCCTCCTCCCCCATTATCTGTCCATCTCATCCTCCTCCCTCTCTCATTATCTATCTCCTCCCATCCCCTCTCCCTTGTGAATCATGCCCATCCGCATGTGTAGAATGCAAGGCATGCTTATACTACACTCCCAACATGCATTTCGCACAGGGCAGTCTACAAGTCAGGGTAGAAAAACTCTGCCTGTATCGCCATTCTCAAGGAAGTTAGAAGCTTCTAATCCCACCATGCTGATTCTTATACAGCAAGCAGTATGTGTACCATATTTGGTTGGGGTGTTTTAGGAGAAATTGCTGGAGACACACACACACACACACACACACACCTATACATAACATACATGAGAATTGATCGCAAATAAAGCTTAAGTGTCAGTGAATATGGGCAAAGGCTGCACTATCTGCGGAAGGTGAATTTACCGTTCTTGTGCTGTATGAATGCGTTAACCAGACAGCTCAGCCGTCCTTTTTTTAGTAATAATGACACGTGTTTTTAAAATTACAAGTCATAGAGTGTTGATTTCATGAGGAATAGAGTCAAGAATTATCTAGAAACGTCCACATGCCACGTAATAAACCAAAGATAAGGGAACTGTCAAGGAGGTAACGAGGGCAACCAAAGGATCATATGTTTCTCAAATACGTCAAATTATCGACACTAAAACAAAAGTTGTATCAGGTTGTACTACGAAATGTGTAATACTCGTAAGTCTGTCTGTGGCTGCATGAGTAGGCAGTTAAATGAAAATGTGGATGACAAGGAATATGCAGGAAACACTAGATCGAGTAGTATCAGAGCTTAAGAAGCACAGGCACATAATCCGAAACAAAATAACCACGTCAGGTAATAAAGATGTCGACGTGTAAAAACAAAACACTCGCCATGTACTATCAAGTCAGCCTTAAGTTTTACGTCTGTGCGCCTTGCGGCTAGTCGCCATGTGACGGTGTTTTCCCCGTACTAAACTAAGAGGCAGGCGTGTAGCTTGCATACCTTTTGCTCATCATATGCGTGAGAGTGATTCCATTCTCAGCTCTGTTCACACTGGTCGCCTTCCGTGTGGAACAAGCTACAGCTGGAGGGCGACTAGCCGCAAGGCACGCAAGAGTAAACGCACATTAAGGAGGAAAGTACTCGCTACATTAACACTATAATGCTAACAAATGTAGTGTAGCAGCTACGTTGATCACACATTGAAGAATAAAAGTAAGCGATTGGTTAGGTCAAGAAAATGTCGACTAACATAATCATACAGGACTTGTGAAAACCGGAAAGACACTAAAAAATGGTTCAAATGGCTCTGAGCACTATGCGGCTTAACTTCTGAGGTCATCAGTCGCCTAGAACTTAGAACTAATTAAACATAACTAACCTAAGGACATCACGCACAACCATGCCCGAGGCAGGATTCGAACCTGCGACCGTAGCGGTCGCTCGATTCCAGACTGCAGCGCCTAGAACCGCACGGCCACTCCGGCCGGCCAAAGACACTAAAATAAAACATCTATGATATACAATGAATAGTAAAACCACGCGGTTGTAATGTAGTCTAGAAAGATGATTTAATAATCAGGTAAGAAATATGCGTGAAAAACGTACATGTACATTTAGAAGACGAGTAAAATAGTATTAAACAAAATGGTTCAAATGGCTCTGAGCACTATGGGACTTAAAATCTGTGGTCATCAGTCCCCTAGAACTTAGAACTACTTAAATCCAACTAACCTAAGGACATCACACAACACCCAGCCATCACGAGGCAGAGAAAATCCCTGACCCCGCCGGGAATCGAACCCGTGAACCCGGGCGTGGGAAGCGAGAACGCTACCGCACGACCAGGAGATGCGGGCAGTAAAATAGTATCATCTGGAGTAACACGCCGAGTGTAGTAAGCGAAATAGCTAGCGAAAAATATTACAGTTACAACCTATAATTATTCATCGCTTGTAAAGTTATTTTCCTTTTTTTCGTTCCACATGAATGTATTGCGTAACGTTATTGTTAAGTCATAACAAGGATACTATATTAATACTAATATTGGGCTAAAATCAGACGCAGACTGGATCCCAGTGTAATTATAAATGAATTAAACGATCATAAATTTAAAACCCTCTGATATACATTAGTCTGCAACCATAACTGGGAACCCAAGTCCCTGTGCCCTTGCTGGTTTCTGTCAGTGCGTTAAGCATTTATTCACATCGGTTGGTTCTAAACCAAGACCGTTACTGGTGTTTCGTTCAGCCTATTTTTTTTTTCTTTTAATATTGGTCTACATAAAGTGCAGACGCTTCGGTTCCCGATTACGGCTCCAGAGTAATGTACAACATATTTGAGGGTTTTAAGTTTCTGATCGCTCTCACAAGCATCTCAGTAATTCTGAGGGAATGCCGTCCACTGGAGGGGCCTTGTTTCGATTTAGGTTTTTCAGCGTGAGAGATACATTGGAAAAATGTAGACTCAGTTTGGAGCGAGTGCTCCCGGAAATTCTTTTGTACACGGGCTATGCGCAATGCACAACTTCTCTCTTGTGGCCCCTCCCTTGACTTTGCTGAGCAACACTGCGGCACTCTGACACTGACTAAATGAGCTCGCAAGGGAATCGCCCAGCTCTACTGTCTATTTGTCTATCTCTTCCGCTAATATAAAATGGTATGGGTCACAGACAGTGAACTATACACCAGAATTTGGCAGGCGAGGATGTTGTAAGCGACTTCTTCTGTGAATTAACTACATTTCTTTAAGATTCTTGAAATAAATCACTGCCGCATCTCTTTTCCTGTCTTACTTTAACCGGTCGTATATTGCAGGATTTTTACTTATATAATTACCGGTTTCAAGTTTAAATCCGATGCTACGAGGCCTCTTATGTTGCTTGATCTGGCAATAGTATAAGGAAAAGCCTACACTCGACGATCGGTTACATAAAAGAAGAAATGAGAATTGTGAAATCAGTCACAGAATTCTCCAGTACGACGATTATGTCGTACACTGAAGCGCCAAAGAAACTCGTATAGGCATACGTATTCAAATACAGATATATTGAACGGACAGAATATGCCGCTACGGTCGGCAACACCTATATATACAAGTGTCGGTCGCAGTTGTCTGATCGGTTACTGCTGCTACAATTATGGGTTTCAAGATTTGAGTGAGTTTGAACGTGGTGTTATAGTCGGCGCTCGAGCGATGGGACACGGCATCTCCGAGGTAGCGATGAAGTGGGGATTTTTCCGTACGAACATATCAGGAGTGCACCGTGAATATCAGGAATCCAGTAAAATATCAAATCTGCGACATCGCTGCGACCGGAAAAAGACCCTGCAAGAACGGGACCAACGACGACTGAACAGAATCGTCCAAAGTTACAAAAGCGCAATCATTCCGCAAATTCCTACAGATTTCAATACTGGGACATCAACAAGTGTCAGCGTGCGAACCATTCAACGAAACGCCATCGATATGGGCTTTCGAAGCTACTCGTGCACCTAAGACTTGCGTCGCCTCGGACCGTCAACACCGGGATTGGTCTTCTGCACGTCTTGCAGATTTAATACGATAACAAGACGTGCAAAAGACATATAAACAAATAACACCACATAGATCGACAAATCGATAGTCAAATCGAAACCAGCTGTATTTCGACCTCCATCTTGTCCACTGCACTACAGAACTGTTTGTGATCGTGTTTCCAAGTTACTGCTATGTTAGTGACAATTTGTGAACACTGCCCAATAGAGCCACGGAAATGGAAACACCGCAACGCATCATAACGAGACTGCCACGCCAGAAGTACAAAGTGAGCGACCGTTACAAAACATTTTCGTGCAAACATCAGTCCAGCTTCCAAAGTGACATCGCCTCTTACCAAGCTTCCTCTTCTTCCACGGGTTGATCACAGCATTTTCGAAAAGACTATGTAACGTCAGTATGATCTTTTTGTAAAATTGTTTTTGTAGTGCCATTTAGCCTGACGATGAGGTTTAGCCCTCGAAACATGTCGCTAAATAAATAAGTAATATAATAGTTAACAAAGTTTGTGACTGGTAGCGGTAATTTAAAAAAAAAAAAACTTTACATACAAAAATACGTATTTAAGACGTAAAGAGTACAAGCAAAAACTGAAAACCGAGTAGATAAATACAGTTTTAGAGCAAACTGATGTGGTGCTTGGATGTAAATCTTTTTGAGAGAGAGGTGATCAATAATAAACTGTGATGAGGCAACCTTTACCCGAATAAACTTACAAACGAAGTGATCCGTTTTGTCACATGGTAAGATTATTGTACGAGGATAGGTCAATTATTATCCGAAAAGTAGTTATAAAATTTTATTGTAACCAAATAAATAACTTACAAGAACATCATTTTTCGACATAGTCTCCTTGCGTTTCAACGCACTTGGTTCATTGTTGTCAAAGCTTCCTGAAGGCTTCATAAAAGAAGGATCTCTGTTGAGCTGCGAGCCAGGAATGCACCGCTTCTTTCACTGCTTCATCCGTGGCAAATCGACGGCCCCTTAATGCCTGTTTGAGTGGACCAAACAAGTGACAGTCAGAAGGGGCAAGATCGAGACTATATGGAGAATGATCCAGTACTTCAGATTTGAGTTTCTGGAGCGTTTCAGCAATGTGGGCAGCAGTATGGGGACGGGCGTAAGCATCAGTTTTCCTGCGGACGGTTGGGTCTTGAACTTTTTCTTGCACGGCGAATTTGAATGTTTCCATTCCATACTCTGCAGTTTACTCTCCGGCTCATAATAATGGATCCATGTTTCGTTACCAGTAATGATTGTGCCCAAGAAGTTGTCCCCTTCGTTATCATAGTGATCCAAATTTTTTTTGCGGGTCTCCAAGCGCGTTTGTTTATGCAACTGTGTGAGTTGTTTTGGGACCCATCTTGCACAAACTTTATGAAACCCAAGTCTGTTGTGTCTCATTTCGTAGGCAGAATCGTGACTAGTTTGCAGACGATGTGCCACTTCGCCAATAGTTAATCGTCTGTCTAAGAGAATCATTTCACGTGAACGCTCAATAGTTTCTTCATTTGCGGCGGTAAACGGTCGTCCAGCTACTTCATCGTGCGTGACTCTTGTGCGATCATTTCGGAATTTTTCAATCCATTCGTAGACACTCCGTTGTGGCAAAACACTGTTCCCGTACTGTATCAAAAGTCTTTCGGCTCCGGATTCGCCTTCCGACCACAGAAAACGGACAATTGAACCTTGCTCTTCTTTGGTGCAAACAGACAGCGGAGCAGCCATGATTAACAGCACGGCAGCGATAACGAAGCTAACCTATCAGCGACCGCTACGGTCGCAAGTTCGAATCCTGCCTCTGGCATGGATGTGTGTGATGTCCTTAGGTTAGTTAGGTTTAAGTAGTTCTAAGTTCTAGGTGACTGATGACCTCAGCAGTTAAGTCCCATAGTGCTCAGAGCCGTTTGAACCATTTAACCTAGCAGCTTGAAAATTGCAAAGATATAACAACAAATAAACCAAGTATGTGTCACCAACGTAAAAGGACAGAACTACCAAAATAAATAAAAATATAGCTAAATTGCGGATAATAATTGACTTACCATCGTAGTACAATAATTGCTAAAAATGTATCGTAGCTGGGAAATTATAACCGAAATCTAAAAAAAAAAAAAAAAGAAAAAAAGCAGAAGAGCTGCCTTTTGATGTGTCAGAGACAGATTATCTTACCTACTTAATATTAATTGACACTGATCACAAAAAGAAAATCAACCGTGCTCGGTTACAGTATCAGTAATACGGATCTATATTCGACAGCACAGCGCTAATAGATTGTAACAGCTGAAGGCACATGCACAATTATCGAGTGTAAACGCAGTTGTTCAGAAACCACCGTCTTTTCTGAGAAACAGTAGATATCGGAGAAAATAGGAACCAAAGATCAAAATGGTTCAAACGGCTCTGAGCACTATGGGACTCAACTTCTAAGGTCATCAGTCCCCTAGAACTTAGAACTACTTAAACCTAACTAACCTAAGGACAGCACACACATCCATGCCCGAGGCAGGATTCGAACCTGCGACCGTAGCGATCGCGCGGATCCAGACTGTAGCGCCTAGAACCGCTCGGCCAGCCCGGCCGGCGAACCAAAGATCTTTCGGAAGGTTATTGATCTCTGTTTATTACGCCTGCTCAAAGGAATAGGTTGCTGCCAGAATGAATTTTCACTCTGCAGCGGAGTGTGTATGATTTGAATCTTCCCGGAAGAGTAAAGCTGTCGTCTGGACCGGGCCTCGAAAATGGCACCTTACCATCTCGTGAGCAAGTGCTCTACTGACTGAGCTATCCAAACACGACATACGTATCCTTCCTCCACAGTTTTCCTTCCGCCAGTACCTCATCCTCTACCTTACAAGCTTCACAGGAGTTCTCCCGCAGACCTTGCGAGTCGTGAGTCGTGCTTGGATAGCTCAGTCTGTAAAACACTTGTCCGCGAAAGGCTAAGGTGCCAACTTCGAGTCCCAGTGCAGCACACAGTTTTAATCTGCCAGGAGGTTTCTAGCACGATGCTTAGTGAATCGGGCTATTAAAGCCACTGAACGAATGTCCAGACACTTTGCTAGAAACTTTCACAGTTAGCGCATGTGATGCATAACTTTCACATGCCATTAATTTTAAGTGAAGTTGCCTGATAGCGTCAATAGCGCCTACTGCCAATTTTTCATATGCGATTTCCCAAAAAGTCATACAGTATTTGCACCGCAATGCACAGTGGTGTGAAGATGTACCAGGCAGAGACATATCAACTAGGCTGGCTGAACATGAACGCAGCTGGAGGTTGCAGAATTCAGACTCTGCATTTGCTGAGCGTGTACTGAGTGCGGGTCACAACTACCAGCCAGTGTCCCATGTACTTCACTTAGCAAACAAAGGCCATAAACTCAACCTGCTGGAAGCCCTGGAAATTAACAAACATCTTGCTCACAGTCCAGATCTCATCCTAAATGACCAGACACAACTCAACACTTCCCCTCTCCTAAACTTCATATAATCATCTTTGTTGTTCATTACTTCCCACACTCTCACTTCCTAAATATTCCCATTTTCCTGTAGTCATTAAGTTGTTTTATTTGTTGCAGTTGTCTTTGTATTCCACATATGCTGTAGTTTCAATAGTTAAGGGTTTGCTTTTAACTTGTACTTGCATTACTGTCCATGTTTAACTCCCCTTGTAGTTGTCTCATCAAATACTGTTCATATTTTACTTTGCTCATTTATTTAATGTAAACTGGTATACAGCCACTGCTTTGATTATAATGTTAATGTTAAAATGCAGTACCATCACACTCTCAAACTGTAAGTTCCCTCAAATAACTCAATTTTCCTGCATTTACTAATTTCTGTTTATCTTATTGATATTGCTTAAGTTCCTCGTGTATTCTGTATTTACATTGACAACTGTCTCTTCTTTTTTAATTGGTTGTGTATCACTCTCCATGTTTCATACCTCTTGATGCAGCCTTTTATCTTATTTTATTAGTTTTGTTTATTAATAGAAACTGTTATGTAGGCATGCTATTCCTATTTTGTGCTAAAGGTTTTCCTGTCAACTCCATTGTTATTTATGTACTGTTCAGTTTTTACCATTTCATTGCAAAGACGTTACTCACTGTATGTTTCTACTTCACTCTAGATGTGTTACTTCTCTTCCAATGTTGTCTGCTAACATTTAACTTCTTTGGTGATAATACTCAGTAAATGTCTGAAGATGGCCTTGTAAGCTGAAAACCGGTTAGCAATAAAATAATATTGTAGAACAAAAGCAAACTGGTGCTTTTCATTTATTATGTACCAGGTGGTTATAATTAAACTGACGATGTTCCAAGTGCAGCTGTGCGGGCTATATACATCGCAGAAAACTGAAACGTCGTAAGTATGTTCATAAATCGGTGCACTCGCTGAGTTTGCTGAAAAAAAAAAAAATAGTTTCAGTTTCACAAAGCTCTGTAAGTAGTCAGGATGTAAAATATTTCAATATTTACATCAATATGAATGTTGTCGATTGGGGATATGTGTTGATTTCTTTTGTGAACTGACTGTCGATGTAAAAAGTTAAGAAGGTTGAAGATGTCCCTACGAAAATGCATTGGCTGTTGAGAAGCAAAACTGTGCACTGCTGGTAAAGTTGTTTTATCAGAACGACAGCAAAAGCAGTGCTGCATTACGGGAACATTGCCGACAAAAACAGCTGCGAAGAGAATCCATATTAATTAATGCAGTGTTTTTCACCCTACATCTACATCTACATGGCTACTGTGCAAATCATACTGAAGTACCTGGCAGAGAGTTTACCGCACCATCTTCAAATAATTCTCTGTTATTCCACTGTAGAACAGGGTGCGGAAAGAAACGAACACCTATATTGTTCCGTGCAAGCTCTCAATTCCCTTATTTTATTACGATGATTGTTTCTCCCTGTGTAGACCAGCGTAAAAAAATAAATACATAAATAAATAAATAAATAAAATAAAAAAATGTTCTCATTCTGAGGAGAAAGATGATGATTGAAATGCGGTGAGAATCCACCGCAATGAGAAACACCTTTGTTTTAATGATGTCCGCTCCAAATCCTGTATTATATTGGTGACACTCTCTCCCCTTTGTCGGAAGCATCAAACGTGCTGCTTCTTTGAAATTTCTGGATGTACACTACTGGCCATTAAAATTGCTACACCACGAAGATGACGTGCTACAGACGCGAAATTTAACCGACGAGAAGAACATGCTGTGATATGCAAATGATTAGCTTTTCAGGGCATTTACACAAGGTTGGCGCCGGCGGCGACACCTACAACGTGCTGACAAGAGGAAAGTTTCCAACCGATTTCTCATACACAAACAGCAGTTGACCGGCGTTGCCTGGTGAAACGTTGTTGTGATGCCTCGTGTAAGGAGGACAATTGCTCACCATCACGTTTCCGACTTTGATAAAGGTCGGATTGTAGCCTATCGCGATTGCGGTTATTCGTATCGCGACATTGCTGCTCGCGTTGGTCGAGATCCGATGACTGTTAGCAGAATATGGGACCGGTGGGTTCAGGAGGGTAATACGGAACGCCGTGCTGGATCCCAATGGCCTCGTATCACTAGCAGTCGAGATGACAGGCACCTTATCCGCATGGCTGTAACGGATCGTGCAGCCACGTCTCGATCCCTGAGTCAACAGATGGGGACGTTTGCAAGACAACAACCATCTGCACGAACAGTTCGACGACGTTTGCAGCAGCATGGACTATCAGCTCCTACACGATGGCTGCGGTTACCCTTGACGCTGCATTACAGACAGGAGCGCCTGCGATGGTGTACTCAACGACGAACATGGGTGCACGAATGGTAAAACGTCATTTTTTCGGATGAATCCAGATTCTGTTTACAGCGTCATGATGCTCGCATCCGTGTTTGGCGACATCGCGGTGAACGCACATTGGAAGCGTGTATTCGTCATCGCCATACTGGCCTATCACCCGGCGTGATGGTATGGGGTGCCATTGGTTACACGTCTCGGTCACCTCTCGTTCGCATTCACGGCACTTTGAACAGTGGACGTTACATTTCACATATGTTACGACCCCTGGCTCTACCTTTCATTCGCTCCCTGCGAAACCCTACATTTCAGCAGGATAATGCACGACCGCATGTTGCAGGTCCTGTACGGGCCTTTCTGGATACAGAAAATGTTCGACTGCCGCCCTGGCCAGCACATTCTCCAGATCTCTCACCAATTGAAAACGTTTGGTCAATGGTGGACGAGCAACTGGTTCGTCACAATACGCCAGTCACTTCTCTTGATGAACTGTGGTATCGTCATGAAGCTGCATGGGCATCTGTACCTGTACACGCCATCCAAGCTCTGTTTGACTCAATGCCCAGGCGTATCAAGGCCTTTATTACGGCCAGAGGGGGTTGTTCTGGATACTGATTTCTCAGGATCTATGCACCCAAACTGCGTGAAAATGTAATCACATGTCACCTCTAGTATAATATATTTGTCCAATGAATACCCGTTTATCGTCTGCATTTCTTCTTGGTGTAGCAATTGTAATGGCCAGTAGTGTACTCTGTTAATCTTATGTGATAATGATTCCACAACGCTCAGCAGTACCCCAAAAGAGGATGGACAAGCGCGGTGTAGGCAGTGTCTTTAGTAGATCTGTTGCATCTTCCAAGTGCTCTGCCAAAAAACGCAATCTTTGGTTCGCCTTCCCCACAACTTTTTCCGTGTGTTCTTTCAAATTTAAGTTTATATTAATTATGGTTGGTTGGTTGGGGGAAGGAGACCAGACAGTGAGGTCATCGGTCTCATCAGATTAGGGAAGGATGGGGAAGGAAGTCGGCCGTGCCCTTTGAAAGGAACCATCCCGGCATTTGCCTGGAGCGATTTAGGGAAATCACGGAAAACCTAAATCAGGATGGCCGGACGTGGGATTGAACCGTCGTCCTCCCGAATCCGAGTCCAGTGTCTAACCACTGCGCCACCTCGCTCGGTATATACACTCCTGGAAATGGAAAAAAGAACACATTGACACCGGCGTGTCAGACCCACCATACTTGCTCCGGACACTGCGAGAGGGCTGTACAAGCAATGATCACACGCACGGCACAGCGGACACACCAGGAACCGCGGTGTTGGCCGTCGAATGGCGCTAGCTGCGCAGCATTTGTGCACCGCCGCCGTCAGTGTCAGCCAGTTTGCCGTGGCATACGGAGCTCCATCGCAGTCTTTAACACTGGTAGCATGCCGCGACAGCGTCGACGTGAACCGTATGTGCAGTTGACGGACTTTGAGCGAGGGCGTATAGTGGGCATGCGGGAGGCCGGGTGGACGTACCGCCGAATTGCTCAACACGTGGGGCGTGAGGTCTCCACAGTACATCGATGTTGTCGCCAGTGGTCGGCGGAAGGTGCACGTGCCCGTCGACCTGGGACCGGACCGCAGCGACGCACGGATGCACGCCAAGACCGTAGGATCCTACGCAGTGCCGTAGGGGACCGCACCGCCACTTCCCAGCAAATTAGGGACACTGTTGCTCCTGGGGCATCGGCGAGGACTATTCGCAACCGTCTCCATGAAGCTGGGCTACGGTCCCGCACACCGTTAGGCCGTCTTCCGCTCACGCCCCAACATCGTGCAGCCCGCCTCCAGTGGTGTCGCGACAGGCGTGAATGGAGGGACGAATGGAGACGTGTCGTCTTCAGCGATGAGAGTCGCTTCTGCCTTGGTGCCAATGATGGTCGTATGCGTGTTTGGCGCCGTGCAGGTGAGCGCCACAATCAGGACTGCATACGACCGAGGCACACAGGGCCAACACCCGGCATCATGGTGTGGGGAGCGATCTCCTACACTGGCCGTACACCACTGGTGATCGTCGAGGGGACACTGAATAGCGCACGGTACATCCAAACCGTCATCGAACCCATCGTTCTACCATTCCTAGACCGGCAAGGGAACTTGCTGTTCCAACAGGACAATGCACGTCCGCATGTATCCCGTGCCACCCAACGTGCTCTAGAAGGTGTAAGTCAACTACCCTGGCCAGCAAGATCTCCGGATCTGTCCCCCATTGAGCATGTTTGGGACTGGATGAAGCGTCGTCTCACGCGGTCTGCACGTCCAGCACGAACGCTGGTCCAACTGAGGCGCCAGGTGGAAATGGCATGGCAAGCCGTTCCACAGGACTACATCCAGCATCTCTACGATCGTCTCCATGGGAGAATAGCAGCCTGCATTGCTGCGAAAGGTGGATATACACTGTACTAGTGCCGACATTGTGCATGCTCTGTTGCCTGTGTCTATGTGCCTGTGGTTCTGTCAGTGTGATCATGTGATGTATCTGGCCCCAGGAATGTGTCAATAAAGTTTCCCCTTCCTGGGACAATGAATTCACGGTGTTCTTATTTCAATTTCCAGGAGTTTATTAATTATAATTCCTATATATTTAGTTGAATTTACGGTCTTTGGATATGATTGATTTATCGTGTAACCCAAGGTAACTGATTACTGTTAGCACCTCTTTTCATTACTTAGGGTCAATCGCCAATTTTTGCACCACACAGATATCTTTTCTAAGCCGTTTTGCAATTTCTTTTTATCTTCTGATGACTTTACTGGACGATAAACGACAGCATCATCTGGAAATAACCGAGGACGGTTGCTGAGATTGTCAACTAAATCGTTTAAATAGTTAAGGAACAGCAGAGGGCTTATAACACTTTCTTGGGGAACGCCAGAATTATCCGTCAATTATTGCGAACTGTGACCTCTCTGACAGGAAATCACGAATCCAGTCGCATAACTGAGACGGTATTCCAGAAGCACGCAATTTGCTTACAAGCCGCTTGTGAAGAACGGTGTCAAAAGCCTTCTGGTAGTCTAGAAGCACGAAATCAATTTGATATTCTTTGTCGACAGCGTTCAACACTTCATGTTAAGGATGTAGTTGTGTTTCATAAGAACGATGTCTTCTAAATCCTTGTTGACTATGTATCAATAGACCGTTCTCTTCGAGGTAATTCGTAATGTTCGAACACAATATATGTTCCGAAAGACTGCTGCATATCGACGTTAATGATATGGACCTGTAATTGAGTGAATTAGTCCTACTGCCTTTCCTGAATATTGGTGAGATCTGTACAACCTTTCTTGATACTTGACCCCTTTCCAAGTAAATGATTCAGAATCGTAATAAAACTATGTCCGTGATTTCAGAGGCAACTTATTTAATTTTCTTTCTATTGTTACTATACTGATCGAGAAATCTGGTGCACTGTGCATTGTAGTCACAGCGCTTTGTGGACAGTGATGGCGTTCAAAAATTTTTATACAGTCGTCTCTATTTTTTTATTTTTTGCAGGAGAAGAATGAAATTTTTTGTGAATATACTTGGAACATTTAGTTATACATTGAGCCTACTCAATGTAGCATCCATTAGCTGTGATTTATCTGGCCCAACGTTCTTTCCATGATGTAAATGCACTTTGGTAAAATTCTGGGGATTGACTTTTACATCATCACTTGACACAGGAAATAAGGTCTTTCTCACTATCAAACGTTTTACCGCGCAGGTGGGCCTGCAGACGATCAAAGAGGTAAAAATCATCTTGGGTAATGGCGCTCTCAAAACGCTGTTTCCACTCTTGAGTAAAGGTCTTCATGAGACCCTCGCACACATTCTTCCTCGTCGTTTTCATTTCTATTGTCAGTAATCTTGGCACCCAACGAGCACAGATTTTTCTGTACCCTAGTAACTACCCAATGACAAACGAGTCATTTCAGTAAGTTGTCGTGTCGTCACACATCTCCCATTTTGGATGATTTGATCAATGGTCTCCTTATTCACATCACTCATTGCCGTCGATGGTCTACCGCATCGTGGATTGTCTAGTAGAGAGAAATCACCTTCTGTAAGCCTCTGCAACCACCGCTGGCTACTGCTACGATCCACTGTGTCCCCTTCATAAACAGGGAGCAACTTCCTGTGAATCGATGTGGCAGAGACATTGCCAATCTTGAAGAGGAACTCCATAACCTACCGTTATCGCAACCCGACATCAGCTTCCACTATGGCTAACCTTTATATACCAACTTATAGCTAAATGTTCCAAGTATTTTCACAAAAAATTTCATTCTCCTCCTGCAAAAAATAATAAAAAATTAGAGACGACTGTGCAAAACTTTTTGAACGCCATATATATATTTCTTTGCCGCGGTGGAGGCGTGGGGGAGGGGGATGGAGCGGGGGGAGGCAGGTGGGGTCAACGAACGCATTGGTGCGCGTTTTCACTCGCTTTAATTAGTTGTCCGAGTACGCCAGCGTGTACGGACGTGATTATTGTGTCTTTGCGCTTCTCTCCGAGCGAGCGTAAAATGGAGAAGTTTCTCAAAAGATCTGCGCAGCCTTCCACGTCTGCTGCAAAAAGGTAAAGCGTCGCAAACTCGATTGTTTAAAATCTTTTGTGAAGACATGGGCTCGCTACAGAAAAATCTCCTTTATCACACGGAGGTCTGGCGGATTTCCAAAGGAAAAGTATTGAGTCGAGTTCTGGAACTAAAAACTGAATTGTTAATGTTCTTACAAGATTCTAAAGCTGGATATGCGAATTATTATTGGGAGCCTATTTTGCTTAAAAATTGACATTTCTCGCTGAGTTTTTTAACCGCCAAATATTTTAAATAAGAGGCTCCAAGGGAGAGCAAAAACCATTACAGCGACCAAGTACAGAATCAAAGAACTTCTCGCAAAATTTCGTTTTTGGTTAACCTCTTTGCAAAAGATGATTTTTGACTCTTTCTTTTGCTTTCAGAAGATTGTCGAAGACGTATACCACTCGGTGGTAGTAAGTTCTCAGATGCAGAGATTGCATAATTTGGAAGAGAAACTATGAAGCTACTTTCGAAAACCGAGCCCTGAAGCTGACAATGGGTGCAGACGGATACGTCATCATTTTTGGATACGTCAGTACAAGTAGCTGATTTGGGCATGAGGATGAAAGAAACACATATAGATTTTGCTGCAATGGCGTGCTTAAAACGGAATTTAATTCGCAAAAAACTGACTTCTTCTGGATGAAGAGTAAAGAATATCCACAGCTGGCAAGGAAAGCTTTGAAATTATTAGTATTATTTGTCTTTTCCTATCTATGTCAATTAGCTTTTTCTTCTTCCGTGAACATAAAGACTAAGAAGAGAAACAGGTTTCCATTAGAAAATGGTTTGGTTGTTTGTGTCTCAAAAATAGAACCACGATTTGACGAATTGTTCTTAAACAGCGACAGCCCTCTCAATGAAACTGTTCTATTTTTATTGTAGTGTAGGACCTACAACGCTTGCTTACTTTTATCTGGCAAAGTGGCACCCGCGACTGATATCGCTGTGTCACCCACCCTGTGAATAAAAAGAGTTAAAAACAATAAAATCCTTATAAATGTCAACTACGCTTTCAAATGATACAAATGACTGACAGTGGTCATTAATCATCAAATTGTAGTGTGTTCAGTAACTCGTTTTAAAGAGCAGATAAAATCAAATGTCTTTAGATAACTTCCTTGTAAATTTGTATGTAGAGTATTATGCATTATGTTGCTATTTTATAAACTCTTTTAATTTTTTGCGAAATGCAACACAATATACTATTTTTACGTGAATTCCTATACAAAAACATGTTTTGCATTCCAGGTAAGACTAAGAAGCGAATTATGCTCGCTAAGTGAGATCCCATTGTATAGTCAGTTTGTAAAGAAGTGAATCTTTTTTCGAATATCTCAAAGTTACTTACTGGATATTGTTCATTTAGTTATCGACCGTTTCCTGCAAACAGTTTCAGGTCTTGTATTTATTATAAAGCAATCTACGTTCTATTGAATTCAGAATTAATGTTGGTCATGAAATTACGAAATTTTAATAAAAAGTAAATTTCGCCTTGTAAATTTCACTTTTCTTAGGCCTACGTTTTTGTATTACAGAAGCCATAGCATTCAGACATGTACTGTGCTGGTTGCGTCATTTACTTTCATCCAGTTTCAAAAGGAGACAACATTTCTTTTTAATTAATTCCGAGAATATCTGGTATATTTCATTACAAATTATTCTACCGGATTTTTAGAAGATGCTTTTCTACTACTTTATAAAGCACTATTAAAATAACAATGATTCACGCCACGGCAATCACAATCAACCACACGAAAGAAATGAGAAATGGACGATGTCACAAGCAAAGACGATTTTGTGGGAATCCCGATCAAGCCACAGAGCTATGAGAATAGAAACTACTGCAACACATAGTGTGTCAATTATAATCTCAGATGAGCTGAACCGTCCTAGGTCCGCTCGGTACAAATTCCTTCACTTTGTACCTTCTCACGTTGCTGCCAATCCTAGCGATCTGTTGTTTGATTCGGAGGACGGTTACTGAACTACATTATAGCAAGCGCGGTGCGAAGCGGTACATTAGCTGGGTGTGTGTTGCAGCCACTTTGTACCACGTTTCAACGCTTACAACTCTTAAACGTAAATTGTTCCTGTTATGTGTGATATTTTTACCGCAGCAGATGATCGCTTCGAAAACTAAGTTGTCAGTACGGCACAAGATGCTAGCCCCGCACCCCCTTTCCCATCAGGAAATTAGCGTTGTCCATCCTCTTTCCCCGCAAATCTCTCAGAGGTGAAGTCATGAATACAGTCTGTACAGCACTCAGTGACCTTCGCCGTCATAATTACGTTTTGGAGATATCGGAAGAGTTCGATGGATCGTATCACTTCTCACCGCTGAAAGTCTTTGCGTATTTGAAGAGTTCAACAGGTTTAAATTAAATTCATATTCGTTACTACATATAAGTACCACATCACAACGTGAGCGAGTGTATAATGTGCTTTCACGAAACCTTGTCACTTCTCTGTGAAATTTGTACCATAGCAGAATTATCGGCGATGCTGCAGCTGATTCCTCCCACGACTGCAAACCCCCGAGCAAGACTTTGCGTGTTCCATGGGGGTCAACATCCACAGGTTGGGAAACACTGGGATAAAGAATCTTTCTTTCTTTCTTTCTCGGGGCCTTGTCCCGCTCCAACGCAGGGTCGGCCTAGTTGGTATTGATATGGCAGTGTTAGTTGCAGAGGGTGGCATGAGCCCTTCCTGGCGCCACACCGAACCCCCCTCCCCCCCCTCCACCCCCCCCCCCCCCCCCGGCGCCCGAATTAGTGTACCCCACTGGTCTGCGTCTAGTGTAAGCCATGTAATAGTGAGAACGTTTTCAAATGTCAGCGAGTCGTGGAACTGAGGCAGAACGTGGGGACCAGCTCAGTATTCACCTAGCAGGATGTGGAAAACCACCTAAAAACCACATCCAGGCTGGCCAGTATACTGGCCCTCATCGTCAATCCGCTGGGCTGGCGCGCCAGCCGAGTCCAGGAAGCAGCGCATTAGCGCTCTCGGCTACCCTGGCGAGTGACTGGGATAAAGAATATAATGAAGAAATTCAAAGAAATAGGTGAGTTAGGTGGCGCAGCAGGCAGAGGGAGGCGACCCATTTCCGTGGCAGTTGTTGATGAAGTTGCATTACCTGTAGCCAAGTGCGCAGCGCGTGCCCCAAATTCTGCACCCAGTGCTCGAGCTGTGTTATGCGCATTGATTCTCTCCTGGTCAACAGTTGCAAAGACTTTGCAGACTATTTGACACAAGATTCAGAGTGTATCCCAAATGAAGCCCCATGACAGGCTGGAATGCCATGACTTTGCCCTTCATTTTTTGGCACGCGTGGGAATGTATGACACGTGGCAGGTGAGTATTCTTTGGATGAACGAGGCGCATTTTACTCTGCACGGTGCCATGTAAACACAGAAATGTCGCATATGGCGTTGTACTTCACCACATATTGTGCAGAAACGTCCACTGCATTCTGTTATATGACTCTGTGGTATGGTTTCACAAGCTCTTCCATGCTCCGTCCGTTGTTCTTCGAGGAAATGACACCTTGCGGGTCTGTTACCTGTACAGAGGACCACATTATAAGGACCTCGCCGTGCAACACGTGATTCCAGCTTTAGAAGAACGCCACGGTGTCCGCACTACTATTTTCATGTAAGGTGGGGCGACACCACATGTCGCTTGCCAGGGGCCCTACTCTGTATCGTTCATATCGATCGGTGTAGTTGGTTCGTTTCGGTATTGACGTAATTTTCGGTTCTTTATCGAAATATCCTATTCAGTTAGCTTCTGAGACCTGTTACCGAACGGTCCTCCCACCGATTTTACGACAATTGTACCGAGAGGTTTTGGATTTCGGTGTGGCCCTGTCGATCGGTGAGCTGTGGTTTAGGTACACCTAAAATTTGTTATTTTTAACATATTTAGAGGTTTTAGCTTTGGATTTAGCGATTGTGTTACTAAAGAATCACCAGAGGACGCATCCAGTTGGGAAGTTAGTTCATAATAGACTATTTTCCTTTGTTAGAAATATGGTTAGGTTAGGTTGTTACTGTGAATGATTACATCCAAAAAGAAAACGTTTTCGGTCAATATTCTCTCAAAATACGTGTTTCTTTAGTGCAAATAATAATTTAAAGATCATTAAATTGCAAGTCATTGGCTCTGCTTACGTATATTTATAGGAGTGTGAACTGACTTTACTAGTGACTTTGTGTACTTTTTCCCACAAATGGTTTAGTTAGTAATTATCGAACCGTATTTACAACTTTCAAGTAACAATGGAAAGCAATTATGTGAAGCCTGATATTAGAAACCTTCCAAACTATTACGCATTTCTGACTTACGCAGCATCGTTTGGCAACGAAGTCAGCCTATGTTCCTCCGCAATAGTACAAGAATTCAGCCACACATAGCTGTTGTTTAGTGTAGCTAAGTGGTTAGCGCGCGGGATTACTTCTCGAAAAGACACATGTAGGTGCAAAATTTTTGTTTCCTCCTCATATATGCAACACATTCTGAGACATTGTTATTCGTGTAAGTTAAAATTTTTCTGCGATATTACTTACATGTAAGAGCGCACTTCCTCAGTAATGATTTCGTGATTTCTGTGTGTTTAAAATACGAAATTGTTGGAGATGAAATTGTTGTGAGTGAAACAACCGACAGTGACCTTTATATTTTTTCTTGTCAGAAATAATTCACCATTTTTTCAGAATATGTAGCGATTTCCGAGTATGCGGTGAGACAGGAATCTAAGAGCACAACTTAAATTACTGGGAATGTAACTAGCAGCAGTCATCTTCATAATCTTGCTTGTCACAAGTCTTTATCTGCGATCGAATCCTCAACCACAGTAGACAGAGACGAAAGATCTCCGCCGTAATATTTTTAGACTGTTCAATAATAAGTGCCTCTCCATACGCAGGGTTGCTATTTTTGTTTCAAATAAAATACCCATAAACGACAATCACAGTAGCAATCTTTAACGCTCTTTCAGTGTCACTGAACTGTGAACCTTCTAACCTCATTTTCGTCAGACATTTCCGCTGGTAGCCGGCCGAAGTGGCCGTGCGGTTAAAGGCGCTGCAGTCTGGAACCGCAACACCGCTACGGTCGCAGGTTCGAATCCTGCCTCGGGCATGGATGTTTGTGATGTCCTTAGGTTAGTTAGGTTTAACTAGTTCTAAGTTCTCGGGGACTAATGACCTCAGCAGTTGAGTCCCATAGTGCTCAGAGCCATTTGAACCATTTTTTTTCCGCTGGTATTTTAGCAACACTTCGTACTGCGAAAACGCAAGTTCGGTACTGCGAAGAATAGCGCGCCTGTGTCGTCTGCTAGCCGCTTTGTGTTCGTGGCGCTGTGCGCACTGCAGTGCGCATGCGCAGATCTGCAGCCGCTTGCTTTTGATTGGGTTGCGCGACGCGAACCGACAAAAACGCTTCGGTTCTCTAGACCCGAACGACATCGCTACCGAAATGCATACTGAATAAAAATGGGACTCTAATTCGAGTACTAGACCGTTCGGTGCTCTTGAGTACCGAAACAATCGGCACAATGGCGGAAAGATACAGAATAGGCACTCAGGGGAAAGCTTTGCTTCGAGAAACCTTGGGTAAGGACCGCATCATCTCTAGACAATTTCAAAATGTGTGGTGTTCCGGATCCTCCGACCTAACTCCATGTGACTTCTGATTGTGGGGATATCTGAAAGATCGTATGTAGCCGGACTCTTCTGAAGGATATAATACGACTTTAATCGCTCCGGTTACACCGGACATGCTATGAGCAACTGTCGATCAAACCGTGTTACTAACGCAGCAACGTTGTCGAATTGGGAGACCATATTGAACACGAGTTGTAACTATTGACAGTATCCTAATACCCTACCAAATGTGCCAGAACTATCGTTGTCATGTAGTTGATAGTTCCTTCCCTTTTCCTGCACCCACAACACGTTCTGCTTGCTTACAGCGCGTTTTCACATAGTGGCAGAAAGTGGAACTACTACCTTTTTCAGCATACTCCAGGAGCTAACCGACTAATGAACATACTTACAATGTTTCAGCGTCCTGCAATGTATACGAGGTGCATTCATGTTCTAAGGCCTCCGATTTCTTTTTCTAATTAACTACTCACCCGAAATCGATGAAACTGGCGTTACTTCTCGACGTAATCGCCCTGCAGACGTACACATTTTTCACAACGCTGACGCCATGATTCCATGGCAGCGGCGAAGGCTTCTTCAGGAGTCTGTTTTGACTACTGGAAAATCGCTGAGGCAATAGCAGCACGGCTGGTGAATGTGCGGCCACGGAGAGTGTCTTTCATTGTTGAAAAAACCCAAAAGTCACTAGGAGCCAGGTCAGGTGAGTAGGGAGCATGAGGAATCACTTCAAAGTTGTTATCACGAAGAAACTGTTGCATAACGTTAGCTCGATGTGCGGGCGCGTTGTCTTGGTGAAACAGCACACGCGCAGCCCTTCCCGGACGTTTTTGTTGCAGTGTAGGAAGGAATTTGTTCTTCAAAACATTTTTGTAGGATGCACCTGTTACCGTAGTGCCCTTTGGAACGCAATGGGTAAGGATTACACCCTCACTGTCCCAGAACATGGACACCATCATTTTTTCAACACTGGCGGTTACCCGAAATTTTTTTGGTGGCGGTGAATCTGTGTGCTTCAATTGAGCTGACTGGCGCTTTGTTTCTCTATTGAAAAATGGCATCCACGTCTCATCCATTGTCACAACCGATGAAAAGAAAGTCCCATTCATGCTGTCGTTGCGCGTCAACATTGCTTGGCAACATGCCACATGGGCAGCCATGTGGTCGTCCGTCAGCATTCGTGGCACCCACCTGGATGACACTTTTCGCATTTTCAGGTCGTCATGCAGGACTGTGTGCACAGCACCCACAGAAATGGCAACTCTGGAGGCGATCTGTTCAACAGTCATTCGGCGATCCCCCAAAACAATTCTCTCCACTTTCTCGATCATGTCGTCAGACTGGCTTGTGCGAGCCCGAGGTTGTTTCGGTTTGTTGTCACATGATGTCCTGCCTTCATTAAATTGTCGCACTCACGAATGCACTTTCGACACATCCATAACTCCATCACCACATGTCTCCTTCAACTGTCGATGAATTTCAATTGGTTTCACACCACGCAAATTCAGAAAACGAATGATTGCATGCTGTTCAAGTAAGGAAAACGTCGTCATTTTAAGTATTTAAAACAGTTCTCATTCTCGCCGCTGGCGGTAAAATTCCATCTGCCGTACGGTGCTGCCATCTCTGGAACGTATTGACAATGAACGCGGCCTAATTTTAAAACAATGCGCATGTTTCTATCTCTTTCCAGTCCGGAGAAAAAAAATCGGAGGCCTTAGAACTTGAATGCACCTCGTACACTGAAGCACTCGGTTCAACCTCAGTTCAATTATAGCCACACATTTTTTGGGTCGTCCGTCTCCTGCCTGGTTTGATGCAACCAGCCACGAATTCCTCTCATGTGCCAGCATCTTCATCACAGAGTAGCACTTGCAACCTATGTCCTCAATTATTTGCTGGATGTATTCCAATTTCTGTCTTCCTCTACGGTTATTGCCCTCTACAGCTCCCTCTAGTACCATGGAAGTAATTCCTGAGTTTTCCACATGTTCCTTTCCTCGTGGATTCTACACAAAACCTCCTAATTCCTCACCTTATCAGTCGACCTAATTTTCCACATTCACCTGCAGCACGACATCTCAAATGCTTCGATCATCTCCTGTCCCGATCTTCCCACAGTCCATGTTTCATTACCATACAATCCTATGCTCCAGTCGTACATTCTCAGAAATTTCTTCCTCAAATTAAGGCCTACGTTTGAAACTAACAGACTTCTCTCGGCCAGGAATGCCCTTTTTACCAGTGCTGGTCTGCTTTTGATGTCCTCCTCGCTCCGTCCGTCGTCGGTTATTTTGGTGCCTAGGTAGTAGAATTCCCTAGGTTCATCTACTTCGTGATCATCATCCTGATATTAACTTTCTCGCTGTTCTTATTTCTGCTACTTCTCATTACTTTAGTCTTTCTTCGATTTACTCTCATTCCATATTCTGTACTCAT
Source organism: Schistocerca americana (assembly GCF_021461395.2). Taxonomy (NCBI): domain Eukaryota; kingdom Metazoa; phylum Arthropoda; class Insecta; order Orthoptera; family Acrididae; genus Schistocerca; species Schistocerca americana. The sequence continues at coordinate 425,902,786 of NC_060122.1, forward strand.
TAGATTATTCATTCAGTTCAGCGTATCATGTAATTCATCTTCTCTTTCACTCAGGATAGCAATGTCGTCAGCGATTCATACCATTGATATCCTTTCACCTTGAATTTTAATTCCACTCCTGAACCTTTCTTTTATTTCCATCATTGCTTCTTCGATGTGCGGTAGGGGAACAAGGCTGCATCCTTGTCTTACACCCTTTTTAATCCGTGCAGTTCTTTCTTGGTCGTCCCTCTTGGCTTCCGTAGATATTGTATATTGCCCATCTTTCCCTATAGCTTACCCCTACTTTTCTCAGAATTTCGAAAATCTTGCATCATTTCACGTTGTCGAACCCTTTTTCCAGGTCGACAAATCCTATGAACGCGTCTTGATTTTTCTGTAGTCTTTTTCCCACTATCAACCGCAACGTCATAATAGCTTCTTTGGTGCCTCTACCTTCCCTAAAGACACACTGATCGTCATCTAACAGATCCTCAATTTTCTTCTTAATTCTTCAGTACATTATACTTGTCAGCACCGTGGATGTATGAGCTGTTGAGCTAATTGTGCGATAATTCTCACACTTGTCAGCTCTTGCAGTCTTGCAGTCTTCTCCGTCATAGAGGCTTTCAATGTACTCTTTCCACCTATCCGCTCTCTCCTCTGCATTTAAGACTGAAATTCCCGTTGCACTCTTAATGTTACCATCCTTGCTTTTAATGTCATCGAAGGTTGTTTTGACTTTCCTGTATGCTGCTGTCAGTCTTTCCGACAATCATAACCACCCATAGTTACAGTTAACAGGAATATGTTTACGGAGTGGACGTCCACTCAACACGTAAATCGCTGTTTCCTTAGGCGAGAAGGACATATGACAGCATCGTGTTTCCTCTCCTCGATTCACCTCACTGATGTACGTAACCATTCACCAACTATGGTAATATACGTTTTTTGTCACAAATGACACTTTACAAGCAGACAGGATAGTGGCAACAGCCCTTAGCTTTTACTTTGTCTGCCCTTAGCGAAAAAGCGATCTTAAAAGTTCCCGAAGCTCATTGACAAATTTGGCTCTGCTGTTAAAGTTAACTCTTCCCCAAAGCATGCTAATGAGAAATCAAGGCAGATTACTATATAGATGGACACATACCGAGTAATACGAGGTGCGGCTAGAAAAAAACCGGACTGATGCTGGAAAAAACATTTATTTACAATTTCATGTTATCTCCTTCAATGTACTCTCCTCCTCGGTCTCTACACCGCTCCATACGAATTTTCCACTGTTCATAGCAATGCTGCAGATCATTTTCGGTAAGTCCATACATTACTTCCGTCGCTTTTTTTTTACTGCTTCAATAGTCTCAAATCTAGTTCCTTTCAAAGCTGACTTGACTTTAGGGAAAAGAAAAAAGTCACAGGGGGCCAAATCAGGTGAGTAGGGTGGATGATCTAAGATGGGAATGTTGTGTTTTGCCAAAAACGTCTTCACTGACAACGCACTGTGAGCTGGGGCATTGTCTTGGTGAAGGATCCATGACTTTTTTCTCCACAAATCGTTCCGTTTTCTCCGTACTCGCTCACGTAGGGTAGCCAGGACGCTAATGTAGTAATGCTGATTCACTGTTTGTCCCTCTGGTACGCAATCAATGTGCACAATCCCTTTGATGTCAAAAAAAACAATCATCATTGCCTTGAATTTCCATTTTGACATTCGTGCTTTTTTTTGTCGTGGAGAACCAGGAGTTTTCCAATGCATCGATTGGCGTTTAGTTTCGGGATCGTAAGTAAAAAACCACGATTCATCGCAAGTAATAACATTTTGTAAGAAGGTGGGATCACTTTCAATGTTTTCCAGGATGTCAGAACAAATCATTCTTCGGCGTTCCTTCTGTTCAATTGTGAGACACTTTGGAACCATTTTTGAACACACTTTGTTCATGTTGAAACTTTCATGAAGAATCTGCCTAACACTTTCCTTGTCAACTCCTGTTAACTCAGACACTGCTCTGATTGTTAAACGGCGATCTTGTCGAACAAGTTTACCGATTTTTTTAATGTTTGCATCAGTTTTTGCTGACAATGGTCTGCCAGTGCGAGTGTCATCACTGGTGTCTTCGCGGCCATCTTTAAATCGTTTAAACCAGTCAAACACTTGTGTTCGCGATAAACAATCATCGCCGTACACTTGTTGTAACATTACAAACGTTTCACTTGCAGATTTTCCTAGTTTGAAACAAAATTTGATGTTAACACCCTGTTCTTTCTGTACATTCAACATTTTCCGACGCACAGACAAAACGTCAACTACTTAAAACAGACGCAATCCACACTAAATGTGAAACGCGAACTATTTAAATTACTGATTTATATGACCAATGCACTAAGCGAAAGTAGTATTTTGGCAAGATACTCTACGTTGACAAGTCACCTGTGCGATACAACATAGAACCAAGACGGCATTCGGTGTATTTAACTTTTGTTTCTTGGCTTCATATTCATAGTTCACCGTCACTGACGTCTGGGAACACCAACGGTGGAACTGCAGATTATTGTATGCTGTACATGACCATCTGACGCCGCATGGAGTGGCCGCGCGGTTAGGGGCGCCATGTCACGGAATACACGGCCCCTCCCGTCGGAGGTTCGAGTCCTCCCTCGGGCATGGGGTGTGTGTTGTTCTTAGCACCAGTTAGTTTAAGTAGTATGTAAGTCTAGGGACCGATGACCTCAGCAGTTTGATCCCTTAGGAATTCACACACATTTTAATACACTTGAACCATCTGATCCTGGATCTGGAACAGTGGTATGTTCAGGAAATACGTATGTCCGGCAGCGCTACGAGGAGGCGATGGACATCTTGAGCACGAAGTGGATGAGCGTTTTATAGTTGATACGCAGTTACGCGAATATGCTGAAGGATGAGAGTGGCGCCGGCAGATGTAGCCGAGCGTTTCTAGGCGCTTCAGTCTGGAACCGCGCGACCGCTACGGTCGCAGGTTCGAATCCTGCCTCGGGCATGGACGTGTGTGATGTCCTTAGGTCAGTTAGGTGTAAGTAGTTCTAAGTTCTGGCGCACTGATGGCCGCAGATGTTGAGTCCCATAGTGCTCAGAGCCATTTGAATCATTTTTTGATGAGCGTGGCCACTGTTATTAAATTATTGTAAGGAGGGCTATGCGAGAAACGTTCAACGAATTCCAAAGTAAAACTCTGCCTTCCCATATGACAACCAGTCTAAGACCACAATTGACATAAGTCGAAATAAGTGTCCAGGGAATAGAAAAGCAACGGTATGGACCTGACACAATATCAGTTAGATAATATACAGAGTATGCCAAAGAGCTTGCCCGTCCTTTACCAGCAGTGTATCGCATATCTCTAGCGGATCGAAGCGTTCCTAATAACTGGAAAAAAACACAGGTCATTCCTGTCTCCAAGAAGGGTCATCGTACAGATGCGCAAAACTATAGGCCCTTATCTCTGACGTCTTCTGTTGCAGAATTTTGGAACATGTTTTATGCTCGTGTATTACGAAATTTCAGGAGACCCAAAATCTCCTCTGCAGGAATCAACATCGATTCCGAAAATAACACTCGCGTAAAACCCAGCTCACTCTGTTCGTCCACAAGGCTCGAAAGGATTTTAAATACGGCCATCTAGGTAGACAGCCTGTTACTTGATTTCCGAAAGGCGTGCGATACACTGCTGCCTAATGAACAAAATACTAACGTATGGAATATCAGATCAACTGTGTGACTGGACTGGAAAGTTTCTACAAAACGGAACACAGCACGTCATTCTGAACGGAGAAAAAGTTCCTGATATAAAAGTGACTTCGGTCGCCCCGCAAGGGAGTGTCGTAGCATCATAACTTTTCACAATGAATATAAATTACCTAGTAGATAACGCCGGAAGTTCCATCAGGCTTTTCGCGGAGAATGCTGTTGTATACAGAAAAGTCAAGAAGCTAAAAAATTGTGGGGAAATACTGGGAGACCAGCAGAGGATCTACAGTTCATGCAGGGAGTAGCAGCTGACCCTCACTATAAACAAATGTAACACACTTTGCACTAATAAAAAGAAAAACCTTTCATTATATGATTACACGATTGCAGAACAATCACTGGGAGCAGTTACTTCCGTAAAATGTCTAGGAGTCCGCGTATGGAGGGATTTGAAGTGGAACGACCACATAAAAGTTACTGAGGGTAAGGCAGATGCCAGGCTGAGATTCGTTGGAAGAATCCTCAGGAAATGTTGTTCATTAACAAAGGACGTAGAATACAAAACACTCGTTCGACCAATATCTGAATATTGCTCGTCAGTCTAGGAACTGCACCAGCTGAGATTAATGGAAGAAATAGAGAAGATCCAAAGAAGAGCAGCACGTTTCGTTACAGGTTTATTTAGTACACGCGGTGGCGTCACAGAGCTGCTGAGCCAACTCCAGTGGCAGACGCTGCAAGACGGGCGTTCTGCATTACGGTATGGTCTACTGTTAACATCCCGAGAGCGTTCGTTCCTCGAAGAGTCATTCAGTGTATTGCTTCCTCCTACGTACATCCCTTGAAAACACGATGAAAATAAAATTAGACATATTCGAGCCCACACGGGAACTTTTCAGTAGTCGTTCTTTCCGCGAACCACATACGACTGGAACAGCAAAAGGAGCAAATGTGACAGTGGTACACGAAGTACCCTCCACCACACACCATATGGTTGCTTGCGGAGTATTCTACCCACCGCGTGTTCGTCTGTATTCATCCATTGGTTCCTATCTGTTTATACAGGGTGTTCCGAAACTAACCGTTAAAATTAATACAGGCGATAGAGAACACCAACACAAATATAATTAGTTACGGTACATATGGTCCCTGACGGCAATGTACGCGGAAGGTAGTTTATCATGATGATTACAGCAGTGGTATTCACAGGAATTGCTCGAATGCGCGACCATTGGCCTGTATGCACGCAGACATCGTCGGGCCGTTGATTGTCGTGCCCGTTCGAAGACTCTGGGCATGTCCGCGGTGGTACCAGATGCGACGAAAATTCTAGCGACGAGGTCCTCTTCTGCTACCACAACGGATCCATACGCCAGCTGCTTCATATGTCTCCAGAGTAAGAAATACAGACACTTGATGTCAGGTGACCTGGCTGGCCAGGCTACAGGGCTACCTCGGCCAACCTCAGATGATTCCTCACAGCAGTGCTGAAATGGGCTGGCGTCCCATCTCGGTGGAAGAACATCCGTTCTCTAACATTCAGAGCTACGTCATCCAGCCGTTCTGCCAGCACATGTTCCACGAAAGTGGAATATTTCTGACCGTTGAGGTGTAGTGGAAGAATGTATGGTCTAATCACTCTATCACCAATGAAGCTCATCCACACATTAACACTGAATCGCTGTTGACGAACATGAGGTCAAGTACCTACTGGATTCACATGTGGTCAAACATGTGAGTTGTGGATATTTGAATCTCAGTGCACATTCCCAGTCAGCGGCACCAACACAACAGCTTACTTCAGCACCACTAACAAAATGTTCCCTAATATTACAAGATGACTTCAGAGATCATGTGTTCCCTATTGAAATAACGTCGTTTTGATGTTTGCTATCCCCTGTATTAATTTGAATAAACAGTTTTGGAACACCATTTATAGCCTTCTTTCATCTCTCTGTGAGAACTACATCTAACATCCTTTATAATATGTTACCTAGATCTGTAGCCACTTTACGGTGCGCGGCAGACGGTAATTTGCATATCACAGACACTTCCTCTTCCAGCCGCGAATGGTATACGGGAAGTACGATTGATTGTAAGTATTCGTGTGAGCTCTGATCTCTGTAATTCATGGCCTTTTCGCGAAATATACTTCGGAGGTAGGGATATATTCGTTGAATTGTCTAGGCATGTAAGCTCGTGGGCTTTTGACAGTAAAGCAGACCATGACGCAGAACGCCTCTCTCGTAGCATCTGTCGCTGGCATTTGATGAAAATTCCCGTGACTATTTCACACTTATTAAACGAACCTGTGGCAAAACATGCTGCTTTTCTTTGGATCGTCTCTTTTTTTCTATCAGTGCTATTCGTCAGGGGTCCCAGACTGACGTGAAATACTGAAATACTGGTCGAACAAGGGTTTTGCAAGCTACGTTCATCGCGGATGGACCAGACATCCTGATGATTCCTCCAAGGAAACTCAGCCTGCCATCAGCCTTTCCTTGGATTAGTTTTATGTTTTCGCTCTGATTTCAATAGCTCTGTTCACATAATCCCAGATATTTAACGGATATGACTGCTTCCGGTGACAGCTCGGCAATCGTGTATCCACACACTAAACATTCTTTACCGTTATTTATGCGCATTATGTTACTTTTGTATATTTTTGGGGTCCGCTCAAATCCCTGCACTAAGCGTCTATCCTCTGCATTTTACTACAATATTCTATTGTTGTGACTACCCTGGATGCAACGGCATTATAAGCGATGGTTCTTTTAAGTCTGAAAATTTCCCTCCATTAAGAATAACGTGTTTTGTTTTCTAGGAACTCTTCAATCAAGCTACAAAGCTGGTATGATATTTCATACTCTCGTATTCCGTTAGTTATTCGACAGCGCGGAACAGTATCGAGCGCCTTGTGGCAATCGAGGCACACGCCATCAACCAGAGCACCGGTACCTGCTGCCTTGTACGCGTCGTGGACGAATACCGCGAGTTGTGCTTCACACATAGTTGCTCGCGAAATTCATGTTGACTCCCACAGATGAAATTTTTCGGTATGCAGAAAGGTCGTAATACGCGAGCGTGAAACATTTTCCAAAATTCTACAACAGTCGGCAGAGAGCCCCGACGACCTCTACTGAAAGCGGTAATGACTTGCGCTTTTTGCTAATTCCGTAAAACATTTCGTGCTGCAGACTTTTGACGGAAGAGATGTAAGTTATTTCAAATGGTTCAAATGGCTCTGAGCACTATGGGACTTAACATGTGAGGTCATCAGTCCCCTAGACTTAGAACTACTTAAACCTAACTAACCTAAGGACATCACACACATCCGTGACCGAGGCAGGATTCGATCCTGCGGCCGTAGTAGCAGCGCGGTTCCGGACTGAAGCGCTTAGAACCACTCGACCACAGCGGCCGGCTGCAAGTTCTTTCTTGTGTGTACAGTCCTATAGGTATCTTTTCAGGGTCCTCTGCTGAACGATTTTATTATATTTGCTATTCCACAGTCATTTATTTCGATATCTGGCAAAGATATCTGGGGAGTGTGCTCCCTGCCGCCGTTGGATAAGCAGCTGCAGCAGCAAGTCGTATACTCCTAGCTCACTCATTTGTTACGTAGTTTAATTCTTAATTTCTTTGCGTGTTTTTGGTACTTGCATTGTTTAATTCATAAATTTCGGGCGTATTATAGTATTTGAGAGTTGTAGCATCGCGTTTTAGTACCTGAATAGTGTAAAATCGTGTAGTCTCCTTCCGTCGCCGAGCAGTGTGTCAGCAGTGCGCAAGTAGCAGCATTACTGCATTTACTAGGCAATCTTGTATTTTAATAACCGTTTAAATTTTGTGCAGATTTGTTTGCGCTCTCTGTAGATTAGTTCAGACGTTCTTAGCACAACAGTTTTTAGCATGGATAGGGACTGCAACTGCTGTGTTCGGATGCAGGCTGAGTTGGCATCCCTTCGCTCCCCGCTTCAGGTAGTGTTGGCTTCAGTCACACAGCTTGAGGCTGTTGCTAATGGGCATCACTGTAGGGGTCCGGATAGGGGTCTGTCGGGGACGGCCAGCTCGTCCCACGCATCCCCCGATCGGACTACGACTGTGGTTGCCCGGGATACTGCCCGCGCCGGCCGCGGTGGTCTAGCGGTTCTAGGCGCTCAGTCCGGAACCGCTCGACTGCTACGGTCGCAGGTTCGAATCCTGCCTCGGGCATGGATGTGTGTGATGTCCTTAGGTTAGTTAGGTTTAAGTAGTTCTAAGTTCTAGGGGACTGATGACCATAGATGTTAAGTCCCATAGTGCTCAGAGCCATTTGAACCATTTTGATACTGCCCGCATTGAGGCTGATCCCTCACCTGTGGTAGAGTGGGAGGTCGTCTCAAGGTGTGGCAGGGGGCGAAAGACATTCCGGAGGGCTGAACGGAAAGCCTCTCCAGTTTGTCTGACGAACCGGTTTCAGGCTCTGTCTCAGGCTGATACTGATCTTCGGCCTGACATGGCTGCTTGTCCTGTTCCAGAGGTTGCCCCTCAGTCTGCAAGATCCGAGCGGTCGCAGAGGGTGGGCTTACTGGTAGTTGGGAGCTCCAACGTCAGGCGCGTAATGGGGCACCTTAGGGATATGGCAGCAAGACAGGGCAAGAAAACCAATGTGCACTCCGTGTGCATACCGGGGGGACTCATTCCAGATGTGGAAAGGGTCCTTCCGGATGCCATGAAGGGTACAGGGTGCACCCATCTGCAGGTGGTCGCTCATGTCGGCACCAATGATGTGTGTCGCTATGGATCGGAGGAAATCCTCTCTGGCTTCTGGCGGCTATCTGATTTGGTGAAGACTGCCAGTCTCGCTAGCGGGATGAAAGCAGAGCTCACCATCTGCAGCATCGTCGACAGGACTGACTGCGGACCTTTGGTACAGAGCCGAGTGGAGGGTCTGAATCAGAGGCTGAGACGGTTCTGCGACCGTGTGGGCTGCAGATTCCTCGACTTGCGCCATTGGGTGGTGGGGTTTCGGGTTCCGCTGGATAGGTCAGGAGTCCACTACACGCAACAAGCGGCTACACGGGTAGCAGAGGTTGTGTGGCGTGGGCTGGGCGGTTTTTTAGGTTAGATGGCCTTGGGCAAGTACAGAAAGGGCAACAGCCTCAACGGGTGCGGGGCAAAGTCAGGACACGCGGGGACCAAGCAGCAATCAGTATTGTAATTGTGAACTGTCGAAGCTGCGTTGGTAAAGTATCGGAACTTCAAGCGCTGATAGAAAGCACCGAAGCTGAAATCTTTATAGGCACAGAAAGCTGGCTGAAGCCAGAGATAAATTCTGCTGAAATTTTTACAAAGGTACAGACGGTGTTTAGAAAGGATAGATTGCATGCAACCAGTGGTGGAGTGTTCGTCGCTGTTAGTAGTAGTTTATCCTGTAGTGAAGTAGAAGTGAATAGTTCCTGTGAATTATTATGGGTGGAGGTTACACTCAACAACCGAGCTAGGTTAATAATTGGCTCCTTTTACCGACCTCCCGACTTAGCAGCATTAGTGGCAGAACAACTGAGAGAAAATTTAGAATACATTTCATATAAATTTTCTCAGCATGTTATAGTCTTAGGTGGAGATTTCAACTTACCAGATATAGACTGGGACACTCAGATGTTTAGGACGGGTGGTAGGGACAGAGCATCGAGTTACATTATACTGAGTGCACTATCCGAAAATTACCTCGAGCAATTAAACAGAGAACCGACTCGTGGAGATAACATCTTGGACCTACTGATAACAAACAGACCCGAACTTTTCGACTCTGTATGTGCAGAACAGGGAATCAGTGATCATAAGGCCGTTGCAGCATCCCTGAATATGAAAGTTAATAGGAATATAAAAAAAGGGAGGAAGGTTTATCTGTTTAGCAAGAGTAATAGAAGGCAGATTTCAGACTACCTAACAGATCAAAACGAAAATTTCTGTTCCGACACTAACAATGTTGAGTGTTTATGGAAAAAGTTCAAGGCAATCGTAAAATGCGTTTTAGACAGGTAGGTGCTAGTAAAACTGTGAGGGACGGGAAAAACCCACCGTGGTACAACAACAAAGTTAGGAAACTACTGCGAAAGCAAAGAGAGCTTCACCCCAAGTTTAAACGCAGCCAAAACCTCTCAGACAAACAGAAGCTAAACGATGTCAAAGTTAGCGTAAGGAGGGCTAAGCGTGAAGCGTTCAGTGAATTCGAAAGTAAAATCCTATGTACCGACTTGACAGAAAATCCTAGGAAGTTCTGGTCGTACGTTAAATCAGTAAGTGGCTCGAAACAGCATATCCAGACACTCCGGGATGATGATGGCATTGAAACAGAGGATGACACGCGTAAAGCTGAAATACTAAACACCTTTTTCCAAAGCTGTTTCACAGAGGAAGACCGCACTGCAGTTCCTTCTCTAAATCCTCGCACAAGCGAAAAAATGGCTGACATCGAAATAAGTATCCAAGGAATAGAAAAGCAACTGGAATCACTCAACAGAGGAAAGTCCACTGGACCTGACGGGATACCAATTCGATTCTACACAGAGTACGCGAAAGAGCTTGTCCCCTTCTAACAGCCGTGTACAGCAAGTCTCTAGAGGAACGGAGGGTTCCAAATGATTGGAAAAGAGCACAGATAGTCCCAGTCTTCAAGAAGGGTCGTCGAGCAGATGCGCAAAACTATAGACCTATATCTCTGACGTCGATCTGTTGTAGAATTTTAGCACATGTTTTTTGCTCGAGTATCATGTCGTTTTTGGAAACCCAGAATCTACGATGTAGGAATCAACATGGATTCCGGAAACAGCGATCGTGTGAGACACAACTCGCTTTATTTGTTCATGAGACCCAGAAAATATTAGATACAGGCTCCCAGGTAGATGCTATTTTTCTTGCCTTCCGGAAGGCGTTCGATACATATACGCACTGTCACCTGATAAACAAAGTAAGAGCGTACGGAATATCAGACGAGGTGTGTGGCTGGACTGAAGAGTTTTTAGCAAACAGAACATAGCATGTTGTTATCAATGGAGAGACGTCTAGAGACGTTAAAGTAACCTCTGGCGTGCCACAGGGGAGTGTTATGGGACCATTGCTTTTCACAATATATATAAATGACCTAGTAGATAGTGTCGGAAGTTCCATGCGGCTTTTCGCGGATGATGCTGTAGTATACAGAGAAGTTGCAGCATTAGAAAATTGTAGCGAAATGCAGGAAGATCTGTAGCGGATAGGCACTTGGTGTAGGGAGTGGCAACTGATCCTTAACAGAGACAAATGTAATGTATTGCGAATACATAGAAAGAAGGATCCTTTATTGTATGATTATATGATAGCGGAACAAACACTGGTAGCATTTACTTCTGTAAAATATCTGGGAGTATGCGTGCGGAACGATTTGAAGTGGAATGATCATATAAAATTAATTGTTGGTAAGGCGGGTACCAGGTTGAGATTCATTGGGAGAGTCCTTAGAAAATGTAGTCCATCAACAAAGGAGGTGGCTTACAAAACACTCGTTCGACCTATACTTGAGTATTGCTCATCAGTGTGGGATCCGTATCATATCTGGGTTGACGGAGGAGATAGAGAAGATCCAAAGAAGAGCGGCGCGTTTCGTCACAGTGTTATTTGGAAAGCGTGATAACGTTACGGAGATGTTTAGCAAACTCAAGTGGCAGACTCTGCAAGAGAGGCGCTCTGCATCGCGGTGTAGCTTGCTCTCCAGGTTTCGAGAGGGTGCGTTTCTGGATGAGGTATCGAATATATTGCTTCCCCTTACTTATACCTCCCGAGGAGATCACGAATGCAAAATTAGAGGGATTCGAGCGCGCACGGAGGCTTTCCGGCAGTCGTTCTTCCCGGGAACCATACGCGACTGGAACAGGAAAGGGAGGTAGTGACACTGCCACGTAAAGTGCCCTCCGCCACACACCGTTGGGTGGCTTGCGGAGTATAAATGTAGATGTAGAGCTATTGTTCTCCCTCTCCCTCCCCCTCCGCCCTCTCAGAACCATGGGTCACAGAGCACCTCTATGCATCTTGCTATTGAATTACCTAGCTATACATTATAAAAGCTGTATATTGCGTTCACCCCTGTCATCTATGGCCTGTGGTGCACCACAGGTAGCTCGGTGCTGGTTTTGGATAGCGCCATTTTGCCATGCACGGTATACTTTAGCCATGGTTGTACATGAATAAAAATTTAGCCGTTACGGAATTTCTTCCATCCTCAGTCCGAAAGGCACAGATCATGCCCTTTTGGACGTCAGATAAATCGCTCCGTTTCCGCATTATGATAACGACTGCAGTATTTTTCCGCGTCTGACCTCCCTCCCTCCCACCTGCACATGCTTTATATACCCTCCACTGCTAGTGCTGCCTCCTGCCGTCTGTTAGTAGTTATTGCACACTGACGTCGAACGTAGGCGGTGCTCACATTAATACACTCCTGGAAATGGAAAAAAGAACACATTGACACCGGTGTGTCAGACCCACCATACTTGCTCCGGACACTGCGAGAGGGCTGTACAAGCAATGATCACACGCACGGCACAGCGGACACACCACGAACCGCGGTGTTGGCCGTCGAATGGCGCTAGCTGCGCAGCATTTGTGCACCGCCGCCGTCAGTGTCAGCCAGTTTGCCGTGGCATACCGAGCTCCATCGCAGTCTTTAACACTGGTAGCATGCCGCGACAGCGTGGACGTGAACCGTATGTGCAGTTGACGGACTTTGAGCGAGGGCGTATAGTGGGCATGCGGGAGGCCGGGTGGACGTACCGCCGAATTGCTCAACACGTGGGGCGTGAGGTCTCCACAGTACATCGATGTTGTCGCCAGTGGTCGGCGGAAGGTGCACGTGCCCGTCGACCTGGGACCGGACCGCAGCAACGCACGGATGCACGCCAAGACCGTAGGATCCTACGCAGTGCCGTAGGGGACCGCACCGCCACTTCCCAGCAAATTAGGGACACTGTTGCTCCTGGGGTATCGGCGAGGACCATTCGCAACCGTCTCCATGAAGCTGAGCTACGGTCCCGCACACCGTTAGGCCGTCTTCCGCTCACGCCCCAACATCGTGCAGCCCGCCTCCAGTGGTGTCGCGACAGGCGTGAATGGAGAGACGAATGGAGACGTGTCGTCTTCAGCGATGAGAGTCGCTTCTGCCTTGGTGCCAATGATGGTCGTATGCGTGTTTGGCGCCGTGCAGGTGAGCGCCACAATCAGGACTGCATACGACCGAGGCACACAGGGCCAACACCCGGCATCATGGTGTGGGGAGCGATCTCCTACACTGGCCGTACACCACTGGTGATCGTCGAGGGGACACTGAATAGTGCACGGTACATCCAAACCGTCATCGAACCCATCGTTCTACCATTCCTAGACCGGCAAGGGAACTTGCTGTTCCAACAGGACAATGCACGTCCGCATGTATCCCGTGCCACCCAACGTGCTCTAGAAGGTGTAAGTCAACTACCCTGGCCAGCAAGATCTCCGGATCTGTCCCCAATTGAGCATGTTTGGGACTGGATGAAGCGTCGTCTCACGCGGTCTGCACGTCCAGCACGAACGCTGATCCAACTGAGGCGCCAGGTGGAAATGGCATGGCAAGCCGTTCCACAGGACTACATCCAGCATCTCTACGATCGTCTCCATGGGAGAATAGCAGCCTGCATTGCTGCGAAAGGTGGATATACACTGTACTAGTGCCGACATTGTGCATGCTCTGTTGCCTGTGTCTATGTGCCTGTGGTTCTGTCAGTGTGATCATGTGATGTATCTGACCCCAGGAATGTGTCAATAAAGTTTCCCCTTCCTGGGACAATGAATTCACGGTGTTCTTATTTCATTTTCCAGGAGTGTATGACTGGGCCGTGTATACAGGGTGAAAAGTATTTAAACCGACAAACTCTGGGAGGTTGTAGGGGACATCAAAACAAATATTTTTCCCTAATGTCATTTTTTCCTATGAGGATAATTTAAACCAGTCGAGGCCGTACTACGCTCGTCACTTGTTAGAGGCCCTATTACGATCTTCAGTTGTTAGAGGGCGTATTACGCTCTTAACTTGTAGGCAATTGCTGTCCACCAGTGTAGTAGTGCATTGTCTCTGTTTACTAATGGAGCGATACACCTGGAGTGAGTACACTGATATGGTTGGTGCGTACTACGCAGGGCACCACAACGGACGAGCTGCACAGCGGGTTTATCAACAACAATACCCTAATCGCCGTATCCCGCATCATATGACCTTTGCTGCTGTGTACCAACGTCTGCGTGAGACCGGGTCATTTAGCAGATTACCTGGACAGGGACGCCGTTGCACGGTAAGAACGCTGCAATTTGAGGAAGCTGTCTTGCAGCATGTGGAGCGGGATCCTTCAATCAGTGCGGTTCTTCGTTAATGTGTGGGTCGGTGTTGTTGGGGACTGTTTAATTGGGCCATATCTGCTACCTAGGCCATTAAATGGCAGGCGCTATTACAATCTTCTCGCCAGAGCATTGTCAGAATTGCTGGAAGACGTCCCGCTCCCTACAAGACAACGCATGTGGTTCCAACATGACGGGGCGCCGGCACATTTCGGTCGTTGTGTGCGTCGATTCCTGGACCGATGGTTCCCAGAAACGTGGATTGGCAGAGGCGTTCCTGTACCATGGCCTGCTCGATCCCCAGATATGTCCCCTCTGGACTTTTTTGTGTGGGACTAGATGCGCAATCCTGTTTACGCAACTCCTATTGCACCAGAAGAGGCTCTGGCTGCCCGGATAGTAGCAGCAGCAGGAACAATTCAGGATACTCCTGGGGTTTTTGCCCGTGTCAGACAGAACATGATCCTACGGTATAACCATTGTTTACGTGCCAATGGAGGCATTTTTAAAAATCTAATGTAATTGAAATTGGGTTGTGTTAATGTGTTGTCTCTTGGTCATAAAAAAATGGAAAAGTGTTTGTTGGTTTAATTAATTTAGGACCAGAGAAATCTTCCTCTACCGGTTTAAATACTCCTCATAGGAAAAAAATGACATTAGAGAAAAATATTTGTTTTGATGTCCCCTACGACCTCCCAGAGTTCGTCGGTTTAAATACTTTTCACCCTGTATAATGGAAGTATCGTTCTTTTGCTTTTGCTATTAGCATTGGCGTAGCTTCCCTTATGGCTTAGAACAGCTGCCTTCCTACTGTCGAGGAATACCGCTGTCCGTACTCTCTAACTTTCCCCATTCCTATTAGTTTTTTTGTTTTGTTTTTATTTTTCTTTTTTTGTTCCTTCCATCTCTTTTCCTAACTATACTATTATTTATCGTTATTCTCCTGACCAATTAACTCCTTCTCCGTTCCTCCCGTGCTGCTGACATGTTTTGGATTTAGTGTCGCATTGTTTTCGTTTTATGGGAACTTACGATTACATGAACGTAATATTAATAGGACTGACATTAATTTAACGTCGATGTTCGTCACTATGAGTGCAATTATTACTATTAATCTGTGTAACTTACGTATCATGCGCATTACGTTTTTAAAGGTAGACATACTCGCAAAAACATATTGAAAAGGAATATTAGTTGAATGTAAAAGGTAGCCTGTATGATCTAATTTTGCCGCATAAAGTATATTCATCATCAAGTAAATAAACTTATTTGTTTCTCTGCTTCCATCTTTTGAGACATTTTCTGGTTTACTGTGTTATCTGTGTTTACCGTCTTATGCGCGTGTGTTGCGCATTGTGTGGAAGGCAAAGCGGCAAGCCGAGTTCCCCTGCTGTCCAGCAAGAACTTGGCGTGCGTTAGATGACACTTAGAAACCAACTGCGCGAAGTTGTAAGTTTTACGAGAAATGATAAATGCATTCATTATTAATTTTCGTGTGTTGAGAAGCACTTGCCATTCGGACAGACATCTCTGAAAACTTGATTAAAAGATGCTATGTTCGTCTTTTGTAATCGTATTACTCTGGGGTAAAAATAAACAAATGAATTAATATATGAATATCAAATGATGGTGTATGCTACTGAACGCCGGCATAGTGGCTTATTAAAGCTAAGCAACTTCGTCTATGAGCTTGTTTCGTGGACTGTAAGATTGATAATTACACTTTCATGGTAAATGAGTATTCAAGGACGTAATTAGTATTTAAATGTTAATCTTCACTGACAAATTCGACGACGCTGTGGTCGCAATAACTGGTGTGTTAATGTCAGCCTTCAGTTATTTGATGAATTCACAGCGACGTTTAGAACGTTTCAGCAACTTTAATCATCACTGTGAAGATTATGGTACTCTGTGAAAACTGTTACGAAGATGAACAGTTAAATTAGCTGGAAGTTGCTGGGATTGACATCGCGTGAACGTCTACTGATACCATGCCTTATCTTCGGACGTCTTCGACAGTTTGTGTCTCAGGCAGAAGAGCTAATGCAGTTTAGTGTTCGAGCAAGTTAAAGAGCGTAGGAATAAATTTTCATGTCTGCTTACTACGTAAGAGGCTGAACTGCACTAGATTCAGCTGAAAAACGTATTCTCAATTCTACAATCAGATGTTTTTAGCGTCCAGTTGATCGACAGCAATGTCATACATGCAAAGGAGTCGGACACAATTCATGAACTAGTTTGTTGTAATTTTCTTACAGCACTCTAAATGTACGCCACTGTACATCGTACAGCAAAACGCAATTGGTAATTTTCTACAGTGTATCATGCAACTCTATATTTCCTGTCTAACAATTCAGAAAACCGTACAGCAAAATATGACGTTAGAATATTTTCCCCTATGAGTTACTTTTCGACAGGAAGAATTTCGCTACCTATTGTTTACTTGTCTCGCTACCTTTGCATCGCTGGCTTCTGGATAAGTGGGCTCTCCGACTGTGGTGTTTCCGACCCTTTTGCAGGTCCACCATTGCTGATTCAAGCTTCATTGACCAGTAGATGATATATTGCCACCGTCAGACAGTGCTCTCGCCCACTGACTTTGTTTGCATTTAGTTTAGTATGCCTAAGCTACTTGTATTTTTTATGTCATCTCATTATCATTTGTAGGCTTGTACCAAGGGAAGCAAGGAGAGGATGTTGAGTGGTGGACAGTATTCTATTTCTCTAACACAGACTACATCCATATATTAACTGGGTTGTTTACTCATAAGAATAGTAAATTACTTATCTCAAGGTAGCCGTTGTGATACAAGCTCTCTGTAATAGTTCACATTAGCGTCACTGCTGTTTAAGTACAAAGTCCGCTATGTACACCACTCTGGTCGCTACGGGCTGCCTGACACTGAGCTAGAGGCTGTGACTGCGGCTCCGACTGGACTGTGACTGATGACAGCCTCGAACTCACTCAGCGCGACAGACAGCGACAGACTGACCCTCCGGTCCGTGGCGGCAGTCTTATATACTGGTGACCGAGAGGGTGTTGGCGGCCCATTTCCTGTGAGTCTGTCGTTGGCCTCCATCCATCTTCTCACAACCTCTTTTCTGCCTGTTGTGTTGGCGCCAGTTTATGCCAGCACAGTATTCACTGTGAGTAATGGAAGTAATTACAGCAATGAAAGGGAAGCCATCCCTCCTCAAGGATGGTCATCGCTACCAGATGCCCAGAAAATGCGATAACTACACAAATTGGTTGTGTGTAAATTCCGAACACAGCAAGTGCTGAAGTGCTTTAAAAATTGCAAATGGCAGAATCATGGCTGAAGGGCAACATTCGTGCCCACCTGGCAAAGCAGATATGCAGATTAAGAGATGGGTACACAACAGAATACATAAGGAAAAGTCAGGTCCTGTTTTCTATATTTATAAACAGGAATTTCAAGATCTGAAAGATAAAGATTTAGATTATGTCTCACATATGTCAAATTTTGAGACCTTCATGACTGTATTTTATAAAGCAAGCTATTGAGACTGTAACACCCCACCTGTCACTTATCTGGTTTTGGCGTGTGTTCACCCCAGGTAATTGACTAACAGATCACCAGAGTGTGCAAAACTGCCGCAGTATCGGATAACGCAAAGAAAGTAATAAGGCCCTGTGACTCCTGATTGAACTGCAGTGGCAGTGTTGACATTGATTGATACAGAATTGATCCCTTTTTAATTAAAAAGGGGTGCACATTGATGTTATATTCAGCTATTGAACGCCAGATGCAAATGTTGAACATAAAATTAATTAAGAAAGTGATTTGGGATTTCAATTACTTGATTGAAAACAGATGCAGTCGATTAGCACAAATTTATTTTAACTCACGACCTTCAATCATCACATTACATGACTCTCCTAACAGACAGTGGGAATAAATTGCGTTTATGTGGAGTAAACCGCGATAAATCAAAATTAATTCCTATCGACTGACCCAGGCGTAATGCGAAGTGCGAGAATTCTACAATACACGGCCCATGAAACCCTCGTGGAAACTTTGCCGGTGTGATCCAACAAATTAATCAGTGGCCTAACTCATGCCAGAGTGGGTGCAATGTCACCAAATTCAGCGTAGCGGGGCATCGTCGTTGTGCGGACGTCGGCCGGCCTCATGGTGCTGCAAGGCTGCGCTCGTCTATTCACTCCTAGCTATCTTGCTCAGTACATATCTGAACGAAAACTTTCTATCTTCAAGCTCAATCGTTCCATTTGCTAAGTCATAAACTGCAGAGATGCTCACTCTCTCTCAGGCAAGCTGAGTAAAGAACGCCACGTCCACACTCTAGGCAAGCTGGAAATGGAAGATCTCTACGGAGACTTCTGACAGTCCGGTCTTCGCCTCAGTTTCCCCTCCAGCAAAATCAATTACGACAATTACAGCACCAGTCGCGTTAATTATGCATCACTTCCCAGCACCGACCAATGCCTGCTCTGGGAAGTAAACAAATTCCAACAAAATTTCCCTTCCTCTCAACTTCTGCTATTTAGCTCCTCCCAGACCACCCATCAAGGTTAGCGTCTGCATAAAACACTAATTTTTCCGAAATTCCGACTCCCAGGAGAGTACTTCAAATTCCTTGGTCCTACGTTCCCATCAGAGGCCGGCGTATTTCATTCTGTTGCTCTTCACCTCATTTCATTCTGTCGCTCTTCACATGATTTACTTCAGACTCTGTGGACCATGAATTCAGCGTGAAGTTGCTATAGTCACGAACATGCATATAATGGCCTATGTTCACCGCTCCACCGTAGCTTTGCGCAGCTTTCTCGCATGTTTCACTGAAAACAGGACGACAGACATTTATCAACAGGTGTACAAGTTTTCCATCTGCTTCCTGGTACACCAGCATGGGGTAAAGCACCCCCTCACTGTCACTCATCTTAAGGCAGCTGGAGGCTGCGCCCCGTTACCACTTTCTCAGAGTTTGAGCTGCCCTAAGCTGGCTATTGTCGCTTCCCTTCACCGCTCCCCAGCTGCGCACTGCCGCCCGGCCACGGTCAACTCTGAACACTTCCCTGGGATAAACTAGCCTCCAGTAAATCGACACATTTCCACAAAGTTTTCATGTCACGTGAATTACTTTAAATCCATCACCCAACATTAATTACTCCAATACATCCATACTATACCCTTTACAAGATGCATTGTGCCTTTTCAGTCATTTTTGTTCAGCCCCACTGTTTGCTCAACGTGAGTTCGGTGATCTTTAATGACTTCATGTAAGGGGCATAGTTCTTGCTGTCTTACAGGACAACCCAGAATTCTTGCATTAGTTCAGAGATTCAACTAAAACGAATACATTTTGAAATTAACTGAAATGGATGGGATATTTGATGGTTGCTCAAAACAGTTTAAATAGCTGAACACCAAAGCAAATTGACATTGGTAGCACATATGAAGAGATGAAGGTATTTTCCGTTTTATTTCCTTTATTCCGAAACAAAGAGTCACACTTCATATTAAAGACCTTTTTTGTGGATTTAAAAATGAGATGCCTGGATGATCACTGAAAACTGCAGTTCTAGACTCTGTAATGACTACAATTAAAGTTAGGAAAATAATGTTTCCCAAACATCCCTTCCCCATTGCAGTTGTTACTTCAACCAGCGTCTGTAGCAGAAAATATAAGAACAGCAATTAGTGGAGGAACACAGGGATTGCCGGCCAAAGTGGCCGTGCGGTTCTAGGCGCTGCAGTCTGGTACCGCGAGACCGCTACGGTCGCAGGTTCTAATCCTGCCTCGGGCATGGATGTGTGTGATGTCCTTAGGTTAGTTAGGTTTAACTAGTTCTAAGTTCTAGGGGACTAATGACCTCAGAAGTTGAGTCCCATAGTGCTCAGAGCCATTTGAACACAGGAACAGAGAGGAAATTCGTTTGTTTTGCCTCATCTGTGATTACAGTGGCACATCTTCTACCAAACAGTGTTGATGGAGCGAGGACTGTAATAATGGATGAAATGCTCAGTGACGAAAACATTAAATTCGCAGACAGTGTGGTCAATCAATGTATGGAAAATCCCAATATATTGTACTTTCGATAAATTAGTTGAGAGAGGAAGCAGTAAATGCTATATTTGAAATTTAAGACAATTTTATTGACTTGCCACCTCAAAAATGAAGAAAAAGATACATAGACCTGGAAAAAAGGTTAAAAGACATTATAAGAGTGTGTAACAACAGGGGGGGGGGGGGGGGTTTAAAAAAAGAAGTTAAAGATCTCTGCCTTTCTTACAGGAAATTGTGTGAGAAATTAAAAGTCATAAAATAATATAGTTTTCTGCCGTAATGTTGATGAAAGAAAAGGAAGTAAAATAATAAAAATTCAAAAGAAATAAATTAAAATATTTAAACATGCTTATTTACTTTGTCCACTGCTGGGAAAACATGTGAAGGGGTATTCTCATTACACAACGTTCGCCTCTCCCACTGGCAAAAATATTTGTGTTCAGAAACACCGCGTTGACGTTACGGGTTGCAAAGCCCTCGGTCGAAAAGCCCTCGGCATCGCGCCTGCCCTATGAGTTGGGTTGGAAAGAGGTCAGAGGCAGAGATGGAATTACCAAAGTATTCTTGTTTTGTGTCAGTTTCGTCACAACAACGCAAACGGGCAACAACTACTGACTGTCTGCGCTACTGACTGTCGCCCAGGCTCTGATAAAAAACACCTAAGATCCAAGCACAAGAAGCTGGGAAGAAATTATTTAAATAGGAAAAAATAATGTGCTCCACAGAAGTACATATATTTCAAGCTCACCTTCATTTACAATCTGTTGATTTAAATATTATAATCACAGTGTGAACGAAAATAGTTAAAGCTACACCATGACTTCCAATATTAAGTTTTTCAAGACAGCCACGACTCGCATTCAGGTTGGTTTTTTTTTTTTTTTTTTTTTTTTTTTTTTTTTTTTTTTTTTTTGACCGGTTTTGCGACTCCAGCCTGTAAAAGGCACTGAGTACGACTTGTTTCTGTCCTGAAAAACTTAATTTCAATAAGTGCTGTTTCCCTGCAAGCAATGCCTACTTTCACTAACTTCCAAAATCGTTAGCTGCTAACATTATGGCTCCCCCCTTAACTAGAATCTCTCACCGCAGATGCAAGTGTATGTCTTTGCTGGAGTGGTTCAGCAAGTAGCGATGAGAAGCAAGTGAGTAAGAGAGACAAGAACACAAACAAATGAATCAAGGAACAAGCTGACATAACAAATCAAATATTATCATACACATAAGATTTTAAAAAAAGTAACAGAAAAAACGGAAAAATGAAATGACATAAATTACCACAGAAAGAAATAAACAGTCAGATTTTTTATGTATTTGATTACATCTTACATCTTGGCTCACAATGAAGAAATCAGATCACTGATTAAGGTAAGGAAGTGATGGTTTGTCTGTTGACGTTTTGGTGACGTTGCCACTCCATCAGTATAACGAGTATACACACCTGCTGTGTTATATTCTTATCCTGTCGAGACTGGTCCATATTTTCCAATGTAAGTCGAAGCTTGACTGTTCAGTATTTTCCTGCGTAAGTCGAAGTCCGGGAGTTTTTCTGCGGCGCAAGGAAAGCTGTAGGCACATAATAACGAGGACCACTCTCAGTTTTTGTGCCGCGCTTTGATGATATAAAAATTGTCAGTTAGTAATTTCCTGGCGTTTGAGTATTGAGGGGCTGTGGAGTGATTTCCACAGCTTCTTTCCACTCCTTCAGACAGCTGGCGAATTGTAGGCAAATGATCTGTTTTGGATCATCCATCTTCTGACCAGTTTGATGCGACCCACCACGAATTGCTCTCCTGTGCCAACCTCGTCATTTCAGAGTAACACTTTCGCTCACATCCACTATTATTTTTTGGAATGTTGAATGTATTCCAGTCCCTGTCGTCTCCTACAGTTTTTATGCTTTACAACCCACTTCAACTACCATGGAAGTTATTCCCTGATGTCATATCACATGTCTTAACATCCTATCCCTTCTTCTTGTGGTGTTTCCCACCTGATCCTCTCCTCGCCGATTTTATGAACAATCTCTTTCCTTAACTTGTCAATCCACCTAATTTTCAACATCCTTACATAGCAGCATGTCTCAGAAACTTCTATTCTTTTTTTCTGATTTTTCCGTATGATCTACGAACATACAGTGCTGTGTTCCAGTCGTACATTACGAGAAATTTCTTGCTCAAGCAAATCATTACTTAGTCTCTTTTTCTGACAGGAAGATGGTCTCATCGTATTGGGCATGGGGAGTGTTACTGAACTAGGGAGCCAATGGGTAGGCACAGAACTTAACATTCTAAATATAATTTTCACGCTGCCGTTAATTCTCCATCAACATTCTTTAGATAGAAAATATTGAACCTCACATATTGTACAGGGTGTAACAAGTATAAATGCAGATATTTCTATTGGTGATTGAAGATGGTGTACTGAACATCATTTCCAGACTAATAATTGTAGCTTTTAGAAGTCATATGTTTTCAGGTTGGATAGTGTCTTCAAGTACATGTGACAAGAACAAGCAATTAATGCTTATTTTCCCCCATGTAGCTGGTCAGGTGTTGAAGTCTAAATATGTGGGCGCAAAATGATTAATCTGTACTGGCAGGTGTAGTCCACTTAGTGAGGCATTATGGCCATACAGAAAACATCAGGTCGTAAAGTAGGTGACATGTCTGTGGGAACACTATTCGATACAGAGAAAAAACAACAAATAGAGTAATGTGTGTAAATATTAAGGTACCACAAATAAAAATATTTGCAGTATACCCATTTTACCCTGTATCCCGCAGCAGAGCACACCAGACTCAGAAGTGAAATTCGGAGAGTAGAAGCCGAGGATTCACATGTGGTGGTACAAATATTGCTCGTGGTTCAAAACTTTGCAGAGGTCCTTTTTAGATGTTGCTTGTAGCTTAAAGTTCTGTTCAGGGTCACACTGAGATATGCTGGCGTTTCATTGTAGGGAAGAACTGTTCTCTAAATGTACTTAATGTGGTTGGCCAGTCGGTTATTTGAGTGGAAACGTGATCTCGGTTTTGGCTGGACTGGGTTCAAGCCTCCATGTGCGAAAGTATCTTGTAAGAGCAATTATGACGGTAACGATGATGAAACAGGTGTGGAAGGGCCACATAGCCAGTCAGAAAGATGGTAGATACTCTAAGGCAATTCTTTGCTGGATTCAAAAACAGATAAATGAAAAGTGGGTATATATATTAGTAAATGTGAAGGGGCAAAGTGGATTTGCATCGCTATAAAGCGTAAAACATGTAAGTCTACAGAAACCCTTTATCCAGCGTTGAGAAGCCTTCACGAACCACTGATATTGCAGCTGTGGGGTTGCTTTTATGCCTCAACGGTACAGATAGACATGCCGCAGGTGTAATAACATCGAAGGCGTACTGTCGAGATTCCAGAGCAAGTAAGATATTGTTCATGAAGAGGGCAGCGGCCTCTCCAGTAGCTACAGTGGCAACAGTCTAGATGACTAACTGATCTGGCCTTCCTCCAAACAGTGAACATTATGAGCTTGCTATGTTGCTATTGCGAAAGGAAACCTACAGCTCCGATAGTACCCTAGGACGCGCAGCTCTACTATTTGGCTTAATGATGATAGTATCCACTTACATAGAATATTTCGAAGAGGGGACGAGACTGCTCAGGAGGATGTAATCAGGGAAGAAAAAAACGATTGTAAGATGAACAAAATAGAAGTAAAATGAAGATAATGAAGTGTACTAAAATTAAGTCAGTTGAAGCTGAGAGGATTAAATTAGCGAACGAGACGTTACAAGTATTGAAAGAGTTTTGTTATTTGAGCAGCAAAATAAGTAACAACGGCCAAAGTGGGAGTATAAGTAATGCAGACTGACAACAGCAAGAAAATTTGTTAATATCGAATATACAGATACGTGTTTTCTGAAGGTATTTGTTTGGGGTGTAGCCTTATACCTAAGAAAATGATAATTCAGACAAGAAAAGAATAGAGGCGTTTGAAATGTGATCCTACAGGAGATAGTCAGGAGCAGGCGCTGATTAGTTTTGGGACGAAAAGAAATTTGTGGCATAACTTGCTTTTTATGTTTTGATAGGAGGTAATATTGAACAAAACAAGAAAAAAATCGTCTAGTAAGCACGGGCTTTAAAATATATGCCTTATAGAGGGCTCGAACACAGTAACCACGTCAAAGGTTACAATAGTTATATGGAAATGATGAGATTTGCACAGGGTAAACCAAGGTGGAAAGCTATATCAAACCAGTCCTCGAACTGGAGACAATAAAACACCGACAAAGACCGTTTGGTCCATATCTTCTGATGTAAGTCGAAAACTGGGTTTTTTCTGTAATACGGAAAGGTCGAAATGTCTCTTACCACTGTTTGTACCATTCTTCGGTGCTATTGAAACTGGTGGTATAGCTAAATCGTTTATAAGCAAAAAGGGTCACAGGAGGGCAGTCAGTCGATCTCTACTCCTCGGATTGTAGATAGGCTTATTTTGTCTTTCAGTCTGACCAGCTGTATTTCGTGGGAGTCAATGTGGTTGAGTGTAGGGAGCCATAGTTAGTATTCCTACGCTATGTTATCGTTCTAAGCAATATCCGTATGGCGCAGTTTCAAATGTTCAAATGTGTGTGAATGCCTAAGGGACCAAACTGCTGAGGTCATGGGTCCCTAGACTTAGACACCATTTATACTAACTTAATCTAACTTATGCTAAGAACGACACACACACCCATGTCCGAGCCGGCCGGAATGGCCGTGCGGTTCTAGTCGCTACAGTCTGGAACCGAGCGACCTCTCCGGTCGCAGGTTCGAATCCTGCCTCGGGCATGGCTGTGTGTGATGTCCTTAGGTTAGTTAGGTTTAATTAGTTCTATGTTCTAGTCGACTGATGACCTCAGAAGTTAAGTCGCATAGTGCTCAGAGCAATTTGAACCCATGTCCGAGGGAGGACTCGAACCTCCAGCGGGAGGGGCCGCGCAATCCGTGACATGGCGCCTCAAACCACGCGACCACTCATCGCGGCTGGCGCAGTTTAGTTGTGCTTAAACCTACAGATGAGAGCTTTTGACCCGCACAAGTGTACTACACGATGCAGTCACATTGCTGTGACCACCACCTATGTTCGACGTCAGCGTGCGATAACCACTCACAGAAGGCAGGCAGCACTAGCAAGGGCGGTATATAAAGCGAGTACAGGGGATGAGGAAAACATTGAAGCCGTGGTCGTAATGCGGGAACTGAGCGGTTTATCTGGCATCGAAAGGAAACTGCCCATCGGCTTTCGGACCAACGGTGGAAGCATTTCCGGGATTGCTAATTTGTAAAACGTTCGCATGCTACTGTAGTTAAAACATACCGTGCATTGCAGAATGACACTTTTCAAAACCGGCGCCGAGGCAACTGCAGTGCACCAAGGGCCATAGTCTCAAAAAATGGTTCAGATGACTCTGAGCACTATGAGACTTAACATCTGGGAACATCATTCCCCTACACTCAGAACTACTTAAACCTAACTAACCTAAGTACAGGGCTATTACAAATGATTGAAGCGATTTCATAAATTCACTGTAGCTCCATTCATTGACATATGGTCACGACACACTACAGATACGTAGAAAAACTCGTAAAGTTTTGTTCGGCTGAAGCCGCACTTCAGGTTTCTGCCGCCAGAGCGCTCGAGAGCGCAGTGAGACAAAATGGCGACAGGAGCCGAGAAAGCGTATGTCGTGCTTGAAATGCACTCACATCAGTCAGTCATAACAGTGCAACGACACTTCAGGACGAAGTTCAACAAAGATCCACCAACTGCTGACTCCATTCGGCGATGGTATGCGCAGTTTAAAGCTTCTGGATGCCTCTGTAAGGGGAAATCAACGGGTCGGCCTGCAGTGAGCGAAGAAACGGTTGAACGCGTGCGGGCAAGTTTCACGCGTAGCCCGCGGAAGTCGACGAATAAAGCAAGCAGGGAGCTAAACGTACCACAGGATGGTGCTCCACCGCACTTCCATCATGATGTTCGGCATTTCTTAAACAGGAGATTGGAAATCCGATGGATCGGTCGTGGTGGAGATCATGATCAGCATTTCATGTCATGGCCTCCACGCTCTCCCGACTTAACCCCATGCAATTTCTTTCTGTGGGGTTATGTGAAAGATTCAGTGTTTAAACCTCCTCTACCAAGAAACATGCCAGAACTGCGAGCTCGCATCAACGATGCTTTCGAACTCATTGATGGGGACATGCTGCGCCGAGTGTGGGAGGAACTTGATTATCGGCTTGATGTCTGACGAATCACTAAAGGGGCACATATCGAAAATTTG
Source organism: Schistocerca americana (assembly GCF_021461395.2). Lineage (NCBI taxonomy): Eukaryota > Metazoa > Arthropoda > Insecta > Orthoptera > Acrididae > Schistocerca > Schistocerca americana. The sequence continues at coordinate 425,929,243 of NC_060122.1, forward strand.
TGAATGCCTAAAAAAACTTTTTGAGTTTTTATATGTGTGTGCAAAGCATTGTGAAAATATCTCAAATAATAAAGTTATTGTAGAGCTGTGAAATCGCTTCAATCATTTGTAATAACCCTGTACATGACAAACATCCACGCCCGAGGCAGGGTTCGAACCTGCGACCGTAGCAGCAGCGCGGTCCCGTACTGAAACGCCTAGAACCGCTCGGCGACAGGAGGGAACGATGGCTACGGAGATGTGTAAGGGCGAATAAATGTGCAACTGTTTGGCCACTAACAGCCTAGATGGTCCAAGGGACTACCAGCAGTGTCTCTTCAGAGAACGTTGCTGTGTATGGGCCTCCGCAACTGGTGCCTGGTGCATGCACCCATGTTGACTGCTGTTCACTGGCGACGAAGGCTGGATTTAGCACGCCACTGAGTGGCAAGAGGTGGCCTTTCAGACGAATCACGTTATCTGCTCCGTCGACGTAAAACGTCTGAAAACAACATCCTGCAACAATCGTCAGAAGATGTTTCCAGAATTTCCGTAATGTTTGGAAGGTAGGAGACCAGGTACTGGCACAAGTAAAGCTGTGAGGACGGGGCGTGAGTCGTGCTTGGGTAGCTCAGTTGGTAGAGCACTTGCCCGCGAAAGGCAAAGGTCCCGAGTTCGAGTCTCGGTCCGGCACACAATCTGTCAGGAAGTTTCAATCGTCGGAAGAGTCCAGCCCGCAAGAGGGAGCGTTTTGATGTAGGGAATATTTCCGTGGCATTCGCTGGGTGATCTCGTCATTTTGGAAGACACGATGTATCAGCAGAAATACGCATGTATCCTTGGGGACCATGTCCACCCCTACACGCAGTTTGCTTTTCCTCGGTCCAGCAGGACATTGCAGCGTGTCACAAAGCTCGTAGTGTATGTGCTTGGTTCGACGAGTACACCGTACTCTCCTGGCCACCAAACCCACCGCGTTTAAGCTCAGTCGAGAATGTGTGGAACCACCTCGTCTAGAATCTGTGGAATCACCTCGATCGGGATGTTCGCACCATGGATCCTCAATCGAGAGACCTAGCGCAGCTGGCCACAGCACTGGGCCGGCCGGGGTGGCCGAGCGGTTCTAGGCACTACAGCCTGGAACCGCACGACCACTGCGGTCGCAGGTTCGAATCCTGCCTCGGGCATGCATGCGTGTGATGTCCTTAGGTTAGTTAGGTTTAAGTAGTTCTAAGTTCTATGGGACTGATGACCTCAGGAGTTAACTCCCAAAGTGCTCAGAGCCATTTGAACCACAGCACTGGAGTCGGCATGGCTCCACAACCCTGTCGGTACCTTCCAGAACCTGACTCGCAGACGTTCGCGGTGCAAAAGGTAGTTATTCAGACTTTTGACAGATGGTCACATTAATGTGACTGGACAGTGTATATTCCGCAGCAGAGTATACCAGACTGAGAGGCGAAATTCGAAGTGGTCGACGGTTCGCTATTGGTAGCAGACTAGAGTAATTTTTGATTACAAAAAGATGTGTACACTCATGTGAGGCCTAGTGCAGTTTCACTTAAAGTTATCTGTAATTTTTCGGTTGGCCATTTTATTGTTACTTATTTTCACGTTCCATGGATCTTTTGCGCGACATATCGTAATTATGTGCAACGAGTCATTGTATATTCACGTCACAAATTATCTCGCGAGTATAGCCACAAGCTGATCATTTACAAGCTTTTTATTATTTTTGTTAACGTCCTATTGTGAGACAGTAAATCCTGCCCACCATCTTTTGCGCTTTACAATAAGAGAAATTCTAGTACAGAATGAAATGAGTTGTCAGGGATAAATTTTTTCAGTTTGTTTTCAGATTTAACTTTGCTGTCTGTCAGAAACTCTAAATCACTGGGTAAGTGATCAAAGATTTCGGTTGCTGCATTGTCTACGCCTTTTTGCGCTAAAGACAACATTGATGTGGCGAATGGATGCCAACTTTTTTTCTAGTGTTGTAATTATGTAGGTAAATGTTGCTTTTGAACAGCGTGGGTTATTTACAACACGGTTCATGAGGGAATAAATACGTTGTGTCCCAGGAGGAATGGTCAGTATCCAGGGATACGTTATGAACGAACATTTGAAGCAAAAGAGTGCAGTAAACATGGGCTCTAAAATGCGTACATTAAGAGCTTTGAGCACTTCTTCACTTTCGATACTGTGAAACAAATCTCTTCTGTTGCATGGTCTTTGTTTTGCATATTTTTAGAGGCGATAGTACGGACCAAAATAAGAAAAAAGTCCAATAAATATGAGCTCTGAAGTGCGTTCCATAACAGGTAAGAGCCCTTGTTTATTCTCGCTACTGTGAAACATCTTATAGTCGTAATAAAACGACAGATTCCGCGATCGATTGCTTTTCTTCCCTCCATTGTCTTTCTGTACTGTTTTGGTTGGATATGACATTATTCATTGGTTGGCTATAACATGAATCCCATAAAACCACAATTTATCTAGGAGAATATTATGATTTACACAGTCAAATGCCTTAGAGAGGTCCCAGAAAATACGAAACGGCAATATTTAGTTATTTAAAGATTGTAAAATTTGTTGTTAACGACATTCTCAGCAAAGAAACTCTTCTGAAATCAAAACTCTCTGAGGCAGCTGTTGTTGCTCAGGTGGGAAACTATTATAGAATACATCACTTTGTCAAAAATTTTGAAACATCATGTCATTAGAAATATAGGTCGCTAGATATTGACACCTCTCCTATTACCCCTCTTTTAAAGGGGTTTAAAAATGCATATTTCGGTCTTTCCGGAAAAATATCTTCAGTTTGTGATGTATTACATATTTCAGATAAGACAGGGCTTGTTACATGGGAATGTATTTTTAGTACTCTGCTGGAACCACCTTCAAATCCGGATGAGCTTTTATTTTTGAGAGAATATACATTGAAGCGCCAAAGAAACCGGCTTAGGCATGCGTATTCAAATATAGAGATAGGCCTATTTAAACAGGTAGAATACGTCGCTGAGGTCGGCAACGCCTATATAAATGTCTGGTGCAGTTCTTAGATCGGTTACTGCTGCTACAGTGGCAGGTTATCAAGATTTAAGTGAGTTTGAACGTGATATTATAGTCGGCGCACGAGCGATGGGACAGAGCAACTGCAAGGTAACGATGAAGTGAGGACTTCCCCGTACGACCATTTCACGAATGTACCGTGAGTATCAGGAATCTGGCAAAACATCAAATCTCTGACATCGTTGCTGCCGGAAAGGGGTAGTGTAATAACGGGATGGAATCCCAGTTCTAAGCAAAAAAGGGAAAGCAGAAGTGTGGAAGGAGTATACAGAGGGTCTATACAGAGGCGAAGTACTTGAGGACAATATTATGGAAACGGAAGAGGATGTAGATGAAGATGAAATGGGAGGTATGATACTGCGTGAAGAGTTTGACTGTGCACTGAGAGACCTGAGTCGAAACAAGGCCCCGGGAGTAGACAACATTCCATTAGAACTACTGACTGCCTTGGGAGAGCCAGTCCTGACAAAACTCTACCATCTGGTAAGCAAGATGAATGAGACACGCGAAATACCCTCAGACTTCAAGAAGAATATAATAATTCCAATCCCAAAGGAAGCAGGTTTTGGCAGATGTGAAAATTACCGAACTATCAATTTAATAAGCCACAGCTGCAAAATACTAACGCGAGTTCTTTACAGACGAAACAGGTAGTGTAAGAATGGGATGAACGACGACAGAAGAGAATCTTTCAATGTGATAGAAGTGCAAACCTTCCGCAAATTGCTACAGATTTCAATACTAGGCCATCAACAAGTGTCAGCGTGCGAACCCTTCAGCGAAACACAATCGGTATGGGCTTTCGGAGCCGAAGGCCCACTCGTATTCCCTCGATGACTGCACGACACAAAGCTTTGCGCCTCGCCTGGGCCCGTCAACACCGACATTGGACTGTTGATGACTGTAAACATGTTGACTGGTCGGACGTGTACTGGAGACAACCTCATGAATCCATGGACTCTGGCCGGCCGGTGTGGCGGAGCGGTTCTAGGCGCTACAGTCTGGAACCGCGCGACCGCTACGGTCGCAGGTTCGAATCCTGACTCGGGCGTGGATGTGTGTGATGTCCTTAGGTTAGTTAGGTTTAAGTAGTTCTAATTTCTAGGGGACTGATGACCTCAGATGTTAAGTCCCATAGTGCTCAGAGCCATTTGAACCATGGACGCTGCATGTCAACAGGGGACTGTTCAAGCTGGTGGAGGCTCTGTAGTGGTGTGGGGCGTGTGCAGTGGGAGAGATATTAGTTCCCTGATACGTCTAGATACGACTCTGACAGGTGGCACGTTCGTAAGCAACCTGTTTGGACACGTGCATCCATTCATGTCCTTTATTTATTCCGATGAACCTGGGCAATTCCAGCAGGACAATGCGGCACCATACAAGTCCAGAATTACCACAGAATGACTCCAGGAACATTCTTCTTACTTTAAACACTTCCGCTGGCCATCAAACTCCCAGACTTGAACATTATTGTACACATCTGGGATGACTTGCAACGTGCTATTCAGAAGATCTCCACCCCTTCGTATGGACAGCCCTGCAGGACTCATGGTGTCAATTCCCTTCAACACTGCTTCAGACATTAGTCACGTCCATGCCACGTCGTGTTGCAGCACTTCTGCGTGCTCGCTGGGGCGCTAAACGGTAATTGGCAGTTGCACCAGTTTCTTTGGTTCTTCATTGTATCATAATACTAAATTCAGACGATGATGGTGATACATAGACATGATTGAGTTTTCTAGCAGTCCGACCCACGCCCGGGTTCCCGAGTTCGATTCCCGGCGGGGTCAGGGATTTTCTCTGCCTCGTGATGACTGGGTGTTGTGTGATGTCCTTAGGTTAGTTAGGTTTAAGTAGTTCTAAGTTCTAGGGGACTGATGACTGTAGATGTTAAGTCCCATAGTGCTCAGAGCCGTTTGAACCATTTTTGCAGTCCGACCAATTCATGGCCGCTATGCACGAGGATGGGAGAAATACGAGAGAGAGGCACACAGTGAAACAGTGGTAGCATTAACAAGTGTTTGAATCTACGAGAAATCTACAGCACGACGGCCGTCGTCTAAGCTGCGCAGTGCATGTACCAGCACAGCCGGTTGCGGAATGCACTGATGCCGATAGTGCCTGTAGCGTCCGTTGGCCTGGGTTGTTGACGATCCCGCGGCGCCACATGGCTTGCAAGCAGGGAGAGAAACGGGCTCAGCCGACAGAGGGGCTCCATAGTTTGGTTGCCTATGCACCCACGCGCTTAATTGTGGTCCCCGCGTCGTGCCCTTGGGCGCTGTAGCCAACACTAGAATGGTTGACGCCGAGCAGCAGTGGCCTGAGTCACCAATCAGAGGTCTACCAGGATGGTGGCTGATGAAGTCTTAGTGGCCACGCGGCTGGAGGACGCCCCTACCCTAACCGGGTTGTAGACAGCTTGCAGTCCGTCGCCGGAGGTCCCTCAGAGAGCGGAGGCAGGTCGCACACCAGCTTCTTGCATCGGTGAAGTTTCCAAGTCCAGCAGCTGCTACGTCACGGTTGTGGCGCTCTTCGGGCCGGAACTTGACAAGTTGATCACCGGACAGGCAGCCAGCAAAGCTTCATCACTAAAGCGTTGGTCGCAATTTCTCTGAAACTCAACAGACTTTCGTTCTCTCCAGTTGAAGACGCAGACGGAATGGCGGCATGGGTTAATATCCAGTCGCTAGTCTCGCTTATTTAGAAGCTTTTTGCTACACTTCTGACGTAGGCTTACTGGAGGCGAGGAGGACGAGTGGGTTTGTTCCACATTACTCACTCCATCTGCTTTTCCGGGCTCGCTCCAGGGCTGTGCATCTAGTACGGTTTGCTAGGAGCTGTCATACTTGCATTTTGTGAGTCATCGGCAACACACAAGTACTCCGAGTTACAAGGTGTTACTTCAGTCTCGCTAACAAAAAAGTGGTTCAAATGGCTCTGAGCACTATGGGACTTAACTTCTGAGGTCATCAGTCCCCTAGAACTTAGAACTATTTAAACCTAACTAACCTAAGTACATCGCACACATCCATGCCCGAGGCAGGATTCGATCCTGCGACCGTAGCGGTCGCTTGGTTCCAGACTGAAGAGCTTAGAAACGCTCGGCCACTCTGGACGGCCGCTAACACTTTGTTGCAGCGTTAGCTATGCGCTTTAGCAGTGTGTGGTGTCGTATGTCAGTCTAGCCAGAATGTTTGACGTAATGTGAGCAGTACTACTCAGTGGCATAGTTGTAAAGCACATCGGGCAGACATGGCGTCTAGAGCCTGACAGCTGCAGGAATTTCCTCGCCGATTTTTTTCGAGATGTAGCAACTTCATGGTAGTTGCTCTTTCAACATACTGATCTGATTATTCTCTTTGTTTGTGGCTAAATTTTCTACTATACTTAAGAACTAAATATTTAACAGTAAGTAGAGACATGCGAGCTTCGTTTTGGTTCTGACTGGATGAAGAGTGTCATTCGCGAAAGTATTGTACAACAGTAATTATGGTTATACTGTTCATGAAATGGAAGAGGGAGACACAGTATGGTAGTCAGAAACGGTTTGAAAACATTATAATGGTGTTGCAGGTAGGTTGTGTAGATTATTAATTATTAATAAAAAGTTCGATACGTTGCGCCGTTTCGAAGTTAATTAACACTGACGTTAACCCATCAGACAACTGCACATGCAAACTCAAGCGAACCGCCAGAGACCGTGTCGCCAAACATTTTCTTCGTTTGACTTCCCAAAACCGAACAAGAGCGGGACACAAAAGTGGACGTAGGACTGTAGCAAGGATTGAACTCGAGCAAAAGGCTGAGCAGTCTCGTGCGCCATCATCTACGCTATGGCAAAAACTGATACTAACTGTATCTGGCAGCGTTTGAATTTGCTCGCGTACGGCTTTATTTGCTAACTTCAATGCTAATTAAACGGCGTAATGTATCGATTGTTTCTGTTAACAGTTATTTCTCAGCACAGCCAACACTGCAACAGCCTTTTAACCTTTCCAGACTGTCTCTATCCACCCTGTATAACCTGACGAAAGGACTGAATAGCCTACAAGGACGTTCTTTGCAGTGATCGGTGATCCAAGAGACAAAGAAAAGGGCGCTGGGACGGTCTAGATATTAGAAAAACTGGAGGAGCAATGTGGATGTGTCATGTCCATTATGATTATACGGGCTGTTATGCCGTGTTGAAAGTCTCTTCGGGTTTGCTGCTGGATCCTAAAATCAACTTGACTCGATATTTCGGCGATCCAACTGGTCGTCATCTTCAGGAAAATGCTGTTTATGCTGGTGAGTCCCGCTGAGAACTGACGCCAGGTTGCAAATCGACGTCCTATATAGGCCACACCAACGCAGTGGCCTTAGGACTTTGGTACGGAGAGTATATGCCATTTCCGATGCAGACAGCTGAACCCAAGAATTTGAGCATTTGATCGCTGTTTTTAAGGAAATTGGATACACCGAGAAGCAGATTCGTCAGGCTATGGAGTTTGGACCATCTCCGGAGGTGTATGAAGAGGAACATAGATCTGTGGCCTTTCTTCCTTATGCTGGAGGCTTATCGTTTAAGATTGGACGAATTTTAAGGAATTTTAACATTAAGAATGTGTTCCGTCCACCGTCTAAGATTAGGGCTCTGCTCGGCTCTGTGAAAGATGATTTGGGGCCTAGGAAACCCGGTGTGTAGAAAATTCCGTGTCAATGTGGGAAAGCTTACATTGGCCGTTCGATTCGCACAGTGCATGACAGGTGTGTGGAACATCGCCGTCATACGAGGCTACAACAGCCGGAAAAATCTGCAGTAGCAGAACACTGCCTAAATGAGGGACACAGTATGAAATTTGATGAAACTGTGGTTGTTGCCAACATTTCCGGTTTTTGGAACAGTGTCTATAAAGAGGCGATTGAAATTAGGTTGGCTGATAATTTAATCAACAGAGACAATGGGTTTCCCCTTAGCAAGACGTGGAATCCTGTATTATCTCGCATCAAAACTGAACTTTCTTCGGTGCGGCCTTGATTGCGATATATCGTTGCCAGCAGTGTTTCACTAAGGGCGGCGCCACCTCCCTGTCTAGGGAGTCAGAAACCGTGATGGGCGGCGCATGCGCCGTGTACTGAACAGTGGCCTATATAGGACGTCGATTTGCAACCTAGCGTCAGTTCTCAGCGGGACTCATCAGCAGAAGCAGCATTTTCCTGAAGATGGTGACCAGTTGGATCGCCGAATTATCGAGTCAAGTTGATTTTAGGATCCGGCAGCAAACCCGAAAAGACTTTCAAGACTTATTACGCCGAGAAAGCCTACGTAATCGCATGGTATGTCTGTAGCGAGCCAGTGGGTGTGTTGGACCTTCCATCGAGCTACAGACCCCCTTGAAGATATCCTCCGCAGACGGGGACGAAACGTTGGGAATTGACACAGAATTCATCAACCGACCACGGCATAACAACCCGGATAGTTATAATGGACATGACATTTCCGACCGTGAAAGTCTACATTTTAGTATAATGTGGATGTGTGTTGCTCAAGAGCGTAAACGATGGAAGTTCATAGGCAGCGTCTATCCAGCAGGAAGTATCGTAAAGACTGACGAGTACCGAGAGAGAGGTAAGGAGCGAGACTGCGACCTGATGGTGATTGTTGTGCTCCGGTAGTTATCGAGGTCGAAGCTCAAGAAATGCCAGCAGAACTATTAGAGAGAGGTGAAAGACCCGGAACGCCGATCGAGACCGCCGACGCGGACCGTCCGCCGTTACTTTCCCTGGTGGCGTGCATCAGACTGCAGGCTGCGGGAGATCTGTCCACGCTCTCTAGAGGCCTCGTCGAGCGTAAAGAATGCAGTCTCGGTGCGACGCGCCGTACGTCCGGCGCAGTTCACAGAAGCGAGTCCGAGACACCGGGAGCAGCCTCGAGCCGCGACCTCCGCGCGCGGCCAGCCGCTTTGATCTCGCGCCCGCTGCCCGCCGCGCGCTGTCGTCCGAACGGTTACGCGCCGCGGACATGCGGCTTACGGGATGCGATGCGACGCTCATCGCGGCTGAAGATCCTACCTCGACATTCCTCCCGGAATCATCGCCATTGCATTTGCTGTTCCGGTGCTCAGTACGTCGTTAGCTGTTATGCCGTTGTCACAAGGGATTTAGCTAACGCTGACGTGGCGTTGTACGACATTTTCGGTGTCACTTCCTGCTATTTCACTTGAAAGACAAAATAGGTTCTGCGATATTTCGGCAACGTGCCGTGTAAATTAGAACCAACAGGAAGCAAGAACGCTCCCTACGTCCACAAGCAGAAGGCTGGACTCCATACTGTACAAGGGGCGTCCGGAAATTAATGCAACGCATTCTTTTCTGAAAGGAGTTTGGTTTTATTCAGGATTCCAGTACAGAATCTTATTCCCCTCTCCTCTGGCTACAAAATCCTTTTTTTCAACACGTTCTCCGTTCGATGCGACGGCCTTACTTCATCTTGCTGGGAGACCCTATACGCCCGCAAGGTACCTTTCTACTGGTAGACGTAGGAGCCAACGTCTTGCTACATCAATAACCTCCCCACCATCCACGTGCTCCTTCCTGCGGAGTGCCTCCTTCATTGGGCCAAACATCTACATCCACATCCATACTCCGCAAGCCACCTGACGGTGTGTGGCGGAGGGTACCCTGAGTACCTCTACCGGTTCTCCCTTCTATTCCAGTCTCGTATTGTTCGTGGAAAGAAAGATTGTCAGTATGCCTCTATGTGGGCTCTAATCTCTCTGATTTTATCCTCATGGTCTCTTCGCGAGATGTACGTAGGAGGGAGCAATATACTGCTTGACTCCTCAGTGAAGGTATGTTCTCGAAACTTCAACAAAAGCCCCTACCGAGCTACTGAGCGTCTCTCTTGCAGAGTTTTCCACTGGAGTTTATCTATCATCTCAGTAACGCTTTCACGATTACTATATGATCCTGTAAGGAAGCGCGCTGCCCTCCGTTGGATCTTCTCGATCTCTTTTATCAACCCTATCTGGTACGGATCCCACACTGGTGAGCAGTATTCAAGCAGTGGCCGAACAAGTGTACTGTAACCTACTTCCTTTGTTTTCGGATTGCATTTCCTTAGGATTCTTCCAATGAATCTCAGTCTGGCATCTGCTTTACACACGATTAATTTTATATGGTCTTTCTATTTTAAATCACTCCTAATGCCTACTCCCAGATAATTTATGGAATGAACTGTTTCCAGTTGCTGACCTACTATATTCTAGCTAAATGATAAAGGATCTTTCTTTGTATGTATTCGCAGCACATTACACTTGTCTACATTGAGATTCAATTGCCATTCCCTGCATCATGCGTCAATTCGTTGCAGATCCTCCTGGATTTCAGTACAATTTTCCATTGTTACAACCTCTCGATATATTACAGCATCATCCGCAAAAAGCCTCAGTGAACTTCCGATGTTATCCACAAGGTCATTCATGTATATTGTGAATAGCAACAGTCCTACGACACTCCCCTGCGGCACACCTGAAATAACTCTTACTTCGGAGGACTTCTCTCCATTGAGAATGACATGCTGCGTTCTGTTACCTAGGAACTCTTCAATCGAATCACACGATTGGTCTGATAGTTCATATGCTCTTACTTTGTTCATTAAACGACTGTGGGGAACTGTATCGAACGCCTTGCGGAAGTCAAGAAACACGGCATCTACCAGGGCCTCTGAGTCTCGTGGACGAATAGCGCGAGCTGGGTTTCATACGATCGCCTTTTTCGAAATCCATGTTGATTCCTACACAGTAGATTTCTAGTGTCCAGAAAAGTCATTACACTCGAACATAATACGTGTTCCAAAATTCTATAACTGATCGACGTTAGAGATATGGTTCAAATGGCTCTGAACACTATGGGACTTAACATCTATGGTCATCAGTCCCCTAGAACTTAGAACTACTTAAACCTAACTAACCTAAGGACATCACACAACACCCAGTCATCACGAGGCAGAGAAAATCCCTGACCCCGCCGGGAATCGAACCCGGGAACCCGGGTGTGGGAAGCGAGAACGCTACCGCACGACCACGAGCTGCCGACATTAGAGATATAGGTCTATAGTTCTGCACATCTGTTCAGAGTCCCTTCTTGAAAACGGAGATGACCTGTGCCCTTTTCCAATCCTTTGGAAAGCTACGCTCTTCTAGAGACCTACGGTACACCGCTGCAAGAAGGGGGGCAAGTTCCTTCGCGTACTCTGTGTAAAATCGAAATGGTATCCCATCAGGTCCAGCGGCCTTTCCTCTTTTGCGCGATTGTAATTGTTTTTCCATCCCTCTGTCATCTATTTCGATATCTACCATTTTGTCATCTGTGCGACAATCTAGAGAAGGAACTACAGTGCAGTCTTCCTCTGTGAAACAGCTTTGGAAAAAGACATTTAGTATTTCAGCCTTTAGTCTGTCATCCTCTGATTCAGTACCATTTTGGTCACAGAGTGTCTGCACATTTTGTTTTGATCCACCTATCGCTTTGACATAAGACCAAAATTTCTTAGAATTTTCTGCCAAGTCAGTACACAGAACTTTACTTTCGAATTCATTGAACGCCTCTCGCATAGCCCTCCTCACACTACATTTCACTTCACGTAATTTTTGTTTGTTTGTAAGGCTTTGGCTGTGTTTATATTTCCTGTGAAGTTCCCTTTGCTTCCACAGCAGTTTTCTAACTCGGTTGTTGTACCACGGTGGCTCTTTTCCATCTCTTACGATCTAGCTTGGCACATACTCATCTAATGCATATTGTACGATGAAAGTGAACTTCGTCCACTGATTCTCAACAGTATCTGTAATTGAGACAAAACTTTTGTGTTGAGACGTCAAGTACTCTGAAATCTGCTTTTTGTCACTTTTTCTAAACAGAAAAACCTTCCTACCTTTTTTAATATTTCTATTTACGGCTGAAATCATCGATGCAGTAACCGCTTTATGATCGCTGATTCCCTGTTCTGCGTTAACTGTTTCAAATAGTTCGGGTCTGTTTGTCAGCAGAGGGTCTAATATGTTATCGCCACGAGTCGGTTCTCTGTTTAACTGCTCAAGGTAGTTTTCAGATAATGCACTTAAAAAATTTAACTGGATTCTTTGTCCCCGCCTCCCGTTATAAATGTTTAAGTCTCCCAGTCTATATCCGGCAAATTAAAACCTCCACCCATAACTATAACATGGTCGGGATATCTATTCGAAATATTTTCCAAATTTTCCTTCAGGTGCTCTGCCACAACAGCTTCTGAGCCAGGGGACCTATAGAGACATCCAATTACCATGTTTGAGCCTGCTTTAACCGTGACCTTCACTCAAATTATTTCACATTTCGGATCGTCAATTTCCTTCGATACTATTGCATTTTTTATCGCTATAAACACTCCTCCCCCTTCACTGCCCAGCCTGTCTCTGCGGTATACATTCCAATCTAACTTCTTGCTTGTTTCTGCGGAGTGCCTCCTTCATTGGGCCAAACAGGTGGAAGTCAGAAGGTACGATATCCAGGCTGTAGAGACTATGAGGAAGAACAGTTCAATAAAGTTTTGTGAGCTCCTCTTGGGTTAACAGGCATGTGTGAGGCCTTGCGTTGTCATGGGGAAGGAGACGTTGAGCGTCGATGCGTTTGGCAGTGATCTGTCGATCGCCTCGAATGAGAGTGTCCGCACGTTCCAACATTTTCATTAGTCACTGCTGTATGCAGTCGGCCGGCACGAGGATGATCGTACAAGTTTGCGCGACCTCGTTGCGATGATGATAGACGCCTTGCCAAACGACTCACCGCGCTTTTGTTCACTACATGTCACCATAGACATTCTGCAAGCGCCTATGAATATTTGTAATACTCTGGTTCTTCGCCAAAAGGAACTGAAAGACAGCTCTCTGCTTGGAACGCACCTCCTTTACAGCCGCCATTTTGAAGGCTTCGTATAGCTCCGCCACCTATCGGAACAATAGGGGCTAAGGCGGGAATATTCCACCACCTCCCACAACAAATTACGCGTTTTTTCAACAGAAATTGCCCGAGGAAAAAAACTCTTGCGTTAATTATTGAACGCTCCTCGTATTTGCGTTATCAATAGTGGCCCATATTCGGTAGGTTTTATGATATTCCTTACACTGTACGAATATATGCTGATTCTAAGCACTAACACATTGAAAGTGTCGAGAACGGATCGTTACTGGTACGATATGTTGTAATTAAATGACGGGAAACGTGATAATGACAGTTAAAGAATTTTCGTATTCAGTTGCTTTCGTGATATGACTCGCGTGTTACGGCAGTAAGCCGTTTTAAGGCAACGTACATGGAAGATTCACAAGAAACGTGTCGTTCTTGTTAGGCTTTGTTATAATTATGTCAATTAATTACATTTCGGCTATTAGAGGATGTAGAAGACGGCAACATAAAAAATAAGGTCATTCACTGCAGAGTAAATTTTAATGACAGCAGGCCTGGTGATTTATTAACTGTTCCATTTATTTGCTCATGTATTCATTTATTGCTATATTACTGAACTAGTTATTAATCTATTTTCTTATGATTTTTATATTTTTCTTCTTTAAAACGAAATAAAAATGATGCAATTCTATCCGTTTAAAACTTTAAATATTGGCAGGATAAGGTCAGAATCAAGAGTTGCTGCCGTAAAAGAATATTTATATCAATCAGTGACAGATACAGCCTTGTTGCAAGCAGTTGGACTGTCTGATTTTAAGACGGCAGGAACCGTTGAAATACTAAATGTTTCTCTTGAAACAAATGTGGGGACTGCCATTTTAAGCAGAGAAGGGATAACTGTATATGGAATTGAAAGATTAGAATCCGGTAGAGCAATAGGTATAAAAATGTTTGACTTCACTCTTATTAATCGGTATGCTCCGTCAGGAAACTCCAATAAAACGGACAGGGAAATTTTTTTTAAAGGAGAAATTACTAATACGAGGTGCATTCAAGTTCTAAGGCCTTCGATTTTTTTTGTAATTAACTACTCACCCGAAATCGATGAAACTGGCGTTACTTCTCGACGTAATCGCCCTGCAGACGTACACATTTTTCACAACGCTGACGCCATGATTCCATGGCAGCGGCGAAGGCTTCTTTGGGAGTCTGTTTTGACCACTGGAAAATCGCTGAGGCAGCACGGCTGGTGAATGTGCGGCCACGGAGAGTGTCTTTCATTGTTGGAAAAAGCTAAAAGTCACTAGGAGCCAGGTCAGGTGAGTAGGGAGCATGAGGAATCACTTCAAAGTTGTTATCACGAAGAAACTGTAGCGTAACGTTAGCTCGATGTGCGGGTGCGTTGTCTTGGTGAAACAGCACACGCGCAGCCCTTCCCGGACGTTTTTGTTGCACTGCAGGAAGGAATTTGTTCTTCAAAACATTTTCATAGGATGCACCTGTTACCGTAGTGCCCTTTGGAACGCAATGGGTAAGGATTACGCCCTCGCTGTCCCAGAACATGGACACCATCATTTTTTCAGCACTGGGGGTTACCCGAAATTTTTATGGAGGCGGTGAATCTGTGTGCTTCCATTGAGCTGACTGGCGCTTTGTTTCTGTATTGAAAAATGGCATCCACGTCTCATCCATTCTCACAACCGATGAAAAGAAAGTCCCATTCATGCTGTCGTTGCGCGTGATCATTGCTTAGCAGCATGCCACACGGGCAGCCATGTGGTCGTCCGTCAGCATTCGTGGCACCCATCTAGATGACACTTTTCGCATTTTCAGGTCGTCATGCAGGATTGTGTGCACAGAACCCACAGAAATGCCAACTCTGGAGGCGATCTGTTCAACAGTCATTCGGCGATCCCCCAAAACAATTCTCTCCACTTTCTCGATCAAGTTGTCAGACCGGCTTGTGCGAGCCCGAGGTTGTTTCGGTTTGTTGTCACACGATGTTCTGCTTTCATTAAACTGTCGCACCCATGAACGCACTTTCGACACGTCCATAACTCCATCACCACATGTCTCCTTCAACTGTCGATGAATTTCGATTGGTTTCACACCACGCAAATTCAAAAACGAATGATTGCACGCTGTTCAAGTAAGGAAAACGTCGCCATTTTAAGTATTTAAAACAGTTCTCATTCTCGCCGCTGGGGGTAAAATTCCATCTGCCGTACGGTGCTGCCATCTCTGGGACGTATTGACAATGAACGCGGCCTCATTTTAAAACAATGCGCATGTTTCTATCTCTTTCCAGTCCGGAGAAAAAAAATCGGAGGCCTTAGAACTTGAATGCACCTCTTATATCACGAAGAAATCCGAAGGACCTCTTAATTGGAGGTGATTTTAACTGCGTTTAAACAACAATTATCGGATTTCGAATTTTAATGTCTCTAGTGAACTAGAGAGCCTAGCGCCTGACTTACAACTTTAGGACACGTGGGAAATCAGATATCTCTTTTTTTTTAGTTCACATAAGTGGCTCCACAGTCTTGTCGTAGAATCGACAGAGTCTGTGTGTCACAGCGTCTGGAAATATCTCTGATTGAAGGTGAAACTGATCCCGTGAATTACACTGACTACTGCAGCATGTTGGCTTGGCATCAATCTTGCGACACAATCTACTCGACGGTTCAGGAACCAGTGGAACCTAATCTATCATTGTTACAAGAAAGATACTTAGAAGACAGTCTGGAAGACGCAAGGGCTTGTCCCTGCGTTTGACTGATAGGCGTGGTGATAGATTGGTGGTTCAACAATGCAAACCAAAGTTGAGGAAAGTTATCGAATACGGCCATGAAAAATATTATAGAATTTTTATTACACACTGTTGAGGAACTTTTCCATCAGACAAACCCGCCCAGCATTCGCGTAGAAGATACTTAAAAAATCAAGGCCAAATTGCTAAGCGTTAAGAGGAAGAAAAAGGAAGGACTTAGATGAAAATCCGAGGTAAAGACTTTACTGGAGGATGAAACTGCTTCTCTTATCCTCTCGTGAGACACGCCAAGAATACACTACGAACCTTCATTGATGAACTCCGAACTAAGAATGGTACGGTCCTCACATCTCCGAAAGAGAAAATCTCTATTCTGCAGGTCAGAGATGTGAAGAGTCCCTTGAATTCCTTGATATCATCGTTCCACAGCTGTCAGAAGAGGAAAATAAATTCAGTGAAGAGTGTTCCCCAAACACGTCACATAATTCACAACCTGATGTTTTCTGCGCAGTCGTAACTGCACCACTAAGTGGACTACGTCAGTCAGTATAGACTAACTGTTTTTCAGCCATGCATCCATGCTTCAACACCTGACCTGCTGCCCAGGGGAAAATACGCATTAATGGATTGCTCTTGCCATATGTAGTTGGAGGTACCAAACAAAGTAAAAACATACGACTTGTAATAGGTATAATCATTAATGTGCACATGATGTAGATATTGATGTAATGTTGTTTAGCACAAAGACCTCGGTCATCAATAGAAACATCTGCAATTATTTCCGTTACATCCTATATAGAATCGAGACATCTAATGACGTGGAGGCACTTCACATGCTTCTGAAGTATCTTCCTGCAAGTTACTTACATAGGACTTTGCAATTCTTTCGAACAAACCTCTGGAAAACACTTAAGGTACAGCTGCTTACCTGTATGCGCCAAACTCACGCTTAGTCCAAAGAAGGGCCCACACGTCTACTGAAGGTAAGATATGATAGTATCAATAACTTCAGAAAATCAATAACGGCTTTTGGAAAATGTCCGCAATTTCTAGTACTCGCTCCGTTCAGTTTGTCAGTGATTCAGTGTGACATAAAATAATGTGTGCGGATATCTTGCTACAACTGAATGTTAATGTCAGTCATTCCCGTCCACGATAAACAGCGATCATCCAACAATGCAACGTGTTGAGAGTTTGTTCAACTTTGATTATATTAATCCACGAGAAACGTATTATTTCAATGGTATGTCCGATAATGTATATTGTGCAGAGGATTTGCAAGAAAGCGGAAAATTAAGAATGTCCGCGCTTTTAACATTCTGCTATTTAAAGAGCACAATGCATCGATTGCCTCAGAGATCGACCATGCTGTTTGCCCCGCATTTCCGGCAGCTACTTCCTTCCAAGCGCGTAGACCAGCATTCACTTCCCTGAGCAACCATTCCATCGTTATGCCCACGTGCCTCGAGTTTCTGATGTGTCCGCTCATCTCCTTTACTTTGCGGAAGCGTAATTTTCTCCCATTCACTTGTCAGAGTATGCCGCTGACACCACCTTCATTGCCCGCCATCTACTCTCCAGGCTTTCCAGTTGCCTCTTCATATCCGCCTCAATAATTTCACTTCGTCGAGCAACGTCTAAGGAATTTAAATCACTCCCATCAAACCCCATGTAACAACCACTCGATTGGAATTCCACAACGCAATCCGTAACCAGTCGACCCACCCTACTACCCTACTAACAAACTAAAACATTTTGGCCTAATTCTCGACTGCGTTCGAAACTAATGTCTCCATCTAACAATCGTAAATAAAAGGCCCACAACAGGCTGAATATGGGAATCTCACGCTCCCACGATCCTCCAGATCTACAAAAGGTTTCTTTGAACCATTCTCTCCCACGTAGCTAAGCTCTTTGCACCCAAAAATTCATCGCTCCTTACAGATCCTTGAACGACATGCTCTCAATTTTACTTTCATTTTTCCTTCTTCTACACAAGAAATCTACCAGCTGATTAAATTTCCTAAAAATGCACATATTGTCTATTTTGGAGAAAATCTGCAATTAATGGTTGAACAAAAAAATTTATTTTTCGTCTAGATTGCGTCTATTTCAAATATTGTGATTGGTTTCGTTTCCATTTGATCATCTTCAGATCCGAATATGTCCGTTAAAAAAGTAGCCCGTCAAACTCTGTAAGCAATATGCGTGCAGCAGCGGAGCGAGCGTATTGATTTGTTAATTAAATTCCCTTCCCTCTACAAATTATTCGAGCATTTTCGTAAACACAGCTCCTCTTCTGAAGTCAGATACCAGAATTCTATCGTCTTGTCAGCTCTTTTTCATACCCATACACTTTACATCATCACTTGTGTACAAGGCAGTCAAAAAAACAGAACATCCAGCACAACGGGACCATGGAACGGTTCCATTCAAAAGACGAGTTGATCCATTCCTGTTTTATAAAAGGCGGTCGGACGCTGATGAATCCAAAACCGCATTTACTCTTGCACAGCCTTGTCCGATTGAAACCGACGTCCACGCACATTTTTCTTCAGGTCGCCAAAGATGCAAAAATGTCGGGGATGTTGCAGAGCTTCCCACTTAAATTATTGAAGAATAGTCTTTGTCCGATTAGCAGTGTGGGGACAGGCGTTAACGTGCAACAGAGTGATACCGTCAGCCAGCGTTCATGTGCGTTTCTGCAAACTGTCTTCGTAGCACTGTGCACTGACTGTGGTTGCACATTCGAGGAACTCTACGAGCAGTGGGCCCTTGCCGTCGAATAAGGTCATTACGACCTGCCGGAATTTGTGTGAACAGCTTTGAATTTCTCTGGCGGGGAAATATGGAATGTTTCCACTGTTTGCCGTTAGCCCTTGGGCTGTCGAACGGAAGCATACTGTTGCACAATAGCACCCGCTCCCACATTGCCAATCGGACGAAGGCTACGCTTCAGCGATTTGGCAGCATCCACCGTACAACTCGGATCCTTCACCGTGTGATTTTCACATCTTTGGCGACCTGAAGAAAGACATATGTGGACGTCGGTTTCAGTTGGATGTGGATGTGCAAGAATGGGTGTGGTTGTGGACCCATCAGTGACCTACTGTTTCTATAAAACAGGATTCGATCGCCTTGTATCGTAGTGGGATAAATGTCTTAACACATACGATGATTACTCACAGCATTGTTTCAGTTGCATGGGGAACGTTCAGAGCCACAATCACTGCTATGCAGAGGAGAGGAGATGGTCGACTATGGTCAGCTACAGTAGCAGATGACCGCTACATTGCGCAACAGGCGACAAGGGACCCATGTCAAACAGCGGATGCAATTGCAACCAAATTTAACAGGAATGCCGGACACGCAATCTCACGCTCCACACGCCCCTCCATGGCGTGGCGGCTGCATTGGGTGCTCTCTTTGCTCAACGATCAGTATGTTATGTTGTGTTCCTTTGAATCTCGCACCGCGGCTGCACTCTTTGCGATGGTGCCAAAAGCGTAGCGACAAGACCAACGAGGAGTGGGGTCGCGTGCCCCTTCTTCGATGAGAGCAGATTCAGCCTGAGTAGTTATTTTGGACGTACTCTCATATGATGAGAGGTCGAGCCACGTAATGCAGCGAGGTACATTGTCGAATATGATCTTTGGTGTTCCAGGTGCTATGGTGCGCGGAGGCATAATGTTGCATGGGTGTACTGACCTCCATATTTTTGAACACGGTACTCTCACTGGTCAGCTTTATTGATACTCTGTACTCCTTTCCCATGTGCGTCTTTTCAGGAGTGCAGCAAGCCCGACTTCCTACACCAGCAATAAGACCAAGCGCACAACTAGAACGACTCTGAGCACTATGGGACCCAAAATCTTAGGTCATAAGTCCCCTAGAACTTAGAACAACTGAAACCTAACTAACCTAAGGACATCACACACACCAATGCCCGAGGTAGGATTCGAACCTGCGACCGTACAACTAGAAATAACCAAATAACAAAAGCAATGAACTAACATCAAACACAAAAAATACTCGCGGCACGAGAGTAAGTGTGCAATGCAAGCATGGCTTTAGCTACTCGTAAGTCTGTGAGTTCAATGGAGAGATGCGTATTCAATCAGTTTCAAGGTGAAAGTGTACGGATGTACACTCCTGGAAATTGAAATAAGAACACCGTGAATTCATTGTCCCAGAAAGGGGAAACTTTATGGACACATTCCTGGGGTCAGATACATCACATGATCACACTGACAGAACCACAGGCACATAGACACAGGCAACAGAGCATGCACAATGTCGGCACTAGTGCAGTGTATATCCACCTTTCGCAGCAATGCAGGCTGCTATTCTCCCATGGAGACGATCGTAGAGATGCTGGATGTAGTCCTGTGGAACAGCTTGCCATGCCATTTCCACCTGGCGCCTCAGTTGGACCAGCGTTCGTGCTGGACGTGCAGACCGCGTGAGACGACGCTTCATCCAGTCCCAAACATGCTCAATGGGGGACAGATCCGGAGATCTTGCTGGCCAGGGTAGTTGACTTACACCTTCTAGAGCACGTTGAGTGGCACGGGATACATGCGGACGTGCATTGTCCTGTTGGAACAGCAAGTTCCCTTGCCGGTCTAGGAATGGTAAAACGATGGGTTCGATGACGGTTTGGATGTACCGTGCACTATTCAGTGTCCCCTCGACGATCACCAGTGGTGTACGGCCAGTGTAGGAGATCGCTCCCCACTCCATGATGCCGGGTGTTGGCCCTGTGTGCCTCGGTCGTATGCAGTCCTGATTGTGGCGCTCACCTGCACGGCGCCAAACACGCATACGACCATCATTGGCACCAAGGCAGAAGCGACTCTCATCGCTGAAGACGACACGTCTCCATTCGTCCCTCCATTCACGCCTGTCGCGACACCACTGGAGGCGGGCTGCACGATGTTGGGGCGTGAGCGGAAGACGGCCTAACGGTGTGCGGGACCGTAGCCCAGCTTCATGGAGACGGTTGCGAATGGTCCTCGCCGATACCCCAGGAGCAACAGTGTCCCTAATTTGCTGGGAAGTGGCGATGCGGTCCCATACGGCACTGCGTAGGATCCTACGGTCTTGGCGTGCATCCGTGCGTCGCTGCGGTCCGGTCCCAGGTCGACGGGCACGTGCACCTTCCGCCGACCACTGGCGACAACATCGATGTACTGTGGAGACCTCACGCCCCACGTGTTGAGCAATTCGGCGGTACGTCCACCCGGCCTCCCGCATGCCCACTATACGCCCTCGCTCAAAGTCCGTCAACTGCACATACGGTTCACGTCCACGCTGTCGCGGCATGCTACCAGTGTTAAAGACTGCGATGGAGCTCGGTATGCCACGGCAAACTGGCTGACACTGACGGCGGCGGTGCACAAATGCTGCGCAGCTAGCGCCATTCGACGGCCAACACCGCGGTTCGTGGTGTGTCCGCTGTGCCGTGCGTGTGATCATTGCTTGTACAGCCCTCTCGCAGTGTCCGGAGCAAGTATGGTGGGTCTGACACACCGGTGTCAATGTGTTCTTTTTTCCATTTCCAGGAGTGTAGAATGATTAAGTATTCACGTTAATCAGTCGTTAGTAGTTGGCGACTGACGGTGCAGATAGTCAATCTCGTAGGTTGAGAACATATCTTCTTCACACCTGTATAAAAGTTAATATGAAAATTGCTTTAAAATTTTACGTAACTGGTGTAAGTATTCGGCGCAGACGAATCTCTTCTTTCCCCTTCTGGTGCTGAAAAGAACAGCTGAAATAAAACTCTTATACTACGTAGCTTCTCTGTAGAAGTACTGTGAGGTACGTGTATTTAATAGTTGTGTATAACTTAGGCATGATCCATAGAAGTGTTTTCCGGCCGCGGTGGCGGAGCGGTTCTAATCGCTTCAGTCCGGAACTGCGTGACTGCTACGGCCGCAGGTTGGAATCCTGCCTCGGGCATGGATGTGTGTGATATCCTTAGGTTAGTTAGGTTTACGTAGTTCTAAGTCTAGGGGACTGACGACGACAGATGTTAAGTCCCATAGTTCTCAAAGCCATTAGAAACATAGATGTGTTTACTGTTGAGCATGATATACTCTAAGATCACGGTGAGAATATAGTCCAATAATTGTGTTGGTTTCAGGATGCTGCAGCAGATATGTACCAGGATGCGGAATGCTTACAATAACATAAAGACCGTCGTACAGCAGACGCCACTTCGCGTTGCGCCACTGAAGAGCAGACGACTTAGGGTAAGTAAGCAAAAGCAATAACATACCAGCTTTAAATTCCTGCTTCCTCTTGACAGTGCGCGCATAAGTTTTGTTCGTAATTTTGGCTTTTGCAGACAACATTGCACAGACTTCCCTTACCTTGTCGTCGTGTGTTGTTTGCTGAAAAGAAAGTTTTGGTAACGGCGTTGTCCAATCGTTGTCTTCTTTGCGATCGAACATGGGCTCATTAGAAGTATACGGAGTTTCACAAGCATTGAGGTTGTTGTGTGGTGGTGGTGGTTAGTGTTTAACGTCCCGTCGACAACGAGGTCATTAGAGACGGAGCGCAAGCTCGGGTTAGGGAAGGATTGGGAAGGAAATCGGCCGTGTCCTTTCAAAGGAACCATCCCGGCATTTGCCTGAAACGATTTAGGGAAATCACGGAAAACCTAAATCAGGATGGCGGGAGACGGGATTGAACCGTCGTCCTCCCGAATGCGAGTCCAGTGTGCTAACCACTGCGCCAGGTTGTTGTGTACCTCTTCAAATAAAGACAAATATGTTACCCAACTGGTATGTCTGGTAGATTTGTAGGTTCTCATAAATCTGTTAATCTCACGGATTCAGTGGGATTGCGCTGGGGACCATACCTTGAGATAAAAATACTCTTAATATTTTTGTCTTTGAGAAATTTACGCCATTTGTAGCAGTATGGAATGCAGCATTGTCAGATAAATAGTTTTTGGTTTTCCCACGTGAGGAATATTTAAAGGCCCACCCAATAGAGAGAGTTTCAAGTTCTGTGGTAAAGTAAGTGCGTTCACATTCACTAAGTGTACGGTTCGCAAAACCAATAATTTTCACATGTTCTTGTGTTCATTGCCAAACGGTGTGTTTTGGTTACTATTACCGTCATTGTGCACTAGTTGTGCGTAATTTTCAAACCTGATTACGTGTTTCTTGTTATTTATAAATTCCGCGACAGTGTCGTGGACAACAACAGGCAAATTTTTCTTGTAAGCGCTCGTCAAAATATTTGTCTTTTTGCTCTATCCAACTGTGTAATTCTCTATTGATGCATGAGAAATGGTTGTCATGCGTAGTCTTACATTATCAGAAAGCTATTTGTCAATTGTGTCAACCTTGTTTTCTTCATCGGCAATACGCGTTTTTATATCATCATGCACTGCCGGATAAGATTTAATCTGAGTAACTACAGACTCGCATGTTTTACTGAGATTGTTTACTTGTGGCTGGATATCTTTCACATATTTATTTGTGTTTTCTTGTTGTAATGTAAACTCTGAAAATTTTGCGTTGAGGTCGGACACTTGTCCGGTCAGTCTGTTATTTATCTCCTCAACACGACTACACAAAGTGTCGTTTGACGTTTCAACTGCCGCTAAATCTGATTTAATTTCATCTTGTGTTTTCATCTCGTCATGAGCTGTTTTCAAAGTGGCGCGTATAGTCGTCATCTGTTGGTCGATATGTGCGTCAATGTCCTGTTTATGTTGTGTCATTTGATTTTGAATGGATTCCATGTGATTTAAGTTGTCAGTCATGATGTGTTTCTGTTCGTTTATCTGTTTCGTAATAGCATCGAACATACTGGTAATACTAGTGAAGTGAAGTGCAACTATTCCGCCCGCGCCACGTCGTTAGACCTGACGTCAGACACTAAAATGGGTTCGGAACTATATTTAGGCATATTACTGGTGGCCGGCCTATTTTCTGAATTTACGTCACCAAAATAGTCAATAATATGTCGCTCGTTAGTATTCGAGTCAACCGTAACGTCACTATCATTATTAATGGCATGTCAAAATCGGATTGCGTCTGTGTTTGCAGTCTCTGGTTCTCCATCTTTGCTAATTGTTTTCTGGTCAATACCATGCCACACGTAATGTATGACATAATAAAAATTTAAACTCTTATGTGTAATTAGAATAAATGTAAAAATTAATCTCGCTGTGCGACAATGTCTGAACAAGAAAATAACTGTCGTAAGTAATGGTGGAATTTTGAACACTATTGGCTGCACGCCGTATTACGTCGCACAGAACTAAAGTCGGCCATATTGTGAACCGATAAAACTGTATTGTTGCACTGTATGAATAGTAAAAATAATTTTGGAAACCGCGATGTAGCGGAAAATTGTGATAGATCTACCAAGCAAGTTGCGATAATACAAAGCGCTTGGGGAAGATTGCTGATGTAAAGATGCGGTGCCTTACCTTGTACCCGCGATTGCAGCGTAATTCCAGGTGACGACATACAATTCGCCTTACTTCAATGTATTCCAATGGTCTCGTATCCAGTTTGTAGTATCCAATAAACATGTAACAAAAGGAAGACAATTTAGTACATATAACATTGCTTCCAGACACGAAGTCGCTAATTTAATTTTAGCTGAACCGTTCGTACCTGGATCGAGATAAGACAATGAATTATGGTAATGAGTATTAAATATCATACAAGCTCTCGGCGCTTGAGCGTGGCTTTTTTTTTTTGTTAAATGTCCGTTCATGTATTTTTTAAACTGTGTTTCTTCTTTCTGTGTTTAACTACAATCGGACTTCGTAATAAGACAGCCACAGAAGACGACGGTGGATCGAGCTGGACGACATTTTGCTTAAAAGTACGGAACCTTTTGCCATGCCAAGTCACGCAACAATCTTACAATGACTAAAGATACAAAATAAAACATACGTAGGTTAGTAATAACAGTATATTCTGAAATAAAACACAATTAATTTAAGACACTTACATTGAGACTTGCATTATGCAATTACGAGTGCCGTTTGGTTGCAACTCGTGAATGTATTAATAAAATAAAGTAGTATTAATGGCGGTGTGCCAAAATACGTCCGATCTGGACAAGACCTAGAAAACAAAAGGTGCCTCTTATTCTGCTAATGATCTGACGATCAAAAATCTTCAAATGTTTCCAGCGGCTGCATACAATATTTATACAGCCGTGGACTATATATACGGCTCATATTGTTTCTTTATTTAATTACTAACAAATTACGTTTTCTGCTAATAAAAGCTCAGCATGCAAATGTTACTTTAAACAAAAAATGGCTCTGAGCATTATGGGACTTAACTTCTGAGGTCATCAGTCCTCTAGAACGTAGAACTACTTAAATCTAACTAACCTAAGGACATCACACACACCCATGCCCGAGTCAGGATTCGAATCTGCGACCATAGCGGTCGCGCGGTTCCAGACTGTAGCGCCTAGAACCGCTCGGCCACTCCAGCCGACCTACTTTAAACACATCATCGCCAATGAAGGCAGGCATATCGAACATGTCATAACCTAAATCTGAATATTTGTAATGACATTTACATGTTGCATGAAGTGTGTGCGCGCAGTAGTTTACAACTAACTTACGTTTTTTCCATAATTTAATAATTGTCACCCTGAACGTTTAATTAATGTGAAGATCTGCAGTTCTATTCAGGGTAACTTGATTTTGCAAACCAGTCATCCAGACTGTTTATCAAGGTTTCTCTAAGACTGTTTGTGCTGGAGGATCATGAATTCCCGTACCCAGTGATCTCTGTGTTCACTCATATAGACACTGTAAGTAGGCTATTTAGGTTTTTATGTTGGTAACACCATGTAGCGCTGTAACGTTGTTGCTTAATTTGAGGTGTAAGCGGTGCTGATATTCAAGATAATAAAAGCGGGTTAAAAGCTGTGAGCTGTCTGGGGAAGTTAACCTTGCATTACTGAGCAACTGTTTCACCAGGTATCCAGTCTAGCTTACCAAATTCCCAACCAGACTAACATTAGTTATAATCTTTTAATAGTCATACGACCACCGGTGATATATATATATATAAAAGAGAATTTAAGTAAAAAGAAATAAATCAGTTTATATTTGGAAATTTATTTTAACATTGATCATTGAAATTTCAGCATATTAAACTTGAGTTATAACTAAGCTGGTGCCTTATTTAGGATTGTGGAAAATGTGAGTTTGTAATCTTACGGAACACATCAAATATGGAGCCAAGATTGGGAGACAGCATACAACACTGCATTCATAAAGTAACACACGAAGAACGTTGAAACATATGCAAGAGGAAATTAACCACAACCAACCGATTCAATTTTCACCCAAAGAAGTTACGTTCGTAGCACAATCCTGTCCCTCATGTAATTACCACACACTGGTATGCTAAATTCATACTAACTCTCTGTGAAATCTTCCCGAAAAGAATAGCTGAGGGCTACTTTGATGATTACACCACATGCTTCACGTGGTCAACTTGGTTTACACAAAGAGTGTAACTCCACAATAAGTTTGATAATGAAAATAAATTAGATCGAAAAGCAATTACAAAAGAAAAACCTCGAACTGGTTACTATCGTCTTACTATTAACCTGATGGGTCAAACAATTGTATAAGCACGTGGTACTGGTCTCACAAAGTACACCCCCCGTGGGTTGAACATAAAGAAAAGTTGCTATATTGAAAATTCGCATTTAAGATTGATGAACTTAGTTAGAGTTACTGATCAACAAGTGGTTCCACTTTACTCACAAAGTAGTGACAAAGCAACTACCAGAATATATTCTGCACTTCATACTTGAATTACACTGCGTTGCAATTTAAGATAACATTAGATATTTTAGAGCTAAACCTGAAATAAAGGTGATTAAATTTTTAGTTAGGCTGAACTTAAGAAATCCATTGTCCTACGGACTTAGCAGACACGCTCTTAGCTGGAGATCTTACCACTTCAGACTCTCGCCACGGCAGACTGCCGTGGTCCCTTCCTGAGGGTGGCTCACAAATACAAGCGGAAGTGGCCAGAGAGGCAGCTTCCTATACCAACATGACAAGGGACGGACAGGACCATACTAAGAATAGAAACCTCTCTGCTTTTAGAAAGCGAAGCTACCTGTTCTGATGTTGGTCCTACTGTTCTCTAGCAGACAGGCTTGTCTGCTACCCTCAAGCATGCAACTAGAAATACATTTGCTCATTCATCCTCACACACAGAAGGGAAGGGGGATGACAGTATCTTATCATATACAGTATATAAAAGAAAGCGGATGTAGGTTCCGTATGAGACTGTGTGACATGAATCACATATAAACTGTGTTTTAAAGTGTAGTAGTGGGACAGATCGTTCTTGTTTATGTGTAAAAGTAACGCGTTCCACTACTCAGTCTCTTCCCAGATAGTCAGAAAAACGCCACAGTAAATTTAGAAGAGGAATTTATGCCGTAATTGACAACAGATTTAAGAAATTAACATGAAAGGAATCCAGCAGAGACCGTTCAGCGCTCTATATGAAAATCACTGACTGTGCTGTGTGCAGGCTGTGGCTGGTTTGCACTGTTGGAATTTGCTATTGTAGTGTTGGGTTGTTGGCTGTTAACAGCGCGTAGCGTTGGGCAGTTGGAGGTGAGCCACCAGCAGTGGTGAATGTGGGGAGAGAGATGGCGGAGTTTTGAGAGCGGATGATCTGGACGTGTGTCCATCAGAGACAGTACATTTGTAAGACTGGATGTCACGAACTGTTATACATATTATGAGTTTTGAACACTATTAAGGTAAATACATTGTTTGTTCTCTATAAAAATCTTTAATTTGCTAACTATGCCTATCAGTAGTTAGTGCCTTCAGTAGTTGGAATCTTTTATTCAGCTGGCAGTATTGGCGCACGCTGTATTGCAGTAGTTTGAGTAACGAAGATTTTTGTGAGGTAAGTGATTCATGAAAGGTACATGTTATTGTTAGTCAGGGCCATTCTTTTGTAGGGATTTTTGAAAGTCAGATTGCGTTGCGCTAAAAATATTGTGTGTCAGTTTAAGCACAGTCATTTATAATTTTTCTAAGGGAATGTTTCAACACTGTTCGAGAAGTAAAGTGTGCCACTGGGGTGTTATGAAACACACGTTTTCCGTGCACATATAATAGGAAATAACATATTTTTGCAACAATTTATGCCGACTTTAGATCGATTTCAAACATTAAGCTGCATTTCTGCCAGAAATCTAATCTGTCTTTTAAACCATAGGTGTCTTATAAACGAGATGACCTACGATTTGAAAGTGTTGTACAATTACGTAGGGACTTCAGAAAGTAACTTAAATGCCGTCCCGTGCTAAGACCACTGTACAACAAGACTGCTTCAAAGCTGAAGTTCTTAGAATTTGATCAAAGCCTAACATACGTGGATAGTGCTGATCGGGAAGTGAAGATCATGCACCGTTCTGTTTCCATCTTCTCGGCAATCTGAATGGTGATCGGGGGGGGGGGGGGGGGGAAGAGATTGTTCAACGAAGATGACGTTCACACAGCGATTCTCGAAGGGCTCCGTAACCAAGAAGCGAATTTTTATCGTCGAGGAACTGAACGATTGGTAGAACGTTCAGACTGTCGTTTACTGAGAGCTGCTGACTATGTTGAAAAAATAGTGTCAGATATCTTGTCACTTTTAAGTGAATGTTAGTTGTCCGGTCATGAGAATAACTTACTTTTCGAAGTCCACTCGTAGATAACGTGGACCAGTTTTCACCTTTGTGCCGTTGCTGTTCGTATCCTCAGTACTAATACAGTGCGTCTACATTTACTTGGTTTCTCGTTTCAATATTACTGAAACGGAAGACGTCGCTGGAACTCGAGCAGCTACTATGACGAGTCTTCTGCTGCCAGCTTTGGCGATCACATGATACTGTGCGCAATGCACCTGACGTTATAGCCAACGTTGCTTAATGCAGTGTTTCATTTCGGCGCTAGGGTGCTGCAGGCCAGTGGTTCTCAACCTTTTTCAACTCATCATCCCATCGTTGTCTTTTCAGGAGCGGTCCTCCGTACTCACATCCTCGCCTCCCTGTGTCATATGTTGCTAGTTTAAACGCATTCCAAGTTTATTTTTTACACAAACCATGCTGAGTACAATATACTGCCTTTATCACAGACATAGGAATGGGAAAGTTTTTATACTAATTGAACAACAAGATAAATTAGTAGGTAGGCAACAGCGACTTTGCACCGTCTTTCATTTTTAGCCGTCGGGTTGCCAACATTAAGGTGTGCTGCAAGCGCATGACGTCTTAATTTTTTTTTTGGAAACGGGTCAATTAGAGAGATTCTAAACCAACACACATATCTAGTTCTGCCAATTCATAGTTCAATATTTTACTGCTATATCAGGTAGGTTATACACATTTCTCAACTTCTTCTTAAGCCACGCTACTTTCTTGGATATAGGTCAATCAGAGAGCTTCTAAGAGAATTGTGTTACACTTATTTAGCTCTCCCAATTACCAGCTCACTATTTTACTACCATAAAAATGAAACAGCCGATCAGAGAGCTCCCTACAATGAGGGCATAACATTATTTTCTTGCACTGAAGTTGGCAACTGTGTAACACGTACACGTGTTTAAATACTTTCTCTGCAAATTGTCCACTTCGAACATTGGAACACTTGGGGATATATAACGGTAACGATTTTACTAACTCAAAAATGTCCCATTGCGACGCTAGCCGGTCGATTCCATCTTTGAAGAAGCTAGCAGGCTGCTGTAGGATCCAGGCCTGGACCCAGTCACACACTTCGTCATCCGTTACGGATCGATGCCCGCGAATAGTTTGTTTTAGAGGTCCAAACACATGAAAGTCACACAGTGAAAGGTCGGGACTTTACGGTGGATGTTCCAGCGTTTACCACCGAAACTGCTGCAATGTCGTCTTCACCGCATTGGCCGTGTGTGGGCGGGCATTATCTTGCAGGAGGATAACGCCATTGGACAACGTGCCTCGGCGTTTCGACTTGATGGCTCATCCAAGGTTCTGTAAAGAGGCTTAATAACGCTGGACATTGATTATGGTTCCCCGTTCCAGGAATTCGACAAGCAGTGGCCCTTGTGGTCAAAAAAGGACACCAGAACTGGTGTGCGTGGCCTTTGATTTCTTTGGAGGTGGTGAAGTCGCATGTTTCTATTGCTTCCTCTGACGCTTGCCTTCCGGTCCAAAATGATGACACTGTGTTTCGTCACCGGTGACAATACGTGACAGAAAGCCGTATTCCTCCTCATGATAACGTTGCAGATGACTCAAAGACAGAGCCATTCGAGTATTGCGCTGTTCGGCGGTCAGTTGGTGGGAAACCGACGGCGCACAGATTTTTCGAAACTTCATGTGTTGATGCCTTATGGTGTGGGCCGTGCCCACGCTAATACCCAGTAACCGATGGATCTCGTCCACGGTGATTCTGCGGTTGTCCAAGACGAAAGCATTTCCGCAACCATTTCCGGTTTGATGACACAATGAGCCTGTCCAGGTCGAGCATCGTCTTACAGTGACCCGCGCCCCTCAAGGAATCGTTTGCGCCATTCCACAAGACTTGAGCGACTCAGACTGTACTCACCGTACACAGACTTCATCCGTCGATACATTTCACGACCTCCAACTCCCTCCGTTGCCAAAAATCTAATCACTCCACGTTTTTCCTGCTTACTCGCCAGCATGTTCGGTAGTGAACGGCAACTTGTGTGACCATCTTCTCTTCGGCGTGAAACCACACTGGTGCTATGCAACATCAAACGGTGGGCACGCGTCAGTCTCTGTACTAATAGATGGCATCACCATACCGTCAGCTACGTGGTGCCACCTTACGTGCGCTGACCAGGTTTCATTTGAATGATTCTCATATATTTCGCTTGTCTACACACTGCCAAGTCCTTATACAGCGCGGAATGCGAAATTAGCCATTTCATGAAAGTTATCACAAGTTATAAAAAGGCAATTGTACACATGATGAACGAGATGGAATTTTGCGTCTGTTACACAGGTGCAAACAGGCATGATGGGTATAGATCACAAAATCACAGTAGAAATTACGGTGGAGTTCGAAAACGATTGCCATTTACTAGACGTGACACTCGTTTGCGTTCCTTGTCGGGTAGGACCTTATTACGACCACTACTGTATGGTTGCGAGTGGTACACCATTCCTCGTGGAAACTTTGGACAGTCCGCGTTGATACACCGACAAATCGGACGACTTCGCTCGCTGTGTGACCTCGGGCACTCGGCCACATTCAACAACAGCTCGTTTTTGCCATTCTGTCCAGTCTTACAGCGCTGATTTCATACAACCAACTGGGACACACACAACACTTCATAGCCGTGACTTACGTCAGCATTCCAAAGCGACCAGTGTGTGTCTTAAGGGAATTACTAATATTTCGTCCAGTGAGCTTACATTCATTGCTCAAGCAAAAGCGGACACAAATATTGAGATTTTTTTGGAGAAAACCAGCACAAGACGATAAGTGTATGCCAGATATCATATTTTACTAGCTGTTCCAGGCCACACGTTGCTGTGGATCAGTCTCATTAAATGGAAAAGAAGGAAAAGAGAAACCGCACGTTTGTAATACGTATAGGGAATGGATAAACGTCCTAATCTACTTCTCCCCCCCTCACCCAATATCCCTCCTTCCCTCTCTTTGCCCATCTCTCCTCCTCCTTCCCTTCTCTCTGTACATAACCTCTTTTCTCCCCTCTCCAACTGTCCATTTTCTCATCTCCCAACTTTCTCCATCTCCTCCTACCCTACTCTCTTCCCCTCTCTCTGTCAGTCACCTCACCCCCTTTCCATCTCCATCTTCTCCTCCCCTCTCTCTCCATCTTCTCCTGTCCTCACTCTCTATCCACTTTCTATCTCCGTTTCCTCCCATTCCTCTGTCCTTCTCCCCTTCCCCTTCTTTCTGAACCGTATTTATTGTTATTGCATATTCAGATTGTGTAGTAGTACTCTAATCATTCAATTTTGCTGTTTCCTCTTATATATATATATGTACAGGGCGGTCAGAAAATGTCTGAAACGCTTGTAGAGATGTTGGAGGGCAGGTTCTACTGAGACATAAATGTTAAGAAAGAAATTCGATACGTTGCTCCGTTTCCGAGTTATTTAGCATGGTAGCCCATATTTTTTATTCCAAATTCGTATTCCACGTGAAAAAATATGAATTGCTCGTAGGGAAATTTTTTCGAAAAGCCAATGGTTTGTCACCAGGGGGCACTTCATTGTAACTTTCCCAGGTTACCATTATCTCGAGGACGAAGCGAAATCGGGAAAAATTTTCAATGAGAGTCTTGTATGTTTTCTGAACTCTGTCCACTGGTGAAATTTTCATGAACTTGAAATGGCCTTGAAATTCTTCAGTAGGGTTAACCTAAAAGCAAATACCGTCGGCATGAGCGGAACCCAATGTACACCACTTGGAAGCTGCCGAATCAGACACCAGCATTATGCTTGTGCCGGCACAATCAGAGAAGAGAAGGGTGGAGCTTTGAGGCTAGCTAATAAGCGTCATTATCGGGGAATTTGAAATCATGACTGGCGTTCAAAGAAATTTTAACCTTTGGAGACTCTCAGAATTTCTCGGCTGTGTTTACTTACAATGATTCTTGACTAGCATGATATGGACAGAGAAAGAATGTTTGTTAAGGGAATTGGACAAATTCCACCTTGTCGAACTTTGATGAATTTCGCCTCGTGGAACAATCTCGTCTGCCCCGTTGAGTATCTGCATGGTCTGGGGCGTCTTGCACGGTTCGCGCCGCCCTTCCCGTCCGAGGTTCGAGTCCTCCCTCGGGCATGGGTGTGTCTGTGTGTGTGTTGTTCTTAGTTTATGTTAGTTTAAGTCGGATTAAGTAGTGTGTAAGCTTAGGGATCGATGACATCAGCAATTTGGTCCCATAAGATCTTACCCCAAATTTCCAATTTCGTCTCGCAAGACTCTAATGAGTTCCTGCGAAGTTAAATTTTTCCAAATCCGTACAAGCAAAATTAATGTCAACACGAATGTTTGGAGCCCATAAGAGAAAAATTTTTCTGAGTCACCTTGTTTCGCAATCGACTTTCTCGGGCCTGTCTTTTGTTTCTGCCTTCTCTCCCCATATGGAATGGACGGGTTACCATGCGCTATTTCGTTTTTTATTATTTACATCAATTTCGAGATATGTAAAGGTGCCCTCTTGAAAACACACATCCGTTAGGCACCTAACTAATTTTCTGAAAGAGCTCACTTGAATACTGTATGTTTCGGCTACACGTTGTGGCGTTAACAACAGAGAGCATGAGTAAACAAACGGGTAGTGTACGCTGTAGTAAGTCAGTTGTTCTGCAACACTCTTGCTGGATGTTTCATTAAAGGAAAAACCTAAGAAAACCAATAACAGTAAAAGTGATCAGAACAACTTATTTTTCGACTGTAATCAATCAGAAATGGATGGTTACACGCCGTTAGAAATAGTTGAAACGTCCCCTTAGAAAAATTATGAATGACTGTGCTGGTAAACCTCTTACGTTATTTGACTTTCAAACAGCTGATCAAAACTGAACGTACTCAGAGATTTTTCCCTTTACTTATTCTGATGATCACTAAACTGACACATTATATTTTTTAGCGCAGCGCAAACTGACTTTCAATAATCCCCACAAAAGAATGGCCCTGACTAACAGTAACCTATACCTTTCATGAATCACTTACCTCACAAAAATCTTCGTTACTCGAACAACTGCAATACAGCGAGCGCCAATACTGTCAGATAAATAAAAGATTCTAACTACTGAAGGCACTAACTAATAGTTAGCAAATGAAAGATTTTGATAGAGAACAAACAATGTATTTACCTTAATAGTGTTCAAAAGTCATCATGTATACATCTATCAATTCAAGACATCCATCTTTACAAATTTCCTTTTTCTGACGGACACACGTCCGCTTATAGCAACCTCTCAAAACTCTGCCATCTCTCTCCCCACATCCACCACTGCTGGCGGTTCACCTCCAACAGCGCAACGCTACGCGCTGTTCACATCCAACTGCCCAACACTGCACAAGCGAATATTCCAACAACGCCAACCAGCCACAGACCGCACACAGCACAGTCAGTGATTTTCATACAGAGCGCTACGTGGCGTAACCAACATAAGAACGTAAACAGCCTACTTACATAGTGAGAATGATAAAAATTGTTGGCGAGTGCCGCGATAATTATGCAGCCGCGCAACGATTGTATGCCGAAAGGTATCCCGATGCCCGTGATCACACGAAGGTTTCAATTAGGTCTCTGCTAAGAGGAGCTGAAAGAAGGACATTGAAAAGGCAGACGAAAGACGGGCCCGAGACAGGCGATTCCGATGGGAGTTCATGCTATCGTCGCTGAAGATCCACACCTTTCGACTCGTCAGATTCATCGAATGCATGGCGTGCGTCGATCAACGGTATTCCATGTTTTAAGATACTTTAAATTCAACCCATATCGCTTACGTATCACCCAAGCAATTGAGCCTGAGGTCCTGAGCCTGGCATTTTGTCGATGGGCCGATACGCAAATACGTCGTGATCCTTTTTTCTTCGCACGCACTCTCTTTACAGGCGAGGCAAACTTCGACAACGCGGGAGGAGCCCATCTCCACAACGCACACTACAGGGCGGAAGCTAATCCTCGCTAGCAACGTGATCACCGAACACAGAGAAGGTGGTCAATCAACGTCTGGGCGGGCATAGTTGGAGATTACGCGATAGGTCCTGTTTTTTACGGAGTATCGTTTAACGGCTTGCGCTGTCTTCATATTTCTCCAGAATTTGGTACTTCCTTTATTAGAAAATATCCCCCTAGACATACGAACACCTATCAGAAGGTACATTAATGCAGCTTACTGAAATCGATGGATTGGTATCGGTAGTGGAATTCGCGAATTCTCGCCGAGATCGCCAGGCTTAACACCAATGGACTTCTTCTTATGGGGAACTGTGAAGCAGAAGGTTTGCTCCATTTCCCC
The DNA here is from genome assembly GCF_021461395.2 of Schistocerca americana. NCBI lineage: Eukaryota > Metazoa > Arthropoda > Insecta > Orthoptera > Acrididae > Schistocerca > Schistocerca americana. The sequence continues at coordinate 425,964,032 of NC_060122.1, forward strand.
GACGACACTGGAAGATGTCAGAGAAAGGACTGTGGCGGCTTTGCGGGCAATTACCCATCAGACATTGAATAATGTCGAGACCAGTTGCCGACAGAGAGTGCAAATGTCCATTAGGCAAAATGGGCAGTTGATCGAACATCTGAGATCATAAATTTCCAGAGAGAACCATTTTAATCAGGCCTTTTCAGGGCTAACGATGTGCGAAGTCCGTTGGGCAACCCCCACGTGTTGCAAACTTGGGGTTCCACTGAAGCCGACGGTACTTGCATTCAGGTTAATCCCTAATGAATAATTTCAAGGCCATTTCAAGTTCATGAAAATTTCACCAGTGGACAGAGTTCAGAAACCAAGCAAGATTTTCATTGAAAATTGTTCCCTATCTTGCTTCGTTCTCGAGATACTGGTAACCTGGGAAAGTTATAATTGTGTGCCCTCTGGCGAAAAACCATTGGTTTTTTGAAAAAAATGTTCCCTTCAAACAATGCGTATTTTTTAGCGTAGACTACGAATAAGGAACAAAAATGGGGGTTACCATTTCCAAAAATAAACTTGCTTTGACCTTGAAATCAGGGTTCAGGGTCATTTCGAGGTAACCATTCCATGACCCCCTTCAAACCTTACAACTTTTACAGCAGACTTTTTTTGCAGAATTGTGCCACTCCAGAGATATCGGCCGGTATAGATAAAAATGAGACACCTTGTATATACCCTATGTCTATCCGATGCCCGAATGTTCATTAGTGTACTGCATAAAAATTTAAAAGAAATCGGTCAAGCACTTATCAAGATTTTTGGTAATAACGTTGCCCTTTCATATATGACCCACTTCCTTACATATTACATACAGTGTGACAGTTACTGAACTATATGAAAAGAAACATAAATTAGTTTCAAACTACGGCGTACACACACTGTATTCAACATGTAAACGTCATTACAGATATTCGGATTTAGGTTATGACATGTTCGATATGCCTGCCTTCATTGGCGATGATATGGCGCAATCAAACAGCGAAATTCTGCATGACTCGCTGAATGGATGTTTTCAGCTCAGCAATGGTTCTGGAGTTATTGCTGTACGCTTTGTCTTTAATATAGCCCGGCAAAAAGATATCTGATGGGTGATTGCCTCTAGTTACCGCATAGCCAGAATGCGGTTCCCAAAGTGCTCCTCCAGGACGTCAAACACTCTTCTGCTTCGATGGTGTCGAGGTCCGTCTTGCATGAGCCACATCTTGTCGAAATCAGGGTCACTTTGGATGATGGGGATGAAATCATGTTCTGAAACCTTCACGTACCGTTCGGCAGTCACCGTGCCATCCAGGATTATTCCGTGAGTGGATACTGCACAGCACACAGACACCCGTTGAGGGTGAAGAGACGTCTCGGTCGCGATATGTTGATTCTCAATCCCCCAAATGCGCCAATTTTGCTTCTTGACAAACCCATCCAAATGAAAGCACGATGCGTGTGCAGCTGACAGAATTTATCTCGTGTTCGGTGTTAAATCTGCTACTGAATTAACTTCATGATTAACTAACCACACCAATTCCCGTCATGCTCCACGGCCAATCATGCAGTTTGAACGTCCTAACGCAAACCGTTCAGAATTTGCGACAATTTTATTTCATATAGTTCAATAATTGTCACCCAGTATAATAAAAATAGTTGTACAGAACAAAATCAAACGAATCGGTGAAGAACTTTGGAGATTTACGGTTTTGTACACAGGAACATTTACATTTTTATTGATTTTCTCCTATAATTACTACATATATATATTGTGTAACATATGGTGCTCCAGACAGAAAAACATGCCCATATTAGAATGCAACGTTGTGTCGCAATTTGAAAGCAATCGGTAAAGAAATATCGGAGGAATTCGATTTTGAACAAACGAACATTTACATTTTTGTTCGTACGGATTATATAAGTTTAATATTGCTTACAAGTATACTAACAAAGGAAGAGATATAACAGTTGTAAGATATGCCACCGCTTTCAAATTTTGTTGTATCCACTGGCCTCCGTGAGGGAGTGAAACACTTCCCTTGGTCTACCTGCAAGGTGTCAGATCAGTTAAGACTTCATAGAAAATATTGTTCTGTTTCCATATAGGTTCCCTTTTTACTTCAGTTCACTTTGTCGGGACTTTATAGATAAGTAAGCGTCGGCGAACGACTAAAAGTTTTGACAGTAGTATCTGATAATACGTTAGACAGATTGTTCACATCTTACTAAATCCTCGTACTTCCGGGCGCACTGCACGATCGAATACGCACGATGCGTGTGCAGCTGACAGAATTTATCTCGTGTCTGGTATTACATCTACTACTGAATTAACTTCATGATTAACTAACCCACTGTGAACTCTCTCAGCTGGTGTTTATGAAATTTTGCGACTCAATTAAATCCCTGATTAACAGTTCCATAATGCAATGTCTTTTGTACTTCCTGCAACCAGACAGAGGAACTCGCAGCTGTTTATGATGACTGCAAAACATGTTCTGCGGTAGGACTTTGGTTGAGGAAGACACCATCCGTTTTTAGAGCACTCAAAAATCAGAAGAAAATATCCACGTATATAGTCATACTTTAGCGTGATGATCTTGGTTCAAATGGTTCTGAGCACTATAGGACTTAACATCGGAGGTCATCAGTCCCCTAGAACTTAGAACTACTTAAACCTAACTAACCTAAGGACATCACACACATCCATGCCGGAGGCAGGATTCGAACCTGCGACCGTAACATTCGCTGTTCCTGACTGAAGCGCCTAGAACCTCTCGCCCACAGCAGCCGGCGTGATGATCTTTCCAAGCAATTTATGACGTCTTGTCAACCAGCATTGCCTCAGTTTTTTTTCTTAGAAAGTCTTCTTCTACTGAGAAAGATAAACATTAATTCATAATTTCTATACAAGGCAGTAGCCGATAATGAATTTGAAGTTATTCGAAAATCGAAGAATACGAAATGTAGTTAGTTTCTTCTGAGCCCTAGCTTCCACAATATCTTAAGAATGAGCTGCGGTGATTGGTTCAGGATCTAGCAGCTCAGCCTGAACGAAAATGAATGTAACGTTACATGCATACTTTAGGTACGCAGTATCTGAAGTTTTCGTAGTGCGCTTGCGAATTCTTCGTTTACTCCTACAGGAAATAGCGTTGCTGCAGCAATGTTTCAAAATGGCGTGTCGTCACTGGATTTCTCACTGCGGAGAATATTCACAAAAGTTTGTGTGCAGTGTGTGGAGTATCATCTGTCAACAGGAATAAGGCTAGTCGGCGGACAAAGAGAGTGAAGCCATTTGTGGGGCGGACAACTGCGCGGCCATCAGGGCCCGTACAAAGTCTCAGTTTTTACACAGTCCAGTTTTTGTACACAGTCCAATCTAGCCATTGTCACGAATGATGATGATGACGATGAAAATGATGAGGCCAACACTAACACCCAGTCCCCGGGCAGAGAAAGAAGTGATTACGAGAAGGCGGTTTGGCATAGCTTTCAGTGAGGCGTTCTATGGCTGTCACACATGAAGGATGCAGCTTGCTGGTACGCTTACTCGTGATGCCAAGAGGCATAAGCTGACACATTAACCAAATAGAAGAAGCACTTTCAGCGACTTCGGCCCAATAGCAACCAAGGTGATTGTTTTATTCACCATTAGGCTCGACTTTACACAAGTTTGAGGACTTCGGAACACGTCACTGAACAGGGTTGGACAGTGATACCCTACCCTCCCTACAGCCTTGACCTAGCTCTCTCAGACTTCCAGTTGTTTGGGCTATTAAAGGATGACATTAGTGGAAGACATTTTGAGGATGACGAAGAGGTGATTCGTACGACGAAGAAACAAGGCTTGGTACCGAAAAGGCATACAAGCTCTTGTGTTTCGCTGGAGGAAGCCCATAGAACGGGAAGGGGATGACGTGGAAAGATAGTGAATATAGAAGAAACATCATCCATTCTTGTCTACATTTCATTGTGTTCAGTAAATAATGGTTGAGGAAAAACATGTAGTGCATTACCTACTGGGCGATCCTCGCTGATTTCGCGATTCGTAATTTTAGTTTCTCTATGCTGAGTAATTATAGCGAACGTTAGCAATAGTAGTAACCCGTGCCATAAATTCTAATTTTGGAATAGCAGAATGTTAACCAGAACTGCCCTTACACTGATTTCGCTATTTTCTAAATGTGCTTCATTCAGCTTTGTACTGAGCAGCTTATCTGAACGGTCAGAACGAACTTGTAACGACTCTTTGCACTATCGTAGCAGATTTAGAAATGATCACTGTTACTATGGTCTGTGGTTTACGTATATGAATAATGTATCATTGCACTGTCAGGACTGTGTTAATTACTGCGTTTCAAAATGAAGTTATTCAGGTTAGTTGTACGTTCTTTTCGTCTCGTAGTCAGCGTATTAATTAAAGTGCTATTCGTAATATACTACTGTATATTGTGTGATTCTTTCTGCTGCAGTGTTGCAAAAGTTTCTGAATCGTGTTGTAGAGGAAGTCATATTCATTAACATAAGCAGCTTATTGTGGCGAGTAATGCGTTCTTTATATCCAAAATGTGGGACACGTATTGCATAAAATGTTGGAGAGGGTTTATTTTGATTCAGTTAGGTTATGTCCTGTGTAAGAGCCAGAAAAATAGTGCTGGTCGTTAATTATAATTCATAGGCCTGATTAGCAGTGGGACTTATTTGAAACTGTATTGATTCGCTGCAGAATAAATTTGGTAAGATTTGCTTAATGGACCTCCACCCTTGCCTCTTGGATGGGCTGAAATGAAATGAAACGATCGTATGGCGTCAGTCAGTGACCGGGAGTTCCCAGGCGGGAAGTTCGGCCGCCAAGTGCAAGTCTTACTGAGTGCGTCGCCACATTGGGCGACTTGCGCGTCCACAATGGGAATGAAATGATGATGAGGACAGCACAACACCCAGTCCCTGAGGGGAGAAACTCTACCACCCCAGCCAGGAATCGAACCCGGGCCCCCGTGCGTGGCATTCCAACGCGCTGACCGTTCAGCTATTGGGGTGGACTTGGGTGGGCTATATATGCTATACTGTATGTACACTTGTGTGGAAAACTTAAGGACGAAAGTAAATTTTTGTATGACGTGTCCTGAAAAGTAACATAGATCAACGAAAGTTGGATCGCACATCGAAGTAACTGCTACAGTAATTATAGTACAGAACTGAAAGAAATACGCAATGAAACGAACGAAGATAACACTTTTGTTCGAAGACAATAATTACACTGTAGTTACGGAGATTCGTAATATTCCCCTGGACATTAAAACAGGCGAGTCATGGTTACAAACAGGTTGCCTGATCACCTCAGATGGTAATGCATAATCTGCGACGTGATCCTATGATTAACACAAGGCAAGATAGGTTCGATAATTTTCCTGGGTGCGTTATGTGTTCCCTCCTCTTGCCATATGAGGGTGAAACCTTCCCGTCTCCTCTATATATCTTTTGTTACGCAATAACCGTCTCCTCTATATCTCCTTTGTTCCGCAACCTTCCCTTTTACAATAACCTATGAAACCTTCCCTTAGGATTTCTACCTCTTGCTTAATAATAACAAATGAAATCTTCCCTTTGAAATTAGTTCTCTTTCTCAATCTTCTCATACAAATTTAAATGCTGCTTATTAAAAGTTATTTTCTGATTATTTCGACGAAACATAGAATGTGTCGTCGTCGTGGCCCTCAGTCGTTACCTGCAATAACCCAAAACTGTTCCTTACCTTTTTTACTGTTACTGGATCGCCATCTGACTGCTACATCGAAGTGCGACATGAATGTGCTTACTCTTTTTACTATACTCTATTAGCTGCTGGTGGGTTGTCATAATAAGTGGCTGTATTTATTACCAAAGCTGACGTTATTCTTTAATAGCAAAGCTGACGTTATTCTTTAATTAATTTGCCTGAAGTTACGTAATTCATAATTAAACTTTTTCTTGACAACAATAAAATTTTGCGAAGTTTTACGTTGATGATTTTTGAGATGGATTATAATCAGTAATGCAATATTGCTGGTAAAAATAATTATGTTCTGAATGAAATGATTTTACAAACGTTCAAATGGGACCTACTTTTTACAATAATCTTACAACTAGCAATGTGCAAACGTACCTTGAGTAGTCTTGAGTTTCTCAAAAAATTAATTCAATAATATTAGTTCCTCTTATGATAATAGTTAGCTGATGTCTCTGTACATCCGTTTATAATCTCTTGTAAATCATAGCTAGTGGCTCCCGGGCACACCGCTTCTCTCAACCTCTCGCTTCAGACGTTCTACCGACTCGCTTCACATCTCGCTTACTACTGACTTCCTACGAACGCTAAAGTGCGGTCTCTCCCGCCAACAATTCTTTCTGGTGCAGACAATCCCTGCTACCGTTACAAAATGTATCAATGCGCGGTCTTTCCCGCTCTTTTCTTAAAATGTATCCATACTCTGTCTCTCCCGCTCTTTTAAAAATTATATCAATGTGCGGTCTCTCTTGCCAACAATACTTCGGTGCAGACATTCCCTGCTACCACAATTATTTCCAACATGACAAATATTAATTATTCCTACGTAATCCTATTAATAAAATATAAACATCTTTCATAAATTGTGTTTTGACAATAGACAATAGAAATATACACGTCTTACAAGGGTACGTTCAGTACTGTCGAAAATTATCGTTTTGGTTCTCCAGGTATTATGTTGTGGGAAGGTATAACGCTGCCTGAGCTTAATGACAGCCGTATCATTGAACACGGAACACTCGCCGATCTACGTTATTGCGACTCTGTTCTCCGTCTCCATGGTCGTCTTCTGAGCGGTGCATTCGGTTCTGACTTCATTTTTATGGATGACAATCCATGACTGCATGGAACAGCACAGCCGTGGAGGAGCTTTTCGGACGAGAGCGTATTCGGCGAATGGACTGGCGTGCCCATCTGCCCGTCTTAAATCCCACCGAACACGTGTGTGATGCATAGGGAAGACGTACTGCAGCGCTCCACATGCACCAACGGCCATCCAGCAGCTATCAAACGAGCTGGTGGAGGTCATTATAGAACGTCTTACCACAAGAACTTCTTACGAGCCTTGTGGCTGGCATGGATTCACGTACAGAGTGACGGCACACCCTGTTGAGAACTGACTCCCACCATCTGTAGTGTCCATGGGACCCTCATGAATCGCAGTGATTTTGGTCGTTGTTGTCGTTGAACAAAAGTATCATTTCTGTCCGTCTCACTTCAGTTACCTTCTGTATTATATAGCAATACTTCTCTCTATGTACAGTCCAACTTTCATCGAGCGCAGAGTCACATCATGCAAAAGTTACTTTCTTCTTTTAGTTTTGCGCACCAGTGAACATAATATACACCAAAATAGTGATCGGAGCTTTCTCTGGCACTCCAGTATTTAATTCGCTCTAGGACACGTGTTGGAGTCCACACATGAGGCCGATAGCAAGCGGGCCAGGCTGCCCTACGACGAGAACACGGCAAGTGCCATTCCCCGGTTTTCCAGAACATCAGTCGAAGAAGAGTCAAAAATATGCGAACACGTGTCTCGACTTATCGGTAGAGACTGGACCATTTCTGAGAAAACGACGGTCATAGTTTTAGATGTAATTTAGGTGCCTTTTAGGGCGCGGTTACGTTAGCCGAAATGGAGATGCAGTGGCGAGCGCTGCAGCCTTTCGCGCTCCATGTTCGAAACCCGATTATTGTTCTTTTTATTTTATTTTTTCATCTATCTACCCATGTCTGTAGAAGCTTACTACACGAAGCTTTCTTATCAAGTTACTGGATCCAAGGGCGTTACATTAATTGTAAAATTACAATTGCGTTTCATAATATCATACATTTACTACAAAATGCATATATGCATATATGGTATTTGCAGGGGTTACATTATTTTTAAATTCTTGTATTGTTATACTTCATTCTTAAATCAACTTCTCTGCTCATTTTTATATTTCATTCTTTTAAACATAAGAAGATTGTATGCATTTTCTTGGATGACACCGATTGTAGAAACATTCGAAACATAGAAATTCTGAACGTATGATCATCGTGCCAAGGGAGGTTTGCCACAGTCATTTCTTCGTATAAATCTCACTCGTGTAAGAAACGTCATTAACGTTGCTGAAGATTTAAGAGGTAGGCAATAATTTCGCGACAAACCAAGCACAACGGATCATTTCTCCGAAAACTAGCGCTTGGATTTGATTATGACTCGAGATAAACTACAGGAAGTATAGAAAGCGATTTCAGATATTTGTTTAGTTCATTCACCAGACATACAATTAGTAGACGAATCAGGACAACGTTATTTCAATATAAATCGTAAAGCAATCGCGTAATAAGGTGAGGTTGAAAAATCAGCCAACCAGTTGCAATTGTCAATTTTGTATATGACAAGAGCCGCTCGGCTGAATCTAATCTAATGTACCACCATGTGATGTAACAAGACCCACTCCTTCTTAAGAAGATATTTTTACAAATATCGAATCCAAGGTCAAGGGCTAACAAACCTTTATTTGCAACTGCTTGGCTGATTTTTCAATCTCTTCAGATTCACACAGTAGCTGTTTCGAAGCTATGTTTAAGATTTTGAAATTCTTGTAATAGTCTTCGATGGAGATGGGAAGATAAATGGAAAATAAAAATAATAATCGGGTTCCTAAGAAGGAACGCAGAAGTGTAAAGCCGTGACGCTAGCCACTGTCCCACCGCTTCTGCTGAGCCGTTTACTCCCTAAAAGGCAGCTAAACTACCTAAAAAATTTTGACCGTCGTTTTCTCAGAAAGTGTCGATTATCAACGTATAAGACGAGACATACGTTTGCTTATTTTGGCTCCTCTTCCACTGAGCGAAGTTTTTGGGAAATCGGGTTATGGCACTTGATGTGTTCTCCTCGTTACATTTGTCGCTGTCTGCACATACGAGAAAGAGAGAGAGACAGAGACAGAGATTAAAGAGCACGGTGTTGCACGTTAACTCACTGCTGAACTGTAAATACCCATTCTATTTGTAGTGACGAGCTGTTGACCAATGTGATCGTGATTTAACTGTCAATCCTTCTCATTGCCAGTCGCCGCCATTTGCTCGCCTGGGCGACTCGATAATGTTAATCCTTCTGTAATTAACCTGCTTTTATGTGTAAATTAATTGAGCTCCTCTCTCTGTTGTAGAAGCCCTCTAGTATTTGTGAGCATTAAACTAATTTGGCACGGAGCGTAACACACTGATGGACGACACAAGTGGTGGTCGGAAATTGTTTCTTCGGCCAGGCTTGATAGAGCATTTTCCTGAACGTGTGTCCCGAATGATTATTAGTACTGCTGGGTAAAACGTAGCGTCGGATGTCAATTCAGGAAAGATTGTACTTATAAATATTGTTTTTATACTGTGTACCGTACTTTTTTATTAATACTGTTAATTTCATTTGTAACGCAAAACTTTGTTATATAGCGGAAAGTAAATTATGTCCGTGGGCCGTGTACTATTTCTCTAATTTCTCTACTGTGCGTCCTTTTAATTTAAAATTTGTGTTTCGATTATAAGTAACTGCATGCCTTCTCGGGTACAGTTCAAATAATTGGAATTTTCTTAATGTGGCTAAGAGCTTTCTAACTGTATGCCTGATTTGTTGCGATCTGCTGTTTAAATTCTGAACTGTTAAGGCTTGCTGTTTGTTTGCAAGTATTAACTTATTATTTGTCTGAGGGCCTAAGCCCATTATCCTATTGCAGGGTTTGTTTTGAATATGTTAACGACCAGTGGGGCGGTTGTTCCAGTACCATTATATGCGAAAATTTTAACCGTGTCTGTTTGCCAGAATAAATGTTTAACAAAAGGCTCAGTGGCTTACTTCTCAAGGACCCCTGTATCCAAGCCAACCTGCTCCATGGTTAACCGATGACTACCTTTAACGTATAGTATCTCATACCAGAGTCATTGGTCTCGTACTTAGAACGTGATCTAAAGCTTATTTCACTCTCATGCATCCTTCTTGATGTATCAGTTTTAAAAAATATTGGTTTTTTGCTTACGGACAATAAAAAGGAAAAGAATATAAAAACGGTCCAGCGATTTTAGTGAAGTGATGTTACTGCTTAGACTCCAAAGTAGTCGTGTATTAACCACATATTGTAAAACCAGAAGGCTTCAGAGAGATTTTTCTGTTAGTCACGAAACATGTATTTCTGCTTGTGTCTGAAGCAGACTATTTACAAAGCTCGCAAAAAAGAAGGGAAAAGAAAACTATCCACAATGCGCTCAGAAAGGAAGGGGAATTTGTTGCCATAGTCAATGTGGTTGCACGTTACTAGGCCATTACAAAGATATCCGAAGGTATTCATTCTGAAATCACGAGGACGTTTAGAAAAGTCAATTCCTTTTCTTCATATTATGGTGCAATAATCTCTGCCCTGTATTCGAGGGACATGGCGTGATGCCACAGGATATGTCTGGCTGTGTTTAAGTGAATTTTAAGCTATAAATTCTAAGATCACGTTTTCAAAGCCTAGTCGGTCCAGAGAGTATTTTCTGTCACATGACTTCGTTTAACCCTTACGATGTTTTTTATATGTGAAAACAACCAATATGCATTGAAGTTCGGAGTCCGTACGAAACTGCATGTCCCCCGATACCCTACTGACGAAGGAAATAAATTTATTGAATAGAATCATTGTGGATACTGTAACACGTTTTTATTAAGTCGCTTTCTTGCCTACATGTCTGCTTGGTACAAATTTTGTAGTTAATTTTAACCAACTTCCCTATGAGCTAGTGACTTGAAATTTCACACGTATCTCAGAACAGGATGACAGTGCAGTATCAGTTCGCTTTGTTGTCGGTCTGATCGATAGGGGTGCATTGCATGGGACGCATGCAATACACAACTGATGCATAAACAGTTCGCCTAGTAACTATTATCTATTGCATCCGCCCCATAAAGTGCCGAATGCTTTACTAAAGTGAACGACAGCTGGATAAATTTTTCTTTTCAGTTCCTGTGAAATACCTCTGACAGACTTTTGGACTTGTAGGTGTTTAAAGTCATTTATCGTTCGTACTCGGTTCTCGAGTTACCCTTCCTGACAGAAAACACGTCTATGACAGGAGCATTCGACCTTCTTGGCAGACTCGAGCCGTACGTGAGTCTTGCACAGGATTGTTGGGAAACTTTCGGTCAAATAAACTACGCATGAACACTTTCAGCTGGTGAAAAAACGAACCTCCCGGCGCAACAAAGAGTTTAATGATCTTCTTCTTCATTACTGTTGTAAAATACAAATAAAACTGTTTCTGCTTCAGTCACTTGTTTATTTTTCCACTACGCGTTTCGATGATTCACACCATCATCTTCAGGTAGATAATTATTTAGTTACATAGCTGGTATTAGTGAAGAACAGATGCCTTTTCACAGCAGCAGACTGAGGGCAATGTAGGTTATGATGTGTAATTGACTGATGATTTTTTTTTTTTATTTTCAGGAAAGGTAATATTTAAGTTAAATACTTAAGGCCCTCCTCAAAACTACTAACTTTTTGCTTACTGAAAGAGAGACGCCCCACTCTCTGTACATGAAGCCAACAGCACCATGCCTAAGACCTCAATTAAAAGCTCACAAATAGACGGTCTCCATTATGTCGATCCCAAACTCAGTAAATTATCTTGGGAATAAAATTCTACAGAAACTCAACAATATCTTGCAGGAAAACTATGTGTTTCAAAGTAACTACTCAATAAAAAATAGCCTGTGATTTGCCAGTGATCTGAAACACGTGCACAGTACTAACAAACGCCAAATGATATCTCCAGAAGTAAGAAATTTGTTTGCTAACATTCCTATTCAGGGTGCTATGGCTGCTGTTAAACAGAACCTAATAAAATACACGAAGCTCTCCGTGGCAGAAATCACAGAATTCATTAACATTCTGGAACTGGTACTGAAACATAATTTCTTCCCTCTCAACGGAAAAATCAACAAACAAACAAATGGGCCAACTATGGGTGCCAGCATGTAAGGAATTATAGCCAAAATATTTCAGTGAGCCATAATAATAAGATTCTGTCTTCCACACACTGTAAAGCTTTCTTTACCTGTCTGTGCACTACGCTCAGTTGTTGGCATATATACCTGGATAACAGCTAAATTTGTTGGTTGTGCTTTCAGTTTAATTAGCATTATTCTGTCACTACACAGGAGGTATGTTTTGACTATTTTTTCCAAATCTTGGACAATACTGCACTAACTAGTGTTATTTTGTTTTCATCGCCTAAGTACATTACATGGAAATTGTCGCTCCAGAAATCCTCTTCATCTTATCAGTTAATTTTGCTCATTCTTAAAACACAGGGTGTTGCAAAAACGCCGCCCGGAGTGGCCGAGCAGTTCTAGGCTCTTCAGTATGGAACCGCGCGACCGCTACGGTCGCAGGTTCGAATCCTGCCTCGGGCATGGATGTGTGTGATGTCCTTAGGTTAGTTACGTTTAAGTAGTTCTAAGTTCTAGGGGACTGATGACCTTAGAAGTTAAGTCCCATAGTGCTCAGAGCCATTTGAACCATTTTTGCTGCAAAAACACTTTTCCAAACTTTGGGGACATGATCGTTACACAAAAACAAACAAAAAATTCTAGTAAACATCCGCTCTGAAATGTTTGCATTGAGAATTCTGAGCACTTGTTCATCTTCGCACTGTGAAACACTTATCTTCTATTGAATCTACAATCAATACTACAAGTACTGTTGCTATGTTCGGTCCGAGTATTTGATTTCCTCGGTACTAAGCCTATCTGGGAGGTATTTCCATATCTGCCACCTGGAGAGGAGCCCTATGGAGGAGAAAACTAAACGACACAAGGTTCGGTAATGCTAATGTTTCCTATCTCTACACTGCCGGCTATCTTCTCTTCGACTCCAAGGAGCTATCTGAAGATACTTAACGTTGCAAAAACACGGAAGACTTCTAATATGAGTTACGTTAAAAAAAAATAGCGAAACATTCGTAATTTCGGCCAATGGTGTGTTGGAGCGAAATGTGGTTGGCATCACTGCACAGTTGTATGTCTGTTATTTTCTGTGCTGTATTGAGTAGAACGTTGTGTCGCACGGTTTGCAAATTTCGAGATGGAAGAGCTAGACGAGCAACGCGTCTGCATTAAATTTTGTGTGAACTCAAGAAAACCTTTACAGAGATGCACCAAATGATGCAGGAAACCTACGGTGACGAATGGTTAAGTCGTACTCGTTGTTACAAATGGATCACAAGCTTTAAAAATGACCGGACGGAAGTTACAGATTCGTTCCGGACGCCCTTAGACGTCTACTGAATTCGTGCCACAGGGACAAACTGTTACTCGATGGTACTATTGGGACATGTTGTGACGTCTTCGAGAAAATGTGAGAAGGAAACGGCCTGGAATGTGGCGAGACAATTCATGGCTGCTGCCTTGCATCCTTGCATCACAATAACGCATCCACACGTTCATCGCTGTTGGTGCGTTTGACTATTGCATAAAATCCGAAATCACTGTGCTGCCTCGTCCTTGGTACTTTCCAGACCTGGCCTCTATGGAGATTTTTTATTTCCAAAGTTGAAAACCCTGTTGAAAGGATGAAGATTTGCAACGATAGACAAAAGAAAAGACAATTCGCAGACGAAACTTCACACCATCCAACAAGAGGCATACCAAGACTGCTTCCGGAAGTGTAAACAGCGTTGGGAGCCGTGTATCAATTGTGGAGGAGAGTATTTCGAAAGATGCCATGTACAATTAGTAAAAGGTAAGCGTAAAAAAATTTTGTGCACGAAGTTCCGGAATTTTTTGAACAGATGTCGTACTGCTTCAGACACGCGTCCGTATTCAGATTCTGATCGTATTAACATGTGGTGTCCGCCCAGATGGCTGAGTGGCAGTCAGCCTTCGGCGGCGCAGCGGTTCGGACGGTGTTTACGTCCCTGCCGCACGTCTGCGCGAGAGGTGTTTACGTTACGTGTGTAGCGGTGTTCGCGGTAATACGTAGAACGAATCATGGCCTTGTCCTTCCGCAAATCGACACTGAAATTTAGTTTTGTTAACGAATATGCTCGACCGAAGGCTTACGAGATCGAACGTTATTTACGGGACGAGGTGAAAATCGAACCTGACGTTCTAGTTGGAATCCACTTATCTATAGTCAGCAGCGTGGTTTATGTCAAGCTTATAAATGAAGCGGCATGTAACGAACTACTACTTCGACACAGACAAGGACTTCGTTTCTGTCATTCGGACGGGAATGTTGGAGCGGTAACAGTTGAACACGCCGGCATGGGACTCAGAACGATCCGCGTCTTTGAGCTTCCATTCGAAGTGCCAGAAGAATTGGTGACAGACGCCCTGCGTCCTTACGGAACGGTCCTATCCCACGTGGCTGAAAAATCGGCGAGCTTCAAGACGTATCCTGTCCTCAATGGCGTCAGACAAATACGGATTGAACTCCGAAAACACGTCCCGTCATACTTGTACATCGCCGGTTGTAGGGCGATTGTCATTTACGACGGACAACCAAGGACGTGCTCTGGATGTGGGAAGGAGGGACACATACGTTCTGAGTGTGCTCAACGAAGGTTATTACAGCTGCCACGGGATGATCCACCCCTCACGCCGCATCCGACTGTGCTCCCCATGACTTACGTCGCCGCATTACGCGATGACGTGGGGCGCGAGACAGACGTGTACCAGAACACACAGACAGCGGCGGATCGTGGCGAGCCACAGAAAGACGACGTTGCGCTGGACCGCCTGCAGCAGTCACAGGACGCCCTCTCTTCGGTTCCGCTTGAGGCCCCTTCAGATAGGGCACTTGGAGACGTTGAAAATACGACGGCGCACGATTCTGACGTCCCCCACGAACAACTGGGGACCATGCTGACCTCTGATTCCGAGGCCCGGCAACGTAAACAGCGCTCACCAAAACGCCGGAAGAAGCGCCGCCTCACGGTGGAGAACGATCACTCTGATCTAGTAGATAATTCTGAGAAGTTTACGGGTACAGAACAGACGACCATGGATACAGAAGAACTACCTCGCGTGGATGCAACGGTGGCCAGCGGGACGGCGGCAAGACCTACTGCTGACGATGCTCCAGACACAGCGAAGGAGCTCGATAGACGGCAACAGGCTACTGAGGAGGCTACGGCGCCTGCATCGCACGACAACGATGGGACACTAGGGGACTGGTCAGAAGAGCCACCCCCTTGGGGAACAGATGATGCCGGAGGAACTGCTCCCACGCACTCTCCCGGTGCAAGACCGGCAGGGTGCACGGAATAATGGCAGACTATATGAGGGGACGGCGGGGGACGTTAGTCCGACAGCAGCCTATGTACGGCAAAATTAGCGACCGTACGGTACCCTATCTACGTTGACCGCCATGCACCAAGCTTATCGGATAGGGTCTGTTAACATCAATCGCATTGGGACGCCGGTGAAAATCAAGATGCTCAGTGACATGATAAAGGCTGCGGATTTAGACATCGCACTATTACAAGAAGTTCGGGTACTTCCCCCCTCGGACTTTTACGGTTACGACATTTACTGTTCCCCGTGTGACGAGAGAGGCGTTGGTACAGCTATACTATTAAAGGAAGGGATACGTGCAGACGAAGTAGAGTATTTGCCTTCTGCCCGTGGTACGGCCGTGACCATAGGAGGAATACGTTTGATCAACATATACGCACCGTCAGGTTCGGATAAGAGAAGGGACAGAGCAGATTTTTACGCCCATGAGGTTGCACCGTTGTTCCAGGGACGATACGATGGTTGCATACTCGGCGGAGATTTTAATTGTGTGCTTGACGGAAAGGACCAACAACCTAACTATACTACTAGCCAAGAACTTAGGGAGCTGGTCAACGGGATGGAATTAGTCGATACATGGGACCTGAAGTATCGCAACCAATCAGGATATACATTTTTTACTAGCCACTCCGCGGGCCGTTTGGATCGAATCTACGTTTCAAGGGCGTTAGCAGTGTCGACGGTGGACGCAGAAATATGGCCGACAGCGTTTACAGACCACGAGGCATATATTTGTACAGTTAACCTTGATAGACAGCAGGTGTAGAGACGGAGGGGTAATTGGAAGATGAACGTCTCCCACCTGCGAGATGCAGAATGCCGACGCATGGTGGAGGACGCGTGGCATGGCTGCCTCCGTCGACGAAATTCTTTCGGTTCTATCCTGCAGTGGTGGATCGAGTGCGCGAAGCCAGCTTTACGGAGGACGTTAATAGGTTATGGGAAGGAGGTTTCTCAATGGCAGCGCACGACCACTGAGTTTTACTTTACGGCTCTCCGGGAACTGTTAGCTCAACCACCTACACCAGAACGCCAGACGGCCGTCCACCGAGTTAAGGCGAAGCTGGTACAACTTGCGACGCAGAGGATGGCAGGTACGATGATACGCGCGAGGTCGCAGGATTTCCTGCCCAACGAGGTTCCCTCGATGCATTACGTGATAAAGGAAAGACGAAGAAGACGCAGGAATTTAATACATGAGATCGATCTCGGCGATGGACGTCGTTATACAACACAAAGGGGCATAGCACAGGCGTTCACGGATCATTTTAGCAGATTGTATGCGAGCAACGGGGAGGGTCAGAGGGAGCTGGGGAACGTCCTGGAAGAGATCCCTGACGCGACGACTGTGAACGGGGAAGCAGACGGGTTATCCGAAATTACGTGTGAAGAGCTGGAAGAAGCGATTACACGAGGTGCTTGCAACAAGTCCCCAGGTCCAGCTGGATTCCCGTTGGAATTTTACCGTACCTTCGTGACCATTATGACACCGATGTGGCTATGTATGTTTAATGAGCTTCTGCGGCAAGAGGTACCGGTTCACATTCAGTTCACGGAAGGACTCATGATACCGATACCGAAGCCCCGTGGTGGCAAACGGCCTTGTGATTATCGCACCTTGACCCTCCTTAGTAGTGACTACAAGATCTTCATGCGCATCCTGGGAAGTCGTATCAAAAAGTCGCTGGAGCATCGAATACATGCCGATCAGACTTGTCTTGGCGGCATCAGTAATATGCACACAGCCTTGGGAGACTATCGTGACGTCGTCGCCCTCGCGGCTGCATGCCGCCTCCGGGGGGCGATGGTTGCTGTAGATTTCGATCATGCTTTTGATCGCGTGGATCATGTGTACCTCGCGGCGGTGATGAACAGGATGGGTGTCTCGCCATTACTGACCAATGCTGTGATGCGGCTGTTGCACGGCGCCAGATCTGCGATGGTGGTCAACGGAGGGAGAACTGAGTATTTTAAGATCTTAAGATCAGTGAGACAGGGTTGCCCCTCGTCGATCCTCCTTTATGCGATTGCCTTAGAACCGTGCCTCGCAGGCCTTCGCCGCCGTCTTACCGGGATCTCCCTACGGCATTTATCATTCAAATGCAGAGCATATGCGGATGATATTGTGTTCCTCGTACGGAATGAGAGGGAGACTCAAACAGCACTGGATTGGCTACAGACGTATGGGATGGCAGCTGGAAGTGTGGTCAACTACCGAAAATCACAATTCATGCATGTGGGGCGTGGCCTAGAACCAGGAACGGAAGGACCCTTACCTGCGGTGGAAACCCTTCGCTGTTTGGGTATCACCTTTCATAAAGAGACAGCGGGAACGGCTGCGGTCAACTACCGAAGACTGTTACTCAGAGTCCGCACGGCAGTACGACTAAACGCCCTACGGTCGATGGATATGCTGCAGCGAGTGTTACTCGTCAACCTTTTTCTCGCGCCCATGATGTGCCACCTGACACACCTTCTCCCCTTGACGCGTACGATGGCTATGAGGATTCAGGCGGCTTTTGGGTACTATGTGTGCCTGGGACAACTCTTTAAGGTACAGTACAACACACTTACCCTCCCAGCGCGAGAGGGGGGCGTTGGTTTAGTGTACGTGCACGAGAAGGCGCGTGCCATGTTTATTAATACTATGCTCAAACGGTGGCGCAACAGGAACCACTCGCTTACGGGGACGATCATCGAAGAACTCGTACCAACATCGCATCTTCCACCAGTCAGTGTCGGCCATATATCGCCCCCTTTAACGTATGTGCGCACGTTCATCGTGGAACACAGTTACGTTCGAGAGCGTTTACCGACGACCCGACAGTCGACAT
The DNA here is from genome assembly GCF_021461395.2 of Schistocerca americana. NCBI lineage: Eukaryota > Metazoa > Arthropoda > Insecta > Orthoptera > Acrididae > Schistocerca > Schistocerca americana. The sequence continues at coordinate 425,982,246 of NC_060122.1, forward strand.
CGAAGGACGTGTACCATCTGCTCCTTCGACAGATCGCCCGGAATAGGGTGGAACGCAAACATCCAGCTGTTAATTGGCACGTGGTGTGGCGCACGGTCCACCACCCCCACCTACCTACATCAGTCAGATCAACATGGTACCCTGTCGTCAACCGAAAATACCCTACAAATGATAAAAAGTACGCAATAGATTTGGCGGATTCGCCCTTGTGTCAGCACTGCGGCGTGCTGGATACGGACGACCATCGGCTGGTCTGCGGCGAGGCATTGGCTGTCTGGACTCTCGCAAGAAAGATAATAGCGTTCATGCGGCGCACTATCTATACAGCAGTCTCTTCTGACATAGTATTTTTCCAGAGGAAACGTATTTTCCGCGTCATAAGACGAACGCGGTGGCGTGGATCACAGGCATGGCGGTCCATTACATCTATAGAGACACACGTACGAACTTACTGAACGTCCTGGATTACTGGCAATACTTGCAAGATGGACACACAAAACTATTACGGCTACAAAAGTACAAGGATTGGTATGCCAATTTCCTAGTAACGGTTTTTGCGGACCCGCCATATACCTGGGGTGTGCCGGGTGCGCAAAGATGAGCGGCGGTGCTGTCTTGTGAAACCGACCAAGTTAAAGTGATCGACTAAGAACACTATGCGAGTATGCGACTTGCGAAAAACTCACGCTTGAACAGTTATCAAATGGATGTATTTCAAATTTTGTTTTCATATCCAAAATACTTTTCTTTAGGGTACCGGAGGTGGCCCCACTTCGATTTTGTTGTTATTTCATGCTGCATGGTAGGACGGCAGCAAGGATCCTTCCAGAACAGTTATCGTGTGACAGGACGTACTCTGTTTATTTTGTGAATAATAAAGGTTTCTGTTTCTCCTACCTTCCTTCATAAAAAAAAAAAAAAGTGGTTAAGGCGACCGCTCGCGACAAGCGGGAAATCGGGGATCGAGTGCGAGTCCGGCACAAATTTTCGTTTGTTCTGAATTATTATAGAGCCGATGCGGAACTGTAAACATAATTTGCCAGTTCTTTCTTATGTAATTAGTGCTACTGCCTAATCATAACTGATGTAAGATTATATGTGAATATCTATATTTTATCAAAGTATAACACGTTCATCTTCTCAATTTTCACCAATCTGAAGATAAATGAAGGTAATTAAAGACCAAATAAACAAGATTATTCCAAATGTTTCTTTCTAGTACAAAGTGACAAAAGAAAATGCTTCAGTAAAAAATGCGCCACATGCTGGCGTAAGTGATTGGTCTTAAAATCTCTATATTTCAAAGTATCACCCCAAAATATTTTAAAGTGTTAATGATAACCTCCTCTACACACGACGCCGCCTCCTTTAGTTAATACTACGGGGCTCGATCGGTATGCGTCAGATTGCAGTTCTAATGGTGCAAGGGAAATTTCATCAGTATTGGACGACGATCAGTAAGTAAGACAATACTTTCGATCAAAACCGGAACCTCACCTCAGCATCTCATGGAACGAATGCATGCTTCCGCCCCAAATCTTCATTTGGACAGGAATTATTCACAACTGTGTCCATATTTTCGCCAAAATGAGTCACCCTGTACTTTTGCGGATACTATTTCGCGTTTTTTGCTCACAGTGTTTTCAAATTACGATATTGTTTCAGAGGATCTCCACCATTGTGTGGATTTAAGTTTAATAGAGAAGACTTATTTACTTATTGCAGTTCTCATACCAACCCTTGACAAAAAAAAAAAACGACAGAAAAAAGAAAAAAAAGTGGTCAGCGAGACGGATTGCCGTCCCACGGGCCCGGGTTCAATTCCCGGCTGGGTCGGGGATTTTCTCCGCTCTGGGACTGGGTGTTGTGTTGTTTTCATCGTCATTTCATCCCCATCCGGCGCGCAGGTCGCCCACTGTGGCGTCGAATGTAATAAGGCCTGCACCAAGACGACCGGACCTGCCCTTCAAGGGGCCTCCCGGCCAATGACGCCAAACGCTCATTTCCACAACATGTGACATTTCCTGCTACTTACCACGATGTCGCTGTGAGTAGTATTTTATCCATTACAGCACATTACTGAGTTCCCTGAAGACCAGCTGTGGACTGTAACCTGGTCGTTTCACTTAGTAACCTCCCTTGGCTTCGCAGTGCTCTACGCCTACATACAGGGGTATTACTAACGATCTTTACGGAAGTTGTAGTGCTCCCATTAGATCTTTTACCGTCTATTTGAAGGTATAAGTAAGCCCGTCGCGGGAGTCAACGGCAGAAGCTACAGCGTGAATTAAATCGATGGAAATGAATCCAATTCCTTGTGAGATCTTTGCATATACTGATACCAACAATAAAATAACGTAGATAGTAGCAAAATATATCTTCGTGTCTGAAGCTCAAATGGTTCAATGGCTCTAAGTACTATGGAACTTAACATCTGAGGTTATCAGTCCCCTATACTTAGAACTACTTAAACCTAAATAACCTAAGGACATCATACACATCCATGCCCGAGGCAGGATTCGAACCTGCGACCGTAGCAGCAGCGCGGTTCCGGACTGAAGCGCCTAGAACCGCTCGGCGTCTGAAGCAAATAATAAAAGATGGACAGGTATGCTGAGGAGCAAATGCGGATAATCGGAATTGCACCACTGCCGTCAGTGCTGGCAGTCAGCAGGATGGATAATAATGTAGTACTTATTAGAGATACAAACGAGAGATGATCCGAGTTGCACTTCCTGTGGTCATCGACGTCATGAAAATCTGAGAACTTACTCAGCTAGACAACATTTAGGAGGCCGCAGTTTAACTGAAACAAAATGATTTATCGAAACCAAGGAAATTCAGCATCTGGGTGAAGGGGCGAGGATTTGAATCCTGCTTCTCCAGAACAGTCCAATGTGTGACACTTTCTTTAGGTCATACTCATGAATAGAACGTATACGAAAACTATTGTATTGTACCGACGATTACGGAATATATTCCGCATGTTCTAGTTTAAGTTTCTAGTTCTTTTACGTGTTTCGGCAAATGATGGACCGTTGCTTTCAAGAAGTCCATATCGTCAGTTCGATTGTACTTCATAACTACGTTAGTATTCTGTCTGCAGTAACGTCATCGTCAGTTCTTAAAAAATAATATATTTCCATGCAAGATTAGGCTACTTGCTTCCGCATTTACATCGACTGGGACTTCCTTGCTCCGCGTGCCATCATGGTTTATGATCTTAGTGATCTGTCTCTACATCCACATCTGCATCTACAGCTGTATTCCGCAAACCAGCTTACGGTGTGTGGCAGAAGGTACTTCTGGTGCAACTAATTTTTGCCCCCTCCTCTTTTCCATTCACGAACGGCGCTTGGAGAAAGTGATTGTTGATAAAGCTCCTTACGACATCCTGTTTCTCTAATTTTCCGGTCGTGATCATTTCGCGACACCATGTGTGACAGGAAGTAATGTTATGCCCGACTCCTCTTGGAAAGTAAGCTCTCGAAAGTACAATAGTGAAGCTCGACGCCTCTCTTGTGACGTCTGCCACTGCAGTTTATTGTGCGCCTTCGTAACGCTCTCGTGCTATGCGAATGGGCCCGTGACCAAACGCGCTGCCCTTGTCGGATCTTGTCTATCTCTTCTATTAACGCTGACTGTAAGGGTCTCAGACTGATGAACAGTACTCAAGAATCAAACGAGTCCTTTGTAAGCCACGTCTTTCGTGGGTTAATTACAGTTCCTTAAGAATCTCCAGATGAATCTAAATCTGACATCTGCATTTCCTACTATCTGTTTTATATGGTCATTCCACTTAAGGTCGCTCCGGATGGTTATACAGGGTGGTTATAATTAAACTTTGGCTGCTTGAGGGGGATCACAAGAAAAACGAGTGATCGTAGGACAATGAAAGTTTGTGGAAACAGTTGTAAGGACGTGGGGAAAAGAAATAACGAACAAACCATTGAAAGAAACACATTTTAATTTCCATAAGAGAAGGTGTCATTTGTTAACTGCGTACCATGTTTACCTTCGACGTTACAACCGTTGTTCAATGTGACGACCACCTGCATCCACGACAGATTGAAACCGCACTGGAGATACAATTTCACAGTTGTTAGCAGCACTTTTAGAACGGTAGGCCGTGGAATGTTCAGCTGTCATGACACAGCTCGTGCAGTGCTTAAAGATCGCACATTGCGTCCAGCACTCTCAGTCATGACAACAGTACAACTGGCCGTCGGCCTCTGCCAGAAGTAATTCCCGAATCGCCATTTAATTTGAACTTCCGAATCATGTTCTTCAACCCCGGTGAGGAAAGAGGACCTCTCCGTATGCCTTTAGCGGGTAGATACTCGGGAAGAGCACCAGCACTATTACTGTTGTTTTGATGAAACAGTTTTAAGAGTAAAAGCCCTGTCCACCTTGTCCAGATCCATGTTGACTGTCTGCAGCTGTAAGGCACACTGATGCTTGTGTTTCAACCGCACGTCGCCGTACCAGTACCGGCGCCTAAGAGCGAGCCGAGTCACTGATACCACTAACAACGCAAATCCTGCACCGCAGAGTCTGAAAATCATTCCTATTTACCCATACGGTAAATAGTTTTCAGTTTACACTGGCTCACGTAGCGAAAGTATAATTGCAACCACCCTGTATACCAGAATGAAAAATGCTCGTATATAGCCCAAAAAAGGCGAATTATCCTGTGAAGAGATAGGAATGTAGAAGAAGGGAAGCAGTGTTTCGACTTACCTGCCTGCTTCAAAGACATTTAAATCAAAACTTCTTGGCTTATTTGTGCTTTTTTTCGTGTTACCATTAGTACCCCTGTCATGTAGGTCTAATAAACTGAAGCCCCAAAGAGACTGATATAGGCATGCGTATTCAAATACAGATTGTAAACAGGCAGAATACGCCTATATAAGACAAAAAGTGCTGGCGCAGTTGTCAGATCGGTTATTGCTGCTACAATGGCAGGTTATCAAGATTTAAGTGAGTTTGAACGTGGTGTTACAGTCGGCACATGGACTATGGGGCACAGCATCTCCGAGGTAACGATGAAGTAGTGATTTTCCCGTGCGGCCATTTAACATCAAATCTCCGACACTGAGGCGACCGGAGAAAGATCCTGCAAGAACGGGGCCAACGACGACAGAAGAGAATCGTTCAATGTGACAGAAGTGCAATCCTTCCGCAAATTGCTGCAGATTTCAATGCTGGGCGACCAACAAATGTCAGAGTGCGAACCATTTCACGAAACTTCATCGATATGGGCTTCCGGAGCCGAAGGACCGCTCATTTAAGCTTGATGCCTGCACGCCACAAAGCTTTACGCCTCGCCTGGGCCCTTCAACACCGACACTGGACTGTTGATTACTGGAAACATGTTGCCTGGTCGGAGCAGCGGATGTGTGTACGGGTATGGAGAGAACCTCATGAATCCACGGACCCTGAATGTCATTAGGGAACTGTTCAAGCTGGGGAAGGCTCTGTGATGGTATGAGGAGTGTGCAGTTGGAGTGGTATGGGACCCCCGATATGTCGAGATGCGACTCTGACAGGCGAAACGTACGAAGCATCCTGTCTGATCACCTGCATCCATTCACGTACGTCGTGCATTCCGACTGACTTGGGCACTTTCAGCAGGACAATACGACACCCCACACGTCCAGAATTGCTTCAGAGCGGCTTCAGGAACATTCTTCTGAGTTTAACCACTTCCGCTAGCCACCAAACTCCTCAGGCATGAACGTTATTGAGCATATCTGGGATGCCTTGCAACGTGCTGCTCAGAAGAGATCTTCATCCCCTCGTACTCTTACGGATTTATGGACAGCCCTGCAGGATTCGTGGTGTCGTTTCCCTCCAGCACTACTTCAGGCATTAGTCGAGTCCATGTGACGTCGGGCTGCGGCAGTTCTGGATGCTCGCGGGGGCCCTACACGATATTAGGCAAGTGTATCAGTTTCTTTCATTCTTCAGTGTACAATACATCGTGTAAAGTAAAGTAACATGATAGATGATGTCATGCCCACAGGAAGAAGTCAATCCCCAGAAATTTTATAGCCTCAGAAAAACATTTTAGCTGTGAAACATATATGCTCTTCAGCCATGTGATATTCCATATTGTTTACTGTGGCTGCAGAATTTTCTGGATTTTTGGCACAGAATCAGGAAATTTTGCCAATAAATTGCAAGATGCAGACGTGTCAGTATCTTGCAACTAATAAAGCTCACTGCGCTGGGGAAGTAGAGTTAAAGTGCGAATTTGTCGAGATTGACTTAAATGTCTTTGAAGCTGCCAAATAAATGGAAAAGCTAGTTCCCTACTTTTACATCCGTAGCCCTGCTCAGGACATATTCGCCTTTTTGTGCTATGAAAGCAGCATTTTTTTCGGGCTTCCAGCTTTTATTCTGCCATAACTTTGACATAAGGTCGTCATAGCTTGGCAATGATAGAGATTTTTGCTGACTCGGTGGACGACTGGTCAGATATAAGTTTCTTTGTTGTCTTTCGAACTATGTTCTTACATTGTGACAACGGATAAGGCTTTCAAGAAACAACAGGACGACTGAAATCCCCAGGAACAGGACAAGATTCGGGACTCATCGTGGAAGGCTAAGCCCCAGTTATTACACCATTCAACTTTTCTCACAGCTTGAATTTGTTGTTGTTTTTTTTTTTTTTTAAGGAGATAGTCACAGCTGAAAAAGGGGTAACTTGCCTATAGAATGCGAATCATTGTAAAACAGTTAATGGCAATACAAGTTCAAATATTGTGCTTCACAATCCATATTTTTTGTTTTTATTTTTTAAAGAGGAGCACCAAAAATTAAAATTCTTAATTGAGACGGTGCAGAATTACAATTACAACAACTACAGAATTGCCATATAGGCTGCTGGACAAATATTCAACACTAAATAACTTGTGAATTTAACAAAACCAAACAGGTACAGAAAATTTACAACTGTATTTAAAGCAGTACCAAGCTAGCAGTAGGCCCCGAAACAATTTCAGAACAACAATTTTTAAGAAAGGTCTTTTAAAAGGATGAATTAATTAGCAAAAATACAACTGAATAACAAGCGTTTGAGTCGAGGGCAGTAAGTCCTTAATATCCCAGTATTGCACCGGCACTAACGATCAAGAGGCTAGACAGAATCTCACTAGTTGAGACACTGAGGGACAAGCGGCTAAAGGTTACAGAAGGAAAGGCAAACAACTTAGAGAACTGACGAAGCGGCATGGATGCTGCCCGCAGAGGTAAGTGATTGCGCCAGACCTCGCGCTGCCCGACAAACAGCAAGCCGCAGTCGCGCCGCTCCGCGCCCAGCAGACGCTCGCGGCAGTGTACAGGCCCCGCAACCAAGGCGAGAAGCGCTGCCAGGTAAGAACCGCGCAGCGAAGGAATCGTCTAAGGGAGGCAGTTCCAAATCAAACAGTATTACAGGTTCAATAATCCTTCACCAAATAAAGCGCTACATAAATAGACACCTAATCAAAAATGGTTCAAATCGCTCTGAGCACTATGGGACTTAACATCTGAGGTCATCAGTCCCCTAGTACTTAGGACTGCTTAAACCTATTAACCTAAGGACATCACACACATCCATGCCCGAGGCAGGATTCGATACTGCGACCGTAGCGGTCGCACGGTTCCAGACTGAAGCGCCTAGAACCGCTCGGTCACAACGGCCGGCGACACCTAATACCCTTCAATTACATGCCTATAAAAAAAAAAAAGAACAAGCTGATTGCCGGCTGCTGTGGTCGAGTGCTTCTAGGTGTTTCAGTCCGGAACCGCGCTGCTGCTACTGTCGCAGGTTCGAATCCTGCCTCGGGAATGGATGTGTGTGATGTCCTTAGGTTAGTTAGGTTTTAGTTCTAAGTTCTAGGGGACTGATGACCTCAGATGTTAAGTCCCATAGTGCTTAGAGCCATTTGAACAATTTGAACAAGCTGATTCAACGGACTAGTCTGTAAGTATCCATTAGATCATGTATTTAAAAAAATGTATGGTAAGTTCCTACAGGACCAAACTGCTACGGTCATCGGTCCCTAGGCTTACACACTACTTAATCTAACTTAAACTAACTTACGCTAAGGACAACACAAACACCCATGCCCGAGTTTAGGATTCGAACCTCGGACGCAGGTTATCTATTAAACAAATCCATTCAGTAAAAGCTCTAAAAGAGAGAAGCCAAGCTTAATACAATTCGCAAGACCAGTTAATTAAATTGAAAACGATTACAATTAATTGCCCTGAGGGATAATGAGGAAGGTTCAAAATGGTTCAAATGGCTCTGAGCACTATGGGACTTAACATCTATGGTCATCAGTCCCCTAGAACTTAGAACTACTTAAACCTAACTAACCTAAGGACATCACACAACACCCAGTCATCACGAGGCAGAGAAAATCCCTGACCCCGCCGGGAATCGAACCCGGGAACCCGTGCGTGGGAAGCGAGAACGAATGAGGAATGTCAAATAGCACCCCCCCCCCCCAAATTTTTGGGTGTTGAGGAATGAGATGGATGCAGCCACATAAGAAAAACCAAACAAGGTCTTACCTCAGAATCAGTTGGAGTACCTGGTCAGGGCACGAGTCTAATAGAAAACTGAAACCAATACATATTAAAACACGAGCACACATTAAATGAATAACCAGAATTAAGTACAAATGAGTAGAAACTATTATGATACCAGCACGCCGGAAGGGGAGAATATTAAACAACAGTGACGTGCCCCGAAACCTTCAGCTGCGTACACTAACCTTAAACACACTATAGGATAAGGTCACTATGAAGGGCGCTGATCAAGACTTGCAGAGGAATTTTTACGAATTAGATGGCTGGTTAATAGGGAAAAAGCTTAAGGCTATATCGAAACAAATACACTTACAGTACCATTAATAAAGTGCCGGAGAGCAATACGACGCAAGAAGAAGGCAGAGGCGGCCCACACAAAATCACTCGCGGCATCAGCAACCATGCGCTGTGGCCGAGCGGTTCCAGGCGCTTCAGTTCGGAACCACGCTGCTGCTACGGTCGCAGGTTCGAATCCTGCCTCGGGCATGGATGTGCACACACATGTGCTTAGGTTAGATAGGTTTAAGTAGTTCTAAGTCCAGGGGACTGATGACATCAGATGTTAAGTCCCATAGTACTCAGAGCCATTTGAACCACTTTTTTTCAGCAACCGTGCGATTGAGCGTCTCGCCAAATGGGGCGAGGAAACTGTAGACTGTCGCAGGCGGACGCACTGTACCGAAGTTGATGCGTCATAAACCGCAGGAAATGCGGTGGGCTGAACCACTTAGCTCACGAATGGAATGCACCAGAAAAACACCTTTCCAGACGCCGAGCTTTCTAGGTTCCCCATAGATCAACCTTCCACAGTTGTGGTTCCCGCGTGCAATGCAGTACACTGTTTCTACACGGGCACCGTCTCGTGCCTCAACGGCCACCTCTTCCCCTCCTCCTCCCCCTGAAGAGCCACGGTCTTGCACTCGATGCAGAGGCCACTGCAAAACTCGCAACGGCGCGCCGTCGCGCCACTTCGTGGCACATCGGAACAGTGGAGCAACGCCGGAAGGCCGCGGAGCAGGTATCGATACAAGCCCGCATGGCTCACTGACCATTCATTAAATGTGTTTGTCTACCTCCATACAAAATTAGAATCGGTTTGCATAAGTCTGAAACATGGAAGTTGTTGTTGTGGTCTTCAGTCCTGAGACTGGTTTGATGCAGCTCTCCATGCTACTCTATCCTGTGCAAGCTTCTTCATCTCCCAGCACCTACTGCAGCCTACATCTTTCTGAATCTGCTTAGTGTATCCATCTCTTGGTCTCCCTCTACGATTTTTACCCTCCACGCTGCCCTCCAGTACTAAATTGGTGATCCCTTGATGCCTCACAACATGTCCTACCAACCGATCGCTTCTTCTAGTCAAGTTGTGCCACAAACTCCTCTTCTCCCCAACCCTATTCAATACCTCCTCTACCCATCTAATCTTCAGCATTCTTCTGTAGCACCACATTTCGAAAGCTTCTATTCTCTTCTTGTCTAAACTATTTATCGTCCATGTTTCACTTCCATACATGACTACACTCCATACAAATACTTTCAGAAATGACTTCCTGACACTTAAATCAATACTCGATGTTAACAAATTTTTCTTCTTCAGAAACGCTTTCCTTGCCATTGCCAGTCTACATTTTATATCCTCTCTACTTCGACCATCATCAGTTATTTGCTCCCCAAATAGCAAAACTCCTTTACTACTTTAAGTGTCTCATTTCCTAACCTAATTCCCTCATCATCACCCGACTTAATTCGACTACATTCCATTATCCTCGTTTTGCTTTTGTTGATGTTCATCTTACACCCTCCTTTCAAGACACTGTCCATTCCGTTCAACTGCTCTGCCAAGTCCTTTGCTGTCTCTGACAGAAATACAATGTCATCGGCAAACCTCAAAGTTTTTATTTCTTCTCCATGGATTTTAATACCTACTCCGAACTTTTCTTTTGTTTTCTTTACTGCTTGCTCAATATACAGATTGAATAGCATCGGGGATAGGGTACAGCCCTGTCTCACTCCCTTCCCAACCACTGCTGCCCTTTCATGTCCCTCGACATGGAAGTGACGTACGTAAAAAGACACACAAGAAACGTATTTTTAGCACTAAAATCCCAATCAAGATTGATTTTTGAAAGCAAATTTACAATTTTATCGTAAGAATGAGTTTTTTGTTTATCTGAATCACTTTAAACTGGCAATCAGATCACGTAAGAATGACTTTTACATGCCACATTTAAATCAATTTTAGCCGGCCGTTGTGGCCGAGCGGTTCTAGGCGCTTCAGTTTGGAACCGCGCGACCGCTACGCTCGCAGATTCGAATCCTGCCTCGGGCATGGATGTCTGTGATGTCCTTAGGTTACTTAGGTTTAAGTAGTCCTAAGTTCTAAGTCCCATAGTGCTCAGAGACATTTGAAATCAATTTTAAACCATAGTATTTCGACAACCGATAAAGAATAGTAGACAACAAAATTTCGCTTTGACGTCATTCATTTATCTGTGTTTTCGCACGTATTTGCATGTGAAATCTTATCGGTGCACATACAAATGGTTCCATTAACTGACCATTAACTTCAGACCTATTAAAATCACTTACAAAAGGAATTAATCTATTCCCAAAATTTACCTGGACGCCAGCTCCGGTTTGTCGTTCAAACCTTTCTTAATATAATATAACATAACGTAGCTACATCAAGATAGATGTTTGAATGGGTATACAAATGGTCTCTGGTCAGGGCTAGGTTAAATAATTTTACCCCACGTTGCTAGTTCAAACAGAAATCGAGCACCAAGACCCCCCCCCCCCCCCCACCACACCAAGATTCTGCGAGCTGCCTTTTCACACATATTTGTTACAGCGCTACCGCAAGCTACTGTACACTGGATGTGAAAGGGTACGAAGTACCAATAATATCGATTATCTATCCCATTCCATTGGCCAGTTTAGCGAGGGGCAGAATGACTGTCTATGTACCTATGTGCCTGACGTGATCTCTCTTACCATCTTCAACTTTTGTAGTCCTGTCTTCCTCAATTGCGTGTAATATTACGATATATTGATAATTTTTACTTATGGACCGTCTGACAGCAACTGAATAAATAACTAATAAATAACTAATTTATTCAGTTGCTGTCAGACGGTCCATAAGTAAAAATTATCAATATACCGTCATGATCTCTCTTAGCTTATTCTCATGATTCCTACAGGAAATATACTGTATTGGCTTATAATGGTCAGACAGTCTTCTTCGTATACAGGTTTTGCATCCAGCAGGGTTTCACGTGAAGTATGCCGTCGTCATTCCATGAATTTCCACTGAAGTTCCCCGAGCACTTCCTTAAACTTTCATATGGACTACTCCCACCTGCTCTGATCCTAGGAGGGACCGATGACCATGGCAGTCTGGTCCCTTTCATCCCCCAAACCAACCAACCAATCTGATCCTAGGAGCGCGATTCTGAATATGTTGTGTCAAGCCTACTTGATGACTGGAGCAATAACATAATTGGTCGCTCTACCGTCTTACATGCTATTTCTGCATTTTGCATTTTCCGAGTGTCCTTCCAACAACCTATTTCTTGCATTCGCCTTCCTTAATAATTGATTTTATTTGTTCAGAAATATAAGTTCAAAACAGAAAACAGCTGGGGTTAAATGAGACATCTCGCACTCGTTGTCTTTGAGTGATTTTACTACTAAGGGCAATTGGTCGTGCACCTTCAATGTTAAAACCGTCTTTATTGGAAAGCTATTACGAAACGTTGTCTCGTATGATAGTCACCGAATATGAATGTCTCAATTAAAGCTTATACATCAGTTGGCTATGGAAACCTGTCAGCTGACGTTTGGTAATAAGTCATGGGTAGTGAGCTTGAAACACGTATGTAACATAGCAGCGATGGCGAGGCATTGTAGCATCTGTGACCAGAGAGTATGCGCTTGACCGCGCGAGTGTTGCGAGCGGTTCTCAGTCTGTCAGTTCAGTCGTTGCGAGTCTGTAGCTCTGTCTAGTTGAGGGCAGTACGCTAATAGTCGTCATGCAGAGCGGTTGGTCAGTAGTAGCAGCCCAGTGCGGTTGTGTGATGTAGGCGGTCGGCAACACTGGTCAAGATGCTGAATGAGGTATACTGTTAATTAATATAATCATTAGACAATGTAAAACTTATTTATTGTAATCAATCTCTAACAAGTCCCCCAATAATAATTTTGATTTCAAAAGCATTTTTCAAAAAAATTTTATTTTTTATTGAACTAAAGATTTCGTTGCACTTCCCATTTCATTCCACTTCTTTTGAAGAAAAATTTCAGTAAATTCACAGAAAAAAGGAATATTATTATTTGCAATGCAGTTCCTCCAAGCCGTGCGCAGAAATAAGAGCAGAAATTTGACATCCAGTTATTCTGAGGTAAGACTTTAATTCTGATTGTTTTACACAGGGCCAAAGACCGATGTTTCGGTTTAATTGAATTTTCTTATCACTGAATAGACTTTAATTTTTTGTGAGGAATTTATATTTGATTCAGATTGCGAATTTCACATTTTTGTTGCCATTGTCAGTACATTTCATTGTGGGCAGGTTACGCTTAGCGCAATGTCCATTAGCATTCTTAAATAATATTGTCCATACTTTTTCAAAATTATTGTGGGGAGGTTACACTCGGCTCCCATTTGTATTAAGTATTTTCATTTCTTTTAAAATTACGGTGGGGAGGTTACACTTGGCGACACCCAGTCCAGGATCGTATTTCGTTGAGAGTCTTTTGAGCAACAGTCAGATATCTGCTCTTATTTGCTTAGATATAATTAGGATTTGGCGCAACGCTTTTATTAACTTGTGACTTTCTTTCTACAGGTCAACGGCAATTCTTTGCTCTGTTGTATTTGTGTGTTACTTTTGCATTGTGCTTATTTGTTTTGTGAATAATTTTGACTATTGTTAAAATGCCGCGAAAGACTGTGAATAGTGTATCGCGAGGTATTTTGAATGAAATTACCGACTCAAACAACTTTACCGATAGGACATATGACACGCAGTGTAATCATGACAATCCTGCGTCCACTAACAATCAGTGCATTCCAACCACTAATGATGACTTTCACCTTAATGATGAACAAACGAACTCAATTGTCTCGTCTGTTAACTTGACGACAATTGATGACGCGGAGCGGTCTATAGTAATGAGCGCTGCCGAGCTTAACACACCCGATTTAGAAAATCTAAGTAATGTACAGACAAATTTGTCTAATGAAAATGAACAGGATACACAAGGTACGACAGATTTATTTAATTCCGAAACAATGACTGATAGTATACATTTGACTGACAAACCTTTTTGTAAATCTCAAAATGACCAAATGGTTACAGAAAGTGAAACAATTCCAGATCCACTGTTGAACAGCACAGAGAATAGAAATGCTGACCTTGAGTCGAATCCAATTATGGCTTTGTTGCGACAAATGAGTAAACAACAGAGTGAAGATTTCAGACAACTTAGCGAACAGGTCAAAAAACAGAGTGTGGATAGCAAACAAGATAACGAAAATCTCAAACAACAACTTAGTGAACAGGTCAAACAACAGAATGAAAAACAAAGTGAAGATTTTAGACAACTTAGGGAAGATAACAAACAGCTAAATGAAAAATTAGACGACAATTCTAGACAGCTTAGTGAACAAATTAGAGCTGTTGCCGCGCAGTGTCATGACACTAAGGAACAGTTGCGCGTGGAAATTGAGGCTTGTTCTCAAAAAAGTAGCGAAGAAATTAAGTCTGTTGCGCAAGAATTAAGGGAAATGCAAACAGCCGCAACAGAAACACTCAGAGACGAGATTAGCGGAGTCGCTAAACAATGCTCTGAAAAAGCTGCACAATTACGGGACGAGTTTAGAACAATGACGGTAGAACTTTCGCGCACTATGGACGCAAAGATAGACGCGAAATTCGAACAGCAGAACACTCAGATTAACGAGCGCTTTAATCAGCACATACAGAACAGTGATACGCGTTTCCGCAGATTTATTCAGGATCAAAACAAAGTAAAACGTCAGGTTATGGAAACAATCACTGCACAAAGACAAGAGGACAAACGTAAAATGTTCGCGAAAGCGAAGACGTATGTAGACAATAATATTACTACAGTGTCCGACAAAATTAATACCATAGAACAGTTGAACGCGGAATTACGGGATGAAATTTCTGATCTTAAATCAAAAACAGATACACACACAGTAAATATTCAAACAGTGACAGACAGATTCGAACAATTAGATCTAACACAGGATTGCGATGTCATCAAAGCTGATGTTAAAAAACTGAGCGAAACTACGCGTAAGTTGCAAAAACAGATTAATGCGTCTGATTCTAAAACCGATGATCAGGTTAAGATACTGACTGAAAAATGTGATGAATTGGCCAGTCGTATTGATGTTATCGAAAATACTAATGACAATAAATCAGACGATACTGCACCGGTTGCATTTATCCAAATACCTGAATTTCAAAATTTACAGCAGACAATTAATGAGATCGATTCATCTAACAACACGTTACGTAGGAAGTTATCAAATTTACAACAAGAAGTAACAGAGATGAAAAACATTTCAGTTAATAACATACCACAACAGACGCCACTTTATGAACATGTGTCAGACTCACGCAGCGCGTATAATTTGGGTAATCTGCAGAGAGTACGGGACTTAGATTCCGAACAACCACAGTTCAATAGATACTCTTACGATCCTGAACCTGTTGCATCACACAGAGATGATAATTTCGATTACAAACATTTTCTGTCAGTAAGAAAGTTCAAAATATTTAAAAACGATAGAACGCAGATTCACCCACTGGATTGGATTCAACAGTTTAGCTTTGCTCTTCCACCGACTTGGCCTGTAACACATAAACTTGAATTTATTTGCAGTTTTTTGGAAGGCGAACCGGCAACTCGTATGAGACCGATCGCGAGACAGTGTTACTCGGTAGAGGAATTTCAGAATGCTTTTCTGTCAGCGTACTGGTCGAAGACGACACAGCGCGGAATTAAAGATCAACTAATTAGTTTGCCAAACTATGAAAACTCAAATTTTCCCAGTGTAACGCAATTTTTTGAGCACATGGTACAACAAAACCAGTACCTAAGTGAACCGTACAGTGAATCCGCACTTATACAACTATGCATCTCTAAATTACCACGGTCATTACGAGTGTCACTTCTAACGGGCCAGCAAAAAGAAAACATTTCAGCATTCAGAGATCTTTTACAGCTCTTGGAAGTACAGCAATCCGATTATTCTTTTGTAAACAAAAACTTTTCGAGTAACAACCAAGGTCAACAACAGTACTGCAATTATGATCAGGGACGTAATTCCAATCGGAAAGATAACAGACGTTTTAGGAACGACAACTACCAAAACTTTAATAACAGGCAAAATTCTAATTATCAATACCGTCAAAATTTTCAGCAACAGGAACAACACTTTAGCAACAATAGAGGTGTTTCACAACAACAACATCAAAACCAGCCGGTTAACATACCTAACCAACAATGGAATACACAAGGTCAACCAGGCTTTAATGTTTCGCCGCGTGGACGTATAGCCCCTGGTCCAACAAATAGTAACGCACGGGAGCAGAGAAACAACTATGTACAAAGAAGACAGTATTTCAATTCCCATCGCAATACACCGTATAGGAATGACTATTACGACAGACGTAAAAACGATGAGCACAATTACCAGCGTACATATAATAACAGTCGGTCTCACCAACAGCAAAATCATACGCAAGAACATATTCTCATGAATGAACCCGACAGTAGGTACCATCCAGAGCGTAACATGTCTGGAAGAAGTAATAGAACAGTTCAAATAGTCGAAATGCCACAGAATCCTCCTAATAATAATAACACGTCAGATAGAATCTGACTAGATAATGTACAGGACGCATCTTGCAATAATACAAGCACTACCTTAGACACGCAAAATGTTATTCACGAAAATGTAATTACTTTTGACGATATCAGAGACACTCTCTTGCAGGAAAGACCAGTTATTCAGAAAACCATTTCACATCCTGTTATCGAAATTAAAATTGGTTCATCGAAATTCTCAGCAGTAATCGATTCCGGCTCACCTATATCAGTAATAAATGAGGAGACTTTTAACGAATGCAACAAAGCGAATACTTATCCCACATTACCTTTAGGCAAAACAAAAGTGAAGGGAGCAGTATCGAGTAAAGGAGTAGACGTTAAATTACAGACGCATTTATCATTTTGTATTGGAGGTCATACTTTCCACGCAAATTTTTGGATTGTTCCTTTATTAACAACAGACGTAATTTTAGGTACGAATTTTCTGGTACAACACGACGCAGTTATCGATTTTCAAAATTCTTATTTAATGTTAAAGGATGAAAATGTACAATTGGCTATAGAATTTCAGCACTCACTATCTGCGGAAGAGCAAACAATTAACCGCACAGAGGTCATTTCCGCAACACGTAACATAGCCTGTAATCCCACATTGTTCACGGATACGTACGTACACAACTATAATACTCCAGACGAAGTTGACTACGACGTAATGCAAATGATTTCCGATAAAGTTAGACAAAGCAGTGCAACTACAGACGACGAACGAACGCAATTACACAAAATTCTTTTACAGCAAGCTCCAGTTTTTGACAACATTCCTGGTACTATGTCCGGCTTTATGTATGAATTTCAAGTCAAACCGCACGACACATTTAAAGCAAAGCATTATCCTATTCCATACATTCACAGAGAACAGGTTAAAAAAGAATTGCAGGATATGCTCGACCAAGGAATTATAGAACCGGCAGTTAGTCCATACATAAACCCACTACATATTGTTAAGAAAAAGGATGGCTCACTTCACCTTGTACTTGATTCACGTCACATTAATGACATTATTATTAATGAAACAGACCGACCACAGACATTAGAGGAACTTTTACAGAAATTTCACGGCACTGCTATTTATTCCACATTAGATTTGAAATCGGGATTTTGGCAAATTCAACTTCATCCGAATTGTAGAAAATATACAGCTTTTCTCTGTTTTGGCGACTGTTATCAATTTTGCAAATTACCATTCGGGTTAACTATTTCTTCTGCAGCTTTTATTCGCGGTTTGAACACAATACTTCCGACAGAACTTAAAGACAGAATCACGACGTATGTAGACGACATTCTTATCGCAGAAGCTAACTGGTCTGAACACAATCTGATTCTTGAACAACTGTTACAGACTTTTCATGCACAAGGACTTACAGTTAATCTTAGTAAATCGCACTTTGGCAAAACTTCCATAAAATTTCTTGGACACGTAATTTCAGCAAAAGGCATTGCACCTGATCCGGAAAAACTTCAAGCTCTACGTGACATTAGTGTTCCTACGACGAAGAAGCAATTACGCAGTTTTTTGGGCTTAATTAACTTTTTTCGTAAATTTATTCATCACTCTGCTTTAGACACACCCAGATTATGTCAATTAACAGGTAAAAACAGTATTTGGTCTTGGGATAAGCAAGCACACTCTGAATTCATGAACCTGAAACATGCTCTGTTGAATGCTCCACTTTTATCGCACCCAGATCTTACCAGAAATTTTTCCATTGCTACCGACAGTTCCAACACCGCTTTAGGCGTACACATTTTCCAGGAAATAGAAGAAGATGGTTCCACAGTAATTAAAAACATCGCATTTGCAAGCCGCATTTTGTCACCTGCTGAGCGAAATTATTCTGTTACAGAACTTGAAACATTATGTGTTGTATGGGCTTTCACGAGATTTAGGCATTTTCTTTATGGCAGACACACCACCGTTTACACTGACCATAGAGCCATACAATTTTTGCTTTCAGCCAAATTCACTCACGATAGATTAAGTAGATGGAAACTGTATTTACAGGAATTTAATTTTACGATTGTTCACATTCCCGGCACACAAAATGTTATAGCAGACGCACTGTCGCGTTCTCTCGGCAACAATCAGCAAGACGTAGCAACCAACTTCTGTAAAACAAATTTCAGTGTCATGTACATTCAGCAAGTTGCATTTGAAAATTTTATTTCATCGTCATTACAGGACATAGCACGAGAACAAAATAAAGACAACGTGTGGAGAGAAATTAAACACCTTTGGCAAGATAGGAAAAATGTTACGATTAGGAACCACTACACTGTACGCAATGACATTTTGTTTCGCCGCTCTCATCCTGACAGCAACAATTGGTTATTATGCATACCTGACGAACTGGTCAACAAATTAATTTGGTACACTCATTTAAGCTACGCACATTACGGAGCACGAAAATGTTTTCTTATACTGAGACAGAACTGTTATTTTACTAACATGGAAAAACGTATACGACGAGTTTTAGCGTCTTGTAAAATTTGCCAGAAAGCTAAATCAGACACCACTTCACATATTCCTCCATTATATCCCATTATACCTGTTAAATTAAGACACATGGCCGCAGTAGATATTTTTGGTCCGATTCCGAGAACTAACAGAGGTTTTTGCTACATTTTTGTCGCTGTTGAGCTCACTTCAAAATTTGTTACTTTCACTCCGTTACGCAAAGCTACTGCTAAAACTGTTTCTAAAGCATTTGTAAAACATTTTCTATTTCATGTAGGGCATGTGATGAAAGTAATTTCTGACAATGGATCACAATTTCGTAGTAGCGTATGGACACGCTTGTTACGAGCTAGAAACATTTCTCCGATTTATATATCCAAGTACCATGCTTCTTCGAACCCCTGTGAAAGATTAATGAAAGAAATTGGTAAGCTGTGCCGAATATACTGCCACAAAAGACATATTGATTGGGATACACACATACTCTCATTCCAAGATGTAATTAATTCCATTCCAAATGAATCCACTATGCTATCTCCGTCTGTTGTACTAAAAAACGTTGAACCACCAAACAAAATTAAAGAATTAGTAAAATTCCCCAAAAGTCGTCGCCTACGACACCACGAAATAATTGACATTGCGCTGAACAACATCAAACGTGCCGCAGAGCGCCGGAGAAGACAGCAAAAACAGGTTTGTACACGCCGCGACTTCCACGTTGGACAGAAGATATTGATACGTACACACTATTTATCCAGTAAATTAAAAGGTAAGTGCAGTAAATTTGAACTTCTATACGCAGGTCCATATCGGATTCGCAGCATCCCTCACCCCAATTTTGTACACGTCGAAACTTTGAGAACTAGAAAATCGAAAGGCAATCACCATATCTCAAACATTAAACCGTTTATTGAGTGAAACCACTGTATGATTCAACACACTATGATGCCATTTACTAATGCAATTATTTCACGTGACTAATTACTGATGATTATCGTATTTTTTCTTGGCAAGTGCCCGGCAAGGTAAGGTTAGCAGGTCGCTTTTCTTGTCGTTACACATCAGACCGTGCATATTTTTCCAAATGAACTTACGTATTTTATGAATAATTATGCAATTCTATGTAATGACGTATTAATTTTATCAAATTCTCTCTCCATTAAAGTCTTTAATTCTCGCCTCGATTAACTACACTACATACAAGCTGAACACAACGAACGTCACATTTTGTCTTTTTATGTATGATTGTATTCCAGTTTTGTTTATATGCACTGTGAAATAGTTAAGATATAACACACACCAGTCGACTTTGACTTTTTTTTTTTTTGCCCTATGATATCTCAACATCGTGACTGTTTTACATTTTTCCTTTTGCTGCTGCATTGTGATATTCTGTGTATATTTTTGCATTTGAACACTGTCAATGTTTTTGACATATTACGTTTTCTGTCATGTTATGCTGTATGGTTAATTATGTCACCATAAACCAGTCATTATCTAGTGGGTATATGATTTAAATGCAGGACATTAATCTTTGTTCATCAATTTCAGAAAGAAATGATGCATGTAAGAAATAAATTCAACAGAAATGGGAATTTCACCTACGGGATAAACGAAAGGAGATGCAATAACTTTATGAGGAAGAGTAAATGGATCAGGATTAACAAGCATTAACAAGAATATACTATACTCATCATAGAATAGCAGTCTTAACTAATTTTTTCTTTCAGAATACAAGGTGATTGATGCAGGCTGTCAGACTGAACTACACATCTTAGTTTTAGTGATGAAATATGCTAGAGATAAGGAATAGTTGTATAATGAGTAATGAAGTGATTTTTTGCAGATGATAATGAATACTGATGAATAATGATGAAGGATATGATGTTATGAATAATGAAGTTTTTCTTTACAGATGATGATAATAGTGAAGTTATGATGATATGGATAATGAAGTTTTCTTTACAGATGAGGATAATGTTGAAGTTATGTATTTATGTTATGTAGTTATTTAAGTATTTGTTGCAGTTTGCTTTGACAGCAGGTGTTATATTGCATAGTAGGATGACGGAAAGTTTTGGAAAGGACAGCTATGGAACACATTTTTATACACATTTCACTACCTGTTAATTCGAAGTTCACTACTTTTCAGCATAGTGTGCGTTTGTTCTTTCAGGTCAATAATCCGTTTTTGTATTTTTTCCAGGAGAAGCTTTTCATGATACTTACTAAACCTGTTACTTATTATACCTGTTCTAGTACTTGCATTTTTTTTGTTTTTTACCCATTTGTGTTTATCATTTATAAATGTGATCACATATACTGCCTTGTTACATAACCCTGCTACAGCTGACTCATGACGAGTGACGTCACCTATCCTCATTTGCAGCAGTAGGTCAAAAACAAATAGTGTTATGTCTCAGCAATTAATTATCGATCCCAACGCAATGCATTGCTACCAAAAAAATGTATTACCAGTCCCACATAATGTCACTAGTTTATGATAATTCTGAATAATACTGATTAGCTCTGAATAGTATGTCGCTTCAGTAATGACTTCTTAATGAGACAAAAAAAAAGTATATATTTAAGATAATGCTTTGTCACTAGCTAATAACTGCCACTGTTTATTGTAATGAGACTACTTATAATGTCCATGATTATTAATGCTTTGATTGTAACTAGCTGATTTTTAATAATGACTTTGTAATGATCGGAATATTACTGAATGAGGAACACTGTTTATTGTAATGAGACTACTTATAATGCCCATGATTATTAATGATTTGACTGTAAGTAACTGATTTTAATAATGACTTTGTAATGATCTGAATACTACTGAAGGAGGAACACTGTTTATGGTAATGAGACTACTTATAATGCCTGTGATTATTAATGCTATGACTGTAATTAACTGATTTTTAATAATGACTTCGTAATAATCTGAATAATACTGAATGATGATTCTATTCAATACTTGCTGGCCACTGAGTGCCAATAATTAATGTCACTTGAAGAATTGTTATTAATTATGCCATTAATTAGCCCTTTTTTCCCATGTTGAGTTTTCATGTTTTGGTTAATGGCCAATGAGTGCCAATAATTTGTATCACTCAATGTATTATGTTAATGCTAGGCCAATAATTGACTCTCCTTTTCAACTAAGACTTCTGATGAACATTACTCTGTCATACTAAATATACTTTGTAACTGGCCAAGGACCGCCACTGTTTATTGTAATACGATTACCCATGATGCCAGCTAGTGATTCTTAATAGAGTGGAATGACACATAATTAATTAACTATGGTACTGTTTAATAATGCTTTGTAATTAGGAGAAGACTAATGATTCTTACTATATTAGAATGACAAATGATTAATTAACGACAAATGATTAATTAACTGTAATTAGACAAATGATTAATTAACTGTAATTAGACAAATGATTAATTAACTGTAATTAGACAAATGATTAATTAATCAACTGTAATTAGGAAAGGCTAATGATTATTATTGGAATGACGAATGATTAATTAACTGTAATTAGGAGAAGGTTAATGATTCTTAATTATTCTGTAACTGAAAAGAATGCGATTATTTCATAATACTTTGTAACTAGGAAAAGAAGACTACTGATTTTATGTAAAACAATTAATGAACATTTTTCTGTAATACTACATACTTGGTACAGAAATGTTCAATAACTGGGCTATGAATGCCACAAACTGCTAATTAAGTGTGTAATTGTCAATGTTATGTGACTTGATGTCCTTCACCTCATGAGCTGACTACCCTAAATTACTGCAATGTCCATTTGTCCTGTTTATCCTAGTGATCATGGAGCACTATATTTGGTTTTTGCACTAATTCTACGTTGGTGTGCCTTGTAAGAGCGTGGTGTTGACACGACATGCTGTCCACCACCGTGAGCAATGAAGGCGTTATTATGGTCCCACTGTTTGGTGTACCTAATGTACTGCCAAAATGAAAACATGGAACATTACTACGACAGTTCAGTGTCTTGGCTACACTGATAAATTCTGATGGGAAAAGAACTTCAAGTTGTGTCACTTGGTGTTGTACTTCTGTGGAAAGATATGGACTTTCAGAACAGCTGTGTGCAATCTAAAGTGCTACAACCATGATGCAATCCTTCCCTTTCCTATCCTAATTCTTGTCACATAATGAAAATCATTTTTTTGGTAACATCATTTCTGTTCATAGGTTATACATTTTTTCGATTTGTTGAACTCCAGTGCGAGTACACTTATGGCACTGGTCGACATGATTTTTTTTGCCATTATGTTTATTTGTTGTGAAAATGCTAAAGACACTTCTTCAGTGCGTGTGCACTTTGGACATGATTTTTTTGCCATTATGTTTATTTATTGCCAAAATGCTAAAGACATTTTTCGATTTGTTCTGAAGTACAGTATATGTAAACTCTTGTCTTTTATATTGTATATACATTTTTTATTTTCGGAACTACAGTGCATGTGCACTCATGTCACTTGTCAACATAATATTTTTTGCCAGTCTGTTTATTTGTTCTGAATATGCTAAAGAATTTTTTCAGTGCCTGTGCACTTTGTTATCTGTCAAAAAATTTGTATATACATTTTTCTGATTTGCTACTATGTTTTGTATTCACATTTTGTCTTTGTCTGATATATTTTGTACTTAGTGCGTGTGCACAACATTTAAATATTCTGTAAGTTATAGGATTTTGTTAATTAAAGAAAAATTTTGCCGCGCTTGGCAAGTCCAAATGACTCACCATCGCTGCCAAATTTTTGCCCCCCCAGTGGAGGGTTATGAAACACGTATGTAACATAGCAGCGATGGCGAGGCATTGTAGCATCTGTGACCAGAGAGTATGCGCTTGACCGCGCGAGTGTTGCGAGCGGTTCTCAGTCTGTCAGTTCAGTCGTTGCGAGTCTGTAGCTCTGTCTAGTTGAGGGCAGTACGCTAATAGTCGTCATGCAGAGCGGTTGGTCAGTAGTAGCAGCCCAGTGCGGTTGTGTGATGTAGGCGGTCGGCAACACTGGTCAAGATGCTGAATGAGGTATACTGTTAATTAATATAATCATTAGACAATGTAAAACTTATTTATTGTAATCAATCTCTAACAAGTCCCCCAATAATAATTTTGATTTCAAAAGCATTTTTCAAAAAAATTTTATTTTTTATTGAACTAAAGATTTCGTTGCACTTCCCATTTCATTCCACTTCTTTTGAAGAAAAATTTCAGTAAATTCACAGAAAAAAGGAATATTATTATTTGCAATGCAGTTCCTCCAAGCCGTGCGCAGAAATAAGAGCAGAAATTTGACATCCAGTTATTCTGAGGTAAGACTTTAATTCTGATTGTTTTACACAGGGCCAAAGACCGATGTTTCGGTTTAATTGAATTTTCTTATCACTGAATAGACTTTAATTTTTTGTGAGGAATTTATATTTGATTCAGATTGCGAATTTCACATTTTTGTTGCCATTGTCAGTACATTTCATTGTGGGCAGGTTACGCTTAGCGCAATGTCCATTAGCATTCTTAAATAATATTGTCCATACTTTTTCAAAATTATTGTGGGGAGGTTACACTCGGCTCCCATTTGTATTAAGTATTTTCATTTCTTTTAAAATTACGGTGGGGAGGTTACAAGCTCTGTAAGATGAACAACCCGCGCTGATATGCTCCGCCCCGAGTGAGGGTGGCTCTCGCGCTGCGAGAGACATCTATGGGCGGGCGAATGTACCACGTGAGCCAACAAGTGGGTTGCCAACCTCTGCGAGCTGGCAAGCCCCGGTAGGGGGTGCGCGAACCCTCTCAAGACGGGTGACAGGAAATTTTTTTCGCGTAATGGCCTTCAGAGACTTCTGACTGTACTCAGAATATTCTTTCTGCCTTCTTGATCTGATATCAACATTATGGATCTTTTCGGTCCTGAGGAAGTTTCTTAGATCCACAGTAACTTTAAAATATTATCTTTGCTAGAAAGCGGTGTGATATGACTTTTACTTATAAAAGTTTTGTATTTTCGCGAGAATTTAGTTTCATTGCATGAGAACTATAATGCTACGGGGATGGCGAAGCTCGACAGAATATCTGGTAAGCATCGTACTTCCCGCTGTCGATGAAATGATAAGCCACGCACACGCAGAATCACTCAGAAAATTGACAGAAATGTCAGATTCAACAGCCCAATCCACGTTCAGGAGTACTTTTTAACGAATAACTGGAGATGCTGGGGTGCAGATTAAGTGGACAGCATTAACTGATCTTCCTCCAGAAGACGGAGGAGAAGTATCCGACAACGTCGAGGTAGTGATGAATAATGTTCTTGGGCCCTCACAACCAATCGTAGGTCTTTACTTTGTTTAAGGATATGTCTTTGTGTAGTATATTGTACTACTCCAATCTTGTAGACAGTCGCATTTCAAACAAAATTATAAAAAATAGTCACAGACCTCTGTGCTTTGGAATAGTGTTATGGAGCGCCCCTTCAAAGTAGACTGTCGTAGAAGGAGGTGACTGCTGTCTTTTATTTATTTATTATTTATCATATACTGTGAGACCATACGAGCCACTGCCTCTTGGTCTTGCAACAAGTCAGGATACAGTTTACAGAACGCCGAGTAGAAACTTTATATGCAAAACAAACTCAAGAATTAATAAAACGCGAAACAAATTGTGGGAGAGCCCGACAATAAATAACATGTTCCACAGAATAGGTCTCAACTGCTGTGAGTAGAGTTGTAAAACTACCCTAGGCGACTGTAGAAAGCGCAGACTACGATAGTTTTCCTACTAACATTGATGAGTTAAGGTCGTACCTGCGTTACCTGGATCTTAGGTGTGTTGCATGTCTATCTGACGTCACCTCATAACACCCGCTTTCTTTACGTATGCGGTGAGCGTCCTACTAAATTCCCCTAAAAACCGGAAGTGGTGAACCGTGTGGAAACTGAGTGAGGATGTATAAAGTGCCAAGTAACTTACGAAACTTTTTTTTTTACGTAGCTGTCCTACTGTCTGTCACATAAAGGTAAATGGTATTTACAGCAAAATTGAAACTGTCAAATGTTTAATTCAGGCTTTATCCGAAAATCGTTGACTTGTACCGTGAGAGAGAGGGATACTGTAATAAAAATCGAGAAAACAACGTAGATTTACCATACAGCGCTATAAAACGAAATTTCTTCAACAAAAAGGTAAAAAAAAGACATCGCTTTAATACTTCCTCGAAGTTACATAAAACATGTACCTGTTATTTATAAATAATAACAGGAAACTCTTGCATTTGAACATAATGAAAAACGTCTTACTGAGTACAAAATAACAACAATTATTATGTATATTATTTATATTCGTGCATGTAAACTGTATTTGAAGCCGTTTTGACTATTTTTTGACCGTAGCTGTCTCAAGAAATATGTAAAAGTTTTTTTAAATTACCGCTACCAGTCACAAACTGGTTTGTGACTGGTAGCGGTAATTTAAAAAAAAACCTTTACTTGTAAACTGTACTTGCATAAAAAATAATTACTTTGGATGCAAAAAGGACAGAACGTTGGAGTACAGTGTTTTATAGCCAAACAAGTGAGAAACAATATGGTGTATTGGAATCCTGAATAATACCAACGAGCGTTCAGAAAAAAAATGTGTTGCATTATTTATTGAGCGCCCCTCGTATTGCACAATACCAGGCGACAACAGTTTTGTATACTCCCCGCTAAAATAGTTTTTTCCCATTACTTTTTACTGTTCCAACAGTCTAAGAAGCTAAGTTAATCTAAAGTCCTAGGTTTATCGTTTTCGATATTTTAATACCACGATGAGCCCTGCCTTCACACTCCCATAGGTCGACTGATTGTAGGGGTGGAGTAGCTTCGTTAATTCACCCTAGTTCTCATCAGCCCTGAAACTTCGTTTCATAACAACTCGCGTTTTTCTTTCACTTGGATGTGGATAATCGGACGGCAATTAGACTCACGTCCTTACAGACTGGAACCCAATGCTTTAGCGACAGTACATTGGACTGTACGGTTCCAGTCCATGGCAAGTCAGCGACATTAAGGTTTCCGTAAATTACTTAAGACTAAAGATCAAAAGCCTCCACTGAAAAGAGAAGCGTTGTTCATCACGGAGGCATCTGCTCTTGAAAGTCGAAGACGGTGTATTCTAAGAAGAGTCTAGCAACGTGTTATTTCCTCCCAACTACGCCTCGCTCAGTGACCAATGAAAGAAAATAAAAGAAATTAGATATCATACGGAGGTTCTTCTGATACAGAGGAATGTTGAAGATGGATTGACGGTGTAACTAATTGCGAGTTACTGAACAGAACCGTGGAGAAAAGGTGAGGCACAAGTCGACTAAAAGAGGTGATCGGTTGATGGGACACTTTGTGAGACATCAAAGTATCATTAATTTAATATTGAAGGAACGGCTGGGTGACGAGTAAAATTCGTTGGAGGAGACCAAGAGATGAATACACTAATTAGGTTCAGATGGGTGTACGCTGCAGCAGTTATCCGGAGATGAAAAGTCTTCAGAATGAGATTTTCACTCTGCAGCGAAGTGTGCGCTGATATGAAACTTCCTGGCAGATTAAAACTGTGTGCCGGACCGAGACTCGAACACGGGACCTTTGCCTTTCGCGGGCAAGTGCTCTACCACAGAGCACTTGCCCGCGAATGGCAAATGTCCCGAGTTCGAGTCTCGGTCCGGCACACAGTTTTAATCTGCCAGGAAGTTTCATGAAAAGTTTTGTGGAAAACAGACTAGCGAGGAGAACTGCAACATATCCCTGTTCGGGCTCAAGATCGCAACAACAAAAACATCAAAGAAAACTCGTAAGTCGTTCTTCTCCCTCTCAATTCGTGCGAATAGAACAGAAAAAATTTGTACCAGAAGTACCCTCCGCCTCTTGCTTAAGATGACTTCCGGAGAACAGGTGTAGATGTAGATGCAGAAAAACCGCCGGCGATTTCTTTCTCCAGCCTTGTTTAATCCGAGCTTTAGCTTCGATCCTAATTACCCAGACGAAAGTTAAAAAGTCTAGACGGGACACTGGTTGTTGATACAACAAAACTAAGAATAGATCGCTTTTTCTAGATGTGTGACTTTGGTCTGTAACCTCCCATATCAGGAATGTTATGTAATACTCTCTGCACATATTTCATCGACAGAACGACTGTTGTCTGCTGAAAACGATGTGTCATCACGATGTAATGATGTAATGTTTCTTAGCAGCCGCCGGGGATAGAGTTGCGAACATTTAACTATGCAACTGCTGTCAAGAACTCCCTCTTAACTATATGTGGAGACATTTTTAGCGTGTTTTCAGTACAGCGGGCTCATTTAACCTCTGGAAATAAGCTGCCGTTCGCGGCTGAGTTAGCTCACACTTTTGGTTCACCAAACACCTTTCAAATCTTCAACGTTCAGTGATGAATTTCTTGTCTTTTAGGTACGACAATTACAGTAAAACTCCCCCCTTGTCACAGCAACACTAGGGAGCACAACGAAAGAAGCTTGTGGTGGTGAACTGGGAATAGAGGCTGACAGGCGTTGTAGATCTCAGAAAGTGCTATCGTTCCGTCGTATTAGACAAATACGGTTTCAATACGGTTCCAGTGGAATATTTCGAAGACGCTATAAGTGTCCAACAATTTACAGAATGTCTTGGAAATGCCGGTCGGTGTGGCCGAGCGATTCTAGGTGCTTCAGCCTGGAACCGCGCTACCGCTATGGTCGCAGGTTCGAATCCTGCCTCGGGCATGGGTGTGTGTGATGTCCTTAGGTTAGTTAGGTTTAAGTAGTTCTAAGTTCTAGGGCACTGATGACCTCAGGTGTTAAGTCTCATAGTGCTCAGAGCCATTTGAACCATTTGTCTTGGAAATGTTTGGCAGAAAGAAATTGTAAGGGGTGCACTAATGCGAACAATAAAGTAAACAAAAAACTTTCGTTCGAAAACAAAAACACTGAAGAGTCTCTTATGCAACCACCCAAGCATCGATGGTGCGATGACTCCTTGTCGTTGTTAACAATGAAGATGATGAAGTGTGGCGTATGAGTATCTACCGGGTGATCAAAAAGTCAGTATAAATTTGAAAACTTAATAAACCATAGAGAGGTAAAAATTGAGACACATGCTTGGAATGACATGGGGTTTTATTAGAACCAAAAAAAGACAAACTTTACAAAATGTCAGACAGATGGCGCGTGAAAGATCTCTTGCGCGTCGTTTGGTGATGATCGTGTGCTCAGCCGCCACTTTCGTCATGCGTGGCCTCCCAGGTCCCCAGACCTCAGTCCGTGTGATTATTCGCTTTGGGTTTACCTGAAGTCGCAAGTGTATCGTGATCGACAGACATCTCTAGGGATGCTGAAAGACAACATCCGACGCCAATGCCTCACCATAACTCCGGACATGCTTTACAGTGCTGTTCACAACATTATTCCTCGACTACAGCTATTATTGAGGAATGATGGTGGACATATTGAGCATTTCCTGTAAAGAACATGATCTTTGCTTTGTCTTACTTTGTTATGCTAATTATGCTAATTTGAACTTTTGTATTATTATTATTATTATTATTATTTTTTTTTTTTGTTCTGATAAAACCTCATGTCATTCCAAGAATGTGTGTGAATTTGTACCTCTCTATCTTCATTATTCCGTGATTTATTCAGTTTTCAAATTTATACTGACTTTTTGATCACCCGGTATATTCGAACTTGTGTGTGTACGTGCGAGCGCGCGGGCGCGCACGCGCTAGCGCACGTGTTTGTGTGTGTGTGTGTGTGTGTGTGTGTGTGTGTGTGTGTGTGTGTGTGTGTGTGTCTTTAGGTGTAGGTGTGCGTTGTATGTGTTTGTCCCTTTGATCCTGTGCTGAGACAAAGAAATAATACGAATAGAAGGTAAATTCTTTCAGCGACATAATTCACTAAGCTCGCTGAAGCCTACTTATGCAAGTTTTAAATACAGTTCCCCAAAGCGTAACGGAGAGCCTCATTATTCATCAGTTCTCTTAACAAGCCACTCGAAATAAATATTCACCTTGTTTCTCCCCCCCCCCCCCTCTCTCTGCAGCTGTCTTGTGTTACGTAATCCTCGTAGTA
Organism: Schistocerca americana; assembly: GCF_021461395.2. Taxonomy (NCBI): domain Eukaryota; kingdom Metazoa; phylum Arthropoda; class Insecta; order Orthoptera; family Acrididae; genus Schistocerca; species Schistocerca americana. The sequence goes on from NC_060122.1 coordinate 426,012,337, forward strand.
TTTATGCACACACACTATCTGGCCACCCTTCGCAAACCCATTTTTGTTGGTTAAAAAGACTTGTACCATATAATTAATCGCAATGTAGTAGTTTTGCAGCTGCTGTTACCCCGTTTAATTTTCTTGGAAGGTAATTCACTAAGTACAGAAACGCTACATATAGAATTGTTTCCATGCTTTCTGAAATTTAATGAGTATCTATAGTTAAATTATTCTGTGTAATAATCGACCAAGTAATCAGTGACCTAATCAATCCCAAAGATAAATTCAGTGTCATCAAGATCAGCTCTAGGAGCAAGTCTGTTCCGCATATCTACCTTATTTCCTTCGAGATGCACTGTTAGGTCCAGTGGTTGGCATTTTATAAACAGAACCTTTACCGCTCTGACAGAAACAAGATTCGATGCCAAACGGTTGCCTCAAAAGAGGAGGAAAATGCTACTATTTGTAAAGTCTTCACAGACTACCGAGCGAGGTGGCGCAGTGGTTACACACTGGACTTGCATTCGGGAGGACGACGGTTCAACCCCGCGTCCGACCATCCAGATTTAGGTTTTCCGTGATTTTCCTAAATCGCTCCAGGCAAATGCCGGGATGGTTCCTTTGAAAGGGCAGGGCCGACTTCTTTCCCTAACCCGATGAGACCGATGACCTCGCTGTCTGGTCTCCTTCCCCAATACAACCCAACCCTCTTCACAAACTCTTGCATTCACTTTGATGTCGAGCAAAATCAATATTCCTAATCCAAGCCAAGAAACAGGGCTTCACATCATTACAACACCTCCGCCAAATTTTATTGTCGACACAAAACACGTAAAACCCTTCGACAGGTATCCAATAGCTCTGCCTACACCACCCGCGTTCTTTATTATGCGACGTGCTTAAGACTTGTACCATATAATTAATCGCATGTAGTAGTTTTTGTAGCTGCTGTTACACTGTTTAATTTTCTTGGAAGGCAATCCTCTAAGTACAGATACGCTACATACAGAATTGTTTCCATGCTTTCTGAAATTTAATAAGTAGCTATAGTTAAGTTATTCTGTGTAATAATCCACCAAGTAATCAGTGACCTAATCAATCCCAAAGATAAATTCAGTGTCATCAAGATCAGGTCTAGGAGCAAGTCTGTTCCGCATATCTACCTTATTTCCTTCGAGATGCAGTGTTAGTCCAGTGGTTATTTTATAAACAGAACCTTGACACAAACAAGATTCGATGCCAACCGGTTGCCTCAAAAGAGGAGGAAAATGCTACTATTTGTAAAGTCTTCACAGACTCTTGCATTCACTTTGGTTTCGAGCAAAATCAATATTCCTAATCCAAGCCAAGAAACAGGGCTTCACGTCATTACAACACCTCCGCCAAATTTTATTGTCGACACAAAACTCGTAAAACCCTTCGACAGGTATCCAATAGCTCTACCTATACCACCCGAGTTCTGTATTATGCGACGAGCTTCACCACTCCTCCTATTCAAATATCGATAGTGGCACTGCTTGCGCTACTCTTAAGTGACGCACTGGATCCATTCTCATGGTCAGTGGCGTTTAGGAAGTTGTATCTGAATATTTCGTCCTCACGGCGGTTCGTTTCATTACTGACTTTGTAAGCAATGTAAGAATTACATATCTGAGTTCCCAAAATGTCCTAGGCGCTACAGTCTGGAGACGAGCGACCGCTCCAGTCGCAGGTTCGAATCCTGCCTCGGGCATAGATGTGTGTGATGTCCTTAGGTTAGTTAGGTTTAATTAGTTCTACATTCTAGGTGACTGATGACCTCAGAAGTTAAGTAGCATAGTGCTCAGAGACATTTGAACCATTTTTGAACCCAAAATGTCCCTCTGTGACCAGTGAAATTATAAGTTGATAAACTCAAGAGATTGCATTCTCACACTGAATGCAAACTTGTGAATAATGATAATATTTGTTAGGACCTTCAGTTTGTGCTACAATTTAACCAGGTTCAAATCACTATCTATACAAAAAGATGAGGTGAAGGAAGGATTGGAAGTGGCGCATCCGCAACAACTCTATGCCTGCCTATGTCAGTGATAGACTCACCAGGCGTGCTGTAGCCCGCCGCACAAAAAGACGCTGTTCTGACACAGCTGGTCACTGGTCTATACCGGTTCTAGTGGAATCAGCTGATTACCAAGATACTGGAATCACAAAACGCTAACAGTCTCTGCCTAAACGGGAACTGTCTCTTTGCACCGAACTCTACAATCTCAGCACAGACGAAAGTTCTCGGGATAACATTTAAATGATGTGAAGGTCCGATTGTCGCACAAAATCAAATACTCTGTGCCAATCGTGCAAGTCTAGAACATTGACGATAACGGCGCAGAACATTAAATCTACCTTCCTACATGCCATTTCTGGCTGGGGAACTTAGAGGATTCATGCATGTACAGTGGCCGGTTTCCCTGTGGACAAATGAGAGTTGTTCCGTATGTGTATTTGCACATTATTGTAATGGACGCTTTTATACTGTAGTATTATGTTTGTGTCCTATGATGATGACGAGAGAAAGGTAGAGGGTGAAACCTGGTACTGGCACATAGCTTCCTACTCTCGAATGGCAGTAAGAGGGCTGTCGAGCCCATTGTCCTCACCTGACCGACGGATGGATCGCTCCACAAGACACAGTGGAGAGCGTTGGAATGTAAGATATTGACATAAAGTCTGATGATCAGGGATATCACACCACTACCTCGCCTCACCTTGCCGACCAAATACTGGCTGCGAAAATTCTTCCACAATCAGGATTGGAGCCTGCTTACCCTCCGAGGCGAGCGCCACTGCACAGACATCCCTTAGCGACCTCGGCTGCACAGGCACGTGCTATGTGGCAACGAGAAACGAGAACGAACAGCACTCAGAATGAGAATCCGCTTCTGCGCCGATGCCACGTCATTTTGCGCGAGCTCTAACACTCCCAGTCCATATGGACTTGCCTTTTTCCCTCCACACCAATCCCCAACCAGCTCTGTGATTTCGCGACAGTAGGGTTTATCGTTGCACAACTGCTGGCCAAAAAGGAAGACGTCTGTCCCACAAGTACAATGGCTCGGGAAGGTCGGTGGCAGTGTCACTGTCTGGCGATGTGCTGTCTCCCTCCGTCAGGTTTTCGATGCGCGATGGTTCAGTGACTGGAATAGAATAATACAGGGCCTCGCACTTTTTATGCAGCGTTACTGGACGCTTTGAGATAAAGCCGAAGTGAATGAGATACGATCACGAGAGTGTGCTCTAGCTCCAGGAAAATGCGCTGGCTCAAGTACCCGATCTGGGCTTCAAAATAATTCCACATCCACCGTACATTGCAGATTTAGTGCCACGTCACCTTGTTCGGCTGCTAACGTCAGTAAAGGTGTTGCATGCAAGAAATGTCTATCGAAGAAGAGGTTATCTCTGTTGTAAACGAATATTCAAATCGTAAATAAAATTATTTTTTGAAAGAAGCAGGCATAAGCCAGGCAGTCAGACATGGATGCAGTGTGTCCTCCAGGAGCACGTATTTGAAGTTTGAATGGTAGGAGATGAGGTACTGTTGGAAGTAAGGCAGTGAGGGAGGGTCGTGAGTGGCACTTGGATTGCCCAATTGATAGAGCAAAGGCAAAGGTACCGGCAGGACCGAGTCCCCATCCGGAGCAGTTTTCATCACCCAGAAAGTTTCAAGTAATCTCGATCATACACTACTGGCCATTAAAATTGCTACACCAAGAAGAAATGCAGATGATAAACGGGCATTCATTGGACAAATATATTATACTAGAACTGACATGTGATTACATTTCCACACAATTTGGGTGCATAGATCCTGAGAAATCAGTACCCAGAACAACCACCTCTGGCCGTAATAACGGCCTTGATATGCCTGGGCATTGAGTCAAACAGAGCTTGGATGGCGTGTACAGGTACAGCTACCCATGCAGCTTCAACACGATACCACACTTCAACAGTAGTGACTGGCGTATTGCGACGAGCCAATTGCTCGGTCACCATTGACCAGACGTTTTCAATTGGTGAGAGATCTGGAGAATGTGCTGGCCAGGGCAGCAGTCGAACATTTTCTGTATCCAGAAAGGCCCGTACAGGACCTGCAACATGCGGTCGTGCATTATCCTGCTGAAGTGTAGGGTTTCGCAGGGATCGAATGAAGGGTAGAGTCACGGGTCATAACACATCTGAAATGTAAAGTCCACTGCTCAAAATGCCGTCAATGCGAACAAGAGCAGACCGAGACGTGTAACCAATGGCACCCCATACCATCACGCCGGGTGATACCCTGTATGGCGATGACGAATTCACGCTTCCAATGCGCATTCACCGCGATGTCGCCAAACACGGATGCGACCATCACGATGCTGTAAACAGAACCCGGATTCATCCGAAAAAATGACGGTTTGCCATTCATGGGCCTGGGTTCGTCGTTGAGTACACCATCGCACGCGCTCCTGTCTGTGATGCAGCGTCAAGGGTAACCTCAGCCATGGTCTCTGAGTTGATAGTCCATGCTGCTGCAAACGTCGTCGAACTGTTCGTGCAGATGGTTGTTGTCTTGCAGACGTCCTCACCTGTTGACTCAGGGATCGAGACGTGGCTGCACGATCCGTTACAGCCATGCGAATAAGATGCTTGTCATGTCGACTGCTAGTGATACGAGGCCGCTGGGATCCAGCACGGCGTTCCGTATTACCCTCCTGAGCCCAACGATTCCATATTCTGCTAACAGTCATTCGATCTCGACCAACTGACCAGCAATGTCGCGATACGATAAACCGCAATCACGATAGGCTATAATCCGACATTTATCAAAGTCGGAAACGTGATGGTACGCATTTCTCCTCTTACGCGAGGCATCACAACAAAGTTCCACCAGGCAACGCCGGTCAACTGATGTTTGTGTATGAGAAATCGGTTGGAAACTTTCCTCATGTCAGCACGTTGTAGGTGTCGCCACCGGCGCCAACCTTGTGTGAATGCTCTGAAAAGCTAATCATTTGCATATCACAGCATCTTCTTCCTGTAGGTTAAATTTCGCGTCTGTAGTACGTCATTCTTCGTGGTGTAGCAATTTTAATGGCCAATAGTGTACATTCGTTTCACAAGCTGTGGCTTTTCCCTCGATGTATCACCTCCAGAGATGGTATCTGAAAATTTTAGATAAGTAACATTAGAGTTTAAAGTAATAGTAATGATTGATATACTCTCTTAAAATAGTTTTAATCACTAATTTAAATATAATCACATCTTTTTGGGTTTACCTCTGAGAAAATGTTGTTTTTCGCCAAGGAGAAATACGCTGCTACCTTATCTTGCACGGCCCTGCTTTGTGTGTCGTGATGCAAAATGTTACGTTAGATTCCTTCAGCAGTCACTGAAGGAAGTAGCAAAATGAGGTGCAAGGTAGAGTGACTCCGGTGCGGGTATATGAGCACCTACATGCAGGCATGGTACTAGCACTTTATTTTTGTGTCTTTCCGACGTATTTATGGTAAACGCGGAAACATGAACTGTGAAGAATTATTACCAGATGCGTCGAACCAGGAACAGCGTGCTGTTTTCTTTTAGCAGCATGTCTGCCGAAAAATACCGTTCCGGAACTGTGCGAGGGGTACTGCTACTTCATGATAACGTACATTCCCATACCGCAAATGTCGTAACGCAGACGTTACGCCGACTCAGAGTGGAGACTCTCGAGCACCCACCCTATGTGTTTGCGACATAAGTTGCTAACTATTAATGAAGCAAAATATAAGCGTGGTATTTCTCACCTGGAAAAGCGTTATCAAGGCAATTGGTTCTTACAAAGACACGTTGCTGAGGCAAAGTATCGCAGTAAATCAGGAAGAAAATATTATTACGTCTGTTTATTCACTTTTCTTTACTCTTTGTGTTGCTAATTTCTTTGATTAACACAGGTTTTTCTGTTTTCGTTTTGGCAGACACATAAAACGCCGTAATACATAGGCTGACGTAAGCATTTACAGAAACCAGTATCACATAGAAAGTGACGCCAATACAGAAATTCTGAAATTAGATCTGGAATCAGGGACGAAATAGTCTTCCAGAAACTGCATGGGTTCAATTTATGACTGAGTTTTCCTTAGACCAGTTGCATGGGGGCTTAATTAAAATGCGATAATTTTAGTCGCTGTCTGTCCGGTTACGAAGTCTCGAAACCGGTTGGCCCTGAGTGGTATTAGTACACAATCTGGCTGCATATAATAACAATAAAGAATGAAGGGAAATTTCCGTTAACACAATTGATTAATTAAGTCCCATGCGACTATAAAAGCTACGAAACAACAAAGCACAAGTGTAACTGTTCTGTGTGTGGTAGTGTGATTCAACGTATATGTATCTGGCACGGTTCTTCCTCAATACGACAAGAAATTTTAAACACAATTTACAATGAACTAATTGAAAAACCAGAAATACTATAGTAGCACATAGAAACCAGAATTACATGTCTGATACATGAACACGAGCCAGATGCTTTGTTGTCTGAACCTGTGACCAAGAGGCATTGTCATTAAGGAAATGTGAAATAATTTTTTTTTTGTTACCTCCATATATATTGACGAAAAATACACTGTGATCATTGCAACATCTTCCATCTATACATTACACCAACCGAACAGCATCTACTCTCTCACCCAACAGAACAGCAACTGCACACGACATCCTCTGAACTGGTACTGCTCTCGACATCCTCTCAACAAGTACTCCCCACGGGAACCTCTGAACTACTACTGCCCGAGTGGAGGCGGCGGAATAATAATCTTTGGCACAATCTCTGGCGCTGTGCCGCAGTGTAGCCACCATTCACAGTGTTACTTGGTCGTACATCTGAGCTCTTACTCTTTTGAAAACGTATTTCCCTTATTGGTTTATTCTCAAACACCGACAGTAAACGTAAGGGGGTCCTGAATGCAACAGTTACATAATTCACGCATCAAGTGGTCTTACTACGGTGTCGCTAGAAATTCGTACGATTATTACGCCATCTGTCCCTTAAAAAGGGCCCTGAGGAGTCGTCGATTCCTGTCGGACGAAGATGTGCAGCAGCCAGATACGGATTTCTTCACGTAGCATGATACGGTATTTTAGAAAACGGGTATCTTCAACCTGGCGCGTCTGTGGTACAGGGGGGTCAAAGCTCACGTCGATTCTACCTGATTGGCATACCGATTCTGGACTGTAAGGGCTTCGAACGGCAACTTTTTGATCGTCCCTTATACTCGTATTTCCGTTTCTTCATGCTCACTTTTTTGTCTACTGCGATGCTGTGAGTGGAATTAAACGAAAATATTCTTATTACGAAGAATGCAGATGCTGATAGGCATTAATATTAACGAGTTATCAGTCTAAAACGTCATGGTGGCTGATAGTGACACTAACTATATACGGTACAACGAAACACTGGTAGAAGCCAACATTGGGGAAGGTAAGTTTCGGTTCTAGAGAATAGTAGGAACATGCAGGCAGTACTGACTCTACGACTTATCTAAGAAGACGGGTTAAAGAAAGGCAAACCTAGGTCTATAAAATTTATATTTTTAGAGGTAGATTCAAATGGCTCTAACCACTCTGGGACTTAACATCTGAGGTCATCAGTACCCTAGAACTTAGAACTATTTAAACCTAACTAAACTAAGGACATCACACACATCCATGCCCGAGGTAGGATTCGAACCTGCGACCGTAGCAGTAGCGCGGCTCCAGGCTGAAGCGCCTACAACCGCTGGGTCACAGCGCCCGGCATTTAGAGGAAGTTTTTGACGAAGTTCTCCTGAACATATTCTTCGGAAACCTGTAGGCAGCAGGGATAAAATACAGATAGCGAAAAGTTAACTAAAACTTGTACAGAACGCACACTACAGTTACAAGAGTCGAATGAAATGAAAGGAAAGCAGTGGCTGAGGATAGTCAGGGTTAGAGAAAGTAGTAAAAGAAACTAAGAAAAAATTGGGATAATAATTTAATGTCCAGGGAGAAATAACTATAAGTATGAGGTCTGCCGGTGACATTGTAATTCTGTCAGTGACAGCAAAGGACTTAGAAAATGAGTTAAATGAAACGGGGCTATGAGATGAACGTCAACAAAAGTAAACGAGGGTAACGGTATGTAGTCGAATTAAATCACGCGATGCTGAAGGAATTAGATTAGGAAATGAGCCACTAGCCGGCCGGGGTGGCCGAGCGGTTCTAGGCGCTACAGTCTGGAACCGCGCGACCGCTACGGTCGCAGGTTCGAATCCTGCCTCGGGCATGGGTGTGTGTGATGTCCTTAGGTTAGTTAGGTTTAAGTAGTTCTAAGTTCTAGGTGACTGATGACCTCAGAAGTTAAGTCCCGTAGTGCTCAGAGCCATTTTCACCATTTGAATGAGCCACTAAAATCAGTAGACGAGTTTTGCTATTTGTAAGTAACTGGTCGATCACAAAAGTAGGGAGAATACAAACTGCACATTGACAACAGGAAGAAAAGCGTTCCTGAAAAAGAGTAATTTCTTAACATGATAACTAAATTTGAATTTCGGGAACTCTTTCCTGAGTGTATTTGTCAAGAGTGAAGCCTTGTACGGAAGTGAAACATGGACAGTAACAGTACAGACAATAAGAGAATGTGATGCTATAGAAGATTAATTAGGTAGGTCGAATACCTATCGAGGAGATACAGGGTGTTTCAAAAATGACCGGTATATTTGAAACGGCAATACAAACTAAACGAGCAGCGATGGAAATACACCGTTTGTTGCAATATGCTTGAGACAACAGTACATTTTCAGGCAGACAAACTTTCGAAATTATAGTAGTTACAATTGTCAACAACAGATGGCGCTGCGGTCTGGGAAACTCTATAGTACGATATTTTCCACATATCCACCATGCGTAGCAATAATATGGCGTAGTCTCTGAATGAAATTACCCGAAACCTTTGACAACGTGTCTGGCGGAATGGCTTCACATGCAGATGAGATGTACTGCTTCAGCTGTTCAATTGTTTCTGGATTCTGGCGGTACAACTGGTCTTTCACGTGTCCCCACAGAAAGAAGTCACAGAGGTTCATGTCTGGCGAATAGGGAGGCCAATCCACGCCGCCTCCTGTATGTTTCGGATAGTCCAAAGCAATCACACGATCATCGAAATATTCATTCAGGAAATTAAAGACGTCGGCCGTGCGATGTGGCCGGGCACCATCTTGCATAAACCACGAGGTGTTCGCAGTGTCCTCTAAGGCAGTTTGTAGCGCCACAAATTCACGAAGAATGTCCAGATAGCGAGATGCAGTAATCGTTTCGGATCTGAAAAATGGGCCAATGATTCCTTTGGAAGAAATGGCGGCCCAGACCAGTACTTTTTGAGGATGCAGGGACGATGGGACTGCAACATGGGGCTTTTCGGTTCCCCACATGCGCCAGTTCTGTTTATTGACGAAGCCATCCAGGTAAAAATAAGCTTCGTCAGTAAACCAAATGCTGCCCACATGCATATCGCCGTCATCAATCCTGTGCACTATATCGTTAGCGAATGTCTCTCGTGCAGCAATGGTAGCGGCGCTGAGGGGTTGCCGCGTTTGAATTTAGTGTGGATAGAGGTGTAAACTCTGGCGCATGAGATGATACGTGGACGTTGGCGTCATTTGGACCGCAGCTGCAACACGGCGAACGGAAACCCGAGGCCGCTGTTGGATCACCTGCTGCACTAGCTGTGCGTTGCCCTCTGTGGTTGCCGTACGCGGTCGCCCTACCTTTCCAGCACGTTCATCCGTCACGTTCCCAGTCCGTTGACATTTTGCAAACAGATCCTTTATTGTATCGCTTTTCGGTCCTTTGGTTACATTAAACCTCCGTTGAAAACTTCGTCTTGTTGCAACAACACTGTGTTCTAGGCGGTGGAATTCTAACACCAGAAAAATCCTCTGTTCTAAGGAATTAACCATGTTGTCCACAGCACACTTGCACGTTGTGAACAGCACACGCTTACAGCAGAAAGACGACGTACAGAATGGCGCACCCACAGATTGCGTTGTCTTCTATATCTTTCACATCACTTGCAGCGCCATCTGTTGTTGAAAATTGTAACTACTGTAATTTCGAAAGATTGTCCGCCTGAAAATGTACTGTTGTCCCAAGCATATTGCAACAAACGGTGTATTTCTATCGCTGCTCGTTTCGTTTTTATTGCCGTTTCAAATATACCGGTCATTTTTGAAACACCCTGTACTTTTTCAGAGGGTTTTATCTCAGATTTTGTTAATGAGAGAGGAGGAGGAGAAGATTAGTGTTTAACGTCCCGTCGACAACAAGGTCATTAGAGACGGAGCGCAAGCTCGGGTAAGGGAAGGATGGGGAAGGAAATCGGCCGTGCCCTTTCAAAGGAACCATCCCGGCATTTGCCTGAAGCGATTTAGGGAAATCACGGAAAACCTAAATCAGGATGGCCGGAGACGGGATTGAACCGTCGTCCTCCCGAATGCGAGTCCAGTGTGTTAACCACTGCGCCACCTCGCTCGGTGTTAATGAGAGAGCTAAGAAGTCCAGTGTTTCGGATAGCCCTTGACCCAGCGACCACTAGTTCCTATCGAAAATAGGGACATACTATTGCTATCCTACAGTACAGGGTCAAAATGTAAACATCATAAATTTTCTCCAGCCCAGACAAATTAAGCAAATCGGTTGATTCTTTTGCATTAGATGTGTTCTAGGGTTCAGCGTTGACCTTATGCGGCTTATAATAGCACCATTTGTTCAAGGGCGATTCTTGAGAATACTTCCAAGAATCTTGATTTTTGGGTGGGGATGACCACTTCTATAATTTCTAATCATGATAGATTGTCGACATTTTTGCCATGTGTTCTTAAGACGATATTTCGGGGAACGTCAAAACTTCTTTCGAGGTCCAGAGATTCAAAGTAAAAATGCTTATACACAAAACCGTAAAACCGGTTTTTAGCTGTTTCTGAAACTTGGACCGCATCATCTAAATAACTAATCATAGCGAATGGCTCGAATTCTAACTGTACATTATTTAGACATTCATCTGAAAATTCCATTTTCCCATATCCGAAAATCTGCATCCATTATCAAGATACAGCCGAAAAAGGTGACTTCGGGTGCGGAAAGTATCGGTTGTGGCGATGGCCATTTCTATAATTTATATTCATGGAAAATCGTCGGAACTTTTACATATGGTTTTAAGATGATATTCCGAGAAATATTGAAAGTTTTCTGGATATCGTTATCGGTTATCGACATCCAGAGGTTCAAAGTTACCGTACTTACGCACAAAGCCGCAAAAACCGTCTGAGGCTTAAATGTAATTTTAACTGACGTATTAAACTCTTGACAAGGGTTCTAGAATCATCGCAAAGGTTCTGAGGTCACTATACTATGTTTTTAGACAGCATTTATTCGCCAATAAAACTTTATGACGCGCCGTCTCTGTATAATGGGCACATCGCAACTGTACATATATGGCCAAAGCGATAGTTCAGTGACAAAAAATGTCCTAAAGAGAATTTCAACATATGGGTTGCCTCTTACACAGAAGATTATAGCAACCAGCAACTTTTTACAGTGCTATTTACTTATTTAAACAGCGCCCTTACCGGTTTAGGACCGCCAGGTTCATCTTCAGACAGCTACTTCACGTTTTACATTAAATTTCGCCTTTTGTTTCCGCACCTGACGAAATTTTCTTGGCCGGCCGCGGTGGTCTCGCGGTTCTAGGCGCGCAGTCCGGAATCGTGCGACTGCTACGGTCGCAGGTTCGAATCCTGCCTCGGGCATGGATGTGTGTGATGTCCTTAGGTTAGTTAGGTTTAAGTAGTTCTAAGTTCTAGGGGACTGATGACCACAGCAGTTGAGTCCCATAGTGCTCAGAGCCATTTGAACCATTTTTGAAATTTTCTTGGGGTGGTGGTGCCGATGAGGAATCCGCGCCATTATGCTCCACTGCATGTTGCTCATCATCTTGCAGCAGCGAAAACTGTATAAAGCCCTTTTCGTGCGTATATATGCACATAATGTAAGGCACCACTCACACACTAAGAAGTTTCATCATGTGATGATGAAACATATAACAGACTAAATCAGAAAATTAGGGCATTCAACTTCCAACAGAGTCATACAGATTACATGATTTTGTGTAAAAACTTTTAGATGATGATTCCTTTAGTTTACTGAGACGCACTTAACGCATGCCATCCATGGATGGATTATGGGGGAGCCGCTATGATAGTGCAATGCTATGTACACTCCACATGGCAATGTTGGGAGTACAAATATTGACGTAGATGTTCTACTTAATGTGACTGTTTTTTTTTATTAAACTGTGACAAGCAGGTAGTGTCCATGCAGCCACTCTTCAGCAAATAATTAAAACATTTACATTCATAAACTTATAATTGAGGCACCTAGAACCATAATGGCCCATAGGGCAGACACAAATTATTGAGAGAAATTTATGGCTGTAAAAACCATATCTGTAGGCAAACCATGTCTCTTACAGATCTGAAGTGTTTTTTATCGCCTGAACATCTTATATATCCTACGAAAAAATAATATTCCCACTATATGTGATGAAATATTAATTAATATTTAGGATTATATTTATTATTAATGTTAATTCACAAAATTTCCATATGTAGGCTAGTAACAATAGTGTCTGCTGAGAGTGTCTCTTGAGAGTTGTGAAGCTTGTAATTACGGTGTAATCGGACGTAGAGCATATAGAAGAGATACTAAATTCACCACACATTCAATTATGAGCTACAGCAAGCATTCATGGTCCTAATTTTCATCATTTTCTTCAAGTACATTCTGTGGCTTGAGTTTCTGATAAAACTGCCGATTTACCTCCGATTACGAAGTACTACTACTACGAAAATGAAGCAGACGCTAAATTATGTGGCAACACTAGATAACAATTTAACAACGCAGAGTTCCAAAATTAAGCTTTGGGCTTTGAGCCCGTATGGAAATGAATATCCGAGAAATCGATGAGACAGCTTTAATCGAGTGTTCATATAAACAATGTGGGCCTACAATATGGATGAAACTGGTTCGCCATGAAGTCAGCAGATGTCAGCAGTATGCATATTAGCTACAATCTCAAAATCGATAACGGTGTTCCTTAGGTCCTTATCGTTGTCAGCGTCTCGACTGTAAGAACAAAAACAACAGTATAACTTATGATGTTATAACGTTGACTGTCTCTTCGAGACGTGTATGGATGATGATGCTGTGGGCTCCTGGTGCCATTTGTAAGGTGTCAGGCAAATCCAACACCTTCCATGAAAACCCTGACATGATAAGCAAATCCAGTAGTATGTCACATAGCTCCGAATAAATCGTGACATTAAATTAACCAAAGTAATACGAGAAACGAGTGAGCAAATGGAATACCACAGACTAACACAAGAATGCCTAAAAGCATGTCATACCTTCCCACCGTGAGACAGACGTAGTTCCGAGGGGAGAAACGAGAACAGAAGCCGAGAGCAGAACCGTGTTAAGCAAGAAGGCCCTACGATAAGAGACGGACATCCACGTCACCAGCTAACCGCTAGGACCACCCCCTAGCCCATGTTAAAAGCTAGAGCCCTCCAGAAGAACAGTATAGATCTTACGATAACACTAAAAGGACCACACCAGCTGCAAGTTTTTAGCGTGAGACTTTTCCTCGTCTCTGTTACGTTGCAAACTTTAAAAACATTGCCCCACCACGAAAAGTATAACGTTTCTCATTGGATAGACAGAATTTTTGTAGGTGGAGCTTAAGGTCCCTGGTTCAAACTAGTCAGTTCCCTAAAAAAACACGCTCAGAGCGTCGTTGTGCGAAAGTGGTAGGGAGACACGACTTAGAACAAACAGACACCACACAGAATGTTAGAAAATGGCGACCCTGCCAGGATGGGAAAATACCATGATTGAAGGTCGACCACATGCCTAACTAGGTCAGAAAAATATCCTGTTAAAAAATTTTCGTAATAAAAAAATTTTTTTTTTTAAAGACATAAATAGTTGAAAACAGTAGCTGCAGCGAGAGATAGTGAGAAATTCTAGCAGAGACAACAGCATAATTAAGTTATGAATTTTAAAAATTGTTAGAATTAAGTTTTCTCTACAATGCAAGCGCACAGATGGCGGATACATCGTTGATAAGTTGGTTCTGACCCAACAAGTAAGTGAATGGATTGTCAGTCTTGGGTATAATAAGTGTCAAGTCGTGTGTGCAAAAAGTTTATGAAACGCGTGAGATCGTATGAGCGCATGTTGACTCGAAGTAGGGCGAGTGAATTGCTTTTAAAACAGAAAATAAGGGATTCGGAAAGATTGGCAATGGCAAATCGAGACCTTGCCCGAATTGAGGTAGAGACCCAGCATGAAAATGGACAGAGAATAGAGGACAGTACAACAGACGATGCAGTATCGCGAGAAATAGGACATATAACGCACCATAACGAGGATAATGTACGTCAAGGCATAGAAAACGTAAGTCAGTATACGAAGAGGAACAGGAAAGTAGAGAGACAGTCGATTAGGATTCTAACTTGCGTCTTGAATACGTAGAAGCCATAGTACAAGTAATCAGAGCTCCCTCACCACAGAGTACAAGGAATGCGAGCAGAAACGTGTCACAGCACAGTTCAATGCAATCGGTTGCGATCCAACACTTGGGCGAAAACACAGAGCGTAGGACGTCGGAAGAAATCGCAGTAGTACCCACCAACCTTGCAGAATTATTACAAGAAATTACGGAAACCATGACAAGGCAAAATAAAGACATAGCGAACCAAATTCAAATTCAGAATGCAGAAACCACGAGACAAATGCGTGCGATTAAAGAACAAAACAGAAAAATTCAGTTACACCTAAGTCATATTGAAGGCGAGGCAAAAGAATCTCTAGAAGTGATAGGAAACTTAATAACAGGTCACAATCAATTGAGAACAGACATTGAGAAGGTACAAGCGGACGTACAAACATTGCGTAATGGCATTCAGGACGAGATCAAAACATTACATAACAACACCCAGGGAGAAGTCAAGAAACTAGAGAAACAGATTAATCACTAGACAAGCAGGAGGTACAGCGCGTGAAGTTGTTGAAAACAGTGTGTTACACAAACGTATCACAAAAGCAGCGCTGAAAAGATATGATAACCGCATAATCAAAATAGAAGCGCAAACGAAGCGACAATTTCAGAAATTGCGAACAGAGTTGTTGCAAACCATTTAAGAGCGTAATGAACAGGATTGAACAAGCACAGAGTCTGCAACCACATCCGTATCTGTAACAGCACCGGAAAAACAAGCAATTAACGAAGATATCATGCATTTTCGATTCCAATCACAGGCGGAAAGTAACATACGTGAAATCAGACAGCCTGCACAGCAACAAACACGTTTCGAAATTCTTGATGAACAAACGGCACCACAAACACATGCGGAACCACAAATGTATGTTTCAAGACAGTTTGGATCGTGCAATGAAGCGGCAAGGTTAGCCAGACAAGATACCGAACCAATACCTGACAATGGAAAGCCAGGTCGCGAAGAGTACAGTGCAATGCATTCAGTACACGTTCACAACCGATGGAAGAATATTATTGCATACCACTCCAACGATACTACGCAAGGGTAGACGAAAGTTACAGTGGATAATATCCAATGGATCTACCACAACCGGAAAGAACGACGGGAGAAATGATCAGAAACAAAAGTGGCGAAGAATCGCGAATTTCATATGGAACTGTGACGAAGTACGACAACGATCATTTCCTCACAGTCAGAAGATTTCAACACCTTCGAGAAGGAAACTCATTACATCCACGAACTTTTAGTGATCAATTTCGAGTAGGATTACCAGAACACTGAACGCTAGCACACAAATTAGACTTTATATGTGCACACATGTCAGGAACAGTCGCAGAACCATGCAGAATGTTGCAGCGACATGCCGATCGTACGAAGATTTCAGAGAGAAGTTTCTCTCACGATATTGGTCCAGCGAAGCGCAGAACAGAGTGAAGTACGAATTATTACAGAACCCATATTTTGAAAATTCGGGAGAGAAGAGTCCTGTGAAATTTTTCGAAGTAATGGCAAAGAAAAATCAATGCTTAGATTTACCATACAGTGACGGAGAATTGATTAAATTATGCGAGATGAAGCTACAATTGAAATACCAGCAATCATTAGTAGGTCGTGGAGGCAATGACGTCGAAGCATTTAAAGGTATTCTAAGACAAGAAAATAACAATATCGTGTTGGGACGAAATTAATTGGGAGAATACTGACGAGGAAGATGAATTACCAGAGGCATGCACAACGAATGTAGGAGGAAAGGACGAAGTAATGAGCATTGCAGAGCTATTTGAGATGGAAACCAGGGAGAGCGAATTCAATGAGGATAATGCGCAGTTGACAGAAGTTGAAAATAAGTTACGAGTGTGCACACAACCCAACGTATATAATGAAGGAAGTTATGAAGCGATAATTAGAGCATTTAGTTGCGATTATGTGGAAGTAGCGACGAAGAAGGAGAAGATAGACGAGGATGAGAAAAAAGTAGAGGATATTGAAGAAAGCGTAAATGAAGGAAGAAATAGAGAAGAGGAAATAAAAGAGAGAGAAGTAGCAGTCGAAGCTTATCCTACAAAAGTTCGAATTCACAAGGGAAATTCCTAAAAAGACTCATGTATGATTCAGTGGAGGATTCGTTGATGCAAGAAGAAGAAGAACAGAACCAACCCTTTCAAATTCAACCATTTGTGAAGGCCATGGTAAAGTATATCCCAGTCAATATTGAGTGCGATCTCAGAAAATTTATTCATGCAGTGTAATGCCAATGAGGAATTGCCAGTTCTGAAAACACGTAAGATTAAAGTAAGAGGTCCTATTAGAAACAATGCTGCGGAAGTTACGAGACAAACAAGGTTAACTCTTTCGTGTCAAGGTCAAAAGATCGAAGCCAACTTCGTGATTATTCATAAACTAACAGTAGATTTGATTATAGGTTCATATTTTTTAAATAAGAGACAAGTGATAATAGATATGGGGAAAGGTAGCGTAACATTCGGGAATGTCACACTTCTCTTTGAGCAAAAGCTAAAATTAGAAGAAATACCAGTTATAAACAAACAATTAAGAATGATGCGAGATAAAGAGGATGAAGAATTAGAATGGTATGCACAAAAGGGGGAATCGCCTCAACTCAGAAGTCCATAAAGAAATCGATGAAAAATTGCAAGAAGTTCAAGGTATTTCAGAACACAGTAAAAGAGAATTAGAGGCTATTTTACGAGATAAAGCAGAGGTATTTTTACCTAAAACTGGCAGTATTAATCACTTTCAGTACAAGTTTGAAGATTAATTTTATTACTGGTAAATAATCAGCACAATATTTCAAGATTATGTTGCAGATAAGATCTTCAGGAGTAAGAAGAATGAAGAGAGAGGAAGGTGGGAAAAAGAAAGTAGTTTCAATAAAAACAAAAACAAAAATAACACCAATAGTACCATAGATTAAGGTTAAGGGATAAAGTGTAGATAGTCTAACAGCATGAAATACTAAAATGCTATACCACGACACTACACAAAAATAAAAAACGAATTTGAGGATTCTTGAAGTTAAGACTCAAAATATCTTAGAAGTGTAACATGGAAAGGACACCAAATTTGTAAAGCTTTTTAAAAAGGCATAAAACAATGTAGGTACTAGACATATGTTAGATGATTATAAGTAAAACTTTTTGTAAGAACCATTTTAAAAACTCCAGCAAGGACGAGATGCAACGACCCACAAGTTGCAACGCGAGAAGTATCAAGAAAGGAAAGGATGTAATTAGCGAGACACGATTCCTACAAGGCAGAAGTGTTGAGAGAAGGGAAAGGACAGCGAGACCAACAGAAGGCCCTTGTAGCCGAAGTGGGCAGTAAATAAATCTGCTGCCAAGCTGAACCACAGGGTGGTGGAACCCTGCTGGGACAGAACAGGGAACCACACAGTGGCGGAACCCTGTAGAGACACGACAGGACACCGAACACCAGAAGGGTCTCCAAATGCCCCGACTCAGTGGAGTGAGCAAAAAACGGCCCAATGAGAAGACTGCTTGGGCAAGCCACCACTGGCAAAAAAATATGTGTAAAAGTCACACTACTGCTATTAAACAGCACGCTGATGCACGAAACTGAAGAAAACCTCCACAAAGTAAAAATGACTTGCCCAATCAATTTATCAAACTGTTACTAAGAGGAGAACTTCAAAGTGACTAGTTATCAATGAATATTTCCATATGCTGCCCAGAGAAGAACCAAGAAGCAAGTAAGAGGCAGGGAAAAAACAGGAAGAACAGAAGTTGAAGATTCACAAGATTGAGACCAAGAAAGAAGATGGGTGAAGAATAGACGACTTACCTTCCCAAATCCCTATCCTATTGTAAGCTAGTCGTCTGCAAAGTATTACAACGAAAAACGACCGCTTTCAGCGACACACAATGATGACTTTCACGCATACAAAGCCAGTAAACCACGAGATTCTGCACTCACAACTCCATTCCATTATGGGACCTCCACAACAGCAACACACACTTGCTAAGCCAACAAGCAATGACGAACGAAGCTGTACATCAAATACTTGCCCACATCCATCTCGCTCAAGTGCATCACCTTCATGCAAAAACATTCACCAACCTCATGCTTAAACATTCGTAGGATTGTGTGAATGTGTGAAATCAAATTATGTGATGTAGGAATTGTGCAAAAGAAACGTGTGAAAAACTAAATAAGTTAAGCACACCAGACAGCTAATAAACTACATTATAAAAGTCATTGAGTATGGACTTAAGTAAAAAATAGACTATAGATAAAAATAAGTCATTAGTTCTGAAATGGACAGTATATAAAAAACAAAAGAAAGGCATAATAAACACTAAAACTATATGCCACTTATTTTCTCCTCATAAAAATAAAAGAATAACTATATTTTACTTATTTTCTCCTTATAAATCAAAGAACAAAAAATTATCTTGTTGGATGTTTTCCTTTTTTTTAGTATTTGTACCATTTGTTAGGATAATATCTCACTACTTGTGTATGTATATTTCTTTGTCAAAGCAGTTCTTGGAAAAAATTCTTATTTGTTAGTGTAACAATGTTGAAATGAGTGTCTAGAAACAAAAACATTTTATTGTACATTATATTTAGAAAATGTGTTAGGAATAGATTTTACTTAATTACTACATTTATAAAAACAATATTTCTAAGAAAATCGATGTGAAAGACTCCTCACATTCGACAAAAAACTTCTTAAAAAACAAACTTCACGATTAAATAAAGAAAGAAAAAATTAAAAAATAATAATTATAATATAATAAAAATATTCTTCCCTTGTCTATATAAACATATTTTTGATAATAATGTGGAAGAATATAAAAATATAAATTAGTAATACAAACTAGCATAGAACAGAATAACATGGCTGAACAGTAGGCAACAAAATGTAGATAACGGAATAATTTTTGACTGACTTAGACAACGATTCAATCATTGCCTAACTTCAGTGCAAAAATTAAGTTCGAGGGGTGGTGATATGTAAGGTGTCAGGCAAATCCAATACCTTTCATGAAAACTCTGACATGATAAGCAAATCCAGTAGTATGTCACATAGCTCCGAATAAATCGTGACATTAAATTAACCAAAGCAATACGAGTAACGAGTGAGCAAATGGAATGCCACAGACTAACACAAGAATGCCTAAATGCATGTCATACCCTCCCACCGTGAGACACACGCAGTTCTGAGGGGAGGAACGAGAAAAGAAGCCGAGAGCAGAACCGTGTTAAGCAAGAAGGCCCTACGATAAGGGACGGACATCCACGGACCAGCTAACCGCTAGGACCACCCCCCAGCCCATGTTAAAAGCTAGAGCCCTCCAGAAGAACAGTATAGATCTTACGACAACACTAAAAGGGCCACCCCAGCCGCAAGTTTTAGCGTGAGAATTTTTCGCGTCTCTGTTACTTCAGGACCCCCCCCCCCCCCCCCCAGCCCATGTTAAAAGATAGAGCCCTCCAGAAGAACTGTATAGATCTTACGATAACACTAAAAGGGCCACACCAGCTGAAAGTTTTTAGCGTGAGAATTTTTCGCGTCTCTGTTACGTTGCAAACTTTAAAAATATTGCCCCACCACGAAAAGTATAATGTTTCTCATTGAATAGACAGAATTTTTGTAGGCGGAGCTTAAGGTTAACATTAAGACCCTGATTGGTCAGATGAAAACACAGCCAGATAGTTTTTTTAAACCAAACCTAGAATTATGGTTTGTGACGTAAATATAAAATACGGCTATATTTCATTTTTGACAAATGGATCTATGCCGACATTTGTAAAAACGGCGATGGTACATTAGTCCTTACTAATGTAAAATTGCCACCTTCTGAAGAAGACAAGTTTATATTTGTCGAAACCTAGGTAAAGAATTCTTTATCCATTGAAACTGGTCGGCTGTTTATAATTTTATTACGTGGAACCGATGCTGTTTTGCAGATATGTTAAAAAATTATAATTGAAAGGGTAGGTAGATCACAGGAACGAGCGGAAGGCGGTTCAAATTTCCCTAGGAAAAGACACAAAGTGTGTCGGGATGTAAACAAGATAGGATTTGCTAAATCAGTGCAGAAATAGAAAAGGATTCTCAAGGAGATGGGTAGTAGTGGGATGTTGGAATTCAATGCTGAGGGAACACAACTGGATGCTGATTGTTCTTATTAAGTCCTAAACACCAGAAAAAATCATTCACAATATTTCCACGCGTTACAAATAGAAGTGAAATAAAACCCTTCGTACTTCGATTACGAAGTTTCTACAAATATACGCAACATGATATAAAGTATTTGGGCAGCTACTCAGTGGACGTTAACACGGGGTGCGTCCACACTTCGCCTTTATGACGGCTTGAACTGTGCTGATGACACTTTCAATGAGGTTTGTGGGTATTTGTGGAGGGATGGCAGCCCATTCTTCCTCACGATCCAACACGAGAGAAGGTAGTGATGTTGAACGCCGGGCTGTGGAGCGAGGTCGACGTTCTAACTCATCCCAGACGTGTCGCACTGGGTTCAGGTCGGGACTCTGGGCAGTCCAATCTTATTTAAAAACATTCTCATATACGAATCACGCCTCAAAGATGCTGCTTTAAGGCAGAGTGCACTGTCATGCTGATTGTTATTATTATTTATTTATTTACAATTCAAGTTCCGTAGGACCAAACTGAGAACAAAATCTCCAAGGTCATGAAACATGTCAGTACTTGAAATTACGTTGTAAAAGTAATAACAGATAAAACTAAAATCTTTATGAACCCAAAAAAAGTCGGGCCATAAGTTTAAGTACACGCAATCGACAATGTAACACAAAATAAGATTAATTTTCCAACAGAATAGAAGGAGTGACCCTGAGGAAACAGTTCAGTTTCGATTTGAAAGCGCGTGGATTACTGCCAAGATTTTTGAATTCTTGTAGTACCTTACTGAAAATGGATGCAGCAGTATACTGTAGACCTTCTACATCTACATTTATTCTCCTCAAGCCACCCAACGGTGTGTGGCGGAGGGTACTTTACGTGCCACTGTCATTACCTCCCTTTCCTGTTCCTGTCGCGTATGGTTCGCGGGAAGAACGACTGTCTGAAAGCCTCCGTGCGCGCTCAAATCTCTCTAATTTTACATTCGTGATCTCCTCGGAAGGTATAAGTAGGGGGAAGCAATATGTTCGATACCTCATCCAGAAACGCACCCTCTCGAAACCTGGCGAGCAAGCTACACCGCGATGCAGAGCGCCACTCTTGCAGAGTCTGCCAATTGAGTTTGTTAAACATCTCCGTAACGCTATCACGGTTACCAAATAACCCTGTGACGAAACGCGCCGCTCTTCTTTGGATCTTCTCTATCTTCTCCGTCAACCCGATCTGGTACGGATCCCACACTGATGAGCAATACTCAACTATAGGTCGAACGAGTGTTTTGTAAGCCACCTCCTTTGTTGATGGACTACATTTTCTAAGGACTCTCCCAATGAATCTCAACCTGGTACCCGCCTTACCAACAATTAATTTTATATGATCATTCCACTTCAAATCGTTCCGCACGCATACTCCCAGATATTCTCCAGAAGTTACTGCTACCAGTGTTTGTTCCGCTATCATATACTCATACAATAAAGGATCCTTCTTTCTATGTATTCGCAATACATTACATTTGTCTATGTTAAGGGTCAGTTGCCACTCCCTGCACCAAGTGCCTATCCGCTGCAGATCTTCCTGCATTTCGCTACAATTTTCTAATGCTGCAACTTCTCTGTATACTACAGCATCATCCGCGAAAAGCCGCATGGGACTTCCAACACTATCTACTAGGTCATTTATATATATTGTGAAAAGCAATGGTCCCATAACACTCCCCTGTGGCACGCCAGAGGTTACTTTAACGTCTGTAGACGTCTCTCCATTGACAACAACATGCTGTGTTCTGTTTGCTAAAAACTCTTCAATCCAGCCACACACCTGGTGTGATATTCCTTAGCCTCTTACTTTGTTTATCAGGCGACAGTGCGGAACTGTATCGAAAGCCTTCCGGAAGTCAAGAAAAATAGCATCTACCTGGGAGCCTGTATCTAATATTTTCTGGGTCTCATGAACAAATAAAGCGAGTTGTGTCTCACACGATCGCTGTTTCCGGAATCCATGTTGATTCCTACATAGTAGATTCTGGGTTTCCAAAAACGACATGATACTCGAGCAAAAAACATGTTCTAAAATTCTACAACAGATTGACGTCAGAGAAACAGGTCTATAGTTTTGCGCATCTGCTCGACGACCCTTCTTGAAGACTGGGACTACCTGTGCTCTTTTCCAATCATTTGGAACGTTCCGTTCCTCTAGAGACTTGCGGTACACGGCTGTTAGAAGGGGGGCAAGTTCTTTCGCGTACTCTGTTTAGAATCGAATTGGTATCCCGTCAGGTCCAGCGGACTTTCCTCTGTTGAGTGATTCCAGTTGCTTTTCTATTCCTTGGACACTTACTTCGATGTCAGCCATTTTTTCGTTTGTGCGAGGATTTAGAGAAGGAAATGCAGTGCGGTCTTCCTTTGTGAAACAGCTTTGGAAAAAGGTGTTTAGTATTTCAGCGTGTCATCCTCTGTTTCAATGCCATCATCATCCCGGAGTGTCTGGATATGCTGTTTCGAGCCACTTACTGATTTAACGTAAGACCAGAACTTCCTAGGATTTTCTGTCAAGTCGGTACATAGAATTTTACTTTCGAATTCACTGAACGCTTCACGCATAGCCCTCCTTACGCTAACTTTGACATCGTTTAGCTTCTGTTTGTCTGAGAGGTTTTGGCTGCGTTTAAACTTAGAGTGAAGCTCTCTTTGCTTTCGCAGTAGTTTCCTAACTTTGTTGTTGTACCACGGTGGGTTTTTCCCGTCCCTCACAGTTTTACTCGGCACGTACCTGTCTAAAACGCATTTTACGATTGCCTTGAACTTTTTCCATAAACACTCAACATTGTCAGTGTCGGAACAGAAATTTTCGTTTTGATCTGTTAGGTAGTCTGAAATCAGCCTTCTATTACTCTTGCTAAACAGATAAACCTTCCTCCCTTTTTTTATATTCCTACTAACTTCCATATTCAGGGATGCTGCAACGGCCTTATGATCACTGATTCCCTGTTCTGTACATACAGAATCGAAAAGTTCGTGTCTGTTTGTTATCAGTAGGTCCAAGATGTTATCTCCACGAGTCGGTTCTCTGTTTAATTGCTCGAGGTAATTTTCGGATAGTGCACTCAGTATAATATCACTCGATGCTCTGTCCCTACCACCCGTCCTAAACATCTGAGTGTCCCAGTCTATATCTGGTAAATTGAAATCTCCACCTAAGACTATAACATGCCGAGAAAATTTATGTGAAATGTATTCCAAATTTTCTCTCAGTTGTTTTGCCACTAATGCTGCTGAGTCGGGAGGTCGGTAAAAGGAGCCAATTACTAACCTAGCTCGGTTGTTGAGTGTAACCTCCACCCATAATAATTCACAGGAACTATCCACTTCTACTTCACTACAGGATAAGCTACTACTAACAGCGACGAACACTCCACCACCGGTTGCATGCAATCTATCCTTTCTAAACACCGTCTGTACCTTTGTAAAAATTTCGGCAGAATTTATCTCTGGCTTCAGCCAGCTTTCTGTACCTATAACGATTTCAGCTTCGGTGCTTTCTATCAGCGCTTGAAGTTCCGGTACTTTACCAACGCAGCTTCGACAGTTTACAATTACAATACCGATTGCTGCTTGGTCCCCGCATGTCCTGACTTTGCCCCACACCCGTTGAGGCTGTTGCCCTTTCTGTACTTGCCCAAGGCCATCTAACCTAAAAAACCGCCCAGCCCACGCCACACAACCCCTGCTACCCGTGTAGCCGCTTGTTGCGTGTAGTTACGGAAGTGCGATTTAAATGCAGGTTGGATTTGTGCCGGGTATTAAATGAATGAAAGCTGCTTATTCTTGGGAATAAGCTGTAATTATTAACAAAAAACGACAGCAAAGAACATATACGTATTGAGAGGCCAATGTCAAAATACCAAGACCCGTGAACAGGGGTCGACAAGAGGTTCGCGAACATACTCCACTTATTGCCCGAACCGCCCGTTTCTGAGCCAAAAATATCGTTGGAAGAGTTGCCCCCAAAAATATACCATAAGACATAACGAATGAAAATAGGTGAAGTAGACTAACTTTCGTGCCGAACGATCACATACTCCAGATACCGTTCGAATAGTAAAAATGGCAGCATTAAGTCTTTGAGCAAGATGCTGAACGTGGGCTTTCCATGACAGTTTACTGTCTGTCTGAACACCTAGAAATTTGAACTGTTCAGTTTCACTAATCGCATGCCCATTCTCTGAAATTAAAACGTCGGGTTTTGTCGGATTGAATGTTAGAAACTGTAAAAAGACTGAGTCTTTCTGTGATTTAGCGTTAGTTTATTTTCTACAAGCCATGAAATTATGTTATCAACTGCACTATTTGAAACCGAGCCAATGTTGCACACAACATCCTTTACTACCGAGGTAGTGTCATCAGCAAACAGAAATGTTTTAGAGTTACCCGTAATACTAGAGCGCATATCATTCATATAAGTGAGGAACAGGAGTGGCCCCAACACTGGGACACCCCCAACTTGACTGTACCCCACTCAGACCCCACATCACAGCCATTCTCAACACTGTGAATAATGACCTTTTGCTGTCTGTTGTTAAAGTAACGGGTGAACCTACTCCCTGTATTCCGTAATGGTCCAACTTCTGGACCAATATTTTCTGATCAACACAATCAATCGCCTTAGCTAATTCAAAAATATGCCTAGCGTTCGAAACCTTTTGTTTAACCCAACCAGTACCTCACAGACAAAAGAGAATATAGCATTTTCAGTTGCTGAACGACTTCCAAAGCCGAACTGTACATTTGATAGCAAATCGTGTGATATAAAATGATCAATTATCCTTACACACAGCCTTTTCAATAACTGTGGGAGACACTGATAGCATAGAAATGGGTCTAGAAACGTCTACATCATCGCTTTCTCCCTTTTTATAAAGCGAATTTATTATTGTGTACTTTAATCCTTCAGGAAACTGACCATTCCTAAAGAAAAGATTTCAAATATGGTTAAGTACAGGGCTAACGTGTGCAGCACAGTACTTTAATATTCTGCTAGGCATTCCATCATATCCATGAGAGTCCTTAGTCTTTAGTGATTTAATTACTGACTCAATCTCCCCCTTGCCTGTATCACAGAGGAGTGTTTCAGACGTCAGTCTCGGAAAGGCTTTTGCCAGGCAGTAGAAACTAAATTTTTATTTAATTCACCAGCAATGCTCAGAAAATGATTGTTAAATATTTTACATATATCTGATTTATCAGTAACAGAAATGTTTTTACTACGAACAGATTTTACATCGTCGACCTTGTGCTGCTGACCAGACACTTCCTTCACAACTAACCATATGGTCTTAGTTTTATCCTGTGAATTATCGATTCTGTTTGCGTACCAAATACTGTTTGCCTTTCTAATAACATTTTAAGCACCTTACAGTAATGTTTGTAATGGGCTACTTCTAACATTTTGATATAATTCCCGCTTTGTTCTACATGATATCCTTACCACAATAGTCAGCCACCCAGGCTCCCTTCTGCTGCTAGCACCCTGTTTAGAACGTTCTACTGGAAAGCAACTCTCAAAGAGCATGAGAAATTTGTTAAGGAAAGCATTATATTTGTCATTTGTGTTACCGGCACTATAAACATCTTGCCACTCTTATTACTTGACGAGGTTTATTGGATTAACTTTCCTACATTCTTTGTAATTACATGTGACATTTGTTTGAGTACAAAAGCCTTTTAGAGTTAAAATTTGTGCATCATGGTCTGGAAGGCCATTCACCCTTTTGCTAACAGAATGCCCACCTAGTAATGAAGAATGAAAAAAAAATTGTCTATGTCTGTGCTACTGTTCCCCTGCACCCTAGTTGAAAAAACACAGTCTGCATCAGATCATATGACTTTAGGAGATCTACCAACATCCTTTTTCTTGCATAATCATATACAACATTGATACTGAAGTCACCACGTATAATTAATTTCCGGTACTTGCTATAAAGTGCATCGAGAACCCTTCTAGTTTCAGCAGAAATGCTCTGGTGTCAAAGATAGGGGACCTATAAACAACAAAAATTATAATTTTAGTTTCACTAAATTCAACTGCCCCTGCACAACATTCAAATATCTGTTCAGTGCAGTGCCGTGGTACATCTATGGCCTCAAATGAAATACGTGGCCACTCTCCCACCCCGCAAGGAGCTCGTTGAAAACAGTCAGCTAATCTCTATCCTGGTAAAGAAAGGCTCTGCGCTGTCAAATCATTTAAGTGGTGCTCCGATATTATCCATTAATTTCACAGTCAACATCTATAAGCAGTTCACTAACTGTATCTCTAGTACTTCTTATATTTTGATGAAATGTATTAATTACTTCTCTACTTGGAAACGTGACGTTCTCTGAAAGTGATTCTTTAGTTAGAGGGACTACCTTTAAGCAGGTATACCTATCAGTTGACATCAATCAAAAAAAAGGTGCAACTCCAACACCAACTACTACACGAATTTTTCCATCGGTGATTCCACCACCACCCACCACCTGTAAGGTTTGCCAGCCTCCCCTTCCCATACCCACTGAGGTGCAGGCCATGCTTAGTGAAACCCGATTTACTGATAGACTGAACTGGCACCACTGCAAGATCATTGTTTCCGAACTATTCGTCTAATGCACGCTTTACACATTGCTGTAAAATATATTCATACTCTTATACATTTTCTTAAGCACACTGAAGGGACCAGAAACTGACCACGAAAAGACTCCCACAATGTAACACCACCTCCTTCTTACTTGAGTGTTGGCACTACACACGATGACATTGAACTGTCTTCAAGCATTCGCCAAACCTAAGCCCTGCCATTGGTATGCCACATGGTATGACGAGACACATCACGCCAAATGATTCGTTTCCACTCATCCACGGTTCAGCGCGTACACGCTTTACACCACCTCAAACGCCGCTTAGTGTTGACTACATACACTACTGGCCATTAAAATTGATACACCACGAAGATGACGTGCTACAGACGCGAAATTTAACCGATAGGAAGAAGATGCTGTGATATGCAAATGCTTAGCATTTCAGAGCATTCACACAAGGTTGGCGCCGGTGGCGGCACCTACAACGTGCTGACATGAGAAAAGTTTCCAACCGATTTCTCATACACAAACAGCAGTTGACCGGTGTTGCCTGGTGAAGCGTTGTTGTGATGCCTCTTGTAAGGAGGAGAAATGCGTACCATCACGTTTCCGACTTTGATAAAAGTCGGATTGTACCCTATCGCGATTGCGGTTTATCGTATCGCCACATTGCTGCTCGCGTTGGCCGAGATCGAGTGACTGTTAGCAGAATATGGAATCGTTGGGTTCAGGAGGGTAATACGGAACGCCGTACTGGATACCAACGGCCTCGTATCACTAGCATGACAAGCATCTTATCCGCATGGCTGTAACGGATCGTGCAGCCACGTCTCGATCCCTGAGTCAACAGATGGGGATGTTTGCAAGACAACAACCGTCTGCACGAACAGTTCGACGACGCTTGCAGCAGCATGGACTATCAGCTCGGAGACCAAGGCTGCGGTTACCCTTGACGCTGCATCACAGACAGGAGCGCCTGCGATGGTGTACTCAACGAAGAACCTGCGTGCACGAATGGCAAAACGTTAATTTTTAGGATGAATCCAGTTTCTGCATCATGATGGTCGCATCAGTGTTTGGCGACATCGCGGTGAACGCACATTGGAAGCGTGTATTCGTCATCGCCATACTGGCGTATCACCCGGCGTGATGTTATGTTGTGCCATTGGTTACACGTCTGTGTCACCTCTTGTGGCATTGACGGTACTTTGGACAGTGGACGTTACATTTCAGATGTGTTACGACCCGTAGCTCTACCCTTCATTCGATCCCTGCGAAACTCTACTTTTCAGCAGGATAATGCACAACCGCATGTTGAAGGTCCTGTACGGGCCTTTCTAGATACAGAAAATGTTCGACTGCTGCCCTGGCCAGCACATTCTCCAGATCTCTCACCAATTGAAAACGTCTGGTCAATGGTGGCCGAGCAACTGGCTCGTCACAATACGCCATAACTACTCTTGATGAACTGTGGTATCATGTGGAAGCTGCATGGGCAGCTGTACCTGTACACGCCACCCAAGCTCTGTTTGACTCAATGCCCAGGCGTATCAAGGCGGTTATTACGGCCAGAGGTGGTTGTTCTGGATCTATGCACCCAAATTGCGTGACAATGTAATCATATGTCAGTTCTAGTATATTTGTCCAATGAATACCCGTTTATCATCTGCATTTCTTCTTGGTGTAGCAATTTTAATGGCCAATAGTGTATATGTGTGGCTTTTGAGGAGCTGCTCGCTCATTGTACTCCATTGCTTTTAATACCCCACGCAAGGTCTTTATGCTAGCTGGACTGGTGATTGTATTTCGGAGCTGAGGAGCGATTCTTTTCGTTGTTTTCGTGCGTTTTTTTGTATCTACCCTCTGCAATGTTCGACGGTCCCTATGCGCTAGATCATGAGGTCTGCCTGGGCTAAGTTTCGCTGCGGTTATTCTTTCGCGTTTTCACTTCATAATCAAATCACGAACAACTGTCTTCGGCAGCTTCAGAAGCTTTGAAATAACCTTGATGGACTTGTTACTCAGCTGATATACAATGACAGGTCGACGCTCAAAATCACTGCCCTCTCCCGTCCGACCCATTCTGCTTCTCTATAGTTCTCCTCGCTTCCTTGTATACTGGTCGGTCCGCCTCTCGTGACGTCTAATGGCCAATTAGACATTACACAAGGGTGTCCGGAAACGTTTGATAGCAGAGTGTGGATTGCCTCGTAAAACACGTGGAAGTTCTGCAACTGGCGAGACCAAACGTAAACATATTGTCATGAGGAAGAGAGACAAAAGAGTTACTGTTGCTTTACGTGTATTTACAGTGACAGCACGGAGATGGCGTTCCTGATGGAGGCCATAAAGACTTAAATTCATGCATGTATTTTCGTTAGGAAACTGAGCCAAAGAGATAATTTCACATTAAATTTCGTAAAGAGCTTTCAGCATCGTAAGGCAGGCACAGAGACATGAGTATATTTACACGATCAATGATTTTTATTAATAGATAAAACCAGTGTTGCAGCGTTTCTGTGTCCAGTTAGAAAAGCGATGTCTTGTAGAGGAATTCAGACATGCACAAACTTCGCGAAAGTTGGCGACGCAAAATTTATTGTAATCTTCGTGGTAGGCACATTTGTTTGTTGTGTTCTGTTTATCGACCGTGGCTATTGCTCTATAACGAGCGAGACGAAGTTATGCCGAGAGCTATAATTGCTGCATAAAGAAAGATGTGCACTGTGACGCATTGCTAGAAACAATACGACCGTTTGTGTGACCCAGGCAGCGTCATACAAAAGACAACGTAAATCATGTATACTGCTGGCGTTAAGAGTTACCAGGCGGGCACGATGTTCGTTTTATGGCGTCAACGAGGAACTCGAACCGTTCTCTGTGAATAGGGTGTCTATGACTGAATTTCACAGGCAGCTGTTTAGGCAGCGAGAATCTGGACCATTACTGAAAACTTCGCCCTTGATTCGAATCTCTTCAGTTTATCTAAACCCATGGTAAAACTTTTCTTCAGTTTCTTCACAGACCAAGGTATTTCAATAGGCATGTTGCACTTACTTTTATCTTACCTGTCACTAAACACATACAACAAAGCTTCATTTCAAATTATTTGTTTAGTTAACCAGATCGTAATAGGACCTTCAAGGTTTCTTTTATGTCAGTGGTAGTCATTACATAGATCGCATCTATATAATTCCTTGCGGAATACCCCTACCAAAAAGAAGTTTTTGTACTATACTTTTCGACAAAGCTAAGATGGAATGGACAATGTTAGTGTACTAGGACCATAATTTCGAAGGGACATAGTGTCGGGCAATACACCAA
This sequence comes from Schistocerca americana, assembly GCF_021461395.2. Classification (NCBI taxonomy): domain Eukaryota; kingdom Metazoa; phylum Arthropoda; class Insecta; order Orthoptera; family Acrididae; genus Schistocerca; species Schistocerca americana. Next base: position 426,043,041 of record NC_060122.1, read on the forward strand.
CTGGTTTCACGCCATCCTCGGCCTTTCAACTATGACCTCAAGACAAAAGAAACTGTTGTTATTAATAGACAAAGATCTCGCTGAAGCGCACCATGCACATGTTTTAGTAGTAAAATCACTCAATATCGAGTAAACCGTACAATATCCTAAAAATCACAGGTTGTATTTTTCTTAGACGATTATTAGCTCTATCGATTATCTGTTACTAAGTGTGTTTTCATCTCTCTAAAAAGCAACTTAAATTTCAATAATAGTTTTCTTACGTATAATACGTACACTTTTGCGTTTATAATTATCTTTTAAGTTATAAATTATACCTTATTTTCTTGTAGTGTGTGCATACAAATGTCTGCTTTTAGTTTTCCATCAAATCACATAGTTTTACACAATTTGTGGGTGACAATCTAAATCGAACTCAGGAGATAATTTAACACTACATCTTATGAAACGGGCTTTGCCTCAACCAACAATTAAAAACAAAAAGACTACATCGTATGACTACACAACTGATAACCAGGCCCTGATGTTATACTAGGGTTATTCGGAAAGTAAGGAACGATCGGTCGCGAAATGGAAACCACAGTGAAAATCCGATGAAGTTTCTCACAGGTGTGTTGGGAAGTGTCTCTAGTATGCCCGTCGATCGCGTTACGTCGTTCTTTTTAGTTCTGAGCACACAGGGAACACATAAAGATACCTAGAACAATACTGTCTCCCGCCAAGTACGAGGGCCCAGTGAGAAATTTCGCCTAAAGCTATGCAGCCAACATTACATAACTGTCGTGCGCTTTCTTCTTCAAGACAATTCTCAGTCGCAATCTGCAGGGGCAATGAAGATGCTCCTGCATCGTTTTCAATTGGAAATGTTTGATTACCCACAATACAGCCCGTAACTGTCTCCCACTGATTTTCATCTCTGCTCACAAGAACCGCTGGCGATGAAGGCAACATTTTGGCCATTCTGGCACAGACAACGAGCTGTAGGCCAGCGTAGAGAATTGGCGGAAAGCACTGGTGGTTGCCTTCTATAACGAGGGTATTGGAAAGTTGGTACAACGCTATGACAAACGTCTAAGTCGGATCGGCGACTGCGGAGATAAGTAGCTGGAAGTTGTAGCTAATTGTTTTGATTTTCACTGTGGTTTCCATTTCGCGACCTATCGTTCCTTACTTTCCGAATAGCCCTCGTATGTGTCGAAACAATAACACCATCAGCTGTTAGAGTAAGTTTTATTTAATCGGAATCAAAACGTTTCGGTGATACAATCCACAATCTTCAAGCCCCTCTGCACCAAAGAGTGCCACACTTTCAACGGGCATCATCACGTTATCTCATAAAAGAGGAGCCGCACGGGGTAGCCGCGTGGTCTCAGGGGTACTGCCACGGTTCGCGCGGTTAACCCCCGTCGGAGGTTCGAGTCCTCCCTCGGGCACGGGTGTGCGTGTTGTCCTTAGTGTAAGTTAGTTTAAGTTAGATTAAGTAGTGTGTAAGCTTAGGGACCGATGACCTCAGCAGTTTGGTACCATAAGATCTTACCACAAATTTCCTTTTCCATAAAAGAGGCATAAACCACCGGCGTCCGTGGAATTACGGTTTATGGTGTGTCTGGTTACAGCTGCAACCAGAATGGACTGCGTAGATGTGCTGCACTCCGATGCACCATAAACGGTAATTCCGCAGACGCCGGTGGGTTTTGCTCTCTTTATGAGATACTCAGGTAATACTCATTGAAAGGATGATCACCTTACATTGGAGAGGGGCCTGAAGACGTTGGATTGTATTACCGAAACCACTTCCAATTAAGTAAAACTGAAGGTGTTACTATTTCTACACATAAATCTGAACAGCTACTATTCTATTATCTATTAAAATAATGGATGTATGGAGACACAGATGATAATTACGAGCATTAAGTATATAGCAGCATTTGTTGAGCGTTTTTTCAGGTGGGCCGACCATATAAATAGTGCTGTGGGGAGACAGGTGAGGGACTGAGATTTATCAGAAGTGTCGAAAGTACACTTTAAGACAAAAAACGACGACCCGCGAAGGAATTAGCCTTAGGAGACGGAAACTGGCAGATGTGATGTACATCTACAGACAAACAAATGATTATAATTTCAGATAAACTGGATGACTTATTCAAAAGAACTCTGCCCCTTATGCAAGAAGTTATCCGTCTTGACACTGACTGATAGAATTGTTAGACGTCCCCCTGAGATATAGCGTGCCAAATTCCATCCAATTGGCTCGTTAGATAGTCGTAATCCGGAGATGATTGGAAGACCCGGCAGATAATGCTCCAAGCGATCTAAATTGGAGAAAGATCCGACGACCTAGCTCTCCAAGCTAGGGTGTGGCAAGTACGAAGACAAGCATTAGAAACTCTCAACGTGTGCGGGCAAACATTATCTTGCTAAATGGTTCAAATAGCTCTGAGCACTATGGGACTTAACATCTGAGCTCATCATTCTCTAGAATTTAGAACTACTTAAACCTAACTAACCTAAGGACATCACAAACATCCATGCCCGAGGCAGGATTCGAACCTGCGACCGTAGCGGTCGCGCGGTTCCAGACTGAAGCGCCCAGAACCGCTCGGCCACCGCACTCGGCTGCTGAATTGTAAACACATGATGGTTTGCCATGAAGGGCAACAAAACGGAGTGTGGAATATCGTCTCACTTCGAATTTAACCCCAATGACCAGAGAATATGTGTCTGGAGACGATCTGGACAGCAATGGCATGCAAACCTGACTGTCGCCCGCCAAACGGCCCGACAACCAGGAGTGGTGGCCTGGGGTGCCATTTTTGTTATACAAGAACCTCTTTGGTTGTCATCCACGGCAACCTTACAGCACTGTGGTACGTCAACGATATTACTACTGCTTGTCTTCGTACCTGTCAAACCCCCCTACCTTGGCCAGGTAGATCGCCGGATCTCTCTCCAATTGAGAAGGTTAATTCGAACTTCCGAATCATGTTCTCCAATCGTGGAGCGGAACGAGGAACTATCCATGTTCATTTAATGCGTCGATACTCGCGCAGAGCAGCACCACTATTGCTGCTGTCTTGATAAACAGCTTCATGAGTAAAGCTCTGCTTATCCTCTCCAGACCTATGTTGAATGCCTGCAAATATAATGCACACTGATGTTTGTGTTTCAGGTCTACGTAGCCGTACCAGTACCAGCGCCTAACGACAATTCATGACACTAACACTATGAACAACGCAAACCCTACAGCGCACACACTGAATATCATTCCTATATTCCTATAAAGTTGGGGACCCGTGAGGAAGGCATTTTTTGTCGTCCGCCTCGGTATCTCCGCGGCCATCGCTGTGGATTGCTAACCGAAGGGACCCGGGTGCGATTCCCGTCCGCGTCGGAGATTTTGTCCTCTCGGGGACTGTGTGCTGTGTTCTTACCTTCGCATCGTCATAACTGAGACATTACACTATTGAGATGCCTGTATGGGCACTTCCTGAAAGACAATATAAAAAGATGTTTCCCACCTATGCTGGTTCACGTAGCGAAAGTTTAAATATAATCATCCTGTACATGAAGTGAAAGTAAGCATTAATGAGCAAATTATAAAATTCGTTTTACAGGACAGCCAAAAGTCGCATTCAGTATGTTTTACTGACAGGTTTCAGTCTTTTAATTTTACAAGCGCTGCATCAGAATCTCTGGAAAAAGTGATAGACCTATGAATATTTGATGCACATATTGTGATACCTGTATTATTGTCTGAAGCCTGCTTTAAGCAGTACAGCCATAAATCCCTCCACATAAATCCTTCAACATGGCAGACGTAAAATTGTTATCAACCAGTGGTCCAAGTACTAGCGCTGCATCATTCAGAGTCCGACGTGGAATAATTAATATACAATAAATCCTCCACCCAGGCCAAGCACTGTTTAATGTACTGGGCAATTATTTACATACCTTGTCCCTTTTAAAATAAAATTAATAAAGCTGATCTAATGTTTATCACTTGTGATCGAAAGGGCTGCAGTGGGAGCGACAGTGACGGTATTCAGTCAGCTTTTACTTAAGATGTGATTTGAACAAGCTCCCGCTGTAGCTGGCTCTGCTCGTATCACTATTCTTCTTCTTCTTCTCCTTGTGATGAAACGAGATGCAGAAGTCGCTGTAGGGAAGTGATAAACTGGGTGGTAGTTGACCATGTTAAAAAGTAGCACAATGTGATGAAATATGTCGCAGTGTGCACCAAGAATACTTTAGACAGCAGGTTGTAAGGAAAAGAATACAGATATGCATACGGTACCACGCTGATAGTGCGTAATCGTCACTTCACCGAACTTTCGCTTCCCAGCGCACTTAAGCTGCTGAAACACGTAACAAACTGTAAGTAGGTTGTTTAGGTTGTTAGGAAATCACTGACTGTGCTGTGTGAAGGCTGTGGTTGGTTTGCATTGTTGGAGTATATGCTATTGTAGTGTTGGGCAGTTGTCTGTTAACAGCGCGTAGCGTTGCGCAGTTGGAGGTGAGCCGCCAGCACTGCTGGATGTGGGGTGAGAAATGGCCGAGTTTTGAGAGCGGATGAACTGGACGTGTGTCCATCAGAGACAGTAAATTTGTAAGACTGGATGCCATGAACTGCTATATATATTATGACTTTTTAACACTATTAAGGTAAATACATTGTTTGTTCTCTATCAAAATCTTTCATTTGCTAACTATGCCTATTAGTAGTTAGTGCCTTCAGTAGTTTGAATCTTTTATTTAGCTGACAGTGTTGCGCTCGCTGTATTGCAGTAGTTCGAGTAACCAAGATTTTTGTGAGGTATGTGATTTGTGAAAGGTATAGGTTAATAATGTTAGTCAGGGACATTATTTTGTAGGGATTATTGAAAGTCAGATTGCGTTGCGCTAAAAACATTGTGTGTCAGTTTAGTGTTCATCAGAATAGGTAAAGAGCGAAATGTCTGAGTACGTTCAGTTGTGCTCAGCTGTTTGAAAATTAAATAATGTAAGAGGTTTATCAGCACAGTAATTCATTAATTTTTCCATGGGGACGTTTCAAAACTTGTACAGACAATTAGTGATATTTAAGGTACATATTTAATAAATAGTAAGTCGTTTTAGCTAAAGAATAAGTTCATTATTCATAATTAACTTAAAGCCATAAATAAGGCGTTCCTCTGTGTACCGAGACAGAAGTACTTTCATATAAAAGAGGAACCAAATTAACCCAATACATCTCGATCAAGGCTATATAAATACCTCTACACAGAACTTAATTAAACGACAAAAATTAGTTTATTATACACTGTAACCTACAACAAGAAATAAAAACTTTCGCAATTACAGTTTATGAATGCTTTACTAAAGTTTCTTCGTCCTCTAAAAACTGCTGTACGAAATGTTCCTGTGAGTGATATTCACAAGAAGGTTAACGCTAATCGCGCCGCCGACAGAGTTTGGGAGGTATACTGATCACTTTCCATTTACCTTGGTGTGGCGCCAGCGGCCTGACCTGGCGCTGCTCCACGTTCTTATAAGATCCGGCTGCAGGACTGAATTAATTCCTGTTTACCGCCTGCAGCTCCTTCGGCAAATAAATACAGTAGCTTTCTTCTAGGGAAAGAAACGGTTTGATTGTTATTCCCCTCGGGGCACTTGACACATTGGCTCATTGTTGTTTTGACATTTCGATTTATAATGACGTCTGTTTACTCATCAGGTATAAATTATCCCTAAGTTAAATTCTTCATCTGTGATGCCTCAGCACACTAATGTCTCTGTTTTATATAAATGCTTTCTTAAGATTCACGTACTGACTTCGTGGTTACTTAACCGCATTTCTCCGAAACTATACGGATTTATTAATTAGATAATATTTAGGCTCCATACAAATATTTTTGCTTAACGAAATGCTCAGTATTTGCATAGACGGTATCTGAATTAAGAAACTATTTCCAGTTCGTAAACACCGACTAAGAACTTTCATAACAAACACTGTGCTAAGCAAGTGGGTTCTTTTCGAGAGGGCAAGGATCCCCCACCCCAGGACTTTCTGGTTTTGTGATCAGTTTGATTTTAGGAAAGGTACGCGCACCAGTTCTTACATTGTGGTTCATAGTGGAAACAAGACTAAACAAAAATCAAGACACGTTCATAGGATTTGTCGACCTGGAAAATGCATTCGAAAAGTATAATAGTGCAAGATGTTCCAAAGCCTGAGAAAAATAGGGGTAAGCTGTAGGGAAAGACGGGTAACATACAGGGTGATTCAAAAAGAATACCACAACTTTAGGAATTTAAAACTCTGCAACGACAAAAGGCAGAGCTAAGCACTATCTGTCGGCGAATTAAGGGAGCTATAAAGTTTCATTTAGTTGTACATTTGTTCGCCATTTCAGCCAATAAAGTTTTTGGTCCCTTTTTCTTCGAAGGTGCTACTGTAACTGGACTACAGTATCTGGAGATGTTAGAGAATTGGCTGTTCCCTCAGCTCGAACAGGAAGCACAACAATTCATATTTCATCAGGATGGAGCGCCACCACATTGGCACTTATCTGTCCGTAACTACCTGAACGTCAACTACCCGAGGCGATGGATCGGCCGCCAGGCAGCCCGTGACAGAGCACGTCATCACTGGCCTCCAAGAAGCCCTGATCTTACCCCCTGCGATTTTTTCTTATGGGGGTATGTTAAGGATATGGTGTTTCGGCCACCTCTACCAGCCACCATTGATGATTTGAAACGAGAAATAACAGCAGCTATCCAAACTGTTACGCCTGATATGCTACAGAGAGTGTGGAACGAGTTGGAATATCGGGTTGATATTGCTCGTGTGTCTGGAGGGGGCCATATTGAACATCACTGAACTTGTTTTTGAGTGAAAAAAAACCTTTTTAAATACTCTTTGTAATGATGTATAACAGAAGGTTATATTATGTTTCTTTCATGAAATACACATTTTTAAAGTTGTGGTATTCTTTTTGAATCACCCTGTATAATATGTATAAGAGCCAAGAGCGAGAAATAAGAGTGGAAGAGCAAGAACGAAGTGCTCGGATTAAAGAGGGTTTAAGACAGGGATTTAGTCTCTCGCTCCTACTGTTCAATCTATACATCGAAAAAGCGATGATGGAAATAAAATTTGGGTTCAAGAGCGCGATTACATGATGACATTGCTATTCTCAGTGAAAGAGAAGAAGAATTACAAGATGTGTTGAATGAGATGAACAGTGTAATGAGTACAGAGTATGGACTGAGAGTAAATCGACGAAAGGCGAAATTAGTGAGAAGTAGCAGAAACAGCGAGAAACTTAACATCAGAGATGGTGATCACGAGGTAGATGAAGTTAAGGAATTCTGCAGCAAAACAACCCGTGACGGACGGAAAAATGAGAGCGTAAAAAGCAGACTAGCATTGCCAAAAAGGGCATTCCTGGCCAAGAGAAGTATGCTAATATCAAAAATAGAACTTGATTTGAGAAGGAAGTTACTGAGAATGTACCTTTAGTAGCGAAACGTGGGCTGTGGGATGACGGGAACAGAAGAGAATAGAGCATTGGGATGTGGTAATACAGAAAAATGTTGAAAATTAGGTGGACTGATAAAGCAAGCAATGAAGAGGCTCTCCACAGTATCGACGAGGAAAGAACTGGAAAACACTACAAGAAGAAGGGACAGAAAGATAGCACATCTGTTAAGACATCAGGGAATAATTTCCATTCTGGTAGAGGGGCACAAAAACTGGAATACATCCAGCAAATAATTGAGGACGTAGGTTGCAAGTGCTACTCTGAGATAGAAAAGTTGGCAAAGGAAAGGGGTTCTTGGCGTGCTGCATCAAACCAGTCAGAAGACTGATAACCCAAGAAAGAAAAAGGTTTCCCTATGTCAGAATATGCAAATACCTTAATGGTTCTGCAATCGGCCGCTTCATTCTGCCGTCACCATTCCACCTGAAATGTTGCAGGCCTTCAGGGATTCAACATCGATGAGGTGTGAAACGCATAAACTTAGTTTCTTCCGCAAGTCGCCCTCGCAGCTTTTCCATCACATATTGAACCGTTTTGTACAACAATTCACAGATGAAAATGAACATAGCGGCTACACACGTCTATAACCATTTAATACTCGTACATAGTGAGCGATACATAGGTAAGAACTACAGAGAATGTAAAAGAAGGTCAAAATTTCGATAGTTGCGCCAGTGCCGTGAATCCGAAGCCGCTGCATGCGCAGTGAGGCGTAAGTGAAAAGTTCCGTGTAATAACAATAATAAAAAAAAAGTCTCCCGTAGAGATCGCATTGATTGTTAGAATTTGGCAATCGTCGTCCTTTCAGCACAATGCAGATAAGATTTTGTCAGAGATAGAAGCAGGCACCTCCATATCCCAACAACATTCTCATATGTCATCGGCATTCTGAAGAAACTGTTGCTGTTGCAAAGGATGAGGTACAGATCCACCACGTGTAACGGGACAAAACGTTGGAATATTTCACGTTTCATTTGAACGTAGTGCACGGAAAACGACGTGCAAGGTCATTATGGAGCTACAAATGCCACAAACTGTGTCTGGCGTGATCTCAAAACAAAAATGAAAATTAAATCGTACGTAATTCAAATTTTACAGAAAAGAAAACAGGAAGACTATGTAAATCGTACGAATTATGCTATAGCAATGTTGGAAGCCATAGAGGTGGGATAACTTTCCTAAAGTGACAATGTTGATCCACTTGCTATGGCGACTCCACATATGCTTCAGAATAAGTAGCGTGTAATGAACTGTCGCTTACATGTTGTTCCTGTAACCAATCGGAGCACCTACACAGTACTTTAAAAAAATCTTATAAATGTATAGTTATGAATTACAAAGTTATGGCCGTTTGTAATCGCTGTACTTATTTTCAACTGCGCTGTATTTGAAGAAACAATTCCATTTAATTTTTGGTTTCAAGAACATTAATGTCAAGTGTAAGAAAATATTTGTCGTGATCATCACTAGTAAGGGATGCGAATCGCCTATTTCGGAGTACTAGCCGTAAACTTACAAAATCGTGGGGAGTGCTGAAGACACATTCATTTTACATAGCTGGATTGTATAAAAAGTATATAACACAGTGGAACGAAGACTGAAACAAGCACTGGTCAAAAGTGTCGTTCAACACGCAATCCAAAAGCAAAGAAAATAAACGGATAAGATACTGAAAAAAGAAACAATATGTAAGTTTATTCATAAAAATTATCACACAGAAAACCAAAGAAAACAGAGCTGAGCTGTGCAGCACAGCTGACCACTACTGTATTAGTTAACAATAATGCATTAATGAAAATGAGAAAATTTAAACAAAAGGTGCATAAAGTGAAAAGAATCCAAAAGCCCAGTAATAAAAGAATTTGTTCTGTTAATTTTGTTGTTGTTCTTCTGGTTTCCAGTCCAAAGATTGGTTTGACGCAGCTCTCCACACTACTTTAATCTGTGCAAGCCTCTTCATCTCCGAATAGCTGCTACAATCTACATCCATTTGAGCCAGCTTACTGTAGTCATCTCTTGGTCTCTCTGCAATCTTTACCTCCCATTCTATTCAGTACCTCGTCATTACTTACGCGATGTACCAATCTAATCTTCAAAATCATCTGTAGCAGCACAAAGTTTCTGTTCTTTTCTTTTGTTTTAGCTGCTTGTCGTCTAACTTTCACTTCCATACCGGGCTACACTCCAGGCAAACACCTTCAGAAAAGACTTCCTTATATTTAAACTTATAGTCGACATTAACAAATGTATTTTCTTCAGAAATGCTTTTCTTACCATTGTCAGTCTATATTTACATCCTCTCTACTTCGGCCATCATCAGCTGTTGCACTGCCCGGTTAGCAAATCTGTTCTACTACTTCCAGTGTCTCATTTCCTAATCTAATTCACTCAGCATCGACTGATTTAATTCGACTACATTCCATTACCCTAGTTTTGCTTTTGATAATGTTCATCTTATATCCTTCTTTCAAGACACTTTTCACTAGCTTCAACATTGCTGCCTCTGACATAATTCGTTCTACATCTTTCAAATCTTAAAATACGTGCAATTCTCAGCGTGAACATTACTAAACTAAAATTATAAATAAATAATTTCTGAAACCAAAAAGAAAATTGTTTTTTCATATCTCACTCAATCCAAAATAAATTAGCATCTCAAATGTTTTATAAAATACACGATTATTACTACAGCATAACAGTTTCCAGCTTTCTGTGTTACAGACCATCTTTGCAAAATCAATTTTCTACGTAAAATTCATGTATAACTATCATTTCTAGTTAGTCAAAATCTAAGTCAACTGCATAAGTGTATCTGTGGTGTTGGTACATATAACACGAAAAAAGGTATGAACGCAAACGAAAAAACCCGCTCATTAGTGAATATCACTCGGAAGGTAGCTTTTCGAGATGGACATATAGGCAGTCGTGGGACATCAGACCTACAAACACGATGTTCGTAATTCCCGTGCAATTTCTCTAAAAAAATTAAATAAGACACTGATCTCTTTAGCTGCCCTGCTTTGCTAACATCACTGCACATTCGGATCACATTTAAAACTCTTAGTGGTACAGCTGAGAGTGTTTAGGAGGGTGTCATGTCTGTTGCATCCGGAGGCATCCGAGATGGTTTGAATGTTCATAGCGCAGTTAGATGGTTTGAATGTTCATAGCGCAGTTTCTTTAATCAATGAGGCGCCGAAGAAAATTTGGTTCTCTTACAGCTTGTTTCATTAGCAATATGTTGTAGCCACAATCCTAACCCCGTATATCGCCTATGTGGCTGATTCTTCGGTATCCAAAACTGATGCCTCGGAATGTGTTAGCTGTCAGCGGCTCTCAGTAGCTCTATCCCTTCGGAATAGTACCGATTTCCGAAGTTCATTTTGCATTTCTCGAATAAAATTTTAAACACGTTTCTTCGACTTTCTCCTTTTATTTTTCCTGCTTGTCTTTCGATTTGGAAGCTTTCCACGCAAAACAACTGGTTAACAGTTTTCTCATGCTAAATCTCCTATTATATTCTCTGATTCTTGTCGATCTCTCTCATACTCCGTTGCCAAAAATTTAACATTAAAGGCATGAGAGGGAACTTAATTCCTTTCTAATACATTAAAAGTATTGCATCCTTCAGATTATTTTGGAAAATAATTTCTCTATTTCCCGACGTTCTTGGTCACTGAGATCTTTTCATGTGCTTGCTACCGTAATATAAATAGCTCAGAAAGATCTTCTAGCCACTTCTTTCTTCCTCCCGTACCTTCTTCACATATTCTATCTCAGTCCATTTTTCTCTCGTTCTTTCCTGGTTGGCCTACTCCTGTGCATTACTAGGTAATATCGCTTTCTTTTTCTCCACTCCTTTCTTTCGTAACCATATTCAAGTGAGCTAGGAACTTTTTTGTTTGTACCATTTTATCAGCAGACCGCAGCTCGTGGTCTAGTGGTTGCCGGCACGGTAGCCCAGCGTGTTCAGTCAGAGGGTTAGCTTCCATGTGTAAGAAAGAAAAAAAGGGTGAATGGATCAAAGATGAACTTGAACGAGTGTCTTCGGACGTCAACCCCGAATAAATGCAACGAACAAAATGAGATTAAAAGCAGTGGCTAGCGTTGCTGCATCTGGATCACGGTGTCCCGGGTTCGATTCCAGCTCTTTCGGGGGTTTTCTCCACCCGGGGACTGGGTGTTTGTGTTGCCCTCCTCATTTCATCATCATTCGGGAAAATGGCGAGACTGGACAGTGAAAAGATTGGGAATTTGTACTGGCGCTGATAACCAAGCCGTTGAGCGCCCCACAAACCAAGCTCATCATTATCATTTTTTCAGCACCACCTTTGGTCAGTTTTCTTCCTTCCTGTACCTCTGTTCCCTTTCTTCTCTTTCTCTGTTTTTTCTTCTTTCTTCGTCTCGCTCGACCTCTTGTGCAACCCCGTATCTATTTCATAACTTCTTCCTTTCAATTTCAATGTAATTCCGACATGGCAGATCCTCGGCACAAATTGCAGCAGCTCAAGAGAAATCGTTGGCCCGAGCACAAAACTGAGCACTCGCACCTACAGATACCTCAGAAATGGGTTGCGCGAAGCCGTAGAATTGACGGTGCAAGGTTGTCTACGTTATAAGCACTACGGGCGACGCACAGTGTTAGTGAAGACAAAATTGTGTATTTTGGACCTGATGCTGTCACAGTTGGCACGTGAAACATTCCTCCTGTGTCGTTTATACACGCCTACCTGATGGACCCATCGATAAACTGCACCCAAACGACCAACGTAAACGTTCATCGTCCACAGTTCAAAAGCTGATACATCACTCTTCAAGTCTGCATAGAAATAAATAACCTTTATTGGCTTCAATTAAATGTCGCCAAGGCCGTCTCTTTTATTCAGTTCCACCACCACTTACCGAAATTGTTGAACAACTCGGTGCGCAATTTTTTCCAACTAATCTCATGAGCTCGCGATAAGTTGCAACACACGGCAATAAAAGCGCAAATGAGCTATCGGTAATAAGCCTTGCGCACGCAAGATAAGGGCCTCGCAAATTCTTTTAAACTTGTCGCACCAGCGGAATAAGGGTATCAGTCAGTAAGAATCGCTCATTTCCGAGTTGATATACGCATCACACTTAAAACAGCACATCCAACCAACATGGTTCATGACATTCCTCTGCAGGATGCTATTTCCTGCCAGGTGATGCCATCACAAGAAAGTCACTAACGCTGAAGCCAGCACAGCAAGCTCCGACGGTAAGATGGATACGACATTTCCAGGCTAGACAAATCCCTATAGATATGGAAAACTGTCCCTGTTGTCTACAATAGCCAAGAGGATAAGCCCAGAGCTGACGTTACAACTCCTATACTGACAAGTCAAGACTTCATTTTTTTTTTTTTTTTTTTTTTGCTACCGCACTTCTTTAACTCTCATTATATCTAATATCAACCTATGTATTTTTATTTTTAGTTTTCTTGTCTACCGACATGACTATTTTACTCACAGAATATTTTTCTTATAAGAATGTCATTAATCATTAAGACTTACAGTTGTGCGGCATATCCTCAGGAAACTTACCGACTGTAATTTATCCTTGCTTTCAGATGTGCTTGCCGTGCCAGCATAGAAGGGTCATTTTAGCTAGTGTTATAAGGTTAGTCACTTAAGACTCACACCTAGTGAAAGGGCTGCTGCACCTCTTCAGGAACCATACTTTACCCTAGCCTCTGCACGGTATCCATTCGATATGATTCTACCTAGGATTAGGGATTAGGTTATCTCCATCCCTGAAGCACACCAACCATATCACCACTTCCGAGTGAAACGTTTCGTGCGTCGTCGAAGCTTCTGTGGAGTTGCGCGGAGGTCCGCAGGCGGCCATGGGCAGAAACCATACACATTTAAGGCGGCAGTCCTCTTCGAAAATTTCAGAAAATAGATTTCTGGATTTAAAATGCTCTCTAGGGTGTCTGATTTATTGTAGTATTCATCCCAAGTTTGCCAGAAACTCCGCTGTCGACTTACAAGACGATTTATGAAAAAATCGAAAACCTTTCACAACGTGGGAGAAAAGTCGATACCGCGGCCGCATGTAATTTCAACGACGACCGAACATGCATTGCGGAAATTATGAATGTGCTCGCACTTGAGATCGGACCAGCCTGTTACAAGTTCTGCTCAAAAGCGGACGAAAAGCGTATCGAGCGAGCCGAGCAGCGGATTACAGAAGCTGCCAGACAGACCCCCAGGCCACTAAGAAGATGGGAAACACAACTGGAGAACGGTACATACGACCTTGATTGGAATTTAATGCTACATGGAATTATCTGTCAGCGTACTTAGCCATCCTCCGATATCTTCAAAATTCTATTTTCGATGTTTTGGGCGAAAAACATGACATTTGTTTCAACACGTCATCATTTTGTTATAACCTAATATTTTTCATTTATCCTGTATATGTTGGTAGAATACTCATTAAAAATGACTGATACAAAGTTAATTTGGTACAGGTCCAGTAGTAGGGCTTCGGGAATTCCCTTCGACGACCAATGTTCTGGCTGCAAGAGTTCCTTCCAACTGATGCAGCGGCTACAGGGAGCGCCCGATGTCACAAAAATGATTTCTTAAAGACAAAGGTGTAAGGAATAGAACTATATCATGAGACATAGGATAATTTTTTGTTTTACCTGGAAAAAAGTCACGAAATTCACTCACTTTTCGTGCACTCAAAGAGGGATATACTCCTTTAATCCATCCTCACACGGCACGCGTTGGGTAACATTGACGCCGAGCTCTACGAGTTTTGTGACGTCACTTCATGCTATTTCACGTTGAGACGCCATTTCGTCATGTGAAACTCAAAATAAGTTATACGATATTTCGGTAAACTGCATTGCAGCATGTAACGAATGCGAACCAAGAGCGCGCTCTACAGAACGTGGAAGACACCATGTTAGATTTCGTTGTTCTCAGTTGCAGCCCACATTTTTAGAATTTAATATTATAATTTACACCCTATGAAGAGATATGCTGTCTTTAAGCACCAGCACACTGAGCATCTTCCGAAAACACGTCGTTACTGCTACCATTTATGGTAATAAAATGCAGGGAAACGTCATGTTGATGGTCAAGGAATATTCATTTGTAGTTATTTTCGTATTATAATGTCACGAAAGTACGTCTTTCTAAGGCAACGGCACATTGAAGATGTATCAAAACCACGTCGTTCTTGCTAGTATTTGTTATAATTAAATGTCAGTTAACAGCATATCGGCGGTTAAAGGCTTTATAGGATCCTAAAATAAAAGGACATTGTTAAATATATGTGCGCTCTCTATCAGCAGTTAGTTTGTCCGATTTTGTGAAGTTTTATAAGCTGACGCCTTTACTGATTTGTCTTATAACAAGGGCATGGATGTTGAAGTTTTTATTTGTGTATTATCGGAAAAATCTGGTGTTGTCGAGGTATTTATTTACAGCTGTATGTCCACACCCGTACCAGAGTCTGGCCGTATGCTGAATGTTTACATCATATCTCCTGAACTGTGTCGTATAATGATATAATTTTGTTGGTACATTGAGCGGCATATGTTGATATTGTCTGCAAAATGTGTTGCGAATGGAGTTAGTGGCATTAAATTTAAATGTCGTGCATGATGCGACAGCTCTTTACGCATCTCACTCTTTCTGACATCATATCTCTTGGACTATGTGTCGTACAACAATATAATTTTGCACTTATATTCAGTAGTACATGAATACCCTGTCTATAAAATGTGCTGTGAATACAATTAGTAGTAAGGAAGTAATAAATTATAATGGCGTTTCCTCATGCAGTACTTTTACTGCATGAACAGCGGAAAAGTGGTAAGGATCAACAGTTTTCCTTTCATCAATTTGCTGGGGTTGTCACCGAGAAAAAATTTCGTAAGGGTTTGAAATTAAACGTAAAGTTTTTTGCAAGTTGCAAAGTGCTCTCGTTATCAAATACTGAATGAACAAAGTTGCTGGCTACGTTTTTTTTTTACTCTCCCCTCCACCCCTTCCTTAGATAGGTGCAGCGATTGAGAGATTGTCGCCTGACGGTAAGGTATATGTGTACCAAGTTTGGTTGAAATCAGTCAAGCAGTTTCGCAGGAGATGTGATGTGGAACACACACACACACACACACATATATATATATATATATATATATATATATATATATATATATATGGTTCAAATGGCTCTGAGCACTATGGGACTCAACTGCTGAGGTCATTAGTCCCCTAGAACTTAGAACTAGTTAAACCTAGCTAACCTAAGGACATCACAAACATCCATCACTTCGGCCGGCACACACACACACACACACACACACACACACACACACACACACACACACACACACACACATATATATATATATATATATATATATATATATATATATATATATATCCTAATCCAACGAGGGCCATTGTTTACGGTTGCGATCTCACACGCTCTAACCTGCTCAACGTAATTGTTTCAACATTTAACCTCCGGAGCAGAATGTATGCACTTTCGTTGCCATTTCCTTCTCTCGCTAGTAGAAATTCTCACGAAGGCGCTGATGCCGCAAGGATCTATAGATGTTTACTTCCACCAGGGGCTGGAAAAACATTTTCCCGTTATGGAAAAATTACTCGCCACTCAAAGCAGCATAGTCCGCGCAGACCACAACCCATTTAAAAGGATTAGGAAAAGAGAGGGAAATCATGCCCAGGATGAACGAAAGCCCTGCATCTCTCGGGCACCAGGAACTGTCCTCACGTCCGCAGTAGCCACATTACTTTCACTGTCATCTGCCATGGATGTCTGACCATCAGCTATCGGTAGGAGGAGCGGCATTGTTCATAGTACAAAAGCTAAAACCAGTCACCAACCCTACTGCGATACTCTCTATAACGGCATATTAACCAAATCGTACTTTCATCCTACAGTCTGCATTTTGCGTTAGTAGGAAGTGATCACATTTACCTAATAGAAGTTTCTCCTTCATTTTTCATTTAACTCGCTATTGAGGAACCATGGAAGCGAGGATGTGATTATATAGGACTATTTTGAAAATAATTAGTAAGAGGGAAAATACTGATAAAAAAAAGACGAAGTATATTTTTATCAAGAATTAAATAAAGTTACCTGGTGACCTGGTAGTACTAATATAGAAATTCCTTGTTGAGGTGGTGATATTGATCTCGACGTAAAGTTTCTGTGTTGCTGCATACTGTGACTGGTGACGTGTGTAATGCTATGGCCTGTGGGTGGCACTTTTCGTACCCTATGTATTACGTCATTTGCTAGCTGTTACCTGCGGCTGCTCTCGCATATCAGTAGAATGACGTAAGTAAGTTACTGTACATTAACTAACGTCAGCTGTCATCACGGGCCTGCAAGTTCTGGCAAATGTAGCTCGTGGACTACGCTCCCCTCCAACTTCCAAACGCACGACGCAGCAATATGTGCAGTAGCGTAGCCGAGCGGAGTGTACGATGACCTAACGTGCCCACAAAGAGCATGATCGGTACATGTGATTGCCTTGGAGACAACATGGTGTCGAGAAGAGACTCCTGAGGAAAGCTAACACACGTGTGCTAGTAACAAGGACTTCACAATAAATGCGCCAAGGAAATTTAATATCCCTTTGGCAGTGGTGGGGCCGGAGGATGGCGGTAATGTGCCTCGGAAACGAGTTGTGTGAGATGATAACGACATTCTCAAGATACAGCTGGGTGGTACTTTGCCTCATATATGTGTTCATTGTGTTGAATCGTATTGCGTAGAACATGTCAACCAATAGCAGCTTTTTCGCAAATATGATAAAGTTCAAAACTCAAAGAGCAAACATCTTCTTCAAAGAGTAAGTATGTTTCCATAATTCGCACTATATTTAATACATCCGCCACTGGGTTAAAAAGCTAACAGCGCCATCTATTTGTTCTTCTATGCACTACCCCGTTATGATCGCGTCGCTGGGGTAAACGTCGGGACTGCTAAGCTGAGCAGACGATTTTAGATAAAACTTTAAATTACGATTTCATTTTTTCGTTTTCCGATGAGATACAGCCCAGATGTTGCCCCGCGTTAAGTTCAAGTTAGGCCTACCTGTGAAAATCCAAAGCAAAATTCGTCTGGTAGTTTTGCAGATCAATGTGTTCTAACAAGACAGACAGACACAACGGTTTTAGACAGAATTTTAAATCACGATATCTTCTTTTTTCGTGATCCGATTTTGAATAAATTAAGCAAATGCGTTGTCCCCAGATACGCTGAGGTTATCTGCGAAAACCTCAAGAAAACCTGGGTTTGGAAATTAGGGTGTTCAAACAAAACAGACGGACGCGATGGTTTTACCGTTTCATTATCGGTATACTCGTAGACATAACTGAGAGATGTTTTCGATGTGTGACGTGCTGTACTGTTCTATTGCCTTTTTGTAGCCCATTTATGAAGGAAGTTTAACATATTACACATCGCTCACAAGTTTAAAGTGCACAGCACACGTTGCAAAAACCAAAGGTCTTGGTATTTCTGCGTAAATGGACTCCAAGAAAACATGAAGGGAACACAACAATGCAGCACGTCACACATTGTAAACATCGCGCATAAATGACATAACACACTAGGAACGCACTTAAAAGTGAACTGCATCGCGCAAAGTATAAATAAAAAGCAAATCGTGACTGGGAGCAAATAAAGTTAATGTATAAACAAACATATTGTTGAACGTAAGTTTCTTCCGACGCGAAAAAATATTCAAATAACTTACATGGAGGCAGCTAAGTGACGCCTTCCACAACCATCAATATTTCGGCAGGTGCTCACTCCGTTATTTTCAATGAAAATATGCAACGAGAGAGCAGTGTACACGGAAATTCAAAAAACCTCGGTATGCAGGGCATTTCCTTTTGAAAATGCTACCTGCGCGCCACCTCGTTATTTTCATCGCCCACCCTATGCATGGCTGGCCAGCAGCACAAAGAGCCTATGGTTTGTATTACCATCAGTATTAGTCATATTCCGTGAGAAAATTGTGTGAAATGTGTGTTTCGACCACTATCTAAGATTAGGGCCCATTTAGAGTCTGTGAAGGACGCTCTTGCTTTGCATAAGGCGAGTGTTTATCGTAACCTTTCCAGTTGAGTCGTGTCATATATTTGACAGATCATCAGGACCGTGTAGGTCTGGTGTATTTAACACAAGCGTCACATACACTTCTAACAACAGGGGAAATCTGCTATTGCAGGTCTTTGCCTAGGCACCGGTTTGCTAAGCAATATAACAACGCGAAGATTCTGGAATGTACCCCGAACTGTTGGGAACGTGTTTCTGAGGAAGCAGTTGAGAATAAATAATTAGCAAGTAATCTTACAGATAGAGATTGAGGTTTTTGCTTAAATTCCACTTGGAATCCTATTCTCTCCCTGGTCAAACCACAGAGAACCAGACGAAGTGCTAACTCGCCGTTGATAGCAGTGTGCGATTTGTGGTTTTACCAGTGGGGGGGATGTCTTAGGGGGTTAGTATAACTATATATGTTACTAGCGTGGACCGTGGCGTTACCCATGGTTAAATAGTTATTTATAAATAGATTTTAACGCCGAAACTCACTATTCACGCGTATGCACTATCAGAAAAGCCATCCCTTGTTGTATCTTTAAAAGTACGTTATAGGTAAAGCTTATTTACAAAATCATCTACATACAGGTATACGAGGGGAATTAGAAAAGTAAAGGCACATTTGTGAAAAGCTGTATTTATTATGATGATAGAAAACTGAAACATGCGTTATTTTTCTACGTGACCTCCCTGGACTTCAATGCAGTTTTCCCAACGTTTTACGAGTTTTTTTATTTCATCAGATAATACGTTTATCGGTTGCATCTGTAACCAATTTTGCACCGCAGCAATGACGTCTTCATCACTTTCAAATCTTCTTCCTTGTAGTGCTTCCGTTAACGATCGGAACACGGGAAAATCGCTTGGAGCCAGGTCTGGACTGTATGGTGGATGTTCCAGCACCCCGAACCTGAACTCCTTTATTGCGTCGGCTGTCCGTTTGGCAGAATGTGGGCGAGCGTTATCTTGCTGCAGGATGACACCTCTTCACAGTTTTCCACGACGTTTGGATCTGATTGCAGGTTTTAGTTTCGTACGCAACACATCACATCCACCATACAATACAGACCTGGCTCTAAAGCCTCGTTTACGCTGGGGCGACGTCTTGCAACATTGTGGCATGCTACGGAAATGTGCCGTGCGTCGTCTTGTCATTTAGTTCTAAAGGTTTTGAAATGCTTAACTACTACATAACACTTCTTCAAAATTAATAAGCAAACATATTAATAGTGAACTTTCAGTGTTCGGCTCCACAAATTTAAATTATATGTAAAGTTTTACTCCAGTGCGTGGGAAATAAACATCCCAGGTTGGGATGCATAAACTAAAACCAGAGGAGGGGATGGTCTGATGCAGAGGGGGTGAAATCCCCCCATCCCCCCCTGCAAATCGCACACTGGTTGATAGTTAATGTTCACTATCGATAACTGCAGACGTTGATCATCTTCGGTGACGCTAGTGTTAACAGAATATGTTGTTAACAGTATGTGTTGTCTTTCTGCACTTGCCCGGCATACAGAGGTTTTAATTTCCTAGCACAGCCCTCTCCCGTAGTATCTGTACTTTTAAAGAGGCGGAGTGTGCGCGTGTCGAAACATCGGTGGATGTCGAAGACGTCATCTGACCGCATTCCTGTAAGTTGTTTGCCCTCATTGTTTTTACAGTCGCGTGCTTTCTCCAACCGCTTATTCAGGTTAAAATAAAAATCAGTAGTCTAATATTTTGGAGAACACTGGAAAGGCTAATTACTTCGTTTTTATCTGAATTCTTAGATTTTAGAGCCGGCCGGCGTGGCCGAGCGGTTCTAGGCGCTTCAGTCTGGAACCACGCAACCGCTACGGTCGCAGGTTCGAATCCTGCCTCAGGCATGGATGTGTGTGATGTCCTTAGGTTAGTTAGGTTTAAGTAGTTCTAAGTTCTAGGAGACTGATAACCTTAGAAGTTAAGTCCCATAGTACTCAGAGCCATTTGAACCATTTATTAATTTGATGTCATGTTTAACTTTCAGTTCTACCGTCCAACAATGTCGTCGGAGTAGGCGAGGTGGAAGCTCAAGTGGTTTTTATTTATTATTTTTCTTTATTTATTCTTTAAGAAGGGGTATGGATCTCCATGTGAGTGTGTAGAAATAATCGTAAACTCAGGTACAGTTTGTAAACACTCCATTATTTGATAATATAGTATGGAACATTCCACTGAGCTATGTTCACTGACGCTCATACACTGCAAGGAAAACAAGTGGAACACCCTCAACGACTGTGTTTAGTAGCATAGGGTGTACACTCAGATGACAAAAGTCATGAGATAGTGATATGCACATATACAGATGACGGTAGTGTTGCTTACATAACGTATAAAAGGTCAGAGCGCATTGGCGGAGCTGTCATTTGTACTCAGGTTATTCGTGTGAAAAGGTTTCCAACTTGCTTATGGCTGCACAACGGAAATTAACAGACTTTGAACGCGGAATGGTAGTTAGAAGCATGGGACTTTCCATTTCGGAAATCGTTAGGGAATCCAATATTCCGAGGACCACAGTATCAAGAGTGTGCGGAGGACACCAAATTTCAGGCATGATCTCTCACCACGGACAACGCAGTGGTCGCTGGCCTTCACTTAACAATCGAGATTAGCGGCGTTTGTGTAGAGTTGTCAGTGCTAACAGACAAGCAACATTTCGTGAGAAAACAACAGAAATCAATTTAGAACGTAGGACGAACGAATCCGTTAGGTCAGCGCGGTGACATTTGGCGTTAATTGCATATGTCAGCAGACGATCGGCGCTAGTGCCTTTGTTAACAGCACGACAGCGCCTTCAACGCCTCTCCTGGCCTCGTGGGCCAATCGATTGGGCCCTAGACGACTGGAAAACCGTGTCCTGGTCAGATGAGTCTCGATTTCAGTTGGTAAGAGCTGATGGCAGGGTTCGAGTGTGACGGACACCTGTCAACAAGGCACAGTCAAAGCTGGTGATGGCTCCACAGTAGTGCGGGCTGTGTTCACATGGAATGGACTGGATCCCCTGGTCCAGCTGAACCCATCATTGGCTAGAAGTGGTTATGTTCGGCTGTACGACGCTCATTTTCAACCATTCATGCACTTCATATTTCCAAACAAGATAGGATTTTTATGGATGACTATGCGGCATGTCGCTGGACCATAGTTCTTCGGGATTGGTTTTAAGAAGATTCTGGACAGTTAGAGCGAATGAGTTGACTACCCAGATCGCCCTACCTGAATCCAATCGAACATTTATGGGACGCAATCGAGGGTTCACTTCGTGCACAAAATCTTTCACTGGCAGCACTTTCGCAACTATGGTAAGCTATAGAGGCAATAAGGTTTAGTATTGCTGCAGGGAACTTCCAACGACTTGTTGAGACCATGCCACGTTGAGAAGCTTCACTAAGCCGAGCAAGAGCAGGTCAGCACGATATTACGAGGTATCCAGTGAGTTTTGTCACCTCAGTGTAATGTGTGCATACTATGGGTTTGTAGTGTTGGTGATTCATCCGTCGACCTGACAGCGTTGAGGAGGCTTGGCTAAGCTCCCTCTGTTTTCACTCTCGATACAGTAACTGTGCTGAGTTCAGAGGTCAACAGTGGTCGCAGCATTGTAGGTCACAACCACGCTCCACTGACTAGTACGTAGTACCGGTGAACAGCTTCAGCCACTTGAACGGGGTCGTATTGTGGACCCGTGCCAAGCTGGATGGGTGTAGGGAAGGACTGCTGTACATTTTCGCACAATACATCGGTCACGTGTAGTTGTTGTCAATAGTGGTCCGTGGAACATTCTCTCACATGTAGGCTAGGTTCTGAGCGTCCGCGAAGAGAAGACGCACGTCAAAATCGCCGCACTGTGCAAGCAGATGTGGCCAACCGAGCGCCATCCAGCGACGAAATTCCGACGCATAAGGTGCCTGCTGGGTCACTAAGAACAACTGTAAACCGTCTGCCTGCAGCAGCATTAAGATCAAATGCACCTTTGAACATGTTACCACTGACATCAGTACACTTCCAAGCGTGGGTACGCTGATGTAAAGGATCGAAGAGAGAGTTGAACGGCGCTGTGCTGTCTTCAGTGATGAGAGTATGTTCTGTCTGTATGCAAGTGATAGACGCACACGTGTATGACGTGCCTGGTGAACTGCCTGTAGCAGAGTGCATTCGCTCACGACACACAGGTCCCATCACAGGCTTCATGGTGCGGGGGGACGACAGTTACAACTCGCAGTCACATTTGATGTTTCTGCAGCCAGGAAGACCACTCGACCTCACAACAACTGAACACGCATGGGACGTGATGAGCGGAAACTCACTCGTTCTCTAGGGCCTGCAAGAACTATTGACGAATTGCAACAAAAGGAGGATGGTGTTTGGGCAGTCTATCGCAGGATGCCATTCGGCACCTTTTGTGGTCGTGGAAACCAGCATTGCTGCCAGGTGGGTGTGGGGGGACGACAGCTGTTAGTCGATGTGGCAGTTTGGGCACCCGTTACGGTGAAAAATTGGAAGTTTGTGGTAAGGTCTTATGGGACCAAATTGCTGAGATCATCGGTCCCTAAGATTACACACTACTTAAACTAACTTAAGCTAAGGACGACACACACACCCATGCCCGAGGGAGGACTCGAACCTCCTACTGGGGGAGCCGCGCGGACCGTGACAAGACGCCTGAGACTGCGCAGGTATCCCGCGCGGCCTTACTGTCACATATCTGCTTCATTTGGTCTGAATTTATCATTCTCCTACTATAATGAACAATTTGTCACCAGACTTATTGGTAAAATTACACTGCTGGCCATTAAAATTGCTACACCACGAAGATGACGTGCTACAGACGCGAAATCAAACCGACAGGAAGAAGATGCTCTGATATGCAAATGATTAATTTTTCAGAGCATTCACACAAGGTTGGCGCCGGTGGCGACACCTACAACGTGCTGACATGAGGAAAGTTTCCAACCGATTTCTCATACACAAACTGCAGTTGACCGGCGTTGCCTGGTGAAACGTTGTTGTGATACCTCGTGTAAGGAGGGAAAATGCGTACCATCACGTTTCCGACTTTGATAAAAGTCGGATTGTAGCCGCTCGCGATTGTGGTTTATCGTATCGCGACATTGCTGCTCGCGTTGATCGAGGTCCAATGACTGTTAGCAGAATATGGAATCAGTGGGTTCAGGAGGGTAATACGGAAGGTCGTGCTGGATCCCAACGGCCTCGTATCACTAGCAGTCGAGATGACAGACATCTTATCCGCATGGCTGTAACGGATCGTGCAGCCACGTATCGATCCCTGAGTCAACAGATGGGGACGTTTGCAAGACACCAACCATCTGAACGAACAGTTCCACGAACGTTTGCAGCAGCATGGACTATCAGCTCGGAGACCGTGGCTGCGGTTACCCTTGACGCTGCATCATAGACAGGGGCGGCTGCAATGGTGCACGAATGGCAAAACGTCATTTTTTCGGATGAATCCAGGTCCTGTTTACAGCATCAAAATGGTCGCATCCGTGTTTGGCGACATCGCGGTGAACGCACATTGGAAGCGTATATTCGTCATCGCCATAGAGGGTATCACGCGGCGTGATGGTATGGGGTGCCATTGGTTACACGTCTCGGTCACCTCTTGTTCGCACTGACGGCAAGTTGAGCAGTGGACGTTACATTTCAGATGTGTTACGACTCGTGGCTCTACCCTTCATTCGATCCCTGCGAAACCCTACACTTCAGCATGATAATGCACGAACGCATGTTGCAGGTCCTGTACGGGCCTTTCTGGATACAGAAAATGTTCGACTGCCGCCCTAGCCAGCTCATTCTCCAGATCTCTCACCAATTGGAAACGTCTGGTCAATGGTGGCCGAGCAACTGGCTCGTCACAATACGCCAGTCACTACTCTTGATGAACTGTGGTATGGTGTTGAAGCTGCACGGGCAGCTGTACCTGTACACGGCATCCAAGCTCTGTTTGACTCAATGCTCAGGCGTATCAAGACCGTTATTACGGCCAGAGGTGGTTGTTGTGGGTACTGATTTCTCAGGATCTATCCACCCAAATTGCATGAAAATATAATCACATGTCAGTTCTAGTATAATATATTGGTGCAATGAATACCCTTTTATCATCTGCATTTCTTCTTGGTGTAGCAATTTTAATGGCCAGTAGTGTACCTTGTCCTTGAGCATGTTATATTTTTTCCGACAGTGTGTTTACTATACGTGTGAGTAACCGAGCTGTACCCGCCCCGCCTGGGTGTCGCTGGTATTTGTGATGAGTGGGCTCTTTGTACGGCGCACCTGCCGGGATGAGTCGTTTACTGAGACGGACTCGTTCTTCCAGCGGGCACCCCGGGCGGTGGGCGTCGTAGCGGCAGCAGCAGCTGGCGCAGACGCCGCTTCAAAATACTTGGCGCGTGCCGCGACGCCGCCTAAAAGATGGCCGCCAGCTGCGCCGCGCCGCGCCACGCCGCACAATGGCTCGCAGCCGCCAGGTGGCCACCCACGCGGCGGGGCTGCCACGCACACGACAGGCGGACGCAGGCGACCAGTTGCCGTGTCCGCTGCCGGCGCGGCGGGCGGTGGCAGCCGCGAGCGCTGCCAGGCCGTGTAAGGTGAGTCACGTACTCTGACGCACTGCTCTACCTGTTGCGCTGGATGCTCGGCTGCCGACGTCGCGGAGGAAAGTACCGGGCGGTGGGGGCAGAGAGTACTCTCCTGCAGAACATCATCCTGCTTACATGAAATTCGATGTTGATGTTAGCCCTTCTCTACACACTCAGCGTTCAGTGAGACGCATTTTCCAGCGTTGGATAATTTGTTGCAGACCTCGCTTGCACAAGTCTGCATTTCGGCTGTTCAGGATGCGATTCACGAAGTACATCAGCTCGTCGTCATTCTGGAAATGTCTGCCACGCAATGGTGTCTTCACCCGAGTGATGACATCTCTGCCTTTCCATGTCAGGTAAATACGGTTGGTGAGGCAAAGAAGCAGCATGTCTGACTATGCCCTATCCAGAATGAGTTGGGGAGTCGTCGTGATGCATAAACACTACCTTGGACCGTTTCCAGCGTCCCTTCATGTTGACTGAGGTGAGAAAAGTAATGGGATTGTGATATGCTATGCGGTACGGCGGTAGTATCACGAACACAAGGTATTGACGGACCTGTCATTTGTACTCGGGTCGTTAAGTCCCATAGTGCTCAGAGCCATTTGAAACCATTTGTACTCGGGTGATCCATGGGAAAAGTGTTCCGACGTGATTCCCGCAGCACGGCGGCGATTAACAGACAATGGTAGGTGGAGCTAAACGTATGCGACATTCCATTTCGGAGGTCGTCCGGGAATTCAACATTCCGAGATCCACAGTGTCAAGGGTGTGCCGAGGATACCAAATTTCAGGCATTACCTCTCACCATGGACAGCGCAGTGGACGACGGCCCTCACTTAACGACCGAGAGCAGTGGCGTTGGCGTAGAATTGTTAGTGCTAACAGACAGGCAACAGTGCGTGAAATAACTGCGGAAATCAATGTTGGACGTACGACGAACGTATCCGCTTGGGTGGTGAGCCGAAATTTGACGTTAATGGGCTATGGTAGCAGACGATTGACGCTAGTGCCTATGCTAACAGCACGACATCGCCTTCAGCGCCTCTCCTAGACTCTTGGCCATATTGGTTGGACCTTAGAAAACCGTGGCCTGTTCTTCCCGATTTCAGTTGGTAAAAAGTGGTAGTAGGGTTCGAGTGTGGCGCCGACCCCACAAAGGTATGGGTTCAATAACGCACTGTGCAAGCTGGTGGTGACTTCTTAGTGGTGTGCGCTGTGATTACATGGAACGGTCTAGGTCCTCTGCTCCAACTGAACCGATCGTTGACGATAATGGTTGTATTTGGCTACTAGGAGACCATTTGTTCCCAAACAACGATGGAATTTTTTGGATGGCAATGCGCCATGTCACCAGGCCACAATTGTTCGCGATTGGTTTGAGGAACGTTCTCGACAATTCGAGTGAGTGATTTGGCCTCCCAGGCCACCCGACATGAGTCCCGCCGAACATTTATGCGATATACAGTAATTTAGAAGTCAGCTAGTGCACATAAACCTGCGCTGGCCACACTTCCGCAATTATGGACGGCTGCAGACAGTATGGTTCAGTATTTCTGCAGGGGCTTACAACGACTTGTGGAGTCCATGCCACATCGAGTAGCTGCACTACTCCGGGCAAAAGGAGGTCCGACACAATATTAGGAGGTATTCAGTGACTTTTGTCACCTCAGTGTAACTTGTTCAGGGAATTTCGGCAATTTACTCCTGTGACAGTTTGCCCCTTGTGAGCAAAATCTATTAGCACCAAAGCATGGCAGTTACAAAAATGCTCAGCATCACCTTGTCCGATGATGGTTGGGTCTCTACTTCTTCCGCCGATGGTGAAACGAATACTGCTTCCTTTGCTTCTTTGACTCACCCAGCATTCGCTCAAGGTGATTAGGTGGATGAAAGACTCGTCTTGATTAGCTTGATACAACATTTCCGATGCTGCCTTATTTCGGCCGGCTTTTTCAATATGTGTGAGCAGTCGCAAAGCCCAGCAGGTGGCGACCTACGTAATGTTTAATTGTACTAAAGTTACTTTTTCCACTGTCGCCTCGACTGAGGTAACCCTGTATTCCGGCAGCAAGGCCTCCACTTGCCTTACGAATCCCAATTCTTCACGGAGAGACGGTCGTCCACTTCGTTCTTCCACATTCAGGTTACTCAGATTTATCTGAACCTCAGCGTGGATTACCGAACTCGCCGACGGCGTCGGTGGCCGAGCGATTCTAGGCGTTTCAGTCTGGAACCGTGCGACTGCTACGGCCGCAGGTTCGAATCCTGCCTCGGGCATGGATGTGTGTGATGTCCTTAGGTTGGTTAGGTTTAAGTAGTTCTAAGTTCTAGAGGACTGATGACTTCAGATGTTAAGTCCCATAGTGCTCAGAGCCATTTGAACCGAACCCGCCCTCCGGGGTCTCAAATGTTCAAATGTATGTGAATTCCTAAGGGACCAAATTACTCAGGTCATCGGTCCCTAGACTTACACACTACTCAGACTAACGTAAACTAACTTATGCTAAGAGCGACACACACACTCATGCCCGAGGGAGGACTCGAACCTCCGGCGGAAGCGACCACGCAATCCGTGACATGGCGCCTTCGGGGTCTCCCAGCTGTTCATGCCATACGATTTCAGTATATTTAGTTATTAAAACGGTATTACCCTTCGAATGTCTGTGTTCAGCTCCGTTTTACTTTGGCTGCTCTAGAGGCCTGTTACGAAACTTTGGCAGGGGTACACCAGTGTGTATCCGGACTGCTGATAAACTGAGGGGACCAAATTCTTGGGATATCTCTAGTATCTTATATTTGTCCATAATTGCGAAAGCGTTGCCGAAGCAGGATTTTGTGCACGAACTAACCTCTCGAATATGTCCCACAGTTGCACGGTGGGATTCATATCGGGCGACTTGGGTGACCAGATTATTCGCTCGAATTGTCCAGAATGTTCTTCAAACCAGTCGTGACAACTTCGGTCCTTGGACACGGCGCACTGTCATCCATAAAAATTCCATCGTTGCTTGGGAATACGAAGTCCATGAATGACTGTAAGTGGTCTCTAAGTATTCTAACATAACCATTTCCGGCCAATGATCGTTTCATTTGCACCACAGGACCCAGTCCATTCCACAGTCCACACTTTTGTGGAGCCACCACTAGCTTGTGCAGTGCCTTGTTGACAAACTGGGGCCGCGCGGGATTAGGCGAGCGGTCTGAGGCGCTTCAGTCATGGCTGTGCGGCTGGTCCCGGCGGAGGTTCGAGCCCTCCCTCGGGCATGGGTGTGTGTGTTTGTTCTTAGGACAATTTAGGTTAAGTAGTATGTAAGCTTTGGGACTGATGACCTTCGCAGTTAGGTCCCATACGATTTCACACACATTTGAACACACATTTGACAACTTGGGTCCATGGCTTGGTGGAGCCTGCGCCACACTCAAATGCTACCACCAGCTCTCACCAACTGAAATCGGGACTCATCTGACGAGGCTACGGTTTTCCAGTCGTCTAGGGTCCTACTGATATCACGAGCCCAGAAGTGGCACTGCAGATGATGTCGTGCTGTTAGCAAAGGCACTCGCGCCGGTCGTCTACTGCCATACACTACACTGTCCTAACGGATACGTTCGTCGTACGGTGGACATCGATTTCTGCGGTTGCTTGTGTGTTAGCGCTGACGCCTCTTCGCAAACGCCACTGCTCTCGCACGTTGAGTTAAGGCTGTCGGCCACTGCGTTGTCCGTGCGAGATAATACTTGAAATTTGGTACTCTCGTCACACTCTTGACACTGTAGATCTCGGAATATTGAATTTCCTAACAATGTCTCATGCGTCTAACTACCATTCCACGTACTAAGTCTGTTAATTCCAGTCGTGCGGCCATAATCATGTCGGAAACCTGTTCACGTGAATCACCTGAGTACAAATGACAGCTCCAGCAATGCACTGCCTTTTCATACCTTGTGTTGCGGTACTACCGCCTTCTGTATATGTGCATATCGGTATTCCATGATTTTTGTCACCTGCAAACAAACAAAAAATTAGGTATGTAACTTTATTTTCGTGAGGTGACAGTTAAAAAGCTTAGTTAGGCGTGTCTCGCGAGTGGATGTAAAGGAATGGAAATCGAATTAGCAACTACGGCCGACTTACAAACATGCGTTTTAGATATGTTAGCTAATATTACAATTGACAAATCTGCTGCGCCTTTTGCGGCAGAATCATTGGATAACTTGTCGCGTCAGCGGTAGATGATAGCCGTCCCTTCCGTCATCAGGCAGTAAGTCTGGCTATCACAAAACTTGCAAGGCTCTAATTTTTATATCCAGGGGAAGGCGTCTGGCAGGCAACATTACGTCATGGGGAATAGCGCATGCCGAGGTGGCTCCCTCCCTCTACGTCCATAGATTGCATATGCACTCGCTGTCCTTTCTCGCTTATAGGGCCACCATTTATATTCGGCTATAAAATCCGGCAGTCTTCCTCTGTGCTCTTTCTTTATCAAGTGCACGTTTCGATGCGTTGTTTAGGGCATAACCAGTGTTCTAGCTGAGCACCTGGCATTGCCCCCGTATGTATTTATTCAAATTATATTGGTCAGTCCTGTGCTTCCCCTTCTCTCTGTCCATCTCCATTTCCATACTTGTCCACTTCCTCCGCCTCACCCCTCCTCTCTCTATCACCACCTGCCCCTCTCTCTGTCCAGATCGTCAAGAGGAGATTTTTACCTGCGCCAATGTCCGCTTACATGTCACACATATTTCACACATACATGCACACATGTTTCTACTGTATCTCTAGCGAATTTTGCCTTGTGGTTTCGATTTCGTGCAGTTTAGTTTTTATGACTTCATATCTCCTGAACTATGTGCTGTAAAATGGTGTTATTTTCGGCGGCTTCTGTGTATACCGCATACGAAACGTGTACTAAGGAAGTAACAAATTAAAACGTTATGCACGATGCAGCAGTTTTCCACGCATCTCAGAATTTGATGTCATATCCCCTGAACTGTATGCCGTAAAACTATGTATTTTTGTAGGTACATACAAGGGCATATGTGTATACTGCCTGTGAAATGCGTTGCGGATAGAGTTAGTAGCAAAGAAGTAATAAATTTAAATGTCATGCATGATGGGGCAGTTTTTTCATGCACCTCTGTGTTTATGAATACATATGATCTATGTGTCGTACAATAATGTAATTTTTCTGGTACATCCAGTGGTATATGAGAATACGGTCTGCGGCCGGCCAGAATGGCCGTGCGGTTCTGGGCCCTACAGTCTGGAACCGAGCGTCCGCTACGGTCGCAGGTTCGAATTCTGCCTCGAGCATGGATGTGTGTGATGTCCTTAGGTTAGTTAGGTTTAATTAGTTCTAAGTTCTAGGCGACTGATGACCTCAGAAGTGGACTGATGACCATAGATGTTAAGTCCCATAGTGCTCAGAGCCACCTCAGAAGTTAAGTCGCATAGTGCTCAGAGCCATTTGAACCATTTGAATACGGTCTGCATAATCTGTTGCGAATAGCGTTAGTAGAAAAGAAGTAAGAAATTAAAACGTCGTGCTTCAGGCTGTACTGCATGAACAGTGAAAATGCAGTAAGCGATAAACTTTTATCGTTTCACTATTTAGTGTGGGTTGTCAGCAAGAAAAAGTTTCGTAAAGGTGTGAAATTACATGTAAAGCTTGTTATAAGTCATTAAGTGCTCTCATTCTTAAGCGCTGTATGAATAAATTTTGGTTATTCGCGGATCTTGTGCTACACTACATCCCCTCCCTCCCTGTCTTTGCAGACAGTGAGTGACATTGATGAAGGTTTCTCGGGTCTCCGAAGATGGCTAGTATGACACTTCCCGAAACGTCGCGAGATATCAACGCTACCACCCGGCCGAAGTGGCCGCGCGGTTCTGGCGCTTCAGTCTGGAACCGCGAGACCGCTACGGTCGCAGGTTCGAATCCTGCCTCGGGCATGGATGTGTGTGATGTCCTTAGGTTAGTTAGGTTTAACTAGTTCTAAGTTCTAGGGGACTAATGACCTCAGCAGTTGAGTCCCATAGTGCTCAGAGCCATTTGAACCAACGCGACCACCCGGCTGGAGACCCGAGAAACCTTCATCAATAGTTTACGCCGGGAAAGCCTACAGTCGCATAAGTGAGTGACATGTGTACCACGTGCGGTTGAAATTGGCCAGTGATTTAGTAAGATCTGTGGAACATACAGCCATTTTTATAACACGTATGGATTTATCACATAGTGTAATTCACATTACATGCCTCATCAAAAAGAGCCAATAGTTCTAAGTGTGAGCTGGAATTCTCGTGTGTTCAAACATAACCCTGTGTTTATTTGGCTGGTTCAAATGGCTCTGAGCACTATGGGACTCAACTGCTGAGGTCATTAGTCCCCTAGAACTTAGAACTAGTTAAACCTAACTAACCTAAGGACATCACAAACATCCATGCCCGAGGCAGGATTCGAACCTGCGACCGTAGCGGTCTTGCGGTTCCAGACTGCAGCGCCTTTAACCGCACGGCCACTTCGGCCGGCTGTGTTTATTTAACAGGCTATCCTCAGCCACCTTTGATGTCTCTAAATTCCTGTATTTAAGGTGACGTTGATGTTCAACGCAGCGATCGGCAGTATTCGATATGTCATGCACCATGTAACTACTGTCATATTGGTACTCGCAAGGGATGTTATAAATCTCTGGTACTCCCAAGCTGAGATTAGCGATAACAGGTCGCTACGTTTCTTTAATTTTTCGTTGGTGGGTGGAAGACTGGGCAGATTGCTTGCGTGTTTTACTAGTTGCTCACCATAGAATGGAAAGTGCATCATGTGTTGGTCCTCCTGGCTTTGATGAATGGCATCACACCATGGATTCTTCAAGAGTGTTGATCTAATATCATGGATATGATTAATTCGGAGCCGAGGTGGCCCTTGTGTGAAGTAATCCTAGCCATGGATATTAGGATGTTTAGCATATCTCTCTCGTTAGCTACGTCTGCAGATATATAGATCTATATACTTCGATTTCGATACACAGAATGGCAAAGTTTATCTGCTTTCCGTTCGAGCAATACATCTAAGGAAGGCAGCTTGGCTTCCTCCACCATCTCGCCCGTGAGTCTTACGTTTGGATGTATGCTGTTCATCTGGTCGCCGAACTGCTGCAGCGCGTCACTACCACATGACGAGATTAAAAAAGTATCGTCAACATATCTGAAGAAGCAGCAGGACATAGGGGGACAATGTTCAACGCTTGTTCTTCGAAAACGCCATGAAAAAATTAGAAATGGCTTCTGACAGTGCCGAATCCACGCCTGTTCCATCAATCATTTTATAATACTTTCCACTGTCGAAAAAATGTGGTTATCAAGGTGTGTTCAAACAATTTTAAAATCTCAGGGGAGAAATTAGCACCAGTAGTTTAAATGTATCTTTCACTGATATCTTCATGAAAAGGGAGATCATGTCAAGGCTGATTATAAATTCTCTTGGGTTATAATCGCCTGCTTCATGATATCTATAAACATTTGTGAGTTCTTGATACAATGTCTCCAGTGGCCAACTACAGGTGTCAAAAACTTAGTTAAATACCATTCCAGACGGTGTGTAGGAGAGCCAGTGGCACAGATAATTGGTCTCAGTGGTATGCATCTTTGTATCTTTTCGTCAGACTGTACATCGTGGGTGGGCAGGTGCTCTTGGCGTTAAGTGAACCACAGGTTTGTCAGAGAGACACAGCGTTGAAACTTCCTGGCAGATTAAAACTGTGTGCCGGACCGAGACTCTAAATCAGGACCTTTGTCTTTTGCGGGCAAGTGCTCTACCAACTGAGCTACCCAAGCACGACTCACAACACGTCGTTTTAACCTGCCAGGAAGTTTCATATCAGCGCACACTCCACTGCAGAGTGAAAATTTCAATTTAGACACAGCGTTCTTTAGTAGCTCCCATGTGTTCCCGTTTAAAGAATCTGATATGAGCTATCTTCCAATAATAGACACACTGCCCTATGATAATCTGGAGCTTTGAGAATAACTGTAGCATTATTTTGTCCGCCAGTAAGACTACTGACTCTTCATCCCCCTCCAACAATTTCAGTTCTTGTTTTTCACCCTACCAATATAAAACTTAGAGGGGCTTGATTACCACTAAAATAAGGATGGCAGCGAGCCTTACCTCCGCTCTTGCTTCCTGTGCCACTACACTGATCATCTAGGCAAGTTGCAGCATTCGTGGAGCTCGAGCAAAGTTCAGGCCTTTACTCAGAATTGCGGCGGTTGCTGCGAGAAGGTTCTCGAAGAAGAAGATGACAATTTTGTCAACGCCACTGCACCCACCATTCCCTTGCTCATGGGTAAGGCGCTCAAATATAACAGCCTGTTTCGCCGTTGTCTTGTTTAAATTAGCTCGTTGATGTACTGCCAGAGTCGTTTCTACCCATTCCCAGTCCCATGGTGAGAGAGCTGCCGACGGAAACAGATGGCAACCAAATAATAAGTGTGCGTTTGCATTAAGTTTATATCTCGTGTAATGCATCCTTTCCTTGACGGTATCATGACCGCTTTCCGTAAAATTCTATTCACTGCAGCAGTTCTTATTTGGTATTTGACCACTGAGAACCTTGGCAAAATCTCATCACGACAGCGTTGTACTAAAGCCAGATTACTGAGCAGCTGTGACTAAGACGCAGCTTCTGCAGCCGAATGGCGCTGCACGCTATGTCCTGCC
This sequence comes from Schistocerca americana, assembly GCF_021461395.2. NCBI lineage: Eukaryota > Metazoa > Arthropoda > Insecta > Orthoptera > Acrididae > Schistocerca > Schistocerca americana. The sequence goes on from NC_060122.1 coordinate 426,077,037, forward strand.
TGTAGGGAAAGATCGTATGATTATGAGGCCTTTCGTGATGGAGGTCTTGAGTAAAAAATTCTCCGTTAACTTTCCGCGTCGTATTCGAAATAAAGCGCAAGCTTTCGATGTTGTCACCATCATCGTCGTTAGGGCTTAACGAGGAGAACACGGCAAGGGTCATAACCCGATTTCTCAGAGAATTCACTCAGTCGAAGAAGTTTCAAAAAAAGCGAACACGTGTCTCGGCTTACACGTAGATACTCCAACATTTTTGAGAAAAAGGCAGTCAATGTTTTCAACGTAATTTAGCAGCCTTTTAGCCCGCGATACTCTGAGCGGAAATGGCGGCGCAGTGGCTAGCGTTCGAAAGGTTTCACTTTATTTCTTTCCCATTTTCTACCCATGCTCGTAGGCGGTTACTGCACGAATATTTCTCATCACGTTATGGGATACAACGGCATTGTATTAGCTGCAAAATTACATTTATTATAAAATATGTGTGTGTACGAGTACGGTATTATCAAGGAATACAATCTTTTTCAATTATCGTATTCTTACACTTCATTCTTAAATCAATTCTTATATTAATTCTTATAATTCATTCTTATGTTTATTGTTCAGGAATATCAGGTACATTCCTTTGGAGTATACCGATCGAAGAAACATTCGAAACATAGAAGTTTCGAACACCACGAGCAGAGGCAGGTTTTCCGCAGTAACATTTCTTCGTATGAATCACACTCGGGAAATAAATTTTAACATTGCTGAACACTTCAAGCGTTGGCAATAATTTCGGGGCAACTAACGCTTTACAGATCACTTTTCCGAAAACTTGTGCTTGCAGCTGGTTATGAATCAAGATACAATACAAGAATTTCGCGGAAAACTATTTCAAATAATATTTTCATTCACTTATTGTTTTTTGCTTAATCATTAGACACACAATTTGTAGGCGTATAAGGACAATGTTATTTCAATATACGTTGGAAAACGTTAGTGTAGTAATCTTCTACGGAGATGGGTAGATAAAAGAAAAACGAAAAGAAAAATAATAATCGAGTTTCGAACATGGGCCGCCAAAGTGTAAAGCGCAACACTAGCCACCGTACTATCGCTTCAGTTAAATACGTGCTCGCTAAAAGGCATCTAAATTATGTCATAAACTTTGACCTTCATTTTCTCGGATAAGATCGAGTATCTATGGATAAGCTGAGACACATGTTCGCGTATTTTGACCCCTCTTTTACCGAATCAGGGAAATCAGGTTTGGCACTTGCCGTGTTGTCCTCGTAAGTGTATCGTGAAATTGGCGAGGTTCGTACTTTTTTACCCCGAGGACGGTATCTGTAGTTGACAAAATGTGAAAGTGCACTTTTTATAAAAAAAAATCTCAGAACAAGATTTCTCATAGTTCGTCGCCTGATGTAAGTGTTGGCGGTGCAAGTCAGGGAGGACAGCGAGTGCAAACATAATCTGGGGCTGGAGAGGACGCCACCTAACCAATCGGACATAAAAGTGGAAGCTTCGCCATTTTCATGACAGACTTAGTCCCTGATGATAATGATGGAAGCAGTCATCGAAAGCTTGGGATTTTAATCGAATTTGATGCGGCAAGTTAACCGAAAACGTTTTCTCCATTCGACAAATTTCCGACACTGGCCGATTTACGCCTGCATCTACAGACATTCCGATATTACCGATATGAGTAAGTACCATTACTTTTGTATCGATATCTATGATAACAGTACCAGTTCGAAGTATTCGGTCATTACATAGATCATAGGAAAAATCATGTATCGGTGTCAGAAGAACTGCATGGCGTTAGAGCAAATAATAACCTTTTATCGCTAATTTAAAGATAATTAAAATCTGTGCCGTATACTTGTGCCACACAGGAAACAAATGCAGTCGTAAAATTTACATACCGCTTACAGTCTATAACATACAGTCTATAACATACCAAATGCCGGCCGGTGTGACCGAGAGGTTCTAGGCGCTTCAGTCTGGAACCGCGCGACCACTACGGTCGCAGGTTCGAATCCTGCCTCGGGCATGGATGTGTGTGATGTCATTAGGTTAGTTCGGTTTAAGTAGTTCTAAGTTCTAGGGGACTGATGACCTCAGATGTTAAGTCCCATAGTGCTCAGAGCCATTTTGAACATACCAAATTTCACCAACGTATTCAACTACCATGGAAATGTGATTCGAGTATTGATTTTATATTTCATTTCATTCATGTAAATGTAGCTTAATTCCCATATTTTTCCTCATATTGAAAATGAATGCTTTGTTTTAAAAATATTTCTGAAATGAGTGCTTTTGTCTTAAAAATTAACATTTCCTCATACACTGCAGTAAAATTAGCATAAATTTTATCAAGGCTTTTATTTGCTTGTTGGTTTATGGAAACGTAGTATAGTTTTCATACTTTGCCTTTTATTCCAAATACTTGCTGTTGTATTGTAGACAGGTTTAAAGACACATAAACAATTAATAACTAGCGATGGCTTCGGTACCGATATCAGAAAGGTTTTGATGGGATTTTAAGCATTAGTATCGAAATCAAGCATCGTATCGAACCCAGTATTGGAATGTCCCCGTCTGCAAGTAGTAGTCATCAGTGAGTATTTATTTTTACGATAGCAGTCCCGAGAAATATTTTTCAAGTTACTTAACTCGGGTATACTGCCAGTGACACTGCCAAGCAGAGACCACATGGGACCAGTCATAAATCACGATGTCCTCGAGCCAGCTTTCAGACAGATGTATCGCCCAGTGCACATATCGTTTTTCTTATTGTATATGTCGCTTGGAGGCTGTTTTCTATGATGAAACTTTACAGAGCAACACATAACAGAACTAGCATGTTACTTAATTGACTTTTGAGTGACGTGCCTTTGAGACCCAGTTAGCGTGTACTTTTCTAGAATTCCTTGGCATTTTTAGACCATTTTCACGCTACCTTACTTTCCAAACGGTATCTAAGAAACTTGGAAAATAATATACGTAAAAACTGGGGGAAGGTGGATACACCTACCCAAACAGATCTGAAATCTTGTTGACAACACATGTTATTTTATGCGAAAAATTGGTAACTAACGTGAGCACGTAATATGCCAACCTCACGCACATATATAGGGTGGTTCCGTGATGATGTTATAAACTTTCAGGGATGAGGGAGAAGGGTAAATGTATCAATCTGAGGTAAAGCTTTTGCTTCTTTTGGCTTGAGGGCCATTTTGTGGAAGAAGCGGAGGTTAGATGTGGGCCGCCCTTTTAAAATGGTTGCGTTCATTAGTTAACTTTGCGTATTAGAAAAGGTGTAAATTCTACCATAAAAATCAATAAATATAAATAAAATAAATATTGGAAATTTTATTCGGTTTATATATCGTGTTAATTTCTTACTATTTACAGCTTCAAATACATTTAATTTAATGACCCAAATATAGAGAATATTTTTACAGCAAATTTCTTCGTACACGAAAATTTTTCAGCAGGTAAAGATTTGTAAAAGTGAGCTTATGTCACAGATTTAATTTTTATTTCACAATGCAGTCGGACTGCATGTCAGTAAGTTCAGGCGGCACTTGGAAATATCAGCAGTGATCGGATAGAGAGAAAATTGAATTGAGGCGTAATTTTTCTTAAGCCTTGAAATCTTCTTGCTACCTCTTCCTTCAAACTCTGCAACGATCTCTAATATCAGCAAAAGCCCTTTCTATTACACTAAGAAACTGAAATGACAAAAATATATTTGCCTTGCAAATAGACCTACTTTTGCTTTGAAGGATTTTACATGCTTCCCCATTTCATGTGCAAACAATTACTTTCCATGAAATTTTACATCCAGTTCATTCAATTTCTCAAATATATCAACTGCAAACATCATCTCTCATATCTCCATTCCTCATATCCCATATTTCTAAGCAAATCATTAGATGTCTCCTTCGCTTTGAGAAACAAGAGAATATCATTCTGAAATACCCAGACTCTTCAGAACACCAACACTGTTGTTGTAAATTACGTCTTAACACTCTGTCTGCACACCCTCAAGAAAAGTTTCGAAATGTCAGTGGTGGAGTGCCATTGTTCTGGTTGTGTTCACGACATCAACAATACAATCTGCCACTTGCTTTTCGTCCAGTACAGGTTTACAAACGCTCTCATGATGCAAAATGCAGTGAAAAGACAAGACATCATTATCTGTGCCTTGTGCTTGAAACTTGTTTTTTTTCTTTTCTTTCTTTTTTTTAAAAAAAGTTGAAACATAGCTATATTTTTCCCACTGAAAGCTCTGTCCCTATCTGTAATAGTACTGGCTATTTTGTTTCAGGACAGACCACCTTTTTACATACAATTGACAGTATACTCAAACAGGTCCTGACTACTGGTTTTATTTTTCACCGATTCTACACCAAGTAATTTCTGTGTGATGACGAAATTTTCATTAATTGCATGGATAAAGATGAGTAATTGTGCAACGTCTTCGTTACCTGTGCTCTCATCAAATGCCTTTTGTTTATCAAGATTACAGGCTACCATAAAACTTGCTTCTGTAGTGCTATTTTGAAGTGTTGATTGCTTTGTAAATAAAGATTGTCGCTTCTTCCGGATTTTCACATACTCCGTAGCTTTTATTTTGCGTAATTTGTAGCGAAATTCACTATATTTTGCATTACTATGTCGTTTCAGGTTGCACTCCTTAAGTAGGGCTATCGTTTCATAATAAAATAAACACATCGCTTTATTGCCTATATTAACAAATAAAACGTGTTCGTTATTCGTCTGGGTAGCCGTTTGTGTTAACGCGACCGCTTTCGAGCTGGAGTGGCATGCTAAGCTCCGATCAAATCCGCCTGGCGGATCACCGACGAAGGATCGCTGTGCCGACCAACCTAGATGCCATTTTTAGGCGGTTTTCTACATCCCAATAGGTGAATGCCGGGCTGGTTCCCCTGTTCCGCCTCAGATACACACTCTGCTAACATTTAGGACATTTTATCATAGTTACACGCCGAATTTACTCTGTATGCAGACAGACTGGGTACACTGCTTCTGTCGTCAGGGGTAAGCAGAAAACTGATACCTTAGCTGTTTGGTCTCAAACACTTTTTCAGCATGATGTGTACGTGCATATCTTCACTAAACAGACGTCATCCATCACTGATTTTTTGTTTTTTCGGAGGGTTCATGGTTTCGCTGAAGTTGGAAATTTACATATTTATTGTTGCACGGACAATAAATCGGGTCAACCGGGAAACCTCTACACTACACATACGTATTGACGTGGACGACCTAGTAGAAATTTTCAGTCGCGCACGGGAATGAAATCTTGATTCAAGATGGATTTTTCTGGCGGTCCTGGCAGGCCACACAGAAACCGTGGGTAGGCGGCATGTGGCCTATGGGCCGCTACTTGCCCACTCCTGACCTAGCCAAACGCAGAACTGTCATGACGTGTAGGTAATGAGTTTTTATTAACAATTTAATCACGCCAATCACGTTAAAGAGTAGCAAATGTCCTGCAAGTTTGCTTCACATTAACAGTATCAGCTTTAAAATCCAAAGAAAATAGTGCACAACATCGCTGTTAAAAGCTGAATACTTCTACGCTACTTCTTTAATGACAGATTCGTTCTTTTTATTCATTTACACTACATCGCAACATGAAAGTGTTTCAAACAAAAATACACTACTGGCCATTAAAATTGCTACACCAAGAAGAAATGCGGATGATAAACGGGTATTCATTGGACAAATATATTATACTAGAACTGACATCTGATTATATTTTCACGCAATTTGGGTGCATAGATCCTGAGAAATCAGTACCCAGAACAACCACCTCCGGCCGTAATAACGGCCTTGATACGCCTGGGCATTGAGTCAAACAGAGCTTGGATGAAGTGTACAGGTACAGCTGCCCGTGAAGCTTCAACACGATACCACAGTTCATCAAGAGTAGTGACTGGCGTATTGTGACGAGCCAGTTGCTCGGCCACCATTGATGAGACGTTATCAATTGGTGAGAGATCTGGAGAATGAGCTGGCTAGGGCGGCAGTCGAACATTTTCTGTGTCCAGAAAGGCCCGTACAGGACCTGCAACATGCTGTCGTGCATTATCCTTCTGAAATTAGGGTTTCGTAGGGATCGATGAAGCGTAGAGCCACGGGTCGTAACACATCTCAAATATAACGTCCACTGTTCAAGGTGCCGTCAATGTGATCAAGAGGTGACCGAAACGGGTAACCAATGGCAACCCATACCATCACTCCGGGTGATACGCCAGCATGGCGATGACGAATACACGCTTCCAATATGCGTTCACCGCGATGTCGTCAAACACGGATGCGACCATCATGATGCTGTAAAGAGAACCTGGATTCATCCGAAAAAATGACGTTTTGCCATCCGTGCACCCAGGTTCGTCGTCGAGTACACCCTCGCAGGCGCTCCTGTCTGTATCAAGGGTAACCGCAGCCATGGTCTCCGAGCTGATGGTCCATGCTGCTGCAGACATCGTCGAACTGTTCGTTCACATGGTTGTTGTCTTGCAAACGTCCCCATCTGTTGACTCAGGGATAGAGACGTGGCTGCACGATCCGTTACAGCCATGCGGATAAGATACCTGTCATCTCGACTGCTAGTGATGCGAGGCCGTTGGGATCCAGCACGACCTTCCGTATTACCCTCCTGAACCCACCGATTCCATATTTTGCTAACAGTCATTGGATCTCGACCAACGCGAGCAGCAATGTCGCGATACGATAAACCGTAATCGCGATAGGCTACAATCCGACCTTTATCAAAGTCGGAAACGTGATGGTACGCACTTCTCCATACACGAGGCATCACAACAACGTTTCACCAGGCAACGCCGGTCAACTGCAGTTTGTGTATGAGAAATCGGTTGGAAACTTTCCTCATGTCAGCACGTTGTAGGTGTCGCCACCGGCGCCAACCTTATGTGAATGCTCTGAAAAGCTAATCATTTGCATATCACAGCATCTCCTTCCTGTCGGTTAAATTTCGCGTCTGTAGTACGTCATCTTCGTGGTGTAGCAATTTTAATGGCCAGTAGTGTACCTCTGGCACCAGCTGGAGGCTAGAAACCGCGCACTTTGACTCGGTGAACAAAGAATGTCACCCACGCCAAAACAGTACTTCTTAAACATCTTATTCACTCCGTTGTACAGTAGTTCCCGTACGAGCATTAGGCGGCTGCAGTGGGGCGGGCCGAGAGATATGTAGTGCGCATGCATGTTTAAAACCAGTAAATTCGGAAGGTTAAATGACTTCTATCAGAAACATGATCCAAATTATCGACGGCTTCGATTTCTGGGTCTGACGTCTTGGAAGTGCGCTTTATTCTTCTTAAAATATGAGCTAGAGTTGGGTTGTTTCCTTGTAAGTAAGAGAAGATAAATATAAATGATTTATCTCTGAATAAGTTAAAATAAACGCACAGGACACCTGAGGGCCTGCCCACATGGATTCGCCAGCGGGATGGCACGCAGCAAAGACCATTCTAGTCTGATAAAAGCGCCCATCCATAGCCTGGCCGTAGGTGCTGCCAACAACAAACCCGGCAAAGTCCTCGAGTGCACAGATAGAATCAATAAACGAGAGGAGGTTGAGTAGAGCGAGAAGGAAAGGGGCAGGTCCTCCGGTTAAGAAAAGAAAGAACAGAAGCACTACGTGTAATGACCTGACGAAACTACAGTCGTCCAGTATAACTGTGAGCTCTTTGACTTCTCTGGAATATGGAGTGGAACTGTAACACATGGAATAAGTCACTTGTTACAAGAATGATAAAAAGGTATACTTATCTTCATACAATCCATTGCCACAAGAATGTGCCAAATATTTACACCTCTCTTTGAATATTAAAGCATCACTTGTCGCACACATTTATCAAACTTTTCTCTTGAAGTACAAATTTCAGAATGACAGTTCAGTCTAACTAGGAACACGTTGAGTGAGTGGTCGCAAGTTCAGTCTTTAGTAAGGTTCGTTTCAAAGTGTTGTGTCAACAATTACGACAGGAAAAATATTTGCTGCTAACGACTCACCATGTGCATCAGGAGGGCGACAGAAAATGAAAGTAAGGGAGATGCAGAGATAAACCTTCTATGGGATGCATGTCTACACTTCATAAAATGGGCATCGTCGACATTCAAGAAAAGTTCGAAACAAACCTTTAACTCGAACGCTGGGCACAGTGATCACAAAGATTCGCATTTTAAAAATCGAACGCGAGCCCCTTGGGAGTTACAAAAATGGTTCAAATGGCTCTGAGCATTATGGGACTTAACATCTGAGGTCATCAGTCCCCTAGAACTTAGAACTACTTAAACCTAACTAAGGACATCACGCACATCCATGCCCAAGGCAGGATTCGAACCTGCGACCGTAGCGGTTGCGCGGTTCCAGACTGAAGCGCCTAGAACCCTTCGGGAGTTACAAAACGTGCAAGACTTTCAGCTAGGTATCCACTCTTAAAGGATGCATATATAATCATATTGGTGTAACAGGGTGGTGATAACCGATGGAATGTGATAGCACGCAACCGAATGCGAAACAGTCTGTCGTGGAGCTTACCGTGGAACTGACTATCGTTGAAGGCGTAGCTGCAGATAGTGCGATATTATGTTTTATAGATAAGGAAAAAAAACAAACATCTGGAGGCTGAATTTGTCTAGTGGTTCCAGGCTGTACGAACTGCAATGTCACACACGTTTTAGGAGGAAAAGTTTGCTATAAAGGACCAGAAATCAAGCAAAAGCAATTATTTTGACCAGATATTGGCCAAAAGCAGTGCTCATGTCCTGGTTGTAGTTCTCTTACGCCCATTTTCCCACTCTTACTTATTGTGACGTAAATATTCCCTACTGCTCTTGCAAGATCACGCACACAAGAAAGACTCGTAGCATGTGGAGCATCCCCAACTTCTCGCTGCACAATAAATAACTTTTCAGCCAATTTACCATCCAGATTAATATTCGACATAAATGAATACGAATGTGTTAAGGCATTGATGTTAGTTGATCTTGAACAACTCTCTTGGTACCTCTAATTTCCAGAGTTCCTTTCACATGCACTTTCTCTTCAACTCCCGATAGGTCGGAGATGAACAAATTCCTTACTGAATGATGGGATAAGTTTGTTTATCTCATCTACAAATTTTCGGGTCGATTCCGAAGTTCCCTGTGTATAAGAGTAGCTTGCTTACAGTAATGCTTAGTATATCACTTTAGCGTAACTTTTTGTCAGCCTTCTTATTAGTTTGACGTGGCCCGCCACGAATTCCTCTTCATCTCAGAGTATCACTTGCACCCATCGCCCCCGGTTATTTGTTGGATCCACTCCAATCTCTGCTTTTCTTTTTACCCTCTACAGCTCCTTCAAGTACTATGAGTCCCCCTTCTCACTGATTCTGTCGAGAATATCCTCACTTCTTACATTACGAGTCCTCCTAACTTTCAACACTCTTTTACAGCAACACGTCACAATCGCTTCGCCGGAATCTGTCGCCGAGCGGTTCTAAGCGCTTCAGTCCGGAACCGCGCTGCTGCTACGATCGCAAATGGTTCAAACGGTTCAAATGGCTCTGAGCACTATGGGACTTAACATCTATGGTCATCAGTCCCCTGGAACTTAGAACTACTTAAACCTAACTAACCTAAGGACAGCACACAACACCCAGCCATCACGAGGCAGAGAAAATCCCTGACCCCGCCGGGAATCGAACCCGGGAACCCGGGCGTGGGAAGCGAGAACGCTACCGCACGACCACGAGATGCGGGCGCTACGATCGCAGGTTCGAATCCTGCCTCGGGCATGGATATGTGTGATGTCCTTAGTTTAGTTAGGTTCAAGTAGTTCTTTCTAGGGGACTGATGACCTCGGATGTTAAGTCCCATAGTGCTCAGAGCCATTTGAACGATACTCAATCGCTTCGATTCTCATCTTTTCCACTTTAACATAATAATAATTTAGACCATATAAAATGGAAATACGCACTCACCATTATCAAGATTTCACTTAGCACTACGACTACAGACCTGCAGACTAAGGTTACGTGAATGTGCAAATGGGAGGACCGCTGTTTCATTCAATCGCGTCCGCCTACATTCGAGAATAAAGTGTGTTATTGTCCAAAGGTCGCTGTGCCGTAACGAAGTCGGCACCTCGCATCGAGTCCACAGAAGTTAAAAATGCCTCGCTGCATTCCGCAACGACGAATACGAGGCGTTGGTGAAGCCACGCACTTGCTCCCAGGCCGCAGTGCCACCGCACGGATGCCGATCTACAGCCGGGCAAAGGAAAGCTCAGCTCCAGTTCGTGACCTCTGATCAGACAACATTGTCTAATTAGGACACATGTGTAGCTCACGTATTACAAGGAATCTCTTGAGTGTGAGGTCGCAAAAGGTCGATGATGTTTACGGCATTCGATGCCCCACATACTGTCTACCATGCAACCACAATATTGGGTGCTAATGACAACAGCGGGTAGGACTATGGTGAACACAGCTAGAGGCTACGAAGCATAGTTGAACTGCTTAATCGACAAGTGACTCACAACAGTGCTACATCAGTGGAATGTGTGGTGTCGTATACGTTCGACTGTGCGGACAATGTATATAAGGAGTCCAGTGATGACGATACGTGCTTAACAAGTGAAAGCGAACTGAAACTGGTGTCGAGCCACAAAAGTCGTCATCCTTGTCGGAGAGGGAGGTACAAATTTCGTCTCCAGTGAAATAAGGTAACGGAGAACCGTGGTCCGAGGAGTGGATACTAAAGATAATTACGTACTTGGACGTACTTGGACGATCATCCGCAGCGCAGTAAAAAAAGAAAAAATATGAAAAGATTTCGAATAAACCCACAGCTATATGACCGTGTAGTGTATAAGAAATAGTACGGATATTCGAGGGAAGCTAAGGTGCACTTGTTACAAAAACATGCTTGCGCGTTTCAAGGATGCTCGATACAATTTACAGGATGTGCAAGACAGTTACCTACTACGTTAAGAACATCAGACTGCGCGCGACATAGAGTGCTGTGATTCCAAGGGAAGCAGTGGATGGTTGAATAATGTCAATGCCACAGATTTGGAAGACGTAAGATAACGAAATTTCAATTAATGGCGAGTGCGCATTTCCAGTTTATATGGTCTAAATTATTATTATCGCAAAGTGGGAAAGATGAGAATCGAAGCGATTGAGACATGTTGCTGTAAAAGAAATGAGGAGATTTTCGACAGAATCAGTGAGAAGGAGGAACTCATGGTACTTGAAGGAGTTGTAGAGGGTAAAAAATGCAAGGAAAGCAGAGATTGGAGTGGATCCAACAAATAACTGGGGGCGATGGGTGCAAGTGATACTCTGAGATGAAGTGGAATTCGTGACGGGCCGCGTCAAACTAATAAGAAGGCTGATAAAAAGTGATATACGCTAAAGTGATATACTAAGCATCACTGCAAGCAAGTTACTCTTATTACCTTAGAACATTTGACTCGGTGTCTCACTGTTGAAGTCCTAGGCGGCAAATCGAGAGGTCTCGCGTTCGATCCCCTTTCAGTCTTTTTTATCTATCACTTATCGTTCTTTCACCTCTGACAGTGTAAAATACCGAGTTGCGCCGTGGTTCGGAATCAACTTTAAGCAATAGACACCCCTAAATCTGTCTATGAAGTCAGTACAAACGTAGGAGGAAGGAAACGACATACCATCTACAACAGGACCATGCCTAATAAAGCACTGGCGTATTCAAAACTGTCTCCGGATTGATGACAACTTTATTTGATGTATCGTATTATCGAACCCTAGCCAACTCTAATTCATTGAAAGGGGGAGTGACAGTAAATTGCACCGAGATTACGGAAGTCGTGGAATACCTCCTAAAATTATGTTCGAACTCCTTTTGCCCTACGTAGAGCAGCAAATCGACGTGGTATGGACCCAAAAAGTCGTTGGAAGTCCCCTGAAGAAATACTGGCCCATGCTGCCTCTATAGCCGCCAATAATTGCGAAATTGTTGCCGGTGCAGGATTTTGTGCACGAATTGGCCTCTTGATTACGTCCTACAAAAGTTCGGGCATTCATGTCGGGCGATCTCGGTGGGCAAATCATTCGCTAGAATTGTGCAGAATGTTCTTCAAGTCAGTTGCGAACAATGATGACCCGGTGACATGGCGCTCTGTTATCTATACAAATTCCAACCTTGTTTGGGAACATGACGTCCATGAATGGCTGCAAATGATCTCTACGTAGCCGAATATCCAGAGGACCCAGTCCACTGCATGTAAACACAGCCCACACCATTATAGAGTTACCACCAGCTTGCACAGTGTCTTGTTGACAAATTTGGTTCATGGCTTCGTAGGGTCTGCGCCACTCTCGAGCCCTACCATCAGCTCTTACCAACTGATATCGGGACTCATCTGACCAGCCCACTGTTTTCCAGTAGTCTGGGCTCCAACCAATGTGGTCACGAGCGCACAAGAGGCGATGCATGCAATGTCGTGTGTAAGTAGGCTGTTTATATTTTCTTGTTGGCAACGTTACGTAGCGCTCTGTATGAAAATCACTGGCTGTGCTGTGTGCAGCCTGTGTCTAGTTTGCATTGTTGTCTGCCATTGTAGTGTTGGGCAGCGGCAGCTGGATGTTAACAGCGCGTAGCGTTGCGCAGTTGGAGGTGAGCCGCCAGCAGTGGTGGATGTGGAGAGAGAAATGGCGGAGTTTTGATATTTGTAAGAATGGATGTTATGAACTCCTATATATATTATGACTTTTGATGATATTAAGGTAAATACATTGTTTGTTCTCTATTAATATCTTTCATTTGCTAACTATCCCTATCAGTAGTTAGTGCCTTCCGTAGTTCGAATCTTTTATTTAGCTGACAGTAGTGGTGCTCGCTGTATTGCAGTAGTTCGAGTAACCAAGATTTTTGTGAGGTGAGTGATTTGTGAAACGTATAGGTTAATGTTAGTCAGGGCCATTCTTTTGTAGGGATTTTTGAAAGTCAGATTGCGTTGCGCTAAAAATATTGTATGTCAGTTTAAGCACAGTCATGTATAATTGTTCAAAGGGGACGTTTCACGTGCTATTAGCAAACGCATTCGCGTCGATCGTCTGCTGCCATAGTCCATTAACGTTAAATTTCGCCGCACTGTCCTAACGGATACGTTCATCGTACGTCCCACACTGATTTGTGTGGTTATTCCACACAGTGTTGCTTCTCTGTCAGCACTGACACCGCGAAGCAAACGTTGCTGCTCTCGGTTGGTAAGTGAAGGTCGTCCGCCACTGCATTCTCCATGATGAGAAGTAATGCCTGAAATTTTGTATTCTCGGCACACTCTTAATACTGTGGATCTCGGAATATTGAATTCCGTATCGATTTCCGAAATGGAATGTCCCTACTACCATTCCGCGTTCACAGTTGTTATTTCCCGTTGTGCGGCCATATTCAAGTGGGAAACATTTTCACACGAATCATCTGAGTACAAATGATAAGTCCGCCAATGCATTGCCCTTTATGCCTTGTGTCCGCGGTACTATCGCCATCTTTATATGTGCATATCGCTATCCCATGACTTTTTGTCACCTCAGTGTATATTAGAGGAGGAGGAGGGAGGTGGGAGGCTACGAGGAGCGGGAGAAAGTAATACACTATGATCCCTCTCAGAACACAACTCTGTGTGTCTGCGTGGGCTTCGACATGTGGGTGCAGTGCCCTGGAAGGGACTGTTGCCTGCAGTGGGTCATCAAGGGTTTGACATAGAGGGGCCGTGTTTGGTTTCCCCGAGCCACTGTAATGGGTCCAGTGGTATCCGTGACGAGTACAGAAATTGTACATTTTACGAGTCGCGTGGGGTTTGAAAATCATGAAGACCAGAGTGCAAGTGCGGTTATTTGCAAGATAATTCTGGCACTGCTCATTGACGAAGCAGTTCTTCCAGTCATTGGAATTAAGAAACCAAACTCCCCACAACTGGCATTAGCACATTTGATAAGACTGTGCTATTTATCCAGAATCGCGGATATTACACTAACTAGCAATTTCTTCAGCTGACTATCACTGGCTAACACCAAGGAGCGGAAGTAGCACCAACAGCGGAAACACTAGGCAGCAGCTAAAGTGTTCCTTCTTTTTATGACCATCCAAAACTGCTTTGCCACTGTAATCTCGCATGCGGTTTGGCTATACCACAACATGCTCTGTTATGATGTGTCTCTTTGCTACACTACAATGAAAGAAAAATAGTTAGCCAGTACAAATAAGCTTCACTACACCTGCCTTCCCTACTTAGTTTACAATTAGGACTACGAGACTCACTATGACCCATGAGAGAGGTATAAAAATCTGTTCCTACACACGTTTCTGGAAGCCTGAGCTTATCTATTTACTTCCAGTAAATACGAACACTAGATCGAATTTTATCACACGATTTTCAACCTCCAACTTTCCATTAACCATCAAGAATCGCCATATACTGAGCTCTTGTCAGCAGTGTCTCGCGGGAGCATAACTACGATACAAAATCGTAAGTCACACAAATAAGGCTGCTGGTATAGAAAAGTGTTTAACATAATATTGAAAAAAATCCTGATCAAATTAGCTCAGTACATCAGTGTCATACTGATACACTAGTACACTTCAGCATTCTGTAGGCCGGCCTTGGTGGCCGAGCGGTTCTAGGCGCTTCAGTCCGGAACCGCGTGACTGCTACTGTCGTAGGTTCGAATCCTGCCTCGTGCATGGATGTGTGTGATGTCGTTAGGTTAAAGTAGTTCTAAGTACTAGGGGACTGATGACCTCAGATGTTAAGTCTCATAGTGCTCAGAGCCATTTGAACCAATTTATTAGCACAGGAGATCTGCAAAGGTAATACATTCCCAGACTATAGAGTTTCGTCTTAGAGACAAACAATCGTAGAACGCATATGCATATGCCATCTGTGAGATCTAAAACAGCAACGAAATCTGAGCTTATATCTTCAAAATTTTCATCTTTGAGTTCTGGCGATGTTAAACGAATCTATTGAGATATTTGATCTGAAAAAACAGAGCTGCCCGTGGAACTGCATTTTCCAGCAAACAACAAACATGTCTCCCATAAATGAAACATTACGTGGAACAAGTGAACAATATGTGACTCTAAGAAGTGAGTGTGTTGCTTGTTTAAACAGGACTGGTCGTGAACAAGAACACACAAAGGGACATACAACTCGATTGCAGATACTGTTGCAAAATTAATCTAACGTCCACTAATACATAACAAGCAGCTTTATACAGGCGACTACAATCAGTCTCAGATATTACACGATGGGGTGTAGTATAGCAAGTTTTTAGAGTATTTATAAAATAATCTCATTACGGCAGTTTGGTCACTTACAGCGGTATGAGAGATGGAGTGAATGCCACGAATGTTTATAGGTGAATGAAGTACGAGTGGTTAACTAACCACGTGGACACGGGTTTCTGAATTCATCACAAAGGACACATAAGTTTCCATTTCAGTTTGAGCGAGCACGCCAACACGAAAATTTATTTCGGCTAGCCATACTCTATAAGCAAATGCGATCGACATGAACGTAGTGAGAGACACACGAAAATCGTTGCGTTATCTAAGAGCGCCTTGCGATCTCGTTCAGCAAGTATGATGCAGGATGGTGAAAACAGCTCCGAATTCGGCCCCAAGATAGGTGCGAACGTAACAAAATTCAGCGCCAGTGTGAAGCTTCCGCCTGACCGTGCCTCCTCACTACGTAACCCCGCGACCACACGCCTCGTTAGCTCCTGCTAGCCAAAATACGCCACACACGTTCAGGGATACCACGAGCAGCCAGCACATGACAGCGCGTCTACAAGTATCCCCCTACTTGGAAAATAATAGAGTAACAAGATGCGAACTTATTAAAAGAGTAGATGCGAATACCAGAAGCCTTTCACCCTCACAAATGTGTGGTTTTTTGAAGACCGGGCTTTTTTAGTAATGGTCCTTGATAGAGTAGGGACACCTCAGGCAAACACCATGTAAACTGGTATTGGGGCAGAGAGAGCCACAACTGATAATATTTGGGCCGAGACAGTTCCGACGCTTGCCCTACAACCAAGGGAAACCTTCCGAAACCCTTTGGTTAGAACCAGGCGTTGGGAACTATTTTTGATTAAATTCTTTGTCTCAAGCAAAAAAGTTTAAAGTTCGATGTATGTGAAGCTGTATTTCTTTGTGCGTGTAGGAAGGAAAGTCTCAACAGTGCAGTGCACACATGTTGCTACCGATGGGAGGCGACTACCTGTGAGTCTGCGTTAAACTGTTTAGGTAAGGGTCGCCAGCCTCGATTTGACTTGTGAGACGATATTCTTAAATCCAAATCATTCAAATGGACCTTACAATTATCTAATGGTGCCTAAACTCCAAGGTCAACCGCCTGGGATGGAAATCATACAATGCGGCATTAAATGCTCACAAACCCCAATTGCATGCATGCAACATTCTCCCAATCTCAGAAAATAAAACACGTTTGATAATAATTCAAGAGGTGTTATCGCCATCAGTCTGAAGACTGGTTTGACGCTGCTCTACATGCTAGCCTATCCTGTGCAAGCCTGTTCATTTTTGCACAACTACTGCAAACCTACATCCCTCTGAACCTGCTTATTTTATTCTAACCTTGGCCACCCTTTATATTTTTACCACCAAAACTTCCATCCATTAACAATTTCACAATTCCTTGATGTCTCACGATGTTTTATCAACTGATTTCTCCTTTTAGTTAAGTTGTGCCATAATTTCTCCCCAGGTCAGCTGAGTATCTCCTTATTTGTTATTCGATCCAACCATATTCTTGTATAGCGCCACATTTCAAAAGTTTCTGTTCCCTTGTTGCCTGAACTGCTTATCGTCCAAGTGTCACTTCTGTTCAAAGGTATATCCCATACAAATACTTTCAGAATACACTTCTTAATACTTAAAATTTATATTTGATGTTAACAAATTCCCCATTTTCAGAAATATTTTTCTTGCTATTGCCAGTCTGCATTTTATATCCTCTCTATTTTCGTCGTAATCAAATGGTTCAAATGGCTCTGAGCACTATGGGACTTAACATCTATGGTCATCAGTCCCCTAGAACTTAGAACTACTTAAACCTAACTAACCTAAGGACAGCACACAACACCCAGTCATCACGAGGCAGAGAAAATCCCTGACCCCGCCGGGAATCGAACCCGGGAACCCGTCATTGTAATCAGTTATTTTACTGCCCAAATAGTAAATCTTATCTACTTCTTTTAGAGTCTCATTTTCTAATCCGTTTCCCTCAAAGTATCTTTAATTCGATTACATTCCTTTACCCCTTTTTTAGTTTTCTTAATTATAATCTTATGTCGCCCTTTCAAGACACCATTCACTCCGTTCAACGCCATGCACTCCGTTCAAATCCTTTACTGTCTCTAACAGAATTACACTCTCATGGACAAACCTGACAATTTTCATTTTTTCTCAATGAACTTCAATTCCCTTTTCAAATCTTTCTTGGTTTCCTGCACTGCTTGCTCAGTATACAGGCTGAGTAAATCTGTGATGGTGTGCAATCCTGTCTCTCTCTTCTCAATTACAGCTTACCATTTATGCTCCTCGATTATTACAACTGCCGTCTGATTCCTGTACAAGTTGTAAATAGCCTTTCGCTCCCTATATTTTATCCCTGCTACCTTTAGAGAGTAGTCCAACAAACACTGACAAAAACACTCCATGAATCTACAAATACTAGTAAGTTAGGTTCAAAATGGCTCTCAGCACTATGGGACTTACGATCTGTGGTCATCAGTCCCCTAGAACTTAGAACTACTTAAACCTAACTAACCTAAGGACATCACACACATCCATGCCCGAGGCAGGATTCGAACCTGCGACCGTAGCAGTCGCGCGGTTCCGGACTGCGCGCCTAGAACCGCTAGACCACCGCGGCCGGCCAGTAAGTTAGGATTTCCTTCCTTCAAACTACGTTCTAGGGTAAGCCCAAGGGTCGGTACTGCCTCTGGTGTTCCTACATTTGTGCAGAACCCAAGAGTAAGGGAGCCAATCACGGCGATGTAGTTTTGTGTCGAACGCTTCTTCTGTGAATATAGAATCCACCTATTGACCTGCTGTATTCTATTTACAAGATATCGTACTTTTAAGGGGCATCAAAGTCCAGTTGGTATGCCAGTCAGGCAAAACAATCAACAGCATTGAGACAATAATCCCACCAACGTACCAGGATGATGATACCTGTTTGGTAAAACACCGAGTCCTGCTGTGTGAAGAAGCCCGCAACTGCCTGTTGCACATTCCCGTCGCACAGGAATCGTCGACCCTTCATTTCCTTTAAGGGGATGTAGGCGTGACAATCGCCGGGGAGAAATCAGAACTATAGGGCGGCTGCTCGAATGCCTCACACTTGAGATGGCGTTGATGAGGCTGGCCTCCCAGATCGACCGGCGTCTTGTGTCGAATCGCGACCAGCACGGAACTTGGCGCACCATTCCACGACGGTGGTTTTCGACAGACAAGCTTCCACATACACATTCTTTATTCTGCGATGGATGCCTACCGGTGATTGTGCAGCCAAGAAAAGAAAAACAGTGCACTGGTCCTGTTTGGACGCTTATAGTAATAACGCTGCCAAAATTCTCGTTTCCACATTTACTGCACACACATTTGAAAGACACGAATACCACACTAATCCCTTGTCTACGCGTCTGTGCTTACATACTAGCATCCCAGTCGTGCTACGTTGCATTTACGTTGCAGCAACGTCCTTAAAGGAAAACTTTTTGGTCGCGTCTTACAAATATAGTAATATGTATTTTCCCGAATTCGTTTTGATTCTTTGAGAGCAGATTGTTTTCCTCAAGAAACGTCATAATTTTTTAGTTTAGAATAGGATCCTGCATCAGATGGACGTCAGCGATGTAGCACCGATATTGGTGTACGATTATGAGCATCGTTTCTTTTACATATTTTGAAAGAAGGAGTGACCTCCACCATTTTCCAGTCGAACGGGACTTTCCTCTGCACAGCGGATTCTCGATTAATATTAGCTACAACAGGAGCTAATTCCATGGTGTATTCAATGTAAAATCCAACTGGACATTTGTCAGGGCCTTATGATTCATGCACTTTGAGTAGTGTTAAATGTTTTCTAATACGGAGTTGCTTATATACTTCTCTCTCATTTGTGAGTCTGCGGCGGCTGCACACTGGTACGGTGGAATCCTCATGCATAAATACGTTTTTAAATGCGGAATTTAATATTTATGTTCAATGCTGACGTATTCAGTTTCAACGTAAGAATGATCCACGAGAGATGAGATGGAAGGTTTGAATAGTTTCATTGAGTTTACGTATGACTAGAAATTTCACCAAGATATGGAAATTACTGTAGGCTTTAGCAGCAGCTCGTCTTAAGGATATACCAGCTGATGTTAAGATTTTTCAGTTAGTATTCCAGCAATCTGTGTTGTAGCGAGAGGGTTTTGGTCTCTGTTATCATTTCTCCAAATGACTATATTATAGTAAGATGGGTCTTTGTTGTCTTTTATTACCGCATTAGGTATGCATTTTTCTAGTCCGCTGTTGGTAACATCTTTCATCTTTAGTCACAACTATCCTGCTTTTACCGGATCTAAACTAAATGCTTTTGGTTCGTATGTTAAGGAGATCTTTAGTGATTGATCAGTGTGACCTTACTCAAATACCCTCCTAGCATCCTTGATGACATTTTTATCTTTGGTGACTATCGTTCGTATAATGCCATGGAAAAACCTTTGACCGTCTTCGGTGCGGCTAGGAAATGCACAAAACGTCTCGAGTACGCTGGGAATGCTACAGCCACATGGATACTGAAGGCTTGTCCACGATGTCATCCAAATTCGCAGCTCCTTAGGACTATGAGCACCGTAACTATGATTCCTCTTCGAATGCAATAACAGTGAAACTGATACGAAAGGAAAAGAGCACGGGATCAATCAATAACACCGATACTAATTGATTATAAAATGTAGCGAGACTGAGGTCTGGGACAGAGTCTCCAGAGAGGGAGGACATCCGAGAGATCTCGATGACAGATGGAATTTGAACTGCGATTCAGCATTTGGTTTTTGAAGTGGGAGTAAATTCCAGACGGAACTGTGCGTCGCTTTATGCGTTTCGTGGAGAGTATCGGACAACTGCCGTGAGAGGTCATTGTCCAAACTGTCTTGTGGAGAGCATAGTTTCAGATTTGGGGATTGGTGAGAAGTGCTAGAGCAAGCACTCTGTCAGACATGATATAAGAACAACAATATTTCTACTGAACATACTTGATTTTATGAGACTATCAGCTGTAGGCTGGAACTGCCGTTGGAAGTATCGTTAAGCTTTTATGAAAGTGTGCTGTCTTCATGTTGAAATATTATTATTAAGTTTGTCGTCCTAGAGAATAGTGAGTAACAAAACATGTCCGAGCTTGCAGAGGCAGATTGCTATAGCGGTGTAATACCTGGTGTGGACTTTACTTTCGGGACTTATGTCACTTGACGCAAGATACTACTGGTCTGGAAGAAATGTATGTCCACTGAGAGTACTTCAGACGTTCCGTGGACTTCCGTCTAGTGAGAGGGGACGCTGGAGGCTCTCAGTGGCGAACATCTTCACTAGTGAGTTCATCACTTACGGAATGATTAAGCTTTTCCCACTCGAAATAGTTTAGAGCTCGGATTTCTAGATTGGGAAAAGGGCTGGTGAGTTTCCCATACCGAAAGTGGTAGTTTTCAGAGTTATGATGTAATTGAGAGCAGAAAAGTGTACAGAAACGCTATTAGAAATGGCTCTGAGCACTATGGGACTTAACTGCTACGGTCATCAGTCCCCTAGAACTCAGAACTACTTAAACCTAACTAACCTAAGGACAGCACATAACACCCAGCCATCACGAGGCAGAGAAAATCCCTGACCCCGCCGGGAATCGAACCCGGGAACCCGGGCGTGGGAAGCGAGAACGCTACCGCACGACCACGAGATGTGGGCTCGCTATTAGAAGGTGAGGCTGCAGCGCCAATAAAAATTTCCATTACTGACGCAAAAATCAACAAGGTGGTAAACATAGCGTTCATGGGATAAAAGGCTATGGGGTGAACACATTTTGGAAACTGTCCTACTCTTGATTTTTGTCGGGGAATGTCGTTAAGCATCGTGGAAGATAGGTGTTCTTTTTTCTCTTTCTTTTCCTACGCGCTGAAACGCTCCTTTCGTCCGGGTCCGATGAACTGCGGGAAGGACAAATTACGCTACGCACTGCTCCGTAGATCTAATCAAAACGTTTAACGGCGGATTCGGAATGTTTACCTGTACTAGTACACTAGTCAGTTACGTCAAATACGGTTCGCCAGTCTCACTTTGCCCTGCGACACGGAGTTCCAAAGAAAATAATTATAAGCCCTGACCTGCATCTGCTGTTTACTAGTTTCAGGAAAGATACTTAAATCCGACAAATGGACTGGAAAATGTTCACCACTAACATTCACTATACCACATTGAGCTGGCTAATGCCATTATTGACCACAAAAATACGCGAATCCAATTCACAGTGGTTAGCCAAAAAGTCCCACAGGAACATCACTCTCAAATTTCCACAGAAAAAATGCAAATTATTGGCTTCTAAAACCTCGTCAAGCCCGTCTCGTTCACTAAAACGCTACCTCAAAACTACCGGACACATGCACACACGAAGAAAAGCAACGTCCGTCTAGAACACAAGGAAGTTCATTCCACAGTCCGAAGTTCAATCCAGAATCCACGTACGCACACGGACAAACACTTTAAAAATCTCTGCAAGAAATAACCCCTGAAAAGTGTCTCTCGACACTACGAAGACACCACCTCTGCCACAGAGGGCACTCGTCTTCAACACAACACGACGGCGACCGGCCGACCCCTCGATTTCGCGAACTCCAACCCGCTGCACAAAATCATTAGTCATTTAGGCCTTTCAGACAATCAAAATAAGAGCAGAATGTAGACGTTCTCGTTGCCTATTTCCTGCTTCCTCTTACAGTGCTTCTGAGTGGCACTGTTTCCTGGTGTAGCTAGTATAACATTCTCCGCGTACGTTTGAGAAAACACTGGCCATCATGGAAAATGACAAACTTGTAAGTCAGCCATGTTGGCTCCGGCTAGGATAGAAAATCGGCAATTTTGGTACGAAGTACCCTCTGGCATGAATACTGAACAGTTATATAGTGCAATTTAATGGTAGTATTCGAAGGATCGACCCCGCACTACAGCTTAAAAAATCTATATCTTGCCTCTTGCCAAAGAAGTCCAAGCAGCATAGTACTTAGTATTTCTGTTGCAAAAACAATAAGAGCCTCGCCTCCGCTTAGTGGGGCTTGCGCAACAGTATGTGCGGAGGTTGGTGCTGGAGGCAGCTGTAATCGCCCCCCTTACACTCTCAACCTGACATAGCGAACAAGTGGCCAAGTCAAGACCCACCCTAACAGATCAGTGGTGGGTCATTAAAACTAAAGCAGCAAGTAAAAAGAAAAGCATCGTAGAGACCTAGTGGCAGTCGCCGGATCGTAACTTTCCCATCAGATCGTTCGTTGTCGGTTTCCTGTAGCAGTGCTTATGACCAGTGGCTCCCGCGCAAAGTCAACGCGTGACTGGGCGAAAGTGATGTCTGGCCAACGTCAATAAGAGGACGTGTCAGTTTAAAAACATTTCATGAGATATAAATCCTTTGTCGTATAGACAACATAATTTTGTGGATTACGTTATCTGGTGTTAGTAACGCTTTTATTTTGCCTTTTTTATTTTAAAAAGTATAACAGTTTGTTTTCTTTTGTTTAGAAATGTTTGAAATATGTTTTTCGTAGAAAAACAAAATTTAGACAGAAAATAATTCAACTGTTTTGCGTATGACTGATGTACTTATTCTAGCTGACGTGAGCACGCTACAGATCAAATTGTAACCAGCAACAGACGAATCTTAAAAAAAATAATAATAATAAAATAAAATAAACGAGCACTTCGTTCAGGCTTTAAACGCCCAAGGGATGTTGACCGACCACCGTGTCATCCTCTCCCTTTCGGCGTCACACGGATGCGGAATGATGGAGGGGCATGAGGTCAGCACACCGCTCTTCCGGCCGTTTTGTCGACTTTCCAGGCATTGGAACCGCTACTTCCTATTCATGTAGCACATCAAATGGTATTACACGGTCGATTGCACCCTTTATCAGTCCTAGCACCAAGAAAAATCCTTGGCAGTACCGGTAATCGAACCCGGGTCTTCCGCGTGTAGGCCATCTAAGCTGGCAACTCGTCTACGGAAGCAAACCAGCACACGAATATGGATTGTATATAACTGCTTGAATTACATCTTTCATTTAAAAATATTTTATTTTATATGAACAGCAAAAATAGTTCCGCAGCCAGAGCCTTAAGACCACGCGATGACCACTGGCCGCCGCGTCATTGTTGTCGGCTCTACACCTAAGAGCTGCTACTTCCCATGCAAGCAGCTCCGCAGTGCACTCCTTTCCAGTCCTTCCACCAAGAAGAAATATATATATATATATATATATATATATATATATATATATATATATATTTGCAATATCTTTGCGTCAATTAATTCTCAGTGTGTCCAATCTGGAAACTGTTAATTCTTGCTCTACCCTCTACCCTCTATTTATCCCTCACACGACCATACCCATCCATGCTCATCGCATAGTTTAAAAATAGCACCAGTATCTTATGAACCTAGCTGGAAGTCAGACGCATAACAGTGGAAGTTATGCACTAGAACAAAGATAGTCTAAGTTGAAGGATACTGCATCACTTGAAAACACTAAAATAACTTTTTCTACCGGCAAGATAACCCTTACATAGAGGTGGCGTTGGCAACAAAACTGAAACACCGCACATCAACGCAGGCGACACTGGAGAACAGTCCAGCTGGGTCCACGCTGAACAATGAGTGCGGGGAACAGATATAGCTGTCCGCGTCCCTGTCGCGACAGCTGCCTCTTGTGTCGCCACACAATTCGCCCTGGCACAGCCCCAGCACGCGCTGACAAATGTCCGCCGACTCCCACGGAAATATCAGTTTTTTCCTCTACCTATACGGGCCCCAGCTGGTCACTCAGAATACAACTGCTTCTCGTCCACCTAGAAACGCAAGGCAGGAGTCCAGGGTAGGTTTCAGGCTTAAACCGCGGTCCTACAACCACATGTAAAGGATGAATCACCTAAAAATGGCACCGCAAATATTGCGGAAATGGAAAGTGCAGTTTTCACAGAATGGACTGGTAGTCAGGGGTTCGTATCGTTAGCCAATAAACAGACTCTAATTATACTTAGAAGTGCAGACGTACACTTGTTTAAGTGGAACAATACCAATTGACATTAACAAACAAAAAGTAGGGTGAGTTAGAATGACAGTGGTGATTGTCGCAAGTGCGAGTCGTTTACGAGGTATTGTATTTTGAAAAGTTCCCGCACAGGCACTTGTACAATATCGGTGGTAGCACACACTAAAGAACAACACCAGTGCATGCACTGGTTATGTGGATTCTGCCCAGTGGCGAGACAACTGACCATCACAGGCTGTGCTCAAAATGACCACCGGCAGCGGCAGCACACGCTCCCAGCCTGGTATGGAACGACTGCTGCACACGGGCTACCATTTCATCTGAGATGTCCGAATAGACTGCTGTAATACGTCGTCGCATATCATCGGGTGTATACGGTATATTCCAATCCCAAGGAAAGCGGGTGTTGACAGATGTGAAAATTACCGAACTATCAGTTTAATAAGTCACAGCTGCAAAATACTAACGCGAATTCTGTACAGACGAATGGAAAAACTGGTAGAAGCCGACCTCGCCGGCCGCGGTGGTCTCGCGGTTCTAGGCGCGCAGTCCGGAACCGTGCGACTGCTACGGTCGCAGGTTCGAATCCTGCCTCGGGCATGGATGTGTGTGATGTCCTTAGGTCAGTTAGGTTTAAGTAGTTCTAAGTTCTAGGGGACTAATGACCACAGCAGTTGAGTCCCATAGTGCTCAGAGCCATTTGAACCATTTGAAGCCGACCTCGGGGAAGATCAGTTTGCATTCCGTAGAAATGTTGGAACACGTGAGGCAATACTGACCCTACGACTTATCTTAGATTAAGGAAAAGTAAAACTACATTTCTAGCATTTGTAGACTTAGAGAAAGCTTTTGACAATGTTGACTGGAATACTCTCTTTCAAATTCTGAAGGTGGCAGGGGAAATAATAAAGGGAGCGAAATGCTATTTACAATTTGTACAGAAAGCAGATGGCAGTTATAAGAGTCGAGGGACATGAAAGGGAAGCAGTGGTTGGGAAGGGAATGAGACAGGGTTGTAGCCTCTCCCCGATGCTATTCAATATGTACACTCCTGGAAATGGAAAAAAGAACACATTGACACCGGTGTGTCAGACCCACCATACTTGCTCCGGACACTGCGAGAGGGCTGTACAAGCAATGATCACACGCACGGCACAGCGGACACACCAGGAACCGCGGTGTTGGCCGTCGAATGGCGCTAGCTGCGCAGCATTTGTGCACCGCCGCCGTCAGTGTCAGCCAGTTTGCCGTGGCATACGGAGCTCCATCGCAGTCTTTAACACTGGTAGCATGCCGCGACAGCGTGGACGTGAACCGTATGTGCAGTTGACGGACTTTGAGCGAGGGCGTATAGTGGGCATGCGGGAGGCCGGGTGGACGTACCGCCGAATTGCTCAACACGTGGGGCGTGAGGTCTCCACAGTACATCGATGTTGTCGCCAGTGGTCGGCGGAAGGTGCACGTGCCCGTCGACCTGGGACCGGACCGCAGCGACGCACGGATGCACGCCAAGACCGTAGGATCCTACGCAGTGCCGTAGGGGACCGCACCGCCACTTCCCAGCAAATTAGGGACACTATTGCTCCTGGGGTATCGGCGAGGACCATTCGCAACCGTCTCCATGAAGCTGGGCTACGGTCCCGCACACCGTTAGGCCGTCTTCCGCTCACGCCCCAACATCGTGCAGCCCGCCTCCAGTGGTGTCGCGACAGGCGTGAATGGAGGGACGAATGGAGACGTGTCGTCTTCAGCGATGAGAGTCGCTTCTGCCTTGGTGCCAATGATGGTCGTATGCGTGTTTGGCGCCGTGCAGGTGAGCGCCACAATCAGGACTGCATACGACCGAGGCACACAGGGCCAACACCCGGCATCATGGTGTGGGGAGCGATCTCCTACACTGGCCGTACACCACTGGTGATCGTCGAGGGGACACTGAATAGTGCACGGTACATCCAAACCGTCATCGAACCCATCGTTCTACCATTCCTAGACCGGCAAGGGAACTTGCTGTTCCAACAGGACAATGCACGTCCGCATGTATCCCGTGCCACCCAACGTGCTCTAGAAGGTGTAAGTCAACTACCCTGGCCAGCAAGATCTCCGGATCTGTCCCCCATTGAGCATGTTTGGGACTGGATGAAGCGTCGTCTCACGCAGTCTGCACGTCCAGCACGAACGCTGGTCCAACTGAGGCGCCAGGTGGAAATGGCATGGCAAGCCGTTCCACAGGACTACATCCAGCATCTCTACGATCGTCTCCATGGGAGAATAGCAGGCTGCATTGCTGCGAAAGGTGGATATACACTGTACTAGTGCCGACATTGTGCATGCTCTGTTGCCTGTGTCAATGTCCTGTGGTTCTGTCAGTGTGATCATGTGATGTATCTGACCCCAGGAATGTGTCAATAAAGTTTCCCCTTCCTGGGACAATGAATTCACGGTGTTCTTATTTCAATTTCCAGGAGTGTATATTGAGCAAGCAGTAAAGGAAACAAAAGAAAAGTTCGGAGTAGGTATTAAAATCCATGGAGTAGAGGTTCGCCGATGACATTTTAATTCTATCAGAGACAGCAAAGGACTTGGAAGAGCAGTAGAACGGAATGGACAGTGTCTTGAAAGGAGGGTATAAGATGAACATCAACAAAAGAAAACGAGGATAATGGAATGTAGTCGAATTAAGTAGGGAGATGCTGAGGGAATTAGATTAGGAAATGAGACACTTAAAGTAGTAAAGGAGTTTTGCTATTTGGGGAGCAAAATAACTGATGATGGTCGAAGTAGAGAGGATATAAAATGTAGACTGGCAATGGCAAGGAAAGCGTTCCTGAAGAAGAGAAATTTGTTAACATCGAGTATTGATTTAAGTGTCAGGAAGTCGTTTCTGAAAGTATTTGTATGGAGTGTAGCCATGTATGGAAGTGAAACGTCGATGATAAATAGTTTAGACAAGAAGAGAATACAAGCTTTCGAAATGTGGTGCTACAGAAGAATGCTGAAGATTAGATGGGTAGATCACATAACTAATGAGGAGGTATTGAATAGAATTGGGGAGAAGAGGAGTTTGTGGCACACCTTGACTAGAAGAAGGGATCGGTTGGTAGGACATGTTCTGAGGCATCAAGGGATCACCAATTTAGTACTGGAGGGCAGAGTGGAGGGTAAAAATCGTAGAGGGAGACCAAGAGATGAATACACTAAGCAGTTTCAGAAGGATGTAGGTTGCAGTAGGTACTGGGAGATGAAGAAGCTTGCACAGGATAGAGTAGCATGGAGAGCTGCATCAAACCAGTCTCAGGACTGAAGACCACAACAACAACAAAATATGGTATATCCTTGTCCCGAGCGAGGTGGCGCAGTGGTTAGACACTGGACTCGCATTCGGGAGTACGACGGTTCAATCCCGCGTCCGGCCATCCTGATTTAGGTTTTCCGTGATTTCCCTAAATCGCTCCAGGCAAATGCCGGGATGGTTCCTTTGAAAGGGCACGGCCGACGTCCTTTCCCATCCTTCCCTAATCCGATGAGACCGATGACCTCGCTGTCTGGTCTCCTTCCCCAAACAACCCAACCCCAACCTATATCCTTGTAGACAGCGTCCTCCAGCTTTCCCCACAGCAAAAAGTCTATAGGCGTCAAATCCGGGGAACGGGCTGGCCAAGGTAGAGGTCCTCTTCGTCCAATCTATCGATTCGGTCCGGCACACAGTTTTAATCTGTCAGGAAGTTTCATATCTGCGCACACTCCTCTGCAGAGTGAAAATCTCATTCTCGAAACATCCCTCAGGCTGTGGCTAGGCCATGTCTCCGCAATATCCTTTCTTTCAGGAGTGCTAGTCCTGCGAGGTTCGCAGGAGAGCTTCTGTAAAGTTTGGAAGGTAGAAGGCAAGGTACTGGCTGAAGTAAAGCTGTGACGACGGGGCGTGAGTCGTACTTGGGTAGCTCAGTTGGTAGAGCACTTGCCCACGAAAGGCAAAGATCCCGAATTCTAGTCTCGGCCCGGCACACAGTTTTAATATGCCAGGAAGTTTCATATCAGCGCACACTCCGCTGCAGAGTTAAAATCTCATTCTGGAGTTTGTGAAGACATACCGTAGTACTTGTGCACTATGGGTCGGACAGCAATCGTGTTGGTAGCACAGGTTCTTCCTCACGTGCAGAGGAACGTCTTCTAGCATCCGTGGAAGCTGGAAGTTGGTTATGGTAGCTGTGTGCGTTCAGCGTATAGTCTGTGAAGCGTGGGCCTATGAGCTGATGGTTCACTATCCCACGTAATACGTTTACACTCCCTGGACGGTGACGTTCCACCTGACGAAGTTATCGAGGATTGTCAACAGAGAAATAGTGCATGTTACAGCGTTTTACCTGGCCTTTATTGGTAAAGATGACTTCTGCTCTAAACAAGATACATGATACGTCTGGAGTATCCTGTATTGATACCCATGTACAGAAGTTACTACGATTTTCATAGTCGTTTCCGTGCAGCTCTTGATAGAGAGAGATGTGATAGGGACGGAACTATGTCGACGGAGAATGCATAGGACACTTGCCTGAGTCATTCCATTTCCTCGTACGAATGCGAGGGAGCTAACGGGCAAATCAACTGCAATAGCAGCAAGAACATGAATTTCCCCCTCGTCTGTCGTCACTTGTTTCCTTCCGTTACGTTGTCCAAGTGTTAAACTACCACTTTGACGTAACTGACTGAAGAGGTTGATAAATAATTGCTGAGATGGTTGACGTGTATTGGGATATGTTGCCGCATGTACCGCACACAAGTGAACTGTATTCCTCCTACACTCTCCACACACCTTGAGTATGTCGGCTTTTTCTGCATTGGCAAATCGCATCGTCCACTCGCGACCTATTGCTTGGCCTGCCACACACTAACTGACTAGCAAGTGTAGCCCAGGAATAGACACGAGCACTGTCGGTAAACATAACCACATCGTACCTAGCAACTACGCAGGTTGAACGGCACAAAGAAGTGTCTCGTAAACCACTCGCACTAAAATCCTGCAATAAACACCACTGACATTCTAATTTGCCCTACTTTTAGTTCGTTAATGTCAATAATCATTGTTTCGTTTAAAAAGTGTGTTTTTGCACGAAAAATACGTTTTCTAAGCATTATTACAATCCGTTTGTTGGCTAACAATATGAGCCCCTGACTACCAATCCATTCTGCGAAAACCGCACTTTCCATTTCGGCAATACTGCAGTGTAAGTTTTAGACTCCACAAGAAGTCTTACAGTGTAAAGGGGACAATATTTACTGCTCTATTCGGAAACTGTGTAGCGGAAGAACGCCTGTCAGCAAGACTATGTACGAGTCCGAAAACAGCTACAAAATAGTCTACATATTGCTCCAAGGGAATTTGTCACGAATAAGAAAACAGGCACTGAGAATAAATAATAATTCGA
This sequence comes from Schistocerca americana, assembly GCF_021461395.2. Lineage (NCBI taxonomy): Eukaryota > Metazoa > Arthropoda > Insecta > Orthoptera > Acrididae > Schistocerca > Schistocerca americana. The sequence goes on from NC_060122.1 coordinate 426,106,861, forward strand.
TTAAGGGATGTGGGGTAACCAGGCACTTGGGGCTTCACATAAACAAAAAGCAAAATTTCCATGCACATATTGAAAGTGTCTGCCATGGAGCTGTTAGTCTCATGAAGGAATCTGCAACGACTGTCCAAAGTAAATTCGGTCAACCACTAGACACCATGGGACTGCGTCGCGATGCTAACTTCCCTCCACTGCAGTCTGCGCTGCTAGTTTGTGGATGCGTGGGGCAAGACTAACTAGACCTTGAAAGCTTACATTATCAGCATTACACAGATAACAATCAAACTCTCCAGTGAAGCTGGTTAATGTAGCTATTAGTGATAAAAAGTTTCCAAAAACGTATCCTTGCGCAGGGGGTCAATTTAATTCCTAGCACAACATAAAATTTAAGGCTGGGTGTTCATGAAAAATTCTGAACATAGCTTACTCCGAAATTTACCCTAAAATTATTGCGCAAGGTCTTCGGGAAATGCAATTTAATCCAAATAATAATATTTTAGATTCGGCAGAAAGTGTTACAAAGGGCTGTTCTGAAATGATTCTGGGAGATTTAGGTTTGAACATGGAGATTTAGGTCTGAACATTGCCTAAAAAAACTGTATGATTAAATGTCGTCGTGTAGGGTGATTTTTTTCCACCGTGTACAAACTCTAGGGATAGATCGATGAAAGAATACGCACCAAAAAAAGTCTGATGAACTATGTCCGGAAATGCGTGGTTTCCATACTAGAGACCATTTATTCAATCATACATTGTTACAGAGACTGCGCTCTAATACGCGCTGTACCACGCAGCCACAGTTACAGTATGCATGGTTTCCTCCTAGAGGGTGGTACCGTTCCTCCTAGCGCCCTCTCCTGCCATAGTAATTAGTAATTTTGTGTCCGATTCACTTCTCATGCTGACTCACACTATAGTGAATGTGATAGGCGTTGTACACAAAGGTTCCGTATTCGAATCGAGAGCTTGCCAACATGGTGTTTCCTTCCGGAAAGGCGAATGCCAACGGGCGGCGGGCAGCAAGGTTGCATCAGAGGCCCTATCCCTGCCAACAACCATGTCATTCAATATTTACAACAGTGTTTCGCCGTTTGTCTTGGACAGGGTCGTTTCTGGAAGCAGGAAGTCGTAAAGGACGCATCCGAAACGTTCGGTTACCAGACTTAGAGAAAAATGTGATTGACACTGCGGAAGGCGACCGCCATGTCAGTAGCAGACAGTTGTCCTGCCACTAGAGACTAACAAGGGGAGGCTGCCAATTGTGAAATTCAGATTCGATTCATACTGCGCATAATAAAAGCTCATGGCCAGAGGTGTAATGTGGCAAAGCACCAAGATGCACTTCTCAGCCGTTGTCGAGAAAATCGACAGTTAAAAGAAACCGTCGCGGTGAAATATTCTCAACTATTTACGGTTTCCTACAGCGTCGTGGCGCAGCGGTAAGCGCTCGGGTTTGTAATCCGAAGGTCGCCGGATCGAATCTCGCACCGGCCAAATTTTTTTTTAGTGTTTGTTTTTTGTAATTCAAATATATATATATATATATATATATATATATATATATATATATATATATATATATAAAATTCCCGGCAATCAGTTGCAACAATTATGCATATAATAAGTTGTTGAAAGTCGTTTGTCGTGGAAAAACAGGCGACTTCGAACATGATTATGTTTTCTGCAAACAAAGTTGTATTTCACAAATGTTATTAATTGTCTTCATAATGTTTACACGTGTAGTTAACGGAAGACGTAGAAACAATATTCCGAAACGAATACGTATAGTGTAAGTCAAGCGTTCGAATTAGAGTAGAGACCCCACGCTATATATATATATTTGAATTACAAAAAACAAATACTAAAAAAAAAAAAAAAAAAAAAAAAAAGGGTTGCATGGGGCGAGATTCGATCCGGCGACCTTCAGATTACTAAGCCGAGCGCTTACCGCTGCGCCATGATGCTGTGGGAAATAAGACATAGTAGAGAATATTTCAGCGCAACGGTTTCTTTTAACTGTCGATTTTCTCGACAACGGCTGAGAAGTGCATCTTGGTGCTTTGCCACATTACACCTCTGGCCATGAGCTTTTATTATGCGCAGTATGAATCGAATCTGAATTTCACAATTGGCGGCCTCCCCTTGTAAGCCAGACGTCCGTATGGAACAGCGTCATCTGTGGGATAGTATGCCTAAACTCCATGGTATGGTAACAGCGAATCATCAGCATCGGTGAAGCCGGAATGTGTGGGCCGGGAGTAATTGGCGACCGTATTTTGCGACCAGTCTTCCATCCACATCGCCTAGCAGGCCAGACTTATCGGCGTTTTCTGCGGAAGAGCCATTGATGATTCGAAGGGTTATGTGGCTACTATACGATGCTGCAGCAGCCCACTTGGGTGTTCACGTCCGGACGCATCTCAATCGTGTCTTCCCTGGTCGATGGAACGGACGAGGAGATCCAGTTGCATGGCCTTCTCGTTCACCGGATCCCAACCCGTGAGATTTCTGGTTATTGGGTCATCTCAAAAGTATCGTGTACGCAGAGTCCATTCCAGATGTGGAGACAATGGAGCAGCGTATTCATGCTGTCTTTGACACTGTTCAGATGGAGCCTGGCCGATGTGAACGTGTGAGACAGAACATACTACGCCGCGTACACGCATGCGTTGAGACACATGGAAACCATTTTCAACACGTACTGTAACCGTAGCTGCGTAGTATGGCGCGTATTACACTGCAGTCTCTGTAACAATGTATGATTGAATAAATGGTCTGTAGCATGGAAACCATGCATTACCTGATATAAGTTCATTAGATCTTTTTGTTCCGTATCCTCTCATCGATCAATCCATAGAGTATGTATACGGTGGAAAAAATCACTCTGTAGACTCAGATCTTGCAGGGCAAATGTGTTTGCCATCTGTAACCTTCAACGCATAAAAAATCTGATAATCTGTGAGGAGGCTTGGTGGAATGACAGAATACTGGTGATACTGTCTCTGCAATTAAATGCCTCGGAGAACTGTATCACGTAGCCTTAAGTGTCATCCTGTGAAAATTCTAAGGAAGGCAGTATCAAAAGTGCTGTACTATTAAATGCCGTTGTCCTTGAAAATAACACAATGTACGTAGATAAATGATACTCATTGCCATGAATCATCTCCGGTATAAATTTGATCAGGTGAGCGGCATGTGGTCGGAAGCATATTCATACGAATGTACGAAAAAGTAATGGATTCACGAACGCCAAGAGTGCTGAATAAGAATTATAACGATCCAAATAATTACAGAGAATGAATTACCCGTCGTGGGTGTACAAGACATGCGATCCTTGGAATTTAACATCGCAGATGTATATCGTCACACAAGAGACCTTCAAAATAGTATTAAAAAGTGGATACCACGATTTTACGAGAGAGAGATAGAAATATTGAGAGAGATACAGTAAGTCACCTGCATCTACGTGTGGATGTATTCAAACAGGATAATGACTTGCACGTACGTAAGTGAACCACAAAAGAATGCTTAGTTCCTTCGGAAATCGAATGACCCAGCCTGAGAAATAGTGTGGTTTAGCATAGCTTGAGCCATATGCAAAATTCCACTAACATAAATGCAACTCGAATGCACGAAAGAAGCAGCTATTCCATTTAATACTTTGAAATAACGTGTTGAATGCGCCCATCCCGAAACACACAATACAAGATTTTACTTTAAACTCACTTGACGAAGAAGGTGGAAAGATACATCTCTTTGGCAGACGAATTGGTCAGCAACTGATTATCTAAGGAAAAAAGTAACCCTCATTTGTCGCATGGGTGTGCGTAATATAAGACAATGTCGCACGGGGAGCAGCCATGTTTCGATCTGAACAAGCTCAACGTGGTGGGCAAAGTTATAGACTACTGAGATTTACAGGTGCTTACGTGACCAAGATGAAGAGATAGAGAAAGTATATGAGGATATTGAAAGGAAAATATAAAACGTAAAGGGAGATGAAACTCTAATACTCTTGGGGAACTGGAATACAGTTGTAGGGGAAGGAGCAACGAAATGGTTACAGGAGAATATGGACTTGGGTCAAAGAATGAGAGAGGACAGGGACTAATTGAGTTCTGTAACAAATATCAATTAGTAACAGGGAATACTCTCTTCAAGAATCACAAGAGGAGGAACGAAATGGTTACAGGAGAATATGGACTTGGGTCAAAGAAAGAGAGAGGTAGGGACTAATTGAGTTCTGTAACAAATATCAATTAGTAACAGCGAATACTCTCTCCAAGAATCACAAGAGGAGGACTTGGAAAAGCCGTGTGATACGGGAAGATTTCAGTTAGATTACATCATGGTCAGACAGGAATTCTGAAATCAGATTCTGGATCGTAAGGCGTAACCAGGAGCAGATATAGACTCAGATCACAATGTAGTAGTAGTGAAGACTAGGCTGAAGATTAATAGGTTAGTCAGGAAGAATCAACACGCAAAGAAGTGGACTGACGAGATACGGTTGAAGTTCTCTAAGGCTATAGGTACAGGAATAAGGAATAGCTCAGTAGGCAGTACAGTTGAAGAGGAATGGACATCTCTGCCGCGCGGGATTAGCCGATCGGTCTAGGGCGCTGCAGTCATGGACTGTGCGGCTGGTCCCGGCGGAGGTTCGAGTCCTCCCTCGGGCATGGGTGTGTGTGTTTGTCCTTAGGATAATTAAGGTTAAGTAGTGTGTAAGCTCAGGGACTGATGACCTTAGCAGTTAAGTCCCATAAGATTTCACACACATTTGAACATCTTTTTGAATGGACATCTCTAAAAAGAGCAATCACGGATAAAACATAGGCACAAAGAAGGTAACTGCTAAAAAACCATAGGTAACAGAAGAAATACGTTACTTGATCGATGAAAGAAGGAAGTACAAAAATGTTCAGGGAAATTCAGGAATACACAAATACAAGTCACTGAGGAATGAAATAAATAGCAAGTGCAGGGAAGCTAAGACGAAATGACTGCATGAAAAATGTGAAGAAATCGAAAAAGGCATTATTGTTGGAAGGACTGACTCAGCATGCAGGAAAGTCAAAACAACCTTCGGTGACACTAAAAGCAATGGCGGTAACATTAAGAGTACAATGGGAATTCCACTGTTAAATGCAGAGGAGAGAACGGATAGACGTAAAACAGTACATTCAAGACCTCTATGAGGGGCGTTCCATCAGAATTTCTAAAATCATTGGGGGAAGTGACAACAAAACGACTATTTACATTGGTGCTAGTCGCAAATGTGGTAAGTTCGGGTGCGGAGCGAGCTTTCTGTGTGTTGGAGCCGGCCTTAGTGGCCGAGCGGTTCTAGGCGCTACAGTCTGGAACCGCGCGACCGCTACGGTCGCAGGTTCGAATCCTGCCTCGGGCATGGATGTGTGTGATGTACTTAGGTTAGCTAGGTTTAAGTAGTTCTAAGTTCTAGGGGACTGATGACCTCAGAAGTTAAGTTCCTATACTGCTCAGAGCCATTTCTTTGTGTGTTGGAGTTCGGCAAAAACAAGTGTGCTACAGCTGTTCATCAGATGTTTAGAACCAAGTACGGTAAGAAACCACGAACAAGGAAGGCCATTTACCACTGGCACAACAAATTCGTTACGACGGGTTCCTTTTGCCCGGCAATAGGAAGCGGACGTCTCAGTGTGAGTGAACTGAATGTGGAGCGCGTACGAGAGACATTCATAAGGAGTCCAAAGAAATCGGTGAGTCGTGCATCCCGTGAACTCGAAATGGCTCCAATGACAGTGTAGAAAGTCCTGCGACAGAAGCTGTCTATGAAACCTTTCAGAATGGAGCTAGTGCATAACACAGAGCTGCCTCATCGATGGATCGGCCGTGCTACAGAAAGGGACAGCTGTTTCATGAAATGGCCTCCCAGAACACCAGATCTCACTCCGTGTGACTTTTTTCTGTGGAGGCACATAAAACATCTGGTGTATGTACCGCCTCTATCAGGTGATGTAGCAGAGCTCCGGGAGAGAATGCGCGAAGCGACTACCACAGTCGATGATGCCATGCTGGAACGGGTACGGCAAAAATTCGATTACGCTATTGGCGTCAGCCTGGTTCGGATTTCGAATGTTTGTTAAAAAAAAAACTTTCAGAGTTTCTTTTCAAAATACAATATGTATGACATCTGTACAATGTTTATTTCCCGTGCAATAATTAATTGAAAGTGTTCCTGGACTTTAGGTACACCCTATATTTCTGTACGAGATCTTATTTCTCTTCTTTTATTATGACGATCATTTCTCCCTACGTAGAATGGTACCAATAAAACATTTTGATGTTCAGAGGAGAAAGTTGGTGACTGAATTTACATGAGGAGATTTTGATGCAGTGAAAAACGCCTTTGTTGCAATGATAGCCACCACAATTGATGAATCATATCTGTGCGTCTCTCTACCCTTTTTCGCGATAATACAAAATGAGTTGTTCTTCTCTGAACCTTTTCGAACACTTCCATCAATCCTGTCTGACGCGAGTCGCACGCTGCACTGCAGTACTCTAGAAGAGGGCAGACAAGCGTAGTCCAAGCAGTCTCTTTAGCAGACTTACTACACTTTCTAAGTCTTCTGCAAATAAATCGCAGTCTTTGTTTTGCTTTTCTCACAACATTATCTTTGTGATCGTTCCAATTTAAGTTACTTGCAAATGTAATCCTAAATAAGTAGCGGAATTCATGGGTTTTAGATTTGTGTGATTTATCGTGTAACCGAAATTTAGCGGATACCTTTCGGTACTCATGTGCGTGACTTCTCACTTTTCTTTGTTTGGGGTCAACTGCCACTCTTCACACCATACAGATATCTTGTCTAAACCATTTTACAATTGTTTTTGATCTTCTGATGACTTTACTATATGGTACATGACAGCATCATCTGCAAACAATATAAGAGAGCTGCTCAGATGTTGTCGTAAATCGTTTATGTAGGGTAGGAGCAGCAGAGGCCCTATAAGATTTCCTTGGAGAACACCCGGATATCACTTCTGTCTTACTCAATGATTTTCTGTAGATTACTACATACTGTGACCTTTCTGACAGGTAATCACGAATCCAGTTGCACAGCTTAAGTGATACTCTATAAGCACACAGTTTGATTAGAAGTCTCTTGTGAGGAGCGGTGTCAAAAGCCTTCTGCAAATCTAGAGATATGAATCCAATTTGAGATCCCCTGTCGATTGCACTCATCACTTAGAGGGAATAAAGAGCTAGTTGTGTTTCACACGAACGATATTTCCTGAATATGTGCTGAACATGTGTCAATAGAGATTGTTTTCTTCGATGTAATTCACAACGTTGTTTCAACACGGAATATGATCCATACTCTTATTGCAAGTCATCATATTACTCCTATTACATTTCCTGAGTATTCGTGTGACCTTTTCAGCTTTCCAGTATTTTGGTACAGATCTTTCGTCGAGCGAGTGGCTGCATAATTATCCCTGGTTGTGTCGATTCGCCTGTGTTTGGTGCCATTTTCCACAGAAGTGCTCAAGCTCTTTCAGTGATAATAGGTGATCATATGCTCTCCACTGGAGACTTCCTATGAATGGCTAAACACTCATCTACAAAAGCAAATATTCAAAAATTTTATGATGGGCAGTTGCGTGATCCAGCAATCTACAGAAAAGCGGCTAATCTGGCAGCCATATACGTACATAACCTAGGAGAGTATACGGATCAATCTGAAGGAGTTAGCATGTCAATCTCTGCATCTGTTGGAAGGAATAATCGCTCAACTCTATGACACATGCTGTTCATAAATATGTGGAAGTATGTATGAACCAGCCCTGGTGGATGTAGGCACTAAACTATGTTCTTTTAAGTAACGTACACTTTTCCAACTATATGTAAAAGTTTATAAATGAAAAAGTATTAGAGTCACGTATATATGTTTTTTTTCTCTTTAAAATCCCCTGTATGCTAATGTAAACATATAGTAGCGTCTGACTGGTCCTGCAGTACTACTGAAAACAAGAAGATGATGAAAAAGCAGAATGGATCGCACATTCCCAATAATATGTGAGTGACAATTGCTGATCAATCAGACTGTACCAAGAAAAATGTTATTTTGTCATTGCTAACACATCCAGATAACATTCGTGTCAAGGATGTGTATTTATTTTCGAAACATTGTTTCAGTCCAAATTCCAGATGTTACACAAGATATTGCATTGGTGGTGCAACATATATGATATTCAAAGGAAGCATTGATATACTGCCACCTGAAAGAGAAGAGCCAAGTACCGTGTTTATATTTGCTGTGGAAAACCAGCATCAAATACGGAAATGTGTTTCGGTCGTCATAGGGAGGGACGATGTCTTATTTTAACCAAAGCAGTTAGTGAGGGACAGTGAAAACCTTGTTGTACTGTAGCTTTCAAACAACGTAATATGAATTTAAAACACATTTATCAGGTGCATGTAGGAACTGACATACATTCAATGAAATTTTAACCATATGTGAACACTTCTGGGATCATATCAGGTATAGGTTTCTGGTTATTGATAAGACAAAAAACTGAAATTTCCGGTTATTGATAAGACAAAAAATTGAATGGCAGGCAATGTAGACGAAACTTTCTGGAGGTTATTCTTAAGAGATAGTGTTCCAGTACGTAAATGCGTCACCATAGTGTACACCACACTTATGTCATGCGCTAATTCCAAGGGGACGTTGCGTAGGCCATTACGTTGATGGAAAAATTGAACCTATCAACAAAAATCCTAAATAGCATTCTACAGAAATGTTAATGATCAACGAACTTCTGAATACCTAGTCTGCAAGAATTTCAAAACATTTAACAAACACGTTCAGCCTCATAACACTAAAAGTAAAACACATGCTAAGTTGATTAATTTGATCATGGAAACACCGAAGATTATAAATGTTCGAGAAAACGATAACTGCAGGGCATCATCGCTAACTGAATTTGGGAACTGCAAAGTTTCGTGAAATTCGAGAAATGCTGGAAAATATAAAGGAAGACCTTCCACAAAGCTAGTCTCATAGTATGCAGGGAACCCACCAAAGAGTTATCAGGACCATTTTCTCTGGTATTTCAGCAGATATTTGCATTTTCGTTTTTGTAAAGTGTAGCGGGAGTCAGCCCAAACAAATGTTCATCACGCCCTTCAAGCGTCGGCCAGACTCGTTGGAAAGCGTCAGTTTGTTTCCAATTACAAATAAAAGTATTTTTAAGTCGGAATTTTACGTGCCCATTTGACAGAGCTGTCCCAAACTAATATAGTGCGATACTCGTTTTATCGACATGTCTTAACAGGAAGAGTAAAACAAAAAGAATAACCAATACTCTAGCAGTGACACCACCGCCCTGGTCCACACCGACTGCCACTTCCAGGCAGGAGCATTGCTCCGTTGCTGCTGGAATTTTAGGTTATTCTTCATGTTTGACTGTTCCTGTTAACACTTATCAATAAAACGAATATCGCATTAAACTAATTTGGGACAGCTCTGTCGATAGGCACATAAAATTCCGAATTAAAAATCATTTTGTTTGTAACAGGAAACAAGCCTTGCTTTCCATCGAAACTAGGCGTCGCATGAGACACTTAATGAGTAATATTTATTTAACCTGATTCCAGCTACACTTTGCAAGAACGTAATTGCAAATATCTGCTGAACCACCAGAGAAAAATGTCTCTCACGACCCCCTGTTTACAGTCTCAAAGCCTTCTCAGTTTGCAACAGCGAGTCGACAAAACGCAACTTTATCAAAGTGCAGAAGGTAGTTTGGCATAAATTAAAGCTGCTAAAATAAGGACAATTGCAGTGAGATCAAGCGTTCAGACGTATAACTAAACTCTTAAATGGATTCCATACACAGCCGATCAGATGATGGAGGCATAAGTGGAGGAGGAAGATAAGAAGAAGAAGAAAAAAGAGAAGAAGAAGAAGGATACACTATATATTAGTCATTAACCATCACATAGATAGTGAGATAGATGGAACATAGGGGGTCATAAGGGGTCAACCATACTGGCTGGGTAAGCACCCTGTAACTTTAACTAAGAATGGAATGCAGGTTTGCAGATAGAGAATTTGAAACGACTGCCTTGTTTAAACCTTGAAACCTCGGAAGTGTTTTACAAAAGAGATACAAATATACGTTGAAATATGATTAATGTGACTAACGCCCATAGGAACTACAGCACCACAGATAGATAAATAAAAGCCCTAGCAGTAGGAGATAGGAAAATATTATTAAACCATTGTTAGCTCTTACACGTAGTGCCAGCTAAGGTCTTAAGATTCAGCATAAAAAGTGAAAAATCGATATTTGCAGTATACATAGTAAGAAGACTCCAATAAGATAGCAGAATGGTTACGACTGCTCACAACATCAGCCACTGCTGAGAGTACTAGAGCTCATCAGTCATTTCGGAGTAGAGAAAGATGTATTAATGAATAATTATGGAGACAATAGCTCAAGAAATCCTCGAACTTGCACACAAAACATTACCGTGCAGATGAATTATATTTCGACTTTGGATGATTTATGACACGCGGTTCCCTTAGATATAAGACACCATTAGTGAGCAAATAACGGTTTCAAATATACTATAATGCTTATTGATATCTACTGAAAATTTGCCTGGGCACTACCTGTGAAAACAAAGCCTGGGGAGGAAGTTGCAAAGGTTTGTAAACAACTGCTGTAGACAAAGATGAATCAACGTCCTGTAAACCTTCAAAATGATCATGGCAGAGAGTTTTACAACAGATATTTCAAGATGTAATGGATTGGTGTTGGAGTACCCACTACTCAACATTCTACCTGTTGAAGGCAGATATGATGAAATATTTGAACAGAGAGCAATAAAAATTTCTGTATGTGATACATTTTTATCTTTGTGAATCATAATAAATAGACAGATGTTCTCCAACAAATAATTGGACAATATAACCAGATAATGCAAAAATTAAACCAATTGATATTCATAATAATGATTTCCCACCCACAACCCATGGACCTTGCCATTGGTGTGGAGGTTTGCGTGCCTCAGCAGTACAGAGAGCTGTACCGTAGATGCAGCTACAATCGAGGGGTATCTGTTGAGAGGCTAGACAAATGTGTGGTTCCTGAAGAGGTGCAGCAACCTTTTTAGTAGTGGTATGGGGAACAGTCTGGTTGACTGATTCATCTGGTCTTGTAACATAAGCCAAAACAGCCTTGCTGTGCTGGTACTGTGAACGGCTGAAAGTAAGAGGAGACTACAGCCCTAGTTTTCCTAAGGGCATGCAGCGTTACTGTATGATTAAATGATGATGGCATCCTCTTTGGTAAAGTACTCTGGAGGTAAAATAGACCCCATTCGGATCTCCGGGCAGGTACCATTCAGGAGGATGTCATTATGAGGAGAAACAAAACTGGCGTTCTATGGGCAGTAGCAAGGAATGTCAGACCCCTTAAACAGGCAGGTAGGTAGGAAAATTTAAAAAGGGAAATGGATAGATTAAAGTTAGATACAGTTGGGGTTAGTGAAACTTGCTGGCAAGAGGAAGAGGACTTTGGCGAGGTAAATACAATGTTATTAACACAAAACCGAATGGTGGTAATGCAGGAATAGGTTTAATAATGAATTAAAGAAAATAGTAATGTGGATACGCTACTATGAACAGCATAATGAAAGTATTATTGTATATGCGACTGCAGTCTTTCTTGGCGTATTCCCACTGATGAATTCTTCTTGGGTTATCAGCCGCTGGCAAAGATGATGGGTATGAAACGCATCGAAACGTTGCGACAAGACGATGCCACCACTCGGCTGATAACCCGAGAAGAATCAGAATATTATTGTAGCCAAGATAGATATGAATCCTGTGAGGTAACGGGAGAGTTGTGGCGTCCTGAATGTATTCTAAGTTCGGAATTGGCAAAGCAGCACTGTGGCCTCTCGGTGGGCCGCGATTCTTCGGCGGCCTCGTGGTACCGAACGTTAGCTGGTGTCCAGGCCGACCGCGTGGCTGGGAATTCCATGGTGACGCTGAGTCGATGAAGGAGACATGCCAGGAGTGCCAAAGAAGGCGGACTTTGTGAAACCTTAGTGGCAGACATTTCACAGTTCGTATAGAAATTAATAGTAGCCAGATGAATCATGATATCTAAAAAAGAAACACGTAAATTATCATTATTTGCACGATGATTCTGATGGTGTAATCAGATTTTCAATATCTTTATTTGTTTAAAGTTTAGTGTCTGATGATAAATTATACAAGTAACACCCAGCAAAAAATTTCCAAAATCTAAATGGTTCATCCAATTTTGTCGATCGACATGTCTTTAGAAAGCTGTTAGTGTAAACCTAAATTGGAATGAATTACAGGCATGTAACTTGAATAGTACGTGAGTTATTGGAGGTCAATGTGGCCGATTACTAATTAATCGCGTCAGGGCATAAGTACTCCACACTTACACGAAAAAACGGTAGCAGCATGCTTATAAATATATTTATTCATCTGTGTCTTTGTTTATATCCATTATATATTATTCATGAAGAAATTAGTCAATTTTTTACTGTGTTTTAGAAAGGACAGAGACATTAGGCTACTGGCTTACTTCCGTTCTATTCCTTTGATATATGTTTGTTTAATTTGTTTCTGAATTTAATAATGTGTCTTAGAGCGTGTTTATGGTCCAGCCGTAGGAATATTTATTTAATTTCAAGTTATTGAAATGTAAATCCAGTATTTTGTTTGTGTTTTAATATGTTTGTGAGTGTGCGTTGGCTTGGGGACAGTACGGCAGCGCTCTAGCCAATCACAGCGATCGTTCCAAAAAGGACACGTGTAGAGACTGTATGGAAGTGGGGGAACAGCATCGTTTCGAGAGAGGACAGGGGAGTTCTGGACAGTATGAGAGAAGACACGTGAGAGACCTGAACAGACTTGGGCACCTGTGAGATTTCCGTGGCTTATGCAATGAAGACGTAGTATGCGTTTAGAAGTGAGAATCTCGCGAGCTATGCTGTTGTCCACAACTAATTACGTGAAGTAGGAAACAGTTGTTTCCCTATTATTCAACTTATATTTTATTTAATTGCTGGACCATCGACACCAATAAGTCTTTTACAGTAATAAAGAGCGTTCTTAAAGGTATTTCTGCTATTGTACTCATCATTTAAAGCCGTTAAAATAGTACCTGCAGAATTTATTTAATTGGAGTCTTTCATTTATAAACGTTTATATTACGTTCAAAATTCGCAATTGCAAAGTGATAGGGACGTTCGATCATTCGATTCGTGTGTATATTCATATTGTATACTGTAGACTTAGCAGTATTTGGCATGTAATGCGGCAACTACGCATCCCTACCCCTAGACAACGAAACCAGCCAAAACTTTTAATATATCATCTCTGAGTCTGTGGGTACGTAGTTGAGGGCCACCACCGCATCATTTCATTTTCTATTTGAAACCCCATAAGACCACGCCTACCACAGTAGTACAAGTTTATATTCCAACTACCTCCACAGATGACGAAGATTTGAAGAAATGTATGATTAAATATAAAAATTATTCAGATACTTAAGGGAGACGAAAATTTAATAGTCGTACGGGAATGGAATTCAATAGTAGGAAAAGGAAGAGAAGGAAAAACAGCATGTGAATATGGACTGGAGAAAAGGAGTGAAAGAGGAAGCCACCTGGTAGAATTCTGCACAGAGCATAATTTAATCATAGCTAATCATGAAAGAAGGTGATAAATGTGAAAGAGACCCAGAGACAACTGCAAGGTTGCAGATTTATTATATAATGGTGAGACAGATTTCGAAACCAAATTTTAAACTGTAAGACATTTTCAGGGGAAGATTAAAACTATGATCACAATTTATTGGTTATGAATATTAAGAAACTGCAAAAATGTAGAAATTTAAGGAGATGGGACGTGGACAAACTGAAACAACCAGAGACTGTAGAGAGTTTCAGAGCGAGCATTAGCTAATGATTGACAAGAACAGAGACCAGGAATGCAGAAGAAAAAGAATGGGCAGCTTTGAGAGATGAAATAGTGAAGGCAGCAGAGGATCAAGCATGAAAAAACACGATGGCTACTTGAAATCCTTGGTTAAATTTAATTGATGAAAGGACAAAATATAAAAATCCAGTAAATGAAGCAGGTGAACGGAAATATTAACGTCTAGAGATTAGATAGACAAGAATTGCAGAATGGCTAAGCAGGAATGGCTAGAGGACAAATGTAAGGATTTAGAAACATATATCACTAGGGGAAGTATAGATGGCGCCAACAGGAAAATTAAAGAGACCTCTGGAGAAAAGAGAACTACGTGCATAAAGAGCTCAGATGTAAAATCAGTCCTACGCAAAGAAGGGAAAGCAGGAAAGTGGTAGAAATATTCAGAGGGTACAAGGGAGATGTGCTTAAGGGCAGTATTATGGAAATGTAAGAGGACATAGACGAAGATGACATGGAAGATATCATACTGTATGAAGAATCTGACAGAACACTGAAAGACCTAAGACGGAACAAGGCCCTGGGAGTAGACAACATTCCGTTAGAACTATGATAGCCCTGAGAGAACCTGCCACGACAAAACTCTTCCATTTGGTGAGTACTATGTATGAGACAGATGAAATACCCTCATACTCCAATAAGAATATTATAATTGCAATTATAAAGAAGCATGTACTGACAGGTGTGAAAATTACCGAATTATCAGTTTAATACATTATGGTTGTAAAATACTAACAGGAATTCTTTACAGAAGAATGGAAAGACAGATAAAATCCGACCTCAGGGAAGATCAGTTTGGATTCCAGAGAGAAATGTACGAACTCACTAGGCAATACTGACCCTATGACTTCTCGTAGAACATGGATAAGGAAAGGCAACGTACATTTATAACAGTTGTAGACTTAGAGGAAGCTTTTGACAATGCTAACTGGAACCCTTTCTTTCAAATTCTTAAGGTCGCAGGGGTAAAATAGAGGGAGAGAAAAGCTATTTACAATTTGTACAGAAACTAGATGGCAGTTAGAAGAATCGAGGGTCATGAAAGGAAAGCAGTGGTTGAGAAGGGAGTGAGACAGTGATGTAGCCTATCCCTGATGTTATTCAGTCTGTATACTGAATAAGCATTAAGGAAACCAAAGAAAAATATGGAGTAGGAGATTAAGCCCAAGAAGAAGGAATAAAAAGTTTCAAATTTGCCCATGCCATTGTAATTCTGTCAGAGACACCAAAGGGAAGAGCAGTTGAATGGAATGGACAGTGTCTTAAAAGGAGGATACAAGAAGAAAATCAACACAAGTAAAACAAGGATAATGGCATGTGGTCGAATTAGGTTAGGATATGAGACACTTAAAGTAGTAGATGAGTTTTGCTACTAGGGCAGTAAAATAACTGATGATGGTCGAAGTAGAGAGGACATAAAATGTGGATTGTCAATGACAAAAAAGTTGTTTCTGAAGAAGAGAAATTTGTTAATGTCGAGTTTAGATTTAAGTGTCAGGAAGTCTTTTCTGAAAATATTTGTAAGGAATGTAGCCACGCATGTAAGTGACACATGGACGATAAACGGTTAACACAAAAAGAGAATAGTAGTTTTTGCAATGTGGTGCTACAGGAGAATGTTGAATGTTAGATGGGTAGATCACATAAAATAACTAATGAGGAGGTACTGAATAGAACTGGGGAGAAAAGAAATTTGTGGCACAGCCCGATTAGAAGAAGGGATCGGTTGGTGAGACACTTTCTGAGACATCAAAGGATCACCAATTTAGTGCTGGAGGGTAGCATGGGGGGTAAAAATTGGAGAAGGAGACAAAGCGATGAACACAGTTAGCAGATTCAGAAGGATGTAGGTTGCAGTAGTTACTTGGAGATGAGGAAGCTTGCCCGACTGCATCAAACCCTTCTTTGGACTGAAAACCACAGCAACAACAACAATAATGAGCTTCTAAATATGGTATACAGTTGCATTAAAATGGTAGATCCAGACAAGCAGAAATTTAATGTAGGTGATTTGTTATGTATTTCAAAATACAAGTCTGCATTTGAGAAAGTATACCTACGCAACTTGTCAACAGAGATATATACAGTTTCCAAAGTGCAATGATGGTGGTAGTGAAATAGCTAGTTGTTTTCACATAGAAGAATTACAGAGAAAGAGTGAATCAGACTTCTTTCTCACAGTGTGTCATAAGATGGTGGTCGAATAAGGTCTTCGTTTAATGCCTTGGCTTCCCTCTATCTCTTAACAGATGTGTGGATGCAATATACATGGTACATAATAGGGAGTGCAAACACTCCATCAGTGAAGACAGCATAATAAGTCTTGTAGGATGTGCATTGTTCCTTGTAATGGTAGTATCCTCAACAAAGTACCAGTGGAATTACACATTCACTCGTATAACTACTGTGGGCAGGGAACAAAGCTGGCGAAGTAGTTAGTACACTGTGAGAAGAGAAGTAATCTGCGGGATGAGGCTTGGAAAGAGCATGATGTCGCTTATGTCGCACATAAAGGTTTGGCAGATAGTATTTTAGCTGATAAAACCAAGCAAATGCATGTAGGATGGGACACAGAAATTGCAGAATTTGCATTTGATAAAAAAATATACCAAATTTAAATTGGGTGCTATGATAGATTTCTGACAAGTTATGAATGCCACTAGTCGTTCTCTTAAGAGGAAGAACAAACCTGTAGCATGTTTACTAAATTACCTCCAAACATCTCTGTCATCAACTAGAAGTGTCCTGAAGTAGAATGGAAAAAGAAGAGAGAAGAGGGTTAAAGCACCTTGGTTTCTACCAATATCTAAGAAATTTGTTGGAATTAATCCATTCCTAATTTCTGTACTTCCAAGACTTTCGCCTGTTGGATCGTTAGCCGGAGGAGCATCAGGCATCATCCGAACTGTGAAAAATGCACAGAGCGTCAAGAACATTTTGAGAGGCGAAAAGAGACAATAGCAAAGGATTATATTTAAAACCGCACGGGAAAAGGCCTGAATTGTTTATAAGAAAAATCTCCTTGCTATACTCCCCGTCAGGCCGCTTTCAAACATCGACCTTCTTTGATTCTTCAAAAAATTTCGCATTCCCAGATTTTGTGGAGTGTTTATGGAGAACCTTGACGCCTAAGACTATGTGGATATCTAAAGAATGTGGAATTGTAAGCTTAGATGTTGGTAGAGGTCCTGGAGCTCGCTGGGTTGCGTATGTTAAGAATGAACCCAAAAAAACGTGTCCTACTCGCGTTTCTTTTGGAGACTTATACCCGCAAGAGCACTGCACTGTTACTTTACCAACTATTTTCAACATTACCAAGACTCACATACATATTTGTGTAGACATTTCTGCCTCCTGCTCTTCCCGATAACTGAATTAAAAAAGGCAGCGATCACTGTAAACTGGGTTACACTATTCGTCTGCAAACTGCCCTTCTTCGCCTTTATACTCTGCCGATTCATGTTGAGAGGCACCCACATGCCTTGCTCATACTGTGGCATCAAGCAGTCAGGCCCGCAAGATGAGTGGTCTGCCAAGCGAGTGGATTCATTCTTATTTATCGAATAACATGAACTCTAGTACTCACAATTAAGTTACAAATTATTCTTCTGTATGAATATTACGCAACGGAAACGCACATCTGACTATCTATAATTTACAGAACTCTGACTGTCCACTACGCACTGGCAATACCACATTTTCTTTCTTATTTAACGGCTTTGATCAACACGTGGCCATCGCACTGAATATGAATGGCGCACACATTACAAATTCTGGATATCATGACAACATACAATTCGAAGGAAAAGGCCACCAATCTTTTTCTTTTCACTATCTTATTTATTCCGATAAATTCTATAACCTAAACACACAAATTCCATAACCTACAACAATAACACAATAGAAATTCCGCCCAGTGGCCATGGCTTTACATTGGTGATTCTCTATCTTATGGTCTCGTAATTATTTAATGCTACAGTGCACTTTCTGGATAGGATGGTGGATCTTTTATTATTTCTCACACTTCGACTCTCACAACCATCATCACGAAACTTTCCTCCAGACCGAGCGGTACAAAAGGAACATGCATAACCCACTACCTCTGAAACTACCTTGCTACTCTCCCATGTAAACCACACATACTTAAATTACATGACATACACCACACTGCAACATGGAATACAACATAAAGAATAGTCACAACATTATAATCACATCACTTCCAGCTTTCCCACTTCAATTAGTATTCATCCCAGTTTCACACGACACTGCCCCACTTCGTAACTTTTCTTTCCTACTACGAACTCTGGACGATGTATGCACGTCTTCCTGTGCAATGCAAGCCAAGTGGCGTTGCTGGATAGACGGCTGACTCACCTTGCTTCTCTCTCAGAGTATTATAGTTTGAATCAAGCGTCACACGGAAACATAACACGCAAAGTAATATTAAGAACATATTCATCACACACGCGAGTCCTCAACTGATACCATGGGCGAGTAGTTCTCTTTATCCTTTGTCTCATACACAGATTGAGACTCACACAGTACTCACCACGTGGAAGTACTCGTCTCTAATTTCAAGTCCTGCACACGCCATTTCTTAAATATTTCCAACTTATAGTACATACGCTAGTACTTCAGCTTAACTTAAGCACTCGGAAGTATTTCAACTTATTGCTACACGTGGTTTCATTGTGACCGTTGGTCACTGCCGAAGATTACTACGATCCCATTAATATTACCTGCCTGACATTTAATTCTCCCCACAAAAGTTCCTGAAATAGAGAAATTATTATTCCAAACTACTCTTAAATATTTCACATGCATACCATGTCTCCACTCTTTTGTCCTTACGGAGCATGCCTAAGACAGGTCTTACCAACACTATATCCAGCGGCAGAGTGCTGAAACATGGCCGTTCTTCAGGTCCTCTCGCACCTCTGCCGAAGTCGGGGAGCATCTTGCTACCGTATTGGTCAGCCACATTTCAGGTGCTCAAAGCTCCGGTAAGTTTCATCTCTTTGGTTCCACCAAAGGTGGCCAAAGGATCGCCTCAAAGATGATCATATATTCACATTCACTATCTGCGGTTAGCAGACGACCATACATTCATTCATTTCACAGATCTCACCAAACTGGATGTAGGGATTCATTTTGTGGGAGTGCACATGTGATCAATTAAATAAATAAATTGTCATTCTTTCCCACACTGGTATCCGGCTTCACTGTATTAATTGAAATTGAGTTATTATTAGAAAAAATATGTTGTTCTGACAAGAATAACGAAGAATGTTGTACCTATTTTCAATGTCGGCCGGTACTGTACCCTTTCAGTGTGAAAAGGTGCTCAACGTGATTATGGTCGCACAACGGGAATCAGCAGACTCTGAAAGCGGGACGTTCCATTTCGGGAACCGTTAAAGAATTCATTACTCCGAGAGCCACATCGCCAAGAGTGTGACGAGAATCCCAAATTTCAGGCATTACCTCTCACCACAGAGAACACAGTAGCCGAGGGCCTTCACCTAACGACCAAGAGCAGCGGTGTTTGCGTATTGTCAGAACTAAAAGATAAGCAACACTGCGCGAAATAACCACAGAAATCAATGTGAAATGTACAACGAACGTATCCGTTAGGACAGTGCGGTGAAATCGGGCGTTCATGGGCTATGGTAGCAGATGACCGACGCGAGTGTCTTTGCTAATAGCAAGACATCGCCTGCAGTGCCTCTCCTGGCCTCCTGACCATATCGGTTGGACCCTAGCCGACTGGAAAACCGTTGCGTGGTCAGATGAGTCCCGATTTCAGTTGGGTAGAGCTGATGGTAAGTTCCAAACGTGGCGCAGGCCCCACAAAGCCCAGGTTGTCGACAAGGCACTGTGCGCGCGAGCTAGTAGGGGTTTATAATGGTGTAGGCTGTGTTTACATGGAATTGACTTGGTGCAACTGAACCGGTCGAGGACTGGAAATGGTTATGTTCGTCTACTTTTTGACCATTTGCAGCCACTCCTGGACTTCAAGTTTTCAAATAACGTCGGAATGCCAAATAACGATGGAATGTCGCTGGGCCACAACTGTTCGCAATCTGTTTGAAGAACATTTGGACAATTCGAGCGAATGATCTGGCCACCCGTATCTCTCGGCGTGTATCCCACCGAACATTTATGAGACATAATCGAGAAGTCAGTTCTTGCAGAAAATCCTGCACCGGCATAAGTTATTGTTATTGTTGTAGAAATATGAATTACTATTCACGTATCGACTCATAAACAATCAGACCTCAGCTCTGAGGGCTTAGGACTGAAAATGGCGTCATTGCTTGGAATGGGAAGATCTCTTTGTGCTCAGTTTCAGTGGCTGTAGTGTCTACACATTTCGCCTTCGTAACATCGTTACCTAAGCTACTTAGAGAAAAAACAGTCCTGCAGGCAATGAATACAAGCATAAATTATTATTTTAAAACATTGTTATGTGAATTACTACTAATGTACCCGATGATTCACAATCAGACCTGATAACTTAGGGCCGAAAATGGCGTCATGGCTTGAGTTTCGATAATCTCATCATACTCTAGCTCCAGTGGCTGTGGCATCTATCCCTTAAATCGCTGGTAACGAAATAAATAAATCTGTCAGCTAATGTGTGCAAACGTAAATTATTACTTTAGAAAACTCTCACATATCCGCTCATCAACAATGAGAACCCAGTCCTGAGAACTTAGGGCTGGAAATGCTGTTATAGCTTGAGACGGGAAATACTCCTCAGGAACCTGGCGTACATGAGAGAGAAAGAGAGAGAGAGAGAGAGAGAGAGAGATGGATAGAAAGAGTCATATTACTTATAGTGATGAGCAGCTAGTGGACTGGCCCCCTCTGGTAGATGCATATGCAACCAGCGGCTCTGTCGTATGTATTTCCGTGGGACTGAGTTGATTCAAAAATCCCGTAAAAACGTAAATTTTTGGGGACGACCTGGCCATTTCTGCTAACAACATAGAGTCAGCAGCCAACAAGATCAATAGCCTGTCAGAAATTGCTGAAAAAGTTGGACTCCAGATCTCTATTCAAAAGACAAAATATATGACGAACATCTGTGATGGACCTGAATGGATGATCACCAATCTGGGAAAAATCGGACAAGTTAAGAATTTCAGGTATCTCGGTGAAGTCATCCAGGAGAAGGGATTAAAAGAAGAAGCAATTAACGTCAGGATGAGGAAGTTAGACCAAGCATACCAACTGACAAAGAGTACCTATAACAAAAAGTCTATGAGCATAGGGACCAAGTTCCGACATTATAATACAGTTGTAAGACCTGAGGCTTATATGCATCCGAAACTTTGACCACGAATAGACAAGATCAAGCTGAGCGGCTGGAAAAGCGAGAGCATAGGATATTAAGAAAAATCGTAGGTAATAGACGGATTGATGGACAATGGGGAATGAGAGCAAATGAGGACTTGTACAGCAAGACAGAATCTGTCACACCATCCATTAAGAAGAGACGATTGTTATTTTACGGTCATCTCATGAGGAATGACGGTGACCGACTAACAAAAAGAACATGGAGTTTCTTCCATTCTAAGAAAACAAGGCCAAGATGGTTCGAAGAATGTTAAAAAGATCTTAGGCAGATTGGTATCTCAGAGAGAGAAATTCCTGACAGGAACAAATTTAGAAGATTGGTGAACAACTATCAAGGTTTTAAAATGGCATCAATGCCCAACAGACAGAGAGGACCATTATCTGAAGAGCATAAACAGGCACTTGTTGGTGGGCTCAGAAGATACTGGCAGGAAGTCAAAGCTGGAAGAAGAACAAGACCTAGACACCAAAATGAAATTAGTTGTTACCACGCAGTCCATAGAGGCTCAACAAGATAATAATAAAAAAATCGAGAGTACGGACACAAACATAAACACACTAGTCTTGTCTGGGATGCGTGTAGTGCCTATGTCCCAGGAGCTAACCGCATGCAGAGCCGGCTACCTGCGTGTAGTGTCCACGTCTTGGGAGCACACAGTTAGTGGACTGCACTCAGCCATAATATGCTCATCCCTCCTCATTTGACCAACCGTTCAAGAATCGTCCAAGCTTCGTTTAACGCACAGACTACATGCATTTTGGCAAAACGCCGCTTGTGAGTCAGCAGCTGCAGTGGCAGAGACTCAGTGCTAACTACCACTGGGACCTCTGTACACTCGCTGCTGCAGACACTTGGTGATGCTGAGTCAGCAGCGCCTTCACCTCCACGGAGTGCGTGCCACGTACACAAGCAGCAATCTGCCACACAATGAATGAATGGACTGTGAATAAACCCGCAGAAGCCTGCAAGTGATTGCTGTACAGTGCTGGGCAAATGTGTGGAAGCTGGAGTTGCAGGGCGTGGGCCACATGAGTCGCCAGTCCAGTAGAAGCCGCTCCACTGTACAACGTCCATCACCTGACATGTGAAGTATTTGATGACTGCGGATTTGTGTCTATAAAATTTTTAACTCATCTGTGAGTGCAGCGTGACGTATTTTAACACACATCTAATGTGAAAAGAAGTGGCTTCAGTTATTTAAAAAGTTATAAAGTGCAGTGCAATGTAGTTTAACACAACTAAAATACGAGAAGGAGTTCCTTATGTTTTTAAAAAGTTATAATATGTCAATTACTGCACTGCATCGTATTTTAACAAACCTGTAATGAGAAAACGAGTTCTTTACGTCTTTTTACAAAGTTATGCTGACCTAAAAACCAGAAAAGTAAGGAGACCCGCACTTTGCCTAACCAACGAACTAAAACAGCTCACGAATCTCATAGATGCTGCACATCGGGCTTAAAAGCTGCGCTCTACGCCTGAAAATCACATTGCTTACAAGCAGAAGCGGACAGGATTAGTCAAGCTGCGAGAAACGCCAAACTCAGGTCTGTCCAGCTGCATAGTCTTGGTATAGACGAAGTGAAAGCTGCAGCTGATTATTGTCCCAGCCGAAGAGTTGGACCGGCGCTTCTCATAGCTTGGAACCACAATGGAACCGCAAACGAAATAGTGAATCATGGATCACTTATGGGAGTAAACAGCTGTAAACATGAAAAATTGTATCTAAAGCATGCCACTTGCAATACCGTCAAAAATACCATCATGCATATCAAATCGGCATCTACTGGACATGATGGCATCACAGCCAAAGTAATGAAACTTATTATTGAGCTACTACTGCCCCCTACCACTCCTTATCCAAAACTGTTTTCCCAGATGCCTGGAAAAAGGAAGTAGTTAAGCCAACGGTTTGCATTCTTCCTGCACTGCCAAAGGCCTTAGAATATATAGTCAATAATCACCTAACAAACTACCTAACCTCAAACCAGACGGTTACCAATCAGGTTTCCACAAGAATCGCATTGCAATATCTGCCTTAATAAAGGTAACAAATGTCCTGAAGCTTGCCATGGATGCACAATAGTCGACTATCATCTGCTTCTTAAACTTCAGCAAAGTCTTTGTAAGCTTCGATATTTTATTTGCCAACCTTTTTAGTCCAAATTTTTCGCAAAGTACAGTGCAATGACCTCTCTCCAGCAGTACAGAACTTCCAGCACCACAAATTGATGATGGAGGCCGGTTGTATCAGGTGTCCCCCAGGGTTTGGCGTTAGGCCCTATACTCTTTTCATTGTATATCAAAGATGTGTCACCACTTTTGTCCTGATGCAGGATGCAGGGTTAATGTTCAACCCATCCAAAAGCCAAGCGGTACTGGTTGATATTCTAGGTTCATTAGCTCGAAATCCCTACCATCTTTTACCCTAAATGGGACAAATACTAACTTCTCTTCCTCAGCAAAGAGTCTATGAGTAATAACAGATGAAAATCAAAATTGGTCTGAACACATAACTGCAATGTGCAGAAAAGCATCAGCATCTCCCCATGCCATACAAAAATATAAAAAACTCTTACCTCTTGACCTGCAAATCAAGCTTGTACAAAGACTTATACTTCCAATTATTGATTACAGCGATGTTATCCTGCGAGATCTTTCTCTGGAAAGCTCACGGCACCTGGAACTGTTACGAATGCCTGTGTTCGTTATATCTCTGATGTTCGACTCTGATCATATTTCACCGTCATATGCACAGCTATACTGGCTCTGTCCAGGCAAATTCAGAGATCTCCATACCCCCGTCTTCTCTGCTGTCGTATCTACTTACACTGTCGCTCATATGTCTCCTCGATATTAACACTCGTGTCTGAACAAGATGGCTGAAACAACGGTTCCCATCAGAGCACTTTCTATCCCACTGCGTCATTCAGTCGCCTTTCTTTTGATTAAACTTGCACTAAAGCAACAACAATGATTACCATTGTCCTTGTACTCACTCGTTGTCTGTACATCCTTCTTTCCAACCAGATCTTTTTCATTTCCCGGTATTCTTAGATGATGCAATCTCCTTAAATTTCCTTTCTCTAGAACTCGCTATAGCAGAAAACATCTATATTACACAGCTATAAAATCTTTATATATCTGCCACCACCATATGGTTAGGGCCTATTATTGTAGTTATTATTATTATTATTATTAGTGGCAGCAGGTAGTAGAAGTACTGCCAGTATTAGCTTTCTTAGTTCATAGTCATATTTATTCACATTTTCACCATGGACATTTTAATAATGTTTGTCGCATTAAAATCGTTATTTTCTAGGTGACTATGATGTAAAAAAGTACTGTATACGTGAAAATCTGGTTCAGTGTAAGAAAAGTCCTGATGTCCCTAATCAGATCAGGTAAAATAAAATAGTTGTACAGTTGCACAGTGCTGGTGTGTTTTGTGGTAGATGCCTGCTATATCACTTGTGTTTCACCGATCCTCCGTAATATCAAAAGTTATGGGCAGCTAAGACGTCATTTTTTGGTTATAAATTATAGCACTTAAGATAATTCAACCAACAGGATAACACCCAACCACTTATAGGCCTACTTCACCCAGTTGGTGTAGAGGAATGCGGTAGGGGGAAGGAGTATGATGACCATTTTTTGGGCCATAAATTAACAACATGAAGATAACTGGGTTTTAAATTAGACTTACACAAGTATAACGTAAGATCACAAGTGACTAGTTTGTTTACATAAAGGTCACAGGCCAAGTGGCCGGTTTGCTTGCGTAAGGAGAACAACATTGTGCTACAAACCGCTCTGTCCCCGCATTGTAGATCGATGTACAATTGCTGTGCAAAATTATGAGACAGTTTTCAATAACAATGTGGGCCGATGTCATGGGCTACTACTAGCTTGAGCTCTATTTTTTTTATTTTATTTACGCGTCAAGTTCCGTAGGGCCAAATTGAGGAACAAATCTCCAAGGTCATGGAACGTGTCAGTATATGAAATTACAACATAAAAGTATAACAGATAAAAATAAAATGTTTATCAACCCAAAAAAAAGTCGAGCTATAAGCTTAAGTGAGCGCAATCAACAATACAACAAGAATGAGTTTAATTTTTCAAGGAACTCCTCGACAGAATAGAAGGAGTGATCCATGAGGAAACTCTTCCGTTTCGATTTAAAAGCACATGGATTACTGCTAAGATTTTTGAATTCAAGTGGTAGCTTATTGACATGGATGCAGCAGTATGCTGCACACTTTTCTGCACAGGAGTTAAGGAAGTCCAACCCAAATGTAGGTTTGATTTCTGCCGAGTATTAACTGAGTGAAAGGTGCTTAATCTTGGGAATAAGCTAATATTGTTAACAAGAAATAACAGTAAGGCTATATATATAATTGGGAGGCCAATGTCAGAATACCCAGACTCGAGAGCAGGGGTCGAAAAGAGGTTCGTGAACTTATACCACTTATTGCGGAACTGCCCTTTTCTGAAGCAAAAATATCCTATTAGAATGGGATGAGTTACCCCGTAATATAATACCATACGACATAAGCCAATGAAAATAAGCAAAGTAGACTAATTTTCGTGTCGATCTATCTCTTACTTCAGATACCGTTCGAATAGTAAAAATGGCGGCATTAAATCGTTGAGCAACATCCTGAACGTGGGCTTTCCATGACAGTTTACTGTCTATCTGAACACCTAGAAATTTGAACTGTTCAGTTTCACTAATCACACGCCCATTCTGTGAAATTAAAACGTCAGGTTTTGTTGAACTGTGTGTTAGATACTGTAAAAACTCTTACTGTGATTTAACGTCAGTTTGTACAAGCCATGAACTTATGTCATGAACTGCACTATTTGAAACCGAGCCAATGTTGTGCACAACATTCTTTACTACCAAGCTAGTGTCATCAGCAAACAGAAATGTTTTAGAGTTACCCGTAATACTAGAGCGCATATCATTTTTATAAATAAGGAATAGGAGTGGCCCCAACACTGAGACATCCCCCACTTGACTGTACCTCACTCAGACCCCACATCACAGCCATTCTCAACACTGTGAATAATGGCCTTTTGCTGTCTGTTGCTAAAGTAAGAGGTGAACCAATTGTGAGCTACTCCCCGTATTCCGTAATGGTCCAACTTCTGGACCAATATTTTGTGATCAACACAAACAAACGCTTTAGTTAAATCAAAAAATATGCCTAGCGTTCGAAACCTTTTGTTTAACCCATCCAGTACCTCACAGTCAAAAGAGAATATAGCATTTTCAATTGTTAAACGCCTTTTGAAGCCAAACTGTACATTTGACAGCAAATCGCGTGATATAAAATGATCAGTTATCCTTACATACACAGCCTTTTCGATAACTTTAACAAACACTGATGGCAATGAAATAGGTTTAAAATTGTCTACATTATCCCTTTCTCCCTTTTTATAAAGCCTCTTTGCTACAGAGTACTTTAATCGCTCAGGAAACTGACCATTCATAAAGGAAAAATTACAAATATTTGTACCTTCCTCTACTCAGGTGTCCAATATACACATTGTTCTTGCAGGAGCACTCGCTGACGTTAGTGGAGGAGGTAACATTACGTATCCGAGGAAGTATCTGTGCATAGTGCGACCTGGCACACTTTCCAGGACCGGTATCTGCAGCAAGCATTAATACCCCTTTGAGCAAACGGTGGATCAGGGAGGAAGGGCCTTTATTTTGGCTCGCAGGATCCTTGAACCTCATCCAATTAGACTTTTTTTCTCTGGAGCTACATGAAAATCGATTTATTCCTGCGGACTGAGAGGAGGAATCATTTGCAGCGCTACCAACACGTGTCCCTGGGCGCGGACTGGTGATTGAGCGACGAGTCAGGGGGGACGAGAAGTGGAGGGTGTGGACCAGACAGAGAGCGGCAGGTCAGTGAGAGGGTGGGACAGAAAAGCAGTTGAAAATGTCTGCATCACATTACGTCTATAACTGGTACTGTCTTGTCGCCTGAGCTTTTGATGTTCATACAGCTATTTCTCTTTAATTTTTCTACATACGATATCTGTCTTTGCCATGTGAACTTCCATAGCTTGGCATTTCTTCCCCAGACATTCTTGCTTTACCATTTTCTAGTTTCTACCAATTTTATTTTTTAGACGTCTGTACTTACTTTCACCTTCTTCATTTAACTCATTTTTTGCGTTTTCTCCTCTCAACAGTTTAATTCAAGGTTACATACTGCGAAGGTTTTGCCTAATTTTTTTCTCAAATGCCCGCGCTATTTCAACTCGCAGTGCTAGCTGTTCATCTTCTGTTGTATTCTATGCGCTGTGTGAGTCAATCGTTACCTAATACTTCCTGCGAAACTCTCAAAAAATCTTGGTTTCCTTGAACTTATATGGGCCCCGTCTCCTTAATTTTCTACCTTTCTACGGTCTCTTCAATTTCAATCAGCAATTCATATGCATTTGCATGTTACGCAGTTTAAAATCTAGTTTCGAATCCTCTGTCATCACATTAGATAAATATTTTAAATTTTTAAATGTCTCCACGACTTTTGCTTCTTCCATGATTCTTAAACCAAATATTCATCTTTTGGATCTGCAGCTCTTGAATTATTTTCCGTGTCTCCAGTTAAATTATTGGCTATAGATTCCGCCTTTTATACGAAAACAGTTTTTTATTGTTACCCAAACACGTCTTGGCACCTCTGTGCTATCATCAGTGGGTTTTGTTTACTCATAACTAAAAAAAGTGAGCATACTTTAGGTTGTAACTGATTTAACGGAGTGAGGCCTAAAGAAAGTTTTTGTTCGTTTTTCTTCTTACCGTGATTTTACATTACATGTTTTGCAAGACCGTGTCTATAGTGTCTGCACTCACTGACAGCTTGGCATCTGCAAACAAGACTACATAAATATGAATTTCATCCGCGAGTTAACACATCTCTTGATTTCTAAAAACCTGGTTTTGGTGTGGCAAAATGTTTTTCGTATATATTTGTTATTACTTAAGTTTTTTGTGATTGATCCTCCTCCTTTTTCATTCTGAGGGCACTGCACACACATATTGATATACTTTTTGCAATTTCGTTTCTACAAACGTCTTGTTCACTTCACAAAACGAGGTGAGCGCTATGTTGTGTTTTCTAACCTCGCCGGCGTTCATTTGCTCCCAAGAGAGTTTGGCGACGAATTGGAATTTTTTCTTTTCTCTTTCTCTCTGTGTGTGCGTGTGCGTGTGTGTGTGTGTGTGTGTGTGTGTGTGTGTGTGTGTGTGTCTGTAAGCTCCTTTAGCTGTTTTTGTTACCTTTTCCGTAAAGTTTCTTTAATGTGTTAAATAATGTGCCTTTACAGAGTATAGGGTTTTCATTTAAAATTTGTTTGCCTTCTGCTGTTTCCTTCTTTATTTGGAAGTTCTCTTTTATTGTCAGTTTGTGGCGCAGGCTGTGGTTGGATTTCAGTAAATATGTTGCTGTTGTTGCTGCGTGGTCGGTACGGGCTGTTAGGTGGTCCGCAAGTGTGCAGTGGTTGCTGTCACTTTTTAGGGCTCTGAGGTGGTCTGAGTATCTTGTTTTAAAGTTCCTGCATGTTGTCGTTTGTATAGGAAGCAAAAATCACATTCGTTGTTTTCGGTCGAGTTTTCCGAACATGGGACGAAACCGTATCGATAGAGAGGCGGCCAGCCTCAACAACTAGTTTCTCCAAATAAATTTGAGAGTTCTGTAATGTAAATTTTAAAAAAGAAGATAACGAGTGATAATTCGCAGAACCCTCTGCTTATCGATTCCTAAAACAGACTTTGCAGAACGAATTTAGCAACTTAGCTACTAATTATAAAACGAATTTATTGCGCAAGTTAATGATCATGAAAAATTTGTTCAACGTGACGAAGTAGGAAAATTTATTCATTTTTAGTTTGTTACTCAATGAGAGGAGGGTGTACATGCCTAAATAATAATGACGTTTACTGCAGTCAAATAGTAATATGAAATAGTTTAACCACTACAACGACTCAACAATCATTTTCAGCAGTGCATATTCATTCTTGTCCTGCGTCAGATGTGTTGCGGCCTTTCTTTTCATACTTTTTTTGGAGGGGGAAGACGAGCACATGTTGGAACAATCACTTTTATTCCTAGTTTATACTGTTGGGTCGCTGTTTATTTCTTGTTGTTTGTAACTTGCCAGACGAGGATCCTTCTTCTAAATAGGAATTATTGGAAACACTTCCGGTACACTCAGAGGAAAGCTCCTAAATCTCTGGCCAGAGATGCGTTAACGTCGACACGTGATCTAAGCCACTATGACTTAAATATGTAATCCCACTATTTCACTATCCGAAACTTTTTTTGTTGGAAGGTAAGTAGGACGACATGTTCACTCGAATGAATACGACTGTCAGTTGTCAGACAGTTACCTGTTCACACTTCAAAAACGATCTTGAAAGACGTCAGTCTACACACGCGAGTAGGGAGCGATACAGTTGCGTACCTGTTTGCGCTGCGCAGCGCCGTGCCCGTTGCAAACAGCTGTTAGTGACAGCTGTCACTGGGCCGCGGCCAACCGGGAGCGAGGTGGCGGGCGTGGCGGTCGCTATTGGTTAGCAGGTCGGCGGGGCTCCGCGGCGCGGGTTACGCAACAGCGGCGTGGGCGTGGGCGTGGGCGTGCGCGGCGCGCGGGCGTCGGGGCGCACGGCGAAGCGCGGCGCGGCGTGCTCTACCGGCTGCCAAGGGGCCGGGTCGAGGCACGGGGCGGGGCCGCGCACGCGCGCTGCCGCGGCAGGGGGCGGAGCCTGCACCGCTGCCAACCAACCGCCGGCTACCGATCTGCGACGCGCCACGCCTCGCCGCGCCGACCGCGTTGCGTTCGCAATGAGTTGCGGAGCCAGATGTGGGCTGCCAGCCAGCTGAGACGTTTTGCTCCCTCAATTTGGCCGCAGTTTCTGCGTCGCAGTGAGCTCTCGAATTTCCTGCAGGCGGGGATACGCGGTTCACTTTACCCTGCGGGGCACCGTATATGGTAGCGCCGCCTCCACGTGACGTGGGAGGCAGAAACTGACGTAGGCTACAAACTTTCCAACGTTCCTCTCCTGAAACACGATCTGCATGTAATGAGGCGCACCCGTTGCACCCTTCTTAAGGCTTATCCCCTTTTCACATACGGGTGTAACACGAAAATTACAACTGTTTCTCTCTGTGTGCGCTGTAATTGGTGTAATCTTATATTCACGAACCGTACAGCAGCGATATCAAGGGGGCTGTTTGGAACTTTATTAGCCGATTTTCTAGCAGTATTTGGTGTAATGGGTCTGAAAGTTAGGATTTTCAATGTCTCCATAATGCTCTGACATCAGTTTAAACAAACCCGAAACTACTCACGCTACGGTTATTTACGTTTCTTCAATATCTCTTTTTAGTTCTATTCGGTATAGGACCCACAGATTGAGCAATGCAATTACAAGGCACGTACAAGCCTTTTTTTAGTGTAAGCAGACACTTTGCAGGTTGACTGCACATTTCCAGTACCTTAGTGATGCTCCAAACGATCATACTTTCGTTACTAAACGATGGTGTACGGAGCCAAGCACCTTCTAGAAGTCAACAAATACCGTGTTCACCTTACTGTCTTGCTCCATGCCATTCATGACGTCTTGTCAGGAAATGGGTGAATTGGGCCACATGTCCTCGTTCTGCTCTGAGTAGCTAACAGAAGTGATTTTTTGAAAGGGGAGCTGTCTAACAAGCGAAGAGTTCTCTACTGGATATGGTTGCATGGAAGATAGTATGCCCTTTGCTTCCTTCCCCTCCCCTCCCTCCCCCCCCCCCTCCCCTCATGTGCTGCGCAAAGGTCTATAGTTTGACACAGAATCCAAAACAGGGTGGATAATGACATTTTCTTACACTGAGGTGTCGTTGCCAGAGATAAATCCAGTTTCTAATAAATAATAATTTTAGAGATAATTTCTGGGGGCGTTGCTGATTTTACTGATTGTAAAAAGAAAGCTTCAATCGCGTTTATTTACCTTTGTAAGCGCTTTCAGTCCATAGACCATCACCAGACGAATGTGAATATAAAAAAGAGTCGTAAGACATAAAAACAGGAACATAATAACGACATAATACAATAGAAAGTGAAAAAAAGTTCAATGTATCTAACACTTGAGGCAGGAGAGACGTGACTATAGAGGTAATACCGAATGGTATCTGTCACATGTTGAGTAGAGGTTTAATGAGTAAACGGCAGACTTATGAATGTTGAGATACGCCCCATTTGCATCGCGGGTAATGTAGTTTAATTTATGTGTCCATAACGAATAAAAGTAAAAAAAAATGCAGATATGTTTGTCAATTTAGGAGCTAAAAACAATCAAAAATAAGTGACTGAACTAATACTCGTACAAAATCGAGAAAACATAAGAACACACTACATAACATAACGTCTGGCGTAAGCAGAAAATCTTTGTCTTACTGCCTACGGTAAGAATGGACGCCACAGTTTGCACATCAGTGATATAGTTGTCACCCCTCCACTGTTTCTCGCTGTTAATAGATCTGTGCCCAACACCTGACAGAAACCATTCGACATTATTTGAGATCAAATAACAACAACCACTAGCTGCACTTTTATTTTTGTTTTTGATTACCACGACCGAATTCATGCACCAATATCGTTTTCCAGTTTCTGTCTGCACAAAATTGAAAAACAAAGCACAGTACGATAATTATATGAAAAAGAATGTAACAGCAAACAACGTCAAAATAAGCGAAGTAATGTAAGTGATGTTGTATAGTAGCTCGTCTACAAACATTACAAAAAAGACGTAGCAAAGTAAATTGTGTTGGAACTCGTCCACTATTTAAGAAAGTAACATAGGCCATTGTAATATGAACTTATTCGAATATGTCTATCTTCGTGAGAGTTTACAGATAGACTTCTGAGACATGTGGAGGGGCAGTGCTCAAACAAGTGAAGGGAAGGTTACTGCAGGAGCCTGTAGAAAGCCGCCAAGGCGGACAGAGGGAAACAAATAATAATAGTGACATAAAAATGCTTTAAAAGTAAAAAAATTACGTAAGTACATGGCATTTAAAATTTACATTGATACATAACAAACGGACACGTAAAAAGTACTAAGAACAATAAGCAAAGACAGCAGACGACGCTCAGACAGCGGAAGGTGAAAGATGAGTCGAGCTTGCAAACGCAGCGATGTTTGCGTATGCAGATACATTTGCTGATTCCACTTGTTTTATCATCACTGGCTTTGCAACGCATTGCAGCACATAAACGCGAATGGAATTCTCTGCAATCTTCATGTACTTTGGATGCCACTATCATTTGTAAGTAATTTCTGTATAAAATGTAGCTCAAATTTACCTCCCTCTCTGTAAAAAGTCTACGTGTTACCGAAACTATATAACCGCAAACTGTTATCCAACTTAAACTCGTATGCTAATCTTTGACTAGACAGAACCTAATTTGAATTGAACTGTAATTGGTCTGAATACAACTCTTTAAAGTAAATGCGCAACTGAAGTAAAACAATTATCTGGCCCTCATGAAAATTTCCACCTACCACGTGTCTTGACAACGTAGTCGCAGATGTCTCGAAAGCACAACAGCAAACAGCAAGCAGCGGCTAAGCTAGGTGTCTGTTTTTAAATAAAATTTCCAAACAGTATTCGGACAACATGGTGCAATGTGGTAATGCGTAACGGTAAACCTTCTTTAAACAGTGGGATGAAATGATATTCCAAGACAACGATTTTCGAATGAAATCAAAAAGACACAGTAAAACTTCGCGTGTTCTTCACACATAACATTGGTCTGAACAATACTATGCTTAACAAAGTGACAATGATTTAAAGAAAGTACAGCGTTAACAGAGAATTTCTATAAAAACCTAACAGCTTAATCAGTTGATATGTTAATGCTTGACTCAGGGAAGCGGGGTGGTCTTTCTCTCAGCCCTGAGCAAATGAGCGAAGTTAACCAGCCAACAATAATCCTTCCAAAAATCTAGTTGGGCAATGTTGCAGTCTTATCTCAAACTTCTTCTCTTAAAAAAAAACAGTATTCAAAATTTATATTATTTTTACCTTTCAATATCTACATCGTATTCATCCTTGCTTTCCTTTACAATAAACCTTTCTTTATCTAGCAGATACTATCACAAGACAACACAATACTACAGAATACGTCCATCACCTACCACACTTCAACTAATAATGTATCAGACTGCAGAGAGGCAAAGACTGTGCCGCAACAAGGCGAAAGATTGTTTAACAGTAACGTAGCTTGCTCTCTCTCCGATGTGTACATCGATAACTTCCAAAAAATCAAAATGACATGCCCACCTTACACATCCTCCACCTTCTCCGAGTAGAATTTTGTATAAGGATAATTTCAGACAGGAATGTTACGACGACAGAATTCTAAACGTCATGGGAAGGAATACACAAAACATGTTACAAATTCAAAGAGAAAAATAGGTTTACAAGAAAATGAGTTAAAGAACTATAAGTAAAAAATATTTACATAGTTCAAGAACATGTGAATGAAGTAAGCAATAGAATTCACGTCAACCAGTTTACCATGTTTCATGACATCTTTGGGAACGTTCTGCACAGGGCTCTTTTGAAAGTTTATATGTCACATTTTATATTGCAGTAAGTAGTATTGGCGATCTACCCTGTTTTTGTAGCGCACAGGAAATAGATTAGAGAGTTTCTACATCACACAGGGCCTACATTTCTGTAGGACAGTCACATATGGCAGTATTGACTTGCACAACAGAAGTGGGGAGAAGAGTGTCCTTGTCACAAACGATTCAACTTTCTCTAGCTCGTTGTAATTATGTCACTGTTTTGGAAATTATGTGGAAGCAAACTCAGTGAGACTAAGCGTAGTTCTCAGATGACAACCCTACACATGCACCAACCCGTAGTATCTCCTTGAGGCAGACTGCAGATTCATTGAGAACTCCAGAGCCATCTTGTAGTATCGAAGAGTTCCTTACAAAAACCAGCTGCAGCTTGTATCGGTGAGAAGTGCTAACATTTGGCAGAGAATATTTCAGTACATACTAAGTAGATATATCTCTTCTGACTTCGCAAGTCTCAGTCATTTGTGTTGAATAGTCAATCAGTTACAATTTGTTACATTTGCTACAAATTCATCGACCTCCGTTATTGGGTGGAGAACTGTAGGGCCCCCCTAGACAGGTCAGGCGTGCACTACACACCGGAAGCAGCTACTAGGGTAGCAGAGTACGTGTGGCGTGCACACGGGGGTTTTTTAGGTTAGAGGGACCCCCCCTTGGGCGAAACGATAAAATACCTGACGGCTTGCCAGAGAGGACATTATCATCGTTGATAAAGAACGTCCGTCCTCAGAGACCAAAAACAGGAAAAGTTAACGTAATATTGGTAAACTGCAGGAGTATCCAGGGCAAGGTTCCTGAATTAGTATCTCTTATTGAAGGAAATAGTGCGCATATAGTATTAGGAACGGAAAGTTGGTTAAAACCGGAAGTGAACAGTAACGGAATCCTAGACACAGAATGGAATATATACCGCAAGGATAGGATAAACGCCAATGGTGGAGGAGTATTTATAGCAGTAAAGAATTCAATAATACCCAGTGAAGTTATTAGCGAATGCGAATGTGAAATAATCTGGGTTAAGTTAAGTATCAAAGGTGGGTCAGCTATGATAGTCGGATGCTTCTATAGACCACCTGCATCAGCAACCATAGTAGTTGAGCGCCTCAGAGAGAACCTGCAGAACGTCGTGAAGAAGTTTCGTGATCATACTATTGTAATAGGGGGAGACTTCAATCTACCAGGTATAGAATGGGATAGTCACACAATCAGAACTGGAGCCAGGGACAGAGACTCTTGTGACATTATCCTGACTGCCTTGTCCGAGAATTACTTCGAGCAGATAGTTAGAGAACCAACTCGTGAAGCTAACGTTTTAGACCTCATAGCAACAAATAGACCGGAACTTTTCGACTCCGTGAATGTAGAAGAGGGTATCAGTGATCATAAGTCAGTGGTTGCATCAATGACTACAAGTGTAATAAGAAATGCCAAGAAAGGAAGGAAAATATATTTGCTTAACAAGAGTGATAGGGCACAAATCGCAGAATATCTGAGTGACCACCATCAAACGTTCATTTCTGAGGAAGAGGATGTGGAACAAAAATGGAAAAAATTCAGAAACATCGTCCAGTACGCCTTAGATAAGTTCGTACCGACTAAGGTCCAAAGCGAGGGGAAAGATCCACCGTGATATAACAATCATGTACGAAAGGTACTACGGAAACAAAGAAAGCTTCATCATAGGTTTAAGAGTAGTCGAATCATAGCTGATAAGGAAAAGCTGAACGAAGCGAAAAAGAGCGTAAAGAGAGCAATGAGAGAAGCATTCAACGAATTCGAACGTAAAACATTGGCAAACAATCTAAACAAGAACCTTAAAAAGTTTTGGTCATATGTAAAATCGGTAAGCGGATCTAAATCCCCTATTCAGTCACTCGTTGACCACGATGGCACCGAAACAGAGGACGACCGAAGAAAGGCAGAAATACTGAATTCAGTGTTCCGAAACTGTTTCACTGCGGAAAATCGTAACACGGTCCCTGACTTCAGCCGTCGCACGGACGCCAAAATGGAAAATATTGAAATAAACGATATCGGAATTGAAAAACAACTGCTATCACTTAGTAGCGGAAAAGCATCCGGACCAGACGAGATACCCTTAAGATTCTACAGTGATTATGCTAAAGAACTTGCCCCCTTTCTATCAGCAATTTATCGTAGATCGCTGGAAGAACGTAAAGTACCTAGCGACTGGAAGAAAGCGCAGGTCGTTCCCATTTTCAAGAAGGGTCATAAATCAGATGCGAATAATTATAGGCCTATTTCGCTTACGTCAATCTGTTGTAGAATAATGGAACATGTTTTGTGTTCTCGTATTATGACGTTCTTAGATAATACAAATCTCCTTCATCATAACCAACATGGATTCCGCAAACAGAGATCATGTGAAACTCAGCTCGCCCTATTTGCCCAAGAAATTCACAGTGCCGTAGACACTGGCGAGCAGATTGATGCCGTATTCCTGGACTTCAGGAAGGCATTTGATACGGTTCCGCACATACGTTTAGCGAAAAAAATACGAGCTTACGGAATATCGGACCAGGTTTGTGATTGGATTCAGGATTTCCTAGAAGAAAGAACACAACATGTCATTCTTAACGGTTCAAAATCTGCAGATGTAGAGGTAATTTCGGGAGTACCGCAGGGAAGCGTGATAGGACCTTTATTGTTTACAATATACATAAATGACTTAGTTGACAACATCGGTAGCTCCGTGAGGCTATTTGCAGATGACACGGTTGTCTACAAGAAAGTAGCAACATCAGAAGACTCGTACGTACTCCAGGAGGACCTGCAGAGGATTAATGCATGGTGCGACAGCTGGCAGCTCTCCCTAAACGTAGATAAATGTAATATAATGCGCATACATAGGGGCAGAAATCCATTCCAGTACGATTATGCCATAGGTGGTAAATCATTGGAAGCGGTAACGACCGTAAAATACTTAGGAGTTACTATCCGGAGCGATCTGAAGTGGAATGATCACATAAAACAAATAGTGGGAAAAGCAGGCGCCAGGTTGAGATTCATAGGAAGAATTCTAAGAAAATGTGACTCATCGACGAAAGAAGTAGCTTACAAAACGCTTGTTCGTCCGATTCTTGAGTATTGCTCATCAGTATGGGACCCTTTACCAGGTTGGATTAATAGAAGAGATAGACATGATCCAGCGAAAAGCAGCGCGATTCGTCATGGGGACATTTAGTCAGCGCGAGAGCGTTACGGAGATGCTGAACAAGCTCCAGTGGCGGACACTTCAAGAAAGGCGTTACGCAATACGGAGAGGTTTATTATCGAAATTACGAGAGAGCACATTCCGGGAAGAGATGGGCAACATATTACTACCGCCCACATATATCTCGCGTAATGATCACAACGAAAAGATCCGAGAAATTAGAGCAAATACGGAGACTTACAAGCAGTCGTTCTTCCCACGCACAATTCGTGAATGGAACAGGGAAGGGGGGATCAGATAGTGGTACAATAAGTACCCTCCGCCACACACCGTAAGGTGGCTCGCGGAGTATAGATGTAGATGTAGATGTAGATTTACAACATACAATTACCTACATTAAGACGGGAGTAATAATATTTTATTAGCTGTACGTATGGGCTGACATGTAGTGTAATGGTAACAACAGATTTCTATGTCTATGAAAAAAAGCAATAAAAATTGGCAACATGTTTTTATAATACTGAATTATAGAAACGTCAAACGAATTAATAATATGAAACAGTGTACAGTAATAGGCATGATAAGAAACAATTATTGTATGTGTGCAGAATGACCTAAAAAAATTCTAAATCTATTCAAATAAATATGTATGCATGGTCATCAATAGAATACACAAAAGTATATCATGTATAAATACAAGAAGACAGTTAATATGCAATGTCACACATGTTAGTAGAAAAATATGTATAAAAGAATCTTATCCTATGCCATGGAAAAAAGAAGAAAGCTAAAAAAAATTATTATTAGCATCCCACATTCTTTTTGCAGCTCATCGCCTTTTTTCTCCTTCTAAGTATATTGTCTATCCAAGTCCTACCCTGCGAATCATGAATTTCATCTTCACTTCCAAAATTGCCCAAACACGTAGACCAATGCACAATATCGTTTCACACATATGTAAACTTTATCTGTTAGACAATGCAAATGTAGATTAGATCTACAGAACTCAGTAGAAGTTAAATATTGGTTGCATGTAACTGTACACAAACCAGAAAAAAAATGTCATTCATCTGTATAAACAAGAAAATAGACACTACCACAAGGACAAGGCACAAAAAGTTCGGAGAGGTACCATACGCTAAAACATTGTGTCACAGTACAGAGTAGCAATCAGTGCCGAACCAAATCTTTGCAAAACATTTTCTGTGGACAAATGGACACAAAAACGTACACTTCTCGAATTACTGTACGATTTGCTTAACTGTTTCACGTTATATTGTTCCGATGAAAAATATTACACTTATTTTTAGTGAAAGGTTGAATAATTTGCATCACATAATCATAAACTCCACATCAAAGAAATAACTATGTTGTCTCAAGTTACCTTCGTTCGCTATTGCCATCTAGCCACGTCTTTTCAAAAACGTACCTTTTACGTTTCAAAATATGAAACGCATCCACATAACACAAAAATTGACTATAACCAGAAATAGGGTCCCTATGCCCTAACCATTACTCACTTACTCTTCTCTACATTAATCATCAGAATCATTGGCTCATTCTATTACAGTATTCATCATAAATCTCATAAGTATCATTCTGTGTACCTAACAAAGGTAAAGCTCATTAGCCTATTACAACACTAATCACATTCGCTGTTTTCGCATCAATATACACTTCAAATAACAATTCCCTGCTCTTTTTTCGTCCTCTTATTTGCACACAAACAACATCGCATAGATATAACTGTAAATATTTCACTTCAATAAACACAACTTCACTACCTCACAATATAGCCTGAAAAACTTCTTACGCGAATATACCTATTACTCTTCTTTCCAGATAACACGATTACCATTCTAATACCCTGTATATCTCATCAAAAGTGGTAGAAATTGTTATACATTTCTGTATTATCATCGGTGTATGAAGCCAAAAAATATTTCTCAAGTGAACAAATTGCTGATAACCTGTTTATCCCCTCAGAACTGGTTAAAAGATACTGTCAATAATCATTATATTATAAATTATTTGTTCTTATTTGGATTTTAGATGACGTTGTTGAGTACTCATTGTGACAGCAAATCGCTC
This sequence comes from Schistocerca americana, assembly GCF_021461395.2. NCBI lineage: Eukaryota > Metazoa > Arthropoda > Insecta > Orthoptera > Acrididae > Schistocerca > Schistocerca americana. The sequence continues at coordinate 426,146,187 of NC_060122.1, forward strand.
GATTTGTTGCGCGACAAGACTCATCCGACTTTTGTCAAAAGTTGTCTGCCACGCGACTGGAGTCTCTCTGGTACGCGGTGCAGTGGCGTTGTTTATTGCTAACTGTTGCTGTGCGCTGCAACGCAAGAAATATTTTCAAACTAGGTGACATGTAATTCTATCATCTGGGTACAACTTCAGTAAATAGAATTATCCTATGTATTATTGTTTCCTTGTCGCTGTATATCTCGTGGATATGATGATCTCACTTCAATTATTTTTATCTGTAGCCCTGGGCTTTCCCTTCCAGAATGTTGCCACTGTAAGTTATGATGATGATTACTGTGACTGTGTTTGTTGCTGTTTGCTTAATTATTGTTGTGCCATGTATTTTGCGGATTTAATCTACCTCAACTGCGCCCATGAGAATTTTCATGATGACCATCTGAGTTAGAATATTGTCTGCGATTATTTTGATTGTTATAATAATTATGGTTACACCTGTTCTCATAACCGTAATTACTGTGATGTCTGTTATTATGTTTATGGTCAGAGCTCCGGAAATAACTTCTATCACAATAATCATTATTCAACTGCGGAAATTGTATGTCATACAGACAATGTTGTTTTAGCCGTCTGTAATTGTTTCTGTAGTTGTGTTTGTTATGCGAGTTCCCACAGTTTTTGTTTTCACTCAGTGCAAAAGCATCTTCTGTATCATAGTTTCTGTTGCGATTGTTACCGAGTTTTCTCGTTAAGCTGTTGTCACAGTCCATTTCAGTTCCTGAAGTAATGTTTGAAATACTTCTAAATCATCTTTACATCTGCCGTCCAAATTTACGTGTCTCAAATGTGTAGTTACAGGGGTCGTTCAATAAATAATGCCCCACATTTTTTAAAAAAGCCGTTAATATACATAGGCAAACGCCCTTGTTGGTGCTTCACATTTGATGTTTGTTCTGTGCGCCGGTGAAGTTTCGAACCGTTTTGGCAGACAGCAGAATCGTAGTACAGCGTCAAAATGATGTCTACATGTGACCCACGTTACAAGCAACGTGCTGTTATTGAATTCTTGTGTGCAGAAAAAGAAACCGTAGTGAACATCCATAAACGTTTGTGTGCAGTGTATGGCGATGCTGCAGTTGATGGGAGTATAGTTGGGCGATGATTAAAGAAAGCTACAGCCTCAAGAAATTCAGAAACAGAGCACCATGATCAGCCACGCTCGGGACGTCCTGTCACAGCCACTGCTGCAGACACGCTGAATCGTGCGGATGCCATTATTCGTGCCGACCGGCGCATCACAACACGACAGTTGGCTCTACAGTTGTCGGATATTCAAAGAGGCGCTCACGATACATTCCCCGAATGCTAGCAGGGGACCATTTCATCTGAATTGTTGGAGCGTTTTGAGACCGACGGAGAGGCCTTTCTGTCAGGGATCGTTACGGGGGGACGAAAGCTGGGTGCACCACTTTGCGCCGGAAACAAAATGCCAGTCCATGGAGTGGCATCATCCTCATTCACCACAAAATAAGAAGCTCAAGACAACTCCCTTCTGCCGGAAAAGTCATGGTGACAGTCTTCTGGGATTGTGATGGTGTCATTTTCTACATCTACATCTACGTCTACGTACATACTCCACAATCCACCATACGGTGCGTGGCGGAGGGTACCTTGTACCACAACTAGCATCTTCTCTCCCTGTTCCACTCCCAAACAAAAGAGGGACAAATGACTGCCTATATGCCTCTGTACGAGCCCTAATCTCTCTTATCTTATCTTTGTGGTCTTTCCGCGAAATATAAGTTGGCGGCAGTAAAATTGTACTGCAGTCAGCCTCAAATGCTGGTTCTCTAAATTTCCTCAGTAGCGATTCACGAAAGGACTCCCACCCGAGTTCCTGAAGCATTTCCGTAACACTCGCGTGATGATCAAACCTACCAGTAACAAACCTAGCAGCTTCTGTGTCCTCCCTCAATCCGACCTGATAGCGATCCCAAACGCTCGAGCAGTACTCAAGAATAGGTCGTATTAGTGTTTTATAAGCGGTCTCCTTTACAGATGAACCACATCTTCCCAAAATTCTGCCAGTGAACCGAAGACGACTATCCGCTTTCCCCACAACTGCCTTTACATGCTTGTCCCACTTCATCTCGCTCTGCAATGTTACGCCCAAATATTTAATCGACGTGACTGTGTCAAGCGCTACACTACTAATGGAGTATTCAAACATTACAGGATTATTTTTCCTATTCATCTGCATTAATTTCCATTTATCTATATTTAGAGTTAGCTACCATTCTTTACACCAATCACAAATCCTGTCCGAGTCATCTTGTGTTCTCCTACAGTCACTCAACGACGACACCTTCCCGTACACCACAGCATCATCAGCAAACAGTCGCACATTGCTATTCAACCTATCCAAAAGATCATTTATGTAGAGAGAAAACAACAGCGAACCTACCACACTTCCCTGGAGCACTCCAGATGTTACCCTCACCTCCGATGAACACTCACCATCGAGGACAACGTACTGTACTGGGTTCTATTACTTAAGAAGTCTTATAGCCACTCACATACTTGGGAACCAATCCCATATGCTCGTACCTTAGTTAGGATGTGATGGCAAGAGGGTCAACCATCAATTCAGAGGCATACTTGAGAACTCTGAATAAACTCAAGAACCGTTTCCGATGTGTTCGATCGTACAAGAATCCACCAGAAATCTTGCTCCAACACGATAATGCACGCCCACACGCAAGTCTGAGAACCCAGGAACAATTTGCCAAATTGGGCTGGAAATCATTGCCTCATCCACCTTACAGTCCAGACCTGTCACGCTCGGACTTCCAGCTCTTTTGGCCGTTTAAAGATTCTCTACAGGGAACACACTTTGAAGATGACGAGAGTGCCAGTCATGCAGTGAAAACAAGTATACACCTACGGCACAAGAGCTTTTACCAGCAGAGAATACACGCTCTTCCACAACGATGGCGTACGGCCATAGAACGTGATGGAGACTACGTAGAAGAATAGGACATGGATAAGACATGATGACGTATATTGTCACCCAACTCTGACTCTTAACAATAAAAATGTTCTGAGAAAAAAATGCGGGGCTTTACTTATTGATCGACCCTCGTAACTTTGTTACACAAATGAGAATTAGCGCTAACGGGCTGTACAGGTTTGATAAGTACAGATTTCTGCGTACTATGTCTACAAAGTATTTTGCTGGACTAGAGAGGTCAGATTGTTCAAAGTTTCGTAACATTGTAATGCTATGTTTCACCCGATATTGTCTAGCCCCCAACCAATAGGCTAAGAAAAATGCTTAGTAGAAATCATTTACGCTTTGGCAGTATTGAGCGCATTCTTGCTGCAGGTTCATTTTCTAAATAAACGCACAGAAATTATAATTTTTCAAGAGGTCAGTTTGGTGGTACTGAATATAGGAGCTGATCAATCCAAACTTGGGACGAATTTCGTTACTGTAATTCCTGAAAACTACGTAGTGTCAAAAAGTGTTCGTGTGAACCAGATTGTCCTCTGTTGCACCACGTCAGCGACTCATTGTCGTATCTGGGTGTGTGGTACTGTTCCCGTGGAATGCCATAAACTTGTATGGTCACCAAAATTTTCTGAATACGAACGTAAACGGTCAAATTCGTCTTCGTGGTTAAGCTTTCTTTCAATATCCTCGACTTTTTCAGTCGTAGTGTTCCTATAACGCTTATTTTCCTCATTAATTTTGTCTATAAAATTTATTAGTTACTAATATTCTGTTGTGTCAGAAAATTATTCTGTTATCGTGTCATTTGAATCTCTGTCTATACTGGTTGACAAATTTGCAATTGTCATTGCCAGGTAATGATTTTTTTTATTAAATTGTGCTGAATTGTTCTTTTTGTTCTTCAGAATTTAATGTCAAAGTTTCCATTTATTCGCTAATTTCTTTCACCGCTTTGTTAAGCTGTTCGTTCTGTTCTTTCATCAGTGAAACTATCGCACTCGTATCTATAATGTTGATATTAGCTAACAATTCGTCCTTGTCATTACGCTGGTTCGTTTTTATATTTTCGTGTTCAGTTTCAAGGTTAAATAATCTAGTTGCAAAACTGATAATTGTTGGCAGAATGTCATTTTTAATACCTTCCTTAATATCAACTGAGAAATTTTGTATTGAAATTCTTGGCTTGCTCGTACATTTTCCGCCTAGGATTAATAGCTGAGTTGGGGAAAATACAAGCAAGAGCAGCGCGATTCGTCTCACATTTGCTTAGTCTGTTGTTTAGTTTCATTTCTTTCCGTGATTTTCTATTCTCTTCCTGTGATTTTCTATTCACTTCCTGTGACTTGTCGATTTTCTCACTCGTTTCATCTTTTGTTTCTTTAAGAAACTGACTAATTTATTCTAGAAAATTTGTCAGATTCGCGGAGTGCGGATCTATATAACTGGGGTCAGTGAAGGTGATGTGAGTTGTGTTCGTTTAAAAGACATTGCCGCAGAACATGATTCTGGTGTCTCTGTTACCAGCTGTTGTAATATTTCCCACGACTGTGGCAACTTTTGTACGCTTTCACTAGACTGTGCCAACTTATCGCCGACCGACTCAACTTCAGAATTTGCGTGTTCATTACCCATCGTTTGTTCGGTTTCCTTATTGTCAACTAAACTGGTTAATAATTAGGGATCAGCGCAATATCCTGCAGTCTCATGTAAAAGATTGATAGCTGCTAATTGCTCAAGGTGGATTATTTCATTCTATAGCGACTCGTTATTTTGTAACACACTCTGTTATCTTGTGCTACGACAGACTTTCATATTGTTTTTGGTTGTGCCAGACATGATGAAACACTATCTCCTGAAAAAATAAAATTGCAGTAACGAAAAAACAAACAAACAAAGCTGTACTATCATGCGCGCAAATACTTGGCAGTGAATGAAACCCTCACAGAACCTGTACTACTATGCCAACTGTTTACGTAATAAAGTAATCGATAATCGTCACACAACACAAAATTTTGCAAGTTAAACATGAAATTTTTAATGAATTGCCTAAACAAGAAGTACAACATATCAGTAAAATTAGCGCAACTGTACTTTTTCTTTCGAAAAATCCGACACCATCTTACTACGTATTACCAAAAGAACCAATCGTGGCAGAAAAGGTCGACATGTGTATGTTCCCCACTATGTGTTTCTGTATGACATTTAGCCCAAATTTATCTCCCTCTACATGAAAAGTCTACGTATTACCAAAACTATGTGCCCACAAATAGTTATCCAACTTAAACTCGAATGCTAACCTTTGACTAAACAGAACCTCTTTTGAAATGAACTGTAACTGGTCTGAATACAACTTGTCTTTACATTAGATGCACAACTGAAGTAGAACAATTATGTAGCCATAATCACTTACCTAGCGCCTTGACAACATTGTTGCAGATCTCTCGAAAGCACAACAGCTGACAGTAAGCAGGCAGCGGCTAAGCTAGATTTTTATTTTTAAATAAAATTTCCAAACAATATTCAAACTGTGGCATACCACATGGTGCAACGAGGTAATGCGTAACGGTGAACGTTTTTTAAACAACGGGATGCGGACAGTAACTATTCGTATAAAATGATATTCCAACGCAAGAATTTTAGAAAGAATTCAAAAAGACAGAGTAAAACTTGGCGTGATCTTCACACATAAGATTGGTCTGAACAATATTACGCTTAATAAAGTGAACCATGATAAAATAGGGTACAGTTTTAACAGAGAATTTCTAAACAAACCAAACAGCTTAATGAGTTGATATGTTAATGAATGGCTTAGGGCAGCGGGGTAACCTTTACCTCAGCTCTGAGGCTTAAGCAAGTGAAAAAAGTTAACCAGCTACAGTAATCCTTCTGACAAACCAGTTGCGCAGTGCTGCAGTCCTTCCTCAAACTTTATCTCTTAAAAAATATTTTAAAAATATATATTGTTTTTGCTTTTCAGAACCGACATCATATTCATTCTCGCTTTCCTTTACAACAAATCTTTTTTCATCTAACAGATACAATCTCAAGTCAACATAGCACTACTGAATAGGTGTATCATCTACGACACTTCAACTAATAATGTATCAGATTGCGCAAAGGCCAAGATGTGCCACAACAAGGCCAAAGATTAACAGTAACATAACTTGCTCTCTCTGACATGCACATCGATATCTTACAAAAAAATAAAAATGATATGCCCCACGTTACACATTCTCCCCCTAACCATTTCTACTAGCGAAGGGTGCGCAGTGTACAACGAATCTCTGTAAGGGTTTGTGAGTTTTTTACTTTCTATGATTTTTTTGCCATCGTAATTCGACGAGGTGTTTGTGGTAGAAAGAACACATGCTTCACCCTTTATGGCGTGTTCTCGGAATTTCAATAGTATACGTCTTCATGGCTTAGCCCCGTTCTCTTCAAACCTCTGCAATTGGAGCTGGATGTGCATCTCCGTTTCATTCTCCCCCAGACTAAACAAATGTGAGACGAATCGCGCTGCTCTTGTTTGTACTTTCCCCAACTCAGCTATTAATCCTAGACGGAAAATGTACGAGCAAACCAAGAATTTCTCAGACTAGTACCGCCCCTCGTGGATGAATTACATTCTGTTTGGACTCTTCTTATGGATTCCGGTCTGACAACTGACATCTCTACAACTAGGTTTATGTGGTCATTTCACTACTAGCTCTGGGCGCATAGACCCTTCACTAAGTGTCGCTCAACCGCAGTTCTTATCTTCGTGCGTTTCTATAGAATTTCCTCCTACTGTCACAAACCCAAATGCAATGACACTCTCTGCAAATAGCCTCACTTCCTCTACTGCATACGCTGGTGCCAATTAAGGTAGTCGTAAATGCCTTAGTAAATGTCACACTTTCCTACCCGGTGTTCTGATGAGAATGAGTCTCAGATTTTACGAAATTCAGGTACTTTATGTCAAAAAGATAACCGCCATCAGTGTGCCCAAACAGTTTTTATTTAGCAATCGAATTGTCTAATTCTTCACACATGACCCGCTTTGTAAATACCGGGTGTTTCTCTCCTGGGTCGTCAGGCGCATTTCTCTCATACTTCAGCGGATATTTGTAGCTTAGTTTTCGCAACGTGTGTCAGGAGCCAGCCCGAAGAAATCCTGTTGATTAGGTGTCTCACGCGACGCCCAGCGTCGACGGATAGCATCGGTTCGTTTCCCGTTACAAACAAGATTATTTTTAAATCGGAATTTTACGTGTGCCCATTCGATAGACCGGCCACGTATCAGTCTAGTGCGATATTCGCTTTGTCGATATGTATCAACAGGGACAGCAAAACACGAAAAATACCCAGTACCCAGCGGCGACAGCACCTCCTTGGCCCGTGTTGATGCCACCGTCCAGAGGTTCTGCTCTGTTGCTACTGGGGTACTGGTTATTCTTCGTGTTTTGTTGTCCCTGTTAATACGAGTATATATCGATATAGTGAATATCGCACATGACTAATTTGGGGCCACTCTGTCGAATCGGCACGCAAAATTTCGATTTTAAAATCATTTTGTTTGTAATGGGCAAGTAATAGACGCTTCCCGTCGATGCTGGGCCTCGTATGAAAGACGTGACGAGCACTGTTTGGACTGATTCAAGATCGATTCAAGAACACCGTCAAAATGGCAATGGAATTAATAGAAAATTGATTCAAATAGGTGCTCCTGATCTAGCGCTTCAGTGGAACTTAATTGACCTTAAAGCTCTGTGCAGATGGAGATATTTCTTGTGTCATGACTGGCCTAGCGAGTAAATTGCTTCGTGTGAACAGTTACCTTGCATGCCATCGCTTTGCTGGTAAATGGCACGCAATCGAACGAAACTATATTCCGCGCCATATGGCTGCCATTTGAGTGCACACGTCTGTTTCTTTTTTACCTTTTGTTATGAGTAGTGCACTGTGTGATAATGGAGTGGTTTAAGAAAGCTATATCAATTCTTATTGAGGCTTACAGAAAGGAAACATGTTTTCATGACACAAAATTACCCGCATTTCAGACAAACACGCCAGGAAATACTCACTCGACAAAATAGTTGATTCATTTTCATCTCATGATGAAATTATAGCTAAGATGAGAAGTATACGCAAGACTTTGGTGTTGGAACTTAGTAAAATAAAAACTCCGACAAAAAGGGGTATGGGATATGCTGACGTGTATGAGCCCACGTTGTGGTATTTTAAGAAACTTATGGTCTTGCGAGACCACGTTCAGCCAAGGAAAGAAATTTGCAGCGCAGAGTCCACACAAAAAAGCATGGACTACACTAAAAACACTAACGTCACAGTAAGTAATACTTTTCCGTTCAGTTTCCTCTGCAGTTAGTAAAGTAAGTGACAAAACTAAGCTGATAACTCGTTGTCTTGGTGAGCTTCGCAAGATACATTATACTAACAAATATACAATGTTTTTGCCATGTTGTTTGTTTGTTGTTTGTTGTGGTCTTCAGTCCTGAGACTGGTTTGATGCAGCTCTCCATGCTACTCTATCCTGTGCAAGCTTCTTCATCTCCCAGTACCTACTGCAACCTACATCCTTCTGAAACTGCTTAGTGTATTGATCTCTTGGTCTTCCTCTACGATTTTTACCCTCCACTCTGCCCTCCAGTGCTAAATTTGTGATCCCTTGATGCCTCAAAACATGTCCTACCAACCGATCCCTTCTTCTAGTCAAGTTGTGCCACAAACTTCTCTTCTCCCCAATCCTATTCAATACCTCCTCATTAGTTACGTGATGTACCCACCTTATCTTCAGCATTCTTCTGTAGCACCACATTTCGAAAGCTTCTATTCTCTTCCTGTCCAAACTGGTTATCGTCCATGTTTCACTTCCATACATGGCTACACTCCATACAAATACTTTCAGAAACGACTTCCTGACACTTAAATCTATACTCGATGTTAACAAATTTCTCTTCTTCAGAAACGATTTCCTTGCCATTGCCAGTCTACATTTTATATCCTCTCTACTTCGACCATCATCAGTTATTTTACTCCCTAAATAGCAAAACTCCTTTACTAGTTTAAGTGTCTCATTTCCTAATCTAATCCCCTCAGCATCACCCGATTTAATTTGACTACATTCCATTATCCTCGTTTTGCTTTTGTTGATGTTCATCTTATATCCCCCTTTCAAGACACTGTCCATTCCGTTCAACTGCTCTTTCAAGTCATTTGCTGTCTCTGACAGAATTACAATGTCATCGGCGAACCTCAAAGTTTTTACTTCTTCTCCATGGATTTTAATACCTACTCCGAATTTTTCTTTTGTTTCCTTTACTGCTTGCTCAATATACAGATTGAATAACATCGGGGAGAGGCTACAACCCTGTCTCACTCCTTTCCCAACCACTGCTTCCCTTTCATGCCCCTCGACTCTTATAACTGCCATCTGGTTTCTGTACAAATTGTAAATAGCCTTTCGCTCCTTGTATTTTACCCCTGCCACCTTCAGAATTTGAAAGAGAGTATTCCAGTTAACGTTGTCAAAAGCTTTCTCTAAGTCTACAAATGCTAGAAACGTAGGTTTGCCTTTTCTTAATCTTTCTTCTAAGATAAGTCGTAAGGTTAGTATTGCCTCACGTGTTCCAACATTTCTACGGAATCCAAACTGATCTTCCCCGAGGTCCGCTTCTACCAGTTTTTCCATTCGTCTGTAAAGAATTCGCGTTAGTATTTTGCAGCTGTGACTTATTAAACTGATAGTTCGGTAATTTTCACATCTGTCAACACCTGATTTCTTTGGGATTGGAAATATTATATTCTTCTTGAAGTCTGTGGGTATTTCGCCTGTCTCATACATCTTGCTCACCAGATGGTAGAGTTTTGTCATGACTGGCTCTCCCAAGACCATCAGTAGTTCTAATGGAATGTTGTCTACTCCCGGGGCCTTGTTTCGACTCAGGTCTTTCAGTGCTCTGTCAAACTCTTCACGTAGTATCTTATCTCCCGTTTCATCTTCATCTACATCCTCTTCCATTTCCATAATGTCCTCAAGTACATCGCCCGTGTGTAAACCCTCTATATACTCCTTCCACCTTTCTGCCTTCCCTTCTTTGCTTAGAACTGGGTTGCCATCTGAGCTCTTGATATTCATACAAGTGGTTCTCTTCTCTCCAAAGGTCTCTTTAATTTTCCTGTAGGCAGTATCTATCTTACCCCTAGTGAGATAAGCCTCTACATCGTTACATTTGTCCTCTAGCCATCGCTGCTTAGCCATTTTGCACTTCCTGTCGATCTCATTTTTGAGACGTTTGTATTCCCTTTTGCCTGCTTCATTTACTGCATTTTTATATTTTCTCCTTTCATCAATTAAATTCAATATTTCTTCTGTTACCCAAGGATTTCTATTAGCCCTCGTCTTTTTACCTACTTGATCCTCTGCTGCCTTCACTACTTCATCCCTCAGAGCTACCCATTCTTCTTCTACTGTTCTTCTTTGCCCCATTCCTGTCAATTGTTCCCTTATGCTTTCCCTGAAACTCTGTACAACCTCTGGTTCTTTCAGTTTATCCAGGTCCCATCTCCTTAAATTCCCACCTTCTTGCAGTTTCTTCAGTTTCAATCTGCAGTTCATAACCAATAGATTGTGGTCAGAATCCACATCTGCCCCTGGAAATGTCTTACAATTTAAAACCTGGTTCCTAAATCTCTGTCTTACCATTATGTAATCTATCTGATACCTTTTAGTATCTCCAGGATTCTTCCAGGTATACAACCTTCTTTCATGATTCTTGAACCAAGTGTTAGCTATGATTAAGTTATGCTCTGTGCAAAATTCTACAAGGCGGCTTCCTCTTTCATTTCTTCCCCCCAATCCATATTCACCTACTATGTTTCCTTCTCTCCCTTTTCCTACTGACGAATTCCAGTCACCCATGACTATTAAATTTTCGTCTCCCTTCACTACCTGAATAATTTCTTTTATCTCGTCATACATTTCATCAATTTCTTCATCATCTGCAGAGCTAGTTGGCATATAAACTTGTACTACTGTAGTAGGCATGGGCTTTGTGTCTATCTTGGCCACAATAATGCGTTCACTGTTTGTAGTAGCTAACCCGCACTCCTATTTTTTTATTCATTATTAAACCTACTCCTGCATTACCCCTATTTGATTTTGTATTTATAACCCTGTAATCACCTGACCAAAAGTCTTGTTCCTCCTGCCACCGAACTTCACTAATTCCCACTATATCTAACTGTAATCTATCCATTTCCCTTTTTAAATTTTCTAACCTACCTGCCCGATTAAGGGATCTGACATTCCACGCTCCGATCCGTAGAATGCCAGTTTTCTTTCTACTGATAACGACGCCCTCTTGAGTAGTCCCCGCCCGGAGATCCGAATGGGGGACTATTTTACCTCCGGAATATTTTATCCAAGAGGACGCCATCATCATTTAACCATACAGTAAAGCTGCATGTCCTCGGGAAAAATTACGGCTGTAGTTTCCCCTTGCTTTCAGCCGTTCGCAGTACCAGCACAGCAAGGCCGTTTTGGTTAATGTTACAAGGCCAGATCAGTCAATCATCCAGACTGTTGCCCCTGCAACTACTGAAAAGGCTGCTGCCCCTCTTCAGGAACCACATGTTTGTCTGGCCTCTCAACAGATACCCCTCCGTTGTGGTTGTACCTACGGTACGGCCATCTGTATCGCTGAGGCACGCAAGCCTCCCCACCAACGGCAAGGTCCATGGTTCACGGGGGGTTTTGCCATGTATACATCTAATTTAAATACAATCCAAAAGTTTTGTGATACCCGTTGGTGAATAAATTTATATAAACATAAAAAAAATACTCCAATTTATATCCCCTCTCATACTGTCACTTGAGACATTTAAGTCTCTAATTTATCTACGATAACGTTGGAAGCTGAAGAAGTGAATAAAAAGTTGTGCTGCGGCCGGAACTCGAAGCCGGGTCTTTTTGCTTACTAGGCAGATATGCTGACCATTAGCTCGGTTGTCTATTGCGTTAAGTTTATAATTCGAAGATTGTGGATCGAACCCTTTTTTTCCCCTTTGTAACTTAAAATTAAATACGATGTGAGGCTGATTTCGTGACTCATGATCTCGTACAGTGTCCTGTATTGGCCACAAATATCCAATCACAGAAAGTATAAGGTACATACTGCAGGTTGTGCACAATTGTTATCATTAATTTTTAGGATGACTGTCTTGTCAGTGAGATCCCAGAGTCTCTCGTTGATGTTAGTGAGGAGTTCTTAATTATAGGCATTATGAAGTTGCAGAAGACGGCCAGCCATTTCAAACAGTATCATTGTCATCAACAAACAGCGATCCATGTGGAAGTGGTATGGCCAAGGGGACAAAAAGGAAGAGAGCTTACAATGAAGAAAAAAATGCTATTTTGAAAAGAGCTGACAATATACTGACCAGCATAAATAAACCTAAAACTGCTCAAACTGATACTTAAATATTTGGTTCAAATGTAACTGCTTCTCTACAGCAAATAAAAAGTCAAGCTCTGGTGATGAAAGCTAAGAGAGAGCTGTTTAACATACTTTGTACTGAATAAGAGGAAGACCTGGGCAATAGTGAGTGACAAGACTGTCTATTTGCTTATTTAGAGTAACAAGACTGTTTAGGTGTTTATTTTGAGTAACAAGCCAGTTTAGTTGTTTATTTTGAGTAGCAAGACTGTTTATTTCTTTATTTTGAGTAACAAAACTGTTTATTTCTTTATTTTGAGTAAAAGGACTGTTTACTTCTTTATTTTGAGTAACAAGTCTGTTTATTTGTTTATTTCCATTAAAATTTAATTGCTTGATATCTATAAAATGCAAGTTGAATGTAGTGCTTTATCTTGAATGTGGATTGTAATTATAGCAAATTCAAATTACAAAATTTATTGCTAATATGTAGATGAAGATGAAATGGGAGATAAGATACTGCGTGAAGAGTTTGACAGAGCACTGAAAGACCTGAGTCGAAACAAGGCCCCGGGAGTAGACAACATTCCATTAGAACTACTGATGGCCTTGGGAGAGCCAGTCATGACAAAACTCTACCATCTGGTGAGCAAGATGTATGAGACAGGCGAAATACCCACAGACTTCAAGAAGAATATAATAATTCCAATCCCAAAGAAAGCAGGTGTTGGCAGATGTGAAAATTACCGAACTATCAGTTTAATAAGTCACAGCTGCAAAATACTAACGCGAATTCTTTACAGACGAATGGAAAAACTGGTAGAAGCGGACCTCGGGGAAGATCAGTTTGGATTCCATAGAAATGTTGGAACACGTGAGGCAATACTAACCTTACGACTTATCTTAGAAGAAAGATTAAGAAAAGGCAAACCTACGTTTCTAGCATTTGTAGACTTAGAGAAAGCTTTTGACAACGTTAACTGGAATACTCTCTTTCAAATTCTGAAGGTGGCAGGGGTAAAATACAAGGAGCGAAAGGCTATTTACAATTTGTACAGAAACCAGATGGCAGTTATAAGAGTCGAGGGGCATGAAAGGGAAGCAGTGGTTGGGAAAGGAGTGAGACAGGGTTGTAGCCTCTCCCCGATGTTATTCAATCTGTATACTGAGCAAGCAATAAAGGAAACAAAAGAAAAATTCGGAGTAGGTATTAAAATTCATGGAGAAGAAGTAAAAACTTTGAGGTTCGCCGATGACATTGTAATTCTGTCAGAGACAGCAAATGACTTGAAAGAGCAGTTGAACGGAATGGACAGTGTCTTGAAAGGAGGATATAAGATGAACATCAACAAAAGCAAAACGAGGATAATGGAATGTAGTCAAATTAAATCGGGTGATGCTGAGGGGATTAGATTAGGAAATGAGACACTTAAACTAGTAAAGGAGTTTTGCTATTTAGGGAGTAAAATAACTGATGATGGTCGAAGTAGAGAGGATATAATATGTAGACTGGCAATGGCAAGGAAATCGTTTCTGAAAAAGAGAAATTTGTTAACATCGAGTATAGATTTAAGTGTCAGGAAGTCGTTTCTGAAAGTATTTGTATGGAGTGTAGCCATGTATGGAAGTGAAACATAGATGATAACCAGTTTGGACAAGAAGAGAATAGAAGCTTTCGAAATGTGGTGCTACAGAAGAATGCTGAAGATAAGGTGGGTACATCACGTAACTAATGAGGAGGTATTGAATAGGATTGGGGAGAAGAGAAGTTTGTGGCACAACTTGACTAGAAGAAGGGATCGGTTGGTAGGACATGTTTTGAGGCATCAAGGGACCACAAATTTAGCATTGGAGGGCAGTGTGGAGGGTAAAAATCGTAGAGGGAGACCAAGAGATCAATACACTAAGCAGATTCAGAAGGATGTAGGTTGCGGTAGGTACTGGGAGATGAAGAAGCTTGCGCAGGATAGAGTAGCATGGAGAGCTGCATCAAACCAGTCTCAGGACTGAAGACCACAACAACAACAACATCAACTAAATTAATTTATGAATACCGTACACTCTCCTGCGTACTGTATTAACTTTTTAGTCATAATTTACGTTACTTATTTTCAAGATTTGGCTCTGTATCAGTGCTGATTTTTTTTGCAGATTCCCACTACCACTGTACATACAGAGTGGTGTTAAAATGTTACTGAAGAGTGTCCATCACTTTCCTAACTTCTTTAACTGATTTGTGTTTACCTAATCTTCCGGTGTCTCAGAGATAACTTTGCAGCCATTCTCCTGGAATGATAACACAGTAATCTGTGTCCCTTTCCTTTACAGTTGTTCGACATAACTCTTCCCACATGGGCCCAGAAATAAAATTATGTAGCACACAAGTAGAAATTTTCTCCACAGTTTCATCAGATAGCTCCTTTTCTCAAGGAGAATTCTGAATGTATTGCTTAGTATTCCAAAAGCGTTTTCGCAAATTCTTCTTGCCCTGCTCAAACAGTGATTAAATATTTTCGTTGCTGCATTAGATTTCCCTTATATGGCTTCATTATATGCTCTGCTAAGGGAAAAGCATCATCAGCTACAACTATAGAAGACACTGCAGTTTGAGCTCCTGATAATATCTCTGATGTAGGAATGTTCATTAAATTTTAAGCACCAGTAAGAATTTCGCAGGGCGGAATGTTCTGGAACATTCCTCCATCACTAATCTTCACATTATAACCTACATCCACACATGTAAATTTATACTGTACATCAACAAGTGCCAGTAACACAATGCTATTACCTCCTTTGTAACTGTGGTAGAATGATCCCTTACATCTTGGTGCTCATAATTCCGTATGCTTCCTGTCTAAAGCGCCAAGACAGTTTGGAAAATTCTACATATCTTGAAACTGTTTTGAGATATGTTACCATTCTTTTTCTGTTGATGGTATCTGAAAGACAATCTAATGTGAATATGTCAATGTGACATTCATAGAGGCGAACTGAAAAGTAAGTTTATCTTAAAGTCCAAAATCACTATGTATGAGATACATTTTACTCTAACTGAAAATGATGAATTATGAAGTGCACTGATTTTGTTTGAAACAGTTTTGGCCTATAAATTGTAAGGTTTAATTCTTAACACAAACTTTTACAATGTAGGGCTACATGTCGAATATAATTACCAAACTATAAAAATATGTGATAATGCCTGGACACAGCCATAGCTGAAGAGTGGATCAGAGATACATCCTTCCTTGAAAATATGTTTCGAAAATTGCTAAGAATGCCACTTTAAAGAATTTTTTGCTATTTCTAATGAATTTAGCAAAATACAGGAAATTCCTTGGCTTTGCCAATTAACAAAATGTAACAAATAAAACGCAACAAAAGATGTGGTGCACATGGGGCTCCAAGCTATTGCAGCCCATTCTCCCTTCCCTGGCTGCATTTCATTCACTGTGCTCCTCCCTCTCTATTCCTTCCCCAGTGCCCCCTGCTTCCCTTCTCTTGGTCTTCTGATTTATATCGACCTGACTATTCACCCAGTTCTCTGCCTGCAGATTTGTTCCTCCTGGCTGTTATCGTTCATCTACACGTCTACATCTACATGGATAGTCTGCAAATCACATTAAGTGCCTGGCAGAGGGTTCTCCTGTTTGGTGTTTTGCTCTCCATTTGGGGTTTGACCCCCACTTCTCAATTTTCTGCTTTTAGTGTGAGCCATCTGTGGAAGAACTCCCTCCATAGCGTTTACAGCCTGGATTCCTCTTCCCCTTTCCTTCCGCTCTTCCTTCCCTACTGTAGCCCCCCTCCACCCTGCTAGGTTACCAGCATGTGTAACCAGTCCGTGTGGTGGGGTTGTTAAGTACGCATCTGGCTGAGCCCCTTGACAACACAAGGATCACACTGTGATACCTCAGCTGTTCCTTCCCCATGTATGCCAATGAGTGGTAGCTTGTCTTTCTGTAGCATCAGAACTCTTAGCAACAACCACTGTGCCAGACAGCCATTGCTGTGGCTCATTGGGTCCCAAGCAGAGAACTCTTGATCGGAGTGGATGGTATCAGGTCGGATGCTTGGCACATAAAGCGTATCAAGATGCAAAAATCTGACTCTTCTCAAAAGGCTGTCTCTCTAAGTGGTAAATGTTCATTGAATGCAGCTCCGTATAACCTTGCAGCCTTTCCTTCTCTGGCTACCCCTTGGGAAGAGGGTCAGGCTCGCCATCTTGGAATGAAATACTTTCCCCGCTACCTGGTCTGTACTAGGACGGTCAGGAACGCATTCACTTCCACAAAGCCGTTGTTTTTTGTCGAGAACATAGAGGATAGGTTTGGCCAAGTGGAGTCTCTCATTTAGATGCGACCGAGCTCCCTATTGGTCTTCTTCTGGCACCCAATCTGCAGCTGTTTGTGCTTGTGATCGTCTTGGCGACGTTCTGGTGTCTACTACCCCTCACTCGTCACCGACTATGGTCTAGCGAGTGATTATTCATTGGACCTCATCCTACAAACTGATGAGGAACTCTGGAGCGATGTGGCGTCTTCCCACTGTGCAGAGGACCCCCTTCATCATGAGACACCCACTCGTGGGCAGCCCTGTGTTCCGCCACCTGTGTGTGTGTAAAGTGCAATGCGCGCCACACTCCATGCTCGCCAGATAACCCAGCTCACAGGAGATAAAAGAAGATCAAAGAGCAGAAGTCCCTGGACCACTTATGCTGAGGCCCACTAAAAACGATGGACTCCATGTGATGTCACTTTCTTCGAATTTTGCCTCTGTTACATACTTTCCCCCTCCTCACTATCCTTTTCCCTTCCTCACTCTTCCTTACCCCAGCCCCATCCCTGTCTTTCCTCCTCCTCCCCTGCAATTCCCACGCCTTTCCCCTCTGGGTACTGCTATCCCTCCCCAGTCGAGAAGTGCCCCTTCTTCGGCACCCACTGGTGATGGAGCTCCCAAGTCCCCCTGAACCCCTTCCCACTAGTGTCTCTCAGGCTGTAAACCTGCTATCACAACTCGGCCATGACACATATCGTCTGTGCTCCCAAAGGATGCTCCCTCTGTTTTGGTCCCAATCTTGGAAAGCCTACTCTCCCTCTGTGTCCTGCCCTTCTCATCCTCTGAAAGAGGAGAAGAAGAAGAAACGTGAGTCCCAGGACAAGGCCCCCCACCCTGACATCCCCTGGAGGTGCCATATCATACCTTGCAACCTGAGTCTGACTTCTTATTTATGGATGTCACCTTGTTCTTGTCTGTGATGTCCACTGACCCAGTGATGTGAACTCTTCTTGGTTTCTTTATGTCTAATCCGGACTCTCGCAACACACTAATCCAGTGGAATTGCAGCTGATATTATCATCACCTACTGGAAATAAAACACGTTGTTTCCTTATTCTACATTCTGTCTCGCTCTTCAAGTAACGTACTTCTGCGATGACCACTCTCCAACGTTTAATGGTTATTAGACGTTCTGTCGGAAGTGTGCCGGCTCCAGGATAGCATCTGGAGGGTCTGCACTTTGGTTCGCACTGATGTCATTAGTGACTGGCTCCCCCTATGTACCAGCCTGGAAGCTATAGTAGTTGAGTGATAACGATCCCAGCAATCATCGTTTGCAATTTCTACCTCCTTCCAGGTAGGCCACTTCATGTTGAACCGTCCACCTTAATACAGCAACTCCCACCCCTCCTTGGGGATTTCAATGCACACCACTTCCTGTGGGGTAGTGCCACTTCGACAGACAGGAGTCTTCTAATTGACCAACTCATTACAGACTTTAACTCCTCAATGACAGCTCTTCTGTTCACTTTACTGCTATCAGTCTCACGATCTCCTCCCCTGCTCTGCCACTATTCTCCGTGCTGCTGGCACTATTATCCCCCCATCCACCGGTCTCCATCATCTTCGACTGGTACAATACTGGACCAAGCACGTAGCAGTCGCTAATCAGGACCATCGATGGACACTGCAGCGATTTAAACGCCACCCTTCACAGACCAACCTTATCGCTTTTAAGCGTATCAGTGCTTCGGCTCGCTATCTGATTAAGCAGAGTAATTAGGAACATTCGGAGTGCCATGTTTATTTCCTGGGAACATCGGCTTCTTCATCTGCGGTTTCATCCAAGCTCCTTCTGGGCTGCCGACAATAATCAGCTTATCCTCCAGGGTGCCCTGTGTACCGATCCATCGGTCCTTGCAGAACACCTCGTGACACACTTTGCGACAGCATCGACATCCTCTTCCTTTCCAGCTACCTTTATCCAGCAGAAACGCTGACTTGAACAGTCCCTCCCCCCCCCCCCCTTTTTTTTCAACCTCCACCAAGTTGAACCGTGAATGGGAACTCTTGGGATCTTACCTTTTCACAAGATATGGCCCCAGGTCCAGATTCCATCCACAACTAGATGATCCAACAACTGGAAGTTACCCAGAGGCAACATCTCCTCAGCTCATGGGTGCCTTTCCTCGCAATGGCGAGACAGCTTAGCTATCTCTGTCCTTAAGTCCAGCAAGAACCCAATATCTCTCGACATCTACTGCCAGATTAGCCTGACCGACGTACTTGTAAGCTGCTCTAAAGGAAGGTTAGCTTTCTATTGTTCTGAGTACTCGAATCTCGGGGTCTTTAGTCCCCATATCAGCGTGGCTTCTAAGAAGAACGATTTTCAACGATCATTTACTCAGATTGGAATCCGACAGGCTTTTACTAACCGCTGGCATCTTGTTGCTGCCTTCTTTGTCGTGCATAAGGCATATGACGTGGCTTGGAGCCACCACATTTTACTTACCCTCCATGACTGGGGCTTTCGTGGCCCCCTTCAGATTTTTATTCACGAGTTTTTATTCCATTGGCTCATTCAGGTTCCAGATGACACTTCACTCAGCACCCCTCGGACTCAGAACAGTGTCGACAGGGTTCTGTGTTGAGTGTCAAACTCTTCCTCATAACCATCAAGTCTTGTAACCTCTGCTGGGCCTCTTGCTACCCAATCATTGTATGTCGACGATCTTTGCATTTGGTGTAGGTCCCACCCAGCAGCATTTGCTGAATGCCAGCTCCAAGGCACCATCGGGTGGGCCTCTGTGAGGGTCCTCTCCTGTGGTTTCCAATTTTCTCCCTCCACAACGCCGGTTGTGCATTTTTGCCATCGACCCACAGTACACACCGATCCACAGCTTTAGACGACCAGCGCCTAGATAATGTAGCAGTCCCGTTTATTGGGCGTTTTGATAAAAAGCTGACGTGGCTACTGCTTATACACCACCTTGAGACCCCATGCATGCCAAAGCTTAATGCTCTCTGCCTCCTGGCCCGCACATATTGGGGTGCAGACCATGCTACCCTTCTCCATCTGTATGTGCTCTTGTTTTGTCCAGACTAGATTATGGTAGTCAGGTTTATGGCTCAGCAGCTCCTTCTACTCTGAAATTACTCAGCGCTGTTCATCATTGTGGCGTGCATCTAGCTATTGGTGCTCGTTGACAGTCTCCTCGCAGGCGTGGGGATTTCCCCCTCTACAAATCCGATGGGGCCGACTCTTGGTTCTTACGCAATCGCCATTCGCTGATTCTCTGACCATCCCATGTACCCTATCTTCTTTGCAAATGAGGAATGTCTCCTTCCTGATACACACCCCTGGGTGGAATTGCCAGTTGGAACACGCCTCACTTGCCTCTGTCGGGATATCCACCTCCACTCACTGGAATGTATCCCGTGTAATTCCTCCCGCATTTCCCTGTTCCATTGGATGGTGCCTAGACAGCAGATTAGTACCAACCTATTCAGGATTCTAAGGTCTCTGTCGCCACTTTGGACTCCAGCACCTTGTATGTTCCATCCTTGCAGAGTTCCGATATAAGAGACAGGATACGCTTTCACATCTCCTACTGGCATGGAATACCATTTACTATGGGGTTCATGTAGTGCATTCACAGAAGAGCTCCTAGCCATTAACAGGGCCCTTCATTGTTTACTCCTCCCTCTACAGTGTTTTAATATGTACCGACTCAATAAGCAGCCTGCAGGCTATACGGGGTGTTTTTTCCGTCATGAACAAACTCTAGGGATTGATTGACGAAAGGATACGAAACAAAAAAGGTCTATTGACCTTATGTCCGGAAATGCATGATTTCCATGCTAAAGACCATTTATTCAATCACACTTTGTTACAGAGACTGCAGTCTAATATGCACTGTACTATGCAGCCATAGCTGCAGTATGCATGGTTTCCTCTTAGAGGGTGGTACTGTTCCTCAAGAGCCCTCTCTTGCAATAGTAATTGACTATGTTGTGCCCAATTCACTGCTCTTGCTGACTCATCTTTTAGTGATTGTGATGCAGCGTTGTAAACAAAGGTTCTATATTCGAATCGAGAGCTTACAGACACCGTGTTTTCTTACAGAAAGGCTAATGACAATGGGCAGTGGGCAGCAAGGTTGTATCAAGAAACCTATCCCCGATGACAACAAGCACAGCATTCAAGGTTTGCAACACTGCCTCACCCTTTTTCTTAGACATGGTCGTTTGAGCAAGCAGGAAGTCTTGAAGGACGTACCAGAAATGTTCGCACACCAGACTTGGCGGAAATGTGATAAACACTGTGGAAGGCGACCGCCGTGTCAGCACCAGGCAGTTGTCCCGCCAGTATAGAGTAAGCCAGACGACCGTGTGCAACATTGTCCGTGACAATTGTTACTTCCGTTATCACTTAAAGCGTGTGCAGGGCTTACTAGCGACGGATTTCCACATTGGGAGCAATTTTGCCACTGGTTTCTTCACTAGGCAACCCCGATTTGGGGATTTGTTCATCCATCCTACACACAGATGAGGCCACCTTTATGCGGAATGTATCTTTAATTTTCATAACAACCATCTGTGGGACAGTATGCAGAAAGCCTATGAAATAGTGACAGCGAATCATCAGCATCGGAGCAGCTGGAATGCGTGGGCCAGGATAATTGACTAATATATTTTGGGACCAGTCTTCTTTCCACCCCGCCTAACAGGCTGGAACTATCGGCGTTCCTTGTGGGTGACTTTGCCTTCCCTGCTGGAAGAAGGGTTATTGATGATTCGAGGGTTATGTGGCTGCTACATGATAGTGCTCCAGCCTACTTCGCCATTAACATTCGGATGATTCTGTCATGTCTTCCCTGGTCGATGGATCGGAAGAAGGGGTCCAACTGCATGGCCTGCTCTTCACTGGATCTAAACCGGTGCAATTTTTGGTTGTGGGGCCATCTCAAAAGTATCGTGCATGTAGAGTCCACTCCAGATGTGGAGACACTGGAGCAGCGTATTCATACTGCCTTTGACTCTGTTTGCATGCACACTGGTCGATGTGAACGTGAGAGACAGAACATGATACGGCGCGTACACGCAAGCGTTGAGGCACATGGAAACCGTTTACAACACACCCTGAACTGTGGCTGCATGATACAGCGTATATTAGACCGCAGTCTCTGTAACAATGTATGATTGAATAAATAGTCTCTAGCACTGAAACCATGTATTTCCGGACATAAGTTCATTAGACCTTTCTTGTTCCGTATCCTCACCGATAAATCCCTAGTGTTTGCACACAGGGAAAAACATCACCCTGTAGACCGATGCTACTGTAGTCACCCTTTGGTATCGGCTATCCATGACCTTCTTTCTGCCCTTGGCCGTGTCGCCTTCTCAGTTGTCTTTCTGTTGATCCCATGTCATGTGGGCATCCTAGGGAATGAACTAGCTGACCGTTTTTCTAGCGACGCCAATTCTTATCCGCCTTTCCCTTTCATGATTCCAGGTGCAGATATGTGGAATTACATCAATTCTCCCTTTGCTCAAAAGTGGAATGACATCTGTTTCTCTATTACTCTCAGTAATAAACTCTGTACAATCAAAGACACTATTGCAGTTTGACACTCTTCCTTCTGCTCCTATCGAAATGAGTCCACGCATTGGTCATACCAAGCCCAACCATTCTTTTCTGTGACGTAACGATCCACCCCCACAATGTGGCTTTGAAGCCAGACTGACAGGATCTCATGTATTGGTGGAATGTCCCCTTCTTTTGGGCGTTCGCATTAAGTACTGCCTTACAGATTCTTTGTCTTTAATATTAGCAGACGACTCCTACGTAACAGTGGTTTTTATATTCAGCTATAAAGTTTTGCTGTACTCCTGGAGCAGGGGTAGAGCGATTGTGTTTGTGGCCTCTCTTCATGTTTTTCGGTCTGTGAGCCATTGACTACTCCCCCGCACAAACACCACTCTTTTATCGTTCTGTTTTCCCAGTTTCTACATTTGATGTACCCTTTTATACCTTCTACTATTTGTGTTAATTTTCTCGTTTCATGGATTGACCCCTCTGAATCGATCCTCCAATTCTACGAAATCACCTCTCTTCCACAAGTAACTTTGGAAACGCGGGACTGTTAACCTCACTATTTAGTCCCATAAAATCCCCTCAGTCAATCAGTCAACCAAAAAGTTGTGGCAGAGGCACTAGAATACACCCCCACCCCGAAATATGTTTCTTGCTGAGATGAACACATCCGAACAAAAATGGTTCCCATACTGTACTTTTTAGTTTATTTGAATGTGTTATTACATTAACTTATTTTACTCGTGTTCTCGTGAAATTTAACAAAATCAACCTGCCTTCATATATGAATCTTTCAAGCACTGGTAAACGCGTGTAAGAAATAACTGAGGATATCGTGCCTCCAGGTATTCTGAATGAAAACATTGGGCTTCTGTAGCTTTCTCCAGTAGCTAGAAACTTCAGTGTTAGAACTAACATTAAGAAAATTATATAATTAGTTACAGCTTACAAGCATGCACTGTATGTGCAGCAGTCTAAGAATACTGGTCTTATATCATGGTACTTACTCACCTATTTGAAGCTGAAATACATTCTCACATAACTGTGTCTTGCTTCGTTATTATTGGATCTACTAAACGAAGCAATGTCAGGAATTCCATCCCTCCCATTCTCAGAAAATTGCTGTACGATTCCCTGTCCTCCATCCTCAGTTCATCGCGTAATAGACTGTGCAATTCCCGACCGCCGTCGTCACGTCTTAAAATCCAAGGTCTACTCCACCATCTTCTATTATGCCAACGTAAATTTCTTCGTCGCCGAGATATTATTGAAATAAATACTGTACAAGCAGCAGCTGCCACTCACAGTTCATTAGCTGTTCTCTAAAATACTGCTGCGCCAGCTCCAGCCATTGTGAGTATAAACGCAGCTACTAGATAGCTTGGAACACCAAGTTGTACTATCTTATTGCACCTTTAGTGGCGCAGGATGTGTCCTCGTCTCTACAGGCTTAAGCGTGGAGTTGTTTGGTGCTGCAGGTTTGTGAAGTGTCATGCGAACCAAAGCCAAATTAGGCCTATCTCCGAAAATGCCACAAGAGTGTTCATTCCATCGCTATATTATTCAAAGTTGGAAGAAAACCAGTGTGTAACTAACCCAAATAGAGGATGTGAACGGAGCTCCTCTGACATTTGACGTTCCGAGTAACAGAACTGTTACTATGAAAGGCGCTAAAACTGTAACCTTAAAAACAAGTGGACATGAAAAAATGCACTACACTGTTGTGCTTTTGTTTTGTGCTCACGCTTCTTAACTTAATCCAACGATCATTTTCAATCGAAAAACAATGCCAAAACCTTCTGAAATACCGCCAGGTGTTATTCACGGACATTACAAGGGTTGAATGGACGAGCCCGTTATGAAATTATGGATTAACAGACAGTGCGAGAAAAGGAAAGGTGCTCTGCTAAAGAAGAGTTCTCTTCTTGTGCTAGATCAGTTTAGCAGGCATTCCAAAAATTCTGTAAAAAAGAAACTGAGACATGGAAATTCACAGCTTTCTATTATTCCGGCAGGACTTACTTCAAAATTTCTACCTCTTGATGTCTAGATAGATAAACCATTTAAAGTATGTAAGAGAGGGGAATAGAACAAATGTATAATGGATGAAACCCAACATGAATGAACGCCGAAGGGAGTTTTAAAGCGACAAGTGTGTCTGTGGATAAAACAATCATGGACTAGAATGAGAGAAGCATTACCGCTAAATCTTTCAAGAAGTGCCGTATAAGTTACTCTCTCGATGGTAGTGAAGACCAACTTATATAAAAAGAGAGCAACGATGACGACGAAGGGGAAGAAGAAGAAGAAGAAAGCTCAGATGTCGATTTTCAGGGATTTAGAAGGTAAGTTCGATTTTATAAACTAAGAATTTTTTTTAGTCTGTCTTGGCAACCTTAAAAATTAAGGTGCGTCTTAAAGTCCGTAGCGTCTTATATTCCGTAAAGTACGGTATATGCTACTGCGACTTCCATCAACTTATTTTTTTATTGTGTGATGAGCGAAGTTTCTCGTATTGTTGTACACTTTGTGGCAGCATTTGACAACTTCTTCACCACTGTGAATCTAATGCAAATACTGTTAAACAGCGATGTATCTATTCTATAAGCACTACGAGACAAACTGGAGAAACTGCCATCAGTGATGAAGTAGATATATGCGCTGAAAGGAGGGGAATTTCAGTTCCAGTGCAAAATTGGAGCTCTTATAGAATAAATGGACAACAAATCTGTCACTCTTTTGACAACTTCAGACATCTCTAGAGACACTAAACTTCGTCGAGGAAGAGCAGGGACGTTACTACTACCAATATTAGTTCTCCAATAGTAATCCAATGGAGCCTCTGGATGATTCGACCAACTAAGAAAACGTTATGCCATAGGACGACGTTCTCATGGTGATAGCAGCGGATTCACTACTTCCTACTGGCCATGGTAATTGCTAAAAGCCTCTGTACTGTAATGTCAGTATTGATGGAGATGTAGATGTTCACTCGAAGTTACGACAATCATAGGCGTCCGCCGAGTGGAGGGTGAGTGGGTGTGCAAAAGGGTCTCTGACCCCCTCCACCTGCCCCCCCCCCCCGCCCCCCCCCCCCCAGAATCTAGAGTACAAAGTTTTTATTCATCACAGAATTTTCAAACAAGTCTATAACAGCACGAATGATCACAGCTGTTCCACGGATCGAAAGAAGTCGCTAAAAGCAGCCTTTCTTTGCCGTGCCGACTCTCTTTATCTTCGAAGTATTGTTGTCTAGTTAGTTACGAGGCGCTTCCTAACTATTGTCGAATCAGATGCCCTGTCACTGTCTCCTTAACGTAATTAACAATAGTTAAACGCAGCGCCTCCTGGAGCATTGTTTGGTTTCACAGAATGCCACGTGCGGTGCCGTTACACTACGCTATTGATTAAAATTTATTTTTGTATTTTCACTTCCGAGAAAGAGTTGTCAAAAGCTCTTTACGACTGGTAATTTTTGTTTATAACCAACAGTATTCCCACTTCTGATTATACCCTACTTTTGCATTCAGTACCAATAGATCGTCAACTTCAAAAATGAGTCTCATCCATAATTAATTTAATAACATAGAAAGGTCTGCTTTCAAGGTAGCGCTTACCTTTTAATAATCGAGTTATAACAAATATACATATCGTGTGGATAACCACCAATTCTCTGGAATGTAATAAATTTTTTGTGTCACCTGTCAACTGATCAAGTAATTTATATCTAAAATGGGAGTTTTAAGGTCTCGGCCTCTCCCCCCCTGGAAAAATTTTAGTGGACGCCAATAGTCCAATATTAATTAACAAAGCATTTAGCAATGAATGACGATGAAGATATTCGTAGCACATCGGACTCAGGTACAATTCCGACTTCCGGAAAAGTTAGGAAAAAAGAAACTAGGTGTGACATGGGACACAGAGCTAGACAGGTAGCAAATGCTTTAAATGTCAAATGCCTTCTACTCGTTGAGTTGTATAGTTAGTTAGTTGGTTGGTTGCGTGTTCCACTGATAAATAGCACGGAACGGAAGCCGTTATGATGAGGAACGTCTCAAGTGCACAAGAAGTGCACATATGAAACAAATTTTTTAATATATATATATATATATATATATATATATATATATATATATATTACAATACAGAGTTAAAGATTAATATTTATATTATTTACTCCATTCCCTCAAATGACATAAAATGCATCTACTATATTTATAGATTTATTTATTCCTATTCAAGAATTCATCTATGGAATAGAAGGAGTTGTGAAGGAGATATGATTTCAATTTATTTTTGAAGCTATTACTGCTGTCTGTCAGACACGTTATTTCATCTGGTATTTTGTCGAAAATTTTTATAGCAGCATATTTTGCCCCTTTCTGTGCCAAAGATAGGTTGAGCAAAGGATAGTGTAAGTCTTTCTTTTTCTGGTATTGTAATCATAAATGTCACTGTTGTTTTTAAACTGGTCCATGTTGTTGAGAACCAATTTCATTAGCGAGTAGATGTAGCGTGAGGTTGTTGTAAGAATTCCCAATCTTTTAAAAAGATGCCTACAAGATGTGCGACTATGAACCCCACACATTATTCTAGCCACTTTCTTTTGAGCAGTGAATACATTTTGTCTAAATGTTGAGTTACCCCAAAATATTATTCCGTATGACATCAGAGAGTGAAAGTATGCAAAGTATGTTAGCTTCCTAATTTCTATATCCTCAAAACTGGCAATTATTCTGATTGCAAAAGTTGCTGAACCTAGTCGCATTAGGAGATCCAAAATATGAATTTTCCAATTAAGATTCTCATCTATATGTACACCCAAAAACTTAGTATGCTCTACCCTGTCTACTGACTTCTGTTGATGTGTTATATTTATTGAAGGAACTGCACTTCTTGCAGTAGAAAATTGGATGTACTGTGTTTTTTCAAAGTTTAGAGCAAGCCCATTTGCAGAAAACCAATTAATGACTTTTCCAAATATCTTATTTGTATCATTTTCAATTTGACTTTCTTTTACTGGATTAATAATGATGCTTGTGTCATCAGCAAACAATGTCAGTTCAGCTTCCTGTTTCAGATAGGAAGGGAGGTCATTCACATCATCAAGAACAGAAGGGGGCCCATGATTGAACCATGTGGAACAGCTGATGTAATTTCACCCCGGTTAGATGAAGTGGCAAACTTATTTAAATCACTTGACCTATATAAGGAATTGTTTTGCTTCCTGTTCTGTAGGTATTACTTAAACCACTCATAAGCTATACCATTTATACCATAGAATTGTAATTTCTGTAACATAATGTCGTGGTTCACACAATCAAATGCTTTGGAGAAGTCACAGAAAATTCCTATTGGTGACATCTTACTATTTAAAGACTCTATTATGTGGACAGTGAAACTGTATCAGTGGAACAGCATTTTTGAAATCCGAACTGTGATTTACTAAGTATCCCATTACTGTTGAGATGGCTAACCACTCTTGAGTACATTACTTTCTCAAAGATTTTTGAGAATGCTGTAATCAAGGATACTGACCGATAATTATTGACATCTGTGGTGTCCCCCTTTTTGTAGGGAGGCCTGACAATGGCATATTTTAACCTGTCTGGGAAAATACCTTGAGTTAGTGATGCATTACATATGTGACTCAGAACATTAGCTGTAATTTCTCCACATTGTTTTAATATGTTATTAGAGATGTCATCTACTCCAACAGAACATTTACTTTTCAGAGACTTAATAATTTTACTTATTTCACAAGAGGTTGTTAGGTGAAACTTAATCTGACTAATTTTTTTCAAAATAGGCTCTTCCATGTACTGCCTAGCTTTTTCTTTTGAACTGTTCTCACAAATTTTTTTCTCCTACACTTACGAAATGGTTGTTAAATACATTAGCTACTTGTGTACTGTTGGTTAGGATGGTCTCGTTCTCATTAACAGTAATACTACCTACCCCAGTGGTTACTTTTCCTGTCTTCCTTCTAATAACATTCCATACTGATTTTGTTTTATGGCCAGAGTTGTTAATTTCTTCTCTAACATACATATTTCTTGATTTCCTCACAACTTTTCTCAGTATGTTACAATAACTTTTATAGTATAAAACTAGTTCTGGATCTTTACTAGTTCTTGCTGTCTCATACAGTCTTACAACTGAATTCATCTGAGGTCATATTTATTACTGCAAATAGGCAACACAATTGAACGCGAACGTCGCAATGTGTCAAACATCGTCGCTTTTACTGGTGCTGGAGCAGTGGCAAATTATAGTTACTTTGTGATTTAACAAATGTGTACTTTTTAAATTTCCGCTGGCGACTTGTGGCAGTGGGTTCAAGAAAATTTCCCTAGGAGATGCCGGAACGTGTTACGGCGCCTTCCTGCCGAAATGAATCCACGCCAGCGCGCAGTGATGTACTTACCTGGAAGCAGATGTAGAATGACCCATGACGATCTTTCGTGGTCCGCGAGAATAATTTCTTGCGATGTTCATCGATCTGTTCATTCCTACAGAGCACACTGCGTTGTTACGATGTGAGAACATTAGACAGAAAATATACCCAAAGTTCAAATCTGAAGCAATTGTTGTTGTGATCGTAACTATCGCATTCTACAAGTATTTGATCCTGGCTTTAGTATTTAACGCTTGGTCTCCCTCTGAAAATTAGAACTACACATATTACAATTGCTTAACGAATTAACGATTTCTTGATGCTTCAAGACGTGTCCTGTCAACCTACTGATTGTTTTAGGGAAGTACTACTGTAATTCTCTGTTCGCCCAACACGATTCAGTACCTCTCCATTAGTTATACAACATAACAATTCAAACTTAAGTTCTTCTGTAGCACCACATTTCAAAAGCTCCTATTCTCGCCTTGTCGTCCATGCTTAATTTACATACCAGGCTGCATACCAAACAAATATTTTCAAAAAGGCTTTCAGCCAGTTAAATTTATATTATATGTTAAGCCGTTTCTTTTATTCAGGAATTTTTTTCTCGCTACAGTCTGTCTATGTTTTTCGAGTGTTTTACTTCTAACCAAAGCAAAGAGCATTCAGCGTCTCGTTTCATGATCTATTACACACTCAAACACACACACACACACACACACACACACACACACACACACACACACACACACATATATATATATATATATATATATATATATATATATATATATATATATATATACCTCCCTAGCCCTTCTTGACATAATTATGCACTTTCTTTTAAGCTTGTTCTATTTTCATTTACAAGACACTCTCCATCAGCGCCGTATTTGCAATCTACAGACAGCTGGGCTGAACCCGCGAAAATGTCGGGATAACTAAGCTGCGAATAAATCATTTTAGAGCAATTTTCGGATTAAGCCTCTAACAGCGTACTTAAGGTTTATTATTTAACTACATAAAATTTTACTATGTAATTTATGATTTAATGAATTAATGAGATAATAAATGAAAAGAATTGAAATAATAAATGTATTGAACATCATTCATCAAATCGTTATGCACAAGTATATTTTTATTAACAAAGAACAAAAAGTTGAGCTTCATATCTGTGCCAAAGTCTTATTTAGTTTGCAAAAATAACATACTGTAGGTATAAGATAACATGTTTGTTAGGCAGATAAAAGATAACAAAAGTACTGAACAAGCAAAGAAATTTTATTTACACCTCATTCTGAAAGAATCAGCGTTGACAATGAAATTACAAATAATCTTATTGGGTTTATTGGTTTGCGTCTACACTGAAAACTAACGAAGCTACTTACACCGTCTTCATAACTTAGTTACCTTAAAATAATCACTTCTGATACTTGAACATGTCTTTAGGATGGGTACTGGAATAACGACTAAAATGGTTTCTGAATCTAGAACAACTGAAAGAAAACAGAGAGTAAGATGGGTAGACAATGTGGAAGAAGATACAAAACCTCTTAGAGTCTAAGTGAAGCGGAAAATCGGTTCGCAGAGGCCAGAATGGAGGAAAATTGTTGAACAGGCTAAGATACACGCTGGGCTGTAATGCAACGAGAAGAAGACCTTTCTCCGCTGCTGTCTGTTATCGTAAGTGACAGGTATATTCTTAGAGCGTTCTCGATATGAGGAAAGGAAACTTATTTTAGAAGTTTTTACATCTACATCTTCTGACTAAGTACTATTTTTGAAACTCATGATAAAAATTCTTGGAGTGAATTGTAATATTTCCTGAATAACTATCAGAGTGATTGTTATGTGTGACAACTAAATTCTCAGTTGCAGCAACTATCTCTTTGTTGATAAGTATGCTAAACTTGTTAAGAAAACCAAAACTAGTTAAAACGTCTCTAACCTGTATTGCAACATTGATTTCAATTGATCTGTGACATGGAGGGATCTATTGCTTCTTAAACTTGTTGGTTTTGTATACAGTGATGTCCAGGAAATTTTGTCTACTTCAGACTCAATTGTGTGTTTTGGGTGAACTGTGTTTATATCTCCGTGTACTTGTTTTATCCAGTGCCGGTTTTGTTTACTAAACAAATAATATCGTTCACATTGCAGTACTTTGTACTGTATTGGATATATAATTCCACTGGATATGTTGTTTTAGATGTGTTTCAGAAATATTTTGGCGATACACTACTGATGGAAGGATCCATTGGCAGGTCATCTTTTTATAAACACAACTTGAAAATAAGCTGTCATATTGGCAACTTTCAGTATTTGATTTCGTATTTCCACTATTCAAAATAGTCATCTGGATGAAGTTCTGTTTCATTCATTTCATGTCAACAAATGAATTTTGATCTCACAGCTGGGTGTCCTTTAGTCTGCATGATCTGACTGTACGATGTGGATGATATGGTGCCTGTTCCATTAATTAATTGTGAACATGACTGTACATTTGAAAGGATTCTAATTAGAATTTATTTTAGAGAATATGAGAGACCACAACATATATGTAATATATTGGTGTACAAAGGTGCTGATGAAAACTGAAGGGTAGCAACCACAGGGATATTTATATGACAATTAACTGGGAGACAAATACTGACTGAAGAAATGGAACAGGGCAGATGTATATGAAGAAACTTCTCCTCCTGAATTATTGTGAAGTAACGCTAATTGTTTTGAAAATGAGATAGGAACTGGTAAAAGTGTAAAATAAAAGGTGAAACACTTCAAATCACATTTTCGACATTGAGAATCTTTGGTAATCTTCAGTGTTGAAAGTAACATGTGTAGTGAAGTGACTGATCAGAAAGATTTAGTGTATTTTGAGTAATTTTCTTTTCCTTGCAATAGTGTGTGATTTGATATAAGTATTATGTGTTGAAACAACATCAGTGTTTTTGTATGGATGTTTTGTTTCACAGTGATAGAATGAATGTCTCCATATATTATGATAACTATATCTACTGAGGCAATGCGTATGGACACTTTATGATTGTGTTATTTTAGTCACGGATTCTGAGATATACTAGTACAATTTATTACTATATTAGATTATGCAGATAGCACATTTTGTCTGGTATTATGTTGTATTAAGTTAAGCTGATTATAGATAATGAGTCTGTGCACATGCCACTGGAATGACTAAGATGTGCCATTATATTCATGTATTTATGTAATCCTCTTGTTTCCTTGGTTTGAATTTGTATGAATTTAAATGTGTTTAAAAATGTGAAATGACCCTTTCTAATGTATAAGCAATGCAAAAGCAGTGATGGTTAGAGAAGTTGTACATGTAACGATGTTGTTCTCTTTTTTCAGATGAGGTGGAGGAATATTTGGCATGACAGATACTACGATGTTATTCAGTGTTCTATATTCACAAAATTTCACTTTCAGCAAAAACTGTTCCGATCCTGATGCGAGTGCAGTGGGATGTATATGTACACATGTAATCTGTTGTTGTTGCGAATCATTAACTGAAAATTTACATGATTTAACACACTGGAAGTAACATATGCAGAAAACTGATATCAGTTTGCAGAGTATGTAATATGCAGATTTTTGAAGTGCACTTCCTGCAGTGTTGCCTGTGATGTAGTCTGATGTTCTGGTATGTGATGTGCTGAATGACACCAATGCGAAGAGATCCAGTGATGAGGAGAGAAAACTATTTTCATAGAAGGCTTTTTAAGATGTATTTTGATTGTGTGCGGAAAGAGTCCATTTGCAATATGATATTTTTAATAATTTTCAGTGAGGTATGGATTACACATGGTAATTTTCTCAATCTACATAGCGAAATTACTGACACTTTCATGATGTGGATGCATGTTTCACATATGGAAATCCAGTCTTTGTATCTTCATGAGGAGAGTATGTTTTGGGGATTGGTAGAGAATCTGTTTGCTATTAATTCAGACAAACAGTAGAAATGTTAATTTCATCACTTTTCCTATCACTGATTCGTTATTTGTACTGATTTTGTTTTGTTTGACTTTCTGATGTTATGAAACTCTGTGTTATGTGTTTTCTGAGCATTATTAATACATGTGCTGTTGCAATTTAATTACCTTTTTGAAGTCGTTGTATGAATAAAATGATCAAGCGTTCTTCCAAATCAATTTCTCCTTGTCAACCAGTTTCCTGTCCAGATGAGTTTGTGCTATCTTGCAGTCAGCACGCGACCGCTACGGTCGCAGGTTCGAATCCTGCCTCGGGCATGGATGTGTGTGATGTCCTTAGGTTAGTTAGGTTTAAGTATTTCTAAGTTCTAGTGGACTGATGACCTCAGATGTTAAGTCCCATAGTGCTCAGAGCCATTTGAACCAACCATTTTGCAGTCAGCAGTCAGCATACGATCAATTGATGTGAAATGCAATACTTGCCTTAAGGGATTTTTTTATTATGATTTACATCAAAACTACCAGTAATTACTGTGGATTTATTCTTCACATTCCGTGCATGATTTTTCAGCATGAAAGGTAAGTGTCAATGTTTATGCAGCAGGCCATACGTATTTATTCTACAGACAATGTGTTTATTCAGTGTCTTATATTCGTATTCTATCATAATAGGATGGATCCACATGCACACAACACTGAACAGGTCTATAAGCCATGCTGCATTACACATTTTCGTGCTTAGTGAAGTGTTGATTGTGATTACATTAACATAAATTCAATCTGTTTAGCTATGACCATTACAAAATTGTTGGGCAAAGTAAGTATTCTCTACCTAGGTAAGATTCTGTAACATTTTTGCATTCATATTGCTTTATCAGTTTCTTTTATCGGGTCCAAACAGTGTATGTGAGAGGGTATTTTTTACTTAATTCAGGGCATTTTCGGACTCACTTCCATAGGTAACCCATGTTTCAAGCCTAGCAGGGACCTTGAGAACTCACAGCTGACAGTGAACCAGTTCTGATCTGTTACAAGTTTGAGAATGGCTTCAGTTCCTTCTATATGCACGTCTGTTGGGTTTCCTTGTTTCTGTAGTTGTTTCTGAAAACACAAAAACCTTTCTTCTATTGGCACATTTGTGTACATAGATGTGATGTCAAAGAACATGAGGTTTGCCGCTGGTGGTATATTTATGTCTTACCTTTTCTGTATGTTCCTTGGTATGTTATGGTTCTTAAGTTTTATGAATTTTATTTTTATTTTATTTATACGTCAAGTTCCGTAGGGCGTCATTAAGGAGCAAATCTCTAAGGTCATGGAACGCGTTAGTGCATCAAATTACAACATAACAGTAATAACACATAAAAATAAAATGTTTATGGACCTGAAAAAAGTCAAGCCGTAAGTTTAAGTAAACGCAATCAACTACACAACAAGAAGTCTCTGCAGCACGTAATCAGGCCGGGACAGCTGGCGGCGTGCATGCACGGCCGGAGTTGTATGGCAATAGCTGCAAGAACTGCTAAGTTCTTCGCCCAGCGCACCTGCATACTGGAGTTGAGTAATCAGTGAACCTGTCATGAAAGGTCAACCGTTGTGACATCTCTTCATTGATTGCTGGTTGTTGCACCCTGATTATAATTTATTAGTGAAGTGCCCCAGCGGTATCTTCTGCCTTGCGGCCGTTAACGTTCCAGTTACCTGCCCTGGTCGTTAGCGTAGTTTTGTGGCAGTGTGTTTTCCTCGCCGTGTTGATGCTGTCCGGCACGGCGTGTAGTTCGACAGATTGGTGTTGTTCTACAATTTTCTCTTTGAGTGTCTATTGTGCCTTGACTGTGTTTATACGTCAATTATTGAGACTTAATCCTGCTGCGATCCTCGTCTTCGCTGGTACTTTTGGTTGTCGTGCTGTTGGTCGGGTGGAATGGAACTGATTAGGCGGTTGGTTGGTTCGTCAGCCATCCGTTGGTCGTGGTGCAAACCGATTATTTAGTGTTATGCTTGGCTGCCTGTCTCACCTAAACTGTGGTTAGAGTTTCCTCCCCAGGCCGACCCTTAAAACACTTCTGAGAACCAGGCCTTCAGCTGTGTATTAATATTGTCTGTTTTATGTTTAATATATGGCCTTCAGCCGAACTTCAACTTTAAGATTAGGCCATCAACCGTGTTTCATTTAAAATTCTTGTTGCTCTGCATTTAGGCCTTCAGCCGCATTTGTTTCAGAATCTGTGGCTTTAATATGTAAATCCTTGTCCATAAGGTTTATCTTTAATTATCTTGAATTCTTGAAACGGCCTTCAACCGTATTCTGTAAATGTTTATCTTAAGGTTGTCTGTAATTATTTTTGAGTAATTGTTTGGGCCTTTAGCCGACAAGATACTTCAAGTTTTCTTAAGATGTTTTTCTGTTGTACTGTTTAAAGGCTTATCTTTAAAGTCTCTCTTGTATTATGTAAAGTGATTTTTTTTTAATTGGGCTTTTAGGTGAAGAATTAACTTGAAATTTTCCTCAATATGGCCTTCAGCCGGAATTTGTAAATGCTTGGCTTTAAAGAATTTCGTTAGCTGATCTGAAATATTATTTCGGTCTTTAGCCGAGAAGATATTGTAAATGGCCTTCAGCCATTACTCTAAATCCTGGTGTTTTAAAAGCAATGTTTTAAACTTATTCTGGAGAAGTTATTTGGGCCCTCAGCCGTGAACTGATCTTTGTTGTTTTAAAGAGAAAACTGTGCATTGGTTTGAGGAACAAAGTTGTGTGTTTTCTTGTATAACTATCAGTAACTGATCTTGTCCCCTTTCCACAACCTGATTCGGTCTGTCCTGCGAAACCAGGTTTCAATTTCTTAATAATTTTCTTGTGTACAATTACTTTCCTTGACCCTTGTTTGAATTATAAGACAAAACTGTATATTGAATTATGACATTTCTACAGTAAACTTCAATAATACGCAATGTTCTAACAATAAGAAACTGCATAATAACAAATATTAAAAAAAACTAGGTTACCGTATACGTTGGCTTACATAATTTCTCGTTTAGTACAATTCCACTTACTGAGGGTTTTTTTTTCATGAAAATGTATTATTGCAAAATCTTTCTAAATACTGTTGCCTCCACTGCACGGCAGGCCAGCTTCCATCCTTTTCGCACTAAGTACATTTCCATACGAGCACACAGTGCCTGCTACTCTCTTTAAAAGAAGTAACCTCTCTGACCAACGTCTCAAGAAGGGACTTATAAAGAATAAATGGGCATATCGATACTATGGAGGTTGAGTACATTCGTCAGATTCACATCTTCCTTTACATTTACGTTCAAAACTTCTCGAAGATCTAAATTGCAAATAGGACAGTTACCTTCCAGTAGGTCAGAGGTGACCGATCGGAACACCGACGCCGAGTCTGGCTGCCATCACGTTCACCCGCAATACAATGTCGGGCCACCGTGATATCGAGATATCTGCATACTGCGCAATTTGACGAGCGGGCCAAATGGAGGCCCACAATGACGCCACTTTCGCACTGTGTTAAATGCTGATAATGCTGTCTCAGACGAGTGCATGGAATATCCGTGTTCTTCATAGCGATCTCTCAGAAGCGAACGCTGTTCACGGCCCTTATATACTCTTACAAGGGCCTGTTAGCAACAGTGAAGACAAGCAACACAAATGCAATCTGGTGGACGTTTTACATTTCACAGAGAATTGCGAGTGTAATCATTTATATACCCGCCAATGATGCGTATATGTGCGACCCTGGCATTTGACCATGTCTTCTGGACGTTCACACAGGATCCTGTTGGATGATATTTCTTCATTCGGCACTTCTCTCTTCCGTAGAAAGTCAATAAAGATATCATTTTGTTTTTCAGCTCCTGAACTGGCCTAGTCATTTCGCTGCTTATGTGCTTTCATGCCTCCTCACATGTTTTTCTTTCTTTATGGTCTCTGTTGTTTGGGTTTCACAACACCTCATTTGTTTTGTACAGTTCTGTCAGAGCAAGGCACGCCTCGCTGTTGATTTTTGTGGCACAGAAACAGCAGAACCACGCTTGACTTCGGATCGGTGGGCGGGAAGTTCGACTGCGCCAGTTGAATGCTGCAACACGGTATCTATTGCACGAGACACAGTAACAAACAGTGCCGCGCTCTGTCAGCACTCTGGTTCTAACGGTCCTGCTCTATGCGTCCTACTGTTCGGCAACTATGAATACGTAATAGAAAATCACGCTTTTCAAGTCCTGAGGACGTTCATGTGATGGACGCACGAAGTATCGTCGCGATGTATGAGATAGGAGGATCGTGATACAGTGTACGGCAAGCACTTCCTGCTCCAAGGTATTCGGTCATCTGTTGGTGTACATTAATATGCCGCGCGGGATTAGCCGAGCGGTCTAGGGCGCTGCAGTCATGGACTGTGCGGCTGATCCCGGCGGAGGTTCGAGTCTTCCCTCGGGCATGGGTGTGTGTATTTGTCCTTAGGGTAATTTTGGTTAAGTAGTGTGTAAGCTTAGGGACTGATGACCTTAGCAGTTAAGTCCTATAAGATTTCATATACATTTGAACATTTTTGACATTAATATGATGTGTCTCCACCCTTCAGGTTTATGACGACTTGAGTTCTGTTTGGGACATTTTCAGTGAGGCGTCTGAATGTCGGTGCAGGAATGGTAGCCCATTCTTCATCAAGAGCCGAAATCAGAGAAGGTAGTGATGTTGGTTGCTGGGGTCTGGAGCAAAGTCGGCGATCTAAGTCATCTCAGAGGCGTTCCATTGGGTTCATGTCGGGTCTCTCGGCAGACAAATCCACTGCAGGAATATTACTGTCCACAAACCATTGGCTCACACATGCTGCTTTATGACGGAGTACATTATCTTGCTGATACTGTCACCGACTCCAAACTGTTCCTCTGCCGCACGCAGTACACAGCGCTGTAAAATGTGCTCATATTCTTCAGCATTTAGCATTTTCGTAAGCACGGTAAGGGGACCACAACCCTACCCCGGAAAACACCTGCATACTGTAAAACAGCTGCCTCCCCACTTCACTGTTGCTAATACACGTAATCGCAGATATCGTTGTCGAGATATTCGACGAAACTCAAACCTTCCATCGGGTTTCTGCAGGAAGTAGTGTGATTCACCATCGCAAATGTTTTTTTTCCAGTCGAGCAGTGTCCAGTGGTGAGGCTGCTTACACCTCCTGAGGCGTCGCTTAGTACTGAGAACAGAAATGGGGCTCATGGAGAACTGCCCGACCATTGCACCTCATTCACTTTAACTCTCCACCCACAGCTACTGTACTAGGCGGATTGCTGGTAACAACTTGCAACTCACGATTGATGCCTTCAGCTGATTTAATGTGATTTTTTACAACCACTCTTTGCGATGCTCGACTGTCACTGTTGTCAGTACATGAGGTCTGCGTAGTCCTGGTTTAGCTACGATTATTTCTTCGCGTTTCTGTTTCACAGTTACATGACCAACAGTCGACTTGGGTAGCTTTACAAGAATCGAAGAGTTCCTGCTGAATATGTTACTCAACTGACATCCAGTGACCATTGCATGTTTGCAGTGACTGAGTTCTCACGACGGATCCATCCTGCTGTTACTGCCTCTCTACTGACAACACAGTACTCCTCGCCTCTTTATACTCTGGACTCCCGAGCTATCTAGTGGTGAATTCTGCATTGTATAGAGGTGTCCTAATACTTTTGATCAGGCGGTGGTTTCAGTCTTTTAAAACGCAGCACTATGGACGCACGTGGAGAGACAGCGGGGAATCGGTTAGCGGGATCTACAGCGCTAACTGCGGCGCCGCAGTGAATGGAGCGGGCCGAGATAATGCGCCGGTGGTCGTGACCGGCGCGGCCCCGCGTGACTGGAGCGCCCCACTGCCGGCCGCCGACCCTGCTCAATGCAGCTCCGCCATGCGCCTCCTCCCGCTTACGTAACGCTAACCACTGCCGTCTGCAGTCCCCCCCTCCTCTTACGTTAACGTTTTGCCTCTTGACGGCGTCGAGTCAGTGATACAGCCGGGGCGAAAGAAACCGTGACGTGCCAACTTCCCTTTTTTTAACGTAGCCAGCTGTCACTACTGTGCATGACCGCATCTGGGTAAATCTCCGTCTGCGCTTGTATCAGATAAGCTGCAGTATCTATTCTGTACAGGCATAACAGTTGATTTCAAGACGTAACATTAACAAAAAAAGTTTTTTGATCGTTTCTTGAAACTGGCAATCGGACAGAAGCTATTCTCCAAGTAAAGACCAGCATGGACGATTCCGTTGTTCACTTCTCATGCTGTAAACAAATTA
This sequence comes from Schistocerca americana, assembly GCF_021461395.2. NCBI lineage: Eukaryota > Metazoa > Arthropoda > Insecta > Orthoptera > Acrididae > Schistocerca > Schistocerca americana. The sequence goes on from NC_060122.1 coordinate 426,185,158, forward strand.
AAAAGAAACGCATCTTTTCACACACTCATGAATGCGTATATTTTTGTTACATTATTCTTCTTATTTGTTGTCATATCTCTGGTTTGCTAGTTAGACACAACAAACTTTACAACAAAAATACGGTTATATAAACGAAAATCAGGAAAGGAAAAATTATATTGGTCACATAACGAAATAAGTTCTAGCAATAGAAACTGATTATAAGTTTCAAATTAATCTAAATCTAAATTAAAATTATTATTTCATCCGGGTACCAGACCACAGTACGCTCGTTTTCCCAACTGATAGTCTCATGTTCTACATCTTCCTAACACATTCTTCTTGTTCCTAGATGCTCCACCTGTTATTAGATACCATACAGGGTGTTTTTAAAAAAAAGTGTCACATATTGCTACAGGAGATAATATTGGTCAAGTCTAGGAGAAAAGCTGTGATAATTAAATGTTTCGAAAACCAATAGGGTTGGTGGAGGTAAAACAACACATGACTGAACTGACCGCCATCGATTCAGGAGTTGACCACCGGGTGGCAGGTTTCTCTTATTGTAACACATTGTTCCATGAAAGTTCGTCCCGGCAGGTCGCTCCAGAGATGGGAAAATGAGGTAAGTCTATCTTTTACTACTTACATGTAACTTTCTGATGCTTTACTTGGACGCTTTATAATGTATGGTTTGAGAAGAAGAATCAACGAATTACTCGTTCATACTACCGTATTTAAGCTTCAGTTTCACGAGAACACAATTGTTCCCGTCGATTACCAAAATAAAAAAGTGGCGTGTTTATCAGAAAACGGGGAAATGAGGCAAATCCACGCAGGTGTTTTGGGGTAAATCCCCGCAGCTTCAATAATCTGATCATAATTCTTCAATGATAACCGCCACAGAAGATGACATTCAACCCACACTGCGTGATACTGTCTCACCTGAAGATATAATTCCACTGTCTAAAATATAGGTTTAAGAAAAATGTCGTAGCAAAGCACTGAAATCTGTGCTTCTAAGGTCGATACCCAATAAGCGAATGCAAGAAGAATGCATGCTAGAAGGATAGCTTGCTGCCGAGGAGGAAAGACGTGGCAAAGAAGAGCGTGCGTACTATAGAAAGAAAACGATATAAGCTAGATCCCATTACATGAGTACCCAAAAAGGAAGAAAACAGGTCAAACAGCCAGTTGACTATTCTTCAGAGCCAGGTTCAGATTTCCGACATTATAACATCAGCTCAGGTAGAGTTACTATGCCAAAGAACTGTCAGAAGAATAAGAACAAGAGCATAGGACTTCAAGGAAGAATGGGATTTCTCTTCCATTCAATGACTCCGCTGTAGTAAAAGTGAGGTACAGCCTTGCACTTCTTATCTAATTGCAAATTTCTCTGTAATTAATTACCAGAATGAGCTGGAATTTGGGTGAGATATGGGTAACAACTCAGTCAATGACTGCAATTTGAAAGTGCTGTAAAGCCTACCCCTCACTGACCACACCATTAGAAACACTGGTAATTTCGGGCTTTACACCCACCTATCCCACTTGTTGAGAAATGAGACACTTTTCTTGTGACGAGAAGTGTACAATATTTGCAGATAGGACAGGATTTACAGGTGATTGCATAGCAGATTACCACAATATGCTCGTGAGGGCAGATGTAAATCCTCGACCAGTCATAGGGGTAAGGCTTCAGGAACCCTTCAGTGTCAATTTATGGGCACGAATTATCGCTGACAGACTCATAGGGCCACATACATCACCAAATAGAATGCAAGGTTCTTCGCATCACTGATTGTACGTGATGTTAATGTGCGCTAATTGTGAACGTTCCCCTTGCAAACAGGGGTAATGCAGGAGTAGGTTTCCTAATGAATAAACAAGTAGAAATGCGGGTAAGCGACTACAAACAGCATAGTAAACGCATTATTGTAGCCAAGGCAGATAAGAAGTGTGGTGTCACCGCCAGACACCACACTTGCTAGGTGGTAGCCTTTAAATCGGCCGCGGTCCATTAGTACATGTCGGACCCGCGTGTCGCCACTGTGTGATCGCAGACCGAGTGCCACCACAAGGCAGGTCTCGAGATACGGACTAGCACTCGCCCCAGTTGTACGGACGACGTAGCTAGCGACTACACTGACGAAGCCTCGCTCCTTTGCCGAGCAGATAGTTAGAATAGCCTTCAGCTAAGTCCATGGCTACGACCTAGCAAGGCGCCATTAGTAACATTGGATGTATCTATGGAGTCTCACTTATATCGTCAATAGCGATGTACCAAGGATGGATTAAAGTTAAGTATTCCAGAAGCCACGTACTTTTCTTTATAGCATTCATTACGTATCCTGTTACAGACCTATCTCTTGCCTGCGTGAACTAAACGCGTGCCTTTCGGCTACTTCCGTGGCGTGACTGTATTGCTACGCCACAACAAGAAGCTCACGCCTACCACAGTAGTACAAGTTTATATGCCAACTAGCTCCGCAGATAACGAAGAGATTGATGAAACGTATGATGGGATAAAAGAAATTATTCAGATAGTTAAGGGAGACGAAAATTTAATTTTCATGCGGTACTGGAATTCGATAGTAGGAAAAGGAAGAGAAGGAAACGCAGTAGGTGAATATGGAATGAGGGTAAGGAATGAAAGAGGAAGCCGCCTAGAAGAATTTTGCACAGAGCTTAACTTAATCATAGCTAACACTTTGTTCAAGAATCGTGAAAGAAGGTTGTATACTTGGCAGAGGCCTGGAGATACCGAACGGTTTCAGATAGATTATACCGTCCGCACTGGCGGAATGTTACGTGATACCACGTACTTATACGTTTGTGGCTATTACAGCGCCATCTATCACAAAGCGAAAAAAGTGGTCCAACTAAAACATTCATATTTCTTTACGTACTACACGAATATGTGATAAAAAAGAGGGTTCCTATTTAAAAAAAAACGCAGTTGATATCCGTTTGACCTATGGCAGCGCCATCTAGCGGGCCAATCATAGCGCCATCTGGTTTCCCCCTTCAAGCTAGACAAGTTTCGTTCCTTGTAGTTTTTTCGTTTGATGCTTATTTCGTGAGATATTTCGCCCGGTCACGATCAATGGACCACCCTGCATATGTGCATATAGACTACTTCCTGATTTCGAAATGTAATTTGCCTTTGATCAAAAGACCCATTCATACGATGGAGCAATGGAATCAGATCCATGTACACAGTTCCGAATCGTCTTTCAGTGCCTGTTTAAGTATAGTATACATCCCATGCTGATTCCCCAGCATGTTACTATTGTTAAGACATGTGCTACACAGCTCCACATGATCCGGTTACACTTGCTTTGCGACGTCTACACCCCACTGAGTTAGTTGCAACTAGATTCTATATTGGAGTGTATTACAGGTAGGAAAAGAAACTCTGACTGCTGCCTACAGCCATGTGTCATATTACTTCAGTAAAGAGCACTACGCAGCCGACGTAATCGGAATTGGCGGTAGAAGGCACTTAGTTTCTTAATGCATACACTATATGGAGGACGTTAGGACGATATCATAAATTGTAATTTAATTTGGGTAGTCAATGCATTCTAGAGGCGTTGTACAATTTCCTAGTCAGGAGGCATATTAGGCGAAATTGGTATGGATGCAGCGCTACGAGCATATGGATTCGGATTAAACACAACTTTTTTTCAGACCTAACGTCTGTCATAAATGTGTACATCTTCTTCTCCTAAAAAGAACCAGGTTTTTTAAGCTCTGATGAATAACTACTGAAGTAGACTGTTCGAGTTTGTTTCTGTCTAGATGCTAGCAAGACGGAAGCACACTTCAAAAATCAATGTGGGTCGTATATTGTCCGGAAGACTGTAGTTTTAATGGAACATTTCTTAATGATGGCAAGGAGTACCCAAGACAGCATCATTGTCCTTAAATTCTTCCTGAAAGAAATTTGGAAACTGTACACACATCTGACTCTATTGCTCCACTGGATGAATGAGTTTTTTCCTCGTAAGCAAATTGCATTTCGAAATTAGGAGGGTGTCTACACGCGCGTATATGGTACGGAAGACTGTAGTTTCAATGGAAATGCCAGATACTCCATATCAGCGACCTCAGTAGTCACTGGACATCGTGAGAGAGCAGAATGGGGCGCTCCGCGGAACTCACGGACTTCCAACTTGATCGAGTGATTGGGTGTCACTTGTGTCATAAGTCTGTACGCGAGATTTACACACTCCTAAACATCCTTAGGTCCACTGTTTCCGATGTGATGGTGAAGTGGAAACGTGAAGGGACACGTACAGCACAAAAGCCGACCTGGTCTGTTGACTGACAGAGACCGCCGACAGTTGAAGAGGGTCATAATATGTAATAGGCAGACATCTATCCAGACCATCGCACAGGAATGCCAAACTGCATCAGGATTCACAAGTACTATTACAGTTAGGCGGGAGGTGAGAAAACTTGTAATTCATGGTCGAGCGGCTGCTCATAAGCCACACATCACGCCGGTAAATGCTAAATGACGCCTCGCTTGGTGTAAGGATCGTAAACATTGGACGATTGAACAGTGGAAAAACGTTGTGTGGAGTGACGAATCACGGTACACAATGTGGCGATCCAGTGGCAGGGTGTGGGTATGGTGAACGCCCGGTTAACGCCATCTGCCAGTGTGTACAGTGGCAACAGTAATATTCAGAGGCGGTGGTATTATGATGTGCTCGTGTTTTTCATGGAAGGGGCTTGAACTTCTTGTTGTTTTGCGTGGCACTATCACAGCACAGGTCTACATTGATGTTTTAAGCACCTTCTTGCTTCCCACTGTTGAAGAGCAATTCGGGGATGGCGACTGCATCTTTCAACACGATCGAGCATCTGTTTATAATGCACGGTCTGTGGCGGAGTGGTTAGATGACAATAACATCCCTGTAATGGACTGGCCTGCACAGAGTCCTGACCTGAATCCTATAGGACATCTTTGGGATTTTTTGGAGCGCCGACTATGTGCCAGGCCTCACCGACCTATATCGATACCTCTCCTCAGTGCGCCAGTCCGTGAAGAATGGGTGGCTGGCTATTCCCCAAGAAACCTTCCAGTACCTGACTGAACTATGCCTGAGAGAGTGGAAGCTGTCATCAAGGCTAAGGGTGGGCCAACACCATATTGAATTCCAGCATTACCGATGGAGGGTGCCACGAAATCGTTAGTCATTTTCAGCCAAGTGTCCGGATACTTTTGATCACATAGTAGAGCTTGACAGACGTCTGGAACATATGCGTCAGTATTTTGCAAATAATTGTTTTTTGTATGCTTTGAATTCCACATTTATTGCATACAAAACCTGTTGGAGCAAGTATACCGTTCAGTGACAGAAATCAAAAAAAGCATATCTTCATCTCAATGCTCTCACTATCTTAAGGGGCTCCGGAACGCCCTATACTTGCAATGTTAAAATAACGCTTATAAATTACATCTTTCCTCACAAAGTATTTGAGGTAGGAAGTTGAACTTTTTACAGATTATTTATTGGAATATGGGCTACAACTTAACACAGGGATTTTACAAAATTTTAGTTCAGTTATTTTTTCAATTGTAATGAAAATTCACAACATTTTTCTGCAATTTTTTATTTATATATTCAAAAATATACAGTTTTTTGGAAAAAGGCTGTGTTAAATTATGCAGAAGGTACTGTGTAACATTTACTGAAAGTTTGAAACAAATATGTTTGGAAGATCCTTAGAAAACACGTAATTAGTATGAGAAAATAAAAGTTTTGGGAATAGAGCGACAAAGGTTGGATTAACTTTTTAGTGCATTCCAGGTCCATAGGATGGATTATCTTCATCCTCTGCAAACTCCTCCTCCAGCTTCCTCTTGTTCAACCTCCTGTTTACTTCTGCTTGTATTTCTAGACTCTTTACAGCCCTGTCTGCAGCCCGAAGGCGTTCCTTGTCTAAAGCAAGCATCGCTCGTTGTTGTGTTCGTAGATTTTGCTACTATTTTCTTCAGTTGCAGTTACTGCGACACTGTTCCAAAAGGTGGTCATGTATGAACACTTATCACATTTCAGTTGTATTTCACTAGCAAGTCCTACGTGCTTTATTATGGAGAGATCCAGACCAACTTCACTACAATGAATACATCTTACACAGTTTGAAAAAATTCCTTTGAGAACCGACATATCAAATATTTCATTCACATCCGATTCGCCCATAAAACATTCATAGTTTTCACCCATTGAACCAAGCTTCTTCTGTGAAGTATTTTCTTTCCCACTTTGACTGCTATGGGCAGGTGTACTTGAGAGGTTAGGTTCACTCACTTGGTTATCGTCTTTATTGTTTACAGTAATAACAACATTTCTCCTTTTATTAAAAGCCTTCAGAGGATTTCTAATAACTTTACTTTTCCTCATTATTATACTTCAACAAAACAGAGACTCAAGAAACAGAATTAATTACGAATATTTTCGAGACAACGACAGAGTAAATAAACATGAAACAATCGACAATCACACCAGCGATGTATATTGAACCATCACAGGTTAGCCACAACACATTCTTTATCTCACATCACTAAAATGTACCTGATGAACACGGACGTTAATAATAACACCATCTGACAGCAGTTTAACAGCGCCACAGTGGGTCACGCCCATGTAGAACACATTTCAAAAAAAATTTAAAAATAGTTGTAGTCTTCGGAATTGAATAAATTATATATTTATTAAAAGGTAATAGTCTGGAGATTCAGAAAACGCAAAAAAGTAAAAATTGAACTTTTCATGATTTTGAGCCTTTCCGGAGCCCCTTAAACAAGAGAATACCACAAATCTACTCTCGCTCCACTGCAGCACATACCGCTTCCTGCAGACCAAGTATGTTTATGACACGTTGTCGCTTTAGAAGTACGCTCTGCGATCACTCTTGAGCTAGTAACATTAACTTAGCAGTACCAAGCACAATGTGTAGTGATGCTGCTGCTGTCGAAGAAGGGAATGCCGTTACAGAATGTGTCGTGCTTAGCCCTCAACTGCGTATCGATATATGCCAGTCTGCCGCACAGCTTTTCCCACTCTATCTGAACGAGCCCCACCATCAATTTCCACTTGTCAGCTGCTATCCGACATTGACATGCATAGACCCGTTTATGGTTAAATAATGCGTACTGGTGAACAGTAACATCGATTTTACAGTGCACTACTTCGTAGTCACTGTCTACCACAAAAAAAAAATAAATAAATAAAATAAAATGTTCAAATGTGTGTGAAATCTTACGAGACTTAACTGCTAATTTCATCAGTCACTAAGCTTACACACTACTTAACCTAAATTATCCTACGGACAAACACACACACACCCATGCCCGAGGGAGGACTCGAACCTCCACCGGGACCAGCCGCACAGCCCATGACTGCAGTGCCGCTCGGCGAATCCCGCGCGGCTCACTGTCTACCAACCATGTGCGTCAACATCTGTTAATGTTACACAACATGGAGTAAATGTATCATCTGGATGCAGCTAGTATGATATAGGTTGGCATACTGCACTAGAATATGTTACGAAAAGAAAAAATCTCTGGGAGAGGCGAAGTATTGCTTCTGTAAGTGTAAGGACCGATTAGGATACGTACGCAGGTATATAGACAATCTGTTTTTACACGTCCAGCTATTGAGTTTGCGATGGAAGGGTAATCGATTGTACCTGTGCGATGTACTCTCCTCGTACACAGTGCACCGGCTCGGGGCATATTTGTTGTAGATGCAGGATGTTCAATGGTGATGAGTTGTCTATAAAGAAATCGGGAAGACCTGTGGTGGGTCTGGTACTTGACCTGAACGTAACTAAAACTATTGCACATTAATAGGACTAGAAATGCCGTACACTGCCATCGGGAGCATTCACTGCAGTAAAGTGAGTAGCAGTAAGCATCTGGAGCGAGCTGAAGGAGAATTCATATATTGGGCTCGTATTCATGAATAGGTCAGGCTCAAATTCATTTGCATGGATTTTTAAGATGTGGCAGAGTAGGATGCAAGATGTCGCAAATCCTGTCGGTTTGTCACCTAGAGATTGTGGCACTACGGTTAGAATCGAAGTGTAAGAGGTGCAAAGATGACTACTGTTGTTGGAAATATCAAAAACATTGATTTGGTCTGGGTTGTACTTGTTGGTTGATTGGCTTTCGATGTTCGATAGTCGGGTAAGCATGTAAGTGCTGGGTTTGCTTCTGAATGAATAATCAACCCATATGCATATTATCTATGTGGTTATAAAGTCCACTATGGAAAATTGCGTGGTGGGGGGTGGAATAAAGAATGCTGCCAACGTAGTTGCCGGTGCCAACCGACCGCGTGGTGAAGTGATGCCGGGGCTGACCTTCAGTTAAGTAGTTTTAATTGGACAGGGTACCACGGTACTACAGGTTTTAATTTTTAATGTTGACTGTGCCTTACTCTGGCATGTTATAGTAATTTTATGCTTCTGAAGAAGACTAGATTATTCTAGACGAAACCTGGGTAAAGACCAGTAAATTTTTGCAGCTGAGGCGGATTTTTCAATATATTAGTCTATCAAAGTTTCTGACGCGGCTGTAATATGCTAAAAATACTTGAATTTTGTTCGAATATACCAGTAACAAATCTAGCAGCTAACCTCTAAACTGCTTCGATGTTTTCATTTAATACGACTTGGTACAGGCCTCATACACTCAAGCAGTACTCATGGGTCTGAGCGGCGTCCCATTTCCTTTATAGATCAACCACACTCTCCCAAGATTCATCGAAGAAACTGAAGTCGTCCACTCGCCTACCCTTTCACACTCCACATCGCTTTGCAACATTACGCCCAAATATTTAAATGAGGTGGCTGTCTCAAGGAGGACACTAATAATACCGTATCCGAGTATTACAGATTTGTTTGTCCTACTCTTTCGCATATCTTACATATTTTCTACATTTAGACGTAGCTACCAATTAAAATTTTTGCCTAAGTCTTCTTTTATCGCCGGCCGGGGTGGCCGAGCGGTTCTAGGCGCTACAGTCTGGAACCGCGCGACCGCTACGGTCGCCGGCCAAAGTGGCCGTGCGGTTAAAGGCGCTGCAGTCTGGAACCGCAAGACCGCTACGGTCGCAGGTTCGAATCCTGCCTCGGGCATGGATGTTTGTGATGTCTTTAGGTTAGTTAGGTTTAACTAGTTCTAAGTTCTAGGGGACTAATGACCTCAGCAGTTGAGTCCCATAGTGCTCAGAGCCATTTTTTTGAACCGCTACGGTCGCAGGTTCGAATCCTGCCTCGGGCATGGATGTGTGTGACGTCCTTAGGTTAGTTAGGTTTAAGTAGTTCTAAGTTCTAGGGGACTGATGACCTCAGCAGTTAAGTCCCATAGTGCTCAGAGCCATTTCAATTTCTTCTTTTATCCGCCTATGGTCACACTTCCCTGGGGCACTACCGACGTTATCCGTCCCTCTGATGAACATTCGCCATTGAGAACAACGTACTGCGTGCCGTTACTAAAGAAGTCTTCGAGCAACTCGCATTCTGGAGACCTATTCTGCACACTCTTACCTTCGTTAGTTGCCTGCTTTTGGGCATAAACGCTTTCCGGAAATCTATAAACACAGTTCTGTGAATGAAGTTATAGCTTTGCCCTGCATCTCAAAACACTTGATCGGCAGACAGACATTCTTTCCATGCGCAAATCTTGAATGGTTCTAACTACAAAGGAGAGTAAATATGTGTGATGACTCCTCGAAGTGAAGCAGTGTATATTTGATCGCTTCGACAGTGGAACTGAGGCGAACGGAGAGCTATACGCAGTAATTTGAGCGTAATTGAAACACATTATGCAGGAATGAGGGAAATAAATATTGGAATTATCAAACCGCAATTCCTAAAACATATGGAGTCACAAACCTCTGGCCGGCCTCGGTGGTCTAGCGGTTCAGGCGCTCAGTACGGAACCGCGCGACTGCTACGGCCGCAGGTTCGAATCCTGCCTCGGGCATGGATGTGTGTGATGTCCTTAGGTTAGTTAGGTTTAAGTAGTTCTAAGTTCTAGGGGACTGATGACCACAGATGTTAAGTCCCATAGTGCACAGAGCCATTTGAACCACAAACCTCTGGAAACGCATACAAGCTTTATGTCACGTAAACTATCTTGTATTCGACTTATATGATGTACCAGTGCAGTGATAAGGTGTAAGCTGTGCACTACTACAATGACGTAACCATTACAGATGACTTAACAAAGCCTATGGTACGTGTCTTGTTACAGAGGAAAAATGTGTCACTGCGATGAGGTAGGTAACTACGAGGTATTTTACATTAACAATTATTAGAGTGTTTGTGCATAATCAAATAGTGCGGCTGTCGTTGGCTGACTGACCATGGCGTGCTGCAGCAACCCACAGGCGCTCAGGCACATGATGGGCTGGCAATTGCATGGGGGATCTACAAACGACTAGCAGAGATGTAGATCCGCGTATGTCTGCCCGAGTAACTAGGGCTAGTGGAAAGGAGGTGCATTACTTAATCTTTAATTGAGATACGTATGGACGGACGTCGCTGATGGAGTCCCGACCACAGATCTGGACATAGGTGCGTGCTGTCTCGTGGAAATGGGGCCGGGGGCAGCTCAGCCAGCTTCTGGGGGCGGTGCGGCCAGTCCCCGCTGGTCGCACAAAGCGCCTGTGTCTCTACGCCTGATGCATGCAGGGGTTGGGGAATGGTGAGGCTGCTGCAAGTGCCATCGTCTCATTACACGCAAGGCCTTCCCCTTGGCTCCTCAGTGTTTGTTTACATGTAGACATCGTAATGGAAATGCCGTGTGGCTAGGGCCTCTCGTCAGGTAGACCGTTCGCCTGGTGCAAGTCTTTCGAGTGGACACCACTTCGGCGACTTGCGTGGCGATGGGGATGAAATGATGATGATAAGGACAACACAACACCCAGTTCCTGAGCGGAGAAAATCTCCGACTCAGCCGGGAAGCGAACCCGGGCCGTCAGGTATGACATTCCGTCGCGCTGGCCACTCAGCTACCAGGGGCGGATGACAGTGTAATTATTTGTATACTATGCCGGCGGTTATCTCGCGGCAGTACTAAATTGCGAACTGGGAGTGACGCTTAGATGCGGTAGGTGGTCACAGAGAGGTTAGTGCAGGAAACTGCATTGCCTAATCTGCATCAGTTTAGAGGAGACACACATGACGTAGTTTACGTCCAAGCAGGTGCACTCAGTGTGATAACTTTGTCTTTAGTGACTCGTATGCTTGGTGTGTATTTTGTTATTAAATAGAAATTGTTTAACGCTGAATGTCCACGTAATTTGTTAATTTCCATGGTCTGATGATTGTTTGAACGATATTTTTACATCCGTCTTTCTGAAAAAAAGTAAGTATTTGTTGAATACTAGGAAAAAATTATGTAAACATTTAAAACCACGTACAGCAACGAAACTAAAATCGTATGCCTCGTCTTAAAAATCGGTAAAATTAGTCATGCGACCGATATTGAAGTGTATCTTCTTAAAAAGTGTGGGAAAATAGCAACGAAATCTAGATTTATCTGCATTTTCTTAAAAAGTTGGGAAATCAGTAAAATAGCAATAAAATATGAGTGTTCTTAAAAATTTGCCACAAAATCGTAAATAGCATTGTATGTTGCAGAAAGTAGCATTGAGTACCCAACATTTGGGAAACAGTAGCCAATACCGCTGGGTGCTGTACTATGTTGGAGAGTTGCAACATCGTCTGTTTCACTTATGTTGCTGTGCTGCTACTCCAGTGAGGTCCAGATTAAAAATAATAGTCTTGGGATGCTGGAAAGACTTTAAGGAGGAGAGTGGCTGTGGTTGGTCGTAAGGCCAATAGCAGCACAGTGGGAGTGGAGGCAGTGGGAGTGAGAAAACATAATTTCTTTGAGCTGTAAACTAGCACAATTAGAAATGACAGTATCACTTTAAGCTAAATGAAAACCTGAGTAAAAATAGTTTTCTTGCATATAGATTATGGTACTTTCATGATAGTAACTGCCCATTAACTATGACTTAAGTAATCCAAACGAACCATTAAATTAGGCTAGCGAAAACCGCTGCTTTGTTTACTTACAGAAAACAATGCCGCATTTGGTCTGATAGTCTCATATGTATACTACTAAAGTATCGTTGATGTGTTAGGCCTGGTGAGAAACTTGAACAATCGTCCAACGAAAGTGCTTGCATGAAGATTTCATTTTATTTTCCAGGACACTGTTTCTTTAAATGCTCACTGTAAACAAGCACAGTTTCTTAGCTGGTAAATTTTAAACGTATTAATGTCACATCGCAGTAGCACCATATGGTGGTTGTTTGTCAGAACTTAAAAGGTAACTCTTGTGCCCTGTTTCCTTGAAGGTTCTACTTGTATGAGATGGAAAAGAACAGAGGTAATAACACGAACAGGTGTTTTGAAACATCGTGGCAGAAAAAGCTGTTGTGCGACAGGGACTTGAACCAGAATCCTTGTCTTTCACTGACAATGATCCAACCAACACTTGTTTCATACACCATTCAAAATTTAATTAGTTATTACCATCAGTCAGCAATCAAGTGTACACCATTGTAAGTCGAAAATGGTAATTGCACACCATATTGGGCTTTGGCACAATTGTACAACAGAGTAAAACTGGTAAGTACATAAAAATCTGTAGTTTTACGTGAGGCTCGCAAGTGAGCAAAAAATTTAAAACATCCATTCCAGGTAGGCAGGCATTTGCATGAAGATAGCTAACTGCCGTCCTCAAATCTCCTCTTTTTATGTCTAATTGCTCCCTGGTGGCGTTTTGTTTGTTCATCATGGAATGTTATCATCAAGATCTAACTTTAGTTTTGAATGTTGGTTTTTTTTCGCTTCCTATAGAAATATTCTTCTTCATTTGCTGCGTCCCTCTTTCCAAAACTTCTCCATCTTCCCCAAAGGCGCCTCCAAGACCACCACCACCACATTATTTAGCTCCCCTCTTCGCTGAGTCACCACTATCATTACTGTACTGGTCTTGACAGCCGATAAAGACTGCTGCAGATGTTTTATAATAAGTCTTACAGAAAACCTTTCAAGTAGCTTTCATTTTTAACAATGTGTCTTACCACAAGAACCTCAAGCAAGGAACAAGTGCCAGTTATCCATGTAAATCTCACAAGTTGTACTTCCAACAGTCTGTCTCTTTCACCTTACATCTTATTCAGAAGTTTCAGAGCAAAGCGCACTCCGCTGCAGAGTGAGAGATTCGTTCTGATAACATTCCCCTACGCAGTGGATAAGCCACTTCTCCGCAATATTTTCGTAAGTGCTAATACGTACTGAGGTTCTGCGAATTTTAGATGGTTGTGGAGAGTGACTGGCGGAAATAAAGAAGTCAGTGCGCATCGTGAGTCATGCCTGAATACAATCTGATCAAAATTATCCATACTTCCATTAATGGACGTTAATATGGGGTGTGTCCACCCTTCACCTTCATGACAGCTTGAATTCTACTGTGGTTAATTTCAGTGAGGTGTCTGAATGTCTGGAGATGAATAGCAGTTTGTTCGTCCTCAAGATCTACAGCTACAGAACTTAGTGATGATGGACACAGGGCTCTGGACCGACGTCGACGCTCTCTCATCCAAAACGCGTTACATTGGTTTGGGGTCGGTGTTCTGACCAGGTGGCTCCACTTTAGGAATGTTTTTGCCAACGAACAGCTGTCTCAGAGATGCTGCATTATGACACAGTGCGTTGTCATGCTGATACGAACGATTATCGTCTATGAACTGTACATCTACTGTGTGCAGCACACGATGCTGTAAAATGTGTTCATAAGTTGTTTTTCAGCACCAGTTCTAGATTTAAGGACGTAATTGGCTTAAGATAATGGGACAGCTAACGTGACTTATAGGAAGAGTGGGGTAGCAGCTCAAGTACCAGCACAAATTCAAGGTCACTGACGACATCATTTCAGGTGTCAGGTTCCACTATTCGACGAGTTATATTTAGGGTTATCCAGGGGAAACCCCATCGTATCCAAAGACCTGATAAGGACTGACAGTGACATGTTACACAGTTGCACGAATTCAGAAACAAACGATGCTGTCACCTTCAACTTCCCCCAAGACCTGTCCATGGACTTGGCAAAGACTTGTGGTCTCACATTACACTTGGCATTGGGAGTATGTATCATGTTAAAGCTGAGGCCGTTGCATGACTTACATTCAGGGTAACTGCCATTCCCCACAGGTCTGGTCATAAGCCTGGATGCAAATGACCTTGAAAGGTATCACATGATCCTGATAACGAATTCTGGGAAGGCATATGAATGTGGTACATTCTAAGTCACCACTAACTTACCTGACAAACTGCCTTGAGCCTGTGCGATCCATTGATAAGGACTTCTGGGAACCAGCCACATGGTGTCTCTGTGGGAAAATGGCCACCATCTGGACCAATCGGATTCGAACTCCCCCTTCCTCTCATCTCCTAGTTTTATATCAATGACGTTCGTGTGAGGGTGACATCATTCTAGTGTTGGACACTGTAGGGAATCAGGTTTGTTATAAACAATAATTTTCTCTCTGAATAGAAATGGTCAGAAAATAATAACAAATTTATAGCAAATTAACTTATGATTAATTAGTAATTTTATCATACAATTTGTTAACAATAAATTTTTACAGTTTTTTCTGTTTCTATACGCATTGTTTACATTTTATTTATTTGTTTCTGATCATTTTTATGTTTACAGATTGATTGATGATAGTGGCCCAGTTGAAATTTGGTCTGAAAATGTAATCTTTTGCGCCATAACGCCTATCCAAATGGTTAACTAAATGACTTTCACCATAGTCCCTTCATTTTCCATTGGTTTCCTGAAAACTGGTCGTTCATTAATTTATAAAAATCATTTTTGAAATCACACTTCACAGTACTGTCATTTCAGTGTTTAATTCAATGTATTTCTTCAAGCTGCGTGACTGTGGGTGATTCTAGCTAGTTTCATCCCCAACCTGTGACATTGCTGCAAAATGTATTTCTGTTTCAAAAAAATTACAAAACTGTCAAAGTTGAACATAATTTCGTTTTTATGTAAATGGTGACTAGCTTCGGTCACTGTGCACTATCAAACCATCCTGTAGAACAGAGTGCACCATGTTACAAATAACATTTACAACACATTAGGTCTACCAAAGTACAAATAAATTTGACATGATGATCACATATCACTTTAGATCCTACCATAACACTGTAATATGTGCACACTGACCACATTGCTTGTATAAGTGGCTGAATTCAAAATAGTACTTGCATATGACCATCCAGTGATGCATGCAGCAAAACAGTGTTACATGATCATTGAACATCGTAAAGTAAACTGAAGTAGGGAGGCACTGAAGGGAGTGCGCCACTGGAGTTCGGTTATTTTATTTTACAAAACTGCAACACAGTGGTTACATATGACCTCAAACAAGCTTCATGTTAAAACACAGTCAAATATGTAAGATGCATGTATAAAGGAGATCTCAAGAATGCATGCATGTCACACCTCCTATTGCCATCAGTGGCTGGTCAATATAACAATAAAATTACTGTACCATACATAATGGTACACAAGTCAAAATTTTGTACATAAAAACTACAAATTCCCAAGTCACAATACAAAAGGTAGTGTGTACCGAACGGATTTTGCAAATGCATATGTGTCACAGCTTGTAGTATCACTAGTGATCAGTCAGTATAACAGCAAATGAATGTACCTTACAGATTGGTACACAATCCAAGTTATTTAAACACATACACTAAAATGTCTAAGACCACTTAAGCAAGGGCACAACATACCTCCAATACATTTTTAGTGTCAATAAAACATATTGCAATATATAATCACTCAGTGAGCCAAATATAGCACATAATAGAACATCATATTCCATCATGCATTGCACTACGGCAATAAAATGTATAACGTCATGCTTTAAATTCCATTCATACTGATGAGTAATGTATCGCTAGTGGTACGACTACTAATAATCTTAAAACAACTGTCAAAAACTGAATAGAGCAGACCATGAATTAAATACATACTAAGATTGCCTGTAGAGTCTATTCACAATGAACACAAACCTCTCACTGGTAAGATACTGATGGCCATTGTTAACGATCAAAGGGATCATGCAACTTGTCATCTTCCAAAGTCATTCCAAAACTGTCACATGCAAAAATTAGAACTTCATTCTAGGGAAGGGGGTGGGGGGAATGGAAATGAGGGCAGCTGAAGGGATAGAGGGAGGCGAGAGGAACGGGGGAAAGGGTACAAATGGGTGGGGAATCAGGGGCAGAGGGAGAAAGGGGAAAGAGAATATATCAGTACTACATGAAGCAACCTTATATGCACAATATAAAAATAGATACATCGAAACGATTAATCTAATTCTTGTAAATAATGGTTTCTCAGTATCAGACAAAATCAAAGTTATTGATCTCCTATGTTGGACCATGTAAGCAATATATGTAGAAAGTTTCCATATAATTATATTAACCCATTAGCGCTGGAATTTATTATTTAATGATTTTTTAAAAATATTTGCGTTATTATGTCTGTAAAAGGCATAAATTACACAACAGAGTTGTTTCAACGAAAGTCATTACCGCTATTAGCGAGATATTTGATGTTGCCATATGGCAATGCTAGGCACTTTCACTACCTAAATTTATGTGGATTACAACTTCAACTAAAATAAGTAGGTTATTGAAATTTCTTATTACATATACAAGTTTTGTTCAAATTTATTATTCAGTCTTCATCATACAATTGATACTTTATAACACAGTACAATTAATAATCAAAAATCAAGCCTTGAACTCAGCATTATTTTACATGAAATGGAATAAAACAGTCAATACACAATCCCACATTACACTTTGAATGCATTGTTCTCACAATAGATTTACATTCCTTGTGTGCACACCTTTTCTTCTTCTTTCCTTTTGTCTGCTGGACGAGGTGGTCAGTCTTATCAAACCTAACTGAATCTGACACGCAGCTGTCAGAACATGCCCTTGATGCAGATGGTCTCCCAGTGCCTTTTGGTAAAGCTTGCTGTCTTTGCAAGTACACTGTTGCTACTTCTCTCTTGAAATCAAGCTGAGAAATAGTTTGGTTTCTTACTATATTATACAAAATCCAACTTTTTTGTATGGCGACATCTAACATCCAAGTAAATAGATACCAGTACCATTTCTTGCTTCTTATTGCAATGTGATAGCATGCTAGATTCTGATCCATCTGATCAGTACCTCCCATATATGTATTATATTTGGCTACCAGTTTTGGTCTGGGAATCATTATATTTCGCTTTTTTATTTGTGAGAATCTCTTGACTTGGCCAACTTCTTGTGCACCACATGAAGAAGAGATCACTGTGACAACTGAGTTGTCCAGCCACCGCACATACAATAATCCATCATTCTTCTCTATTTGGATCTGGGGGCTCAACAAACACATCACCTTCAATATTCGTCATTATAAAGAATCTCCAGCGCCTCAGCAAGCGAGAAACCTCTTCTAAAACAAAAAAGAGAAAATTCGTCCTTTTACTGAGTACAAGCGCCTAGCGTTGCCATATGGCAACACCGACGTTCAAACGGTCTAAATGAACGTAATTCATTTCACAGCAAGCAGTAACCTCCAAAGAATATATATTTGAGTATTTAAAGCACAACCATACTACAAAACCAAATTATATATGGTAAGTTACTGTGTAAAACATACTTACTCGAACTTATACTCCATTTTTCTTCATCATTCAGGAAACAACGATTTCCAACACTGCTTACGCCGCAGAATTTAAATGTATTGTTAAAACTGTTGCATTGTAGTGATCTTTACAATCTCGCGGAATGGAATCCAGTGCTGCCAACACTCTTGCTTCGTTTATCTCGTAGAATCAACGATTTTAAGAAAGTCTTACAAACGTTGCCATATGCAACGCATGGCGCTAATGGGTTAATTTATTTTCTTTCTGTACTTGTTACTTAAACAACATAAAATGGGTATATAAATCAAATTGGCAATTTTTATGTTTAATGGCTTAGGTGAATCTGTACCCAAAGACCTATCCAGGCCTCTACCTCGTTAACCAGTGCAAGTGATTTATTTAAGATAGAAGCAACATAATGGAATATGAATCTAGAAAGCTGTCCACAGTGAAAGGAGTATTAGGAAAGATGGAGTTTGAGGGGGAGGGGAGGGTAGGAAGGGGGTGTAAGACCGGAATATACATGGCTACATGGGTTACTAGGGGTGTGGGAGGAAGGATTATGCAGTGTAAAAAAGAAGTGTAGTTAACCATTGGAACACACCATTCCAAGAAGCAAATCTTATTGCTGTTCAAATGAGTTATTCACTACCTAATTCCTGTTCTGACTACTTTCACATTTAATATTCCTGTAGACGCTTTTATAAAAACAACAAGAGAAAATAGTCACATAGGAAACAAAAAGAGTGCTATGTAGAGGGAGGTTGCGATGAAGACAGGATTATGTAGAGCACATAAGGTCGAGTAATGATCAGAAGTGCATCATCACAAAGTATAGTGAGACCGTTAGAAATCAGAAGTTACTCATTCTAAAATATTTTAGAATGACAAATGCACAGGGAGGCACTGTATCTCATTTCTAAATAGTGCAAAAGAAAAACAGTGGAAACGAAAGCCAACCTGCTCATTAAATACCTTATCAGGTTCTTTTATCTCTTTCCTATATAACTCTGACTCTTCTAATACATTAAGATGCAAGCCTTCAGATGTGTGATGTAGTACTTTCATCGTTCATTCAGTGGCACCAAATACATTAATTTTGTCTCTTAGCTGCTGGCCAAATGTCATCTTATTAGCTGGCCTTAAGCTGGTAATAAATGTTCCGCACTTTTGACCGATGTAAAAGGAATTGCATGTGTCATACTGCAGCTTATGTATACCTGACTAGTTTATATGTTCCTCATATTCAATCCATCTCTCCTTTTTCCTAGTATGTCTCAACATATACCTGAGGTCTGGAAGCCAATACTAAAATCTCTTAGGAAAACATGATGCTAACTCAGACAACATTGAGGCCCAGTACTGCATATTTAAAGCTTTTTATCCTTGTTTGCACCCGGATTCTTAACTTGCTTTTGCTTATTGTACAGCTGGGTAACAACAGATTTCTTATAGCCATTAGCAACACATATCTCCTGTAATATGTGTATATTTAATTCCTTAACTTTCTCCTCATTACTTAGCAGTAGTCTATTAAGTCGCATAAGCATGGAGTGAAAGAGACCATTTTATGCTGAGTAGGGTGATTAGAATCTTTACCAATAATGACATCACATTGTTTTGATTAACTAAAAATGGAGATTCCTAGTGTTTCTTCATGTCTACTTATGAGCAAATGTGAAAAATTGTCTTATTACCGAGATTTTTTTCAGATAGAGGCATTGGGATCGCTTTCACATCGCAGTACAGGATTTAGGATGCATTCAAAGTCTGTGTAGGTAACTCCTGCTCATGGGCATTCTTAAACTTCAAGAACTTTTTATCCTGGTTGTCATTTCCGCACATACCAGTTCCTAATTCAAGCTATCTATCAAATGCATTTCAAGAGACTTACTCATTGTAAAAGAGTTGTTTATATCTGTCTTTATTCAACTGGAAAAAAAGGCTACACATGTTTTCACCCAAAATGTAGTGTTGCTACTCACCCCTGGATAATAGCAAAAAATTTTACATATTTTGGGCGCCAGCTGGGGAATCTTGAAAAGTAGAGAAATCTAACTACTTTATACTTGACCTCTTTGTTCTGCACAGTGTGCTCATTGTCATCTTCTTCTTCTTCTAACTTGCTGTCATCATCATTCAGACCGTAAATTTGTACAAATAATAAGAGTTCTGGCTCTTGAATTTAGGTCCTAGAGCTTTACATAGAATGAGATGCCTTTGAAATTATAATGCTTGCTGACATCAGGTGTCTTGTAAGTACTAGGAAGCACTGTATTTGTAGAGTAATTTCTGTTGCTAGCCAGAATTAACTATGCAAAGCGATATTCATACCACTCATCTAGAATTTGGACATTAATATATGCTGTTTTATCAGAAATACCTTTCAAAAGAAGGATGAAACTGGATTCCCCATTAAGTGGATGAAAGACATACGAGTATACATCAGTAGTAGGGCAAAGAGATTTTCTGCACCACTTTCGAAATAAAATTCATATGCTGATTAATTAAATTGATGATATAATCCCCTTAACCTATTATTATCTTAAGTTGATTAGCATAAGAAAAGGTTAATGGGATTATATCGTCAATTTAATTAATTAGCATATCAGACTCTCTGTGCCCCACTACTTACATCAATCTGGTGTTCACGGCTGAGTGCCTTACCTGACCATCATTCTTGTTGTTTGGAAAAATTGTCGAGTATGACACTCTTGGCAAAAGTTCAGACCACTCTGCAATTGAAACACCCCATGATACATGCCATTTCTCCTCAAAATTTGAGTAACGCTCTACTTCTTACGAGTATCATTGTCCTCCTTAAGGAGGTGGGCGAGCTCACAGTACAGTACACAGTACACAGTGGATGATGTGGATGACTGCCAATTCTAGCGTAAAAATATGTAACAAATTTATGTGTCAAATCACAATCCCAGGAGTGAACAACGTTATCAGTAATAACTTTATCGATTTTACAGTGTGTCCAGACATGCATCTGTGAGAAATATTTATGCCCTTTGTGACTAAAGAACGTCGTATTACAAGATTAGGGCTACAATATAAATCTACAGAATTTATCCTGTATATGGCCCTTTGCCAGACACTTGAAATGTATTAAACACTAACAAACAGTATCTAAAATATGCTTCACTGTACCCCTTGCTAACTGCTTCGATTTTGTGTCAATCAATGAACAAGTTACAGAACAGCAGATGTGTATTGTTGAGCACTGTTCTCCAGTTTAACTACTGGGATAATAAGAATACCCACAAATTGACTGGTGTACAAGTAACCTACCAGATGCTCAAGACTACAAAAGTTTATAAACTATGCTCTTTCTGGATATAGTTTTAATTATCTACATGTAAACTACATGGAGATTCTTATCACTGACTCCAAAAGGACTATATTAGTGTTATTCAGAGGTGCTATATAAAAGCAGGAGAGACATATTTCTCTCAATCTAGGACACTGTTCTCCACAATGCTGACAGATACAGATATCGCTGAATTAGGATTGATAACCATAAATAATTTTATCCACAGGTGTTAAAAAAAAGAACCAGTGTATAAAACAGACTTAAACCATTCCCCATTATAGAAATTAAGCCTTTAAGTGTATTTAATGTTTTACCTTCAAGAAAAGGAAAACAGCAAATTGAATAGGTGGAAGTCTAGAGACGAACACTGGAGCATATGGTGAAGACAACTGCCATAAAGGAAGAATATAAACTACAATGGGAAAAAGAGCAAGCTATTACATATGTCCAGATAAGTTACGTATTACATTAAAACGGTTTATGGTGAAATCTGGCTACAACTGGAGAATATAAAATATCTGCAGAGATGATAAGTAGCCATATGGAGGATTCCTGTCCGAAAATAATGTATTGTATCACGTTTACTACATTAAAGGACATACTAAAGATTTGTTTATAAAGCTCCATTCCCATTGAGCTCTGCTTAAAAAGTATAGCTACAGTGTATCAAATTTTGGGGACTGATTGTTGTATACTTAGCAAGAGAACAACTGTTTGCAGAGCTTAAAACCAATGGAATAACAATACTTAATAACCACTCGTCTGCAAAATTTGTAAACCTGGATTTCTGTATAGAAATTCCACAAGATTGTGCTGCAGAAGAGTTGGTAGTGTACAACCAGAGATATGAGGTGTGTTATAGCAATAGTGATGTACTGGAAATGAGAGGGAAAATTTAAATCCCCAAATGTTTCTCACCATAGAAGAACTAGTGGAAGGAACAACGGTGATTTAAATTACAAGTTAAAAATTAAGGTGGATGTTATTAGATCAATTCCAAACAGAAATAAAGAATGATTTATTTTCTGTGTGTAAAAGCATATATACAACCTAGCAAAGGTTTCGTACAAGAACTTTCGCTCTGGAATGTAGTGGAATTAAGTCGGGTGATGCTGAGGGAAATAGATTAGGAAATGAGACACTTAAAGTAGTAAAGGAGTTTTGCTATTTGGGGAGCAAAATAACTGATGATGATCAGAGTAGAGAGGATATAAAATGTAGACTGGCAATGGCAAGGAAAGCGTTTCTTAAGAAGAGAAATTTGTTAACATCAGGTACTGATTTAAGTGTCAGGAAGTCGTTTCTCAAAGTATTTGTATGGAGCGTAGCCATCTATGGAAGTGAAACGTGGACGATAAATAGCTTAGACAAGAAGAGAATAGAAGCTTTCGAAATGTGGTGCTACAGAAGAATGCTGAAGATTAGATGGGTTTATCACATAACTAATGAGGAGGTATTGAATAGTATCGGGGAGAAGAGGAGCTTGTGGCACAACTTGACTAGAAGAAGGGATCGGTTGGTAGGACATGTTCTGAGACATCGAGGGATCACCAATTTAGTATTGGAGGGCACCGTGGAGGGTAAAAATCGTAGAGGGAGACCAAGAGATGAATACACCAAGCAGATTCAGAAGGATGTTGGTTGCAGTAAGTACTGGGAGATGAAGAAGCTTGCACAGGATAGAGTGGCATGGAGGGCTGCATCAAACCAGTCTCAGGACTGATGACCACAACAACAACAACATTCTCTACCCTGCCAAAAACCCTAAGAAGTATTCTGTTTGTGGTGAATCATGTGTATGGGGAATGAATAGTTGGGTAACCTTGGAAAGTAAATGAAACTAGGTAACTGACAGCAAAGCAAACCTCGTTTATTACCAATATGAGATTTTGTGTGGACTGCATGCCATGACTCCTTATCGAAAGATGGTACATGAATGCTGCATATGCATTTATCCTATAGTTGCAATCTTGGCAGAAGTGTGGTGATATCAGGTAATTGATGAGTTGATGTGCAGAAATAGTTTACTTTTGCTGCACCATGGTCATTGCTCTGTCTCATTTTGTTGGCAGGGGTGTTTTCCATAGTTACTTACAAGTCTTATATGACATAACACACATAGTTTATTTGCTTGAAATATTGTGTTGTGGTAGTTTAATTGTCTTCTTACTCTGTTTTAGTTTCCCTGGGAGCATTAGCTGACCAATACTGATTTCTCTTACACAGTTTCTCTGATACTAAAGTTGTTTGTTTTTGGGAGCTAATTTCTTACTGGTCCACACAGAATGGAAAGTGGGGGATTGCACTTAACTATAAAGCCGCCAGAATATTTCCATTGGATTGTCAAGCCCTGTTTTCTCGATATTTATGTGAGTGGAATGACTCTCCCTAAGTGCACGCATTTGTACATCTTTCCCACTAGCAACCACATTGGTTGTGTCAGTGATGATTACACATACATTGTTAAAATAACGTAAATTTCATGGGGAGATGGGCTGGTGCAGTGTGTCTGCTGTCCATTGCAATCACTCTATGCATCGGCATTTGAAGTGATTCCCGTCCTACAGGCAACTCACTGGTGGCATATGATCTGCATTTATCTGCGAGTTCTTTGTAATATAGGTGTGTACTTGTAGCACTGTAGTATTCGTTATACATTCCATACTTCAAGTGTCTTGGGCATCGGTAAACCTCAGTATTTTTGCTGTGTTATCATAAATTTAGTTTATATCTAACGAGATTTTGTCATAATGTTATGAGAACGCATACAGTATGAAGTCACACACATCAGTAATTTTAGGATGACATAGCAAGTGTTTATTTTGCTTATCTGGTGCTATGTGTTATTTATTTAACATTTAAACTTTCTGCAATAGTGTGTTCATTGTTCAATAATGTGTTACAGTAAGAGCATATGGTTTTGTACATTTACATACACTGATCAGCCAGAATATTATGACAACCTACCTAATAGCTAGGAAGTCCACCTGTGGCATGGATAACAGCAGCAATGCATCATGGCATGGTTGCAGTGAGACCTTCATAGGTCGCTGGAGGGAGCTGGCACCACATCTGCACACACAGGTCATCTAATTCCCCTAAATTCCGTGGAGGGGGGCGATGAGCTCTGACGTCATGCAATCACATCCCAGATGTGTACGATTGGATCAGATTTGGCAAACTGGGGCACCAGTACGACACTTGCAGCTTGTCATTGTGTTCCTCGAACTACTCCATCTCACTCCTGGCCTTGTGACATGACGCATTATCTTGCTGAAATACGCCACTTCCATCAGGAAACATGATCGCCATGAAGAAGCGCAAATAGTTTGCCACCAGTGTGTGATACTCCTTGGCATTGATAGTGCCTTGCATGAGCTCCACTGGATCCATAGACGCCCATGTGAATGTTCCCCATAGTGTCATGGACCCACTGCCAGATTGTTTCCATCTCACAGCACAGGTGTCAAGGAGCTGTTGCCCTGGAAGACACGGATTTGCGTCATCCTACCTGCATGATGAAGGTATCACGATTCATCAGACCATGCACTACTGTGGCACTGTACCAACATCCAGCGCCAATGGTCATGTGCCCATTTCAGTCTTAGTTGCCAATGTCGTGACGTTAATTTAGGCACACACATGGGTCATTGGCTGCGGAGGCCCATCATTAAAAGTGTTCAATGCAGTGTATGTTCAGACACGTCTGTACTCTGCACAGTGTTAAAGCCTGATGTCAGTTCCAGCACCGTTTGTTGCCTGTCCTGTTTTACCAATCTGCCCTAACTATGATGTCTGTGATGAGGGGTGGTTGCCCCACCCCATGACGTCTGAATGTGGTTTCACCTTTGTTTCACCATGTTTTGAAGACACCACAGCACTCATCGAACACCCAACAACTCACGCAGTTTCTAAAATGCTCCTACTGAGCCTCAAGGCTATCACAATCCACCCTTGGTCAAACTCAGATCGCATGCCTCCTCTGATCTACACACAGACAGCATGCTTGCTGATATTACATGCACTGTGTATGTGCCTGACTGTCATTACATTCCATGTGATCCTGTTATCACCTGGACGGGTTTATATCGACATTAGGTCGGTGACCATGTGAGGGTGCTATTCTGTCATTCTGCACAACGGATTAATCTGTGATGTACCCTTTACCCTGTGGCTCCTGGAAGATGCAATTTCCACCCCGACACTACTACAGAAGTCAGACAGACGCTCCTAACGTTCTAAAGAGAAATACCTGAAAAATTTTCAGCAATAAATATCTTCTGGAGTCGTACGCTGTAAAGAAATGACCCAAAAATTCACAAAATTTCTTATTTAACTAGTGGGATACTTGGGTGCTGGAGTAGTGCTAGTTAGTGTAAGAAAAAAATTCTGAGAAATCACAATGGCACTTTTAGTTTTGAACTGAACAAGTTGTTTCCGGGTTCTTTTCAGAATGTGAAGTTACCTCTTAAGGATAGGATTCGCTAATGAAGTTTCTACACAAAGTTTGAGATTGTTATTGACTTGGCACAATGGCTGAGAGCCACGCCTACTCAACTTGAATAATTATCTGTTAGAATGTTGCTAGGTATGGTCGAGGCTGTCGCATGTGAAATGCAGTGAAGTGTACTGTTGTGGACTAAATATGGGCTCGCAAGGGCTGTAGTGCACAATACCGTAAGCTGCGATGACTGCTGCCTGCGCCGCTCGCTGCTGACAAATAAGATAACTCTCGTTCTATCTGGATTGACCTCCGCCAATCAAACTCTCCTTACGCCTTGCTGAAGTCAAGGACTCCTATTCTCCCCTAGTCTAACAATTGGCATGGTACACTGGTCAGATAACCAGTTCACCATGATGCCACTCAAAAATTCGCTCGCAGGCGTTTAACTGTAACTCTGTCTATTCACACCACACAATAAGTTTGGCGGCCAACACAGTGAACAACGCTTAATCGCAAGGACTCAATATAGAGTCGCACTCTGATTCGCTTGCGACAGACGTGCTATCCCAGTGAAGTACTGAGGAGAGACTTGTTCCTTGCTCTTTGAGTACACGTACGAGCGCACACGCTCTCGTTACGTGTTATCGCTCCAAGAGCGACAACGGAATGGCCCCTCTCCATGCCAGACATGAAGGGATATATCTTTTGGTCTCTTCCATTACTCCTTCAGCTCAAGGCGTCAGGATTATCATCTGCCCATCAGTATTGCTCTTCTAAAATGGGAGAATGATGTTTCGTTTAAGGCGACCAATCCGGAAATCTGTAGCATTGGCGTTTGGCGTTTTGCTGTCTCCCTGTGCAAACCTCTGAAACTGCGTGCTATGTTTGTAAAGAATGCGTAGGCTGGGCGCTCCCACACAATGTAGCGGAATTTGCTTTTAAGCCGAACACAGGGTCGTTCTCCCTTTCACTCGGGCAAACGCTGTCAGCTGTATGGGTGGTCACTGGCCGACGTAGATAGGTTGACTCGTACTCTGAAAGGATTGGCCTCCTGGCATGCGGTTTGCCGCTCCCGAATTAAATGCTTTTGTGACCGTCGTGTCTTGAATGTGTGTGTGTACGCCAGCCTCGAGTATTTCAACCTATTGTTTACATGAATTCATGTAACGTTGACTTCATCTTATCGAGTTTGGGTTCGAATGAAGTGTCTTGATGTGCGGAATATGATTGTGAGGGCGGAATATGTAAGCAATGAAGGTCAGGAGACCATGACATCTTACATACCTCCCTCCTTCTGACAAAATTTTTGTCTGGGGTTTGTCAATGCAGAGGAAAACATTGACAAAGTCAGGCAAAAATTGTTCTTTTAGATTTTCCAATAAATTTTTCTCAGCAATTCTTAACAATTTTTTCTAATTTTTTATTATAGCTATGGTTTCCATTTTTTAATTGTACGATTTATATTTTGTTGTTAGGCAAATATAGACTTTACAAAGGTTGTTATTCTTTGTCATTGCTAGTATGTGTCTCTGTTTTTCTTTTTCATTACCAAAAATTGTGTTTACAATATTAATTATTCTAAACTCGTTAGCATACAGTGTATCATGTTTTAGTGTGGTTATATCTTTGCTTCAGTTAAGCTTCACGTGAATATTTGCAAAAGCTCTGTTGTGTGACTTTGTTTTATTTATTTAGGCATTATTTTTTCTTGTTTTGTGTCACTGTTTTAAGAGTGAAGAAGTGTTTTCTTTCTTTATTCTATCCTCTTTCAACCTATGATTAACCAAAACTTTTTTTATATAAAAAACTAACTTGGCTTTACAGGGATTTTTGAGATTATTACTTATACTAATTAATTTTCTTTACATAATACTTTAAGGTCTCTATCACATTATGGGCTTTACATATATGATAAAATAATTACTTTCACAAAAAAGGAAAAAATATTTTTACAAATATATCATTTTCTTAACTCTACATTTGTATTTTATCAGTCTTTTCGTTTCGTGCTGACAGTATCTGTGCTCGACTGCCCCTACTGAAATACTGGAAGGTGTCGACTCATTTGTATGGGTGTCACATATCATGAGACAAGCACTCTAACATGCGATGCCGGGTCTTGTTGACATTGTCATCATCGAGTGGTACTTTTAACCAGTGATGATCACTGCGGTTTACTGCATAAACAGTGATATCTTGGTACTCCTTTGCTGTCACACCTGGGACGGTAGGCAGTTCGATGATTGTAGTTGACTACCGACGATCGTCACCCAATATTGTGCTGTGACACCTTGGTACTTCACACCTGTTTCAGTATGGCAATTTGATGATGTGATGGGCAGAATACTGCTCATTTTTCTGAATCTATTTCTAGATACTTAATATTCCGTTTGCCATTCGCTTGTATTTGTTTGACGATTCGAGGTTTATTTTTGGAGAGGTGATTGTAGTAGTTGCTATACCTCAAAGTTCATGGAAAGACGTTTGTAGCAATTTGCTTCATAGGATAGGAAAGAAAGGTATCTTGCTGTCTTCTGCCCTTCTTCATCTTGCATCTTCTGTTCTTCCCTTCTTTCTTGCATTCTTCTGTTCTTCTTGGGCTAGGAATATGTGAATTTTATTGTAGGAGTGATGTAGGATTTGTAGGATCCGACTGCCTTTCCAACTATTACTTGATGAGTTTGTAGATCTCAGTAATTTTTTGTACCTTCATTGTCTCATCGTATTATGATTGTCCTCACATTCTTCCATTGTGTAGCAGTGTCGTGACATATGAAATGTCCCTGCTGCGTGTTGTTCTCTTGAAGTCTAAGCTAGTTGCAACCTTCATTTCCAGTGTGGTGTTGGTGTTCATGTTGTTTTTATTGCCCTCAGTGCTTTCTCAACATGTCTGTACCCTCTCTGTCGCTATCTTGAAGCGTCTGGTGTTAAGGGAGCTGGTGATTGGTGTTGGTGGCGATGTTCCTTTTTTGTATAGAGAAATTTTTTACAATGTTTTGTTTTATACAAACAACAAGAGATTTAGATTCTATACAATGCAATGTTTATAAAAATGGAGAAAATTATTATTTATTTCTCATATGATAATATAATTAAAGCATATAACTATCATTTTTATAGACTACCACTTCTTCATTCTTTTAATTGTTGTGTACCATTTATTGTTTGTGTGCATGGTGTAGTGTACTTGATACTAAAAGAGATTGTTAGTGTGTATTGTGTCTCTTTTTCTTTTAATTAATGTGAAATTTTGTTGATTCTTAATTTATTTAGTGGTTAGTACACGATTTGCTATTGCCCTTCTGTCTCCTTCCCTTTCTTCTCTTTTACCATTTCTTTCATTCTCATTCTTTTTTAGGTGGCTCACGTGGTAGATGCCAATACTTTTAAATGTTTTTTGGTCTGTTAGCTCTACGGCATTTTCGTGAGCGATCCTGGACATTATCATTGGCCCTTTATATATTGCAAAAAAATTTCTGCATTTATTTTGGCTTTTATGTGAAAGGTAATGAGTTTTTATGAATACCATTTGGCCCAGTGTGAAGCGTTTCTTTGTGGAAGATTTGTCTTGAGTGATCTTACATCTCATTGCTGCTGAGCGAATGTTTTTTAGGGCAGAAGCGACGATTTGTCTATGTTGCTTTCGGGGAATAACTGGAAATTTAATGATTCCTTTAATTTTTTTGGTGGATCTATATTCTTTAATACTGTAATTGGTGGATAAGTCGTGGTACTATGTGTCTCATTAATTACTTCTTGGAAGTATCGTAGATATAGGTCCCAAGAACAATGGTTCTTTCTACAAAATAGTCTACAAAGTGTTCCCAAATCTTTCACGGTACTTTCGACTGGATTTCCACTTGGTTTATATTTGGAAATAAAGTTGGGTTCGATTTTTAATTTGCCTAATGTGTTTTTCCAATGCACTGATCTGTATTGGTGCACATTATCTGAGTTGATTCTTTTCACTCTCCCAACTTGTTGTATAAAGCCCTTTTGAAGCGCTTTACTAATTGTAAATCCAGTGGCTTTCTTTAAGGGTGCAAGTGTAGTGTATTTTGATGCTAGTTCAATTACAACAAATGTGTAGGTGAAGCCTTTCCTTATTCATGGAATTCGACCATAAATATCAGTTGCAGCAATCTGTCTTAATTTATTAGGGATAATTGGAAACATTGGGGGTGTGGTCTGATATGTCATATGTTTTGACTGTATGCATTTTTTTACAGCTTTTAAGAATGTGTCGAATATGTCGCTCCACATTTGAGAAGTGTAGTGTTTGTTTCATTTTTAGATACCAATTCTTGGGTCCAAAATGTCCACTGCTAAAGTGGGTATACCAAATGTATTTATTAATAACTTCATCAAGGAAGCATGCTAACCATTGTACAGTATCAGCATTACGTTTGAAAAATAGGATATCATCTTTTACTATGTAATTTTTTCTAATTTCTGTGTTGGTTTTATCAGTAAGTTGGTGTTTAATCTTGAGGAAGGGTCTGATCTTTATTTTGTTCATCAGAAAAATTTTTAACGCATTTGTGATAAAATTTTCAAATGGTACGTTTTTTAGATAATGGATAGTCCGTTCTTTAACTTCAATGTTGATTTTCTGGTCCTCTGCCATTCTCTGTGGTGAACGAGACAATGCAACAAAAATATTTTCAGGTCCTTGTATGTATGTGATTGAAAAGTCATACTCCTGCAGTACTTGCATCCATCTTGCCAAACGTCCGTGGGTTAATTTGGAGGAGATTAAAGACTCTAATGCTTTATGGTCTGTGTATACTTGTGTTTTTCTGCCAAACAGAAAATGCCGATATTTTTGAAACGCCCATACTATTGCTGGAGCTTCTAATTCTGTTATAGAGTAATTCTTTTCTGCTTTCGATAGTACTTTACTTGCAAAGGCTATTGTTTTATGTATTTTCTTACCGTTTTCCTCAATGTGTTGAAATAGTACGGCCCCTAGCCCCGTCTTTGCACTATCAGTTACTAGACAGAACTCCTGACTCAAATCTGGGTGTGATAAAATTGGAGCATTATTCAATGCCTCCTTCAGCTTATGAAATTCTTCATCTGCTTGTTTATCCCATACCCATGGTGTGTTTTTTCCTATCAGTGCACACAGTCTAGGTGCTGCAAGTGTGTCTATCTACATAAATTTTTTGTAAAAATTTATCAACCGCAAGAATCCCCTTAGACTTTTCTTGTTGTAGGGAGTAGGAATATTACGAATAGCGTCTATCTTCTTCTCGTCTGGCGTTATACATTTTGCAGATATGTTATGGCCTAAAAATTTAATTTCTGATTTTTCCAAAATGCGATTTAGTAATGTTGACGGTGACCTCATGTTTTTTCATAATTTGTAGGAAATTATACAGTATATAATTATGTTCTGCCAAAGTTGCCTCCGCCACAAGAACGTCGTCCACATAGCATGTAATTTTCTGAAGTATGTCGAGATTCAGTGTAGAATTCAGACCGCGAATAAAGGCAGCTGACGAAATTTTGAGGCCAAACGGTAAACGTTTGAATTGGTAGCAACGACCAAAGACAATAAAGGCTGTGTATTTTCGACATGCAGGCTCCAATTCTATTTGTCAAAAACTTTAACGCAAATCGATGGATGAAAAAAATCTGTACTCCATGAAACTTCTGAATGAACTCTTCCAATTTCTCTGGTCTATCTGTTTCCTAAATTATAATTGTACTTATTTGTCTTGAATCGAGTTCTAAACGTATGCTCCCATCCTTCTTACTTACAACGTGTAAGGGTGAATTATATGGTGACTTGGAGGGTTCAATTATGTCATCATCCAACATATTTCTGATTTCAAGAAATACTTGCTCTTAATGACTATATGGTATGGAATAAGGTGGAACACAAAGGGTTTATGATCTTTGAGCTCAAATTTGTATTGAAAATCTTTAATGCTACCTGTCTTTGGTGCAAATACCTCCACATGTGATCACAATATGCCTTCTAAATTTTTTTTTTATCATGGAGCGAAATATCATCTATTTCCTCTATCTTCTTACTAATCTCTTCATGAATTTCTTCTATTATTTCTGGTGGGAGTGGGTCAAGGTTTTCCTCAAACTTATATCTAGGGTGTCTCTCCTCCTCTATTTCATTCCCTTCTTGTCTTAAATGCAATTGCTTTACTTTTCCCTGTTCTTTTTCATCGTTCAAAGTTTGAATAAAATATAGTATTACATCATCTATTGTTACGAAGCCTTATGGTATGCAAATGTGAACCTTACGCTCATTAATGGAATCTAAACCGATTATCATATAAGCCGTAAGTTTTGGTACGATTATAAAATTGTTTTCAAACTCATAACCTTGGCAATTGAATGAAAGACGTGTTTCGTATTTCACCTCTGTTGCTTTTTTCCTAAGGCTCCAAAAACTCTTACTCTTTTTGTCCTTAAAATTGGTAATTCTTTCTCTCTATTGCACCTTTCAAATAGGCTTGCTATGATCTATGATTGCTTGTGTCGTGATTTCACAAATGTTTATCTTTAATATGGGTCGTACAATTGTGGATGTTACGATTTCCTTTTCTTGCATCATATCCTCTGCTATAGATTCATAGCTTAACCTGTGGGTAATTGTACCTTCCCTTTCCGTTTGTGTTTGCTTTGGTGTTAACTCCGTGAGAAAAACCGTTTGCGACCTATCTACCTCTTTTCGTCTGTTTTCGAGCTCTTGTCTCTCCTTTTCCTTCATTTCCAAACATTCCCGAATGTACTCTCTCTCTATCTCCTCATAATCGCCCATGTTGTAAACATTATACGTCTTTTGTGTTCGTGGCGTCTGTGTTTTGGTTTTATCTAGGATACTCTGCTCTGTTTTATCGCGTTCATTTACTTGCTTCTCGTCAAATATATTGCTAAATCCGGTGAACAGTTCTTCATCGCTTCATTCTTTAATACACGGAAGTGGTGGCAGTTTATCCTCGCTTTCAGAATTTTCCCATTTTATGCTCTTTTCCCAGGCTATGTAGCGTAATTCAAGTGTATCTGGTGCTGACTCTTTATCGGAAATTTTCGTAAGTCCCTGTTTGAATTTTGGTCATTAGTCGCCTAGAACTTAGAACTAATTAAACCTAACTAACCTAAGGACAATACACACATCCATGCCCCAGGCAGGATTCGAACCTGCGACCGTAGCGCTGTTCCCTTTCCTTTCTTTTTCCTTTCACCTCGTCTTCTTTAAACATAAATTGAAGTTCCCTTAAAACCTCTTTGAATTCTTCAGTATTTTAACTTTTTCCTACTGTCGCCTGTTGATACTTTACCGGTAATTTCATTCTACACAGACGTATCAGCTCTCCGTTACTGTATGGTTTGTCTAGGCATTGATCCTTTTTGCCCATTGTACCAAATAATTTTACCACGTTTTTCTCCTGAGTTTTCATATAGTGTCATCTGAAGTAACTAGTATTTCATTTTGTTTTGCGCCTCCTTAGACCAATATCTTTCGAGAAATGCTGTTCTGAACTGTAGGTAAGACGTACAGGTAGCCGCGATCTTTTGCATCACCTCTGCTACTGTCGATGACATGTGTGCACAAATGAAGTCAAGTTTGTGTGCTACGCTCCAGTGGTTTGGTAAGCCTACTTGAAACTGATCGATGAATGTGCGTGCATGCAAGCTACCGCCTTCTTCCTTGAAATGTTGAAATTTTCTAACTGTAGGGAAGTGTACTGTATCATATCTACTCATAAATCCGGTTTGTGGCTGATTCATGGACTCAAATAATCTGCCATTGCTTGTGTCATCATGTTTATTCTCTGGTAATCTACTGCCTGTCTGCCTATTCTCAATTTCCTGACTCATATCCGCGTCATATCGTATCATTGGTGAACAAAAGTGTTGTTCGTGTGTTTCTACTCTCGTCGTTCGCGGTATAGTACCTGTGCTGCTTTTATGTTGTGTCATTGGATTTACTGGTTCAGTTGCCTGTCTTTCGATTGGTATCGGCTGAATGTATGTGTTCCGTTTTTCTAGATACTGTGCTTGGTCCTGTGGCATGTCATATATTACTTTAATCGGGGATTTCTGTTTCGATTTCCTCGCGAGTGTTACGTCTAGCCTTGGTTCTACTTGAACTTTCTCAGACGGCGCGTGTTCGTGTACTGAATTAATGCTTGACGTTTCAGTTGTTTCGCTACAGGTGTAATCGGTCTCAATCTTTTCTTCAATAGTTTGTATCAACTCTGTTCGAAGCTTTTCAAACTGATCTTTGTTTTTAAGTTCTATTTTATTGATCCGCTGATCATATTTTTTCAGTGCAACCTTTGCGACCTTGCTTTGAATTGCTTGTTCTCCCGAAATTTGTATTGCTGTTCGAATGGCTTTTTTAGTACAACGTTCCACCTTTTTGTCAACGTTTACGATGTCCAATTGGACCTTGTCCATTTCAGTGCGTAATTGCTGCTGACCTTGTGTTAGTACCTGATTTCTTTCTCTAGGTTCTTTAGCGTCTTTGTTTATCTGAGTGATCTGACTGTCGATTCTGGCGATACCTTCCTCCATCGGGATTTTAACCTGTTGGATCTGTGTCTTAATAGCCTGATTATACTGTTTCAATTCCTGATACTGTTTTGTCATCTGTGTATTCTGTTTCGTTATCTGTGTATTAATATCCTGATTCTGTTTCGCCATAGTAGCGTTCACTTTTTGTAACATCTCCATGATCGCGTCCTGTCCTGTAACACTACCTTCTGCTGAACTATGTATTCTCGATCTATTGTTTTCTACTCGGTCAGTTACGTCGTTTACTAGACTATGCTGTGGCGTTTCTGAGTTCGATAACTGCAATAATCCGTGCTGTCTGTGTTGAGGACTAAATTGCCTTTGTCATTGAACCATTACGTGGCGCAAACAAGTCCGCATTCCGCCCTCTCTGTTGTGTATGTCTTATGTTTGCAGGTACAGTTGCGTCGGTTACGGAACTTTTTCGTGGCGCTCGTAACTCCGCAAAATTGTGTGTCTGTTGTTGGGGCATATTTAGAATGTGTACGATAGGTTCCCTTCTTCCTCACTGTCTACGTCTCTTTGAACTGCCGGTTCATTGACTTTATTGACGCGTATTCTGTCCCTGAATATGCGGCAAACAAACGGGTTTCCTGTGCTCGTTTCGCTTCTACTCTTTGCCGTTTCCTACGTGGGATGTCTATTTCTGGCTTAGAATGTGCCCTACCTGGAATTTCATGTTCTGGAAATTTTATGTTCTCGTCCCTTCGATTCCCATCTGTCCGATCTGTCTCAGTTTTATCCCAGTCTAACTGAGCCTGCTGATTCTGCAGCTCCCCGACTGTCCTATTCTCTGATTCACCGACTGTCCTATTCTCAGGTTCACCTTCAGTCCTGTTCTCAATAAGCTCGTTTCCTTGCTGTCTATCTGGTTGATTCTCCCCCATCTAGTTTACTTGCTGTCTCTCACGTAACCTTTTGGCTTGTGCTCTCGTTAACATGGAAATTCTTTCAACACACCACAACCCTATCTACAAAACTGTACGACCACTTACCAGTTGGTTGAATCAACAACCAACTCAACCTCGTGACTTCTCGGTTAATGTTCTGTCTGCTCTGCTACAGTCTCCAATCTCCACCTATGCGCTTGCAAAGGGAGAAAAATGTTATTTCTTAATTCTAACTTATATGATGCTGTGTCACACTGCGTCTCTGCGTCACTCTGCATCTGTGCCTATCACCTGAAAATCCTATGCCCTAACAGCTACACAAAAATCGTAAATAATGCAAAATTTTCCAACACAAAAACACACGCCTTTATCCCTACAATTATGCCTTCTGCACTACCTGTATCTATTGTGATCCCAATCTTTGCAAATAGCTATTTAATACACGAAAGAAAATTCTTCAAAGTGCTACTACTGCGACCTGCCATACATAACTATCCTGACACTTTACTATCCTGGTAGCTTACCTATTTTACCTATCCTGGCAGGGTCGCCATTTTTTGTGGTGAACGTGTGGGTGCTATTCTGTCATTCTGCACAACGGATTAATCTGAGATGTACCCTTTACCCTGTGGCTCTTGCAAGATGCAATTTCCACCCCTACACTACTACAGAAGTCAGACAGACGCTTCTAACGTTCTAAAGAGAAATGCCTGAAAGAATTTCAGCAATAAATATCTTCTGGAGTCGTCCACTGTAAGGAAATGACACAAAAATTCACAAAATTTTTTACATAACTATTGGGTTACTTGGGTACTGGAGTAGTGCTAGTTAGTGTAAGAAAAACATGAAACTAACGAAAATTATTATTTTTTTGCAAAAATTCTGAGAAATCACAATGGAACTTTTAGTTATGAACTGAACAAGTTATTTCCGGGTTCTTTTCAGAATGTGAAGTTACCTCTTAAGGATAGCATTCGCTAATGAAATTTCTACACAAAGTTTGAGATTGTTATTGACTTGGCACAATGGTTGAGAGCCGCGCCTACTCAACTTGAATAATTATCTGTTAGAATGTTGCTAGGTACGGTCAAGGCTGTCATGTGTGAAATGCAGTGAAGTGTACTGTTATGGAGGAAATATGGGCCTTGCAAGAGCTGTAGCACACAATACCGTAAGCTGTGATGACTGCTGTCTGCGGCGCTCGCTGCTGACAAATAAGATAACTCTCATTCTATCTGGATTAACCTTCGCCAATCAAACTCTCCCTACACCTTGATGAAGTCCAGGACTCCTATTCGCCCCTAGTCTAACTACTGGTGTGGGACACCGGTCAGATAAGCAGTCTACCATGATGCCACTCAAAAATTCACTCACAGGCGTTTAACTATAACTCCATCCGCACAAGAAGTGTGGCGGCCAACACAGTGAACAACGCTTAATCACAAGGACTTAATATAGAGTCGCACTCAGATTCGGTCTCGACAGAGGTGCTCTCCCAGTGAAGTACTGAGAAGAGACTTGTTCCACACTCTTTGAGTACACGTACGAGCGCACCCGCTCTTGTTACGTGTTCTCGCTCCAAGAGCGACAACGAAATGGCTCCTCTCCACACCAGACGTGAAGGGGTATATCTTTCGGTTTCTTCCATTACTCCTTCAGCTCAAGGCATCAGGAATATCGTTTGCCAATCAGCATTGCTCTTCTAAAACGGGAGAATGACGCTTCGTTTAAGGCGACCAATCCAGAAATCTGTAGCATTGGCGTTTGGTGTTTGCTGTCTCCCTGTGAAAACCTCTGAAGCTGCGTGCTATGTAAAGAATGCGTAGGCTGGGCGCTCCCACACAATGTAGCGGAATTTGCTTTTAAGCCGAACACGGGGTCGTTCTCCCTTTCACTCGGGCAAACGCTGTCTACTTTATGGGCGGTCGCCGGGCGACGTAGATAGATTGACTCGTCTTCTGAAAGGACCGGCCTCCTGGAGTGTGGTTTGCCTCTCCCAAACTAAAAGCTTTTGTGACCGTCGTGTCTTGAATGTGTGTGTGTACGCCATCCTCGAGTATTTCAACCTCGGCGCTCATTTGCGATTTACTTGTTATTTGCCTAACGTTTACACGAATTCATACAACAGTGACTTTATCTTATCGAGTTTGGGTTCGAATGATGTGTCTTGATGTGCAGAATATAATTGTGAGTGTTGAATATGTAAGCAATGAAGGTCAGCAGACCACGACGTCTTACAATCATAATTTTCTGGCTGAACAGTGTATAGACCGTGGATAGCCTGGGAAAAAGGTGGAATAATATGCAAATAATGATTATATTGTGAAAAATTTGGAAAGACACGGAAAACGGTAAAAATATGTAAAAGTATGTAAAAGTGGTGAAATTATGGAAAACATGGAAAATACGAAACATGTGGGCAAAACGGAAAGTGAGTGTACTTATATTTCCTCCTAGGGTGGGTGGTTGTTTTCTGTTGACATGTCGAGTAACAACATTCATGTAGTTCTAAAAATTTTAAATTTAATTTTTTGTTAAACATCTGTTCACTGGCCCACTTCCTAAACTTGAATGACGAAACTTTCATAGTTATAATAATAAGAAAATTAATTCAGAACAAAAATCTACACCCTGATCCTCTACCTAGAACTCGAATGATTAAACTTATGTAGTTGAGGAAACTTTTAATGGCCAAGGTCGCATTCAGTATTATTTACTCCTGATGACTGGTTTCAACAGCGAAAATTGTCGTTTTCTGTTCTACAAATTTTTTTATTGTTATATGTCTGTTCCTTTATGACTGTCACACATGATGCACGCAGGTCTATAGTTCTGCACTGGTACATTTAAATCTGAAGTGTGTAGTGGAGAGGACTCCATGTCCTCCACATATTTCCACTCCCCAATGGTGAGATTGAATATGACATTTACGTGAAAATACTTTATTCCGTACTACCTTTTTCTATTACCAGTGTAGTGTCTCCAGGCTACTAGGAGGCATCCGCTATCAACGGATACTTGGCAGTACCTGAATAGACAAAGAACCCTGAAAGTCCACTGCCGCACACACAAAGTTACAGTTATTATCTGACGGTGAGCAGATTATACTGGACAGACTGACAAGTCTGGTGTGCAAAATGCCACAAGGTGGCACTTCCAGTGGCGAGTGCAAAGTGAATTACGGAACTCAGTATACTCCCTCTCTAAAATGAGCGTTCTCATTTTACAAGATACGCATGAATTTAACAAGCAACAAAATTAAAAAGTAAATCCCAAAGAACAAAACAATAAAAATACAACTAGACATAATTTCAAGGCACAAAGTAATGAAATACACTAACATTTAGAATACACAATGCCAACAAAACGTTACTGTCACACTGCATATGAAATTCAGGAAGTCAATGCTGACAGTCCACAAGAAAACATACACAGCTTCTCAAGCTGATATTACGAATTAAAATTTTGTTGCTACAAATAGTAATTTGGCGATGGGCTTGTACCATGTACGTGGCACCACACGTATAAGAGAGGACACGTGACTGATTCACTGCTTCGGCAAGAGACGTAATTTTGCTACAGGCCTCTTAGTATGGCTATTAGCAGTTTTGAACGTTACCACACGCACACGTTATCAGATCCTGGAAACAGTTGCTCGTCGAGCCTCCACACCATGGGAGGTAAGTTATCCTCCTCAACCAAAACATGATCGCGAATCTGGGGTGCTATGCTCTTTCCGATGTCCATCTTCTGCGTTAGTGCAGCTGATCACGTACTCAGTGGACCACCTGTTCCAAAAGTAATAATACAACTGCTGTTCAAGTTGCCACCTGTGCAACACGGTGATGGGAATCTCCAGGATAGAAGGTTCAAGGATAGACGATTCTGGATAGGCTTGAAGAGAGTTACCCATTAAATACCAGATGTTCCAGTCGTCGAGATTCGCCAAACCGGCCTAAAAATCTCCGATTTGCATAATAAGCTGTATTTTGGTGAACGTGTTTCCCAGACGGTTTATTTTGTCGGCACGCAGCCTTGCATGGAGTTCTGCCCGATATCGAAGAAAACATCTTGCCCCAGAACCATATCTATTCTAGTAGGCTTATAGAAGCCGTGATCAACTAAAGGTAGACAAAATGGAATGTTCCAGCTTGTTGTGTATGTATAACTAGATGGCAACTCACTGTTGACACTGTCCATGACAGCACACGTGGTTATAATACGAGAATCATTAAGCTTGGAAGACACATCGACCTTACAAGTATGTGACACAAAAGTGGCATCACGATTGTTTATGCTATTCACTGCGAATGAGCGTTTTCTCAGTTTCAGGTTCACTTTCTCTGCCGTGTCCTTGGAAATAAAGCACCTTTGGCTCGCACTGTCTAGGAGCACCGTACAAGATTGCTGTCAACTCACGCTGTCTTTAACATTGACAACAGCTGTTGCTAACAATGCACCACAGTTGCTATGCGGTCTCCACTTAATAGCCCGATGCGACAAGGAGCAATCTCGAGAGCCATCAGAATGACTGCATCTTGTGTCAGCTGACTAGGGAAGCAATTTATTGTGCCTTCAATTACAGATCTTACAAGTAGGAGCCTTGCACTTACTAGCAAAGTGATCAGGGCCGGTGCATAAAAAACACAGCTTATTTTTCGTGACAATTGGTCATCGGTCGTCGATGCCTATTTCTTGAAATGCCTTGCATTTGGTGACAGTGTGATGTTGTTACAAAATTTGGGGTTCTCTTTTGTATCAGCATAAGCCAGGCGTGACTTCCCCATATGTTTCATTTGACTTGCGGTATCATAACGGCCTTGAAAATATTCTGAAATGCTCTTCCTGAGCCAAACCCATTGGACAGCCTGACGTTTTGTTTCCAAGAACTTTAGAGTGGTGAACATGCACTCATATATTTGTGCTCGTAAACCAGACAGAATTCCTTCCGAAAGAATCACTTCGTGAAATGGGACGCCAGGTTTAAGAGCTACTAAGGCCTTCAAATGACTACACACATGATTAATTAAGTGCCTATAATTGGTTGCTGTGCTATGGGCGACTGTGGGTAACGCCAAAAAAGCCTTTGCATGTCTGGCTGCAGTTAATTTTGGGTTGTCACACCTCTGCATGATACGCCCCCAAGCAATCGATAGATTTCCTGACGTGACAGGTCCCTTGGTTCACATCGCAAAGAACAATTGAGCTAGTGAAGCATCTGCACATCATTACCTGAATTATTGCTCATAATTAGACTGAGAAAGGCATCTCTATACAGCGACTACTTAAGTTAGTCTCCTTCTAAATCTGACAACAGCATGTAGTTTCAAAATACTTACACAGCTTGAAGAATTCAGTTCCACATACTTTGATAGCTGTACGTCGCTCTTCACTAAACCTTTGATAGTGGAGGCAAAGAGGTCAGAGGAACTCTTGAATTCTCCCCTGTCTCCACTATTATCCACAGATTCGTCTTCGATTTCCAGCCGAACTTGAGGCGACTCAAAATCAATCTTAATATACGCCAGTATTCTTAATTTTGTTTCCAGAATTTCAATGCTAGTACTGTCTGCAGTCTGCAAGAAACTCCTTATTCATGCAGGGGCGGCCTTAGCAGTCCCTCTCCGTTTGACTAACCGTGTTCTCTCAAATGAATCCATTCAGGAAGAGGCAGATGGAAACAGTAAGCCAAGAGCTGCACTTAGCAGGTTGCAGTCGGCTCGAAGTGGAACAGCAGTGGCGCTTCAGACGCAAGCAGCTGGCGCGAAGTTTCGGTGGGAGCAGATGACGTCACAGGAGCTGGTTGGCGCTGTCCGTGTCTGAATTCCTCATTGGTTGCGTTCGAGAATATGCATTAAAATGGCCGAAAGATGTTTCGAACATTGGCTTTAAGGCTGTTGTTATCGAAGTTCCGAACAGGCCTTGGAACACTCGGTAGCGCTTACCGACGAAACAGAGAATGCGTGCAACTCACACGTAGTAGTTTCTCGCGGTTTTTTAAACGTTCAGAAATACCGGAACAAACACGTGCTCGAACATAACTATTCCGCGTGCTCACAGTTCCCGGCCTGGACGACCAAACAATGTAGGCATTTCACATGCAGGCCTCTCGTCCTGCACATGTAAATTTAAGTCCGGAGTGTGTAGTATGAGAGGATTCACTGCTCTTTCCTTATTGCCACTCACTAGTGATGAGACGGAAAAACCTTTACGCTAAAAAACTTCATTTTGTACCACCTTACAAGTACCCTTGCCTGGCCGAGACGTAAGTCTGCTCTCTGCAGTGTCTCCAGGCTACCCTAAGGTACCCGCTCTCAACAGATGCCTGGTCGTACCTGTGCGTACAAAGGGCCCGGAAAGTCCAGTTCTGCACACACCAAGTTACAATATTTTCTGATACGGAGCGGAATATACTGGACAGAATGACATGTCTGCTTTGCAAAATGCCATTAGATGGCACTTGGAGTGATAAGTGCCAGATGAGTTACGGAACTCAACACATGCCATGTTGACATTATAATGAAGAGTACGTCAAGATGACATGTGTGATACAGTCATAATGGAACAGGATGTATAAGAACAAAAATTTTTTCAAGATCAGAAAATTTCAGCCTTGACTGTTGAAATAAATAGTACAGGAATAAATAGCACTGAAGGCGACCTTGATCATTAAATATTTCTTTCCATCTCTAATTTCGAGAAATTTCTAAACTTACATTACTATAACAAGAATAGATACAACTTATAATGTCAATATCCTGACCCCAAACAAACCTGGTAGCCCTCTCCCTCTAATTTCGAGAAATTTCTAAACTTACATTACAATAACAAGAATAAATACAACTTATAATGTCAATATCCTGACCCCCAAACAAACCTGGTAGTCCTCTCCCTGTAGTGCACAGAGCTTGAAAGGAGCATCCCACACGACCGCTCTAATAATAAAAGGAGAGAGGTGGGAGCTTTATTCTTATTAGTCCAGGGTGAGGGGGTGGAGGAAGTGCACGTGGGCAGGATGTTAAACCTGATACTCAAGACTAAGATTAACGTGACGCCGGAAGTCATTATCAGATGCATGGTCAAGGCTGGGGGCGGAGGGGTTACCTTGAATGTCAGTCGCTTAACTGCCTCAGCAGTAACATGATACCCATATCTTTAGGTCAAAGTGTTAGCTGACATCTGAAGACCTTAGCAGGTGTGCAGATGGGGAGAGGCGAAGAGGGTGACGGCAATCTTTGTTCCAGAGTCGCACAGTTGTGTAATATGACATTGGAAGTGCATGTATAGGATGGGAATTCCACTGGATGGCCTTGAATATAACTCTCCCAACTGCATAATCTCCACTGGAGGTGACGTCACACTGGAAGTGGCACAGTAATTTGAGCCAGAACTCGTCCTACTATCCTACTGTCCGTTTAAATCACGATATCTGTCCCTTTAAATACCCCTATCTTGGAATGAGTCTCCCTTTATATATGAAATTGGTACTGCATAACTATTTTATTATCCTTCTGTGGTTAGCATTTTCTTAAGTGAAATAAGATGCCACACCCAAATCGCGAAACGAAAAACACCTGCATAATGTAATATCATCTCTTCTGTACTTCAGTGTTAGCCCTTCGATCAGATAACCACAGGGTAGAGCGTTATTCGTCATTCCAGTTATCAAGTGCCTAGTGGCGTTGTCGTTTATATCACCTCATACGTCGCTTGGCACTGACTGCAGCAATGCGTGGCATGGTGAGCTGCTCGACCACTGCAGCCCATTCCTTTTAACTCCATACTCACAGTCTTTGACCTAGATTGTCTGCTGGTAGCACTTTGGAACTCACGAGTAATCTTTTCCATTTATTTCATGCTATTATTTACAACCAGCCGGGGCAGTATTTGGAAGTCCCTGTCCGTCAGTATATGAGGTCTGTCCAGTCTTGGTTTAGTTATGATTGTTTCTTCGCATTTCCAGTTCACGATCACACCCCTGTCGGTCTGGATAGCTTTACAAATATTGAAATGTCGCTGATGAGTCTGTTCGAGAGGTGACATCCAGTGACTCTGATCGAAGCAACCGAGTTCTCGTTATCAAGCCATTCTCTACTGACAATACAAGGTCTCTCCATCTCCTTAGATACCGTCAGGTCCACATCAGGGATGTCCGGATACTTTTACACCGATGTGACAGAATTCATGGGATAGCTGCTAATACAGTGTCGGATCTCCTTTTGTCCGGCATAGTGCAGCAAATCGGCGTGGCACGGACTCAGTAACTGTTTGGAAGTCCCCTGCAAAAGTACTGAGCGATGCTGCCTCTATAGATGGCAATAACTGCGAAAGTGTTGCCAGTGGAGAATTCTGTGCACGAAATGACCTCTCGATTATATGTCATAAACGATGGATGGGATTCATGTCAGACGATTTGGGTGGCCAAATCATTCGCTCGAATCGTCCAGAATGTTGTTCAGATTAAATGCGAACATCTCGCGCCGGGGACAATTCCATCGTTGTTTGGAAACTTGAAGTCCATGAAAGGCTGCAGATTGTCTCCAAGTGGCTGAACATAACCATTTCCAGTCAATGATCGGTTCAGTTGGACCATTCTATGTAAACGCAACGCAAACTGTGGTGGGGTCACAACCAGCCTGCACAGCGCCTTGTTAACAATTTGGGTCCACGGCTTCGTGGATGTGCGCCACTCTTAAACCTTACCATAATAATAATGAGCGTATGGAATTGGCGGCCGGGAGCCCCTCGCGGGGCAGTTCGGCCGCCGCTCCACAAGTTCTTTTAACGCCGCTACGGTGACTTGCGAGTGAATGAGGATGAAATGATGATGAAAGTCACACAACACCCAGTCATCTCGAGGCAGAGAAAATCCCTGACCCCGCCGGGAATCGATCCCGGGACCCCGTGCGCGGAAAGAGACAACGCTACCGCAAGACCACGAGCCGCGGACAACCTTACCATCAGCTGTTAGAAGTGGCCAGGAGCCCAGGGGAGGCGCTGTTAGCGAGGGTACTCGTGTTGGTCCTCTGCTGCCATAGCCCATTAACGTCAAATTTCACCGCACTGTCCTAACGGATACGTCCGTCGTGCGTCCCACATTGATTTCTGCGGTTATTTCATGCAGTGATGCTTGTCTTTTAGCACTGGCAACTCTAGTCAAACGCCGCTGCTGTCGGTCGTTATGGTATTCTCGGCACACTATATGGGTCTAATGACTTCCGAAATGGAATGTCCCATGCGTCTAGCTCCAACTATCATTTCGCGTTCAAAGTCGGGTGATAACTCGCGTCTTGGGGCGACAATCAAGTCGGAAACCTTTTCACATGAATCTCCTGAATACAAAACGACAGATCCACCAGTGCACTGCTCTTTTTTTATCTCGTGCCGCGATACTACCGCC
The DNA here is from genome assembly GCF_021461395.2 of Schistocerca americana. Classification (NCBI taxonomy): domain Eukaryota; kingdom Metazoa; phylum Arthropoda; class Insecta; order Orthoptera; family Acrididae; genus Schistocerca; species Schistocerca americana. The sequence continues at coordinate 426,229,505 of NC_060122.1, forward strand.
ATCTGTATTTGTGCATATCGCTCTCCCATGACTTTGTCACCTCAGTATAATCAAGATAGTGTAGCTCAGTTGGCTAGGATCACTGTCACACACGGCAAGATTCTGAATCTGTGGCCGACACACAAGTGTAAACAGCGAGGTAATGGTAAGAGCAGGCGCCCCTGCGAATGGCGACAGCTAGCCGGCCTGCCGGGTCGACAGCCCCCTCCAGCGCGTGTGCCCGCGGCTGGCTGACTCCCTTCGGCGGCGCGGGATCAGCGGCGGTTGCCGCCGCCAGCCATGAAACTCCGTGCCGAATGGCTGCCGCCGCCTATGGACGAGGTCCAGATCGCCAGTTAAACTGACCGTTTAAGCAAATTGCCTCATACGTACGTGGACGTCGTGCTTTGGCCGAAAGGCACACTGCCAGCCGCCCCGATTATTTGCGGTCTGCACCGTAATTGTACGACGACTGCTCCGGAACAAAAACTGATGCTCGAGCCGAAATGAGCGACTGTAAAGACGTTCCTCTTGTCGAGTGAGACGGCTGGGCCAGTTTCCGGGGGCCGAATGGTCTGGCATACCGACAACTTGCGACTCGATGGGCCGAATGCGACGTGATTGGGTTCAAACACACCTGCTGGAACTGGTCGACGAACTGGACGTATTCTATTCGAAACGAGTACTCCAAGTGTTTGAAAACTTGACCACTTTGGTCATATCTGTTTCGCAAAAACGAAGAAAGTGTTTAGTACTCTCTAGCACCATCCATACTACGATGCCAGAAGTTCTGTGCAGCTGATCGGGCAAGGTCGTGCTGTGGTTGAGGTATTTGAAAGCCTCCTAGTCGTTTTCAGATTTAGTCTTGAGTACATAACCGGTATGACTTCAGTGTTAATGCACTGAAAATATTCGCATTCGTATAAAAAATTTTGATCCGCGAATGAACAGAAACGCGATGTGATTTCTTTTTATGAGACATTCGGAAGTACTGTAGGAAAGATTTTCATAGCCCAATGACAAATTTAGGAGATATTCAACAGATCGTTAAGCAGTACGTTATTTCAGTAGTACACAACCCTAAATTATAAAGCGTTCTCCTTTACAGAAAAAATGCTTGCAATAATGATGTAGACTCTACGTTGTATAAACCAACACATACTTACAAGAAGCATTAATCACAATAGCCATTCTCAGCACATTCAGGATCAGCACATATCTTGATTTTCTCAGCAGCTGAGACCTATATTACACGTACTGTAACATGCATGTAAAGAAGTATATGCAGTATCTGCCGATGACAGATTGCCTAAATAACGATTCCACTGAAGGTAGAACGCGTTCAGCTAAGTGTGCTCGCATTAACTACGGTTTAGACAGAGAAAAGATGATCACATATGATATGCCGTGAACACGTGATAAATATTATAAGTGGCTTTGGAATGAAAACTCATTGAAGAGAATTAGAGAGCAAATCTGATTATTATTGAAGAAATAAGTACGCACATTTATTTAATGAAATTACATGTATCTTCAATGGTACCACGTAGAATACAAGACAACAAATCATCAAAAAAGGGAACAAAAAACAACTCCATATGCCCCCGTAATAATATTAAATAAGTGGGGTAGTAATGTGAACGATGACCTACTTGTATGTATGAGTAACCAAAAACCGACGTTGATCGTTGTAAATGTAACAAAGATTCTCTCTTTAACTTTGGTGGCAAATATAGCACATCTACACTGCTGGAAAAAAGTACAACCTCCTCAAGGACAAGGTCATTTTATTGGCAAGTGAGGTGACAGGTAGTTGACCACTGTACGAGTATACAACAACAGTCAGACCAAATGAAACACACGTCGTAGTAAAGCGAGCCGAGACAGTCGCATCGAAACACTGTGTACCTATCCTGGCCTCAACGCAGGCTTGTATTATCGCATGCAAACGATCATAGAGGTGCCGCATGGCATCCTGCAGTGGATTGCCCCGAGCATCTTGCACCTGTTGTAATTCAGCAACGGTTCTTGCAGGCCTTGGACGAGTAAGTTCCCGCTTTATTGTGCCCACGCGTGCTGAATTCGCGAGAGAACTGATGATCTTGCTGGCTAGGGCAGCAGTTGCACACCACGAAGAGCACCGCGTCGCAGCAGCCGTGAGCGGACGTGCATTGTGCTGCTGAAAAAGCACAGCACCTTCCTGTCAAAGAAATGGCAGCAGCACGTGGGTAACAGCCCGTGCAACGTGGCTGGCACTGATTACTGTACCCTGCAGGAACAGCGAATGTAATCTCGTGTTGTATCTTTTGGCGGGTTGTAACTCATACATTATTTCCTGCAGTGTAGGTCCCGAGTTCGAGTCTCCGTCCGGCACACACTTTCAATCTGCCAGGAAGTTTCACATCAGCGCACATTCCGCTGCAGAGTGAAAATCTCATTCTGGAGACGGCTTTCAGATTGAACTCGTATTCGGGAAAACGGCGGTTCAAATCCCGATCACGTTATGGAGGTTTAGCTTTTCCAATATTCCTTTAAATCGCCTAAGCCGATTGTTTGCGATGTGACGACCGACATTCTTAATTAATTAATTTGTGGTAAGGTCTTATGGGATCAAACTGCTGAGGTCATTGGTCCGTAAGCTTATGCACTACTTAATCTAACTTAAACTAAATTATGCTAAGGACGACACACGCACGCGTGCCCGAAGGAGGACTCGAACCTCCGACGGGGGAAGCCGGCGACGCTCTTCCCGAGTGCGACTTGTACTCGGTCTCTGATGACGTCGTCGTCCAGAGTTCCTTCAACCCTAGCCTCTCTCCCTCCCTTCAGTGCAGTTGGGGGCAATAACTCTGCAGGAGGCAGCTCCAGGAGTGGCCAACCTCCACGTGTACAGATAAAAAGATGGCCTCAATGCCAGTATCGTTCAGTTTACATAAACAACATACCCAGGCCGATGGGAAGTTAAGGTCGCCCTGTTCACTGACGGCACTGCACTTTTCAAGCCAAACTTTATTATTAGGCACCTCCAGAGAAATCTGGATAAAATCATTCAAATGTGAACTATATGGAACGCAAAATAAGTCATATAAGAGCGAAGCAATTCAGTTTGCGAGGTGCCGCCACCGAGCGGTGGACATGTCACTCAAATTCATTAACGAAATCCGTATTAGTTAGGCTAAAACACTCAACCCCACCTGCTTTAACTACCACAGTTCTTATCAAGCAACAGACAATTTATGGAGGAAATTATGATATGGCCCTGTTTGTGGTCAGTTTAAGAGTTGCGCCTTCGACATAATTCTATTTTTGATAATTTAATAGCTGATCACTCGTATCTGGCAAAGGGCGCTGATAATAAAGGTAAAATTCAACTATTAAATAACAAAAAGGTTTTGGTGTCACAAAGTGATTTATTGCGAGAATTCCTAAAGTATTACAAGACAGAAATGTTGACTGGAATATAAATAAGAACAGTGTTACTTCGGTAATGAGATTTTGGCTGAACTCGCGTACAGGAGTGGGATGAACTACCACGTTACAGAGCCCTACAATCTTTGTGAGTGAGAGTGTGCCTTAACATGTTACCCCATTACGAAGCATCGGAAATGAGAGCCCATGGTGCACATCACACATGCAAGCCATGGCTGTGTACGGCGGCAGGGTAACAGTGTAAACTGCGAGGGTTCAGTTTAATTAGAAAAGTCCTACAGCGCCGGTGCTGCAAATATATTACCACCTGCAAGACTGTGCTTGTGCCAACTGCTCGGAGCATAGGGGTAATGTTGCAGATGCTCTTAGTGGCGGTCCACGTCTATGGGTAAACAGGGCAAGCGCGAAACGACAAACAATACAGATTGTTCAAAAATGTTCAAATGTGTGTGAAATCTTATGGGAGTTAACTGCTAAGGACATCAGTCCCTAAGCTTACACACTACTTAACCTGAATTACTTTAAGGACAAACACACACACCTATGCCCGAGGGAGGACTCGAACCCCCGTCGAAACCAGCCGCACAGTCAACGACTGCAGTGCCATAGACCGCTCGGCTAATCCCGCGCGGCAATACAGAATTCTCTCTGTATGTCCATATTTTTAGCGATGTTCGCGGGACTCGGCTGTTCGATTGAGGATGTCAAATTAAACACCTTTCAGGTGTCAATTTTCGGCATTTTATTAGGCAACCAGTTTCGCCACTTTATTACGCCATCTTCAGGTCCCTGACCGACGTGTAGGAATAAACTTCGCTTGCGATGGAAGCAGGGGCCGGCAATACTGGGCATTAGTAGATATCTACTTGCTACAGTGACCACTTCAAACATCATCTGACTGTCATCAAGCCAAATTCGGAGTATGCCCTTTTGCGTCAGCACACGTCGTACCAGTCCATCAATCAGATGGCGTTTTCCGGCCTATGCGTGGGAAAGCATAGGTTTGTTGAAAGGCGGTTGTCTACGTGGGCCCCGTACTGTCGACCATCCGTGGATACAGGCATTAAAATTCTCTGAACCAATGCAGGCAATGCAGCCGCCCGGCGTCGTCTGTTAGGCGAGGGGCGGGCACCAGTGCACTGCGACGATTTGCAAGGCTACCCACGTCCCCGACACCCTGCTCGCCACGCTACAAAAGGAGAAAGCGCCGAGCATCTCCCGTTGTGTGACGAGCACGCCGTGCTCAGTCCTTGTCACTCAGCTAGCCGCACCGCTGCTCATCGTCCCACAGTTAATAAAGAGAGCCAACCTTGTCACCCAGGACCTACCTAAAGAAAATCAAAGCTCTCATTCCAGATTTCATTTCTCGAAAGACATTAATTGGGCGTCACCGCTCGGGGGCTTAACGAGAAAGTTGAATCAATGCAAAAAAAGGAAGAGGACAAGATACGAGGGCTTGGCGTCTTTGAAGTTCACCACTAAACTCAAACTCCCCAGCTGCCAACTCGCAGTTGGTGGCATGTCCTCAATGTGATGCGACTTATCAAACACTTTGGACTTACTACGGACAAGAGATTGACTCGAGCATTGTACATAAGCAGCATTGCCAGCAAGAGTTGTGACCTTCTGAATCATTGTTTAAGAGTGACGGACTATCAGATGACGCAACATTTATAATCTGGCTCTCCATCATATTTTCGACCGTCTTGTGTACTTCAGAAGTGTGACCTATGGCCGCTAATCGGAAACAACTGGAAACTTCTCGAAACGAGGTATTTCGAGATATAAGAAATTCTCCCCGCTATATTGTCAACACTCACATTAGGCAACGCATAGGATGCCATAGAGCTACCATGTCATTCGGAGAAAATCCCTTCTACACTACTGGGCCGGCCGGAGAGGCCGAGCGGTTCTAGGTGCTACAGTCTAGAATTGCGTGACCGCTACGGTCGCAGGATCGAATCCTGCCTCGGGCATGGATGTGTGTGATGTCCTTAGGTTAGTCAGGTTTAAGTAGTTCTAAGTTCTAGGGGACTGATGACCTCACAAGTTAAGTCCCATAGTGCTCAGAGCCATTTTTTACACTACCGGAAAAAAAGTAAAACGCACATCAGAGGAGGGGGAAATTAAATGAAACTTCACAGGTTGAGCGGGCATGTGATGTTACTTCAGCGATTACAAGATCGGCTCAAATTTAGAATGTAGTTAATAGCATCAGCCCACCTATTAGTATGACGTAGCACCATTTCTGCTCTGCACACACACCTTGGTTGGGTAGGGACGAGCATTATAAAGCTCTCACATCCTCTCTTGAGGCAAGTTGGCTCACAAGTGTTGTAATTTTACATCCTGGATACTGGCTCTGGTACGGAACTGATGGTTGAGCTGCTCCCACAGTATTCTATCAGAGGCAGATCTGGAGGTCTTACTCGCCACAAGAGTACATCAGCATCATATAGAGAGTTCATAGATATGGGCGCGATTCCTGGATAATCATGGGCCTTTGTAAAATGAGACTACCATACTGTCTCATGTGAGGTAACTCATAGGGACACTGACTTCATACCCTGTGGCTTCCCGTAAAATGAATTCAGGGATAACACTGAGACGTGGTGCGGCTCGCGTTGGTGCTGTTTGTAGGTTTCCGCCCTTTGTTGGAGGCCAGACGGTATCGTTTAGTTGGCATGGTTGCGGTTGTTGATCTTCTTCTCCTGTTGACTGGCGCCACTCGGGTTCGCAAGCGTTGCCTGTCTGCTAGTGGCAGCAGTGGCGGTTATCGATATGTAGTAACTGTTGCCCTATCTTTGGGGCGACGTCGTTTTTTTTTTTTTTAAATTCTTTATTTCATAACATAATAATTATACAAAATTGACCCACCACCTTAGTGATTAGTGGGTCCTATATTTCTACTTTTTTATACAATAGCAGCTTCTACATTTTACTTAACTACAGACAGTTCTACGATTATTACTAGGCAGACTACTTCTTATTTTACTAGTTAGTATAATTTCTAGTTACTTCAAAAGGTTAGTACTAACTGCCTGCAGTGTTGCAGTTGTGCCAGTGTTAATAATATAAACCTACTTAGATGCCTTGCTCATAGAGCTAATCCCTATGAGCGTGCCCCTGGCACAGGGCAGGCAAGGGATAGTTTATCGCTGCAGGTTCCTAATTTACTATCCTATTCTAATTGACTAAATCTACTTCCTATTCTACGTGCCGGCCGAAGTGGCCGTGCGGTTAAAGGCGCTGCAGTCTGGAACCGCAAGACCACTACGGTCGCAGGTTCGAATCCTGCCTCGGGCATGGATGTTTGTGATGTCCTTAGGTTAGTTAGGTTTAACTAGTTCTAAGTTCTAGGGGACTAATGACCTCAGCAGTTGAGTCCCATAGTGCTCAGAGCCATTTTGAACCTATTCTACGTCATAATCGGTGCGTTGTCTCTATTCGGTATCACCCCAGTCCCCCTGGTCCTGGCCGTGGCGGATTCCAACTGTAAAGTCGACCTATCCACGAACAGGCGGTATGGGATTGGGGCAGTGGTCGCAATCGGTGATTTCTATTTAACTAGGCATGAAGGTCTCTCAAAAAGGGTTTTAATACTTTTTGTGATACCTCGTTTGCCAGCGTATTCAGTCTCTGAAAGGTCTCCTCTTGTCTTAAGAGGTCATAGGTATTTGTATTTGGTAGTTGTCGTCTCAATGTCCCGGCTACATCATCGAAAAGGGGGCACTCGTAAACCACATGGTCAGGAGTACCTTCCGGTGCGCCACAGTCGCACGCAGGCGTCGCCCTTTTTCCAAACCGACTTAGATAAGTCGGATATGGGCCATGACCGGTGAGAAAGTGGAACAATCCCCGAGTTGGCTCGAAATACTTCATTTTTAATCTTTCCTTGACATCTGGCAGGAACTGAAAGGTTCTTCTCCCAGTTTCGTCCGACTCCCATATCTCCTGCCATAGATCTACCCCCCTTTCCCTTATCTCCCCTTTTTCCCTGACTGGTGCCACCATAATTTCCTCTACCTTGGTGATAATATCCTTTTTGGCCCAGTACCATGCAGCCTGTTCCCTAATCTTTATATCTAAGGGACAGAGCCCCATTATGATTGGCAGAGCTCCTCCTGGAGATGTTCTATAAGCTCCCACGGACCTTAGTATCATGTTCCCTTGTACTCTCCTCACCGTCATGGCAGGCACCACCCTCGTGAGCCTGTGAGCCCAGACTCCCGAGCCGTAACCCACTATTGACGTCAGTATACTGTTGTGATAGAGCTTGATTAAATGAGGCAGGAGGTGGAATCTCTTGTGTCCTATGGAAATCAGGTTATTTAATAATTGTAGAGCTTTCTGGGTTACGGTTTCTATGTGCTTTGCAAAGTTCCACCTTTCATCGATGATGATTCCCAAGTAGCGCGTTTCTCGTCTCCGAAGAACGGGCGTACCGTCAATTCTCACAGTCGGGTTTCTCATTAACTGTCCTTTAAGTAATAGGTAAGTCGACTTGGTTGGTGAGGTATCATTTTGGTGTTACGACACCATAGTTGTAGTTTATTTAGTGCTTTCTCTATTTTTGGTTCTATGTCCTCGCGACTTCGGCCGCCGACCAGCAGGAGGAGGTCGTCAGCGTAGGCTATCACCTCTAGCACCTCTTTGCTCTGTTGCAGGCTGTCCAGAAGAGGCTCCATGTGGATGTCCCAAGAAAGGGAACCCAACACAGAGCCCTGGGGGCAACCCTTGGTGATAGTTTTCCGGACTTTCCCGCTAGGGGATGATAGCCATACCTCCCGATCTTCACAACAGCTCCTCAAACACCCATATAGCAGCCCTGGACACTCCTTCTCCCGAAGGCAGGAGAAGAGCGAAGGCCACCACAGGTTGTCGAAGGCGCCACTGATATCCACCATGATGCCAACAACATACTTACACGAGGCTGAGCCGCAGACCTCGGCCGCCAGGGCGATTGCATCAGATGCCGATCGCCCCGGCTTAAAACCGAATTGCCTGCCGCTCATCCCCTGCAGCATGCGGTGAGCAGTCAGTCTGTCCGCTAATAATTTTTCGAGGAGTTTGCCAAAGCCGTCCAGCAGGCAGATGGGCCTGTAGGATTTGGCTTCAGCAGGGTCCTTCTCGGGGCCTTTCTTAATAATTACCACATTTGCGGTTTTCTATAGTTATGGAAATTTGCCTTTTCTGAGGCATGCGTTATAGAGATGTGTAAGTGGCGCAACTAGCTGTGGGGCTAAGAACTGCACCACCTCCGCCACAATGCCGTCTGGCTCGGGGGCTTTTCCTTTCTTTAAGGACTTGATAAGAGCAGCAACTTCCTCTTCAGAGAAGGGGAGGACCGCTTCGTCATTTACATACCTATGAAGGTCTTCATTTCGTAATTGACGCTGCTCTTCAAATGGCTCTGAGCACTATGCGACTTCTGAGGTCATCAGTCACCTAGAACTTAGAACTAATTAAACCTAACTAACCTAAGGACATCAGACACATCCATGCCCGAGGCACGATTCGAACCTGCGACCGTAGCGGTCACGCGGTGCCAGACTGAAGCGCCTAGAACCGCACGGCCACACCGGCCGGCGACGCTGCTCTTCGGTGTCGTTATTCCTGTCATCGTCAGGCAACAGCGATCAGAGGAGGACCTCAGCAGTTTCCTGCCAAGATTCCGTCATTCCGTCGCCGTGCCCGAGCGTTGATATCATCGTTGGGGAGCGGATCTTCTCCCTCACCAATCTATATGGCACACCCGAAGGATCGAGGGCCAGCTGATTGGTTACAAAATTTTCCCAGCTATTTATTCTGGTGTTCTGTAGCTCTTTTTGAAAGTTGTCCTTTGCCTCCCGGTATAACTGCAGCCATCTTTGCTTTTCCCACCAGACGACACTGCGCTGGTAGTGCTTCCTCAGTCTCCTGACAGACTGACGTAGTTCTTGTAGCTCGGCTGACCATGGTCCCGGTGTGGCCGCCACGGCCCTCCTCCTGGTTGGTACAGCCGCCTTAATCGCCCTTGTTATTGCACGTACCAGTCCCTCGGCTCTGTCGTCCACGTTAAAGTCCTGTCGTATGTCTCCTTCTGGTAACGGAGGAATGTCGCACTCTCTGGCTAGGCGTTCCCAGTCTGTTTTCCTGAAATTTCATTGCACTTCCCACCCCATGGCCCAGCGGCACTCTCTATCTCCTACAGTAAAAGTGATTAGATTATGATGACTGGTGGTGGCATTGTCTTCCACTCTCCACTCTTGTAGCATATTCACTGCGTTTGGTGTGACCAACGTCACGTCAATGTTAGTGCCCTGTCCTCCTCCAGCCACGTAGGTGGGGGGATTGCCTGGTCTGTTTGCCACCACTAGTTGAAGAGCCATTATCATTTCCTCTGCTTTAGCACTATTTTCATCCCTTGTGCCACTGTACCATAGCGGGGATTTGGCGTTTATGTCAGCAGTTATAATGATTTTGCGTCCCCGCAACGCCGTGGCGACACTCGCTAGATGATCTATGTGCTGTTCAATTCTGTCTCCGTACTGAAAGTACATGTTAATGATGATAGCAATTCCAGCAGGAGATTGAATCTCCACGACGTTGCAGTGACTATTGGAGTACTATGACACAGGTGTTGCACGCATTGCAGTGTTTGTTATCAGAATGGCCGCTCTGGGGATGTCCCCACTGCTAACAATTTGCCATGTTGCGGCAGTGAACGCAACTTTTGCAGCCAGAATGTACGGCTCCTGTAAACAGAGTATGTCTAGTCTCTTTTCCACCACTTCCTTTCGGAGCTCCTGCATTACTAGTCGACTGTTATGAGTATTGAGTTGTCAAATTTTTATTCTGGTCGTCATGGAAAGTAAGTATGTATGTGGTCATGTGGCCAGGTTTTGTTCCAGTCATATGCTAGTCGTCCGTTTGCCATCACTGATTGATGGTAAATTTCATCCAGGTCAAATTTTTCTCCTCGTCTTTCAAACACTTTTTTGAGTAGGTCCCGCAGTGCTCCGAAGTCAGTGGGGAGGTTCACCGACTTTAATTGTATTCTGTTCACAGCCTCCATCACCGAGAAGGTTACCCTCTGTCCGTACTCGTGTCCTACTCGGACCACATGTCGTAAGGCAGGTCAGGGTAGTCGGCTGCTCCAGCCTAGCTAGTTGCATCGTGTACTCAAGATTTGGGTACACCCTTACCGGGTCTACATGTGGCAACCTGACCACCGGGCTGTCTTTGGTGATGGAGTTGGCGGTGGAGCTTGTTATGGTGTTTACTTGGACAGGTTTAGCAGCTTTATCTGCCGCTACCACAGGATGCTCTTGCCGTTGTGGATTTTTAGTCGGCAGCGTGTCCCGGCATTGGGAGGAGGGTGCTCTGACCTCTGAGGGGAGCTCGGTTTGAATGCCAATGTCCCTGGTGGGGGACTCTGTTTGTATTGATTTGTCGACTGTTGGTACGTCGGCGCTGACGAGCGACTTCAGGAAATTCCTGAATCTACTCGCTCTCATAGCATCCCTCCTCCTTTTGCTCGGGGATTTATGCTTTGGCATCCTGCATGGTGTGCCGTTTTCAGCCGTAATCGATTCGCGATATTAGTCTCTGTTCAAGCATCCTGTAGGTAGGGCAGTTTCGTCCTGTGGCTCCACAAGACTTCTTGCCACGACTCTTGCAAGGGATGCAGACACCTGTGGCCTTGCAATCTTTCCGGGCGTGTCCGTTGTCACCGCATTTGGAGCAGGCCGACCCCCTGGCGCAATGCCTCAGAATGTGGTCCAAGTCGCCGCAATTATGGCAACGAGGTACCACAATGTAATCTCTGGTATTTATAGCATGGAATCCCACGTATAGTCTGCCCAGTACTGTTATTTTTCTCCACATTGTTGCGGAGACCTCGGCAACGTGATGTACGACATCACGATCCCGAGGACCCGTCTTAAATCTCAGTTTAAAGCTATTTTGAAAATCATATTCATTCATGTCCTCAAAGTTTTGCTTTCTGATTGCTTCACCCAGTTCCTCGTTTGTCATTACTGTAGGAACATCGTACAGTATGACCAAGGGGTTCCTCTTTTTTGGGGGTTCGCATTTTACAACTGCGTTCAGTTTCGGATTTTCCAGAAGCTTGTTTTTGTCCTCTTCAGACGCAACTTCTACAATTACCTAGTTGCGGCATGGTTTAACACGTTTAATCTTTATCTTGTCTTTTACAGGGTCGATTGTGGTAGTTAGAAGTTCCTGAATCCTTTTGACACTAGTATCTTGTCCCGGAAAGGTCCTAAGAAAGACTGCCGTCTCTTGTTTTTTAGTCACCCTGTCTATTGCTTCTTTCGTATTGTTTTGTCTGGTGGGGGCTTGTGCAGCCACCGCCGCCCAGGTCTTGCTCGGTTGTTGTTGCTGTTGTCTCATACGGGTGTTCTCTTTCTCCAGCTCCTCTACACGTCCTTCCAATTTTGCATGAGCAATTGCCCATGCAGCCAATTCATTTTTTATTTGCAGGATTGCTGCCTGGCTTATCTTTCCATTTTTTATACTTTGCTCCAGGAGCAACGTAATTTTTGAATGCCTCTTCATTACTGAGTAGTCCTCCTCAGCCTCTCCCACCTCGTCCTGTGGAGAGGGATCAGGCACAAAAGAAGTTTTCGAAGGCGCACTAGTATCACTCGTCTCTGATGTCGCCATTTTGTACGAGTGATAAAAAGAAGTGAGAGCCCGTCTCTTATCCCGGACCGGCTCCTCTGGCATGGGGGGGGGGGGGGGGGGGGGGGACTTCTGCAGCTCGCCCACCGACCTCGCCCCTAGGTCAAGGGCACTTCAGAGCTGCTGGGTTCAGCGCACCGTCACCAGTGCACTGTTCCCTCTCGGTAACTCCGTCATCGACGATTTCACGCGACGCTCCTCGGCAACTGCACCCCGCACTCCGGAGTGGCGGATGCACCTCTCGCCCTTCACCGCCTACTTGCCCGAGTTTCCATCTCTCGGCCAAGGACCCACCCCTACTCAGGTGGCGGGCCGGTCCCCCAGACGTTCGGCGGTCTGGACCCATCTAACCTGGCCCAGGCGATGTCACCACCTCCTGGGTTTGGCAGAACACGCCCCGTTTACCCAGGGGCGCGGCGAAGCACCCTTGCTGACTCGCGCCGCGATCCCACGCCGACAAACGAGATCGCCGGCATGCAGAGCACCTGCTGGACTGTGCCCTGCGAACAGAAAGGGACTGGTGTTCGGTCCCTTGACACAGCTCCGCCTGTGCCACGCACCCTTCGCTTTCGCATCGGGTTGGGTCGCAGCTCTCCCTTTTGTCGCAAGGCAGAATGCCAAGCTTACTTAACATCTGGCACCACGGGAAGGCGGAAAGAGCCACTTGGGAAGGAGAGGCTATGAGATACGCGTCACTTTCCCTGTGAGGACTGCCGCGGCACGCCCGACTGGAAGCGATACGCCCCAGTGCGAGCTTCCGTGCCTTACGGCGCGCCGAAAACGGGCGGGCCCGTGCCGAACGCGCCGTCAAGCGACCGACCTCACGCCAGACCGACGTCGTTGTTTGGCCTTGTCATGTGAGTGGGCAGTTCGGTTGGGGACTCAGGAGGAGCCAGGTCAGCGCAGTGCCACAACACGCCAGGACCGCTGGCGGCACGCATGGACTGCCGAATGGAAGGGCTGTGGTCACGAGGGTGCGAAACCTCGTCGCAAACCGGATCCAGCAAGCTCTAACATGAGTGCATTTCTATCAAAATAGAGAAACCTCAGCCACTGTGATATCTCGCGATTCTCCAGTGACTTGGGTTCATGTTGCTGTTCGGAGTGTCGACGAGGCGAAGAGCAGCGAGTGGAATGCTTTCTACTCTGGTGGTAGTGGTTCCTTTCTCGTTCTGGGCGCTCTGAATACAGTATTTTGGGAACGTAGTGCAGACCGCCGATTCCTGCTTTGGCGTGTTGTTCCATCGTTGCATTTGGTTTATCGTACGTCAGGTATCTTCAGCAAGATTATCACTAGTCATTGGTTAGACTGCCACTAGTCTGAGTTACCATCTTGTGAAGTGAATGCAACTCTTGGCTGCCTATCTGAGAGGTCGATTCCTGGAGCACCGTCTGGATCAGTTGCTTGTTTTTTTTAATTAACTTTGCTACTGTATTTGCTGTTTTACAGCAGGTTTCAAATTTTTTTTTAATATTATTGCCGTTCCTGGCGTGTAAGGCCTTCAGCCGTGATTGTGGTTATTTGCCTTAAAAGTCTAATTTGGTATTTGTATTTTAGCAGTAGGCCTTAAAACCATATTAATGCCATTCCTGGCGTCTGATGCCTTCCACTGTGTTTGTGGCGACTTACCTAAATATTTCAATACCTGTAAGTTGCACATTGCAGCGAGTTCTTAAACAATTCTTAATTTATTGCCATTCCTGCGGTGTAAGGTCTTGTGCCCAGATCACAGTGGCGTGCTTTTATAACATTATCTGTTGTATCTGTATTTAATGGTGATTTGCTAAATTGTAACTCACTGAAAACACTATTATTTACACAGTTGTTTACACCTTCATTAATAACTTGTGGTATTTTTTTTATTTATTGTTGAGTCTGGAATTATTGGTTTAAAATAAATTGCGTGTAACTATAAAAGGAAACCAATAGTAACTGATTGCGGCCCCCTCCACAATCGTAACCGAATCCTGCCTTCCCTTGACTCCCAGCTTTCAAACACTGCTGTGCTTCACCGAAACACTGGAAGAATGGGACAGCTCCTCAGACCGCCGCCATATTCGCAGCTGATGGTCACCCGGAGCAGTGCAGAACCACGATTAAGAGGTGAACACAGTGCGACACCATACATCAGTGGTCCATGCTTCTCTGTCACGGCACCCGTCCAAATGCACCCGTTTCTATTGAAGTGTAAACAACAGCCTACGCACGGGACGGTAATTCCGTAGTCCGGTTGCTGCTAGTCTCTGGCCAATGGTGCGGGATGACACAGAAGGTGAAATTAAATCTTTAATTATTTGTATCATTTAAACACTGACCTAAAGAATCTCCCATGATAAAGATAACTCAAGCTTAACCTATTCATATATTACCCACAATATACAAGCCCAACGCAATCTGACCCCAGTACAGTGGCAACATGACTTCCAATAATTAACACAAAAGAATGGTTCTGAACTGCAAGAAATCCTAACAATAATAAAAGTCCTAAAAATATGAAATTAAAGAACTATGAAATTACCTCCAACTCTGTTAATTGCCTAAACTCATTTCAGTCACGAATCCCATTTTTTTATAATCAGTTACCTCACAGAAAATCTTGATAACACGAACTACAGCAATTATAGCAAGCAGCAACTACAGCGAGCTAAATAAAAAGATTCTAACTACTATAGACTCTAACTACCAGGAGGCATATGGTTAGCACAAGAAAGATTTTGGCTACTTACAAATGTTGCAGGATTCCATTGCTTGTTCTCGGGTGGCAGGTGGAAATAAGAAGGGGGTACGATGTGCCTGGGGTACAATACGGCGATCTTGGTGGTCAGACCTGGGTGACCGGAACCTGTGTTACGAGTACAATTACCCTCACGTTCCCATACAGTCAAACATCCGGCTACTGTCAAATTATAATGAACCAGAAATCTGAATATTTCACGATTCGACATGGAGACTATAAAACCCCTTTATAAGTTTCTCAGGTGATGATATCGCTGTCTCGCTCGAGTACGAAGCATCTGCATGTCCTTCACAGTGATCACCCAGCAATTGATGCTGTTCATGTCCATTATTTACCCTAACAGGTCTAGTAAGAAAACGGGAACAACACCAACGTATTCTGGTGGCCATTCTACCTGTCAGGGTCACAGCCAATGCAACTCGAATCATTTATGTACCCTCTGTTAGCGTGTACTTGTATGAAGTTACAATGATATCCGATAATGTCTTCTAGGTGCTTCACTTTTTTTGTCAATAGTGTATTTTATACGCGAATGAATTTTTGGTCCCATACTCTCATAAGTTAACTGTTCAAAAATGTTCAAATATGTGTGAAATATTATGGGACTTAACTGCTAAGGTCATCAGTCCCTAAGCTTACACACTACTTAACCTAAATTATCGTAAGGACAAACACACACACCCATGCCCGAGGGAGGACTCGAACCTCCGCCGGGATCAGTCGCACAGTCCATGATTTCAGCGCCTTAGACCGCTAAGTTAACTGTTCCAATAAATTCCAAAAGACCAAAGATGATACTCGCACGACGCTTTAGGGAGTGGCATATATCTACAGACTATACAAATTTTAAAATTATTAACAGTTGAGATCCCTAGTTTTTCTAATCATCTATCAGTATAGGGAAAATTTGCGTTCTTACGCGGAAGCGTTTCCCAGAACGTAAACACACCGGACAAGAAATTAGTCACCCTCTTGAAGGAACACACTGTTGTATTTAAAGCGCAGAAAGAAATGTAGAAGAGCTGTCAGGCGGTCATGGGCCCTCAACCGCTGGCGTGAGTGATGGAAGTGAACTGCTGTTTTGTCGCAGTACGGAGTCAGAGCAGTAAGGTGGATCAACGTGGAACGTGACAGAGAGGCAAAAGGAGCTGCCGTGTTTGACAAGCCTATAAACACACCACGAATAGAGCTGCCAGATTTGATGGTGTATCAACGCAAGCTGCCCAACGTGACTAGCCGCTTGTGAAGGGAGATGATTATCTCGCAAAAGAGTATTCCTCACAGCAGCACATAAAGCTGCACTCCTTCGGAGGTGAGACAGCACAGAACTTCGATATTTGCTGGATGGCGTCTAGATCTGTCTCTTTTCAATCGAGGCATTTAATCCGTAGTAGGAGGGGTGTAATTCAGGCATAATTTCCAGTGTTGTTTCGATGGTGTTTCTCGTTGCATGACTTGGAACCACTCATTAAGGTTACCGTCAACATGAAGCAGATTGTTTATTTCAACACACTCGGTGACCAAGAGTTGCCTTTTCTTCTAAATTCGAATGGTTTAAATGGCTCTAAGAACTATGGGACTTAACATCTGAGGTCATCAGTCCTCTAGACTTAGAACTACTTAAACCTAACTAACCTAAGGACATCACACACATCCATGCCCGAGGCAGGATTCGAATTTGCGACCGTAGCAGCAGCGCGGTTCCAAACTGAAGCGCCTAGAACCGCTCGGCCACAATGACCAGCCCTTTTCTTCTACAATTTCGTGATAAGTACGCTCTGGACATCCCCATTTTCCAAGACAACAACAGACGTGTTCACAGGGCGGCACGCATGCGTTCCTGGTTTGATAAACACTCAGGCACCAGGGCTTGATTAAATCATCCGGTCTCAATCTCGCAGATAACGCCTGGGAGTACCTGGAATAGCAGGTGAAACATAGCAATCAATATCCTCACGATTCGGTAGCCCTACGGGACCTCATCAGTGAGTGGCTTCAGCTGGACATGGGACATGTGAATAAACTGGTGGACTTGCTTCATCGCCAGCTGAGGCCATTGACAGAGCGAGGAGCGATGTTGTAGGAGGTTAGCGTGATCCACTTTGGGGCTCACAGATTTTTTTTCTCCAGTGTGCTTATGTTGTCCTGACTGGTGCATTTTGAATATTGCTGTCGTCATAATTTCCAGTAAGAGCAACCCTTCCGCCCGCCGCGCTGTCAAACTCTCTGTGCCTAGCAAGTTGGCAGCACGGTTACGAGCAGGGCGGAAGTGGCATCTGTTGAAGTCACTGTCGAACGTCCGTGTAACACTGATTTCCTGGTCTCACCTACCATGGCATCGATCCCTACAGTATGTTTTATATGTTCGTTCCAGATACGGACTCAGTCCCTTCACAACAGCACTCAGGCGAACTTCCGCTGCTGTAGCTGCAGTCACGAACGATGCCCGTCCAGTTTAGGCTTGCTCTGCGCAGCTGCGTCACGCACTCTCCGACAGCCAATGAGCGTTCAGTAACGTTGTGGGCGCTCTGCTGTGCATGTCATAGCCAGTGCGAGCAGAAAACATAATCGTAGCTAGTTATTTAGCGATTTTTTTTATTATTGTTACTAGTTATCATCGCTGACGGTGATGGTAAGCGACAAATTTTACATAAGAAAGAAAGAGATATAATTTGTAGGATACACCTGAAACGTCCCCTTAGAAAAATTTATCAATGACTGTGCTGATAAATTATTCTGATCAACACTAAACTGACACACAATATTTTTAGTGCAACGCAATCTGACTTTTAATAAGCCCTACAAAAGAATGGCCCTGACTAACAATAACCTATACCTTTCATTAATCACTTACCTCAAAAAATCTTCGTTACTCAAACTACTGCAATACAGCGAGCGCCAATACTGCCAGCTAAATAAAATATTCTAACTACTGAAGGTACTAACTACTGATAGGCATAGTTAGCAAATGAAAGATTTTGATAGAGAACAAACAATGTATTTACCTTCACAGTGTTCAAAAGTCAATAATATCAGTTCATGAGATCCAGTCTTACAAATTTACTGTCTCTGTGGACACACGTCCAGATCATCCGCTCTCAAAACTCCGCCATCTCTCTCCCCACATCCACCACTGCTGGCGGCTCACCTCCAACTGCGCAACGCTACGCGCTGTTAACAGCCAACTGCCCAACACTACAATAGCAGATTCCAACAATGCAAACCAGCCAAAGACTGCACACAGCACCGTCAGTGATTTTCATATAGAGCGCTACATGGCGTTACCAACATAAAAACCTGAACAGCCTACTTACACACCCTCTCTTCAAGCGCACTCACGCGCGTACCACAGCTGTCGCTTCGAACCGGCGACAATGCAGTCCCCTCGACCTGCACGAAGCGCCATCGTTCGTGAATCGAACTTTAGTCGTAATGAGTGGCGATTAGAGGGCGGCACCGGCTTTCTCGCTCTGCGGCTGCCGCCCGAGACTGGCAGACAGACGAGGGAGCGGCTGCGTGGCGTTGCGTCAGACACGGGGCGGGTCGGCGTGAATGGCGGCGCGGTGAATGGCCGGCAGAGAGCGCGACCGGGTCGTGACTGTCGCGGCCCACTGTTGCGCTCAATGGGCGCGCCGCGCCGCTCGTGACCGGCTCCAGACAGAGTTCCAGCTCCAGCTGCCGACCTGATGCAGCCGGAGCCCACGCTGCGGCTCCGGAGAACGCGCGGCGCCCTGGCAGCGGCAGCTCCCCGAGCGCCGGCGGGACGGGCCGAGTGCGGCCGAGCTGCAGCGGCCGAGTCGTGACCGGCGAGACCCAGTGCGGCCCACGCGCCGACACCTGCCCGCCGTCTGCTGCCGCGTACCGCGGCGTCACGTCCCGATCAAGGACGCTGCCGGGTCTGCACCGCGCTGCACCCTGTGTGCGGGCGTTCCACGCGCTTACGCCAACTGGTATCTGCACGGTGCAGGCAGTCAGGACCAGCAGCCCCTGCTTGTTCCTTCAGAACTACCGCGAGGGAAGCAAGAAATTATAATCCACGACCTTTGGCAGCACCGCCGTAGAGACGCAATGTACGGCACCAAATAATGTCGCTTGTACCACACATTAGCTACGTACACCTACACTGTTGGCCGTTAAATTGCTACACCACGTAGATGACGTGCTACAGACGCGAAATTTAACCGACAGGAAGAAGATGCTGTGATATGCAAATGATTAGCTTTTCAGAGCATTCACACAAGGTTAGCGTCGGTGGCGACACCTGCAAGGTGCTGACATGAGGAAAGTTTTCAACCGATTTCTCATACACAAACAGCAGTTGACCGGCGTTGCCTGGTGAAACGCTGTTTTGGTGCCCCGTGTAAGGAGGAGAAATGCGTACCATCACGTTTCCGACTTTGATTAAGGTCGGATTGTAGCCGATCGCGATTGCGGTTTATCGTATCGCGACATTGCTGCTCGCGTTCGTCGAAATCCAATGGCTGTTAGCAGAATATGGAATCGATGGGTTCAGGAGGGTAATACGGAACGCCGTGCCGGATCCCAACAGCCTCGTATCACTAGCAGTCGAGATGACAGGCATCTTATCCGAATGGCTGTAACGGATCGTGCAGCCACGTCTCGATCCCTGAGTCAACAGATGGGGACGTTTGCAAGACAACAACCATCTGCACGAACAGTTCGACGACGTTTGCAGCAGCATGGACTATCAGCTCGGAGACCGTGGCTGCGGTTACCCTTGACGCTGCATCACAGACAGGAGCGCCTGAGATGGTGTACTCAACGACGAACCTGGGTGCACGAATGGAAAAACGGAAAAACGTCATTTTTTCGGATCAATCCAGGTTCTGTTTACAGCATCATGATGGTCGCATCCGTGTTTGGCGATATCGCGGTGAACGCACATTGGAAGCGTATATTCGTCATCGCCATACTGGCGTATCACCCGGCGTGATGGTATGGGGTGCCATTGGTTACACGTCTCGGTCACCTCTTCTTCGCATTGACGGCACTTTGAACAGTGGACGTTACATTTCAGATGTGTTACGACCCGTGGTTCTACCCTACATTCGATCCCTGCGTAACCCTACAGTTCAGCAGGATAATGCACGACCGCATGTTGCAGGTCCTGTACGGGCCTTTCTGGATACAGAAAATGTTCGACTCCTGCTCTGTCAAGCACATTCTCCAGATCTTTCACCAATTGAAAGTGTCTGGTCAATGGTGGCCGAGCAACTGGCTCGTCACAATACGCCAGTCACTACTCTTGATGAACTGTGGTATCGTGTTGAAGCTGCATGGGCAGCTGTACACGCCATCCAAGCACTGTTTCACTCAATGCCCAGGCATACGAAGATCGTTATTACGGCCAGAGGTGGTTATTCTGGGTACTGATTTCTCAGGATCTATGCACCGAAATTGCGTGAAAATTTAATCAGATCTCAGCTCTAGGAATATATTTGTCCAATGAATACCCGTTTATCATATGCATTTCTTCTTGGTGTACCTATTTTAATGGCCAGTAGTGTATCTTACTTCAACACATATCGACTCTCCATTCCTATAATCAGCCCACGTCAGGACAGTTTCCCCATTTTGTCCTCCCTTGCATAGCTCCCGACGTGACTGCGACTGTTAAAGTCAGAGATGATGAAAGATACTTTTTGTTTGTAGACATTTCCTGATGTCCTAAAGCTGAAAGTCTGTTTTTGAGGCTGATAAAAAGAGGTCACTTTGTGATGCATGAACTCAGTCGCCATGATCTCAGTATCAATCGCCAAGGAATGGCATGGGGTTCTTACTTTGAGGTCTGGTTTTCTGAAGACTGTTCTCCCACATGACGCGTGTGGTCTATCTGCATCTGATTTCATCCCAGGAATATTTGGACGTCCGTGACTGTTGTTCCTGCGCGTCTCCTGCACGCAACGTATGTCACATTTATTTGATTGACGTTACTCGTTTAAGAGTCGTTCATTGCAAGCTGAAAGAGCTTCTATGTTCACAGAGATGATGGTCGAAACTGCACTGATAAGATCCTTTTAGATATTTTGCTACGCATTTCAGATGACTCTACTGCTTAATGCTTCTGATTTGAGAGAATTAGGTGACTGCAGCCGTTGACCAGGAGACTCCCGAATGCAATAGTAGATTTTGTGCGGATGTTTCTCTCACCAATAGAACACTGGAAAACTGTCCAGCAGTAGGCAACGATGGAACGTAAAATAACGTGTAGCTGTATACAGTGCGAGAAAGTATGGCCTATGCTAATAAATGCTAATTATTTGCAAGTTGTAACGTAGCCAGTTTGATAAGAACAGATTCTGGAAGTCTAGGATCAATTAACACATGAGATTCGTGGCAAGAATGAGAACTCCAACGCAGACAATCCGTCAGTCTCAATATGCATGAACATTTATTAACGAGATTATTTTTCGATGAGAGTGAGACCTTGTTAATAAGCTGAAACTCTGACGTCACGTATCTGTACCACATGAGGTGAAGCTTTCCGAATGAGGCTGCGTTTAACGAATTTATTAATTTATTCATCTAGGAATCATCTCACAATGATGTAGAATATTTCATCATAATACAATGAAAACAGATACCTCAAAACATAGATGTAACAAGAATAGACGGGTATATTCTTGATAGGATAGGACAAGTGGTTAGCCGTGGTGTTTGTGATGGAAACATCCTGGAATTTCTCTGAAATGATTTAGGAAAACCACAGAAAACCATTCACCTGAATATGAGGCCAGTGTCTTAACAACTGTCGGTTGGTCTCTGATTTATACTCTCGCATCAAAAGTTTCCGGACGCCCCTGTTACGAGAGGAGAACCCGAGTATTGTGTTGTCAGTAGAGAAGCAGCAATAGAAGAATGGGTCAATCAAGAGAGCTCAATGACTTCGATGTGGTCTAAATCATTGGATGTCACTTGGGTCAAAAATCCATCAACGTAAAGGTCAGTAAGTCGACTGTTGTTGATGTGTTTATGAAATGGAAATGCTAATGAACACCTGCAGCTAAACCAAGATCACAACGACCTTACGTAATTGCATTCAGAGACCATCAAGCACTGCGAACGGTGGTTGCACAAAATCGTAGGAAATAGGCGGAATGAGTCAGTCATGAGCAACAAAGTGTTACCAGCAGTCTAGCTAACACAGCGACCAAGCGTACGAAGTTGACAATAGTGGGGTACAATGGTCGACCATCCCCATAAGCCACACATTTCGGTAATGCGTACTAAGCGGCAGTTGAGGTGAAGTGAAGAGTGACGCCAAATCACAGTGGATGACTGGAAACGAGTGATTTGGAGTGACGAATCAAAAATGGTTCAAATGGCTCTGAGCACTATGGGACTCAACTGCTGAGGTCATTAGTCCCCTAGAACTTATAACTACTTAAACCTAACTAACCTAAGGACATCACAAACATCCATGCCCGAGGCAGGATTCGAACCTGCGACCGTAGCGGTCTTGCGGCTCCAGACTGCAACGCCTTTAACCGCACGGCCACTTCGGCCGGCGGCGACGAATCACTCTTTACCCTGCGGTAATCTCATGAAAGGATCTAGGTTTATTGACTGCCTGGGGACCGTCACTTGCCACCATGTGTAGTGTCAGCAGTGAAGCACGGAGGAAAACTAGGAATTTTGTGGTTAAGTTCCTGTGGGACCAAACTGCTGAGGTCATCGGTCCCTAGGCTTATACATTTCTTAATCTAACTTAAACTAATTTGCGCAAAGGAAAACACACACCCATGCCCGAGAGAGGACTCGCACATCCGATGGGGGGAGCCGCGCGATCCGTGGCAACGCACCTGAGACAACGAGGCTACCCCGCGCGGCAAAGCACAGAGGAAATAGTGTTATTATATAGGGGTGCTTTTCGTCGTGTAAGTGACTTGACCTAGCGAAGTCACAGGATCCACACCCACAGACGACAAACCGAAAGTCGCGCAGACACACATGAGCACCAAGAGAGATCACTGGCCCCACAGACCTGCTTGCTTCCACAGGTCACGTGACAGCAAATAGAGCCAGTGGTTTCCACCGGGTATTTAGGTTGGCACAAAGCCACTCAGGCTAGTCTTAGCCTCTGAGTGATGTGGGTCAGGCGCCGACCACAGCAGCGGTGCATAAATCAGAACCCTCGCTAACGAAATCATCGGAACCATTGGCACTGAGCCGGCACCAGTCACCGCCAAAAGTGAATCTGCCAGTGACTACCTCAGGCATAGCCGGGAAGTGGTTTCCACACAGTACACTGAAGAGCACTTTTTCATTGGCTGTTGCCATTATCTTTCATTGTAGGTGTTCCACTTCATAGCGAACTGACCTTTTGATTTTGTCTTTATTAAGCCCATCTGGCCATTTACGAACTTGTGTAAAATAAGTGATTACCATACGTTCCTACAAACAGTTCCTGTAAATAACTCGCTCCAAGACGGAGCTCTTGTTTATGTACTTATTAATAAACTTGTCCTGCAGTCTTTTCCTGGGCAGTGTTCTCTTTGAACTGCGAGCAGCATTGGATACAACAGGTGAGGTATTTTTCTCTGAAGCTAGTTTTTCATGCACGTACTACGTTATGATGACGACGAACGAGTCGTCGCCAACGTTGACTGCTGGCCAGTGCTAAATATAAACATATAAATCACTGCAGGTTTGTCAGTAACGTCGCTAAGGTGCTGGCTGCATGGTCTGAATCTGCAACGACTAAAATAATTAGAAGTCGCTGGTAAAAAATAATATACAGGGTGTACATTTTACGTCGACAAACCAGAAGAACTCGAAAAATAAGCTTCACACGAAAAAATGTGTAGAATCCAAAGTTGACCATTTTCGAGGGGGATATCTGCTGGTGCTAAAATTAACCCGCTGACCGAGCCCCTTGGGGGTGGGGCGGGATGCAGCCTTAAAATTTCAAATAGGAACCCTCAGTTTTTATTGCACAGTCGGATTCTACATAAAAGACTACGTTCATTTTGTTTTAAACATTTGTTTTGATTCTTGGTAGTCGGCGCTGTAATTCAAGAAAATCCATGTTCCAATTCTTGCTTGGAAAATGGTTACGGATATATAAAAAATACTTATTTACTTCGTAAAATTTGATTATCTAAAACTAAAACACTCCCTCTCTCAAAAAGTGGTTCAAACGGCTCTCAGCACTATGGGACTTAACATCTGAGGTCATCAGTCCCATGGAACTTAGAACTACTTAAGCCTAACTAACCTAAGGACATCACACACGTCCATGCCCGTGGCTGGATTCGAACCTGCGACTGTAACGGTCGCGCGGTTCCAGACTGAAGCGCGTAGAACCGCTCGGCCACACCGGCCGGCTCTCCCTCTTTCCCCATAGGGTGGAGTTTGAGAGTGAGGAATTAGAGTTTAGAAATGTTGACCCATATATTTGGGCAGAGGTGGCGGACTAATTTTAGCACCAGCAGATGTCCCCCTTGAAAATAATCAACTTTGGATTCTACACATTTTTTCGTGTGAAGTTTATTATGTGGAAATCAGGAGAATGCGTAATTGAGGATCTAGATGTAGCTAGACGACCTGGAATTCACTAGGTAGCTTATGTTTAAAAAAGAAATGAAAATAATGTCTACTATTTTGACTCATTCTGCGACCTGCAACCTCCAGAAGAATTAGTGATACAGTATATATGTAGTCCATTGATAGTGACCGGGCCAAATATCTCACGAAATAAGCATCAAACGAAAAAACGACAAAGAACGAAACTCGTCTAGCTTGAAGGGGGAAACTAGATGGCGCTATGGTTGGCCCGCTAGATGGTGCTGCCATAGGTCAAACGGATATCAACTGCGTTTTTTAAAATAGGAACCCCCAATTTTTATTACATATTCGTGTAGTACGTAAAGAAATATGAATGTTCTAGTTGGACCACTTTTATGGCTTTGTGATAGATGGCGCTGTAATAGTCACAAACGTATAAGTACGTGGTAATACGTAACATACCGTCAGTGCGGACGGTATTTGCTTCGTGATACATTACCCGTGTTAAAATGGACCATTTACCAATTGCGGAAAAGGTCGATATCGTGTTGATGTACTGCTATTCTGATCAAAATGCCCAACGGGCGTGTGCTATGTATGCTGCTCGGTAACCTGGACGACATCATCCAAGTGTCCGGACCGTTCGCCGGATAGTTACGTTATTTAAGGAAACAGAAAGCGTTCAGCCACATGTGAAACTTCAACCACGACCTGCAACAAATGAGGATGCCCAAGTAGGTATTTTAGTTGCTGTCGCGGCTAATCCGCACGTCAATAGAAGGCAAATTGCGCGAGAATCGGGAATCTCAAAAACGTCGGTGTTGAGAGTGCTACACCAACATCGATTGCACCCGTACCATATTTCTGTGCACCCGGTATTGCATGGCGACGACTTTGAACGTCGTGTACAGCTCTGCCACCGGGCACAAGGGAGATTACGGGATGGTGACAGATTTTTTGCACGCGTTCTATTTAGCGACGAAGCGTCATTCACCAACAGCGGTAAAGTAAACCGGCATAATATGCACTACTGGGCTGTGACAAGTGGAACGTCAGCGACCTTGGCGGGTTAATGTATGGTGCGGCATTATGGGGGGAAGGATAATTGGCCCCCATTTTATCGATGGCAATCTAAATGGTGCAATGAATGCTGATTTCTTACGTAATGTTCTACCGATGTTATTACAAGAAGTTTCACTGCATGACAGAATGGCGATGTACTTCCAACGTGATGGGTGTCCGGCACATAGCTCGCGTGTGGTTGAAGCGGTACTGAGTAGGTGGATTGGTCATCGAAGCACCGTACCACGGCTCGCACGTTCACCGTATCTGACGTGCCCGGATTTCTTTCTGTGGGGAAAGTTGAAGGATATTTGCTATCGTGATCTACCGACAACGCCTGACAACATGCGTCAGCGCATTGTCAATGCATGTGCGAACATTACGGAAGGCGAACTACTCGCTGTTGAGAGGAATGTTGTTACACGTATTGCCAAATGCACTGAGGTTGACGGACATCATTTCGAGCATTTATTGCATTAATGTGGTATTTACAGGTAATCACGCTGTAATAGCACGCGTTCTCAGAAATGATAAGTTCACAAAGGTACATGTATCACATTGGAACAACCGAAATAAAATGTTGAAACGTACCTACGTTCTGTATTTTAATTTAAGAAACCTACATGTTGCCAACTGTTCGTCTAAAATTTTGAGCCATATATTTTGACTATTACAGTGCCATCTATCACAAAGCGAAAAAGTGGTCCAACTAAAACATTCATATTTCTTTACGTACTACACGAATATGTAATAAAAAATGGGGGTTCGTATTTTAAAAAAACGCAGTTGATTCCGTTTGACCTATGGCAGCGCCATCTAGCGGGCCAACCATTGCGCCATCTGGTTTCCCCCTTCAAGGTAGACAAGTTTCGTTCTTTGTAGTTTTTTCGTTTGAAGCTTATTGCGTGAGATTTTTGGCCCGGTCACGATCAATGGACCACTCTGTATGTATATATAGGATGTATATGGCGTAAACGCATACAGTTGAAAGAACATGATACTAGAAGTAAACCATTCTCAATGAACATAGGGTTGAAAATGCATACCTTAAAAGCTACGAGCAATTTTTCATTTTCGATAGTGTGAAGCAAAATCTCTTCTACTGCAATCTCTTTGCTTTCCACATTTTGGGAAGTAGTAGTATGGACCAAAACAAGAAAAAAAATGTCTAGTAAACATGTGCTCTAAAATGCGTATCTTCGCTACTTGTAAACACAACTCTTCTAATGAACACTTACACACCTCAGAATATCGGAATGTTGAAATTCTTCTTAAGAAACTTAAGCAGATCTGTATTTGTAAGCGCACTGTCTGGTAGGACTACTAGGGGGCTTTTTTTTTGTTGATGAAGAGACCTAGTCCTTTCTTGTATGGTTTCAGGTACACCCCTTCTCCGATGTCTGCTGCCTCCGTAATGAGGTTATGTCTTCGTGCCTCCTGCAGTTGCTCCTGAGACTTTCGTGCATTCTTGACTGTCCTGGCAATAGCCGTAGCGTCCCCAGCCAGTAAATCCACTGCCGAGAGACTGGCTAGGGCAAGAATAAGCAAGGGAATAATCCCACCCGACGTCTTCGATAGTGGTAGAACCCTGGGTGGTTTAATCGACCTTCTTTTTCACGCTCCTTTCTGTTTCAGGGGACATTTAGTTGCATACATTGCTCTCAGGATGCAGTTTTTCATGCATCCTTTGGTTGTCATCTTCTTCCTTAGCACCCTACGTGCAGCGCTGATAATTTGGCTGAACTTCTTCACACCCAAGCCCTCCTTAACTTTACCACACGTAGTGTTTTCACCAGCAAATGCAGCACTGCGTTGACCTATACCAATATCCCTTCTCGCACATTATTCCTTAGCTTTATCAGCGATTGGCGGTGTGACGATCTTTATTTTCTGTGTATGCAATGTCGAGCATACACTTCGTCGAGCAGATTTATACCCTTATCACTACGTGCCAACCGCTTTTGAAGTTTTGTCCCAGGTCAACAGTAGTTATATCCAGCAATGTGTAATTTGACTCGTAGTTTGTCGTGAATACCACCTCCTCCTCTAATGCGTCTCCTATCACACATGTTATATGGTTCCTGATACGCGCATCCTGTTATATAACAAATCGTTAGAATCGATCCAACTGTCTTGTGATATGGGGAAACCAAGCAATTTAAATAAAGCTCTATTCCCTCGATGCCATATGACCTTCTCTACGAGATACACATCTGGTTCTGAGCTCTTCTTTAACTCTTCTGTGTAAAAGCATCGTGCAATTTCAGTACCATTGCTGACCTTTAAGACGTAGGTTCTAGGATTCGTTCTCTGCACTTTGAAAACTGAATATCTCTGTTAACCAGCATGGCATGCATAACTTCTCAAATTCTGTTCTGTGTTTTGAAATATGTACTAAATCACTTACATTAAATTGCTATTTGGGTGGATCTAGCATTTCAGTACGATTGTGTACTGTATCTAGAAGTCTATTGACATCAACATCGATTGGTCTCATTTTTATTTTGCGATGTTTATTTCGATTATACTGTGCAATTATTTGCAGGAGGATATCGGCCCACTTGTGTAAATCACATCCACATTTGTGTTTTCACTGTTCTGTTCAGATGTTCCATGATACTCGCCTTCAAGTGGGTGATTGTCGAGTAGTGGTGCATTCCATACCTACATCTACATTTATACTCCGCAAGCCACCCAACGGTGTGTGGCGGAGGGTACTTTACGTGCCACTGTCATTACCTCCCTTTCCTGTTCCAGTCGCGTATGGTTCGCGGGAAGAACGACTGCCGGAAAGCCTCCGCGCGCGCTCGAATCTCTCTAATTTTACATTCATGATCTCCTCGGGAGGTATAAGTAGGGGGAAGCAATATATTCGATACCTCATCCAGAAACGCACCCTCTCGAAACCTGGCGAGCAAGCTACACCGCGATGCAGAGCGCCTTTCTTGCAGAGTCTGCCACTTGAGTTTGCTAAACATCTCCGTAACGCTATGACGCTTACCAAATTACCCTGTGACGAAACGAGCCGCTCTTCTTTGGATCTCTATCTCCTCCGTCAACCCGACCTGGTACGGGTCCCACACTGATGAGCAATAC
This sequence comes from Schistocerca americana, assembly GCF_021461395.2. Classification (NCBI taxonomy): domain Eukaryota; kingdom Metazoa; phylum Arthropoda; class Insecta; order Orthoptera; family Acrididae; genus Schistocerca; species Schistocerca americana. Next base: position 426,258,025 of record NC_060122.1, read on the forward strand.
CCAAGTATAGGTCGAACAAGTGTTTTGTAAGCCACCTCCTTTGTTGATGGACTACATTTTCTAAGGACTCTCCCAATGAATCTCAACCTGGTACCCGCCTTACCAACAATTAATTTTACTGATCATTCCATTTCAAATCGTTCCGCACGCATACTCCTATATATTTTACAGAAGTAAATGCTACCAGTGTTTGTTCCGCTATCATATAATCATACAATAAAGGATCCTTCTTTCTATGTATTCGCAATACATTACATTTGTCTATGTTAAGGGTCAGTTGCCACTCCCTGCACCAAGTGCCTATCCGCTGCAGATCTTCCTGCATTTGACCGCAATTTTATAATGCTGCAACTTCTCTGTATACTACAGCATCATCCGCGAAAAGCCGCGTGGAACTTCCGACACTATCTACTAGGTCATTTATATATATTGTGAAAAGTAATGGTCCCAGAACACTCCCCCGTGGCACGCCAGAGGTTACTTTAACGTCTGTAGACGTCTCTCCATTGATAACAACATGCTGTGTTCTGTTTGCTAAAAACTCTTCAATCCAGCCACACAGCTGGTCTGATATTCCGTAGGCTCTTACTTAGTTTATCAGGCGACAGTGCGGAATTGTATCGAACGCCTTCCGGAAGTCAAGGAGAGTGGCATCTACCTGGGAGCCTGTATCTAATATTTTCTGGGTCTCAAGAACAAATAAAGCGAGTTGGGTCTAACACGATCGCTGTTTCCGGAATCCATGTTGATTCCTACAGAGTAGACTCTGTGTTTCCAGAAACGACATGATACGCGAGCAAAAAACATGTTCTAAAATTCTACAACAGATCGACGTCAGAGATATAGGTCTATAGTTTTGCGCATCTGCTCGACGACCCTTCTTGAAGACTGGGACTACCTGTGCTCTTTTCCAATCATTTGGAACCTTCCGTTCCTCTAGAGACTTGCGGCACACGGCTGTTAGAAGGGGGGCAAGCTCTTTCGCGTACTCTGTGCAGAATCGAATGGGTATCGCGTCAGGTCCAGTGGACTTTCCTCTGTTGAGTGATTCCAGTTGCTTTTCTATTCCTTGGATACTTATTTCGATGTCAGCCATTTTTCGTTTGTGCGAGGATATAGAGAAGGAACTGCAGTGCGGTCTTCCTCTGTGAAACAGCTTTGGAAAAATGTGTTTAGTATTTCAGCTTTATGCGTGTCATCCTCTGTTTCAATGCCATCATCATCCCTGAGTGTCTGGATATGCTGTTTAGAGCCACTTACTGATTTAACGTAAGACCAGAACTTCCTAGGATTTTCTTTCAAGTCGGAACATAGAATTTTACTTTCGAATTCACTGAACGCTTCACGCATAGCCCTCCTTACGCTAACTTTGACATCGTTTAGCTTCTGTTTGTCTGAGAGGTTTTGTCTGCGTTTAAACTTGTAGTGAAGCTCTCTTTGCTTTCGCAGTAGTTTCCTAACTTTGTTGTTGAACCACGGTGGGTTTTTCCCGTCACTCACAGTTTTACTCGGCACGTATCTGTCTAAAACACATTTTACGATTGCCTTGAACTTTTTCCATAAACACTCAACATTGTCAGTGTCGGAACATAAATTTTCGTTTTGATCTGTTAGGTAGTCTGAAATCTGCCTTCTATTACTCTCGCTAAACAGATAAATCTTCCTCCCATTTTTTTTATTCCTATTTACTTCCATATTCAGGGATGCTGCAACGGCCGTATGATCACTGATTACCTGCTCTGCGCTTACAGAGTCGAAAAGTTCGGGTCTGTTTGTTATCAGTAGGTCCAAGGTGTTATCTCCCCGAGTTGGTTCTCTGTTTAATTGCTCGAGGTAATTTTCGGCTAGTGCACTCAGTATAATGTCACTCGATGCTCTGTCCCTACCACCCGTCCTAAAAATCTGAGTGTCCCAGTCTATATCTCGTAAATTGAAATCTCCACCTAAGACTATAACATGCTGAGAAAATTTATGTGAAATGTATTCCAGATTTTCTCTCAGCTGTTCTGCCACTAATGCTGCTGAGTCGGGAGGTCGGTAACAGGAGCCAATTATTAACCTAGATCGGTTGTTGAGTGTAACCTCCACCCATAATAATTCACAGGAACTATCCACTTCTATTTCACTACAGGATAAATTACTGCTAACAGCGACAAACACGCCACCACCGGTTGCATGCAATCTATCCTTTCTAAACACCGTCTGTGCCTTTGTAAAAATTTTGGCAGAATTTATCTCTGGCTTAAGTCAGCTTTACGTACCTGTAACGACTTCAGCTTCGGTACTTTTTATCAGCGCTTGAAGTCCCGGTACTTTACCGATGCAGCTTCGACAGTTTACAATTACAATACCGATTGCTGCTTGGTCCCCGCATGTCCTGACTTTGCCCCGCACCCTTTGAGGCTGTTGCCCTTTCTGTACTTGCCCGAGGCCATCTAACCAAAAAAACCGCCCATTCCACGCCACATAACCCCTGCTAACCGTGTAGCCGCCTGCTGCGTGTAGTGGACTCCTGATCTATCCAGCGGAACCCGAAACCCCACCACCTTATGGCGCTAGTCGAGGAATCTGCAGCCCACACGGTCGCAGAACCGTCTCAGCCTCCGATTCAGACCCTCCACTCGGCTCTGTACCAAAGGTCTGCACTCAGTCCTGTCGACGATGCTGCAGATGGTGAGCTCTGCTTTCATCCCGCTAGCGAGACTGGCAGTCTTCACCAAATCAGATAGCCGCCGGAAGCCAGAGAGGATTTCCTCCGATCCATAGCAACACACATCGTTGGTGCCGACATGAGCGACCACCTGCAGATGGGTGCACCCTGTAGCATGGCATCTGGAAGGACCCTTTCCACATCAGGAATGACTCCCCCCGGTATGCACACGGAGTGCACATTGGTTTTCTTCCCCTCTCTTGCTGCCATATCCCTAAGGGGCCCCATTACGTGGCTGACGTTGGAGCTCCCAACTACCAGTAAGCCCACCCTCTGCGACCGGCCGGATCTTGCAGACTGAGGGGCAACCTCTGGAAAAGGACAAGCCGCCATGTCCGGCCGAAGATCAGTATCAGCCGGAGACAGAGCCTGAAACCGGCTCGTCAGACAAACTGGAGAGGCCTTCCGTTCAGCCCTCCGGAATGTCTTTCGCCCCCTGCCACACCTCGAGACGACCTCCCACTCTACCACGGGTGAGGGGTCAGCCTCAATGTGAACAGTATCTTGGGCAGCCACAGCCGTAGTCCGATCGGGGGATGCGTGGGACGAGCTGGCCGTCCCCGACAAACCCCCATCCGGACCCCCACAGTGATGCCCACTGGCAACAGCTTCAAGCTGCGTGACCGAAGCCAATACTGCCTGAAGCTGAGAGCGAAGGGATGCCAACTCAGCCCGCATCCGATCACAGCAGTCACAGTCTCTATCCATGCTAAAAACTGTTGTGCAAAGAACGTCTGATCTAATCTACAGAGCACAAACAATTCGACACAAAATTTAAACGGTTATTAAAACACAAGGTTGCCTAGTAAATTCAGTAATGCTGCTACTTGCGCACTGCTGACACACTGCTAGGCAGCAGAAGGAGACTACGCGATTTTACACTATTCAGGTACCGCTCCATCACAGTCCTGAAACATAAATTGTAAAATTCCCCTCTGTGATCTGTTTGAAGGTTATCTGGGCTTCAATTCGTCTCCTTCTACAGCAATTGCTCAAACGCATGGGCGACATCCTTCCCTGCTTTTGCTTTCACTGGTAATGCCCAGGCAGATTTAGAATAAGTATCAATGACCATTAAAATATATTTGAATCCTTTATTCACGCATGAATATTCCCTCATGTCACAAAGATACATCTGCCACAGCTCGTCCATACCTTTCTTCATAACATATCTTTGAGGGTATGTTTTTGGCGCTGGTTTGTCCAGATCCTGAACTCATTCTCCTATTCGATGATACCTCTCCCTCTAAGTTCATAAATTACTGAAACAACATCATTCAAATAACCTGTATTACCAGTGGCAACTGATGTCATGAACAGTCGTAGCTGATCTATTAGCTCATTGGGGTCATTGTAATACATATTCTTGGGGAGTCGGTTGCTCACACTTTTATGCTGAATGTCAATACCATCACTACTATTTTTCCACCATCCAATATAGATTTCGTAATGGATTTGTAACTGACATTGCTCCAGCTTTTTGCATTTTTATGCAAATGACTCAAATGCGATATTTCACGACACATTTCGAGATCTTTAGGCGACTAATTTGCAGTTTTTGTGGGTATTAGGAAAATAAGGTTCAGTAGTCCAACTGTTCTTTGAAATTTCCCATCCCCCCTCTTTATTGTTTTTTCATTTGAAGTAATAGGCTGCGTGCCCAACATGTATGATTTTTCGCCGTTGACACCGAATGTTTTGTCTATCATAGTGTTGCTGTGACAGTTAGTGAAACCGGCAATAGTGTCGTCATCATTGTGGAATTTCGCTGAGAGTTCGTCGAGAGATCCAGTAACTCGTATAAAGGTTTCACAATGTGTCTGCTCCAGCTTCAAATTCCCTAACCTCGCCAACCACAGTTTCTCTCGAAGGGCCTTCGGTGCCTCAACGACTGCATGCTTCCTTGATATCTCGTTCGATACTAATCGCACTTCTGTGGAGCGTGACGTTTTATATGTTCGCTTTTCTTCTTCTTATGCTGTTCCCCCTTCTCAGTAACAGCTACTTTCCCTTCAGTTGAGTCGCCTACTTTCTTTTCAGTTGCATTACCCCGTTCATACAAAGTCCCCTTCTCAATACTGTGGGAGTCGGTTGCTCACGCTCTTATGCTGAATGTCAATACCATCACTACTACTATTTTTCCACCATCCAACGTACCATCCAATGTAGGTTTTATAATGGATTTGTATTTCACATTGCTTCGGCTTTTTGCATTCTTATGCAGATGACTCAAATGCAATATTTCACGACACATTTCCAGATCTTTAGGCGACTAATTTAGAGTTTTTGTGGGTATTAGGAAAATAAGGTTCGGTAGACCAATGAAGTCGTTTATTATCTTTGAAACGTCCCCTTTGAACAATTATAGAAGACTGTGCTTAAACTGACACACAAATTTTTTAGCGCAACGCAATCTGACTTTCAATAATCCCTACAAAAGAGTGGCCCTGACTAACATTAACCTATACCTTTCACAAATCACTTACCTCACAAAAATCTTCGTTACTCGAACTACTGCAATACAGCGAGCGCCACTACTGCCAACTAAATAAAAGATTCAAACTACGGAAGGCACTAACTACTGATAGGCATAGTTAGCAAATGAAAGATTTTAATAGAGAACAAACAATGTATTTACCTCAATAGTGTTGAAAAATCATAATATACATAGCAGTTCGTGACATCCAGTCTTACAAATTTCAAAACTCCGCCATTTCTCTCCCCACATCTACCACTGCTGGCGGCTCACCTCTAACTGCGCAACGCTACGCGCTGTTAACATCCAGCTGCCCAACGCTACAATGGCAGACAACAATGCAAACTAGCCACAGACTGCGCACAGCACAGCCAGTCATTTTTCATACAGAGCGCTACGTGGCGTTACCAATAAGAAAACCTAAACAGACTACTTACATCTTTCTGATTGCATTAACCTGATCATTCAGTGTATTGTTCAGTCTCAGAAAGGTATGACACTACATCTCGAGTTTCTTATGTACACCTCCCACTTTACATGCGAGAGTTTGAATTTTCGAGCCCATGTATCTACGCATACCCATCCTATCAGACTGAGCTCCTGGCATGAATGCATATTTATCCATGGTGATGCATATACTAATGTACTCACCTCTTCCCCTGACTATGTATGCATATATAGGAACTCATGGAAGTTCCATCTATACTAGCCATCAGTCAGTTTTCTTGTTTTATCAATAATGAGGAATTCATACTGTGAGTGATTCCACCAATCTACACAAACCTTCACAAAATTATTGAACGGCATATCGCTTCCTACATGAGCCCGGTAAATGGGTTTAAAATTCAGAATGTGCTATTTGAATGCTACAATTAGGTTTACATTATTCCTCACCAGCTGTTTTGGGATCCCAGAATAGGTCTGACTGAGATAAAATACATCACCAGCCATGTGGAGACCAAAACAGAAATATCGTCGAATTTGATCTTGGTTTTCCACAGCAACATCGTCAAATATGAACACTGCGTTTGACTTCACTTTTCCTGGTGGAGGGATATCAATGCACTCACCAAATGTCATGTATGTAATGCCATCTACACCCTGCAATGTCTCTCATAATAGTTGGTATTTGGGCTGAAACAGAGTTTTTGAAGATACACATGCATGCTCAAAGCGGACTCCATCCAGATGTGTTAGCAGTGACATGAGGTCATTTGTCTTGTTGCTCGTGAACATGACCTAGCGAGCAATGACTGCCAGTTAGACACACACAGTGTACATGTAGTATCAGTGAGCGTTCTATCCATGTGTAGAATCGGGAAAACAAGCGATCTATCGAACTATGACCAAGGGCAGATTGTGATGATTTGATGCCTGGCATGAGCATTTCAGAAACTGCTTGACTTGTCAGGGGTTCAAGGAGTGCTGCGCTGTAGGGAACCGAGGTGAAACCACGTCCAGATATCCTGGGGTTGGGCAGACACCTCTCATTACGGATGTCAGGCTGCGCAGACTAGTAAAATAGGACAGGCAGCGAGCTGTGACCGGACTAACATCAGAGTTTAATGCTGGCTGGAGTATAAGAGTGTCTCAACATGCAATGCACTGAACACTCCTAACTATGGGCCTGCAACTCACCACTGTGTTCGTCGCCGACGACCATGCGTGTGCCAATGTTAACACCTTGAGGTCGGCAACTACGATTGAAATGGACAACTGACCATCGGCACTGGACGTTGGTGCAGTGACAGAGCGTTGCCTAGTCTAACGAATCTCGGTATCTTTTTCATCATGCCAATGGGAGGGCGCGAATCCGTCTTCTTCCAGGGGAACAGCTCCTTGACACCTGTACTGCGGGACAGAGACAAGCCGGCGGCACTTCAATTATCCTCTCAGGAACATTCACTTGAGCATTCACGGGTTCAGTGGAGCTCGTGCAAGGCACCATGATGGTCAAGGAGTATAGTACACTGGTTGCAGACCACACACATACTTTATGACGATCATGTTTCCCATCGGCAATGGCATTTTTCAGCAGAATAATGCACCATGTCAGGAGACCAGAAGTGTGATGGAGTGATTCGACGAACACAGTGGTGAGTTGCAGTCACCAGATATGAACCTAATCAAACACATATGGGATGTGACTGAGCGTGGCGTCGGAGCTCATCACCCCTTTCCCCGGAATTTGCAGAAATTAGGTGACTTTTGTAGGTAGTTGTGGTGCCAACTCCTTCTAGCGACCTGCGAAGGCCTCATTGCATCCATGCAACGACACGTCGCCACTCTTGTCTGTGCCAGAGGTGACATACAGGCTATTAGCTTGGTGGGCATAATGTTCTGGCTGATCAGTGTAGACATTAATTCCCTATTTTTTATTTCAAGAGACATTACTTGTTTTTCATTCATCTGATGTTCAATGTGTACTGAATTAAAGTTATTTTAGATTGGTGCTCTAATGTTATGTTTTAAGTGACTACTTCAGTTACCTTGAGTGATTACTTAATGAATTAATTTACAGAAGTTCTTTCAGTTATAATTGATATGAATCTGTGATGTGCTCGACAAATTTATGAGCTTTGTTTGATAAAAGAACAGTTTATGTCAGTTAATTGCAAATGTTCTTTGATTTAATCATTGAGATGTAGCATCCACTTGCACTCTTAGTGCATGCGCTGTTCTTGAATCAAAATTATGAATACACGTATGCTACCAGGCCTGGTGACAACGGTTACCATGAACTATACTTATGCATTTTGGTCACTCTTCTACCTGTCGCGTGCACACACACACACACACACACACACACACACGCACACACACACACACACACACAAATGTATATGGCTCTGAGCACTATGGGACTTAACAGCTGAGGTCATCAGTCCTCTAGAACTTAGAACTACTTAAACCTAACTAACCTAAGGACATCACACACATCCATTTAAGAGGCAGGATTCGAACCTGTGACCGTAGCGGTCGCGCGGTTCCTGACTGAAGCGCCTAGAACCGCTCGGCCACTCCGGCCGGCTAAATATATATATTTGTGTGTGGGCGCGACAGGTAGAAGAGTGACCAAAGTATATTAGTGTAGCTCATGGTAGCCATTGTGGAAAAACGAGGCTGTCAATCTGAGTAAGATGATCCAATCAATTTTTAAGGTTACTAACTTAGTCCATATTTAAATACAGCTTCCAGCTGACAATTTGTAAACGGGTTCACACAGCAAAAAATACTATTTAGTTTAATTTAAATATGAAATAAGTTAATAACCTAAAAATTGAATGAATCATCTTACTCAGATTGACAGCTTCGTTTTTCCATACGTGTGGTTTAAAATTTGGATTTCTGTGAAATCAGCTTATGTAAAACACTTTACTCCTTTTTATTTAGCCAGACATGTTTCGACCCCTATGTGTCTTTTCCGTGGGTCAGATTTATTTCTGTAATATTCAATACAAAGTTTGTGAACGTTTACCTATTGTAGGCCTAAAAGTTATAATGTTCTTCATTCCCTAAATTATGAAGTACCAATGTTCTTATGATTTGTTGATAATATTCATTTTTGCGGTAAGATGGCTGAAGTTATAGATACATACATTTTGTTTGATTTGTTTTGACTGCTCACCTGAAAATTACGTTCGTAGTGAAAATGCAGTTTTAAAAATCTTTTTTTCGTGCCCTTTTTTGTCATTTACACACCACATCATCTGCTAATTAGTTATGAAGAAAATTTGTCCATTTTTGAGGCGCTTTTCCATGGGTAGTGATTATGTACGTTAAGATTATGGATGTTACTGATATTTTATGGCCTGTAGTGTATCTCTGGGGGAGATGTCTTTCTACAGCTATTGTGTACACTGCTTTCACACCGTTTCTTATATAATTTCACTTCCACTTTTCCTTCACTTGTACATTCACAGAAAGACATTTGAGGTTCTGTCTCCATAGTCATTGAGAAGTCTTATGTTATTATCGTTGTCTCTTGTTCATTGTTTTCCTGTTGTCCAATGTGGCACTAACTTTGGATGATTTGTGACGAGTGCTGTGGTGTGTGTGCTGAGAGAGAACTTATGTGACTTTATGTGGTGTGTGTGTGTGTAAAAGAGAGAGAGAGAGAGAGAGAGAGAGAATTGGAAAGTGGTGTCGGGTTGAGAAAAGAGATTTTTTTTTTTTCATATTTGAGAGTATTTAGTTTATTGGGTGTTTGAGACAGTGTTTTGTTGGATGGTGTAGTATTTTCATTCTAGTCTTTCTTTCCTTGTATCACTGCTTTTTTATATGGCAGTTTTCCTCTGTTGTGAGTTTTTGATGTAGATTATTGCTTTCTTAGCGGATGTTAAGATCAGTCTCAATGTTGTTTAGGTGGTGGTTTTCTTGCATGAGATGATCTGCAGAAATGGAGTGTATACTGTCACTTTTTAAGGCTCTGAGGTGTTAAGAATATCTCGTTCTGAAATTTCTTCATGTTTGTCGTATGCAGAAAGATTGGCATGACCTACAGATTGGTCGATAGATTCCAGCTTTGGAGACTTTTTCTTTGGAGATTTTCTTAGTGTTTAGACTTTTCTGTACTGTGCTGTTTGTGGACATTGATATTTGTAGTCCCCTTTTCTTCATCATGTTCCCTTCCCGGTGTACATTTTTGTTGCTGTGCATGAGTATGAGTATGTGCCTTGCTGGGTTCTTTGTAAGGCGTTCCTTGTTCCATGTGTTTGTCAGGTGTTTGTGTTCCTTGTTTCTCTGTTGTTGCTGGTGATTTGTTCATGGTTTGATCTTTTTTAACTTTTTAAATCTTGTTATTCAATTTTTTATCATTTTTATGTTGTACCCCTTTCTTTCTGGCTATCTGGTATGCTGTGTTTACTTCCTGTGTGTATTGCTGGATTTGTCCAGTGGAGTTCTGTTGAACATGTGTAGAATGTGTCTGAAACTTCTGTTCCTGTGGATGATTGTAACAGTAGTGAATGATTGTAACTGTGTCTGTAGGATTGTTGAATATTCCAAAATTATGTTTATTATTGCTTCTGTGTATAGAGATTACTAAGAAATTAAGTTTCATGTCTGCTTCTGTCTTAATGATGAATTTTATTTTTGGGTTAAATTATGTTCATGCCACTGTGTGATTGTTTTTTCTCTGGTATCTGTTTCGTCGATTAGGCAAATATTTTCCACATAACAGTAACAGTATATAACCTTACATTGTTTTGGATGTATAGGTTCATTGAGTATTCGGTTTCCAGAGTGATTCAGAAATATATTTGCAAATAGATCACTGATGGGTGAACCCATAGGTAGGCCATCTTTTTGAAGATAGAAGTTCTTGTTTAAAATGAAGTGGGTCTATTGTGTAATAGTCTTTAGGATGGCTTCAATTTCATATATGTGTGCATTTGTTATGTCCCCTTGTTTCCGCAGCTGTTCTTTAATAATGGTGATTTATTTTCCTACTGGCACATCTGTGTACATTGACATGATATCAAATGATATCAGGTTTTCTGTTGACAGTATTATCATTTCTGTTAGTTTGTTGGTGTTCAGTAGGCTTCTGTTGTTGATGAAAGTGTGCAACTTCTGTAGTACTGTACATGTGTGTGTCGTTACATAATTTTGGATGGATCGTTAGTTCTCAAAACAAGTTAAGGATCGGTCAAGATGCCCTTGTACGAGGTGCATTCGAGTTCTAAGGCCTCCGATTTTTTTTCTCCGGACTGGAAAGAGATAGAAATATGCGCATTGTTTTAAAATGAGGCCGCGTTCATTGTCAATACGTCCCAGAGATGGCAGCACCATACGGCAGATGGAATTTTACCGCCAGCGGCGAGAATGAGAACTGTTTTAAATACTTTAAATGGCGACGTTTTCCTTACTTGAACAGCGTGCAATCATTCGTTTTCTGAATTTGTGTGGTGTGAAACCAATTGAAATTCATCGACAGTTGAAGGAGACATGTGGTGATGGAGTTATGGATGTGTCGAAAGTGCGTTCGTGTGTGCAACAGTTTACTGAAGGAAGACCATCGTGTGACAACAAACCGAAACAACCTCGGGCTCACACAAGCCGGTCTGACGACATGATCGAGAAAGTGGAGAGAATTGTTTTGTGAGATCGCCGAATGACTGTTGAACAGATCGCCTCCAGAGTTGGCATTTCTGTGGGTTCTGTGCACACAATCCTGCATGACGACCTGAAAATGCGAAAAGTGTCATCCAGGTGGGTGCCACGAATGCTGACGGACGACCACATGGCTGCCCGTGTGGCATGTTGCCAAGCAATGTTGACGCCCAACGACAGCATGAATGGGACTTTCTTTTCGCCGGTTGTGAGAATGGATGAGACGTGGATGCCATTTTTCAATCCAGAAACAAAGCGCCAGTCAGCTCAATGGAAGCACACAGATTCACCGCCACCAAAAAAATTTCGGGTAACCGCCAGTGCTGAAAAAATGATGGTGACCATGTTCTGGGACAGCGAGGGCGTAATCCTTACCCATTGCGTTCCAAAGGGCACTACGGTAACAGGTGCATCCTACGAAAATGTTTTGAAGAACAAATTCCTTCCTGCACTGCAACAAAAACGTCCGGGAAGGGCTGCGCGTGTGCTGTTTCACCAAGACAACGCACCCGCACATCGAGCTAACGTTATGCAACAGTTTCTTCGTGATAACAACTTTGAAGTGATTCCTCATGCTCCCTACTCACCTGACCTGGCTCCTAGTGACTTTTGGCTTTTTCCAACAATGAAAGACACTCTCCGTGGCCGCACATTCACCAGCCGTGCTGCTATTGCCTCAGCGATTTTCCAGTGGTCAAAACAGACTCCTAAAGAAGCCTTCGTCGCTACCATGGAATCATGGCGTCAGCGTTGTGAAAAATGTGTACGTCTGCAGGGCGATTACGTCGAGAAGTAACGCCAGTTTCATCGATTTCGGGTGAGTAGTTAATTAGAAAAGAAATCGGAGGCCTTAGAACTTGAATGCACCTCGTACATCCTGGGAAGAATTTTTTGTTTCAGTAGACTAAAATAAAGATCCTCAGAATGACAAAGTTCAGTCCTCTCGCCAAGACAATTTTATACAGACACAGGGCTGTAAAATGAAGAATCGTCCGTGTTTTGCGATATGTTCACATTGTCGATTTCGATATCTCCTGTTCGCAGGGGTATGGTAACATAAGTGAGTTGATCAATACTCTTAACTGCCTTTCGCATGCAGTTGAACAATTTGGCTGATTATCTTTGTTTTAAAACCTCATGGTCGCCAAGTGTTTACTGTCAGAATCAAAAACACTTAACATCACAGTAGACAGTCACTAGATTAGTTGGGTGCCACATGGAGTTGGTGTGAAGGAAGCTGGGAGTTAAGCGTTTAGTCTCTGAGGGTAGCATTGGAGCGCAAGCTCAGGTTAAGTCAAGTTTGGGAACAGAAAACGACGGTGTGCATTTCTAAGGAAATACCCCAGAATTTACCTTACATGATGTGTGGGAACGACAGAAAACCTAAATCTGCATATCTAGGCAGGTATTTGAGCCACCTCTTGTTCCATTTCATGTAGTTTCAAGACGTATGTATAGATATTTAACTGACGTGACTGTGACAAGCAGCACAATACTAACGCTGTGTCCGAGCATTACAGGTTTGCTTTTCCCTTCTCATATGTATTAGCTTACGTTTCATCCACATTTAGAGCAAGTTGCCATTCATCATACCAACTACACGATCCAGCCATTAATGAGACAATCGCCTACGTTCGAGGTGAAGGTACAGTAGTCAGTCACAGGAGACATGTGTCAGCATTAGCAGTGGAATGCATATAAAGCTTGTCGGGGGGACACAGAAAACAATGCAGTCGCTGTCGTAATTTGGAAACAGAGTGATTTATCTGACGTTCAAGAAAGGCATATTCATCGGCTTTCAGGCCAAGGCGGAAGCATTTCCTAAACAACTAAGTCTGTAAACTGTTCGCGTGCCGGTGTGGTCTAACGCATACCGTGCATGGCAAAATGGCGCTAGCCAAAACCGGCGCCGAGGCAACTGTGGGGCACCATGGGCCATGGATGACAGGGATGAACGACAGTTGCGGAAATGTGTACGGGGGAGCAGACATGCAACTGTTCAGCAACTGTCCGCCCCGATGAACCGAGAGGCTACCAACAGTGTCTCCTCAACGCTGCTGCAAATAAGCCTCGACAGCAGGTGCTTGTACATGCACTTATGCTGACCGCTCCACAGGACACATGTTGAAACACGTCGGGAGGGTCCAGGCCGGAGAAGGGAATGTTACTGAGCCGTGGCTGGCTCATGCTATGCGCTGTATTAAACCAAGCCCCTACGACACCCTAGCGGAGAAACGAGGTAACTGTCCCCCAATTGAAGCAACTTATCGCTGCCATTTTCAGGGATGAATCCTAGTACTGGGGTTGTGACTTGAAGTATATGAGACGCAACAAGAGAAAATTAAAGCACAAATTAAACACATATTTGTCTAAAAAAAATACTGAGTATTCGAGTCTATTTTAAAAGTATATTTAAATCAATGAAGTTTTCTAATTTCCGAAATAGGTCTGCATAGAGACGCGGAATTTAAGAATATAAGGCTCTTTCCTGACAAGTTGGGGCGAGTTTACATCGAGCTATTTGCATCAGATAATTACATGAAACTTTTAAAGTAGCAGACAGTACGATTTTTATTAAATTCACATAATTTTCCTCTCAGGTCCTGTTTGCTTTTTGCCGACTACTGTGTACATTTTGCACGCTTACTTTTGTTTAGCCCAGTATTGTCTACACTGGAATTTTTGTATGATTAATTTAATAACCCATATCACTTTAAATACCCTAGGAATTTCATTCGCACATTAGTTTTTAACACTGATAGCACCTCTGAAAGTGGTTGAGTTTGCAACATTTGATGAAATATTTGGCCATTTACGAAGTATAATCAGCACCTGACAACACATGTTAAGTATCTAAACGCAATTATTCGACCTACCTCTGATTCATACTTAATATATATTTGATTAAAAATCTAAATACCTATCATGTGCCTAGTTCTTCATTCAGTTCAACTTAGTACATTAACCCTGTTAGTATATTTAGTAATTTATATGCAAATACAATATAAGTACTTGACATGCAACAAAGCACCTTTGTCTGTAATCTAACACTACAACTTTTTCCCTATGTAGCTTGCAATTTTTGTAGCAGAAAGTTTATTAGATACAGTATAAGGTGTAAATATAGACATCAGGTTAGGCACAGAACAATCTGCTGTCACCTACATTTAGCATTTGCATTAATTGGCTTTGTAAACACTATACCTTTTTAAAATGATTGGAAATCCAAATACTGTCGGTATAGCATCGTCCTTCAGTTGACGTCTATTTGCATAATTTTCCATGTAACAATTCTCTTCAAAGTGAAGAGAGCACAGTAAATGATTTGCTGTCGGTTGGAAGTTCTCTCTCCGAGTAGCAACAATCCATTTCCGATTTAGAAAATCATTTGTAAGGGGAAACCTAAACAAAAACAAACGCTCATGATGTATTATTTCTCCATGAAAATACTATATACAAGTAATAAAAAGTAACAAACAACCAGAAATGACTGACTTGTGAAATGTAACATTGCTTCCGTCTTCGTCTTTACTTCCATTCTTACTGTCACAATTAAAAGCAGCACACAAACGAACCATGTTTACGCACTGTTTCCCTGCAAATGGCGGCTTCTATCACGTTCAATGTGGGGACGCGACACTAGCGCCAATGCGCGATCTAGTTTTTATTTACTAAGTCTGTGGAATAAACCATCGTTACGTTTCTGTGTTTAGGCTCCCGCGGTTATCGCGAGTATGCTGTTATCTTCTCCTTCCGCTGGTGGCAGCAGTGGTGTGTATCGATATTCGCACCTTGGACTATCTTTGACCTGGCGCTTATAGTTTCCGTCTAGACGGTGTGCGACCAGTCGGTCAGTTGGCGTGGGGCAGCGAGGAATTCTCCGCGGGACGTAGTTTGGCCAGGGCCGCTCGCGGTCTCTACGCGGTGTCGGAGTGTGTGGTGCTGTTCCCATTGCTACGAGGTCCGTGACTCACCGACCCTGGACACGCAAGTTGAATTTTGATTTAATCTACCAGCAAGTCAAGACTGTTCACAATTCGTCGTTTGGAGTTCGTTGTCGGCTGTTGGGATATTCCCGCAAGCAACAATGTGGTTTTCAAGTTGGAAAATTCTAGCCATCCTCCTGTGGAGTTTCACTGTATTTGGTTATTTGAATTGAAGTGCACCAGCGGAATCTTCTGCGTTGTGGCAGTTATCGTTCCGGTTACACGCCCTGGCCGTTGACGTAAATTTCAGGCAATGTAGTTTCCTCATCGTGTCGTTCCTGTCCAGCACGGTGTGTAGTTTGAACGCACCATGTATGATTGGTTGTGGGTGCCAATATCTCCTACGTTGTTCCGTTGAACTCCCTGTTGTGCCCTGGTCGGGTGAAGTGGAAGTTATCTTGTCGGTGGGTCCGTTGACTGTCCGTTGGGTTGTCGTCGGATCGTGAATGGTTGGCCCGACTGCTTGTCTCAGCTAAGCAAGCGTTAGTGTTTGAATTCCAGGCCCTTCGGTGCACTGCCTTTTTTTTATTTGTTCTTGTTGTTTGTACTTGTATGGCTTCTAGTCAATATTTTCTTGATTAAGGTTGTTTTGCCCTTAAGGCGTAAGATTCTTTAGGCCATCAGCCTAATTGAAAGAACTGTTTCACGTAAGACCTTTGGAATTTTAAAGGTTTTAATGTTGCTGAATTTGAAGTGTTGGGCCTTCAGCCGATTTTGAGTTTGAGTTGTTTTGTTCTTAAGGTCTTCAGCCTAAATTAAAGAATTGTTTCACGTAAGGCCTTTGGTATTTAAAAAAATTAATGTCATGGAGTTTTAAGTGTTAGGCCTTCAGCCGATTTGAATTTAACTTGTTTGCTCTTGAAGTGTCTGATTTTAAACTGTTTTAAGATAAGGCTTTGCCTTTTAAATTTCTCTTTTGGTTGAGTTTTGCCTGATTAAGAACTGCTTTACGTAGGACCTTGGTTTTTTTTTGTTTTTTGTTTTTTTTTAACGTTAACTGTTGGGCTTTCAGCCGATTTTGAACTCAAATTGTTTGCTCGGAAAATCTCAGATTCCTTGGGCTTTCAGTCTAAATATAGAACTGTTGTAAGATAAGGCTTGCCTTTTAAATTTATGATTATGTTTGCGTTTTAAGTTATTGGCCTTCAGCCGTTTTTAAATTAAAGTGGCTTTCAGCCGGTAATTAAGTCCCAAAGATTAAAGCTGTGTCTCTAAAAAAAATTTTTTTTTGGGCTCTTGTAATGCTTGATCAAATAATAAAGTTGTACGTTCGACTGTAACTGACAGCCCCTTAGTTTGGCCCCTCTCCACAATTTAATCCATCTGTCCTGTCGTGCAGGTTTAGCAGGCGTCTGAGGTACGTCGTTGGGAACGTTTTCGTGGCACTCTCTTGATGATGTCGTCATTGTGGAAGTCACAGTGGATCAACACATGCATGCATCTATCCTTCTGGACCGTGTTCATCCGTACATGCATGTTGTTTTTCTTCGGCATGGTGACATCTACCAACCAGCAACGTGTCACACAGCTCGCAATATACGTGCATCATCTGAAGAGCAACAGCATGAGTTTACCGCTCTCCCCTAAGTACCAAACTCCCCGGGTTTAAATCCAATCAATCTGTGGGATCACCTTGATCGGGCTGTTCGCGCCCTGGGTTCTCAATGGAAAATACTGGCGCAGTTGGCCAAAGCACTGGAGTCGCACGGCTCCACATCCTTCCAGACCTTTATTGACTCTCTTTCTGCATGTTTTTGAGCGGTCAGCGCTGTGAAAGAAGGTTATTCAGGCTTTTCGCAGGTGATCAAATTTCTCTGACTGGACAGCGTAGAAGTTATCTCCAAGTCATTTGTATACTTCTACAGCCACTCAACGACAGGAGACCACACGCTACAGTAGCTCAGTGGGGTTGGCTAGTCTCGCCTTGAGGTGAGACCTTTCTGCTTCCCATTGCCAATAAGAAAGGCGCTCATTGGGAAGTGTAATGTAACTGAGCTTGCTTCCACTTAAGTACAGTTCGGTTACTCATCCGTTCCAATTCCACAACGTACCATAGCGACGTATAAAGAGTCACGTTACAGGCTGGTTAACTTAACTAGTGCACAAATGACGGTGCATTTTGATTTGCACAGGTAGACTGTTTCATATGTATAGTAAATCAAATGACACACAGGGAAAATGCTGACAGAAATGGACCACTTACGTATGATTTTGCACAGGGACCAACATTTATGGAGCTATTGCTACTTTTCTGTAGCCCATAGACGACAAGTTAGACAAATATAAAACCCACTAATTCATACAGTAAATGGTCACCTCAAAAAAATTGCATGGAGCAGTCTCATATAACGAACGCACATTGCTCGCAGAATGCTTGAAAAATTCCAGTGATGAACCAAGAGAAAGAGGGGTTGATCGGCAGAGCCCCGTAGTAAACAGCCCTGAACGTATATGATATACTTTTCGTTGTTAGCATCTGTCGTATGTTGTCAACACGAACTAGAAAGTCGTCTGCACGGTTGCCTTTTATGACCACAGTCGGTTTTCGAAGTCATTTTTATTGACAAAAACTTTGATATTAATTGTCGACGTAAGCTGTGCAACCAAAAAGAAATGGAAGTGGTTTTTGTCTGCCTGTTATTTGTACTTACGTTGCATCTGTATAGTGAAAGAAAATTATTTCATAATCGGAAAAGAAGAGAATGGAAGCATCTGAGAGTTGGTGCTAAAGAAGGATGTTGAAAATTAGGTGGACTGATAAGAAATGATGACGTTCTCCACTACATGGACGAAGAGAGGAACACATGGAAGACATTGACAAGAAGATGGGACGTGATGGCATGACATGCGTTAAGATATCGAGGAACAGCTTCCACGGTGCTACAGGGAGCTGTAGAGGGTAAAAGCTGTGGGGGAAGACAGAGGTTGGAATGCGTCGAACAAATAATTGAGTACGTATGTTGCAGGTCCTACTCAGAGATGAAGAGGTTGGCGGGCAGCATCAAATCAGTCTTAAAGAATGTAATTGTTTAATTGTCAATAACCATAGCTATCTTATACATGACACAGCGTACAGACACTTGTGTGCCTCTTTCGGCAGATATTCGGAAAGTTGTAATGCTATTGTAAATCTAGTACTGCCATTAATCTGTATATTTTAAAATTTTTTGTTCCGTAATAATTTTGAAAAAAATTAAGCAAATACTATAACGAGAGTAAGCTTTTGTTAAGTGTAGTTTATATGTTTAAAATAACCTCTTTGACGTAGGTGGAATAAGTGTATTAAAACATATTTTGTTAATAATTATGTAATATTTCAAGTACAACTGTAATTAATTATGTTAGTTTTGTATGTATATGCTGTCATGCAATTGTAGATGGATCATACTTAGGGTTTTTGTAAGCAGAAGTGTAAATTGAAAAGGTGTAGGGATCATAGGTAGAACGGAACTCCGTTCTGTGGTGGAATGGAAAGGATGGTGGGGCGCGCGAGTGAGAATTGCCGCAAGTGGATCTGTCAGTCGGTAGCTGCCCTGCAAATGGTGAACACGCATTACGTTGGTCAAGCACTAGAGGCCCCGATTTTACCTGCAAGACTGGGTTTTGGCCTCGGACGTGTTCTACATGATGGGCGCAGTACGGCAATAAATTAATAGCTCAGAAATTTGCAATTTTATCGTCGCCACCAAGAGGCTGACAGAGCTATGTACATCAAGAGCCGTACCTGCGCAATTTTACTCTGCAGCACCGTCTTACGCCACCTTCGACATCAGTGACAGGCAAAGTACTTTATTTAGTGCAATATAAGTGTTAAATATACCTTTGTGTTTAACCGTAATTTTCCTATTTCATTTACCTCAGTAGGGTCCTTACCTAAACGAATTTATTCCGAGTATCCTGATGTTTATTGAAGCTTGAATAATAGTAAATTACTGGCAATAGTACTGTTTTGGTACTAAATTCTGAAAATCATTATTAAATACTAAAGTTTGCACGTATCAGTTTAAGGGCCACCGCTTTGCGTGACCATGAGGATAAGTTTTCAATAGCATTTCTGAAAGTAAAGTAACATAATTGTTTAACTGCTACAATCTTAACAGTAATTGTTCGTGTTGCTTTTCCGTGTCAAAGAAAGCCAGACAAATATTGGTGTTAGTAAAACGTTAACAAATAACAGTCCTAAGGAAAGGAAATTAGTCGTGTTAAATAATAGTTTTGGTCACATGAAAGTTTAATATTTTTTTGTATCCTTGTTGAAACATATGTCTGTCTTCTTTAAATAATTACTGAAGTATAGTGATAAATTCCATAAGTAACAGAAAGTGGGATTAATAGTACTTACTGCCAAGTGGCCGTAGTAAATGGAAATTAAGTGGTTGTGTTTAAATTACATAGTAAGTGAAAGTAGTTATTTATTCAGTGTCGAAAATTGACTTCATCTTTCTGTGTAGACACTGTGCCCGATTTGGGCTAGCAGCCGTTTTATTAAGCGAAATAGTTTATTGTTAAAGCAGACTTTGCCTGATAAAAGGTTTCCAAAAGTAATTATTCTCACTGTTTTTCCCACAAACTGTATGATTCGGAGAAAAATAGTTCGATACTTTGCGATTAGGTAGAACACGGTTAAAATCTCTCTTCGAGAGTCGATGGTTTGGAGTGTTAGTACTGCGTCATTTTGTGGTGGTGTTCCTGCCGCTACTTACTACACAGTTCTGACATTCCGAATCGCGGATCGTCCGTCTTTACAGTGGTAGAACTTAAACGTTCTGTTACCGTATTGACGAGAACGCGAGAGAACCGTTGCATGGTGGATTCAAATCAGCGACGCTCTATCCAGATTTAGGCAAGTTTACGTTGTTTGAAGTCAGCTATGTATCATTTAAGGTAAATTGGTGGCATGGTTCTCTAAAAAAAAGAAAAGGTCAGGCCGATTTCTATCATTGTCCAATCCGAGATTTTGCTGTGTACTTAAAAACTTGGCGACGAAATACTACATCTCACACTCCTTCCTTCTTGAGGCTTAGCTTCCATGAAGTTATTTGCGAAGCGACAAAGTGTTTTTCATTTACCGGCGGAGTTGTGGCGCAAGGTGGAGTCAAGTTTTCATTATCTGGTGGACAGACCGAGAGCTCTTGCCAAGATGGTGTGTGTGGACGACTGTTGTTAGGGCCCAAAATTTTCTACACCAGTTTTATTTCTGACTTGGTTGTCTCAACCGCATTGGTAATCAGCTGTAGGTGAATTAAACCTTAATAAATGTGTTAAATGTAGATGTGTGTGTTGTGTGTTTCTTATATGTGTTTGTTTAGTGATTTTGTAGTAGTGGATTCAATATGATGCAGTCATATAGGTGCGAGAAGGTTGTTTACGGCAAAGCCAACCCCAGGGCCGCACGAAATAAAAATTGTGCAGCTGTCCACACCAGTATCAGCGGGCTTTCTGCAGATAACAACTTGATTCTTAAAAGGGAAGGAGAACGTTGTTCATTCATTTGGAAAACGGTTATGAATGAAATTAACATACATCTTACTGTCGCCACGGTTTGAACTTGAGAGGTCGTAGTTAAGTTTTGGCTTGAGAGTCAATCGTTCGGAAATAGTAGTGGGCAGTCGGGAGTTGGCTGCAAGAATTGTGGTAGAGTGCCGACGATCTGTTGAATCCGGTATTCCTCATTCGGTACGTCATGTGAGACGTGTGACTTACTGGTTGGTAAAGAACATGTGAACATAGGAAGATATTAAGGGCTTTTCGTAAGAAAGGTTATTAACGTTAATGTGTATCAGATGTTTGAGTGTCGAGATCTAAGTCTATTAAAGCTTAACTTATTTGAGAGTAATGTAATTTGACCTGATTCAGCAATACTAGATGAATTTCACTGCTGTTGGCCTTTTGGCTCGCTGAAAATTTGTTGAATCGAAGCTTTTGGATATTTTGAAATTATTGTGAATTTGGGCGCAACATGTGACACTGTAGTTTTATTGCATGGTTAGAAGATTGGAAGATTATTTTCTGATACCACTACGTACCTGTTGTCAGAAAGTTATATGGTAACAGCCATTGGTGACTGATTTAATTTTGCAACTCAGATTTGAAGGTTTAATTTCGTCCTCTCTGGAACTAAACAAGTTTCTAAGGAACTATATGAATGAGCAAATACAGCTGATCCATCCACTGTGAAGAGAAAGTTACGAGTGGCTTAAAGCAGCGTCTTTGGTTTGCACTACATACTGATCCAACTCTTGATGTGACTTTGTAGCCTAGCCTGTTAAATTTAAGAGTCTAACTGACGGTGGCCCTTAGTGGTTTATTTTTATTTATTTTTCTGATATTAAGCTCACTTGCATGGAGTTTCTAACCCTAGTAACGTATTATCGTATGACTGTATTGAAAAATATAAACAAAATATTGTTGTGCAAAGTGAAAGAAAATTATATTCAGACTTATTAATAAACTGAAATCCATCTACTCTCCTTTGACGCAAAGAAAGAAAAAGTAATTGTTAAAGAAGTAATAATTTATTAAAGAGTAACTGCGAAATAGAGAGGTTTGCCAAAATAGATAGAAGCTTTAAAGTTTGTCGAATAATCAAAGATATTAAAATGTGGTTATTAATTACGAAAGAATTAAATTTGCCAAAACTAGTCTAAAACAGAAATATACCATTCGGAAGGAAAGATCAGGAAAAATTTGGGTTTTATGAAAAGAAAATAAGATTTTGAACAGTTAATATTACGAAACGATCTTTGATGATAGTAAAAAAGAGTTACTCTGGCAAGGGTTATATCTCTGACGTGTAGTTACATCCATCGCTGAACGAAGCGAAAAGATTTGTGCTCTTCAAACGCGAATTATAGCCTTGAATCATCATATAAAAACTGGAATAAAAATATCACGCTTGGTTATTTCGAAGAGCTTTACTTCATTGGTACAAGTTTTTGTATGTGTTTAACCCGTGGATTGATAAGTTATATGAAGTGAACTGACATCAATATAATACTGCGAGATTTAAAAGTACATGGCTGTCCGCCAATTAATATTGTGATGTATTGACATTACGTGTCGTAGTTTATGCAGGTTAACGCAGCTAAATGACGGGTAACAACTATTTAAGGGACAAAATAAACTTATGCTTTATTCGCACAACACATATTAATACATTTGACTACCAAATTATATTACGTTGCCCCATCAACAAACACAGAACATGTATATTCCATATAGTCTAATGCACTCTGCACATCATATCTTGTGCGCCACTATGCACCCTGGAAAATGTTTGTTCACATATTCCCAACACTCCCCCTTGAACAAATATTTTTTAATTGCTCAACACTATACATCCCAGGTCAAACCATAATGTTTTACCAGCTCCTGAAATTTGTCCGTACTGAGAAGCTTGGTTAGGAGATCAGATAACATTTCTTCCGTGCATAGATAACTGAGGATTATATTCCCCTGTTCCACATGATGTCTTATGTTAATATGTTTGGATCTTACACTGGTGACATTATTTTTTGCAAGTTTAATAGCTCCCATATTGTCACAAAAGATCACAGTCGGCTTTAATGTAGGAGGAGATTCTATTTCACTCAGCAGTGTACGGATCCAAGAGCTTCTTGGATAGTGGAGGACAAGACCATATATTCAGCTTCTACAGTACTCAAAGCAACAGATTTTTTTCTCTTACATGACCATGATATCAATCCTCCCATTAGTCTAAAACAACTTCCTGTGATGGAGTGTCTGCTTTCCAACTCATTTGCCCAGTTTGCATCACTGTATCCTTCCAAATTTATATTTCCAATTTTATAATATTTTAACTTATAATCAGCAGTTCCATTTAAATATCTGAATGTTCTCTTGACTGCCATCCAGTGCTTTTCTCTCGGATCACTGCAAAACTTGCTTACTGCATTTGTGGCAAATGCAATGTCTGGTCTGGAAGTCTGTGCTGAGTACGGTAGACTTCCTACAGCTTCCAAATACGGTACACTTTCCTTACATGTCTTGTCATCATCAGTTATTAACAGTTTTGCATTGTTTTCCATAGGAGTAGAAACAGGTTTACAATTTTCCATATTGAACTTTTCTAAGATCTTCCTTGTGTACAGAGATCGATCAATCCATAATTCTTCTCTGTTGGCACTTATTAGAATCTTGATGCCTAAGTATTGATTAATTTCCCCT
The DNA here is from genome assembly GCF_021461395.2 of Schistocerca americana. Taxonomy (NCBI): domain Eukaryota; kingdom Metazoa; phylum Arthropoda; class Insecta; order Orthoptera; family Acrididae; genus Schistocerca; species Schistocerca americana. Next base: position 426,281,498 of record NC_060122.1, read on the forward strand.
AAATCATGCATATTAAATTCTGACCGTAACTGTTCTTTAAAAAAGTCCATCTGGCTTTCACTATTGGTTAAAATAAAAAATCATCTACCCATATGGCCACGATTGCAATTTCTTCATTGCTCCTTTCATGATATATACTGGGATCTGCCTTTGACTGTAACATGCGTAGTTTTATCAAACTTTTATGCAAACATTTATTCCAGCAATGGCCACTTTGCTTTAATCTATATATGCCTTTCTTCAAACGCCAAATTGTCCTTTTCCCTTGATAAGGTCGCTTAACTTCATCAGGTGGAATCACATATATTTCCTCTTCCAGTCTTCCGTTCGGGTAGGCTGTTTTCACATCCATTTGATGAAGTAATAAGTCTTCCTTTACGGCCAGAGCTAAAAGGTATCTTAATGATGAATACTTCGCCACTGGTGAGAAAGTTTCATTGTAATCTATACCTTCTTTCTGGAAATATCCTTTAACTACCAATCGGGCTTTGAATTTTGGTATTGCACTCTCAGGATTTTTAATACTAAACACCCACCTTGTTCTTAGTGGCTTTTTACGAATTTTCAGGCCTGTCAACCCATTCATATGTATCATTATCCACAAATGATTGCAGCTCTTTTCAATAGCTTTTTTTCCAATCTTGAGCATTTGAACTTGTTAAAGCTTCATCAGCTGTGACTGGTTCATTGTTGATTGTTTGGGCAGCATACATTTTATAATCTGGATATTCTTTCGGTTTGGCTATATGTGAAGACCTCCTTCTTCCTCAGTTTGATTCTCGGGTAGCACATCAGCTTCCTCTTTATTCTCGTCTTCTTCTGTTTCAGTTTCCATCTCTGTTTTAGCACTATCACACATTATGCTTGGTTGCATTACTGTGTCATTTTGAATACTTTCCTTTATTTTAGGTGTATAATCCGCCAAAAATACTACCTCTCTACTACTTATTATCTTCTTATTCACAGGATTATAAAATCTGTAGCCTTTTGAATCCTCACAGTGGCCAACAAAAATATATTTTTGAGATTTTGCATCCCACTTTCCTCTTAATGGTTTTGGGTTCTGAACCATGGCTTCACATCCAAAGACTTTTAAGTGCTTTAGATCCGGTTTCTTCCCAGTCCATACTTCATGAGGTGAGGTGTCTTGTGTCTCACAGCTTTGGTAGGTGATCTGTTAATTAAATACACTGCTGTTGACACAGCCTCTGCCCAAAAACACCTAGGTAGTTCAGCATCGCTTAACACACTTCTTGCCTTTTCTACAATGGTTCTGTTGGCTCACTCTGCAACTCCATTCTGAGAAGGACTGTAGCGAATGGTAGTCTGATGCCTAATACCTATTCCATTCAAGTGTTCCTTAAACCGTCTGTTTACATATTCTGAGCCATGGTCTGATCTAATGATTTTAATTTTCTTCCATAGAGTCTAATGCACTCTACACATCATATCTTGTGCGCCACTATGCACGATGGAAAATGTTTGTTTGTTCGTGAACTGACATCAATATAATACAGCGAGATTTAAAAGTACATGGCTGCCAACCATTTAACGTGTATTATTTATTATTAAGTTATTTACTCACAAGACGGGCTTCATGTAGGAAACTCATATTATTTAACCGATCACGTCAAGTAGCATTAATAGATCAGGATATCGTCAAATTATTATTTCATTTGTTTGGAAAATATAACTGTACAAGAGGTATTCTTTACAGAATTCTCGTTGTAAGTGGCGAATGTACTTACGAGCAGATTAATTTTTTTGCAATAGTGTGCCACTATTCTTGAATACTTTTACGAAGTTAGTAGACGAACTGTGTCAGTGTTGAAGTACAATTTATCTTGGAAGTTAAGCACAGAAAAGGGTAAAATCAAAGTAACCAAGCTACTGAAATAGTTGGACTGTAGGAGCGGTCGAATCGCAAGGTCCGCGATGTTCTAATAAAAAAAAAAAGGAGTTATACGAACGCGCGCTACATTTGAAGTTGGTGGTGCCAGTGCTCAAGTGTAGCTTCTTCAGTTAACACAATCTTGGAGCCGGATGGTTTTATTTTAACACGACATCTTGTAAAGCGCTAATCACTTTGATCGCTGGTAGTGGATGAAATGGAGTCACGTGAGTAATTAAAGACACAACACGAGGTACCAGTATTGGTGTATGCCGAATTGCTACATCCGGCGTAGAAAATTTGTTCATTGTATTCGGTATTAGTAATGTGGAAGTTCTTTCTTAAAGTATCGTCTGCTACCCAATCACTGAACATTGTTTTACACTACGCCAGGCGGAAGTGTTGCTTGATAAGGACGCATTGAAGTACTGATTCTGTAACAAATAAAACAAAGAGTAGCCGGTATCCGGTACAGCTCCTTAACAAGGAAAGTGGCCTGAAGAGGTACAGTGACTGTCGATAAATTTACCTTACATCTGAGTACAGTGTTGCAAACACTTATAGCGAATTTGCCTACCCAAAAGTGGTGCAGCACACCACCTGAAATACCACACACAGTAACCGCATAGACTACCGTCCTGGGCCTGCCTCGGTGTCCGGTACTTTACAAAATGGTTCAAATGGCTCTGAGCACTATGGGACTTAACATCTGTGGTCATCAGTCCCCTAAAACTTAGAACTACTTAAACCTAACTAACCTAAGGACATCACACACATCCATGCCCGAGGCAGGATTCGAACCTGCGACCGTAGCAGTCGCGCGGTTCCGGACTGCGCGCCTAGAACCGCTAGACCACCGCGGCCGGCAGGTACTTTACATTTTGTGCCAAATGTAGCTTCGACGCCACGGGACACTCTCCTTGAAAAGATGTAGTCTGTGGCACTCAACTCGCGACTGCAACATTTACCTGACTGTGCGTAGGATACACCCTTTCTTCGTAACGGCACTAGGAAATTTAGAGTGGCGGACCCATCCCCTGAGCCGCTTTTAATCCTGGGGAAAGAACCCCGGTACTCATTTGATAGCGAGCTGTGTGGACCTGAGCCCATGCTGGAGGGACTGGAAGGAGGAAAAATCCCCGCGATTATCCGGGATTGAAGCCGGGACCACCAAGACCAAAGTAAAGTACTCTACCAGCGCCGGCCGTGGTGGCCGAGCAGTTCCAGGCGCTACAGTCCGGAACCGCGCGACCACTACGGTCGCAGGTTCGAATCCTGCCTCGGGCATGGATGTGTGTGATGTCCTTAAGTTAGTTAGGTTTAAGTGGTTCTAAGTTCTAGGGGACTGATGACCTCATAAGTTATGTACCACAGTGCTCAGAGCCATTTGAAGCATTTGAACTCTACCCGCTAGACTGCCACGGTCACTTTACTCACTCCTGACTCCATGTATATATACTTTTTCGTACTAAATCATTTGCGACCTTTAACACGATAATCGCTTGTCTATATTAATGGTGCTACATCCTCTTAGTGAGACTAGGATCACTACTTCTAGGAACGATATTTTTGTTATTTTTTCAACAAATATAAATAGACTAATATCAGAAAAATTAATTAAAATTAGTGTTTTTATAGGGCATAAGTCATTTCATGTAAATTGGATTGCAGGAATCTATCTTCACTTTTCGTTTCGTTTCTAGATGAGTTGGAGAAAAATATGGAAACACTGCGAGAACTGCATGCTTGAACGGAAATGCTGATGTCAGCCAAACCTGCAAGTTTTGCTGTTGTATTTGATCAGGAACGTTACCTTCGTAACGTTCTAAACACTTTGAAAGAGTCATTCATAATCAGAACAGTGTTCCGTATAGACGTGACTGCGTTGTGTTGGACCTTAGTGCATTCGAATTTGGGAAACTATTGGTGCTCGTATGGTGGGTGCTTACGTAAACAACGAGCACGAAATTCAAAAAACTAACGGAATGCAGCCGGGTGACGTCCTCGACAACTCCCGATATTTCGTCCCTGCGATTTTTAACTTGTTGTTTCCCTTAAAATGGCAGGGTGTGCTCCGGTCTGTATATCGCCGGCTGTCGACGACGTCACCTTAAGTTATTTGGATATCGATACGCCGGGAGAAACTCAGGTCTTAAAACGGGGACGAAAGCGTGTGTCGAATGGTCGTGATAGACAGTCATTGAAGATAACTGTCGAAAAATAAGGGGACGACATCTGCAAAAGTCACTGCAGAACAGATTGTAGCACTCGCGAAAACTGTCAGCACTGTCGCTCTTACTTTAGCAACAGACAGCAAAAGGTCATTCATTATTCAGTGTTGAGAATGGCTGTGATGTGGGGTCTGAGTGGGGTATGGTCAAGTGGGGGAGTGGGGGTGGGGGGGGGGGGGTGCCCCAGTCATCAATGTTGGGGTCACTCCTGTTCCTTAGTTATGTAAATGATATGCCCTCTAGTATTACAGCTAACTCTAAAACAATTCTCTTTACTGATGGCACTAGCTTGGTAGTAAAGGATGTTGAGTGCAACATTGGCTCGGTTTCAAATAGTTCGGTTTATGAACTAAGTTCATGGCTCTAGAAAATAAATTAACGCTAAATCACAGTAAGACTCAGTTTTTACAGTTTCTAACTCACAGTTCAACAGAACATGGCGTTTCAATTTCACAGAAAGGGCATATGATTAGTGATACTGAACAGTTAAAATTTCTAGATCTTCAGATAGACAGCAAACTGTCGTGGAAAGCCCACGTTCAGAATGTTGTTCAAAGACTTTATGCTACCATTTTCACTATTCAAACGGTATCTGAATTGAGTGATCGTTCGAAACGAAAACCAGTCTACTTTGCTTATTTTCATTCGCTTTTGTCGTGTGGTATTATGTTTTAGGGTAACTCTTCCTAATCTAAAAGGATATTTTCGGCTCAGAAACTGGCGGTTTGGGCACTAAGTGGTGTAAGTTCACGATTCTCTTCTCGACCCCTGTTCATGAGTATGGGTATTTTGACATTGGCCTCTCAATACAAACATTCCTTATTGTTCACCGAGCGAGGTGGCGCAGTGGCTAGACACTGGACTCGCATTCGGGAGGACGACGGTTCAATCCCGCGTCCGGCCATCCTGATTTAGGTTTTCCGTGATTTCCCTAAAATCGCTCCAGGCGAATGCCCGGATGGTTCCTTTCAAAGGGCACGGCCGACTTCCTTCCCCGTCCTTCCCTAATCCGATGAGACCGATGACCTCGCTGTTTGGTCTCCTTCCCCAAAACCAACCAACCAACCTTATTGTTCAGATGGTTCCAATGGCTCTGAGCACTATGGGACTCAACTTCTGAGGTCATTAGTCCCTTAGAACTTACAACTAGTGAAACCTAACTAACCTAAGGACATCACACACATCCATGCCCGAGGCAGGATTCGAACCTGCGACCGTAGCGGTCTCGCGGTTCCACACTGCAGCGCCTAGAACCGCACGGCTTCCTTATTGTCATTTCTTGTTAACAATAATGGCTTATTCCCAAGAATAAGCAGCTTTCACTCAGTACTCGGCGGGAATCAAACCTGCATTTGGATCGGACTTCCTTAACTCCTGTGCAGAAATGTGTGCAGTATATTGCTGCATCCATTTTCAATAAGCTACTACTGGAATTCAAAAATCTTAGCAGTAATCCACGCACTTTTAAATAGTAACTGAAGAGTTTCCTCATGGGTCACTCCTTTAATTCTGTAGAGGAATTCCTTGAAAACACAAGCTGATTCTTGTTGTATTGTTGGTTGCGTTTACGTTAACTTATGGCTTGACTTTCTTCGGGTTCCTAAACTTTTTTATTTTTATCTGTTATTACTTTTATGTGGTAATTCCATGTACTGGCACGTTCCATAACCTTGGTGATTTTCTCCTCAATTCGGTCCTACGAAAATTGACGAAGAAATAAATTAATAAACCAAAACAAAACCAAGGGAACTCCATGAGAAGGAAATTGCAGGGAACTCCAGAACCGCTTATCAGTGATGCTAATGCACAGTCACAGGTAATGCCACGAAACCTGCTATGACGCAATGGAAGAAAGTCTTTTAGTCGACTGAGTCTTGCTGCATAATCTTCCCGAATTTACGTCCCAGGACTGGAACATGGTGAAGGTTCGGCGATGATTTGGGCAGACATATTGTGGTAGTCCATGGGCCCGTGTTTACTCTGATAGGTACCATTATTGCCAAGCATTAAGTGATCATTTTGCCTGAATAGGTCCATCGTATGATACAATATTTGTTCCCCAATGGTGATGCCGTGTTCCTAGACGAAACAATGGTCGTTTAGTTCAGGGCCTAATTTGTGAGGACGAGGACGAATTGTCGCATCTTCCATGACAACAATAGCCACCGTATATCAATATTACTGAGCCTTTTTGGGATGCTTTGGAGAGAAGGGCCTGTGATCGCTTTCCACCTCCATCATTGCTACCTTAACTTGCCACTATTTTGCAGGAAGAAAGGCACCGGTATTCTTTTTCTTTGAAACGATAAATGGCCTGTTGTTATCCATTCCAATATGCTTTGAATGTCAACGGTTTTCCTGCGCCGCGTTAGGCATTGTAATGTTTATGATGTTTCCAAATTTTTGTCTACTCCTTGTACGTTAGGGTGCAACGGATCATCTAAAACGGACTTGAAGTCGCCGAAGGCGAGATATGCTGGATATGAAGAACAGAAAACATTTGCCGTAGTCGTGTAGAAGAAGCTCTCCTAGCTGGGCTTAGAGAGCCGAGAGAAACCTTTCTCGCGGGACGAAGAACCGAGCTCGACTCCCAACGATGTAAGCATGAGCTTAGAAATGAAAAAGGCTTCTGTTGTGGTATTAATTTTATGAAGCAACTTGCCATTTGAAAAACGTAAATGAACCTCTGTTTCATTTCAGCACCGATGAAGCGCGTATGTAGGTGTCTTCCATAGTTGCCTAGAAGTACTGTCATCAGCACGTAATGAAAGTTCGTCCGCGCGTGGTGGTGAAGACTCTCGACTCGTATTCGGTACTGCGGATCAGATTCACATTGAGGCGTCCAGATTTAGGTTTTCCGTGCTTTCCCTAATACACGTAAGGCATTTGTGCACATTTTCAAGGTTTCGTCATCGACGAAAGAAAGATTCACCTCTAAGTCTGTACATGCACTCAAAACTTTACTGTAATGTGCGAAATTGTTGGTTGTTAGAGTCGTTGGCTCTCTTTCCGAATCCAGTTTCATTCATTAAAGGAGAGAGGCAAAAATGACCGCAGCGCACTGTTCATTTTTATTTATTTATTTATTTATTTATTTTTTGCTCAAATGGAAAATCAACAGTAGCGGCTGCATAATCGTGGTTATAAAGGACCAGGAACTGCTCTATCGCGGGAGGGACGCTTAAATCCAATGGCGCTGTACAAATTAGCACTATTACACTTCTTCGTCGCCTCCTCTCGTTGTAATATAGTTCAAGTAATGATATTCGAACACTTCATTTTTAACTTGAGTAATGCAGGATACGGAATTTCGTGGTATGACAAGATATATTCAATTAAGAAATGAACACAGTTAATATCTTATAAGTCGATCTTCTGTTCCAATTTTTCAAAAACGAAGTTTCCTTGAACCTGTGCATTGCAAAAAAGCTCTACATACCATTTGCATCTGGAACCGGTCGGAGAAGGTGGAGACAGGTTATAAATTGTAGCGGCCTTACAGAATCCCTTTAGAAAATCTATTTCTCTCTTTTATATTTGCCGTATCCTCATTCCAAAGTGCAGTGTAGTTAATGGGAGGCCCATAGAAACAAGCTGTAAGCACGGTTTGCTTGCAAGTCTGATACATCATTTCTTTATATTTTTTCTGAATATCACTTAGAAAATACCTGCCAGTGGTTATCGTTTTATGGCAAGGTAACACTTCCTCATCTGCGAGTTTATCGTTAAGCAGCTTACGTGTGTAAGTCCGGGAACAGATGTCTTTAAAAATGAAAAACAAAATGTTCTACTTCCTTTTTGTTCCTTTGTAGGTTGAAATTAGGCAATTACAAAATGCTCAGTTTCCGTTTCTCACTCTCAAATAAAACTTCTTTCTACCCAGCAGCGAAGGAAGACCTGACTAATTAATAAATACTTCATCACCAGATAGGAAATACTTCTTGCATGTGTTCTGTGCCAGCGTTGGACAGTATTGAGAATACCATGACAAAAGAAGAATTAATTTTGTGAAATTGTAATTACATAAAAGGACGTCACTGCACTTTGCAGCAAAAAATACGAAATATCAACGAATCTACACAGTTAAAGTTTATGGGTTTCCATTTCAGGCATCATATTGGTACTGTTAATAATTCCTCAATGTATTCTCCCTCAAGGATCTGAAACACGTTATCATTTTTCTTCTTCTACAGAAGCAGCTTTGTAAATGTTTTCACAAGCGACGTTTGTTTCCTATACGGGGGTTTTACAAAAGAGTGTCGCGTATTTCTGCAGGTACTATTATTCGTCAAAACTATAAGAAGAGCAGCAGTGGAGAACACTGACCTTGCAGAAAGACAACGATTGCGGTGTACGCACGACGGGGCACCGTACCATTTTCTACGAATCGTGAGACAATAGCGACCTCACCACGACGTTTCACGTGCCATGGATTGATCGACGTGTTGTGATATCGTGGGCTCCCCTTTTACCTAACCTGATTCCGTTGGATTTCTGGCTATGAGGACTTTCAAGAGGACCCCATCGACAAAGTGTAGACGTTACAGATACGTGTGATCAATGGACGTGACGCAATCCGAATGGAACCAGGTGTATTTGAATGAGCGCGTGATGCATGGCGAAGAAGAACTTATGGTGTGTCATGATGTATGGTAACTACAGCCAGCACTAGCTATAGTGTCTACTTCTACTTAAGAGGCAGATGAGAGTGAGAGGACGTAGGCTCATATCTCAACAGGTACTGGTCTCCTCCGGCCACACCATTGTAGGAACTTTTCTTTTAGTTTTGGCCAATACTACCTCCTGTAGGAACATGTGACATTTTCTTGAAACGTCCTGTATTCATGTGTTAGTCAGTAAGAACTCCTCACATTTGATACACTTTACAAGGAAAGTTCTATTTTACGCCTTCTACACTCCTGGAAATTGAAATAAGAACACCGTGAATTCATTGTCCCAGGAAGGGGAAACTCTATTGACACATTCCTGGGGTCAGATACATCACATGATCACACTGACAGAACCACAGGCACATAGACACAGGCAACAGAGCATGCACAATGTCGGCACTAGTACAGTGTATATCCACCTTTCGCAGCAATGCAGGCTGCTATTCTCCCATGGAGACGATCGTAGAGATGCTGGATGTAGTCCTGTGGAACGGCTTGCCATGCCATTTCCACCTGGCGCCTCAGTTGGACCAGCGTTCGTGCTGGACGTGCAGACCGCGTGAGACGACGCTTCATCCAGTCCCAAACATGCTCAATGGGGGACAGATCCGGAGATCTTGCTGGCCAGGGTAGTTGACTTACACCTTCTAGAGCACGTTGGGTGGCACGGGATACATGCGGACGTGCACTGTCCTGTTGGAACAGCAAGTTCCCTTGCCGGTCTAGGAATGGTAGAACGATGGGTTCGATGACGGTTTGGATGTACCGTGCACTATTCAGTGTCCCCTCGACGATCACCAGTGGTGTACGGCCAGTGTAGGAGATCGCTCCCCACACCATGATGCCGGGTGTTGGCCCTGTGTGCCTCGGTCGTATGCAGTCCTGATTGTGGCGCTCACCTGCACGGCGCCAAACACGCATACGACCATCATTGGCACCAAGGCAGAAGCGACTCTCATCGCTGAAGACGACACGTCTCCATTCGTCCCTCCATTCACGCCTGTCGCGACACCACTGGAGGCGGGCTGCACGATGTTGGGGCGTGAGCAGAAGACGGCCTAACGGTGTGCGGGACCGTAGCCCAGCTTCATGGAGACGGTTGCGAATGGTCCTCGCCGATACCCCAGGAGCAACAGTGTCCCTAATTTGCTGGGAAGTGGCGATGCGGTCCCCTACGGCACTGCGTAGGATCCTACGGTCTTGGCGTGCATCCGTGCGTCGCTGCGGTCCGGTCCCAGGTCGACGGGCACGTGCACCTTCCGCTGACCACTGGCGACAACATCGATGTACTGTGGAGAACTCACGCCCCACGTGTTGAGCAATTCGGCGGTACGTCCACCCGGCCTCCCGCATGCCCACTATACGCCCTCGCTTAAAGTCCGTCAACTGCACATACGGTTCACGTCCACGCTGTCGCGGCATGCTACCAGTGTTAAAGACTGCGATGGAGCTCCGTATGCCACGGCAAACTGGCTGACACTGACGGCGGCGGTGCACAAATGCTGCGCAGCTAGCGCCATTCGACGGCCAACACCGCGGTTCCTGGTGTGTCCGCTGTGCCGTGTGTGTGATCATTGCTTGTACAGCCCTCTCGCAGTGTCCGGAGCAAGTATGGTGGGTCTGACACACCGGTGTCAATGTGTTCTTTTTTCCATTTCCAGGAGTGTATTTATTCAAAGCAAGGATATTGTCCAGATAACAAATCTGTTTTTCTTTTACATCCATGAAGTTTTTACGAAATGCTAGCTCTGCTTCGGTTTCGTTATTATATTATTTTGAATGTGTCATATATATCGTCAAGGGCCCGGGGGATCTCGACTATCTTGTTCATATGTTCCACAATAAGGTAATGGTGGGCAGCAGTATTGTACACCTTTCATGACCTTGTGTTGCTTCTCATAGACATTCACTTCTGCTGTGATCCTTAGGTTCCTTTTGTGTAGTTATGTACGTGCATGTGTGTGAGTGTGTGTGTGAGTGTGAGTGTGTGAGTGTGTGAGTGTGAGTGTGAGTGTGTGTGTGTGTGTGTGTGTGAGAGAGAGAGAGAGAGAGAGAGAGAGAGAGAGAGAGAGAGAGAGAGAACAGAGTACAAGTGAACAGGTAGCCTAAGCATTGACAATAAAGTACCATTGTGCGATAAAACCGTTTATAAAATGGAGCAGTGTTTATATGATCATAATATCTAGATTCTGGTTACCCTCCGTTTTTCTTAGGTCGAATCTCGGAATCATCCCTTTGAATAGGGTACAGACGATTTTTTCCTCATCCTCCAACGTCTACGTTGAAACAGCCAGTGATTGAATTCATAATAATACAAAAGAAAGGGTAATATATTTGAAATAAAGCAGAGGAACAGGTTCTAGAAACATTCCAACTATTACCGATGTATAGTTTAAATATTTCAGAAGATTATGTTATTATTTTAGTCTTCAGTTCGAAACGTGGTTTGATGCAACTCTCTACCAGAGTCTATCCTGACAAACCTCTTTACCTCTGCATAGCTCTTGCACCTTCCAACCACATGAACGTGCTTGCACGAATTAGCCTTGGTCTTCCAGTGCAATTTTATCCCCCCCCCCCCCCCCCCCCCCCCCCCGCACTTCCATTCACTATCAGACTGATTATTCCTTTATGCCTCAGAATGTGTCCCATCAATCGATCCCTTCTTTTAGTCACGTTGTCATAAATTTCTTCCCTCCTCAGTTCGATTTAGCAGTATGTTTTATTAGCTATCCGATAACCCTATCTAAACTTCAGTAGTCCCCTGTAGCAACACATTTCAAAAGCTCATTTTGTCTGTGCTGTGTACCGTCCACTTTTCACTTTCGGGCATAGCTATACTTTAGACAAATGCTTTCAGAAATCTTAAACTTATATTCGATGTTGACGTATTTCTCTTTTTCAAAAAAGGTTTTTCATTTACAGTCAGCACCTTGTATCCTCTGCACTTAGGCCATAGTCAATTACTTTGCTCTTTAAATGGACGATTACTTATTGTTCCGATAATGTACCCTGCTCGTATCTAAGTGAAATGATCCTTGTAGATGTGGAATAAGCCAAAACATGGAAACGTACAATACACTGAAGTGCATATGATATTTCTTAGGCTACAACAAGAAGAAAGGCTGTATCCTACGCACAGTCAGGTAAATATTGCAGTCGCGAGTTGAGTGCCACAGACTACATCTTTTCAAGGAGAGTGTCCCGTGGCGTCGAAAATCAATTTACAACACTTATTTACACTGATCGTATTACTGCAATGAAGATGGTCAGAAGTCAGATTGTATATGACAAGTTATTTCATGTTCTTAATAATATATACACGTTAGTCGGTGTTACTAAGAAATTCGTCAGTGAAGTAGAAGGAGGTAGCCATGCATAAGCCCTTTAGACCCTTCCTACATTATTAGTTTTTGACCTAATTTTGTTTACTAGTGAGGTATGAAAAATGTATGTTCCTAACTTTCTGGATCAAAGTTAGAGATAGTGATCTCATATCTTCATGAAGATTATTCTTGTTTCTGGTTCAAAAAATGGTTCAAATGGCTCTGAGCACTATGGGACTTAACATCTATGGTCATCAGTCCCCTAGAACTTAGAACTACTTAAATCTAACTAACCTAAGGACATCACGCAACACCCAGTCATCACGAGGCAGAGAAAATCCGTGACCCCGCCGGGAATCGAATCCGGGAACCCGGGCGTGGGAAGCGAGAACGCTACCGCACGACCACGAGCTGCGGACTCTTTGTTTCTGACGCTGACTACATGAACTGACCTGGAAATATATATATATATATTATTTACGACAAATTTTCTTAAGAAATAAATAAGTTAGGGAGCAGTAGTTAGTCAGTATCCCCAGTTCCTTGAATAGGTCTCTGCAGGACGTTCCTTAGTTCACCCAAAAATAATTCGTTTTACACACATCAGGACTCGCAAAATTTTAGCTTTACTTGATGAGTTATTACAGAAAAATGGTCCTGTATTACATTACGTAATTAAAATGAAGAAAGTATGCAAGCGTTATTTTTTATATAATCTATGTCTTACCATATATACATTGCAAATAATTATTTGTTCTGGTGCTTCATCGGTTTTGTGTTATGCTCCTCACATTAAGCTGTATTCCAAGAATTTAACAGTGTCAGCCTAATCTGTCTGTTTGTCGAATTTTAGATATATACTGGCAGTGAACTGCATGAAGCTGTCTTTTCAAAGTTTAACGACTAAGGATTGGCTAAGAACAATTAATTAATGTCCATGAAATTTATTTTAACGGACCTTTCTAGAACTATATTTGCTTAATGTTCATTGCAATATTTGTATCAGCTGCAACCAAAGTAAACTTGGCATCATGTAAGTTACTAATGATGGGTCATTAGTACACGAAAGAAATTGTGAGGGCCCTGTGGCGGAACCTTGTGGGAGACCATATATAATTAAATTTCTGTTGATCCATTACTGCCAGGGGACATGGGCTGGTACGCACTTTTCAGTGTCATTAAACTTTACCAACAGCATATACCTCAAGATATTTCATTTTATTCTGAAATCAATCAGTTTAAGCAACTCAGAATAAAACAAAATATCTTGAAGTGTACGGTTATTGGTATAAAGTTTACAGGCATTGAAAAGTATATAATTAGTTCCCAGGTGGATGATGACTCATTAATGAACAGGAATATTCCCTAGTAAATCCCTTCCTTTTTCCTGGCAGAGGTATACGATTTGAACCATTCTGTGGCATTCTCTGTTGCACCGTAATATTATGACTTGCTTAAAAGGATATTGTGATTTACACATTCAAATGACTTAGACACATCATAGAATATATCATTAGCCTGTAATTTATCGCCTAACGAATGAAGTACATCCCCGCTGTACCTATTCTTCTAATGAATCGGAATCCTCTAGAAATCCCAGCTGTCTTTTTGACAATATGTTATTTGTAATTACATGGTTAGGAAGCGGCTTATATATTACATTTACTAAAATTTTCGTGAATACTGAAAAAAATAAAATTGAAATTCAGTGGTATTTCTTTATCTCCCTTTCTTATATAGATGTTCAAATTCGGTATATTTCAGCCAGTCGGGAATGTTGCAGTGACAGACTTTTTACATAAATAATGTAACAAGTCACTATACTGAGAACACACTTTAATCAACTTTGTTGATATTTTATCATAACCGCTATAACTTCTGCATTTTAAAAATTTTATGGTGGTCATTACTTTTTCTGGTGTAACAATGGTTGGGGTCGTATTGGCAGTACCTGAGTTATTGGCAATCGCTGTGATATTCCACGACAGCATCCACTGAAGGAGAGAACCACACCATCTCACTGAGAGTTATGAAATGCTTGTTAAAAAGTTTTTTATCACTGCATACATTTGTTGCTGATGTATCATTTACTCTTAATGCTATCTGCACTTCTTCATCTCTGCTGTAATCGATCTCTTTCTTCACTATACCACACACTGTGTTTGTCGCTACGGTCGCAGGTTCGAACCCTGCCTCGGGCATGAATGTGTGTGATGTCCTTAGGTTAGTTAGGTTTAAGTAGTTCTAAGTTCTAGGGGACTGATGACCACAGATGTTAAATCCCATAGTGCTCAGAGCCATTTGAACCATTTTTGAACACTGTGTTTATTTTGTTACTTTTTTCTCATAATGTATTTTCTTTGATGTCTGTATTGCTATCTTCAATATTTTGCAGTACGTCTTCTAATGAGCCATACCATTAACATCAAAGCTAATCCTGACTGACGGACAGTATCCTTTTAATCTTCCTAGATAACTTTTTTCCATGAGTACTCCATGTAGACATCATTCCAATTTACATCTTTGAGAAGCTTTCGAAATGTGGTGCTACAGAAGAATGCTGAATATTAGATGGGTAGATCACATAACTAATGAGGAGGTATTGAATAGAATTGGGGAGAAGAGAAATCTGTGGCCTAACTTGACTAGAAGAAGGGACCGGTTGGTCGGACATATTCTGAGGCTTCAAGGGATCACCAATTTAGTATTGGAGGGCAGCGTGGAGGGTAAAAATCGTAGAGCGAGACCAAGAGATGAATACACCAAACTGATTCAGAAGGATGAAGGTTGCAGTAGGTATTGGGAGATGAAGAAGCTTACACAGGATAGAGTAGCACGGAGAGCTGCATCAAACCAGTCTCTGGACTGAAGACCACCACAACAACAACAACAACGAGAATTTTTGACTCACCGACTACCTTCCTGAACTAAGATTTAATAGATAAGTCGCCATAATGTTACACGTAGCTCGTTCGATATCTCGCTTCTTGAAGTTTCTTTTTGAATTGTATCTCAGGCACATAATTTCTACGTAGATACCTTGCAAGGAGACGTCCCAAGCCTGACCTAGTGAAGAATCTTCGTGCGTGGTTTCTAGTTAGCCTTTAGTGAAGTTCCAGCCCAGGAAGTCATGGATAATCGTATATGTTGACAGAAATCACACAGTTATTTTTACGCAATGTTCTGGGTTTATCACAGTTGGCACCAAATGTTCATGTTAATATTCTGTATCTTTGGCTAAAATTTTAAGTCTGATATATTATATGCAGATAGCTATCATTTGCGGCTGTGTGTTCTTTTTTTTCTTTTTTTACGCAAGGTTTTCAACAGAACAGTCCAATCGAGAAGTAGCTCCCTGATTTGAATGCAATAGATATGACTCACACAACTGACTGTAGCGCTGCAGCTTGTCATACGACAATGCGTCAATTCTTTACAAATGATCTCAGTTTATAAGTCACAGACCATCTTAGTGGACAAACAATTCCCTCACTATTTTTTATGTAATCCATCCACATTAGCTGAGTATTTTGTTGGGTTTCGTCTCTTTCGTACACACAAATAAAGGACAGTAGGTATACATTTTGCAAATGAAATGCTGAAACTGTTTTTTTCGGTATATTTCCGACAGCACAAAAACATACATCAGTGCTCACACGAGCCAACATGAACACCTCGAAGGAAGGCGAACTACAGACAGAGCATGAAACAAAAGATTCCATGCTATCTATAGTGTTAGAAAAACAGAAAATAGTACATATTTTAGCTACTGTAGGTTATGACCTATTAGTTATTTAAATACCCTCTATTATATAAGATTTAATAAACTTATTCAAAATCATTAATTCATCATAATGTTCATTGACTTCTATTAACTGAACGGCGTAAGACAAGTTAATAGTGTTTTCATAGCTCCACCCCCGTCCCCTCGGACTGGGGGCAGGGAATGTATGCTTCACTGGCCCCATTCCCGAAGGAAGCACTACAATATATAAATATTTCATAAGCTCTCGAAAACGGTTTTACTTAATTATTTAGTTCTTAAACTATGTGAGTTTAATACAGCGTTCAATTAGGTATTATCAAGTATATTGATTAGGATTATTGGGCCCAGACAGTTTTGCTCACGAAGGTTAAATATTTCATTTCTAAGTGCTAATTGAGCCTAGACAGGTTGCTCAATTATAAATATTCATTTAGTTAATCTGATCTTAGCTATTTCATTTTTAAAGATAATTGAACGTAAAAATCAGTGCTCATTTATTTATTCCATGAATTTACGATGTTTAATCGCTGTCTTCTGGGTACTAGACGCCTTGGTAGCTGGAACTTGATGGCCGGATGGCGTGACTTACTAGGTCTATAGCTGGCACTTACGTGAACCGATATCATAGTAGAGCCTTTTGTGGAAAAAACGGCTGCTCCAAGATTGGCTTAGCCACAGCCTGGGGGATGTTTCCAGAATGAGATTTTCACTCTGCATGGCTAAGCCATGTCTCCGCAATATCCGTTCTTTCAGGAGTGCCAGTTCTGCAAGGTTCACAGGAGAGCTTCTGTAAGGTTTGGATGGCAGAAACGAGGTACTGGCAGAAGTGAAGCTGTGAGGAGGGGCCGTGAGTCGTGCTTGGGTAGCTCAGATGATAGAGCACTTGCCTGCAAAGGCAAAGGTCCCGAGTTCGAGTCTCGGTCCTGCACACAGTTTTAATCTACCAGGAAATTTCATATCAGCGCACACTCTGCTGCGGAGTGAAAATCTCATTCCAGATGTAGCCTTCTTACATCTTGTGTTGTTGGAAGATGTCTTGTGTTGAATAAGTGCGTTAAAACAAAGCAATTTGGTTTCTGACCAATTAAAATTTCTCCTCAAAAACAACAAAATAACAAGTCACGGTCATCAGAGAAGGGCAGCGTGAACATCACGGATAAAACTTGTTAATCTACTTGCGTTTGTACGGGGTGTTCAAAAAGTCTCCCCGCAGTGTCGTATGATTATGATTGTTAGACGCGCGTGCCGTATGTCGCAGTGAATATACCGAAATGAAACTCAGTGAAATACAAGTTATTAATTTATTGAATATTCATGTTTACTTACAAATTTTCACATTAAATGTTGAAAGTGCCCCCCTGTTGTTGAATACACTCGTCTAATCATGTTTCCAAACACAAGCTGTGACATTTCTTCTGTAACAGAAGCAGTAAAAGTGGATATTGCAGTTTTCAATTCATCGATGGATTTTGGACGGTTTTTATAGACAGTTGCTTTCGCTGCACCCCAGAGGAAAAAATCAGGTGGTGTTAGGTCAGGCGATCGTGGAGGCCAAAGTTCCTGTGAAATTATGCGATTACCAAAAAAAATCAGCGCCGGCCATTGTGCCGAACGGTTCTAGGCGCTACAGTCTGGAACTGCGCGACCACTCCGGTCGTCGATTCGAATCTGGCCTCGGGCATGGATGTGTGTGATGTCCTTAGGTTAGTTAGGTTTAAGTAGTTCTAAGTTCTAGGGGACTGATGACCTCAGAAGTTAAGTTCCATAGTGCTCAGAGCCATTTGAACCATTTTGTAGTGGTTCCTCATGAATACACAATGGATTTGCAGTACTCCACAAACGAGAATTTTCCGAGTTCATGTACCCGGATAAATGAAACCACGTCTCGTCAGTGAAAAACGTTTCGTTAAGAATATCGGCTTCCATTTTGTTGAACGAAGTGTTTGAACCATTGACAGTAATGCAGTCTCTTGCCAATGATCAGTACTTTTCAGTTCTTGCGCGACTGTCACTTTGTATTGGAAAAGTTCTAATTTTTTCCTTACAGCCGTGTTGGCCGTTCCGACACTAACATCGATTTCCTGGGCGAGTTTTCTTACAGACTTGTTCAGACTCGTGGACATTTTATCGGAAATATCGAGTGGTTTATCCTCAGACAAAACGCTAGGACGACCACTTCTCGGTGCATCTGTTACTGAACCCGTACTTGGAAATTTGTTAATCATATCTCGCCAGTGTCGCGATGTCTCTGGGAAAACTGAATTAAATGTTTGACGAACTGAAATTGTGTGTTTACCGCCAGCTTTGAACACTTGTTCGACTAAAAACACACGTTCTTCAATGGTTAGCATTATAACAGTGACAAAAACGAAACAAACGAACAAGAGGAACTAAAACATTCACGTCAACACGTAACGACACACACCAACGATACTACTGACGCTGGCTGAGATAAACGAAACAGTGGAATGTTGTGAGAGTCCACTTGAAGGGAAGTAACCCAGGCACGCGAACAATCAAACGACACGCGCGGCTAACAATCATACGGCACTGCGAAGAGACTTTTTGAACACCCCGTATATGGGACTACAAAACAACGTTGCCAACAAATTCCCAGCCAACCATATTTCAGACCGACGTAAGGGAGAGATACCTGACGAACATGTAGATCAGGCAGAGGACAGAGAAAAATGCTGCTGCAGACTGCAGACACCAGTGTTGGAAAGCACAACGTTCGGCGTACATTGTTGAACGAACCCTGATTGTTATCCAAACGAGGTGCTCGCAGTGGGCACGGGGATATCCAGATTGGACAGTAGATTAATGGAAACTTGTCGGATGAATCACGTCTCTTGTTGTATCAGATCGATCTTTTTGTCGGAATACATTATGATTCAGGCGAACGACTGCTGGAAAAATGCACCGTGCTACGAGTACACAAGCCTTGGTGAGTGGGATGCGGTAGTATTATGCTGTGTCGATCATTACCATGAACTGAACCAAAGAACCTGCGGTAGTAATAGGAGCCTCATGACAGCTGTAGATTGCGTTTACGTTATTGCGGGCCACCTACGTTCCTTCATGCTTGCTGTCGTCCCTGACAGCGATGGTATCTTTCAGCAGGATAACTGTTTGTGTCACAAGACAGTAATCATGCTACAGTGGTTTAAGGAGCATGATAGTGGGCTCAGGTTGACATTCTGTCCACCAGTTCCGCCGGATCTGATCCCGATGGGACACTTCCTGCACGGTATCGGAGCCAACTCCTTGCCCAGAAACCAACGGCCCGTACTTTACGGCAATTAAGTGATCTGTGCATAGACATCGGATCCACGTCACGCCTTGTGTCCGAAGATGGAGCAACATGCTATTTGGCAGATGGTCATAATGGCCTGTCTCATAGTCTACATAATAATGATTATGGTGACAGATATAGTAATGACTATGTGGCGTTTTAGAGCTTTCAGTGTTACAAAAATTGTGTTAAGTAATTTGTACATTATGTTCTTGTCGAATTTGAGAGATGAAACGTAACAGAAATGTATGGCAGCAATTAAGGTGGAATCAGATATGGGGAAGATGTTGATTGCAAAAACAAGATATAATAATTTAATGTTGGGGGATTATGTCCGAGGAAGAAAGGAGATGTAAATAGGAACAAGGGAAGTATTGACAGGTTGAAACTTTTGGTCTAAATATTGCTTCAATGTTGGTAGGATATGCCGGATGGAAGTTACGCCGCCGATACAAGACAAGGCTTTTATCTCCTCCTGAATGCAAAACGGTTTTCGATATAATGTAGGTTACTGGCTAGTTAGTTCCAGAGTCGTATAGCTTAAATGTAGGAGCAGACGGAGGAAGTTTAGTGACATGCCAAGATGCTGGATGTATCCTAGAATGTGTTGCATTTATGGAATTATGTTAGCTGTTTGATATATGAGGAGAGGTACTGAGAACATCTGCGAGCAATCACCTGACGAACACAGAGCGAACGAAAATCACGTCACATATCCGCACGCATCCACCGTAACTTACCATACGAAGGATGTGATCAAACATCAGAATGCTACACACATATCTTACACAGGCAGTTATGGACATATCAAGTCGTTTGGAGTTGTATTACTATTATTATTATTGCAGTGCACAACCATTTCATTAATTTCAAATGCCAGCAAGATTCTTCTAAATGTCATCCATGAACGCCTGAGAACATACTTTGATAAATAAATAAAAAATTTTAAAAAAAACGAAGCTGGGTTTGTGCATAATAGAGGAACACGAGAGCAGATTCTTAGTGTCAGACGGCTAAATGAAGAATGAAGGAAATTCAGTACCTCTTTAGTTTTCTGCTTCTCTGACTATAGTAAGGCTTTCGACCGTGTTCGGTGGAAAGAGCTGTGGAGCGTACTAGCAGAAATGGCCATCCTGATCATCTTATTACCCTCATCAGAAATCTCTACTCTGACAGTAAGACAAAAATCAGACTAGAAAAAAACTATTTCGTGTTCTTTTAAACTTGTAAGAGTTAAACAGGGGTGAATTCTATCGCCGGTTCAATTTAAAATCTAGGTAGAAATGAGAGAAAGTCTTCATGGCTAGACTGGTGGCATCCGCAAAAGAGGACGAAGAAACAGTAATTTAAGATTTGCTGATGACACTACTCTGGGCTTAGCTTCATAAATGGAAATTAAGGGACTAGTGGAAAGAGTTAAGAGAGAAAGCAAAAAACTTGGATCTTCAGTTAATAAGAAAAAGACGAAGATCATAATAACTGACAGAGATGAGACACTACCTGATGTATTATCAGAAGATGAAGAACTTGATTTCTTTAAATACCTGGGCTCAGTAGTTCAGAAAGAGGGTGCCTCTACACAGGACGTAGGAATGTTCTGAGTAAGGACGCTGCATCGACGCTGACAGTAATTTTGTAAGACCGAGCCCTAATCAGACATACTAAATTGAGAGTGCTGAAAGCTCTGGTATTTCCAGTTTTTCCTTATGGCGCTAAAACATTGACAATAACTGAAAGGGACAGCAGAAGAACTAATGCTTTTGAGATGTCGACATGTAGGAGGTTGCAGAGAATATAATGAATGGTAAAACAGACCAAAAAATCAATCCTCAAGAACTCAGGTCATCGAGTGTTTATTTCCAGCGAATCCCGCTGTTGTTTGGTCACATAATTCGACGAATGAGGACAATTTAGAAAATACGGCTGTGCAAAGCAAAAACGGAGGGGAAATATTGCAGGGAAGACAACCGAGACGATGGAAAGACATTAAAGAAAAGCACAACAAACATGAGGATAGATGGTCCGAGATGCGGAAGACCGAGAAAAATGGAGACAGACTGTTAAGAGAATTGTGTGATGGTTCACCAACATTCGGCTACGAAAGATGGAGTGCTGATGATGAGTGTGATAGGATCGGTACTGTTTACAATTCATATAAATAATCTAGCAGAAAACGTCGACAAGTCTTAAAGACTGTTCGCAGATGACGCGGTGAAACGTTTCTGTAGAGTCGCTTCATAAGACTTGTCCCAGCTGATTCCGTTTACGCCATTCTCTGCACTGTTTGGGTGCAGGACAGTTCTGTCAATTCTGCCAGGAGGATTGAGCAGCTGATGAAAATTCAGCGTTCATCTGGCGTTAAATGCAAGCAACTTGCGCTTTGCACCCGAATGTCCTTACTTGATGTGATCCATTTGTTTTTCTCGCGTAATCCAGAACCACATTTGTGATGTCCTTCCTTTACCTTACCCTCTGTGTTCCAGAAAGCGAGTGAATGGATGTTTCCATGTGTCTTTTCGGGTTTGTTTTGTGTTTAGTAGTTGAGTTGCTTTTCGTCTGCTGGGAGCGCATGTTAACTAACCTTCAGTCCGTAAAAACATCTTTGCGGTTAGTGTATCGACGCATTGGTGGTGGTTTGTTCCTCCGAACTTCGTCTTTTTTTTTTTTTGCGTGGATCTGGATTGGAGGAATGAAGTCGTGTGTTTGACATTACTTTTCCTCTCTTCCCCCTCATGCGCGCCTAGTTAAAATGTGCAACATAGCTCATTTTATCAAAACAGGCACCAGTTAAGAAAGCTGACACGATTTCCACCGATGATTCTTTGTGATTATTTGTGAATACATGTATTTAGTGAAAGCTCATATCGTGCGTACTATTACCGTCTTTACACCTCACCAAATGACTATCTAATGCAAGTTAATGCTTTTAGCACACTTGTCCTTTAAAATATGAGCCTGGTTTCACATGCTGTACAAAGACAAATTGTCGATAAATTTTTGAGTTTATTTAACAATATTACATACTCTGATATTTTTATCTAGTTCACTGCAACTCAAGTTTTATTACGTTTCTCTTTTGAACGAGTTGTCTAATAATTTCCAGTTGAGTCATTTCTCGTATATTATGAAGGGCTTGGTCTGGTGGTAACACTGCGATTTAACTGAGCATTTATCCTGCGTAGGTGGCTTAATCACTGTTTGCGCGCAAATGTTAACTGTGCATGCACACTGGTACTTAATGTACGTCGATTCAGTCAGGTACCAGCAGAAAGAGATATACGTGTGGCTCATAGCGGTTGTCTATAAGAAAGTAGCAATACGAAAAGACAGTATCGATTTGCACAATCTTCTAGGTGAGTAGAACCCCTTTTAACGTTCATGTGTGTCGTGGAACTCCTGGTTTCTTTCTGTAGTATGTTTTAACTTATCATTCTGTAAATGGAGTATATGCAAAAACATGACAAGTATTGCAAACAATTTTTATTTGCTTATTGAAAGGTGGAGTTTTTTTTTCTTTTGAGAAATTTAGTGTAGGCAGTGACGGGTCTTTCTTTGTACGAGTGGCGCTCAATAAATAATGCAATCACATTTTTTTGTGACAGTCGTTTGGTTTTATTTAGAACTTCAGTTCAATTCGACGGCCTTACGACACGTTACTGCGAGAACCAGTAAGCCCGCATGGTAACACTCTGCAGCTCGACGTTGTCTTGTTGCCTCAATAATTTTCCCGTCATCCACATACTGCTTGCCGCAGCAGGCATATTTCGTTGGGTAAATGATAATTAATCGAAACCCTCAGCTGTCGACAGGTGTTGTTGGTTTATCTCAATGAGAACAGCTGAAAATGTGTGCCCCGACCGGGACTCGAACCCGGGATCTCCTGCTTACATGGTAGACGCTCTGTCCATCTGAGCCACTGAGGACACAGATGAACAGCGCGACTGCAGGGACTTAGGGTCTATCCCTTGCACGCTTCCCATGAGATCCACATTCCCAACTGTCCACAATCTACATTCGTAATGAAACTTCCTGGCAGATTAAAACTGTGTGCCCGACCGAGACTCGAACTCGGGACCTTTGCCTTTCGCGGGCAAGTGCTCTAGCCCGCGAAAGGCAAAGGTCCCGAGTTCGAGTCTCGGTCGGGCACACAGTTTTAATCTGCCAGGAAGTTTCATTTCAGCGCACACTCCGCTGCAGAGTGAAAATCTCATTCTGGAAACATCCCCCAGGCTGTGGCTAAGCCATGTCTCCGCTATATCCTTTCTTTCAGGAGTGCTAGTTCTGCAAGTTTCGCAGGAGAGCTTCTGTAAAGTTTGGAAGGTAGGAGGCGAGATACTGGCAGAAGTAAAGCTGTGAGTACCGGGCGTGAGTCGTGCTTCGGTAGCTCAGTTGGTAGAGCACTTGCCCGCGAAAGGCAAAGGTCCCGAGTTCGAGTCTCGGTCGGACACACAGTTTTAATCTGCCAGGAAGTTTCATTTCAGCGCACACTCCGCTGCAGAGTGAAAATCTCATTCTGGATACATTCGTAATGTTCCTAATAGATATTTGCCCATCCATTCATTACTCGCTCACACTAAGGTGAAGATTCCCGTAAGAGTTTGGGCAACCTGTGCGCATTCGCACAGACGAAGGTCAATGGCCGGGTAGCTCAAAAATGGTTCAAATGGCTCTGAGCACTATGGGACTTGCAAGATCCCCTCGCTTCTAAACTGATACTGTTATTACTCAGCTTAGCCGCGAGTCCGTAGAGGGTGGTATCTGTGACGTACAGTATAACTGGTCAGCATTTCCACTCAGAATTTGCTAGTGTAAGTCGGACCTTCCTTGATCCGTCTTGATGGGTCGTGTCGTCGGATTTCCTCCTACCTGTGCGCGGTGCAGCTCTCGTAAATGTCGTCCCGTGCAGATTCTTCATTGGCGCATTGGATGTCTCTGTCGGTGGAAGCTAATTATCTGAAATTGCTGTCGATCAACTTTGGGGTATCTATTTACTCAAAATTAACATTTAGAATGCCGTAATATCACTGTTATTCCTATTAGATCAATAATGAAACACTTATGTCACAAAATACTCGTAACCGAGAGCATGGCTACCATCGAACAAGACAGGAAGAGCTCTTAACGCCGACTGCCGACTTTGGCGCGCAGTCCGTATCTCGTACTAGTTTCGTCACAGTTCGTGGATTTCCGACCAAGTTCGTACTTACTAAGATATGCATTTGTTAATGAATGGGAAGTGAATTTTCAACGAAGCAAAATTATGATAAATAGTTTTAAACATCTAGATGCTTGTCCTAGTATTGATGTTGTCATAAATGACTCTAATTATTAAATATAAATAAACAAAATCGGTGACTTTGGCGCCAAGATGGCGGTACTTCCCTTCATGTATATTTCTCAGGCTGACGCTTGTTGCTACGTTCCAGCGCCGAGCCCCACCCCACTACGTGCGACATATGGTGCCTTCGTCACCAAGAGAGCCAGTGTGGGAAATGCTTCTCCGACTCATGGCCGGCTACGGACTACAGTACTTCCTAACTATCGTGAATACATCAATAAGAGACAATAATTTATTAAAACTGGTAAAAATGTCTTCCTCACTTAAGAGGCACCTTACAGACTTAACTTCTGAGGTCATCAGTCCCCTAGAACTTAGAACTACTTAAACCTAACTAACCTAAGGACATCACACATATCCATGCCCGAGGCAGGATTCGAACCTGCGACCGTAGCGGTCGCGCGGTTCCAGATTGTAGCGCCTAGAACCGCTCGGCCGGCCGCGGTGGTCTAGCGGTTCTAGGCACTCAGTCCGGAACCGCGGGACTGCTACGGTCGCAGGTTCGAATCCTGCCTCGGGCATGGATGTGTGTGATGTCCTTAGGTTAGTTAGGTTTAAGTAGTTCCAAGTTCTAGGGGACATGACCACAGATGTTAAGTCCCATAGTGCTCAGAGCCATTTGAACCACATTTAGAACCGCTCGGCTGGCCGGGTAGCCTTTAACTATATATGAAGATAGTAACTTCTCCCGAAAGAACAGATACCATTGATGACCGTGCAGATTCTCTAGAATAAATGAAATTAATCGAAACCCTCAGCTGCTGACAGGTAGATTGTGGACAGTTGGGTCTCACGGGAAGCATGCAAGGGATAAGTCCCTGCAGTCGCGCTACTCGTCTGTTCCTCGGTGGCTCAGATGGACGCCGGCACAGTAGCTCAGCGTGTTCGGTCAGAGGGTTAGCTGCCCTTAGTAATAAAAAAACTGAGTTAATGGATCAATGGCGAATTTAAACGGGTGTCTTACGACGTCCGCCCCGAGCAGATGCAACGAACGAAAACGAACAAAATGAGATTAAAAAAAAATTTGGATAGAGCGTCTGCCATGTAAGCAGGAGATGCCGGGTTCGAGTCTCGATCGGGGCACACATTTTCTGCTGTCCTGATTCAGGTAAATCAACAACACCTGTCGCCAGCTGAGGGTTTCGATTAACTACCATTTATTCTAGAGAAGCTGCACGGTCATCAATCGTATCTGTTCTTTCGGAAACTGTCTTCATATATACTTCGTTGGGCCAAAGTGGTGGAGGTCGGAATGCGCGAGATGTGCTCTGTACGCTGGATGAGGAAGAGCAACCCAATGAAGTTTTGTGAGGTCCTCTCGGATGCGCAGACTTGTGTGAGGCCATGCGTTGTCATGGAGAAGGAGAAGTTCGTTCGCATATTTGTGATGACGTTGAAGTAGTTGCATGTTTCCTGAGGGTACCACAATCCACTTCAGAGTTCATCGTTGCACCACGAGTAAGGACATCAAACAGAATAATCCCTTCAGAGTCCCAGAAGACCGTCGCCATGACTTTACCGACTGTGTGTGTAGCTTTGGGTTTTTTCTCCGTAGGAGTGGTGGTGTGAGGCCACTCCATGGAATGCCGTTTTCTTTTGGTTCGATGTGATGAACCCACGTTTCATTGCCTGTGACGATGTTCGACATAAAGTTGTGACGATCAGCCTCGTAACTCGCAAGCATTTGCGCACAGATTATTCATCGTTGCTCTTAACGATCTTCTCTTAGACGACGAGGAATATTCGGGTACACAGTTTTGAGTACCCCAAATGATAGAAGATTGTGTCAGTACTACCAACAGAGATATCTGTTTATGCAGCAAGGTGTTTGATTGAAATCCATCACCGACCGCTGTGGTCGAGCGGTTCTAGGCGCTTCAGTCTGGAACCAAGCGGCTGCTCCAGTCGCAGGTTCGAATCCTGCCTCGGGCGTGGATGTGTGTGATGTCCTTAGGTTAGTTAGGTTTAAGTAGTTCTAAGTCTAGGTGACTGATGACCTCAGATGTTAAGTCCCATAGTGCTTAGAGCCATTTGAACCATTTTTTTTTTTAGATCCGTCGATCTTCATGAATGAAGGTGTCCGCACGTCGCAAAATTGCACGAGTCATAGCAATGTGCGGCCGGCCGGCGGGTGGGAGATCGAACAGATTTGCGCCATCTTGTTGCGATGATGACAGACGTCTTACCCAACGACTCACCGTGCTTTTGTTCACTGCGAGGTTTCCCTAGACTCACTACAAGCGCCTATGAATATCTGCATTGCTCTGGTTTTTCTCCAAAACAAACTCAATGACAGCTCTCTGCTTGGCACGCACCTCTGTTACGCCGTATTTATGTCAACGTATAGCGCCGCCATCTATCGGAACTTCAAGAAACTATGTGAGCTGAAGCGGAAATATCCCACGATGTTCCACAACAAATTCTGCATTTATTCAACCGAAACTGGCCGAGGAAAAAACTGAGTTGTGATACTTATTGAATGCCTCTCGTATTAGAATGGAATGTACAAAATTTTATCTAGCTAGAAATAATACTATAGATTTCTGTAATAAACATGCAGACACTCTTTTAAATATCTGGCCGGCCGGAGTGGCCGCGCGGTTAAAAGCGCTTCAGTCTGGATCCGCACGACCGCTACGGTCGCAGGTTCGAATCCTGCCTCGGGCGTGGATGTGTGTGATGTCCTTAGGTTAGTGAGGTTTAAGTAGTTCTAAGTTCTAGGGGACTTATGACCACGGCAGTTGAGTCCCATAGTGCTCAGAGCCATTTGAACCATTTTTTTTTAAATATCTCTCTCTTTTTCAAGTCATCAATCGTCTAACCTGTTTGATTCGGCCTGCCACGAACTCCGCTCTTGTGTGAACCTCTTCATCTCAGATTATCATTTTTCCTTCTTGTCAGTGTTTGCTACGTTTCTTTCTTACATATGCTGCGGATATCCACCTCATTCATTTTTCTTTCTTCACCTATACTGCGGATATCCACCTCATTCCTTATCAGTCCATCTAATTTTCATCATCCTTCTCTGACATTACGTCTCGTCGATTACCTTCTCCCGTTTTCTCTAAATTCATGATTCACTGCACAATTAAGGCTGCAGATGCTAAAATGGTTCTTCATCTTTCTAAGGATAGAAGACAAGAGTGATATAGACGGCTGTGGATGCGGGTGCGCTGGGACATTGTGACATGGCGTTTTGAATGGCGTGCTACAGTCACGTCTCGCGCAGTTTATTCATCATTGTTGGTTTGCCATCTGGAAGGTGCCTGTCTGGTCATTGTTAAACAAAGCCTTATTCGCACTCGATGCTGCGTACCTACCGACTATTCAAATTAGTAAATGGAAGCGATGTTTAATAGTTATTCTGCTTTTTTTTTTAATTTCGTACAGGTGGTTATTTTTCTTGTTGTTTACTTTCTTGCCTCTTACGGAACAAGGCAAGTACGCTTCGCGGAACACCTGAGTGATCTCGGAACCGCGTGATTTTGCGGAAGGTAGTTTTGGAAACGCTCGTCTTCAAATCTACACTAGTCTCCACGTACACTATTGTTTGTGAAAATTGCAGTACCAGGAACGATACATGTTATTAAAATCAAGTTTATTCCATAGTTTACGTACATGAAATTTTCAAATGATTAGAATTACAGAGTTGCACATTTACTTCGATCACGAGAATTCACTACCGCGTGAAGCCGCCACGTATAGGCATCTAGACCTCTGCTTTCCAAATGAAATTTTCTGAGGGGTAAAAACTAAACTATTCGATTCTGGTTCAGTCACGAAACTAAATTACTTTCATAAGATCATTTCTACTATCACAATTTTGTAAGACTCTACTATATATGAGTTATCAATAATTACTCCCCCCCCCCCCCCCCTCCAATCAACCATGAACCTTGCCGTTGGTGGGGTGCCTTGTGTGCCTCAGCGATACATCGCCTACCGTAGGTGCGACACACAACAGAGGGATATCCGTTGAGAGTTCTGACAAACATGTGGTTCCTGAAGAGGGGCAGCAGCCTTTTCAGTAGTTGCAGAGGCAACAGTCTGGATGATTGACTATGTGGCCTAGTAAAATCAACCAAAACCTCCTTGCTATGCTGGCACTGCGAATGCCTGAAAGCAAGAGGAAACTGCAGTCGTAATTTTTCCCGTGAGAATACAAAAATGGTTCAAATGGCTCTGAGCACTATGGGACTCAACTGCTGAGGTCATCAGTCCCCTAGAACTTACAACTACGTAAACCTAACTAACTTAAGGACATCACGCACATCCATGTCCGACGCAAGAATCGAACCTGCGACCGTAGCGGTCACGTGGTTCCGTACTGTAGCGCCTAGAACCGCTCGGCCACGCCGGCCGGCGGTGGGCATACATCTTAACTGTATGTTTAAATGATGATGCCGTCCTCTAGGCTAAAATATTCCGGAGGTAAATTGGTCCCCCATTCGGATCTCCGGGCGGGGACTACTCGGGAGGACGTCGTTATCAGGAGAAACAAAACTGGCGTTCTACATATCGGAGCGTGGAATGTCAAATTGCTTAATCGGGCAGATAGAAAATTTAGAAAGGGAAATGGATAGATTACAGTTAGTTATAGTGGGAATTAGTGAAGTTCGGTGGCTGGAGGAGCAAGACTTTTGGTCAGGTGAATATACGGCTATAAATACAAAACCAAATAGAGGTAATGTAGGAGTCTTCGGGTAGTGTCTTTGATTCATAATCAAAACGTCTTCAGTGTCGGGTTCAAATCCTGCCTTTGCTTAAATTTCGATTAATAATCAGCGTTGGCGGCCAAAGACTTCCGGCATAAGAAGTCACCCTCATTATGCCAACGGCCTTGTTAAAGAAGGCGGAGGAGCGGACACAGGTTCAGGGCGCTCTCTTGTCTTAGGGGTGGAAAACTGCCTCTAAAGGCGGAAGAATCAACAAAGATCAACGGCATGAGGATGCAGAAGGCAATGGAAACCACTGCATTAAAGACACGTAACGTGTATCCACAGGAGTTGTGGTCTGTAATTGAAAACATGTCATGATGATCTCTCCTTTAGCAAAAGATTTCGGTGTAATACCCTATTCGGATCTCCGGGAGGGGACAGCCAAGGGGGAAGTTACCATCAGAATAAAAGGATTGAATAATCAACGAAATAATAACATTCTACGAGTTGGGGCGTGGAATGTTAGAAGCTTGAACGTGGTAGGGAAACTAGAAAACCTGAAAACGGAAATGCAAAGGCTCGATCTAGATACAGTAGGAGTCTGTGAAGTGAAGTGGAAAGAAGACAACGATTTCTGGTCAGATGAGTGTAGGGTAATATCAAGCCTGCCCAGTTAGGCGTGAGGTCTAACGCACGGCTTTCTGGACTGGGAAGGAGTGCCTGGTCCCTGGCACGAATCCGCACGGCGGATTTGTAATGAGGTCCGGTGATCCAGACAGTCTGTGGATGGTTTTTAGGTGGTTTTTCATCTGCCTTGGCCAATGCTGACTGGTCCTCCTTATTCCGGCTCATGTCGGAGATTGCTGCGTAAACAAGTTCCCCACATACACGTACACCACCATTACTCTACCACGCAAACATTGGGGTTACACTCGTCTGGTGTGAGACGTTCCATGGGGGCGGGGGTCCACCGGTGGCCGAACTGTGCAATAACCCTGAAAGAGAGGTTCGGTGTGGGGTGGCGGAGGAATGAAGTGGACTACAGTAGTCATCGTGGTGTTGTGGACCACTGCGGCTGTGACGGGGACAGAGCCTCTCTGTCGTTTCTAGGCCCCCGGTTAACATACAATAGGGTGATATCAACAGCAGCAGAAAATGGTATAATAGGAGTAGGGCTCGTTATGAATAGGAAGCTAGGGCAGAGAGTGTGTTACTGTGAACAGTTCATTGAGAGGGTTATTCTTATCAGAACCGAAAGCAAACCAACACCGACAACGATAGTTCGCCGAAGTCGCAAGCTGAAGATGAAGAGATAGAGAAAATGTATGAGGATATTGAATGGGTTGTGAGTGTGTGGGTGCTATTCTGTCATTCTGCGCAACATATTAATCTGTGGCTCCTGCAAGATGCAATTTCCACCCCCCCCCCCCCCCCCACTACTACAGAAGTCAGACAGACGCCCCTAACGTTCTAAAGAGAAATGCCTGAAAAACTTTCAGCAATAAATATCTTCTGGAGTCGTCTGCTATAAGGAAATGACACAAAAATTCACAAAATTTCTTACATAACTAGTGGGTTACTTGGGTACTGGAGTAGTGCTAGTAAGTGTAAGAAGAACATGAAACTAACGAAAATTATTATTTGTTTTTCACAAATTCTGAGAAATCACAATGACGCTTTTAATTATGAACTAAACAAGTTATTTCCGGGTTCTTTTCGGAATATGATGTTACCTCTTAAGGATAGAATTCGCTAATGAAATTTCTATACAAAGTTTAAGATTGTTATTGACTTGGCAGAATGGCTGAGAGCTGCGCCTACTCAACTTGAATAATTATCCTTTAGAATGTTGCTAGGTACGGTCGAGGCTGTCGTGTGTGAAATGCAGTGAAGTGTACTGTTGTGGAGGAAATATGGGGCTCGCAAGAGCTGTAGTGCACAATACCGTAAGCTGCGATGACTGCTGTCTGCGCCGCTCGCTGCTGACAAATAAGATAACTCTCGTTCTACCTGGATTGACCTATGCCAATAAAACTCTCCCTACGCCCTGATGAAGTCAAGGACTCCTATTCGCCCCTAGTCTAACTATTGGCATGGTACACCAGTCAGATAACCAGTCCACCACGATGCCACTCAAAAATTCGCTCGCAGGTGTTTAACTATAACTCTGTTCACACCGCACAATAAGTGTGGCGGCCAACACAGTGAACAATGCTTAATCGCAAGGACTCAATATAGAGTCGCACTCCAATTCGCTCTCGACAGAGGTGCTCTCCCAGTGAAGTACTGAGGAGGGACTTGTTCCTCACTCTTTGAGTACATGTACGAGCGCACACGCTCTCGTTATGTGTTCTTGCTCCAAGAGCAACAACGGAACGACCCCTCTCCAAGCCAGACGTGAAGGGGTATATCTTTTGGTCTCTTCCATTACTCCTTCAGCTCAAGGCGTCAGGAATATCGTTTGCCAATCAGCATTGCTCTTCTAAAACGGGAGAATGACGTTTCATTTAAGGCGACCAATCCAGAAATCTGTAGAATCGGCGTTTGGCGTTTGCTGTCTCTCTGTGAAAACCTCTGAAACTGCATGCTATGTTTGTAAAGAATACGTAGGTTGGGCGCTCCCACACAATATAGCGGAATTTGCTTTTAAGCCGAACACTGGGGCGTTCTTCCTTTCACTTGGGCAAATGCTGTCTACTCTATCGGCAGTCACTGTTCGATGTACTGTAGATAGGTTGACTGGTCCTCTGACGGGACCGGCCCCCCCGGCGTGCGTTTTGCCTCTCCTGAACTAAAAGCCCCTGCGACCGTTGTGTCTTAAATATGTGTGTGTACACCAGCCTCGAGTATTTCAATCTCTGTGCGCACTTGCGATTTACTAGTTATTTGCATATCGTTTACATGAATTCATACAACATTGACTTTATCTTATGGAGTTTGGGTTCGAATGAAGCGTCTTGATGTGCAGAATATGATTGTGAGGGCGGAATATGTAAGCAATGAAGATCAGGAGACCACGAAGTCTTACAGGGTAATACAGTATGTAAACGGAGATGAAAATGTAGTAGTCATGGGGGACTGGAATGCAGTTGTAGGGGAAAGAGTAGAAGAAAAGGTTACTTGGGACAAGAAATGAGAGAGGGGAAAGACTAATTGAGTTCTGATATAAACTTCATCTTGTAATAGAGAATATCTGTTCAGGAATCACAAGAATCACAAGAGGGGGAGGTATACTTGGAAAAGGCCGGGTGATACGGGAAGATTTCAGTTAGATTGCATCATGGTCAAACAGAGATTCCGAAATCAGATACTGGAATGTAAGTCGTACCCAAGAGCAGATATAGACTCAGATCACAACATAGTAGTGATGAAGAGTAGGCTGAAGTTTAAAACATTAGTCAGGAAGAATCAACACGCAAAGAAGTGGGATATGGAAGTACTAAGGAATGACGAGATACGCTTAAAGTTATCTAAGGGAATAGATACAGCAATAGGGAACAGCTCACTAGGCAGTACAGTTGAAGAGGAATGGACGTCATTAAAAAGGGCAATAACTGGAAGTTGGGAAGGAAAACATAGGTACAAAGAAGGTAACTACGAAGAAACCACGGGTAACAGAAGAATTACTCCAATTGATCGATGAAAGGAGGAATTACAAAAATATTCCGGGAGACTCAGGAATACAGAAATTCAAATCGCTGAGGAATGAAATAAATATGAAGTGCAGGGAAGCAAATACGAAATGGCTGCATGAAAAATGTGACGAAATCGAAAATGAAATGATTGTCGGTAGGACTGACTCAGCATACAGGAAAGTGAAAACAACCTTCGATGACATTAAAAGTAAGGGTAAAAATATTAAGAGCCCAACGGGAATTCCACTGTTAAATGCAGAGGAGAGAGCGGCTAGGTGGAGAGAATACGTTGAAAGCTTCTATGAGGGGCAAGATTTGTGTGATGTGATAGAAGAAGAAACATGAGTCGATTTAGAAGAGATAGGGGACCCAGTATTAGAATCAGAATTTAAAAGACCTTTGGAGGACTTAAGACCAGAAAAGGGAGAAGGGATAGATAACATTCCATCAGAATTTCTAAAATCGTTGGGGGAAGTGGCAACAAAACGACTATTCACGTTGCTGTATAGAATGTATAAGTCTGGCGACATACCATCTGATTTTCGGAAAAACCTCATCTACACAATTCCGAAGACGACAAGAGCTGACAACTGCGAGAATTATCGCACAATCAGCTTAACAGCTCATGCAACCATGTTGTTGACAAGAGTGATGTGCAGAAGAATGAAAAAGAAAATTGAGAATGCGCTAGACGACGTTCAGTTTGGATTTAGGAAAGGTGCAGGTAAGAGAGAGACAATTCTGACGTTGCGGCTAATAATGGAAGAAAGACTAAAGAAAAATTAAGACACGTTCATAGGATTTGTCGACCTGGAAAAAGCGTTCGACAATATAAAATGGTGCAAGATGTTCGAGATTCTGAAAAAGGTAGGGGTAAGCTACAGGGAGAGACGGGTCATATACAATATGTACAACAACAAGAGGGAATAATAAGAGTGGACGATCAAGAACGAAGTGCTCGTATTAAGAAGGGTGTAAGACAATGATGTAGTCTTTCGCCCCTACTGCTCGATCTGTACATCGAGGAAGCAATGATGAAAATAAAAGAAAGGTTCAGGAGTGGAATTCAAATGCAAGGTGAAAGGATATCAGTGATACGAGTCGCTGTTGACATTGCTATCCTGAGTGAAAGTGAAGAAGAATTACATGATCCGCTGAATGGAATGAACAGTCTAATGAGTACAGGGTATGGATTGAAAGTAAATCGAAGAAAAAAAGAAGGTAATGAGAACAGCGTGAAACTTAACATCAGGACTGATGGTCACGAAGTGGATGAAGTTAAGGAATTTTGCTACCTCGGCAATAAAATAACGAGTGAAGGACAGAGCAAGAAGGACGTCAAAACAGGCTAGCAATGGCAAAAAGGGCATTCCTGGCCAAGAGAAGCCTACTATCAAATATCGGCATTAATTTGAGGAAGAAATTTATGAGAATGTACGTCTGGAGTACAGCATTTTATCGTAGTGAAACATGGACTGTGGTAAAATCGGAACAGAAGAGAATCGAAGCATTTGAGATGTGGTGCTACAGACGTATGTTGAAAATTAGGTAAGGAATGAGGCGGTTCTGTGCAGGATCGGAGAGGAAAGAAATATGTGGAAAACACTGATAAGGAGAAGGGACAGGATGATAGGACATCTGTTAAGACATGAGGGAATGACTTCCATGGTACTAGAGGGACACGTAGAAGGCAAAAACTGTAGAGGAAGACAGAGATTGAAATACATCAAGCAAATAATAGAGGACGTACGTTGCAAGTGATACTCTGAGATGAAGAGGTTAGCACAAGAGAGGAACTCACGGCGGGCCGCATCAACCCAGTCAGAAGACTGATGGAAAAAAAAAAAAATGCGGATAAGCCCTCGCCTACCTACCACAGTAGTACAAGTTCATGAGACAACTAGCTCCGCAGATGATGAAGAGATTGAAGAAATGTATCATGCGATAAAAGAAGTTATTCAGATTGTTAAGGGAGACGAAAATTTAATAGTTATGAGGGACTGGAATTCAATAGTAGGAAATGGAAGAGGACGAAAAGTAGTAGGTGAATATGGACTGGGGGTAAGGAATGAAAGAGAAAGCCGCCTGGTAAAATCTTGCACAGAGACTAACTTAACCATAGCTAACACTTGGTTGAAGATTCATGAATGAAGGTTGTATAAATGCAAGAGGCCTGGAGACACTGGAAGGTTTCAGGTAGGTTATATAATTCTAAGAAAGAGATTTAGGAAACAGATTTTAAATTGTAAGACATTTCCAAGGGCAGATCTGGACATTGACCACAATTTATTGGTTATGAATTGTAGATTAATACTGAAGAAACGCCAAAAAAGTGGGAATTTAAGGAAGTAGGACGTGGACAAACTGAAAGAACCAGAGGTTGTAGAGAGTTTGAGAGAGTGCATTAGGGAAGATTGACAAGAACAGGGGAAAGAAATAGAGTAGAAGAGCAATGGGTAGCTTTGAGAGATGAAATAGTGAAGCCAGCAGAGGATCAAGTAGTTAAAAAGCGAGGGCTAGAAGAAATCCTTGGGTAACAGAAGAGATATTGAATTTAATTGATGACAGGAGGAAATATAAAAATGAAAGCAGGCGAAAAGGAATACAAACGTCTCAAAAATGAGATCGATTGGAAGTGCAAAATGGTTAAGCAGGGATGCCTAGAGAACAAATACAAGGATTTAGAAGTATAAATCACTAGGGGTAACATAGATACTACCTACACGAAAATTAAAGACACCTATGGAGAAGAGAGAAACACCTGTATGAATATCAAGAGCTCAGATGGAAAACTAATGCTAAGCAAAGAAGGGAAAGCAGAAAAGCGGAAAGAGTATATAGAGCGTCTACACAAGGGAGATGTACTTGGGGCCAATATTACGGAAATTGAAGAGGACGTAGATGAAGATGAAATGGGGGATATGATACTGCGTGAAGAATTTGATAGAGCACTTGAAAGACCTAAGTCGAAATTAGGCCCCGGGGATAGACAATATTCCATTAGGCCTAATGATAGCCCTGGGAGAGCCAGTCCTGACAAAACTCTACCATCTGGTGAGCAAGATGTATGAGACAGGTAAAATAACCTCAGATTCAAGAAGAATATACTAATTTCAATCCCAAAGAAAGCGGGTGTCAACAGATGTGAAAATTACCGAACTATCAGGCGAATGAAAAATCTGGTAGAAGCTAACCTCGGGGAAGATCAGTTTGGATTCCTAGAAATGTTGGAACACGTGAGATAATACTGACCCTACGACTTATCTTAGGAGACAGATTAAGAAAAGGCAAACCTTCGTTTCTAGCTTTTGTAGACTTAGAGAAAACTTTTGACAATATTGACTGGAATACTCTCTTTCAAATTCTGAAGGGAACAGGAGCAAAACATAGGGAGTGAAAGGCTATCAACAATTTGTACAGAAACCATATGGCAGTTATAAGGCCCATGACAGGTAAGCAGTGGTTGAGAAGGGAATGATACCGGGTTATACCCTATCTCCGATGTTATTCAGTGCCGGTCGCGGTGGTCTAGCGGTTCTAGGCGCGCAGTCCGGAACCGCGCGACTGCTACGGTCGCAGGTTCGAATCCTGCCTCGGGCATGGATGTGTGTGATGTCCTTAGGTTAGTTAGGTTTAAGTAGTTCTAAGTTCTAGGGGACTGATGACCACAGATGTTAAGTCCCATAGTGCTCAGAGCCATTTGAACCATTTTTTTTGTTATTCAGTCTGTATGTTGAGCAAGCAGTAAAGGAAACAAAAGAAAAATTTAGAGCAGGAATTATAACCCATGGAGAAGAAATGAAAAATTTGAGATTTGCTGACGACATTGCAATTCTGTCAAAGACGGCAAAGACCTGCAATGGAATGTAGTCGAATTAAGTCGGGTGATGCTGAGGGAATTAGATTAGGAAATGAGACACTTAATGTAGTAAAGGAGTTTTGCTATTTGGGGAGCAAAATAACTGATGATGGTCGAAGTAGAGGATATAAAATGTAGACTGGGTATGGCAAGGAAAGCGTTTCTGGAGAAGAGAAATTTCTTAACATAGAGTATAGATTTAAGTGTCAGAAAGTCCTTTCTGAAAGTATTTGTATGGAGTGTAGCCATGTATGGAAGTGAAACCTGGACGATAAGTAGCGTAGACAAGAAGAGAATAGAAGGTTTCGAAATGTGATGGTACACAAGAATGCTGAAGTTAGATAGGTAGATCTCGTAACTAATGAGGAGTTACTGAACAGAATTGGGGAGACGAGGAATGAAGAAGGTATCGGTATATAGGACACGTTCCCAGGCATCAAGGGATCGCCATTTTAGTATTGGAGGGAAGCGTGAAGGGTAAAAATCGTAGAGGGAGACCAAGAGATGAATACGCTAAGCAGATCGAGAAGGATGTAGTTTGCAGTAGTTACCCGGAGATGAAGAAACTTGCACAGGACAGAGTAGCACGGAGAGCTGCATCAAACCAGTCTCTGGACTGAAGACCACAACAATTACTTTTTATCGATTAGCGGCAGTAATGCGGTGTAGGTTACAGACTCCTCACATAGTTCACCCACAACACACGTGTGTTGTGGTTAGTCCGGTACATCGCTGATGATAAAAGTGAGACACATACGCAACAAGTGCTAAATATCTTAGAAAATGTAATGTCTTCTCCAAGTTGTAGACAGTAACTGCAGTAGTCCAGAAATTACTTAATTACTCGCTTCGAGACGGGCAAGTTAATCAGTTACAGCACGATACAGCAGTAACGACATGAGGGCTACTACAGTACTGTGCACAGGGTTATTATTATTGTTATTTTATTATTATTAGAGTGGTTGGACACAAAAACACTAACAGCCTGAAGTCGACCAAATTCTGCCAGTTCAAAAGTAAGGAGTGCAGCAATCAAGTGATTTACAATCAGTAAGTATAGTGCACACATCTGAATCTGATTTTAAGTAGGTTAGCAGTATGCAGATCAAGCAAGTGTCGCAAGGGAGAGGAGTAATGCAGAGGAAGTATGTTTTATAACAAGTCTTATCTGAGAAGGAGTTCTGGGCAACAGTTGTGATGCACCATGAATTGCTTCATCATTCATCCTAAGACACACATGCACACACACAAAATATCATTCATCTTTGATCATTTTAAAAATAAAAGTGTTCCAAAAAAAGTCTCTTAGTCTACAGTTTAGTTAGGTACTACAGTTAATGGTTGTGGCATAGGGGGGGGGGGCAAAGACGGCAATGGGGGGGGGGGGGGAGTGGTGTACTGGCTTATGTTTAATTGCATTTACTGTTAATGGTCTAGGATAGGTTGGGAACCGCTGTTCTAGGCACACCAGGACGGCCAGGATTTGAGCTACGCGAGTGCAGCCGTATCTACTCAGCGCTGTTGACTTCCCCCACCACTGCGATACTCCGAGAAGAAGTGTGGTGAAGGCTGTATAGGCGGGTAATTTAGGAAGATGTGTTTGCAACGTAGTACGACTGCTTCTAAGAGATGAATACTGTACCATACTTTACCAGAATGAGAAATGCTCCTATCGTAGCATAAAAAAAAACATATACGTCTTGGGCATAGTTAGGGATATAAAAGATTGGAACTGGCTTTGCGACTTTCTGGTAGCTTGAAAGACATTTAAACAAAACATTTTGACATATTTGCGCTTTTTACTTGTTAATATTAGTACCCATATCATGTAGTATAATGCATAGTGTCAAGCAAAGTTAACTTGGTTATATATAGTTTATTGTTCCTGGCGAATCTTTTTGATTTTGGGCATGGGATCAGGGAGTGTAGATTCCCTTGGGGAAAACCTGGGTCCATGGCTACGTGGGGTCTGCGCCACACTCGAACCCTACCATCAGCTCTTACCAACTGAAATCGGCACTCATCTGACACTGCCATAGTTTTCCAGTTGTCTAGGATCCAACCGACGTGGTCACGAGCCCAGGAGAGGCGCTGCAGGTGATGCCATGCTGTGAGCAAAGGCATTCGCGTCTGTCGTCTACTGCCATAGCCCGTTAACGTCAAATCGTGCCACACTGTCCTAACGGATACGTTCGTCGTACGTCCCACACTGATTTCTGCGGTTATTTCACGCAGTGTCGCATGCCTGTTTGCACTGACAACTCTACACAAATGCCGCTGCTCTCGGTCGTTTAGTGAAGGCCCTCGCCCACTGCGTTTTCCGAGGTGAGTTACCCCGAAGTTTGGTATTCTCGGCACACTCTTGACACTGTAGATCTCGGAATACTGAATTCCCTCAGAATTTTCGCATGGAATGTTTCATGCGTCTAGCTCCAACTATTATTCGGCGTTCAAAATCTTTTAATTTCCGTCGTGCGGCCATAATCGTGTCGGTACAAATGACAGCTCCTCCAATGCACTGCCTTTTTATGCTTTCTGTACGCGGTGCCTGTTGAACCAAACATTGAAATAACTTGAGCTGCTTGTATGTAGAGTCGAGAATGTTGCTCTAGGGGTAGAATTTTATAAAAGGCTTGTGTATGTGCATATCGCTAATCCATGACTTCTGTCGGTTCAGTGTACTGTAACATAGGTACAGTAAGACAGATGCTCGAATGGCTATACAAGTGGCCATCCCCCCCCCCAAGACATGATTCTGCGAGAGGCCTTTCCATTCGTACAAGCAGAACTTCAGAATTTTTATCACTGGTATCTATTTTCACCTTTTAATTTTTCTGTCAAAGCAATAACTTTCATTTCTTAATTAAATAACTACATCAATTAGTACTAACACGGTGAACAGAACTACAAGTGGTTTTACATGCAGGCATTTAACATAAAGTTGTGATATCTACAAATACAACTTTCGATTTTAGAATATGTAATATCTGGAACTATGGTTTGTGCTATAAACACATAGAGCTAGTCAGGTTAAATTCTGTTAAACCCGAATGTTGGCTGAAATTTTCAATCTCATAATAGAAAAAGAAAAAAAAAAGAACGTTCACACGCCTGTTGAACCAAACATTGAAATAACTTGAGCTGCTTGTATGTAGAGTCGAGAATGTTGTTCTAGGGGTAGAATTATATAAAAGGTTTGTAAATTCCTGAACTGGGCAAACAAATTATTGGGTGCTGTTTGTCTATCAGCTTAGGTAGGAAGTTATGAGGTACATCAACAGCCAATAGTGAGAACGGTCTGACAAATAAATCGCAATCCATCTTCAGTCATTCAGTGTATGGGAGTCTCTTTGAGAACTCATGATGAAATGTTTTAGTTACTGAAACATTGTCAGTCGTATTTGGTCCACAAACGACTAACTTGAGATGCGGGGTATGTTCCACGTCATGATTAATTTTTGTATGATCCTGTCCGCCTTATCTGTTATCTGTTACCAAGTGTTTTTCCCCTTTCATTAAGACACTTCATGAATACGAATAATTGGTTACGTCAATCATACAAGATTTTGTCACCTGTCTACTTACCCTTAACTCAGTTTTTTCCTTAGTGACTGCTTCCACTTGAACCAGCATTCGCTTTGTTCGTAAGGAGATAAATGCGTATCATGCTTGCGGCTGGCGTAGTAATATTCCAATAAGTGTTTTTCCAACTCATAATAGTGCGATGGCATATTAAACATTTTGCGTGGTCTTCAAACTATGTTGTTGTTGTTGTCTTCAGTCCTGAGACTGGTTTGATGCAGCTCTCCATGCTACTCTATCCTGTGCAAGCTTCTTCATCTCCCAGTACTTACTGCAACCTACATCCTTCTGAATCTGCTTAGTGTATTCATCTCTTGGTCTCCCTCTACGATTTTTACCCTCAACGCTGCCCTCCAATTCTAAATTTGTGATCCCTTGATGCCTCAGAACATGTCCTACCAACTGGTCCCTTCTTCTTGTCAAGTTGTGCCTCAAACTCCTCTTCTCCCCAATTCTATTCAATACCTCCTCATTAGTTATGTGATCTACCCATCTAATCTTCAGCATTCTTCTGTAGCACCACATTTCAAAAGCTTCTATTCTCTTCGTGTCCAAACTATTTATCGTCCATGTTTCACTTCCATACATGACTACACTCCATACAAATACTTTGAGAAACGAGTTCCTGACACTTAAATCTACAATCGATGTTAACAAATTTCTCTTCTTCAGAAACGCTTTCCTTGCCATTGCCAGTCTACATTTTATATCATCTCTACTTCGACCATCATCAGTTATTTTGCTCCCCAAATAGCAAAACTCCTTTACTACTTTAAGTGTCTCATTTCCTAATCTAATTCCCTCACCGTCGCCCGACTTAATTTGACTACATTCCATTATCCTCGTTTTGCTTTTATTGATGTTCATCTTATATCCCCCTTTCAAGACACTGTCCATTCCGTTCAACTGCTCTTCCAAGTCCTTTCCTGTCTCTGACAGAATTACAATGTCATTGGCGAAGCTCAACGTTTTTATTTCTTCTCCCTGGACTTTAATACCTACTCAGAATTTTTCTTTTGTTTCCTTTACTGCTTGCTCAATATACAGATTGAATAACATCGGGGATAGGCTACATCCCTGTCTCACTCCCTTCCCAACCACTGCTTCCCGTTCGTGCCCCTCGACTCTTATAACTGCCATGTGGTTTCTGTACAAATTGTAAATAGCCTTTCGCTCCCTGTATTTCACCCCTGCCACCTTTAGAATTTGGAAGAGAGTATTCCAGTCAACATTGTCAAAAGCTTTCTCTAAGTCTACAAATGCTAGAAATGTAGGTTTGCCTTTCCTTAATCTATTTTCTAAGATAGGTCGTAGGGTCAGAATTGCCTCACGTGTTTCAACATTTCTGCGGAATCCAAACTGATCTTCGCCGAGGTCGGCTTCTACCAGTTTTTCCATTCGTCTGTAAAGAATACGGGTTAGTATTTCGCAGCCGTGGCTTATTAAACTGATAGTTCGGTAATTTTCACATCTGTCAACTTCAAACTATACGAAATGTAAAGCGATTACCATTCGTCATGGAAAGATGTGGTTTCACCATTTTATCTTTTTTGGACAAGTGCTCAGAAGTCATAGCACTCCTAATGCAAAATGTAAATCTACTTTAATTCAAATAGTATTGCCAGCAAAATACCTGGCGTCTGACGAGGGAGCTAGGGGTGCCGGCTGTAGCCTTCACTTTCCTCTTCCTCGTCGCCCCTCAGTCCCACTCAGCGCTGTGCTGGCATTCGCCGAACGCTGCTGGGCCACGCCTGTTCAAGACGTGAGACATGTAATCAGAGAGCGCCTGGATACGCCGTTGGAGAATACACTGCTCTTCTTCTTATACACTACTGGCCATTAAAATTGCTACACCACGAAGATGACGTGCTACAGACGCCAAATTTAACCGACAAGAAGAAGATGCTGTGATAAGCAAATGATTAGCTTTTCAGAGCATTCACACAAGGTTGGTGCCGGTGGCGACAGCTACAACGTACTGACATGAGGAAAGTTTCCAGCCGATTTCTCATACACAAACAGCAGTTGCCCGGCGTTGCCTGGTGAAACGTTGTTGTGATGCCTCGTGTAAGGAGGAGAAATTCGTACCATCACGTTTCCGACTTTGATAAAGGTCGGATTGTAGCCTATCGCGACTGCGGTTTATCGTATCGCGACATTGCTGCTCGCGTTGGTCGAGATCCAATGACTGTTAACAGAATGTGGAATCGTTGGGTTCAGGAGGGTAATACAGAACGCCGTGCTGGAGCACAACGGCCTCGTATCACTAGCAGTCGAGATGACAGGCATCTTATGCGCATGGCTGTAACGGATCGTGCAACCACGTCTCGATCCCTTAGTCAACAGATGCGGACATTTGCAAGACAACAACCATCTGCACGAACAGTTCGACGACGTTTGCTGCAGCATGGACTATCAGCTCGGAGACCATGGCTGCGGTTACCCTTGACGCTGCATCACTGACAGGAGATCCTGCGATGGTGTACTCAACGACGAACCTGGCTGCAAGGGTGGCAAAACGTCATTTTTTCGGATGAATCCAGGTTCTGTTTACAGCGTCGTGATGGTCGCATCCGTGTTTGGCGACATCGCGGTGAACGCACATTGGAAGCGTGTATTCGTCATCGCCATACTGGCGTATAACCCGGCCTCATGGTATGGAGTGCCATTGGTTACACGTCTCGGTCACCTCTTGTTCGCATTGGCGGCACTTTGAACAGTGAACGTCACATTTCAGATGTGTTACGACCCGTGGCTCTACCCTTCATTCGATCCCTGCGAAACCCTACATTTCAGCAGGATAGCGCACGACCGCATGTTGCAGGTCCTGCACGGGCCTTTCTCGATACAGAAAATGTTCGAGCAACTGGCTCGTCACAACACGCCAGTCACTACTCTTGATGAACTGTGGTATGGTGTTGAAGCTGCACGGGCAGTTGTACCTGTACACGCCATCCAAGCTCTGTTTGACTCAATGCCCAGGCGTATCAAGGCCGTTATTATGGCCAGAGGTGGTTGTTCTAGGTACTGATTTCTCAGTATGTATGCACCCAAATTGCGTGAAATTGTAATCACATGTCACTTCTAGTATAATATATTTGTCCAATGAATACCCATTTATCTTCTACATTTCCTCTTGGTGTAGCAATTTTAATGGTCAGTAGAATACTTCTGTAGCGCTACAGTCCTTGGTGGACCTTGGCTTCTTCAACTATTTTCCTCCATGCTTTTCGGTTTTTGGCCACATTTTTCCACCCCGGACTCCCATGCTGGTGAGATACTCTATTACATCATCAGTCCACCTTCTTCTAGGTCTCCCTTTCTGTCTAGCAGGCCGTGCGGTCTAGGCGTCTTGCCACGGTTCGCTCGGCTCGCCCCCGTCGGAGGTTCGAGTCCTCCCTCGGGTATGAGTGTGTTTGTTGTCCTTGCCGTAAGTTAGTTTCAGCTAAAGCAAGCAGGGTGTGTAAGCCCGGGGATCGATGACCTCAGCAGTTTGGTCCCACAGGAACTTATCACAAATTTCCAAAATTTCCTGTCTAGTAGCATGGATAATACCTTTCATCATTTTCTTTTGTACTCTATCCCCCGCGATTCTCTCCACGTGTTCTAACCATCGTGATTTTACAAGTTTAGCTACATCTCTTCCTTTTATTAATAGTTATTGCTCGGTGTCACAGCGTATTCTCGGGCCTTGTTCCCCCTTATTATTTACTTGGCAGGCTTAAGATCAAATGATAACAGAAGGCTGTAAGAGAAAGGATACAAGCAGGCAACAGAGCTTACTTTGCAAATATACAACTCTTCAGAAACAGCCTTGTTACAAGGAGAACAAATCCGTTCATATGTAGTTTACCTACTTCGACCAGTTGCCACATAAGGGTCACAAGCATGGATGCGCGACGGAAGATGACAAAAAGGCTCTAAGAATGGAAGATGGCGATATGTTGTCTCGCAAATTATATTCATACAAAGCGCAGTTAATAGAGCAACGAAATATACATATACTATAGAAATTGTAGCTGCTGTGAATTATCAGAACAAGATATGTCAGTCGTCAAAGTTACAATTGGCATACTTACTGTAAGTACGAATAATTTATTACGCAAATGGGTTATTTGAGACAAACAGTCAATAATATGAAACACTCTGTAACGGAGTTT
Source organism: Schistocerca americana (assembly GCF_021461395.2). Lineage (NCBI taxonomy): Eukaryota > Metazoa > Arthropoda > Insecta > Orthoptera > Acrididae > Schistocerca > Schistocerca americana. Next base: position 426,325,909 of record NC_060122.1, read on the forward strand.
ACTTACCTGACTACACTATCTTAGGCAAAAAATATGCAAGTCAGTAATAACAATATGCTCAATAGATCGTCAGTTCTCGCAATGTGCACATTTTATGAAAGTAGGTTGCTCATAGTTCTCATGAAAACATACTTCCGTTAATCCTTCTTCGAATCAGTACTCCAAGGGCGTTTGAAATTCACCATGAAAGTCATTGGTGTAACAGTATTGAAAAATTACAAATTTGATTAAGTTGGAGAACCGTACCGCCTTGAGAACTCGAGATACACAAACGACTGAAGGCTTAAGAAATGATCTCTATGCTATATGTTAATGTCATTGTCAGAAGATACTATGATTGTATCTGTAGTAAATTGCACGAATATTGCATGGACGGTAGAAGAGAACGTCGGTAGGTTGACCAATGCCTGTGCGCTTTGCTGGAATGAGCTTCTTGATGAATTCAACGCCTTGAGGAACTGAAGAGTAATAGTTCCTCATCTCTGGTGGCTGCCCAGGAGTCAATCAAAGGAAGGGCTTTAGTTTTTTCTTGTATATCTGCCCACAGTAGATGTTCTAGGAAGATTATTAAATCCCTCTTCATCATATTAGCATATGTGCTAGCAAACGCCTTGATGTTTGGTAAATTTATATTCATATTTGTGGGAGAATGGCCGGTGGGCTCCGATACGAGGAAATACAAATGGAGGAGCGGGATACCATCCGTCACAACCCCAGGCATTATCACAAGAACATGTGGCTGCCGCTATGAATCCAAACGTACCAAAGACATGCTTGCTTCCCTTCACTGCTAGAGTCCGTCCACATCGTAAGCTTTTACCGAATCTTGATTGGTCGGCATTAATTACTTGAACTGGTGACAGATGTTTTACGCCAGTGAAAGACCTGACTTCTCTCTCGAACTGATAAGCTTTTTGTTGAATATCGGCATCCCCTTCAACCAACCGTTTGCTAGCTTTGTGGATTATTATTCGACGTACAATCTTGTTCTTACATTTAAGTTTTTTTACGAACGAGTTGGCACTGCAGTGAATTGTTTTCAGTGCCCAACGACGTAATGCGCGGTCATATATTAGTGCGATTTCGTGTGTCTTGGCTATAAAATGATCACGTACTTGACGATTTATCATATCCTGCAGAATTTCTGGGTTTGATAAATGACGTTTTTTTAGCCTGTTGTCGAAGTTTTATAACACAGTATTGCTCTTTATTTTCCTTTTCAGTGGGAACAAATGGTTCAAATGGCTCTGAACACTATGGGACTTAACATCTGAGGTAATCAGTCCTCTAGAACTATTTAAACCTAACTAACCTAAGGACATCACACACATCCATGCCCGAAGCAGGATTCGAACCTGCGACCGTAGCGGTCGCGGGGTTCCAGACTGAAGCGCCTAGGACCACTCGGAGTGCAAACACTGTTGTAATTTACAGGCGTGGTGTCATATCAACTGCTAACCCAGGACGCCACAGACGGGGAGGATCAATATTTCCATCTTTTTCCCTTGTCTGTATTTGTCCATGTTCGCATCAGCCAGGTATATGCTGGAAATTTCGTTCGTTTTCTTGGAGGTGATGGCTTATAAAATGAACTACTGCTTCCTTGGACATCCGACACAGGTGATCTTGCTTCATCCCTCTCTGTCATGGCACTATCATTTTCTTCATCCGATGTCTTTTCATCTGATACCCCTACGTCTGATAGCTCAAATGGCTCTGAGCACTACGGGACTTAACATCTACGGTCATCAGTCCACTAGAACTTAGAACTACTTAAACCTAACTAACCTAAGGACAGCACACAACACCCAGCCATCACGAGGCAGAGAAAATCCCTGACCCCGCCGGGAATCGAACCCGGGAACCCGGGTGTGGGAAGCGAGAACGCTACCGCACGACCACGAGATGCGGGCGTCTGATAGCTCTTCATGTATTAAAGGCGTAGTAACATCTGCTATTACAGTATTCTTGTCTGTCATTTAATGCTTTATTTATCCATAAATAACACGCTCTTCTCCTGTAGGCACATCTTCTGCAACACTTAAGTGCTCCACCAACAGTTTCACAATTACCACCTGTCTCTTTGTTGAAAGTGAAACACTTACTAGCTCTGTAAACACACTTACACACAAAAAAGCTAATCCGACCTACTCTAACAGAAAACACAAACCATCTGGCGTGTTGTGACCACTACACTGTTTGCAGAACGATAAGTAAGTGGAGAGATTTAGTAGAGAGGTGGAACATGTTACCGCATCACCTATTCTTCCCTCTTCTGTCAATACAGCTGCAGCATAGCAGCCAAAACTTTACAAAGAGTTTTTCTTTCTAGTCAGTGAAAAAACAACAGTTTTGTTCTATCCTCCGCGACAACAACCGTGACCTCCCCTTGTAAGAACCTGCGAGCGAAAAGTAGTTCGTAAAATTTATAGTCCAACAAGGGAGGAAGAAGGATGGAGAATATGCTGCAACTCCGAGCTGGAAGACAGACTGCCGTGCAGTTTGTAGGTCTGTCCGAAAACTATTGACTGTCGCTGCAGGAGGACCAGAACGAACATGTTATCGACTGACCATATCAAAGATATTTTCGACGGACGACATGTCATGCGAACTTGCAGGCAAAGAAAGGAGTGGAACGCACGGACCTTCAAGGAAATTTAGTACATTCCTCGTCGACTTATCTGGGCATTATCCTACTGAAATATGGAACGTGCAGCTGCCTGCAGGGCGACAGTGCCTCGGGCTCTAAAACTTCCCTGGTGAGGAGGTTGCTCTTCAGATTGTTCTCAATACGTAGGAGGCGGAGATCACATGTTATTGCCAATGACGGCCCAAGCCATCGCAGTTGGCGTTTGTCCGCTATGCTGCTTGAAACATCTTTATTTAAATGTGTCTGTACTTAAATTTCAGAATGACTTAGAAGATGAAACTTCTACGTTATTTGATTCTGAAACAGCTCAGTAAAACTGAACGTACTGAGCCTACTTTCACTTTACTTTTTCTTATCATGTCAACACTGACCCACAATATTCTAGCGCAACGCAATCTAACTGTTCAAAAAAATTACAACCTGACTTCAAATAATTAATTCAAAAGAATGGCCTTGACTAAAAAGAAATCTTAACAATTACCTATACATTTCATTAAGCACTTACCCCACAAAAATCTTCATTACGCGAACTACTGCAATACAGTGAGCGTCAATACTGCCAGGTAAATAAAAGATTCTAACTACTAAAGCCACTAACTACAAATAGGCATGTGGTTAGCAAAGGAAAGATTGTGTTGCAAACCAAATAATCTATTTTTACCTTAATAATGTGACATCCAGTTCAAAGACGAATATAAATCGTCATTGAGATCTAGTACAAAGGTATATAATCATGAATAATATTCAATCTCCAAGTCGAACATGTACAGATCGTTAGCCTACGCTAACACTTCAGACCTCTACCCTCCATCAATGCTAACTTCTCACATCTAACATCCATCACTGCTGGATGTTCTCCTCCAACTGCCCAACAGTACTTCCATCACTGCTGGCGACTAACCCCCAACTGTCCAACACTACTGGCGATTAACTTCCAACAACGAGGCCAAATAGCCACAGAGTCTCTTACAAAGAAAGGGCACTGGGCACTCAGAGAGCCAATGCAAAGCGCTACACAGCGCTGCCAACACAGAAACAGCCCACTTACATGCTCAGCAATGCAGTCTGTTCGAATGGGTTCATGACGGCAGCATCCAGCACAGACGCAATTATCGCTGTAGGACAAGTTGAACTGGGGCCCGTAGGAAAACACTACGTTTTACCACTCAGCTCGTCACTGACGGCGATAATGTGTCCATTGCAGCCTAACGCGTTAGTGGTTTCTGTTCAATGAAAGCCAACGCAATGGCACGCAAGACACAAGTTCAGTCCTCATCAGAACCGTCGACAGCGACTCGTCCGCACTGTGGACGAATCTGTCCTGTCATTTACGGCCATGCGGACAAGATGTCGGTCATCCCACACTGTGGTCACGTTATGTTGCCCGTTGCATACAGGTAGCTGAATACGATTGCTTCGACACATGCATCACTGTCGAAGCAATGTGCCGCCTCTGAGCTGCGATATCCCACTGCGACAAACCCGTCTCCCGGAACCCAGTCACTGTACCCTGATCGAACTCACTAGCAGCGTGACATCGCGCTCTTTGACGTCAGCGAAGCCCGCTCACACTTACTTCTACGTTCCTATTTCGTTTGATGGTTCTGCAACGACTGAACTTATCACAACATTGACATATGTGGTTACATAAAAGAGGACTTTTAGGACCTACCTCTCTGAAACCTCTCTGAAACGTTAACAGTTACTATGTTTATGCTGTTCTACAAATCATCCGATTTTCGAGTGATTCAGACTAGCTCTTTTGGGTGCTGAAACTTTCAACAACAATATGAATACAGCACCCCGCGATTTCCTCTCCTGAGCCAACCTCTTCATCTCAGAGTAGCCTTTGCAACTCTTACGTTCTCAGTTATTTGCTGCATATACTCCAATGTCTGCCTTCCTTTTCAGTTTTCACCCTCTACAGCTCCTTCTACTATCGAGTCCTCTTTCACCGCCTTAAGTCGCCGTTAACCACCTTGCTGACAACAGGGAGCTACCGACTGCTAAATAACCACCACTCTTCGCTACAAATGACACAAGTCTGTACCTTAACTGTGGCCAATGCAATATCCAGAAACAGCGAGCAACAACGTTAGCACTCTCCGTACAACGATGCGCTTAGTAACACAAGACGGCGGAGCTCATCACCGGACTGCAGCAGAGCTATCGAAATCCACAACCCTAGCCCATGCCAACTCTGCATTATTGCCGTAGTGCCATAATCAAATGCTGTGTTCGAACAAGGCATGTTAGGAAGGACTGATTCAGCACATAGGAAAGTCAAACCACCTTCGCTGAAACTGAAAGCAAGAGTGGTAACATTAAGAGTGAAACGGGAATTCCTCTGCTAAATTCAGAGGAGAGAGCGGATAGGTGGAAAGAGCACATTGAAGGCCTCTATGAGGGGGAAGATTTGTTTCGTGATAGAAGAAGAAACAGGAATGGATTTAGGAAAGATATGGGATCCAGTACTAGAATCAGAATTTAAAAGAGCTTTGGAGGAGTTCAAATAAATCAGAATAAGCAGAATTTCTAAAATCATTGGGTGAGGTAGCAACAAAACGACTATTCACGTTGGTGTGTCGAACGTATGAGTCTGGCGATATACCATCCGACTTTCGGGAGAATATCATACCTTTCGGGAGAATATCATCCACACAATTCCTAAGATGCAAGAGCTGACAAGTGCGAGAATTATCACACAATCAGCTTAACAGCTCATGCATCTAAGTTGCTGATAAGAATAATATACAGAAAAATGGAAAAGGAGATTGAGGATGCTTTAGATGACAATCACTTTGGCGTCAGGAAAAGCAAAGGCGCCAGAGAGGCAATTTTGACGTTGCGGCTGATAATGAAAGCAAGACTAAAGAAAAATCAATACACGTTCATAGGATTTGTCGACCTGGAAAGAAGTTTCTACAATGTAAAATGGTGCAAGATGTTCCAAACCCTGGGAAAAATAGGGGTGAGTTATACAGAGAGATAGGTAATATACAATATGTACAAGAGCCAAGAGGGAATAGCAATAGCGGACGACCAACGAAGTGCACGGGTTAAAACGGGTGTAAAACAGGGATGTAGCCTTTCGCACCTACTGTTTAATCCGTACATCGAAGAATCAGTAATGGAAGTAAAAGAAAGGTCCAGGAGTGGAATTAAACTTCAAGGTGAAAGAGTATCAATGGTACGAATCGCTGATGATATTGCTATCCTGAGTGAAAGTGAAGAAGAATTACGTAATATTCATACAGGAGGATAATTTGTAACTTAATTGTGAGTGCGAGAGTTCATGTTACTCGATAAATAAGAATGAATCCACTCGCTTGGCAGACCACTCATCTTGCAGGCCTGACTGCTTGATGCCACAGTATGAGCAAGGCATGTGGGTGCCTCTCACTAGTATCAAACATAGGCCTTAATTTGAGGAAGAAATTTCTGGAAATGTTCCTTTGTACCAGAGCATTGAATGGTAGTGAAACATGGACTGTGGGAAAACTGGAACAGAAGAGAATCGAAGCATTTGAGATGTGGTGCTACAAACGAATGTTGAAAATTAGGTAGGCTGATAAGGTAAGTAATGAGGAGGTCCTGTGCAGAATCGGAGAGGACAGGAATATGTGGAAAACCCTGACAAGGAGAATGGACACGATTATAGGCCGTCTGTTAAGACAGCATGGAATGACTTCCTTGGTGACAGAGATTGGAATACATCCAGCCAATAATTGAGGACGTAGGTTGCATGTGCTACTCTGAGATGAAGAACTTGGCACAGGACAGGAATTCGTGGCGGGTCGCGTCAAAGGAACTGAGAGCCAGTCCAAGCGTGTATGTACCACACCTCTCGCCGGCCGATGTGGCAGAGCGGCTCTAGGCGCTTCAGTCCGTTACGCCGCTGCTGCTACGGTCGCGGGTTCGATTCCTACCTCGGGCATGGATGTATGTGACGTCAGGTTAGTTAGGTTTAAGTAGTTCTAAGTCTAGGGGACTGATGACCTGAGATGTTAAGTCCCATAGTGCTTAGATCCTTTTGAACCATTTTTAACCACACCTCTCGATCACCACGGACGCCGTTCGCGCCTGCGCACCGCAACGCGCGCGCACGTGATGCCAAACAGTCCGTGAAATACAGAGGAACCACACAAGGTTACGCGATGGCGTGAATTTCAAATTGCCGGGGGAAGAAGCCAACCGGCACAGTGGCAACGGGTAGAGCTTTTACAAAACATCATGTATTTGGCAGTTTTGGTACAAAATTTGAACCGGTTCCCCGATTCGTACAAGTCTGAAATACAAAAGCGGCAAGCGTAAAAAATCTCATAAAAACTTGTTTTTAGCAGCTAAAATCCTAATTAAGCTATGTTTTTAAAAGTTAAGATTCAAGTTTGAATGGATTCGAACAATTTTAAAGCCCCTGAAAAACATGCTTTTCGCACATAAAATCGAAACGAAGCAAGATTTTTTTTCAAACGGTAAAAAATTACCTTCCGTCAAGATCCGAGTGGTGTACTAAATTTGATCCATTAGTCTCGTTACAGTCCGGAGTTATTTAAAGTTGTTTAATGGTGACTGGTTTTGCATTTGATGCCCAAACGAGGGTGACTGTTTTTACACGTAAAATCAGAACGGCACACATACAATTGATATCATTAGCTGAGAATTAATTTCAGTGTAATTAAAATCTTTTGCAAAAGAAATTAATTGAATAGCACAATTTGTGTGAGTCCCAGCTCCGGTTCGTCGTTCAAACCTTGCTTAATATACTGTAACATAGCTACAGTAAGAGAAATATTTGAATGGCTATACTGAGGGTCACCTTCCCGTGCTAAATCAGAAACGTTTTACCCCATATTTCTAGTTCAAACAGGAACCGAGCACTAAGAGAAAAAAATCGCAACACCAATAAGAAATGGTGCCATACAAACGAAAGTTGGTAGGCGTGTTTCTACTTATCTATGATATCTATTCAGATTTCGCACCAGTCGCGCAAGAGTGGCTGTAGTAGTGCCACTACGCGAATGCAGTTCGGTTTTCCTTCAAAAACACGTATTAGTTACTTTAGAGATTGGACACGGTGAGTTGATGTTGATCATGAATGCCTTTAAGACGACAAAGGTGCCATTACCAACACCTCAGTAAGTTTGAAAGAGGTCGTGTAATAGCGCTAGGAGAAGCTGTACATTCCTTCTGCAATACTGCAGAAAGATTTGGCGGGATGACGTTGCTGTATATGATTGCAGGTAGCGGTGGTCACGAGAATGTACGTTCGCAAGAAGACCGGACTCCGGACAGTCACATGGGACGGCACAGAGGGAAGACTATCGCGCTTGGCGCATCCTGCTACATCGGCAGCAGCAGTCTGAGCAGTAGTTGGCAGCACTATGACACAACTAACTGTTACAGGTCGGTTAGCTCAAAGACAGCTCCGAGCCAGACACCCTTTAGCGTGCATTCCTCCGACCCCATACCACCCCCATTTGCGAATTCTGTGGTGTCAAGCGACAGATCATTGGAGGGTAGGGTGGAGGTCTGTTCTGTTTTCCGATGAAAGCTGATTCTGCCTCTGTACCAATGATGGCTGCGTGTTGGTTAGAAGTTTAGAAATATCACAAGCTGAGACATTGTCGCGAATAAAACAGTGCCCGTATATACAATAAGTTTCCTTTAATTTACGTCTATGGTCACAATTTGTTTGTTAACAGATTACCGGCTTCGGTCTGTAATGACCGTCATCAGATCTTTTTTATAAAAACGAAGTCCTAATGTTTAGTAGGCCCGTTGAGGGCGAGTAACCAACCTGTCTGTGTGCTAGACGCACTGGACATACATCTGTAGTTATGGTTTGGGGTGTGAGTACGTATGATAGCAGGAACACTCTCGTGATTATCCCACGCACATTGACTGCAAATTTATACGTCTCGTGATTCGACCTGTCGTGCTGCCATTCATTGACAGTACTCCAGAGGATGTGTTCCAACAGGATAACGCTCACCCACATATCGCTGATGTAACCCAAAATGCAGTACAGGGTGTCGACGTGTGGTCTTGGCCTACTCGATCACCAGATCTGTCTCCAGTCGAGCACATACGGGACATCATAGAACAACCACTCAGCGTCTTCCACAAACACCATTAATCGCCCTGTATTGATCGACTGTCCCACACACTGATATCCGGCAGCTGTACAACACAATGCATGCACCTTTATATATTTGCCTTCAACATTCTGGCGGTTAAACCTGATTCTTGGTTTTTCCCGTCTATGTAACGATAATCATGTGGCTCCTACTACACGGTCCAGTCTTTAACCAACTTAACAGCTAAACACTAACACCTTAGCGCTCTGATTTATTTAGCGCGTTCCGATTGGCCTGTGCGGCGTTGAGAAGGGTCTCCGAGAGCGAGATACGCGCAGCTGTGCCCCGGCGTGGAATGCCCCGGGAAACGGCCGCAGATTCGGTGGCGGTGGCGGTAGCAGAGGCGCGGTGCGCCGACCACAGGTACGTCGGCGCCTCCTGCCGCCCCCCTCCTGCTCGCGGGCGGGGGCCGCGCAGCCACGGGCGGACCGGATTCCAGCACGCGACGCCACACGGCGGCCGACCTGCCGGGGCGCCAGCCTCAGCGCTGGCGGGCCACTGCTGCGGCTGCAGGCTACCGACCCCGGGCCGCCGCTCAATGCCAGCCGGGGGCGGGCAGACACCGGGGCCCCACACCGCCGCCTAATCGCCGCCCGCCTGCCGCGCCACGCACTTGCCGACGGCCGCTCCGCACACTGACTCTGTTACGGCCCGCTACCGCAGTCAGCTGAAACACGCCTCACTGTACGCTGCCGGCACCGTGGAGGAGTGCTGGGCTGGACCAAAATAGGGATGCACCCCAAACAGGACTCATTATACAGCGTGAAAAGTATTTAAACCGACAAACTCTGGGAGGTTGTAGGGGGACATCAAAACAAATATTTTTCCCTAATGTCATTTTTCTCTATGAGGAGTATTTAAACCGGTAGAGGAAGATTTCTTTGGCGGCAAATTAATTAAACCAACAAACACTTTTCCATTTTTTATGGCCAAGAGACAACACATTAACACAACCCAATTTCAATTACAATAAATTTTCAAAAATGCCTCCATTGACACGTAAACAAAGCTTACACCGTCGGATCACGTTCCTGCTACTGCTGCTACTATCCAGACAACCACATCCTCTTCTGATGCAACAGGAGTTACGTAAACAAGGTTGCGCATCTCTCCCCACACAAAAAGTTCGCGGGCCGGTGTGGCCGTGCGGTTCTAGCCGCTTCAGTCTGGAACCGTGCTGCTGCTACGGTCGCAGGTTCGAATCCTGCCCCGGGCATGGAGGTGTGTGATGTACTTAGGTTAGTTAGGCTTAAGTAGTTCTAAGTTCTCGGGGACAGATGACCACAGATGTTAAGTCCCATAGTGCTCAGAGCCATTTGAACCAAAAAGTTAAGACGGTACATATCTGGGGATCGAACAGGCCACAGTACAGGACCACCTCTGCCAATCCACGTTTCTGGGAACCGTCGATCCAGGGATCGACGCACACGACGACTGAAATGTGCCGGCGCTCCGTCATGTTGGAACCACATGCGTTGTCTTGTAGGGAGCGGGACGTCTTCCAGCAATTCTGGCAATGCTCTGGCGAAGAAATTGTAATAATGCTTGCCATTTAATGGCCTAGGTAGCAGATACGGCCCAATTAAACAGTCCCCAACAACATCGACCCACACACTAACGAAGAACCGCATTTGATGAGCGCTAGTAACTGTGGCGTGTGGGTTATCCTCACTCCAAACATGAGAATTGTGCATCTTGAAGACTCCATCACGCCCGAACGTTGCTTCATCGATAAACAACACAGAGGATGGAAATATAGAATGCATTTCATACCGTTCCAGGTACCACTGCGAAATCTGTGCTCTGGGTGGATAATCAACTGGTTCCAGGTTGTGGACACGCTGTATGTGAAATGGACGTAACAACTGCTGTCGAAGGACTGTTCTTACATTCGTCTGATTCGTCCCCATGTTACGTGCAATTGCACGAGTGCTGATTGAAGGATTTCGCTCCACATGCTGCAAGACAGCTTCCTCAAATTGCAGCGTTCTTACCGTGCGACGGCGTCCCTGTCCAGGTAATCTGCAAAATGACCTGGTTTCACGCAGACGTTGGTACACAGCAGCAAAGGTCGTATGATGTGGGATACGGCGATTCGGGCATTGTTGTTGATAAACCCGCTGTGCAGCTCGTCCGTTGCGGTGCACTACGTGATACGCACCAACCATATCAGTGTACTCACTCCAGGTGTACCGCTCCATTAGTGAACAGAGACTAGGCATTACTACACTAGCGGACAGCAGTTGCCTACAACTGAAGAGCGTAATAAGCCCTCTAACAACTGAAGATCGTAATACGGCCTCTAACAACTGAAGATCGTAATACGGCCTCTAACAACTGAAGATCGTAATACGGCCTCTAACAACTGAAGATCGTAATACGGCCTCTAACAACTGAAGATCGTAATACGGCCTCTAACAACTAAAGAGCGTAATACGGCCTCTACCGGTTTAAATAATCCTCATAGGAAAAAAAGACATTTGGGGAAAATATTTGCTTTGATGTCCCCTACAACCTCCCAGAGTTTGTCGGTTTAAATACTTTTCACCCTGTATTGCCCGTTACAGTATAGGGAAACCGTTCGCATTCAGAAAAGCTTCCAGTAGTCTTCGACTGGATAAATACAGATGCTGAATAGTTTTCAACGGGCTCTAATACGGCCTGGAAAGTGGTGTCACATACAGATAACAACGATGGAGATGTGGATAGCGATCACGAACGCTTCTCTACAAACTAGATCAGAAAGGCTCAATAATACTGTGATCTGGTGACTGTGGTGGTTAGAGGACTTGCGACAATTCATCCTCGTACTCATAAAACGAGCATCGATGCGAGATGCGTGAACAGGGGCGCTGTCGTCTTGGAACATAGCAGCTCGATTGGAGAACCATTATTTTCCATTAACAAAAGGAAATTACATGGTTCCGGAAACCTTTACAGACCTTAAACGTCTATGATGTACACTATGTGATCAAAAATATCCGGACACCCCCAAAAACATACGGTTTCATACTAGGACCATTGCGCTGCCACCTACTGCCAGGTACTCCATATCAGCGACCCCAGTACTCATTAGACACAGTGAGAGAGCAGGATGGGGCGCTCCGCAGAACTCACAGAATTCGAACGTGGTCAAGTGAGCCGGCCGCGGTGGTCGTGCGGTTCTAGTCGCTCCAGTCCGGAGCCGCGCTGCTGCTACGGTCGCAGGTTCGAATCCTGCCTCGGGCATGGATGTGTGTGATGTCCTTAGGTTAGTTAGGTTTAATTAGTTCTAAGTTCTAGGGGACTGATGACCACAGCAGTTGAGTCCCATAGTGCTCAGAGCTATTTGAACCATTCGGTCAAGTGATTGGGTGTCACTTGTAAATACGTCTGTACGCGAGATTTCCACACTCGTAAACATCCCTACGTCCACTGTTTTCGATGTGATAGCGAAGTGGAAATGTGAAGGGACATGTAGAGCACAAAAGCGTACAGGCCGACCTCGTCTGTTGGCTGACCGAGACCGCCGATACTTGAAGAGGGTCGTAATGTGTAATAGGCAGGCATCTGTCCAGAACATCACACAGGAATTCCAAATTGTATCAGGATCCACTGCAAGTACTATGGCAGTTAGGCGAGAGGTGAGAAAACTTGAATTTGATGGTCGAGCGGCTGCTCATAAGCCACACATCACGCCGGTAAATGCCAAAAGACGCCTCGCTTGGTGTAAGGAGCATAAACATTGGACGATTTAACAGTGAAAAAACGTTGTGTGGAGTGACGACGAATCAAGGTAATCAATATGGCGATCCGATGGCAGGGTGAGGGTATGGCGAATGCCCGGTGAACGTATCTGTCTGTGTGTGTAGTGCCAACAGTAAAATTCGGAGGTTGTGGTGTTATGATATGGTCGTGTTTTCGTGGAGGGGCCTTCCCCCTTTGTTGCTTTGCGTGGCACTATCACATCACAAGCCTACATTGATGTTTTAAGCACATTCTTGCTTCCCTCTGTTGAAAAGCAATTCGGGAATGGCGATTACATCTTTCAACACGACCGAGCACCTGTTCATAATGCACGGCCTGTGGCGGAGTGGTTACACACCAATAACATCCCCGTAATGGACTGGCCTGCACAGAGTCCTGACGTAAGTCCTATAGAACACCTTTGGGATGTTTTGGTACGCCGACTTCGTGCCAGGCCTCACCGACCGACATCGATACCTCTCCTCAGTGTAACACTCCCAAACATCATTGTACTAAAGGCTTTTATATTTTTGTGTACGAGTGTCATTCAATAAATAACGTCCCACAGTTATTTTCTGAGAAGATATTTATTCCTAAGTCTAATGATTGGTGACAATATTAACATATCTTTTACATGCACTATAGGTTGTAAAAGTCATAACTTGGATACTATTAGAGATAGGATGGTTGTCAAAGGTTTAGCTCCTCTCAGTTTTTTTCCTTAGTTCTTCGTTGCAGCTTTGACTTGGAATGCACGAGAGTGTGGACAGACCAGGAGAAGGAGCACTGTGTAATCTGGTATTCTGAATCCAGATCCATGACAGTGCCCCTGTGGAATAATTCACGCCAGTGTAGGAGGACGCAACCGGCAGAAGCAAGCAAAATGATGTGGTTCAAAAACTTTAAACAGACAGGCGGTGTCGATGGCTTTCCTCTAACATGAAACCCCTCGTGTGCGAGGTCATAATTTCGTTATCTTACGTCTTGTAATTCTGTAGCACTGTCTGAAGTTCTCAACGATCCACTACTGCCCTTGAAATGGCTGTAATGTACACCGTGAGCAATTTGATGTACGTAACGTAGTTGGTCACTATCATGCACATTCTGTAAATTGTAGCGAGCATCCTTGAAACGCGCACACACGCGCACAACAGTATGCCTTATCCACTCTTGAATATCTGTAGTTTTTCCTATGCACTACACGGTCATACTGCTGCGGATTTATTCTAAATCTGTTCGTAATTTTTTTTTTACTATGCTGCTGATGATCTTCTAAGTACGTAATTATGTTTAGTGCCCACTCCCTGGGTAATGATTGTCCTTCACAACGTTTCACTGGAGGCGGAATTTGTGGCTGCCTGTCCGACAAGGAAGATGAACTACAACACATGTTTCAGTATCACCTTCACTTGATGAGCACGTATCGTCATCATTGTACTCCTCATGTACATTGTCCGCAAAGTCGTCAGTATACGACACCACGCATTCCACTGACTCATCTTGCACAACGCTAATATGTCACCTGCCATTTCTTTATCATTCTGCGGAATTCTTTGGATTCCTTTCTGACGAAATGTCAGCTTCGGTAACTGTTGTAGATATAATGCAATGTCTGCTTTGTTGATCGTTGCCATTGTTGCGCTCTGTGTCGATACCAATAGCACTGTAGCACTGTTGTGAGTTACTCGTCGACTAAGCAGTTCAACTACGCTCCGTAATCGCATGCTGTGCTCACCACTGGGTACCTCCAGTCCGCCCCCTGTTGCTATTAGCAACCAGTACTGTCTTTGCATGGTAGATAACACGTGAGACGTCGAATAAGGGAAACATCACTGGCGTTTTGCGACATGGCTCTCAGGAGGGTTCTTGTTCAAAAAATGGTTGAAATGGCTCTGAGCACTATGGGACTCAACTGCTGAGGTCATTAGTCCCCTAGAACTTAGAACTAGTTAAACCTAACTAACCTAAGGACATCACAAACATCCATGCCCGAGGCAGGATTCGAACCTGCGACCGTAGCGGTCTTGCGGTTCCAGACTGCAGCGCCTTTAACCGCACGGCCACTTCGGCCGGCGGAGGGCTCTTGTCAGTCCTGTCTAGCAGTCGTTGTGAAAACAGCTACCATTGTTAGTTCATCTCGCTACTATTTATTAGAACTAAGGAGTCAAGAATGCGTGACCATACTGTAAAGATCCGTCTGGCTGTTCTGTTGAGCTATAAACATAGATAATTTGTCCCGTACCCGTATTCGCACATATGTTGTAAATGTGTACTGAGCCGTGCGTAACTCGTGTTCGTGACATATCTCATTTGACATCCTATTTTTACCGTACTGCCACATCGTTATGTAAATTACTGGTGTCACTGAGTTGCCGCCTTGCCTGCCCGTGAGCGGCAGCAGCGGCGCTTATCGATTTAAGCCCTGGCGTATTATCTTTGCTGACTGCTATTACTTCCTGGTTGTCGTGTGTTCGGGGTTAGTTCGGATCTGCCAGTGAGTTGGGAGGCACTAGCAGTGCAGTTCGGACCTGGCAGTGTTTGACTTAGGACGCGGCAGAAGTCCAGTTGGGGAGCGGCTGATGTGAGGTCCGGACAGCCATGACTCGCCCGACGGCTGCCGATACGTATCACTTGTGTGCGGACCACCTTGGTTGGTCGTCGGTCGGTTGTCTTGTGGGACGACGTGTATGTTGGCCGGCGATCGCTTATGGGTTGCCTGCGTGTGCCGACTCGTGATTCGTCCTTGTTATTGCACAGTCGCTGCCTGCTGTCTCCGTGCTGATGTGTGGCGGTCGGTCGGTTCGTGTGGATCAGTCAGGAAATCGCGCGGCGCAGTGGGCTGGGCCCGCTGGCGCTCTCTACGCACTGTCAGAGTGTGTGGGAGTTGTTGCGATTGCTACGAGGTTCGTGGCTCACCGACCCAGGACATCAAATTTGAGTGGTGATTTAATTACCGAAGCAAGACTGTTCACATTGTGCCGTTGGTTTTCATGGTTGGCTGTTGGGGGGTATTCCCGTGAGCAACAGCGAGTGTTCGAGTTGGCGAAAGTTTGGTCACCATCCGGTGGAGTTTAACTGTATTTTGGTTATTTGAATTCCAAGCGCACGAGCGGAATTTTCTGGCTTGTGGCCGTTAGCGTTCCGGTTAACTGCCCTGCCGCTGACGTAAAATTCAGGCAGTGTCCTTTTCTCACTGTGTTGTCGCTGTTCAACACGTGTGTGTAGTTTTGACAGCTTATGCATACCTGGTTGTGGGCGGCTACGCGTTTTACGTTTTGGCATTGGAGTTCCTTGTGTACTGGTCGGGTGGAAAGCAAGTCGTCTTGTCGGTGGGTCCGTTGACTGTCTCTTGCTTGGGTTGCCGGCGGATCGGATATAGTTGGGCCGACTACCTCCGACTACCTGTCTCCCCTAAGCGAACGTTAATATTTCAAGTGCAGACCGACCCTCGGAAACTTCTGAGCGCCGCTGGCTGTACTGCCTTTTCTTATTGGTGTTTTGATTGTGTATTTTAATGGCTCAAAGCTGATGGTTTGAATATGTATGCTTTTAGTTGAGTTTTAAATAATGGGCCTCAGCCGTTTTAAAAATTAAAGAGCTTGTGTCCTTAAGCCATAAGACTGTGTGACATATACAGTCGATAGTTAAGCTCGGAAATTTGTGCTGTAATGTTTGGGCAACTAAATAAAGTTATATGTGTTCGAGTGTAACTGACAGCCGCTCATTTTTGGCCCCATTCAGAATCAAAACTACCTGTTCTGTAATGCGGATTTAACCAGGCGTTTCATGTACACTGTGAAACTACACGAAAGATTTACAGAGTCCAAGCTGCAGTGGAACGTTAGAACAAGAAACCGTCGAAAACGCATTAAGACGGCGTCCGAGGAGCAGCAAAACAAAACGGCAGGTCGCGAGTGCAATGGCAGTGGCGGCGGCTGCGATTTCCGGTGGCCGGTCGGCGGCGTCTAATTTACGTAATGACCTCCCTCTGGCGGGCTCCACGTCTCGCCGGCAGACTCGTTCCTGGCCGCTCTCGTCGGACGCGCCGTCTGATTTGGACTAAGCAGGCGCTCATCATGCGTTAGTCATACCTCTGCTCAACAGCCCCCAACTGCCCTCCACAGCTTCGTTACTACCCTTTCGTCTGCATTTGCGTTTTCCTCGCAGAAGGTAACTGATCCTCCTCAATAAACTGTGCAGCTCCCTTAATTCTCATTTATGTCTGGCATCTTTCATTATCTGATTGCTTAAAGGAGCGTAATGGGCAGGTCGATCAGCTCTCCGCTTGGCACAGAGGAAGTGATACATCCTACAGTTTTTCTTTCGTTACGATGCTGCACTCATGTAGTTACCGTAGTCAAGTTCTAAAACCAACACTTCACGTCACTCGTAACTTTCACTTGTTTGTAAATTATGTTTTAGCTATATTTGGGCTTTTGACATTTAAGTTAATTTACAATTTTGAAGCGCATATGGGCATTTTCTATATGTTTATTGCAAACTGTAAAAATTATGAGCACGTGCTAAAAAGAACTGCTTCCGGATTCTTTATATGGGTACTCTTAAAGCTTTTTAAGTAAAGCTGATGTTATTAACATTCTACGTCTTAATTCCTCATATTCACATATCTGCAGCTCTCTGCTGCTAGAGGGCTCCTTGTTTCTGCTGCATTCACGATGTTAAGACTGTTGTCCCTGTGCTGGACTAGGTGCCTGGTACCCACCTCGACGCCCCAGAGACAGTAGCTGCCGTGTCAGCACGGGCTCCCTGATGTAACTGCGCCTCGCCGGCCCGATCTGACCCGCTTCTGTGGCCTCTTGCATTAACCATGCGTGGCTTCTCAGTTTTATTCAGCTGTGTCAGCTAAATTAGTTACTACAGAACAGAACCATCCAGGTAACGAAATGATTTTCTTGCTAATTAATATCCCCGTAGTAAAGAGTAAAATTAGTAGCATAGTGAAGAGTTGATTCCATGAAATAGTTCTCTCATGAAACTGTAAGTGAAGAAATTTAATTATTATTGAAATTTTGGGTTTAAAGATTTAAATTGCGTTGTTCAACAAAATATATGTCCTATTTGGACTGGCATTCGTTCTAGCATCACACAACAACTAGTTAAAAGTATGAAACTTCCTGGCAGATTAAAACTGTGTGCCGGACCGAGACTCGAACTCGGGACATTTGCCTTTTGCGGGCAAGTACTCTACCATCTGAGCTATCCAAGCACGACTCACTCCCCGTCCTCACAGCTTTACTTCCGCCAGTACCTCGTCTCCTACCTTCCAAACTTTACAGAAGCTCTCCTGCGAACTTTGCAGAACTAGCACTCCTGGAAGAAAGGATATTACGGAGACATGGCTTAGCCACAGCCTGGGGGATGTTCCTAGAATGATATTTTCACTCTGCAGCGGAGTGTGCGCTGATATGAAACTGTGTGCCGGAACGAGACTCGAAATCGGGACGTTTGCCTTTCACCAGAAAGTGCTCTACCATCGAACTCGTGGTGTGCTGCTGATAATCGCAATAACGTAGTACTCACAAAACTCATGCGTAATACACTCCCTAAAGGGAACTTGCTAACAACGCACGTTGTCGCAGTTAGCAAACAACGAAACTAAAGTAACTGGACATATTTCGCGCAAGGGTTATATTTCGCCCGCTGTTTTCTCTGATCATTCGTGAAACTCTCGCTAGGTGGTGATACTTACGTTACTGTACTACAATGTACTCTGCCGAGAATTTGCAAACTTATTCCAACGGTAGCTAGAACAGCCGATACTCGAAACAAAATCAAACTGTCTTAAACGCTATCACAACAATAATTCTGAACGTCAATTAATGACGCGCTACAGCAAAAGGAGATATTACACAGACACATGGATTCGATAGCGACATTCCGGCAACTTGGTTCATTCTCTTTTGGTGTGAGCAGTGTAACGTGAAAATTGTTTGGTGGTTGGTAGGACGCACTTAGGCTGAAATACCACAGCCTTCGGGACGCCCATAAAAGCTGTGCATACTGTGGCTGTACTCCGGGGAAGGCACGCTCCCAAACCTCTGCTACACAGAGCTAAGTGGCATTCAAAGGCTCAGCCTTAAAACTAGCTGCTAGCAGTTCGAAAAACATCGCTTGATTTCACATATCAACAGTTCCAAAAACGTTGATCGACATAATTTAAATCCGTCTGCGAAATATGCGAAATGGGTTCTGATAAATTCTGTAATGCGTTACTGAGGCCGGCCGCGGTGGTCTAGCGGTTCTAGGCGCGCAGTCCGGAACCGCGCGACTGCTACGGTCGCAGGTTCGAATCTTGCCTCGGGCATGGATGTGTGTGATGTCCTTAGGTTACGAGAAAAACTGACTTTACTTAGTGACACAGCCGCACAGCTGGTCGTCTTGTTACTAAAATCACATGACTATCATCTGACAAAAATTCTGGAATATTTTAATTTAGATAAATGACTGGATCGGGACTGGTAGTGACTTAAGGGGAATTTATACTTTTATAGTTGACTGGTAAAAACAATTATATTCTGAAAATTTTTTATTTTATTGATGAAGATCTACAATCCATTACATGGGGAAATTGAATATATTACAAATCTGTGTCAACTGGTGCTGACGAATCACAAAACAAAAGATTGAAACAATTTCGTATTAACATCTCAGACAAGTGACTTAACTACGCGCATGCCAATAAAAATAATTAAATTAAATTTACATTACAATTGATGGTTGACGTAATTACACTGTTGATTTTTCATAATATTAACAATTATTCATTTGTTCATCATCATCTCATTCCATGGTATCATTTAGTTCTGCGGCTGGTCACAATTATTATTTAGTTCCATACAATAAAATTTTACAATTTATTCTCCACTGTGGCTTTAACAACTACTAACTGTAAACTGCGCTGTACCAGCGACAGACTACAACTACACCGTAGCAGCGAGCGTCTGCAACTGCGGCAGAGACTGCTCTGACTTGCGACTCTACTGTAGCTCTCTTTTGACAGTGGAAAAGATATTGTATGTCACAGGCAGCGCTAGTGAATTGTCGTTCTAGCAAGTGAGCACTACATCGAGATTACATTTGCTCCAGCAGGGTGGTGAACCCCATGCGGACAGCCAGAGCTCTGTAGGCGAGAAATCCCGGTTCTATATCCAGTCTGGCACAAATTTTTACCGTCGTCACTCCCTTATCAGCTGATGGTTGTTCGTATTCGCAACTGTGAATACATTTCGTGGATTGTGCATTCGTTTCTCTTCCGCTTATGTAAGTTACTTTCTTTACAGCATTAACTACCAGCTACGCCACTAGGCGGCATTCAATCTCGTAGTGGGCAGTGGTCATAATTTTTTTGCTTGTCAGTCTATTTGAAGTACAGTGCAGTTAGCAGCAGATTAGAGTCTTAGTAATTAGTACATACTTAGTATATTGATAAATTTAGATATTAGGTAGCGTTATTTTACGAGGGGTGGTCGATAAGAAATACACTACTTTTTCTGAGAGCAGGTTGGTTTTAATCGGGATTCCAATACACCATGTTATTCCCCACTCTTTCGGCTACAAATACTATGGCTCAAATGGCTATGAGCACTATGGGACTTAACATGCTCGAAGCAGGATTCGAACCTGCGACCGTAGCAGTCGCGCGGTTCCGGACTGAGCGCCTAGAACCGCTAGACCACCGCGGCCGGCTACAAATACTATCTCTCAACATAATCTCCGTTCAATGCGATGGCCTTAACGCCACATTACTGACAGGGTCTGTATGGCCGCATGGTACCTCGCTACTGGTCGACGTCTTGCTTGCATAGGATAATCTCCTCACCATCCGCGTATTGCCTCTTGGGGAGTGTATCCTTCATTCGCCCAAACAGGTGGAAGTCGGAATGTGCGAAATAGGGCTGTAGGGTGGATGAAGTGCCCGGACTTGTGTGGGGCATTGCGTTGTCGTGGAGATGGAGTAGTTCACTTGCATGTTTGTGGCGACGAACATACTGAAGTCGCTTCCACATTTTCCTGAGTATAGCGCAATACACTTCAAAGTTGACCGTTGCACCATGAGCGAGGGCAGCAAACAGAATAACCCCTTTCTCAGAAGATCCTCGCCATGACTTCACCGGCTGAGAGTGCAGCTTTCAACTTTTTCTTCAGAGGAAAGGTGATGTGGCGCCACTCCATGAACTGCCATTTCGTTTTCGGTTCGAAGTGATGAATCTATGCCTCGTAACCTGTGACGATCTGCCACAAAAGATTGGCATTGTCACCCCCGTGACGCACAAGCAATTCCGCACTGATGGCTTTCTATTAGGTGCCGACGAACCCAGAAGTTACACACCTTTGAGAATCCCCACTAGTGGATGAGTGTGTCAGCACTACCAACAGAGAAGCCCAGTTGGGCAGCGAGGTTTGTTATTGTGATCCGTCGATCACCTCCAGTGAGAGTGTCCGCACGTTCCAGCACTGCAGGAGTCACAGCAGTGTGCGGCCGGCCGGCGCGCGGGGCACCAGACAGATTTGTGCGACCTTGTTGCGACGATGACAGACGCCTCGCCCGACGACTCAACGTGCTTTTTTTCATTACGAGGTCTCCGTAGACATTCTGCAAACGCCTTTGACTATCTGCGATGCTCTGGATTTCTGCCAAAAAATGCTCTCTGCTCTCTGCTTGGAACGCACCTCCGTTACAGATGCCATTTTGAAGGCTGTGCATAGCTTTGTAATATCTCTTTATACTCGATGAATTGTTCTGATACAATTCTACCCTTGAATGACGTTTACTAATTTTCTATCTTCATACTCGCAGAATCCATGTGCAAAGTAGTTTCCTACAATAGCTATGCCATGAGCGCATAATTATTCTTTGTAGTACTCTCTCTGGTGGTTGTTAGAAAAAAAGCTTCCGAGATTGTCTTCGTGCCGATTAGCCTGAGCATTGTTTGAAGAATTGTAATCTGAATATTGAGATTTATGACAGAAGATAACTGATACGAAATTGTGCGATTAAAAGAAAAAATATATATATATATTGCTCCTTCATACAAAAGGTGTGTAACAATTTACATTACTTGACATTTCATAATTAATGATATTCATCGATGTATTGCGTAGTTGTTAATCAGAAGGGAACTTCCGAAAGACTGGATACGAACCTGCATTTAATAATCCAAGAGCTCCATTACTTCTTCGGAAGGTTAAACTTCATCAAAGCCAAATATCCGCTTGATCTGAGGTTTCCCGACTGATTATACAGCGCTCCCAAAAATACGAGGCATTTTATTTGTACAGATTAGCAGACTGCCGCAAAGCACGAGCCCGCAGAGAAGAAGAATCATCGCCTGACTTCATTCTAACAAGTAAAATTTCTGAATCATTTTGAGTGACTGAGTTATGACTGTGTATCCTATTATGAATGATTGATTGCTCGAACGAATTGAGAACTACATAATTACATAGATAGGATGAAAAATTACAGCTTCGATACATAACGGAACTTCATGAAACTTTTGGGACTGAAGCGGGAATATTTCACGATGTTCCACAAAAAATTCAGCATTTATTCATCTGAAATCGTCCGAGAGAAAAAATGTGTTGCGTTACTTATTGAAAGCCCATCGTATATAAATGCTGAGATCCTGAGAATTTTTGTGAATTGATTGCTGGTTCGTCTTGTCCCACCTCTGTATGGGTGGCTAAGTTGACCTTTTCTTTTCTTTGTTATGTGGTTCAGAGCAATTGACATGTAATAAATTACTTTCTAAATAGTTAGAAATGAAATTGTAGAGTAATATAATATCATACACACTTAAAAGGCAAAGTCTGCTTTAGTTTCAAAGTAGCAGGCGTGTACGTATACTACTTAAAATAAGTAAATGGAAGTAAACATATGTCAGTGCTCAGTGATATATAGTGACAATACAACAGAAAGGTTTTGTTGGAACTTCAGGAACTCCGATCGACCGGCTCTTAAGATAGTCTTACTAGTAAGGAAACACATCTTAGATACGATCCGACTTCAGTATATAAGAGACTATACGGTGACCACCTATTTATAGTTTCAACGAGCATGAATAGTTGAAAATGACGCTTTAGCCATTAAATTACTTGTGACCAAATAAACAAAGAAGAGTAGCTATAGAACAGTCATGCCTTAAAAGATGTGCAAGTATATCTTGTAGCGCAAAAACTTTCATCAATATTTACTCCACTTTGCTTAGCTAATGGAAATACTTGTCCACTTCCATACGACAGCGGCTCCAAAATAGTGAACGAACTTATAAATTTCATGTCCAGGTTTACGAAAATTCAACATCTAAAAGTTTACCATAGTTGAGTAATTATTAAAGACTTTAAAAGAAAAAGTTTTTTTTTCGTTCAAAATTAGTTCATTATTTCGTTTTAAAATAGTTACTTTATAGCTAACTTTAGTCATTTTCTTTAGAATTACAGTTTTATGAATCAGAAAACAAGTAAACATAATATTACAAACGTTCTATTAAGACGTCAATTCTTGGAGGTTATCAGCTTGTATAGTGGAAGAAATTATACTGAAAAACGTTTCTGAATTATACAGACCTGCCCCCTCCCTCTGGAATACCGAGTCTTACTGAGTGTGGTGAGGGTCGTCCCTTAGTTAGATAGTCTCTGTTATGCAGTTAAAAGTGATACGTGTAGAACAGTATTCACCAATTGTGAATATACAGCTAGCCCCTACGAGAGGGATGTTAGAGCTATTGAGAGAGGATAGTGTAAAAACTGGTTCGATAGATGGCACAAGAATACAGGAGTGTTAAAGTGGCAAATACTTTTAAGTAAAAGCTTTACATTCTTTAATTTTAGCATCTCTCAAAACAGTTGTTGTGATACTCGTACTCTCACATGTACACAGAGAATGCGTTCACAAGCACAGTCGTGCATGTTATTAGAAATTTTAATAATTATCACATTCACTTACACACCTTTCCATGGGTCTCACGGCTCTTTCATAAAGTCGTGCGTGGCACCTATGGGGCCTGGAGCCTTTGCAACCCATTCTTCCTTCCCAGGCTATATTTCCTTCCCCGTGTCCCTCCCTCCCAGTCCACACTCCTTCCCCACTGCTTCCTACTCACCATCTCTGGGTGTTCGACCTGGCTATCCACCTGTATTCCTGCATGCCTTGCGGTTTTGTTCCTCTTGCCTTTTCTTTTTCATCCTTCATTTTTGGCATTTTTGGTCCCCCTATGGGGTTTGACATCCATTACTAAATTTTCTCTGCGTAGTGTGAGCCGTTGGGGAAGAACTCTCTCCATAGCGTCTATGGCGTAGATTATTCTCCCCTCTTCCTTCCCCACTCCCTTCCCACCACGGGCCCCTCTCTGCTAGGTCACCAGCACATGAAGCCATTCCATGTGGTGGGGCTGTTATGTACACTTCAGGCTGAACCCCCTGACAACACAGGGATCACACTTCTGATACATGAGCTGTTGTCCCCCATATATGCCTAGGAGTGTCTGCATATCATTGTGGAGCATCGGAAATCCTGGCAACGGCTGCCATGCCATGGCTGCTTGCTGTGGCTGTGTGGCGCCCATGGAGAGAGCTCCTGATCGGAGTGGGTGGTATTAGGGTGGATACATTGCGTGTGAAACGTATCAAGCTCCAAAAATCTTTCCTTTTCTCTATGGTTGTCTCTTTGGTTGGTAACTGATCATTGAGTGCTGCTTCTTATGACTTCATGGCCTTCCCTTCCCTGGAAACGCCCTGTGAGGAGGGCCAGGCTCGCCGGCTTGGTGTGAAACACTTTTCCCGCTACCTGGTCTGTTCTAGGATGGATGGGGACGCATTCACCACCATAAAGCCGTTATTTTTTGTGGAAAATATCGAAGACCAGTAAGATGCGGTCAGGCTTCCTGTTGATGAAAATCTTTTCTGCCACCCAATCTGGAGTCCTTCATGCTTGTGATCATCTTGGCGACCATCAGGTGTGCATTACTCCTCACCCATCTTTGAATATGGTTCAGGGAGTCATTTTTCATACGGAACTCATCCTTCAAACTGATGATGAACTCCTGCCCAATCTGGAGTGACAGGGCATTCATATTGTTTGAAGTGTGCAGAAAGGTCGTAAGTACAATTGCACCAATACTGGTGTATTTATTGTGCCTTTTGAGGGAGAAACCCTCCCAGAAAAAGCCAAGATTCTGTGTTATCAGTATGATGTGAAGCTGTTCGTCCTGCCAGCCATGAAGTGATTCTTCTGGTGGTTGCAATTCGAGCACACGTCTTCCTGATGTTCGGTGGACCCTTTATTTGGTGAATGTGGACACCCACTCTGTGAGGGGAGCCCCTGCATTCCGCTACCCATGTGTGTTAATTTTCACAACCGCCAATCCCCACGCTCAACAGGTTGCCTGGCCTATAAGAAAGAAGAATAAGTACAAGAGTAGAAGTCCCTGGGCCATTTATCTTGCTCTGAGGCTCGTCAGAAATATGACTGACTTCAACCTGTGTTGATGATTTCTACTTCTGCGTCTGTTATATCAATTCCCCCCTCCTCCCTCTTCCTTATCCCAGACTCATACCCCTCTCCTCCCTCCCTCCCCTACAGTTCCCACGACCTCTGTTCTAGGTTCTGAAGAAGTGTCCCCTTTCTTTGGCTCCGTCCTGGGACCCCTCGCCCCCGGCGTCTTCTAGGCTAGAGGCCTGCTACCACAGCGCAGTCGCAGGGCACACTGTGAGCTCAAGGTCACCTGCTTTCTTTCGATTCCAGACCTTGCTGAAGCCTGCTCTCCTTTCATGTCCTGTCCTCCTTAACCTATGAAGGAGAAGAAGAAGAAACGTTAGTCTCAGGACAACCAACCTCCCCCAGCCCAATGTCTCCATAGGTGCCATCTCCCCCTTACAACTTGAGTCTGATCTCTTATTTATGAACGTCACCCCATCCTCGTTAGTGATAGATGGTGACCCAGTGGCGTGATTGGCTCCAGCCTCTTTGCCTCCCATTTGGATACCCACTCCATGATTATTCAGTCGAACTGTAATGGGTACTGCTGTCACCTCCAACAGTTACAATCCCTTATTGCTTTTACTCAGCAGCTTGTGTCGTTCTCCAGAAATCTCATTTTTCTGAGGCTCACTCACCGACTCTTTGTAGGTTCCATGCTTTCTGTCGGAACTGTGTCGTCCATTTGAGGGTTTTCGGTGGCATTTGCACTTTTGCCCATGAAGATTTTGTTAGTACATGGGACCCACTTCATGGTACATTGGAAGCATTTGCAGTCTGTGTCCACTTGGACTCAGCAGCCACAGTTTGCAGTCTCCCTCTCCCTCCCGACAAGCCACCTAAATCTGTTGCCCTAACTGGGCACATAAATCTGCTGCCCCAACTGCTGCCCTTCAGCAACTCTCCCCTCTCTTCCTTCTTGGGGATTTTAACCCCCATCATCACCTGTGTGTTAGTGCTTTATCGTCTAGTCAGGGACTCTTCATTGAGCCGGCCGCTGTGGAGGAGCGGTTCTTGGCCCTTCAGTCCGGAACCACGTGCCTGCTACGGTCACAGGCTCGAATCCTGCCTCGGGCATGGATGTGTATGATGTCCTTGCAGTCTAGGGGACTGATGACCTCAGATGTTAAGTCCCATAGTGGTTAGAGCTGGAGCCACTGTTCACTGAATAATTTCTTGTGGAACACAACGTGTACCTCCTTAATGATGGTTCCCCTATTCAGTTTAGCTGCATATGGAATTTTCCGTGCTATTGATCTTTCGCTCTCTTCCCTGCCCGTTCTTCCTTCCTTACACTGGCCACCGTATGATGAGCTCTATGACAGTGCCCACTTCCTGTTGATTCTCTCGTTCACTTCCCACCTCCCAATGACCAGGTTACCCTGCTGGGCTTTCCATCGTGCTGATGGGCCTCTATATACCACCAAGGTAGTGTTTACACCTAGTTTGTCAAGTGGTATTGGTGAAGTCGTCCTCTGATCTGCCCGATAAGACAACCCACGCTGCTGGCATTGCTGTTGCCTACTTGACAGACCCTCTTCACTGCCGGCCAGTTCTGTGGTGTAGCACAGCTATTTCCACTGCTAACTGTGATCGTCGTCGCGCCTTGCAACATCTTAAGCGGCACCTGTCCTCCGACGGTCTTATTATCTTTAAACGCCTTTGCGCCTAAGCCCGTTACTTAATGAAACAGAGCAAGCAGGAGAGTTGGGAATACTTTGTCTCCTGTGTAGATTCTCCTGTCTCTTCGTCATGACTACGGGCTACACGCTGCACCCTCCAAGGTTGTCAGCGGCAATCTTCCATTCCGGGAATTTCCCTTCCAGGTCGCCTTTGTACAGATCCATCACTTCTCGCAGAACGCATTGCGACCGATTTTGCAATGGCATCGGCGTCAACCTCCTGTACAGCTGCCTTCCTCCTCTGGAAATAACTGGCAGAAGCTCCCACGTATGTTTTAATTCTTGTAAGGAGGAAACCTACAAAGTACACTTCTATTTGCCTATTCCTGTCCCAGTAGTCGGTAGGAGTCTAGTCGGCATTATTCTCAGCTCTCCTTGGACCCAGGAAAATGAAGTAAATGAAGTTCCATTGGACTCTGTAACAAGTGTCCTTCTTTTTCTCGTCGCTATTAATGGAGTTGTGGCCTCTGCCAGACCGTTGATTACCCCTGCTCTGTATTTGCGCTAGCTCCCATTCGGTGGATCCTGCAGAAAGACAAGCTCAGGGTGACATCCCGTGCACTTCCTTGTGGACACCCTGACACAGTTTTCAGTTCTCTCCCCTTAAGTCGAAGGTAGTGCATTTATATCACCACACCATGGTTGATCTTGATCTGGAGCTCTGCCTCGACGTCTAACACCTGATCATGATCCATCATTCCGTTTCTTGGGTTTCTTTTTGATATCAAGCTTACTTGGTTGCCCCATATCCGTCATCTGAACGTTGGCTATTTTTGTAAACTTAATGTCCTTACCCACAGCTCTTGAGGTGCAGTCATTGAACCTTTCTCCACCTTTACTGGGCATTAGTTTTATCTCGTTTGGACTATGGTTGCAAGTTTATAGATCATATTCCCCTTCCATGCTCCTCCTCTTTGTCTGATTCACTATCGTGGTATCCATTTAGCCGCAGGGGCCTTTTGCACAGTGCCTATCGATAGTCTTCTGGTTGCCGCGGGATCCTTCCGATTCCGTGGTCCCTGCTTCTGATATCCTATGCCATTACTATTCGCTCTTCCCCTGCTCGTCCCTACATCTACATCTACATCTATATGATTACTCTGCAATTCCCATTTAAGTGCTTGACAGAGGGTTCATCGAACCACAATCATACTATTTCTCTACCATTCCACTCCCAAACAGCGAGCGGGAAAAACGAACACCTAAACCTTTCTTTTCGAGCTCTGATTTCTCTTATTTTATTTTGATGATCATTCCTACCTATGTAGGTTGGGCTCAACAAAATATTTTCGCATTCGGAAGAGAAAGTTGATGACTGAAATTTCATAAATTCGCGCGACGAAAAACGTCTTTGCTTTAATGACTTCCAGCCCAACTCGCGTATCTTATCTGACACACTCTCTCCCCTATTACATGATAAATACAAAACGAGCTGCCCTTTTTTGCACCCTTTCGCTGTCCTCCGTCAATCCCACCTGGTAAGGATCCCACACCGCGCAGCAATATTCTAACAGAGGACGAACGAGTGTAGTGTAAGCTGTCTCTTTAGTGGACTTGTTGCATCTTCTAAGTGTCCTGCCAATGAAACGCAACCTTTGGCTCGCCTTCCCCACAATATTATCTATGTGGTCTTTCCAACTGAAGTTGTTCGTGATTTTAACACCCAGGTACTTAGTTGAATTGACAGCCTTGAGAATTGTACTATTTATCGAGTAATCGAATTCGAACGGATTTCTTTTGGAACTCATGTGGATCACCTCACACTTTTCGTTATTTAGTGTCAACTGCCACCTGCCACACCATACAGCAATCTTTTCTAAATCGCTTTGCAGCTGATACTGGTCTTCGGATGACATTACTAGACGGTAAATTACAGCATCATCTGCGAACAACCTAAGAAAACTGCTCAGATTGTCACCCAGGTAATTTATATAGATCAGGAACAGCAGAGGTCCCAGGACGCTTCCCTGGGGAACACCTGATATCACTTCAGTTTTATTCGATGATTTGCCGTCTACTACTACGAACTGCGACCTTCCTGACGGGAAATCACGAATCCAGTCGCACAACTGAGACGATACTCCATAGGCCCGCAGCTTGATTAGAAGTCGCATGTGAGGAACGGTGTCAAAAGCTTTCCGGAAACCTAGAAATACGGAATCAACTTGAGATCCCCTGTCGATAGCGGCCATTACTTCGTGTGAATAAAGAGCTAGCTGCGTTGCACAAGAAAGATGTTTTCTGAAACCATGCTGATTACGTATAAATAGATCGTTCCCTTCGAGGTGATTCATAATGTTTGAGTACAGTATATGCTCCACAACCCTACTGCAAATCGACGTCAATGATATAGGTCTGTAGTTCGATGGATTACTCCTACTACCCTTCTTAAACACTGGTGCGACCTGAACAGCTTTCCAGTCTGTAGGTACAGATCTATCGGTGAGCGAGCGGTTGGATATGATTGCTAAGTAGGGAGCTATTGTATCAGCGTAATCTGAAAGGAACCTAATCGGTATACAATCTGGACCTGAAGACTTGCCTGTATCAAGCGATTTGAGTTGCTTCGCAGCCCCCAAGGTATCTACTTTTAAGAAACTGTTCGTTTTTCAAATTCGTCTTCCCTGGTGAAGGAATTTCGGAAAACTGCGTTCAATAACTCCTCTTTAGCGGCACAGTCGTCGGTAACAGTACCATCGGCACTGCGCAGCGAAGGTATTGACTGCGTCTTGCCGCTTGTGTACTTTACATACGACCAGAATTTCTTCAGATTTTCTACCAAATTTCGAGACAATGTTTCGTTGTGGAACCTATTAAAGGCATCTCGCATTGAAGTCCGTGCTAAATTTCGCGCGTCTGTAAATTCTAGTCAATCTTCGGGATTTCGCGTTCTTCTGAACTTCGCATGCTTTTTCCGTTGCCTCTGCAACAGCGTTCGGACCTGTTTTGTGTACCATGGGGGATCAGTTCCATCTCTTACCAATTTATGAGGTATGAATCTCTCAATTGCTGTTGCTACTATATCTTTGAATTTGAGCCACATCTCGTCTACATTTGCATAGTCAGTTCGGAACGAATGGAGATTGTCTCTTAGGAAGGCTTCTAGTGACACTTTATCCGCTTTTTTAAATAAAATTATTTTGCGTTTGTTTCTGGTGGATTCGGAAGAAACGGTATTGAACCTAGCTACAACGACCTTGTGATCACTAATCCCTGTATCAGTCATGATGCTCTGTATTAGCTCTGGATTGTTTGTGGCTAAGAGATCAAGTGTGTTTTCGCAACCATTTACATTTCGCGTGGGTTCGTGGACTAACTGCTCGAAATAATTTTCCGAGAAAGCATTTAGGACAATCTCGGAAGATGTTTTCTGCCTACGACCGGTTTTGAACAAGTATTTTTGCCAACATATCGAGGGAAGTTTGAAGTCCCCACCAAGTATAACCGTATGAGTGGGATATTTATTTGTTACGAGACTCAAATTTTCTCTGAACTGTTAAGCAACTATATCATCGGAGTCTGGGGGTCGGTAGAAGGAGCCAATTATTAACTTAGTTCGGCTGTTAAGTGAAACCTCCACCCATACCAATTCGCACGGAGTATCTACTTCGACTTAACTACAAGATAAACCACTACTGACAGACACAAACACTCCACCATCAATTCTGCCTAATCTATCTTTCCCGAACACCGTCTGAGACTTCGTAAAAATTTCTGCAGAACTTATTTCAGGCTTTAGCCAGCTTTCTGTACCTGTAACGATTTCAGCTTCTGTGCTTTCTATTAGCGCTTGAAGCTCAGGGACTTTCCCAGCACAACTACAACAATTTACAACTACAATTCCGACTGTTCCTTGATCCAAGCACGTCCTGTATTTGCCATGCACCCTTTGAGATTGCAGGCCACCCCGTACTTTCCCGAGGCCTTCTAACCTAAAAAAACGGCCAGTCCACGCCACACAGCCTGCGCTACCCGTGTAGCCGCCAGCTGAGTGTAGTGAACTCCTGACCTATTCAGCGGAACCCGAAACCCCACCACCCAATGGCGCAAGTCAAGGAATCTGCAGCCAACATGGTCGCAAAACCGTCTGAGCCTCTGATTCAGACCCTCCACCCAGCTCTGCACCAAAGGTCCGCAGTCGGTTCTGTCAACGATGCTGCAGATGGTGAGCTCTGCCTTCATCTCGTAAGCAAGACCGGCAGCCTTCACCAAATCAGATAGCCGCTGGAATCCAGAGAGAATTTCCTCAGATCCAAAGCGACACGCGTCATTAGTGCCGATATGTGCCACCACCTGCAGCTGGCTGCACCCTATGCTCTTCATGGCATCCGGAAGGACCCTTTCCACATCAGGAATGACTCCACCCAGAATGCACATGGAGTGCACACTGGATTTCTTCCCCTCCTTAGCCGCCATATCCCTAAGGGCCCCCATTACGCACCTAACATTGGAGCTCCCAACTGCCAATAAGCCCACCCTCTGCGATTGCCACAACCTTGAAGGCTGAGAATCATCCTCTGAAACAGGGCAGGCAGCTGCATCTGGCTCAGCCAGAGACAGTACCTGAAACCTGTTTATCAGACACACCGGGGAGGCTTTCTGATCAGCCTCCGGGGACGTCTTTTGCTGCCTGCCACGCCTTGGAACGACCTCCCAATCAACCACAGGCGAGGGCTCAGCTCCACTGCGGGCAGCAACCGGGACAACCACAGCGGCAGACCGTTCTGGGGACAGACGGGACGAGGTTGACATACCCGTGATACCCAAGCCCGGCTCCCCACAGTGGTGCCCACTGGCAACAGCCTCAAGCTGCGCGACCGAAGTCAGCGCCGCCTGCAGCTGTGAGCGAAGGGATGCCAACTCAGCCCTCATCCGAACACAGCAATCACAGTCCCTGTCCATTCTAATCGATGTTGAACAATAGTTACTGAAACACGAGTTCGTGCCTACATAACGCAAGGGAAACACGCAAAGAATGTATGAACTAACCTGTACAAATGCCTAACGACTGCGCTACAATCTGCCTGAATTTACGATTACAGTAACTAAAACTCGAAATTACACCTCCTATACGAAACTCACACGCAATGTAAGTAAGAATCTACGAAGTAAACACAGAAAAGAAGCTATGTACGTATCTTTCTGCGCTGTCGATGTGTAGCAACTGGGAGCTCAGGCCACTCCTACTCTATTCTTTTTGTGGCTTCAGGTTGTTGTCCAACAGCTACCCACCCCCATGCGGATTTACCAATTAGGCTCTACCTCGCTTCTCTCTGCCATGACTTCCATCTCCCTTCATTGTCCTCTTCCCTATATTCGCTTCTGACCACACCCCTTGGTAAGTCCCTTGGTCCCGGGTTTGGGCGGACCTCTTCCAGGGTCTGAAAGCCTCATCGTTCCAATAGTGTTCCTTAGTTTGTTCTGAACACTCCTACAGGAGTTTGAGGATACCTTTTTTTTACACTGTTGGCGCTAAATCCGCCAGCCATGTGGGATATACCTTCACATTTTCTTTTGGCGTGGAACACTGTCTCTTGCTGTCACAAGTGGGGTGTTTAGTGCAGAATCGATGGCCATCAATTGAGCAGAGAGCCCAATAGATGGCCATCAATTCTGCAGTAAACACCCTACAAGTGGCAGGCAAGAGAGGAGGGCACAGTCACAAAGCTTCACTTTCTCTTGTCCCTTACGGTGGTAGATATCTGGCTTTATATCAAATCCCTTCCTTCTCAGTCGTGGGCCGACCCTTGGGAGGCTACCACAATCCCCCATCCCACCTCTGTCTAATAAACTTTCGCAACCAAGGGCCCCTGCCTTTTTGGCACTTTGCATTAAATACGCCCTCCCACGTTCCTTGTCTCAGGTGTTAGCGGACGACTCTAGCATGATCACATCTGTCCTCAGTTTTCTTTGCGGAAGTGATTCGTCCTTGAATTTTCCTCTGAAATCTGAGTCCCTCAGCAAAGGCATTGGTTATGGAGGCTTCGACCTTGCCTCCATGCTGGCCATGTTCTCCCCACGTTTTTCCTCCATTCTGTCTGGTGTTTGGTACCGTTTTGTTTCCCCTTCTTTGTGTCTTCTTCCGCTGGTGTTGTCCACATTATGTCTTGATTATTGAATGGCGTTGGGATGGGTGCCCCAGTGCATGTAGTGCTTCTGGAGCATCCCTGCACTCCCCATTTCCACCCACCCCACAGTTATTCTTTCCTCTTTCTGTTGCCCTGGCGTCCCTTTTCCCTCTTCGTTTCCCTGTTATCTCTTCTCCTTGACTGGAATGTGCTGTTTGTGTTGTTCCTCCCTTTAATTCTGACTTATTTTTGACGTCTGAAATCACGATACCCCCCACCCCAACTCAACCAACTAACCAACCATCCACTTACATATTTGCATGTCTTACAAAACTGCGTCTTATTTCATCTTCCAGGTCCATGGCTTTCAATGAGAAAAACTCTGAAACCATACAGGATATACTTCCAAGTTGAAGGAATGGAGAAAAATTTGTGAGCCAATCAATCATGGCATAAAAAGCAAGTGAAACGATAGTAGGGAGTACGAGGATTGATGGAACAATATCGTATCTAATGATGGAGAACAGATCGATAAGGAAATTCTGATTAAATTTGAAGGACATGAGTTGGGGATAAGAGTAGTATTACGTTAGCTGCATCCTCAAAACAGGAAGAAATCATAAAAACTGTCTTAGTAAAGAAGAAAAGAAAGTATATGAACTTTATCCTACCTAAGAGCATTAAATGTAGATGAGAAATACGAAGGACCACATTTTCTAAAGGGATATTCACAAACAAGAAAAATCTTGCGTGAATTGAATCCTCAGGTACAACCTATGACACTGAAATGACTGACTGTTAGAAAAACTTCATTGATTGCTTGTGTGGAGCCAGATCTGCACGAAGTGTTAGAATTTTTATAAAATGAGAAAAAATGTTGCATATGAGTAATATTATTGTATTATTTCTGAGCACTTGAAAGTATTGTTGACATTTACTTTGATTGCAGTAGATATGCAATAAAATCCAAATGAACTTCATAGTCCCTAAGAACACAGTTTCAGGAATAGTGGCACATATTTTTTGTTCTAAAACATGAGACTGAGCTCAAACTTGGGTACGAATAAGTGATTTCCACGCAACGAGGCGATACTACCAGTCTTAATCACTGCAAAAATCACGGTGTGTAGAACTTTGTCTTGCTAATGAGTATCATTATCAGTTTTAAGATCTTGCACCATACCCCAAAAGGCCGCTATTAGACCAGGTACACTAGTAGCGCCAGTCGCGACGTCACGAGTAGCGCCACTAGCTGTGAGAGGTTTTACGAATTAGGCAATTTCTGGAGCCACTTTTTACTAATAGCTTTTTTTCCAGGGAAATAGCTGACGAACTGCTTCATCTCCCACTTCTATTCAAAAAGAAAATTCGAAAGAGTACTTGTTCACTGCATACGTGCGGACAGTTTTGACCTATCTGTTGCCGTTCCCGTGGTTATTCAAGAGCGGACGAGGAGGGTGAGATCTTGTGGACCTAGCAAAGTGCCCAACATGTCCTTCCTTGGGTGACGCCTTAGGAACGAAAAGCGGTGATAATCTGGAGGCTTTTGGCCACATATTAACACAAATTATTTACACCGAAAAAAAAGAAAAAAGTTCGAATCCGACTGACGGAAGAGTAGTTTGGGTTCCCGAATAGTGTAGAAGTACGAGTGGCGAAACTGACCGTTACGATTTATCCTAGCAGATAAAATGAAGAAGGTGGACATACGGATCTACGTTTGTAACGTTGTATATTTACAGAAAGTTTTTCAGGATATTGCCTACATAACATTATTTGAAATTCGAAAGATAACACGGATAAAATGCGGGAAGCAAATTGTTATCTATAACTTGCACGGCTACCAGACTGCAGTTAGAACAGTCTAAGGACATGGAAGGGAAGCAGTATTTGAGAATAGAGCGGGACCAGGATGTAGCCTGTCATTCTGTGCGTTCAGTAAGCTATGAAGGAAATCAAGGAAAAACTTGGAAAGGAATGTAAAGTTCAAGGAGAAGAAACTGAAACTAAGAGGTTTGCACATGCCACTGAATCCTGTCATCAAAGGACTTGGAAGAGAAGTGGTTAGCATCTTGCTAAGATGTTATAAGATGAATATCAACAAAATTAAGAAAAGGGTAACTGAATGTAGCCGAATTATACCAGGCGATGCTTGGGGAATTAGATTAGGAAATGAAACCCTAAAAGTGACAGATGAGTTTATCTTATTTGATCTGGAAAAGAAGTGATGATGGAGGAAGTAAAGAGGACATAAAGCGCACACTGACAGTAGTAAGGACAAAAATTTATGAAAAATAAATTTAGTAATAGTATCAATACAAATGTTAGAAAGTTATTTGTCTAAAGTTTAGCGTTGTAAGACAGTACAACACGGACGACAAACAGTTCAGGCATTAAGAGATTGGAACCTTTTGAGATGCTTTCCTATAGGAAAATGCCGAATGTTGAATGGATCTGGTAAGGAAATGAGGAGGCACTGACTCGAACTGAGTGGAAAAGAACATTCTGCCATACGTTGAATAAAAGTAGAAATCGCTTGATAGGACACTTTTGAGGCTAGAAATAGTCAGTTTGGTAATAGAGGGAAGTCAGTATGAGGGAGGGGGGGGGAGGGGGAATTGTAAAGGTTGTTGTTGTTGTGGTCTCCAGTCCTGAGACTGGTTTTATGCAGCTCTCCATGCTACTCTATCCTGTGCAAGCTTCTTCATCTCCCACTACTTACTGCGACCTACATCCTCCTGAATCTGTTTAGTGTATTCATCTCTTGGTCTCCCTCTACGATTTTTACCCTCCACGCTGCCCTCCAATGCTAAATTTGTGATCCCTTGATGCCTCAGAACATGTCCTACCAACCGGTCCCTTCTTCTAGTCAAGTTGTGCCACAAACTCCTCTTCTCCCCCGTTCTATTCAATACCTCCTCATTAGTTATGTGATCTACCCATCTAATCTTCAGCATTCTTCTGTAGCACCACATTTCGAAAGATTCTATTTTCTTCTTGTCCAAACTACTTATCGTGCATGTTTCACTTCCATACATGGCTGCACTCCATACAAATATCTTCAAGTACGACTTCCTGACACTTAAATCTATACTCGATGTTAACAAATTTCTCTTCTTCAAAAACGCTTTCCTTGCCATTGCCAATCTACATTTTATATCCTCTCTACGTCGACCATCATCAGTTATTTTGCTCCCCAAATAGCAAAACTCCTTTACTACTTTAAGCGTCTCATTGCCTAATCTAATTCCCTCAGCATCAGCCGACTTAATTCGACTACACTCCATTATCCTCGTTTTGCTTTTGTTGATGTTCATCATATATCCTCCTTTCAAGACACAGTCCATTCCGTTCAATTGCTCTTCCAAGTCCTTTGCTGTCTCTGACAGAATTACAATGTCATCGGCGAACCTCAAAGTTTTTATTTCTTCTCCATGGACTTTAATACCTACTCCGAATTTTTCTTTTGTTTCCTTTACTACTTGCTCAACATACATATTGAATAACATCGGAGACAGGCTATAACCCTGTCTCACTCCCTTCCCAACCGTTGCTTCCCTTTCATGCCCCTCGACTCTTGTAACTGCCATCTGGTTTCTGTACAAATTGTAAATAGCCTTTCGCTCCCTGTATTTTACCCCTGCCAACTTTAGAATTTGAAAGAGAGTATTCCAGTCAACATTGTCAAAAGCTTTCTCTAAGTCTACAAATGCTAGAAATATAGGTTTGCCTTTCCTTAATCTTTCTTCTAAGACACGTCGTAGGGTCAGTATTGCCTCACGTGTTCCAACATTTCTGCGGAATCCAAACTGATCTTCCCCGAGGTCGGCTTCTACCAGTTTTTCCATTCGTCTGTAAAGAAGTCGCGTTAGTATTTTGCAGCTGTGACTTATTAAACTGATAGTTCGGTAATTTTCACATCTGTCAACACCTGCTTTCTTTTGGATTGGAATTATTATATTCTTCTTGAAGTCTGAGGGTATTTCGCCTGTCTCATACATCTTGCTCACCAGATGGTAGAGTTTTGTCAGGACTGGTTCTCCCAAGGCTGTCAGTAGTTCCAATGGAATGTTGTCCACTCTCGGGGCCTTCTTTCGACTCAGGTCTTTCAGTGCTCTGTCAAACTCTTCACGCAGTATCGTATCTCCCATTTCATCTTCAACTACATCCTCTTCCATTTCCATAATATTGTCCTCAAGTACATCGCCCTTGTATAGACCCTCTATATACTCCTTCCACCTTTCTGCTTTCCCTTCTTTGCTTAGAACTGGGTTTCCATCTGAGCTCTTGATATTCATACAAGTGGTTCTCTTTTTTCCAAAGGTCTCTTTAATTTTCATGTAGGCAGTATCTATCTTACCCCTAGTGAGATAAGCTTCTACAGCCTTACATTTGTCCTCTAGCCATCCCTGCTTAGCCATTTTGCACTTCTTGTCGATCTCAATTTTTGAGACATTTGTATTCCTTTTTGCCTGCTTCATTTACTACATTTTTATATTTTCTCCTTTCGTCAATTAAATTCAATATTTCTCTTGTTACCCAAGGATTTCTACTAGCCCTCGTCTTTTTACCTACTTGATCCTCTGCTGCCTTCAATACTTCATTCCTCAGAGCTACCCATTCTTCTTCTACTGTATTTCTTTTCCCCATTCGTGACAGTTGTTCCCTTCATGCTCTCCCTGAAACTCTACACAACCTCTGGTTCTTTCAGTTTATCCAGGTCCCATCTCCTTAAATTCCCACCTTTTTGCAGTTTCTTCAGTTTTAATCTACAGTTCATAACCAATAGATTGTGGTCTGAGTCCACATCTGCCCCTGGAAATGTCTTACAATTTAAAACCTGGTTCCTAAATCTCTGTCTTAATATTATATAATCTATCTGATACCTTCTAGTATCTCCAGGATTCTTCCACGTGTACAACCCTCTTTTATGATTCCTGAACCAAGTGTTAGCTATGATTAAGTTATGCTCAGTGCAAAATTCTACCCCCAAGCCATATTCACCTACTTTGTTTCCTTCTATCCCCTTTCCTGCTCTCGGATTCCAGTCACCCATGACTATTAAATTTTCGTCTCCCTTCACTACCTGAATAATTTCTTTTATTTCATCATATATTTCATCAATTTCTTCATCATCTGCATAGCTAGTTGGCAAAGAAACTTGTACTACTGTAGTAGGCGTGGGCTTCGTGTCTATCTTGGCCACAATAATGCGTTCACTATGCTGTTTGTAGTAGCTTACCTGCACTCCTATTTTTTTTATTTATTATTAAACCTACTACTGCTGAAAGGGTACAGTACCGCCCGACATTGAAAATAGGTACAACATACTTCATTATTTTTGTCAGGACAACACATTCTTTTTGTAAAATAACTCAATTTCAATTAATACAGCGAAGCCGGATACCAGTGTGGGAAAGAATGACAATTGATTTATTTAATTGATCACATGTGCACTCCCACAAAATAAATCCCTACATCCAGTTTGGTGAGATCTGTGAAATGAATGAATGTATGGTCGTCTGTTAACCGCAGATAGTGAATGTGAATATATGATCATCTTTGAGACGATCCTTTGGCCACCTTTGGTGGAACCAAAGAGATGAAATTTACCTGAGCGTTGAGCACCTGAAATGTGGCTGACCAATACGGTAGCAAGGTGCTCCCCCACTTCGGCAGAGGTGCGAGAGAACCTGAAGAACGGCCATGTTTCAGCACTCTGCCGCTGGATCTTGTGCTGTTAAGACGTGTCTTGGGTGTGCTCCATAAAGACAAAAGAGTGGAGACATGGTATGCATGTGGAATATTTAAGAGTAGTTTGAAATAATAATTTCTCTATTTCAGGAACATTTGTGGGGAGAATTAAATGTCAGGCAGGTAATATTAATGGGATCGTAGTAATCTTCGGAAGTGACCAACGGTCACAATGAAACCACGTGTAGCAACAAGTTGAAGTACTTCCGTGTGCTTAAGTTAAGCTGAATTACTAGCGTGTGTACTATAAGTTGGAAATATTTAAGAAATGGCGCGTGCAGGACTTGAAATTAGAGACGAGTACTTCCACATGGTGAGTACTGTGTGAGCCTCAATCTGTGTATGAGACAAAGGATAAAGAGAAGTACTCGTCCATGGTATCAGTTGAGGACTCGCGTGTGTGATGAATATGCTCTTAATATTACTTTGCATGTTATGTTTCCGTGTGACGCTTGATTCAAACTATAATACTCTGAGAGAGAAGCAAAGTGAGTCAGCCGTCTATCCAGCTACGCCACTTGGCTTGCATTGCACAGGAAGATGTGCATATATCTCCAGAGTTCATGGTAGGAAAGAAGAACTACGAAGTGGGGCAGTGTCGTGTGAAACTGGGATAAATACTAATTGAAGTGGGAAGCTGAAAGTGATGTGATTATAATGTTGTGACTATTCCTTGTGTTGTATTCCATGTTGCAGTGTGGTGTATGTCATGTAATTTAAGTACATGTGGTTTGCATGGGAGAGTAGCAAGGCAGTTTCAGAGGTAGTGGGTTATGCATGTTCCTTTTGCACCGCTCGGTCTGGAGGAAAGTTTCGAGATGATGATTGTGAGACTCGAAGTGTGAGATATAATAAAAGATCCACCATCCTATTCAGAAAGTGCACTGTAGCATTAAATAATTACGAGACCATAAGATAGAGAATCACCAATGTAAAGCCATGCCCACTGGGCGGAATTTCTCATGTGTTATTGTTGTAGGTTATAGAATTTGTGTGTTTATGTTATAGAATTTATCGGAGTAAATAAGATAATGAAAAGAAAAAGATTGGTTGCCTTTTCCTTCGAATTGTATGTTGTCATGATATCCAGAATTTATCATGTGTGCGCCATTCATATTCAGTGCTATGGCCACGTGTTGATAAAAGCCGTAAAATAAAAATAAAAAATGTGGTATTGCCAGTGCGTAGTGAACATTCAGAGTTCTGTAAATTACTGATAGTCAGGTTTGCGTTTCCGTTGCGTATTATTCATATAGGAGGATAATTTGTAACTTAGTTGTGAGTACGAGAGTTCATGTTACTCGATGAATAAGAATGAATCCACTCGCTTGGCAGACCACTCATCTTGCAGGCCTGATTGCTTGATGCCACAGTATGAGCAAGGCATGTGGGTGCCACCCAAGAGGACGCCATCATCATTTAACCATACAGTAAAGCTGAATGCCGTCGGGAAAAATTACGGCTGTAGTTTCCCCTTGCTTTCAGCCGTTCGCAGTACCAGCACAGCAAGACCGTTTTGGTTAGTGTTACAAGGCCAGATCAGTCAATCATTCAGACTGTTGCCCTTGCAACTACTGAAAAGGCTGCTACCCCTCTTCAGGAACCACAAGTTTGTCTGGCCTCTCAACAGACACCCCTCCGTTGTGGTTGCACCTACGGT
This sequence comes from Schistocerca americana, assembly GCF_021461395.2. Classification (NCBI taxonomy): domain Eukaryota; kingdom Metazoa; phylum Arthropoda; class Insecta; order Orthoptera; family Acrididae; genus Schistocerca; species Schistocerca americana. The sequence continues at coordinate 426,366,085 of NC_060122.1, forward strand.
GCGGCCATCTGTATCGCTGAGGCATGCAAGCCTCCCCACCAACGGCAAGGTCCATGGTTCATGGGGGGGGGGGGGATTGTAAAGGTAAATCGTGCCTTCACCCTAGACTGCGGGTAAACATGGTTACTGTAGTTAAATGTTAGATTGCAAAGATAATCAAATATTTAACTACAGTAACCATGTTTACCCGCGGTCTAGGGTGCCGGCACGCTAGCTTAGCGTGTTTGGCTAGAGGGCTAGCTGCTCTCTGTAATTTAAAAAAAAACTGAGTTAATGGCTGAACGACAAACTTGAACAAGCATCATTAGACGGCCACGCCGAACAAATACAACGACCAATAACGAACAAAATTAGATCAACAAAAAAAGGGAAGCGTCTTTGATTATTAATCAAAATGTCGTCGGTCTCGGGTATCGCACCGCGCCATCATAGTCATTTTGAATAAAAATCGTCAGAAACGGTGACCAAAGGTTTCTGGCATACGAAATCACTCTGATTCAGTCACAGGCCTAGTCAAAGAGGGCAGAGGAGCTTACTGAGGTTCAGGCACTCACTGGCCCTTGGGGCGGGAGAATGAGCAATGATACAACGGTACGAGAACGCAGAGGGCAATGGAAACCATTGTAGTAAAGACACATGATATGTATCCACAGGATATGCGGCCTGAAATTGAAAAAAAAGTAATGATGATCTCACCATTGGCAGAAGATTCCATACTAGTCCCCCATTCGGATCTCCAGGCGGGGACTGCAAAGGGGGGGGGGGGGCGGATATGACCATCAGGAAAAGATTGAATAACCAACGAAAGGATACCATTCTACGAGACGGGGTGCGGAATGTCAGAAGTTTGGACGTGGCAGAGAAGCTAGAAAATCTGAAAAGGGAAATACTAAGCCTCAGTCTAGATATTGTGGGTGTCAGTGAAGTACAGGGTAATATCAAAAGCAGCAGAAATGATATAACGAGAGTACGACCGTTATGAACAGGAAGGTATGGCAGAGAAGGAGTTACTGTGAACAGTTCATTGATAGGGTTGCTCTCATCCGAATCCATAGCAAACCAACACAGACAACGATAGTTCAGGTACACATGCCGACGTCGGAAGCCGAAGATGAATAGATAGAGCAAATATATGAGGGTATTGAACAGGTAATTCAGAACATAAATGGAGATGGAAATCTAATAATCATAGGGGATTGGAATGCAGTTGTAGGGAAAGGAGTAGAAGGAAAGGTTACGGTGAAATATCGGCTTGGTAACAGGAAACAGAGAGAAGAAAGACCTATTGATTTCTGCAATAAATTTTAGATGGTAATAGCGAATACTCTGTTCAAGAATCACACGAGGAGGACGTATACTTGAAAAAGCCCAGGAGATACGGTAAGATTTCAGTTAGATTACATCATGGTGAGGCAGAGATTCCGAAATCAGATGCTGGGTGGTAAGGTGCACCCAGGAGCGCATATAGACTCAGATCACAATTCAGTAGTGATGGAGAGTAGACTGAGGTATAAGAGACTAGTCAGGAAGAAACAATGTGCAAAGAAGTGGGATACGAAGTATTAAGGAATGAAGAGATATGCTTGAGCTTCTCCGAGGCTGTAGATACTGCGATAAGGAATAGCTCAGTAGGCAGTTCAGTTGAAGAGGAACGGACATCTCTAAAAATGGCAATCAAAGAAGTTGGAAAGAAAAACATAGATACAAAGAGGGTAGTTGCGAAGAAACCGTCTTTAACTGAAGAAATACTTCAGTTGACCCATCAAAGAAGGAAGAACAAAATATTGAGGGAAATTCAGGAATACAGAAATACAAGTCACTTAATGAAAATCAAATAGGAAGCGTAAGGAATCAAAGGCGAAATGCCTTCTTGAAAAATTTGAACAAATGTAAAAAACAATGATCGTTGGTAGGTCTGACTCAGCATGAAGAAAAGTCAACCTTCTGTGAAATTAAAAGCAAGGCTGGAAACATTAAGAGTGCAATGGGTTTTCCAGTGTTAAATTCACAAAAGGGAACGAATAGTTGGAAGAAGTACACTGAAGGCCTTGAAGGAATTGTTTGGTGGCGTGATAGAAGAAGAAGCAGGAGTCGATGTAGAAGAGATAGGGCATCCCGTGCTAGAATCAGAATTTAAAAGAGCTTTGGAAGACTTAAGACAATAAAAATATGCTCGAAAGTGACAACTAGTCAATTTGTAAAGAAGGTGCATAACAAAAAGTAACCGTAATATAAACTGTACAAGACTCGTTTAATCAGTTACGCTTCACTGAACCCTGTAAGTGAGGTCATGTGGAACGGTAACTTCCAAGATTCAGGTAGCAATCAAGTGTAAGAAACAGAATAAAGTGCCAATCTTTTGTATTTATCCACATTGTTATAATAAAATGTACATCCATTCAAACATAAGACAGAAAGAAAATAGACGGTTCAATAACAATAGAAAGGCAAGGTATCGATTCATAAAAAATTATCTGTCAGTTGCTAAACGGTAGTCGTTTGCTGAGGGAAGCAGCTCCTTCCCGCTAATCATTCTCGTGTGTCAGTCCTCACACATTAGATGTAGGATTGAGTAACTGGCAAATCTTGTACTTTATACTGTTCCGAATAATAACTAGGGATATTTATCAAAAGTGTCAGTCGTTAATGTAGTCGCCTATAGACTCCTCATACATGTTTCTGTGCTATGTATTCTCTGTTTTAGAAACGGTGTGTCAGAAAGTAATCAGACCGATTGCTGGTTGACCATTGTATTCCAAATAGAACTTGCATCTTTAAATACCTAGTGTGATTCAATTTGCTACCATTATTAACGTTGGAAATTAAAATAAGACTTTTCACAGTCAATCTGTTTGTCGAACAATAGTACGTTCACCAGCACCCACGGCCTGATACACTCACCAATAAATAAGCGATAGCGATTTCATTTTTCTTATGGGAATTCACTTTAATACTCAGTGAGATAATTAATATTTTAAGATGTTTGGATGAAAATCCAAACCGTTCTATCGCTTCTGTGACGTGTTCTTCAGAAGGCAAACCATTTATGGATTGCATAGTACTGAGCAGAGTCATTTAACTTTATCACTTTCACACTTGATCGTTGCTGTCCAACGGAGGACACATTACAGGTGCGAGAGTGGAATTAAAATTTAAGTTGAAAGCACATCAATGACATATTAGTGGGTGACATTGCTATCTTCAGTGAAAGAGAAGAAGAATTACAAGATCTGCTGAATGGAATGAAATGAGTAGAGAATACGGAGTGAGAATAAATCGTAGAAAGACGAAAGTGATGAGAAATAAGAGAAATTAGAACAGCGAGAAACTTAACATCACAACTGTGGATCACGAAATAAATGGAGTTAAGGAATTCTGCTACCTAGTCAGGAAAATAATCTATACAGACAGAGCAAGGAAGACATAAAAAGCAGACTAGCACTTGCAAAAACGGCCTTCCTGATAAAGAGAAGTCTACTACTATCAAACATAGGTCTTCATTTGAGGAAGAAATTTCTGAGAATGTACATTTGGAGCACAGCATCGTATGATGGTGAAACGTGGACTGTGGGAGACCTGGAGAAGAAGAGGATCGAAGCGTTTGAGATGTCCTGCTGCAGATAGATGTTGAAAATTAGATGGACTGATAAGGTAAGGAACGAGGAGGTTCTTCGGAGAGTTGGCGAGGAAAGAATATATGGAAAACACTGCCAAGAAGATGGGAGAGGATGGCATGAGCCCCCTCTCGTATTTCTATCTTATTATTTTCCTCTCTAATTGCATGCAGTGAAAAGTCGCTATTCCTTCACACGCGGACTTCCCACGCAGCGTCTCTCATCACCTGGGTGGTCCGGTGACAGGCGGGCTCCGCTGATCTGGAAAGGGTTAAGCCGACGGGTGTGAGGAAGTCGAGTGAATGCTTTGCAGACGCCGACATTGTCAAAAGACACGCCTGGAGGGGTCTGAAGTAGCGGCTGGGCTAGAGGTTCCGTTACTTCCCAGAAACTTTGCGAAAACACTTTCTGGCGGGCTACCAGCGAGGCGTGGGAATGACTTGTGTACCCAGGCAGTTGTGGCGGGAAAATTCCCGCGCTTTCTGCAAAATAGTAACTGTGATTGGCTTGCTCAGGGCATAGCTCCGTGACGTAGCAAAATCAGCGCAGAAATTGGCGCCAAGAATCTCCATTGGTGGAATGGTAGTGTTCCGGCAATGGAGTGGAATTTTCCGCCGGTTTTCGAGTTGCTGATTGGAACGTTTAACCATGGCCACTGTCGTGGGGGCGGGAATGTTGTGTGTTCGGCCTGTACGGGTGCTCTTGTGTGTAGTTGGCTCTCGCTTTTCGGTCGAGGACGTCGAAGCAACCAGCCATCGCCTCCGGTACGCCAATCGTGATCTTGCAGTTAAGAAGACAGATTGGTAATGTATGTCCGCAGCACCGGCAGACAGGGATTTTCCTAGGTGATAATCAGAGCTCAGCAGAGCGCGCCTGTTCGTCTTTTTCTAACTTTGTTCTGTCTTGGGTAGCAGCAATTAATGTTGGGTTGGCTATGTGTTTTCTCTTAAGATTTGAGTTGCAAGGAATTGGCTCCACATACCACTTCGTCATAATCCTCACAATCTAGTTTAGGGACAACTTCACATTCACAGCGTTTGTTTGAGTATCCAATTTGAGCCAATTTGATGATTGTAAATGTTTCATGTGTTTTTGTTTATTATTTTGTGTTTAGTCTTAATAGATCATATTGTTATTTTGGACAGAACTTTCATTCTGTTAATCGGTAGAGCAACCCTATCATTCCTCACTATGTTTATGAAACCTTCGTTTATTTAACTTATTTATCAAATTAAATTATTGCAGGTGCCAAACTCTCTTCTACTCCACTGGCAGGGTTGATTAGAGTCAGTTCGCGTATTTTTTTTTAATCCTTGTGCAACAGCAAAAGTCGGAGTTAGAATAGGGGGGGCTTAGAGCATCATTTACATATGTAGATTCTAGAAGAATTTAGTGTTAAATACTCTGCTAGCCCCGGCACCTCGCAAATTTCGTCATCTGACATGATCTGAAAACCTAGATTGTTACTGTTACAAGCGAGCCACTCTCTCATACCATCGGCATCACATTCTCGGCACATTTTATGTTTGTCATTAGCTTATTTATATCCAACAAAACATAATCATCCGTATCGACTATTGAATTTTCATGCTACCGTTATAGTACTCTATTCCAAACTTCGTTCAAAGCGTTCCTTTCAGTCAGATCCCAAGCATCTACAACCATCTAACAACACTCCTTCAAACCCATTTGCTCTAAAAATGACAAAACGAGTTCTGTGTTATCATCTTCAAGAAGCTGTTTTCTATGACGTCGTTTTCATTTTTCATTAACACTTTGATCCAAGGATTTACGGTAAACATTCCATTTTCTCTCTCTAACAATTCAAACTAAGGATGGGGTGTCGAATTTTTTTTATAAATAATGGTAACATTGATATTTTTTAAACGTCTCGGGTTTTTGGTTTTTCCGATGAGGAGTAAAGGCATTTTAAAGGTCCCGGTAGCGTTTGCGAAAACTAATACAGTGAAGACTCCATTAAGCGGACTTCAGTTATTTGGAGTCGCAATTATCCGCATTGTCAACCGCAAGCAAATATCTCTATAGTCTCTAGTCCGTGCTTACCCACCCGCGCCCCGCGCGGCAAACGAACAGTAGGTAAGGAAAGGAGATGAAACAATAGAAAACGTAGATGCAGTAAATGATGCAGGATCATCTCATGTGGAAGCTTTTGAAGCAATGGAAACCGCTTTCAAATAATGTATGAATGCAGAGTCTCGCGGCGATAACAATGAATAAAATGTTATAGGGTTTCCAACCGCGTCAATTGCTTAAAACTACACGAGCTTTCGGCCAAGCACTCCTTGGCCGTTGCCAAGTGTTATGACTGCCTGTGGCCTGTTGGTGCGCCCTTATATACGATAGCTGCCGGCTGTGACGTTACTGGTGCCCGTAACGTTGCGATATAGGCATGTTTTGAGTCGGCGTTCGATGTGCCCTCTTCAACCGCGCGATCGCTGGATCCCACGCAGCGCTGAGCTGCAAGCCACCGTCTCTATTCAGGGTGTTTGCGGTAATTTTTATTTCTATAGCTTCCTTTATTAAACGGTCCCAGATGCCGTTAGTGCGAGCCACGACAGAGGTATCGTCAAATTTTATGTGGTGACCGTTTTCTAACGCATGCTCAGCTAACGCAGATTTCTCTGGATAGCGTAGGCGATAATACCTATCATGTTCTTTCCTGCGTTGTTCCACAGTGCGCACTGTTTGTCCGATGTACTTCTGGCCACACTCACAAGGTATTTCGTAGACTCCAGGTGTTATGAGACCTACTGCGTCTTTAACGGGTTTCAGTAATTGACGGATTTTCGTTGGAGGCCTGAAGATTGATTCGATCTTGTCTCTTTTCAACAGGCGGCTTATCTTTCCCGACACAGAGCCACAGAATGGCAGTAAAGCAAGTTTCTTTTCCTGCTCTTCGTCGGTGGTCTTATTCTGATATTTCCCAGAAATCACTTCTTTCACTTTATGGGCGCTGTAGCCGTTATTCATGAAAACCTTGCGTAGGTGGCTCAGTTCATGGGGCAGGTTATCGTTGTCTGATATTACTCTTGCACGATGCACCAATGTTTGTTATACTGTGGGCTTCTGTGCTGGATGATGATGGCTGGTGGCGTGCAGGTATAGGTCTGTGTGGGTGAGTTTTCTGTAGACGCTGTGGCCAAGGCGCCCACTTCGTTTACGGTGGACAAGGACGTCGAGGAAGTACAATGCATTATCTTTTTCCACCTCAATGGTGAACTGGATATTACTGTTGATGCCATTGAGGTGTTACAAAAACTTGTCTAGTTTCTCGCGTCCGTGTGGCCAAACGACGAACGTGTCGTCAACGTATCGAAAGAAACACTTCGGCTTCAAAAGCGCATTATATGTGGCAATATCCTCAAAATTCTCTATGAAGAGGTTCGCAACAGCTGGAGCCAACGGGCTACCCATTGCTACGCCGTCTCTCTGATCGTAATACTTGCCGTTGTACACGAAATAGGAGGACGTAAGAGTGTGCCTAAATAGCTCGACCACGTCACTTACAGAGTACTGGGAAATTAGGTCCAAAGCGTCTTTGATAGGCACATTCGTAAACAGCGCCACTACATCAAAACTGAACGTAAGGCGTAGACGGATGATTCTGCAGGTAAATTGTTCTGAGTTTTTTTATATTATGTTCGCAGCGTCCCACATGTGGAGCGAGGAGCTTGGCCAAGTACTTCGCCAGCTTGTATGTTGGAGAACCTACTGTGGACACAATAAGGCGAAATGGCGTCCCGTCCTTGTGTATCTTCGGTAAACCATAAGCAGTAGGTGGTCTAGGAGAGGGGGAGAGGATTCTTAACCACACTGAAGATCGCTTAAGAAGTTCTGATGTTTTTCTTACTATTCTTGATGTCGGGTCGCGTGGGAGCTTCCGATAAGTATCTTCGTTCAGTAGCACATAGATCTTCGTATGGTTCGTGTTGTTTTAAGCAACTGACGCGGTTGGAAACCCAAGAACATTTTATTCGCTTTTAAATAGTTTGAAAAACAAACAGAATGTGACACCGTGTGTTAACTACAATTAAAACGGATTCATGATGTAGCAGCAATGAAGAGAAAAAATTATTTATGTCAAATGACAATGGCCAAATATTTTAAACAAAATTAAACTACAGTGGCTGTCCTAAATGATTTTTGTTAGGCACTTCATAATTAAGGTTACACTGCTTTAGTAATTTTAAGAAAATATATGCATATATATGAGAGCGTGTCTCTAATCTCTTACGAAACAGTTGATTTTTCTTGTTTTTTAAAGTTTGAAATTGTTTCCCTCGTTTTCAATAAACACCTACCGTAACATTATGTATTACTCCTAGAAAGATAAACACATATCAACGTACCTAAAAGATAGTCATACGTATGCGACGTAGATTATCTTGCTAGAGTTAATAATACGAAAATGGGCTTCTTAGTAAATTCAGCTATTAGAATTTTCGATTAGCCGTATTACTGTCGACAACAATAAGTTCGATTAATCGAGTCTCCACTGTGTTGTTAATCGCTCTGTACAGGGTTTTGTATCCCGGAGCTGAAATCTTTTGCCGAAAAGCTAAAGATTTTGTCGATAATGATTTCCAGTTTTATCCGGTATCATCAGTGTCGTAAGCAAAGTCCAAGTCACAGTTACGTGCGTACTATTCTCTTTTAAAACCATCTTATAACAATATGCTACATCTACATCAGCTGACATTTCTTCACCTTGTATTTCGAATTCGCGAATTACCTGACGAGATTTAAATCTTACAGTTATCCGTTACTTGCCATAAACGATTTATCGCCACCTATTGTTTTTGTGTAATATCTTTTCACAGAAAAAGGGTTAGATAACGTTGTCCAGTCCATCACTTGTGTAAAAACCAACACTACAACGCTTCTTCCGAAAGTTCGTTTTTCGGTTTCTTCATCACTTTCCGATGTTTATTCCTGTTTCGTTATAAAGTTTTCAGCTGTACCTCAAAATTCAATTTTGCAGGTGTGCTTCAAAACTGAATCGTAATATCGCTTATTATAGAAGTACCTACAACATACCTATCACCTGACTTATGAAGACGAGTTTCTCCTTTTTTACATACATCAGTAATGTTTATTTCATCTTTAACCGATAACACCACTCTCCTGTGCTTTGACATTTTTAAGCACAGACGCGACACGGCGCAGCTGGCCTAGCGATTGGCATCGTGGGGCAGAGATCGCGCGGGTATTGCCAGCGCGACATGTTCATGCGTGCACCGACCAGACTACACAGATAATTGCTCGGGATAATCACGAATCCGTTTTACAAGTGAGATCCAAATAATCGAATTTCTCCTGAACCGTGTAAAAATTTGAAATGAATAGGTCAAGATGTTTCGAGATTTTTGGTGACAACGTTTCCTCTTTTTATACTTGACATCATTATATCCTGTGCAAACGAAAGGTTCCAAGCACTAATGGCAGAGTGAGAAGCTGTCCATTTTCTTGGAGCATAAGTTCGTTACAGGTGTGATGTTGCGAATAAGAACCATTCCTGTTTGAATGGAGGACTCTGCTAACTCACGTCTACTGTATGAGGAAAACGCTTTAGTATCTATTACTGTATTATCGCCAGTATTTTACTGCAGTCTACAGGAATTTCCTTTAACTATCTGCTTCTTCGAGTTTCCTGTCACTATGTAACCTAATTGTTTATGTTCACTGACTTATTCTGTAAATTTTGTCATTCCCCGTTTGTCATTATGAAACCACAATTCAGTTTTATCCAGCTCTGCGTCTACATCATCTGACGGTGTGTTGTGGAGGATACCTCTAGTACCGCTAACTGATCCCCCCTTCCCAGTTTCATTCGCGAATGGTGCATGGGAAGTTTCAAATTTCTCACTGTGGTCATTTAGTGAGATGTACGTAGGAGGAAGTAATATGATGGCCGACTCTTCTCGGAAAGTGCTTACTCGAAATTTCAGTAGTAAACCCCTCCGTCATGCACAACACCTATTGTATTATCTGCCACAAGTTTGTTGAGCATATTTGTAATGCTCCCGTGACGACAAGCGCCGCTCTTCGTTGGATCTCCTCTCTCTCTCTCTCTCTCTCTCTCTCTCTCTCTCTTTCTCTCTCTCTGTCCTGCCTGGTAAGACCCCACAGTGATGAACAATTTATTTTATGTGATTAATCCACTGGAGATTGCTCTGGATTGTAACTCCTAGATATTTTAAAGTAGTTACGGTTTCCAGCAATTTTTCATCAGTAGTGTAGTTGTACAGTACTCCATTTCTTCTCCTGTGCATGCGCAATATGTTACATTTCTTTACGTTCAGGATCAACTGCCAGTCCCTGCAACGTTCATCAACTCTCCGTAGTTCTCCTGCAAATCGTTACTATCTTCTGGGGCGTTGCTACTTTCTTATAGACAACAGCATCATCAGCGAAAGAGCTTCCGCACATTCTACTAAGTCATTTATACACATTGTTAACAGTAAATTTCCTATAACACTTCCTTGGAGTACTCCCGAAATTATATGTGTCGATTTTCTTCCGTATGCGTGGTGAGCTCGTATTTTTTTGTCAGTAAACAGCAGTGCGGGACAGTGTCAAACAACTTCCTGAGGTCGAGAAACAGCATCAAGCAGAGCGCCGATGTTACAGAACTCTGTGCCTCTCACGGGAGAACAGAGTGAGATGAGTTTCGCAAGATACCTGTTTGCAGAATCCGTGTTGACTTCTAGAGAGGAGATTTTCATTCTCCAAAAAGGTCATAATACCTGAGCATAAAATATGTTCCATAATTCTACAAAAGATCGACGCCCACGATTAGGCCTGTACTTACGCTGCATCTCTCCTACGGCTCTTCTTGAAAGCGGGAATGACCTGAGCTTTTTTTGCCGGCCGGAGTGGCCGAGCGGTTCTAGGCGCTATAGTCTGGAGTAGTAGTAGTAGTAGTAGTAGTAGTAGAGGTGTTTGTGGGCGCACGAAATATAGTCTGGAACCGCGCGAGCGCTACGGTCGCAGGTTCGAATCCTGCCTCGGGCATGAATGTCTGTGATGTCCTTAGGTTAGTTAGGTTTAAGTAGTTCTACGTTCTAGGGGACTGATGATCTCAGAATTTAAGTCCCATAGTGCTCAGAGCCATTTTTGAACCTGAGCTTTTTTCCAGTCACTATGTACCCTTTGTTGCTCCAACGACCTAAAATAAACTGCTGCTAGAAGGGGAGCAAAGTCTTTCGCGTAATCTCTGTAGAATTTAGGGATATTTCCTGCGGTCCTGATGCCTTTCCGCTAGAAAGTGATTGAAGTTGTTTTTCTGTCCCTCGATCAGTTATCTCAGTATCTGCCATTTCGATTCGTTCGATGGTTGAAATGACAGACCATGTTACGAGCTTCCGCGATGAAAATTTCAGAAGACCGAATTCAGTATTTCGGTCTTCTCTGTCATTTTTTATTTCTGAGCCATTATGATCACTGAGTGACTGGCTAGATGATTTCGAACCGCTTACTGATTTTTCGTAAGACCAAAATCTCTGGAAGTTTTTAGTCAGATCGGTTGATAAATTTTACTTTCCAAGTCACTGCACGCTTCTCTCATTGATCTTCTTAAGCTCATTTTCGTTTCGTTCAGCTTTTGTTTGTCACCTAGCTTCTGTCTTCTCTTGAATCAGTGATGAATATCTCTTTGTTTACGTAGCAGTTTTCTAACATGGCTATTAAACCTTAAGATCTTGCTCGGAGCATTCTCGTCTAAGTCATCTGGAACAATGCTTCCCAATTTTAACCATTTTTGCTCCATGTCTTCGTCCCCAACGCTGAATGTTTGATGTTGACCACTCAAGTACTCTGCAATTTGTATCCTATCACTCTCGCTAACCAAAAATATTTCCCTGCCTTTCTTGACATCCGCGGCTGCTACGGTCGCAGATTCGAATCCTGCCTCGGGCATGGATGTGTGTTATGTCCTTAGGTTGGTTAGGTTTAAGTAGTTCTAAGTCCAGGGGACTTATGTCCTCAGGTGTTAAGTCCCACAGTGCTTAGAGCAATTTAAACCATTTTTTCTCGACATTCCTTATAATACCGGTCGTTATAGATGCTATCACAGCCTTATGATCGCTGATACCCTCCTCTACGTTAACTGATTTGAAGTTCAGTTCTGTTTATTGTTAGGAGGTCTAAGACGTCATCTTCCCGAGTTGTGTTTCTAACTATCTTGCTCGAAGTAATTCTTGGGCAAAGCATTCAAAGTCACACGAACCTCTGTCCCTGACAAGCAACAGCATGACTCTCCCAATCTATACCTGGCAAGTTGAAGCCACTACTACTAAAACAGCATTATCAGGAAACCTATTCACGATAATATGCTAGTTCTTTCCAAACCACTCTATCACTACATTTCCTGATGCAGGTGGTCTATAATAGCATAAGATTACCGTCTCTGACCCACCTTTGATGATGCTTAACTGCACCCAAATTAATTCAATTCCAAATCCTTGGCAATCTCGCTAGAAATTATCTAATTCTTTATTGCAATAAATACGCCGCCACCATTGGTGACTAACCCATCCTTACGACAAATATTCCAATCTGGATTTAGAATTTCGTTCCTGTTCACTTCCGGTTCCAACCAACTTTCTGTTCCTAGCACTATCTGAGCATTAAAACCTTCAATAAGCGATATTAATTCAAAGTCGTGCCATAGAAGCTCCTGCAGTTTACTATTACCATGTTAACTTTTTCTGTTTCCAATCTGGGGGGCGAGCGTTCTCTGTGAATAATATGGCCGATGTAGCTTCGATTTCGGCAGGTAGTTCATCTCTGGTCCCAAGAGGAGGAGGCGTCCTCTGAGTTAACAAAATCCCACGCCCGATAGCGAAGGTCGAAAAATTCGCATCCGGTACCATTTGGAAATCGTCTGAGCCTCTGGTTTAGACCTTCTACTCTGCTCCAAACCAGTTGGCTATCAACCGTGGGTACAACGCTTAGCCTTGCACCCTGAGTGCGATGCAAGCGTCTTCACCAAATCAGTCATCCGCCTGCAGGATCTGAGGATGATCTTCGAACCCAAGCGGCAGGCGTCATTCGTGTCGACATGAGTCATAATTTGCAGCCGGTTGCAAGTTATGGATAGCAATTTGCACCTGTTGCTAAGATGCAATGAGTCAGCGATGCGGTCGGTTCCCACTTTCGCCTTCCGCCCACAGGCACCCGAAGTCATCACCGGCCGCTATTCACTCTAGAGTGAAAACAGATCGTTGAGGCGTTGCTTATCAGAAGTCGCAGTGATAGACGTGTCACCAGGGGACTCCAATGGCACCAAAACTTTCGACGGTCTCGTTTCCAGTGCCTCGATGTCACTGAACAGTTGCCAGAAGCCTGTTGACCGTGGTCAATGCAGCTACTTTGTAGTTAAGCTCATGAGTCCCTTCTTAATGATGCCTGTTTTTCTGTTTAAGTATCTATTCAAGTTCGAATGACATAACATTAATACAGGCTTTTGTAGAAGATGAAAACAACTTTACATTTACATATGAAAACAAAGATTAGAAGTGTAACAGTCGCTTTAAACAGCCAATAGCCATAATTTACTTATTTTTGTATTTTATTTTTTAACGCAATTGATGATTATATGTGTCACAACGAGTTTACATCAGTAAAATGTTTGCCGAACGCCGATAACGTTTTTCTTGTTACTCAGAAAAGCCCGTTTTTTATTGTTCTTAGTTTATATTTCCTACTTTCCACGTCAAAACTGACGATATAACTGTTACTTTAATTTGATTTCCGATCGTCTGTTCTTTACCTACCCTTCTAACAGCTTCATCTTCTTAGAAAATGAAATCCGCTCATATTCTCCTACACAAAGCTAATTTTATAAATGTACACGATGAATTTCTGCGTTTTATACCAATATATTTATAATCTAATAGCAGTTGTTAGACAATTTTCTTCTTACAAAATGTAAACTTTCACAATCTGAAATCTCACTTATTAAACTATTCCGTGGCATTAAGTCGTCTTCGAATTATTATAAGGGTTACATCAGGGGAAAAAGTATGGTCTGCATTTAAAAGATGGAATATGTACTCATGAGAGGAGAATTTGATTTTCAATGTGCTTCTCTTAAGTTTATCACGTTTAAATATCTTTTCATCTCATTTTACTACTCATTTTAGTAGTTTTTATATAGCACTGAAATTATCTTGATGTTGTGATCTTCAGTCCAGAGACTGGTTTGATGCTGCTCTCCATTCTACTTTATCATGTGCAAGCCTCTTCATCCCCGAATAACTCCTGAACCTTACATCCTTCTGATTCTGCTAAGTGTATCAGTTTTTTGGTCTTCCTCTACAATTTTTACCCTCCACACTTCCCTCCAGTACTAAGTTGGTGATCCCTTGATGCCTTAGAAAGTTTCCTAGCAACCGATACTTTCTTCTAGGCAAGTTGTGTCACAAATTCCTCTTCTCACCAATTCTATTCAGTACCTCCTCATTAGTTACGTAATCTACCTATCTAATCTTCAGCATTATTCTGTAGCGTCACATTTCGAAAGCTTCTATTCACTTCTTGTCTAAACTAGTTATCGTCTATGTTTCACTTCTCCACATGGCTACAATCCATAGAAATACTTTCAGAAAAGGCTTTCTAGCACTAAAATCTGGACTCGATGTTAACAAATTTCTGTTCTTCAGAGGCGCTTTCCTTGCCATTGCCAGCCTACATTTTATATCCTCCCTACTTCGACGGTCATCAGATACACTCCTGGAAATTGAAATAAGAACACCGTGAATTCATTGTCCCAGGAAGGGGAAACTTTATTGACACATTCCTGGGGTCAGATACATCACATGATCACACTGACAGAACCACAGGCACATAGACACAGGCACATAGACACAGGCAACAGAGCATGCACAATGTCGGCACTAGTACAGTGTATATCCACCTTTCGCAGCAATGCAGGCTGCTATTTTCCCATGGAGACGATCGTAGAGATGCTGGATGTAGTCCTGTGGAACGGCTTGCCATGCCATTTCCACCTGGCGCCTCAGTTGGACCAGCGTTCGTGCTGGACGTGCAGACCGCGTGAGACGACGCTTCATCCAGTCCCAAACATGCTCAATAGGGGACAGATCCGGAGATCTTGCTGGCCAGGGTAGTTGACTTACACCTTCTAGAGCACGTTGGGTGGTACGGGATACATGCGGACGTGCATTGTCCTGTTGGAACAGCAAGTTCCCTTGCCGGTCTAGGAATGGTAGAACGATGGGTTCGATGACGGTTTGGATGTACCGTGCACTATTCAGTGTCCCCTCGACGATCACCAGTGGTGTACGGCCAGTGTAGGAGATCGCTCCCCACACCATGATGCCGGGTGTTGGCCCTGTGTGCCTCGGTCGTATGCAGTCCTGATTGTGGCGCTCACCTGCACGGCGCCAAACACGCATACGACCATCATTGGCACCAAGGCAGAAGCGACTCTCATCGCTGAAGACGACACGTCTCCATTCGTCCCTCCATTCACGCATGTCGCGACACCACTGGAGGCGGGCTGCACGATGTTGGGGCGTGAGCGGAAGACGGCCTAACGGCGTGCGGGACCGTAGCCCAGCTTCATGGAGACGGTTGCGAATGGTCCTCGCCGATACCCCAGGAGCAACAGTGTCCCTAATTTGCTGGGAAGTGGCGGTGCGGTCCCCTACGGCACTGCGTAGGATCCTACGGTCTTGGCGTGCATCCGTGCGTCGCTGCGGTCCGGTCCCAGGTCGACGGGCACGTGCACCTTCCGCCGACCACTGGCGACAACATCGATGTACTGTGGAGACCTCACGCCCCACGTGTTGAGCAATTCGGCGGTACGTCCAACCGGCCTCCCGCATGCCCACTATACGCCCTCGCTCAAAGTCCGTCAACTGAACATACGGTCACGTCCACGCTGTCGTGACATGCTACCAGTGTTAAAGACTGCGATGGAGCTCCGTATGCCACGGCAAACTGGCTGACACTGACGGCGGCGGTGCACGAATGCTGCGCAGCTAGCGCCATTCGACGGCCAACACCGCGGTTCCTGGTGTGTCCGCTGTGCCGTGCGTGTGATCATTGCTTGTACAGCCCTCTCGCAGTGTCCGGAGCAAGTATGGTGGGTATGACACACCGGTGTCAATGTGTTCTTTTTTCCATTTCCAGGAGTGTATTTTACTACCCAAATAGCAAAACTCATTTACTACTTTAACTGTCTTGTTTCCTAATCTAATTCCCTCAGCATCCTCTGATTTGATAGGACTACATTCAATTATTCTCGTTTTGCTTGTTGATGTTCATCTTATATCCTACTATCAATACATCGTCCATTCCGTTCACTTCCTTTTTGAGGTCCTTTGCTGTCCCTGACAGAATTACAATGTCGTTGGCAAACGTCAAAGTTTTTATTTCTTCTCCATGGATTTTAGTACCTACTCTAATGTTTCTTTTGTTTCCTTTACTGCTTGATCAATATATAGATCGAATAACATTGGGTTTAGGCTACAGCCCTGTCCATTTTCAATCGCTACTTCCCTTTCGTGCGCCTCGACTCTTATAACTGCCGTCTGGTTTCTGTAAAAATTATAAATAGCCTTTCGCTTCCTGTATTTTACCCCTGCCACCTTCAGAGTTTGAAAGAGAGTATTCCAGTCAACATTATCAAAAGCCTTCTCTAAGTCTACAAGTGCTGGAAACGTAGGTTTGCCATTCCTTAGCCAACCTTCTGAAATAAGTCGTAGAGTCAGTATTGCCTCACGTGTTCCAACATTTCTACGGAATCCGAACTGATCTTCCCCAAGGTCAGCTTCTACCATTTTTCCCATTCGTCTGTAAAGAATTCATTTCAGTATTTTGCAGCCGTGACTTATTAAACTGACAGTTGAGCAATTTTCACACATGTCAACACCTGCTTTCTTTGGGATTGGAATTATTATTTTCTTCTTGAACTCTGAGGTTATTTCACCTGTCTCATAGATCTCGCTCACCAGATGAAAGAGTTTTGTCATGGCTGGCTCTCCCAAGGCTCTCAGTAGTTCTAATGGAATGTTGTCTACTCTTGGGGCCTTGTTTCGAGTTTTTCAGTGCTCCGTCAAAGTCTTCACACAGTATCCTACCTCCCATTTCATCTTCATCTACATCCTCTTCCATTCCATAATATTGCCCTCAAGTACATCGCCCTTGTATAGGCACTCTATATACTCTTTCAGCCTTTCGGCTTCCCTTCTTTGCTTAGGACTGGTTTTCCATCTGAGCTCTTGATATTCATACATTTTTTTTTCTCCAAAAGTCTCTTTAATTTTCCTGTAGGCAGTATCTATCATACCTCCTTTCATTTGTCCTCTAGCCATCCCTCTTTAGCTGTTTTGCACTTCCTATCGATTTCATTTTTGAGACGTTTGTATTCCTTTTGGCCTGCTTCATTTACTGCATTTTTACATTTTCTTCTTTCATCAATTAAATTCAGTATCTCTTCTGTTACCCAGGGATTTCTACTGGTCCTCGTGTTTTTAACTACTTGATCCTCTGCTGCCTTCACAATTTCATCTCTCAAAGCCACCCATTCTCCTTCTACTGTATCTCTTTCCCCTGTTCTTGTCAATAGTTCCATAATGCTTCCTCTGAAACTCTCTTCAGCCTCTGGCCCTTTCAGTTTATCCAAGTCTCATCTCCTTAAATTCCTATTTTTTTGCAGTTTCTTCAGTTTTAATCTTCAGTTCATAACAAATAAATTGTGGTCAGAGTCCATCACTGCCCCTGGAAATGACTTACAATTTAAAACCTGGTTCCTAAATCTCTGTCTTACTACTATATAATATATCTGAAACCTTCCAGTGTCTCCAGGCCTCTTCCACTTATACAACCTTCTTTCATGATTCCCCATGACTATTAAATTTTCATGTCATGTAACTATCTGAATAATTTTTTATCGCATGATAAATTTCTTCCATATCTTCATCATCTGCGGAGCTAGTTGGCATATAAACTTGTACTTCTGTGATAGGCGTGGACTTCGTGTCTACTTGGCTACAATAATGCGTTCACTAAGCTGTTTGTAGTTGCTTATCCACGTTCCTATTTTTTTTATTCATTATTAAACCTACTCCTGCATTACGATTTTGTATTTATAACCCTGTATTCACCTGCCCAGAAGGTATCTTATTAAAATTATTTTGTAAAGAAAATGAAGTACCAATAAGATACTGGTTTATAAAACTCTCATCGCTGAGTGGCTTTACGTGACAAGGCGTTCTTGTTGCCGCCGGCACGGCATTGTAACATTGTTATGAATTACGAATTCCTCAGCAGTAAATAACTTTATTACTGAGCACACGAACACAAACACACAGAGCATACCATAACCTGCCAAGAAGTCGTAAAATGGTAAACAGGCAGCCAGCCGAAATGTGTGTCCAAATCCGTCAACAAGTTCTGCCCCAGTCGTCGTAAATGATATGTCGGTGGCGGCGGAGAGGGACAGCGTTCGTTAACATCGAAATCCGTGCTGGCAGTTCTTTTAGGTTGTTAAAAGTCCCAACATTTCCGTGACCCATCCTTTTTAGGTGGCAGCGTAAGAGTTGAGTTTTAATTGTCTTTTATTAATCCTTTGAGACGTACTTTGGAGGACCACAGAGGTCCTTAAATCTGTCTCTATGTTGTTGTTTATTGATATGCACGTATTCCCAATTTTTATTATTTATTCGTGTTGTACCAGGGAGCGAAGTATTTTATATGTGGCCCAGGTGCGTCATTAATGAATTCGATTTCGGGGACACGTCCGGTTGTGTTTCTAAGTTGGTCTAGTTCCTGACGTATTGTGGCAGTTCGCTTCCGTATCATCTGGTCTGTATTTTCCACGTTGGTGTCTCCAGGCAAATCTGTTCTGGTGTATGGATTCTCTCACAAGGAGATCGCCTGTAAACAGATTTTTTTAACTGTCTATATTTATAGTACATGAAGTTTAAAACTCACGTATCAATACACCATAGCAATTCGATGCAAAATTCTCGAGAAAATCGACTTTGAAGACATCTGAGGAACTTTAATTCTTTTTTATTTTTTCCGTTCATTTCGAATACCTAGAGTAGTTATATTTAACGTCCATCAAATACATGCTAATCAAAACGTATCTAATTATGTGTTATGAAAAGCGCATGTCTTCTTGTTTTTAATTACAGATCGCACGCATTGCAAATACAATTTCTTAATGATTGACATTTAACATAAGATTATTAACAAAACTTGTTTAAATTAAAACAAAATACTACCAATTTATTAACAATCTCTTACAAAATATCGATAATTAAGAGTTTATATTTGCAGTGAAAACTCGAATTTTTGGTGCGATATGTAATTAAAAACAAGAAGACTTTCAGTTTTCATAAAACATGATGAGTAGATAGATGTTAGTTAGCATATATTTGATTAACTTTATATTAAGAGAAACATAATCAGGTTCAGACTAGCGATCCACTGGTTACCCAAGTATCATTCTCCGACGCAGGCGAGTTTTTTGTTTTTTGAGGCACACAGTCCGTCATGAACAATCGCTTACAATGGCTTACAGTTCCTCAGAAAACAAAGTCGATTTCCTCGGGAATTTTTGAGAGTTGCATCAAATTGCTTTTGTGTATGCATATTTGAATTCTGAACTTCATCTACCACAAACGTAAACATATTAGAAAAAATCTCTCCTTGTCACACTTATTACGATCAGCTCACGGCTACTTCACCAGACGCCATGCCTATTTTCTATGTCACTCTGAATGCACGACAACAGTACTTATCTGTACTTACCACATACTCATTTTACAAGCACGAGTTCGAAGTTTCATTCCCTTGCGTTATTAACCGCAAATTGAGAAAGTGTCCTCTTATCTCAGAAAACGCTTCTTATATTTTGATTTGAAAAAGTCCTGAAACGGTCGAAACAAATTGTTCAATTTCCTATTTGCGATTATGGCTAATAAACATTCATTGTCCCAAATCCTGACTTTCGACCTGCATGATATGCTCTGTCCTTGGAGATGTAATGTTCGGTCTAAGTTAGGGCGTTTCTGGCTGAAGTATACAGCTGTTGTCTCTAGGGGATTTATTTTAATCTTGTTGTTGCGACACCACTGAGACGTTGAGTTGAGCTTGCAGCCTATTTATACTCGCTGTGTAATGCCGTCCGTTATTCAGGAAGGTCACATCATCGGCGAATTGTGCCAGCTTGATGTTATTTATGGTCGGACAGTCATTAACGTGATTGTGTACAACATCGGCATAAGGCAAACCCCTATGGTCTTTTTGTTTCTGATCTTTCTGCCTTCATTTTAACGTTGACCTGTCTTTTAGAAAGTTTACGACGAACTTGGTGTAGCAGAGTGCTATTGTAATTTGCTCATGTATCTTCCATATAAGATTGGCTTTCCACACCTTGTACAACTTCTCGACGTCGAGGTACACAGTGGCTGATGAATTGGAAAGGTTAAGATTACTAGTAATGTATTCCGTCAGCCAAAGTACTTGGAGCCCAGTAAAGATTTTCTGACAGAAGCCAAGATGTTTTTTTATGTGGTTTCACCTTTGACGAGAGGTTTTTAGATCCGAGCCTTAAGTACTCTTTCAAACACATTGCTTAGACTGTTCAGGAGTCTTATTGGGCGATGGTTTTCCGGTCGTCACCATTCCCTGTTAGGTTTAGGAATAGGGTCAATACTTGCTAATTTCTATTTCGTTGGGAGGTGTCCATTCAACAGACGGCTGTGATAAATTCTGGAAAGCACCATTGGTTTTCTCGGTAGACTTTTTAGCTATTTGTCATTTATCCTATCCGGTGCCGTTCCTTTGGAGCTGTTCAGTCTTTTTATCGTTGTCATTACTTCACTTGGTGCAGTTAGTTTTGGTTGTTCGTCGATGTCTGTAGTTAATATTCTCTGCGACATTTGGCTTTCTTTTATGGTGAAGTCTTCCTCGAGAAGTGTGTTTTGATCTCTGTAAACATCTACGAAGTTTTCTGCCTTGGCCAAATGATGTCTCCTTTAAAGGAACGAAAAGGGTTCTTGGGTCGATTTTGCGGCCGTAGTATTTTAAACTAATAGCCATTCTTCCTTCATTTCTAGTAGAAAATTGTTCAAAATGGTTCAAATGGCTCTGAGCACTATGGGACTTAACATCTGAGGTCATCATTCCCCTAGAACTTACAACTACTTAAACCTAACCAACCTAAGGACTTCACACACATCCATGCCAGAGGCAGGATTCGAACCTGCGACCGTAGCGGTCGCGCTGCTCCAGACTGAAGCGCTCGGCCAAAAATTGTTCATTTTCTCCTTACACTTCCCCTATCTTCATCCTATCAACCGTCTGCATTTACCTTCGTCCGTGTGGTATGTGAATTATTGCTAAAGTTTACGGAATTATTTTTTGGTGTTTAAGTTAATGGAGAATCGGCGGTAAAGGTTCATTCTGTATATCGTCATATATTATTGTAGCACCTACTAGGTCCTCTGCTTTGAGAATTTCTCGGTCTTGCAGTCCATTGCTCTGTCAATCTGATGTACATGTTCCCAGATCGAGTGACGCGGCAGTATTGTGATATACTAATCTGGAATATCGTCTAGTCTGTGACATGTTGTTCTTGCCCGATGCATTTTTCCGAGTTCTGTCTGGCGATCCGCTGACAGTTCGCTAATTGTCATGAGCTCGGGGTCATAGTTCATTCCCTTAATCATTACAACGATGGATCTGATGATATAGCGGTAAAGTGCGTGCCTGGATACCGCGAGGTCGTGGAACTGAATCCCGGTTGGACCACGCAAAATTTCAGTCATTCTTCAACCTAGCGTTCACCTGTCAGCGATGGCGGATTCCACGTTAAACTGTAGGTCACTTTTTCTCGAATGGATGGGGTAGACTAGAAACACGAAAGTCGCAGAAAGTCCAATTAAAAGACTCCCACTTGACCATTGAGCCATACATAACTGTAATCAAAACGGTCAGTACATCTGTTAGTTGCTCTCGTTGTGTTGGTATGTGTGTTGGGTCTTCTAGGCTCGATATTACTTCTTCCAGATATTCTTACCCATATCATTGCTCCCAGATTTCTTAAATTTTTAGAAGTTGTCCAGCCCTACGATTTGTATGTCTTGAATTCCGTAGTGGGTTTCGGCACCACACACCGTAAGGTGGCTTGCGGTGTGTAGATGGAGATTTATGTGTAGATGTAATACTGTTGCTCTTTGACCACGAGTTGCCTGAGTTTCAAGTTATATGAATAACTTCGCGAATTTGAAGACAATATCTGAAAAGACGAAATCCTGTCGGCACCGCAGAATGCAACAGCAAATACGTGTGGAGTTTCACTAAGAACCGTACACAGAATATTTTCTGAAGCACGGGAAACGAAAACCTGTGCTCAAGAAAAAAAGGTTCAAATGTGCGTGAATTCCTATGGGACCAAACTGGTGAAGTTATCGGTCCCTAGAGTTACAAACTACATAAACTAACTTATGCTAAGAACAAAACACACACACACAAACCCATGCCCGAAGGAGAACTCGAACCTCTGGCGGGAAGGGCTGCGCAATCCGTGACATGGCGCCTCAAACCACGCGGCCACTTCGAGCCGCTGTGTTCAAGAAATGAAGTTTCAGTCACCTAGGAAACATATTATTGGAAGAAAATCTTAGTGATTTGAAAGACTTTCAGACAGATGTTTCACATGGATTCCTTTGGAATGTGTCTGTACAGATCACTTATCATTGTGCATTATGGTTTTTAAATGGAACGTCGTTGTCTATAAGTGTCATTAGAGACTTCCACAGCTTGAGACGTTTTTCTAGCAGTCAGTCAAGACGACGTCAGTCATTTCCATAGCCAGTTTCTTCGAGAAATGCGACTTTGGAATCGCTTTCGTGATGAATATCTCCTGTGTCGACCAAACTTGGCGAAGGTGTGGGTTTTCCCTAATCTAAGAAGATTTTCATGATGCTCTTCTACGTCTGCTGAATGCTTTTTCAGAGTTTTCGGGGCTTGCCTAACTTTTCAAAGGCTCTCCCAACATGTTATACAATTGTTATGAACAGTAGAATCGATGCAAAGACATATGGGTTTAATCTTGACAAAGAGACATTGCAGCAGACGGAGAAAAAACTTGAAGTTGAATAAGGACGGGGAAGGAAATCGGCCCTATCTTTCTAAATGTACCATCCTGACATTTGCCCTCGGCGATTTAGAGAAACATCGGAAAACCTAAATCTAGATGGCCTCACAAGCTTTGAACCCCGGACCTTCGGAATGTGAGACCAATGTCTGACGCACTCGGACACAATGATTGGGTGGTAAATAACAGTACAAGTAGCCCCGCCAGGGGGCAGTACCGATAGAGAAGTGCGATTAGCGGAAGAGTGAACGCAGCTAATAAGAAAGTCCCACATGATTTAGTCCAGGTGGAGGATTTTTTATCATTTGGTCAGTGTCTTGTATGAGTTTGGCTTGCCGTACCTTATCACATTCTTTCTCGACGCCGAGGTATACTTCCACTGATTACTTGGAAAGGTGAAAGTTAGTAGTAATGTGTTCCGTCAGATTGGGGAACTGCAAGTGATGTTCAATAAAAAGTGACACCAGCATTCTAACAACTTTCTTTCAGAAGTTTACAAATTCAAACTTTTAATTACTTCCAGTATACTGCACCTCCAATGCTATACACCTTTCCCATCTTCGTTACTCTCCTGCACTTCAAAAAAATGGCTCTGAGCACTATGGGACTTAACATCTGTGGCCATCAGTCCCCTAGAACTTAGAACTACTTAAACCTAACTAACCTAAGGACATCACACACATCCATGCCCGAGGCAGGATTCGAACCTGCGACCGTAGCAGTCCCGCGGTTCCGGACTGAGCGCCTAGAACCGCTAGACCACCGCGGCCGGCTCCTGCACTTCAAAATCACCTCTAAATCATCGTTTATTATCAAAACGCCGTGACTGGGGGTCCTTTTTGACAATAGAGTAAATGAAAAAGTCGAATGGTACCAGGTCTGGCCAGCAATGTAAATGGAATACCACAGATATGCCTTTTGCAGCTAAAATCTCTATCACAGTCTGGACAACGTGAGGTGTGGCGTTATATTGATTTTGAAGCTTCCAGCATTCAACAAGTTCTTCCCTCTTCTGAACTTGAGTCTTCATCACTTGGCATAGGCACTGCCTGCAGTATGCTGCACTGGCCGCAGTACCTCTTGGAAGCATTTTAATCGAACAGTGACCTTATTCGCAGACTTCTGTAAAAGCCGTTTTTGGGCATGTTGCACCCGTTATAGGATATTTCGTTTCATTTCTGTGTCGTAATAACCTAACCACGTTTTACCGGCTCCAGTGACACTTTGCCACGAAGCAATATCTTCGTAATCAGCACCCTGTTTCCGTTAACGGCACACATAAAAACAATCCCGCTTCTGACCCAGAAAAAGCAGTAATGATACCCAGCGTGCGCACATTCTAGACACGTGCATATCTTCCTTTAAAAAAGTGTGAGCTCTTCAAATTGACATCTGGTGTGTTTTACCTTATCATCTTTTTTTCTTCTGCTCCAAACGGCTGTATGTTTTTACATTACTCTTCCGAAGGCTCTATTTCCACTTCACCTTCAGATAGTTTTTTGTATAGCTTCTTCCATGCAATTCTCTTATTTACATTCCATAACATATCACTGGAAAGACGGAATTTATGGGTTTTCAATAATTCAATTGCGTTTACTGGCACAGATGGGTAAATTGTTTCCAGTCCCTCTGATCATGATCATCGTAAACCATTTTATCACCCACTCTGACATAATGGTATCATCTTCTTCCTGCAATTTCTTAATTTCTTAACAAAAATCACGCATTTCTGCCAGTTCAGCAACATCAACAGTGTTGCCTATTTGTTTTGTGTAACAATTTTCCATGATGCACCTGAGTTTGATATAACACCCTTAGATCCACAGTAACGTATACTGAGCTGTTGCTGATTTCACTACTAGAAAGACTTCTGCGACATCAACATCTTCTATATTACTAAAACATCTGTTACAACTTTCTCTGAATGAGTACCAACCCCATCAGCTTCACTCCATCATTAACACAAATAAAATCGGCTATAACATCAAAAATCAATGACACTATCAGAAGAAGAAACGTTTTTTGCCCGAGAATTCATAGAATTTTGATCTACATCAGTACGTACATTGCTGTCTGCTACATTCACTCTCTCATATTTATTTAAATTATTTGGCTGCTGCAAATAGTCCCCTTTTTCAGCTTGTTTTGTTTCTCCCTTCCACAAAATATTCCCCGTTGACTGAACGCTTTGCTTAATTTCAGTCTGTAATCTATTACGCTCTGTGTAATTTCGCCTAATTGCCATTTATTTTAACTAGACCACCCACTAGTAAATTTATAGAATTCACTACCTTTTCAGAGCTATTCAGTACACCTACACTGATTTATTTCTCTGAAAATCTACAGTCACTAGTGACTTGGCTAACACAGTTTCGTTCAGTTTATTCCTTTTTAAATTCGCACTGAGGAGAACACAAGTTTCAAAAACTCATCTGTACACGAGACAGTTCACTTTTCGTCGCACGTGAAGCCGGCTCCCTGCTCTGCCCTGTGCCGCTGCTGCTGCCGCGTGGCTTGCTCGGTTCCCCGCTTCCTGACGCGGATAAGACCGCTGCTCGCGGTTATTGACACTGTGGCTTCCGATGTTCTCCAACTTCGGTCCCTAAGTCGTTTGGATTCTCTTCATTTATCGTCATTTTCACGCTGTTCTGACTTCGCTCATTATCTAAATTATTAAACTCTGCGTTTGCCAGCGATTGCGTCATACAAATCCCAATCAGGCCGCCATATTAAGAAGTTCTAGTACAGTTTAGAAATAATAACTGATCCATACTTGTTGCGATACGTTGAATAAAAGTTTGACTTGTACAGAACACGTTTATTAAAACATATTTGCTAGTACCACACTATACGAGCATGTTACTGCCATGGGCGCCAACAACTGCCCGTGCCTTGCTTCAGTGTTTCCTTCCTGCGCCCACTGCCTGACGTCGCATCCGCCAGCTGCAAAGGGCGCGCTCTCAACAAGACAGCAATGCAAAATACATTCCTGACCACATTTGTAATTACATATTATATTTAAGTGGAGGCTGTGACTTAAGAACGACACTAATATTTTGTTTTCTCAGGTGCTGGTAGATGGCTGTCCTACTCACTACACGCGATTGAGAGAATTGGTGGGTCTACACTGACCATCCCTCGTAACGTAAGAATGCAAAGCCTTGCGAAGGTAATGTTTACTTGCGCTTAAGTGGTTAAGATGCCACGAGCTTTCCACCTTGTACGAGGTCCATTCAAGTTCTAAGGCCTCCGATTTTTTTTCTCCGGACTGGAAAGAGATAGAAACATGCGCATTGTTTTAAAAATGAGGCCGCGTTCATTGTAAATACGTCTCAGAGATGGCAGCACCGTACGGCAGATGGAATTTTACGCCAACGGCGAGAATGAGAACTGTTTTAAATACTTAAAATGGCGACGTTTTCCTTACTTGAACAGCATGCAATCATTCGTTTTCTGAATTTGCTTGGTGTGAAACCAATTGAAATTCATCGACAGTTGAAGGAGACATGTGGTGATGGAGTTATGGATGCCTCGAAAGTTCGTTCATGGGTGCGACAGTTTAATGAAGGCAGAAAATCGTGTGACAACAAACCGAAACAACCTCGGGCTCACACAAGCCGGTCTGACGACATGATCGAGAAAGTGGAGAGAATTGTTTTGGGGGATCGCCGAATGACTGTGGAACAGATCGCCTCCAGAGTTGGCATTTCTGTGGGTTCTGTGCACACAATCCTGCATGACGACCTGAAAATGCGAAAAGTGTCATCCAGGTGGGTGCCACGAATGCTGACGGACGACCACATGGCTGCCCGTGTGACATGTTGCCAAGCAATGTTGACGCGCAACGACAGCACGAATGGGACTTTCTTTTCGTCGGTTGTGACAATGGATGAGACGTGGATGCCATTTTTCAATCCAGAAACAAAGCGCCAGTCAGCTCAATGGATGCACACAGATTCACCGCCACCAAAAAAATTTCGGGTAACCGCCAGTGCTGAAAAAATGATGGTGTCCATGTTCTGGGACAGCGAGGGCGTAATCCTTTACCCATTGCGTTCCAAAGGGCACTACGGTAACAGGTGCATCCTACGAAAATGTTTTGAAGAACTAATTCCTTCCTGCACTGCAACAAAAACGTCCGGGAAGGGCTGCGCGTGTGCTGTTTGACCAAGACAACGCACCCGCACATCGAGCTAACGTTACGCAACAGTTTCTTCGTGATAACAACTTTGAAGTGATTCCTCATGCTCCCTACTCACCTGACCTGGCTCCTAGTGACTTTTGGCTTTTTCCAACAATGAAAGACACTCTCCGTGGCCGCACATTCACCAGCCGTGCTGTTATTGCCTCAGCGATTTTCCAGTGGTCAAAACAGACTCCTAAAGAAGCCTTCGCCGCTGCCATGGAATCATGGCGTCAGCGTTGTGAAAAATGTGTACGTCTGCAGGGCGATTACGTCGAGAAGTAACGCCAGTTTAATCGATTTCGGGTGGGTAGTTAATTAGAAAAAAAATCGGGGGCCTTAGAACTTGAATGCACCTCGTACTGCTTAGTCATCATCAAGTGGAATGATTGCCAGAGGGCTACTGGGACACGCGTCCATACTCTAGCTGCTGCGCGTGACGTCACGGTGGACACGGCATCGTCGTATACGAGCATTGTTAGATGAGCCCGCTTCAGCTTCGCGATGAGTTTTAGGCCACCGTCTCTGTTACGGGTGCTGTGATTATTTCGGTCGCTTCTATAACTACACTACCCCATAAGCCATTATTGCATATACGACAGGGGTATCTCTTATAATAACTTTCTGGATAAGACGGTTGGCAACGATACTGAGTTGAAAGGGGCTGTTAAAGTGAAAATAATATCTGACTTTCTGTGACTAACTTGTCGCGCGGAGTGGCCGCGCGATTTGAGGCTGCATGTCACCGATTGCGCGGTCGCTCCCGCCGGAGGTTAGAGTCCTACCTCTGGCATGGACATTTGTGTTGTTCTTAGATAAGTTAGTTTAAGTAGTGTGTAAGCCTAGGGACCCATGACTTCAGCAGTTTGGTTCCTTAGGAATTCACACATATTTAAACATTTGTGGCTAATATTTTTCTATTTTTATATCAAGATGGAGTTTCCTGCAGTCCTCAGAACATAGTAAGGAAGCAGACATGGATATTTAGGGGAGATTGTTCGCTGTGTACTGTTTCCGTTCTAGTGGTCGGATCATGAATTCATCAGTGTGTAATGAAATTGGAACAGGCCTCAGATCAGTGGTATAGACTATCATTCCGTTTTATTGGGTGAATGACAGCGAGACTAGCTGTCTTTCTCTAAACTACGTATTTCGTACGTTTTACTATTTATTTGGTTTTCTGTCTTAGCAGTGTTCATATTTGAGTTAATGGCAACTAGTTTCAAAAGTATATGTTCATTTGCAAACAATTACCTGATTTGTTCGCTTGTGATTAATGAAACGCCGGCCGGTGTGGCCGTGCGGTTCTAGGCGCTTCAGTCTGGAACCGCGTGACCGCTACGGTTGCAGGTTCGAATCCTGCCTCGGGCATGGATGTGTGAGATGTCCTTAGGTTAGTTAGGTTTTAGTAGTTCTAAGTTCTAGGGGACTGATGACCATAGATGTTAAGTCCCACAGTGCTCAGAGCCATTTGAACCATTTGATTTATGAAACAATTTTATAGTATAACATTATACTTTTAGAGCTGTTGCCTGCGGTTCACCATTCTATGTCCTCATTGCTGCTAACTACAATAGTATATCCTTAAGGTTACTACTAATGTAGTAGTAGCATCAGTGACATACTATAGAAGTAGGGGTGTAAATGTGGAAGCGTGTGGGTAATGTGGAAACGTCTAGTATCTGGTCTGCGGAGTGCTGCACTGTAGTGGCGCAGCCAGAAATTTTTGCAATAGTTCCTATTTGTCACGGTAGAGGGTTAGAAGTCAGTTGAGCATCAGACGCCGTGACAGTGATGCAATTTACGTTCGCGCAGTTTCTAAACCTTTTTCGAGGTAAGTTGTGCTATTATACTTATCTATATACTTTGTAGTTATCTTTCTTTACGTCTGATAGCTTATAAAGGGAGGTGCATAGAAGGTTTTACCAGTTCTTTGTCAACCTTAAACGGATAGTTGCTTGATGTAATCTGCCAAAATTTAAAATGGCCTTTGTGTAGGTAATGTGGAAGCATACATACGATGGCACTGTAGGAACTTTTCCACAATACCGACATCAAATACATCACTTCTAATACGTTTTGCGCCTGTTTCTATATGCCACGAAAGCTAACTGATCTGAAACCGATATCTATTGTGAAGAAGTGAGATGCTGCAAACATGATTAAGGCTATAATAGCCTCAAGGGAAAGCAGGTGGGGTTAAGAAAAGCGGAAAAAGCTTTCAGTGTACCTCAGACGACACTTCAAAGGTTTGTGCATAGTGATATGTCACCTGAAGATTGTGTTTCTTTGAGACTTGGACGTAAGCTTGTACTACCTGATGCTATTGAGAAATACGTGTGTGTCTCCACAAGATATCATGCCAGTCCCTCCTCTATAGAGGACGGTTTCCAATAGAGGTTGTAAGCCAGGTACATCAGCTGTTTTGACACCTTCGCCTTATAAAACACGCCTTGAAGACTCCTTACTGAAGGGTAAACAGAAGCTTCCTAAGGCACCTGCCAAAAGCAAGAAAAAACGTGAAACTCCTCCTAGAAACCCGTGCAAGAAACGGCTTAACTTAACTGAGGATTCAGATGAAGAGCCCAATGCACCAACTGTCTCTTCAGGCGAGTCACATTTGGATCTCGCAGTTGGGGAAGAAAAACCTACTGAAGAAGATGCAATTTGTATTTTTTGTGAAGGCGCATTTTCCAAAGACCTTTGGGGAAAATTGTGGATTAAGTGTGTAATGTGTGAGGAGTGGAGTCACTCTTTGTGTGCCGGAAATGAAGGAGATATTTACATATGCGATTTTTGCAAGTGAATTTCGCTTATGAAGCACTTTTATAATACAGTTGCGTTTAAAAATATTTTTGAGTATATTAAATTTAATACAAAATAAAATATGATAAGATAGTCACACTAATCAACGGACATGCACCAACTAAGATCACTAACAAAAACAAAGTGGAAGAAGTAGAAGAATTCTGGAACCAATTAGATAATATTGACCAAAACATCCCAAATAACCATGTCAAAATCCTTATGAGCGATTTCAATGCACAAATCGGTAAAGAAAAGAAATATCGATATTGGGTAGGTAAATGGTCAGGGCATACACAGACCAACCGGAATGGCATGCGACTCATTGAAATCTGCAAAAACCACGACCTATTTTTCAAATCATCATTTTTCAAGAAAAGAGCCTCGAAAACGAAAACTTGGATCTCACCTAATCTATTACTAGGTGAATATCAGTTGGATCATGTAATGATCTCCCGCGTAAATACAGTAGAAATCATGAAGCTTAAAGTCCTTAATGGACTAGACCTAGATTCCGACCATTACCCAACAAAATTCTCCCTAGATGTCATTCCAGAAAAAAGAAAATTCTCTAAGAAATCTGTACACCGTAAATATGATGTACAAAAGATAAATGGTAGTGAACAATTTACAAAAGAAACACAAAATTTAAAACCACAAAATTGGCAACAACTGCAAGCAGGACTTTTAAAAGACGGTGAAACTGTAGCACCGCAAACAAGAACACGTAAACACCGATGATGGACAGATGAGTGTGACCGACTGATAAATCTCAGACAACAGGCGTGGCAAAATTGGTTGTGCAACAAAAATCAAAAGACCCTGGAAGATCTCAAAGATACCAGGAAACAGTCACAAAAGCAGTACGAACAGTCCGTAAACAACACAAAGACAAAAAATTGCGAGACATAGAAAATGATTTCAAGAAAAACAATTCCCGAAATTTCTACATTCAAACAAAAATTAACAAAGTTCTCTCCTCCATCACTCCAATTCAAAAATAAACATGGGGAAATTGCCCATACCAACACCGAAAACTGTGAAATTCTTGCAAAATACTTTTCTAAATTACTGAATTGTGAAAAGCCTGGAGAAAAATTTGAGTTCCATCACACACAACAAAACCTAGACTCAAAGCCACCAAGTTTACAGGAGATTAAAGAGATAATTCAGTCACTGAAAAATAACAGAGCATCAGGAGAAGACCAAATCATCGCAGAATTATGGAAAAATGTAGGAGAAAATCTCATTGCAAAACTCAAAGAAATTATACATGAATCTGGAAAACTGAAAAAATCCCCACAGATTGTAAGACAGCAATCATACATCCTCTGTACAAAAAAGGAAGTAAAACAGACCCCAACAACTGTCGTGGAATCTCTTTATTGTTAATAACATACAAAATTCTGTCTAAAGCCCTACTAAACCGAGCAGAACCTCAGCTGGATTCAAAACTAGGCGAATACCAAGGTGGATTCAGAAAAGGTCGATCATGTGTAGAACAAATCCTTAACTTGAAAAACTCAATGAAATATTTTCATAGTACTTCAAACAAAAGTTATGTCATCACGTTTGTCGACTTTAAAAAAGCATATGGCAGTATAGAGCGAGAATCCCTTTTTGAAGTATTAGCAGAATTTGGACTAGATCAAAAGACAACAAACATCATAAAAGAAACACTCACGGAGACCAAACCCTAAGTAAAATTTATGGGAGAATTGAGCAAAGAATTTGTAATAGACACAGGAGTACGTACGACAAGGGGATGTACTGTCCCCAGTGCTCTTCAATTGTGCTCTTGAAAAACTTGTTAGAGAATGGAGAAAAGCAGGTGCACCAGGACACAGACTGGGACCAAGACGTAAGGGCATAGAGTTAGACTGTTTAGCATTTGCTGCTGACATGACACTGATCGCACAAGACATTACCGATGCACAGAAACAGCTAGAATTATTACAAGAGCAGGCAGAAAAAATAGGATTACAAATTTCATTTGAAAAAGCAAAATTTATGACTGACATCAACGATGCACCTTCTGATCTCAAAATTGGTAATAACGACATCTCTCGAGTAAAAGAATTTAAATATTTAGGTGAATGGATTGCAGAAAATTGTAATGAAAAGAAATCTGTCAGATCAAGAGTCCAGAAAATGGAGACGGCGTTTCAATTAACAAAAAACATTTACAACAAAAAGAGTCTCTCGTTGAACTGCAAAATACTACACTACACAACAGTAATTAAACCCGAAGCTCTCTACGCATCTGAGACACTAAACCTTCAACACAGAACACTAAAAGAGGAATTAGAAGTGAAAGAACGTAAAATAATGAGGAAAATCCTAGGACCAAGAACTAAAGATGGAGTGCATTATCCAAAGCCCAATGCAGAAATATATAAAAATATCTCCAAAATAACAGACACAATGCGCATGAGAAGAATCCAGTTCATGGGGCATTTAGAAAGAATGGACTCAAACACGTTAACGCACAAAATCCATACATTTTAAAGAACAAAACTACAAGACCGAACTGGTACAAACAGACAGAAAAAGACCTGAGAGAATTAGGGTCTCCAAATCTACACGATAGAAATGAAATCAGAAAAATCACAAACACACGGGGTTTTGAGCAAGAAGAGAGAAAAACTAACCGACATACATGGTCTATGCAACGAAAGCTAGCCCATTCGTTGTTTATGAAGGAATACTGGGCGAAAAGGAAGGCCAACAAATGTTGATTACGCGTGGTCCTAAGTGATCCATCCGCGAAGAAGAAGAAGAAAATAGTTTCTAACATTTTCAATAGTTTCCGTTTGAAGTAATCAGTTTCCCACAGTTTTAAGGCGTTTCCACATTATCTGCACTTCTTGAAAAATTAGTGAGTTGCTGTGCAAGCAGAAAATGTTTTTTAATTTTTAACATATTTAGTTTTTGTGTTTCATAATATTACATTCATTGCTAAAACATTATGAATTAGCTTTGGCTAATTTTTGAAGCTGAAAGAGAAGTAAACATTTCTTTTATACAGCAAAAACAAACTGGGTTTCCACATTTACACCCCTACCTCTAGTAGTTAGCAGCATCATGGACTAGCTGTAGTACTTAATAATTTAGTAGTATCATGGAAATACTGTAGTACATCATAGCACCGAGGACACTGATTGTTTTAATGAGAACGGTTGAGAACAACTCGAAATGTGTAACTGCTACCCAATGAGATTATTTCATTAATCACAGCGAATGATTCAAGGAATGGTTTGGAAATGAACAAATACGCCAGAAAATAGTCACCACTAACTTAAATGTGAACACAACTAACCTATAAAACTATAGAAACAGTAAGAGTAAAGGAAGTAACTGGTCCTTCTGCTAACACAATGTCGGAATTCCACAAAGGTAACATTTGCTTGACTTGTCATGGTGTAATTACGCCGTGTAATAAAATCGTATGCGTAACGGAGCAGCTGGACATCGTGAAACAAGTAGACGTTTCTAGACTTCTCAACCAGAACGCGAAAAGGCACCTCACAACCTCAGTCCACATTCCTTGCATCTCTCACTTCATCTCCCGCCATGTGTTTTAAATGGGGAAGTCGCAAAAAGGTGAGTATAGACCATACATAATGATAAACGAGATACCCAAGGAACTTGAACTAAAAATTTTGCAAGAACGGCAACTTTCTTCCCGAGAAATTCTGTTACATAAACTTACATAAAAGTGTTCCACACTGTAGCAAATCGTCGTCTAATAACGAACATTAAATCATGCGACATCAAAAAGCAGTGGACCGATAGTATCTGATTATACAGGGTGATTCAAAAAGAATACCACAACTTTAAAAATGTGTATTTAATGAAAGAAACATAATATAACCTTCTGTTATACATCATTACAAAGAGTATTTAAAAAGGTTTTTTTTCACTCAAAAACAAGTTCAGAGATGTTCAATATGGCCCCCTCCAGACACTCGAGCAATATCAACCCGATACTCCAACTCGTTCCACACTCTCTGTAGCATATCAGGCGTAACAGTTTGGATAGCTGCTGTTATTTCTCGTTTCAAATCATCAATGGTGGCTGGGAGAGGTGGCCGAAACACCATATCCTTAACATACCCCCATAATAAAAAATCGCAGGGGGTAAGATCAGGGCTTCTTGGAGGCCAGTGATGAAGTGCTCTGTCACGGGCTGCCTGGCGGCCGATCCATCGCCTCGGGTAGTTGACGTTCAGGTAGTTACGGACAGATGAGTACCAATGTGGTGGCGCTCCATCCTGCTGAAATATGAATTGTTGTGCTTCTTGTTCGAGCTGAGGGAACAGCCAATTCTCTAACATCTCCAGATACTGTAGTCCAGTTACAGTAGCACCTTCGAAGAAAAAGGGACCAAAAACTTTATTGGCTGAAATGGCACAGAAAACGTTCACCTTAGGCGAGTCACGTTCATACTGAGTTGTTTCCCGCGGATTCTCAGTGCCCCATATACAGACATTGTGACGGTTGACTTTCCCGTTAGTGTGGAAAGTTGCTTCATCACTAAACACAATCTTTGAAACGAAAGATTCATCTGTTTCCATTTGAGCAAGGATAAAATAACAGAAATCGATTCTTTTAATCTTATCAGCTGCAGACAGTGCTTGAACCAATTTCGGACGATAAGGTTTCATAACTAACCTTTTTCGTAGGACTCTCCATACAGTTGATTGTGGAATTTGCAGCTCTCTGCTAGCTCTGCGAGTCGATTTTCCTGGGCTGCGAACAAATGCTTGCTGGATGCGTGCTACATTTTCATCACTCGTTCTCGGCCGTCCAGAACTTTTCCCTTTGCACAAACACCCATTCTCTGTAAACTGTTTATACCAACGTTTAATACACCACCTATCAGGAGGTTTAACACCATACTTCGTTCGAAATGCACGCTGAACAACTGTCGTCGATTCACTTCTGCCGTACTCAATAACACAAAAAGCTTTCTGTTGAGCGGTCGCCATCGTAGCATCAACTGACGCTGACGCCTAGTCAACAGCGCCTCAAGCGAACAAATGTACAACTAAATGAAACTTTATAGCTCCCTTAATTCGCCGACAGATAGTGCTTAGCTCTGCCTTTTGTCGTTGCAGAGTTTTAAATTCCTAAAGTTGTGGTATTCTTTTTGAATCACCCTGTATGAGAGCAATGGCAAACTTCAGTTATGTTCCACGTAGCTTACATGCCTAAGGGCGACCATAAAAAGCGATCCAAATGCGAGGACCACCTAAAATCAGTAGAAGAGAAGACAATGGAAGAGTTAGATTTGCTTGTAGAGTTCGGATAAGTGCTTGCATGTATGAAGGAGACATTATAAAACACGTTAGTGTCATAAGTTCTAGAGTGTTTCGCCACACTTTTGAATACTTATCAAGCAGAACTCGAACGAACTCTGAGATGCGCTGCTAGAATCGTAGCAGATTTGTGTTGCACATGTGACAGGATAGCACTGACATAATCTTTCTCTAAGCCCTATTGGGCAACTCTGGCAGCATCGATATTCGTGGAAGACTGGACCGTCGTATACCTCATGTGCGGATAGTGACAATAAGAGGTAAGTCATACAAGGGGCGTTTTAAAAGTAATGCAACACATTATTTTTCTGAAAGTGAGATGGCTTTATTCAGGATTCCAGTAGTCTTTTCTCCACGCTTCTGGCTAGAAAACCCTATGTTTCAACGTAATGTCCACTAAATATTAAGGCCTTGCGCCACCTTACTGGGAGGGCCAATATGCCCGCATGGTACCACTGTACTGGTCGACGCCGGAGTCAATGTCTTGCTCCCTCAATAACCTCCCCATCATCAAACTACTGCTTCCAACGAAACGCATCCTTCATTGCGCCAAACAGGTGGAAGTTGGAAGGTGCGAAATCCGGACAGATGTGAAAATTACCGAACTATCAGTTTAATAAGTCACAGCTGCAAAATACTAACACGAATTCTTTACAGACGAATGGAAAAACTAGTAGAAGCCAACCTCGGGGAAGATCAGTTTGGATTCCGTAGAAACACTGGAACAAGTGAGGCAATACTGACCTTACGACTTATCTTAGAAGAAAGATTAAGGAAAGGCAAACCTACATTTCTAGCATTTGTAGACTTAGAGAAAGCTTTTGACAATGTTGACTGGAATATTCTCTTTCAAATTCTAAAGGTGGCAGGGGTAAAATACAGGGAGCGAAAGGCTATTTACAATTTGTACAGCAACCAGATGGCAGTTATAAGAGTCGAGGGACATGAAAGGGAAGCAGTGGTTGGGAAGGGAGTAAGACAGGGTTGTAGTCTCTTCCCGATGTTGTTCAATCTGTATATTGAGCAAGCTGTAAAGGAAACAAAAGAAAAATTCGGAGTAGGTATTAAAATTCATGGAGAAGAAATAAAAACTTTGAGGTTCGCCGATGACGTTGTAATTCTGTCAGAGACAGCAAAGGACTTGGAAGAGCAGTTGAATGGGATGGACAGTGTCTTGAAAGGAGGATATAAGATGAACATCAACAAAAGCAAAACAAGGATAATGGAATGTAGTCTAATTAAGTCGGGTGATGCTGACGGAATTAGATTAGGAAATGAGGCACTTAAAGTAGTAAAGGAGTATTGCTATTTGGGGAGCAAAATAACTGATGATGGTCGAAGTAGAGAGGATATAAAATGTAGACTGGCAATGGCAAGGAAAGCGTTTCTGAAGAAGAGAAATTTGTTAACATCGAGTATAGATTTAAGTGTCAGGAAGTCATTTCTGAAAGTATTTGTATGGAGTGTAGCGATGTATGGAAGCGAAACATGGACGATAAATAGTTTGGACAAGAAGAGAATAGAAGCTTTCGAAATGTGGTGCTACAGAAGAATGCTGAAGATTAGATGGCTAGATCACATAACTAATGAGGAAGTATTGAATAGGACTGGGGAGAAGAGAAGTTTGTGGCACAACTTGACCAGGAGAAGGGATCGGTTGGTAGGACATGTTCTGAGGCATCAAGGGATCACCAATTTAGTATTGGGGGGCAGCGTGGAGGGTAAAAATCGTAGAGGGAGACCAAGAGATGAATACACTAAGCAGATTCAGAAGGATGTAGGTTGCAGTAGGTACTGGGAGATGAAAAAGCTTGCACAGGATAGAGTAGCATGGAGAGCTGCATCAAACCAGTCTCAGGACTGAAGACCACAACAACAACAACAACAAGGTAGATTAAGAAGAACAGTCGAAAGCGTTTCATGAGCTCTTCTCGGGTGCGCAGACTTGTGCGAGGCCTTGCGTTGTAATGGAGAAGGAGAAGTTCGTTCACGTTTTTGTGACGACGAACACGCTGAAGTCGTTTCTTCGATTACCTGAGGGTAGCACAATGCACCTCCCAGTTGATCGTTGCACCATAAGGGAAAAAATCAAACAGAATAATCCCTTCAGAGTCGCAGATGACCGTCGCCATGAGTATACCGGCTGAGGTTGAACTTTTTCTTTGTAGGAGAGGTGGGGTGGTGCCACTTCATGGATTGCCGTTTTGCTTCCGGTTCGAAGTGATGAACGCATTTGCCATCACCTGTGAAGGTGTTCGACCAAAAATTGCCACGAACAGCCTCGTAACGCGCAAGCAGTTCCGCACAGGTGATCCTTCGTTGCTCTTTATGATCTTTTTTTAGGCGGCGAGGAACCTAGTGGGCAAACACCTTTCAGTAACCAGATTGGTGGATGGGTGTGTCAGCGCTACTGACAGAGACGTCCAGTTGTGCAACGACGTGTCTGATTGTGATTCGCCGATTACATCGAATGAGAGTGGCTGCCCGTTCCAACACTGCAAGAATCACAGTTGTGTGCAGCCAGTTGGCACGCGGAACATCGCACTGGTTTGCGCGACATTGTTGCGATGATGACAGACGCCTCGCACAACGACTCTCCCTCCTTTTGGTCCCTGCCAGATGTCCGTAGACGTTCTACAAGCGCCTATCAATATCTACCAAGCTCTGGTTTTCCGCTAAAGGAAATTCAATGACAGCTATTTGCTGGAACGTTTCTCCATTGCAGACCTCATTTTGAAAGCTACGTAAAGCGCGGCCACCTATCGGAAGTTCTTGAAACTATAGAGGGTGAAGAGCAGGTATTCAACGATGTCTCACAACAATTTCCGCATTTATTCAACTGAAATTACCCGAGGAAAAATGTGTTGCATTACTAATTGAACGGGCCGGCCGCTGTGGCCGAGTGGTTCTAGGCGCTTCAGTCTGAAACCGCGCAGCTGCTACGGTCGCAGGTTCGAATCCTGCCTCAGGCATGGATGTGTGTTATGTCCTTAGGTTGGTTAGGTTTAAGTAGTTCTAAGTTCTAGGGGACTGATGACCTCAGATGTTAAGTTTCATAGTGCTCAGAGCCATTTTTTTACTAATTGAACGCCCCTCGTATATAGACAGTCATTTTTCCCGTGCTCAGTATAAGACTGAAAATAGGATAACTACCACGAAGTAGTCTTCCGCCAAGTAGTCTTCCGCCAAGCAACAAAAATTTTGCGAGCAGCGCGATGGTCCACCATTGGAACGCAATGCAGCAGCGATTATGTGTGGTGTGAACTCGACAAGTCTTTGGTACGTGGTGCCAGAAACCCACAAACGGGTCACGCATTGCTCGTAAACAACAGGCTGGTTGTTCGAGTGAACGGAGCTGGCGCCAGATGCGTCCTATCAGGTTCAGATTTGGTGAATTTCAAGGCTTAGACGTCAACAGTAAGTTCGCTATCATGCTTCTGAAACCACTGTAGTACGAGTATAACATTGGACAGTTATCGTGCTGGAAGACGTCATCACCGTTGGAGATGATACCAAGCGCGAAGGGATGCAGGTGGTCCGCAATAATGTTCACGTAGTCCACAAATGTCATGGTACCTACAATTGCTATCATAGCGCCACAGAAACCTAGGTGAATGTCCTCCATAGCATAATAACCGCCCCCAATGGCCATTGTCCGTGAAGCGATGTATACGTTGAGCAGCCGGTCACGTGGATGACGGCGTGTCCGGACACGACCGTGGAACTGGTGTGGCAAGTTCAAATGGCTTTGAGCACTATGCGAAAACTTCTGAGGTCATCAGTCGCCTAGAACTTAGAACTAATTAAACCTAACTAACCTATGGACATCACACACATCCATGCCCGAGGCACGATTCGAACCTGCGACCGTAGCGGTCACGCGGTTCCAGACTGAAGCGCCTAGAACCGCACGGCCACACCGGCCGGCGGTGTGGCAAGTAACCTGATTTATCAAACCAGGCGACACGTTTCCACTGCTCTGTGGTCCAACATCGATGCTTCCGTATCCATTTCAATCGTAATTGAAGATGGCAACTGGGAGTCCCATTTCCAAGAATGTGCGCTGAACTACGTGTTCCGTGCTTGTGTCTGCACTAGCATTGTACTTGTGCAGTCAGATCTGCCACAGATCGCCTACTATCCTACTTTACAGAGCATGCAAGCCTCTGACATCCGAGTTCTATGACGAGGTGTCGACATATACTACATTGTGCTCTCACCGTTCTTCAACCACTTTCCATAAATGTTCACAACAGTAGCAAGCGAACAGCCGAAAGCTTCGCCGTTTACGAGCTGCTCGTTCCCAAGCACTATCACATAACAAGCTGCCCCTTGGCAATGGATTTCCCAGTTTACGGACCGTATCGTCTCCTCTTCGCTTATACGCTCTCCTTACTGCGCACGTCCCGTAGCACCAGTATATGGCATGAAATCTCGTGAACACTGGGTATAATGTTTTGGTTCATCAGCATGTAAGTAGATGATGATGTAGAGTTTGTTGATCTA
Source organism: Schistocerca americana (assembly GCF_021461395.2). Taxonomy (NCBI): domain Eukaryota; kingdom Metazoa; phylum Arthropoda; class Insecta; order Orthoptera; family Acrididae; genus Schistocerca; species Schistocerca americana. Next base: position 426,405,676 of record NC_060122.1, read on the forward strand.
ACCACACCACGATTGAGGAGATGACACACAAAGGCGAACACGTTCACAATTACAAAAGACAAATACAGAATGTAACGGTACATACAGGATGCGGCTGGTCCCGACGGAGGTTCGAGTCCTCCCTCGGGCATGGCTGTGTGTGTTTGTCGTTAGGATAATTTAGGTTAAGTAATGTGTAACCTTAGGGACTGATGACCTTAGCGGTTAAGTCGCATAAGATTTCACACACATCTCCATCTCTCACATACAGGATAAGCAGAATCTAAATACATCACGCATTGTAAGCGAAATTGAACGTGCGTCGTGATACAAGTTGGTGAAAATACATTGTTCAGAGCAAACACAAACCTGTCCACAAATACACTTCGTGCAAAGGAGAACTAGTCCATTACGACCAATAGGAGACGCTGATTGCACCCACGTGATTACCATTTCGGTGACGGCTAGACGTTCCTATGCAGGGCAACTGTCTGCATCAATTTGTGCTTCTGGGCTCCCTTGCAATAATAATCCATAGACATATAAAACTACACACATCAACAAAAGTTTTGCATCACCACAGTTCCCAGAACTTCTGAAGATAGTCGTTGACTGTGGATATTGTATCACAGACACAGGGTGGATATTGTATCACAGACACATTCCTTTTGACTGTTCATATATGTCACTAATCCCGCCCAAGGATGCAAGCAACCATCCATGAGCAGAGTATATGAGGCGGAGGGCGCCCGACAGCCGATCAGTTCCAGTCATTCCACCAGGGAGGAGGTACACGGGGCCTGTTGTCTGTAGTTCAACCCTGCCTAGACGGTCAATACCGCGGTTCGATAGCGTCCGCATTGTTATTTTGTGCCACGAAGGGCTCTCAACAAGAGAAGTGTCCAGGCGTCTCGGAGTGAACCAGAACTATGTTGTTTGGACATGACGGAGATACAGAGAGAGACCGGAACTGTCAATGACATGCCTCGTTTTGGCCACCCAAGGGCTACTACTGCAGTGAATGACTGCTACCTACGGATTATGGCTCGGAGGAACCATGACAGCAACGCCACCATGTTGAATAATGCTTTTCGGCAGTCACAGGATGTCGTTGTACGACTCAAACTGTGCGCAGTAGACTACATGAAGTGCAACTTTACACCCGACGTCCGTTGCGAGGTCCATCTTTGCAACCACAACACCATGCAGCGCGGTACAGATGGGCCCAACAACGTGCCGAATGGACCGCTCAGGACTGGCATCACGTTCTCTTCACCGATGAGTGCCGCATGTGCCTTCAACCAGACAATCGTCGGAGACGTGTTTCGCGGCAACCTGGTCAGGTTGAACGCCTTAGACACACTGTCCAGCGAGTGCAGCAAGGTGGAGGTTCCCTGCTGTTTTGGGGTGGCATTATGTGGGGCCGACGTACGCCGCTCATAGTCATGGAAGGCACCGTAACGGCTGTACGATACATGAATGCCATCCTCCGGCCGGTAGTGCAACGATTTCGGCAGCATATTGGCGAGGCATTCGTCTTCATGGTCGACAGTTCGTGCCCCATCGTGCACATCTTGTGAATGACTTCCTTCAGGATAACGACATCGCTCGACTAGAATGGTCAGCATGTTCTACAGACATGAACCCTATCGAAGATTCCTGGGATAGATTGAAAATGGCTGTTTATAGACGAAGTGACCCACCAACCACTCTGAGGGATCTGCGCCGAATCGCCGTTGAGGAGGGGGACAATCTGGACCAACAGTGCCTTGATGAACTTGTGGATAGTATACCACAACGAATACAAGCTTGCATCAATGCAAGAGGACGTGCTACTTGGTTGGGAATTAAAGGTACCGGAGTGTACAGTAATCGGGACCACACTACCTCTGAATGTCTCGCTGTATGGTGGCACAACATGGAATGTGTGGTTTTCGTGAGCAATAAAAAGGGCAGAAATGAAGTTTATGTTGATATCTACTCCAATTTTCTGTACAGGTTCCGGAACTCTCGGAACCGAGGTGATGCAAAACTTTTTTGATTTTTATATATGGTTCCCGACTTTTTTTAAAGTCCCAAACATCTTTGATGTATAGATGCAGACTGAAGCGACGAATGAAAATTTGTACCTTATCCGGTATTCAAGCTAGGGTCCTCTGCTCACTGGGCAGGCGCACTGAACACCACTCCGCCCTGACACAGTGGCTTTGCACGGACTACCCTAGCACGCCTCCCACCTCAATCCAAATTCCCATCCACGCCTCTGCTCACTTGGTGTTCCCCTAAACTCGAACAGCACTGCAGAGTCTCTCCAACTGTATTGGAACTGCGCCTCAGCATCTAACGAAACGGGGGATCCTGCTCGAAACCTACAGGTGCTTTAATCAGATGAAACTATATGGTGCCAAAACCTTTTCAAGTGTCAAACATCCTTGATGCATACAGGGTGAACATTAATAAAACCAACAAACTGCCGAGACTTATTTCTGACTCGAAAAGGAGCAAAAAAAGGCCTGTGAACATGTGTCCGGAAATGCGTCGTTGCCACGGTAGATGGCACTGACGAATGAAAGTCCCTGTGATCACGTGCCGCGTGGTCCTTGTGTGTTGCAGGCTGTGTGATTGAGGCAGCGTACTGTAGGCAGCAGAATAGTATTCATGTCGCGAAGAAATCAAGCCGATGTTTGTGTACGGCGAAGCAGATGCAAACGATCAAGAGGCAGCACAGTTATAATAAAATAAGTACCCTTACAGATTCCAACCAAACAACATTTCAAGTCATTTTTGGGTGTTTGTACGATCATGGTCCTCTCAGGCAGACGTTCGTGCAGAGAGGCGGTAGACTGTTGGTACACCAGGTTTGGAGGACCGGGTTCTGCCTCTCGACCGTTTCCATCTGCTTGGCCATACACAAACACCGTCTCGGCTTGTTCCAGACATGAATATAGGATCATTTTGCTGCCTACAGTATGCTGTGCTACTCACAGGAATTGCAACGCACAAGGAACCCACGGCACGTGGTCAGAGGAACTTTCATTCGTTAGCGCCACTTAGCGTGGCAACGATGCATTTGCGGATACATGTTCAAAGAATATTTTTTTCTCCATTTCCAGTCAGGAATCCATCCCCGAAGTTTGTCGGTTTTATTAATGTTCACCCTGTATAAGCATACTGAAGCGCTTCGTCATTCTTATTTGTATGACTAATAGTCTAGTTAGTATGGTACATTTTCAAGCGTTATATATTTTTTACAGTAGGTATTTAATGATAGAGATGAATTAAATGTTGAATTGCTAATAATTACAGACATACTTTTCTGAAACGTGATAATACAGAAAAATTCGTTACTTTTGATCTATATGGTTCTTATTATTTATGGAAAACCACAAAACAGATTTTTTTGTCGATGTAAAAGTGAACATTACACCTCTTGCAGACAGTTACTGGAGTTGCCTCACAGTTTGACAAATTACATTCGCCTCCCTTCGCAGGCACAGCTGGGCAGTGTCGAACATTGTCCTCGCGGACGGCTTTGCTCTGAAAGTTACAGAACAGGTCTACAGATGCGTGTCTTTTGAAAACTAGCGGAGACGGTTCTAATTAACTCTGCAGTATAAACACAGAGATAAAAACTAAAACCGTGTCATCTTCAGAACTGCTTGATGCAGCATCCCTGTTTATTGGCACATTGTTACTGTCATCATCAGTTTGACTAGAGGACCAACTCAAGCCAACTATCATCATACTTACCATCTATTTCGCGTGTCACCCGAGTGAATGCACTCTTTTTTCCACAAAATTTTGCGAGGTTAATTATGTATGAGTACAATAGTTTTCTTGCGAATACCTGAGTTAAAATAAAGTACATTCACAGGTTTTTCCCATGTACATCTCGACATTTCTATTTCGTACAGTGTTTTTAAGTGTTCGAAGCTTCCCTTTTCCAAGCTTTGCGAAAATAAACATTAACAGATGAAAAGAACTGTACCCAGGCCATACAGAACACCCTGGATACAGTTTCCCGAGTGATTCAATAAATTGTCGCAGCACGGGGTTATTTCCAGTGTTCATCGCTATATAGGGTGATCTTGCTAAATGCTAAATGAGGACAAACTGCAATAAACGCTCTCTTTGGGTCTGAGCACTATGGGACTTAACATCTATGGTCATCAGTCCCCTAGACCTTAGAACTACTTAAACCTAACTAACCTAAGGACATCACACAACACCCAGCCATCACGAGGCAGAGAAAATCCCTGACCCCGCCGGGAATCGAACCCGGGAACCCGGGCGTGGGAAGCGAGAACGCTACCGCACGACCACGAGATGCGGGCAAAGGACCCCTTTGGGTATAAGGGTCGAGGAAGGTCATATGGACATATTGCCTGAAATGTGTTACAAGGGATGTACACCCACCTAAAAGTGGAGATAAGAGATCTTTGACAGTGAGTTTTTCAACAATTGAAAGCACGCATGAGATACACAAATGAGAATGTTCTGTCTGCCCTAATGTTTTAGCTTCTCACTCAAGACGGCAGTGGCCCGGAGCCACATTACCTGTCGTACCACCAAAGGCACGTCTTCCAACATGGGATGCGGGGTCACCCGAAGGTGGGTGTTGTAAAGATTGACGATACCGTCCCTCGTAGGTCTGTAATGGATGGGTGGCAGAACCAGCGCAAAACCGCCGCTGCGGATTTAAGTCTGTAGGTAATAAGGCCTGCACGCGATGTAAATGATATGGGGCGTGGTAGCCATCGCAGAGAATGTTCGACATGTTCGTCTGGCTTACTCCAAGCTGGCGAGTCAGCTGGCTGGTGGTGGTACGCAAGTGACTGTCAAAGATCTCCATCCTGAAGTGGGTGTACCTCCCTTCGAACCCTTTTCCAGCTCTATACTCATATTACCTTTCTCGCTTCTTATCCTGTTATGAACCGTTTCCTGCAGTTTGTCCCCGGTTAGGAAAATCGTACTGTATAGATACAACAACGCCAAACTGTACTTTGAGCAAGAAGTAAAGGAAACAAAGCAGAAATTTGGAGAGTGAATTAAGGTTCAGGGTGCAGAAATAAAAATTTTAAGGATTGTTGGTGGCATTGTTACTCTGAAAAAGCAGCAAAGGACTTTGAATAGCAGTTGAATGGAATAGATAATGTCTTGAACAGAGTTCATAGGACGAGCATCAACAAAAGTAAAATAATGTAGCCGAATTAAGTCATGTGACACAGTAGAAACTGGATTAGAAATGAGACACCAAAAGCAATAGACAAGTCTCGCTATTTGGGCTCCAGGCTAACTGATGATGGCCGAAGTAGAAAAGCATTTCTGAAGAAGAGGAATAAATTTAAGTTTTAGAAAGGCTTTCCTGAGGGCATTTATCTATAGTGCAGCGTTATATGGTAGTGGCATGTTATATGATAGTGGCACTGATCTGACAAGAAGAGAATAGAAGTTTCTGAAATGACGTGCTACAGAAGAATGCTGAAAATTAGACTGGTAGATCGTGTAACTGATGAGATCGCAAAGTATTTTATACTCTGGGCACCCACAGCTGTTGAAATATGGAGTAAGTACACAGATATGTGAGGGACTCGAAGTTTTCTTAAATAATAGAATCCAGTATGTTGTCCTCAACGGCGAGTGCTCATGAGAGACAAGAGTATCGTCACGAGTGCCCCAGGGAAGTGTGACAGGACGGCTGTTGTTCTCTGTGTACATAAATGATTTGACGGGCAGGATGGGCAGCAATCTGCAGTTGTTTGTTCATGATGTCGTGGTGTGCGGTAAGGTGTCGAAGTTGAGTGCCTGTAGGAAGATACAAGACGACAAAATTGTCAGTTGGTGTGATGAATGGCAGCTACTCCTAAAAGTGGTAAAATATAAGCTAATGCAGATGAGTAGGAAGATCAAACCTGTAATGTTCGAATGCAGTATTACTACTGTCCTGCTTAACAGTCAGGTCGTTTGAATATCCGGGCGTAACGCTGCAAAGCGATATGAGGTGGAACGAGCATGAGAGAACTGTGGTAGGGAAAGCGAATGCTCGACTTCGGGTTATCGGGAGAATCTTGGGAAAGAGTATTTCATCTATAAAGGACACCGCATATAGGGCGCTGGTGTGACCTATCTTTGAGTACTGCACGAGTGTTAGGGATCCGTACCAGGTCGGACTGAAGGAACGCATCAAAGCAATTCAGAGGCAGCCTGCTGGATTTGTTATGGGTAGGTTCGAACAACACTGTTCGTCAGGATAGAAGTCAGGAGCGGAGGGCGTTGTAAAATGAAAATTAATTGAGTGCAATGGACCCAGTTTATTCTTGTAATGATGGTACAGTGGTGCCTACGTAGGGCTGAGCAGCCCCAAGAGGGGTTGCCGTCTGCTCATCAGAGAGGCAGAGGCTAGAGGAGCGACTACTCGGGGCCGAGGTCAGAAGCTAAGAGAGCGCGGAGCTGTTTCCAAGCCGCTCTCGCCGCTCCCGGCCGCGTCCCCACGTGATCACACGATTAGTCTCTGATTGGAGGATTAATTCCGCCAACGCGCCTTGCTAGTAGCGTACCCCCGTCAGCGCAACCAACCCGTGGGACTTGAGTCTGACCGAGGAGCACGTGGCAGGAATGTGCCGACCATGGTCTTCCGGCCAGCACCTTCCACCACAGTATGCCCAAGCCGGCTACGGCCGAACATTATGCATTAAAAATTTATTCAAATAAAATTTTGTCGGCAATGATCCCTCTTGGGGGGTCTCCTCCCTGCACAACACATAAGTGTTACGGAGATGATGCTTCAGGAACTCAAACGGGAATTCCTGGAGGGAAGGTGACGTTCTTTACGAGAAACACAATTGAGAAAAATTGAGAGAACGGGCTTTTGAAACTGCCGCCAACATAGATTGCACCTAAGGACCACGAAGATAAGATACAAGAAATTAGGGCTCATACGGAGGCATATGGACAGTCATTTTTCCCTCGCTCTATTTGCAAGTGGAACAGGAATGAAAATGAGTAATAGTCTTGCAGGATACCCTCCGCCAAGCACCGTATGGTGGCTTGCGGAGTATTTATGTAGATGTAATATAAGTATCTCCACTTCGTGGATATTAAAATTTATAAACGTAAGACCTAAAACATACTCACAATGCTAAAAGGTTGTCGGTGTACCCAGCGCTCCTAGTCACACTATTCAGTGAAGACTGTCTACATTACATTGGTGAACGAAGTGTGACAAAGACGTGATCCATTAACATCTAAAAATTGTAAATGGGTGGATAATGTAGTTACGGAGCCACGTTTTAAAATTCAACTGCATCTAAAAGAAGGAAACATATTTTATAGTGAGAGGACGCAAATTTTTTTAAAGGCTGGATTTGCAATGAAAAATTGTCACTACTAATATGTATAGTCGGGGCACAATGCAGTTTACTGTGTGGTATGGTATAAGATGGTACTTCCTTACCGGTGTGACGGCAGGACAACCTCAGGCGGGGAAGAGTAGAAGGGGCCCGCACTCTGCTACAACTTGCGTTGTTTGATTTCAAGCGATGTTTGAATCTTGTCGCTGCAGCACGCGCGTCACTGAGAGCCGCAGCTGCGAGTCTTCTCGGCAAAGAACTGGAGCCGACGTGCCGTCTCCTATAAAATTTTGAGGAAACTGTTCGGTGAAGAAATCTGGTTCATCCACATCCTACAGCTTGATATCTTCGCTGAATGAAGATTGGAATTTAGTTTCGTTATTCGTTCTGTACGAAACGAAGTAAATGACCACATGGATTTTGCAGAGGTAAAATCACATTGGGTAAACATTGCATATTATTCATTTTAGGCCATACATTATTGTGTACCAAATGTAACCAATATATCGGAATTGTATTTAAAGTCGACAGCGGAATGATATTTCTTACAATGAAATGAACACCCTTAGCTGCTTACAGGCGTTGACGTACGTCAAGGGGGACAGATGAAAATGTGTGCTCCGACCGGGACTCGAACCCGGGATCTCCTGCTTACATGGTAGACACTCTATCCAACTGAGCCACCGAGGACACAGAGAATAGCGCGACTGCAGGGATGGTGGTGGTGGTGGTTGTTGGGATGTTTAAGGGGGACTAAACAGCGAAGGTCATCAGTCCCCCTGCAGGGATTTATCTCTGGCACGCCTCCCGCGAAACCCACATTCTCAACGTATTGTCCCGCACTACATTCCTAGTACCCCCACCCATTATACTCATTACTCGCGGCGCGTTGCCGATTCCCGTAAGAGCGGGGGTACTACGAATGTAGTGCGGGACAATACGTTGGGAATGTGGGTTCCACGGGAGGCGTGCCAGAGATAAATCCCTGCAGTCGCGCTATTCTCTATGTCCGCTGTGGCTCAGATGGATAGAGTGTCTGCCAGGTAAGCAGGAGTTCCCAGGTTCGAGTCTCGGTCAGGCACACGTTTTCGTATGTCCCTGTTGTATGTCAACGCCTGTAAGCAGATAAGGGTGTTCATTTCATTGTAATTTCATTCTAACGAGCTGCATGGTCACCGATGGTATCTGTTCTTTCGGCCACTTGACCATCTCCTTTTTCTGTGCGAATGCACAAACAGTGCCCGAAAATGAGGTGTCAAAGTACTGCAATAAAATATTTGATTACTTGAAAGTATTGAGGGTAATTAAATAAAAGTTAATTACCAATCTGAGAAAAAATTGAAATATTTCACGAACAGTTGCTGCTAGCTCTAAGTAAATGAAGTGTCAGAAAGTTCATCTCTTCAAGGCTTAGCTATCTTGCACATAAAGAGTCACATTGGTGTGACATTTGACTGTCAAAAAGGCTTCCTTCGAATTAAGTACTAAATTTAGGAATTTCGAGAAGACGCAAGGAAGTGAAATGAGGTGTCAATAAGATCATACTTTCTGAATAAAACATGAACATAAAAATAAAATAAATCAATCAAATATTTCATGAAATGATTTGTCTAAAGAGCAAACGAGTCAGGGAAACGTTTGCGTGCCTTTGAACAATGCTCAAAATCATTGTAGGGGCACCACCGTTTAGGATAGGGAGAGTTAGTTTTGTGCGATATTCCGAGCACAAGATACAGCCAGGTGCAGGCCGGACTGCAGTGAGTTATGCATACCAGCAGTTGCGAAGGCAAATAGGGGCCACAAGGGCGTAGAACTGCCGGAGAGGGCGCACTGCAGTTTGCATGGCGCAAGTCACAGGCAGAAGGGAGCCGCTGGCCAACCTAAGTGTTACGCGCACGTGATGCAAAGCAGCACGTTAGTGAAACAGAGGCGCACAGCTGAGTATAAATAGGTACTGTTTCCTAACGAGATTCATTCAAGTGTGACAGCTCTCCTGGATGGCAGCGCGTGTCATACCACTGGGCTACACGCAGCTACAGATGGGGCGCCAACAGCCCAGTCCACAGCGGGTTGTTGGTTCGACCCTCTGAGGCCAACGCGGGGTCCACAGCCAGCAAGTGGCGGGCCACTTTTCGGCTCGCTAATACGGGCAGTCGTCTCGGCTCCCGACACGTGCCGGAGACATCCCGAGGCGAGGGCCGCAGATTCGGACGCCGGATCGCGGGCGCTTGTTGCCGCCGCGATCTCAGCTACGCCAGAGAGGAAGAAACAGCAGCGAGGCCAGTCTACAGCTCCCGGCGGACAGCGCTGAGACAACGAGGATAGTGGCCGCTTAGTCGGCTGCTGGAGCAGCCATCCTGACATCATTGGAACTCAGCGGGCCGGCCAAGGCTGGCATGACACAGCATTGCGTTTGCACAGGCCACCGGGGTGCTCCCTCAGCATTTCAGGGCCCAGTGACACAGACCGAGATGAACGAGGACACTGTAGTTGGGAACAATAAATCACTTGGAAAGTTCTCATCAAGTTGTAATATGGTGTGTTCTACGTCATTCCACTACATTCGGCGTCTGACGCTACTACATTTGGTGCCAGAAGTGACAACACCGATTGTGTGACTACTTTCATCCTTAAATTACATTATATGAAGTGGTGCAGTAAACACGACTTTCCTGACCCAGTACTGTCGATAACTAAAAATTTAAACAGGAAACAGTACCACTCTGACATCATTCAACACGTATTTATTACGGCTTTGCCGCAAAAGATACACTGACACATTTATTTCTCCAGAACTGCGTTTGATTTCTCCTCCAACAACACTCCACATACGTCAGACGCCACACCTCCCTTTTCAGTGACCTGAGGACAGGGATCTCCATCACCCTTCCTCCCTCTTCAAAAGGACTTCTGTCCACAGCAGGCTATATTCGAAAATACATACAACATATGAAAGTACAATGCCCAATTACTCCACGCAAACCCAATGATACATGACATGAAAACAAAAAAATAACTACAAATACTCTACTACTTTCTGGATCGCAAAGCATATGGTACTACATGCTATACCTTCCTGGTTTTCTGTGTGCTTAGTACCTCTCTTCATTCTCTCTTTCTTCCTCTTTCCTTCTGCTGACACGCCTGGAATCACATCTGGGCAACCCTTAAATGGCCGTAACCGCCCAACGTGTACTCTCGTCGTTCTAGTTGGCAGCTGAAGATTAAAATTAACGTGGGATGTGGTTTCAACAACTTGGTATGGCCTTTGACACCTCGTGAGGAACTTCTTCAATTTCCCTTCTTGCATATAGGGGCTGGACAGCATTACCCATTGCCCCACTCTATACTGCAGTAAACTTTCTTTCCGCTTTACTGCATCTTCCTGCCTTTCTAAAGCCTTTGTATTCGCCTTTTGTACCCGTTTCAAAACATTCTGAATTGTACCATCTCCACATTCCTCGAAAAATGATCTATTATTGTGAGAACGAATCTGTTCCCCAATGGTGTTCGCCGGAAAGGTCCTAAGACATCAATCCCTAGGAAGGTAAATGGACATACCGCTTCTGGTAATCATTGTAGCTGTGTCTGTTTCCGACTAAAAGTCTGCTCTCTGCGCACATTGTATACAATTCTTGACATACTGATATACATGCACTCTCCTACCTCTCCACCAATATCTCTCCGCCACTCTCCTATTCGTCACTCTACACCCTCCATAACCGGATGACACGTGATCATGTGCTTCCTTTAAAACCTCATCCCTCAACTTCACTGGTATTACTACCCTTAGCCCTAACTTCGTTTCCCTGCACAGAAGACCGTCACACATATTAAATTGTGGCTGTGTCTATTTACAATCGTTGTCCACATCCTGTAATTTTTGCCATACTGCTAGGTCATAACCTACGACTTCAATGTTTGCCACCATCCTACTTAGTGCATCCGCATTACCGTTCTTCGTCCTAGGCTTGTACACTACCTCGTAGTCGAATTTACTAAGCCTCACAGCCCATAAAGTGAGACTATTGGACAGATCCTTGAACCCCAACAACCACTTCAATGCAGCATGCTCTGTAACTACCCGAAAGCTTCTCCCATATAAATAACATTTAAAATATGTGATTCAATAGATTATGCTAAGCATCTCCCTATCTGTTGTTGAGTAATTCAGAAGAGGGGAATAATGTAGCAGCACCACCATTTATGATAGGGAGAATTAGTTTTGTGCGATATTCTGAGCACAAGTTACAGCCATGTGCAGGCCAGATTGCAGTGAGTTATGCATACCAGCAGTTGTGAAGGCACGTAGAGGCCACAGGGGCATAGAACTGCTTCAGAAGGCAAACACAGCAGTTTGCATGGCGCAAGTCACAGGCAGTAGGGGCCACTGCCCAATCTAAGTGCTATGCGTACATGACGAGAAGCGGTGCATTAGAGAAACAGAGGCACACAGCCAAGTATAAATAGGTACCGTTTTCTAATGAGAATCACTCAAGTGTGGCAGCTCTCCTGGACGGAGGTGCCTGTCACACCACCGGGCTACATGCAGCAACAGTTGGGGCGCTAGCGTCCCAGTCCACAGCAAGTCATTGGTTGGACCCTCTGAGGCTGACGTTGGGTTTGCAGCCTGACAGCGGTGGGCCACTCTTTGGTTCGGTACTGCATGCAGTAGGCTCAGCTCCTGACACATGCCGGAGACATCTCAAGGCGAGGGCCGCAGATTCGGATGCCGGATCGCAGGTGCTTGTTGCCACCACAATCTCAGCTACACCAGCGAGGAAGAAGCAGCAGTGGGGCCGGCCTATGGCTCCTGGTGGAGCAGCGCTGAGACATTGAGGACAGTGGCTGTTCAGTTGGCTGCTGGCACAGCCATCCTGAGATCATTGTAACTCAGCGGGCTGGCCAACGCCGGCACGACACAACATTGCATTGCACAGGCTGCTAGGGTGCTTCCTCAGCATTGTGGGGCCCAGTGATGCAGACTGAGATGAACGAGAACACTGTAATTGGAAACAATAAATGAGTTGGAAAGTTCTCGCCGAGTTTTAATACGGTGCCTTCTACCTCATTCCACAACATTTGGCGTCTGACACCACTACATCATGTTCAGAAAATGAGGTGCACCAAATATTCCTCTAATGTGTTTTATTTCTTAGTTTTAGACAAATCGTTTCACAAAACGTTTGACTTCCTTTTCAAAAATTTTCTTTGCTTTACTTATGCAAGCTGCCATGATTAACTAAACACTTGGCCTTAATATTGATCACTGGTGAATTACGTTCTTAACAATTAAATATCAGTGATCTTTCATGGTTTTTAATTGTGTTTTATTCGGAATTTAATGTGTGATGTGAGTTAACGAGCATTGCCCTCTCATTTAAATGTATGATCGAAAGAATCAGTCTACAGAAATTGCAAAACGAACCCTGTCGTCAAGGATCGTGTGCCACAAAGGGCGCAGATTCACCATGAGATGGGGAATTGAGGCCTAACTCTGCAGTGTGTGTGTGAGACAGACGATGACCTACGTCGTAGGGAAACCCAATAGAAGGTTTTCGTGGCCAAGGAGACGGAGCAGTGTTAGATATAGCGGACCTAAGATTGGCAATAAAGGGAAACATTTATGGAAACTATTTAAATCTGTGGTAATGCAGGAAATCAAGCCACAGTAATATTAATCTGGCATCCACCATAAAATTTCGTGGTGATCCCAATAAAACTTGAATATTGATCATATCAATAATAGTTTAGGATTTACTGTTAAAGTGAAATTAACAAGTTTTATAATAAAGACTTGTATGCTAAAATCTGAACCTTTTGGTCGATCTTAACGATCGACATTTCATATAGAAGAGCATCATTAAAATGACAAATAGTGTAAATAATGACTGTTAATTTATTTGTTCAAAAGACATAGTAAATGTAAATTATCAGTATTTTCAGTTAAGTATAGATCATCATTTCCTCCACACAAAACACACTAAACGATGACAGCATGACACCTGATTGAATTATTGGGTGATAGATTATTTGTTGTAAAGTTTAGTGCATAATAGTTGCTTTTGTTCTGTATTTGTTTATCAGAAAGCTCACTGGTGCAAAGCTACTGGCCGTGACATTCAAATTTAAGTTTTTTTGGTTTTATGTAAAAGAATTTAACGTTTATTATGTAGTGGATATTATTGTTACTTTATTTAGAACGTGAAAGTGGTTGATTATTTAAATATGTTAAAATGTAAAATAATGCAGAAGAGGCTGTAGCCAGTCACATGGACGGCTTCAGGAAAGGGAACTGCCCTAGTCAGTTGAGTGACGATGTTCGGCGCGCGGGAAAACGCGGCCAGAGACGGGCAGAGGGGGACAGTTCTGGTCGAGACACCAAAGGGGACCAGTTCGGATGGAGACGCGAAAACGGACAGTTCGGCTGGAGACACCAAAGAGTACAGTTGGGATTCAGACGCGAAAGCGGACAGACGGTCTTTAGCCAGCTAGGAAGTGTAACGACTCTGAGCGGTGAGCAGCCGAGCGCCTGTTGTGAACTCTTAACTTTTCGCGAAGATAACGAGGTGTTGGACTTGTAATTCGCGATGAGATTGTGAATGATTGAACTGGGTCAAATGGCTAGGCGCTCGAGTGTAACAGTATAAATACGACTTCTTTCGCTATTAGTTTGCTTTCTGAATAAACATTATTCTAACCAGATTGCAACTGTGTGGCCTACATCATTTATGGGTCGTTAATTTAGTACCCGATATTATTTTTTCAGTTATTATATGTTATATCAACTTTGTATTTCGCTAACTTACCATCAGCCAGACAATTTAACCAAAGGGTCACAAGTGTCTAATTTAGGGCGTGTAATGCGACACGTGCGGTTCAACCCTTAGACGAGTTTGGGCCAAGACATGTAGACGAAGAGGAACCGTATGTGAGCCCGAACATCACTGGGATGTTAGCTCGCAATGTTCTGGGATACATGTGTGCACACTTTGGCGAGACGTTAAAAATATACTTTGTGATGCAATGTAGACAGTATAGATAAAACTTAGTACACAGCATTGGTGACTGGATCGGAACCGAGTTAGTTAAAATATAAGTTGTAGGCAGTATCGAAACCAAGACCCATCCATGATCCCAATTACTCATCTACGACGCTTCCATTGCATAATGGAAACCCTACGGGAAGCGTCAGTTATTCTTTGTTATTTACGATAGTCGTTCTTCCGCACTTATCGGCTGTTACGAGTTCTTGGCCATGTTAAACACATTTATCTTTAATTTATTGATGAGATAGTCGAATGTATTTTCGAAGTACTTGTCTGATCTTGGTAGTTAATGGTATAAATTATGAAATTCTCCACGAAGATAGCTCCCTTCATAAATTTCATTCACAGTGCTCCGTTATCGCCTTATTTTCCTAAGTACAGCTAATTTTGTTGCCTTACTTTCGAGCTACACTATTCTATGGTTTAGGGGCGCCGTACTATAGAAGCAGCTGGTTGGCTCTAGTAGCCATCTTGTAGAGGGAGACGGTTGCTCGCATGCTGGACATCCGAGCCTGTTGCTGGAGTACCGTGCATTCATGCATCGCTGTCTGTCGGTCACTTGTGACGCTTACAAAGGATGCGCTCTAAGACGGGGTAACAGGTTGGTCGAAAGGGAACTATATATGTGGGTGGTGTGAGGTCATGCATTAATGACTTGGAGCACTGAGACGCTCCCTTTAGAAGCGAGAATAATACGGAATTATATTACATACTAATTCTTAATCTTATAAACAATCAAAATTGGCCAGAATGCTATGGTGCTTTAATCCTAATTGATTATTCAACGTCAACTGTGGATTTTCTTTTTTATTTCTAAAAATTTCTACTTACTCTAATATATTTAAAATACGGCTTCCTCTTTGTTATGAAGTACTTTTAACAGTTGTGGAGGGTTTGTGATACTGTGTCTTGCTTCGTGTAAGTGCGCTGCGTATTAATGCAGAGTGCGGATTATTTAAGTTAAGGTGTTCCTGAATTTTTTTCAAATGACCTGCCAATTTGCTCTTTTTTTTCTTAGGACAATCATGCCATCTAATGCAGTATACATATGCTTCATAATATTTATTTACCACAGCTTTTTCGTTAGACTACCTAGAGATGAGGAGGTAAACACGCTGAAATGATGGTTTTAGGTCTCATATATCTGCCTAGTTTTTCACATACTGCACACAAATACCGTTTCTACTTAAAAAAAATATGTCTGATCTGCTGGTCTAGGAGTTATAAAATGTGTCTCTGATCCACTATGGGAAAGAACAGTTTTCCTTTTTAATATACTTCTATGGAAATGGAAATGAGCGTTTGGCGTCATTGGCCGGGAGGCCCCGTGCGGGGTAGGTCCGGCCGCCCTGGTGCAGGTTTTATTACATTCGACGCCACATTAGGCGACCTGCGAGCCGGATGGGGGTGAAATGATGATGAAGACAACGCAACACCCAATCCCTGAGTGGAGAAAATCTCCGACACAGGCGGGAATCGAACCCGGGCCCGTAGGACAGCAACCCATCATACTGACCACTTAGCTATCGGGGCCGACAATGTACTTCTATTAATTGCGTTAGCAAGTTCTAGATTGTAACAATTTTGATACGCTATGTCCTGAAATTACCACATATTCAGCCTTTTGAGCTTCCCTAGTACGGACCACTTCAAACATATGGTTTAACATGGCAGCAAATGCTGCAGATTATGTTTCATTGGGTGACGTGACTGTCTCCGCATAGTAAGATGCATTATGTATGCTTTTAGGTAAATATCGAAGCCAATATTTGCATTTTTATGGCCAATTTGAGGTGCAAAGAAGTTAACGTGTCAGCGCACTTCTAACATTGTGCGTGATGTCTGTTGTTCTATATCGTGTCTCCCTACCACTTTCGCGCAACTGCGCTCAAGCGTGCTTTTATAGGGAATTGACTAGTTTGAACCTGGGACCTGTTGCTGGTAAGGAGACGCCAGACCACACATGACATGTAGAGTTCAGAAGAGTTCAGTGAGACTAGCGATGATATAACAAAATACTTAATGATTTCAACGTCAGCTCCACTGCACTCCCTGTAAAAGAATCTTAATACTAACTAAATTTAGTGGAAGGGGTTCAAGTCTTTCCTATTTTTAGTTAGCTGGTAAAATAACGTCGTAAAAGCAGTTAAGTTTACCATTGGAAATTTTATTCTACTCACAAAACATTGTTTATAAATTGCACTATTGATAAAAGGAAATGTTTTAATACAGGATGATAAAAACTAACTGCGTTCAACAAAAATGTGAACGAATATTCCCGTAATGGATTTCCAAGTTCTACAATGGATCGAAGGATGACCTATGCATTTCACATATATGTTCTAGGTTTAAATTAAGTTTCACAAACGAGAAAACTATCAAAATGGTCTACAGTGACCCTCAATTATCTTTAACTACTTATCTAACTTGTCGTAAATTACAGTGGCTGATGTGGCTTCTCAATAATTATATAACAGAAAAATCATCGCGTTTCAGATTTTAACTTACGTAGCAAATGTGAATACCATGTGCTTCAATTGACGATCGACACTAGTATTACGTAAAAAGGGGATGTTACAGATGAGACTTCTGCAGTTCTGAGTGAAGCCTTATGCGCTCAAAAATGCGGCACTGCGTGCGTTCATTACCTAGTCGGTGTTCGTCAGGGGGCGGCGGCCGGCGCAGCTCCATCCAGCTCGCCGTCTCGGAAGCAACTCTCTCCTAACTTCTCCTTACTACAATTTACCGAAGTTGGTTTAAAAAAAAAACTATCTGGCTGTTTTTTCATCTGAGCAATCAGGGTCTCAATGTTAACCTTAAGCTCCGCCTACAGAAATTCTGTCTATCCAATGAGAAACGTTATACTTTTCGTGGTGAGGCAATGTTTTTAAAGTTTGCAACGTAACAGAGACGTGGAAAAGTCTCACACTAAAACTTGCAGCCGGTGTGGCCCTTTTAATGTTATCGTAAGATCTATACTGTTCTTCTGGAGGGCTCTAGCTTTTCACATGGGCTGTGGGGTGGTCCTGGTGGTTAGCTGGCAACTTGGTGTACGTCCCTTATCGTAGGGCCTTCTAGCTTAACACGGTTCTACTCTCCGCTTCTGTTCTCATTTCTCCCCTCGGAACTGCATCTGTCTCACGGTGGGAAGGTATGACATGCATTTAGGCATTCTTGTGTTAGTCTGTGGTATTCCATTTGCTCACTTGTTACTCGTATTACTTTGGTTAATTTAATGTCACGATTTATTCGGAGCTATGTGACATACTACTGGATTTGCTTATCATGTCAGGGTTTTCAAGGAAGGTGTTGGATTTGCCTGACACCTTACGTATCACCACCCTTCAAACTTAATTTTTGCACTGAAGTTAGGCAATGATTGAATCGTTGTCTAAGTCAGTCAAAAATTATTCCTTTATCTAAATTTTGTTGCCTACTGTTCAGCCACGTTATTCTGGTTCTATGCTAGTTTGTATTACTAATTTATATTTGTATATTCTTCCACATTATTCTCAAAAATATGTTTATATTGACAAGCGAAGAATATTTTTATTCTATTACAATTATTATTTTTTAATTATTTTCTTTCTTTATCTAATTCTGAAGTCTGTTTTTTAAGAAGTTTGTTATCGAAAGTGAGGAGTCTTTCACATCGATTTTCTTAGAAATATTTTTTTTAGTAATTAAGTAAAATCTTTTCCTAACAAATTTTCTAAATATCATGTACAAGTAAATTTTTTTTGTTTCTAGACTCTCATTTCAACATTGTTACACTAACAAATGAGAATTATTTCCAAGAATTGCTTTGATAAAGAAATATACATACACAAGTATTGAGATATTATCCTAACAAATGGCACAAATGTTAAAAAAGAGGGAAAACATCGAACAAGATAATTTTTTATTCTTTGTTTTTAAGAGGAGAAAATAAGTAAAATATAGTTATTCTTTTATTTTCGTGTGGAGAAAATAAGTGGCATATAGTTTTAATGTTTATTATGCCTTACTTTTGTTCTTTATATACTGTCCATTTCAGAACTAATGACTTATTTTTATCGATAGTCTATTTTTCACTTAAGTCCATAGTCAGTGACTGTTATTTTGTAGTTTATTACTGTCTGATGTGCTTAACTTATTTAGTTTTTCATACCTTTCTTTTGCACTATTCCTACATCACATAATTTGATTTCATGCATTCACACAATCCTATGATTGTTTAAGCATGAGGTTGGTGAATGTTTTTGCATGAAGGTGATGGACTTGAGCGAGATGGATGTGGGGAAGTATTTGATGTACAGCTTCGTTCGTCATTCCTTGTTGGCTTTGCAAGTGTTTGTTGCTGTTGTGGAGGTCCCATAATGGAACATAGCTGTGCGTGCAGAATCTCGTTGTTTACTGGTTTTGTATGCGTGAAAGTCATCGTTATGTGTCGCTGAAAGCGGTCGATTTTTGTAGTAATACTTCACAGACGACTAGTTTACAATAGGATAGGGATTTGGGAAGGTATGTCGTCTATTCTTCACCCATCTTCTTTCTAGGTCTCAATCTTGCGAATCTTCAACTTCTGTTCTTCCTACTTTTTCTCTGCTTCTTACATGATTCTTGGTTCTTCTCTGGGCAGGATATGGAAATATTTATTGATAACTAGTCGCTTTGAAGCTCTCCTCTTAGTAACAGTTTGCTAAATTGTTTGGTCGTGTAATTTTTACTTTGTGGAAGTTTTCTTCAGTTTCGCGCATCAGCGTGCTGTTTAATAGCAGTATTCTGACTTTTACACATATTTTTTTGCCAGTGGTGGCTTGCCCAAGCGGTCTTCTCGTCGCGCCGTTTTTTGCTCGCTCCGCTGAGTCGGGGCGTCCCAAGACCCTCTTGACCTTCCGTGTTCTGTCACAGCAGGGTTTCGCTTAGCGGGCGGATTTACTGCCCAAATCAGATACAAGGGCTTTCTGTTGGCCTCGCTGTCCATTCCCTTCTCTCGACGCTTTTGCCTTGTAGGAATCATGTGTTGCTAATTACATCATTTTCTTTCTTGATGCTTCTCGCATTGCAACTTGTAGGTTATTGCATCTGGTCTTTGCTGGAGTTTTTTCAATGGTTCTTACATCATCTAACATGTGTCTAGTACCTACATTGTTTTACGCCTTCTTAAAAAGCTTTACAAATTTTGGCGCCCTTTCCATGTTACAATTCTAAGATATTTTGAGTCTTAACTTCTACAAGAATCCTCAAATTGGTTTTTTGTTTTTGTGTAGTGTCGTGGTGCATAGCATTTTAGTATTTCATGCTGTTAGACTATTTACGTTTTATCCTTTCACCTTAATCTATGGTACTATTGGTGTTATTTTTGTTTTTGTTTTTATTGAAACTACTTTCTTTTTCCCACCTTCCTCTCTCTTTATTCTTCTTTCTCCTGACGATCTTATCTGCAACATAATCTTGAAATATTGTTCTGATTATTTACCAGTAATAAAATTAACCTTCCAACTTTTTGATATGGCTCACATGGTGAAGTCCTAAAGTTTTGCCTGTTTGGGTTCATTAGTTCCACAGCGTTATCATGAGCAATTCGGCTAATTATGACACATCCTTTGTATGCAGTGTAAAACTTATGTATTTTGTGTTTCTGTTTGCTGGAGAGACGGTGTGTTTTTACAAATACTTTTTGGCCTACTGAGATTGTTCTTTTAATTGCTGTTCTATCTCCTCTTTCTTTTCTTTTAATGGCTCCCTTTCTGATGTTGGAGAGTGCTGTTGCTATGACTTGTCTGCGCTGTCTACATGGTACAATAGGAAATCTAATATTTTCTCTGGTTATGTTTGGGGGTTCAATATTTTTAAGTACAGTAACTGAAGGTAGTAATGTAGTGCTATGTGGCATTTCATTTATTACTTCTTGAAAATATTTAAGGTATATATCCCAAGTGTTGTGTCTTTTGCCTGCATATAATTGGCATGAAGTGCCTATGTCCTTCATAGATCGTGCTGCTGGATTTACGCTAGGTTTGTACTTAGATGTGTAGATGGGTTTTATTTTGTGTTGTTTTAACGTGTTCTGCCATTGCACAGATTTGTATTGTGGGTCATTATCCGAAATTATTCGTTCCACTCGACCTACTTGTCTGAGAAAATCTTGTCTAAATGCTTTACTTATAGTAAGACCTGTTGCCCGTTTTAATGGTGTCAAGGTAACATATTTAGAAGTAAGTTCCAAAACGACAAATATGAAAATATATCCATTTTTTGTGCGTGGGAGGGTCCACATGAAATCTGTTGCAGCTATTTGTTTTAATTTTAAGGGATTATTGGAAACAGAGGTGCTTTGGTTTGGAAAGTGACGTGTTTAGCCCTCATACATTTTTTGCATTTGACTAATACTGTTCTAATTCGTCTTTCCATATTAGGAAAATGGCTTGTTTGTTTTATTTTTAAAAAGCATTTCTTTGATCCAATGTGGCCACTACTTAAATGTGTATACCATATAAACTTATTAATTAGTTCATCTGGGATATAAATTAACCATTCATTCGTTGCAACATTTCGTCTAAAAAATAAAACATTGTTTTTTACGAGATAGTGCTGTCGAATGTCTGGAAAATCCTTACTTCTCCACTTGTGTTTGATTCCTAGTATTTCGGGATCCTTGCCCTGTTCTTTGCCTATGTTTTTCAATGCTGTCGTAATGTAGTTTTCGAAAGGTTCTTGTTTCATATAGTACATTGTATACTGGTCTTCTGCTGCTTCCAAACCTATGTTATTGGATGCACCCTTTGGACATCGTGATAAAGCATCTGCTAATACATTCGCTGGTCCTGGTATGTGTGCAATAGTGAAGTCAAATTCTTGTAGTATTAACATCCATCTGGCTAACCTCCCATGAGTTAGTTTGGCGGACAACGGAAATTCTAATGCTTTTTGGTCAGTGTATACTTTTGTTTTTCTTCCGAATAGGAAGTATCGAAAACGTTAGAAGCCCCATACAATGGCCAATGCTTCCAGCTCCGTGACTGAATAGTTTTTCTCGCTTTTTGTGAGTACCCGACTGGCAAATGCAATTGTTCTATATGATCTTAGCCCTGCCTGTTCGTATTCTTGGAATAAAACAACTCCTAAACCTGTTTCGCGCTATCAGTGACCATACAAAAATTTTGTGTTAGATCAGGATGTGCTAAAATCGGTGCTGTTGTTAGTGCGTTTTTCACTTTTAAAAATTCTTCATTGGCTTGTTGATCCCATACCCATGGCGTGTTTTTTCAAGTATATGCACATAGGTGTGGTGTTGCGAGAGAGTCGATCCAAATAAATTTTTTATAGAATCCGGTGAGACCTAGAAATCCTCTGAGAGTTTTCTTATTATATGGAGTACAGAATTCTTTGATTTCCGTTAGCTTTTTTGGGTCGGGCATTACCCCTTTCTCTGAAATTATGTGTCCTATAAATTTGACCTCTCGTCTTCCAAATTTGGATTTTGTTATATTTACTGTGACCCCATGCTCTTTCATGATCTGTAAAAACTGATTTTGTGTGTCATTGTGATGATCCCAAGAGGGTTCTGCTATAATCACATCATCAACAAAACAAGTAATTTTTTGTAAAATTTCCAGACTGAGTATAGTATTAAATCCCCTAATAAACGCTGCTTATGATATGTTTAAACCAAATGGCAATCGTTTAAACTGGTAACATCTACCGAATACGATAAATGCTGTAAATTTTCTACATTCTGGAGCCAATTCTATTTGCCAGAAACTACTCCGTAAATCAATTGATGAAAATATCCTAGCACTGTGGAAGTTTTGTATCAATTCCTCTAATTATTCTGGGCTATCTGTCTCAGTGATTCCTGTAGCTTAATGGGATTGTATAGGGTGGCACTTTAAATGGTTTGTGCTGTTTTACTTCAAACTTGTACTGAAAGTGTGAAAACATGCAGTTGCCTCGTGTTAAAATAAATGCAGCTGCTACATAATATGAATGAACTGAAAGCATACAACAAAGCAGTAGCTGCCTGCATGTACTGATAAGAGCTGCACCATACGTCACACTTCCTGCTGATAATTAGAAGCTAGCTGGGCGTGGCAGGAAGTGAGGCCTTGATAAACCGCAATGGCGACCGGAAAGGATCTTTTTTGTGCGGATCGCGCTTAGTTAAAACTAGAGCGCGATCCGCCAGGCGCCTCCTGCTGCGGCTAAGTCCCGTTCAAGGTCACCCGCCAATATGGTGGCGCACACAGCCATGAATGAATACCCACCCACCTCCCCAGAGGTCAGAACCCCTGCAACCCTGTGTTTAATACTGCCAGTCTTAGGTAAAAATACCTCTGCTTTATCTCATAAAATACCCTCTAATTCTCTTTTACTGTGTTCCGAAATACCTTGAACTTCTTGCAATTTTTCGTCGATTTCTTTATGGACTTCTAATATGAGTTGAGGCGATTCCCCGTTTTGTGCATACCATTCTAATTCTTCATCCTCTTTATCTCACATCATTCTTAATTGTTTGCTTATAACTGGTATTTCTTCTAATTTTAGCTTTTGCTCAAAGAGAAGTGTGACATTCCTGAATGTTATGCTACCTTTCCCCATATCTATTATCGCTCGTCTCTCATTTAAAAAATCTGCAACTATAATCAAATCTTAGATATAATCACGAAGTTGGCTTCGATCTTTTGTCCTTGACACGAAAGAGTTATCCTTGCTTGTCTCGTAACTTCCGCAGCATTGTTTCTAATATGACTTACTTTAATCTTACGTGTTTTCAGAACTGGCAATTCCTCATTGGCATTACACTGCATGAATAAATTTTCTGAGATCGCAGTCAGTTCACTTCCG
Source organism: Schistocerca americana (assembly GCF_021461395.2). Classification (NCBI taxonomy): domain Eukaryota; kingdom Metazoa; phylum Arthropoda; class Insecta; order Orthoptera; family Acrididae; genus Schistocerca; species Schistocerca americana. The sequence goes on from NC_060122.1 coordinate 426,428,882, forward strand.
CTATCAATTACAATATTGACTGGGATATGCTTTACCATGGCCTTCACAATTGGTTGAATTTGAAAGGGTTGGTTCTGTTCTTCTTCTTGCATCAACGAATCCTCTACTGAATCATACATGAGTCTTTTCAGGAATTTCCCTTGTGAATCCGATCTTTCTGTAGGATAAGCTTCGACTGCTACTTCTCTCTCTTTTATTTCCTCTTCTCTATTTCTTCCTTCATTTACGCTTTCTTCAACATCCTCTACTTTTTCCTCATCCTCATCTATCTTCTCCTTCTTCGTCGCTACTTCCACATAATAGCATCTAAATGCTCTAATTATCGCTTCATAACTTCCTTCATTATATACGTTGGGTTGTGTGCCCACTAGTAACTTATTTTCAACTTTTGTTGACTGCGCATTATCCTCATTGAATTCGCTTTCACTGGTTTCTATCTCAAATAGCTCTGCAATACTCATTACTTCGTCCTTTCCTCCTACATTCGTTGTGCATGCCTCTTGTAATTCATCTTCCTCGTCAGTATTCTCCCAATTAATTTCGTCCCAACACGATATTGTTATTTCCTGTCTTCGTTTTCATCTGGTCCCTGCGGTTTTGTTTCTTCCTTCTTCTCTTCTCGTGATAAGGTATTTACTTCTCTGTTCAAGATGCTGCAATTATCCTGGGTCGGTGCGTCATTCTCTTTGGCATGGGCGCTTAGCTGTCAATTCGAACGTTTATCGGGGTTTGGTGGTCTTACCTCCACCTCTTCTATCTGTATTCTCTTTTCTTGCTCCGCTTGTTGATATTGGTTTCTTTGTTGATAATTTGTCGGTCTATTGGCGCTCCAATACCCGTTCCGGTTGTCGTTATTCCCTCTGTAATAGCTGTTGCCGTTCCTGGGTGAATTATAGTTATTGCCATATTCTCTTCTAAATCCATTGGATTGTGGATTCCACTGCTTTTTGCTTTCGTTTTCACGTGCGCTTCGTCTTTTTCTTTCGTCATCTTCCGAAAATATGAACTCTAGTTCCCTTAGAATACCTTTAAATGCTTCGACGTCATTGCCTCCGCGACCTACTAATGATTGCTGATATTTCAATGGTAGCTTCATCGCGCATAATTTAATCAACTCTCCGTCACTGTATGATACATCTAAGCATTGATTTTTCTTTGCCATTAATTCGAAAAATTTCACAGGACTCTTCTCTCCTGAATTTTCAAAATATGAGTTATGTAATAATTCGTACTTCACTCTGTTCTGTGCCTCGCTGGACCAATATCTTGAGAGAAACTTCTCTCTGAAATCCTCGTACGACCGGCATGTCGCTGCAACATTTTGCATGGTTTCTGCGACTGTTCCTGACATGTGTGCACATATAAAGTCTAATTTGTGTGCTAGCGTCCAGTGTTCTGGTAATCCAAGTCGGAATTGATCGATAAAAGTTCGTGTATGTAAGGAGTTTCCTACTCGAAAGTGTTGAAATTTTCTGACTGTGAGGAAAATGATCGTTGTCGTACTTCGTCATAGTTCCATATGAAATTCGCGATTCTTCGCCACTTTTGTTTCTGATCATTTCTCCCGTCGTTCTTTCCGGTTGTGGTAGATCCATTGGATATTGACCACTGTAACTTTCGCCTACCCTTGCGTAGTATCGTTGGAGTGGTACGCAATAATTTTCTTCCATCGGTTGTGAACGTGTGGCTGAATGCATTGCACTGTACTCTTCGCGACCTGGCTTTCGATTGTCAGGTATTGGTTCTGTATCTTGTCTGGCTAACCTTGCTGCTTCATTGCACGATCCAAACTGTCTTGAAACATACATTTGTGGTTCCGCATGTGATTGTGGTGCCGTTTGTTCATCAAGAATTTTGAAACGTGTTTGTTGCTGTGCAGGCTGTCTGATTTCACGTATGTTACTTTCCGCCTGTGATTGGAATCGAAAATGCATGATATCTTCGTTAATTGCTTGTTTTTCCGGTGCTGTTACAGATACGGATGTGGTTGCAGACTCAGTGCTTGTTCGATCCTGTTCACTACGCTCTTCAATGGTTTGCAACAACTCTGTTCGCAATTTCTGAAATTGTCGCTTCGCTTGCGCTTCTATTTTGACTATGCGGTTATCATGTCTTTTCAGTGCTGCTTTTGTGATACGTTTGTGTAACACACTGTTTTCAACAATTTCACGCACTGTACCTACTGCTTGTCTAGTAATTATGTTTATCTGTTTCTATAGCTTCTTGACTTTTCCCTGGGTGTTGTTACGTAATGTTTTGATCTCGTCCTGAATGTCATTATGCAATGTTTGTACGTCCACTTGTACCTTGTCAACGTCTGTTCTCAATTGATTGTGACCTGTTATTAAGTTTCCTATCACTTCTCGAGATTCTTTTGCCTCGTCTTCAATATGACTTAGGTGTAACTGAATTTTTTTGTTTTGTTCTTTAATCTCACGCATTTGCCTCGTGATTTCTGCAATTTGTTTCGTCGTTTCTGCATTCTGAATTTTAATTTGGTTCGCAATTTCTTTATTTTGTCTTGTCATGGTATCCGTAATTTGTTGTAATAATTCTGCCAGGTTGGTGGGTCCTATTGCGTTTTCTTCCGACGTCCTACGCTCTGTGTTTTCGCCCCAGTGTTGGTTCGCAACCGATTGCAAGGAACTGTGCGGTGACACGGTTCTGCTCGCATTCCTTGTACTCTGTGGTGAGAGAGCTCTGATTACTTGTACTATGGGTTCTACGTATTCAAGACGCAAGTTAGAATCCTCATCGGCTGTCACACTACTTTCCTGCTGCTCTGTCGTATGCTGACCTAGGTTTTCTGTGCCTTGGCGTACATTATCCTCGTTATGGTGCGTTATCTGTCCTATTTCTCGCGATACTGCATCGCCTGTTGTACTGTCCTCTATTCTCTGTCCATCTTCATGTTGGGTCTCTACCTCAATTCGGTCAAGGTCTCGATCTGCCATTGCTAATCTATCCGAATCCCTTATTTCCTGTTTTAAAAGCAATTCACGCGCCCTACTTCGCGTCAACATGCACTCATACTATCTCACGCGTTTCATAAACTTCTTGCACACGCAACTTGACAAACCATTCACTCACTTGTTGGCTCAGAACCAACTTGTCAACGATGTATCCGCCACCTGTGCGCTTGCATTGGAGAGAAATCTTAATTCTAACAATATTAAAATTCATCACTTAATTATGCTATTGTCTCTGCTAGAATGTCTCACTTTCTATTGAATACTTTATTACTACCTATCGCTGCAGCTACTGTTTTCAACTATTTATGCCTTTCAAAAGAAAAATTTTGTTACGAAAATTATTCAACAGGATATTTTTCTGACCTAGTTAGGCATGTGGTCGCCCTTCAATCATGGTAGTTTAACTCCTGGCAGGGTCGCCATTCTCTAACATTCTCTAACCTTCTCTAACATTCTTCCGCACTTATCGGCTGTTACAAGCTCTTGGTCATGTTAAACACATTTATCTTTAATTTATTGATGAGATAGTCGAATGTCTCTCTGTTCATCCACGTATTTTCGAAGTACTTGTCTGATCTTGGTAGTTAATGGTATAAATTATGAAATTCTCCACGAAGATAGCTCCCTTCATAAATTTCATTCACAGCGCTCCGTTATCGCCTTATTTTCCTAAGTACAGCTAATTTTGTTGCCTTACTTTCGAGCTACACTATTCTACGGTTTAGGGGCGCAGTACTATAGAAACAGCTGGTTGGCTCTAGTAGCCATCTTGTAGAGGGAGACGGTTGCTCGCATGCTGGACATCCGAGCTTGTTGCTGGAGTATCGCACATTCAGGCGTCGCTGTCTGTCGGTCACTTCTGACGCTTACGAAGGATGCGCTCTAAGACGGGGTAACAGGTTGGTCGAAAGGGAACTATATATGTGGGCGGTGTGAGGTCATGCATTAATGACTTGGAGCGCTGAGACGCTCCCTTTAGAAGCGAGAATAATACAGAATTTTGTTACATACTAATTCTTAATCTTATAAACAATCAAAATTGGCCAGAATTCTATGGTGCTTTAATCCTAATTGATTATTCAACGTCAACTGTGGATTTTCTTTTTTATTTCTAAAAATTTCTACTCACTCTAATATATTTAAAATACGGCTTCCTCTTTGTTATGAAGTACTTTTAACAGTTGTGGAGGGTTTGTGATACTGTGTCTTGCTTCGTGTAAGTGCGCTGCGTATTAATGCAGAGTGCGGATTATTTAAGTTAAGGTGTTCCTGAATTTTTTTCAAATGACCTGCCAATTTGCTCTTTTTTTTCTTAGGACAATCATGCCATCTAATGCAGTATACATATGCTTCATAATATTTATTTACCACAGCTTTTTCGTTAGACTACCTAGAGATGAGGAGGTAAACACGCTGAAATGATGGTTTTAGGTCTCATATATCTGCCTAGTTTTTCACATACTGCACACAAATACGGTTTCTATTTAAAAAAAAACTGTCTGATCTGCTGGTCTAGGAGTTATAAAATGTGTCTCTGATCCACTATGGGAAAGAACAGTTTTCCTTTTTAATATAATTCTATGGAAATGGAAATGAGCGTTTGGCGTCATTGTCCGGGAGGCCCCTTGCGGGGTAGGTCCGGCCGCCCTGGTGCAGGCTTTATTACATTCGACGCCACATTAGGCGACCTGCGAGCCGGATGGGGATGAAATGATGATGAAGGCAACACAACACCCAATCCCTGAGCGGAGAAAATCTCCGACCCAGGCGGGAATCGAACCCGGGCCCGTACGACAGCAACCCGTCACGCTGACCAATTAGCTATCGGGGTCGACAATGTACTTCTATTAATTGCGTTAGAAAATTCTAGATTGTAACGATTTTGATACGCTATGTACCGAAATTACCACATATTCAGCCTTTTGAGCTTCGCTAGTACGGACCACTTCAAACATACGGTTTAACATGGCAGCAAATGCTGCGATTATGTTTCATTGGGTGACGTGACTGCCTCCGTATAGTAAGATGCATTATGTATGCTTTTAGGTAAATATCGAAGCCAATATTTGCATTTTTATGGCCAATTTGAGGTGCAAAGAAGTTAACGTGTCAGCGCACTTCTAACATTGTGCGTGATGTCTGTTGTTCTATGTCGTGTCTCCCTACCACTTTCGCGCAACGGCGCTCGAGCGTGTTTTTTAGGGAATTGACTAGTTTGAACCTGGGACCTGTTGCTGGTAAGGAGACGCCAGACCACACATGACATGTAGAGTTCAGAAGAGTTCAGTGAGACTAGCGATGATGTAACCAAGTACTTGATGATTTCAGCGTCAGCTCCACTGCACTCCCTGTAAAAGAATCTTAATACTAACTAAATTTAGTGGAAGGGGTTCAAGTCTTTCCTATTTTTAGTTAGCTGGTAAAATAACGCCGAAAAAGCAGTTAAGTTTACCATTGGAAATTTTATTCTACTCACAAAACATCGTTTATAAATTGCACTATTGATAAACGGAAATGTTTTAATACAGGATGATAAAAACTAACTGCGTTCAACAAAAATGTGAACGAATATTCCCGTAATGGATTTCCAAGTTCTACAATGGATCGAAGGATGACCTATGCATTTCACATATATGTTCTAGGTTTAAATTAAGTTTCACAAACGAGAAAACTATCAAAATGGTCTACAGTGACCCTCAATTATCTTTAACTACTTATCTAACTTGTCGTAAATTACAGTGGCTGATGTGGCTTCTCAATAATTATATAACAGAAAAATCATCGCGTTTCAGATTTTAACTTACGTAGCAAATGTGAATACCATGTGCTTCAATTGACGATCGACACTAGTATTACGTAAAAAGGGGATGTTACAGATGAGACTTCTGCAGTTCTGAGTGAAGCCTTATGCGCTCAAAAATGCGGCACTGCGTGCGTTCATTACCTAGTCGGTGTTCGTCAGGGGGCGGCGGCCGGCGCAGCTCCATCCAGCTCGCCGTCTCGGAAGCAACTCTCTCCTAACTTCTCCTTACTACAATTTACCGAAGTTGGTTTAAAAAAAAAACTATCTGGCTGTTTTTTCATCTGAGCAATCAGGGTCTCAATGTTAACCTTAAGCTCCGCCTACAGAAATTCTGTCTATCCAATGAGAAACGTTATACTTTTCGTGGTGAGGCAATGTTTTTAAAGTTTGCAACGTAACAGAGACGTGGAAAAGTCTCACACTAAAACTTGCAGCCGGTGTGGCCCTTTTAGTGTTATCGTAAGATCTATACTGTTCTTCTGGAGGGCTCTATCTTTTAACATGGGCTGGGGGGTGGTCCTGGCGGTTACTTTTCGTGGTGGGGCAATGTTTTTAACGTTTGCAACGTAACAGAGACGCGAAAAAGTCTCACGCTAAAACTTCCGGCTGGTGTGGCCCTTTTTGTGTTATCGTAAGATCTTTACTCTTCTTCTGGAGGGCCCTAGCCTTTGACATGGGCTGGGGGGTGGTCCTAGCGGTTACTTAACGTGGTGGGTCAATGTTTTTTAGGTTTGCAACGTAACAGAGACGCGAAAAAGTCTCACGCTGAAACTTGCGGCTGGTGTGGCCCTTTTCGTGTTATCGTAAGATCTATACTGTTCTTCTGGAGGGCTCTAGCTTTTCACATGGGCTGTGGGGTGGTCCTGGTGGTTAGCTGGCGACTTGGTGTCCGTCCCTTATCGTAGGGCCTTCTAGCTTAACACGGTTCTGCTCTCGGCTTCTGTTGTCGTTTCTCCCCTCGGAACTGCGTCTGTCTCACAGTGGGAAGGTATGACATGCATTTAGGCATTCTTGTGTTAGTCTGTGGTATTCCATTTGCTCACTTGTTACTCGTATTACTTTGGTTAATTTAATGTCACGATTTATTCGGAGCTATGTGACATACTACTGGATGTGCTTATCATGTCAGGGTTTTCAAGGAAGGTGTTGCATTTGCCTGACACCTACATACTGTCTAGTAAACAGTATTTTTGGTTTAAACTGCTGAAAGCGAGATATTAACAGATCATGTCTTTGTCACCCTTCGTTCGCCAATGTAATGTAGATAACATTCACTGAATAGGAGTGATTGGAATGCCTATTATCTTTTGACATTGTGAATGTATTTTAGATATTACGTTTATTAATTTTGATACCCGCTATATACATTACACTATATATTACTGGTGTCGTGGGGTTTCCTACCGTGGGGTTTCCTACGCGCAGTGGCGCACTAAACCTGTCAGAGGCACGGACCGGCAAAACAAATTGAGGCTCCTCTTGCTGCCCCCTCCCACCCTCCTCACCACACAGGAGTACACCGAGAGTTTCAAATGCAAATGTAAGGAAGTCCCACATTGCTATCATCTTCATTTTCTGTCGTGATAATTTACAAGGTATAACGTTATTTTAAGTAACACTGGAAGTGCCTCCTCTCGTAATCTCGTTGCTATTATTTAATAGCTATGTTGCCCCTTATCCGACAGAAATCATAACATGATTTCTCTTGTTCGAATCTATTATTTATGTTTCGCAGCTAAGTCGGCATAGAGCGAGCAGGGTGTATAAAAATGAATCCCTACTTCCAAAACCAAGAGAAGGTCACTGTCTACATAAAACTTCGTTCAGTGCCTGGTGGAGGGTACTTTACTTACGGATTTCAACAAAAGCGACAGTGTTGCTCCGATCTTGATGATATTTTTTACATTTGATCTGCAAAACAAGGGGAACTTCACCGTCTACGTGAAATTTCATACAGTGTATAGCGGAGGGTACCTTAGAACAGAATTACACACCGTTTGACTGATCAGCTTGGGAGTTGGCTCATGTATGTATGTTTTCGTGGTGAAGGCATTTATACAAGCCAACGTATGCTGGTTGGCGGAGGGTTGGCCTACCATTTTAATGAATTCAACATCGTTTCGTCAATCAGCATGAAAGTTGGCAGATATACGTATGTCTTCATAGACGGGGAAAGAGGAGATGGCATGACGGAGGCGGAGGAGGAGATACACGGAGAGAGGAGAACGTGATGGGGGCGGGGAGGGGGAGGAGTTGCATCCAGAGAAGTGAGTGAAGCAGATAAAAGGAGAGAGGGAGCAGCAGGTAAACAGAGAAAGAGGGAAGGTGGTGAATGACTTATGGAACACTGTAATAAATACATAAATTAGTGGTGTTATTGTGAATTTGATGTAGTACTAGAAAAAGCGGAGGAGGTGGTGGACAGAGACGGGAAGATGGATGGAGAAGGAGAGGAGGATGGAGAGGAGGAGGAAGTGTTGTGACCCGGCCGAGGTGGCCGAGTGGTTCTAGGCGCTACAGTCTGGAACCGCGAGACCGCTACGGTCGCAGGTTCGACTCCTGCCTCGGGCATGGATGTGTGTGATGTCCTTAGGTTAGTTAGGTTTAATTAGTTCTAAGTTCTAGGGGACTGATGGCCTCAGAAGTTAAGTCCCATAGTGCTCAGAGCCATTTGAACCATTTTTGAAGTGTTGTGAGAGAGGGGGCCAGATGGAGGAGATGGGAAGAGAGACGGATGGGCGGAAGGAGGAGGTGGATAGAGAGACGAGATAGGACTAAATGTACAAGAGAGAGGAGGGGATGATCTGACATAAACATGGAGGAGATGGAAGGAGATACAGATGGGCGGAAGGAGGAGGTGGATAGAGAGATGAGATAGGACTAAATGGACAAGAGAGATGAGGGGATGAACTGACATAAAACTGGGATGAATAAATATCCAGGCAACGCCGGGTTTACTGTTAGTAATTAGATAAAGGTTTATGCGACAATGGGCGTGTTCATCTGCAAGAAATTACAAATTATTTTCCTAAGGTTAGACGCGCCATATAAAGTCTCGAAAACTAGAGTGTTGTTCTTGATGTCTACAGATGATAAAATTCGTTACCTAATATAGATGACTCCACCAAAGTTCATCTAGTTGGAATTACATCTTTATAAAATGAACTACATAATAATTAGCTGAAAAATGCTCCTGTTCTAGCACAATAAAGGCAAATATGCTCGTGTTTAAAAGTCACTGGCAGAAAAGTGGGCAACCAGCTGTCTGAGTCCTCATTCCGCCTTCCTCACCAAAAATTCTGGAAGCTTCACAGGACGAGAGACCATGTTATGTAAGAAATTTACCAAGTAAAATTGTAGTTTTGTTGAAAAAATTCAATAAATAGCAGATTTTGTATTAGAACTTTAGAAATACCATTAAAAGGGTACTTTTGTGAATGAGATCCGCCAAATACAAATAATTAGTTTCGTATGACATATATGACGAAACTCCAGAATCGGCAAGTTAACTTTTCGAAATTATTGATACTGGTAAAATGTGTGCTGTATTTACACATACTGTTTTGAAACAACAATATTTTTAAGGCCCACAGCAAATTCCAGAACTTTTCACACAGAACATCACGTTAAATTTTTTATCATCCAACTTTTCGAATCTCTAGACCCCCTCCGTGGTGGCGCTCGTGTTTCCAACTAGAAATAAATATCGTAACCGTGAACTTTCCGACTGACATGAAAATAAGAACATCCCTTCACAATTTATCCAGGTTTAGGACTGGCTATGCACGTAGTACGTAGGCATGTTTAAATGTTTTTTTTTCATTATTTCATTTTATTTATTTTTATTTATTTTGGTTGTTTTTGTTGTTATTGTTGTTTATTTTTTGTTGTTATTGTTGTTGTTCAACATTACAGTAGCAAATTGATAACCTTTTTTCTTATCAATGGTAATTTCTTATTCAATTTTTTGTAAAAAGGCTAGAGATTTTAAATATCTTTAATAGGTATATTAGGATTTTCCATCCACTGATCAACCATATAGTCTGCAAATTCTGCGATCTTCTCTCCACTGGGCATTTGTTCCATTATTAGAATCCACGCTTCATCGACAGTGTTAAGTTGGTTGGTTGTTTCGGGGAAGGAGACCAGACAGCGAGGTCATCGGTCTCATCGGATTAGGGAAGGACGGGGAAGGAAGTCGGCCGTGCCCTTTGAAAGGAACCATCCCGGCATTTGCCTGGAGAGATTTAGGGAAATCAAGGAAAACCTAAATCAGGATGGCCGGACGCGGGATTGAACCGTCGTCCTCCCGAATGCGAGTCCAGTGTCGAACCACTGCGCCACCTCGCTCGGTGACAGTGTTAAGTGGAAGATGTGTCACTGCAGCACACGTGCGACGAAACAATCCGACTTCCTCCCTATCCCTCTAGTCTTCCGTAAATCCCAGTTCCTGTATCTTCTTCCACAGACACTGGTTAAAGTGAAAATTACAACCGGAAACTTGTGTTTCAGGGAACACTGAATTCATTGCTTTAATTGTAGCCATTTCAAAATCTAGCACTGCAGTTCTTGGTGACCACCCAGGCATCTTAGATTTCAATACAGAAAAAAGTCTTTCATATGAATTTTGTCTTTTGTCTGGCAGCAAAGTAAATAAAACAGCAAATATCTTAGTTGCCTCTTCTGTACTTCCGATGTCGACGTGGATTGTGTATAATTGCTTGAACTGTTTCGAACAGCTGTCAAATGTCCCATCCGTAAGTACTGTTCCGTTGTCACAAAGGATTTTCTCTGCTTCTTCACAAGCAAATACTATAAGTCTCTTGCCTGGATCCTAGCCATCATCAATCTTCAAAAAACTATTACCTTCCGTTAATTTCAAAAGGTCTTCGCTAAGGTGAATTTCCGAACTAGAGCCAGGGTTCTGGGTTGTCCCAATAGCTCCTCTTCTCGCCTTACACAGTTGAGTCTTGGAGCTGTCATAATTCGGAATATATAACACGAATTCTAATCCTTTATCTTTCAAATCTTGAAATTCCTGCTTAAAAATTTGGGCTACAGGCACTGTCTTTTCTTGACGAACTTTTTTTCTGAAATTATGTAGTTTTTTCTTTATCTCCACATCTGTTTTGTCAGGTGGACAAGAATGTTGCTATTGTGTAACGATTTTTAAACGCCCTTTGCACTTACTCCGTTCATAATTGACGCACATCCAGTTCATATATTCTTCATTTTTCTTGTAAATACGGTAGCGATGACCATCCTTGATAAGACACGGCCTCCCTTTCGTTGTTGTTATCACTTCCATCGTGTGCACTGCATAGAACAGAAGTCGTATAGGAAAACGCACAGAACGGAAGCTATCGACGACGACACTGTCTGAGAAACAGTGACATCACCTGCACTGAGGGTGAGCGACTGGGGTAAACAAGCAGTGGGGAAGGCTCAGTTCACAAACACCTCGTTAGGGAACCAGTTGCTCGGGACAGCTTCGCTACCTGCTGCAACCTTGTTGGAAATTCCGCGATAGGAAATCCCACGTAGCCATATTACTGTTTATCATGTGGGCTGCACCTGATGATCCGGCTTTAGGTTGTGAAACCGGTTGTGTTTCAATAAAACAATAATTTTACCAGTAGTTAAAGGAATTCTTCTTGACGTAATGAGAAGGTACTGAATCGAGTCACGGAAAAAGAAATTTATGGCACAATTTGAACAGATAAGGGACAGGCTGATAGACACATCCTGAGGCATCAAGAAATTGTCAACTTAGCAACGGAGGGAAGTGTGGGGAACTAAATTTGTAGAGGGATACCAATGGATGAGTAGAGCAAGCCGGTTCAAATGATTGTGGGTTGTTGTACAATAGTTATTCGGAGATGAAGAGGCTTGAACGGGGTAGAGCAGCATGGAGAGCTGCACCAAACCAGTCTTTGGACTGAAGACCACAACAATAACAACACTGGAAGCGTCACAAATTAGTTAAAGCAGAATTCCCAGACGGTAATTTTGAGGATCGGCGGACAGTCTGCGAATGTGGCCGCAGCGGAGATGAGCGGCCTGCCGGCCGTGCAGGACCGTTGCGCGCGATGGTTGGGGCCGGCAGGAGCCGCCCGCCGTGTTAACCGCTAGGCGGCGCATTCCGGCGGGTAGGCGGAGGAACAACAGAGGAGCCGCGCCAGCAGGTGTTTGGGCCGCCGGATGGGCCGTTGACCCGCGCCTCCGCCGGCCGCTGCTCTGCCGCGTGCGTGCGCGCTCGCCTGCGTACGGGATGCGTGACTGCGCGCTGCCGCCGCCACGCAGTCTCCTCCCAGAAGCACGCCACATCTGTTGCAGCTGGTGGAGCCAAACGTAGCACTATGTCAGGTACTGATTACGGCATCCTTACTGATCGACATCTACGCGACGTGCTGCGGTAACGATGCCAGCTGGTTACACGCCGATACGGCTATACTTGTTTTCAGGACGGTCGTTGAACATACAGCTGAAGGCGTATATCGCTCACGACAATCTGATTTAGAATTTAGGACACATTTTATTCTCGTGGAGAATATACATCCTGGAGACCTAGAATGTCCTTTGCAGGAACCAAGATGGGTTTCGCAAACAACGACGGCCGGCCGTTGTGGCCGAGTGGTTCTAGGAGCCTGAGTGCGGAACCGCGCTGCTGCTACGATCGCAGGTTCGAATCCTGCCTCGGGCATGGATGTGTGTGATGTCCTTAGGTTAGTCAGGTTTAAGTAGTGCTAAGTCTAGGGGACTGGTGTCCTCTGATGTTAAGTCCCATAGTGCTTAGAGCCATTTGAACCATTTGAAACAACTCCGGCTCGTTCTGTTCGTCCACGAGGCCCAGAAAGCAGAATACACTGGCGCGCAGAGGCCTGCCGTATCCTTCCGTAAGGCATTCGATACAGTTTCGCAGTTTCGTCCAATGAACGGAATACGATCGTGCGGAATATCAGACCAGCTGTTGATTGGATGGAATGGTTTCTAGCAAACAGGACGTCGGACACAAACCCTCGTTCTACCAGAATTTGAATATTGCTAGTCAGTCTTGAAACCATATCGGATAGAACTGAAAGAGAAGTTCCAAAGAAGAGCAGTGTGTTTCGTCACACATTCATTTAGTAAGCGCGAAAGCGTCACGGAGATGCTCACCCAAATCCAGATGCTACAAGAGAGGCACTCTGCAACGAGACGAGGTGTGTTGTTAAAATTCCGGGAAAATAGTTTCCGAAAATATTGAACTAACATATTTCTCCCTTCTTCATACACCTCGGAAAATGACCATGATGGTAAAATTAGAGACAATCGATCCCACATGGAGCCTTACCAATAATCGGCCTTCTTCCGCACCATTCGCAAATGGAACAGGAAACGCGGAAAATGAGAGTGGTACACAAAATATCCTTCGGTATGAAGTAGATTTGCGGAGTAGGGATGTAGATGTAGGTGTAGACAGCAGAACCTGGAGGGCGCTAGTTTGAAAGGCAGTGATCACTTAATATACGAGGGCGTGTTGAAAAATAATGTCTCCGAATTTTTTATGTATGAGCTGTTAAGACGGCCTTACCGCAGTGGATACACCGGTTCCCATGGGATCACCGAAGTTAAGCGCTGTTGGGCGTGGTCGGCACTTGGATGGGTGACCATCCAGGCCGCCATGCACTGTTGCCATTTTTCGGGGGTGCACTCACCCTCGTGATGCCAATTGAGGAGCTACTCGACCGAATAGTAGCGGCTTCGGTCAAGAATACCATCTTACGACCGGGAGAGCGGTGTGCTGACCCACCGCCCCTCGTATCCGCATCCTCCACCGAGGATGACACGGCGGTCGGATGGTCCCGGTAGGCCACTCGTGGCCTGAAGACGGAGTGAACTGTTAAGGCTTCTTAAATAAAACAAACGTTATTGACATTCTACATCTTTGTTCTTCATGTTTGCAAATTTGTTTCTTAACATAGTCTCCCTGGTGACGAACACATTTCTCCCAACGGGAGACCACTTCGTTAATAACGTCACTGTAGAATGTTTGACTTTTTCGACGGAACAATGGTTTAACGTCCATTCGACAACAAGGCCATCAGAAACGGAACACAAGCTCGGAAACTTCCGAGACTTGGAAAGGAAATCGTCCGTGCTCTTTCAAAAGAAACATCCCGACATTGTCCTCGAGTGTTTTAGCGAAATCACGGACAACCTGAATCTGGATGGTCGGAAACGGATTCAAACCGTCGTCCTCCCGAATGTTAGTCCAGACTGGTAACCACAGCGTCACCTCGCTCGGTTTTGTTGACAGAACCACGATCTCACTTCCGCTTCCAACGCTTCACCGCTATCAAAGTGAAGTCCTCGAAGGTGTTCATTAAGTTCTGCAAAGAGATGAAATTCGAGGGCGTAGGATTGTTTCAGATGTAACGGCACTCGTGTGTGGTCTGGCATTGTCGTTCTGAAGGAGAGGGTGCTTCATGTTTGGATCAACTCTCCGGATTTGGAATCCGATTACAGCACGCTGTTTCTCCGCACCGACATAGTTACGTTACAGACCGCCATGTTACACCAGACAATTCGGAGCCCTGTAGCGTCAGAGGACTGCAGATATGTGGTGGTGAAGAATAAAGGTACAGAATGTTAGTAACATTTGTAAGCAATAAGAGTTTTCAGATTAAAAATTCCGAGGCATTATTTTGCAGCACGCCCTCGGAGTCCTTTATTTAGAACGTAGTTTCATCTACTGTCGTCATCACATCTGAAATTAAAATCAAAGGAAGGCAAAAATAAGAGGTATTTGTAATAAACTGCCCGTCCGCTCCCGGTAGCTGAGTGATCAGCGCGACAGAATGTCAATCCTAAGGGCCCGGGTTCGACTCCTGGCTGGGTCGGAGATTTTCTCCGCTCAGGGACTGGGTGTTGCGGTGTCCTCATCATCATCATTTCATAGCAAGTCGCCGAAGTAACGTCAGATCAAAAGACTGGCACCCGGTGAACGGTCTACCCGACGGGAGGCCCTAGTCACACGACTTTTTTTTTAATAAACTGCCTAAAGAAAAAACTGAAGCTCTAGCAGACATGGCCCCAATTTCAATACAACTTCGTACATGCACACACAATTGACAGGTGTATGAACAATTAAAGTTGCAATTGTCTGTGACGGGTACAGGTCGCGCAAGATACAATGACCGACGCGTAGTGACTAGTTTTCGTCCAAAGAGCAGAGCGAGTTCATTCATTTGTTCAGAAGGGGAGCCCGACAGGCGATTGCCACCTTTTGGCCGGTCGGCGATGACAGAATCGACGAGCACGTCCTGCAATCTTTCTCAAACGATAGTACAGAAACTAGTCGTTAAAAAAATTCAATTTTGCTTTACTTCTAGCTGTATATGTCAGGTTCATTATGCGGTGCTCATCACTTCGTTAATGGTCATAAGCTCTAACTCCGTCCGAACAGGCCATGAAGACCCAATGGTACCGACCGGCCGCCGTGTCATTCTCAGGCCACAGGCGTCAGTCGATGCGGATATGGAGGGGCATGTGGCCAGCACACCGCTCTGCCGGCCGTATGTCAGTTTACGAGACCGGAGCCGCAACTTCTCAATCAATTAGCTCCTCAGTTTGCCTCACAAGTGCTGAGTGCACTCCGCTTGCCAACAGCGCTCGGCAGACCGGATGGTCATCCAACCAAGTGATAGCCCGGCTCAACAGCGCTTAACTTCGGTGATCTGACGGGAACCGGTGTTACCACTGCGGCAAGGCCGTTGGCGTTCATGGTCATGGTTAGTGTGATATGTACGTGGACGTCATACACTGCGCGAAATTCGGAAAATTTTGCAAAGTAAAATAGGGATCGCAATGATTTTGCGTCTGGTGCATAATATTCTGTATTTAGCTAAAATATTCAATTTTTCTTTACACTTGGTTGGACGTCTCTATCAATCACCAATCTCGAGAAAACTGATCTAACGTAACGCTCTCATTTGCGATCGCGCTGCGCCAGTGATAAAGTCAGAGCGAAATATCCACTATATTCCTCGTATTTCATAAACGGTCCAAGACATTGAAATGAGATTTTGGCAAATGATAACACACAAAGAGAAGAGTATTTTGCCGGATCGTTATTACGCAAAACATAATTATTTACCATGTTATTCCACTAACTACAGACTTTTCTGATGAAAGAATGTAATTTTTAACGGACATCGATGGCTGGTGAAACGAGAAATGCTATGGGTTTTGGAACAACGTAAGTGAAGCCATTAAGCGTTTATTTTGTACCGAGGATATGCTTTTCCGTAAGACGCTGATTTTACTTTTCCTCAGTTCCTCACTTAATAAATTTAATTAGACCACTGTTTCAGAATTCTCTCGCAAAGGCATCTGCACATGATAGTAAGGTGAGACCACGTAAACTCCGCTGAGTTTTGGCAACAGAAGCAAATTTTAACATGGCAACAGGACAAATGTGTAGGGTTTACTCAAAATTCCCCACTTGTGACTCTTAACTGAAAGTTATAAATGATTAACAAACAACACAAAAATAAATTTCTGCGTTTTTGGAGGAACTGTTGTTTAGATACTATACAAAGAAGAGATAGATCTTTTTTTATAGTCACCATGCAAGTGTGGGCGTGGAGGGCCCATTTAATATTTACCAAAACTGTAAACGTAGGCGGTCGGCATTTCCCCTGCAGCGCTCTGAGCGACCGCTCACCACTGCCGCTCTCACCACGCTTCCCCAGCCGACTGCGCATCTAGCGGCCACGGCAGTTTGGGCGCACTGCAGAGCGGTCACGAGAGTGCTCTTTATGTTTAGTGTAGTAATCTGGCTCAATAGAGTAGTATGTGAGGGATTAAAGTTAAGTATCAAAATAATTACGTCCGCTTTCTGAATTCCCATTCCTTGTCATGTTCCAGACCTCACGTCAGTATAGTTCTTCTCTCCTCACGCCAGCCTGCGTGAGCTAAATCGCGTGCATTTCGGCTTCCACTCGTAACACGGTGTTGGCTCTTCTGCTAACACAAAACTCCCTGTAACATTCTGCATTTCCCGCACTACTTGGTAGAGACTAGCAACAACCGAGATGGAGCATTGCTCTTCCAAGATTGCCGTTGCCACCACAACACAAACGTCTGCGTTTGGAGTGCTGTCGTAACCGGGCAGCATCAACTTATGTTGAATGGCGTCGCGATGTTTTCAGCGATGCGTCGAAGTTTTGCAGAACCCAGGAGAACCAACGGCTGCGAACTGGGTACAGGCGTCATTCTTCCAATGTTTTGGAGATACACAGCGGTGCTACTTCCTGAGGTCAGAATGTCGGTTCAGTCTGGAACCGCGCGACCGCTACGGACGCAGGTTCGAATCCTGCCTTGGGCATGGATGTGTGTGATGTCCTTAGGTTAGTTAGGTTTAAGTAGTTCTAAGTTCTAGGGGACTGATGATCTCAGAAGTTAAGCCCGATAGTGCTCAGAGCCATTTGAACCATTCAGAATGTCGGCAACCATCATATATGAGTTCAAGTCACGGCTGGTAAAGACTGAGGGAACTCTTAATGTCACAATGGACACATTCCATCCTCAGGTGTTATCTCTCATGTCACAGTAACGTAGTGCCATTTTTTAACAAGACAATGCTCGTCTACAGATGACGTTGAAGTTGCCACGAGGCCAGCAAGATCCCTAGATCTGTCCCTGATGTACCAGCTCGGATGTCAATTCCGTCTTAGCGCCAGTGTCCAGGATATCAAGGTCCAGTTACAAGGGCCTCAGGAGAGGATACAGAGGCCTTATGACAACCTTCCCAAACTAATCAGTGTTTGCATCCAGGCAGAGGAAGTTCAGTGACATACTGATAAGTGGACTCACTGTCAAGTTCATGGTAAATTTGATTCGGTTTTGTAATCTCTGTAATAACATACCCTCTTAGCCCGCGGAATTTCATTTTGTTTGCTCACTCACTTCACTCTTTTTGTCAGGTAGTGTGCATTGTCAGGCTTCAAGACTCTGAAAATTCAAAAGTTAAAATTTTTTAAAAAGTTCACTCACCACAAGTAAGAACGTGTAAATAATGCTGAAGTGTCAATAAAACCTGTACCCAAGCCTGGCGTCAACTCGGATCAAAAATTTACGGAGAAGTGTTAGCCAAGACGGGCGCTACCGTGGTGGATGTTGCTTTCATTTTTTCCTCAGGTCATTGTGATAAAAGGACAGACAGTCTTACATACATACTAAGTTAAATTATAAAGCACCACACTGTCACACATTCATAGAATTAAGTTTTCAGATGGCAGTAATTAATAATTTCATATGGAGTTCACCTGCAAGCGGTATTCAATAAAGTATAGGGCTACCATAAATGTTTCATTTGTTTTCAGAGTCCTCTGTTTTCCAAAGAACTACATGTACATATATGACCGATGCATGAATAGAACCGTAAACTGAGTTCGCATTGTTACCGTTACGAGTGCAGTGGCTTCACAAAATGGCGGTAAAGGAAGGAAAAAGTGTTGACGTGCTGGAATATGCAAGTGCTTATCAGTTACAGTACAATGTGGATCTTAAGGAAAGAATGGTCATATAAACATAGCATTGATATGGACAATTTAGTGTCGCTGATTGTCTCTGTAAACGGAAAAGTATCGGTTGATCAAGTGTGCCAGATGTGACCGTGGAGAGTGAGGAAAATTTTCGTGCGCAGTCCAAAAAAAGTAACGGTCCGCGAAAGCCACGAACTTGAAATACCGCAGCGATGTGCGTGGAAGAGTTTGCGACGGGGGTTACGTTTCAATCAGATTAATTAAATAATTAGAATCAAAAGATTCAGTTTTGCATCACAGTGCAGGAAGCCTTTGAGGATTAATCGCCACGATGTGAGAGTGTGGGGCAACGAAATCCTCCTGAAGTTGTGGCGCATGAATCAGATTCTTCAAACGTTGATGCCCTCTGAGCAACGTCACAGTCGAAGCTACAGCAGCCGTTTTTCTTCTGTGAGAAGAATGTGACGGGTACCTCTTACCTTAGTATGTTGTGGGTGTGGAGGTCTCCATAACTGACTGCTGATTCCGAGAATTTCATCTTCGAACAATACAGGACATCCTCTCATTGGAGCATCAATGTACATCGCTACCTAAACGACCCATCGCTAGACTGGACGTACTGGCGAAGATGATGCAGCTTCGTTCCCTTGGGCCTTTAGGTCGCCTGGCCAAACGTCTTGTAACTTTTTCCTTTAGGGATACATTAAAGACCCTGTTTATGTACCCCGTATGACATGAACCCTGGAGAACGCATCAATGCTGCTCCGATGATCACTGACAGGATGTTGCTACGTCAACGACAATGGAAGAATTTTAGGAAAGCTTGGTCGAGGATGTAGAAAGACCGCATATAGAACACTAGTGCAACCGATTCTTGAGTACTTCTTGTTTGTTTGGAATCCACTTTAGGTCGAATTGAAGGAAGACATCAAAGATGGTCGCAGGTGGGCTACTAGGCTTGTTACCTGTAGATTCTAGCAACACTGGAATGTTATAGAGATGATTCTGGAACTCAACGAGAATCCATGGAGGAAAGGCGACATTCTGTTCGAGGACCACTGCTGAGAAAATTTACAGAACCGGTATTTGAAGCTGATTTCAGAAATATTCTGCTGCAGCCAATCGGACCACGAAGACAAGAGAAAATAGGACTCTTACGGAGGCATATAGATAGTCGTTTTCCCCTCGCTCTATTTGCGAGTGGAACAGGACAGGACATGGCTAATAGTGTTACAGGGTACCCTCTACTTCGCGTACTGTGGTTTGCGGAATATGTACTAGATGTAGATGTAGAATTTATGGAACGACCTTGACTACCGTTTCAACGTGTGTCGTCTGGCCAGAGGGGCACTCATACAACATCTGTAGAGTGCAAAATGCAAACTTGGTGAGTTCAGTATTTTAATCATGCATCAATAATGTAATACTTCGGAAAAAAGGAGCTTTGAAAACGAATGAATCGTTTACAGTAGCCCTATATTGATATATTTTGTTTTGGTTACCGATCTCCGCCACAGAAAATACGACACACAAACAGCTAACAAGGGAACCTCCCCATCGCACCCCCCTCAGATTTAGTTATAAGTTGGCACAGTGGATAGGCTTTGAAAAACCGAACACAGATCAATCGAGAAAACAGGAAGACGTTGTGTGGAACTATGAAAAAAATAAGCAAAATATACAAACTGAGTAGTCCATGTGCAAGATAGGCAACATCAAGGACAACCTGAATCCGGGAGCGCTGTGGTCTCGTGGTTAGCGTGAGCAGCTGCGGGACGCGAGGTCCTTGGTTCAAATCTTCCCTCAAGTGAAAATTTTAATTTTTTACTTTCAGACAATTATGTGACGCACATGCCGTCACCAGTGTCGTATAGAATATATCAGACGCGTTTTCCTGTGGAGGAATCGGTTGACTTATGACCTTGCTATCAAATGTTATCGGTTCCCATTGGAGAGGCACGTCCTTTCGTCTACTAATCGCACGGTTTGGCGGTGCGGTCGCAAAACACAGACACTAAACTTATTACAGCGAACAGAGACGTCAATGAACGAACGGACAGATAGTAACTATGCAAAAATAAAGAAAGTAAAATTTTCACTCGAGGGAATACTTGAACCAAGGACCTCTCGTTCCGCAGCTGCTCACGCTAACCACGGGACCACGGCGCTCCTGACCCGCCGCTGTCCATGAAGTTGCTTATCTTGCGCATGGACTACTCAGTTTGTATATTTAGCTTATTTTTTTTATAGTTCCACACAACTTCTTCCTGTTTTCTCGGTTGATCTGTGTTCAGTTTTTCAAGGCCTATCCACTGTGCCAACTTATAACTAAATCTGAGGGGGGTGCGATGGGGAGGTTCCCTTGTAAGAAACGATAACGCAGCGAAGCACAGACTTTACACGAATGCAGACAGATGGCGCCCGCAAAACACTTCCCTCCCGTTAACTGGGGTTGTGGCGACATCCGCCACGTTACGGAAACAGCGAACTATCGACGACGGTATAAAGGCTGTTAAAAGGAGAAAGATAGGGACCGGACAAAAGAATGGAATCGGCTTGGTATTACGGTGAAACGGGTGCCATTTTTACAGTCAAATTATAGGCTGCTCCATAATGTTTCAAATCATAAGAATACCATCCAGTCAATTAGAGTTCGTAGTATCCCTGTAGACGATAACCTATGTCGTTACCCGTGACTCCAGTTTTCAGAATTTCTGCAGGTGCGGACATTCATAGGAGTTTATTATCCGATCTACACAAATATCTGCGTCTACGTCTATACTCCGCGATCCACCTAGCGGTGTGTGGCTGAGGGCGTTTTGTGAACCATTGTCACTTCCCCCCTTTCCTGCTCCAACCAAGAATGGTTCGCGGGATGAACGATTGCCGGTAAGCCTCTGTGTAGTCTAGAATCTCTATGAATTAATTTTCGTGGTCTTTTCGAGAAATATCCGTAGGAGGAAGAAATATATCTTTTTAGTCTTCTAGGAACGCATACTCTCGGAACTTTAACAGTAAACCATACCGTGACACAGAACGTTACTCTGCAGTGTCTGCCATTGGAATTGCTTGATCATCTCCGTGACGCTTTCGTGCTTATTAAATGAACCTGTAAAGAAACGCGCTGCTCTTCTTTGGGTCTTTTCTACTTCATCTGTCGATGCTATCTGGTACAGATTCCATACTGACGAGCAAAATTCAAATATTGGTCGAACGAGGGCTTTGTAAGCGAGCTCGTTTGTTGACGGACCACATTTCCTGAGAAGTCTTCAAAGAAATCTCAGTCTAGTATCTCCCTTTCGTGCGATTAGCTTTATATGGCCGTTCCACTTCAAATCCCTCAGTACGCTACTCATAGATATTGTATGGAAGTAACTGCTTCTTGCGATTATCCTGCAATCGTGTAATCATACAGTACTGTAACTGCGACTGAAAGTTGTGAGTGTGGAGTGCGAACATTTCCAATGATATTTGTTATTATTCTAAAAAAGCTGATAGGTTGCAAAAAGTAGTCACTAGATCTTACTGGAAGTCTTGATAACTCGCTTCGGACAGTGATTTGGACATTCTAAGAGACCTTTAAATTTATGCTCATAGTCTTAATAACCCCAATAGTGTAATCACTGAACAAGTAACAAGTATCAGACAATAGTTTTCAGAATTTTTGATGAACTACTAGTTTAATTTCACTTTTATATTTCTCACTAGCATAAATGTAATTTCTTCCGTTTTATTTGTGACGTATTTTCTTCTTTACTGTTATTTCATACCCCTGCTCCATATGCGCAGGGGAGGGCTGTTAGTGGCACAGTCCGACGCTCTTTATCCGAGAGACATAACAGTTATTAGAAAAGATGAAACGAAACATATAATAAGGCGATAAAAAGGGGAACATAATAAGGGAGGAGACAATAGGGGTTGAAAATATGCCAACACGGAGACGTTCATTGTGTGACTCAGTTAAAAAAGGTCCACATAAAAATAAAAACGCATTTGACGATGGGTGAAGCACATAAAATACATCGGTGTCACAAGCACAAGATAAAGGTAGGCGACAGTATCAAAAGCCCGTACCCGAACGACAGAACTTAAAAAAACAGTGCACTAAACGGAGCACACACGACAAAGATTATTTGCGACGTACAAATCGTGTCAAATAAAACTAGTTACTTCGTAACTACGACTTTATGCGTAGGTTTCACCTTTTTACTTTTTTCTGTTTGGCCATTTGTGTTAAATACGTTTTACATTGCCTGTACGTTAGCATGAAATACGCACAACTTTGTGTTTGTGTAACTATCTGTTCTTACTGAAAAAAAATCTTCTTAATAAGTAACTGTTTACTATGCTATACTATGGGCTACAGCGCCACCACTCAGACGCCATCTGTCGTAAGCGAGGTTACTTGTGCAGTGTCGAGGGACGCTACATTCATTCGCCTTCTAGGTGTCTATATGTCATATCAGTATTTCTTTCCTAATGTGCATACTAGTAACTTCGCGTCTTAGAACTCGGTAGACTTCTTTGTCACAGCACTACTCATACTACATTGTGATACGTGTTTTGCCGGCCGGAGTGGCCGAGCGGTTCTAGGCGCTACAGTCTGGAACCGCGCGACTACTACGGTCGCAGGTTCGAATTTGCTACCACCAAGTAGAGGCGCTGCTCATTCGCTGCCGGAATAATGGTTATTCTTCGTCTTTTACTGTCCCTGTTAACACGTATCGATAAAACTAATATTGCCCCAGACTGTCGAGTGGGCACGTAAATATTCGCTCTAAAAATAACTTTGTTTCTAACGCGTAACCAACCGGCGCTTTCCGTTGAGAGACATAATGAGCTGTATTTATTTGGCCTAACTCCAGCTACACACTGCAAGAACGAAATTGCAAATATCTGCTAAAACAACAGAGAAAATGCGCCTGACGACCCATAGGAGAGACACCCGGTATATAGTCCGCGAGCAGCAAGGACACACAGACTTTCTTGGACTGCGATGTTCCCAAAGTTGCGTCTCGAGGGAACAATACTGTCTTTCATCCAGTTATTCCAGTTTACATATTCTGAGCAATTTCGTTACATTTTGGTATCGGCAATATGTGTTCAATAATCCTATCAGCGCTCTTCTGCATTCGTTCTATGTCTGTTGCCATTTCTGCTTGGTGAGAACTCCAAACACTGGTCCATCGCTACAGTAATATAGTTGTATCTTCGCATCTTCTTCTATCAGTATGTCTTGAAAGCTGTCTGTTGGATTACTTTCATGTTAATTTCTTAAAACTGTTGTCATTTACGGCATACATTCCACTTCTAAATTTACTGTGGTGTTTCTGACTACATGGGAGGAGACTGAGCAGTGAAACGTGTTACTTTCACACATAAACAAGAACGATCTGTCGCACTACTACACTTTAAAACACAGTTTATATGTAATTCATGTCACACAGTCTCATATGGAACCTACATCCGCTTTCTTTTATATACTGTATATGATAAGATACTGTCATCCCCCTTCACTTCTGTGTGAAAGGATGAATGAGCAAATGTGTTTCTAGTTGCATGCTCGATGGTAGCAAACAAGCCGGTCTGCTAGAGAACAGTAGGACCAACATCGGAACAGGTAGCTACGCTTTCTAAAAGCAAAGAGGTTTCTATTCTTGGTATGGTCCTGTCCGTCCCTTGTCATGTTGGTATAGGAAGCTGCCTCCCTGGTCACTTCCGTTTGTATCTGTGAGGTAACCTCGGTAGGGGCCCACGGCAGTCTGTCCACGGCGAGGGTCTGAAGTGGTAAGATCTCTGGGTAAGCGCGTCTCTGCTAAGTCCGTAGGACAATGGATTTCTTAAGTTCAGCCTAACTGAAAATTTAATCACCTTTACTTCAGGTTTAGATCTAAAATATCTTATGTTATCTTAAATTGCAACGCAGTGTAATTCGAGTGTGAAGTTCAGAATATCTTCCAGTAGTTGCTTTGTCACTACTTTGTGAGTAAAGTGGAACTACGTGTTGATGATCCATAACTCTAACTGAGATCATCAATCTTAAGTGCCAATGTGCGTGAGATTATAACGTGTCGTCTTGACAATATTTTTCAATATAGCAACTTTTCTTTATGTTCAAACCACGTGGGGTGTACTTTGTGAGACCAGTACCACGTGCTTATACAATTGTTTGACCCATCACGTTAACAGTAAATCGATAGTAACCAGTTCGAGGTTTTTTCTTTTGTAAATTGCGTTTCGATGTAATTTATTTTAATTATCAAAATTATTGTGGAGTTACACTCTTTGTGTAAACCAAGTTGAACACGTGAAGCATGTGGTGTAATCATCAAAGTAGCCCTCAGCTATTCTTTTCAGGAAGATTTCACAGAGAGTTAGTATGAATTTAGTATACCAGTGTGTGGTAATTTCATGATGGACAAGATTGCGCTACGAACGTAACTTCTTTGGGTGAAAATTGAAGAGGTTGGTCGTGGTTAATTTCCTCTTGCATGTGTTTCAACGTTCTTCGTGTGTTTTATAAATGCAGTGTTGTATGGAGTCTCCCAATCTTGGCTCCATATTTGATGTGTTCTGTAAGATTACAAACTCACATTTTCACAATCCTAAATAAGGCACCAGTTTAGTTATGAATCAAGTTTGATATGCTGAAATTTTAACGGAACAATGATCAGTGTTAAAATAAATGTCCAAATATAAACTGATTTATTTCTTTTTATTCAAATTCTCTTTAATAAATATATATATATATATATATATATATATATATATATATATATATATATATATATATATCACCGGTTGTCGTAAGATGGTAAGATGACTATTAAAAGATTATAATTAATGTTAGTCTGGTTGGGAATTTGGTAAGCTAGACTGGATACCTGGTGAAATAGTTGCTCAGTAATGCAAGGTTAACTTCCCCAGGTAGCTCACGGCTTTTAAACCGCTTTTATTGTCTTGAATATCAGCACCGCTTTCAGATCAAATTAATGCATCAACATTACAGTCTTCTGCAAAGGCTAGGTACCTCTATTGTCCTTTTGTCCCCCACGTACATCTTTGGTATTCCCATTTTTTTTTGGCTATGCTATCCACCGTCTGATCACTTCGTCCGGTGCACTGTTGAACAAAATTGGTGACATTCCATCTCCCTTTTGGAGCAGTGATCTCGATATCAGCCTCTTCCGAGAGTGCTTCTCTGAATCTCAACCTTGACTGACTGTCTTCCGATTTTCGTCATTAGTTCTCGTGTTGTGCCGTCTAGTTCTGTATTCAGGGTTCTTCCAAGAGTATGTCTGTCAATGGAGTCATGTGGTTTGGTGAAGTTCACGAACGTTACTACCGTCTTTTTGTTCCTTAATGGTCTATGTCCTACTAGTTGTGTCAGGGTAAAGATCTGTTCCGTGCGTCCTCTTACCTTCCTAAATCCCGCTTGATAGTCTCCAAATCCAAGGAGTTTCGACCGATATCTGGTAGCGATATTCCTCTGTAGTTGTTTTCATCGCTCTTGTACTCTTTATGTTTTGGTGGTATGATCGGATTCTCCCATCCTTCTGGTAACTTCTTTGTCCTCTAAATTTAGCAGATAATCATGACCATATTGTCTACCGCCTTGTCATCTCCCCATTGGCTGCTAGCCCATCTTGTCTAGTTGCCCTGTTATTCTTTTCATGGCTTATGGCCTGTGCGACCTCATCCCAAGTTGGAAGGCGTGACACTCTCTTCTGTGCCCGTCTCCAATTGCAGCTCCTCTTCAGGTAGTTTGTGGTTCAGCAGAGAAGTTTGCGGTTCAGCAGATCGTGGAAGTATTCTGTAGGTATCCTACAGTTCTCCTTCGTACTAACCGCCAGTTCCGGTTTCTTATCTCTTACAAACAGTTTTCTGCCCCCATATCCAGTCAGACTCTTTTCGAATGTTTTTCTTAAAGTTATTTTCAATTTTCTTCAGTTCATGCTCCAAATTCTATTTCCTGGTTCACCTCATTTTTCTGGCCGCTTCCGTTCTTACTCGTTGGAAAACCGCCCATTTTATGGGGGCTCTCTTGCTGCCTCAATCTCCATATGTTTTCCTGTGGCTCTCTTTCTTACAGTTCTTTTTCCACAGCCCGTGTTTTTTTTTTCTTTTCTTCCTATCCCTATAATTCAGCCTGCTTCCCCATGTTCAGCTTCATATCTTCCCATTCATTGTATGTTTCAATTCCTTCCTCGTATTTGGCTTAATTGCACCTTAATTTGTCTCCGTTTATCTTTATGTTACGGGTGCTCTATTCGTTTGTGGATGTTTACCTGTTTCGAATCCAGTGTCACTTGAATTCTGTAAGACAGTGATTCTGTTCTATTTTTGTGTTCTTTCTGACGTTTGTGTATGGTCTCTCAACGTTCCTCCGACTGATTGCTGCATGGCCAGTCTGGAATTCTACAGGGCAGGTGCATGGGTTTACCCATGCATTTTTCTTACTCGGTTACTACCTGAAGTGCGCTGTCGTCAGTTTCATTTTATGTTCTCGACAGAGTTCAGTTATACTTTCCTCGTTTTTATTTATGACTGGTGTTCTGCGGGCTTGCCTACTATACCATTCTATTAGTTATTACTTCCGGCCTATGTGTTATAATTGCCTACTAGTATCTTTACTTGGCTGTGTGATGTACCCATCAATGTTTCATATAGCTCCTCCCAGAAACTGTCTACTACTTTATTGTTTTACTTGTCCTCGTCAGTAGTTGATACGTGTCCCTTTACTACTGTAACCTGCTCGGATGGTCACAGCTGATATTCCTACCGACCTACTCTTCACTTCAGCTACGCCACCCTCGTATCTCTTGCTTACTTAGCAAAGCACGAACATGTGTGTATCACCCTTCACACTCTGATTCTTGGTTTGCCTTTCTGCATAATGAAGGCTTCTGACTTCACCGTGTCTTGTTTCAAATGGTTCAAATGGCTCTGAGCACTATGGGACTCAACATCTTAGGTCATAAGTACCCTAGAACTTAGAACTACTTAAACCTAACTAACCTAAGGACATCACACACACCCATGCCCGAGGCAGGATTCGAACCTGCGACCGTAGCAGTCCCGCGGTTCCGGACTGCAGCGCCAGAACCGCACGGCCACCGCGGCCGGCTGTGTCTTGTTTCTTACATGGGTAGTATCACGATGCTTTATTGTTTCACCCCAGCTATTACCTTTTTAAGAGTACCAGTTTTGGCCATTGTTTGTATATTTATTCTGAAAATCCTTTTAACTTCAATCTTTACCGAAATTCTTGGGAGCTCCCACTCTCCCCTTGGCGCACTTTTCAGCAGGTCATCCAGAGTCAGAATGCCTGCTTACGTCACTCTGATGGACGGAAGATTGTCCCGTGGAGTAATTTCGATTCCGTTGTGCCAACCATTCCGGGAGTTAAAAGGAATGCTTGTTGGTAGGGCTCGTATCCGTCCAGTTACGCGACTAATATTGTTAGAGAGGTAGCTGAGAGTTTAAGAGCGAAAGCGATACATTACAAGACGAATGGTTACCTATGAGGGACAAGATTTGGATGGCAATAGGGAATAAAATAGGTAAAAGTCAAGGTCCTGCAGAAATCCATGGATGACAAATGAGATACTGAATTTAACTGACGAAAGGAGAAAATATGCAGGTCCTGTAAATGAAACACGCAAGGGAATACAGACATATAAAAATGATATTGATAGTGCAGAATGGCTAAGCAGAATGTCTAGAGGACAAATGCCATGCAGTTGAAGCATGAAGGTCTTTGGGGAAAGATAGATACCGCCTACAGAAAAAACTAAAGAGAACTTTGGAGAAAAGAGATGCAGCTGTATTAATACACTGTCCGCCCCCGGTAGCTGAGTGGTCAGTGCGACAGAATGTCAATCCTAAGGGCCCGCGCTCGATTCCCGGCTGGGTCGGAGATTTTCTCAGGGACTGGGAGTTGTGTTGTTCTAATCATCAACATTTCATCGCCATCGACGTGCAGGTCGCCGAAGTGGCGTCAAATCTAAAGACTTGCACCTGTCGAACGGTCTACCAGACGGGAGGCCCTAGTCACACGACATTTACATTACACTGACGGAAAAAATCGTAACAGCAAAAAATAATTAATATAGAGTAATGAAAATTCGGGAAAACGTTTATCTAGGTGATATATTTAAGCGATTAACATTGCAGGACCACATGTTAATGTTAAGTGCGAGATAAGCCGTTACATATATGAAATGATGATACATTAATAGCCGGTGTAACCGCCAGAATGTTGAATGGAAGCATGTAATAGTCCATGAATTGTGTTGTACAGGTGCCGGATGCCAGTTAGGGGATGGAGTTCCATGTCTTGCATTTTGTCGGTCAATGCAGGGACCATTAACGCTGTTCGTGGATGACGCTGAAACTGTCGTCCGATGATGTACCATATGTGTTCGACTGGAGACATCTGGTGATCGAGCAGGCTAAGGCAACATGTCGACACTCTGTAGAGCACGTTGGGTTACAACAGCGGCATGTGGACGAGCGTTATCCTGTTGGAAAACACTCTCTGGAATGCTATTCATTGATGTACAAATTAGCAGTCAGGGTGCTGGGATAATCTCGAGATTGTTTCTGTTGTCATACGAAATCACATTCCAGACCATAACTCTTGGTGTAGGTGTAGTATGTCTAGTGCAAAGACAGGTTGGTCGCAGGCCATCAAGTGGCCTCCTTCTAACCAACACAAGGCCACCACTGGCACCGAGACAGAACCAGCTTTCACCAGAAAGCACAACAGAACTCCATCGCGCCCTCCAATGGGCTCTCGCTTGACACCAGTGAAGTCACAAATGGCTGTGGTTTGGGGTTGGTGGAATGCACGCTACAGGGCTTCTGGCTCGGATCTGTCTTTGAAGTAACCGATTTTGAACAGTTTGTTATATCACTGTGGTGTCAACTGCTGCTCACATCACTGCTGCAAATGCAGTAGGACGTGCCAGAGCCATAGCACAACACGATGTTTTCGTTGTTGGTAGAGCCGTCTGGAGTCCGGCCTTTTGCGACCGTACGTTCTCGTGCCCACTGCTGTCAGCAATCATTTACAGTGGCTACATTCTTGCCTAGTCTTTTTGCAATATCGCAGAATGAACATCCAGCTTCTCATAGTGCTGTTACAGGACGTCTTTCAAACTCAGTGAGGTGTTGATAACGGCGTCTTTGCCACCTTAAAGGTATTCTTGACTAAAATCAGCACAGCATCTCTAATTTCAAAAGTAACTAACACTCACGACCGTTACTGCTTGTATTTAAAGAAACTCTGATTTTAATTCTCAGAGTGGCGCACAACTCCTTCTTGGTGTTCTGATTCTCTTCCGTCAGTGTATAAGAGTTCAGATGTTAGCCAGTATTGAGCAAAGAAACATAAGCTGGAAGGAATATTCAGAAGTACCGTACAAGGGAAATGAAGGCAAAAATATAAAAAAGAAAGAAGAGAACGTTGATGAGATGTGAGATACTATATTGCGAGAATAATTTGACAGAGTACTGGAAGATCGAAATCGAAACAGGCCCTTTAGAGTAGACGACATTCCCTCAGAAATATTGAGATCTTTGGAAGAACATACCATGAAGCCGACATCAGTGAAAATCGGTTGCGGTTGCAAAGAAATACAGGAACAGTCGAGGTAATACTGATCATTCTGCTTATAAAGGAGGTTGAAGTAGGGTAAACCTAAATTTAGAGGGTTTATAGATTTAGAGAAAGCTCTTGACAATGTTACCGGCAACACCTTTGAAATTTTGAAGGTAGCAGAAATAAAATACATGTAACAGAAGATAGCTTACAGCTTGTACAGAAATCAGACAGCAGCTGTAAGAGTCGAAGAACATGAAAGGGGAGCAGTAGTTGAGAAAGCAGAAATTTTGGAAACGGATGCAGTTCAGAGAGAAGAAATGAAAGCTTTGTCATTTGTTGGTGACGTTATAAATCTGTTCGAACGGCAAAGGACTTGGAAGAGCATTGAACGGAAGGGATAGCGTCTTGAAAAAGGGTTGCAGATGAACAACAACAGTAGTAAAACAAAGATAATGAAGTTGTTGGACGAAATAGGGAGGACATAAAATGAGGACTGGTAATAACAAGGAACACATTTCAGAAAAAGAGAAATCTGTAACAAATGTTAGGAAGTATTCTCTGAAGGAATTTGCTGCGTAGCATTCTGGAAAAGCGAAATATGGACGATAAACAGTTCTGACAAGAAGAAAATAGAAGATTTTGAAATGAAGTGCTACGGAAGAATGCTTAGATTACACGAGTAGATCGAATAACTAATAAGGAGGTAATTAATAGAATTGGACACATAACAAATTTGTCGTACGTATAGACAAGGAATCAGTTTATAGAATAGATCCCAAAGCATCAAGGATTAGGTAGCCTCGTAATGGAAAGTACTGGTCGGAGGGACACCTAAGCTTAAATAAATTAACTAGGTTCAAAATGATATGCTGTATGTTAACCGTAAGTTGGCCGATTGCTGGAGGGAGTGGCACGAAACGGAGAAAGTGAAACCAGAATGTATAGACTGTCACAGGTTGAGGTGCCACATGGGGTAACAAATCCCGACTGTCTCTCGCAATGTATACACGTTAATCTGTGATTCACGTTTACACAAATGCAGAAGTCAGGCATGGCGGTAAAGATTCCTGAAATGCTGTTCGTAATCGAAATTGAAATAGTCTTGAGTTCCGGTAATTTAATAAAGATACAACTTCAACAATAGGTACACTAATCACAAAGGAAACTCAGAACAGTGATGCACAGAATAGTAGTAAACGACGCAACAATGTCTGCCTCACACAGTAGTGTCAGTTACGCAACTTTAGCTACAAAGCGGGAAGTGACTATCTGCCGAAGCCTTCCTAAAATGGTTCAAATGGCTCTGAGCACTATGGGACTTAACTTCTGTGGTCATCAGTCCCCTAGAACTTAGAACTACTTAAACCTAACTAACCTAAGGACATTACACACATCCATGCCCGAGGCAGGATTCGAACCTGCGACCGTAGCGGCGGCGCGCTTCCAGACTGCAGCGCCTAGAACGGCTCGCCACTCCGCCTTCCTACTTTTACCAAATTCTAGCGATTCATGTCTAAAAAGCCGATCACCCAACTTCCAGTTAACATACAGTAGGTTGTAGTAGTTACGTAGAGTCGAATAAGCGCGGAGAGCGGCCTCAAAACACCCTTCGAACTGAAGACCACAACAACAAACTTACCATAGTAGCAGACAGATACTGTAACGTCACAAGCGCAAGGAGGGACTCGAATCCGCAACCTCTGCTTTATGAGACAGTGACGTTGCTCCGAGACGTTATCCATGTTTCTGCCAGACATCAAACAACCTGTTTATGTAGTTAGTTAGACCACTCCGAGATGCATGTGCCGGTGGGTACGTCTGCCAGCGCCTGGTGGGTAGGCAACATGAAGAGCAACGGAGCAGAGTTGTCGACGCGGTCGGAGGTCGTTGGACATGCTTGCGGCTCTTCCCACCTGCATTCTACTGTACGTGCGGTCCAGTTCGTGGTTTTTAAGGCCGGCAATCACTGCACTATTTTGATTTCTCGTTGTCGATCTGTCACGTGAGAGTATCGTTATTAATATATGCTACGGGTACATATCCCTTGGGACAGACAACACTACTTTCTACTCTTTCTCGTCTGACAGAATGTTATTTGCATTCTTTAAATCATTCTTTTTTGTCATTCACAGTACAGAACTGTAGAATGCAGATGGTATTGTCTCAGGAGCTATTATACTGAAGTCGTTGGAAACGGAATATTTGCTTCGAAAGACAAGAAGCGGGCGTGGAAATCGTCGTCGTCTTTGACGAGAAACAATTCTGGTTTTATCCCGTGCTGTCTACAGGAACCAGTGATAGATTCTTAGAGAATTTGGACAGCGATTTCTACTGTCTTATTGCAGCTGTGAATCACGCCGTTATGGCAATACCACTGCATTTTTTCTAAGAAGGAGATTAGGTATTATGGGATATCTTAATAGAGAAGCTGGTGTGTTAGTCAGATGTTCAAGCTCGAAATAAAAATATTCTTTAAGAGCTTCCAGCATGCTGGCTTAGCTGTGGGTCAGCAACTGCTGTTAACCAGTACAACGAAAAACCAGTCCAAAGTTGCATCTTTATGCGCTGTAACTGTTCGTTGCACATTTTTGACATGGTTTTCACGTCTTCGGAAATACAATTTTTGACTACGTTACGATGATTTGAAAATGGGTCTCGGCCCGAGAGAATAAAAAAGGTAAAATTTGCAACATTGTCGTAATAAAAAATATTCTTAGCGCGTGTTTAAAAAGATGAGAGATTTTTGTGTGAGTTTAGCGGAAAGTCGCTACGGCAGTTATTCTATTTTTTAAAGACATTATGTTTACGCCAGTGACTGTTAAAACCTTTTATTTCCACTATTGCAATTTCAGCCTTAGGCCATTATCAAGTGCAGATGTTTTGGCTTTATGCCATGTCTACTTTATACAAGCTGACACAGTTATATGTCGTTGTCATTTGCTGTTATATACATTCGTAACGCTGCTAGGTACTGCGAGCACACATGTCCATATATCGTAAAACAGCACAGTCTTTTTCGATATATGGACATGTGTGCTCGCACTACTTAGCAGCGTTACGAATGTATATAACAGCAAATGACAACGACATATAACTGTGTCAGCTTGTATAAAGTAGACATGGCTTAAAGCCAAAACATCTGCACTCGATAATGGCCTAAGGCAGAAATTGCAATAGTGGAAATAAAAAGTTTAACAGTCACTGGGGTAAACATGATGTCTTTCAGGAAATTTCACATGACTGAGAATCCCAGTTATGAAAAGTTAATTAATTTTCTCGCTGAATGGTTGATCCATTTTAACTTAGGCCTACGGTGTAGGATCTTTCAACACTGTGAAATAATTAAGTCTACCACAAAGCAATCACTAATTATCATTTTCTCGTTATCTTTCTCTTCTTCCTCCCCCCTCTCTTTCCTTCAGATATTAGATTATGTAGCCTTCGCAATTTTTCATTGTTCATTCCAACGATCACTATCCGAATGACTTATATGTCTAGATCTTTTTGGGAATACATCTGTTCGTCAATATCGCATTACATAGGAATGTCCACATACTTTCACTCAGACAGTGAAGTTAAGAGTGGTACAGCTCGTGTCTTTCCGTGGAGGATTTGACAGAGCACAGCCGGAGGTGTAACTCCATAGATCGACTGATGGCTGAATCGTCGGACTTTTAGACTTACAGCCTGTTACTTACTGATCAGTCAAGCCGGAAACAAGCTTACTGACAGCAGAAATGAGTTACAAAGGAAAATACCAAAAACGAAATGTAGCAATAGGGATAGAAATACAAATACCGAGCATAAGCGGTCGCTTACAATGCTAAAGCATAAAAGTATCTGGGTACATATTAGTGGACATTAGTACAGGATGCATCCTCACTTCAGCGTTAGGATGGCTTCAACGGTGCTGAGGACACTACTAGTGAAGCGTCTGAATGTAGGTGGAGGAATGGCAGCCTATTGTTTCTCAATAACCGATACCAGAAAATGTAGTGATGTTGGGCGCTGGGATTTGGAGCGAAGTCAACGTTCTAACTCATCCCAGCGGTGTTCTGTGGCGTTCAAGTCGTAAGTCTGGGAAGGGAAGTCCACTTCAAAAATGTTTTCTTGGCGTAATAGGGGGACCAGACACTAACCACGAAAAATACCCCCATCCCGCAACACCGCCTCCTCTGCATTTCATTGTTCACAGGTAACTTTTTCCAGGCTTTCGCCAAATCCAAACCTTTCCATCGGATTGCCACAAGGTATAACGTGATTTATCACTCAAAATCACTTATTTCCAGTCATCAACTGTCCAGAGGCAACGTTCTTTACATCACCTCAAGTGCTACTTAGCGTTGACTACAGAAATACGGGGCTTGTAAAGAGCTGCTGGACCATCATACCTCCTTATTTTTAACTCCTCGCGCACAGTCACTGTGCTAACCGGACTGCTGGTAGTACTTTGTAACTCACGAGTGACTCCTTTGGCTGATCTGATGAGATTTTTTAAGAGCACCCTCTGCACTGCTCATCACTACGTGAGATCTACCTAGTCTTTGTTTAGGTGTACTTGTTCCTTCGCGTTTCCACTTCACAGTCACATCACCTAAAGTCGACATGGCCAGCTTCAGACGGGTTGAAATGTCCCTAATGGACTTGTTGCTGAAGTGCCATCCAATGGCTAGTCCACATTCGAAGTCAATGAGATCTGCTGACTGATCCATTCCGATGTTACAGGCTTTCTACTGACAACACGGTACTTCCCATTTCCATCTCTACTGGCGGGTCCGTGTTACATAGGAGTGACCGAATAGTGTATGACAAGAATTTCCCTGTGTCTCTAGAAAGTCTTCTGCTAAGTCCTTGAAGGACTCACGCATGTATTTTTGACAGCTGAGGTTCGCTGTAAGGTTTTCGGTTACATGTTATGAGTCAGAGGGGGGGGGGGGGGGGAAGAAGACAGTCAGGCGGTCGATAGAAGCACCGTATTATACAAGGAAAATTATTCCCACCGTTGATGCTGAGTGTTTCCCAGACAATCTCGCAAGCAGCTTCAGTTTCTAGTTTGGTGGATTTGATTTTGTTGTCTGCCGTGACAAGAACTCAATTTCACATTAGCCTCTCCTTTCAATGCACACTTATATTTATACAAAATTCCCGCTGTTGCCAATTTTGGCCTTCTTTCCGTACCTACTGTTACGTAAGAGCCGCTGATTTTTAGGAGTGCTTGAGTCTCAGGCACTTCGTTGTGAATGCTTCGGCAATTATTGCTGGGATTTCAGTATTCTCATCTAGGCTGGAGGGAGAGAAAGCCAGTCTTTCAAAAAAAAAATGCACCCAATACAGAGCTGCCTGGGCAGCAAGCTGGGACGCGTCGCGTCCCTGAGGCATGTAAGGGACTCAATCCTTCTGAACCGTATGCTACGGGTCTAAGTTGCAGACTAGCTTGTCACAAAACCTTTTAAGTCTATGGTTCACGCCTTGCAATCAGAACCAGGCGCCCAAGATCAGTCTTGGGGGAAAATGCTGCAGATTGTGAGCTTCATTGAAATTTCGCGAGCAAGACTGGATTTCTGAACTTCCCGTGTCAGTCGCTGGAATAATACTACTGTGACCACAGACCCGAGACGACAGGAGTCGTTTGTTGCAACATGGGACACAATCTGAAGTTGGTTGCACGCAGTTCCCTCATAGGGGAATATAGAAAAAGACCTCCACACACTAGTGCACAAAGCGATCCTTCTCATCCCTTTCGAACATTTCCCTAGTGGGACATGTTATTCGTCGTAAATTTGAACTGCTGTCGATTAATGGAATCTTATCAATTTACCTTTGTCTCCACTTGATACAGGACGCAGAAAGTTTGCCAAAAGGTGAAGTAAGCCTCACTGACTCAGTTACAATCTCAGTGGGAGACAGCACGTCGAACTATTCGTTAGGGGAATGGGAATAACACTGAGTTCTGTCTAGTTCTTGTGTGTCCTGTACGGGAGCGCTACCCTTACTGCTGACAGGTCACTCACAGTCAAGCGGACGTGTGTTGATAGATCCTGTACTTCGTGTAAAGGAGACAGTATCCACGGGAGAGGATAGGTCTTTGGATACTTTAGGTGTCTCTGGTACGTATCTCTTGGTGTTCCTCCCAACACACCCATTTGCAGCAGATTCCATTCAGATTCAGCTCACTGCAATGGAGGCTATTTCCTGCTGCTTACGTACTGCAACCAATTCAACCAATTCATTCTGTGCCCGAAAATATAACATTAACCGGGGGGGGGGGGGGGGGGGGCGGGGGGCGGGCGGCAGGCAGAAGATGCATTGTTGCTAGTGCAACGTTTTACAGAACACTAAACGAATAATTTTAAATAAGTTTGTTGATGCTCCTTCAGTGTTTCCAGATCTGTTACGCAACAATGGCTGCAAGCCATAAAAAGTGAAAAATAGAAAATAATATGGATAACATTTACTAGTTCCTGAAGCTACTTGGAACTTGGAGTCTCGAACTTTTGTCGAGGTTATGGCCACCAACGAAGTCGAAGACAGTGGCAATGCACGACATATGCAGACAGTATACACTGCTATTGAAGAGGGAAACTAAATGGAATACGATATGATAGCTACAATAGCGCAGAACACATTTAGAACAAATGAAACGATATCTTAAGGTCTATTGTCTACAGCGCAATCGCAAATTTTCAAACACTTCTTTAGAATAAACTGGTCAACGACCGGAATATGGTTCAGATGGCTCTGAGCACTATGGGACTTAACTTCTGAGGTCATCAGTCCCCTAGAACTTAGAACTACTTAAACCTAACTAAGGACATCACAAACATCCATGTCCGAGGCAGGATTCGAACCTGCGAACGTAGCGGTCGCACGGTTCCTGACTGTAGCGCCTAGAACTGCTAGGCCACCACGGCCGGCCGGAAAATGGAGATCTTGCGTTAATTACGTAAGTAACTACACTGCAGATAAGAGGAAACGATTTTTAAGACCGATATTCCTGCTAAAACTTTTAGAATACGCAGCTGTAGCTCGCAATCGCCTATACAGGGTGTAAATTTTAAGTTGAAAAACCAGTGTAACTCGAAAAATGAGCTTCACACGAAAAAATGTGTGGAATCCAAAGTTGATTATTTTCGAGTGGGACATCTGCTGGTGCTAAAATTAGCCCGCCATTTCCAGCCCCCTTGGGGTGGGGTGGGAGGCAACTTTAAATTTCAAATGGAAACCCCCATTTTTTATTGCAGAATCAGATTACACCTAAGAAACTACGTACATTTTGTCTTAAACATTTGTTTTGATTCTTTGTAGTTGGCGGTGTAATTTAAGAAAATCCATGTTCCCATTTTTGCATGGAAAATGGTTACAGATAACTTCTGAGGCACCTGTTCCTGCTTTTCGTGTCCCTATGGGGAGAGAGGGAGAGTTTTAGTTTCAGCGAATCCAAATATACGAAGTAAATAAGTATTTTTTATTTATCCGTAACCATTTTCCACACAAAAATAAGAACATGGATTTTCTTGAATTACAGTAACAATTACCAAGAATCAAAACAAACGTTTAAGACAAAATGTACGTATTTTTTATATAGAATCTGATTCTGCAATAAAAAATGGGAGTTCCCATTTGAAATTTTAAAGTTGCCTCCCGCCCCACCCGCAGGAGGAGGGGTGGCGATCTAATTTTATCCCCAGCAGGATGTCCCCCTCGAAAATAATCAACTTTGGATTCTACACATATTTTCGTGTGAAGCTTGTTTTTCGAGTTATTCTGGATTGTCAACTTAAAATTTACACCCTGTATAGTTCGAAATGCGTTAAGCACGATACGTGGAAGCGTCCGAAAATCCTCAGAAACGTAGTTTTATTAGACTCAGAGGTCAGTTCGTGCACAGAATCCGGCACTGGCAGCACTTCTGCAGTTATGGACGACTATAGAGGCAGCGTGGCTCAGTATTAATGCAGGGGACTTCCAACGACTTGTTGCGTCCATGCCACGTCGAGATGCTGCATTTCGCCAGGCAAATTGAGGTCCGACACGATATTAGGAGGTGTCCCATCACATTTATCACCTTAGTGTATATTTTCTGACAAAAGAAGGGATGACGAAACGAACTGTAACTTCACGGGTTTGGATGGTATATGATGTTATTGCAGTTCTTACAAAATAGAGTCAAATGTAGAAAGAATTTGGCAGTGTGAGACCACTTATCAGTATGATGTTGCACTTCCTCCGGCGTGGATCCATACACTATGAGGCCAGGAAGTAACCTTGCTGCGCCTCTCCAACACATGAAGGAACGGTACTTCTACCAGTCTCGCCAACGTACTTGACGACGATAGTTATCCAGGGCAGTACAGAAACGCGATTCATCAGCGACGCCTTTCATCTGCAGTCCATCCTTCACGGCACCACTCAAAATGCAGCCGTTTGTATTCTGGTTTTAACGGCATCCTTTACATGTGACGGTAATTCCGAAGTGCATCTGCTGCTGGTCTCTGACGGATAGTGTAGGATGACACAAAATATTGCAGGGAGTGCATCACTTGTGTTGTGTATGACTTTGTACACAATGTTACGCACAGGTGGACTACAGAGTGGTGCGGAGCAAAAATGATTAGCGAAAAAGTGAACAAAATTAATTAATTTATTTATTTACTCATATGGCTAGGGCTCCCAGTTGGGCAGACCGCTCGCCGGGTGCCGGTCTCTCAATCTGACGCCACTTTGGCGACCTGCAGTCGATGAGGATGACAGGATGATGATGAGGACAACACCCTGGGCAAAGAAAATTCCCTGAGCCAGCCAGGAATCGAACCAGGGCCCAGAGGACTGACAAACCGTCACGCTGACCATTCAGCCACTGGGGCCGGACTACAAAATGAATAGAAGATTGGCGTAACTTGTGTTTTCCCAACCTATGAAGACTCATTACAAATAATGCAGCAAGAATCAGAGTCCAGTTACTTCACTGTCGACTAGGATGAGGCTCGTTGTTCTAAGCACGAATGATGGTGTCGTAGGGAAGAGGCTCCCAGAGCCAGTGGCTCTAGTGGCTGCAGCTGGCTGTCCTATACTGTGGAGGCAGAGGGCGCTCCTGGCACTGAGCTGCTGGAGGGGTGGCTCAGCGAACGCGCACCATTGGGTCCGTCAGATCCCGCGCGGTAGCTGACAGCGTCCGGGAGAATCTTGCAATTCCGTCGTCAACTTTGTGATGCCCGTGATCGATATGTGATAGCACAAGTTGCTCCAGGATGGCAGGGGCAGATGTGAACGGGTTACATTGTGCTTGGTAAACAGACAGTCATCTCTTGTGGTAGCCAGACGTTGTCTTCTCGACTCCTGGAGACGAGTATGCCTATTCTCAAGCTACCATACAGTCCACTGCCGGGACACAGTCACAACAGAATACTCCACAAATCTGAAAAGGGTATGATTCGACTAGCTGGCCAAATGGAGAGATACGATGACGCCATTATCGGGTACTGATAACGCTGTCTGACACGAGTATGCGACACCTCTGTGACCTTTACAACGTTCACTAAATACCTGAAGCTGTTCAAGCCCTGTATACCCTGCTACACCTGGTCTAACTTAAGCGCTTGTCTGCTTCTCTGTCAGACTCTTCACGCAGTATCATATCTCCCATTTCATCTTCATCTACCTCCTCTTCCATTTCCATAATATTGTCCTCAAGAACATCGCTCCTGTAATGACCCTCTATATACTCCTTCCACCTTTCTGCTTTCCCTTCTTTGCTTAGAACTGGGTTTTCATCTGAGCTCTTGATATTCATGCAAGTGGTTCTCTTTTCTCCAAAGGTCTCTTTAATTTTCCTGTAGGCAGTATCTATCTTACCCCTAGTGAGATAAGCCCCTACATCCTTACATTTGTCCTCTAGCCATCCCTGCTTAGCCATTTTGCACTTCCTGTCGATCTCATTTTTGAGACGTTTGTATTCATTTTTGCCTGCTTCACTTACTGCATTTTTGTATTTTCTCCTTTCATCAATTAAATTCAGTATCTCTTCTGTTACCCAAGGATTTCTACTAGCCCTCGTCTTTTTAGCCACTTGATCCTCTGCTGCCTTCACTATTTCATTCCTCAAAGCTACCCATTCTTCTTCTACTGTATTTCTTTCCCCCATTCCTGTCAATTGTTCCCTTATGCTCTCCCTGAAACTCTGTACAACCTCTGGTTCTTTCAGTTTATCCAGGTCCCACCTCCTTAAATTCCCACCTTTTTGCAGTTTCTTCAGTTATAATCTACAGTCCATAACCAATAGATTGTGGTCAGAGTCCACATCTGCCCCTGGAAATGTCTTACAGTATAAAATCTGGTTCCCAAATCTCTGTCTTACCATTATAAAATTATCTGAAACCTTTTAGTATCTCCAGGGTTCTTCGATGTATACAACCTTCTTTCATGATTCTTGAACCAAGTGTTAGCTATGATTAAGTTATGCTCTGTGCAAAATTCTACCAGGCGGCTTCCTCTTTCATTTCTTAGCCCCAATCCATATTCACCTAATACGTTTCCTTCTCTTCCTTTTCCTACACTCGAATTCCAGTCACCCATGACTATTAAATTTTCGTCTCCCTTCACTACCTGAATAATTTCTTTTATCTCATCATACATTTCATCAATTTCTTCATCATCTGCAGAACTAGTTGGCATATAAACTTGTACTATTGTAGTAGGCGTGGGCTATCTTGGCCACAATAATGCGTTCACTATGCTGTTTGTAGTAGATTACCCGCACTCCTATTTTTTTATTCATTATTAAACCTACTCCTGCATTACCCCTATTTGATTTTGTATTTATAACCCTGTATTCACCTGACCAAAAATCTTGTTCCTCCTGCCACCGA
The DNA here is from genome assembly GCF_021461395.2 of Schistocerca americana. Lineage (NCBI taxonomy): Eukaryota > Metazoa > Arthropoda > Insecta > Orthoptera > Acrididae > Schistocerca > Schistocerca americana. The sequence goes on from NC_060122.1 coordinate 426,469,660, forward strand.
ACTTCACTAATTCCCACTATATCTAACTTTAACCTATCCATTTCGCTTTTTAAATTTTCTAACCTACCTGCCCGATTAAGCGATCTGACATTCCACGCTCCGATCCGTAGAACGCCAGTATTCTTTCTCTTGATAACGACGTCCTCTTGAGTAGTCCCCGCCCGGAGATCCGAATGGGGGGCTATTTTACCTCCGGAATATTTTACGCAAGAGGACGCCATCACCATTTAATCATACAGTAAAGCTGCATGCCCTCGGGAAAAATTACGGCTCTAGTTTCTCCTTGCTTTCAGCCGTTCGCAGTACCACAACAGCAGGGCCGGTTTGGTTAGTGTTACAGGGCCAGATCAGTCAATCATCCAGACTGTTGCTCCTGCAACTACTGAAAAGGCTACTGCCCATCTTCAGGAACCACCCGTTTGTCTGGTCTCTCAGCAGATACCCCTCCGTTGTGGTTGCACCTACCGTACGGCTATCTGTATCGTTGAGGCACGCAAGCCTACCCACCAACGGCAAGGTCCATGGTTCATGGGGGGTTGAGTAGATTACGATTTTTATTAAATTATTGTGAAAGTGCACTTCTTATTTTACCAACTGGCAGGGTCCACCATCAATTTCTTTTGATACTGTTGTGCACATAATTAATTAGGTGATAGGTAAAGAGAGATTCGAATGCATGTCTAGTTCTCATGCAAAATTCGGCAGTTAATTCTGCAGGTACAAACTCTTCTCCACCCTGACACTTCGCAAAATGTTAACTGCTATTCTAGATGCAGTGCCCATAGTTAGAAACTAGCAACACACACATGACGCAAGAATAGGTACAGCACTGCTGAGAAAACACTGTACCTGTTACCGTGTGGCATGGCCCATTAGACGGCACGTCTGTACGTGTGGAGTGCAAAACTTGCCACCACCTGATCTATATGATGGTTTCGCACTGTCATCGTTTAACGTAAGGTGTATTGCAGAATGGAATGTCCATAGTTCCGAAATATTTTACGAAGTGATCTATATGGTAGTTTTTCGCTGTCATCTTTTAACATAGGTCGTATTGCAGAATGGCACTTCCGTAGTTCCGAAATATTTTATGAAGTGCAGTAACAATGAATTACTGTGCTCCAGTAGCTTTAAAACATCAAAAACAGGAGGATGCAAAACAAACTTGGGACATCATATAAGGAGAAAATTCCCGCAATGTTGCTTGAGAGAGAAGCAAAACCGCGGGACTGCTACGGTGGCAGGTTCGAATCCTGCCTCGGGCATGGGTGTGTGTGATGTCCTTAGGTTAGTTAGGTTTAATTAGTTCTAAGTTCTAGGGGACTTATGACCTAAGATGTTGAGTCCCATAGTGCTCAGAGCCATTTGAACCATTTTTGAGAGAAGCAAAACTTTACTTACCCGCCTAATATTTTTATTGGCGTGCTATATAAACTTGAGATAATAACTGAACCCTTAATTTTGTGGTCGCTTCAGAGTGAACAAACTTATAACATCCAAAAGTAAAGAAGCAGGCAGTCATCAACTTGTGAAATTCTGCTCACACCGTCGTTGCGCCCGTCTCCTCCATCTTCGCCATTTGTGCCGGAGACAGTGAAACCAATTTCTACCACAGCCGCAACCCAATATCTGTCGAGATCTCCTACTTCTTCCCCATCATTAGAATTGCTCCGTCTCTGATCGAAGTCTACATTTATTGCTGGAAATAACAGCAAAAAAACTGAAATTCATTTTTTTCAGAAACCGGTTGTTTTGAACGGTATTAACAGTCAAACTAAAGGCGAAGGAGACTGGTGTAAGCGAAAACCGATTGTTTCAGCGATAACCACCATCCGTGGTTGATTGGTAGGGTGGATCGCTGCCACTGCCCCAAGGTGACACTCAGCGCCGCAGAGTTGTGTTTGCCCTCCACACCGCCTGCCTGTGTCGCGGCCGTTGCCGCCCCCAGCGGCGACTCGCTGTCGCCGGCGTCAGCGGCTTTGGCGGCGCGGCGTCGCCCCCGCGCTTTCTGCAGACAATGGCGACGCCGGGCTGTGCCCGCGCCGTAATTCGTGGGGCCCATTTCCATACAATGCGCGCCTCCGCGTCCTCCGCCCGCCGCGGCCGCCACGGCCTAGATGCTGCCGCGTCTGACGCCACGTGAAAATTACTCCTCGCACGAGTCGCCGGCAGCGTTGCGTGCTTCTGCCTGCGCGCACGCTTCATCTCCGCCCAGCTTTGCCCATAAATTCCCACTCGCGGTTCCTGCACTCGCTACTGCGGTATCGGATTATCTCGCTGATGGTCGTCAGCATTAATGCTACCACTCCTAAATCGGTGCACTCGCAATGGTGCCCTTTTCTCGTATGACATTCTGCGAACTGTGGATGAATGCGAACATGCAGACTGCATATTCCTAGATTTCTGCAAAGCGTTCAGTGCAGTGGCATACTGAGGACAGTTAACGAAGATCCGAGCGTACGGAATAGGTTTTCAGATACGTGAGTGACTCGAATCCTAGACGGCGAGTTTTCACCAGAGACAAGAGTACCGTCCGGAGTGCCCCAGCAAATTTTGATAGAACAGGGGGTCTTATCTACATACGAGAGCGTGCTTAAAAGTAATGCCTCTGAGTTTTTTGCGTGAAAACTCTGAAAGCTTTTAAAATATGACCGACATTATTAACATACTACATCTTTATTCTTCATCCCTTCATATTTATTTCTCAACATAGTCACTTGCCGACGAACACATTTCTTCCAACGGGACATCAGTTTCTTGAAAATACTTGACTTTGTTGACGAAGCTACAACTTCATCTCTGCTTGCACCTCTTCATCAGTATGAAAGTTAAGTCCTCTAAGGAGTTCTTTAAGTTTTACCAACAGAAGAAAATCGAATGGAGCCAAGTCGGTACTGTACGGATGATACTCGATGACACTAAAACCAAGGAGTCGGATCGTTCCACATGGTGTTCTTTAAGTTCTGGAAACAGATGAAAATTGATTGGGGTCAAGTCGGGGCTGTATCGAGGCAAAACGATGAGAGTGAACTAAAGGTGCCGGATTGTTCACCGGCCGTTGTGGCCGATCGGTTCTAGGTGCTTCAGTCTGGAACCGCGCGACCGCTACGGTCGCAGGTTCGAATTCTGCCTCGGGCATGGATGTGTGTGGTGTCCTTAGGTTAGTTAGGTTTAAGTAGTTCTAAGTTCTAGGGGACTTATGACCTAAGATATTGAGTCCCATAGTGCTCAGAGCCATTTGAATCATTTTTTGAATCTTTTAAAAGTTTTCACAAACAAAATTCGGAGGCATTACTTGTTAGCAAAACGACGTACGTACACGATCTGACGGCTAATATGAGTAGCGACCTGCGACTGTTTGTTGATGACACAGTAGTGTGCGGGAAAGTGTCTTGGTTGAGTGGCTGTAGGAGAACGCCAGATGAGTTGCACAGAATTTCTGTGTGGTGTGATCAATGGCAGTTAGCTTTCATCGTGAAAAAATTTAAATCAATGCCGACTATCTTCTAATGTTGAGATGCCGTATGAGCGGGGTGCTACTTGAGACAGTCACGTATGTTGAATGAATGGACATAAAACTGCAAAGCAACATGAAGTGGAAGGAGTACGTACGGTCTGTTGTCTGGAAGGCGAATGGTCGAATTCTCTTTATTGGGGAAATTGTATGAAAGTGTAGGTGATCTATAAAGGATATCACTTACAGAATGTTAGTGACACCCCTTCTTGAGTACTGCTGGAGCGTTTGGGATCCCAGCCTGGTGGGATCCCAGCCAGGTGGTAAAGACATCGAAGCTGCTTAGGTGCGTGCTGCTGAGTGTTACAGAGATGCTTTGTGAACTCGAATGGGTTCCCTGGAATGAAAACGACGTTCTTTTTACGAAATACTATTGAGAAAATTTAGAGAACCGGTATTTGCGAGAGAATGTGGAACGATTCTTCTGCTAAGTACATACGTTTTGTATAAGAACCATGAAGACAAGGTAAGAGAAATCGAAGCTCGTACGAAAACATATACACAGTCGTTTTTCCCTCACTCAAGTTGAGAGTGGAACAGAAAAGGGAATGACTAGCAATGGTGCAATGTACCCTCCGCCGTGCACCGTATGAATACTTGCAGACTACGAGTAAGTGTGTAAATGTGCTCTCCACCGACTAAGATGGAGCGATGGCTAGGACACGGGAATCAGTCATGATAACTGGCGCAATATTCGCGGTCGATATTACATTATTTTTTCCAAACAATCTTTGGGGAATGGAATAGTTTTGCGAGCGGTGTCTATGTTAAGATCTCCTGTGACGACAGTTGCGCTTTTGCCTCTAGCGATTTCATGCGCAAGCGACGCCCACGGGTCGAGGCACTGCAACACTCAAGTTGGATCGTCGCCTAACGCTGCAGGTGGCCGACCATTGAAGCGTACGCCTGCATGTAGCTTATTTGTGTGGTATATCAGTCCCTATGGAAACGAGCAAATATTTTTACCTGAGCTGTCGTCTATTGGAGCGGTGAGGCCCGAAGTTCGCAAACATAGGCAAATAACGTATTATTGGTGTGCGGTGTAAGTATTACACAAGGTAATCAACTTCAGAACGTGTCCATACGACGACGTCATGATCCCTTAGCAAATCTGAGTGGTAACGTTTCTACCGGCATAGTTACGATTTCAATTTCTTCCATCATCCTCGTCTAACCTGTATTTATTTGGAGTGCCTAGGGTTCGAGGCCAACATGGCGGTTGGTGAAACTGGTTTATTCGTGTCAGGAGTCAACAGTTCACCACTCTGGGCGAGGTAACAGCGGATCAATGGGTGGATGCCTGGTGTCGTTATTTTATTAATTAGCGTCAAAAAGTAGTAGCGGCGCTACATACCTCCCCTCTCCAGTAAAACCTGCCTCTGGAATACAGCTCATGGTAATTTTGCAGAGGGTGAATATACAGCATACAAATTAATAACTGCGTACAGGACATCGTGTATCCATAAAATCTCATATGACAGAAAGAAAACACAATAACACGACACGACAGAACAAAAAAACACACATAGACAACAATAACAACATAGGCAACTGAAATGGTTATTCTTAAACTCTATGTCTGATCATGAGGCACCTTGACTCCATACACAGCTTCGCTAAACGACTATAGCTGCGGCGCGCAAGGCACTTAACTGGTGCTGGTTCGTACTTGGTGCACTATGGCCTAACAGGTTGCACTGTGTGCAACTCACTAGCAACAAATAGTGTTTTCTGTGATCCCCAGAATTTCGACAAGTCAGCCAGTTCCTCCAGTGTCACAAATTCCATCCTTAACTTCACATGACAGTACCACTTGGTATTTGTCTCCATGCACTATGGGACTTAACATCTGAGGTCATCAGTCTCCTAGACTTAGAACTGCTTAAACCTAACTAACCTAAGGACATCACAATCATCATGCCCGAGGCAGGATTCGAATCTGAGACCGTAGCAGCAGCGCGGTTCCAGACTGAAGCGCCTAGAACCGCTGGGCCACAGCGGCCCGCTTGTCTCCTTGTACTCGATTCCAGGACAAGAAAGCAGCTAGTCCACTAACCCCATTGTACTTCTCACTGCCCAGAACGGCGATTGGAGACGTGGTCCCTGATCCAGCTGCAGATGTGCATATTAGTGGTGGGTGATGCTGCAGCACCCATTTCTGTCAGCATTTGTAGTGGCTGGAGATGGATGGCCACTACAGTCGGTGGTGGGTTTGTTCGTGTGAGGAGCCAATAGTTCACCACCCTGGGCGGGCTATCAGTGGAACAGAGGGTGGAAGCTTGGTACCCATCTGATGAATCAACATGAAAACGTCATTGGTTAAACATACATTTTATTAGTGGATGTATTACAACAATCGCGAAGATACTGCATGGTGGCAGTGTCCTCCAGAGCATCTGCTGAAGACAGCGAGTGTGGAGGCAGTGAGGGAAGCAGGCGGTTTGTTGTCTCCAGCAGCTGGTGAGTTGCTCGCCCAGAGAAACAGTAACGCAAGCTACCCGGAGAGAGCGTTCACATGAGATACTCGTGGCTTCAAGTGCGGCAAACTGGATAGAACTTCGCATCTCAGGGGAGGTTGTCACGGAAGGAGCAGAATGCCACCACATTGTACTGTATTGCATGTGAACCGGGGACCTAGAAACGACGGAGAGGCTCCGTCCCCGCCGCAGTCGCAGTGGTCCACAACCACACGACGAATACCGCAGTCCACTTCGCCCCTCCGCCGCCCAACATCGAACCCGGGGTTATTGTGCGGTCCGGCCCCCGCTGGACCCCTCTAGGGAACGTCTCACATCAGACGAGTGTAACCCCTACGTTTGTGTGGTAGAGTAATGGTGGTGTACGCGTACGTGGAGAACTTGTTTGCGCAGCAATCGCCGCCATAGTGTAGCTGAGGCAGAATAGGGGGAACCAGCCCGCATTCGCATGCCACCATATACTCCATAGTGGAAGACAGCTCTCAGCAGTAGTGCTCGCCCTAGCAAGCACAGGAGAAAACGACAAAATGCCCACATAGGAGAGTGTAGCTGGATGGCTTCATTGGCCTGAACAGTCGCCCCCCCAAGCTAGGAGGCTGAGAGTAACTGCAAATAGACCCAGAGTTGGTCCACTGCATGGGAGGCACTGTCTACAGTGTCGGACTCAGAGTCAGCAGTAGGCCCACAATTAGTTGAGGTCAATGCTCTTGGTAGTAGCTTGTAGGTTCACGTCGATTCGTAGACCAGCTTTTACCTTTCGTCGATGTTTGCGGCTACCAGATTGCATTTATTTAAAAATGAGGCGTATTTATATGGGCTTGGTGCGAACTCGTTTTGCTACGACATCGATTCCCGACATGTAGCCATGACAGAGCCTACGACACAGACGTGAAGCAATCAGGCCGTAATTGCTCTGTCCTTCTACGTGTGTCGCTGTTACTGTGACGCTGCCTGGCCTGGCAATCGGTAGTTGCCTGGTGTCGTAGCGGAAGTTCTTATTTTATCAGCATGCCGTCTGTGTTGTAACAGCGTCTTATTGATTTTGGTCTGACCCGCTTCCAAGGTCTCTTTATTTAGCAGAGGCAGAATCGTTATTTATTCATTTGCGCCAATAAGTAGTGGTGGCGCTAGACATTCATCAGCCTTTTTTTTTTTTTAAATGCGATTTAATACAACAGTATAGGTGTTTCTCGTAACCTAGCTTCAAAAGTGTGTCTTTCCAATCGTCAGCCAGCAGATTCCTCTCTCACATAGCTATTCTCCCTAGTTCCATGTTCTTTCGGGCATCTTGTTCTTCTGTTAGTTGGTATCCATTCTATTATCTTCTTAGGCCGCAAGTCCTCACCCAAACGCCATGCACGCTCGTACCATCTCAGTGGTTTTGCTTCCTCAGTGGTTTAAAATATTCGTTCTGTCTCATCCACGACACTTAGCTCGCGTCATGTGAAGTCTCCAATTGAGGCCCCGGCCAAAATCTTCACACCCAGCAATGTGTGGCGTGCATGACAATGTTAGAAAATGCTCACTGGCGAACCCGGATAAATTCCCTGCTCTGCTGCACCGTTAAATATCACTAAATCACGGTCGCCAGTTTCGATTTGACCCACAAGACGCAGTAAAATACTTGTTATTACCCATATACCTCTAACAAGTGCTCTGTACTAGTTCACCTGCTTTCAGAAAGTCAACCAGACGCTACCAGTAGGTTATAGAATGAGCAACACGAACAGTCAATACACCATTCTCAACCGCTTTCTAGCTGCTCTACCCGATAATCTCTTCCAAAAACAAAAGAGAATAGCAGATTAAAGAAGGAGAATTACAAGCACAAGAAAGCATTTCAATTTTTCACGTCAAGACACCGAATTTATTGTATTCAATTAGATCTCTCTCAAGTCACCTCTTTCTTTAAACAAAACGTCCAGCTAGCCAATGGTTCCATGCTCTGCTATGCGGCGTCTTCCTATACAGCACGTGTACGACCACTAAAATGTAACACTCACGTATAAAACCGGGGAATGACCGTACCGAATTCCATGCCTGAGAACTCAATTACAGTTACAAATTAAATTTTCAAAAAGTAATCGGAATAATTAGTGTCTGATCACTTGCATCCGTTCATGTTCATTGTCCATACCGATGGACTTGGGCAATTCCAGCAGGACAATGCGGCACCCCACACGTCCAGAATTACTACAGAATGGCTCCAGGGAGACTCTTCTGAGTTTAAACACTTCCGATGGTCACCAGACTTCCCAGACAAGAACATAATGGGCATATCTGGGACACTTTGCAATGTGTTGTTCAGAAGAGATCTCCACCCCCTCGTACTCTTACGGATTTATGGACTGCCCTGCAGGATTCATGATGTCAGTACCCTCTATCACTATTTCAGACATTAGTCAAGTCCATGCCATGTCGTGTTGCGACACTTTTGCATGCGCTCGGGGGTCCTACACGATATGAGGCAGGTGTACTAGTTTCTTTGGGTCTTCAGAACATATGCAGCATCGCCACATCAGCTACCTCGTCCAAACACTAAAAATATACGTATAGTGAGTGACATATGGACCCCACGTACTCATAGTTACCGCAATACTGACCGTTGTGTTTACAAGCAAGTGGCAAGTTAAGATTTACAGATACTGTCGGTAGCTGGAACACAAGCGATAAGTGTGAGAAAAAGATTTTCCTTTTCTTTCTTTTCGTTTTGGAAGTAATTAAATTCAAAGTATGTTAATGCATACTTCAAAGGACAAAGAGTATGAAACTACATTACAAAGTTTGCGATTTAAGAAGATGATAAACGTCGTGTGACTAAAACAGACGAGCCGGCCACGGTGGTCTAGCGGTTCTAGGCGCTCAGCCCGGAGCCGCGCGACTGCTACGGTCGCAGGTTCGAATTCTGCCTCGGGCATGGATGTGTGTGATGTCCTTAGGTTAGTTAGGTTTAAGTAGATCTAAGTTCTAGGGGACTGATGACCACAGATGTTAAGTCCCATAGTCCTCAGAGCCATTTGAACTAAAACAGACGAAGCAAATACTGTGATTTACTATACGATATAATCATTGTTATTCATTAGCAAAACCACATAAATTAATAAATTTATTCGCCAGTAGATAACACAGATCACTAAATAACGTATACTTAAAATTAAATGCATCTAGTGAGGACGACGCGCCGTTTCGTGGGACGTGACGGCAGGAAAAGCCGTTGTCGAGTTTTGAGTCGGCGCTAGATGGAGATCGGTGGCACTGTAGCCCACGGTCTTCGGCCTGCCGCTGTCGCCTTGCGTGGCTTGCGATGACTGCCGCCAGTTACAGTACTTCATCACAGGTATTATGTTGTTGTTGTTGTGGTCTTCAGTCCTGAGACTGGTTTGATGCAGCTCTCCATGCTACTCTATCCTGTGCAAGCTTCTTCATCTCCCAGCACCTACTTCAACCTACATCCTTCTGAATCTGCTTAGTATATTCATCTCTTGGTCTCCCTCTACGATTTTTACCCTCCACGCTGCCCTACAATGCTAAATTTGTGATCCCTTGATGCCTCAGAACATGTCCCACCAACCGGTCCCTTCTTCTTGTCAAGTTCTGCCACACACTCCTCTTCTCCCCAATTCTATTCGATACCTCCTCATTAATTATGTGATCTACCCATCTAATCTTCAGCATTCTTCTGTAGCACCACATTTCGAAAGCTTCTATTCTCTTCTTGCCCATACTATATATCGTCCATGTTTCACTTCCATACATGGCTACACTCCATACAAATACTTTCAGAAACGACTTCCTGACACTTAAAACTATACTCGATGTTAACAAATTTCTCTTCTTCAGAAACGCTTTCCTTGCCATTGCCAGTATACGTTTTATATCCTCTCTACTTCGACCATCATAAGTTATTTTGCTCCCCAAATAGCAAAACTCCTTTACTCCTCTTAGTGCCTCATTTCCTAATCTAATACCCTCAGCATCACCCGACTTAATTGGACTGCATTCCATTATCCTGGTTTTGCTTTTGCTGATATTCATCTTACGTCCTCCTTTCAAGACACTGTCCATTCCGTTCAACTGCTCTTCCAGGTCCTTTGCTGTCTCTGACAGAATTACGATGTCATCGGCGAACCTCAAAGTTTTTATTTCTTCTCCATGGATTTTAATACCTACTCCGAATTTTACTTTTATTTCCTTTACTGCTTGCTCAATATACAGATTAAATAACATCGGAGAGAGGCTACAACCCTGTCTCACTCCCTTCCCAACCGCTGCTTCCCTTTCATGTCCCTCGACTCTTATAACTGCCATCTGGTTTCTGTACAAATTGTGATAACGACGTCCTCTTGAGTAGTCCCCGCCCGGAGATCCGAATGGGGAACTATTTTACCTCCGGAATATTTTACCCAAGAGGACGCATCATCATTCAAACCATACAGTAAAGCTGCATGCCCTCGGGAAGAATTACGGCTGTAGTTTCCCCTTGCTGTCAGACATTCGCAGTACCAGCACAGCAAGGCCGTTTTGGTTAGTGTTACAAGGCCAGATCAGTTAATCATCCCCTGCAACTACTGAAAAGGCTGCTGCCCATCTTCAGGAACCACACGTTTGTCTGGCCTCTCAACAGATACCTCTCCGTTGTGGTTGCACCTACGGTACGGCCATCTGTATCGCTGAGGCACGCAAGTCTCCCCAACAACGCCTAAAGTAGTATGATTAAATTCAGTTTGTTTTTATAATATACGGTCTGGCCCACTCTTCTTGTTGCTGTAAATTTCCAATTCCTCCAGCAGGTCTAGCTGTCTTCCCTTGGGCGCATTTAATACTTTCATTCCAAGTGTAATATCTTGTACTGTATGCTTTGTAGTGTTAATGTACATATCAAGCTGTTTTATTTTGAGCGTACGAGTATTCCCTAAGCCGGATGACACATGGCACATGACATGCAGTTGTGTCGTTATGCTCAGTAATGACATATAACACGTGACTGGTAATTGTGTCATTATGCTAAGTAATAAAACATGACACACCCCCTTGGGCAAGGAAACCTGAAGACAGGATGCCAGAGGAGGGCCTGATCGTGCTTTCAGCATCAGCTAGAGCCAGGCTTCCGCAACCCGCGAAGGTGAGTCAGCCATCGACGTACGTCTGCATTTGAGTGTTGTAATACAGCTGTCTCAGCGCCCTAAACTGTTGAGTTCTTCCCTCAAAATGGCTCTGAGCACTATGGGACTTAACATCTGAGGTCATCAGTCCCCTAGAACTTAGAACTTCTTAAACCTAACTATCCTAGGGACATCACACACATCCGTGCCCAAGGCAGGATTCGAGCCTGCGACCGTAGCGGTCGCGCGGTTCCAGACTGAAGCGCCCATAACCGCTCGGCCACAGCGACCGGCTGAGTTCTACCCTCAGTGGCGAACTAGTCTGCTACATGATGTAGCACACCGTGGCGTTTCCACAGCCATGACGGGAGCCCAGCTCCTGTCAAAACACACCTGGCCACAGCGAGTGTAAATGCTCCCAGCTCAGCCGGTAGCAGCGTGCCTTTGGCGTTGTTCATTCGTCCGCTGCAGTCTCTGCACCAATAACTGTTCGAATGTGCGGCTAAGTCACTATAGCCTCAGTGACCAGCATCACCACCGAGGTAAAGACACTGATATATGATCTGTCAGCTAGCCCTGATTATTCCAAGCTTCGAAATGGATCCACCAAGGAGAAGCCACTCCAGGCAGCTACCACCTGACAATCCAGTCAGTCTCAGAGTGTCCTGGGTTCAACTCATGATGCCTGCACGCTCCTGCCAGCTGCTTCAGGCCACATGTGAACTACACTAGCCCAGCCGTCAAGCCTGGCTACGCCGCAGACACCCGCCTTCTGTCGGTAAGAACACTGACCCTGCTAATTGTTATTGCAGCGTTGCACTGCCTCAGTATACGCCACTTTATGGCTACTAGCCTCATCCAGCTCCTGTTCCGCTATAACGGAATACTCTACGAAAGGCAACTAATATCAGAGAATGTTCCTATTGACAAAGCATTCTTGACTGCACCCTCGCCTCGGTACATGCCATCCCACAGCCTCCTGCACACCTGTTAACACTTCTGGTAGGCAGCTGTAACACTTGGTACTGAAACCTATAGTCATCAGACAAAATGAAAGTGCGACTGTAAATTAAAGAAAATAATTTTTGTGATATTTTACGGGCTGTTAGTCTATATTAAACAACACAATCTACTGCGAATAAAACAGTAATGATAGCCTGTAAATGTGTATAGAATAAGCGAGTTTTACTGTGTGTTGCATTGTGCGTTCGTATTTTTTTCCGACGAACATGCTGCTTGAAAGTCACTCGGGCATGCAGCCGGATTGATCGATAGCTGTAAAACGAATTTTCGAGAGCGTAATGCGCTATCATCAGGTTCATCCTGTTGACGAACATCTTAGACCAGTCGATGTGATATACATACCGATCGCTTCCCTCCTCCACTGACATCGTGTATGTTTCGCACCATTTTCCGCCCGCGGTGGTGGGGGTAGCTTGCGCTCGTGAGTCAAGTGGCTGACCGCGGTCTCCGCTCCGCCTTCACCTTGCTAGGTGTTTCGTTTCCACTGCGTTGCAGAATTTTCAGTTCCGGAGCCCGCGCTTAATTAAGTTGAAATATATTGTCCTTGTTTAAGGGGTTCTCATGTAGCTGGATTTCGACAGCCTCCTCGTATACACAGGCCCAATAGTGGCATGTGTTTTGCCAAAGTTTTCCATCTTCGTATTTCATTTTGTGGTTAGTTTCCAGGCAATGTTCAGCAGTTGCTGATTTTGTAGGCTGCTGGTGGTCGGTGTGTGATTTGTCTTCCGTGCACCGTTCATTAGTTGTACAATCTGTTTGTCCGATGTATGCATTGCCGCACTCGCGTGGTATGTAATACAATACAGATTACTGGAGTCCCATGTCGTCTTTTACTGTTTCTAAGAGTGATTTGGTTTTTGCCGGCAGGCGGTACCCGTGTTTGATACATATATACACTGAAGCATCAAAGAAACTGGTATAGGCATGTGCATTCAAATACAGAGATGTAAAAAAGGCAGAATACGGTGCTGCGGTCGGCAACACCTTTATAAGACAACAAGTTTCTGACGCAGTTATTAGATCGATTACTGCTGCTACAACGGCGCGTTGTCAAGATTTAAGTGAGTTTGAACGTCGTGTTATAGTCGGCGCACGAGCGATGGGACACAGCATCTCCGAGGTAGCGATTAAGTGGGGATTTTCCCGTACGGCCATATCACGAATGTACTGTGAATATTAGGAGTCCGGTACAAACATCAAATCTCCGACATCGTTGCAGCCGGAAAATGATACTGCAAGAATGGGACCATCGATGACTGAAGAGAATTCTTCAACGTGGCATAAGTGAAACCCTACCGCAAAATGCTGCCGATTTCAATGCTGCTGCAAGTGTCAGTGTGCGAACCTTTCAACGTAACATCATCGATATGGGCATTCGGAGCCGAAGACCCACTCGTGTACACTTGATGAGTGCACGACATAATGCTTTACCCCGTCAACATAGACATTGGACTGTTGATGAGTGGAAACATGTTACCTGGTCGTACGAGTCTTGTTTTAATTTGTATCGAGTGGATGGACGTGTACGGGTATGGAGACAGCTTCGCGAATCCATGGACTCTGCATGTCATCAGCGGAATGTTCAAGTTGGTGGAGGCTCTGTAATGGTGTAGGGCGATTTCAGTTGGAGTGGTATGGGAGCCCTGATACATCTAGATACGACTCTAACAGGTAACATGTACGCATCTGATAACCTGTATCCATCCATGTCCGTTGTGCATTCCAACGGGCTTGGGCAATTGCAGCAGGACAATGCGACACCCCACACGTCCAGAATTGCTACAGAGTGGCCACAGAAACACTCTTACGCTGGCCACCAAACCCCCCAGACACGAACACTATTGAGCATATCTGGGATGTCTTGCAACGTGCCGTTCAGAAGAGATTTCCACCCGCTCGTACTCCTACGGATTTATGGACAGTCTTGCGGGATTCCTGGTGTCAGTTGCCTCCAGCAATACTTCACACAACAGTCGAGTCTATGACACGTCGTGTTGCGGCTCTTCTGCGTGCTCGTAGTGGCTATACACGATATTAGGCAGGTGTACCAGTTTCTTTGGCTCTTCTAGGGTGAACGTTAAAAAAACCGACAAACTGCAGGGACTGATTACTGACTGAAACGGAGGGAAAAGGATACTATGAATATGTGTCCGGAAATGCGTTGTTGACACAGTAGATGGCGGTTCCTCTGAGCATGTGCTGTCTTCCTTGTGTGCAAGCTGTGTGATTGACGCAGTGTACTACAAGGAGCAGAATGGTCCAGTATTCATGTCGGTGACAAGCCGAATGGTATCTGTGTAGGATGAAGCAGTTGGAAATGGTATAGAGGTAGCATGGCTATACCAAAGCCGGTACCTTCAATGACACCAACCACGACACACAACATTTCAAGCCCTTTTTGGGCGTTTGTGTGATCTCAGGTCCTTACAGGCGTATTAACGTGCAGGGAGGTGACAGACTGCGTGTACACCAGATCTGGAGAACCGGGTTCTACAGGATATTGAGACGCGCTCTAGCACAAGCTCCAGGCAAGTGGCCCACCAACATGGTGCAAGCGAAAGTACGGTTACGTGTATCTTGCATGATAATCTCTATAACCTGCAATCCCATAGAGGCCACTTTGAACATCTGTTGTGACGTGGATGCGTTGCAGCACTATTCTGTGTTCCACTGATCCAGGACGTGACTCGGCAGGAGTAACCTGATGGCACGTCATCATCATCATCATCATCATCATCATTTAAGACTGATTATGCCTTTCAGCGTTCAGTCTGGAGCATAGCCCCCCTTATAAAATTCCTCCATGATCCCCTATTCAGTGCTAACATTGGTGCCTCTTCTGATGTTAAACCTATTACTTCAAAATCATTCTTAACCGAATCCAGGTACCTTCTCCTCGGTCTGCCCCGACTCCTCCTACCCTCTACTGCTGAACCCATGAGTCTCTTGGGTAACCTTGCTTCTCCCATGCGTGTAACATGACCCCACCATCTAAGCCTGTTCGCCCTGACTGCTACATCTATAGAGTTCATTCCCAGTTTTTCTTTGATTTCCTCATTGTGGACACCCTCCTGCCATTGTTCCCATCTACTAGTACCTGCAATCATCCAAGCTACTTTCATATCCGTAACCTCAACCTTATTGATAACGTAACCTGCATCCACCCAGCTTTCGCTCCCATACAACAAAGTTGGTCGAAAGATTGAACGGTGCACAGATAACTTAGTCTTGGTACTGACTTCCTTCTTGCAGAAGAGAGTAGATCGTAGCTGAGCGCTCACTGCATTAGCCTTGCTACACCTCGCTTCCAGTTCTTTCACTATGTTGCCATCCTGTGAGAATATGCATCCCAAGTACTTGAAACCGTCCACCTGTTCTAACTTTGTTCCTCCTATTTGGCACTCAATCCGTTTATATTTCTTTCCCACTGACATTACTTTCGTTTTGGAGATGCTAATCTTCATACCATAGTCCTTACATTTCTGATCTAGCTCTGAAATATTACTCTGCAAACTTTCAATCGAATCTGCCGTCACAACTAAGTCATCCGCATATGCAAGACTGCTTATTTTGTGTTCACATATCTTAATCTCACCCAGCCAGTCTATTGTTTTCAACATATGATCCATAAATAATATGAACAACAGTGGAGACAGGTTGCAGCCTTGTCTTACCCCTGAAACTACTGTGAACCATGAACTCAGTTTACCGTCAACTCTAACTGCTGGCTGACTATCCATGTAAAGACCTTTAATTGCTTGCAAAAGTTTGCCTCCTATTCCATAATCTCGTAGAACAGACAATAAGTCATGCCATCGAAAATTCGTTCCACAGCGATCAATCAGTCCGGTTGCATGCTCGAGAGACTTTCAATAAGCAACTTTCATTATTAGCAATGGATACAAATTACCAGAAGAGAAGAAGGCTGTCTGAAACTGAGACAAACAGAAGCTAGAATATAAATAACTACTCAGTATACACTCATTAGCAACTGAATCACAAACAGCTTCTGTGTCCAACATGAGAGTGGGGGGGGGGGGGGGGGGGAGGGGAGAGTGAGAGGGAGAGAGAGAAAGAGAGAGAGAGAGACAGAAGCGAGAGGGAGAGAGCGAGTGGGAGAGAGTGAGAGGGGGAGAGAGAGGGAGAGAGAGAGGGGGGAGGGGAGAGAGAGAGAGAAACAAAAGCCCCTGTTGCTACGCCGAATGAAATTGTCCTGGTGTACGTGACCCTGATGTCGTCGGACGATGTACTTCGATCGATATGATAGTGTAGTGAGACTGAAGAAAATTAATTGCCAATCATTCTCGCTGCCTTTGGCATTGCTTAAGTAACAATGGATTTATTCGAACAAGTGCCACAAAACTTTGTGAAGTGATGTCATGCATGCACGGAAGCAAGTAGTGTGGATAAGTAAAATGATTATAAAAAAATGACTGCACTTGGAATTTAATACTTGTCACCAGACGTATGGGAAATGTAATAATGTTGTTGTTTTTTTGTTTCAGACTTTTGACTCGGTCGCTTATCGATCACGGTTCCATATCTCAAATTGATACATTTGTCCTTCCTCATCATCCTTGAAAATTTGTATCATCGTTCTGGAAACACCCCGCATATTCAAAATTGACCACAGCATACAAAACCACAATAGAAACGAAAGTAACAGGGCTTCAACGCAAACAAAATTTGAGAACTGAAATAGTATAAACGATAAAATTATAGAACAAGCACATAGTTTCAATTTCTTAGGGTTTAATGAGTGTCTCTCTGAGAGAGTGGAGATGCCGATAACATAAGAAATTTCAAGGAATATGTGGCACACTTAACAGAACGTTAAGGTAGAAAACGAAGAAATCAACACGAATAAAAATGTACATAGTCTCGTTTTTAGAGCTCCACCTTCTACGTAAAGTGTTGTATTTGTTTTTTCAGTTATTTTATCGAAACATGTTTCAACACCTACCGTAGGTGTCATCTTCAGTGCATCTAGATTTGTTTACATAAAGAAACTGCACAAAGGTTTCTTTTATTTTAGATCTAAAACCTAACAAACATGAACTGTATTTAACAGTTTTATAGAAATAACAATTTGGGCAAAAGATAGCAAATAGAACCAAATTGTGTTTTGCGGAAGGGAGACATTATAAAAAGAAAACCTAAGTTGAATTCGGAAAACACGTTAATTATAGTTTCCAAACTCGATATGGTGATTAACACAGGACAGCATGAATTGAATGATAAATGCATCATAAAAGAGGAATTTTTTGAATGATGCTGCCGGTACTTGACTATAACAAATAGAAAGAGGGAATTAGAAGCAGCCGAGATAGAAGTTCAGTATTTGTGTCAGACTATAAATTTCTCAACTAAACAAAAAAAGCAACCCTTTAAAATTTCATTGTAAATGATAGAATATAGAGCAACAAATTAAACTCGAAAGAATGTTATGAATTAAAGGACAACAACGGTATTACAAAGATATTAGCAGTGTGCAATGCCAACAGGACGATGAAATGTGTAAAAATCTCTCACCACAACTTGCCTTGAAGAAAGACAAGGGTCATAGAGCTAAATCTTAAAATGATGACAATGATGATGACAGAACAGCGTTGCAACGAGTTCGAGAATGAACTTTCTTCCTAACTCAGAAATGAGTGACATCAATCATGAGAAAAACAACTCGCGCTTTTCTCACATGACATCCTGAACGCTGTCGATCAAGACAGTCAGGTAGATGCAGTATTCTCAATTTCGGAAAAGCATTTGGCCCTATACCACAGCTGCGCTTATTATCGAAAGTGAGATCGTTTGGGTTTCAAGAGGAATGTGACCGAACTGAGGATATTTCGATAGGAAGCAGACAGCATATTATGTTGAATGGAGAGTCACCGACAGATGTAGAAGTAACTTCTGGTGTTACCCATGAAAGTGTGTTGGGACCCTTGCTTTTCATGTCGAATATTAATAAGCATGCCGGCCGCTGTGGCCGAGCGGTTCTAGGCGCTTCAGTCCAGAGCCGCGCTGCTGCTACGGTCGCAGGTTCGATCCTGCCTCGGACATGGATGTGTGTGATGTCCTTAGGTTAGTTGGATTTAAGTAGTTCTAAGTCTAGGGGATTGATGACCTCAGATGTTAAGTCCCATAGTGCTTAGAACCAATTTAATAGGCATGCAGTCTAAGTTAGTAGTAACCTCTGACTTTTTGCAGCTGATGCAGTTACCTATAATGAACTCCTGTCTGAAAAAACCTGCATATATATTCAGTCGGATCTTGATAAAACATCCAAATGATGCAAAGATCGGCAATTTGCTTTCAGTGTTCAGAAATATAAAATGTGGCCCACTTAGCAAAACGAATAAAGTAGCATCCCACACTTATAGTATAAAAGAGTCACCGCTGGAATGGATCAATTCATACAAATAATTATTGTAACCTTTTGTAGAGGTAGGTCATGGAACGAGCACCTATGCTCTGTTGTAGGTAAAGTAGGTGGCTAGACTTTGATTCTTTGGTAGAATTCTAAGGAAATGCAATCAGTCTACAAAAGGACATTACTTTGAAACTGGACCGTCGTAGAACGTTGCTCAAGTGTGTGCGACCGTACTAAATAGGAACAACAGGGGATATTGCACGTACACAGAAAAGGACAACATGAATTGGTTCAAATGGCTCTGAGCACTATGGGACTTAACATCTGAGGTCATCAGTCCCCTAGAACTTAGAACTACTTAAACCTAACTATCCTAAGGACATCACACACATCCATGCCCGAGGCAGGATTCGAACCTGCGACCGTAGCGGTCACGCGGTTCCAGACTGAAGCGCCTAGAACCGCACGGCCACACCGGCCGGCCAACATGAATTGTCACAGAGTAGTTTCACCTGTGGGAGAGTGTCTTAAAGATGTTGAAGGAAAGACACTTGAAGATAGTCGGAAACTATCCCGAGAAAGCTTATTTCCAATGTTTTAGGAACCAGATGTAAATGATCACTCTAGGAATATAGTACAACCCCCTATGTATCGATTACGGAGGGATCATGACAAGGTTAGATTAACTACAGTACGCACGGAGGCAATCAAACTATGATTCTTCCCGCGTTCCATACGTGGATGGAACGGGAAGGAGCCAGAATAAATGGTACAGTAGGACGTTTCCTCTGCCATGCATTTCAGAGTGGCTAGCAGAAAATGGACGTAGATGAAAATGTAGCATGGCAAACGGCTGCAACATTCGTAGGAACGTACGTACAGGTATTTTCCCAGGAATGCCACGTGTGTGTCTAGGCAAAGTTTTCTTGCGAACCTGCGAACACGCAGCGGGACTACTGCGGCCGGTGTGGTCTGCAGCCACGTTGCAAAGGCGGCAGGTTTTTCCAATGCTAGATACCGGTCTTACGCTTTCTTCTACTCCATCGGTTCTGCAGTGTGTGGTCAAAGCGATTATCTTGATCTATCGCTTTAGCCGCAAAAGTATTGCTATTGTGCCGCTCGGTTTCCAGATGGGAATGCCTACCAGCAGAAGCAGCACTTGGTTTTGCTCTTTCCACTTACGGCGAAATATGCAACATATCAAGTATTACGGAACTTCCGTAAGCTTCTTTATGTTGTAGATACCGCAATCAATCCGTAAAAGTACAAGGTGGGTCATAGCTGTGGAACTACATTTCTAGAACAAAAACAGGTGGACAGACAGAAATTTAAAGTCAAGTAGAATGGGACGGGAGAGGCGCGAAACCCGAGAGGTCACCAACGTGGCAGTCCTTTTGGAAATCACTACCTTGGACATAAGTCCTATTTTCAAATGGAAAGAAGGGTCATGTGACGTATCAGACAGACAATTACACCAGAAAAAAGGTGGTGCCTTCGAGTTCACTGTAGCTTTATGCATCTTCAAGTTTTGACTGCTGTTTCTTCTTTACAGGTGACGCGAAAGCTGATGGAATGAACACTAGTCGAAAGCACTAAGATCGTCCTAACATCACAAGAGAAGCACCGATCCTGTCGCACAGGATTTCAACCAACGTCTCTAAGACAGACTACCCATTCCCCACAGTGCGGTGGTGAAACTTCTCGCAACATTCTGTGAAACTAACTCTGAGGCAGACAAATAGAAAGCTTGGTGACCAATAATGGCTGTTAATGAAGCAACGTCAACCACTGTTGTAACTTCGTTCAGTAAGATCCAAGTACTTGCCGCTTCTTGCAGTAAACAGGCACCAATCTTACATCTCTCCAAAGACGATCCAGATCGTCCGGTTCAGTTTGCAAATTGTGTGACACATAAGCCGAACAAAAACCGTCGTTTCCCATGCGACATGCAGTTCAAAAATGAACCGAACTGCTACTGGAACGGCGAGGTAAGCAGAATCACAGGTACTGATCAGATATCAGCTCTCAGTGGATAGACTCATCGACGGTAGCTGGCTCATTTACAGTGATAATTAGGCGTGGATTACGGGGTTCTCGTCCACTGAAGGGCCAAGGAAACTGGTATAGGCATGCCTATTGAAATACAGAGATATGTTAAACAGGCAGAATACGGCGCTGCTGTCAGCAACGCCTATATAAGACATCAAGTGTCTGGCGCAGTTGTTAGATCAGTTACTGCTGCTACAATGGCGGCTTGTCAAGTTT
This sequence comes from Schistocerca americana, assembly GCF_021461395.2. Lineage (NCBI taxonomy): Eukaryota > Metazoa > Arthropoda > Insecta > Orthoptera > Acrididae > Schistocerca > Schistocerca americana. Next base: position 426,490,411 of record NC_060122.1, read on the forward strand.
GAACGAGGTGTTATAGTCGGCGCACGAGTGATGCGACACAGCATCTCCGAGATAGTGATGAAGTGGGGATTTTCCCATACGACCATTTCACGAGTGTATCGTGAATGTCACGAGCCCGGCAAAACATCAAATCTTCGGCATCGCTGCGGCCGGAAAAAGATCCTGCAAGAACGGGACCAACGATGACTAAAGAGAATTGTTCATTATGACAGAAGTTCAACCATTCCGCAAATTGCTGCAGATTTCAAAGCTGGGCCATCAATAAGTGTCAGCGTGCGAACCTTTCAACGAAACATCATCGACATGGGCTTTCGGAGCCGAAGGCCCACTCGTGCACCCTTGATGATTGCAAGACACAAAGCTTTACGCCTCTCCTGGACACGTTAACACAGACATTGGACTGTTGATGACTGGACACTTTTACCTGGTAGTACGAGTCTCATTTCAAATTGTATCTGGCGGATTGACGTGTACGGGTATGGAGACAACCTTATGGATCCATGGGACCTGCATGTCAGCAGGAGAATGTTCAAGCGGGTGGAGGCTCTGCAGTGGCGTGGGGCGTGTGCAATTGGAGTGATGTGGGACCCCTGATACGACTCTAACAGACGACACGTGCGTAAGCATCCTGTGTGATCACCTCCATCCATCTATGTCCGTTGTGCATCCCGACGGACTTGGGCAATACCAGCAGGACAATGCGACACCCCACACGTCCGGAATTGCTACAGAGTGGCATCAGGTAGCTATAGTGACATTACAAAAACATTTAACATAAGTGTCTACAGATGTTAAAGTTTCTTTACATGACTACTGTGATCATCCTATGGAGGAAAAGGATGATAACCTAGTAAGAGGCGATGTCACTTTATACATTGGTCTGCTGTGCATATGAATTTTTTTTATAAAACAATCACTCATTTTGATCTCATCGCGTGGCAGTCTTCCTGGCTGAGCTATCGCTATTTCCGTGGCTCTCTTGGACTTCTTCACCATTGTTCATAAACTTCACAAAGGTGACTTTAAAACACGACAACAAAACACAAATCAGTAGTGCAGAAAACAAAATGTCGGTCAAAACAAGGTTAGTTTCGATTTGACTATCCATTTTTCGATCCTGGAGTTGTCAGTAGCAATGTCTTCTGCTTTTCTTGCTCTCGTATCACGGATGTTGGTTAGCGTAATATGTTACAAAATGAGAGACTGTGACGATTCTGTATTACAAATGACACTACAAAAACACTATTTTAAGTATCACAAAGATATTTCTGGGATCTATGCACATATATAACCTTAATGTCATGTACTTATTGTTTTAAGAGTACTGAATCGAAATTTGTAAAGATGTGTATATTTTTAATCTCTGTCATTTCATTTAGGGTCTCGTTTTTCGGCTTATGGCCAAGGATGAATATTTCAATCTCTTCCAAGATGTCCATCTCCACATCTTTTCCAAAGTATGCAGTACTTTGAGGTTGTTGTATATTGGAACACAGTATTCTGTTTCATTTATATGTTTTGCTATAACTGACTTATTACTTTTATCCAATCTGAAACAGGCAATGTGTTTTTTAAAATAGGTTTTAAAATTTCTTGCCGTTTGGCCAATGTAGTATTTGTTGTAATGACTTCATGTAGGTTTATAAATTCCCGATTTGCTCAGTTTATCTGTAGGTTGTATGATGCCAAGGACCAGCTTCTTTCTTAAGCTGTTGTTGGCGACAAAAGTGACCCTGATCTCTGTGTTTTTAACACTTGGCAGTTTTGTCTGCAGTTACTCTTAAATGTGGTATCGTTATATACTTTAGTTTTTTTGCTTTTGTTTTTAGTGACGCGTTGTGCAAGAGCGTCTGTTTCATATTCTTGATAGCCATTCATGTGTGCACTGTACTTGATAATGTTTATTTCCATCTCATAGTCAGCAGTATTACGTGTGCATTCCTGTGCTTTGTTTAAGAAGGATCTGAATGAAACTTGTTTATGTGAGTTTGGAGGTGTTGAGGATTTATTAATGGCAGTGTTTGTGTTGTTTGTTTTCTGTATACGTTGATGTCCAGGTTCTTGGAAATCTGGAAATTTGTAGTAAGTTCGTATGGGACCAAACTGCTGAGGTCTTCGGTCCCGAGTCTTACACACTACCTAATCTAACATAAACTAACTTACGCTAAGGACAACACACACACCCATGTCCGAGGGAGGACTCGAACCTCCGCCGGGAGGGGGGGGGGGGGGGGGGGGGACAGCGCGAACCGGGGCAAGGCGCCTTAGACCGCGCGGCTATCCCGCGCAGCTCAGGTTCATGTTTGTGTTGGTTATGGTCATACCTAAAGAATTGATTTCGTTACCTTTCTGGTGTTCTATGGTGAAACGGATGTTACTGTGTAAGTTATTGAACTTGTTTGACAGAGTTTCTATTTCTCCAATAGTACCATTATGCACAATGTCATATACACATCTACAGTAGTGCACAATTTTCTCGATGATTATGTCTTTGTGGCTCAGAAGTTTATTTTCAAGGTGATTAATGAAAATTTCTGCAGTGGTTCAACTGAAAGGACTTCAAAAATGGTTCAAATGGCTCTAAGTACTAGGGGACTTAACATCTGACGTCATCAGTCCCCTAGACTTTTACAATTACTTAAACCTAACTATCCTAAGGACATCACTCACATCCGTGCGCGAGGTAGGATTCGAATCTGCGACCGTAGCAGCCGTGTGGTTCCGGACTGAAGCGCCGAGAACAGCTCGGCCACAGCGAAAGGTCTTCCGGTTGCTAGGCCTATGTCCTGTTTGTACATGTTGCCACTGAGTGTGCAAAAGATCTAGCAATTTTATTAGTTGAGCTATTTCAACTGTGGACGTGATTTGACATTTTAATAAATTTTGTCTGATTATATCTATCGATTCTTTGATGGATATGCTGCTGTATATGTTTACCATGTCAAGGGAAATGAACTCGGCATCGGGTGGTATCTGAAGATGTTATTTACTTTGAGTTGCCTGGTAACAGTTTTTCACCGAAAAAGAGGTTTCAAATATTCATTTTGGAAAAATTGAATCTAACTTTCTCATAACTTTGTAACCTGGGTGATTCATAGCATTGACACTTGGTCTGACAGGGACCTTATCCTTATGGGTCTTTGGTTGGCCCCATACTTTGGAGCTCTTGGGTTCATGATTGTTAATCTCTGAGTTTCGTCTTTTCTTAATAAGAAACATATTTTATTCAATTGCTTCTTTAGTTTACTAGGTTATTCTTCTATCTCCACAGGATGATCACAGCAGTCATGTAAAGAAACATTAATAACTGTATACACTTGTGTTAAATGTTTTAGTAGTGCCACTGTAGCCTGATGATGAGGTATCACCTCGAAACATGTCGTTAAACAAATAATTTATTAGTCCACATAGTTTGTGACTGATAGCGGTATTTGAAGACCTTTTCATATTTTTGAAATGATCACCGTCGATTAATGGTCTAAATGGCTTAAATTTACGAACATTTAGTGGAACGTAGTGAGCTCAATTCAAAACTGGAGAGACTACTCAAAGCGTCTTTGTCTATAAAATCGTGACGGGCTTTGACGGAGCCGCCATTGTGTAAAGGGCATCCATAGTTGTTCTGCTTGCGACTTTAAAACAGTTCTGACGGATTACGTGCTTTTTTTTTAACAGAAATGGCTAGAATTTGGGTCGTATACGGATTCAGTAGTGGATGGACGCTAGCAAATGGCATTCAGTTTCACAAGTAAGTTACTTATGCTTTAATATAATGGAAAGAAAATAGCGTTAGAGAAACCCAAACACTTCTGCAGTGAAATGTGAAATCTTTTCAGGTTTCCTCACTCTGGCCCAAAGCTTCTGAAAAAAAATGCATGCAGTACGAAGGGACTCTATCGAAATAAAACGTAATTTACAGCAATGATTTTTCAAAAGCATCTACATGCCTCGACCATGGGCTGATACACAGCTGCTGAAAGATGATGTTGTACCGGGTATATTAAGTTTTCCTGCAGAGGTACCACAGTGGTGCAGGGACCGGCAGATGTCTCTCAACGTAAGTAAATGTAACGTATTGCTCGTAAATAGATGTAGAAATCCACTTCTGTACAATTACACTGTTGGTATCAAATCACTGGAAACAATAATCGCCGTAAAATACCAAGGATTAACCACCAGCAGGTATATAAAGTTGAATGACAACATAAAACAAACTACAGCAACAGAAGATGCCAGATTGAAATTCTTAGCAAGAATCTTAAGGAAATGTAATTCATACTGTGTAGCAGGATCGGCCACGGTGTGCAAAACTTCACTCGTGCGCAGTGGCCGGACCGTGTGCGGACAGAGACGCGGCCCCTCACGGCCCGAACGGTATGCCTCGGCTTTGCTCGGTCCTTTTCGCAATAGCGCGACATTTAATTAACTGTGCGGTGTGACACTTTATTACAGCCTTTGGTCAGCTTATTCGATCGCTACACCTTTTTCTTCAGTTGGGCAGAAACGCTGTTTGTTGTTGCCGTCGTCGCCAAGCCGAAGACTGGTTTGATGCGGCTGTCCATGTTACACTAACCTGTGCAAGACTGATCATCTCCGCGTAACTACTACAAACTATATCCTTTTAGAGCCTGCATACTGTATTAATTACCTGTTCTCCCACTACAATTTCACCCCCCCCCATTGCCCCCACCTCCACACACTTCTCTCCAACACAGAACCGGTGCCCCCTTGATGTTTAATAAGTGTCCTATCAACCGATTACAGTGGCACGTTTATTGCTTCGTGACGAAAAGGTGCTACCTGTCAGATACGATATGCTACTGCAGTAAAGCAAAGCACATACTGTAGCTGCCGTACACTGTGTAGTTCCGAAGATATAATCAATATGCACACTCAGTTTTCACGATCGATCGTCGAGGGCTGAAGCACATTGGTAGTAGTAGCTTTGGTAGTATTCATTATCACGGTCTTGCTTGCTGTCAAGTTGCCACAGCAATTGATCTTTGATCCTAATAACATTTAATGTTGGAACAGTTTATAATTTTTCACTAACAAACACAGACTCACGAAGTTTCACTATTAAAGATGAATTAGCTTTCGAAGTAGTTCCACCTAACTTTTCTTCATAACTAGTATGACTTCCTCGTTAAAATTGCATTTAACGTAACTTACACTCCCCAGCGACATCAATACAATGGTCCGCTGCAGCTGCGCTTCAAGTACAAAGATGATCATTGTCTGTAGATTTATGACTGCCACTTGAAAACTTATTTCGCCCGTAATTTGATAACCGTTTGTTTTTGCAATGGTATGAATTTGGATTTATCTTTTGAATGCCTACTATAGAATATTTCAGCTTCCTAATCCCCGTGAGGTATAGTCCATAAAATATCACGTCCGTGCATTTTGTATTTCAAAGACAGCATTATCCCGTATAAATTGATCTCCTCTTTCATTAAGCTCACTTCAACTTCAAAAAAACAACTTCACTTAATCCACAATACATTCCACTCAGGCTCAGTTCGTAACAATTATCTTCAATAAACTTTTCGACTGAATACAACGAGATTAATAACTTCACTTTTTATCCAGTTTATTACAGTGAAATCACACAGTTATAAATAACCACGTATCAAACATTAACAACGTGGATGAGTAAGTTTCCATTCGTGACTAAAGCTGAACATGAACTCTCTCGATCTTTACAGTGTCAATTCCATACTAAATATTTTTCAGTTTGTAACATTCTTTTTTTCCATTATTACGGCAAGGTTTGGCGAGTCGCTTCGGGACGTCTTCTTTCGACCGTCGTTGTTACGTTTCTAACTGCCAGTAACTCTCCGTGACGACGAGAAAACCTTTCCTTCCACCACTGCCACACACCCACTCGTATCATGAAACAGAAATAAAAATATTCCTTCCAGTATTACAGTTGTAACAACAAAATATAAAATTCATTTTACCATATCTAAACATTATAACAAACTTACATCTACTTACATTCCATGTGCCACGTGGCGGGGACAAATCTATGGTACAGCGCTCCAAACACTGTATCATCACATATCCCCGCCGCCAGCTATGTGACACTTGGATTCAGACAAATGTATTTATATATTCTGTCATTTAACTTAGAGCTCTTATGGTGCACATTCACCATGTTTCGGTCTCCAACTCATAACTTAAGTATTTGTGCCTTGAAATTATATCTCTGTAACCCTTTTTCCTCACTAGTCTTTAATATTTCCTTGACAAGTTGATTGGTTGATATTTCTCCCTTATCGCGCAAATGTAGCCACTTTACCCTAGCTACGAGTGGCTCCCCTACGAACCTTTTTCGTACTACTTCCACAGGCACCAGTCGTGTACTTAAATGCGGTAACTCATTCAATATTGTCTCAAATTCTCTTAACTGATCTTCCCAACTACTATGCTATTTAATACAGTGTATTCTACAGTCTATACAGTTCTTTCATCGCCCTCTCAGAAATATTTCCTTGTTGATGAAATTTCGATATCCTAACATGTTTTATAGTATGATTTTCTAAGAACTCCTCAAATATTGTGCTCACAAACTGGCTACCATTATCTAATAGAATGTTTTTGGAAGTTGCATAGTTTAGAAAATAATCCTTTTCTAAACATCCGATTATAGCACGTGAGGTAGCAGCCTTTAAAGGATATAATCGAACGTATTTGGACCAACTTTCTACCACTACCAACACATACCTGCAACCACCTTTCCCTGAGGGTGAAGGACCGGAAAAATCAAATGCAAGTAAATCCCATACTCCTTTTGGAATTACAGGAAATATTTTGATTCTATATGATACTTTCAAATCTTTCGCCTTCTGAGTAATTAAGCAACCTCTTATATTGTTCCCCACTAACCTGGCCATGTTCTTGCAATAATAAAACCTATTTAGATGCAATAGACATTTCTTAGTTACAAAATGACCGCATACATTATGAACATAATACCTATTTAGGTACACTGATTTTCCACTCCTCTCTCCTCACGTTTTCCCTCCAGTATAGAATTCCCTCGTACCATTTCCAATGATCTGACTTCTCCTTGGATCATGGTTTTTTTCCGGTAACTTTATCGCATCCCTTAAATGACTGTCTTAGTCCTTTTCCTTCATAATTGATAATGCCAAAGCATTTTTTTCCGTGGCGATAGCTTGTTTATTATTTTGTCGACAAGGCAACACAAAGCTATTCACTTCCTGTCAAGTTTCCACAGCAATTGATCATTGGTCCTAATAACATTTAATGTTCGAATATTTTATGATTTTTCACTAAAGAAAAACACAGACTCACGAAGTTTCACTTTTAGAAAATAATTGGCTTTTGCGCTAGTTCCACCTAACACTTCTCCATAATTAGTATGTCTTTTCACGTTAAAATTGCATCTAAGGAAACTTACAATATCCAGCGATTTTAGTATATTGGTCCGCCGCAGCTGCGTTTTAAGTACAAAGATGATCTTTAACTGTCACTTGAATACTTATTTCGCCCGTAATTTGATAAACCTTAGTTTATGCAATGGTGTGATTTTAGATTTATCTTTCGAATGCCTGCCAACGAAAATCTCAGCTTCCTAATCGTCGTGAGGTATAGTCCATAAAATATCACGTTCGTCCATTTAGTATTCCAAAGACAGCGTTATCCCATATAATTTGATATCCCATTTCATTAAATTCACTTCTACTTTTAAAAAAAACTGTTTCTCTTAATCCACAATATATTCCACTCAGACTCAGTTTGTAACAATTATCTTCAATAAACTTTTCGACTGAATACTTCAAGATAAATAATTTCACTTTTTATCTACTTTATTACAGTGAAATCATACAGTTATAAATAACAACGTGAGAGTAATCATGTAGATGTAGATGTAGAATTACCGAAGCCACGTCTGTTCACGTTATCCCATTGGTTGGATATTGCTGCTGGCGGTATTCGTGGGAGCAACAGCGAGTGTTCGAGTTGGTGAAGACCTAGCCGCCATGTGGTGGAATTAACTATATTTGTCAGTTTGAAATTCAAGTGCACCACTGGAATTTTCTGCCTTGTGGCCGTTAAAGTTCCGGTTACCTGCTCTGGTCGCTGACGTAAATGCAGGCAGTGGTCTTTTCTCACCTGTTGTCGCTGTCCAACATGGTGGGTAGTTTTGAACAGCGTAATGTATTTTTGGTTGTGGGCGGCTGTGTCTGAAACGTTTTGGCTTTGGAATTCTCGTATACTGGTCGGTGGTTAGCAAGTCGTCTTGTCGGTGGGTCCCTGACTGTCTCTTGGTTGTTTTAGAGGCAGATCGAGTATAGTTGGGCCGACTTCTTGTCTCACCTAAGCGAATGTTAAAATTTCAAGGGCAGACCGAGCCACCTGGAAACTTCTGAGCGTCGTTGCCTATACTGCCTTTCTTGTTGGCGTTTAATAGCGTATTTTTAATGGCTCATAGCCGATGATTGGAATAATTCTTGTAATTGTGTTTTTAAAATCAAAGGCCTTCAGCCATTTTGAAAGTAAGTTTTTCTAAATTGGGCAAAGTTTATATTGTCTGAAGATAAAGCTTGGGTCTTCTGCCTGTTGAAAATTTATTGTAGTTGTATTGTTTTTAAAAGCATCGGCCTTCAGTCGCCTTAAGTTTTAAGGATCCTACTTATCAAGTATTACCTTTTGGAAGATTAAGTGTGGGCTTTCTGCCTGTTGAAAATTTTTTGTAGTTGTATTGTTTTCTAAAAGCATGGGCCCTCAGACGCTTTAAGTTATAAGGTTCTTACTTATCAAGTATTACATTCTTTCAAGATAAAGCTGTGGGCCTTCTGCCTGTTGAAAATTTATCGTAGTTGTGTTGTCTTTAAAATGATGGACCTTCAGCTGCTTTAAAATTTTGGATTCTTATTTATCAAGTCTTACATCACTTGGGCTTCAATACTATTTAAGGTTAAAAGCTTTGGGCCCTCTGCCTTGGAAAATTGGTTGCAGCTTTTTTTTTAAACAAAGGCCTTCAGCCGTTTTGGAGTAAGGTTTCTTATTCGTCATGAAGCTTTGGCCTTCTACCTATTGAAAGGTTATTGTAATTATGTTGTTTTAAATTTATCGGCCTTCAACTGCTTTTAAAAACTGAATCTATCTGACTAATCAAGTCTTACATCGCTTGGCCTTAAATACTATTTAAGTTTAAAGCCTAGAGCCTTCTGCCTAAAAATATATATATATATATATATATATATATATATATATAGCAGTTGTATTTAATTCATGGGTCTTCAGCCGTTTTAGAATTAAAGACATTTTCTGTCGATAGTGAAGCTTAGAAGTTGCTCTTTAATGTTTGGACAACTGTAGGTCTCTACCTCATCTGAAGGAAACACATTGCTCTGATTCCACCGGAAAGCGGAATCGCTGCGATCAACTGCTGACCACGTCGTTTTACGGATGCAACATCTCGTCGTCGTCTGTGCTGCTCATGCTGAACAAATTGTATAAGTGGCAGTTAATAATAAACTCAACATTATGCTTTTCTTACTTGTTTGACCTTGCCTGCCCAATTCCTATTCCTCATTCATTACGCGTGGAAACATCTCTATAAATCTTTCTCGCATTTTCAGCGTCAGATTTGCACGTGGTGGCCGAAATTGGATTTAATTGTATTTCCAGTGTAAATCGGTTTCGCATTAGCGCATTGGAATATCTACCAACCTTCGAAGCCATGTGGTAAATACAGCCCACACTGGACTTCTGTGAGCAGCTGCACTTTAATTATAACCACCCACTATTATTGAAAAAGTACGTTGATTAAGTCAAAGAACATGCTTGAAACGAGATTTAGATTTAAGATCCGCTAAGATCCGCTACTGTTGAAGCAAAACGAAAGGCAAGAACAAACGTTAGAAGACCGAGAATAGATTGCAGGCTTTGCATTTTAGATAGGCTTAACTGCAGACTGCTCTCAGTAAGACATTGCAAGTTCAGAAGCAACTTATTTATGGTTTCAAGGCGAAAGTAGATGCATTTAAAAAGAAAAGCCCTTTCGTGGAAGGACAACTTCTGACAAGTAGCAGTGCCCTTTTGTCTAAGCCCATTGTCGTTAAAGCAAACGCGGATTTTGAACAATCCGTTGTGGTATTGAAAGAATTTCAGGAACAGATTTCTAAATGTTTGAATACACTAGAAATCTCATATCAATTTCTGAACTGTTTTCAAGACTGTCGCCATTTCAACTGCAAGCTCCCTGTTTGCATAGGTAGATGGATGTCTTCGATCTGCAGTTTAATTCCCGTCTAAAAGACAAATTCATTAACGTTGAAACCGTCCAGTATGTTGTTTCCCTCAGGAAGAGTTTCCACGCATAAAGACGTTGCAATCGATTGAATCAACGTAGGCGTGTGAAAGGCTTTTTAAGATCATGAAACTAAGTAGTGATTACGTGGCAACCTGAGTAACTGCGAAACAGTCTGCGTGTGTCCGTATGCAAACACTTTGTGCGAGATGTAAATATTATTGTGCCTTCAGCACGCCAGAAATAATAAAATAAAACTAAAAATTTGTTTTGTTTGTGATCTTCATTGTTGATAAGTATTAAATATGTCGTACGCAGCACCTTAGTAGTTTCCTCTACTTCCCCGTCTTCAAAATGGTTCAAATGGCTCTGAGCACTATGGGACTTAACATCTATGGTCATCAGTCCCCTAGAACTTAGAACTACTTAAACCTAACTAACCTAAGGACAGCACACAACACCCAGCCATCACGAGGCAGAGAAAATCCCTGACCCCGCCGGGAATCGAACCCGGGAACCCGGGCGTGGGAAGCGAGAACGCTACCGCACGACCACGAGATGCGGGCTCCCCGTCTTCGCTCTGAGACAGTGTGGCATGGTTGGGGGGAGGGGGGGGGGGGGAGTGTGCGCTCGGGCCAGAAAGATTGGTATGCAGGCACAAAACCACACACGAGCAGTTCCCATCTGTCCCTGCTCTATACAAATGGGTTACGAAGCAATTGCTCGAACGAGCGTTGAGTATTGGTGATCACTGTGGAATCCTTTATCAATTTAGATTAATGGAAAGAATAGAGGAGATTCAGCAAAGAACAGTGGTTTTCGTCATGAGATTGTTTAGTGGGCACGAGAGCGTGACACAGATGCTCAACAAATGTCATTGGCAGGTGCTAAAAGAGAGCTATTGTTGATAATGCAGAGATTCACTATTTACATTCCTAGAGAGTACATTCCGGGAAGAGTCGGTGATTTGTCGCTTCCTCTCATGTTACCTTAGTGAAACGACCACAGATAAAAGGGGAACAGATAGTAGTACCACAAGTACCCTTCGTCATTCACCGTAAGGTGGTTTGCGGAGTATACGAGTGGCTGTAGAATATAATAAATAAATTAAAATAGACGATTCGGATGAGCTGGAGTTCTAATTTAATGAGGGGTAGATAAACAACATTTCATTTTACTTTAAGAAATACCGAGAAAAGTACGTGGTTTCCTGTGCAGCTTATTGCAGACTGTAATGTAAAGATATAAAGCAGCTGGCAGTGACTCGATACCCGCCGATAGCTGGAAAATAAGGAATCTACCTGTATTGCCTGTACTGGGAATACATCAGTATCTCATTTGGAAGATACAGCAAATTCCAGAAGCACGGAGAGACGTTTTAATTAACCAAATAGATATAAAAAAGTGATCTATCTATCTGCAACAACTACAAGGGAATACAATTGCTCACATCTGCTTGCAAAATACATAAAAACATAATTTTTCAAGACCATAACTATATCTGAAAGAAATTATTGCTGATGCATAAGCTGGTTTTAGAAGAAATAGATCGACGGTGTTTTTATCTTCGTATTGCGAATTTTCTCAGAACGTGCACTTGCTTTTCATAGATTTCAATGTACACTACTGGCCATTAAAATTGCTACACCAAGAAGAAATGCAGATGATAAACGGGTATTGATTACTGACATGTGATTACATTTTCACGCAATTTTGGTGCTAAGATCCTGAGAAATCAGTACCCAGAACAACCACCTCTGGCCGTAATAACGGCCTCGATACCCCTGGGCATTGTGTCAATCAGAGCTTGGATGGCGTGTTCAGGTACAGCTGCCCATGCAGCTTCAACACGATACCACATTTCATCAAGAGTAGTGACTGGCGTATCGTGACGAGCCAGTTGCTCGGCCACCATTGACCAGACGTTTTCAATTGGTGAGAGGTCTGGACAATTTGTTGGCCAGGGCATCAGTTGAACATTTTCTGTATCCAGAAAGGCCCGTACAGGACCAGCAAAATGCGGTCGTGCATTATCCTGCTGAAATGTAGGGTTTCGCAGGGATCGAAGGGTAGACCCACAGGTCGTAACACATCTGAAATGTAACGTCCACTGTTCAAAGTGCCGTCAATGCGAACAAGAGATGACCGAGACGTGTAACCAATGGCACCCCATACCATCATGCTGGGTGATACGCCAGTATGGCGATGACGAATACACGCTTCCAATGTGCGTTCACTGCGATGTCGCACAAACATGGATGCGACCATCATGATGCTGTAAACAGAACCTGGATTCATCCTAAAAATGACGTTTCGCCATTCGTGCACCCAGGTTCGTCGTTGAGTGCACCACCGCAGGCGCTCCTGTCTGTGATGCAGCGTCAAGGGTAACTGCAGCCATGGTCTCTGAGCTGATAGTCCATGCTGCTGCAAACGTCATCCAACTGTTCGTGAGATGGTTGTTATCTTGCAAACGTCCCCATCTGTTGACTCAGGGATCGAGACGTGGCTGCATGAGCCCCCTCTCATATTTCTATCTTATGATTTTCCTCTCTAATTGCACGCAGTGAAAAGTTGCTATTCCTTCACACGCGGACTTCCCACGCAGCGTCTCTCGTCACCCGGGTGGTCCGGTGACAGGCGGGCGCTGATGATCTTGAAAGGGTAAGCCGATGGGTGTGAGGGAGGCGAGTGAATGCTTTCCAGACGCCGACATTGTCAAAAGACACGCTCGGAGGGGCCTGAAGTAGCAGCTGGGCTAGAGGTTCCGTTACTTCGTAGAAACTTAGCAAAAACACTTTCTGGCGGGCTACCACCGAGGCGTGGGAATGACTTGTGTACCCCGGCAGTTTTGGCAGGCAAATTCCCGCACTTTCTGCAAAATACTGACTGTGATTGGCTTGCTCAGGGCATAGCTCCGTGGCGTAGCAAAATCGGCGCAGAAATTGGCGCCAAGAATCTCCATTGGTGGAATGGTAGTGCTCCAGCAATAGAGTGGAATTTTCCGCCGGTTTTCGAGTTGCTGATTGGAACGGTTACCCACGGCCACTGTCGTGGGGGCAGGAATGTTCTGCGTTCGGTTTTGTATTGGTGCTCTTGTGGGGTAGTCGGCTCTCGCTGTTCAGTCGGAGTAGGTTACAACACTGAGCTCTCGCTGCTCTGGACAGCCTGCCTTCAGTTGGCTGTCTAATATACTTTTATTTGATTGTAACTGTTTAACGAAGTTGCTGAAGTTTCGACTTCAACGTAACTTTCCGAGTACAGTTGGAAATTGAGCGTTCTGCGTACAAGCGGCCTATGTTGTCTGTTTTGGGCAGTTTTGGCTAAAGTTGACTGTATCGGAGTTACTGTGTGACTTCGCTTGTGAAAATCAATCACTGTACCGTCAGTCATTGTGTGGCGAGCCCTCTTCATCTCCCTCAGAGGTGCGTTTGTATTGATAGGAAGTCTTTAGTCTGGAACAACCAGACCAGGACAACTTGTTTCGGGCTATACTCGCGACATTATCATCACCACGACGGGACGTCGAAGCAACCAGCCATCGCTTCCAATACGCCAGATCGTGTCCTTACAACTAAGAAGACAGCTTGGTAATGTACGTCCGCAGCACCGACAAAGCAGGCATTTTTGCTAGGCGATAATCAGAGCTCAGCAGAGCGCGCCTGTTCGTCTTTTCTAACTTTGTTCTATCTTGGGTGTTCATTGTCTGAGTTCTCACTAATGTAGCAGCAATTAATGTTGGGTTAGCTGTGTGTCTCTCTTAAGATTTGAGGGGCAAGGAATTGGCTCCACATACCACTTCGTCATAAACGTCACAATCTAATTTAGGGACACCTTCACCTTCACAGCGTTTATTTGAGTATCCAATTTGAGCCAATTTGATGTATTGTAGATGTTTTATGTGTTTTTGTTTATTATTTTGTGTTTAGTCTTAATAAATCATATTGTTATTTTGGACAGAACTTTCATTCTGTTAATCAGTAGAGCAACCCTATCATTTCTCACTACGTTAATGAACCCTTCCTTTATTTAACTTATTTATCAAATTAAATTATTGCAGGTGCCAAACTCTTTTCTATGCCACTTGCAGGGTTGATTACAGTCAGTTCGCGTATCTTTTTAATCCACGTGCAACAGCAAAAGTCAGAGTTAGAATAGGGGGGGGGGGGGGGGGGCCTTAGAGCATCATTTACATATGTAGATTCTAGAAGAATTTAGTGTTAAATACACTGCTAGCCCCGGCAACTCGCAATATGAGGCCGTTGGGATGCAGCACGGCATTCCGTATTACCCTCCTGAACCCACCGATCCCATATTCTCCTAACAGTCATTGGATCTCGACCATCGCGAGCAGCAGTGTCGCGATACGATCAACCGCAATCGCGATAGGCTACAATCCGACCTTTATCAAAGTCGGAAACGTGATGGTACGCATTTCTCCTCCTTACACGAGGCATCACAGCAACATTTCACCACGCAACGCCGGTCAACTGCTGTTTGTGTATGAGAAATCGGTTGGAAACTTTCCTCATGTCAGCACGTTGTAGGTGTCGCCACCGGCGCCAACCGTGTGTGAATGCTCTGAAAAGCTAATCATTTGCATATCACAGCATTTTCTTCCTGTCGGTTAAATTTCACGTCTGTAGCACGTCATCTTCGTGGTGTAGCAATTTTAATGGCCAGTAGTGTATGTTTGGAGCACAGCATTGTACGGTAGTGGAACATGGACAGTGAGGAAACAGGAAGAAGAGAGGACTGAAGCATTTGAAATGTGGTGTTGCAAAAGAATGTTGAAAATTAGGTGCACTGGTAAGATAACGAAAGAAGAGGTTCCCTGCAGAATTGGCGAGGAAAATAATTTGTGTAAAACACTGACAAAAAGAAGGGACAGGATGACTGGACACCTGTTAAGACATCAGTGATATCTTCCACGATACTAAAGGGAGCATTAGAGGGTAAAAACTGTAGAGAAACACAGAGATTAGAATACAAGCAGCAAATAATTGAAGTCGTAGGTTGCAGTTGCGACTCTGAGATGAAAAGTTAGCGTAGGAGAGGAATTCTTAGCGAGCTGACTCAAACCAGTAAGAATCCTGAAGACACAAAGAAAAGTATTTGATAGTATTAACAGAAACTGTCTATGGATGACTATGAAAGAATCTGGAATTCCACGTTAATTAATGCATCTGTTAAAAATGTGTATCCAGAATTCAAATTTTAGAATCAGAGTACAAAATACTCTGTCGGGAATGTCCCTTGTTACTTCCGGAGTGCCGGCAAGAGAGGCCGAGCGGTTCTCGGCGCTTCAGTCTGGAACCGCGCCACCGCTACAGTCACAGGTTCGAATCCTGCCTCGGGCATGGATGTGTGTGATGTCCTTAGGTTAGTTAGGTTTAAGTAGTTCTAAGTTCTAGGGGACTGATGACCTTAGCTGTTAAGTCCCATAGTGCTCAGAGCCATTTCAACCATTTCAACTTCCGGAGTCGTACGGGGAGGTGTTTCGTCATAGTCACTTTTCAGCCTCGTTATGCAGCAGATCGTCAGGAAAATGAAATCGTCACTGCTCGGAACAAAACTAGAGCATAGTTTTAATGTACTGACACATGCGAACGACATAGTAATCTTAGGAAAACATAAAAAAGAAATTAATTCAATCACTACATTATTCTTTAACAACTTACTTGGGACAGGTTAGAGCTCAATACTTCACTGTCTCACAGTAAGGTAAAGAACATCACTCTTTTAAAACCGGTGGATAGAAAAATCGAAACAGTGAGTCAGTTCACATATCTTGGAATCCTGTCAACTACACACAGCAGAGTCAAAGACGAAATAAATGGTAGAGTACAGAAAGACAACAGTTGTTATTTCGCATTACTACATGTATTAAAACACAAACGTGTTTCAATAAATTCAAAGATTCGCATGTATAGAACTCTTATCATGCCTGTTCTGATGTAGGATTGTGAGATATGGACGTTACCAAAATCAGAAGACGCAAAGCAAAATTACGAATCTTTGAAAGGAAAATTCTGAGGACGGTATCTGGCGAAATTTAAGATACGAACACAGCGGTATGAAGAATATATCCATATGGAGAGCCATACAAAATATCCAAAATTAAAGCTAGGATACTTCACTGGATCGAACTCGCAGTTCGAGGTGTAACAGAAAGTAAAACTATAAAATAGTTACAGAACATACTCAAGGAAGAAGACCTTCACATCGATAACATCAGAGAAGAAATGAAAAGCTTACAATGTGATAAATTTGCAAAATTAAATGTCAAGTTAGAAATACCTGGTAAAGCATTGGGAGTTAGCAACGAAGAACTTTCATGTAAGGGCGATCAAACAAGTCGTTTGAGGGCGTTGCTGTAGGGCATATGCAACGTAGCGGAACTCCAGTGCTACTAACAGGACCTTTGTTTTAAACTGAGATAAAAATCTCAAAAACGCCGTTTCGTACGAAAAATGTGCTAGCTGAAAAATTAATATTAGTAAGGTTACATCTGTCTGTGCTACAACTGGCCACCTCCTAACTACCCCTCCTGCATGGGCGCGATCAACTTTGTATTTTCAAATTAGAATCCCCCATTTTTATTGCGTATTCGGATCATATGCCGAGAAAATGTGTACGGTTTACTCGAACCGTTATATCCCATTCGTGGCGTTGTAATCGACAAATATCTAGAGTGCCTGTTTTTGCAATTAAGAATCGACACGTTTGCTTCTACATTTCATTTATGACGTAAATGTGAAACTTTGGGTTCTAACGGTTGATGTTTATGTTCTAAAATTTACATTAATGTTGCAACTTTGACTGTATAGTACCAATAATTTCTGGTTAGAAACTACGTTTGGTGTGATTCAGGAACAACGACGTGGATGTAATAGTTTTCTGCTCCCATCGGGATGCTTCATTTCGGTGAGTATTCTTGGCTCTCACTGTTACTGTAATTCATAATAAACGCTCGGACTGACGACCTTCCTTTACGACACATTTATTAATTCGTGCGACGAATGCATGTACAGTACACTGCTTAAAAGTATTGTGAAATACAGTTAAGATGAGAGGTAAGGGGACTCGCCGAAATCAAGCACCCCAATGGTCAGAGGAAGTAGGGAAGATTGACCCAGTGGAATTACTGATGAATGCTTATTTTTCGAGGACTAATTTTGTCTGGTAGTTTTCCGTACATAATGAGGTAACATCTGGAAGCGAAAAAGACAGAATATGCGGTAGAATACGTCAAATGAAGAATGAAAAGCGATCGGAGCGGACGGACTGTACCAGTAAACCATTTCGCCCCAAATGCATATCTTTCCAGAAAATATTCAGTGACCACCATATACAATTATTTTCCCACATCATTCTATTCAAAGATCGCTAAGAACATGCTAGTGAACGTGGACTAAACGTTGATTGTGAAGAAAAATCTATGACAGACGTACTTTGGAAACGGTCCAGTAAGTTATTAAAGAATAGCGCATTTGCTCACTTTTGTAGGCAGATTACGTAAATGGTGAGCGACAACATGAGCAACCTTAATAAACCATAACGGAAATCGATTTCTAAACACTTGTCAGTCTGAGTGCACTCTATCACCCATAGACGAAATTAAATCACCGAGACCTTTCTAGCTTGGTAGTCCATTCCGCCCCGGTATCCCCATCCACGAATTGAAAACAACGGATTCCGTAAACTGTAGATACTTTTTAGCGTAGAATCCGAATATACAAGTCAATGCGGGGCTCCAATTAAAAAAAAAACATTGTTGACCCCACCCACGCATGAGGGTTGGTTAGGAGGTGGTCGGCAGTAGCACAGACGGATGTCCCATTTACTAATATTAATTTTTAATCAAGAACATTTTTCTCGTACGATGCATCGTTTTTCGAGATATTTGGTTGTCTCAAGTGAAAACAAACACCCTCTATAAACACCGACATGTTGTTGTTATTGTTGTGGTCTTCAGTCCAGAGACTGGTTTGATGCAACTCTCCACGCTACTTTATCCTGTACCAGCTTCTTCATTTCCAAGTACCTATTGCAACTTATATCTTCTGAATCTGCATAGCGTATTCATCTCTTTGTCTCCTTCTACGATTTTTACCCTCCACACTGCCCTCCAATACTAAATTGGTGATCCCTTGATGCTTAAGAGCACGTCCTACCAACCTATCCCTTCTTCTACTCAAGTTGTGCCCAAATTCCTCTTATCCCCAATTCTATTCAGTACTTCTCATTATTTACGTAATCTACCCACCTAATCTTCAGCATTCTTATGTAGCACCACATTTCGAAAGCTTCTATTCTCTTCTTGCCTAAACTATTTATCTTCCATGTTTCACTTCCATACATGGCTACACTCCATATAAACACTTACAGAAAAGACTTCCTCACACTTAAATCTATACTTGGTATTGCCAAATTTCTCTTCTTCAGAAACGCTTTCCTTGCCAGTGTCAGTCTATATTTTATATGCTCTCTAATTTGACCATCATCAGTTATTTTGCTTCCCAAATAGCAAAACTCTACTACTTTAAGTGTCTCATTTCTTAATCTAATTCCCTCAGCATCATTTGATTTAATTCGACTACAATCGATTATCTTCGTTTTGCTTTTGTTGATGTTCATCTTATATCCTCCTTTCAAGACACCATCCATTCCGTTCAACTAGTCTTCCAGGTCCTTTGCTGTCACTGACCGAATTACAATGTCGTCGGCAAACCTCGAAGTTTTTATTTCTTCTTCATGGACTTTAACTCCTACTCCAAATTTTTCTTTTGTTTCCTTCACTGATTAATCAATAATATCGGGGATATGCTACAACCCTGTCTCACTCCCTTCCCAACTACTGCCTCCCTTTCATGCCCCTCAACTCATATGGCTGCCGTCTGGTTTCTGTACAAATTGTAAATAGCCTATCGCTTTCTGTATTTTACTCCTGCCATCTTCAGAATTTGAAGTATTCCAGTCATCACTGACAAAAGCCTTCTCCAAATCTACAAATGCTAGAAACGTAGATTTGCCTTTTTTTAATCTAAGATAAGTCGTAGGGTCAGTGTTGCCTCACGTCTTCCAACATTTCTCGGAATCCAAACTGATCTTCCCCGAGATCAGCTTCTATCAGCTTTTCCATTCGTCTGTAAGGAATTTGTGCTTTCTTTGGGAATGGAATAATTATATTCTTCTTGAAGTCTGAGGGTTCTTCGCCTGTCTCATGTATCGTGCTCACCGGATGGTAGAGTTTTGTCAGGGCTGGCTCTCCCACGGCTATGAGTGGTTTTAATGGAATGTTGTCTACTCCCAAGGCCTTGTTTCCACTTAGGTTTTCCAGTGCTCTGTCAAACTCTTCAAGCAGTATCATATCTGCCATTTCATCTTCATGTATGTCCCCTTCCATTTCCATAAAGTTGCCCTCAAGTACATCGCCCTTCTACAGACACTCTATATACTCCGTCCAGTTTTCTGCGTCCCCTTCTTTCGTTAGAACTGGTTTTCCATCTCAGTTCTTGATATTCATACAAGTGTGTCAAAGGTCTCTTTAATTTTCCTGTAGGAGCTATCTATCTTACACCAGTGACATGTACCTCTACATCCTTACATTTGTCCTGCTTAGATATTCTACACTTCCTGTCGATCTCATTCTTGAGACGTATGTATTCCTTTTTGCCTGCTTCATTTTCTGCATTTTTATATTTTCTCCTTTCATCAATTGAATCCAGTACTTCTTCTGTTACCCAAAGATTTCCACCAGCCCTCGTCTTTTTACCTACTTGATCCTGTGTTGCCTTCACTATTTCATCTCTCAAGCCCACCCATTCTTCTTCTATGTATTCCTTTCCCATTTTCTTGTCAGTAGTTCCTTAATGCTCTCTCTGAAACTCTCCGACTTCTGGTTGTTTCAGTTTATCCAGGTCCCATCTCCTTAAATTCCCACCTTTTTATAGTTTCCTCAGTTTTAACTTACAGTTCATAAGCAGTAGATCGTGGTCAGGGTCCACATCTGCCCTGGAATCTCTTACAATTAAATCCTGGTTCCTAATCACTGTCTTACCATTACATAATCTATCTGCAATCGTCCAGTGTCTCCAGGCCTCTTCCATGTATACAATCTTCTTTCATGATTCGTAAACCAAGTGTTAGCTATGATTAAGTTATGCTGTGTGTAAAATTCTACCAGGCGGCTTCCTCTTTCATTTCTTACCCCCAATCCATATTCACCTACTACTTTTCCTTCTCTTCCTTTTCCTACTATCGAATTCCAGTCCTACACGATTATTTGATTTTCGTCTCTCTTCACTATCTGAATAATTTCTTTTACCTTATTATACATTTCTTCAAACTCTTCATCTGCGGAGCTAGTTGGCATATAAACTTTTACTGCTGTGGTAGGCGTGGGCTTCGTGTCTACCTTGCTTACAATAATGCGTCCACTATGCTGTTTGTAGTAGCTTACCAGGGCTCCTATTTGTTTATCCATTATTAAACCTACTCCTGGGTTACCCCTATTTGATTTTGTATTTATAACCCTGTATTCACCTGACCAGAAGTCTTGTGCTTCCTGGTAACGAATTTCACTAATTCCCACTAAATTTAGCGTTAATCTACCCATTTCCCTTTTTAAATTTTCTAACCTACCTGCACGATTAAGGGATCTGACATTCCACGCCCCGATTCGTAGAACGCCAGTTTTGTTTCTCCTGATAACGACGTCCTCTTGAGTAGTCTCCGCCTTGAGATTCGAATGGGAACTATTTTACCTCTGGAATATTTTGCCCAAGAGTACGCCATCATCATTTAACCATACAGTAAAGCTGCACGCCCTCGGAAGTTTCCCCTTGCTTTCAGCCATTCGCAGTACCAGCACAGCGAGGCTGTTTTGGCTAATGTTACGAGGCCAGATCAGTCAGTCATCCCGATTGCCCTAGCAACTACTGAAAAGGCTGCTGCCTCTCTTCACGAACCACACGTTTGTCCTGCATCTCAACACACACTTATACATTGTGGTTGCACCTACGGTACGGCTGTCTGTATCACTGAGGCACGCAAGCCTCCCCACCAGCGGCAAGGTCCATGGTTCATGTAGACAAGGGAATAGTATGTTACCCATCGGACCGTCGCCCCAAGAAGTTCAAGAGCCAGCCATCGCCTCAAAAGGTGATGCTCAACCTGTTCTTTATTACCTGGGTCCATTGCTCGTCGAGTACTATGTACGTGATGTCTCCATCATTCAACACACTTTTTTCTGAAATTAGGTTGGTTTATTCATTATTCCAATACATCCTGTTATTTCATACTCTCTTGGCTAAAAAACACTATTTTATAACATAATCTCCGTTTAATACGACGGCCTCACGCCATCTTACTGGGAGGGCCTATATGCCGCAAGGTGCAAGTCTATTGGTCAATGTCGTAGCCAACGTCCTACTCAATGGGTCATACAGATGCAAGTCGGAAGATGCGAGATCCGGGCAGTAGGTTAGATGAGGAAAAACAGTCCACTGAAGTTTTGTGAGCTGCTCTCCAGTGCGCAGGCTTGTGTGAGGCCCTGCATTTTCATGGAGAGTAGCGCCTTAGCCTCAGAGCTGATCGTTGCACAATGAGGAGGACATCATACAAAAAAACCCTTTCAGAGTCCCAGGAGCCATCGCCATGACTTTATCGTCTGAGGGTGCTACTTTGAAAAATGGCTCTGAGCACTATGGGACTCAACTTCTGAGGTCATAAGTCCCCTAGAACTCAGAACTACGTAAACCTAACTAACCTAAGGACGGCACACACATCCATACCCGAGGCAGGATTCTAACCTGCTACCGTAGCGGTCGCGCAGTTTCAGACTGTAGCGCCTAGAACCACTCGGCCACCCCGGCCAGCCACTGCAACTTTGAACTTTTTTTTCAGAGGATTGGTGAAGGTGTGCCATTCCATGGATTGCTGTTTTGTTTCCGGTTCGAAGTGAGGAACTCATGTTTCATCGACTGTGATGATGTTCGACAAAAATGAGTCATTACCAGCATGGTAAGACGCAAGCAGTGCACTGAAGGTCCTTTGTTGCTCCTTATGGTCTTCTGTTAGGCGGCGAGGTATCCAGCAAGGACACACCTTTGAGTATGCCAACTGGTGGATGAGTGTGTCAGCCCTACCAACCGAGGCATCTAGTTGTGAGGTGAGTTGTTTAATTGTGAACCGTCGATCACCTCGAATGAGAATGTCCACACGTTCTGACATTGCAGGAGTCACAGCTGTGTGCAGCACGCTAGCACACAGGATATCAGGCACTTTTAATGAACTTGTTGCGCTGATGACAGACTCGTCCCCCAACAGCTCACCGTGCTGTGGTTCACTGCCAGCCCTCTGTATCTGTGATGCTCTGGTTTTCCTCCAAAAGAGACTCAATGAAAGCTACGTGTTTGGATCACACCGCTGTAGTAATAGGGAAAGCTGATCCTGGCACATTTAGTTTGTTGGAGTTACAAACATTCAGCAGCAAGCGAACATTCAGGGGTAAATTACCTCCATCCCATTAACTGAATGTTAGATTTATGACCCCCTGGGGATTGGTCCTAAGAAATCCCTCACCCTCTCTCTACCCCTCCCACTCCTCCTCCATAACAACTCTCGGAAAAGTGATACTTTTTTTTGCTCCTCCCCCCCCCCCCCCCCGTTCAGTTTTGAGCCACTTTTCCCACTTTTGGGAAATCCCCCAGCCCCAAAAGTTAGAGTTGCTGCTGCGTAGTAAGCATTTTGCTGGATCTTTTAGCTCAGTTTGTAACTATGTGACTGCAGTATCTAGTATGTAGTGCCCTCCTGGGAAGATAGTGGCATAGTGTGCGCAATTGAGGAGGTGTTGGTGTTGAACAGAAAGGAGTTATAAAAGTACCAGGTTGGAACTTTAGTAGTGGCAACTATTTATTTACCGCTCGTACAAAACAGATAAGCGTTTCAAAGTTTTACTGACCTTCAAAGTAGTCACCAGCATTGTGTATAACCCGTTGCCAGCGATGTGGAAGTCTCAGCAGTGCCAATTGCGTTGACAGTTCGAGCGGTGCGGTCTATTTCCCGACGAAATCAGTCAAACAAATCAGCAGCTTGCACTGTACGTGCTTGATCATTGTCCTGCAGAATGATGGTCAGGTCCTGCAGAAAGTGTCATCACTTCTGTCTCTAAGCTGGTTTTAGGTTGTTTTCCAAAAATGAACAGCAGCCAAGATCCTCATCCACCTTCAATTAGTAGAAGAAGCTTGGAAGTAAGTATATGTGGTTCAGCTCCATGTCTTTGTTAAATCCCATATCTCTGTTTGGCGATTCTGATTGTTTCTTCTTCTTCATTCAGCAGTCTCCAGCATTTCCAGACCAGCAGCTACCTCCAGTGCGTCTGGGCCAGCAGCAGCCACTGCTGACTCATCTGCACCGACCTCCATCCTATCGGGGCCAGCAACAGCAGCAGAAGCGTGGGATTCTGTGGCGCATCTGATCTGCATTTTGGAGCAGGACAACGAGCTGCTCGTCGATTTTTGTAATGAACACACTCAGCCACTTCCCAACTTTCAGAAAAACTGTACTGTGTGCCCTATACCACATGGTGCAGAACAGTACTGCTCTCCAGCATATGCACCTTCCCAGAACGTTTTGGTGTTAGTGCAAGGACAGAGATGGGTAAGAAGCTGCTGGTTCCTCACAGTGCTCTACTGCTTTTCACTTCAACTTATAAATTAACGGCTAACGTTTCAAAGCACTTAAATATTGTCACAGAAGCATCAGTGGACAGTGACTGGCATGTTTATTGTGAGATTGAAAATTCGTCAAGATGTTTTAAAATGCGGTTTACGGAGTTCGAATTGGATGAACTGTGTCGTGCCAACCCTACATCAGTCAACAGATGAACTCCGAGTATTCTCCATCTTGTCCAACCCTGCACATTTACTGCGCTGACCTGACAGTATCTATAACATCATTGAATGAGGGTGTGGCACTCTGGGTCAGATCTGAAGGCCAATCCATTTATCTGAAAACTCCACTGTTAAAACTTGTTTGGCCAATGGATGGTGTTATCCCATGTGTTGGAAAGACTGAACCATGGGCTGCCATGTGTTCAATCTGTGTATAAAGATATTGTGAACTATCTCCATACATATAGTGCGCATGCAGAGGATTTAGAACACTGCATCAATACAGTGTCAAAAGAAGAAGCTAAAGGAACACTCATCAGTTTGAGAGAAATGCGCGCTGGATTCTCTGCATGCAAGTAAGCTTTATTTGCCAGATTCAGTACAGGCATGAAGATAAAGAAAGAACCAGTTGATTTTCTTGATATAGTGCACCCAGTGTATGCCAGCTGAATAAAAATATGTATATTACCGCAGATTCTGTTTTTACTTTGTTCGTGCTTCTCATAATACCGTTACTGCTATCAGTATTTTCACTGTAATGTCTAGAACACCATAACACAAAGCTCTCTGAATCATCTTGTCACCACAGTCAACATCTTCGGTCTTTATTAAACTGAGTGATAGACCATACCTTCATGTGTATACACACCCTGTGAGCTTTGCATCTCAGTTGGTGACGTATATATTTCTATAAAAACCATTGCACACCAAAACCTGAGGTATTTAGTATCATGGTGGGATGGGTTGAACATCAGGACTTTGTTGTAAGTCACTGGTCCTGTGATTCTGTGGAAGAATATGTATAATTTGGTTCTTGAGGTACAATTTGGTTCTAATATTCAATGCAGTGATAACCTTTCTTACACAATAACCAAAAAAATTCACTGGTTGAAATATTCACAATTTTCAGGTACACAGGGTGATTTTCTCCACCATGTACAACCTCTAGGGACTGATCGATGAGAGGATACAGAACAAAAAAGGCCTGATGAACTTATGGCTGGAAATGCATGGTTTCCATGCTAGAGACCACTTATTCAACCATACTTTATTACAGAGAGCGCAGTATGATGTGCAGTATGCAGATATGGTTACAGTATTCATGGTTTCCTCCTAGAGGATGGTACTGTTCCTCATACACCATACCCTAGTGCCCTTTCCTGCAATAGTAATTGGTAATGTTGTGTCTGATTCACTTCTCTTGCTGACTCACCTTGTTGTGAATGTGATACAGGGTTGTGGACAATGGTTCCATATTCGAATCGAGAGCTTGCTGACATCGAGTTTACTTACGGAAAGGCAAATGGCAACAGGCATGGACAGCAATGTTGTATCAGGAGACCAATCCCTGCTGACGACAACCACAGCATTCAATGTTTGCAACTGTGTCTGAGACAGGGTGGTTTCAGGAAGCGGAAAATCATGATGGACGTATCCAAAATGTTCAGACACCAGAAGTGGAGTAAAATGTGATTAACACTGTGGGAGGCGACCACTGTGTCAGTACCAGGCAGTAGGCCTGTCAGTTCAGGGTAAGCCAGACGACCGTGTGGAACATTCTCATGACAACAGTTACTGCCTTTATCGCTTACAGCGTGTGCAGGGCTTACTAGAGATAGACTTTCCATATTGGTAGTAGTTTTGTCACTGGTTTCTTTACCAGACAACCACGATTCTGCGATTTGTGTCATGCATTCTATTCACAGATGAGGCCGCCTTTACATGAAATGGTATCTTCAACTTTCATAATAGTCATCTGTGCGATAGCATGCAGAACCCTCATGGTATGGTGACAGTGACTCATCAGTATCAGTGCAGTTGGAATATGTGAGCTGGGATAATTGGCGGCTGTGGTTTGAGATCAATCTTCCTTCCATGCCGCCTAACAGGCTGGAGCTATTGGAGTTTTTTGTGGGTGACTTACCTTCCCTGGTGCAGAAAGTGTCATTGATAATTCTAAGGATTGTGTGGCTGCTACATGAAGGTGCTCCAGCCCACTTTGCCTTAAACGTATGGACACATCTCAATCACTGGTTCCCTGATCAATGGATCAGACGAGCGGGTGCAGTTGAACGGTCTGCTTATTCACTGAATCTCAACCTGTGTGATTTCTGGTTACGGGGCTGTGTCAAGAGTGTCGTGTATGCAGAGTCCATTCCAGATGTGGAGACACTGGAGCACCGTATTCATGCTGCCTTTGACACTGTTTGTATGCAGCCTGGCTGATGTGAGCAAGTGAGACAGAACATGTTACGGTGTGTACACACATACGTTGAGGCACATGGAAACCATTTTCACCATATGTTGTGGATACGTGGTACAGCACAATTAGACAGCAGTCTCTGTACAAAGTATGATTGAACAAATGGTCTCTGGCATGGAAACCATGCATTTCCAGACAAATTCATTGGAGCTTTTTTGTTCTGTATCCTCTGATTAATCAGTCCCTAGAGTTTGCAGACAGTGGAAACAATCATCCTGTATAAATCTGTGCTAAATACTGAAGTATAGATACTTTTATCTTACACTACACCTAAATCTACAGTCCCAATAGTAGCAGTTACATAGTTGTTATACAACAGCAGTTTTGATGGACTGTGAAGTACACTATGTGATCAAAAGCATCAGGACACCACCGAAACAAACGTTTTTCATATTAAGTGCATTGTGCTGCCACCTGCTGCCAGGTACTCCGTATCAGCGACCTCAGTAGTCATTAGACATCGTGAGAGAGCAGAATGGGCCGCTCCGCGAAACTCACAGACTTGGAATGTGGTCAGGTGATTGGGTGTCACTTCTGTCACACGTCTGTACGCGAGATTTCCACACTTCTAAATATCCATAGGTCCACTGTTTCCGATGTGATAGTCAAGTGGAAACGTGATGGGACACGTACAGCAAAAAAGCGTACAGGCCGACCTCGTCTGTTGGCTGACAGAGACCGCCGACAATTGAAGAGGGTCGTAATGTGTTATAGGCAGACATCTATCCAGGCCATCTCACAGGAATTCCAAACTGCATCAGGATCCACTGCAAGTACTATGACAGTTAGGTGGGAGGTGAGAAAACTTGGATTTCATTGTCGAGCGGCTGCTCATAAGCCACATCACGCCGGTAAATGCCAAACGACGCCTCGCTTGGTGTCAGGAGCATAAACATTGGACGATTGAATATTGAAAAAACGTTATGTGGAGTGACAAATCATGGTACACAATGTGGCGTCCCGATGGCAGGGTGTGGGTATGGCGAATGCTCGGTGAACATCATCTGCCAGCGTGTGTAGTGCCAACAATAAAATTCGGAGGCGGTGGTGTTATGATGTGGTCGTGTTTCTCATGGAGGGGGCTTGTAGCCCTTGTTGTTTTGCGTGGCACTTTCACAGCACAGGCCTACATTTATAGTTTAAGCACCTTCTTGTTTCCCACTGTTGAAGAGAAATTCGGGGATGGCATCCGCTCATAACGCACGGCCTGTGGCGGAGTGGTTACACGACAATAACTTCCCTGCTATGGACTGGCCTGCACAGAGTCCTGACCTGAATCCTATAGAACACATTTGGGATGTTTTGGAACGCCGACTTCGTGCCAAGCCTCACCGACCAACATCGTTACCTCTCCCCAGTACAGCACTCCGTGAAGAATGGTCTGCCATTCCCCAAGAAACCTTCCAGCACCTGATTGAAGGTGTGCCTGCGAGAGTGGAAGTTGTCATCAAGGCTAAGAGTGGGCCAACACCATATTGAATTCCAGCATTACCGATGGAGGTTGCTACGAACTTGTAAGTCATTTTCAGCCAGGTGTCCGGATACTTTTGACTACATAGTGTATTTACACATACATCGCACTTAAAAACTAATCGTAGTTGTACGGCTAGCGACAGGTAATAATAAGAATAAAATCTATTCTATTTACGCGATGTGCAAGTTTAGTACATATATTTCTGAAGTAGAATATTTTTTGTTTACGCACATTGTGTGCAAATATCTTACACGTACAGTTCTTTTCGATGAACATGGTATGCAGATTTATTTTAAAAATATGTATATATATTTCCTCACACACATAGTGTGCATAAATAAACAAATAAATAAATATTTACATGACACATACACACACATAAACACACACAATTACTTAAGCTATGATAAAACGGTCTTACTATTATGCAACATTTACACCCAATCTCATTGTCTCCATCTCACATAACCGGAGTCCCCCACCCCGTCTCTCGCAACTACTGAATAATGTGACTATGGGAGAGTTTCGATCCTGTCATAACAAATGACACCTTCCAATGTGCGATATGCATACATTTTTGCTCGCAGACGTACACAGTCGGTGAACCATTCACCTCGTCTTTCATTGAGCCGATAACTTCCTTGTTCCGTGGAACAACACACATGGATTATCCATCATGTATCAGGCTGGGTCAAAGTCTTCACCATTGCACCTCATTACTTTATGTGGATTGCAACTCTTCACCCAATAGTTGAAGATATCTGTATCCATATAAAGTAACTTGGGATCAGCGAAACGAAATTTCGCAAACTTATAATGAAAGTATTACATGTGGAATTTGGACAGGTCTAGTATGCACATCCCTACATAGATAGATTTCGTGAACTCTACTGCAACCATCACAATCTCCACAGCAACAAAGTTCTTACTGAATATTGTGACCCTTTTAAAATTTGATTTGGGATACATTTTCTTACGCCCCAGTGGCCATTCTATTTGGTTCTAATCAAAATTTCATCATGTACCCTCAACTTCTCCATTGCTTTGCTGGGAACTGAATCATTCATTAATTTAAAAAATCTTTCTCAATACCACACGTCACAGAATTTCTCTGTTTTGTATTCAAATGAATATAGTTCTTCAACCAGGAGGAGATTGCTTGAAGAAGATAGACCAGTTGATTCTAACTAGCCTCACCCTCAATGTGAGACACTGCTGGAGATTACGATTAGGGGTAATGTATCTCTGCTTATTCCCTTGCACTGGTATCAGTTTTGGGGTGGAGCCCACCTGCCAGAACTGGCTGCTATGGACACAGTGGCAAGGCGTGTGCATCATGCAGACTAATAGCGTCTGAGAGTTTTGCCTCCACCAGATACACCACATCAGAATCAGCTGCTGTACCCATGATTTTTCCACCTATTCCATTGCATTTGGGTTCAGGCACCCATCAAAACTTGCTGAATGGCAGTGACTGTTGTATGGCACGCCCGTATAACCAAGTACATGAATCAAGGGATGTGTTGAGCCTCTCATCCATACATGGGTTTTTTACCTTGGTGTGCCTATGGACACATTGACAAAATCCCCCACATGTCCCTCGCTCAAAGAAAAGAAGTATATCAGCATCTGTCAACGGTTTTCTTGAGTACAGAGTCCCAAGACAACCCAGGTGTTGTGTAATAAAAGGCGGGATCCAGAGAATATATGGTCATGCATAGACTCTGGAATTTCTCGAAAACATCCATGAGCAAGTGCACATCTGTTCTATGTAAAGCTGTGCATACTCTCCTAAAGCGGAGATGTTGAATTCCCACCAGACATTCACAGTGTGCTCATACCCTGCATGTGTTAAGGCATCGCCTGTAAGGTTGCTGGAGAACGCAGTTACGTTGCGTAGCCTGATTTCAGTGAGTTTTGCTGTACTATCCAGCTACTAATATGGGACAACCCCCTTCCTAATCACAATCTGAAACTTTTCCTCATTGGCGAATGCAGCTTGGGTGATTGCATATCCTTCTGAGGCAGAATTACAAAACGTTTCTGGAATGGTGGCTGTATAAAACGTTGTCAAGTGTAATTCTTAGCGTTACTTGTTTGAAAAACCAACAAGAAATTGAGTGTCATATCCCCTTAAATTATGAAAAAGGACACGTACGTGTCGCAGTAACTGATACTTCAAGTAGTATGTATTGTGAGCTGCACCACAGAACTTCCCTGTAAGATGACAGTGGTCCCTATGAGGGGGTTGGGGTGTTTGAGAAAGGAGACCAGACAGCAAGGTCATCGGTCTCATCGGATTAGGGAAGGACGGGGAAGGAACACGGCCGTGCCCTTTCAAAGGAACCATCCCGGCATTTGCATGGAGCGATTTAGGGAAATCACGGAAAACCTAAATCAGGATGGCCGGACGCGGATTGAACCATCGTCCTCCCGAATGCGAGTCCAGTGTCCCTATCAGGAGTTCCCGTTTTCCTGTCTAATGGCAGCTCACAAATATGGCAATCAACCATGTTACTGTGTAAATCTTGGTTCCCCTTCAATTTGGTCATGGGAATGGGGAATGCTGTCGCAGGAAAGCTTATCAACCTTCCATGAAAGCTTTTCAAGGTCATTGAGAAGTCAAACCACAGGATTGTCCCCAACATTAAGACTCGAATCATACGACTATGCTGTCACGTACGGTATGTGTTTTTCTGTGAAGGTAGTGTGCGAGGATAAGGGTAACCTTCACGGTGGGTCACTGGAGCAACGAGGCATTCAGAGTCAGCATACACCACAAATGAGCATCGCTCTTTGATGGTGAGCATTGTTAAACTTTACATGTTTTTTTTTCCTCAGTTGCCATAATAACACATATCAGGTCCTTGGAGGTACAATCCTACTGGATGCTTTGGTAATAACTTGTCTGAGGAAAAGGCAGTGGGACGCCTCAAGCAAATATGCTGTTTGTGACCATGTTTACTCATTTGGGATGAAAGTATATCAGACATGTCCCTCATCCAAACATAATGATGTGAGGCTCCAATGGATTGGTTGGTTGGTTGGTTTTGGGGAAGGAGACCAGACAGCGTGGTCATCGGTCTCATCGGATTAGGGAAGGATGGGGAAGGAAGTCGGCCGTGCCCTTTCAGAGGAACCATCCCGGCATTTGCCTGGAGTGATTTAGGGAAATCACGGAAAACTTAAATCAGGATGGCCGGACGCGGGATTGAACCGTCGTCCTCCCGAATGCGAGTCCAGCTCCAATGGAGAATAGCAGAATAGTCAGAAGCTTAAATTTAGGAATGTCGGGCCTTGACAGGGAACTCGATACCATAAAAGTTATAACACTTATGAATGTCAAGGTATCTACTGTAGTGAGATGCGGACCGCTGAGTGTTCGTGTAATTTTTCTCGGAAGCCAGGATTAATAACGCAAAACAAGCCCATTGGTTTTACTTTCGGCATTAATACGAGGGTGGTTCAGAAAGTAACCTCCGATTGGTCACAGTGCGGGTTGTGGGGGGAGTAGCGACGCCATCTGTGCGTTCACGCACTCAACAGGTCAGTCGGCATCAAGCCGTGGTCGAGTGAACGTCGTACCTGCGCTAGTTTAGTTTTTGTGGCAGTTTGAAATGTGTGCTGCAATATAAAACCCCGCCAAATGTGAAGTGCGTGCTGTCATAAGGTTTTTTACAGCCAAAGGATATTCTGCAGCAGCTATTCATCGTGAGCTTTGTGCCGTGTACAGACCAAGAGTTATGAGTGAAGGAGTTGTCCGTGAATGGGTACGTTTATTTAAAAGTGGACGAGAAAACGTTCATGATGAAGAGAGGAGTGGTAGACCATCATTGGTGACTGACGAACTCGTTCAGACAGTTGATGCAAAAGTTCGTGAAAATCGACGTTTCTCAATGTCGGAGTTGTCTACTGGTTTTCCACAGTTTTCTAAGACTCTCTTGTACGAGACAGTGACAGCAAGATTGGGTTACCGTAAGTTCTGTGCACGATGGGTGCCCAAAATTCTTACCAACCACCACAAAACTCAAAGAATGGCCTCTGCATTAGACTTTCTGTCACGTTATGAGGACGAAGGAGAACCATTGTTAAACAGAATCGTGACCGGTGACGAAACCTGGATTAAGTACGTGAACCCTGAGACAAAAGAACAATCAAAGATGTGGGCACATTCAAATTCGCCTACCAAACCAAGAAAAGCCTCGCAAGATTTTTCTGCCAGAAAACTGATGGCAACGGTGTTTTGGGATGCCAAAGGGGTGTTGTTGGTTGAATTCATGGAACGTGGTACGACCATTAATCAAAACGTGTACTGTGAAACAATAAAAAAGTTACGACGGGCTATACAGAACAAACGCCGTGGTATGCTGACTTCCGGTATCGTTTTTTTGCACGATAACGCCCGTCCTCACTCTGCTCGCAGAACAACGGCCCTTCTTGAGTCCTTCAAGTGGGACGTTATCAACCATCCACCCTACAGCCCAGACCTGGCGCCAAGTGATTATCACCTCTTCATGCATTTGAAGAAATGGCTCGGGTCACAGCGGTTTGATGACGACGAAGAGCTCAAAGATGCGGTCACAGGCTGGCTCCAGGCACAAGCGGGTGATTTTTATGCAGAAGGAATTTCAAAGCTTGTGAAGAGATACGATAAGTGCCTCAATCGCTATGAAGACTATGTAGAAAAATAGTGCAAAGATGTAGTTGTAAGATGTATATATTAAAATATTTTTATTTAACTTGGTGTATTTTTTTAAATCAACCGGAGGTTACTTTCTGAACGGCCCTCGTACATGTCTTCTTATCAGACGTATCCTTAGAAAGCTTGAAACAGCTTGACCCTCCATTTACTGGATAATGCAGATGCGTATGGATGTCAAGGCGTAGTATTCGACTGAGTGCTTTAGCTGACCTTCTAACTTCTGTCAGGAAAAATAGTCCAGTATAGCGTTCAAGGTGGACTTAAGAAATTACTTGATGATTGATGTGGTCCACTATATGACACCATGCGACCCCCCCCCCCCCCCCCCCCCCAGTGATAGAAAAGATTGATCTCTTGAATGCAGGAGGCTTGTTTCAGGGATGTGAGTGTTTGATGTACAGCACAGCATTGCATTTAATGGATCATTAACAAACTTGATTGCTAAATTCGCGATCTGAGTGAATGAGATCCAATCCTCAAAGATGTCTGCAGTTACTGAATACTCTAATTCTCAGATGGTCTCACTAGTCTGATGTCATACACTAAAAGGATGGGGAGCACTGTAGCCACAGGGTTACTACTATTACTATAACTACAACTAATTGATGATGCTGCTGCTGCTGTAACAATGATGGTGGTTGTGTGGAGGAGCAGGGAGGTGTATGTACCTTGCAGTTCAGGCAGGAACGTGCGGGAGGAGGAGATGGCGCACTGCCCCAGTGTGAGCAGCCTGGCTGCAGCTGCAGTTGCCGAGACAGTTGTTGCCACAACCCTGTGCCAGTTGCCAGAGGGAAGCCGGCCTGTGGACACCAGAGCAGAGCTGGTGTTGGGGCAGCGGCAATGGGGGCAGTTGCAGCTTCATGCACAGCAATAAGGTGTGGCTTACAGGGCAGACCGTTCTGCACAGGCTCTTGTCTAGAAGGTTGTTCCTTCACCACCCTGTTTACCCACACCATAGCTTACTGTGACGAAGGTCGTTGTCCTACAGAAATGAAACTAGTATAACATTCCAGGCATCACCTGTTGCTGCTGCTACAAGGAACAAAAGAACACAGATGCTATTTAAGCAGAGGGAGTACGTATATAAATTACCTAAATCGCTCTGACACAATGCGATACCCCTCAGGTCATTGGGAATCACCTCCAGTATCTCCTCATTGACGCAGTTCGCTCTTGATCCCCTCTCCCCATTCTGGCTAGTCATCATTCTCATGCAAACCATCGTGGATCCATCAGTCCAGCTCGCCGAAATCACCTGTAACAGCAGTATACTAATTTAATAAAAATAACGTATACACACACAAAACTAGGAAATTTTGTTTTAGAATGTACACTTACAGAATAGCTGTGATGGGAAAGGTATCACATCTCTGTCCCACCCTGCTAATTTTCGCTGAAATCATCTATAACAACGAAGAATGTGCCTCAGACAACAACATATGACGTATACACACAGCACTATGATGAAATTTTAGAAAGATTTTTTAAAATGAAAAGAATATGTCTCAGCAATACAGGTATACACACAGCAATACATGAAGAAAGTATTTACCACTACTGTTGCTGGCTGAACATTTTATCTTGTAACGTAAATGATAAGCGCACAAGCAAACAAGAAAAACCTGGAAAGCCGATAAGCAAGCAGACAACCTGATGCAGCCACGGATGATAAGCGAATGAGGATGACTGGAGCTGGCGTAGACATTATATAAGTTCATTGCTTCAGCATTAGCCAATAAGAACACAGTATTCTGAGGAGGTCTGGAAACCTCTGTCTGTATGTCTGGGCACGTAGGTTTGCGCAGTTGTTCACACAAAACAGTAAGTGACTACTTGACTACTTGAGAGAGACAGAGACAGGAATTTCCTGATCAAAGGAATGCCGCTACTTGATGCTCTGTTTGCAGGTCTCGAGAACAAAATAGAGATCCCTCAGGTGGACAGGCATGTGCATCCACATGGACCAGTATCTGGGCAGCCATGGCTCACAGCATCAACAGGCTGTGCTGTCCCTGACAGACAGTGGTACAGAATATTGGCACTTCCCTCATATGTGGTCTCACAGTAGTTACGCTGCCTGCCACATGGCACCGCTAGTGGTGCATGCCGGTGCGCGCAATCTAGCAATGCACGATTAGCCTAGAGGCTTCCACAGCAAGTGGAGCTGTCAGCGCTAGGTGCTCTGCTGGTACTGGCAGCGTCTGGCCGACAGACATGGACGACCGTGTGCCCAGTGCCCAGCCGGTGAAACACCTGTGGGCGACCAAAAACAGCAACTGATATATCGCACTTCATTTCGTTCATCACTGCTTACGGTTATTACGTCAGAAAAAGTAGTGATGGGGATGGAGACATGAGCTCTACCCAAATGAGGGAGGTGAATGGAGAAGCCCTTTCTACTGCAAACTGATTAAATGAAGAATATGCAAACTGAAGTGAACAATACATTATTACGTCAATTGACACTCTTTTGAATTTCTACATCTACATCTACTTCCATACTCCGCAAACCACCTGAATGTGTGTGGCGGAGGGTACCTTGAGTACCTCTATCCGTTCTCCCTTCTATTCCAGTCTCGTACTGTTCGTGGAAAGAAAGTCCTTTACAGTATGCCTCTGTGTGGGCTCTAATCTCTCTGATTTTATCCTCATGGTCTCTTCGCGAGATATATGTAGGAGGGAGCAATATACTTCTTGACTCCTCGGTGAAGGTATATTCTCGAAACTTCAAGAAAACCCTGTACTGACCTACTGAGCGTCTCTCCTGCAGAGTCTTCCACTGGAGTTTATCTATCATCTCCGTAACGCTTTCGCGATTACTAAATGATCCTGTAACGAAGCGCGCTGCTCTCCGTTGTATCTTCTCTATCTCTTCTATCAACCCTATCTGGTACGGATCCGACACTGCTGAGCAGTATTCAAGCAGTGGGCGAACAAGCGTACTGCAACCTACTTCCTTTGTTTTCGGATTGCATTTCCTTAGGATTCTTCCAATGAATCTCAGTCTGCCATCTGCTTTACCGACGATCAACTTTATATGATCCATTTTAAGTCACTCCTAATGCGTACTCACAGATAATTTATCGAATTAACTGCTTCCAGTTGCTGACCTGCTATATTGTGGCTAAATGATAAGGGATCTTTCTTTCTATGTATTTGCAGCACATTACACTTGTCTACATTGAGATTGAATTGGCATTCCCTGCACCATTCGTCAATTCGCTGCAGATCCTCCACTTCCGATGTCATCCACAAGATCATTTATGTATGTTGTCAATAGCAACGGTCCTACGACACTCCCCTGCGGCACACCTGAAATCACTCTTATTTCGGAAGACTTCCCTCCATTGAGAATGACATGCTGCGTTCTGTTATCTAGGAACTCTTCAATCCAATCACATAATTGGTCTTATAGTCCATATTCTCTTACTTTGTTCATTAAACGACTGTGGGGAACTGTATCGAACGCCTTGCGGAAGTCAAGAAACACGGCATCTACCTGGGAACCCGTGTCTATGGCCTTCTGAGTCTCGTGGACGAATAGCGCGAGCTGGGTTTCACATGATCGACTTTTTCGAAACCCATGCTGATTCCTAGAGAGTAGATTTCTAGTTTCCAGAAAAGTCATTATACTCGAACATAATACGTGTTCCAAAATTCTACAACTGATCGACGTTAGTGATATAGGTCTATAGTTCTGCACATATGTTCGACGTCCCTTCTTGAAAACGGGGATGACCTGTGCCCTTTTCCAATCCTTTGGAACACTACGCTCTTCTAGAGACCTACGGTACACCGCTACAAGAAAGGGGACAGGTTCCTTCGCGTACTCTGTGTAAAATCGAACTGGTATCCCATTAGGTCCAGCGGCCTTTCCTCTTTTGAGCGATTTTAATTGTTTCTCTATCCCTCTGTCGTCTATTTCGGTATCTACCATTTTGTCATCTGTGCGACAATCTAGAGAAGGAACTACAGTACAGTCTGCCTCTGTCAAACAGCTTTGGAGAAAGACATTTAGTATCGTGAGATCCTTCTACATCTACAGATCAGCACAGATGGGGTGTTCTTCAAGAAACGACCCATGTAGTTAGCTAGGTGATGAACCATCAATAAAGACAGAAGAACGAAAAAGAAAATGTAAGAAAGTTAATGTTCTCACGGCTGTGTGCGTAATTTTATTTCCCACAAGTGTGAATGCTAGCATAATATGAGTGCAGAGAACACGCCAGCAGAGTGCTGGGTGTCGCCTGGATAGACGCAGTTCTATCCACAACAAGCCGCCTGGACGTGAGCCAATGGCAGCCTCCGACTTCGGGATAAACTCGGCGAGAGGGCTCGTTAGAGCGGGGCAATAAAACGCGCCGTTTTATTCCGCACAGCCCGTAACGGCGTTCCAGGTGGCTCGGACGTTCACCACGACAAACTCCCTCCCACTGGCGCCCGCGTTCTTCGGGCCTGCCTAGTGCGCGCGTCACAGATAGCGACGAATGTGAGCCCGCTGTCGCTGCCCGCCCGCACTGGCCGATTACCGTGTCACACACTTTAGGGCTCTCCTCTCGCAAGACAACAATGTGCTCTTACCCCTCCGCTGTCTCTTCGGACTTCTAATTGACTCGCTTTACTGCTCGTAAAACGCTGGAAATGCCAATTCCAGAGCCCATTTCGACGTTTCTTGCTGCCAGGCGGACACAAATATATATGTAAGGCGGCTGTAAATGTTGTCGTTTAAAGTTTTGCAGACACAAACTGCAGAACAGAAAGGAGAAGGAACAAAGTTAGATACGCTTAAGTGGACTTGCAGACCAAGTCAAGTTTTATTCCGGAATACTGATCTGAATATCGCACTCTTACAGTGGAAATTTCGTTTTCGTTCAAATGCGCAACAATGAATCCGAGTACAAATATGAGGCCGCTGTCTCTCGCTACGCCAAGATATTAGCAGTTAGTAGATAAATTGTAAGCTACAGATACTGACGTTGCTTGGAAGAGGGGAAGTTGACTTGACATTATCATCTGCCAATGGTTTTATGCATCTGAAGTCCGCTCTCTGAGCTTTGGGTCAGCGCATCCGACTACCATGCAGCAGGCCCGGGTTCGATTCCTACCTGGGGAGGAGATTTTCTCCGGTCAGGGAGTGGATGTCGCTTTCTCCTTATTATCATTTCATCATCATCAACACTAAAGTCGCTCAGTGTGGCGCATCTGCATTTTCGTGGCTTCTGTGCCATACGATCGTCATCACTATGTCTCTGGAAAAGCCACCCCGTTAACAACTTACATTACGAGGTCCTTAAAAGCAAAACGATCCAACAAATTCATCTTCAGGCGAGTGCACTTTTCAATTTACTTGTTTTACATTTTGATAATGTTGAGATGTCAGCAGAATCGTGCTGTACTTAGACATTCTTGATGTGGCGTTGACAAACAGTAAGGTAGAAGGATGATGGTCCGATTCACGAACGATGTCGGTTAGTGCAGGTAGAAACACGCAATTTGATAGCCTTATTGCCGGTTACAAGCAACAGTTGTGGTAAGCGTATACATGCGCTTCGACACTGAATAAAGTGAATATTCTTCAAATGATGTCTTTCGTTTGCTTACGTAGAATTTGTCGTTTACTACCACCATCAGCGATGACATATAGCAACAAACAGAATAACTGAATAACCCGTTACGATCACGATTAATGTTCGTACTGGCTACGACATTGACAGCAGAGGGCCCGGAATGTTACTGAACGTTCGTTGGTTGCCGGAGAATGAGTGACCCGGAACAGCCCTAAACTCGATCCTCATCGTTCGTCACCCCATCTGTTGTGTTTAACGTCCCAAAGGGGCACAAACTCAAATTAGGAAAAGATGAGGAATGAACATGACCATGACCTTTTAATGAAACCATCCTGTCATTTGTCTTGAGCAATTCAGGGAAATCATAGAAATCCTAAGTCTAGATGCTCGGACGGGGATCAATTGTCGCCCTCCCGAATGTCAGTTCAGTGTGCTAACCCCTGCGTCGCTTCGCTCGGTGACATATAGTAAGGACTACTAATCACACACTTTAACTTGGCTCCTCCATGATCGGTGAAAGTCGTTAGAGTACTGGAGTCGCATTCTTGATTTTGATTTTCCTTGATTTCCCTAAATACCTTCAGGCAAATGTCGGCATGGATTCTTCGAAAGAGCACGGCCAATTGTCTTCACCATACTTCCCTAATACGAGATTGTGCTCCGTCTTCATAAACACCTAGTTCTCCTCCTCCGGTGAAAGTCGGCTGTGTTCGTACTGCTGTGGGTTGTTTACACTCGTCGCCGTATTGGGTTAAAAATTTTTAAAATTACACTACTGGCCATTAAAATTGCTATACCAAGAAGAAATGCAGATGATAAACGGATATTCATTGGACAAATATAGTATACTAGAACTCACATATGAGTACATTTTCACGTAGTTTGGGTGCATAGATCCCGAGAAATCAGTACCCAGAACAACCACCTCTGGCCGTAATAACGGCCTTGATATGCATGGGCATTGAGTCAAACAGAGCTTGGATGGCGTGTACAGGTACAGCTGACCATGCAGCTTCAACACGATACCACAGTTCATCAAGAGTAGTGACTGGCGTATTGTGACGAGCCAGTTGCTCGGCCACCATTGACCAGACTTTTCAGTTGGTGAGAGATCTGGAGAATGTGCCGGCCAGGGCAGCAGTCGAACATTTTCTGTATCCAGAAAGGCCCATCGTGCATTTTCCTGCTGAAATATAGGGCTTCGCAGTGATCGAATGAAGGGTAGAGCCACGGGTCGAAACACATTTGAAATGTAACGTCCACTGTTCAAAGTGCCGTCAATGCGAACAAGAGGTGACCGAGACGTGTAACCAATGGCACCCCATACCATCACGCCGGGTGATACGCCAGTATGGCGATGACGAATACACGCTTCCAATGTGTGTTCACCGCGATGTCGCAAACACGGATGCGACCATCATGATGCTGTAAATAGAATCTGGATTCATCCGAAAAAATGACGTTTTGCCATTCGTGCACCCAGGTTTGTCGTTGAGTGCACCATCGCAGGCGCTCCTGTCTGTGGTGGAGCGTCAAGGGTAACTGCGGCCAGGGTCTCCGAGCTGATAGTCCATGCTGCTGCAAACGTCGTCGAACTGTTCGTGCAGATGGTTGTTGTCTTACAAACGCCCCCATCTGTTGACTCAGGGATCGAGACTTGGCTGCACGATCTGTTACAGCCGTGCGGATAAGATGCCTGTCATTTCGACTGCTAGTGATACGAGGCCGTTGGGATCCAGCACGGCGTTCCTTATTACCCTCCTGAACCCACCGATTCCACATTCTGCTAACAGTCATTGGATCTCGACCAACGCGAGAAGCAATGTCGCGATACGATAAACCGCAGTAGCGATAGGCTACAATCCGACCTTTATCAAAGTCGGAAACGTGATGGTACGCATTTCTCCTCCTTACACGAGGTATCACAACAATGTTTCACCAGGCAACGCCGGTCAAC
This sequence comes from Schistocerca americana, assembly GCF_021461395.2. Lineage (NCBI taxonomy): Eukaryota > Metazoa > Arthropoda > Insecta > Orthoptera > Acrididae > Schistocerca > Schistocerca americana. Next base: position 426,530,560 of record NC_060122.1, read on the forward strand.
TGCTGTTTTTGTATGAGAAATCGGTTGGAAACTTTCCTCATGTCAGCACGTTGTAGGTGTCGCCACCGGCGCCAACCTTGTGAGAAGGCTCTGAAAAGCTAATCATTTGAGTATAACACAATCTTCTTCGTGTCCGTTAAATTTCGCGTCTGTAGCACGTCATCTTCGTGGTGTAGCAAATTTAATAGCCAGCAGTGTATTTACAAAAATGAACGAAGGGACTGTTCCTGGTCCTTCCAGCGACTCGCATGAATACCGTCTACTCCGTGACTCCTTTGCGGAAAAGGAGGTTATTCAAAGTGGGGCGAGAAAAGCGATGCTTAATGTCACTGAGTGCTGCGACAGAGAAAAGAGGCAGAAAGCAGTGCTACATCTACTCAATATAAAGCATAAAAGAGCTGGTACGAATACTAGTAAAAGCGGGAGCAATCTGAAAGATCTGAAGAAATTTATGACGTGCAACATGGCGAATCGCCTGCACCCTCTCACAAGAAGATGTAAGTGCCAAACATATTTCATCGCTTGCTGCGTAACGTATATGAAGTACAAAAATAATTTAATGAGATAAGTAAATGTAAATCTTTGAATGAACACAGTAAATCGAATTGTTAGATTGTTTTAATCCATTAATCTACCCTTTCGGATACGCGTGCGTCTTCAATCGCCGCTTCTGGGAATGGGAGATGCTCGGCCTCTCATCGAATCCGCCCCTGAGCAGTAATGACGACGATCGCTGTGCGGGCCAGCGTCGATGTAGGCGGTTTCCCTAATTCCACTAGGTGAATACCGTGTTGGTACCCAAATCACGCGTCGGTTATACGATTAGAAAAGGTATAGAAAATTTTCGTTCACTTTCACTTTCTGCACGCAGACAGTTGGGGTACACATACTCCCTTCCAGAGGATAACGGAGTGGCGACAAGAAGGACATTCGGCCATCCCTTAAACTAACCATGCCAAAACCATAAACAACCATACCTAACCTGGGCCCCTGCGGGGCAAAGGCACGATAAAAAGAAGAAAAAAGAAGACGTAATCCAGTAATGAACTTAATACTTCGTTCATCAACTACAAATTTATCTCTTACTAATATTTATGAATAATAGCCAGCTACACTGCTATGTAAGTTGTTTATATTTTATCTCATTCACAATGAGCTCATTTCGGCAAATTGCCATCGTCAGGTGTCTGTAAATACATAGATAAGCGATGGTCTTAATATAATGGTTTTGTAACTATCATCTGAAAATTTATAATACGTCATTAGGTGTTTTACGTTACACGTAACATCGTTGTTGTCATGTCCTATCTGTTTTGGAATTATTTCTTTCTCCCAGGTGTAGAGTGGAGATGTGTATCGGATGTTACTTGATTTCCATATATGCTACTTTTCTGACAGTTGGGATGACAGTGGGTCAGCGACGTTATATGTTTACATAGTTACTATTATAAATGATGTGTGAAGTTCAGTTGTTTATTATTGTTTTTTCATATAGGTTTGTTTCATAATAATTGTTCTTGTCTATGATTTTGTTGATGTTATGCCTCTGTTTTACATTACCCATGTATCGCTGTTACTATGGATATGTGTTGTTTAGAGTCACTGATTTTATTATTTTACCCGTTTTCCCGATTTATAATGTGAATAAAGTTTTCTATATGCGTTTGGTGCTTTACGTCGGTTTCTTCACTCAATAAATTTGTTGGATTCCTGTATGCATGTGAATAAATCTCTATTTCCTCAAGGATGTTCAACAATGTTCCCTTTTGTCTAATATGGAGGATTTCTAGTGCTTCGTTTACGGGTTTTACACAGGGTTTCTCTTCTCTTAAATGTTGAAAAAATGTAGATGGATTGTTTCCACTTTCTAATTTTGAAGTTTCTTCCAGTTTGCCTTATGTAGAATTTTTTGCATGTGTTACACGAAATTTTGTAAATGTCGAGATTGTTGTTTATGGGAATTTTCGAGCTACCTTTGTGAATTTTGTGTTTGAGGCTGTGTGTGTTTTGAAATGCAAATGAGATGTCGGTTTTGTTGAATAATTTGTTAATTTTTTTCGAGATGTTTCCCAGATAGATCGTGGTTACGTATTTTGTTTTGTTCTTTTTCGTTGTGTATATGCTTAGTGTTATTTCTTTATGTATAGTGTGCCTTTCAGGTTATGTTTTATTGTGGTATAATTGTGTTACAATAATTGTTTTGCTCGGCAATGTATTCTAAGGTTTTTGCTTCCCTCTGGATTGCTTCGTCCTCTAGTGGTAAGTTTATTAATCTGTTCAGCATTGTGTGGGAGATATTACTATAGATTTTCAGATCATTGTTACAAAACCGTTATATTAAGACCATCGCTTATCTATGTATTTACAGAGCACCTGACGAAGGCAATTTTCCGAAATGAGCTCATTGTGAATAAGATAAAATATAAATAACTTACATAGCAGTGTAGCTGGCTATTATTCATAAATAATAATGTCATTAAAAGATATATTTTGCACTGTGGGCCCCAAAGAACAAAAGTTATGGACTTCAGTGTCGTACATGCATAATGGGAACTTGCTGAAATACGTAAGGATAAGAATAGAAATGGTAAAAGTCATAGAATGTATGAAATTCAACAAGGTTTGTTTAAAGAAGAGACTCATCCCAGCCTACGTCAACATCAAGATTACAGCAGTACCAATGCCAGTACCTCGCATCAGACAACATGGAGCAACATTATGGATCCAACAAGAAATTAACAGTAAACTATCTTATAAGGAACACCTAAATCAAGATATGTACGTGTCTCAAGTAAAATTAAGTAACAATAGTACTCCACTAATTTTTGATACCATGTCACATTTCATAAACACCTATCTGCATAACACAAGCACCCAGATCAGATTCAGACACTAAATTAAAATAAGACACCTCATGGACAGACAATGTCCCATTGCTAAAACTAATGACATAATTTCTCCTTTCAATATACATAAAAAAACAGTCAACACGACTGAAATTACTTTCAATGACCAAAGACAAAAATTATTGAGTAAAGGATTAAAGTATAGTGTCGAACTTAGATTCCACAATAGTGTACAAAAACAACTAATAGCATCTGCAAAACTAGGGCTAGACTTAGCAAACTTATTCATAGAACAGCAGAATGAAATTACTATCAAAATAGCAAATGCAACAGAAAGAGAAGTCAAAATCAGGAAAAGCTGTAATACCTATTTAGACAACAAAAACACTACGTCAAATTAATGATAAATTGACGAGTAACAATTCCCTGACAATTAAGTCAGATAAAGGGAATAGTCTAGTTATCATCAACAAAAATGACTACATACAAAAAGTTAACGATTTCTTTGGTAGCAATGACAGCACACAAATAAATAGAAACCCCACAAACAAATTTGTAGCCCAAACCAAGAAAACCATAACAGCATGTCATACAATACTTTCCAAATATGAGAAAAGGACATGTATACTCATGAACCCCAGAAGACCAAAGCTCCATGGACACCCTAAGATACATAAACAATTCGTTCCTATACGTCCTGTAGAAGACAACGTTAACAGTCCCACGTATTACATAAGCAAGAAACTAAGCAACCTGCTTAATAAATTTAACACATACAACCAAAAATATACAATAAGGAATTCTAGAACATTAGCTAAACAAATCGAGTTCATAAAACCACCCCAAAATGCAAGATTTGTATCTTTTGAGATTACTAACCTATATACCAACATTCCAATCCAGGAAACAATAGATATCATAGAACAAAACCTACTCAAGTACAGAAAAATCTCAGTACCAGGCACTACAGAAATTTTGCAACTAACCAAACTCGTCTTACACCAAAATTACTTTTGCATTTCAGAACACACACAGCCTCAAACACAAAATTCACAAAGGCAGCTCGAAAATTCCCATACATCACAATCCCGGCGTTAATAAAATCTCGTGTAACACATGACAAAAATTCTACATAGGGCAAACTGGTAGAAACTTCAAAATTAGATATAAATAGCACACCAGAGAAAGTGAAAACAATCAATCTACATTTTTTCAACATTTACAAGAAGCGAAACACTATGTAAAACCCATAAACGAAGCACTAGAAATCCTCCATATTAGACCAAAGGGAACAGTGTTGAACATACTTGAGGAAATAGAGATATATTCACATGCATACATCAATCCAACAAATTTACTCAACGATAAACCGACGTAAAGCACAAAAAGTATATAGAAAACTTTATTCAAATTACAAATCGGGAAAACGCGTAAAATAATATCAGTGACTCTAAACAACGGGTAGCAATCATCTCACGCTTAGTGAGAAGAATCCTACGTCATAGTGACGTAACGCTACGTCATCGTGATGTAAATAAACCTAGATCGACTTCATGAGTACGCGTACCAATCTTTGCAGTTGTACCACAGAGGTTGCACTGATAACGTGAAAGCTAAATGTAAATACATGTGTAGAAACGAAGTTACAGCGGTTATGTGATACGTTCAGCCCAGTTCAATTAGTTATTAAGCTGGAATTTTAACAATTTTGTATGTTACTGTGTGTTTCTTGAACATGATGAATGTCTGAACGTAGGAACCATAACGAAAGTAAAAAAAGAAACGCTTGCAGTCATTTTTTTTAAAATCCGATGAATCGTCCATAAATCATGTGGACAGCAACATGAAATAATTAATTAATAAGCTGCAATCCAAAGAATTTGGGATGTTGTTGGGTATTTCATGAACATAACGAAAGTCAAAAAAGCTTGTAATCATTTTTAAAAGATCCCATGAATCGTGCATGTTTGTATCGACAGAAAATTATTAAGTTCTAATTTCAAGATTGTGGGATGTTATTGTGTGTTTCATGAACATAACGAATATCTGAACGAAGGAACCATAACCAGAACGAAAGTCAAAACAAAGCGAGTAGTCATTTTTTTAAATATCCGATTCACTGTGCCAAAATCATGTAGATAGAAACGTGAAATAGGGAGAAATTAGAGTGTTTCGTATTTTTATAAAAAAACCAATGGATTGTACATAATTCTTCTGCGCAGAAACGTTAAATCGAGAAATTAATGTGATTCCAAAGATAATTCCCAATGTTACTAGAATTTTAATTTTGCCCTCATGTTGCAGATCAACCCAGATCATTTTGCTCTTCCGAAATAAATTATTGCTGATGTATAATGTATAATGTAACCTGCTTATAACACATGTCATTATTTTTCTTTATAAGCTGTATACTGTGAAAAAAACAACGATATTTCGTCCATAATTGTTAATCAGATTTTAATATTTAAGCAGTATCAACTATAAGAAAATTAAGTTTCCTAGTATTTGCCAAATGATGTTGAACACTTATTGTCATAATGGGTGAGCCACTTGACAAAATAATCTCAACAGCCCATAGTTTTCAGCAGCACTAAGTGATGTTTCATATGCGATGGTGGAATACTGTGTTCGTTTTGAAACGTCCCCTTAGAAAAATTATACTCGACTGTGCTTAAACTGACATACAATATTTTTAGCGCAACGCAATCTGACTTTCAAAAATCCCTACAAAAGAATGGCCCTGACTAACATTAACCTATACGTTTCACAAATCACTTACCTCACAAAAATCTTGGTTACTCGAACTACTGCAATACAGCGAGCACCACTACTGCCAGCTAAATAAAAGATTCAAACTACGGAAGGCACTAACTACTGATAGGCATAGTTAGCAAATGAAAGATATTAATAGAGAACAAACAATGTATTTACCTTAATATCATCAAAAGTCATAATATATATAGGAGTTCATAACATCCATTCTTACAAATATCAAAACTCCGCCATTTCTCTCTCCACATCCACCACTGCTGGCGGCTCACCTCCAACTGCGCAACGCTACGCGCTGTTCACATCCAGCTGCCGCTGCCCAACACTGCAATGGCAGACAACAATGCAAACTAGCCACAGACTGCACACATCACAGCTAGTGATTTTCATACAGAGCGCTACGTAACATTGCCAATAAGAAAACATAAACAGCCTACTTACATAGTCCCCATGCTCCCCACAAAAAAATTTACAAATTGTTTTGGGCAGTGGCCAATAAGGATTTGATAAAATTTTTCATAATTACAATAACAAAGAAATCAAAGGCACACACTTATTGATACAATGTTGGTCAAAAGCTAAAATTTTCTCACAGTCCATAAAGACAGTCCTGATCATTCATCACAGCAACATTGCAGTGTTTTTCTCAAAGTCTGAGCAGTAAAAGAAAATGCACATGGAAGTAGTGGATTTCCATGCAGTCTTGAAGGAGTAGTGTTGTCCTTCCAACAGAAAGACAGTGCTGACTCTTGACATGCTGACAGATAATGGGCCACAACAGAGCAAACCCACAGCAGAGTCATTCGACGTTTTGAAGAATATTGGTAGGTAGGTCATCACAGAGTAGACCCACTGTAGTCCTGCTCGAGATTATGTTATTGGTGGGCCACCAGAGGTGCAGACCCACTGTAGTCCTTGTAGAGATAATGGTACTGGTGGGCCATCAAAGATGCAGACCCACTGTAGTCCTTGTAGAGATGGCTAGCAGCCATCCGTTGCAATTGTGCAGGTGCACAATCACCATCGAAGATTCTTGCGGAGAATATAGCAAGTCCATGAACCACCACTTGTGCACTCACAAAGTTTTTGGAATTGTCCTTAGAACCAGCAATGCTGTTAATCAGTCCCTTGCTGAATTATTAACACACGTGCAAACACTATCAGTCCCTACTTCTCACATATTGTCCATATACTATGACCAACAGAAACGTGTGCAGTGAAATGTAACTTAATTTGAAGAACTGGTGTCTATACAATCATAAATTTACAACATGAAAATACAATTACAAAGGTACAAAATACATCATTAAAGAACATAATAGTACAGATAACATTTGTAGTAATATGGGCTTTACAAAAGAATTGAACTAACATATACATCAGTGTTACAGGAATTATGACATAAGTACATACATAAAAGGTCTGAATAACTTTCGAAACATCAACTTCACACATGAGCATTAAAACAAAACAGAATAAATAATGTCTAAACATCTTTACAAAGAAAATAACATATTATTAGAAAAATTCCACAACATAACTCTTATTAGCTAGACACATTAAGACAGGAAAAACACAAATTCACATAGTGTAATAACACACAGCGGAATAATACAAAAGGAAAGACAGTTCAATTCGAGTTTGTTTTCACAGCTCAGACTGTCAATCAAACATTTTATTTGGAAGTTTTAAGAAGATTGTGCAACAGTGTTCGTCAAAAAAGACCCAATTTGTGTCTGACAGGAGACTGGTTCTTCCACCACGACAACGCATCTGCACACGCTGCCATCTATGTTAGTTTCTGGCCAAAAATGGCATGGTTCCTTCTTCCCACGCATCTTACTCACCTAACTTGGCTCCGTGCGACTTTTTCTTATTTCCACACATGAAAAGGGGCATGAAAGGCACCGATTTGACAACACCGACGAAGTCAAGAAAGAAACGAAGGAGGATCTGTCAGCCGTTTCTAAATATGACTACAAAAAAGGTTTCGAACAGTGGAAGCACCAGAGTGACAAATGTGTTAGTTGTAATGGAGAGTTTTTGAAGGGGATAAGGTTGAAAATATATAGCTTTCAAATAATAATTCCGATTGTTTTGGGTACCCTTCGTACATCACTGTTCTTCTCAAGTTGTGGTGGATTATTTATGGCCAATTTCACTAGCAAAAATATGGAAGTCAAAGTTAAATGCCTAGTTGCTTGGAGAGGTGCCTACATGACGTCCGGCTGGAACACAACATATTATTCTTACTGCTCGCTTCTGTGCAATAAATAATTTGTTTCTAAGTGATTTGTTACCCCAGAAAATTATTCCCTACGACGTTATTGAGTGGAAATGTCCGCCCCGATAACTGAGTGGTCAGCGTGACGGATTACCGTCCTACGGACCCGGGTTCGATTCCCGGCTGGGTCGGGGATTTTCTCCGCTCAGGGACTGGGTGTTGTGTTGTCTTCATCATCATTTCATCCCCCTCCGGCGCGCATGTCGCCCAATGTGGCGCCGAATGTAATTAGTAAGACCTGCGCCAACGCGGCCGGACCTGCCCCGGCAAGAGGCCTCCCGCCAATGACGCCAAACGCTAATTTCCATTCCATTTAGTGGAATATGTAAAATATGACAGGAGGTTGATACATTTATTTCCAAGGTTAGCAATTATACGAAGAGCAAAAGTAGCTGAACTTAATTGTTTGAGAGGCTCAGTAATATCCATTTTCCAGTTCAAGTTTTCATCAATATGCGCATCAAAAACTTGAAGCATTCTGCTCTATTTCCTGACTCCTAATGAGCTGCGTCAGTTGTTGGTATGACTCTATCTGTTGTACAGAACTAACTGTAATGTACTTTTTTTCCAAAATTTAGGGAGAGTCCATTTTCAGAGAACCACTTAATAATTTTTTGTAATATATCATTCACTGTCTCTTCTGCTGCTTTCTTTCCAATGAGATTTATTATAACACTAATACTATCAGCAAAAAGTAACAATTTTGCTTGTCGAATATTAAGTGAAAAGTCATTCATATATTTAAGGAATAGTAATGGACCCAAAATTGAACTCTGTGGGACTCCCTTTGTGATTTTACCCCAATCACAAAAATTTTCTACCTTTGTGAAATCGTCCGAATTATTCAGTACGACCTTTCGCATTCTGTTCGTTACTTGCGTTCTGTTTGTTAAGTACTATTCAAATCAGCTGCGTGTAAAACCATCAGTTTAGTAAAACTTGATCCACACAGTCGAAGGTATTGGAGAGATCACAAAAAATACAAACAGGCGATATATTATTGTTTAATGCTTGTACTATTTAATCAGTGAATGTATAAATAGCATTTTCGGTTGAGCGCCGTTTCTGGAATCTAAACTGCGTTGAGCTAAGTAAATTAATCCCACTTAAGTGTGCGATTACTCTTGAGTAGGTTACTTTTTCGAATATTTTGTAAAAAGATGTCTGTAAGGAAACTCCACGATAATTGCTTAAGTTTATCTTGTCATCTTTCTTATGAAGTGGTTTAAGAATTTCATATTTTAACCTGTCTGAAAAAATTCCCTGTGTTAGCGATGCATTGCTTATGACACTATCGACATTACTTATTAACTTGGAACAACTTTTAAGCATTCTATCTGAAATACCATCAACCCCACAAGAGCTATTTTTTTAACATTTTTATAACTGTATTAATTTCAGAGAAAGATGCTGCTTCTAGTTACTTAACGTTTTGTCGAATGGCATTTTTAATACATTCTCTGCTTCTTCAACTGAATCATTTAATCCTGTATTTTCTACTACGTTTAGAATGTGACTGTTAAAAGGACTTGCAGTTTGTGAATTATCACAACATTGCCATTTAGTTTAATTCTTATGGACTCTTCTACGCTGACTGGTTGACCTGTCTCCTGTTAGACAATGTCCCATATAGCTTTAAGTTTATTATCTACGTTATTTATGTCTGCCAGACAATGCATACTTCTGGACATTTTAATGACTGTTCTTAAAATAGAAAAGTGTTTATAATGATTCAATACAGTCAGAAAAACCAATCTAGCCTATTCGGGGCGGAATGCTCACTAACAAAACACATAGATATTGTTACACAACAATTGTTTATTTTAACACATTTTCTTGGTAATAATTTTCTGCACCGGGATTCCTTGCCAGCTGCAGCGTCACCCCATTACTTATACTAATCTTTCTGTAACAATTTACAATTCCCTTCAATACAAAACCACCCCAGTTTCGCACAGTGACTGCCCCTTGTCAGCTGCCCTTATAATTTCTCATTCCAGCATGCCGACTCTGCGTGAACTCGGAGTATTAGAATTACAAACCGCCGGTATACTTGGACCCTCACAGTGGCTGTACGATGTTCACCGATTTCCGGGGATAGCGCCTTTGGATGTAAACCAACAACGATCAGATATCTCGAGCTTGGAGCAGATTATATGAACGAAGTCCAGTAAAGGGACCACGAAAATTTTAAAAAAGCAAATTACTAATTAGTACTTTCGAGGAAATTTAGCGATTGCTTGGTGTATTTTTAAGCACCTGGTGTAGGTGGAAGATCAATTGTATGATAATTACTTCACGTGGGCGCGTGAATACTGGTGCATGAATACAAATGTTCGTCGAGAAGCCAGGAGGAGTCGTGTCGCCTTCAAGTGAAAAGCGAGAGTTCCTTGTCCATTTCGGGGTCAGTTGGCTCACAGAATCCGAAAAGTGTCAAAGGGCTGCTGTCGGCTTCATCGGCGCCGGCGAGGACCATTAGTGTGCAATTGCAAAAACGGGTGCCCACAGCTCCGATGTTTAGGAAGCGAATATTCATTAGCGATGTATCACGTCAGACTGATAATTTTCTTACTGGTATACGGTCTCCCCTCTTCTGTACTGAGACACAAGTTTCGTCCTTTATTCAGAAGTAATATTTTATTCCGCAAATGATAACAGTTGTTACATTCAAGCTTCTTACCTCCTGTCAACTTACCGGTGTTTTTCTTTGGCTCCACAGTTCATTACACGATATGGTATCCAAAATTTCCCGAATTATGTTAATTACAATTATTACGTCTTACCTGTTAATAGATCTTATTCTTTACAATCACCTTTAAACCAGCCTCTTGCGAGGAAATACGTTGACCCAATTTTTTTGCCACTTCTGAAATACATACTGGAAGTCTTTCTTTGTTAGGATGTTAAGTACCCTTTTCGATTCCTCTGGATTCTCAAATCTACGACAATTAGACTTGATTTCAATCTTGGGGAAGAGAAAGGAATCATACGGAGTTACGTTTGGTGACTACAGCTGGTGGGGAACAACTGTCATTCTGCGGTATGCAGTGCGTTGCCGTGGTGGAGTATCCACTCGTCTTTTGTGCCACCTACGTTAACGTCTACTCCTCATGTCCTCCCACAAAAGTCTTAGAACGTAGCGATAGAAGTAGATACACAGAATTAACCATCTGAGCAGGGGTCATAAACTCGTTATGAAATACACTGAAGTGCCAAGAAAACTGGTAGAGGCATATGTATTCATATACAGAGATAAGTAAACAGGCAGAATACGGCGCTACGGTCGACAACGCCTATAGAAGACAACATGTTCTGGCGCAGTGTTAGATCGGTTACTGCTGCTACAATGGCAGGTTATCAAGATTTAAGTGAGTATGAACGTGGTGTTATAGCCGGCGCACGAGCGGTGGGACACAGCATCTTCGAGGTGCCGATGAAGTTGGGATTTTCCCGTACGACAATTTCACGAGTGTGCCGTGAATATCAGGAATACGGTAAACCATACAGATCTCCGACATCACTGCGGCTGGAAAAAGATCCTGCAAGAACGGGACCAACGGCGACTGAAGAGAATCGTTCAACGTCACAGAAGTGCAGCCCTTCCGCAAATTGATGCAAAAAATGGTTCAAATGGCTCTGAGCACTATGGGACTCAACTGCTGAGGTCATTAGTCCCCTAGAACTTAGAACTAGTTAAACCTAACTAACCTAAGGACATCACAAACATCCATGCCCGAGGCAGGATTCGAACCTGCGACCGTAGCGGTCTTGCGGTTCCAGACTGCAGCGCCTTGAACCGCACGGCCACTTCGGCCGGCAAATTGATGCAGATTTCAATGCTGGACCATCAACAAATCTCATCTTGCGAACCATTCAACGGATCATCATCAAAAAATGGCTCTGAGCACTATGGGACTTAACTTGTGAGGTTATCAGTCCCCTAGAACTTAGAACTACTTAAACCTAACTAACCTAAGGACATCACACACAGCCATGCCCGAGGTAGGATTCGAACCTGCGACCGTAGCGGTCGCGCGGTTCCAGACTGTAGCGCCTAGAACCGCTCGGTCACTCCGGGCGGCCCGGAACATCATCGATACGGCCTTTGATAACTGCACGACCCTAAGCTTTACAGCTCGCCTGGGTCCGTCAACACCGACATTGGACTGTTGATGACTGAAAACATGTTGCCTGATTGGACGAGTCTCGTTTCTAATTGCATCGAGTGGCTGAATGTATACGGCTATGGAGACAAGCTCATGAATCCATAAATCCTGTATGTCAGCATGGGACTGTTCAAGGTGGTGGAGGCACTGTAATGATGTCGGGCGTGTGCAGTTGGAGGGATATGGAACTCCCGATACGTCTAAATACGACTCTTAACAGGTGACACGTACGTAAGCATCCTGTCTGATCGCCTGCATCCATTCATGACCATTGTGCATTCCGACGGACTTGGGCAATTCAAGCAGGGCAATGCGGCACCCTATAAGTCAAGAATTGCTACAGAGTGGCTCCAGGAACACTCTCCTAAGTTTAAACACTTGCGCTGGCCACCAAACTGCCCGGACATGATCATTATTGAGCATATTTGGGATGCCTTGCAACGTGCTGTTGAGACAATATCTCCACCCCGTAGTTCTCTTACGGATTTACGAACAGCCCTGCAGGATTCATGGTGTCATTTCCCACCAGCACTACTTCAGACATTGGTCGAGTCCATTCCACGTAGTTCTGCGGCACTTACTGCGTGCTGGCGGGGGTCCTACACGACGTTAGACAGGTGCACCAGTTTCTCTGGTTCTTCTACGTATATATACACTGATCAGCCAATTAATGACAAGCTACATAGTATAGATGTCAAACCGTCCAGGCGATAGCAGCGTCACCTGGCGAGGAATGACTGCTGGTGAGAGACAGGCGCGGTGCATGTAGTGTCTGTGAGCATGCTATCCGTGTGTAGAACGGGGAAGGCCCGCGATCAATCTTCGTTTGACTGAGGGCAGATTGTGATGGCCCGTAGCTTCGGCACGAGCACTTCGGGAACTCTACGACTTGTCGGGTGCTCGAGGAGTCCTGTTGTGAGTGTCTTCAACACGTGGCAGGTGGTAGAGGACTTGTCGGTGAAGGGAAAAGGTCCCGGGTTCGAGTCCCGAACCGGCACAGGGTTTTCATAAGCCAGGAAGTTTCAAAGCCTCGATTGTCTTGAAGCAGTTATTTAAGTTCCCGAGAAACTTGCACGCTGTGTTGCTGCTGACCGTCTTGAACCAGCCATGACATAAACTTCGTCGTATTTCTGCTTATCCTCTGTCATTCTGGCAGAATACGTTCACGAGTAACCATACAGTATTTTCAAGATGTTACACACGCTGCTCTTTCAAGATCAGACATTGCAAAATAGCAAGCTCGGGGGAAGACGACAATGGAAATATACACACCGTCAACTAATAGAACCCATCAGTTGGCAGCCACTTGCCACACAGGTCCGAGATCTATGGGGAGACCATTAGCGGCATACAGTGCTCTCGTAAGCATTTACCTGTAAAAATTAAATGGAGGCATTGAGGTTAGGTATGGTGGGGATCAGCAAAGAGCGGTGGCAGGAAGAACAGGACTTTGATCGCTTCAGTATAGGGTTATCAACACAAAATCAAATAGGGATAATGCAGGAATAGGCCCAATAATGAACAACAATATAAGAATGTAGGTAGGCATCTAGTATGAAAAGCATAGTGACGCATTATCGATACCAAGAAAATGGTTCAAATGGCTCTGAGCACTATGGGACTTAACATCTATGGTCATCAGTCCCCTAGAACTTAGAACTGCTTAAACCTAACTAACCTAAGGACATCACACAACACCCAGCCATCACCGATGCCAAGACACGAAGCCATTACCCATCACAGTAATATAAGTTCGCAGATGATGGAGAGACGAAGAATGTGTTGTCAGATAACGAAAATTATTCAGATAATTAAGGGAGACGAAAATATGATTCTGATGGGCGACTGAAATTCGGCAGTAAAGGAAAACAAGGAAAAGTAGCATGGGAACAGGGACTTGAAGACAATGCAAGAGAAAAAAGCTTGGTAGAATTTTGCACAGAGCATAATTGAATCACTTCTAACATTTGGTTTCAGAATCATGAAAAAATTGTTTATTCTAGAGACATTTGGCATACTGGAAGCTTTCAGACTAATTATGTAATCGAACATTTTCTGCAGACGACATCCAACAGCAGTAATGCGTTTTTAGAAACGCATGACAGAGCGGTATCAATAGTTTTTTATTACAATCAATTTCGGTATTTTACCATCTTTTCAGTGTCTGTATCAACCAAAACAAAGCAGAAACAATTAAAGAGGTATACGAAAATACATCATTTGTCACAGGCGATATGTGAAGTAATACACGTGAAAATATTAACATTATACGCAATTACCGACAAGGAAAGCCATATACTACATATAAAATCTTCACAGCCACACACATGCCGAAAGACAACACGTATTTTAACACAGAAGACGGTATGACCATTAGAGCAGCAGATATCATCTGAGTCATATAGTACACTTCTCTGCTTCGTTGATTTCTTCGTTAACCAACTTTGATTCTTACTCTGTAACATGTGTATATTATACGACGAGCCGCAGTTCTAATGTGTCACATTATCTTCCGTGTTAAATCACTTATTGCCTTACTGTGTGGGCGTGGCTGTGAAGATTTTACATGTAGTCTACGGCTTTCCATGTCAGTAATTGATGGGACTTGTAATAGTTACCTTTTCCTGAATATTACTTCATACACTATATACACTCCTGGAAATTGAAATAAGAACACCGTGAATTCATTGTCCCAGGAAGGGGGAACTTTATTGACACATTCCTGGGGTCAGATACACCACATGATCACACTGACAGAACCACAGGCACATAGACACAGGCAACAGAGCATGCACAATGTCGGCACTAGTACAGTGTATATCCACCTTTCGCAGCAATGCAGGCTGGTATTCTCCCATGGAGACGATCGTAGAGATGCTGGATGTAGTCCTGTGGAACGGCTTGCCATGCCATTTCCACCTGGCGCCTCAGTTGGACCAGCGTTCGTGCTGGACGTGCAGACCGCGTGAGACGACGCTTCATCCAGTCCCAAACATGCTCAATGGGGGACAGATCCGGAGATCTTGCTGGCCAGGGTAGTTGACTTACACCTTCTAGAGCACGTTGGGTGGCACGGGATACATGCGGACGTGCATTGTCCTGTTGGAACAGCAAGTTCCCTTGCCGGTCTAGGAATGGTAGAACGATGGGTTCGATGACGGTTTGGATGTACCGTGCACTATTCAGTGTCCCCTCGACGATCACCAGTGGTGTACGGCCAGTGTAGGAGATCGCTCCCCACACCATGATGCCGGGTGTTGGCCCTGTGTGCCTCGGTCGTATGCAGTCCTGATTGTGGCGCTCACCTGCACGGCGCCAAACACGCATACGACCATCATTGGCACCAAGGCAGAAGCGACTCTCATCGCTGAAGACGACACGTCTCCATTCGTCCCTCCATTCACGCCTGTCGCGACACCACTGGAGGCGGGCTGCACGATGTTGGGGCGTGAGCGGAAGACGGCCTAACGGTGTGCGGGACCGTAGCCCAGCTTCATGGAGACGGTTGCGAATGGTCCTCGCCGATACCCCAGGAGCAACAGTGTCCCTAATTTGTTGGGAAGAGGCGGTGCGGTCCCCTACGGCACTGCGTAGGATCCTACGGTCTTGGCGTGCATCCGTGCGTCGCTGCGGTCCGGTCCCAGGTCGACGGGCACGTGCACCTTCCGCCGACCACTGGCGACAACATCGATGTACTGTGGAGACCTCACGCCCCACGTGTTGAGCAATTCGGCGGTACGTCCACCCGGCCTCCCGCATGCCCACTATACGCCCTCGCTCAAAGTCCGTCAACTGCACATACGGTTCACGTCCACGCTGTCGCAGCATGCTACCAGTGTTAAAGACTGCGATGGAGCTCCGTATGCCACGGCAAACTGGCTGACACTGACGGCGGCGGTGCACAAATGCTGCGCAGCTAGCGCCATTCGACGGCCAACACCGCGGTTCCTGGTGTGTCCGCTGTGCCGTGCGTGTGATCATTGGTTGTACAGCCCTCTCGCAGTGTCCGGAGCAAGTATGGTGGGTCTGACACACCGGTGTCAATGTGTTCTTTTTTCCATTTCCCGGAGTGTATATGCAAATGATGTACTTCCATACATTTCTGTAATTATGCTTGCTTTGATCTGATTGATGCAGATACGGAGAACACGATACAATGCGTAAACGGTTGTAATAACAGATTGTCAATTCTGCTCTGTCATGCATTTTCCTGAATATTACTTCATACACTGTATATATGCAAATGATGTACTTCCATATATTTCTGTAATTATGCTTGCTTTGATCTGATTGATGCAGATACGGAGAACACGATACAATCCGTAAACGGTTGTAATAACAGATTGTCAATTCTGCTCTGTCATGCATTTCAAATAATGATTATCCGATGAAAAGACAGAAATTTCGAAACCACACTTTAAACTGTAACGTATTTCCAGGGGCTGATGTATCATAATTTATTGGTTGTGAAATACAGAATAAAACTGAAGAGATTTCCAAAAGGCAGGAAATTAGGGAGATATGACTTCAGTAAACTGAAGAAACCAGAGGTAGCTGAGAGTTTCAGAGGGAGCATTAAGCAGCGTTGGACTGAAACAGAAGAAAGACAATACAAGACAAATCGGCAGCTTTCATAAATAAAATTGAGAAGGGAGAAGACGATCACATTGGTAGAAAGGCAAAGTCTAGTAGAAGTCCGCGGATAACACTGGAGACATTGAATCTAATCGACGAAGGAGAAAATAGAGAAATGCAGCGAATGAAGGAGGCGGAAGAGACTACAGACGTCTAAAAAATGAGACTGACGGGAAGCGCAAAACAGCTAAGCAAGCATAGCTATAAGAACAAATGAAAGGCTGTAGAAGCGTGGGTAGCAAGAGGAAAGATAGATACCACCTACAGAAAAGTTAAAGAGACATTTGGAGAAAAAGAAACCAACTGGTGAATTTCAATTACTCAGATGGCACGTCAGTACTACACAAAGAAGAGAAACGTGGAAGAAATACGTAAGAGTGTGCACGGAGGTGACAAAAGTTGTGGGATACCTCTTAATATCGAGTCAGATCTCCTTTTGCCTGGCATAGTGCAGTAAATAAACGTGGCATGGACTCAACAAGTCGTTGAAATTCACCTGCAGAAACATGGGGCCATGCTGCCTCTATAGCCGTCCATAATTCCGAAAGTGTTGCCGGTGCACGAACTGATCTCTCCATTACGTCCCAAAAATGTTCGAAGGGATTCATGTCGGGCGATGTGGGTGGCCAAATCATTCACTCTAATTGTCCAGAACATTCTTCAAACGCCGCGCGAAATGTTGTTCTTAGCATAAGTTAGTTTAAGAAGTGTGTAAGTCTAGGGACCTCTGACCTAAGCAGTTTCGTCCCATAGAATTTCACACACATTTCAACACACATTCTTCAAACCAATCGCGAGCGACTATGGTGTGGTGGCATGGCGCATTGTATCCATAAAAATTCCATTGTTGTTTGGGAACGTGAAGTACATGAATGGCTGCAAATGGTCTCCATTTAGTCGAACGTAACAATTTCCAGTCAATGATCGGTTTAGTTCCAGTCCATTTCATGTAAACACAGCCCACACCATTATGGAACCATCACCAGCTTGCTCAGTGTCTTGTTGACAATTTGAGTCCTTGGCTTCGTGAGTCTGCGCCACACTCGAACTCTACCATCAGCTCTTATCAATTGAAATTGGGACTCATCTGACCGCCGGCCGGTGTGGCCGTGCGGTTCTAGGCGCTTCGGTCTGGAACCGCGTGACCGCTACGGATGCAGGTTCGAATCCTGCCTCGGGCATGGATGTGTGTGATGTCCTTAGGTTAGTTGGGTTTGCGTAGTTCTAAGTTCTAGGGGGCTGTTGATCACAGATGTTAAGTCCCATAGTGCTCAGACCCATTTGAACCATTTTTTTGAACTCATCTGACCAGGCCAAGGTTTTCCAGTTGTCTGGCGCGGAAGAAGCGCTACAGGCGATGTCGTGCCGTTAGGAAAGACACTCGCGTCGGTTATCTGCTGCCATAGCCCCTTAACGCTAAATTTCGCCGCACTGTTCTGACGGATAAGTTCCCACATTGATTTCTGCGCTTGTTTCGTGCAGTGTTGCTTGTCTGCTAGTACTGACAACTCTAAGCAGACCCTGCTGCTCTCGGTCGTTAAGTGAAGGCCGTCGGCCACTATGTTGCCTATGCTAATGCCTAAAAAATTTGATACTCTCAGCACACTCTTGACACTTTGGGTCTCGGAATACTGAATTCTCTATTGATTTCCGATATGGAAAGTCCCATTTTCTAGCTCCTACTACCTTTCCACTTTCAAAGTCTGTTATTACCCATAATGAGGCCATAATAACGTCGTAAACCTTTTCACATTAATCTTCTGAGTACAAATGACAGCACTGTTAATGCACTGCCCTTTTGTACCTTGTCTATTCGATACTGTATATCTGCATATCACTATCCCATCTACATCTGCATATACATAGATACTCCGCAAATCACATTGAAGTGCCTGGCAGAGGGTTCATCGAACCACCTTCACAACTCTCTACTACTCCAATGTCGTAAAGCGCGCGGAAAGAACGAACACCTATATCTTTCCGTACGGGCTCTGATTTCCCTTATTTTATCGTAGTGATAGTTTCTCCCTATGTAGGTCGGTGTCAACAAAATATTTTCGCATTCGGAGGAGACAGTTGGTGATTGGAATTTCGTGAGTAGATTCGGTAGCAACGAAAAACGTCTTTCTTTTAATGATGTCCAGCCCAAATCCTGAATCATTTCTGTGACACTCTCTCCCATAATTCGCGATAATAGAAAACGTGCTGCCCTTCTTTGAACTTTTTCGATGTACTCCGTCAGTCCGGTCTGGTAAGGATCCCACACCGCGCAGCAGTATTCTAAAAGAGGACGGACGAGCGTAGTGCAGGCAGTCTCCTTACTACGTCTGTTACATTTTCCATGTATCCTGCCAATAAAACTCAGTCTTTGGTTTGCCTTCCCCAGAACATTTTCTATGTATTCCTTCCAATTTAAGTTGTTCGTAATTCTAATTCCTAGGTATTTACTTGAATTTACGGCCTTTATATCTGACTGATTTATCGTGTAACCGAAGTTTAACGAATTCCTTGTAGCACTCATG
The DNA here is from genome assembly GCF_021461395.2 of Schistocerca americana. Taxonomy (NCBI): domain Eukaryota; kingdom Metazoa; phylum Arthropoda; class Insecta; order Orthoptera; family Acrididae; genus Schistocerca; species Schistocerca americana. Next base: position 426,549,782 of record NC_060122.1, read on the forward strand.
TGGATTACCTCACATGTTTCCTTGTTTAGGGGCAACTGCCAAATTTCGCACCATTCATATATCTTTTCTAAATCATTTTGCAGTTTGTTTTGATCTTCTGATGACTTTATTAGTCGATAAACAATAGCGTCATTTGCAAACAATCGAAGACGGCTGCTCAGATTGTCTCCCAGATCGTTTATATAGATAAGGAACAGCAAAGGGCCTATAACACTACCTTGGGGAAGGGCAGAATTCACTTCTGGTTTACTCGATGACTTTCCGTCAGTTACTACGAACTGTGACATCTCTGACAGGAAGCCACAAATCCAGTCACATAACTGAGAATATATTCCATAAGCACGCAATTTCACTATAAGCAGCTTGTGTAGTACAGTGTCAAAAGCGTTCTGGAAATCCAGAAATACGGAATCGATCTGAAATCCCTTGTCAATAGCCCTCAACACTTCATGCGAATAAAGAGCTAGTTGCTTTTCACAAGAACGATGTTTCCTAAACCTATGTTGACTGTGTGTCAATAGACCGTTTTCTTCGAGGTAATTCATAATGTTCGGACACAATATATGTTCCATGACTATTGTCATTTCAGTGCGCATAAAGGTAACAAACTTGAAGGGAATGCTAGAGAAGGAGAAGAGAAAGTAGATGTAGGTGAGACAGGAGATATGATATTGCGAGAAAAAACTTTCAGATTACTAAACGAGCTAAGACGAAACAAGGCCCCTGGAGTAGACGACGTTCCCTCAGACATCCTTAGGAGAGCCAGCCGTCATAAACTTACAGTGGAACCTCGCCTAGCGAGCATAATTCGCTCCAGAATCTTACTCGTAGTACGAAACACTCGTTAATCGAAAAAATTTATCCCCTATAAATTAATGTAAAATACAAAAACGCGTCCCATGCAGAAAAAGTACTAAAAGTTTTATCTTATTCATGCCATTTGTTCAAAGAAAAATATACATGCAGTATTACGTAGTTTGTTATTCAAGATACACAAATAATTCTTTGTAACTAAGAAGTTACCTATAGTCATTTGTTTCTGCCGACACTTCAACACTTGGCGAAAATGCGACACAACATTATCTTCAAATAAATCTGTAGTGCACTTAGCCACTGCTTTATTGGGGTGATGATTTTCAACGTACGATGCAACCGATTCCCGTCCTTTCAATATTTCTCTTATTGCACCAGAAGATTGCTGTTACCGCTTCTTCCTCCTCCTCTGAAGAACTCACCTTCACAACTTCCTGCTGTGAAACACGCTGCAACTCTATAAGCTCTTCGGTGGTCATTTCTTGCTTGTGATCTTCCACAGGCTCATCGATATCATTGTTACCCTCTTCTAGTCCCATTCTATTAGCCACAGACACAATTTCTTTGATTACAGGCTCGACAGACACTATCTCAAATGCCTCTGAGACACATTCGACAACGCACTCTGGCCAAAGCTACTTCCAAGCAGTGTTCTCTTGGTAACCCTTCCCACGCCTTATCGACCATCCTGATGCAGGCAACGATGTTGAAGTGATATTTCCAAAACTCTCTGAGAGTGAGATTCGTAGCTTCAGTCAACTCAATGTAATACTCGAAGAGTGATTCTGTGTAGAGCTTCTTAAAGTTACAAATAATCCTCTGGTTCTTGGGCTGGAGTAACGGACTGGTGTTGGGAGTCAGAAATTGGAGCTTGATGAACTGAAATTCTTCAAGGAGGTGGCCTTGTAGGCCTGGAGAATGGGCAGGAACGTTGTCCATAACAAACGAGACACGGAGTGGCAGATTCATCTCAAGCAAACATTTTTTCACCGGAGGACCAAACACTTCATTGAACCAATCACAAAAAAGATCTTGTGTCACCCAAGCCTTCTTACTGGACCTCCACATCACATTTAACGAGCTATTCTGGACTTTACACTTCTAGAAGGCTCGTGGAGTTTCTGAATGGTAAACAAGCAGAGGTTTAATTTTTGAATCGCCGCTTGCATTGTCACAGAATAACGGTGTGAGACGGTTTTTCATTGGCTTGTGGCCGGGAAATGCATTGTCCTCTGCTGTTATAAAGGTACGCTTCGGCATTTTTTCCCAGAATAGACCTGTCTCGTCACGATTAAAAACCTGTTGCAGCAGATAACTCTCAGAATCTATGAACATCTTGAAGTTGCCGATGAAGTTCTCAGCTGACTTTGTGTCGGAGCTGGCTGCTTCTCATCCATCACAACGCTGTGGATGCCGGATTTTCTCTTAAACTTCTCGAACCACTCACGGCTTCCCTTAAACATTTCTTCGGCTGCTGATGATCCTGGGGTCTCCTAAACGAGGTCGGCGAAAATATTCTCGCCTTCTCATAAATGATGTTCTCATTTTTAGCGTTGCCTTGCGATTGCTTTTCAATTTTTTATCCATATAAGGACCAACTTTTCGACATCGTCCAAGATACGAAACCGTTGTTTAGATTTGTCACTCCCTTTGAAGCATTTATCTCGTTAATCTTGTCCTTGTTCTTGAGGATAGTGCAAATAGTTGATGTAGACCGATTGTATGTGCATGCTAAATCAGTAACGCTCACATCACGTTCGTGTTTTTCAACGATTTTACGTTTCATTTCGAAGGTCATTTTCTTTCTCTTATGATCGTCTTCTTGCGGCTTATCTTCGGGGACACTTCTACGAAGATTATCAAAATTTTCACACAAAAATACTGTGTGAACACAAGTTCAGAAAAGTGTGTGATTACAAACTGCACTAAGACGGTAGCAGAAAGAGCACTAAACCAAAGTGCAGTACATACTAAAGACATTGTTCATATGGCGCTCCCGACTGTGAAAGTTGTTCATATCGCTGAACGTTTCCCCCTCCGCGAGCTGGTGGCGTCACACTTAATCGTCGCCAATCGTTACACAAATCACCGTTCGTTAAGCGAGTCATTTTATTACAATTTACTTTGCTCGTTATCCGAACTGCGCGTTATGCTCATTAAGCGAGGTTTCACTGTATTCTCTCTGGTACACAACATACACGAGACAGGCGAAACACTCTCGGATTTCAGGAAGACTTTAATAATTCTAAATCCAAGGCGAGTGCCGACAGGTATGAATGACTGCCGAACCATCGGTTTAATAAGTCATGTTCACAAAATATTGCCACGAATTGTTTACAGAAGATTGCAAAAAACTAGTAGAAACCGACCTCGGAGAAGATCAGTTTTGTCTCTGGAGAAATATAGGAACAAGCAAGGCCATACTGACTCTACAACTTACACGGAACATACGTTGAAGGTAGGTAATGCAACGTTTATAGCATTAGTAGATTTAGGGAAAGCTTTTGACAATGTTTACTATACTACATTCTTTGGATTTTGAAGGTACTGGGGATAAAATATAGTGAACGAAAGGTTATTTAGGAAGCTGTAGTTGAGAAAGGAGTGAGAAAAGGTTGTAACATCTCCCTAATGTTCTTTAGTTCTATGTATGTTCTATGTTCTATAACATGTTTTGAAGGAAACTAAAGAGAAATTTGGAAAGGATAGAAGTAAAAGCTTTAAGATTTGCCGATGGCATTGTCGATCTGATAGGGAGCAAGAATCTAGGAGTAGTAAGCTGCTGAGCGTAAATAACATAATTTAAAAATGGTAGTTATTTATATGCACAGAAGCCTATATTACAAGCAGAATTGGTTCGCCACAACAGGCACACTTTTGAGTACAAGGATCAGCAAACTGAAAACAAATCTTTAGATCCTCATAAATACACAACAATTAACAAGGATTTTAGCAGCAGTTCTATTAATAAACAGTACCAGACAGTGCTGATTAGGTCTGTGAGGCAGATAGTGAAACTACAGATGCAAAATAATTTTTAAAAGCAAAAAACTGCACCTGGCTGGAAACAGACCCACCAGTACGTTCAAAACTTATCAAGGCACATGAGTGAAACAATTAATGCGCAAAGTTTGAAAAGGGCAACAAACTATACACATCTGTGAAGCAGACAGTGAAATCATTAATGCAACGTTTTTGAAAGAGAAGCTTTTGTACACGTCTGTGAAGCAGGCAAGGCAGAATGTTTTATGATCAGTACTGAAACAAAACAGGTAAGCAATCAAATGTGTAAAAAGAAACAAAGTATAGGGGTCTGTGAAGCAGACACAGCAGGATGTTAGTAAAAATATCTTAAAGTACAATAAATTATGCTTGTCAGTGAAGTGGAAGTAGCAGAATGCTGTAACAGAACTTAAACTTTTCAATTATCAATAACAATTTTCAGGAGCCTAGACTTCATTGGATTCAGAACAGATTCTAGGATATACAGAACAAAAATTAGACTTACATAGTAAGCGAACGACAAAAAGTACAGGCCCCTTAAACACAACCATGACGTGTGAACATGCAACAGAAGTTGTTATTGTGCCACAAATACTAAACCCAGGAAAGTGCTTAAATTCAATAAACAAGATTTTTAGATTAACAAATACACGCACCAATGGTTCAAATAACAGTGAAATCAAATTTTCACTTGCTGTAACTCGGCATAAAAGATCGTTAGACTATACTACAAACTTGAAAATGTCGAAAAGGCATTACTGCCTGCGTACGTCAACACAGTACAGAACACGTAAGTCTACATATTTTAAACCATACACTCAGAACTCGTATCAGATAGCAAGTGAAAGACTGCACAGATCTCCCTAAAATACCGCGGAAACCGGAACATTAGTGTTAAACTTGAGTGGAAGTGTTTAACTTCAACAACATAATTAAATTTACGGATGTACGCACCAACAGTGCAAAGCGAGAATTACGGTCAAATGAGTGTTATTCTAGACGACTTTGAGGATTCTTATCCACTTTTAATTCGTCTACCAAACCGTGGCCAACACAATGATTGCGCAAAAGCGGCAAACGACACTTAATGGAGAGAGAGTAGAAGTTAGTCTCGTGAACCGTAACTAACGCTTTAACATCCGGCAAATATGGAGCATCGTGGTTCCTGCACTAGACTGAAGTCAGTCATGGACGATATAGGGTGCTACTTCCATTTACCAAGATACCAGGAACTCGCCAGAACGAACTCCAGCGTGTGACCTCGAAGCCTCGCAGATAGAGTTAACTCCCAACTCTTCTAGGCGAAGGAGTAGTCCGCAAAGTAAACACCAGCAATACAAACACAGGGAGCAGCCCACCACGACACCTAAGCAAAAGCCGCGATTACAAGCACTGCTTCGTCCAACGGCCAATGCCCCCGACCTCCAGCCAACGGCTCCAGAGCAGACAGTCCAGCTGCTGCTGCTGCTGCTGCTGATGCAGATGATGGAGTATGGGTCTCCTACTGCCGGTGGACTCCAGGCTGGACAGCCATGCCTCCAAGACGGAGAGGGATGAAGACATTGAGGAAAACAGACAGACGGGATTCCTGAAGGATTGTTTCAAGGAAGCCCACCTGCGAGCTATGCACGCGCCTAAATCGTCTTCGCGTTACTGCAAAAGCGCCACCACACAGGACACACGATAAGCCGTAAGTTAGAAACGCAACCAAAGAGTTTCAACAAGTACCAGAATCGATATGAAGGAGCTCGCATGGATCAGTCGTAATTCTGTCAAGCAAAGGTTTTGGAAAAGCAGTTGAACGGAATGGATAGAATGGATAACGTCTAGAAGAGAGGTTATAAGATGAACATCAACAACAGAAAAATAACAGTAATGCTATGTAGTCGAATTAAATCAGGCAGTGTGGAGGGAATTAGATCAGAAAATGGGAAGCTAAACTTCGTACTTAGTTACGGTTCGTGTGTTCCTCATCACGGCTGTCATATCAAGTGCTCAAAATGTTGGCCTTGAGCAAGCTACACGCTATAAAGTGGTTCTGCAGAAACAGTACTACACGACGACTTTCATCTGAAGTTAACGACAGCACAGGCCCTTGTTATAAGGCATTTCATATTTTCTAATACACTACTGGCCATTAAAATTGCTACACCAAGAAGAAAAGCAGAAGATAAATGGGTATTCATTGGACAAATATATTATACTAGAACTGACATGCCATTACATTTTCATGCAATTTGGGTGCATAGATCCCGAGAAATCAGTACCCAGAACAACCACCTCTGGCCGTAATAACGGCCTTGATACGTCTGGGCATTGAGTCCAACAGAGCTCGGATGGCGTGTACAGGTACAGCTGCCCATGCAGCTTCAACACGATACCACAGTTCATCAAGAGTAGTGACTGGCGTATTGTGAAGAGCCAGTTGCTCGGCCACCATTGACCAGACGTTTTAAATTGGTGAGAGGTCTGGAGAATGTGCTGGACAGGGCAGCAGTCGAACATTTTCTGTATCCAGAAAGGCCCGTACAGGACCTGCAACATGCGGTCGTGCATCCTTCTGAAATGTAAGGTTTCGCAGGGATCGAATGAAGGGTAGAGCCACGGGTCGTAACACATCTGAAATGTAACTTCCACTGTTCAAAGTGCCGTCAATGCGAAGAAGAGGTGACAGAGACGTGTAACCAATGGCACCCCATACCATCACGTCGGGTGATACGCCAGTATGGCGATGACGAATACACGCTTCCAATGTGCGTTCACCGCGATGTGACCAAAAACGGATGCGACCATCATGATGCTGTAAACAGAACGGGATTCATCCGAAAAAATGACCGTTTTGCCATTCGTGCACCCAGGTTCGTCGTTGAGTACACCATCGCAGGCGCTCCTGTCCGTGATGCAGCATCAAGGGTAACCGCAGCCATGGTCTCCGAGCTGATAGTCCATGCTGCTGTAAACGTCGTCGAACTGTTCGTGCAGATGGTTGTTATCTTGCAAACGTCCCCATCTGTTGACTCAGGGATCGAGACGTGGCTGCACGATCTGTTACAGCCATCCGGATAAGATGCTTGTCATCTCGACTGCTAGTGATACGAGGCCATTGGGATCCAGCACATTCTCCGGCGTTCCGTATTACCCTCCTGAACCCACCGATTCCATATTCTGCTAACAGTCATTCGATCTCGACCAACGCGAGCAGCAATGTCGCGATACGATAAACCGCAATCGCGATAGGCTACAATCTGACCTTTATCAAAGTCGAAAACGTGATGATACGCATTTCTCCTCCTTACACGAGGTATCACAACAACGTTTCACCAGGCAACGCCGGTCAACTGTAGCACGTCATCTTCGTGGTGTATCAATTTCAATGGCCAGTAGTGTAGTTATCTTGTTTCAATTTTCGCTACGGATAAAAGTACGGAATTGTTAATTTTGGTGAATGTGTGGCCACTTTGTGTTTCCTAAACGACCGTTCCAATGCTCTCCAAATGTCATTAAATGTGCGGAACAGCAGAAACATGCCTCATGATGGGACCGCACTGATTGCGTTATGTCCAATGGGATGTTTCTGATAACTGCGGCGACAGATTCCCATCCATAAAATGGGGACCAATGATGCGGATGTTGAAAAGCACACACTAAAATTTGAGAGACGAAGAACGTAGTTTTTATCTACTTCTTTGCGTCAACATGGATTTTCGACTGACGAATTGCGCACATTGCGAATATTGACTTGGCTGTGGTTTGTAAACGATGCTTCTTCCTTCAACGAAATTTTCCATAGATATGCCTCACCACATTGCACTTTTCGAAGAAATATTTGTATAACCGTAACAGAGCTATAGATGCAGCGAACTGTGAAAAATATGAAATGCGGTGGAATATAGTTTTCGCAGTACATTCGTTTGGTTGATCCCTCTCACACTTCCGAGATGCCTCTTTATGTCATTTGCATTGTGTGCTTCTGCTGCTAAAATGTTAGTTACATTTCTTTCGTCAGCTGCTCTACTTTTACCTCGGTGTATTTTATTTTCCACACATCCACTTTCTAGAAATTTTCCATAATGTTTGCTTCGACTTGATCTGAATACCCTTCAGCATATAAACGCACCGCTCTTCCAATAGTTTGACGACATGCGACATAAACTGTATTTCTTTCTGGACTATCGTATACATTGTGAATGTCTCAGTAGCTCAGTAGGATGTTATCTGACTGCTATAAAGGCAGAACATAGACTGTTGAGCTTTGAGTGCACAGGCAAAGACAATAACCATACTTGAGTTACGTGGTTCTTTACATTTTGGTGCAGCAGGGCAGACATTGGTGGAATCTTTTCTCCTAAGTGTGGGACAGTGGTTTGCGGCGGTGCTTTCTTGATACTATTTCATCGATTCCGACACATGTTATGTCATTGATGTTCTTGAGCCGTGGTAAAAATTGCTGTTTTGAAGAGCGCGCCACAGCGCGTAGTGTGAAGCAGTCGCCCTCCCCTTCTGGCGATGGCGCCACTGTGGCAATCGCAGCTTTGGTGTCTCACTCTGGTGAGAAAGGGGAAAGGTAGCCTACTCACGTGCATTTAAGGGGCGCTATGAGCTCGCCAGTCAGTCCCTCCAGATCCTTGAGCGTCATGCACTCCGCCTCGCCTTCCGTATACGCCTCCCGTCCCCCACGCGGATCCTATATTATCTCATTCCTTTCCCCCATCTGCTCCTATTCCTCGAACATATCCGCATCCTCTACACCTCCCGCCGTCTTGAACCCCCTCACCCCCTGGTAGCTCCTCTCCTCTTCGATCCACGCCCCCTGCCACATCTTCACCGTTGTGTCCCCCTTACCCTCCATCTCTACACCCTACATCTCGCTTCCATCAACTCCCCCTCCTGGATGATGCCCTCTCTCCCTCCATTTATCCCTCCTATCAACTCTGATCCTCACTCCCCCTCCTTTCCTCTGTCCTTTTCCCAGGCTCCCTCTCCCCCCCTTCCATCCTTTCTTCCCCACCTCCCCTCTCTTTGCCCCCTTCTCTCCCCTGAGTCCTTTTACATTTCCCTCCTCTGCCTCCTCTCATTCCCTCTCGCGTCTGCCCTTCTCCCCCTTTATTAGTCCTCTCCCTCCTTGGTTCCCCCCCACTTTTCGTTTTTTCCTCTCCTCCCTCCTTGTTTTTCCCCCTCCTCCAGGCCCCCCCCATCTGCCTTTGGATCGGGAGTGCCATATTTGTGCCGCCATTTTCTTGCAGTGTTTTACGGTGTGTTTTTCCAGTGAGTGTTCCGTGTTGTGTCCTTTGGGAAGTGTAGCGAACAGCCATCATACTGTCGCTGGGTGTGATTTTTTTATCTCTTGCGAACAGAAACCAGACTGTCGCCATGTTTTTTAATTGTGCGTCTACTGTGTTACTTGTCTGATTCCTGTGTATTTTATCAACATTGCCAACCCCTTTTGCTTTCTGTTTTAACTTTCCGCATTTTTACGCCATTTTACACTTTAAATCACCATTTTATCGCCTGTTCTTCCTTGTTTCTTTCTTCTTCCTTTTTTTTAAAAAAAGTCTGTAGGCTGTAGAGCAGCGTAGTAAGCTGCTGCCAGCCCGCCCCCTTCGGGGGGAATTGAAAATCAATAAAGCAAAAAAAAAAAAAAAAAAAAAAACTCGTCAGTCGGTCAGTCTGGAGTCAGTCTCTCGTCCCCAGCTTGCTAGTCTGTCTCTCGTCCGCATTTGTGAGGCAGTTAGTGTCTGTCTGTCGTTCGGAGTGCTAGTACGTCTGTCGTTCGGATCAACCTTTAAAATCTGAAAAGTGAGAGCCTTTCCACTCCGCCAGTAAGAGAACTCAGGGAGTGGTCGCCCGGTCGGGGCTTAGTTTCTGCATCTGAGTCTGCGCGTTAGTCGGCCAGTCTGCTCGAGTTTGCTCAGGTAACGGTCATTGGCGGTTGGATCGATCGGTTGGTCGGTCGCGCACTGAGACACAAGATGACTTGTCCGTCTTGAGCGTCGGCGCATGTGAGGTCGCCACGTGAGTCCAGTGGGTCGCGGCGTATAGCGAGGAGTAGTGGCTTCGCGGTCGGCACGCGAGCAACAGGAGTCAACCCACGACATCGGTCTGGCCGCTGCGAGCTGCGACGCCGTGGTGTAACTGGTTCTCCGAGCGCTTCTGGGCCCCTTCAGTTACCATCTTGTGGAGCTTGGCTCGGTCCTTTCCTCGTTCAGGGATGTCGTTTTGCCAGTGGGCGTGTTTCCTCTGCATGGTTGGGTCCGAGCCAGTATTTCCGCTGTCGTGTGTCTGGGAGTGAGTGGGAGACGCACCAGCAGTGTAGTCGCGACGGAGCAGCGGGCAGTCAGTCGGTTGGTGCGGACCAGGAAAGACGGAGATCGGCGCCCCTTCCTGCGTCCGTTGAAGTGGCTGGCAGCGGACGGTTCGAGAGAGCGATTTGGGGGTGCTGCGCCAGGTCTTCTCGAGAAATCGCCGTTTGTTAGAAGTTAAGTGATTGGTTATATGTTGTGTGATTTACTCTTGTTAAATTCTACTTGTTTTCTTGGTCAGTCTCTCGTCCCCAGCTTGCTCGTCTGTCTCTCGTCCGTATTTGATAGGCAGTTAGTGTCTGTCTGTCGTTCGGAGCTGCCTCTGTCATGTTTCTCGGATTTGGTGTGTTAACGAATTTATTGCTTGGAGAGTAACGGCCTAATTCCTGAAATATGTTTTGACCTTGCCTATGATCTTGAGAGGCGGTATCTGTGTACTGTAGAGCATCGTAACTTGTTTGGCCAACCCTGCAGAATTTTATATAAGATTGCATTTCATGGGCTTTCATTTAAATGATCTTTTTAGTATATAAAGTTGCCACCCTTAGAAGTTAAAATCAAGTTGCACCTTCGGTGGAAAAGTTAATATTTTAATTTTTAGTTTTTTGTACCATTTTCATCCCTCCTACGGGGGTGCATAGTTTCTGTGCTTGTGTAAATTGTTAAAGCTTTTAGTTTAAAGTAATCTGGTGTGTTGCAGATTTGCACCAGTGTAGTCTTTCAGAGGCTGTTGTGAGCGGTCGTAACTACGGCCGTGTCAAAAGGGAGCGGCAAGGTTCTCTGCCTGAAAGCTCACACAGTCAAAACTCTCTTGTTTCTGTCTCTGAATAAGTTGTAACTTGATATTTGGGGGTGCTTTCTGATTATAATTTTAAATCTGTTTCTTTTAAAAAATGCTTTTAGGTACTAGTAAGGTGAATAAAATTCCCATTTGTTAAAAGCAATTTGTTTATGATATCATCAGTTACTTCCTGTCAACTACTACCACGCTTACATAGTGTGATTAAATGTGTTAATGTTCTTGATGAATCGTTAGTAAATAAATTGAATTCTTACGAAATTTCTGTGAAAATAAATCACGATTCAGTTGTCTTCGAAGCTTCTTTCCAATGCCACAGAAAAAACGTATAATTCCATTAGAAAAAACAAAGTCGGCGACTATAAAAGATAAAAATTGCTTGCTAATGTCAGGAAATTTGCCATATTGTCCGCAATAGCTTGGCGAAAACCGCACCTCTATATATCTATTCATTCTCGATATATTAGCGTAACCTGTAAAATTAGTAAAAACTGCAACATGTGGCCTTGAAGTTTCATTATCCAGGATTACATGTCGACTACCTTTCAGCACTGCTGTTTCTATAGTGCAGATTTTTATTGTAACGTATCATTTACGGAATTTCCCAGTGTAGTTCATTTAAATGTCAAGCTTAATCCTCTGCACATCAGAGAAAAATCGCATCTTAACGAAATCAGCCGTGGGTACTAATTTAAAGCTAGCCTATCTTTGTTCAGTTACCTTTCGCTAATTAACTGCTAACGACGCTCTTTAGCATAAGTTATTAGAAGGGTCAAGTTAGGTTAATTGAAGACGCTTTCGAACTCTTACCGTTAATTGCCTGCTGTTTGAATTCCATGGTTCTACAACGGTGCCCTTCCGACCCAGCACTATCTGCCGCATTTTGTTCGTCGTCCACTGCTCTGACCTTACTATCAGGGCTTTCTTAGTTCACTCTGTATAAATAAATACAAACGGTCTTTATCTGATCGCTGATCGGCTATTTGCCGGACATGCAAACGGGATCTCATACACATAGCATGCCCAGGAAGCAGCCTACTTTCGTTTAAATACAGTGTATCAGAAAACTTCGCTGAAGTACCCTGACGCAGCCCTGGTGACAATGTGAACTGACTGCCTGGCTTCGTTAATTTTTCGGCTCCCACTGCTTCTACTGGGCTCTTGAATTTTCTCGAGGGTGTGGTATAATTTTGTGCGCTAACGCCCACGAACCAGGAAGCAGAATTAGGCCTTTTCCAGTGTTGTGGTTTACAGACTTGCAAATTTTACATTTAATATGTGACTTCGTGGGCTTTGACTTTGTGGGAAAGTGATATCACATCTCTAAACGTTACCATTTTTGACAACTTTTAAAACAGTAGTGAATTTATTCCAGGACACTGATTTTAGCCATTAAAATATTTCTCCTGGTAAGTGAGTGCACATTATAAAGGAATAGAATTAGTTGGAACGAAAACATTTTTATGAAGTCTGGAATATTAATAAGGAAATGCAAACACATTTTGGTGTGCAACCTAAGCATTTTCGCAACTGAGTATGCTACTCAACTACCTGAGGATGTTTCGTAGTTTTCATTGTAGGATCTCAGTAGTTAGATGCTTGGTTTAGCCTGTGTAATGCACAAAACATATGACAACCGCCTGTTACATGCAGTTGCGCTTTAAATTGTATATTTAGAATCTCTTCTTTGAACTACGCAAACTCAAATAAGGTACAGGCGCTGGAAGACGTGGTGTACACAGTATCCCTGTCCGCCCCATTAGCTGAATGGTCAGCGCGTTGGAATGCCGCGCACGGGGGCTCGGGTCCGATTCCCGGCTGGGGTGGGAGATTTTCTCCCCTCAGGGAGAATTGACGCACAACTCGCCCAATATGGCGTCGCACTCAATAAGACCTGCACTTGGGGGCCGAACTTCCCGCCTGGGAACTCCCGGCCACTGACGCCATATGCTCATTTCCATTTCCACTGTATCCCTACCGCAACGTACTTGGTGGTACGTTTCTGGACGGATTGCTGTATTGCTTCAAAGTAGACTACTAAAGAAACCTGGCCCGGTATGAAATACACATTCGGTGAGCAGGAAAGGTGACAGTTCCACAACAGTAGCGAAAAGTGCAAGGTTCACCAGCCAAACACATTGTCTTAATTGTACTAAGAACAAGATAACGTTCTCTTCACTTACAGTCGTACAAATGTCAGTGAGCGTCAAGTGATATGCTCATCTCGAGCGTATCATCGAATGAGTGAAACAGGTTCAGTAGCGTCTGTCCGTGTATGTAGCGGTCGACGCTGACGTTTGTGAATCCCTGACACGGAGGAGCTTGTTTTATTAATTTTTGTTGTTGTTGTTGTTGTTGTTGTTGTTGTTGTTGTTGTCTTCAGTCCTGAGACTGGTTTGATGCAGCTCTCCATGCTACTATATCCTGTGCAAGCTTCATCTCCCAGTACCTACTGCAACCTACATCCTTCTGAATCTGTTTAGTGTATTCATCTCTTGGTCTCCCTCTACGATTTTTACCCTCCACGCTGCCCTCCTAACTAAATTGGTGATCCCTAGACGCCTCAGAACTTGTCCTACTAACCGATCCCTTCTTCTAGTCAAGTTGTGCCACAAACTTCTCTTCTCCCCAATCCTATTTTGTTAATTATGGAGCATAATCCAAATACAAGTATATGGCATGGAGGGGAACGGGAAGATTGGGAGGGGGGGGGGGGGAGTGGAGTGTCGCTTGAGATTTAGTCACGTGTCTGTGTGGTATATCTAGAAATCACTGTGCCTTGTATTCATACCTCCTGCAGAGACTGAATGAGACTGATTCCACCCACAGTCAAAATTTTTCTGATAGCTCCTTCAGAAGGCCATCACCACACTAACGTTTACGTTATCACTTCATCTATTTGTTCACCGACGGGACCATATTTTTACATGGTGGCATTATTAGCTTAGGATGATACACATATGTGCTAATATCCATTGAATGACTGGTAGCTAATCATCTACATCAACCCTACGACTTTATGGACCAGAGCAACTGACCTTCAGCCACGCGCTGTATCTACTAGCAGCTGCTTGGCCATGTGATGCACGTACGATGAGACTCCAGCGCACGTTAAGTTTGGACGCACGCTGCTTTTCGGACACTGATGCAAGAGGTTGCGTATTCAGCATTTTGTGTGACGTGACCATTGTATGTAATCTGTAACATCATAGTAAGAATCTCAGTAACAACACACAGTCGCGAACCTACTGCTAATCTATTAAGAAATGTCCGCCCCGATAGCTGAGTGGTCAGTGTTACGGATTGACGTCCTATGGGCCCGGGTTCGATTCCCATCTGAGTCGGGCATTTTCTCCGCTCAGGGACTGGGTGTTGCGCTGTCTTCATCATTATTTCATCCCCATCCGGCACGCAGGTCGCCCAATGTGGCATCGAATCTAATAAGACCTGCACCAAGGCGGCCAGACCTGCCCCGCAAGGATCCTCCCGGCCAATGAAGCCAAACGCTCATTTCCATTATTAAGAAATGAAATCAAACCAGAATAACATAATTTAAGTCAAGTCACATAACAACGAGATTCTCCATATGCCCGCAATCCCCTTTCCGGAGGAAAGACGCAAAACAAACAAAACCAAAAAAAGAAACTGCTGTTTACCGTTGACTCTGTTTGACAGATGGTTCGAAATTGGTGTTGCAGAAAGTAGCTCGTCTATTAACGTAGTATTAGCAGTAAGAATGGTGTTAGTTTTTCATCATTTTTCACCTGGCTTAGGAAATAATTATAATACTTACACCTCTTGAGCGCAAGTCAAAATTAGCAGACATCAGTGATAATCAAATAACTGTACACTGAGATGAAATCCGCGAATCAAATCACATAAGGTAGAACATACTCCGGAATAAATACTTAAGCTGAATTAAGCTGCATCTTACTCTGCTGGAACCAGAATTTGGAATTTGGAATTAGTGGTAAGTTCCTACGGGATCAAACTCCTGAGGTCATCGGTCCCTAGGTTTACACACTACTTAGTCTAACTTAAACTGACTTACGCTAAGGACAATACACACGCACCCATGCCCTAGGGAGGACTCGAACCTTCGACGGGAGGAGCCGCGCGCATCGTGACATGGCGCCCTAGACCGAGCGGTCTGCTGGAACCACGAGAACGTTAATACATTAGCCAAGTGTAAGAAGCGCAGACATGCGCTTCCGCGAGTAAAGTGGAACTACACATTACATACAATAAAATTCCATTCTTGTAGTTATTCGGACGCCAGTTGACAAAATTACGAATTCCTTCATTGTAGTTATTACTCAATTGCTAAGCACTCGACTTTGCCCAGGTATGTATTTATTTCAATTCTATTAGTTCATTTCCTCCTTCCCCATCTCTCTATCCATTCCTTCGCACCATTCTCTCTATCCACCTCCTGCACCCCCCACTCTCTGACCACCTCCTCCTGCCCCTCTCTTTGCCAATCTCCTTCTCCCTCTCCCTCCCTATCTCCTCCTCTTTCCTTTGTGTGTCCATCTTCTCTTCCCCCTCTGCCTGTCCATTTCCTCCTCTTTCCTCTTTCTGTCCAACTTCTCCTCCCCCCTTCCTCTGTCCACCTCCTTCTACTCTGACATCTGCTGAAATATGTTTCGTAAAATCATACAATTTTGTATGTACATTCAACGGGGTATGTGGATACTGTCTGTTAAATGGGTTGCAAATAGAGTTGGTAGTAAAGAGATAATAAATTTAAGCGTCATGGCGTCTTGTCTGATGCTACAGTTTTACTGTGTGAACAGAGAAAATGTATTAAGCGGTAAACTTTCTTCTTTCATCATTTTGTGGGCGAGCTAAATTTTCGTAGAAGTTTGTAATTATGTGTAAAGTCTGTTGCAAGTCTGTAGGTGCTCTCGTTCTCAAATACTGCATAGTGCGCATAGTAGTCATACATTATGCAACGTGTACATTATGCAACAAATAGTGTGGAAGTATGGATTAAACACATTGAAGATTGTATAAGCATTGTATTCATTACTTTGAATCGTATCAAGGAATAAAACCATTTTCACAAATATGATAAAGTTACAGCCTAACATATACATTCGTGACACTCTCTGCTCTGAAAATTGTTACCGTCTGACACTTTGTGCGACACTACCTCCACAAACTACGAGGAAGAAGCTGCAAAATTAAAATGTGTTCTTAATTATTTTTCTAGTTAATTAGCGAAATAGTTATTACGTTTTTGCTATCCAGGCATTAGTAACTTATCAAGAGATATGAATGTTCATGAAATACATGTAAAAACAGCCGAAGCTCCTGATTCAGTGACATAAGCTACAACTTAATGATGTAGAAATACTTTCGAGTATGTGTGAAATTGCATCTTACTCCGCTGAAAACAACAGAATATAAACATATATTTTTTGCATGAGAAGAACATATTTCTTTTGTTGCCTGTTGTTAGTATTACAGGAACTTTGCTTGACACGTAACTACTTTCTAAGGAGTCTAATGTTTAGTACAGTGTTACACTGTATTCGGCTTTCTAATACATAAATACTCGTATTTTTTGTAAACGTGATTGCTTTCGTTTCAAAAGAGAATTTGTTGGATGTTCTTGCCGCTTGTGGCTCAGATACAGCAACAATTGTGGAATTGTTTTCTTCTGTGTTGGGAAATAGTTTTATTGCTTTCGTTCTTTTATTGTCACGAATGTGCGGCTTTTCCTTCACCTCCTGTTGTGATTGCTTTTCTGCTACATTAAATAATGTAGGTACTGCGTTCCATACAAGCTTACCATATTCCACATTCGCTGACGTGACTGGAAGTGTAGCGAAGAAAACTCCACGTTTTTGAGTAGATATACAACGCCTTTCTGCGAAATGTCGGGACTTCTCATGTTTACCAGTCTTTTTTTATTTTTTGTTCTTAAAGAACACGATACTCTCCACTAAAATATATCTGCAGGTTACAAGAACATCGTAAATAAACTGTTCTGTAATATAACTGTTCACAACTCCTGGGGTCGTTAGGAAACCTAAAAAAGGACAAATGTGGTGTCGTCTTCTTGTTGATGCTACAGTTTATTGCGCGCGCTACAGAAGCTTTTCTTTGTAAAAACTATTCCACAGAGCGATATAAGTAATTACTATTAGCTTTCTTTTTCACAAGATCTCAATGAACTCAAGTGTGCTGCAACCGCAGTAGGTAACAAAAAAGGATGAGTGTCACGACTGTTTGTTAGACAGTGACACAGTTCAAAAGTCGAAGTGTCCATAGCTTTTTCAAAGAGCAAATATTTTTTCCTAATTCGCGTAATAATCTTCAAATCAATAAGTAAATTTACCTCACAGTTCTAAAGTAGCCTTTGTTCTTCCCCAGGCTTCAGGCTATATTTGTTACTAAATATCACCGAAATTGGTTCGTCATGTTGGTAATAACACATTTAAACGTCATGCATGATGCTGCAGTTTTTCATGCATCTCAGCGATTATAACGTCGTATATCGCGAACTATGTGTCGTACAATGACATAATTTTACAGACACATTCAGTGGTATATTAGGACACAGCCACCAAAATGTGTGGCGCATACAATAAGTAGTAAAGAAGTAACAAATTATAACTGCAAGCATCATGCGAAAATGAACAGCGAAAATGTATCGAGTGACAAACTTTTTTCTTTTTATCATTTTGTGGGGGCGTCACCGACAAAAACTTTGACAAAGGTTTAAAATTGTTTGTTGGAAGTTATTAAATGCTCTTTTTCTCCAACACTTGATGCACAAAATCTGGGTATTCGCACGTCGCTGCTGCTTACATTTCTTGCACCCCCCCCCCCCTCTTCCACCATTGATAGGTAGGTGATCATTACCTCCACAGATATTATTTAAAAACAGTAAGTGATGTGCGTACCAAGCTTGGTTAAAATTGGTACAGTGGTCTCGGAGGAGATGTGGAAACCACATACATACATATGTTTTTATATTATATATGTATATCTTTCTCCATGCTCCGATTTTTATGAAATAAGGACTATCCTGTGACTATACTATGCTCACGTTACCAGCGAAAACGTCGTGAAAATTCGTGTAACAGTTTTGGAGATTAGCGCGGTCCAACGGACAGAGAGACAAGAAGATTTTAATAAAACTTTAAATCGCGGTATCTTTTTTGTACCGTAACCCAGTTTTAATGAACTGAAGCCTATACGATGACACAAACTATGCTCAAGTTATGTGCGAAAACTCCATAACAATTTTACTATTAGTTTTGGAGATTTGCGTGTTCAAAGAAAAACCGATAGACACATCGCTTTTGCAGATCTGTTATTGGTATAGATTTCGCATGGTTGTATTTCTAACTAAGCAGGCTGGATACTTTTTATTATAATGCCCTGATTACATTATAGTTCACTTAAATGCACATAATAAATCTACGACTGTCAAGCGATTAATGTATTACTAGAAACACTTCCTGGCAATGTAATGTCATGAGATGAAGTCGTTGAAATATAAGCCTTAATCAACGAATATAACACTCCCATTAACTGAGTAATTTAGCAACCACATATGTCGTGAAATGATGATCAAAAGTATGAATGAATGGAATTCAAATCGAGAAATATACGTAAAAGTTCTTTTTAGACAGTGGCTGTCAATGGCTTGAAGTAGGTAGCAGTAATTGGGACCATATATATGATGAATAAATACCCAACTTCAGACAGAAAAAAGGCACAGCAATTAACCAAAGATTATAAGGGCAAAACAACTATTGCAAACAATTTTTGTATCTTCAAATTCATGCTGCAGATGTTACACTAAATGTTTGTTGTGACAAAGAGTCGGAAACACGCCACAAAGATATTTGATTTTAAGGACAGAAATGAACAGGATTGGTTTCGTGGCCAAACAACTGTAATTTAGGTTTAGTTGGTAGTATTGTAGTTCTACGCTTATGAGACTAACGTAGTTCTATTGTTAATTTTTGTTTATCATTGTCCTGTATTAAGTTTTTCCAAGCACAGTGACGTCTCAGAGTTACTAGGAAGCCTAAATTAACCAAAAGATACATTATTCGTGTTGTGTCTATAATTTACTCAGCAACACGCACTCTTGTTTGAGAGAAAAATTATACTGGAACTTCCCCTTTGAATGTAAAGAATGACAGTGCTGGAAAAACTCTTACGTTGATATATTTTCAAACAGCTGAGCAAAACTCAACGTACTCAAACAGTTTTCTCTTTACTTATCCTGATCATCACTAAACTGACACACAATATTTTTAGCGCAACGCAATCTGACTTTCAATAATCCCTACAAAAGAATGGCCCTGACTAACAATAACCTATACCTTTCATGAATCACTTGACTCACAAAAATCTTCGTTACTCGAACTACTGCAATACAGCGAGTGCCAATACTGCCAACTAAATAAAAGATTCTGACTACTGAAGGCACTAACTACTGATAGGCATAGTTAGCAAATTAAAGATTTTGATAGAGAATAAACAATGTATATACCTTAATAATGTTTAAAAGTCAACGTATATGTATCTATCAATTCATGAGATCCATCTTCACAAATTTCCTTTTCCTGGCGGACACACGTCCAGATCGTCCGTTCTCAAAACTGTGGCATCTCTCTCTCCACATCCACCACTGCTGGCGGCTCACCTACAACTGCGCAACGCTACGTGCTGTTCACACCCAACTGCCCCACACTACAATAGCGAATATACTTCTGTTTTGTTCATATTCTTCATTGTACACTTTTTTGTCAAACTTTTTTCTTATAGCTTCTCAATGCATTTCATCCAATTAATCACAACTCATTCTATTATACAGCCTACCCCCTCTTAAGCTAAATTAAATCTACTGAGCTCAGATATATATACTAAGGGACGAGGCAATGCAGCAGCACAAAACAATTAACACAAACAGCAATGAGAAAAAAAATGCAAATTGAAAAAGCAAGTAGCAGTATATCTAAATTAACAAAGCAAATGCAACATTAACACTAATATGAGCCAATGTGCAGCAATAAGAAAAATAACTCAGTATTAAAACTGGCTTAGCAGAGTAACACAAAGTAGCACTATGCCTGGCAAACAGCAGCAGCAAATGCAATAACTTATATCTAAACATGATAAAGCTCAAGCAGAAAAAATATTACAGTAAAGATAGAAAATGTCTAATGCCTAAGTCAGATATTAACACTAGAGTGATGCATCACAAAAACTTACTCTGCTAAAAATGTTACCAAATTGTTGAAAAATTATGTATGCAATTCCTGTGATGGGAAATGTCTATTTGTGCTCCTTTTTTTAAAAAGAAAGTAGATCATAAAATTATTTAATGTATCTGTAGGCATAAAATAGTGATATTAGTACATCTGTTAAATTTTATTTTACCCAATGCTGCAGTGCACCTAGAAACTAGATATTAAACAAAATGAGCAAATATATACATAACGCAAGGCATGAAACGTCATTCACTAGCCATGTGGCATTTCATTAGGCAGTAAAATATCTTTCAACTAGAAAGACAATAGACATAAAATGTTTCTCATCATTTATTAGCCTTTTCATTAAATATCAGAAATTTCAAGTTCCCAAGTGTTATCTTATGTCTTCAAGTATGAGCGTGTCGTATTTGTGATGCTTTCTACAAAGAAATGCCAATAGCGAGGTTAATGGCCTCTTTTTTCTCCACCTAATGGCTTTTCTTTCAGGCGACGGTCGCTCATCTGGTCGTCCACATCGAGTTATGTCAAGATCACTGATCTTCCTTAGCGACATATTTACAACAGCAGTTTCCACTACAGAGACAGTCTGATACAAATAAAATTTCACAGATCGAGATATTACATTAGAAATGTGTAGAAACGAAATCTCATGAATATCAGTGTTGTAATACTCACATTCATGAATTCACACACATTTCATAACTCTTAAAGTATGATTCTTTGTTTCCAACATCCTTTTTCACAAATCAGAGTCCCTAACCACAAGTCATTATTCCTTACCTTATTACACGTATACATATTCGTCGACACTTCTTCAATATTTTATCATAATAAATGTGTAGCATAATCGTATTCCACACATAGCATCAGCTAATTGAACATAAACATACCTCAACAGCATAATACACATTGTCGTCGTAATAACATCATCACAGCTTCTTTCAATAATTTCAAAACCTAAAAAAAATTCTCTGCTCATTTCAATAGTGGCATCTACCTCATACATGCTTCAAAAATCATGATCCCATACCAAATACATCATTCAAAGCTCTCATAGTATCACAATGGTTCCCAAAAAATATGAAGAGTTCACAAAGTACAGACAAAATACAATTCCATAAGTCTGAAGTTATGCAAGTGTGTAATTGCGTAAACATGTGTCACTGACATAGTAAAAAAAATATTTGTTTCTCTGTTAAATAATCAGATAGCTGTGTAATTCTTTGTTAGACAAATATGGTACCGATGTGTAAAGTTGTATAAGCAAATACCATATTATGTTACATGCTTGTTACATGCTTAGTACACAAAGCAGGCGCGTACCCCCTGAGGATAAATATAATTATAACCTCAGGTGTTACAGATTACAGCAATGGAATGAAATGTATCACTGAAAACCTTCTTTGTATCTTCGTAATTCAAAAATCTTTAAAAATAAATGTTTTAAGTACAAAATTAATCACTCAAATACGTGTACTGTAGCCCTAAACTATGTGTCTTGTTGTAAGATAATCTCTGTCATTACTTAAGGGTAAAAATGTACCAAGTGTCGTAATTATCGTCGTCCATAAGCGAAGTTCTGTAGAAGTCAATGTACTTACCTCGTAATAAACAAAAGTGAATGCTATGTGTACAGATATCGTAGTTATTACGTACATTACCGTGGTCAAGAAAGTACTATACTGTAATGTATTGTTGTGCTACGGAAACGGCTGTCTCATTGTAGCTATACCACAAAAGTTACTACTAAAACGTGTTTTACTTTCCAGAAGAATTCAGAAAAACTATGTAGATATAAAACAGACACAGCACAAAAGCAATAATGTGAATTGTGTTACTCATTGGTAGCATCGTGATATAATCGTGTAGCTGTCAAATAAACCAACCACTGTGTCATTTGGTATCTCTCAGAAAGTACTTTAAATCAAGAATGTATTTTCAAGTAAACCAAAATGTTGCATTAAAAATCTCATTAGCAGTACCAGTATATGTTCTAAGTATGTGATCATGCAACGAACAAGGAAGAATGTACGCACAATAACACTGTGTAGTCTGTTCACTATAAGAATGCATTCGTAATTACTGTCTAAATAAGTTCCCTAGGTTCTTACTGGATAGTTAACTATAAAATATTGTTGCATGTTAACAGTTTCTAAGTGTGACAAAGCGTAGCGATCTTGAGTAGCTTGAGACCAATATTCTGAGAGGAAGGCATGATAAAATTCTCCTTCACTGTGACAATCGTGAATGACCGATCGCAGTCTTATAGCTGGTTCATTATCTAAGTAGCCACACATAAATTCTAATCTGTGCTCTAGTGACCAGTTGAGAGGAAAACAATGAGAGAACTGATGAAGCCAAGCTTGTGGATGAATGTCGTTGCCGGAATTCATAAATTTTTTGAATTTACGTGTAGTAATATAGTCAAAATCATCATGTGGGCGAGTCGCATATCGCTCATTGTTACGTCGTTTCGGCGGTTCCTTCTCAAAATTCGGTGTACCTTGCCAATTTCTTTCATAATTTCCGAAATACCCTGTGTTATTTTTTTGTGGCTGTCCCGTATTTCTATGTCCCTCTTCCCATATTGAAGCACGAGTGTCCTCTGAAATATGTAATTCTTGTTTTACTTGTGCCAACTGATCTTGTACTTCCCGGATTTCCCTTTTGTGTTGCGTATTAATCTGATTTTGACGTTGTTTGAATTTTATAATTTTTTCATAGTCTTCTGTGTCCGTAAACGCTACTGGTGTTGTGTCATTCAGAGCATCATCTATTGTAGATACGTTAGTGAACTGATCCGAAAGTTCGGCTACTTTCTCTGATAATGAACTGATGTCCTCAGTGTGTTTTTCTGAACCAAGTTTCAAAGTGTCCATTTGTGTTGAAAGTGCATCTACTATGTCCTTTAAGTTTCCTTGAGTTGTTGCAAGTTGCGTAACCGAATCGGTAGATGGAACTGAGCCAATTTCTGCTTGCAAGGTATCGTGATTTTCATAAACAATAGTTTGCAGTTCTTTTATGGCTGCTTCGTGATTGTGTAATGCATTTTCATGACGCGAAAAAATAGGTTGGAAATGCTCACAAATTTGTGTTTTTATGTCATTACAAACTTCCTGACATTTAGATCCGATGTTATGTAACTCAGTAGGTAAACCTTCGCGTTTTTGTTCAAGCGTTGTGTCTGACTTTTGAAGCTGTTGTCCCATTTGTCGCAGTAATTGTAATAACAATGCACTGGTGTCTGAAACATGTTCCTCTGTACTTTTTGGCAGAGCAATTCCACCGGCAACATTCGCATTTTGAATAGCAGAAAATGTTTCTTAACTTGATTGAGAGACAGGTAATGACGCAAAACCTGAATCTACAGTATTTGCAAGATTGTGTCCTGTCGTTTCGGATTCCTGGGGCGAGCTTTTGCCAACCGACCGATCGACAATACTACCCTGTTCACTAGCTGTTTCACTGTCTACACGATTGTTTATTGCCTTTTCCATTTCCGTATGCACAATCACCAAATTACTATTCTGAGTATTTGTTAATTCATTACACGGTGGCGCTAACACATTACTCTCGTCTTCACTGTCATTTCTCAATTTACTTTGTAGTCTAGTGTTACGTTTTTCACACGCCATAGTTGTCAAAATATTACACACGATAGCACAGAAAAGCACAATTTTAACAGCAAAATAAGAAAACACATTAAAATAGCACTGAAAATAATATCCAATTAATTGGAAGCGCGGCTGCGAAATACTTGGTGCAAATCTACATGCATGCCATAACTGTTTTACAGTACAACAATGAAAAACTACAACTACAAAGAAGATTCTCTCTACAATTACGCGCTAGCAATAAACAATAAGTACACTAATTACACAAATTGTAAGAAAAAATCAGAAGATTCCAGTGTGGTATCCTCGGCTAAGGATCGACATATGAAACAACCCCTTTGAATGTAAAGCATGACAGTGCTGGAAAACCTCTTACGTCATTAGATTCTCAAACAGCTAAGCAAAACTCAACGTAATCAAATAGTTTTCTCTTTACTTATCCTGATCATCACTAAACTGACACACAATATTTTTAGCGCAACGCAGCCTGACTTTCAGTAATCCTTACAAAAGAATGGCCCCGACTAACAATAACCTATATCTTTCATGAATCACTTGCCTCACAAAAATCTTCGTTACTCGAACTACTGCAGTACAGCGAGCGCCAATACTGCCAGCTAAATAAAAGATTCTGAAGGCACTGACTACTGATAGGCATAGTTAGCAAATGAATGATTTTTGATAGAGAATAAACAAAGTATTTACCTTAATTATGTTCAAAAGTCAACGCATATATATATATCAATTCGTGACATCCATCTTTACAAATTTCCTTTTTCTGGCGGACACACGTCCAGATCGTCCGTTCTCAAAACTGTGGCATCTCTCTCTCCACATCCACCACTGCTGGCGGCTCACCTCCAACTGCGCAACGCTACGTGCTGTTCACACCCAACTGCCCAACAGCGAATATTCCAACAATGCAAACCAACCACAGACTGCACACAGCACAGTCAGTGATTTTCATACAGAGCGCTATGTGGCGTTACCAACATAAAAACCTAAACAACCTACTTACAATACAAACTAATATAAACAATACAATCGCTCAATAAAATCCTTGTGGGTGTATGGTAGAGTTGTCTTAATCTACGCCCTGAGGAAGGCCGTTGAAACACTGCCGAAGCCTCGGTTAGATTATTACTTTAGCATTTTACGTATTTTGTAAAATGTCGGAGCAGTTCACTCAGAAGTATTTTAATGAGTTCTGACAACGGCTATAGAAGCTTTTGTATTTGCAATACGATCGACTTTTATCAGATGTTGTAGTCAAATGATTTAACTTATAACAGAACAGTGTCACTTCCAGTTGCTCCTAGTGTGTTATAAAAATATAATTTCATTGGTTTATTAATATTTAGTAATTGTCATATAGGGAAAGATGTAATCAACAACTTGTAAAACTATGACCTGATAATGTGCATTTATCTATTGTTCTAGCTTGAAGTAAGCAAATGTAAATGATTTGAACTCATGTCCGACCGAAGGTCGATTTCTGGCCGAAGCCGAAACAGAAACCGATTAATCGGCTGTCGCCCTAACCTTCCGCCGAAACCGAAGCCGAAAGTTTACTAGCCCCAAGAGTCTGAGCTCATTCAAAGTATATTTTAAATGATTCCAATGCACATCATTCTACAGAAGAAATGTGGCACCCATTAGGCCTGAGTATGGCCGAGTCTCTTGTAATTCCGTCCTGGCGACACTTTTTCTACTGTTTTCCTTCGGCTGTTTGCAAATGACGCTGTCGTTAATCGACTAATAAAGTCATCAGAGGATCAAAACAAACTGCAAAACGATTTATAAAAAATATCTCAATGATACTAAAAGTGGCAGTTGACCCTAAATAACGAAAAGTGAGAGATCATCCACATGAGTACTAAAAGGAACTCGTTAAACTTCGGTTACACGATACATCAGTCTAATCCAAAAGCCGTAAATTCAACTAAATACCTAGGTATTACAATTACGAAGTACTTAAATTGGAAAGAACGTACAGAAAATGTTGTGGGGAAGGGAAACCAAAGGCTGCGTTTTATTTGCAGGACACTTAGAAAATGTAACAGACCTGCTAAGGAGACTGAATACAGTACTCTTGTCCGCCCTCTTTTAGAATACTGCTGCGAGGTGTGGAATCCTTACCAGGTAGGACTAACGAAGTACAACGGAATCTTTTCACGAAATTCCAATCAACAACTTTCTCCTCCGAATGCAAAAATATTTTGCTGACACCGGCCTACATGGGGCGGAACGATCACCACGATGAAATAAGGGAAATCAGATCTCGTACGGAAAGACATAGGTGTTCGTTCTTTCCGCGCGCTACACGAGATTGGAATAAGAGACAATTGTGAAGGTGGTTCTATGAAACCTCTGCCAGGCACTTAAATGTGATTTGCAGTATATCCATGTAGATGTAGATCTAGAAATTGTGCAGTAGGTTGGACCGGCGGAAAGTGAGAAAGGGTGGCAGGTGTGGCTTGCCGTTTACCGTTTTTGGAACGGCTTTTATTCAGTAAGGGGTATACGACAGACATACTGCGCTGGAGCGAGCAGAATTCTGGCAGTATAGTTGTAAAACTACCGTAGGCTACCAAAGACTACCGTAAGTAAGCATAGAGTACAGTAGGTTTCCTATTAGCTTTGGTCGGTTAAGCTCGTACCTTCATTACTTGGAAATTGGTTGTGCTGCATACCTATCGGACGTAACAGAGGGATGTATCTTATAGCGCTAGAAAACGTGATTTCCTCAACAAGAAGGTTAAAAAAAAGACCTCAAAGCAAAAATATATAAAACTTCGCTTCTGTACTTCGTCGAACCTACATGAAACATGTTTCTGTTGTTCACAAACAACTTTCGCATTTATCAGTAATAACAGAAAACTCTTGCCTGTGACCATGATGAGGTGCGTTCTACTGAGTACAAAATAACAACAACAATTATATATTTTTTTGCGTTTGTGCATGTAAGCAGTACTTGCATTAATAGTAATTGTTTTGATCACATAAAAGTGCGGAAGTTAGGCGATCAACAAATTTTTATTACATATAAAATGTACTTTATATTTAGTAAAGATATAAAATACGCAATGGCGTAGCACTGAAAGATGCGTTGTTGTAGTTACGTGTAAAACAAACAACCAAACAAAGCGAAAAAAAACAGAGAAGACTTCGGCTCCAATTTTCTCTTTTACACATTTATTTATGTTTCTTTCCCTACCAATTCTCCAATACTACAGGCAGTCCTACCGTTTATTACGTCATTCACGTACCTGTAGTTCTGGCAGAGGACAACTCTAGCTGGCAGAGATAGTGGGAGGTCATGTTGTCGTGCACTCTGCAAGACACTGAATATTTGTGCTAAATTTCGTACACTTTATGGCAACTCTATTATATCCTTGCCGTGGCTGCAAGAGATTTCCCGGTATTACTGGGTGTCTAAAATGTTACACCACATCATTTCAAGTTTTCTGCTCAAGGGTAGACACCATAGTACTTCGGTCTGCCGTATTTGTTAGAGACGTGAAAAATGTTCCGGAGTGTTTTAGTACCACAGCCTCATCTGCGGTGCATCACCATCGCTAGCTACAGATGTTGAATTCTCAGGCTCATGTTAATTCAAACTGTGTGAAAAGTGCTTTTGATTTAATACACAGACAGTGAACTACAGCGAGTGTTTCCAGGCACCAATTTCATTTGGCTTAAATCCTATCTTGAAGTTGGAAAGCTGCATCATTTAAAGCATTGTTGTTGTTGTGTATTTACGTAAGAAAAGGTGTCTCTCAGTTTTGACGAGACGCATAGTTTTAATCGTTGTGTGAAATTTGGTCCTACTCTCCCGTTTTTTCGAAATCCCGCCATCGGTTACGTACGGCGCTGCTGTCAAAGTGTCACCCCCGGCACTTGTTTCCTTGACCTGGGGCGTGAAGCGACTAGAGACGGAACTTCTCTTTCGTGACGGCGAACAATGCGGAACTAGGCAACAGCTTCGGCCGTCTCTAGCGATCGTGCGACAACATTTTTTGTTGTTGTTGTTGTTGTTGTTGTGTCGCTGAGGCATGCAGTCACATATGCAGAAGTTGTTACAGGTTCGGTCGCGCTGTCATGCGCAGCCGAGTGCAATTGTATGCTGTTTAGTTTTGTCCCACTCAACGGAAGTGCTAAAAAATTGGTTCCAATGGCTCTGAGCACTATGAGACTTAACTGCTGAGGTCATCAGTCCCTTAGAACTTTAAATTACGTAAACCTAACTAACCTAAGGACAACGCACACATCCATGCCCAAGGCAGGATTCATACCTGCGACCGTAGCGGTCGTGCGGCTCCAGACTGTAGCACTTAGAACCGCTCGGCCACTCCGCCCGGCGGAAGTGCTAGAGTTTCCTCAGTTGTTCGAACGTTTGTGTAGTAGCTGGCGAATTGTATGAGCATTTTCCCATGTGTTACATTCTGCCACTAGTGGTAAGTTCTGTCTTGTTATAGATACTGCCATGTTGACTCATGTACGGTTTCGAAGGGATTTTAGTGCAGTTTGTGTTCCTAGTCAAAAATGTATCACGCGTTCGGAAAGGGGTTTGATACTATCGTTAATTTTTCCTCAAGGACATGTCATTATGATCAAGGACACTTGTGTTTGTTTCGTATGCGAACTGCGTGCAGAATTGGCCATTAAAACACTGCCGGGAAAAAATTGGTAGGTACGCCTTTTTAGAGGTTTCCAGTTCACACAAGACTTACTGTTGCAACAGTGCATATGGAGTACATGAAATGATTACACTCACAGCTCAATAGCATAAGCTATTTTGAGGTACCAGGTATCGATCCATGTCGAAACACCCATATTAGAACGTGGTGCAGCCCCCATGGTGGGCAACGCAGGCGCTGACTCTGGCATCCAGTCGATCGTACAGATGATGAATACCATCCTAGGATACGTTATGCTACGCCTACTCGACCTGCTCACATTGTTCTATAAGAGTTGGTCGTTGAGGAGTCGCATGAGTCACTTGTAGCCCTATCGTATCCCATACGTTGTAAGTAGGCTGTTTAGGTTATTTTTATTGGTAACGCCACCTCTGTATAAAAATCACTGCCTGTGCTGTGTGCAGTCTGTGGCTAGTTTGCATTGTTGTCTGCCATTGTAGTGTTGGGCAGCGGCAGCTGGATGTGAACAGCGCGTAGCGTAGCGCAGTTGGAGGTGATCCGCCAGCAGTGGTGGATGTGGGGAGAGAGATGGCGGAGTTTTGTAATTTGTCATGAACTGCTATATATATTATGACTATTAAGGTAAATACAGTGTTTGTTCTCTATTAAAATCTTTCATTTGCTAACTATGCCTATCAGTAGTTAGTGCCTTCCGTAGTTTGAATCTTTTATTTAGCTGGCAGTAGTGGCGCTTGCTGTATTGCGGTAGTTCGAGTAACCAAGATTTTTGTGAGGTAAGCGATTTGTGAAATGCATAGGTTAATGTTAGTCAGGGCCATTCTTTTGTAGGGATTTCTGAAAGTCAGATTGCGTTGCGCTAAAAATATTGTGTATCAGTTTAACCACAGTCGTGTATAATTCTTCAAAGGGGACGTTTCATATGTCGACCCTTAGCCGAGGATACCTCACTGGAATCTTCTGATTTTTCTTGTAGTTTGTGTAATTAGTGTAGCTATTGTTTATTGCTAGTGCGTAATTGTAGAGAGAATCTCCTTTGTAGTTGCAGTCTTTCATCGTTGCACAGTAAAACAGTTGTGGCATGCATGTAGATTTGCACCAAGTATTTCGCAGCTGCAATTAACTAGATATTATTTTCAGTGCTATGTTAATGTTTTCTCTTATTGTTGCTCTTCAAATTGTGTTTTTCTGTGTTATCGTGTGAAATATTGTGACAATAATGGCGTGTGAAAAATGTAATACTAGGCTCCAAAGTAAACTGAGAAATGACAGTGAAAACGAAAGCAGTGTGGTAGCGCCACCGAGTAATGAATTAACTAATGTTCAAAGCAGTAATTTGGTAATTGTACATAGGGAAATGGAGCGGGATGCAAACAATGGTGTAGACAGGGAAACAATTAGTGAACAGGGAAGCATTATCGATCGATCGGTCGGCAACAGCTTGCCTCAGGAATCCGAAATGACAGGACACAATCTTGCAAATACTGTAGATTCAGGTTTTGCGTCCTCACCCTTTTCTCAAATAAGTCAAGACACATTTTCTGCTTTTCAAACTGCGAATATTCCCGGTTCAAATGCATTGCCGAATAGCACTGAGGAACATGTTTCAGACACCAGTGCATTGTTATTACAATTAATGCAACAAATGGGACAAAAGATTCAAAAGTTAGACACAATGGAGCAAAATCTTCAAAAGTTAGACACAATGGAACAAAATCAGAGACAAACACAGCAACAGCTTCAAAAGTTAGACTCCTTGGAACAAACTATTGAACAAACACGTGAAGATTTAACTACTGAGTTACATAAAATCGAATCGAAAAGTCAAAAAGTCTGTAATGACGTAAAAACACAAATTTGTAAGCATTTCCAACCTATTTTTTCGCGTCATGAAAATGCATTACAGAATCACGAAGCAGCCATAAATGAACTTCGAACTATTGTTCATGAAAATCACGACACCTTGCAAGCTAAAATTGACTCAGTTGCATCTACCGATTCGGTTACGCAACTTGCAAAAACTCAGGAAAACTGAAAGGACACAGTAGATTCGATTTCAACACAAATGGACACTCTGAAACTTGGTTCAGAAAAACACACTGAGGAAATGTGTTCACTATCGGAGAAAGTAGCCGAACTTTCGGATCAGTTCACTAACTTATCTACGAAGGTAGATGATAATCTGAATGACACAAAACCGGTAGTCTTTAATGACACAGAAGAGTGCGAACAAATTAGGAAACTGAAACAAAATCTGAATCAAATTAATACGCAACACCAAAGAGAAATCCGGGAAGTACAAGATCAGCTGACACAGGTAATACAAGAATTACGTATTTCAGAGGACACTCGCGCCCCAATACGGGATGAGGGACACAGAAATATGGAACAGCCACAAAATAATTACACTGGACACTTCGGAAATTATGAAAGAAATTGGCAAGGCGCATTGGATTTTGAGATGGAACCGCCGAAGCGAAGTAACAATGAGCGATGTGCGACTCACCGACATGAAGATTTTGACTATAAGCTGTTCATTACTACACGTAAATTTAAAACATTTAAGAATTCTGGCAACGACATTCATCCACAAGCATGGCTTCATCAATTCTCTCATTGTTTTCCTCCCAACTGGTCGTTAGAACACAGATTAGAATTTATGTGTGGCTATTTAGAGAATGAACCAGCTGTAAGAATGCGATCGGTCATTCACGATTGTCACAGTGAAGGAGAATTGGCCGGCCGAAGTGGCCGTGCGGTTAAAGGCGCTGCAGTCTGGAACCGCAAGACCGTTCTAGGGGACTAATGACCTCAGCAGTTGAGTCCCATAGTGCTCAGAGCCATTTGAACCATTTTTGAAGGAGAATTTTACCATGCCTTCCTCTCAGCATATTGGTCTCAAGCTACACAAGACCGAGTAAAACATAGCATCATGATGATGAAACACTTTGAACAATCTGAATTTTCCAGTCTTGTGAAATATTTTGAAGACATGTTGCATAAGAATCAGTATCTTTCAAACCCATACAGCCCCTCAGAACTCATCCGCATTTGCTTAATCAAATTACCTGAACATTTACGGC
Source organism: Schistocerca americana (assembly GCF_021461395.2). Classification (NCBI taxonomy): domain Eukaryota; kingdom Metazoa; phylum Arthropoda; class Insecta; order Orthoptera; family Acrididae; genus Schistocerca; species Schistocerca americana. Next base: position 426,581,296 of record NC_060122.1, read on the forward strand.
ATATCATTTTGGCAGGACGTTGCAAAGACGACATTGAAGCTTTTCAGGGGCTCTTGCAAGAACTTGAAATTGACACTGACATTCGCGGAACGCGAAAACAGGAGCACAACAATTACAGGTCATATCCGTCACAATTCCGCGATGACAGAAATAATAACTGGACACGATAAGGCTATTCTCACAACACATATCATGACCAAAACAGACACCACCCATATGACAACCGTTGGCAGAGTAGTAATAATTACAGGGAAAGATCACCTCTTCGCGGTAGTGACTATCACAGAGACAATCAGAGAAACAGACAATTTGGGAACCAAAATAATTATTATCAAGGGAGACAGAATAACTTTAGACGCAACGGTCCAGCGCGCACTTATGATTCAGGGAGAAATTCTTCACCACGTGACCGACAAGAAAGAAACTATGGCATATACCGACATGACGACAGACGATATGATCGTAACGACAGACCTGAATTGCATCAGAACTGGCGGGATTCAAACAGAGCTGGGCCCTCTCGGCAAGGCGAATTTGTAGAAGTTAGGTCTCCTAATCCCAGTAACGACGCGCGCCAACAAAGAAACAGACAATGACTCGCACCGCAGGCAGCCACCTGCACCCGCTGGCTCAGAGAAAAATAACATAGACGCTAACCTTGAGCAAATTTTAGCATTCCTTACCGACGTATACAACATGATAATTGCTTTGAAGTTGAAACTCTGCGTACTAGGAAGAGTAAAGGATTGCACCACATATCACTTGTAAAACCGTTCATTGAAAGATAGTCTGCTTTTTAACTTTGTCTTTGCCATATAACTTTTCACTTTACATTGCTAGTATGCTTCGTCAGACTTAGAATCTGTTAACATACAACAATGTTTGAAGTTAAATATCCAATCAAGAACCAAGAGAACTTATTTAAACAGAAATTACGAATGCATTGTTATAGTGAACAGATGTCACAGTGTCATTGTGTGTGTACATTCTTGCTTGTTAGTTGCATGATTATGTAACGACTATAAGGCTTACATAATTAGAACATTTACCAGTACTGGTAATGAGATTTTAATGCAACATTTTGGTTTACTTGAAAATACATTCTGGATTTAAAGTACTTTCAGTGAGATACCAGATGACACAGTGATTAGTTTATTTGACAGCTACACGACTATATCACAACGCTACTAATGTGTGACACAATTTACCTTGTTGCTTTTGCGGTGTATCTGTTTTATATCTGCACAGTTTTTCTGAATTCTTCTGGAAAGTAAAACATATTTTAGTAGTAACTTTTGTGGTATAGCTACATGGAGACAGCCTTTTCTGTAGCACAACAATACGTTACAGCACAGTACTTTCTTCATCAAGGCAATAAGCGTAATAACTAAGATATCTATACTCAAAGCATTTCACTTACCTCATGAGAGGTAAGTACATCGACTTCTGCAGAACTTAGCTTTCGGAGGACGATAATTACGACACTTCCACAGAATTATCTTACGGCAAGACGCACATTTAGCGCTACAGGACACGCATTTGAGTGATTAATTTTGTACTTAAAACATTTATTTTTAAAGATATTTGAAGCACAATGATACAAAGGTTTTCCGTGACACATTTCATTCCATTGTTGTAATCTGTAACACCTGAGGGTATAATTACATTAATCCTCAGGGGGGTACATGCCTACTTTGTGTACCATGTGTTTGGAAAGCACAAGGAGCCCTAGCTAATATGGTATTTGCTTATACAATTTTACACATCGGTACCATATTTTTCTAATACACAAATTACACAGCTATCTGATCGTTTAACTGAGAGATAAACATTTTTTTTTTACTACATCAGTGACACATGTTTACGCAATTTCACAGTTGGGTAACTTCACACTTATGAAATTGTATTTTGTCTGTACTTTGTGAACTGTTCATATTTTTTTGGAACCATTGTGATACTATGAGAGCTTTGAATGATGTATTTGGTATGGGATCATGATTTTTAAAGTAAGTTTGAGGTAAATGACACTACTGACATGAGCAGAGAATTTTTTTTAGGTTTTGAAACTATTGGAGGAAGCTACGACGATTTTGAGATTTGGCTGAGGTTTTATGATGTTATTGTTACGATGATGATGTGTATTATGCTGTTGCCATATGTATATGATCAATAAGCCGATGCTTTATGAGTTATTTGAATATGCTACATATCTGTAATGATGAAATATTGAAGAAGTGTCGACGAATAAGGTAAGGAATAATGAGTAGTGGTTAGGGACTCTGATTTCTGGAAAAGGATGTTGGAAACCAAGAATCGTACTTTAAGAGTTATGAAATGTGTGTATATGTGTGAATGTATCACAATGCTGGTGAAAATTTTTTGGACACTGTTATATTTACAGGATTTTGTTTCTACACATTTGCAACCCAAATTCTTGACCTGCGAAATATTTTTATATGAGATTGTCACTGTAATCCAAACTGGTGTCGTAAATATTTCGGTAAGAAAGTTAAGTGACCACCTGCACGTAATGCGTCGTGGGCACCCAGCTGGGCGACAGTCGCCTTGAAAAAAGCCATTAGCGTGTGCCTTCCAGAGGCACAGGTGGAAAAAAAAAGGAGGGGCCATTATCCTCGATATTGACGTTCCTTTGTAGAAAGCATCGGAAAAACGATACGCTGGAACTTGATAATATATGATTACACTGTGGAGCTCTTAATTTATGATTTACTGAAATGCCTAATGAAATGACGAGAAATATTTTTATGTCTATACATCTGATTATGACTACTGTCTCTCTAGTTGAGAGATTTTTCTACTAACTTATGAAATGCCTAATGACTACTGAATGATGTTCTTATGCTTTACTTTGTACATAATTGCTTATTTCATTTGATATCTAGTTTCTAGCTGCACTGCAGCATTGGTTAAAATAAAATTTTATAGATGTACTAATATAAATATTTTCTGTCTACAGATCGAGTAAATAATTTTTTTCAAAAAAATGAGGGAGCACAAAACGACATTTACCTTCACAGGAACTACATTCATAATTTTCTTTTCAAGTACTTGGTAATTTCTTTTGTAGAATAAATTGTGATGCATCACTCTAGTATTAAGATGTGACATAGGTATTAGACATGGCCATTTTTAGTGTACTATTTTTTCTGCTTGAGCTTTGTCATGTTTAGGTATAAGTTATTTCATTTTCTGTTGTTGGTTGCCAGGCATAGTGCTACTGAATTTCAATTTGTGTTACTCTGCTAAGCCAGATTTATTTTTCTTGTTTGCTGCGCATTGCCTCATATTAATTATAATGTTGAATTGCTTGGTAATTTAGATTTACTGTAGCTTGCTTTGCAAATTTCCATTTTTTTTTTCATTTCTGTTTGCGTTAATTGTTTTGTGCTGCTGCATTGCCTCGTCCCTTAGTTTAGCATCTGAGCTCAGTAGATTTAAGTTAGCTTAAGAGGGGTAGACTATATAAGAAACTGACTATGGAGAATAGGTAAAGAATGCGTTGCAAAGTTATATGAAAAAGATTTGGGCCAAAATGAGTATTGTACACTGAGAAATAATTATATTAAAAGAAATATGAATAGAATACAGAAAGCAGGTATAGATAGGACTTTTTGGGAATAATGATGAATGAAGGGAGATCTCCAAGAAGTAAAGGAAGTTTTGTTTGCAAAATACTGCAGTAAAACAAACCCTGTCCTTTCCTTTTGTATTATTCCGCTATATGTGTGTGTACTCTTGTGTATTTGTGTTTTTCCTGTCTTTATGTGTTTAGCTAATACGATTTATGTTGTAGAATTTTTCTAGTACTAAGCTATATTCACTATGAGGAGGAATACTGTTATCCTCAAATATAAGTTGCATTAATAATATGTTATTTTCTCTGGAAAGTTGTTTACAATTCTGTTCTGTTTCTATGCTCAAGTGTGAAATTAATGTTTCGAAAACTATTCTCATTATTTTATATATTTACTTATGTCATAATTCCTGTAACTCTGATGTATATGTTTTATTAGGATTCTTTTGTAAAGCCTGTACTACAAAGGTTATCTGTATTGTTATGTTCTTTAATGATGTATTTTGTACCTTTGTAATTTTATTTTCATGTTGTAAATTTATAATTGTATAGACACCAGTTCTTCAAATTAAGTTACATTTCACTGCACACATTCCTGTTGGTCATAGTATATGGACAATATGTGAGAAGTAGGGACTGTTAGTGTTTGCACATGTGTTAATAATTCAGCAAGGGACTGGTTAACAGCATTGCTGGTTCTAAGGACAATTCCAAACACTTTGTGAGTGCACAAGTGGTGGTTATGGACTTGCTATATTATCTGCAAGACTCTTCAATGGTGATTGTGCACCTGCACAGTCACAACAGATGGCTGCTGGCCATCTCTACAAGGACTACAGTGGGTCTACACCTTTGGTGATCCACCAATACCATTATTTCTACAAGGACTACAGTGAGTCTACACCCTTGCTGACTCACCAGTACCATTATTTCTGCAAGGACTACAGTGGGTCTGCATCTTTGATGACCCACCAATACCGTAATCTCTACCAGGACTACAGTGGGTCTGCTCTGTGATGACCTACCTACCAATATTCTTCAAAATGTCGAATGACTCTGCTGTGGGTTTCCTCTGTTGTGGCCCATTACCTGTCTGCATGTCGAGAGTCAGCACTGTCTTTCCGTTGGAAGGACAACACTACTTCTTCAAGACTGCATGGAAATCCACTACTTCTGTGTGCAATTTCTTTTACTAATGAGACTTTGGAAAAAAAACTGTAATTACTATTATGACGAATGATCAGGACTATCTTTATGGACTGTGAGAAAATTTTAGCTTTTGACCAACGTTGCATCAATAAGTGTGTGCCTTTGATTTCTTTGTTGTTGTAATTATGAAAAATTTTATCAAATCATTATTGGCCACTGCCCAAAACAATTTGTAAAATTTTTTGTGGGGAGAATGGGGGCTATGTAAGTAGGCTGTTTAGGTTTTTTTTATTGGCAACGCCACCTCTGTATAAAAATCACTGGCTGTGCTGTGTGCAGTCTGTGGCTAGTTTGCATTGTTGTCTGCCATTGTAGTGTTGGGCAGCGGCAGCTGGATGTGAACAGCGCGTAGCGTTGCGCGGTTGGAGGTGAGCCGCCAGAAGTGGTGGATGTGGGGGGAGAGATGGCGGAGTTTTGTAAATTGTCATGAACTGCTATATATATTATGACTATTAAGGTAAATACAGTGTTTGTTCTCTACTAAAATCTTTCATTTGCTAACTATGCCTATCAGTAGTTAGTGCCTTCCATGCATAGGTTAATGTTAGTCAGGGCCATTCTTTTGTAGGGATTTCTGAAAGTCAGATTGCGTTGCGCTAAAAATATTGTGTATCAGTTTAAGCACAGTCATGTATACATTTTCTAAAGGGACGTTTCAACGTGCTCGATTGGAGACATGTCTGGAGATCGTGCTGGCCATGGAAGTTGCTGAACTCTTGCGGAGCACGTTGAGTTTCATGGGCAGTGTGTGGGCCGGCGCTATCCTATTGCAAGAACGGCAAAAGAACGGGTCTAGCAGCATTCTGCACCACCGAGAGCTAGTTAGCGCCCCCTCCAGAAACACCAAAGATGAACGAGAGCTGTAGCTTAAATCGCACCCCATACCATAAGGCCTGGGGTGTGGCCAGTGTGTCTCCGACGAATGCACTCTACGAGACAGCGCTTACCAGGTCTACGTAATACGCGTAAACGACCATCGCTTGCGTGCAGACAGAATCTGCTTTCATCGCTGGAGACCACGGCGCGCCATTCCGAGTGATCCTCTGACGTCACCACTCGAGGCGTGCACGTCGATGCTGTGGCGTGAGTGGAAGACGGACTAGACGTCTGCCTATTGTGCCCTTAGTCCTACTGCTGATAACCGATTGCCAACACTTACAGTTGATACGTCTTGGCTCACAAGACCTCTTATCTGTGCTGTGAATGAGCTGCCACTGCTGCCCTTACAGTGCGACGATCCTGGCGGGTGTGTGTGCTGTGTGGACGTCCAGAATCTCGTCTACAGGCGTGGAATGTTCACGTGACCACTGATGCCAGCATAGTTGTAAAACTGGCGCAGCACGCCCAACTTGTGAGGCAATTCTCCGCAAGGACCAGCCTGCTACTCGGAAGACCACAATCTGACAGCTTTCAAACTCGCTCAGTTGGTTGTAGGAGGCACGAGAGCGTCTCCGTGGAATGGTTGTCTGCTTGCCCCACATTTTTACATCACACTGAGCCATCTGGCTGCGAGCATCCCCTATTAAAGGGTAGACGCAGATGGCGCCGTGGTAGCTATGCCACTACGCTATCTGTTGGCGGATGTAGCTGAAACTGCTTCAGTATATCTAATATCCCCTAAGTGCCATATGCCGTCATTGGATCAAAATCGACTTTGTTTTTACAGATGAACTAATTTTTTTTCGGCAGTGTAGTTTGTCAGTTTTATGTGTACCAACGGGCGTATGCGTTCCTGCTTGGTTTAGGCACCACGTCTAGGGCAAGAGCGATGTGCGGTTCCTAAGGGCACATTTAAGTTCACTGTGTGTGCACACGTCTGGAGATTTAGTACTCGATTCTTACTTGCCGATGCTTGGTACCTCCAGATATACAGAGTGAAGCGAAATTCGCGCACTGGGGCTTCGCAGCGCAGCACCTCGCATGCCAGCGATAAAAAAATGTGTCTCGTAAAATTTCGTCTGGTGAGTACATCCGGCAGAAAAAGAACGTTAAAGAGTGGCAATCTGGCACATGTACGGTGACTGGTTCTGTCAACAGCGGATGCTTGTACTGCGCAGTTTGTGCAGTTGTAAGTAGGCTGTTTATGCTTTCTCTATGTAAGTAGGCTGGTTATGTTTTCTTATTGGCAACGTTACGTAGCAGTCTGTGGCTGCTTTGCATTGTTGTAATACTCGCCATTGTAGTGTTAGGCAGCTGGCTGTGAACAGCACGTAGCGTTGCGCAGTTGGAGGTGAGCCGCCAGCAGTGGTGGATGTGGGGAGAGAGATGGCGGAGTTTTGAAATTTGTCATGAACTGCTATATTTATATATGATGATATCAAGATTTACAACGCTAATTCTTGACCTGTGAAATATTTTTATATGAGACTGTCACTGTAGCGGAAACTGGTGTCGTAATTATTTCCGTAAGAAAGTTAAGTGACCACCTGCACGTAATGCGTTGTGGGCACGCACCTGTGTCAAACACCTGGAGAACAAGCCATTAGGGTGTGCCTTTCCGGAAGCACAGGTAAAAAAAAAAGAAAAAGAAAAAAGGCAGGCCTTTATCCTCGCCATTGACATTCCTTTAGAGAAAATATTGCAAATGCGACACCCTCATTACTTCCATTAACCTTGCTATTGACATTCCTTTGTAGAAAGCATCGCAAATATTACACGCTCATTACCTGAAAACATATGATTACTCGTACTTTGTGCTAATTACTGCAATGCTTATGAATTGATGGGAAATACTCGTTCATCTGCACACCTGATTATGACAAGTGTCTTTCTATGAGAGTTGAGAGCTACTGACTTACGAAATGCCACATGACTATTGAATGATGTTTTTATGCTTTGGTTTGCGTAATTGCTTATTTCATTTGACATCTGTTTTTCAGCTGTGTTGCAGCATTGGTTTCATAAAATAAAATTAAATGCATTTGCTAATGTGAACACTTTCTGTCAACAGATCTATTAAATAATAATTTTGTGATCCACATTCTTCAAAAAAGGAGCATTTGGAAAGGAAAGAACAATAAGAAGGGACTAGTAACAGTAACTGGACACATAATTTTCTTTTCAAGTACATGGTAATATTTTTTTTACAATAAGTTGTTGTGGTGCACCACTTTAATTACTTAGACATTAAGATGTGACTATACATTTCCCTTATCTGCATTGTTGTCTTTAGTGTACTATTTTTTCTGCTTGAGCTATGTCATGTTTAGATATAAGCTGCAGTTTGCCAGGCATAGTGCTACTGAACTTTAATTTGTGTTACTCTGTTAAGCTAGTTTTACTACTGACTTATTTTTCTTGCTACTGTAGATTGCCTCATATTAGTTGTAATGTTGAATTGCTTGGTAATTTAGATTTACTGTAGCTTGCTTTGCGATTTTCCATTTTTTTTATTGCTGTTTATATTAATTGTTTTATGTGCTGCTGCATTGCCTCGTCCCGTAGTTTAGTATCTGAGCTCAGTAGATTTAAGTTAGCTTAAGAGGAGTAGACTATATAAGAAACTAACTATTATAAATTTATAAGAAATGCATTGAGAAGCTATCAGAAAATGGTCTGGCAAAATAAAAAGGATACTGTACAGTGGAGAAAAACTATTATTGACAGAGGATGTGAACAGAATACAGAAAGCAGAGAGAAAAACTATTTTTGACAGAGGATGTGAACAAAATACAGAAGGCAGGCTTGGATAGGACTTTTGGGAATAATGATGAATGAAGGGAGATCTCCAAGAAGCAAAGAAAGTTTTGTTTGCAAAATACTGCAATGAAACAAACCCTGTCCTTTCCTTTTGTGTTATCCCACTATGTGTTTGGGTACCCTTGTGTATATATGTTCTTCCTGTCTTTATATGTTTACCTCATCAGACTTTTGTTATAGAATTTTTCTCATACTCAGCTACATGAACTATGATGAGGAATACTGTTATCCTCAAATATAATTTGCATTAATAATATGTTATTTACTTTGTAAAGATGTTAGACATTATTAATTCTGTTTTGTTTTAATGCTCATGTGTAAAGTTGATGTTTCAAAAGTTACTCTGATCTTTTATGTATTTACTTATGTCATAATTCCTGTAACACTGATGTATATGTTTATTTCTATTCTTTTGTAAAGTCCCTATTACTACAAATGTTATCTGTATTACTATGTTTTTAATGATGTGTTTTGTACCTTTGTTGTTGTATTCTTATGTTATAAAATTGTATAGACACCAGTTCTTCAAATTAAGTTACATTTCACTGCACACATTTCTGTTGGTCATAGTATATGGACAATATGTGAGAAGTAGGGACTGATAGTGTTTGCACGTGTGTTAATGATTCAGCAAGGGACTGGATAACAGCATTGCTGGTTCTAAGGACAATTTCAAAAACTTTGTGAGTGCACAAGTGGTGGTTTATGGACTTGCTATATTGTCCGCAAGACTCTTCAGTGGTGATTGTGCTGCTGGCCATCTCTTCAAGGACTACAGTGGGTCTACATCTTCGATGATCCATCAATACCATTATTTCTACAAGGACTGCAGTGGGTCTGCACCTCTGGTGGCCCACCAATACCGTAATCTCTACCAGGACTACAGTGGGTCTGCTCTGTGATGACCTACCTACCAATATTCTTCAAAACTTCGAATGACTCTGCTGTGGGTTTGCTCTGTTGTGACCCATTACTTGTCTGCATGTCGAGAGTCAGCACTGTCTTTCCGTTGGAAGGACAACACTACTTCTTCAAGACTGCATGGAAATCCACTACTTCCGTGTGCATTTTCTTCTACTGCTCAGACTTTGAGAAAAACACTATTTTACGGTAATGAACGATCAGGACTGTCTTTGTGGACTGTGAGAAAATTTGAGCTTTTGACCAACATTGTATCAATAAGTGTGTGCATTCTGTGAGAAAATTTGAGCTTTTGACCAACACTGTATCAATAAGTGTGTGCATTTGATTTCTTTGTTATTGTAATTATGAAAAAATTTTTCAAATCTGTATTGGCCACTGCCCAAGCCAATTTGTAAAATTTTTTTGTGGGGAGCATGGGGGCTATGTAAGTAGGCTGTTTATGTTTTCTCTATGTAAGTAGGCTGGTTATGTTTTCTTATTGGCAACGTTACGTAGCAGTCTGTGGCTGCTTTGCATTGTTGTAATACTCGCCATTGTAGTGTTAGGCAGCTGGCTGTGAACAGCGCGTAGCGTTGTGCAGTTGGAGGTGAGCCGCCAGCAGTGGTGGATGTGGGGAGAGAGATGGCGGAGTTTTGAAATTTGTCATGAACTGCTATATTTATATATGATGATATCAAGGTAAATACATTGTTTGTTCTCTATTAATATCTTTCATTTGCTAACTATCCCTATCAGTAGTTAGTGCCTTCCATAGTTTGAATCTTTTATTTAGCTGGCAGTAGTGGCGCTCGCTGTATTGCAGTAGCTTGAGCAGCGAAGATTTTTGTGAGGTAAGTGATTTGTGAAAGGTATAGTTTAATGTTAGTCAGGGCCATTCTTTAGTAGGGAATTTTGAAAGTCAGATTGCGTTGCGCTAACAAAATATTGTGTGTCAGTTTAAGCACAGTCACGCATTATTTTTCTAAGGGGACGTTTCACAGTACATAAAGTTTTGGGTTAAAATGCAGGAGGTCGAGGGTTCGATCCTGGGTTGAGGCATACGTTTTTTATTTGGTAAATGTAGTCCAAGTGGTACGGTATCTGGTATCTTATTCGTCAACAGCGATTGCAGCGGGTCCACTAGAAAAAATCTGCACTTACATACTGCAATCGTAGAAATGGAAAACTGGTCAGCTTTGGAGAAAACCCTTTCCACATCGTGGACGTGAATTTATTCGCACCGCTTCATCTACTAGATGCGAAACCTGTTTTCTTTGTACCTTCCTCCAGTGGTCCCATAGATTAGTACCAACTATTATTCTTGCCTCGTCCAGGTCCATTACATTTCGTTAGGGCCTTACGATACCAGTACGACTAGCAACGCGCTTTGTAAACTCGGTCACTATTTGTACGAGTAATCACCGTGGTCCAACTAATTATGCCTTTCAACATTGAGTCTGGTAACCGCATGCTGTTTAGTACGTATCTCAATGCATTATTATTATTATTATTATTATTATTATTATTATTATTATTCCAGCGATAGGATTGTGGAAACATTACGTCTATTACCGTTAGGGAAACAGTGTAATTCGAAGCCGAACATTTGACAATTAGCGGTGTCGGGAAAAAACATGCAGAACAATATCTGTCAGTGGGGTAATGCGCTTTAGGTGGAACAGCGCACAGGACTGACGGCGTGTTTATGTTCAAATGTGTGTGAAATCTTATGGGACTTAACTGCTAAGGTCATCAGTCCCTAAGCTTACACACTACTTAACCTAAATTATCCTAGGACAAAAACACACACCCATGCCCGAGGGAGGACTCGAACCTCCGCCGGGACCAGCCGCACAGTCCATGACTGCAGCGCCCTGACCGCTCGGCTAATCCCGCGCGGCACGTGTTTATGCTGTATGCGCTGTCCACTAGACAGGGACTAGTTGCGAGCGGAGTAACGCGCCCTTGACAGACTCCAATGTACATGCGTACGCGTATCGAATTTTCTCATTGTGAACCTCTAAACCAGTGTGGCAGACGTATGGCATACATAAACGATTAATATGTGGATATGCTTCTGGTCCTTGGCGCATCTGATAACCGGGCTGGTGTTGCCGCTCGTGAATACGCTGCTAGATATCCTCGTCGACGCCATCCAGAAAAAAACGTGTTTTGTTATCTGGAGCTGCACCTTCCGGAGTCAGGTTGTCTCCTTCCACCACCGCGTAACAGAGGTCATCCACGGACTCGCTGTACCCCAGCAACTGAGGAAGCTGTTCTGGACGTCGTATACCAAGAACCTCAGGGAAGTACACGTAGCGTAGCAAGGCAGCTGCGTGTCTTGCAAAGCACGGTCGTTAACATGCTGCACGATCATGCGCTGCACCCATATCATTATGCTTTCACGCAACACCTGCATCCTGCACATCGCCATTAGAGAATGCAATTCTCTGAAAGGTTCCAACAACAACAGGAAGCCAACGATGACTTTGTGAACACCGTAATGTGGTCGGATGAACCAGCATTCACTCGAGACGGTGTCTTCAATATGCACAATGCCCACCATTGGTGTGAGGTTAACCCACACATCACCCACGACAGTGGATACCGAGTTCGCTTTGGTATCAGCGTCTGGACCGGAATATTGGGCTACAGGTAATTGGGCCCTACATGTTGCCTGGACGGTTGGCTGCACGAAGGTGTCATGCATTCCTCTCGAACTATCTGCCTGATGCGCTGGAAGATTTTCCAGTACATGTTCGGCAGAGGATATGGTTGCAACTAGTCGGACGTGGAGGTCCAGTTGTATGGCCACCGCTTTCACCTGACCTAAATCCCCTGGATTTCTTCCTGTGGGGACTCCTCAAGGAGCACATGTACTCTACTCTGGCGACGAATGTGGAAGAATTGGTAGCGCGTGTTCATGCTGCTCTTGTTCCTGTGGATGCACCTTTGGTGCGAAGGGACCAGATCTGTATGATCCGGCGAGTCGCGCAATGTTTGACCATGCCGGGAGGTCCCTTTGAGCATCTGTTGTTCTGAGGACAACGTATTTTGTTGTGAAGGTCATGCTGTCATTAATATGGACATAATTATTGTCACTGGTTGCTAAAATGCGACGTCTGAACGCTCGTATTACAAGCAGTATAAATGACAAGTAGATGTTGTATTATTGTACTGTGCTGTCATCTTTATCATTTCGAAACTGATGTTGTTTTTGTAGTTATTCTGTCCTATGGCAGGTCATTTGTTTCAATTGTCTATTTCTTATTTGTCTAACCACGTATTTGTTATGTTCAGCGTTACAAAATGTTGTAAATTGAGGATACGCGAGACCTAAGAAATGGTGTATACTACATAATAAAATGTCAGAATCAAGCTAGCAAATAAAAAACCCACGAACGAACCCTCGACCTTCTGCATGCTAACACGAAACTTACGCCGCACCAACTGCACAGTATAGGCACGATGTGCTGATAGAGATAATCACCATACATGTCGTTACAGTGGTGCCAGATTGCCACTCTTTAACGTCCTTCTTCTGGTGGATGTACTCGCCAGACGAAATTTTGGGACAGACATTTTTTATCGTTGGCATGTGAGTAGTCGCGCTGCGAAGTCCGAGTGCGTGAATTTCGTTTCAGCCTGTATATTGAGATCTGATTACAGCAATCTGACTGAAATCTTGTGTTGGTTTCCTGTAGCAGTGACTGGTCCGTTCACGTAGTGAGTTAGACAAGTGCAATGAAACATGCACAGAGCTTGATTCTGTGCAGTAAGGTCCTCAAAGTGGAAGTGTTGTCGAATTGTTCCCTTAGCTGCCACTTGAGATGGTATCGCACGTAAGGTGCCTGGTGAGAGCCGTGTCCGATACAAAATCGCTTTGGTTGGCTGTGTTGTATTTTCTGTTTGTTCGGTGAACGTGTGAGTATTTAGTTACGTTGTCGCCTTGTGCTGGTCTGGATTTGCCTTCAGTATTTTCGTGGTGTTCGGCACTAATTGTGCATGGGACATACGGCTGCATATTTATTTAAGTTGTCGCCCCGTGTGATGATCAGTTCGACTTGCATGCTGTCATGCTGTCATGTTGTATTGATTGGTCCATTCTGCTTGTGTTAGGTCAACCTTTTGTACTCTAGTTAGTTGTGTTTATTGCAGGCACGGGGGCGCATTTTTGTTCTCTTGCGTTGCGTCTAACGAACAACGGCGGTGTGTTCGTTGTCGAAGTTGTCCGTTGTCCTCAATGGCTCTCGTGATCTCTTACAGCTAGAACAGTTCTGTCTTTCAGAGTTAAATTTTCCTAAAGCATTTGATTATTGCGAAGGTTACAGCTGTTCGTGTGTGTTGCAGTGTTGGTTTTGATCAACCTAGAACCTATTTAGTAATAAAGGGACTAGATCCTTGCAATAAACTGAAACATTAAATCAAGCTACGGCTAGTGCCGTTAACCATAAGAGTTAAATCACCCGATAGTTGAGTACTATCTTATGTTAAATAGCTATTGGTGTAATTGTAAGTGACGCTACGTTAACAGTGAGCGCTCTAGCTTTGGTAACTTGGGTAGAGCTTACAGAGCAGCCGCTAGTGTCTGGTAATGTGTAGAGAATTTTAGTACTATCCGGTTACATGGAAGTGTCTGTTCTATACGCATGTAACTGTTTTACTGTCAACATGGTTTCGTAGTGGTAGAGCATAATGCCTTCCCCTTTCACATTTTATGAGGCTAGAACTTGTGAACTCTTTATTGAATGATTATTCAGTGCATTTTGTTCAGGACTAGAGTCTTGTTCGATGGGATGCTTTTATTTGCTGGTTTTAACAGCTGTCAACCAGTGGTGTTAGCCGGGATGATATGCTGGTTACACGGATCTCCGTTTCAGAGCTTCCGCTTTCCATTGGTCGAGATGGCCAGGTTCTCAAATCTGGCGCCTAACTCTCTCAAAGGATGTCGGGTGATACTAACTGGCGTCGGATTGGGAAAAAAATAATTGTTTTAGTCCAACAACCCTAAATCGTAAACAACACACTGCTCCACTCCCCAGCCACTTTTCCTGGCGCCACACTTTGCTTGATTTTTATTGGCTTAAATTTATTCACTGAAATACTAAGTTTATGTTACCGATGCCTAACGATCGATCATAACTTCAGTTTCCTTTTAAAGTTACTTAAAATACTTCATTTTTCAAAAACCTAAAAACGCTGTTAACCATATTAAGCAAGTGCAGATTACAAAAAGTAGTGTTCAAAGAGTTTAAATTGTTGATTTACTTCTGAGCTGCTAGTTATAAGTCGCGAAATATAGCCAAAGTGGTGCCAAGGTCACGCTGTTTTTCTGGCGTTACCAAAAACTGGTGAACATAAGACGCTTGCAGAAAGTCCATCTGATGAATAGAGAGGAGGGTGATAGCGTATGCGTGGGAAAAACCGACCGGTTAAAGCGGATACCGGTATTCTGGATCTGAATAACCGGTATTTTTCGGTATTGATCTCAGTTACATTTTTTTTATTTTTTACTAATAATTAGCCTTACCTGCAATGCTGCTGTTTTTCGTTTTTAAATACACTTTAAAAAAAGGAGTAACTTTTCTTAGTAAAACTGGATTGGTTTGAAATACGAAAATGGGATAAGCGACCAGAGCTATTCCAATAACAATATCGATAGAAACGAGCAACAAACACATGGCGTAAGAATTGGTACAGCATCGCTGAGACAATGCCCCTATTGCCCTGTGTCGTGGCTTAAGATACGCGTGTACGTGAAGTGTGCAACACTTGCCCCAGTTGGTCTCTGCACAAGTTTTTCGCCGTCGTCGCCGGGCATTCGTCGTACTGCAGAACGGCAGAGACCCTAGCCTGGAAGCACTTTTTATGCAGAGACTTAGGAATGAAGTACAACGCTTCATTTGCATTGAAAGACTATGGTTTGTCTGCCACTTCTTTAAAATAATAGATGAGGAAAGAAATTATGAGACAGTAATAACAGCAATTCATGTACAGCAAAAAAAATAAAATTGAAATCAGTTAAAGTGCTGTCTGTGTCTACGCAATACGTCTTTATCTGCTTGTAGCCTTGAAAACGAACACATTAACGAAAAAAGGAGTTCTCCCACCTCACTTTCCACTTTTTCGCAACTACTATTCGCAAAGCTAACTAGTGGTATTACAACATGATTTTTGAGCAGAGTTTCATAAAACTTGAATCAGTACGAAAATATTGGTGATTTGTTTGTAGTATTCAACCACTTATCACTTTTCGAGAAAAGCAGCGAACGGTGGACGGATCAAGCTCTCTTTTATTTGCCAATTTAATTTAACATTTTGATTCTATGTATCTTGAAACTGAGAGAGTCAAAATCTTTCAAGCTTTCTTCGATTTCTATGTTTAGTACAGGAAATCATAGGAATAAAAACTGAAAATCGATTATCTCCAAACCCGTTATTAAACTGGAGTGGGAAAAACCGAAACAACCGAAACCGGTTGTTTCACCTATAGCCGCCATCCCTATGATAGGATCGTTACAAACTTACTGACCGCTTGGCATGCTATTGTCGCAATAAAAGAACAGGAGTAGCTTCTGTTATGTATTAGTTTTAGAGGATAACATCTTTTGAGATATACCGGGAGATCATATGTGGGTTGTAATTATCAATTGGAAACGAAACTTGGTAAATGCGTTATCGCGGAACCGATTTGCACTATAAAAAAATTAGTTCCAATTTTGGCCACCATGTGCAAATCTAGAGCTATACAGCATCGCGTCGATCTCTCTGGTGCTCATATAGAACAAGGTGTGTAAGCACCAGTTAATAATAAAATCAGTGACATGCCTTCCTCGCTTGCTTGACCTTTTCTGCCCGCGTCTCGTTATTACAATATATATGGGTATAACCCATTATATATGGGTACATCTCTTTACGTCTTTCTTGCATTCACAGCGCGAGATTTGCACAGGATGACCAAAATTGGAACTTTTTTTTAGCATAAATCTGTTCCACATTAACACATTATAATATCTAAAATTTAATACTCATGGGTGACTGGAATTCGATAGTAGGAAAAGGAAGAGAAGGAAACGTAGTAGGTGAATATGGATTGGGATTAAGAAATGAAACAGGAATCCGCCTGGTGGAATTTCGCAGAGAGCACAACTTAATCATAGCTAACACTTGGTTCAAGAATCATAAAAGAAGGTTGTATACATGGGAGAAGCCTGGAGATACTGACAGGTTCCAGATAGACTATATAATGGTAAGACAGAGATTTAGGAACCAGGTTTTAAATAGTAAGACATTTCCAGGGGCAGATGTGGACTCTGACCACAATCTATTGGTTATGAACTGCAGATTAGAACTGAGGAACTGCAAAAAGGTGGGAATCTAAGGAGATGGGACCTGGATAAACTGACTAAACCAGAGGTTGTACAGAGTTTCAGGGAGAACATAAGGGAACAATTGACGGGAATGGGGGAAAGAAATACAGTAGAAGAAGAATGGGTAGCTTTGGGGGATGAAGTAGTGAAGGCACCAGAGGATCAAGTAGGTAAAAAGACGAAGGCTAGTAGAAATCCTTGGGTGACAGGACAAATATTGAATTTAATTGATGAAAGGAGAAAATATAAAAATGCAGGTAATGAAGCAGGCAAAAAGGAATACAAACGTCTCAAAAATGAGATCGACAGGAAGTGCAAAATGGCTAAGCAGGCACGGCTAGAGGACAAATGTAAGGATGTAGAGGCTTATCTCACTAGGAGTAAGATCGCTACCGTCTACAGGAAAATTGAAGAGACCTTTGGAGAAAAGAGAACCACTTGTATGGATATCAAGAGCTCAGATGGAAACCCAGTTCTAAGCAAAGAAGGGAAAGCAGAAAGGTGGAAGGAGTATATAGAGGGTCTATACAAGGGCGATGTACTTGACAGCAATGTTATAGAAATGAAAGAGGATGTAGATGAAGATGAAATGGGAGATATCATACTGCGTGAAAAGTTTGATAGAGCACTGAAAGACCTAAGTCGAAACAAGGCCCTGAGAGTAGACAACTTTTCATTAGAACTACTGACAGCCTTGGGAGAGCCAGTCCTGACAAAACTCTACCATCTGGTGAGCAAGATGTATGACACAGGCGAAATTCCCTCAGACTTCAAGAAGAATATAATAATTCGAATCCCAAAGAAAGCAAGCGTTGACAGATGTGAAAATTACCGAACTATCAGTTTAATAAGTCACGGCTGCAAAGTACTAACGCGAATTCTTTACAGATGAATGGAAAAACTGATAGAAGCCGACCTCGGGAAAGATCAGTTTGCATTCCGTAGAAATGTTGGAACACGTGAGGCAATACTGACCATACGACTTATTTTAGAAGCTAGATTAAGGAAAGGCAAACCTACATTTCTAACATTTGTAGACTTAGAGAAAGCTTTTGACAATGTTGACTGGAATACTCTCTTTCAAATTCTGAAGGTGGCAGGTGTAAAATACAGGGAGCGAAAGGCTATTTACAATTTGTACAGAAACCAGATGGCAATTATAAGAGTCGAGGGACACGAAAGGGAAGCAGTGGTTGGGAAGGGAGTAAGACAGGGTTGTAGCCTCTCCCCGATGTTGTTCAATCTGTATATAAGAGAAACAAAAGAAATATTCGGAGTAGGTATTAAAATCCATGAAGAAGAAATAAAAACTTTGAGGTTCGCCGATGACATTGTAATTCTCTCAGAGACAGCAAAGGACTTGGAAGAGCAGTTGAACGGAATGGACAGTGTCTTGAAAGGAGGATATAAGATGAACATCAACAAAAGCAAAACTAGGATAATGGAATGTAGTCGAATTAAGTCGGATGATGCTGAGGGAATTAGATTAGGAAATGAGACACTTAAAGTAGTAAAAGAGTTTTGCTATTTGGGGAGCAAAATAACTGATGATGGTCGAAGTAGAGAGGATATAAAATGTAGACAGGCAATGGCAAGGAAAGCGTTTCTGAAGAAGAGAAATTTGTTAACATCAAGTATAGATTTAAGTGTCAGGAAGTCGTTTCTGAAAGTATTTGTATGGAGTGTAGCCATGTATGCAAGTGAAACATGGACGATAAATAGTATGGACAAGAAGAGAATAGAAGCTTTCGAAATGTGGTGCTACAGAAGAATGCTGAAGATTAGATGGGTATATCACATGACTAATGAGGAGATTCTGAATAGGATTGGGGAGAAGAGGAGTTTGTGGCACAACGTGACAACAAGAAGGGATCGGTTGGTAGGACATGTTCTGAGGCATCAGGGGATCACAAATTTAGCATTGGAGGGCAGCGTGGAGGTTAAAAATCGAAGAGGGAGACCAAGAGATGAATATACTAAGCAGATTCAGTAGGATGTAGGTTGAAGTAGGTGCTGGGAGACGAAGAAGCTTGCACAGGATAGAGTAGCATGGAGAGCTGCTTCAAACCAATGTCAGGACTGAAGACCACAACAACAACAACAACAACAATATCTACCAAGTTTCGGTGCAATGCGATAATCACAGACCACAGTTGACCTCTATGAACAGCTGCATCTTAATTATAACCACCCGGTGGCCTATATCCACACGAACGTTTTGTCCTGTTTTGATTCTAAGATTACGTGAAAATTTTTTACGACTGTTTAGGCATACCCTGCACAGTAACTACAAGAAGTACGAATAAAGTACTGTTTGATACTATGACGTAGGTATGCGCCAGAGGTGTACACATTCCGATTTTAACCTGTCTGTGCTTGCCTCTTAGCCAGGCACGCACGTCATCAGCAGAACGTGTGAGTAGCTTTACTTCCACCCAAGCGAAGCTACGCCCAGCCCAAGCAGGCTACAGGAATCGTGCTTGCTGCCCGTCTTTCCGCTGTGCAACGTTACGTAGCAGTTTATTCTGTATGCTTTCATAGTAGTGTTATCAGTAGGGTTCGGAAGTTGATGAAAAGTCTTTCGTTACCCGAGTATCACAAGACGAGGCCTTATACACTGAGGAGCCAAAGAAACTGGTACACCTGCCTAATATGGTGTAGGGTCCCTGCGAGCACGCGTAAGTGCCGCAACACAATGTGGCATGGACTTGACTAATATCTGAAGTAGTGCTGGAGGGAATTGACACCATAAATCCTGCAGGGCTGTCCACAAATCCGTAAGAGTACGAGGGGGTGGAACAGCACGTTGCAAGGCATCCAAGATGTGCTGAATAATATTCATGTATGCGGAGTTTGGTTGCCTGCGGAAGTGTTTAAACTCAGAAGAGTGTTACTGGAGCCATGCTGTAGCAGTTCTGCACATGTGGGCTGGAATTTCCCAAGTCCGTCGGAATGCCCAATGAACGTGAATCAATGCACGTGATCAGATAGGATGCTTATGTACGTGTTACCTGTCAGACTCTTATCTAGACGTATCAGGATTCCGATATTACTCCAACAGCACACGTCCCATTACAGAGCCTCTGTCAGCTTGAACACTTCCCGGCTGACATGCAGGGTCCATTGATTCATGAGGCTGTCTCCATATGTACACGTTCATCCACTTGATACAATTTGCAATGAGCCTCGTCAGACCAGGCAACATGTTTGCAATCGTCAACAGTCCAATGTCGCTGTTGACGAGCCCAAACGAGACGTATAGCTTTGTGTCGTGCAGTCATAAATGATTTTTCGTTGAATGGTTCGCACGCTGACACTTTTTGATGGCCCTTCATTGAAATCTGCAGCAATTTGCGGAAGAGTTGCACTTCTGTCACGTTGAATGATTCTCTTCAGTCGTGAAAATCCCCACTTCATCGCTACCCTGGAGATGCTGTGTCATATCGCTCGTGCGCCGACTAAAACACCAAGCTCAAACTCATTTAAATCTTAATAATCTGCCATTGTAGCAGCAGTAACCGATCTAACAAGTGCGCCATACACTTGTCTTATATAGGCGTTGCCGACCGCAGCGCCGTATTTTGCCTGTTTACACAGCTCTGTATTTGGTTATGCATGCCTATACGAGTTTCTTTGGTGCTTCAGTGTATAACACGTATTCATTTTGTGTCATTGTAGAACAGATAACAGTGGATTTTATTTGTGTGTGTGTGAAATCTTATGGGACTTAACTGCTAACGTCATCAGTCCCTGAGCTTACGCACTACTTAACCTAAATTATCCTAAGGGCAAACACGCACACCCATGCCCGAGGGAGGACTCCGAACCAGCCGCACAGTCCATGACTGCAGCACCTTAGACCGCTCGGCTAATCCCGCACCACGGATTTTATTTGTCCTTTTTTTCCTTTTCGGCGCTTTTCGGGCTTATCTATTTATTTCGGTATTAACCGTTATATCTGCAACTTCACCCTCTTTCGACTAGAAGTGGCTATTCTCAATTCGTACCGGTTTTGGAAGTGTAGTTTCTGTCAACTTAGTGTGTGTCACGCAAATATGACCGCTGCGGGTTCTCAGAATTCATTCTGTGGCCAAAATAGTTCATTCGATATTCCTCAAATGCATTTTTGCAAACAGCAAACTCGTTTTCCAAGTTATGTTAAGCTAAAAAGTACATGTCTGGAAGAAAAAGCTGAGCTTTCATATTAAGCTTTTTTCGCACTACGTTGCATACCACCAGAGGGTGGTTTCTAATATCCACTGAGTCATCTTTTTTCCTATTTCAGTCACTGTTTGCCCAAAAGTTAGAAAGCCTATGTACTGCTAAATGACTTTAAATTCTTAGCACACGCGTCCACACGCTTCTCAGCCACTAAGGCTTTGTCGTCTTTCAAAATTTTTATGAACTGAGGAAACTGCTGGACGGATTTGCAAACATCTCGTAAAATATTCGAGATTCCTGAATGAGGGTTTAGCAACTTTTTTACACAATTTGCAATGCGAGACACCTACCGGGTTATTTGATGCTGCCTTATAAACACGAAAACTTTTCACCTGCTGGTATTGGGCTCTGTTTTGTAACTGGTGTATATTCCTCAATTCTTAATGTCTTTTCAACCTCTGTTAAATTTGGTTTGTTCATTTTGCCGCTCCCAGCGTTATGACAAATGAGCTGCAGTGGAACTACTTGCGCAAACATATACCTGGCTAGTCACGTTTAGAAAGCCTGTATACACAGAGAGTGGCCATAGGTGAAGTTGCCCGTGATTGTTTGATTAGCTTTGGCAGAAAAATGGCGCCAAACGTCTCTCGCGCTTCCTATGTTCGCCGTGCTTTTGAGTTGAATTGAAGTTCAGAGGACTTTTGGAATCGATTAAAAGGTATTTGAATTATTGAGAGACTTATGCGTTGTGCGTGCATGTTCGATTTAGTTGTATATCGTTTTTAGTACGTAATTAGCGTTTGCGATCTTAAATACGAGTTGAAATAACGAAGCATTTTGTGATGAAGTCGGTAGGCCTACATGTTTGAAGTAAACACCTTAGTAATTGTACAGTATTGTTTTTGACATCTGTAATTCGTTCTGCAGACGTTCGTAAACGATGCCAGGTTGTGCTGCATTTGGTTGTTCCAATAGAGGCGAAGGTGGATTTCGCATGTTAGCATTTCCACGCAATGAAGAAAGACGAAAGCAGTGGGCAGTCGCAGTCAACAGGGCTGACATAAATCAAACAGGAGCCTTGTTGAAACCAACCAAGTACTCTTATCTATGCGAAGTAAGTCGTTTTTGCTTTTTACTACATATAAAACCACTTGCAATATAAATAGTTAAATTTGAAAACAGACCTGTAAATTGACTGTGTGAAAATTATTATAACACATTATTCTTATAAACAAAGGCATTTAACGAATGATTTCGCCATGTTGTCTTGTGCTTTTGATTCGGTGAGTGTGTACTCCACTACTTGCGATTCAAAAGTCCCGCCCGCAGTTTGGCAGAAAAATGGCCGCCGTATCGTCCGGTTAGCCACTGTCTCCCTATACAGGCTCTCTAGTCACGTTCTGTTGATAGCGCAACCTGTTATCAGGTGTAGCAGGCTCAGCGGGTACCGTGAAACTTGCCAGGCTTGCGGAAACACAAGCTGGCCCGCTTTAACAACTGTGCTTCAGTACACATGTACTCTTGTGTCTCAGTTGCGGCAGGCTGAGCTGCTTTAATGGCTGCGGTGGAGACTGGGGGAGGCAGGCAGAATTTGTACACCTCTGGTATGGGCATAGGACGCTGAGAAGTCGAGACGGACGGCGCCAGCCGCGGCGGGCCCGATTCCATCCAGGGTGAGGATCCTCATAACTCGGGAGGGAACGCCACACGTATCTGATGCATAGGGTTGTTCATCACCTGGCGGTGTCAGGAGAGGCTATCGCAACAGTATTTCATAAATGCCGCAAATAGCTGGGCGAGCAGTCTGGCTTTTCGCGCCACACGGGCAGCAGGGCGGAGCCGGCGGACGGCCGGATAACAGGGGAACAGAGAACGGTACCCGCGTGTGAGGCTCGCCGCCTCAGCTGATTTACGGTCCATCTCCGGATAGCTTCGCGCACCGCCGGCCGCTAGCCGGCGAGGTATTCGGAAGGCGGACACCTTTCTCCGGCTTGCAGGCACGTAACAGAACCCCGAATATCTGTCCGCGGACGAAATATTGCCGATGTACTCGGCTCACCTCCTGCGTCTGTGACAGCCGCGCGGATCGTGCGTCTTACTGGCTCCGCCGAGTTGCGCAGGTATGCAGCTGCAGCGTCCACACGCTCTTTCGTCAGGAGTTCATCGACTTGCGTCGGAGGGAGTGGGACAGTGAGACTGACACGGACATACCACGAGAGGTGTTCAATAACCAATGCAACACATTTTTTGTTGGTCAGTTTCGACTGAAAAATGTCAATTTGGCGGTGGGACATTGTTCATGGTATAAAGGTAGTCCGCCGGCCGTTGTGGCCGAGCGGTTCTAGGAGCTTCAGTTCGGAACCACGCTGCTGCTACGGTTGCAGGTTCGAATACTGCCACGGGCATGGATGTGTGTGATATCCTTAGGTAAGTTAGGTTTAAGTAGTTCTAAGTCTAGGGGACTGATGACCTCAGATGTTAAGTCCCATAGTGCTTAGATCCATTTGAACCATTTTTTGAACGTTGTGGAATATCCCAGTTTCGATTGTTGGCACTGTTAAATGTAGCCTTCGAAATGACGTGAGTTTCTCTTGGCGGAGAACTAGAGCATCGCAGATACTCATAGGCGCCAGTAGAATATCTGCGGAGGCCTGTAAATGAACAAGAGCACGGTGAGATGTCTGTCACCATAGCAACAAGGTACCACAAACCGGTCCGATCACCCAGGCAAATGCCAGCCGCATGCACCTGTGACCCCTGCAGTGTCGAAACGTGCGGATACTCTTATTCGAGGTGATCGACCGATCACAAACACTACGCTGCTCCACTGGACGTCTCTGTTGGCAGTCGCATACACTCGTCCACCAGTACTCAAACGTATGTGCCGTCTGGGTTCCTCGCGGCCTAACAAACTACCATAAAGAGCAACTAAGAACCATTTGTGCTGAATTTGTGGCGCTGTTGTCTCTCGGCTAGCTGGTGATGGGTGTCCTAGTCGAGATGACGTGGAACGGCGTCCGTCGATTACGACAACGCCAATCTGTAACCATTAAAAAAAAACTCCTAGCGTGGTTTGGTTATTTACAGATACTGTATCTCGAAGGTCGGCCGGTGTGGCCGAGCGGTTCTAGGCGCTACAGTCTGGAATCCTGCCTCGGGCATGGGTGTTTGTGATGGCCTTAAGTTAGTTAGGCTTAAGTAGTTTTAAGTTCTAGGGGACTGATGACCTCACAAGGTAAGTCCCATAGTGCTCAGAGCCATTTAAACCATTTGAGCCTGTATCTCGAAAATGATATTGTTGTGTTGGCAGAAGAGCCAACACCGTGTTACTAGAGGAGGCCGATAGGGCACGCTTTTTAGCTCACTCACGCTGGCGTGAGGAGGGAAGAACTATACTGACGTGAGGTCTGGAACATGACAAGGAATTAGAATTCAGAAAGCGGACGGAATTAGCTTCATCCTTAGCTTTAATTCATTAATGATGAACGTCGCTCTTGACGGTACATGATTCACAATATTATCTGTGTAACTGAATATGGCGCCTTGCTAGGTCGTAGCAAATGACGTAGCTGAAGGCTGTGCTAAACTGTAGTCTCGGCAAATGAGAGCGTCTGTATACAATGAACCATCGCTAGCAAAGTCGGATGTAGTACTGTGGCGAGTGCTAGGGAGCCTCTCTAGACCTGCCGTGTGGCGGCGCTCGGTCTGCAATCACTGATAGTGGCGACACGCAGGTCCGACATATACTAACGGACCGCGGCCGATTTAAAGGCTACCACCTAGCAAGTGTGGTGTCTGCCAGTGACACCACAGATATCATTGCCTCGATGGAGCAGCACGCCGGAGTGTGTGCGCCGCCCTTGCTTGTAATGAAAGCAGTTGTATTCGTTGTCTGTCGATCTTCTTCACTTACAAATATAGCGACTGCACCACTCGATAACGTGATGCCTCCATTGACCTGAAATAACCAAAAGTCCCGTGGCCACATTATGAATTTTGCGAGGATATTAATTTGTTAATTATTATTCCGTCGTCAAGGCGACGCTACGTCGTGTATTCAACAACTACACGACGTAACTCCAAAGATAACATACCCTTCAGCAATGTTCAGAATGCGTAATTTTGGTGTACAGTTACTGCTGTTCACAGTTGAATTATCACTAACTCACTTGGCACCTTTATGTTATCAGAATAATCACTCAATTTCACGAATACACTTTAAATGTCCATTAAATGACGTAGGCGACACGGAGAATTAAAGTTGAATTAACGTTTATTGTTCTTCGTAGTTGTTGCCTGTCCCTCCCTATGCTGCGCACATACACCGATACGTTATTCAAGGAATTGCATATGTTAACATCAGTAATTCTGACCTTGACGTTAACTTCTGACGACAACGCGAAATTGTAATCTCTTCGTGATTGCGCTTGGTTGTGGTCTACTCAAGTCTAATAATTGAGTTCATGTCGGCGATCAGTCTCTTTCTGTGTCCTTTGATGTTCGTGACTATTAAGTCTCGCGAAGGCTAAGTCCTATCACGAATCGGTAATCACACGCTACCGTCACTGTCAGGATGACTAATTTTGCTATTTATTTTGCAACAAAAGGGTGGTCATTATGGGTTCTATACTTGGGGTGTTACAAATTGCCGGCCAGGTTCGCCGAGCGGTGCTAGGCGCTACAGTCTGGAACCGCGCGACCGCTACGGTCGCAGGTTCAAATCCTGCCTCGGGCATGGATGTGTGTGATGTCCTTAGGTTAGTTAGGTTTAAGTAGTTCTAAGTTCTAGGGGTCTGATGACGTCAGAAGTTAAGTGCTCAGAGCCATTTGAACCATTTGTTACAAATTTCTTGCACGTTAAGAGGCTGATTGAGACAGTATTTTTTCGAACATTGTCGCGGGCGGTGATACACGGGTTCATCACTTCGTAACCAGAAATAAAAGGGCAATCCATGAAGTGGCGCTACACCACCTCTTCTCCAAAGTTCAAAGCCGCAGCCTCTTACGAAAGGAACTCTGAGAGGGTTATATTGTTTCAAGTCCTCTTCATTGTGCAACGATCAACTCTGAAGTGTATTGCGCTACCCTCAGGAAATTGAAGAAAACACTTTACCATATTCGTCGCGAACAAAAATGGAAACTTCTTCTTCATGATAACGCAGGTCTGCGCACCCGAAGGGACGTCACAAAACGTCATTGCACTGTTCTCCCTCATCCACTCTACAGCCCGGATCTCGATCCCCCCGTCTTCCTCCTGTTTGGCCCAGTGAAGTATGCTCCCCGCAGGAACCAGTACGTGGATGATGAAGAGGTTACTGATGCGGCAGCCGTTGGTTCCGACGCCGGCCAGTAGACTGGTATCACGCGGGCGTGCTGTCCCTCCCAATAAGGTGGCATAAGGCCGTCGCACTGAACGAAGATTATGTTGAAAAAAAGGGTTTTGTAGCCAAAATAGTGGGAAATAAAATGGTGTATTGGAATCTTCAATAAAACCAACCTGCTTTCACAAACGCAAGTATTGCATTACTTGTAGAACGCCCTTCGTATTATTAGGACACGACGGTAAGTAACGGTTTAGCTTGAAACATACAATTCGTCCGTACCCGCAGTTTCGCGTTAAGTCCCCCTCGCGAGAGTGCCCAAAATTCACACACTTCTAACGATGCGCTGAGCGAGCGGAAACGAATTAGGCGAAGTTGGTTGGTTGGTTGGTTGGTTGGTTTGGGGAAGGAGACCAGACATCGAGGTCATCAGTCTCATCGGATTAGGGAAGGACGGGGAAGGAAGTCGGCCGTGCCCTTTGAAAGGAACCATCCCGGCATTTGCCTGGAGCGATTTAGGGAAATCACGGAAAACCTAAATCAGGATGGCCGGACGCGGGATTGAACCGTCGTCCTCCAGAATGCGAGTCCAGTGTCTAACCACTGCGCCACCTCGCTCGGTTTAGGCGAAGTATTGTTCCCCAGATTTACTCGGAAACGTTCATTGGCGGTCCCGAATTAATCCTCGGTATTCCTGCACAGCTCAGTCAATCTGAATACAGAGCTTGGTCCGCAGCTCGTGGTCGTGCGGTAGCGTTCTCGCTTCCCACGCTCGGGTTCCCGGGTTCGATTCCCGGTGGGGTCAGGGATTTTCTCTGCCTCGTGATGACTGGGTGTGCTGTCCTTAGGTTAGTTAGGTTTAAGTAGTTCTAACTTCTAGGGGACTGATGACCGTAGCTGTTAAGTCCCATAGTGCTCACAAGGGAACGTCCCCATCGCACCCCCCTCAGATTTAGTTATAAGTTGGCACAGTGGATAGGCCTTGAAAAACTGAACACAAATCAATCGAGAAAACAGGAAGAAGTTGTGTGGAACTATGAAAAAATAAGCAAAATATACAAACTGTGTAGTCCATGTGCAAGATAAGCAATGTCAAGCAGAATGTGAGATGAGGAGCGCCGTGGTCCTGTGGGTAGCGTGAGCAACTGCGAAACGAGAGGTTCATGGATCAAGCCTTCCCTCGAGTGAAAATTTTAATTTTTTATTTTCGGTTTATATGACAAACTCTTGTGTTTTCATCACTTTTTTGGGAGTGATTATCACATCCACAAGAAAACCTAAATCGGGCAAGGTAGAAGAATCTTTTTACCCATTCGCGAAGTGTATAAGTTAGGTGGGTCGACAACATATTCCTGTCATGTGACGCACATGCCGTCAGCAGTGTCGTATAGAATATATCAGACGTTTTCCTGTGGAGGAATCGTTTGACCAATGACCTTGCGATCAAATGTTTTCGGTTCTCATTGGAGAGGCACGTCCTTTCGTCTACTAATCGCACGGTTTTGCGGTGCGGTCGCAAAACACAGACACTAAACTTATTACAGTGAACAGAGACGTCAATGAACGAACGGACAGATCATAACTTTGCAAAAGAAAGGAAGTAAACTTTTCACTCTAGGGAGGACTTGAACCAAGGACCTTTCGTTCCGCAGCTGCTCACGCTACCCACGGGACCACGGCACTCCTGAGTTCACACTATTCTTGATGTTGTCTGTCTTGCGCATGGGCTATTCAGTTTGTATATTTTGCTTATTTTTTCATAGTTCCACACAACTTCTTCCTGTTTTCTCGATTGATCTATATTCAGATTTTCAAGGCCTATCCACTGTGCCAACTTATAACTAAATCTGAGGGGGGTGCGATGGGGAGGTTCCCTTGTCAGAACCACTTGAACCATTTTACAGAGGTTGGACAAAAATATGAAAACACCGCGATAAATGCACGCTTGAACATAAATGCAGATGTTAACCAAGCCTGCAGGTGGCGCTGTTGCGTTTGAACATTAACGGCACCTGTGCAGTGTCCTATATACGTTGCAAGTGTCAATCATGGTCAGAAAAATATTCTATGTAGTTGTGAGTGCATTATGCCGGAGCTAACCAGGGACCTTCAGACCACCTAATCATGAAATCTGATGCGTCTTAGGTCTGTTGTAGACGGATCTGTCCTTAGTGCCTGGCTGGCAGCCTTTCATGTAACGGTCTCTAATTTCCAAGAAAATCGATGTTGAAGTTTTATGCGTACTTTCTTTACTTTCAATGTAAGTCATGTTTCGAGCATGCGGAAGTAGTGTAGTGGCTAATGCTCCTGGCTGTCATGTTGGCGGTACATGTCCAAGTTCTGCCCGTGCACTATTTTTCTGTTTAATCGTACAGAATAATATTAAGTTCCCGTCAGATCACCGAAGTTAAGTGCTGTCGGGCTTGGCTAGCACTTGGAAGGGTCACCGTCAGTGTGTGTCGAGTGCTGTTGTCACTCAGCCGATTCAGAAATAGCGGGACCTGTCACGAAAACTGACAATAGCTGGGAGAGCGGTGTACTGACCTCATAACCCTACGTATCTCCATCTGGTGACGCATAAGGGCTAAGGATGACATGCCGGCCGGTCGGTCCTGTTGGTACTTCACGGCCTGTTCAGCGGTGTTTGTTTGTTTCATATGTCATTTTCAAAATTAGTGAAAAAAATTCATTTCGTCCTGGTAATTTCATTAATAAATCAATCATACTGCAAATTATTACGCTTTTTGCAGAGTAAATTATAAAATCGACTTTTTCGCTATCACTTGCATCGCTTTGTCTGCTAGAACAGAACTGCGGATGGCATTTGCCGTAGAAGTAACCGAAACAAAAATTCGTAAGAACCCCACGCACATGTTATGGGAGCTACTGCCTTGCAGGCACAAGGATTTTTAAGAAGCGGTGCCGGAAAGCACAGTTCGTTTGGATTCAAAGACATTGTTCTTTCTTCAGTCAGTTTCGACGCGAACCGCGCGTATTTTATCACTCCTGTGAAAGGAGGTGAACTAAACTGAGGCAGAATTAGAGAACGTATTTTTACGCAGTCTACACTAGAAGCGATTTCGCTATTAGTCTCTAGCAAATTGGAATCATTTTAATTTTTTTCGTGAAGATTATAACCTGTCAATAAAAATAAACATTGCAGGGTTGTCAACGTGGAATACATGTTGGTGAGAGAATTTTTACAGTCCGGGTGCATAATTTTCTTTCATCTACAAAAATCTGATCGTAAAGTGTCTGATGGGTCTGTCTTCCCCACGAATCAAGCGAACTTTGTCCAGATATTTGGAATGTAAACTACGAACCACAAGCAGAACATACATGTGAAGGAAGTTTGCTGTATTGACTGATTTATTAATAAAATTACTAAGACGAAAATGACTATCCTTGATAGGAATCAGGTATAAAACTTCAACATCGATTTTCTCGGAAACTAGGGGCCATCGGATGAAAATCCTCCAGCCTGGTACTCAGCACCGGTCCTTCTACAACATACCTATGACTCATCAAAATTCATGATTAGCAGGTCTGATGGAAGTATTGTAAATGACCTGGAACATGGGCAGATTGTTGGTGCGCCTAAGGTGAATACTTCCATAACCAAAACAACCAAAGTGTCTGGTATTTTAAAATATTTATAACGCATGAAGGAAAAGCGGGAAAACATCATCCGGTAAGTAACAATGCGGAAGAAAGTGTGTGTGAAGTGATCACGGCGGACGGTCGTTGAAGAGGACTCCGACGGAAAATAAGAGAACGACAGCTGCGACAGACACTGCATAACTCAATGTCACACTCGTGAAGCCCGTCAGCACTGAAACAACACGAAGGGAGTAGTGGGGTGAGGGAGTGACGAGGAAAGTTTTGATATCAAATTTGTATCAAATTAATTGACTAATTAATTAAAATACCCAATCAATCAAATCCTCCCGCTCTGGGAAATCCCCAGCCCTCCCAAAGTAGAGTTGTAACTGCAATTCCACCCTCGACATAGACACTCCAGTTTAAAAAATCCATTTTACCCAATCCTAGGCGGGAATGTTGTTGTCCATACACCTCAAACTTCTCATGCTATATGTAGATTCCTCCATTTTATGCGTATTATTTTCGAAGACAAAAGAAATCGGAGCTTACAAGCGTTTTCACATCGCTCAAGTATCGTTAGTTGTTGATTCTTAGTGTGAAAATCCGGCATAGCTGTATGGCATAGATCATATGTCCTCTAACTAGTCTCTCATCCAGTGAAACGCAATGTTCTTGTCAGCTTAATATATGTTATGTCCATCAACACAGGACTAGAATATTAAAGTCATTTTTGGCTCATGATGGAGTGCTACGACCATACTCTACCTCTGTCGTAGGAAGTCTCCTCACTTTCCAGCGCTCTAAGATAGTCAAACAGCACACAGGAATGTAGATATCGGGTTAATGCTACGTATCTCTTTATAAATTCGGCAACATAGGTGATTTTATTACGATGGCCATCTCTCCCTGTGTAGTCGGAAGATGAAATTTGGTTAAAAGATCTCGCCGCAACGAAAAACCGCCAGATCACCGCTCCAACTCGTGAATCATACCCGTGGCACTCTGGCCCTAGGTTCCAACCGTCTGGTAGCGCGACATTCATATCAAATGGATTGAGTAATTAATTAAATTGATCGTGAGAATCCCTTTGCTTGTTGAGTAATTTTTTCCTGCGTCGGATTACACTCGCCAGATAACTCACCCCTGGAGGAAAGGGGAACACTATTGACACAATTTAGAGAACCGACATTTGAAGCAGACTGCAGAAGGATTCTACTGCCGCCAAGATGAGGGTCACGAAGGTAAGATACGAGAAATTAGCGCTCGTACGGAGGCATATAGATAGTGTTTTTTTTCTCTCGCTCTGTTTACGAATAGAACAGGAAAATAAATGACGATTAGTGGTACAGGGTATCCTCCACCACGCACTGTACGATGGCTTGTGAGGTATACATACAGAAGCAGATGCAAGTTTAGATGCACACAAAAATCACGGAAGAATGTTTGCCTCTTACTTATTTAGAAAACAAAAGACGGAACTTCTGTGTAATTCTCTCATCGCGGCGACTTCGTGAGACGTTTGTGAGAGACTGTAATATGTTGACTCACAACACTTAGAAGAAACGGAATAGAGCTCACCGCGCCGGCCGCTGTGGCCGAGCGGCTCTAGGCGCTTCATTCCGGAACCGCGCTGCTGGTACGGTCGCAGGTTCGAATCCTGCCTCGGGCATGGATGTGTGTGATGTCCTTAGGTTAGTTAGGTTTAAGTAGTTCTAAGTCTAGGGGACTGATGACATCGCCGGCCGAAGTGGCCGTGCGGTTAAAGGCGCTGCAGTCTGGAACCGCAAGACCGCTACGGTCGCAGGTTCGAATCCTGCCTCGGGCATGGATGTTTGTGATGTCCTTAGGTTAGTTAGGTTTAACTAGTTCTAAGTTCTAGGGGACTAATGACCTCAGCAGTTGAGTCCCATAGTGCTCAGAGCCATTTGAACCATTTTTGACTGATGACATCAGATGGTAAGTCCAATAGTGCTTAGAGCCATTTGAACCATTTAGAGCTCACCGCTCATATCCCTTTTTGTCAGAGTATCACTTACCCACATGTCCTCTCGAATCTTCCAGTCTTTGATACATAGCATTTGAATCCATCTGATTTTGACGAGTAAGAGATGTCCCCCTCCAACATATAGACCGGTTATAATTCTCTTGAAAGCCCATCACGTCCAGACAGCACTGTTTCTTCAGTTAGAAATATGTCCTCCCCCTTGCCCCCTCTTCACCGACTAGATAGAGAGCTACCACCACAACGAGAAAAATAACACATCACATTTTTTTCTGCATCTGTATCGTCATGGCCGCCTGTGACTTCCTGGCTAGGATGTGACTTGTGTGTCGTAAAAAGGTATAAGTGTGTTTCATTCCTCAGTGATGTTGCTACATGACTCCTGTATCAAGAGAACATGGATTTGTAACGGCACTGAGACAGTGGGTAGCTGTCCTAGCGTTATTACCCTTCCTTATGCCCTTTCCAGCAGCTATGCGATCGGCAGGAGGCCACTTCCCTGCACTTTAGTGATAGTTTACTCTCCTATTATTATTAGCCATCCTTCCGAAATTGAGCTTTTTGCTAGACTGGCAGGAGCAGATCTCTAGTGCTAGACTGTTAGCGAAAGTATCCTCTCTACATCCAGCAGTTATTGACGAAACTCGATCAATGGCATCTACCCCTCTCCAATTCCCATGCTACATTGCCAGTGAAAAAAGTTGGAATTTTCCCGCAGATTTTTGAATTTCCGGGCAATTTTTGAGTTTCGTGCCAATAGGAAGAGGGGGAGTTGGACTGCGCCAGTATTCTAGGTCAGCCATCTTGGGCTGAGACATAGTGAGACGGCGACAGTATTCCAAAGTCGATGAAACGAAGAGAGTACCCTACGTCCTTCCACACTAATGATATGCAAATTGAATTTTTATAAATAATGAATATTTATTCATTCATATTATTTTTGCCCTTATGGACTGTGTTTTAACTCAAATATCTCATGATCACACAATTTTCACTTCTTTCCTTTCTTCCTTTTCTCTTCCCAAAATCTCTTCATCCTTTTACTATGCTCTTGTTTCCTTTGGTCCGTCCTTAATGCTCCCGTCTTCCTCATCTCATTTACCATAAATTTTGCGTTCCTAATTTTGTTCCTGAATTCCTTTCTGTCTTTTATCATTTGTTTGTTCATCCGCAGCTGCCTTAAGTCTTCCTCTATTTCATGATACCAATTTGTTTTAAGGCTTAATGTTTTACTACATCAAAGATTCTCTTTTTGTTAGTCTGGTGTTGTCCATTCTCCGTATGTGTCCGTAGAAATTTAGTCTGCGTTTTCTGATCATATCTGTGAGTCTGTCAGTGTATTGATATAACTCACTGGTAAGTCTTTTCATCCATATGCCATCTTTGTGTATTGGTCCGAATATTTTCCTGAGAATTTTGCGTTCTCTTTTTTCTGTCTCTATAATGCCTGATGCTCCAATTGTGGTCGTTTCTGACGCATATAGTGCTTCCGGTAGTGCAACTGTTTTTTTGTGTCTTATTTTGGCCTGTCTTCATATGCTTTTCTTATTATAATGTGACCATGTGAGTTTGTATGCTTTCTGGAGGCTTTCTGTTCGTTCTTTGTTGGATGCCTTGTTTGAATATATTGTTATTAATTATTATTACTATTATGCCTTTTGCAGTGCAATGTAATTAGCGTTTGAATTTGCAAGGAAGATTCGGATTTATCACGAAAATTTGGATTTCCGCAGATTTTTAATTTCCCAGTGGAAGGTTGGGCTACGGGGAGCTGATAATTAATTGATCACTATAATTAAGTAGTCAATTCATTTGATATCTTCTGCAATATAATTTACATTGATTTCAATTTCATATCGTGAGGTCCTCCCATTCCAACAGCTCAGCACAGACTGAACCATTTTCCCGCCAATTTTTTCCAGGAGGGTTTGGGTGGAAGACGAGGGCTTGTGCGAGGGGGCGGGGTGTGATGGAGATTTCCTAGAGGGGAAGTGAGAGGAACCCCCCGATGAACTGGGAAATTCCCAGAGTGGAGGGGGTAATTAACTGATCAATTTATTTCATTAGTCAATTACTTTGATATCAGTTTTGTGTCAAACGTGTTCTCGAAACCTCGTTGCCCCATTAATAGAGGGAGGTCCATTAGCAGGAAATTGCAGGCCCAACTGGAATTCCACAACCACTCACCAGTGGCACAGGTGACACAGATGGTCGTAATGGGAAAACGCGGCGGCGAAGCCAAGAAACCTGGACTCCGGAACGATGGAAGGTAGTGATTTGATCGGACTGGACTTGTTTCACACTGTTTCCAGCTTATGGGCTAGTTTAAATGCCAAGATTGAAGCATGGCGGGAGTTCGATGGGGATTTGTCATCCGTATTACGGTATTCCATTGGCTACATTTTTGGTCTGCAAGGTCGCATTACGGCACTATGTGACATTTCGGCTGGTCAGGCCCATCGCTTGGTACAATGTTTGTTCCCAAATGGTTATGCCGTATTCGAAGGCGACAAGGCACACAGCTCACATCTTCCAGAACTGGTTTTATGAGCACGAGAATGAATTTTAACATCTCGCCTGGCCATCACATTCACCAGCGCCAGATCTCAATATTACTGAACCTTTGTGGTTTACTGTGGAGAGAACGATGTGTGATAGGTATCTACCTCCAACATAGCTGCATGAACTTGCCAGTACTTTGCAGGAAGACTGTCATAACATACCTTTGAAAACCAGACAGGACCTTTATTTTCCATTCCGAGACGGCTGAGAGCTATTCTGAATGCCGATGGTTTCCCTACACTGTATAAGGCGTGGTAAGGTGTTGGGTTTTGGATGTTTCGATGTTTTTGTCCACCTCCTGCATGTATCACCAGTCTCGCTATGACTCGCAATACAGGATTAAATTTCTCACTCTCTTATATCACTACTGTACTAAATGCCCTGTAGCAATGTAATTATTTTGAATAAGATTTCGAGACATGAGCACTGGACTAGAAAATGCACACCGCTATCACTAACCACCTCTAACTGGTTTCTGGTAACGTCCACCGGTAATCACCGCAAAGATAAAAAATGAGTACAGTTCAAGTTCAGCTGGTAAAAAGACGCGCAAAACAGCGTACTTCTAGTTCTAAGGAAACAATTGGACTTTAATTTCCTGCAGCTAGCCAGTGGCTCCACGAAATGTGTGGTATCAACGTGCGATACCACACTTGTTAGGGGTTGCAGATGTCGACCGCGGTCCATAACAGAAATCGCTGGACCCGCGAGTCGCGACTAGCGCCGCTCCTCGCCTTGTGATAAGTATCTAGGGAGCTCTCGTCCACTCTTGCTCGGGACGTCAACTAGGAATGTAGCATAGCCTTCATTCTGATAGGAAGCAACCTCTAACAAGGCGCTTAGTCAAGTATGGCATAAGTAATGCGTCTGTAGATATCTGTTTGTAATTATATGTATGCAGCATATGAAGAAGCCTGTAACACAAGTACAATATATATTATTTTTTACCAACGACTACTAATTATGTCAGTCGTTGCAGATACAGACTATGCAGCCAGCTCCTTACCGACTTCACAGCCGAACCTGCAATATATGTTTGTATTTAACATTGGCCACCTGTCATCATAGCCGGCCGCGGTGGTCTCGCGGTTCTAGGCGCGCAGTCCGGAACCGTGCGACTGCTACGGTCGCAGGTTAGAATCCTGCCTTGGGCATGGATGTGTGTGATGTCCTTACGTTAGTTAGGTTTAAGTAGTTCTAAGTTCTAGGGGACTGATGACCACAGCAGTTGAGTCCCATAGTGCTCAGAGGCATTTGAACCATTTTGGAACCTGTTATCATAACAACTGACAACGAGAATCATAACAATATGATACGAGGCCCCTGCCCATACAGTACTTCCACGCTCCCTAAACCGCACTCTTCCCTGGTGTTATGTTGAAAGATGGCTGTGTACCCTTTCATCACGCCTCTAGTAGTTCGTCAGCCTTTAGCACACGAAATATTTGCAGAGGCAAAGATTCCCTGACGCTATCTATATACAAGGTAAGTCCGATGCTCTGTTTCGTTAAATTTGTCAGAGAACGTGACCAAATCTTCCCGTTGTGAGAAAGCGTACGTAAATTCTTTGTGTCAATGGGCACTACCCTGATACAACTGTGGTCATAAATGTCGTATGATATCGTTGGTTGGGATACCCCACGGCATGGGTTGGTCCGCGTGTCGGAAGGGGCTTTCTTCCTCTGTGCACCTTAACCTCTTCTCTTGCAGGTACCTGAGGCGTGTGTGGAGTCTTTGTGGAGTGTGTGTGAGTGAGTGAGTTTAATGGATGCGCGTATAATGTAGTCAAATGTGTTGCAAGATGATGACGAGAGAAGGCAGAAGGTGAAACCGGTGCCAGAACACAAACTACTCCTCTCTAAGAACACCAAGAGAGCTGTCGAGCTTAACGTACCCGTCCGACACACGGATCACCATCGACAGCGCCACAGATAAAAAGAGGTCAATCGAAACGGTAAGAGAACTATGGAGTCTTTGGAGACTGAAAATCTCCTCTGTAGAAATTAGTATCAAGTCCAGAAACAATGGCTTACCGAAATACAGCTTTCTCCATTGTACAAGAGTACCAGAAAGTAATAAAAATGAGGCTCAGGTTGGTGCTGTGTCGCTCGACATCCGGAATGCATTCCATACAGTTCCTCTCTGTTGCCTAGTAAACGAACGGAATATCGAAACAATTTCGTGGTGATATTGAGCACTTTCTGGCAGGTTGAGCACAAAAATCGTTCTTAATGCAGGGAAAAGATCGTCGTCTGCAGAAATAACTTCGGATACACGGCAGGGAAGTGTTATACGGCCAATAGCGTTCACTTTGTATCGTAGTGTTTTGCCTGGTGCTGAAATTATAGCTGTAAACATGTTGCAGTTTGAAATAATTTAAGCATTTAACGGAGAATTTTCCGTGGTAGCGGTAGCCGAAAAATCTGTTTGTAAATATTAACTACAAGAAGTGATAGGATGACAGATCAAGTGCTAAGACATTTGGGAATCACATGGTACTAGTGGGAGCTGTGGAAGACAAAACCTGTAGGGAAATTATAGTGATACAGGGCCTAAACTGTATCACCAACGATTTAGCTGTTTACACGATATATGATACAGTATGTTATTAATCTTGATTTATGTTTGCAGCGTAGTTATCCACTGGTTTATGATTGTCAGTTCTGTCCCATACCTGAGAAAAGACACTCTTACTTGATGTCAATAACAGGGGAACGACATTGCTTCGATATTCTGGCCAGAAGTTAATTTAATTGAAATTATTAAAAACGTACATTTCTAGTCCAAAAATATTACAAAAATTTAAATTAATAAAAGCGTCGTTATAGAACGGATTTATGAAAAGAAAAGATATTACCACGCCTTCTAAATTGATGGGCAATATATATTACATAAAAACTGAATATAATTTGCATGTTTGATAAGAAAATTTTATTTCTATTGAAGTTCTTAAAACAAAAATTAACTCTTTGCTAATAGTCTTGACTGTCCTTCATGTGAATGTCCGACTCACATTATCTGTGATTGTTAAGACAACGACGATAAACTGTTGAGATTATGATGATTACTGAAAGTTATATTTACTCGTAAAACTTTATATGTCTTTTTAACTTCATGTGCGGTCGAATGAGCCGAGCCAGTATAATCACTAAAAGTTAAAAACATACGATCAGATGTACTGAAAGCAATTGAATTGCTAGGTCTGATACGAAAAATCCTACGGCTCCTAATCCGCTTCGACACTAAATTGAGTCATCGACGGCGTACGTTATTTGAGGCTTTCTATACAAACAGCACATTTTGCGCAACATACCAAGTACAAAAACAAGTTTAAGCTTTCATTGCGGGAACACTCACGGTCACAAGCACTATAAACTCAAGTAAAATTCAGCCCTCGTTACTTATCGGTCCTCCGTGACAAGACAAAAGACAGAGACTGGAACATATCCAACAAGTAGTTGAGAACGCTGGGCGTGAACATAATTCTGAGTATCGAGAGACTGACACAGCGCTGTTCCGCATGAAACCAGTCTCAACAGTGATGACTCGTCCTCAGACGTCGATTCTAACAGTCGGCTTTGAGCAGTGACGTAACGGTAATGGCTGCCCTGACATCATTTTTTGTGAGAGCATTTTAAAATGCATTTCTGTATAGGCATATTTATAGCGCTGTTTGTTGTCATATTTTCGTTCCTTTCTAGAAAAAATGGCTCTGAGCACTATGCGACTTAACTTCTGAGGTCATCAGTCGCCTAGAACTTAGAACTAATTAAACCTAACTAACCTAAGGACATCACACACATCCATGCCCGAGGCAGGATTCGAACCTGGGACCGTAGCGGTCGCTCGGCTCCAGACTGCAGCGCCAAGAAGCGCACTGCCACTCTGGCCGGTGGTTTCTAGAACAATTACATTTTTAATCTCTGTTGGGTACGAGAAACAAAATACCGTCTGTTAGGTTTCAGAAGTAATAGCAACATTATTTTAGTCATTTTATCAGTCTTTTCTTCTTTGCAATAGTTTTTTTTTAATTAGTGCTGTTTATCATGATTCCCACTAAAGCTGGATGTTTTTTTATGATACTCAATTCGATAAAAATAAATGGTTAAACGTCTCTTTGTGATAACCGGTTCAGTTTACTACTTATACATATTAATAGATATATTTGTAATTGCCTATTGTGGCCTCCATTTGAGCTATACAGGTAAAGCGTATTTTTCAATAGTAACCTCGATTTTTTTAAGATGCATATTTTATTTTTAGTCGGTACTCTGTATAGAGGTCTCCTCTATAGCTATAGGGGCCGTTTTTATGATATTCGATTCGTTTTCGTTCCGAAAAATAGTTGAAGTTCTTCTTCTAATAACCATTTCGATTTACTGTTGGTACGTACATGTATTCGGAAGTGCGTGTCAGAGTCTCCACGTGGTCTATATGGCTAAAGCGTCATTTCCACCAAATAACAAATGAGTTCTTAGTTCGTACTGCGTGTCGTGACGTCAGATCTAGAGTTGTAGAGGTTGTTTCTACGGTATTCGCTTCGTTTCCTTTCCAAGAAATGTTTGATTTCGTTATAGGTTGTTGATCCCAGTAATTGTAATACGATTTTTCCCACTGTAGCAAATTTTCGTAATAGAAAGCTGTCTGCGTTGTTTATGTATCAAAATTTGGCCTATGATGAGAAGCAGTCTTTTTTAGAGGGGGAGGGGGGTTTGTAAAATATGGTTGCTTAAGATACCTGTTAAGGTCAGGCCTGAACTACCACTGCCAACCTACGCAAACAGTTGCTCTGTAGCCACTACCCAATGCTCTGCGTGGCGCTTTCTGCTTTGTGTTGTTCGTTGCCCATTCTTTTCTTATTCTGAAATAACTGAAGAGAGTAATCCTGGTCCATAAAGGGGTCTGAGTGCGACTCCCACGAGGCCAGAAAGGATCGTGGCCTTGTTCGACCATAGGTCCGTTCTGCTTTCGTAGATGCAGACAACACGGACACGAGCTGTCCGCGCTGCAAGATGGAGGCGGGGCTTGTTCACGAGCACCACTCCTCAGCCCTCAGGCGGTCTAAGTTCTCGTTTGTTTACGCTCGCGGCCGGCTCCCCCCATATGCTGTCCGCATAATCCGACGTGTGTGAGAAAAGTGATGAGACCGACAACACTACGAATGATGTGGCAACGCTGTGTTGTTCTACTTGTGCAGACCGGTGTGTTCGTCCCTTCCAGATCCTCAGCCCGAGTTTCAGCTTCGTACAGCCACCACGTAACGTTTGACAGCGCCATCAGTGAAGTTGTGATATTGTTGTCTGTTACGAAAATGGAACAGCAGAATTTAGAGCAACGTTATGCCATAAAGTTTTGAGCTGAACTTGGGGAATCCGCGAATGTGACCTCTGAAAATTTGAAACAGGCCTATGGAGACCATTCTTTACCAAGAGCACAAGTTTTTCGCTGACACAAATCATTTTTCTAAGGCGGAGAACATGTTGAAGATGAACCCGTCTGAGGGAGACATTCAACATCAAAAACGGACGAAAACCTGGAGCCTGCGCTTGTTCTTCTGGGATCAGACCATCGTTTAACAATAAGGATGATGGGTGACCGGTTAAACATTTTCACCTGCATAAGATTTTGACCGACGCTTTGCACATGCGAAAGGTTCGTGCCAAAATAGCGCCCTAAAACATCCCAACTGAGCAGAAGGACAATCAAAGAAAAGTGTGTGTTGATCTCCTTGAGAGGATTTTTAATTACTGAGAATGGTTCAGTCGTGTGTCACAGGTGATGAATCCTGGATTTTTGGGTACGATCCTGAGACAAAGTGGCAAAGTGAGGATCTAAACAATGGTGATTTGCTTTGTTGACAATTGGGGCATCATGCGTAAAGAATTTGTTCCTCAAGGACAAACTGTCAATCAAATTTTTTACAAAGTTGTCCTTGAAAGTTGACACACAGTCAGCGTGGGTTTAGAAAACATCGTTCTTGTGAAACACAACTAGCTCTTTATTCACATGAAGTGTTGAGTGATATTGACAAGGGATTTCAGATCGATTCCGCATTTCTGGATTTCCGGAAGACTTTTGACACTGGACCACACAAGCGGCTTGTAGTGAAATTGCGTGCTTATGGAATATCGTCTCAATTATGTGACTGGATTTGTGATCTCCTGTCAGAGAGGTCACAGTCCGTAGTAATTGACGGAAAGTCATCGAGTAAACCAGAAGTGATTTCTGGCGTTCCTCTTTGCTGTTTCTTATCTATACAAACGATTTGGGAGACAATCTGAGCAGCCTTCTTAGGTTGTTTGCAGATGACGCTGTCATTTATCGACTAATAAAGTCATCAGAAGATCAAAACAAATTGCAAAGCGATTTTGAAAAGATATCTCAATGGTGTGAAAATTGGCAGTTGACCCTAAATAACGAAAAGTGTGAGGTCATCCACATGAGTGCTAAAAGGAATTCGTTAAACTTCGGTTACACGATAAATCAGTCTAATCTAAAAGCTGTAAATTCAACTAAATACCTATGTGTTACAAGTACAAACAGCTTAAATTGGAAGCAACATAGAAAATGTTGTGGGGAAGGCTAACCAAAGACTGCGTTTTATTGGCAGGACACTTAGGAAATGTAACAGATCTACTAAGGAGACTGCTTACACTACGCTTGTCCGTCCACTTTTAGAATACTGCTGCGCGGTATGGAGTCCTTACCAGGTAGGACTGACGGAGTACATCGAAAAAGTTCAAAGAAAGGCAGCACGTTTTGTATTATCGCGAAATATGGGAGAGAGTGTCACAGAAATGATTCAGGATTTGGGCTGGCCATCATTAAAAGACAGGCGCCTTTCGTTGCGACGGAATCCTGTCACGAAATTCCAATCACCAACTTTCTCGTCCGAATGCGAAAATATTTTGTTGACACCGACCTACATAGGGAGAAACGATCACCACGATAAAATAAGGGAAATCAGAGCTCGTACGGAAAGATATAGGTGTTCATTCTTTCGGCGCGCTATACGAGATTGGAAAAATAGAGAATTGTGGCTCTGAGCACTATGGGACTTAACTTCTGAGGTCATCTAGAACTACTTAAACCTAACTAACCTAAGGACATCACACACATCCACGCCCGAGGCAGGATTCGCACCTGCGACCGTAGCAGTCGCGCGGCTCCGGACTGAAGCGCCTAGAACCGCTCGGCCACCTCGGCCGGCTCTTGTGGATAGTATGCCACGATGAATACAGGCATGCATAAACCAAGAGGAAGTGCTACTGGATATTAGAGGTTCTGGCGTGTACAGCAATCTGGACCCCCACCTCTGAAGGTCTGGGTGTATGTTGGTACAACGCGCAATGTGTGATTTTCATGAGCAATAAAAAGGCGGATATGATGTTTATGTTGATCTCTATTCCAATTTTCTGTAGAGGTTCCTGAACTCCCGGAACCGTGGTGATGCAAAACTTTTGTTTTTGTGTGCATTAAGGGAAAGTGTAGTTGCCACAAACTTCGAAAATTTCTTGACAGATTTGCTTCAAACTTGTACACGTTACTCTAACATTCGGACTACTTCATGTGGAAATGTATGTGTAATATGTAAAGGCGAAAGGTTTTGTTACTCAACATCTCGAAAAGATCTTGACAGATTTACTTTAAATTTTTTCACAGTACTCAACTGCACATCCAGACGGAAATCGAAATAGAGAGGGGAAAGAAGGAGGTGGAGAGAGAGAGGAGGGGGTGGAGGTTATGCATGGAGAGATAGGGGGAGGGAGATATACAGAGCTACTGAACTTTGAGGCGGAAGTGGACGTAGACGGGGTGGGGAGGAGGAAATGAACAGAGAGCGGGGGGATGAGTTATGCAGAGAGAGATAAGTGCGTAGGGAGAGGGGGGAATGAGAAGATGAGCTGAGAGAGAGGGGGACATGAAATTTAGGATGAACGAGGGTGAGTCAAATGAAAACCTTAAATTTGTAATAACAAATCGAAATTTCGCGCCGTTATCCTGTAAGTTGGCAAGCGTGCTACAAACAGCGTGCAGAATGGCCTGTAGGCGGGAGCATAGTGCAGATGCACACATACCGTCGCAGTATCAGTATAAAGATGGCCGCCCCACTTACCACTTGCACCAGGGAAGAACAAAGTTCTGTTATTCGGTTTTTGCGTAGTGAAGGTGTGTAACCTACTGAAATTCATCGGCGAATGAAGGTTCAGTACGGTGATGCATGTCTGTCACAGCAGCAAGTCTACGAATGGAGTAGGAAGTTCACAAATGGTGTGGCTTCAGTGGAGTGCTCCTCGTCCAGGTCAGGGACAACGAGTTGTGACTCCACAGAACATTGCAGCAGTTGAAGCCGTAGTGAAGGAAAACTGCCGAGTGACACTGAATGTTTACAGATTAGTCATGTGTCAGCAAACCACATTGTGCATGATGTGCTCCAGTTTCACAAAGTGTCTGTAAGATGGGTGCCAAGGCAGCTGACTCCTGAAATGAGAGAAGGACGTGTTGATGCTTGTCAAGAACTTCTTCGACACTTTGAATGAGAAGGTGATGGCTTCCTTGCAAAAATCTTTACTGGGGACGAAACCTGGGTTCACTTCCACCAACCGGAAACGAAGAGAGCGAGCAAGGAAAGGCGCCATTCCTTATCACCAAAACCAAAGAAGTTCAGAACAGAACCATCAGCAGGGAAGGTTATGCTGACTCTCTTTTGGGACGAAAAAGGCGTCATTTTGGAGCATTACACGTCTAGAGGGACCACTGTCTCAAGCGCATCATACGCAGATCTCCTAAAAAAATCATCTACGGCCTGCAATCAAATCAAAGCGACGTGGATTGCTGTCAGCAGGTGTCCTGTTGCAACATCACAATGCAAGGCCC
Organism: Schistocerca americana; assembly: GCF_021461395.2. Lineage (NCBI taxonomy): Eukaryota > Metazoa > Arthropoda > Insecta > Orthoptera > Acrididae > Schistocerca > Schistocerca americana. The sequence continues at coordinate 426,624,598 of NC_060122.1, forward strand.
CACACTGCCCTTACAACAGTTGCAACAATCACAGACCTGCATTTTGAGTGTCTTCCTCATTCACCATACTCACCAGACCTTGCCCCATGTGATTTCCATATGTTTGGACCACCACTCAAAGAGGCAATGGGAGGAAAGAAGTTCCGTTCTGATGAAGAGGTACACCACGCGGTGCATGAGTGGTTGTACGGACTACCAAAAGAATTTCTTTCTAAAGGGATTTATGCACTTTGTAAGCGCTGGAGGACTTGCATTGAGCGTGGGGGAGATTGTGTTGAAAAGTGATACAGCTTTGTACCACTTCTGCACAATAAATAATATTTTAAAAAAATATTTAAGGATTTCATTTGACTCACCCTCGTATATTCAGTTCCTGTACATATGCAGCAGTTGCGGAATATTGCCGGATTCGTTAGCTGTTATGATAATTTGAATGGTTATTAACTGTCGGGTGTTGTTATTGTTATTACTGCGAAGAGAAAATTTTGTTGTTTCAAAAAAATGAGAACTGCAGTAGCATGTCCAGTACGTCACTGGTCAAAGCCGACCCCGCTAGTGTCCAAGTTTCGCCTTAATCCAACAAGGATCGTGGGAGGAGAGGCGCTGGCTGGGCTGGCGGCGCAGCGCGGAGAGGGAGCGGGCGCCGGCGCCGCAGGTGTGTGATGACCCCGGCAGGCAGCGGGCGGCGGCGGCGGCGGCGGCGGGGCGCCTGCTTTTTTGCGCCGCGGCCAGCGCCAGCGGCGGCCGGCCCGGCTCTCCGCCACCGCCGTCGTTTTGTTCCCCGGTCCGGCCCGACCGGGTTATGGGGCCGGCAATTTAGCTTCTGTTTATGGAGGTGGCGCGCCTTGCGGTTACGCCGGCCGTGACGTGACTCCATCCAGCCGCGGCGCATGCGCTGCGGCGTGGCGAGGAGCCCACCGCGGCGGAACCCGGCGCTCACGCCCTCTTGCGGCACCCGCTGAGTACCCGCGCAGTCTTCCGCCGGTGCTCATTCCGAGGGAAGCAGGCCTCAAAGAGTAAACGAAAAGCCCCGTACTCTAATTGATCACCGTCGTCATACTAATCATAATCACCTATTTCAGATGTTGGGACTGTGGACCTGTTCGGGTAAAAACTGTAGACGAAGACAGAGGTTGTAATACAAGCAGAAAACAATTGAGGATGTAGCTTGCAAGTGCTACTCTGATAAGAAAAGGTTGGCACAGGAGAGGAATTCGTGGCGTCAAACCAATCCGCAGACAGGTGAGTCAGAAGAAAAACTTTTATTTGTTCGTGAGCGGATCGGAAAGGGAGACGTAGGGTTATACATCATTCCTCCCGGGTTTTATGTAACAGCGCAGTTGTGGAGGCAGGTATAAGATGGGAGGATAGTTGGTACGAAAACATGGGATTCGAGCTACAGACAGAATTGGGATGAGGTCTTCCCAAAGGGTACACCTCTTGCCTGTCCGTAGAAGAACTGGGGCTTAACACCCCGTCGATGAATCCCCACCTCTCCTCTCACACTGAACTCCTCTGTATATCCTATGCTTCCCGTTAAGTTTACTTCAGCGATCCCGTTGTGTTCCCCTAATCACGTACCCTGCTACATTGCCACGAATATATCAAAAAATCCCACCCACTCGGCACTTAGATACTCCCCATATCCTCTTCCATAGCACCTTTAACCAATCCCACTCCCCGACAACGAAATCGGTCCTGACATCTAGCCATTCGACCAGATTTAACCCTCTCCTCTCTACCCCTTTCCGACTTCAGGATTCCGTTCCCTCAACATCCATTCCTTTTTGTAATGCCACTTCCTCGGACGAGAAATAAAAATCAAAAATTAGCTCCCAATACCCCAAAGATCCCCCAAGTCCCAGATTCCCAGAAAAGTGAATAAGCGAACGAAGTTCCATTTATCACTATTATTAGGAGAATAACAAGTAATTAAATCAGGAATCTAAGACTTGACAATTTAGCAATCTACGAAAGAAAGATTAAATTTCAGTAAAATTAAAATCAAAATCATAATAAATCGCAAAATTAGCATAAATTAACATTCGCGAAGTAGAACCAGCGATCCCAAAGAATACTCCGTGTGAGTACTCTTTGGGAATCGTGAGTAATGACTAAGTATAATTCAATGCATTGTCACTACGTTACGAGAGTCAGCCGAAGCAGGTCATATATTTGAATGCTCTTACATGTAGGCGCGCTTAGATTGTTTTTGGAGATTAAATAATTGCGATCTATTATGACGCAATAATACGATCTTCTGACTTCAAATATCACGGCAATAGAATTCGAACGGAGGACTTTTACCTACTAGAATAAAGTGAACTTTTAACTAGATAATTTTGAACTAAACATTACTTAGACAGTGATTTAGGCAACGAACACTGATAGACAATTTTCATTAATAATAGCCAGTGGTTTATGGAACTTTAGTGATGGGTCCGAGGCATATAATTTAAATCCCCCCAACACCTGGAAAAGTTTTCTTCTCAAGGCTCGGTTAGGAAGTGACTTATATTGTGCAATAAAACAGCCTCTCGTGCCAAGTCATGCATTTGTGATTTAAAATTCTATCAAATTATTGACATGAAACTCCCGAGCAATAACTACGCGCAGCGATAATATTTGACTGTAGCGCTCGGCGCTTGTGTAGAATCTTTGACTCAAGTAACAAGCCCACTGTTACGATTTCTTAGATACTTGAAATTACGACCAGCTTGTAGGGAATTTGTTGTGGGTGTGACTGTATTGCTTTTATCACTAATATTTCATCATTAATCAGTTAAACATCGATTACGAACGATTAATTACGATTGTTGGTGAAGTAAATATCTCACGCACGTCGACATTTCGGTTCAGTACTGTTATTTTGTGTAACGTCGTCTTCGTAACTTGATAACGATCTCAATACTCTACCGACTGTCGCCGAGTTTTAGCCGAGGCCAAGTACAAATCAAACGAAATCATAAAGAAGAAGAGGCGTCATATTTTCTTTCCTCATCTTGGTCTCCACCTCACCGCAATCTTGTCTCTAGCCCGAGCCCCATGTTTTCCTACCAACAGTCCTCACCTACCTCCACAAATGAGCTGTTACATAAAACCTGGCAAGAATGATGTGTAACCCTACGTCTTCCTTTACGACAAATACTGCTCACGAACACATAATACTTTTTTTCCTGACTCATCTGTCTTTGAACTGGTTTGATACAGCCCGCCACGAATTCCTCTCCTGTGCCAACCTTTTCCTCTCAATTATTCGCTGCATGTATCACGATCTCTTTCTTCCTCTACAGTTTTCACCCTCTACAGTGCCCTCTAGCACCATGGAAGTTAATCCCTGATGTCTTACCAGATGTCCTATCATCCTGTTCCTTCTCCTTGCCAGTGCGTTCCGTATAACCCTTACGTCGCCGATTCTGAGGAGAGTCTCCTCATTCCTTACTTTATCAGTCTACCAAATTTTCAACATTCTTGTGTAGCACCATATCTCAAATGCCTCGAGTCTCGTTTTTCCTGTTTTCCCTGTGTCCATGTCTCACTGCCGTACAATGCTGTGCTCTAAACGTACATTCTGAGAACTTTCTTCCTCAATCAAGACCTATGTTCGATACTAGCGGACTTCCCTTTACCAGGAAGCCCTTCTTGCCAGTGCTAGTCTGCTTTTTAAGTCCTCTTTGGTCCTTGTTGCCTAGGTGGCACAATTCCTTAACTTCATCTACATTAATATGGCAGATGTTGAGACGATCAGTTGAAGCAGAAGGTCAACAGCAAGGAATAGGATAAGAAGAAGTGAAAATACTAGCAGAAGATAGAACAAGATGGCGATTCTGGTAATAAATATAAAAATCTACATAGTGATCTCCAATTATCAAGTTAAGTTTCTCAATGTTCTCATTTCTGCTGGTTCTCATTACTTTCGTCTTTCTTCGATTTACTCTCAGAACGTTTTCTGTACTCGGTAGACCATTCCATTCAACATATCCTGTAATGGATCACTGTATATGGTGTAATTCCCATTTAGTCAACTCCAAAATGTGGTATCTTCCAAGGTCAGAGTGTCATACCAAAGTCGACAACCCACATCGATATCATAGACATCAGCGGTGTCTCGTTGCAGTCCGCAATGACAAGTGAAAGGCACTCGTGAAAACACACCCTCTCCCTCAGCATTCCAGCACCATCGCACAGAGGTCAATATAGAGCCGAGCATGGAAGAACTCTACCCCAGTTCGTAACCTCTGATGAAGCAGTCACTGTCAATTAGTTAGAACACCAGTGCTATTCAAGTCTCAGACAGACCAGCACTTCTGTCAATGTTGAATTGCACTTTAGGAAAAGAGTCTGTAATTGTGTGCATCAAGTGATGCTTTACTCTAAAAAGACAGTTTTCCGATCAGCTATCTCCCAGAGCAATCAGAGAGCCCACATTTATGACCAGATGAGTGTAGTTTCGTTAGGTCATAACTAACAATCACATTGTTTTCCCCATATCACTGTGGGGTAACGGGCGAATTGTGACGCCCTGAAAATATTGTAAGTTCGGAGTTGGCGTGGCCGCACGGGCCGCTCGGCCAGCCGGGGCCCGGCAGCAAACGCGTGGTGCCGGACGTTAGCTGCACTCGTGCGTGGTCCAGCCTCGTGGCTGGGAATTCCATTGTGACGCTGTGTCGGTGAAGGAAACACGCTGGGAGTGCCAAAGAGGGCGGACTTTGTGAAACAATGGCAGACATTTCACAGTTTGTATAGAAATTAATAGTAGCCAGATGAGTCGTGATACCTCAAAAAGAAACATGTACGTTATGATTATCTGCACGACGATTCTGATGGTGTAATCAGATTTTCGATATATTTATTACTTTAAAGTTTAGTATATGTCGATAAATTATACAAGTAACTCCAGCAACATATTTCCAAAATCTAAACGGTTCATCCGATTTCGTCGATCTACATGTCTTTAGAAAGCTATTAGTGTAAACCTAAATTGGTATGAATTACAGGCATGTAATTTAAATAGCACATGAGTTAGTGGAGGTCAAAGTGGCTGATTACTGTCGATCGCGTCAGGCCATAAGTACTCCACAGTTACACGAAAAAATGGTAGCAGCATGCTTATAAATATATTTATTTATCTATGGCTTTGTTTGAATCCGATATATACTATTCATGAAGAAATTTGTTAAATATTTACTGTGTTTTAGAAAGCACAGAGACATTAGGCTATTGGCCTACCTTTTGTTGCTATTCCTTTGATACATTTTTATTTAATTTGTTTATGTTGTCAGTAATGTGTGCTAGAGCATGTTTATGGTCCAGCCGTAGCAATATTTATTTAATTTGACGTTATTTAAATGCAAATCCAGTATTTTGTATGTGTTTCAATATGTTTGTGAGTGTACGTTGGCTTCGAGACATTGCGGGAGCGCTCTAACTAATCACAGCGCTCGTTACTAAGAGATACGTATGGAAGTCGGGGAGGAGCATCGTTTCCGGAGAGGACACAGGGGAGCTCTAGAGAGTCCGGCACAGGACACGGGAGGCGCTGGAAGCGATGGCGCGACGGACGGACAGTCGGCGGAAAGACTTGGACAGTGGAGTAGTTTGTGCGTGGGCGCGGAGGATAGAAATATTTCGTACTGCCGACCCGTGCTCTTGTGTAATTTCCGTGGCTTCTGCAGTGAAGACGTAGTATGCGTTCAGAAATGAATATCTCGCGAGCTATGTTGTTGTTCATAACAAATTACGTGAACTAGGAATCTATTGTTTCCCTGTTATTCAACTTATATTTTATTTAATTGCTGGAACATCGACACCAATAAGTGTTTTGCAGAAATATACCGCATTTTCAAAAGTACTTCTACTATCATACTCATAATTTAAAGTCGTTAAGATAGTACCTGCAGATTTTATTTAGTTGAAATCTTTCATTAATTTATATGTTACCTTCACAATTCGCAATTGCTGCGTGATAGAAACCTTCGACCATTCGATTCGTGTGTGTATTCTTATCGTATACTGTAGACTCGGCAGTATTTGGCTCGTAATGCGGCAACTACGTATCCCAGCCCCTAGAGAACGAAACCAGCCAAAACTAGTTGAGGGCCACCACCTCACATCCTTTCGTCACTTCATTTGAAAGCCTGCATTCTTTTGTGCTGCCGCGCATACATCAGAAATTTCCACCCACTCTACACTCCATATCCTCTTCCGGATCAATTTTAGCAGATTCCCACTCCCTGACAACGAAATTCGTCCTGACATCTATCAGACATCTGATCAGATCTTATCTTTTCTCCCTGTCCCGTACTGATTGTAGGGCTCCGCTTTCTTCACATCGTTATCTTTTCTTTCCTCCTCTTGACCTCGGCCTTGCTTCTATCCTAGCTATCTGTATCCTGAATCTCATATTTTCCCACCACCCATCTCCCACATTATACCTATCCCCACAACTGTACTGTTACACAAAAATCTTGGAGTTTGATATACAGGGTGGTTATAATTAAAGTTAAACTTTCAAACCGCTGTAGAAATAGCACCACTGGTCAGAATGACGTCAAATTGCTACGTAATATTATCGGAGAAGGGGGAAAACGTATGGTAGAAGAAACATAAATAGTTACAAAATGTAGCAGTAGGTGACGCTGTAAGTATCATAATTTAATAGTGGTCGACTACAAATAACAAATGAATCATCAAACAATTCCTAAGGTGTACGTTTGACACTAAACAAACAGTACGACTCGGTGTGCATGGGTGTACATGTGTGATACTGTTAGTTACGTAAGCCCATCACCACGGCAAATTCATATTACACCGTATGGGAAAAATCGGTTTTTAAATGTCCTGAGGCCAAAAACCGCATAAAAAGCATCAACCAAAATCAAATCGGATTACTAATTTCCATGTGACTGGCGAGAAACATGTTCAGTATGCTCTCCACCGTTTTCTACAACAAGCTGAAATCGAGAAACAGAAAGTTTCACAACTGTTCGGAGTGTTTCCGGGGTCACGTTCAGAATGTGTTGTGCAATGCGTGACTTCAATGGAGCTAAGTTTGTAATCGGATCACTGAACACATCTTTCATATAGCCCCACAGCCAGGAGGTTAGATAATCGGGACGGCCAGTCTGTAGGGAAATGGCGGTTGATAATTGTAGCATTTCCGAAATGGCGCTTCAGGGGCTGCTTAACTGGATTTGCAAGTGCAGAGGTGCGCCATGTTGCATGAAAATGATCCTATCCACACATCCACGCCGTTGGAGAGTTGGAATGACGTGGATGCGCAAAACACACTCATAGCGCTTATCAGTGACGGTACAGGTAACGGGACAGGAAGCACCTGTCTCTTCGAAAAAGTATGGCCCTATGATAAATGGTGCCGTAAACCCTCACCAGACAGTGACGTTTCCACGATGAAGTGGTACTGGTTGATTTGAGTGTGGATTTCTCCGCTGTCCATGTTCGACAGGTCTGTGTATTGACATATCCCGTCAGATGGAAGTGGGCTTCCTCTGTCCACAAAATGTTCCACGGCCAATCATCAACCATCGTCCACTTCCATGCTAGCAAGAAATTCTGAAGTGAAGGTCTCTCTTGCTGGCAGGTCAACAGGAAGGAGGATACAGAACAAAAAAGCTCCAATGAATTTAAGCCGGTCACTGTGGACGGTTCTAAGCACCTCAGTCCGGAACCAAGTGGCTGCTACGGTCGCAGGTTCGAATCCTGCCTCGGGCATGGATGTATGTGATGTCCTTACGTTAGTTAGGTTTAAGTAGTTCTAAGTCTAGGGGACTGATGACCTCAGACGTTAAGTCCCATAGTGCTTAGAGCCGTTTGAACCATTTTTTAGACAGTCATGGTGAAAGTCGCAGACGTGAAAGAAGGTATAGCCATGTACCCGGCGTGTTTATACCAACTTCAATGGGTCGTGCGCATGACAGGTGTTTTCATTTATCTACTTCGACACCTACAGCGCCATCTATTAATCAATTTTCACACTATTTTTTTTCTTCTGCCATACGTTTTCCCCCGTCCCCGATAATATTCCTTTGCAGTTTGACGTCATTCTGATCAGTGGCGTTATTTCTACAGCGTTTTGAAAGTTTAGCTTTAATTATGATCACTCTGTATAACCCTACATCTTCCTTTCCGACGAATTATGTACACGACCAGATAAAACGATGTAATGATTTATAAACTAGAAGAATATGTCTTTCAAAAATGGTTCAAATGGCTCTGAGCACTATGGGACGTAACATCTGAGGTTATCAGTCCCCTAGAACTACTTAAACCTAACTAACTTAAGGACATCACACACATCCATGCCCGAGGTAGGATTCGAACCTGCGACCGTAGCGGTCGCGCGGTTCCAGACTGAATCGCCTAGAACCGCTCGGAAGATGTCTTTCATGAAATATTGTTATGTACGCCGCACAACATAATAACAGCATGCCTCTTTGCAAACACCTCAATGATCTTCCATTGTGACACTGAAGATTGAAATTTGGCTCGAAGGTGCCTACAACTTTTCTCTGTAATTATGCAGAACTATGGCGCTTACGACATCACTCTCGGGCACGGCGACGTTTCAAACAAGGTGTCGACACATGCGAAGAAATGGACAGCGCTCAGAAGTTCATGTGAGTTGTAGAGTGGAATAATGATATCACATTGGTACCACATTACAGGACAATTATCCCCAATGCAATCACGTACGTGTAACGCGATGGGAAGGTCGCGATACCCCCTACTACCCAGATTCCACCCCTTCTTTCGACACCTCTGCACCCAGTGCTGAAATCACGCGGCGTTCTTATGTGTCGCCGAGCAAAACATTCCAGACACAGCTCAGAATCGACACAGAGTGTCCTTAGGGAATGGCGTAAATGGCATCTACGAAACCACCCCTTTCCTCGGGGCGTTGATTCACATACAAGCAGCAGAAAACGGCATTTCGTAGTGTGATGAACAACAGGGTGACGTTCTTGGCAACCTGTGAGACTGATGACATCCCTCGGACGATTCAGCCCTTCTCTAATAGGCTAGGCGCAAATTGAGAAGCGTATAGCACGTGTGACGTGACACGACACTACAGCACGACACGCACGTACCGCACGAGTCGCGCGGGTCCAGCGCATATTGCGACGCCTACACCATACTTAGCACGCGCCGACTGGCGACGCTCTGCGCTGACAGAACCGAAGCGAGCGCTACCCGTTATCTTCCTCAAACGATTTTACAGAAACTATTCACTGAAAATATTTGATTTTTACCTTACTTGTAGCGTTATATGTCAGTTTCGTGGCAATGTGCCCACCATCTCGCTAATGCCCATTCTTATTGTGATGTACACATTTTAGTAAGACACTACGCAAAACTCAAAAACATTGCAACGAAAATTAGGGGGTCGCTAAGATTTTGCGATCGGTGCGTATTACATCATATGTTGCTGCGTATGAAATTTAGCTAACATGTTGAATTTTAGTTTAGACTTGGGAGGAGGTCTCTGCCTCCGATCTCGAGAAAATGGATCCCATGTAGCGCGCTCGCTTCCTATCTCACGCCCGCCAGAATGAAATACTCGCAACATCTCTCATATCTCCTAAGCCGCTCGAGACATCGAAACGAAAGTTTGGCGAATGATAGCACACAAGGAGGAGAGTGTTTTGCCAATTCTTAAACACACGGAACTTTCTTATCTATGGCGATATACCAGTACTTATACTTCCCTTTTTATTTATTTCACTCAAGCGACTGTAATTTTTTAAGAGTTATTGACAGCTAGCGAAAGAAGAGCTTCCTAGTATGAAAATAGACATCAAATTTCTTCTTTTATTGTACTGTAAAGCGACACTACGCAATTAATTCCGTCTCAATAGCTGCTGTGAGATGAGTTTAGCAAATTACACTGTGACAAAGGAACTACAATTAAACCAGTCACCAAGAGAAATGTGGTTGTTACAAACAGTGATGCTTCTTCGAATGGGAATAGGTTAACAACTCACACAAAAATAATTGCCAATTCTGTTGGAATCCCCGTAACCCATCGTATTTTTAACACTGAGCGACTGGAATGGAAACTTACCAAAGGATTTTATTCCTTCTCTTGATCTGAGCAGTATTAAAATAATGACGAGCATTCCTTCAGGCCGAATGATAGGCACATGCCAGGTACTGGTTACTCACCTACGGCTTGCCAACCTGACAATGTGTGATTGCGAATAAAATAGTTGTTATTGAGAAAAACAAACAACAGATCTGTCGCACAACACAATGGTCAGTGTATTGTCAGCAGCGGAGGGTGCTGCGCGCGACAGGAATGCACAAGCTAGCCAAGTGTGCCTTGCAAGTTGGAGTTCCAAAAACATTGTCACGAAAGTAGATCTGCCTTTGTCAGCAGTACATTTCAACAAATTAAATATATCTAATCACAACACTCTTTTAGGCTATTCCTACTTTCGTAAAAATACCGTCCATTTTCTTAATTTGTGTAGCCAGTTGTATATTTAGTTTATTAATGCTGATAATGTGCATGCAACAATTGAAATACTTTTTCTCATCACGGGGAACCAATTAAAACGTTGTTAATTGTGACTGCTTGTTGACTGTTTCTAGCTTGCAGTGGAAAAGTGATGTTCACATGCATGTAGTACAGTGTGTCGTATTACATTATTACATACATATCAGAGTAATCACAGTGAGACTTCTATACTTCAGATCTTGGACGCTTTTTACCAGGAGCACAAAGAGGTCACACCTGTGGAGATTATCCCTTTCCAAATTTTTGTAACAGATCGTACAGATACGCCAGCATACTAGGCAGCGAGAAGATAACCTTGTTTTACCTTCTTGCATTGCTTCTTAATCACATGATTTTATAATATTTCTTTCTTCCTTATTCTCTACCCTCTGTCCCTTCTTGCTATCTGAAAACATCGCGGAGGCATATGATACAATTCCAGCGACCAATGGCTCACCAGTTACTGAAGTATACATTTTTCTTGACAGAAGAAAAACAAAACAAAACTATGCAGATATAAATAACAGAAAAGTATAACGTGCTAACGAAGAAAGCTGGAGCGTTTAAATGGCGAAAACCGGAACACTACCCAAAGGCAATAAAATTCAGTACACAGTAAGGCAAAATTTATCGTATGGGCAATACTACCACTGCTGATATGCGCCGTTCCGATGTGAGCATATGGCTGGGCTACTTTTCCGCTCCCCTCCTCAAATTTCCCACGATGCTAGCGAGGCAAGCGCGACGCGTGGCGCGAGGAACTGTGCCCCAACCACATCGCCGCGCGACCTGGCGCAGGCGCGTGTCGCGTCCCAGTCGCGTCGCGTCGCAATTTGCGCGGTCCCATTTGAACCTGTGATGTTACAAAAACGCGCGCTGCGCTGCGTCGCGCCACACGCGCTATACGCGTCTCAATTTGCGTGTGGCCTAAGGACAGTGTGGACCAGAAACCTCACTGAACGTGATCGCACCCGTTAGGAATGCATTGGTGGACAGAGTGGCGCCACTAGGGACCCTTTAAAACATTTGGTGAATTGACACGTCATCCGAAGCAGAGAAGGCTGCTTATGCTTTTTCAGCCCTTCTGTTTCTCGCCCTCTTGCGGCGTAATCGCAGAGTGGTGCAATATGCACAAATGCTTGGATAAAGCGGCAAAAGGTGCTTCTAAGACGTCCCTCCCCCCACTCCTCCACCCCCCCTCAGGCTACGACGCCCTCGCTGCTACCCACCCGCCTTTGTCGAGCACTTTAGAAAAGTACCTGACGCTTGCAGACAGGAGACCCCTCCAACAGCCCCGCGACTACGAATGGCCAACCAGCAGACTCAAGGGCAGCATCGCTTTCTGCCTGACTCACGTCTCACATTAAGTCTGTACAAGTACATTTTTAAGATGCTCACCGAAGGTGGGGAGGTGGCGGCGAAGATGTTTCTGAACTGGATAGTTTTAACCTTTTCCAGATAGTCGATGAGGATTATCCCTTGCGAATCCTAAAAGGCAGTCGCCATAACCTTTCCGGCCGAAGGAATAGTCTTGTCCATTTTTGGTGCGGATTCTGCCTTGGTAACCCACTGTTTAGATTGTTGTTTGGTCTCAGGAGTATAGTAATGTGTCCATGTTTCATCTACAGTGACGAAACGACGCTTTAAGTCCTGCGGATTGTTCCCTAACAGCTGCAAACAATCCTTGCAACACTTCACACGATTCCGTTTTTGGTCAAGTGTGAGCAATCGCGGAACCCATCTTGCGGATAGCTTTCTCATGTCAAAATGTTTATGCAAAATATTATGTACCCGTTTATTCGAGATGCCCACAGCACTAGCAATCTCTCGCACCTTAACTCTTCAGTCATCCATCACCATATCATGGATTTTCCCCTCAATGACTTCTGGAATCGTAACCTCCACAGGGCGTCCAGAACGTTCAGCATCACTTGTGCCCATATGGCCACTACGACTATTTTTAAACCATTCATAAACTGTTCTAATCGAAGGTGCAAAGTCACCGTAATGTTTATCAAGCTTCTCTTTAGTCTCCTGAAGCGTTTTGCCTTTCATAAAGTAATATTTAATCACCACACGAAATTCTTTGTCGTCAATTTTTTGACAATCACTCAACTTCCTTGATTCACACAAATGCCAAACACAAAGAAATAGACCAATATGGCTGAAACTTGGTGTGCGTTCTTTCCAAAGATGCTACTAACTAAACATGACCTGGATACGCGCCAGTGGTGCCATCTCTCGGACTTTGCGCGGACTTTTCAAACGCCCCTCGTATGTGTCAATTTTGCACGCCTCTGTGATCACGCCATAGGAGGGAGCGAATCAGGAAGGCTGAAAAAGCATAAACACCCTTTTCCGTTTTGGATCGCGTTCAAATTTCGTCGAATTGGTTTTTACAGTTGCTAGTTGTTTTACCCTTCACATGAGAGCGAAAACAGCGGTCGCACTGCACTCGAAAGGAATCCGATCACGTCCAGTGGTGTTGCTGGACCACGATATTCTTAGTGTAGGGTTCAGTCTACCGCAGGTGTGAGCAACGTCAAAGGCTGTCAAAAACGTCTTCCTGTTCTTCATCAACTGCGAACTGTCGTTTCCGACAGCGAAACTTGTGGGAATCAACGCCCCAAGGGAAGAGGTGATGTCATTGACCTCATTTATGTCACCCCCTAAGGCCACTTCGTGTAGATTCTGAACGGAGGTGCGTCTGAAGTGTTTTCCTTGGCTACACATAAGAAAACCACTCGATTTCAACGCTGAGTGTCGCAGTTCTAACATCCATTGCTAAGGCGTCACAGGAATGCATGGAACGTGAGTAAGAGGGTGTGAGAACGCCTTCCAGTCGCGTTATACATATATTAAGTTGGGCATAATTGTGGTGAAATTTGGTACCCACCTTACATCTCAAATAAACTCCTGAGCTCTGTCCATTTTTTCGCATGAGTCGATGCCTTGCTGTATGCGCAGTGGCTACCACACTGGACTCGCATTCTGGAGGACAACGGTTCAATTCCGCGTCTGGTCATCCTGATTTAGGTTTTCCGTGATTTCCCTAAATCGCTCCAGGCAATTGCCGGGATGGTTCCTTTGAAAGGGCACGGCCGATTTCCTTCCCCATCCTTCCGTAATCCTATGAGACCGATGACCTCGCTCTCTGGTCTCCTCCCCCAAAACAACCCAAAAACCTTGCTGCATGAAGCAACGCCAAACCTGAGGGTGACGTCACAGCGCACCACGCTTTTGCAACAATACATAGCAGGGTTGTAGGCACCTTTGAGCTAAATTTAGAACTTATACGTCTCAATTGGAGACAGTTACGGCGTTTCAAGAAGTGATTATTTAATTGTGTTGCGCAGTGTATTTTCCTTGTGTCGAATGATTTCGAGGGACGGTGCACGTCTTCGAGGTGGGACGGCGGCTGCACAAATTTCGAGAGAGGAAGTACCTGTAGGGGTATTTGTGCACAATCCATGGATCATCGCCCAAGCTTGGAGCAGCGCGTCGGCCCTTGAACAAGAACTGTGGTCGACAATGTTGTAATCATCATCACATCATCGTCACCTCAGCCTTTTCCCAAGTCATGTGGGGTCGGCGTTGCTTTGCACGATCCTTCTCTCCCATAAATGCCTATCCAGCGCTTCTTCTCTGACCCATCCTTTCTCCCGTAGGTCCCCTGCTACCTCGTCTTTCCATCTCAGTTTCGCTCTTCCTCTTCTCCTTGATCCTTCGGTTTCTAGGCTTTCAACTCTTCTCCCCACATAGTACTGCCCTCTTCTCGGCACATGTCCATACCATCTTAGCCTACTTTCTTGGATCTTCTTCTCTATGGGCCCCACTTTCACTGTTCCCCTGATGTACTCATTCCTTAGTCTTTCCTTTCGTGTCACCCCACTCATCCACCTTAACATTCTCATTTCTGCCACTTCCATCTTTTTCTCTTGGGCTTTTGTATTTGGCCAAGTTTCTGCAGTATACAGAAACTTAGCCAATTACAATGATCGACTATGTTGTAATCCATTGTAGAAAAGAAATTAACACTTCGAAATGTATTCATTCTCTTTGAGGCATGCTCATACTATCGATTCCTCACCGACAGCAAGAGACAACATCTTCGGCGAAGGCTAAGCAACCTTTTTGCTATGAGTCTCGTGAGAAGTTGCCCACGCGACCGGCTGCGGTGACTTAACACTGAACTGCTTTGGCACTTAGTCATTTCTGTCTTGCCGCTAGCTGGAAAAGGAGGCTCCCGAGTAGCCACAAGTGGTTGTTCCGTGAGGCTGAGAACCAACGAGCATTTTTCAGCATTGCGCCGTCTTGTGAGCAGATCTTGGATTGCTACGCTGATTTGTATGAGAGAGTGGCCAAGCGGTTCTAGGTGCGTCAGTCCGGAACCGCGCTGCTGCTACGGTCGCAGGTTCGAATCCTGCCTCGGGTATGAATGTGTATAATGTCTTTAGGTTTAAGTAGTTCTAAGTCTAGGGGACTGATGACTTCAGATGATAAGTCCCATAGTCCTTAGAGCCATTTGAACTTGTATGAGAAACTCGACCTCCAATGCGGCCCTCGTTCACTTTTTCTGCTTGGTCCGTGGGTATACGGACAGACTGGAGAACGAACGTGTATGGATTTGTTTGGTGAGCATCTTGCTTGGTCCTGTGGCATGCTTGTGCTCAGTGGTTACAAGTATCCATTTGCAAGGGTGTACCGGTAGTGGCGTTGTTCGGTTCTTTTGCCGACGGGGTGCTGCAGCACTTGCCTTTTTGGATGTATGTGTTCAACAAGCGTATTTACATGTGCACAGTGCACAGGCAAGCTCAAGTTCCTGGGTGGTGATTTGAAGTAAAAATATGATAACTTCATAAGAAGAAAATTGTGAGTAAGCTACAATCATTATATCAAACGATGACCTATATCCATCCAAAAAATTTATTTTAATTGATATAAATCTGGTAGCACAAAGAAGTTGTTTTGTGTTGTGAATTACTTCACAGAGATGTGTCCTTCGCAGTTGATATTTGTTGCCAACGAATGAGATGGCTTGCAGTCGCAGAGTAACTGATGAGACCTGGAAGATAGCATCAAGGAATTTGGGTGGCAAACACGCCTACGGTACGTCTTCTAGTCTGGCAACCCGCACGTGTTTACCTTTCTCGTCCCTTACTGATCAAACACCAAGGAAGTTAGTTATGGTTTTTCTTTTTTTGTTTTCGTTTGTTTTGTTTTGGCAATTGCGCTTTAAACGTGGCTTAACTCAGAATCAGCAACTCGCTATAAGTGTGGGATCGAAAAACTACCTGCACATCATCAGACGGTTTTCGGTAACAAGGCTTAATATATTGTTGACAATTTCTCTGTTATTGAGCCAATTTTGTTCAATAACCTAACAGGAAACGCTATTAATATGCACTGCACTAATACAGCTGTTGTCTCATCATACTACCATACAACGAATTAATTAAACGTGAGGTCTTTTGTCACACTCGAGTGGCTTTACTGGGCTACAACGTAAATAAGACAATGTGCCTGTCAGAGTAGTTGCTGAAAGAACGACAGTCAGAGATTATTCAGTGGTACGACTTCAAACGCGACTGCTACGGTCGCAGGTTCGAATCCTGCCTCGGGCATGGATGTGTGTGATGTCCTTAGGTTAGTTAGGTTTAAGTAGTTCAAGTTCTAGGGGACTGATGACCACAGATGTTAAGTCCCATAGTGCTCAGAGCCATTTGAACCATTTGAACGACTTCAAAACAGTGTTGTTCATTTCAAATAGCAGTTCCGTAGTATTTTACGTCTCTTGCCTCTAGATCTACTGGTTACTGAACGTAGCGAGATGTCTTATGATGACAGAATTTCTAAAGATGTCATTCTGAGTTCGAAATAGCTGTTTGTAGAGCTGCCACAGAGAAGGCAAAATGTTAGTCTCGCCAGTTAGGAACTGAGAGCTACTGCCTCTTACTCTTCAAAGTGTGTCAACGTTTTCAATCAGTAAGCGTGTTGTCTTCGATCAACAGTGTCGAGGAGAGACTCCTGAGGAAATCTAGCCAACGTGTACTAGTCACACGGATTGCACAATAAATGCGCCAAGGAATTCAAATACTCTTCTGACAGTGGCGGGGCCTGAGGATGGCGGTAATGTGCCACCGAAACTAGTCGAGTGGGACAATGAAAGCCGTGCCGATTGGCCGCGAGGTTAGAGGCGCTATGTCACGAACTGCGCGGCCCCTCCCGCTGGAGGTTCGAGTCCTCCCTCGGCATGGGTGTGTGTGTTGTTCTTAGCGTAAGTTGGTTTAAGTTAGTTTAAAGTAGTGTGTAAGTCTAGGGACCGATGATCTCAGCAGTTTGGTCCCTTAGGAATTCTCAAACATTTGAACATTTTGAGACAATGAAGATATTCTCAAGGTACATTGGTGGTGGTACTTTTTCTCATATACGAGGGTTGGCACTTAAATAGTGGCAACTATTTTACCACAACTGGTACTTGCAAAGTATTCCTTACTTAGTCGTATGTCACAGTTCTTTTTATTTAGGACAGAGAGAAAAAAAGAGACTTTTCAGAATGGGGAATGAATTATGGCTAAGGGGATGTAAAAGAATACGGTGTCAGAGGTTCAGAGAGGAATAATAGAGGACAGTAAAGAAAGCAAAAATTAAACGACAACATATAGCTTCAGCGGAAATCGCTAGATTTGATTATAATGTTTCTGGAGAATGGAGTAGAAGGGCAACTGAGGTGATAATGTAAGAGAGGCGAGAGACAGTGAGAGAGAGAGATTGGAGGAGTAATTAACAACGAATAAATGTAGGACGCAATCGCTTGTATAATTTTTAGAGGATGGAGGGTGTATTAATGGATGGAGGGGAGAGAGCGATTATCTGAAATCACACAAAATCTAAACTGATTGCTTTGTACCGATCGAGGTGGCGCAGTCGTTAGCACACTGGACTCGCATAGTGACGCGTCCGGCCATCATGATTGAAGTTTTCTGTGATTTCCCTAAATTGCTTTGAAATGGCACGGCCGATTTCCCTTCCCATCCTTCCCTAATACGAACTTGTGCTCCGTCTGTAATGATCTCGTTGTCGACAGGATGTTAAACAAAAATTCTTCCTTCTCCTGATTACTTTGCAAGTATCTAGGCAGAGTATAAATTAAGTAATAATAGAATATTTAACAAACCGTATTTTCAAATGAACCTCAGTTCAATTAAAAACGCAGTTCAAAGGAAAACTAACTCAAATTGTATGTTATCTTTTGCCAAGTGATCTCCGACTGGATCACAAAGAGGAAAAATGAAGAAAACGACGACATAACAATTCATTTTAAGAACTCTTAATATCTTACCCTGACTCCTACATTATTTTGTACTTCTATCATTTGTCTTGGCATAGAACCTATAAGCGTTCACACTTAAACCAGCGAGGTGGCGCAGTGTTTAGACACTGGACTCGCATTCGGGAGGACGACGGTTCAATCCCGCGTCCAGCCATCCTGATTTAGGTTTTCCGTGATTTCCCTAAATCGCTCCAGGTAAATGCAGGGATGGTTCCTTTCAAAGGGCACGGCCGACTTCCTTCCCCGTCCTTACCTAATCCGATGAGACCGATGACCTCGCTGTCTGGTCTCCTTCCCCGAAACAACCAACCAACCAACCTTCACACGTAACAGCTTGAAGAAGCAACTTCCTCCCATGCTTCAAGAACGCAGTCTCAAAGAGCCGCAGCTGTAGTTGGTTGGTTCCGTGGCCAGTCGTCTATTATCGTTCTGACGACCTCAACCCCCACGTTTTCCATAGGGTTCATATCAGCAGTCTGTGGTGGCCAGTCCATGACGGTGACGCCAATCGTGGAGAGTTCCTGCTGAACAATTACAGACTAGTGAACAGGAGAGTGATCCTCTTACAATGTGAAATCCTGTTCTCGGTACAGCTTTCGCACTGATGGAAGCATCACAGCTTCAAATATGTGGGCGTTCTGCTCACTTTCGAGAGTTCCTTCTATCCTGTGAAGAATTCCTGCTCCTTTTGCAGAAATCCATCCCTAACAGGAAATAGATAGCCGCCCTGCTCATGAAAAATATAGATATCATAAAATATTTCAACCGGCTAGGACGACGCAGGGAACTATTCTTTCGTGTAAGCGCTCTGCATTAGATCTCGCCCTAGGGAAATACGTATTCTATAAAGATAACTAACCGTATGGTAAAAGTAAATAATTTTAGTGGCAACCTTGCCAAATTATTGTCTGTACGTATCATTATATCATTTACATTTTGAGCACTTACGAAGTGTGCTCAATGCCTCTGACACAATAAGTTCTCCACGACGGAAATTATGCTTTGCTGAGGCACTGCATTTGCATCACAATGATACACGATTACTCTGTAACTCAAAGTTGTTTCGTAAAGGATTCATAGAATCGCTTCAGTTTCTCGACCGTTCCACTCACGTATGAAGCTGGAGAAAAACGAACACCAGAACCTTCAACTGCGAGTTCTAATTTCTCTTATGTTATTACAGTTGTAATATCATCCTTTGTACAGTGGAGGTAACAAAAACTGTTTGCATTCGGAGGAGGAAGATGGTGGTTGAAATATCGTGGAAATAACGTGCCTCAGTGGAAAAGCATTTGCTTTAAGATTGCGTCTCCAGCTTGTTCCCCTGCCGGCTCCCCCTTCCAACCTCAAGAGCAAGAAAAACGTCAGCAAGACTCTCTCCCCTAACTCTCTGTACTACAAAAACAGATACATTCTTTCAATGTTTTCGTTGTCCTTCGTCCAGCCTGTCAGAGAATGATCGCACAGTACTCAGCAATATTCCAGAAGAGGTAGAATAACTGTAGTGCTGGCAGTCTTCTTAGTAGACTGATGAGTCTTGTAAGGGTCGTGTCAATATCCAAACATTTGTTTCATCCCGTGCGGTTAAAGGCGCTGCAGTCTGGAACCGCAAGACCGCTACGGTCGCAGGTTCGAATCCTGCCTCGGGCATGGATGTTTGTGATGTCCTTAGGTTAGTTAGGTTTAACTAGTTATAAGTTCTAGGGGACTAATGACCTCAGCAGTTGAGTCCCATAGTGCTCAGAGCCATTTGAACCATTTGTTTCATCTTCGTTATCCAGTTACGTAGTTTATATTTGTAACCTCTAGGACTTTTGTTACATCTGTAATCCCCCAATTTGTATTACTTATCGATTTCTCGAAGCTTGACGGAACCTTCTTAGTAATCATGTGGAGAACCTCAAACATTTGTCAGTTACCACATTTTTCACTGTGAAGATATATTTTCAACATCACTGTGCAATTCGCTTTGCTCTTCCGACGAGATTACTATGCGGCAGCACCACCTGCCACAATTCTAAGAGAAATGTCTCGATTTCCTGCTACATAGTTTATATACAGGGTGTTACAAAAAGGTACGGCCAAACTTTCAGGAAACATTCCTCACACACAAATAAAGAAAAGATGTTATGTGGACATGTGTCCGGAATCGCTTAATTTCCATGTTAGAGCTCATTTTAGTTTCTTCCACCTACGCTCAATGGAGCACGTTATCATGATTCCATACGGGATACTCTACCTGTGCTTCTAGAACATGTGCCTTTACAAGTACGACACAACATGTGGTTCATGCGCGATGGAGCTCCTGGACATTTCAGTCCAAGTGTTCGTACGCTTCTCAACAACAGATTCGGTGACCGATGGATTGGTAGAGGCGGACCAATTCCATGGCCTCCACGCTCTCCTGACCTCAACCCTCTTGACTTTCATTTATGGGGGCATTTGAAAGCTCTTGTCTACGCAACCCCGGTACCAAATATAGAGACTCTTCGTGCTCGTATTGTGGACGGCTGTGATACAATACGCCATTCTCCAGGGCTGCATCAGCGCATCAGCGATTCCATGCGACGGAGGGTGGATGCATGTATCCTCGCTAACGGAGGACATTTTGAACACTTCCTGTAACAAAGTGTTTGAAGTCACGCTGGTACGTTCTGTTGCTGTGTGTTTCCATTCCATGATTAATGTGATTTGAAGAGAAGTAATAAAATGAGCTCTAACATGGAAAGTAAGCGTTTCCGGACACATGTCCACATAACATATTTTCTTTCTTTGTGTGTGAGGAATGTTTCCTGAAAGTTTGGCCGTACCTTTTTGTAACACCCTGTGTATTGGAGACAGCAGGAGGTCTACATCGCATTACTGCCTTCCAGACAGGAAATAATGAATGCAGTCGCACGTCTGTGCGTCGATAGCCCATAGGAAAGCAACGTGGTGGCAAGCCCCTTATCAAAAGCCTTTTTGGAACTCTATAAATACGGAATCAATTTGAGAGCCCCTATACGCAGTACGTTGTGCGAATAAAGTGCCAGGTGAGGCAAGTGTTGCTTCCCAAAGCCCTGCTGGTTTGCTGTCAATAGGTGATATTCCGGAGTGCTTCATAACGTTGGACCAAAGTATTTGTTCACACATTCTGCTACATGTCGATTTCAATGAAATGGATCTATAACTCAATGGATTACGTTTATTTTCATTCGTGTGTATTGCGGTGGTCTGTGCTACTTTCCATTCTCCTTAAACACAAATACCAGAATAATTCTCATGACGCCGTAGCAAAAGTAATTAAGTTCCTGCATCGTTGATGCACAAGAAGTGCTGCTAAATTGTTAATTTCGTTCATCATATTAAATGTTTTAGCAAAACCAGCAACTGTGTCATTCATGATTTAAGTAATGAAAATTACACTAATTACATATTTTTTGCTGCTTAGCACAACGCGTTTCGAGAATTTATTCTCATTTTCAAGTGCATTTATTGCATGAATATTTGGTGATGGGGCAAAATGAGTTATTGAGGTTTTTTAAAAGCTAATATTAAAAATGGTATTTCTGTTTGTTTGCTTAAAAGTATTGCGCCTCCTCCATTATACAGAATAATCGAGTGGTCAGTTCGTGTACAAAGTCCTGCACCGGCAACACTTTCGAAATTATGGTCGGCTATAGAGACAGCATGACTCAATACTTCTGTATGGGACTTCCGACGAAGTGTTGAGTCAATGCCACATCGAGCGGCTGCTCTATTTGGACAAAAGGAGGCCCGACACGATATTGGGAAGTATCCCATGACTTTTGTCTCCTGATTGTAAATTGAATGCACAGCTAAATGAGAAACCTTTATGGAAGCAAGATGCACTTCGCAAAGGATTAATGAAGCACAGTAGGGCCATATCCTGGAAGGAATTATTTCCCGGCCCCCATGCGCAAAACAGACATTCGCCCCCATGTGAAGGGACCCACCAGGCAAATACAGAGTTGTTTTGGAACATGAAGTCCATGTCTTCAAGTAGCCGAACATAACGCCTTCCTGCCAGTGATCAGTTTAGTTGGACCAGAGGAACCAGTCCATTCCACGTAAACAAAGTCCACACCATTATGGAGCGACAACCAGCTTGCACAGTGCCTTGTTGACAACTTGGGGCCATGGACTCGAGGTGTCTGCGCCACACTCGACCACGACTCGCGTCGATCGTGTGCTGTCATATCCCATAACGCCAAATTTCGCCACACTCTCCTAACTGATACGTTCGTCGTACGTTCTCCACCGATTTCTGCGGTTATTTCACTCATTGTTGCTTGTCTGTTAGCACTGACAACCACGGGAACGCCGCTGCTCTCAGTCGTTAAGTGAAGGTGGTCGGACACTGAGTTCTCTGTAGTGAGAGGTACTGCTTTACGTATGTTATAGGACGGTCTGGAAGAAACGGTCTCACAACATTTTTCCAGCCTGCTCTTTTTAAATGTATGCACATGCAGTTAGTCTCAAACTTGCTATAGCGTAAGTGCAGAAAGGAAATTTGTCGTAACGTGTCGTTGGGATTTTATGCTCATCTTCGTCACTGACTGTTCGGTAACGGATGTGGTACAGTCGTGCTCACAAATATCCGAACGTCCTGAATTGCATTTCGCCTGATTCGCATGCAACCCTCATAACGCAGCTGTGTAGCAGGTCCTCTAATCGCTCCTTGGTACAGTCGTTCGACTATTGAAAATGGTTCCAACAAGTCACCACTAGAAAACTCTGCTCTGTATCGCAATAACTCAAGATGTAAAGTAATACCACGATACTACAAATATCAGGGAACACCTTATCACAGATCAGACTGTCCTTAAGGCTTGTAAGCGCACATTTATTGCAATAAATGACATACTTGAAATGTTACCACTCTCGTTATTAGGTCAGATAGGTAAAGCACGTAGTACGTTCGTCGTATTCCTCTTCAAAGTAACATGTCATACTTGTTATTTAACACAAAAGACATTAAAAATTTATGTTATTCACTAGCAGCTAGTTGAGAATATGTATGAACTTCAAATGACACGACGAACCGTCTCGTTCTGCATATGGATACAAACCCAGGTTTAACAACACTAAAAGAAACCTTACGAAAATTTTGCTCTGTATTATAAGAAATGAAATAAAACTACCCACGATAACCTTACGGCAAAAGTCTGTATTAATAAAACCGAGTATCTGTACACAAGCGTGCCTCTATCGGCACGAATTAGTAAGATGCTACTCATTTATATTTCGATTGGATCTGTGTTTAATTGGTATGCTGTGTCATACTCAACAGGTATGTAAATGTGGCCTTTCATAAATAAAGTTGTGTATTCCTAGAAACTCAAAATTTGCTTGTTAGCAGCGGAAAGAGACGTTACCTGTTGCGCAGCATTGTTAGTTTTTCACCATTGCACTATGAGCCGAAAGTATTTTCTTGCGATTTCCTTATCGATGTTTGATCTGACTGCTTGTAGCTCTTTCACAGAAAGGATAAAAACGTTTCGCTCAGCAAGACTGGAACCGCGAACCATAATAGACGCTTTTTCAGAGGTCTCCACGTCCCCACAGAGCTGGCGAGGCTGTACCTGTTGTCACTTCCTCTTACGAGTCCAATAGTGGGTAGAACTAATACACCGCTATTTTAAGGACGATATTAGTTGCGATTTCCAGGTGCAACGACTTTCCCGGGCTGAAAATCCTAAATTTACAATCTTTTGTTGCACCTCAAGCGATAGTAACTCAGATTATTCAATGGAAATGACAAGAAAAATCAAGTGAACTTTGAGGCTTAATTCCGTGCACACCAGGAAGTAACTCGTCGATTACAGAGTTGCCAAACATACCTTGCGTTGTTGCCAAATCTCAGTTACAGTACCAGCAGGAAGAAGACGAACCGATGTGATCCTACAGCAGGCTGGGAAGAGACCATAGCTGGCGTCTCAAAGACGCGGCTGCTACGGCCTGGAATACGTAATGCGTCTGATTCGCATTTCTGTAACTAGGTTTAGGGACTGGAGCGTAGTACTTATAATACTCAGAACTGACTGCAAACTAAGCATCATAAATCAGTGACTCTCATAGTTGTTTTCATATTTCTTTCGTAACTGTACTCAAAACTAAGAAACTCATTCACGGACGTTTTCGTGCCTCGCCGATAGTCGAGCACACCAAACAAATAAAAAAAAGAATGTGTGTGAGATATATATATATATATATATATATATATATATATATATATATAAGAATGAGAGAGAGGGTAAAAAATTGTTGTAAACAAATTGAATGCTGTTATGTAAAGAAATCATTGAAATGACACGTTCCACATCATTATGAAATGTCGTATTCATGATGTATGAAACAAATATTAATCTAATCTAATCACATAATATTGCTGGCTAGCCGTGAAGAGTCATGAATTCCCCAAAATCTCGCCAATATCAGTAACCAAATCTAAACTTGAAAATAAAAGACGACAGTTTTTGTAATAAACCGGGACTCCTATCAAGACCCTTTCATCCCTGTTAACCAACCACGAAAGATGTCTGATATACCTCCATTCAGAAGTAACAAAGTGTGTATGCATTTAAAGATGAAGCGCATGATGTGAAGTTCTGTGACGGAGATACGAACCCACCACATAATCGGATTGTTAACTAAGTAAAGTCAAATATTAGGTATCGGTTTCTCTTACCAGCTGCTAGGTGTTTGAATCTAAAATAAGGATACAAAATTTGGTGCCTGAGCGACAATGGAACAGCACTCCTATCGTTCTTTTATACTGTCCACGAATATAGCTTAAGTATCAATTGCTTACTCACCAACAGTAAGATGTGTGCGTGTTTGACCAGAAATTGTTGGCAATACATGAACAGACATTAAAAATGCACGTTAATTTTCACTAGCAGGCCGGTGTGCACGTGATAGGGCTTCAAATTAAATTATGAATATTTTTGTCCTGGGTCAGGATTCGAACCCACGTACTTACCTTTGGAGGAGACCTAGGAAAGATTACAGTCCTGGAAAAAGGAACGAAATGGTTGAACTATACTGTTCTGAGAGATTCAGATCCTCGAAAGAGGAGATACGAATTCGAATCACAGTCCAGCACCAAGAGCCCCGTTCCTTTAAATGGCTATCGGTTCATCAAATAAAATAAAATTTTCTAATTTAAGTAATTTTACTGGCGACAGTATTTCTGTTTACCATGCCTCCACCTATATCATTTCTCAACGCAAACCGGCTCTGCCCAGTTGTAAATGAAGGAACGTGACGTTTAATGCGGATTATGGATTATCACGTCTTTCTCCTGAGGTTACCAGAGGTAAAGTAAATCAGTTTGTGCCTCTTAAAAGAAAAGGCCTGAACCCGCTCATTGCACTTCTGATAGTTCGTTCCACCAGACCATTGTGGCCACATTTCCCAGCCCCAGGACTGTGCTGTAACGGATGATGTGCTTAACTTACAAAATTAGTCACTGTGGAAAAAATGCGAGTCTATTAAATGGTTAAGTAGAAGCAAGCTCCTGACACGGAGATAATGGTATTCTCACGTCAGCAGCATGTAAGGACTCTTCTAGTCGTCATAGCTTCGATGTGAAGAGATTTTGAAATTTTCAGTAATTCAGGAAATTTCTTGTTTCAAAAAATCCACTGTGAAGTATGAAGTACCGGATAATTCGATTATTACCGTCATTATTACTATCATTTTCTTCATACCGCTGCTGGAACACATGTGCTTGAAGATCATTTAAGGCCTTTTGGTCATTATAGAAGTAGTTGCCCAAGAACAGGTTCTTTCCCTGTCTACGGAATCCTTTTCATGGTAATATCAAACATCAGCAATTACTCGTAGATTACATTAAATCTAAAGTAATTAATGAAGACGTTACTTGATAACAAAAACGCGCTGCCTTTCTTCATTTACTTGCTCCTAGAAATGGCTGTCGAATACTGCCATATCAAAAGCCAAGGGATCATACTGCCTTCCGAGATACGTCGCTGTCAGTTCTTCCATATGATGTGGTGGACGTGACCTGTTTCAAGTTGTGTATGACAGAGAGAATGTTTTAGAAAATCAATTGTTTTCCTTTGCAATAAACAGAAAGATTTTCATTCTAAGCTATCCAAGTTCATAATTTTCGCAATATTAGTTCAAATTTAATATTCGCTTCTATAATGTAGGAATGTATTTCACAGTTGCAAAACCCGCATCCGACTCATTGTCCTTACACTTAGTCGCTGACAGTAAATTTAAGCTCAGAGTGACACCAGTCAGTTTAAGCAACCTAATGTAGAGAAGACTGTTTGCCAGTGCTCTTTCTCACCGGAAACTATGCAATTCGCTCATTGGGCTCCATAAGAACACTGTACAGAAATTTCTGTGTGTACGCAATGCATACGGATTGTAGAATTTAGTGGTGCTCTCTCTTCCACTTCTGTCTATAATATGCCTGACATATCCGGGCCCTTTATCATGACAGGCCCTGGGCGGTGCAACATCACACTGACAACCTCACTGTTCGTTTTACCTGATTGTGTAATCATTTCAATAAAACATGACCTTCCAGTTGGAGAATTTCGTCCCCCTTTTCCTTCTGTGAAATTTGTCAGTAAGCTTTTCGCCTTCCAACCAGCGAAATGCGGCAGAGTACGGCCGGTAAACGATTCACAAACCACGATTTAGTGCCGTTAAGACGATTTCTTTAAACTCTGGCGAATTTCGTCTAAGAGGTATCACAAGTAGTGTTCCTGTAGCTGTGGGAGTCATTGGTTGAAAACGAGTTTAACACCTGTGGGTATAGCAGTGCTAAATATTCAAAATGATTATCAATAAAATGTTTCAAATGGCTCTGAGCACCATGGGACTTAACTTCTAACGTCATCAGTCGCCTAGAACTTAGAACTACTTAAGCCTAACTAAGGACATCACACACATCCATGCCCGAGGCAGGATTCGAACCTGCGACCGTAACGGTCGCGCTGTGCTAGACTGTAGTGCCTGCAACTGCTCAGCCACACCGGCTGGCAAAAATGATTATCAGCGTAAGTCTGAGTTTATCCACAAACTGAGGGGTATTTATAATATTCAAGCTAGATTGCATATCCTTGTCTTCTTTGAGTGGGCAATGGAAGGTGTTGACACACACGGATATAATACAATGAATGGTTACTTCGAACGCTATAGTTAACGTTGCTCTCATAGACAAATTTTTTAAATTCTTCTGGTTCTTATGCGTGCAATATGTGTTGTAGATAGTCTTAGAGAAAAAAACTGACCGCCGAGTCGTTCACGTAAGGTGGAAAATACAGTCGTGCCCCCCTCTGAATTCTATGTTCGGCAGTATGCTTGATCTGGCAACATTGTAGGCTACTACACTTCCCGGAGGACTTCTTGACTGCAGTCTGAGTACATCACTCTTGTCTACGACCTTAGTCTTGAGGTAAAATGCGAGAGTAGCTAGTACGACGTCTGGTAACCAATAGCACACGTCGACAAAATTTTTATCGCCCCTTTTCTCTCGGTGCTGAACCTATGAATATAATTCAAGTGAATCTACAATATATTACGCTTTCTGTCACATTGGTATTAACAGTTTGGCTCAACAATATTTTAGCGAGAGATTTCTTGGCCGACCATCTGCCCCTGAACACCGCATCTGTCTGAGTTCTTTGGGACCCATTTGCTGCCTACCGGCAGGGGGCTGAGTCACTGCACTGCCTCGCCTTCTGCCGACAATGTCTACTCCGCTCCTCACTCTCGAAGGTGTAAAAGCTTTAATGTTGTTGAGAGGTGACCCATGAAGTCTATGATCTGTGTTTCACACTCCATGGCAATGAAGGCACAAAACCGTTTTTATTTGATGAGTATTTTATTACACTGGTATGCAATACATCAATGTGGCATGGAATTAATTTCATTGTTTCTGATCCATTACACTACAATTAAAGGGTCACTACCTGTTCTTTTTTCTTTCACAGGAGATTCTTCAAATAATTTATTTTGGTCATGGATTCATATGTGTTAGTCAAGGCACAGAGAGTAAATGCAATGGAATGTGTTTGGTTTCTTTCTTTGATTCCATATGGTAAATGGATGTGAAACATTGTGTCAATACCTTTCAGAACCTGCTCTATAGCTACTAAGGCAAATTGCTTGTTTTGAGGTCCATACATTAATTAATGGAAAAGTGAACACTGTTCAAAAGTGATATTTAAAATATTCAGTTGGATTTAAAGCGACAAAATTGCCCATATTTGAAGCTACCCAGAGAAAAAGTAAGTTGCTAGAGCCGCAGTTCGCAAATGTCTGCAGAGAGTTCCTAATTGCTACTGTGGAAATTTAGCATAGAGGACCTGTAGTAACCAAGAGGTTCATTTCCTTCATACTTATCACCCTGGCATGTGAGTCTTAAGAACAATACTGAATTTCGTATCGTTGACAGTCGATTAGAATTTCTTCAGAGATGCTTGTATTGTGAAGCAGCATAGCAGTCAGAAAGCCGAGATCTATGACCATTAACACAACTTACTGTGTCGAGTAACCAAGACGATTTTGTGTGTAAAGGTTTTCTCCGGATTTTGTTACAGAATTTTTTCTGAAAATTCGCAGCTCCATAAAATAAATCAGAAATAAAGCTCACACACGCTGGCCCCTACCATGGTTAGAACTGACGACTCCTGGAACCATTGCGACACGAGACACGGGGAGTAGCACAGGGCTATGGATACACTGCTGCCAGCATGCCACTCTCATCATGGTGTTGGTCGCTCAGCCTCATAATGCATCGTGAAAGATAATAAAAGTTGTCACTTATATGAAGAACAGCATATCTGTAGCCAAAAAATTGAGTTTTCTGTCTCAGTGTCTTAGATTACATGAGGATTATATAGCACGAGTCATTCAAATGGTAAGAGAATATCAAGTAAATTTAGCGAGTCAGTTCAGTACAATACGCGGAAGTGATTGCACTGTCACAGTGTTGCCAAATGTTTGTGACGATGTTGCCAATTCTCAGCTGTGCTAGGAACAGCTCTGCAGCGTTATGGGAGGAGAATCCTTTGTTCGTGTCATAGGAGGATACGGAGGGGAGGTGCGGGATTTGGTTAATATGCAGCGTTTCCTCCTACCAGTTGTGTCAAACATTCAGGTGTGTAATCTTCCTTCATGATTACAGTTTCCCACAAAATATATACGAATAAAACAATTACCTTGTTACTTTAGGACAAAAGATTATTTCAGTACAATGAAAAGTCTTTGGAAATCAACATTTCCCACCTGTCACGAAAAGTAAGATAACAAACACTTTGCACCTCGAAATCGATTGCATCTATGTGCAGTCTTGTGATCATACAAGTAGAATTTCATGAATTGCACGAGAATGTAGAAAAATGTTTGTACGAATGGAAGCTGTAAGAAACACAGTTAACTAATTATTCTGTGCCACATAATAACCAATTCATTTGAAAATTCAGAAGAGCAGAAACTAACAATTGCGCCTATTAAGACATAAACTAAAGTGCAGATGGCACTGTGCAGATCTGCGCTTTTTCATCTTCAGATCTATACAAATAATGTATATTAACCAGCGTATTCATTGCTTTCGTAATGTTTCCCTCTTGTTTAGTCTTCTAGTGATGAACTGGATCCACACCCATGAGTCTGATTGTTTCTTTGTATCCTTCCATCTACTGTCTTTGTTTGTTATTGTTCGGTGTTCAAAAAGCAAAATATTATCCCTGCTCCCACGAGGTATTAAAACGAGGTGGCAAGAAGGCTAACGAATTACAATCAAAATGCAGTGAGACGCCAATTTGTCTCTCGTAATGGTGTTAAGTTGACAGAAATAGTTAGGTGTTATTGCCTGCACCACCGGCATCCTGTTGTCGTTTACTCTTATTGAGATTTTCATATTACCCTGAACACAAGACGCCGAAATAAATGTGTATATTCTCCGAGACGAAACATCCCACATTCCATTCATACTGATCCATTCGTTTCGTGTATCGGCAGCAATGAGTGATAGGAAAGTTGTTGTGAGTTGATGAATAACAATAACAAAGGTAGTAGTAACAAATCAGTAATCAAGGATGTTTACTGCATTACACACAATTGTTAACGATTAACAAAATAACCAAGAAAGGCTGAGTGTTTAATTGGCGCACTGCATAGCTGTTCTTACCACTTTGTTACTGAATTCTGTTCTGGTTGTTTTCGGAGAGAAAAGAAAGAACCCTGTAGCCATACATATCGCTAGTACAACGAGATATTACCTATCAACTATCCTTGCTTTACATCACGAGACGAACATGGCGTCACTGAGCTGATATTTGAAATACATTTCTGTTTTCTCTCTCTCGCTCTCTTTTTCTTTTTCTTTTTCTTTTTTGAGAAAAGCATCGATAAGCGCGAATAATAAGCAAGTAGGTATATAGCCTGTTTACAGTTATTTTCATCGGGATACATAATGCTAAAATACAACTTTTAAGGGTATTATTGCTTAATTCCAGTTATTAACTGCCTATCCGTGAGGTTGCTCACATTCAGTGGGGTGAAACCTATCACAGAAGCAAACAAAACACAAATATTTCTTGCACCATGCGCAACACACAAACGAAATCTCGCTGCACTGACATGTTGTCCGATACATTGCACGGAAAACGGAAAACATATCTCATTCATGTTGCTAAATACAGCTCTATCAGATATCAATTTTGATACGTACGAAGTGTATAAAAGTATATCTTGAAATATGCAGAAAGGCACATAGAGGTATTCGACTGAAACATAGCCATGACCGAGATTGTAATTGGGGTCGACAGCATCGTCGTCTGTCACCATGACAACTCGAACGCTGACAGTGCTCGGTCGGTTACTTACGTTTACTGGTATCAAAGCAACAGCTTGAAAACACAAAAATATTAGTAACCCGAAGACCATTAACTCTGGAACCCATAGAAAGTAAAACAGCCATCAGTCGGAAGAGTTGGTTGAACATCACAGTGTTTTAATAGGCACAGACGTGTTCGAGGTGGTATGCCGTTGCTTTCCTCCGACCTTTGGGTTGACTTACCTACCCAGTTAATAGGGGAACCTACAGTTTAACGTGGCTTTCGGTCCACAGTGCAACTCGGCATTTTTCACATCAACAAACACTGCCCGAGGGGAAATAAGTGTCAAAGGGCACACAAAAATGGTGTGCCTGACGAGGGATCGAACCTGAGACCTTCGTAACCGTAGTCTGCTCTTTATCACATTGCCACAATCCAGCTCCTACTGTGGTTTCTGCTTGGCATTACAATTGAGCATCTCTCGTCTGTGCCCGCGTTGGCACATTCATGTCCCTTAGGAGACCATATTTAAGGGATTACCCTCGTGAACTGTACCCATTTGTGTTAAACTCGTTTTCAACCAATGATTCCCACAGCTATAGGAACACTACTTGTGATACCTCGTAGACAAAATACTTACGCAGTGCTATCAGACGAAAAGATCAACCTGTCACAAAATGTGGAAAATTTGTTTTACAACCTTCGTACCTAGATAAACAGATTTTCCTATTTGAGATATCTGTGAAAGTTGCTGCATAAGATGATTTAAGAAGAAACTAAATTCCTTCAGCTACGCCAATGTCGAAAGAAATCGTCTTAACGGCACTAAATCGAGGTTTGTGAATCGTATACCGGCCGTACTCTGCCGCGTTTCGCTGGCTGGAAGGCAAAAATCTTATTGACAAATTTCACAGAAGGAAAAGGGGGACGACATGTCTCCCACTGGAAGGTCTAGTTGTTTTATTTAAATGATTACAAAATCAGGTAAAACGAACAGTGAGGTTGTCAGTATAAGGACTTTACTGTTGTCAGTATGATGTTGCAGCGCCCAGGGTCTGTCATGATAAAGGGCCCGTTTATGTCAGGCATATTGTATACAGAAGTGGAAGAGAGAACACCACTAAATTCTACAATCCGTATGCATTGCATACACACAGAAATTACTGTACAGTGTTCTTATGGAGTCCAATGAGCGAATTGCATAGTTTCCGGTGAGAAAGAGCACTGGCAAACAGTCTTCTCTACATTAGGTTGCTTAAACTCACTGGTGTCACTCTGAGCTTAAATTTACTGTCAGCGACTAAGTGTAAGGACAATGAGTCGGATGCGGGTTTTGCAACTGTGAAATACATTCCTACATTATAGAAGCGAATATTAAATTTGAACTAATATTGCGAAAATTATGAACTTGGATAGCTTAGAATGAAAATCTTTCTGTTTATTCCAAAGAAAACAATTGATTTTCTAATACATTCTGTCTGTCATACACAACTTGAAACAGGTCACGTCGACCACATCATATGGAAGAACTGACAGCGACGTATCTCGGAAGGCAGTATGATCCCTTGGCTTTTGGTATGGCAGTAAAAATTAAAAAAATTGGTTCTGAACTGTGAATGCAACTCAGACCGCCCTTAACGCGGAATTTGATCCCTTCGTGACAATACAGCTCGACTACAATTTATTGTTTGTTCAAAACTGCAGATTCCTCAACATCTCCACATATTGCGCGTGAATTGCCCGGCACTAAGGTTTTCATTATGTATTATCAAGCTCTACCATGAGAACACATATCTGCTGGTATAATAATTTTGATTTGTAATGCATTTTCATTCGTTGTCAACACTAACGATATCTGACGTTTTTGACTCCCAGTGAGACACATAACTATTTGCGAGATCACTGTAAGTTCAAGGATGTTATTCCGCGCTGATGGTGGAGAAAAATTCGGTAGCTGACGCCTCTTTGTGTGTAGACAACAACGATACGTGTGGGGTTCGATTCCCAGTCAGCACTGAACTCTTCGTCACATTATTTCTAGTTCAGAAATGCTCACATGTCCCTGCTGGTGTAACAAACCCATATTTAACGTTCGTTTTTTCTAGAATATAACAGCGATAGGTGCCGGGTTGGAGTCCTGTAAAGGGAAAAAGTAACGTTTCGTCTCGTCCTTTCAGTTAAAACATCTAGCTACTGCAGAGAAAATCCGATATATCACAGTTGATTGTGCTTCGATAACAATCCGATTAGGTTCTGGGTTTGAATCCCTGTCCAACTCAAAGTGACCATAATATATCTTAAAAGAGTTCAGTTTTATCATATCACCACAGATGTTCGCATTTGTTTCAAATACAGATGTCTGAGCAAAATTATAATAATTTCATTTCCTTACTTAACGGTGTCACAAGATTAATAGAAGTTGAATTATTTAGTCTATTTTCATACGCCAAACATAGTGCATCGTGATCAGCCTTTATTTCTGAGAAGGTCAATGACCACCTCGCACTGGATAAAATGTTTCACTCTATCCACAAGTTTCTGTTAAAGTCAATTTGTCGTTATTTGTTGCTGTACACAGGCTTCCAATTGTACTGATTCTTTTCGTTTCAGCATCAGTTCATGCATACTTTTTTATTCTTTCAAAAACTCTTCTTTATCCATTTAATTTATATCATGGTAGTTAAGTTGTAATTACTCTTCTCTTTCTTAAAATTTTCGTTTACGTAACGACAG
The DNA here is from genome assembly GCF_021461395.2 of Schistocerca americana. NCBI lineage: Eukaryota > Metazoa > Arthropoda > Insecta > Orthoptera > Acrididae > Schistocerca > Schistocerca americana. The sequence continues at coordinate 426,658,007 of NC_060122.1, forward strand.
TTTCGTTTATTCTCCACTCATCAATTTATTTTCATTAGGAGCTCAGGTGAGGTTTATGCTATTTTCATGAAGTTATTTATATTTATAAATACTACTGGTTATCATTGAGAGGTCTACCGATAGTCAGTAGACGATTTTCAATTACCAGCTTGCTTCCAACAGTTTATCTTTACTCCAAATCTACAGTCGCCACCCTACACATTCTACCATCCTACCATTTTACCCATCTTCTTTTATCTTCATTTTCTACCTTTCATCTGATAATATAGATTTTGTATTAATCTACTACCTTCTATTATATGAATTTTTTTATATCGAATGTTGTGAGTTCTCTGAATCGTGGTGATCATATATCTGAAACATAAGCACAAGCATATGGTTCTGTTATTCGTACCTGAAAATTACACAACCAAGTTTTCTTACTTCACATATTATTTGTTTCGTTGTCAGCTTACCTTATCTTTTGTTTCACTTTGACCTTGATTAACTTTTTTCGCATTCGAAATGGTTCATGGTCTGTCTATCTTTGATTCTAGAGCCGTGATTACCTTACTCCTTCCTTCTTCCTGAGTCATCTAAAGTTCATTCTTTTCTCATCTCTTAATCTTTTTCTTTATCATGGTATTTCTCCTACAGTTCAGCCATCTGTCCTGTTGACAGTACATGGAGATACACACATCATACTCTCTTTGAAACTAACATGTAAACCAACGAGCTGTTTCACTCATCCTATACCCACACAGCGCATCATTCCTTCACTTATGTTATACTCAAATTCTTGTCATCTCAGTGCTACCTAACATCACTCACACAATCTCAAATCATCAAGTCCCATGGCTTCTTCCTCAGTGCTCCATTGTATCTGGCGAGTATATACAGTATAAGAAATAACTTCAACCATTACGCACATTTTCATCAATTTGCAACTATAGCCAACGATCTGTTTATTGTTTCTCTTCTCAGTATCTCTCACACCATCTCCCTGACTTCTCTTAATGACAACTGTAATTATCCCATGGGAAAACTCTCTCCCATGACCTCTTTACTCGTTTTGTTTACTTCATTTTACTTATTAAGATATCTTCTTACAATTGAACTGAGACTGTATGTCGTGTCTCTTCTCATTTCTACAAAACTTCTCATTCTTCAAACATTTTGACCTGCAAAATGTAGTGTTTTCCAGTTGATCTGCGGCTTTGTAAGGTTTCTGATGTTCTACGACGTCATGATGTGCAATTTTCTGCACTTGGTAAGATCCACAAAATACATAAAAGAACTTGCTGCCTAGATAATCCCTCTTCATGGATCGTTTCTATGACTGTAGTAAGACTTCATCACCTAGAGTAAACTTAATCTCTCTTATCGTTCATTTCTGAGTTTCCTTCTTCTTCTCAACTTTTGCGCTTATCCTTTCCAGAGCTAACTTAACAATCTCTTTGTGGTATTAACATCTAACAGGTGTGTAGTCTTCAACTCTCTTCTTCATTAATCTTCGTCAGCTAATCTCAGTCACTCCCCACTAGTTTATTTCTCTAAATTCTCCATATTGTTCAAATTCAACTCTGAAAAGGCATTTCCAAAAGTATGCATGTCTGCATCAACATCCCACAAAAATAGACGGATAATAGCAGGTATTAAGAAGTCCTCCCAAACACTTCAACACCTTATTTCCATGAAAAAGATTCACAATGACCCAGAATTCTTAAATTTCTATCAAAAATACAAAAAGATCTGTAGGAAGGTGCTGACTGCTGCAAAAAGGTCATTTAATGACAAAATAATATATAATGCAGAGAATTAAAAAAAGTAGTCTGGGACGTTATAAAAAAGGAAACGGGGAGAGGCAGACAAACACAGAATAACATACAGGTAAGGGAGGTGATAAAGTAGTAAATGATCCACAGCACTTAGCAAACTATGTAAACGAGCATTTTTCAAGTACTGCAGAGAAGTTACAGAAAAAATTCCCCCAAACAAATATAACACCTAAAAATAGTTGCACTAAATACAATGATGTATCCATGTGATGTATTCCAACCACAGAGAATGAAGCCAGTAAAACAATTCAAAAACTAAAAAATTAAAACTCAGTAGGCTTAAATGAAGTACCAATGTGAGTACTGAAACAATGCAGAGGTATTATACAAGGCCCCTTAACAAATATAATAAATGAATCCTTCACATCAGAGACATTTCCAGAGCAGTTAAAACAGGCAAGAGTTGTACCTTGGCTTAAGAAAGGTAATACAGAAGACATAGAAAATTACTGGCCCATTTCCCTGTTGTCTGCATTCTCAAAAATAGTAGAAGCAATTATGAAAGACAGATTAATGAATTACCTGAATAAATACAATCTTTTTTTGTACTAGATGCTCTTGATAAAGATGGGTGTGTCACAGGCATATTTATAGATCTCTCTAAGGCATTTGATACAGTCGACAACAAGATTCTATTAAATAAATTAGAAACATTGCGAATAAGAGGGGTACCTAATGACTATTTTCGACCATACCTAACAGATAAGGTACAAAGAGTAGAGATAACACATACTTCAAATAGATCTAAACATTTAGTAAAGCACTTCTCAGAACCAAAATACATTAATATAGGGGTTCCGCAAAGTAGCACATTAGGACCAGTACTGTTTCTGATATACATCAATGACTTTCCCAATAGTGTTACCCATAGTGAAAAAATCATCTTCGCTGATGACAGCTATATTATAGTCACTGAGAAAACAAGAGAACTCCTTGCAGAGAAAGCAAATGAAACTCTCGAGGAAGTTTATGATTAGTCAATAAGTAATAAAGCGACATTGAACATAAAGAAAACTAATGCCATGAATTTCATTTTGAAACGCGTATGTTTCATATGTATTCATTACCAGCGATGGCGAGGCATAACAGAATCTCTGACCAGAGAGTTATTTATCGTGTCTAGTTTGCGCTTGACTGCGCGAGAGTTCAATTGCGAGTTGGACTCGGTCGGAAGTAGTGTGTGTGGAGTCGGCAGAGTGAGTAGGAAGTTGCAAGCTGTAATGAGTCGGTAGTAGTCAGCCGACTGTATTAGCGAGTGGACGGTAGTACTGAGCGGACGTCGGCATGGATCGGCGGCGTGCACCCTTTACATCTCTGGTCAAGGTTCGGGACGAGGTATATTGTTAAATAAGGTAATGAAGCAGCATTGCGCACATCTGATAATGTAATGTATGTTAATTGTAATTAATTTGTTGAAGAAATGGCCCAATAATAATTTTGTTTTCAAAGCAATCATTTTTAAGAAAAGAATCATTCCAATTGAAACAATATTTCCTATGCTTTTCCTCCCAGAATCAATGTATCAGATTAATTATTGCACAGGGCCTAAGGTCAGCGATGCTGCCCTATTATTGTGGGTTTAATGATTAAATTTCATTTCTCAATTTTTGTGTCGAGTTTAAATTGGGCCATTATTTTTCAATATTTTGTAGCGAAGGTACAGTAACTCTTATTTCAATTTAACGATGTTTTGTGGGAGCTCAACAACATTTGGCTCTATTTCGATTAACATTCAAATATAGTCATTTTACATTTTTGCAGGGAGGTTATTGTTTTGACTTTATTTGCGGGGAAATTATTGTCATTTACATTATTTGTGGGGAGATTACACTTGGGTCTATTCACATTAACATTTATATTGTCTTGTAAAAATCTGCTGGGAGGTTACGTTTAGCGCGATGTCCATTAACATTTAAAGATAAATTTCTTTCATTTCTGCGGGGAGGTTACACTTGGCGACCCTGCCAGGATCGTATTTCTTTGAGAATCTTCTGAAAAGTAGCCAGATATCTGCTCTTATTTACTAAAATATAATTCGCATTTGGCGCAACGCTTTTACTAATTTTGTGACTTTCTTTCCTCAGATCATCAGCAATTCGTTGCTCTTTATTGTATTTGTATTTGTTGGATTTTGCATTGTCTTTGTCTCATTAGTGAATAATTGTGATTTGTGTAAAAATGCCGTGCAAAACTATTAATAGTACATCGCGAGGTGTAATGAATGAAATTACCGACTTAAACAACTTCACCGATAGTACTTGTGACACGCAGTGTAATGATGACAATCGTGCATTTACTGACAATCAGTGCGTTCCAACCACTAATGATGATTTTTATCTTAATGAACAAACGAACTCAATTGTGTCCTCTATTAATTTGATGACAATTGATGACGTGGGGCGCTCTGTTGCAATGAGTGCTGCCCAGCTTAACACATCTGGTTTGCAGGATTTACGTGATGAGCAGACAAATCTTTCTAATGAAAATGAACAGGATACTCAAAGTAGGACAGATTTATTTAATTAAGAAATAGTGACTGACAGTGTACATTCGACTGGCAAACCTTTTTGTAAATTACAGAATGACCAAATGGTCACACAAAACGTGACAATTGCAGGTACGCAATCAAACAGCACAGAGAATAGAGTGGGTAATATTGACTTTGAACAAATTATGGCAAGATTGCTACAACAACAAAGTGAAAATCTTAAACAACAATTTAATGAGAATTGCAAACAACAGAGTGAAGATCTTAAACAACTTAGTGAACAGGTTAGACAACAGAGTGAAGATAACAAACAAGATAACAAAAAACTCGAACACTACTTTAATGAAAAATTAGACAACAATTCCAGACAGCTTAGTGAACAAAAATAGAGACGTTGCCGCGCAGTGTCATGACACTAAGGAACAGTTACGCGAGGAAATTGAGGCTTGTTCAAGAAAAAGTAGCGAAGAAATTAGATCTGTTGCTCGAGAATTAAGGGATATGCAAACAGCTACAACAGAAACACTTAGAGAGGAAATTAGCGCAGTCGGTAAACAATGCTCTGAAAAGGCAACACAATTACGCGACGAGTTTAAATTAATGACAGCAGAACTTTTGCGCACAATGGACGCAAAGTTAGAGGCGAAATTCGAACAACAGAACACTCAAATTGACGAGCGCTTTAATCATCACCTACAAAACAGTGATACGCGTTTCCGTAAATTTATACAGGAACAGAACAAAGTAAAAAGACAAGTCATGGAAACAATCACTGCACAGAGACAGGAAGACAAACGTAAATTGTTTGCGAAAACAAAAACGTATGTAGACAACAATACTGTTTCAGTGTCCGATGAAATTAATACCATCAAACAGTCGAACACAGAATTACGTAATGAAATTTCTGATCTTAAATCTAAAACAGACAAACACACAGCAGACTTTCAGACAGTGGCAGACAGACTCGAACAATTAGAACTAACACAGGATTCCAATGTCATTAAAGCTGACGTTAAAAAATTGAACGAAACCACACGTAAATTACAAAAACAGATTAATGCTTCTGACAGTAAAAACGATGATCAGGCAAAAATACTGACTGACAAATATGATGAATTGGCCAGTCATATTGACGTTATTGAAAGTAATATGACAGCAAATCAGACGATACCTCACTGGTTTCAATTAATCAAATACCTGAATTTCAAAATCTACAACAGACAATCAATGAGATCGATTCATCTAATAATACCTTACGTAGAAAATTGTCATGTTTACAGCAAGAGGTAACAGAGATAAAAAATGTTTCAGGGTTTAACACATCACAGCAGACGCCACTTAGTGAACATTTGTCAGACTCACGCAGCGCGTATAACTTGGGTAATCTACAGAGAGTACGGGACTTAGATTCGGAACAGACACAGACAAATAGATTCTCTTACAATACAGAACCTGTTCCATCATACAGAGATGATAATTTTGATTACAAACATTTTCTGTCAGTGAGAAAATTTAAAGTATTTAAAGTATTTAATAATGACAGAGCACAGATACACGATTTGAACTGTATACGACAATTTATTTTTGTACTATCACCGCTATTACCTGTAATGCAGAAACTAGCTTTGAACTGGATAAGTCAATTTATTTTTGTACTTTCAACAGCATTACCTGTAATGCAGAAATTAGAATTAGCAAGTATACAACAATTTGGTTTTGGATTTTTACCGACATTGCCAGCAACACAAAAGCTAAAATTTATTTGCAGCGCATAATAGACCTCAGGGGATTCATTACGCTTTAATGAATATGTGCCGTAGCGTGCATAGGGCCCCGAGCTGTAGTAGTGCTGTTTCATCTTTAGTTTTCTGCACTGCTGCCTTTTCTTCTACTATCCTTTATATCTATCAAAACAGCTCTTTAACTATTGCTCTATCTAGAATTAAGAAATATGTAATGAAAACCCGATGTGACAAGTTATACCGAAAGTGACAATTTTCATTAGGCACTCCAGAACTACCAGCGTAATTTTGATATCAGATAAAATTTTAATCATCAGTATGTACAAAATTTTCAGCAACAGGAAGGTCAACCAAACTTTAATGTTTCGCCGCGTGGACGTATAGTCCCTGGTACAACAAATGGTAACACACAGCAACAAGGGAGTCAGTACGTACAAAAAAGACACTATTATAATTCCTATCGCAATGCGCCGTATAGAAATGACTATCACGACAGACGTAAAAACAATGAACACAATTTTCAACGTACATTTAATAACAGTCGATCTTACGAACAGCAAAATCATCGACAGGAACATATTCTCATGAATGAACCAGATAGTAGATATCATCCCGAATGTAATACGTCTGGAAGAAATAATAGAACAGTTCAAATAGTCGAATTGCCACAGAATTGTCCTGAAAATAATAACACGTCAGATAGAATCTGACTAGATACTGTACAGGTCGCATCTTTTAATAACACAAGCACTACTTTAGATACGCAGAATGTTGTTCGCGAAAATGTTATTAGTTTTGACGACATCCGAGACACTCTTTTACAGGAAAGACCAGTTGTTCAAAAATCCAATTCACATACTTGCATCGAAATTAAAATTGGTTCATCGAAATTTTCAGCAGTAATCGATTCCGGATCACCTATGTCAGTAATAAATGAAGAAACTTTTAACGAGTGTAACAAAGAGAATACCTATCCTACATTACCATTAGGCAAAACGAAAGTGAAAGGAGCAGTATCGAGTAAAGGAGTAGACGTTAAATTACAGACGCATTTATCATTTTGTATTGCTGGTCATACTTTTCACTCAAAATTTTGGATTGTTCCTTTATTGACAACAGACGTTATTTTAGGTACGAATTTTCTGGTACAACACGACGCAGTTATCGATTTTCAGAATTCCTATTTAATGTTGAAGGATGAAAATATACAATTTGCTATAGAATTTCAGCACTCACTATCTGCGGAAGAACAAACAATTAATCGCACAGAGGTCATTTCCGCATCACATAACATAGATTGTAATTCCACATTGTTCACAGATACGTACGTACATAACTATAATACTCTAGACGAAGCTGACTACGACGTAATGCAGATGATTTCTGATAAAGTTAAACAAAGCAGTGCAAATACAGACGACGAACGCACGCAACTACACAAAATTCTTTTACAGCAAGCTCCAGTTTTCGACAACATTCCTGGTACTATGTCCGGTTTTATGTATGAATTTCAAGTCAAACAACACGACACATTTAAAGCAAAGCATTATCCTATTCCGTATATCCATAGAGAACAAGTTAAGAAAGAATTGCAGGATATACTTGACCAAGGAATTATTGAACCGGCTGTTAGTCCGTACATAAACCCGCTACATATTGCCAAGAAAAAGGATGGCTCACTTCGCCTTGTACTTGATTCGCGTCACATTAATGACATTTTTATTAATGAAACAGATCGACCACAGACGCTAGAAGAACTACTACAGAAATTTCATGGTACGGCTATTTATTCCACACTAGATTTGAAATCGGGATTTTGGCAAATTCAGCTTCATCCGAATTGCAGAAAGTATACAGCTTTTCTCTGTTTTGGTGACTGTTATCAATTTTGTAAATTACCGTTCGGTTTAACTATTTCTTCTGCAGCCTTTATTCGCGGTTTGAATACCGAGTTCCGACAGAACTTAAAGACAGAATTACGACGTACGTAGACGACATTCTTATTGCAGAAGTTAACTGGTCTGAACACAATCTGATTCTAGAATAACTGTTGCAAACTTTTCATGCTCAAGGACTCACAGTTAATCTGAGTAAATCGCACTTTGGCAAAACTTCTATAAAATTTCTTGGACATGTAATTTCAGCATAAGGCATTGCGCCTGATCCGGAAAAACTTCAAGCTTTACGTGACATTACCGTTCCTACGACGAAAAAACAACTACGCAGTTTTTTGGGTTTAATTAACTTTTTTCGTAAATTTATTCATCACTCTGCTTTAGACACACCTAGATTATGCCAATTGACAGGTAAAAACACTATTTGGTCCTGGGATAAGCAAGCACATTCTGAATTTATGAAGCTGAAACATGCTTTGTTGAATGCACCACTTTTATCGCACCCAGATCTTACCAGAAATATTTCCATTGCCACCGACAGCTCCAACACCGCTTTAGGCGTACATATTTTTCAGGAAATTGAAGAAGATGGCTCAACAATAATTAAAAACATCGCTTTTGCAAGCCGCATTCTGTCACCTGCTGAACGAAATTATTCTGTTACAGAACTGGAAACGTTATGTGTTGTATGGGCTTTTACGAGATTCAGGCATTTTCTTTATGGAAGACACACCACCGTTTACACAGATCACAGAGCGATACAATTTTTACTTTCAGCTAAATTTTCACACGACAGATTAAGCAGATGGAAGCTTTATTTGCAGGAATTTAATTTCACAATTGTTCACATTCCCGGCACACAAAATGTTGTAGCAGACGCACTGTCTCGTTCTCTCAGCAACAATCAGCAAGACATCGCAACCAACTTCTGTAAAGCAAATATCAGCGTGATGTACATTCAACAAGTTGCATTCGAAAATTTTATTTCGTCATCATTACAGGACATAGCACAAGAGCAGAGTAAAGACAACGTGTGGAAAGAAATTAAACACCTCTGGCAAGATAGGAATAATGTTACGATTAGAAACCATTACACTGTACGCAATGACATTCTGTTTCGCCGCTCTCATCCTGACAGCAACAGTTGGTTATTATGCATTCCTGACGAGCTTGTTAACAAATTAATCTGGTATAATCATTTAAGTTACGCATATTGCGGAGCTAGAAAATATTTTCTTATACTGAGACAGAACTGTTATTTTGCCAACATGGAGAAACGTATACGACGAGTTTTAGCGTCATGTAAAATCTGCCAGAAAGCTAAGTCAGACACAACTTCACATATTCCTACATTATATGCCATTGTACCTGTTAAATTAAGACATATGGCCGCTGTAGACATTTTTGGTCCGATTCCCAGAACTAATAGAGGTTTTTGCTACATCTTTGTCGCTGTTGAACTCACTTCGAAATTTGTTACCTTCACTCCGTTACACAAAGCTACTGCTAAAACTGTTTCTAAAGCATTCGTAAAACATTTTCTATTTCATGTAGGGCATGTGTTGAAAGTAATTTCCGACAATGGATCACAATTTCGATCTGCTATATGGACACGTTGTTACGAGCTAGAAACATTTCTCCGATCTATATATCCAGGTACCATGCTTCTTCGAACCCTTGTGAACGATTAATGAAAGAAATTGGTAAACTGTGTAGAATATACTGCCACAAAAGACATATTGATTGGGACACACACATACACTCATTCCAGGATGTAATTAATTCCATACCAAATGAATCTACTACGCTATCTCCGTCTGTTATATTGAAAAAGGTTGAACCACCTAACAAAATTAAAGAATTAGTAATATTTCCTACATCTCGTCGACTACGACACCATGAAATAATTGACATTGCGCTGAACAACATCAAACGTGCCGCAGAGCGGCAGAGAAGACAGCAAAAACGGGTTTGTATACGCCGTGACTTCCACATTGGACAGAAGATATTAGTATGTACACACCATTTATCTAATAAAGGAGAAGGTAGGTGCAGTAAATTTGAGCTTCTACACGCAGGTCCATATCGAATTCGCAGCATTCCTCACCCTAATGTTCTACACGTCGAAACTTTGAGAACCAGAAAATCGAAAGGAAACCACCACTGGTCAAACGTCAAACCTTTTATTGAATGAAGACACTTTATGATTTAACATGCTATAATGCCATTTTGCTAATTTTATGATCACTTATGCAATTATATTCACATGACTAATTACCAATGATTATCGTATTTTTTCTTGGCAAGTGCCCGGCAAGGTAAGGTTAGCAGGTCGCTCTTCTTGTCGTTACACATCAGTTCATGCATATTTTTCTAGACGAATTTACACATTTTATGACCATTTATGCAATTATATTTATGTGATTACTTACTGATGACTATCGTATTTTTTCTTGGCAAGTGCCCGGCAAGGTAAGGTTAGCAGGTCGCTTTTCTTGTCGTTACACATCAGACCGTGCATATTTTCCCAGATGAATTTACACATTTTATGACCACTTATGCAATTATATTTATGTAACTACTTACTGATGATTATCGTATTTTTTCTTGGCAAGTCCCCGGCAAGGTAAGGTTAGCAGGTCGCTTTTCTTGCCGTTACACATTAGACAGTGCACATTTTCCAGATAAAATTACGTATGTTACGAATAATTATGCAATTCTGTCTAGTGATATATTAATTTTATCAAATTTTTTCTCTATTAAAGTCTTCAATTCTCGCCTCTATTAACTACACAACATACAAGCTGAACACAAAGAAGATCACATTTCTTGTCATCATTTTTTTTATGTTTGTACGATTGTTTTCATATTTTGTTTATATGCACTATGAAATAGTTAAAATATAGCAAACACCAGTTGACTTTGACATTTTGCCTTATGATATCTCAACATCGTGACTACTTTACTGCTACATTGTGATACACTGGGTACATTTTTGCCTCTGAACACTATCTATGTTTTTTCACATTTTACGTCTTTTGTCGTGTTATGCTGTATGCTTAATTATGTTACCATAAACCAGTCATTATTTAGTGAGTATATGATGTAAATGCAAGATATTAATCTTTGTTCATCAATTTCAGAAAGAAATGATGCGTGAAAGAAATAAATTAAACAAAATGGGAATTTCACCTTCGGAATGAACGAAAGAGAATGCAATACTTCGTGATGAAGAGTAAATAGATCAGAATTAACAAGCATTAACAAGAATATACTACACACATCGTAGAATAGCAGCCTTAACTAATTTTTTCTTTCAGAATACGAGGGGATTGATGCAGGCTGTCAGACAGAACTACACATTTTAGTTTTAGTGATGAAATATGATAGAAATAAGGAATAGTTGTATAATGAGTAATGAAGTGATTTTTTTGCAGATGATAATGAATGCTGATGATTAATGATGAAGTATATGCTACTATGGATAATGAAGTTTTTTTTACAGGTGATGATAATAATGGAGTTATGATAATATAGATAATGAAGTGATGGATAATGAAGTTTTTCTTTACAGATGAGGATAATGTGGAAGTTATGTATTCTTGCTATGCAGTTATTTAAGTATTTGTTGCAGTTCGCTTTGACAGCAGGTGTTATATTGCGTAGTATAATGACTGAAGGTTTTGGAAAGGACAGCTATGGAACACATCTTTATACACATTTCACTACCTGTTAATTCGAAGTTCACTACTTTTCAGCATAAAATGCGTTTCTTCTTTCAGCTTAATAATCCATTATATATATATATATATATATATATATATATATATATATATATATATATATATTTGCAGGAGAAATTATTTATGAAATTAATGTGCTATAAGCAGTTGTTCATTAAATCTATGTCATTTATGAATGTGATTACATATACTCTACTTGTTTCATAACCTTGCTACAGCTGACTCATGACGTTACACATTTTCATTTACAGGAACAACCCAGAAGCCATTTTTTTTCCTCTTCTTGCTTTCCCCTATAAATACCCAAAGCAATGCATTGCTAACAAAAAAAATGTATTACCAGTCCCAAATAATGATACCAGTTTAAGAGAGTTCTGAGTAATTCTGATTAGCTCTGAATAGTATGTCACTTGAATAATGAATGCATAAATACTATGCACATAATTTCATTACTCTATTGAGATGACCAATGATTAATTAATAATGCTTTGTAACTGGGAAATGAATGCTACTGATTACTGTATTGAGATGACCAATGATTAATTAATAATGCTTTGTAACTTGGAAATGAATGCTACTAATTACTGTATTGGGATGACCAATGATTAATTAATAATGCTTTGTAACTGGGAAATGAATGCTACTGATTACTGTATTGGGATGACCAATGATTAATTATCAACATTATTCTGTAATACTACGTTATTGACTACCTCCTGTTTTAAGTAATGACTTCTGATGATTTGTAATTAGGCAATGAATTTCAATGTTCTCTGTAAAACAATTAAGGAACATTTTTCTGTAATACTACATACATGGTACAGTAATGTTCAATAACTGGGCTATGCATGCCGCAAACTACTAATGTAATTCCCAATGAAGACTAGTATGTGACTTAATGTCCTTCACCTTATGACCTAACTACCCTGAATTACTGCAATATCCATTTGTCCTGTATATCCTCTTGATCATGGAGCACTATATTTGGTTTTTGTACAAATTCTACGTTGGTGTGCCTTGTAAGGGCATGGTGTTGACATGACATGCTGTCCACCACCGTGAGCGATGGAGACGTTATTATGGTCCCACTGTTTGGTGTACCTGATGTACTGCCAAAATGATAACATGGAATATTACTACGACATTTCAGTGTCTTGGCTACACTGATAAACACTTCTGGGAAAAGAACTTCAGATTGTCTCACTTGGTGTTGTACTTCTGTGGAAAGATATGGACTTTCAGTGCAGCTGCGTGCAACCTAAAGTGCTACAACCATGATGCAATCCTTCCCTTTCCTATCCTAATTCTTGTAACATAGTGAAAATCATTTTTTTTTTTTTGCTAACATCATTTGTATTCATGGCCTATACATTTTTTTCGATTTGCTGATATATTCTGAATTTCAGTGCATGTGCACTTTTGTCATTTTTCTAACATGATTTCTACTTATTGTATATACATTTTGTGATTTGCTGATATATTCTGAATTTCAATGCGTGTGCACTTTTGTCATTTTTCTAACATGATTTCTACTTATCGTATATTCATTTTGTGATTTGCTGATATGTTCTGAACTATAGTACATGTGCACTTATGCCAGTTGTCAACATGATTTTTTGCCATTACGTTTATTTGTTGTGAAAATGCTAAAGAGTTTTTCAGTGTGTGTGCACTTTTGTCATTTTTCTAACATGATTTCTACTCATTGTATGTGCATTTTGATTTGCTGATATGTTCTGAACTACAGTACATGTGCACTTATGTCATTTGTCAATGAGATTTGTACTCATTATGTTTATTTGTTGTGAAAACATTGAAGAATTTTTCAGTTCATGTGCCCTATTATTGTGGGTTTAATGATTAAATTTCATTTCTCAATTTTTGTGTTGAGTTTACATTGGGCCATTATTTTTCAATATTTTGTAGCGAAGGTACAGTCGCTTTTATTTCAATTTAACGATGTTTTGTGGGAGCTCAACAACATTTGGCTCTATTTCGATTAACATTCAAATATAGTCATTTTACATTTTTGCGGGGAGGTTATTGTTTTGACTTTATTTGCGGGGAAATTACTGTCATTTACATTATTTGTGGGGCGATTACACTTGGCTCTATTCATATTAACATTTATATTGTCTTGTAAAAATCTGCTGGGAGGGTACATTTAGCGCGATGTCCATTAACATTTAAAAATAAATTTCTTTCATTTCTGCAGGGAGGTTACAACTTTGAAGTGGAAAAATGACAATGTTAAATTAAATGTAGATGGAACCTCTATAGACTGTGTAACAAATGCAAAATTTCTATGAATGAATATTGATTCTCAGTTGAAGTGGTGTAAACACACAAAGGTACTTGCAAACAGAATATCATCATTTTATGCCCTTAGAATCCTATCATCAGTGTTTAACATGCAGTGTCTTTTAGTTACACATTATTCATATGTACACTCAATTCTTAGCTATGGCATTCTTTTTTGGGGAACAAATGCACAAAATATGAACACAATTTTCAAACTCCAGAAAAGAGCCATAAGAATAATAACCAAAAATACTAGTCGAGCTCATTGTAAAGATCTGTTCAGAACACTGGGGATTTTAACTGTCCCATGCGAATACATTTACCAGTCAGTTGTACACATCAGAAATAACATTGGTAATTACTTCACAAACAGCTCTGTCCATGACCATGTAACAGGAGATAGACTGAACTTACATTTACCACGAAAAAATAAACATAAAACTCAAAACAGCATTTTCTACCAAGGAAGAAAACTGTACAATAAATTACAAAAAGAGATTAAAGAAAGTGCAAAAATACACTTATTTAAAAAGGCAGCTAAAAAGTAACTGTTATGCAATACATTTTATACATTGAATGATTACTTAGCTAAAACAGAGTAGGGTTTGATAAAAATGTTATACAAATAAATAATAATAATGATTATGAAATATCCAACATTCCACATAACATCTTCACTTTATGTTTTTTTCCTTCTTTTTTTTCCTTTCTAGAAATATTCACCCCCAAGCTATGCATGGCACAATACTAACACCTCTTCCTCTTTCTGAGCTCAACATATCACTCATAATGGAGGGATGCTGACTCCGTTTTTCAGGATAGCAAATGGGAAGCTGCAGTGCAGAAAATTGCTCAGAGATCACCAGTGTGTGTGTGTGTGTGTGTGTGTGTGTGTGTGTGTGTGTGTGTGTGTGTGTGTGTGTGTGGGTGGGTGGGTGGGCGTGTGGGTGGGTGGGTGTAATGAGTGAAGTGTTATGATACAATGTGTGTATATTGTGTGCAGTGACTAATAGTGAGATATGAGTGAACAATGTGGCATTACCTTATTTAATAAGTTATTTGTAAGCAAAGTATTGCATACTAGGAGTAAATCTAATGATTGTCTCTAACTAGAAGTCTGTAAATATATGTGTATACGAATTAGCTTATTTTAAATTGATCTAAATTCGTAAATATTTTCACATGTCGTATATCCTTGTAAAAAGAGATCTACAGATGAATAAAGCTACTACTACTACTACTACTACTATTGAAGCACACAAAATTCTCTTAGAGTTGGCTCACCTTAGTGAGTAATCCCAACTCGTGTTGACTGTCTAAATATTTCTGTCGAATATACAACCACACAGTCGTCGTCTTTTTCAGTCGCTATCCACTTTCTTTTCATTGCTCTTCACCTTCTACTCAGTCCCTGCCTGTATCATATATAAACAGTTCCCATTGTGTGAAACTTCAGTATCCTAGGGATGGTAAAAATCGACCGATTAAAAGCGATACCAGTATCTTAGTTCTGAATTACAGGTATTTTTCGGTATTTTTTTGTCTCGGTTGTAACGGGTGTTTTTTTTTTTATTTTTTACAAATAATCGAGTAAAAAACTGAAATATCAATTTGCCATAGCAGCAGCGCTAAAATTTTTCGTTTAAAGCAAACTTTTTTAAAAAGGAGCAATTTTTATTCGTAAAATTTGGATTGGTTTAGAATAATGCATTATTTGAAAATGGGAAAAACGATCAGTGATATTTTGACAACAATGCTGACAGAAACGAGCAATAAACACATGGCCTAAGAATTGGTATAGCATAGCTGACACAATAACGTCCCCGTTGCCGTATGTCGCGGCTTCAGGTACGTGGGTACGTGCAGCGTGCGAGACTTGCCACCTCCTAGTCTATACGATAGTTTCACGATGTCGTCGCCGGACATCCGTTGTGTTTCAGAATGCCACCAACCCTTATCTGGAAATATTTTTACGAGGTGACGTAACAATAACGTACAATGCTTCCTTTGCTTTGAAGGATTAAGGACTGCTCTTATTCTCTGTATATGTAAAATGATCTGAAGGACAGGGTGAGGAGCAATTTACAGCTGTTTGCTGCTGATGCTATGGTGAATGGGAATGTGTCATCGTTGAGTGACTGGTCTGTTATAAGTGCAGAAAATCTTAAGTTATTGCGGAGTAATGGGAAAAACAAACCTGTAACGTTCAGATACAGTATTAGGAGGGTGCTGCTTGACGCAGTCACATCGATTAAATGTCTAGGCATAACAATGCAAAGTGGTATGAAATGGAATGAGCATGTCAGGTTGGTAGTAGGGAAGGTGAATGCTCAGTTTCGTATTATTGGCAGAATTTTGGTAAAGTGTACTCCATTCACAAAGGAGAAGCCGCATACAACGTTAGTGCTCTAGTGTTTGGAATCCCCAACAGGTTGTATTAAGGGAACACGTCAAAGCAGTTCAGAGGCATGCTGCTAGATTTCTTACCGTTATGTTCGATCAGCACGCAATTACAATGGAGATCCTTCATGAACTCAGATGGAAATTTCTGGAGGGTAGACGATGCCTTTTCACAAGCCATTCTTGCGGAAATTTAGAGAACTGGCATTTTAGCACCACTGCAGAACGTACATTTCGCATAAGGACCACGAAGATAAGACGCGAGAAATCAGGGCTTGTTCAGAGTATTTTAGACAGTCGTTTGTCCTTCGCTCTACATGAGAGTGGAACACGAAAGGAAAACATTGATAGTGGTATATGGTACCCTCCGCTTTGCTCCGTACGTTGGCTTGCGGAATACGTATGTAGATGTACATGTGGATGCAATTAAATATATGCGACTGGCAATCAAAATCCATTCTAAACTGCTCCTTAATCTCTGCACATTTTCCGTTCACTGCGTCTTGTATTGTCATATCCTGCTTTTTAAATAATGGCTATTTCTTTAATTATCACACGCCTTACATACTTCCTTGCCGAACGCTGACATTTGGCTTCCAGAATCGAGTATACACTGTTGTACATTTTCTCCTGTGTTTATGCGTATTAATTTGGCGCGCAATGTCCTGTACCCTATTGTAAATTTTCTTGATTCCTGCCGCTTCTGTTTCTTCCAGTTTGTCACAATTTACAAAGAGTGCTCATGGCAGACTTATCGTTCCTAATAGCAATATTCGAGCCTTCATTGCTAGTGAGCTTCTTGAATTGTTCCCTCGCTCCTCATTCCTCTGGTGGAATCTTGGGTTAGGCCCACCTACCTCCACAACTTCGTCCTTCTCTTCTCGCTAATAGTTACAACTACGGCATTGTTTCTCTTATCACCTGGTTGATATTGTGGTCGCCATTGACTGTGATCATTTTTCCTATCCTATCCATTTCCATTACTCTTTCTCCAGTTTTGATTATTCGGTGCTGATTTTCAGGTGGAAAATGCGTCTGTCTCAAATACACAGTTTTTCTCACTTCTGTGCTACGATAATATCCTACCTCTTGCAGCAGATGTTGAAATCATCGTACATTGTGCATGTTCCTACTGCCGATTGTAATCTCTCTCTGTATTTGTCGTTGTAGTTTCGTCAAACAAATCTGGATCAGTTCTGATGGCTCGTAAGGTACAGAGTGAAAATTATTGAACTAGATCAAATAA
Organism: Schistocerca americana; assembly: GCF_021461395.2. Taxonomy (NCBI): domain Eukaryota; kingdom Metazoa; phylum Arthropoda; class Insecta; order Orthoptera; family Acrididae; genus Schistocerca; species Schistocerca americana. The sequence goes on from NC_060122.1 coordinate 426,675,639, forward strand.
AATCGTCATAAATTCTGAACAGTTTGCGTTAGGACGTTCAAACTGCATGGTTGGCCTCAAAATGTTCAAATGTGTGTGAATTCCATTGCAACCAAACTACTAAAGTTATCGGTCCTTGGACTTACACACTACTTAAACTAATTTAAACTAACTTATGCTAAGAACAACACACACACCCATGCCGAAGGGAGGACTCGATCTTCCGGCGGGAGGGGCCGCGCAATCCGTGACATGGCGCCCCAAACCACGCGGCCACTCCGCGCAGCACGGTTGGTCTCGGGACATGATGGAAAGCAGTATGTTGGTTTAGCGACGAAGTCCACTTTCATTTGGATGTGCTCGTCAGTAAGCCAAACTGGCACATTTGGCGTACTGAGAATCCTCATTTCGCGACGGAGAAATCTCTTCACCTTCATCGGGTGACTATGTGGTGAGTAACGTCCAGTCACGGAATAATCGGTGCTACATTCCTTTAAGGCACAGTGACTACCGTACGGTAGGTGTAGGTTTTGGCAAATGATATCATCCCCGTTATCCAAAGTGATCCTTATTTCGACAAGATGTGCTTCATGCAAGACGGACCTAGACCCCATCAAAGCAGGAGAGTGATGTTCTGGAGGAGCACTATGGGGACCACATTCTGGCTCTGAGGTACCCAGAGGCCACGGACACGGACCTCGATTGGCCGAAATATTCTCCTGATATGAACTCATGCGACTGCTTTTCGTGGGGCTGTATTAAAGACAAGGTGTACAGAAAAAACCCCAGAACCATTGCTGAGCTGAAAACAGCTATTCAGGACGTCATCGACAGCATCGCTCAATCGACGCTGTAGCGGGTCATGCAGAATGTCGCTCTTCGTCTGCGCCAAATCATCGCCAATGATGGCAGACACATCGAACATGTCATAACCCAAAGTCGAATACCTGTAGTACGTTTACTTGGTGAATAAAGTGTGTGCACGCCGTAGTTTGTAACAAATTTAGGTTTTTTCCATATAGTTCAATAATTATCACTTTGTACTTCTAAGAATTGATTTCTGTCGACCATCTCCTTGGGATACTTTGTTGGGTACTGCCACCTCGATTCTGCATAGTTTTCCAACATCAGTATTCCTAGTTTAAATTGATTCTGTCTTGCTTTAGGCCAGTATTCATGAAGAAAAGTACGTACGAGCTCTTCGCACTTCTTACACTCTCCTGCGTCACTCAGTTCGTTCCACATATTACTTTCACTATGCTATTCTTCACCCCACAGTTCAATGAAATTCACATGTTGAACATTCCCTTGCTGTACCTCCATGTCTGAGCAACAGTATATTGTTTCTAAATCAAATAAAAGTTCTCTCTCTACTTTGCTCATTCCCGCTAAACTCCTAGGTCGTGCCCTAGTGAATTTCGACTTATGCTAAGAGGATTTCTAAACTTTAATATTCCTAACATTTGAACAAAACTAATGAACCCATAGTAATGCTCAGATCCCGCGTACACATCACAATTCAATGCCCTACTATCTCAAAATACACAGAAAAACAAATAATATCTCCTCCAAAAGTCCAACGATGACTTTTAGCTGGACAATGATGGACATATATTGCCTTCTTTCTTCTGAAATAAAACACATGAAATGTATAGGTGTCTGAAACTTAAAGATAATTTATTTTTGTTAATTTTATGATTATTGAGGTGAAAATGCATTTTTAATTGGAAAAAATGTATGCACGGAGTTGGCATCACGATATTGCAACTGAACGTATGCTGAGCACTGTTGCCAATTTTTTAAGGTTACGCCCTATCGTGGGGTAGATGGGATAATTTAATTGTAATATTTAATAAAATAGCTTAAATTGGCGCTGTAAATCGACAGTAAATCGTCAACCATCGTGACAATGTTTAACAAATTGAGAAGACTACAAAATTAGACAAAGGTCTCACTGAACTTAGTTTATTACACATGTATGTAACTAAATTCACGATAAACAAAAGAACGAACATTAGATGAGTAGATTAATGCATTGGAAATGTGCATAGGGAATCTGGAATGTGGTTCAAGTGAAAGCGTAGTTGGACAAAACATTTATATTCGTGGAGTCGTACCGTGATTTCCAAAGATCAGTGCACAAAGGCAGAAAATGCTAAAGAAAAATATGCATGTGCATCTACTGCCGGAATTGCATGCATGCTGAACCTCTAACTGCAAACAAGTCTTCAGAATTGTGACTGAAATTACTGATTCGTCTTTCCCTACTGTTTGCTTCGCGGTTGCTGCTGGACATCACCATACTCATTGTGATTGGCTGAAAACAACTCTTGTGAGTAACAACCGGGAAAAATAAAAAAGTCTTCTGTGATTATCTAACATAACAAGCGCAAAATTAGGAATTGTGATGTGGGAGCACTTGTGGAAAATAGTGTGATCGTTCAAGTGTAAGAAATAAAATGATGTGACATTCTTTTTTTTTCATTTATCCATACTATAAAAACAACATGAAAAGACGCTCAAGCGTGAGATAACAAGTGAATAGACGGTTCAATAAGAGTAAAATGGCTATGTTTCTGTGATGTATTCTTCAGTCAGCAAACATTTAATTCATGCACTGCACACTACTGAGCAGGTTCATTTAACTTTGTCGTTTTCATACTTACTGACTGCTGCCCGACAAAGGGCACATTACATGGTGACATAAGAATTTTGTGAATATATGTTATAAATACTGTTGTATTGTGGCCTACTCCAAAGAACACGGAACCAACTGGAACATAAGGTCGGCGGGTACCAGGAGGGCTTCCGCGCTGGTCGGTCCGGTGCAGAACAAATCGGCAATCCGAAGACTACCCTGAAAATCAAAGCCCTCAGTAACAGTCCAGTCATATGCACATTCGTTTACTTCAAGAAGGCATATGACTTCATCGACCGCCAGTCATTGTTCAACATTCTACATGAACAAGGTTTGGACGGCAAGACACTGCGACTGATCAGACAGACACTGCAGACACGGCATCTAAGGTGAAGTTCCAGGGGCAAATGTCCGAACCCTTTGAGATCAAGACAGGCGTTCGCCAAGGTGACGGACTCTCACCACTCCTCTTCAACCTAGTGCTGGATAAGGTCATCAAGGAATGGGAGAAAGAGCTGCAAATACAAGGACAAGCTGGAGGTCGGCTGTCTAGCCTCCGAAGACGATCTGGCACTACTCACAGATAACGAAACTGCAGCAATCAGACAGATAGAAGTACTCAAAGAGTGCGCAGAAAAAGTAGGGCTACAGATTTCCTTTCAGAAAACAGTTCTTCTGCACGAAATTAAACATTCCAAATGTGAACACAAAGTATGGCAAGATCAAGAGGGTGACACACTTTAAGTACCTAGATGAAGTGCTCGAACCGACCGGGAACGAGAAAATTGCACACATTATTGAAAATGAAGAGAGCATTGTACAAAACACAGGGTATTTACAACAAGAAATGTCTCTCCACCTGCACCAAAATTCGTCACTACAGCACTGTAATAAACCTGAGGTGCTATACGCCAGTGAGGCACTGATGTTACACACAAAGGCCGATCTTGAGAAAATTCTCACACAGGAACGAAAAATCATTAGGAAAATTATTGGACCAAAACTCACGGACGATGGATATAGGCTTCACTCCAGGGACACCACAGAGAAGTTCTCCAACGTCGCAGCGGACATTAGAAAGAGGCGACTAAAATTTTATGGACACATCAGCAGACTCCCACAGACCAGACTCACCAACAGAATCCTCAGGTACATCCAGAGACTCAAGATCACCACACCCAGGATGACACAACTCAAAATTGATCTGGAAAGAGTTTAGATAGATTCAGCGGACCTCATGGCCAAAGGCGTCTATAGACACAAGACGTACAAGTGGAAAGTGATGTTGGAGAAAACAGCACCTAAAGGCCAAAGTGGACGGAAGAAAGGAAGAGAGCCTATAGTGAACGAATGAGGATACTGGAAGAACAAGTAGTCATCAATGTTTCACGTGGTCTGATAAAAGGCCTGTAACGTCTGTAATAATAATAATAAATACTATTGTAGTTCCATAAGGAAAAGAAGTATGATTGTTAAATCAAGGTCATTTGAATAACAAAGAACCCTTTACCTGTCCATTCACTTTTCACCTTGCATATCTGAAATCTGATAATTTCACATATAACAACAATTTATCCTTACCAACAATCAGAACCCACCGATAAATTTCACTATTGAAAGACCATTGTTTGCTCCAAGTAGGTCTCAGACGCCAACATGGACGACGAAAAGGGTGTAAAGATACACTTCGTATAGCCGCTAGCTTACTATTTTTATTATTTTATTCATGGCTGTTACAAGTAAGTTTTATAACAGACACAAAACGCTTATTACAACACAGAGAATTGATGTTCTTCAGTTCAGTAAATGAATAAAAACTCTGTCCTCTAGATTTCAGGAGTGTAGTATCTAGTAATTAATACTGACTGCGTGACGTGAATCTAACTACAGTATTCATTTCGTAGCGGCCGGAGACTTAATCATCCAACTTGCCTTCAGGCCACGGCTGCCACATCGCGGTCATTTCGCGTGGAGCACACGCCCGGTTAAGGAACTGTACAGCAGGAAATGGCCGTGACCATTTAGACGGAACCATTACAACATTCGCTAATGGTGATTTGGTGAAACAAAGGAAAAACTAAGTCAGAGTTCCTGGACATGAAACCACAATCCCACAGCGGAAAACTAATACTGTCACACATAAGCGAGCGTTTTAAAAAGCAATCATGGGATTAACATTGTTAGCTGCTGAACAGTGGCTATGCGAGAGTGCCCTGGACCATAGGCGCCCGCAGGAAGGGCAAGGGAGGACGGGAAGGGATATTTGATCTCCCCCACTCCCTCCTGGAATCTGGAGGAGAGGACAAATATCAATCCTCTGATTTGTAGTAAGTGTTTTATGTCACTTTCAAAATTTACTTCTAATAGCATGAAATGTATCGAAACTGACCGACAATTTATATAAAAAACAGAAATTTTAAAGTGTTATGTCACCACATTCCTCTCTGGAAAAAAATTCTGGGGAGATCTATGCACAGGAGGTGCAACACGTTCTCGAGTATGTTTGATAAACTGTTAACGTCAATGCGATAAACTCGCCAAATTATCCTACTTTCTCGTGCGATCAACGCAAATAGAATATTAGGGTGTCGTACCAAAACACCAGAACGACAGCTTTCTTTCTTCTCGCGACGGGGTTTTTTCACTGACAATCTCAGAAGTTCTGAGAAGAAGTAGTTTACAGATTTAATTCAAAAATTGTCTTGGCACATGTTCAAAGAGACTGAAACTTACATCTGGAAGTCAAATCCATGTGTCTCATTACTACGTAAGAGTGTGAACATTTACTAGAGTAGTTCCTGCGATTTTGGGTCAAAGGATCGCTTTAATCACTGAGGATACTTTTTCCTCGTTCGCGATCTGCTAGTACGGAGTCGAAGTAACAACTCACTTTACCACACACAGTCTGCAGACGGGGTCGCCACCTAATACAGCAACTGTTGCAGCGCTGAACATCGAGTACCGGAGATATTATCTCAGTAAATGCTTGCCGTATTACGGGACCATGAGGGCAGAATGCCGGCACGTGCGGGTCGCGAGGTCTGCCGACGCAACTGTACCGGACTCTGGAATTTTCACCGCCGTTGCGCTTGCGGGTGAGGCCACAGGGTGTGGTTGCAAAGCTTTTAATTGGGGCCACAGGAAACTATTACGCAAAGAACATTTACATGGAGATATAGTAGAGAGCGAAAGTAATACGCTGAAGTAATAAGAGCTTCATAGCAACGATAGAGACCAGCTAGAAAGAGCACATCATGTTTTTTTTTTTTTTAAGTGAGCACATCGACAAAAAATTAGACACTCCCCAGGAGGTGTCTCGCTAAAACGGTGTAACAACGCTTCTAACTTGATAATGGCTTCAGTTCTATGTGCCAGAGGAACTACAAACTTGCTCAGGTATGCCAGATCCAACAGAAGCAGTTCACTAATTAACAGATCCCGCAGAGCAGTGGTCGTCAAACTTCTTTTCTCAAGGGCCAATACTGACATTGTGGGACAGCACGTCAGACCGCGTATGTACCGATCTTATTGTTAATTGGTAATATACATAAATTAGTAAGTTACGAGACCCCAAACAGACCAGCTGTAGCAAGAGAGTGGTAAGTTGGCCGCCTAGCCCAAGTACAGCATGTTCCAAAATTATCTTTTACAACTTTGATATGGGTGTGGTTTGCGACATAATATTCATACACAGCTAAAATTGTCAGTAGCCGTTTAACAGAGTTTTATGTGTGCGCCATTTGTAGCACGCAGGATATCTAAGCGATATTCCAGTTCCTCCAATGTATGTCTCCAAAGCTGTAATTTTTAATAAAACGTCTGCAGACTACAGTTAAATCGAATTTTCCAACTACTGTTATACAGTTATTTGCACAGCTGTGTCTTGTACCCAACAGATGCTTATATATAAGCGTAATTTGTCCTACATATCAAAATCATGTCGCCACGTATCCTCAATTACATTCTTCCACTCTTCTGTGTATTAATCTTGTCAGCAGTTTGGCCACATGAGATGTTAACCTGATGTGTGACAGTTTTTGAACCTGTCTGTCCTTGCTATCTTTGGAAATCCGTGGTTAATATTTTTCTGAAGGCCTGATGGTACATTTGCAGTTTCACAGACTTTACACACCAACTTGAGTAGTCGTTTGGTCACCATTTCCCCCTAATGATTAGATATTCTGATGGAACGTTATCTATCTTGTTGTGTTTATGTCTATCTGAGATCGTTTAAATTCTAAATACTGTCTCCAATTATCAACTTCAGTTTCTTTTTCTATTACATCATCATACAAGTCCTCCCCTTAATAAAAGCCTTCAATGTACTTTTCCCACCTATTGGCTCTTTCCTCTGCGCTCAACAGTGCGAATTGCCGTTGTACTCTAATGTTACTATCCTTGCTTTTTAATTTCATCGCAGGATTTTTTGACTTTTCTACAAGCTGCGTCAGTCCTTCCAACAATCATTTCTTTTTAGATTTCTTCACATGTCTTTTCCTGTTGCCATATCGCCTTGGCCGCCATTTACTTCCTATTTATTTCGTTCCTAAGGCGCTTATAAAGCCGCATTATCTTCTTTCCATGGAGATTTTTATACTTCCTCTATCAGTTTGTCGATCACTTGTGGCATAGCTGCTAATTTTCTCATTGCAGTTCGCTACAACAATTAGCAGAAAAGCTAAAGAGATCATCCCTTGTGAGCGTGGGGTTGATCTTCTATTCTGTTATTCTGCGCAACGGATTAATCTGAGATGTACCCTTTACCCTGTGGCTCCTGCAAGATGCAATTTCCACCCCCACTACTACAGAAGTCAGACAGACGCTTCTAACGTTCTAAAGAGAAATGCCTGAAAAACTTTCAGCAATAAATGTCTTCTGGAGTCGTCCACTATAAGGAAATGACACAAAAATTCACAAAATTTCTTACGTAACTAGTGGGATACTTGAGTACTGGAGTAGCGCAAGTTAGTGTAAGAAAAACATGAAACTAACGAAAGTTATTATTTATTTTGCAAAAATTCTGAGAAATCACAATGGCACTTTCAGTTATGAATTGATCAAGTTATACCCTGGTTCTTTTCGGAATGTGAAGTTACCTCTCAAGGATAGGATTCGCTTATGAAATTACTATACAAAGTTTAAGATGATTTTTGACTTGGCAGAATGGCTGAGAGGCACGCCTACTCAGCTTGAATAATTATCCTTTAGAATGTTGCTAGGTACGGTCGAGGCTGTCGCATGTGAAATGCAGTGAAGTGTACCGTTGTGGAGGAAATATGAGGCTCGGAATAGCTGTAGCGCACAATACCGTAAGCTGCGATGACTGCTGTCTGCACCGCTCGCTGTTGACAAATAAGATAACTCTCGTTCTATCTGGACTGACCTTCGCCAATCAAACTCTCCCTATGCCTTGATGAAGTCAAGGATTCCTATTCGCCCCTAGTCTAACTATTGGCGTGGTACACTGGTCAGATAACCAGTCCACCGCAATGCCACTCAAAATTCGCTCGCAGGCGTATAACTATAACTCTGTCCGTTCACACCGCACAATAAGTGTATCGGCCAACACAGTGAACAACGCTTAATCGCAAGGACTCAACATAGAGTAGCACTTTGATTTGCTCTCGACAGAGGTGCTCTCCCACTGAAGTACTGAGGAGAGACTTGTTCCTCGCTCCAAGAGTGACAACGGAACGGCGCCTCTCCACGCCAGACATGAAGGGGTATATCTTTCGGGCTCTTCCATTATTCCTGCAGTTCCAGGCGTCAGAAATATCGTCTGCCAATCAGCATTGCGCTTCTAAAACGGGAGAATGACGTTTCGTTTAAGGCGACGAATCCGGAAACCTGTAGCATTGGCGTTTGCCGTCTCCCTGTGAAAATCTCTGAAACTGCGTGCTATGCGTAAAGAATGCATAGGCTGGCCACTCCCACACAATGTAGCGGAATTTGCTTTTAAGCCTAACACGGGGGCTTTCGCCCTTTTCACTCGGGCCCACGCTGTCCGCTACACGGGCGGTCACCGGCTGACATAGGCTGGTCGTCCTCTGAAGGGACCGGTATCCCGTTGTGCGGTTTCTTTCCCGAACTAAAAGCTTGTGTGACCATCGTGTCTGGAATGTATGTGCGTACGTCAGCCTCGAGTATTTCAACCACGGTGCGCTTACTTGTTAACTGCATATCGTTTACGTAAATTCATACGACATTGACTTTATCTTATCGAGTTTGGGTTCGAATGAAGCGTCTTGATGTGCGGAATATGATTGTGAGGGCGGAATATGTAAGCAACGAAGGTCAGGAGACCCTGACGTCTTACACCCTCAGCTTACTTTTCGTCATCGTACCGTTCACCCCCCCCCCCCCCCCCCCCCCCCCCACATTCGCATGAATCTTCCAGTTTTCGTTATAAAGCGATATATAACCCCAGCCAAGTCACAGACCCCTGCTAATTGTCTCGAAATTACATCACGCTGCAACAGCATTGTCCCTCCAGTTAGATGGCTGTCTAGCCCTCTACCTGTCACTGGATATGTAGAGTGCTAATTCAATGAGAAAAAGTAGCATGCTAACATTCAAGGAGAAATTCATCATCATGCGGATGTTCACATGGTGATGGACACAAGCATCTGCATGGTGATGAATTTCTCCTTGATTGTTAGTCTGCTATTTTTTCTCATTGTAATATCTGTCTAAATAGCTAGTGATGGGTAGAGGACAGACAACTTTGTAGCTAATAGAACACTGCTGTCACTACGCGATGGGATTTTAAGACAGTTACCAGAGGTCTGTGACTTGGCTGGTGGTACACATCGCAGTATATTGAAAACTGGAAAATTCGTGTGAATATGAGTGGTAAGCAATACTCTAACAAAAAGTAGGCTGAGAGGTGATCCCTTTACTGCTTCCTCTAATTTTTGTGAGCAAAAATATTGCTCCCTCTCATATACTTCTCATGAAAATTAGTGGCTACACCTCACTGATCGATGAACTGATCAATAAAGTACAAAAACGTTCATGGCAAGACGGTAATATGGATACACATATATACATATACGAGGGTCATTCAGTAATTGGTCTGGAGAAAAAAGCGTTTATTTTTACGAAACATTACTTTTTCTACATTTGAACAAAATCCTCTTGAATATTTATGCACTTGTTCCAATGGGCTACAAGCTTTTTTATTCCGACTGCAAAGAACTCTTTTTCCTGAGGCTTAAACCAATCTCCCATAAATTTTTTCACGTCCTCGTTGTCCTGGAACCTCTTCCCGCGTAATGCCTCCTTCAGTGCACCAGACAAATGGAAATTACTAGGTGCTAAATCAGGACCATAAGGGGGATGAGGTAGTACTTGCCAGTCCGTTTTGTCGATGGTTTCACTGGATAGTTGAGCAATATGAGGACGTGCACTGTCTTGCTGGAGAATCACACTTCTCCTCTGAGATACACGACGTCTCTCACTCATGGCTGGCTTCATCTTGTTTAAAAGCAAATCGGAGTAGTATGGGCTGTTCATGTATTGGCTGTTCATTGTACACTGTTCTTCGAGATAATCGCAAAAAACTGGACCTTCAGCATCCCCAAAACACCGTGAATATAACTTTTCCTGCTGATGCTTTGGTTTTAAATTTTTTCTTGACAGGTCAGTTGGTGTGCTTCCATTCCATGCTTTGTCTTTCTGATTCTGGCTAATCACAAGTTAAAATTTTGTTGAGGAGGTGCTCGCCTTCTCTTTCATAACGTTCCTTTGTGCACACTCTCAACCTTGTTTCCTTGTGTAGCCGCGTCAACTCCTTTGGGACCCATCTTGCACATGTTTTACAGTACTTCAGCTTGCTACAGATAATGTTAATAACTGTGCCAGTACTAACTTGAATCTTATCAACTATCATTTCCACAGTCGCACGCCCGTCGCAGCGAATAATTCATCAATTCGATTTTCAAGTGAGGTAGTTGAAACTGCAACCTGTCAGCTAGAACGGTGTTCGTCAGTCACTGAATCACGACCATATTTTAACTACTGTACCCACTTGTAAGCGTTTGCACAATTTATGAAATCTTCACCATAAACTTTAGACATTCTGCGGTATATATTCACTGGTTTCTCGCCTTCAGAAAGTAAAAAAAAAAAAAAGAATAACAGAACGTTGTTCAACTAATGTGGACATTTCAAGCGGACTCGCCATCTTGAAATGCATTTTTAAGGTTATTAACAAAACAATGTTGATACATCAGCTGATCAGGACTTATCCCAGTGATGCCAACTTAAAACCATAAAAGTAACAAACTTGCGCGGCTAATAGTTTTCTCCCCCGACCAATTTGTCTCTTTAATTATTGAATGACCCTCGTACATAGCTTCACACATTTTTCCTACAGCCATTTTGTCTTGGCTGCCAAGCGCTTCATATTTATTTCTTCATGTATATTAGGAAATATGAAGTGAAATCTAAACGGAACTATTCGTCAGAAGGACTGACTGAGCTTATGGGGATGTCAAAAAATTCTTTAGGGAAATTACAAAGCAAGTGTAGTAAGATTGAGAGCGCAATGTTAATCTAGCTGTTAAATGCAGAGGAAAGACAAAATAGGTGGAAGGAGTACAGTGAAGTCCTTTATGAGGAGGAGGACTTATGACCTGATAGATGGAGATACTGGAGTCGATAACGGGATCCAGTATTACAGTCATAATGTAAACAATCTGAGGAAGACTTGAGATACAAATAAAGCAGAAGGGATATATAACATTGCATCGGAATTTCTAATTATTCGGGGGGGGCGGGGGAGGGGGGGGCGGAAAGGCGACCAAACGACTATTCAAGTTGGTGTTTAGAATCCATGAGACTGGTCGCATACCATCAGACTTTCGGAAAAGTGTTAACCACACAGTTCCGAAGGTAGCAAGGATGGACAATCAGGTTAACATCTCATGCAGCTAAACTGCTAATAACAGGAGTATACAGGAGAATGGAAAAAAAACGAGAATCTGTGGCGAAATTACATTTACACATGAGTGTCTGTCAGGTACATCACACAGTTGTGCTACTAACTATATAACAGTGATTTGAAAATCCGATTTCACTGAAGGTTACTAAAGATTCATTAAAAACATAGCGTTCGAGATACATGTTTTAGAAACAGGATGTCATAAGTCAGGAATGTGTATGTTGGAACTCATATTAATAACCATTAATATGTGTTCGGATACTTTTGATTGGATAGTATTACTTGAGCATGTGTCAATTTTGTCAGCATATTGGAGTTCCACCTTTCCGGATGTATACAGGGTGGCCCATTGATAGTGACCGGACCAGGTATCTCACGAAATAAGCATCAAACGAAAAAACTACAAAGAACGAAACTCGTCTAGCTTGAAGCGGGAAACCAGATGGCACTACGGATGGCCCGCTAGATGGCGCTGCCATACGTCAAACGGATATCAACTGCGCTTTTTTATAATCGGAACCCCCATTTTTTATTACATATTCGTGTAGTACGTAAAGAAATATGAATGTTATAGTTGGGCCACTTTTTTCGCTTTGTGATAGATGGCACGTATAAGCAGGTGGTGTCACGTGACATTCCGCCATTGCGGACGGTATTTGCTTCGTGATACATTACCCGTGTTAAAATGGACCGTTTACCAACTGCGGAAAAGGTCGGTATCGTGTTGATGTATAGCTGTTGTGATCAAAATGCCAAATGGGCGTGTGCTATGTATGCTCCTCAGTATCCTGGACGACATCATCCAAGTGTCCGCACCATTCGCCGGATAGTTACGTTATTTAAGGAAACAGGAAGTGTACAGCCACATGTGAAACGTCAACCACGACCTGCAACAAATGATGGTGCCCAAGTAGGTGTTTTAGCTGCTGTCACAGCTAATTCGCACATCAATAGCAGGCAAACTGCGCGAGAATCGGGAATCTCAAAAACGTCGGTGTTGAGAATGCTACATCAACATCAAGTGCACCCGTACCATATTTCTATGCACCAGGAATTGCATGGCGACGACTTTGAACGTCGCGTACAGTTCTGCCACTGGGCACAAGAGGAATTACGGTACGATGACAGAGTTTTTGCACGTGTTCTATTTAGCGACGAAGCGTCATTCACCAACAGCGGTAACGTAAACCGGCATAATATGCACTATTGCGCAACAGAAAATCCACGATGGCTGCGTCAAGTGGAACATCAGCGACCTTGGCGGGTTAATGTATGGTGCGGTATTATGGGAGGAAGGATAATTGGTCCCCCTTTCATCGATGGCACTCTAAATGATGCAATGTATGCTGATTTCCTACATAATGTTCTACCGATGTTACTGCAAGATGTTTCACTGCATGACAGAATGGCGATGTACTTCCAACATGATGGATGTCCGGCACATAGCTCACGTGCGGTTGAAACGGTATTGAATAGCATATTTCACGACAGATGGATTGGTCGTCGAAGCACCATACCATGGCCCGCACGTTCACCGGATTCGACTTCCCCGGATTTTTGTCTATGGGGAAAGTTGAAGGATGTTTGCTATCGTGATCCACCGACAACTGTTGAAAACATGCGTCAGCGCATTGTCAGTACACGTGCGAACATTACGGAAGGCGAATTACTCGCTGTTGAGAGGAGTGTCATTACACGTATTTCCAAATGCATTGAGGTTAACGGACATCGTTTTAAGCATTTCTTGCATTAATGTGGTATTTACAGGTAATCACGCTGTAACAGCATGCGTTCTCAGAAATGATAAGTTCACAACGGTACATGTATCACATTGGAACATCCGAAATAAAATGTTCAAACGAACCTACGTTCTGTATTTTAATTTAAAAAACCTACCTGTTACCAACTGTTCGCATAAAATTGTGAGCCATACGTTTCTGACTATTACAGCGCCATCTATCACAAAGCGAAAAAAGTGGTCCAACTAAAACATTCATATTTCTTTATGTACTACACGAATATGCAATAAAAATGGGGGTTCTTATTTTAAAAAAAACGCAGTTGATATCCATTTGACCTATGGCAGCGCCATCGAGCGGGCCAAACATAGCGCCATCTGGTTTTCCCCTTCAAGCTAGATAAGTCTCGTTCTTTTTAGTTTTTAGTTTGACGCTTATTTCGTGAGACATTTGGCACGGTCACGATCAATGGACCACCCTGTATATACTCAAGCGTCACCCATAAATTCGGCTGGAACCAATAGGAATACTTCTGTAGTATAGTACCCTGGTGAAAACACAGGTTTGCAGGTTCAGACACGTTTGGGATGGGGTGATCTGTACGCAGGTATTTTGCCATTGTTCACAGAGTCGGCTTTTCTGGCACACATCTTTAGGATTAGATACACATACAGAGCATTTTAATGGTTAATAGTCTGCAGGTAGGACGACAACAAGTGCTTCATTCTTTGTCGGTGTTTCAGGTGGTCGGCGACACTGTCCACATGCCCTCCCAGGAAGCACTTCATTCACTGTTAGTGAAACGTCCTGGTGTTTCCCCTCAGTAAGACTTAAGCACCCAGGTGCTCCCAGGAGGATAAGTGGACTCTGGATTGAGGTTTTTACACTCCAGAATTGGCCCGTTTCGTTCTGGGAAATGCATGGTGGCCATAGTTAGAACACTGGAAGCACTTCTTTCATAACGTTTTAGATGCATTGTTACTCCCCAGTTCAGGTGGTCAGTGTGCAGGTGTTCCACAGGTGTGTGTGAGCTGCCAGTCAGCATCAAAGCAATCTGCCACTAACACAAATCCACTGGTGCATTACGACTCACTGTAAACAACTGACAGACAGAATGTTTCGAAGCTTAATGGTTTGCAGGTTGCTTGACAGGAAGCGTACTGTTAAACATACTGGTACACTCCGCCCGCCCCCCCCTCCCCCTCCCAGTGAAATTTAAGCACCCCGGTGTTCACCATCCTTCTTGTAAACACATCGTTCATTGTTGGTCGGTAGTGGATGTCGCCAACAGAGTATGCTGCAGCTAGCTCAAGTCTCGTGTGTGTTATAGCACATGGCCGGACTTTTCCGATGTGAGCTGTGAGAAGAGAAACAACAAAACCAGTCCGTGAACATTAGGTACCCGGGACGAAGCATGGGAACAGAGACACACAGATGCGTGGGTCTCTGTTGAAGCTGCAGCTGCCAGGTGATATGAAAGTAGAGTCTCAAACATGGTAGTTGCCTGTTCTGCCACTGACTGGCATACACATGCAGTCTGAGTGCCAGCTACTATGGTAGTTTGAGGTGTGGCTCACTTGCTTGATGTCTGCTGGCCCGAGACAACAACACTGTGTTTCTGTACACTACGCTGAATGGGCATGCCATGTCAGCGTGCTGATGGAGGGCCAAGATACAAACCCCGCATCCTCCTGCGCGCTTTTGACGCTCTTAGTGCCCCTCTCTTGGAAGCTGTAGAGGGATACCTTTTTGCAATACATTTGCAGCTTACTATATCATTTACAAACCACCCGATTGGCCTTACATAAATATAATTTATGAGCACAAGTAAGTGATTTGTAGACTTGACAGCTTTCAGGCTGGGCTTGTATACCCAACTAATACGATAACTAGTTCGAATTCCCTGTTGTTTATACACGTCCTTGTGGTCTAGAGAAGTGAGGGAGTGGGTGGGGTGGGGAGCGGGAAGGGTGTTGGGGAAGGGCGGTGGGAACCTTGGATGTGTCACATGATTTTGGTTATATAAGGAGATCTGGCAACATTGCGGACTGGGCTTTTGTGCAGTTAGTCCCCCTACTCATAGCCCATAGTAATTCATACACTACTTTCATCGCAGTAATAAACGTAATGTAAACAAACACAAATGTGATGGTTGGTCAGCAGTCGTAGCCCATGAGCACTGTTGATCTTAAGCTCTTGGAAATAGGTGATACTCACGTATTATATATTACTTCTGGTTTATTGTTATGATGAACGTAGTATAGCATGCGAATGTTCGTTTGCTCTCCATCACAGAAAAGCAGGACGAACAATTTAAAAAAAAAGTTTTTCATTCTCATTAGGAAGACCTCACGATAAAAACAGTTTTACGTGCGTGGGATCAGGGACCATTGATATCAAAGCACAGCGCATTTTCTTACATTCTGACATGCTGGGCAAAGTTAAAACGTCATGAACTTCTCTTAGTCATTGTTTTTTCTCGTAGAAACTTATAAAAAACATAGGGAACAATTGTGGGCAAGAATTCGTAATTTCGTAAACTAAGATGTGTTTTCTGTTATGAAGTAGTAATGAGCAGCAGTAAAAGGGAATTATTCCTTCAGGTTTAAACTGAAAGAGATACTCAAAAAAAAATGTAATCTGAATCTGATACAACTGGCATCAGTCCGACGACAGAAAGCGCCCTGCGATAACAATGTTTCAAGTGTTTTTTCCTTGCAATTATAATTTTCTAACGTTGTTGTTATTATTGCCAGGCCGTAGAGCTGTGTTCCACAATGGTATGTCCCGTTCAAGAAACTATTTTCCAGGAAATCTGTTTTGGTTTGTGTTGATAAACTCGAACAAACACGTGACATTTGGCTTGCGTACCGCAAGTGCAACGGGTGCTCGAAAAACTACGAACTAGCCACAACAAAAAGCTATCGTTCTTCTTAAAATTTGACAATTTCCTAAAACACACGCGAAACCAACAATAAACCCTACCAATGCCTGTTGTATTTGTAACTTAAAAGTTGTAATTGCGTTTTCCATCACTAAATAGCTAAACTGTTTGCAGGAAAAGTACGTAAAAACCTCGTGCTGGCGCTCCTATAACACGCGTATAACTTTGCCATACTCTGTGTTGTTTACCAGAGCATCAGCCAGTCACCAGATCTTAATATTTAATGATTACTTGAGCTTTAATTACATAAAGTTACATATTTTGTGAGAATATTGACCGTAAATGCTATTTAAATGTCATAATCAATAAGAATAACAACAATCCAAACCATATTTTAACACAGGAAAATAGTCTATTTCAACCAATGTTTGGAACGGTATTGTCCCGACAAGTGCTGCTACGGAAACTGAACTGCTATGTTTAACAGCAGTTGCAGTTGATCTCCGTATCTCCAAGAATATTCGCAAAAAATAAATATAAAAAAACCACAACTGTAATTTTTTAAATTTATTTTGTGACACTTCCACTGGAAACTTTAGGTTATTCAATAGAATATATTATATTTGTTACTGACGCCAAGTAGGTTATGTACATCACTCCAGTGTGATAATACGTTTCGTTTGACGTTAATTAGTCCCTAGTTCCTTTTCATTCATTAGTGTTATAGTTTAACTGCGAGTATTTACACAATTTGTTTTGCAATCTCAAGTGTGTACAGGAATGTAAATAGCAGCACTGGTGATTACCACAGCTCTTGTTGTAAACTGTATGATGGAGAGTTAGATTATATGCTATGATACGGGACTTGAGTATAGCTGGGCAACAGATTTCTCGAGAACATTTAAATTAAAATGTCCACTTAACACTATGGTTTGTCATTCCATTTGCAAGTTAAAACTCTAATAATGCGTGTGATTATTTCATAAATAAAAATCATCAAATGGAACCATGTGTATCGTGAATCAGTTCTGCTTCTACAGCAAGGTTCAAAATATTAATCACTGCGAAATCGGAGGCTGTATTTTGTATTACTTCGTAATATAAATGGAAACTCCGGTTTCATCTTTCTTCTCTGAGTGACTGGTAGTACCTGAAGGACTATAAATTCTAACGTAAAGTTCTTACTGAACAATGGCAAAGCGAAACGAAACAAAACTTCACAGCCACGGTTAATAATTAGACAAAAGAATCGCAGCTATATTGCCACAAATCGCTGCTAATTTGTCAGGCAGCCATTTTGCATGCACGACTCACATGCAAAAGAAGACTGCCTCGGATTTCCGTGCGATCGGTGACCGATTGCTGCGATTTTCCCGGTGCCCACACGCGTGCTATCTAGGAAGCGATCGACTGGCTACGGGACAGTTCGCTGCGATTCAATGACAGGGCCGTGCTGACGTGCAGCATTAGTATATTACTCGCTTAAGTCTTGGAAGTTATATTGCTCCATGTTTCTGAATACATCGATAAAAATGCTTGTAGAATGTCAGTTCTTCCTTTGGTTTTGAAATTTTAATGAACAGTTGTTGCATCGTGCTCTTTTATGTCAGTTTATTTACATTTATGTTCCTTAAGGTATTCTTTTTGAAACGGTAGAAATCTTCCGTAATAGAAATAGCTCTCTGACTAATAACGTCTTTGGTGTGAATGTGTAGTTAGTCTCTGGTGAGTTCAGTATTATTTTGTTGCTCGTTGTAACGTAAGCTCAACAAAAGCACTTACCGCCATTGTCGAAAAATGAATCCACTAAGAAAAATAGCCGTCTTTGTTTGCATCGGATGTTTAAGTACTTCCATAGTACAAAGCAATGCTGCAGAAGAAGCTGATCAGGTGAGTATTTTTCATGTGTGCTCTAATTTTTGTCATTGTACTTTTAGCACGAGGTGAATGACAATCGAACATGTCTCCCATATGGCCGAATTTCTCTCATTTAAAAAGTTAGGGTCCTTTCGTCTGCAGTCGAGTTAAAACATTGGATCACATATTAAGCAAATGGAAATTTCGGAGTCAATGAGAGAAAATTCAATCGCCAACTAGGCTGCAAATTAGAAAAATGTCCTTAGTCAGTCAAAGGCATAGATTATAATTCGCTATCTGTGTTAAGTATTGTGTCTGTTGTTTTTTCACAACATGTATTTTCAGCTGTTACATTGAATGTTAAATGATTATACACATACTTTTCTTACGAAACACGTGTATAAAAACTGCGCAACTTACGGAAATTATTACGCGAAAAGCGCAGCACTAATTGCACTAAGGCTTTGGAAGCGTGTGAAATTTATTATTAATGGTGTAAATCCGCTTATGTAAAATATTGTTCTAACCCATTAACTAAATTATCACGGAACGCAAGTAAGCCTGCTACGAGGGTAATCCCTAAAGTAAGGTCTCTTACTTTTTCATGAGTACATAGACCTGCTTATTTCTACAATGGTTTACATCAGTTTACAGCTTGAACATTTAGCATTTTTCGACATATTCACAATTTCTGTCGATGCATTTTTGTAGACGCTGTGGCAGTTTTTGTATTACTATATCATACCAGCTCGCCGCCATGCTGTTCAGAAAGTTTAAGCTGTAAACTGATGGAAACCACTGTAGAAATAAACAGGTATATGTAATTATAAAAAAATAGCAGACCTTACTTTTGGGATTACCCTCGTATTAATGTGACATATAGTAACATACTAAACTTAAATTAGATATTGTTCCTCTACAGAAGATAATTACTTCTTTCATTAACGGTATGAGGGAGCTCTTGCCAAAGCTGCATGAAGGAATCGTGTATGGCTTCGTTATAAGAATTAATTATTTGCTTGATGTGACTGGAAAATGAGACGGGTTGGGCAAGCCGTATTTTGAATCCAGCTGCCCCCGAATACAGCTCCATTGTTTTAATAACATTGCATTGTTTTAATAACATTGGTGTACGCCTAACTCCTGAACACTATTGGGAATGTGACTGTGGTCAAGTACAAGACTGTATTTAAATTGATCGTAGTATGCGAGACATCCCATCGCTTTTCATATGGGATTTTTGCCCTATGTAAAATATAATATTTGCTATTCCATTACTTTCACAGTCCCATGATCGATTTAGAATCTATCGTCTGGAGCCGGCGGCTTCGATAGACAAACATTCTTGGAAATTACCTAAAGCAATGCTGGTTGTTTCCAGTTCTAGTTGCACTGCCGTGCCATCCTCTTCACTTTCTCAATGGCATTTGAATGAAATTGTTACAGAATAAGTGTTTGTCAATATTTTCGTTGTTCAGGTACTTCGCAAGTATATCGAAAATTGTTACCTTTAATTTTAGATGAAGTGCGATTGCACAGTACATTATGACGATTCACCTTTCACAAAGAAAGTAGCAACATACGACGAAACAAACATGTGAAAATTTGTATGAGAAAAAAAAGTGGATCTGCAGGGCTTGCCGTCTGCTGCATTCACTCTTATTTCGGAATTCGTTACGACTTTTTTTTGTTTTTACACGTACTGTATGTACTTTTCCATTATGACTGATAATTATTGGGTTCAGTTTAATAGTAAGCCTATAGGTAATCATAGAGAGATGATTCGGGGTAATGTATTTGCGAAGCTCACTATCTTATATAGAACGTTTACATCATCTCTGTGCAGACATGCAAATGACACTTTTGTCATTGGTAGATATTAATCGCGCAAACGAAGTTGACACTCCGCGCGCTGGCTGATGGGAGCGGCTGTAAACGGGAAATATCTTTGCAGGCACTCTCTTAAGCCACCGCGCCGAATGTGCGCGTTCAATACCTTTGTAATGTCATATATAATTAGGCTGAACGAACCGTCGCCCCATTTTAGCACCTTTTTCAGTACTCCGTACTAAAATCACAGAAAACTCGAAACACTGTATCACGTAACAAATCTGTTACGAAAATTTGTTCCCGTTATTCTTAGACGTTCCCAACCTTTGTGAGACCATTACCGCAGAGTGCAATAAGATATTAACTGTTAGTGAAGTGAGCCTAACCCCTCCCCCCCTACCCCTCCATTCCACCACTACTATCAGCATTAGCACCTGACTAATATTTAGAATGAAACGGAATTTTTTGGAACGCTTACAGTTGTAAAATTACTAAAGATAAAAAGATAAGTTATATTTAGTTTTTGTACGCCAGGAACTATTGAGGCAGTGAGGTAACTGGAACTCCTTATTTCCAGCCGTTTTTTATAGAATGTTGAAGCAATTTTCAGTACTACCTACAACTGCTTTTCATAAAATAAATCTAACTATTCACATTGAGGGTAGATACTTGTATAAAAACATGCTACTCCTGTATCAGTCCTCTCCCTAGCTTTATATGCTTTACCGACACACTGCTTCCTCATTTAACATCAATCAAATTAAAGTGTGTGCACTATATTTCTGTAAATTATCTGATTGCTAGACTCCTTGGTTCTGAAATGGCAGAATGCTAAATCTTCAGGCTGCCAATGTTTTGTGCCTGACGGCTGCACTAATAGTAATAGCACTGTGTAGGCCCGACAGTTATAAAGTACCCATTTACATAGTTACCGTGATACAGCTCTGTTAACTCCCAACTCATTGAGTCGCGCGTAAATACTGTTTGAGTACCATGTATTTATTGGTATTTTATGTAATCAGTATCAACAGTTATGCGAAACAGTGATAATATTAAAGATTCTTTGAAAATAATTTAGTTTCGTGCCGAAACACAGTCGAGCCCTTTTGTTTTCACCCCTCAGAAATTTTCATTTAATCCTCAGGGGGTAATAGCGCCGAGGTTGAGAACCACAGCTTTAGAACAACGTCCCGTTTTCCGCCACTCTAGCGGGACAAATCGAACCAAAAATGACGCCTCTTGTATTCATTTTTCACTTGAACTGAATATTCGGGTAAAAGCCAAATATTTCTGGCAATCATATTATAAATTCCAATGTTTACGAAGCTAACACGCCATATTTGGTGGTTTTCGTATTTATTTTGGCGTATTACGAGAATACAAATACACTGCATTACCTATCTCTCGAAAACTCTTCATTTTGGATACGGTACTGTTTGTCGTGCTAAAGTGTCTAAAAGGGCGACATCGGTCTGTAAAATGTTTAAGGAGAATTTTGTATCTGTTCTCTTCACGTAGCAAACGTACAAGCATGAAAAAAATTGATGGTCCTGAAACCTTAAAGCTCTTCATTGATGGTGAATATTATAGCTCAGGCTTTCCAATTGTGCAATAATATTGATGGGTATGGATTATGTTGAGATGTTGCACAATGATATTCAACAGATCAAAAACTTTTGAAATATGTTGCGCAACAAAAAAATATTGTGCCGTCTTGACAATATCCCTGCCCGTCACTCACGTGCTTCGGTGAAATATTGTCTCGGGTTGTTTGTGTTCG
Source organism: Schistocerca americana (assembly GCF_021461395.2). Taxonomy (NCBI): domain Eukaryota; kingdom Metazoa; phylum Arthropoda; class Insecta; order Orthoptera; family Acrididae; genus Schistocerca; species Schistocerca americana. The sequence goes on from NC_060122.1 coordinate 426,697,290, forward strand.
GCATTGTGTTTATCCACTAAAATGAGATCAAAACAAGAAGAAAAATCGTCAGTATTAGAATGTATCGAAATGTAAAAATAGCTGACAATGTTATGGGATGTTAGTATAGATGAAGAAAAAACCGTCGTTGCTCTCCATGCACAGATTGTTCCTGGAGGAATGGGCTCTATTTAGAGATATGACAGAAACAAACATGGGCTCTAAAATGCATACCTTAAGAGCTGTGAGTACTTGTTCATCTCCAATACTGTAAAACAAAGTTCTTCTACTGCAAGCTTTTTGCCTTTCATGTTCTGAGAAGTGGAAGTACGGACCTAAACAATAAAATATGTCCAGTATACAAGTGCTGTACTGTGCATATCTTAAGAACAGAGATTTTTTCATCTTCGCTACTGTGAAAAACATCTGTTCCACCGAATAAGTGCTCATCGCTCTTAAGGTATGCATTTTAGAGCCCATGTTTACTAGACAGTTTTTTCTTGTATCTACCCCCAAAATATGGAAAGCAAAGAACTTGCAGTAGAAGATATTTGTTTCACGATATTTGAGGTAAAGTGCTCATAGTTTTTAATGTATTCATTTTAGTGCCTGTGTTTACTAGACTTTTGTTTCGAATTATCGTTCCTACCATATCCTGAATATTGATCATTCTTTCCGGGACAACCTGCAGAGTTGTACCCTACAGTTATGGGGGTAAATATTTACTAATTATTGAAAAGCAAACATTGGGGTAGCCGTATCCAGTAATTTATCAAATGTTGGGCGGTCAACGTGTAATCAAATCTATTAATTGTTTATCTCCTCCGAACTCAGTTTTCTTGACGCATTATCGTGAGTGAATTTTGAACTTTTTCATCATCCTTTTTTTCTACTGCTTGAAAGTAAGTAGAGCATTTATCACAATAGCAACACACTGAAGATCAAAAATATCGAACCAGGCTACACACTACAAGTTTCTATTGTGTGGTCTAGGGAGAATTTCAATAATATTGCGTAATATTATTGTACAAAAACATTGCTTGTCTAACGGCATGCCCAGGAGAGGCGCTGCAAGCGATGTCGTGCTGTTAGCGAAGGCACTCATGTCGGCCCTCTACTGCGATAGCCCATTAACTCCAGATTTCGTCGCACTGTCCTGACGGACACGATCGTCATACGCCCCACATCGAATTATGCTGTTATTTCAAATAGTATTGATTGTCTATTAGCACTGGGAACTCTACGCAATCGCCGCTGAGGTCGATCGTTAAGTGAAGACGGTCGGTAACTACGTTGTCTGTGGTGACAAGTGATGCTTTAAATTTGGTATTCTAGGAACACTCTTGACGCTGTGGATCTCGGAATACTGAATTCCTTAACGATTTCCGAAATGGAATGCCCCAGGCGTCTATCTCCAACTACCATTCCGTGTTCAGAGTCTGTTAATTTTCGTCGTGCGGCTATAATTACGTCAGAAATCTATTCACATGAATTACCTGAGTACAAATCACAGCTCCACCAATGCACTGCCCTTTTATAACTTCTGCATACGAGATACTGCCGCCATCTGCGTATGCGCATATCGCTATCCCATGACTTTTGTCATTTTTATATCTTCGACTTTTTTGGTTTACGAACCGGTGATTTCGGCGCTGTTTTCCAGTTAAGGAAGATGCGAAAGTGTACACAGCCCTACCGATAATAGTGTCGTCAGCCGTTTTTTATTGCTTCCTGATACCTTCCGCCCCTCATCGAACTTCAGATTCCCTTGCGCGCGAAATCCAACGCCGATTCCCAGAACAAAATGAACGTGTCGACACTATATATGCCCCCATTCGTTCCCAATTTCCATACGGAGAGCTCCCTCCCTTTGCTGCACAACGAAGTCACAACGATAGTTTATCATTTTCTTTGTGGTGCCTTCCTGACTGTACACAAGCATCTACATCTACATTTATACTCCGCAAGCCACCCAACGGTGTGTGGCGGAGGGCACTTTACGTGCCACTGTCATTACCTCCCTTTCCTGTTCCAATCACGTTGGTTCGCTCGCTCGAATCTCTCTGACTTTACATTCGTGATCTCCTCGGGAGGTATAAGTAGGGGAAGCAATATATTCGATACCTGATCCAGCCGGCCGAAGTGGCCGTGCGGTTAAAGGCGCAGCAGTCTGGAACAGCAAGACCGCTACGGTCGCAGGTTCGAATCCTGCCTCGGGCATGGATGTTTGTGATGTCCTTAGGTTAGTTAGGTTTAACTAGTTCTAAGTTCTAGGGGACTAATGACCTCAGCAGTTGAGTCCCATAGTGCTCAGAGCCAACCTGATCCAGAAACGCACCCTCTCGAAACCTGGACAACAAGCTACACCACGATGCAGTTCGCCTCTCTTGCAGAGTCTGCCACGCTACCAAATAACCCTGTGACGAAACGCGTCGCTCTTCTTTGCATCTTCTCTATCCTCTCAGTCAACCTGACCTGGTACGGATCCCACACTGATGAGCAACACTCAAGTATAGGTCGAACGAGTGTTTTGTAAGCCACCTCCTTTGTCGATGGACTACATTTTCTTAGCACTCTCCTAATGAATCTCAACCTGGCACCCGCCTTACCAACAGTTGTTAAGTTTATGTGATCATAACACTTCAATATCGTTCCGTAAGCATACTCTCAGATATTTTACAGAAGTAACTGCTACCGGTGTTTGTTCTGCTATCATGTAATCATACACTAAAGGATCCTTCTTTCTATGTATTCGCAATACATTACATTTGTCTATGTTAAGTGTCAGTTGCCACTCCCTGCACCAAGTGCCTATCCGCTGCAGATCTTCCTGCATTTCGCTGAAATTTTCTAATGCTGCAACTTCTCTGTATGCTACAGCATCATCCGCGAAAAGCCGCATGGAACTTCCGACACTATCTACTAGGTCATTTATATATATATTGTGAAAAGCAACAAAATTGAATAAGCGCTTTTAAACGTTTATTTCCTATTCCTCTTCTTCGCAGAAAATTAAAGTAGCTTTTCTTGTCCGTTCTGTTTGTTGATATCCAACAGTTTTTCTCAATCGTTCTCAATTTTTATATTTTGGATTTTTAAGTTCAGTGTCTTGCTAACAATATTTTCCATCCATTTTTCGTAAAGTACTGGTTGCCCTTGGTGTAATCATATGAAAAGCATGCTGTGAGCATAGGTTATACATAATCAGGTGAGCTAAATACGCCAGCGGATAAAAGATTACACCACCGTTTTATTCGATAGAAGAGAGGAAGAAAGTGTGAAATTTCAACTTCGAAAAGATTCCTCCTCTCGCCAAATAGAGTCGTGGAGTTAACGAAATCGGCCGCCTGTAGTCCAGCTGAAGAGACGACGACTGCCTTCGTTCTGTCCTAGTTTGTTAAAAGACGAATTCTACTGGTCAGTTTCACGTTGGTTTCAGGAGATTTTCCAAATTCATCTATTCAAATGCTGACTCTTGGTTACAATTTTTCAAACCAATCCAAAAATGTGACTTTCAAAAGAAACTTATGCAGCTTTAGTTATTATGCCAGCCAACAAAAAAAGAAAGCATGTAAGTATTGCAATAACTCCACTAACGCGTTCAGCTGTGATGTTCTTTAAACTAACTGTTGTAGTCGTCAACAAAGTGCTTTTAAAAGTTTATTTCCTATTTCTCTTCTTCGCAGAACATTAAAGTAGCTTTCTTGTCCGTTCTGTTTGTCGATATTCAACAGTTTTTCTCGATCGTTCTGAATTTTTAAATTTCAGATTTTTAATTTCATTGTCATCCTAACAATATTTTCCATCGATTTTTCGTAACGCATTGGTTGCCCTTCATGTAATCATATGAAAATGTACCGTCAGAGCGTTGATTTAAAAAGACATAATCCACACTCATGTTAATAATAACAAAAGACTGCACGCTGTTGAAATACGTATACCGATTGTGCATCAAAGCAGCCTACCTGAAGAGTACTAAGTGGACAATTATTTGTTTATTCAGTTAGATACTTCCTGTCAAAATCAGAGCTTGGACCACGACATGTTCCCAAGCGCACCGAATCTGATACATTAGGGACACATTATAGGATCACTTTTATGAAACCTCGTAATTGTCTCCTGTTGCCGAACTGGTTGTATAAGGGGAGAGATGTTAACTGGTAGGATCCTTTGCCGTTTTAATGACGCAAGTGTATTACAATCCCCAGGTTACAATAAAAATATCTTTGTAATTCTTGAAAATAATTTTTAAAATGTTATTTTCAACATCAAATTGTCAATCTCTCTTCTCGTATTTTAGTGTTATTTCACCCTTGCAAGTTTATGAATAGCGGTTAACAAGATTCACGTACCCATAGCGTTGGAGGCAAATGAAAGCGCCACAACAAGACAGTTATTTCGTATGACCAAAGTGAATGATTGACCAACATTCTTTATGTGAATAGCATACCAGCAAACGAAAATTCACTCATTTTAGGTTTTACTTGTTTTTCTGCAGTATGATCGCAGTGCATGCGGAGACTGTACAGAAGAACTTTAAAACATATGTGTACTTTTGTTAAATGTTTTTGTCTTGCCATTGTGGCCTGTAGATGAGGTTTATACCTCGACTCCTGTCGTTTCATAAGTAAGTAAGACAACAATGTTTGTGACTGGTAGCGATCTCTGCTGAGGAACCTTTTGATTATTTTGAAACAGTTAAGGTCGAGTAACGTTCTGTATGGCTTTAAATTGCAAGCATCATAATGTTCAGATGGAAATTCAGACAGTGAAAAGCAAGAAATAAGAATGGACGATATTCAGTCATTCAAAAATGTGATATATGTTGCGGTAACGAACAGATTTTATGAGAGTTCTTGGATGTTACACCTTTGTTCCCCCTGGTCAGTGACATTTAGGATAAGCACGCCAATTTGCATTCCACTTTGTGATAAGTCTCATTGTTCGACTGGGAAATCGGGCAACTTTATGATTCTGTGGATTACTTGGTCCTTATAAGTAGAAAAATTGTGCATTTCTAGATTGGAATGTTGCTGTTCTTAGCAGTCTGTTCGCCGTCTGTTTTCAGGGAGTGTGTCCGTTCTCGGGCGAAGCGGCTGAAGATGAACCTATGAGCGCGAAGTATCAGAAACCGCCGGACCACAGCAATTCTGAGCCGTTTAAGGAAGGACGCCGCAATAAAGTGCATCCTGACATAGGTAAGAAGTGCATTTTGTTATAAAATCGTAGTTTCAGTCATTCATATATCTCATATCTTTCTCTAACATCAAGCCGAGATACATAACACTATGACTGCCCAGTGTTAAAGAAAGCAGTTAATTTTTTTTCATTAGTCAGGCCATGCATTCCTTCTCCATACTCCGAATAGTACTGTTAATTGCCTGCATGTTGGTACATTTTGTTTCTCCACATGTTCAGTAGTTTTGTCTTTCGATTTACAGAAGGAGAAAGCTAAAAGGCGAGCTGATGTTACTATTTTTATCTTCTCTGTTCGCTCGGAGAAGTATTAGGGGGCTCAGTAACATTTTCAGATTAATCCCTTAAAACCGCCTCTTCCCTTTTTACGAGTAGCTTTCGTGACCTACTAGATGTCTTTCTTCAGATGTCTGTCGCTTCACATTTTTCAGCACTTCTGTTACGCCGCTTTTGAACGGTAGTAACTTGTAGGAGGGGTTGATATGGTGGAGGCTGCACGTACATTAACATAGAGAGTTGTTCAGATGAAAAAATGGCTGCCATGATTCAACTATATCTACCTTGAAACTGTGATACTTTTATCTACGAAAGTATCTCATTTCTGATACACACCCGATAAACTGAAATTTACACCTATTCCCGTTAAATCAGTTGAAGGAAAAATCTAAGTAACAGATGTTAATTGCTGTCAATTTGAAAAATTAAATGCATTATTATTTCATGAAAAACTGACACCATTATGAAGAACATTTTCAACTCAATGTGTAGAATACTGGGAATGTAATGGAATCAGCTCATTTTTTCACAGTAAAAATGTAATAACCCGAAGGGTCCACTTTTTATTCCGTAAACATGCTTCAATGTACACAAATAAGTGTGGTCTCATCAGTCCAATTTTATTCTAAACAGTTGCTCCTAACAAATAACATCTAAAAATTTAAAAGCTTTAGTGCAGTAATAAACATTTCGGATTATGTGCCGTATTTTTAAACTGAGGATGAACTCGCATGATATTTGGGCATCTTGTTTTCTACTTATACATCTCTTCAATGAAATGCACATACTGAACTACTCTTCAGTGATATCCATACCAGTGACACACGCAAAGTTTATGGTTTTCTTCATCCTTGACTCCCGTCTTGTTAGGGATAATGTGTAATAGTTTCTTAATTATTACATCTAAATTATCGAATCCCTAGGAAATAATTGTAATAGATTTCTTTTATTTTTTGAGTATGAGCAGGGGAGAATCCTGCACCTTGGAGAACACTTTACAGAATTTCACCTCTAGCCAGCTCTATAATGGAGGTTTAATATATTTTCTTATTCTGTTTTAAATGATAGCATTCACTTCATGTGTACTGCAGTTATGTCCCGAAATTACAAAAATTACTCCGGAAACGTAAGGTTTTTCCAAATTTGAAAAATATTCCATGCTCATTTACCTAGGAGCAAATATTCTATTCAAATTCAAAAGTATTTCAATCGAGAAAGCCCTGTCAGTACCGTATTTAATGGACTATGTGTTACAGCATTACTCTTATTACACACCAGTAAATTAAACTAAGGAGAAGTTTTATTAAAAAACTAGTTACGAGTTAAATGCGTTTTGAAATAGAAGCTATTGGAGACTAACACAAACTACCATTTCAAGACGGGTAAAATTTTTAAGACGTCAGAGAACTCTGTTCAGAAACTTCCTGACAGATTAAAACTGTGTGCCGGACCGATACTCTAACTCTTGAGACTGGAAACTTATTTCATTTGCAAATATCACGTGTCCAATGGTAGAAGACCTTCTTCCTTTTCAAGATGGCAGACGACTGACAAAGTATGGCTTAAGTGCAGTAATAAACATTTCGGATTATGTGCTGTACTTTTAAACTGAGGATGAACTCGCATGATTTTAAAAACATACAGAATTTTGCTCACCATAAAACCCGTATCTGAAGAATTAACAATATACTCCAGGCAGTTGGTTATACAGCGCTTAAATATGTAGAACTCGTAATATTTATGAACGCTGAAACATAACCTCATGTGTCACAACAACAAAAACTGGAGAAACTGCTTATGATAGTCTCTTTTGCGCATTTCTTCATGTGACTAAAATTGGTCACTCGATTGAAATGCTAACCAGGAAGTGCAACTTTAATGTGGGGCCGAAGTACATTTGCATACTTGTGTGAATTGTTCGGGTCCCGTTTTCGAGCATCGTGGTTCCAGTTAACATACGGGGAATCGCGTACGGTTGGTAGCAATGGACGAAACGACTATCAGGGAACTTGTATCAAAGTAGCCGAGGAAATTGCCCAGTGCGTTGGGGTGCCAGATGGAAAGCTATTAAAATAAGACATTTATTACTGAGAAGTAGGATTATTTTAAAAATAGATAAGTATTAAAATAATTATTTCATGTTAGCTTACAAGAAAAAATTACGTGCTTGGTTTTAATCAAGAACATATAAGTTCCGACTGGAGTGATGTTACGTTTATGTTTATCAATGGCACCTACTTTGGTACAAAATGATAAGCTTATTTATTGGAGCATGTAACAGTAAAACTATTCACAAGACATATCCCTGAAACGGTATTTCACCATTGCAATCCCCTCAACTGTCCGTGGCAAAAGGCGGTTTTCCTTTTTTAGTTTACTAAGATGTTATAAAGGCATTGTGTCCTGGATTGGAAAAGCAGAGCTGTAAAAATTTTCAGTAACTGCGAGAAAGGTTCAGCTTCTTTAGCAGCCGAAGAATTAACATCAATTTTAAAATCTTAAGTAAATCTGTTTCTGTGCCACCAATTACCTGAATTGACGTAACGCTATAAATTACAGAATTGCTCAAACATTTCAGAACCATCAATACCAATACCCTTCTTTTACAGCTATTGTGTGCAGAATTAGAATTCTTCAAACTGAAAGTTTCTTACGTCTCCTTATTTCACCGATTTCAGGTGCTTCAACCATTCGTTCAGATCAGCTGAGCAAAGCAAGTTTGCACATTTTCACGAAAATAGGCGCCTCTAGAGACTGAATTTTCTTCTAAACTGATGAACTTTTTAAGCTACAAACGACATTCAATGAAGTTCGACCCATTTCCATTCAAATTTTCTCTTTGTTTCCAGTACTCGGACACTTTTGAATTTCGTCTTACTTCCGTAAAACTCTTCTTTGAAAGAAGAACAGATCAGCTGAGCAAAGCAAGTTTGCACATTTTCACGAAAATAGGCGCCTCTAGAGACTGAATTTTCTTCTAAACTGATGAACTTTTTAAGCTACAAACGACATTCAATGAAGTTCGACCCATTTCCATTCAAATTTTCTCTTTGTTTCCAGTACTCGGACACTTTTGAATTTCGTCTTACTTCCGTAAAACTCTTCTTTGAAAGAAGAATATTTTTGCCATAGTTTATCTGAAAATTTTACATACTCTTCTTTCCACTATCGAAAACAATGCCCAGCGGTTCTGAAGATATTTCAGTTTACTACAGTTGGTATTTGTAGGCATCCAAAAATTTCAATAAATATGCATATAGTCAGTGGCCACTGCTAACATGTTAACTGCAGTTTTGCTGAAAAAAAAGGATGTCACTTTCAGAAAATAATAGCCGATCGAAGGAAACATGACAATAACATTTTTCTTCCTGCTCACACTATGAACTTACGCATATTGTCCAGAAGTGAACCACATCTTTCATGTTAATACCATACCACTTGAAAACGTTCCTTTCACACTTCAAGGAGCTTTTACTCTGAAGTGGAATCTCATTTATCCACAATGGGTGGAAGCGCAGGCCATCCATCCAGATTATCGAAATTCTAGATAAATTCGGAAAAAAATTGTAAGAGCATAGGTTAAATCCCGTAAACGCACAGGTTAAATTTATTTTCACTTAAATATGCAAATTTAAACATAAATTTTAAGATATTGAAAAAAAACAGTGAATTTTATGCACTGAAATAATCAGTAGTTTCTTCTGAGTCAGCTCGTAAGTCGTTTATGTACGATACGTTCTCAGAGGCATTTCACCAGCATAAGTTCCGTCGAAGTTGCTTCCTCTTGGTGTTCCAAATAAACCATTTTTTGTCCAGTTACGTCGTTGTCTCTGTATATACGATAAGGCCTTCATAATGGGCCTCAACTTAGTCAGTTAATCCATTATCACTGTCGACGTCTGCAATTGTACAGACTGGAATCATTCCGTCATAAGAAATCATCCTTTTGACACAAAAATCATGTTCGCTTCACATTATTCTTCCAATTTGACACCGTTGTAGTTCCAACACTAAAATTACCCACAATATTTTTTCAAGAATTGTTCATTACTCATTCCATACTGCGCGTCTAACTTTTTACCCATGGGTACTACCACGTTCAATGACTTTTATGTCATTTTTCATTTGACACAAGCGGGGCGTTACAGTTCTGCACAACTCAGTGTTATCATGTTACCTAACACCGTGCCACAATCCATGTATGACAGTTGGGTAAAATTAAATTTAATGAATGCTGTTGATGACTGCTGCGCCTATTATTTCCGAAGTATCAAATGCAGTTAGGTTATTGTACTTAAGTAAACAATCCGGACGAACCGAAAATTCGGATTAATACGAGCTGGGCAAACGACGTTCCACTGTAATAACATCTTCATTTGAAATTGAAATTATACTGGGTGATTCAGAAGATATGCAAATAGTAAAAATAAAAAAAAAAATGTTCATATAAACATAGATCCGCAAATGTTTAGTTACTGAGCTACGGCTAATAAACGATTTTTCCTAAAATTTAGCAATTTCGCTGATATGAAGCCATTAAAGTTAAAGTAAAGTGTGATTTCCATTTATTTTGTTGTTATTGATTTGATGAATCTAATAAAACATGTCCCAGACATGTATCTCCAGTAGTTTTCCAGAACATCCAGTGAAGCAAAGAAGTAATTTCTTACAATGTTTAATTTATTAACTACTTAGCCCAATTTATTTTCTAAATTCTTGACAATCGCACAAAGCTTTCAACAGAAGTTGTAGAGAATTTAATTTTCGAAAATGTTGGTAATAAAGTTAACTGAAACTGTATGAATATGTCGGATAATCTGTTTTTATTAATACCATAGCACCCGTGAATTCGTATTAAACCAGAAAAAACAAAACTGAGTATTAAGGAAGTTGTACAGTGTACATACAATTTCATAATACATTCACTATATGTCCAAAAATATCTCCATCGAGTTCAATGCATTTAGCTGCACGTGTATGAACAGATTTTGGTGTTCGTTTCAGTTTTACAGGGTTGATCTTAATTTCGTCTATTGCACTCATAATGCGAGCAAGTAATGCCTCACGTGTATTGACTTCGCCCTCATAATTTATGTCTTTCATCCATTCCCATACACAAAAATCCATTGGTGTTAAATCGGACAATCTGGATTTCCACAGACGTGTAGCACCATGACCAGTCCATTTCTGGGGAAAATGTTCATTCAAATGTGTAGCAACTATGTTGGTGAACTGTGGCGGAGCGCCGTAATGTTGAAAATATATTTGCAACCGCGTGGCAAGTGGAACATCTTCGAGCAAGCGGGGCATTTCCTCTTGAAGGAATTGTAAGTACGTCTCGCCAGTTAGATGTCCTGGGGAAATGAATGGTCCAATAAAGTGCATGTTGATTATACTACACCACACATTTATGCTAAATCGCTGCTGAGTATTGCGTTGCACTGTTGCATGTGGGTTTGCGTCAGACCATACGTGCTCGTTATGTAAATTGTTTATACCATCTCGAATAAACTGTGCCTCATCAGTAAATAGAATGCATTTGTGTGACTGCCGATTAGTAATTAACCAGTTGCGCAACTCCAAGCGAATGGCAGGATCTCTCGGATGTAAATGATGCACTTTTTTTTATGGTAAGGATACAGATTATTGTACTTCAATGTACGCTATACCTCAGATTGTGAAATATCAAATCGTTCAGAAATATGTCGTTTATATGAAATGCCAAATCGTTCAGAGATATGTCGCTTACTCATACCCGGGCTACGTTGGACAGCATCCATAATACCATCATCATCATCATCGTCTTCACGTATCGAGCGCTCGTACTGATTATGATGCTAGGTAGAGAACCTGTCTCCCGCAACATTCGAAATACTTCACTAATGGTTCGTAAATTCGGAATCGTCCGAGTTAGATAACATACGCGATATTCGTTAACTCCAACCGTAGCATTACCATCACATTTGCCATATGCAAACACCATATCGGCATATTCCTCTGTCGTAAATTTGAAAGGCATCCCTATTTCATAAATAACCTAGAAACAACAACAGTTACTATGTGGTTTTACTTAAATACACCGTTGTTATTATGGTCTTTCTCCGAACAATACAGAAAACTAGCTCGATTCAAGGTTAGGAAACGACTGAAACAGCTAACTAACGGTTGCCAACTATAATATAAACGGTTCTGCATTCTTAGTGGAAAGTAAACAAATTTACTTACTTCTTTTGATGTTCTGGGAAACTACTGCAGATACATGTCTGGCCGGCCGGGGTGGCCGAGCGGTTCTAGGCGCTACAGTCTGGAACCGCGCGACTGCTACGGTCGCAAGTTCGAATCCTGCCTCGGGCGTAAGTATGTGTGATGTCCTTAGGTTAGTTAGGTTTAAGTAGTTCTAAGTTCTAGGGGACTGGTGACCTCAGAAGTTAAGTCCCATAGTGCTCAGAGCCATTTGAACCATACATGTCTGGGACGTGTTCTATTAGATTCACCAGACCAATAGCAAACAAATAAATGGAAATCGCGCTTCACTTTAACCTCGTACAGTTTAGCGATGGTGTCATATTAGCGAAGTTGCTAAATTTCAAGCAAAGTCTTTTATTAGTTGTAACTAAACATTTGTGGACCCATGTTTATATGAACTTTTTTCTTTACGTTTACTTGTAGAATATCATATTAAAATATTTGCATATCTTCATGAATCGCCCTGCATGCCATTGTTAAAATAGTCAGAAGCCTACCTTCGTAACAGGGGAGACATTAAAGAAAATTAATATATCAACCAAAATATTTTAAAAGTTAAATTCATATAGAGTAAAATGCCAGATATTATACTGAATTTAAATGCCTGCCGCACACAACCAAAGGACGAAAAAAACTGGACATTCCATCATTTTTCTGGACGGATGATAACACTACTCTGCCACGTGATCCGCATAAAATGACTTTGATAAAATTTTGAAGCATTGCGTCGTTCACATTTTGCCTGCCACCATCACATAAGAAAATTATTTTGTATAAATTAGCAAGTTTAGACACATGTATGAAACTCTTATTTAGTAAATGTTTTAGTCTTGTATAAAATTTAAAAACAAGTTTTTAATTCTGCATGATTTTTCGCCCTGCATTCTTTTAGGAAACAGTTCTTATAAAAAATTTGAATGTCTCAGATCTTGGCAGCCTAAACGCTCACCTATGTTGAGATTACTTCCATCTCATTACTCATCATAGTTGTTATAACGGTTCAAAATTATTGATTAATGACGTATAATTATAAGAATTCACATAGCAAATTGCATTTGTTGAACACTTTACATTTGATGCACTTGATGTCACACCCTTTTGTATGACAAGTAGCTAACTCTTCAGAACCATTTGTAACTGGTAAGGGAAGCATCTGATCACTGCACTGCGAGACTGTCAACGGAAGCAATCTCACAGAAAAGCTAAATGGGTATTATCCCTCGTGATACTGGGGTGACTGGGGGGGTGGAGGAGCAGGCAATACTTTATACCCACCTTTTGAAAGTATTGTGATCTAGCCAGTTTCTCTATATTTCAAAATTTTGTGGAAGGATTTATTGTTTTTAATGAATTCTTGTACCAGATTCAATAAATGTTTTTAATTTTTCAGTTCAATTTAACTTAAAAATTTAAGTCTCAGTAGTAAATGTCACTTTCTCCAGCGAAGATCATATTCAGGAACTCCAGGTTCAGGGCCTTACTTACTCATCAATATCTCTTTAAAATTTATGTTGAGAATAAAAGTTAACAACAATGAACGAAATTTGCATCTTCACTTTCTTCGTGGTGGTCATAAAGTCGGTAGTACACATTACTGAAAAAAGCATTGATATTGCTAAGAGTGTGTTTTCAGGTTCTGAACCGTGATTACACATCAGAACTTCTTTAAAAAGTATGTTGTTAATATAATTGAACAACAGTTAACGAATTTCGTTTTCTTTTAATTTTTTGGGTTGGGCACAAAGTCGTCCCCTCTCCTTCCCACGCCACTTTATGAAAAATGCCTTGGTATTGACAGAGTTAAATGGGAGATTTTTCTTTAAGAATTATCATTTCACAGGACTTAATTGAGGGGCTGAGACTACAAATGCTACAAGTGACATTTCACAAGAAAATTATCTAAATGCACATTTGGAAAGCTAAAGTGTGGCCCTCTTCTGAGTAAAAGAAGTACAAATGATTTCCTGAGTAGTGCCACACACTGTGATAATAAAAAAGTTTAAACTCTAAGCCAATGCCTGGACTGCATTTAAAATACAACTAGTATAAATGAAACGGTGGACAGAAAGAGAATTGCTGCTATATTTAACGAAAGTTTAGGTCTGTATTTTGTAAGTGCAGGAATAGCCTAATGTGTAACCCTTAAGAGTATTTACAGTAATATACACTGCAATGCCATATTTTGAAATACAGCTTGTACATCTTCAGGCAAATCGGCATATTGACACAATAGATCATAAGGTCTTTGAACCTGGTGATGCATATATCAAATATAATGATTTTGATCTCTCTGAAAAGCCAAAGAAATCCTTCAAACATATACGAGGGCGGTTCAGAAAGTAACCTCCGATTGGTCACAGTGCGGGTTGTGGGGGGAGTAGCGACGCCATCTGTGCGTTCACGCACTTAACAGGTCAGTCGGCATCAAGCCGTGGTCGAGTGAACGTCGTACCTGCGCTAGTTTAGTTTTTGTGGCAGTTTGAAATGTGTGCTGCAATAGAAAACCCCGCCAAATGTGAAGTGCGTGCTGTCATAAGGTTTTTTACAGCCAAAGGATATTCTGCAGCAGCTATTCATCGTGAGCTTTGTGCCGTGTACGGACCAAGAGTTATGAGTGAAGGAGTTGTCCGTGAATGGGTACATTTATTTAAAAGTGGACGAGAAAACGTTCATGATGAAGAGAGGAGTGGTAGACCATCATTGGTGACTGACGAACTCGTTCAGACAGTTGATGCAAAAGTTCGTGAAAATCGACGTTTCTCAATGTCGGAGTTGTCTACTGGTTTTCCACAGATTTCTAAGACTCTCTTGTACGAGATAGTGACAGCAAGATTGGGTTACCGTAAGTTCTGTGCACGATGGGTGCCCAAAATTCTTACCGACCACCACAAAACTCAAAGAATGGCCTCTGCATTAGACTTTCTGTCACGTTATGAGGACGAAGGAGAACCATTGTTAAACAGAATCGTGACCGGTGACGAAACCTGGATTAAGTACGTGAACCCTGAGACAAAAGAACAATCAAAGATGTGGGCACATTCAAATTCGCCTACCAAACCAAGAAAAGCCTCGCAAGATTTTTCTGCCAGAAAACTGATGGCAACGGTGTTTTGGGATGCCAAAGGGGTGTTGTTGGTTGAATTCATGGAACGTGGTACGACCATTAATCAAGACGTGTACTGTGAAACAATAAAAAAGTTACGACGGGCTATACAGAACAAACGCCGTGGTATGCTGACTTCCGGTATCGTTTTTTTGCACGATAACGCCCGTCCTCACTCTGCTCGCAGAACAACGGCCCTTCTTGAGTCCTTCAAGTGGGACGTTATCAACCATCCACCTTACAGCCCAGACCTGGCGCCAAGTGATTATCACCTCTTCATGCATTTGAAGAAATGGCTCGGGTCACAGCGGTTTGATGACGACGAAGAGCTCAAAGATGCGGTCACAGGCTGGCTCCAGGCACAAGCGGGTGATTTTTATGCAGAAGGAATTTCAAAGCTTGTGAAGAGATACGATAAGTGCCTCAATCGCTATGGAGACTATGTAGAAAAATAGTGCAAAGATGTAGTTGTAAGATGTATATATTAAAATATTTTTATTTAACTTGGTGTATTTTTTTAAATCAACCGGAGGTTACTTTCTGAACGGCCCTCGTATATCTTTTCCAAAACGGGGAAAAGAGTAATGTAGATAAGCAGAAAATGTTCCATGGTGGAAATGAAAGCAGAAAACGTTCTTTCAGTTAAAGCCATGGAGACCATAGCAGGGGACAAAGTGGCCAAAAGACACGGAAGGAAACAAAATACAATGGAGGAACATCAGGTGGAGCTGAATCAGCAAAGAAAATCCTCTTAACATTGCAGTTCAAGTATTTATGCAACAATGCTCTTGTGTTTACAGAAACACAAGATCACGGCAATATCGCATCACGATTGTGTGTGAATTGCCTCAGTATGCGGTTAAGACAACCGGAGTTACGCGCTGGTCATGACACTGTCATGTAACAGTTGTGTGTCGGAAGTGAAAGTACAGTTACACTTGGGAAATGAACGTAGAGGAGCAGATTCAGCAATCCTGCATCGCCGTTCTATGCAAGGTCCTAGTGGAGGTAGTTTGCAGTTGCCTTCATCAGACCTGTTATGAAGTATCAAGGGTGTACCTGTGTCGTGTGGATGACTGCGATCAGTGCTTGTACAATGTAGTGTTGGGTTTGTGTTGTTATAGATAAAAGGAATGGTGATGGAATATAGGTTACTCCTCTCGAACAGCACAAAGGGAGCCGTCGAGATTAGCGTCCCTTCTGAAGGATGGATCACAGTCAGGACATCAGCGCAAAGACCGATCATCAGTAACTTTATACCACCGCGTCTCCTTCCCTTGTCGGCCGAATACTGATTGTGAAAATTTCATCTACCAACGACCTCTCCGCAGAGGCAGGTGCTGTTGAGTGTGAATTGACCTTCAACTTCTATGTGACGTGCTAAATAGGAAATCCCTGTATCTCAGTGCTTTCTTGTGTGGGCATTGTAGCAGAATAGGCTATTTAATGTTCAACAGTTATTCTGGGGTACAAGAAAATCATAGTAAGCTGTTAAATCGGTTCAGATCTCTTTATTGTAACATTAATTTTCAGAACATTACACCATATCAATATTTACATACCTAACTTCGGATTTTTGTTGAAAAATGTGAGAAATAGTAATTTTCCCCGTTCCCCATTGTGAAGTAAACTGATGTATAATATTTCACATACAAGAATTAGTCGCAAGTAAAAATCCTAATATATATT
Organism: Schistocerca americana; assembly: GCF_021461395.2. Taxonomy (NCBI): domain Eukaryota; kingdom Metazoa; phylum Arthropoda; class Insecta; order Orthoptera; family Acrididae; genus Schistocerca; species Schistocerca americana. The sequence goes on from NC_060122.1 coordinate 426,713,779, forward strand.
TCGCATACAGAAATTACTATAAACGTTTATGCTTCATATATAGTGCAACATGGATATCCTCGACAATGCTGACGACCCCTGCACATGAAGTGTGAGCCCGCTTGAGACACACGCTACGTCTGATCCAGTTCTCTCAGAGTAGTCAAGATGGTAAAGGGATTCTTCGGCTTCCCCTAACTAGCCAGTATCATTGGACGAATTCAGCTGCTTTGGTTTTAAGGATGTTTTGGAGCTTCTTAGTTATTTTCTATCCAGTTGCAGCTATACGTTTTTGCTTGTATCAGAATTTTCCTGGACTAGATCAAGGCGCTTTCTTACAGACTTAGACCTATATAGCTTGGTTTTATTCTGTTTTTTTTTTTTCTTTATCCGCGTTAGTTAAAGGGAGACAAGGGAACATAGTAGGTGAATATGGACTGAGGCTAAGAAATGAAAGAGGAAGCCGTCTGGTAGAATTTTGCGCAGAGCATAACTTAATCATAGCTAACACTTGGTTCAAGAATCATGAAAGAAGGCTGTATACATGGAAGAACCCTGGAGATACTAGACTGTTTCAGATAGATTATTAAGACAGAGATTTAGGAACCAGGTTTTAAATTGTAAGACACTTCCAGGGGCAGATGTGGACTCTGACCACAATCTATTGGTTATGAACTGTAGATTAAAATTGAAGAAACTGCAAAAAGGTGGCAATTTGAGGAGATGGGACCTGGATAAACTGAAAGAACCAGAGGTTGTTCAGAGTTTCAGGGAGAGCATAAGGGAAGAATTGACAGGAATGGGGGAAAGAAATACAGTAGAAGAAGAATGGGTAGCTTTGAGGGATGAAATAGTGAAGGCAGCTGGGGATCAAATAGGTAAAAAGACGATGGCTAGTAGAAACCCTTGGGTAACAGAAGAAATACTGAATTTAATTGATGAAAGGAGAAAATATAAAAATGCAGTAAATGAAGCAGGCAAAAAGGAATACAAACGTCTCAAAAATGAGATTGACAGGAAGTGCAAAATGGTTAAGCAGGGATGGCTAGAGGACAAATGTAGCGATGTTGAGGCTTATCTCACTAGGGGTAAGATAGATACTGTCTACAGGAAAATTAAAGAGACCTTTGGAGAAAGGAGAATCACTTGCACGAATATCAAGAGCTCAGATGGAAAACCAGTTCTAAGAAGGGAAAGCAGAAAGGTGCAAGGAGTATATAGAGGGTCCATACAAGGACGATGTACTTGAGGACAATATTATGGAAATCGATGAGGATGTAGATGAAGATGAAATGGGAGATACGATACTGCGATAAGAGTTTGACGGAGCACTGAAGGACCTGAGTCGAAACAAGGCCCCCGGAGTAGACAACATTCCATTAGAACTACTGACAGCCGTGGGAGATCCAGTCCTGACAAAACTCTACCATCTGGTGAGCAACATTTATGACACAGGCGAAATGCCCTCAGACTTCAAGAAGAATATAATAATTCCAAGCCGGCCGAAGTGGCCGTGCGGTTAAAGGCGCTGCAGTCTGGAACCGCAAGACCGCTACGGTCGCAGGTTCCAATCCCGCCTCGGGCATGGATGTTTGTGATGTCCTTAGGTTAGTTAGGTTTAACTAGTTCTAAGTTCTAGGGGACTAATGACCTCAGCAGTTGAGTCCCATAGTGCTCAGAGCCATTTGAACCAATAATTCCAATCCCAAACAAAGCAGGTGTTGACAGATGTGAAAATTACCGAACTATCAGTTTAACAAGTCACAGCTGCAAAATACTAACGCGAATTCTTTACAGACGAATGGAAAAACTGATAGAAGCCGACCTCGGGGAAGATCAGTTTGCATTCCGTAGAGATGTTGGAACACGTGAGGCAATACTGACCCTACGACTTATCTTAGAAGCTAGATTAAGGAAAGGCAAACCTACGTGTCTAGCATTTGTAGACTTAGAGAAAGCTTTTGACAATGTTGTCTGGAATACTCTCTTTCAAATTCTGAAGGTGGCAGGGGTAAAATACAGGGAGTGAAAGGCTATTTACAATTTGTACAGAAACGAGATGGCAGTTATAAAGAGTCGAGGGACATGAAAGGGAAGCAGTGGTTGGGAAGGGAGTGAGACAGGGTTTAGCATCTCCCCGATGTTATTCAATCTGTATATTGAGCAAGCAGTAAAGGAAACAAAAGAAAAGTTCGGAGTAGGTATTAAAATCCATGGAGAAGAAATAAAAACTTTGAGGTTCGCCGATGACATTGTAATTCTGTCACATGCAGCAAAGGACTTGGAAGAGCAGTTGAACGGAATGGATAGTGTCTTGAAAGGAGAATATAAGATGAACATCAACAAAAGCAAAACGAGGATAATGGAATGTAGTCAAATTAAGTCGGGTGATGCTGAGGGAATTAGATTAGGAAATGAGACGCTTAAAGTAGTAAAGGAGTTTTGCTATTTGGGGAGCAAAATAACTGATGATGGTCGAAGTAGAGAGGATATAAAATGTAGACTGGCAATGGCAAGGAAAGCATTTCTGAAGAAGAGAAATTTGTTATCATGGAGTATAGATTTAAGTGTCAGGAAGTCGTTTCTGAAAGTATTTGTATGGAGTGTAGCCACGTATGAAAGTGAAACATGGGCGATAACTAGTTCGGACAAGAAGCGAATAGAATCTTTCGAAATGTGGTGCTACAGAAGAATGCTGAAGATTAGATGGGTAGATCACATATCTAATGAGGAGGTATTGAATAGAATTGGGGAGAAGAGGAGCTTGTGGCACAACTTGATTAGAAGAAAGGACCGGTTGGTAGGACATGTTCTGAGACATCGAGGGATCACCAATTTAGTATTGGAGGGCAGCGTGGAGGGTAAAAATCGTAGAGGGAGACCAGGAGATGAATACACTAAGCAGATTCAGAAGGATGTAGGCTGCAGTAGGTACTGGGAGATGAAAAAGCTTCCACCGGATAGAGTAGCATGGAGAGCTGCATCAAATCAGTCTCAGGACTGAAGACCACAACAACAACAACAATTAACTCCTTCTAATAATGAGAAATGTCATATTATCTATTTTGCTCACATTTTTTGACAAGCATTTGTTTTTCTATGCTACTTTTGGAATTGGTAATATGCTCTCCGGTCGGAAAAACTGGAAGCTACAATCTGGAGATATCGCTATTCCACAAGGAAGCATGTTCAATAATGTGGTAAAGGAATTGTCCCTGCTCCATTCTGCCACAAGACCACACTTTCTGATTACGTAACATTCGGTGACCACGATGGAATGTAGTTAGCACATAAATTATGTAAAAATGAAGTTGAGGGTACAAGCAAAACTATGGTAATGATTTAGTTTAATTGCAATAGACATATGTTTGCTTACTTGTGAGATATTAAGACCTGAATATTGCAGAAATGTTCAGGAAAAACGCATCTATATAGAAAAAGGAAGAATACACCACGTGCTGATGTCGACGTATTGTTAAATACTTCGCTTCGACCTCTCGATATATTTCGAACAATATACAGGAGATGGTGACATACATATGGAAAAAAAACACGGTTACTCCGTTCTGTCTCCCTACCCCGTACTGCCAATGAAACTTCACGATGTTATTCGTGAGTAGCGTAAATTGAGTTTCTCGAAGTGGAGCTGCTCTGTCTAAATTGATCATAAAAGGTTTCACATGTGTACAAAGCGAACGAGGGTAGTGAATGGGCACGGCGAACACGATCACACGCCTATTTGTCATTCAGTTTTGCAGACTATATTTCGGTGTCTGGGGACCATCCGCATACAGCCCATCCCAGCAGATTGTGCGCATAATTATGTGGCCAGCGCAGGGACGTATACCCCACGAATGCAATGCATGCACTGGACACTCTATTAAATATATGAGTCGTTAAGTCACAAATATTCGATCACAAATGTTCGTTATAACCCTAATCGTAATAATTAAATCATAATATTGGACAGTACCGATGTCACAGTTGGTATTTTCTTTCCTTTGAACAGACAGCTGATTCCCCTGCTGTACAAGGTGCACCTGCATGGACGCGTTCTTGTAATGGTTCACGAAATGTATAAGCCAGGCGATGTGGTAATCTCGACCCCAATTTGGCCGTTTGCTATATCACAAAATGCTCATGTGAAACACAGATAGATAAGAGGCATTTAATAAGAAGATTGCATTCAGCACGTTTTCTCTTCCGATCCCCTGAAGTCTGCGTGCATTAGTGAGTTTCGTGACGGATGAAAGCATCGTGTTTAATGTGACTGAATCATATCTTAGCCGGCAGCTTCGCAAAATGAGTAATTACAATATTGATGTCATGGTAAGTGTTTCTAATGAATCTTTCCACTCACGGCCATTCTGTGAAAAGTTAGAAGTTGTTGAGAATGTTCGACCAACTCCCCGCCCCAGTATTTTAAGGACAGAGAACAAATCCAGAAATTTCGTACGAACATTTAATTCTGATAATTACAAGAAATAGGTAATGCGGCAGTCAAACATTGTGGAAACTCTTCTGTTGGCCATGTTTGTTTCTTGGGAAAGATAAATCTCCTTAGAACAGTATATATCGTGGTTAATCGGAACTTGATGTTCTGCACACTGCTGTTTCTCGGTACGAAAACTCAGAATCTCATACCTATACATGGATGGCTAGGTGTACATACATTTGGTAAAGTTGAAGTGGTTTGCTATTAGATGAACATTAGATGAACAGTACAGAAACATGCAAGCACATTGAATTAGTGAAACAGAACTAGGAAATACTTGGAGTGAATGGGGCCATTTGCTTTTTGGGAAAACCAGGATTATCATTTCGAGAACTCAGGAAGAGCTGCGACTCCAACAGTTGAGGAAATTACTTTGGAAAATCAACAAAATTAAGTCACATTTGCCATCAATTAAACACATTTATATCTTAATTATATTACGAGATTTTCGATTTAACTTCCTTTAGTGTCTGTTTGAAGAACTGTTTCACTGACTGACCTTACATTTAGCATTATGCAGTCTGCATCCATAGAATTACATTACGCAGCAAAGCAGTGGAAGACTTGAAAGCTGTGCCTTAAGAAATATGTCTTTGAGAAAATGTGGTGTAAGGCTGAAAGAACAGCAGAGCTGACTTCCACTACAGATCTAACCATGGTGAGATGATAATAATACACACACGTACAACTGACAAGTTTCATGTTGCATGCATTACCAACATTTTCAGGATACGCCACTCGGCCAGGAGTTGTTTCATGCATCATGTTTCGATTCAAGAACAAATTACTCTCCGCTGCTGAGAAGAACGTACGTGGCAGCGAATCGAGTGTGCTTTGTGACATTCTCTATAGCAGAATAGTACGCAAAATTCTAAATATATTATCGCTATCATCAACATATATGACTGACTTGACTACATGCAGCCGACGTGAATGTATTAAATCACCAGACCTTTTCAGTAAGGGGGGGGGGGGGGGTTGTACCTTGGAACACATTTCAGATTTTTCGCATTTTCATATCCCGTTTTAAAATGATGGCATTCACGTTTTCGCTGTAGCAGATTTTTTCTGAAATTACAAAATTACTCTGGAAAACTGAGGAATTTCCGAATGTGAAAGAACTTTCCTTGGTACAACATGGTCGTATATCTAGGAACAAATATTCTATTGAAATTTAAAGGTATTGCAATCGTGAGAATCTCATCAATACTATATTTAATACTCTATCTGTTACATTATTACGCTGCTACTCGCCAGTACTCACTAAGTGAAAGCGAAGTTAGTAGAAGTATTATCTAAAACCAGATACAAATTAAATACATTTTGAAATAAAAGCTATTGAAAACCAACACAAGTTTCAAAATATCCATGCCGATCTACAGTGTCCAACGGGCACAATATTTCGGCGATCATACATGTCGCCATCATCAGGTGAACTGACGGACTGAGCTCCTGTGAACGTGCCGGCACGGAGATCCGTACGCTATGGATGCTCAGAGGGAACTGGGTTCGGTCGCGGCGGCGGCCGATTTAAATACCCTCCGCCCGCAGCGCGCTCCCTTCACTGTCCGCGCCCCGCGCCACGGTCGCGCGGTGGAACGGATTGCGACGGCGTCTGAGATGACGTCGGAGTGATGGCTCTGTCCGCCGTGATCGTCACAACTATACGTTTTCTCGATTTACTCTTGATTAACCCAATCGCTGGTTCCCAAGCCTTGTTAAGATTATAGCCACAGTCACGGTTTATGAGGTCGTCATTGGTGCGAATTTCGATGGACTCTCTAACAACGCTGTCCTAGTATCTCGACGCCTATACCAGAATCCTCGTGCATTCATACTCCATAGCGTGATTTTCCGACTTGCTCGGATACATCAGTCGAGTGTGCCTCTGGTGTTCACGGCATCGATTCCCGACGGTACGCATCGTCTGACCAATATAAGACTTGCCACATTGGCACGGAATCTGGTACACGCCGGCCTTCCTCAACCCGAGGTCATCTTTGGCGCTCCCCACCAGCGCACGAGTTTTGTTTGGAGGACAAAAAACAGTTCCGACCCGGTGTTTCTTCAAAATGCGGGCGATTTTCCCCGAGAGTGCGCCTGTATATGAAATAAACGCAGTGCCTACCTCCTCCCTCGTGATTTCACCCATCTCCACAGGTTGTGCTGTAGTGGTTGGGCGGAGAGCCAAAGATGACCTCGGTTCGAGGAAGGCCGGCGTGTACCAGATTCCGTGTCAATGTGGCAAGTCGTATGTTGGTCAGACGATGCGCACCGTCGAGGATCGATGCCGTGAACACCAGAGGCACACTCGACTGATGTATCCGAGCAAGTCGGCGGTCACTGAACATTGTTTGTCTGAAAATCACGCTATGGAGTATGAACGCACGATGATTCTGGTACAGACGTCGAGATACTGGGACAGCGTTGTTAGAGAGGCCATCGAAATTCGCACCAATGGCGACCTCATAAACCGTGACTGTGGCTATAATCTTAGCAAGGCTTGGGAACCAGCGATTGGGTTAATCAAGAGTAAATCGAGAAAACGTATAGTTGTGACGACCACGGCGGACAGAGCCATCACTCCGACGTCATCTCAGACGCCGTCGCAATCTGTTCCACCGCGCGACCGTCGCGCGGTGCGCGGACAGCGGAGGGAGCGCGCCGCGGGCGGAGGGTATTTAAATCGGCAGCCGCCGCGACCGAACCAAGTTCTCTCTGAGCAGCCATAGCGTACGGATCTCCGTGCCGGCACGTTCACAGGAGCTCAGTCCGTCAGTTCACCTGATGATGGCGACATGTATGATCGCCGAAATATTGTGCCCGTTGGACACTGTAGACCGGCAGTACACCCGTGGATATTTTGATTATCAAATACGCCGGGAGAAACTCAAGAATCACAACACAAGTTTCATTTTTCGAGACGTAAAAATAATAACACATTATAAAAACGCAGTTAATTTGCAACTATCACATCTTCTATTGTAGAAGACTTTTTGATCAAGGTTCAAGATTGTTTCCGACTGACGAAGTATGGCTTAACTTTCCACACTTCACACAACTGGTTTTAATACTACATCGAATTTTGCACACCATAAAAGTCTGTCATACTGGACACTACTTAAATTTGTAGATCTGAAAATATTTACAAACGCTACACAAAACAAGATCCTACGTCTCACAACAAAAACAGAATAATATTTCGGAAACTGCTTATGGCGGTCTCTAGCGCACTTCTTTTTTCATATGATCCTAAATTCGGTCGATAGGTTAAAACATCGGCCTGAAAACGTCATGCGTTCTTAGATACATTGATCTCAAGATACAGCATTCTTCCCTACACTTTTACTTCCGGATTCATAATGGTCAAATTCTTCATTTGTTTGGCCGCTATCGGTAACTGTTGGATAAACGTGTTCTTTCGTAGTTCCAATGTCTTTGGAAATTTTATGTGCCTCTAAACAACAGCTACGAAAAATTAATTTGATAATGTAGCACACTAATAAAATAAAAGCGGACGAAATTAAATGGCGAACAACGAAACACGACTGAGCAAGGCTAACACCGAGTTCCACTATTAGGGAAATATTTTTCGGACGCGGGGTGGGAGGCAGCAAGAGGAAGCACTTTCCCCATACCCATTGCAAACTTTCTTCTAAACTATGTACTGCAGTTGGGCCATGCTATAAGAACCATATTCTATTTTCTTAGAGAATTTTATGAAGATAGGGTATTGGATTAAAAATCTATTGAAGACGAATATTTTCCATTCGTACTTACTCGTATATGAAAGACTTTTACAAGGTCTCCTTTTTCCTGTGCGTACTTGCCTGTGGTATGTGAAGATTTATAATGTTTTTAACGCAATTTTTTTGATTTGCAGAAATCCACACAGAGGAAGAGATAAACCATCCAGTACTGGGAAAGATGAAGCTTGTAACTATACCCGTGCCAAATACACACACAGGGGAAGACTTCACCAAAGGGTATATGCTCTTCAACGACGAGGAATCGCCTGAAGAAAGGTAGACTACAAATTTGATATAATATTTTGATATAATATCCCGAAATATATGGCTATAGGAACTTTTTCAACTCCGTAAAAATCATAGTTGTAAGTCGATCGAAAATCCCTCACTGTTTTTTAGTTAATTTTATTTTAGAAGTTGAGGCTGTAATTAAATTGGAATTGACATGAATTTTAGAGATATGCGTTTATTATTACGCGTCTTCAAACATAAGGGATTTGTGGGGACGTAGAACCTGCCACATCAGTTATCTGAAATACGCGCTCTATGCTACACGCATTGTGTATCGTTGCGAGAAAGAAAGCATTTATGTTAAGTGACGGGAGTGCGAGTGATTATTTATCGTCATAATTACCACGCCCGCTCCCCGTACATACAGACTCATCACACCATGTTCAGTTTTCACATCTGCACGTAACTATTACGCTACTCTTATGTGCCTTGTTCACATAAAAATATTTTACTTTAATTTCGTCCACATTGTTTATGAGTATCTAGTTTCACTGTGTAGATTTTTATTTGGCAGTTAGACCAAGCATCATGTTTCAAATTGAGGTTGATCGAAGGCAAAGGTTAAGATACATCCGTGCTTTCGTGATAGTACGAGCGGCTAGAAAACTGCTACACTGGACTCCAAGAAGATCTTGGCGAGGTCTTTGATGAGAGTAGCTGAATCGATAAACCTCTAATGACATCAAGCGGAATTTATTGTGTTGCCTGTGAACTGTAGATATCAGGCAAAACTGTTTATAGTGTGTATTTGTATATGAAAGGAGAAGTGACTCTCCAGGTTCGCTACTGCTGAAATATTACATGTTGAGTTTGAAATAACTTAATTAATTACTTTAATTAACTTCATGTTGTTTAGTAGCTGAAGTTTGTTGTTGTCAGAGGAGAGTCCATACTCGTTAGATGCATGAAATGGAGGCGCAAAGGACCTGCTAACATAGTAAAAAACTGATAAAGATAATGACTTAGTCAAGGCATTCGAATTCTGTCGACTCAACTAGACCCAAGAGCCACCTCGACAAGAGTCTTCGTAGGGTGTGCATATAGTTGCTGTGTCCAATAAAACCTATGTTCTGGCTTTGGCATCTACTATTAACCCTCCACCTGTCGCGCAGTTGTTTTGTGCACAACACCCGGTTTATTTTATAACTGCCATCTTTCGATTCAGCATCTCGGAATGTTGATGTTAGCTATCCGTCGCGACAGATACTCTTACCTCCTGCCCCTCCCCTGGGTACATAAATGTATTCAGTACCAGTGTTGCTAGTTCTACTGCCTTTGCAGATTTCCTGCTTTTCAAAAAATCTACTGCTCTACTGCTAAAAAGCAAATAAAAGAGCAAGTCTACAGTTTTCTTAGCACATTCGTGTTTATTACTTCAAAGTAATTTCCGTTTGGCATATTTAAAAGTTGTGTCTTATATGTGCCTGGGTAACGATAACTCGCCCTGTCTGACAGCGAAAAACTAAGCAGATTCTTATGATACAGTGTAATGAATCTTAACAGTTCCAGCCGGATCTAAAATATGTCATTTATTTCCGTATGATGTTGTCAGTATGTCCACGATAACCCCTTCGTTATTCATTCAAAGAAAGTAATGACATTCATATTGTATTTCCATAGCTAACATTGTGCGAAAAACGTGGGTTAACATTGACTACAATGGTGTCAACGTGTCATAGACTAATGGAGATGGTAAGATGTGCCACTCGGTGTCAACTGTCTTGAGCTACTGGAATGGTATGGTGAAAGGTTTGAAAAACTATATAATGTAATCGGTTGACGGTATGCGTACTGCCAACAATTACTAAATTACTGCATTTCACTGTTGGAGACAACATGCCTCATTCGCTGCTAGCTGGACGTGGGGTATATTTATAGCTCTACAGTTAGGCCCGTTTCACACTGGTGACGGTCACCAGAGACGGTCACCGACAGATATACACTCGTTTGAACTGGAGCGTTCTCACCGTAACACTACACTGTCTTACCGGGCCACTGTGACGCAGCAGTGACCCACCCTCGGCACATGTGACGGACAAGATGACTGTGTTCACGGCAGTCACCGCCAGACATGCATTAGCTTGAATCGGAGTGTTCGCACTGGGACACATCACAGACACAGAGCTTCAGATTTACCAACAGACGGCAGTCATTTTTGAAACAGTTACGCGAAGCATTCATTCTACATTATACTGTACACATTGTAGCCACGAGTTTAGATTTTAACACAGAAGACTTTATAAGTGAAGTAGAAAGTCCTCCTGCTATTTGGGATGTCAAAAGCGATGACTATAGCAACAAAGTGGTGAAAGCGAATGCTTAGCAAGAAATTATACGAAGTTGCTTGGCAAGAAATTATACGAAGTTTGTTCCTGATTTCAATGAGAAGAGCGTGGATGAAAAAACAAAATTGGTAAGTTGTATGTTCGTTTTTTCAAATTTAATGCCTTATTTTTTCGACCATAAAAGAGTAGCGAAATTTAGTAGCTACGACTGTAAAGACTAGAAGGGTAGTAACCTTCAAGCACACTTGCATCCCCCACCCCTTTTCTTTTGCATTTACCAGTATAAAGTGCACCTTTTCGAAGTCTTCATGCGATAAGAAGGAACAAAATGGATGAACGTGGAAACCATTAACTCACACCTACAGGGCGAATGAAGATGAAACAAAAAAAAAAACATATTTCAAAATTTTCATATCAGAATTAAATGTGCGTCTTATCGTCGTCTTATGGTCCGAAAAATAGAGTTAAAATATTATTGTCCATTCCTGTGATTTCTTCTTTCACTTCTCTTAGCAGTTCAGCAAAAGAAGTTTTCGACATTCGAAAATACTGAAAAAACTTCTTCTCATCTTGTCTCAGATCGACATAAAGAGTTTCGTTCGGAGGCTCGTCTGTGTTTTGAAGGCAATATATGAAGACTTTCCTACTGCCTTGCTAGGCCTAACGCAAGAAAGGATTTTCTGTTCGGGTTGTCTCCCTTTGCCTTTAGAGTTTCTCCTCCACCACAAGGCAGTGGTTCCCTTCTCATTTAATCCCCAGGAAGGAGGGTTGCCTCATCTGCCAGCTATGCCGTTCCGAAGTCTTTTTTTTTTTTCGCCGTTGCTGCCATTAAGGTCTTCACCCATAACCCTGGGCATGGGTTCCGTGTTATACCCCACGGGATTGGGTTCCTGCCCGAACTCAGTCACCTTGTCACTCCGGCCTATTGAAGTGTAGGTGCCCACCCCGCGACGTGGATACACCAGACAGGAATTACCCCAGTGGAGGAATAGGGAAGGGGACCCTACATCCCTGGAGCTGGGTTAATGATTGTGTATGGTGCCACAATAGCTAAATTAGCGTAATGGTTATGGTGTTGCATTGCTAAGCGAAAGGTTATGAGTTCAAACCTTGTGCGGTTGGTAATATTTTGGGCTCTCATTAAACTTTGACAAAACACAGTATATACAGTTCCACTCAGTAAATGGAATGATCCCATTAACAAATGTAGACTTCGATCAGAAATCGGTAGCTAAGGTAGAATATTCAAAATTTCTAGGTGTATGCATTGATGAGGGCTTGAACTGGAAAAAATACACTGAGGATCTGCTGAAACGTTTGAGTTCAGCTACTTATGCTATTAGGGTCATTGCAAATTTTGGCGATATACATCTGAGTAAATTAGCTTACCACGCCTATTTTCATTCTCTGCTTTCGTATGGCATCATATTCTGGGGTAACTCATCATTGAGTAAAATAGTGTTCATTGCACAAAAGCGTGTAATCAGAATAATTGCTGGAGCTCATCCAAGATCATCCTGCAGACACTTATTTAAAGAGCTAGAAATCTTCACTGTAGCCTCACAATATATATATTCGCTAATGGTCTTACTTTTTGTGACTTACACATTTTAGTAAGATATTACGCAAAATTCGAAAAGTTTGCGATGATTTTGCGTTTGGCGCGCATTACACCATATGTTGCTGCCAATGAAATTTAGCTAACATGTTGAATGTTTGTTCTGACTGGGGAGAGGCCTCTATCTGTCTCCGATCTCGAGAAAATGGATCCTATGTAGCGCATTCACTCCTCATCTCACACCCGCAGGGATGAAATACTCATAACATCCTTCATATCTCCTAAACCGCACCAGACATCGAAACAAGATGTTGGCGAATGGTGGCACACAAGGAGGAGAGTTCTTTGCCAGTTCGTAAGCACATTGGACTTTCTTATCTATTGCGATATATCAGAAGTTGTTTCTCTTTAATTTTTTAATTCCTGTAACTGTAATTCTTGAAGAGTTATGGACAGCTAGTGAAACAAGTTTCCTAGTATGAAAATAAACATGAAACTTCTTCTCTTATTTTTCCGCAAATTGACACAGTGAGGTTTCTCGTAAACTGTTGAGCTCTCTCGTCGCCAATTACTTGTATAATGAGACACTGTTTCAGTGAACTGTCATAATGGAAATGAAGTCCCATGCTCCGTAGCTGCTGCAAAAATGATTTTCTGCAAATTATACTGTGTTTTGGCAAAAGAAGCATAATTAAACTTGTCAAAAAGGTAAATGTGGCCGTTACTCATAAATGGTGGTGCTTCTTCGAATGAGAACAGGTTAGCAATTCGCACTAAAAAAAATTGCCAATTCTGTTGGGATTTTGGTTGAATCCCATAACCCATCGTATATTTAACACTGAGCGACTGGGATGGAAACTGGATTTTATTCCTTTTCGTCATCTAAGCAGTATTAAAATAATGACGAGCGTTGCTTGAAGGCGGAATGATATGGCACATGCCAGATGCTGGTTACTCACCTACGGCTTGCCAAACTGACAATGTGTGATCGCGAATAAAATAGTTGTTATTGAGAAAAATAAACAATTGATCTGTCGCACAACACAATGGTCAGTGTATAGTCAACAGCTGAGAATAATGCGCGCGACAGGAATGGAGGAAGCTAGCTAAGCGTGCTTTGTGAGAGGAAGAGTTCACGTCGTTCGAAAAACATTGTCGTGTAAGTAGGTCTGCCTTCGTCAGCAATATATTTCAACAAATTAAATATATCAAATCACCACCCTCCTTCAGGATACTCATACTTTCGGAATGATACCGATCGTTACTTCATTTATGTAGCCTGTTGTATAAGTAGAGTATTAATGCTGACAGTGTGTATGCAGCCCCCGAAACGCCTTTTTCTCGTCACGACGAGCCGCTTAAAACATCGTTATTCATGTGGGCTTCTCGACTGTTTCTAGCTTCATTGGAAATGTGATGTCCACATGCACGTAGTATAATGTCTCTTATTACATCCATATGCGAGTAATGATGTGAAACTTATGTTCTTAATATCTTGGCCGCTTTTTACCAGGAGCACAAAGGTGTCATAGTTGTGGAAATTACTTCTTGTAACAGATCGTAGAGATACGTCAGCATAAATATGACCTCGTTTTGCTTCCCTGTTTTGCTTCTAGATCACATGATTTTATAATATTCTTTACTTTCTTATTCCCTACCCTCATGATGAGTCATCTGTTCGTTCGTACGATCTGAAAACTTTGTGGAGGCAGAAGATAAAATTCCAGTGGCTAATGGCTCACCAGTTATTGAACTGTGCATTGTTCTTGACAATAGAATAAACACAACAAACAAGTATACAGATATAGGTAACGAAAAACTATTATGTACTAACGAAAAGAGATGGAGCGCTTAAACGGCGAAAAACGAAACTCTACTCAGTGACAATAAAATTCAGTTTATTGTAAGGCTGCATTTTTCGGATGGACATTAGGTTTGTACTTGAAGTCGAAAAATATTCCATTGTATATAACTACAAGCTGTTAGGCTACCGCACGAGCTATTCGACAGAGAAAGCGGGTTGTAAAGTGGGGAAAGAATTTCATATGACATGTACATTTGTTGTTTAAAATAAAATTGCCTCTACATCAACGGAAGAAAATGTACAAAAACTTGTAAATCAAACCGAGAGTAGTCTTTTGTGTGACTAGCAACTTTGTCATTCTGTAAAATTACATTGTCAAGTGGAAACGAACAGTAAAAAGCCACAAATCCGTGAATACAATGGTGTTCATGTAAAAACAACCATCACAACATTTCCGTGTGTATAAATCTTTAGATACGAGGGTGAGTCAAATGAAAACCTTAAATTTGTAATAACAAATCGAAATTTCGCGCCGTTATCCTGGTAAGTTGGTAAGCGTGCTACAAACAGCGTGCAGAATGACCTGTAGGTGGCAGCATAGTGCTGATGCACACATACCGTCGCAGTATCAGTATAAAGATGGCCGCCCCACTTGCGACTTGCACCAGAGAAGAACAGCGTTCTGTTATTCGGTTTTTGCGTAGTGAAGGTGTGAAACCTATTGAAATTTATCGACGAATGAATGTTCAGTACGGTGATGCATTTTTGTCACAGCAGAAGTCGACGAATGGAGTAGGAAGTTCGCAAATGGTGTGACTTCAGTGGAAGATGCTCCTCGTCCAGGTCAGACACAACGAGTTGTGACTCCACAGAACATTGCAGCAGTTGAAGCCATAGTGAAGGAAAACCGCCGAGTGACACTGAATGACATTACAGCATGTTTACAGATTAGTCATGGGTCAGCACATCACATTGTGCATGATGCGCTCCAGTTTCACAAAGTGTCTGCAGGACTGGTGCCACGGCAGCTGACTCCTGAAATGAGAACGACGTGTTGATGCTTGTCAAGAACTTCTTCGGCGCTTTGAACGAGAAGTTGATGGCTTCCTTGCAAGAATCGTTACTGGGGACGAAACCTGGGTTCACTTCCACCAACCGGAAATGAAGAGAGCGAGCAAGGAATGGCGGCGTTCCTCCTCACCAAGTGATTTCCATATGTTTGGACCACTCAAAGACGCAATGGGAGGAAAGAAGTTCCGTTCTGATGAAGAGGTACGCCACGCGGTGCATGAGTGGTTGCGCGGACTACGAAAAGAATTTTTTTCTAAAGGAATTCATGCACTTTGGAAGCGCTGGAGGACTTGCATTGAGCGTGGGGGAGATTATGTTGAAAAGTGATACAGCCTTGTACCACTTTGCACAAAAAATAATATTTAATAAATATTTAAGGTTTTCATTTTACACCCTTGTATTTGGATTTTCAAAATAAAAGTAACGATGTCCTGTGGCGGAGGAAATCAACTGGCCTAATCACTGTAGCATTGTTTATTCGTTCTATAAACAGCTATGAATTTCGAAACTCCGTCACAGCTCATTGGTTCCTACATACAGGCTGCAGTTTATATTTCTTTGGATGTACAGATGAATCGAGAATTTTCTTTGTTTATTTCTGGGTAATAATAACGGAGAACCATATCTTCCTCAGAGCTTGAAGCTGTCCTCGACATGCCGAGTGTAACCGAAAGATGCTCGTGTGCGATGAACAATACTCCCTCTCTTCCACGCTCGCTCAAGGCAATGAGTACACCCGGAGATTGGAAAAAAGTAAAGAACAAAAGTGAGTGGGAAAGTGAATCTAAATTTAAGTGATGGCTACAACGTAATAAAAAGAGCAATAATTCTAGATACTTTATTTGTGAAGAATGGAGAATAGGTTGTCCAGTATCTGCTGCTATCTTAATGCATTTTAGAGTTTCTTTCTCCTGATGTCGAGTTGTTGCATCTGGCAACATTGGTCAGTAGGCGCCTGGCTGTAGTATCGAAGCCAACGCGCGAGCGGTGGAGGGATAGCAGCTCGAGACGAAACATACTCTCTGAATTGGGCCTTGAATATTGATATATGTATTCCTTGTGTATAGCTGCACCGAAATTCTGTGATTCACTTTAAAGTGTGAGACAGAGTACTATTTATTATACCACATATGTAGGTTCCGTCCAATTCCGTTAACGGCTGAAGAGTGGAAAGATTGTTTTTCGTGACGCCCCTGTGCGAGCTGCCGTGTCCGCTGTACTCGCAACATAGTTGAATCAAGAATATGTAATGTCACCGCTCTGTTATACCGGTCGTGGTAATTTATGACCGAATATGCACTGGTCGGCACAAGAAAGTGCTAACCCACAGGAGCGTATTTTTCGTCAACGCTTATCATACTGTATGATCAGTTAAATTCAAAGAGAACAACATAAATACAATAAGAAAGCAGTTTATGTAGTATACAGCATTTTCTAGCGGTAGATATTGATTTACTTGTTGCTAGCATGTGATGCATACGGAAACACAACAGAAAATGTCATCAAACCAATCCATACTAAATTGAGTCTTAGCGTTTTCTTCCGTCGCTCCTTCATATGGTGCCTTGCTTCAAGTGCCTGTTAAGATTTTTCTGCAGTGTTGTCACATCAATCCACACAAAACTAACGTTCCTGCTTTGCATATGCCCGGAATCCCTGTAAAAATCCACGCACTGACGCAGTATTTCACTATAGTACATAAGTATTTTGTAAGTATTCTTCGACTAACAGCAGTTTACCAGTATAGTATGTACCAACCAAAGTCAGCCATTTGCCTTACAACTGATCTTGTGTGTTCACTGCACTGCATAATCTCTAGACATTGGTACACGAGCTATTTTCACATCTCAGACTCTTAACAGTTGCTGATAAATCGTCTTGAAGGGCTGCTCCATTTTTTACGTTTCTTGAAGTGTACAGCTTTACATTTCTCTACATTAAGAGATAACTGCCACTTCTTGCACCAGGACAATATTTTCTAAACATGTAATTTGATATAAAACTTTATTGTAAATGTGTCATCTGTGAAAAATTTGATTTCAAATTTCAACCCATACTATCCGCTAAGCCTCTAATGTATAACTTAAACTCCTGTAGCCCTATTAGGCTTCCAAGGAGAAAACCATTATTTATACAAATGACTTTCAGTGTGGGATTGTTTGTTTCGTTCTGGTGTCCGAAAAATTATCAGTCCAGCCACAAACATGGTTAAATATCCCATAGAACCCTAATTGCTTTAGAATAAGTCGGTGTTTTGCTGAATCAAACTTGTGTGTAAGTTTTAAAAATCACTAGCTTTTAAGAATGACACTTAATGTGTGAACAGTGCGAGATGGTTTGTGCTTGATTGTTGTTTCTGGCATTAATGCAAGTTTCCAGGAAGAAGTTCGTTTTCTTTCAAGCAGGTAATCTGCAATTCTGCTAGAATAGAGCTGAATAGTATTCTAGGTAGTTCTGTGAATCAATTCTGTAGCAGTTTTGGTGGACGGAAGTAATATTTTTATTTACGAGAGTAATCCCAAAAGTAAGGTCTCCTACTTTTTATAAGTACAGAACCCTGTTTGTGTGGCAGTTGGTCACACTGTTATGAAGAGTGCTTCACGCGTTGTGTGGGCAGGCCGGAGTGGCCGAGCGGTTCTAGGCGCTACAGTCTGGAACCGCGCGACCGCTACGATCGCAGGTTCGAATCCTGCCTCGGCCATGGATGTGTGTGATGCCCTTAGGTTAGTTAGGTTTAAGTAGCTCTAAGTTTTAGGGGACTGATGACCTCAGAAGTTAAGTCCCATAGTGCTCAGAGCCATTTTTGAACGCGTTGTGTGTAAACATGAGCACGTCGCGCTGAGGCGCTCAGTCTTGGCTTGTGAGCCGTTGAGAATGGAGCTCCCATTGGATGTTACCGCCAAGTGCGAATTGCACGCAGTCATTCGGTTTTTGAACGCAAAAGGCACTGCGCCGATTGAAAATCAATCGGCAATTGACGGAAGTGTATGGTGAGTCGTTTATGGATGTCAAAAATGTTCGTAAGTGGTGTAGAGAGTTTGCAGCTGGTCGGACCGAAATTCACGACGAACAAAGGAGCGTTAGACCGTCAGTTTCTGAGGAGGAGACAGTGTTGAAGGTTGAGCAAAACATGCGTGAAGATCGGCGGATCACCCTGGATGATCTCTGCACGTTGGACCACAATTAACGCTGGCAGGTGCTGTTAGACTCTGAAAAAACTCAAACGGGCAATTCAGAACCGGAGAAGAGGAATGTTGAGCAAGGGCGTACACATTCTCCATGACAACGCTCGCCCACACATCGCTTGGCAAACCGCTGCTTTCCTGCAACAATTTCAGTGGAATGTAATCACCCACCCACCCACCCTATAGTCCTGACTTGGTGCCCAGTGACTGTCACCTGTTCCTAGGTTAAAAGAACAGAAAGCGATTCAGCTCCGACGAAAGGTGAAAGAAGAGGTTCATAACTTTCCGAAGCGAGGAGCTGGTATGACATGGGCATACAAAAACTGCCACAGCGTGTAAAAAATGCATCGACAGAAATGGTGATTATGTCGAAAAATAGCCAGAAGTTCAACCTGTAAACTGATGTAAGCCATTGTAGAAATAAACAGGTCTATGTACTTATTAAAAAACAGAAGACCTTACTTTTGGGATTACCCTCGTATTTTACTCGTTTAATTCCATAGGACCAAACTAAGGAGCAAATCTTCATGGTCATGGCACGTGTCAGTACACGAAATTACAACAGAAAAGTAATAGTAGATAAAATAAAATGTTTACAAAACCTAAAAAGACGATAATCTATAAGTTTATATAAACACAATTAACAATGTAACACAGAAATTAAATTAGGTTTTCAAGGAACTTCTCGACAGAATAGGAGTAATACATGAGGTAACGCGTCATTTTAGATTTGCGTGGATTACTGCTAAGATTTTTGAATTCTTCTGCACAAAAGTCAAGCAGGTGGGATCCAAATGCGGATTGGATTTCTGCCCAGTGTTCATTGAGTGAAACCTGCCAATTCTTGGGAATAAGCAGAGATTGTTAATAAACGACATTAAAGAATATATTGAGAGGTTAACGTCAGAAGCCCCAGACTAATAAACAGTGGTCGACAGGAAGTTTGCTAACTTAACACCACTTGTAGCCCAGACCGCCCGTTTCTGAGCTAAAAATGTCCGTTAAGAATGGGAAGAGTTAACCTAAAGTAATAATACTGTACCTCATAAACGAATGAAAATAAGCACTGTAGGCTACTTCTCGTATCGAACTATCACTTACTTCAATGTTGTTCTAATAGTAAAAATAACAGCGTTAAGTCTTTCAACAAAAGTCTGAACATGTGCTTTCCACGACAGTTTACTACCTATCTGAACACATACAAATTTGAACTATTCAGTCCCACTTATCATATGCCCATTATGTGTAGTTAAAACGTCAGCTTTGTTGAATTGTGTGTTAGAAACTATAAAAAGAGTGTTACTGTGATTTAACTTTAGTTTATTTCCTACAAGCCATGAACTTATGGCTGGAATTGTACTATTTAAAACAGTGCCAATATTGCACCTAACATCCTTTACTACCAAGCTAATGACATCAGCAGACAGAAATATTTTAGAATCACCTGTAATAACAGAAGTCATATCATTTACATAACTAAGGAGTAGGAGTGGCTCGAGCACTGATCCTGGGTCACCCACCCTGTAGATGCCCCACTCGGACTCCACATCATAATCATTCTCAATACTGTGGAGAATGACCTGCTGTCTGTTCTTAAAGTAAGATGTGAACAAATTGAGAGGTATCCCGCATATTCCGTAATGGTCCAGTTTCTGGAGCAATATTTTGTGATCAACACACTCAAACGCCATAATTAAATAAAAAAAGATGCCTACTGTTCGAAATCTTGGGTTTAATCTATCCATTACCTCACAGATAAAAGTGAATATAGCATCTTCAGTTTTTAAACAACTTATAACACCATACTGTTCATCTGACAGCAAATTATGTGATATGAAATAATCGATTATCCTTAAATACACGTCCTTTGAAATAACGCAAGAAGATAGTGATGGCATAGAAATAGGTCTAAAATTGTCTCCATTACACCTTTCTCTCTTTTTACAAAGTATCTTTGTTACAGAGAACTCTAATCGTTCAGGAAACTGACCATTCCTAAAGGAAAAATTACGAATATAGGTAAGTACAGGGCTAACATGTGCAGGAAAGTACGAGTATTTCAGTATTCTGCTAGATACTTCCTCATAGCCATGACAGTCCTTAGTCTTCAGCGATTTAATTATTGACTCGACCTCCCCCTTGTCAGTGTACGGAGGAATGTCTGTCTCATCGGTCTCGGAAAGCCATTTTGGAGGAGGGTTATACACTGAAGAGCCAAAGAAATTGGTACACCTGCCTAATATCGTGTAGGTCCCTCGCGAGCACGCAGAAGAGCCGCAACACGGCGTGGCACGGACTCGACTAATGTCTGAAGTAGTGCTGGAGGGAACAGATACCATGAATCCAGAAGGGGGCTGTCCATAAATCCGTAACAGTACGAGGGGTCGGAGATCTCTTCTGAACACTACGTTGCCAAGGCATCCCAGATATGCTCAATATTAGATCAGATGAATTCGCAATTGCGAACAATGACTACCATCAGCTGTAGAATGAAATGACGGACCGGGACTCGAACCCGGATTTCCCGCTTTCGCGAACTGTACCTTATCATTTTTTTAGTATTAAGAAAACAGTTCCTAGAGGGTCTTAAAATAAAAGTCAGTGGTCGTGCGTTGCTGTCGAGAAAGCTCCTTCGCATAACCTATTAACGTCCTCCATAAGGTTGGCTTCGCGCACTCGATCCATCACTGTATGACAGAACCATAAGAATTGCCATGCTACATGTTCTCCACCACGTGTTCGCATTCTGCATCACACAGGTGAGAGACATTCATCATCCAGTTACCCCTCCGTCCCCATACCTGCTGTCTATCAAGGTTAACCGTACAAATATATGCCTCATGGTCTGTAAACGTGGTCGGCCAGATTTCTGCATCCACCGTCGACATGGCTAACCCTTGGAACATAGGTCCAATCCAAACGGCTTGCGGAGTGGCTCGTAAAAAATGTATATCCTGGTTGGTTGCGATACTTCAAGTCCCATGCATCGACTAATTCCATCCCATCGAACAGCTCCCGAAGTTCTTGGCTAGGAGTGTAGTTAGGATGTTGGACTATCCTGTTGAGGAAGCATCGTATCTCCCTGGAACAACGATGTAACCTCATAGGCGTAAAAATTTGCTCTGTCTCTTCTCTTATCAGAACCTGATGGTGCGAACATATTGATCAAACGTATTCCCCCTATGAGCACGGCCATACCACGGGCAGAAAGCAAATACTCTAATTCATTTGCACGTATCCCTTCTTTCATTAGTATCGCAGTGCCAACACCTCTGTCACACAGGGAACAGTAAATATCGTAACCGTAAAAGTCCGAGAGGGGAAGCATACGAACTTCCTGTAACAGCGCTACCTCTAAATCTGCAGCCTTTTATCATGTCATTGAGCATCATTATTTTTACCGGCGTCCCAATGCTATTGATGTTAACAGACCCTATCCGATAAGCTTGTTGCATGGCTGTCAACATAAGCAGGGCACCTTATGGTCGCTAATTCTTCCGTACACAGGCTGCTTTCTTCCTAACGTCCCCCGCCGTCCCCTCATATGGTCTGCCGTTATTCCGTGCACTCTTCCGGTCTTATACCGGGAGAGTTTGTGGGAGCAGTTCCTCCGGCATCATCTGTTCCCCACGGGGGTGGGTCTTCCGACCAGTCCCCTAGCTTCCCATCGTTGTCGTGCGTTGTAGGCGCCTAGCCTCCTCAGTAGCCTGTTGCCGTCGATCGGACTCCTCCGCTGTTCCTGGAGCATCGTCATAGGAAGGTCGCGTCGCTGTCTCGCAGGCCACCCCTGCATACACGCTAGGCATTTATTCTGTATCCATGGTCGTCTGCTCTTTGCCCGAAAACGCCGTTGCCGAGTTTCGGAATCAGAGGTCAGCGTGGCCTCTGGATGTTTGTAGGGGGACGCCGGAATCGTGCGCTGTATTATCGTCGTCTGTAAGGGCTTTATCAGAAGGGGCCGTAAGCGCCACCGAAGAGAGGGCGTCCTGTGACTTCCTCAGGCAGTGCAGCGGAACGTCGTCCTCGTTGGCTCGACACGTTCTGCCTCTGTCTGTAAGTTCCGGTATGCTTCTGTTCCGCGGCCTACGTCATCGCGTAATGCGGCGACATAGGTCATGGGGAGCATAGTCGTATTCGGTGTGAGTGGTGGATCATCCCGTGGCAGCTGCAACAACCTGTGTTAAGTACACTCAGAACGCAAGTGTCCCTCCTTCCCACACCCAGAGCACGTCCTTAGTTGTCCGTCGTAGATGATAATCGCCCTCCAACCAGCGATGTGCAAGTATGACGGAACATGTTTTCGGGGTTCGATCCGAATTTGTCTGACGCCACTGAGGACAGGATACGTTTTGAAACTCGCCCATTTTTTGGCCACATGGGATAGGACCGTGCCGTAAGGACGCAAGGCGTCTGTCACCAATTCTTCTGGCCCCTCGAATGGAAGCTCAAAGACGTGGATCGTTCGTAGTCCCATACCGGTGTGTTCAACTGTAACTGCTCCAACATTTCAGTCCGAATGACAGAAACGAAGACCTTGTCGGTGTCGGAATAGAAGTTCGTCATATGCCGCTTCAGTGTACGTCAGGTTCGATTTTTACCTTGTCCTGTAAATAACGTTCTATCTCGTAAGCCTTCGGTCGAGCATATTTGTTAACAAAACTAAATTTCAGTGTCGATTTGCGGAAAGAGAAGGCCATGTTTCGTTCAGTGCATTACCGCGGTACACCGCTACAAACTTAACGTAAACACCTCTCGCGCAAACGTGCGACAGGGGTTCAAACACCGTCCGAACCGCTGCGCCGCCGAAGGCTGACTGTGCCATTTGGCTATCCATGCAAGACTCACGGCCAGACCCAAACTTCCACATGTCGTCAAGCATACGTCTACGATCTGTACACGCACATTCATTATGTGTATTCACGTAGAGATCAGATGTGTTGAAAGTCGCTGGCCCGGTATCGGCAGATACATACGATATTGCAGTGCCGGCGTTATTCTGATGACGATGCACTACGGTGATCACAGCCATTACTAAACACATCAGATGAATTCGCAATTGCAAATAATGACTACCATCAGCTGTAGAATGGAATGATGACAATGAAAATTTGTTCTGGACCGGGACTCGAATAAGGATTTCCCGCTTGTCAATCGACTGGTCGATTGTCATGGCTTTAGGAGTCGATCTCTACAAATCTTTCTCCGAAATCTGTTTAAATGAACTGTGTTTTGTAAAATATCAGTTTCTAGACACTGAACGTTTCGCATGGTATTTTAACTGTAAATCTGATAACTGTTCCCTGCCTATTTTGTCCCAACTTTCATTTCTACATCTACATGTGTATACGAGGGTTGCACAGAGAGTAATGTACCGCAGTTGTTTCTTCAACAGTTCTTTATTGAACATAATGAGAACTACACACGCGAAAGAATGGTGTTTTATCTGCACACCCTATTTTTCCACGCAATCTCCATGGAGTTCTAAGGCCTTCCTCCAGCGCGATTCCAGGGTGTGTATGCCCTGTCGATACCATTCCTTGTCCTGGTGAAGGAGCCAGTGCTTTGCTTATTGACAGATGCAACGCCGACGGTCAGAGTCGTAATGCATCTGTCCTCGCGAATGCCAACATCAGCTCGCTGCAACATGTCAGGTGTGACAACTGTGGATGGCCTCACCGGCCGCTGCAAATCGTGGAGCGCCGCCGAACCGCCTTCTGATGACCTCACCCTCCTTGCCCAGCAACAAACTGTACTTGGTCGACTGTAGATGCTCCACAGATTTTGCACAAGCGTTTGTGAAATTCCCCATAGTTTCTTTCAGTGCAGTGAGAAATTTAATGACAGCACATTGCTTGAACGTACATCACCTGTAGACGTCATTTTGAAACTGTCCTGCAACTACGCTATCTGGGGTTGCCAAACATAGAACTTTTTTCCTTGTACATAAACAACTAAAAATCTCGTACTTTGGCTCTCAAGGCTATTACATTTATCAAGCATTTAAAAGGTTATAAAACCAAAAAGAAGACATATTAAGTGAGTGTGAATTTAGCAGGAATTTGTTAATTTAAAAAATTTTGAGTTAAACAAACAAAATGTTAACGGTGGCCATATTTTCTAGACTCAGGCTCTAGACACATTGCTCGTATCGGCTGTTTGGGCGTGGGTAGAGACGGTGTGATGAGACATACTGGAATGCGTGAATGCTTAATATCGATCAGCAACTATGATATAATTTAATTTCACTCTCGGAAGTAACAACGATTCACAAAAGCGCATAATACATCGAGATGAATGCACATTAATAAATATTTTCACCACGAGGTGATAATTTATTAGTTTATAAAAATACACAGGTACATGATATATTATTGTAATTATTATTATTATTTAGACGATCTTTAAGGCACTTCAGTTAACTGTGTTGTTAGCTGACTGGAATATATTCCCCTCTCATTGCTGGAAAAACCTCTTCGCTGCTTTGGCAAATGTTTGGTGACGTTGAAGCGTTTATCATTTCTGGTCTGTCATTGGAGGTGCGACTTAGACCACGACACCGCCACAGATCTCTCAACTGTGGCGCCATATAATCTACGTCTGCATACAACTATCAAATTTTTGTGGTATTTTCTAGCCTTAGATTATGTCTCCAAATATAATGTCAGGTACACACTCAGCCTCACTGACATCGTTCTTATTTATGTTGCCGTATAATTTTTCCTTAGTCATACGGCTAAACATGTCTTTTGTCGCTTCAAAATTGACGCAAATTCCAGTACGTGTTGATTCTATTACGCTCTTTGCAGCAAGAAGTGCACCTGTTCAATCCTTCAGGATACCGAGCTTGTGTGTTTGGCAGCCGTTTCCATTGATCGTCTATTATTTGTTTCTTTTTTCGGGATGATCTGGTGCAATTATAAGGAGAACCACTTCAATAAGAGGCATTAGTGTTGGGAAACGGCTCCTGAAATTGCGAGAGCGCGTTGATTCTGGTTTGAAAATTCGTAACTTTGACAAAGCAGTGTCCTCCATGTTGTATCGTTTTATTTATTTCTGTGGCAGCAACTCTGTAGAAATTTTTGCAACATGAGAAGAATTGTTCAATATCTGCAGGATGTCTGACCACATCTGAATGTTTTAAGAGCTCCAACACTTTGACGCCAAAATACAGTTCAGTGTTATGGTGTTGATGACGCAGACGTTCAGGGTCTACTTCACCTGGGTTTGGCCTCATTCACGTTGTATATAACGCAATAGGATTTTCTGGCAGAGTTCGCATATTTCCTCACGTACATTGTGAATAACTACTTTCACGATTGTTAATAACTAATTTCTCGCTTTGAAATTCCAGACTGAATTTATTAAATAAAGGGAGGGACCATTCAAGGAAACAAAAATAGTTTGTAGAATGGGTTGCAGAGTTTTTCAGAAATAAATAGTGCCCGATTCGCACATCGGCTTTAGCTTTATGTGCACGATTTGTTGTGAAATCGATAAAAAGTTGACGTTGGGCTTCCCACTTTTTAATATTCTTTGAGCCACTGCAGCCAGTGAAAGCCATCTCGTCTGAGGTGGTTTAAGGTGGGGCTCCACTTCAACAAATGACTGGAAGTTACGAAAATGAAACTGGCGTTTATCAGCTACAAATATCACGAGGTAGTTGCTCTATGCTTTCAGGTAACTATATACAGGCTTCTCTGGCACACAAATGGGCTGAGTGACGAACACATTTCACTATTGTGATTCCTTTAAAATCCCGTTGTAATCTAGGATTTACGGAATCGTTTTCACCCATCATGACATTCCATCCATCTGACCCAAAGAGTATAACATTTTACAGTGGGACTTAATAAAAATGGCTCTGAGCACTATGGGACTTAACTGTACTTTGTCGAGTTAAGCTTTTTTGGAATCCAAGGGACGTTAATGTTTGCTTTTTACACTAGAACTAGGTTTATTATTTATATGTTCTTTGGTAGTGGGTGAGTTTTCAAATTAGATGTTTCAGCTACATCGATGTTCACGGGCAAAATGTACACTTAGCTCTAGCCGAATCATTGGTGTCTGGCATAAACCAGTCCTTAAAAACCGATCCTTTAACCACTGATGTCTAAAATTTTGTAAGCGATGCTGCGTACCTTCCTTTTTTCTTATCCAGCCGCCTTTTCTGGGTTTTTTCTTGGTGGAGTAAGAGTACACGAACGGTGTCTTCCTCACAATCACTCATAATTATAGCTAAATAGGTAGCACAAAAAACTACACAATAAACACAATACTACACGTACAGAACAGAGAGAAGTAGATCTACATACGGCGAGGCGGGCTATCGTCAGTGCCGGGACTGCTGAACTGTTCATGCACTTTGAGCTCAGAGCGCCGTAACGATTTCGTTAAAGAGCGTTGTATATGTGTTCATGTTCAAATGTGTGTCTACTTCATTATGAAATGCCTACTGAAATAATACCGCATCACGCATTGCTAGACTGCATATGTTGGCAGCGCTACGATTTCAGTTCGGTAATTGTCGGTAAGCTTGGGAGGAAGGGGACATCTGTTCTTGGCTGAGTAGTGCTTTCGCTTTTGTGGTAATCAGAGACGACAAATACTAAGAACGGAATTTGTTCCTCACAGATTCCCGGCTAACTAGAGTAGACTGCTTTTTCTTTTAGCCCCGAAGTAGGCGCGTCTTAGAAGTTACACGGTTTGGCGCGCGAGAGCAAAATGCTTACGCTATTTAAATCGTATTCTTTAGAAAAATGAAATATGATACTACAATAAAAAATCATTATATGAAATGAAAGGCACTTATCTACGCAATCACATAATTTATTAAGGTATAAGTAACAAAAAATGCAGTCTTAGCCATAAATAAAGTCTTCTGAACTTTGGTTATTTACTTATGACACATAACGAATATAATATATAAAAAATCAAAAATTGCATATATTTTAATTAATCGGTCTTCTATAGTATCTGGAGAAATGTATCTTTCATAACATCCCTTGCACATGAATGTCACATGCTCAGTGTACAGTGATTTGTGACACAAAGTACATGCCTTTTTTAGAGTGTCTATTCTTCCTTCTTGGACAAAGCGCACAAAAGCCACTGGGTCATGTCTCTGTTTCCACATTAGGAAACGGTACAAACAGCTTCATTCGGAACTTGAGAGCCGATGAAATGTTCTGCAGTGTTATTCTTCGTGAAATATGTGGTTTCACCATCTCTTAAGATACATCTTTCAGGAGTACACGTCTTGCAATTGTATTTTTTTTGGTTTCTTAGTATATAATTTGCGCGTTGACACCAGTTATGTTCAAAATAGTGAAGAACAGTCTCACTGGCCACCTCGAAGAAATTTGTGCAACAGAATAATCCTCTTTCTTTTGATCAATAACGTCCACACCTCCTTTAGTATTGTTGTAAAATGTAACAACTTCTGATTTAGCTTCAGTACCTGTCTCTTGATCGATATTATCGTCGTTGTGGAGTGAGGATAAGTACGATTTTCTTCGTTTTTTTCCTTGGTACGTAAGATATGATGACATTGTTTTCACCGAAACCAAAAATAGAACTCGGCATCGGTCTGTTCTTTGTTGACAAAAATAATGGAGAGATTTCTTTTTTATTTTTGCGTGATGTGCCGACTGCTGTTGTTCTGTAGTCATTTTTCAATTATTTAAATAGTTAAATGGACGTAAAATAATTGTCTAGACATGTGGCATTCATGTGCAGGGGATGTTATGAAAGACATTTCTCCAGATACTGTTTCTACCACTGTTCCATATAGGAGCAGCAATTCTCTTGACTACGTCAGCAGCCGCGTTGCTCAAATTATAAGGTCCTGGTGGCTGTCTTCCGGCTTATATCTCCAAATTCTAACAAAGACCTCAAATATTTCCCGGATAGGCGCAACTTGCATTATTGCCTCCCGAGTATGGATATCTTCAAAACGTTACACTCTTAACAAAAATAAGAAGCGCTCTATGGACATTGTTACTGTAAAAAAAATCAGAGGCTGTACCATCATCAGTCCACATTTCTTTCACTTTCAAATGATTTGTTTTCTTCAAACCAGCCATGTACAACAGTCCAATGAATGCCTTTATTTCAACCACCTCTGTTAGCTTACAATCACGTTCTCGTGAAAATTTTACTTGTAATTTTGTAATTTATGTATTCGTGTGTGTAACTATTTTGTCAATCATTCCATCATCCAAAAACATAGAAACACATTGTAAGGGAGTTTGTGCCATCACCTTACCAGCTAACAAAATGGTCTTTGTCTCTTCAGTGTACTTTCACACCCATTGTCCATTGTTTTTACTGCCGTTTGACTGTGGTGTGTAATGATGGACCCATGTTTCATCAGCAATCACAAATCGGCGCCAAAGTCTTGCGGATAGAGATTAAAAATCGCAAGACTTTGTATTAAAATGTTGTGCCGGAGACACTTGTGGTTGACTGTGAGTTACAACGGTGCCCACGTCACACGTAACTTCTTCGTAGGCAGTTCTCTTCACAGGATATTATCCGTTGTGATGCAAGTCTCGTCAATCTCGCGAATGTTTATTCAGCGTTACCATATCACGGATTTTGTCAGTGCTTTGCTTTGGGGTGACAATTGGACGGCAGTAGTGTGCCTCGTCTTTGGTGCTTGACCGACCATGTTTAAATTAATTAATCCAAAGTAAATGATCTTCATTGATGGTGCAGAGACCACATGAACTTCATCCAATTCTGTTTTGATTTGGTTGCAGTCCAACCATTGAAATGAAAAGATTTAAAACAGCATGAAACTCTTTCGCATTCGGCACACCGACCTCTCCAGGCGGCTATCAAGAATGAACTGTTCGTTGTATATTGTTGAAATATACTAATAAAGCTTACCAACCATGA
Source organism: Schistocerca americana (assembly GCF_021461395.2). NCBI lineage: Eukaryota > Metazoa > Arthropoda > Insecta > Orthoptera > Acrididae > Schistocerca > Schistocerca americana. Next base: position 426,743,095 of record NC_060122.1, read on the forward strand.
AGGCGCAAAAATAATTTTCTGTTCTTTCATGAATATTTTCCAGACTTCTCAAACCGACCTAATAATTGTTGATGTTTGCTCATATACTGTTGTCTAAATGTTAGGCAAATTTGTAGTTTATGTCATGCCAATCACGATCCAGAGTGAAATGTAAAAGTGAAATGCCCGTTTTCAGAACGGAAGGAGCGGCACGTAATTACTGCTACAACAAAAATTGCAATTATCTTCAACCTTCAAACGAGAAATTATTTCATACCGGCGCTCTGCGCTTTTAATTCCGTTCATTTATTAAATTACCCCGACTTGTCTCTTGTCCTCCCAACGGCCTTGCTTCGATGAATACAGCGATTCTCGTCAGATCACCGAAGTTACGCAACGTCGGGCGTGGCAGGTACGGGGTGGGTAACCGCCCGAATACGCTGCGCGCTGTCGGCAATTTTCCATTTGCCTTTCAAGCTAAGGGGAGGAGGGGTAGTGGAGCAAAGCTCTTGATTAGTAGACTTGGCGACAATGTCTGCATTAAATTCCAAAACTCTGCGCAGCCTCTCATGGAGTGTGCTCATGTGACACTTTTAATGGTTCCATCAGTCGGATGGGGACGTTAAGATCGGTGGCCTTCCTGGTGCTATTCGAGAGGAGTAGGTTTTGTACCGGGACCGGTTTCATCTTCTCTCATCGTCATCATCATCACCATCATCATCATCACCCAACGCAAACATGACACCACGCTACACACACATCTGTTAGTCATCTACACTCTGAAGGTAAACTTAACACACAACTCTGTTACTCCACGAACAAAAGGTACCAGTGTGCGCGGATAGCGATGATCTTTCCAAATAGACGGCTGTACTACATTTCGGGGTCTCACAGCTAACTATGCCCAACGATTTTACCCTTTTTTACCCCTAGTCTTCAGTGGACGTATACAACCTGCGCTGTAAGTCTTCTGCGCCTTTGGCATCCTCCGTATTCCCGATGACGAGTCTGCGTGTTAGAACACGACGTGAAAATTGTAGAGTGGAGGCTGTCTGCCTGTTATCAAGAGTTTTCTTTCTGGCACCACTGAAGCAGCAGAAAGTCAGATATAGTAACTCTTAAACGCAACCGTCTTTGCTAATATCTGTGTTTTCTACGAGTTCATTTGGAGTAAATCTCAGTAGTTACTGGACGACTAATAAAACTGATCGACAGTGAAAAGACGAATGATTGAAGCAACTGTTTCTTTCAGTTCCGTAATAAGGATTCTGGCTGGTATGTAACAATGTGCTTGCTTCGACTTCAACACTTCTAGAGACTCTGAATGCGTAAATCGGTAGACAGATAACATTATTATGTTTCACTTTCAAAGAACTCAACGTCTTTTACTAAAAGTTTTACCGCCAACGGGTATGACGTTAATCGATCTCGACTTACAAACAAAGCCGAAAAAGGAAATTACATTTAAACAGCTCACGGAAATAAAATTGTTTTTGAAATAAGAGAAACAGATCAGAGATTAGTATTCCGACAAGATGGATAAATTTGTGTTACAGTGATGATTTTATGCTGGAGGACGATAAGCTGTCAGAACGGGAGAAGCGGCGATCGGAAGCATTCACAGCTGCTGAATCTGAGGAGGACATCATCTCAGCAGACGACTCGTGGGGTGGGGCGTTTCGCGCGTCGGCGATGAATCCCACACGTAAGTGGCACCTAAAGCGTGTGATTACAATCTGCAACTTACAAAAGAGCTGAACGTCCTCGAAGTCGAAAGGCGTAACACGGCAGAATTCATTTCCGTAAGAGAGAGAATTTTCACGACAACTAGTGGGAAAATGTACTTTGTTCTCAGAGGCAGTTAGTATTTTCAATGGATTGTAGACCATCAAAGAATCCTTCACAATGCTCTCTGGTCGTGAGACTAGTTCCGACGTTGTTTTTCTCTCCAGAAAAGATTCTCAGATGCAGATGTTTTACCGGAACTTCTGAGAAGCATGCGAAGCGTTGCGCTACCGAGTTAGAGACTGTATATTATTACAATCCAAACTATTCATGAGCGTACAGCGAGCGTGACTTATTTGTAGCTATTAATGCACAATCATTCACTAAATAAGCGCATCGTGTTCAACAAGCACAATCAGTATGAAGACTGCATCAATAGTGATATTCCAAAGTTAACGTGTCTCACTCTCAAGCGATGACAGTTAAGAGAGGCCTAGGAATCCGATTGCTCTTGACGTGATGAAAACGGTTAACTACTTACACTTTTAAAAACAGGATTGCTTAGTATTCACCTATTCGTAGATGGTTTCGGGAAGTATCTTTGCAACACAAGCTCCTTTTTTACCATTTGTCAGCGATAGGGAGTGATAACTCCTTTTTGAAGTTGAGAGTTTCCATTATTTGCTGACTAAGGTTGTCTGGTGAACGAGTCGGGTAGGTCTTTGCAATCATGTGCCTTGGTATAGCACTTGGTAAAAGTTATGACAGAAATAAGACATATATTTAATGATTTGTTGGTTCGAGTTTTATCTATTGTAAGCAGTGTTTCATAAAAATAGCTACCATATTTCTGTATTTGATTCCCTTATCATTGATAAAACGCACTGAGACCGTTGCCGTGTATATAAATTACAAAATTACGTTTTTGTTATTGCAAAAGTTTGTTCGTTATAATCGGTTCGGTTTCTTACACCAATTAGAGTTGAACCAGTAAGGTCTAATTCCTAGATTTTCAGTAGAAGCAAGCCGTTAAAATATTTCATGTCCTACTTCCTATATGTTTCGCAAAATATTAATTTGGTGAAACATATGTGTACAGTTACTACAGCTTGCTGCGTAAAGAGAATGTGCAAGAGCTTTTTATTTACTTATTGCCTTCTCCGTAATAGTGCCGTTTTTGACCATTGTTTTCCCCATAAATCTATACAGTTTTGTGTGTCGTGATAGTTACCACCATTAAAAGTGTAAATTTATCTGCGTAAAGTTTCATTCGTGCAGTTCGTGTATTTATCTGGCAAGATTTATGTTCATTAGCCCCTCTCAAACTCGTAACGATCCTGTTTAACATTCTGATGTATGCCAATAAGAACTAAACCAGTATATGTTGATTAATTTCATATTAATAAATGTACAGTTCTGCGTTTTATCATCAGACTGATGGTTAAAATAAGAATAACAACAAGAATAATAAACACTGCCGTACCAATAGACCTTTCCTTGTAGTTGAAGTAGTGCATTCCAGAGAAGAAAAGTAACAATAATAATAGTTTTTATCAGTGAGCTGTGGCAGCATTGTACCGGACGTACGTGAAGAGTACAGAGGAAATACTGTATGAAGGACGTACACCAGCAGTGATAAATGAATTACCTTTTAAGAGAATGACTGAAAGGAACAAGTGAGTGTAAGAAGGGGGGAACATTTAAACAGAGGATATGAGGGCTGTCTCGTTATTTGACCGCGAGGAAAGTTAATACATGTCTTCTTACAATGATAAGAAGATGAAAAAGAAAAAAAAATATTGAAAATGATGGCTCATCCCTTTATAAGTTCCTTCAAACATATCTGTATTTCTACCAAAGAAATAGTCTGTTTCCGTTTAGATAAGTGATTTACGTAAATGTATCTATATTTTTATAGAGAAACGATAAACCACAGTGTGCCCTCTGTGGTAAATGATATTGGCATTATTAAGTACCAATAATTTGGACTGCCATCATGACACTAAACACGATTAGTTTCCTGTTGGTTCTCAGCTAAGGAAACCAAAATTGGCATCATTGAAGGAAAAAGTGCAGTGTCAGACTACAGTTATGCACCTGTTTTCAAGGGAGTCATAGTCAACCGAAGTTGGCTTCTTCTCAGCTTTAACAGTGCAAAAGCACATGCCAGTATATCGAGTTTATTAGGAAGACTGCCGTGCATATGGTTTCTATTTTAGATTCCGCAAACAAAAAAATTATTAAATAAATATCCGCTGCTAGACGTACAATAGTCGAGTTTATCTTATTAGCGTGAGTACTGGAAGTAATCTGTTAACAGCAAAAAAGTTTGTTTAGCAATGAATCAGTCTTTGAACAACGGCACATATTTCAAAGCTCAACCGCAACATGCCACATTTGTAAGATAATATCAGTTCTCTTAGTTTCTTCGTTACTGTTAACTATTAAACCCTAAAAAATACAGCTGTCTTTAAATCAGTTCCACAAGTTTTCGACCGAAAGGCAGGGTTACCGGTCACCCTTGATATATTCTAAGTGTATTGTTGGCAGTTGCTGAATTTGCCGTCTTAAATGCTTATGGTATTAATAATTGGGTTCAAATGTAATGATGTCTTGCTGTATGGAAAGTAGCCCCAGTTATATCTTATGGGAAAGAGCTATATTGAAGTCTATTGACAACAGCATTGCAATTATTTCGGAAAAATCGTCATCATTACCTTGGCAATGGATACATGTTTGCCAAACAACAAGCAAGTGTATCATTACCTTACTTGTCAAACTGCAGGATTGAGAATCGCTTCCAACGCTTCATAATTCACATTTTTGATAACTCTTTAATGATTATCTGTTTGTGCGCTACACATGTCAGCACTTAGACCTACGCCTGCAAATTCTGTTGCTGCGAAAATGTTGTTCCTCACAACATTCCGAAACAGATACGTTCCTCACAAGTTGGTACGACACTTACGTTCCCTTCCCTACTAGCCTAATACCGATATTTACGATCCAAAGGATGCAGGTGATAGCGTTCTCATTCTTTGGTCGTCAACTATTCCCATATGATGAAGATTTACAGTGTTCTGACAGCTAATCCCCCACATAGACACATGAGTGTATCTGGTCCGTTAATTTGCATGTGATATTAGATATATGACGTTGTCGTTCTATATTCGGCGCTACTAGCGAACTGGATCCATTAGCAGCTAGTCGAACTCTCTGAACTATAGGTTAATTCCCAGTCAGCTCATTCCCGAATTATAGGTTGACAGGTAACTTTTCTTTTTTCTTTTTTTTGACTGCGTTTGCAATTTTGTAGTCTGCGTAACATTACTTGATACTTTTGATACTTGACAGTTCACGCGTTGGTACTTGTTTCCCCCTATCAGAGTGCTCAACGTCACACCCGAACAGGTCGCCGTTGCCAAGCTGCCAAAACAGTTGGTCATTTCACTATCGAATCCTTGGCTGGGATTCTCTCTTAACCCCGAATCATGGGTCTGGCACTTTTATTTTGTGTTTCATCATACATGATAACCGCACCACAAGCAGCACGCACACATAACGACGCTAATGAAACACCCACGTTTCATACAAAGCACTGACCAAACACTACTGGATAATTCCGCGTGAGACGCGATTCAGCGTCACATATGCTTTCATTTTAATCACGTAGATCAGCTTACATTAGATAAGCTTCGCATGACATTGCATAAAACCGAATGTTTGTAGGCTGTAGTTCATCATTGCTGCTGGGTGATCACTGTCAAAATTTAACAACATGACTTAGTGTAGTACTATATAAGTGAAGTTCTTAGGTTGGAATCTCCTCAGATGTGAATTTTTTTATTTCTAAATGTAATCAAAAGTTTGATTTTTTGTTCAATTAAGTGGTTTAAATGCAATTTGGCTGATCAGCATAGTTTGCTATAATACAATTGACAGGACTGAAAATAGCCGATCTTAATATTCACAGTTGTAACATCCTTACCTCATTTCCAGTAATGCCTTTGCATTCGTCATTAAAGTACGTTGTGTTCTGTCACACAGAGAACTGGACTGGCAATCGGGGACCGGAGAGTCACCGGAGAATGACGGCGGAAAACAGAACGAAGATTTCTCCAGCTTCGCAACAGAGCCATTGGACAAAGTAAGTTGTATTATGATTTTATGTGACGCTACTTGAATACTTTTATGTATTTACTAGGGTTTACAACACAACTTGCGGAGATCACAATATGATCGATGTCGTCAAATCATAACACAGGGCGACACAGATAAAAGTACTCCGTGTATATATATACAGAAACGAAGAGCTGAAATGAACTTATCATTATTTAGAATAAAAAAAAAACATTGAAAAACACATTTATATATGTTGAAAGTGACCCCCTGCAGCATCAATACACAGCTGCACACGTCTACGCATACTCAACATTCACCCGGAATAAAGTTCCTGTAATGTGTGTGGATTTGCTTCATAGACATTGCTGTTCAAGAGTCCCAAGATAGATCTGGCGGACGTGGTGGCCATAAATGTTTGCTGAGAGGTCGTTCCTCAGGGAAGGCAAGACATCATGGACTCGTTCCAAGGATACCTTAAACATGAGGCTTGTTGCCCCATCTTGCTGGAAGAAGTAGTATTGTATTTAATATTCAGTGATTTGAGCTCAACAAGTATCAATATGGCTCATATATGCAGCCTTGCTGAAGGTGCTGTCAAAAACTATCGGTCCAACAATGCGCGTTAATGTTACACAGCACCAAACTCCGATTTTTTCATCATGGAGTTGTTGCTGACGCACGATGTTAGGGTTCTCCATTGTCCAGTACCTCGTGTTCTGTGAATTCACATGACCGGAAAGATTAAACCGTGCTTCAGTACTCATGATGTAATGGAAAGGGCCTTCCAGACAATCATTGATGTTATTCAAAAACAACGTGCAGTAATCTACACATTTTCTGTCATCCTCCCGCATTTTCTTCACAACCGTCACACGACATGGCTTCAAATTAAGATTTTTCAGCATCCTCTGGCAACGAGTTTCCTTAATCGAACCTGTTTTCACATATGCTTGCACAATTTCAATACTTTCACCTATCGAGAAAGTCATTTTTCAGACTCCAAAGAGAAACGTCTAACTTCACTGATGAAATAAACGGAATTGCTGACAGCTTAATTCTAACAATCGATTACTGCATTAAAGTGCCCATTGTTTTAGATGTGTACTCTTCCTCAGAAAAAAGTTGAAATATCGCATTCAGAGATGAGGCGGGCTACTTTTAACGGCGCCACCAGTTAGCCTCGTGCAGGACTGGTGTAAGGTAGTGTGCGGCCTGCAGCATTGGTCAACTACGGAGACCCTATTCAGAAACATGTACACATACTTCCTTAAAACGTTTTATTTTACTTTCATACAGTCCATAAAGTTAAAAAATTTGCTTTTACTTACTAGTAAAAAGCTCCATTCCCGTAGCCTGGAAAAACTACTCGTTTGAAAAGTAAGTAATTAATGTCGTCCTATGTTAAACCGCTGCTTCAGTTACACTTTACACGAGCACGAATAATAGGCCTAAGGAAAAACATTTCCTCATCAGAACACTAGTATGCAGATACATTTCACCACTTATATCTCTACCTGTAAACTGTGTCGACAAAACTCGTACAGTTTGGCATTTATAAACAAAAGGTGGAGAGGAATATTTCAGATTCTGCTGTTTTTATCATGTGACTCATCGCTCTCATAAGGAATTTCGCAGCCCATCCATCAGAGCCGTGCAGAGACTACACTGCGCCCACTGCAGAGATGTCAAAGCTGTACCCTCCCGCCCCCGCACCCTTGTGAACTGCGTTTCTACAATTCGTTCTACAGAGATTTAGCACATTTTTGTAAGTCGGTTAAATGAAAACGAAACATTACTGAAAAAGGATACTTAATTGGTTTATGCTGATGAAAAATGTTGCACACAAAAATGTAAGTGTATTATTGTACCAAGTAGATTGTGTAAACTTTCTAAAAACATCGCTAATATAACGAAATATGTGTGATAAGATGTATGACAGCAGTTGTACACTGATTTTGGTATGAGGCACCGTATAATAAAGAAGAGATATCATTTACTTCTCATAAAATATTAACCAGAAAAAAAGGAAAAGGGCTATAATGAAGAATTGAGAAAATATCCCTTTGCCACAGCTTTATTCGTTATAATTTTAAAGTGATTTGTTTGCCTTCAGCGAGGTCAACTCATTTATTGTCACTGAAATCAGCTCCAGCTGCTGTGTTGTATTCTGTTGACACTTTGGCTTTGGCACTCTGCTTTCAGCTATTCTGGACTATTTTTTTGTATTCTTTAATTTGATCCAGCTGCTGTGTCGTATTCTGTCGACACTTTGGCTTTGGCACTCTGCTTTCAGCTACTCTGGACTATTTTTTTGTATTCTTTAATTTGATCCAGCTGCTGTGTCGCATTCTGTCGACACTTTGGCTTTGGAACTCTACTTTCAGCTATTCTGGACTATTTTTTTGTATTCTTTAATTTGATACAGCTGCTGTGTCGTATTCTGTCGACACTTTGGCTTTGGCACTCTGCTTTCAGCTATTATGGACTATTTTTTTGTATTCTTTAATTTGATGAGACTGCAGTAGTCATTGGCACTGTCATAAATATCCTCAATACTATGAATATAATTTCAAAATATCAAGATGGGAAAACGTGTCAACACTCTTAATTAACTCTTTCATCCAGAAACTAGAAAGCTGCTACCTTGTTAAATAACTCAGCTGTATGCCTGCTGTAGCTGGCCCAAAATCGGCTGCAGATTTCTCAAGGTAAGATATAGATATTCCCTGGCAGGAAATTAAAGTCAAGTGAAATTTTTGATATATATGAGTTCTATCTGTTTTAAATTTGATCATCAAATACCTTGAACCACTCTAGCTCAAACAGTGCCTCAGTATGGATCAAATATGCCATAAAGTCGGCCATTTCTAAATCCAACCTCTTCATTTTTGAGCAACAACACTGTCTTGGATGGACATAAAATCACAAATATCTCTGGAGTTGACTCTGTATTTCTAAAATCCTTCACATAGCCGTTTACTATTTTTTCTTTCGCCGAACCAGCTATCCAACTCACTGCATCAAGAGCACTCCTTTCTTGCATCGATTTGTTAGTATAGTCTAATTTTAATAGTGCAGCAGAACACATTTAGAAGAAAGACCTGCAAATAAGCAGCTTCTCTGGAAAGAACCATAGCACCTGCTGCTATTTCAGTGGTCCACTTTTCACTGTTGGTTATATCTTGCTGAATTACCGGGTGGTTACAATTAAAAGGCATCTACTCATAGAGGTTTAATGTGGGTTGTAATTATCGTATGACAGCGAAACTTGGTCGATATTCTAAAGCGTTAATGCGAAACCAGTTTACGATGGAAAAAAATTAGTTGCGATTTTGGCCACCAGGTGCGAATCTGGCGCTGTGAATACAAAAAAGATGTTACAGTAATGTTTCCATGTACAGGATGGAGCAGAGGAAACGCATGTTTTTCACTTTTGAATGACGGGGACACGGTTTTATAAAAATAATAAAAACAAGCATTAAGTGATAGATTTTTAATTAGGTTCGAAAAATAATGTCTTGGAGATGACGTCCTTCTTGCTGGATACAAATTTGGATCCTCTCCCAAAAGTTACGCGTGGCTCTCCCCAACATTTCATTCGGCACAGCTTCAATTTCCTGACGAATGGAATTCTTCAGATCATAGATTGTGCGAGGCTTGTTCATGTAGACTTTTGACTTTAAATATACCCACAAAAAGAAGTGGCATATCAGCAAATCAGGTGAGCGAGGGGGCCAGTGAACATCACCATATCTAGATATGACATGTCCTGCGAACATTTGTCGAACCACTTCCATTGATGCTCTCGCCGTGTGAGCTGTGCCACTGTTCTGCTGAAACCATATTTTTCTCTCATGTTCACTTCATGCCTTTCAAATTCAGCGCACTGTTGTCACAGTAACTGCAGTTCCTTCCTCTTCAAAAAATAGGGTCCAGCAGCCCCCATCTTTGAAATCCAGCACCACACTGTTACTTTTAAACTGTGGAGAGGTCTTTCGTGTAATTCATGTGGGTTCTCCAGCGCCCAATACCGACAATTTTGAACATTGACGTAACTGTCTACATGTAAATGTGCTTCATCACTTATGAAGACCGTAGCATCTGCATCTTCCGTAAAAATTTCGTCCATTACGCGATAATACTCTCTGCGCTGCACAAAATCCCCTGTACTAAGCTGCTGGACGATCATCTTTATCTTGTACGGGTGAAACTTAAGATCATCATGTAAGATACGGTGAAGCGAACGACGTGACATACCCAGCGCTACAGCCTGTCGTCTAGCCGATCGTTTCGGACTAGCAAGAACTGCCGTTCTCACTCGATCTACATTTTCCAGAGTACGAACTGAACGGGGAAGACCAGGTGGTTTCTTTTTCATCACAGAAAAAAACGCTCCAACCCATCGGAGTACAGTATTTCGATCAGGCACTGCACCTCGACGTCCAACTCTTTAAAACCCGAAGAGACTTTCAAGTCTTTAAAACTTTGATGGAAAAGACGTTGCACTGTGACTACGGAACCATCGTTTCCAAAGTAGTGCTCGACAATGGACGCTCGATGCTCTACGCTCCATAGCGACTGAAACTGCATTGTATGGGCAGTCTGCCAACATTAATTCAAGGTCAATACCCCTGTCGTCGCCGCATACTAGGGGTTCAAGAAACATGCGTTTCCTCTGCTGCACCCTTTATAATGGGTTAGGAACAGAAAAGGTCAAACAATTGAGACGGGCAAAATGCTGACTATATTATTAACTGCCACTTTCACAATTTGTTTAAAATGAACACCAAAGACATCGACGACATGCTGTATAGCACCAGATATGCAACTGGTGGCCAAAACTGGAACTAATTTTTTCCAGCATAAATCGCTTCCGCATTAACGCACTAGCATACACAGGGTGATCCATTGATCGTGACTGGGCCAAATATCTCACGAAATAGGGGAAACCAGATGGCGCTGTCATAGGACAAACGGATATCAACTGCGTTTTTTTAAATAAGAACCCCCATTTTTATTCCATATTCGTGGTGTACGTGCATAAATATGAATGTTGTAGGTGGACCATTTTTTTTCGCTTTGTGATAGATGGCGCTGTATAGTCACAAACGTATAAGTACGTGGTACCACGTAACATTCCTCCAGTGCTGGCGGCATTTGCTTCGTGATACATTACCCGTGTTAAAATGGACCGTTTACCAATTGCGGGAAAGGTCGACATCGAGTTGATGTAAGGCTATTGTGATCAAAATGCCCAAAGGGCGTGTACTATGTATGCTGTTCGGTATCCTGGACATCATCCAAGTGTCCGGACCATTCGCCCGTTATTTAAGGAAATAAGAAGTGTTCAGCCACACGTGAAATGTCAACCAAGACCTGCAACAGATACTGATGCCCAAGCAGGTGTTTTAGCTGCTGTCGCGGCTAATCTGCACATCAGTAGCACACAAATTGCGCGAGAATCGGGAATCTCAAAACGTCGGTGTTGAGAATTGCACCCGTACCATATTTCTATGCATCAGGAATAGCATGACGACGACTTTGAACGTCGTGTATAGTTCTGCCACTGGGCTCAAGAGACATTACAGGACGATGGTAGATTTTTTTTGTACGGGTTCTATTTAGCGACGAAGCGTCATTCACCAACAGCGGTAACGTAAACCGGCATAATATGCACTATTGGGCAACGGAAAATCCACGATGGCTGCGACAAGTGGAACATCATCGACCTTGGCGGGTTAATGTATGGTGCGGCATTATGGGAGGAAGGATAATTGGCCCCCATTTTATCGATGGCAATCTAAATGGGGCAATGTATGCTGATTTCCTGCGTGATGTTCTACCGATGTTACTACAAGATATTTCACTGCATCAGAATGGCGATATACTTCCAACATGATGGATGTCCGGCACATAGCTCGCGTGCGGTTGACGCGGTATTGAATAGCATCTTTCATGACAGGTGGATTGGTCTTTCTGTGGGGAAAGTTGAAGGATATGCTATCGTGATCCACCGACAACGCCTGACAACATGCGTCAGAGCATTGTCAATGCATTCGCGAACATTACGAATGGTGAACTACGCGCTGTTTCCCAAATGCATTGAGGTTGACCGGACATCATTTTGAGCATTTATTGCATTAATGTGGTATTTACAGATTATCACGCTGTAACAGCATGCGTTCTCAGAAATGATAACTTCACAAAGGTACGTACCACATTGGAACAACCTAAATAAAATGTTCAAACGTACCTACGTTCCGCATTTTAATTTAAAAAACCTACCTGTTACCAACTGTTCGTCTAAAATTGTGAGCCATATGTTTGTGACTATTACAGCGCCATCTATCACAAAGCGAAAAAAGTGGTCCAACTAAAACATTCATATTTCCTTACGTACTACACGTATATGTAATAAAATAAGGGGGTTCCTATTTAAAAAAACGCAGTTGATATCCGTTTGACCTATGGCAGCGCCATCTAGCGGGCCAAACACAGCGCCCTCTTTAAGCTAGACAAGTTTCGCTTATTTCGTGAGATATTTGGCCCGGTCTCGATCAATGGACCACCCTGTCTGTATACCACGTTTCGCTGCCATACAAAATAACCGCCCATACTGGACCTCGATGATAAGCTGCACTTTAATTATAACCACCCAGTACTTTAAAAGCTGCAATACTTTTTCAAGAAAATATGATCATTACAGCTGAAACTTGCGCATTTTGCACGCCAACGAAATGTAGACTGTTTTGTGCACAAGGTACAAATTTATCAAGATCGTTTTGGGTGTGCCAGAAGTTGGTTGGAGGAACAGGTAAATTACGTAAAACCTCCACCATTGTTGCTTGCTTTCTCCAAGTCTCGCTCCAGTCCTTAGTAGGCAGAAATCGGCAAATATAGGAAGCTTACGAACAAATAGCGTAGTATTTTCTTCAGCACCCATTCGCCAACCTTTGAGACTCTACAATATCTTACCTTAGCAGCAGCAAGAACTCCATTGTTGACCATGAGCGAGATGTATCGGAGACAGTTGCATGGGTGTCGTTTACCTTCCGACCGTGGACTTCGCAACCCGTCTACATCGAATGGCGTTTCTGCTACGAATATTGTAGCCGCGGCTTTTTCTTTCGTCAAAGGAAGCTGCAAAAGTGAGGGAGGCTCTGATCGGAAAAAGCACGGTGCAAAACTGGTTGAAGTTAGCTGTCACTATTCTGACCGTTTTGTAATAAAAAACATCCATTTACATTTTATCCATGGTTATGTCTGGCTACGCATATAGTACCTAGGCTTGTTTGAATAATTTTTATTTTTAGTTTGATTAAAAAATGAAAGATAAATTACTGTGGTGAGACGAACAGCAATGACTTCTGTATTCTTGCTTATAACAAATATTTCGCTGCTTTTTCAGAATGTGCCGCTATTTCCAAATGTAGTCATTAGGCAAGAACCTGAGATTGTAGCTTAACCCTTTATTTGGTCCATACAGAAATACTGTAAAGAAATAATATTAATTTATGTAATTAGTTGTGTGTAGTCGAGTGAACAGTTTTACATGTATTTTTTGTAAGTACAACATGTTACCTGTACGTATCATTACTACAATGTAAATACTGCAATGTTTTTCCTGTAGTTGAAAAAAAAAAAGATTGCATTTTGCACTATAGCTTGTGAAACGTCTTAAAACAATTCTTTTTTGGTAAAGAACACAGAACAGTTCTACGTTTTATAGTCGAGTACCACTGAGAGCAAAGCATGCATCTTCTCTTTTGGCCCATAGTCTGGCCAGTGACCAAAACTATATCGCACATCTTTTACTGGCAAAGGAGCTGCTATCTTCTTCTTCTGGACTTGTTGTCCATCCCATACTGAAAGCAATGTCCCAGGTAAGAATTTAGAATTTACTGGCACATTTGTATAGTAACTCACCTTCAAGACTTCCTTTCTTAGTTTATAGGCAGTTTTAATAGCGCAAGATAAAACAGTGCCACCGAAAAACACTGCTACACGAGCATTTGAGGCTCACATAACTTGTACGGTCTCCGCTAAAAATGAACACTATTCAGAAAACTTTCATCAGAGACAACAGAATAGCGCGGTTTATGCGAGCTTTAACGTTGCTTGGAAGCATCATTATCCATCCAAGAATTGGTCTTGAAACATGCTGCAGAAAACAGTGTGGAATTTTGATATTGCCTGAGAGCAACATTGCCGAATAAAGCGTTAAATTGCTCACAGTGAGAGTACACCTCTCTGTTACCGCGCCAAGGGGAAGCGCAAGAGTGAGGTAGCTGTGGTCGGAAATTTCACGATGGTGGTTGGTCAAAAATGTACGGTCCCTGCGGCACCCACAAAAATGTCGGAGCCGCGAATCAAGAGCGTTGTTGCCACATACCATGTTGCCGATAGACGTCTGTTCCACAGTGGTCGACTCGTATTGATGCTTTTAGGACGAATCGGTGCAGCAGTAGACTGACAACAGCGTCTCACAGTCGCGGGCAGACGGAAAGGCTTCTTCTCGCAGGCAGAAGATGGGAGTATGAGGGGTAGGAGGCCTCACGCATTTTTCACGGTTGAGTATTAAACCGCCTTTCTTTTCTCATTTTTCTTTACGTTCGGTTTTTGCACACCCTTTTGTGCCTGCCTCCTTGGCGGTGGCGTAACATGTCTACAGTTGTCACCTTTGCCAAGTCTAAAGTCGGGACACTGACACCTTTTGTGAGCCAAAAGTCGGTACGCTTCAGATAAAAGGGAAACATTCACTATATTAGATGTGCAATTCTTATTAACTTCCATCACTGTACATCCTCACCCCAAAACTAAACTACAAATAACATACTTGAAACTAAATATTTTTAAAAGTTAACACTTTTTTACTTTTACATTGGTGAAATTAAATGGGGATAGGGCAGTAACTAGTATAAGGTGATTAAAAAAAAGTTTGCAAATTGACGTGACACATCGGCATACAACAAGGATTAGTAATCATACGAGGTGCATTCAAGTTCTAAGGCCTCCTTTTTTTTTTCTCCAGACTGGAAAGAGATAGAAACATGCGCATTGTTTTAAAATGAGGCCGCGTTCATTGTCAATACATCCCAGAGATGGCAGCACCGTACGGCAGATGTAATTTTACCGCGAGCGGCGAGAATGAGAACTGTTTTAAATACTTTAAATGGCGACGTTTTCCTTACTTGAACAGCGTGCAATCGTTCGTTTTCTGAATTTGCGTGGTGTGAAACCAATTGAAATTCATCGACAGTTGAAGGAGACATGTGGTGATGGAGTTATGGATGTGTCGAAAGTGCGTTCATGGGTGCGACAGTTTAATGAAGGTAGAACATCGTGTGACAACAAACCGAAACAACCTCGGGCTCGCACAAGCTGGTCTGACGACATGATTGAGAAAGTGGCGAGAATTGTTTTGGGGGATCACCGAATGACTGTTGAACAGATCGCCTCCAGAGTTGGCATTTCTGTGGGTTCTGTGCACACAATCCTGCATGACGATCTCAAAAATGCGAAAAGCGTCATCCAGGTGGGTGCCACGAATGCTGACGGACGACCACATGGCTGCCCATGTGGCATGTTGCCAAGCAATGTTGACGCGCAACGACAGCACGAATGGGACTTTCTTTTCGTCGGTTGTGACAATGGATGAGACGTGGATGCCATTTTTCAATCCAGAAACAAAGCGCCAGTCAGCTCGTTGGAAGCACACAGATTCACCGCCACCAAAAAAATTTCGGGTAACCGCCAATGCTGAAAAAATGATGGTGTCCATGTTCTGGGACAGCGAGGGCGTAATCCTTACCCATCGCGTTCCAAAGGGCACTACGGTAACAGGTGCATTCTACGAAAGTGTTTTGAAGAACAAATTCCTTCCTGCACTGCAACAAAAACGTCCGGGAAGGGCTGCGCGTGTGCTGTTTCACCAAGACAACGCACCCGCACATCGAGCTAACGTTACGCAACAGTTTCTTCGTGATAACAACTTGGAAGTGATTCCTCATGCTCCCTACTCACCTGACCTGGCTCCTAGTGACTTTTGGCTTTTTCTAACAATGAAAGACACTCTCCGTGGCCGCACATTCACCAGCCGTGCTGCTATTGCCTCAGCGATTTTCCAGTGGTCAAAACAGACCCCTAAAGAAGCGTTTGCCGCTGCCATGGAATCATGGCGTCAGAGTTGTGAAAAATGTGCACGTCTGCAGGGCGATTACGTCGAGAAGTAACACCAGTTTCATCGATTTCGGGTGAGTAGTAATCAGAAAAAAAAATCGGAGGCCTTAGAACTTGAATGCACCTGCTCCTGGACCGACTTCATGGTCGCACGTATATCGTATTCTTGCTAGAGGTTGCGCCGGAAATCCTGAATGATGTTTCCCATGCCCATTCGTCGCCCCGTTCGATTTCAGCACTACGGAGCCCCCGCAGACTTCAGCAGACAAATGAGGGCACATCTGCAGACAACCTTTCCCGGCCGCTGGATGCGGGGGGCCAGTTGCATGGCCACCACGACCACCCGATCTGTTTCCAATCGATTTCTCGCCGTGGGGGTATCGGAAGGGCCTTGTTAATGAAATACCTGTTACACTGCTGGAGGACTTAGTGGACATTATTGTAGCGCCAGTTGGATGTCTTCGAGATACAGCAGGCACCTCTGGAAGGGTGCGCCGTTCAATGTAGCGTCGATATCAGAAGTGTCTTGATGCATCTGGGCAAAACTTGGAGCATCTCCAGTAGTGGGCGTCCATTTGTCGTATGTGACTAAGTAACTGCAACGCCATTTAGCAGCCCCGGATGACCTTTGCTACCCCCGGTTCCTGTATGATCACTAATCCTTGTTGCATGCCCCATGTGCCATGGCAGTTTGTAAACTTTTTTTTTTTTTTTTTTTTTTTTTTTTTTTTTTTTTTTTTTATTCTCCCTGTAGTTGTTGTCTGGTGTAGCGGATTTTAGAAGTTTCTCTTACAACTTTCTCTAACGTAGAACATTCTGACACTACTCTGAGCAGTTTATATTATAGTTTATTTTAACAGGAAGTTCACTTTCTACAGATTTCATCTTAAGTTTGTCTTGCCTATTAGTCCACAGGTTTTTCTTTGGGAAAAACCATCGTATCACCGCAATATTAATAATGTTTTGATCTTACGCAACAACGAAAGGTCGAAACATGTCATTACTCCTTTACTCGCTCACTCCATAAATACTAATTCATTAAATAAATACTAATAATAAAATAAATACTAATATAGATACTAATTCATATACTGTTCAACACTAACTGTACCATCATGAAAACGAGGCGCAGAAACAATAAACTTTTAATCCCACTGTTTCATTTGTGTCTCGTGTATTTTACACATATTAGCTTTAGCTAACAAGAATAAGATGATGAACTTAATATGAAATTAAAAGCAAAGCAGTACAGTATAAGAAAAGTGAAACTGTGAAAGTAAACAAAAAGTTGAGACTTGGAGGTGTCCAGTCATACTCACGTAAAGACACGAGACAGTCATAGAACAGTAGGGACAATCTCTACAAAATCGAGGGAAGTGGTAAATCTAATCTCATTAGTCCGTTGGTAAGGCCCTGCCCGGGTGAAATACAAAATTCATTAAAGCCATCACATTCAGCTACAACAAGCTCTTCTTAGAGCCATTGAGAAGGCAGCAGTGGGAAGATGTAATGTGGTGTGAGACACCGATGACAGATGGTTTATTCGGCACTTGTATCGTGAGAAAGACCGCCAAAATTGTGGTCCTTCCGTGAGTGGCTGCTGTATTCGGAAGTAGCACGCCAAAATAATAAAATTCTTTTATTAATATTAGAGAAACTAAACAGTGAATTTACTTACATTTCGTACCAAAGCATCTCCCAATTGCAGGCTATCATTCCATTATTACAAAACAGTTAATTGCGATCAGAATAATAAACAATTGCTAAACGAGAATGCAGACGAAGCACATCGAGATCCTCGGGACGCGCCTAATTCGGATGGCGGGCGAGATGGTTCGGCTGTAAGATCACAGCTCTATCGGCAGTCTCGGAGGACGGATATGTCGTCTGCCTCGGTCGGTATCGGTTAATTATTTATTTCCGGTTTTTTGGACATGTAATACAGAACTAGTTTGACAGTAATTACGCAAACCCGCAGTTCATTCTCTGAGGAATTAGTGATTTGTAAAATGGACTATAATAGTTCAGTTTCTCACATCTGCTGATGAAAAAAAACCAAGTGGCATTAAATTCAAACAAACCAGTTCGAAATTTAATTATTTTACAGTACCAGTTCGTCACTGTTTATTACAGCATCAATATAATGGAGTCCCGAACAATGTGCCATTTTCTACGCAGTGGACAACTATAGAAGACTGCAATTTCGTGAACGTTATTCAGAACTTAACACATTCCACTGAGGACGGTAGGAGCAGCACCTCGCGTGTACTGCAATCTTATTAGAAATGAGATGACGTCATCTGGATAATACAGAGGAGGTATGGAGGGAGGAAATGTTCTAGGGAAGGGATTTATCATACATGAAAATCCCTTTTGCCGTATCTCTCGTTCCCTTGCCGTACAAGGTACCTGGAAACGTACTTGGGTCCTTCCGCACCGATGGCTGCAACGTTAACCACTAGGCTACGAAGGAGGTCAAAAACACTAAAACAAAATACCTACATAAACATGTGACCTCCTCTAATGCCCTGGCTTGTAAGAACTCTGACCGTGAAATTAGCTTTGACTTCACGTCAAGACTCCTTATGAATTTCGCCAGCCACATTTCGAATTTCCTCCTTTAAGTAGTGGTGTTTTGGAAGTTTATTGACATGCGCCAATGATTAAAAACAAAATGCCAAGGGTAAAGCCACATGATCTTGGTTGCTGTTATTAGTCACCTTAGTCACCTTTACGCGAGATGAGGCTATCTAGAAACTGCTCATGGAGAAATCCAATTGTTTCGTCCTGCTTTGAAATCACAACTCTTGGAATTCCATCCCATTAAAATGAGGCTGTATAAAATCTGTTGCATCGCACGGACCATCGCACGGTATCTGTTTCCCCCTAATATCCACACCTCTTGAAACGTCCAAAGATTTTCTGACCTCCTGATACGACACTTCTGTTTTCTTGACAAACCCATGTATCTGGACTCTCCCTTCGTCACTTAAGATGATGATCCTGGCAAAATAGTCTCCCTTCTGTCGACTTCTCAGAAACCAGTCACAAAATGCCTTTTCTCATTATCTCATACTTTTAGCTGCTTCGTTAACAGAGTTCTTTAAGTTTGATACTGGAGATCAAACCAGATAATTCACCATACTAGAGAATATCACACACTCATTTCTTGTGAACGGTGAAGAACGAACAGCCACAGTCAGACTGCCACAAACCACCGCAACGTTTTGCAGAGATGGGCCAGAGTGAGGCTCCTCAGAACTCTAATTTTCACTGCTGAACCATTTCACTGAATTTTACAATAAGTCTGAGAACTCCTGATTCATTTAGTTCTTCATTGGGCTCTAGAAGAGCGCGAAAACGTCTCACAGTTGCAGCATAAGTTTCTCTGTTCTGATGAAATGTTTTCTCTTTTACCACACGCAACGCAATGGTAAACTTCTCCATGGTTAGACACACGGTGAACAAATGCGAGAAATTTGGGCTCAAGCAGTAAGTGGAACCCTTACGTAAACCGAAATGATACACAACAAGATATCAACCGACAAACAGAAATATTCAACACGATTCAAAACCAGCGCCCATTTTGGCCATACACTTTACAATTTACAAACGGGCACGTTCTTCGAAACACTACTGGCATATAGGATGACGACATGGTCATAGAATACGAAGTAATTGTCATCTAAGTATATTGGGTATCAAATGAAAGATATCTTTTATTGTTTTGAAAAATCATCTACTACACTTTCTGATGATGTCTGAATCTAGTGTGTTGCTCAACGCCTTCTCAATATGTTGGCTTTCGATTCTTATCAACGCTTTTCCAGAAACGGAAACGCAGTTTACTAAAGTACAAAATGCCTCCAAAAGACGCTCAAAATATTGTCTCGTTTCGACGCTATATAAGAATCGTTAAGTTCACAATGTTCTACGTTTATTCTAATGATGGATTTTGTAAAACAAATTGAAGTGTAAGACACATGTATTTCTGATTATGTTCATCTCCATCCCACGTAAAATCATACTGCATATTCCGTACTATTGCATACAGTTTTGCCTTGATACTAAACATGGCGCTGTGATGAAGACAATGTAACTACAAAAAATATGTTATCCCCTTTCGAACTCTGTGTCTCATAAAAAATTAAATGATCCAATTGTAACCATATCGCAACAGCATGTTCCGGTAAGTGATAAAGAAAGCATAGTTCTCGCTCACACTCCTTATGGCTGGTCTAGCACAACATAAGTCGATAAAGGTTAGCCGGCTTGCGTTTTGAGTGTAATAAGATTTTCAATCAAAAAAGTTGAAATTATATATTTGTACCACTACCGATGTAGACAGTGAATATATTGAAGTAGGTAATGGGATGAGTGTGTTCCTGCGCTAGTTTTCACCAACAAGGGAGCATCGGCAAGTTGACTTCCTAATTTAAGGAGAAAAAAAGCACAGGTGCAAGATTCCAGTCTCAGGAATTGATACAGAGCGAAGTATTTTGGTCATAATCCTGATAGTATCCAGTTATAACAGTTTGAAAGTTCAGCTTTTAAACATGCGCCGCACCAGTTGTTTGTCTCTCCCCTGTATAAACTGATGAGCCAAATCATTATGATCATTGACCCACCGCGATACTGAATGCCGCCCTGGTTGCAGTGCAGGCCCTTGATTCGGTAAGGAAAGTACATAATCGAAGAAGAAACGAATGGAGAAATGTCTTAGTAAGGATACTGTGCCGCAAATGGAGAAATCCATTTACATAAACGACTTTGACAAAGGGCGGATGTTATGGCCTGGCGCCTTGGGATGGGCAGCTTGGACCGGTGTGACCGAGCGGTTCTAGGCGCTTCAGTCTGGAACTGCGCGACCGTTACGGTCGCAGGTATGAATCCTGCCTCGGGCATGGATGTGTGTGATGTGCTTAGGTTAGTTAGGTTTAAGTGGTTCTAAGTTCTAGAGGACTGATGACCTCAGATGTTAAGTCCCATAGTGCTCAGAGCCATTTGGAAATGGAGAAGATGATCAGGTGTTAGTATGCTGCTGTCGTGGGAATCCATGGAAAGTGATTGTAGGAAGGTAGAACCACGAGTAAGTGACAAGGCGTTGTACATCTACGTCGCTTCACCAACTTCTCCTTCTGGAGAAAAAAAAAATACATTCTCTCAAAAATAGCGCATCTGGATTTGATTGTGTTTCCATTAGAACACTGAAGATTTGTTCCCATGTAATAAGCCCACTACTATCCGAAATACGTAATGCATCACTAACTCAAGGCATTTTACAAGAGAGACTGAAATATGCAGTCGTTAAACATCTCTTTAATGAAGGTGATAAGAGAGATGTGAATAACTACCTATACTCCATTCACCGAAACAAGAGACGTACTGTAAACACGGCAAGGCGCGTGACCACAGTGCTGCCGTCGAGGGGTGTACAAGGCAGGGGCGTCGGAAATTAAAAAATGAAAGTCGTGTTTTTTATAATTTGGCACCTGAACATGATAAAGTGATCCGAGAACTACCTTCCGACATCTTTTTTTACATTACATTAAAATTTGTCACTGAAAAAGAGAATTACTTAAGCTTTCAGGAAAAGTTGTTTTTTCGCGTTACTCTATATTTATCACACCATATCTCCTAAACTGTGTGTCGCACAGCAAAATAATTTTATAATTGCCTTCAGTACTATATGTTGATGACGTCTGCAAATTTTCTGCCCAATAGAGTCAGTAATAGTGAAGTAATAAATTAAAATCTCACATCAGATGCAGAACTTTTACCAAATCATCATCCGAAATATAATAAGCGACAAACTTTTCCCCTTTAAATTTTTTTGTGGGGGTGTAAGCGAGAAAAGTTTCAGAACGGTTTGAATTTAATTTTGTAGTTTGTTCGAACGCGATGGGTGCAACCGTTTGTCCTTTATGAGAGATGCATTGTGCGGTTCGCAGGCGCGGCGCTCAGTCAGTGTGGCCGTCTCAGTTGCAGGTGTGAGCTCGTTAGTGGGTGTTGTACAGTGGCGATTTCAGGATAGCTTAAGTTCATCTGTAAAGACGCTTGGAAGACTAGTTATTGATTATTAGAGTAAGTATATGTGTTTGTAGTCACGCTGAGCATTCACTGTTTATGCGCTCATCCAATAGCATCCATGGTTTCTTATTTTATATATTCACTTATTTCATTAGCATCACATAACGGCTGTCCTCATTATGTCATCCACGGATTCAGCGTGCAAGGTCGACGTGTCAGTTCTGAGTCCACCAAAGAAGCGAGCAAAGAAGAAATCATTAAGTTCTTCTGAGAAGCACATGGTGCTTAATGTGTATAAAACGGAACTGTTACATCCAGATCACTCGATGACTGACATTGTTTCGAAAACAGCTGCAGCTACAGGTGTTGGACGTTCTTCAGTGTATCGTGTGATAAGTGAGTACAAGGCCACACACTCTTTGAAGTCTCCCAAGAAAGGAAAATTACGACAGAAACTTTCTGAAAGTGTTGATGACTTCCATAGAAGTGTGATACGAAGGAAAGTACAAGAATTTTTTTTCTTAACGAATTGCCAACAATTGACAAAGTGGTTACAGTCATGGACGAAGATGCAGATCTGGGCAATTTTCGGAGAACTACATTTTATGAGTTATTGAGAGAAATGAATTTCAAATATGTCCGGCGTGGGCGCGATAGCATGCTAATAGAAAGGGATGACATCATTTTATGGAGGCGGCGTTATCTTCGAACCATTAAACGGTTGAGAGATGAAGGCAGACCCATTTACTATTTGGACGAGACGTGGGTGAACGCAGGACATACCCGAAATTTCTGTCCGGATTATCCACCGGAAGCAAGGGCCCATCAGGTAAAGGGAAACGTCTGATTATCGCACACATTGGCAGCAAAGCAGGGTTCGTTGAAGGATGTTTGTGGACTTTTGAATCCAAGAAAAGTGGAGATTATCATGAGGAGATGTGCACCGAAACCTTCGAGAAGTGGTTTCAAGATGTTCTTCCTCAGCTTCAGGAAAATGCAGCTATTGTTCTTGATAACGCGCCGTACCATTCTCGGAGAAAAGAAAAAGTTCCCAATGCGAATTCCAATAAGCACGAAATATCAGAGTGGCTAAAATCTAAAAACATCAATTTCGAAGACGGTATGTTGAAGAAAGAACTTTTAGATATAGTTAAAAATCACAGAACAGCGCATAACGAATACACAATAGATGAAATGGCGAAGAATGCAGGGAAAACTGTTCTCAGAATTCCTCCGTACCACTGTGAATTAAACGCCATCGAGTTACTGTGGGCCAGAATCAAAGGCTATGTTGCAGTGAAAAACAAAACACACAAAATGCCGGAAGTTAAAGTTCTGCTAGAAGAAGCAGTAAGAACAGTGACTGCAGAGGATTGGAACAAGTGCGTCCTCCATGTCGTAGAAAAAGTGGAAACTCAAATGTGGAAATTAGACTGCATAATAGAGGAAAGAGAGGAGCGGTTTGTTATATACCTCAATGAAAACAGTTCAAGTTCGACAGAGTGAACCTTGTTTCGTCCTTTATCATTATTATTGCTGGTATTGTTATTAAAATTAACAATTAATTGTGTTTGAATTGAGCGTTTTGTTAGTAACCTGAATGAAAATAAATCTGCTTCGACAGAATGAACTCAGTTTAACATTATTTTAACATTATTGTTAAATTTATTTCGTACGTTGTTGCCCAGGTTTCTCACGGTCCGCTGTGACAGCTCGGCAGCCAGCCGAACGCCGCCAGCTGCAAAGCGTGCGCCAAGGATTTTCCACACCCCTACGTATCACGTGAACACTGAATGCTTTCTCTGGAAACGAGCGCAGTCGCTCACGTGACACTGTTTATGTTTCGTCCCAGCTCTCGGTGAATAGACTTTAGCTGTTTCGCTGCTGACATCATTCTACAAAAGTTTGTTAGCATTCACAACTGGGGTTTCAGAAGGGTTGCTCTGTTGCGAATGTCGTTTATATTTTCACTCACCAGATTTTACAAGCATTAAATAATAGAATAGCGCCGGTTGGTGTGTTCTGCAACCTCTCCAAGGCATTTGACTATTAGGAACACCGTATTCTCCTAGATAAATTGATGTTTTATGGGATTGATGGTATAGCCAACCAGTGGATAATGCCATATCTAACTATATCTAACCAAAGGAATGGTGAAAGTTGTACTTACACAGTCAAGCATATTAGTCTGGGGACATAATTATGTCTGAGGAGAAATCACATAAGGGGTTCCGCAAGGCTCAATCTAGGCCCACTATTGTACCTCATGTATATAAACGACCTTCAGTCTAGTATACATCAAGCAGAATTAGTTCTTTTAGCAGGTGACATGAGTATTTTAATTAATTGAAGCATACGTACAGCAACAGAACAAATGGTAAACAGAGTTCTTAAAAGTACCATTGACTGCGTTTCTGCGAATGATTTCACCCTCAATTTTAAAAAGACACAACATATTCATTTCTGCACATTTAGGGATACTACCCCAGTGATGTGTAACACATGGAGTGGAAATAATAAATAAGATGGAAACAAATATTGGGTGAGACAAATCAGTAAGTTGGAAATGTTTTACTTATTTTCATTCAGTAATGTCATATGGAATAATGTTTTGAGGTAACTCATCTTTAAGAAGGAAAGTCTTCACTCCGCAAAAACGTGCTGTAAGAATAACATGTGGTACTCACCCACAATCAGCTTGTAGCCATCTGTTTAATGAGTTGGGCATACTGACTACTGCTTCACAGTATATTAATTCCCTCATGAAATTTGTTGTAAATAATCCACTACAGCTCAAAAGGAACAATGATGAACATAATTACAATACCAGAATACCAGAAGGAAAAGTGACATTCATTGCTTCACGTTAAGGTTCTCTTTATCCCGAAGGGGGCGTACAATGCTGCAACAAAAATTTTTGATCCTTATCCAGTGATGTAAAATGTCTGACAGACAACAGACTAAAATCTGAAAACAAACTGAGGAAGTTTCTCCTTGACAACTCCTTCTATTCCGTAGAAGAATTTTTGCCACTGTAATTTGTAAAAGATGGTGTGTATAAATTATTATGTCACATGTATATAGCTTTTTTCCTTTTTGGATTAAGAAAACTCAGAAGTGTTCAGAATGTAACCGTATGTACAAAATAATTTGTTATGTGAACGTAAAATGACTCGTTCCGCATCATTACGATCTATCATGTAAAATGATCTGTGAAAAATGTAACTAAGAGGTCGGAGGCTAGCCCTTTCTGTAAAGCAGAATAGGTGGTCGATCTGTTGCAGATGTGACAACAATGTTGGTTACGGCACAAGTATTTCGAAGAACACCATTCTGCGGACATTGTTGTACATAGCGGACGACCGCCGCGTGTTCCTAAGTTTCCCCTAACAACACAGTCATTTACGATTGCATTGGGCACGGAATCCTTGATATAGAACCGTGGATCAATGGAAACGTGGTTTCTGGTCTCGTTACACCAGGTCGTGCCCAGATACTTTGTTGTGGACCACTTGCATCCCTTCATACTTGATGGCATCTTCCACCAGGGTAGTCCATGTCACATGGCCAGAATCGTGCTGCTATGATTTGGAGAACATGACAGTTAACTTACTTAGATATCTTGTCCACACAGTTCGCCTGATTTGAATCCAATAGAACACGTCACCGACATAATCTGGGGGTGCTAGCTCCGGGTCCACAAACCACCGGACGATAACTTACGGTAATTGTGACTGTGGCGCAGACATCTGGTGCCTAATACCTGTCCGATCAGAAGTATCCGTACACTTATTAGTAGACAATGGTATGGGGTGTGTCCACACATATGACGAATTGAACTCTACTGGGGACACTTACAGTGAGGTATCTGAATGTCTTTGGACAGTGGCCGCCCATTCTTCCTCAAGACCCGAAACCAGAGAAGTTAGTAATGTCCTACGCTGGGGCCTGGAGCGAAGTAGACGTTCTAACTTATCCCAAGAATGTTCCATTGGGTACAGGTCGGGTCTCAGGGCAGGCTAGTCCATTTCAGGAATGTTATTGTCCACAAACCACTGTTTCCAGACAGTTACCCTACTGCACGCAGTACACAGTGTGTAGAATAGGTTCATATTCTTCCACACTTAGCATTACCTTTAGCGCAGTAATGTGACTACACCATAACGACGAAACACTCCATACCGCAACACTTGTAAAGCACCTATAGCATCTTTTCCGTTTACTTTATATTAATTTTTGTGGCTGTCGGACTCCATTGCGGGAGCTTAACATAGACAACACGCTTCATTACGAAATAAACCTGATTATGTGGTTACCACGATTACATGGCTACACTTTTCAAATATTAAAGTCATTCAGTTGAAAAAATGGAAAATGTCACTTTCAAATATTTACGGTACAGGTCACATTATTTTGTTTTACTGTCCTTTTAGCACGTAGCACTCTTTCCTAACAATGCCTACACTCATCCCGATTCCACATTAATTAAACAGGTAATCACTGACCACGGAAGGAAGCCTTTTCATTTACGTTTTACAGTCAGCACGTTGCTCCACAAAAATTACTAATTCACTAACACGATACGTTTCGGCCACTCACTTTCCGTGAAATAGCTTAATTACTCGAACAGTTTTCTCCACTCAGTTTCTTCAGACTGTTTATCCGCGGCGTGGCTGCGCGCGACCGCTCCGTACTGAAACTCAACAACTGTCCTTGCACACAGTAAGGCACAGTTCACACTGAGGCAACATTATATGCGATACGATGCATCGTACGATATGCGGAGAGTTAAACTGGGATTCTCCGCAACGCAGTCTTTCTCATTTTATTTTGAAGAAACTATTCGGTAAAAAAGAAATTATTTTTTTGCGTCTTATAGCCACACATCATAGCTTTACAGTTTACTGGGGTTCTTGTAGTTATTGTCCGCAGTTACTATGATATTTCAAGGTAAAGCACAACGCGTATACTGAAAAGTTTACGTTTGGTGCATTTTTCGGCTTATATTACTGTGTAAGAAATGTAGCGAATATACCGACTTTTTTTTTAAGCCGTACCTCTTTCCAGTCTCGAATACATACGCCGGTAACATTAGGCATTTGGCTGTGACGCGCCCCGCACGACGCTTGTGATCAAGCGCCGCACTGTCGGAGCTATCTCGTGATGCTGCCGATACGAGCCGAGACATTCACTCACACGTGTGCTTTCAAGCTGAAAAGATATCAGAACTCACCATCCAATGATACAACAACGATGGTGACTCATCTGACTTCGGATTCTGGAACATTCCTTTGAATGTTAATAAAACCGACAAACTGCAGGGACCGTTTCCTGACTGGAGACGGAGGAAAAAAGGTCCCACGGACATGTGTTCGGAAATGGGCGGTGTGCCGTGCAACGCCAACAAATCGTCCCGGAACACAGTATAGAGCTGCATCGCATCCACGTCACAACACATGTTCAGAGTGGCCTCCATGGGATTGCAGGTGATATGGATAGTAGCGGTTGTCATGCAGGATACACATAATGGTGCTTTGCCTTACACCAAGTTGGTGGGAAACCTGCCTGGAGCTTGTGTTACAGTTCGTCTCAATGCCCTGTAGAACCCGGTCCTGCAAATCTGGTATACGCACATCCGCCACCTCCATGTGTTGCGTTCGTCTGAAAGGATACATTATCATGCAAACGCTCAAAAAGGATTTGAAACATTGTGTAACGCGCGCAAGAGATCTTTCATGCGTCTAGCAACATGGGGTGGAGCGCCATCCTGCATAAATATCGTACGTTCCAGCAGGTGTTTATCAGCCAGGCTGCTATATTGCTTTCCAAAGGTTGACCAACACGCTGTTGAACAGCTGGTCATAGTATTTTTCCTCATCAGTGTATATCGTTAGGCGCAATATTTTTATGTATTTTCTCTTTGCAAGTTGTCTGTGTGACATAATTAAGAAATAATTTCATGATGCGATTTTGTAACATATCGGCGTACCTCTCATCCATCACGGTAGCAGTTACAAAACCAGAATCACGCATTTCCTCCAAGAAAAAAGGCCCGATAACGGTAGATGTGGTAAATCCAACCCATACCGTGACTTTCGCGTCGTGCAATGGAGTTTCCACGACAGTTCTAGGATTTTCGATAGCCCAAATCATGCTGTTGAGGGCGTTGACAGACACTCGGAGCGTGAAATGAGCTTCGTCGGCCCACAACACGTTACTCAACCAATCGTCATCTTCCGCCATTATTTGAAACGCCCACACCGTAAATGCCCTCCTCTTCGTTAAATCGCCAGGTAACAGTTCATGATGCCGATGGATTTTGTACGGATAACATCGGAGGGTACGCCTCAGTGCCGGTGCGACGTGCGACTGCACGAGCGCTGACTTCCCCGTGCATAGACGAACCCGCTACAGTCTCCATTTCTTCCTGAACTGTCTCAGCAGAATTACGCGCCTTGTGCTCAGTCGACCACTACGGGGTCTATCGTGTAAACAACCCGTGGCTTCGAACTTCGAAATCATTCTCGCCACAGCTGCATTTGTCAACGGACCTTTAGCCGTTCGAATCTCCTTCCTATGGCAAGGCCGCGCGGGATTAGCCGAGCAGTCATGGACTGTGCGGCTGGTCCCGGCAGAGGTTCGAGTCCTCCCTCGGGCATGGGTGTGTGTGTTTGTCCTTAGGATAATTTAGGTTAAGTAGTGTGTAAGCTTAGGGACTGATGACCTTAGCAGTTAAGTCCCATAAGATTTCACACACATTTGAACATATTACCTATGGCGATAGGATCATAATGCTGAACTAGCACATTCCCCATTCCGATAATACAGCTTCACTAAATGCGCCTTTTCAGGTAACGTCAACATAAAAGCTGGCGCATCTGATTCTCTCATTACAGCTCCTTTTATACACGATTGTTATGTGTAGTCACTGACGTTTTGCTGTCCAGCGCCATCTGTCGGACATTTTGTGAACCCTTTTTTTTTTTTTTTTTTTTTTTTTTTTTTTTTTTTTTTTTTTTTTTTGTTCTGATAAAACCCCGTGTCATTCCAAGCATGTGTGTCAATTTTTACCTCTCTATCTACATTATTTCGTGCTTTATTAATTTTTCAAATTTATACTTTTTTTTATCACCCGGTACATGTTTTCCCCGGTGAAATTTTACGTTTCCTGGGTGAATATATCCCTTGGAACTGTGAAACGTATCAATTCCTCGAATGGTAAAGGTTTTATACACCACTCCGCTAAGCTGTCACATATAACATTGTTTATTTTTATTTATTTTTTGCGAGTTTTACCATTTAAGATATTTTTAACGCAAACGTGCCAGTAAAATTTTAAATGATGACATGTTCGAAATTAGGGAGCTCGCCTGACCAACAGTTTCTACTGTTACTACTTCCGCATTGACAATACGATACTCCCGGCCTCTTCTTATATTGGCAGGTCCGCCTCTCATGGCATCTAGTGGTCAGTACCGCGTTATATAGGGGTGATCAGGTGTATCTCAGGAACCTACCTTGGACGTATCGGGTCTATAACTCACCGAAGCGCTGCTCTATTACTTTCCTAAGGTAAACCAACACGATGTTGAACAGCTGGTCATAGTATTTTTCCTCATCAGTGTATATCGTTAGGCGCAATATTTTTATGTATTTTCACTTTGCAAGTTGTCTCTGTGACATAATTAGGAAATAATTTCATAATTCGTCGAAATAAAATTCTTCTCTGTTCCAGCAGACTGAGCGAAAGAGTGCATAATGATAGATTTTTTTACGAAGAGGAAAGAACGAACTGAAAACCAATAATTCATTAAGTTTTGGCAGCAGTCCCACGCGACCGTTTACACAATGATAAAGAAACTCGTGGAATTTTTAGAATGAAAAGGACGTATTTACCCGAGTAGTTCCGTTTTTTACCCACAGCTGGCGTTGAATTGGCCCATTGTTTAGTTAGTTTATTGACAAAAACTATTTTTGTTAACTTTTTACTACGAAGATGTGCTGGAAAATAATGCCCCCGAATTTTTCAAGTGAAAAATATTGAAGCTTTCCAGATAGAACAAAGTACGTTACTAACATTTTACGTATTTACTCTTTATGTCCATGTATTTGCAACCGTCTGCGCTAGATGGTTCCAAATTGTAGCGTGTATCACGGTAGTATGTATCGTATCTATGTGGGTGCGAGAGAAACAGCGTGCTATTGGAGCACCCTCTCCAGTAGCTTAACAATACCAGGCCACACACGAGCTCTGGGACATCTGCAATAAACCGACGCCTTGGGTTCACTGTCATCCATCATCCTCCATACGGTTCCAACTTCGCCCCATCCGATTTTCATTTTTCCTAAACTTAAAAAATACCTTCGAGAACTTCACTTTGATAATGATGAGGCTGTGCAAGCAGAGATGAGTTGTAACTCAGTCAACAAAGTCGAACAATTGTACAGTGATGGTATCAACAAACCCCGTCCCTTCGTTGGGAGAAACGTGTTCGTCGCGCCGGCCGAAGTGGCCGCGCGGTTCTGGCGCTGCAGTCTGGAACCGCGAGACCGCTACGGTCGCAGGTTCAAATCCTGCCTCGGGCATGGATGTGTGTGATGTCCTTAGGTTAGTTAGGTTTAACTAGTTCTAAGTTCTAGTGGACTAATGACCGCAGCAGTTGAGTCCCATAGTGCTCAGAGCCATTTGAACCATTTTGTTCGTCGCCAGGGTGATTATATTGACAAATTTGTAGACATGAAGAATAAAGATGTACAAGGATAATAATAAGGTACGTTTAATTAAAAAATCTGTAAGAGTTTTTACGTAAAAAATTCGAAGGCACTACTTTTAGCAGGCCGTGGCACATATTTTGGGTGACTAAACATTTATAGTTCAGAGTTTTTTTGTGAATTGTCTAAATTTGCTGTTGCACGGGAATTTTGAAGGACCAAATGCAATTTTATGCTCCTGTCGTTCAGTACAGCTCACTAAAAGTGCAAAGAGATCAACGTTGTGGTCGTCACTGACAGCCAAGATAAAAAATTCTGAATGTGCAGAATGTTCGCTTGCACGTGCGAGAAGCAGTAGACCCAGAACATGTACTATACTATAGTTCTGTGCGAGATCGAACAACAACCGATGCACAAGCGGCAGCTTCTGCACGTAAGAAATCAATTGCGTCTGAAAATTTAAGAAAAATGGGGTTTGTTGTGAGACTTTGCAGCAGGTACTTAGTATAACCTCAAGAGCCATCTTGACAAAATTCAGCACCTCTACCTCTTCGGAAGCTAACAATATACAAAATTATTTTTTGACAAAGGAGAAAATACGACCTGGTCTATAGACGACCTGTTGGCACGGGAAGCACACTTCTATTTATCGCAAGTGTACCTTCACGTAAGTATGGCTTCAAGACACAGGCAAGTGTGCGGGAACACTTTAGGATCAAACGGTCAGTGTAGTAAGGATTCACTGCCCCTTTTGTTATAACTTCCGTACACTAAGAGATCATTGCAAACTCTTCTGTCGCAGCATAAGGTTACGATGCCATATTGAAAGCTGATTGTTATATAGAGCAGGACAGCACGTGGTGCTGCCTCAAAGCGACGATGAGTCCGCGCAGCGTCCCCCTTACAACGGGAAGGAGTTCGGAAGTCAATAGAAATTGACCGGTCAGTGAATTGGCCGTGGGAAGTGACAGTCTGACGTGTGAGGGTCACAGTGGCCCTTCCTTTGTTTCGCGAGTGCCTCACATTTCAAGACAATCTGGCCACAGTCACAATTGTGTAAATGTAATAAATTTCTGCAGTTGTGTATGCCATTAACTCGGATGTTTTATAATCCGCATCCGAAGTCCAACAAAACTGCATAGTTTAAGCCCCGTAGAGACCTTGTAGTAGGTAGGCTTCATGCGAATTTTTCTACATTTATAGATTTGACACCCCCGCTGCAAGAGAAGCACGTGTATTCAATAAGTTGCCTGTCTTGGTTACTTGGATGCTTCAGCTAATCGGACCTCCCCAATCTCTCTGTTAGGTCTTTCATTGCACAGCGAGCTCGGCCTTCGAATGCAAATGTGAAGTGTGCACTACTCGTAAACAATTAGTACTGATGCCTAGTCCGTACTGAACACGCACAGTCTAGCGCGACACGAGCCTTCTACATCTACATACATTCTCCGCAATCCACCATACGGTGCGTGGCGGAGTGTGCCTCGTACTACAACTAGCATCTTCTCTCCCTGTTCCACTCCCAAACACAACGAGGGAAAAATAACTGCCTATATGCCTCTGTACGAGCCCTAATCTCTCTTATCTTATCTTTGTGGTGTTTCCGCGAAATATAAGTTGTCGGCAGTAAAATTGTACTGCAGTCAGCCTCAAATACTGGCTGGTTCAAATGGCTCTGAGCACTATGGGACTAAACATCTGTGGTCATCAGTCCCCTAGAACTTAGAACTACTTAAACCTAACTAACCTAAGGACATCACATACATCCATGCCCGAGGCAGGATTCGAACCTGCAACCGTAGCAGTCGCGCGGTTCCGGACTGACCGCCTAGAACCGCTAGACCACCGCGGCCGGCGCCTCAAATGCTGGTTCTCTAAATTTCCTCAGTAGCGATTCACGAAAAGAACCCCTCCTTTCCTCCAAAGACTCCCACCCGAGTTCCTGAAGCATTTCCGTAACACTCGCGTGATGATCAAACCTACCAGTAACAAATCTAGCAGCCCGCCTCTGAATTGCTTCTATGTCCTCCCTCAATCCGATCTGATAGGGATCCCAAACGCTCGAGCAGTACTCAAGAATAGGTCGTATTAGTGTTTTATAAGCGGTCTCCTTTACAGATGAACCACATCTTCCCAAAATTCCACCAATCAACCGAAGACGACTATCCGCCTTCCCCACAACTGCCATTACATGCTTGTCCCACTTCATATCGACTTGCAATATTACGCCCAAATATTTAATCGACGTGACTGTGTCAAGCGCTACACTACTAATGGAGTATTCAAACATTACGGGATTCTTTTTCCTATTTATCTGCATTAATTTACATTTATCTATATTTAGAGTTAGCTGCCATTCTTTACACCAATCACAAATCCTGTCCAAGTCATCTTGTATCCTCCTACAGTTACTCAATGACGACACCTTCCCGTACACCACAGCATCATCAGCATGTGTTCTTCTTGACCGTCAAACATAACCATCCCATTACTACCACTGTTCACAATATTTTGCCTATCTGCTGTAGGCTTATTACCGTTTTGAACATTTTGTTCAGTTCAATATGGAGCACACTTATTCGACAACCACTATAAGAAACATCCAACTTCTTTGGTGTTTAATGGCCAAGTGACTCATCCCATTATTGACAACATTTAACAAGCTAATAATATTAAGTTGTCTCTTCCTCTATGAATAGATGATGAATGCAGTTAGCCGCTAACTTTGTGTAATGTCTTGTCTGTATAGACGTGTATCTGTTGTCTTTAAGACCCTTTCACCTTCACACATAAATCTATACAGTAATGTAAGGGCCTCCCGTGTCTTGGCTGATCCGTGATACGACAGGCGAAAAGTTATAATAATGGAGGATTATTAATATTATCTCTATTTTCATTCGCTCTCTCTTTTTCTCTCCTTTATCTATCTACAGTTTTTATTATAATATTTTATTACGTGAAATCAGCCAAATAGGATCTTTGGTGGAGTCCTTCGTCTTGGTAATCAGCAGCTGGCTTGCTGTAAAAGATCTTTACATTTATTATTACTGTTAAACACTGTATTCAGTCGGGAGAATCAATCGTGTGGACAATTTGTTCCTTTTACGAAAGATTGCGAATTCCAGATGTGTACGAAGCCTTTTTGGACGATTTAACACAGACTCAGTGATTGCAGGCTCTCTTCGACACAGCTGAAACTTCCCCACTAATTACAGGGCCAACGTGATCATCAAATGGTTCAGAAAAAAAAACTCATTCGTTCATTCACTCCGGAACAAAAAGTCACAAACCTTATTTATGAAGGAAACTGTGTATTAAATCCATCTCCATTACATGTCCAGATCTCCAGTGATTCCACGTCTCAATTATTTTCCGTTTACACTCTCTTTCTATTCAAACAAACCGCTAGTGGCACACAAGTTAATTCGCTCGATTTAGCGAGAAGAAAATCAGAATATGTATCTCTCAGAAATACGTCAATCCCTCAATCCCTACTCCAGAAGTTGTCCTAGTTACCACTCTAACAACCATGGAGAATGCATATATGCATTCTGTTATTTCAAAGAATAAACGCGCTAGAAATTACTTTGGCGTCTCTAGCTGTCGCCGCATATGTTACGAGAAAATCAGATCAGATACTTTGCCAAAGTGAATGAATGTGGATGGTTTGATTGACAATGATTAATTGGTGCGTGGTAGAGGGTATTTTCTGTGGGGACGTTACAAACACATGACAGGCTCTCAAGATAATTTGCTACACAACGTTCATCTGCGTTTGTTGTGCTTCTTCAATCGTTGAGGAACAAGCGGAAAAAACCTATTTCTAAAACCAGTTATTTCAAGGTTTTTAAAAATAAAGTTGTTTGGAAGCTTACCCATTTTATCTTTCTAGGCTTACTGCAACAATTGTTGGCAATTATTGCGTATGTTTAATACATTATGGGCAATTAGAGAAAAAAGGAAAGGAAAACAATGGGACGGGACCATGATTGTTATATTTAGAGATGACCTATGGTTGCTGGATTGCGGTGTCTTACAAAATGCGTTTGCTGATAAAAGAAGACCACACTTTTTGCTTCCCGAACTCTTGATGTCGTCTTCGTACGGGGTGTTTAATAACTGCACACCATATTTTTACAGGAGCTAGTACTGGGTCAGAACTTGAAATAAATGCTGTGAACTTATGCCCGGAGAAAAAGTTTGTTGAGATATCGACCATTCTGCACCATGAACGGTATCCGTCTGTTGATAGTACTGGGGACCCTAACTGGGGCTAGCATACATTTCTTATAAATCACAGCCTCCCTTCTCAAAGAATCACGAATTCGTGCGAACGCACCTGACTGCTCTCGGATTTGACTACCCGCTTGGGACACAACTCCTGAAACGTTTGGATCTTCTTGAATGGTGTGAAGTGCACCAATGTCATTCAATGTCGTCATAGCCTGAAATGTAAGGGATTAAGGTCGAGTAAACGGAGACGCCGTGGTACTCGATCTCCTCAATCAATCCCATCTCTCATTAAACGTTTCTGTTTGGTTACGCAAGAGTAACTTCTCCAGTAGAAGAATCTGAACAACGCCAGCGATTACAGTTGAACGCTGCGAGACGCTAAATCCGTATTGTTCAGGCTGTATAAAGGACCAGCAACCAGCTAGTAGTGTAATATTCTTCAAGAAAGAGAGTCCGAACAAACTGCAAACTCTGCCCAGGAATTGCTACCATCTGCAGTGACCATTTCCTTAATCATTATTTCCTGTACAAATGATTTACAGGATCTCTGATCCCACATTTTGATGCCGTTGGTAATGTACGATTTCATGTTGGAATTCGGTTTCCACCAAAATGAGTCAGAAAAAACAATAAAAGGCCTGTGCACTACTGTATAGCTACGGGCCTTGTCTGACAGCTCCTGTCAGGACTAATGCCACAATGAACATCTGTGGCCATAGCTACGTTGCGAACTGTAATAAGGCATAGCACAAATCACTATGCGACAATCAGCAGTGAAAAGTGATACTAAAACGTACTAAAGCTTTTCGTTATTAAAGCGAATGAAAAAAGAATCTTATTTCTCTGAACGTTGAGGTGCAAGCTGTATCGCCCTGTTTGCCATTTTTTTCGAATTACTGACTTTTAACTCTGTTACTTTTTAATTACTCTGTGTTTTGAGGGAAAATAGCAATAACATGATATTACAGCTACAAATCCAAAAGTATTCGATGATAAGTGAATTTATTTACTGTGTGTTTTGAGGGAAAATAACAATAACATGATATTACAGCTACAAATCCAAAAGTATTCGATGATAAGTGAATTTCCTTGTGGAGATACCAAGTTCCCACAAATTTTTGTATTGAGTGGCAATGACTATACGAATAGACGACGAAAGACTGAATGAAAATAGTAGACTAGAGAGACTGAGGATGAATGAGGTAAAGAGAAGAAAGAAGTTTTTACGAAATTAACTTCGTGTGCAACAGTAATTCTCTGCTCAAAAATGGTTCAAATGGCTCTGAGCACTATGGGACTTAACATCTGTGGTCATCAGTCCCCTAGAACTTAGAACTACTTAAACCTAACTAAGCTAAGGACATCACACACATCCATGCCCGAGGCAGGAGTCGAACCTGCGACCGTAGCAGTCGCGCGGTTCCGGACTGAGCGCCTAGAACCGCTATACCACCGCGGCCGGCAATTCTCTGTTCACGTGTATTGTGTTTAAGGACGTCTCACATTACAGTGCAACAGGGAAGATTGCAGTTTCATAATAAGGGACTGACAGTTCTCGATTTAGTACTCATTAGCGCCTTTCACATTGATACATTGCCAAAATAACGGATAAAATATCAGAACTGTCCCGTCATAATCAGTGAGCAGCTTACTACTATGCAATGTTAGCGATTCAGTGAATGTCGTAAGTGGTCCTTGTGCATTCTCATTCTTAAATCTACAATGACTTCAGCTCTCAATAGCGCTTCGGATAAATTCTGCCACACCAATCACAAGCTTGGGTAATTATTGCACATTTCTGATTGTAAGTGGGTGTCCAAGTGAAGTTCATGGGACTGTATAGCTTATATTTGTTAAAGTCCTCTCATATTACTCCACTCTTATACCTGTATTAAATTTTACTCGCGGCTGACACGAGATCTTTTTCTCCATTTCTATATCTAAGACGCGTTAAAATCAAACACACTCAGTATTTTATGTTGCAACAACAAATATTGTTATTTTGTAAGTTTTTATGTTTCTTTTCCCACATTCTACATTGAGGGCGAAACAACCTGTCTGAGAATGTTACTTAATTTATTTTTTAATGGGAAGTAATTGTAGCTAGTTTCAGTTCAGAGCCGTGCTGTTAGATTTGTTACCGGTAGGTTCTATCAACATGCGAAAGTTCTTTTCGTGAAACGTTGTAAGAAAGTAGTGGCTTTTGAAACAGACTGCAGAACGCTCCTACTGCCGCAAACATACAACTCGTTTGCGGGGTACGTATTGTTACACCCCAGGCGGACACCAAAAAAAATTCGACGCAAGTTCTACCCTGGCAGGTCGCGGAAGCCGAACCGCCTGCAATAGAGTGCCAGCTAGGGGGAAATGCTGAACGAGGTGTGGCAGACACTGAAACTACTGGAGCACGGGGAAACGACAGAGCGCCCAAGTCTGCAAGCGAAGCATAATGACAACGGAAGCCGGGAGCTACCGTGACAAAGCACAGTGTAGTAAGGAGGCCTAAGCACAACGCAACAGTAAGTATTCATGTGCTATGCCAAAAGAAAAGAGCCTCTGAAATGTGCAAGTTGCGAAATACTGTTCTCACCAGGAGAGCTGACTGCGAGGAAAAACCACGACGCACGATTTCATTGCCATCGCCACTGCCGCAGAGTGCACGGGAAGCACCAGTATCAATACCCCACAAGAAATGACTGATCGCAGAAAAAAATGTTCAAATGTGTGTGAAATCTCATAGGACTTAACTACGAAGGTCATCAGTCCCTAAGTTTACACACTATTTAACCAAAATTACCCTAATAACGAACACACACACCCATGCCCGAGGGAGGGCTCGAACCTCCGCCGGGACCAGCCGCACAGTCCATGACTGCAGCGCCTCAGACCGCTAGGCTAATCCCGCGCGCCTCTGATCGCAGAGTGCGGACTGATGACAGTGCGTACCATCAGCCCTTGTGTCAGTTGCAGCTATACAGTTAGAGGGAAGGCTACGGAGCCGGCCGGTGTGGCCGAGCGGTTCTAGGCGCTTCAGTTTGGAACCGCACGACCGCTACGGCCGCAGGTTCGAATCCTTCCTCGGGCATGGATGTGTGTGATCTTAGTTAGGTTTAAGTAGTTCTAAGGGACTGATGACCTCAGATGTTAAGTCCCATAGTGCTCAGAGCCATTTGAACTATTTGAAGGCTACAGAGGTCCGCCCTCGGCATTTCTAGCTGTCTTCAATCGTCTGTGGGGTCACCGGTCTGACTGGAAGGACGTTGCTACAGCTGCCAGATGCACTGGACAACTTCGAGGCAATGCTGATGCGACGCGGGGTCTGCCGTCATCCTGTAGGCCTGCTGGAGGCATGACCTATGTGACCAGGACACTGTCAATCAGCCGCCCTTCAGAGGGAGGGCCTGTGTTGCCGCCTATCCCATTCTTGAGGCCGACACTGATGCTGCAGGCTCCTGGCCTGAGAGCCAGCCTCTGCAGGTCAGCGATTACTTCAGGTGGACCTGGGGGAGTGAACCCTCGGCGCAATCCTTCGACGTCAATGATAGCACTTTGGAGATATATTCGTAGAGTTGGAGGCTGCTGGCGTCCACGATTCGACATCTACTCCGTGGTGTAACAGCCGACAACCGACGCTTCGCAGCACTAGCAGAACTGCAAGTCAAATGCATACCGGTCCTTTCTGCTGACGAGGCCGCAACACTGCCGACTTGGCTGTGGCTTGGTGCTTTCGAAGACATTTCTCTGTTGCTGCCTAATAAATGTGTTATTTCCAGTGATGTTTTCTTGGGGCTTTTGAACGTAGCGAGGTTCCCATCACTGCATCCCGTCCCTCTCTCTTCTGACGACTGCAGGAGTCCAGGACAGGACTCCTGTAGTATGTATACATAGAAGGAGAACGGAAAGGCCGCAAGTCCTCACTGCGTGGGCCCCATTTGCGTAGACATTCAGAGCTATTTTAAGAGAAACTTTAATATGAAATGAGGTAACAGATAAATTGTGTAATCCAGTATAGCATGAAGAGAAGGTTTTTAACAAGAGAAATATGGAAATTATACAAGATGATTTAGTTCTCTCTCACACCTAATTAACACGCTGACTGCCTTGCGGGCACCAGAGGCCACAGCCGAGCCCCATGCCTAAAACTGTGCGCCTGATCTGGCCCTGTAGTGAAACATCCATTACTAAGCATGCGAAACATCCGTTACTAAGCATACGACATTGTTAAAGAACTCGATTTGATATCGCTGGATTATTTGCGCCTTTCATTAACCTGCTTCATCCAGCGTTCCTTCCAGCTACGGGTAGGTTTGATCATCACGCGAGTGTTACGGAAATGCTTTAGGAACTTGGGTAGGAGTCTCTGGAGGAAAGGAGGCGTTCTTTTCGTGAATCGAGGCGTTCTTTTCGTGAATAGCTACTGAGGAAATTTAGAGAACCAGCATTTGAGGCTGACTGCAGTACAATTTTACTGCCACCAACTTATATTTCGCGGAAAGACCACAAAGATAAGAGAGATTGGGCTCGTACAGAGGCATATAGGCAGTCATTTTTCCCTCGTTCTGTTTTGGAGTGGAACAGCTAGTTGTGATACGAGGTACCCTTCGCCACGCACCGTATGGTGGATTGCGGAGTATGTATGTAGATGTAGATGTAGAAGAAGTATCCACATACTGAACCCTCTTGGAAGGGGAAACCCACGGAGGTATAATAACGGGGGGTGCGCCTCAGGTTTAAGTAGTACATTGTTTTGAAGCCGGCACTGTCTTGTTAGTAGGCTCCAAACATTAGCAGACTACTATTTACAATTGCTAGTTCTTAATTTCTGTTGTGTCCAAGCAACAGTTTTAAATAGTAATTATCACAGTGCTTTCGTGACTAACACAGTCTCAGGGAGGCTTTTTCAGAAGGTTTCGTGTTTTTAACGGCATATTTTGATCCAGTAACACGATGCCTGTTTAA
This sequence comes from Schistocerca americana, assembly GCF_021461395.2. Taxonomy (NCBI): domain Eukaryota; kingdom Metazoa; phylum Arthropoda; class Insecta; order Orthoptera; family Acrididae; genus Schistocerca; species Schistocerca americana. The sequence continues at coordinate 426,783,034 of NC_060122.1, forward strand.
TGTAACTTTCTTTTTGTTACAAGTTTTACATAAACAGTAAACGAAGTATATAATGTAAAGAGGCTGGTTTCGTAATTCAGCATTTTCCTTAATGTTTTTTCCTTAAAGTTTTGTCTATGTCCTGTTCCGAAATGCCGACAACATATTTTGTTACGTCTAGACAGTTTACACAGCGTTCAGTCAGAGCGCGCTCCTCTTGCCGTAAAATCTAAAGCCAAATTACAAAAATAAAACCACCACAGTAGCAGTAACCTGCGCAACTAAAATTCATGTATGTAAAAGAAATTATTGCTTGAACGAGTACAATTACGAATGAAATGTGATTCCTCTACACTTAAGACCATAATCAGAACAACTAGTATACCTGTAAATGATGCAAGGTGAATATTTTTTATCAAAACACGTCCGCCCGAAGCTAATGTTTGGGACTACTAAAGTGGCAGACATCGGTTTCAAGTGTGTGACGTCATGACGTCTCCCTATGTTACACCTCCACGGGGAATCTCCCCACGTTATACCTCCATGGGGAATCCAAATCCTATAAAATAAACCTAACACGTGAAATCTCAAGTATAGCTGCTTGCCATATGAATAAAGGAGATTGGGGCAAATAAAAAATGCTGATAGGATTGAGTATCATCGTATCTTATTGCTGCCATTCGCTGCGTCGACTCCATTCATTTGTTCAGTTAAATCAGTTGACTCACTACAGTTTCGAGTTTAGATATATCTGCGAGTGGCCGTCTCAGTATTTTAAATTATGTATCAGATTGCTGCAGACCTAGCAGTAATCGCCGAATGGAAGAAAACTGTCACCATACCGTTGATCTACCGCAAGAGCACAGCTAAATTTATTTTAGAAATAACAACATTCGGCTTATACTCTTATTAAAGCACTAGAAGTTTTTAATATACGTGGGGAATTTAACTTTTTTTTTCTTTTTGTTTTTTTTTTTTCTTTGTGTGTGTGTGTGTGTGTGTGTGTGTGTGTGTTAGGAATGTGACATTTAAAAGTTAAACTCACCGTTGCTCCTACTGTTTAATTGTTGTCATATACCTTTCAATTTACAAAACATTTTAACAACTAATATTACTTAGACGTTATAGTCCTCAATGTCTTAGAATTTGTCGTTTAAATAGTGTTATGTGTTCTTCCTTGCATTTACCGTCACGTTAACATTTTTGTACTTTGGTTTTCGTCGTTGCTTTAGTGACATACACATAATGGGATTAGACAGCAGCAGACATGTGCATAAGTTAACTAGCCATTCTGGTGTTCGCAGGAAGTGCTGCACATGCGGGGATCCCCCAGAGGAGGAATGTCTTCGTGAAAGGTACGTTTTGAGAACAGCAGCAGTAAATTTACTATAGTATACAGTTACGTTAATACAAAAACATTCAATCCATATTTTTATCATCAGTACTTTTTTAGAGATCCAGTAAAGCACTTCTACGCATTTAGGATGGTAATGGCAAACAAGGATACACCGAGAGCAAAAATCATCGGATAAGTACCTAAGATGATCGAGACCCTTTTATAGGTGGACAGATTACAAAAACTTTGCTTGGTACAGATTTAACACATAATTAAAGTCTTTGGTGAATACATGGGAGTTCTAGTAACTGCCAAATGTGTCTTGTGCATCAGTATTCAGAACGTTACTGATAGAAGGGCGTGGCCAAGCCCATACATTTACGAGAATGTTCACGTACCACAATATGGATAAATGTTCATGTAGCACATTGTGGACATACTTCGGCTGGCCGACTAGTAGTTGCCTTATATTGTTGAAGTATTGCATTGTGGGGTGCATGAGAAAGGTGTATGTAGGTCTAAAGGCCTTCACTAGTCTTAAAGTAACATTTTATAAGGTACACTATCAGCTCTCACGGTTAGAACAATCTAATTGTAGCCAATCCTTCGTCATCAGACTCTGGAAGTAGTGATAACGTTAAAAGCAGCTTAAAAAACAGGATTTTTTTTTCTTCAAGTTAGAGCATTCATGTGAAAGCTATTGATGTTATTAACTTTTGTTGGGTTCCATCTGTCGTAGTATTACGTGATTATAATAAGTAGCCTTTAGAAAGCTCCATCACCTTTTGTATGCACACTCTGAAGAAAGCATTCATGTGAAAGCTATTGATGTTATTAACTTTTGTTGGGTTCCATCTGTCGTAGTATTACGTGATTATAATAAGTAGCCTTTAGAAAGCTCCATCACCTTTTGTATGCACACTCTAAAGAAGATGAATATTCTATCTGACGAAAAATTCAAGAAGTCCAGCCTTTAGAATGGTTCGCTGACGTCTTTACTACCTAGCCCCGATTCTTCACGTCATAGTAAGAGTACATAAATCTTTATTGTCAGATTACAAACATCCAAACTTGGATACCACGTCCTGTCAGTAGAATTCCATGTTTAATACAAAATCTATGAGAAACACGGAAAGCTATTTTGCAGAAAATATCTGAAATATTTTTCCTAAATAATTAATAGCTTATCAGTATTACATACACACATATTCAGGAAAGAAAGAACACCTTGAACGATTGGAGGTAGGACGTTCATATTCACAGCACCTGTATATTAGAATGTTCTGCAGAAATGACTTGTATTTCAGTCACCTCAGTTTAGTGTGTGTCCTGTTGCCTAGTAGTCGCAGGATCCACCATGGGCCGTGATAACTCTTTCCATGCATGATGGCATCGATGCATATAGGGCGCAAATGGCATCGTGTGGTATGGCCATACATGCTGCATTCACCTGGTTACAAAGTTCACCTGTGGTGATTGGCATTGGGTCACAGTGCTGCATCTGTCGTTTCACCATATCTCACATATATTTGATTGGCGACAAGTCTGGTGATCTGTCAGGTTGGGGCAAAAGACTGACATCCTGAGACACCAAGAAGGCACGTGTTCATGCATTAACATGGGGTCTGCATTGTCTTGCTGAAAAAGGCGTCTGGGGTGTTGTGCAGAACGGATATGGCTACAGGTCGCAGGGTGTCATTCATGTGGGTCACACTTTTAACAGAGCCCTGGACAAGCACTAACTTTGATTTATGGTTGTACCCAATAGCACCCCACAACATAAGGCCTTAAGTTGGCGCTCTATGTCTTGTGCGAATACAGTCACTGATATTCTGCTCCCCCTGTCTGCGGCGAACCAAAATGTGGCCATCATTTTCAAACAGATGCCTTTCGTGTCCCCAGTGACATCGTTCCAAGCACCATTGCCATCTTGTATGTTTCGGCACATAAGTCAAAGGTAGCCAGGGAAGTGGATGATACACACATAACCCATGCCATAATAAACGTCGACTCACTGTCACCCGTGAGACTGTGCGGTGTATTACACTGTTCCACTGTTGTGTCACAGCTGAGCAGGATGCAGATCTGTTCTCAATGCCATTCAGATGGCGTGTCAATCTTCTCAGCAGGTGGTCTGGGTGGTGTGACCTGACTCATCTTGTTGTGTTCTTTCACCTTCTGAGAACCATTCTGCATACACCCATTGCACTGCCGAAAAACTTCGTCCCACAAGAGCATCCCGGATAATGCATCACTTGCTCTCATCCCAGTAATGCTCCTTCTTTCAAACTCACTGATTTGACAGTATGTCTACATCTACATCTACATTGATACTCCGCAAGCCACCCAACGGTGTGTGGCGGAGGGCACTTTACGTGCCACTGTCATTACCTCCCTTTCCTATTCCAGTCGCGTATGGTTCGCGGGAAGAACGACTGTCTGAAAGCCTCCGTGCGCGCTCTAATCTCTCTAATTTTACATTCGTGATCTCCTCGGGAAGTATAAGTAGGGGGAAGCAATATATTCGATACCTCATCCAGAAACGCACCCTCTCGAAACCTGGCGAGCAAGATACACCGCGACACAGAGCGCCTCTCTTGCAGAGTCTGCCACTTGAGTTTATTAAACATCTCCGTAACGCTATCACGGTTACCAAATAACCCAGTGACGAAACGCGCCGCTCTTCTTTGGATCTTCTCTATCTCCTCCGTCAACCCGACCTGGTACGGATCCCACACTGCTCAAGTCACACTGATCCATTACCTTCAGTTTATAGTGACAACGGGAGCTGCAGGTACATTTTATCAGCGATGGTGTAGCCTCACGATATCATTGTTGACCTTGAACCTGCAGGCCTACATGGTTCCAGTGCTAATCATATCTGTAGAATAAACTAATGTACATGTCCTGTGAATATGAACATCCTGTTTCTAGCCGTTCTAGGTGTTTTGTTTTTTCTGAACACAAGTGTAATAAGGATCTGGCATAAACAAAGCATTTACAATAACACACATTTCTCCATCTATTCCATTTCATCAAATTAACAAATGAAATAAATGTACTTAATGTCAACTAAATGAATCATGAGTACAAAATAAAATGCCCAGATGACCTACCTAGTTAAAAATAAATTACAGATGCTTCTTGTTAGAAAAGAAATATGCTAACTTTATTTGGTCTCAGAACAGGTTCTGAATTACTTTAATGGCTATATCCAGATTTAGTGATAGTATACTTACACATAACAAAGCCATCAACATGCAGCAGATTGTGCTTGTAGTTTTGAAAATTTTGTCATTACGTATTTTAAATGTAAGGAAAATTCCAAAAAGAAAAAAAATGTTTCGAAAATATTAATGAAATTTGAACTAACAGATTAGATTGCTGCAAGTCTGTAAAGTTTGAACTTTCTTAGAATCTGTCAGGTGAGACCTTTATGAAACATAGCGTGCTGTTAAAGACAATGACTGTTTATCTGTATAACAGAATATGGACTACATATTACATTTAGTTTTCTGAAAAAATATATGCTGATGTTTTGCATAAATTACAATGTAAAACTGATTTGTGACTGTATAGTATTAAGTCAATCAGAATAAAAATATGAATCAGATAATTAATAGTAAATTGGTTAATCAAAACTTGTAATAATTCTTAAAAATCCATAAGCAAGTTGAAATAGACATAATCACCTTACATTACTGGAAAAATTGAATGAGTATTACTATAATAGTTATTTTTAACATTCAAATTTTTTTTTTATTTCTAGAATTTCTTGTACATCGTTTTTGTGTGTCTGCATTTTTTGTATTTGCCTTTGCAATGCACAAGATACTGCCTAGGCGATACACTGGACTCGCATTCGGGAGGACGACGGTTCAATCCCGTCTCCGGCCATCCTGATTTAGGTTTTCCGTGATTTCCCTAAATCGCTTCAGGCAACTGCCGGGATGGTTCCTTTGAAAGGGCACGGCCGATTTCCTTCCCCATCCTTCCCTCACCCGAGCTTGCGCTCCGTCTCTAATGACCTCGTTGTCGACGGGACGTTAAACACTAATCTCCTCCTCTGCCTAGGCGATAGTTACTAAGTGTGACTTCATAAATAATAGGACCCTCAAACAGCCTTGAGAAAAGCTGCTTTCTTGTTTTAATTTTCTGTGAGGCAAGAATCATCGTTAACAAAAAATTTTTTCGTGTTTGATGTATAGTTAACTTCCAAGAGAGATACATTGGGTCAGACACAACAAACTTGACAGTCAGCTGTAATGTAATAAAGAACGTAATTTAAAATGAGATTATATACCGAAGTGTGTTGTATTCTAGATAAATTAAAATAAAATTGTAACTGCCAGCAGTAAATCTTTTGATGGTAAAAATCAAACTTCTGTAGTGGATTTGGTCTAAATTTGCCTCTATGTTATAAAGATTATAAAATCCCTTCGTATTCCTCATATACATATACCTGACGTCCCTTGCCCTTTGTATAAGACGTACGTTATCTCTTTGTGGTGGAGCAGGTAGCCAGAGGGTGGTTGCAAGCATTGATGATTTCACTGCAACGTTAATGAAAATATACATTTATTTCTGTTTGGCATACGTCTACAATTTTGTATATGCCTGGCTGCACATTTTTTCTAGCTATGTGCTGAATGTATCTTAAGGTTTGGTTTTCTGTTATAAGAAAATGATGAGCTGTTTTATTTCTTTAGTGTGGTAGTTAATAGTGCATTTGTAACTTTTTTGTTAATAACCAGTGTCTTCTGTTGTTTGCAGTGTCTTCTGTTGTTTCTTTCCTGTCCTGCTTTTTAGTGTATGCCCAAGATGGTGATTCGTAACCATTATGTAATAATATGGTTATATGGACTCCAGTAGCATGAAATCATTAATTTAGAGTAAAGAAATTTTGGAAGCCATTGCAAATTTGAAATGCTGATACATTAATAACTGGTGTAACCCCCAGAATGCTGATTTCAATAACGCAAACATGCAAGCATTGTGTCATACAGGTGCCAGATGTCAATTTATGGGATGGAGTTCCACGCCTGTTGCACTTGGAACTGTCCCAATACAAGGACTGCCAATACTGGTTGTCGATGACGCTGTGAGTTGTCCGATGATGTTCTCTACACGCTGTATTGGAGACAGATCTGGTGACTGAGCACTCCAAGGCGACATGTCATCACTCTGTGGAGCATTATGGGTTACAACAGCGGTCTGTGGGAGTGCATTATCCTGTTGGAAAACATCCCCTGGTATGCTGTTCGTGGATGTCAGCATAAGAATCGCCGGACCGACACACAGATTTGCAGTCATGGAGCTTGTGATAACTACAAGAATGCTCCTGCTTTCATATTATTAAGTCTGATCTCAGACAAAACTCCAGGTGTACGACCAGCGTGCCTAAGCCACAGACAGGTTGCTTACAGGTGCTCTCATGACTTCTTTCTAAGGAACACACGGCTATCACTGGCACCGAGCCAGAACCGCTTTCATCAGAAATCACAACAGACATCTACTCCGCCATCCTACTGGCTCTGGTTTGACACCACTGTAATCGCAAACTGCGGTGGTTTGGGCTCGGTGAAATGCACGCTACAGTGTGTCTAGTTCGGAGCCGTCCTCAAGTAACTGATTTGTAATAGCTCGTGGTCTAACTGTGGTGCCAACTGCTGCTCAGATCGCTGTTCCAGATGCAGTACGATGCAACATAGGCATACACTAAACACAATGGTCTTCCCTCTCGGTAGTGACACGTGGCTGTCCAGAGCATGGTCTTCTTGCCACCATACCTTTCCGTGACCACCGCCGTCAGCGACCATACAAAGAATCTATATTACTCTCACATACCTGCCAGGTTTTCTGGTTTTCGCGGAAGATTTCCAGATTTTGGAGTAGTCTTCCAGTTTTCCGGATGAATATAGTTTTTTTCCGGGTTTTCAACTGCCGGGCTTGTTCCCGCCCTCGGCATTCATATCGCATTTCAGTTTTGACTTTCGACAATAACTGCTATTCTGATATGTGAGTGTTTGAAATTCGACCATTAGTCGACCGATAATAACATCTATAATCCCTTCTCGTAGAATATCGCTGCGCTTTTGTCAAAACTCGGTGTATTTGAAACACCACCGGCGAAAGTCGATCTGACGTTCTATCGATAATCACACCTCACAGATTATCGCTGCATACTCTTTGTGCTTCGACAGCATGTTAGCGGGAAAGCTTTGTTTATGCTTGCTTTTATGCGGTGTTTGCTGTATGTTCTGGAAGAAAAACTTTTTATGTCTCTCTTCTGGCTTAAACAAGGTATACTGTGCTCTTCTGTGTGCTGTCATTCCTGTATTTGAGAATCTTAATTCTGCACTTCAGACTGCTTCCCCTCAAATTCATAAGCTGTTAGAACTAATGAAGAACCTATTACAGCAGCTTCCTTCCAGGTTTGTTAAACCTAAAGTTACAACGAGTTCCCTGTTACAGGAAGTTCAGTACCATCTTGTTGTCAATCAGAAAGACAATGATGATCTAGTTATTGGCATTCAGACAATGAATTTGGTGAAGAAACTTAAAGACAAACCAGCATGCTTTTCGTCTACAGGGCTTACTTCTGCTCCGCATGTGATTATATAATAAACAATTTTCCTCTCTGATAATGTACTGAAGCGTGCAAAGATTGCAGAAGTTGTCAAAGTTGAGGAAGCCAAGTTTTCTTCTGTAGAATTTCTTGCAGAAAAGTTTCCATCATTGCTGCCGAGGAAGGGAAGTGAGTCATCTGAGGACGCAATGAATATGCTTCAGAGCCAATTTATGGCCTTGCAGGTTCATGACTCTGGTACTGTTGAGAGTGAGAACTTGACCGATGATACCGAATGAGCTCGCTTTGATGAGCATTCATGGGGCTGATGGTGTTCCTAAGTACGATAGGTTATCCAGGCAAATGCTTTCTGTTTTGACTCTACCGCACAGCACTGCTGAGTGTGACTTGTGCAAGTACCTAACTTCAGAGTTCGAAAATAGTGATCTTAAAATGTAGCCTTCATTATACATGTTAATACTATTTGCAATCTCTTTCTGTGTATTTTCTCGCTATCTTTCAACGCCTTGAAAGGCATGCACGCGTTACATTTTTGCGATTTGGGATTTTCTGCAGGTATGGTGCCACGTATTTGTGCAGTATCACTGAGGGAACATCTAACTTCTCGTAGTTCTATTGCACGACCTCGTTTGAACTCAATGAGGTGGTGGCAATGGCGTCTTCTTCATCTTAAAGGCATTCTTGACTAACACTGACTCACTGTGTCCAATCTCAAAGATAACTAACGCTCACAACCGTTACACATCGCGTATACATAGTAAACCCTTATTTGCATGCATGCTCATAGTGGCTCTACCCCTCCCCCCCCCCATGAACCATGGACCTTGCCGTTGGTGGGGAGGCTTGCGTGCCTCAGCGATACAGATGGCCGTACCGTAGGTGCAACCACAACGGAGGGGTATCTGTTGAGAGGACAGACAAACGTGTGGTTCCTGAAGAGGGGCAGCAGCCTTTTCAGTAGTTGCAGGGGCAACAGTCTGGATGAGTGACTGATCTGACCTTGTAACACTAACCAAAACGGCCTTGCTGTTGTGGTACTGCGGACGGCTGAAAGCAAGGGGAAACTACAGCTGTAATTTTTCCCGAGGGTATGCAGCTTTACTGTATGGTTAAATGATGATGGCGTCCTCTTACGTAAAATATTCCGGAGGTAAAATAGTCCCCCATTCGGATCTCCGGGTGGGGACTACTCAAGAGGACGTCGTTATCAGGAGGAAGAAAACTGGCATTCTACGGATCGGAACGTGGAATGTCAGATCCCTTAATCTTGCAAGTAGGTTAGAAAACTTGAAAATGTAAATGGATAGGTTAAAGTTAGATATAGTGGGAATTAGTGAAGTTCGGTGGCAGGAGGAACAAGACTTTTGGTCAGGTGAATACAGGTTTATAAATATAAAATCAAATAGGGGTAATGCAGGAGTAGGTTTAATAATGAATAAAAAAATAGGAGTGCGGGTAAGCTACTACAAACAGCATAGTGAACGCATTATTGTGGCCAAGGTGGACACGAAGGCCACGCCTGCTACAGTAGTACAAGTTTATTAGATAATGGTAAGACAGAGATTTAGGAACCAGGTTTTAAATTGTAACACATTTCCATAGGCAGATATGCACTCTGACCACAATTTATTGGTTATGAACTGTGGATTAAAACTGAAGAACTGCAAAAAGGTGGGAATTTATGGAGATGGGACCTGGATAAACTGACTAAACCAGAGATTTTACTGAGTTTCAGGGAGAGCATAAGGGAACAATTGCCAGGAATGGGGGAAAGAAATACAGTAGAAGAAGAATGGGTAGACAGAAGAAATATTGAATTTAATTGATTAAAGGAGGAAATATAAAAATGCAGTAAATGAAGCAGGTAAAAAGGAATACAAACGTCTCAAAAATGAGATCGACAGGAAGTGTAAAATGGCTAAGCAGGGATGGCTAGAGGACAAATGTAAGCAAGTAGAGGCTTATCTCGCTAGGGGTGAGATAGATACTGCCTACAGGAAAATTAAAGAGACCGTTGGAGAAAATAAAAGCACTTGTACTAATGTCAAGAGCTCAGATGGAAACCCAGTTCTAAGCAAAGAAGGGAAAGCAGAAAGATGGAAGGAGTATATAGAGGGTCTATAAGGGGCAATGTACTTGAGGACAATATTATGGAAATGGAAGAGAATGTAGATGAAGATGAAATGGGAGATACGATACTGCGTGAAGAGTTTGACAGAGCCCTGAAAAGACCTGAGTCGAAGCAAGGCCCCAGGAGTAGACAACATTCCATTAGAACTACTGACGGCCTTGGGAGAGCCAGTCCTGACAGAACTCTACTATCTAGTCAGCAAGATGTATTATGATACAGGCGAAATACCCTCAGACTTCAAGAAGAATATAATAATTCCAAATCCAAAGAAAGCAGGTGTTGACAGATGAGAAACTTACCGAACTATCAGTTTAATGAGTCGCAGCTGCAAAATACCAACACGAATTCCTTACAGACGAATGGAAAAACTGGTAGAAGCCGACCTCGGGGAAGACCAGTTTGGATTCCGTAGAAATGTTGGAACACGCGAGGCAATACTGACCCTACGACTTATCTTAAAAGAAAGATTAAGGAAAGGCAAACCTACGTTCCTAGCATTTGTAGACTTAGAGAAAGCTTTTGACAATGTTGATTGGAATACTCTCTTTCAAATTCTGAAGGTTACAGGGGTAAAATATAGGGAGCGAAAGGCTACTTACAGTTTGTACAGAAACCAGATGGCAGTTGTAAGAGTCGAGGGACATGAAAGGGAAGCAGTGGTTGGGAAGGGAGTGAGACAGGGTTGTAGCCTCTCCCCGATGTTATTCAATCTGTATATTGAGCAAGCAGTAAAGGAAACAAAAGAAAAGTTCGGAGTAGGTATTAAAATCCATGGAGAAGAAATAAAAACTTTGAGGTTCACCAATGACATTGTAATTCTCTCAGAGACAGCAAAGGACTTGGAAGAGCATTTGAACGGAATGGACAGTGTCTTGAACGGAGGATGTGAGATGAACATCAACAAAAGCAAAACGAGGATAATGGAATGTAGTCGAATTAAGTCGGGTGATGCTGAGGGAATTAGATCAGTAAATGAGACACTTAAAGTAGTAAAAGAGTTTTGCTATTTGGGGAGCAAAATAACTGATGATGGTCGAAGTAGAGAGGATATAAAATGTAGACTGGCAATGGCAAGGAAAGCGTTTCTGAAGAAGAGAAATTTGTTAACATCGGGTATAGATTTAAGTGTCAGGAAGTCGTTTCTGAAAGTATTTGTATGGAGTGTAGCCATGTATGGAAGTGAAACATGGACGATAAATAGTTTGGACAAGAAGAGAAAAGAATCTTTCGAAATGTGGTGCTACAGAAGAATGCTAAAGATTAGATGGATAGATCACATAACTAATGAGGAAGTATTGAATAGAATTGGGGAGGAGGTTGTGGTACAACTTGACAAGAAGAAGGTACCGGTTGGTAGGACATGTTCTGAGGCATCAAGGGGTCACAAATTTAGCATTGGATGGCAGCGTGGAGGGTAAAAATCGTAGAGGGAGACCAAGAGATGAATACACTAAGCAGATTCAGATGGATGTAGATTGCAGTAAGTACTGGGAGATGAAGAAGCTTACACAGGATAGAGTAGCATGGAGAGCTGCATCAAACCAGTCTCAGGACTGAAGACCACAAGAACAGTGGCTCTACTAGCGCTCTAGTGGCGCGAAATTTGAATAGACGTCATCTTTCAGATGTAGAAACACGCCTACCAACTTTGGCTTGTGTCACAGAACTGCTTTTTAACTTCGGGATTTTTTTTTATTTTTATTTATTTATTTTTTTTTTTTTTTTGCATCAGTGTATGATTAAATGAAATTTTCATGGATATAATGAAACATCTGGACATTATTTTAAACCAGCAGATTGGGCTAAAATGAAAAAGAAAGTGGTCGAAAATTTCACAAGTATTCTTTTGCACACAACACATTTCTTTGTTGTGTTAACAGAGATAATTCGAATATCAAGTAACATTATACAGAGCACATAAATAATTATCTTCACATGTACAGCAATTTCCACTGAAAACTACGTATTCTTGTAAAAGTTTCTTATGCTGAATGAGTGAATATGCATCTATAATTCATACAATCATATTATTATATCGCCTTTAGCATAAGCCAAAGAACAGTACATAGGCGCAAGGCTTTTTACAATAACATAGAAACCATACACTCATGAAACACTGTATGCTATAAATAACATATAAGAAATATTTGCCTTCGGTAATATAAATACTGTCTATGATGAGTGAAAGCCTGAAATTAGTGTTATAAAATAAGCTACCATTGAAACAACGGCTTATATCAAATATACACTTATCAGTATGAGATATTTGCAATTTCTCCAAGCTGGAGACCACTAAAAGTACAAGACATTCTTAAAATTTCTAGAAGGCAACAGCACTAAAATTAATTTAATTAAATTCAGGTACAAAAAATAAGAGTACCATACATAGGACTGGGAATAGGCAACCTACTGTCCCAGAAGCAGTCATTCTAATTGGCAGTATAAGATCCATGACCACACAAATTAATTTTGAGAACCCCATACAGCAAACCTGAAGTAATTTCTAGACCGATTTTTTTGCCCAGTGCTACCAAGTAGTTTACTTTCCACACCTTATACTGGGCACTTTCATTTGCTCTGAACAATAAACTATATGCAACTCGAATACACACTACAAATCGCAGCCATCAGTCTTGTTGAACAGATAAGTGACGGAATCTTGAAAGGTAACTATATAGTCGTAAACCCACTTCTCACAATATATTTATAAACACCTCACATACACAATACATAATTCTGCAGTTAACTATTACTTGGAAATTTGAAGAGTTGTGACCATTTTTAAATTAAACAAATGAAACTCTGTTGAAAAAATGAGAATAATGATATGCCAGGTAGCATTGTGGTATTCAAGAAGTGAAAGGGTTTATATTTTTACTAACAGTTACAGGAATCATCCTTTAATGATGACTGTTTATTACTCATCACTGATAAGACAGATAAGCAGCAGAAAATGGTCATGATTAATTATATACATGTCAAACATATTATTTGTAGTTAAATCTCTTTCTGTGTGTAACCATCAAATTATGATCTTTGCAAACATCATATTATGTGGTAGTTAGACACACAATATTTTTATGCAAAACACAATACATGGTATAATTTAAATAAATATAAATGTTTTGGCAAAGTACAAACTGCATAGTAATGTAATAGTTTCTATGCTTGATTGAAAATGTTTATACCTACTTCAAACACAATTTTTGTTGTACAACACAGGTTATTCTGTACACAACTGCTAGTTTTACACATCATGTAAGAGCTTGCAGCTTTTGCTGTCAAGTACAGTTTGGTCATGTAGTCTTCAGAAGGGAATTCAAGGGGCTTAGAATTCATTTAGTGAATACCGATGATTATTCAAGAAAAAGCTTTAATTTTGTTTTAAATGCGTGGTCATTATACAGTCTTATTGGTTCTGGCAATTTATTGTACCACAATTGGCTATCGATATATGGAGTATGGTCTGTTATTTTAAATTATGTTCTTTGTAGTAACTGTGCTTATTTCTTGTTTGTAGTTGTATATTTGATAACACTTGGCTAAACTACATATAGAAAATTTTAGAGTGTTCAGGGGAGATAAAAAGAAACTTTTGTATGTGATCGAAATGTAACAGGCACATCTTCTTTTCTCCTGTCGAGTGCCCAGAGGGTTTCAAACGCTAGTGATGTTCAGACTTGGTATTCAAACTGCTGTAGGATGACCATTGTTTTAGAGCTGTGCGCTAATTTCTGTCTTATACGCTCTAAGCAATGAAGTAGTTCACGAATAATGGCTGCAGCTTCAGCCGGACGAACAACCATCTCTTCTGAAGTGTCTGTCAGTGTCTCATACATCAAATCCTTCATCTCCTCCATCCTCCACAACACATCCATAGCAGAGTTTCATGAAGACAGTCATAAAGTATTTAAAATGTGACATAATTTGGTTTCCTCTTTCCTGAAAACTGTTCTCCATCCATGTACCTTGAGGCTCGACTGTGGCAACGTGCTTCTTTTTAAATGAGATGCATGTGAGCAGAATGTAGTCAGCCATTAAGAACCTGTGAACCTCAGTAGAAACTTTCTTGCAAACACTACATAAAGTAATAGTAAATAACTATTTATCAAGGCAAGTGGACACTGCTAGTGTTCATAAAAACTTACCCCTCCTAGCAGTGAGATGTAATTTTGCTACAGATGAGACTCCCTTGTCATAATGTGGCATATGAAGCAGTCGAAACAACTGTATCAGTTGGTTGACTGAAGTATAGTGTCAAACCTTGGTAGGGAAAGGTTGCACTTGTATTTTGCCATGTCAAAACTTTTTATCGCCTCTAAACGCACTAAAATTTTTTATCTTTAGTTTTTTACACTGTGTGTGTGTAATCGAAGGTGTGATAAACTGTCCATCCCATTGAAATTTGAACTTTCACCAAACCATGGTTGTTGATAAAACCTTGCCTCTTACCCATTTTGAATCTACTTAATATATCAGATCAAGTAGTTTTAAGTGAAAAAGAAAATAACATACAGGACGTGTATAAATTTTTCTAGGCTGTTTTTTCTGAACATAGGCGTTCTTGATTTCCTAGTATCTAAAACAGTATCAAGAGGTTGGAGCATATCGTTTTCAATCAGATTTTTGTAATGCCCAACTGTAACAGAACAGGTTTTAAATAATATAAAGTACTTAATTCAAACTTTTCACAAAGGGATAGAAAAATTGATGAGAGCTTTGCATATAATATTGTTTAGCAGTCATTATTCACGATGTATGGAGGTAAGTAACTCTTACTATGGCAAACACGATGACCACTTTACCAGTGAGTAGAGTGGTCACTTTTCACGATCGTGTACCAAGTCAGCATTAATGGTTCACAGGTGAAACTGTCAGACTGAAGGAAACAATAAATACCTTTTTTAGTTAAAAATATGTTGTTGAAACATTGATATAGTGAAAAAGTATAACTCTATATATGAATGAGGGAACAAGAACAGTATAAATGACTTACCTTACATCAGACGACTGATAATTGGAAAAAAACTCCAAAATAATAATGGAACAAGCTTCCTCTGTCAAACTCACTAATAAAAATGATAGTGTTTAGTAGCATTAGTATGACCACTTCTCGGCAGACAGCAAAAAACTATGTAATGGCCGCCTTATATCCACTTTACCCCACCTGTACATATACAAGGAGTACCACAGTGAGATTTTTATTTTGGATAAGAGGGTCACGATAGGTTTTCTTGTAACACAGACCATGTATCACCGTAATAGCTCTCTTGTGCTCTGTTCAAGTGCACATCTGTACCGCAACCACACATGTATATCCCATAATTTATAAATGACAGAATTGTTCCACAGTATACTGTTTCCTGCGTTTTGTTACTATTTTTGGACAACTGGCTAAGAAAATACAAAGCACTGCTCATTTTCCTACTTACAAAGTTAACATGGTTTTCACATCAAAGATTGGCATCTATAAGTGCAGTCCAAGAAATTTATGGTCTCATTTATCTGTATACAAAATTCCTGAAATACTTCCTGTATTGCTGTGTAAGTAGTCATCTGCTGTGAACAACAAAACTCTGATTTTATGGTATCAACTTTTAGGCCCCCATCACTAAAATATTTAGCCCCTTCTTATGATCCATGTGTTGGAACAAGCGTTTTCTTTTTATTGTCACAATAGATCAGTATAGGTGTGCCATCAGCTTATGTATGAGTAGTTATATGAGAATTAGAAAGGTCTACAATATCATTTACATACATTAAAAAAAATTGTCCTAATATTGATCCCTGTGGCAGCCCCTCCGTTATTGTTTTGGTCAGACTGAATGACGCTTTTTCTCAATCTATTTTTTATAATTTATATTTGTGCATTGTTTACAGTATTTTAAGTATGTCGGGAATAGCTAAAGAAATGTGTGTCTGATGTTGCATAATCTCAGTTTGTGAAGAGCAGTTCATGGTTAACCAAATCGATGCCTTTCTGAGATCTGAAAACTAACAAAGCTCAGTTGAAACAAGAAAAGGCCAATTTATTCGTCTTATGTCCATTGATTGTACTATAGATATCAGTATCTAGCAGCTTGCTCTTCAAGGGTAACCCCATAGTCTACCTTGAACAAAATATGCCTTTACTCACCTTTCCTTCTCCAGAGTATGAATATGCAATTACATAGCTTCAGTTACTTTATCAGCACAGATTTTATTATCACTACCAGTGCCTGGAGAACATGACGTGATGTGGCTACAGTAGGCAGGTCTAGCAATTGTATTATTCTGGTAACAGTGATGCAACAATTATTTAGCCAATGTAAATAAAAACAAACATGAGAATGTGTATATACTGACTGATGCAGCAATATGTACAATGATAGTACAAAGAGAAAATTATCAGCTTGAGAATTTGAATAAACTACAGGGACTGGACAAAAATATGGAAACACTGTGAGAAATGCAAACTTGACATAAATCCTGATGCTAGCCAAGCCTGCAGGTTGCGCTGTTATATCTGAGCACGAATGGCACCTGTGCAATATCCTCAATATGTTGCAAGTTTCAGTAGTGGTCAGAAAACTGTTCTGCATAGCTATGAGTGCCTCATGTCGGAGCTGAGTTATTCGAATGTGGACAGACTGTTGGTGCTTGTATTGTGGCTGCTTCGGTAATCGTTAGCCAAAATCGTTGATTTTTCAAGAGGCATCGTATCGAAGATTTATACTGGGTACAAGGAAAGTGGAAAAACCTTGTCCTCTAAGTCACAACGCGGACGTAAGTGTGTGTTGAATGATCAGGACGGAGAGTCATTGAAGAGGATTGTCGCGAAAAACAGAAGGACGACAGCAGCAAAAGTCACTGCAGAATACAATGTCTCACTCGCGACACTGTCAGCTCGAAAACAAGACAAAGGGAACTCCAGAAAGAGGGAACTGCAGAACGATCTGAAATGCCAAAACCGCTAATGAGTGGTGCAAATGCCAGTAATAGGAAAACGCATTGCCAAAGCCAAAAGATCTGGAGCCACATGGAGTGGTTGTGCGGTTTGAGGCACCATGTCAAAGATTGTGCGGCCCCTCCCGCCGGAGGTTCGAGTCCTCCTTCGGACATGGGTGTGTGTGTTGTTCTTAACATAAATTAGTTCAAGTAGTGTGTAAGCCTAGGGACCAATGACCTCAGCAGTTTGGTCCCTTAGGAATTCACACACATTTGACCATTTGCCATAAAATCTAGACTATGGAGGAAATTGAAGAATATCATTTTGTTTGATGAATCGTGCTTCACAGTGTTTCCAACTTCTAGCCGAGCTTATGTCCCAAGAGCGAAATGTGGGGGATGTTAGGTGATGGTCTGGGTGGCCACATCGTGGCACTCCATGGGCCCATTGGTTACTCTGCAAGGTTGCATTATTGTCATGAACTATGTGACCCACTTGGCTAGTGAGGTCCAAGCAGTTTTATAATGTTTGTTCCTAACGGTGACCTTGTATTCCAGGTCATCAGTGTTCCCGTTCATACAGCTCGCATCGTCCAACATTAGTTTTGTGAATACGAGGATCAATTTGCGCATTTCTCTGGGTCACTGCAGTCACCAGATCTCAATACTATTGAGCCTTTATGATCTACTTTGGAGAGAAGGTTGGATGGTCTCTACCCACATTGTTTTGCAGGAATAATGGTATAAGATTCCCTTGAAAACCACACAGTACTTGTATTTATTTATTCCGAGCTGTTCTTAATGCTAAAGGCTTTCCTACACTGCATTGGACATGGTAAAGTGTTGTGTTAGCGTTTTCTGTCCATCTCCTTTATCAAAAAAGTTTTGTGGAATGAAATTTATGTCTAGTATGGATCTCGCAGCCTGGTATTGGCACCTTCCAATCCATACTGAATGTGGGTGCAGTTTAATAGGGAGCGTTAGCAATGTAAAGTATTTTTGTTGGTTTAAATACTTCTGTGTCCGTTTTTATGTGTGTTTTTGATGGTATATTAGATCATATGCTTAATTCAGTATATGTTGAAGACTGAATGAATCCTCAGCTAAGACTACCATCAGCAGTACATATTATTACACGTGGTGCAGTAACTGTGTAGTTGCCCCATATGCTTAGGTTCTGTTTCACTACCAGTGGCAAAAAAGTGTTCTACTTGACTGTATATGAAGGTAGTATCTGTTCCCAAAAAAACAGATACCATTGGTGCCTGTGCAGCTTCTCTAGAATGAGATGACAATTAAATCGACACCCTAGCTGCAAACAGGCGTTGATATACATCATTGGGGTATGTCGAAAATGTGTGCCCCAACCGGGACTCGAACCCAGGATCTCCTGCTTACATAGCAGACACACTATCCATCTGAGCCACCGAGGGCACAGAGGATAGTGCACCTGCAGGGACTTATGCCCTGCACACTCCCCGTGAGACACACATTCCCAACATGTCCACACCACTACATTCGTCTTGCGCCTAATAGATGTTTGCCTATCACACTCATTACTCGTGTGATGGGCAAACGTCTATTAGGCGCACTACGAATGCCCTGGTGTAGACCTGTTGGGAATGTGGGTCTCACGGATAGAGTGCAAGTTTCTGCAGGCATACTATACTATGTTCCCTCAGTGGCTCAGATGGATAGTGTGTATGCCATGTAAGTAGGAGATCCCGGGTTCGAGTCCTGTTTGGGGCACACATTTTCAACGTGTTCCCAATTTTCAGTCGCTGTATGCTCTCTTTTACCAGCGATGTCGGCAAAGTGTATTTAATTTTTTCTAGCGTCTGTAGATGGTCACGACGGAATGAAATACATGTTATAATCCCTGTATATTATTAATTGTGCGATATTCATTACGGAGCTCGCAGTCTGGAGCTTTTTCTTGTCATCTAGGCAGTTCTGATTTTCATTCTCTGTAGCGCCTGACTTTCGTCTAAACTCTCCTCGAATTCTGTGCAATGTATTTATCTTTACGGCACCTGAACCAATGCAATATGATTTTCTGAAAGAGTATACTCTCTTCTGCGTTTTATTACTTCTACAGCTGAGGTAGTGCTTCATTTCTAATGAACTTGAGGTCAAATAGACTATGATTCAAAAATCTCTTCAGATTTCTACGCCAAAAAATCCGACCGAAATGTTTACACCTTGACTATAGAGGACACAAAGTTTTCTTTCCTCTTTAATGTCTCTTAACATAACAGTTCTTGCTCATATTTTCAGCATGAATAAAACATATACATTCTAAATGGTGTGCATTTACCATTGTGCGTAATGGTTATTGCTGCAGCGGTTTATCATTCGATACAATAAAATCCTACACTTCCTTCTGGTGTGTACTATTCCAAACTGTTTTAATGAGAACCTGTGCACAGTTCACTAAACAGTGTTCTATAAATGCTACAATCTGATGAAGGACCGGCAGTGGCTTCAAAGCTAGCTTATGGGCTGAATACATGTCTAACTTAGTATATCGGGAAAGGACACTTTTACTTCCAGAATTATGTTTTATTTATTAATTTAACGCTTCATGGTGAAGGCCGTCTACTGTCTTTTCATTAGGGTGTTTTATTCGCTAATTACGATGCTTCATCTTCAGGGTTTCAGTTGGCCATCGAAGACTTTCGTCGTTATGTCATCGTAACAGAAAAGCTTATCTGTTAAGGTTGTTACTTTTTGTTGATGAAATAACGTTATTACTCGATAAAACTGTTACCATTAGTCACCTTTCGCTATATAATTGACTTTTGACTACATGACTTGTGGTACACTGCCAAATTATTATGTAATTAAGAGAAATCTTGAGATCGTCGTATGCCCTGCTTCATTAGGTAACTAAAATCAGAAGAGCACATACCGTTAAAAATTATGTTTGACGACGCGTTTTGGATGTTGTCTATCGTCAGAGCGTCTGCCAAATGAAGCGTAAATGCCATGAAAGTACAAGACAACATATGCGTGACATTACGAGCAAAAATATTTGGAAACATTCACAATTTAGGTTACGTACTGTACAGGCTGTTTCGGAAATTACCGTTACAAACTACTAGTGACGCCGCGCCCGTTCACGGTCGGCCACTCATGGCCAGCCTCTCACTAAACCGCCGTTACGTTTCACGTCTTCGCTAGCGTTGGTTGTATGGTTATACCGTTTGATAGAAAAAGTTGATGAGGCAATTCGCCAAAACAGGCGCTTCGCTATTGACGAGTGGTATCAGAAATTTCCTCGAGTTTCAAGATCAGAAGTATTACATTGTTAGTGACAACCTTCAAAACAGAAGTCTGTTTGCAAGATGGCTATCGAAAACGTTGACAGAAGAACACAAAACAAAGCTAATGACACATTATTAGTCAGTATTAGAGCGCTGTCACAAGGATGGTGACGAGTCCTTGAGTCACATTGTGACAGGTGATGAAACGTGGATTGCGCACTACACTCCAGAGAATAAACAGTCCAGCGAGTGGCATCAGACTCCCCGAAGGAACCACGAAGTTTCAATCAACAACCTCCAACATGAAAATCATGGTCCCAGTTTTTATCATTTCATCCCCATCGACGCGCAAGTCGCCAAAGTGGCGTCAAATCGAAAGACTTGCACCCGGCAAACGGTCTACCCGACGGGAGACTCTATCCACCCGACATTTTTTGGGACCGGAAAGGCGCCCAGTTTTTTGGGACCGGAAAGGCGTTCTCATTCTTTTGTTAGACTTTTTGCCAGGAGTAATAACAATAAATGCTGAGAAGCACTGTGAAACATTATTGAAGCTTAGGCGCACTATTCAAAATCGTAGGCGGGGTCTGCTGCCTAACGGCATTGTTCTGCTTCACTACAATGCTCGGCCTCAAGTTGCGGAAAGAACAAAGACGCAGCTGGACATGTTTTATTGGGAATTACTGGATCATCCACCATAAAGACCCAACTTAACAACATCATACTTTCATCTGCTTCAAAAACTGAACGAATTTCTTGGTGGAAAGCGCTTGGAAAATAATATGTTGAAAGAAACTTGTTACTAACTGGTTCAATGGTCAAGTGGCAGAGTTATTTGATACTGGGATCCAAAAGCTGATGATGTCACGACTTGACAAATGTTTAAATGTGCATTTTAAAAAGTGAAAAATTGTGCAAATTGTAGTTTGTGGTACCATTTACGTTCATAAATGAAGTTTCTCTTACTCAATTACGAAACGGTTATTACTTTAATAATGACCCTCGTGTCTTGAATTGGAACCCATAACTGAAAAGTACGATTTTTATGCTACAGCCATTTGAAAACATGTTTACTAGATAGGTATGCAACATCCTAATCATGTTGGCGGGGGGGGGGGGGCTTACGGTTACATCGGATTGACTGATGTCATTTGACATATATTTTAACCTCTCTAACCTGGTTGGAGCCCGATTCAAATGTCTGTGAGTGTCAGAGCAACATGGTACAGTGTACGTTTGCATAATGCACCGACATGGTCGTTCTGAGTGGCGAAACTCATGGTAATGGCAGAACTGCTCATCTCCTTTATCTAGATCGTTCTCCACAACGTCTGTATCCATAGCGTACCCTTTTCGCCACAATTACACAATGGCTTCAAGAAAGGACACTTTCACCGTCAGCAGGCGTGACTGGTGCTCCAAGGAGACACTGCACACCTTAACTGGAAAAGGCTGTTCTGAATCACGTTGAAGAGAACCCGTCAACGAGTACAGGAGCAATTTCCTTATGAGTGGGCCTGTAAAACAAGTAATGTACTATGTCATGCCTAATCAATTACTTGTAAAAGTGTTCGCATTACCAACATGTTTTCAAATGGTTGAAGCACGGATATGATCTCCTCGACAGTCCTAGAAGTCTGTAATGGGTATTTCGGAACACCCTGTATAAAATGCTTTATTTCACAGTATTGTGTCATATAATTAAGTCATCCTGAACATGGCGCTCAACTGGTGGCGGCTGCTGTTTCGAAAACTAGCTACCATTCTACGTCACCAGATCTCATAGTTTTATGGTTGTAGTGAGCCAAGGCAAAATTTGATAGCGGTGGTGAGTCCTCATGTTTCCACTTCTCGGTTTGTTCCTCTATCGGAGATCATAGAGATGCACCAGCACCCATGCATGGTGGTTAGGTGGCTGAATAATCATTTGGATTGGCCTGACATAGCTGCAACATTTTCGCTGCTGCCTCGGTCCAACGGGCTTTTTGAACGGATGTGAGCGCTTGAGGAACCCAAAGCCGGCATCCTTTGTCATCTCTTAATATTGTACAAGATGTTGAAAATTGATCCATGGCTGGTTTTCACTTTTTTCAAAGCCGCCTCGGTCGCGTTGGCCGGTCCTCTAGCAGCACCACTGCCACCAACTGTACAACTATTTCCCAGTTCTTCATATAGAGAGGGCTTGCTGCATCTTCCTTCTTTTCTGCTCTGACTTGTTGAACTACACTGGAGATGTATGCGTCGGCTGACCATTGTGTAATATGACGCCGAATCTTTGCTATACACTTCCATTCGTTCAACGTGGATTGTTGAAGCATAGTTCCAGGTACCTCATTTTGATTTGTCTCATTTGGTGGAATCCAACGGTACTGTGGCGCAAACTTTTCGGTGTGCAGACATGTACCAGTAAATAAACAAACAAATAATTTCGTAACTTTACTGTTTCAAGAGAGAATCAAATCTTTATGACGGCTTCCCGTACAATTTAAACAAGAGTTATTCTCAACTAGTACGTGCTGAAGTATCGTTTCGGAATATGTGACATGTATCAATACAGGGTGAACATTCATAAGAGCGATAAACTGCAGAGACGGATTCCTGACTGAGAATGGAAGAAAAAAAGGTCCTATGAACATGTGTCCAGGGATGGACGGTGCGGACGTTACGTTAACAAATCGTCCCGGAACACAGTACAGAGCTGCATCACATCAACGTCACAACAGATGTTCAAAGTGGCCCCCATACGGTGCAATTCACACTCTCACACGTCGCATCATGAGTTGCCGAACTCTTTCGCACATTCCAGCCTCTGTCCATAGAGCGTCACAGGCGTCGTGAACACGCTGTGGAAGAGTCTGCGTATCAGGAACTGGTTCACAACGATTTTCAGATGCCTCTGAGAAGTAAAAATTCAGAGGGTTTAAGTCCGGTGATCTATAAGAGGCGTTCAAAAAGAAACGAGCCGGAGTCTGGAATGCATAAACCAGTGACAGGAGGGTAATTTCGTGGCATGTGTAACGAGGTGTGGTTCGGCCCCAGTCGCATTGCAAACAGTGATATGGAGGCGTCAAAAGAAGAGCAAAGAGGTAGGTGGTGTACGTTTTCTGTCAGCGGAAGGAGTAGGAGGAACGGACATTCATCGACGAATGTCACAAGTGTACGGTGAACACTGCATGTCGCTTGCAAGGATCAAGGCGTGACAAGCGCTTCAGGGGAGGACGGTGTCGTTAGTCGATGATCCACGGTCTGGAGCACCACACTGCATTACCGATAACATCGTCCAGTTGGTGGATGCTCTTATTGCCCAGCACCGCCTAGTGACAGTGAAAGCCACAGCCGCCGTGGTCGGATTGAGCGTAGGAAGTGTTAACATCATCAGTGTGTGCAAATGGGAGCCGGCCGCTATGGCCGAGCGGTTCTAGGCGCTTCAGCCTGAAACCGCGCTGCTGGTAGGGTCGCAGGTTCGAATCCTGCCTCGGGCATGGATGTGTGTGATGTCCTTAGGCTAGTAAGGCTTAAGTAGTTCTAAGTCTAGCGGACTTAGATGTTAAGTCCCATAGTGGTTAGATCCATTTGAACCATTTTGTGCAAATGGGTGCCCCACTGTCTTCAGCCACACCACTAAGCATGTCAAATGGCCTACTATCTTGCTCATCTGCAGCGCTATGCTTGGGAAGGAAATGCGTTCCTGGCACGAGTGGTGGCTGGAGATGAGTCGTGGTGTCACTTCGAACTAGAATCAAAACGACCATGTCTCCAGTGGAAGCATCCAGGGTCACCACCACCAAAAAAAGGCAAGGCCATCCACATGAGTGCAGGAAAGGTTATGCTGACGTTCTTCTTTGACCAAGATGGCCCCCTTCTGATTCACTTCCTGCAGCATGGGACAACAGTGAATGCCCAGCATTACTCACAAACCTTGACCACTCTTCGCCAAGTGATCAAATCAATACGATCAGGCGATCTCACCCGTGGGGTCATTCTGCTCCGCTACAATGCAAAGCCTCATACGGCCAACACTGTCGCGGCACTCCTGCAGAAATTCAGATGGGAGGTTCTCGGACACCCTCCACACCACACATTCAGGACCTCTTTCTCTGTGATTACGCCATTTTTGGTCCCCTTAAAAAGCCTCTGAGGGGCAAACGAATTCACGTCGGACGACGACGTCCAGCTGTACGTGCGGAACTCGTTAACATCGCAGCCCCGGGAATTCTATGAGACAGCCATTCACCGCCTTGTGTCACAGTGGGACAAGTGTCTCAACAGCCAGGGTCAGTACTTCTAACATACAGGCACTGGTTTCTATAATTATGCCTCCAGCTCGTTTCTTTTTGAACGCCCCTTATAGCAGGTCATGCTACAGGGCTTCCGCGTCCTTTCCAGAGACCAGCGAAGGTTTTGTTTAGGTATCGGCAAACTGTAATGCGGAAGTGGGGTAGTGCTCCATCATGCAGAGACCACCTAACCTGTCGTATTGCCAAAGGCACATTTTCAACCAGCCCAGAGTATTCCGCAGGAAGTCCAGGTACATTGTTCGATCGAGGCATTGCGGAATAATAACCAGTCCAAATATGTGGTCGCCAAGATTCCCTTCCCACATATTGATTATGGACCGATACTGATGAGACGCCTAACCATTCTCCCAGGGTTTTCTGTTGCCCACAGATGACGATTATGCAGATTTATCATACTAGTTCTGGTTAAGGTTGTCTCGTCGATAAAGAGTACTGTTGGCAGAAATCCCGTAATTGTGATGGCCTGCTGCGAAAACCATCGACAAAATCCTTTTCGTGGAGGGAAATACACTTCTGATAAACCTTGCACTCGTTACAGGTGATAGGGATAGCAGGAGTTGCCATGTAGGACACACGTAATCGTACTTTGCCTTACATTATGTTGGCAGGCCACTTGCCTGGAACTTGTGCTGGAGTTCCTCTCAATATCCTGTAAAACACAATCTTCCAGATCTGGTGTACGCACAGTCCGCCACCTCCCAGCGTCTACGTCTGTCTGAAAGGAGACATCATCACATAAACGCCCAGAAAGGACTTGAATGTCGTGTGATGTGGTTGGTGTCTGTGAGGGAGGGTACTATTTTTGGTATAGCCGTGCTACATCTCGAACATTTCCATCTGTTTGGCTGTTCACAAACACCATCTCGGCTTGTTCCCGACATGAATACCAGGCAATTCTGCTGCCTACAGTACGCTGCGTCAATAACATTCTGCAACACACGGCACCTGGTCAGAGGAACTTTAATTCGTCAGTGACATCTACCATGGCAATGAGGCATTTCCTCTATTTCCAGTCAGGAATCCGTTCCTGCAGTTTTTCTATTTTATTGATGTTCACCCTGTGTACTTAGCATAGAACACAAAGCATTCTTACGCGCCATCGCAGGCGAGCGGATTCGGCTGGCATTTTGTGCTGTACTACGCCGAGAGAACATACCTGGAACCAACTTGAGGTCGTTATCCTCTTCCTCTGAATTAATAAATACCTGGAGAGAGAGAATATCTTCTCATTCGCCTAGTTCCACGCCGAAGCTTTGCCGTCTAAGACGATGCAATATAAATGGCAGTATATAATAACAGAAACGTCCCCTGATTGGAACACCAATGAAATAAATCGCACTGCCTCCGTCCTCATTCCATATCATCAGTCTTCTGACTGGTTTGATGTTGCTTGCCAAGAATTCCTCTTCTGTACCAACCTCTTCAGTTCAGAGTAACACTTGCAATTTACGTCTTAAATTATTTTCTGAATGTATTCTAAACTCTGTCTCCCTACACAGTTCATTACCGTATTTTTAGTAAGTAAAACTGATTTCTGATTACTATCCTTCTGTTACAGTTATGTAATGGAAGCGCAGTGGACAGGAAATTAGTCATGTCAGGGAGACATCACGCTAATATTGTATAACACCAGCTCTAGCCTTGCTAATAGACATAATTCGATGTGCAAATAGAGTCCAGAAGTTTCTTCAGGTATGCAATATCCAGCTGAAGCCTCTCATTAATGATTACATCTCATGGAGCTGCCGTGTTGTAGTTAGAGTTAGTTACATGTTCCATGGATCATTTTCCACGATAGGTCGTAATGTTGTGAAACGAGTCATTTTACATTCACGTCGCGAATTAATTTGTGCATACTGTTACATTCTGAACGTTTCTAACTTTTTTATTTTTTATTACAGAAAGAAAAAAGATACAAAGCTGAGTTGCTAATTCCTACCCCCCACCTTTTACTCATTACATAATAGGAATTCCCCTACGGAATAGAAGTAGTTGTCAAAGAGAAACTTTCTCAGTTTCTTTTCAAATTTTACTTTGCTGCCTGTCAGACCTTTTATATCACTGGTTAAGTAATGAAAAATATGAAGCATTATGCACCCCTTTTTCTGTTGTAAAGACAACCTTAATGTGGAGTAATGAGCGTCATGTTTCCTTGTGATATTGCAATTATTTATATCATTGTCCCTTTACAAAAGGATATTATTTGCACCAAACTTTGTGAAGGAATAAATATACTGCGGAACAGTAGTCAAAATGCCCAACCCCTTAAACAGACCTACTTTACTGCGGTGATTTTGTATTTATTTATAGTATAGCGACAGTAGCATAAATTGAGAAATACATACAGCTTGCAATCAGATACTGAAGGGTCTACACACAAAGGAATTACAGACGTTGGCTGCGAGCGGGTATTGATCGAAATCAATGGGGAACGTTGAAAATTGGTACCTGACAGGGATTCGAACCCGTGTCTGCTGCTTACTAGGCAGATGCACTGACCATCTGGACACAGTAGTTGTTGCAACTGTACCGAATACCGTCGCACGCCTCCCGCCAGACACAAATTCTCAGCTTATCGATACACAACCAAAGTAGTGCCGCTTGCCTATAATCCTCATTATTCGCTATATTTCGCTTGTGCACTGAAAAGATCCTTGTGTGGTGTCTGTTCTTTCAGACATGCCATGTCATGTCTGGAACGCAACGCAGCAGTGATTCAGCGTGTCACGTATTCGACAAGTGCTTGGTAGGTTCCAGACGTTTGTGGCACCGGATGCCTACGCACAGGTCACACACTTCCCGTAATTTACCGGTGGTTGGTTTGTTGGCGCGAAGCTGGCACCTTCGTTTGATTGGATTTAGATAAGCCGAATACGAAGGCCAAGACATCAATGTGAGTTCACTATCATGCTCCTCATGCAACTGCAGCACGATTTTGGCCTTGTGACACACACAGTTACGCTGCTGGAAGATGCTATCGCGGTTGGGGAAGACATCAAGCATAAAGGGTTACAGGTGGCCCCAAATAATGTTCTCGTAGTCCACAGCTGTCATGGTGCCTTTGATTACTACCGCGGGTCCCATGGAAGCCCGAGTGAATGTTCCCATAACATAGCACCGCTCCCACCGGCCTGCGTCCGTGGCGCGCTGCGTGTTTCGAACAGTCGTTCGACGGCGTATGTGGACACGGGCTTCATCGATCTGCTGTCCTATCTCGATATTCCCGTGCCCTGTGTAATCGTAACTGGCGATGTTTTTGGGTCAACATAGCAACACGTATGGGTCCTCTGCTGCGGAACATATATGTACGACACTGTGCGCTAAACGGTGTGCTTCAAAACACTTACCCCTGCGCCAGCACTGTACACTGTCTTCATATCTGCCACAGATCGCTGCCTATCCTGCTATAGAGAGCGGGCAAGCCTTCGATCCCTATGTTCTGTGATGAGATATGGGCTTTTCTTCGCCTAATTGTGATTTCTGTATTCTTCAACCACGATGGATGTTCACGACAGCAGGACGTGAACAGCCGACTAGCTGCGCCGCTTCTGAGATGCTCGCTGCCAGGCAGTGGGTCACAACAATCTGGCTTTTGTCAAAGTCGCATGTGGGCTGATTTCCGCATTTGCTCCGCTCATCGCCACTAGGAGATTCCCCATTCGTCCCTGCTAACGTTCGTTTACTTCTGTTACCGCGTCACGTGCCTTGAGTGCCACAAGGTAGCATACAACCTCTCTGTGGCCAGGGTTCATAATGTTTTAGCTCATCAGTACATGTAAAAATCTAATATGTTCCAATTCTGAAAATAAATAATAACTAATGTGCAGAACATTTAACCTATAAAATTAGGACTTTTAATTAAAATTAAACTTAGCGAAAGCTTTTGACAATGTTGACTGGAATACTCTCTTTCAAATTCTAAAGGTGGCAGGGGTAAAATACAGGGAGCGAAAGGCTATTTACAATTTGTACAGAAACCAGATGGCAATTATAAGAGTCGAGGGACATGAAAGGGAAGCAGAGGTTGGGAAGGGAGTGAGACAGGGTTGTAGCCTCTCCCCGATGTTATTCAATCTGTATATTGAGCAAGCAGTAAAGGAAACAAAAGAAAAATTCGGAGTAGGTATTAAAATCCATGGAGAAGAAATAAAAACTTTGAGGTTCGCCGATGACATTGTAATTCTGTCAGAGACAGCAAAGGACTTGGAAGAGCAGTTGAACGGCATGGACAGTGTCTAGAAAGGAGGATATAAGATGAACATTAACAAAAGCAAAACGAGGATGATGGAATGTAGTCGAATTAAGTTGGGTGATGCTGAGGGAATTAGATTAAGAAATGAGACACTTAAAGTAGTAAATGAGTTTTGCTATTTGGGGAGCAAAGTGGTCGAAGTAGGGAGGATATAAATTGTAGACTGGCAATGGCAAGGAAAGCGTTTCTGAAGAAGAGAAATTTGTTAACATCGAGTACAGATTTAAGTGTCAGGAAGTGGTTTCTGAAAGTATTTGTATGGAGTGTAGCCAGGTATGGAAGTGAAACATGGACGATAAATAGTTTGGACAAGAAGAGAATAGACGCCTTTGAAATGTGCTGCTACAGAAGAATGCTGAAGATTAGATGGGTAGCCTGCCGCGGTGGTCTAGCGGTTCTAGGCGGTCAGTCCGGAACCGCGCGACTGCTACGGTAGCAGGTTCGAATCCTCCCTCGGGCACGGATGTGTGTGATGTCCTTCGGTTGGTTAGGTTTAAGTAGTTCTAAGTTCTAGGGGACTGATGACCACAGATGTTAAGTCCCATAGTGCTCAGAGCCATTTGAACCATTAGATGGGTAGATCACATAACTAATGAGGAGGTATTGAACATGAATGAGATTTTCTCTCTACAGCGGAGTGTGCGCTGATACGAAACTTCCTGGCAGATTAAAACTGTATGCCCGACCGAGACTCGAACTCGGGACCTTTGCCTTTCGCGGGCAAGTGCTCTACCATCTGAGCTACCGAAGCACGACTCACGCCCGGTACTCACAGCTTTTTTTACTGGCAGAAGTAAAGCTGTGAGTACCGGGCGTGAGTCGTGATTCGGTAGCTCAGATGGTAGAGCACTTGCCCGCGAAAGGCAAGGGTCCTGAGTTCGAGTCTCGGTCGGGAACACAGTTTTAATCTGCCAGGAAGTTTCAGGTATTGAACATAATTGGGGAGGAGTTTGTGGCACAACTTAACAAGAAGAATGGACCGATTGGTAGGACATGTTCTGAGGCATCAAGGGATCACAAATTTAGCATTGGAGGGCAGCGTGGAGTGTAAAAATCGTAGAGGGAGACCAAGAGATGAATGCACTAAGCAGATTCAGAAGGATGTAGGTTGCAGTAAGTACTGGGAGATGAAGAAGCTTGCAGAGGATAAAGTAGCATGGAGAGCTGCATCAAACCGGTCTCAGGACTGAAGACCACAACAATAACAACAACAATTAAAATATACACATTAAATCAGCGTTCAACATGTAGTGAGTGAAGCCAATTGATAGCAGAGAAAGCAGCATTAATAAAGTCAGTGAATGGTCGTGGGTACTTTCGTAGAGTGCAGTCTCTGACAGTATGCTGAATGATTTGTTCTTGAGCCCCACAATCGCAGGCTGGTGGAGAGTTTCGGAGTCTCCTCTTTTGCATCATAGCATTGCACCTGGCGTGACTGGTTATTATCCTGTTCAGTCCTGTCCACTTCTCTACAGGTCAGAGGCGGGTAAGCTGCAATACGGATCTTGAACGCCTTAATGTTGTATTGTTGCTGCATTCCATCGCTTGCGCCTCTCTTCTTTGGTAGCTTCTTTTTGTTTATTCCAGTATGCCGCAGCGGAGTGCGTCATACATAGCGGTCTGGACGAGATTTGTTTAAAGCTGTATGAATTGGAAGAGGTAGAATGTGAATTAACGTTTGTTCTATTTAATAACCTTTAAAGAGTTTTCGCATAAAAAATTTGGAGACATTTCGTTTCAGCACGCCCTTGTACAGTGATACGTTGGATGTTCAGGCCATGTAGTTACAGTGCTTAAAAATCGTGTAACTGACAAAATATTTTTTGAACGTCGTTTGAAACCAATTTTTATAAACGTTATGGACTCTTTTGGATTACTTTTACTTCAGATCTTGATTTATTTTGTTTATCTTAAGTTTTGGTTACGATAGACCTATAACGAAGGATTAGTCACAAGTCTAAAACTACTAGTGCCAAATTATGACATTCATAATTAAGTGGCTGGAAGAGCTAATTTGTTACACGTCTGAATATTTCTATACATTCACGGATGAAAACTTAACATTATGATTCTTCATGTTATGTCATATCACTTGACCAGAGTTTATACATTTCTCTAAATTTCGAATAGAAACTTACATCAAGTGCTTTTGTATACTTGTATGTGTTGATTGTTTGTGTCATATATTTTTCTAATTTTTGTGTATTTAGATTTATCTACGGCGTCCATTGTGAAGAATGTCGGCATCGAGGTGCCCTTTGCCAGTTTTGGTTATTTTGTAGTTTTTATTTTCTTCTTCGTTAACTATAGTCTTTCAAATCTGTAGGTTAATAAAATTATGGGTACTGAATCAAAAGTATCGTAGTAATACAAAGAAGACTTGTGAAACTCTATCGCATTTTTCCTGTGAACCATCACTGACATGATTATCCGTCAACCTTCCAAAGTATCATAACGTCTATTAGAAAAGGGCAACTTGTATTACTTTCAGAGACGAGTGCGGCTGTGGGGACTCGGGAGCGCTACGAGAGGACGGCCATGTTAAGTGTACGTGGCGCTGCTGCTGTTGCTGAGGGTTATCGTATTTTCCCTGTGGCCATTATTAGTTTTGTTGTTAAGTTATTTGTATGATTATAGTGTATAATGTTTTGAACGAACCCGTGTTTACTAAACAGACAGTCCCTGTGCTAAATGTAGTTCAGCGATATTTTGTGCCTTGTCTGCAGATATCTGTTTCCATGTACTTAATTATGTGATTATTAGTCCTAGTGTTAACTGTGTATTCATGTATTCTAAATAAATAGCCATTTCAGTGTACTTAGGTGCACGGTGTTTCTTATTGTCTCATTGGATATACGAGAGCTGACTAAAATAAACTAGACTTCTGCCATTGCTAAAGGGGATTAGTTGTCTTGAAGTCAAATGACAATGATCGTGTTGTTCATTATACGCGTGACCCTGCATTTTAATTGTGTTCGGAGTCAGATGGGACGTACTTTGAAAGCGATCTCCACATCTGAAAAGATTTAACATGTACGCTGTCTCATTTCATATTTTGCAGATGTCACACACAATATTTTCTGGAGGAGAGCAAAAGAATGTCTCTTGTAACAGCTCGTCCACTGCCATTGATGTGGCCGATTTCGGTGAATTTTGCAACATCACAGGAACACAGTTCAAACTCGAAAAATAGTTGCACAGAAATACGGCAAAATAATCTTTCCATTGTAATTCAAGTGTTACGAAAACGGAACGAGGCTGCTTGTATCTGGAGCTACGTTTCTGGTTGTTCGCAGTGTCTTCTGGACTAACTCCCCTATAGGATTTTAAAATTGTGTTCTTACGGAAAAAACCATGTTGAACTTGCGTATCATTTATTTACTCTAATGTACACCTCAAGCAACTGACCTGAAGCAAAAAAGTACATTGTCCTGCCTGCTTAGACAATCCCCAAGACAGTCTTAGAGTTCTGTGACGCCCGATGAAGCTGAAATTTATGGAACGTCTATCGATAGAATGTCTGACACGTCAAAAGACACGAACTAGGAAAAATGAACGAAATTCCATAAGAAGTCATGTCATACGAGGCTTCAGCAGCCCTCAAAACCTTATATTGTAAATCGTGGGGACGAGGAAAATGGGGGGAGGGACTGACTCGTTCCACTTGTTCTTGTGTAGAAAAATAACAGCAGTCGCTCTCGTCGCTACAGCTCAAATCTAGATAGATGGTTAGTATGATACATTTTTAAAACATTTGTCCGCATGAAGTTCGAGGATGGACACCAGACATTGACACAGCACGTTTATGTGCAACGAATACCTACTTCGTGATTATAAGGGCAACAGCCCTAGAATATTGTTCCAAACGACGCCAGTGATTGGAAGTAAGCAAATCATCTAAGGCTTTCGTCACAAAAATTACCAGCTATACGTAGAACAAGTGATGCTGACGCTGACCTTCAGTTTGAGAAGATTTCTAATATTGCGTTTCCAGTTCAAGTTCTGATCAGTATGCCCACCAAGGAAGTATGAATAATCGCTTTTATATGTTTCCTTTCCCCCATGCTGTACTGCTACTAACGATGACGTATCTTACCTCAGGCATAATGCAATGAGCTTTTTTTCCTATGTTAAGTGATAGATCAGATATCGAAAACCAATCAATAATGCTTTTGAATTTTTCATTTTGTGCTGGTTGTGTTGTTTCTCCTCAGTTGGGCTTGGATTGTGATGTTTTTAACATGTTAGGTCATTTATACATGGGAAGGATAGAACTGATCTCGGAATTCATCTCTGTGGAACATCATTAATAATTCGTCCGTAGCCAGATGAAGATTTATACTAATAGCGACATAAGTTATCTAATCTTTGCTTCCCATCAGTTAAATAGAAAGTAAACCGCTTGCCAACTATACATGTTGCTCCAAAAAGTTATTGCGATTTACGCAATCAAATGTCCTAGACAAATCACAAAAAATCCTTTTAAATTAAATCTTGTCATTCATATATTTTAGTAGACGGTCAGTTAAATGATAGATGGCGTTCGATCGTAGTCTCATGTGGAAGGAAAAGTTCATGTAAATGGAAAGCAAAGTTACAGGTTTGTAATAATATGTCGTGTTTCTCTTTTGTATTATATAAGCCACGAGCACGCCCTGTGTTAACACGAAACTGCTTGCACTTAATAGTCATCGGAGCTACAGCTGAGTTCGGGTACTACAAATTTGGATTCACGAGCTGGAGTCCGTCCATCAGCCCGCTGGCTGCTTTATTGCGGACCTCCACGATTTCCTGCCCTCCGTGATCAGTGCTGTCAAGTCCTATGCTGCTGTTATCACTCGGCGTGTGTCACCGACCATCGTTTAGGTGATAGTGGAAGATCGTTCTTCTGCGAGGAGCAGCGTTTACCTTCACGGATCGAGAGCAGAGTACATATCTGTATGAAGATATAAAAACCTTAGCATCAAAGTGTGCTGCTTACCAATTGGATGAATTGCAGCTGGTGAGTGACACTCATTGGCGTGCAATTTCTGGAGCAATTGCCTCGCCACGGGTTTATAGAAGTTTACCTCAGTCGACTTCAGTTTCATACCTGCGTGTGGCAACGAAATGTTTTCTAGATCTTCATCAAAATCGTTCGAAAAGAAATGGCTGTAATGTTTTGGAGCTATAACAAATCAGTAAACATAGAAGGCTAGAGAACATCAGATGAAACTGATTCATTCTTTCACAATACTGAAAGGATATTCGGTTTTTGTTGTAATAAAAACAGGGGTGAGATCTTACGAAAAGTTGTAGCTACACTAAATATTCAGTACATATTAGATACACTGACGTAATTTAGGCGTTAAAGAGTTGATACAATTTCGATACGACCTGCACTGTAGCGTCTAGTTGAATAGACTCAGAGAGCGATCGTGCTTGGTGACTGTCCATTAGTGACTGAATTGTATAACATCCAGATTTTTAGCAAGAGAGTTACATAGAGGCTTCATGTACATAAACTACATCTGATTGGGATGTGGAGCTATAGACTGTAAGACCCTTCCGGTATTAGTTATTACAAGTTTGTTGCTGAATAGTTTGATGTCACACTGTTAGGCATCAGACTTGAATTTTAAGGAGAGCACTGGAAGATCTACGACCAAGGTGCACATGCCCTAGCCGGCCGCGGTGGTCTCGCGGTTCTAGGCGCGCAGTCTGGAACCGTGCGACTGCTACGGTCGCAGGTTCGAATCCTGCCTCGGGCATGGATGTGTGTGATGTCCTTAGGTTAGTTAGGTTTAAGTAGTTCTAAGTTCTAGGGGACTGATGACCACAGCAGTTGAGTCCCATAGTGCTCAGAGCCATTTTTTTGCACATGCCCTGTTGAGACATCTATTATTTCTGAATAACATTTACATTAAGAAAAATGATGAACAGGTACCTTGAAATTGCACACAATTTAAATGAAGTCCGAATTTATTGAGATTTACACACAAAAAGGTCCATATGTCGCCTAACTCACATTCACATCACGGTTCCATTTATACAATTTAACGTGAATTAGCCATTGATCTTAGGATCGATACTTTCACCTTAAAATTAACATTCTTTCATCAAATGCTCAGACCATATTGATTCGCATTCGCGAGCGCCAGAATCGTCAGGCATACAAAAAGACACCTCTCTCGCAATACGGGACATGCCCACGTTGTGTGTGCTGCTGAAGCCTGAGAGAGATAAATGAGGATAGATAGATTCAATAGTTTAAGTACATGATTGATATCCAGGATTCATCTTCCTTAATATAATACTGCACGTCATAGACCACTGCGTTCTACCCAGTATCAGTGCCCCATTCACGCTGTAAGGGATCTGAAAATGTGGAAAATGCAGCCAACGTGTGCAGTGGAGAACTGTGCTGTATAGAGACTAGGACTGTCGATATTTTTAAAAATATCGGGAATCCATTACATAGATATTTAAAAAAGAACCCTATGAGCTCTCGACATGTCGATAGAAATGATCGATATGTCGATATATTGACGGAAAAAGATATCAACGTACCTGCAGTCTTACAGCTGTATAAATATTTGTTTTATTATTAAATATTCTGTAAATCAACAAGTTAGCATCCTATCTATCCCCCTTACAGTAAGGATTGAAAGGAAAACGCTGCATGTTCAACTTGGCGATAGCCATTTCGCTAACGATGGCAACCGCATGAAAGCGGGACAATAGAAGGGGTCTGATGGGTCCATCGTTCGGTTTCGTCACATATCGTATTTGTCCAGAACACTTCATGTTATTTCCCTGTTTTTTTTTTTCATTTCTGTAAAAGGCAGTGACCTAGCAGTTGTAGTGTTAAAATTGCGTGGCGAAGCTAAACGTTGCATTTTCTTTTGGTAGCGCCGAACGCCGATTACGTCAGCATTTCCCCTCAAATGTCTCCGCTGCCATTCCCAGTGCCACGTATAATTGCTTCTCACAGTTGGAGAGAAAGATTGGACGTGAAGGATTCTTACTTCTTCTTGAGCGATCAAGAAGTAGTAACAATCCTTCACACAGTGAAATTAAAATTATATCCTATTACAATTTAAAAAGAACTAATTCAAATATATTTCGGAAAATTGTGAAAAAAATATAAAATATAAAATAAAAAAGTCGGTACTCGATGTTGCCATTATGGTGTCAATATACAGGGGGATAAATGTCGACTGTATATATCGATATCTTTTGGGAAAAAGACTATATATTTATATATCAACAGCCCCAATAGGGCGTTTCAAAGTATATAGATGTGATTAGATGCAATCATGAGGAATAACTTTTGTTAAGAGGAAAAATGTTCGCTGTGTCTTCCCGGCGATGGTAGGCGTCCTTTTGGTATTCGATGGCCCTGGGTTGATGCGATTAAGCCGAACTACGGGTAGCAGGGTGTATTACCTGGGTACGCAACATGCAGCTATCATAGCAAATTGTAGAGTGATTTTCAAGAAAACCTTAACAACGAGTATGTGTAAGCGGGGAAAGGTATTTTAGAAGCGAATTAGGAATTATAGTTGTGCTGGATCACTTCCTTTCGTACGGGGCAGATGATGACTGATGAACAACACAGAAGACATATGCACGCTTCAGAGTAGGTCTACCAACGCCTTGTCGCTTCTCAGGGGCGTAACCAACACAAAAGGATGCCTATCATCGCTCCGTAGTGTCAGCGAACATTTTGTCTGTAACAAAAGTTGTTCCCCGTGACCTGAGCTATCGTCCTTAAACATTTAATGCAAACGCTTGCAAACATCCAATATAGTTGAGACAGTCCATTATTTAGTGACAGAAAGAGGATACACGATAGTAAAGTTATTAGCCAAAGGACAAGTTTAGCAGGGAGAAGACTGAAGGAGAAGTAGGCGTTGTTGCAGATAATTCGAACAATTCCTCACTTCTCCCCTCATAACCGACTTACAAGCAGGAACTGTATAATAACACCTACATCCGCTCCCAGCACTACTGTGAACTGCACAGCAGACGGCACTTCGCACTGTAACACTTTCCAATCGAGTATGGATGCGGGAAGAGTGATGGCTAAAATGCCTTTATGCACGCTGTAATCTCTCTGATCGTGCCTTCACTGTCTCATCTGAGTGATACATCAGTGTCTCTAGTATGTTTCTAGTTTCAGCACTTAATACTTGTGTTTGGAACTTTTAAGTAGGCTCTCTCGGGACGTCTTGAAGCTATCTTCAAGCGTCTGACAGTTCAGGTTTTTCAGCATTTTTCCCATGAGTCGATTAAAGATGTGACGATTTATGATGACCTTCTTTGCATACTTTCATTATCCCTTATGAATCCTATTCGATATGGATCCAAAACATATGCTGCTTATGTATGGGTCGCACGGATGTTTCGTAAACACAGTATACTATTCATGAACTGAATTTTGCCACTTGCGTACCTGCAAATGAGCCTCTCTGATCTGATCTTTTCATCAAATATCCGCACTAATTGTTTCCTGGAAGTGACTCACTGATATTGCAGTTGCACAGTACTATTGTTTGGCGTTTTTTGAAGTGCATAATTTCACATTTTTCAGCATTTAAAGTGATGTTTCCACCAAGGGCAGTACAGGAAAAATACTCAGGTAGAAATCAGTACGAAGTTTATTGTAACAGTACTTAAAACATAGCTGCGCTACAGCAATGGTTCCACGTAAATCAGACTAAGAACAGCCGACCAGTTGCAAAGGATAAAGCTTAGGCGCTCTGCAACTCCTATGTAGCTATTTTATTTGTTTGACAAACCCTGTTGTCAGGGCTATATTTTATATGATTAATGTAACTATGCAGATGTTTGCCTAAACGATAAGGACATATCACTTCATGTTGTTATAATACTGCATCTTCTGAAGAAGATAGATTTATATCTATTGAAACCTAGGTAAAGATTGCTTTATCCTTTGCAACTGGTCGGCTGTTCTTAGTCTGATTTATTGTAACACACACAAACTAACTTCTCTAATGGCTCTAATGGGAGTTTATATGGAACACAATAATTGAAAATAAGTCTCTTCTTGCATATTAAAAGAACAAGAGTAATATGTGAAGGCCTGGCAGTGTCACAGTAATCTGAAAGTTCCAAAATCCAATATCCATACACTACGCGTGTCACAATCAATTCAGAAGGGAAGCGCAGAAGATAACGTCCTAGAAGATGAGAAAAACTATAAACTCTTGGATATGGCAGTAGTTAGAAAATGTAGAAATATGGATACAAAGAGAATCATACAGCCAACAGTTGCACGTCAAATGTGTATTCATACTTTTATCTAGGTTTTGACACATATAAACTACTTCCGAGGAAGAAAGCATTATATCTGTCGAAACCTAGGTAAAAATTTGAATAAACTTTTGATGCCCACCTGATTGGCTGTATGATTCCCAGTGTAGGCAAAAGTTGGTCCAAAAGGGATGCACAAAAGTTTAAGTACGGCATGCTGCCAGTGAAAAACAAATATTGTGAAGTCCAACTGCTGCTCATGATGTTCGAGGCCACGTCTCTTTGGTGTAGAGGCCACTAATGGGGTAGGTCAATAGCTGGCAGCTCCTGGAGGCAAAAGCTTACGTGGACGGCGTCTTCATTGTAGCAGTACCTCCAATACTCATACTGACTGTAGGAATGCTTTCACAAGTGGCGCCTGGCCTAGAAAACTCGAAGTTAACTGCCCAACCTCATCCTGAGCACTGGGCTAAATACCGCTTGAACGCCAGGTTACTGCAGGTACTACTTCTGACCACTTGCCCCAAGGAGGAAAAAAGGTCCACAAAGCCAGTGACGTTTGGCGACACTTGGGTTGCAGCCCGATGACCGGGTGGAGCACGACTGTCTCTTGTCTGTCGTTGGAAGAGCTGTCCCCTGCGAGGTAAGTGCCTGCATAATCCGTCATTGTTGTTGGTTGCTGGCCTTTTTTTTTTTTTTGTGGGTTTAGGGCGTACAACTCCAGTGGTCATTAGCACCCAGACTAAAAATTATGTATGCACTGCGAGGCACAATGTTAAAACAGCAACTAAAAAGGACAACACTATAAAAGGCACATTAACAGGCAAGGGATTAAAAGAAAACAGCATAATCAAAGGTCCTTAGACAGGTTTGTCAAGTGGATAAAACGAAGAACGCGAGCAGCTGCTCCTGGGTCATCCGCTAAACTTTCATCCAGAGTACATGGCAGGCCAAGATCAATGCGCAGTGTATTAAAATTCGGACAGGACGTTAAAACGTGGCCTACCGTCAGCAATTGCCCACATGGGCAGAACGGCGCCGGCGCAGCCGTCAGCAGATGGTGGTGGCTGAACCGGCAGTGTCCAATCCGTAACCGGGCCAAAACGACCCCCTCCCGCCGAGAAGGGCGTGAAGAGGTCGTCCAAGCCGTGAGGGAGAGGTTTCAAGGCCCGAAGCTTGTCTTCAGTAAGCGTAGACCAATCGGCATGCCACAGTGATAAATTGCGCTGACAAATGACCCTGCTAAAATCAGATGAATGCACACAACAAGAAGCTGTCCGAGGCTGGAGGACCGCAACCTTGGCCGCGCCATCTGCAGCCTCGTTCCCAGGGATACCGACATGGCCAGGAACCCACATAAAGGTAACCGGAGAACCGTCGTCCCCCTACTGCTGAAGAGAGCGTTGGATCCGGTGCACGAAAGGGTGAACCGGATACGGATCACCGAGACTCTGGATGGCGCTCAGGGAATCAGAGCAGATGTCATAAGCAGAATGTCGGTGGCGGCGGATGTAAAGAACAGCCTGACAGAGGGAAAATAGCTCAGCTGTGAAGACCGAACAATGGCCATGGAGTCGGTATTTGAAACTGTGTGCCCCGACAATAAAGGAACACCCGACACCGTCATTGGTCTTAGAGCCATCTGTATAAATGAAGATCGTATTAATGAACTTCGAACGAAGTTCGACAAACCGCGAGCGGTATACCGAAGCCCCAGCTTCGGTATACCTCCTTTGGGAGCGATCTGAGGTGAAGGTGAACGCGTACCTGAGCCTGTAGCCAAGGTGGCGTTTGGCTCTCGCCCACTCTAGAGGTTGCAGGGAGTGGAAAATCAAGTTGCTGAAGGAGGCGACGAACGCGAACTCCAGGGGGTAGCAAGGCAGATACATACAACCCGTATTGACGGTCGAGAGAGTCGTCAAAAAAGGAACTATAAGACGGGTGGTCGGGCTTTGGTAATAGACGACAGGCATATGGACAAAGCAGTATATCGCGCCGGTAGGTTAGTAGCAATTCACCGGCTTCAGCACGTAGACTCTCGACGGGACTAGTACAGAACGCTCCGATCGCAAGACGTAACCCCCGATGTTGTATAGAGTTGAGGCGGCGTAAGATGGACGGCCGTGCAGAGGAGTATACAAAGCTCCCATATTCCAGCTTTGAGCGGACGATCGACCTATATAGGCGAAGTAGGACTGTTCGATCCGCTCCCCACGACGTACCGCTGAGAACACGGAGGACAGCCAAATATGACACATGTGGGGACCAGCTAAGTTTCCTGTCAAATGTAAGACTTAAAAATTTTGTTGTCTCCACAAATGGGAGAGCAACGGGACCGAGATGTAAGGACGGTGGGAGAAACTCTTTGTAGCGCCAGAAGTTAATACAAACCGTCTTCTCGGCAGAAAAACGGAAGCCATTGGCGACAGTCCAGGAGTAAAGACGGTCAAGACAAGGCTGAAGACTGCGCTCCAGGAAACATGTACGCTGCGCGCTGCAGTAGATGGTAAAATAGTCCACAAAAAGGAAGCCTGATACATCAGCTGGGAGGCAATCCATTATTGGATTGATCGCTATGGCGAAGAGAGCGACGCCCAAAACTGAGCCCTGTGGCACCCCATGCTCCTGGCGAAAGGCGTCGGACAGGACAGAACCCACACGGACTGGATATTTGGGCAGTAGTTTTTAGTTACAACAACTGCAAATTCTTCGTTATAGATGACTTTATCATAAGCGAACGTCTGAGGTTACTATTAATACTGT
This sequence comes from Schistocerca americana, assembly GCF_021461395.2. Taxonomy (NCBI): domain Eukaryota; kingdom Metazoa; phylum Arthropoda; class Insecta; order Orthoptera; family Acrididae; genus Schistocerca; species Schistocerca americana. Next base: position 426,823,833 of record NC_060122.1, read on the forward strand.
CTGTCAGGTCACTGATATACACCAAGAACAGAAAGGGTCCAAACACATCCCCTGGGGCAAACTTGTTTACTTCTATATCTGTTGATGACTCGCCATCCAAGGTAACATAACGAGTGAAGTGAAGTGGCACATTGGTTAGTAGACTGGACTCACATTTTGGAGTACAACGGTTCAAATCGCCATCTGGTCATCCAGATTTAAGTTTTCCATGATTTCCATAAATAGCCAGGAAAAGAAGTTGCAACCTCCCCAAGAAGAACTCATCAATTCATGGTACTGGATCAAATGCTTTTCGGAAATCAAGGAGTACTGCAGCCTTGATTCTTTGATTTGTAGGATGTCATATGAGAGAAACAGGAGTTTAGATTCGTTTGCCCCATATTTTTGGAATGCACAGTGGTTGGCGTGGAGGTAATAATTCTTTTAGAGATACTCATAACGTCTGACCTCAGAATGCTTTTTAAATTCGGCGTTCTATGATATTGGACGGTATTTATATGGATCGTTTCTGCTGTCCTTGTAAACATGACGTGTGCTTCCCTCCTGCTAGTGGACACGGGCTCTATGGAACTTACTGGTTTAGAAAGAAAGCAATTCAGCTGCAAATTCTATTTATAATCTGACAAGGATTCCATTGGGCTCTGTGGACTCATTCAGTTTTAGCTATTTCAAGTGTTGACGAAGTGTCTATATCATTTTGCAGTGGTGAACAGATGGAACCATGTTGATTCGGTGTTGCGAGACTTTCGAAAAGCGTTAGACTCAGTACCACAAAGACACCTTTTGTTTAAAATACGTTGCCGTAGCATATCTAACCAGATTTTTAAAGATCCGAAAATTTCCTGACAGGCAAGACGCAGTACATTTTCCTGAATGGAAGGTTATCTACGCACACAGAAGTAATATCTGATGTGTCCCAGGAGGTGTATAGGACTGTTGCTGTTCATGTTATAAAAAAAGGGCCACAGAGGAAAATTATCCTAATAATATACTGGAGTAAACTGCGAAAAACGTGCAGACATAAGTTTTTCAGCTAATGTAGAAAGCATCCAATTATTAAGCTGGCATGGTTACACCTGGTAACCTATCTATCAGTATTTAACCCAGATCCTATCCGGGCCTAAAAATTGTGAAGCTTGGCTACTATTATCAATAGTAGCACTGTTCTAAAAAATTGCTTCACTATTACGGACACCATAACGCAGGCAACAGTTAGTCGTCATTTGGACACAATGTAAATTTCATATAAAGTTTTTAAAAATCTCGTAATATATTTTAACGAAGATTACTGTAACAATTTTCCTCGGATTTTTTTAAATTTGTTAGTATTAAACCTGTAATTAAAGTTGTTGTGGAGAACAGTGAAGGAAATTTAGATGTAGGGAATGTCGCTGCTCATAGCCAGAGGACAAATGCTAGTGAACGACCAGACGTCAGATATCAGCGGAATACTCATGAATTTTATTTAAACTCAACTCGTATAGGGGAGGAAAATGCACCGACGAGTGATGTAACATTATTCACACCATATTAAATCAACTCGCAAGCGACCATAGGTAGCATTTTTTCCTGAAGATGATAGCGGAAGATGCGCTAGTGTGTATTCCGAAAAATTTATTCGACATCATGTCAACAGAACCCAGCGAACAAAATCTGAAAGATCCACAAGCCTCTATCGCGTCATCTATGTCCGATTTGCAAGTAATATTAAAAGCTATTTGTGACATACATGCGAACATGTGCAGTTTGAGCGCAGAGTTGTGCAATGACTTAACAGAGAAGTTTGACAATTTGAGCCCAACGTTAAGCGTGGGCCTGTTGTGGCGGGTGGTGTATTTGCGTGTGTTGTGTTGTACAATTTCAGCAAGATTACAGTAAAACTAGTTACTTATTATTAATGTAACATGAGGTTTTATTTAATCACTGCTTTTCCCGGCTAATGATCGTTACTTTCTTAAAAGAAATCTCCACCTGGGAAAGAGTAGCAATATTGTCTGTAAAGCAGTGTAAATGTCACTAAATTCATTCACAAAAGTAATTATTTATAACCAGCAAATCAGCTAAATGCATGATAAGTAAGCTGAACTAAACAAGAGTAATGATTTTTAGTAATTTCAGTGCTGTTGTTTAAAGGACACTTCGCTAGTTGCAGAACGTTTATCGAATTTAGCGCTACTGTTATTTGAGGTAACAACACTTTTCTTTAAGCAAAATGAACAGTTTTGTCTCACAATACCACACGCAACAACATTAATGTATTTTCCTGTCGAAATATTTCATAAAAGTAGTTAGGAAATAGCCAGGCTTCACACATCAGCAGATAAGAATTTATATGTAAGATGCTGTTGGCATTCAGAGTTTAACTGAAATTTATTACCTCATAGTGGGTCCTCGGCCACCAATACACAATTATTACCACAATTATGACCAACAACATTTATGCCTGTAGGCTAAAGAAAATCAATTTAAAACTGCCGCTGCAATACCACTATTTCACTAAGATGGCGGCTAACATAACACATTCACTTATCGATTCTGGTTCAAGCTGTGTTTTACTCCTAATAAATTTTATATATGTATATATATATATATATTAAATTTTTTCGCACCTTCGCTATATGCATTAACATTTGAAAATATTTCTCAGTGTTACAAGACTTAATATTCACCATTTCCTGAGCAGAAAACTTAACATTTATATAGGACGAGAATTACAATGAAATAAAACCACAAAAAAAGAAGTTTCATTTCAATAACAAGTAAACTCTATTTTTAAATATCGGTTAGCAACATAATACAGTTTTTTACAGACCTCTGTGTTACGAGACATCAATCACATCCTGTAAGTACAACAGTTCGAACAAGAAGAAGGATTTTTGTACAAAAATCATAGATAACAAAAGACTGAGGTTTACATTATCGTTTTACATGGGTATTGCCTGAGATATAATTTTTTACAAAATATTAAATTATGTCGTTGACAATAATTATTTATTGCTTTATTACGATGAAGTCCTTTAAAATATAATTGTAGATATTACACTGTGCAGAGATTTACGCACAGACTTGTCCACTGGCTTAAATAAGCTAGATCAGAAGCCACCGCCCATAATTAGAGATCAAAAGCAAACCGTGGTCAAGCTTAGCACTATAACCGAAGTTCAGAATAATTAGCAAACTGCACTGATAGAAATAACACAAATCGTAAAATTTGTGCAAGACGGTGTCAAGGAATTGCAGTCAGTTTGCAAAGGCTTACCGGATGAAGTACAGAAAGTAGCAGAAGTGGCGGAGCATTTGAAACTAGGTCACGAATGAGAGCCGAGGTTGCATGATTAGATAGCGACACTATACTTGCACAAAAGTTCGTGTAAGAGCACAGAACGTCACAGAACGAAAGGAAAATAATTGCTAAAATCGATTAAGATATTAAAACAGCAGAAGAGCGAATACGTAAAGGGCTCGTGAATGGTAGCGGTAGCTCACAGGAGCCGACCGCAACCAGCAGCCAAAGCCGAATAGATACGTCAGGAAGTGGGAATCCTCACACGCATTCACTTGCGGCGATTATACCTAGCGGTGAAGAAAGAGAATACAGGGTGTACATTAAGTCCGGGAACTCTTTCAATTATTTATTGCACAAGAACCAAACATTGTACAGATATCAAACATAAGCCATTTTGAAGAGAAAAGCTGAAAGGTTTTTTTTAGGTATACCGCCACTGCGTAGTTTGTTAATTTGCCGATAATCAGCGCTAGTCACAAACATGGCGAGTTCAGGTGCGGAGCGAGCTTTCTGTGTGTTGGAGTTCGATAAAAACAAGTGTGCTACAGCTGTTCAACGGATGTTTAGAACCAAGTATGGTAAGAAGCCACCAACAAGGAAGGCCATTTACCAATGGCAAAACAAATTCGTTACGATGGGTTGCATGTACCCGACAAAGAGAAGCGGACGACCCAGTGTGAGTGAAGTGAATGTGGAGCGCGTAAGAGAGACATTCATAAGGAGTCCAAAGAAATCGGTGCGTCGTGCATTCCGTGAACTCAAAATGGCTCCAATGACAGTATGGAAGATGTCTATGAAACCATTCAAATGGGAGCTAGTGCAGAAGCTCAGTGACAACGACAAAGTCAAGCGTTTTGAGTTTTGTTCACAGTTGCAACAATTGAATGTGGATGGGGATGGAGTTGTTGATCGCTTAATTTTTAGCGACGAAGCCACTTTTCACACAAGTACAAAAGTAAACAGGCATAATTGTCGAATCTGGGGTACAAAGCATCCACACGAGTGCATTGAATTTGAGCGTGATTCCCCAAAGGTAACTGATTTTTGTGCTTTGTCGCGTCGAAAACTGTGCGTGCCATTCTTCTTTGCCAAGAGCACTGTCACTAGATATTCCTACTTGGACATGTTGCAGCAATGCCTGATGCCTCAAATGCAATCTGACTCTCCGTTCATCTTTCAGCAGGATGGGGCTTCACCCCATTTTCATCGTGAAGTTCATGGGTACCTGAACACGGAGCTGCCGCATCGATGGATCGGCTGTGCTACATAAGGGGAGAGCTGTTTGATGAAGTGGCCTCCCCGATCACCAGATCTCAGTCTCTCTTCAAAATGCAGTATGTATGACATCTGTACAACGTTTGGCTCTTGCGCAATAAATAATTGAAAGTGTTCCCGGATTTTATATACACTCTGTGTAATTTGCGACAACCAACACCAATGACAGCTCCGTCATATGTTGCGTACAATCGCACGCAGCGGAGGCGATTTCGCAGCCTGTAAACACAGCACCTTTTTTTTGTCCTCTGTTCTAGCAAATGAAGGCCTAATTAGGCATGGGCAATTTGCAGTATATTCGACTGAGGACGAGAAAATAAACCCTGTAGTATTCAGAAGGGCATTCCGGAATGTGCTGTCAAGTAACAGGGCGGAATCTCAAAAGATCAGATTCGCTGTAGGCTGTACCCAGCGTGACGCTTTGCTGTAGGCTACTGACATGTCTGAGCACTGCCACACGTACGAACAATCTGAGCAAGCGTTTCTTGATAAATTTTGGTCAAATCGCTGTAGAAGAGAGGCTGCGTCGTGAGGTGCTTAACCCTGAGTAGTTGTACTTACTTAAACAGGGAGAACTGCGTCGATATTTTGAAAAATATGTTAATAAGACGCGTTAGGGACGAATCAAATCTCACATGTTAACTTCTTAAAGACTATCAGGGTAAAATTGGTGACAATATCAGAGAACAATCTCGAGTACTTCCTCTCTATTCTCGACTCAATCGATCTCATTTATGAAGAGGAGTAACCTCCAGCTGACATTAGGAATATACAGCCTGATATATCGCGTAATGGAAACGACTTCAACTACAACAAGAACAATAAAAGTGGAAATATCCAGCACGGTTGGATGTTTTAAACATTTTAAAAAGTCGTTTGCCGTGACACATTCGTGAAATATTAATTACAACATCTGAGCACGACACAGAATATTTTCTATCCATTTTAAATTCAATCGACCTAATATATGAAGAGAAAGTAGTAACAAAGAGGGCGTCAGACAGCCAAACACCACAACGTAACCTGAATGGTCAATGCAAAAGGTCAGACACGAACACACAGCAAAGCTGGTACGCGCAACCGCAAGGATACATTAACCGCGGTAATGGATACGGGAATGGAAATGCTAGGGACAGGAGATTTAAACAAAACTTTCCGTATAACAGGAACGATTACCATCCACAGCTAATTTCAATCACTCCTCTCAAAATTATGCACCGCGTGTAAATGAAAACAGTCAGCCGCATCAGTGCCCGGCGCGCGGCAACAACAATAACATACAACACGCCGTACAGAGCCATCCTTTGCTCAGCAAAATCACAATACGGCAACATTTCACAACAACCATATGGACACACGAGAAAGCATGTTGCGAACTGGAAATGATACACACTGGAGAAACAATCACATAGTAGAACTGACGGAAGTTGTCCCTTGTGCCGAAGTAGACATAGTACAACTGACGAAAGTTGTCACGTGTGCCGAAGTAGATCAGACTACACCACAGGAAAACCCTAATCGGTCGTAGTTGAGCCCCATACTATGGACCTTATAAGCGATGGGGGCAAACCAGATTTGCAAACATGTTTTGTACGATTCGATGAACAAGGAGACATAAAGGACGATCTATACCAACCTGAACTAAAATCGGCGAAAAATACACTGGAAGAATAAGTGCAAGCAGTAGTCAAGAGTGAAAATTTTTGTTGTAGACACACAGTTAATACTTGATACAGGGCCCACGACTAATTTAGTGTCTGAAGCATTTATCACTTAATTAAAAAGACGGAATAAATTTCCTGTTCTGCTAGTGCAAAACTGCGAAGTACAAACCACTACAGGCGGCAAAACCAAATTAGTAAAACACCAAGCTCATATCACCATGAACATTGGACAATTCTCTGTGCAGTGTAATTTTTTAATAGTAGACAAACTTATAGTCAACTGCTTGATAGGTATGGACACATTTAGAACCTACAAAACCTAAATAGACATAGGTTATGGTAAGTGCCATTTCTATGTGAAAGACCAAAATTTTCTATCATCCTGATTATCACACCGGAGAGGTATGCCAAAGTAAACCCAGAACCCCATGTCACTGTACAGTATGCATATCACATCGTGTATTTTGTGAACAAATGTGATAACAAACACGAGACCGACACTTAAGTTAACCAGGAATTAGTAGAACAAAAATTGAACGAATCAAATATTCTAGACGCTACACAACGACAAGAGCTTTCTGACTTACTTTCAAAATATGCAAGTGTTTTAATAAGAATCCAGGAGTAATCAAAGATTACGAACACAAACTTAATGTCTATCCTCACGAAACATTTTGTGTTAAGTCTTACCCTATACCGTGGGCAAAGCGTGTAGCAGTTAAGCAGGAAACCAACAGAAGGTGCGAATGGGGAATCATAAAGCCATCATTTTCTCCATATTGCAGCCCAATGTTACCAGTTGGCAAACCTGATGGATCAGTACGACTAATTTTAGATGCTAGAGGCACAAACAAAATCCTAGTGCCAGTAAGAACAAAGCCAGATAATTTAGACGAACAATTACTACAATTTCATAACACCAAATATTTCAGCACCTTTGACTTCAAAAAATCTTACTGGCAAATAAAGTTACCTGAGGAGAGTAGAAAATATACAGCATTTGTCTGCACTGGCAGGAGTTATGAATTTCAAGTTCTACCCTTTGGCTTAAACATTAGCGCAGGCGTATTTATATCAGCTTTGGACAGAGTCCTAGGACCTGAATTGCTCAGTAAAGTTACCATTTATGTTGACGATATGTTAATAGCCACATCAACTTGGGCAGAACACATTAGTATAATACAAAAGGTATTTCAGAGATTTGCAAACTGCAGAGTAACAGAAAATCTAAAGAAATCTTACTTTGGCAAAGAACAAGTAAAATTCTTAAGACATATCATATCAGAACAGGGTATATTGCCAGACCCAAGGAAACAAGATGCCATACATAATTGTCCACCTCCAAGGAACAGAAAACAATTGAAAGCATATCTAGGACCAACTTCCTTTTTGTGAAAATTTATACCACAGCAGCTTATGAATAGCGATGCCCTACTTAACCTGTTGAGAAAGACTAAGCCTTGGTTATGGGATGAGAGATGCCAGGAGGACTTTACCAAAATTAAAAATGCTTTAATATCAATAAACATTTTGAGTCATCCTGACATGCCCAAAGACTTTTGTTTAAACACGGACGCCTCGTCTCAGGGGCTGGGGCATGTTTGATCCAGATACAAGAAGAAGAAGGAAAAAAAGTACCCAAAGTCATCAGCTTTGCCAGCAGAACTTTGTCAGAGGGAGAAAGAGCATATTCCGTAACAGAACTGGAAAATTTTGCAGTAATTTGAAAAAATTTGAGTAAATTTTCTTTGGGGTAAAAACACTAAGGTCTATTGTGATCACCAATCATTATCTTTTCTCTTAACATGTAAACTATTACACCGAAGACCAGGGAGGTGGTGTTTGTAACTGCAGGAATTCAATTTTGAAACAATATACCTAAAGGGCAGTCAGAATGTTATTGAAGATGCGTTATCTAGATTACCGCAGGGACTAGACGAGTTCAGTGAACTGTCTGAACACGATTCAGAAATCCGAACATTACTGATGCAAAGTAGTGCACAAAAATCAGACTATTAAAATTTTTGTAAGCAAATTGGACTAAAACAACAGCAACACAACAGGTGGAAAAAGGTAATACAAAATCTTAACCGGAATGCAAACCACAAGGTAAGTAAATGGTATTAGTTATACAAAGGCATTTTGTTCCACCAGAAGCGCGAAAGTTCTAACCATTGGTGTGTATGCCTTCCAGAGGAATATATCGACGAATCTATCAAACACACACACGAAGTATGGGGACACTATGGAGTAACAAAATGTACAGACAAGATTTCCAAACTTTGTTACTTTCCTAATTTACGACGACGTGTTTCACAAATATTAAAAAAGTGTGCTATGTGACAAAGAACAAAACCATCCAGTATGCCAAAGTTTACAGAACTACACCCCATACTAACCAAAGCTCCACTGGAAATGGTTTCTCTGGATATCGCAGGGCCATAGGTGGTGGTGTCAGATAAACAATAGCTCTTTATGATATTCCCACAAAATACATCAAACTTTATGATATCCAAACCACTGCAACCAGTAGCATCATAAGGATAACTGAAGATGATTATTTACGAAGAGTAGGGAAACCCAAAGTCATATTAACAGACAATGCAGCCTATTTCGTAGGAAAAAATGGAATCAATTCATAAGTACACAGGGCATTAAACACATCTTGGTAAGTTTTTCCCACCCAGAAGCAATTCTCGTGGAGAGGGTGTTTAAGGAATTCAATAGATTTATAAGGACATACCCTCATAATACATTCACGATGGACTGAACACGTGACTCCATTTATGCAAATAGTAAACAATCTCCTCCACTCTTCCACAGGTTTTACTCCTAATGAAGTTATGTTTAACACAAAGCAAACTGACGAATGGAAATCACCCATACCAAAATTACCTACTAAAGAGTTAACTTTACAAGATAAAATCAAACAAGCAGTAATTACACTAGAGAATAGAGCAGAGTACAGAAAGAGAATATATAACGAAAAGTTAAAACGAGTTACACATTTTTTCGAAGGGCAACGAGTATTCTTGAGAACACATCCCCAATCAACAAAGATCGGTAAGTTGAACAAAGAATGGCAATTACTATACTCAGGGCCCTATATTATTGCGAACATCCCTTATCCTGGAACTTATAGGTTGGTATATGAAAGATCAGGGAGAGATTAATGTCTCCATCTTCATAAAGACTGAAAAGATTTCACTAGTAGTGACACAATGTCACAGCAGTTTTTTTGTCATAAAATATATTTGTAAGTAATATCATCGTTATTGTAGTAAGAATTTTTATTATATGTATTTTAAATGAAATGTGCCCAAACTCAAGTAATTTTCTTGTTTTGTAAGCAAACATTTGTTTGGGAGGAAGTGAAAAAGCACAGCTTTACGCAAAGCGAAAAGCAAACTGGAGCAGCGTACGACTCAGCTGTGCGCGCTCAACAATGCATGTTTAGTCAGTACTAGGGAAGAGACATTGACCTTGCGCAAGCGCAACAGACTAACTCGCGGCTCAACCAGCTAGGAACACGAAGCTACAAAAGTGTCAAACTCAATTTCAAAATAAATATTAACACGCAACAACCATATTTTACTATCAGCGAACGAAAGAATATAATGTTATATCAATATGCAAAGTTACGTCAACACTAAAACATATATATTACAAGTATGGTAAAAGAAATCATTACGACGAAACATATAGGACATGTTGGCTAACAAAAGGATGGGATACCGTAGAAAAACTCAAAATAACTTTCTTAACATGGTAAAGGAATACGAGGAATAAAAATGTAAGTGAACATATACATGAACAAATAAGAATGAATTATGAAGAAACATCTGCTAGCGAATGTGATGACTGAGTATATGCGTAGTCTATGAGCTACGAAACACAATTAGTTTTTAAGTTAGTTATAAGTTTTTTATGCTGCAGCGACAGTGCATCGACACGGTGCAGAAGAAGAGATTTGCGATGGGTGTTATAGATACCAAATGAGAAAACGGGCCGCACCTCAAGGAAATAATTTAGTTATTAGTATGTCTATGTGTATATTTTGGTCATCAAGCAAATGAAGAATAAGAATATACATCGTCGCAGTGCAACTGCAAAACATCGTCTGGTACCTACTCACTACAAAGTGCACAAAACACGGAGACATGTGACCTTAAATAAAGCTAATCAATTCATATAGCGTCACAAGCGAATATAAACGGCGACATTTCCACATAATCGTAAAGAGGTAAGCATGACGTAATGCAAAAGGCTTTACGTTACGAACTCAAAGCTACACACACACACACATATATATATATATATATATATATATATATATATATATATATATATATATATATATGATGTGAATTCTTTCCTGTGTTTCTTCTTGGGAAAATATTAAACTCTCATATGTGATGTATGCATGACTGGATAATAAAATGTGGATACATTAAATGCGTATGTAGCAACAGAATCTAATGAAAATTTGTATTTAAGTACAAAGAAATTTTTTTGAGGCTAACAAACCGTACTAACCAGCAACTGTAATTGAAAAAGGAACTTTGTAATGTTTTAATATTTAAGAATTTTCGAAGTTTTATGCAAATAATGGGTGGAGAGTCAGCCTTATATGTAAGCCATTGTAATATGCATTGTTAAGTCAAAATATTTATGTGAATTTTGTGTGTATATCAAGCCATATGTAAATGATGAACTTGAAGAACTATCTAAAAGGAAAAAACCTCAAGGACTAAAAGCGCTTCTCACAACAAACTGAACGACCAAGCATGTAGTGGTACTCAAATGCGGGTGCAATAGTGCAACGAAGCAGTTATGGTAATGTCATGCAACGCAACGTCTATATATTAATCAGCTAACTACAATTGTGAAAGCATCACTTACCTTGATGTCAGGTGTTGCTGTGCAGTGTTCACCCCACTGAAAATGTGGATACGACGGAGAAGATCCTTCCCAGGCTGTATGAAAGGTGAATTATCTGCCACAGCATCGGTTCTTGGTGAATAAACGCACATGCGCCGCACTCACGATGGAAGGCCACGCCACTTGAGTTATTCGGCGGAAAGTACGGCATTCAGTGTGACAACTGTCCGCCCTCGGTAGCTGAGTGGTCAGCGTGACAGACTGTCAATCCTAAGGGCCCGGGTTCGATTCCCGGCTGGGTCGGAGATCTTCTCTGCTCAGGGACTGGGTGTTGTGTTGTCCTAATCATCATCATTTCATTCCCATCGCCGCGCAGGTCGCCGAAGTGGCATCAAATCGAAAGACCTGCACCAGGCGAACGGTCTACCCGACGGGAGGCCCTAGCCACACGACATTTCATTTATTTCAGTGTGACAACTACACTAAAAGCGCGGGTGGAAGTGCGGACGACCGTACATAATAATATGTGGAACATTTAACGGTTGTTGCGCAGTTAACAAACAGATTTAGCGCGCATGCGCATGTTGCCAAAGAAACAAGTAACCGCTCTTGGAGCGCCCTCATGTAAATACATGGTAAATTATAATTCCATATGTAAGTTGTGTGTTTTCCTATAAGATAATGTATAATCTAAACAAGCTGACATATCCAACCCAAAAATACGAAGAGAAATACGCCGACAAACAAAGGTCATTGTACCCCCTTCGGCATAAACTTAAATTTAAGCTGTACGAGTGTATACAAAACACTGTGGGCCTCCATTGCATGTCGCCGCACAGTGTTGGGGCAATTGTATAGGTACATAAGGAAAAGTCCCAACAATCTACGACAAAAATTTCATACCGATGTTAATAATCATTAGCGCGGCAGTAAGCGTCGATAAAGATATATTTTGCTGCGCCGGAAGGTGGATAACAAATGATAAAAATTCCATTCGATTTTTTTTATTAATAGAGAGTCTCTGTCTTTAGTTCTGGAGTGGAGAAGACTTATTTTGTAAGATGTGTGTGGTAGTCAATTGCGTTGTTTGAATAACAATTATCATTTGTGCAAAACCACGATAGTTTTCTTTTCTTCCTCGCATCATCTCAATGTCAGGTCCACAAGCCGCCTGCCTTCGGAAGAAGAATCCCGGTCAAGAACTGTTACAGATACTGTCAAATGGTTCAAATGGCTCTGAGCACTATGGGACTTAACATCTGAGGTCATCAGTCCCCTAGAACTCAGAACTACTTAAACCTAACTAACCTAAGGACAGCACACATATCCATCCCCGAGGCAGGATTCGAACCTGCGGCCGTAGCGGTCGAGCGGTTCCAGACTGAAGCGCCTACAACCGCTCGGCTAGACAGGGTCACAGATAAATATTCATGGCGGAAGAAGATGATTATAACCAAGGACATCAGAAGTAAGTTCACGTTAAAACGACCTCAAAGGAAAGAAACTATAAAAATCCAAAATTTGGGCATTAGTTGAAAATAATTAATTTCTATTAATCTCTTTATTTATGTACACTTTATTGTTATTATATATATATATATATATATATATATATATATATATATATATATATATATATATATGTGTGTGTGTGTGTGTGTGTGTGTGTGTGTGTGTGTGTGTGTGTGCATAAATTTGCACACTATATTTGCTTCTACATTTAGAAGGTGATTCTTAAAAGTAGTTACGACTTTTGAATTATCAGTCATAATATTGTGATTTAGTTCAGTTGTTGTGGAACCTTGTACACTGACTAGCTGTCCTGTCTCCCATGTGACAATATCCCACATGGTTTCAGTCTTACTATCTGAATTATTTATTTCTGTCAGGACATGCATACTCTTGTACATTTTAGTGACTTTCCAAAAGGTACTATTGTATTTTTATAGTATGCAAGTAATGTCAGATCTTGACATTCCCTGGTCTTTATATAAATTTCCCTCTTTCTTTTACATGAGATATTAATTCTCTTAGTTATCCACAGCTTACCTGTATTTTTAATGGATCTTCTGGGTAATTTTATAGGAATATTGACACAAATTTACTATGGAATAAACTGAATTTGACATTAAAATCTCTTTCTACGCATATCTCATCCCACATCACTCCATTTAGCTTACTCTTAAATCACTATACCCTGTTCTCATCAGTGAGCCTCACTGCTTTTATGAATGTGCCTCAGGTTTGTAATGTGCCGTAGTGTTTATTTCGATGAATTGTGCATCATGAGGAGGTTGTCTATTAGGAATATGGTACACTTTAACTGTTTCTGCCTGAGAACTGTCTATAAGAATGTCATCAATCTGTGTCCTACTATTATGCTGCACAGTAGTTGGAAAAGTGACTATTGAAATTAGATTGAAACATTCAAATAACATTTATTGTTTATTTTTCTGTCTATTTAAGAAATGTACACTGACATCTCCACAAACTACCAACTGCTGTTTGCTGTCAGACAGGTAGCTCATTGAGGCGTCTAGATTTCCCATAAATAGCTGGAAGTTTCCAAGAGGGGCTCTGTAGACTGTTACTATTATCATAGAAGTACTATACAGTTGCAACTTATAAGCACATGCTTCTAGGTTCGGATCAGCACAAAAATTGTTTGTTTCAACGTTGTTGACTTTGTATACGACTTTTACATATGTTGCAACTCCTCCTTTTTCCATGTTAACTCTATACGAAAATGATGCAAGTCTATAATCCCTGATATTTAATTTCTCCATCCTGCGGTTATGTGGAGTTCAGAGTGGCACAGAACATCTATCGCTTCAGAATTTTCCAAGTGCTCTAGGCATACAGTAAGCTCAATTACTCTGTCTGTAACATGACTCTAATCTAAAAGAAGCTCCCCTTTGATTCTAGGAATCACAGGAATTTAGTCTTCTGTGTTTGTGGCAACACTTAAACTTTCTGCAAGGTGCTTAAGTAATATTTCCTTTTCCCTCCCCTCCTAATCAGGTTCAGGCCATGATTAGTGGATTAGTGTATCCTTATCTCCTAATCGCAGCAACAGACACAGAACAGGTATGAGACTTTGTTTCAATGAAAAGTAATTCGCATAGCTCAGTGATCACACTGCTAACTGCAATGTTGACCCAGGGCTGATCATGTGGCTCCAGAACCTGGAAAAACCCCACACGAAGTTACCAGGTAGCTGGCCGCAGAATTTCATAATTGTGAGACCTCGTTCACTTTGTGTTCCTTGCGAGAGTCCAACAAGCGCGAAACGAAACGGTAGCGTTTCATCACGTTAGCAGGTCAGGCGGAGTGTAGGACATCAGCGTTTTGCGCGAACTGGATAGCTAGCATCAGCAGGAGCTAAGTACAACAACAGGACTGAGAAGTATCACATCACCTTATTAAGTGAAGTAAGCAGCCGCGTCGCTAGCCCAAGAAGGCATACTGAATACTGCTACGGACCAGTCAGTTAAGCAAACAGTGCGTGATATGAATCGCTGATACATTCGTATTAGGAAAGCCTATGCGGTCATTACAAGTGACGTTGGGACAACACCAGCCGATATTTCACACTACGAATACTCCAGCATTTGAGTTCAGAAGGGAGTTGGGCAGAAGGATCGTTGGCGCACAGGAAGCGCGTACTCGATTCCCTGACACGGTATTAACGCTGGGTATAAGTCTGTTGTAGATTTCCTGCTCGTACTCAACACCGCCAACAGCTGCCGGAGAGGTGTCTTCCTCTCCGTAAGCACCAGTCACGTGTTCTGCGCTGCTGACAGCTTCCAACGGAGATGGGAAGACCTGGAGGTCTGCCGTGTCGACTTGGGCCAGGTCACCAGCGTTTCTGACTCTTCAGTGGAGCCACGAGGCCTACCTGCACGGCAGGCCAGGGTCGGCGCACTTCTCGACCACCCGACAACCGTCATCGCGGTTCAAAGAGCAAAGATAAGCCACAGTTACGGAAGGGGATCGAGGTCCTCCTAGGCCGTAGTGTGTGGGCCACATACGCACGCGCCACCTCCTTCAGCCTCCACTTCCTGAGTAGCTGCCAGGCTCTCGCGGCGCACCCGGACAAGCAGCGGCAGAGGACCTTCGTAGCATCGCTAAAGGAGAGATGCATTGCAGAAATGAATGGTTAAAAGTCACTCTTTTTTTTTTGCTGCGCCCACCGGCGTACACAGGTTACAACCACCTCTCCCTGAGGAACCGACAAGTGGCGAACTGGGAGAGTGCCTCCTGACACACCATCCATCTGCCACGCCTCCGAATACTCGCCACCTGCAAAATTGGTGTCAGAAGTGTTTCTTCTGATGCCTACCACATCAGCCTCGAGAGCCTGTGCGAGTGTATCGTACCAGAGCCACGCACACACCCATGCCCGAGGGAGGATTCGAACCTCCGCCGGGACCAGCCGCACAGTCCATGACTGCAGCGCCTTAGACCGCTCGGCTAATCCCTCGCGGCGGTAGTGAATTGCTGAACAACTTTCTTGTTCATACAAATATTTGTTTGGTTGTGATCCTGTCTGGATTAGGACGTAGTCATCTGAAAGTAACTTTGTGGAAGCAGTCATCTGAAAGTAATTTTGTGGAAACATAGTGAACTGGCTAACGTGTCTGAGTTCAAGGAGAATTTTAGGGAAATGTACTTAGTACAGTAGTGTGTAAAATGTGTATCTTGTCTGACCATAGTGTGCTTTGTGATAGATATGTTCCTGTCGTGTGTTCCACGTGCGGGAATTATGGTCATGCGAAAGAGGACTGTAATAAGTGTCGTTGGTTGGCAGAGAGACGGAGTAATAAGCAATTTTTTATATGTTTTGTGTGGTCGTGTGTAGCAAGTAGAGCTTATTTTGAGAAGGAAATTGCACAAATACGGCGCAAGCGCGAGCAGCTTCTACCACAGATACAATTTCCGCTCTAACGGAGCAGGTTAAGTTATTGCAGGAGCAGAATGAGCAGATGGCTCAAGAATTGCGTAATTTAACGGTGCATTCGATACAGTGTGGGTCTGATATGTCCAAAGCAGTTCTACCAGTTCCATTACCATCTGTAGATCCTACAGCCGCTGGCCTTATTCCCATTTTTTTGGCAAAACATCGGAGGATGTCACTATTTTTATACAGGACGTGTTATCCACAGCTAGCTTGTGCTACTGGTCTGAGCAGACATCATTTCAGATTGCCAAATTGCTCTTGTTGTGTGCGGCTAAGACGTACATTATGTACCACGAGGTTTTGGGTAAGGTTACTTCGTTCACAGAATTGGCAGACGGGTAAAGGCATCGGTACAGAAAACAGAATAGTGCGCGGATCTTTCGTGAAAAACTGAGTAATTTGAGGCAGATGGCAAATGAGACAGTGGAAGTGTTTTCGGATGGAATACGCAAGTTGAAAGGGCAAACTTACGTGTTGGCTGGCAAACCGGATGCGGACACTGTGTTACTGAAAGAAGCGGACAGGGTCCCAGATCTGATAGGGATTGCCCCAGAATTTTCACACAGGGTAAGTATGGATAATCCACAGGTTGTAGCTGCGACAATCTGAATAGCTATGCATCTGCAAGAGGTAAATAGTGCTACGAGGCCTCGAAATGAGCAGAGACTGTTTATGTCAAGTAAAGTATGTCACCACTGTGGGCGGAAGAGTCATGTGAAAACGCAGTGTCGTCAACTGCAATGTTTTAATTGTCAACAGTTTGGGCATAAAGCACATGAGTGTGGGTTGAGGAAGCGGAATCACTATAAAGGGGAAAAGCAACCTTTAAAAGGCAATGGGAGTCTTCCGACTGTCGAGAAGTATTCCCTGTAAAGAGAAGTACATTTAAACCGCACGCAAAGACGGATTCTTCGCTAGTGGCTTGGGTAAATGGGAAACAGTGTGAGTTTTTGGTGGACACAGTGGCACATACAAGGCCTGTCTAAAAAGTATCCGACCTTTGGCCAGAAAAAGTATTTCGAATACCTGACGGGGTTGAGACCCTAATCCCCTTCAAAGTAGGCCGCTTGTGCCTGCACACACTTAGCCCACCGATCCTTCCACTGCTGGAAAGACCTCTGAAAGTCTTCTTTTGAAATGGTGTTCAGCTTCATCGTCGTGTTCCGCATTCTCTCTTCTCTACTCTCAAAACGTGATCCTTTCAGTGGCTTCTTTAATTTGGAAACAAGGACCCATATCTGGAGAGAATGGAGGTTGGCGAACGGCTATAATTCCATGTTTGGCCAAGAAATTTTGGATCAAGTGGGATGAATGTCTGGGGTTGTTGTCGTGATACAGTTGCCAGTTTTTCGCCGTCCACATGTCTGGTCTTTCGAGCCGAACTGCTTCTATTGCGACGACAGTCTTTGTTTCTGGGACGTACCTGTACACCCATGTCTCATCTCCAGTTATCACGGTGTTCAGAAACCCAGGATCAGTGTTGGTGGTGTCCAGAAGGTAATGTGCAACGTCGAAACGGTGGTGTTTTTCAGGGTCTATACGGCCCGGGACATCCGGGAAAAACCCGGGAATTTTTTAGAATTCCGGGATTTTTCATTTTTTAGATTTCAGTTAAAGTTTTGTAGGTTTGACGTGTCAGATCTGATACCCTGACAAAGAACTTTAGTCCACTACTGCATCTACATCTACATCTACATTGATACTCCGCAAGCCACCCAACGGTGTGTGGCGGAGGGCACTTTACGTGCCACTGTCATTACCTCCCTTTCCTGTTCCAGTCGCGTATGGTTCGCGGGAAGAACGACTGTCTGAAACCCTCCGTGCGCGCTCTAATCTCTCTAATTTTACATTCGTAAAATAATAATACTGAATAATACTGCAGCAATGAAACATAAATCAGAGAATAACACCAAAATAAAAGTTTAGTTGCATAGAAAATGGGTAATTTACACAATGCACAGACGAGTTTGCCGACATCGAAAAGTGTCAAAGGCTTTAGGTCGAAGATTATGCAGTACGTCTGTAACAACTAACGTGCATTCGATGTGCGTGACGTCACAGTTGTTTACATTTCTAAAAAATGGTTCAAATGGCTCTGAGCACTATGGGACTCAACTGCTGAGGTCATTAGTCCCCTAGAACTTAGAACTAGTTAAACCTAACTAACCTAAGGACATCACAAACATCCATGCCCGAGGCAGGATTCGAACCTGCGACCGTAGCGGTCTTGCGGTTCCAGACTGCAGCGCCTTTAACCGCACGGCCACTTCGGCCGGCATTTACATTTCTAACAGATCACCAGAAAATGTTACGAATAGTGGCTTGAGATGCGTTACTTTCAAAGTAAATTTTCACGCAAGATTATTTATGCTACGTGTGAGAATGTGCAGTGAATTTCTTAAATCACAGGGCGTTATTAAAAAAAAATAATAATAAGTCATTTATGTCACTATTTAAAATTTTACCGTGCATTTGTATTTGATATGACTTAACGTGTAACACACGCTAAAAAAAGACCGAGCTTCAAGTTCGTTTTCATATTTAATGTTGTTCTTTCATTGATAAAAAATTATGCAATCGATGGCAAAAAGTGTAATTAACCTTCAAAAAAAATGTGCATAATGTGTTACTGAGCAGTGTCACAAGTATCTTCATGCCAGAACACTTTCTACGCAACTGATAATCATTTTGGCACGATTTTAATTGCCAAATTAGAGCCTGTAGTAGGCCTACGGACTTCCTATCATTGTAGGACTAATAACAGTGGATGCCAATAGACGATGCAATTCTGGTTCGTACATACACATCTACTTACGAGTTAACCGGTGTAGAAACGCACTTTGCTGAGTTGAGCGAGCTCGGCCTACCTTCGTAACGTACGCGCTCTGAATAACTGCCGTCATTCGCTAGCGAGATCACGTGACATGAGCTATGACTGGCTGACAAAAGTGCATCGCTCAACGCAATCTCTATTTTAGAGTTTCGGAAGCTACCGTGCTGTAATTTGTGTATATACTTTCGCAATACGAAAATGAACTCTGTGCATATTGTCTCGCATCAAACAACTGTCCAAACGCATTGTTTTTCCTGTATTTCGTTTCCTAAAGTGCTAGGACGTCCTCCGCCGGTATAAGACCCTTACGATTCAAAGGACTGATAGGTTTTATAGCTCCGAGGGAAAGTATACTGTTACTTAACACGGATGTATTTTCACCCGCTTTATACGTAATTTCATCCGGGAGAAATTGTGTTTTTAAGCGGGAAATCCGGGAATTTTTTTTCTTGTCCACGTAGACACCCTGTTTTTGTTCCGGCGACAACAACTTGGGCACTAGGTGCATGTTCAAATCATCACGCAAAATTGCATGTGCAGAATCTTTACTCACTCCAACCTCTTGGACAATCTCCCGAACGGTCAAACTGCACTGCCATCACCAAATTTTGCACACACTCAACAACAGCTGCTCTCCGAGCAGTATGGGGCCTGCCAGAACGCTGGTCACTCTGCGCTGATGCACGGCCATTTTTGAATCGGTTGAACCACTCCTCAATTTGTGTTACACCCATCGCATCTTCTCCAAACACCTGCTGAATCTTACGAATTGTTTCGCTTTGAAAATCACCAAGCTTTTGACAAAATTTGATGCAGTATCTTTATTCAACACGTTCAGTCATCTTGAGAGAATCGGTAATCCGACGATCACGTTGTGTAGCACCTCACTCAGCGACTGACACTCTGGAATGCAGGGACAAAATTCACGCATGCGCATACAGGTCTCTTCCTCTACTGTGTACAGTGGCGCCGCGCTATCGTCTCTATTTTCCGCGGGAAAATCAAAGGTCGGATACTTTTTAGGCGGACCTCGTACATCGGTTGTGAGTCTGGATCTCATGGATAACAGCAGACTACAGGAACCAAGGTATACATTGCGTGCAATGGGCGGCAATGCAGTAGATGCAAATGGGACAACACGGCTTGGGTTTAAGAGAGGGAACGTAAGGTTTCATGAGCAAATTGAGGTGCTGCCGATTGTGGGACAAGGTGTTCCTGCGATACTGGGGTTCGTTTTTTTAGTTAGGCATCGTGCTAGAATCGATCTTTGGCAACGAACAGTTGAACTAGATGGTAAGTTATTTCCGTTGAGGACTACAGTTGCAAATGTTTCTGTATCAAAAGATGCGCCTATTGCAAAGGTAGCGTCAGATAAACTGTGTATAAATGCATTAAAGATTGGGCCCGCAGCTCGTGGTCGTGCGCTAGCGTTCTCGCTCCCCACGCCCGGGTTCGATTCCCGGCGGGGTCAGGGATTTTCTCTGCCTCGTGATGGCTGGGTGTTGTGTGATGTCCTTAGGTTAGTTAGGTTTAAGTAGTTCTAAGTTCTAGGGGACTGATGAACATAGATGTGAAGTCCCATAGTGCTCAGGGCCATTTGAACCATTAAAGATTGATTTGCATGACAGGGTACCAGCAGGTACAGGAAAACTAATCTCAGTATCAGTTGACATTGACGTTCCCTAAGACGTAGTGTGTTTGGTAGAACCACTAGTGACTAATGATGTGTTGGATGAGCAACATTGTTTCGTACGTAGGTGTATTACGCGTACAAGGACATTAGAGGTGCGGTTATGGCGCCAATAAGTGTGGAACTCTCTCAAAGGGGTTGCTTGTAGCCACGTTAGAAGTTTACGAGGATGAGGATATGGAGGGTTATGGGTTTCAGAGTGAAACAGGACGAACCGTCGATTTGCCTACGTTGCGAGAGAAGGTGAAGCACCTGAAGTGTGAGGACAGATCATTGATGGAAACATTGTTAGAGAGGTATAGGGATTTGTTCAAGACACAGGGAGTGTTACCGGCTACACCGGTCACACAGCGTAGGATACCAACGGGGAATTATCCACAAGTGTTTAGGAAACAGTATCGAGTGCCAAAGCATTTACAGCCTTTGATAGAACAGTTTGCAGATCAACAATTGTCAGATGGAATCACACAACATAGCTACAGCACGTGGTCCAGCAGCGTGGTCCTTGTGCCTAAAAAATCAACAGATGGGACAAAGAAATATCGATTTTACTGTGCCTATAGATTTTTGAATGAGAAAACAGTGTTAGATGCGTATCCAGTTCCTAATACCGTATTACGGACACATTGGATAACTTCTGTCAATACAGGTGCTTTTCGACTCTGGATTTGAGAAGTGGGTACCACCAAATTGAAGTTCATCCTGATGATAGACATGAAACAGCATTTACCACAACATCTGGTCATTACGAATGTCGGAGGATGCGTTTTGGGTTGAAGAACGCACCAGTCACGTTTCAACGGTTGTTGGATGGGGTCAAATGGTTCAAATGGCTCTGAGCACTATGGGACTTAACATCTGTGATCATCAGTCCCCTAGAACTTAGAACTACTTAAACCTAACTAACCTAAGGACATCACACACATCCATGCCCGAGGCAGGATTCGAACCTGCGACCGAAGCATGGATGGGGTCGTCAGAGGCTTAAAACCTAGTAAATGTATGGTCTACTTGGATGACATAATTGTCAAGTGTACTATAAAGAGCCACAGTTTGTCACGCAAGATGGCATATTGTGTAGATCAACTAAGTGTGGACCACGTGTGGTAGTTCCAGCAGCTTTACGGACAGAGGTACCATAGCAAGCTCATGATCACGTACTCTCAGGTCACGGGGGTAATAGAATAACGGACAGAAGGTTAGCGGAGAGGTTCGGGTGGAGAACAAGATGGGCTGATGTGGAACAATCTGTAAAGAACTTCATTCTGTGTGCACAGTGTGCTGATTTGCATCACCAGAAGGTGAAATTGCAAAGGTACCGGAGTCTGATTATCCATTTCAAATGATAGGAGCTGATGTCCTAGGACCGTTTCACAAGAGTCACTCAGGAAACAAATATGTATTGACAGTGATTGAGGTATTTGGTTAAGGTAGCAATACCAGATCAGAAGGTAAGTACTGTAGCGAACGCTATGGTGAATCATTGGATTCTTAAGTTCGGGGTACTGCAAACAATTATCACAGACCAGGGGGCTAATTTCTTGTCCGATCTCATTAAGCAATTGTGTCGCTTACAGAAAGTTAGGAAATTGTGTACGAGTCCATTTCACCCACAGGCAAATGGTAGTACAGAAAGAGTGCATATGACTATAGCGAAAATGCTGAGTCACTTCGTGGTGTCACAACATTTGGACTGGGATATATACCTGGATTTCATCGTATGTGCTTACAACGCAAAAAGTCATACATGGATGGGATTATTGCCTTATGAGGTCGTGTATGGACGTAAAATGCCTTCTCCATTCGATGTACTCATAATTCATCAAAAATTGGGGAAATACGGGGAAAATGTCAAGGAATTTGCTAGAACGCTAAGGGAAGTTTAACAGAAAGTCAAGAAGGCGAACACAAAAGCATTGGAACGCCAAGAACAGATAGGATTTGCTGTTGCTGCTCATTTTTCCTCCAGGTTACCTTTAATGCTATAGTCTAAGTTGCTAATCAGGCTGTTTCCTGCTCCTTCTACTCTTAAGTACCTTATCCTCGCCATCACAGTTTCTGCACAAGGGTCCTGTGTTCTGTCACCAGGCTAAACTTGGAGCTAGGTTTCACGAGGCTTGTCATCTGGTATTCTGTTCCAAGCTTTTGGTGCAGCAATTTGTCTGCACCTCTCCTGTAACTGCTGCCTAGTAGCAAGACCTTTTTCTTTCTGGGTAACTTCTACAGGCGTAGCCTTATTCAGAAGTCGATCCTACGGGGCTCCTGAAACCTATCAAGCTCAAAAACTGGTTGAGGCTCTTCCTCTACTTCAGGTAACAACTCAAACTGATTGCTAACCAGAATTTGAAATGCGATTTGTGAGGTTTTCTCCTTTTGCCTGTTAATTGTCACCTCCCAACTCCCACTGTCACTTTCCCTCTTCAACCTACCTTATTCAAAATGTGCCATTTCTGCTTCTGCCTGCAGCGCATAAATCTTTCTTCCCAGTTCCATGATTTTCTTGTCTTGGCTACGTAGCCTACGACTCAATTGAAGGGTCTCATCTGACACATTTTTAGCTTCCCCGCTTCATTCTCCAGTAAAACACCAACCAAAAGACCAGACATGTTTCTCCATACCAATTAACCTACAGAAACATCCGCAATTCTCTCACATGGCGCTACTGTTACAGTAAACTAAAAAGCACTACGACACTTACATTGTAATAAAGTAGTAATCAGTAACAACCTATCTTCCGGTGAATTTTGTAGCTTCCAAACGTCAATCAGACCTAGAACAACACGATCGAAGTTCGTTGAATGTAGATAGTACAAGACAGGAAGTGAATGAAATCAGAAAAAGCACAGTATTTTTAACAACACTCTTAAACCGTCGCTATCAGGAAAATGTATAAAGCACAAAAATGGACCCAAAACAACACGTAACGATTAGACGACGAGCAGAAGTTAACAGCGGCTTGTAAACACACCACCGATTTTCACTTAACGCAGGTTTTAAATCACGCAAAACACGAAACGGATGAAAACTCTAAAAAGTACGATATTTATAATAACATTATTAAACACAGACAATCAGAAAACTCTCTGACACTTTTAAGGTAAAAGCTGGTGTATGGAAAGGAGATGGACTCTTCCCACAGCTATTTAGCTGTACCCTAGAAAAAATAGTCAAAGATTGGAACACAAAGATCGGTAGTGGAATCCAACAAGGAACAAAAAAGCAAGGGCATCAAAGACAGTTGTGTAGCCTCTGCACATGATATGGCCCTACTGGCCGAGATCTGCTTCCTTTAGAGCCTGCTGAAGACGCAGACCAGAGATCTCCTTGATTTGATCAATCCACATGTTCGCTGCTCTTCCTCTCGGTGTCTTGCCCTCGATCTTCCCTTCCTCTAGGTTTCCTCCATCTCTTCTGACAATATGGTCAGAGGACTGGAGAACTGTTTGGTCGACACGAGGAGAAAGGCATCTGGAGATACTGAATTGCCCAATAATGGACACATTGTTCTTCTTTCAGTTTACTTTGTGAGCAGCATCCTGCACCAGCACCAAAGCTCAAATGCATCGATGCGCTGTTGGTCTCTGGCTTTAAGGGTCCATGTCTCGCAACCATAAAAGAAGAGGAAAAACACGAGTGTTTCAACAAGCTGGAACTTTGTGGTGTTCGTTATTGCTCTCTTCTGCCAGATCTTGGTGAGCTTCTTCACTGCCACTCGCCCTAGTGTTATCTGTCTTCTTATCTCATCTTCACAGCTTTGCATGTCAGAGATGGTTGACCCAAGATAGATGAAAGAAGTTCAACTTCTAATTTCTTTAATGGATCTGTCAGGTGAACATGTACTCCTCGATCAGATACCATGAATTTTATGTTTCTGAGATTGAGGTCCAATCCTTATGATAGACTAAGGTCTTTTAGTTTTGTTAATAGCTCAGCAAGTTCATCTTCGCTGCTGACTAAAAGCACGGTGACATCAGCAAATCGGCTGCTACTATCAGTTCTATCACCAACTGGGATGCCTTTAGTCCAACCATCAAGAACATTCTAATGACGTGTTCTGCACAGATGTTATGCAGTTGGGGGATAGATCACAACCCTGTTCAAAAAATGGTTCAAATGGCTCTGAGCACTACGGGACTCAACTTCTGAGGTCATTAGTCCCCTAGAACTTAGAACTAGTTAAACCTAACTAACCTAAGGACATCACACACATCCATGCCCGAGGCAGGATTCGAACCTGCGACCGTAGCGGTCTCGCAGTTCCAGACTGCAGCGCCTATAACCGCACGGCCACTTCGGCCGGCCACAACCCTGTCTTACACCTTTTGAAACACTGAAGACATCAGAAGTGCCAGCACTTTTCTCCACAGCTGCTAGATGATTACTGTATAGACTTCTGATCAGTACTGTCAAATGTCGTGGGACACGGAATTCGGCAAGCACCTGCCACAACTTCTCCCAGGTAACACAGTCAAAGGCTTTCCAATAGTCAAGGAGGCAGATGAAGACAGAACACTGAACTTCCGCGATTTCTCGATTATTTATCCTTTGCCTGTTCACGAATTCCTTTTCCTTGAACAAAACCTACTTGTACTTTGTATATGTGAAACTGAATGTAGGGATTCAAACGCTGGTGCAAGCTGTAGAGTAAAATTTTGCTTGTGTGGGATACGCGAGTAATGGTTCGGTAATTAGAGCATTTCGTGATTGATCCTTTCTTGTGTAATGGGATGAATGGGGACTTTGACCACGCTTCTGGGCACTCCCCGGTTTCCCATATTCTTGTGCACATTGAATGCAGCATATCAACGCTTTCCTGCCCCATTTCCTTGATCATGTCACCAAATATACTGTCAAGACAAGAGGATTTATAGTTCTTCAGATGCTGCATTGCGTTCTCTGTTTCGCAGCATGAGGTTGTAGGTTCGAATGTAGGATGCTCAACTGCTTGACTTACCACACTGCTGTTAATCCCATAATACAGCTTTTCACACTACTTTTTCTACCTCGCAACAAATTCTTCCTTCTCTCTGATAGGAGTGCCATTCTCATCGTCAACTACCCACGTACGAGGATTAATTACACCGGTTGTGCTTGTGAGTTTCTTGAATAGATCTCGTAGTTGATTGTGATTATGATGTTGTTCTACCTCATCACTGATGCCTTTAACGAAGTGTGATCTTTCGCCTCCGCAATTCCGTTGTATTTCTCTGCACAGGTCCTTATATGTGACATGATTATGGGATACCAGTTTTCTTCGGATTGCTCCTCTCTTCACTTTACTGCAATGTGGACTGTGATATCCAAGCATGTTTTGCACTTTTTGGTCGTTATGATGTCGAATTAATGAGGAAACGACCTCCTTCACTTGGTTCCACGTTCGTGATGCTGGTGCATCTTTATCAAGACATGTTGTGGAGTTTTGGTCTTACAAGCCCAACAGATTTCCGAAGAGCTTCCTTGTTTTTAAGTTTAAGTTGTCTTTCGCCACTCTTATTGATGGATTTGAGCTTAATCCGCATTTTGATGGACAACAGATTTTGATCACTTCTACAGCCTGCTCCAGGAAAGGTCTTACAGTCCAGGACCGAAGTCTTCCAACGCCTTCGCTCAAGGAAGAAGTCAATTTGGTTTCTAAATCTATCACCAAACGTTATACAAGTGTACAGTCGTCTTGGGTGATGTTTGAATATATTGTTACAGACAGTCAAGTCGTTACTCACACAGAAATCTAGCAACTGCCTTGGTCATTTCTCTTACAGTGTGTGTCTTGGATAGTATCTCTAATTTTAGCATTGAAGTCTCCTTGAATTATTCCCTGTTCTCTGTTAGGGATCTTGCTAACGACTTGTTCCTGTTGTCTATAGAACTTCTCCATCTTCACATACGATGCTGCAGCAGCAGGAGCATATATCTGGATACTGTGGAGTTCGCACAGAGAAACATTCAGTTTGATGGAGATGATTCTATCATTAATGGGTTCAGATTTCTAGGAACAAGTATTTGAAACACCATTTATTCTTTGGCCGCTACTCCCTGAAAAGTACACAGTGTTCCTTCCAAGCGTCATGAAATGGCCACTTAGGCCTACTCTTCACTGAGGAGAGGTTTCGCAAAATATTTGAAGGGGTTCCACTATGGCGGGTTTCGAGGTTAGGCCAACTACCGTTTCCTTAGGTTCTGCGGCATTGTCATAATAATATTAATAATAATAACAATTAGTATTATTATTATTTTAGAATTAAATTAACCCTACAAAGCTCCTTGTTACATATGTGTAACATCCGGAATTCTCAAATTACTTCCACAAAAATTTGTATTTATCCCGAATGCCTGATATGCAGTTATGTAAGAACGTTAGGACTGCATTTGCTTTCCCTACAATGCAAACTTAGCCTGAGAGCTTCTTTAAGTTCTAACAATACTAACAACAGTACCGTGGCCCCGCAAGGGAACGGTTACTTGGCGGTTCCTTGTGGCAAATGCGGAAGTTGTTGGCTGTGTAGCAGAATCGTTTCCGTTCAAATTAAAATGGACAACTGCTTGAGAAATGGAAGTTTGATAGAGAAACAGGGTTTAACAAAATCTCAAGTTAGTTGACACCGACCTACATAGGGAGAAACGATCACCAAGATAAAATAAGGGAAATCAGAGCTCGTACGGAAAGGTATAGGTGTTCGTTCTTTCCGCGCGCTGTACGAGATTGGAATAATACAGAATTGTGAAGGTGATTCGATGAATCCTCTGCCAGGCACTTAAATGTGATTTGCAGAGTATCCACGTAGATGTAAATGTAGATGAGTTGTGTCAACAGGTCATTCAGCTTCTAGTCTGTACAAGTTGTAAATAGGCTTTCGCTCCCTGTGTTTTACTCCTGCTACCTTATAATTTCAAAGAGACTATTTCAGTCAATATTGTCAAAAGCTTTCTCCCATTCTACAGATGCTATAAACGTAAGTTTATCTCTCCTTAAACATCGTCTAAGATAAGTCGTAAGGTTAATATTGCCTCGCGCCGGTGGAAGCAACAATTCAGCATCATTGGTTTTACTAATGAATAAAGATGTAAAAAAAGGCAAATTACGTACATTACTAAAGTTTCGGTCTTAGTGCAGAATGTAAAAGACAGCCTCATATAAACGTCAAGTGACTACCTATTTCGGTTTGATGTTGGCGACATGCGCACTACGTTAGCCTCACTACACAGATATTCCTTCTCTATAGTCAAGACAGACAAGTAGTATCATAAACGTAACTTTACTGTATGTTCAGTGGCACAAATTGTGATAGTTGAATAAATTACACCGAATTCAGTTTTAATTAAGAAAACAACAGTTATTTTGGTTTTTGCAACACTCTACAGTTCGCTAAATTTTTATTACAGGAACCTAATTTCAAAGCCTACCCTGGTTAAAAATGTAAAAATATTTGTGTTTATACCAGATGATCATCGATAAAGTCGTGGATCAATTGTGGACAGCAGTGTCAGTAGGTCAGTTAAATATATAGAACTGCGCAGCAATATTACGTGAGCACTGGCAACGGATTGCTCGACGTCGAAGGCCGTGAGAGCTAGTTAGGATTTGCTGTGGTTGCGGAACATCTTCATTTGTTTCAATTTTCGTTTCGCGGTACACCTCGTTACGAAACAGCGTAACATGTCTATAACTGTTCTGTGTTTGTTAACTTTCTGCGGGCGTTCTTCAAGCCTCGTATCACTGAGTTGGGTGAGTTGGCTTTCGAGCTTCACATTTCAGTAATTGAGTCTCTACGAAAACTGCAGTCATTCTGTCCAAGACCGTAATTATTGTTTTATTGGCATCCACTGGACATTTTAGGCGGCCTCTCTCGGTAAACAGAAACGTTGTATTTTCAGCTCCATGACTGTCTTTCTGTTAAGCCAAAGTAATGTCTGATATTTAGGTTAAAGTGCACTTAGCGAGAAGGAAGGGTTCCGTTCTGTGTTCTGAGTTGTGTGGTAGGTAATTAAGAAAAGATGCCGGTTGTTGCTTATTAATCCTGAATTTATGTACTGCAATCCACCTATACTGCAATCCACCGTCAGGATAACCGCGTGTATATCTCATAGGTGTAGACTCCGTCAGCAATACCTCTTCTTCCGTGTAGCGTAAATGTTACTTTAGTACCCATTCTGTATTAAATGACATCAAATTCTTCTTCATAAATTAAGCGTAAGTTGAATTCTTCGTTACATTTTTCATACAGTTCGTTTACAGAGTTTTATCGGACGATATTTATTTATAACATTCAGTTCATATCAGTACAGATCTGTCAAACGCTTGCACACTGGAACTGTACTTTTCACGACTGCCAACAACTGAATCACGATTCCTCGTATTTAGTTTGTTCGTTCTCACGTATATATGACTGTTATTCTAAAATGTCAAGATTTTTGAGGTTTTTGTTGTCATGTATGCTAATAATATCAAAGAAAGAAGCAAAATATCACCTTACTTTAATTACGAAGCAAAGGAAAGGAAGACCGGCATTCTCATTGGCTATCAATATCTGAGTCCCGATTGTTCGTCTTCGGTTCCAAAGATTCATCGCCGTTACAAATAGCTGCATGTGACGTGAAAAACTGATGACACCGTTTACCCATGTTTCTACTAGCGCTTAAGGGCCACCGTACTATCAGGTATATAGAGAAATAAATTGTCGTACGTTGCGTGGTGGCAGAGAAGAAAACGCTGCAGATGACAGCAACTTTTCAAACAGTTGCTTATATTGTGTTGTAGAGTTCCTTTAATGAACTCATGTTTGCAAATACCCAGGAAAAGTATACTAGGCAGTATCCTACCGAAGGTTGCATTCTCCAGACTGGGGTACTGATTCACACACAGCATTCGCTTTCTGGAACTGACATATTATCATTCACATTCACGATCTCCATACTTTCCGTAAGTGGATTAGGACGACTGCCGAGACGGTTCCTTTGTAAAGGTAACGGCCCGAGTGCTGCACCGTCTTTATCCAAATAAAGTTTGTGTTCGACATCTAAAGACCCCATCGTCAACGAGATGTTGAACCGTAATCTTTCCTCCTTGCTGATAATGAGTTTACTCAGTCACTTGTTGGAATACCTACCTTTTACTGTGGAGTCTAAGCCACTAGGAATCCTGATGGTACACAGAACAATCACAGAGTTGAAACTTGCACTGATTGTCAGAAAAAGTCTTAAAATCGAGTGGTAAATGAATTGTTGGGACATCTATACGATACAGGGCGTCGAATTTGCCCAATGCTACTTCAACATGGTGATACTAATTTTACACTTTATACTGAATCTTTACGGGCATAAACACGTGACCTGCCGAGATGAAGAGAAAAGTACAATACCCACAGATCGAACAGACGAGAAGAAACAGTCCTTATAACAAAATCTTCATAAAATAATTAGCACTTCATGTCGTACTTCGAAGTTAATCTGATGGTGCAAGTCGGCCGTAAAATATTCCAAGCAGAGTAAGAAAATCCTGTTGAAATTTACTTAAAAGATAATGTTGTGCCAGAAAGGTGGTGAGTGAATTGGGGCAAAGTAGTTTTCCTCAAGTTAATTCCAATTGTTTCGCTTTCAACCCTTGAGCTGGAGGTTACCGCTGCCTGGTGTGTTTTATTGCCACCCAGTTGCCGTGCCCTTTCTGAGTGCACTTATCTTTGAAATGTAGTGCATACTATCTTTTTGGTTAAGTCTGGTTATGTTTATTTGGGTTTTGCCGCATTTGACACTCGAACTGTGCAACGTACTCTAGAAGAAAAGCTTAAAAATTCTTATAGGCTCATCCCCCGACGATGATCGCTTGTAAATGTTTGTTACCATTGCGAAGTAGTTGTATTTAATTATTATAACGTATTACGTACTCTACTTATTTGTCACGGTACAATTTAAAATAATTTCTGGTTTGATGTGATTCTTAAAATTTTCTTGGCGTAAAGAGTATTCCATGAAGTTTCGGGATTGCAACCGGATAACGTCGATTTCGGCTGACTTGTGCCCTTAGAGGTTCGGCAAAGGACGATCTAGGATCGCGGAGGGTTGGAATCTACGGAATACTTTGCAAGTGCGGCAAATCTTACTTCTGTCAGACAACGTGCACAATTCGTGAAAGGTGCTTTGAACGTGATCGCCACACTCACTTTTCTCAACCCAGTAAGTTAGCCATAGCCGAGCACTGTATCTCCACAGGACATTCCATGTGGATGACAATATCCTTGCGAGATTCAATTATTAAAGAATCGATGGTTAACACGTTTAGCGCAAGATCTTATTAGTTGTGATCGCGTCTTTAAACGGAAAGAAAACATTTTATGACCAAAGACACGTCAAACTACATTTCATTTAATCAATATTGACATCTGAATTTTAACTCTGCGAGTGTGCATTTCGACAGTGAGAGCGTATGTATCACCATTTCGCATACGCCTGCGCGCTATAGATGTAGCCATATTTGAAGAGTGGGCGAAACTCGACAGAGATCGGTCATGCAGCGGCTGCCGACGCGCATGCGTCTCAGCTCCAATTTTTGGTACAAAGTTAGCGATGACAACTAGCGATGTCCAGTGCAAAACATTCACTTGAAGATGGCTGAATGGTTGTCAGCCGAAATGTTATGGAAAAAAGTCGACGTTATGCGGCAGCAATTCCTAAACTTAATGGAATTTGTAGTTTGTTTTCAGTAGTTCATAACAGATTTAGAATAGTACGTAATCCACCATCGACAGACCATAATTAATTTACTATAGTTCATAAACAGTTTTCAGAAAAAAGTCCACTTCAAGAGTTGAACGCAGCTTAGTAATTTCAGGGCAAAATGGCGTTATGCTTGGCAAAAAGGGCCTCTACCTTTGTTTATGAGGACACAAGTGACCGTGTTGCGATCTAGCAGTTCATCTCGAGAATCCGACAATCTTCTTTCTACAGCCGAATTAGTCCATTTCCACAAACATAGCCGTACGTTCAGTGCGAAGTTCGTGGTGTCCTAGTAATAGTAACATCGCAAATAATCAAGGAACTACGGGAAGTGTATGTGTTGTAGCCTCTGCGCATGCTACAATGTGGAGTTGATCATGCTAAAAGTAGATTACATTTCCCGCGCTCAAAGTCTTCCAGTTACTCAACCAAAATATGTTTAAGGAAATAAACATAGTGAACATCGTCCTACTGCTCGTATTTCATCAACGTAACTGGAACTTTGGAAACTTCACTATCGTGCTGTGCCAAACTTGATAGGATTACAAACTTTGGAGTTTGATTCCAATGTATCATGTGGTTTTATCTGAACCTAAATTATTAATCCATCTCCTGTAAATGTCGCTTCATTAGCAAATATAGTAAAAGAAGCGTTCTTAATTAGTACTCAACAACTGACAGAATTAAAATCTCGAAATATATTAAAGACACACAAGTTTGCTCCACATAATGTTTAACGATTAACATAGCAAGACTCGGTCGTCAACATTATTTCCCAAGCTGGAGTCTTCTGCGGACCGATGTTTTTTTCTTAACTCCTCAACATAATGGTGTAGAAGTTAACTCATATTAGGTCCTTTGAATATCTAAAACTATATTTAAATGAAATAAGCATTGTTGTTTTGCTGCTTTATCGTCAAACCCGATAAACTGAAAAACATGCGCAGATCGATTCGGTGCCATGGCATCAGGAAGAATTGCACGACAATATTTTTGTCTGTTGTTCAAATTTCAGAAATAGATTCCTTTCGATAGCGAAGAGCTCCAGCAGTCAGTAACACACCAAAAACTACTTTCTGTTTAACAGAATTTATGTCCGTCCAAATTCTCATCCGTTTGGAGCAGCATGTGCGCTGTAATGCTGAACAACACACGAAGCATGTACTGTTCATAATTCGGTCATCAAAAAATTTCGAAAATTTCGAACATCGAGGGTGCAAGATCACTTGCCCGGGCTGACCCAGGAGATCCTTTGAGAATGGTATACTGGTGGCAGTGAGTCACTGGGCGCACTGAAGTTGTCCATTTTGTCCCTGACTTTGCAACGAACCCATCTCTTCATTGGAATACCCATCAGAATTTCCGCTGGCAATGTCACTTCCTTCTGAATTCACTTTTAGGTTACTTTCTGATCTTGTCCTGGACTAAAGTACTCATCAAGTTCACTTAAGAAAGGGATTGCCAAGATTTTGGCTTGCGGGCCACGCCCATATTCGTGGGCCAAAGCGCTCAGCCTCGCTTCACACTTCCCCCACTGTTCACGCTCTACTGTCTGAGTGCGAGGAGGGGAAGAGGGGAAAATAACGAATGTGCTGCATTTAAAAGGCAATATAGTCGTACTGCATATGACTTGGTTTTATATTTCACATTTCTCAGCAATGTAGACTACAAACAATAATAATTAATTATTCTCTGGCGGGATGAAGACGTAATATGTGTTTTGTCTGGTACAAATTGTGAGCATACGGACAGACGCAGACAGTTTCACAGAATTTCGCACTCAAGTTGCCAAGTAATCTTTGAATTATTTAGTTTCATAATCGAAGGTCTTTTACACAAACACATCGATCGAAACATTGTATCACTTTTGCACCCTCATTTTGAAGAAATGTAATATCTACCTGAGGAAAGCAATGTAGACGTCCTGAACAGTTTTAACGTTAAAAGATTTGTAATGAAAACTGGAATTACCTTGCAGATCAATCAATTGTATCTGCACCTGCACAAGAGAGCTCTCAACTGAAACGGCAAACGATCTCGAAAACAACCTGGAAACAGACTAAAATTGGCAGTGGCCTCGAAACGTTTACAAAGCTATCCTTGTAATACTTACAAGGCCACAATTAATTTTTTAAACTTCGCACTTTCCTTAACGCCAGTGAGCTTAGAGAAGTGGATTGTCTTTGTCGGAATGTGTCCCTTCTACAACAGCGGTTTTCTTTTTAAATGCATACCTATGAAATCAGAAAGAAGTTACGTTGCAACGTCCTACTGTGGCGGTTTTAAAAATTTTGTGCCCCTAGGCACACCATATTATATGCGCCACGTCCCCTCCCCCCCAAAAAAACATGTTTTAAATAATAACTATTACCCGATCACTTCACAATTGCCGTTTTGGGTGGGAGCGCTGTGAGCTGTTTCCGTACTCTACTATTCGTTGTTCTGAAGGACGCGTCAGCGGTCTAGTCGCGCTCAATCAAAATGTAATGTGGTTCCTGAAATGTACTTGGTGTACGGGGCAGAGTATAAAACAAACTTAAAACTGCGTTGGATTAACACATTCTTCAGTCGAAAAACAACAGAAACGAACACAAGGAAAATAACTTTTCTTTTATGGACTAAAAATTCAGCAGAGCGCATTGCAGACTGATTTTTGTTATGCACTCACTTTTAATATGGTCTCTTACATGAAACCGTTGAAAATGAAAATAGAAAAGTTGTATTACGATCTAAAAATTGAAGCGAACGTGTCATACATTAGAAATGAATATGTACTTTTACAGAGGTGCGTTCAGAATTAAAATTAAAATGTCGTTTTATGATCTAATAACTTGAATGTGTAGCATATAAAAAAACACGTTCGGTATTAATACGTGAATCTAAAGGAAAGCGTAAGAAATGAAATAAGAGATTTCGGTGCGCGAACTAATAACTAAATACAGACGAACAAACACAGAACTGGATTAGATATTACATAATTTTACAGACTAGTGTGGAAAAATCAAATTTGTTTTATAATCTAATAGGATCTGTGTAGCTAGACGGTACATAATAAGTGTACACAATACCTTTAATCCATGTAAGGGCTGAACAGTGTACTGCAGCTACTGCTCTCACCATAGCTCCTTCTAACGGTCTTAGCAAAGCTTTTACATATTTATCGACAGAACTGAACTACGTTATTTAGTAACAGTTTTTCATCTGAGCTTACTCTCCGATAACGTATATTTCCGGGATACCTATACATATACATTCCAGCAGATACCAAGAATACGCACCAATTTAATATACTACAGTATCAGTATGAACTGACTGTACAGCGCCGAGCGGCCTGGGTCAGTCGGGTGTTGTTTAGTAGTCGGGCGCCTTCGGTCACGTCTGCACGTAAACGAAGTTTAGTTCCACGTTCTGCCATCGGAAATTGTGAAATAAACAGGTAATACGTAGTTTGTAAATCCAATGAATGTGCTCTAAGTTATATTGAAAATCACATTATAATCTTACATTTTTAAAACTAATATGAATAAATAAACAAACTCACCAGTCAGCAAAGTCTGCGTCTGCCTCTGACGGCAGAAAACTCGTTGATCATATCTTCATAGTTCAGACGGTTATCAGTTAAGAGGTCGGCTTCGATGTGAAGAATGAACACGGCTTTCAATCTCTCCTCAGACAACGTAGAACGTAGGTACAATTTCAGTCTTTTAAGAGCCGAAAACGAGCGTTCTGCTGAACTATTTGTAAGTGCCATACACAGAAATATTCTAAGAGCAATGTCAACATTCGGAAACACGGACCATAACTTCTCTTTTCGTATAAATTTGCTCATTTCGCCTGGTATGTCACTACCCTCAGAAGATTTCAAAAATTCCGCAAAATGTACACATTCACTACGTAAATCTGTGCCATATGACGCTTGGAGTTTAGCTGCACTTTCAGCAATATTGTCAGGTGAACTGTTCTTACGGTTACTGAAAACCGTGAAGGATACCAACAGTTATCTTACTCCTCACCAATTTGGTGTACAAGTTGTCGAGTACTGGGAGAAACGTGTCGACTCTAAAATTTCCCTTCCAGTCAGCCGGCCGAAGTGGCCGTGCGGTTAAAGGCGCTGCAGTCTGGAACCGCAAGACCGCTACGGTCGCAGGTTCGAATCCTGCCTCGGGCATGGATGTTTGTGATGTCCTTAGGTTAGTTAGGTTTAACTAGTTCTAAGTTCTAGGGGACTAATGACCTCAGCAGTTGAGTCCCATAGTGCTCAGAGCCATTTGAACCATTTTTGAACCTTCCAGTCAGAAAAACTTCTTCAAAGAATGCTTCTTTGTCATTATGAAGTTAGCGTTTTCGTGATCTTTTATAGGTGCATTGATGGTCTATATCAGTCAGTCTCCTTGGATTTATTTTCATTATAGTCGAACATGCCACGAATAGATGCAATAAATCCTACAAGTGATTCATATAATTCATGCACTATTTTAGTATCGATATTTACGCTTTGCAATCTTTGTAGTATCAGAGGAATTTGTAGACAGGACTTTTAGTACGACCTCAGCTAAGTTTTCTGTCTTGTAACCCGGGTTTGGTAAAAACAGAAGAAAACATTCAACAGGTTTCACCATTCTCATTCACATATCTCAATATGAAAGATAATTGATCAATATGTAAAATGTCTGCAGTAGAATCTACTATTATAAAGAAATATTTGGCCTGTTTTATTTAACTTACGGTAATTCTTTTTATTCGTTCAGAAAGAAGCTCTACTATTTCATCACAGATTGTTGAAGAAAGATAACTTGGATGTCCCTGCCCTGGATTTCCGCATTTCAATGTGCTCTGCGAGAAAAGGATCAAACTCGGCTATAAGTTCAAGAGACATCATAAATTGACTATTATGTAATGAATGGAATCCTTCGACGTGTCCACGTCGGGGAAGTCCAATACTTGTTAGCTTCTTCACTACTGCAAACACCCTTTTCAACACACTGCGCCTGTACATTTTTTCTGTCTCAACATATGACTCGAAATGGTTATCTATTGTTCCAAGTGACTTTTTTCTTGTTAAGAGTGATAACTCAGAATCTTTGTGTTCAAATGAATTCTCATGATGAGATAAAATATTAGAAATATTTTTACAATCTGCAATACCATTAGTAGCAATCGTGACCTTACCTCTGAATAATTTACATGGTGCAGAAAAAACAGCACCGATGCTACAGGAGTGTACTAGAAAATCACGCAAAGTTGATCCACCATTTAAAAGTTTACGGTAAAATACATTTTTATTCAAATATCTGCTCTTATCGCCTATTGATCTTCTTGAATTAGAAAAATCATCGTTACAATTTTGACTAATGCTACTTTATAAGGGAATTTCGATTGTTGATTCATTGTACACAATTCTGCAGGATCATCACTAACGAGGTTATTTCTTTTTGTAATATCTGACTCGACACTTAGTTTTTTGTGAAACTCGAAATCTGGAACAATTTGCTTTTCTTCATTTTTAACTTGTTTCGTCTGTATTTACTTCTTTTAAAGCAGCTACAGTGTCAGAAATACCATCCGTACTACTTGAAGTCGAACCAGCAACATTTTTTGCGAAAAATTTATTTACTCTACCCAAACGTTTTTAGAACATTGGCTTCTCGTTCTCGCCTTTCCTTCGATGATTTCCGAAATGCCGCCCACTTCATTTTGCACGTTTGCTTTTTTCGCTGAATGTGAATGTCGTGTGACTAGGGCCTTCCGTCGGGTAGACCGTTCGCCGGGTGCAAGCCTTTGGATTTGACCCCACTTCGGCGACTTTCGCGTCGATGGAGATGAAATGATGATGATTAGGACAACACCCAGTCCCTGGGCGGAGAAAATGTCCGACCCAGCCGGCAATCGAACACAGGCCCTTAGGATTGACACTCTGTCGCGCTGACCACTCAGCTACCGGGGGCAGACCTTTTTTCAGTGTTATTCATGCTAAGACACGTACAAAATTTTCAACCAAATTATCAACAGTCAAAACAAAAGAAAAAAAAATTGCAAAAGGAAAGAAAGAAAAACTTCATCCAGTTCCAGTCGTACTACGCCACACATGATTACAAAGCTTTTTACTTTAAACACGGCACACGAACACAAAGATTTTTCCTTTAATTGTGGAGTGATGAACTGACCAACTCGGATTACTCGACGTAACTGTGCTATGAAAGAACGACAATGCAGAATAATTTAATTTCATTGTCGCCTGTTTCTCTGTTGTTAGCGAACAGTAGAAGCACACCTGACGGTTGGAATTCCTCTCATAAAGAAAACGGGACAGTCCCTTTTTTGGCTTATGTTTCCCGCGTCGCCGGAATTTTAGCTGGGATGCAAATATGCTCTGAACATTCTTGACACTGTCTTTATAGTTTAAAAAGCAAATAATTTTTGAAGTTTCTTGCAGCGAGGTGTGCTGGATCGACTCTTATCCCACTTATTCTTATAACATGTTAGCGGTTTCTGTGGACGGAGAAGACTACAAAGTTTAAGTAGTCTTGTTGGCAGTTGATGTGGTGTACTGTCATTTGTGTGAGCTTACTTAAGAAGTTTATACAAAATTTGTAATGCCACGTACTATTCGATTGCACAGAGTGGTAACTTTGATATCGTGCAGGCTGCAGCACAATAAATGAGACAAACAAAAGTGGATTTGTTCATTTTTTTCGCCAAATAAAGTAACCAAGTAAATAAACAAATACAACTTTTAAACTGTTGTGAAGTGTATTTCACACTTATTGGATATTCTGCTTATGTTCTTTTCGTATAAACATGTGTTCATAAAACATTCCCAGTATCAACATGTTTTGTTAAATGGGTGTCATTAAATCAAAGCTCAGTTATTGAAGATCACAGAGCTTCCACATTAATTACAGTAATGGAGGGTTGACTTGATACTTCCCCGTAATTTCTACAAAAAATTTTAGTAGAGTCGGGTTTTTACATACTGAGGTCCACACATGTTACAGTATTTAAGAAACTGCTGATTAGTTTATCACAGCTTCTCGGAGGTCCCGGAATTGTTATGGGGAAAATATGGTAGGGTTAAGTAGAAGCTGACAACATTCTCGGAATAATAACGATTCAAACATTGTACTGTAGATTGCCGTCCTGACGGCTTACTTCAAAGTATTTTGAACAATCATGATGATGATACCAGACAGAAACCCAATGTTAAATTTTTATTCAGTCACCAAGTAAACTATGTATATTCCCAAGCTTGTATTGTGGAATTTCGTTCTTATGGCTTATTTAAACTAGCAAGTGGTCCCGGCGGAGGTTCGAATCCTCCCTCGGGCATGGGTGTGTGTGTTTGTCCTTAGGATAGTTTAGGTTAAGTTGTGTGTAAGCTGAGGGACTGATGACCTTAGTAGTTAAGTCCCACACTTTTTTATCAGTATTAAAAAATTTTGTCGCTTGTAAGCGCAGTTATTTTAAAACGCAAAAGATTAAAATTAGTACAGAGCGAAAAACGCCGCCCCTCTTACGGTGCCGCCCCTAGGCCCGTGCCTGGTGTGCCTATATGTAAATCCGCCACGTACTGTGGGCGGTGTATAGTCAAGTCCACTTAAAATGCAAAGTCTGCACGCCATTCTGGATATTCTAATTTTCATTTCTTTTTCCTTCATAAATTCAACAACAGCGAGAATTAAATCGAAAAATCATTCCGGGAATGTCCCTTCACTTAACCAACATAATTTGCAGTAATATGTGAAGTTTCAGTACTCTTCATTCATTTCCATTGAGAATTGTTGCAACTGGAAACGGAATAATGGATGTGATTTCAGAAATTTTACTGTTCGTACCGCCAATTTCTTCAAGTGCTCCATGCCTGCAAATTTAGCACAAAGTGCTTCTTGCTGTTTATGACATTGACTGTGGTCGTTGTAATTTTTTGCTGTTTCATTGTCATCTAAAAGTTCAAATTCTTTCTGGTTGGTACTATAAATTCCTTTTGTAGCAAATTGAGAATTTTCGTCCCTGTCTTCTGACATTCCCATTCATTTTAAAGGTTTGTGACGCTAGATAGCTAGAGAACCCCTTTTGTGCAAACAGCCACTGGATATGTGAGCGCCCTTCATACCGAAAACATACAGTGAAGCGTGTACACCGCTGATACATACAATGATAAGCTAAAATATTATAACCATCGGCTTAATAGCATGTTACTCCACCACTGGAACGAAATACAGCAGATTCTGCGAGGCCTGGATTGGAGGAGCCCTTGGTAGATTTCCAGAGGTATGTGGCATCGGATGTCTAACCACAGGTAACTCGCTTCCCACAAATTACTGGCTGGTGGTATCCGGGCGCGGAACTGGCGCCTGATAGCGTCCATTCGGTCCATGTCAGGCGAAACTGGTGACCAAGGTATCAACTTGAGTCCACTATCATGCTCCTCAAACCACCGGTGGCTCGATTCTAGCCGTGTGACTTCGATAGTTATCCTGCTGTAAAGCCACCGCCTTCAGAGAGCTCATGAAGTATGAAGGGATTGAGGCGTGGCGCCTTTATATCGCTCCTGTCTGTAGCCTATGTATCGGGAGAATGACTGACATGTGTGCACAGTAACAGATGGGCTGAAGCTGTTAAGTCGAGTGCGTAGTTATAATTTTCATCAACCAGAGTACAGCAGCGGGCAGAGACATGCAAAAAACAGGTCAAGAGAATGTTTTTGTGAATTGTTCTGATTATTTCTTGAAGGCTTTTTTGTTTATTTATGTTTGTACAGTTTTGTATTCGTTTTATTAGTAGTGTGAATGATGCGTTAATGTGGTTTAAAGTAAATATGTAGATCATTGTTACACTGACAAACGCTGTACGAACTAGCGTGAGAAATTTTTGAGACAGTGTGAATGCAGACGAGGGGGAATTTTGTATCATAAAATGTTAAGTAAGTTTATGGTAAAAGGAAAACTCATTCGAGTGAAAATGAAAATAGTTAACAGCGTAAACTATAAATAAAATATCAGAATGTTTGACACAGCACTGAAAGACCTAAGTCGAAACAAGGCTCCGGGAGTAGACAACATTCCATTAGAACTACTGACAGCCTTGGGAGAGCCAGGCCTAACAAAACTCTACCAGCTGGTGAGTAAGATGTATGAAACAGGCGAAATTCCCTCAGACTTCAAGAAGAATATAGTAATTCCAATCTCAAAGAAAGCAGCTGTTGACAGATGTGAAAATTACCGAACTATCAGTTTAATAAGTCACAGCTGCAAAATACTAACGCGAATTCTTAACAGGCGAATGGAAAAACTGGTAGAAGCTGACCTCGGGGAAGTACAGTTTGGATTCCGTAGAAATGTTGGAGCACGTGAGGCAATACTGACCCTACGACTTATCTTAGAAGAAAGATTAAGGAAAGACAAACCTACGTTTCTAGCATTTGTAGACTTAGAGAAAGCTTTCGACAATGTTGACTGGAATACACTCTTTCAAATTCTGAAGGTGGCAGGGGTACAACACAGGGAGCGAAAGGCTGCTTACAATTTGTACAGAAACCAGATGGCAGTTATAAGAGTCGAGGGACATGAAAGGGAAGCAGTGGTTCGGAAGGGAGTGAGACAGGGTTGTAGCCTCTCCCCGATGTTATTCAATCTGTATATTGAGCAAGCAGTAAAGGAAACAAAAGAAAAGTTTGGAGTAGGTTTTAACATTCATGGAGAAGAAATAAAAATTTTGAGATTTGCCGATGACATTGTAATTCTGTCAGAGACAGCAAAGGACTGGGAAGAGCAGTTGAACGGAATGGACAGTGTCTTTAATGGATGGTATAAGATGTACATCAACAAAAGCAAAACGAGAATAACGGAATGTAGTCGAATTAAGTCGAGTGATGCTGAGGGAATTAGATTAGGAAATGAGACACTTAAAGTAGTAAAGGAGGTTTGCTAGTTGGGGAGAAAAATAACTGATGATGGTCGAAGTAGAGAGGATATAAAATGTAGACTGGCAATGGCAAGGAAAGCGTTTCTGAAGAAAAGAAATTTGTTAACATCGAGTACTGTTTTAAGTGTCAGGAAGTCGTTTCTGAAAGTATTTGTATGGACTGTAGCCATGTATGGAAGTGAAACATGGACGATAACTGGTTTGGACAAGAAGAGAATAGAAGCTTTCGAAATGTGGTGCTACAGAAGAATGCTGAAGATTAGATGGATAGATCACATAACTAATGAGGAGGTATTGAATAGAATTGGGGAGAAGAGGAGTTTGTGGCACAACTTGACAAAATGGAGGGACCGGTTAGTAGGACATGTTCTGAGGCATCAAGGGATCACAAATTTAGCATTGGAGGGCAGCGTGGAGGTTAAAAATCGTAGAGGGAGACCAAGAGATGAATACACTAAGCAGATTCAGAAGGATGTAGGTTGCAGTAAGTACTGAGAGATGAAGAAGCTTGCACAGGATAGAGAAGCATGGAGAGTTGTATCAAACCAGTCTCCGGACTGAAGACCACAACAACAACAGCATCAGAATGTTAAATATTTATTTCGGGAAAAAGTAAAATTCGAAAGTGCGTTATATGTTGATTAGTTAGTCATGAAAAGTGCGGACCAACGGGGGAGAGTAATACTTAAAGAAAACTGACCAATCCGAACGGAGTATTCTTCGCGCGTCTTTTCTCTTGGATATAGAGAACCTTGCAGCCGTCTAAAGTGGTTGGAGCCCAGCCTTTCAATAGTACGGTTGTGTGTATATGAGCTCCGAAGGAAGTTACAGTTTGCCATTTTTAGTTGTGCTAAATGCCTTAAAAATGCTTTAAAGTGAAGGCATATTTATTCTGGTGTGTGCTTTTAGAAGGTACGGAATTTTTTAAGTAATTTTGTATATGAGAAAAGTCGTGGCATACTGAGCAGATCAGTGACCAGATCAGTGACCAAAAGCTTGAGTGAATTAGAGACCGATAAACTTAGTAGTATGGCGAGCATTTTCATTTAAGAACAATCTGCACTTAGTAGCCGTTCAGATTTCGGGAAATACGTTACCATAAACTTGCTAATGTGAATGTAAGGGTTTGTGCATGACTGTGTTAGGATTATCACGGACTTGGCAGTGAACTTGTAATTCTAAACCTCAGAATATTCCGAATCTTTGCCAGTATTTCCACCTTTCTTTCAAAATTAAGACCTTTCCCGATTTTTGTAATAGTTACGTTGTATGCAGCCTGCCGCGAGTCGCTTTAGGGTAGGTTTCTGCCCGGCGTTCCTACGGGCGATCTGCTGCGGCGAGTTCACAGGTAGGTGATGGTGAAATGCCAGAAAGGAACCGCGCCGCCACAGCATGCAGATGGTGCAATAATGTTCACCTACGTCACAGCTGTCACAGTACCTTCGATTGCTACTACAGGTCCCACGAAAGTCTCCCGTAGCCTAATACTGCCCACACAGCGAACTGCGTCCGTTGTGCAGTGCGTTTCCGACTAGATGACGTCGTTTCCGGACACGACGACCTACCTGTTGTAGTAAAAAAACGTGATTCGTCGGACCAAGCGACACATTTCCATTGATCCACTGTCCAGTCTCGATGATGCCTGTGCCCACTACAGTCTTGAGTTGACTGTTTCGCCCAGACAACATGGGAAGACATAGGGGTCGTCTGCTACGGAGTTCCATATTCAAAAAAGTGTGCTGAACGGTGCGCTCCGAAGCCCATCCTGCTTTCCTGAGAGAAAAAGCATCCGACTTCCACGTACTCGCAGGCTCGTCCAAACTGTGCCCCTGAGGCGCTAGCGCCCGCGATCACTCGCGGTCAGCGCCCCTACGAATTCGTATTTTGTCGCAGTGGCCGAGCCGTGTCGCTTAGCAGGCAGTGCGGACTGCCCGAGCGCCAGCCGATAGTTATATATTTGTTCGCCCGTTTTCCCTTCGGGCAGAAGACGTCTCACAATTGCTTCAACTAGAGCTAATTGACCCACAGTGCCATATACGCCTGAAGGACCGCTTTCTTATGTGTAAAACTTTGGATGACTTTTACAATTGTCTTCCACGAGAGAAATATCCTCTTTAGCACAAGCACGCGGCCAAAGTTCTCTCAATGTTTGGTTCCACGTATCTTTGTGAGCGCTTTTTCTCTCTTTTAAAGCTTGCTAAAACTAAGAACCGTTCATTCCTTGGCGATAAAAGTTTGACCAATTCTTTGAGGTTAGGAGTCTCACGGAATATTGTACCAAGCGTAGAAAAATCGTTTCCTCGAAAAAGAAAAACGTGTAAAATGTTAATTGTCTTCTTTAACAATATTGACTGTAAGAATTAAAGAGCTTTATAACCTTAATTTTATTTTAATAAGTCTCCAAACTTGGTCTGTTAAAATTATTACGTACAAAACAGCAAACTAAGAATCCGATTTCTAAACTCTGAAAATACTTACTTGTAACTACTAACAGTAAGAATGAGAATCTCTATCCCTTACATAAAATTAGTTTTAAAATAGAATATTTTGTTTACGTTTGATCTGACCGCGGACAGTCCAGCGCAGAGCAGTGCTGTGCGGTCTCACTCGCTCTGCAGCTCTCTCTCTCTATCTCTCTCTCTCTCTCTCTCTCTCTCCGCCCGCCGGGCGCAGTTCTTGGATGAGCCTGACGTACTGTGACGTGGCGCGTGTGGTTTCAGCGACATCCACGAACTTTCCAATCATGCCCGCGTCAGTGGTACATGAACAGGAGACCAGTTTCGCCGTTTCCGAGACGATCGTTTCCAGGTACCGCACCAAAAAAATCTGCCCTTTGCCAACTTTCCTTGCCTAATCACGTGTGCGCAAGGCCACCACGCGGAATTCAATCTCGCGGTGGGCAGTAGTTTCGATTTGTTTGCTCGTTAGTGTATAAAATTACCAGTCACTTCCATATAAGTATTCGCGACAAAAATAGTCGTATATTTGTTTATGTATTTAACATGATCTGGTATGGGCCAACTAGCTCCTTCTTACATCGGACTATGGTTTCACTTATACTGTACCTTTCTTACATCGTAGTTACCTAAGTCAATATGACAAATAGTATTAAAATGATTTGAATATCTATAGTGATAATGCGAGTACGTAATATTATGAACTACCAAAGTTAATGCTGACCATTCTTATACTACTCGTGCTGCTGCCCGTATAGTGATAACAGTAATAATAATTGTAAAGGCCATAATATCGACAATGATTGTGGCAGATTTGAAAATAATTTATAGGTGTAGAAAACAGATGTTTTCT
This sequence comes from Schistocerca americana, assembly GCF_021461395.2. Classification (NCBI taxonomy): domain Eukaryota; kingdom Metazoa; phylum Arthropoda; class Insecta; order Orthoptera; family Acrididae; genus Schistocerca; species Schistocerca americana. Next base: position 426,868,359 of record NC_060122.1, read on the forward strand.
GATACAGCGACTTCTAGGGAAAAGGAATTGAAGGAGCTCCGCCAGCTAAGAAATCAGTGAAATGAGGAAGATCTGAAATAAAAAAAGGATGTACACACCTCAAAAAACTCTTGCATTACCTCGGTTCCTAGAGTTCCGGAAGCTGTACAGAAAATTGGAACAGAGATATAAACATAAACATCATTTTCGCCCTTTTTATTGTTCATGAAAACCACACATTGCATGTCGTATGACCATACAGCGAGACCTTCAGAGGTGGTGGTCCAGATTGCTGTAAACACCGGTACTTCTAATACCCAGTAGCACGTCCTCTTGCAATGATGCATGCGTGTATTCGTCGTGGCATACTATTCACAAGTTCATCAAGGCACTGTTGGTCCAGATTGTCCCACTCCTCAACGGCGATTCGGCGTACGTCCCTCAGAGTGGTTGGTGGGTCACGTCGTCCATAAACAGATCTTTCCGATCTATCCCAGGCATGTTCCATAGGATTCATGTCTAGTCGAGCGATGTCGTTATCCTGAAGGAAGTCATTCACAAGATGTGGACGATGGGGGCGCGGATTGTCGTCCATGAAGACGAATGCCTCGCCAATATGCTGCCGACATGGTTGCACTATCGGTCGGAGGATGGCATTCATGTATCGTACAGCCGTTATGGCGCCTTCCATAACCACCAGTGGCGTGCGTCGGCCCCACATAATGCCATTCCAAAACAGCAGGGAACTTCTACCTTGCTGCACTCGCTGGACCGTGTGTCTAAGGCGTTCAGCCTGACCGGTTTGCCTCCAAACACATCTCCGACAATTGTCTGGTTGAAGGCATATACGACACTCATCGGCGAAGAGAACGTAATGCCAATCCTGAGCGGTCCATCTGTACCGCGCTGCGTGGTTGCAAAGATGGACCTCGCCATGGACGACGGGAGTGAAGTTACGCATCATGCAGCCTGTTGCGCACAGTTTGAGTCGTAACACGACGTCCTGTGGTGTCAAGAAAAGCATTATTCAACATGGTGGCGTTGCTGTCAGGGTTCCTCCGAGCCATTATCCGTAGGTAGTGGTCATCTACTGCAGTAGTAGCCTTTGGTCGGCCTTTGCGAGACATGTCATCGACAGTTCCTATCTCTCTGTATCTCCTCCATGTCCAAACAACATCGCTTTGGGTCACTCCGAGACGCGTGGCGACTTCCCTTGTTGAGAGCCCTTCCTGGCGCAAAGTAACATTGACCGTCTAGGCATGGTTGAGCTACAGACAGTATGAGCAGTGTTCCTCCTTCCTGGTGGAATGACTGGATGATCAGCTGTCAGACCCCCTCCGTCTAATAGGCGCTGCTCATGCTTGGTTGTTTACATCTTTTGGCCGGTTTAGTGACGTCTCTGAACAGTCAAAGGAACGGTGTCTGTGATACAACATCCAGAGTCAACGTCTATCTTCAGGAATTCTGGGAAATGGGGAGTTGCAAAACTTTTTTTTGATGTGTGTACAAGGGTAACGAGTGCGTACGTAGACAGTGGTAACCATTAATATTCCCTCAGTTGCTATATCATTAACAGTCTTCCGAAGCTGGGAATGTTATTCATTTCTCTAATATAATGCGGGAGGTTATTCCAGAGTCAGGTTGCTGCTACTGATGTGACAAGCGCTTCAAGAGAGTGGTTGAATGATGGAGTGGGACTGAAAGATTTTGCTCCGATGGGAGCGGGTTTTTCTGCCATGTAACCTCCCCACAGAAATTTTAAAAGACAGAAATATAAAATGAATAGGAGCCAAGAAGCAATATTGTCCCCACAAAAAGATTTAAATAAAAAATATAATAATAAATGGGAGCCAAGAAGCATAACCTCCCTAGCAATTAAATTTAATGACAATAAAAAATGAGAATCGCAATCTGACTCAAATATAAGTTCTTCACAAAAAAATTAAAGTCCATTCAGTGATAAGAAAATCTCAGTGATAATGATAACTCAATTAAACCGAAATATCGGTCTTTGGCCCCGTGCAAAAAAATCAGAATTAAATTCTTACCTCATTGAAACTGCTTGTCAAATTTCTGCTCTTATTGTTGCGCACGGCTTGGAGGAACTGCATTGCAAATAATATTTTTTTTTTATTTTTTTTATTTTTAAATTTAACTGAAACTTTTCTTTAAGGGAAATAAAGGAAATCGTAATTAAATGATTTTTTTTGTAAAAACAATTGCTTTGAAATCAAAATTATTATTGGGGCACTTGTTCAAAATTAATTACAATAAATAAACTTTACGTTATCTGATGGTTACCTACATTAACAATGTACCTCATTCAGCATCTTGACCAGAATGCCATGTCGACGCTCGCCGACTGCGTCCCGCTCGCGACCTTGACAGGACTAGACCACTACTGCCGACAGACTACATCACACAACTGCACTGGGCTGCTACTACTGACCGATTGCCCTGCTCACAGACTGCCCACTGACAGACTGCTCGCAACTGTACTGCACGACTACTACTAGCGTACTGCTCGCAACACTCGCGCGGTCAAGCGCAGACTAACTACGATAATAGGCTCTCTGGTCAAAGATTTTAACGTGCCTCACCATCGCTGCTACGTTACATACGTGTTTCAGTGTACAAGGGTAACGAGTGCGTACGTAGACAGTGGTAACCATTAATATTCCCTCAGTTGCTATATCATTAACAGTCTTCCGAAGCTGGGAAAGTTATTCATTTCTCTAATATAATGCGGGAGGTTATTCCAGAGTCAGGTTGCTGCTACTGATGTGACAAGCGCTTCAAGAGAGTGGTTGAATGATGGAGTGGGACTGAAAGATTTTGCTCCGATGGGAGCGGGTGTTTCTGCCATTTTCAAACAAGAGCGTTAAGGTCGAGGAGAGATATGTGGACAGCGTACGTCGATAAGACAGTAGAGAAGATATAGGGCACGGAAAGCTTTGTGATTGTCCGTGCGCAGCCATGATAGCTGTGCATATGGTGGTGAACATGATGAAAGAGTCGAACATCACAGATATAACGAACACAGGTATTCATAACCAGTTTCAGGCGCCATGAGCTTTCCTGAGCTGTAATGATTTAAGAGAAGTATAGGTGTTTGTACAAGTTTCTTTTTGAGGTCAAGGGGGAAGAACCCTTCAAATTTTTGTAGTGCATGGATGGATGCTGATGCCTTCTTGTACTTTGCAATTACGTCCTCAGTCCAGTTTAGATTTTAATCTCTTATTTCAACTATACTCTTTGCTGAGGGAGAGAAGATGTACAGTGCCTCTTTTGTTGACTTGTCTATCGAATAGTTTTCAAATGATTTTTTGCAGAATGGACGTGGAAGGGCCGGGGTAGACGAAGTGGAGGGGGGCAAGGTTCCGAGGACGCGCTACCCTTTCATGGCGTACGTCATAGGCGATGACGCCCTCGGTTGCTCCGGCACCATTGTGTCTCTGACCGCGGTGATCACGACTGCGACCTGCATCGTTGGCGACAAAAAAATGAGTAAGTGCACAACCAGTTTCTCTCTTTCAATTTTCCACAGTCGTTGCGTTTATTCCCTAAGTGAAAAAAATATGTACGGTAAAAAGTAGCAAGCGAATGTACTTGTTATTATGTGTTTTGAGCTTTCAGCTGAGAGAAGGCGCTGCTGAAACAATTCAAATATTCATTTTTGGTTCTTGAAATGTTGCTACTGGAATTCCAGAACAAGAACACTATCTAAAACAGAATTGAATTTCCACTACTTCTGACATGTTTGTCGCTAGAGAATCCATAACTTCCTAAATATTTAATATGTATTGTTTATTTTGCCGCCTCTGTTGCACATTTATTTTTATTTTTATACGGTTGATCATCTTCATATCTAAAAGTAAAAGTATTGCTAGTAAACTACTAAGCATCATTTGCTCTCCATTATTTTACGATAAGTAGTAAAGCAATTGCAGATGTTTGCTGCATTTACCTATGTCGTTTTGTAGGCTTTTACCGAAAACTAATCACTTCATAAAAATAAGTGTGCAACTGAGACGGTAAAACAAACTACAAATATTAAAGAATTACATTTCTTATTGCGAAACTCATTAAGTAACTCACATAAGAAGCAACCTGCTAAGATCGTCATATATGGAACAGAACATGCTCTTAAACTGAAAGATTGATATATTTAACCATCTTAACTGTTAGAACTATTAATTTGTTGTTAAGTGTACCAATGACTTCACAGATAAATGTGCAAATCCATCAGCTCTGACCGCCAAAAACGACTAAGTAAGAGTCTACACTTCGCGCTTTTGCCCTCTTCTGAAACGCATACTCGTCCTTCCAGATCAGCTAGCCAAGTGGTCGTTCCTGCCGTTCGAACGCAACTTCCGCCTCCCAAGTAAGACAGTTCAGGGTGGCCAATCTGGAGGCTTCCTTTAGCCATCCACACTGTCTTTTTATTCTGATTTCGTTAATTATTTCGAGTTTCACTATTAAATTAAGTTACTTGCAGTAACTCCTTAGTTCCACATGTGAGAACCACGTTGTGGCTTTCCTCCGTCGTCTTTTATCCGTGTAATAAATCACGACTTTACATTTGGCTGTAGCTTCGACCACAAAGGCAGGCTATTCGGGTCATTGGCATCTTCCGTTTCCCGCACCTGGGACGCCTCGCTTGATGCCAGGGGCCCCAACCCCGCTACAGTAACTTTACAAATTTGAAAGCAAGATCCGGTCACATTCCACCCCTTTCTCTGTGAATAATTTTTCCACCTCAACAGAATGAACTCCCGAATGCTTTGAATTTACCTTGCTTTTTCCTGCTATTTCGTGATACGTCACATGATTTCAGACTAATTAGCGTGAGCTTTTACACAAGCTCGAAATTTAGAGTTGACCTCGTGCCAGATGTTTATATTATTTTCACAACGAAACCTTGTATCGGAACCTGGTAGAAAATCCAAAGAGATCCTGGTCGTATGTGAACTATGCTAGCGGCAACACACAGTCAGTGCCTTCTCTGCGCGACAGCAATGGAAATACTACCGATGACAGTGCTGCTAAAGCAGAATTACTAAACACAGCCTTCCGAAATTCCTTCATCAAAGAAGACGCAGTAAATATTCCAGAATCCGTATCGAGAAGAGCTGCCAATATGAGTAGCTTGGAAATAGATATCGTCGGTGTAGTGAAGCATCTTAAATCGCGCTATAAAAGCAAGTCTTCCAGTCCACACTGTATACCAATTAAGTTCCTTTCAAAGGACGCTGATGCAATAGCTTCATACTTAACAGTGTTAAACAGCCGCTCGCTCGACGAAGGTTCCGTACCCAATGACTGGAAACCTGCAGCCACTGGGACAGAACCTTGGCGCAGTGGCAGAGCATTGCATGGTCTAATGAATTCCAATACCTTCTTCATCATGCTGATGGAAGGCCGTGAATCCGTCATCTTCCAGAGGAACAGCTCTCTGACACCTGTACTGCGGGACGGAGACAAGCTGGTAGCAGCTCCATTATGCACTGGGGAATATTCAAGTAGGCATCTATGGGTCCTTGGAGCTTGTGCAATGCATCATGATACCCAAAGAATATTGTACACTAGTTGCAGACCACGTGCACCACTTATGACGATCATGTTTTCCAATGGAAGTGGCATTTTTCAACAAGATAATGCGCCACATTACAAAGCCAGGAATGTGATGAAGTGGTTGAAGAAACAGTGGCAAGTTCCAATTGATGTGCTGGCCCTCCTGATTTGAACCCATCGAACACATCTGGGATGTGATTGAACATGGCGTCAAAGCTCATCGCCACCTTCCCCGGAATTTTCGGGAATTAGGTGCCTTGTGTGTGCAGATGTGATGCCAACTCCCTCCAGCGACCTACCAAGACCTCATTGCTTCCTCACCACAATGTGTCGTCGCTGTTATCCACGCCAAAGGTGGATGGATATACTGGCTGGTCATAATGTTCTTGCTGATCAGTGTGTATGAATATATAATGTCAAAGAATTACAACAGTGTATTGTTTAATATTACCTCCATATCCCAAGTTAAACAGCTACTGCCACACATTATTTAACAAATTTAACAAATCACGTCTTCACTTTTGTCTGCAATGTATTATGAACATCAAATAAGCTTCTGTTGCTTCTTTAAATGTTAAGCAAATGCTACTTTACTACAAATACACACCTACATTACGAGCAACACGTCCCTGTGTTATTAATGTGTGATGTCACTCTAAGAGTGTCGATAGTGGACTTATCAATAATATCGAAAAACCCAGACAACCAACGTTGCTACAATGACACTGTAAAAACGATTATCACCACCACACGCATAATACTGACGTCGTAGTTTATTAAAAAAGCAATAAGTCATCAATAGGATCCATAGAGAGGACGGCCTCTGAAAGAGTGTAGCATACTTGTAAATAACGATGAGGTAATCGCGCTAGGAGCATTTCTGCACATCATTAAATTTACGCTACTAACAACTTTCCTACAAAATTGTGTTCGACAGAAATTGATAGAGAAACGACTTTACTTAAAAAAAAAAACTTAAAAAAATTGCGATGTGGAAGCCTGCATGGTTTGTTATCCTCTCCTGTAGACTATTCAGGATCAACTGCTGCCAGCTATTGTTTGAACTTGTTTTCCAGATCGGTCATCTAAATTTCGGCCAGTATACTCACCAAACCATTGCTCTGGCGAGACTTCCAGTTTGCTCATAATATTGTTACCAAAATTGAAGAAAGTGAATGTGAGGGATGAGTCTAACGTGTCTATCTGCTCAGTAATCTCTCCTATGCTCATTGAACTATATTTAAAGAGATTACGTCTAACAGATCACCTGGGAATGACTTGGTAGTAAGTAGAAACCGGTATAAACCACTACCTGATGTGAGGCTGAAATATACAGCAAAAAAATTACAAGACTTCATTTTGCACTCCTCTATGGCAATAAACCTATTCTATGTAAACAGTATTACATTCAAATAAAGACTAATTATCGGGAGTATTTCTCACAACGAACAGTTAAATCAGAACTAATTATCTCAAATATCAGAAAGAAATCAAGTAACTGAACTGCAACTGAACTGAACAGGAACTTCAAATGAATATGTGAAACGTACCACTTGACTAGAATTCAAACTAAATTCTGAAGCATAAAGTACTGTATTTTGTTGAAATAAGTAAGGTTCCACCGTGAGATTGATCAAAGAAATGCAAATCCATATCTTTAACACACCAACAACGTTCCAACTGATAACTGCTGTAGAACTTGCTCTCAATCTAAAAACTGTTAACACAGTATTTTGTTAGTGTTAAGAACTATGCACAAATTTCAGAACTATGAGGTTAATTGTATATAATTATTTCCAACTTTTTCCTTTCAAACGTCGAACACTGAATCGTAAGCAACTGGTCCACACTCAGGTGCGACCTCCAATTTCCTGAGACCATCACCTTCAGTTATAACTGTTTAGCACTGTCAAACTTGATTAATTTTTTCATTTTCATTTTCAGCCTTAACTGCTACAATAAAACTAGTTCTGTCATTGGATGCCAATTTTTATGGCAAATAAAATGTTGTCCTGGGCTTTGTCTGTTAGAGCCTCCTTGTGGTTGTCTGTTAGAGCCTCCTTGTGGTGAGCTCATTAACTTGTTTTGTGACTTAAGCAGTTAATATTACAAAATAAAACATCTAGAAATAACATATAAAATGTGAAGTGTACATCATACTTAATGCAATTTATATTCTATTTAACGTGTCATTGTCCTAATGAAAGTGCTGAACATTATTTTGGGACACCAGCATAATTAATTTAATCAACGAAAAACACAATGAAAAATACGTCACTGATCGCGTACAGAGGTGTAATTTACTGGACCAACCGCTCCATAGTTGTAATAGAGTCCTTGTCTACCACTGTCTGTGTAAGGTATGCTGAATCTGACAGTTACTGTGAATCTGTTCCCCCCTCCCCCTCCCCTGTTCTCTCCAATCCAGGACATGCCCACTCTCATTCATTAGCTTCCATCACCGGTCTCCTTTGCAATAAAGGAGATCCGACCCGTGTGTATAATCTCACAATAAATTTCACCACCCTCATTACTCTATGCTCGACAGTTTAGATGCTTTGGCAGTTTTTAGGAAAGTCTTCTATTTCATTCGAGTTGTCATTTGCTGCATTTGCTCATGGTCAAGATGCACTCACTGTATAACTTTTTTACTGCATTTCTCTCTAAGCTGAAAGTCAGTACCTCATGGAAACTGAATTTTCGCTTTCTGATACGCCAGTAATAGCAAATTCACGAAAATATATTTTCGTGACAGAGATCTTAACTAGTCACCACATCTGAACACTTTGTGCTGTTGAATTTACATTCCGTGCAGAGTTTATTTCTTGTTGCCCAAATGTTCCTTTCGGATCACAGAAGGCACCTGTTACTACCATCCCATTAGCTAGTACAAAGCTATACGTTGTTGATATCATGTGAATTTACATCAAAAATGTTTTCTGATGAACAGAACGAATGGTGTGTAGTGCTTGTTTGAAGGAAACTCAGACCATCTGATTTGAACTTTTGTAAAACCTTGAAGCTGATGGAAGTTAATGTAATTAGAACTCAACAAGCTTTTATTCAAGATTGCTTAGTTTTGTAGTTATCTAATGTAAAAGAGTGTAAGAACTATGAGATACTATTAACACTACATTCAAACAATTTTTACAAATGGATACCTATGTTACAATTCCTCAAGCAGTGTATACTAGGAAGAACATAACTGTTTATTCCTTTGATCGCAAATCAAAATTTGCCTGCAAATAAATCTGTGACATGCATCATATATGTGAAATACAGCCTTTGGAAATTGCTACGTAAAGGTATAATGTACAGAAGGTACAGAATTGCAAATCAATCCAGCATATCACGTCAAATTAGACAATTTTATATGGAGGATATGGAGGACTCCAAACTGAATTCATTCGGATAAACCACTGTTTAAGTTTTATATATACATCTTAATTCTGTTTATTATGTACTGTAAGTTGTCCAGTTCTTTCGTCATTTGGGGCTAATATTTCTTGTAGAATATTTAACAATCTGCCTTTTTCTGCTTTGTGTAGATTGGTGACGTTTTTTATTAATGTCATTAGCAGAATGCTTGTATTCTCTCAAATGAGCAGTTAATGCTGTGTATTGGCTTCACTGACATTAATGTTTTCTCTAAATCTCATTTTGAAGTATCTCCCTGTTTGCCTTACATAATATTTATCATATTCACTACATGTTATTTTATGTATACCAGACATGTTATATTTTGCAGTCTATCTGTATTGTGTATAAGAGTTGACCTTATATTGTTCTCTGTCCTGAGTCCAGTTTGCAGCCTTGTTCTTCGAAACAACAGACTTACTTTGTTGTAAACGTGACCCCCAATATCGTAAGATTATAACCCTATCTTTTCCTATGTGCTCACTCTTTTCTAATATGGTCTGTTTTCCCTTCTTAGTATGTTCCTTCTCTTTTCTCTCAATAACTTCGTAACTAGTTTTGGGACATAGACATTTCCGGATTCTGTCTTCTCTAGTGTGTGTAATTCATCATTAATATTCCTACATTTAAAGTCTATTTAGAAAACCTGTCCATCACTGAGTGGAAATATGCCTCTATATGGGCTCATGAATGGCTAGAACTGCTGTGAATTATGCGGTCAGATGTATCAGTTTTCCAGAATTTGTTGAAAAGATGGGTATCTACTTCTCTTTTAATTGTCAGGTCCAAAAAGTTACTACTCCCTTTGTCTTCGTGTTCTGTGGTGAAGATGATGTTTTGATGTAACTGATTAAATCGTCGCCAAAAACAGGTATTAGCTTCATCAAGAGTGCCCTCAAACAAGACTGCGATTTCATCTACATAACAACGATACTATATATGACTTCTTTGGTTACACAATTCCAATTTTCGACAACCTTGCTCTTGGTATCATCTAAAAAGATATTTTTGAGTGTTCCTGAGTAGGCAGTTACCCATAGCTAGGCCTTCTTCCTGATCCTGTATGTGACCATTTAAGGTAAAATAGATGTGAGATATAAGGTCACCTAATTCAACAATTTCTACAATTGTCTAATTTGACATGATATGCTGGATTAATTTGCAATTCTGTACCTTCTGTACATTATACCTTTACGTAGCAATTTCCAAAGGCTGTATTTCACATATATGATGCATGTCACAGATTTATTTGCAGGCAAAGTTTTGATTTGCGATCAAAGGAATAAACAGTTATGTTCTTCCTAGTATACACTGCTTGAGGAATTGTGACATAGGTATCCATTTGTAAAAATTGTTTGAATGTAGTGTTAATAGTATCTCATAGTTCTTACACTCTTTTACATTAGATAACTACAAAACTAAGCAATCTTGAATCCCCCCCCCCCCATAAACCATGGACCTTGCCGCTGGTGGGGAGGCTCGTTGCGTGCCTCAGTGATACAGATGGCCGTACCGTATGTGCAACCACAATGGACGGGTACCTGTTGAAAGGCCAGACAAACGTGTGGTTCCTGAAGAGGGGCAGCAGCCTTTTCAGTAGTTTCAGGGGCAACAGTCTGGATGATTGACTGATGTGGCCTTGTAACACAAACCAAAACGGCCCTGCTGTGCTGGTACTGCGAACTGCTGAAAGCAAGGGGAAACTACAGCCGTAATTTTTCACGAGGGCATGCAGCTTTACTGTATGGTTAAATGATGATGGCGTCCTCTTGGGTAAAATATTCTGGAGGTAAAATAGTCCCCCTTTCGGATCTCCGGGCGGGGACTACTCAAGAGGACGTCGTTATCAGGAGAAAGAAAACTGGCATTTTACGGATCAGAGCGTGAAATGTCAGATCCCTTAATCGGGCAGGTAGGTTAGAAAATTTAAAAAGGGAAATGGATAGGTTAAAGTTAGATGTAGTGGGAATTAGTGAAGTTCGGAGGGAGGAGGAACAAGACTTCTGGTCAGGTGAATACAAGGTTATAAATACAAAATCAAATAGTGGTAATGCAGGAGTAGGTTTAATAATGCATAAAAAAATAGGAGTGCAGGTACACTACTACAAACAGCATAGTGAACGCATTATTGTGGCCAAGATAGACACGAAGCCCACACCTAATACAGTAGTACAAGTTTATATGCCAACTAGCTCTGCAGATGATGAAGAAATAGCTGAAATGTATGATGAGATAAAAGAAATTATTCAGATAGTGAAGGGAGACGAAAATTTAATAGTCACGGGTGAATGGAATTCGAGAGTATGTAAAGGGAGAGAAGGAAACATAGTAGGTGAATATGGATTGGGGGAAAGAAATGAAAGAGGAAGCCATCTGGTAGAATTTTGCACAGAGCATAACTTAATCATAGCTAACAATTGGTTCAAGAATCATAAAAGAAGGTTGTACACATGGAAGAATCCTGGAGATACTGACAGGTTTCAGATTATATAAAGGGTAAGACAGAGATTTAGGAACGAGGTTTTAAATTGTAAGACATTTCCAGCGGCAGATATCGACTCTGACCACAATCTATTGGTTATGAACTGTAGATTAAAACTGAAGAAACTGCGAAAAGGTGGGAATTTAAGGAGATGGGACCTGGATAAACTGAAAGAACCAGAGGTTGTACAAAGTTTCAGGGAGAGCATAAGGGAACAATTGACAGGTATGGGGGAAAGAAATACAGTAGAAGAAGAATGGGTAGCTCTGAGGGATGAAGTAGTGAAGGCAGCAGAGGATCAAGTAGGTAAAAAGACGAGGGCTAGTAGAAATCCTTGGGTAACAGAAGAAATATTGAATATAATTGATGAAAGGAGAAAATATAAAAATACAGTAAATAAAGCACGCAAAAAGGAATACAAACGTCTCAAAAATGAGATCGACAGGAAGTGCAAAATGGCTAAGCAGGGATGGCTAGAGGACAAATGTAAGGATGTAGAGGCTTATCTCACCAGGGGTAAGATAGATACTGCCTACAGGAAAATTAAAGAGACCTTTGGAGACAAGAGAACCACTTGTATGAATATCAAGAGCTCAGTTGGAAACCCAGTTCTAAGAAAAGAAGGGAAAGCAGAAAGGTGGAAGGAGTATATGGAGGGTCTATACAAGGGCGACGTACTTGAGGACAATATTCTGCAAATGGAAGAGAATGTAGATGAAGACGAAATGGGAGATACAATACTGCGTGAAGAATTTGACAGAGCACTGAAAGACCTGAGTCGAAACAAGGTCCCAGGAGTAAACAACATTCCATTGGAACTACTGACGGCCGTGGGAGAGCCAGTCCTGACAAAACTCTACCATCTGGTGAGCAAGATGTATGAGACAGGCGAAATACCCTCAGACTTCAAGAAGAATATAATAATTCCAATCCCAAAGAAAGCAGCTGTTGACAGATGTGAAAATTACCGAAAAATCATTTTAATAAGCCACAGCTGCAAAATACTCACGCGAATTCTTTACAGACGAATGGAAAAACTAGTAGAAGCCGACCTTAGGGAAGATCAGTTTGGATTCCGTAGAAATATTGGAACACGTGAGGCAATACTGACCTTAAGACTTATCTTAGAAGAAAGATTAAGGAAAGGCAAACCTATGTTTGTAGCATTTGTAGACTTAGAGAAAGCTTTTGACAACGTTGACTGGAATACTCTCTTTCAAATTCTAAAGGTGGCAGAGGTAAAATACAGGGAGTGAAAGGCTATTTACAATTTGTACAGAAACCAGATGGCAGTTATAAGAGTGGAGGGACATGAAAGGGAAGCAGTAGTTGGGAAGGGAGTGAGACAGGGTTGTAGCCTCTCCCCGATGTTATTCAATCTGTATATTGAGCAAGCAGTAGCGGAAACAAAAGAAAAATTCGGAGTAGGTATTAACATCCATGGAGAAGAAATAAAAATTTTGAGGTTTGTCGATGACATTGTAATTCTGTCAGAGACAGCAAAGGACTTTGAAGAGGAGTTGAACGGATTGGACAGTGTCTTTAAAGGAGGGTATAAGATGTACATCAACAAAAGCAAAACGAGGATAATGGAATGTAGTCGAATTAAGTCGGGTGATGCTGAGGGAATTAGAATAGGAAATGAGACACTTAAAGTAGTAAAGGAGTTTTGTTATTTGGGGAGCAAAATAACTGATGATGGTCGAAGTAGAGAGGATGTAAAATGTAGACTGGCAATGGCAAGGAAAGCGTTTCTGAAGATGATAAATTTGTTAGCATCGAGTATTGATTTAAGTGACAGGAAGTCGTTTCTGAAAGTATTTGTATGGAATGTAGCCATATATGGAAGTGAAACATGGATGATAAATAGTTTAGACAAGAAGAGAGTAGAAGCTTTCGAAATGTGGTGCTACAGAAGAATGCTGAAGATTAGATGGGTAGATCACATAACTAATGAGGAAGTATTGAATAGAATTGGGGAGAAGAGGAGTTTATGGCACAACTTGACAAGAAGAAGGGACCGGTTGGTAGGACATGTTCTGAGGCATCAAGGGATCACAAATTTAGCATTGGAGGCCAGCGTGGAGGGTAAAAATCGTAGAGGGAGACCAAGAGATGAATACACTAAGCAGATTCAGAAGGATGTAGGTTGCAGTAAGTACTGGGAGATGAAGAAGCTTGCACAGGATAGAGAAGCATGGAGAGCTGCATCAAACCAGTCTCAGGACTGAAGACAACAACAAAAACAACAACAACAACAATTCAACAATTTATGTTTGACATCTTTTATTTATGTGGATAAGATGATTTTGATATTGGATGTAGTTTCAGTTATTAGATTATTGATGTACATATTAGTGACATCTACAGAAAAGTATCTCCCATTGGTTGGAATGTGAATGTCTTTGATCTTGTTCATGAGGTCTGTTGATTTTTTAGCTGTAAGCTTTTTCTCAAATATATAATTTGTGTTAACGATAAAATCAAACTCTTTACTTAATATATATCTTGGATTAGTTATACAGTTAACAATCGGTCTGACAGGAACATTATGTTTGTGAATTTTGGGCAGGGACCACAATTTTGGACACACGGAGTTCATGACTGTACACTGGTATTTTTATTTGTTGGTCAGCAGGAATTTGCACTTGGTTAGAGCTTTCTTTACTCGAAGTTCATATTTATTGGTGGGGTATATCAACATGCATGTCATTTGCACTGAAGGAATCTATGACTCTTTTTCACAAGAACAACAGTATTTTTTTCATCTGCTTCTAATGCCAGGTAATTATGGGTAGTTAATATTGTTTTTAATCTATGAAAAATCTTTGCTGCTTTGCTGGTGATACTGTTCCATTCTACAATGAGAATTTTTATGGCTTATAGTGATCCTTCAATACAATCAATCATAGATACAATATTACTGGAATTTGGTTCCTGAGTTAATTTATAACTGAATCTAAAACGTCCTTTGAACAATTATACATGACTGTCCTTAAACTGACACACAATATTTTTAGCGCAATGCAATCTGACTTTCAATAATCCCTACAAAAGAATGGCCCTGACTAACATTAACCTATACCTTTCACAAATCACTTACCTCACAAAAATCTTCGTTACTCGAACTACTGTAATACAGCGAGCGCCACTACTGCCAGATAAATAAAAGACTCAAACTACGGAAGGCACTAACTACTGATAGGCATAGTTAGCAAATGAAAGATTTTAATACAGAACAAACAATGTATTTACCTTAATAGTGTTGAAAAATCATAATATACATAGCAGTTCATGACATCCAGTCTTACAAGTTTCAAAACTCCGCCATTTCTCTCCCCACATCCACTACTGCTGGCGGCTCACCTCGAACTGCACAACGCTATGCACTGTTAACAGCCAACAGCCCAACACTACAATGGCGAATATTACAACAATGCCACCCAGCCACAGACTGCACACAGCACAGCCAGTGATTTTCAGATAGAGTGATACATGGCGTTACCAATATAAAAACCTAAACAGCCTACTTACATGGTCCCCCAAAAAAATTTTACAAATTGTTTTGGGCACTGGCCAATACATATTTGTTAAAATTTTTGCACAATTACAATAACAGAGAAATCAAATGCACACACTTATTGATACAATGTTGGTCAAAAGCTAAAATTTTCTCATAGTCCATAAAGACAGTCCTGATCGTTCTTCACAGTAAAATAGCAGTGTTTTTCTCAAAGTGTGAGCAGTAAAAGAAAATGCACACGGAAGTAGTGGATTTCCATGCAGTCTTAAAGAAGTAGTGTTGTCCTTCCAATGGAAAGACAGTGCTGACTCTTGACATGCAGACAGATAATGGGCCATAGCAGAGTAAACCCACAGTAGAGTCAGTCGAAGTTTTGAAGAATATTGGTAGGTAGGTCATCAAAGAGCAGACCCACTGTAGTCCTGGTAGAGAGTATGGTATTGGTGAGTCATCAAAGGTGCAGACCCTGTGCAATCCTTGTAGAAATAATGGTATTGGTGAGTCATCAAAGATGCAGACCCACTGTAATCCTTGTAGAGATGGCTAGCAGCCAACTGTTGCGACTGTGCAGGTGCACAATCACCATTAAAGAGTCTTGCGGAGAATATAGCAAGTCCATAAACCACCACTTGTGTACTCACAAAGTTTTTGGAATTGTCCTTAGAACCAGGAATGCTGTTAACCAGTCCCTTGCTGACTTATCAACACACATGGGAGCACTAACAGTCCTCTTTTTTTCACATATTGTGCATATACTATGACCAACAGAAACGTGTGCAGTGAAATGATACTTAATTTGAAGAACTGGTGTCTATAGAATTATAAATTTACAATATAAGAATACAATTACAAAGGTACAAAATACATCATTAAAGAACATAACAATACAGATAACATTTGTAGTAATACAAGCTTTACAAAAGAATAGAAATATACATATACATCAGTGTTACAGGAATTATGACATAAGTACATACATAAAAGATCAGAATAACTTTCGAAACATCAACATGAGCATTAAAACAAAACAGAATAAATAATGTCTAAACATCTTTACGAAGAAAATAACATAGTATTTGAAAAATTCTACAACATAAATCTTATTAGCTAAACACATAAAGACAGGAAAAACACAAATATACAAGAGTACACAAACACATAGCAGAATAACACAGGGGGAAAGGACAGGGTTTGTTTTCAGTGTAACATTTGGTACTACAGTATTTTGCAAACAAAACCTTATTTTTTCTTGGAGATTTCCCTTCATTCATCACACAATATATGACATAGCTCCATTCAGCAATACTAAACAGTCCTCCAAACTAGTACATTCAGTCAACGATTTAACAATTGCAAATTTCAGGGAAAGCCTACAGCAGTTAGACTGGGATGAGGTGTACCAAGAACCTGATGCCAATTTAAAATATGATTTATTTCATGACATTTTTGTAAATGCATTTGAAAACTGCTTCCCCAAGAAAATAGTTAAATATACTCGTAAGAAACCTTGTAACAAACCATGGCTTACTAAGGGTATAAAAATATTTTGTAACCGGAAAAGTGAAATGTATCTGACAGCAAGAAAGAGTAGTGACCCAGAAACTATCAAAAATTATAAAAACTATTGTGTTATATTAGGAAAAGTTATTAAAAAATCCAGGAGTATGTGTATCATGTCTGAAATCAGCAACTCTGATAATAAAATTAAAACAATTTGGAATATTATTAAAAGAGAAACAGGTCAACCAAGAGCAGAGGAAGACAGTATTACCATCAAATTGAATGAAAACTTTACGAACAAGAAGTCAGAAGCTGAAAATATTTTTAATAATCATTTTCTAAATGTTGTGGATATAGTAGGATCCAGGTGTTCATTAGAAGATGCTAGGCTGTTAATGGAAGAGGCCATTCCTATGCAATTTGATACAATTGAAATCTCACCCACTTCTCCCTCTGAAATTAGGAAAATAATAAACTTGCTTAAAAGCAAAAACTCACATGGAATTGATGGCATTTCCAGCAAAATACTAAAAGCTTGTTCTCAACAGATAAGTAAGATTCTCAGCCACCTGTGTAATAGCTCTCTGGAACAGGGCATTTTCCCTGATAGACTGAAATATGCTATTGTTATACCTTTGCATAAAAAGGGGGATAGATCTGATGTCAACAATTACCATCCAATCTCCCTTCTAACAGCTTTATCCAAAATTTTTGAGAAAGTAATGTATTCAAGAGTAGCTTCACATATCTGTAAAAATGAAGTACTAACAAAATGTCAGTTTGGTTTCCAGAAAGGTTTTTCAACAGAAAATGCCATATATGCTTTCACCAGTCAAATTTTGAATGATCTGAATAACCGAACACCACCCATTGGGATTTTTTGTGATCTCTCAAAGGCTTTTGATTGTGTAAATCATGAAATTCTGCTAGACAAGCTCAAGTATTGTGGCATGAGTGGGACAGTGCACAAATGGTTTAATTCGTACCTAACTGGAAGAGTGCAGAAAGTTGAAATAAGTAGTTCTCGTAACATGCAAAGATCAGCACATTCCTCAAACTGGGGAACTATCAAGCATGGGGTTCCACAAGGGTCAGTCTTGGGTCCTTTGTTGTTCTTATTATATATTAATGACTTGCCATTCTATATTCATGAAGAGGCAAAGTTAGTTCTCTTTGCTGATGATACAAGTATAGTAATCACACCTGACAAACAAGAATTAACTGATGAAATTGTCAATACTGTCTTTCAGAAAATTACTAAGTGGTTTCTTGTAAACGGACTCTCACTGAATTTTGATAAGACACAGTACATACAGTTCCGTACAGGGAATGGTATGATGCCATTAATAAATATAGACCTTAATCAGAAGCATATAGCTAAGGTAGAATATTCCAAATTTTTAGGTGTGTCCATTGATGAGAGATTAAATTGGAAGAAACACATTGATGATCTGCTGAAACGTTTGAGTTCAGCTACTTATGCAATAAGGGTCATTACAAATTTTGGTGATAAACATCTTAGTAAATTAGCTTACTACGCCTATTTTCACTCATTGCTTTCATATGGCATCATATTTTGGGGGAATTCATCACTGAGGAATAAAGTATTTATTGCACAAAAGCGTGTAATCAGAATAATAGCTGGGGTCCACCCAAGATCATCCTGCAGACATTTATTTAAGGATCTAGGGATATTCACAGTAGCTTCTCAGTATATATACTCCCTTATGAAATTTGTTATTAACAACCAAACCCAATTCAAAAGTAATAGCAGTGTGCATAACTACAATACTAGGAGAATGGATGATCTTCACTATTCAAGATTAAATCTAACTTTGACACAGAAAGGGGTGAATTATACTGGCACTAAAGTCTTTGGTCACTTACCAAATAGTATCAAAAGTCTGACAGATAACCAACAAGTATTTAAGAAGAAATTAAAAGAATTTCTGAATGACAACTCCTTCTACTCCATAGAGGAATTTTTAGATATAAATTAAGAAAAAAAAATTTAAAAAATAAAAAAATAAAAAGAAAAAAGAAAAACAAAAAACACAAAAAAATAAAGTTGTTATATTAACTTAAGTATGTTGTTAAATTAACCTAATTATGTCATGTATTAGAAAATTCGACTCGTTCCACATCATTACAAAATATCGTATTCATGATCCATGGAACTAGTATTAATCTAATCTAATCTTATCATTATTCGCAAAAAGTCCTATCTATACCTGCTTTCTATACTTTTTTCGTATAACTTCTCAATGCATTTCTTCCAATTCATCACAACTCATTCTCTTATATAGTCTACCCCTCTTAAGCTAACTTAAATCTACTGAGTTCAGATGCTAAACTAAGGGACGGGGCAATGCAGCAACACAAAACAATTAACACAAACAGCAATGACAAAAAAAATGGAAATTGGCAAAGAAAGCTACAGTAAATCTAAATTACCACACAATGCAACATTACAACTAATATGAGCCAATGTGCAGCAACAAGAAAAATAAATCAGTAGTAAAACTAGCTTAACAGAGTAATACAAAGTGAAATTTAGTAGCACTATGCCTGGCAAGCAGCAGCAGCAAATGCAATAACTTATATCTAAACATGACATAGCTCAAGCAGAAAAAATATTACAGTAAAAATGGCCATTTTTAATACCTATGTCACATCTTAACACTAGAGTGATGCATCACAAAAACTTACTCTGCAAGAAAGTTACCAAGTCATTAAAAATTATTTATGCAATTCCTGTGAAGGGAAATGTCTATTTGTGCTCTCTTTTCTAAGAAAGTACATCATAAACGTATTCTTTACTGGGTCTGTAGACAGAAAATAGTGATATTAGTACATCTATTAAATTTTATAATAACCAATGCTGCAGTGCAGCTAGAAACTATATATTAAAGAAAATGATCAAATATGTACAAAGGAAGGCATGAAACATCATTCATTAGCCTTATGGCATTTCATAAGGTAGTAAAAAATCTCTCAACTAGAAAGACAGTAGTCATAGTCAGGTGTATAGACTTAAAAATATTTCTCGTCATTTCATTAGGCATTTCAGTAAATATCATAAATTAAGAGCTCCACAGTGTTATCATATGTTTTCAAGTTTGAGCGTGTCGTATTTGCGATGCTTTCTACAATGGAATGTCAATAGCGAGGATAATGGCCCCTTTTTTTTCCCCACCTGTGGCTCTGAAAGGCACACACTAATGGTTTTTTTCCAGGCGACTGTCACGCAGCTGGGTGCCCACGACTCATTATGTGAAGGTGGTCACTTAACTTTATTACTGAAATATTTACGACACCAGTTTGCATTACAGTGACAGTGTCATATAAAAAATTTCACAGGTCGAGAATTTGCGTTGCAAATGTGTAGAAACAAAATCCTATGAATATAAAAGTGTTCAAAAAGTTTTCGTCGACATTGTGATACATTTACACACATTTCATAACTCTTAAACTACGATTCTTGGTTTCCAACATCCTTTTCCACAAATCAGAGGCCCTAACCACTACTCATTATTCATATACGTATTCGTTGACACTTCTTCAATATTTCATCATAATAAATATGTAGCATAATCAAATTCCTCATATACGGTAGCATCACCTTATTGATCATAAACATACCTCAACAGCATAATACACATCGTCGTTGTAAAAATAACATCATAACACCTCAGTCAAATTTCAAAAACGTCGTAGCTTTCTGCAATAATTTAAAATCCTAAAAAAAATTCTCTGCTCATTTCAATAGTGTCATCTACCTCAAACGTACTTTAAAAATCATGATCCCATACCAAATACATCATTCAAAGCTCTCATAGCATCAAAATGGTTCTGAAAAAATATGAACAGTTCACAAAGTACAGACAAAATACAATTTCATGAGTATGAAATTATCCAACTGTGTAATTGCGTAAACATGTGTCACTGATGTAGTAAAAAAAAAAGGTTTGTCTCTCTCAGTTAAATGATCAGATAGCTGTGTAATTCTGTATTAGAGGAATATGGTACCAGCGTGTAAAGTTGTATAAGCAAATACCATATTAGCTAGGGCTCCTTGTGCTTGCCAAACACATGGTACACAAAGTAAGCGTGTACCCCCCTGAAGATTAATGTAATTATACCCTCAGTTGTTACGGATTACAGCAATGGAATGAAATGTATCACGGAAAACCTTTGTATCATTGTACTTCAAATATCTTTAAAAGCAAATGATTTAAGTACAAAATTAATCACTCAAATACGTGTCCTGTAGCGCTAAATGTGCGTCTTGCTGTAAGATAGTCTCTGTGGAAGTGTCGTAGTTATTGTCCTCCGAAAGCTAAGTTCTGCAGAAGCCAATGTACTTACCTCATGATAAACAAAAGTGAAATGCTTTGCGTATAGATATCTTAGTTATTATGCTTATTGCCGTGATCAAGAAAGTACTGTGCTGTAACGTATTGTTGTGCTACGGAAACGGCAGTCTCATTGTAGCTATACCACAAAATTTACTACTAAAACATGTTTTACTTTCCAGAATAATACAGAAAAACTGTGCAGATATAAAACAGAAACACTGCAAAAGCAACATTGTAAATTGTCACTCATTAGTAGCATCGTGCTAAAATCGTGTAGCTGCCACATAAACTAACCACTGTGTCATCTGGTATCTCACTGAAAGTACTTTAAATCCAGAATGTATTTTCAAGTAAACCAAAATGTTGCATTAAAATCTCATTAGCAGTACCAGTATATGTTCTAAGTATGTAAGCCTTATAGTCGTTACATAATCGTGCAACTAACAAGCAAGAATGTACACACACAATAACACTGTGACATCTGTTCACTATAACAATGCATTCGTAATTTCTGTTTAAATAAGTTCTCTTGGTTCTTGATTGGATATTTAACTTCAAACATTGTTGCATGGTAACAGTTTCTAAGTCTGACAATGCATACTAGAAATGTGAAATGAAAAATTTTATGGCAAAGACAAAGTTAAAAAGCAGATTATCTTTCAATAAACGGTTTTACATGTGAAATGTGGTGTAAACCTTTACTCTTCCTAGTACGCAGAGTTTCAGCTTCAGTGGAATTATCATGTGGTGTATGGTAAAGAATGCTAAAATTTTTCTCAAGGTTAGCGTCTATGTAATTTTTCCCTGAGCTAGCCGGCGCATGTGGCTGCCTGCGGTGCGAGTCATTGTCTGTCTCTCTGTTGGCGTGCGTCGTTATTGGGACTAGGAGACCTAACTTCTACAAATTCACCTTGTCGAGAGAGCCTTGCTCTGTTTGAATCCCGCCAGTTCTGATGGAATTCAGGTCTGTCGTCATGTCGATAGTTCCCGTAGTTTGTTTCTTGTCGGTTAAGTGGTGGAGAATTTCTCCCTGAATTATCACTGCACGGTGGACCGTTGCGTCTTAAGTTATTCTGCCTCCCTTGATAATAATTGTTTTGGTTCCCATATTGTCCGTTTCTATAGTTGCCTCTGGGATATCCATTACTACGGAAATGCGATCTTTCTCTGTAACTATTATTACTCTGCCAGTGGTTGTCATATGGGTGGTGTCTGTTTTGGTCACGATTTGCGTTGTAAGAATAGACTTGTCGTGTCCAGTTATTGTTTCTGTCGTCACGGAATTGTGACGGATGTGACCTGTAGTGATTGTTTTCCTGTTTTCACATCCCGCGACTGTCTGTGTCAATTTCTAATTCTTGTAAGAGTCCCTGAAAAGCTTCAATGTCGTCTTTGCAACGTCCTGCCAAAATAATATTTCTTAAATGTTCAGGCAATTTGATTAAGCAAATGCGGATGAGTTCTGAGTGGCTGTATGGATTTGAAAGATACTGATACTTATGCAACATGTCTTCTTAATATTTCATAAGACTGGAAAATTCAGATTGTTCGAAACGTTTCATCATTATGAGGCTATGTTTTACTCGGTCTTTTGTAGCTTGAGACCAATACGCTGAGAGGAAGGCATGATAAAATTCTCCTTCACTGTGACAATCGTGAATGACCGATTGCATTCTTACAGCTGGTTCATTCTCCAAGAAGCCACACATAAATTCTAACCTGTGCTCCAATGACCAGTTGGGAGGAAAACAATGAGAAAATTGATGAAGCCACGCTTGTGGATGAATGTCGTTGCCGGAATTCTTAAATGTTTTGAATTTACATGTAGTAATAAACAGCTTATAGTTAAAATCATCATGTCGACGAGTCGCATATCGGTCATTGTTACTTCGTGTCGGTGGTTCCATCTCAAAATTCGGTGCACCTTGCCAGTTTCTTTTATAATTTCCGAAATGCCCTGTGTTATTATTTTGTAGCTGTTCCACATTTCTATGTCCCTCTTCCCGTATTGGAGCGCGAGTGTCCTCTGAAATATGTAATTCTTGTATTACTTGTGCCAACTGATCTTGCACTTCCCGGATTTCTCTTTTGTACTGTGTGTTGATTTGATTTTGATTTTGTTTGAATTTTCTAATTTGTTCATACTCTTCAGTGTCTGTGAAGGCTACAGGTCTCGTGTCATTCAGATCATCATCTACCTTTGTAGATAAGTTAGTGAACAGATCTGAAAGTTCGGCTACTTTATCCGATAGTGAAATTATTTCCTCTGTGTGTTTTTCTGAACCAAGTTTCAGAGTGTCCATTTGTGTTGAAATCGTATCTACTGTGTCCTTTAAGTTTTCCTGAGTTTTTGCAAGTTGCGTAACCGAATCGGCAGATACAACTGAGTCAATTTTAGATTGCAAGGTGTCGTGGTTTTCATGAACAATAGTTTGCAGTTCTTTTATGGCTGCTTCGTGATTCTGTAATGCATTTTCATGACGCGAAAAAATAGGTTGGAAATGCTCACAAATTTGTGTTTTTACGTCATTACAGACTTTTTGACATTTCGATTCAATGTTATGTAACTCAGTAGTTAAATCTTCACGTGTTTGTTCAAGCGTGGTGTCTAACTTCCGAAGATTTTGTTCCATTGTGTCTAACTGTTGCTGTGTTTGTCTCTGGTGTTGTTCCATTGTGTCTAACTTTTGAAGATTTTGTTCCATTGTGTCTAACTTTTGAAGATTTTGTTCCATTGTGTCTAACTTTTGAAGTTGTCCCATTTGCTTCTGATTTTGTTCAAGCGTTGTGTCTAACTTTTGTAGCCTTTGTCCCACTTGTTGCATTAACTGTAATAACAGTGCACTGGTGTCTGAAACATGTTCCTCAGTGCTATTCAGCAGTGCATTTGAACCTGCAATATTCGAATTTTGAAAAGCAGAAAATGTGTCTTGATTTATTTGAGAAAACGGTGAGGACGCAAAACCTGAATCTCCAGTATTTGCAAGATTATGTCCTGTCATTTCAGAATCCTGAAGCGAGCTGTTGCCGACCGACCGATCGATAATGCTTCCCTGTTCACTAATTGTTTCACTGCCTACACCATTATTTGCAGCCCACTCCATTTCCCTATGCACAATTACCAAATTACTACTTTGAACATTAGTTAATTCATTACATGGTGGCGCTAACACCCTGCTTTCGTTTTCACTGTCATTTCTCAGTTTACTTTGGAGCTTAGTATTATGTTTTTCACACGCCATTATTGTCACAATATTTCACACGACAACACAGAAAAACACAATTTGAAGAGCAAAAACAAGAGAACACATTAACATAACACTGAAAATAATATCTAGTTAATTGCAAGCGCAGCTGCGAAATGCTTGGTGCAAATCTACATGCGTGCCACACCTGTTTTAATGTACAACAATGAAAGACTGCAACTACAAAGGAGATTCTCTCTACAATTACGCGCTAGCAATAAACAAAATCTACACTAATTACACAAACTACAAGAAAAAATCAGAAGATTCCAGTGAGGTATCCTCGGCTAACGGTCGACATATGAGACGTCCCCTTAGAAAAATTATACATGACTGTGCTTAAACTGACACACAATATTTTTAGCACGACGCAATCTGACTTTCAATTATCCCTACAAAATATTGGCCCTGACTAACATTAACCTATACCTTTCACAAATCACTTACCTCACCAAAATCTTTGTTACTCGAACTACTGCAATACAGCGAGCGCCACTACTGCCAGCTAAATAAAAGATTCAAACTACGGAAGGCACTAACTACTGATAGGCATAGTTAGCAAATGAAAGATTTTAATAGAGAACAAACAATGTATTTACCTTAATAGTGTTGAAAAATCATAGTATACATAGCAGTTCATGACATCCAGTCTTACAAATTTCAAAACTCCGCCATTTCTCTCCCCACATCCACCACTGCTGGCGGCTCACCTCCAACTGCGCAATGCTATGCGCTGTTAACAGCCAACAGCCCAACACTACAATGGCGAATATTACAACAATGCCACCCAGCCACAGACTGCACACAGCACAACCAGTGATTTTCATATAGAGCGCTACATGGCGTTACCAATATAAAAACCTAAACAGCCTACTTACAAATCCTTTATGGAGTAAGCTGTGTTCTGTTGCACTCAGATCTGCACTTGACAATTTGATTATTCAGCATAAACTTAAAATTATTATCGCTATTCTTATCTTCTAAGATGGTATTGGCAGATAAGAGTGCATATAAAATTGTCTAATTTGAGGACATATGTAGGATGATTTTGCACTTTTATACCTTTTGTGTATTGTACCTTAAATTTCCCAAAGATATTTCATATATATGAAATCACGATAGAGATGTTTATAAATATGATCTTAGAAGTAACAAAGACAGGTAGTATAGACTCTTTGGTCCGTCACTAGCATGTTTACGCTTATGACAGTGATGTTAGACGTGATCAAGAATTATCACTGCTTAAAATTTAACAGAAATATCATTAACGACAACGTGTGTAGTGTTTGGTAGGACGTATTTCATATCCTATCGTATTAACTGACACTATGTCATTGATTTAGAGATGCGAAATGCAAGCAGACTGGTTGTTGTTGTTGTGGTCTTTAGTCTGAAGACTGGTTTGATGGTCCTCTCTTTGCTGCTCTACCCTAGGCAAGCTTCTTCATCTCCACGTGGCTACTGCAATCTACATCCTTCTGAATCTGCATAGTGTATTCATATCTTGGTCTTCCTCTACGATTTTCATCCTCCACGCTGCCTCCAATGCTAAACTGGTGATCCCTGGATGTCTGAGAATACGTCCTATCACCTAGTGGCTTCTTTTGCTGAAGATGTGCCTCAAATTTCTTGTCTCACCAGTTCTATTCAGTATTTCCTCATGTGATCGACACATCTACTCATCAGCATTCTTCTGTAGCACCACATTTCGAAAGCTTCTATTCTCTTTTTATTTAAACTCTTTATCGTCCATGTGTACATGGCTACACTCCCGAAAAATATCTTCAGAAAACTTCCTAACATTTAAATCTAAATTCAATGTCCATAGATTTATTTTTTCAAAAATGCTTTTCGTACCATTGCCATTATATTTGTTTTGCTTTTTTGTTGATGATCACCTTCTATCCTATTTTCAGGACACTGTCCATTCGGTCCTACTACTGTTATAAGAACTTCGCTGGCCCTGACAAAACTACAACATCATCGGCGAGCCTCAAAATTTTTATTTCTTCTCCCTGAAGTTTAATTCCTATTCCAAATTTATCTTTCGTGTCCTTTACTGCTTGTTAAATGTACAGATTAAATAACATCGAGGTAGGCTACAAACCTCGCTCACCACCTTCTCAACCACTGCTTTCCTTTCGTGCACCTCGATTCTTAACACGGCCGTTTGGTTTCTGTACAAGTTGTAAATAGCCTTTCACTCCCTGTATTTCTTCAATGCTATTTTCAGAATTTCGAAGAGAGTATTGCAGTCAACGTTATGAAAAGCTTACTCTAAGTCTACCAAATGCCGTAAATGTGGATTTGCCTCCCTTAACCTATTCTCTGAGGGTCAGTATTGCCTCATGTGTTCTTACATTTTCCCGGAATCCCAACTGATCTTCCGTGAGGTCTGATTTTACTAGTTTTTCCATTCTTCTGTAAAGAGTTCGTATTAATATCTTCAAACCATGATTTATGAAATCGATAGTTTGGTAATTTTCACACCTGTCAAAAACTGCTTTCTTTGGAATTGGAATTACCACGTTCTTTTTGAAGTCTGAGGGTATTTCGCCTGTCTGGTACATTTTGGACACCAGATGGAAGAGATTTGTCATGGTTGGCTCTCCCAAATCTATCAGTAGTTCTGACGGAATGTCGGCTACTCACGGGCCCTTGAATCGACTTAAATCTTCGAGGCTTATATTTCTGCTATTATACTGTATAAACAGTTGCCATGTTGTAGAAATTGGTGTACTTAAATTTGTTTCTTCCACTGTATCACACGCGACTGACAACTGACTGTATACCCGAATACCAGTTCGGCAAATAAACGTTTCAAGTGCAGCTCATGTTTAGAAGATGTCCTTTAATAATTTCTTAATTTGTTGGAGGTACAAACTTCACGACGAAAATTTAGTTCATTTGTTTCTTAGAACAGCTAGCGAAAATGCAGGATCGGCTAATAAAAATTAACCTTTTTTTAGCGTAGTCTGAATTATTCCGATTTATGGCTAAGTGCAACCATAGTTACTAGCAATTTTTAGTGGAGTCACTGATTCTGGTGACGCAATACGAGTGGCGTTCAATAAGTAGTGCAAAACATTTTTTCTCGACTAATTTCTGTTAAAAAAAATGCGGAATTGGTTGTGGGACATCGTGGAATATTCCCGCTTCAGCCCCTCTACTTTCAAGAAGCTCTGAT
Organism: Schistocerca americana; assembly: GCF_021461395.2. NCBI lineage: Eukaryota > Metazoa > Arthropoda > Insecta > Orthoptera > Acrididae > Schistocerca > Schistocerca americana. Next base: position 426,895,624 of record NC_060122.1, read on the forward strand.
GAGTGGCAGCGCTATACGTTGCTTTGAAAATGGCGTCTGCAAGGGAGGTGCGTTTGAAGCAGAGAGCTGTCATCGAGTTTCTTCTGGCGGGAAACCAGAGCATCGAATGTATTCATAGACGCTTGCAGAACGTCTACGGAGACCTGGCAGTGAACAAAAGCACGGTGAGTCGTTGAGTGAGGCGTCTGTCACCATCACAACAAGGGGGCACAAATCTGTCTGATCTTCCGCTTGCCGGCTGACCGCACACAGCTGTGACTCCTGTATTGAAACCTGCAGACTCTCTCATTCGATGTGATCGACGGATCACTATCAAACACATCGTGTCAAAACTGGGCGTTTCAGTTGGTAGTGCTCTCACTCGTTCGCAAGTTGGGGTACACAAAGGTGACTGCCCACTGGATTCCTCGCCACCTAACGCAATACTGTGTGGAGCAAAGAAGGACCATCTGTGGGGAATTGCTTGTTGGTTACGAGGCTGACCGTGACAATTTGGTCGAACTTTGTCACAGGCGATGAAACATACGTCATTACTTCGAACGGAAAACAAACGGCAGTTCCGTAGAATCAGTTCAGGGCCGCACCCTCAGCTCGTAAAGTAATGGCGGCTGTCGTCTGAGACTCCGAAGTACTTATTCTGTTTGATGTCCTCCCTCACAGTACCACGATGAACTCTGCAGCATATTTTGCTGTGCTGAGGAAATTGAAGAAACGACTTTAGCATGTTCGTCGTCACTAAAATGCAAACGAACTTTTCCCTCTCCGTGACAACGCAAGGCCTCACAAAAGGCTGAGCACCCTAGAGGATCTCACAAAACTTCATTGGACTGTTTTTCCTTATCCACCCTTCAGCCCGGATATCGCACCTTCCGACATCCATCTCTCTGGCCCAGTGAAGGATTTACTCTGCGGGGAGCAGTACGTGGATGATGAGGGCGTTATTCATGCAGCCTGACCTTGGCTCCGAAATAGATTAGTAGTGTGGTTCCATTCTGGCATACAGGCCCTCCCAGTCTTCTTCTTTTTCCGTATCCGGATGCACCAATTATATCTTCCCTTCCCAGTAATTAGCAACGTAGTTTGCTTTGTCATTGACTTTCAAAATATCATCTTTAATGCAAGTTATAGACATATCTGGGCAAATCAATATGTGGTCCAAGTCCTGTATTGCTCCGCATTCACACCTATCGCTATCACTGTAGTCCCAGTTAAATAGGTTTGTTTTTCACCCAGTTACTCCAGCGCGCAGCCTGTTTAATGACCTCCAAGTTGTAAAAGGTAGTTGAAATCCTGCAGATCCCTCCTCAAGTAGTTCCATTGTGGAGTGTGGCACCATTTCTTCCCAAAGAGATAGCCGCCTTGCGACGGGCTTGATGGCGAGCTCTTCAGTAGTTTCAATGAAACTCCTGCGGGATTTCAGCCCGACACGTTGTTTTCGGTGCATATGCATGGGGTGTCGAGGATCATTCTTTTGTTTTGATCTTTCGATCTCGACGGCTACTTGTCTGCGGATAGTGGGTGGTGCTATGCCTATGATGGGATAAGTTTTGTCTTTGGGACTTGGTTTCAGGCATCCTATGGCAATACGTACAGTTTCGTTTACGGCGACGTCAACTTGCTTAGTGTGAGCTGAGTTCCTCCAAACTGGCGCCGCGTATTCCGCTGCTGAGATACTCAGCGCCAGACCCGTGGTGCGCAAAACGTGTGCTTGAGCTCCCCACGATGAACCTGTTAGCTTCCGCAGTATGTTGTTTCTGGCACAGACCTTTTTTTTTAGTGTTGTGAAAGTGCTGCTTATAAGTAAGCGCTCTGTCCAGTAAGGTGGCTTAAGGCGTCACACTGAACGGAGATGATGTTGAAAAATATAGTTTTGCAACCAGAAATGTGAGGAATCATATTGTGTTGGAATTCTGAATAAGATCAACCCTGTTTCAGAAAAAAATGCGTTGCATTACTTGTTGAAAGCCCCTCATACTTTTGTGAAAAAAATAAATTTCACAACTGTAACTTTTATGACAATTGTATGCATCACCATAAACAAAACATTTTTTGTCGTTAGCACGGAGATCATTGATTATGAAGCTGCATATCTGACTGCAATGAACTATCAAAGTCCACAGGGCAGTTATAGAAATAGCTCGCCAAATTAGTGTCTCATATCATATACAGATCTTCTCTTTTAGTGAAAGCCTCACTTATTTATGACCGAGAAGTTGACTTCATTTTTATTTTTAACTTTTTGAATTACACTGAGGTGACAAAAGACATGGGATAGCGATATGCACATATACATATGGCGGTAGTATCGCTTACACAAGGTATAAAAGGACAGTGCCATGGCGGAGCTGTCATTTGTTTTCAGACGATATGAACAGGTTTCCGACTTTATTATGGCGGCATGACGGGAATTAACAGGCTTTGAACGCGGAATGGTAGTTAGCACGGGACATTTCATTTCGTAAACCGTTAGGCAAATCAGTATCTGTGATCCATAGTGCGAAGTATGTGCCGAGAATAACAAATTTCAGGCGTTACCTCTCACTGCGGACAACGGATTTGTCGACGGCCTTCACGTAACAACCGAGAGCAGCGGCCTTTAGAAGAGGCGTCAGTGCTAACAGACAAGCAAGACTGCGTGATATAACCGCAGAAATCAATGTGGGACGTACGACGAACGTCACCGTTAGAATAGTGCATTGAAATTTGACATTAATGGGCTATGGCAGCAGACGACCGACGCTAGTGCCTTTGCTAACAGCACGACACTGCTTGGAGCGCATCTCCTGGGCTCGTGACCAAATCGGTTGGAACCTAGAGGACAGGAAAACTGTGGCCTAGTGAGATGAGTCCCGATATCAGTTGGTGAGAGGTGATGGCAGGGTTTGAGTGTGGGGCAGACCCCACGAAGCCATGGACTCAAGTGGTCAACATGGAACTGTGCAAGCTGGTGGTGGCTCCATAATGATGTGGGCTGTGCTTGCATGGAATGTACTGGGTCGTCTGGTCCAATTGAACTGATCATTGACTGGAAATGATTATGCTGGGCTAGTTTTAGATCATTTGCAGCCATTCATGAACTGCATGTTCCCATGACAATGCGCCATGGCACCCTCTACAGTTGTTCGCGATTGGTTTGAAAAACATTCCGGACAGTTCGTGCTACTGGTTTGGCCACGCACATCTCACGAGATGAGAACCATCGAATATTTATGGGACATAATCGAGAGGTCAGTTTGTGTACAAAACTCTGCTCTGTCAACACTTTCGCAATTATGGACGCTGCAGAGGCTGTATGGCTGAATACGTCGGGTTGCTGCTCTACGTCAAACAAAAGGGGGTCCAACACAACATTAGGAGGTATCCCATGAATTTTTTTCACCTCACTGTATAAGGTGCACTTCGTTCGGCTGCTTGTATGGTGATAGCACATCCATAATAAAATGCACAACTCGTTAGTAATGTCGCATAAGTGCACAATTACATAAAATTCTCGACTCTCTTGGATTCTGCCTCTGTGCAGAGATCTGGGCGGGTACCAATCGCCTCCTCAAAAGAGGAGACTTCCAGCCACCGACGCAGTACCGCAGCGTCACTAAGGTCGACGTATACATGTACTCCGAAATCGAAACACACGACATCGGCATCGCAACTGTGGACCCAGGCTTCAGGAGAACACGCTACGTCAGACCTGTACCGTTCTGGATTCAGATGCCACTGTAAGTTACTCACCCATTTTTTTTCTTCTTCTGCTTAGTACTGTCCGTTTGAGTGAAGCATACTAATTAATGGAAACGTCAAGACATGTTGGCAAAACTGAAAAGTTTAATGTAAATATTCTGTGTGAAAAACAGTAAGCCACATTATCTAGGTGAAAGTGTGGCAGATTATGAAATTAAAACCTTCTTATCCCTTTCTCGGAAGGAAGTGAACCAACAAAACTTGGTCTGCACTTCATTCATAGTCTGAACACTTTGCTTCATCAATTCCACACAAAATTACTGACACCAACAGGAGACTTCACGCTAATACCGTGTAAGACTCGCCTCTAGCCTTGATACCGGTTTCAGTTCTGGGAGGAAAATCATCCACAAATTTCTTCAAGTATGCCTTACAGATGTGAAACCTCTCTTTGATGAATAGACCAGGTAGAGCTACAGAAATGCCTGGATGTTGGTTGCTATGTTTCACCGATCGTTCCAAGTAGTGTCACACATTTTCTGTGGGGCTAAGATTAGGGCAGTGCGGATTAATTCAGAGTGGAGCCCCTAGCAAATACTAAGAAGAGGCTCTCCGTTGCTTGAAGCCTCAGGGTTTAGGATATAAAATAATAGAGCACTTTCCAAAACGCTTTTCTTGGTTTACTTTGCGCAAATTAAGTAAAAAAACTTGTCAAATCAATGTCACCAGGCAAATCAAATTCTGTATTCATTAAAGTGAAGCTGTTTAGACGTTTCTGTTCCAGGATATTCCGTAACTCATTTGTAATGCGCTTTAATGTTGATAAAGAACATTCTCCACTGCAGTTGGTGATCATCAAATACAAATAAATGCGTAAGACTGTTTCTGCCTTTGGGAAACAGGATTATAACGAATATTCTTTCAAAACTTTTTTAAAATGCAATTCCAGGTGCTCCATATTTTTGCTGTCAATAGCAGCAAACATTTCTGTATTGAGCAGCTCAGCAAACCGCACCAGTTCGTTGCTAGGTTATCTTCCAAATATTCTGAGTAAGAACTAACGATAATTGGAGTTCATTCCAAGATATTTTCTGCTGTTAAAGTGTTAAATTACCTAAGTATACCAGATACACTGGTCACTTGATGGTACGCTTCCATGCGTTTACTTAATGCAGGCAGCACATTATAGACTATAAAAATAAACGCCTGAGTTTCAAAATGTTCACCAAGTGTCTGATTTTCTCCAACTTCATCGAATGTGGTAGAGCCACTGAAATCGTGATGCTTTCTAGAATGATCAGCCATAGCATTATGACCACCGACCTACTATCGATATAGACCCAACGGCGATGCGTTACCTGACGAGGAATGACTGCTAGTCAGACATCCGTGCGGTGCATGTAGTATCACTAGCATGCCACCCGCGTGTACAATTGGCGAACAGCACGATCTGTCTGAGTTTGACCGAGGCCAGATTGTGATTGTTCCAAGGCTCGACACGAGCATTTCGGAAACTGCATGACTTGTCGGGTGTTCGAGGAGTGCTGTGGTGAATGTTTTCAGTACGTGGCGAAATCTAGGTGAAACCACGTACCGATGTCGTGGGACTGGGCAGCCACCCCTCAGTACAGATGTCGGACGTCGTACGCTGAGCAGACTGTTAAAACAGGACCTAACTAACGTCAGACTTTAATCCTGGGCGAAGTACAAGTGTGTCTGAACACACAGTGCACTGAACACTCCTAATTAGCCTCCTCAGCCGGCGATCCATGCATTTGCCATTGCTAACATCACATCGGCAACTACGACTGAAATGGGCACGTGACCATCGGCAGTGGACTGTGGCACACTAGCAGAGCGTTGCACGCTCTGATGACTCTCGACCCCTTCTTCATCATATCGATGGGAGGATGCGAATCCGACGTCTTCCAGGGGAACAGCTCCTTGACGCCTGAACTGCGGGACCGAGACACGGCTTCATTATGCTCTGGGGAACAGTCACGTGGGCATCCATGGGTTCAGTGGAGCTCGTGCAAGGCACATGACGGCCAAGGAGTATCGTACACTGGTTGCAGACCACGTACACCCCTTCACGACGATCTTGTTTCCCGACAAAGGGTTCAAATGGCTCTGAGCATCATGGGGCTTAACATCTGAGGTCATCAGTCCCCTAGAACGTAGAACTACTTAAACCTAACTAACCTAAGGACATCACACACATCCATGCCCGAGGCTGGATTCGAACCTGCGACCGTAGCGGTCGCGCGGTTCCAGACTGAAGCGCCTAGAACCGCTCGGCCACAGCGGCCGCCTGTTTCCCGACAGCAGAGGTATTTTTCAGCAAGGTAGTGGCGATGTTACAAGGCGAGGAGTGTGATGGAGTGGCTCAAGGAGCACAGTGGCGAGTTCCGGCTGTTGTGGTGGGCCCCCAACTCGCCAGATCTGCACCCGATCAAATACATCTGAGACGTGATTGAAGTTGGCGCCGGAGCTCATCGCCCCCTCCTCGGATAAAGGTAGACTTACCAGCTATTAGGTGGGTAGTCATAATGTACTGGCTAACCACTGTATTATGCTGTTGTTAAATAATGGTATTTTATCCTGTAATACAAAAGAAACGAAGGAACCGCGAAACTACAACACTTAATACGCCTATAGTCCGCCAACAAGAAAGCAACATTCACTCTAGAGTGCTCGTATCAAAATAACTGCTAGAAAACTAATATACTGTAGAAGGAACGAACGACTACAATAACAGACTTACAAAAATAAATACGGCATCCATTAGTCCATTAGTTAGTTTGATATTGGTAACTAAACTAGAAGGGGTAAAATGCAGAGAGTGAAAGACTGTTTACAACTTGTACAGAAAACAAATGGCAGTTACAAGAATCGAGGGACACGAAAGGGAACCAGTGGTTTGGAAGGGATAAGACAGGGCTATAGCCTAACCCCGAAGATATTCGATTTGTATGTTGGGCAGGCGGTAAAGGAAAGAAAAGAAAAATTTGGAGTAGGACTTAAAGTTCAGGGAGAAGAAACGAAAACTTACTGTTACAGACAGCAAAGGACTGGGAAGAGCATTTGACCGGAATGGATAGTGTTTTGAAAGAAGGATGTAAGATGAACATCAGAAAAAGCAAAACAAAGATACTGAAATGTAATCTAATTAAAACAGTTGATGCTAGGGGAATCGGATTAGGTAGCAAGACACTTAAAGTAGTAGATGAATTTCGTTATTTGGGCAGCAAAGTAACTGATGATGGCCGAAGTTGAGTGGGGTATACGATATAGGCTGGCAATGGCAAGAAAAGCAGTTTTGAAGAATAGAAATCTGGTGACATCGAATATAGATTTAAGTGTTAGGGACTCCTTTCTGAAGGTATTTATCTGGAGTGTAGCCACATCTGGAAGTGAAACATAGACGGTAAACGGTTTAGACAAGAAGAGAATAGAAGCTTTTAAAATGTGGTGCTACAGAAGAATGATGAAGATTAGATGGGTAGATGTAATTAATGAGAAGGCACTGAATAGATTTCCGTAGAAAAGAAATTTGTCTCACAACCTGACTAAAAGAAGGAATCGTTTGATAGAACGCATTCTGAGACATTAAGGGATCATCAATGTAGTATGAGAGGGAAGTGTCGGGGCTAAAAATCGTAGAGGGAGACCAAGAGATTACTACAGTAAGCAGAATCTGAATAAACAGGTTGCAGTAGTTATTTGGAGATGAAGAAGCTTGCACAGGGTAGAGTAGTATGGAGAAATGGATCAAATCAGTGTTAGGACTGTGGACCTTAACAACAACAATCAGTAGAACTCTATTCCGACTGACCGCGTTATTACGACTAACTCGGACAGCATTACGCCGTTTCGCTATAAGTTATGCGATGTTTCTGTCTTACGACGTATAGTGTATGGTGCGGACAGCTCCCACTTTCAGAAATGGGCATAAATTGTTAATACTCTTTGTAGATTTGGACACCTCCGTCTTTCCATTGGACTGTAGGTAGAATACCTTTCAAGTCTAACAGACAGATTTTTTTACACTCAGACATCGGGCACCCCAACACACAAAACCTTGTGGCCTTTCGCGAGGTCTCCGAAACCAAATGTCCATTGCACGCAATTTCCTTCGTGTTGTTCGCTCGGAAACTGGTTCATATGGCCGGTAATTCACTGAAAGTAGCAAAACTTTGTCGGGTTTGAAACCGACTGTCGTTAACAAAGACGTGACACTCGCCTGGACTCCCTGTCAGTTGGGATCTTGTAACGCCTACTGTTATGATGTGAAACATACTAGGGTGTAACAGTTGAGTTAGCAAATACCCATCTTCATTTCTCTGCGATCTCCGATGTTGCAGTACTTGCAAAAAAAAATTTCGAGTTACATGCTCCAACAAAATTTACTGCAACTTGCTGGGTTCTTGAAAGTGAAGCTATTGTTTTGGTAGTACTAAGAGAAATTTCTAAAAATTCAGTTTGACATGATGCTTTCTCACAAAATCACATGTTTATTTCGTAATACTGCAACAAAACTGGCTCACAAGAACTGTCGGAAATCTGACACCCTCACAGCTGTTCCATTCTGTATAGTATATATACTGAAGAGCCAAAGAAACTGGTACACCTGCCTAATATCGTGTAGGGCCCCGCGAACAATTACCGCAACACGACGTGGCATCGACTCGACTGAAGTGTGAAGTAGTGCTGGAGGGAATTGACACTATGAATCCTGCAGGGCTGTCTGTAATCCGTAAGAGTACGAGGGGGTGGAGATCTCTTCTGAACAGCGCGTTGCAACGCATCACAGATATGCTCAATAGTGTTCATTTCTGGGGAGTTTGGTGCCCAGCGGAAGTGTTTAAACTCAGAAGAGTGTTCCTGGAGCCACTCTGTAACAATTCTGGACGTGTGGAGTGTCGCATTGTTCTGCTGGAATTGTCCAAGTCCGTTGGAATACACAAGGACATGAATGGATGTAGGTGATCACACAGGATGCTTACGTACCTGTCAACTGTCAGAGTCGTATCTAGACGTATCAGGGGTCCCATATCACTCCAATTTTACACGCCCCACACCATTACAGAGTCTCCACCAGCTTGAACAGTCCCCTGATGACATTCATAGTCCATGGACTCATGAAGTTGTCTCCATACCCTTACACGTCCATCCGCTCGATATATTTTGAAACGAGACTCATCTGGCCTTCGGCTCCGAAATCCCATATCGATTATTTTCCATTGAATGGTTCGCACTCTGACACTTGTTGATGGCCCAGCATTGAAATCTGCTGCAATTTGCGGATGGGTGGCACTTCTGTGACGTTGAATGGTCCTCTTTAGTAGTCGTTGCCTCCGTTCTTGCAGAATCTTTTTCCGGCCGCAGCGATGTCGGAGACTTGTTGTTTTACCGAATTACTGATATTCACGGTACACTCGTGAAATGGTCATACGGGAAAATACCCACTTCATCGCTATCTGGGAGATGCTGTGTCCCATCGCGCGTGCTCCGACAAAACATCTCTTTCAAACTCACTTAAATCTTGATAACCTGCCATTATAGCAGCAGTTACCGATCTAACAACTGCGTCAGACACTTGTTGTCTTATATAGTCATTGTCGACAGAATCGCTGTATTCTGCCTGTTTACATTTCTTTGAATTTGCGTATGTATGCCAATACAAGTTTCTTTGGCGCTTCAGTGCATATTTGTAACAATTACTGCCTACTTCATCCATTATTACAAACAGAAAATTTATAGATTACAGTAAAAATCTTACTAGTGTACACAGACTGTCGTCATTCAGTTACCCAATAATCCGTTCCTTTTCCATTGCAGCGTAAAGTTTTACACGGATTGTTGCTTTTAGTGTTGAAATTCGTGACACATGTTCGCTAACAATGTTTTTATAAATTTGCTTCTGTTACGAAGATTATTAGTTGGAAAATGTTTCTCAAATTTTTGTGAGTTTGTTACACAAATTCAAACAGATTGCTAACGTAGGTCGTTACAAAAACTATCCTCCGATTACAAAATGACAGTTGTTTAGCTTTTGTGTTCAAATATCGATTAGTTACAATCGAACCAGCGCAGAAAAATTTGTATGCTTGCTAAAGTCGAAATGAAATTAATGGCAGAATATGAATCAGTATAATAATTGAATTCTAAACGACGATAATTTAAATAAGTTTGCTACAAAATTTATATAAGCCTGTAAATATGACAGACTGACACGTCATACCTAAACATCATATATTGATATGTTTTACGTGGCCAATGACGGAGCTCTTACTATGGCATGTTCACCTTTCCGTGGAAGTTCTGCAACAGACGTTATGCTTTGCACCTATATTTTACAGAACTTTATAACTGGCACGTTAAAACAGATTCAGTGGGATCATATCATCTCCCAATAGAGTTATACGATAACGTAAACGTTGATGCTAAACAAAATGTATCCTGCTCATACTAAGTTCTAATGTAAGGTGGCTTGGAACACAAAATTTTTCAAAATATGTGACTGGGGTGCGAGAATTTTTCATACTGTCCATATACTCGAACCTTTGGAAGGCATGACACTAAAATATTAGATGTACCTCATGTCAAAGTGTCGATGTGCTAAATAAAGGGTTTCCCACTCGAAAGAGGCTCCACAAACAAACATTTCCTTAAATTAAACTTAAAGGCGTTGGATAAAAGTCAGGAAATAAAATGAAATGAACATGTCATACCTTCTTCATGGGGAAATAAAGGTGGATCACAAAAGTGATGAAAGCGACAGCCCTCGACTTGTAAACGCAGTTGGACACGACGCTGCTGATTCTCGAATGTTACTGCCAGACCTCTGTTGTCACTACGTGGATTTCATGGATTATGTTCGTAATTCTTCCAGGTTGTGCGGTTTGTTCCTTCCCTTTTAAGCCACCCCAGAAGAAAAAGTCAGGTGGTATTAAATCAGGTGACCTTGGCGGCCACAGTCCTTTCGAAATCACTCTGGCGAGGAAAGGTGTTTCGACCTGAGACACGATCATTCGAGACCTGTGGTATGTGGCGCCATCCTGTTGGTACCAGACGATGGTAAGTTCTTCCGTCCAACTGATTCACAAATTCTCGAAACATTTCGATGCAAACTGTACATGTCACAGTAGACTCGAAAAAAATTGGCCCGATGATGTGACGCAATGTTATTGCGCAGAACACGGCAATCTTTTGTGAATGCAAGGGTTGCTTGACCAGTATGGATTTTTATTACATCACAACCGTGTATTCTGTGAGTTCACATAGTCACAGAGATGTAACCATGTCTCATCACTGAATCATGTCTGCAGCAATATTCTTGTCCTCTGAGCAATAAATTGCTGAAACCAACGGCAAAGTGTAATGCGTTTGCCTTTGTAACTGAATATATGTAAACTTGTATGTATACATGCCAGCGTTCTTCACAGGCTTATGACATGTGCTCCGTGACATTCCCGAGATAAACGTCAAGCAGACATTGCAGGAGACGCCAGCAATCACGTCAGTCACTTTTTGTTCAGATAAAGGCCCCCCCCCCTTCCCCCTGAAAAGATCCAACACCGTTTCCCTGCTCTCCACCTTGTTTATGCTGGTCACCAAACCGTTCAACAAACATTAGCTGACATGTCTTAGTGGAACCAGTAATCCAATATTGTTTCAAAGAAACACGCGCTCTTAGACAGAAATACGATACAATGTCACTAGGCACTGAACACTGAGCTCCAGCCACACCGATACGTGGAACACACTGTAGCTGAAACAATGTTGCAGAGTGCAATGTTACCAAGTTAAACGTCACAGATTACAGGGCACATTTCCAACTGAATTGCTACAAATGATTGTGTGACTTCTTTCGAGTGGGTCACCCTGTAAAATATTTGTTAATTAGTTTAAATCCCTCAATAAGTGTATTGTTGAAAAGTAATAAACTGGACTTTATGAATTTTAATGTTGTTCAGTTCATAAAACAATGTACAGGCGTTGGGGTTGAGTGGTCTTGTGTGCAGTTAGTGTCACTCGCAAAAAGGGCGAACAGAGGCAGGGTCCGGGAGCAGCAGTCAGATGGCACAGCGTCATACGGTACACCTACGCGTGTGAACTTGAGTGAGATCTGCTCTTGTGCAGAATTTTGGGAGTGCTTATTTAAAGGTGAATGGAGTCAAGACTGATGATAGCTGTGTTGGATGACAGGAAAAGTTGTCTCCGTGATGTAAATGGTTGGATTGCAAGAATTTCCAGAAAAATTGATAGCAATATGGCGTGCGACTAACTAGGGTGTAAAGGCATCGAAATGCACAAAGACGTATAAGTAACAATGGCAGTTATAGGACCAAGACAGTGATACCCCACTCTGAATTGTTGCCAGATTTATTGAAGATGGCGGATCCAAGATGGCGGCCATAGATGCAATGGCGCAGTGAGGTCATGACGAGAAAATAGGTCAATTGAGCTATCATCTCTAACCTGACCCCACCCCCTCCACTCCCCTCCACCTTCCTACCCTCCACCTCCCCTTCCCATCCGGAGATTGTTGGGAAAAGGACTCAGTCTGTGCTGGGCTGCTGGATAGGATGGACGTAAGTCTTTATTTTTTACGCATTGTTTATTTAGACAGTTTCAGTTGTTATAGACAGTAGCTCCATCCAGTGCATCCACCACATGGTCCAGAGTCCAGCTGACCTTGTTCACAACACCTCCACCAGAGGGCGCTGTCTGACCTCCCTCTGTCCCCTAACATGATGTAATCTAACATCGCGGTCTGGGGAAAATGGTGGGAAATTTTCTCTGTCTGTGTCTACCTGCTGGACTGGGAGGACGAAAATAATTGTTTACTGTGTGTACTATGTGTTCAGTGGATTAGACATCTGGGCTGGAGAAGGAGGACTTTAATGGGTAAATTAGCTCTAACCATACAACTGAAGATTGTGTCCATTGCCATTTGCACAATGTTAGGAAAGCAATGATATTTGATGAATGTATGAAGAAGATGAATGTGCTTCATCAAATAATGAAGATACAGCAGAAAGTTACACTTTGCAACTCATGCTGATAAATGCATGTGCTGTAACTATAGATTATTTGATAAAAGTCCAATCAGTCTTCTGAAGCTCAAGAGGCAAGATGCTCACCCACTCAGGCGCAAGCATTCGTGTCTACAATTGAGGAAATGCTGGTGATGAGCAGGGATGAATTTCATTAGTATACTACATGCAAGCACACAGCTGAGGACTGTATCCATAGCCTCCTACACAATGAGTGGAAAGAAAAGATAATGGGTGAATGTGTGGTGAATAATTTTCAATAAATAATGGCAATGCAGTGGGATGATGTGAAGATGCATTCAGTACTCACACAGATAGATGCTTGTGCTGCACCTGCCTACCTTTTCCGAAATTGCCTAGCACCCTACGTCAATTTCACCCTATTCCACAACGAGCCAGAGGTGTTCACCCTGAGATTTGGAGACCAGTGGCCTAATTCACAACACTGCCACCAGAGTGCACTGTCGGTCCTCCCCCAATTCCCTTCCATGACGTAATCCAAGATGATGGTCCAGAAAAAGGGGCAGGAACCAATAGGAATCCTGAATTCGGTCACATGATTGGTTTTGGCCAATAGGATGGCAGTATCTGGTGACATAATCAGAGGGAATACAGGCCAGGTTCAGCAGGTCTGTGGTCTCAGTCTCACTCAGTCAGCCAGCAGCAGAGGCAACAGCAGTCAAGATCTAGTACAGCCCTGCAGAACAGGAAGATACAGAAAAGTAAGTATCACATATCACATCTTTGTCTGTAGTTAGCATCATTATTATTATTGGTTATTTTCCTGTCTTGGTCTGCATGTAACACTTCCTTCTCCTCTTTATTCAGCTGTAGCTTTCGACATGTCGAGGCCTGCAGGAGCGAGCACCAACATGTCGACCTCTGCTGTGTCCAGACCTGCAGCAACCTCAGCTGCCGTCTTGTCAAGACCTGCGCTAACCTCTGGACCTGTGGCACCAACAACCTGCAGCATGTCCAAACCTGTAGCGACCACGTGGGATCCTTTAGTGCACATAGCCCACTTGCTGGAACAGGACACAAAGCTGTTATTGTCTGTCGCACTCATCGATTGTGATGAGGACACATGGTCTGCTCCCACTGTCTCGAATGTTGGTGGTGGTCCTACACAAAAGCAAGATGGAGGACAATACTCTTCACCAACATACAGCCCATTTCAGCAGAACATCCCTGTGTTAGTGCAGGAACAGACTGCAGACTCTGTGGATAAGAAGGTAACAAGTGTACCCTTGCTTTTCAGTTCTACATACAATATAACTCCCAGTGGAATGAAATATCTAAATGTGGAAACACATCATGACTGGGGCTTGCATGTGAGGATAGAAATCGAAAATGCATCGAGGTGTGTTAAAGTGCCTATTGTGAGTTCGACTGGGACGAAATATGTCGTGTAGAAAGCTATATAAAACAGCAGATGACCATAGAGTACTTTCCAACTCATTTGCGCACCGCAATTGAAGATCTCCCAAGTCATCACACTGCAGACAGAATTTTAATTGATATGGCTAAGGTGATATGCAGGGTATTGGTATAGGTCAACGCTTTGCAGCATTTGCAGTTGATAAAACCATGCGTGGCAAAAATTAAGTTGCGCTTAGGTGTGATGAATTTCAAGCGAGATATGAGTGCTGCATGTTGTGCACTAAAGAAGAAGTAGGAGGATGGAGGAAAGCAGAAATGTTTGAGGAAACGTATCCTGACAGCGATGAATTTAGCTAAAAATATTCTGAAGCGGAAGGGTATGGGAAGAAGAGGATCGGTTAAACCACCTCGAGTTCTACCATTACCCGAGAATTCTGGTGGTTTTCTTCCATTCCTCATCCCAGCCCTCTCCGCGCTCTCGGCGGTAGGGTTCGTCGCCGGTGGTGCTTCAACTATCCCTTGGATAGTCAAAAACGCACAAAACTCCAAAGCACAGTTAGAAGAAGCAAAAAGACATAACCATATGATGGAAGCCGCAGCCATAGGAAAGTTCTATACTTTGAAAACGTACAGGAAAGGCCTTGGTCTACTTGTAAATTAAAAAAAGCCTATTAGCAGTGCTACCAGATTGGCCACTCATAAATACTGATCTTCTTAAGTTATAAAAAAAATTAAACATTCCTAGATCCCGTGGTGTGTTTACGCGGGATACGTTAGCGAAGACTATGAGGAAAATTAGTGAATGTGGTATTGTGAATTATGAATTTCGACTCATTTGGTAACCTGCAACAGTCAGAAGAGTTACAACGAATATTCACTCGCAGAAAACTTGTGTTCTACAATATCTGGCGCTATCAGGACTTCAAACACACCTCTGCTGACATCTATGCATCATTTCTCTTCACGTTAAAAAAAAAAAAAAAAAAAAACAGGAATGTATAAGGAAGAGCTTTAAACATTCCTTAATCAGTTGAGGTTCAGATGCATTATCATCCATTTTGACTTTAAAAGAACTGTCATTTGTATTACGTGCAAATTACTTCCCATCACTTGATTTAAACATTGGTGAATGGAGTATTGCATTAAGTTGCCTGGAGACATACAACAGCATCCCAAATATCACCGACGCTACAACAAACTGCATCTGGATATTAATGGTGAATAAGACATTGTGGGAATAGAACCTGGGGGATACGATATCGACGATTCAAACGAAGCCTTAAAACAGTCTGGAAAAGGTATTGAGCTACAGGCAATCATCAATACACTTACGTCTGAAATAAGGACTGTGAATGCAGCGATTGACTTTAACCAGAAACATTCAATAGGGCGCCTACTGGGTTTCACAGAAAGTATTTGAAGAAGGATCCTAGTGAATTCTATAAGTCATATCAAACTGTGGGCATACTGACTGTCAGACAATCCGAGTCGAGTGCAACACTGCAACGAACTCTTATCTCAACAAGAGTCTGATTCATGCTATTTACGGATTTTTCCCCTCAGTTGCGACAGGGTATAAGATTTTTGAGACACCCACCAATGCAATGTACCTTCCAGTGACAGTTCAGACATTGGATTATTTGGATTTGCTTATTGTGGAACAGGATAATCAATTTGTTGACTTTCGTGGTGAGGAAATCACTGTACGAATACATCTATGGCAGGATGGGCGTATGGTATAAAACCAGTGTATGCAATCCACAGCACGTCACTTTGCTACCGAACCGCAAAGTGATAACTGGAGCGAACTACGAGTTTCTTAAATCAGTTGGCTTGAAACCTTGCAAAGACGTCCTCATTCAGTATAACTAGCCCAGCAGAGTATAAAGAGCGAATTACACGCCAGGAATGTACCTCACATAAACATTACACATCAACCACATTTAGCAAGAATGATAAAATTAAGATTGTCATCCAACACCAAGACGCGCTGACGCTTTCATGCAAGAATTTCATATATTGGGAGGGATCATTGAAGAAAACCGATGGCAGCCCTACAGTGGGATCCAAGTTTACACATAGCGCTTTAGCATCTCTATTTGAAGGGATATGCTATGGACTCAGTGGGTGTGAGATCGATCATGAAGCAATTTTGGCATAACATCAACCTTTAAAACATGTGTCTCTGCATCACCCACGGATTTGAATGGCTTAGAAAATGCAGGGTGGTTCATAGGACGTCTGGTGGATATAACACCTGCAGATACAAACCATTTACTACATGCATACCTGCAAAAATGCTTATGAGCTAGTTTGAGGACATGAAGCAGATTATTATGAATGCTAAACAGGAACTCATTCTGGTACATAGTGCAACGGGTAATAACTCACACATTCAGGGAGCTCCAGAGCAGAACATGATCACAATCAGCAAGATTATATGGAAAATGCCTCACTTCTGCGTTTCAGACAAGGAGGGTTGAAACTTTTGAAAGTCCTGAGTTCCGGTACATATCTGTCACTAACATTCAGCTCTTCAGAGGTTTTCGAGTACCCAGTCCTACCTACTGCGAGCAGAGAAACAAGGGCTACTAAAACCTCTTCGCAGCTAGAGATACCTAGATTCATCACACTTGCGTTTCAGACTGTCAGAACAGGGAATATAGCAAATGATCTCACTGTGCTCGATGGCTGCAAGTTAACTAACGCCGGAATCTACCTGAATTCAGAGTTCTACCCATACGACAATTTACACATGCACGGGGTTGAAAATGTATGAAGTTTAGCATATGACATGTATGTGAGGTTTTGTGCTGCTCACTATGAAAGTGCTGAAGAAGGATGAGGGTGTTTACTCAGTTCTTGGAAATTCAAGGAGCTATCACTGATCATCATAACAGGCTGCTCGAAACAGAACTAGATAATTACGTCTGGTTCAATAAATGTAGGGACTGTATTTTGATCTTCAGCAAATTTCCCAGAACACACTGCTGCGTATGCTCTAGTTCTACATGACTGTGTGGTCAACTACTGGCAACTCGCCAGTGTTGTACAACAAGCTATATAAATGAACAGGTGCTGCGCCATACCTAGAAATTCCACAATGGCCTCTAAGAGCGTGAACATTGTTGCAGACGCTCAGGGTTTCCATGATGGTGAGCGTAGACAGTTCATATTTGAAGATATTGCATTCGTAGCGTACACAGAATATGTATGAATAATAGAGGCATTCTCAGCAAACATTGCATCACCGAGGTCGTTCAATGATGTGATGTGAGCTAAAACATGGCAGACTGCAAAGTGGTTAACACATTTCTACCATGGAATTCATTGCGATGATCTTGGCATACACTATAAAGATATGTTGACGTCTCTTCGATTATTCGACCACACGGATGCCATCATCTACGTGAAGGGCAAGGAGAAGATCTTACAGATGAATCAGATCTTCAAATTTGCTGCTCTTCAAGACCTGGAGTTCTACAGATGTCCCATTCTCTATTGACTCAAGAAGAAGATGAAGAAGAAGAAGAAGAAGATGTGTGGAAATAGTCTTATGTTGCCTTATGAAAATGTAAAATTACTTTTAAGTTGGATGAGAAATAAATTAATTTTTACCTCATAATATGTGTAAGATTTCTCTTCACCCTGTTCCCACTTTGATAGTATACAGTTTCGCCCAGATACTATGTTTGTGGTTTTCTTCAAGCACAGAGGACATAATTTTACACATATTTGCTACATGTCTTTGGAAGCGGATGCAGTCACGTCCCTCCTGCTCCAATAACCCAATTCGTTCTGCAGCCAGCCAGTCTATATATCTTGTTATTCTCAGTCTTAAACTTCACCTCCTTAATATTACTCTTCTTCAGAAAAACTAATGTCGTTGGTTTCCTGCGCAGCGTTTATATATACATACATCATGCAATATGGGATAGGATTTTTTGTTAATAACAATAACAACAACAATAAAGAATTACAGTAACGATTTTTTTCTTTTCTTCCGTACACACAGATACAATTCAGTTCTTGAGATTACAGTTCAATTCTTGAGGCACAGTTTAGTTCATGAGGTACAATATAGTTTTTGAGGTACAATTTGACACTGATATTCCAAAGCAAAGATACTTTCAACTTGCTACTGCAGTAACACTGATTGAGAATATATATTACAATTTTTTTCCAGTAGCACAGGATGAGAAGGTTTATAATTTTTCTAGATGTGTAAGTCTATGATAAAAACTAATGTGGAGGTATATCTTTTTACTACTACAACTAAATTCCACAGCCCAAGAACCATAGCTTTTACAGTAATGCTGATGGACTCTGTACTCTTACAAACTAATTTCCACAACCCCAATAGCAAAGGTCTTTACAATAATAACTCTCATGGACTGTGAACTACATAGATATGTACACTTAAAAACTAACATGTCTTGGATGGCTAGCGGCAGGTGAAAACTTAAAAACTATTCTATTTCCAAGATGCACATGGTGCATATATATATTTATATTTATTAAAAAAGCATAAACAGAAAAAATACTTGTAGAGTATATAGGGTACACATACATTGTGTATGAGTAAAGAAATTTACAAGTATTTTTTCTGTTTATGCTTTTTTAATAAATATAAATATATTTTTTATGCTTCTATAACGTCTTAAACATTTTTTTAAGTTTTTTCACACACATGGTGTGCAGACATATATACATTATGTTTTCTTTTTATCTTTTTTTCTACACATGATGTGTGTGTATACACATGTACATAGTACACATAAACAAATATTTACACAACACACACACACACACACACACACACACACACACACACACACACACTCAAACATACAACATTACTTATACTATGATAAAAGGGTAGACTACTACTATTCAAACTCTCTCTCTCTCTCTGTCTCTTTCTCTCTCCCTCTCTTGTCTCCCATTCCCTCCCTCTCACTCAGAGCCCGCCAGCCGTTCTCTCGCTAAAAGTAAGGCACAGCCTTAGCCCGCCTCTGAGTGGCACCTGGCAATATTCGATATGCATACAGTTTTCATCACAGACCTACAAACTCCACAATCGGCCATCCATTGGCCTTGTCTTTCATAAGGCTGGTAACTTTCTTGTTCTGTGGAGTATTACCATAAGGATTATCGGCTGTGTGTAAGGACATGTCGAATTCATTACTGTGGTACCTCATTATTTCATATGGATCACAGTTCTTCACCCAGTAGATGTATTCATATAGAGTAATTTAGGATCTCGCAAAATGAGTTTTCGCTAACTCTTAATGAAAGCAGTATATGTGGAGTTGAGATAGGTTTAGTATCCACATCCCACAATTCGTAAACTCTACTGCAGTCTTCGCCATCTGTACAGCAACAAAGTTCTTATTGAAGATGGTGACCTGCTTAAAATTTGGTCTGTCAATGCTTTTTCTCGCGCCATAAGGCCCACCCTATTCTGTTCTTATCAAAATCTCAAGTCGTTCCTTCAATTTCTCCATTGTTTTGCTGAAAATTGAATTATTCACTATTTTGCAATAATCGTTCTCAAAGTCACACGTTGTTGAAGCTCTCTGTCTCGTATTCAAACCAATTTACTCCTTCAACCAGGGGGACTTCTTGAAGGAGATAGTCCGGATAATTCTAACCTGCTCCATCCCCAAGCTGAGACACTGCTGGAGATTACAATGATGAATAATTTATCTCCGCTTATTCCCCAGCATTGGCATCAGTTTTGGTGCAGAGCCTCCTCACGGAACTAGTTGCTCTGGGCATAGCAGCAAATCGCCGTGTGCGTCATACAAACTAGTAGGTTATGAAGGTTCTATTTTCACCACACAGCCTACATCAGAATCAGCTGCCATAGCCCCCTTGCATTTGTCTTCGGGGACACATGGAAACTCACCAGTTGGCAGTGCTTGCTGCATGGCGTGCCCATAAAAGTTATTTACATTCAAATACATTATGTAACTCGAATCAAGGGATGCATTGAACCTGTCGCTGATCTGTGGGTTATTTGCCTTCACGTGCCTACGGACACATTAGCAAAGTCCCCCAGGTATCCTTTACTCAGAGAAAAGAAACATGTCAGTATTGGTGAATAATTCGATACTGCACTTCGTTTTCTTGAGCATTGCGTCCAAAGACAACCCAGGTGCTATGTAATAAAAGGTGGGATCCAGAGAATATGTGGTCATGCACAGACTCCGGAATTTATTGGAAACATTCACAAGCAAGCACATGTCTGTGTACATGTAAAGCTGTGCATACTCTCCTAAAGTGGGGATGTTGAATTTCCATCAGACATTCACGGCATACTTACACACTGCTTCCGTTATAGCACCGCCTGCGAGGTTACTGGCGAATGCAGTTGTGCTGGGTGGCATGGTTTCTCCGAGTTTTGCCATACTTTCTTCATATTCGTACGCAGAAACCCCCTTCGAGCTACAAAAAGTTGAAACTTTTCCTCATCGCGAAATGCAGCTCAAGTGACATGCATACCCCCCCCCCCCCCCCTCTCGCCGAGTTAGAGTTTCAACGATTTGGAGTGGCACCTGCATAAAACGTAGTGTGTCAAGGAAGCGGAGCGAAATTCTTGGTGTCATTCGTCTGGAGGGTGGAATGTGTTTCTCAATGCTCTCAGGCAGGACAATGACCTGACCTCTCTCCACATCTAAATCAACCAAGTGCTCAACTAGAAAGTGAGCGTTATTGCCACTTAAATTATGGAAGAAAACGGGTATGTGCCTTGGTAACTGGTATGCCAAATTGCACATATTGCGAGCTGCATCGCAGAACTTCCCTGTAAGAAGTGGTCCCTATAAGGAGTTTCCGCTTTTCTATCTAACGGCAGCCCACAAATGTGATAGTCAACCGAGTTATTGTCATTACACATCAATTTTCTCATGGTAACGTTGTCGCTCTAGAGCTTATCAGCCTCCCATGACAATTTTTCGATCTCAGTGAGCAGCCAAACTGCAGGATTATCCCCGACGTAAGATTTGTAGCTGGTAAGGCTTAAATCATAGGATGACACAATTTGGTATGCTGCCACATATGGTACGTGTTTTTCTGTAGGGGTGGTATGTGAGGTCGTGGGATCACCTTCACAGTGGGTCACAGGAAGAGGAGGCATTCATAGTTGGCATACACTACAAACAGACGTTGTTCCTGGTGGTGAGCATGTAACCTCCCCTCACTTATCGACCTTAATGACAGTAAAAATTATACCGCGTGTACCTAATGGAAATTTGGGAAAAGCAATCGTTACCGAAGTTAATCTGTCGATAAAGAGGGAGGAAAGGGTTACATCTAAATGAAGGGAAAAATGCAAATGAAACCGCTGGAAATTAATTTTAAAAACGGATAAAGTTAATAAAGAAAGTAAATTTGCGGACGTTACGTTAACAATGATCTGGCGTTAATTAGATATTTGAGATCTGGTGAAAATTTCGGTCGCCAGTCCTATGGACAACTACTATAATAACTGAAAAAGAAAGGTTATTGCACATATAATTAGCACTAGAAGCGTGGCAACTGAAGGTTGACACGTGTAGTGTGAAAACTCAAAGTTTGTCAGCAGTATTAAATTTCCCTACACTCTGACTTAATTTAGCAAAAGAATTAATAAAACTGGAAATTGAAAGTTAATTTAGTTACCGAAATTAATAGCGAACTTTGTTTCAGAAGCACTACGAAATTCAATAAAATAAGGTTAGTCTTGGGCTACCTCAACAATCATTTCAAAAGCTACTTGAATCTACGCAATTTAGAAATAAGAGATTTAACTTTGAACTTCAATTTAATGATTCTGAACAATTAACAATAGTAAAATTTAGTACATACCAAGCTGATCTGCAGTCACAGGTAAACTAAAATATGGTAACATAACTCGCACTCTTAATTTGTGCTTGTGTAATCTAAATAAAATTCTGTTTGGTTATGGTAGACAGCTATGAATACTTTAACTGAACTTTGAAACTAAAGCAGTGAAATCGAATGATATTACTTTAATGCTGGCGTTTGAATTTCAACGACACTCGGGTTCATTCCTGAACAGGAAGAGACCCTGCTTGGTAATGCAATTGGGACAATGAGTAACAAAGGTTCATGCTAAGTTGCTGTATTTTAGTGACGCAAATGGAACAGTTTGAAAAGCTGAGGTCTGCCATACAGCTCTAAAACTTTCGTGCTTCCAGTCTTCCTTGTTGGCTGATTGAAGGTTTGAAGCCGTTGATTGAGGATGTGGCGACAGTCACTCATTGTCGGCCGTCGCTGAAGCTGGATGTTGGCGCGCCTCCTTCTCGACACGGTCACCAGACGAAACGGGCTCTTGATGTGCGCCAGCTAATGCTTCCCCTCCGCGACACCGTGTCAGGAACTATCATTGCAGGTCGAGCTCAATTACATGCTGCCAAACCCCAAAAGCGTGGCAACTCGCGGGAGTGTCACACAACACACCTGCTCCACCGCCCTACTCCAGCCAGACTCCCTTCTGCCCGCGCTCCACGCCGTCAGAGTTAACACTCCCAAAGATCCTAAACACTTTGGTTCTCCACACGACCTATCGATGTAATCGTTCGATAGCATAGTTTCCAATACGCTAGACCCAGCGTAAAAATACAAATAATATTTACAAAACAAACCAACTATACATCGACATAAATGCATAAATATATATACACAAATAGTAAAACAATTGCAATATATAAAGACACAGAAATGTCATATCTTCAGGTAACAGAATAAGGAAAAAATGTATAGTACATTAGATGGAAATAGGAGGATATGCATTTCCGGCGTTACAAGCATTTTTAGAGTTTATGAATTTGTTTTCCAGTAGGCATAGTAACATGTACTGGGTCCTTGGAAGCGCGATCTACTACATACCCTGCTAATAACTTGTCTGGGGAAAATACATTGAGGCACCTTAAGTAGATATGCTGTTTATCAGCATGCTTACTGAGTTGGGCAGAAAGGTGTCAGGACACGCATTTGATCCAAACGTAATGATAATTATCACCTGCAAAGAAGAGAATCATGCTTACATGCATCTCATTCTTACCAGCAAATTTTGGGAAATGAAGGGGGTTGATGACAATATGCATATCCTGCTCATCTGAGTTGCTTTTCTTCTCCAGGATATAAACTTGTACTGATATTCCAGTATTCTGCACATCAAATTTATGTATGTCGTGGATCTTGATTGGGAACTCGATGCCATCAAAGTTATAACACACACGAGTATTATCACCTACATGGTATGTACTGGGACGCTCAGGATGATCTCCGTAACTGTAATCTCTCTCGCAAGTCAGGATTGACCATGCAAAACAAGCCTGAACCTTTCTATTTTCGACATTAATGCATGCATGCTTATTATCTGTATCCTTAGGGGGCTTGATATAGCTAGACCCTCCATCTACTGGATCATAGGCATGTGTGTGGATGTCCAGGTGTGGTATCTGACTGAGTGCTTTAGCTGACGCCATCTCAGAAAATGGGCGACTATAGCACTCAAGGTGGATTCACGAAACCACTCGGCATTTGACGGGCTCGGCGTTATCACACCATTTTCTGCCCAAAGATAAGGGAGACTTGTCTCTTCAATGCCAGAGGCAACTTTGGCGGGATGCGATAGTTCGTTGCAGAGGGCCGCAGTGCATGCAATGGCGGGATACTGTGGAGCAGTGAGTACTTTGAGGAGCTCTGTTCCCACGACAAGAAGGCACGCCCTTAGAAACCCGACAGGGTCGAGGTACCCTCCTGCCAGATTCTCGATCCTTGAGAACGAGATTCGCTCCTCAAAGGCGTCTGCAATCACCGAGTATACTAACTGTGGTAAGGTGTAACTGACCTGATGTTCTTCACTAAAAGGACAGGAGAGGGATGTGCCGCTATCCACAGGCTCATCTCTGTTACTAGTAGTACTTCTGCTACTACAGGGTAATGAGGCCCATCCTCTTGATGATGGGGTCGTCAAGGGTATGCACTGAGGCAGACGTACCTTCTGTTGCCGGCGAGCCAGAGTAGGATGAGGTGGCGGCAATGAGCACCAGTGGGAACACTCTGGTTGTGGCGATGGTGTCCAGCAATGCTGCTGTTGCATGTTCTGGAGCCTTCACCGCCGCCAACCTGGGGGCTGGGAGATTGTTGCTGTTCTTCTTCCATCTGAACCACCCATGGATACTAGGGGGTATGCGATGGTGGTGGTGGTGGGGGGGGGGGGTTAAGGCGCTGCAGCAGCCGCAGGCCAATGGTGCTTTGCACAATGGTGCATGCCGCTTGGCCGCGTGTTTCATTCTTGCCCCGCCCCCCTCCCCAACCACTGTTCTAGGCACTCATGCCATAGCTAGCTGTTGTGGAGCTGGTGATGACTGTGGTGTCTCTGTAACGCACAAATAGCGAAAAAAGCAGAACATTCAAGATTTATTAAAAAATATATGCTGTAAGCAAATAACAACATTTCGGAATTGTAGTAATTGTATACTTCAACGACGACGGCTGCCTTATAATCACATTTGCCATTGTGGTTTCAAGGATTGAGCAGTTCGGTCTGATTTTCAATAGCTTTCCCAACCAACCCACTATTTCCTCATCCTCCCCAAAAGGGCGAAATGGCGCTACGTTTCAGCTTCCTCTGCACCAGCCGCCATCTCATGTACCCACTCTGGTATTTCGCTGTCGCCTTGGGGCCATTTATGTTGCTCACTGATGCTACCTACAATAACAATATATTGGACGTAATTATTTCTTGAAAATGTTTGAGACATACACAGAAAACCGTACTGAAAATCAAAACCGTACTGAAAATCGTTTTCGTTAACTCACTGAAATATAAACAGACAATCGTATTCTCTAGTTCACTCGAATTACTTATATATGAAACACACTGATTTTGAAATTCGTACTTTGCTACTTACAAGACTGAATCGATTTCTCCTGGCTCTCGGCCTTGACACGTATCACTATGTCTTCTTTCTCATGCATAGAAAGCAAAGAATAGGTCTCAGACAATAGAATGCATTGTGTTACGACAAATAAATGTACGACGTTCATCCAAATGAAAACTGGTGAGTGCATCTACCTTTGTCTTACACGTAAGGTGGCACCACGTAACTGCGGGTATGGAGGCACCAGCTGTTGGTAGAGAGACTGACGTGTGCGCACCGTTAGATGTTGCGTAGCATCACTGTGGTTTCACTTCGAAGAGAAGGTGGTCAGACAAGTTATCGTCCACTACCGTACATGCAGGCGAGTAAGCAGGAACAACGAGGAGTGATTCGATTTTTGGCGGCTGTGGGAGTTGGAGGCCGCCAAATTTATCGACGGATGAAGTCTGTGTACGGTGAGTAGAGTCTGAATCGTTCAAGTCTCGTGGAATGGCGCAATCGATTCCTTGAGGGGCGCGGGTCACTGGAAGACGATGCTCGACCTGGACAGGCTCATCATGTCATCACGCCGAAAATGTTTGCTGAAGTGAATGTTTTAGTCTTGGACAACCACAGAATCACCATGGACGAGATTCATCAGTTACTGGGTGTTAGCGTGGGCACCGGCCACACCATAATGGATCAACACTTGAACTTTCGAAAAATCTATACACAGTGGGTTCACCACCAACTGACTGCCGAACAACGCAATACTCGAATGGCGCTGTCCATGAGTCATCTGCAGCGTTATCATGAGGAGGAATACGGCTTTCTGTCGCGTATTGTCGCAGGTGACGAAACATGGTGTCATCATTTTGAACCGGAAAGCAAGCGTCAGAGCAAGCAGTGGAAACATGCGACTTCACTACCTCCAACGAAATAAAAGGGCGTGCACACCAGTTCTGGTAAGGTCATGATGTCCATCTTTTTTGAGCACAAGGGCCCACTGCTTGTCGAGTTCCTGGAACGGGGAACCACCATCAATGTCAAGCTACTTTACAGAACGTTAGACGAGCCATCAAGTCGAAACGCCGGGGTATGTTGCCCAATGGCGTTATCTTCCTGCATGATAATGCCCGCCCACACACGACCAGTGCGATAAAGACGACATTGCAGCAGTTTCGATGGGAAACGCTGGAGCATCCATCGTACAGTCCCGACCTTTCACCGTGTGACTTTTATGAGTTTGGACCTCTAAAACAAGCTATTCGCGTACATCGATTCGGAACGGACGACGAAGTGTATGACTAGGTATAAGCCTTGATTCGACGGCAGCCTACTACCTTCTTCAAGGATGGAATCGACTGGCTAGTCTCACAATGGGATAAATGTGCCAACAGTTTTGACCACTGTTTTTGAGTGTGTGTACCGTGTATAATTATACTTCTGAGTTAATAAAATCGTTACCGTTACTTTACAGTAGTGACCGGGTTTCATTTCAATGCCCCATATATATATATATACATCATTAAAAGCACAGTACATTACGTGAACAAAAAAGAATTATCTCTACAGCCACACGTTAAAAAATAAATAAAATAAAAAGTAAATGCATTTACGTTCTTGAGGCGCAGACTCGGTTATTATTGGTGAAGGCTGTTGGTGCAATAGTCTTTCAGCCTAAAGCTGCCGATCTAGATGAGCGAACATCTCAGGGATCAAAGCTACAACTGCTGCTGCTAGTTCCTCGAGTAACAAACCGCTGTGAAACTGTATTTAACAATATTTTTTTGCATGATGTCGGATCTTCCTCAGAGCTTCGACACGGTGTATTTGCGCTCATTTATTTTAGTTTCAATTTATAAAAAATATTCCCGGACGATGTAGTTCCGAGTGCATTTGCCGTCATGTATTTCCATTCCACGTGCATCAGGCAACACAGTCTTTTTTTCTGTGTGAGTTTATTTGAAACAAATGGTTTAAATCAACATTTGCAAATTTATTGAGGCGTTAAACGCTTTACCTAGCCGGCCGCAGTGGCCGTGCGGTTCTAGGCGCTCCAGTCCGGAGCCGCGCTGCTGCTACGGTCGCAGGTTCGAATCCTGCCTCGGGCATAGGTGTGTGTGATGTCCTTAGGTTAGTTAGGTTTAAGTAGTTGTAAGTTCTAGGGGACTAATGACCACAGCAGTTGAGTCCCATAGTGCTCAGAGCCATTTGAACCATTTTGAACCGCTTTACCTAACTTGTTTATGCACGCAAATATTACAGAGTAGCAGAGGAAGACTGAGATGTTCCGCAAATGTGCCGTGATCTTTTTTTTAGAGTATGTTTTCAAGTGTGGCGGTATACATCGCAAAAATGAGGTAAACTACCGTTCAGTGATATTTTTCAAAGTGTATTTAGAGACATATTCAGGTGGATTTACTAATTTCTGACGCAGCTCATGCTCAAAGACAAGGGTATTTCCCAGAAATATGCGCGAAGTGTGTCAGGGATGATTTCAAAAGTGTGTCGCGTTTTTTTTTGGAGTCCATGTTCAAGTGCGGTGGTGGTATTCCTCGAAATGAAATGTGTAACTACTTCGAAAGTTGTGTAAATATTCTTGCGTCATCTGCAAAACTGTCTCGCTCTCACTCTCTTTATGCAGAGGTGCATTTAGCTCCTGTGTCATCTTCACGTTATGTACACTCCTGGAAATTGAAATAAGAACACCGTGAATTCATTGTCCCAGGAAGGGGAAACTTTATTGACACATTCCTGGGGTCAGATACATCACATGATCACACTGACAGAACCACAGGCACATAGACACAGGCAACAGAGCATGCACAATGTCGGCACTAGTACAGTGTGTATCCACCTTTCGCAGCAATACAGGCTGCTATTCTCCCATGGAGACGATCGTAGAGATGCTGGATGTAGTCCTGTGGAACGGCTTGCCATGCCATTTCCACCTGGCGCCTCAGTTGGACCAGCGTTCGTGCTGGACGTGAAGACCGCGTGAGACGACGCTTCATCCAGTCCCAAACATGCTCAATGGGGGACAGATCCGGAGATCTTGCTGGCCAGGGTAGTTGACTTACACCTTCTAGAGCACGTTGGGTGGCACGGCATACATGCGGACGTGCATTGTCCTGTTGGAACAGCAAGTTCCCTTGCCGGTCTAGGAATGGTAGAACGATGGGTTCGATGACGGTTTGGATGTACCGTGCACTACTCAGTGTCCCCTCGACGATCACCAGTGGTGTACGGCCAGTGTAGGAGATCGCTCCCCACACCATGATGCCGGGTGTTGGCCCTGTGTGCCTCGGTCGTATACAGTCCTGATTGTGGCGCTCACCTGCACGGCGCCAAACACGCATACGACCATCATTGGCACCAAGGCAGAAGCGACTCTCATCGCTGAAGACGACACGTCTCCATTCGTCCCTCCATTCACGCCTGTCGCGACACCACTGGAGGCGGGCTGCACGATGTTGGGGCGTGAGCGGAAGACGGCCTAACGGTGTGCGGGACCGTAGCCCAGCTTCATGGAGACGGTTGCGAATGGTCCTCGCCGATACCCCAGGAGCAACAGTGTCCCTAATTTGCTGGGAAGTGGCGGTGCGGTCCCCTACGGCACTGTGTAGGATCCTACGGTCTTGGCGTGCATCCGTGCGTCGCTGCGGTCCGGTCCCAGGTCGACGGGCACGTGCACCTTCCGCCGACCACTGGCGACAACATCGATGTACTGTGGACACCTCACGCCCCACGTGTTGAGCAATTCGGCGGTACGTCCACCCGGCCTCCCGCATGCCCACTATACGCCCTCGCTCAAAGTCCGTCAACTGCACATACGGTTCACGTCCACGCTGTCACGGCATGCTACCAGTGTTAAAGACTGCGATGGAGCTCCGTATGCCACGGCAAACTGGCTGACACTGACGGCGGTGGTGCACAAATGCTGCGCAGCTAGCGCCATTCGACGGCCAACACCGCGGTTCCTGGTGTGTCCGCTGTGCCGTGCGTGTGATCATTGCTTGTACAGCCCTCTCGCAGTGTCCGGAGCAAGTATGGTGGGTCTGACACACCGGTGTCAATGTGTTCTTTTTTCCATTTCCAGGAGTGTATATTACAGTATTCTGCACATTGCTTAAACACCAGATTTAAAAACTCCTGAAGCAGGTCGTGTTCAACGACAGAGGATGTCAAATTGTGGGGGATGGGAAGGAGGAAGGCTGTATTTCCTGCTATGTACACGCAGCCACACTATGGCTTCTGCATATTATTGCTGTCAGGCCGGTGCATGGCCTCTCTTCCAGCGGAGCACGGAGACTCTGGGGTGAACGTCTAGCCTCTTGCCCTTCAGAAGACTGACTGGACTTTATCGAATGATCTACAGTTACACCAAAAGCATTTATCAGCATGAGTTGCGAAGTGTAACTTACCTGCATTCTGCTGCATCTTCATGATTTGATGAAGCGTATTCTTCTTCCTCATACATTCACCAAATATCGTTAGTTTTCAAACATTGTGTTGGTGGCTATGAACACAGTACTCAGCTGCATGTTTACAGCTAATATACCCGTTAAACTCCTTCTCCAACACAGAAATCTCATCCATTGAACACATGGTACACACAGAAAACAATTATGTCTGTGATTTTTTTTGTGTTTTCAGTCTCTTTGTTATGTTTGTCCTCCCAGTCCAGCAGGTAGACACAGACTGAGCGAATTTCCGGCCATTTTTCCCTGGACCGCCATCTCGGATTTCATCACGGGAGGGGAGAGGGGGAGGGCTTGTAACGCCGGAAATGCATATCCTCCTATTTCCATCTATTGTACTATAATTTTTTTCCTTGTTTTGTTACCCCAAGGTATGACATTTCTGTGTCTTTATATATTGTAATTGTTTTACTATTTGTATATATATATATATATATATATATATATATATATATATTTATGCATTTATGTCGATGTATAATTGGTCTATTTTGTAAATATTATTTGTATTTTACGCTGGGTCTTGCCTAGGGAAAACTATGCTATCGAACGAATACATCGATAGGTCGTGTGAAGAACGAAAGTGTTTAGGATCTTTGGTAGTGTTAACTCCGCCGCGTGGAGCGCGGGCAGAGGGGAGTCTGGCTGGGGTAGTGCAGTGGAGCAGGTGTGTTGTGTGACGCTCCCGCAGGTTGCCGCGCTTTCGGGGTTTGGCAGCATGTAATTGCGCTCGACTTGCTATGATTGTTTCGGACGTGGTGTCGCGGACGGGAAGCGTTAGCAGACACACATCAAGAGCCCGTTTCGGCTGGAGACCGTGTCGAGAAGAAGGCGCGCCAACATCCAGCTTCTGCAACAGCGACGGCCGACAATGAGTGACTGTCGCCACCTCCTCGATCGACGACTTCAAACCTTCAATCAACCAACAAGGAAGACTGGTAGCACGTAAAGTTTTAGAACTGTATGGCAGACCTCAGCTTTTCAAATTGTTAAATTTTTCTCACTAAATTACAGCAACGTAGCATGAACCTTTGTTGCTCAATGTCCCAATTGCATTACCAAGCAGGGTCCCTTCCTTTTCCGGAATGAACCCGAGTGTTGTTGAAATTCAAACGTCAGCATTAAAGTAATATCATTCAATTTCGCTGCTTTAATTTCAAAGTTCAGTTAAGGTATTCATAGCTGGCTACAATGTTTAGATTACACAAGCACAAATTAAGAATGCGAGTTTTGTTACCGTATTTTAGCTTACCTGTGACTACAGCTCAGCTTGGTACGTACTAAATTTTACTATTGTTAATTGTTCAGAATCATTAAATTCTAGTTCAAAGTTAAATCTCTTATTTCCAAATTGCGTAGATTCAAGTAGCTTTTGAAATGATTGTTGAGGTAGCCCAAGATTAACCGTATTTTACTGAATTTCGATGTGCTTCAGAAACAAAGCTCACTTTTAATTTCAGTCACTAAATTAACTTTCAGTTTTCCGATTTTATTAATTCTTTTTGCTAAATTAAGTCAGAGTGTAGTGAAATTTATTACTTCAGACAAACTTTCAGTTTTCACACTACACATATCAACCTTCAGTTGCCACGCTTCTAGTGCTAATTATATGTGCAATAACCTTTCTTTTTCAGTTATTATAGTAATTATCCATAGGACTGGCG
The DNA here is from genome assembly GCF_021461395.2 of Schistocerca americana. NCBI lineage: Eukaryota > Metazoa > Arthropoda > Insecta > Orthoptera > Acrididae > Schistocerca > Schistocerca americana. Next base: position 426,926,769 of record NC_060122.1, read on the forward strand.
ACCGTAATTTTTCTCAAATATGAAATATCTAATTAACGCCAATTAATTGTTAACGTGACGACCGCACATTTACTTTCTTTATTAACTTTTCAAAATTAATTCCCAACAATTTCATTTGCATTTTTCCTTTCATTTAGATGTAACCCTTTCCTCCTTCTTTACCGACAGATTAACTTCGGTGACGATTGCTTTTCCCAAATTCCCATTAGGTACACACGGTTTAATATTTCACTGTCATTAAGGTCGATAAGGGAGGGGGAGGTTACACGTGGCGACCTGGTGACAGGACAATCTTCGGATTTGAGCTTGTTCTGGACACGAATTTTGCATTGTGCAAATCTCGTAACAAAGTACTGGTTACGGACAGGTCGTTACGTCAGCGAGATTAAGTAGTGGGAGGAATCCTAATTGGATTTGAGATTTGTCATTTATATTGAAAATTATTAAAATGAGTGAAGGCAAGAATTACCAAAATTTGGTAGACTTGGATACGGAACAATCGGTCGAACAGTGGGAAACACGCACCGCGGAACCCATGGTTCAGGGGCAGGCGGCTAGCATGAAAGACGCGACCGCCGAAACGCAACAAAGAGCAGAAATGGAATTCCAAACTTTAGAAAATGTTTCGGAATCGGAAGCGAAAATCAAATCTGTACCCCTTGATGACGAATACGGGGGAACATATATAGAGGAACCAGCTACGCAAGTAAAACCGGTAGTTTCTGGGAATTTAACTGATTTATTGAATGTTTTGATTAATGAAATCAAGAGTCAATCGGCAGAAATTAAAGCTCAGGCTGCCAAGCAAGAAGCTCAGTCTGCCAAGCAAGAAGCTCAGTCTGCCAAGCAAGAAGCTCAGTCTGAAAAAATTGAACGGAAGCTAGACAATCAGAACAAAGCTATTAATGTTGTTAACAACAATGTTGGAGTAGTGAACACAAAAGTTGATAAAATCAAAGAAGACATTGTTATGATTAATACCGAAATCGGTAATCTTAAAAAGGAAATGATAGGAGTTCAGGCGGGAATTGCGAGCATAAATACTCGTTTTGATTCCGAAATTAGTAGAATCGAGAAAAGTGTAGGAGAAGCAGTTGCTCCGATCATCGAGAATAAGGTGAAGGAACAAAGTCAATTAGTGAAAAAAGAGGATCAACAGAAGGTGGAAACTTTAAAGGCTTTAGTGTCCGAAGTAGATACTAAAGTGAGGAAGCAGGCTAATACCTGCGAAGAGAAAAAGAGGGAAATGGAAACGCTTGCGACAACCACTTGCCAAGTAATTAATAGAGTGTTGGAATTAGAACAGAAACTTGACGAAAAACAGAGCTATGTGCCAGTCTGTGCACATAGTTCGTAATTGTTGACGAAAGAGGAACGGTTCGACCCCTTCAAAAACGGCGGTATACACGCGACGGATTTCATTAAAAATTGTGAAAGAGTTTTACCCAGATCATGGACTAATGAGAGAAAAATGAATGCGGTTATTGACGTGTTGGCTGGTGATGCCAATCGTTGGGGCTTAAACCTCAACATTACGAACCTGACTTTGACGAGTTTAAAAATTTGTTTCTGGCTGAATACTGGTCAGAGCAAAAACAACAAAGTGTCTGGCGCGAATTTGTCGTATCGAGGCGTTTCGATGCGAATTCGCGCGCCTCGATGAAGGAGTTTTGTGAGGGCTGGATCCGCAAGTTGGAATATTTGCGTGATCGCCGCACGGAATCCGAAATAGTCTGGGAACTCTACAAGAAGCTTCCAGATGATACAAAACGATACGTAGGAAGCAATTACAAGACAATCAATGATTTCCTAGAAAGAGTTGAGGACGAGGACAATTGGCGCAATAATCGCGACAGTGCTAGAGGCCGTGGTAACAACAATGGGTACCACAACAACGATAACCATGGGAATAATGCATACCGCAACCATGGCAGCAATAACAATAATGGTTCGGACCGTAATAACAATCGGTACAATGCAAATAATAACAGGAATGACGGAAACCAGTATCATACTAACGTGATACGGGCTTCACAGAATAGTAATAACGCCAGAGGGTGTGACCAGCCGCCTCAGCAGTATCCGGGGATCGTATCTGCTGGGACGAGACAGGGAAACCATTAGCCGCGCCGGTGAGGGGCCAACCGGGCGTGGAGAAATTTTGGCGGCCCAATAACAGGAGAAAACCCAGGTGTCGTCATTATGAAAATTCCGTGTGGAATAATCAACGGCGGGAGAGTGTGCCAGTGTTAGGAGAAAGGAGTGCGCCCACGAGTAGTAGATCAGCTGTAGACACGGCAGTAGAAAATACATTCACTGTCAGTGAGAACAATTTAAGTAGTGTTCCGGAAAACGATTATAAAATGGCAGCTGTAACACCCACAGCGGAACTGGAGATTGAGTTTAAGAACGATTCGCAATTGTTGAGAGAAGATCAGATGTCGGATAACATGTCCGTCATCGAGCGAGGGGATGCAGAGAGGGATGAGGTCTAGTTAAGGCAGTTCGGTCGCTTAGTTGAAGTAGTAACGGAAAGTTCTGGCCCTGACCGGCAGACTTTGCCGAAAGTTATAGTGTTAGAAGTGGCCGACCCATCCGACGCAAAACTACAGTTTAAACATTGCGAAAGTATTAAGGAGAAAGATTACGAGAATTTTAGTGATAGCCGGACACGATTGGTAGAAAAGCACGTAGATTACAGCGTGTATGAGGTTAGAGCTGACGTTATACGGTCGGACGGTAGCAGTGTGGGCTGCGCAGATCCAGAGGAAGTAATTGCAGATACTACTGGGTACATTCCTCCAGGTAGATTGGCAGATGAGATCAATCTGACCAAAGAGGAATCAACGAAGGTGACAATTAGTGAATTGATAGCAAAGCAACACTCACTAGTTGACGAGTTACAGGAAAAGGTTTCGGTATTGGAGGCGAAGCTACAGACTAAGCCTCAGGACAAACGTGTTGAATTTAAAACTGTATGTGAACAGAGGCTGAAAAAGCCGCCAGATAAGCCGGATTTAGGCTCAAAGCCGGATGGTTTTTTCTGGAATGACCTGGATATAGACGAGGATTTACTGTGGGAAAATAAAGAAACGGTCGAGGACAAGTGTAGACAGATAATGGTGTCTGTTAATATGCACGGCCTACAACTAAACGTGTTGATTGACACCGGTGCAGAACTGAGTGCTGTATCTGGGAAAATATTTGAGTTACTGAAAGACAGACCTGGTATCGTAGTTATGCCAGTAACAGGGGTGAAAATTATCGGTGCTACTGGGAAGGCCAGTAAACCGGTCACAAAACAGATTTTTGTCAGCTTCGAGATATGTGGGGCACGATTTGAACAAGAGTTTGTCGTCGTGCCAGACTTAACTACGGAAGTAATTATCGGGTTAGATTGGCTATTAAAGTATCGTGCAGTGATTAATTGCGAAAGCAAAACTTTGAAATGTACGTCACAAGATAAAACAATAGCAGTTAGTTTTGACGAGGCAGGAGACGGCATGCATAGGCAAAACCAGCCTACACACATTGTTAACTGGCCGGATGCCATTGACGTAGGCATGAATTTGAACTACTGTAACGTGAGGAATCTCAGCACTGACAATAGCGTAGAAAGTGACTTGGAAAGTATTGTAGACGGTGTTTCAAACGTAACACACGAACAAAGACGAGGCCTGTATGAAGTGATAATGAAGAATGAGAGAGTGTTTTCGACAAACCAGGACTAGTGGAAGAGATAATCAAATTCCCTCCACGGATTGAAATTAGTATTGGTGTGAAAAAAGATCGTTTGCGAGAAATAATCAAGCTAAAAGCCGATGTTCGCATACGTCGTCATGACGCTAAAGCGCGTTTTGCAAAGTTTGCAATCGGAGACTTAGTACTTGTAAAAGCTCATGAGAAATCGAGCGAGATAGACAATGAAATCTCTAAATTTAAGTTTGTTTATAATGGACCATATAAAGTCATTGGTATACCTCACACAAATGCTTATTGCTTAGAGTATCCAAGCTCTGGAAAACTATTAGGTATACGGAACATTGTAGACTCGAAATTGTACCAACCTAGGATTGATTAATACCACAGAATGGGTAATTTGTACAGTATGTAAATATAGAGTGTAAGATTTAAACGATTTGCTAGATTGCCATGCTTTTGCCTGACCACGAGGACATTAAAGAAGTTGTAATTAATAAGTAATTAATTTTTACTAAATGATTTAAGAGAGAGTGATTATTTATCAATTGAAAAATCCAAGCTGCTAGTTTAAGTTTTCAGCTGAGTCACAGTAGATTAAGCAATGTAAATATGATTTTGTAACTAGCTGTAAGATTTCATGAATATTGTTTTACTAGTCATTGCCGATGTACTTAGACGCTGTTTTAAGTTTCAGGCTAGTACATGCGTGTGATGATGGACAGTGTTGAGTTATCCACTGTGATAGTGTTAATGGAATCCTTGAGATTACTTGGGAGTGAGTTTTTCCGAAAGAATTCAGTGAAACCGACGTTCTGGAAATGCTGTTACACAGGCGAGTGAAATCAAGCGTGTTGCACAGGCGGGCGCAACAATACTGGCGAGGCGGAGCCGCTGTCGACTCTTGTGCCGCTCTCGGCATTATTTATACTCGCGGGTACGAAAGGCAGAATAGTTTTTCTTCCCGGACAGCTGATGTGAAAGAATTCTGCTGTCAATATTTATGTTTTTTTCGATCTGCTGAATATTATTTTCTTGTTTAGCGTTAAGTGGACTTTCATGTCGAGAATATTAATTATGAAAAGGTTACATAAAAATGTGTATTCTATGTAATTAATTATTAATTTGCGTATTTTGATATACCTGTTTTTATGACCATGTACTCTGGTTAATTTTGTAAATAGAATTCCATTTCTTGATACTGTCAGGAATTTTGACGATTTTAGAATAGCTAAACCATTTTCTATGTTTTCTATGAATTTTAATATGTTGTCAACCTATTTTATTTTGTGCAAGATGACAGAGTGGAATAAGATTAGGAGTGTCTCCACTCAATTATTATGATCTACAAATTGATTTATGCTTAATTAGACGAATGTTAAATTTTGTTGATGTTTTGAGCATATGCATTTCCACTGTTTCTTTTTTGGGACATTTTCTGAGTCTGTTTAGGTTACACGAACATCCTCAGACAATGTGGGGCACGTGTAACGCCGGAAATGCATATCCTCCTATTTCCATCTATTGTACTATAATTTTTTTCCTTGTTTTGTTACCTCAAGGTATGACATTTCTGTGTCTTTATATATTGTAATTGTTTTATTATTTGTATATATATACATATATATATTTATGCATTTATGTCGATGTATAATTGGTTTGTTTTGTATATATTATTTGTATTTTACGCTGGGTCTTGCCTAGGGAAAACTATGCTATCGAACGAATACATCGATAGGTCGTGTGAAGAACGAAAGTGTTTAGGATCTTTGGTAGTGTTAACTCCGCCGCGTGGAGCGCGGGCAGAGGGGAGTCTGGCTGGGGTAGTGCAGTGGAGCAGGTGTGTTGTGTGACGCTCCCGCAGGTTGCCGCGCTTTCGGGGTTTGGCAGCATGTAATTGAGCTCGACTTGCTATGATAGTTTCGGACGTGGTGTTGCGGACGGGAAGCGTTAGCAGACACACATCAAGAGCCCGTTTCGGCTGGAGACCGTGTCGAGAAGAAGGCGCGCCAACATCCAGCTTCTGCAACAGCGACGGCCGACAATGAGTGACTGTCGCCACCTCCTCGATCGACGACTTCAAATCTTCAATCAACCAACAAGGAAGACTGGTAGCACGTAAAGTTTTAGAACTGTATGGCAGACCTCAGCTTTTCAAATTGTTAAATTTTTCTCACTAAATTACAGCAACGTAGCATGAACCTTTGTTGCTCATTGTCCCAATTGCATTACCAAGCAGGGTCCCTTCCTTTTCCGGAATGGACCCGAGTGTCGTTAAAATTCAAACGCCAGCATTAAAGTAATATCATTCGATTTCACTGCTTTAATTTCATAGTTCAGTTAAGGTATTCATAGCTGGCTACAATATTTAGATTACACAAGCACTAATTAAGATTGCGGGTTTTGTTACCGTATTTTAGCTTACCTGTGACTACAGCTCAGCTTGGTATGTACTAAATTTTACTATTGTTAATTGTTCAGAATCATTAAATTCTAGTTCAAAGTTAAATCTCTTATTTCCAAATTGCGTAGATTCAAGTAGCTTTTGAAATGATTGTTGAGGTAGCCCAAGACTAACCGTATTTTACTGAATTTCGATGTGCTTCAGAAACAAAGCTCACTTTTAATTTCAGTCACTAAATTAACTTTCTATTTTCCAATTTTATTAATTCCTTTGCTAAATTAAGTCAGAGTGTAGCGATATTTATTACTTCAGACAAACTTTCAGTTTTCACACTACATGTGTCAACCTTCAGTTGCCACGCTTCTAGTGCTAATTATATGTGCAATAACGTTTCTTTTTCAGTTATTATAGTAATTGTCCATAGGACTGGCGACCGTAATTTTCCCCAGATCTCAAATATCTAATTAACGCCAGTTAATTGTTAACATGACGACCACACATTTACTTTCTTTATTAACTTTTCAAAATTAATTTCCAACAATTTCATTTGCATTTTTCCTTTCATTTAGATGTAACCCTTTCCTCCCTCTTTACCGACAGATTAACTTCGGTGACGATTGCTTTTTCCAAATTCCCATTAGGTACACACGGTTTAATTTTTCACTGTCAGTAAGGTCGATAAGTGAAGGGGAGGTTACAGGCTGACAGCGTCCTCTGGTGCTGGTGTTGTGGACTATGTCAGTTGGGCTCCGGACCTCACAGTGAACACACTGGATGGAGCTACTGTCTATTACAACTCAAATTGTTTAAGTAAACGATGCATACAAGAAAAGACTTATATCCATCCTATGCAGCAGCCCAGCACAGACTGAATCCTTTCCTGCCACTTTCCAGATGGGGATGGGGAGGGGGAAGGGTGCACGAAGGGAAGGGTTGGGTTGATGTGGTTAGGTTAGTGCAGGTAGCCCTATTGACCTATTTCCCCGCCTAAATTTGAAGTTACTGCAATGACGTCGCTGTGACATTGCCCTGTCTATGGCCGCCCTCTTGAATCCACCATACTGAATAAATTGGAAAGAGTGCAGTTTGAGGTAGCACCGTCTTTGTCTCACTACTAATGGCTACCAGTACGAGAAGATATCATCCATCCATCATTCCATATAAAGTAATGGGTATCAATTTGTAACGACAAGAAGCAATGCAGAAAACTTTTGTAAAACAACGTTCAGATCTGTTCAGAAAACCGCCAGTCAGTAATTTCAATTTTTGATCGATTGAGTTGTAATTTAAAACAAGTTATTGGATTTCTTGTAAAGCTATTTTACCTTATACAGCATTCCTATTAGTTAAAATCAATAAACGCATTTTTGGTCAACAACAGTATTGCATTAATAGCAAGTGTGCTAATTGTATTAAAATTTCAGTTCACGTTTCTATCTTGCATCTGAGTCAATGTAGAACAAAATTTGCTCTTTCAGAGCTGGCAGCCGATCTTCGTAGAATCAGTAAGTTTTTGTTGGGGTAAATTCACGGTAAGTGATGAAATCTGAGCTGTGGTGGTATGCACTTATGGCCGCCGATTGGTATCCAAAACACACAGAAGAGTGCGTAATGTAGGAAGTGCGACTGTGTACGAAAAATAGGGCAGTGTTCTACCTAGGATCGAACTCCCAATCAACAAACACTATGTTTTGAAGACAAAGTTCAACTTGGTAGAACTTATAGAACAGGGCTGCGGCCTGCGTTTTTGTGACGAGTGCCACATGACCAGCCACAGCAGCAAAAATTCGCCAGACGCGCTGTTATAGAAGCAGTGTGTGGCTGCCGATTCTAGCTAAGGTACCACATTAAAATTTCAATTATTCACTAAGTTTCGTCGATTGCATTAATAAATAAAGTCCATTGACGAGATTAGAGGTAAAGAGAGCGAGTTGTATTTGACGCTACAGTGAATGCAATTAAATAAAAGTCACTCACATTGTAGACGTAAGTGACATCTAAATAACAACACATAAGCAAAGCTATTTGGCTTCGTCGTTCAGTGCACGACTGTTTATACCTCAGTTCTAATTATATTACCAAATAACAATCTTTGTACTGTTGCAAAGTGGAAAATTGCATAAGCCAACTTAGACTAATACAAGGGAACAGTTCGGAGGGAACACGGAATTGTGGAGCATAATTTATGGGGAAAATAAGCATACCAATCATTTAAAAACCGCTGTGGGAGTCGCAGCGGATGTCAGCATACCACAGAAAAAAGCGCTTACAATTACGAAGACTCGTTTGGCTCCTTACTGAAATTCGTAATAATGTAGAGCATGTGTGGCAACCGGCGACCCGTGGGCCGGATCCGGTGCGTCATTTCTTACAATCCGGACTGCGGAAGAAATACATGGGAGAGAAAACGGGGCACTCATATTGTGCTCTGCCTCATACGCATTTCTGGATATTTTCACCGACGCTCGGCTGGCTTCGGCTTTGCAGCTCATGACACAGACCAGTGAAAGTTTTGCATATTCAACGTATTTGCAGTAGCATTTCGCTACCGCCGGATCCGAACAACAAAGAGAAACACGTTTCCAGTCTGAGCGCGAAATTTGACCATGTGCTCTAATGAGTGCGGAGACTAGATTGAGCGGCGGAAGGAGAAGTATTTTTGCCTCTGCATCATTGTCACCAACATACAAACGTTATTTATTGCCTACTGCCTATTTCAGTGCTACACAATCACAGATCGCAAATGCTGGTAGTAGGCGACAATGGCACAAAAAATTATCGACTGATAGCGAAATGTTCCGATGCGAACAACGGCAGCAGGACGATAACTTCGTGAGCAAACAATTTATCTGTTATTTGTAAATTTCGTACAAGAATTTCTGTGCGTCGTTACGGAATCTATTCCCGAAATGTCTAGCACTAGATGAGAAAAGTGAACTCTAAACGTTGCCAGTTCCAGGAGAAAAGAACAAATGGCTCAAATGGTTCAAATGGCTCTGAGCACTATGGGACCTAACTGCTGAGGTCATCAGTCCCCTAGAACTTAGAACTACTTAAACCTAACGAACCTAAGAACATCACACACATCCATGCCCAAGGCAGGATTCGAATCTGCGACCGTAGCGGTCGCGTGGTTCCAGACTGTAGCGCCTAGAACCGCTCGGCCACTCCGGCCGGCAAGGACAGATGACTATTTTTTCTTTACCATGCAGAAACATAACCTGTTTGCCTGTTGTGTAGTGAATCACTAGCTGCTGTGAAAGAATATGATAAGAGAAGCTACTTTCCTATGAAACACATTGCTCAGCGTCAGCTTACAGAGCAACTGCGGAAAGACAAAAAGGAAAATTAATTTCCATTTTGGGAGAGCATTGGTAAATGTTTCATGTGGATTTCACCATAACGGAAGAATTATTAGAAGTACAGCCATTAGAAGGAACCAGTAATGATGAAGATATTTTTGTAGACGTGAAAAACCTCATCAAAACGTTCAATTTGCAGTGGAGCCAAAACGCTGGATTTTGTTCTGATGGAGCGCCAGTATTGGTCAGTTCACGAAAAGGTTTTATTAGGAAAATAAATTTGAAAAAAAGTCTCCTGAATTAAGTATTGAGGAATCCAATTTAACAGTTCTTTCCTTCATTATTTAGCAACAAAATTTATGTGTGGCCATGGAGCTTAAGTAAGCATAGAGCGGGCCCGCATGTCACCAACGGTAGCCCATTCCTGATTTAGGTGCTACCACAGAATATAAAGTAGCTGAATACGCGACTCATCTGTAACGACTTTTTGGCTTCAGATAAAAATTTTTAAAAACATTCTAAAAATATCTTTATTCACTGCCAGAAAAGCAGTTGTGCGACACAAACGAAAGTTGGCCGACGTGTTTCGACGTCTGAAAGATGATGTCTATTTCAATTCCGCTCCAGTCGCTTAACGGTGGCGCTAGTGGGACCACTATGACGATGCAAATCATGTTTGGCTGGCCATAAAAATTACTACACCCTGAAGAAATGCAGATGATAAACGGGTATTGATAGGACAAATATATTATACTAGAACTGACATGAGATTACATTTTCACGCAATTTGGGTGCATAGATCCTGAGAAATCAGTACCCAGAACAACCACCTCTGGCTGTAATAACGGCCTTGATACGTCTGGGCATTGAGTCAAACAGAGTTTGGATGGCGTGTACAGGTACAGCAGCCCATGCAGCTTCAACACGGTACCACAGTTCATCAAGAGTAGTGACTGGCGTATTGTGACGAGCCAGTTGCTCGGCCACCATTGACCAGACGTTTTCAATTGGTGAGAGATCTGGAGAATGTGCTGGCCAGGGCAGCAGTCGAACATTTTCTGTATCCAGAAAGGCCCGTACTGGACCTGCAACATGTGGTCGTGCATTATCCTGCTGAAATGTAGGGTTTCGCAGGGATCGAATGAAGGGTAGAGCCACGGGTCGTAACACATCTGAAATGTAACTTCCACTGTCCAAAGTGCCGTCAATGCGAACAGGAGCTGACCGAGACGTGTAACCAATGGCACCCCATACCATCACGCCGGGTGATACGCCAGTATGGCGACGACGAATACACGCATCCAATGTGCGTTCACCGCGATGTCGCCAAACACGGATGCGACCATCATGATGCTGTAAACAGAACCTGGATTCCTCCGAAAAAATGACGCTTTGCCATTCGTGCACCCAGGTTCGTCGTTGAGTAAACCATCGCAGGCGCTCCTGTCTATGATGCAGCGTCAAGGGTAAACGCAGCCGTGGTCTCCGAGCTGATAGTCCATGCTGCTGCAAACGTCGTCGAACTGTTCGTGCAGATAGTTGTTGTCTTGCAAACGTCCCCATCTGTTGACTCAGGGATCGAGACGTGGCTGCACGATCCGTTACAGCCAAGCGGATAAGATGCCTGTCATCTCGACTGCTAGTGACATGAGGCCGTTGGGATCCAGCACTGCGTTCCGTATTACCCTCCTGAACCCACCGATTCCATATTCTGCTAACAGTCGTTGGATCTCGACCAACACCAGCAGCAATGTCGCGATACGATAAACCGCGATCGCGATAGGCTACATTCCGACCTTTACCAAAGTCGGAAACGTGATGGTACGCATTTCTCCTCCTTACACGAGGCATCACAACAACGTTTCACCAGGCAAAGCCGGTCAACTGCTGTTTGTGTATGAGAAATCGGTTGGAAGCTTTCCCCATGTCAGCACGTTGTAGGTGTCGCCACCGGCGCCAACCTTGTGTGAATGCTCTGAAAAGCCAATAATTTGCATATCACAGCATCTTCTTCTTCAAATGGTTCAAATGGCTCTGAGCACTATGGGACTCAACTGCTAAGGTCATTAGTCCCCTAGAACTTAGAACTAGTTAAACCTAACTAACCTAAGGACATCACAAACATCCATGCCCGAGGCAGGATTCGAACCTGCGACCGTAGCGGTCTTGCGGTTCCAGACTGCAGCGCCTTTATCCGCACGGCCACTTCGGCCGGCCATCTTCTTCTTGGCGGTTAAATTTCGCGTCTGTAGCGCCTTATCTTCGTGGTGTAGCAATTTTAATGGGCAATAGTGTACATAATGCAGCAGCCGTGAGCGAAAGTTAACTTTGAGGATCGACGTGGTGAGTTGTTCTTAGCCAAGAAATCCTTTAAGGCGACAAAGACGCTAGTATCCACACCTCACTGACAATGAATGAGGTCGTGTAAATAGGGCTGTGAGAACGTGAATGTTCCTTCCACGATACTGCAGAAAGACTTGGCAGGACTCTAGCCATTGAACATGATTTCTGAGAGCGGTCGTCACGAGAATGTACGGTGGCAAGGAGACGGGACGAGTTTGATGTCCGGCGTGGGGCTATGGCGCATCGTACTGTATCTGCAGCAGCAATTTGTGCAGCAGTTGACGCCACAATGGCACAACGAACTGCTACAAATCGGTCACTTCAATAACAGCTCCAACCCAGACGCCCCATATGTGCATTCCACTGACCCCAAACCACTGCAGTGGCGTCAAGTGAGAGCTCAGGGCAGAAGACAGTTGCGCTTTCTGATGAACGTTGGTTCTGCCCCGGTGGCAGTGCCGGCCGTGAGTTGGTTAGAAGGAGGACAGCTCAGGGTCTGAAACCCTGAAACAAACCGGTCTTCATGCTAAACACACAGAACCTATAGATAGACTTATGGTCTGGGGTGCAATTTCATATGACATCGGAAGTACTCTCTTGGTTATCCCACACATCGTGGCTGCAAATCTGTATATTAGTTTGGTTATTCGACCTGTTTCGCTGCCATTCATGAACAGCATACCGTGGGGTGTTTTCCAGCAGGATAACTCTCGTCCTTGTATTGACTGGCCAAGTGCAGCAAGCGAGGAACTCCACCCCACAAACCGACATACAGCACGTCTACAACACAGTGCATCCAAATTTACATGCTTGTGTTCAACATTTTGCCGGTTACACCGGTTATTAATGTGCTAGATTTTCACATTTGCAATAGCTTATCTCTCGCTTACATTACTCTATGCTCTTGCAATGTTGATCACTTAAATATGTTGCAAATACAAATGTATTCCAGAAATTTCAATACACTAAATTAGATATTTTATGGTGTTGCCATTTTTTTCCAACAGTGTATTTCAGCTATTTGGCCTACGTTACCATGTCTGTCTTATCGCAGAGGTTGCTGGCGACTCCTCACTGTTGTTTCGCCATGTGAAACGTGCCTGTCTGGATTAGAATGGACGCTTTTAAGTGCGGTAGTTAAATAATTTTCTTCTGCAAAATTGTGGTCAGCTGGAGCACAGAGATTTGGGAAGTATGTTCCTTCCCTGTATACACATACCTGTTTCCTGTTGTTTTAAAATGCAAAGTTACTACACGCACATTCGAGAGTGTGCCTCCTTGATTATGTATATTCGAGGCTTCCATTCCTCTAAGATAATATTCATTGCAAATGTAAGAAACCAAAATATGCTTGTGTCAGGAAAGGGACTTGCTGACTAATGCTAAATAACCACTTTTTTCGTATCAAAACTTGTTGACTCAGCAAGGCGGTGTGTTATAAAAGCTCGGGAATCACTGTAAGATACTTATTGTGGTTTCTGTACTACCAGAGACATCATCGTTATCGTACTCATTGTCATTGTTCAGCGCCTCCCTCTTTTTGCACGGAAAACGTAAATATGACACACAATACGTACTAATCCAATTAACTGAATTTATATTTTGCTTATTCATAACATGTAATCAAATATAGGAGGGATTCTTCTGCTTCTGTATTACAGAACTAGAAGCATCTAGGCGTAGGCAGTAGTGCAACGCACACTGAAAGGCTGTCGATATAGGAAAACGTACACCGTCATCCAATATTGTGCACCAGATGTGTCAACACCAAATCTGGAGCCATAATGCTTGTTTAGCTTATGGAGTGCAAAATGTATCTGCTGTCCTGACAATCAGTGCTGTGAACGTGATTTTCTCAATGGTGATTTATCGTGGAAGAGTGAATAAGACGAACACAGTTGACTTAGCAAAAAGTGATGCATAATTTTCTCAATAGTGTACTGTGTGCGTGATTTATCGTGGAAGAGTGAATAAGACGAACACAGTGGACTTAGAAAAAAGTAATGCATAATTTTTGTTCATACACACATAAAAAAAGTTTTGCATCACCCCGATTCCCAGAACTACTTTAAGATAGACGTTGACTATGGATACTGTATCACAGACCCAGTCCCTTTGACTGTTCAGAGATGTAACTAAACCCGCTCAAAGATGTAAACAACTATGCATGAGCAGCACCTATTAGACGGAGGGGGCCCGGTGCCGATCATTTCCGGTCACTCCACCAGGAAGGAGGTGCACGACTCGTGTTGTCTGTAGTTCAACCATCCCTAGACGGTCAATACCGCTGTTCGATTGCGTTCGCATTGTTACTTTGTGACAGGAAGGGATCTCAACAAGAGAAGTGTCCAGGCGTCCCGGAACGAACCAAAGCGATGTTGCTCGGACATGGAGGAGATACAGAGAGACAGGAACTGTCGATGACATGCCTCGCTCAGGCCGCCCAAGGGCTATCGCTGCAGTGGATGACCGCTACCTATGGATTATGACTCAGAGGACCCCTGACAGCCACCATGTTGAATAATGCTTTTCGTGCAGCCACAGGACGTCGTGTTACGACTCAAACTGTGCGCAATAGGCTGCATGATGCGCAACTTCACTCCCGCCGTCCATGGCGAGGTCCATCTTTGCAACTACGACACCAAGATGGGCCCAACAACATGGCGAATGGACCGCTCAGGATTGGCATCACGTTCTCTTCACGGTCAGGCTGAACGCCTTAGACACATTGTCCAGCGAGTGCAGCAAGGTGGAAGTTCCCTGCTGTTTTGGGGTGGCATTATGTGAGGCCGACGCACGCCACTGATGGTCATGGAAGGTGCCGTAACGACTGTACGATACGTGAATGCCATCCTCCGACCGATAGTGCAACCATATCGGCAGCCTATTGGCGAGGCATTCGTCTTCATGGACGACAGTTCGTGCCCCATCGTGCACATCTTGTGAATGACTTCCTTCAGGGTAACGACATCGCTCGACTAGAGTAGCCAGCATGTTCTCCAGACATGAACCCTATCGAACATGCCTGGGATATATTGAAAAGGGCTGTTTATGGACGACGTGACCCATCAACCATTCTGAGGGATCTAAGCCGAATCGCCGTTGAGGAGTGGGACAATCTGGACCAACAGTGCCTTGATGAAATTGTGGATAGTATGCCGCGACGAATACAGGCACGCATCAATGCAAAAGGACGTGCTAATGGGTATTAGAGGTAGCGGTGTGTACAGAAATATGGATCACCACTTGTGGAGGTCTCGCTGTAATGCTGGTACAACATGCAATGTGTGGTTTTCATGAGCAATAAAAAGGGTAGAAATGATGTTTATGTTGATCTCTGTTGCAATTTTCTGTACAGGTTCCGGAACTCTCGGAACCGAGGTGATGCACAACTGTCTTTGATGTGTGTGTGTTTGCCTGGCAGAAAATCTTTGTTTATGTGGCTCTATTTATTATACTGAACTATTTCCGTTTCACTACGACAAGCAGGTTAATTGTTACGTGAAGTGTTGTTGTTGTTGTGGTCTTCAGTTCTGAGACTGGTTAACGTGAAGTGTATAGTATTGATATTGTATCAGATTTGCGGAGAAATTGCAATTTACTGCTATTTTAATTATATTAACGCAGATACAGCAGTGAAAGAGGCTCTGTAATGATGTTGTCCCAAATGTTTAGTCAGGTTATAATAACCAACTGTTTGCAATAGATAATATTCTAAAATATGTTGAAGATGATGGTCAAATTCATGTTTCTACTGTGTGTGTGTGTGTGTGTGTGTGTGTGTGTGTGTGTGTAAAAAGACAAACACGGCTCAAATATACCATTTATCCATTGTAAAAATAACTAAAAGTGCCCTCACACTAGGATTCTTGTTTGTGTTTGAGTGCCAGTCGCGTATTTTTCACAATTTCTGCTGTCTTATGACTTTCTACTTCTACAAATTACGAGTCGTACATAAGCGTATTGCAACTGCGCCCCTGAATTGCGGGCGTAGCGCTCAGAGGCTGTAAATTTAGTGTTTTTTCTTCAACTCTTTCATAATTTCGCGAGTTCCTCATTATCTGTATTTTGTGAGAATACACATTAAGGTACCTGGTTTTGTGGAAATATTTCGCAAGTTATTACATTGTATTATTTCCTTTCGATTTATTTTCTTTTTTTTCGGAATCCAGGAGACAACTTACTTTCCATAAGAACATGCCTTTTACACACAGCAGAATAAATGCAAAATTCTGTCCACATATTCTCTGCTACACACACATACATACACACAGACACACACACACACACACACACACACACACACACACACGCAAGCACGCACACACACACAGACACACACACACACACACACACACACACACACACGCACGCACGCACGCACGCATGCACACGCACCCGCATCCAAAATCATATAAAAATATGTTAGCGCCACCATATTGCAGTTAGGCAGGAAACTGGACGTGATATTTCAGTTAGAATGGTGACACTCGTTTTCGTTCGAAATTTTTGACGATAATAAAACTAACTACGTTTACATTAAAGCAACGAAGTACCAATTTCGTTTTACGCTCATGAACACTAAAGTCTACTGTAATATCGTAAATATAATGTACCTAAAAGCGAAAAAATATTCTTCCCACGCGTAGGGAGCAGTTTTATATTTAATGCACTTATGAGTGGCGACATCATCTTTGGCGTGGAAAACAAACGTTGTGGAGTTTAAACGTGAATTTGGATATCCACAACAATACGCTAATTATTGTCAGGCACCGTATGAAACAACCAAAATTGCGTGGGACACTGACACGGAAATTGTTCTCTTCTTTTACTGAACTAATTCACATGTACTAACGAGGAATTTATGATGAAATCAGTTTGTTTAAAGTGCATATTTAACTGAGAACTAACATATATAAACAGTTCAGTCAATCTGGGTAACTTTACATAACTTTTCTCCGTCTTTTTGCACACACAATCTAAATCACAACAGCCACTAAAATTTCACACGTATGGCTAAGGCGTGCTTGGCAATGAGGAAATATATACTAGAGACGCTCTCTTGGAGTAAAATTTCAATTTTAATACTGGTACAAAATGACTCAGTCATTTTGAGTAACTTTAGTCTTAAAAAACAAAGTCTTTTCCCATATATAATGTTCTGAATAAATTTATATCACAATAAAAGGAAATCAGGGGTTAATAAGAAGTAAAAGCGGTGTTGATTCAGTTTACAGATTTACTTTGAAATATCAAGATATTTGTATTAACCTGGCAGTGTTCAACTTAAACCACTGTCAGAAGCTTACTTCGAGGTCAAAGCAATTAAAGAAAAATCACAAGCCTAAGAGCTTTTAGGGAGGTGGAAAGACATTTGAATGAATCACAGAGGTAATTAAAACGCTGTATTTTGTACAAAATAATACAAACAGGTCGAACACCAGCCATTTGAAACAAAAATAGCAATTGGTACAAAGATATCATGATTAGTTAAAAGTTATCCTGATTGTAATGTCTTAAGGAACACCTTCATATGTCTATGTACTTTTTTATCATTTGTAAAATGACAAATACTGTAAACATTAAGAATGAGCAAGGATATTGAAATAAGAACACAAAAACACACAGAAACACAAAATATGAAATTTATTTTCGTCATATCCATACATTTATAACCACTGCTGCAATGTTACAGGCACAACATTACACATTACTGAATAAAATAATCTTACTGAGTTTTTGTCTTGCACTTGTTGTATCGTGACCTATTTTCTTAGCTGAAAAACTTTTCCCATATGTTTCCAGCCGCACCTGAATGTACCTGGATTCAATATTACGTAAAAGCCATGTCTCATGCAAATCTACAACTCCGCATTCATTATGGAAGTCATGGTCAAGATGAGGGAATTAATAGTTCACAACTTTTTTGAGGACATACATGACAATCTTACTAATTTAGTACTTTTGCCTCATGTCACCATTGACAACAAACATTTGAAACAATTTTTCTGAGTGCTCCACCACAGAGTATACAGCTTGCCTCGGCTTACAAATTTTGTGAATGAGCTCTTTTCTGCAGTACTGAGAAGTGCATGTGTTGCGTCGTTACAAACAACAGTTGGTCTAAGAATGTTTTGAAATTGTGTAATGTAGTACTAAATGTTCTGCTTGTACGTGGAAAACAGAGTACCCTCTTCAATAAGTGAGCACCATTTTTCTACTTCATCTACAAACATACAAGAATCATCATCATCTACAAGAGGACGCTTTTTTGATCGGAAATCATACACTCCAACAGGTACCATTGAACGTACGTTAAAATTTGCGCAGTTTCCACCAACAGTGCTAACATTACTGCCTAAAAGCAACTCGCGCATAGCACACTTCAACTGATATGAATTTGGGTTGTTGTTCCAACCCCCTCTGGATCACACACGTAAGAAGAAGAGTTCGATATGATCTTTGGAACACTTACATGCCAACAAATATTGCAGAGGAGGATTTTCCCTAGTCATTATTTCCAGTGCAATGGCTTTAATCGAATGCATGTTCAAAATGATGCCAAAGGCAAAAGTATTTCTTGGGTGCTGCAGGAGAGAAACACCATTTACTTTTAAACCTCTAATATTAGATTCTGTCGGATGAAACAATGAAGCCAATATGCCTGATTACTGAGTTTCAGGCTGGCTTTATATCCTGAAGCTAGAGGATTTCTGGAGTTAGAGACATCAAAAATTCCGTCTATGAATCTCAAAAACTCTACTGTTGCCTCATTACCATGGAATCTGGGATTGCGAGCTGTTCTCAAATAATCTATAGTATCTGCAACACTAGAACTGAGTGTTTGAACTGCTAAGCTGACATTCATCTTTTTATAAAGGTAATTAATATGTTGTCCTGACAACTTGTTAGCAAATGTAATGCCTTCCTCAATTTCCATCTCATTTAGTTCCTTTAAGTGCTGCCACTTAATACAGCCATTTGTCGACTCTATAACACCTACGTCCGCTAATGCATTTCGAGCAAGTTTCACTAAATGATTCACATTCAAAATGCAGTGAACATTGTGGTTTGAAACTGGGTGAAGAAAGTGAGAAGAAAAAACTTTTTGATGAAAATTAATACTGCATCCCAATGAACGAAGAGTATTTATATTTGTCCTTGTGCCATCACAAGTGACTGCCCAAATTATGATGGCTGAATTGCTTAGCCTCTCCAGAGCAGAGTTTATTAACTTTCCCTGCACACTACCATCAAATCCATTCACTAAAAATACGCTACAGGACACTTAAATTAACCTTTTATGGACACATGCATAAATATTAATGCCTCTGAAGCTTCTTTCACTTCTTTTGATTGTTCTCCTCCAAAATCTACAAAACCTGTATACCTCTTAGTTTCCTGGTCCCACACCACCTATTTTCTAATTGCCATTATGTCTATTATGAGGCTAGAATCTTTAAATTCAGTCCTCACTTGATGGTTAAACTCAAAGTACCTGAGCACATCACTTAAAAAGCCAGGATCACAATTCACAGTTCCTGCCCAACGAGAAGTCAGTGATTTGTAAGGCAGAGGCATTAATGTCTGTAAATATTGATGCGCCTTAGGAGAGTCAAAATACACCGTCATTGCTAACATTTTAATGGCTCTTTTGTAACTGTTTCCCTTGGATGATACACTATTATTCAACAAATTGCACACTAATTCCACCTGAGTCCCTGTTTGTTGATTCAGGAATTCATGCAGCTTCTCTTTCAGAGCACTTATGATGTCTTTCATTGAATAGTTTTTCTTCTCTCTCCTCCTAATTTTTTTCCTACAAGCTCTTGATTTTTCTTCTCAGTGCCTCCACAACATCTGGTAAAAAAATTGCATGTGTCAGTCGTCTTTTCAATCATTTATATTTGTGTTTGAGAGTCACATTCCTTAGATGTCTGGCAACTGTGAGAAAACTAAAACAAGAAAACAACTAAAAGATGGCGGACGATGTAAACAAACAGTCCTGAGACGGCACAGATAAACGCTATGGTCAAAGACAGAAGATGCACATCCAGTTAGAATGGAGATCACTGGGCTTGACAGACCATGGTTACAATTCTGTTTTCCTGTACATTATCTAGCCACTAACGGTTGGAACCTTGCTGAGATGTTCTCAGGGCTGTAAATAGCATAATCAGCCAATGATCGAAAGCTCCACGCGACTGTGGGTGTTTAAACCATCACCAGCACAGCAATGGAGTGGACAGCGCTTAGGCACTCTCATCCTCATGCCTGCTTCCCACAGTTGACGAAGAGCGGGTAGAGATGGATATGTGATACACACACCTCGCTCGATAAAGTTGCAGATAATGAGACTGCAGTGGCTGTTTTTAAGGTCCGATATTGTGGTGGCCACGACCTTGGTATGGGTAGTTTGGAATTTTTTGATTATATTTCAAAGAAGCTAAATGTTTTGCACAGGATTCGTTCTTCAGAGAAATATAACTGACTGCTGTTGATTATCATATTTAACATTGTATGTGTCATAATTTAAAAAAAATTAATATATGCCTGTGGGTATTGCTAATCTCGCTTCTGTCGTAGTGGTCGGTTGTACACCAGCGTTCTAAAGCCCATGCATGTGTTAAAGAACTGCCGCTTAAATCATTATAATTTAGTTGGCAGGTTAGTGAAGCAATATTTAAATAAATCCTGTGGGATTCATAATATTGTCGAAACGGGATAATTATATTTTAAATCAAATATTTATTGGAAACAACATCACACACATGCGAATGGTGGTCTTACGCAACTGTTTATTCAAAGGGAAACAATTAATGTAGGGCAGCAGAGCAAACGTAAACAGAACACTTGTGTCCAAAGCTCGTTAAATAGCCCTTAGTGCAGCAGAGCAACGTAAACAGAACGCGTGTGTCCAAAGTTGCTTAAATAGCCCATTAATCGCAAAATACAAAAGCAAAATTTTCTGTCTTACTCTGTGTAGGTATAATGCTATTTATGATCACTCGCAGTCACAATGACGCGGAGACCAGTGGAACAAACAGGCGGTTCCTTGCTCGATGACATCGGATTTAACAAAGCGAAGTCCAGAGAATAACGAAAGTCTTCCTAAGCTTGTGCAAAACAGTCCAGGTAGCGACCCAAGTTGAGAAATGTAAACACGTGCAATATCAATCATTGTGCTGCCACAGACTCGTACCGCAGGCTTCACAGTATAGCGAGGAATTGACAAGTGCGGAGCTGCGGCTGTTACCAATACCTATATAACACTACCGAGTACTACTACTACTGTTACGGGAAAAGAAGAGTATAACTCTATTGGTTATTCCCGCAAGGGCAAGCTGCCAGTTATGTTACTTCTCCTACGAGAATTTATGTGCACCGTGATAGTACGCTAATGTTAAGGAATCGGACTTTGTTTCGTTATCAGGAAGAGTACTTATTGACAGGAAGCAGTAGTTAATCTGACGGGAATCGAACCAATGTTAGTGTGGTTGTAAAGTAAAACTAGTCATATAAATAAAAGAAGGTAGCCAGCCTTGGCAATGTGACTAAGTAAATATACTGTTAATAAAAAAAACTAACTACTGTGTGTAGCTTTACTTGGGGCTTAAAACTGTGTTATAAATTGGACACGAAAATAACAGTACAATCTAGCAAGTATTGTTACAGGTAGCTAACCATGAGCTATACAGATGAAACCATAAAATGTTTTGGCAACAAACTATCTCCCACTAACGTGCATTGTCTGTAGTAAAGCAATAAATGTAGTGTTCCTTAGACAGTACTATTTAATAAGTGGGGAGCACAGCTAATTTGGACCTGAAGTGGCATTTACGTTCCACTATTGAAGACAGTAAAGCAGAAATAATAATAAAACTGTCTTGCTAACTAACATGGTTACTATTTGTTTCCAGCTTTTTTTTTTTTTTTGACGCCTAAGTAGACGTTCCATCGCGGAGAACGATTTCGACTTCGATGTATAAGGCGAAGATATGCAAGGAATCACTTTCTTATTACTGTTTTGGGATCAACTAATCAGGGCCCATATGTCGACTCGTAAGATACCTCCAACCGATGGGATAGCGTTATATTGCTATTGTGCCAAGGAACAAAGCACCTTATACCTGTGCCCGTGCCGTGGCAGCTGTTCGCATAACTAACACAGTGCTAGCATAGTGAAACGCGGCACTGCTGGAGGGACATTGAAGCAGCCAATCACAGCTTAAGCTTCAGGGCATACGGCGATGATCGCGACGCGAAACACAAACCAGTTTGACATCATCCCCTGGCGAGGATCGCAGCAAGCAGTGGGGCGAGCTGGAAAGGTACGGGCTGAATAAGTCGATAAGACTCAGTGGACTTGTTACACCATCGCTGGGCCATGCCAGGAAGAAGCGAGGTGAGGCACGGACGCACCCTGAACAATGTGACAAGGAGCAACAGCTTAGAGTAATGGTGGCAGTGAGCATTTGATAGTTTCGTGAAAGTCGAATGAGAAGCTGTAATGGCAGTGAGTGTGCACCTCACTCTGTACTGACTTGTCTTACACAGTTATCACGTATAGCTATGTTACAGATATTTTCATCCTCGTGGTTTGTCGGTATAAATTTCTGTTCAGTTTCATTAGTCACTCCCGATTTTACAGTTTGTACAAAGTTTTGTATAGAGTAATTCTGTAGACTTAGATTGTATGAGCGCTGGACAAAAAATTAGTCATCCCCAGGAAACATCTCACCAATACCATGTAACTCTGCGTTTAGCCTAGATTAATAATCTCATTTCAGTGAAGAAGAGAGACTACAAGTTTATTCACCTATGCCATATCGAGCTGAAGCTACTCCAAGATAGTTCCAGACGTTATCTGTGGCCTTAAGATAGCGTGATAAAGTGGGCCAGTCGCGTTGCAATATGGTTCGCAAGTTCGGAAATGTACAGGCCTGAGAATTCGGCTTTTCCTATATTGGAAGATAGAAGTGTCACATCATATTCATCATGAAGATGTAGAAGAATGGGCAACGATAGTCAAAGAGAACGTTGAGATAAACGTATTCACGTTAACCTGAATTAGTGGACCCAAGGCATGGTATGTTGAAACACCTCCAAAACGCCACAGAACCACTTCTGGTCTGAAGCAAACCCTCCACACAACGCGAATTAAACGTCTCGGAGCACTCAACGCCTTGCATCTTTTGAAAAGGGGCAAAACTGCTCCTCGTTAAACCACATTCAGTAAATTAGTGTCCTCATTCTGTGCTGTTAGGCCCATTGAAGATGTTTAACTTTGTGTTCTGCTGCGAGAAATGATCTTTTGCTATGTACTCGATACCAAATATTCACTGCAAGCTGGATTCTTCGCACTCTTCGCTCGGAACCTGCTCGAGATGATCCTGTATTCACGGAAACGGCAGTTCCTATTCGGCTTAAAACCGATTGTCTCTGACAATTCGTAAGACTTCTCTTTCTATCGGTGACGATCTTTTGCGACAGCTGTTCTTATGGCACTTCACACGAATGTTAAGTGGTACACCATTCATTGTAGACATGTTGGACAGACCTCGTTCATACACCAACAAATCGAGCAGCTTCATTTAGGGTGAGGTTGTGGACACTTTGAAACACTATAGCTTCTTCTGCCACTCTGCCACGTCTCCACGCGACACTTCTTGCTGCAGTGATTCCATACACGCAACCGCCCATTACCCGTTCTGCATCATCTACAACTCTCCAAATCGACCAGTGTGCTCTTTTAAGGGAATGACGAATATTTTGTCCAGTGAAATTGTTTGTACTGAAAAAATACTTGTTTGGAGTTGCATAAGTGATTACCGCATTTCATTCAAGGCACATTGTGAAATTTCAGATTAAAGTTCGAGTACATGGAACCAGTTAGGGTAATCGGTTGGGGCTTCGGGGGAAAGAACATAACAGACAAAGTTCTACGAAGTCACTTCATCATAATCGGCACCAGCGTCATGTGCCCGGTCACATACTTGCAGCTCCAGCGACACATCATGTGCAGCAATGCAGGCATGTACCAGGTAGGCGAGCTCTATATATATTGCATGGGGGCTTAATTAACTAAAATGCAAATATTTTTAATATTAGTCGCTGTTTGCCCGATTACGAAGTCTCGTTACCGGTTGGCCCTGAGTAGTATTAGTACGCAATCTGACT
This sequence comes from Schistocerca americana, assembly GCF_021461395.2. NCBI lineage: Eukaryota > Metazoa > Arthropoda > Insecta > Orthoptera > Acrididae > Schistocerca > Schistocerca americana. Next base: position 426,950,697 of record NC_060122.1, read on the forward strand.
GCATAGAATAACAATAAAGAATTATAGGAAATTTCCGTTAACACAAGTGATTAATTAAGTCCCCAGCAACTATAAAAGCTACGAAACAACTAAGCACAAGTGTAACTGTTTTGTGTGTGGAAGTGTGATTCAACGTACACATCTGGCACGGTACTTCCTCAATACGACAAGATATTTTAAACAGCATTTACAATGAAGTAACTAAATAACCAGAAATACTATAACTGCACATAGAAACCCGAATGACAGTCTAATACATGAACACAAGCCAAATGCTTTGTTGACTGAACCTGTGACCAAGAGGCACTGTTATTTAGGAAATTTGAAATAAAAAATTTTTTTGTTACCTTCATATATATTGACGAAAAATACACTGTGATCATTGCAACCTCCCCAATCAAACAGCATCTGCTGTCTCGTTCAACAGAACAAAAGCACATGACATACCCTCAACCAGTACTGCTATCGACATCCTCTCAACAAGCACTGCCCACGGCAACCTCTGAACTACTACTGCCCACGGCAACTTCTGAACTACGACTGCCCAGTAAAGGCGGCGGAGAAATACTCTTTGGCGCAATCTCTGGCGCTGTGACTCAGTGTAGCCACCTTTCATATGCCCCTCCTCCACGCCTAGAATTTGATGGTGTTTTTGCCAGCATTGGTGGTGAAAATACCACCAAATTCGTCCAAAATAATACAGACAAAAATAAAAGATAATATTAATAAGTAAATATCACATAAATAAATAAATTTTGGCTTTGCACTGACCCTTCAATAACCTAATATATAAAATACAGTAAGGAATATAAATGCTTGCATACATGTTATTTTACATAATAGCTTACACAAGTATCATTCAATCAATGGCACCAGCAATGACGAATAGGTGTATGTAAGAGTCTCATCACACTTCATAAACAGTAAATACACAAAAATCAGTTTATACAAATATTCACATAAAATTTTTTCAGTGGTTCAATAAACAAGTAGCACTCCTCAGAGTAGTTGACAGTTCCAACAGTAGCACCCAGCAATGGTCAACAGGTGCAAATAGCAGTCTCATTAACATTTGATCAGCAGTATTTAAAGAGCTCCAACAGTGGCACCCAGCAATGGCGAGCAGGCGCAGACACCAACAAGTGACATTATCTCAGTAGCAGCAGTTCCATCAGTGGCATCCAGCAATGTTGAACAGGTGCAGACACCAACAAGTGACATCATTTCAGTAGAAGCAGTTCCATCAGTGGCACCCTGTAATGTCGAACAGGTGCAGACAGCAACAAGTGACATTATTTCAGTAGAAGCAGTTCCATCAGTTTCACCCAGTAATGTTGAACAGGTGCAGGTAACAGTCCACAATATTCACTATCAATAAGCAGACAGTTCATCAGAGTTTATCGGCAGAAATTAAACATCTCCAAGTGGCACCCACCAATGTTAATACGTGTAAGCACGAACAACAGTTTGAATGCACACACAATTGCTTTTACAAAATTGTTATCAATGCTCTTACACTAAACATACAAATTATAATAAACACACAAATGAAATCAGATAATTGTCATATTAACTATTACAAATACACAAATATCAGTAAATCTATAATATTTATGGGTGTCAGTGCAAGCCACAACAAACAAGTAAAATAATATTTAGGAGGGTCGGTACCAATTATTTGGGATTGGGAAAGCAAAACACACTCACTCATCTTTTATCCACATTTAAGTGCTACTGTGTAATTGAATAGTGTTAAATGTGTAAATGCAATTCTGTCAAAATTTGATGTTCAACATGTGTATTAAGTAGTAGTGGTAACAGTGTATAACAGTCAATAATCGTTAGTCAAAGTCATAGTCATCATGTCAAGACCAATGTTTGCCAAGCCAGATCAAAATGTACGGTTGCTGAACAACTGTCAGTGTGCCAAGATATGCAAATACTTCCGCTCTCCAAAAAATAAAGTATATACTGCTTATTGATTTAACAAAGTGTGTTTGTAGACAATCTTCCTTCCACTTGAGTGTTCTAGTCTGCCATCTTCATCCTCCTTGTTCCATATAAACCAACAAAAAAATATGCTCCTCACTTACTTTACCTCTTATCCACCAAAACTCCAATAATCATCAGCATCACATAATCCTAATACTTCAATAATACCTCTTACGTCGATACATATAAACCTTATCATCAATATCATTTACCTTACCTCTTGTCCACCAAAACTCCAATAATCATCAACTTCACACAATCTCAATACCTCGATAATACCTCTTCAATACGTCGATACATATAAACCTTATCGCCAATATCATTTCACTTCCATAACAACTCTTTCCTCTAATCAGTCTCCTCGAACAAGTACAGATAAAGTCCTAGTGCAAACTTCAGTTCATCATCTCATACAATCCGAACACACAATGTCCACACACAACCTCTGTATAATCCATCTGACCCAAATCTTATACTCATTATGAATTATAAAATACATTTTGGTTACCTTGTCCATCATTAAATAAAAGAAATGCATACATGACCACTAACAGCCTTTGGTTTGAATAACTTTCAGTAAGTAAGTATGAGTACGGAGTGTGAATGATAGTAATATTTCACAGTGTGTACACCCCTTTAAGAATCATGGAAAAACAGAAGCAAACATGTGGAGTATTTCTTGTGTCAAGTGTCACTTGCTATTTCAATTGCTCATGAAGAATGCAGTGTAATGACTGTCAATGGTCTAAACCTAGTGTTGGTATTTCATGTCATCAGCTTCCTTCCTATTAGCATAAATATATACAGTTTCCATAAAACTTTCAGCTCATTTGACTTCAATGAAGTTTCTTGTACCAATGTCGTTCGTAGCATTATAGCAGTTCATTTCCGTATCTTAAAATATAAGGCACCGAGCGTAAGGAAAACATGCAATAGCGAGTAAATATACCAGTAGAGAACAGAATGTTAACAAGTGGATGTAGCACAATCCCTACAACGAGGCTCTGCCAAGCAAACAATCTATAATTAATACCATAGTGTAATCTAAACTCTATGTTCGTACACAGTATATCAGCATTTCTATATACCAAATTAAAGAGTAGTTATGACAACAAAACAGAAATGTGTAAATATGCGATCCATACGCAAAGCAGCAAATATATATCTTACATAATAAACAGGTCATTAGCATCATATGAGCATAAGCAAATAAATGTTCATATGTAATCTTAATAAGTAATCATGAAGGCGCAAGCAGACAAATCACAAAGTATAACCTACATACATAACCCTATCAGCAAAATTAATCAGGTGACAATTATAATTTAAATAAATAAGCACAGCAGGCACACAATAAAAAATATGACGTCAGTGAAAAAGCATAGCAGCCAAGCGATGCATAATATACACAAGTAACAACCCTGTTCATTAATAAAACATTGTCAAAATCAGCAAATGTACGCAAGCACGTCGCTTCACAAGTAAATTCATAGAACATAAAATTTAGCACAAAGTATAAATCACATAATCGTGAGCAGCAAATTACGTATAAAGTACATACCTAAGTAGAAATATGTTACCTGAAAATAAACTCAATTAATAGTTACCTTTTTAGTTTATTACTTTCTTCTTCGAAATTACATTCTTCCTGAAATTTTCTCGATAGCAAGTCCTCTTAACGTCGGACACACGCAGAATTTACCTGAAGTTCTTAAATATTTTATACAACTGTAACCTGAAAAATACTGAACGTTAATAACATAATTTATCAAGTCACTATAGCTTTATCCTGAATTTAATCAGAGAAATTAGACTGTGTATCTGTTTACGGCTGCCAGTGCATTCGCACTGTGCGCTCGATCAGTTGTAGGTACGCGTGACGTAGGAAGTAATTGTTTGGGGTCAACGACTGCTTTGTGCGGCGCGCAGACTTGACTGTTGCTTTGAGTATGGGCAGCCGCCAGAACATGGCGCGGTATCCTTGTATTCTCTGCATGTTTACGTATAACTGTTAGTTTCTCAATAGTATGTCATTCCACAAAAATTTTAACGTTCGATATATGATGTATTCCCTTAGAGCGCCGAGTTTTAAGAGTTTCTACTTCGACAGTGTTATCATGAATAATTTTGCGAGCTCTACATGGACCGTTATAAAGCAGAAAAAATTTGTGACACAAGCCCTTTCCTTTGTGAGACAAACGATGAGACTTAATTAACACCTTTTGACCAACTGACAAGGTTTTTAAACGACCAGGACGTTTAGCTGATCTCTCTCTTCTAGCAGCCGCAGATGAAATATTTTGTAGAGCCAGGTTGACGACTTCAGAATGCCGCAGTTTCCGTGAAGGCGGAAAAGGAACGATTTCAGAAATGCGATTTGTCGGTGCTCTATTTTTTAATATCAATATAGGCGGTAAAGAAGTTGAATCATTAGGGAGTTCATTCAGAATGTTTTGAAAAATATGAAGATACTGATCCCACGTTCTGTGATTCTGATGACAATAAAGTCGACACAATTTATTGATTTCCTTCATCCATCTCTCTGAAGCGTTAGATTGAGGGTGAAAAAGTGAAATGAAAATTGGTTTAATCTTACGACGCCGTGAGTATGAAGGCAAATTTTAGAGCGAAACTGTGATCCATTATCTGATATAACCTTATCAACATGACCCACTTCTTTAAGAAAATGTTTGATGAAAGTATTAGATACTGAACAAGCTGTTGCTTTGCGTGAAGGTGTAAAATACACATATTTTGATGTCAATTCCACTGCTACCAAAATGTACGCAAAACCATTAGTAGAACGAACCACTGGACCGAACAAATCGACTGCAGCCATCTCCTTTAATTTCGCTGGAATGATAGGAAACAACGGTGCTCTGTGAGAAATAGTTGGCGGCTTAGCCTTTTGACATAATTTGCATTTGGCAAGAACAGATCGAATCCGTTTCTCCATATTACTGAAGTAGCAATTTTCTCGTAATTTATGAAAGCATTTTCTGGGTTACCAAAGTGTGCATAACTGAAATGTGTATACCAAATCAATTTATTAACCCACTCATCAGGAATGCAAACTAACCAAACAGAGTGGTCGACCGATTTTCGTTTAAAAGGAACATCATTGCGAACTAAATAATACTGTCTTATCGCTACACTTTCCTTTCTCCTCCACTTCTCCTTAATGTCCTTCCAGATTGGATCCTTGTTTTGCTCCTTAGCGATGTCCTGGAGCGAAGACGAAATAAAATTTTCAAACGCAACACCTTGAATATACATCAAACAATAATTGTTTTCTTTGCACTCCTCCTCAGCACTTTGTTTCCAACCCATAGGTGCACGTGATAAAGCATCAGCAATAATATTTGAAGAACCCTGTACGTAAACAATACTAAAATCAAATTCCTGTAGATACAGCGCCCATCGTGACAATCTTCCATGTGTTAATTTTGTTGACATAAGAAATTCCAGAGCTCGATGATCGGTGTAAACCTTAGTATGTCTGCCATACAAAAATATGCGAAATTATGTGAAAGCCCAAACAACAGCCAAGGCTTCAAGTTCCGTAATCGAATAATTCTTTTCTGATTTAGAGAGAACACGACTTCCAAATGCAATAGTTTTCTGTACTACAACGCCGTTTTCTTCTATTTCTTGAAATAAGTGTGCACCTAGGCCTTTGTATGAAGCGTGCGTCACCAAACAAAAATCTTTAGATAAATCCGGATGTGAAAGAAGTGGAGCAGCTACTAAAGCATCACGAAGTTGTTCAAATTCTGATTGAGCATCCTCATCCCAACACCAATTAGAATTCTTTCCAGATAGTTCACATAAACGAGGTGTGGCCAAATTGTCCAATCTAACAAAGCGTCTAAGAAAATTACAGACACCAAGGAAACTACGAACATCACGTTTTGTAGTAGGAACAGCATAATTACGAATAGCGTCTAGTTTCTCTGGATCAGGAAGAATACCTTCTGTAGAAATAATATGACCAAGAAATTTCACCTGAGACCGACCAAATTCAAATTTTTCCAAGTTCACTGTAATGCCAACTCTTGCAAAAATACGTAATAATGAATCCAAAATTTTGTTATGCTCACTCCAAGAACGTTTAGCAATAAGAATATCGTCAACATATGAAGTAATATTGTCACGAAGATAAACAGGTAAAATTTGGTTTAAACCACGAATGAATGCTGCTGAAGATACAGTAAGTCCAAACGGTAATTTCCGAAATTGACAACAGTTACCAAAGGCTAAAAAGGCAGTGTATTTTCTACAATCAGGGTGGAGTCTATTTGCCAAAAACTTACGCGCATATCAATCGTGTATAAAATTTTAATTCCATGGAAATCTTGAAGAAGTTCATCTAAATTTTGTGGACGGTCAGTTTAAGGAATGATGAAATTATTTATCTGTCTGGAATCCAGAACCAAACGAATTGACCCATCCTTTTTAAGAACGACGTGTAATGGGCTTGTATAAGGACTGACTACTGGATCAGTAATGCCTTGATCTAACACGTATTGAAGTTCACCCTTAACCTTGTCTCTATAAGCCAAAGGAATAGCGTACGTTTTTCCTCGAAATGGGGTGTGTTCTTTTACTTTAAATAAATATTGTAAGCCTTGTATAGTTCCTGTGTGATGACTAAATACTGTAGCATGTGAAGTCAAAATTTGGTGCAGTTCTTCTCTTGCAACGTCATCTGGCACTTCAGCTTTATTAACCTTTTCATTAATTAATTCTTCGCTATTAATTATATCATCCATCGCATCTCTGTATATATTGTCGTTGTCATGAATGAACACATTGTCGTCATAATGCTCAGCGAAAACATCAGAAGTAAGAAACCTTAAACATTTTGTGTCTGATTCAGATTTCGTTACACACTCAAAAAATTTCAAACATCACGGCATTCCGGCAACAGTCAAGTTCACTCTTCCTTCCTTAAAGTTTAAAATTGCCTTATGCGTGTTAAGAAACTCCATACCTAATATAATTTGTGTACTGAGTAGTGGAACAATAATAAAATTAGCAAAAAATTCATATCCTTGACAAATGAAATTTAAGTTGGTCTGTTGTTTGACTTCCACACTTTTTTCAGAAATAGCTCGTTGAATTGTAGTTTTAGAAACAGGTAACACAGGACAAGCAATAGTTCTTACACATATACGAAAAACTGATTCACTAATAACATTCAATGGGCTCCCTGAATCTAAAACCGCAGTGAACTTATTCTTACTCACACATACTACAATAACAGGATGTAAAAATGCGTCTACATTATTTTCCTTTTCATCTAGCAAAATGTCTGTCATGTCTTCCAGGCGTACGTAGTGTAAAGTCGTAGTGTCATTAGTTTCTGAACCGTCTATATTGCTGCCAGAAGCCGAAGCTACAAGTCATTGCCGATTGTTTCCGTCACGTCTTTCATTATTCGCGTCATTTCGCGGATCAATTTCTACGATTTGCACTTGTCTCTCTCAATTTCTGTCACGCAGAGGATGCTAATTAGATCCCTCCTGTCTATTACATATAAATTCATGGTTGTGTCTGTTATTAAAATTTTTGTTTTCCTGTCTATCTTCATGACTACTTCTTGTGTAATTTCGACTGTCACTTCTGAAATTATTGTTATATGTACTACCCTCGTTATTTCTGTAGTAAGAATTCCTATTATTGTATGAATAATTTCTGTCTTGATGATACCGATTACCGTTTCCGCATGATTGATTATTCCAGTAGGAATTTTCGTTATTATAATTGTCTGTGTAATTTCTGTTAGAACGTCTGTTGTCATAAGGCTGGTATCTACTGTCCTGTATGTTTCGTCTGTCATTTTCAAAATTACCGTTATAACGTCCGTTCCGATCCCTATCCCTTTTCTCTGAAAATCTATTGTGATTACTGTTACTGAAAAAAATTACAAGAAGCCCCATCGTCGTTGTCATACTCAAGTGCTTGTAGCAAAGTCTTAAAAGTCTCAATGTCGTCTTTACATCTTCCGGCTAAAGCAATTTGTCTTATCAATTGTGGCACCTTAGTCAAGCAAATGCGAATTAATTCAGTCGGACTATAAGGGTTGGAAAGGAACTGATTCTTTCGAATCATGTCTTCAAAGTATTCTGCTGGCGTGCGGAACTCAGACTGTTTAAAATTACGCTGCATAATAAGACTATGTTTGACTCTGTCTTGCGTGTTTTCGGACCAATATACCGATAGAAATGCATGATAAAAATCATTTAAATTATCACAGTCTTTAATAAGTGCGCGCATCCACGTCGCCGGTTCGTTTTCTAAATATCCACACATAAATTCCAGTTTGTGACTTAGTGGCCAATTTGGTGGAAGTGCGTACATACGAGGTGCATTCAAGTTCTAAGGCCTCCGATTTTTTTTCTCCGTACTGGAAAGAGATAGAAACATGTGCATTGTTTTAAAATGAGGCCGCGTTCATTGTCAATACGTCCCAGAGATGGCAGCACCGTACGGCAGATGGAATTTTACCGCCAGCAGCGAGAATGAGAACTGTTTTAAATACTTAAAATGGCGACGTTTTCCTTACTTGAACAGCGTGCAATCATTCGTTTTCTGAATTTGCGTGGTGTGAAACCAATTGAAATTATCGACAGTTGAAGGAGACATGTGGTGATGGAGTTATGGACGTGTCGAAAGTGCGTTCATGGGTGCGACAGTTTAATGAAAGCAGAACATCGTGTGACAACAAACCGAAACAACCTCAGGCTCGCACAAGCCTGTCTGACAACATGATCGAGAAAGTGGAGAGAACTGTTTTGGGGGATCGCCGAATGACTGTTGAACAGATCGCCTCCAGAGTTGGCATTTCTGTGGGTTCTGTGCACACCATCCTGCATGACGACCTGAAAACGCGAAAAGTGTCATCCAGGTGGGTGCCACAAATGCTGACGGACGACCACATGGCTGCCCGTGTGGCATGTTGCCAAGCAATGTTGACGCACAACGACAGAATGAATGGGACTTTCTTTTTGTCGGTTGTGACACTGGATGAGATGTGGATGCCATTTTTCAATCCAGAAACAAAGCGCCAGTCAGCTCAATGGAAGCACACAGATTCACCGCCACCAAAAAAATTTCGGGTAACCGCCAGTGCTGAAAAAATGATGGTGTCCATGTTCTGGGACAGCGAGGGCGTAATCCTTACCCATTGCGTTCCAAAGGGCACTACGGTAACAGGTGCATCCTACGAAAATGTTTTGAAGAACAAATTCCTTCCTACACTGCAACAAAAACGTCTGGGAAGGGCTGCGCGTGTGCTGTTTCACCAAGACAATGCACCCGCACATCGAGCTAACGTTACGCAACAGTTTCATCGTGATTAAAACTTTGAAGTGATTCCTAATGCTCCCTACTCACCTGACCTGGCTCCTAGTGACTTTTGGCTTTTTCCAACAATGAAAGACACTCTCCGTGGCCGCACATTCACCAGCCGTGCTGCTATTGCCTCAGCGATTTTCCAGTGGTCAAAACAGACTGTCTGCAGGGCGATTACGTCGAGAGGTAACGCCAGTTTCATAGATTTCGGGTGAGTAGTTAATTAGAAAAAAAATCGGAGGCCTTAGAACTTGAATGCACCTCGTAAATTGATCTAACCATGAACATGGATGTATGTCATTCTTAGAATTGCGAAAGATCTTAAATTTCCGAGCAGTGGCGCAACTCCAAGCGAAGGGTAGTATTTTCCAGATGTAGATGATGCAGTTTTTGTTTATGGTAAGGATGCAGATTCTATACTTCACTGTTCGCCATACCTTAGATTGTAAAATGCCTAATCGTTAAGAGATACATAGTGTACTGGTACCCAGGCTACGTTGTACACCATCCATATTGTCCTCATCATCGTCTCCAAGTATCGAGCACTCTTAGTGATTATGAACGCTAGGTAGAGAACCTGTCTCTCGTAACATTCGAAATACTCTGCTAATGGTTCGTACATTCGGCATCCTCCGGGTTGGATAACGTATGCGATATTCGTTAATTGCAGCCATAGCGTTACCATCACATTTGCCATGAATAAACACCGTATCAGAGTATTTCGTTTCATAAATTTTAAAGGCATCCTTATTTTATAAATAATGTACAACCTACAAGAGTTACTATGTGGTTTCACTTAAATATACTGTTGTTATTATGTTCTTTCACTGAACAATACAGGAAACTAACTCGTTTGGATAATAATCTTTGCTTCTCTGGATGTTCCGGAAAACTACTGCAGATACACGCCTGAGACATGTTTTATTAGATTCACCAGATCAATATCAACAAAATAAATGGAAAACGTGCTTTACTTTAACCTTGTACAATTTTGCGATGGCTTCATATTAGCGAAGTTGTTAAATTTCATGCAAAACATTTTGTTAACCGTGACTCCGAAACTAAACATTTGCGGACCTTTGTTTATATGAAATTTTTTCTTAGTCGTACTTGTAGAATAACATATCAAAATATTGATCGATGAGAGGATATGGAAATATAGGTTTAATGATCTTATGTTCGGAAATGCATGAGTTCCATGCTAGAGACCATTTATTCAATATTGCTTTGTTACAGAGTCTGTGGTCTAATAGGCACTGTACCATGCAGCCACAGTCACAGTATGCATGGTTTCTTCGTAGAGGGTGGTTCTGTTCGTCATACATCATGTCCTAGCGCACTCTCCTGCCATAGTAATTGGTAATGCTGTGTCGAATTCACTTCTCTTCATAACTTACCTGTGGTGGAAGTGACAGAGCGTTGTACACAATGGATCTGTGTTTGTATCAACAGCTTGCCAACGTGGTGTTTACTTATGGAAAGGCAAATGGCAATGGGTAGCGGGCAGCAAGGTTACATCAAGAGACCCCTGCGGACAACAACCACAGCATTCAATGTTTGCAGCAGTGTTTCACTGTTTCTTTGAGACAGGGTAGTTTCAGGAAACAGTAAATCATGAAGGACGTGTCTGACATGTTCGGACAGCAGAGTTGGAGGAATTTATGATTAACACTGTGGAAGGCGACTGGTGTTTCAGTACGAGGCAGATAGCTCACCAGTACAGGGAAAGCTAGACGACCGTTTGGGACATTCTCCATGACAACAGTTACTACACTTATAACTTACGGCGTTGCAGGTCTTGCTAGCGACAGACTTTCCACATCATGAGCAGTTTTATCATTGGTTTCTTCACCAGGCAACCACAATTCTGGGATTTGTGTCATTCATCCTATTCACAGTTGAGGCCACCTTAAGTAGGAGTAGTATCTTCAACTTCCACAACAGTCAACTGTAGAATAGTACGCAGAACCCACATGGTATGGTGACAGCGAATCATAAGCATTGTTGCAGATGGAATGTGTGGGCTGGGATAATAGGCGACCGTATTTTGGGACCAGTCTTTCTTCCATGTCGCCTAACTGCCCGGACTATCGGCGTTTTCTGCAGATGAATTCACCTGCCCTATTGGAAGAAGTGCCATTGATGATTTGAATGGTTATGTGGCTGCTACATCATGGTACTCCAGCCTACTTCGGTGTTAATGTCTGGATGTATCTCAATCATGTCTTCCCTGGTCGATGGATCAGATGAGGGTGGCCAGTTTCATGGCCTGCTCGTTTGCCAAATCTCAACCCATGTGATTTCTGGTTATGACACCATCTCAAAAGTGTCATGTAAGCACAGCCCATTCCAGAAGTGGAGACTCTGAAACAGTGTATTAATACTGCCTTCGACATTGTTCAGATGCAACCTGACCGATGTGAATATGTGAGACAGAACATGCTATGGTGCATACACAAATGTGTTATGGTACAAGGAAACTATTTTCAACACCTACTGACTGGCTGCGTGGTACAAATGTATTAGAGTACAATCTCTGTAACAATGTACATTTTAATGAATGGTCTATAGCGTGGAAATGATGCGTTTTGAGACATAATTTCATTAGACCACTTTTGTTCGAATCGTTTCATCGATCAATACCAATCTTTAGAGTTTGTAAATGGAGGAAAATATCACACTGTATATATATATATATATATATAAATATAAATATATATATATATATATATATATATATATATGTTGTTGTGGTCTTCAGTCCTGAGACTGGTTTGATGCAGCTCTCCATGCTACTCTACCCTGTGCAAGCTTCTTCATCTCCCAGTACATACTGCAGCCTACATCCTTCTGAATCTGCTTAGTGTATTCATCTCTTGGTCTCCCTATATATATATATATATATATATATATATAAGTATATATATATAAGTATATATATATATATATATATATATATATATATATATATATATATATATATGCTGTACATATTTTAAGAATGCATGTCCTATGTCAGTCTCAATGTTTAATAGAGTATCCTGTAAAACTTTGAAGTAAATTGATCAACAGCTTATTTAGATTTTTACTAACAACCTTCACTCCTTATGTATTGTACACATATTTGTTCACCATATATACTAAAACCTTATATAGGCTATGTCTGCCAGAACATTTATTAGACTATCATATATACATTTGAAATAAATTGGTTCACAAGTTTTCAAGATATTTGCTAAAAATATTTACTCCTGATGTGTTATAGGTACTTACGTACCATGAATCAGTGAAGAACTTTTTGTGATTTTTAGTAATGTTTCCAATTCATGTGGTACATAGGTATTTACATACCATATACTTTAGAAAAATATGTAGCCAAAGTCCATACAAACATTTCTTAGCGTATCATGTAATATTTAAAGAAAGTCAGCCAATAACTGCGTGGATTTTTGGTGAGAATGTTAAGCAATGACATGTCTTTATGGAATGGGGTAGATTTGATACATACATCTACATTTCATACATATATCAAAAACGTGTAGCCCATGTTCATCTGAACGTTTGTTTATTGGACTATGGTGTAAGGATCTGAAGTAAATTTGTCAATTTTTTCGATATTTTTTTCCATATAACCTATCCCCTTAACACACACACACCTCTCGTACTTAAAAATGTGTAGCCTAAGTCTGTCGAATCATTTAGTGTTGTGTAAAAATTTGTTACAAATCTGTCAAGAACTTTCTGAGATTTTTATTAACAACATTAAACAATGATCTGTCTTTATATAGTAGTATAGCTAACCTTATTGTATAAATATATCGAATCATATGACTTTAATTCAGGTGTTGTAGTAATTGCATGACGGAGTGAAACACCTTTGCAGAAAACAGAAAAACTCATTCATTCCTTAATTTTACCATCCTATAATATTATACCAGCCACACATCCATTTGTATCTTAAGCATCATAAGATTACCATTATTGTCAGCCATATATATCACTTACTTAGGACATACATATCAATAACGAAAAGCATACAACAAAGAAAAATCATAAATAAATAATATAAGTACAAATCATGGTACCAATATATTTGAACCCAGATATCAAAAGAAAAAGTTGGTTGCAAGAAGTTAACATGGTGTAAACATTTAAAAATTCAAAAGTCTTTGGAAAGGCTTTGTAATTGGTGAAAGTGTGTCATGAGTAAGAAATATTCACATTCTAAACTATATTTAAATAGATACAAATCATTAAATCCTTGCACTCAAATCTCTCAAGTCACTTGAATGAAACCATAGATATTCCCTTCTACCTGTCATATATATTGGTTTCTACATTGGGCTACTAAATGCTTGCAAGAGATGATTCTTAAGGGTTAGAGTTGCCCGACGCCACCATCAATTTTGCGATATAATTTTATTTTGTGTATTTTTAGTGTTATAGTCTGGTGTAGCACGAATGATAGCGAAGTTTATCAGGCGTAGTTGCCACTACTCTGTTGTCTGAGCTGCCAGTAGCTGGGGCAGTCTTGCCCCTACTCTTCTCTTTCTTTCTCCCCTCAGCACATTCTTCCACAACGACGGACTTGTTTTCCTTTCCTAACTCTATTTATCCAATACTGAGGATCAGTGTCAGATCGCTCATACTTCCACTACACTCTCAGCTCCGAAAACTGCAGTCGTAGTGACATGCATGACCAAGCTGTTTCCCCTTCTCCACCTGACCCCTCGCCATACCATAGGCTAAAGCCACGACAGACGTGGCCAGTGGATTGACTTTCCGCGCATCCAGCGACCCCTGCTGTCTCTGTCACGTTACTACTCTCCTGGCTCATCAGTTCGCACATCTACACAATTTTTGCTGCCAGCTGAGCTGGGCTCATTATCCTAATTTTCACTCGCATCACTATATGCACCTATTTGTAGTCGTTGTATTACTGCATACTGCCCAATCCCCCCCCCCCCCCCTGCCTTATGCTATTCATCAATGGGAAATGTTGCAAACAAAGCAAATGGGGTATCTCTCATTCAATATTCTGGAGCTGTGTGGTTGAAACTGGGGTGCTCTTACATAAATTTTAAAATGAATAAAGTAGGTTGTTTACTGAAAACTATTAAGTATGGAAGAGAAGCCAGAAATCAAGCGACTAGGCGCTCACCAATCAAAAGATATCATGCTGTTTCAATTCAACAGAAAGAACTTTCTGCTGTACATGGTTCTGCAAAAAGTCGTGGTTAACAGTGAGTCAAGAGAAATAGAAGTTATTTTACTTCTATTGTGTGTTATTTGGTGGTGAATGATTGTGGACAACGGTCAGCCCAAAGGATCTAAGGCATTTAAGTGAAATAAGTAAGAAGCATGAGGAGAGTAGATACTGCTTGCAAACACAAAATGTTTGACACCATTAACATTGCTACTCATATTGGCTCAGAGTATAAAATGTCAATTCAGTAATATAATGAATTAGTTGCGAAGAATGATCACATATTAAATAGTGCATTAGACAGCCAACGTTTTGTGGAACTCATGAGCTAGCACTAAGCGCTTGCAATGAGAATCTCTTACATTTGTTATCTCTTCCAGGAAATTTTGACAATGTGTTAGATGACAGCTTAAACAGCTGTAGACCTTCGTATGCAAAAATACGCCACACATTATACAAAACGAACTTTTGGACTGTATTTATGAAGTTTTCATTGAAGAGTTTACACTGAAGAACTGATCAGAGACATTAATGCTGCCACTTTTATTTCTGCGCAGCCAGACGAAACAATAGATACTGACCTGCAGAAGTCAGTTTGCCATTCTACTGAGGTATGTTGAGGGGAAGAAACCTCTTGAAAGACTCTTTTACTTTGAAAATGTCAATGATGGGACAGCATGTGGGCTTAGTGAGTTTCTACAAAGACGTCTGAAACCTTTCCATTACGGAGATTCTGCAATAAGTTTCTTCAACTACACTCATGCTCATAAATTAAGGATAATTGCACAATATGGCGCCACACAACTTAACACTATGCAAAACTGGTGCTAATAGCATAGGCACATAGGGAACACACACGACACGGATCTGTAAGTCCACGGTATTGGTGATAAGTTGAGAAAACCGTCCCGAAACACTTGTGCTACAAAACGCCACTGTTTCCTGCGCATGTACTCCGACATCAATATGGGTTATGATAACCATGCACACGTATACAGACCGCACAACAGGTTGGCATACTCTGGATCAGGTGGTCGAGCAGCTAATGGGGTATAGCCTCCCATTCTTGCACAAGTGCCTGTCGGAGCTCCTGAGGTGTCGTAGTGGTTTGAAGACGTGCAGCGATACGTCGACTGGAAGCATCCCAGACGTGCTCGATGGGGTTTAGGTCTGGAGTACAGGCAGGCCACTCCATTCGCCTGATAACTTCTGTTTCAAGGTACTTCTCCCCGATGGCAGCTCGGTGGGGCCGTGCGTTATCATCCATCAGGAGGAAGGTGGGACCCACTGCACCCCTGCAAAATGACGTCCCGATACACCTGACATGTTACAGTTCCTTTGTGAAGGACATGCAGGGGTATACGTGCACCAACCATAATCCCACCCCACGCCATCAAACCACGACCTCCATACAGGTCCCTTTCAAGGACATTAAGGGGTTGGTATCGGGTTCGTGGTTCACGCCAGATGAAAACCCGGTGAGAGTCACTGTTCAGACTATACCTGGACTCGTCCGTGAACATAACCTGGGACCACTGTTCCAATGACCATGTACTGTCTTCTTGACACCAGGCTTTACGGGCTCTCATGTGACCAGGGGTCAGTGGAATGCACCTGCAGGTCTCCGGGCAAATAAACCATGTCTGTTAAGTCTGTAGACTGTGTGTCTGGAGGCAAGTGTTCCAGTGGCTGCGGTAAGGTCCCGATCAAGGCTACCTGCAGTACTCCGTGGCCGTCTACGGGCACTGATGGTGAGATATCGGTCTTCTTGTGGTGTTGTACACTGTGGACGTCCAGTACTGTAGCGCCTGGACACGTTTCATGTATGCTGGAATCGTTGCCATAACCTTGTGATCACACTTTGTGGCACACGGAGGGCCCGTGCTACGACCTGCTGTGTTTGACCAGCCTCCAGTCGCCCTAGTATTCTACTCCTCATAACGTTATCAATATGTGTTCTTTGAGCCATTTCAACTCACAGTCACCATTAGCACGTCTGAAAACTCTGCACACTTACTCGCTGCACCGTACTCTGACATGCACCAACACACTTCGGCGTATGTGGACTGCTGCTAGCGCCACCATGTGACGACTGCAGGTCAAATGCACCGCATGGTCATATCCCGAGGTGATTTAAACCCGCAAACCACCCACCAGAGCGTTGTTTCACCATGTATCAGCATTACCCTTAATTTATGAGCATAAGTCTAGATAGAACCTCCAGTTTCACATTGCAAACAGTGTCAAAGGAAACAAATTACACAAATTGGAATGTTTTGATAAGATTATTTTAAAAAATTTACTTCACAATCCAGACTTTTTGTTCTCATATTTCCTGTGAGATTATGAAACATGTTGATATTTTGTACAACTTCATGTGATTACGCCACACGAAGGCGCGAAACAGGAGGACCGAAAAAATATGAACACCCTATGCTGCTTCGGTCCACGCTCAGAATTCGTCGAATGATTTTGAACGGACCCTAGAATTTCCACCCTGTATGCCAGAGCAAAAACTGCGGTCGTGCTACACTCTAAAGGCGTCAGGTCACGTTCACTGGTGTTGCAACACCACGATGTCCTTAAAGAAGGGTCGAATCGTCTGGCGGATGTCAGCAGTATCGAATGTTGCCAAGAACGTCGTCCTGTTGCTCACCAGACTGGGAACTGTCGTTTTCGACTGCGAAACGTGTGGGAATCAACGCCCCAGAGGAAGAGGTCCTTCGACTGACGCCCATTATTGCACCTCCTGAGGCCTTTTCCCGTCGATTCTGAGCGTCGATGTGTGTGAAACATTTTCCTCGGCCATCCGTAAGAAAACCGCGTGATTTCAACGGTGGGTGTCGCTGTTCTGACCTCCATCGCAGAGGCGTCGAGAGGAGGCGGGAATGTGGGTAAGAGAAGGTATGACGACTTTCCCATTGTATGAATTTCCACGCTGGCAGAATTGTGGCGAAGTTTGGCGGCAGTGTGACATCGTTGACCCACCTTACACCTCACATGAACTTCTGATCTCTGTACTTTTCTCGCATGTGTCGACACCCTGTTGTTTGAAGCATTACAGACCCCGAGGGTGACGCATTATTTGCAGAGGACGTTTGTGCCATCTTTGAGCCAAACTTCAAATTTCTGCGTTGCAATGGGAGGCGATTACTGAGTTTCGAAAAAGTAACCATGTAACTGTGTTGCGCAGTGTACTGTATGGCAGCCAAGGGAAAATAACTTCCGTTTCTGCGCCCAAATGAGCTTAGTACATCAGATGTTCCAGATCTTTGGGGAGAATAAAATAAACTGTTTCAAAAGTAGTGCAAAAGCTATAACAGTTGTGCTACTGTATTATTTCAAAACTCTAGCGTGGTAGACAATGACAGTCATGAATTCTATTGTCGTGCAAAGCTCTCAAAGAAATGTGTACATCATTACATATGATGATAAAAGTTATGAATGTGCTAAACAGGAACAAATTAAATATACGAGTAAACTGATATTAAGAAAGTGCTAGGGCATCTACTTCTCAGTTTAAAGAGAAATTCATTTTATATACAGTAGTTAATATCGGGATTGGGGCATTGCCTACCAGCATTACGTTGCCACTCCGTGTCATATAGATACATACTGCAAATGAGACCACGTATTTCTCGAAACAGGAGATTAAGTATCGAGACATAAGGAAGGCTATCTTTACTTCCGGCTACTAAACGTAATCTATTTCGACAACGGAAATACACAAACAAAGTGATGACAAAGGCTTTCGGAAATAATATTGCAAATTACTGTTGGTTTCTTGCAGGACATGTACAGTAAAGGTGCAAAAAACAAGGGATATTTCTGGAGCACTAAATTCTCTACAACCATTCGCAGGAACAAATTCACTTGAGAAATTGTAAAATTCGTACCTTATCTGGACTACTTCTAAGGAAGTTAACAGTGATATAGTGCTTAGATAATAGTTTTCTGCTTCAGGCACCATTACTACAATTGATGTAAGTTTCATAATCAGAAATTACATAGAGACGTATAGTGCCTAACTACAATATGGCAGATGATGCAGACACCAGGAATATACAGGCACTCTGAAGTTCTATGCTTAGAGGTCAGAGTTCTACATCGTGGTCGTATACAAAACAATGGTTATTTACATCTGCACACCTACTCCAATATCTTTTGAAAGCTTCCAGAACTAAACAGTTTTCCTTTTTTCAGTAATTGACTAATTATTAAATTTTCCCACTATGCCATTAATTGTTAATAAATACTTTTATTTTTTAGTAAATAGGGTTGTAATTAATAATAGATGGATATTTCCTTTATTCATTTGTTCACAGTTATAACTGGCTTCATTGAATCAATAAACAAAATATTTTCCCTCAGGGTTTACTAACAAGGGCATGAAAGAACTTTAACTCGGTATATAATGTGTTACAATATTTCTTGAGATTGCAACTATAAGGAATACAAACCTCTTTATCTTAACTAGAGTACATTCAGTGCAGAGGCCTGCAGCACTGATTGGTAGGATCTAGCAATTGCTGGCTGTCTTTAATGCTGTGACGGTAACTAGCTTCAGCAACGCGGCGGTTACTGTGAAGACACTCGCATCTGGAAGTTGTGTTTCTCGTGCATTGGATACGAAACAAAAAGCAGTGTACATTCATTAACTATTGCTTGCAAATAAATTACGTAATACACAAAATCAAATTAATTATATCACATTATAACACTTTTGTATATATTACGTATTATTACGTCTTCTCATCTGCGATCACCTACTTGGGAAAATCAGCAGTGCAACAGTCTCGATGCTTTACCACGTGTGTGTGGTGCGTATGTGCGTGTGCGTGTGTGTGTGTGTGTGTTTGTCTGTGTGAGGTTGTGTATCTGCACGTAAGAATTGTTAGGAAAGTGTTTTATTTTTTGCTCTAGTCCAAGTTTTTCTTAATCTCTTATCCATTTTAATCACGTTCGTCCCACATTTTAATATGGGTGTATATTGCTTCCAAGACTTGCACCCAAACAAACCTATGACCTTCATAACACAGTACGAACCTTAAATAGAGTAACCTCAATGAACGGCACTGCAGTAATACTGACCCGTTGGCTTTCAGACACCTTCCGTTTTACGTACGGTATGTCTATCCAGTTGCGTCGGCGAAAATGTAATTCATTGTTTTGTATATTTCAGTCTAGCAACCTTCACTATAACATATATTCTCGTACATAGACGTTCCCATTATTTTTAAAACCTTTTGTAAATGACTCCTTATAGTGAACAACAGAAATCAATGGGTGGTTTTTTGGTGCGATAAATTAATAAAATTTTCTCGTGCTTCCAGTCGCGTTAGTTTCTTAAATGTCCACAAACTTTCGGTCATTTGCAAATGGAATCCTGAGAATATTTTATTGCTAGAAATAAACAGTAGGGAGCGGCTGCTTGCTGTAGGACTGATACTAAGCCCTTGAATTGTAGTCTTCCGAGTGGAAAGTCAGTTTTTTAACCTACGTATTATAATTTACAAATTGGTTTCCAGGTGATTAGTCTGATGTGTCAACGTACAATGTGTCTAAGAAATCCCTATGCCCGAAGTCAAAACAGTATATTGTGTACTGTGCACTGTAGTACTTACATAAAAATTATGTATTAGGCAGATTGTATGTGCATTATCGTGCCTTGCATCGAGAACTATGCGTCTCAATGTCTTCCTTGACATTTTGCAGAGCATCTCAGGAATTATGCATGGAAAGTTTCCTTATCACTTTCGCGGATTTCTTCAGCAGTTTTCTAGTGACATTGAGTCACACGGTACTTGACTATTCCTCATAATGAGTTGTCTAGTGTGGAAGAATTCGGGTATCATAGTTACCATTACAATGGGACTCGAGATATCGCTGAACCACGTCCAGTCCAGCGATCCGGGAATTATTAATCTAGCCTCACACATCTTGTAAGCTTTCTATGTCATTTTCCTAAGAATGAAACACTGAATATTCTTTTTCAAAAACGTTTCTCCTCGTGAGACGTTACCTGAAGATATCGTATTCAACTGCTGAGCGATACTGACCGTTGGTTGGCCGTGCATTGTGCACGTGAACAACGTCGTGACACAAAGTTTTAATCTTAGTGAAATGCTAAATTTGAAATAATGAAAAGAAACTAATTATATACACAGTGAGAACGGTTTAACTGGAACTCAACACAGAAGTACGTTATGAAAGTTACGTAACAATAAGCCACAGATAACTTCTGACAAGCAAAGAAAAATTTAGTAGTGAGTAATTTATTTTTCTTTAACTGTTGCATTTGTTAATTTCAATTTGTTTCCGTGAACGTCAGTTCACCAGACATAATACAGCATGTCGAGCGAGAGGTAAGTTACTTTTCTTTCAGGGCAGATCTTGTGAGGGAAGAATACGTATTCAGAATTTTCAAGTGTTGTACAAAGTATGCAGATTAATTTACACTGAACAGTGAAGGTGATGCACAAACGACGTAATATTTTAAACTTACTAAGAATAATGGAGGACGGTTTTACTTTAATGAAAAGCGTTCTTTAAAAATTAAACTCTGATTATTGTCAAAACGGATTGTACGACATAAGAGGACTCTAAGAATTACGAATATTCAGAAAATGAAATACTGCTCAATTCGGAAGAAAATAACTGTTTAAAATTACCTCCACTGTTCACTGCAAATTAATCTACTTGCTTTGCAGAACACTTCAAAATTCTGACTACGTACTGTTTGCTCAGAAGATCTGTGCTGAAAGAAAAGTAAGTTATCTATTGCTCAGAATGCTATTTTGTGTCTGGTGAACTGACGTACTCGAAAACAAATTTAAATAAACAAATGCAGCAGTTAAAGAAAAATAATCTGCTCACTACTAAATATTTATTTGCTGGTCAGAAATAATCTGTGGCTGCGCGTGGCGTAAGGGGCAATGCACACGACACAATATTTTAAAATTGACTAAGAATAATGGAGCCAACGGCCTTGGCGCGGTGGTAACATCAGTTCCCGTCAGATCACCGAAATTAAGCGCAGTCAGGCTGGAATACCACTTGGATGGATGACCGTTCGATCGACCGAGCGTTGTTGGCAAGCTCCACATCCGCATCCAGTGACGCCTGTGGTCTGAGGATAACATGGCGGCCGGTCGGTACCGTTGGGCGTTCATGACCTGTTCGAACGGAGTTTAATTTAATTTTTAAGAGTAATGGAGGACTATTTTACTTTAAGGAAAAGCGTTCTTGAAAAATTAAACTGATTATTGTCAAACTAGGCGCGCAGTCCGGAACCGTGGGACTGCTACGGTCGCAGGTTCGAATCCTGCCTCGGGCATGGATGTGTGTGATGTCCTTAGGTTAGTTAGGTTTAAGTAGTTCTAAGTTCTAGGGGACTGATAACCACAGCAGTTGAGTCCCATAGTGCTCAGAGCCATTTGAACCATTTATTGTCAAAACAGACTGTACAACATAAGAGGACTCTAGCAATTACGAAATTCATTCATTACAAAAATTACAAACATTTAAACCAACTGTTTTATTTATGACATAATGAAAACAAAGAGATCAAATTAACACTGAACATGAATATTATTGGTTATCTAAGTTGCAGGTGTTTAAAAGAAAAACGTCTTTTGCTTGCTATATATTAAGTGTTTTTATTTATCTTGTTCATTCAGACGCGTTTAGCCTGAGTTACAATGCATCTTCAACGGTTGTCCTGAAATGTTACACGATTTTATGTGGATGCATTGGTTACATTGAAAGATTCCTCAAAGGATGTTCTCCATCCATACAAGTCAAGCAAAGGTTTAATATGTATAATAAAGTATTCGACGTAATTTCTCCCAGATTAACAGATATCAGATTTTGTTCTCTAAAACTCGCTACTATGCCTCTAATAAGAACGTCCTAGCGCTGAACAACTGACTGGCGAGCAGGCACACCACAGATTACATTAAACACAGAGTCAAGAATCTTATCCACTACTCATGCTCATGCATCTTCGCCCCAGTGCAGTAAAGGTGAACTATTTACAGTGGCTGAAAACATGAAAAACCTTACAATCTGAACAACAAAGTCCCTGTGTAGCCACACATGATCAACGAGTCCCTTGTCTTCACACGGAAGTGTCAAGCACGTTTGCAACACGTCCAAGGATAAGAGTAAAATACACTATCTGATCAAAAGTATCCGGACACCCCCAAAAACAAACGTTTTTCATATTAGGTGCATTGTGCTGCCACCTCCTGCCAGGTATTCCATATCAGCGACCTCAGTAACCATTAGACATCGCGAGAGAGTAGAATGGGGCGCTCCGCGGAACTCACGGACTTCGAACGTGGTCAGGTGATTGGGTGTCACTTGCATCACACGTCTGTACGCGAGATTTAAACACTCCTAAATATCCCTAGGTCCACTGTTTCCGATGTGATTGTGAACTGGAAACGTGGCGGGACACGTACAGCACAAAAGCTTACAGGCCGACCTCGTCTGTTCACTGACAAGAGACCGCCGAAAGTTGAAAAGGGTCGTAATGAGTAATAGGCAGACATCTACCCAGACCATCACACAGGAATTCCAAACTGCATCAGGATCCACTGCAAGTACTATGACAGTTAGGCGCGAGGTGAGAAAACTTAGATTTCATGGTCGAATTATTGCTCATAAGCCACACATCACGCCCTTAAATGCCAAACGACGCGCCGCTTGGTGTAACGAGCGTAAACATTGGAAGATTGAGCAGTGGAAAAACGTTGTGTGGAGTGACGAATCACGGTACCAATGTCGCGATCCGATGGCAAGGTATGGGTGTGGCTAATGCCCGGTGAATGTCATCTGCCAGCGTGTGTAGTGCCAGCAGTAAAATTCGGAGGCGGTGGTGTTATGAAGTGGTCGTATTTTTCATCCCTTGTTGTTTTGCGTGCTCTATCACAGCACAGGCCTACATTGATGTTTTAAGCACCTTCTTTCTTCCTACTGTTGAAGAGCGATTCGGGGATGGCGATTGCATCTTTTAACACGATCGACCACCTGTTCATAATACATGGGCTGTGGCGGAGTAGTTACACGACAATAACATCCCTGTAATGGACTGGCCTGCACAGAGTCTGAGCTGAATCCTACAGAACACCTTTGGGATGTTTTGGAGCGCCGACTTCGTGCCAGGCCTCACAGATCGACATCAGTGCAGCACTCCGTGAAGAATGGGCTGCCATTCCCCAAGAAACCTTCCAACACCTAATTGAACGTACGCCTGCGAGAGTGGAAGCTGTCATAAAGGCTAACGGTGGGCCAACACCATACTGAATTCCAGCATTACCGGTGGAGGGCGCCACGACTTGTAAGTCGTTCTGAGCCAAGTGTCCGGATACTTTTGATCACTTAGTGTAGCTGTTTATTTTCTCAGTTGTACAATGTTAAGTGGGGTATGGGGACTTGCCGAACCCCGTTGTACGAGAAGACAGGAAACGGCATTGCGTACTAACGAACTGTCCACATTTGCAGGGAGTTTGTAGGGGCGACGAAGGCGGTGCAGTCATAGCAAATTACCCGCTGGTGGGCTTCGTGCTGATGGCAGTGGTCAAAGGCAAGGTGCCGGCAGCGAGGGTGACGGAGCCGCCCGAGCGCGTCATGGACCCCACCTGCGGAGTCCCGACCGGCGCCAGCATGTACACCTTCGTGGGTTACTACAGGTGAGGAAGCGAGCTGTGCGGCGCTCTTGTTCCTTACCACTCTAACACTTGAACCACGACCACCCACAAACTCTGCAGCTATCTGTCCAAGTAAAATACGTATATTTACCTGAAGTGAAGATGTGTAGGCTACGTTCAGTTTTCCCGTGTGTTCCATTCTCAGTTCTCTCAGCTCTGACGTTCCGCGCTGTGTTGGTGATGACAAAGTGACCACGAGTAACAGAAGAGGGAAGTCAGTAGTTTTTTACGTGGTTGCAACTGTTTCCTTCCTTATTCTTTCTGAAAAGCCGATTGAAAATTGTTTATTTTCTTCAGTACAATGTCGAGTATCCTGACAGGATCCAAAAGTTACATATTTATATTAATACATAGTATGCAGCAGCTCTTCTTTACATGACTGGAAAAAAGAAGCACTTCTATATACCAAAGTTCAGAAATATTCCCGTAGCCTTGAGGAAAAGCCTAAAGCGATTCTACCTTGTTTATTCCATGGTGGTCATGATGATAACAGGTTGAGATTCATGTTACTGGCGACAGACAACTATAAAACCGCGCGAACCGTATGATTACCAGAGGGACTTCTGCATCTACATCTACATCTATATGGCTACTCTGCAAATTACATTTAAGTGCCTGGCAGAGGATTCATCGAACCATATTCACAATAATTCTCTATTATCCCGCTCACGAACACCTGTATCTATCCGCGCGAGCTCTGATTTCCCTTATTTTATTATAGCGGTCGTTTCTCCCGATGCAGGTTCGCGCCGTGAAAATATTTTTGCATTTGTAGGAGATAGTTGGCGATTGAAATGACGTGAGAAGATTCCACCGCAACGAAAAACGCCTTTGTTTTAATGATATCCACCCCAAGTTTCTAAGTGCCGTGTCATTAAAACGCAATTTTGGTTAGCCTTCCCCACAACATTTCCTATGTGTTCTTTTCAATTTAAGTTGTTCGTAATTGTAATTTCTAGGTATTTAGTTGAATTTAGTGCCTTTAGATTTGACTGATTTATCGTGTAACCGAAGATATACGGATTCCTTTTAGCACTCATGTGGATGACTTCACACTATTCATTATTTACGGTCAACTGAGAATTTTCGTACCATACGGATATCTTTTCCATATAGTTTTGGAATTTTTTAAATCTTCTGATAACTTTACTGGACGGTAAACGACAGCATCACCTGCAAACAACCTAAGACGGCTGCTCAGATTGTTGGGGAACGCCAGATATTACTTCTGTTTTACTCGATGATTTACCGTCAGCTACTGTGAACTGTGAGCTCTCTGACAGGAAATCACGAATCCAGTTGCGTAATTGAGGCGATATTCCATAAGCACGCTGTTTCATTACGAACCGCATGTGGGGTACGGTGTCAAAAGCCTTTTGGAAATCCAGAAATACGGAATCAATTTGAAATCCCTTGTCAATAGCACTCAACACTTTGTCTGAATAAAGAGCTAGTTGTGTTTCACAAGAATGATATTTTCTAAATCCGTGTTGACTGGGTGTCAATAGACCGTTCTCTCCGAAGTAATTCACAATGTTCGAACACAAATTATGTTCCAGAATCCTGTTGCATATCGACGTTGATGATATGGGCATGTAATTTAGTTGACTACTCCTATTGCTTTTCTTGAATATTGGTGGGATCTGTGCAACTTTCCAGTCTTTGAGTATAGATCTTTCGTCGAACGAGAGGCTGCATATGATGGTTAAGTATGGAGCTATTGCATCACCATGTTCTGAAAGGAACCTGATTGGTTTACAGTCTGGACCGGAAGACTTTCATTTATTAAATGATTTAAGATGCTTCTCTACTCCACGGATATCTACTTCTATGTTACTCATGTTGGCAGCTGTTCTTGACTCGAATTCTGGAATATTTATTTTGTCTTATTTGGTCAAGGAATGTCGAAAGGCTATGTTTAGTAACTCTGCTTTCGCTGTACTGTCGTCGATAGTATTTCAATTGCTATTGTGCAGAGTAGGCATTGACTGTGTCTTGTCGCTAGCACTGTTTATATATGACCAGAATCTCTTTTGATTTTCTGCCAGGTCTCGAGACAAAGTTTCGTTGTGGAAACTACTACAAGCATCTGACATTGAAGTCCGCTTTAAATTTCAGGCTTCTGTAAAAGATCGCCAATTCTGGGATTTTGCTTTCGTTGAAATTTGGAATGACGTTTTTGTTGTGCCTTCACCAGTGTTCTGATTTGGTGCAGTTTATCCTCACAAAGAAGGAGTCTCTTGCATAGGCTCGCCGCTTACCTGAAATGACTGATTTGGTACAGAAATTGAGTGCACGATCTTGTTGCACAGTAATACTGAGAGAGCGAACGGTGGCCAATTCTAGCGATTAGATGGCCTGTAACGAAACTAACAGCCAAATACAAAACCGTTAGCAAATGTTAACAGTATCTTAAAAGTGCAGTTCTCCTGCTGGAGGGTTGGGTTGTTTTGGGGAAGGAGGCCAGACAGCGAGGTCATCGGTCTCATCAGAATAGGGAAGGACGGGGAAGGAAGTCGGCCGTGCCCTTTGAAAGGAACCATCCCGGCATTTGCCTGGAGCGATTTAGGGAAATCACGGAAAACCTAAATCAGGATGGCCGGACGCGGGATTGAACCGTCGTCCTCCCGAATGCCAGTCCAGTGTTTAACCACTGCGCCACCTCGCTCGGTCTCCTGCTGGATAAGAAACAAATACACATATAAAGACAGTAATATTTTAAGCTGACTATAAGCCATATTTGCCACTTACCTCAGGGGCAGAATGGTAAGTGGTGCGGCCACTGTGTCGTTAAAGGATATGAGACGGCGAATATTTTATTGTTCGTATACCAGCACTGAAGACACAGGCATGCACAACGCATACCGATCAGCTGCAGTAGTATAAATTTTGACACACAAGTATTACAGATTCATACATACACAGTAGAGAAACGGTTATTTTCAAATGCTGTACTAATTCGTCGCAAAAAATGTGAAATTAAATTAATACTGTTGTAGTACATCACAGTGGGTTGAAAGAAACTGACATACACAACATTAATAAAAATGTTTGATCATTACTCGTAGTGCAAAATTTATTTCAGCGTAGGTAAAATTACTGTTTTTAATCGGTTAATCATCTGTCCACATAGGCAAGACAACACTTCGTCAGGCAATTACAGTGTCACAACTCTGTGGTCGCAAGGGGGGGGGGGGGGGGGGGGGGAACAATCCCAAACAGAGATCAGTTGACAGTAGGTGTTCTGAATGGTGTCAATTTTTAATGATCAGCCGGCGGCCAACGTAATCGTCCTTTAAACACGGAGTGATGAACCGACCAACTCGTATTACTCGACGTGACTGTGCTGTGAAAGAACGACAATGCAGAGTAATTTAATTTCGTTGTCGACTGTCTCTCTGTTATCAGTGGACATAGAAGCACACCTGCCAGCTGGAATTCGTCTCGTAAAGAAAACGGCACAGTCCCTTTTTTGGCTTCTGTTTCCCGCATCGCCGGAATTTTAGCTGGTACACAAATATTTTCTGAATATTCTTGACACTGTCTCTCTAATTTAAAAAGCAAATAATTTTTTGCAATGAGGTGTGCTGGATCGACTCTTTTGCCACTTCTTCTTATAACATTTTAGAGGTTTCTGTGGGCAGAGAAGACAGACTACAAAGTTTAAGTAGTCTTGTTGACAGATGATGCGGTGTGATGTCATTTGTGTGAACACTGCTGTTATGTCGACACGCAAATGCACCTTTTGTTGCAACATAATATAAAAATAACCTTTCGTTGAAGAAAAAAAAACTTAGTTAAGAAGTTTAATATAAAACCACAGAGCTTTCACATTAATTACGATAATGGAGGGTTGACTTGATACTTCCCCGCAATTTCTGCAAGAAATTTAAGTAGAGTCGGGTTTTACATACTGAGGCCCACACACGTTACAGTATTTAAGAAACTGCTGATTAGTTTATCACATTTTTTCAGGGGTCCCTGTATTTTCCCGGGGAAAATATGGTAGGGTTAAATAGAAGCCGACAAGATTATCGGAATATTAGCGTTTCAAACACTGTATTTTAGATTGCCGTCCTGACAGCTTACTTCAAAATATTTTGAACAATCATGAAGATGATACCAGATAGAAACTCAAAGTTAACAGCTTACTTCAAGAGCAAGCCAAGTAAACTTAAAACATGGAAACATCCAGACTGGAGGCAGGGGAGTGGCTGCCAGATCATGTCTGTATAGACAAAAGTTTTCTTATGGAAATATACAATGTTAAAGTGTTGAGAGGAGTAGACACAGGCTCAGACTACTATGTACTTAAAATTAAAATTAAATTCACTCCATTAAAGGAAAATAACGAAGAAAATAATAAAACAAGAAGAAGGTATGACCAACATCAGCTAATTGAAAAGACAAATGCCAATAGATAACACAAACCATTAATATAGTAGATGATGTAAAAGAATTGGTGCCTTGTCTTAAAACAGATGCTCAGAATCTAGCTCCCTTGTACCGACAAAGAAAGCATGCATGGTGGATTCCAGACTATGAGAAATTCCATGAAGAAAGACACCGAGTATGGTTAAAGTTTCAAACAAACAAAATAGAAGAAAATGATATCTATCTCAAAAATTAAGAGAAAAAATTTACACAAAACATTAGGAGAATTAAGAGAGGATTCTATAAAGACATAATAAACTCTGTAGAACATAATTACCACAAGACCAATTCTGGAAACTACTACAAAATCTTTGGGAAAGAACTACAACGGCATGAGCCCTCTACACAACTACTGAAAGATAAAGATGGAAGAATAGCACACAGTAACAAAGAAAATACTGAAATCGTGCCAAAAGCATTTAATAAACTTTTTAATTGGAAGAAACCAAAGAACTCTTACAAATAGACGTAAAGAACCCAATTAAAACCGAACCAAAATATTGTGCCTCCCAACTTTCCAAGAAACGGAAAGAGTCCTCAGAGGACAAAAAAACTTTAAGGAACATGGAGAAGGTCAGGTTTTTGTTGAAACGTGGAAATATTCATGTGACGCAATCAACACCTTCTCACACAAGGCTCTAATAAAAATTTGCATAAAAGAACAATACCTGAACACTGTACCACAGCCATCATACACCCACTACAGAAGAGGGGGGGATAAGAGTAATCCAGACAACTACAGAGGAATCTCTCTCCTAGACAGCACATACAAGATTTTATCCAACATCCTATTTGGAAAAATCAAGGAGCAGCTAGAACAGGAGTTAGGAGAATACCGGCGAGGTTTCAGACCTTGGAGAAGCTGTGTGCAGCAGATCATTAGTTTGAAACTGATTGTGGCATACTTCATGAAACAGAACAAATCTCTCGCAATAACATTTTTAGATTTCGAGAAGGCTTTTAACTGCCCCGATAGACCTTCAGTATTAAAAATGTTAAGGGCTTAGGGACTCAATCCATAAGTAATTAAATTAATAGGACTTACTCTGATCAACACCAAATCGAATGTTAAGTTTAGA
Organism: Schistocerca americana; assembly: GCF_021461395.2. Lineage (NCBI taxonomy): Eukaryota > Metazoa > Arthropoda > Insecta > Orthoptera > Acrididae > Schistocerca > Schistocerca americana. The sequence goes on from NC_060122.1 coordinate 426,980,477, forward strand.
GGAGAAATGTCTGAGCCATTCCTTATAGAAACAGGCTTAAGACAAGGTGACTGCTTATCACCATTACTGTTCAACTGTGTCCTGGAATACGTAATGAGAGAATGGTACAAGGATAGCTCAAAAACGTAAGATTTGGAAGTGTTAAAATAATATAAGTTGGAACTGCTTGAGATTTGCTGATGAGCTTGGTCTCCTAGCCAACGATGTTCGAGAAACCAGGCAAGAAGTCAGATCACTACAGGAAATAGCGCAGAAAATTGGGCTCGGAATATCACTTGAACAAGCAGGGGTTATGCGAACCGACCCACCATCTGTAAACAAAATTATAATAGGAGAACAAGAAATCAGAATTATTGATGAATTTAAATATTTAGGTGAAATCGGAACTTACAATCTAAGCGAGAAACCACCATGGAAAAATAGAATAAAAACTGAAAAAAAAACAAATTACATCATCAAAAACACATACAACAAAAAGAAGCCTATTCAGAGGTGCAAAATTCAAACGTCATAAAACAGTAATATAACTAGAAATAATTTATGCAGCTGAAATCATCTTCAAAACAATCCATGAAGCAGAAACTGACAAAATACTAAACATAGAAAAATAATTAGGAATTGCATAACTAAACAATATCAAGTAAATGGGTATTCGAGAATAGCTTCAAGTAAAACAGTGTACAAGAAAATAGAATAAGTAATGAGCACAATTAGGAAGAAGTGTATCTTATTCTTGAATAAAGTGCTCAGAATCTCAGAAAACAGAATTAGTAAGGGAATAGGAGAAACATTGTGAAAAAGTAAGAGAAACGTTAAATCGATCACAGAAATTAAGAAAGATATAAGAGAACTCCAAATTACAGTAGATGCTTAAAAAACAATACAGAGAAAACTAGAGGACAGACAAATCAGGCTATAAACGGAGATCCATAAAAGGGCTACGGGAAGAGTGATCGCAGAGGAAGAAAGAAAGAAACTATCTGAAAGAATGAAGAAGTATTGGGCAGACAGAAGAGCAAAACTCTCTTCGTATAATAATAAATTATAATAATCCCTGTATAACCACTGCACAATTGAGTTGTCTTATTGAATTATTATTGAACTATGTTGTATTATTGAATAACAACAAACTGTGTAGTCCTTTTGATTAGAGTGGTCCAGTGAAGGCCATAAAATAAAAATAATAAATAATAATAATAATCGCAAAAACTTTGTTGTATTTTAGAACGGAAACGTAAAACCTCTTGTGAACTATGCAATCACGAAAGCTTTGTTAAAATTTAGGACACAAATGTAAAACTTGCAGATAAGTTCAACGTTAGCATCTGACGGTGGGATCAGACTTGAAACTAATAATGGTACAATAGAATCGTTTCAAAAACACTTGTGATTGGTTGCAGTATTTCCTACGGTGTAATTTACAATTATATTGCAACGACATCCCCGGTGAAGTACAAAAACTGTCGGCCGACATTGGGTTTATGAAACTGGAACGAAAAACATGTTGACACTGACATACGGAAGCTTAACGACTGCGCGGAGTTGGGGGCATTGGACAGTGACACCACACTCGTTGAAAAGTTTGTACTGTTATGCACTTTGGCGTAAGATAATTGCGTTTACAATGGTTATTAAATCAGATGGTTTCAACAGTTTTATACAGATTGAGATGAATCTTCTTGAAGTGGTACTGGAGACCAAGTGGAAATGCTTGACAAGGCGTCATTAAGTTCTTTATTTGTGTGTACATATTGTCCTTAGTTGCTTTGCAGCGACAAGAAAATGCGTGATTTTCTTCTATGAACCACTAATGAAATATTTGTTTATTTTGATTAATTATTTTCGGAGCCTGTTCAGATTCATTTTCAGATGGGGCATATAGAAGTTACATATTTATTTTTAGTTCCTTGCAAGAAGATAGTAAACCCCTTAATGTATCACCATGAATGAAAGCTATATGGAATGTTATGTCGAAAAGGTTGCCGTATAACACTCCTGGCGATATATTAAAGCGTTTTCTGTCGTCTTGTAGCAACGCCAGTACCTAGCATCACGCTACAAAAATAGATACCTTACTCTGCTTGAAAAGAGTCGAAAACTAATTTATAGAAAATAAACAGTTGTTTTATAAGTGACACTCTTCAGTTTTCTGTAACACACAGTCATATGCTCTACAGTATCCATACAGGATAAGCTTAACTTAAAGTATTTATTACTTCTCCGTGTACTTTGATTCTCTTTCCAAATTTCTCCTTGGTATTCTTTACTGCGTGCTCTGTGCATAGGTTGAATAGCATGGGGTATCCGCTACAACGCTCTCTTCCACTCTTCTCTATTATTGATGCCTTCCATGAGTCAAAAAAAAAAGAAGACATGAAAGAATCGCCTCAAAGCATTCGACGAATTATGAAACACGTGTATGCGTGTTTATTGAGACCTGGTAGTACACATGACTCAAGATCCACTAACATTTACCAACACACTCACTTAAAGTTTAAAATAACAGACATAAACATTTTGTTTTGTTGCAGGAAATGGCTACTGGAAAACATCCCAGAGGCGAGGATCTACGAATACTGGAAACCTTACCTCGGAAACAGTACAGTGTATGGGAATAGTATCCAGAGCGGGAACAGTACAGTGAAGGGGACCCAGATTTGGAAACAGGTGCGTCGCAATTATTATCCAGTTACAAGCTTCATAACACTATCCTCACGTTACTCATATCCTTCCGTTACTTCGAATGCTAGTCACCGTTAGTATTGTTGGTTGCTTCACTATTCTTTTCTTATAAGCAGAGGGATAGATTTTAGCGTTTAATCGTGTAGATTCATGGTCATTAAAACTGCAGCATCAGCAAGATTAGGAAATAACAATATAGTAGGAATATGCATGATTAAATTTGTAGACAATTTGGGATATACAGGGTGCAAACATGTCCCCTTTGGCAGCGGCAGTGGCTCTAACCGGACCATGTATCGAGTCGAACGTAGTCCGGACGATAGATAATGTTAAGTCACTCCAGGCTGCTTCACATTACACCAGAGATCATCAACCATAGTGGTGGCGAGTGGTGGCGCGCCACTTACTCAGTATTTTATGAGCACATGTTTTTAACATGCTGGCCACAGCTACAGTCGAACACTACCTGTATCAGCGTAGGTGAGGACAGGTTGGGGAACACGCGGTTTGAATTATGTTGTTGAAAGATAACGTAACGTAATCCTCGCAGACAGGGCACAGCCATCAGCATTATGACGTCGGGAATGTAGTGGCTGCTGTGCAAATTACCAACTTGATAAACCAGAGGTGGTCGTGATATGGTGTACCTAGAGTTGCGGTCTACCAAAACCACAGTTTGGTAGTTTTGGTACATTACATAAATGACGTTGCAAATGGTAGGATTACCTGTAGCATTGGCAGCGTTGTAGGGTAGGGCTATAAATGTTTGCGTAAGAGAGAAACTGGGAGTCGACGACTTCCCCTCGATTTTTGTTTGTTTGGTTGTTTTGCACATAATTAGAACCGTACATCATTCAGTATTAGACCATTGTGTAGTTTGTATCCTTACAGAATATAAATTGCATTTTATCAGTAATAAAACTTATTTTATAACGTAACTTCTGCGCCTTTATGTAACCAAGCAATTACTTTTGGTGCAAGCACAGTTTACATGCACGAACATCAAAAATATATATATATATACAATTATTGTTGTTTTCTTTTCAATAAAATGTACTTCATTATGATCAAAGTCAATGGTTTCCCATTACTACTGATAAAGGTATTTTTGAATAACAGAAACGTGTTTTATGTAAGTCAGACGAAGTAGTGAACCGATGTGTGAGATATTTTTGTTTTGCGTTTTTTTTATTTTACCTTATTGTTGAAGAAATTGCGTTTTCTAGCGGTATATGATAAATAGGTATTGTTTTCTTTATAATTGCAACACCATCCCTCTTATTCACGTTTCAAATCAACAATGCTGAATAAAACATGAATTAAACACTGACAATTTCAAGTTTTCTATAAATACTGTTTACTTTTAAGTAACAGACAGTAGGATACCTATGTACAACAAAAATATTCTGTAGGTTACCTGGCCCTTAACATATTCTTTCAGTTTCTAGACGGTTCACCACTTCTGGTTTTTAGGGGAATCTGATACGACACTGATCGCATTCATAAAGAAAGCAATCGTAATGAAGTAACGCCCGACCGGTATGTAACACACCTAACATACAGGTAACGCAGGTACGACCTTAACTGAACAAAGCTACAAGGAAACCTACCGTAGTCTACGCATACTTATGACAGTCTACGTTAGTTTTACAAGTCTAGGAATGTGCAGTGGCTCCACATACCATCGACTCAAGATGTTAGACGCTTATGACGCTGACGGATGCTGCCTGACCACATTCTTTCTCCTCGGAGCCTCCATTTACGAACACTCCCGACTCACCTAAATACACGACTTGGTGCTACTCCTGCGTCCAGTGTTTTCTGTGGTGGCACCATTTCGGGTCGCAGTGCCAGTGTCGAGTTTTGACTCACTGCAAACAGGCCCCTTTTCGCACTTAATGTACGTGACGTGGTTGTACGAGCCTGCTCGGTCCAGAGAATAAACTCTCTGTCCCTAGGTGCTTGTCGCGCAAGGCAGCTGATATCCTACATGGCTTTGAGTGTGGCTGTCCTGAACCCATCGATCCGTATTTTCATGGCAATCACGAGCTCTTGATGAACGCGAGTAGCATGATCGTGGCACGATAAACAGCTGTCTCGATAGGCGGCGATCCTGCTGCTGTCGAACCCGATACGTGGTGGCAGACGCCTCTCCTTCTCACAGGAGGTATAACACTATACGGCAACAAGGAACCCCCATTCAAATGCGATTTCTGAATGAGAAATCCACTGCGTATCCCTTTCTTATATACGGAATGTAGATGGCGTTACTCCTACCCACTTCGTTCTAATACGAGGGTTGGAGCATTAATAGTGGCAACTATTTATTTACAGCTCATGCAAAATAGATATGTGTTTCAAAGTTTTACTGACATTCAAAGTAGTCATCTGCATTGCGTATAACCCGTTGCCAACGATGTGGAAGTCGTAGGATAGTCTTAGCAGTGCCAGTTGTGTTGACAGTTCAAGCGGCGCGGTCTATTGCCCAACGAATTTGTAGCAGTTCTGAAGCGATTGTCATGAAGTGTTTCCTTAAGTTGAGAAATCGAGTTGAACTTATGAGGGCTTATAGTGAACTCAAGTTGATAGTATTGGGACACGGCCGGCACCATTCCAAAATACCGAATGTATCCGGTACGTGTTGCCTCTCTAGTCGTTATTACCGTAGCGGGTTGCGACATAGAGAGAGTCCTTTCCTAAGCATCGTTAGTAGACAGCAACAAGGTCGCACGCATTGTATCCGGCAAGTGTTGACTCTCTAGTCGTTATTACCGGCGCGGGGTTGTGACATAGAGAGAGAAACCCTTTCTGGAACTCGAACCCTGCTCCTCCTGGGTGGAAAGGCCAAGTGCTCCCACCTAACACAATTAAACCACCAGACACACATGGAATTGATGGGAAATTAAAAATGCCGGAGCCCTTTCTTGGACTCGAACCCTGGTGCTCCTGGACGGAATGCTCAAGTGCACCCCCAACACATGAAACCTGTCTAGATGCGGGAGAGGAAGGTTAGGTTAGTGTACTTTATTTATTTTGGTCGAGAAACTGACGCAAAGATCGATCCTAATTGCGTAATTAATCACAAAGATAGGTCCTAATTACACAACTATATGCAAAGCACTACAGAAGGACGGCATAAAATCGCAATACGCCGCGGAAACTGACGATACCATACAACTGGTGTTATCCTGCCAAGAAAAAAATTCGCAGAACCACTCGAAAACAGCGACAGAAACATCGAAACTCTACCCTACACCTACAAGCTGCGAGAGTCGATATTAGCTAACTTTGAGACGGGTGTATTTCCTGCTTTTCATGTATGCGTGTTTCTACTGCATTACAGAGAAGTTATTATCAGAGTTTTTTTTTTCTTTGTATACGTCTACGGCATTGCATGTTTCGAATTCTTTAAGTTCAATGGGCCCCATGTACAATTAATCTTAAATAGAGTGATGGTAGAACTGCTGTCTGGACGCTTCCATATGAGGTCTACTTTTTTCGTATTTGGTCATCGTGGTCCTTATGCGCAATTAATGTTAGCTGCAGTAGAGTCGTTTGGTAGTTACCTTGAAATGAGGGTCTCTCAATTTAGTGTTTACAGTTCCTAGGAAAGAACACCGTCCTCCAAGGACTTCTGTTTGAGTTCTGAAAGCAGCTCCATGGCACTTACAGGTAACAAATCTAGAAGCCATTCGCCGAAATTCTTCAACATGACCTGGAACGGATCAATCCCACCAGTGAAGTAAGCAGGACGATAGTAATACTTCACCTGAAAGTTACTGGTTTATTATTCCTACTCAGCAGCATTAACTTGCATTTTGTCCGCATTTAAGGCTAGCGACCATTCATCACACCAAATGGAAATTTTGTCTAAATCGTCTTGTGTCCTCCTACAGTCACTCAGCTTTGATGACTTATCGTAGACCGCTGCATCGTCGGCAGACTATTGACCCGCCAAATCATTTAAGTATAAAGAGAACAGCAGCTATCCAATTGCACTGGGCTGCATATTGGATATAGCCACTCTCTTATCTCTGAGCCTGTTAAATATGCTCGTGCCTTCGTTAACGGGCTGCGATGGGAGATCGTGTCATATACCTTCCTGAAATCTAGAATATGTAATCCACCTCTTACCTTCCTTTATAGTTCTAGATTTATCATGTGAAATAAAGGCATGCCGAGTTTTGAACGAATGATGCTTTCTAAAATCAGGCTGATTCATCAACATAAACAGCTTAGCCTCAAGAATGTTTATTATATTCGAACTGAGAATACGTACAAAGATTCGGGAGCAGTCCGAAGTTAGGGATATTGGTCTGTAATTTTGCGGTCTGTTCCTTCATCTTTCTTGTATACTGGAGTGACCCGCGCTTTCTTTCTTTCCTTTATACCATTCGTTTCGATCTTCGTGTTGGACGAGAAAGAAAGAGAGAGGGAGAGAGAGAGAGGCGGGGTGATGGACCAATTCCCTGGAGTACTCCTTCTAAAATCTAACAGGAATGCCATCCGGACCAGATGATTTGTCTGTTTTTCAAATCTTGACGGTACTTCCTTATGTCAGTTACACATCTTCCATACGGGGGTCCGTCCGAAGGTCAAGAGACTGCATGTTTGTACGGTTTTCATGCTTGAACGATGTCTCAAACGTGAAATTTTAAACTTAGGTTCGGCTTTTGCTATCTTCAACTGCCGCACCAGACTGGTCAACAAGGAACTGATTGGAATCCTTAGACTCGCTTACCGATTTTACACACGGCCTGAAAGTTCTCGGCTCCCTGCCAAATCTTTTGCTAAGTTGTGACGGTGGCAGTTACGTGCTTCACGCATTAATATTTCGGCAGCCGGCTAATGGCTTACGAGGCCTCGATTCAATCTATTAAACGTGCTTGATTCGATTATTCTATTCCCTACAGCTTACAGCCATGAAATATCTGTCAAATTATACATCATCTTCGTTTTCCATTAATGTCGATGGTACTTCATTCCTAAATATACGGCTTACAAGTAGTATTGTTTAGTGCTCGTCGCAGTTATGAGTACCGGTAACTACAAGCAAGGTTCATTACAAAAGCGATTCATTACAAAAGCGATACTGTCTGACTCGAAATAGCCAGGTATCTATGACAGGGTATGCTAATATACAGAAAATTCGGTGCATAACTGATTCTTTGTCTATGTGATGCACAAAACTAATTTCATTTTGTTTTGATGTTATTTATTTATTTATTGATTTTAGTTTCAGAAGCTATCCCCGATAGCTCCGCATCACCGTCACCACTACCATCACTGCCAAGATGGTACTTACTTCCGGAGGAGGGGTATGGAAAAGATGATAATGATGACGATGACGACGATGTAATATTTCTCTGTGAAATAATAAATATCGACTAAAAGCACCACATATTTTGGAACACAACCTACGAGCAGCTTAGAGACAGAAGTGATGACACTTTCTGCGGGACCTGACCATCATTTTGCAGAACAATGCTCAAGCACGTAGAGTGCAAACTGTTACTGATTTGTTTGACTGATGGGACTGCTGAGTGCTGTACCACCTACTGCGGTCCCCTGACGTAAGTCCTCGTGAGTTCAACTCGATTTCTGACTGAAGGAAACACTTCACGGCATTTGCTTGACGACTGCTGCAACTCATCGATTAACAGACCGCGCCACTCGAACTGTCGACACATGTGACACTGCTAAGAGCATCACTGGCAAGGGTTATACACAATGCTGGAGACTACTTTGAAGGTCAATAAAACTTTGAAAGACATATTTATTTTGTACGAGCTGTAAGTAAATAGTTTTTCCACTGTTAAATTTCCAATCCTCGTATATAAACTCTCTCCTAGTATCCACCATCTTCTACAAGACGAGTCCCTTACAACAGAGTATACCACAGAGGTGCATGTGTGTTTGATGCTTTAGAAATACGCAGCGTGTTGCCTCTACAGTTGCTAAATTCATCATAGCATCCACAGTGAGTAAATGATACACTGTCACTGTTGCGGCCAAAGATGTCAATACAGAGATAGAATGTATTGTACTTAAACTGCCAACAGCCTTGTTCAGTCTATTTCAGTAATGTCCAGCCTCGTACCTATCCATATATCCTCAATTTACACTATAACTTTGATGCCACTGGCTGATCTCCATGACAGCAGCAATATCTCCCTCCCTGTAATACTATTACTTGGAGTGCAATAAGACTCTCTTCACCAACTGTTCGGTGTTGTAATCAACGAAGAAATTAACCGCATATTTACCTTCTCAGAGGAACCGAAGGTATAGGACCACTCGGATTACGTTTCGCAGACTCATCCATCATTCAATTTGATTTCGTTTGGCTCCCATACAGCTCAGCTGATGACGCCATTCTTACGTGCTCTCCGTCCCACTCAGCAACTTGTGTGATGAAGACGCTCGATCTGCTCACCACACAACGAATTCAACCACTGATGGTGTTAAAGATTAATATGTTTTAGAACAGTTAGTGTAATTCTGAAGACGACGCTAGTTTGACTGATTATGGCATTGGTCTTCCGCTCCTAGTCTGCTTCTGTCTGTAACGGCAGGCTCAATTCAACGTCATGCTTATCTGTTGAACAAAACAAGAGTTAGTTTTACACGCTACAACAAGTAAAAATCAGTGATAGTGGTCAAGGTTCATGGCTGGACTTGAGAGCATCTATCTTTTGTGGTGACCTTCATTATCATCCTTTAAACTGACTGGCGTGTTGTTTTAGCGTCTCTGCTTAACTCAAATAGTTAAGCCTAGACTCGGCTAGCGTCGCTAATACGTCTCTACAACACTCCTATGGCCCAAATCATGAATAAGCTCTGTCGATCACGCTATTGCGTGCGACCAGCCACCTGATTTACGTCTTTCTATGACGGCTCAAAACTCGTCTTTTCACACAACATCCTCATCGCACCGATTACGAATTATCCATGTTTGATGCGTCCCTATCGCCTAATTTCGATTGACTGGCCACCGGATAGTCGTTTTGATCACCGTACTCACACTATCAACACAATTGAGATAACAGGTGCGTCTCGAACACTACTGCGTGGGACAGACCACCTCATAATTATCACCCGAAACACCCACAATCACCATACGCCGATAACGCAACGGGTGGGTCCTGAACACTACCGCATCGGACGTCATACCCTGCACTCGTCTCAAGAAACGCAACACATTCGGTGGGACGCAATATCCACCTACCACATCACAACACGCTCAACACAGCCCAAATCCATCCACCACAGAGCCAGATTTTATCCTGAAAGCTCTCCTGTCCAATAGCCTTGCCAGAAAATTTTGTATAGGAAGTTATCTACATAAGATAACCCCTTCTATAATTAATCTAATACTTCTAAATATTGTTTGTGTCATAGCTGAAGCAAATTTTCTATGCTAAGCGACCCAGTGGTCCCCATACAATAAAATTTAACATCAAACACATAATATACACACAATCCATGCCAAAATAAGACAAGCACATGAAAATAGGAAAATAAATACACACAACATAAAACAAATAATCACAAAACACAAACAAAACAGTGCCTATACTAATACAAATAAACATTGCCAACAAATCACGAAAATCTAATCTAATTATACACTACTTTGTTCCCGGCCGCGTTCTTCCGCTGCCGAGTGTGCCGCCCTAGTCATTCTTGTCTGTTTTGCGCAGTTTGCATACGGCCAGAGTTCGCCGGACGTATTTTGATTATTTGTGTAGGTTCTGGATTGCGGTCTTCACTCGCTCTCCAGTTCTGCACTGGTTGATCCCTTCCATTTTTATTGGTTGGTTTCCAGTTGTTATTACCCTGGTTCCACCTACGTTCCTGTGGCGGATAATGTTTGTCCTCTATTATCGCGTCACTTCGGATTGTTTCTTCAAGTTGCATGCTTTGTGGGCTGCACCGCGGAACTTACCCGTAAGATGACAATGGTCTCTACGAGGAGTCTCAGCTTTTCTATCTAAGGCCAGCCCGCAAATATGACAATTAACAGCCTTTTCATACAAGTCATCATTTTCCTTTGATTTGGTCATGGGAATATTGATGCTGTAGAGCTTGTGAACTTGCCATGAAAGTTTTCCAAGCTCAGTGAGAAGCCAAACCGCCGGATCGCCCCCTACATAAGACTGATAGCTATTAAGTTTACAATCATATGCGCATACAACTTGGAACGCAGTCGCATAAGGTAAGTGTTTTTGTGTGAAGGTTGTGTGTGAGGCTAAGGGGTTCCCTTCACAACGAGTAATAGGAGCCTGCAAGCATCAAAATCGGCGTACACAACAAAAGGACAACGCTGCTGGTGGTGAGCATTTTTAAATTTAATGAAGTTATTTTCCTCAGTGGGCATAACAACACGTACCGGGTCCATGCATGCACAATCTAATAGATGTGTCGCTAATAACTCTTGAGATGAAAAATAATTCAAACACCTTATACAAATATGTTGTTTATGTTCATTTTTACTTAACTGGGAGGAAATGAGTCGGGACATGTCTTTGATCCAGACGTAGTGATAATTATCACGTTCGGAGAAGAGCAGCATGTTGACATGCAACTCTCGATCACATGCAAATTTTGAGAAATGGAGGGGGTCTACTACTGTATGCTTGTTCTGCTCATCTGACTTGCTTTTCCTCTCCAGGCCACAAACGTGGACCGATATTGCGGTATTCTGAGCTTAAAACTTAGGTATGTCCTGGATTCTTAAAGGGAACTCTATTCCATCAAAGTTGTACTGTCTCTTAATATCTTTGACTTTGTAACTGCTGGGACGCTCGGGATGATGTTTGTAATTGTAATTGTAATTGTAATTGTAATTTCTCTCGCAAGCCAGGACTGACCATGCAAAACACGCATTATCATACTTATTTTGAACGTTAACGCACGCCTGCTTTTTCTCAATATCTATAGGGAGTTTAATATAACTGGACCCTCCATTCATTGGATCATAGACATGTATATGGATGTCGAGGTGTGGTATACTGCTGAGCGCTTTAGCGGATCCACGTACTTCCATCTCGGAAAATCGGGCCATAATAGCGCTCAAGGTGGATTCTCGGTACAACTCAGCAATCGATGTGCTCCGAGAAATAACACCATTTTCACCCCATATATAATGCAGAGTAGCCGTCTCCGCGTCACCTTGATGTTTAGGGGGGTGACTCAGTTCACTGCATAATACCGCACTGCATTTAAAGGCGTTAAATTCCGGATCTTCTAAGAGTTTGAGGAGCTCGGTCTCCAAGACGGGGAGGCACGCCTACAAAAACCTTACAGGATCGCGATACCTCCCGCATGGATTCTCAATTCTGGTGAAAGAGATTCGCCCCTCAAACGCTCTAGCAACTGCTGAGGATTCTAAGGGAGTCATTACGCCGTTATTCTGATCGAATTCGTTATCGATAGGACGGGGGAGAGAACTACAGTACAACTTTGATGGAATAGAGTTCCCTTTACGAATCCAGGACATACCTAAGTTTTAAGCTCAAAATACCGCAATATCGGTCCACGTTTGTGGCCTGGAGAGGAAAAGCAAGTCAGATGAGCAGAACAAGCATACAGTAGTAGACCCCCTCCATTTCTCAAAATTTGCATGTGATCGAGAGTTGCATGTCAACATGCTGCTCTTCTCCGAACGTGATAATTATCACTACGTCTGGATCAAAGACATGTCCCGACTCATTTCCTCCCAGTTAAGTAAAAATGAACATAAACAACATATTTGTATAAGGTGTTTGAATTATTTTTCATCTCAAGAGTTATTAGCGACACATCTATTAGATTGTGCATGCATGGACCCGGTACGTGTTGTTATGCCCACTGAGGAAAATAACTTCATTAAATTTAAAAATGCTCACCACCAGCAGCGTTGTCCTTTTGTTGTGTACGCCGATTTTGATGCTTGCAGGCTCCTATTACTCGTTGTGAAGGGAACCCCTTAGCCTCACACACAACCTTCACACAAAAACACTTACCTTATGCGACTGCGTTCCAAGTTGTATGCGCATATGATTGTAAACTTAATAGCTATCAGTCTTATGTAGGGGGCGATCCGGCGGTTTGGCTTCTCACTGAGCTTGGAAAACTTTCATGGCAAGTTCACAAGCTCTACAGCATCAATATTCCCATGACCAAATCAAAGGAAAATGATGACTTGTATGAAAAGGCTGTTAATTGTCATATTTGCGGGCTGGCCTTAGATAGAAAAGCTGAGACTCCTCGTAGAGACCATTGTCATCTTACGGGTAAGTTCCGCGGTGCAGCCCACAAAGCATGCAACTTGAAGAAACAATCCGAAGTGACGCGATAATAGAGGACAAACATTATCCGCCACAGGAACGTAGGTGGAACCAGGGTAATAACAACTGGAAACCAACCAATAAAAATGGAAGGGATCAACCAGTGCAGAACTGGAGAGCGAGTGAAGACCGCAATCCAGAACCTACACAAATAATCAAAATACGTCCGGCGAACCCTGGCCGTATGCAAACTGCGCAAAACAGACAAGAATGACTAGGGCGGCACACTCGGCAGCGGAAGAACGCGGCCGGGAACAAAGTAGTGTATAATTAGATTATATTTTCGTGATTTGTTGGCGATGTTTATTTGTATTAGTATAGGCACTGTTTTGTTTGTGTTTTGTGATTATTTGTTTTATGTTGTGTGTATTTATTTTCCTATTTTCATGTGCTTGTCTTATTTTGGCATGGATTGTGTGTATATTATGTGTTTGATGTTAAATTTTGTTGTATGGGGACCACTGGGTCGCTTAGCATAGAAAATTTGCTTCAGCTATGACACAAACAATATTTAGAAGTATTAGATTAATTATAGAAGGGGTTATCTTATGTAGATAACTTCCAATACAAAATTTTATGGCAAGGCTATTGGACAGGAGAGCTTTCAGGATAAAATCTGGCTCTGTGGTGGATGGATTTGGGCTGTGTTGAGCGTGTTGTGATATGGTAGGTGGATATTGCGTCCCACCGAATGTGTTGCGTTTCTTGAGACGAGTGCAGGGTATGACGTCCGATGCGGTAGTGTTCAGGACCCACCCGTTGCGTTATCGGCGTATGGTGATTGTGGGTGTTTCGGGTGATAATTATGAGGTGGTCTGTCCCACGCAGTAGTGTTCGAGACGCACCTGTTATCTCAATTGTGTTGATAGTGTGAGTACGGTGATCAAAACGACTATCCGGTGGCCAGTCAATCGAAATTAGGCGATAGGGACGCATCAAACATGGATAATTCGTAATCGGTGCGATGAGGATGTTGTGTGAAAAGACGAGTTTTGAGCCGTCATAGAAAGACGTAAATCAGGTGGCTGGTCGCACGCAATAGCGTGATCGACAGAGCTTATTCATGATTTGGGCCGTAGGAGTGTTGTAGAGACGTATTAGCGACGCTAGCCGAGTCTAGGCTTAACTATTTGAGTTAAGCAGAGACGCTAAAACAACACGCCAGTCAGTTTAAAGGATGATAATGAAGGTCACCACAAAAGATAGATGCTCTCAAGTCCAGCCATGAACCTTGACCACTATCACTGATTTTTACTTGTTGTAGCGTGTAAAACTAACTCTTGTTTTGTTCAACAGATAAGCATGACGTTGAATTGAGCCTGCCGTTACAGACAGAAGCAGACTAGGAGCGGAAGACCAATGCCATAATCAGTCAAACTAGCGTCGTCTTCAGAATTACACTAACTGTTCTAAAACATATTAATCTTTAACACCATCAGTGGTTGAATTCGTTGTGTGGTGAGCAGATCGAGCGTCTTCATCACACAAGTTGCTGAGTGGGACGGAGAGCACGTAAGAATGGCGTCATCAGCTGAGCTGTATGGGAGCCAAACGAAATCAAATTGAATGATGGATGAGTCTGCGAAACGTAATCCGAGTGGTCCTATACCTTCGGTTCCTCTGAGAAGGTAAATATGCGGTTAATTTCTTCGTTGATTACAACACCGAACAGTTGGTGAAGAGAGTCTTATTGCACTCCAAGTAATAGTATTACAGGGAGGGAGATATTGCTGCTGTCATGGATATCAGCCAGTGGCATCAAAGTTATAGTGTAAATTGAGGATATATGGATAGGTTCAAAATGGTTCAAATGGCTCTGAGCACTATGGGACTTAACAGCTGTGGTCATCAGTCCCCTAGAACTTAGAACTACTTAAACCTAACTAACCTAAGAACATCACACACATCCATGCCCGAGGCAGGATTCGAACCTGCGACCGTAGTAGTCGCGCGGTTATGGATAGGTACGAGGCTGGACATTACTGAAATAGACTGAACAAGGCTGTTGGCAGTTTAAGTACAATACATTCTATCTCTGTATTGACATCTTTGGCCGCAACAGTGACAGTGTATCATTTACTCACTGTGGATGCTATGATGAATTTAGCAACTGTAGAGGCAACACACTGCGTATTTCTAAAGCATCAAACACACATGCACCTCTGTGGTATACTCTGTTGTAAGGGACTCGTCTTGTAGAAGATGGTGGATACTAGGAGAGAGTTTATATACGAGGATTGGAAATTTAACAGTGGAAAAACTATTTACTTACAGCTCGTACAAAATAAATATGTCTTTCAAAGTTTTATTGACCTTCAAAGTAGTCTCCAGCATAGTGTATAACCCTTGCCAGTGATGCTCTTAGCAGTGTCACATGTGTCGACAGTTCGAGTGGCGCGGTCTGTTAATCGATGAGTTGCAGCAGTCGTCAAGCAAATGCCGTGAAGTGTTTCCTTCAGTCAGAAATCGAGTTGAACTCACGAGGACTTACGTCAGGGGACCGCAGTAGGTGGTACAGCACTCAGCAGTCCCATCAGTCAAACAAATCAGTAACAGTTTGCACTCTACGTGCTTGAGCATTGTTCTGCAAAATGATGGTCAGGTCCCGCAGAAAGTGTCATCACTTCTGTCTCTAAGCTGCTCGTAGGTTGTGTTCCAAAATATGTAGTGCTTTTAGTCGATATTTATTATTTCACAGAGAAATATTACATCGTCGTCATCGTCATCATTATCATCTTTTCCATACCCCTCCTCCGGAAGTAAGTACCATCTTGGCAGTGATGGTAGTGGTGACGGCGATGCGGAGCTATCGGGGATAGCTTCTGAAACTAAAATCAATAAATAAATAAATAACATCAAAACAAAATGAAATTAGTTTTGTGCATCACATAGACAAAGAATCAGTTATGCACCGAATTTTCTGTGTATTAGCATACCCTGTCATAGATACCTGGCTATTTCGAGTCAGACAGTATCGCTTTTGTAATGAATCGCTTTTGTAATGAACCTTGCTTGTAGTTACCGGTACTCATAACTGCGACGAGCACTAAACAATACTACTTGTAAGCCGTATATTTAGGAATGAAGTACCATCGACATTAATCGAAAACGAAGATGATGTATAATTTGACAGATATTTCATGGCTGTAAGCTGTAGGGAATAGAATAATCGAATCAAGCACGTTTAATAGATTGAATCGAGGCCTCGTAAGCCATTAGCCGGCTGCCGAAATATTAATGCGTGAAGCACGTAACTGCCACCGTCACAACTTAGCAAAAGATTTGGCAGGGAGCCGAGAACTTTCAGGCCGTGTGTAAAATCGGTAAGCGAGTCTAAGGATTCCAATCAGTTCCTTGTTGACCAGTCTGGTGCGGCAGTTGAAGATAGCAAAAGCCGAACCTAAGTTTAAAATTTCACGTTTAAGACATCGTTCAAGCATGAAAACCGTACAAACATGCAGTCTCTTGACCTTCGGACGGACCCCCGTATGGAAGATGTGTAACTGACATAAGGAAGTACCGTCAAGATTTGAAAAACAGACAAATCATCTGGTCTGGATGGCATTCCTGTTAGATTTTAGAAGGAGTACTCCAGGGAATTGGTCCATCACCCCGCCTCTCTCTCTCTCCCTCTCTCTTTCTTTCTCGTCCAACACGAAGATCGAAACGAATGGTATAAAGGAAAGAAAGAAAGCGCGGGTCACTCCAGTATACAAGAAAGATGAAGGAACAGACCGCAAAATTACAGACCAATATCCCTAACTTCGGACTGCTCCCGAATCTTTGTACGTATTCTCAGTTCGAATATAATAAACATTCTTGAGGCTAAGCTGTTTATGTTGATGAATCAGCCTGATTTTAGAAAGCATCATTCGTTCAAAACTCGGCATACCTTTATTTCACATGATAAATCTAGAACTATAAAGGAAGGTAAGAGGTGGATTACATATTCTAGATTTCAGGAAGGTATATGACACGATCTCCCATCGCAGCCCGTTAACGAAGGCACGAGCATATTTAACAGGCTCAGAGATAAGAGAGTGGCTATATCCAATATGCAGCCCAGTGCAATTGGATAGCTGCTGTTCTCTTTATACTTAATTGATTTGGCGGGTCAATAGTCTGCCGACGATGCAGCGGTCTACGATAAGTCATCAAAGCTGAGTGACTGTAGGAGGACACAAGACGATTTAGACAAAATTTCCATTTGGTGTGATGAATGGTCGCTAGCCTTAAATGCGGAAAAAATGCAAGTTAATGCTGATGAGTAGGAATAATAAACCAGTAACTTTCAGGTGAAGTATTACTATCGTCCTGCTTACTTCACTGGTGGGATTGATCCGTTCCAGGTCATGTTGAAGAATTTCGGCGAATGGCTTCTAGATTTGTTACCTGTAAGTGCCATGGAGCTGCTTTCAGAACTCAAACAGAAGTCCTTGGAGGACGGTGTTCTTTCCTAGGAACTGTAAACACTAAATTTAGAGACCCTCATTTCAAGGTAACTACCAAACGACTCTACTGCAGCTAACATTAATTGCGCATAAGGACCACGAAGACCAAATACGAAAAAAGTAGACCTCATATGGAAGCGTCCAGACAGCAGTTCTACCATCACTCTATTTAAGATTAATTGTACATGGGGCCCATTGAACTTAAAGAATTCGAAATATGCAATGCCGTAGACGTATACAAAGAAAAAAAAACTCTGATAATAACTTCTCTGTAATGCAGTAGAAACACGCATACATGAAAAGCAGGAAATACACCCGTCTCAAAGTTAGCTAATATCGACTCTGGCAGCTTGTAGGTGTAGGGTAGAGTTTCGATGTTTCTGTCGCTGTTTTCGAGTGGTTCTGCGAATTTTTTTCTTGGCAGGATAACACCAGTTGTATGGTATCGTCAGTTTCCGCGGCGTATTGCGATTTTATGCCGTCCTTCTGTAGTGCTTTGCATATAGTTGTGTAATTAGGACCTATCTTTGTGATTAATTACGCAATTAGGATCGATCTTTGCGTCAGTTTCTCGACCAAAATAAATAAAGTACACTAACCTAACCTTCCTCTCCCGCATCTAGACAGGTTTCATGTGTTGGGGGTGCACTTGAGCATTCCGTCCAGGAGCACCAACGTTCGAGTCCAAGAAAGGGCTCCGGCATTTTTAATTTCCCATCAATTCCATGTGTGTCTGGTGGTTTAATTGTGTTAGGTGGGAGCACTTGGCCTTTCCACCCAGGAGGAGCAGGGTTCGAGTTCCAGAAAGGGTTTCTCTCTCTATGTCACAACCCCGCGCCGGTAATAACGACTAGAGAGTCAACACTTGCCGGATACACTGCGTGCGACCTTGTTGCTGTCTACTAACGATGCTTAGGAAAGGACTCTCTCTATGTCGCAACCCGCTACGGTAATAACGACTAGAGAGGCAACACGTACCGGATACATTCGGTATTTTGGAATGGTGCCGGCCGTGTCCCAATACTGTTGATGTCTGACGTTGATGTCACCAGACGCCCCATACGACGGCTTACGGAGCGCTGGATGGACGACTGGGCGAAGAATCTGGAAGCCTTGGGGAATGAAGATATCTGGAGGAATAGAGCACAGAACAAAAGAATGGAGGCAGTTTGTGGAAGCAGCGTCTGTGACCGTTGGATATGACTAAGTCTATGACGTTTTTAGAAATTAGTTTCCATTTTAGGCCTATACTCCAATTGAAATTACCCTACTTTATGACTGACATTTCACTGATTCGGGTGGTAGGGATTAGCCGTCAGCCAATCACAGGTGTTTGTCAGGCTTCACGTCCTTGCTGTGTTGCCTATTCTGCCGAGATAAGGGTGGCTTGCCAGGTAACGTTCATGTACCTGCATGGCTTTGGAGGTGGCCTGACGGGGCAGGATGCAAGGGGTGGGATGGGAGGGATGCAATGATTTTTGCACTGCACCACATTGAAAATATTTTTATGCAAGTAAGGCAAAAGTTCCCCCCCCCCCCTCCCAATAAACCATGCCATGGACCTTGCCGTTGGTGGGGAGGCTTGCGTGCCTCAGTGATACAGGTAGCCATACCTTAGGTGAAACCACAACGGAGGGGTATGTGTTGAGAGGCCAGACAAATACATGGCTTCTGAAGAGGGGCAGCAGATATTTCAGTAGTTGCAGGGTCAACATTATGGACGACTGGCTGGTCTGACCCTGTAACATTAACCAAAACGGCCTTGCTGTGCTGCTACTGTGAACAGCTGAAAGCAAGGGGAAACTACAACTGTAATTTTTCCCCAGGGCATGCAGCTTTACTGTATGGTTAGATGATGATGGCATCCTCTTGGGTAAAATATATCGGAGGTAGAATAGTCCCCCATTCGGATCTCCGGGCGGGGACTACTCAGGAGGACGTCGTTATCAGGAGAATGAAAACTGATGTTCTACGGCTCAGAGCATGGAATGTGAGATCCGTTAATCGGGCATAGTTAAAAACGAAATGGATAGGTTAAAGATAGATATAGTGGGAATAAGTGAAGTTCGGTGACAGGAGAAACAAGACTTCTGGTCAGGTGAATAGAGGGTTATAAATACAGTATCAAATAGGGGTAATGCAGGAGTAGGTTTAATAATGAACAAAAAAATAGGAGAATGGGTCAGCTACTATGGACAGCATAGTGAACACATTATTGTAGCCAAGATAAGACGAAGCCCGCACCTACCACTGTAGTACAAGTTTATATGCCAACTAGCTCCACAGATGACGAAGAGATTGAAGAAATGTTTGATGAGATAAAAGATATTATTCAGATAGTGAAGGGAGACGAAAATTTAGTAGTCATATGGGATTGGAATTCGATAGTAGGGAAAGGAAGAGAAGGAAAATTAATAGCTGAATATGGAATGGGGGTAAGGAATGAAAGAGGAAGCCGCCTGGCAGAATTTTGCCCAGAGCGTAACTTAATCATAGCTAACACTTGGTTCAAGAATCATGAAAGAAGGTTGTACACGTGGAAGAGGCCTGGAGACACTGAAAGGTTTCAGACAGATTATATAATGGTAAGACAGAGGTTTAGGAACCAAATTTTAAATTGTAAGACATTTCCATAGGCAGGTGTGGGCTCTGGTTATGAACTGCGGGTTAAAACTGAAGAAACTGCAAAAAAGGTGTCATTTTAAGGAGATGGGACCTGGATAAACTGAAAGAACCAGACGTTGTAGAGAGTTTCAGACAGAGCGTTAGGGAACGATTGACAGGAACAGGGGAAAGAAATACAGTATAAGAAGAATGGGTAGCTTTGAGAGATGAAATCGTGAAGACAGCAGAGGATCAAGTAGGTAAAAAGACGAGGGCTAGTAGAAATCCTTGGGTAACATAAGAGATATTGAATTTAGTTGATGAAAGGAGAAAATATAAAAATGCATTAAAAGAAGCAGACAAAAAGGAAACGTCTCAACAATGAGATCGACAGGAAGTCCAAACTGGCTAAGAAAGGATGGCTAGAGGACAAATGTGGAGGCATGTATCACAAGGGGTAAGATAAATTCTGTCTACAGGAAAATTAGAGAGACCGCTGGAGAAAAGGGGACCACCAGTATGAATATCAAGAACTCAGATGGGAAACCAGTTCAAAAAATGGCTCAAATGGCTCTGAGCACTATGGGACTTATCATCTGAGGTTATCAGTCCCCTAGAACTTAGAACTACTTATAACTAACTAACCTAAGGACGTCGCACACATCGATGCACGAGGCAGGATTCGAACCTGCGACCGTAACAGTCACGCGGTTCCGGACTGAAGCGCCTAGTACCGGTCGGCCACCGTGGCCGGCGGAAATTCAGTTCTAAGCAAAGAACGGAAAGCAGAAAGATGGAAGGAGTGTATAGAGGGCCTCATACATCTTGCTCACCAGATGGTAGGTTAAGGAAAGGCAAACCTACGGTTGTACCATTTGTAGACTTAGAGAAAGTTTTTGACAATGTTGACTGGAATACACTCTTTCAAATTCTGAAGGTGGTAGCGCTGAAATAAAGGGAGCGAAGAGCTATTTACAATTTGTACAGAAACCAAATGGCAGTTATAAGAGTCGAGGGGGATGAAAGGGAAGCAGTAGTTGGGAAGGGAGTGAGACAGGGCTGTAGCCTATCCCAAATATTATTCAATCTGAATATTGATGAAGGAGTAAAGAAAACAAAAGAAAAATTTGGAGTAGGAACTAAAATCCATGGAGAATAAATAAAAACTTCGAGGTTTGCCGATGACATTATAATTCTGTCAGAGACATCGAACGACCTGGAAGAGCAGTTGAACGGAATGGACTGTGTCTTGAAAGAAGGATTTAAGATGAACATCAACCAAAGCGAAACGAGGACAATGGAATGTAGTCGAATTAAATCGGGCGATGCTGAGTGGATTAGATTGGGAAATGAGACACTTAAAGTAGTAAATGAGTTTTGGACACTTAAAGTAGTAAATGAGTTTTGCTATTTGGGGAGCAAAATAACTGACGATGGTCGAAGTAGAGAGGATATAAAATGTGGACTGAATATGGCAAGAAAAGCGTTTCTAATGAAGAGAAATTTGTTAACATCAAGTATAGATTTAAGTGTTAGGAATTATTTTCTGAACGTATTTGTATTGGAGTGTAGCCATGTATGATGTAAATCGTGGACGATAAATAGTTTAGACAAGAAGAGAACAGAAGGTTTAGAAATGTGGTGGTACAGAAGAATGCTGAAGATTAGATGGGTAGATCACGTAACTAATGAGAAGGTACTGAATAGCATTGGGTAGAAGAAGAATGTGGCCCAACTTGACAAGAAGAAGGGACCGGTTGGTAGGACATGTTCTGAGGCATCAAGGGATCACCAGTTTAGTATTGGAGGGTAGCGCGGAGGGTAAAAATCGTGAGGGAGACCAAGAGATGAATACATGAAGCAGATTGAGAAGGAGGTAGGTTGCAGTAGGTACTTGGAGATGAAGAAGTTTGCACAGGATAGAGTAGCATAGAGAGCTGCATCAAACCAGTTTCTGGACTGAAGACCATAACAACAACAGCAAGGCAAAAGTAAACCTGCTGCTGAAATTAATCTTTGGTAAAGGTTTTAGCATCTGCGCAAAAACCTTTAAAAGAAAAATGTCAGATTCACAATTTTTATCATTGGATAATACACTAATTATTTTTGGAAGCTTGGAGTCTTTTGCATCTTATACTCTCACAGCATAGAGGTCATAATTTGTCTTAGCCAAAGGTATACAGAAGTGGAATCTGTGGACAGATCTGTAACGCTTTTTGATATAAAGAACCATCAAAAACATGAGCAAACCTTCAGTAAAAGTTATAGAGAACCCTTCTTATGATTCGACTATCCTTGATAAGGCGTCTACAGTAACTTCCAGAAAACAAGATATTATCAGCTGGCTACAACAAAAAAACATTCCGATACCAAACGACAGGGTGAATTATTGTACATCATGGCTCAGAATAAACCAAGTTTACCTCTATATGCTGCAGATGAACGGGCAAAAAATAAGTACGTAGAGTATCAGACTGCCATAATATCACTGCGAATTGCACTGAAATACAAAATTTAAAAGAACGCACAACCCCAAGGAATGGAAAAATTTTATAGATGCTGGAAATTTAGAGCGAACGTCAATGCCAGATGCTTTTACTAGTTTCCACAGTGAAACTCTGTCTCGAAATCCGGCAGAAAACCGAAAGAGAGATAACTGGTCGTACGTAAAGTACACGAGCAGCAAGACGCAATCAATACCTTCCACTGCGCGATAACAATGGTGATGTTACTGATGACGGTGTCACTAAACCAGAGTTGCTAAATACGGTTTTCCGAAATTACTGCACCAAAGAAGACGAAGTAAATATTCCAGAATTCAAATTAAGAGCAACTGTCAACCTGAGTGACTTAGAAGTAGGTAACCTCGGTGTGGCGAAGCAGCTTAAATTAGTTAATAAAGGCAAGGCCTCCGGGACGCATTGTATAAATGTTATGTTCCTTTCATAGTATGCTGACACAATAGCTCCATACTAGCTATCGTATACAACCTCTCGCTCGTCGTAAGATCCGTACCTAAAGAATGGAAAGTTGCGTAAGTCGCATTAATATCCGACAAAGGAAAAAGGAGTAATCCGCTGAATTACACACCAACATCACTGAAGTCGATTTACAGTAGGATTTTGGAACATATACTGTGTTCGACCAATATGAATTACCTCGAAGAAAACGATTCATTGACCACAACCAACACTGTTTCAGAAAATATCGTCCTTGTGAAACACAAGTAGCTCTTTATCCTCACGAAGTAAATAATACTATCGGCAGGGATGTCAAATTGGTTTCATACTTTTAGATTTCCAGAACGCTTTTGCTGCCATCCCGAGATTGCGGTCGGTCACTGCATTTGGCCTTCCGAGGTCTGTTCGGACGCAGTTTAGCTT
Organism: Schistocerca americana; assembly: GCF_021461395.2. Lineage (NCBI taxonomy): Eukaryota > Metazoa > Arthropoda > Insecta > Orthoptera > Acrididae > Schistocerca > Schistocerca americana. The sequence goes on from NC_060122.1 coordinate 427,003,928, forward strand.
AGTTTGCTACCATTCTCCATAGTCGACTCCTAATAAAATACTGTGCCTGTGGAGTCTCATCTCAGATATGCCGCTCCATTCGTGGTTTCCTATCAGAAAATTCATAGTAATTGACGGAAAATCATCGAGTGATCAGAGACAATGTCTGGCGTCCCCCAGGGAGGTGTTATAGGCCCTCTGCAGTTCGTGCTTCACGTAATACGATTTGGATGATAATCTAAACAGCCCTCTTACACTGTTTAAGATGACGCTGTCATTCAACATCTTGTAAAATCATCGGATGATCAAAACCAATTGCAAATGATATAAAGAAGATAGCTGTATGGTGCGAAAAGCTGAAATTGACTCCAAACAATGGAAAATCTGAAGTCATCCACATGAGTGCGGAAAAGAATCGGCTAAATGTATATTACACGATGCATCACACAAATCTGAAGGCTGTAAATTCAATTAAATCTTCATAATAAGATAAGAGAAATCAAAGTTCGCAGAAAGATTTAATTATTCGTTTTACCCAAGGACAGTTCCAGAATGAAATGGTAGAGAAATAGCTCGAAGGTGGTTCAGTGAACCCTCTGCCAGGCGTTTAACTGCGAACTGCAAAGTAATCATCATGTAGCTGCAGATGTAGATGAATTCATATGGGCTCAAGATAAGGATTATGTGACAAGGAACAACAAAAAAAGGTAAGCTTGCTGAAGTGGAAAGACTGACAAAGGGCGCTACGAATCAAAGTTAGTCGTCAGGTTGGTATTGTTGTAAGACACACGAAGGAAGTAATAACGAAAGGGTGGGAGAATGAATGTGTAGTGTAAATTATGACAGTGTTTCTAGTGACTACACAGACGATACTAAAAGTGATCAGATATAACTTATGTGCATCCGTTGGTGGCTTAGTGTGTTGTCAAAAATTCAAGTTTTCTCACCGCTTACAGTTTTCTCCAGTTATTTAGATAACTTGTTACTTTGACCCATTTATGTAATTGAGTGCTCATCTTATTGCTGTTATTCGCCTGTAACACGTGATTTTGGTATCTTACGTACTGCCGAACCTGCAGCAGCAGCGGGTCCTACCACTGACCTCCCCACTACCTACGAAGACATTAAGAAGAATCTCTAAATAAACGACTTTTTTCTTTCTTGGTGCGCACATAAATATCGATCGCTTGAGTGCGTGGCATGTAGTGTACGACCCGGCAACTCAGCTTCCTACCACTGCCATCTGTCAATCTGAGAGTAATTTTAATCGGAGTATAGCGGACGTTCTAGACAAACCTCCATCACTTAACATTCTTTCATAAGTTTTCTAGTAACAATTCACAGCATCACTCGCCATTTTAGGTGAAAAATGAAAATGATAAATTTTCCACAATAGAAAAACCGTAATTGTCCGTTTTCTTTCTAGCAAATTTAGGTTGTCATGCCCTTTCTTTGGTTGGCTTACTTTCTGTTTCTAATTTCGATGTAACTACTGTATGTACATAAACGTAAGTGTATTGACCTCGTGGGAGTTCCAAACAGATGACTGCTTAATTTAATGCTTTGACATTTTGCAAAGAAAATATTTTCACAGATAAAGCAATAACTTATTTTGGTTTGTAGAAAGCGACGCCCTGTTTTTGAAAGTGACTTTTGGGTATTTGCAAGCAGAATGTAAAACGGTTTCTTTAGTTGCTATATGCTATAGTTTTGCCCTACTAAGCGACTATGTTCCAAGTAAAACATTCTGTACTTTCATGTGATGTGGGAAACGTGTTATTGCAAATAATGTTCAGGGAAACGTGGGTACAAAAATCAGACTTCCATCATCTGACTGTAAAAGTGTTTCAGAATAATTCACCCCATCAACCAGCAGTGTCTGATTGACGTAAAATAGCATTTTTTATAAATTTAGAGTTTTGCCCCACCCCGTGGGACTAATAACAGTTTTACTTAAATGTATGATAAGCATAGTTGATATAGCAACTGAGGAAGGATGACTGCCATCTAACGTACAAAACTATTAACATCTTCAAAGAACATAGACGACAGATGAAACAGTCACGAGAAGAAATTGGGGACTCTCAGTTTAGTAACGATTAGTCTAATCAAGTTATCTGTCATGTTTTCGAATGCACCACATGCTGTCAACAAGTAGATACTTATGTACTTCTATAAAGAACTGTCTCTCACGTATACTTATGTACTACTATAAAGAACTGTCTCTTATGTAAAGTGCTCAGTGTTATTGTATTTCAGACCTCGTCTTTGAGTTTAGCCAAATATATAACACGCAGTAACGCAAAATGAGCTATTGTGAGCTAGCACTTTCTTTGCCAGTCCCTTCAAATAGCGCAATACAAAAGAAATTAAAAAACCATGACAGAAGAGAAAGATAAATACAATAATAAATGAAAAACACTAAATGGCTTGTGTTCAACATGATTAATTTAACACATTAGCCATTTTTCTGCTTACAAGGCCACCTTCAGATTTTAACTGACTGTTGTCTCCAAAGAAGTTACAGTGTTTGTATACGACATTGGAAATGGTGTTACACTTCTAGAGTGACGCACAAACACTCAGTAAAAGATATTTCGGACAGTGTGGAGGTAATGCGACGTAAAAGATCAAAAACTGAACAATAGATAAATATAAAGGGAATAAACAGGGAAAACATTAACACTGTGCTCGAAAACCAGGCTCATATAACAGTTTACAGTAAATAAACAAACCAAATAAAATAAAATTAGTACTTGGTGAGACAGGTCCAAGAGGTATTAAACATAGAAAATGATACAGAACGAATTGAAAGAATTAACAGTTTTAACTACATAATATATGTAGTACACTGGCAATGTCAATAAGATAAAAGAAATAAAAAATATATAGAAAAACAGAGGAATATGAAGCAGCACTTAGTGTAGGAAGTAATGGAAAACTGAAAGGATATTGTGAAGTTTATATAGGGGAAGTGTTAAAATGCGTTTTGTCATTTAAGATTAGATGAGGACAGTGTGCTTGATGATTGTTGATTTCCAAGGTTTCCAGCAGATTGAGTTTTTGGCCTACATTTGCTAAGTGAAGGACATGGGACTGTGGCTAATAGCTATGTCCATCATTCAGTGCATGCTCCACAAATTTGGAGTCAGAATTCTGCAATCCCGAGATGTGTTCGTGTTCAGTGAGCCTAGTTGCCATGTGTGCATGACTGATCAATATAAAACTTACTACTATCAGAACAGGTAATTTTGTGTACCCCATTGTTGGCTAGTAACTGGGTCCTATCTTTGATGTTGAAAATACACATGGCTGTGGTGTTCTCCACATAGAACAAAATCTTACAATTGCAGGATTTCAGTGGTTTTGGAACAATCTGTGATACCTCTCCTAGATACAGTATTGTACACCACTTCCTGCTGACAATGGAAGGGGCAGCAAATGGAGCATAGAGGATTGGTGTAACTTTCAGTTTTGTTTCCTGTGCAAAATGTGGTCAGTCAGGATGGGGTTGTAGCCGTCTGTTGATGCAGTAAATTTTACTGTATGTAACTCTGCTTTGAAATCATCTTTGGTCATGGAAACAGATATGAGATGGGGTACCAATAAGTGGGATGCTTATGAGTGTTACTGGGTGTTGTAAGAAGGAATTACTGTGTCTGTAGCTGTAGTTTTTCTATAAATTTTGAAACAATGTGGGTGTGCACTTATATCAGTGGTGAGATCTAGGAAGTTTATGGATTTATTACCAATTTCCATTGTGAACTGAATATTTTTATCTTCACTATTTAAGTTATGAAAAAATGTGTTGAGCTGTCTTGTAGTGCCAGTGCACATACACAGCACATCATCTTCATATATGAATCAGTATTTAATGTTTGCATTCAAAGATTCTTTTTTCAAAAAGTGTTGTTCAGCATGGTCCATGAATATTTCATTCAAAAGTGGATTAAGAGGGGAAGACAAAGCTAAGCCATCAAACTGTTTATAAAGAGTCCCTCGAAACTGAAAATAATTTGTGCTAGGCACGTCCGAGTGGCCAGTCTTAAATCATTCAGTTCCAGAGTACTAACATAAGACCTGTACATCAACTCTACGAGAATATCAACGCATACCTCTACTGATAAGATGGAAAATAAACTGCAGACATCGAAGGATACTAATTTATCACTGTGTGAGACAAGTAAATATTTTATCTTCTTGAAAAGGTCCTCTGAGTTCGAAATCTCATGGTTTGATTTGAATTTAGCCTTGCCTTTGATAAAGGTGTCCAATTTACTGGCAAGTTTATAAGATGGAGCATTGAATAATGATACAGCTGGAGCGATAGGTACATCTTGTTAACGTAATTTAGGAAACCTGAAAATTCTAGGACGCATGATTTCATATTATTTAATAGCTTTGATTCAAAATCAGAAAATTTGGTTTTGCATGAATAGGTTGTACGTTTAATATCATCTTTGAATAATTTCGTGGGGTCTTTAAGGAGGACCTGTAAGCATCTGGGACTCAGGAAATCATTAACTTTGTCCACATTAAAACGTTTGTTCGAAGGCGTAATACTGTTGCTTTTGTCTGATTTCGTGCGTTGATATCATGCTGAGGTAATTTTTTTCAAAGGTATCGAGGGAGTCAAAATCAATAGCTTGTGGGGTGTTACACGAAAATGTTTTTTTCTTTAGAGCGTGAACAACTAAATGTTTTGCAGTGGTGTCTTTAGTCAGAGCATATTCTATATTTGCTTTCAGAACATCCCATTGTTTTTCTGATGGAGGGTGGGAAGGATCATGTTTAAAACCTTTCTCAAGTATTTTTTGTCATTTGACGAAATGACCAGATTCTGTCTGTTAATTACACGTTGGGAAAACTCCTGTTTGCCATTTGGGATTAGAGGTGCACACCCATTAGTAATCATAGCTAATTTCCTGTTCGGTAGCTAAAATATATTATGAATAAGAGCACTTATTCACTGGCGAATTTCGCAATCATCAACATCAAACTCAGAAGGATGCAACTTCGAAGCGATAGCCATATGTACCATCACGTTGTTCCTTTATCCAAATATGTCTTGAGACTTTAGTGGCTTGATTTGCAGTGGTAGATGTTCCTCTTGATTTTATGGTGACGTATTTTGCTGTAATTTTGCTTTGGAAACACGGTTTGTTAAACCAAACGTGTTGTGTTGACTTTGTTTTCTGTCTCAGTGGTCTACTGTAAAACACGGTCAAACTGCACTGTGGTGGTACATTTTACCTGTATCTTGTTAACTCATTCTTCCGTCGGTTCTTGGTAGAAAAAACATTACATGGTTATTCTAAATGATGGACGCATTGTCGAAACACCGTATTTATTCAAGTACAAACACAAAATGAGCAAGCGAGGCATTAGGTAATGGTTGACAGCGGTGTAGAAGTGGTGGGTCAGGCTCGACCGTCGGTAACTGCAGCAAGCACAGCTCAAAACATCTCCGTCCCCCCACCACCGAAAACTGCCTCGATGTAATGTCCGAACAATACACATCTAGACAGAGGCACAAACAAACACTAAACGGCATCTTTGATAGTGCGGTGTCATGCAATTTAAGAGGTAAAACGGTGATCGAACAATACATGTAAAGAGAGCAAACAGGAAAAACATTAACACTAAACTGGAAAACCGTGCTACATAATACTTATACATTAATTAAGAAGTATCAAGTGCTATCAAACTCGGAAAATGACACAGAACCAATTTGAAAAAGTATTAAGAGTTAGGTACTGGGAGATGAAGAAGCTTTCACAGGATAGAGTAGCATGGAGAGCTGCATCAGACCAGTCTCAGGACTGAAGACCACAACAACAACAACTACAGAATATAAGGAGTACATAGGAAATCTCAGTAAAACAAAGAATTAATAAACACAAGAAAATGACACAATATGAAGGAACAGACACAGTAGGAATTACTGGAAAACTGAGAAGGTTATGTGAAGTTTAGCAGAGGGGAAATATTACACTGTGTTTGATCATTGAAGATTAAATATTGCTTAGGAATCAAAAATTGAAACGTGTACCCATCCTCTATGCCCCATCTGCTGAGCCTTCCAGTTTCTGCTGGAAGTAGTGTACAATACCGTATCTAGGAGACAGATCACGGCTTGTACCAAAAACACCGACATCCTGCAACTATAGGATTTTTTACTATGTGAAGTACACCTAGCCCATTGTATTTCGAATAGCGAAGATAAGACACAATTACTGGACAATAGTGGAGCGTACAAAATTAATTTTTCTGATTGTCAGTCAGGTAAGCGGAGATATCACAACTACGCTTACTCAATAAGAACGTAGCTGGAGATTTTAAAAATCAACAGACATCTAGCCCACTGTCCTGATATAACCTTAAATGACCAATCACAACACTTCTTGATGCAATAATTTATCAACAGCCGTACGTATTGTAGAAATTTATTTTATTTTATTAACTTTTATGTGCTACCAGTTTCGGCATTACATTGATGCCATCTTCAGGCCCCACTCGTCATAGTCGTAAAATCGATACACGCACAGTCTGTGTCGCCTGGCCACCAAGAGCTGTTGCAGGACGATTTGATTCACGGATCCAGTTATATGGCTCCTTCCGTGTATATCGATCTTGAATATTAATAGATCGGCCACAGTCCTGGAGATGTTCGACGAGGCCTGATTTGTTCTGTTATCTAGACAAGCATAATGTTCTAGGGTTCCTGCACCTACACATGAATGCAAAGCGGTCTCCCGGTTTCATCAACTTATACTTCGACAAATTCGCATAGAATATCGTAGATGTCTGCCAATGTGGAGAGCAACTAAAGAAACCCTTATTGAGCCTCAACAGATATTGGATCTTGCAGCTGCTCTGGAATATTGGGTTAATTTGTCCGTGACACAGCTTCTTTCCTTCAAGTCGCTGACGCCTCTCACATTTCATGTGTTTTCAACTGGCTTCTGAGCATCAGTGCAGCAGCATATTTTTAAAACTGTATTTTGAGTCTGTGGTTTTGTGGGTACATATTTGATTGTTTAATGTTGAATCTGTGATTTTCATTAGTTTTTATTCCTTAAAAATTATGTTTTCTTAAATGACAGGTTGAAGGTGTCTCTCTGTTGGCTTTCTTTCCTCACCACCTATTTTCCTTTTTCAGAAACCACAATATTTATTTTACTGCTACCACGAAGATACTAGGTGGTTGTAATTAAAGTGGAGTTACTCAAAGAGGGCCATTGTGGGCTGTAGTTATCGTATGGCAATGAAATTTTGTAGATATTTAAATGTGTTAAAGTATAACTGATTTGCGACGGAAAAAATTAGCTTCAATTTTGGCCATCAGGTGCAAATTTGGTGCTATGAATGCAAGAAATATAATGTATTGGAAACGAGACCTGGGCACAAAAGATTCAACCAGGTACAAAGGCAAAATATTGATTTTATTACTAACAGCTGTTTACACAATTTGTTCTATACAAGCACCAGAGACGTTGACGAGATGCTGTACAGTGCCGCATTTTCGGATTGTGGCCAAAATCTGAACTAATTTTTTTCCAGCGTGTATCGGTTCTGCATTAACACATTACAATATCTATTAAGTTTCGCTGCTATAAGATTATTACGGCCCACACGGTCCTCTACGAGTACTCACTTTAATTGCAAGCACCCAGTACTAACTAGCTTCAATATGTATCGATTCAGATGCTTTCATAAGCTCGTTGATCAGCCACTGCATTAGAAGCATAGTTTTTCATAAGCAGTTGGCCATCAAGTAATAACGAGCTTGGGCAGTAGAGAATGCTTACTTGTTGGAAAGTTCTAGTTGCATTAAGATATGTTTGGTAGCGGAGCTGTAGTTGATGAAGCATGCTTTTCTGATGAAATGATGTTAGTTTGATGGAGAACCCTGGTTTTGAACAGTTTATACAATGTGCAGGATTACCGACAATACCATTACTATTTGTTTACTGTGCTGAATTCTGCTCTACAATTAGAGATGAATTAGGTCATGTTTTGTGTCGGTCCGCATGCTAGCGTGAGTCTACATATTCACATGAAGTGGTGTAGGCTTGAAGAGGTTGAGACTTATTAATTATTTAGAGAGTGGTTACTGCATGGTGTCAAAGCTGATCACATTCAATTCTTCCATGTTAAAATTTATATGGCATGCAAGGAATGTTTTGTTGAAGGTATCGGGTTAGACAATTGACGATACAAGCTTGGTTTTGTAAATAGTAGTATGAATAGGAGCCTTTCCGTGAGATTGTGGTTTGCATCCTTTTTTATGAGGAATGTTACGGTTTATTATTAACAAAACGTGTAACATAGCAGTTTCACGAACAGAGCCTTCTCTATATTCATGTTTCATTGGAACGTGTTTAATAGAGGGTGCCGCCATGTTGTTGATGTGAGACCAAACAGAGCACTAGCAGAGGTGAAGGTCATTATGATGATTAAGTGTAAGTATTATGCGGCATGGTTAGAGGCAGATGCCTGAATCCAGCAAGCTCTTTTTTTATCTAGTTAGTTTCTCGGGATAGGAGTAATGTAATTTGGCGATAACTCTTGAGTTTCTGGTCGGTGCTGTGTTACATGTGGTAGCAGTGTGTCACTGAATTATTCTAATTTCAGGTATCAGAGATGCTGGAGCCCTACTAATTAGTTTCTTAAATGATTAACTATTGCATTTAGTATGAATTAGTGAGTAGGCCTAAATATTTGGAGAAACAGCCCAATTGCACTGCTCATCGCTATAAGTGAGAAGCCAACACTTATTAGCTTTACATATTGCTTTCACATAGCAAATTGCTTATGTGCCTGTGTTATTCTTGAAGTACACAGGCCCTTATTTATAGTAGGGTGAAGGACGGGTCAGTATTTTGGGATATGACAGAAACGATAATTTGAAGCAACAGAGTGTAGTGAAACGAAAATTTTAAGAGGTGTGAGGACTTGTTCATCTTCGCTACAGTGAAACACGTCTCTTCTACTAGCTATATGAGGACCTCAGTTGTAAACAAGAGTATGTGACATTTTAGTTGTTCCCAGAAATCATTTATAGAGACACATCATTATTTTCACCTATTTTTCAAAGGGTAAATTCTATTAACAATTCTACTCTCAAAATTTCGTCAGTGGGTCGTTAACACTGTACACTTGCAAACCGAGTGCTCTTAACATCAGTTACCATTGACTTACCACTTTTTACATGCTTGGCAAGTTAACGAAACATTACTGCAAAACTTCGCCAAAATATTATGTAAAAGATCCTTTTACTGATAACACTTCTTGGCAGTAAACAACCTTATATGTACGCATTTTGCATATCACAGAAATTTACCTGCCAGAGGTTTCTGAATATGCTTTGCTTGTCTTCTTCAATTTTATGCAAGAAGCACTTTTTAGGAGGAGGGCCTATATGCTCTCATAAAACAATACCCCCAATACCCCTGTATGTTCTATATTCGTTTCTTTCATTAATCTGTTTCTTTATTTGTTCTTGGATATTTCCATGCATCACCCACTTTCACCATCTCTGTTGGCTCTACTGATCATTTGCATCAACTGTTCCCTTGCAGAATGTCTGAACCTCGTGCATATTCGGAAGAAGGCATTTCTATGATCTTCTTCTGAACCTATCAAATTGGGAGCTATAAGCTCCACATATCTCAGAATAATTTCAAGCACAAAAAATAGTTTGTAGTATGTACCCTTTAACACCCTCATACAAACACCAAATGTAAAATACACACAACCCACGTTTTATAGGATATACAAATGCAGTAATAATGTTTGTAAGCAGGTAAATGCGTAATTGATTTTTGTTCATATGGCTTTCCAAATACGAATAAAGATGTAGATACTGCTTTATAAGAAACCTATGCTAGCACTTTACTACAGCACATCAAAATTGTTAAGGATGGCACTTAACATGCCTGGCATTACACTGTCAAGTAAATCCATAAAACTGTGGCGATCAATATGACTTAACATTGTTTACTTGTTTAGAGAAACACGCACATTTACCTGATTAATAACGCGTTTTGATGTCCGTTTCCATTCAGGATAGGCAGGATCTTTAAGACTGCGTTTTATTGGCAGAACACTTAGAAGATGCAACAGATCTACTAAAGAGACTGCCTTCATTACGCTCGTGCATCCTCTTTTGGTGTACAGCTGCATTGTGTGGTATCCTCACCAGATTAATGGTGTACATCGATAAAGTTCAGAGAAGAGCAGCACATTTTGTATTATCGAGAAATAGGGGAGAGAGTGTCACGGACAGGATACAGGATTTTGGGTGCTATCCTTAAAACAAAGGCGGATATTCTCACGAAAATTCGATCACCAACTTTCTCGAAAGAATGCGGCAATATTTTGATGATGCCGCCATACATAGGGAGAAACGATCATCATCATAAAATAAGGGAAACCAGAGCTTGCACTGAACGATATAGGTGTTCACTTTTTCCGCGCATTGTTCGAGAGTGGAATAATAGCGAATTATTGTGAAGGTGGTTCGATTAATCCTCTGCCAGGCTCTTAATTGTGATTTGCAGAATATCTACGTAGAGGTAGACGCAGATGTTTGTGAGAGACATGTGTATCCACATCACCCTCGGACTGATACATTTCGATCCTGGGAAGCATTTTCTTGGCACGACCACTGGCATGTTATGACTGCAGGCTCCCATGGTTGTGACAGTTATTACTGTGTAAACGCACACATCCTGCCAAAGTCGCCACTTGAATTTCGAGATACAGCTGTTGTCCTTAAGATACCAATTAACGTAATAAAGCACACCACTTACTTTGATTTGCATATTTGCATGCAACAACTCAGTTTCCCATTGAGTGTTGCTTACCATGATTTACAGAAGTATCTTCTTATTGTTACACAGCAAGATAATTTGATTGCACAGACATAAAAGTTTGTTGAAGTTCTACTAGGCAAGCTCAGAACAGAGTAGGTTAGCACTGGGGTCATGTGTCACTTGGTCTGTCAACAAGCAGACTGCAGAATGGGACAGAACGAAACACAAGAGCTGCTGTGCTACTTAACAAGGGACTGTGAGGTAACAGTATGTAACTTCACTGTCCGAGTGCTACTATAAAATCAAATTTAGACACAAAAGAACCAAGCTCAGCGACCCAGAATTATTGCCGAATTATCACAGCAAGGCAAGGAGTGCTGATGGGACAGATAAATGAGAACAAAAGCACTCATACACTCAGAACCACTGCATCATATGTGCAGACTTCGTCTTTTAAATAGAGAGGCTTTCAACATTCAAGGCCACGTTCTTCCATGCAGCAATTGTGTCCATGTTGCTGGAACCAGAGAGAAAAACAGTCTCTTGAGTTTCAGTGAAACCATGGCAAGCTGATCAATGATGGTCAACCTATTACTTGCTTCCTGACTTCAAAAGCCAAAGGCAGCCAACCTGATGCATACCACAGCTGTGGTCTGCTGTCGCTGCCTACTGAGTCATCGTGGATGAGAAGACTGGTGAGTAGCCAACCCTCCTCCATTACTGGGTCATTGTGAATGATCAGCAAGCTGCCTTCTTCTCACCGACCAACCAAGGTGTGTTATGCAGCCACCTGGCGGACTCACGAACATCTGATGTAATCTTGGTCGATCTGTGGTGTTGGCCAGGGCCTAGTATTCACAACTGGCATCCTGGACCCCACTTGGTAGTCGCCACCTGAGTAAATGACGGGCTGTCTGTGGGAGCTCTAATGTAGGTGCCATAAAAGGTCACTTCTAAACATACGGGTTGGCAGTGTCTTGCTCTCTTTGACACCACCTCCAGCCCAGCACACACTCATGGCACTAATCTGTGGTCATGACTCGCTGACAAGGTGTCAACACTCTTTGGTGGCATGTGCCCTTGTGTCTGATCACCGACTGCAGCTCTGAGAATAACTTATACCTTTGTACACTCTGTGTGATAAATAAATATTATTAAAGTGCCACTGTATGACTGACGCCTCAGGGTGTGCACTGGATCAATCATTATCACTCTATGCTCTACCTCCTGATCACAATGTGACTCAAGAATGTAGATTACAACATTAACAGTGAACAATGATTTGGGAGAAATACAAAAACGACTGACCTTACTGGACAGCAAATTAGCAGTAGTCATAACTTACGAGCGATAGCAGATCGGTTCAATGATACAAAAATTGAAGATAGGTCATTACAAGAAGGAGTCTGCCACGAGGTAAACAAACATTTTAGCTCAGTATTACTGCCAAAACAGCTATTCTTGGCAACTAGCAAAAAAAAAGAATTTCCTGCAGAGTTACCATATGCAGCAGAAGTGTCAGAGAAAAACTTAGTAATATTTTACCACATAGCATATGTGGTAGTAAATACAGATAGAGCAAATTTATTCTTGTTAGTTCCAATGCCAGTAGTAGGGATGAACGCACAGTATCGATGTTACACTTTAAATATCACCATTTCTTCAACCAGAGAAGTGCCGACTGACCCACAGACATGTGAGATACAACTGCTTCTATGGAACACAAAGGAAACAGAACGTCAGAAATAAATATTGGCACCACAGATTATTTTCAAAAGATAGGGTCACAAAACGTAGGGGTATCTGTTGAGAGGCCAGACAAACGTGTGGTTGCTGAAGAGGGGCAGCAGCCTTTCCAGTAATTGCAAGGGCAACAATCTGGATGATTGACTGATCTGGCCTTGCAACACTAACCAAAACGGCCTTGCTCTGTTGGTACTGCGAATGGCTGAAAGCAAGGGGAAACTACAGCCGTAATTTTTCCCGAGGGCATGCAGCTTTACTATATGGTTAAATGATGATGACGTCCTCTTGGGTAAAATATTCCGGAGGTAAAACAGTCCCCCATTCGGATCTCCGGGCGTGGACTACTCACGAGGACGTTGTTATCAGGAGAAACAAAACTGGCCTTCTACAGATCAGAGCGTGGATCGGATCATGGAATATCAGATACCTTAATCGGGCAGGTAGGTTAGAAAATTTAAAAAGGGAAATAGATAGGTTAAAGTTAGATATAGTGGGAATTAGTGAAGTTCGGTGGCAGGTGGAACAAGACTTCTGGTCAGGTGAATACAGGGTCATAAACACAAAATCAAATAGTGGTAATGTAGGAGGCGGTTTAATAATGAATAGGAAAATAGTAATGCAGGTAAGCTACTACAAACAGCATAGTGAACGCATTATTGTGGCCAAGATAGATACAAAGCCCACGCCTACCACAGTAGTACAAGTTTATGCCAACTAGCTCGGCAGATGACGAAGAGATTGATGAAATGTATGATGAGATAAAAGAAATTATTCAAATAGTGAAGGGAAACGAAAATTTAATAGTCATTGGTGACTGGAACTCGATAGTAGGAAAAGGAAGAGAAGGAAACGTAGTAGGTGAATATCGAATTGGGGTAAGGAACGAAAGAGGAAGCTGCCTGGTAGAATTTTGCACAGAGCATAGCTTAATCATAGCTATCACTTGGTTCAAGAATCATGAAAGAAGGTTGTATGCATGGAAAAAGCCTGGAGATACTGGAAGGTCTCAGACAGATTATATAATGGTAAGACAGAGATTCAGGAACTAGGTTTTGAATTGTAAGACATTTTCAGGGGCAGATGTGGACTCTGACCACAATCTATTGGTTATGAACTGTAGATTAAAACTGAAGAAACTGAAAAAAAGTGGGAATTTGCGGAGATGGGAGCTGGATAAACCGAAAGAACCAGCGATTTTAGAGAGTTTCAGAGAGAGCATTAGGGAACGATTCACAAGAATGGGGGAAAGAAATACAGAAGAAGAAGAATTAGTAGCTTTGAGAGATGAAATAGTGAAGGCAGCAGAGGATCAATTAGGTAAAAAGACGAGGGCTAATAGAAATTCTTGGGTAACAGAAGAGATATTGAATTTAATTGATGAAAGGAGAAAATATGAAAATACAGTAAATGAAGCAGGCAAAAAGGAATACAAACGTCTCAAAAATGAGATCGACGGGAAGTTCAAAATGGCTAAGCAGAGATGGCTAGAGGACAAATGTAAGGATGTAGAGGCGCAAATCACTAGCGGTAAGATAGATACTGCCTACAGCAAAATTAAAGAGACCTTTGGAGAAAAGAGAACCTCATGTATGAATATCAAGAGCTCCGATGGAAATCCAGTTCTAAGCAAAGAAGGGAAAGCAGAAAGGTGGAAGGAGTATAAAGAGGGTCTTTACAAGGGCGACGTTCTTGAGGACAATATTATTGAAAATGGAAGAGGAGGTAGACGAAGATGACATAGGAGATATGATACTGCGTGAAGAGTTTGATAGAGCACTGAAAGACCTAAGTCGAAACAAGGCCATGGGACTAGACAACATTCTATTAGAAGTATTGACAGCCTTGGGAGAGCCAGGCCTAACAATCCTCTACCATCTAGTGAGCAAGATGTATGAGACAGGCAAAGTACCCCCAGACTTCAAGAAGAATATAATAATTCCAATCCCAAAGAAAGCAGGTGTTGGCAGATGTACCGAGCTATCAGTTTAATATGCCATGGGTGCAAAACACTAATACGAATTCTTTAGAGACGAATGGAAAAACTGGTAGAAGCCGACCTCGGAGAAGATCAGTTTGGATTCCGTAGATATGTTGGAACATGTGAGACAATACTGACCCTACGACATGTCTTAGAAAATAGATTAAGGAAAGGCAAACCTACTTTTCTTGCATTTGTAGACTTAGAGAAAGCTTTTGATAATGTTGATTGGAATACCCTCTTTCAAATTCTGAAGGTAGCAGGAGTAAAATACAGGGAGCGAAAGGCAATTTACAATTAGTACAGAAACCAGATGGCAGTTCTAAGAGTCGAGGGACTTGAAAGAGAAACAGTGGTTGGAAGGGAGTGAGACAGGGTTGCAGCCTATCCTAGATGTTATTCAATCTGTATATTGAGCAAGGAGTAAAGGAAACAAAAGGAAAATTCGGAGTAGGAATTAAAATCCATGGAGAAGAAATAAAAACTTTGAGGTTCGCCGATGATATTGTAATTCTATCAGAGATAGCAAAGGCCTGGAAGAGCAGCTGAACGGAATGGACAGTGTCTTGAAAGGAGGATATAAGATGAACATCAACAAAGGCAAAACGAGGACAATGGAATGTAGTCGAATTAAGTCGGGTAATGCTGAGGGAATTAGATTACGAAATGAGACACTTAAAGTAGTAGATGAGTTTTGCTATTTGGGGAGCAAAGTAACTGATGATGGTCGAAGTAGAGAGAATATAAAATGTAGACTGGCAGTGGCAAGGAAAGCGTTTCTGAAGAAGAGAAATTTGTTAACATCGAGTATAGATTTAAGTGTCAGGAAGTCGTTTCTGAAAGTATTTGTATAAAGTTGTATGGAAGTGAAACGTGGACGATAAATAGTTGAGACAAGAAGAGAATAGAAGCTGCCGAAATGTGATGCTGCAGAAGAATGCTGAAGATTAGATGGGTAGATCACATAATTAATGAGAGAGTATTGAATAGAATTGGAGAAAAGGGAAATGTGGCACAACTTGACTTGACGAAGCGATAGGTTGGTAGGACGTATTCTGAGGCATTAAGGGATCACCATTTTAGTATTGGAGGGCAGCGCGCAGGGTCAAAATCGTAGACGGAGACTAAGAGATGAATACGCTAAGCAGATTCAGAAGGATGTAGATTGCAGTATTTACTTGGAGATGAAGGATAGAGCAGCATGGAGAGCTGCATCAAACCAGTCTCAGGACTGAAGACCACAACAACAGGATCGCATTGGATATACTCAGTCTTTGAACAACGATCTGTAATTGTGAGCTACTTTATGGAAGGAAAACCTCAGGGGATCATAGAGTTCGAGTTATGTGGTATTGGCAGGTTGTTGAATGGCACCACCTGAGGTAGCCGAGACGAACTTTCGCCTCCCAGCTACACTCACGAGTATGACTGTACTCCAGTACAATTAGAAATACTGCTAACGCAAAATCTAAATTACCTTAGCCACACTCTGAATCGTGATCTCATACGAGGGACGTTCAGAAAGTAAAAAAACGTTTCTTTTGCCAGAAGCTTTTATTTAGTGTAATTAAACTAAACTGTATTTTAAATGCAGTTTGATACCCAAGTTACTTTTTTATGTAGTCACCGTTTTCATATTTAGGCACTTGTCGTACCGAATTACCAGCTTTCTATGTCTACTGCATACTCAGTTGCTGCCAAGTTGTTGAACCGCTGCTTAACGGCTTCTTTAGGTTCATCATCACTTCCGTGACACTGTCCTCAAAAAATCTTTCAATTTGTGGTAATCATTTGAGGCTAAGTCCAACATGTATGACGGATGTTGAAACATTTTCAGGTGAAACAACTGAAGCAAGTGAAGGAGGGCGACTCCACTGCTTAGCATTCCGCGTCACTTGTTGGCTGCTGTATTTATGGTCTCACCTCTAGGCGTGTAGTGGTTGAGCAGGACACTGTAGCCACAATCTTTCTGCAGCTCAAAATCGGTTTTGATTTTTCGGTTTTGTTGGGGATTGCGAATGATACCACTCCATTGATCGGCGCTTTGTTTCTGGTATGAAATGTTTTATCTGAGTCTCATCACCAGTGACAATGTGATTAAAAAATGCATCACCATTCCTTTCATATCGGCTGAGGAATGTCAATGCAGCTGCCATTCGTTTGGTTATGTGTTCATACGACAAAATTCGAGGAATCCACCTGGCACACGCTTTTTATAGCCCAACAATCTCATACAACACATTTCTTGAAATATCTGGAAAGAATGAGAGCAGTTCACTAATTGTGAAACACCTATCTTCTTGGATTTTTGTTTCAATCCTTGCTTTGTATCACCAGTGAGGTATGGGCTGATCGATATTCGTCGTTAATATTCTTCTGTTCGCTACTAAACATGATACACAACTTCCGAACAACGCTTCGTTCATCGCATTACCGTAAACCCAGATATTTCACTATAGATTCGACTGGTCCGACTTTTTGTGCGTTTAAAAAGGGGATAACACTGTGCACCTCTCACTTGGTGGAGTATTCAATTTTATCATACATTTTAAAGTCGCACATCTAAACAGTAAGCGGTTGTATTGATCGTAGCTGCCGACAAACTGAAGCGGATGAGTACCGAGGTCAGTGGCCCTTCAGCGGTGGCTGTGGGGAGATGCGATCACGTGTCAAAACAAAACGTTCTTCACTTTCCGAAGGACCCTCGTACATTTCTCAGACAAACTGGTGGCAACCATTTCCATGTGTTCGATGCTGCAGCATATTTAGCAATACCAGGAGAATGGATGCAGAAATGTGGTTCCCTGTCGAGTGGTTAACTAGCATAAACCGAGAAATGTAAAATAAGGAAACTGTAAATTATTGTAGCTTGTAAGAAAGGAATATTAGGATAATGAAATGCAACTGTAAAAAGTGCTCAGAAAGCCAAAACTTCAGGATGATAATATAGAACTGGGAAACAGCCTGTGATTGGAAAACAGCCTATGAAAGTCAGCCCCTATAAGCTACAAAGTTTTGCACCATGTACAGTTATGAAATTACATTTGCGAGATTAATGCAGAGAATAAATACAGACAAAACAGAAACAATTTTTTTAACAGCGGTGAACTGTCGCGCCGCAGAATAATTTTATTGTGGAATCTTAAAATGTTGTTGAAGATTTACCAAGCAAGATCAAAACAAAGTAAGTTATTACTGGGCTGATGTGCCCATCAGTATCTCAACAAGACAAGCTACTAGTGGAACAGATCACAGAATGAGGCAGACAGAAACGCAACCTTTTCTGTGTTACTTAAAAAGGGACCGTGAGGTAACACTATGTAACTTCACCACTCGAATGCCACCACAAAATCTAACGTAGACAGAACCGAGCTTAGCGATCCAAGGCAAGGAGCACTGACAGGTCCGATAAGTAAGGACAAATGTATTTATACACTCACAACAACCACATCATAGGTGCTTACATGACCTATGAAATAGAGAGTCTTTTAGAGCTCAAGGACATATTCTGCAGTGCTGCCATTGTGTCCACGTTACTAGACCCAGAGAGAATGACAATCGGTTGAGTTTCAGTAAAACCATGACAGGCCGATAGGCAATGGCCAGCCTGCCACTTGCTTTCTGGCTTCAATAACGAGAGGCAGTCAATCTGAAGCATACTACACACACGGTCTGCCGTTGCTACCTATTGAGTCATCATAGATCAGAAGATTGGTCAGTGGCCAGTCCTTCTTCATCACTGGGTCATCATAGATGATCTACACGCTGCCATCTTCAGAGTGACCAGGTGATGAGCGTCCTCGCACAATCCTGGCCGACTGGTGAGCATCTGATGCAATCTTGGTCGATCCATGGAGGCTGACCAGGGGCTAGTCGTCGGGACAGCGGACATCCTGGGCCACTGTTGGCAGTTTCCAACTGAGCACACGACGGACTGCATTCAAGAGCGCTGAGGTGGAAGTCGTAATGGGTCACCGTGGAAGGGGAAGGGGGGGGGGGGGCAGGCAATGCCTTCCTTGGCCTGCCGCCGCCGCCAGCCCAGCACACAGTCATGCCACAGACCTGCGGCGACGACGTCGCGACTCGCTGACAAAGCGTCATTACTCTCTCGCGGCATGTGCCCTTGCGCCCGGCCACTGCCTGCAGCCCTGAAGACACTTACGCCTTTGTACACTCTGCGCGATCAATAAATCTTGTTACAGGTACCACATCATCCGCCCAGTGGATTAGCGTCGAGGTCCGGTGTGCCGGCCAGTCTGTGGATGGTTTTTAAATCGGTTTTCCAACTGCCTCGGTGAATGCGGGCTGGTTCCCCTTATTCCGCCTCAGTTACACCTCCAAGCACATTTGGGGTTACACTCGTCTGATACGAGGCATTCCCGGGCGGGTCCACTGGGAGCCGAACCGCACAATAACCCTGGGTTCGGTGTGGGGCGACGGTGGGGTGGATGGACTGCTGTGGCCTGTGTTGTGGGGTTGTCAACGAATGAGGGCTACGGCGGGATGAAGCCTGTCCGTCGTTTCTAGGTCCCTAGTTCAATACACAATACACACACAGGTCACAATATTATATTCTGCTTTATGTACCGTGTGCCACAGGATTGCAGAACTGTTGGGGTAAGTTGCCATTTGCAGGTGCAAAATGTGCAGCTTTCTACTCAGTTCAACATAATGTTGCCTAATTTCATTAGGCGCCTTGTCGCGGATTGCACGGCCCCTCCCGCCGGAGGTTCGAGTCCTCCCTCGGGCATGGGTGTGTGTGTTGTTCTCAGCATAAGATAGTTTAAGTAGGGACCGATGTCCTCAGTAGTTTGGTGCCTTAGGAATTCACACACATCTGAACATTTAATTTCATTATATAAGATACCTGTGCTCCTAACTTAGCTTTGTGTTTCGGTTGAGAGTCACTACTTACGGTTATATCTACGTCTACATCTTCATGATTACTCTGCAGTTCACAATTAAGGGTCTGGTAGAGGGAATATCGAACCACCTTGAAGCTATTTTTCTCCCGTTCCACACTCGGAAAGCGTGCAGGAGAAATGAACATTTAAATCTTTTCGTGCGAACTCTGATTTCTCTTATTTTGTTATAATGACCATTTGCTCACGTTTAGGAGGTCGCCAATTACATATTTTCGCATTCCGAGGAGAAAGTTGGTGTTTGATATTCCATGGCAAGTCCTCACCCCATTTCGCGTATCGTATCCGTGGCACTCTCTTCCCTGTTTCGCGATAGCAGAAAACGAGCTGCCCTTCTTAGGATTTTCCCGATGCCCTCCGTGAATCCTATTTGATTCGGATCCCATACCACGCAGAAATATTCCAGGAAAGGATGAAGATGTGTACGGTAGGCAGTTTCTTTCGGAGACCTGTTGCATTTTCTAAGTGTTCTACCGATAAATAACAGTCCTTGGTTTGCTTTTCCCATAACATTATCTATGTAATTGTTCCAGTTTAAGTTATTGGCGACTGTGATCCTTAAACATATAGTTGAATTTACATTCCTCATGTTTGTGAGATTTTTCATGTAGCCGAAATGTAGCGGATTCCTTTTAGTATTCATGTGTATGTCTTCACACTTTTCATTATTTACAGTCAAGTGACACTTTTCGCACCATACTCATATCTTATTTAAGTCATTTTGGAATGGTTTTGTTCATCTAAAGACTTTACAACATCATCTGCAAACAATTTTAAAAGGCTAGCCAGATTGTCTCCTAAATCGTTGATGTAAATCAGGAACAGCAGAGGGAACCGCAGATCTTACTTTTGTTTTACTCGATGATTTTCCGTCATTGACTACGACGTGAGACTTTTCTGACAGGAAATCACGAATCCAGTCGCACAGATATGACGATACTCCATAGACACGCGATGTGATTAGATGTCACTTGCGAGGAATGTTATCAAAAACCTAACTAAGGCATCTGTTGGACATCCCCTGTCCTTCATACTGTTCGAACACAGTATATGTTCCAAAATTGTAATGCACATCGACGTTAGTGATAAGGGTCTGTAATTCAGTGGATTACTCCGATTTCCTCTCTTGGGTATTGCTGTGACTTGTGCAACTTTTCAGTCTTTGCATGCGGATCTATCGACGAGCGAGCGGTTACACACGGCTACTATGTATGGAGCTATTGTATTAGCATATTCTGAAAGGACTCTTAAGTGGTATACAGTCTGCCTTTATTAAGTGACTTAAGTGGCTCTGCTACACCGAGGAGATCTACTTTTAAGTTACTCATGTTGCTAGTTGTTCTTTATTCGAATACTGGAATACTTACTTCGTCTTCTTTCGTGAAAGAGTTTCGGAAATCCGTGTTTATTAACTCTGGTTTAGTGACGCAGGCATCAATAACATCACCGCCGGCCGCGGTGGTCTAGCGGTTCTAGGCGCTCAGTTCGGAACCGCGGGACTGCTACGGTCGCAGGTTCGAATCCTGCCTCGGGCATGGATGTGTGTGATGTCCTTAGGTTAGTTAGGTTTAAGGTAGTTCTAAGTTCTAGGGGACTGATGACCACAGATGTTAAGTCCCATAGTGCTCAGAGCCATTTTTTAATGAGATCACCATTGTTATCGCGAAGTGAAGGTATTGACTGCGTCTTTCCGCTTGTGTACTTTACAGAACCTCTTTGGGTTGTCAGTCAGATTTCGAAACTGATGTTCGCTGTAGAAACTATGAAAATCGTCTCGTGTTGAAGATTGCGCTAAATTTCGAGCTTGTGTAAAACTTCGTCAGTCTTGGGGATTTTGCGTTCTTTTAAATTTGGGATTTTTTTGGTTGGTTCTGCAACAGTGTTCTGACCTGTTTTGTTTACCAACTGCGTCAGTGACATCTCTTGTTAATTTATTGGGGATATATATCTCCCAAGTGCTGTTGATACTATTTCTTTGAATTCAAATCACATCTAGTCTGTGCTTATATAGTTAGTTTGGAAAGAGTGGACACTGTCCGTTAGGAAGGCGTCAAGCGAACTTTTATCTATTTTTTTAAAATAGATAAAATAGATTTTGCATTTATCTGTTGTGGGTCTCGATGTTACAGCACCAGTCCAGCTGCAAGGACCTTGTGGTCACTAACCCCCTGTATCCATCACGATGCCCCCTATTTGCTGAGTATTATTTGTTACTTAAAGATCAAGTTTGTATTGGCAATGATTTATACTTCGATTGAGCTCCTGAACTAAATGTTCAAAATAATTTTCTGAAACAGCATTGAGTACGATTTCGAACGACGTTTTACGCCTACCACCATGTATTTTCGCCAGCATGTGGAGGGTAGATTGAATTCACCACCGACTGTAATTGTATGAGTGGAGTACCTATTTGAAACGAGACTCAAGTTTTCTTTGAAATGTTAGGAAACTGTATCGTCCGAATGGGGGATCAGTACAAGGAACAAATTATTAATTTATTCCGGTTGTCAAGTTAACCCCTCCCCAGAGTAACTCACAGAAACAATCCACTTCAACTTCACTACAAGGACTATTTCTGACAGAAATAAACACTCCACCGCCAACTGTATTTAATCTTTCCTTTCCGAACATCGTTAGGTTCTTGGTAAGAATTTCGGCTGAACTTATGTCCGCCTTCAGCGAGTATTCTCTACTTACAATAGTTAGACCTTTAGCGCTGTCTATCAGCGCCTGTAGCTCTGGTTGCTTTCCAATACAGCTAATACCGATTGTTGCTATGTCTATCCTCGTCCTGTGTTTGCCCCGTACTCTCTTAGACTGACACCGTTCCTGTAGTTTCCTAAGACCGCCGAAACTAAATAGCCACCCAGTCCCCTCCATATTGCCTCCACTACCCATGTAGGCACTTACTGTGTGTAGTGGACTCCTGACATACTAAGCAGAACACAAAAACCACTACCCTACTGCACAAGTCGAGGAATCTGCAGCCTACATTGTCGCAGAAGCGTCCGAGCCTCTGATTGAGACCCTACACTCGGCTCTTAAACGATGTTACTACAGATGGGGAGCTCTGCCTTCTTCGCCGGCTGGGGTGGCCGAGCAGTTTTAGGCGCTACAGTCTGGAACCGCGCGACCGCTACGGCCGCAGGTTCGCATCCTGCCTCGGGCATGGATGTTTGTGATGTTGTTAAGTTAGTTAGGTTTAAGTTGTTCTAAGTTCTAGGTGACTGATGACCTTAGAAGTTAAGTCCCATAGTGCTCAGAGCCATTTGAACCATTTTTCGGCCTTCATCTCGCAAGCAAGACTGGCGGTCTTTACCACTTCAACTAACCAACGAAAACCAGAGGGAATCTCTTCCAATCCAAAGTGGCACACATAGTTAGTATTAACATGAGCTGCACACAATGCTGTTTGTGAAGAAAGGACGCACCCGTTCCACATCTGAAATGACTCCACCTGGCATGCACACAGTGCACACACTGCATTCCTTCCCCTTCTTGTCATCCATATCCCTAAGGGGCCTCATTACGCACCAAAAATTGGAGCCCCCAGTTACCAGTAATCCCAACCTCAGTGAGTGTCCAGAACTTGTGGGCCAAAAGGCTCCCTCTGGAACAGGGCGAGCGACTGCACGTGGCTTATTATATTGGTCAGCCACAGACAGCGCCCGACACCTGTTCATCAGATAAACCAGGGAGGCCCTCCAATTGGTCCCTCAGAAAGTCTTTCACTGCTTACCTTGCAATGACCTCCCACTCGGCCACTGATGAGCGGTCAATCTTGGTCTGGGCAGTACCTGGGGCGACTACAGTAGTGGACCGATTGGTGGACAAATGGGACGTGCTGGACTACCCTCAGATTCCCACATCTGGTCCCCTAGAGTGATGCCCATTGGCTACAGTCACAAACAGCATTACCAAATCCAGCACTGCATGGAGCTGCGAGCGAAAGGTCACCAACTCAAATTTCAACTGAACATAGCAATCTCAGTTCTTATTGGTAGTAAAGACGGCAGAAATATGCTCTAGATAGTTAATAAAGCGCGGAACGGTGCCTGATGAGTACACAAACACACACGAAATATAGTAGTATAAGCTAGAGAGCACAAAGTAAATTTAAAATAAATGGTTCAAATGGCTCTGAGCACTATGGGACTTAACACGTGATGTCATCAGTCCCCTAGAACATAGAACTACTTAAACCTAACTAACCCAAGGACATCACACACATCCAAGCCTGAGGTAGGATTCGAACCTGCGACCGCAGCAGTCGCGCGGTTCCGGACTGAAGAGCCTAGAACCGCTCGGCCACAGCGTGGGGCTGAAATTTAAAATAAGTTGCCTCTTATAAGAAGCTGTGACAACTTACAAATTAAATGGTGTACCTGGATGCACTGCTGCAATTACGAAAGTTACCAAACGACTGAGTGTACTTTGGGCCTAACGGATATTAATTACACTTTTTGCGCAATTTCAAACTGTTACTCTTATTGTGTAGTTAGAGGAAGGTGTTCTTCGATAACTTATAGGTCTGTGATTCAACTGGTTATTACTATTGTTAATATTTCAGCCATTCTTCCTCTTTTGCCAACACACTTATATCCATCACGTAGATAAGAATAAATTTTAGCCATCCCAGGGGAAAATTTCCTCAAGTAGACCCAATAAGTAAACTAATAAAAAAGCCGTATTAGCCAGTCAGCAGCGCCATTTGTGTTTTTCTAGTGTAGAACATTGTATGTTATCATCTGCCCCCCTTAAATGACAGTTGATGGTGTGCACCGTTCTTGGAAAACTACTAAAAATTTCGGGTTATGGGAGTTCCATATCTGTACCAACCTTTCCTTGTACATTATATGCGTTAACACATGTCTTTCAAGTCACAGATAACACAATCATCAAAATTCAATATAATTTACTTAGAATGTAGTGACTTAATAGCGCAAAATTGTAGCATATAGTAAGTAAACGAACTGTTTTACATTTTACTGACAAATATCCTAGACTTTCTTTCAAATATGATGATCACTTTCAACAAACCAAAATAGATTACTGATTTAGCTAAGGAAATGACTGTAACTTCAAAGCTCTATTACCCTAAATATCAGAATAGAAAATGAAGCTACTATCAGTTTGTGATGCCAGAAAGTTTAATATACATATGCCTAGGTACGTACAGCTCACAATAGCTATATGTAAAACAAAAAAAATCATCAAAAGTAAGGCAACAATATCCTCTCAAACTGCTGGTAGTATAAGGTTTTAGTATTTTAATCTCCTCAGGGTACGGAAAATAAATTACTGTTGGCGAAGGTGCAAATATGTCTGATGATATGCAGACATTCCACAAATATCATGGCTGTTGGACGATAATGATGTCATGTCCGTCCATCCTTGCCTAAGGAACCTCTATAGTTGGTCTATTTCAAAGAAATTAAATGAAAAACTTTAGCTTATGGAGGAGTTGAAAATTGTGACGGGAGGACCTGATATGGAAGTAAAGCACTGAGCTGTGACCTAGAGAGGTAAACATGGGTGTTTACTGTAGAGGAGTCGACTTAGAATGTCACTAATTGGCCTGCTTCCCAGACACTAAATAGAACAGGAGAGGATGGGGAGAAGGGTACAGCGGAGAGAAAGAGAGTGCTGAGGCAGAAGGAGGGCATGTTTAATAGAGAGGGAGAGGGGATGAGAGGAGAGGGGGAGTAGTCGAGGAAGAAATTCGAGGTCTAATTTTATCCATATACTTTACTCTCCTACCTGAGGCTAACACATTCGCCCAGTTTCTTCGTGATTGCGAAATTCATCGTACACTTCCACGTCTGTTCTCCAAGTGATACGCAGGTGTGTAGGCAATAAACATAGCGCAAGTATAGTAACGTTTGGAGCCACTATCTGCTCCACGTCTGAACCACTCACGAGCTCCGATCGCAGTATACTGTCTGTTACGATACGTCGTAGTTCGTTACACGGCCATAGTGGGGCGTCGTGTAATCCAATGTTCGATATTTCGGAGGGATAAAACGTTGACAATAAGAAATACCGGCCTGCGCTACCCTCGCAGCGCGGAGGCGCGTCCCCACGTGTCATTGGATACTCAAGGCTCGATGAGTAGCACGTCGTAAATTGCGGTTGTGTACCAATTTCTATTCCTCCGATTACAGCGCTATCTGTGGTGAAACGAAGAAAATACTTCAAACAAAACGTAGAATATCTAGATTTTGCCGTAGAATCGTAATCTGCAACAAAAAACGGGGGTTCCCATTGAGGATTTCGAAGTTGCCTTCCCCTTGCCGCCCCAACCAACGCACTGGGTGGATGGCGGGTTGAGTGTGGCATCATGGAATGTCCCCCTCCGGGGCAAACAAATTGGAATTATTATTACACTACTGGCCATTAAAATGGCTACACCACGAAGACGACGTGCTACAGACGCGAAATTTAACCGACAGAAAGAAGATGCTGTGATATGCAAATGATTAGCTTTTCAAAGCATTCACACAAGGTTGGCGCCGGTGGCGACACCTACAACGTGCTGACATGAGGAAAATTTCCAGCCGATTTCTCATACACAAATAGCAGTTGACCGGCGTTGCCTGATGAAACGTTGTTGTGATGCCTCGTGTAAGGAGGAGAAATGCCCACCATCACGTTTCCGACTTTGATAAAGGTCGAATTGTAGCCTATCGCGATCGCGGTTTATCGTATCGCGACATTGCTGCTCGCGTTGGTCGAGATCCAATGACTGTTAGCAGACTATGGAATCGGTGGGTTCAGGAGGGTAATACGGAATGCAGTACTGCATCCCAACGGCCTCGTATCACTAGCAGTCGAGATGACAGGCATCTCATCCCCATGGCTGTAACGGATCGTGCAGCCAGGTCTCGATCCCCGAGTCAGCAGCTGGAGACGTTTGCAAGACAACAACCATCTGCACGAACAGTTCGACGACGTTTTGCAGCAGCGTGGACTATCAGCTCGGAGACCATGGCTGCGGTTATCCTTGACGCTGCATCACAGAAAGGTGCGCCTGCGATGGTGTACTCAACGACGAACCTGGGTGCACGTTTTGCCAAACGTCATTTTTCGGATGAATCCAGGTTGTGTTTACAGCATCATGATGATCGCATCCGTGTTTAGCGTCGTCGCGGTGAACGCACATTGGAAGCGTGTATTCATCATCGCCATAATGGCGTATCGCCCGGCGTGATCGTATAGGGTGCCATTGGTTACACGTATCGGTCACCTCTTGTTCGCATTGACAGCACTTTGAACAGTAGACGCTACATTTCAGATGTGTTACGACTCGTTGCTCTACTCTTCATTCGATCCCTGCGAAACCCTACATTTAAGCAGGATAATGCACGTCCGCATGTTGCAGGTCCTGCACGGACCTTTCTGGATACAGAAAATGTTCGACTGCAGCCCTGGCCAGCACATTCTCCAGATCTCGCACCAATTGAAAACGTGTGGTCAATGGTGGCCGAGCAACTGGCTCGTCACATTACGCCAGCCACTACTCTTGATGAACTGTGGTATCGTGTTGAAGCTGCATGGGCAGCTGTACCTGTACACGCCATCCAATGCCCAGGCGTATCAAGGTCGTTATTACGGCAAGAGGTGGTTTTTCTGGGTACTGATTTTCAGGATCTATGCCCCCTAATTGCGTGAAAATGTAATGACATGTCAGTTCTAGCATAATATATTTGTCCAATGAATACCCGTTTATCATCTGCATTTCTTCTTGGTGTAGCAATTTTAATGACCAGTAGTGTATTTTTATACAAAGAGTAGTTATCGAGATATTTCAATGTCTTCAGCAAAATGAATGAACATCCTGTAGATAAAACAAACATGTATGACAGGCCACTGAAAATGTTTCATAAACAAAATAAGTGAAACGCGTATTGCAAAATACAAACTGCCTTTCAGTTAGTTGCAAAGACGGAAAATACATCCATGGCTGTTGAGGAAGGTTAAAGAACCGATATATTAGCCATACAATAGTATGATTCCAATGCTTTCAAAGTTTACGTCGCGCAAGGACCATAAGGAGAGAATAATGTTGACTTGAGTTCGCAGAAGGGCATGTAGGTTATCGTTTTCCCTCTTTGCACCTGCGCGTGGGACAAAAAATGCGATAAATAGGAGCAGAAAAGGGTACCTAACGCCGACCACTGCTCATTGGCTTGTGCAGTGTATCTGTTGTGGTTGTAGACTTGAGCATTTTATTCGGGAATTATTTAAAAACTGCGGGGTATGCAGTGGTAATAGAGATATGCATGTTGAGATTTGGAAACACCATTCGCAAGAAGATTAGTACTCAACGTTTGCATATCTCACAGACATCAGAATTAATGTCACACATCACTATATCCAAATGGTCTGGATCTCTGCGCAGACTAATAAGACTCCCTCATGGCACTTGCCATTTGCACTGTGTCAAACTGACAGATAAGCGTTTCTCAGTTGAAACATATCCCAAGTGTGAACGCAACTATGTTTTGTTCGAAGCTTGGAGTTCGCCCTTTATCTAGATCTTTTTCTGTGTTCTTCAGATTATGTGAATATTGTGAAATTCAATATTTTTTCATTAGTAAATTTTTCTGGTTTTGAGTTAACTTGTGAAAACAGCTGCATTTGTTTCGCTATATGACCTGCTTTGTTGTCTACCAAGTGAGACTTTGAAGATGCACCCAATCAAGTTTCGAAAAATTATTTCAGGGACTGGAGCTGCGTGACGAGTCCACGGGTTCCACAGGAGCAATGGCGTTGATGTCGCTGCGTCTGTTCGTGATGGCGCTGTGCCTTCTCCTCCTGCCAGCGGAGAGGTGTGGCTGGCAGTCGCTGTCAGCCATGTGAAGTGGTGCTAGCTCCTCCAAACCGAACAGTCAGTGACGACTGTCTTCGTAACGAGAAATATCCAAAGATTTTGGCGATATAGGTCCTAGAGTGATGAAACTGTGTTAGATTATTAACTTATCTTGGAACACAATGTGTTAGTTTCATAACTATACAGGTAAATTAAAAAGTGTTTTAAACATGGCTATGAAGAATTATTTTCATCGAAAAGCATTGCCATAGAATTGGAAAGAAAATTAGCATTGGCCGTATTTTGTTGTTTTATTGTCAGCAAAATCGATTTTCGGTCACTTAGTGACCATCCTCAGTGCTAGTAGTTAAACATTTTCACATAACGATCAGAGAGCATAAAACCGAAAATCACAAGTTGAGGATGGTCACTAAGTGACCGAAAATCGATTTTGCTGACAATAAAACAACAAAATACGGCCAATGCTGATTTTCCTTCCAATTCTATCCACTATTTGGTCGTGGTGCACACAACACGCCATGGAGTCGCCAATCATACAATTGTAGTTAGTAAACTCCCTAACTGTATTAACCAGCGGTTTGGAATGCTACGATACGTTGCAAACTGCCTCTCAGTACTATCCTATGCAATAAAGTTTCTGCCTCAATGCAACTTTGACAAAAAAAGTATTCCATTGAAGCGTTCAGTAAGAATGTGGTGTAAAGTTAACTAAAATATCGATGCGTTGTGACCACACTCAAGTTCGTCAAAGATGTACAGTCAGAACTGAAAGCACGTTTGTTACGAACACCAACGCACAGTGAGAACTGGTCTTACCTCCTGGATGGAGAGGGTAGCTATTTATACGAACATCGAATATTCCAGAACGCCGATTTTCATACAAACATTAAAAATTTCACAATATACAAACATAAGCAAAGTAAGATATTTCAAGAAACATCGTGAAATGGTAAATACTAAATAATGCCTGGTCGTCGGATTTGAACTGGTAACCATCAGCACTCCAACCAGCGACGCTGAATACTATGCCACACCTTGCCGCAATATTTTCTCATCGTTTGATATTTATGTACTTTTATATCGACAGGTCACTTGTAAAGAAAATGTAGATATTTAACTTGGTGAAAGGCCGCGACATTTCTCCCACTCCTGGAGAGACAGCGACCCACCATTTCAGAAGTACTCATTGGAGCCGATTACAGCACTGACGATCTAGAGCTTGTCAGTGGTCCTCTGTATGGCGGCGCTGGTGGATCCTTACGTTCTGGTCGTGTCATTACATCGTCTTCACTATGATGAGCTTCGAATGTAGCCCATTCCGCCGATGCTTTGCAATCATCGAGTGGGCCTTCATGTTTCATTGAACCTCCATCTGTCGATCTGCGCTTCTGTACTGTAGTAGGGCTTCGTACAGAGGACATGGACGACTTCTCTCTGCTTTTGTCTCCTTCATGAAGGGTTATAATTCTCAGTTTTATATGCGACGTCCGACAAACGAAGAAGGATATGACGTGTCCTACTGCAGCCCGTTAGTAAAAAGTTTCAGTACTCCCGCTTTCGGCACAAACGTAAAAATCCATACCAAGTCCACCCAGTCTGTATCCTACTGGCCGGTGCTTGGTGTTACTGCGTATACGAGCCAACCTGAAAGCTGCATCATAGCGGGTTCTTTGACTGTTTTGTAAACAGAATCATGTTTGCATGCCTGAACACATGAATGTTATGTAGTCTTTGACTACCAGAAGTTGTATTATTGAGTAGAACTTGAGCGTGTGTCTGAGTCAGTTACAGAGAGGGAGAGACAATACTGAGTCATGGCAAAGTGACGAGCTTCAAAGAAGGAAGGATGATTGGGTTTAACGTCGCGCCGACATCGGGATCACTAGAGCGGACCACATGGTTGGATTAGGTCGAGGTTGGGTAAGGACATCAGCCGTGCCCTTTCAAAGGAACCATCCCGGCATTTGCCTAGAGCGATATAGGGAAATCACATTAAACCTAAATCAGGACGGCCGGACGCGGGTTTGAACCGTCCTCCTCCCGAATGCAGGAGCTTAGATGGCGGGTGTATAGCACAGAGAATGAATTTAATTTGAGAAGCCACCTGATGTGTAATTGCGGATTCAAGAGCATTCGTAAGAGAATTTTGTAAAGAGACGGCTAGTTTGGAAAAAGATAATTTTCATTAAGTGTTATTTGCTACAAGCACTACCCGAGTAATTATTGAAGAGTAAAAATTTCATTGTGTTTAATAATATGTATGTGTTGGTATCCAGAGTGAATTGTCAGTGTTCAGCATACTAATTATCTTTCTCCCCCACTGTTGGTTAGAAGTATTTAATTAGGAAAGCAAAGAGTAAATCTTAAGTAATTTAAATATTGTGTGTAAAAGTAATTTTTATCGTGTATGTCAATGCTGCTGAGGAAAATTTGTGGTTCATGTTAGTATGAGTCACTTTCATGTCATTAAAATGATGTAATCTAGTTACAAAATATCCTTTTATTCATTTACAAATATTTCACTGAAGCTAATCCTCCCTCTTACATGAAAATTAAATATGGTAAAATTTGCACTGTCACTCCTCGCACTATTGCGTGGACAGTGAACTGCATTAAATAAAAAAGTTTACAGAAGTTTAATGTACTAAAGCAGCTTAAAATAAAGTAAGATAAGGCTGTTTGCAGGACAGTGATTTATTTCAGGTACACACAGTTCGCCACTTCATAGTCTTGCAGTATGACTGAGTAGAATCGACTTATGCATTGCAAAGGTAAGAGTCTATGGTATGGCCTAATCGAACATCTGAGACGACTTTAGGAACAGTTTTTATTTGCAAAGTTTTCATATTAATTCAGCAGATGCATTTTTAGCATTTTTACAGGGCACAGTTTTCATTAAGTAACAGTTAACCATTGTGTGTGATTGTTTTGTGTCAAAGCCTTTCTGAGCATTACCGATAATGGTTCTTTATATTCAGTCTCATTTGGAGATAGACGGTTGCAATTTAGAAAAGTAATTCACATAGCTAACTAAGTGTTCGAAAGCAGGGTGCCTAAGGCTATTCTAGATCAGAATTCAGAAGTACTTGCTTTCAGTTTGCAAGGGAGAGGCTTTGTCACACTCAGTTTCCGACAGTCGACCTCTATCCTCTTATTGGTAGCTCTTGTTTCTGTAATCAGATGAAAAGCCACTCTCTGCAACTGCATTCACAATGAAAGATTATTGATGCGCTTTGTTCTTTTTTTTCTTATTTTCATGCATTATTAGTAATAGAAGTGTTGCATGCTGCATATTTTTGTGCGGTTTCTGTAGTTATTTGGTATAGAAGGTATTCTCTGATTGTGTTAGAATATTTGTGCTTTTTATTCGTTGTTTCTTGTACATTTGTGTTAACATGTCAAGAACTACTAATCCACATTAGGTTTTGGTGGTATTGAGAAAGCTGCTTCCAACGAATTATTATATATTGAAAAGATGAGTGATTAGAGGCCTTCCCAGATTAGTGATTCAAGGAAGGAAGGCATGATCAAAGGATCAACCTTTCAGCATTTATAGACGAACATCAGAATGACGTAGGAGATTCTATACTTGGGAATAATTCTGTAGGATGTAATCTGTTACAATACTCTAGCCAAGCAATTGAAGATTTATGAATTGCATTACGACAACAATGCAAACTGACACAGCTTCTCCATCTTTTAGTAATAAAGTAACCCTTTCCTCTTTAAATAGTGATCCTATAACTGGGAGCAGGGATGATGAGCTAAGCTTATTCACAGAATTGAATAAAAATGGATGAAAGCATCAAAAAGCAAGCAGAGAATACAAAGGAGATTAAATAAGATGTTGAAGAAAGTAGTAAAAAACAGGAAGAGAATTTTAAGAGGTTTGAAGAAAACTGTGCTAGAAGCCAGAATGATAATTTTAAAACCCACGAAGAGATCATTGTTAAGAGGTTAGAAGAGAATAATGATAGGACATTAGAAGAGAATAATAAAAAAATTAGAGATAAAATTTTGGTTAACTTTAACGAGTTATCAAAGCAGATTTGTGAAGAGGTCACGTGAAGATTTCAAGCCTGAGATAAATAAAATAGCGTCTGGACTTGAATACCTAGAAACAGTTGAAATTTCGTAGCTGAAGCAACTAGGAAATCAGCAAAATGCGCGTATGCAAGAATTAGAAACATTCGAACTTCAATCGAAAACTGAGTCTGCAAACGCTAATAAACATTTGAGCTTCGTTAGAACACAAGTAGAGGAACTTACTGTAAGCATATCACAACTGTCCATCAATTCTTATGAAAATTCTGATGATATTCATTCAGTTCATTTTACCGATTGTGAGGAAGTTCAATAGTTGCAACGTTTTAAACTAGGTCAAATGACAGTCAACCAGCACCATAAATAATACGTTAAGAAGTTTCACCAACAGCTTTCTCATACTGAAAAGAAATTCAACCAGGTGACTCATGATAATGAGCGACATTATGATGAACAAGGAAACTCATAGATTGTGGAAAAACTCACTGACTAATGTAATACTTTTCAGATACGAAATAGCTGAGAAGAAACTTCTGGTGCGACGGAAAATTCCTACACAGACAAGAATGATGGACTTGATTACAAGCATTTTCTTACTGCTAGGAAGTTTAAAATTTTCCGAAATGTTGGTAACATGATTCACCCAAGAGAGTGGCTACAATTTGATTATTCTCCTCCGTCTGCATGGCTAATTGTTCACAAATTAAATTCACTACCCCGAGAGTGTCTAATTTACAATGCTTTCTATCCTGTATCCTTGTCAATATGTTTGTTGACACAGAAAACATTCCAACCAATACAATAAATGTAGTACATTAGGAAAATATTGGAGAGACTCTGCTAGAGGAGAACGACGGTAGTCAAAATATTCCTGCCACCGTAAGTAACACTGCTGAGTCACAGATGGAAGGCACTCAGCCTTCACATAGGTAACAGAAATGTTCTCATGGAATGCCACGCGGAGTGGCAGCGTTGTTTACGGCGCCATGTCACGGATTGCGCAGTCCCTCACGCTGGAGGTTCGAGTCCTCCCTCAGGCGTGGGTGTGTGTATTGTTATTAGCATACGTTAGTTTTAAGTTAGCGTAAATAGTGTGTAAGTCTAGGGACCGATGACGTCAGCAGTTTCGTCCCTTAGAAATACACACACACACACACACACACACACACACGCACACACAGACAGACACACTCATGGAATGTGGCTAATAATGAGTCGAGGCATGTATACAAAGTTAATTGAGGCTGAAATAATGTTAGAAGTTAAAGGAAATATGTGAGGACTAGAAGCTGAGTTAAGGCAAGAGATTGTCAAACAGAAGCAGAGCTTTAGTATGTTAATTAAGGATGTTACTGGAGGATGCTCAGTAAGATAGAGAGATTAACAAAGAAATGAAACAGATCGGAGGTGATTTGTTTAAGAAGCTTAGAACAAAAAGTGCAAGGGTGCTTACTTGTAAAAGGCAGGTTAAGCACAGTAATCAAAATCAAGATGTGAGTAATAAAGGGCGGGAAGATAATATTATTAGTAGGAGTGAAGAAAATATTGTTATTATTGATATTGAAGAGTATAATATATAGGACAGGGAATTAGAAGACGAGGATTGTAATGAGGAAGATGAAAGTATTATTGTTATTAATGGGACTGAAGAGCGTCATGAAGAGATTAGGGAAGTATTAGATAAGGACTTTAAATGACAAAATGAGAGTATTAAAGAACAGGGAGAGATGAAGAGGAATATTATTGATTTTACTGAGAAGCTAGGGAACAGGAATAGTCTTGAGGGTAGTGACAGCCAAGCTCTCAGAACAGAGAGTATAGATCTCAGGTGGTAAATGCAGATGAGATTGTAGATGAGATTAAAAATTCTGACACAATAATGAGAACAAAGAGCATAGTTGTCAGCTAATTAGCCCAAACAAAACAAACTGCTACTGCAGAAAGGGAAAAGATTGATAGAGTGATGAGCCAGAATGTGGTACAGAATAAGAGTACAGAGACTAGTTGTCAGGTAACGATGGTAAACCAGTAAGTAACCTCTGAAACAGTAAGTAGTAAATCAAAATGTAAGCACAGTGCCGGCTGGGGTGGCCGAGCGGTTCTAGGCGCTACAGTCTGGAACCACGCAACTGCTACGGTCGCAGGTTCGAATTCTGCCTCGGGCATGGATGTGTGTAATGTCCTTAGGTTACTTAGGTTTAAGTAGTTCTAAGTTCTAAGGGACTGATGACCTCAGAAGTTAGGTCCCATAGTGCTCAGAGCCATTTGAACCATTTTTTTTGTAAGCACAGTGAAATAAGGAACGAGGAAGAAAACATAATTCATGATGAGATCTTAGTCAACAGGGTAAATATAGATGCACAAAGGTGTCAAGAGGTGTGTGTTGACTTGGAGACTAACACAACTAATAAAAGGGTGTTTCAAATTGAATATACCGGTTTTAACACTTTGTAGCATTTATTATATTCAGCTTACAATTATAAATATTATATCAAATGAAAGAGCAGCTCAGATACTTTTATTTGTAAACCGGTTACAAGCTACAAAGCCTATAGACTACTGTTTACATACGAACTTTGCAAACAAAACGTTGATGCATGGCGATGAAGTTTTTCTAGATCGTGTCCTCTTCAGTGATGACTCGACATTTCACCTAAGTGGAAATGTGAACACAGACATAATGTGTGTATCTGGGGGTCACCAAATCACCAAAAGGTGGTACAGTTGCAACGAGACTCCCCTAAATTAAATGTTTCTTATGTCATATCCCAGCGGAGAGTTTAGGATCCTTCCTTTTGCCGTGCAGCATCTGTAGCTGGTGCTTCTTATGTTGATGCGTTAGACCTATGTCTCTTTCCTTATACTGGAAGAAGCGGAACCACAGAATTTTATTTGGTAGCAAGATGGCGCGCCATCTCACTGGCATGACACACTGACAACTGGTTAAAGGCTACAAGGGCGGGATGAGAGAGCTTGTTTCTCATGGCCTCCACGGTCACATGATCTGTGTCAAATGACTTTTACATTTGGAGTTCATAAAGGATGATATGTATGCACCTCCGCTACAAGCTGGAGCTCCTGACTTCAGAAACAGGAGCGAAGCAGTTGCAATACCAGCCCCAGGCGCATCCATCAAGGTTTGGGAAGAATTCGGCTATCAGCTCGTTGTGTGCTGTGTGACGAATAATGCTCACATTGAATTGCTGTAAGAAAAACTGTTTGAGTTGCTCTTTCATTTGATGTACTATTTATAATTGTAAGTTGAATATAATAAATGCTACAAAGCGGTATATTCATTTTGAAACAACCTGTATATTGACTAGTCCTGGAAACAGAGGTAGTACATGTTAGACCAAGCACAGTATCCACAGATGGAGACAGAGCAGAGGGAAACACTGTCATGGAGGTAATGGGATGCAAAAGAAACAGGCAAAGAAATGTCTTTTTTAAAACCCACTAATGTGTTACCATTTGAACAGGTATATCAACAGTAAATAATGAAGACCAGTTGAGTAAGGTTATAAAAAGATTTAAGGTAGCCACCAACTGTTACAACTATATAACAGTTCTGAAAAATATACTTTTGGTAGACAAAGAAGTGCTACGATATTGCAGTGTCTGTGTTATTCTGATTCGACACAAAGTCCTTTTGGACAAGCATGTATGTCCAAAGGAACAAGCACTGCGGCGACCACAGCCGTTTTGAAATACATTACATGAATTCACAATTGCGAATAACAACCATGAGCTGTAGAATGGAATGACGACGATGAAAATTTGTGCCGGACCGTGACTTGAACCCGGATTTCCCGCTTATCACGAACGGTATCCTTACCATTTGGCTATCGGTGCACAACTCATGGCCAGACTCAAACCTCAATTTGGCGTCAACCATGTGCCTACGACCTGTACTCCCACATCCATTACGTATATTCCCGTACAGATCAGATGCTGTACGTGAAAGTCGATTGCCCAGTATCGGCAGAGAAATACGATAGTACTGTAAATCTTGTGTCTCTGGATTTGAAGCTCCACCTTAAGTCTTTTGCACACCAAAGGGTTCCTATTGTGATACAAGTGTTACAGGAGCAAGGTATAGCTATTCAAATTTCCTACACATATCGTTGTTTATGTCACCAAAGCAAGTTTTCTGCTTTGAGTCAGTATTATTCGAGCTGTATATGTAGAAATAAAATTGAACCTATGTGGTAAATAATGACAATAGACATTTATCTTAACAGCCATGCTGTGAATTTTCCCACCATTTTATTAATTTATGTTATGTTTATCTCTTATTAAAGTGGGAGCTAAATTGTACCTTGAGGCAATTGGTGGTACTGCACTGTGATCATGGCGAAAGGTACAATTCATTGTTAGATACATAGTTCTTACAGTAAATGCAGTGTTGATTTCGATAAATTTCAGGGACCAAGAGGGGTGAAGCAATACCACCAATTTCTTTGTAAGCTCCTACAGAAGCTGCAGCTGTTTTGGAAGCCGGACTAGCAGTGAGAAAAACAGTGAAAGACTTCGAGCTTTCAAGAACCACTCTACAATCATAATGAAGAAATTTCTAGTATTATACTTCTCACAAAAATTCTGTAGTTAAATGGATATTTAGTCTTAGGAAAGAAAATGAATTGGCTGACTAACCCATAAAAGCCTCCATAATGCATTGTGGATTGTCTCAATCTGAGTTAAGAAACGTGAAAGTTCGCTTTGGTATGTTGCAGAATGAAACATACTTCTATCTTGAGAAAAAATGGAGAGATTAGAAATAATGGTATGTAGGCTTCATAGGATCCCACGAGGGTTTAAGCCTAAGACACCTCAAGCAATGAGCCAAGCTCGTTCAACAAGTTTTAATAGCCAGAATATCGCAATGTCCTTCAACAATTTGAAACCAATATTAGACAAAGTAGCTTTAACAGCAGCAAGAAGGAATACTAAGGGGTAAATTATAGATGACCGTACATCAGACAGTGAATCTAGTTCAATTGATTTGTGTGATTTTAGTGACAGTGACATGAGTCTGAAATATCTTCATATTGAAAATCTAGGCAGAAGAAAGTGAAGCTGATGATATTTCATTTGAAGTAGGCACAGACTCTCATGAAGCATTAAAACATTATATTCTGGACCATGGGTTTTGGTGAAATATGAAAAAAATACATTTGTGGGCTCAACTGAGAAATTTCTGTAAAAGGGAAGAGTAAGTGAAACATTTGTATCACCTTTAGCAAGTGATTTAGTTGAAATTTCATAAGAGCATATTCAGATTACTTCCAAAACCAGCATTAGAGTGAATGGTAAATTAAGATTTCCACTTTATTTTCATGACTACAACGTCAATCAGTCAATCAGACATGAACAAAACTTCGTAACCGACATTAGCGATATGGCAATAGAGATTAACAATACAGAAATGCTATAGGGGCGAAAACAATAAAAGTAATTTCTTGCTTTTAAATATTTATTTATATGAATTTCATGCCTATTTTTTTACAACAAAGAGTACTTTAAATTGATTTCGTGTTGTGATTCATTTGACAGGAAATAAGACAAGTAAAGAAATGGTTAAATAAGGTCATCAAAAACCAAATTATTGAGTCAGCTATGATGATCTAAAAAGAAACATGCTCAAGGTACAAGCCCTTCCAATAAATACCAAGGGAGAGGATAGCAATTCGAGGTATTAGTATTTGGCCTACGACATCAACTTCATCTTTTATTTGCATGCTAGACAAAATGTTAGATGAAAAATTGTTGGAAAAGGCACATAGACAATATACTAACTCCTACAAAGAGCTTGAGCCAATAGAGCCAAGTCATAGATGAAGTATTATCAACATACACAAAAAAGGGAGTACAGCAAATTTTAAGACGTCGAAGACTGACAAACAAGAAATTAAATTCCTAGGACATAACAGCATTACAGATAAGACTTAGAGCTGAAGAAAATGGACTCCATTTGGGACTTCCCTGAGACTATGAACACAATACAACTAAAGGGTTTCTTTGGCCTATGTGGAGTCTTAGAAAGATAAACCATTAAATGCGAATACACTATTAGAATTAACCAGGAAAATGTGGTTTGGGTGTGGACTGACGAATGTACAAAAGAATTTCAGGAAATTAAGGAAGGCTTAACAAGGAACATGACATTATCAAACTCTGAACTACCACAGTTTTTGTTTAGGGACAGATGCATGTTACTATAAAATTGGTGTCAGTTTATTCCACGTTATAATGAAATCAAAAGCAATACCTTTGTGAACAGGATCTCTAACAAATGAGAAAGAAATACTCAGTAATGAAAAACGAAGCTATGGCAATAGTATGAACATCTGCTCAATTTATGTACTATCTTGTGGGACAAAAAATGTACATGTATACAGAACGTAGGGCACTGGCCTTCTAGACAGACTGTAAGGTAACACCTAGACCATCGACAAGATGGGCACTAGTGATCTAGTGATTCAAGAATATGATTTCGAAATGATTTAAGTACCACAGGAGGAAAATCTTGTAGCTGACGTCTTGCACAGTCCACCAGTGGAATTATATGATATTAATATAAACAATAAGAAAGAGCAAGACCCGAAGAAGACATGAAATACATGAAAGGACTTAAATATGAGGACCACATCAAAAAGATCAATCAAAATATGCCTAGTGAGCAAAATGCTGCCGAAACATTAAGAATTGTGAAACAACATTGGGAGGACAAGAAGGAATTACACTAAGATAATATTATTTAGTACATAAGGGCATTTTATTCTGTGGACAGATACTGCCTCAAGTAATTGGAAAGTTTGCTGGCCAGACAAGGGAGAAGACAACTAAATTTTAAAGATACGTTTTAGTTATGGATATTTCAGTGTAAAGAAAAAGGTATTGAAGAGGTCAGGGAGGCTTGCATTCTTTAACACTGTGGAAAGTAAGATGATTATTGAAGGATGTGAAAAATTTCAAAAACTATGCAGTGAAATATGTACCCTGCGATGGTAACAGCCAAGTGGTTGCTCTTTTGAACAGCATCTTATACGAGGAAACCAGCTGCGACTTTGCCTGGTGTTGCTCGTAGGTAGATGGGTTATTCACGTTTCGATGCAGTCATAGGGTCGAACCGTGCACGTCTGCTTTTAGACCCCGCAGCGAATTCACTGCAAATAACAACCTGTAGCTGTGACCCTGCAGTCAGATAGTCTATGCATTGGGTAGAATTGCGAATTAATAAAATGCACAGAAATATAAAAGATAAATCAATAATTTAATAAAAAGGTTCTATTCTAACGTGTGTAACTGATGTAGATACAGAGAAACGTGATAAATAATATTTATTTAAGAAAGGACATCTTAAATAAATGGGAAGTAAAACCTACGATGGTCAATTAAAATATCCTTGTCAAATGCAGGAAAGTTACGTGGAGACCATTACGAGAATGGTAGCTTCAGGGATATGCTAAAGCTGAAGCCATTTCGCAATCACAACACACGTAATATTCTCCAGCTGAAAACACTTCAGACTTCAACATGGTGTTTTACAAATTATCAAACGCGATACAAAGAATAGTAGCTCAAAAGTATGGTAGCGGCCGTTCGCCGCCCAGAATCAATCACCTAGACGACCGAATCACTCATGTTACTGCTGAGAGGCCTGCCTCCTTCCAGAACTCCCATAAACGCGTTCCAATTCACTTCCTTGAGCTTTTCGCTCCAAGAGTCCCAGTCTCTACTTGACTTCAATAGTCTTCCCCACTTTCCAATTATCATTAGGTGAAGGCCATCCCCACCAAAAATACATCGTTCTCAGGCTCTAAAGACATGATTTGACTCAGCATGACCACTTCCCCACTCTAAATTAATAAAAAATATTTAAATAAAATAACTGTTTTAAATATTCGATTACATTCAGAAAATTTACAGTAAATATAAGTAATAGTTGGTTTATAAATAAATAAGTCAGCATTGTTGCACATGTGTGCTCTCGTTAAATAACAACGAATTGTCGTTAAGTATAGTTTAAATAATTATTTAGTTGTGCTTGTCAGAAGTGCCTTTTGGCATTATTTTACAAAGATGGTGTCCACTAAGACAGGCAGTTAACCTCTTTTAAATTAGCACAGTTTTTTAATAGCAGTTGCAGTCAACATTTAAATAAAATTACTGTCAAAATAGCAAACTATTCACTAACTAAAAACTTAAGTGTGACAAAATATGAGTAATTCATGCTGCATTCATTTGCTGTGTAAATGTGAAGAGTGCGATGTTCTGACAGACATTTGCATAGAGAAAGATATATATAATAAACTGTAAATAATCAAACAAAATACAATTACATAACTTTCAGGGATGATAGCTGTAGTGCAGTTGTATCGCCAGAAATATGGCTTGTTGAAAAGGCATGAACCATTTAAAAATTCTTAATACAGAGATTCACTGTGTAAATGTATATACACTGTGAAATTTTCACTCATGTTGTTTTATGGATATTGGAATGTTGTTGCATCACTGGATGCAACTCATTTTTCTGAAATCGCAAATGTATTCAGATTTGCATCAATACCTGATGTGAATTGTTGTCTAATGTCAAAGAGCTGTAACTTGGCGTTCTTTAAGATTATCTGACACTCCGCCATTTCCTGGAGCAATATTCTGCACAAAGGTAATGCTAGCATCAGCCGTCCAAATTCCCATCTCCGGGATTTCTCCATTTCTAGCGACGCACCGGCACCTGGCTGGCCGGAAATGGTCAACTAGCTGCTCCTCCTAGCTTTCAGCCGTACAACAAATTCAACTCTTACCAATACTGGCTGACCGATTAGCTCACCTACAGACGCATGATGCTACAATCAAAAAGGAGGCATTTATCCTGTATTCTGAACGGAGTTAAACAGGTCACTGCCGGAGACACAAGGGGAATATGTATAAATATTTGGAGAATTCTAGATTTG
The DNA here is from genome assembly GCF_021461395.2 of Schistocerca americana. Lineage (NCBI taxonomy): Eukaryota > Metazoa > Arthropoda > Insecta > Orthoptera > Acrididae > Schistocerca > Schistocerca americana. Next base: position 427,045,207 of record NC_060122.1, read on the forward strand.
TTCTAAACTTGTGAAATTACATCCCTGAAGGACAATCTCTGGGAGAGTGTTAGCAAACAAGAATAGGAATGACTCTTTGAACAATATATGTAAACGAACATACTTCATAAGAGGTAACGTATCACAATTTCACTGTCAAAGATGGAAAGCGACATTGGAGAATCAGGACCTAATACTTATCTACATTTCGCAAGGCCACCCGTCCTTGAAACCTTCAGGAAGAATAATGAGGGAGGTAAACAGGCTACGCCGAACATATTGTTCAAAGAATCACAATAACAATATCGAAGAGATAATGAATGAATTACCGTACTTGACAACAGGAATATCCCCTGCGGGACTGTTAACAGGTAAGCAGCCAAGAAACAACAAAACTGAGTCATTATTCTTTCCACTATATCAGAATTCAACAATAAATTAAATAATAGCTTTGGCATTACAGCACATAAAAGCCACGGCAGGAAAGAGTAAATCAAGGAATCACAAAAAAAAGACAGGTTTCGTTTCGTTTGGTGCTAGTTAAAAGTTGATGCAAGTTATCAAAGAACAATGCAGAGATTAAAACATTTTTCCAAGTATGTCAGGGTCCATTTAAAGTAATTGATATTGCTCATCCTAATCCAAGAGAAGTGGCCACACCAAGAACAAAACAGAGCAAGGGGTTATATAATATTATCGATTTAAAAACGTATCGTAGTTGTTGGCACAGACTGCTTTTTTTTTAGTCACTAGCCTTCTTGCTGTTTTGATGGGACCCACGACGAATTCCTCTCTTGTGCCAACCTTTTTACCTCAGAGGAGCACTTGAGCCTACATACTCAATTGTTTGCTAGATGTATCCATATCTCAGTCTTCTTCTACAGTTTTTACCCTGTGCAGCTTCCTCTTCTACAACTGAAATTATTTTTTGATATCTTAACAGATATCCTATCATCCTGTCCCTTCTTTTTCTCAGTGTTTTCCATATACTCCTTTCCTCGCCTATTCTACAGAGAAACTCCTCAGTGCATACTTTATCAGTCCACCTAATTTTAAACATTGTTCTGTAGCACCAAATCTCAAATGCTTCGAGTCTCTTCTGTTGTGGTTTTCCCAAAGTCCATGCCTCACCGTCGTACTATGTTGTGCTCCAAACGCACATTCTCAGAAATTTCCTCCTCAATTTAACACCTATGTTTGATATTAATAGATTTGTTTTTTGCAATGGTAGTCTGCTTTTTATGTCTTCCCTACTCCATCTATCATGAGTTATTTTTGCTGTCTAGGTAGCAGAATTCCTTAACTGCATCTACTTCGTGATCACCAAATATAGCAAATAGTTTCTCACTGTTCTTATTTCTGTTACTTCTCATTACTTTCGTCCCCTTACTCTCAAACCATATCATGTACACATTACACTACACACTCTATTAAACAGGTATTCTGTAATTCTTCGTAACTTTCACTGAGGATAGTAATGTCATCATCGAATCTCAACATTAATATCCTTTCACCTTGAATTTTAACACCCCTCTTGAATCTCTCTTTTACTTCTGCCATTGCTACTTCGGCATATCAACTGAATCATAGGGGAGAAAGACTTCATCCTTGTCTCTCATACTTTTTAATCCCTGCTCTTCGTTCTTGGTCTTCCACTCTTATTGTTCCCTCTTGGTTATTACACATACTGTGTATTACCCGTCTTCCCCTGTAACTTACCCATATGTTTCTAATGGTTTCGAACATGTTGCACAATTTGACATATTCGAACGCTATCTCCAGGTGATAAATCCTGTGAAAGTAACTTGATTTTTCTTCATTGCTTGCATTGTCAACTGCAATGTCAGAACTGCCACTCTGGTGTCCTTACTTTTCCTAACGCCAAACTGATCGTTACCTCACAGATCTTCAATTTTATTTTCCGTTCTTCTGTATACCATTTTTGTCAGTAACTTGGATGCATGAACTGTTAAGCTGATTGAGCGCTAACCCTCGCACTTGTCTCCCTTGCGGCTTTGGGAATCTTGTGGACGTTGTTTTTGCGAAAGTGTGATGGTATACCGACGGTCTCATATGGTCCCCAATAATTTTAAAAATTCCGATGGAAAGTTATATATTCCTTCTGCCTTATTTGGTTTTTAGTCTACCATCGCTCTTGTAAATTCTGATTGTAACACTAGATCCCCTATCTCTTCCATATCGACTCCTGTTTCTTCTTCATTACGTCATCAGGCAAGTCCTCCCTTTCATAGAGGTCGTCAGTCTACTCCTTCCACCTACCCGCTCTCTCCTCTGCATTTAACCGTGGAATTCCCACTCCTCTCTTAATGTTACCGCTCTTGCTTTTAATTTCACCAAAAGTTGTATTGAATTTTCTATTTGCTGAGTCAGTCCTTACGATAACATTTCTTTTTCCATTTATCCACAGTTTTCATGCAGTCATTTCGCCTTAGCTTCCTTGCACTTCCTATCTATTTCATTCTTAAGTGACTTGTATTTCTGTATTCCTGAATTTCCCAGAACATTTCTGTACTTCGTTCTTTTGTCAATTAACTGAAGTACTTCTTCTTTTACCCATTACGTCTTCGTAGCATCTTTCCTCGTTTCTCTCTCCAGCTTTCGAGATTGCCCTTTTTAGATACGTATTCCTCTTCAACTGAACTGCCTACTGCGCTAATCATTATTACAGTATCTATAGCCTGAGAGAACTTCAAACGTACCTCTTCTTTCCTTAGTACTTTCGTATCCCACTTCTTTGCACATTGATTCTTCTTGATTACTCTGCTAAATTTCAGCCTACTCTTCACCATTACTAAATTGTGATGTGAGAGTATATCTGCCCCCCGGTATGCTTCACAATCCAATATCTGATTCGGAATCTCAGACTGGGCGGCAGTTTCGAAGTATACCTCCTCCTCTTGTGATACTTGAACACTGTATTCGCTACAACCATCTGAAATTTACTTCACAATTCAATTAGTCTTTCTCCTCTCTCATTTCTAATACCAGGCCAATGTTCTCCCATAATCCTTTTCCCAACTCCTTCCTGTACAACTGCATTCCAATCCCCCATGACTATTAGATTTTCATATCCCTTTACGTATTGAATTACCGCTTCAGTATCCTCATAAACTTTCTCTGTCTCTACATCTTCTGCTTGCCACGTTGGCACATACATCCGAACTATTGTTATCGGTGTTGGTTTGCTGTCGATTCTGATGTGAACAACACTCTCACTGAACTGTTCACAGTAACTCACACTCCGTCCAACCTTCCTATTCGTAACGAATCCTACTCCTGTTATACCATTTTTCACTACTGTTGATATTACCCTATACTCGTCTGACCCTAGAGATCATTGTCTTCTTTCCATTTCACTTCATTGACACCCACTATATCTGGATTGAGCCTTAGCATTTCCCTTTTCAGATTTTTTAGCTTTCCTACCATATTCAAACTTCTGACTCGTGGAACGTTGTCCTTTCGCATGTTATTCAATGTTTTTCTCATGGTCATTGCCCCATTGGCAGTCCCCTCCCGGAGATCAGAGTGGAGGACTAGTCCGGAATGTTACGCCAATGGAGAGATCAAGACACTTTTTCAATTACAGGCCTCATGCCCTGTGGATACACGCTATGTGTCTTTAACGCAGTGGTTTTCATTAGTTTCTGAAACTTCATGCCGTTGACTATTGCTGATTATTCCGAATTTTATGGGGGGTTTCCCACCCTAGAAGCAAGAGAGTTCGCTGAACCTCTGTCCACTGCTCCACCCTATTGAGCAAGGCCGTAGGCAGAATGAGAGTGACTCCTTATACCGGAAGTCTTCGCCCGCCATTGCATTTTCAAAATTATAGCCTTGGACCGAGGACGTTTTGGCAACTAATCAAAGACGCTACCCCTAGACCACGGGTGCCTAAGTCTACCGCAAGAAAAAGACCAAAGCGACTCAGGAAAACAGACTTCGATAAGGGTTATGAAGAGAGAACACATTTAAAAGAAGAGAAGCGTAGTTGTGATGACAAAAATGGGGTAATTATTGTATCTGACGGCGACCTACGAGCTGTAAGTACGGGTAAGAAGGTTGAATCAAGGACCCTGGGTTGATCAGAATAAGAGTAGAACCCCTATAAATTCTGAAAGGGGCAACGTCTTGCACTCCAGAGTAGTGGTCCTCAATGATCGACTTGGCAATCCAAGGGTAGAGCCCTGGAGCGATGAATTTTTAAACCTAAGTACATTCGAAAATAATGAGGGTAACAGTGTATACAAGGGCAAGAATATAGAGAATACAAAGAAAGTGAAGCAGGAATGTCCAATCTAATATAACATGACACTGATTGAGGAGAGTACAGAGATATTGCATTGTGTAATTCAGGTCATAAGATCAGCGTTAGAAAAGAAAAGATGTGAGACAAGTGTTGACGATCAAGAAACAGTCTTATTAAGGGACTGTCCTGAACACAATATATACCCCGTGAAAAATCACGTGACAAACACTAATGCAGGTAATGGTGAAAAGCAATATGACATAAACCATGGCGAAAGCCATGAGTCCAGTAGTCGACATTAATGAACCTCAAACGACTCACTAATAGTTTGTGAGTATACAGTTGGTGTTTACAGGGCCTTGAGCTGCGGTAGTGCCGTTTCCTCTTTTTAGAATTCTTCACTTTGGCCACTCTTCTACTTTCCATAAATCTATCAGCTATACTCCTGTAATTCTTCATGCTTTCCCGGCGATATGTTGACATTTGAAAAAAACGGGACTTCTGCCGGATGTTCGCGTCGTTATCGCACTATATTTCGAAGGTGTAACTCGCTGTCTTCTTCAGGTGCTACCCTAGAATGGTCCTTGGGTGGATCGAGTCCAGTTTTTATGCATATAATATGCTGGGCGCTCCCTAGTCGGTCCGCGCCGCATCGGGTGTTCCCTCCGCGATCCGCGCCCGCCAGACGCGGCTCCCATGGCTCTGGTCGCTGGTGTTCCGACTGCCGTTCGCGCGCGGCTTAGCCGCTCTCTGGGGTCACGGTCGTCATCTGTAGTGTCTGGTGCTCTGTGTCATGGCTGTTTCCTTGATCTCCACTTCTGTTTCTTGCTGTGCGTTTCGTAACTGGTCCGCACAGCATCGAAAGTTTCGTTCACGATCGGCGCCGGCCATGAACGTCTCCCATGGTTCCCTCTGATCGTTGGTTTTCCGACCGACGTCCGCGCCCGATTTGGCCGGCCTCTAGCGTCATGGTTGTCATCTCAGGAGTATCAGGACAAATCTGCAGTGTCTGGTGTTCTGTCTCGCGGCTGTTTTCTCGGTGCCCACTCCTGTTTCTCTTGAAACCTCGATTTGTTTTGCATTGAGTTTTCAGAAGTTCAAAAGCCGGATTCCTGGCCTTGCTGAGCTGGTATCCGGTGTCACGGATGATGAGATTCTCCGTGATCTTGATCTCGATGGATTCTTTTATGACACTGTCCCAATATCTACGGGTCTCTGTGACAGTCTTGGTGTCATTGTAGTTCATCAAGTGAATGAGCTGTAGATAGCGTTCTGCTATGGCTGATTCGGTTGCCTGTCTGAGTCTGGTGTGCCTCTGGTGTTCTTTACACCTGATGTCCATAGTCCTGGTGGTCTGGCCGATGTATGACATCCCACACTGTGATGGTATATTGTAGATTCCTGGCTTGTGTAACCCCAGGTCATCTTTTACATTCCCCAACATTGTCCCAATCTTAGAAGGTGGGCAAAATACGCTCTTGATGTCTCTTGATGTCATGTTTCATGAGTAATTTGCTGATCTTAGCAGAGTTCAGTCCAGCATATGGCAAGTATGCCAGCCTCTTCGCCTCTTCTGGTTCTTCTTCTGGATCCTATGACTGACTGGCAGGTCGAAGTGCCTTCTGAATGTCTCTAGATGAGAATACATTCTTGCTTAACACCGAATGTAAGGGTTCTAGTTCCATCGCCAAACTGTCGGGGTCTGACAGAGTAAGTGCTCTGTGGACTAGAGTCTTGAGCACTCCGTTCATCTGTGCCAGATGATGGCAGCTGTTGGCTTGCAGATGCGGTTGATGCCTTTGTCATTTGGTCCCATGGCAGGGAGAAGCTAGATGATTTTCTGGAACATCTGAATTCACGATACTCGTATATAACATTCACAATAGAACTGGAGAAGGATGGATAATTGCCGTTCCTGGATGTATTAGTCAAGAGGAAGGCTGATGGCACATCTAGGGACAGTGTGTACCGCAAACCTACACTCACTGAATTATACCTGTCCTATAATTTTATCTATATTGTGTCCCACTTGATGTCGTTCATTCAAACTTTAACAAATATTTAATGTAAATTGCCTTATTTGAAAAGAAAGGTTTCCGGTCTTAAAAGCTGACGAAATTTTATTACCTATTATACTTTCCATTTCATATAAATGATACATCTTATTTTCTCTGCCGGCCGGGGTGGTCGAGCGGTTCTAGGCACTACAGTCTGGAACCGCGCGGCCACTACGGTCGCAGGTTCGAATCCTGCCTCGGGCATGGATGTGTGTTATGTCCTTAGGTTAGTTAGGTTTAAGTAGTTCTAAGTTCTAGGGGACTGATGACCTCAGAAGTTAAGTCCCATAGTGCTCAGAGCCATTTGAACCATTTCTTTATTTTCTCTTATATACTGTTAAATGTACGTATACATTGTTAAAAACCCAAATTTATTGTTATTCATGGGACTACTGCCATCTGGTGACACTCCTCTGTATTACTCTATTGAAAGGGTCCTGTAGCCACCTTTCATTAGTCCTGTAGCCCATTTTCACTAGTATTTCTCTTTCCTTCCTTGTTTCTCTTTTCCCATAATTATCATAGTGGTGTGATTGAATGAATGTGGTTGTGTGTCACGTTGCTAGACGGTGGCGTAGTCTGATGAAGAAAGTCTGCGATAGTCGTACAGATTCAGCAGCAGTGGTACAGAATAGCCAACTCTCGTAGTGGTCAAGTAGGCAAGAGGCTTTCGCTACTTGTGAGAAATCCACCTGCTTTAGGTTGGTGGCGGAAATGGCATCTTTGGGTTTTCCGGGCCACGCGGAGCGTGGAAGAGGCTGGAGAAGAAGCGGAAGGCAGTCTGCCGCCGGTACGGGAAGGGCCCACAGCTGTGTTCCAGTCGAAAAAGGGTGAGTTTGACTGACCGCGTGGCGCGTTGTTACTTGGCGAGGGGAGAGCTGTTAGCTATTGGTCTCGCTTTTCAACTCTGAAAAATTGCTTTGCCTTGTCGCGGCAAGGAATGCAAAACTTTGGCAGATGTTTCATTTAGTAAATTTCTATAGCAGACTTGGATCCACCGGAAGAGCGCCACGCAAAGGTGTCGATAAGAAGTGAGCACTCGCTTCTGTATGAATGTCTGTTTGACTACAGCTGTGCCTGTATAAGCTTTCATTTTTCTAAATATTAATAGCTTTGCCTTCTCGTAAATTTTCCTTGCTTAATGTATCTTTCGTCCGTGGGGAGCCGACCACGTGGTTGAACATTAAAGTTTTGTTGGGCTACCGTCATCACTTACTGTCCGGTCTCACGCTTGTTTTAAAGAACTTTAACCGCTCATGATTGTGTGATGTGATATTGTTGCAACTTGGACACGATACCTACGAAGTGCGTCTCCACAAACCAAGTGGGCACGCGGGTGTACTGCGAAACGTGTACCGCTTTACGAGTTATTGCGATCAGGCAACAGCAATGGTATGAATGATTCGCACCAATGATTTTAGGAGTAGATTATAACGGTGAATGTATCGATGCTTTTCCTTAATGTCTTAGGAATAAATGATTTTATCCACAATTTTCTCTTGCGTTCCGAGGTTCCGTTTTTTCACCTAAGCCACTCACCTCATAGCTTTCCCGTTAGCACATCCAACGCGTTTCCTTACGCACAGTATGTAGCCAGTAGTCAACTCAGAAATATGTGACACTTTTTGATGTGACACACCTGTATGGCTCTGTCTTGCGTCCGAATCTTCGATCAGTAGGTCCATATATCGTCATAATCAGGTAATTTCACATACTGCTACTGATTTTATGCGTGGGTTTGTAAGCTGTGGAACCTAGTCGAATTTTAGGTTTGCTTCTTCCCTGGGGTTTCTAGCACAGGCAACAAAGGATAATGAAATCATCATCTGAGTTATCAACCGAGAGTTCTAGGGTAGGAAACGAAAAGTTATTTAATTTTAATCCATTGTTTCTAGACCAGGAAACAAAAGTTAATTTAATTTTTCCCATGACATAAAAACCATAATTTTTAGCTTTACAATTAAGGGATACCAAATGATAAAAACTGATAAAGTAAATTAAATTTATTAAATTTATTCTGGGTTTCCAAGCCCATAGATTCGCTGGCAAGAATATTTATTGAAATTTGCCCTACAACAAATTACAACGTATTTGTCAACATCGATAACATGAGCAGAATAATTTTTAATTTCTTTTTTTTTTTAGCTCAATATAAAAAATTTATGTCAACATGATTCTCTAGTTTTTCTTCATCATCCAAAATGATTTTTGTGTAATGATCTGAAAGAATAATTTTATATTTATCACTTAAAATTAGCCGGCCGGAGTGGCCGAGCGGTTCTAGGCGCTACAGTCTGGAACCGCGCGACTGCTACGGTCGCAAGTTCGAATCCTGCCTTGGGCATGGATGTGTGTGATGTCCTTATGTTAGTTAGGTTTAAGTAGTTCTAAGTTCTAGGGGACTGATGACCTTAGAAGTTAAGCCCCATAGTGCTAAGAGCCATTTGAACCATCTTTTGAACTTAAAATTAATGTAACTTTCTGACCAAATTTAATAGGTAAAAGTCAAGCTTTCGAAATACAATAATATTTATATTTTTAACCTATTAATTTAGAAAACTTTCTGTAGAACCATTATTGAAACTACTAAGCTATTTCAAAGTAGTTCAATATTATTGCTCATGGTTTTTTTGGTTTTATTTATATATGAAAATCTCTATCACTGTTTAAATATTTCAAAATCGCTTCAACCATGAGGTGGAGAAAATTTTTAATAAGATTAAAAAGTAAATTCATTCTCAAAATGTGTAAAACTTTGGTGCCAGGAGAAACCCAGTGCGTTTTTTTGTTGGTACCCTCTTCATTTTATCTTTCCCCAATTTTGTTTCTGTTGTGTATCGCTGTTGGACTGCGACTTTGGTTGTTATGTCCATCCACCCATCTTCTTGTTGGCTATATCTTTGCATTTACATCTGGGTGTGGATGGTAGAGTTTCCTTGATTGACTGCAGCAGTGGATGGACAGCAAATACAGTAGAACTGGCTGGCCACCCAATTGCTATAGCATTCAGCATTGCCCTGCAGGGCAAGGAAGCTGTGCTCACAAACTGTATTTGTAGTTGGTAATCGAGTGACAGTTGATTTGAGAACAATTTCTACATGTGGTTCCATCAGTTAGCGGTTTCATGAATGAGCACTGAGAACATAGATGGCACTGCTGTATGTACAGTTTCACACATAATATGCATCAACCATACAGTTTAGCAGATGTAAGATGAATCAAGTGTACTGTTTGACACATGACACTTGCCTCAAATGTATATTTTCGTGGTAACCTTTTTTTAAAGAGATAATTGAATATTCCATTTTTCGACAGAGCCTATGACTATGCACAGTACACAGAAGCAAGTTTGGCTGCATAGCTCGCAGGGGCAATGGGCAAAATATTCCTTCTTTATTTCTCACTCAAATATTAACCAATTTTAAAAATTAAAAATATTAGAATAAACTGTTTAAAAAGACCTATCCAAAGACATGATAATAAATGTGATGTAATAACATTTAATAAGTAAGATATTAGTTATTTTAATTCAAAAATTCTCAGTTAATATTTGGTGCTGTACATCATAAGTTAAATTCTTTTTACAACACATAATTATGTAAGCAAGTATGCTGTTAGATTAAACATAGCACACAATTTCATAGTTTTCTGTGTAGCTAACATATTAATTCTCCTAGACATATTTATAACAAAAATTAGATAATTTTCAATAACACTGAATGGGTTTACATTGACATCACTGTCTGATTGTGTGACCAGCTAAAAATCTCATAAACCATCATAAGTCTTCCAAAAGTTAGTTGGTAGACCTAGATTCCAAAATTTCTTGAGGACAAACTTCACTTCTATGATTCTTTTATATATGTTATGTAATTCAACATGACTGAATAAAGAAGAATCAATCAGCTGATTATTTTTTCGATTAATGTGAAAAACAACTTAAGTAAAGTTAAGGTATATCAAAGCCTGCAGTCTTGGCCAACTACTTCTCAAACATTTGTCAGCGCAAATTCCACTTGGCCATCATGAAAAACAGTAGGCCTATGCAGAGCATTGATAACTTTCAGTGTGTCCATATTCATACTGTGATTACTTTCAGCATCGAGAACAGTTTTGTATAAGGTAGGATACCAGTGATATACATGATGCGCATGATGGTGAGGCATCTTGGCGACTGATCACTGGCTTTCTAGAGTCAATACTTATGTGCAAATGTGATTATATCAGTCACTAATTATGGATTAGCCTTACACAAGGCAGTGCAGCGGTAGCCATTCCAGATACATACTCAGTATATCTAGTGAGCACACATCCTGCCACAGACCAATAGTGGCCAATGTCATTGGCCACAAAGTGTGTTTCCATTGATTGAATAACTGTGGTTAGCTATAGAGGTGATAAGGAGCTCAACTGCTAGCTGCTACATTGAGTGACACCTCAGCTAATTACTGTATTGATAAAACTATGTGTTTGTGTGAGAAATTTGCATAAATCCTCAAAAGACGTTACCTTATCTAAATTTAAACATGGTCATGAGATTGATGTGAAATTTGAATTTGTTGATGATATGACTGTTTATCATAGAGTATAGGAAGTGTACATCACAAACCTGTAGAAACAGATCTAGTGAAAAGAAAAGATAATTTCCCTTACTTTTTATCTATCCATTATTTAAGATATGACCTTCCATAGTAACTCATTGGCTACAAAGTCAATTGCATAAGAAGAGATGGAGAAATGAAAGGGTACTCAATCTTAGACAAATATTGTTTCCTTTCTTTGACATCCAACAGCTTTTCGAGACAGTTGTAAAACAATTTCTTATTGGATTGGATAATCTGTGCCATCAGTTCCAATAACACTGAAGATCATATACAGGCATGCATGATTAGGATGATCCCACCCATCATCAATATGAGTGTTAAGCTCTCTCTCCTTATTAGGAATATTTAAATTAATTTTAGTCTTCTCATGTAAGGGAATGAGTAAAACTGGTATCTCTCAATCTCATTCATTTAATAAGGATGAAATTTATTAAGACATTTAATGACAACTCTAATAAAACACCACTGAAGTCAATCAAATTATTATGCTCATCAGTTACAGTTATTCCTAAATCCTGTATAGTATCAAAAATTGGAATATATTCAAGGATAATGTAGTTCACAAATTAACAGAGCACTAAACTCTGCTTTGGGTTTGAATGAAGCATTAATATTAGTTTCTCTATAAAAGTGGTCACCATACTTTAACCACATTCCATCAGTCAAATTAAAATTAATGTTGATTCATATAAATGGAATAATTTTAGGCACTTCATTACAAATAGTTTTTTCATCGGCTTCAATAGTGTGGCTATTAAATCCTACTATACTTCCAACGCTATCCTTAATGTCCATACATCATTTAACATTGCTTTCAAAGATAACTCTATTTAAAATATCATCTGCTTTAATGCAAGTATTAGGCTTTATTGTGTGAATAAATTTTTCTAAAGTTTCCAATCAATATTGTCCAACAGGAATATCTATCGTTTCAATATCACAATATAATATATAATTTTTTGATTTAACATTTTGAACTAAAAAAAGTTGTATGAAAATCGACTAGTGACACATTACTATAGCTGTTTTATAGGTACTGTAATTTTAGAACAGATGGCTGGGGTAACTCATCTATATTAATGAAAAATTGTATAATTAAATGAATAGATTGAATGTGATCGAAAAATAAAATATCAGGAAAGAAACCAGAGAATAAACAAGGCAAAATCCCACTTTACTTAATTCAATGTGGAGTAATAGAACCAAGTGGAAGTGGATAACCTACATTAATAATTCGTAGTTATATTTGACCTCCAGAATGGCTGAACTGAAATACAATAAATCATTTATGTGTTTATTCTAAAAGCTTTGATCAACCAAAATACTTGAAATTTATAACAAATGTGTAACAGATGGTTCCTTAGAAATATCATGAGGAATTTAATGACATACCTGGAATAAGCAATACGAAAGTGATGTACAGTATTATACATTGAGTGAATCAAAAATACAAGAGTCATCGAAGAACTATGATGAAGTGGTTAAAAATAGGGAGAAGCAGCCCACTAACAAAATAAACATAAGTAAAAGAACGTTAGAATGCATAAACACAGTGAAGTTACAGGTTTTGTATAAAAACCTCTTGGTACATTTAAATTCATTATTTAATTACCAGCAAAGTTTTATGTAGGTAAATGAACTGTTAGAGAAAGGACATAAGAAGGATCAGATGGATTAATGAATCTCTTACCCAAAGAACATTTTTCTATCAATGACAAAATAAAGTCTTGTAAGGATAATAAAAATAAACATTTAATAAAAGAAACTGTTGCTGACTTTTTCCAGCATTGAGACAAAGAAATCGAAAGGATTCACTGCAAAGTGAGGATGAGAAAAAAGGTGAAGGCTTAACAAAAAGCCATACAGAAAAAGCAACTGAATATATTAGGATGAATGATGTTTGAGATTTAATCGACAATTTAGCAGTTATTCATGGAGAAAAATTAGTTGGATATAAAAATTGTCATAAGTGGGAATAACACAAATGTTAACAAATAAATTTAGTGAAATTTTGATAAAATCCAGACCTTTAGCTGCTTACAGGCATTGATAAATATCAACATGGACAGTTGAAAAATGTGTGCCCTGGCTAGGATTCAAACCCAGGACCTCCTACTTACATGGCAGACCCTATATCTGACTAAGCCATCGAGGACACAGGATAGTGCAATTGCAGGGACTTATCTCTGGCACACTCAAAGTGAGACCCACACTTTTAACTTATTGTCCACACACTATATTTGTAGTGCCCCTGCCCACTATTCTCATTACTAGCACCAGTCACACTACCGATTCCCATAATAGTTTGTAATTTCATTCTTTGAGAGCTTCAAGATCACCAAAGGTATCTGTACAGATATCAGCATAAAACAAATTTAGTGGTTTCATTATCAACAATCCAAATAAACCATACCTGATTAGATTTTTGAATATCTCGCCACACTCGTTTTACAAAAATTAAAAACATGGAAAAGGATTAGTTAGCACTTTAAATAATAAATTACCATTCAAAACACATGTCCATGGTTATAACTATTGTGGCCCAGGAACAAAATTAGAAGAAAGATTAATTAGAGCGACCAAGGAATAAATCCAATAGAAGAAGCTTACAAAAATTTTATTTTGTATATAGAGATAATAAACATTTAGAGAAAATCATGAAGCAAATAAAGAACTTCAACTAGCTGCAAAAATAAGAATTTGTGCTTCTGGTGCATCAACTGGAGAAAAATTAGGTGCTACAGCAGCTAGAGAAATAATGTAAGGAAATAGAAAATCAATATGCGTTTAGATGTTGATTGTGATGGTTTGGGACTATAGAAATATTAATTCCTTATAAAATTCTTTATCTGTATATAAATAATAACATCAGCATTGGATAGACTTTGCTGTCTAGTGACAAGACTAAACAAAAGGCAATTAAAATTAAACTCATTAGTAATGAGTTACTAGTTATACCTACTGTGAAAAAATTATCAGAAAGCCAACAAAAAAGAAAGAAGGTTTTGGATCAAAAATCACGATGGAGGAATTCTTCCATTATGTTTGACAGCATTACCATATTAGCTATTCTGGGTCCATTAGCAGCCAAAGACAAGGAAAAAAGATTGTATAGAATTATAAGCATTAAAAATACATAATTTAGGAATGGAGGAGATTTCTGCAACTGGCACTGGAGTGAAGACAAAAATATCATCAAAAATAATTAGAAAATATAATTAACCTTTATCAAGTTTTCTCCTAGGGAAAATGAATCAGCAACATGTAATTTCCATATTTCTGATACAGTAGTCACTCATTGGTTATCTTATTATTAGAACAGTGATTAAAAGCTTGTGTTTGATTCATTCCGAGGAAATATTCCCAAAAAAGTGGTAAGATATCTTAGCTAAAATGAAATGTTTCAAAAGTGGCAGTGAATACAAAATTTTAATCAAATCATACGCCAGCATTTGTGTATATTTGCTCTAATGCAATTCTCAGGTAATTATACATTGAAGAAATTTTGAACATAATAAATGGATATTTTTGGAAACAATGCACAGCCTAAATGCTTCCAAATAAATTTGCAACAGTTAGAAAAAATAAAACTGACTAGTATCATTCAACCCAAAAATAGAAAATGTGCTTAAACAATTTGATTAAGTAAAAGTTTTCAAATGACCATGATTATATTAGGTGTAAAGGAAGAACATTAGTCAATATGAAAGATCCAACAACTGGTTATGATGCTGTCACTACACAGTAAAAAAAAGCCAAATACACGAGTATTATCACACAGTTCAATGGTTGTGTCACCAAAAATGAATTTGCGCCTGGTGTCTATGGCTACATAATTACTCTAAAGAAAAGAAACTGAAGAGGCATTAATATATTTAATTTAACATACTAAATACAAATGCAAAAATATCCCTGATAAACAGTCTAATTTCCTTTACTAAAGGATATGACCAAAAAATTCGTCATTTCGAGTATGGATGTATTCTTATTAAAGTGTTTAATACTGGTCAAAGTATAAATAAAAATTTTATATTAAGTGAAGTCTTTTAATGAAGTTTACCCAAGTGACTACTAACATTGTATCAATGAAACTCGAACATAAATCAAGATTTATAATCATTATATTAAACAATTTTGTTAAAACTGTACCTGTAGAGGTAAAGTTAACTATACTTCATGAAATAGTTTGAAATTTAATCTATATAAATTGACAGTGACATCTCGCACTTGAAGTGCAGAAAATTTACTGAGATTCTTCACCCTCAAAGAGGCCCCACTAAAAATTGAAGGTAGGGCAGTGAAGGTCTCTCCACACTATGCAAGACTAAAAAGAGTATTTTGTTGGTGATGGTATGAATAATTGTGTAGAAATTATTAATGATTTATATGAATGAGTGACAAAAAATTTTAAGAAAAGAAATGTTGTTTTTTCGGTATAGATGGTTTATAGCAAGTAGATCTAAGAAAAACATTCTGGAAAATTAAAAGGAATTTCAAAAATAAAGTATATAAATATTTGTTAACCATAATTGTTGTCTTCACAAAATTTTGTTCTTATTCCATTTGAAGATAAATCACGCAGAAATCTGATTGATGCTTTTAAAAAAATATTTAGAGAGAGAACTCAAAAAAATTTATGAATGGATAATGGAAAACCATTTTATAATAAGGATTTTCAAGAACTAATGAAAAAATATAGCATTAATCACTATTCTCCTTTCACAGGATTAAAAGCATCTGTTGTAGAAAGATTAATGTATAACATTAAAAGAAGAAGTGTGGTGGAGAGTTGCTCTTCAACATAATTATAAATGCATAGGTATCGTCTCAAAATTCGTTGACATTTACAAGACATTCAGCAGTAAAACTGAAGCCAATAGAAGTTAATGGAAACATTATAAGCCAATGGTCTTTACATCAAAAGACAAGCCTAACTATATAGTTGGCAATAAAGTAAGAAATTGTAAACACAAAGGAAATTTTGAGAAAGGTTTACCAGTTAATTGGTCAATAGAGATTTTTGAAACTGAAGATGTTATTCATTCTAGAGATTGAAGCCATTGGATGGAGAAAACTTAACAGGAAAATTTTGTGAACAAGAACTTCAAAATATCCTAATGTGTATCTCGTTGAACAGGTGCTAAGGGAAAAAGGCGATAAGCTTCCCTTACTTAAATGGTTATGATGTGATAATTCATATAACAGTTGGGTGGATAAAAATAAAATTATTGTATAAATTTTTTGTATACCTAAATCGAAGTAATTATTGATAATTTGGGGTAGTTCGTAATATTCATTTTGTTAATCGTTTTATTAAGGAAGGCAGTTCATATTTTTATATTAAAATAAAAGTTAACTTGATATTTGATCGGAATTATTTGATAATTTTAAATATGAGTTGACTGAATCAAATGCCTTTGGTACATTTTGTTTATTAAATGAATCTAAAAATTGTTATCAGTGTTATATTAGAATTTAATTATGAAAAACGTAGTTTAATTTTCAGTTTTGTTAATGAATCCTAATTAGATCGTTAACCAATTGCTCTTTTCTGTAGTTATCCAAAATACTGAATTAACTGTGACAGCTAACAACATTCAATCTTACTTTCATTCTTTGGTATAAGTTTATCGAATTAGCTTCCTAATTAAGTATGAGCCTCACTTCACAAGTTGGATGTCAATTTGTAAAGGCATTTTTTTTAAAGATTCTTAGCTTGTGTTCAAATACCATAACAATTACAGGTAAAACTGTTATCAAATAATTTTAAAGGATGAAACTTTGGTCCTAATTGCTGATTTTCAGTTGGTGGAACAGTAAACTCACTAAATATGAAGCCCATGTTAAAATATTAATAATATCGTGATCAACACACATATCATGATTTCCACTTAAATTCTGTAAATGATTTATTTCATTTTTACAATTAACAATTTCCTTTCTTATTTTATGTTTATGCTGTTTACAAATTGAAGGTACAATTTATCAATAAACCCAATATAGAAAATTTTTAGCAAACGACATTTTGAAACTCATAACTCATGAAAAAGTCCCCAGTTCATGGATAAGTTTTGTTTGTGGATGAATATTTTAGATATCAGTGTTTTATCAGTATTGGAATTCTCATATGTGTTATACTATTTCTATTTAACATGAAGTTTTATAGCATCTCAAAGACATTCATATTGTAAAATTTAATCAACCTGAATTGTGTATACCAAAGAACTGTTTTTTCATCAATAATTATTAAAACTTGTTTATCATTATATTTAATTTTGTTACTGATAAGATCCATGCATCAATCATTTATTAAATAAACATTTTAATGGGAATTTCAATTTTTTTCATTTTTAAGTTTTTTTATATATAAATGAAGAGTCCACTGAAAGTGACTCTTCCCTCTGCTAAAATGAAAAAGAAACTAATAAAGAAAAAAAGTCACAAAAAGAAATGACTCTCAAAAAGGGCTTTATTGTTTCTATATGAAAGAAATGAAATGTATTGCATGGGGGCTTAATTAAATAAAAGGCAAATATTTTTAGTAGCTGTCTGTTCGGTTACGCTGTCTCATAACCGGTTGGCCCTGACTAGTATTAGTATGCATAGTATAACAACAAAGAATGAAAGAAAACTTCCGTTAACACAATTAATTAATTAAGTCCCCAGCAACTATAAAACCTATGAAACAACAAAACACAAGTGTAGCTGTTCTGTGTGTGGAAGTGTGATTCAACATACACATCTGGCATGGTTCTTCCTCAATAAGACCAGATATTTTAAACACCATTTATACTGAAGTAATTAAAAAAAATAGAAATACTATAATTGCACATAGAAATCAGAAATACAGTCTAATACAAGAACACAAGCCAGATGCTTTGTAGACTGAACCTGTGACCAAGAGGCATTATTGTTTAAGAGATTGAAATAATGAAAAAAAAGGAATTTTTTACCTTCATATATATTGACGAAAAGCACACTCTGATCATTACAGCATCCCCAATCCAACAATATCTGGTGTCCAGCCCATCAAAACAATATGACAACATCTGAACAAGCACTCTCCATGGGAACTTCTCAACAACGACTCACCACTGCTACATCTCAACAAGCACTGCCTACTGCTACTTCACAATAAGCATTCTCCACCACGACTCCTCGACAAGAACTGCCAGTGGAGGCGGCTGAATAATACTCTTTGGCGCAATCTCTGGCGCTGTGGGCCAGTGTAGCCACCTTTCATATGCCCCTCCATCACGTGCCAGAATTTGATGGTATTTTTATCAGCATTGGTGGTGAAAATACCACCAAATTCGTCCAAAATATACAGACAAAAATTAAAAAGTAGTATCAATAAGTAAATATCACATAACTAAATAAATTTCGGCTTTGCACTGACCCTTCAATAACCTAATATATAAAAGACAGTAAGGAATACAAATGCTTTCATACATGTGATTTTACATAATGGTTTACACTGGTATCATTCAATCAATGGCACCAGCAGTGACGAATAGGTATGGGTAAGAGTTTCATAACATTTCATAAACAGTAAATACACAAAAAATCAGTTTATACAAATATTCACATAAAATGCTTTCCATAGTTCAATAAACAAGTAGTTGACAGTTCCAGCAGTAGCACCCAGCAATGGTCAACAGGTGCAGACACCAACAAGTGACATCATTCAGTAGAAACAGTTCCATCAGTGGCAACCAGCAATGTTAAACAGGTGCAGGCAGCAACAAGTGACATCACTTCAGTAGAAGCAGTTCCATCAGTGGCACCCAGCATTGTGGAACAGGTGCAGACACCAACAAGTGACATCATTTCAGTAGAAGCAGTCCATCAGTGGCACCCATTAATGTTGAGCAAGTGCAGACAGCAACAAGTGACATCTTTTCTGTATAAGCAGTTCCATCAGTGGCACCCAGTAATGTTGAACAGGTGCAGACAGCAGTCCATAATATTCACTATCACTAATCAGACAGTTCATCAGAGTTTATGAGCAGAAATTAAACATCTCCCAGGGACACACATCAATGTTGAACCAGTGCAGGCATGAACAACAGTTTGAGTGCACACACAATTGCTTTTACAAAATTATTATCAATGCTCTTACACTAAACATACAAATTATAATAAACACACGAATGATATCTGATAATTGTCATATTAAATATTACAATACACAAATATCAGTAAACCTATAATATTTATAGGTATCAGTGCAAGCCACAACAAACAAGTAAAATAATATTTAGGAGATAGATCGGTACCAATTATTTGGGATTAGGGAAGGAAAACACACAAAACACGCTCACTCATCTTTCATCCACATTAAGTACTACTGTGTGCTTGAATAGTGTTAACTGTGTAAACGCAATTCTGTCCAATATTTTATGTTCAACTTGTGTAGCAAATAATAGTGGCAGCAATGTATAACAGTCAATAATAGTTAGTCAACGTCGTAGTCATCATGTCAAGACCAATGTTTGCCAAGCCAAATCAAAATGTACAGTTGTTGAACAACTGCCAGTGTGCCAAGATATGCAAATACTTCCTCTCTTAAAAAAAAAAGTATATGCTGCTTATTAATTTAACAAAGTGTGTGTGTAGACAATCTTCTTTCCACTTGAGTGTTCTAGTCTGCTATCTTGATCCTCCTTGTTCCATATAAACCAACAAAAAAAAAAATGCTCCTCACTTACTTTACCTCTTATCCACCAAAACTCCAATAATCATCAGCATCACATAATCTTAATACTTCAATAATACCTCTTATGTCGATACATATAATCATCATCAATATCATTTACCTTACCTCTTGTCCACCAAATCTCCAATAATCATCAACTTCACATAATCTCAAAGCTCAATAATACCTCTTCTCTTACGTTGATACATATAAACCTTATCATCAATATCATTTACCTTACCTCTTGTCCACCAAAACTCCAATAATCATCAACTTCACATTATCTCAATACCTCAATAATACCTCTTCAATACGTCGATACATATAAACCCTATCGCCAATACCATTTCACTTCCATAACAACTCTTTCCTCTAGGCATTCTCCTCGAACAAGTACAGATAAAATCCTAGTGCAAACTTCAATTCATCATCCCATACAATCCGAAGACACAATGTCCACACACTACCTCTGTGTAGTCCACCTGAGCCAAATCTTCTACTCATTATGAATTATAAAATACATTTTGGTTACCTTGTCCATCATAAAATAAAAGAAATGCATACATGACCTCTAACAGCCTTCAGTTTGAATAACTTTCAGTAAGTAAGTACGAGTTCGGAGTGTGAATGATAGTAATATTTCACAGTGTCTACACCACTTCAAGAATCATGGTAAAACAGAAGCAAACATGTGGAGTATTTCTTGTGTCAAGTGTAACTTACTATTTCAGTTGCTTACGAAGAATGCAGTGTAATAACTGTCAATGGTCTAAACCTAGTGTTGGTATGTCATGTCGTTAGCTTCCTTCCTATTAGCATAAATTTATACAGCTTCCATAAAACCTCCAGCTCATGTGACTTCAATGAAGTTTCTTGTACCAATGTCGTTCATCGAATTATAGCAGTTCATTTTCTTATCTTAAAAATATAAGGCGCTGAGCGTAAGCAAAACATGCAATAGTGAGTAAATACACTAGTAGAGAACAGAATGTCAACAAGTGGATGCAGCACAATCCCTACAGCGCGGCTCTGCCAAGCGAACAATCTATAATTAATACCATAGTGTGACCTAAACTCCATGTTCGTACACCGCATATCAGCATTTCTATATACCAAATTAAAGAGTAGTTATGACAACAAAACAGAAATGTATAAATGTGCAGTTCATACGAAAAGCAGCAAATATATATCTTAGATAATAAACAGGTCATTAGCATCATATCAGCATAAGCAAATAAATGTTCATATGTAATCTTAATAAGTAAACATGAAGGCGCAAGCAGATAAATCACAAAGTATAACCTACATACATAACCACATCAGCACAATTAATCAGGTGACAATTATAATTTAAATAAATAAGCACAGCAGGCACATAATAAAAAAAATATGACATCAGTGAAAAAGCAGTGCAGCCATGCAATGCATAATATACACAAGTAACAACCCTGTTCATTGATCAATCATTGTCAAAATCAGTTAACACGAAGTATGAATCACGTAATCGCGAGCAGCAAATTATGTCTAAAGTACATACCAAGTGGAAATATGTTACCTGAAAAATAAACTCAATTAATAGTTACCTTTTTTAGTTTATTAGTTTCTTCTTCGAAATTACATTCTTCCTGAAATTTTCTCGATAGTAAGTCCTCTTAACGTCGGACAAGCACAGAATTTACCTGAAGGTCTTAAATATTTTATACAGCCGTATCCTGAAAAATACTAAACGTTAATAACATAATTTATCAAGTCACTATAGCTTTATACTGAATTTAATTGGAGAAATTAGACTGTGTATTTGTTTACGGTTGTCAGTGCATTCGCACTGAGAGCTCGATCAGCTGCAGGCGCGTGACGTAGGAAGTGATTGTTTGCGGTCAACGACTGCCTTGTGCGGCGCGCAGACTTGACTGTTGCTTTGAGTATGTGCCGCCGCCAAAACACGGCGCGCTGTCCTTGTATTCTCTGCATGTTTACGTGTAGCTGTTAGTTTCTCAAAAGTATGTCATTCCACAAAAATTTTAACGTTCGATATATGATGTATTCCCTTAGAGCGTCGAGATTTGAGAGTTTCTACTTCGACAGTGTTATCATGAATGATTTTGCGAACCCTAGATGGACAGTTGTAAACCAGAAAAAATTTGCGACGCAAGCCTTTTCCTTTGTGAGACAAACGGTGAGACTTAATTAACACCTTTTGACCAACTGACAAAGTTTTTAAACGACCAGGACGTTTAGCTGATCTCTCTCTTCTAGCAGCCGCAGATGCAATATTTCGTAGAGCCAGGTTGACAACTTCAGAATGCCGCAGTTTCCGTGAAGGCGGAAAAGGAACGATTTCAGAAATGCGATTTCTCGGTGCTTTATTTTTTAATATCAATATAGGCGGTAAAGAAGTTAAATCATTAGGGAGTTCATTCAGAATGTTTTGAAATGTATGAAGATACTGATCCCAAGTTCTGTGATTCTGATGACAATAAAGTCGACACAATTTATTGATTTCCTTCATCCATCTCTCTGAAGCGTTAGATTGAGGGTGAAAAAGTGAAATGAAAATTGGTTTAATCTTCCGACGCCGTAGAGTACGAAGCTAAATTTTAGAGCGAAACTGTGATCCATTGTCTGATATAACCTTATCAACATGACCAACTTCTTTAAGAAAATGTTTGATGAAAGCGTTAGATACTGAACGAGCTGTTGCTTTGCGTAAAGGTGCAAAACACACATATTTTGATGTCAGTTCCACAGCTACCAAAATGTACGCAAAACCATTAGTAGAACGAACCACTGGACCGAACAAATCGACTGCAGCCATGTCCTTTAATTTCGCTGGAATGATGGGAAACAACGGTGCTCTGTGAGAAATAGTTGGCGGCTTAGCCTTTTGACATAATTTGCATTCGGCAAGAACAGATCGAATCCGTTTCTCCATATTACTGAAGTAGCAATTTTCTCGTAATTTATGAAAGCATTTTCTGGGACCAAAGTGTGCATAACTGAAATGTATGTACCAAATCAATTTATTAACCCACTCATCAGGAATGCAAACTAACCAAACAGAGTTGTCAACCGATTTTCGTTTAAAAAGAACTTTCCAGATAGTTTACAAAAACGAGGTGTGGCCAAATCGTCCAATTTAACAATGCGTCTAAGAAAATTATAAACACCAAGGAAACTACGAACATCACGCTATGTGGTAGGAACAGCATAATTACGAATAGCGTCTAGTTTCTGTGGATCAGGAAGAATACCTTCTGTAGAAATAATATGACCAAGAAATTTCACCTGAGAACGACCAAATTCAGATTTTTCCAAGTTCACTGTAATGCCAACTCTTGCTAAAATACGTAATAATGAATCCAAAATTTTGTAGTGCTCACTCCAAGAACGTTTAGCAATAAGACTATCGTCAACATATGAAGTAGTATTGTCACGAAGATAAACAGGTAAAATTTCGTTTAAACTACGAATGAATGATGCTGAAGATACAGTAAGTCCAGACGGTAATTTCCGAAATAACTTTTGGGTAAAATAGTCATATCCGGTTATTTTTTACCGATTATCTAGATAGATTGATAGTTGAAGAGTTATTTTGATAGATACAAAGAATAGTAGAAGAGTAGGCAGCGATGCAGAAAACTAAAAGGGAAATAGCACCACTACAGCTCGGGGCACTGTGCACGCTACGGCACATATTCACTTCGTGTAGTGAATCCCCTGAGGACCTTAATAGCCGCACATAAATTCCAGTTTGTGACTTATTGGCCAATTTAGTGGAAGTGCGTACATAAATTGATCTAACCATGAACATGGATGTATGTCGCTCTTAGAATTGCGAAAGATCTTAAACTTCCGAACAGTTAAGAAGTGTTTATAGTCAAAGTTTTCTCCCTATCCCAATGTCGATTGTTGTCAAGTTCACGCGCCGGGCGCTCTCTTGTTGCATCTCGTAAATGAAACAAATTATTTTCTTCAAACCCCTCTGCTATCTGTGATTCTAAATTTCTTCTGCTGTCTTTTCCTTTCTTTCTTTGATTCATCTTTCATGTTTTTGAAACAAGTCCTTATTCATGAGTCTAACCGTGTTGTCATTGCTTTCATCTTGGTTTTAATTGTTCCTATATCTGTTTCAATTGTTTCTATTTGTGATCCCAAATTTAATATAGCACCCATCAACTGCTCCATATTAATTGGTCCAAAATTCTTTTCGCTCCTAACATTTCCCGTAAAACTAACTTCCTTCGACATAGCTGTAAAGCTATCTGTATTCGATACTATTCCAGAATCTTCTGTCGTTAATCTCGTATTCTGAAAGTTTTTTGATTGTGAAAAATTTTGAACTGGTTCCGGCCTATTTTCCCGACTTACTAAATTGTTTTCTACTTCATTATTCATCATACTGTTCTCCTGTGTTGGCGAGTTCGCCATGTTAACATTTTCGTCATTCTCCCTATACATCACTTTTGCCTTTTTCATCGATCGCGTAATCATTTACAATACATAGAAAACTCGTCAATATACGAAAATTACTCACAATGAGACTTTATCTCCAACAATACCATTCACACGAAATGTTTCCCAACAAACACGCCGTAACGAACAATTAGAACTTTCACAATTGCACAAAATTGTCAAACCTGTATACAAGACATCAAAAATTAAATTCTGAAAAAATACCGTTAGAAGAATGACAATTACCAAATCTACACATGCAATATAGACTACAATTACTAAACTACAAATTACTACAACAATACTACTGTCTGCTATTTTTACAATCAGAAGATTCCAAGGGACGATCCTAGCAGGGTCGCCACGTGCATGGAGGCTTAAGTAAATAAAATGCAAATATTTTTAGTAGCTGTCTGTTCGGTTATGCTGTCTCGTAACCGGTTGGCTCTGACTAGTATTAGTACGCAATCTGACTGCATAGAATAACAACAAAGAATGAAAGAAAACTTCCGTTAACACAATTAATTAATTAAGTCCCCAGCAACTATAAAACCTATGAAACAACAAAACACAAGTGTAGCTGTTCTGTGTGTGGAAGTGTGATTCAATGTACACATCTGGCACGGTTCTTCCTCAATAAGACCAGATATTTTAAACACCATTTATACTGAAGTAATTAAAAAAAATAAACAAAAATACTATAATTGCACATAGAAATCAGAAATACAGTCTAATACAAGAACACGAGCCAGATGCTTTGTTGACTGAACCTGTGACCAAGAGGCATTATTGTTTAAGACATTGAAATAATGAAAAAAAAGGAATTTTTTTACCTTCATATATATTGACGAAAAGCACATTCTGATCATTACAGCATCCCCAATCCAACAATATCTGGTGTCTAGCCCATCAAAACAATATGACAACATCTGAACAAGCACTCTCCATGGGAACTTCTCAACAACGACTCACCACTGCTACATCTCAACAAGCACTGCCTACTGCTACTTCACAACAAGCGGTCTCCACTACGACTTCTCGACAAGAACTGCCAGTGGAGGCGGCTGAATAATACTCTTTGGCGCAATCTCTGTCGCTGTGGCTCAGTGTAGCCACCTTTCAGTATACAGAAAAATAGGTTAGAACATGTAAACGAGCTCATTAATAATTTTAAAAAAAACTAAAAAAGAGGTAACCAGACTGTAAATCTACTCATATATGGAGATGACATGGCATTAAGCTCAGTTTCTTAGGATGATCTGCAGAAAACCTTCAACTAGTTAGAGCACTGGGCACGAAAAAACGACCTATCCTTGAATGAAGAGAAGAGAGTCTCGATGACATTCAGAAGAGGAGGAAGACCTGGCAGTTTCTACATTGGAGAGACACTGCCAAAGACAGTCACCAGATTTACGTATCTAGGAGCTACCCTTCAGTCACAGGGAACAGTATTCACACGTCACATAAATTACAGATCCAGCACCACAATGAGAGTCATGAGTGATATCAAGTCGATAGACAAACTCTCCCTGGAAACTGGCCTATGACTGTTTGAACTTAAAGTTGAACCTGTTGCAATTTACGTATTGGAAAAGGTATGAATTCCTCTGAAGAAGACAGATTTAAAAAAATACAGAAGCTGAAGGCTACTTACTTAAAAAGGGTGCAATGTCTCTCCAAATACACACTCTCACTGCTTGTGTATGAATTGGCCAGAGATCCCTTCTTCATAGAAGAGCTGCAACTGAAGCACTTACTATCACTGACAACTGCCTACCAGGACTCACATGAGAAGAAACGCAAGATATGGAAGGATTTCTATGTAGCAGAAGCCATGACAAACCATGAATGGATGCAGGGAGGATACGAACTCCGCCATGTAGTGACAAGACTCTCCGTGCATGGATTTCATCAAAAACTGTGCAACACCCACAGTTTTCATGAGCCCAGCACGAGCTATATGAGTATATGTGCGAGGTGTAGTGATCAATGTGAGAGATATCATGTGTTAATTTTTTGGATGAGAACAGAGTTGCTGACGAAATTCTGTAGTGACTACCAATAATAATACTGAATAGAGAATAATTTCTATACTTCACTTACTAAATGGCCAGTATGATTGCAATAAATCTGTTATTACTGTATTCATAAATGTATTTATAGTCCACCAAAAGACGAAGAATGTTTAAATTGAAGCAATAACCGTTATAAAGAATAAAACGATTTTATTGCATTCAGCACCATATACATGTACATGTACATGAAATCTAGTTAATTTCATTTTTCTATTCGATTTTAATTTATCGTTTAAACATTTCAACAAGTGTTAAAAGTAATTTTACTTTTTCAACATACTTTTTAACCCATTTATATTTTTTATATTCTTTATCCTCTGCTCTATACATTTCCGATTTTAAACTAATGTGTTATAACATAATTTTTCCTA
Source organism: Schistocerca americana (assembly GCF_021461395.2). Lineage (NCBI taxonomy): Eukaryota > Metazoa > Arthropoda > Insecta > Orthoptera > Acrididae > Schistocerca > Schistocerca americana. Next base: position 427,071,713 of record NC_060122.1, read on the forward strand.
ATACCTTTTGTTTACTTGTAGTAATCCATAAATAATATCTTTTGGATAATAACTTGTATCAAATTAGTTTATCATCGATTTCTTCTTATGATAAAAATTTTTGGTTGTAATATCATACAAGTATATAGATGAATCAGCACTCCTATCCTATCAATCAACATTTTCTCTAGATTTTGGTTTCATAAAATTATAATGAACATCGTTTTATCCACTAAATATCTAAAATTCTCATCCCAATATAAATTGGGGTAACAATTATTACTTTTTTCCTGTGGGTTGTTACTAAATTTTCTGAAAATGTTGTATATTCATAATTCGGTTTTGAAACATATTTTGCGTATTTTCTGAGATTTGATATTAGTGTAATATTTTGACTATTTGTAATATTTTGCTTCATTATACCAAAAACAGAATTAATCATTAATTTATAAAAATCTTTTATCCTAATTTTTTCATCTTTTTTCTCTTTTATGTACTGAAATCAAACGATTTTTTAACCATTCTGCTTGTTCTAATGTTAAGATTCTTTGGAATTTTGTTAATTTTTGTCTATGATTAAGGCTTTCTTTAAGATTTCTGTATCATAAAATATATTTTTCTTTTTATTTAATGTTGTTGATAATTTATTTCCTCCTTCTGGTACTAAAGGTAAATCTTTTTGTAAACCATGTAAATTTTTAGGATATTCTAAATCAGCTTCGACAATATATTCATATTTGTCATTATACAGAGTCTCAACTTTTTTAAAGAAAAAATATTTTTAATCTGACCACTTGAAATCCTTAAATGGTAAAAACTGAGGCACAGCCCAACCACGCACATTATTCATATCTAAATGTGCTAAATAATTCAACATTTTTTGTGAATTAAAATTTTTTATCTATTTGCTAGTAGCTTTAAAACATCGTTTATTTCTTTGGGAAATACCTCCCAACATTAAAATCACAAGGAACAGTGAAATACCAAGAAAGATTTTCAAAAATATCTGATAATATTAAAAAATCAGATCTATTAAATAATTTTGTATATTCTTCTAAATTTTTAATATATAATTTTATCGAAACTTATTTTGTACATTGGTAGTCTTCATTTTACATGACGTTTACCAAGTCTCAAATAAAAATGTTCTCATTTAGGTAATTTTTTTCTTTTAATTTTTTGTCACAATCCAAATATTTTTAATGATAAACACTTTTTTAATCATTTAAACTAATTTTCTACCTTCAAAATATGTTTGCACTTCCTCTAAGTGGTTCTTTTTTAAGATTAGAATATTATTTTTCAATACTTAATGATATAAACTAGAAGTATCTAAAAAACTTAAAGTTAATCCATTTTCAAGTACTTTAATAAATGAAATATAGTTTTCTTTGTCATTTGTAATAGCGTTAAAATCTTTATTATCTATCTCTAACTCGATAACAAACAAATTAACATAATAATTTGTTAAACTGTGAATATAAACTGGAAGAAAAGAAGGATTTTTGTAATTAATATTACAATCTTAAGAGGTGGCCCTTCAAAATATTCACATAAAATGACAATGGTCTCTTACCTTTTTCCTCTAACAGTAAATTTTTATTCACAGAAAAACATTTTTTAGAATTTAATATTTATTTTTTCTTACAGAAAAGCTTCAGGAAATCGAGTGGAAGTCTCTGGAGAAAAGGAGGCGTTCTTTTCGTGAATCGCTATTGAAGAAATTTAGAGAGTCAGCATTTGAGGCTGAATGCAGTACAATTTTACTGCCGCCAACTTATATTTCGCGGAAAGACCACAAAGATAAGACAAGAGAGATTAGGGCTCGTACAGACGCATATAGGCAGTCATTTTTCCCTAGTTCTGTTTGGGAATGGAACAGGGAGAGAAGATGCTAGTTGTGGTACGAGGTACCTCCGCCACGCACCGTATGGTGGATTGCGGAGTATGTATGTAGATGTAGATCCAGAATTTCCTCAGAGATTTCCCCACCCAGGGTCCTCCGAAATCAGCACATGAGCCTTTTCGGTGACTACTGCAGTTCGTGACACGCGTTTCCTCGAATAAGGTCTCCTCACCGACTTAGCGGAACCTTCCCCAGATTTCTCCGAAGCATTATACTTGGCCACAGCATCGTAAATAGTTGATATCGGGTGCCCAAAGAATCGAACTATTTCAGTGGGCGGTTACCCAGCGCGAATACTTTCGATAATCACGGTTCTTCGGTTGTAATCCGCACTTGTCCGTAACATCTCGGCCATTTTGAGATTCTGAGTGTTTAATAGATGTCTTTGGTTTTCAAGAACTCCAATCGCGACCTCCGGCGGGACTACCATATAGCGGGAATCTCAAACAGAAATTTGTCCGGATTTAAGGGCCGCACCCTGTATTACCTGTCTATTGACAAATGCACATTCTCCACAAAAGAGGTAGATTGTTCTGCAGGAATTCCCAGAAATCGAGATACGGGGTTACCAATAATCCCTTCACAAATACTGTTGCTTAATCGTTCCTGATGCTATGATTAAATCGTTCCCTGAAGAAATTTCTGAAGTTCACCAAAGTCACTCCATCATTGAAAAGTAGGAACGATAAAAATTCCATAATGTTGATGGCCTGTTATAATGAACTCTCGTGGAGAAAAATCCGCGGAAGATAGTGCTTGCGCTAATTGTTGGCAATAGGGATGGTTACATGACACCGTCTGTTTACTTACTTCATGCTGGTAGACCAACTGCCTAGAGCTGCTATTGTGGGCGACCTGGGTATCATGTAGAATTTGTTGTTCCAGAGCTGGTGTACAAACATCCCAAACGTCCACGCAGGTTGTCCACCTGTCTCCAGTACATATACTCAGACGAAGGCCGAAAAGCAGATGCAAAGATATCTTGTGATTTGTGTAGTGCTGTCTTGATATTACGTTTAGCAAAAACGTGAAATTAACTTTATGGCAGCGGTGTATATACAACATAACACGTGTGAATAATGCTTAAAAAATTCAGTATTCATAATGAACGTTATTTCTTTGGAAGATGTGAAGATATGGTCTCAAACTGTATTACGTTGTTCACTGACATCATCCCTTTGTAATGACTAAATTTTAAAACATGAAGTCCCTCAGATATACACTCCTGGAAATTGAAATAAGAACACCGTGAATTCATTGTCCCAGGAAGGGGAAACTTTATTGACACATTCCTGGGGTCAGATACATCACATGATCACACTGACAGAACCACAGGCACATAGACACAGGCAACAGAGCATGCACAATGTCGGCACTAGTACAGTGTATATCCACCTTTCGCAGCAATGCAGGCTGCTATTCTCCCATGGAGACGATCGTAGAGATGCTGGATGTAGTCCTGTGGAACGGCTTGCCATGCCATTTCCACCTGGCGCCTCAGTTGGACCAGCGTTCGTGCTGGACGTGCAGACCGCGTGAGACGACGCTTCATCCAGTCCCAAACATGCTCAATGGGGGTCAGATCCGGAGATCTTGCTGGCCAGGGTAGTTGACTTACACCTTCTAGAGCACGTTGGGTGACACGGGATACATGCGGACGTGCATTGTCCTGTTGGAAGAGCAAGTTCCCTTGCCGGTCTAGGAATGGTAGAACGATGGGTTCGATGACGGTTTGGATGTACCGTGCACTATTCAGTGTCCCCTCGACGATCACCAGTGGTGTACGGCCAGTGTAGGAGATCGCTCCCCACACCATGATGCTGGGTGTTGGCCCTGTGTGCCTCGGTCGTATGCAGTCCTGATTGTGGCGCTCACCTGCACGGCGCCAAACACGCATACGACCATCATTGGCACCAAGGCAGAAGCGACTCTCATCGCTGAAGACGACACGTCTCCATTCGTCCCTCCATTCACGCCTGTCGCGACACCACTGGAGGCGGGCTGCACGATGTTGGGGCGTGAGCGGAAGATGGCCTAACGGTGTGCGGGACCGTAGCCCAGCTTCATGGAGACGGTTGCGAATGGTCCTCGCCGATACCCCAGGAGCAACAGTGTCCCTAATTTGCTGGGAAGTGGCGGTGCGGTCCCCTACGGCACTGCGTAGGATCCTACGGTCTTGGCGTGCATCCGTGCGTCGCTGCGGTCCGGTCCCAGGTCGACGGGCACGTGCACCTTCCGCCGACCACTGGCGACAACATCGATGTACTGTGGAGACCTCACGCCCCACGTGTTGAGCAATTCGGCGGTACGTCCACCCGGCCTCCCGCATGCCCACTATACGCCCTCGCTCAAAGTCCGTCAACTGCACATACGGTTCACGTCCACGCTGTCGCGGCATGCTACCAGTGTTAAAGACTGCGATGGAGCTCCGTAAGCCACGGCAAACTGGCTGACACCGACGGCGGCGGTGCACAAATGCTGCGCAGCTAGCGCCATTCGACGGCCAACACCGCGGTTCCTGGTGTGTCCGCTGTGCCGTGCGTGTGATCATTGCTCGTACAGCCCTCCCGCAGTGTCCGGAGCAAGTATGGTGGGTCTGACACACCGGTGTCAATGTGTTCTTTTTTCCATTTCCAGGAGTGTATATTGTAATTCGTCAGAATTTTTTTATTTCGGAGAGGTATTCACCGTCGGTTTTTATTTCTTTCGGACCGACTGTTCTGGAAGCAGAAATTAACAGAATTTATTTTGAAACAAAAGCCCACTTCATGTTGATATCTCTATATCTAATACAGCTATGACATTCCGCAAATATTTGTTTTTGATGCATTAAATAGCTGAGTCGCCTTGCGTGTGAAGAGACCTTCTTTTTATGAACAGATGGTCCTCAATATCAGAAAATTCAACAGCGTCATTCATTTCAGAACACCATTCACAAATAAATCAATATATGATAGAAATATATCTCCTGTCAGTAGCTTTCCATCACACCAAGAAGAGTTTATGCTTTTTCATTTCATTTCCTTTCTTTTTTAATGAAAAAAATAGGCGTTTCATTCTTTAGTCAGAAGGGTAGAGCGGAGTGCTGGACATGAGACACATTATAGAGCCCAGCCAAATACGAGACGACTTGCTTGTGGGGCATTCTTTTGTTTGTTGTGTTTCTTTTAAATGTCTCTCCAAGCACAAACTGCGAAAACAAATACTGAACCTTTCCCAGTTTTGAAACACCATCCCGACTCAGCTAACCTACATGTTCCATGTACACACTTGTCACAATATCTTCGCAACAGATTGTCTCTGCGTTCCTGTGTCGAAGTGAGCTCTTGGTGTGCATTTCGCGAAGAAAAGAAAAGACAAATATCGAAAATAACAGGGTATTCACATCATCAAGAATTTCTTTAATTATCACAAATGATGACGGGATATACAATTGAAGAATTTTTAAGTAGACTTTTGGGGACGTACTCTGGCGAACTTGCTGACACAATCACGTGGTTGACTTCAAGTGATCTTCACCGTCACCAGAACCGACGCCGTGATAGCGGCAGATAACGTCAGCACGGACACCTGTGGGCAGTTCTCTCATTAATTACTTAACCAAAGTTACGTCTATATGGATATAAGATAACTTGTCTGCTAGATACTACTTTTTTCATTCGAAGATATCTGTGCTTGGACGGAAAACACTGTGCAAGTGACCGAGCGAGGTGGCACAGTGGTTAGCACACTGGACTCGCATTCGGGAGGACGAGGGTTCAAACCTACGCTCGGCCATCCTGATTTAGGTTTTCCATGATTTCTCTAAACCGCGTCAGGTAAATGCCGGGATGGTTCCTGTTAAAGGGGACGGCCGGCTTCCTTCCCTAATCCGATGGTCTCTCTGTTTGATCCCATCCCCCGAATCAACCAACCACAACGCAAGTGAAATGCAGAGTTGTCGAACTCGTGGCAAACTGGCTCTCTGAGTCTTCTAACCTTTTGGTTAGGTAATGTCGCTCAACAGGAACACTACTTCATCAACCTCATTCAAAAGTAACCGTGCTTTTATTCCTACTTACAGTCACTAGAAACATAGTATTCACAGTGACTTTTCGAGAGACTAATCAGCACGCAGTGTTAAAGAGAGACAGAATTAACTGCGTTACCAGCCATTAAACACATTCTACTGCAGTATTCATGGAGTTAGAAATCATCGTTCCTGTTTAAAGCCAGTATTTCAGATTTCTGGCTTTAGCTTTTAGAACTCTTACACTGATGGGCAAAGAATGCATCAGCCTAAGGACATAATAACAAGATTTTACGCCATACGTAGCTAGCAGAAAATGTGTTAACTTCGTACGACATTAATGGCGTGCTTCCGAGTGTACAGATGAGTTATTGATTCAGTTTTTGTACGCAACATGTCAGTGATCGTCTTCTTTAGATTCCGAGATCTGATCTGAGACACACCTCATTCGCAAGGAATGCGGTACGCACCCGGCTTTCGGAGAATAGGCAGACTTCAACATTACACAGAAGACTTTTTATCCTTGTTGCTCGGGACGAAATACACTGGACACAATTTCTCCGTAAAGGTCTACTTCCCCATACCGGAGATTTGGACAATATGAGAAATCAAGAACTCAGCTGCATTCCAGAAAGTCCACAACTTATCAAGCATGCCGATAAAACCTGAGAAATCAGATCTCTTGGATTTTTACATTTTTTTAATTTTTCTGTCTTAATGACATTTACATTTGAAATAATGTTGACTAGTTTCAGGCGAATTCGTTCATATTCAGACCTTTACCCATGTTAAAGATAGATCGTTAGATAAAATGAAGACCACAAACTTTAAAGTACGTAAAGGATTGTTTGTTCAAATCAAAGTGTTTCATTACAACATTTATAACATAACTGAGTTGTTCTCACGTTATTAATAAAACAGTTTATACATTTTGAGCTGTTCTCAACTGTTCATAGCCGGCTGCGGTGGCCGCGCGGTTCTAGGCGCTTCAGTCCGGAACCGCGCGACTGCTACGGTCGCAGGTTCGAATCCTGCCTCGGCTATGGATGTGTGTGATGTCCTTAGGTTAATTAGGTTTAAGTAGTTCTAAGTTCTAGGGGCCTGATGACCTCAGATTTTAAGTCCCATAGTGCTCTTGAACTGTTCATATTTAACCATTCTGTGTCCATAATGCCACTTTAGTTTTCTGTTAGTGAAATGGCACAGTTGACAAGGAAGTTCTTTGGGTATTCTGCTTCCTGTTGAGTATTCGTTGTCCACTTTTCCCCTGTGTACTGCAGCTCTTCCGCCTCTACTGTAACAGTTAAGCATTAGTGCCTGACTGTGATGAGTGTAGTGTTGTTGAAGATGATGGGAGAGAGAGGTCAAATTGAGAAACTCAATACCGGCACTTCGACTGATGCTGTAAAGAAAGGAAGAAAGGTCCACCTAAGCAGACGTCCCTGTCTGGTGGTCGAATTACCGTCAACAGCGTCACACACCACAGTAGGCGGATTTGATACTTAACGCAATTACATTGGCTCACAATCTAGCCATGAAGACTCCAAATCACGTGTTCTCGTCTTCACGTCGATGAGTACTCATGATGAAAGTATCTTGCAGGATGGTTTGCCTACTATATCCACACAAAGAAGGTAAGAGTTATATATCCTGATGACAATGAAGTCATTAGAGATTGAGCACTACTTACAATTGGGGAAAGACGGGGAAGGGAATTGTCTGTGATCTTACATAGGGAACATACCAGCACTTTCCTTAAATGATTTAGGGAAAATCTTAAATCCAGATGCCCAGACGACGTTTTTAATAGCTGCAGTCCTAACGAGATACAAAATTGATCCCTGGGGCAAATGCATGATGTCACTGATGACCTGCGATATTGACTTCATGACATCATCCATATAGCAGAGGTGGGAAATTTAAAAATGCAGGATGGCACAACAAACACATTTGTGTTAGAAAAAAAGAATTGTAAATAATTTTGAAAAATCAGTATACAAAAAACTTCCAAAATGGCGGAACTATCTCACTTCTGCTACTAGCCAGTAAGACACTACGTTGAAAAGTATCTGAATGATCTGAAACATACCAACATGTTAAAAAATATGCCAAAATATTGACAATACTGCAGTATTTCTGTGTCAAAACTGTGTATGAAAATATTCGTGGTGGGATCGTCAAACGTAGAGCTCTTGTAAAACGGCTGAAGACAAGGCGAGACATTATTGGCGCACGAATTGGATGGCCCCCACGGAAAAATTTCACGTGTTCCGACGAATATGCTTCCACGCTGCTCCTTACCCCAATACGCGTTTCCTAGTGAATGAAACCGAATGAGACGTACTGACCAAGATGTTTTGCAATTGTGATACAAGGTGCAGATTCTATTTTGGTGTGGACGGTCGTTTCTTAATATTGTTAGTGTGTCCTTCCATAATAATGAACGAAAATGTTTATGAAACCATTTTAGACGGCAATTTTCAGTTATTCATTTAATTAAAGATCCCAACATCCTGGGAGGCGATAAATCCCACACCCAAACTACTTGAACTTGAAGACCTGACCTGATGAGGAAGAGCTCTAAATAACGCGCCTTTGCTGTCCTCCACAACTGCAGTGTTAGGAAATTTTGAACGACTGCAGCTAGTATGGAGTGGGTAAAATAAAACAGGCCCGGAAAGTATTTACAAGGAAACTGAAGAGGGAACGACACTCGTTAATGAACAACACGTAAATGCTGAAAATAGCCGTCGCTGAAGTCGATGACGTACCGCGCTCAATCTACCACACTGTTACACACGCGTTGTCAGCTCCACCTTGCGGATAGCAGCAGTAGTGTTAGCAGTGTACGGGTGTAGCTGTAACAGTGTGGGAGGATTGTTTGAGTACGCGTAAAAATTGCAGGGGTTAGAGATGAGGTGATCTCCTACAATTGTGCTCGTCAACGACTCACGTGTCCATGAATTACCTATAGAAGCAACCAGAGAATAGTCCTAAGCCTAAGCGTGTTACTCGCAATTTACAATCCGCTTCTCTACTTTCACCTCGCCGTCGCTGAAAAATAAATTCCTGATCACTACTTTAAGGGAATAAGGAAGTAACGACGAAAAATTAAAAGTTCATTTTTTGTAATAATTGTATAGGCATATGAAAATCAGTAATTTCGTGCATATAACTTGCTCATGTTGTTGTTGTTGTTGTTGTGGTCTTCAGTTCTGAGACTGGTATGATGCAGCTCTCCATGCTACTCTATCCTGTGCAAGTTGCTTCATCTTCCAGTACCTACTGCAACCTACATCCTTCTGAATCTTCTTAGTGTATTCATCTCTTGGTCTCCCTCTACGATTTTTACCCTCCACGCTGCCCTCCAATACTAAATTGGTGATCCCTTGATGCCTCAGAATATGTCCTACCAACCGATCCCTTCTTCTAGTCAAGTTGTGCCACAAACTCCTCTTCTCCCCAATTCTATCCAATAGCTCTTCATTAGTTATGTGATCAACCCATCTAATCTTCAGCATTCTTCTGTAACACCACATTTCGAAAGCTTCTATTCTCTTCTTGTCCAAACTATTTATCGTCCATGTTTCACTTCCATACATGGCTACACTCCATACAAATTCTTTCAGAAACGACTTCCTGACACTGAAATCTACACTCAATGTTAACAAATTTCTCTTCTTCAGAAACGCTTTCCTTGCCATTGCCAGTCTACATTTTATATCCTCTCTACTTCGACCATCATCAGTTATTTTGCTCCCCAAACAGCAAAACTCCTTTACTACTTTAAGCGTCTCATTTCCTAATCTACTCGTAATTCCCTCATCATCACCCGACTTAATTCGACTACATTTCATTATCCTCGTTTTGCTTTTGTTGGTGTTCATCTCATACCCTCCTTTCAAGACACTGACCATTCCGTTCAACTTGCTCATAGATCGCATAAATGTAAAAAAAAAAAAAAAAAAATAACAAAAAAAAGAAAGTTCAACACCAGCATAATTCAGACTCTAAATCTCCTCAAGACTCCATTATCCACAAATTCCGTTCCTCAATACTTGAAAAGGTACTTTAGTTCCCCTAAAAGTTATAGTGTTTTATTAGTCTACTCATCACATGGATTTAAAATATTGGCGGCGCACAAAACGTGCTAGACCGAAACGGACGAGTTATTTAACTACCTGTAGTTCACAAAAAAAGTTCAATTTCTAAAAGTTCTAATAATGTAGGATTTTAAAGTTTCTCACAATCCCTCAAAGGGTGTCTCTACACAGCCTTACGAGGCTTGCATTCGTGATTGCTGCTAATAGCACAACAGAATCCATCGTGAAGTTCTGTACTGACCTGCCGACCAATGCCGGGACACACTGTTAACAAAAACTAATGAGAGAATGGTGCTGTAGCAATTCAGCATCTGGGATTGATTTTTTCCCTTCGTTTTTGCGACTTTCCGTGAAAGTGGCAGCGTAAGAGCTTCCTTGGGAATAAAAATCATCATTTCATCCCCATCGACACGCAGGTCGCCGAAGTGGCGTCAAATCGAAAGACCTGCACCAGGCGAACGGTCTACCCGACAGGAGGCCCTAGCCACACGACATTTCCATTTATATCTCTATTATTGCGCTTTACTACTCCCAAACTCTTACAGAATATCATATTCTGTGATCTGTATTCGCTAACAAATGTTTAATGGTCATGGCACACAAGTGTTTATAGTTCGTGTGCTGTTTCGGCAGATTTACTCGAACCCGCAAACTTAATTTGTTCCCACTGTTACTGCATTAGCCGCGCCGACATTTGTGATCCCGACGTGATCAGCTTGTGGAGACCCGAAGAAGCAGTACAAATTATCAAGAATTTACAAAGATTTTTTTTCAAATTACGAAAATGCAAGATTCGGCAGGTGCATGAGGTCCTTCAGTGTCGCAACTTGCCATGAAACTGATACGAATGTGACCTCACAATCCAGTGCTCAGGTCTGCATATGTAGAAATACGGTTTCGCTATACAGGAATAACTACTAATTCAACCAAATTTGCTCTAGTAGTCACTCATCTCGAACACCATTACGCATCTATAGTCAAAGACATAATTGCAGCATCCCCTGCACAATATTCTTATGACAGACTCTGATAGAGTTGATTTGCTTAGTATCCGCATCACAGAAAGAGCGCTTGTATCAACTTCTAACACAGCAAGAACTCGGAGACAATACCTGAAAGACATACACAGAGAAGTCGACCTAAGAACTGCACCCGACGCCTTGCCATACGCGCCGCTTTCCTGCCCAGGTTAGAGCTATAAATAGCACCTCAGACAGAAAAGCTGTTTGAAGCTGTCGCAGATGTTGCTGACAGGATTCAAGACGCATTAATGCCGCTGTCACTCAGTGCAGTAGCGGCGCCGTTCAACAGCGCTTCGTCATCGGCAGTGACGCGCGCAGGTTATGATTACCTGTCAGACAAGGTCGGCGCTTTCACTAGACAGATGAGCAGACTCCTGACTCGTCATAGCTCCAGCAATGACACAGGACGTTATTGCACAAGATCGAGTAGTCGTTCCACGACGACCCAGTCGGTTATGAGTGGCGCAGAGCAGTCCTCTACAGTAAGCTGGTATCACCAGAAGTTTGGAGATGAGGCACACAAACTGCATGAGCAGTCGGACATAGGCGCATCCTATTTCCGGACTGTATCTCATTGTCTTCGCATTAGAGATCAGAAGACCGGACGCAGATTTCGTTTGTATACTGGTTCACATTTGTGCATTTACCCTCGGACTCACCCGTATAACCGGCCCCCAACTCCATTCTGCCTTCCTGCCACGAGCAACCTAACGAAAGCCACATACGATATGGAAGATATTGAACTGGAACTGAGGCTGCAATGTACCTTCACTTGGAATGTTACGGATAGTGACGTCACGGGCCTAGTAATATGACCTTACAAATATATATATAGGCGAGTTCTTCGTACACTTACCACTGGTGCTGAAGAGAGCTGGGTTTGCTGTCTTGGCTATGTACGAAATTGCGGGACGAGAACGTCGCGCGGCCGCCCCAGTTGATCACAGATGCAGAGATAGGGAGTATGTGGCCGAAAATGGGGAAATCCCAAAGCTGGGAATATGGACGACTGTGACTCGCGTGGCCTTTGTGCAGGAGGTGCTCCAAAAAATGGCGGTGTGTCAGACAACCTCAAAGGCTGCTTCTCTACATTTCTTTGAGATTCGACAATAACTCATACTCAGATATTAATGCAAATCCGAATACATCTGCGATCTTAGAAAAATGAAGCACGTACAGTGGCACAACATTATTTCAAAATTTTTAAAACTACGGCAGATAATATTTCACAGTGAACTAACATTTACAGAATGAACCTCTGAATTCACAGCTAGCCGCGCGGGAGTAGCCGAGCGGTCTGAGGCGCTGCAGTCATGGACTGTGCGGCTACTCCCGGCGGAGGTTCGAGTCCTCCCTCGGGCATGGGTGCGTGTGTTTGTCTTTAGGATAATTTAGGTTAAGTAGTGTGTAAGCTTAGCGGCTGATGACCTTAGCAGTTAAGTCCCATAAGATTTCACACACATTTGAACAATTCACAGCTTTTAATCACTTCATGTGATTTCAACAAACGATGTCTCAGATGCACTATAGCCACCATCTCTGAAAGCTACATAACTGTATCTGTTTTATTTCTTGATTAATTACTTCTGTTACATTTTTTAATATGCAAATGGTTGTCAGAACATCGTATGCTCAGCATTTATACATCAAATGAACCAACTATTTTGTCATAGTTGCGTATACTTAATGAACCTTTGCCAATAACTTTATTTAAATGTTGATTGCAAGTGCTATTTAAAAAATGTGCTCATTTAAAAGGAATCAGTTGCATGTGTTCGTTGACACCACTATTGAAAATAGAACCAAAAAACGCTTCTGTCAAGAAGGCATAAAGAATTGTTTAAATAATGTTTAACAACAATCTGTTATCATTTATCGTTAGTGCACTTGCGCAAGAATGCTGGCTTATTTGTTTATGAACCAACTATTACTTATATTTACTGTAAATCATCTGAGTGTAACCGAATGTTTATAACATTTCTTTTATTTAAATATTTTTGAATTGTATTAGTTAAGTGCAAGAAAGTGGTCACCTGCGGGGGCTGTGTGGAAGGGACTGGGCGGTTTTTTAGGTTAGAGACTCTCAGGGAACCACAGAAGGGGCGTCGGTCAGAAAGTGGGCAGGTAAAACACAGTAAGGTAGTTGTAGAAACGATTGGTATTGTAGTTGTAAATTGCCGTAGCTGTGTTGGGAAAGAACCAGAGCTCCAAGTCCTAATAGAAATCAATGAAGCTCAAATAGTTGTAGGTACAGAGACCTGGCTAAAGGCGGAAATAAGTTGAGCCGAAATTTTTTCAAACGATCTAACAGTGTTCAGAAAGGATAGATTAAATACAGTTGGTGGTGGAGTATTTATTGCTGTCAGAGGTAGTTTGACTTGTAGCGAAATTGAAGTAGATAGTTCATGTGAAATAGTATGGGTAGAGGTTATACCTGACAATCGGACTAAACTATTAATTGGTAGCTGAGTGGTCAGCGTGACAGAATGTCAATCCAATGGGCCCGGGTTCGATTCCCGGCTGAGTCAGAGATTTTCTCCGCTCAGGGACTGGGTGTTGTGTTGTCCTAATCATCATCATTTCATCCCCATCGACGCGCAAGTCGCCGAAGTGGCGTCAAATCGAATGACGTTGCACCAGGCGAACGGTCTACCCGCTGGGAGGCCCTCGTCACACGACATTATTATTATTACCGACCCCACGACTCAGAAGACATAGTTGCTGAACAGTTCAAAGAAAACTTGAGACTCATTTCAAATAAGTATCCCGCTCATACCATCATAGTCGGTGGTGACTTCAATCTACCCTCGATATGCTGGAAAAATTATACGTTTAAAGCCGGCTGCAGGCATAAAAAAATGGTTCAAATGGTTCTGAGCACTATGGGACTTAACTTCTGGGGTCATTAGTCCCCTAGAACTTAGAACTGCTGAAACCTAACTAACATAAGGACATCACACACATCCATGCCCGAGGCAGGATTCGAACCTGCGACCGTAGCGGTCGCGCGGTTCCACACTGTAGCGCCTAGAACCGCTCGGCCACTACGGCCGGAGCAGGCATAAAACATCATCCGAAATCGTACTGAATGCTTTCTCAGAAAATTATTTTGAACAATTAGTTCATGAGCCCACTCGAAGCGTAAATGGTTGCGAAAGCATACTTGACCTTTTAGCAACAAGTAACCCTGGTCATATAATGAGTGTTGCGACGAATACAGGGATTAGCGACCACAAGGCAGTTGCTGCTAGGCTGAATACCGTAACACCTACAACCATCAAAAAGAAACGCAAAGTACATATATTTAAAAAAGCTGATAAAATGGTCTTAACGCTTTTTTAAGAGACAGTCTTCACTCCTTCAGGTCTGATCATGTAAGTGTAGAAAAGTTGTGGAATGTTTTCAGAGCGATAGTATCCACAGCAATGGAGAGATATATACCACATAAATTAATAAGTGATGGTACTGATCCCCCATGGCACACAAAACGGGCCAGATCGTTGTTGCAGAAGCAACGGAAAAAGCATGCCAAATTTAAAAGAACGCAAAACCCGCAAGATTGGCAAAGTTTCACAGAAGTTCGAAATATGGCGCGTACTTCAATGCGAGATGCTTTTAATAATTTCCACAATGAAATTCTGTCCCGAAATCTGGCAGAAAACCCAAAGAGATTCTGGTCATACACCAGTGGCAAGACACAATCAATACCTTCACTGTGTGCTAACATCGGTGAAGTCACTCATGACAGTGCCACTAAAGCAGAGTTATTAAACACGGTTTTCCGAAACTCCTTCACCAAAGAAAACGAAGTAAATATTCCTGAATTCCAATCAAGAACAATCGACAAGATGAGAAACATAGAAGTAGATCTCCTCGGTGTAAATAAACAGCTTAAATCACTTAATAAAGGCAAGGCCTAGGGTCCAGATGGTCTACCAGTCAGGTTCCCTCAGACTATGCTGATAAAATAGCTCCATATTTAGCAATTATATACAACCACTCGCTCACAGAAAGATACGTACCTACAGACTGGAAAATTGCTCAAGTCACACCAATACTCCAAAAGGGAAGTAGGAGTAATCCGCTGAATTACAGGCCTATATCACTAACGCCGATTTGCAGTAGGGTTCTAGAACATAAACTGTATTCGAACATTATGAAGTACCTCGAAGAAAACGATTTATTGGCCTATAGTCAGCACGGATTCAGAAAATATCCTTCTTGTGAAACACAACTAGCACTTTATACTAATGAAGTAATTAGTGCTATCGACAGTGGATGTCAAATAGATTCCTTATTTTTAGATTTCCAGAAGGCTTTCGACACCGTTCCTCACAAGCGTCTTTCAATCAAACTGCGTGCCTACGGAGTATCGCCTCAGTTGTGCGACTGGATTCGTTATTTCCTGTCGGAAAGGTCACAGTTCGTAGAAATAGACGGAAAGTAATCGAGTAAAACAGAAGTACTATTCGACGTTCCCCAAGAAAGTGTTATAGGCCCTCTTTTGTTCTTGATCTATATTAACGACATAGGAGACTATCTGAGTAGCCGTCTTAGATTGTCTGTCATTTACCGTCTTGTAAAGTCATCATATAATCGAAACCACTTTCAAAATGATTTAGATAAGATATCTGTACGGTGCTAAAAGTGGCAATTGACCCTGAATAAAGAAAAGTGTAAAGTTATTCACATGAGTAATAAAAGAAATCAGCTAAATTTCGATTACGCGATAAGTCACACAAATCTGGAGGCTATAAATTCAACTAAATACTTAGGGATTACAATTAAAAATACACTCCTGGAAATGGAAAAAAGAACACATTGACACCGGTGTATCAGACCCACCATACTTGCTCCGGACACTGCGAGAGGGCTGTACAAGCAATGATCACACGCACGGCACAGCGGACACACCAGGAACCGCGGTGTTGGCCGTCGAATGGCGCTAGCTGCGCAGCATTTGTGCACCGCCGCCGTCAGTGTCAGCCAGTTTGCCGTGGTATACGGAGCTCCATCGCAGTCTTTAACACTGGTAGCATGCCGCGACAGCGTGGACGTGAACCGTATGTGCAGTTGACGGACTTTGAGCGAGGGCGTATAGTGGGCATGCGGGAGGCCGGGTGGACGTACCGCCGAATTGCTCAACACGTGGGGCGTGAGGTCTCCACAGTACATCGATGTTGTCGCCAGTGGTCGGCGGACGGTGCACGTGCCCGTCGACCTGGGACCGGACCGCAGCGACGCACGGATGCACGCCAAGACCGTAGGATCCTACGCAGTGCCGTAGGGGACCGCACCGCCACTTCCCAGCAAATTAGGGACACTGTTGCTCCTGGGGTATCGGCGAGGACCATTCGCAACCGTCTCCATGAAGCTGGGCTACGGTCCCGCACACCGTTAGGCCGTCTTCCGCTCACGCCCCAACATCGTGCAGCCCGCCTCCAGTGGTGTCGCGACAGGCGTGAATGGAGGAACGAATGGAGACGTGTCGTCTTCAGCGATGAGAGTCGCTTCTGCCTTGGTGCCAATGATGATCGTATGCGTGTTTGGCGCCGTGCAGGTGAGCGCCACAATCAGGACTGCATACGACCGAGGCACACAGAGCCAACACCCGGCATCATGGTGTTGGGAGCGATCTCCTACACTGGCCGTACACCACTAGTGATCGTCGAGGGGACACTGAATAGTGCACGGTACATCCAAACCGTCATCGAACCCATCGTTCTACCATTCCTAGACCGGCAAGGGAACTTGCTGTTCCAACAGGACAATGCACGTCCGCATGTATCCCGTGCCACCCAACGTGCTCTAGAAGGTGTACGTCAACTACCCTGGCCAGCAAGATCTCCGGATCTGTCCCCCATTGAGCATGTTTGGGACTGGATGAAGCGTCGTCTCACGCGGTCTGCACATCCAGCACGAACGCTGGTCCAACTGAGGCGCCAGTTGGAAATGGCATGGCAAGCCGTTCCACAGGACTACATCCAGCATCTCTACGATCGTCTCCATGGGAGAATAGCAGCCTGCATTGCTGCGAAAGGTGGATATACACTGTACTAGTGCCGACATTGTGCATGCTCTGTTGCCTGTGTCTATGTGCCTGTGGTTCTGTCAGTGTGATCATGTGATGTATCTGACCCCAGGAATGTGTCAATAAAGTTTCCCCTTCCTGGGACAATGAATTCACGGTGTTCTTATTTCAATTTCCAGGAGTGTAATCTAAATTGGAACGATCATATAGATAATATTGTGGGTAGAGCAAACCGAAGACTGCGATTCATTGGCAGAACACTTAGGAGGTGTAACAGGTCTACCAAAGAGACTGCTTACACTACGCTTGTAAGCCCTATTCTGAAGTACTGCTGTGCGGTGAGGGATCTGCATTAGGTGGGACTGACGGGTGACATCGAAAAAGTACAAAGAAGGGCAGCTCGTTTTGTATTATCGTGAAATAGGGTAGATAGTGTCGCAGACATGATACGTGAATTGAAGTGGCAATCATTAAAACAAAGGCGTTTTTCGTTGCGACGGTATCTTCTCTTGGAATTTCAGTCACCAGTTTTCTCCTCCGATTACGAAAACATTCTGTTGGCACCCACCTACATAGAGAGAAATGATCATCACGATAAAATAAATTTATGTGCTCGTTTTTCCCGCGTGCCGTTAGAGAGTGGAACGGTAGAGAGACAGCACGAAGGTGGTTCATTGAACCCTCTGCCAGGCACTTTATTGTGAATAGCAAAGTAATCACGTAGATGTAGATGTAGATGAAGTTGAATCAAATAATGTCTGTAGAGCTTAGGAACGACGTATTTTTGGTGCTGGTGGCCTTCAGCCAATGGAAAAGCAGACGGTAGCTGAACAGTATGGAAGTCAAGTGGAGACTGGGTCTTTTGGAGTCGAGTTCTTGAAGATGTCAGGCCTGCCTCCGGTAAGGTGTGTCATTTGGTCATACAGGTGTTCGATTCTGGGTGGTGAACAGCCGCTGCCACACCTTAACATCTGAAGGGTCTTATATTTCGAGACGTTTGAATGTGCCCTAGAGTAGGACTCTGACTTCTGCTGTGTGATATATGGAACTCAGAATAGACAGTATGAGCTACTATTCTTCGTACTGCGTGTGTTAACTTGTGAATCATCATGTTGAACTCTGAACTATTTTGAGCTGGTGAATGTTTAATGTACTGTGATCTTGAAATGGCCTCAGTTTTCGCAAGTCTTTGATGACTAATTAGTTTGGGTATTTTGCTACCATTCTTGTAACGCTCTCAACATAACTGTACTGCATTTGATAAGGGTATTTTCTGCCTGTATTTTAACTATCATAGGACCACTGCCCATTTATCTGAGATGTCCTTTCTTGAATTAACATTATTTAACATGATTCTCTGTCATCTACATCGAGTACAGATTTATTAAACTATTCATGTACCTTTTATTTTATATTTCTGTGTATTACATTAACTCCCAATTCTAGACAATCCATAGACTATTTGACTCCAAGATCACAGCTAGTGATAGTAGTTTTCAGTGATTTAGCTACGAGAGATGAAATCAGACATGTACAGCTCGACCCTATGAGTGTATCGAACTATACTTTTTAAACACTGCCATGCATAGGCCAAGCACATAAAGTATGAGTAACCACAGTTACAGAGGCCACTGGTTTGCTTAGATGGGGTGCTGTTTAGAAGAGCAACTACTTAGCAGCGACCATTACCTAGTATCCCATGGTGTAATACTACTGTCTACTTGATGTGGCAAATGCATGGCTTATCAACAATATCACTGCACTTTCACAGCTGGATTTCTGAGACAGTGCACGCGATACACAGTGCCAATCTGATGCAGGTGGTAGAAGGCAAATACTCTGAGGTGCTTGAGCAGTTTGCAGCCATAACGCGACCACCAGTCTCCCCCAAGGAACGTACATCACAGTATCAAGCATCACATCAAAGCCACTGATGGGCTACCAATTTCATGCTGTTCCAGGCGTTTAGCTCGTGATCGTCTCGCTATCAAAAGAGTTTAATTTGACACGATGCTCAGGGATGATGTTATTCGCCCTCTGAGCTGTTTGTGATCATCACGTCTCCATTGTTACGACTTCTGCACCACTCGTTAGCAGCAGACACAGTGGCTGCGCCATAGACTGAGATGGCGTGGAGTTTTACAATTATTTATTGAACTTTCTTTACAATTTTTCCCTCGTAGTTGCTGCCCAGCCCTGCGAATCCCTCCGCCTAGCTGCTGCTGTGTAGATTGTCCGACGATGCGCGCAACGCGCGCCGCTGATCACTCTCTGGAGCCTCAGGCCACCAGAGCTCCACTGAAGCCAGGATGCCCTGTGGTTGAGATGAACTCTTCGCCGCTGGGCGCCTCAGTATGGGCACGCCCACGGAGCCGCGTCGCCGTGAGGTCAGCTGCCGACACCTACTGCACCGGCGGCTGGGAAGCTGTCAGTCGTCAGTCGCGATGTCCGTGAGGTCCCGTCATGGACGGACCACGCACCGTCGGGTCAGCTGCCGACGCCTGCTGCACCAGCGGCTGGGAAGCCGCCAATGGCGATGTCCGCGAGCTCCCGTCATGGACGGACCACGCGCCGTGGGGCCGGGTTGCCGTGAAGTGCGGGCGTCAGTCCCCGGCGGCACCTGTGACCAAGACCGCGCTGCGGCCGGTCATGCTGGAAGTTCTCGCTGTATTTAGTCAGCCATGGTGCCGACCGAACTCCGGCCGACCTCCAGAGCTGAAGTTGACATCTGGGGGCGAACGGATGACTCCTACGAGCTGGAACAGACTTCCGGAGTCGTCACCTACGAAGATTGAACATTCGGACACGGACCACGTCCGTCCTCAGATCCGAACTGCTTGATAATGACTTCTGTCTGTTACTGCCTGCGCTCCACTATTTATATCTGGCAGGACGACGTTTTTTACCCTCGGTGGTAGCTTTTTGTTATTACTCCCGCAGTATATTGCAGCGTAACTTAGCATGCTGGCCTCACTTCCCCTTACTCAGCACTCTCCAGGCTTCGCTCGGTGCTCGGTCTGTGTGCGTCCTTGCATCACCCTGTTGGTAGACTGCTGCTGTCAGCAAGGCTATCTGTGCTTACCTACTTCGCAACGCTTGGTCGCCGGCATGCCTCTGTTTTGCCGTTCTCCACTGTGTGAAGCAACGCTTACTACATGTGGCCGCAACACCATCTAGCATCAAAAAAGTGTGGCACGTGGCTTAATGTGATGATTGTCATGCACGTAATGGAAGGAGAATTCTGGACAGGTACCCAGTACCCCTGTCAAGTGACTACAACACTCCATGTTGAAACTGTGTTTAGCGCACTGTTCTGCACAAAGACTCTTACGCAACGTCATGTGGCAGATGGAAAATTCCGAAAACAGCAGTACTCACTCCATTCAGCTTGTTTGAAAGTCTCTAAACGGCATTAGGTTCTTGCAACATTGCTCAGTCTTGGTAGTGGTTCATTAGCTCCATCCTACAGGGATTGTCACTCTGTTTTGCCTACCTACACGACATCCCTGTCTTTTTAGCCACTGCAGAACAGCAGCAGCAACATTTGCCGTAAATTTTCAAACACTTAGAACAGCGTGGTGTGGTGGTGAATACTGGCAAGTGGGCTTTTGGTAAGTCACAGATTACCTCCTAAGGCGATCTAATTTCTTCAGCAGGTTCACTGCCGCTATGTGACAAAGTGGAAGCCATCGTGAAGATATCACGGTCAGAAACCATCAAAGAACTACGCCGTTTCTTGGTGTCATTGAATTTTTACTGACGTCATCTACCTTGCTCAGCCGAGTTGCAAGAACCGCTGACTGCAGCACTCACTGGACACAAGACAAGGAGAATTCAATGATCCACTGGACCGATGTGATGAGGCAGCAAAGCAAGGCATAGCAAATACTACACTCCCAGCACATTCCGTATTGAAAGCGCATCTGGCATTGTAGCTGATGCTAGCCAGAGAGCTATCAGTCCCAAGAGTCTGATGAGGAGCTCCAGAAACTACTGAGTGATACATCACCCAACCTTAAGTTACAACTGGTTGATGTTCCTGGTTCTGACATGAAGCTTTGTTGAGATATTTCAAGTGGCAGGTCTCACCCTTTTCAACCACCCGCATTCCGTAGATGTGCTTTTGACAGCCTCAGTAAACTATGGCACCCTAGCGTTAGACTATTAACTCGCCAGTTTCGTAACATTGCGTCTGATCTGGTATTTTCACGAGTAGGCTCATTCGCGCCTTCAATATCTGCACAGTAAGATTTCCCTTAACGTGCATGCACTAGTTGGAGATTTTCCAAACATGACAACACGCTCCGCTCATGTTCACATCGACATAGTAGCTCCACTTTCAACGTCCAGTGGTCAACGCTGTCTACTGACTGCAAATATTTCAGCCCTTGACCAGAAGCTATACCAGTTGATAACATGTTGGCAGGAACACTAGCCGTTGCCTTTGACTGAGAATGGGTTTCACATTTTGATTGT
This sequence comes from Schistocerca americana, assembly GCF_021461395.2. NCBI lineage: Eukaryota > Metazoa > Arthropoda > Insecta > Orthoptera > Acrididae > Schistocerca > Schistocerca americana. The sequence continues at coordinate 427,093,239 of NC_060122.1, forward strand.
CCTCTGTACAACACCACGTACAATGAATATCGGTTAGTGTTGGAGTTATTTACTAAACTCAGTAAGGTCTGAGACGGTCTTAATCACGCGACAATAAGTTACTGTCGTACGAGCAACGGTATGACTGAACGTGACAATGTTCTTTAAATGCTGTGTTGATGTGTCACGACACAAGTTGGACAAGTGCTTTACCAATGGACTTACTTTGTCTTCACACCACTTGCAAACGGTATTTGGATTCATCATCAGCAGAGCTCGTGTTCAGTGAAGCACTTCGACTGCCTGGCGAATTCATCGATCCGACTTCCTTACAGCTACCCGATCACGGCCAATCAGAATTCATTTGTTGCCCGAAGCAACATAAAGCACTCATTTCCCGGCACCAAGCAACTGCACACAGAATGACACCTACCTACATGCACTGTGAACTGCAAACATCACGCATGTCATATTACGTACAAACAGTGTCAAACCATCGCTACAGCCTTCATATACTGGACCAGATCGAGTCATCAAAATAGGTGAACGTACTCGGATATCTTATTAAATGGTAGAGTTGCTATAGAATTAAACGTGCATACCTAAGTCGAAACAAGGACCCGGAAGTATTCAACATTCCATTAGAACTACTGACAGCCTTGGGAGAGCCAGTCCTGACAAAACTCTACCATCTGGTGCGCAAGATGTATGAGACAGGCAAAATTCCCTCAGACTTCAAGAAGAATATAATAATTCCAATCCCAAAGAAAGCAGGTGTTGACAGATGTGAAAATTACCGAACTATCAGTTTAATAAGTCACAGCTGCAAAATACTAACGCGAATTCTTTGCAGGCGAATGGAAAAACTGGTAGAAGCCAACCTCGGGGAAGATCAGTTTGGATTCTGTAGAAAGGTTGGAACACGTGAGGCAATACTGACCCTACTACTTACCTTAGAAAATAGATTAGGGAAAGGCAAACCTACGTTTCTAGCATTTGTAGACTTAGAGAAAGCTTTTGACAATGTTGACTGGAATACTCTCTTTCAAATTCTGAAGGTGGTCGGGGTAAAATACAGGGAGCGAAAGGCTATTTACAATTTGTACAGAAACCAGATGGCAGTTATAAGAGTCGAGGGACATGAAAGGGAAGCAGTAGTTCGGAAGGGAGTGAGACAGGGTTGTAGCCTCTCCCCGATGCTATTCAATCTGTATATTGAGCAAGCAGTAAAGAAACAAAAGAAAAATTCGGAGTAGGTATTAAAATCCATGGAGAAGAAATAAAAACTTTGAGGTTCGCCGATGACATTGTAATTCTGTCAGAGACAGCAAAGGACTTGGAAGAGCAGTTGAACGGAATGGACAGTGTCTTGAAAGGAGGGTAGGAGATGAACATCAACAAAAGCAAAACGAGGATAATGGAATGTAGTCGAATTAAGTCGGGTGATGCTGAGGGAATTAGATTAGGAAATGAGGCACTTAAAGTAGTAAAGCAGTTTTGCTGTTTGGGGAGCAAAATAACTGATGATGGTCGAAGTAGAGAGGATATAAAATGTAGGCTGGCAATGGCAAGGAAAGCGTTTCTGAAGAAGAGAAATTTGTTAACATCGAGTATTGATTTAAGTGTCAGGAAGTCGTTTCTGAAAGTATTTGTATGGAGTGTAGCCATGTTGGAAAGTGGAACATGGACGATAAATAGTTTAGACAAGAAGATAATAGAAGCTTTCGAAATGTGGTGCTACAGAAGAATGCTGAAGATTAGATGGGTAGATCACATAACTAACGAGGAGGTAGAATAGAATTGGGGAGAAGAGGAGTTTGTGGCACAACTTGACTAGAAGAAGAGATCGGTTGGTAGGACATGTTCTGAGGCATTAAGGGATCACCAATTTAGTATTGGAGGGCTGCGTGGAGGGTAAAAATCGTAGAGGGAGCAAGAGATGAATACACTAAGCAGATTCAGAAGGATGTAGGCTGCAGTAGGTACTGGGAGATGAAGAAGCTTGCACAGAATAGAGTAGCATGGAGGGCTGCATCAAACCAGTCTCAGGACTGAAGACCACAACAACAACAACGTGTTTCCAGGAGACACACCCACACTGGTGTCGCAAAACCAGCCTCAGCCTCAGGTCCAGGTACAACCACACAAAGAAGGCACGCTTCTCGAATGAAGAATGCTCTCCGGACGCCAAGTGCACTTTCCTGCAAGATCTTTGGATGATACTCCGCTTCTTCCTAGGGGGACGATGTAGCAATCAAGGTCGTCGACTACTGTGTTCACACTTCACAGCTGTCAATGAGTACCAGCCGACAGAAGAACGCTTGTTTGGCAGCGGCGGTTGATTTGTTACCTTTGTCTTCTCCAACTTACCGTGAAAGTGCGTATGACCGCTACGGTCGCAGGTTCGAGTCCTGCCTCGGGCATGGATGTGTGTGATGTCCTTAGGTTAGTTAGGTTTAAGTAGTTCTAAGTTCTAGGGGACTGATGACCACAGCTGTTAAGTCCCATTGTGCTCAGAGCCGTGAAAGTGACATTGTCAGAACTTCCTTGGGAATACAAAGAAATCTGGACTAGCACTATTCTAGCCTTCAACTAGTCTCAAGTTCTTACAGTGTATCTTATTCTGTGTTCTGTATTCGTTTATAAATATTTGATGTTCATGGTACACGGGTATTTATATTTCGTGTACTATTAGCCGATTTGCTGGAAACCGCAAACCTAATTTGTTCGGTCGGTTATTGCTTCAGCCATGCCAATGACTCCTCGATGCAACTCTGAGGTTGTTTCTGTAGCCTTGACGCGGTCTCATCCAGATGGCTTCTAAACTACCAGCGTATCTGCCTCGGTGCTCGAAAAGCATCCTCTTGGCACACTCAGTTACTATTATCTTTCTCAATTGTGATTTCATTGACTTATTTTGCCTACTGAAGGTCCTTGCGTAAGGTATATTTCATTTCAGTTTCATTTTTGTATATTAGTAAGTACAATTTTTATTTATTTTTAAATGGAACTTCACTTGTTCTTTACCCTATGAATTGCCCGTTCAGTAATTTTTGTATCCTATTTCAAGTCCATCAATCTTTTTTAAACTTAGTATATCGGGATCATTCTATAGACAAAATATAGTACCGTAAATTTTGCATTCTAGTTTGTACCTATACTTTGGGTAATATATTACTTTTATCTGACGTCTAGTCCTAAATTTACGTTAGCTTTAACTCGAAAATTATTTAAGGAAACTTGTCGTAATATTTCCAAATCATATTTTTACATCTAATTACACTTACTATCAAAAGTTTAACTCTGCAGTCCCTACATCTACTTTCTTCTACACCATTCTGCTTTCAAATCACATAATTATAAAACTATCGTAGTTTCATGTTACGCTGTTGTATAACTCGTATGTCAGGCACACGAACAAGCAGAGCTCCGTGCTGGATTTGAGTTCGCAGGTGGGTACAGGAGGAGCGTTGTTCCCCAGCTAAGGCGCTTGCTTTCTCACGTCCACTTCTATTTTTCTGTGACAAAATTTGGAAACGATGTAAATACTTATTTATGGAAGCACGTGTTTCAAGTAATTTGAGATCAGTTATAGCTTACAATTCTAACTAAAACGACGAAAAGATTCCCCTTACTACTTTACTCAATCAGACATCTACTACCGCTGCAGTTAGAAGTACAATTTAAACCTGTCTCCAGTTTACATGAAATGTCAACAATTAACATATCTACATACAAATGTACATAAGTTTATTGACCACAAGAAAAATTTTCCATTAATTGTCTTTCATAATGGATGATACAGCTTTTGATTTATCTCTCATTTTTAGATCAGTTAGTACCTGAGATAGAAAAGCTCGGTCACTGCACTGAGTACTCACTCTTCTATAAACTAAGGTAGGCACTTTGGTGGGTGCCCTTATTAGCAGAGTTTCGACTATCTTATGGAAATGGAGGGAGTATACAGTGGTTGATATCGTTTCTGCCATCAGCTGGCAGGGGAGGGCTAAGAAGTGGAGACATCAGTTATCCCTTCAGTATGCACCATATGAACTGCTCCGTAAGTCCCTATCAACAAATAATACTAAGTCAGCATTAACTTTTGTTACGTTTACGGAGGGTAGTTAACAACATATCTCTGTAGCGTTATAATTACACAAATATGAAAGACGTTAATAGACTGAACGTCTCAATTATTAACTTACTCATATTGAAGTTGCCAAATTCAATTACATATCTACCGTTCAAAACACTGGTAAAAACTAATTTTTATCCCTTTACTTTTACTTTTGCTCTAACAATACGCCATTTATCAAGAACATCTTGCTTTAAATCTCTTAAGCACTACATCGTTTTCTTACATGTGTACATGAGCCCTGGTTCCGTTAGTGAAATATCACTTCATAATATCTTAGTTTCATACACTCGTTCTTTTATTACGTCATCTCTGGTAAATTCATTCTCAGTACACTGGTAGATTCTTTCTCTTCTGCATTGCGTTATGTATTAAAGGATTTTTCTCAACCTTACACATTTGAGTAAATTCTTTGAGTTTGTTCTCTTCTCTCTGGTATTATTCAGAAAACAGATTAGTTATTCACAAATACTATCTCTCTTTGTATGGTTAAGACCAAGGAAAAAAACTTTAAGTTTTACAGTTCAACTTTCTCGCGTGATAATCTGCATGTCTATTTTCGTTTATCTCTACCTACATTTATATCTGTACCTAATCTCAAGTTATTTCCTCTCTCATTCTACAATAATATTCCCTCTAAATCAGAAAGGACGCACCACCGAGGAATTATCCAAAAGCGACAGAAATTGGTAGACGTGATGCAGTAATACAAACAAATGATTACACTTTCAGAAAAGCTGAATGATTTATTCAAGAGAAAGAGCTTTACAAACTGAGAAAGTCAACAACACATGGTCCACCTCTGGTCCTTATGTAAACAATTATTCGGCTTACTATTGACTGATAGAGTTTTTCGATGTCCTCTTGAGTGATATTGTGCCAAATTCTGCCAAAACTGGTGCGTCAGATTCTCAAAATCCCGAGGTGGTTGCAGGGCCCTACGAAAACGCTCCAAACTTTCTCCGTTGGGGAGATATCCGGCAATCTTGCTAGACAAGGTAAGATATGGCAAGAACGAAGAAAAGCAGCAGAAACTCTCGCCATGTGGCGGGTAGGCATTATCTTGCTGAAATGTAAGCCCAGGATAGCTTGCCATTAATGGCAGTAAAACTGGGCGCAGAATGTCGTCGACATGTTGCTGTGATGTACACTATTACCCATTAAAATTGCTACACCAAGAAGAAATGCATATGATAAACGGTTATTCATTGGGGAAATATATTATACTAGAACTGACATGTGATTACATTTTCACGTAATTTGCGTGCATAGATCCTGAGAAATCAGTACCCAGAAAAACCACCTATGGCCGTAATAACGGCCTTGATACGCTTGGGTATTGAGTCAAACAGAGCTCGGATGAGGTACAGCTGCCCATGAAGCTTTAACACGATACCACAGTTCATCAAGACTAGTGACTGGCGTATTGTGACGAGCCAGTTGCTCGGCTTCCATTGACCAGACTTTTTCAATTGGTGAGAGATCTGGAGAATGTGGTGACCAGGACAGCAGTCGAACATTTTCTGTATCCAGAAGGCCCGTACAGGACCTGCAACATGCGGTCGTTCATTATCCTGCTGAAATGTAGGGTTTCGCAGGGTTCAAATGAAGGGTAGAGCCACGGGTCGTAACACATCTGAAATTAACGTCCACCGTTCAAAGTGCCGTCAATGCTTACACGAGGCATCACAACAACGTTTCACCAGGCAACGCCGGTCAACTGCTGTTTGTGTACGAGAAATCGGTGTAAGAGTGCCGCGGGTAACAAGCGTGTAACCAATGGCCCCCCATACCATCATGCCAGGTGATATGCCGGTATGGCGATGACGAATACACGCAACGCGATGTCGCCAAACACGGATGCGACCATCATGATGCTGTAAACAGAACCTGCATTCATCCGAAAACATGACGGTTTGCCATTCATCCACCCAGGTTAGTCGTTGAGTACACCATCGCAGGCGCTCCTGTCTGTGACGCAGCGTCAAGGGTAACTGCAGCCATGGTCTCCGAACTGATAGTCCATGTTGCTGCAAACATCGTCGAATTGTTCTTGCAGATGGTTGTTGTCTTGCAAACGTCCCCAGCTGTTGACTCAGGGATCGAGACGTGGCTGCACTATCCGTTACAGCCATGCCGATAAGATGCCTGTCAACTCGACTGCTAGTGACACGAGGCCTTTGGGATCCAGCACAGCGTTCCGTATTACCCTCCTGAACCCACCGATTTCATATTCTGCTAACAGTCATTGGATCTCGACCAACGCGAGCATCTATGTCGCGATACGATAAACCGCAATCGCGATAGGCTACAATCCGATCTGTATCAAAGTGGGAAACGTGATGGTACGCATTTCTCCTCCTTACACGAGGCATCACAACAACGTTTCACCAGGCAACGCCGGTCAACTGCTGTTTGTGTACGCGAAATCGGTGTAAGAGTGCCGCGGGTAACAACAAATGGGCTCCTGTTATGAAAGGATGTGGCATCCCAGACCAGCACTGCTAGCTGTCGCGCTGTATGGTGGGCGACAGTCTAGTGGGTATCCCACAGCTGTCTGCGGCTCCTCCAGACACGCCTCAGCTGATCATCAGGGCTCAGTTCGAAGCGATACTCATCGCTGAAGATATTTCTATTCCAGTCAATGAGATTCAGGGCTAAGACGTGACTGGAGAGTAGAGTAATAGAATCGTCTGCAGAATTTTTTCTCTTACTTTAAGTTACTCGTTCTTCTTCTTCTTCTTCTTTTTCTTTTTCTTCTTTTTCAATCAGCGCGATGTCGAAGGAGAGCTCGCTGAGAATGATGTCAGTGTTTTTATCGCTTTGTATTCTACTGATGATAGCATTTGTCGATTGTGGGGAGGGGCAGGAGAGGGGAGGGAAAGTCAAAATTCTTTTCACTTGTTTATTCTACTTCCTTTTTCCGTATCCATTTTTTTCTTTTCAGATACAGCATGTTGCCTGAATACTATGTCCATTACTTTCCCTTAAGTGTAGTCCAACAATTATTTTTTCACTATCGAAATACGAAGGATTTTCCATTTGATCCCTAATTTATACCCTTGATTCTGAAACATATCTCACTACGAACGGCATTTAAAGGAGATTCCACAATCTTATATCCAGGTGGCAATGCACGCCAGAACTAATGTAATATGGGTGTATTAGCAGCAATGTGCAATGATCGCACATAAGTGTTTCAGGCAACGCATAGGACGTCAACATTGTGAATACTTTCTGGGCGTTCTTCTGTCTTCAAAGTTCCATTTTCAGCTATATCTCTCTCAAAACCTAAAACTGAGTTTATATTTTCATTCAGCTTGAAATTTGCATACACATTACTATACATTCTGCATTTTTTGTAACTGATATTCTGTTTCACACTTCTCAGTCATTCTTTATTTGAATGGAAATAAAATTCCGTGTAAAATAACTCTGTCCAGAATTTCCAAATTACCTATCTGAGTATGAAAATGGAAGTTATTGTTTCCAGGACACCTCTCTGAGTATGAAAATAGAAGTTATTGTTTCTCAGTGTAATATTCGGTATGGAATTGTAAATAAATAAGTTGAGTTAGGCATTTCCGTATATGCGTCGAGACAAATGTAGCGTGAGGTTAAAAACAGCAATTATAATCGAGTTTATACCAGATAGGCTAAACGCTAGATTATCCTCGATGCCATCCATTGTCACACTGTCAGTATGTGCTGAAATACTTGATAATTTATGAAGAGTTCAGAAATTTTAAACAAAGGTGGCAACTTATTTGACTTATAGATGATTAATATGAGTCTTAATTATATTTTATTGTATAGCTTCCGAAATACTTCACTTTTTCCAGAGAACGTGATAAACTGACGAAGCTGTTGAAGTTATATACAACATTACCCTTCTTCTAGTAAGATAGAAAATGTGAACTACGTTCAGTTTACCTCTGGACGTTAACAATCGTGTACTAATATTTGTAGGCATTTTGGGCAAAGTATGTCTCATAAACACACCGCGAAAATGTGGTATATCCAGTTTTTTTAGAGTAACATTCTAAGTGAATATTAGGAAGCGCCCTTGTTGGAAAACTATTTGTGGGAACCTTTTTTTCATCAAACACACACCAATTATTTTTTTGTCGTATGGTCACAAGCACAAGCCATTTCCTTCATAAACTGATATTGCTTCCGTTATGTGATTATGTCTTTCCATCTCAGCTGCCTATTTCTGAGCGACCTTAGCATCATTAACTGCCTTAGCAATGCCCCCTGCTCCACTAGTGAATCCTTCAAGTGCTGATAATATAGTATATGTTGGAACGAGAAGTAATGCTCCACCTGCTTTTGGGACGGGTACTGTACGGTGCACGCAATGCGATTTTGCTTTTGAAGCAACTTGTGGAGCTGTTTTATGAGCTATTCTCACAGATGCCATGAGATTACACCTTGGCTTCGTACACTGCAGGCTATTTTGAACTTTTTAATTATTGTGTTAATTACATGTTCTGCTTTCTTCTTCTTCCCCATCTTTTTCATACCTATGTCCAGCTCAATTTTAGCTTTCATTGCACCATTCACCGCTAAAGCAGCTAATTTTTCCATGACATTGGTATCTTTTGACTTCACTTTACATCATACTCTTTCAGTCATAATCTGGGCAGCTCCCATCTGACAAACTGTCAATTTGGTTCCTGGTCCACAGTATCAGTACGTAGATATATTAATTTCTGCAGGAAAATTGTTAATAACACGGTTAAGGAGAGATTCAGCTTGTTTCTTCCTCATGATGTTCATTGCTGGAATAACACCTCGCGAATGATTTACTAGAATTTGGATAATCCTTTTATACGAGACTATATTAGTTGCTGCAAGACAGATGAGTTCTTAGTGAGTCTGAAGATGAGATTCGAGAAGCATGCAATTCAGTTTCTCATCAATAGTACTGCTGATGAAAGTGAATTACCACCACAAAATTGCAAACACGGCTATCTATTTCCAGATACAATCAGATACAGTATTCCAACTGTGGAAAACAAATGTGATTAATATCTTTCTCCTTCGTGAAAATGGTCTCGAATTTAAGAATGTGTTTATATATTCCAGAGTCCTTCAGTAATATAGATATAGATTTCTAGGACAAATGTTTGAAAATTTGAGTGATATTCGATATTTCACATATTGGAGAGAGTGGAATGTAATTTCGCCCGACCAAGTGCAAGCATGTTCATATTGTTTGTGATAATTAAGATCACGTGAAGGTACATTTTAATACAAGATTGTTATATATGATATATGTCGAACACACAGCAAAATTCCAAGAGTCAATTAGCCTGTATGCTAATGTTATTGCCGGCCGGGGTGGCCGAGCGGTTCTAGGCGTTACAGTCTGGCACCACGCGACCGGTACGGTCGCAGGTTCGAATCCTGACTCGGGCTCGGATGTGTGTGATGTCCAAGGTTAGTTAGGCTCAAATGGCTCTGAGTACTATGGGACTTAACATCTATGGTCATCAGTCCCCTAGAACTTAGAAATACTTAAACCTAACTAACCTAAGGACATCACACACATCCATGCCCGAGGCAGGATTCGAACCTGCGACCGTAGGGGTCACGTGGTTCCAGACTGAAGCGCCTAGAACCACACGGCCGGCAGGGTTAGTTAGGTTTAAATTGTTCTAAGTTCTAGGGGCCTGATGACCTCAGATGTTAAGTCCCATAATGCTCAGAGCCATTTGAACCATTTGAGCTAATGTAATTACTCTTTTCAAACAAGATGAAAGTAATTTGAAGCATTTATTCAGCTACCATGTTAACCCTGAAATAACTTAATGCAGTCCTTAAGCCATGTAAACGAGCATGGAGTGAGAATGCATATATTTTCTAGGTATTAGCAAAGAGGATGATTTAACCAACGAGCGTTTTCGTAGTAATTTTGATAGCTATATTTGTGTTTGACATCACCCACTACACGTAAGCATTGATATAAATTGAGACGTTTGCTTATAATCGGTTCAGATGTTGAGTGAGCACATCGGTTGTAATGATTCTTAGTTCCATTGGACAGATTAGTATTGAAAGTCACGTGTTGAAATATCCGCGAAATATTCACATGAAACTGGCGTTGCCACAGGTAACGCATATCGAAGCGGAATCTGTACTGGAAAGAGCAATTAGACCTGTTTCATAACCGATAGACAGATGGAGACAACTATCTCAATACGATCATTGCGAAAGATGGAGAAGGACTGTATTCAGTTTCAGAATAGAAATGAAAATAGTTCGGACATAACACGAATATTATATGGTCTCCTGCATGCTTAACAGAGTGGACGGTGTAAGTTAGCGTTCAGCTTGCCATCTATCATATCTTGCTCTCCTGGCAACAATTGACAGTATTTTCCATAAGACAATTTGTAGATTTGAGATGATTTTCCTTGATAATGTGCATCTCCAAGCACGCGTACCTCTGAGATCACTTTCTTTGTAAATGTGGAAGACGAAATATTAGGCTTGTGGCGACAAGATACGCTTGCTGACTACTCAAAATTCGTTTTGCCTGTTGAAAGTACCTTTAAGTTGTTGACAGAGCATGATGGTGTGTTATAAAAGAAGAATACCAACTGCAAGTGGCTTGTTGCTGCTGCACTTCAGAGATGTCGTCATCAGCATAGTTGTCGTGGTTGTTGTCATTGTTCAACGCTTTCTTCTATTTTGGAGACAAGGTATAAATATGACAGACTACATATTACTTCCACTAAATTTTAATTATAAATTACTTGTGATAATATAAGAAAGCAGAGACTCGAGAGCAATATGCTCTAAAAGAGTACTGGCATCAATGAGAGCAAGATGCATCAACACTAAATTTGGAGCAGCAGTGCTTGTTGATTTGAAGGGTAAGAAAATTTATATGCCGTGAGCATTATCGCCTCTCAGTGATGGTCAACTTCACTTTCTCAACACTGGAATCATGTACATGTTGTATTGTACAAGAGTGAACAAGATGGACACAGTTGATTTCGAAAATAGTTAAAAAAATAATATATTTACTTTATATCTGTGTAATAGAAAAATGTTTATATAAAACTATCATTTCCCATTCTTGAAGTTTCATGCAGTGGAACTATATGAGATATTAATATTAAGTCTCTAAAGGAAGACTTAACTTGCAGAAGTGGTTGGTTCTCACACACAAAGTCACTGGATTTGGTTGTGAACTAAGTGATTTTTCAGAAGTGAATATGAAAATCATACACACGCTTAACAGGGAGAGCTTTGCAGACTGAAGCCTGTGATAAGTATGAAAGCGTTTATTACACTGAACTGCTTCCGTTTCAGTATAACAAAGTGGTTGACTTTTTATAAAGGATATACACTCCTGGAAATTGAAATAAGAACACCGTGAATTCATTGTCCCAGGAAGGCGAAACTTTATTGACACATTCCTGGGGTCAGATACATCACATGATCACACTGACAGAACCACAGGCACATAGACACAGGCAACAGAGCATGCACAATGTCGGCACTAGTACAGTGTATATCCACCTTTCGCAGCAATGCAGGCTGCTATTCTCCCATGGAGACGATCGTAGAGATGCTGGATGTAGTCCTGTGGAACGGCTTGCCATGCCATTTCCACCTGGCGCCTCAGTTGGACCAGCGTTCGTGCTGGACGTGCAGACCGCGTGAGACGACGCTTCATCCAGTCCCAAACATGCTCAATGGGGGACAGATCCGGAGATCTTGCTGGCCAGGGTAGTTGACTTACACCTTCTAGAGCACGTTGGGTGGCACGGGATACATGCGGACGTGCATTGTCCTGTTGGAACAGCAAGTTCCCTTGCCGGTCTAGGAATGGTAGAACGATGGGTTCGATGACGGTTTGGATGTACCGTGCACTATTCAGTGTCCCCTCGACGATCACCAGTGGTGTACGGCCAGTGTAGGAGATCGCTCCCCACATCATGATGCCGGGTGTTGGCCCTGTGTGCCTCGGTCGTATGCAGTCCTGATTGTGGCGCTCACCTGCACGGCGCCAAACACGAATACGACCATCATTGGCACCAATGCAGAAGCGACTCTCATCGCTGAAGACGACACGTCTCCATTCGTCCCTCCATTCACGCCTGTCGCGACACCACTGGAGGCGGGCTGCACGATGTTGGGGCGTGAGCGGAAGACGGCCTAACGGTGTGCGGGACCGTAGCCCAGCTTCATGGAGACGGTTGCGAATGGTCCTCGCCGATACCCCAGGAGCAACAGTGTCCCTAATTTGCTGGGAAGTGGCGGTGCGGTCCCCTACGGCACTGCGTAGGATCCTACGGTCTTGGCGTGCATCCGTGCGTCGCTGCGGTCCGGTCCCAGGTCGACGGGCACGTGCACCTTCCGCCGACCACTGGCGACAACATCGATGTACTGTGGAGACCTCACGCCCCACGTGTTGAGCAATTCGGCGGTACGTCCACCCGGCCTCCCGCATGCCCACTATACGCCCTCGCTCAAAGTCCGTCAACTGCACATACGGTTCACGTCCACGCTGTCGCGGCATGCTACCAGTGTTAAAGACTGCGATGGAGTTCCGTATGCCACGGCAAACTGGCTGACACTGACGGCGGCGGTGCACAAATGCTGCGCAGCTAGCGCCATTCGACGGCCAACGCCGCGGTTCCTGGTGTGTCCGCTGTGCTGTGCGTGTGATCATTGCTTGTACAGCCCTCTCGCAGTGTCCGGAGCAAGTATGGTGGGTCTGACACACCGGTGTCAATGTGTTCTTTTTTCCATTTCCAGGAGTGTATTATCTGGACTGCATACAGTTTCCCCATAGAATGCAATTCAGTGTCATTTAGATTTTAGTAAAGTTGATATCTCAAATATTTACATGAATTTTAACAGCCTACTGTTTGCAGTAGGTGATTTTCAGAAAAGGATTGAAGATGAAGCAAAACGTGTATTAAATTCGTATGTTTCCTTCGTGTGACAGCGTAAGATGAGAAACGAATTCTGCTGCACGTGAAAGTTAACTGTGATTTACTGTATGAAAACGTAAAAAAAGAAAATTGTAATGAAATTTGTATCCGTAGTGTTTCTTATTAGACCTTTTTCTCTAATTCCCTCTGAAATGTATTGGAATGTTGTGTCCTCATTAAAGTAATCGTTGCAGAAAAATAGAAGAAGTGAGAGGACATTCACGTTGAGGTTAAATCACAGATGAAATTTAGTGATTATGGTGATGACGACGAGGCAGATGCGAAAACGTCTTGTGCAATTTTTTTTATGCACACATGTGAGACGAAATTTAGTGTGAGGCAGGACACTATTTACAGATGACTAACAGTATGCAGTGTGTGTGTGTGTGTGTGTGTGCGTGTGTGCGTGTTTGTAATGGTGGCAATTTACTCGGTTAAATGGGCAAACGTCTTTCAACAGGGCACCAATTCAAGCGAAGCTGATGTATTTTTTTACAAATGCAAATATTGTATATCTTTGAACACAACACTATTTTACGCAGTTCAGAGGCAAATTTCTTTGAAAATGACACCACTTTTACAAAATTCAATTGAAGTTTATGTAAGCTGACAGTGATATTGTAAGAGGCTGCCTCATTTTAATATCCACTGAAATATTACACTGCGATTGGCTGCTTCATTTTAATGACCACTAAAATTCTATGCCATAACATTACAACAATCTTATGTATGGCTGGTTTGAGAAAATTTTTCAACACATGGAACTTATCATTTGACGCACACCATCTCCCCATTTCACTCACACACAGTCATGCTAGTCACTATGATACACACTATATACAAGCATCGCACTTGGATGCCTGTCTCTGCTTGGCGCCACACTGTATGGAAATCTTACAGTTGTCACTTCTGACACCCTTCTCAGCATGGCACCATGAGTAGTGACTTGTGACTTGGGCCTTAAACTGGCCCTCGTATTATGGTACAAACTTTACTTCCCATTCAGAAAAGATTATGCATATTTTTCCTGTTCTAACATCATCATCATCAGCCAATTCAAACATTAGATGATGTGGCCTCTTCGAGTCGTGGATTCAGGTAGGCTTTCAGAAGTCTTCTCCAAGTGGGACGGTCTTGGGCAGTTCTCTGATGTCTTTGTCCCATCTGTCTGGTGGTCTTCCTCTAGGCCTCCTGTGCTCTCTCAGACTCCACTCCAGTACTAATGTAAGGAGGCTGTTTAGGTTTTTATATTGGTAACGCCACGTAGCGCTCTGTATGTAAATCACTGGCTGTGCTGTGTGCAGTCTGTGGCTAGTTTGCATTGTTGTCTGCCATTGTAGTGTTGGGCAGCTGGATGTGAACAGCGCGTAGCGTCGCGCAGTTGGAGGTGAGCCGCCAGCAGTGGTGGATGTGGGGAGAGAGATGGCGGAGTTTTGAAATTTGTAAGACTGGATGTCATGAACTGCTATATACATTATGACTTTTGAACACTATTAAGGTAAATACATTGTTTGTTCTCTATCAAAATCTTTCATTTGCTAACTATGCCTATTAGTAGTTAGTGCCTTCAGTAGTTTGAATCTTTTATTTAGCTGGCAGTAGTGGCGCTCGCTGTATTGCAGTAGTTCGAGTAACGAAGATTTTTGGTGAGGTAAGTGATTTGTGAAAGGTATAGGTTAATGTTAGTCAGGGCCATTCTTTTGTAGGGATTACTGAAAGTCAGATTGCGTTGCGCTAAAAATATTGTATGTCAGTTTAAGCACAGTCATGTATAATTGTTCAAAGGGGATGTTTCACTAACTTCGTCCATCTGTTGTCTTTTCTTCTTGCGACGTGGCCAGCCCACTGTCATTTCAAGGAACCTACTCTCTCTAAGATGTCATTAACCTTCGTCACAGACCGGATGTCATCTGCCCTTTTCCTGTCTTTCTTGTAAAGCCCAATCTCTTAAAAATAGTAAACTATCCTTCATGCAATGGACTACCTGTTTTGGGATTCTGGAATATGTCTGACTCAGATAAAATACATCAACAGCCATATGGCGACCGAAACAGAAATATCGCCTAATTTAATCTTTGTTTTCCACAGCAACATGTCAAATTTGAACACTGTGTTTGGCTTTATTTTTTCCGATGGAGGGATGTCGCTGCTCTCACTGAATGTCGTGTGTGTCACACCACCTACACCCTGCAGAACCTCCTGTAATAATTGGTATTTGGGCTGAAACTGTTTTTGAAAATGCACATACATGCTCAAAGTGGACTCCATCCGGATGTGTTAGCAGTGACATGAGAACATTTGTATTTTGCCACAGTGAATGGACGTACAATTATTGCACGTATGTTGTCGGGAAGGAGTGCGCCATTCTTCTTCTTCTTCCGGTCTTTTTGCTCACTGTCACAGCTCCAGTCGCTTACAACAACGTCTTGATGCTTCACCCACCCTGCTATGATACCTACTATGTCAGGTACTGGCGTGCAATTGTTTTTTATAGAAAATAATTAATGCTATGCCCTTTCCATGATACTAGCCTTTTCAGGTACTGGTTTGCAATGGGCTTTTACAGAGAATTTAGTTAAATGATATAATTTTCTGCTGTTGCATGTTCCCAGTGAAAATACTGGGCACTGGATTTAGTACTTACAATATAATAAGATGTAAGAAATAAAAAAAACAATTACAAGGTCATATACATCTTTTTATTCAGTAATCATACACAGGGTGCACTACATCAACTGGTTGTTTCTTAATCTTAACGCCAGTACAGAATATAAAAAATATAGCCTTCTTGTAAGCATTGAGTTCAGCATCTATTTCTCTCAAATATTAGTTTTCGCCGGCACTGTACTGACTCACTGTTCGAAGTCGTCTACATGTACACTGTTCGTACTTAGATACTCTGAAATGTCTCTATACACAGCTTTAACACAAGGCAGCCATCTGTTCAGTCTTTCCAACGCAAAGGATATCACCATCTGTAGATCGAAAAATTTTTTTAGGTGGGAGTGCTGTAGGTAAACGGAAGTGTCATCCGATTTCTCATGGAGTGCAGAGTCATTGTACACTGTTGTAATGGATAGAGTTAGAGCAGCACAGTAAATCTCCGGAGGAGGACGGCTCGGGTGATACTCGGCAGTTAACTGCTGCATGATATACGCTTTTGCACAACGGAGTTCATCCCATTCTATCGCACTTTAATACTTTTAGCTGCATTCTCGATCTCTATCACAATACGCCACTCTCTACCTGTGGCTGCTTCTATACCAATATGTAAACGTTTCGAACCATTAGCCGTTAAACTATACACTGAAGAGAAGAATAGTGGTGCGCAACGCTTAATTGGTATCTTCTCATCCACTATATCCTCCTGTCCATGTAGTATCAATGGAATATTCTGCGATGGCCGTATGATGGAGGCCAGTACCGACCTGCGTTATACCGATTAGGACCTCCGGTGCACTTCAGCGAGTAAGGGGCTGGCTGGGTGTCTTCAACCGACAATAACAGCTGATTGTCCTGCTCCATCAAGCTGACCAGGTGTGGGACAGGATCCCAGGATGCTGCCGCTGCTGCGAGTCCCGATGGGCTGGGACACGTCAGTGTTGCAGTTCTCGACAGGCTGGAGGATGTCGCATAGGTGATGAGCAAAGAAGAAAAACCGTTACAAGCGATGATAGAAGCACAAAGACCCTCACACGGCAGTAAACACAGACATTAAGCAGGGGATAGTTACTCTTCCGCAGCGTCTTCGTATTCCGTTGCTTCTGTGGCTGGACGATCTTGACTGGCGCTTCAGTCTGGGTGACTGACCGCAACTGAGGCTGCAGAGCTACTGGGTCCACCTTGGGCGGTACACTTGGGCTTTCCGCCCAGGAGGCCCAGGATTCGAGTCCCAGAAAGGATACCACCAATTTTAATTTCCCATCAGTTCCAAGCGCCTCTGGTGGTTTAATTGTGTTACGGGGGTACATTTGAAGCTTTCCACCCAGGAGGACCAGGGTTCCAGACCTGGAAAGGGAACTGCCAATTTTAATTTCCCGCCGATTTCCGGGTGGGGGTGGTGGGTGGGATGTCGACACAGCCCTGGGACAAAGAAATTCCCAACAAAATTCGAAATTACCGCCAAAATTAGAAATTCCATCCAATAGGGAAGGTTGGGGTGATGGGGAGAGGGAGGAGGAGGAGGGGGCTGAGGCACAAGTGCAGCTGAGAAAACAAGTGACATCATCGGGAGGGAGCGTGGTCGTGGGCAGGGGTGGGCGGGAGCGGAGGTTATTACTTGACCAATTTAATTAATTTGCATATGAATTTGATATCAAAATTTGGAACACCCCCGTTTTGTCTTTTATTTGGTTTTGTGAAATTTACCAGAGTCGCCAAACAGTTAATGGATGAAAGGCTATCGGTTTTTCTGCTGTGGTTTCGGGGGCATTTCAACCGAGTGCGGCTGTTCTGAGACTGAATAGTGGAATGATTGAAAGTTTGTCTATTATTAAGGGCCACAAAGGTTGCGATGTACAAACTGATATCTATTTTCTACTAACACACAAATTCTGAGGCAGTTGCTACCTTCACCTTACACGTTTGATTACGGTTATATCCTTTTATTGGTTGCTGATTTTAAGTACTTCGTCGCACGCAATGAGGATGGTTAACATTCACAACAATCCTCACTGCAATCCATGGTTGTTACTGGCCGACGCGGTTGACGCGAAACACGTAATTCGGCACTTCTCACTTTTGGTTTCATATGTCTCACGAATCAGTATCGATGAGGGTCCACCCCACGACGATCAGGGGGACGCGCTCATTTGTCATACTCCGAGGAATTTACCGTTTACTACTCACTCGATCGCCATCCTTACCCATCTCTCCAGCACTACTGCTCACTCGACACTAGTCTCACTGCTCCTGCAGCGCTTGACAATTGACTCCTGTCTACTATCGACCTGGGTGTCTGATACTAATATCTATGTTCCTGGGATCACGGATCCCGTGCAAATTGCGCTCGTAACACCAACTCCCTTCTACTTCCATGAACAGTTAAAACTTGTCAAGTGATAAACTTTCTTCCTCTCATCATTTTGTTGTTGTTTCGTAAAGGTTTGAAATTAGTGTAAAATTTTCTGCAAGTCCCAAGCGTTGTGATTCTCAAACAATGGATGGATATATTCTGGGTATTTGCAAACAAAAAGCTACACTGCCACGTGGCATATACACAGTTTGTAACTAATACTTGTCTTATTGTGTTAAACCATAAAGATAACATTATACCTCTTAATGAGCAGATTATGACAGCATTTCAAATTTTTAAATTCAGTCAATAATTATGTG
This sequence comes from Schistocerca americana, assembly GCF_021461395.2. Classification (NCBI taxonomy): domain Eukaryota; kingdom Metazoa; phylum Arthropoda; class Insecta; order Orthoptera; family Acrididae; genus Schistocerca; species Schistocerca americana. The sequence continues at coordinate 427,111,644 of NC_060122.1, forward strand.
AAATATTGAAATATCCATATTTATTACCCCTGTAAGCGGTTAAGGAATGAACAGAGTCTTGAAAGGAGGATATAAGATGAACAACAACTAAAGCAAAACGAAGATAATGGAATGTAGTCGAATTAAGTCAGGTGATGCTGAGGTAATTAGATTAGGAAATGAGACACTTACAGTAGTAGATGAGTTTTGCCTATTTGTGTAGCAAAATAACTGATGATGGTCGAAGTAGAGAGGGTATAAAACGTATACTGGCAATGGCAAGGAAAGCGTTTCCGAAGAAGGGAAATTTGCTAACATCGAGTATAGATTTAAGTGTCAGGCAGTTTTTTCTGAAAGCATTTGTATGGAGTGTAGTCATGTATGGAAATGAAACATGAGCGATAAATAGTTTGGACAGGGAGAGAATAGAAGCTTTCGAAATGTTTTGATACAGAAGAATGCTGAAGATTAGGTGGGTAGATCACATAAGTAATGAGGAATACTGAATAGAATTGGGGAAAAGAGGAGTATGTGGCACAACTTGACTATAAGAAGGGATCGGATGGTTGGACATGTTCTGAGGCATCAAGGGATCGCGAGTTTAGCACTGGAGGGCAGCGTGGAAGGTAAAAATCGTAGAGGGAGACCAAGAGATGAATGCACTGAGCAGATTCAGAAGGATGTAGATTGCAGTAGTTACTTGGGAATGAAGAAGCTTGCACAGGATAGAGCAGTATGGAGAGCTGTATCAAACCAGTCACTGGACTGAAGACCACAATAACAACAACCGGTTAAACAGGCAACCTGCAACGGAACTGTGAACCAGTAATCATTATATGGACATGTCCGAAGAAAGAGATACCACTTGGAATCCGCAGCTGTGATACATATTATGTAAATTGAACGTTGAGGGGGGAGAAAGGAACGGAAAAAGAAAGAACACATGATGTCAGCTGCATTGGGGCTTTATGTGCAGTCAGCGGTGTGGTGTCACCGCCAGACACCACATTTGCTAGGTGGTAGCCTTTAAATCGGCCGCGGTCCGTTAGTATACGTCGGACCCGCGTGTCGCCACTGTCAGTGATAGCAGACCGAGCGCCACCACACGGCAGGTCTAGAGAGACGTACTAGCACTCGCCCCAGTTGTACAGCCGACGTAGCTAGCTACAGTTCACTGACAATTACGCTCTGCTACATTTGCTACGACCTAGCAAGGCGCCGTATTCAATTGCTAATTAATATTATGAAGCATGTATCATCAAGAGCGATGTTCTACAATTATGGATTAAAGTTAAGTATTCCAGAAGCTACGTACTTTTCTTTATAGCATTCATTACGTATCCTGTTTCAGACCTCACGCCAGCCTGCGTGAGTTTAAGCGCGTGCCTTTCGGCTTCCTCTCATTGTGTCTAGGCTGTCTTGTCTAGACACAACAAGCGGCACCGGGAGAAAATGCTTTTATTGTACTGTATGGAACTGGGGACCTAGAAACGACGATGAGGCTTCGTCCCCGTCGTAACCCGCAGTGGTACACAACCCCACAACAGACTACAGTAGTCCACTCGCCCCACCGTTGCCCCACACCGAACCCAAAGCTACTGTGCGGTTCGGCCCCCAGTGGACCCGCTAGCAAAGTCTCACACTAGACGAGTGTAACCCCAGTGTTTGCATGGTAGAGTAATTATGGTGTACGCGTACGTGGAGAAAGGGTTTGCGCAGCAATCGGTGACATAGTGTAACTGAGGCGGAATCTCCTGCTTACTCGGTAGGTGCGTTAACCAGTGCATCAACCGGACACAGTGTTTATCGCAATGGCGTGGACTGTCTCGCTGCGCCCCTCATTGCCACCTAGAGCCGCCTACCCGCAATCCCCGTCCAAATCCTCCATATTCGCTACTTTGAGATTCGCGCAGGAGATCGAACGTGACTGTGCATTCTCACTGAAGGGGGCGGATTGGTTCAAATGGCTCTGAGCACTATGGGACTTAACTTCTGTGGTCATCAGTCCCCTAGAACTTAGAACTACTTAAACCTAAATAACCTAAGGACATCACACACATCCATGCCCGAGCCAGGATTCGAACCTGCGACCGTAGCAGTCCCGCGGTTCCGGACTGCGCGCCTAGAACAACTAGACCACCGCGGCCGGTAAGGGGGCGGATTCACTGCCCATTGAGGCGAATCAGTTGTATCAATGTGTCTTCACTGTTCGTTTGCACATGTCCAAAACGACAGACACTACGCATTCCTATAATTGAGTCGCCTGCTTTAACTCAACCTTGAATGGCAAACTAGAATAATTTTCTTGAGAGAAAATGTGACTCTTACCTTGAGCCACCGAGTGCCACTGCCCATCGGTTTCTGAGTAGGCCCATCATGACGATATGCTGTCCTGTTGAGTGGTGGGTAATATATGTCCTCCGTCGGGAGGTCTGGAATTTGTTTTACGAACGCACTAGACACGGAAAAGAGAAACACAAGAAATTAGTAAGTGCCCTCAAGGCGTAGTGTGGAATACGGAAGGTTTAGGGTACCTACTGGAAGTAGCCGACGAATAAGTAGCGGTTCTCTAGCTGCGGCACGACGCAGTTCAGATCCATAATACCAATCGCCCTGCGTACACGTCCGGATTGCTCTTCCGGCTCGCTGATGCGTCCGTCTACGATGCCGAACTGCTGCAGCTTCCCGGGGCTGGCCGGGCACATCACAGGGCCGCCTATGTCGCCTTTGCAAATAGTCTGTTCGGTACAAAACAAACTTAGGGAGTTTTCTCTGCTACGTGTTCTGTTTATGATATTTAATAAGTAAATAAAAAAAAACGATCACGACATTGAAAGCATAGGAAGTCTCAGAAATGCTAGAAGTAACACAAACATCTGGATTTATTAATAACTAGCTCATTCTTATTATTAATATTATATTTTGCGAAAGCAGATGAGGAATACACTACTGGCCATTAAAATTGCTACACCACGAATCTGACGTGCTACAGACGCGAAATTTAATCGACAGGAAGAAGATGCTGTGATATGTAAATAATTAGCTTTACAGAGCATTCACATAAGGTTGGCGCCTGTGGCGACACCTACAACGTGCTGACATGAGGAAAATTTCCAACCAATTTCTCATACACGAACAGCAGTTGACCGGCGTTGCCTGGTGAAACGTTGTTGTGATGCCTCGTGTAAGGAGGAGAAATACGTACCATCACGCTTCCGACTTTGATTAATGTCGGATTGTAACCTATCCCGATTGCGGTTTATCGTATCGCGACATTGCTGCTCAAGTTGGTCGAGATCCAATGACTGTTAGCAGTATGTGGAATCAGTGGGTTCAGGAGGGTACTACGGAACGCCGTGCTGGATCCCAACAGTCTCGTATCACTAGGAGTCGAGATGACAGGCACCTTATCCGCATGGCTGTAACGGATCGTGCAGCCACGTCTCGATCCCTGAGTCAACAGATGGGGACGTTTGCAGGACAACAACCATCTGCACGAACAGTTCGACGACGTTTGCAGCAGCATGGACTATCAGCTCGGAGACCATGGCTGCCGTTACCATTGACGCTGCATCACAGACAGGAGCGCCTGCGATGGTGTACTTAACGGCGAACCTGGGTGCACGAATTGCAAACGTCATTTTTTCGGATGAAACGAGGTTCTGTTTACAGCATCATGATGGTCGCATCCGTGTTTGGCGACATCGCGGTGAACGCACATTGGAAGCGTGTATTCATCATCGCCATACTGGCGTATCACCCGGCGTGATGGTATGGGGTGCCGTTGGTCACACGTCTCGGTCTCTTGTTCGCATTGACGGCACTTTGAACGGTGAACGTTACATTTCAGATGTGTTACGACCCGTGGCTCTACCCTTCATTCGATCCCTACGAAACCCTACATTTCAGCTGGATAATGCACGACCGCATGTTGTAGGTCCTGTACGGGCCTTTCTGGATACAGAAAATGTTCGACTGCTGCCCTGGCCGGCACGTTCTCCAGATCTCTCACCAATTGAAAACGTCTGGTCAATGGTGGCCGAGCAACTGGCTCGTCACAATACGCCAGTGACTACTGTTGATGAACTGTGGTATCGTGTTGAAGCTGCATGGGCAGCTGTACCTGTACACGCCATCCAAGCTCTGTTTGACTCAATGCCCAGGCGTATCAATGCCGTTATTACGGCCAGAGGTGGTTGTTGTGGGTATTGATTTCTCAGTATCTATGTACCCAAATTGCGTGGAAATGTAATCACATGTCAGTTCTAGTATAATATATTTGTCCAATGAATACCCGTTTATCATCTGCTTTTGTTCTTGGTGTAGCAATTTTAATGGCCAGTAGTGTACTTAATAGCTAGAGATGGTACGTAAGTACTTTGTCATTATTTTTGCGTATCGTAATTACTTATTATTAACAATTCATCAACGTTTTTTACAGCTTTGGAAAATCTTCTCAGATCCACTAAGCTGCCATACACTGACTTATCTACCTACTGGACCAGTGTCTGGCAATCTAACAGGCGTCAGCAGCTTTCCATCAGCTGCCAAAATTAACTAACTTCGGCCTTCTACAAAACGTTGTGTCGGAAGTTCCATGCGGCTTTTCGCGGATGATGCTGTAGTATACAGAGAAGTTGCACCATTCGAAAATTGCAGCGAAATGCAGGAAGATCTGCAGCGGATAGGCACTTGGTGCAGGGAGTGGCAACTGACCCTTAACATAGACAAATGTAATGCATTGCGAATACATAGAAAGAAGGATCCTTTATTGTATGATTATATGATAGCGGAACAAACACTGGTAGCAGTTACTTCTGTAAAATATCGGGGAGTATGCGTACGGAACGATTTGAAGTGGAAGGATCATATAAAATTAATTGTTGGTAAGGCAGGTGCCAGGTTGAGATTCATTGGGAGAGTCCTTAGAAAATGTAGTCCATCAACAAAGGAGGTGGCTTACAAAACACTCGTTCGACCTATAGTTGAGTGTTGCTCATCAGTGTGGGATCCGTACCAGATCGGGTTGACAGAGGAGATAGAGAAGATCCAAAGAAGAGCGGCGCGTTTCGTCACAGTGTTATTTGGAAAGCGTGATAACGTTACGGAGATGTTTAGCAAACTCAAGTGGCAGACTCTGCAAGAGAGGCGCTCTGCATCGCGGTGTAGCTTGCTGTCCAGGTTTCGAGAGGCCGCGTTTCTGGATGAGGTATCTAATATATTGCTTCCCCCTACTTATACCTCTGGAGGAGATCACGAATGTAAAATCAGAGAGATGCGAGCGCGCACGGAGGCTTTTTGGCAGTCGTTCTTCCCGCGGACCATATGCGACTGGAACAGGAAAGGAGGGTAATGACAGTGGCACGTAAAGTGCCCTCCGCCACACACCGTTGATTGGCTTGCGGAGTATAAATGTAGATGTAGATGTAGCACATCTAAGCAAGGACGACCGTTTTCTTTGAGTGCCTAGTTTAGATTTTAATTAGCAGCCAAAGCTGGTTTCGTCTTATACAGGCTACACGCTTCTTCCACAGTTTGCGGAGTAGACGTGCAAGCCACATGGAGCCATGTTGTGGTTGTTTGCTACATATCCTAAGGCTTCAGGAATTCAGTAAAGGCTGCCCGATTTGTCGACGGAAACAGTTTGCGATCTTGTTCTCGTTAGGCTCAACAATTACATACATGGCGAGTACGATGGTAACTCGCCGCCACTGAGCTAATCCTCGGCGTTCTGTTGTCATGAACTATCAGTGGACAGAAGCTCTCTCGCTCGCCTTCAATTTTTCAAGTACGATTTCTGTATTCGTCGATGTTCCATGGTTTCTTTTGTGTGTCGTTTTTCCTTATTGGCCGAGACCAGCCTGCCCGTCATGATACTTCCTGGCAGATTAAAACTGTGTACCGTATCGAGACTCGAAACTCGGGACCTTCGCCTTTCGCGGGCGAGTGCACTGCCGACTGAGCTACCCAAGCGCGGCTCACGGCATATCCTCATAGCTTTACTTCCCCCACCATCTGCTCTCATACCTTCCAAACTATGAAGACGCTCTCCTGCGAAACTTGCACGATTAGCTCTAATGGAAGAAAGGCTATCACCGACACACACAGTTTCAGCCTGCCAGGAAGTTTCATACCACCACACACTCCGCTCTAGAATGACACATAACCCAAGCTGTGGCCAAGCCATGTCTCCACAGTATCCTTTCTCCCAGGAGTGCTACTCTTGCAAGCTTTGCAGGAGAGCTTCTGTGAAGTTTGTAAGGTAGACGAGGCACTGAAGGAAGTAAAGTTGTGAGCCGAGTCATTAGTCGTGCTGGGGTAGCTCCGTCGGTACAGGACTTGCCTGCTGATGGCAAACGCGCCGCTTTCGAGTCTCGGTCTGGTACACAGTCTTAATCTTCCAGGAAATTTCATATCAGCGTACATTCCAGAGAGAAAATTTTACTCTGGAAATTTTAATCATGTTCGATTACCACCGCAATGATCAGTTGTGAAGCCAAAGTGAATTAATCTTGCAGTGCGAAAACTATGAAGATTATACTTCAAATATAAGTACTTAAAAGATCGTAGGTGTTCCTATCGGCCATAATCAACATATATTGTCCCCTGAGGGTTCAGCGGTTCGAATATGTCCGATGTACTCCTGCCTGTCGCACGACGCGACCAAAAGGAGTCCCCTATTTTTCGGCGTGGTTAGTTATGGATCTCTTTTAGGGTTTGACATACCACTTTCAAAATTGTACAGAAGTGCTGGCCATTTGGGGAAGGACGCCTTACATAGGCCACCATATTTCAATTTTGCAATTACACCTTCCACACATCTTATTGTCATGGCTCTGCAACTCCACCTGAAATCCAGCTACTTTGGAGAGTGCATCTTATGGGCTACATCATTTCCTTACGTTTTCCACTGTCCTCTTTCACTCCCATGACAAAATGGCCTTTCTCTGCACCCAAATCCAGCACAGTAGCCAGTCGGTCGTGTTGTGGCAATTATGTACCCACTTGGTTGTAGGCCCATAACAACACAGGGATCACACTACTGATACCTGAGCTGCCAACTCCCCACGTATGCCAAGGAGTAGATGCTTGTCGTCTTGGGGCATCAGGACTCCCAGCAACAGCTACCATGCCAGGTGGCCTTTGTGGTGACTGGGTCGCGCCCATGAGGAGAGCCCCTGATCGAAGTGGGTAGTACCAGGGCGGGTGACCTGCAATGGAGCGGACCAAGTCATCTCTTTCTGGTGACCAAATGGACAAATCAGTCTCTAAGAAGGGAAAGCAGATTATAAAGCAGTGATGTATAACCCCAAATCGTTCCCCTCCCTAGCTACACGATGAGAGGAACGTAGGACTATGGATAAAAGCGAGCTTTATTCACCAAGGTGTTTAGTGTGCAGCAGAACAGATGGGGACTTCTTTCTGGCTACAAAGCGCGTATTTTTTGTTGAAAACCTGGAGGATAAGTTCGGAGAAGTTGCTGCACTGTTAAAAATGAGAAATGAGTCACTCCTGATTCAGACAGTATCCCCTGCCCAATCCTGGTCAGTGCTCGCCTGCCACCGGCTGGGTGATATTCCCGTTTCTGTCACCGCCCATAGAAGCCTCAGCATGGTCCAGGGGATTATGTTCCATACCGACCTTCTCTTGCAGCCTGACGACGAGCTACGCACCAGTTTAGAACAGCACTGTGTTCACTTCATGTGGAGTGTCTATACGTCCCTCCCCCTATGTGGTGCTTCAAGTTCTGGAAATTCGGGCACTAGTCTTCCCGATGTAACTCCAGCGCCATATGTAGAAACTGCAGACGTCCACTGCATCTGAATGTTCCCTGTGCACCTCCTCCCACCTGTGTCAGCTGTGGAGACTGTGGAGAACACCACTTTCCCTGCTCATCAGGCCGCACAGTACTCCAAATGTAGTTGAAAACTATGGAGTACAAGAACCTGGACCAAGAGACCAAACAGAAGTATGAACAGTTGCACCCCTTTCACTTGACATCTTCGTATACTGCTATTACGTCGAAATCACCCTTTCTGGCAACGGTACTCTCTTCATCTCTACCTCATACAGTGGCCCCTCAGGACCACCCAACTACATCCCCTCCCTTAGTGGTTAGGGGAACTTCTTCTTCTGCTGCTCCCAAAGCTTGTACTTAGAGGGCAACATCTCCTCAAACGCCAGGGACGTCGGTCCCCACCCTCCCAGCTCGAATGACAGTAGCCTCCTCTGAATACTCTTGCATGGAAGGAGTCCCTCAGGACTCTCCCTTCCAAGGTCTCCTTCACTACACTAAAGTCACTCCTGTTAGTATCGCAGCTCTGTAATCACCTGCCTGTAATGCTTGAGCACCATCTGGAATGCTGTTCATGGACTACAGCTCAACTCTGCATCAGGGTAGACTACCTCAAAATCATGGGACCTGGAGCCACCATCATATAGGCTAGCACTGTCCATGGCAAGTAGCTTTCCAGATATCAGTGTGGGGCAGTGGATCACTCTCATTACCTCACCAGCACCCTCAGAGTCTCAGCATTCGTTTGCTGAGTATGAACTGGGTGACCCCTGAGCTGGGGACTGGTAAGCGCCGCTAGCCCTCTGTCGTTGTAAACCCTGGGCATGCTTCAGCGACCACCATGCGGCACACCAGTGGAATGTTGTATGTTTTGGAGAATGTGGACCTTGGATTCACTGTTTGGACCATGAGGAGGGTACACATCTCTACAAAAAAAAAAAAGAGCTTCAACCCCAAGGTGTGCTACGTGCTGATGAAGTGAATGGTTTTTGGGGTAAAACAGTCTCTAGTGGACGACCTCTGGGGTACTTGCCGCCCTCCAGTTGTATGAGGGTTCCTCAAGCATGTATGGCTCTGCTTGGGTTGACAGTTGTTTCCCTAGTGTCTCGTGGGATCCCTATGGAATGGTCTCATCAAACTACTACTCCTGATGGGATGGGTGTACCATTAAGTAATACCTACACCCAGTCATCAGAGAGAGCTCAGTTGGCCAGTCCTCCTAAAAAGAAGTCGCAGAATCATAGTTAGGGCATTAGTGCGCCATAACACATTCTTTTTAATCAAGCAAACAGGGGAACCTTTGATAAGGTCTCCCCTTTTTATATTCGCAAGGTACTAGAAGGCATTGCTGGGTCTCTTAAAAGTGTCAAATGACTTCGTAATGGATCACTTCTAGTTGAAACTGCTAACTCAAACCAAATATCTAAGATTCTGAGATGTAAGAACTTAGGTGATGACTCACTTGAGGCTGAGTTGCTTAGCACCCTTAACTTTAGTAAGGGTTTGGTTACCTGCTCCAATATAATGGAGGTGGACCCCGCTAAGTTACGTGAAGAATGGAAAAATATGGGTGTCACTGAAGTGCAGAACTATGTGAGGAGAGTCAATGGCAAATTGGAAAAATTGGCAACATTTATTCTAATGTTTAGTACTCTGATATTACCTAAATACATCCTTACAGGCTATATCCATCTTAAGGTTCGCTGGTTCGTTTCTAATCCAATGCAATGCTTCAAATGTCAAAGATTTGGCCACACCACTATGGGATGAAATGGGAAGGCTACGTGTGACTATTGTCGAGGCTCAGCTCATGAATCAGGCAATTCTTGTTCACTGTCTCCCAAATGTGTAAACTGCTCTGGGGATCACCCAGTAAGGAGCAGAGAGTGTGAGGTTTACAACGAGGAAAGGAAAATTCAAGAGTTGAAAGTCAAAAGATGCATACCCTATGGTGAAGCTAAAAAAGCTTTCAAAGTTATGTAACCTACAGTTTTTGCTACTTCTTTTGCATCTGCCCTTAATAAGCCAATTTCCAAGTGTGATGCCTCCACAGACACTCAGACCACAGATTCAAATACGAGCACATGCACTTGTCAGTGTACCTGTGGGGGAAATGCTCCACTAGAAACAGAAGTCATTCGGAAGCCGACGGCAATGGGCTTACCACCCAAGCCACATACCACTGTCCACCATCAGAAGCCAACTAAGCTATTCCCGCAACCTAAGCAACCACCTCCTCCAATAAGTAAAGAAAAACATCCTTCGAAAAGTAGTTCTAAGTTAAAGAATGCGGTCGTTAAACTTTCAGATCGGTGAGCTCTCTCCCTCTCTGATGGTGACTATGCTCTTGAGAAGAGGGACTTCCAGTCGGAGGAACCAGAGAGCCAGGAACCGGCTAACGTTTCCCCTGACCTCCCCAGTAGGTCACCAACTTTGAGGGAGGAAGACACGAACAACCTTCGCTTAACAATGGCTTCCACAGGGACTTCTGTGTTGCAGTGGAATTTAAATGGATATCACTCACATTTGGAAGAATTACAGCTTCTGGTCCATCACAGGGTTGCCACCCATAGAGGAAGTACGATAGACAAGGCTAAAGGTGGAGTGGCTGGTTTCATTGATGACTGATGCCACTCCTCTCCTGTCCCTCTTACCACGACCGTACAAGCAATTGCCATGAAAGTTTCAGCACCCTTTAATATCACAATGTGTTCTTTATATCTTCCACTTAATGATGCTTTGGATGCAGACACACTGACAGGACTGTTCCGGACACTTTCACGCACATTCCTCCTTGTGAGAAACTCCAGTGCTGTGGGGCTCGGCTACCACTTGCTCCAGGGGTTGGATGATAAAGAGATTCATTCATTCTGAGAATATCTGTCTACTGAACATGGTTCAGATGACACACTTTTCCACAGCTGAAGAGTCTTTTTCAGCGATTGACCTTTTCTTGCTCAGCTATTGCAGGCTCAGTTCAGAGGGAAGTGGCTATGAGATTTACATTCAAGTGACCACATCCCAGTGTGGATCTGTCTGCTAACTAGGATGGTGGCTGACAGGAGACCAGGCAGATGGATGATACGAAGGGTAAATTGGCTGGAGTACAGTAGACAGGCTATTTTTGAACAGAAGGATTGTGCACAGGAGACGGTTGCCCATTTCACTTGTGAGATCCAACAAAATGCAGCAGAGTCCATCCCCAAGTCTAGTAACCACCTCAGACGACGACCTGTACCTTGGTGGAATGACGATTGTCGATTGCGAATCAGGGCCAGCCGAACACAACCAACTACAGAAAACCTTCATGCCTTCAGGTCTACGAGAGCACATGCAAGGCGAGTGATAAAAGAACGGAAGAGGGCTTCCAGGAGGGAATTCACGAATTCCATTAATTGGTCCACTTCCACTGCGCAAGTTTGGGACTCAATAAGGCGGATTTCAGGCAAGGGCAGTACAAGCCCCCTTATGGCCTTGTCAAGTAATGGGGTCTTGATGGACACGCCAGCAGACATGGCTCAAGTTTTAGCTGAACACTTCTTTTCTGTCACTACACACTACGTCATCCAAACTTCTGCTTTTCAGTTGCTCCAAAGGACTGCAGAAATGAGGAAGTTCAGTTTCTTCTCGCGTGATGAGGAAATCTACAACCTTTTGCCTTGTAAGAACTGGAATCAGCTTTGTCTGCAACCAGAGATATTGCTCTACGACCTGATGAGGTCCATTATGCCATGCTTCGTCATCTGTGCCTGAGGCTAAAGGACAGCTTCTCTCTTGTTTCAATCACATCTGGTTTGATGGACTTGGAAGGAGGCAATATTAATTCCATTCTGGAAACCAGGCAAGGACCATAGCGCCCCTAATAGTTACTGGAGTGTAGCTCAAATGGCTCTGAGCACTATGGGACTCAACTGCTGAGGTCATTAGTTCCCTAGAACTTAGAACTAGTTAAACCTAACTAACCTAAGGACATCACAAACATCCATGCCCGAGGCGGATTCGAACCCGCGACCGTAGCGGTCTTGCGGTTCCAGACTGCAGCGCCTTTAACCGCACGGCCACTTCGGCCGGCTGGAGTGTAGCCCTCCCCAATTGTATGAGTAAGACTCACGAAAGCATGGTCAACAGCTCCTCATCTGGCTGCTCGAATCCCAAGCTCACGTGAGCCGCTCCCAGTGAGTTATCAGGCACTACCGTTCCACCCTTGAAAATTCTACTGGATATGGCGATACAGGAGAACTTCTTACGCTGAAACCACTTTGTTTGTGTGTTTTTTTGGCCCTGACAAGGTATATGACACTACGTGGAGGCACACATCCTTCTCCAACTTCATGAATGGGGACGACATGGGCTCCTACCACTTCTTATCCAATCCTTTCTCAAGGACCGGCTTCTCGATACCGCGGTGGTGATGCCTTAACTGACTGCTCTGTTCAAGATTTTGGGGTTCCCCAAGGCAGTGTCCTCAGTGTCGCATTGTATAGCATAGCTATCAATGGCATTTCCTCTGCAGTCAGGAGCCCTGTCAAATGCTCTTTGTTTGTGAATGACTTTGCAGCCTTCCACTCTTCCTCTGATCTTATAACGACGACGGGGCAGCTGCAGCTGACCTTTAGGATGCTGGAAACCTGCGCCAGAACAACTGTTTTTTGGTTCTCACTCGAAAAGCTATGTGCAGCAATTTTAATCGAGATCGTCGAAGTTTTAACCAACCAGTGCTCACAATGGGGGGGGGGGGGGGGGGGGGGGGACGACAATATTTTAAGCTTTGAAGAAACTGTGCCCTTTTTGAATTTATTATTTAACTCGAAATTAACTTGGCTCCCACTCCTGGAAAACCTACGAACAAAGAGCTTCCAGTCATTTAATATTTTGAAATGCCTTAGCGGAAAAACATGGGAGCTGACAGGTCCCACCTCCTGCAGTTTCATAGGACATTTGTTCAATTACGTTTAGATTATGGCAGCATGGTCTACAGACCAGCCCATAGTTCCTACCTCAAGATTTTAGATGCTACCCACCATGAGGGCATTCGGATATCGACTGGACCTTTCAGACCAGCCCAGTTCCGAAGATCTGTGCAGAGGCTAGTGAACCATCACTCTGGATTCGGCGCTGTTTCCTTTTGGCACTGCAAATCTCCGCATCAACTCAATCATTGGCATTTGTGCGGTGATCCAACCCATCTTTCAACGGTTGTTCAGGAAGTGGCCCCATGTTTCCAAGCCATTTGGGACACGTACTACAGACTGTCTCAAGGATGTAGGTCTATCAGGCATCAAAATACACAGACAGGGATGGAACGCATTGCCACCTTGGTGTATTCAGAGGCCAAAAGTGTTTCCATGCTTGACACAGTACAAGAAACCTTGTACTCCAGATTAGTTTTACTGCTTTGTTTTTGGACATTTTAAGTACGTACCACAGTTTTATTGTCGTTTATACAGAAAGATCCCAGCAAGAGAATGTCCTCGCTTGTTCTGCTGCTTTTGCTGATTGGGTTTTTAAAGTGCATCTACCCAAACAATTTACAAATTATGATGCAGAATTATATAGCATTCTGATGGCACTGGAGAGGATTCGCAGACATCACCGTACAAGATTTCTTGTCTGTTCTGACTCTCTTAGGGCACTGCAAGCACTTCACCAAATGTATCTAGTTGACCAGCTGATTCAGCTCCATCCGCAACTCCTTACGGCGGCTCCATCACTGTGGCAAGGAGATGATCTTTTGCTGGGTACCTGGCCACATCAAGATACAGGGAAAAGGTATGGCTGACAAAGCCACCAAGGAAACATGTTGGTATGTGCTGTCCACCAATGTCCCATCCCATTGCACGCCAACATCTCATTTTCTGATAGACGCATCATGCTTCAGTAGGAGACTGAATTGTTACTGAGACTGAAAATAAACTATGGTCCCTCAAATCGACCACGAAACCACGGCAGACTTCGTATCAGCCTCACCACTGGAAGGAGGTTCTGCTTCCCATACTGTGCATCAGGCATAGCCAAATGACGAGGTTCCCGTATTTGGAACAACAATAAAAGGTGAGTTGGGGGAGGGGCAACTAGATTCCTATTAGCCTACAGGGAAAAGGGGGGAAGGGACAGATTCCCCACTTTTTAAGCCATTCTTTTGGCCCATATCAGTGAGGGTAGGATGACCTCGTCTTAGATCATTATTTGGGCTAGAACCAGTGCAATTGCTGGATGAAATTCATTTTTATATCACCCAGTTGCACAAGATGCTTGAGTGGGGTTTCTGACTTTGAATGAATCACACACAAGCGCCCTACTGCTGCAGGCATGAGACTCGTGACATTATAAGATACACTCTCGCAAGAAATGTATCTCTTGAAATTTCCTGAGTTGTGCGCACAGAGGGAGGGATTCCCAAGGAGTGTCAGTGTGACCCTGCGATAAGGCACACCCGCTGTTACACTATTTATTATTTCTTCACAAGTTGGAATTAAAACTGAAGCAGATGAGTCTGCTTGGAACAATGGCAAAGAGTCTTTGTGAAATGCCTGCAGAAGTTTTCATAGCAAGGGGAAGAATTGCAGCTTCAAGTCTCTTCAAATTTCAGGAATCGGCTACAATAGTCTCTTGTTGCCAAAGAAAAGAGTACTGTAGTGTCACTGCTGAGTACTATACTTTTCAAAGAGGAAACAGATGAAGGTGAGGCAGCAAAAAGTATTATATTCTTTCACTATAATGTAACTAAATCGGCTGTAAACATAATTGGCAAATTAGTCAGAACATACCCTCCAAAACAACAACACTTGAAGTGGTTACTTTCTTATGATGTTTTGGATATTAGTCCCCTCAATCCTTTTATAATTTGTCTGCACTTAAATCCTGATTGGAGGAAAGAAGCCAACTACAAAAGAAGATAATTTATTCTTGAAGAGGGATGATCTCCAGTACAGGGAAGAAGTAGCTGAGTTCCTCCTCTTCCTCCTTCAGAACAAGTGCAGAGGGTGGCAAAACGTAGATGGTGCTCCATCTGCGAACGTTCCTTTGACAGAAAACATCCAGAAACATGCAGAAAATGTTTTTCTTTAGTCTTCAATCGACATTCAGAGTTGTTTTGCTTTAAATGTAACTCTGTTTAAGGTGAAGAACGAAGACACCATCTAAAACTGTCTATATACTTAGTTTTCCTGTTTTCAATTCAGTATGCCTCGGGCATGGATGTGTGTGATGTCCTTAGGTTAGTTAGGTTTAAGTAGTTCTAAGTTCTAGGGGACTGATGACCACAGCTGTTAAGCCCCATAGTGCTCAGAGCCATTTGAACCATTTTTTCAATTCAGTAATAAATGTTTTCACTTTGACGACATTGCAGCCACAACGGAGTCAAAGGATGAGACAGTAGAAACTGTGGAGGGTTAACAAAGAATGCCAGTTAAGTTGGACTGAGGATTAATATGGAGAAGACTGAAATGACAGAAGTATCCAGAGAAGGCCCTAATAATGCCCCATTACATGTTGAAATATGGAAGACAGTCACAGTGAAAAGTTTTAAATACCTTGGCATCTATAGGTAGGACGAGGAATTCCGCCTTATGCAAGACACCTTTTGTTTTGTTTTGTTTCACCCATACATCTTTCAGCACTTTTTGTGCTACCTTCAGTGGGTTGTCTTTTATTTTCTAACTGTAAAATTGTTGTTAGATATTAACATTTAGCGAAACTTTTGGTGCATAATATTTACAATTGGGAATGAATAATTGTTGTAAAATATTATTTATCGTTCGTTCATAGTTCACAGTTGAGATATGCATTAAAGACCTAATGCGCTGTGTGTTGTTTATAACATTATGTCAAAGTTCTATTTATAGCTTAATTGGCAAATAAAGTGGATGTATGTCTAGTTTACATACCTTACATAGTGCTGTTACATAACGCTGCAAACAGCAAGACGTAATTTTTATTTTCCTATTTGTTATGCATTTACAAACGGAATGAGTATATATCACGTTTCTTGTGTAACTTACGAGTTTGATATCGTGGTGCTTCCTCATATGCTGTTGGCGAAGTGAATAAGCTGATTTCGTGACCTATGGTCACTTGACACTGCACTTTCTACGATTTTTCAAAACATAGGTATAGTTTCGGCGCAATTACGTGTTGTTGTGGCTGTGTAGTATTCATTTGTTTCGTAGCGTGTTTGGCTGAGTGAGGCCCGCGAGTTTGAAGTGTATTTGGCGCCTGTTGGGTTCGCCGGCCGGGGTGGCCAAGCGGTTCTAGGCGCTACAGTCGCAGGTTCGAATCCTGCCTCGGGTATGGATGTGTGTGATGTCCTTAGGTTAGTTAGGTTTAAGTAGTTCTAAGTTCTAGGGGACTGGTGACCTCAGGTGTTAAGTCCCATAGTGCTCAGAGCCATTTGAACCATCTGTTGGGTTTCGTTTGTTTGAGTGTACGCGGTGTGGGGGGGGGGGGGGGGGTCTGGATTCGAATCATGGAGGAATCAAAATTTTACCAAATGTGCATATTCTATGAGCATTTCCGTGAAGTGTAAATACAGGAATATAGAAAAAATTTAAATGTAATTTTAAAAAATTACACAATCCTGAATAGCCATCATTCATGAAAGATTGGTAATGAAGAATTGTTGTTTGCAACGAAAACTGGATTCTTGCATGTAGTACGTAATTAGAAATAAGAATATATCAACTTTTCATAAATATGACAATTTCATGTGTCACTTAGCACATATTTGATGATTTTTTTTTTGTTGATGAATTAGATACCGTAACTGAGCGGAGAAAACGAAAAAAATAGTGACCGAAACGAGACTCGATCTAGCGATTACCAGCCTCGTGCGCTAAACTGAAGTGCACGTAGAACATGAAGTTTTGTTTAAAAGCTTGGCTCCACCTGGAATCGAACCCCAGCCCGACAACGAGCGAGCACGCTACCACGGAGCCATATTGCTCGTCGAAACGGGTGTACCTTATTTTAGCGTACCGGTATTAAAAGTTTGAAGTCGATTCTTCTCGAGAATTTATTAGAGTTTCATTGGACTGCTTAGGGAGAGCTACATTTGAGTTCTCAACTTCACGTGCCGTAAATATATAAGAAAAATTGGCATTCATGTATGTAGACAGTTCATCGAGCACGGGTATCTAGCATCTAAACGACTTTTGCCTGTTATAGATATTGATGCTGGTAAGATATCAGTCTCGGGAATTCCAAGCCTTTCAGTTTTAGTGTAATCTCGGGTAACAAATAACAACAGAAATATTAGATTACGCCTCTTCTAACGGAGTAATTATAGATTAATGCTCTGAATTTTCCCTTTACTTATACTGTGGAAACTTGGTTCTTGCCTAATCTCTAGGTTCTATGTCAACGGGCAGTACTCTACAGGGTTTTAATGAATTAGTTTGCGAGTATCGAAATATGTGACATAAATGGCTGTCTTTTGATTGCACTTGCTCATATGCTTACCAGTATTGGTTAAAAACAGTCTTGGTTGCAATTTTAATTTTTTTTATTTTTCAACAACGTGTTTCGCCTTATTTAGGCATATTCGGGTTATCTAAATAGAAAACAGAGAACAAATACATCTATTTAAGAATCACGATCGCGTTGTGCAGACTTGGATAACCTATAAGCATGTATAAACAGATCACCTATTGAAATTATAAACAGATCACCTATTGAAAGAGCAAATACCTTAATTTGGTATTTCTTAAGAATCCTTTAGTCAGTGTAGCCAAAGGGCATCGTCGAATATATCAGACCAACATCGCCTTCGTTAAACTCAGTGAAAACTAGAAATATAAAATAGTAAAATCATTACCTTTTCTAGATGGACGCGAGAGGCACCAAGATCTGCATAACGCGTTCCCGTTCACAGGAGTGAGTAACAGTAAGATGGTGGCTCGGGTAGTAAGCATAATGCGTCACAGCGTCGTGTACCAGTACTGCAGCCTAATACCGAATCACCTCATATGGACTGGAAGAATTAATCATATGCTTACATTTAGTTCAGTATCAAGAGACCTTAGACCCCAGTACTTAATATAAATTTGAATTCGATAACTTTACATAACTTTACCCGTTCCTGAGAAAAAGGCGTCTCAACAGACGGACGGGCAGACAGACGCCCGATAACAAATGAGAAAATCTTTGGGTTATACTTACAAATTAATAATTTTTGGATTTTCCCTTTAGTTGCACAATCAAACCTTGCTTCTTGCCAAATTTCATGATTGTAGGTCAACGGAAAGGAGGCTGTAGTTTGAATGATTGAGTTTATGAGTATGAAAATATGTGACATAAATGGCCGTAACTTTTGTCAGCTTTATCACAGAAACTTCAAATTTTTGTATCGGCAAGGGACAGTAGAACTTAGAATTACGCATAAATTTCAGATTGTTACGTCGGAGAGAAAGACAGACGGACTGACGGACAACAAAATGTTTCTACACTGATCAGCCAGAACGCTGGGACCACCGACAACCGCCCGTCCAGGCGACAGCAGCGTCACCTGACCAGGAATAGCAGCTAGTCAGACACATGCGCGGTGCATGTAGTATCAATGAGCGTGCTGTCCGCGTGCAGAATGGGGAAGGCGTGCGATGTATCTAATTTTGACAGAGGGCAGGTTATGGTAGCCCGGAGGCTCGGCAAAACTACCGTTTCGGAAACTGCGCAACTTGTCTTACGTTCGGGGAGTGCTGTGTTGAGTGTCTTCAACAAGTGGCGAAACCAAAGTGAAACCACATCCAGACGGCGTGGGGTTGGGCAGCCACCCCTCACTACAGGTGTCAGACTTCCTAGGCTGGGCAGACTGGCAAAACACGACAGGCGGCGAACTGTGGAGGAGCTAACATCAGACTACGATGCTGTGCAGAGTACACGCGTGCCTGAACACACGCTGCACCAAACCCTCCTAACGATGAGCCTCATCAGCCGACGACCCATGCAATTTGCCTACGTTAACACACGATGAAACTCCCTGGCAGAATAAAAGTGTTTGCCAAACCGAGACGCGAACTCGGGACCTTTGTCTTTCGTGGTCAAGTGCTCAATCATCTGAGAAGTAGACGGTAGAGCACTTACCCGGGAAAGGCAAAGGTCCCGAGTTCGAGTCTCGGTCCGGCAAACAGTTTTAATCTGCCAGGAAGTTTCGTATCAGCGCACACTCCGCTGCAGAGTGAAAATCTCATTCTGTTAACACCACGATATCGGCAACTACAACTGAAATGGGCACGTGACAATCGGCACTGGCTCAAAATGGTTCAAATGGCTCTGAGCACTATGGGACTCAACATCTTAGGTCATAAGTCCCCTAGAACTTAGAACTACTTAAACCTAACTAACCTAAGGACATCACACACATCCATGCCCGAGGCAGGATTCGAACCTGCGACCGTAGCAGTCCCGCGGTTCCAGACTGTAGCGCCTAGAACCACACGGCCACCGCGGCCGGCCAATCGGCACTGGACGTCGGCGCAGTGGCAGAGCGTTGCATGGTAGGACGAATCCCGATACCTTCTTCATCGTGCTGATGGGAGAGCGCGAATCCGTCGTCTTTTAGGGCAGTAGCTCCTTAATACCTGTACTCTGGGACGGAGACGAGCTGGCGACGCTCCTATTATGCCATGACGAACATTCAAAGGGGCACTCACGGGTTCAGCGGAGCTCGTGCAAGGCACCATGGCGGCCAAGGAGTGTAGTATACTGGTTGCAGACAACGTACACACCTTCATGACGATCATGTTTCCCTGCGGCAGTGGCATTTTCCTGCAAGATAATGCGCCATGTCACAAGGCCAGGAGCATGACGGAGCGGTTCAAGGAACACAATGGCGAGTTCCAATTGATGTGCTGGTCCCACAGCTCGTCAGATCTGAACCCAATGGAACACTTCAGGGACGTGATTGAACATGGCGTCGAGCTCCTCGCCTACCTCTCCGGAATTTATGGGAATTTGACGACGTGTGTGCAGATGTGGTGCCAATGCCGTTCAACAGCGCAACAATGCCGATCATGGGCAGAATTTCAGCATGCCTTTTTAACGGCATAGTGGTCTCCCACAACACACTCGCGCGTAAAAACCGGCACAGTAAACCAGAAGCCGTTCGAAAGCACGGAATTTAACACCCTAACATTGTACTTTGAGGGCATAGTACGTAGAAACTAGTATTTAGAAAATCTGCACAGTCCACCAGAACTTATTGGTATTTGCATAACCAATCTATCTACTCACAAAAAACATGTCATTGTAGCTAGTAGATGCAAAGACCATACTGACGAATTCACAGGTCTTTTGCAAGAACTAGAAGACAGTGACGACAATCAACCCAATAGACAGGGCTCTAATAATAACAAAAGTAGAAATAATAGGCAAATGCTAGCTTCTGTGAACTAGTACAGTAATAATCTCCACTCAAATTACCATTATAATTACGAAAATCATGCATACCAATATCACTATTCGCATCAGTTTGCAAAGAACCCACAGTTTGTGCAGAACAATCAGCCTATGCAAGGTTTTAATAGTCGTACTAACAACTGCAACAATTACGACCAACAAAACCATTAGCAAACACATTATGATCGGGTTAGTGTGTCCAGTCAACAATGTAATGGCAACTCTGGTAATTTTCAAAGAAACAGACGCAATGGAAATTTACAGAATGGACACCTTAAAGGTAAGAAAAGATTTTCAAACAAGGGTAACAGAAGAAATAGTTATTGTAACAGTGGCAGTTTCCAGGAAAACAATGTTCCCCAGAACATGCATTATAACAACGCAAATCAATGTAGTTTTGACAGTAGTGGGAACCATCCACCAGATACCTACAACAATCAATGTGACTTGTCATCTAATAGTCATGGAAACGCAAATCATGTTTGGGCAATTTCTACTCAGAGTAATAGTCACAATAGCTCTCCCACCAATTTTCGAAGCAGACAACCACAACCGTCAGCTCCAGATTGGCAACCCAATGACGATGTAAAGCAGCAAAATGAACGTGATTTTGTTGAAATAAGGTGACCATATCCTCGAAACAACTACCATGAAATAGCACTGGGACTATCACAGCCAGTAGAAATAGCACATTATAGTAGAAACGACAATGACACTACACCACTAAATTTTGTACACTTAGAAGATCCAAGGGATTTTCTATTAGAGGAAAAGGAAGATGATATGAACACTATTGTCCATCCAATTATATCAATTTCCAGTTGGGGATACCTAGTTTTCAGCAGTTTTAACCTCAGGCAGTCCTGTTTCCATTGTAAGTCATGTCATGTTTAGTCAGTGTTGTAAAATTACAGACAGTCCATTCCTTCCATTGCAAAAGACACGAATTAAGGGTGCCGTTGCCGGGAAGAGCGTAGATGGGAGGCAACAAAATGAACATAGATTTTACGTGTCACGGTCATAGTCTCTCAGCAAACTACATGATTGTGCCCCTCCTGTCTACTCAAGTGATCTTGGGGGTAGACTTTTTAATTGCACGTCAAGCGGTGTTAAACATCAACGAAGGAGAGGTAGAACTAAAAATTGAGGGTAAACTTGTTTGTCTACAATCTGAGGAGTGGCTCTCTCCTCAAGAGGAAGATGTTAATTGTCTGTGTTTTCTAAGTGAACAAAGCCGCACTCCTCACAGATCAGCATCTGTGAGGAATTAAATTTAGAATATGATTCATGGCAGAACACTAATAAGGTCATAGATATAGCACTCGGTCTTCAAGCCACGAGTGGTCTACCGGGGTCTTCCGACCGCCGTGTCATCCTCAGAGCAGGATGCGGATAGGAGGGCGTGGGGTCAGCACACCGCTCTCCTGGTCGTTATGATGGTATTCTTGACCGAAGCCGCTACTATTCGGTCGAGTAGCTCCTCAATTGACCTCACGAGGCTGAGTGCAACCCCAAGGTCATAGATATAGATCATACAATCCATGACAAAGTAGAAATCGCACAACAACATCCAGAGGATGACAAACAAGACATTGCAAGCATATTGCATAATGATGCTGAAGTCTTCACCCATCGTCGTGGTGCCATTAAACGCTTTGATTATAAGTTCCATGTCAAACCTCACCATAAAGTTAGAGTGCCACCGTATGTCATTCCTGCACACTATAGATAAAGGTTAAAGCTGAAATTTAAACTATGTTACAACATGGAATGATGGAGCCAGTAGTAAGCTCCTACAATAGTCCATTACACATTGTTAAAAAGAAAGATGGCTCGATCGGTTTGGTTTTGGATTCGAGACAAATCAATACCATTACAATGCCAGAAAGTGATAGGCCTTAACCTATTGAGGAACTCCTCCAAAATTTCTATGGAGTAGAGGTCCTGTCTTCAGTGAACCTCTGATCAAGTTTTTAGCAAATTGAACTTCATCCAGAATGCCAACAATATACAGCATTCTTGTGTTTCGGTACATATTATCAATTCTGCAAGGTACTCTTTGGGCTCAACATTTCTACAACAGCGTTTATTCGTGGGCTAAATACTCTTCTCCCTGATTATTTGAAAAACCATGTCACAGCTTATGTCGATGACATTCTTATAGCAGAAAAATATTGGCAACAACGTGATAGAATTCTAAACTTTCTGCTGCAGCTCTTTCTTGACAAAGGCATTACTGTAAATGTGGAGAGACCTGCATTTAGAAAATCTAAGGTAAAATTTTTAGGTCATGTCACTTCATAGGCAGGCATAGAACGGAATCTAACGTGCATAACACTGTGTACATGTTGTATGAGTGTCAGTTCCACTGTCATTTAAGCCCTCAACAGATCGTTCCATGAAAAACTTAAAACTAACATTTGGATAAGCTATCTGACTGTGTTATTGAATATGAAAAACTACAGGAACAAATGAACAAATGAGCAAATGAACCTGTAAGAATGGAAAAATGAACCTGTAAGAATGAATACCTGAGCGTTATGGCTGCGTTTTTTCAACAAGAATTTACAAGTGAGACAGAGTCTGGCTTGTGCAACGGAACTTACTGGATTAGAATATATGACATGTTGTGCTGTGTCAGTGTTTCTGGTTTGGCCGTAAGTTTTGCACTCACCTCTTTAGATGCCTGCCTTTTCCCATATGGCTTACAGCAATTCTCAGCAGCATGCAGCAGCTAAAGCTTGTTGTTACTAACAATGAATTTAATAAAAACATGTTTGCTTGGGTCCTGTTAACTACTAAATAACTTGTGAAAAGGTATTTCATTAATTAAGTCTATTTAATACTTCAGAAACGAATAATAGACAATGCCAATAATAATGACATCGGTATCAATAATGGCCGAGTGCCAAATTAACAAATTATTTCAATTTCAAACTTACATTAACATTTAATAACCACAACCTATGTATCAATTAGATGTGGAGAATAATTATTATTATTATTTGGAAGCTAAGGAGGCTTCTTTAACTGACAAGCAAAACATGGGATTATTGCAAACTTGGACTGACAATCACGAGCCTAGCTCTGCAATTGCTTCTGTGCTATGCTTGCGAATTTTACCTTGAATTTCATCTTCAAGTGTACTGAAGCCATCTAAATCTCTCCTGGCTATATAAAAGATGTCAGGCCTTGAGTGTGGTAAAATCTGCCATTACCGACGTAAGGGCAGCTGACACGTCTTCTGTCTCCGAGCTCTCGACCGACACTACTACTTCCACTCTCGCAGACCGACCTCATCTCACAACAATGCTTAGAATCGCGCTCCCGTGTTTCGCCCTCTGATTGTTACTATCGATATCTGAATGCTTACACAATGCAAAGAATAGCGTTAAGTTGACTATATTGTTTTCAATGTAATGGAGAGTTGTGACACACTCCTTACAGAGTGTCGTGCGACCGTTTCTGTGGATGACGGGGCATCTGCCAGGTCTGTGAGTAACTGAGGTCATCGTCGTCACAGCAAACCACGTTACAGCAGGCAGGTGAACTCTCGATGGATAGCAAACCCTGGAGCAACTGTTCCTCTGGTTTCTCCCACGCTCATTGGATTTCTATACATTCTTCTCACTGTATCTTGTCCACTAAAATTCATTACAATTATAAGCCGCTTTTACCATATCTGTATTTATAAGTTCTTTTGCAAGACCCGCCAAAACAATACGAAAGAACTTCAAAAAGTAAGTTACACATTATTAGCACGGCAAGCAACTTTCATTGAATGCCGCACTGCACTTCAAAGTGACACAGATACATGACGCTACTTTTCAACATAGTCACCAAGCTGCTGTAAATATTAGTTGGAACAGCCCATCAATCTGTCAGTTCCTCGACTATAGAGATCCTCTCCTTGGTCAGGAAGCCATTGAAGAACGGCTGTGTGAACTTCCTCATAGTTGGAAAACCTGCTACTGCTAGGTATCAATACCTCGATTGCCTGGCCATTGCCGCCTGTAGATCACCTTCCCTCTCGGTCAGCCACGTCCACGTCTGGGAGGCTTTGGTCAAACAGTTGGCACCATTTCACTACGGATGGACGCGACATTGCAATTGGTCCACGTGCCACCAGAATTTCGGGGTGAATCTGCGTGCAACTTAAAGGATTTGCCCACAATAATCGTTCTGCCCCACGAACTTCAATTTGAGAGTGCGTTTCCAGTTGCCAGTCGCAGACTGTGATGCAACTGTTACCCGCGCCGCTGCAAAATTGCGCATCCAGGAAAGCAAGAACATGTGCCTCTCTTCTGGCAACGCGCCACTCTTGCTCCGCAATGGCCTTAGCGATACGTGCAGCTTACTTTTGTAGTCAGCTTGTAGACTGTGTGTTGCTATTCTTACCCATCTTGCAGCTCTGGAATCGACAGACACTCCAAGTATTGATGTTCAACGCTGCAAATTCGGTAGCACCGACGCACTATGATAGAGATCATTACCATTTCGATTAGCCTTGGAACCAGCAACCATAGGCAAAAATGGCCTGTACATTTTTCTTTTACTAAAAATCACAACAAATATCCTTCACTGTTTATGTGTCGATAGTAACATAATCTTCATTTATATGGTTACAATTTTAAAAACTGGAAATAAAAATGCAGCTTTTACCCTCAAGGGCATATTTTGCCCTTGGTTGGTACCACCTGTGACCACAGCTCGAACTGTGTGTAAATTTCATTTGTCATCCTTGACATGCAATAACAGCAGTAACTCTGCTGTTTCTTCAAGTAAATTTATGGATACTTTTGTATAACCTTTCTGTACTATCTCCGATTGTTTATTCATGTATACAAACATCTTCGGATGTGGAATTTGTTGCTATCTGCGTAAGAGTTAACAAAATCAAACATTTTGTGTGCAGATATTTCGGAAAACTTGTATTTTGAAGTGTGGACTTCATGTTCCTAGTTTATACAAACTTTCGTTGTCCAAATTTTGACCACTGTTGTTTGTTATACCTTTTACCACAAAAATATTATATTAACTAATACTTATATGTGTTCCAAACATGGCGTTTTTAATCATAACGTCACTGAGCACTTTTAAACTCATCTCATATTGGGAACACAATCACTTAAAATAACTGCATATTACAAGATTTGTAACCTATTGTAACACGGGGAAATTTTCGCCTGAGTTGGTGCTCCATGTAAGCTAAAAAACCTGGTGCTCCTACGGTTAATGTAAGCAGTTACACGTTGAGAGGAATCGCTAAGTAATATTCATCTGGCGACTAACTTTTATTCAGCATTTCCAGTTGCCACGTAGATACAGTCGATCGATCCGTGGGTAGTTGGTCCCCGGCCGAGACCGACTCAGGAGTACTACGACAACCCCTGCCGACAATGACAAGATCCGGCAACTTACAACTAGTGCCAGGTAAACTTCCTATTTACTAGCGCAAGTTAATATTCACATCAAGTCTATATATTCATTCATGCGGAAGATACACTCCTGAACCAATGCAATATGACCACTACTCATCATGAATTTGAACGCCGCGCCGGCCGCGGTGGCCGAGCGGTTCTAGACGCTTCAGTCCGGAACCGGGCTGCTGCTACTGGCGCAGGTTCGAATCCTGCCTCGGGCATGGATGTGTGTGACGTCCTTAGGTTAGTTAGGTTTAAGTAGTTTTAAGTCTAGGGGACTGATGACCTCAGATGTTAAGTCCCGTAGTGCTTAGAGCCATTGAACGCCGCCTGAGACGTGACAAGGTAAGGAAAGTACATAAGCGGAGCACGGATGAAAATGGGGAATCATTCAAGCGACGATACGAATCACAAATGGGGAATTCCATGTGCACAAGCAACTTTGACAAAGGGCAGTTTGTTATGGCCTAGCGCCAAGAAACGAACATTCGGAAACGGCGAAGCTGATCTGTTTGCGCACTACTATCTGAGCATCTGTAAAAATTGGTCGAAGGACGGCGAAACCACAGGTATGCGACAAGCTACCAAACGTTCACGGCTCTTCATAGAACGTGCTCTTGTGAAGCAGAACAGGCTGCGATCTGTGGCAGACCCCACGACAGAGTACGGTGTTGGTGCAGGCAGTTTCGGAGCACAACGATCAGCGCACACTGTTAATGGTTGCGCTTCACAGCGGACGACCCTTACATGTTCTCGGGTTCACCCACCGATACCGTCGTTTCCAATTGCAGTAGACACAGCATCATCTTCACTGGACGACAGATTGGGGGAACGTGTCGCGTGAGTCACATTTCTTCACGGGAGTGTTAGGTTACGCTGTCGGAAAATAGACCACGCCTCGGACGCAGGCTGTTGGGAGCAGTATTATGCTACAGGGGACATTCACCTGGGAGTCCACGGTACCAGTGGTAGTAATTGAAGGCACTGTGACGACTGTGGACCACCTGCATTCGTTTGTGCTTCGTGTCTTCCCCGACGATGACATCATCTCCCAGCAGGATAACTGTCCATGTCACAAGGAAACAATCGTGCGAAAGTCGTTTAAGGAGCATTATCCGGGACGGAACAAATAAAACTGGCCCGTTGTTGTTGTTGCGGTCTTCAGTCCAGACACTGGTTTGATGCAGCTCTCCATGCTACTCTATCCTGCGCAAGCTTCTTCATCTCCCAGTACCTACTGCAACCTACATCCTTCTGAATCTACTTAGTGTATTCATCTCTTGGTCTCCCTCTACGATTTTTACCCTCCACACTGCCCTTCAATACTAAATTGGTGAGCCCTTGATGCCTCACAATATGCCCTACCAGCCACTCCCTTCTTCTAGTCAAGTTGTGCCACAAATTTCTCTTCTCTCCAATTCTATTCAATACCTCCTCATTAGTTATGTGATATACCCATCTAATCATCAGCATTCTTCTGTAGCACATCGTTTAGAAAACTTCTATTCTCTTCTTGTCTAAACTATTTATCGTCCACGTTTCACTTCGATACATGGCTACACTCCATACAAATACTTTCAGAAACGACTTCCTGACATTCAAATCTAAACTCGATCTTAACAAATTTCTCTTCTTCAGAAACGCTTTCCTTGCCACTGCCAGTCTACATTTTATATCCTCTCTATTTCGACCATCATCACTTATTTTGCTCCCCAAATAGCAAAACTCCTTTACTACTTAAAGTGTCTCATTCCCTAATCTAATTCCCTCAGCATCATCCAATTTAACTCAACTACATTCCATTATCCTCGTTTTGCTTTTGTTGATGTTCATCTTATATCCTCCTTTCAAGACATTGTCCATTCCGTTCAACTGCTCTTCCAGGTTCTTTGCTGTCTCTGACAGAATTACAATGTCATCAGCGAACCTCAAAGTTTTTATTTCTTCTCCATGGATTTTAATACCTACTCCCAATTTTTCTTTTGTTTCCTTTACTCTTTGCTCAGTATAGAGATTCAATAACATCGGGGAGAGGCTACAACCCTGTCTCACTCCCTTCCCAACCACTGCTTCCCTTTAATGTCCCTCGACTCTTATAACTGCTATCTGGTTTCTGTACAAATTGTAAACAGCCTTTTGCTCCCTGTATTTTACCTCTGCCACCTTCAGAATTTGAAAGAGGGTATTCCACTCAATATTGTCAAAAGCTTTCTCTAAGTCTACAAATGCTAGAAACTTACGTTTGCCTTTTCTTAATCTATCTTCTAAGATAAGTCGTAGGGTAGTATTGCCTCACGTGTTCCAACATTTCTGCGGAATCCAAACTGATCTTCCCCGATGTCGGCTTCTACCAGTTTTTCCATTCGTCTGTAAAGAATTCGTGTTAGTCTCATGTCTCATACATCTTGCTCACTAAATGGTACAGTTTTATTAGGCCTGGCTCTCCCAAGGCTGACATTAGTTCTAATGGGATGTTGTCTAATCCTGGGGCCTTGTTTCGACTTAGGTCTTTCAGTGCTCTGTCAAACTCTTCACGCAGTATCATATCTCCCATTTCATCTTCATCTACATCCTCTTCCATTTCCATAATATTGTCCTCAAGAACATCGCCCTTGTATAGACCCTCTATATACTCCTTCCACCTTTCTGCTTTCCCTTTACTTAGAACTGGATTTCCATCTCAGCTCTTGATATTCATGCAAGTGATTCTATTTTCCCGAAAGGTCTCTTTAATTTTCCTGTAGGCAGTATTTATCTTACCCCTAGTGATATGTACCTCTACATCCTTATATTTGTCCTCTAGCCATCCCTGCTTAACCATTTTGCACTTCCTGTCGATCTCATTTTTTTTTTGTATTTTCTCCTTTCATCAATTAAATTCAATATCTCTTCTGTTACCCAAGGATTCCTACTTGCCCTCGTCTTTTTACCTACTTGATCCTCTGCTACCTTCACTATTTCATCTCTCAAAGCTACCCATTCTTCTTCTACTGTATTTCTTTCCTCCATTCTTCTCAATCGTTCCCTAATGCTCTCCCTGAAGCTCTCTACAACCTCTGGTTCTTTCAGTTTATCCAGGTCCCATCTCCTCAATTTCCCACCTTTTTGCAATTTCTTCAATTTTAATATACAGTTCATAACCAATAGATTGTGGTCAGAGTCCACATCTGCCCCTGGAAATGTCTTACAATTTAAAACCTGGTTCTCGAATCTCTGTCTTACCATTATATAATCTCTCTGCGACCTACCAGTATCTCAAGGCTTCTTCCATGTATACAGCCTTCTTTTATGACTCTTGAACCGTGTGTTAGCTATGATTAAGTTACTGGCCCATAGTAAAAAATTCCAGAGTCAAAGAAACAGAGCTGAGGGAAGGAAATACATTACTGACCTGACTATAGCAGATGTTGAAAGTGACCACAATTCATCTCTTGGCACTTTTGGGTCCTGGTCAGCAAATTGCTGAAGACGAATCGAAGCTCGACTGCTTGAATTGCTGCAGTCTCATCTGAAATGTTCTGATGTAGTTCTTGAAGACTAGAGGGGTTGTTGCGTTACGCCTTACATTTGAGGGCGCCCCACGCAAAGTAATCGTATACTGATAGGTCAGGTGGCCTGGGTGGCCAGTTAGGGTCGCGACCAGATGACCTGTGCTGATAACTTTGTCAGGCGTGAAGATTGTTAGTGTGAACCAAGGTTCAGGTGTGGGGGGCGGGTGGGGGGGGGGGGGGGGGGGCGTACACGTGGTGTGCACGTCACGGGGTGTGGTTATATGCATACATTCACTTCGTATTATATCCAATCGTCCGGGTTGCCCCACCCTGTAGTAAAGTCACGCTGATATCATAGTAGGGCATCATGCAGAGGTTTAGTAGACAGTGGTGCTTGATATTTTATTTTTGTATATAAGGTTATGTCGGCTTTAATGCTATCATCAGTACATCTGCAAAACAATCGCTTTTCAAATGGTTCAAATGGCTCTGAGCACTATGGGACTTAACATCTATGGTCATCAGTCCCCTAGAACTTAGAACTACTTAAACCTAACTAACCTAAGGACAACACACAACACCCAGTCATCACGAGGCACAGAAAATCCTTGACGCCGCCGGAAATCGAACCCGGGAAACCGGGCGTGGGAAGCGAGAACGCTACCGCACGACCACGAGATGCGGACACAATCGCTTTTATTTAAATTTTACATAACATATAATTTATGAAGTTTTTTCTACGTTGGATATTGTACCCACGTCCTGACGTAGACGGACATAAGTCAGCTTTGAGTATACTGATACTGCTGTCCGTAGCTGTTGCATGTAGTATTTTTTCCGTAACGTTTTAAGGTTGTTCGGGGATTTGGTGTTGCACATATACACGTTTTTTGTTTTTTTTATTGTGGCAGTTGTAGAAATTAAAGACTGGCAGGTAGTTGTTTACTCAGTGACATTTATGTTAAAGGGCATTTATCTACGAAACTGTTATTGATGTGTTTGTAAACTATGGTTTTTTGGTTATCCGTTATCCCTATATAAAATTTCAATAAAATGTTTCAAAAACTGTGTGTGCTTGAAATTAGTTTGTTCTTTTAGTATATCGTGGGCGTAAGCCTTAGTGTGTATGTATATTCCAATTTCCACCAAAATATTTATTTTTGTGCAGAGTTTGTTGTGCATTTTCAATGTTGTCAACTTTCCGTTACTCATTTTCGACGTGCGTGAAGAATGGGGATGGGTTGTTATTTGTTTCTTCGTGTGTTCTCTGAATCTGATGATGAAAGTTCTTCCTGTCTGTCCTACATAAAATTTTGTACAGTTATTGCAGTTAATTTTGTAAATTCCACGGTTTAAGTGTTTCAGGAGTGTGGCTTTGCCGGAACGTAGTTTTGTGCTAGTATAATTTCTTGTTTTGAAGGCTAAATTCACGTTTGTATCTTCCAGTAGTACATTTTATCTGATACTAGGTCTACATTTTTTATCGAAATTCGGGGCTTTATTGTGAAAAACTTACAAAAATATTATGATTCATAGTACTGCCCATCGCTGGCCATTACATTCTCCCATCTTTCGGATAGCATACGAATCCCGTGGCGGAAGAATTGGGCGTCTTTTGTGGGGATCCCTGAATCGATTCAATTTTGCACCTGTTCATAGGATCGGAAGTGCTGGTCAGCCAGACTGTATGCGACTGACCGAAAAAGGTGGTAGTTAGAGAGAGCAACGTATGGAGAATACGGTGGGAGGGACAGGACTTCTCATTTCAACGTTTCCTTGTATATTTTGACGGGTTTTGCAACATGGGGTCGAGCACTGACCTGCTGCAAAATCACCTTTACGTGTCTATCGCTGTATTGTTGCCGTTTGTGTTTCAGTGCTGGGCTCGAACGCATCAATTGCTTTCGATAATGATGTCCTGTGACAGTCATCATATGTTTCAGTAGCTACGAAAACGTTCTGTCTTCCCCCGCCATGCCGGTCATCAAAATCACCTTTCTTAAGGCGTTGAAAACATTCTCTGCACGTTCTTCCACTAATAGTTCCCTCACCACTGGTCTTACCCAGCATTTTAAGAGTCACAGCCGCAGATGTCGTCATGTTAAAGCAGAAAATTAAAACTTCCCGCAAATGGCGAGAAAGTTGACGTACTTAATCGTGAATAACCTTACGATGCAACACAAATCGACTAGTATTTTCATGGCATTACGTTTACCGATGCCTAAGCTTATTGTATTACGCCTATGACCAACCACCTAACCCCACTTGCCGGTACTGCCGCCTATTGCAAAACGGCGGCAGCAAAATTGTAGACCTAATACTTTCCCCATGCAGTTTGTTGTTATGTAGATAGTTTTCTTTTTTAATGTAGTTTCTCTCGTTAATGTTATTTTGTGATTTAATGGGTCCTTTTTTAGGGTGTATTTTTTGTTGTATAGCTGTAGAACCATGTTAGGGACATAACGAATATTTTGAAGGAATTTCAAATATGCATACACGCTAAGGATTATCGACACAATATACTAAATGAATAACCCAACTTTAAGCATACACATTTAAAAAATATATATATAACAGATAACCAAAATACCAGAGATTATAAACACATCAATAATAGTTCCATAGATGCACGACCCGGAAAAATATAAGTATCTTTGGGTAAACAACTAGCTGTCTGTCTTGAATTTCTACAACTGTGAAAATAATAAAAGACCTATTATAACATACGTGCAACATCAAATCATCAAAAAACTTCGAAACGTTACTGAAAAAATGTTGCGTCCAACAGCTACGGATAGCAGTACTAGCGTTCTCAAAGTTGACATATGTCCGTCGACGACGTCAGAACTTGAGTACGATATTCAATGTAAAAAGTTTTATAAATTATACGTTATGTAAAATATTGAAAGGAGTCTACAGAGGCAAATTTGTATATGGCACCCGAATATGATTTTGTAAACGATGTATGTCTTTGATAGGTTTTATATCGCTGACTGTGTAAGACTGGAGACCCAGAGATACTGCTTCTGGTCTGAGATTATTATAGTGTTGGAGTAAGAGAGCGCTTGGCACACAGTTGTAGGTAGCTGTATGTGAAGGAGAGACGATGGGACAGGCAGTTTCTGTGGTGTGAAGCCACCAAGAGTTAGATTAATTTAGATATGTCAATATTGTTGAACTTGGAAGCAAAAGTCTTCATGCAAGTAAGGTAAATATGTTAAATAATTATAATTTTTGTTTTTGCCAGCGCATTAGTATAGATGAGTTGGCTGATATTGTATAATTGTTGAGTAGCCCCAGAATGTACGTAAGATGTTTTGATAAAAAGACTAGTAAGATATTTCACTTTTGTAATGCTTCTAAGATTTGTTAACAGAGCTATAAAAGTGGTTCAAATGGTTCTGAGCACTACAGGACTCAACATCTGAGGTCATCAGTCTCCTAGAACTTAGAACTACTTAAACCTGACTAACCTAAGGACATCACACACGTCCATGCCCGAGGTAGGTTTCGAACCTGCGTCCGTAGCGGTCGCGCGGTTCCCGACTGAATAGCATAGAACCGCTCAGCCACAACGGCCGGCACAGAGCTATATGTAATTTGGAGATTTGCATTTATGTTGGATTAGTGAAGTTAGATAGTACTTGCTGTTTAAATCTCACTGTTTGTGAATCAATTGTGAGTAATGTAACTTCGGTTTTCAAATGTTTTTGAAGAGCCAAACTTAACTTGCAATATAATTTTGCAATAAAACTCAGGGTTGGTAATTCACTACAATCAGTACCGCCTCCCAGTCCAGGTCACATATTTTTCAAAGAGGTTGAACTTTGTTAAATGTTCTCGTTTATCAGCCAAAAGAATTTCATGTGCATTTCAAAGTATTATGGCTAGCATTGCACACTGCTGAGCCTGTAGCTAGAATTTATATTTTTAATATGAGGGACCAGACTATATCG
The DNA here is from genome assembly GCF_021461395.2 of Schistocerca americana. Taxonomy (NCBI): domain Eukaryota; kingdom Metazoa; phylum Arthropoda; class Insecta; order Orthoptera; family Acrididae; genus Schistocerca; species Schistocerca americana. The sequence continues at coordinate 427,144,678 of NC_060122.1, forward strand.
CGTTCCACCGTTGCTGCCCTATAGGTAAGACAATTTAATTTGTTTGTTATGTGCAGTCATGGACTGTGCGGCTGGTCCCGTCGGAGTTCGATTCCTCCCTCAGGCATGGGTGTGTGTGTTTGTCCTTAGGATACTTAAGGTTAAGTAGTGTGTAAGGTTAGGGACTGATGACCTTAGCAGTTAAGTCCCATAAGATTTCACACACACTTGAACATTTGTTATGTGCACAGGGACCAAAGTTATTAGTTTTGAACAGGGCCATAGGATTCAGTGCCTAAAGTGCTGAATGTATTTTGCAGTATTGGTATTGGTAGTTGCACTGCCCAGTCGATTCGTATGAAGTTTTGCCAACAATAACACAGAGCAAGTACACCACTTGCAGTTACGACATGCTCCACGACAGTTCGATTATTCCAAGGTTCATACATTCATTCAAAGTAATTTTAAACATTTTATTTTTTAAAAAAAGACGTTACAATATAAATAAATGCGATTGTCTGCAGATGTACTGATGAAGGGAATAACGCAGAAATAAGCTTGTGTACAAAAATAAAACACCAAGCACCATACTGTCTAGTAAAACTCTGCAAAATGTCTTACTTTGACATATGCTGCAGGTCCCATAATAAAGAAACCTGCGTTGATGTGCTGGCCTCCTAATTCACCTAATATGAACCCGGTGGCGGGCGTCATGTCAGCGCCCATCTCTACATCTACATCTACATACTTACTCCGGAATCCACCATACGGAGCGTGGCGGAGGGTACCTCGTACCACAACTAGCATCTTCTCTTCCTGTTCCACTCCCAAACAGAACGAGGGAAAAATGACTGCCTATATGCCTCTGTACGGGCCCTAATCTCTCTTATCTTATCTTTGTGGTCTTTCCGCGAAATGTAACTTGGCGGCAGTAAAACTGTACTGCAGTCAGCCTCAAATGCTGGTATCTCTAAATTTCCTCAGTAGCGATTCACGAAAAGAACGCCTCCTTTCTTCTAGAGGCTCCCACCCGAGTTCCTGAAGCATTTCCGTAACACTCGCGTGATGACCAAACCTATCAGTAACAAATCTAGCAGCCCGCCTCTGAGTTGCTTCTATGTCCTCCCTCAATCCGACCTGATAGGGATCCCAAACGCTCGAGCAGTACTCAAGAATAGGTCGTATTAGTGTTTTATAAGCGGTCTCCTTTACAGATGAACCACATCTTTCCAAAATTCTACCAGTGAACCGAAGACGACTATCCGCCTTCCCCACAACTGCCATTACATGCTTGTCCCACTTCATATCGCTCTGCAATATTACGCCCAAATATGTAATCGGCGTGACTGTGTCAAGCGCTACACTACTAATGGAGTATTCAAACATTACAGGATTCTTTTTCCTATTCATCTGCATTAATTTACATTTATCTATATTTAGAGTTAGCTGCCATTCTTTACACCAATCACAAATCCTGTCCAAGTCATCTTGTATCCTCCTACAGCCACTCCACGACGACACCTTCCCGTACACCACAGCATCATCAGCAAACAGCCGCACATTGCTATCCACCCTATCCAAAAGATCATTTATGTAGATAGAAAACAACAGCGGACCTACCACACTTCCCTGCACCCATAAACCATCGACCCGTAATTTATAGGAATTGCATGACCCGTGCTTGGACCTCCGGTCCCACATAACTCCAGAAACGTACCAAGGACTTGTCGAATCCATGCCATGAGATCCGTTGATGTACAGCGTTCAAAAGGTGGACCATCGCACTTTTGAGCAGGCGGTCATAATGTTTTGGCTATGTAGTGTCGTATAGTCTTGTGAGAAGAGATTTATTTACAAAAAAGCCCTGTACTTTTAATACAATGAACATAATCCCGTTGCTGTTTTACTGGCCTGATTATAGCAGTCGTGCGGGGAGCACATGTAGGGCTGCGGAGGAGGGAACGCCCTGCAGCCGACCCGCGACCAGATGTACTGAACCATGAAGCGCGCCACGCGGCTATCGTCCACGACGGGTGAGGCCTCGCCGAGGCCCAGTACGTAGCAGTAGTCGCGCCACAGCAGAGGCAGCCTGCAACACGGCACGCGGCTCCAGCTAAGGAGAGACCCGGGCCCCTAACTCACCCACGTTAATTCACCAATGTTAATGACCCATTATCTCAGAGACTGTTGTAGATACGGATTTGAAATTTCTGCATTGTATTAACTACTGTCTTCTTATTCTACTGATCTACGATGGAAGGATTTGCATCAAAACAAAAGGTTTTTACACATTTTTTACTCAATGCCTGTATTTCTGCAAAAATTTTGTTAACATAAATATACATAAAAATAACTGAACACAACGCATATTCTTGGTTGTAGATCCATGGCTTACTAGATAGTTGGGCAGGACCCTGTAAAAGTTTCAGAGCAATAGGATGAATAGTTTCTGAGAAAACGGGGCATTTGTAGTGAAAAATGTATAAACTGAGAAAAGGACGTTTAAAGTTTTAATATGAAATTCCTTACCTTTATTGTTACATGATGTTATTAAAAACACCCCGCTCCATATTCTAGGTCATCTTCACCACCAGTTCCAACAGCTGCTTCTCCTTTTCCTTGCCTCTTTGGTCGCATGTTTTGCAGAAACCTCAGCTTTTTTTACTCTTCTGATGTCCACTTTGTGAAGACCTTCCGCTGTATGCTTCCTCAAAATCACTCTCAGCTTCTCAAGCACTCTCAGTCTGCCACTACATCCATTATTAAATGTGATTACAGTGTCATACGTTCCGCACTGTAGGGTCTTCATCCCAACAAATACACTTTTTGGTATGCGAGTCAAGAGAAGATTATTGAAAGATTCGTTGACGTTTTGTGTTTCCCCGTGCAAACACCTTTTCAACAGATCTGGATGGGCCCGATCTCTAAATTTAGGCTTCAGAGCCTCCATTACTGCTTGAGGCACACTGTTTTTATACTTAAAATGTGCCAGAGATCCTTCAGCTTCAGATTTTCTATACTTGCACCATGTCTCAGGAGGAGGATGACACAAAGGATGATCGGGGTTGTTATCAGTTGAAATTTTATGATAGTAGACAGCCCACACAGCTCTCACCATCTTGTGCAAATTATTGGTGTTGTCCCTGATAGCTTTGCCATAATAATCTTGAAACTGATCTGTCACCTTGTCAGTCAGTCTGCCAGGACCTTTTATTGTTTTACCATCTGTAGCTTTACGTTGCCACGTTTTATTTTCAACTGTCTGAGACGTGCACCCATTCTCTTTTTCACAAGGCCTACACACTCTGGTTTAGTTATGGGCACACTGTAAGGTTTGCTGTCCACTACTGCTTTGAAAGACATGCTGTCTCCATCTCCCAAGAACTGAATGTACCTAACTCCCCTTTCTTCCTCACGTCGCTGAAAAATATTTACTGCAGCAGCCACTTCCATCCCTCCACTTGTTCCCTCATAATTTCTTCCACAGTTTGGCTGATGGGCTTCTACTCTCTCTCTATCCACGCCAGCACATGTGCATCCTTGACAATATTTTGTCAAAATCTCAAGATCCAGGACTTTTCCTGTGTCAACACTTGTTACCGTTGCAACTCCATTCTTAGATTTGTGTCCTCGTCTCTGTCACGAACCATCAAAGGCGATACTGATATCAGTGCAACCATCATTTGCTTCCACTGCTTCTTTTGCTGCAGATATCATGGAATCTGTAGCCACTTCCTTTACACAATTATCAATGACATTTGTGTAGTGTTCATACTCTGTAGGAGGACCTGGCAAATTCATGATGCTGCACAACATTTTCCCAGCTGCCTGACCCTTCCCAATGCACCTCAGTCCATATACTAATCTTACGTTATTAGTATACAAGTTGTTTTTGCACTTGCTTGATGTGCAAAACGATTTAGAGATTTTGCAGTTCTGATAGGAAATAGGTAAATGAGAAACAATTCCTTTCCTATCTGACTCATCTTCAGCCTGTGTTACTGCACCACTACAAAGAGAACAACTCACTGTTTCACTTAGAACACGAGCCAAAATACCGAACTCCACAATTATATTCGTATCCATGTATTTTTCTACACTGAGCTCTTCATAAACTCTGAGTCAACTTTCCTTTTTGAAGCACTGGGGGGAGAGGGTGTAAGCACTGCACTTCTCTTGTCACTGCTGTCGCTTGTAGTTCCTTGTGATATACTCAAACAAGCTTCTTCAGCTACACATTTCCGGTAAAACCTGTTACCTTTGTTTCTTCGCTTCTTGAATATTCCGCATGGTTTTGTCATTTTTCTTCTGCAAAATGCTGCCAATGTCTGCTTGCTGAGCGAACTAAAGTCCACTAAACAGAAAGTTATTCATGAAACACTTTGCTCCATTCAAACCATGAGCTACGGAAACAATACACTGTGTAGAGAAGACTGTCAACTACAAAACAACAAAACCTTCTATAGTGAATAGTTACGGAAACATGGCCGTTCAAATGAGTCAATGTAGTCGCGAGGAGGAAAACTGACAACGCAGAGATACAGTAAAGGACGATAATCCCAACAAGATAATATTTCCACCAATAAATAATATACCAGAACGTTCAGGAGATTCCGTAGATTTTAATGAAACAAAAAAATAAAAATCATTTTTTTCCATTTTTTTCCCCGGGTCTCCCCTTATTAAAGCTAGCCACATGCAAACTCTGTGAGTACGTATCCCAGTCAGTTACGCAAATCGAAAATACGAAGGCGTGCTCAAAAGTAATGTCTCCGAATTTTTATGTGAAAATTCTTAACCTTTTTTTAAACAAAAAAACTCTATTCCTCATGTTTATGTACCTACGTCTCAACATAGCCACGCTGGCGACGACCACGTTTCTCCCAACGAGAGACCAGTCACTGTTGACTTTCTTGACTGAAATTGGACAAACAGCTTTCGTGAGATGTTCACAATTCTTGCCAGTGACATCGATACATGTTTTGTAAAGATTATGAATATTTTAGCCAATAAGTTTTTTTGATATTTAATGTATTCCTTATCAGTGAACTACAAACGATGTTCTTCTCTGTTTCATGAGCGGCGCAGGAAGGAGTTGGTGGCAATGTAGTCTTCAGCCTCCCAGACAGCATCTGCAGCGACTGGACATGTTCGGTCAACGGTCGACGGTCATAGGAACAAAAAAGATGACTGGGGGCGTCTAATTCTAGCTGCCCAGATTTTTGAGACATAAAAAGTAAAATACTGAATTGTAAATTTGCTTTTTGTAGAATCAGTCTTGAAGAGTATGTATCACGAACTGGAACTATATAATCGGATTATATTTACACTGTACACGTACATTACACCATATCATGTTGAAGTTACGTAGAAATTATTAGTACAAGGAAATGCAAATGAAACATTCTGAATTGTCTTAAAATATATCTTATGATGTTTTTTAGAAGTATGTGCATGGAATACTTGCGAGGTGCTGGGGAAAGCAGTGTATTTAACACTAAATTCTTCTAGAATCTACATATGTAAATGCTGCTCTAAGTCCCCCTATTCTAACTCCGACTTTTGCTGTTGCACATGGACAAAAAAATATACGCGAACTGACTGTAATCAACCCTGCAAGTGGAGTAGAAAAGAGTTTGGCACCTGCAATAATTTAATTTTATAAATAAGTTAAATAAAGGAAGGTTTCATTAACGTAGTGAGAAATGATGGGTTGCTCTGCCGATTAACAGAATGAAAGTTCTGTCCAAAATAACAATAGGATTTATTAAGACTAAACACAAAATAATAAACAAAAACACATGAAACATTTATAATACATCAAATTGGGTCAAATTGGATACTCAAACAAACGCTGTGAAGATGAAGTTGTCCCTAAACTAGATTTTGAGGTTTAAGACGAAGTGGTATGTGGAGCCAATTCCTTGCCACTCAAATCTTAAGAGAGACACACAGCTAACCCAACATTAATTGCTGCTACTCAAGACAGAACAAAGTTAGAAAAAGATGAACAGGTGCGCTCTGCTGAGCTCTGATTATCACCTAGGAAAATCCCTATCTGCCGGTGCTGCGGACATACATTACCAAACTGTCTTCTTAACTGCCAGAACACGATCTGGCGTACCGGAGGCGATGGCTGGTTGCTTCGACGTCCTCGACCGAAAGGCGAGAGCCGACTACCCCTGAGCACCCGTACAGGCTGAACACAGAACATTCCCGCCCCCACGACAGTGGCCGTGGTTAAACGTTCCAATCAGCAACTCGAAAACCGGCGGAAAATTCCACTCCACTGCCAGAGCACTACCATTCCACCAATGGAGATTCTTGGCGCCAATTTCTGCGCTGATTTTGCTACGTCGTGGAGCTATGCCCTGAGCAAGCTAATCACAGTTACTATTTTGCAGAAAGCGCGGGAATTTTCCCACCACAACTGCCTGGGTACACAAGTCATTCCCACGCCTCGCTGGTAGCCCACCAGAAAGTGTTTTCGCTAAGTTTCTGCGAAGTAACGGAACCTCTAGCCCAGCCGCTACTTCAGGCCCCTCCGGGCGTGTCTTTTGACAATGTCGGCGTCTGGAAAGCATTAACTCGACTCCCTCACAACCGTCGGCTTAACCCTCTCGAGATCAGCGGAGCCCGCCTGTCACCAGACCACCTGGGTGACGAGAGACGCTGCGTGGGAAGTCCGCGTGTGAAGGATAGCAACTTTTCACCGCATGCAATTAGAGACGAAAATCGTAAGATAGATATATGAGAGGGGGCTCATGCCACCTCTCATAGCCCCTACGCCATTTTAGATTGTAATTGGTGAGCGGTTGGCTCACTTAGAAGCAAGGTAGTGAGTCAATGGCCCAAGAACAATCTTAAATACTGACTCCACATGCCGCACTCTATAAAAAAATCACTGCAACTGAAAAATGCAGCTCATAGAGGGAGGATTATTTATGATGTAGCCAACTTCACCTTCTTAATATGGAACACTAACACTCACATCACACATCCATACCCAGGGAGCCCCTTCCAAACACCGATTCACACAGACATTCACGCTCTAAATATGGCCCGGGCATCTGAGCCAAATATGGAGCAGTTTATTCTTTACAATCAGAGTTGGAGTGCTCCGCAGTTAAATTCCCAAGATGTTACAACAATTTGTATCATTAAACTAACCTGAACTCACTTGCACATGATACTATTTAAGTCAACAAACTCTTTGTGAGCTTTTAGAATCTAATTACAACCTCCGATTCATTCTGTCTCCCTGCAGCAAGAATAACCTTTACAAAATGTTCCCTGAACTGATGGTCCATTCACAATGACAGTGGTGGTATCTGCTTCAGTTTATGGGGACTTCAGGCACACTGTTTGCATACACACAACAATAAATACAAAATACAAAAAAAACATGGGTGGAGAACAATACAGTAATTTGTAATAAGAATTACAGTGTAAAACACAAAAAACACATACATGGTATAACATACATTACAAAAACAACACTAGAGAAAGAAATTTAAGAAAAAAAAACAAGGTTCATGGGGCAACAAGTTGTGCGTGCACATTGCACAAAGCTCACGACTGTGCTGAGAATGAGGCACTAAATCACATTGTTAGAAATATTCGAAGCACTTCACAAATTCCACAGTACTGAGATCACATAGGGCTAAATGTCGGGTGTTGTTGCTACGTTGTTGCAATGGCAATAGGGTGTGCTGGAGCATCTGCAGTATTCTGTTGATATTGCACCAAGACCCACGCATATGATCATGGCAGTACGGTAGGAAGACATAGTGATAGGCTCTCCTCACGTCGATTAATTGTCTCTGAGGTCTACTTGTTGGGATACATCACTAGTCTAGGTCTCTTCTCTCGCTGGACAGTACTTTATGTTTCCCAATATTGCAGTTCAACGAGGGATGATGGCACGTGGAGTGACTCCACAAGTGTGTGAGGTCATCCATACAGGATCGAACTAGGAGCGACGATTGCTAAAACTGCTCTCTAATAGAGAGGAGAAGTTAGAAATGAGACCATACATTTGTTAGTGTGGCACGATACTGCTTTGTGTATGCAGATCGGCCAATGCTAGTGAGTTGTAAAAACCCAAACAAGTGAGTATATAGCGTCCCTTTCTGTCCTGAGGCACATGAGGCGCAGGTTCTGACACGATATGTGATCTTCTTCGTGTACTCACGACAACGTGGTCTGTCGCAAGGAATCCCTCCAAACGGCTGCCGCGTCCGGAGAGCTAGCAGGCTGTCGCGTGTGGGTCGCGTGTCAGTGTCAACGGCCAGCCTCACTTTCGCTTGTGGCCCGGCGAGGATCCCGCCTAATCCCTCAGGTATACGGCCCGGTGACTGTCAGCTTGCAGGACTGGACGCTCGCCTTCTTGCAGGTAGCCGAAGACCTCTTGTTTTTGCGCTGGCTGGCCTCTGCATTGCCACGATACCCGTCATCTGCACAGTTCTGACAAAAATCTTATGCCTAACTTTTTCCCATGACCTTCTATGTTATAATAAATTTACATAATGACACATTGATGGTCTGTCATTTCAGACACTCTTATTTTACTTTTATAGTTATTAATCTATGGCTATCATTATAACAAAATCTTGGTGTGTCAAATTTAGACATGGAAATAATTTATCTTGATATTTGTGTAGAGACTGGTCTCACTACTGTACATGGTGTGTGACGCTACACTGGATGAACAGCTAAATGTGCGGGCCTGCACTAATATTACTATTAATTATATAGATCGACAGTAGACACGCTCAAGAATTTACTACCATTTGCCAACGATCTACATTCTATGTCTTTTGAAGAAATTATGTTATTATGCAGGTCGAAGTTTTACTGAGCTTATGAAGAACAAGCAACTATTCTACGTTCGTTCGCCGGTCGTCCCTCCATCTTGGGTCTGTGATTTGATGACCTGAAAAATAACATTCCAACAGGCGCGCGCCAAACACTTGTGGTAGAAAACCCCCACAATATTAATCTAGATATTGTTAAATCCTACAGTTTAACTTATCCTAGTATATCGTACCTTTTTTTTTGTTTGTTTACCTTATACAATACCCTTACATAATTCCTGTTACGTTGAGATGTTTCGCTGCTCGCCGCTATTGACGACAGTGATGTGCGCGCCGTACGACATGACCTCCTAGTTTTCATTACGCCTCACTGAAACTCCAGAGACTGGGTTAGCCATGGCTATACACGACAATAAATTTATAGTTGCAACTTCCTTCTCTATGTGATGCGGTTTTCGCGATCAAAGCACACCTTTCCAGAGGCAATGTAATATGACCAAGCCAGGACTGGTTCCTGTTGAGAATTCAGTCGCCCAACACACGCCAGCTACACAGTATGTCACGAATATCCAAGCATAAGTCCCTGGTTATTCATCTGTGACAGTCACGAGCAGCACGCTAAATCCCCAACCAGCACATTGGCATGGCAGGCATTATGCCCGGATTTCTATCGTCTAGGGCACCATTGGAGTCAAACGCTCACAGGTTCACCCCGACTTGCAAGACAACGATGATGGCGCAGCTCTGCAAAAACTATACTGCCCATATTCATCCTCGAAATCACGCAATATGCCACAATCTTGCAGTGCACTGAAGCGTGCCTGTAAGCATTGGTATGAACGTCTCACGAACTGGTTGTGGCCGCTATGGAGCGTATCACGACTTCTCAGAACGCTTCTAAGAGCACGTTCTTGTATGCACCCGTTTGTGCGACATCTCGTCACTCATCATTATCCCTTAACATGGACACCAGATAGGAAAGGACAAAAACATTGCTCATGGAAAGGTAGTGCCTCTTATCGCAACGACACAGGAGATCACGAACATAGACAAAATAGTTAACAGCAGTAAATTCTTATGCGAGAAAACCGAGCGTGCTAGTACTTTAACAATCTTAATCTATTAATGCAACGATTATTGTTCCCCAAAGAAAGTTTCATATATTTGCCTATTCTACTATGTACATTACTTAAACTACTATTATTCCATGAACTTCTTTGTGTGAGAGATGTGTGGAGTCCTATGGACTAGCGCCAATCCCTTGTTAGACTCCCCCTCCTCTGACGTGCATTAGGATTTGCAGGTCTCCTGGTTCTCCTGTTGTCCTTGATTTCGCTCCCTCCAATTACGGTCGCTTTGCCGTTCGTTATTCCTCCTGTCCCAGATTCCTTGTCTAGATTGACCCTGCTCCCTGACGTTCTGGTTTCCGTCTCTGTGGTTTCCATAACCTTGAATAGCGTAACCTTGGCTTCCGTGACCCTGGTTTCCTAACTGACCAGTGCGATTATGCGATCTGTTGTCGTCTTTCCTTCCTGGCCCGTGGTATTTGTTACTTTGCCCCTTCTTCCTGTCCTTTGCGTCTTGTTTATCAAAGACAACTTCGAGTTCGCGCAATAGACTCTTGAATGCTTCTATGTCAGATCCACACTTCCCGACAAGTGTCTGTTGGTACCTAACTGGCAATTTGGAAAAGCAAAATTTAATGATTTCTCCGTTGCTATATGTACTATCTAAAAACTGATTCTTCTTGAGTAAATCATCAAGAAATTTGGTTGCGCTCCTATGCCCGGACACTTCCAGTTCAGGACAAAATATTATTTCCTCTTTAATCCTGTCTTGCGTTTCCTTTGACCATTATGTCCGCAGGAATGCACCAACAAATTCCTGATAAATCCGACACGTCGCTGCCACACCTCGCATCTTTTCCGCGGCTTGGCCTTCGATGTGTCCACACATGAATTCTAATTTTGCCTGGGTTGGCCATGATGCCGGTAATGAGTTTGTAAACTGCATCACCCAGCTCTTCGGATGCATCGACCCTCCATTTTCTTTGAACTTCTGGAATTTTAGTATCGACAGGAAGTGATTGTGATCAAAATCCTGTCTGATCCTCGCACTGGTGCTGTCACTCGTTTCCGATACTTGCACGTCTGCTGAGTGTCCTGTTCTATCTTGCTGATAACTGTGATGTGCTACCTCTGTAACACAGTGGAAGTGGCACTCAGAATTCACTCTCCTAAGTGGGCTACAATTATTGGAGCTATTACTCGCTGTTTCTGCGTGTGCATTGTTAGTTCCGCACTCGGTCATTGGGCTAGAGCACGGCGGGCTTTTCCTCGGAGACACAATTCTGTGTACTCCATCATTGGTATCTGATCGCGCAGTGCTCGTGTACCCGTTTCGCTCTAGTTTGGCTATTCGACTCTCTACTTCTTTCATTCGTTTCGTGATGTTCGTAACCGCGATATTACCTTGAGTCTTTAAGAACGCTAGGGATTTTGAGTGGGCTTGTGTCGCACGTCGCAAGCGAACTGCGAGTTGAGAAGTTACTTTTGCGATTTTCATTGCCCCTGTTGCTGCCGTTTTGGTTAGGCCTGCTACTTTTTGTGCTACCAGTGACATTTGTTTTGCTTCTCCACATTCTTTCTTTATTGTTAATAGTTCCCCACGAATTTTCCCTATATGCGAAATTATTGCCTGAGTGTCCTTCTTACGCTGTTCGTCAGCTTCTTCCTTCTCCTTCTTACGTTGTTTCTCATCTTCTTCCTTCTCCTTCGTATGTTGTTCATCAGCTTCTTCTTTCATTGATCGTAGGAAGCTCAGTATTGGGTTTACGTCATCTTTTTGATCCTCTTCAAACGTGGGAGATGTAACTCTGGACACCTGGGCGTTAGAGCTCTGACGTGGCCGAGCTAGCCCCAGTCTGCTCTCGTTCGTTTGATTATAAACTTCTGCTACCGTCTCGACCTGTGTGCCTGTCTCTGTTTCATCCTCTACTTCACTATCATAATCACGGCCGCAACGCTGCTCTGAGATCGCGTCCAAATCACCTTCCTCATCAATGACCCTGGCGTCCTGTCCTGCTAAAAATGTGCCCATCTCATCTCCGAACCTATTCCCGTCAGTAAACTGTCCCTTATCCATTATGCTATCCTCTTTTGTTTTAGCTTCGCTCGATAATAGTCGTGCCTTACTTCTCGTTATCATTCATGAAAAACAAATTTATCTAAAATGCACAATAAAATTAATCTGCTCCATATATTTTTACACATAGACATAAAATTTCAACAACGCCTCTCCAGCGCTGTAATTATACGCACGATTTGTTGTGGTACAGAAACCGCACACAAACCCGACAAAGTGTGATGTGATATGGACACACCATCAAAGGAACACAAAAACAATGAACAGAAGAATATATACACTGAAAACAAAAACTGTAATCATGCGCCGCTACTTAAAACTAAACGCGGAACTACCGAAAAAAAAACTTGGGTATTAATCAATAAAAAATTAAGCAAAAAAAATTCTGAGTGTCCCTACTACTAATAATACTTGCTTATCAGCGATTCACAGGAAAGATCCGAGGCTAAGGGTCGCCATTTTATGCGAGGTGCCGGGGCAAGCAGTGTATTTAACACTAAATTCTTCTAGAATCTACATATGTAAATGATGCTCTAAGCCCCCCCCCCCCCCCCCCTACTCTAACTCCGACTTTTGCTGTTGCACATGGATAAAAAAATATACGCGAACTGACTGTAATAAACCCTGAAAGTGGAGTAGAAAAGAGTTTGGCGCCTGCAATAATTTAATTTGATAAATAAGTTAAATAAAGGAAGGTTTCATTAACGTAGTGAGAAATGATGGGTTGCTCTGTCGATTAATAGAATGAAAGTTCTGTCCAAAATAACAATAGGATTTATTAAGACTAAACACAAAATAATAAACAAAACACATGAAACATTTATAATACATCAAATTGGGTCAAATTGGATACTCAAACAAACGCTGTGAAGATGAAGTTGTCCCTAAACTAGATTTTTGAGGTTTAAGACGAAGTGGTATGTGGAGCCAATTCCTTGCCACTCAAATCTTAAGAGAGACACACAGCTAACCCAACATTAATTGCTGCTACTCAAGACAGAACAAAGTTAGAAAAAGACGAACAGGCGTGCTCTGCTGAGCTCTGATTATCACCTAGGAAAATCCCTATCTGCCGGTCCTGCGGACATACATTACCAAACTGTCTTCTTAACTGCCAGAACACGATCTGGCGTACCGGAGGCGATGGCTGGTTGCTTCGACGTCCTCGACCGAAAGGCGAGAGCCGACTACCCCTGAGCAGCCGTACAGGCCGAACACAGAACATTCCCGGCCCCACGACAGTGGCCGTGGTTAAATGTTCCAATCAGCAACTCGAAAACCGGCGGAAAATTCCACTCCATTGCCGGAGCACTACCATTCCACCAATGGAGATTCTTGGCGCCAATTTCTGCGCTGAATTTGCTACGTCATGGAGCTATGCCCTGAGCAAGCTAATCACAGTTACTATTTTGCAGAAAGCGCGGGAATTTTCCCACCACAACTGCCTGGGTACACAAGTCATTCCCACGCCTCGCTGGTAGCCCGCCAGAAAGTGTTCTCGCTAAGGTTCTGCGGAGTAACGGAACCTCTAGCCCAGCCGCTACTTCAGGCCCCTCCGGGCGTGTCTTTTGACAATGTCGGCATCTGGAAAGCATTCACTCGACTCCCTCACAACCGTCGGCTTAACCCTCTCGAGATCAGAGGAGCCCGCCTGTCACCGGACCACCTGGGTGATGAGAGACGCTGCGTGCGAAGTCCGCGTGTGAAGGAATAGCAACTTTTCACTGCATGCAATTAGAGACGAAAATCGTAAGATAGAAATATGAGAGGGGGCTCATGCCACCTCTCATACCTATCTGAATTTTCTCAAAGAGTATAATTGACTTCAAGCTTGGAAATTAGAGAGAAAAGAAAGCAAGCACTCTGTCTTCAAGCCACAAGTAGCCCATCGGGACCATCCGACCGCCGTATCATCCTCAGCTGAGGATGCGGATAGGAGGGGCGTGTGGTTAGCACACCGCTCTCCCGGTCATTATGACTGTTTTCTTTGACCGGAGCCGCCACTATTTGGTCAAGTAACTTCTCAATTGGCATCACGAGGCTGCGTGCACCCTGAAAAATGGCAACAGTGCATGGCGACTGGATGGTCACCCATCCAAGTGCTGGCCACGTCCGACAGCGCTTAACTTCGGTGATCGCACGGGAACCAGTGTATCCACTGTGACAATGCCATTGCCAAATTAGAGAGAAAAATCAGGTGTAATTTCAAGCAGTTGGTTACAGAAGATCTTTCAAGTTTAATTTCACGCAAGTTGGCAAAGAAAACCCTCTCTGGTTTTGGAAAACTACAATATGGGAGACAGATATTGGGTGAACTAACGTGGATTAGAAAGAAGTGTCTGATCTTTAAATACTTATTTAAATACTTATTTGAATGTCTTGAGGTGAATAATTAAATTTTGGAGCAGATCTCAATATACTGTGTGCGTCAACATCACGACTCAGAGATCCAACCACTCTGAGTTACCGATCAGCTGTAGGATCTCAATTATTATTACGTGAATTTCCTGGAAGCAGAGGTTAAAATATTATATACACAAGGTATGTCACTAACTACAGCCACCAAGAATAACTCCAAAGCCGAGCGGTCTAGGGCGCTGCAGTCATGGGCTGTGCGGCTGGTCCCGGCGGAGGTTCGAGTCCTCCCTCGGGCATGGGTGTGTGTATTTGTCCTTACGATAATTTAGGTAAAGTAGTGTGTAAGCTTAGGGACTGATGACTTTAGCAGTTAAGTCCCTTAAGATTTCGCATACACACAATAACTCCGAAAGTATGATAGGAGCTGAAAAGTTTGTGGGACAAAAGTTGCATGGGAGAATGGAGGCCATAATATGACGTTGGTTTTTTATTGCTAGGTGGGGTCGCTTCAGAAATATGAAGGTCAACTTTGTTTTCTTAAATTGGATGCTATAGTTTGGTACATTTTTCTGATAGCGGCTATCGAGACGAATACAATGATGTGTAACAGTAAGGTCTATGAAGGTCAATGAAGGTCACAAAGGTGGCATGAACGTCCAGTTACAGAAAGTGTTCGAAGTGATGACCACTGGTATCAATGCAGTGCTGCAATCTTCTTATCGTGGTCTCAGTGGTATCCCTTATCACATCGCCACTTATCGAAGCATATGCACTGACAATTCTCTCTCGCATATCTTCAGATGCAATTGAAACGTCTTTATAAACAATGTCTTTTACGAATCCCCACAAGAAAAAATCCAGAGGTGTCAAGTCTGCCGAACGAGCCGGCCACGACACATCTCCTCTGCGTCAAATCCAACGATTTGGGAATTGTCTCTGCAACTCATTTCTAGCCATCAGCGAAAACTGTGCCGGACACCCATCGCGTCGATAGCACATTCTGTTCCTTGTTTCTACAGGTATTTCTTACAATAACAGACCTAATGTTTCTTGCAGAAATGTGGTGCACTTCCTACCATTAAGATTTCCTTCAATGAAATACGGGCCTCTAATTCTGTCCTCCAGAATCCCACACCATACATTCGACCGACCACGGTTTTTGGTGTGCAACTTGTCGCAGCCAACATGGATTTTCAGTTGCCCAATAATGCATGTTATTAAGATATTGACGTTGAAGTGATCGCTGGCAGTGACGGCAACAAGGATAAACAACATTACTAAGACAGCGAAGTGAACTGAAATGGAAGACTGATTTATCTTTCTGGTCCCCATATACGCCCACAATTAAACTGCGAAGCAATATGAACTCGTTTATATTGACGTGTATTTTCGGATGCAAATGGCTTACGATGTCTGTAGATGTATCGAGCGCATATTACGAGAGGTAGTCACACTCCATCAATCCATTCTGCCGATCTCACAGCGCAGTTATCCTAATGAGGAAGGTCGTACCACTGCGTGACGAAGCCACAATCTCACCTCTGCTTGCACTGCTCCATCACTATCAAAGTAAAACCCTCGAAGGTGTTCTTTCGGAACTGTATGGAGGACGATCGATGCCAGTGAACCCAAGGCGTCGCACTGTTACAGATGCAGCGCTCGTGTATGGTCTGGCAGCGTCCTTCGAAAGGGGAGGTTGCCCAATGTGTGGGAAAACTCTTCCAAATTGTGCTTTCAGTTTTCTGAGGGCGTTTCAGTACCTTGCAGAGTTTATTGGTGTTGCCTTTAGGCATGAATTCCAAACCCACCACACCTTGAACGTCCCAGAACACTGAGAGTATGATTTTGCCTGCTGACGGCGGTTTCTTAAACACAAACGCGAGGTATGAAGAACTGAAAGTGGCACTGAAAGAATCACAAGGGCCCTTTTCTAAACGTTTTGAGGACGCCGCGTAATTTATATTTTTCAGTTGAAAGTGGCCCTGTGCATGTACAGAGGGAACTGACTCATCTGTAAAGTAATTCCCCTTTTAAAGACAAATCCTGTTATATTACAACTGTCCAGGACTTCTACGTTATTTTCCTCAGATAGAGTTTCCAAGTCTCCATAGTGAGTTTGCAAAACTTCTATAGTACTCCGATAAACGTATATGTGTGGAAGACCTTTTTCGTTTATTAAACTAAATATGTGACTATTACGTGGTAACTCGAGAGCGAAAATGTGTGAAATTGCTCCAGTCTGTCCGTATGCTGACAGTTCGTATCGGATAATAATTATGTTATGTCTTCAGGGCGCCAAAAAACTTCAATAATATTGGTAATTTATTCCTTTTGTGACCTATGTTGTTGGGAAATTTGACATATGGAATCAAGTTGTAAGCAGAGTGATTTCATTGCCATATAAACAATGTGCGTAGAGCACTTTCCCACGAAAGGCAAAGGTCCCGAGTTCGAGTCTCGGTCCGGCACACAGTTTTAATCTGCCAGGAAGTTTCATATCAGCGCACACTCCGCTGTAGAGTGAAAATTTCATTCTATGTGCGTTCACACTTGAACGCTCTTCCCCTTCCTCAAGCTCAGACACCGTGGCATGGTGGTGGGGGAAGTGCGCAGCCAGAATGAGTGACATGGCAAGTGAGCTAGGGCACGGCTCGGAGCCGAATTCTTGGCTGCCCTTGCTGTGGGCTGTCAGTGTCAGACACTACTTGGGCCCTACGTACTGAAGTTTTGAGTACTCTCCCAGTTTGCAGTCGATGAGAGCAGCTAGACACCAGCAACTATAAATCGGTGTGGTTGAGGTTACAGTACACATAAACCTTAAAATATCCATTCTTGTTACTTTGAACTAATATATCCAAAAACTCCAAGAAACAAATTTCCCATTTGCTTGCTTGAAAAACTGAGTCATCATCCCTCCATGATGTTCGAGATGTTGGACACAGTAAGAGGATAAGATGTTTGTGTTGTTGGAGTAATGTTTTCCAGAAAAGAAATAAAAACGTTATAATGTGAAAGTGTGCTGTGAAGTGATGAAGATGTGTTGTTTAGCTGTGTCACATTTGTTATGAAATCGCTACTGTGTATAACATAAATAATCCTCCTCTGCACAATTTGTGTTGCTTAATAGTCACACTAATCCTCTTGGGCACTTCATTGTACAATTTTATTCCTTGGTAGCAAAATGCTGTCTCTTATACGTTTATTCTTTCTTGACAAATGTAAATTCAGTATAGATCTTGTGCCGTGTTCATGAAATGAACAGAGCTGTACTGGCAGTAGTAGTCTCGGTTATGAGAGCGTGATAGAAAGTAATGGCTCCAAATTTTTTATTCTGTTCTCAATATCGGTTGAGGTATTACATGTCATGCATATTACTCTGTCGATTTTCCAGCTCTGCTGACGCAAGGGGCAACGCTCTGCCTCTAGAAGGCTCCTAACTGTAGCGAGTAACACGGCGGTGTGTGAGAAACCGCAGAAAACGTGCCTCCAATTAAAATCCATAGAAGAATGACAGCTGTGTACGATGATGATTAATCGACATCAGTAATGTGCGATGTTGAGTGGTTCATGCTGGTAGTGAAGGAAACGGTGGTGCTAATCTGAACACATGTGACAGAGCTCGAAGTGGACGACAACGTCCGGCAACTGATTCAAGCTCTGCGTTGATGAACTCATCAGAGAAAACCATTGGGTAATACAGAGAAGATTGGATATCTGATAATTTCTTTTGCGTTTTGAGCACGAGGGTGATTTGTTCCTTAACAACATTGTGACGGATGATGAAAGCTCGGTTCACTAACTTGACCCCGAAAACAAGAACGCATCAATGCAGTTCCGCCACAAAGGATCAACGACGCGGTAGTCACTCTCCCGATTCCCGTAAGAGTTTATAATTTCATTCTTCGAGAGCTGCAAGATCACCAATGGTATCTGTTCTTTCGGAGGTGTTTTACAGTCCACGGTTAGCAGCCGCTTAAGTTCTATTCTTGGAACAGCGTGAAAACGTGTTGTGCGAATACGTAATAACGACTAACCAGAAAATATGACAATGGCAGGAATAGTTACAGAATTAGTAATGGCGAGATTGTTCCTGAGAGCGAGGAAGGAGAAGAAACAGGGATATCACAAAAAACTTATGGACGAACATGACGATTCTAAATGTGCATAAAAATTTCGTACTATTACTTTTGGATCTCATGTTTAAGAAACTGAAGCGTGTGAAAGAAATGTAGAATTGTTTCCTAACATAAAACTTTATGCTTGTTGTATGCCTAATAAGAATTTGATATTGGCACTTTGCGGGGTGCCAGGGCTAGCAGTGTATTTAACACTTAATTCTTCTAGAATCTTCATATGGAAATGATGCTCTAAGCCCCCTCTTTTTTAACTCCGACTTTTCATGTTGCACATAGATTAAGAATAAACGCGAACTGACTGTAATCGACCCTGCAAGTGGAGTAGAAAAGAGTTTGGCACCTGCAATAATTTAATTTGATAGAAATTAATTTGATACAGGAAAGTTTCATTAATGTAGTGAGAAATGAAAGGGTTGCTTTACCGATCCGCAGAATGAAAGTTCTGTCCAAAGTAACAGTTTGAGTTATTATGACTAAACTCAAAACAATAAAACACATGAAACACTTACAATACGTCAAATTGGATACTCAAATAAATGCTGTGAAGGTGAAGTTGTCCATAAACTAGATTGTGACATTTATGACCAAGTGGTATGTGGAGCCAATTCCTTGCAACTCAAATCTTAAGAGAAACACCCAGCCAACCCAACATTAATTGCTGCTACAGTAGTGATAGCTCAGACAATGAACCCCCAAAACAGAACAAAGTTAGAAAAGACGAACAGGCGCGCTCTGCTGAGTTCTGATTATCACCTAGTAAAATTCTCTGATTTGCCGGTGCTGCAGACGTACATTACCAAGCTGTCTTCTTAACTGCAAGGACACGATCTGGCATACCGGAGGCGATGGCTGGTTGCTTCGACGTCGCATCGTGGTGATGATAATGTTGTCAGTATAGCCCGAAACCAATTCTCCTGGTCTGGTTGTTCCAGACAAAAGACTTCCTAGCAACACAAATACGCCTCTGAGGGAGACGAAGAACGCTCGCTACACAATCACTGACGGTACAGTGAGTGATTTTAACAAGAGAAGTCACACAGTAACTTCGGTACAATCAACTTTAGCCAAAACTGCTCAAGACCAACAACATAAGCTGCTTGTACGCAGAACGCTCAATTTCCAACTGTACTCGGAAGTTACATTGAAGTCGAAACATCAGCAACTGCGTCAAACAGTTATATTTAAATGAAAGTATATTGGACAGCCAACGGAAGGCAGGCTGTCCAGAGCAGCGAGAGCTCAGTCTTGTAACCTACTCCAACCGAAAGGCGAGACTCAACTTACCTCAAGAGCACCCGTAGAAGCCGAACACAGAACATTCCCGCCCCCACGACAGTGACCGTGGTTAAACGTTCCAGTCAGCAACGCGAAAACCGGCGGAAAACTCCACTCTATTGCCGACGCACTACTATTCCACCAATGGAGATACTTGGCGCCAATTTCTGCGTCGATTTTGCTACGTCACGGAGCTATCCACTGAGCAAGCCAATCACAGTTATGATTTTGCAGAAAACGCGGGAATTTGCCCGCCAAGACTGCCTGGGAACAGAAGTCATTCCTACGCCTCGCTGGTAGCTCGCCAGAAAGTGTTTTCACTAAGTTTCTGCGAAGTAACGGAATCTGTAGCCCAGCCGCTCCGTAACGTCCCTGTGGGCGTGTCGCCCCCACTCTTGTGACAAAGTAGGTGTCTGGAAAGCATCCAATTGACTCCCTCACACCCGTCGGCTTAACCCTTTCAAGATCTGCAGAACCCGCCTGTCACCGGACCACTCGAGTGACGAGAGACGCTGCGTGGGAAATCCGATTGTGAAGGAATAGCAACTTTTCACCACATGCAATTAGAGAGGAAAATCGAATTACTCAGAGTAAGATAGAAATATGAGAGGGGGCTCATACCACCTCTCAGCTTCGTGAATTATATTATATCGTGATATTTATGTAAATGAGGTAGATAAAAATGACCATTTGTGCCAAATCAGTCTCGTTTATTTGGCGTGTATTACAATTGATGCAATATTAGAAAGACCTGTTTCGTTTTATCTAGCAGACAATGACAAAATACACATAATCAAATCGAGAAACCACACCAGTCTTGGGTACTGTTCGTGTTAACAGCTTTTTCAGTACTACACGACGACATTTTGATTTTTCGTACCAAAACGTTTGACGAACTTTGATCATGTTTCTGCGTAACGTCAAGCGCCGGCACGCCAAGCAGAAACCTTCGAGCACGGAGGATTTTGAAGACGACGTCAGCTATAGTAGTACGCTGGCCGACCCCTCCCTTCTCTAGGGGATGGGAGCGGCCTCTGGGCGAAGAGGACATAAGCGCCGCGCCGCCTGGCGACGACTTAGGAACTGTATAATTTCACTTGTAATACGAATTGTGTATACTGAAGAGACTTCTTATTTGTCTGTCGCCATTTGCTTGCGACACACCATTGGTTCAAATGGCTCTGAGCACTATGGGACTCAACTGTTGAGGTCATCAGTCCCCTAGAACTTAGAACTAGTTAAACCTAACTAACCTAAGGACACCACACACACCCATGCCCGAGGCAGGATTCGAACCTGCGACCGTAGCGGTCTCGCGGTTCCAGACTGCAGCGCCAGAACCGCGCGGCCACTTCGGCCGGCGACACACCATTCTAAATTCCTCTGTTAAGTACTGTCATTTATTTTCTGTAAATAAAATTCATTAAAACGATTTGCTTGAATTGTTTTCCAGCGATCCGAGAACGCAGGTTTCCTAGGAACCCCATATTCGACGTGTAGGCAGGACGCAACGGATCAGATAATAATAGATTCTTTCGCAGACAGGAAAGCATGCGGTGTAAACCTGAAACAAGGTTATAGAGAAAAAAATACTGGGATCTAAGGATCGAAGAAATGGGTACTGTCTTGCACGTCTCTTGTCTTTACTAGTGTTATGTTTCCTATATTTAATTTTATGTTAAACTAAAGAGAAAGTTTTTAGCTGATAGATAATAAAGAGTGCAAATTTTCTGAAGAGGTCGGGTTGTCCCTGTCACAAATACTCCTTTTTATTTTTTTAATTTATTTATTTATTTTTTTTTTTTTAACGGGGTAGGATATGAAACCAGCTGACTGGGAGTAGGAGTGGCACCACAGATCATTTTAATTTCCTCTGTCCTGAATATAAAGGTTTGACAGGTTCCATTACAAAATACACATGTTTGAATTCCCCAGAGCAAAATCCAGTGACGTGTGAAAGAATAATGCTGTGTGAAGAGGCGTGGCACTGCAGTTTGGCACACTTAAGACCAAATAACATGTCTTACATTTCCTCGAACGTAAATGTTTTATATATAAAGCTCTTCACAAAGATGTGCGCTAAAAATGAACATATTTCTGAAAAATCAGTTTTTTAAGATTTATGAGATCATACATTAAACACTCGAGGGGGGCGAGGGGGGATGTCATTATGAAGTTTTTGCCCTGGTTCGGAGATATCGTAGATCCGGGGCTATCAAGTACTACATCTGAATCTTGCACGCACGGTTAGCATGGGATGACCCCAGGAATGTGTCAATAAAGTTTCCCCTTCCTCGGACAATGAATTCACGGTGTTCTTATTTCAATTTCCAGGAGTGTATATACAAAGACAGACGCACTGATAGCATGGTACTCTATTGGCAGTGGGTACTAGTAACTATGCTGGCAGCAGATACTAGTAGCTACACACACTACTGTTAGCTACACATACTATTTAGACTCTAAAATTATTTTTACTACGCATTTTTGTTTGATGTTAAATTTATGTAGTTTTTACACGTAGTAGCATCAAAGATATGTAAGTTCTGATTACGGCAATGAAAATAGGAGACAAAATCTGATGAAAATGATATGCCGTTTGTAAGTGCAAACTATATAACAAAGATGCCTAAAACATCGCTTTCGGCGCTGAAAATTCAAATTTTGGATAATTAAACTCTAATTAATGCGCTAACTATAGTATCTATTAGTTATTATGACATCTTTTTGAAGTCCATTTTTAGCATGCAGCGAACGGCGCTATCAGAATTTCAGAGTTGTAAATTTATATTCGTGACCACATTATGCAACTGTGTGATGTCATTGAGTGCACTTTTCTAAACTGGGAGACGCTGAAAGTTACGAAAGGGGATAGTTTTTGGAGGGAGCTACTGAAGCTTTAAAAGGTCTGCATCCAGATTCCTCTTGAACTGTCTGTCTGCTCGATCCTTTCTTGGCAGTTGGTCTATTGGTGTCTGGCCGAATGTAAGGGACACTGGCTTTTGAGTTCGGTCAGTCAGTATTTGGATTTAGTTTCTGGCAAAGTCGCAGGACTAAGAATTATTCTGGCTCAGTTTCGACTCTGATAAATTTTTTTGCCACAGCAATTTAGTGCAAACATTTTTAGGGTATCATATCAAACTGTCATACTAGATAATTAATCATTGTGTTGGTTAGCTAGTTTTTAGAGAGGATATTTATTTGTAAATTTGCGGCCGTGAACACAGTCTGGTGTCTTTCCCGTTTCATTGGATGTATTAAATTTATGGTGCATCGTTTTCCACCACTGGTGCTCGAGTCATATGATTCTTTTCTGCACGTAACCCAGAGGGTAGGTATCCATCCCCCCACCCGCAGATATAAGCGAATGCATCACAATGAGTATGCCAAAGTTAAAGTAAGCAATATACATATTCATGTAATTGTGTACTGAAAGTCTAATTCTTCTTTCCTCCATATGAAACTGATATAGAGATTTTAAGAACCGCCGGCCGGGGTGGCCGAGCGGTTCTAGGCGCTACAGTCTGGAACCGTGCGACCGCTGCCTCGGGCATGGATGTGTGTGATGTCCTTAGACTAGTTAGGTTTAAGTAGTTCTATGTTCTGGAGGACTGATGACCTCTAGAATTTTAAGTCCCATAGTGCTCAGAGCCATTTTAAGAACTTTCAGCATTGCAGCGCGTCAGCAATCGTAAGCGTCGAAATAATTATAAAAAATCCGCCTCGATTGCACAAACTACCTGGTGTTTACCTAGGTTTCAGCGTGGGTAACCACGCCTTCTTCAGAACATATATAAAACAGCTTGCCTACATAGGCATAGTCAAAGGTTAAAATCAATACGTACAGCGACAAGACCCCATAAAATTTTTTTACAAATACACGGTACATATGTACCAAGTCAATAATATTACTTATCTCAATCCTGTGTGTGCTGCTTCGCCCCAGCCAACGTACGATGGTCACGGGCTCTCCACCGAACAAAGTTCGCTGTAGGTGTTGATTTTAGCCTTTGACTATGCTTATTTACACAAGCTGTTTTATACCTGTTCTGAAGAAGGCGTGGTTACCCACGCTGAAATCTAGGTAAACACCAGGTAGTTTGTGCAATCGAGGCGGATTTTTCATAATTATTTGATATAGAGATTCCTGTGCATTAAATTGTTCCAGGTGCCATTAACATTTTGTTAATAAAGAAAGACTTCGTTGGCAGTACAAAGTTGAGCAAGCATAAAATTTCTCTAGGGGTATGTGAAGAGAAAGGAACGTTGCCAAATTTTAGTGACTGCCTGCATTCTATGTTAATGAAAAGGTGTGATAATGTCCATTAATTGAAAATCAGTTTAATCCATCTAGCCTCTGAGATTACTTACGCCTGCGTCATGCAAGCTCCAAATCAGCGTCCTGCAGCTGGCAGGGCCAGGTTCACAGACTGCAGGAGGAGGTAGCCAAAAAATTGTTCAAATGTGTGTGAAATCTTATGGGACTTAACTGCTAAGGTCATCAGTCCCTAAGCATACACACTGCTTAACCTAAATTATCCTACGGACAAACACACACACCCATGCCCGAGGGAGGACTCGAACCTCCACCGGGACCAGCCGCTCAGTCCATGACTGCAGCGCCCGAGACCGCTCAGCCAACCGCGCGCGGCAGGAGGTAGCCGGTGACCGCTGGTGCAGCTCCCTGTACCGCGCCACCTATTGGCGCCAGCTGCGACCCTGGCCCTGGCAGCAGCAGGAGGAGGCTACGGCGGCAGCACCACGGGCCCACCACGGAAAAGAGTGAAAAAGGAAACATTCATACAACTGATGTAACCGTAAATTACTCGTGGGAATCGGTTGTCCACATTAAGTGAAACTACTCAACCCTGGAGAGAGAGAGAGAGAGAGGGCATGGGCTAATTTATTTTGGTTGTTTCATTCGACTGAAAAAACCAATTAAGCATTCGACTGGCCAATCGGTTACTGAAAACAGTTGGTTGGCCCATCACTAACAATAACTTTTGCTGATCACCAGAGAACAATAATTTGTGTTGATTGGAAAATAAATTTGATTTCTGTACACTTAAATCAGTTTTAGTTGAGTTAGTGTTTTAAAACCTACACCTCTGTTTCAACCTGTCGGTTAGTGGAATTCTGTAACTAGTCTACAGTTTTAATTTTAAATTTAATTTGGCGCATTTTATATAAAAAAATTGCCCCTAGACGTACAGAAATGGAGCCCCATGCATGTTTTTGCCCTAATCGCATCGCATGATCCAGGGTAAATCACCAGTGCATCCAATTGATCAGGCCATCATCGAGGGCCTCCTCCATGCCGCCTTTCTGGATTTCGCCTCAAGCTCATCTGTTGAGTGGTACGCAAGACAGGTAAATAAATTAGTGAAATCAATGTGAAGTGAAGTAGAAATTAGAAAATAAATGATAAACTTAGTTTAGTTTAGAAGAATTACACACTGTCAAAAAGCGGGCAGAGCAGCACTGACAGAAGAGCCAATGACCATGAAGTCAGCACGTCAGGAGAAGCCATCGCCCTCCCCACATAAGCGGAAGCTGTCGATTCAACCGTCAGGGCATCGCCCGACCGGCTCACGTGTTTCTCAATTGTCACATGTGATCAAAGGCCCTCGCCTACATTCCAAGAGCCAATGACCGACGTTAAGAAGATTCTTCGAGAAGCTTTTCAACGTGGCAGAAGAGGCAATGACCGGCTCACGTGTTTCTCAGTTGTCACATGTGATCAGAGGCCCTCGCCTTCATTCCAAGAGCCAATGACCGACGTTAAGAAGATTCTTCGAGAAGCTTTTCAACGTGGCAGAAGAGGTAATGACCGTGAAGTCGTTCACCTCCAGTGAACTGAAGTGAATAAATGCGCGAGACGCAGTGGGCCCGAGAAGAGTAGTAGTTTTCAGTTCCAGTACAGTTCAGTCGGTGCTGAAGACCGTCATGCAGGAAGAGACTACATCGTACACAAAAGCACCAAGTCCGCCGCTGTAATGGAACATCAAGCAACAGCCTCGCCGCCAGAAGACAGAAGTGAGAAGGTATTTGAAGACTGATTTTTACGTACCCAGGTGACTCGTGAGGATGGGAAGGAGACGGCCTCACATCAGCAGTCACCTGTGACCTGGGATGAAGGTCGGACAGCCAAAGACTGGCAAGCTGGAGTCTGTTGTTCGAGTCCGGGACACTGGCCTTCCCCCGCCGTGCTGCTCCACTGGCCGACGCACAACACTGACACACGCGGCCTCATAGAGAAGAGAGACACTGGGATGCCACATTCAAGGTATCACCATCCGATGCACGACTTCGTTCTCAATAATTAAACGGGCCACCGCACGAGCTGCGTCTCCAGTCAACTGGGCGAGACGGCGACACGAGACACACACCGCCAGGCATAATCAGACGCCGCCGCTGCCGCAGCAGAGGCTTCGCAAACGACACAGCTGCCGCTCTCCCAGCCAGAACATCCAGTAAGGAAACAATTGTAGAAAACTTTCAATAAAAGTTATCTTACGTAAAAATGCTGTTTCATTCTACCTCATACCTGAGCCTAGGAAGAACCCACCCTGCCCACATGTTGTTAAGAGAGAAAAAGTAATTTATTTAGTGTTTTCAGTGCCCTTTGCAGTAATGCTCATCCTGACAATTGACTAGCATAAAATGAGAAAACCCAGTTACACATGCTCCAACTCGCCGTCGACTGTCCAGGGCTCCTGCCTCACTGGAAATTGGCGTTGACCATCCAGAGCTCTCGCCTCTCTGTAAATCCTCTCCTACCATCCAGGGTCCCTGCCTCGCTGGGCATCACTATTGACTACCCAGATCTCCAGATATTCAGGACAGCCGTCTTGTTCAAAAAATGTTCAAATGTGTGTGAAATCTCATGGGACTTAACTGCTAAGGTAATCAGTCCCTAAGCTTACACACTACTTAACCTAAATTATCCTAAGGACAAACACACACACCCATGCCCGAGGGAAGACTCGAACCTCCGCCGGGACCAGCCGCACAGTCCATGACTGTAGCGCCTTAGTCCGGCGTCTGACTAGACGCCATCTCTGACCATCTATGACTACCATTTTGTGGAGCGCCACTTCTGATAATCAAGGGACGACCTCGATGGACCTTGACTGCCATTCGTTCTGGAGCACCTATTCCTCTCACCCAAATGTGGCTTCATAGTCTGCAATGAAAGTACATTTGTCCTCTGCTGACTGTGAGCCTCATTTGTAGCACATCGCTGCCTCGTGTCATAAACACAAAAATATGGATCCATAATATATGAAACTGTGGCAGCAACAGCAGCAACTACACATGCAACAACAGGCACAGCTGGCGCTACGGCTGCAACAGCAAGCACAACAAAAAGCTCAGCGAATGGATACAGCTGCAGCAGTAAGCATAACAACAAACACATAACGTATAATTTCTGCATCAACAACCACAACAACAACCACAGCAGATGTAATAGTTGCGACAGCAAGCACAGTAATAAACACAGTGACTGTAATTGCAGGTTGAGAAGCGCCCTCAGCAGCATGCTCAACTACGGACCATCCTCGAACGGCAAGATAAATACAATAGCTCTAAATCTAAATTCATGTGGGAAATTTCTAAAACATTTGATATAAATACTGGTGTTAAACAGGGAGATAGGCTCTCCCCATTACTGTTTAACAATGTTCTGGAGAAGGTAATGGCAAAAAGGGCGAAGCAAAAGTCGAGTCAAAATATAGATCAATCAAGCAAATTAAGTAGAAGTAACATTAGAGTAGATTGCCTCGCCTTTGCAGATGATCTGGCAATTTTAATTATCGATATTACCACAGCTCAAAAACAAATAGAAATTCTTAAAGAAGTTTATTATTCGAAAAACGAAATATGACATGCAACAAACAGGCACCAAAGTTTTTGAACACGAAATATGGAAAAATAAGGAATCTCCGAAATTAAATACTTGGGTGAAATCATACATGAAAACGGTCTGGAAAAATCTGCATACGAAGTTAGCTTTCAAAAAATGACAACTGCACCCAGATTAACACAAAATATTTATAACAAAAAATCACTTTCTCAATTCAGTAAACTTAGACATTATAGTACTGTAATCAAACCTCATTGTCTTTATGGAGCAGAACCTTTAATTTTAAATAAAAGAGGGATATTGAAGAAATTCAAAAGAAGGAAAGAAAGATTATTAGGAAAATATTAGGCCCCAAAATTATTTATTATAGACTGAAAAGTAACAAGTAAATAGAAGAATACACAGACATACATAGTGACATGAGAAAAAGAAGACTTAGATTTTATGTGCACATTAAAAGAAAGGCACGCATTAGGTTGACAAAACAAATAGTAGACTTCCATGAAAACAGGAGTAAGATAAAAATAAAATCAAAACCGAGCCAATTAAATGCATCTTAAAGTACCCGGTGCAACTCAGGGAGACGTTACAAATAGAAAATCATCCAGACAAAAGATATTTGATTGGAAAGTTGATCAGAGGGAAATTAGAAAACGGCCTGGATCACCGTGGTCTGACGAAAGAAAGAGACTTCTTTCTCAAAGAATTAAACAAATTTGGGCACAAAGAAAGGCCAACTATCAAAAGTGACATTGATTGATTGTACCTGGCATGGTCCTGTTGAGCCCATACGTGAATAATAATAACAGTAGCTCTTCGTACCAGCACAGCAGTCGCCAGCTCCGTTCACACCATTTCATCCAGAACATGAAGAGTGGGACCCATATTACGAAGGCCAGCAGCTTCACTTCTAGGCTACATATAGTAATACTATCGACATTCCACGGCAGTACAGTTTTACGTTAGCGAAAAACCTGCAGTCCGGTACTTCGATGTTTCCGGATGACACGGTAATTCTGAATTAGAGACAATATAAAAAAGAGGTTGGCAACTGCAGGAAAACCGTTAAAGAAAAAGATGGATATGTTAGCATTGAATATAAAATTACGTGTGAGGAACTTTTTTCTGAAGGTACTTGTGTGGAATGTAGCGTTATATGGAAGTGTAACGTGATCAATAAACAGCACATAAAAGAAGAGAACAGAAGCTTTTGAAATGTGGTACTGCAGAAGAATGTTGCAGATTAAATGGGTACATTGCGTAAATACCGAGGCACCGAATCGAAAGGGGGAAGAAAGACATTTACGACACAACTTTATCATTAAAAAGGAACTGGTTCTTAGCACACATCCTTAATCATAAACGAATGGTTAATTTACTAAAGGAGGAAAGTGTGGAGGGGGGAGGGAACCAGGGAATTTTATAGGGAGACCGAGTCTGGACTAGATTTAGCAGGAACAGTTGGATGTAGATTGTAGTATTTAAGCAGAAATGAAAAGGCTTGTACAGGACAGACTAGCAAGGAGAGGTGCATCTATCAGTCAACGAAATGAAAACAAGAAAAATATATTTTCCAGACAAAATGCGCCAGCTCACTAACCATGAATGTTTAGAATTACCAGAAATACATAGGATGCTCACTGCATTACGAGCAGCGGCCTCACGTCGTAGCAGACAGGCTAGTTTCTTTCGTTGATATCAGAAATAAAATCAGTCTTATACTCCATGGGCATCTAATTCCAATGGTCTGACACCAAAGTATCAACTAGTATGTAAAAATGGAACTCATAAACAATGCAATACGAGGAATATTATTTCGGTACACGTTCTGTAAGGAAGACTGTACATAGGCTCTTAACACTCTGCCGTCCAGCGACACCACAGTGGCGTCGGGCGCAAAATAGCGGTCAACAGTCGGCGACACCACAGTGGTGTCGCGTGCATAGTATCGCTCAGTGGCCGGCGACACCACGGTGGTATCGTGAGCATAGTATCGCGCAGTGGCCGGCGACAGCACTTAGTATCTTTTAGTGTTTTGTTTAGGTTAGAAAAGTTTTATTTTTATTGGTACTTGTGCCCTTTCATCATGGCGGACGGAAGAGACGATACGATTATTTACGATGAATACGCGGAGGAAATCTTGGAGGTTGCCACTACATGACGTACGTCTCATCACGATCCGGTTGACAGATTTTCCGGTCACATAAAATAACACCAACTTATAGGCCTACGTATTTCCGAAACGAAGAAACTGCCAAATATGTTCCAAAAACAAAACAAAAAAAAAAAAACAATAAATTAATGTGCAAGTCTTGTGGACTTGCGTTACATCTTGGAGCCTGTTTTGCTGCATATCGTATGAAACAGAAACACTAAGTACCAAAGGCAAGCCGGCCGCTGTGGCTGAGCGGTTCTAGGCTCTTCAGTCTGGAACCGCGCTGCTGCTACGGTCGCAGGTTCGAATCCTGCCTCTGGCATGGATATGTGTGATATCCTTAGGTTAGTTAGGTTTAAGTAGTTCTAAGTCTAGGGGACTGATGACCTCAGATCTTAAGTCCCACAGTGCTTGGAGCTATTTGAATTTTTGAAGGTACTGAATTTGCTTCTCGCTTGTTTGAGCTACACTCCTGGAAATTGAAATAAGAACACCGTGAATTCATTGTCCCAGGAAGGGGAAACTTTATTGACACATTCCTGGGGTCAGATACATCACATGATCACACTGACAGAACCACAGGCACATAGACACAGGCAACAGAGCATGCACAATGTCGGCACTAGTACAGTGTATATCCACCTTTCGCAGCAATGCAGGCTGCTATTCTCCCATGGAGACGATCGTAGAGATGCTGGATGTAGTCCTGTGGAACGGCTTGCCATGCCATTTCCACCTGGCGCCTCAGTTGGACCAGCGTTCGTGCTGGACGTGCAGACCGCGTGAGACGACGCTTCATCCAGTCCCAAACATGCTCAATGGGGGACAGATCCGGAGATCTTGCTGGCCAGGGTAGTTGACTTACACCTTCTAGAGCACGTTGGGTGGCACGGGATACATGCGGACGTGCATTGTCCTGTTGGAGCAGCAAGTTCCCTTGCCGGTCTAGGAATGGTAGAACGATGGGTTCGATGACGGTTTGGATGTACCGTGCACTATTCAGTGTCCCCTCGACGATCACCAGTGGTGTACGGCCAGTGTAGGAGATCGCTCCCCACACCATGATGCCGGGTGTTGGCCCTGTGTGCCTCGGTCGTATGCAGTCCTGATTGTGGCGCTCACCTGCACGGCGCCAAACACGCATGCGACCATCATTGGCACCAAGGCAGAAGCGACTCTCATCGCTGAAGACGACACGTCTCCATTCGTCCCTCCATTCACGCCTGTCGCGACACCACTGGAGGCGGGCTGCACGATGTTGGGGCGTGAGCGGAAGACGGCCTAACGGTGTGCGGGACCGTAGCCCAGCTTCATGGAGACGGTTGCGAATGGTCCTCGCCGATACCCAGGAGCAACAGTGTCCCTAATTTGCTGGGAAGTGGCGGTGCGGTCCCCTACGGCACTGCGTAGGATCCTACGGTCTTGGCGTGCATCCGTGCGTCGCTGCGGTCCGGTCCCAGGTCGACGGGCACGTGCACCTTCCGCCGACCACTGGCGACAACATCGATGTACTGTGGAGACCTCACGCCCCACGTGTTGAGCAATTCGGTGGTACGTCCACCCGGCCTCCCGCATGCCCACTATACGCCCTCGCTCAAAGTCCGTCAACTGCACATACGGTTCACGTCCACGCTGTCGCGGCATGCTACCAGTGTTAAAGACTGCGATGGAGCTCCGTATGCCACGGCAAACTGGCTGACACTGACGGCGGCGGTGCACAAATGCTGCGCAGCTAGCGCCATTCGACGGCCAACACCGCGGTTCCTGGTGCGTCCGCTGTGCCGTGCGTGTGATCATTGCTTGTACAGCCCTCTCGCAGTGTCCGGAGCAAGTATGGTGGGTCTGACACACCGGTGTCAATGTGTTCTTTTTTCCATTTCCAGGAGTGTATTTTGCACAAGGAACCGTGTAACTCATTTTACTTCAGCACCACTCCCTACACCCCGCAGTGTGGAGGCCAAACGGTTCGTCCCCACATTCGAGATACAGATGTGCAAAACGATCGTGGTCGCTTAAAAACAAACGTTCTGTCCCATTTCTGGACCCCGTAAAGGACCACAATGAGCCAGTAGTGGGCACCAGCGTATGGGCTACACAGCTGCGGTCACAGGACGCTCCTGGCGATCCAGCCCACTCGCTGTCCTTACTACTGTGTTGGTGTAAAGGTTGAAGCCTATTGCTTTGACCGAGACCCAGCTTGGCTATCTGGCGTCATCAAAGCCGCCTGAGGCCAACAGATTTTCGTAGACGAAGCTGATAATGTCAGGCTGTTGTGGCATGTAAATCTGTGATTACAGCTGCCCAGCGCCTGTAGGCATCACCAAGGACTCTAGAACTGACCCGTTATTACTTTTCACGACACAGCAGAAAGTGAAACCAATGATCATAGGCTCAGTGGCCACTCAAGGACACCAATGACTGAGACCGCATATCACTTCCTGCAGCGTGTGCTTCCAGCGAAGAGAGAGACCTGTTACTGACCTGCTAACCTACACCTGTCCTTTTCTTGTTTTGCAATGCCACTACTGGTAGACACACTTCCAGTCCTAAGGATGAATTAAAGGGGGAAGGGATACTACATGTCTATCTCTGGACAGCGAAGTTGATAACATAAGATCATAACTGACACAGTCTGCAGCGACTGCCGCGAGGTAGATAAAAAGACGATTTCGGCGATGGAACCACTGATGGCGCAGGTAATATAACTTGCGATCCAGCGGAGAACTTTTGCTACAACGACGATAAGATTTAGAACTACACTACTGGACATTAAAATTGCTACACCAAGAACAAAAGCAGATGATAAACTGATATTCATTCGACAAATATATTATTCTAGAACTGACATGTGATTAGATTTTCACGCAATTTTGGTGCATAGATCCTGAGAAATCAGTACCTAGAACAACCACCTCTGGCCGTAATAACGGCCTTGGTACGCCTGGGCATTGAGTCAAACAGAGCTTGGATGGCGTGTACAGGTACAGCTGCCCATGTAGCTTCAAAACGATACCACAGTTCATCAACAGTAGTGACTGGCGTATTGTGACGAGCCAGTTGCTCGGCCACCATTGACCAGACGTTTTCAATTGGTGAGAGATATGGAGAATGTGCTGGCCAGGGTAGCAGTCGTACATTTTCTGTATCCAGAAAGGCCCATACAGGACCCGCAACATGCGGTCGTGCATTATCCTGCTGAAATGTAGGGTTTCGCAGGGATCGAGTGAAGGGTAAAGCCAAGGGTCGAAACACATCTGAAATGTAACGTCCACTGTTGAAAGTGCCATCAATGCGAACATGAAGTGACCGAGACGTGTAACCAATGGCACCCCATACAATCACGTCGGGTGATACGCCAGTATGGAGATGACGAATACACGCTTCCAATGTGCGTTCACCGCGATGTCGCCAAACACGGATGCGACCATCATGATTCTGTAAACAGAACCTGGATTCATCCGAAAAAATGGCGTTTTGCCATTCGTGCACCCAGGGTCGTCGTTGAGTACACCGTCGCAGGCGCTCCCGTCTGTTATGCATCGTCAAGGGTAACCGCAGCCACGGTCTCCGAGCTGATAGTCCGTGCTGCTGCAAACGTCGTGTAACTGTTCGTACAGATGGTTGTTATCTTGGAAACGTCCCCATCTGTTGACTCAGGGATCGAGACGTGCTGCACGATCCGTTACAGCGATGCGGATAAGATGCCTGTCATCTCGACTGCTAGTGATACGAGGCACTTGGGATCCAGCACGGCGTTCCGTATTACCCTCCTGAACCCACCGATTCCATATTCTTCTAACAGTCATTGGATCTCGACGAACGCTTGCAGCAATGTCGCGATACGATAAACTGCAATCACGATAGGCTACAATCCGACCTTTATCAAAGTCGGAAACGTGATGGTACGCATTTCTCCTCCTTACACGAGGCATCACAACAATGTTTCACCAGGCAACGCTGGTCAACTGATGTTTGTGTATGAGATATCGGTTGGAAACTTTCCTCATGTCAGCACGTTGTAGGTGTCGCCACCAGCGCCAACCTTGTGTGAATGCTCTGAAAAGCTAACCATTTGCATATCACAGCATCTTCTTCCTGTAGGTTAAATTTCGCGCCTGTAGCACTTCATTTTCGTGGTGTAGCAATTTTAATGGCCAGCAGTGTACTTCTTATCTACCAAAGCATTAATAGTACAGCCATGCCGCCATTTCCCATATTTGCCTTCCGTCCAGAGAAACACGAAACCACTCACAGTCTGTAACATATATTTGAGTGAGGATAGCCCAGTCACATGAACGAATGGAACGAAAAACAGTGAATTACCTTGATGTTAGCAGTCACTGCAAGCTTTTCCTCTATGTTATTTTGGAGAGTAAAAGGTTGCCCTAGGAGTTAGTGATTCTTGGCCAAGAAAAAGAGTGGATAAAAATAAAATTGCTACGATATTGCAGTGCGTGTGTTATTAAAAAGAACGATGTATTCGCTGTTGCGAATACATACAAGCATCAGCTGCGTAAGAGAATGACGACAATGTAATTTTGTGCTGGATCGGGACTTGAAGCCTGATTTCCCGCTTTACGCAAGCCTTCGCCTTAACGGCTTTGACTATCCGCGTACGATTCACGACCAGACCTAAACTCCCATACGGCGTCCTTCATGCGTCACAACCTGTATTCGTACACCCAGGAGGACATTTTTAATTGAATGTTATTGTCTTATAAATACGATACTGCACTGCCTATGTTGTTAAGAAGAACGATGTCATATTCCTTCGGACATGCAAGCATTTCAGAAGGAACAAGCACTACGGCGACTACACCGTTGAGAAATTTGTGCAAAGTTCGAAATAACACTGGATCGTTCTTCTTCACAGCACAAGAATTACGGTATCGTAAATACTTTGGAAGTCAATGAAAAGAGAGGTGAGAATGAGCTGCCATACGAAGGAAATTCCATTGTTAAGATTTTGCGCCAGGCATCAGTCTAGACGGCATTGTTGAATTTTAGCAGTGTAGTGTTTCGTGTCGTTGCGCAAGTATATTGAATATGGTAAAAAGTTTGCTAAGGGCGAACCTTAATTTGACAGCAAGATTCCGACAAAATTGAACCGGGAGTAGATCCAAAACTCGAAAACCAAATTAACTTTGAATTATTTTACAAAGTATCATGAATGCTCAAAGTTCAAAATGAATACCCAAGAGGCGGTGATTAAAAGTAAAGTAGACATGCAAATCCACAAAAGAAGCCGATCAAAAGTAAAGTCAATGTGAGAACTTACGGAAGGACATTGGTTGAAGTGAAAAGAAGATGCACTAATCAGTGCAATGACATTGACAAAAAGTAAAATGTACAAATAAAAGTTCAAATTAAGTTCAACTGAAAATAAAGCTATGACAATAAACATCAGAATCGGTACTCAAGAAACGGAGACGTCTGTAGTTCAGTCACAAAGCATGACAAGTAATAACCGAGTTGATTCTGAGGTACGGTAGATACAGGAGCACATCAGATTTGCCATGATACGTTTAGCAAATTGATTTCAGCAGCCCATACCAAGATTTCCGTAGCAAATGATGGAGAGAAACTGGAAAAATCTGAAGGGGTCTTAATTTTTAGAGCAGAATTTTGAGAAGTGAGAGGTAAAGTAAAAAAAGGCGATTCTTGAGAAAAAAAGATATTGCTGTAGATGTATTAGCAGCAGTAAATATTGAACTGGAGAGTAAAATAAATTTTGATCAGAAGCTGGTCAGCTTTTAGGACATATCATTTACTTCATATAGATGTTTATTGAAGGAAGAAATTTTTGACTAACGTAAGAAGCAGGGCGGATAGTTTGTTTTACTAGTAGAAATGATTGTGTGGGAAAATGTCAATGCCGTAATTAATTTATTGGCAGAAATGCCAAACGTCAGGGGCTTAAAGAGTGAAATAACATTCTACGAATTCAAAGATGAATATCTGAACGAAAATTGGGTGAGAGCAAAAACAAGAAAGTGTCTGGCAAAAAACTGTTACCCCCAGAACAGCAGTATAAATAATATGGGTACAATGAAGGACTCCTGTGATGAATGGTTCTGCAGTTGGACTATTTGTTAGGCGCAAGATCCGTCTAAGACCTTAAACATGAGCTATGGAGAAAATTTCCAGATGACCGAGTGATATATAGGGTAAACATTAATAAAACCTACAAACTGCAGGGACATATTTCTAACTGGAAATGGAGGAAAAAGAGGTCCTATGAACATGTGTCCGGAAATGGATGGTGTGCGTGCGACGACAACAAATCGTCCCGGAACACTGCACAGAGCTGCACGAATCAGTGTCGTAACAGACGTTCAAAGCGGCCTCCAAAGGATTGCAGGTGATAGGGATAGTAGGAGTTGTCATGGAGGATGAGAAACATAGAAGTGTAGCAAAGCAGCCTAAATCACATAAAGGCAAGGCGTCTGGTCCAGACAGTATACCAGTCAGGTTCCTTTCAGTGTATGCTGATACAATAGCTCCAGATTTGGCAGTTATATACAACCGCTCGTTCACAGAAAGACCTAAAGACTGGAAAATTGTTGAAGTCTCACCAATTCCCAAAAAGGGAAATAACAGTAATCCGCTGAATTACGGGCCCATATCACTAACGTCGATTTGCGGTAAAGTTTTGGAACATCTACTGTGTTCAAACGTTATGAATTACCTCGAAGAAAACTATTTATTCACACATAGTCAGCACGTATTCCGAAAATATCGTTCTTGTGAAATACAACTAGCTCTTTATATTCATGTAGTAATGAGTGCTTTCGGTAGGGGATGTCAAATTGATTCCATATTTTTAGATTTCCAGAAGGCTTTCGACACCGTTTCTCACAAACGTCTTCTAACCAAACTGCGTACCAATGGAATATCGCCTCAGTTGTGCGACTGGATTCATGATTTCCTGTCAGAAAGGTCACAGTTCGTAATAATAAACGGACAGTCATCGAACAAAACAGAAGTAACATCCGGCGTTCGCCCTCTATTGTTCCTGATCTATATTAACAACATAGGAGTAACCCTCTTAGATTGTTTGCAGATGATGTTGTCATTTACCGTCTTGTAAAGTCATCAGATAACCAAAACGAATTACAAAATGATCTAGGTGAGATATCCGTATGGTGCGAAAAGTGGCAATTGACCCTGAATAAAGAAAAGTGTGATGTTATTCACATGAATACTAAGAGAAATCCGCTAAATTTAGATTACGCGATTAATCACACAAATCTGAAGGCTCTAAATTCAACTAAATACTTACGGGTTACGATTAGAAATAACCTAAATTTAACGATCACATAATGTTGTGGTTAGGTCAACTAAAGAGACTGCTTTCACCACGCTTATCCGCCCTATTCTGAAGTATTACTGTGGGGTGTGGGATCCGCATCAGGTGGGACTGACGCATGACATCTTTAGTTCAAAGAATTTGAGTGTCAATCATTAAAACAAAGGCTTTTTTATGGGAGGGGCAAACCATGATGAGTGGACATAAGTATATAGCAGTGTGATGGAATGTGAGTTAGAGGAGAAGATGAGGAGTGAGAATTGAAATGAAACTGTGATGGGGGGGGGGGGTTTATGGGAGCCTTTTCCATCCTTCACCTCCTCCCACTCTCCAACAACCCCCCGACAACGACAGAACAAAAATATCCTCAAGGTATTGAGATAGCTTGAAGGTGGTTTATTGAACTCCCTGCCACGCACTTTATTGTGAATAGCAGAGTAATCACGTAGATATAAATGTAGATGGTACACATAATCGTACTTTGGCCTACGCCATGTTGGTGGGTCACTTGCCTGGAGATTGCATTAGTGTTCGTCTCAATATTCTGTAGATCCCGGTCCTCCAAATCTGGTGTACGCACAATCCGCAGTCACCCTGCATGTTCGTCTATCTGAAAGAAACCATGATCACACGAACGTCCAGAAAGGGATTGAAATGTTGTGTGATGTGGTTGGTGTCTATGAGGGTACTTGTTTTGGTATAGCCTTACTGCGTCTTGACTGTGTCCATCCGCCTGGCCGTACACAAACATCATCTTGGGTTGTTGACGACATGAGTAACAGACTATTTGAAACTTCCCCTTTGTATGTAAAGGATGACAATGCTGGAAAAACCATTACGTTATTTGATTTTCAAACAGCTGAGTAAAACTCAACGTACTCAGACAGTTTTCTCTTTACTTATTCTGATCATCACTAAACTGACACACAATATTTTTAGCGCAACGCAATCTGACTTTCAATATCCCCTACAAAAGAATGGCCGTGACTAACAATAACCTATACCTTTCATGAATCACTTACCTCACAAAAATCTTCGTTACTCTAACTACTGTAATTCAGAGAGCGCCAGTACTGCTATCTGAATAAAAGATCCTAACTACTGAAGGCACTAGCTACTGATAGGCATAGTTAGCAAATGAAAGATTTTGATAGAGAACAAACAATGTATTTTCCTTAATAGTGTTCAAAAGTCATAATATATATATTCATGATATCCAGTCTTACAAATTTCCTTTTTCTGACGGACACAGATCGTCCGCTCAT
This sequence comes from Schistocerca americana, assembly GCF_021461395.2. Lineage (NCBI taxonomy): Eukaryota > Metazoa > Arthropoda > Insecta > Orthoptera > Acrididae > Schistocerca > Schistocerca americana. The sequence goes on from NC_060122.1 coordinate 427,182,982, forward strand.
AGTAACCTCTCAAAACTCTGACATCTCTCTCTCCACTTCCACCACTGCTGACGGCTCACCTCCAACTACCCAACGTTACCCGTTGTTCACATCCAACTGCCCAACGCTACAATAGCGAATATACTAACAATGAGTTCAACCAGCCACAGACTGCACACAGTGTAGTCAGCAGTTTTCATACATGGCACTACGTGGCGTTACCAACATAAAAACCTAAGCTACTTACACATTCTGCCGATTACAGTACGCTGCGTCAATCACACAGCTTGCAACACACAGGGAACACACGACGCCGTCAGAGGAACCGACATTCATCAGCGCCATCTACCTTGGCAACGCTGAGTTTGCGAATGTATGTTCGTAGGACCTTTTTTTTCCTCAATTTCCAGTCGGGAATACATCCCTGCAGATTGTCGGTTTTATTAATGTTCACCATGTATAAGGATAAATCATTGACCATACGCTACGTTTTGGTTCAAATGGTTCAAATGGCTCTGAGCACTATGCGACTTAACTTCTGAGGTCATCAGTCGCCTAGAACTTAGAACTAATTAAACCTAAGGACATCACACACATCCATGTCCGAGGCATGATTCGAACCTGCGACCATAGCGGTCGCTCGGTTCCAGACTGTAGCGCCTAGAACCGGACGGCCACTCCGGCCGGCGCTACGTTTTAAGAAGAGTGGAACACGAAGATGATTGGCGCGGAAAGTGAAATAAAATAGGAATCACGAGAATCCCAGACAGAAAAGTGAATGTGATAAAAATAGAAGTGACTATAATTATAATAAAGATAGTTACGAAATGGATGAACAGGGTATTTATGTGATAAATATGATGTGAAATGATAGGAAGGACGTACAATAGAACCGAACGTCCTATTGAACAGAGCACAGGGATGCCAAAAAGCAGAGGCGAAGAGCGGAAAACCTGTAATCGCCCTTGTTTATAGCCATGCAGGCACTGAGAAGGCTGTCCCTGCGTAATACACAACCCAGTAAAAAAAGTCTGGCAAAAACAAGCAACAGAGATTGAATGTCGTAGAGGTGAAGGAGATGGTCCGCAGGTGCTCGACAGTAACTAAATAAAACCACTTGTGCTAGTGGGTGTGTATGTGTGTGTGTAAAAAAATGTTCAAATGTGTGTGAAATCTTATGGGACTTAACTGCTAAGGTCATTAGTCCCTAAGCTTACACACTACTTAACCTAAATTATCCTAAGGACAAACACACACACACCCATGCCCGAGGGAGGACTCGAACCTCCGCCGGGACCAGCCGCACAGTCCATGACTGCAACGCCACAGACCGCTCGGCTAATGCCGCGCGCCTGTGTGTGTGTGTGTGTGTGTGTGTGTGTGTGTGTGTGTGTGTGTGTGTGTGAAGCTCAGTCTCATATACCAGGGATGTGATAGTACCGGTCTTAGCAATGCATCCATTCTTTGTTAAAATTACGACACGGAAAGGGAAGTAACTTCCGAACGGCAGAAGTGTATTACGAATGAAATTTCGGTTATTCGGACTAACGAGGAACTTGCGGATCTTACGGTTAGAGTTACAGTCACACACTCATTATGAGGTAACCGACCGGAGTGTGGGAGAGTTATATAAGAAATACAGAAAACATATACTTCCACTGCTTCACAGTACTGCTGTGGGTCATCGGAAAAGATAAGATATTTATTCCCACATATACTCAATAACAGCTTGCACTTACACAAACATGAAATCATGCACAACGTAAAGCATGGAACAAGAAACAGAAGGTAAACCAAAGAACAACTACATTAATAAAGGTTGAAACTGCCCTCTCACGAAATGTTTATAAGCCAGTGTACATTTGCGGGACCAGAACGTGTACAACTACATCTACATCTACATCTACATCTACATGGATACTCTGCAAATCACATTTAAGTGTCTGGCACAGGGTACACTGAACCATCTTCACAATTCTCTATTATTCCAATCTCGTATAGCGCGCGGAAAAAACGAACACGTATATCTTTCCATGCGAGCTCTGATTTCTCTTATTTTATTAAGGTGGTTGTTTCTTCCTATGTAGATAGGCTTCAAGAAAACATTTTCGCATTCGGAGCAGAAAGATGGTGATTGAAATTTGGTGAGAAGTCTCCGCCAACGAAAACCGCCTTTGTTTTAATGATATCCACCCAAAAACCTGTATCATTTCAGTGACACTCTCTCCCCTATCTCGCGATAATACAAAACGTGCTACCTTTCTTTGAACGTTTTTTGTTTATCCGCGTCAGTCCCATTTGGTAAGGATCCCACACCGCGCAGCAGTATTCTAAAAGAGGCTGGACAAGCGTAGTATAGGCAGTCTCTTTAGTAGAACTGTTACATTTTCTAACTGTACTGCCAATAAAACGCAGTCTTTGGTTAGCCTTCCCCACAACATTTTCTATGTGTTCTTTTCAATTTAAGTTGTTCGTATTTGTAACTCCTAGGTGTTTAGTTGAATTTACGGCTTTGAGATTAGACTGATTTATCGTGTAACCGAAGTTTGACGTATTCCTTTTAACACTCATATGGATGACCTCACACTTTTCGTTATTTAGGCTCAATTGTCAATTTTCGCACCATCGAGATATCTCTTATTAATCGTTTTGCAATTTGTTCTGATCTTATGATGGCTTTACTAGAAGATAAACGACAGTGTCATCTGCAAACAACCTCAGACGGCTGGTCAGATTGTCTCCCAAATAGTTGATATAGGCAAGAAACAGCAAATGGGCTGTAACACTACCTTGGGAAGGCCAGAAATCACTTCTGTTTTACTCGATGTCTTTCCGTCATTTACTGCGAACTGTGATCTCTCTGACAGGAAATCACGAATCCAGCCACATAACTGAGACGATATTCCATAAGCACGCAATTTCACTACAAGCCGCTTGTGCGGTGCAGTGTCAAAAGTCTTCTGGAAATCCAGAAATACGGAATCAATTTGAAATCTCTTGTCAATAGCACTCAACACTTCACGCTACTAAAGATGTAGTTGTGTTTCTCAAGAAAGATGTTTTCTAAATCCGTGTTGTCTGTGTGTCAATAGACCGTTTTCTTCGAGGTAATTCATAATGTTCGAAGACAGCATGTGTTTCAAAATACTGCTACATATCGACGTTAATGATAAGAGCTCGTAATTTAGTGGATCACTCCTACTACCTTTCTTGAATATTGGTGTGGCCTGTGCAACTTTCCAGTCTTTAGGTACGGATCTTTCGTCGAGCGAACGGTTGTATATGATTGTTAAGTATGGAGCTATTGTATCAGGATACCTAATTGGTTTACAGTCCGTACCGGAAGATTCGCTTTTTTTAAAGTGATTTAAGTTGCTTCACTGCTCCTTTATTGCTACCCATACCGCAGATTGAATTTCACATGCTGTCCAACCCTCGTAACTACTTCTTACTTGAAACCGGGCGGTGCGTCAGTGTTTCTAACAGGGAGCGGGGAAGTAATCCTCGACGTCGGTCTCGGCGTCGCAGTGCCTGGTGCTCCGTAGTGCTCGTGGAGTACAGGCTGACCTCCTGTTGCTAACTGTTCTGCCTTCGCTGGTTTGCGCTCCGTTGTCGTTGCAATATCTGTTGCATCCAGAAAGGCTGGCTTGATCCGATCGAGTGCGACCGTGGTGGGTGTACCGTTGATCAATATGCGGGAAGTATTGCTGCCGCTACTGACTACAGGATTCAGTCCATCGTACTGTGACTGCCATGTTGCACTGTATCGTTACGTAAGAACACATGCGTGCACTTATCTAGCTCCGCAAAGATGAACCAGTATCTTTCCAACTGGTTTATTGGCATTGTCGGTCTTAACTGGCCTATATGTTCTCTTAAACGGATGGCGAAGTCTGAGGCAGTGATTGAATCATCTGCCATGCTGTGCTAAAACTCCCCAGATAGGTGTCCATATACTAGTTCCGCTGATGTTCAGAATGGTTCAAATGGCTCTGAGCACTATGGGACTTAATATCTGAGGTCATCAGTCCTCTAGAACTTAGAGCTACTTAAACTTAACTAACCTAGGGACATCACACACATCTATGTCCGAAGCAGGATTAAAACCTGCGACCGTAGCGGTCGCTCGGTTCCAGACTGAAGCGCCTAGAACCACTCGGCCACTCCGGCCGACTCCGCTGATGCGCTCTTTACATCGCTCTTAAGGGGGGTACGACGTCAAACGGGCCAACTTGGTGCAGGAGATGCGCCACAGGGCATTTTAATTTCCACTGTTTATACTTTTACAAATAAATTCATAAAACTTTGTCAGAATGACCACGAAGGATTCAGGACTGACACTTTTAGCAGCGGAAGTTCAAAAACATAACAATTTTTTTGGGTTTTTTCATGTGAAATTTCATCATTTTTTCATTTACTACTGGCTGAATTTTTTGCTATAAGTACACTTTTCTCCATAAATAAGAGAGAGTACTGATTGTGCGGGCCGGCCGTTGTGGCCGAGCGGTTCTAGGCCCTTCAGTCTGGAACCGCGGGACCGCTACGATCGCAGGCTCGAATCCTGCCTCGGGCATGGAAGTGTGTGATGTCCTTAGGTTAGTTAGGTTTAAGTAGTTCTAAGTTCTAGGGGACTGATGACCTCAGCTGTTAAGTCCCATTGTGCTCAGAGCCATTTGAACCATTTTTGATTGCGCGGCCCCTCCCGCCGAAGGTTCGAGTTCTCCCTCGGAATGGGTGTATATCGTTCTTAGCGTAAGTTAGTTTAAGTAGTGTGTAAGTGTATGGACCGATGACCTCAGCAGTTTGGCCCCTTAGGAATTTACACACATCTGAAAATCTAAGAGAGAGTCTCCGATGAATTTTGCACATCATGTAAACCATACTTACAGCTATATGAAACTCTAAAATTTATTTAATTTATGAAAAAATGAACGAGCTGTTACATTTTAAACTTCATATTTAGAAAAAACTCAAATTTTATAGTCAATTATCTCAATTTTTATTGCACCCTTTAAAAGATTTGAAAAATTGTAGAGTTTCATACACCTGTAAGTGTGGTTTGTATGCTGTACAAAATTCATCGAAGAACCTCTCTACCTTTTGAAAAAAATGTGCCTATAGCAACAAATGCAACCAATAGTAAGTGAAAAAATTATGAAATTTCACATGTAAAAAAAAATTATTTTGTTATGTTTTTGAACTTCCACTACTATGAGTGTGAATCCTGAATCCTTCCTGGTCATGCCGACGAAGTTTTGTGAATTTATTTGTAGAAGTGTAGACAGTGTAAATTAAAATGTCCTGTGGTGCCTCTCCTGTTCCAAGTCGGCCCGTTTGACGTCCTATCCCGCTTAAATGACATTCCGGGTCCTAAAAGTATCACAGGTAGTAACTCTGTCCAGCTCGGTATTGCGTAACATCTCAGTGCTGCTTTTAACTGCCGACGAAGACGCTCAACTACATCGTTTGATGAAAGGTGGTTGCCGTGGCGGGCATGCGCTTCGCAGCTATTAATTAGGTCAATGCTCCGAACACGTTGGCTTCAGATTTCCGCCCTTGGTCAGTGGTAATTTCAAGCAGAACTCCGAACCGGGCAATCCAGCCACGAAAACATGTTTGCGCTATAGTATCTGCCGCTATGTCCTTCATTGGAAATGCCTGAGGCCACCTGGTGAACGTTTCTACCACCGTGAGGCAATAACCCGATTATTGCACAAAATAACGCTGTTCACTATTACTTCGTTATGGTTACACCAGGACGTCGTAGTCAATATCATTTGTCTGTCACTGCTTCCATACGTGCGGTGTCATGTGCTACTGCGTTCACTGTTTCTACACGCGAAATTGCGCCAGCTGGAACACTTAGCAACCCTCCCACGTGTTCAATGCTAGTCGTGATCCGGGTGATATAACGTATATGTCACAGCTGCATAGGCAATGCTTTCTCCGGCTTTACTTGAAAGGTGTAGGTAAGCTGCTTACGATTCGTATAGATGATGAACTGTCGCCCTTATAATGCTTGTCTGAATTTTTTGACTGCAGTGTAAGCGGCGTACCGCTCACTGTCATAAGCTGCCCAGCGTTGCTGAGATGGCGACAGCTTATGACTAGAATGCACCGGGCTGCCAGTACTGACCAGTCTGTTGCTGAAGTGCAGCAACACCGGCAGTGGTGAGCGTAAGAGGGGCGTGCGGCCGTGCGCGACCAATGCGTGGCCTCTGCTACAGCTATTTTCACCGGGCTGAAACGCGGTGCCTGCCTCGGTAGTCCAGTGCACTCTGCGGTTGGGCTTCTGTGCGCCCTTAAGGAGTTCTTTCAACAGAACGGTTATCAGAACGTGATTGTGAAGGACCGGTTGGTGGAAATGTACGAGGTTAATCCGGAAAGTAAGGTTACAAGAATTTTTTGAAGTACAAAAAATGAATTTATTTAAATAAAATTTATACACATTGTAGTATTGGTCTTGCATTATTTTTCCACACAATCACCATTTACTTCGATACATTTTGTCAGCTGTGGAATGAGCTTTTTGATTCCTGTATCATAAATGTCTCCCGCCGCCTTTTTCTGCCAGCTTTCACCTCGATTTTCACCTCGTCGTGGTAGGAAAATTGTTTTGTTTTTTCACGTTCCTTCAATTTAGTGAACAGACAACAGTTACTAGGTACGAGATTGGCTCTGTGAGAAGGGTAGCTTTTCCGGCCGGAGTGGCCGTGCGGTTCTAGGCGCTACAGTCTGGAACCGCGAGACCGTAACGGTCGCAGGTTCGAATCCTGCCTCAGGCATGGATGTATGGGATGTCCTTAGGTTAGTTAGGTTTAAGTAGTTCTAAGTTCTAGGGGACTCATAAATTGAGTCCCATAGCGCTCAGAGCCATTTGAACCATTTTGAAGGGTAGGTTAAAACAACACAACAAAACAAAGACAACAACCCTTGTGTTGCATGACCGGTGTGCGGGCGCGCCTTGTCATGAAGAGGACAGACTCCTGTTGTCAGCATCCCGCGACGTTTGCTTTGTTTGGGTCTGCAAAGTTTCTTCATGGCGTCACAGTATCTAGCAGCATTTGTTGTTTCATCTCCTTCCAAAAATCAACGACCAGAACACCTTTTCTGTTCTAAAACACTGACACCATGATTCTACTCGCTGTTTACTGAGTTTTGAATTAAGTTTTAAATTTTTTACCTGAAGGAGAATGAGTAGGGCGCCACTGCACTAACTGTCGTTTGCCCTCTGGAGTATGGTGATAAGCCCAAGTTTCATCTCCTGTCACTACAGAGTTGAGAAAAGCTTCGCTTTCAGTCTCCATACGGTTAAGAAATTAACGAGCGGTATTGACTCTGTTCATTTTGTGCGCTTTGGTAAGCATCTCAGACACCCATCGCGAACACAACTTGCGATAATTTAGTCGCTCAGTCACGATTTAATGAACAACAGTTCGTGAAACGTTTGGAAAAATTGCATGCAGGTCGCCAATTGTCGAACGGCGATCAGAGAGAAGATGTACTTAAATCTTCTGCAACATATCACCAGTCACAACAGACGGCTTCCGCTTCTGTGTTCATCGTAAATTTCCGTCCTTCCAAAATTGAAATTCTGTACCCATTTCGTCACATGCTGCCTTGACATTATGTCCTCTCCATAATCTGAAACAAATTCGCGATGAATCGCAGCGGCGTTCATGCCCCCAACATTTAGGTAGCGAATTACAGCGCGCACTTGGAGGGAGCCGGAATGAGAAAGCTCATTTCTAACAGTCACCACAACACTAATGGACGAGCTACTGATTGTTGGGAATCCACGTTCCTTTCGCTGGCTTCCCGCTACCAACTTCCCCCATGGACATTCCATTCTAAAGCTACATACCTTACAACCTTAGTTTCCGGATGATGATGATGATGTTTGGTTTGTGGGGGGCTCAACTGTGCGGTCATCAGCGCCCAGGTTTCCGAATAACCCTTATACTATTTCTAGGAACCATCGAAGTTTTCCGACTGTGACAGTCTGGGGGTTATTTGCTTATGACCCTTACTTTTTTTGTGGAGCAGTCGAAAACTTCGTACGTTCACAAAATATCCTAGAAAGTGTATCTATTTCTCACCAAGATCACACTCGGCAGGATTAACTACTAGTCCTCATGTACTCTATGTGACCAAAAGTATCCGGACACTTGGCTGAAAATTACTTACAAGTTCGGGCTCCCCCCATCGCTGAAAATGACTTACAAGTTCAGGGGCCCTCCAACGGTAATGCTGGAATTCAGTGAGGTGTTGGCCCCGCCTTGATGAGAGCTTCCACTCTCGCAAGCATACGTTCAATAAGGTTCTGTAGGGTTTCTTGGGGAATGGCAGCCTATTCTTCAAAGAGTGCTGCACTGAGGAGAGGTGTCGATGTCGGTTGGTGTGCCCTGGCACGAAGTCGGCGTTTCCAAAACATCTCAAAGGTGCTCTACAAGATTCAGGTCAAGACTCTGTGCAGGCCAGTCCGTTACAGGTATGTTATTGTTGTGTAACCACTCCGCCACAGGCCGTGCATTATGAACAGGTGATCGATTCTGTTGAAAGATGCAGTCGCCATTCCCGAATTGCTCTATATCAGTAGGAAGCAAGAAGGCGCTTAAAGCATCAATGTCGGTCTGTGCTGTGATAGTCCCACGCAAAACTACAAAGGGTGCAAGCCCCCTCCATGAAAAACACGCCTACACCATAACACCACCGCCTCTGAATTTTACTGTTAACGCTACACACGCTGGCAGATGACGTTCACAGGGCATTCGCCATACCCACACCCTGCCATCGTATTGCCACATTGTGTACCGTCGTTCGTCACTCCACACAACGTTTTTCCACTCTTCAGTCGTCCAGTGTTCACGCTCCTTACACCAACCGAGGCGTTGTTTGGCATTTACTTGCGGGATGTGTGGATTATGAGCAGCCGCTTGACCATAAAATCCAAGTTTTCTCACCGCCCCCCCCCCCCCCCACCTAAGTGTTGTAGTACTTGCAGTGGATCATGATGCAGTTTGGGATTCCTGTATGATGGTCTGGATAGATGTCTGCCTATTACACATTATGATCCTCTTCAACTGTCGGCGGTGTGTAACAGTCAACAGACGAGGTCGACCTGTACGCTTTTGTGCTGTACGTGTTGTAAGTAGGCTGTTTAGGTTTTTATGTTGGTAACGCCATGTAGCGCTCTATATGAAAATCACTGACTGTGCTGTGTGAAGGCTGTGGCTGGTTTGCATTCTTGGAATTTGCTATCGTAGTGTTGGGCAGTTGGCTGTTAACAGCGCATAGCATTGCGCAGTTGGAGGTGAGCCGCCAGCAGTGGTGGATATGGGGAGAGAGATGGCGGAGTTTTGAGTGTGGATGATCTGGACGTGTATCCATCAGAGACAGTAAATCTGTAAGACTGGATGTCATGAACTGATATATATATATATATATATATATATATATATATATATATATATATATATATATATATTAAGATATTTGAACACTATTAAGGTAAATACATTGTTTGTTCTTTATTAAAATCTTTTATTTGCTAACTATGCCTATCAGTAGTTAGTGACTTCAGTAGTTAGAATCTTTTATTTAGCTGGCAGTATTGGCGCTCGCTGTATTGCAGTAGTTCGAGTAATGAAGATTTTTGTGAGGTAAGTGATTCATGAAAGGTATAGGTTATTGTTTGTCAGGGCCATTCTTTTGTAGGGATTTTTAAAAATCATACTGCGGGTCGCTAAAAATATTGTTTGTCATTTTAGTGTTGATCAGAATAAGTAAAGAGAGAAATGTCTGAGTACGTTCAGTTTTGCTCAGCTGTTTGGAAATTAAAAAAAGTAAGAGGTTTATCAGCACAATAATTCATAAATTTTTCTAAGGGGACGTTGCAGTGTGTCCACTTCACTATTACATCGGAAACAGTGGACCTACGGATATTTAGGAGTGTGGAAATCTCGCGACAGACGTATGACACAAGTGACATCCAATCACCTGACCGCCGTGCGGGATTAGCCGAGCGGTCTCAGGCACTGCAGTCATGGACTGTGCGGCTGGTCCCGGCGGAGGTTCGAGTCCTCCCTCGGGCATGGGTGTAAGTGTTTGTCCTTAGGATAATTTAGGTTAAGTAGTGTGTAAGCTTAGGGACTGATGACCTTAGCAGTTAAGTCCCATAAGATTTCACACATACAAAAAACAATCACCTGATCACCTTCCAAGTCCGTGAGTTCCGCAGAGCGCCCCATTCTACTCTCTCACGGTGCCTCATGACTGCTGAGGCCACTGATGTGAAGTACCTGGCATTAAGTTGCAGCACACTGCATCTAATATGAAATACGTATGTTTTTGGGGGTGTCCGGATACTTTTGATCACGTAGTGTACATAGACAGTCGAACACTTGCGTCAAGTGCTTTAATTGTTCCTCTTCTAATGCGGACATCACCAACACATCACCTATGTACACACAGCAAAAATCTAAATCCTTTGTCACAATCCTAATGACTTCCTGGCGAGCTCAAATAGGCCGAATGGCATCGACACTGCTGTTTTGGGAATGTCTTTCTTAGCTACAGGGATCTGGTTGTATATTCGGACTGTGTCAGTGGTAGAAGATATTGTCTCACCGTAAAAAGTTGCAGAAATGTCTTCTATCTGTGGTACGGATAGTCGTTGCATGCAGTTGGCGACGGTCGCCGCAGGGCGTCATCCATTGTTCTTTTTAGGCAAGACGTGAATCAGGGCTGCCCGACTGCTACTAGAAACTCTGCAGACACCCTGTGATGGCACGCTGCCAAATACCTCTTTTACGACTTTTAACTTTTCACCCGTCAAATGTCTAGGCCGAGCGTGGTCTGGCGGCCTTGGAGTAGTCAAAATGTGGTGAATGGTTGTGTGCTCCAGTGGTTGGAGAATAGGTGACTGCTGAGTGAGCTCCGGGTGAGACACAGCAGACTGTCCCTGGTGTATGTTGAACAAGTAAGTCGTGGAAGGGCAAGAAATCTGCTCCGAGAATAGACTGTGATATATCTGACACTGGAAATTGCCATTCAAACACACTGCGCATCTCCAGGTTAAGGAATAATGTTACTCGCCCATGTGTTCTAATCTTGGAGTTATTAGCAACAAATAGACAGAAAGCGCCACAGTTTCGTCGTGGTAGGCGGATTGCTGGATGTACCGACACTTCTGCCCCTGTATCGACGAGATATTGTAGTTTTGTGTCGCGATCCGTCACAAAAAAGAGAACAGCTGTTAGCAATAGTTGTCGCTGCTACGGTGTGTTTCCACTTGCAAGGTGGTGTACGCTTTCGAGCAGCATTACCAAATTCCCTGTGGTACCAACGTAGGTACTGTGCTGAGAGAAATCGATTACGATCTCGTGACTGTGACGGTGTGCCCGTTGACGGTTGTGCGTTGTTTGCAGTGGAGCTACCTGTACGGTGAATTCTACCAGTTGTGATTGCAGGGAGGCTACAGGGAGGCTAGCGTCAGCGGGGACACACTTTCTTGTCGCGGTGTCAATGTTGAGACATTTAATGCAGGATACATTTCAATTATACTGTCAGCCGCTTTTGCCAGTGCGTTTAAATCGCCAGCACACACCGTGAGAAATTTTTGGGTGTCTGACGGCAATCGGGATAAGCATTCCGTAGCACATCGTCACTTACAACGTTACTTTTCAGTATGCGAAAACGTCTTAAGAGTTAAAACTGAGTGCGATCACCGAGCTCCTCAATGCGCAAAAGCTTCCCTGGCCGTTTTGCTGCTGATAGCGATAAGCGTGTGATCAATGAGTTAGCATAGCATAGCGTTCTGTATCCGATGGCGTGGCTAGAATAGCCTGGATTTCTATTGATGGATCATCCTTGAGCTCTGCAACCGCGTAGCTGTATTTAGTCTCGTCCGCCGATATTTTTGCGATGACGAAGTGACACTCTAGCTGGGGGGATCATAACAGAGGATTGTGTTGTCAGAATTGTGGGGGTTTTATCGTCACCCTGTTGATTGCACTGCCAACGGCCTTGCGGCAGTCGTCACATCGGTTCCCGTCAGACCACCGAAATTCAGCACTGTCGGGCTTGGCTAGCACTTGGATGGGTCACCGACCGAGTATGCCGAGAGCTGCTCGCAAGTGGGGGTCCACCCAGCCCTTGTGAGGCAAATTGAGAAGCTACTTGATTGAGAAATGGTGTAACTGGGCAAGAAAACTGACATACCCTGAGTCTGTTTAGGTTACACAAACATCATCGAGGATATGCATTTCCGGCGTTACAATACGACTGGGAGAGTGGTGTGCTGATCACATGCCCCTCCGTATCCGCATCCGGTGATGCCTAAGGGCAGAGGATGACACGGAGGTAGGTCTGTACCGTTGGGCCTTCTAGCCCTGTTCGGACGGTGTTTGTTTGTTTTTGTTAATTGCACTGCTGGCTACCGCTTCAGTTGTGACTGGTGAGTCGATCGTTCTCTTGTGGGGACGAGTGTTGCGCGGCTGGAGCGGATGTTACAAGCGTCAATGTTGCGATACTGAGCGAAACGCTGTAGCCGGCGCCGACGTGTCGTAGTCCGTCAAAGACACCAAACATGTGGGTTTTGGAAAAAAAAAACTATATATTTATTCTCCGATACACTCGGTAACTTCCCCCCATGAACCATGGACCTTGCCGTTGGTGGGTAGGCTTGTGTGCCTCAACGATACAGATAGCTGTACCGTAGGTGCAACCACAATGGAGGGGTATCTGTTGAGAGGCCAGACAAACGTGTGGTTCCTGAAGAGGGGCAGCAGCCTTTTCAGTAGTTGCAGGGGCAACAGTCTGGATGATTGACTGATCTGGCCCTGTAACACTAACCAAAACGGCCTTGCTGTTGTGGTACTGCGAACGGCTGAAAGCAAGGGGAAACTACGGCCGTAATTTTTCCCGAGGGCATGCAGCTTTACTGTATGGTTAAATGGTGATGGCGTCCTCTTGGGTAAAATATTCCGGAGGTAAAATAGTCCCCAGTTCGGATCTCCGGGCGGGGACTACTCAGGAGGACGTCGTTATCAGGAGAAAGAAAACTGGCATTCTACGGATCGGAGCGTGGAATGTCAGATCCCTTAATCGGGCTGGTAGGTTAGAAAATTTAAAAAGGGAAATGGATAGGTTAAAGTTAGATATAGTGGGAATTAGTGAAGTTGGGTGACAGGAGGAACAAGACTTCTGGTCAGGTGAATACAGGGTTATAAATACAAAATCAAATAGGAGTAATGCAGGAGTAGGTTTAATAATGAACAAAAAAATAGGAAAGCGGGTAAGCTACTACAAACAGCACAGTCAACGTATTATAGTGGCCAAGATAGACACGAAGTCCATGCCTACTACAGTAGTACAATTATATGCCAACTAGCTCTGCAGATGACGAAGAAATTGAAGAAATGTATGATGAGATAAAAGAAATTATTCAGGTAGTGAAGGGAGACGAAAATTTAATAGTCATGGGTGACTGGAATTCGACAGTAGGAAAAGGGAGCGAAGGAAACATAGTAGGTGAATATGGATTGGGGCTAAGAAATGAAAGAGGAAGTGGTCTGGTAGAATTTTGCACAGAGCATAACTTAATCATAGCTAACACTTGGCTCAAGAATCATAAAAGAAGGTTGTATACATGGAAGAATCCTGAAGATACTAAAAGGTATCAGATAGATTATATAATGGTAAGACAGAGATTCAGGAACCAGGTTTTAAATTGTAGGACATTTCCAGGGGCAGATGTGGACTCTGACCACAATCTTTTGGTTATCAACTGTAGATTAAAACTGAAGAAATTGCAAAAAGGTGGGAATTTAAGGAGATGGGGCCTGGATAAACTGACTAAACCAGAGGTTGTACAGAGTTTCAGGGAGAGCATAAGGGAACAATTGACAGGAATGGGGGAAAGAAATACAGTAGAAGATGAATAGGTAGCTCTGAGGGATGAAGTAGTGAAGGCAGCAGAGGATCAAGTAGGTAAAAAGACGAGGGCTAGTAGAAGTCCTTGGGTAACAGAAGAAATACTGAATTTAATTGATGAAAGGAGAAAATATAAAAATGCAGTAAATGAAGCAGGCAAAAACAAATACAAACGTCTCAAAAATGAGATCGACAAGAAGTGCAAAATGGCTAAGCAGAGATGGCTAGAGGCCAAATGTAAGGATGTAGAGGCTTATCTCACAGCCTACAGGAAAATTAAAGAGACCTTTGGAGGAAAGAGAGCCACTTGTACGAATATCAAGAGCTCAGATGGAAACCCAGTTCTAAGCAAAGAGGGGAAAGCAGAAAGGTGGAAGGGGTATATACAGGGTCTACACAAGGGCGATGAACTTGAGGACAATATTATGGAAATGGAAGAGGATGTAGATGAAGAGCCGACCGCGGTGGTCTAGCGGTTCTAGGCGCTCAGTCCGGAGCCACGCGGCTGCTACGGTCGCAGGTTCGAATCCTGCCTCGGGCATGGATGTGTGTGATGTCCTTAGCTTAGTTAGGTTTAAGTAGTTCTGAGTTCTAGGGGACTGATGACCACAGATGTTAAGTCCCATAGTGCTCAGAGCCATTTTTTGTAGATGAAGATGAAATGGGAGATACGATACTGCGTGAAGAGTTTGACAGAGCACTGAAAGACATGAGTCGAAACAAGGCCCCGGGAGTAGACAACATTCCATTAGAACTACTGACGGCCTTGGGAGAGCCAGTCCTGACAAAACTCTACCATCTGGTGGGCAAGATGTACGAGACAGGCGAAATACCCTCAGACCTCAAGAAGAATATAATAATTCCAATCCCAAAGAAAGCAGGTGTTGACAGATGTGAAAATTACCGAACTATCAGTTTAATAAGCCACAGCTGCAAAATACTAACGCGAATTATTTACAGACGAATGGAAAATCTGGTAGAAGCGGACCTCGGGGAAGATCAGTTTGGATTCCGTAGAGATATTGGAACACGTGAGGCAATACTGACCTTACGACGTATCTTAGAAGAAAGATTAAGGAAAGGCAAACCTACGTTTCTAGCATTTGTAGACTTAGAGAAAGCTTTTGACACTGTTGACTGGAATACTCTCTTTCAAATTCTAAAGATGGCAGGGGTAAAATACAGGGAGCGAAAGGCTATTTACAATTTGTACAGAAACCAGATGGCAGTTATAAGAGTCGAGGGGCATGAAAGGAAGCAGCGGTTGGGAAGGAGTGAGACAGGGTTGTAGCCTCTCCCCGATGTTATTCAATCTGTATATTGAGTAAGCAGTAAAGGAAACAAAAGAAAAATTCGGAGTAGGTATTAAAATCCAGGGAGAAGAAATAAAAACTTTGAGGTTCGCCGATGACATTGTAATTCTGTCATAGACGGCAAAGGACTTGGAAGAGCAGTTGAACGGAAAGGACAGTGTCTTGAAAGGAGGATATAAGATGAACATCAACAAAAGTAAAACGAGGATAATGGAATGTAGTCGAATTAAGTCGGGTGATGCTGAGCGAATTACATTAAGAAATGAGACACTTAAAGTAATAAAGGAGTTTCGCTATTTGGGGGGCAAAATAACTGATGATGGTCGAAGTAGAGAGGATATAAAATGTAGACTGGCAATGGCAAGGAAAGCGTTTCTGAAGAAGAGAAATTTGTTAACATCGAGTATTGATTTAAGTGTCAGGAAGTCGTTTCTGAAAGTATTTGTATGTAGTGTAGCCATGTATGGAAGTGAAACATGCACGATAAGTAGTTTGGACAAGAAGAGAATAGAAGCTTTCGAAATGTGGTGCTACAGAATAATGTTGAAGATTAAGTGGGTAGATCACGTAACTAATGAGTAGGTATTGAATAGGATTGGGGAGAAGAGAAGTTTGTGGCCCAACTTGAAGAAGGGATCGGTTGGTAGGACATGTCCTGAGGCATCAAGGGATCACAAATTTAGCATTGGAGCGCAGCGTGGAGGATAAAAATCGTAGAGGGAGACCAAGAGTTGACTACACTAAGCAGATTCAGAAGGATGTAGGTTGCAGTAGGTACTGGGAGATGAAGGAGCTTGCACAGGATAGATTAGCATGGAGAGCTGCATCAAACCAGTCTCAGGACTGAAGACCACAACAACAACAACAACACTCGGTTACAACTGGCAGTTCTACAAATATGAATGCATGCAGTCTACAGTTATAGAAACATGAATGCATGTATGGAATAACAAACAGAAAGTAAACCAAATACATTAATACAGCTTAAAACTGGGGTAACGCTCGTTTCCCAAGACTTTCCACAAACGTAACGTCATTTTGACGTCACACGTAATACCGACGACCGCATTATCGGTTCTCAACTTCCGTTAACGTTCGTTGCGGACCTCTCCCGGGTCTTCATGCGCGCGTACCGTAGATCATTCTTAGAATTGTTTCTTACAATTATTGCAGTAATAAAATATCACATACTGATTTATCGACCATTAAAACTTTGCATAAGTGTGGTCTCTCAGGCACGGGTTATTATTGTCAATAATTTACAAATTAAGCATGAAAAACGCTTGTTATATTTGTTTTATAATTTGCAGTATGCCGTTTCCCGGAAACGGAGCACTGAAAACTTATCAAAAACACGAACCATTATCTTTAAATGTCGTTTAATAACGCTTCAACGACATAAACCTTCAAGAGAGAATATGATAAGCCAGACAGGAGACAAACCTCTCACGAAAAAGTGCCATTATCAAGCAGGTTTCATTAGACTATCTGACCTAACCTGAGTACACAAATAATTGCAAAATCAACTGAGAGGTTAGCATACTACAACTGACGGCAGAACAACAGTACAGTTTGATGGGACTATGGACTCGTCTCGGAGAAATGATAATTGTTTCGTAAAAAAAAACGATGTAGGGGAACAACATTAGGGTGCTAGAAGTGATGTGTCGATAATATCCAGTCAACTGAAATTGACACAACTACATGAATACTCACTGTATCTCCTTCCGGTACAGTCCAACAGGCTTCACGTACTCTGTGTAAAGAAAAGGTAGAACAGTGACGGCATAAGCCAAGGTACTGTTCCCGAACATCTCGTCAAAATGTTCGTAGTGTTCGAGTTCGCGACCTTGCGTAGGCCAATCGTAGTCCTCCTTTGCGGTGTAGCGGACATTTCCCGCCCAGAACGCAACTGCGAGGTAGAGCAAAAGAAGATATATAAAATCATCACAAATTAACGAAAACACAAAATGTCAATGAGAAGCTGATCAGAGGTATATTATAACGGACAAAAATTATTGATAAACAAAATAAATCATTATGGTGCGAGCTGTTTTATTAATCACACAGAAGAGTAATCTGCTGTTTAAACATACATAAAAAGATAATTAAAAAAAATTGTTTTCTTATTAAAGACACGTCAAGCAACGAGAACTCGTAATATGTACATAAGGCTGAAAGAAATGCTACTCACCCACAGGCCTCCATAATACAGTGCAGTACCAGCTCAACTGCGTTTTTACATTGTCAACAGCTCTACTTCGCACGTCACCATGTCACCTTACGGGATAAGTCGGACTTCCGTCGTGTATCATTCTCATTTTCCCCTGTCCTACACAGTGGTGACTGGTGCGTCGGAAGGACAATTATTGACAAACCTCAGTAGGAGCTCTTATTTCCCTCATTTTTTCCTAGTGGTCATTTTGAGAAATGTATGTGGAAGGAAGTAATATGGTGCCCCAATTAACAGTGTGCTTCTGCGTCTCCTGCCCAGTTGTTGTTCCCAATTTATGTACACTATTTTGAAGACTGATCCAATCGTCTCCTTCAGGTGCTGCGAATTTTGCTGTTGTGTTTACTCGCTGCCTGGCCTACAACCACATTGTGAACTGTCGTTCGTCGAAAGCCGTCATTTGTAGCGGAGTTCGATTCTCGACACCCTCTACGCCCTTTGATGCTCTTTTGTTCCTCAACGCTCGCACTGATATTCCGCGAAACGCACTTCCTCTGCGTCTTCCAATTCTAATGGACATGATGGCCGGAGAGATTTTAGTAAATTCAGTACGGGACCCCAAGCCACCGTCGTTGTTCGTTTGGTTTTCTGACATCTTTATATCGACAGAATCCTTATTTATGCTGTCCCACAATCCTGGCGTTGCACAACGATCCTGGTCGTATTTCATTTCATCATCACATTAGAGGCACTGCTCGATGACAGTTGATTTACTTGGTTGCTTTAGTCGGGTAAGTCGCTGACGTTCCTCGCGTCTCTCCTCTCATGATTGTGATGTTTGCCCCTCGTAAGGCAAGTCACATTCGCCTGTAGTGCAATACATACCCGCCATTCGCAAACTGACATCGTATTTAACGTTACAAAGAGTACTTTTTATATTAGTTGAAGGGGGCGACATAAACTGGCTGCCACGTTCCCGTAGGAGACTGCCGGTCTCTTCGGGCGTTGGACCATCAAAAGGTAAATAAGCGATATTTGGCTTCTCTTCCACGGTCTCAGTTTCAACCACTTTCTCAGGATTTCTTGTTTTTGAGTGCACTGCCAGGTCCGTTCGATGATCTGTTCCACTGTTCATAGGTGTTGTAATTCTTCGGCGAGGTTCTCCTTGCCTGAAAGTGTTCGAGCTCAAGGGATGAGGACTTTACCACAGATTTCCTTCGTAACGAATGGTGATGGCTCGAGTCCCATTGACAGTGGTCAGTGTGCGTAATTTCTATATATACGAAGTGTGATCAAAAACTAACGGGAATTTTTATTTTTCTTAATGAATCTTCAGTTATTCATCAAACCTTTACACATATGACATACTTGTGCCAGCACTTTTTCCAATCTTCTGCAACTCTCTTTCCGTTATGGTGTCCAGCTCCTTCAGCTATTCTGTTTTTACACTCCTGGAAATGGAAAAAAGAACACATTGACACCGGTGTGTCAGACCCACCATACTTGCTCCGGACACTGCGAGAGGGCTGTACAAGCAATGATCACACGCACGGCACAGCGGACACACCAGGAACCGCGGTGTTGGCCGTCGAATGGCGCTAGCTGCGCAGCATTTGTGCACCGCCGCCTTCAGTGTCAGCCAGTTTGCCGTGGCATACGGAGCTCCATCGCAGTCTTTAACACTGGTAGCATGCCGCGACAGCGTGCACGTGAACCGTATGTGCAGTTGACGGACTTTGAGCGAGGGCGTATAGTGGGCATGTGGGAGGCCGGGTGGACGTACCGCCCAATTGCTCAACACGTGGGGCGTGAGGTCTCCACAGTACATCGATGTTGTCGCCAGTGGTCGGCGGAAGGTGCACGTGCCCGTCGACCTGGGACCGGACCGCAGCGACGCACGGATGCACGCCAAGACCGTAGGATCCTACGCAGTGCCGTAGGGGACCGCACCGCCACTTCCCAGCAAATTAGGGACACTGTTGCTCCTGGGGTATCGGCGAGGACCATTCGCAACCGTCTCCATGAAGCTGGGCTACGGTCCCGCACACCGTTAGGCCGTCTTCCGCTCACGCCCCAACATCGTGCAGCCCGCCTCCAGTGGTGTCGCGACAGGCGTGAATGGAGGGACGAATGGAGACGCGTCGTCTTCAGCGGTGAGAGTCGCTTCTGCCTTGGTGCCAATGATGGTCGTATGCGTGTTTGGCGCCGTGCAGGTGAGCGCCACAATCAGGACTGCATACGACCGAGGCACACAGGGCCAACACCCGGCATCATGGTGTGGGGAGCGATCTCCTACACTGGCCGTACACCACTGGTGATCGTCTAGGGGACACTGAATAGTGCACGGTACATACAAACCGTCATCGAACCCATCGTTCTACCATTCCTAGACCGGCAAGGGAACTTGCTGTTCCAACAGGACAATGCACGTCCGCATGTATCCCGTGCCACCCAACGTGCTCTAGAAGGTGTAAGTCAACTACCCTGGCCAGCAAGATCTCCGGATCTGTCCCCCATTGAGCATGTTTGGGACTGGATGAAGCGTCGTCTCACGCGGTCTGCACGTCCAGCACGAACGCTGGTCCAACTGAGGCGCCAGGTGGAAATGGCATGGCAAGCCGTTCCACAGGACTACATTCAGCATCTCTACGATCGTCTCCATGGGAGAACAGCAGCCTGCATTGCTGCGAAAGGTGGATATACACTGTACTAGTGCCGACATTGTGCATGCTCTGTTGCCTGTGTCTATGTGCCTGTGGTTCTGTCAGTGTGATCATGTGATGTATCTGACCCCAGGAATGTGTCAATAAAGTTTCCCCTTCCTGGGACAATGAATTCACGGTGTTCTTATTTCAATTTCCAGGAGTGTATTTCATCAGTGATGGCAAAACGACGTCCTCTCATGATTGTTATCAGCCTTGGGAATAAAAAGAAGTCATGGGGAACCTTGTCTGGCGCATACGATGGCTGAGCCAACATAACACTTTTTTTTTCTTGCAAAAAAGTGAGAACAAGCATTGAGGTGTTGAGCGGGAGCGTTATCGTGATGCAACTTCCACGAGTGGTTTTGCCAAAATTCTGGTCGTTTCCTTTGGATTGCTTCACGGAAACGGCACATAACTTGCAGTTAGTATTCCTTATTGACCGTACGACCATATGGCAGGAACTATCCCTTCGAAATCCCATTAAAATAGAAGAAAACAGTGAGAAGAACCTCGGCATGTGATCGAAATTGTCGAATTTTTTTTCGGTCTTGGCTCTTCAGGCACTTTCCTTTGGGACGATTTGACCTTAGTTGTGACGTCATGCACGTATACCCACGTTTCGTCACCTGTTAACTTTCTTCAGAAGTTCTGGATCACTGTCGACGATATTAAGCAATTCCTGAGCGATGTCTACGCGATGTCGTCTTTAGTCGGAATTTAGCAGTTTCTGAACAAACTTGGCTGCTAAACGTTTCATATTCAAAACATTCGAGAAAAATGCTTGACTTGAGCCAAAGAATGTGACGACGTTATCAGCAACTTCACTGACCAATTTCTTTACTTCCCCCACATTGTGGTCAGTATTTGATGTGCAAGGGCGTCCAGAGCGGTCGTCTCGACCCTTCTTGAAATGTTTACACCACTCGTAAACTCTTATGTCACTCGTAGTAAATTCGCCAAAGCCACAGTCAACATTCCGAATGTGGTGCTGAATTTTATGCTACTTTTCAAGCAAAGTTTAATGCATGTTCTTTGATCCATCTATTTCGAAAGTAGAAATTCGCTGAGTGCTCGCAAACACGTATAATTTTTTCGATTATCAGTGGCGAACTAGATATTAAAAACAGCTGAAAACGCAAACATATAGCAGGAACGTGGGTACCAACAACACAAAAAAATTGAAAATCGGATATATAAAGCCCCCCGAAATTAAATTCCCGTTACTTTTTTGATCACACCTTGAACACTGTGACCCAGGGATCGTCCGTTCTTCTCTTAATTGACACATCGTTTTTCAAGTTTCATCGCGAATTTTTTATTATGACTAGCACCCAGGTCGACTTCGCACAATAAGTGTTAATTTCAGGGCCAGGCGTCTTGTGTGACGTAACGTATTTGCGTGTGGCCCACTGCGTAGAGTTATGAATGAATTTCTGAGGACAACGTCACGCAGCTGAATATCATCACTTTCATATAATTTGTACGAAGTAAGCAGCGCACCGCAGCAAAGTTGTCATAAGGTAAGAATGCTGTGTGTTCGATACTGAATTGGAATTTGGAATGACATCTCATAATAAAGATGGGAGCACTTCGTGATATAAGTAATATGTTTGCAACCAATGTAAATACTGTACGTGAGTGATTGGTGTGTGCGTGTGTGTGTGTGTGTGTGTGTGTGTGTGTGTGTATGATTCAATATGTATCGCACGCTAGCTGAGGTGGCACAAATGAAAGAAAATGTAAGACACAGCAAATATGATCTGCATGTTTAGTTCGTGTTACAGCACTCCACTTGTGAGACTTAGTATGCACTGTGATGTATTATTGATAATCGTTGCAGCAAAGGCATACTTATTCGCCGTGCCACGCAAAGTATCGTGTCCACATCCACGTTTGATTCAAGGAAGGCAGAAAGCTAAAAACTGAGTCATTTGCTGCGCTGCTGAAAGGACATACTGTAGATAAACGAAGCAAAGTTGCTGATGTAGTTTTCCGAAATAAGTTTTACTTGTAGCGTAAAAAATAAAGCACCAGATATTTTGGATTCGTATGTTTTTTCGCTGTGCAATTGTTTTCAGTCGATTGCACTCAAATTATTGGTTTAATATATTTGCGTACTTCAAGCTGTAAGTCTCACATCGCAGCCTGATGATCAAATGGTTATCTTTTCGTTATTGGTCCAATTTATCACCCCACTTCAAATTTGATTAACTGTCTGCCCGTTGTTCGAAGAATTTGCAGAGAATTAAAAGTGCGAATTGTGGTTGCTAATCGGAGGGAAGCAGAAATTGGCAGTCTGAAGCTGTCGTCATATTTCAAAGTGCGCATGTCCACATTAATGAGAGGTGAATGCTAGGTTAATAACGAGGGTAAAAGAAATGAGCCACCTGGGATTCGCTCTCTCAACCTTTCAGCTTCCAGCCACACACTCTACCACTGGAACACCACACCTGCTAATAACACTAGTCAAAAGCCATTTTGCATCTGAGATGTGATACATCAACTAGCATGCATTTTGGTGTGTAGAATCGGAATATATCTTTCAAAATGTTCTAGCACGTACCATTTTTGAGTTTTTGAAGGTTTTTTTTATTTTTCGTATTCAGTATTTCGCGATTTGCCGTCCTTCTGTTTTGATGTTTAATTGTTTGTTTTTTATTTGCAGATGAGAGCTAGATGATCTACAGATCATCAGTAATTGGTTGGTGTGGTAATCGATTGGTGTGAAAGAGATCCTCAGTGAGTGTTTCCTGTGAAAGAGAGTGCAAACTTTTTGTGTTTAAAACTTACACTATGAAAAATGGTAACTAGTAAATCTCGTTGCTGTCTAAACCACCACAACAACTTTTATTCTGTGTGTCGGAAATTCATTCCAAAAGCTGAAAGAAAACCAATCACCGATTTTGTTAAGTTGGTGATCAAGATAAAAATTTTGCACTTGATATTACCTGCCTAATCTGTACTACAACCTTAGCCGAGTGGTTGAAAGGAAAACGCCTAGCCATGCCATTCGCTGTTCCGATGGTGTGGTATGAGCCTAAAGACCATTATTCAGGCTGTTACTTCTGTCTTACAAATATTTCGGGACATTCAAGCAAAACTAGACATAAAATAAAGTATCAAAATGTATCTTCAGTGCATTTGCCTGTGCCCCATGATGGAGGGTTCCCTGTTCCTCTCTATAAATTGAAAGCCACGGAACCAGATACCATATCAAGTGAAACAGAAAGTATTGAACATATAGAGCAGTATTGCCCTCAATATCGTGACACTTCGCCTCAGCTCTTTAATCAAAAGGAACTGACCGATTTGGTTCGCGATCTACAACTTTCGAAACAGCAAGTTGATCTCTTGGGGTCGAGACTACAACAACGGAACCTTCTAGCTCCGGGGACAAAAACTTCCTGTTTCAGATCTAGAGGTGCTTCCTTCGTTCAGTATTTCGATATGCAGAATTCAATGTGTGTATGTAGAGACATGTATGGTCTGATGATGCAGCTATGTGTACAACATAATGCACAAGGGTGACGACTATTTATTGTCTCCAGTAAAACCAGCTTGAAAGCAGTACTACTGCATAATGGCAATGCATTTCCATAGGTACCTTTGTCTTACGCAGTAGACATGAAAGAAACTTATAAAACTATGGCTTTGCTGCTAGAGGCAATCAAATATAAGGATCATGAATGGCAGCTTTGCTGTGATTTAAAAGTTGTTGCACTCCTCACAGCTTTACAGGCTGGATTCAAGAAATACTGCTGCTTTTTGTGCCTATGGAACAGCCGTGTCACCGAGAACAACTATACTGTCAAGGAATGGCCTATAAGGAAGTCATAATTATGTTCCTGGAAACGTAAATGTGAACAATACCCCATTGGTTGAGCCAGATAAAATCTAAGTAGTTCTAAGTCTAGGGGACTGATAACCTCAGATGTTAAGTCCCATAGTGCTCAGAGCCATATGAACCTAATTAAGTGAGGCAAAGCTGAAAGAGAGTGTATTTGATGGACCACAAATAAGAAAATTGCTGAAAGATCCAACTTTTGATACCAAATTCAAAGATATCCAATTAGCTGCTTGGTCTTCTTTTAAAGCAATTGTGAAGGGCTTTTGGATAGCAGAAAAGACAAAAACTATGTTACCATTGTGAATGATCTGTTGGACAACTATAAGAACATGGGATGTAGAATGTCGCTTGAAATTCATTTTCTTCATTGCCATCTTGATTTCTTCCCGGAAAATTTGGGAGCCGTAAGCGATGAGCATGGTGAACGCTTTCACCAAGACATTCTTACCATGGCCACTGGAACCCTTCGATGATGGGTATAATTTTTTTCCCAGCACATTCTGCTTATATAGTCCTACCTAGATATTGTGGTACTTAAATAGTGGCAACTATTCATTCACTACCGATACAATAGAGTTACATGTTTGCACCTGTTACTGTCCTTTAAAGTAGTCACCAGCGTTGTGTAGAACCGGTTGCCAGCGATGTGGAAAACGTAGTATACCGTTAGCAGAACCTGGTTCTGTTGAAGGTGCGAATGGAGCGGTCTACTGCCTGTGGAATCCCTGAAACAGTTCTGAAACGAATGCCACGAAGTGGTTCCTTCATCTTCGGAATGAAATCAAAGTCACAAGGACTTAAGTCCGGGGAGTATGGTGGATGGTACGGTACTTCCCAGTCCCATCAACCGAACAGAGCAGCCACGGCTTGGGCTGTACGCGGCCGCGCATTGTCGTGCAAAATGATGGGTGGGTTGCACAGAAAGTGACGCCGCTTCTTTCGCAAAGCTGGTCGCAGGTGATGCTCCAAAAAGGAACAATAATACGGCATCGTTTTCACAACTTAACTTAAATTTGTCATACGTCAGACAAGTTTTACGAAATATTTATAAATTATGCACGAAAACATTCCACGTCAAATAGTGTATCTATTAGTAAAACAGGATCAAAATCCCTACGGCAGTTCCTGGGATTAGCCTGCTTATACTGACAGGCGCAGGCAAGTGACTTCAGTTTATATCCATGGTGAATCACTTAAAGCATGCAACGTAGATGTTGCGGAAATTGAGAGTGTTATTGGAGTGCAGATTTCTCAGAATGGGTTGGTAATCAGGGGCTCATGCTGTTAGCCAATAAACAGACTCTAATAATACTTAGAAAGTGTATTTTTTGTGCAAACATACCTTTTTTTAAATGGAACAATGCCTGTTGACATTAACACACTGAAAGTAGCGTAGATTAGAACGTAACAGTATTTGTTGTAGGATTCTAGTCCAAGTCGTTTACGAGATATTTTTTCAAAAGTTTCCATACACACTTTCCTGTGCCACTCAACTTGTGTAGTTGCTAAGTACGATGTTGTTATGTTTGCTTACAGTGTGCTCATGTATTCTTGAGTACGCTGCGACTTTCTAGTCAATCAGTGTGTGACTGACAAAGCAGTAGGTCGTGAGTGGGCCTTGGGATTTACCAATGCAGAAAAAATGGACATGCTCACCATGTATGGAGAGTGCAGGAAGAATGCTGTTTATGAACCTCTTCAACCATTTTACCGAGCGAGGTGGCTCAGTGGTTAGCACACTGGACTCGCATTCGGGAGGACGACCGTTCAATCTCCGCGTCCGGGCATCCTGATTTAGATTTTCCGTGATTTCCCTAAATGGCCTCAGGCAAATGCCGGGATGGTTCCTTTGAAAGGGCACGGCCGACTTCCTTCCCCATCCTTCCCTATCCGATGAGACCGATGACCTCGCAGTTTGGTCTCCTCCCCTAAATCAAATGGTTCAAATGGCTCTGAGCACTATGAGACTTAACATCTGAGGTCATCAGTCCCCTAGACTTAGAACTACTTAAACCTAATTAACCCAAGGACATCACACACATTCATGCCCGAGGCAGGATTCGAATCTGCGACCGTAGCAGCAGCGCGGTTCCGGACTGAAACGCCTAGAACCGCTCGGCCACAGAGCCGGCTTCCCCAAATCAACCCAACTTTTCAACTAGTTACTTGAAAGTCGTAGTGTAACAACTAGACAACGTAGCGGAAAGAAACAAGTGATGACAGAAGTGAGGGAAATTAATGTTCTGACTGCTGTTGCTGTTTATCCTCCCGTTAGTTCTTACGCTATCGCACGAGGAAGTGGCGTGAGTCAGGCAAGTGTCCTACGCATTCTCCATCGAGATAGGTTCCATCGCTGCCACATCTCTCTCCATCAAGAGCTGCATGGAAACAATTATGAGACTCGTGTTAACTTCTGTACATGGGCATTATCACAAGATACTCCAGATGTATCACTTATCCTTCTTAATGATGAAACCACTTTCACCAATCATGGCCAGGTAAATCGCCGAAAATTGCAATATTGGTCTGTTGACAATTCCCGCTTCCTTCGTCAGGTAGAACGTCAGCGTACTTGGAGTGTAAACATATGGTGTCGGGTAGAGAACCATCAGCTCATAGGTTCGTTTTTCATTGATTGAACACTGAACGTGCGCAAGCATCCCAGCCTCCTACTATACCATCTTCCACGGATGCTAGAGGACGTTTCTCTGCAGACTAGGGGGAACCTGTGGTATCAACATGACGGCTGACCAGCCCACGGTGCACGAAGTACTACACCACGTCTTCATGAATTGTTTTGAAATCCTTGGATTGGATCAGTACTCTGGCCTGCCTGTTCTCCGGATTTGACCCCTGTAGATTTGTTTCCGGGGGGAAAGCTGATAGACGCTGTCTGCAAGGACATACCAGCTACACCCGATGATATGCAACGTCGTATTACTGCAGCCTGCACGGCCATCTCCGCTGAAATGCTGGCACGTGTGCAGTAGTCGTTCCATACCAGACTGGAAGAATGTATTGCCGCTGCTTATGGTCGTTTTGAACACAACCTGTGATGGTCAGTGGTCTCGTTACTGGTCAGAAGCCATATAGCCAGTCTATGCACTCGTGTTGTTCTTTAGTGTGTGCTACCACAGGTATTGTACAAGCGTCGGTGTGGGATTTGTTCAAAACGTGATATCTCGTAAACGGCTCGCACTAGAATCCTGCAACGAATACCACTGACATTCGAATTTACCCTCCTTTTAGTTTGTTAACATCAGTAGGCACTGTCCCATTTTAAAAAAGTGTATATTAGCACAAAATCCGGCGGGAGTGGCCGTGCGGTTCTAGGCGTTACAGTCTGGAGCCGGGCGACCGCTACGGTCGCAGGTTCGAATCGTGCCTCGGGCATGGATGTGTGTGATGTCCTTAGGTTAGTTAGGTTTAATTAGTTCTAGGCGACTGATGACCTCAGAAGTTAAGTCGCATAGTGCTCAGAGCCATTTGAACCATTTTTGCACTTAAAATACACTTTTTAAGTATTACTACACACTGTTGATTGGCTAACAATACAAGCCTCTGACTACCAATCCATTCTGTGAAAGCCGCACATCAAGTACACTTGCGGGGCAAATTTTACGTGATTCACCGTCTATATAAAGAAGAGAAGCTGGATGGAATTTAAATTTTCCAGGAACTGTTGAAACGTTTCCGATCGATGTGGCATTGCTACAAATGTGTCGTCCACGTACCAAAAGAAACACACTGGTCTGAACTTGGCAGATGTTGGGGCCATTGTTTGAAAGTGTTCCATGTACGGGTTTACCACGACACTGATAACGGACTACCTGTAGTTACGCCATCGGTTTGTTCCTAATATAATCCGACAAATGTCGAAGCGTGGCTTTAAGCTCTGTGGAACATCGTCGAACTTTCCTTGAGATTAGTTCGAAGGAATCAGAAAGTGGAACTCTCGCAAAAAGGGAGGCAACTTCGGTACTGGCTGTAAGAGCCGTAACTTGATACCGCAGTTGACAGGCGGTGTACAAAGTCAAGAGAGTGGTGTCCGCACTTTCCTACCTATTCTCTGAGACTGCGTTTAAGATATTTTGCCAGCTGGTATGTACATGCGCCGGTATTCGTAACCATGGGTCTTTTAGAGGAGTTCTTTCATTCTGTACCTTGGGATGGCCGTATTTCATGGTGGCACTGCTGCTAGTGTTTTAAGAGCCTTAATGATGGAACGTGGGTAGCCTGACCCATAAGAAGAGTCATCATCTTCCTCTCGATTTCATTCGCAGAATCGGCGTTATCAGTATGCAA
Source organism: Schistocerca americana (assembly GCF_021461395.2). Taxonomy (NCBI): domain Eukaryota; kingdom Metazoa; phylum Arthropoda; class Insecta; order Orthoptera; family Acrididae; genus Schistocerca; species Schistocerca americana. Next base: position 427,211,239 of record NC_060122.1, read on the forward strand.
CGTCATTCAAAAGATCGAAAATCTTGTTATAATATTGTACACTTGACAGCAAAAAAAGTGGGTCACTGCCTAATACAATCAACATAACGTAGCTGTGTTGCAGGTCCTCTAAACACCAAAACCCCGTGGGGTACAGTCGTTTGACTACACACAATGGGTATCGCAAGAGACTACTAGAGACCGAAGGTCTTTATGTCAGTCAGTCTAGGCGTCAACTAATATCGTCATACAAAACATATTAGAAAACACGTTCTTAGCGATGAGACACCCTATAACACTCATAAACTAACCTTAATTACAACAAGTGACATTCCAAAAGTTCTGAGAAAACGGATTAGTTTACATATATCGTACAGTAATCCTTAGTCAAAATTAAATACTTGAGACAATATATGGAGTTAAAAAACTATAAGGCAATTGGGAAAAAGTTTATCGCTCTCGAAAAGGTTTTCCATCTACGTGCTGAACGTCGCTCAACGGCGAGTGGCTCTGGAAACTGGATATTGGACGAACCAGTAAAAAAAAAAAAAAAAAAAAAAAAACGCGATTAACGGCTACAAGCACTCTGCGGAAATCGCAACATTAACAGCGAATCATCAATAATATCATTGTTCTCGTAACACATCAACAGCTACGTGTACACAAATTTGAACTTTAAATAACATGACCAACGTCGTCGTTCTGGACCTGGATTCAAACCAAGCACCTATAGCCATTGCTAACTAAGCTAAGCTTTGTTTGTGCCTTATTGAGACCCGATCACTAGACATAAAGAGACGTGAAGTATAGACGTTTGCACCAGTATAAGTTATCAATTCATATCCTGAAAATATATGACGAAAATGTTTGTACTTTACTGGGAATCCTGTCATAACAGTTAACTTCCTGGGAACTACCCCCAATAATATGGTTCAAATGGCTCTGAGCACTATGGGACTTAACATCTGAGGTCATCAGTCCCCTAGAACTTAGAACTACTTAAACCTAACTAACCTAAGGACATCAGACACATTCATGCCCGAGGCAGGATACGAACCTGCGACCGTAGCGGTCGCGCGGATCCAGACTGAAGCGCCTAGAACCGCTCGGCCACACAGGCCGGCGACGTTTAATATGGCGTCATTCACAAGGAACAAGGTATGCTCATGTTTAAAATTGAAATGCCATCATGTAAAGCTTGTGACAGGGATGCGAACCCAGCACCTAATCGGATTGTTAACGAAGCACGTAAAAATTAGAAGTTAAATATCAAATGTTTTCACCAACAGCGAGATGTTGGAACCTTAAATGACGATAGAGTTGTTTAAGCCTGACTGGGATTCGAACCCAGCATCTAGCGCCGTCGTTTTCTAGCCAGGAACAGACGACAAATGGCTATTGTTGAGTCACCAGTAGTGAGATGTGCACATGTTTAGCTAGACATCAAGCGACGAAAAGTTCTGTTCAAAAAAATGTTCAAATGTGTGTGAAATCTTATGGGACTTAACTGCTAAGGTCATCAGTCCCTAAGCGTACATACTACTTAACCTAAATTATCCTAAGGACAAACACACACACCCATGCCCGAGGGAGGACTCCAACCTCCGCCGGGATCAGCCGCACAGTCAAAAGTTCTGTACTGAATGGAATTCAAACCCCGCACACATGGTCACGAATACGCTTTAACTATCAAATTCTTTTCCAATAATAGCTAGGAGTGGCATGTTTGTACTTTCAATGATGTGATGGAAAATACTCTGCTGGCTAGTAGTTGAATCCACAACATATCTCATTCGGGAGGACGACGGTTCAATCCCGCCTCCGGCCATTCTGATTTAGGTTTTCCGTGATTTCCCTAAATCGCTCCAGGCAAATGCCGGGATGGTTCCTCTGAAAGGGCACGGCCGACTTCCTTCCCCATCCATCCCTAACCCGATGAGACTGATGACCTCGATGTTTGGTCTCTTCCTCCAAACAACCCACCCATAACATATCGTCGTTGGTAATAACAACGAACACAACGTCAAACCCAAATCCGTTTTCGCCAGTAGGATGGAGAGGAATGTTTGAACTTGAAAAGATGTAAGGAAACGTTTAATCATGTAATGTCGTGATAAAAAGCTCATCATGTGGCTGTATATTCAAAAGAATGCCCACTTGAATCAAAAAGGCAACTCAAAGGAAAACTAACCTATATTGTATCTTTTCTGTTGCCACGCGATCTTCCACTAGCTCCCAAAGAGGAAAAATGACGAAAAAGAAGACATAACAAAACATTTTAAGGACTATAATATTTTATCCAGAATCCTTCATTATTTTGTACTTCTATCACGCGTCTTGGCGTAGAATGTATAAGCCGTCGGACGTATCAGTCTGAAGAAGCAACTTCCTCTCAGGCTTCCAGGATGCAGTCCCAAAGAGCGTCCGCAGTAGTTGGTTGGTTTCGTGGCCAGTTCTCTGTTTATGTTCTGACGACCTCAGCCCACATGTTTTGCATGGGGTTCATATCAGCCGCCCGTGGCGGCCAGTCCATGACGTTGACGCCAATCGTGGAGAGCCGCTGCTTAACAAATGCAGACTTGTGAATGGGAGAATGGTCCTCTTGTAGTATGACGTCCCATTCTGCGTACAGCATTCGCACTGACGGAAGCATCACATTTTCCTATATGTAGACATACTGTCCAGAGTTCCTTCTATCCTGTGAAGAATTCCCGCCCCTCTCGCAGAAATCCAGGTAACAGATAGCTGGCCACTTCATCTCGTCGTGGTTACATGTTCGCGTCGATGGCGAGTCCCTTGCGGCCTGCAAACGATTCGTGAACCGTCGTTACTGGTGGAAAATGACGTTGCCCAACGACGCCCTCAGATGGAGCTCCGCAAATGCTAGCCGGTGTAAAACGTTGTCTTCGCTGAGCTCTTGTTTCACGGCAGATCATCGTGCATGCAGTCCAGCGTCCGTCAGCCTTCGGCGAATCGTGTCACTGGAGCCGGGGAAGTTGGTCTCCCTCCGCAACTGCTTCGCGTTCAGAAAGGGATTTTCTCTGCTCCTAGACACTAGGTCCCTGTCTTCCTGCTGTGAGCTCACCCTCTTCCTGCCTGAGCCAGGAGCCCTGTTGGTGGTGCCTCTTTCAAGGCAGATCCTCCACCATCTCATTGCAGTGGTATGTGGACGCCATACCGTCTGCCAGCTTCTCTGATGGAATATCCTCCTTCTTCAATGAGAGCGACGACTCTATCTCGAATAGTCCTCTCCCAGTGAGCCATTACGGCAGAGAGCCTGATGTGTATTTCTGCTTGCCGCTCTTATACTGATGCCAGGAGAGGACGTAAATATATTTACGTCAAACGGAGCGGCAGAGGCAGAGGCATGTGGCGCAGCCGTGCTGGCTCGTCCCGGGCTGTTGGCCCACCAATGCCACCGCCAGCTCGCTCACTTCCGCCTCGCCTCGGCCAGCCTGGCTGGCCCGTAGCTCGCGAGCCGCGGCTGGTACAGACCCGGGCCGCAAGACCATGATCACCCCTTGAAGGATCAAAAGTTCCACCTAACCTACCCGAATCTGTAGTATAAACTACCGCAGCTGCAGCTATTATGCTACAACATGTGCAGGCACACCTACAGTTGACGATTCATTCAAATATTAGGCGAACAATACGTTCAAAAATACATTCAATTTAAACATAGCTAGCAATAGCATGACGCAGGAAACTATTCTTTGTTGTAAGCGCTCTGCATTAGATGTAGCCTTAAGAAAACGTGTATTCAACCACGACAACTAAGCGGAATGTAAAAGTAAACAGGTTTCGCGGGAGCTTCTCCAAATAATAGTATATACGTAAAATACAATACACGTTTTGTGCACTTATAACATGTACTCACTGTCTCTGAAACAATACGTGCTGCACGGCGGAAATTACTTTCTGCTGAGGCACTTCATTTACATCTCAATGATACACGTTTACTAGAGAACATTGCTCTTTACGGCAGTCAATCCACTTGTACATTAACACAATTATATCGCAGATATTAGGCAACACGTTACTAGGGACGAGAAATGCCTTAAGGTTTGCAACTAAACACGCTACTCCTAGCTAGGAGCACAGCAGTGTCATCAGGAAAAACAAACATCAATAAAGGTTTTGCATCACCCCCGGTTCCCAGAGCTTCTGAAAATACGCGTTGATTGTGGATATTGTATCACAGACAAAGTCCCTTTGACTGTTCAGAGATGTCACTAAGCCCGCCCAAAGACGTAAACGGCCATGCTTGAGCAGCGCCTATGAGACGGGGCGGGTCTGATAGCCGATCAGTTCCAGTCATTCCACCAGGAAGGAGATACACGGCTCGTGTTGTCTGTTGTTCAACCATGCCTAGACGGTCAATACCGCGGTTCGATCGCGTCCGCATTGTTACCTTGTGCCAGGAAGGGCTCTCAACAAGAATTTGATTATTAACGTGTCTTCATAACCACGTGTGCGGCGTTCGACTCTCAGTCAGCATAGACGTTTTCGTCGCCTTATTTCTAGTTCAACGTGCACACATCTCGCTAATGGTGGATCAGCATTGGACATTTCTCGTCTGTTCCTGGTTATACAACGACGTCAGTAGGCGGCGGGTTCGAATCTCGGTCAGGCAATACAACTTCAGTCGCCATTAAGATTCCAATCTCACTACTGGTGACAAACTGTGATATCTACATTCTGATTTTACATATTTATTCAACAATCCGATTAGGTGCTGGGTTCGCATCCTTGTCATCAGCATTACATGATGGCATTTCAGTTTTAAACATGTGCATCCTTTGTTCCCTGACAATGTTAGGGTTCCTGGTTTCGTACAAACATCATCGTCATTTACAAAAATGGTTCAAATGGCTCTGAGCACTATAGGACTTAACATCTGAGGTCATCAGTCCCCTATAACTTTGAACTACTTAAACCTAACTAACATAAGGACATCACACACACCCACGCCCGAGCCAGGATTCGAACCTGCGACCGTAGCAATCTCGCGGTTCCGGACTGAAGCGCCTAGAACCGCTCGGCCACCGCGGCCGCCCCTTTCTTCATTTACGTTCAAGTTGAGAACTGATAACTGATACTGGTGCAAACGTCAATATTTGACGTCTCTTTATGCCTAGTGATCGAGTCTCGAAAAAACAAAGTTTTGCTTGGTTAACAATGACTTTACGTTAATGTGAACAATGATGTTACTTGTGATTCGCTGTTAATGTTGGGATTTCCGTAGAGCGGTTGCCGCCGTTAATCACGTTTTCTTTTAACTGCTTAGTATTACATAAAGTTGATGCGAAACCACTCCCCTTTGAACGTTGAACGACGTTCAGCATGTGTTGGGTAAACCTTTTAGACAGCAAAGAACTTGTTTCCAGTTGCCAAACAACTTTATAAATCCATATACTGTCTCAAATATTTAATTGTGCCTAAGGATTACTGAGCCATTTATGTGACAAAATTAGTTGTCCCATAAGGTTTGAAATGTCACTTATTGTAATTAAGTTTAGTTTACAAACTTTAAGGACTCTGATCTCTTCTGTACTATCGTGGTGTTACTTTACATCTGGACGGACTGTCATAAAGACTGGTGTTCTCTTATAGTCTCTAGCAGTACCCACTGTGTATCTTACAATGATTGTACTGTGGAGTCGGCCGGCGTGACCGAGCGGTTCTAGGCGCTTCAGTCTGGAACTGCACGACCACTACAGTCGCAGGTTCGAATCCTGCCTTGAGCATGTATGTATGTGATGTTCTTAGATTAGTTAGGTTTCAGTAGTTCTAAGTTCTACGGGACTGATGACCTCAGATGTTAAGTCCCATAGTGCTCAGAGCCATTTGAACCATTTGTACTGAGGAGGGTTGTGACGATGTGCAACACAGATATGCTATGTTGGTTGCATACATTCAGGTGCAGCCTACACATTGAAATTCAGGCATGACCCACTTTTTTTGCTGTCGAATGTACATGTCGGCAGGCAGAACAACAGCTTCCTTGCGTTCCAACAGCTTTCTCGGTGCTACTCGTTCTCCCTTGGAGATAGCTGATCGAAACACTGGCGCCTTAGTAAGTGCTCCACAGGTTTCGTGGCGAACCTCTTCTTCTGGTGGGAGAAAAGCTACAACAGGGTCAAGAGAGCTGGTATAATCTGCTATCGGTAACATTTTTGGAGTGGGCGCGAAATTTAGCCATTTAGCAAGAATCTTCACTGTACCATCCTCCAGATGTTTACACGAGAGATAAATTACAGTACAGCTCCCTGTATCTTCTCTCGATTTTTTATGCAAGTGATAGAATTTTATTTTCTGGCGTCGATACGTTTTCAACTGCATTGATTCTGCTTGTGAACATATCTCATTGCCATCCCGTTGCCAAGAATTGCAGAGAGTTTATCGGACGTGTAAGGATGAAGAACCTCTTTCGAAGTGACAGCCGGCATACGTCGGGAGTGACGAATTCCGTCTCACACAATTCTCACTACTTGCACTGCATGTAATCCTATTTGCCGCTGGAGTGTTAATGTGACGTTTGATTTTAGCGAACGTGGGTACAACTTGTTCATCTCTAACTTGTGTACATCGGGGAACGTCTCCTCTCCGTAAAGAGAAGTGAATGTGATCTCGACAACTCTGCTGAGTTTGTACACCACCTCAGTAAACTGCAACTCCGTACAGTTCATTGAAACTGATCACAAAAAAAGCTCGACCATTGTTTCACGGAACTAAAAAGTTCTCACATCTGTTTATTTCCCATTCCACGGAAAATATTATGAACAAATCGATGGTGTGACGATGGGTTGGCCGTTACTTGTCGTGGCTAACATATGCGTGGAACACTTTAAAGCAAAGGCCATAGAAACCGCCAAATTGAAACCAACATGTTTCTGTCAGTACGCGGACGACCATTTATATTATAGACACTTGGAGCGGAAAGCTTTAAGAGTTCCTGGAACATTTAAACTCCATCTATCGTAATATAAAATTCACGATCGAACTTGAAAAAGGAGGCCAACTACATTTACTCACACATGACAGAAACAATCTAACTATTGCCGAGTTAGGTCATCATTGGACCTTCCGTCAGTTATTGACTTAAATGAACTGGAATACCATCACCAATTAATTTAGCATAGTGAACCCCACGTTGTTCCTGAGAGTGCCAAGAGGTATTGACAGCTGAGGCACCTTCCATTCTTCCAATGAATCCCTCGTGTGTTTTCTGTCAGTTGTGTTCAAGCAATATTTCTTTTCATTATTGGTACCAACTTTTGTGCATTCATTCGAATATTCTGACAAATTTTGTTATCATTAAGCTCCTTCTCAGTATCAATACTTATCGCAGCTGTAAAAGAAATTTTGGGTTGATGGTCCCTTTCCTGCCGAGATCCGTCAAATGCTATGCCAATGTCCTTGTTACCATCATTTCCTTCAGCTGCGTCTACTGTTAAAGATTGAATTGATTCTTCTGCAACTATTTTTGCAGCCCCCCATAAAACATCTGTGTATCCTGAAATATTAGTAGGTGTACGTGACAGATTCATAAGAACGCACAAAGTTTTTCCAGCCCTAGGGCCTTCACTGATGCATCTCAGCCAGTCGAAATAGCTCACGTTCGTCTCAAAAAGGTTATTGTTTATACATGTTTCAGAAGTCGAAAATTTTTCTAGCTTTTACAACTCGAGAGTTCCAAATTAAGAAATAAACCGTTTTATTGCAGACATTTTCAGAAACTTATCTCTCTGTGTCACAAATTACAGCATGCAGGTTGATTAAACATTGATTTTAGTACGCTTAAACCTAATAACCTAACACTAAACTGATACCACTGGTATTGGTTTCAATATACACTTCATTACTGATCACAGGGTTCTTCTTGGAACCACTTGTTGGTGAAGAACTTCGTTCAGTGTTGCTTGTCCTAACCTCATTCTCTCGATTCAAATTTCCAACAGCATATGTTCTGCAGAATCTATTTCCTTATATCTTATCTACTTAAATATTCACATTGGTGAAGACATATTAGAGAGAGAAACACTTATCAACGAGCAGCAAGTCCAAATAAATACGACATGTGCTGTGCACCTTGCAAAATGTGGATGATACCATTCATTATACCAAAAATAGGAAGTAATATCACAGCCACCAACGTAACCACCCAATGCAGCAGGATGCTTACTGTTGTAACTGAAGAAGTGCTCATGGAACCTGGAGAAATTACTTGTGCAGTAAATTATTTCAAAATAGTTTAAAAACATTTACAGTCATCAAAATTCAACGAAACATACATTAAATTAAAAAATAAAACCCAAACAACAATTTTTCATAAAAAAGTAAAAATCGACATTTTTTCCCACACCACTTTTTGAACTCCATTTAAGAAGGTTTCCAGTTCACAGTCACTGTAAGGTCGTCTTGTTCAAAGAAACACGGGCCCAAATTCCCAAAATCTGAAATCGCACACCATATAGTTGCCTTAGGATCTTATCGAGGCTTGTTCTCTGCCCAGGACCTAAAATTTCACTTATTAACTCTGCCACACGACTGAAAACATGCCTCGTTGATGAGTGACACAAAACTAAAGAAGTCCCTCTTCCTTCGATCCCTTGCCAACATAATTTTGTACGGATGCATTTGCAGCTCTTTGTGGAGCTTTCTTCGTACATCGCTGTCCGAAAGCCCAAGTACAGCGGCGTGGAGTTTGTCAAATGGACACTCTTACCACTGCCACATGTTCAGGGCTTGTGGCGGTGTAAGGTCGCCCAGATTGTTTACGTTTCAGAGTGGATCCAATACTGCGAAAGTTGTTGACCCGTAGCAGTGTAGCGTTTCGAACAGATACGGCGTCTCGTCGAGAGAGTCAAAAGTGCACTCGGAAAGCTCTCTGAGTACCGGTCGCAAATCCGTCGTTTTTAATAAATGTTTCAACAATGAAAGCGCTATACTCGTCAGTCCAGTTCATGATAGAGACTGAAAATGACATGCTTTCCCTCTCCAACGTTCGCTCCCTCTCCCTTACTCTACTCCGCATCACCGTACCGCTTCTATTCACCGAGCGGTAACATTTGAAAGTGTGTCGTGAACACTTTCATTAGTATGTACGCAATGAGGAAATCAACATAACTGGCATTAAGTTTACAAAGAAGTAATTACTTAAACTAAAGTGACATTTCATGTACTTAATGATGAGAATGAAATAAAATTTGTCGTTAACTTTGTTTTTAATCTATTTAATCTTGAAATGTGTCACCTTCTCTTGCCGCACCGTGCATAAGAAAAAAATTAAATTCTCTAGCTGAAAATTTTGATTACGATCAAAGAAATTGTTGAAGATGTCACCATAGACTTCGCTTCGATGATCGATGATGAAACTACACTGACGGAAAAACAGTCGCAACACCAATATGGAGTTGTGCGACATAAACGATGGTTGGTAACATGTTTCTACATCTGAAGCAATCGTCTATTCAAATTTCGCGCCAGTCGCATCAGACTAGCTCTTGCAGCGCCGCTATGAGAATGCATATCAGATTTGCTGCAAATGCACGCTATACCGGTCGTGAGCGTTATTTAGCTTTGGGATTGGACGTGGTCAGTTGATCTTAGTCAAGAATGCTTTTATGATGACAAAGACGCCATCTCACTGATTTCTAAGGAGATCGTGTAATAGGGCTACCGGAATCTGTATGTTCCTCCTGCGATATTGCGAAAATACTTGGCACGAATGTAGCCACTATAGATGATTGCTGGCAGCGGTGGTCACGAGAAAGTACAGTCGCAAGAAGACTGGGCTGCAGACTTCCTCGTGATAGCACGAAGGGGGAATGCCATCGTGTCCCGTGTGTGACTCTGGCGCACTGAACTAGAGCTACAGCTGGAAGGTGAGCAGGAGTTGGCACCACGGTGACACAACGAACTATTACAAATCGATTACTTCAACGACAGCTACGAGCCAGACACCCTGTAGCGTTTATTCCACTGACCACAAGAAAAAGTTATTGCTGCTAAAAAGGCAAGCTGGAGCGAGCTCTGTGCTGGAAAAAGCATTTAAATCTACTTCTCAACCTCTACAGAGTTTGATTCAGGAATGACAGCCATTAAGAAAGGAGGTCGAGAAGCAAACGAAGAAGAAGTAGTAGAAGAAGAAGACAGATCAATATGCAGAAGACGAAGGAGACGATGACATCAGGGCCAAAGAAAACAATCTACACTGACAGAAAAAAGTCTCAACACCAAGAAGGAGTTGTGCTACGTAAACAAAAATTAGTAGGCTTGTTTCAACATCTGAAAGGTGACGTCGGTTCAAATTTCGCGCAAGCAGCATAAAAGTAGCGCTAGTAGCGTCTCTATGAGGATGCACATCAGGTTTGCTTTAAATACACTCTGTAACTGTCGTGAGTATTAGTTACCTCTGAGATTAGACGTGGTGAGTTGATGTCAGTCAAGAGTGCCTAAAGGCGACAAAGACGCTATGACGTCGTGTAATAGGACTACGAGAAGCTGTATGTTCCTTCTGCAGAATTGTAGAAAGACTTCGCAGGAATTTAGCCACTGTACGCGATTGGTGACAGCGGTGACGACAAGAAAGTACAATCGCAAGAAGACTTGGCTCTGGATAGCCACTTGGCACTACTGAGAAGGAAGACCATCCACGGTTTGGCGTATGGTTCTGGCACAGCTGCAATATGAGCAGCAGTTGCTAGCACAGTGACACTACGAACTGTTAGAAATCGGTTCCTTCAAAGACATCTTCGAGCCAGACGCCCTGCAGTGTGCATTCCACTAACCCCAAACCACCGCCATTTGCGACTTTAGTGGTGTCAAGTGAGAGCTCTCTGGAGGACAGGATGGAAACTGTTGTATTTTCTGATGGAAGCTGGTTCTACGTCGGTGCCGGTGGTGATGGTTAGGAGGAGGCCAGGTGAGAGCCTGCAACCAATCTGCGTGGTTGCCACACTGGAGCTACAGCTCGACCTATGGTATGGGGCGTGATTTCGTATGACAGCAGTAGCACTCTCGTCTTAAGCCAAGGAGTCTGACTGCGAATCTGTACGTCAATCTAGTGATTCGACTTGTTGTGCTGCCATTCATGAACAGCATCACAGGGGTGTTTTCCAACAAGATAACGCTCGCCACATACGTACACGGTGCCGACACCCTTGGCCTGCTCGATCACTACATCTGTCTCCAATTGAGCACATATGGGACATTACAAAATTGTTAAGGCTTTCGTGGCCACTTGTTGACAAACTGCCTGCTGGCTTCTGTCTCGGGTTCTTCGGCCGACGTTCATCTAATGATTTTTCTGACGTTTCGCCAGCACGAGTGGCTGGCATTGTCAAAGCTTCACCCTCCATTGCCGGTGGTGAACTGACAGGCAGTTTGTCATATGAGACATTGTAGGACGACATCTCCAGCGTCATCCAAAAGCAGCACTAACCCTGTATAGACCGACTAAGTGCAACAGGCACCAAAATCCATCCCACAAAGCGACATCCGGCGCCTGTACAGCACAATGGATGCACGTTTGCATGCTTGCATTCAACATTCTGGCAGGTACACCTGTTATTAATGTACCAGCATTTGTAGTGGCTAATCTCGTGCTTATATTATCTGTGATCTTCTAATGTTAATTATTTAAATGTGTTACCTAGGCAAACGTATTCCCGAAATTTGACTAATTTATATTAAATTTCATTGCTCTATATTAACCATTTTGGCGTTGTGAATTTTTTCGCCATTTTATATCATAACTGGTGGGCCGCCGTATAAGACTTTCCATTTCCGCTAGTGCAGATTTAACTTGTAACTACCGAACATGATACATACATCAAAAAATGTTTAGCATCACCGCTGTTCACAGAACTCCTGAAGATAGTCGTTGACTGTGGATATTGTATTATAGACACAGTCCCTTTGACTGTTCAGAGATGTCACTAAAGCCGCCCAAAGATGTAAACAACCATGCATGAACACCGCCTATTAGACGGAGAGGTCGGACAGCCGATCAGCTCTAGTCATTCCACCGGGAAGGAGGTACACGGCTCGTGTTGTCTGTAGTTCAACAATGCCTAGACGGTCAATACCGCGGTTCGACATCTCCACATTGTTACTTTGTGCCAGGAAAGGCTCTCAACAACGGAAGTGTCCAGGCTTCTCGGAGTGAACAAAAGCGTTGTTGATCGAACATGGAGAAGATACAGAGAGACAGGAACTGTCGATGACATGCCTCGCACAGGCCGAGGAAGGGATGACCGCTGCAGTGGATGACCGCTACCTACGAATTATGGCTCGGAAGAAGCCTGACAGGAACGCCACCATGTTGAACAATGTTATTCGTGCAGCCACAGGACCTCGTGTTACACTCAAACTGTGCGTAATAGGCTGCATGACGTGCAACTTCACTCCCGACGTCCATGGCGAGGTCCATCTTTGCAACCACGACACCACGCAGCGCGGTACAGATGGGCCCAACAACGTGCTCAATGGACCACTCAGGATTGGCATGACATTCTCTTCACCGACGAGTGCCGCATATGCCTTGAACCAGACAATCGTCGGAGACGTGTCTGGAGGCAATGCAGTCAGGCTTAGACACACTGTCCAGAGGTTCCCTGCTGTTTTGGGGTGGCATTATGTGGGGCTGATGTATGTTGCTGGTGGTCATGGGAGTGCCGTAACGGCTGTACGATACGTGAATGCCTTCCTTCGACCGATAGTGCAACCATATGGGCAGCATATTGGCGAGGCATTTGTCTAGATGGACGATAATTCGCGCTCCCATCGTGCACGGCTTGTGAATGACTTCCTTCAAGATAACGACATCGCTCGAGTAGAGTGGCCAGCATGTTCTCCAGACATGAACCCTATCAAACATGCCTGGGATAGACTAAAAAGGGATGTTTATGGTTGACTTGACCCACCAACCACTCTGAGGGATCTACGCCGAATCGTCACTGTGGTGTGGGACAATCTGGACCAACAGTGCCTTGATGAACTTGTGGATAGTATGCCACGACGAAAACAGGCATGCAGCAGTGCAAGATGACGTGCTACTGGGTATTAGGGGTACCGGTGTGTACAGCAATCTGGACCACCACCTCTGAACGTCTCGCTATATGGTGGTACAACATGCAATATGTGATTTTCATGAGCAATAAAAAGGGCGGAAATGATGTTTATGTTGATCTCTATTCAAATTTTCTGTACAGGTTCCGGAACTCTCGAAACCGAGGTGATGCTTTTTTTTTTTCGACGTGTGTAGTTGTCCCATCACCTTCTGCGATTTGGCACCCACGACAACGCTTTCATAACAAAATTCATAATTTGATAGTCATAGCGTTTGTGTTTTCTGAAAACAGAACAGTATGGCACAACACTGCTTACCGGTATGGTAATCTTCTAAGCAGAGGCTAGACGTCAGAACCGCTTTCGGGGCCACGAGGCTGCCGCTGCAGACTCGCTCCTTCTGATATCCGATTATCATCTGGATCATCACCAGAAATGGGTAGTCCCCCCTCTCCAGATTATGTTCCGGCTCCTCGGGCCCGAACAGCCTGCCATGGCGAGTGAAATACCCGCCCTGAAAGCGAAGGACATGTAGCTGTAGTCAAGCATCAAATTACAAAGGAATTTCTTAAAAGAATACAGCTGTTTCATGCCAGTGATTTCGCGTACTGTCAAATTCTGACACTAACATCGCATCTAAATTGAAAAAGATACTTGTTATTTATGCAGATTCCATCTTTCAACGGTTATTGAAATAAGGGTATTGTCGAAACCGTGCTGCTGAAATGAAAACATTGGATTTGTCCGGGTTCGCCAACAGTAGCAGCTGTCTATTCGATAATACATCCGACAGCGACAAATGTTGCAGACGGAATGTAACGACGACCTGTGCAGTCAGTGAATCTATCAAAGTATTTTTGACAACTTAGCTTTGCACTCGAACTTCGAATTACTCAAGAACTAGCTAACGAAAAAATTAATTGGATTAATGTCAACATTATCTAACGAAAAATATAGTTTCACCAGCGTTCTGAGGAACACTTCAAATAAATGTCAGCTGAGTTATATTCGTAATAGCATTTCTCGACACCAGAGCGTGTTTTAGAAACTTAATGTTGATCTGTTGAGAAATTCTGACGCAGGTAACGAGTGCACGAACAGCATCAGACAGCGGCTGTCGTCAATTGACTGGATAAGAATTTTAACATCTTGCATACATCTGTTCTTTCCTTATTACATTCTTTTGGTGAAAAGCGGAGGTGCTCGAAGTGAATTCTGTCTTGCCACACCACAAATATGAGCAGTGTGTTAGTCCAAGGCATTTATTTAATATGTGTTTACAGCTGATGCTGACAGACAAATGTAAAATAGTCGTTTGAGACTCATAATCAAATGGTTCAAATGGCTCTGAGCACTATGGGACTTAACATCTGAGGTCATCAGTCCCCCAGAACTTCGAACGACTTAACCTTACTAACCTAAGGACATCACATACATCCATTCCCGAGGCAGGATCCAAACTTGCGACCGTAGCGGTCGCGCGGTTCCAGACTGAAGCGCCTAGAACCGCTCGGCCACAACGACCAGCGACTCATAACCAGGAGGCCTCCAGATGAGTAGTCTTCAGAAAAAAGAATGATGTTTTGAAGAAACAAAATAACTCCGCAGTAATTTACTACTTCAATAGAAGTTCCACTTTGACTATCGGGCGCCTTCACCCGCTAATATATCTTCAGAAAATTTTGAATGATACAGCTGATCGTCCCTAACGTGGAAACTCCTGAAATCACGATTCGAAATCTGCCTCATGTAGTTCCAGTTATAAATTTTATCTGTCTCTGAGCAAAAGACTCGAGAAATTCATTGCATAAGTTGTTACGTTTGTGCTACTGTGTCGAAAACAGTTTATAAGAACACACGTGTTTGTACGAGGGCCAATCAGAAAGGAATGCCTCCTGTTTGTTTTTATCCTTCATTAAGTTGGTGACCTGGTAGTCATGAAATTGGCGCACGTCCAAAAAACTTCTTCTGCAGCCCGTTCTACTAATAGCGCCCTACATCAGCAGATGGCAGCACTGTATAAGTTCAGATAATGGTCAACATTGACGCATGTGTAAGTAAGACAGCGTTCTGTGATTGAATTCCATCCGGCAGAAGAAGGTGAAACGTCCATTGGCACTAACGAAAGACAGAAGAAGGCGTATGGAAATGCTGTATTGGACGTCATAAAAGTTAGACGTTCTGTTTGTAAGGGGTCCGTAGGCCCTTAATATAACTTTGCACTCGGCACAGGTCGATAGGGCGAACAATCGATTGTGACGTGTTGAGAGAGCGAGTGTCGAGATGCGCCAGTGTGGATGGCGGGTATATGTGTGTGAAGGCCATTGTTGAAATACAGGGCTTTAACGGAGAAGGGTGTCGCCATCGCCGTGGTTAGACCCCTATGTAATAGATTAATACCGGGAAAGTGAAGAAGTATCATTACGAAAGTGATCAGTGACGTTACTAGTGCCGATATTTTATTTCGCGTCTACCGCGCCAGCCTAATTTTGGATTGCAGTGTTGGATGCAGTGATGGATTAGCGTGTGACGATAATGTAAAATGAAGAAAGCCTGTGCTGAGATTAGCCGTATTTAGATATCTATTGCGAAGGCAGTGGCTGTCTCCTTTTTTGTGTTTTGAGAAGAATATAAGTTCGTAATTAGTAAAACTGTGTTGGTGTTCCTCATTACCAGACATTAAGTATTATAGTATTGAGCAGAACGAACTGGAAAGTAACAACTTCCGTAGCAGTCAATTCCGATTACCAGCCCCATTAGGTTCACGGTCGTGTTAATAATAAATATTGGACTGCTATTCGATCAGATCAGGTCGGGACGCAACGGAGGTGTTACACCTTGGCTTACCGTGAAAGGACAAGTGCAACCTTCGGACGAATAGCAAAAAAACAATAGGTAATTTTATCTTGCTTAACGAGAGAAAATGTTTTCCAATTTCGGATGAAGAAAGAGTATAAACGTTAAAATCGCGACAAGAAACAGTGCATCTTGAACAATACGAAATAATAGCATCTTACAATTGTGAATAAACTGTTTTTTCGCCATATTAGATAAGGTGTCGATAAACTGTGTTATAATGTGCAAACGTGTAGATCCGCGCGAAAAACTGTGAAAAGTGAACACGAAAGAAAGACATGTGAACATTACCACAACAAAACGAGCCAAGAAACTTCATGTGGACCCATAAACTGTTATGCAGGCAACAACTTCTGTGGCAATGCAATTGTTGAATGACGTCACGCAGACCAGTGCAGCAGCTGCGCCAAAGAGCTTCGATCCGCGAGGTGATTTTACACATCATCCCAACTACCTGTGCAAGGAGTAGGTCAGACACAGACGTACTACACTGGACAGCGACCAGCACGACTTCGACACACCGAGAGCCAACCCGGCATCTAGCGGCTGAACTACAAACTACGACCGCCTGCAGCGCCACGGAGTGGCCAACTGAGAACTTCAACGACTCACCACAGATCTTCAGCGCGACTCACGTGGCTCCAGCGGCAGTACAGCAGCGCGTCACATAAGCGCCACGCCCACTTCAAACGTCAAATTCGCGACTCGTAACGTCAGTTGGTGAGTGAAGACAACTGGTTAGCACAACATTAAATTGCAATATACTATCTTCACATTAAATAAACAGTTTCAAGCTGTGGTTTGGCTTAGGACAAGTACCCAATTACAGTAATTTCAGAGAATTTTACGAAACATACTGTGAAATATAACATGCTTATTTATGCATACTGCGCTGTCTAAACAGTGATTATACAGATATGCTCATTGTTTTTGGAGATTTTACATTTATAGATTTAATGAATGGTGTGATTTGTCTTATTTAAAACATTTTACATGAACTGTGTACGTGAAAATTGATATTTGAATTTATTAGGTTTTGAGAGTCATTATGTTCAGCACTCATACGTATTGTATCAATTTTGGTATTAACTGAAGATACTGCAGTTACTGTGTGATTTGTTTAGCGGTAATTAGGAGTGTTTTGGGTTACAAGAGGTTATTTTATATTACTTGCTTGTGCATTAAAAATAAACCAAACATGTCTACCGAAGATAAGCAGGTTTGTGAGGCAGTAGCTGAAAGGAAAGGGATAGGACAGGAAGACAGAGATGATTCAGGAATCAGTGATTATGGATTGTCATTAGAAAGCCCATTAGCACATTCAACTAGTTACCCCGAGACACCGGGACAAACGACGAGAGATAAGCCAGTTTCAGAGGGTGAGGATATATGGTCGATGTTAGCAGACTTGCTAAAGGAAACCAAGGCAACAAAAGAGAAATTAGAAGAAACTAGAGAAAGGGAAGAAATATTCCGCAAATCATTAAAGGAAGATTTACAAGAAACCAAAGAAAGCTTAGAAAAATCATTTCGGGAAACTCTAGCACAAGAGATCAAAACATCGCAAATGAAGATAGAATATAATCTGAAGAAGGAAATGCAGGAGTTACAAGAATGACTGAAGATGGAAATCAACGAGAGAGAGAGTAAGCTACAGAAGAGCATAGACCAAGCCAGGGAGACACGGAGAAGATGGAAGGAAAGTTAACAAAAAAGATAGAAGACGATATTAAAGAAACTAAAGCCGAATTGCAAGAAAGGATCACCGAAGTGCAAACAAATTGCAATCATCAAATCGCCAAGGTGACGCAGATACAGAAACAATGCAATGATGCGGTTAAGGGGATAGGAGATAGGGAAAACCAACTGGCTGTCAATCTTAAAAATGCTATAGCTGTGCAACGAGAAGAAGATAACAAGAGGGTCGCAATGGAGGTCAGGCAATTACGACATGGAGTGCAACAATTGGAGAGCAAGACAGAAGAAATTGATAAACGAATTAGCAATGCAACTTTAACCATTGGGGAAGGTAGAGTCATTACCTTGATGAGCAGTGATAGTCGGTATGTCCAAAACAATACAGGGCAGAAGTTTAAACCAAAAGGAGGGTTGCACCCAATGATATTTATGAAATGGTTAAAAGGAGTTTTCCCAGCACATTTCTAAGACGCAGACAATATTCAATTTGCAATAGATAGGATGGAAGGTGAGGCCTTCACTTGGGGAGTCAGGAAGAAGGAAGGGATTACTAGTTATGATAACTTTGAAGGGGAATTCTTGAAGAAATACTGGTCCAAAAGTCATCAGTGTGCAGCACTTGAGGACCTACTACGCCGCTAGTCACTTAATACATGGAGAGGAACGTTGAGAGAGTTTGCCGAACATTTGTGGGAATTAAATGAGACCTTGGAACAACCCCTGAGTGATGACATAATGATATCAGCGATAAAAAGAAGATTGAGCCGGAGAATGCAAGAAACTGAATCCGGGAGCCTGATTACAGATAGGGAGGCCTTGATGGAGATACTGGAACAGTTGGAATCTGTTCGATCACAGGAACACAATCAAGCTAATGATCAAAACCGAGAGGGAAGTAGTGACCAAAGGAATCATTTTAATAATTCATCTAATTATAGAGGAAGAGGTGGTGGCCATAGGTATAGGAACCATGGTGGTGAACGGCAATGGAGGAATGATTGGAGAAGGAGTGAAGAACCGAGAGATTATGAGAGAGGAAGGGATAGGTGAATGAATGACACAGTGCATATAGAAGAAGCGGAGAGACCGGAAAACTGAATGACACTCCAGATGAGGTCCGGTCAGGAGTTAGAGCTACAAGGACCAGAATAAACCTACTAAGACATGCCAATGGTCGACAGTTTCACCACAATCATGGGAGAGATGATGATGATAATGACATGAATTATGAGAGGGGAGAAGATAGATGAAGGGATTATGAGGTACGAATTGAAGAAAGGTAGGTGTAGGGAGCCAGCAACTCTTTTACTGGTATACCTAGTGGCGACTGGCACACTCCCAGCTGGGTGAGACTTTATTTCTTATTTTTAGCAAATTTATAGTTGACTTGAAATAAGGATAAGTAGTTACTGTTGATGTAGAGTGTGAGATGTCAAAGAATCAATAAGTTAAAAATCAGTTTAGTGTCAGTACACTACAAAATTAATAGTGCCAGAAGTAATGAAATGAGAACCAGAGCAGAAAGCTTATGTTTATAAAATGTGGTGGGAAGCTAATTGGTCAAACAAGAGCTTGTGTAAGCTTATAGAGTTGTTTTGTGAGGCATTAAAAGATCAAACTGTTGTAAGAAAGTTGAAGTAATGTATCAGCTTGTAATTAGGATGGCATATAAGGAAACGAATGCATGAGGAGATAGTTGTTCGAATAAATGATGTGAAATATAATGAATGGAGAGGCCAAGGAGCCTGGAGTAGTATTTTTATGTAGTTATTGCAGCTAATATGGAAGATTGATGTCGGGTGAAAATATATGTCTATTTGCAGTTGAAGTTGCTGTTAAGTTGAGGGAGTTACGTGTAATGAAGTGTATTGAGTATGAGATGTTTGAAGTATTGAAGTATGTCATTTAGCACATGAGCAGTATCTGTTTGCAAGTTGTTTGTAGGTATACGTGTTGATCTGAGGTATGCTGATAAAACAGGAAGTGTAACTTATGAGTAATGAGTAATTCATGTATCCAATTAGCTGTCAAAGCCACATATGGTTGTATTTACATCAAGCTTTAGAAGCAGAATTCTGGCACTGTGTAATGAATAACAAATGCCCATATAACATATTTGGATTAATGTCAATATAAGAGGAAATATTGTACCTTTGATCTGAGTATTAGTGATAACAATTCACACATGGCAGTATAAATGTTTGGCAAAATGAAATGACCAGTAATTTAAAATTTTTCATTGGTTGACCACATTAGTTATAGTGATGCAAATAGTTATATAAGACATATTTAATTATATAATGGAGTATTTAATATTATTGAATCAATCTTTAGAGGTATGAGAAATTGTAAAATAATTGCATAAGTCAAGATATAAATGTTATATTTTGTCTCATTTTCCATTTTGCTTATGTTAAAGATTCAAATAAGTTGAGATTTTTCTTCCTTAACTTTTATATGATTTGGGCAATGCCATGTTTGTGAGATGTAATAACCTTTTGTAGAATGTTATTATGGAGGCAGCCCATTGCCGGAGTCGAGGGATTATTTGGTAAATTGTAATTTCATTAATTATTTACACTGTGTGGTTTGTTCAGATGTAATAATATCTAATTTCTTTGCCGATTCTTTTACGCCAGAAGCTCCAAAGAAGTTTTCTAGGGCGGGGATGTAAGGGGTCCGTAGGCCCTTGCTGTAACTTTGCACTCGGCACAGGTCGATAGGGCGAACAATCGATTGTGACGTGTTGAGAGAGCGAGTGTCGAGATGCGCCATTGTGGTTGGCGGGTATATGTGTGTGAAGAGCATTATTGAAATACAGGGCTTTAACGGAGAAGGGTGTCGCCATCGCCGTGGTTAGACCCCTATGTAATAGATTAATACCGGGAAAGTGAAGAAGTATCATTACGAAAGTGATCAGTGACGTTACTAGTGCCGATATTTGGTTTCGCGTCTACCGCGCCAGCCTGACCTTGGATTGCAGTGATGGATTAGTGTGTGACGATAATGTAAAATGAAGAAAGCCTGTGCTGAGGTTAGCCGTTATTAGATATCTATGGCGAAGGCAGTGGCTGTCTCCTTTTTTGTGTTTTGAGAAGAATATAAGTTCGTAATTAGTAAAACTGTGTTGGTGTTCCTCATTACCAGACATTAAGTATTATAGTATTGAGCAGAACGAACTGGAAAGTAACAACTTCCGTAGCAGTCAATTCCGATTACCAGTCCCATTAGGTTCACGGTCGTGTTAATAATAAATATTGGTCTGCTATTTGATCAGATCAGGTCAGGCTGCAACGGAGGTGTTACATGTTCGTCTCTAAACTGAAGGGCAAACACAGATGGCTGATGCAATGCAGAGCTGAGCGGCAGACGAGCGACTGCAATGACTTCACCCAGCATCCAGTACATCGACTAAAATCATCTGTGATGAGATTTTTGGGTAACAAAGGATGAATTTTTAACATCTACATTAAACGCGTTTCGTAAGGTAGTGCAATACTGCCCAAGACCTTCAGTTTGGGCAGAAGAACAACGTGGAGTTTTGATCACGCGGAGGTTGCAGCATGGCAGTCGGCTGATGAGGCACGGTGTCACCCACCTGGGAACAACGACCTTGCTAGCTATTTGGCAACAGCGTCCGAAATACACAGGGTGTTCGCAAATTCCTCTCACAAACTTCTATGACTTGTAGAAGGGAGTGAATACACAACATTTGGAATAGGCAACCCTTGTCCAGAAACGTACAGCTTCTGTTCTATGACGAATTCAACCCAGACGTTTAACTTCTCCACTTCTGCTTGAGGAATTGAATTAGGCGGGACTCCGTACGAATATTAAGAATCAATTAGAAAGGAAGCATAACGAAACATCCATTTACCACTTAAGCACATTTGTTTGTATTAAGATCTAAGCATTACGTGTTTACATTATTCCATCATACTGTAAGTACAGAAGAGTACTGATGCCACTACAACGGCAGCTCGATGTGAACATCAGCGTCCTTGTTACAGATGTTGTACCTATGAAGCATGTTGTGGTAGACCATCTCCATCCCTCCAGGTGACACTTCAGTTTCTAGTGCAGCAGGGAGAACTCGGGCCACCAGATCTTCCTTTGTTCAAATGGTTCAAATGGCTCTGAGCACTATGGGACGTAACATTTATGGTCATCAGTCTGTAACCTCCCCCTCACTTATCGACCTTAATGACAGTGAAAAATGAAACCGCGTGTACCTAATGGGAATTTTGGAAAAGCAATCGTCACCGAAGTTAACCTGTCGGTAAAGAGGGAGGAAAGGGTTACATCTAAATGAAAGGAAAAATGCAAGTGAAACTGGTGGAAATTAATTTTGAAATAGGGATAAAGTTAATAAAGAAAGTAAATGTGCAGCCGTTACGTTAACAATCAACTAGCGGTAATTAGATATTTGAGATTTGGGGGAAATTACGGTCGCCAGTCCTATGGACAATTACTATAATAACTGAAAAAGAAAGGTTATTACACATATAATTAGCACTAGAAGCGTGGCAACTGAAGGTTGACACGTGTAGTGTGAAAACTGAAAGTTTGTCAGAAGTAATAAATTTCGCTACACTTAATTTAGCAAAAGAATTAATGAAACCGGAAAATCGAAAGTTAATTTAGTGACTGAAGTTAATAGTGAGCTTTCTTTCTGAAGCACATCGAAATACAGTTAGTCTTGGACTACCTCAACAATCATTTCTAAAGCTACTTGAATCTACGCGATTTAGAAAGAAGAGATTTAACTTTGAACTTGAATTAAACGATTCTGAACAATTAACAATAGTAAAATTTAGTACGTACCAAGCTGAGCTGCAGTCACAGGTAAGCTAAAATACGGTAACAAAACTCGCACTCTTAATTTGTGCTTGTGTAATCTAACTATTGTAGCCAGCTATGAATACTAAAATTGAACTTTGAAATTAAATCAGTGAAATGGAATTATGCTGGCGTTTGAATTTCAACGACACTCGGGTTCATTTCGGAAAAGGAAGGGACCCTGCTTGGCAATGCAATTGGGACAATGAGCAACAAAGGTTCATGCTAAGTTGCTGTAATTTTGCGAGGCAAATGGAACAATTTGAAAAGCTGAGGTCTGCCATACAGTTCTGAAACTTTACGTGCTTTTAGTCTTCCTTGTTGGTTGATTGAAGGTTTGAAGCCGTCGATCGAGGAGGTGGCGACAGTCACTCATTGTCGGCCGTCGCTGTTGCAGAAGCTGGATGTTGGCGCGCCTTCTTCTCGACACGGTCACCAGGCGAAACGGGCTCTTGATGTGCGCCAGCTAATGCTTCCCGTCCGTGACACCATGTCAGAAACTATCATCGCGAGTCGAGCGCAATTACATGCTGCCAAACCCCGAAAGCGCGGTAACTCGCGGGAGCGTCACACAACACACCTGCTGCACTCGCTACTCCAGCCAGACTCCCACAGCTCTGCCCGCGCTCCACGCGGCAGAGTTAACATTACCAAAGATCCTACACACTTTGAGTCTTCACACGACCTATCGATGTAATCGTTCGATAGCAGTTTTCCCTAGGCAAGACCCAGCGTAAAAATACAAATAATATTTACGAAACAAACCAATTATATATCGACATAAATGCATAAATATATATATACAAATAGTAAAACAATTACAATATGTAAAGACACAGAAATGTCATATATTCAGGTAACAAAAATAAGGAAAACAAATTATAGTACAATAGATGGAAATAGGAGGAAATGCATTTCCGGCGTTACACGTGCCCCACATTGTCTGAGGATGTTCGTGTAACGTAAACAGACTCAGAAAATGTTCAAAAAAAAAAGAAACAGCGGAAATGCATAAGCTCAAAACATCAACAAAATTTAGCATTCGCCTAATTAACCATAAACCAATTTTTAGACGATAATAATTGAGTGGAGACACTCCTAATCTTATTCCACTCTGTCATCTTGATCAAAATAAAACAGGTGACAACATATTAAAATTCATAGAAAACATAGAAAATGGTTTAGCTATTCTAAAAATCTAAATTCCTAGCAGTATCAAGAAATGGAATACTATTTACAAAATTAATCAGATTACATTGTCATAGAAAACAGGTATATCAAAATACGCCAATTTATAATTAATTACATAGAATACGTATTTTATATAAACTTTTCATAATTAATATTCTCGTCATGAGTGTGAACTTAACGCTAAACAAGAAAATAATATACAGCAGATCGACAAAAACATAAATATTGACAACAGAATTCTTTCATATCAGCTGTCCGGGAAGAAAAACAACTCCGCCTTCCGTACTCGCAAGTACAAAGAATGCCGACAGCGGCACAAGAGCGGACAGCGGCACAAGAGCCGACAGCGGTTCCGCCCCGCCAGTATTGTTGCGCCCGTCTGTGCGGCACGCTTGATCTCTCTCGCCCTTGTAACGGCATTTCCAGAACGTCCGTTTCACTGAATTCTTTCGGTAAAACTCACTCCCGAGTAATCTCAAGGAGTCCATAAACACTGTCACAGTGGATAACTCAACACTGTCCATCATCACACGCATGCACTAGCCTGAAACTTAAAACAGCGTCTAAGTACATCGGCAATGACTAGCAAATCACATATTTATGGAATCTTACAGGTATTTACAAAATCATATTTACATTCCTTAATCTACTGTGACTCAGCTGAAAACTTAAACTAGCAGCTTGGATTTTTCAGTTGATTAGATCATGATTAAATTGATTAAAATTAAATTGATTAATCAAAATTAATTACTTATTAATTACAACTTCTTTAATGACCTTGGTCAGTCAAAAGTATGGCATACTAGCAAATCGTTAAATCTTACACTCTATTTTACATACTGTACAAATTACCCATTCTGTGGTATTAATCAATCCTAAGTTGGTACAATTTCAGGTCTACAATGTTCCGTATCCCTAATAGTTTTCCAGAGCTTGGATACTCTAAGCAATAAGCATTTGTGTGAGGTATACCAATGACTTTATATGGTCCATTATAAACAAACTTAAATTTAGAGATTTCATTGTCTATCTCGCTCGATTTCTCATGAGCTTTTACAAGTACTAAGTCTCCGATTGCAAACTTAGCAAAACGCGCTTTAGCGTCATGACGACGTATGCGAGCATCGGCTTTTAGCTTCATTACTTCTCGCAAACGATCCTTTTTCACACCAATACTAATGTCAATCCGTGGAGGGAATTTGATTATCTCTTCCACTAAACTTTTACTTCTGTCATCCAACAGGATTTCCTCTGGAGAAAATCCCGTAGATTCATGTCTCAAGGTGTTCAAAATTCTCTCAAATACTGCTACATATTTGCCCCATGCCCTATGGTTGTGATGGCAATAGGTACGGCAAAGTCGGCCTAGCTCGCGCATATACCTCTCAGCGGGATTCCCAGCCGGACAATAAGCTGAAATATGGATCACCTCGACCCCATTACTTTCCATGCCTTCATTCCACAACTTAGAAGTAAATTGTGCCCCATTGTCTGATAGAATCGCCTTGGGCTTACCAATATGAACAAAATAATCGTTCACAAGCTTGCTATAGACCGCTTTGGCTGTAGCTTTCCTAATCGGGTATAGTTTGATGAACTTGGAAAAAGCTTCTAGCACTACTAAAATGTAGGCGAAGTTTCCTGATGACTTGGGCAAAGGTCCGTACAAGTCCACACACAGTAATTCAAAGGTGTCGTTAGGCCTTATACTTTGCATAGGACCACGACTCGTACAGTTGGTAACCTTCACCTTCTGACATAGATCGCAAGTTTTCACTCTGTCAGTAACGCGTTTTAACATGTTGTTAAAATGCGCTACTTCACTCAGCTTTTCCGTACATTTCTTTGGTCCAGTGACCATACGCCAAATGGTAGTAGTCAATTATTTCCGTGACGTATTTGGTGGGCCAGCATACCCGCCAAATATTACTATCTTCACTCTTACATATGTACAAGATATGATCGTATATCTTGTAATACTTCCTTAATTTTTTTCCTTATGGACTCCTTTCGTCATATCGGGTTTTCACCATATTTAAACAACCGTCCTCGTTCTGATGACGACGTAGATTCTTACAGATGTTCATTATTAATTTACGTCCCTCAACTTCTTTAAAATAGTATAATTTGACCACTCCGTCTGACTCATCTTTCAATATCTCTTGATTAGACTCGGGCAAACGCGACAGCGCATCCGCTACGCAATTGTCGGTCCCTTTTACGTAACAGATGTCATAGTTAAATTGCTTTAAATACAGCGACCACCTAGTCAGTCTTTCGTGAAGTAGTTTACAATCCTTCAGATAAGTGAGCGCCTTATGGTCCGTATGAATAATCACCGTACGGTCCCATAGGTAACCCTTGAACTTTTTGAATCCCCACACGATAGCGAGACACTCTTTCTCAGAAATCGTGTAGTTTCGCTCACTTTTTGATAAAGTTCGACTCGCGAACGCTATCGTCCGGTGTTCCTTATCCTCTCCTTTACCAACTTCTTGGAACAGTTCTACCCCCACCCCATAATTCGACGAATCTGTTCCCAAATGGAAGGGTAGCGATAAATCAGGATGAAATAGTATGTTAGATCTTAACAACTCGTCTTTTAATCTCTCGAAAGCGGCCTGACACCCGTCAGTCCACACAAACGGAACGTTTTTGCGTAAGAGGTTATTCAAATTTTCATCATTAAACACTTGTCCTTTTACAAATTTACGGTAAAATCCTGTTAGCCCTAGAAAACTTTTTAACTGTTTCCTAGACTTGGGTGGAGGACAATTCCTTATTGTCTCTATTTTCTCTGGGTCCTTTGTAATACCAGCAGTGGTAATTACATGCCCTAAAAATTTCAGTTCCTGCTTCACGAATTCGCATTTCTTTAGCTTTAGAGTCATTCCGCCACGGTGCAATGCTCTAAAAACTTCATCTAACAGATCACAATGGTCATGCCAAGTGGCATTGGCCAACAATAGGTCGTCAACATATACAGTTAATCTTGAACTCATAGCCGGTCCTAGTACTTTATCTAGGGCCCTGATGAATACGGACACAGATATATTAAGTCCAAACGGCAGTACTCTACACTGATAACACCTGCCCGCAAACAAGAAGGCGGTGTATGGCCTAGATTCTTCTTCGAGTTCTATTTGCCAGTAACTAGCCGTCAGATCGAGGCTAGTCATGAATTTAACGTCATGAAAACGTTGCAAAATGTCCTCCATACTGTCTGGTCTGTCTGTTTCACGGTGAACGACCCTATTCAACGTGCGTGCATCAATCACAATACGCACACTACCATCCCGTTTTGCTACAATGACCAAACCGTTATTATATGGACTCGTACTTCTTTCAATCACTCCCCATTCGATCATCTTATCTATCTCCCGTTGCACTGCTTCCTTTTTGGACAGCGGTATAGCATACGGTCTCACGAAGAATGGTTCGTGCGGAATCACATGCAACTTGCATTTATATCCTTCCACAAGTCCCGGTTTGTCTGAAAACACACTCTTATTCTTCATTATTACTTCATACAGGCCTCGTCTTTGTTCGTGTGTTACGTTTGACACACCGTCTACAATACTTTCCAATTCACTTTCTACACTATTGTCAATGCCGAGATTCCTCACATTACAGTAGTTCAAATTCATACCTACGTCAATAGCATCCGGCCAGTTAACAATGTGTATAGGCTGGTATTGCCTATGCACACCGTCTCCTGCCTCGTCAAAACTAACTACTATTGTTTTATCTTGTGACGTACATGTCAAAGTTTTGTTTTCGCAATTAATCACTGCACGGTACTTTAACAGCCAATCTAACCCGATAATTACTTCCGTAGTTAAGTCTGGCACGACGACAAACTCTCGTTCAAATCGTGCCCCACATATCTCGAAGTGCACAAAAATCTGTTTTGTGACCGGTTTACTGGCCTTCCCAGTAGCACCGACAATTTTCACTCCTGTTACTGGCATAACTACGATGCCAGGTCTATGTTTCAGTAACTCAAATATTTTCCCAGATACAACACTCAATTCTGCACCGGTGTCAATCAACACGTTTAGTTGTAGGTCGTGCATATTAACAGACACTACTACCCGTCTACACTTGTCCTCGACTGTTTCTTTATTTTCCCACAGTAAATCCTCGTCTATATCCAGGTCATTCCAGAAAAAACCATCCGGCTTTGAGCCTAAATCCGGCTTATCTGGCGGCTTTTTCAGCCTCTGTTCACATACAGTTTTAATTTCAACACGTTTGTCCTGAGGCTTTGTCTGTAGCTTCGCCTCCAATACCGAAACCTTTTCCTGTAACTCGTCAACTAGCGAGTGTTGCTTTGCTATCAATTCACTAATTGTCACCTTCGTTGATTCCTCTTTAGCCAGACTGATCTCATCTGCCAATCTACCTGGAGAAATGTGCCCAGTAGTATCTGCAATTACTTCCTCTAGATCTGCGCAACCCACACTGTTATCGTCTGATCGTATAACGTCAGCTCTAACCTCATACACACTGTAATCTACGTGGTTTTCTACCAATCGTGTCCGGCTATCACTAAAATTTTCGCAATCTTTCTCCTTAATACTTTCGCAGTGTTTAAACTGGATGTTCGCGTCGGATGGGTCGGCTACTTCTACCACTATAACTTTCGGTAAAGTCTGCCGGTTAGGGCCAGAACTTTCCGTTACTACTTCAACATCCAACTCTTGCGGGACGAAACACGACCAATCGTGCTCGTGCTCCCCATTAACATCAACTATTTCTAGTAAAGCCTGCCGGTTAGGGCCAGAACTTTCTATCATTTCACAAACACTATCTTCCTGCGGGACGAGACGCGGAAAATCCTGCACGCACTCCCCGTAAACACTTCTCCCATACAGGCCCCTATAATCTCTTAGTTCGTCGTATAAGCGACCGAACTGCCTTAACCAGACCTCATCCCTCTCTGCATCCCCTCGCTCGATGACGGACGTTTTATCCGACATCTGATCTTCTCTCAACAGTTGCGAATCATTCTTAAACTCAATCTCCAGTTCCGCTGTGGGTATTACAGCTGCCACTTTATAATCGATTTCCGGAACACTACTTAAATTGTTCTCACTGACAGTGAATGTACTTCCTACTGCCGTGTATACAGCTGATCTACTACTTGTGGGCGCACTCCTTTCTCCTAACACTGGCACACTCTCCCGCCGTTGATTATTCCACACGGAATTTTCATATCGACGACACCTGGGTTTTCTCCTGCTATTGGGCCGCCAAAATTTCTCCACGCCCGGTCGTCCCCTCACCGGCGCGGCTAATGGTTTCCCTGTCTCGTCCCAGCAGATACGGTCCCCGGATGCTGCTGAGGCGGCTGATCACACCCTCTGGCGTTATTACTATTCTGTGAAGCCCGTATCACGTTAGTATGATACTGGTTTCCGTCATTCCTGTTATTATTTGCATTGTACCGATTGTTATTACGATCCGAACCATTATTGTTATTGCTGCCATGATTGCGGTATGCATTATTCCCATGGATATCGTTGTTGTGGTTGCTGTGGTACCCGTTGTTGTTACCACGGCCTCTACCACTGTCGCGATTATTGCGCCAATTGTCCTCGTCCTCCACTCTTTCCAGGAAATCATTTATTGTTCTGTAATTGCTTCCTACGTAGCGTTTTGTATCATCTGGAAGCTTTTTGTAGAGTTCCCAGACTATTTCGGATTCCGTGCGGCGATCACGCAAGTATTCCAACTTGCGGATCCAGCCCTCACAAAACTCTTTCATCGAACCGCGCGAATTCGCATCGAAAGGCCTCGATACGACAAATTCGCGCCAGACACCTTGCTGTTTTTGCTCTGACCAGTATTCAGCCAGAAACAAATTTTTAAATTCGTCAAAAGTCAGGTCCGTAATGTTGAGGTTTAAGCCCCAACGCTTGGCATCACCAGCCAACACATCAATAATCGCATTAATTTTTCTCTCATTAGTCCATGATCTGGGTAAAACTCTTTCACAATTCTTAATGAAATCCGTCGCGTGTATACCGCCTTTTTTCAAGGGGTCGAACCGCTCCTCTTTCGTCAACAATTCCGAACTATGTGCATAGATTGGCACATAGCTCTGTTTTTCGTCAAGTTTCTTTTCTAATTCCGACACTCTCGTAATTACTTGGCAAGTGGTTGTCGCAAGCGTTTCTACTTCCCTTTTTTTCTCTTCGCAGGTATTAGCCTGCTTCGTCACTTTGGTATCTACTTCGGATACTAAAGCCTTTAAAGTTTCCACCTTCTTTTGATCCTCTTTTTTCACTAATTGAATTTGTTCCGTCACCTTATTCTCGATGATCGGAGCAACTGATTCTCCTACACTTTTCTCGATTCTGCTAATTTCGGAATAAAAACGAGTATTTATGCTCGCAATTTCCGCCTGAACGCCTACCATTTCCTGTTTAAGATTACCGATTTCGCTATTAATCACAACAATATCTTCTTTGATTTTATCAACTTTTGTGTTAACAACTCCAAAATTGTTGTTAACAACATTAATAGCTTTGTTGTGACTGTCTAGCTTTCGTTCAATTTTTTCAGACTGAGCTTCTTGCTTGGCCGATTGACTCTTGATTTCGTTAATCAAAACATTCAATAAATCAGTTAAATTCCCGGAAACTACCGGTATTACTTCCGTAGCGGCTTCCTCTTTAATTGTCCCCCCGTATTGGTCATCAAGGGATTCGCATTTGATTTTCACTTCCGACTGCGAAACATTTTCTAAAGTGTGGAATTCCATTTCTGCTCTTTGTTGCGTTTCGGCGGTCGCGTCTTTCATGCTAGCCGCCTGTCCCTGAACAATGGGTACCGCGGTGCGCGTTCCCCACTGTTCGACCGATTGTTCCTTATCCAAGCCTACCAAATTTTGGTAATTGTTGCCTTCACTCATTTTAATAATTATCAATATAAAGGCCAAATCTCAAATCTAATTAGGATTCCTCACACTAATATTCTCGCTGACGTATCGACCATTTCGTAACCAGTACTTTGTTACGAGATTTGTACAATGCAAAATTCGTGTCCAGAACAACCTCAAATTTGAAAATTGTCCTGTCACCAGGTCGCCACGTGTAACCTCCCCCTCACTTATCGACCTTAATGACAGTGAAAAATGAAACCGCGTGTATCTAATGGGAATTTTGGAAAAGCAATCGTCACCGAAGTTAACCTGTCGGTAAAGAGGGAGGAAAGGGTTACATCTAAATGAAAGGAAAAATGCAAGTGAAACTGGTGGAAATTAATTTTGAAATAGGGATAAAGTTAATAAAGAAAGTAAATGTGCAGCCGTTACGTTAACAATCAACTAGCGGTAATTAGATATTTGAGATTTGGGGGAAATTACGGTCGCCAGTCCTATGAACAATTACTATAATAACTGAAAAAGAAAGGTTATTACACATATAATTAGCACTAGAAGCGTGGCAACTGAAGGTTGACACGTGTAGTGTGAAAACTGAAAGTTTGTCAGAAGTAATAAATTTCGCTACACTTAATTTAGCAAAAGAATTAATGAAACCGGAAAATCGAAAGTTAATTTAGTGACTGAAGTTAATAGTGAGCTTTCTTTCTGAAGCACATCGAAATACAGTTAGTCTTGGACTACCTCAACAATCATTTCTAAAGCTACTTGAATCTACGCGATTTAGAAAGAAGAGATTTAACTTTGAACTTGAATTAAACGATTCTGAACAATTAACAATAGTAAAATTTAGTACGTACCAAGCTGAGCTGCAGTCACAGGTAAGCTAAAATACGGTAACAAAACTCGCACTCTTAATTTGTGCTTGTGTAATCTAACTATTGTAGCCAGCTATGAATACTAAAATTGAACTTTGAAATTAAATCAGTGAAATGGAATTATGCTGGCGTTTGAATTTCAACGACACTCGGGTTCATTTCGGAAAAGGAAGGGACCCTGCTTGGCAATGCAATTGGGACAATGAGCAACAAAGGTTCATGCTAAGTTGCTGTAATTTTGCGAGGCAAATGGAACAATTTGAAAAGCTGAGGTCTGCCATACGGTTCTGAAACTTTACGTGCTTTTAGTCTTCCTTGTTGGTTGATTGAAGGTTTGAAGCCGTCGATCGAGGAGGTGGCGACAGTCACTCATTGTCGGCCGTCGCTGTTGCAGAAGCTGGATGTTGGCGCGCCTTCTTCTCGACACGGTCACCAGGCGAAACGGGCTCTTGATGTGCGCTAGCTAATGCTTCCCGTCCGCGACACCATGTCAGAAACTATCATCGCGAGTCGAGCGCAATTACATGCTGCCAAACCCCGAAAGCGCGGTAACTCGCGGGAGCGTCACACAACACACCTGCTGCACTCGCTACTCCAGCCAGACTCCCACAGCTCTGCCCGCGCTCCACGCGGCAGAGTTAACATTACCAAAGATCCTACACACTTTGAGTCTTCACACGACCTATCGATGTAATCGTTCGATAGCAGTTTTCCCTAGGCAAGACCCAGCGTAAAAATACAAATAATATTTACGAAACAAACCAATTATATATCGACATAAATGCATAAATATATATATATATACAAATAGTAAAACAATTACAATATGTAAAGACACAGAAATGTCATATATTCAGGTAACAAAAATAAGGAAAACAAATTATAGTACAATAGATGGAGCCGGCCGAAGTGGCCGTGCGGTTAAAGGCGCTGCAGTCTGGAACCGCAAGACCGCTACGGTCGCAGGTTCGAATCCTGCCTCGGGCATGGATGTTTGTGGTGTCCTTAGGTTAGTTAGGTTTAACTAGTTCTAAGTTCTAGGGGACTCATGACCTCAGCAGTTGAGTCCCATAGTGCTCAGAGCCATTTGAACCATACAATAGATGGAAATAGGAGGATATGCATTTCCGGCGTTACAAGTCCCCTAGAACTTAGAACTACTTAAACCTAACTAACCTAAGGACAGCACACAACACCCAGTCATCACAAGGCAGAGAAAACCCCTGATCCCGCCGGGAATCGAACCCAGGAACCCGGGCGTGGGAAGCGAGAACGCTATCCAACAACCACGAGCTGCGGACAGATCTTCCTTTGTCTCTACAGGAGTCTCGTGAATTAAACTTCGCATGCGACCCCACAACAAGTAGTCCATAGGAGTTAAATCCGGCAATCGCAGCGGTTACGCGGTTGGATCACCTTGGCCTATCACTTTTCACCATATTATCCGTTGAGATGTCTCCAAAAGGCACATAAGAAGTGAGGTGGTGCATCATCATGCTGAAATCACATTTTCAGACCGACATTCAGTGGCACAGCTTCCAAGAATGGGTCCAGGACATTTTGTAGGATGATCAAGTGTGCAGAACCACTTAGCTTGAGTGGAAGGAAGTAAGGCCCAATCGCATGACCATCCAGAATATCTGGTGACACATTAGTTCCAAACCGATACTGAAATCCCTGAACATGTGTGGCACAAGGGTTTTCGTCTGCTCAGACATGGCTGTTTCGCGATTTCAGAATGCAGTCCCTAGTGAATTTACATTCATCTGTGAGCAGAACTTGACGTGAAACTGGGGTGTGTCGATGCAGCGGTACAGGAACCACATGCATGCAGCAGGCAATGCGTTGTGGAAGACAGGCTGGACCCATAGCGTGTACCCAAACTGAGCAGTACGGTTGTAATTGTTGCTCACGCAGAACGTCCCAGACGATACTTTGACTAACATCCGTGGCAGGCGCAATTTCAGAGACTGGTTGACGGTTTCTCTTCAACGTGAGGCGGTACATCTTCAAATTCCGGCGTGAAGCGTTGCCTTGGGGCACCTCAGTCCTGCCTGTTTCTCAGAGCTGCTGCGTAACTTGGGCAAAAAGTTTGTGCGATGGCGTGCTAGATTGAGGTAAACGTTCGTGATACAGCTGACTAGCGGCTCTTCCATTACCTCGAGATTCGTCATATCAAGGAGTATGTCTGTATATTCCGAAACATGCACCGAAACATGTTTACTATATCGGAGCCGCACAGGCATTGAATAGGTCTCGTAGCAAGGCAGACGTTAAGTGACATCGTGTGGCAGTCTGACGTAGTACACTTCATCCTGTCTATCCTATTGCATTACAAGACAAGTAACTCTGAGACTTTTCTCTTTCCCTCAGCGGACGTGGACGCGCTACACAACTGAATTCAAACCATCGTAGAACGGAAACAGTACGTTTCTGGACATTGATTCCTATACAAAATATTATGAACTCGCTTCCCTCTACAAGTCCTAGAAGTTTGTAGCAGGAATTTCAGCAAATTCTGTACATAGGCATAAGAAAATCCAGGATCCTGATTGACTGAAGAGTTCGGGCCATGTCACTGCTCAGAGAGTCCCGTTCCGGTCCATTCAGATGGTCACGAATAGGTCACAGGTTGAGCTAAGTGTTGCATAACGTCTTAATTATTGTCAATCAACGTCAACAGGCAACATAAACGGCCGCGAGGCTGCTCAGAATCGTAATTATTAAATCGGACGTGAAAGTGAGGATCGAGGATCATTGAGTACTAAAAGCGCGGATAGGTGCTCTTGCATTAATGTGTTCTGTGGCATCAGTGATTCTAAATTGTTTTGATTCTGGGCTGCAGCAGAACTTGCAGATAGCAATACAACCTGATATCCATTTAATGTAAGTGTTCTTTAGCGAGTCCTCAGTATTCTACGACCTTCACTTAGCAGTACAGCATCATCTCAATGAGTCCACCACTTGGTGTTGTCAACTGCTGCGAAAGGAACATCTGTATATCAGGTAGGATACTGCTATAGATACTCTTGGCACAGGGGCCAACTCCATGGGGCCTTAGCGGGCCCGAGCCCCCTCAAATTCGTTTCGGGGGAGAGGGGGGGGGGGGGGGGAGAGCCTCGCCAATTAATTTAAGAAAATTATTAGTTATATTACGCTTTGTAAAATCACAACATTATGTTGGAATTTTTTAGTTTTCTTGTTTGACGATAGTTACCTTTTAAAATACATTCAGTAATGAGTTAAAACAAATAATTATTACAGTAGTGAGCAGGTTAACAGAAAACGAGTGGTGTGAATCATGAGCAGACTTAGAATTTGTCCCGGTGTGCGAACCTTCGTGTGATGTCTGGCGCCAGCAGGCCAGCGATGCGGCTGCAGCTTCATCAAAAGGACTGGAGCAGAAGTGCCTGGAACCCTCCACCTCGCGTCACCTTGACGTTTCGAGACATAACAACGCCGCGGCTATCTATCATGCTGTGACAGTCATTCAGTGTGCATAGTTTCGTTCAGTGGAAGCTACAGACGTGTTTAGTGTTCCGACTTTAGTGTGTAGTAGACTATTTTATATGACTATATTTTATTCGTTTACTTTAGTCTCTTAGTGTACTGTGAATTAAGTTTGCAATGGATAAATTTGTTACCAAATAGGCGCGGTTGGAAGTTGATGATACTGTAAGTCAACCTCCAACAATTATTGTGTCATCAATTGCTTTGTCGTCTTCAGGCGAGAACCGTTCACAGCCGAAACGTGGACAATCCGGTAGGGGAAGATCATTTCAGGAGTCTTGGATGGTCAATATATATGAAGCATCTACCGAAAAAGTTTTTACAAAACCTGCATAGAGGCAAATGCTAAAAATCTGTTACAATTTTCTTCAAAAAAAGAAGATGGATTTACTTCCACAGGGTTTTCTAACTGGAAAAATGCTTTGGAAAAATTCCATCTTCATGAAAATACATTTACGTATAAATAAGGTGTTCTGAAACTAAATTCTATCACTAACCCATGTGTGGACTCCAAATTGAATGAACAGTTAGATAGTTACGTGAAGAAAGGCCGTTTAGCTCTTGAGACAATTTTTACTACCGTGCAATTTGTATGCCGACAAAGACTAGCAATTAGAGGGCACAAAGATGTAAACTCAATTTTCTTTTCAATTCTTGGAACTCTGAAAGAATGACATACCTGGGTTGGGGCGTTTAGGGCATAAGTGGACATCCCCCGATATTCAAAACGAGGTCATTGATCTACTAGGAAAGTCAGTGATCAGAAAGGTATTGGCTTCAGACAAGAAGACTGAACATTTTTCTATTATGGTTGATGAAACAAGTGGTTCTTCGATTCACGAACAAGTGTCATTTTGTATTTGTACTGTTGATGATTCCTTAATCATCAACGAAGTCTTTATTGGCTTATACGAGACCCCAACACTGAATTACAAACTCTGTTTAGTATTTTAATAGACGGTTTTGCTCGTCTTGATTTGTCAATGGATAACTTAAGAGGACGGTGCTATGATGGTGCCTCGAATATGAGAGGTAAGTTTAAAGGACTAAAAAAAAATGTTAGTTTCGGATACACAATCAAAAGCACGTAATGTCCACTGCACTGCTCACAGTTTAAACTTGGCAGTTGTAGACAGTCTCCACCATCTTAGGTCTATGAGGGATATTATAGCTTTATCCAAGGACTTAATAAACACCGTAAGGGAATCCAACAAAAGGATGGGACTTTGCAGAAGCATATGCTGTGAGAGAGCCAACGACCAAGCTGTTCTACGGCCCCTTTGCCCAACTCGATGGAATATGTGAGCTTCTAGTATCTTGAGAATATTGAAAAAATTTGAAGAACTTCTAGAGTTTTTTGGAACATTTTCTGCAGAGGACAAAACAGAGGCAGGTTACAAATGTGCAGGCTACCTTGAATCAATGATACATTTCAAGACTTATTTCTTTTTACGTCTTTATTACCATGCAGTGAACCCAGTAGAGGATGTCAATGAAAAAATTCAATGCGCTCATCTAAGTGTTGCTGATCTGGCAAAAATGTATGAGGGCTTGATTTGTATATTGAATGAAAGCTGTGATAGTTTTGCATACTTTTGGGAATTGTGTTTAAAAGAAAAACCTTCAAAAGTTGATGATACTTCGCTTCCTCTGAATCGAAGTATACCAAAGAAGTATGAGAACAACGAAGCCAACTCACCGCACACTTTCAAAACCCGAAAGGAAGACCACAAAGCTATTTACATTGAAGTTTGTGGAACGGTGCAGTCTTGCATTACTGAGCAGTTTGCGTCAGCTGGACTCATACAGGTCATTTCAGTTGAACAAGAGTGATTGCTTTTAGTAAGCAGAGCTGATCCCCGCCTCTTCCACTCTTAGAACCGATAAATTCACTGGTAATCGGAATGTTCTTTCGGCAAAACTATACGTTTGATAGTCTCAATTAGTCTGACCTCTTGCTGCACCCTCCTCCTCATGTGCCACAGGTTTCCTGATATTACTGACAAAAATAAATCAATAAAATTAAAATAGAACGAAAAGAAAAATAAATAAATAAACGATGTTCATTGTACCTCTACTCCACGTTTCCTACAAAAAAATGTTCAAATGTGTGTGAAATCTTACGGGACTTAGCTGCTAAGATCATCAGTCCCTAAGCGTACACACTACTTAACCTAAATTATCCTAAGGGCAAACACATACACCCATGCCCGAGGGAGAACTCGAACCTCTGCCGGGACCAGCCGCACAGGCCATGACTGCAGCGCCTGAGACCGCTCGGCTAATCCCACGCGGCGCGTTTCCTACACTTTCTTTGGTTCCTGGAGGGTGGGAATGGGACATGGTGGCCAGGCCTCGGGTTGCAACCCTGCCCACTTTGCCCCCATCTCTCCCTTTGGCCCTTTGGGCGCCGAGAAGTTTCCCTTCAGAAAAAATAAATAAATAAAAATAAAAAGTGGCTTAGTGGCTAATACATCTGCATGGTAAGCAGAAGACCTGGGTTCGATTCCCGGCCTCGGTACAAGTTTTTACTCACCGATTCAGTCTATATACAAAAAATCATTTCTGTATGAGACCAGTAAAGTCTCTCAAATTTTGTCACATTATTTGAATAAGTACCTACATCTAGGGTTGCAGGCTGGATCCCCTATTCACGTTCAGTACTGATGTGCTATTCCAGAACATGAAGAGCCTCAGCAGTTCTGTTCGTTTGTAAGGGATAATTTAAAGTAGACTGTGAGAACTTGGATCGAGGAAGGAGGCATACCAGGGTAATCCGTGCTGTTGTTTGAACCGCTGTGCCAGGGTGGCTTAGTGGCTAACGCACCTCCCTGCCAAGCAAAAGACCTGAGTTCGATTACCAGTACTTGTACCAAGTTTTCTCTCACCGATACAGTCTACATACACAAATTCATATCTGTATGAAACCAGCAAAGGCTCTGAAATTGTGTCATTTCATTTGTAGAAATATATTACCATATACGAAGGATAACAGCCACAACATTCACGATTAATATATCACTTTACACTATAATCACTATCTTTGCCCACAATTTTTTTTCCACATTGAAAGAAGATAATTTATATCTATGTGATAAGGATCAATGTTCTGCTTAAAAAATGAACCAAAGTCTCATTTCCAATCACGATTTTCATGAAAAGCTCCCTCCACTCTACACTGAAGCGCTGCAGCAGAATGGATGCAGTTGCTTTCCTTTCCTCTTTATTCTGGTGGGTCAGTTTTTTCGGTGCGCAGCGTACACAAACCTTAGCGAAGCCCAGTTTTCTAATAACGGCCATCGCACTGCCTTTACCGAAGAATAACTGGTGACCCAATCTACAAACCTCTCCTTCCTTTGGTAAGTACGTGCCCTGGCGTCTAGTTGTAATAAACCTACTGTACACACGAAAGTTTTCTTTGAATAAGTGCAGATCGGTCACATCTCGCCAAGAGTCAGGGGCGCCGACGTATAAAAAATATTGGAGGGGCCTATACTGGGGGTTTTTCCCCGGGAAATTATATAAATTTTTGATAAAAATAGTGATTTTTAAAGTTTTTAAGCATTTTAGAGTCATATGATCGGTGAACATATAGTTCTACGTTCTAGGGGACTGATGACCTCAGCAGTTAAGTCCCATAGTGCTCAGAGCCATTTGAACCATTTTTTAGAGCAGGTTTTGCATAGAGCATCCACCATGACAGGGCAGACTGATATGCATCACTACGTCGACTACAAACTCCCCACGTGGGCAACCGGGTAAAGTGAAGTGGATCGTGTTCAGTTTCTGTGGCCCACGGCTGTGCCACACCCTTTGGCGGTAGAGACTGATGGCGCAGTGGGCCAGACTTTAGCAGCCTGCACTCCACTGACAATTTCGCGGGAGATGTAAACACGATCGAATGGGCTGGAAAAATGGCTAGAAAAACGCGTAAACACCAGACAATTGCCATGAACATGCTCCCAAGAATCCACTAGTCTGAGGTTCTGGAGAATTGCCGCTAGCGCCGCGCAGATTGAGTGGTGGTTGATCTTTGTGTGCCTGGGTGCAGTTGAAATCGCCTCCCATGATCAATGCATCCTGCCGACCCAGGAAAAGAGACCTGACTGTCTCTGAGAAAAAGAACCATATGGCGCATAGACACACGATGCTGACGCCACTAAACGTGAGAGCCATACCTATGGTATCAGGGAGATAGGCAATTGCATCAGTCAGGACACCGTCACGTAAGAGGATCGCCACCCCACTACCAGTAGGGGAAGCATGAGATGCATGTGCTGTAAAACCATGGGGAGCGCAGAAAGTCGCAACATGCACCTGCAGAAGGACAGCTGCGTCAACGTCCGCGGCATAGAGCATGTCTTAGAGTAAAGTCAGTTTGTGGCGTACGTGAATAGTGTTGACACTGACTGTGTCTATGCGATAAGTCTGCAAATCTGCCGTCGCCAGGAGAACATGCTATTCAAATACGGGGGAAGGACAGGGAACTCCCTGTTAGGCCCCCACGGAAGGGCACATCACTGTGATGGTGAGGGTCCATCGTTCTGCACACCTCCAGAGCGTCCATCTTCAGCATCGACGTCGACAGCTCAGGAGACAGACGTGTCACCGGGCCGGTTCAGTGGAACATTATCAGCAGCGTCAGACACAGAAAGGGAGGCATTCGCGTCACGCATCAGACACAGGCGGGGGAAGGTCGATGTCCGGAGGTGGACGCTGACTGGAGTTAGAGGGAGGGAAGGACGTTGCGTCGTCAGGCGTCAGAGCGTTAGAGGACAGCGCACCATCAATAGCAGGGTCGTCATCCTGTTGAGGTTTCCGATGGACGTAATGATCAGAAATGTACGGCGTTGTCTCTTCCGTTTCCTCGGCAACCATTGCTTCCTAACATGCTGTTCCGTGTCGGATGTCGGGCAGCTATCATCAGACATGTGGTCAGATGGCAGAAAGGCGGAGGTAGATACAGCTCTATGATCAACAACCATGGGGTCGAAACAAACAGATTGTGCCTGCTGACGGTCGTCGTTCATTTGTATTGCCTCCGGAAGGGGTGTAGAAGACACAGGCGAAACGTCTATCGCATCCTTGAGAGGAGCCGACCCTGGTACCGACTGATTTATAGAGGGTGTAGCAGGCAACACCGCTGCAGACGCGTAAGACAGAGATAACTCGGCAGAAGGAGCGACGTCTCCGATCGGCGTCTGAACCAATCTACGTCGGAGTGATTGAGAACGAGCGTGAACTTCCTGGCCACAACATGAAAAGGTGCGCGGCTGGCCCTCGTACATGACGACAGCCCTGCAGCCAGCAATAACCAAGTAGGAAGGCACGTGTTTCCGTAGTTCAATTTTTATCTAACGGACATCATTGAAGACACGGTACGTTTCGAACGTCTTCCACGTTCCAGTCGCGTAACTGACGACGTAGCCACAAGTTTTAAACGAGGCCCTCACAGCGGTACTTCAAACGAGAGTTCGAAACCCCGCAACGTTCGGAGGTCAAAACCAGCGTGATCAACCACTACAGTCCCTGTATGTCCGTCAGAGTATCGAAACTTGAGATCGTTAGTGTGGCGACGCACAACGTAGGCGCACAGCTCGTCATTCGCCAGCTTTATGTACACAGAAAACGCCATGATTGTAATGAAGTTGGATTCTTGAGACAAGCCGCTACGCGGAATAACGCCCGCTCGCTCGCAAGCAGCGCCAACAGGCGAGACGCAAACAAGGCGTGCGCGCATCACCACAGCCAAAGGCCGACTTTGACACAGCGCAGCGGCTCAAGCAAATGCACGAATTACCCTGATATGCCTCCTTCCTCGATCCAAATTCTCACTTCCAGTCTACTTGCACACGAACAGCCTTGGTACAAATTCTCATTCGCCGATTCAGTCCATGTACATAAAATCATTATATTTCTAACAAAATAAAAACAGAAATGGACATATTTACTAATTGACCCTTGTATGTCATCTGACAGAAATTTCAATACATTTCGAAAAAGTTAAAACAGAGAAAGGAGGTTAGATACATTAAATATGTCATCGCTTCTATTCGGCGATCAGTTTATGCAAAGGTACATTCATAAAAAGAACAACAGAACGAATAAACGTACAATGTAGGTTGTTTAAGCATTAATAGCATTAAAAATACAGAAAGCTGCAATTACAGGCTATCAATAACACATGACACGAAAAAAGGTACCTTGTATTATAAAAAGTTTCCGTTTGAGGCTGTCCCTGCAGTCTGTATACAACGCATCGCGACTCCGATGCGGATGTGTAAGCACAAGCATGAACTACGGCGATTTTATTAGCAAATATGTCCAAACAGGATCAACATACTGTTATTTTCTTGGCTGCCGAAGGACAAAAACACCGGCAGACGTCCATCAGAGGATAAAGAATGTGTGTGGGACAGCATGTCTGTCGGAAACCAACCATGTGGAATGGTGCATCGAGGGTTGCTCCTGCTTCATGATAACGCACGTCCCCATATCGCTAATGTCGTAGCGCAGACCTGACGCTAAATCAAGTGAGAGACACTCGAGCGATCACCCTGTAATCCTGATCTGTTGCCATGCTATTATTACGCCTTCAGTCCCTTCCAAAGGACTTGAAGGCTCGACGATTCCTCACGGACGAGGATACGCAGTAGGCAGTTGCAGACTTTTTCTCGCAGTAGGACACGATGTTTTATCAAAGGGTATATTCAACCTGGTGCGTGAGTGGGTTGACTGACACATTGCTCACGCCGATTTTGCTGGATTGGCATATCGATTCAGGACTGTACGGCTTTCGAAAGGAGACTTTTTGATCACCCCTTATATAAACTGTTGAAACTAGAACTACCATTACACAAATACAGGTTCTTCTAGGGGGAATAGTAAACATTTTAGATTATAGTAATATAGATTAATTCGAATAAAGTATTCGACCTGCAAGGATAGCCACGCGCGTTAGCACGCCACTTCCAGATTCGGGGAGACGCGTCGGCCCCAGACCGAATCCACATGGCAAGTTAACGACGAGGATCGCTGTGGCGGCCAGTCTGCATGTGGTTTTAGGCTGTTTCCCACACCCGACTAGATGACTACCGGGCTGGTGCCAACGTCCCGTCTCAATTACACAATTCGCAAACATTTCAAAAATCGTTCTCGCACTTTCAAATGGGATAGCACTAGACGCAAACAGAGAGGATATACACATTCCATCTCAGAAGGGGAGGGAGAGGAGGGGGGGTTGCAATGGTGGCACGCTCTGCCGCTAACATTGGCTGAAAAATCTAGAATAACATGCCCATCCCAGTGAAAACACGGGGTAAAGCCACGAAAAAAAGAGTTAGAATAAAAACATTCAGTTTTATTGGCTTCAGGGATACAACTGTTAGAAGGCAACCAAAACAACTACCCGTAAGATATTAATAGAAGACAAATGATTTAGTTCAAAGTCGATTTTCATAAATTCTATCTCAAACTCCAACGCACTTTGTAAGTAGGCCGTTTAGGTTTTTATGTTGGTAACGCCACGTAGCGCTCTGTATGAAAATCACTGGCTGTGCTGTGTGCAGTCTGTGGCTGGGTGGCATTGTTGGAATAGTCTCTATTGTAGTGTTGGGCAGTTGGCTGTTAACAGCGCGTAGCGTTGCGCAGTTGGAGGTGAGCCGCCAGCAGTGCTGGATATGAGGAGAGAGATGGCGGAATTTTGAGAGCGGATGATCTGGACGTGTGTCCATCAGAGACAGTAAATTTGAAGGACTGGATGTCATGAACTGATATATATATTATGACTTTTGAACACTATTAAGGTAAATACATTGTTTGTTCTCTATCAAATCTTTCATTTGCTAACTATGCCTATCAGTAGTTAGTGACTTCAGTAGTTAGACTCTTTTATTTAGCTGGCAGTATTGGCTCTCGCTGTATTGCAGTAGTTCGAGTAATGAAGATTTTTGTGAGGTAAGTGATTTATGAAAGGTACAGGTTATTGTTAGTCAGGGCCATTCTTTTGTAGGGATTATTGAAAGTCAGATTGCGTTGCACTAAAAATATTGGCTGTCAGTTTAATGTTGATCAGAATAGGGAAAGAGCGAAATGTCTGAGTACGTTCAGTTCTGCTCAGCTGTTTGAAAATCAAATAATGTAAGA
The DNA here is from genome assembly GCF_021461395.2 of Schistocerca americana. Taxonomy (NCBI): domain Eukaryota; kingdom Metazoa; phylum Arthropoda; class Insecta; order Orthoptera; family Acrididae; genus Schistocerca; species Schistocerca americana. Next base: position 427,254,298 of record NC_060122.1, read on the forward strand.
GGTTTATCAGCACAGTAATTCATTAATTTTTCTAAGGGGACGTTTCAACTTTCGAATTCTTTTGACAACGCCACGTTTAAGTCAGAGGTCGGTTTGGCATTATTTGATGAGGGCTGCACGTTTCGTAATCCCAACGATAAATTCGTGTCTTGTGTTTACATTTCTCCAGACAGTGGGTCGGTAGAAATGGTCTCGCTTCTTGGCACCAAGGTACCTATGGGTATGGCTGAAAGGCGAAGTCTGAAAAAGATAAAGTAAACACAGACAAAACACCTCTAAAGTGGAGATGTCAAGAGAATTCGAAAGTTCATCGAAATTGGAGGCTGAATTTGTGAAAATAAACATTCAAAGTAATCGTTTGTTCTCGCTTAACTCTTTCTGTGAGTATTTGTTTGTGTTGCACTGTGACATTTATATGTCTATAGCCAAGTAAAACTGGACAAGTGTTATGCGAAATGTTTCACTCCAGCTAGCCTATACTACCGCCGCCTCACATATTTACTACTCCTGATGAAACGTCCTGTACCGTCACAGCTGGGATTGTTGTACCGTGTGACAGCTGGAACGACAAAAACGTTCCTAGCGGAGAGAAAAACAGCCGTAAGATCAGCGTTTGTTTTTATTTTTCTACTTAATTAACGAAATAGTTGTTCTATTTTCGAGTTCTAACCGTTAGTAAATTATCAAGAGACTCTAGTGATCCTGAAATAAACGTAAAAACAGTTGAATCGCACACATTCAGCAACATAAGATAAAACTCATTCACGAAGAAATACTTTCGAATACGTGTATAATTGCAGTTTCCTCCGCTGAAAACAAGAGAACATAAAAGCACAGTCAATGGATGAGAACGTATAATTCTGTTTGTCTGCGCCTTATTACGTTAGGTATTTTCCTTCAGACATAATTGTTTTGTATGAAGTCTAATGAATCACTCGTTCTTACACTTTATTCGACGTTCTAATACACAAATATTTTTCTAAATGGAATTAATTTTGCTTAAAAAACGAATGAGTTGGAGCTACTTGCTGTATGTGGCTTAGATATAGCAACAATTGTGGAACTCAAAATATAATCTTTCCACTAGAGCGGGTTTACTTGCCTAAATCGCCATAAATATATGAACAGGCAAATAATTTCGGCAGTATAAATTGCCATCTTTAGGTCTGAAAAACTCTTTTAATGTCGAAATAGTCTAATAATCAATATTCATAATAATGAAAATTTTTTACAAATACGTGTCTTACATGTCATTTACATTCATCTACATGTTCATGATTACTATGCTATTCACATTGAAGTGCCTGGCAGAGGGTTCAGTGAACCACCTTCAAGCTGTCTCTCTACCGTTCCACTCTTGAACGGCGCGGGAAAAAGAGCATTTTAATTTTTCTGTGCGAGTCCTGATTTCTCTTATTTTATCGTGATGATCATTTCTCCCTATATAGGCGGGTGCCAACAGAATGTTTTCGCAATCGGAGGAGAAATCTGGTGATGGAAATTTCATGAGAAAATTCTGCCGCAACGAAAAACGCCTTTGCTTTAATGATTGCCCCTCTAATTCACGTATCATGTCTGTGACACTATCTCCCCTATTTCGCGATAATACAAAACGACCTGCCCTTCTTTGTACTTTTTCGATGTCACCCGTTAGTCCCACCTGATGCGGATCCCACACCGCACAGCAATACTCCAGAATAGGGGGACAACCCTGGTGTAAGAAGTCTCTTTAGCAGACCTGTTGCACCTTCCAAATGTTCCGCCAACTAATCGAAGTCTTTGGTTTTCTGCCAACAACATTATCTATGTGATCGTTCCAATTTAGGTTATTTGTAATTGTAATCCCTAAGTGTTTAGTTGAATTTACAGCCTTCAGATTTTTGTGACTTATCGCGTAATCGAAATTTAGCAGATTTCTTTTAGTACTTACGTGAATAACTTCACACTTTTCTTTATTCAGGGTCAATTGCCACTTTTCACACCATACAGTTATCTTATCCAGATCATTTTGCAATTCTTTTTGGTCATCTGATGACTTTACAAGACGATAAGTGACGGCATCATCTGCAAACAATCTAAGAGTGCTACTCAGATTGTCTCCTATGTCGTTAATATAGATCAAGAACATTAGAGGGCCCATAACACTTCCTCGGGCAACGCCAAATATTACTTCTGTTTTACTCGATGACTTTCCGTCTATTATTACGAGCTGTGACCTTTCTGACAGGAAATCACGAATCCAGTCGAACAACTGAGGCGATATTCCATAGGCACGCAGTTTGGTAAGAAGACGCTTGTGAGAAACGGTGTCGAAAGCTTTCTGGAAATCTAAAAATATGGAATCAATTTGAAATCCCCTACCGAAATCACTCATTACTACATGAGTATATAGAGCTAGTTTTGTTTCGAAAGAACAATATTTTCTGAACCCGTGCTATGTGTCAATAAATCGTTTTCTTCGAGGTAATTCATAACGTTCGAACACAGTATATGTTCCTAAACCCTACTGCAAATCGACGTTAGTGACATAGGCCTGTAATTCAGCGGATTACTCCTACTTCCTTTTTCCGGTGTTGGTGTGACTTGAGCAAGTTTCCAGTCTTTAGGCACGGATCTTTCTGTGAATGAGCGGTTGTATATAATTGCTAAATATGGAGCTATTGCATCAGCATACTCCGAAAGGATCGTGACTGGTATGCAATCTGGGCCATACGCCTTGCCGTTAAGTGATTACCGACCATTATCCACTCAGTGTTGAGTATTGCCATGTAGTCATAAACATACGTAGGAGCAAGTGTAATACAGGCAAAAACAACTATGAAAAATCCATCGTCAGGATTATAAACATAACATTCCAAATGTGTACATACCTCGTTGAAGAAGACGCACCAGTGCAACGTCGTATATCATATAACAAAACCATACTTGCGGTAAACACAAAAGCTTCAAATAAAATGTATGTGATTCACAGTGAATTGCTTGCTATGTTTGTATTGACAGCTGACGGCTCACTGCGAAACAATAGTCAAACTGAATTTATGTTATTACAGGGTACCACCAGAAGGCAGTCTTTTCCATAAAAACTTGGGAATACAATACATAGCAGCACATATTTATCGTGTTTGAATGATACGTAGAGAGATGCCGTTAATCTGTAATTAAAATTTAAAACAATTTCAATATAGTTTCTTATATTAAAATATAGGAAATGGCAGCAACAACCGGTTGCGAGAGGAATATGGCTTAGGAACATTGCATATACGATCTAAATTAATCAGAAAATATAACAGAAAAACGGAAAAACACTGCGCAAAATTCTACCATAAAGCAAGAAACAAGTTGGACTAAACTGGTGACAACAAGGAGCTTGTCAAATGGCTATTTTCCTCAGTTGTTGATACAACGTTGTATTACATTTGAGCATAACACATACAAATATTCACAGTGTTTCTACCTACATCAACAGCACAGAGAAAAATACAAGTATGGTTCACGCTTTTTGACAGGTCCTATATGTATACGGAACACACCTACGATCCACATCTACCTACCAAAGGCTGCAGATTTACACTTAATACACCTATACTACTTAGTCATCGACTAGCTGCTACAATCAGAAAAAATACTGTTATAACCAATAGATATACAATTTATTCATAACAAAATGGTCCATGTATCCTGTAGAAGGTTAAGCTGTATTCGCCACAAGAATTCAACGAGAAAACGGGGCAAGGGGCAGGGGGGGGCACAGAAGTGGAATCAAGGATGGTATTGTACAGTGCCTCATCTCGACAATAGATAAAAATGTCCGAGAGACATACAGTACAATATATTGTAATATTACATGAGAGTGATCATACCAACTACGTATAACGGCAAAGCATCAGTAGTAACTACAAGCCACTGAGCAAATGGCTACCGTACGCACCCTTATTTTGCCCATGGCATACAAAATAAAAAACTCATCTGAGTGCAAAAAAATTTAATTGACTGAAAAAGATATTAAAAACGAATTCCCACGCAAATATATTTATACATAACTCAAACAATTCTGAAATTAAGGATGGTTCAAGTACTTCTGGTCTGCTTTGTTCACACAGTTCACAGTGACCAAGACAGTACTCATCCTTCAGAAATTGCTTGACCTAATTCAGAATCCTCAGTCGACTTTCTTAAATAATCACAGGTTAGAAACTAACACACGGCAATATTTCAACTTACTTATAACAGACGCATTTACATTATTTTCCAATTGCGTCCAGAGAAGAACGGCCGTTGGTCTGAAACAAGGAATCCTAACATTCCCAGATTTACCTAGCTAACAAAGCATCAAAATTCCGAAAATCCCCCATCTGTTTGTCATAGTTATTATCTGAAAGTAAGAAACATTATTTCTAACTCCAGGCTTAAGTACTTCAGAATCACACCCATCTGCAGAAAAATAGTCTTGAGTAGACAACAAAGCCAATAGTGCGAATCAGGAACCAGCGCCAGGGTGCCAGAATATGGCTGCCCACAAGGAAGATCTCCATTCGGTCAGTGGTGGGGGCAACCTCTTGCTGTATTGGCCAACCATAGTCCAGACTCTCCACTACTTTGGAATACGTACCTTCTTTGGTTTATTTTAGGCGAGCAAGAGACTGGTGACCACGCGTGCACTATCTATAGTCTCCTGCACCCGTCTCCACACACACACACACACACACACACACACACACACACACCCGTGTGTGATAGTGCGGGCGTCATGAATAAATGACGTGTCTTCCCCCTACCACTTCCTCCCCTCCTCACCTTCTACCGTTATATTCCCATGGTGAACACAGCTTAACCTTTTTGTTGTGAATCAACGGTACATCTGTTTCTTACAAATATGTTATTTTTTGCTTATTATAACAGCTAGTTCCTGACTATTTTAAGTAGTATAGGCATATTCAGTGTAAATCTGTAGCCCCTGGAATGCAGATATGGATCAAGTATGCCTGTCGCAGCTGTTTGTTACTGCAATTTCTAATCTTTTAATATAAGAAACTGTATTGAAATTGTTTTAAATTGTAATTGAAGATTAATGTCATCTTTTTACTTATCATATAAACACAAAAAATTTATATGTGTTATGTTCCTGATTTATTGTGTAAAAGACTACTGCCATCTGGTGGCCTCCCATAATAATATATATTCCGTTTGACCATTGTCTGCGTCAGCTGTCAACAAAGAGACAGCAAGCAATACCCTGTGAACCAAATGTATTTTATCAGAAACTTTTGTGTTTACCACAAGCATGGTGTTATTATTCAGCGTAGTATGTGTACCTCTGTCATGTTCTGTTTATAATCTTGAGGTTGGATTTTCCATAATTGTTTTTGCCTATATATATTATAGTTGCTCTCAAATATATTTATGACTAGATGACAGCACAATACCTTGAGTGGCACAACGGGCGATGTATGTAGATGGTGCGTTATAAGCGTATTGGAAAAAAAAAATTGTCGTTACATCGAATATCGATTATTAGAGTGTTGGAATATTTAAACATTTTTGTACCACTTTTTTATATAAAAAGACAGCAACCTAAATTGTCAAAACTAACAGTCTACACGGGGTGTACGGAAATTCCCGTTACAAACTTCTGGGACATTCAGTGGGGACTGGGTAGACCATAGTTTAGACTGAAACCCGTGTCCAGAAACGTACTGTTTCCGTGCTACAGCCGTTTGAAAACATGTTTGCTACGTAGGTATGCAGCAGGGTACTTATGGTGGAGCGCTTACATCGGATCGGCTGATATCATTTGGCGTCTATCCTACTTCTCTGACCTCGTCTGAGTTTCATTCACCTGTCTGTGAGTGTTAGAGCAACATGGTTGAGTAGGTGTTGGCAGAATGTGTGGCGAAGCGGTAGTGGAAGAGCTGCTAGTCGCCTTTATCGAGATCGTTATCCACAACGCCCGACTCCATGGCATGAGGTGTCGAGAAAGGAGTAACTTCACCGTCAGAATGCGCGCCTGTGGTGATCCAAAGATATAGCGCACACCCGCATTCGAAGAGGCCGTACTATTGACAACAGTGTTTATAAAAATTTGTTCAGTTTCCTATTTGTTTCTTTTGTTATTAATGAGTGGACTTGTAGAACACGTGATGTACTGAGTCACGCCAAATAAATTACTTACCAACATCGTATCAAATGGTTGTAGCACGGAAATGTTACGCTTCCAGTCATGGATTTCACTACAAAATATTATCTACTCAGTACTCCCTACAAGTTCAGTATCTTTGTAACGTGAATTTCCGAACACCCTATATATGAATTTATTGCGATCTGGGAAATAAAACTTCTGTAATACGATTACGTTTCTTACATTCAAAGATCGCTCTCTTGCTGATAATGTCGGTAACCATAATTTTGTAATTGGCTATTTCTGTATTGTGAAACAGATTTATTCGTTTTGACGTTTTATTGTCACGTCTTTGTTGTTTCCATTCAGCTTCATTTGCGGTAGCACATTTGGTACGTTAAATAATGTATTATTGCATTCCAGAAGAGTTTCCCACGTTGCACAGTCTTACTTGATTGGAAGTGCAGTAAATAAAACTTCACGTTATTGAGCGGATATACAACGTATTTCTGCAAAAGGTCTCACTCATCCTCTGTGTTTACTAGCCATTTTTTGTTCTTAAAAGAAAACGACATTCTTCAGTAAATATCTGTAGGTTACAAGAGAGTTGTTAATAAACTGTCGTGTAATGTAGTGCTTCATGTTTCCGAGGATCCTTTACGAATTAAAGAACAACAAATATGCGGCCACTATTAAGTTGTCGATTTTTATGGCATATCGTTCGCTCGCTATTATAAAAACTATGTTGCAGTTCAATATAAACGATATTAATCATGCTCATACGATATCGTGTTCAGTGTAGCTTCCTGTCATCTCGGACCGCTGCTGTGAGCGTGTACAACGAAAAGGAGCTGGAGTGTCTAGCTGTACGTGCTAGATTGTGCACCCCGCATATAATGCGAAAATGACATCATATCAAGCCTTAACGCAGACACGATTTAAGAATGGCGATCAATAACGTTACACGTTCCCATGGCGTGAAGATATAAACAGACTCCTACAAATTCCTTACAATAAACATTGAGGGAATGGGACGGCTGCGGAAAAATGGGTGTTTCGGGCGCAGACAAACTAAAGTAAGGACCGCAAAATCATGATAAAAGTAAAATATGTAAAGCGAAACAACGATAGAACATTAGTTTAAAAACGCGAAAAACACCAAATTAGAGAAAACCAGCTGTAACGGGTATCGAAAATACCAGTTGACCTATATAGCTCATCTTAAAATACAGATACCGATACAAAAATCCAAAAACCGATAGCGGTATAAACAGTCAAAAGATGGTACCGATGTACATAGCGGGAAATGACGAAAACTAAATAAAGGCGGAACTGAAAACATCAGTTGACCTAAATAGATTGATATAAGATACCGATACAATAATTTAAAAATAAAAAGCAGTAGGAAAAAAGCTAAAAGCTTATACTATTACACATGGCGAAAACAGCTTTAACAAAATGAGCAATCAAAGAAAGAGAGATCAGACTCTGTGAACAGGAATAAAACCAAAGGATAAATAAAAACGGTCAAACATAATAAAATAACAGAATTTAACAACTAGTGTAAAATCTGAAATAATAATAACAAAGAAAAGAAGTCAATGCCACAGATGAAACAACTCCAAGCCAAAGGTCCTCGTCCCCATTAAAAAAAAAGGGCCACCCACTGCCATACAACCCCAATTACAAGCTGGAGCCTACACATTTTCCCTATTATTTTAATGAACCCTTGAAAAATGCAGAAATCGTGAGCCCAGTCTCATAGTCTTTAAATTTCAAGTTGTGGTTCACAAAACGCTGATTGCTGCCCAATCCATTATAGAAAGTGAACGCATCTGGCACAAAAGTAGATCCTTCTGCTACATATTCCAATATGAGTGAAGTTAAAACATGTTTACTACGATTGTTAACTGCTCGAAATACAATCAGTGGCGTTTTCTCAGGATGTGCAAGTTGTGCGCCACTGTCCAAACAGAATCGAAAGAAAAACAGTAAATTATTTTATTTCATTTGTTTACATATATGAGTTTTAATTCTAGTGTGTTTTCCTTAAATGACAATTCATTGTTCCAGTCCCTATGTTATAGTTCCTATCTGCACTCTGCGGAGTCGTCTGTTAGTGCCAAGCCAGCCACCAAAGTGTTGTATCTCTTTGCAGTACCTCGGCAGCTTCACTCCTTTGAAGAGCGCATGCGCGACATGTGCTCTCAGTTTCTTGTTTTTTGACTGCTAAACCTGACCAAGACGTTGGTTTGGTTTCCAGCACTTTGTGTTGATTATTGTTTGCACGCCAGTTATTGCTTAAGCAATGAAGTCGGAAGCTTCAGTATTTAATATGGGTGGTGAAAGCATAGTAAGACATTTATTAAACACCAATTTTTCTTCACTTTCTTATAATGAAAAGGAGTAAGTGATTTTATTCGTTCAAACTGTCAATTGGGAGATAAGAGATCTGTTGATTTAAAACATGTGTGGATAAAAATCCTACGACAAGATCGCAAATTTTCGTTATTGATTACCGGCTTGGGGTCATTGACAAGCCTTTCACAGATCAGTCTATAATATTGTTCAGTGTGTCACAATCATTACACATCGTCATATTATTAGAGGTAAGTAGCACTAGAATTAACAATCGCTGTTGATTATTTATATTGACGATTCTAATCACTAATCAAATATTGTTACAATACCTACATTGCCACACATCTATCATTGCTGCCAACCGTTTGTAACCATGTATGGAAATATGGAATTTGGAACAACACTTCATTAGTGATTAACGATGTCAGTTTACTAAACCAACTACGATTTTTCATTTTAGGGTGACTTAGCTCTAAGAATACGAAGATATGTAACGATTGCCACCCACTAAACAACATTAAAGACTGATCTGAGAATGGCTCGACAATGAGTGGAAACTGGTAATCAATAAAGAAAATTTGCCATCTCGAGCGAGAATTTTTATCAAATGTTCAAATGTGTGTGAATTCCTAATGCACCAAACTTCTGAGGTCATCGGCCCCTAGACTTACGAACTACTTAAACTAACTTAAAGCTAAGGACAACACACACATCCATGCCCGAGGGAGGACTCGAACCTCTGGCGGGAGGGGAGGCGCAATCCGTGACAGGCGCCTCAAACCGGGCTGCCACTCCGTGCGGCCATTTTTATCCATACATGCATAAAACAAGTGATTGATAGTTGTCAACCATGCCTAATTCTCTAGGTATCAACATGTGTGCAGGTTGCGAGAGGAGGGTTCGAAAGAAATTTCCGTAGATAATTGTGTCATCTAACAGACTGATGTGATGATCAAGTTTCGTTGTTGGACATGCTTGCCATTTTAAAACCAAAAAAAGTATGTAATCATAAAGGATATGAGGATCTGCACCATGTGATACTGCAGGGAAAAAACACAGAGAGTCTGAAATTCAAATACCTAGTTTTCTCAAATTTTACAAACTGATTTCGTTTCTTACTAGAATCGACATTTTATTGGAGTGGCAACGAAGAGCTGAAATAAAGCTACACACTGAAAAAGTGAGAAAGCACGTGGATATATTAAAGAAGCTTATTAATGCCGTATGCGACTTAGGGAAACAGGAACTGCCATTCCGAAGTCACAATGAATACGAAGATTCCTTCATCAGGGCCAATGGTATGGAATTTCTTACGGAAAGAGCTGAGATTGAGTCTACACCGAAAAAACATTTAGCAATTTCTACAGTCTTCCGCGGAACCTCAGAAATTATTCAGTACAATTTAGTTCAGAAGACAGAATTTGTGGCCATCATGCTTGATGAGACATCGGATCTGAGCACCAGGTTTCTGCTCTCGACCGTGTTACGATACTTTTCTTTGTCATAAAAGTATCCGTGGAAAGATTCGTTGGATGTGTTGACTTGAGAACCAATAGGACTGCAGATGGAGATGAAGAAGCCTGCGCAGGATACAGTAACATCGAGAGCTGCATCAAACCAGTCTCTGGACTCAAAACAACAACAGCAGGACTGCAGAAGCTGTGTTGTGTCATGTAGGCACAATAATGGACAGATATAAATGTGACTATAAATTAATTGCCCGTACATACGATGGAGCATTAATAATGAAAGAACGCATTAATGATCTGAAAACGAAAGTATTAGCAAAGTACCCCTAATCCCTTTCCACATATTGCTATGCTCATATTATTAACTTGTTTTTTCAACAGTCTCTAGAGTCCAACAAAGAGCTTAAAGTCTTCTTCAGTGATCTTAAATCTCTTCCATCTTTCATTTTGCATTGTCCTAAAAGGCTGCACGAACTTTTGTTTTTCACGTCCAGAAAACTTCTATCAGTAGTTGAAATCCGATGGAATTTTACTTTGACACTTATCTATTCATTAGGTAACAACAGAGAAGTATTGATAATGTTTTTGAACATGTCTGTGAAACCAGAGGCTTCACTGAAATAAGAGACCGAGGATTTTTTTGGCTTATTGGAGGATTTCAAAAAAGGACCATGTAGTGATAGTGGGTGGGGCGGGAAGCAGTTTGGACAGGGATGGAGGATATGACATAGGTGGTGACCTGTACAAGATATCTTCCCTGACTCATGGCACCAACTTACACTTTGTTGAACTGTTCCGCCGTCATGATCGACCACACCTTGATGGAACTGTTAGGCGACTCAATGTGGGGTTAGGGATGGCTCTGAGGACAGCCAACTTTGCTCATGTTTCTCTGATGCCCTTCGAGACTATCAACAGGTGGAGTTTCACTAGGCATGCCCTACACCTAAGCAGGAGTGGGAAGGGAAGATTGGTACAGCTGATTCATGAAAGTATAGGGGATGGATCTCAGGCCACACATGGTCAAATACCTGTTGTCATAGAGAGGAAAAGTAGGCCTTTTTTATGATAAATCCAGACAACAGTTTCTCCTGCCTGAAGAGTATCTCCAGTAGTTTAAAAAATACTCAAACTATCACTCACAATACAGGTTTTAACACTTCAAATGTCACATATACCAGATGTCACAAAGAAAAACAAACCATTGGAAAGAGTAACATGGGGCATTTCACTGACTTAACAATCTTCCATCAAAACATGCAATCAATAAAAAATTAAATACAAGTATTAGAAGTTGAGCTCCAATCTTTGAATTGCACAGTAGTTTGTATTACTGAGCAGTGGTGTAGAGACACAGAAATCCAGCATGTAGTATTATCATTGCATGAAAAGGCAAACTGCAGAACTACTTCAAGGGATGGAGGATCATGCATTTATATCAGAAAAGGAACACAGTTCAAATCAAGACATGACTTCAGTCCAGTAAGTGAAGACAAACACCTTGAAATATCAGATACTGAATTAACAGGGCTTGATATCACCAAGAAATTAATCATTTTGTCTGTGTATAGATCTCCCAGTGGTAGTGTGGACACTTTTTTCAATAAATTAACAGAAGTTCTAGATAAAGTCTCAAGTACAAAGGTCAACATAATTCTGTGTGAGGACATTAACATCAACACTAATATCGTAAATAAATCCAGCAGCACCTTCATAAACATCCTTCAAAGTTTTGGCATGTCCCTATTAGTCAACAGTGCAACAAGGGTTACTACAATGACTGCATCAGTAATTGACCATGTGGCCGCAAATATGGACAGGGAAAAATGTGATGTAACTGTAAAAGATCTCGGACTATCAGACCATCTTTGTCAAATAACAACAGTAAAATCAGGCATCGAATCAAGTCTAGCCTACAAACGATATCTACCAGAAACCAAAATCAAAGATTTTTCATAAGATCTAGAAAAACAAAGCTGGAATGAAGTGTATAAGGAAACCAATGTGAAAGTGAAATTCTCTAAACTCTTCACGTTATTTAAACTGAATTTTGAAAAGGCATTTCCAAAAATATGAATGTCTGTATCAACATCTCACAAAAACAGATGAATACTGCAGGTGTTAAGAAGCCCTCCCAAACACCTAAACACCTCAGTTCCATGAAAAGGTTCACAATGATCCAGAATTATTAAATTTCTATCATAGTTACAAAAAGATCTATAGGAAGGTGATGATTGCTGCAAAAAAGTCGTTTAATGACAAAATAATATATAATGCAGAGAATAAAAGCAAAGCGGTCTGTGATGTTATAAAAAAGGAAATGGGGAGAGGCAAACAAATGCAGAATAACATACATCTAAGGTGGGGCATAAGGTAATAAATGATCCACAACACTTAGCAAACTATGTAAACGAGCATTTTTCAAGTATTGCAGAGACGTTACAGCAAAAATTCACCAAAACAAGTATAACACCTGTAAATAATGTTGCACTAAATACAATGATGTTACTTCCAACCACAGAGAATGAAGTCAATAAAACTGTTCAAAAACTAAAAAATAAAAAGTCAGTAGGCTTAGATGAAGTACCAATGTATGTACTGAAACAATGCATAGGGATTATACAAGGCCCCTTAACAAATATAATAAATGAATCCTTCACATCAAGGACATTTCCAGAGCAGTTATCATGGGTTGTACCTTTGCTTAAGAAAGGTAATGTAGAAGACATAGTGATTAATGAATTACATGAATAAATACAATCTTTTATGCGAATCACAGTTTGGTTTCCGAAGTGGCAAAAATATGGAGTCAGCCATAGTAGAATTCACAAAAGTTGTATACAGTCGACCACAATATTCTATTAAATAAATTAGAGGCATTAGGAATAAGAGGGGTAGCTAATGACTGGTTTCGATCACACCTAACGGATAGGGTACAAAGAGTAGAGATAACACATACTTCAAATAGATCTAAACATTTAGTATGACACTTATCAGAAGCAAATATATTAATACAGGGTTTCCGCTAGGTGGCATATTAGGACCAATACTGTTCCTCATATACATCAATGACTTTCCCAGTAGTGTTACTCATGGTGAAAAAATTCTTTTCGCTGATGACAGCAATATTATAGTCACCGAGCAAACAAGAGAGCTCCTTGCTGAGAAAGCAAATGAAACTCTCAAGGACTATGATTGGTCAATAAGCAATAAAGTGACATTGAACATAAAGAAAACTAATGCCATTAATTTCAGTTTGAAGAGGTGAAATGTCCATGTTAAATTAAATGTAGACGGCGCCTATACAGACTGTGTAACAAATGCAAAATTTCTAGGAATGAATATTGATTATAAGTTGAAGTGGTGTGAACACGCAAAGGTACTTGCAAACTGAATGTCATCAGCATGTTATGCCCTTAGAATCCTATCATCAGTGTGACATGTAATGTCTTTTAGTTACATATTATTCATATGTACACTCAATTGTTAGCTATGGCGTTCTTTTTTGGGGAACAAATGCACAAAATATGAACACAATTTTCGAACTCCAGAAAAGAGCCATAAGAATAATAACCAAAAATACTAGTCGAGCTATTTGTAAAGATCTGGTCGAAACACTGGGGATTTTAACTGCTCCACGTGAATACATTTACAAGTCAGTTGTACACATCAAAAATAACATTACTGCACAAACAGCTCTGTCCATGACCATGCAACAAGAGATAGACTCAACTCACATTTACCAAGAAAAAATAAACTTAAAACTCAAAACAGCATTTTCTACCAAGGAATAAAACTTTACAATAAATTAACAAAAAAGATTAAAGAAATTGGTAAAATACACTTATTTAAAAAGGTAGTTAAAAAGTATCTGTTATGCAATACATTTTATACATTGAAGGATTACATAGATAAAATGGAGTAGGGGTTTGATAAAAAATGTTATACAAATAAATAATAATAATAATAATAATAATAATGTTTATAAAACATTCAACATTCCACGTAAGACCTTCACTTTATTTTTTTCCTTCTTCTCTCCTTTCTAGAAATACTTATTCCCAAGCTATGCATAGCACAATACTAACACCTCTTCCTCTTTCTGAGCTCAACATCTCACTCATTATGGAGGGATGCTGACTCAGTTTTTCAGGATAGCAGATGGGGAGTTGCGGTACAGAAAATGGCATAGAGATCACCAGTATGTGTGTGTGCGCAGTGAGTGAAGTGTTATGAAACAATGTGTGTATAGTGTGTGCAGTGACTGATAGTGAGATATGAGTGAACAGTGTGGCATTACATTATTTAATAAGTTATTTGTAAGAAAAGTATTGAGTCTCAGTAACAGCTGCAAAAGGAAAGAGAGAACTTGGAATCGTTATGGTCGTCTATTCTGGATAAAAACTGGGGATGAAGAACTACACCAACAAAAACGAGGAAGGCTGAATGACGGATCACGTGAAAAATAGTTTTCAAGAACAAGAGCAATGAAATAGAAGTCAGATTCTCATATTTTGAAAAGTTGCAGTACTTCAGTTTAATAAATCCGTCAGAAATGAGCCACTTTGAGAAAAGAGAAAATTTTCCTCTTATTTACTGGAAAATCTGCGGAGATCTTTATAATTTGAGCAACATCCAGAATGAACTTTCCTTATGGTATGCTTCTGGCGAAGGGTCGGACGAAACACCAATTCAGTTTGTTAATTATTTACTGTAAGTTAATCTGCAGAGCGACAGAAATTTACAAACTGTCTGGGCTCATTGCAACAATTTTACCTACAACATCGCCTGTCGTGAGGCCATTTTTGTCCTTGAATCTGGTTAGCAACATCTGGCGTGCTACACAAACCTAACATCGCACGGATAGTGTAAACTTCGTCTCCATTGAGAAACCGTTGTTTTCAAAGCTGCGAGGTGACGATAAATCCAAATTCTACAAACACGTGGTCAAGAAAGAGCAAAGAATAGAGTCAGAATTCAAATAACAGTAATAAATATGTAAGATTCGTTGTTGTTAATTTATGCCTTTTTTATTTTATATTTTGCTAAAGCTTTAAAGTCGCACTAGCACTTGAGGGGAAGGTAGCACCCGTGATCTTAATTAAGGTACAACCTCAGTATTTGTCTGCTGTCAAAACGGCAAACCACGATAAAATATTGTCAGAGCTGTGCTACCGGCGGTCGTTACGATGACATATCAGAATTGGAATTCATAAACAGTTATCTACGAGGCGATGGACTGGGAGGCACCACTGAAGCGCGGTGAAGTTCGTCGCAAAGAAATCCGACTGCGCCTTATACGCGCCAACGTTTATTGCCGAAGACAACAATTGAAGTGCGAGGCGTGTCGCGACCTGTATAGTTGAATACGGCATTGTCGGAGCTTCTACATTTCAAAGCAATAGGTCATAAGAGAGTGAGTGATTTCTTGTCCACTCGCAGAAGCTAAAGAGGCAGATCTAGGTTAGTAGGTGGATTTTGAAATCATTAAAAACTGAAAGAAGCACAAAACAGAGTCGTTGCCATAGACATTGTTTTTATGGAGGTGATCTCTGAGCGAAGTTGCATTATACTTCCGTGTGACATTTTTACCGTTGCAGTACCTCTACAACTCCTTCCCCGCACCCGCCATAGTCTACGTGCTTCTTTCCTCTCACTGCGAATGACACTGACAGGAGCCGAGTAGAACTTTTACTGATTGTTCCTCTGTTCATTGCAATAATCCCCCCCCCCCCCCCCACCCACTCCCGCTCTTTAACAACAGCACGGCGCGCCCACCAGATTTGCTCACGAGACGCCACTGAATACAACACACTGTTGTCAAGATGTCAACAAATACTGCCCGACATAACAGACCCAAAAATAAAAAGACGCACATCACGCCCCCTTTCACCTTTCTTCTTACCAAAACAAGAATTTTCAGCTTCCACCAGCATCTGATGCCCTATATTTAATAAATACACCAGCTAACTCCCTACAAAAAGAAAACCATTCTATTGCTATTCGTTCACAAACACCAGTTTCACACGTGTCACAACGAAGCACTCGTAATAAAAATAGCATGTCAACATAACTAAAACCAAGAGACTCAGTTTCCGTTCGTCACTAGGACAAACGAGGATAATGTTTAATCTCTAAACGATTATGCATGCAGCCGTAATAAACGAATACCGTATGGGATTACGATCTTCAGCCATGCTCCAGGACGTACCGGGGACTACGAGAAATATGGGCCTTGTGACGAACTTGTGACGTCACAGTACTCGGCTTGCTCGCCACACTTGACGAACGCTCGGCTCCGTGCAGGGTCCACGGGATATCAATGTTTAATTGAAAAGGTACACACAGAAGATCTTAGCTTTGCCGTGTACTGTCGGGATCTAGCATGCATTTCAATGCGGAGTCAGAATTTATTAAAATCGTCTGAAATAGTTACTCGCTCTTTGTCGGAGACGGCTACTGGCACTCATAAGACACGCGTCACCGCCCGTCTTTCTCGTGGGCCTCGGGACGTTAACGAATGACGTCACCTGCAACGTCTCGGGTTCAAAGTCGATATCGAAAGCTCAAGCCCAGCGAATTTGTCCTTGCTTAACATCTCGGTGAGTAATTGTTGGGTTACATTCTAACAGCTGTATCTCTCAAACCGATAAAAATTGGACACATGTTACAAGGCATGTTTTATTCGAATTAGTCCATACTGCCATCTCCTAAAATATTTAATATCCCCCCCCCCCCAAACATCCTATATATAATGCGGAACTGCTCTTAGGAAGTGTACGTACTATTTGAGAACACAATTTGTATCTCACGTTACACTTATAGTATGCTCTACTGTAAACAGAACTGAATCAATCCTAGATCAACAATTGGGTGAATATCAAGCCGGTTTCAGGACATCAAGATCCTGTGCAGAGCAGATCCATAACCTGAAATCTGTTATATCATACGCCAAATCAAGATCAAAGACGTTTATTGTGACCTTTGTCGATTTTCAAAAAGCGTATGTCTCAACTGATCGAGAAACAATAAAGAACACCCTTGCCTAATATAGTCTAGATAGGAAAACAATCAATCTGATAAGCGCCACTTTAAATAACACAGTGTCAAAGGTCAAGTTCAGAGGCGAACGATCAGAACCATTTGAAATCTGTACAGGAATGAGACAATATGACCTGCTCTCTCCATTGCTTTTCAACTGTGTCCAAGAAAAGATAGTCAGAGAGTGGAAAACAACCGTACCACCAGGTTATGGGATTCAAATTGGACACAAAAGAAATGGCCTGAGTGAAAACTTTGGCTTTTGCTGATGATCTGGCACTCATTGCAAATAATATTGACGAAGCTAAGGTTCAAGTGTCCAGCCTACAATCAATTGCTGTTAACACTGGCCTAAAAATACCATTTAACAAAACTGAATTCATCGCAAACGCTCCTCCTCATATTGAAATACAACAAGAGAAAATCACACAGTCGAAGAAATTTAAATATCTTGGAGAAATAATTACACCTGACGGTTCAGAAAATGCAGCTGTAAAAAGTAGGTGTTCTAAACTAGAATGTGATTTTCATCTGTACATAGACTTATAGAAAAGCAAAAGCCTGTCTTTAAACCTAAAACTTTGTCATTATGACACCGTAATTAGACCGTCAGGTTTGTATGCATCAGAATGTTTAAACATGACGAAGGAAAGGCCACAACGAAAACTTGAAATAAAAGACCGGAAAATTTTGAGGAAAATCCTGGCCCTATCAAAGAAAACGGTGAATTCCGCCGAAGACACAACTGTGAATTATACGAACATACAGAAGACATTGTTACCAGCATGAAGAAGCGGAGAATGATGCTTTTTGGTCATCTGGAAAGAATGAACCCGCAACGACTTACTCATCACACACATTCATCAATTTCAACAAAAAAAAATCGTATTCGAAATGGGCAAGCCAAGTTAAAATTTCATTTGATGACATTCAGGATTGAGAAGTTATCAGAGAAAAAGTCAAAATTACTAAAAACTTTATTTCGCTAAGTACGCCAGTTCCACGTCCTACCTGCAAATGGTCAAAACTGAGATTGGTTCGCTTGACATAATGTTCATGATAATAAAAAACAAATTAACACTTATAATGTAAGAGGTACGCTAGGTATTCAATGTAAGGCTGAACATAACTCCTTGTCATCTAACACGCGAATGGAAAGTTGAAAATTAAACAAGTTACACGCACAACATAACAACAAAATCGGATTTGCTACTATGCAAAAGTTGTGCAATCAGGAAGAAACAGTAGGGAATAACTTTCCTGTTCGTTCCGTTCGGAGAAACTTATTCTAGATTATCATATTTCACCATAACCACAGCCTGAGGACACGTTACACAATCTAAAGGAGCAGAGAGAGAGAGAGAGAGAGACGGTAGCTACCTATTTTTCATGTCAATGAAATAAAAGATCTTTTACATCAAAGTTGCTACAAATACCTTGAACACAAAACAGTTAGAACTGACGACTTTGCTTTCGCAAAATTAGACATCAATTCTTCCATCCTAAATCCTACAAATCAAAAAATCTTTCTTTCAAGAACTATGGGAACCGTACTTTCTACATAGTCTCCCAAAACAACAGCAAGTTTGAATTAAGATCACGCTGAGAATATTTGGGTCACTATGTTTCACAGTAGTTGAAAAAGGAAAATCTGGCCTTCTTACCAAAGCATTTTCTTTTGTAGAGTCTTCCGGTTTTAAAATGCAACAAAGGAGCAGAAAGCAGGCGAGGAACAAATGTTTGTAGAATATCGTCATAGCTGTAAATGGCTGTGGACTATAAATAAATCATGTAAAGTAAACAAATCATAAAAACTGCACTAGTAACAAAAGACTGGCAAAACGTTAAGTTTACTACTGGAATTCTTATTTTACGACCGTCGCTATGAATCAAATAGCGACATGGTAATAGCAAATCTCGATACGCGTTGTGAACAGATGTACTCAACACTAACAAAAAATTGTATTTTTCTATTCCGATGATCACGTTTTTGTTCTCATTTGTGACGCTCACTTCTGTACAACGTTCGGGTAACTTCTGTACTCCGGTACGTTTCGTGTTTTCTGTATTTCTCCTTGCAATGCAGTACTTGATTTGCTCGGTCTATTGAATTCTTCAGATCCCAACTAAGAATATGGCCGATACTTGATGGAGGTAGAGGAAGAAACTGTTTTGTGGTATTTAGACACTTCAACATGCAAACTGACTTCCCATAAAACCGCCCAAGTCACTCGCTACACTAAGACTCTACACTAGTCTATACCTCTTTTCTTTTTTTTTTCAAATTACTTTATCAGGCAAGTATTAAGCCGTTTGTGTAACAATTATTCTGTTCCCTAAAAGTACTTCGACCACCTTCCCTTTTAAATTTAACAGCGCTGGCATCAGAGATTGCCCGTAATAACCGAAACTTCAACAGTAAGACTGTGTTTGAACATAACTCGAATTGTTCGAACAGTTTACGTCACAGTTCGATTAATCTCCAGTTCTGTTCGACCTTTCTTTTTGATACTATCACAACGACCTGTCTTAGCGTATTTAATGCACTACGGATTTCAACAATAAAATAACTGTGAAACACGGTCTGAAATATCTTCTAGGCTGCAGGTCACGCATAACAACGATGACTAATAAATAAATAAAAGATTGCAACAATAATCTGTAAAATTCTCGAGTTTTCGCTCCTCGCACGATCTGGTGAGGTCTAAGACGGATCATTTCTCTGTAATTTATTCCCGCATTAAAAATTGCACTCACTTTATTACAATACAGTTCGCTTGTTTCGCATTTAATTAATGATTAGCCGTCCTGATTGTTTCATCTGAATGTTGCAGTCTTATTTTCTAACAGGTTAAATCTGATTTGGCCCATGTGGTTTTCTAGTTCGATGTGTATGTTGTTGAATTCCATCACTACACACATCTTGTAAAAAAGTTACAGTGGCACACTTCATAATATTGTTAATGCGTGTTGAGCATCGCATAAGGTTATACATATCAAGCATATAACACATGTGCAATGCTCAACATGCATTATACAAATCAAGCGCATAACACATGTGCGATGTTCAAAGCGTATTTCAACAATATTATGAAGCGTGCCACAGTAACTTTTTTACAATATGTGGAATTCAAGAACATACACATCGAGCAAGAAAATCACAAGGACCACAACAAAACGAAGACGACTTGATGTTAATCAAAACGTCTATGTAACGAGAAATGCCCTCTTAAGATGGGCATGGTAGCCCGAAACCGCTTATGGCAGTAAAAACAATCAAAAAGTATTTATGGATGCTTGCGTCATTCACCAACTGTCGTTAACCGCCGAGGAATTCACAAGATCCAACATGAATAAACTAACAATATTAGGTTCTGCAATGGTAGGATTTAATGCTATTTCCTCCACTGTTTCACGAAATTGTCGGATTTATGCACAGCCACAGCTTATTATTGTGGCTAGTTCATAGTTCCATGCATATCTCTTGCACTCGTGCCGCACGAGTCAGATTTCACGTGATCGTTCGAATTAGCTCTATATTGTATCGAACGCTGCAGCATATCGGGAAACCTCGAGCCCGTTCGAACGCGAGTATTGCTTTTTCAACCTTTTTCAAGAGTATGTTTTGTACTTCGGTAGCGAAAGGAACAATGGAGCAACATGCGAACTTAAAGTTTTGTTTTAAATTGGGTAATAGTCCCGCTCACATACTGTTTATGGTAGTGAAGCAATGAGTGGTAAAGAATTTTTTAAGTGGTATGCAAGTATTCGTGAGGGTAGAGAGAGCACTGAAGATGATCCGCGTCCAGGTGCATCATCGACAGTTCAAGTCGAAGAAAATATTCAAAAAGCGACAGAAATTTTTCGAAATGATTGCTGTGCAGCTAACAGGTTAATTGAGAAGCTCGCTGGAATTCCTAAGACAACTGTGTATCGCATTGTACCTGAATGCTTCGGCAAAAAAAATGTCTGCTCACTATTTTCTTTGATTCAAAAGGAATGATCCATGAAGAATTTGCTCCATAAGGTCAAATGGTGAATGCCGGTTACCACTTGCATGATTTAAATCGTTTACGGGTGAAGGTTGTTCGGGTTTCACCTGAATACCGAAATCAGGAAACGTGAAGTTTGTTGCACGACAAAGCACTGCTGCACAAAACCAATATCGTACGCTATTTCTTGTCGCCGAAACGTTCCACCGGAAAAAAATGCTCCTGTCACAGCACAATAAGGTGATTATGTCCATCTTTAAAAGGCTCTGACAAAAAAGTAGGCAAGCAGCTGCTTCAAACCGCCCTCCTCACCTTGGTATGTGAACACTTTCGCGCTCTTTCAACACAGAATGTTCTAAATACTTTTATCTCACCTCTCTTTCTAATTAAGCCGCCATACTCAGTATCTCTCTGTCACTGCGACTGTCTATTTGTGTCTCTCTCCTACTGTCTCCTTTTTCTTCCACCACTGGTACAGCCTCTTATCTGTCTCTGCCACTGTCACTGTCTTCATCCCTTTCTCTCGCTCTTCCTTTTGATTGTCTCCTTTTCTGTCCCTTTCACTGTCTCTCTGTCCCATTGTCATTGCCCTTCTCCTATTCTTTTTCTCTTCCATTACCATCACCACCTTCTTTCTGCGAGGATCATTCAATAATTAAAGAGACAAACTGGTGTGGAGAAAAAGCGTTTATTTTCACAAAACAATACTTTTTCTGCTGTTCCACATAACCCCTTGAATATTTATCCACTTGTTTCAACGGGCTACAAGCTCTTTTTATTCCGGTTGCAAAGAACTCTTTATCTAGATGTTTGAACCACTTTCCCACAAACTTTTTCACGTCCTCATGTCCTGGAACCTCTTCCCACATAGTGCCTCCTTCAGTGCACCAAACAAATGGAATTCACTAGGTGCTAAAACAGGACTGTAAGGGGGTGAGGCAGTACTTTCCAGCTCATTTCGTCGATGGTTTGGCTCTGAGCACTATGGGACTTAACTGCTGTGGTCATCAGTCCCCTAGAACTTAGAACTAGTTAAACCTAACTAACCTAAGGACATCACAAACATCCATGCCCGAGGCAGGATTCGAACCTGCGACCGTAGCGGTCTTGCGGTTCCAGACTGCAGCACCTTTAACCGCACAGCCGTCGATGGTTTCACGGATTAGTTGAGCAGTATGAGAACGTGCGTTGTCTTTCTGGAGAATCATACCTCTCCTCTGAGATCCACGACGTCACTCTCTCATGGCTGGTTTCACCTGGTTCAAAAGCAAATCCGAGTAGTATTGGCTGTTCATTGTACTCTTCGAGATAGTCACAAAAAAAATGGACCTTCAGCATCCCAAACACCGTCGACGTGACTTTTCCTGCTGATGCTTGGTTTAATTTTTTTTTTTTTTTCATCACAAGTTTAAATTTTGTCGAGGAAGTGCACACCTTCTCTTTCATAGCGTTTCTTTAGCTGTTTACTGTGTTGTAATAAAAAATAAGGGATTATTAAATTACATATGCATATGAAACACATTTAAGAGGATAATATACAATTGCATTATTAGAAATGTTCTGTGCTTGTAAGAATTTTAGGCTATCGGAATTTTTCTCTTACATTTCAGTTGTAGATGAAGGCAGCGGACTCCAAGTACATCGGTGCTTGTCATAATTAAGAAAATCCTCCTTACTTAGTTTCACTTCACTTGAATAAAAAATACTTAATATTGGTATCAAAGTTTTTCTTATTTTGAAACGTGTGTGGTACGAAACACTCGTAGCCCGTCATCCTTCGAATGGCACTTCTTAACAGAACTTCTACATGCGAGAGAGTGTGAAACAAAATCATGCATAAAGAAAAATGAATGATAATTTTTGTCATTTGTCCGCGCCCTTCCGCGCATTCATAGTTAACGTCTTTTCCAACGCTTATGGTCGATCGGGGTTTCATTTATTGTTTTCAACAAATTTTAACTTTACGATATCTTGGGATCTTTCATCATGTTCCTACACATTGTTCACTCTCAACCTTGCTTCCTTGGGTAGCCACCTCAACTCCTTTGGGAGCCATCTTGCACATGTTTTGCGGTACTTCAGCTTGTTACAGATAATGTTATCAACAATACCAGCACTTAAGTTGAACCTTATCAACTATCGTTTCTACCGTCACACAGCGGTCGGCACGAAAAATGTCATCAATTAGACTTTCAAGTGAGGGAGTTGAAACTGCAACTGGTCGGCCAGAACGGTGTTCGTCAGTCACTGAGTCGCGACCATTTTTCATTTGTAAAAGTTTGCACGATTCGTACAACCTTCACCATAAACTTTAGACATTTATATTCACTGGTTTCTCGCCTTCAGCAAGTAAAAAAACGAGTAACAGAACGTTGTTCAACTAATGTGGACGTTTCAAGCGGTCTCGCCATCTTGAAAAGTAATTTTGAGGTTATAAACAAAACAATGTTGATACATCATCTGATCATGGCTTATCCCAGTGATGCCAACTTAAAGCCATAAAAGTTCCTAACTTGTCCTACTAATAGTTTTTCCCAGACCAATTTGTCACTTTAATTATTGAATGATCCTCGTAGCTTAAAGTCTGCTGTGTTTTTCTTCATCCACCACTGTCTTCTCTCCACACATGTCTTTGGAGAGATTTTGCTAAGGGTTCTGACCTCTTGGCTGGAAAACTTTTGGGTACAGGAGATGGGAGAAACAGAGCAAATTTTTCAACTTTTGGGCATAGGGTGATCGGGGGAAAAATGACAAAAGTCGATCCCATCCCCCCACAAACCCGAGACTGGCGGACCTGTAGGCTCCTCCCCTTTTCTACCACTGTCTGCACTTGTTTCTTTCTCTCACACTAACGCTGTTTCCTCTCCCACATTAGCTCCATCTGCTTTTCTCGCTCATGACCACTGTCTCCTATCTCTCACTTATACTGACTCCTCTATTTACAACATATCTCACCGCCTCTGTCTCTTCTCTCACTTACACTGTCTCTTTTTGTCTTTCTTTCCAATTGCCTCTGTCTCCTCCATACCTCAGTAGCTCAAAAATTCTGGTGGGGCCAACTTATTTTTTACCCTATACTCATGTGTTTAAAATTTCGATCCAAAATGCACTCTCACCTTTACCTACATGTCAAAGTTTGCAAGTCTGTGGGGGTGTAGACCCCCCCCCCCCCTCCCAAATCTTTTGTGTGGTCTCCACTCATTTGCATTTTTTTGTCCACTATCTACTGCGCCTTTTGCTCCCACTGCTATTATCTCCACTCTTTTTCGTTTACTACCACTGTCTCTCCCTGACCGTTACCATATCCTCTTTCTTTAGCTCTCGCATCAATTGTTCATCCACAGTCACTTTCCCTTTCTTACCATCACTGCCCCTCTCTCTTTCGCTCACACTGGCGCTGTCTCCTCCTCTTCCACCGTCACTGTCTCTGTGCTGCTCTATTTCAGTACAGAAAGCACGAGTATGTTGACATGTAAAAATTTGTATTTATGAAGGTGCAATGAAGACTGAGGCAGCTGGTACCCAACTTTTGTCAGAGTCTTTTAAAAAGTAAGATATCCGCCTTTTTTGAGCTCCAACAGGATCATTTTCTGCTAGTTTCCTTGATTTCCTCATTTTAGCAAAGTGTGCTGCTTTTGTAAGAAAATACTGTGGGTCAGTAAAATTGTGACACTTTATATACCTCAACACATTTATATACACTACTGGCCATTAAAATTGCTACGCCACGAAGATGACGTGTTACAGACGCGAAATTTAGCCGACGGGAAGAAGATGCTGTGATATGCAAATGATTAGCTTTTCAGAGCATTCACACAACGTTGGCGCCGGTGGCGACGCCTAAAACGTGCTGACATGAGGAAAGTTTCCAACCGATTTCTCATATACAAACAGCAGTTGACCGGCTTTGTCTGGTGAAACGTTGTTGTGAGGCCTCGTGTAAGGAGGAGAAATGCGTACCATCACGTTTCCGACTTTGATAAAGGTCGGATTGTAGCCTATCGCGAATGCGGTTTATAGTATCGCGACATTGCTGCTCGCGTTGGTCGAGATCCAATGACTGTTAGCACAATATGCAATCGGTGGGTTCAGGAGGGTAATACGGAACGCCGTGCTGGGTCCCAACGGCCTCGTATCACTAGCAGTCGAGATGACAGGCATCTTATCCGCATGGCTGTAACGGATCGTGCAGCCACGTCTCGATCCCTGAGTCAACAGATGGGGACGTTTGCAAGATAACAATCATGGACACGAACAGTTCGACGACGTTTGCAGCAGCATGGACTATCAGCTCGGAGACCATGGCTGCGGTTACCATTGACGCTGCATCACAGACTGGAGTGCCTGGATGGTGTACTCAACGACGAACCTGGGTGCACGAATGGCAAAACGTCATTTTCTCGAATGAATCCAGGTTCTGTTCACAGCATCACGATGGTCGCATCCGTGTTTGGCGACATCGCGGTGAACGCACATTGGAAGCGTGTATTCCTCATTGCCATACTGGCGTATCACCCGGCGTGATGGTACGGGGTGCCATTGGTTACACGTCTCGGTCACCTCTTGTTCGCATTGACGGTACTTTGAACAGTGGACGTTACATTTCAGATGTCTTACGACCCGTGGCTCTAGCCCTTCATTCAATCACTGCAATACCCTACATTTCAGCAGGATAATGCACGACCGTATGTTGCAGGTCCTGTACGGGCCTTTCTGGATACAGAAAATGTTTGACTGCTGCCCTGGCCAGCACATTCTCCAGATCGCTCACCAACTGAAAACGTCTGGTCAATGGTGGCCGAGCAACTGGCTCGTCACAATACGCCAGTCACTACTGTTGATGAACTGTGGTATCGTGTTGAAGCTGCATGGGCAGCTGTACACGCCATCCAAGCTCTGTTTGACTCAATGCCCAGGCGTATCAAGGCCGTTATTACGGCCAGAGGTGGTTGTTCCGGGTACTGATTTCTAAGGATCTATGCAGCCAAATTGCGTGAAAATGTTAGCACATGTCAGTTCTAGTATAATATATTTGTCCAATGAATACCCGTTTATCATCTGCATTTCTTCTTGGTGTAGCAATTTGAATGGCCAATAGTGTACTTCGACACCCATAAACAACAGATATGTGTGCATAATATAAGGTTAACTCAGAATCATTTGCTTCACGTTTTCACTGGATCTTGGTTCGACGATCACACTTCATCGAAAATGCATAGCTTGTGATTTGTTTTTTATAGTCTTTCCAGATTTATATAAAAATGCATAAGAGTTTTAGGCGACACCCTACTCTATACTAAAAATGCGGTGTTTGATTTGCAAGCACGAAGGATTTCGTATGACAAACTAGTTCTCTGTAAGAATACGCCGCCAAGTGGACCATCGTATAATTTGCTGGTCAAGATAGCTTGTATACGCGTGAAGTGCCCATTATAGAGAGATAGTGCTCACAGATAGAAGTTTCAGAGTCATAATGGGCGACTTAAAAAGTGACCAAATGAAGCTCAACAATGGTTTACCACAAGGCTCCGTTCTGGCGCCATTGATGTTTAACCTCTACATATCTGACTTACCTGAAACCACTTCTCAAAAATTCGGATATGCCGCCGACTGGGCAATAGCTGCAAGAGGCAGATCAATGGAGGCAACGGAAAACACATTAACTGCGGATCTAACAAAGCTGGGAGATTACTTCCGAAGGTGGAGATTACGGCCAAACGCGACAAAAACGGAGGTGACATGCTTTCACCTCGACAATGCCCAAGCAAAAAGAAAGCTCAACGTTCATTTCGAAAACAGGCAGCTAAACCATAATAATTACCCCAGATATCTAGGCGTCACCTTTGACAGAACCCTAACATTCAAGGAACACCTACGTAATAGAGCCGCAAAACTTAAAACTCGAAATAATATCATACAGAAGCTATGTGGGACCACGGGGGCTCTTCCGCGGCTGTACTGAGATCTTCGGCTCTGGGACTTGTCTACACAACAGCAGAATATGCCGCACCGGTATGGCTAAACAGTAAACACACAGGCTTGATCGATGCTCAACTAAACTGCACAATGAGGATGATATCAGGAACAATAAAGCCAACGCCTTTACACTGGCTACCTATACTGAGCAACATTCCCCCACCGGACCTGCGCAGAGAGAACGCTCTCTTACGCGAGTACGGAAAAGTGCTGAACAACGAGAAACTGCCAATCCATAAGGATGTTCCTGCCCTGGAGATGAACAGATTGCGCTCAAGACACCCCTCTTTAAAAAAGGCAAAAAATACGCATCCTTTCAACCCGGATTATGGCAACCTCTGGAAAATGCGGTGGAGAGAATCTGTGCCCCAAAGCCTGCAGAATATGCCATGCATCAATGTCCAACCACCAGGATTCAATTTGTCAAGGAAAACTTGGACGACCCTGAATCGAATTCGGACAAATAACGGCTGATGTGCAGACAGCCTCCACAGGTGGGGTAAAATCACCACCCCGAGATGTGACTGCGGTGCGGACCGGCAGACGATTCGTCACATCGTGGAAGATTGCCCTCTGAGACGTTTTGCAGGAGACCCCAATGAGTTTCTGACCGCGACTGAAAGTGCAATAGACTATGTCACAAATCTGGATGTTTATTTGTGAACTTTTGTTTGTTATATACACTATTTTTAAACACTTTTATATCTACAACTATATGTTACACACTGTGACTATTCTTTATTTCTGTGTCTTATGATTTTTATGTCTTTTCTATATGATGTGTTATATTCCATAAGCTAAATAAATAAATAAATAAGTGCGTCATAAAGTTTTACTGATGAAAAAGTTGTGACTAATAACATAGTTTGGTGACGTCAGTGCCCTTGCTACGACCCCGACCCTAGCCATGTGTTCACTGTCAGTTAAAAGTAAATTTGCGCTTCAGACCGGATTTTACGTGCTTAATTACGGTAACATTGGACCTCTTTATCTCGGTGACGGATAATGATATCGAAAAAAAGTTTCAAGGTTCCCCGAGAAAATCATGTTAAGAACATATGGTAAACAAAATCGACCATTTAATATCAATAAAAATTATAGTAGTGCCCATCCCCGCAATTGGTACTTCTGCTCCTCAAAATTCACGATTTTTCGGGTGTATCTTGATAACGTATAAAGGTTTGCGAGAAAGGGGAAATGGCGTTTTTAGATAAATGTCTAAAGAATATACTGTTGAAATTTGAGGACTTTACTATGGTTAGTTGTTTACACTGAAAGTTGCGAGCTCTTATCTTCTTATCTCGTGTTTTCTACTGAAAATCTCGTGCTTGTACTCTTGTTAACTTTACTATTACAGAGATCGCCTAAACTTTATTTTCTTATTGGTCCTGTGCCCAACAAATAACTTACTTGGCCTTTCTGCTGCCAGTGCTTGATCTGCTGCATTCCATTATTTAACAAAAACAAAAAAAATCTGTTATTCATGCGGAGTGCAATGCATGGTCTATATGGCGGCTCCTGCTTACTACAACTACATATAATTCAAGAGAAAGGGTTTGGTCACATCTAAACTCGATAAGTGATAACCCAAACACGTAATTCTCTCTTTTTTAAAAGAAACTACATTCTGAAAGCGATTCTTTCTCATTCAATTAACAAAACGCTAGAAGCTCTTTGAACAATCGCTTCGTATGTAAATCTGCCTCCAGTGGCATTAAAGCAATATTACAAATTAATCAAACTCTTGAGACAGACTGAAACACTTCTCAGTTAAATGCATAGTGAAACAATTCCCTGACAATTACAAAAGAAATCAATGACAAAAATCAATACTTAATCTGAAACTTCCTGGCAGATTAAAACTGTGTGCCCGACCGAGACTCGAACTCGGGACCTTTGCCTTTCGCGGGCAAGTGCTCTACCAACTGAGCTACCGAAGCACGACTCACGGCCGGTACTCACAGCTTTACTTCTGCCAGTACCTCGTCTCCTACCTTCCAAACTTTACAGAAGCTCTCCTGCGAACCTTGCAGAACTAGCACTCCTGAAAGAAAGGATATTGCGGAGACATGGCTTAGCCACAGCCTGGGGGATGTTTCCAGAATGAGATTTTCACTCTGCAGCGGAGTGTGCGCTGATATGAAACTTCCTGGCAGATTGAAACTGGGAACTAGCACTCCTGAAAGAAAGGATATTGCGGAGACATGGCTTAGCCACAGCCTGGGGGATGTTTCCAGAATGAGATTTTCACTCTGCAGCGGAGTGTGCGCTGATATGAAACTTCCTGGCAGATTAAAACTGAGAACTAGCACTCCTGAAAGAAAGGATATTGCGGAGACATGGCTTAGCCACAGCCTGGGGGATGTTTCCAGAATGAGATTTTCACTCTGCAGCGGAGTGTGCGCTGATATGAAACTTCCTGCAAGGCTCGCAGGAGAGCTTCTGTAAAGTTTGGAAGGTAGGAGACGAGGTACTGGCAGAAGTAAAGCTGTGAGTACCGGCCGTGAGTCGTGCTTCGGTAGCTCAGTTGGTAGAGCACTTGCCCGCGAAAGGCAAAGGTCCCGAGTTCGAGTCTCGGTCGGGCACAAAGTTTTAATCTGCCAGGAAGTTTCATATCAGCGCACACTCCGCTGCAGAGTGAAAATCTCATTCTGGAATACTAAATCTATACGCTTAACAATGGCTTCCCTTAAGAATTCAACTCCTATCATTATCAAAATTACCGTCTGCTGCTACGCACATACACAAACCCTTTTCTTTAAATTAATAAGCGCGCTGCAAATTATAAAAAATATCAACTCACTACCAAATCCTGTGTCGGTGCTGGCGGACACAGCAGTACGACAGCTCGGCGACGACCCCTCGCCCAACACACGTGCGCACCACAGCAGGCGGGCTCCTACACTGGCTTCAAAACTGCCACTAGTTAATCCGTGCGCTGCGAAGCGCGACAACAGTATCTCAGATTCCAGAGCTTGTGTATGCACGCTGTAGCCAACCTTTAAATCCTAAGAGAGTATTGGCAACTGTCAACATGATTGCGGCCACGGTGCAAAAAAGAGCTAAAAACAGCATTTTGTGGTTTTCTCAGGAATGTCCAATCAACAAATGGTGCTATTATGTCTCCTATAGCCCACCCTATACCACCCCTGACGCAAAAGAACCAACCGATTTGCTCAGTTTGCCTGGGCTGGAGCAAGTATGTACTGCTTAAATTTTGTCCCTGTACCGTAGGACAGCCACAGGGTGCACGTTCTTCCGAGGGGTATACAGTTTGTCTCTAGGCCGACGGTTATTCAAACCACTTATTTCTGTGCTCAGGTGATATGACCCCCTGAAAAGTCTCATTTTCGCGTGCGGCGTTTTGGAACATATTGGTACTGTGGTGCACGGGCCGATAACGTCGTGCTTGAGCACCATCCTTACTCGTGTTATTCGTCTCCGTACGACTTCCGGTTATTTCCAAAACTGAAAACAGCAATGAAAGGAAAGTGCCTAGATAATATTTGAGGTATAGAGAAGGCTACGACCGTGGTACTACACGGAATTTCATAGGCCGAGTATTAGAATTGTTTTGAACAATTTTTCCAATGCTTCCAGTTGTGTACTGACTCACAAGCGGCCTATTTTGAATAAAAATAGATATAAACTAAAGGTAAACAACGTCTTGTACTTTATTTTACATCACTCTTCTTTTCTGTGAGACGGAGTGTGTACTTCGAAGCGTAAAGAAGCATAAAGTATTTGTTGAAGTACAACTTACCGAGCAATCTCCGTTATAGACCCCTTCAGTTTACTGTGGTCTACGTTACCTTTACTCTGCCACTCGACGGTTGACACTCAATGAAACTAGCTGTTTTTTCCAAAGAAAATTCAGTGCTAAAGTTAGATTAAAATTATCAGATTGTTGACACTTAACGTTCTGGAGTTGGCTTCCTCCAATCAGAACGCTCAGTGCCACTCCCGAACCGTTCGCCGTTGCCTAAGTGTCACAGCAATTGGTTAGTTCACTTCCAGTTCCGTGTCCAGCATTCTTTCTTGATGTGTTTGGATCCCGGTTCATTTCGTTTATCATTACACATGATAACCACACTAAAACAACACACGCACTCACTCACACACGAACACACACACACACACACACACACACACACACACACACAACTACCCTAATCAAATATACACGTTTCATACACAAGACTAACGAAACACTGCTGGATACTTCCGCACATGACGCGATTCAGCGTCACATGTACAGTTATCATAATCACAGGGATCGGTTACGTTAGGTAAACTTCTCATGACATTGCATGAAACCGAATTTTTGAAGGATGCAATTTAAACTTCGTGAATGTAGCACCACAGTCGTAAACATAACTGTTTATTCTAGCGTTATGACATAGAGTAGTTGTTAGCGTATTAACCTTATGTTCAGATGCTCATCGGTTCGAATCTCATTAAAGGTAGCGATACTTTTTTATTCCTAAATCTAATCAAAAGTAACTGATTATTATTTTTATTCAGTTAACTGGTTTAAATGAATTTTATATTTGTAATTCTTTGCCCTGTCATTTTCATCTTCACACTGACTTTATTTGCTCTTATTTTTCTTCCTGTTATTCTTTTCTCGCTTGGAATCTGCTTTTGCCGCATATAATGTGCAGCCAAGTGCCAACGAGGACTGCACATCGGTTGGTAACGTGGCAGCTCGTGTAGCTAGTGTGAGGATAGTTCCAGGTAACAAACGATAGCCAGAAATTACAGTTTGATTTCAGCGCTGAAACTGAATTTTTTTCTATTTTGAGTTTGCTCGTAGAGGTCGGCTTTCCCACCGTGAATCGAGCGACCGTGATATCAGTCCTGGCGCAGGTTGTTGACCGCCGTATTCTCGAATAGAAATTGCACATAACGAGGGTGTGGTTAGCTTACTACATGAGTTTTAATTCAGGTCTACAAAACGCGTCGTATGTCGCAGTTCAGCCATTCGTCACTTGAAATCAATTGTCCACAGAACATATCGCATATCTGATGCACTTCGCTGCGGCACTTCCAACATAGCTCCGTGTTATACAAAAAAATGTTCAAATGTGTATGAAATCTTATCGGACTTAACTGCTAAGGTCATCAGTCCCTACGCTTACACACTACTGAACCTAAATTATCCTATGGACAAACACATACACACCCATGCCCGAAGGAGGACTCGAATCTCCGACGCGGGGAGCCGCACGGACTGTGACATGGCGCCTCAGACCGAAAGGCTACCCGGCGCGGCGGTGATGACACACGTCTACTACCAAGTAATTTTTTTAGGACTGTAGTGTACGTTGAGCGATATTGGCGCAGTACCAACAGATAAATGTGAAACTGATATCACTCTTTTATTAATTTATTTTATTTATTAAAGATTTTACTTTTTATTAAAGGTTTTACTTTGGTAGCAACCTAGATCACGTGTTTTACGCGTTGTTTATTTTTTTAATTATCACCGGTTGTTATCAGAAGCATAATCAGGTCTGTCTTCCACCATGTGATACAAAATAATGTATCCTCCGTAATCTCATACAAAATACGTATATGCCAAAGTGCACTTCTCCAGTATTATGTATACATGTCCTATTTCAAAGACAGGGCAAGAAACACATCTGATGAGCCCATTTCCACTTCGAGGTAACAGTGGTTAAATTAATATTAGAGGAATAATTTTTGAATCGAACAGTGACAAAGTTGATCATTATGACAGCTTTCAAGTAGGCGCCATATACACTGGATGAATCAGGGCCCTAATGATACTAATTTCTGATGCATGTTGCTTCACTGAAAACCTATTGAAAAGATGTATGATGTGCATATTGCTGATTCTGGAATGTCAGTGAAATATATTGCCAAAAGCACACGTCAGAAGGATTAGACTAGAGGAAACGAGCTACATGAAAGACTAAACAGACAAAATGTATCTGTGGGGCTGGTCCCGGCGGAGCTTCGAGTCCTCCCTCGGGCGTGGGCATAAGATTTCACACGCATTTGAACATATTTTTGAACAAAATGTATGTTTATGGCCGACATTGCTGGCACAAATGCTTACAAAATCCCTTTTCTGCATTTTCCGCAACTTTCATTTTTCAATGCATAAGGAAGATTTTTTGCTGGACCATTCCGGATAAAAAGGTGAAGTTTGTTACAGAATTTGTCCATACTACAACACAACTTCCTGTGGTACAAAATTATTCAAAGTGCATTACTGTGAAATTTATTTAGATTTTTGTGAAATAAGGATTGCTGTGTGTCATAGACATAAACCCAAAACACTGTTGCTTAGGCTCTGTGACTGATATTAAAAAACTGGTACACTTTATCCAATTTGCTAATAATACTTTATCGCGTTTTGAAAGTGATAAGTAAAGTATCGTTTACGAAAATGTCGTCATGCGTTTGTATGTATTCTAAAAGTATCCAGCAACATCCTGATCAAATTATTTGACACAAAAATTTAAAAAAAATCCTGATTATAGCCAATAACGTATAACAACATGTGCAGACTTTGGCTCAATCATCTTTCAAAGAGAAAAAGTTACATTATGTTATATGTACCTCTGTATTTTATCATACGCCCCCTTTAGACATGAACCCACTCGATGGGATAATACATCCACTTAATATGTGTGTTAAGGACAAACAAAACGAACTCGCAAGCCTACCGGTCAAAATAAGCGCATTGGTCGATTTGTTGCACTTCAGACGGTGTAGAACAGGACGAGGCGATCATGTAACCGTCCACCGCAGACGTACATCATGGTGGTGAAGTGGTGTGTTTTTGCCACTGCACTGTATGTAATCAGCGCAGTAAGACGGGTCCATGTGAAGACGTGACTGAGTGGCGGAAAAGAGCTGTCGTGTTTGGACGTGGCATAGACCACACTATTACTTCAGTTGCCCGTTTTGCTGCTGTATCAGTGCGGACTGTGCAGCCTGTCTACGAGGTGTAGTGAACCACTCGTAGTAATGTAAAACAGCGCAACGATGATCACAACAAAATTTTTAACCGATAGGCATTGGACACGAATCTCACGTCACGTTAAGGACAGTCGTTTCCAAACCCGACAAAGAATGCTATTTTCATTGCATATAAGTCCATCTCAGTGCGTTTCCGTGGGAACATTGTGAACAGCATGCAGCTGACATTTGAACTCAGATACGTCACAAACGACCGTTGCTCACAGCGGCACGCGAAACTGCACGTCTTCAACCAGGCTGACAACTCAGTAGCTGGATTATTGCTCTTCTCAACTCATGCAAAGTGTAGAGTGCAACGACATCACTATGAGGCATCCAACTGACTGTGTGTGGAGGATGTATCTCAGGCTGCAGGTGGTTCTGTGATATTTAGGGGTTGTTTTGCATGCCATGACTTGAACTTAATCTTTCACGTTTCCTGAATGTGAATTAAGATGTTTATTTCAACATTGTCGGTGGCCAGGCTAGCTGTTTTTTCCATATCTTCGTGATGAATACGCTGTGGATACTCTTATCTTTAAAGATGACAACAGCAGCGTTTATGCGAACATTCAGGCTCCTAATCACATTTAGACTAGCCACTAAACCGCCCGATCTTAATCCCAATGAAAATGTCTGTGACTCTTTGGAATAGTAGCAATCAACATCCTCCCCGTCTGGTGTCTCTCTCTCTCTCTCTCTCTCTCTCTCTCTCTCTCTCTCTTTCTCTCTGTCTATCTGTCTGAATAGGCCTCGGAAGGCCCAACGATACCCGACCGACCGCCATGTCATACTTAGAAAATAGGCATCGCCGGATGCAGATTTGGAGGTACATGTGGTCGGCATATTGTTCTCCCCGCCGTTGTCAGCTTCCGTGACCAGAGGTGCTACTTCTCAGTCATGTAGTTCTTCAATTAGACAAACAACCACTGAGTGCACCTCCGTTTGCCAACAGCACTCGGAAGCCCCAGATGGCCATCCATCCAAGTGCTAGTCAGACCCTACAGCACTTAATTTCCGTGACCAGACAGGAAACAATATTACCTCTGCAATATGTCCGTGGGCCGTTGGTACCTCTGCGAGATCCAGTCATCAATGAGTGGCCTTTGTTGGATATGGAATACTTGAGGAAACTTCTAGAGTCTGGACTCTATTTCTCGCGGAAATGAGGCTGTTATCAAGGTGAGAGGCGGCGTCAAACCGTATTACCGTGGTGTCTCCTGGGGAGCGACTATTATTTTATCCAGTGTGCTCATCACGGGTGGTAACTGAACAAACACATGCGCATGGTCGCAAAGTACTTTTCTAGACAGTTTTTCAGTGTGATATGATGGAAAAAGGCTCAAGAGCTCCATTTCAATCCATGTAAACAGCATACACAGGAGAATACCTTTACCAGTCACCTAAATGGTGTGACTAAAACTACTAAAACTTTTCAATTACAGATCGCAACACAACATGCCCAGAAGACGTGCACGTGCAGCTTATCGCCGTCTTCTGGACTTTCACAAAGGCTGGATCACTGATATGAGGAACGTTGGAGCATCATAATGACAGACTGCACAGATAGTTGGCTGCAATGTAATGTCTGCAGAACAAGTGGTGACGAAATGGACTCAGCACAAGGACGTGGCTATAAGAGTAGGGACAGGTCCTTCGAGAAGGACACCACCACCTGAATATAGTAGAACTGTGTGACTGTTTTGACGTATAGAGAGTGACAGCAGGTGAAATACAGGCACGTTTATGGGCAGAGTGTCACCATGAACAGTCTGGCACGTAAATGGTGTAGAGTCAGACTGAACTTGGGCACTGGGCGGTATTGTTCGACAGTGAGTCTCACTTATGTTTGTAGCGGTCAGATCGATGACAACGTGTCTGTAGAAGACTTGGTGAAAGGTCGCAACAAACACCGATTATCAAGACCCATACATATCACACCAACTCTTAGTGTCGTACGACGCTAGCAGATATGGCAAATGAACTGAATGGGTAACTGTTGAAGGGAGGCTGAATGTTCAGTAAAATGTGGCAAGAGTCTTTAGCCCTGTTGTCATACACATCACGATCAGGGTACCAAATGCTCTAATGCCGAAGGATAACACGAGACTGCACGCTGCATTTCACAACACATAGGCCTT
This sequence comes from Schistocerca americana, assembly GCF_021461395.2. Classification (NCBI taxonomy): domain Eukaryota; kingdom Metazoa; phylum Arthropoda; class Insecta; order Orthoptera; family Acrididae; genus Schistocerca; species Schistocerca americana. The sequence continues at coordinate 427,290,386 of NC_060122.1, forward strand.
CAGATATGTAGGAACTCTTGACTGCTCTGCCTAGTCTCTTGATTTGTCATCCACATGTCTGGGATGCAAGGTTTAGTCGAATATTTTTATACAAGCCTCCAGCCAGCAATATTCTTAGGCTGACGGAGCATGTCATCTGGGCACGGCAAAATATGTCTCGTGATGTCATTCAGAAACTTTTTTCTTCCATTCCACAACGAATTCAAGAGTGTATTATTATGTCTGTGAGTGTCACAGCTCATGATAGAATAAGTGCCCATTTGAGTAAAGGTTAAATCTTTTAATACCAGTGATGAACATGTGCAGAAAGTGCAGAAAATGTAATACGTATTTGACTTGTGCTTCGTGTTGTAGCACTAGTCATTAGTAGTTGAGCTGAGAGGGTGTGAGTGCAGCCTGCGCTACTGCCAGATTTCCAACCCTCCCAGGTTGTCTATCCCTCCCCCTCCGTTCACTCCTCTAAGCTGGTTGCCTTAAGTATAAATGGCGCAAAATTCAATATCGGAGATGGAGTGTTGTCCTATTGGCTGACACACATGAGCGAATCCCACATGGTTGCCGAATTTCCTATGTAACTAAAAATTATGACCCAGTAAGGCTGCCCGATATTTTTCCAAGACATCTTTACCTCAGTTAATATAATTTATCAATACAGCCACCACAGTCAAACCAGTGGTGCTCAGGACTTAAGAAAAAAAAAGTACAGGTATCATCAGTACTGTGCTAATTATGAAATGGCAGTAGTAGAGTTGTGCCAGTACATGAGCAAAGAGTTCCTTGTTCACCTTATCTCAAGATAAGACACCCTCTCCTCCTCTCCCCACCCTTCCTCACGACATGTGGCAGGATAACTGAACCATAGTACCATTTCTGGAACAAAGGGTCCATTATACTAGTATGCCAAGATCACTGTACCCACTCCACTGGGCAAGTAGCAATCCCCCGAGCCAACAGGAAGAGAGTTTCCTCTCCTCTCCTCCCCATTTTAATATAAAAACAATTGTCATTTGTGTTCCGAATGCTGTAGTGAAAGGAGAATGTTTGTTTTGGATGATCATATAGGTAATTCTTATAAATAATAAAACCAATTCAATTTCAGGTTTACTATTAACAGTATTTTTCTCAACCCCTCCCCTCTTTCTCCTCATTCGCACTCTATACAATGTACTGAGATGAAATATCAGCAGGAAGGCAGTCTACTTTGGAAACTGCGGTGAATTTTATTGAGTTAATTCGCTTTGGAATTCCGAAATACTGTAATAAAATGATGCAATAAAGTTTTCTCACCTCCCACTACTATATACTATAATTTCCTCAAATATCCACGCCACCATTCTAAAATCATGTAAAAAAATTGTTAACCAGTAGTGCAGTGCATTATTCTAACAAAAATCCATCAGTAAACAATTAGCATAGCGTGATATGTTAGCAAAACAATTTCCACAATACATTATTTAAAATACACACACGTAAGTAGACAGAGCATCTCTCCAAGGTTTTAACTCACAACAGAGGATCCCAATACAGGCACCATTTGTCAAGAAGCAAACGTCAATACGATAGTCAAACTCTTGCCATACACATCTCAAGTTTGACTCCCTATTATGTTGTTTGTCAGACAACAAGAAGAAGCTATTAATCTGTAGTGATTTCAATGTAAACTTTCTAAGCAGTTCTGACAGGAAAAGTGAACTGCAAGTATTATTAATGGCATGTAACTTAGAATCAGTGATCAACTTTCCTACACGTGTAGCTCAAGACAGTAGCACTCTAATAGATAATATAGTTGTACAGAAAGAGGGTGTAAAACTAACACATGCTTTCCCTGTGATAAATGGATTATCTGACCATGACACACAATTGATTAACTTACGAAACCTAGCAGGGTATACAGTTCAGAAACCATTAAGTAAAAGTGTAAGCCTGGTATCTATAGAGCACTTCAGAGAAACTTTGGGAAATGTTAATTGGGGAGATGCATATAATGAGCCAAATGCTAATGATAAATGCAACATATTTCTTGATAAATTTATATCCCTTTTTGAACATTGTTGCCCCAAAAAAATTACCAAATGTAACACCGAACAGTTTTTTAAAAAACCTTGGATTACTGCAGGTATTAAAGTGTCTTCAGAAAGAAAAAGAAAATTGTATGAAACAGCAAGAATTAGTAAAGACCTAGAAGTGATCCTACACTATAAAAATCATTGTAACATACTGAGAAAAGCCGTCAGAAAATCAAAAATATGCATGAAATTAACAACTTCGGCAATAAAATTAAATCAGCATGGAATGTTGTTAGAAGAGAGACGGGAAAAGTAACCACTTGGGTAGGTAGTATTACTATTAAAGAAAATGAGACCATCTTAACCACCAGTACACAAGTAGCTAATGTATTTAACAATCACTTCTTAAGTGTAGGTGAAAAAATTGGTGAGAATAGTTCAAAACAAAATGCCAAGCAGTACATGGTAGAGTCAGTTTTGAGAAATTCTTGTCAGATTAAGCTTCATGTAACAACTTCTTGTGAAATGAGGAAAATCATTAAATCTTCGAAAAATAAATGTTCTGTTGGAGTAGATGATTTTTCTAACAAGATATTAAAAATCTGGAGCAGTTACAGCTGATGTTCTGAGTCACAACTGTAGTGCATCACTGACTCAAAATATTTTCACATTTTCCTAGAGAGGTTAAAATATGGCATTGTCAAGCCTCTCTACAAAAAAGGGGATACTACAGACGTCAATAATTACCAGCCAGTATCATTGGTTACAGCAGCTTCAAAAATCGTCGAGAAAGTAATGTACACAAGAGTGGCTACCCATCGCAGCAGTAATGGGATACTTAGTAAATCACAGTTTGGTTTTCAAAAGGGCTGTTCTACTGAAACAGCAATATATAATTTCACTGCCCACATAGTAGAGTATTGAAATAGTGAAATGTCACCAATAGGAATTTTCTGTGACTTATCCAAAGCATTTGATTGGGTGAACCATGACATTATGTTACAGAAATTACAGATCTACAGTATAAATGGAACAGCATATGAGTGGTTTAAGTCGTATCTACAGAACATAAAGCAAAAGGTTTCTTTATATGGATTAAGTGGTTTAAGGAAGTTTCCCACTTCATCTAACTGTGTTGAAATTACATTAGGTGTTTCACAGGGTTCAATCATGGATCCTCTTCTGTTCTTGATATATGTGAATGACCTCCCTTCTTATCTGAAACAAGAAACTAAACTAACAGCGTTTGCTGATGATACAAGCATCATTATTATTCCAGTAGAAGAAATTCCAATATAAAATGAAACAAATAGCGTCTTTGGAAAAGTTTTAACTGATTTACTGCGAATGGGCTTGCTCCAAACTTTGAAAAAACACAGGACATCCAATTTTCTATACAAGGAGTGCAGTTGCTTCAGTAAACATAGCGTATCAATGGAAGTCAGTAGCCAGCGTAGAGCACACTAAGTTTTTGGGTGTACATATAATGAGAATATTAATTGGAAAACTCAGTTTTGGATCTCCTACAAGGACTAAGCTCAGTACCGTTTGCAATCAGAATAATTGCTTATTTTGAGGATATAGAAATTAGCAGGCTAACATATTTTGCATACTTTCACTCTCTGATGTCATACAGAATAATATTTTGGGGTAACTCAACGCTTGTGGCCGCTGTGGACGTGCGGTTCTTGGCGCTTCAGTCTGGAACCGCACTGCTGCTAGGGTCGCAGGTTCGAATCCTGCCTCGGGCATAGATGTGTGTGATGTCCTTAGGTTAGTTAGGTTTAAGTAGTTCTAAGTCTAGGGGACTGATCAGATATTAAGTCCCATAGAGCTTACAGCCATTTGAACCATTTTGACAGTGTAAACGACAGTGTGCAATTACATGACTTCTTCTCGTAGGCGGAAGACAGGAGCATGAAAGGTAGGAGAACTCACGTACCTTTTCCGAGAAAGTTCTTAAACCATCCGTTTATTCTGGTCACGTTTTGTGCAATTCCTTGCCGGTGCCTATCCAGCCACCCCTAGGTACGGCCTTGGCTTTGTTGCTTTCTGTCATATTTCGAGTTCGGTGACGACTGCCACAATAAACATCCAGGACTGTAATACTATTGTTCTCTTTCAGAGTATGTCGTTTTCTGAGTTGTATCCCAGTTTTAACTTATCTACGGAGGCCGTCATGGGCGAAAGCTGGTGATGGTTCACTGTTCACGGTGCTAACATTGTCGATATCTCATAATGTGGTAGTCGCTCATGCATGGATATTGCTGAAGAGTCAATCTCGATTGTTTCGCGCTATTGCACACAGAATCTTCTGTCATTTTTCGACCACATACAATTGGGGAAAATCGTTACTTCATCTTCCAGTGTTTCGGCTAAGAACCGTCCATCCATTATCAAGCCAACGACTGGAACGTTCTCGGTCTAGATGTCAAAAGAGGACGTAAAGGTGTCCCGCAATGCACGGCTGAAAAAGAACGGACTGGTTAGTTTGCAGCCACCAATCATAATGCGAGAACCGAGGTCATAAATAGATGGAACGCTCGAATGAGATTACTCAACCTAGAGCGCACCAGCTTACTGCCCGGGGGCAGCATACAACTTCAGTTCATGGGCCTAACTAAAATGGAGATGATGATGATGTAGCGTAACCGCAGCAATACGAGCCGTGACAACAAGTGCTAACGCCAAAGGCCAATAGACATGCACTGGTCGTCAGCAACCTGGGGAAGCCGATGCTGCATCTAACAATACCACCACTTGCAAAGTAGGTTAGAAATCAGATTAATAATGTTGCTCACGCAGCATATGTTCGCTTTATCGGGCAACAACAAAGTTATTGACTGTGGATGGTATCGTCAGAATGGAAATAATGAGGTCACTGTAGAAAAGTCATTAATTTGGCACTTATCTTGAATGGATTCCCACGTAGATTTCGTCGAAGTTGTTATGGCTCATCTTGTTGATTCTAGGGTGATTCTACTTTGACTGCTAGAAGGTCCAGATCTGTATTTTAGCAATATTTGAAGACCTAACAAATGCGTTTTTCAAGAAATTCTTAATGATCAAACAATCCCAGATCAGAACAATGGTATGGTAGAAATAATTTTTGACTTAGTGTTCACGATCCACATTTTTATTAAACTTCTTGTAAATTCACATATACTTTTTCTTAATTGTCACATCACCAAAAAATAGTTTTGTATCAATCTTCATATATTTAATTTCCACTTTAACCAAACACAAGACTTCACTGTTCTTTTACAAAGCGAAATAACAACTTAAATTCTGCAAAGTGAAACAAAGACTGCTCTGTGCGCATTCGCGCCAAAACGGTTACAAGTAAGTCAAAGATTATGGCAGTCTCACATAAATGAATACATACAAGAACCATATCACAGTAATATATCGATACATCGGAGTACCTATACATTAATAATACCAAATGTGAATGTTGTCACAAAAACGATATTACTGGTATCGAGAACTGGTGTTGGAGTGCCGTAATGGTCACGTAAGTAAAGAACCATTACATGCAGGACATCCAGATTCGGTTCCGTCTGCAAGGGATGCCGCATGCATACGACCAGTGGTGTAGGTTAACCCACCTAGATACAGACGCCAGGTCCAGGTGACTACGGAGGGAGATAACTAGAGTGTACCAGAATCTCATCTGAGGGGGGAGGGGGGGGGGGGGGGGACACGACGACGACAAAACCTCTTAGGAGCACATGTGAGAAAACGAAGCAACATTTCTTACTAAAGAAAACTCAGATCTGTTGAAAATGTTTGTTTATTAATCACCAAACGTAACAATATGTTGTTGTTTTGATCTTTGTGGTGACGGTACTCACTACTCCAAAGAGTACCACTCCACAATCGATAAGCCCCACTCGAAGCACTCTTAGTGCAGCAGTTGTATGAGTTGACAGTACGATGTATACCGAGGTTCACCAGGAGCCGCAGCATCAGATGTGTGGATAGCGACTGCTCGATGCCTCGTTATAAATACCGGACCACTGAGCTACGACGGACAGTTCTCTTCAGTGCGACGAGCCGTGTACAGTCTCCAGTTACCACTGAGTCTACAAACTGCAGTTTTCGTCCGTCGTCTCCGAGACTTAGGCTCCGTAGGCATTGTAGGCCAGCTCTGGACTCTACGTAGGCATCACTCATAGGCACAGTTGCAGAACTTTAATATTTTATAGGACCTGTAATATTTTCAAAGGTCTATTCTGCAAGAAGAAGGATCCTTTAAGTCGAATATCTGTTCATATTTACTAAATATCGTTTGAATACTAAAAAAAAAAAAAAAAAAAAAAAAAAAAAATGATCGTACGGCATTTTTGGCCGGGAGGCCCCATTCGGCGGACTTTCGCCGCCGTATTTCGAGTCTTTCTTAATTGACGCCACTTCGGCGACTTGCGAGTCAATAATGATGAAAATGATGATGAAAGACACACAACACCCAGCCCCCTGCCGCCGGGAACGCTACCACTACGCTGTGGAGGTGGACTTTGATTGCTAATTGTTGAGAATCTTTATGATTTAAGATAAGCTACCCCCCCCCCCCCCCCACCTCCACCCCCTCATCCGCTTCACACACACTTTCCAGACTGACGATCCCTTGATGCCTCAGGATGTCTCTTATCAACCGATGGCTTCTTTTAGTTTTGTTGTGCAACAAATTTCATTTTCTCCCTAGTACTACTCAATATCTCCTTGTTAGTTACTCGAACTAATCTTCATCATTCTTCTGTAGCGCCACATTTAAAAGGTTTCTATTATCTTCTCGTCTCACCCTGCTTATTTTTCACATTCACCTCTATAAGGCTACACGTGCTCCAAGCTTGTAGATTTAGTACGAAGTGCTTCGTGCATTACAGAACAATGATTCCCCTTTGTCGATCGTTTTATTTTTCCTCTTTCATTCTCAACTAAATATTTAAATTGTTTCTACATGGTATTGTAATGTACCCACAGACTCAGAATTAAAATAATAAAAGTTTTTGCCGGCCGGAGTGGCCGAGCGCTTCTAGACGCTACAGTCTGGAAGCGCGCGGCAGCTACGGTCGCAGGTTCCCAAGCTTGTAGATTTAGTACGAAGTGCTTCGTGAATTACAGAACAATCATTCCCCTTTGTCGGTCGTTTTATTTTTCCTCTTTCATTCTCAACTAAATATTCAAATTGTTTCTACATGGTATTGTAATGTACCCACAGACTCAGAGTTGAAATAATAGAAGTTTTTGCCGGCCGGAGTGGCCGAGCGGTTCTAGACGCTACAGTTTGGAACCGCGCGACAGCTACGGTCGCAGGTTCGAATCCTGCCTCGGGCATGGATATTTTTGCTGTCTTTAGGTTAGTTAGGTTTAAGTAGTTCTAAGTTCTAGGGGACTGATGACCTCAGCAGTTAAGTCCCATAGTGCTCAGAGCCATTTGAACCAAATAAAAGTTTTGGCTGGTTTCGTTGTCTAGGGGCTGGTATACATAGTTGCCGCATTATAAGCCAAATACTGCTGAGTCTACAGTACACAATATGAATATACACATGAATCGAATGGTCGAAGGTTCCTATCACTCGGCAATTACGAATTTTCTATGTAACACAGAAATTTATAAATGAAAGATTGCAATTAAATAAAATCTGCAGGTACTATCTTAACGACTTTAAATGATGAGTACGATAGTAGAAGTACTTCTGAGAATGCGGTATATTTCTGCAAAACACTTATTGGTGTCGATGGTCCAGCAATTCAGAAAATATAAGTTGAATAACAGGGAAATAATAGATTCCTACACCACGTAATTAGTTATGAACAACAACATAGCTCGCGAGATATTCACTTCTAAATGCGCACTACGTCTTCACTGCAGAAGCCACGGAAATCTCACAAGTGCACAAGTCGGCACTACGAAGTATTTCTATCTGCCGCGACCACGTGCAAACCGCTCCACACTCTCCAAGTCTCTGCATCCGCGAGGCGTCTCCGCGTCCAGCACCCACTCCCGTGTCCTCTCCCGTACTCCCCAGAACTGCCCCCGTGCTGCCTCGTGTCCTCTCCAGAAACGATGCTCCTCCCCGACTTCCACACGTCTCTCTTAGTAACGAGCACTGTGATTAGCTAGAGCGCTCCCGCCGTGTCTCCAAGCTAACGTGCACTCACAAACATATTGAAACACATACGAAATACTGGATTTACATTTAAATAACTTCAAATTAAATAAATATTGCTACAGCTGGACCATAAACACACTCTAACACATATTATTAAATACATAAACAAATTAAATATACATATATCAAAGGAATAGCAACAAAAGGTAGGCCAGTAGCCTACGGTCTCTGTGCTTTCTAAAACACAGTAAATAATTGACCAATTTCTTCATGAATAGTATATATCGGATATAAACAAAGACATTGATGAATAAATACATTTATAAGCATGCTGCTACCGTTTTTTCGTGTAACTGTGGAGTAATCGATCGATAGTAATCAGCCACTTTGACCTCCAATAATTCATGTTCTATTCAAGTTAGATGCCTGTAATTTATTCCAATTTAGGTTTACACTAATAGCTTTCTAAAGACACGTCGGTTGGCAAAATCAGATGAACCGTTTAGATTTTGGAAATTCGTTGCTGGGTGTTACTTGTATAGTTTACAGTCGGTTACTAAACTTTAAAGTAATGAAGATATTGCAAATCTGATTACACCATCAGAATCGTCGTGCAAACAATGGTAATGTACATGTTTCTTTTTAAGGTATCAAGATGCATCTGGCTACTATTAATTTCTATACGAACTGTGAAATGTCTGCCATTAAGGTTTCACAAAGTTCGGCACCTTTGGCACTCCCGGCGTACAAGTCTCTTTCATCGACACAGCGTCACCAAGGAATTCCCAGCCACGTGGTCGGCTAGCAACCACGTGGTCCAACTATTGTTCAGCATCATGTGTTTGGTAACGAGCCGCGGCTTTGACGAGCGTTCTGTGCGGCCGCCCCAATTCCAAACATAGAATATTTCCAGGGCGCCACAACTCAGTCGTTACCTCACAAGTACAAGTCTCTTATGCGAAAGGAGAGGTCTAATCTCTCTCTTCTGTCATTGTCATTCACTTTAAAGGCTTGTGATGTCAGATCGACAGAATTCCTCTTTAGTGCAAACAGCCGCTGGACATGTGAACGTCCTTCATACCATGAGTAAACAGTGAAGGGTAAACTGCTCTGACACCACCACACTGCCGAACTCAAGAGTGGTGCCGACCGAAATATGCCTCACCACGCTGCTCAATGCAATGATGCACTGTTCCGGTACTACCGAGAAGGAACGAGCAAAACTGAGTGACAGGTTGGGCCCACAGGTTGCAAGAGTGAGATTTGGCACGCCGCTGACCGGCTCTGTTATATGGGATGAATGACTACCGTAAGTGTTTTGTGACACTGTCATTAGGAAGAGGTTCATTATGACTCATTAACAGTAGCTATTTTGTGGATACAACATTTTTAGCTGCCTAATGAGTGTAAGAAACAGCGGAAAGACACTGCCTCTGAATGGCGCTAGTTACAGGTAAATGTTTTCTACGTGTTTTTTTTAAGTGACTTTACTGTTTTGGAATTTTGAAGTTAACTTGCATTAGGGTACAGAAGGATTGGCTTTGATGCTGCTCATTGATTTGTTAGGAAGCGTTTGCTTATTAAAGTTACCATTTTTAAATATTACTTCACAAAATAATAAGCGATTTTATTTCGTCCTACAATGACCCGATATTAAGCAGATGTTTGGGCAGACTTTGGTTGCAAAAGATATCTGGGGGATTATTTAGTGAAATATTTTAGTTTGTTCGTAGCATATGAAATTACATTTTTATGATTTTCTGGTAGGGCTTTGAATTTAATCTCCAAGTTCCTGTGACTTGCAAGATGTGCTGGTTGGCAGCCACAGAGTGTGCGAGCTGTTCGTGATATTCTCTTCCATTTAGATTTTGTGTCACTATCCTTTCTGTCTTCTCTTATCTTTCCCACTGTTGTTGTTGTGGTCTTCAGTCCTGAGACTGGTTTGATGCAGCTCTCCATGCTACTCTATCCTGTGCAAGCTTCTTCATTTCCCAGTACCTACTGCAACCTACATCCTTCTGAATCTGTTTACTCTATTCATCTCTTGGTCTCCCTCTGCGATTTTTACCCTCCACGCTGCCTTCCTATATTAAGTTGGTGATGGCTTGATGCCTCAGAATATGCCCTACCGACCGATACCTTTTTCTAGTCAAGTTTTGACACAAATTTCTCTTCTCTCCATTTCTATTCAATACCTCCTCATTAGTTATGTGATCTACCCATCTAATCTTCAGCATTCATCTGTAGCACCACATTTCGAAAGCTTCTATTCTCCTCTTGCCTAAACTATTTATCATCCATGTTTCACTTCCATATATGGCTACACTCCATACAAATACTTTCAGAAACGACTTCCTGTCACTTAAATCAATACTCGATGTTAACAAATTTCTCTTCTTCAGAAACGCTTTCGATGCCATTGCCAGTCTACATTTTATATCCTCTCTACTTCGACCATCATCAGTTATTTTGCTCCCCAAATAGCAATACTCATTTAGTACTTTAAACGTCTCATTTCCTAATCTAATTCCCGCAGCATCACCCGATTTTATTCGACTACATGCCATTATTCTCGTTTTGCTTTTGTTAATGTTCATCTTATATCCTCCTTTCAAGACCATGTTCATTCCGTTCAGCTGCCCTTCCAGGTCCTTAGCTGTCTCTGACAGAAGTACAATGTCATCGGCGAACCTCAAAGTTTTTATTTCTTCTCCGTGAATTTTAATTCCTACTCCAAATTTTTCTTTTCCTTCGTTTACTGCTGGCTCAATATACAGATTGAATAACATCGGGGAGAGGGTACAACCCTGTCTCACTCCTTTTCCAAAACTGCTTCCCTTTCATGTCCCTCGACTCTTATAACTGCCATCTGGTTTCTGTACAAATTGTAAATAGCCTTTCGCTCCCTGTATTTTAGCCCTGCCACCTTCAGAATTTGAAAGAGAGTATTCCAGTCAACATTGTCAAAAGCTTTCTCTAAGTCTACAAATGCTAGAAACGTAGGTTTGCCTTTCTTTAATCTTTCTTCTAAGATAAGTCGTAGGGTGAATATTGCCTCGTGTTCCAATATTTCTACGGAATCCAAACTGATCTTCCCCGATGTCGGCTTCTACCAGTCTTTCCATTCGTCTGTAAAGAATTCGTGTTAGTATTTTGCACCAGTGGCTTATTAAACTGATAGTTCGGTAATTTTCACATCTGTCAACACCTGCTTTCTTTGGTATTGGAATTATTATATTCTTCTTGAAGTCTGAGGGTATTTCGTCTGTCTTATACATCTTGCTCACCAGATGGTAGAGTTTTGTCAGGACTGGCTCTCCCAAGGCTGTCAGTAGTTCTAATGAAATGTTGTCTACTCCCAGGGCCTTGTTTCGACTTAGGTCTTTCAGTGCTCTGTCAAACTCTTCACGCAGTATGATATCTCCCATTTCATCTTCATCTACATTCTCTTCCATTTCTAAAATATTGTCCTTCAGAACATCGCCCTTGTATAGACCCTCCATATACTCCTTCCACCTTTCTGCTTTCCCTTCTTTGCTTAGAACTGAGTTTCCATCTGAGCTCTTGATATTCATGCAAGTGGTTCTCTTTTCTCCAAAGGTCTCTTTAATTTTCCTGTAGGCAGTATCTATCTTACCCCTAGTGAGATAAGCCTCTACTTCCTTGCATTTGTCCTGTAGCCATGCCTGCTTAGCCATTTTGCACTTCCTGTCGATCTCATTTTTGTGATGTTTCTATTCCTTTTTGCCCGCTTCATTTACTACGTTTTTATATTTTCTCCTTTCATCAATTAAATTCAATATCTCTTCTGTTACCCAAGAATTTCTATTAGCCCTTGTCTTTTTACCTACTTGATCCTCTGCTACCTCCACTATTTCGTCTCTCAAAGCTACCCATTCTTCTTCTACTGTATTTCTTTCCCAAATTCTTGTCAATTCTTCCCTAATGCTCTCCCTGAAGCTCTCTACAACCTCTGGTTCTTTCAGTTTATCCAGGTCCCATCTCTTCAAATTCCCATTATACAACGATTAAAAGTACTTTGTGATTGACAGATGGCAGTGGTGGGGAGCAGAGTTTCCGGCTCATACACAACGTGCCAAATGCTCGTACCATCGGTAGCTGTAGGCACTCCAAAACAAAAGAAACAAGGCGTGTACTTATCTACGTCTTTGTAGCTACTGGGGAGGGCACTAGTGGCGGCTATTGCTGCTGTAACGACAGCGATGCGTTAAGATGCCTTTATCACACATTGTAGATGAATAGCAGCAATAAGAGCAATATTCAGTCACACACATGTCGCAGAGTAACAATTTATATAAATAAGCTTACGAAATTGTGAGTGATGAAAACAACTGAATTTTTGGTAACACTTCCTATTGCAGGCATGCTAGTCACATCTGAATCAGTATCACTAATGTCTGTGTAGTCACTCGGAATTGTTGTCAGAATTTAATGGAATAAGTTGTTCTACGTTATTTTCCACTATACATTTATTTTGCAAGCTTTCATTATTACTTCCTTCGCATGTCTTACATTATGCCAATCTCACGACGACTTCTACCAGTGTATATTTTTTGTTGTTCCTCTCCACATAACCCTTGAGCCCATATGAAGTCAACAGAATTGAAGTGACAGTGACATGATAGCAGTCTGAAGACACTATGGCCATTTTTTTTTTTTTTTTTTTTTTTTTTTTTTTGCCAGTTCATCTGCAACATACGGAGGTAAATGCGTTTTATTCTGAGCAAAGACGTGCAGTAATTCGTCCTTTCCGCAGTCGTCTGTTATGGGAACGGTTTTTTAGAGTAGCCAGTCTATAATGTCTGTTATCTGGAAGTTACTGTAGGTGCCTTATCAAGGATAAACGAATGATACGAGGTGTTGTTCATAATTATTACTGAAGGTTTTCTCAAGTTTTTTACGTCTCTTTGATATCAAGAGCTACAGAAAGATCCACAGATCTCAGTTCTGCATGCCCTTAGCTGAGGCAAGTCCCCATTGCATTGTAATGCATCGATGGACAGCTAAAACCAAGGAAAAACGATGTATACAAATTCTCAGCTATTTGCTTATATAGATGTGGAAATAAAATAAAGAAATAGTTTATTTCAGTGATAAAAGTATGATACTAAAATGAGACTACTAATTACCACATTACGAAGGAAACATACTTTCCTTAGAGAAAAATAACAGAAATCTTCTCATATTTATTGCAGTTTGTAGTGAGATATGGCTCTCCTTCCACCCTTAAAAATAGTTTCAGAATGATTGCTGCATTTTGTGTACCTACCATAAGTTCTAAAGTCCCCTGAACGTGAAGGCCCACATTTCCTACTGAAAGCTCAGCTACTGTAGGTTCCTTAATTTAAAAATATCGTAATAACTGTGATCACTAAAGGCAGGCTACGATGTGAGACCATGAGCAGTGAAGAAATCGAATATTTAACAAAATAGTTTATTTATCATTGTGTGATGAATATTGTGAATCTGAAATTTTTCTTTTCAATATTTTTATGGAGAAAGTAAAACGTTTAGGAAAGAGTAGCTTCAAACCAAAAATCGCTACGTACTTGGCGCTGCTTCTCCTCTCCACCCACGCTTCCGGCCTACTCCCCTGATCCCCACACAAACCCTGCAGGCCGCCTTACCCGGCAAGGCTCTGCTTCTCTTGCTCGCAGAGCAGGCAACATGGCGAGGATGTGGAGCCAGAGAAAGAGCTGCGATTGTCTGATGCCTGGCCCCTAGCGCTCGACCCACTGAAATGTCAATCATAGAGTAATTTTAATCTCTAAGTATAGTACTCGTTGCCACCGCCCATCGATGGGAATAAATTTCTGCCTCTTGGGCACCTTGCACCACAGACGTGAGAGCCTCAAAGGCTTCACAACACTCTGTGGCTCAAGGCCTCTGAAACCATCATTCGCACCGAATCTTCGAATACTGATTAGAATGAGTTTTTGTTTTAGGACCAGGCACATACACATTCTTGCTTCGTCTGAGTGGTGACTAACGGATATAATACAGTTGATGCTCAGAGATTTTCAGTAACATTTGACTATGTTGTCATTTCTCCGATGATGTACCCAAGTTGAAGTTACAGTGTAACTTCGATCTAGACCTAAGATTTAATTGTGTGTCTCTTACTGTGAATTCCTAAGTATTTCAGTATGCCATGTTTGGAAGGACTGCTGCCCCATGAAGTAATTGAATGAGTTTCAAAGTGAGTAGCTATAGTTTTTCCGTCTATATGTGTAGCAACTGTAGTAAAATCTCACAGTAAGATTTAGTGAAAGACTTTTGGGTTGTTTTCTATACAAGGCGTGCCTCACCCAATCTGTGTCTCAGAGTTTCCAGTTATAAATTTGTGGTTTTTGTTGTGTAACCATGTTGTCCCCTAATTTTATGAGCAGTTCCACCATTTTTTGAATATATCATCTTGTAACCCAATCTTCACTGTGGTGAAATAAATCCCTGGTCTTGCTGGACAAGTCTCAATAAATTCCCAAAAAATGGTTCAAATGGCTCTGAGCACTATGCGACTTAACTTCTGAGGTCATCAGTCGCCTAGAACTTAGAACTAATTAAACCTAACTAACCTAAGGACATCACACACATCCATGCCCGAGGCAGGATTCGAACCTGCGACCGTAGCGGTCGCTCGGCTCCAGACTGTAGCGCCTAGAACAGCACGGCCACTCCGGCCGGCAATAAATTCCCAATCTCTCCACTAATTGTATGATTATGTGTTTACTTCTGCTCTCTCATGGCAAAATGGAGAATACTTCAGACAGTTTTTCAGTACCATGGTTTCTTACGGTGCCGAGGCAGTGAGATCGTCATTGTTCGTTCTGCTGATTTCAGTAAGCGGTGGGCTCAGCCACTATCCACCTCTATCTATTCCTTATTGTCTAAGGTTTCCATTTCACCAGCATGTTTGGATCCCAGCGTCTGATATCTACATCTACATCAGCCACATCCACCTCTACACAGATACTCCGCAAGCTACCTTACGGTGCGTGGCGGGCCGGTCGTAGTGGCCGAGCGGTTATAGGCGCTTCAGTCGGGAACTGCGCGACCGCTACGGTCGCAGGTTCGAATCCTGCCTCGGGCATGGATGTGTGTGTTGTCCTTAGGTTAGTTAGGTTTAAGTAGTTCTAAGTTCTAGGGGACTGATGACCTCAGATGTTGAGTCCCATAGTGCTCAGAGCCATTTGAACCTTTTTTTTTTTTTGGTGCGTGGCGGAGAATACCCTGTACCACTGCTAGTTACTGCCTTTCCTATTCCGCTCGCAAACAGAGCGAGGGAAAAAGAGCGGTCTATATGCTTCCGTTTGACCCCTGATTTCTCTTATCTTATCTTCGTGGTCCTGGCGCAGAATGTATGTTGGCGGCAGTAGAATCGTTCGGCAGTCTTCAAATGATCGTTCTTTAAATTTTCTGAGCAGTATTTCTCGAGAATAAAGTCGCCTTTCCTTCCATCGATTCCCATTTCACTTCCCGAAGCATCTCCGTAACACTTACGTGTTGTTCGAACCTACCGGTAACAAATCAGGCAGCCTGCCTCTGAAATGCTTCGATGTCTTCCTTCAGTCCGACTTGGTACGGATCCCAAACACTCAAACAGTACTCAAGAATAGGTCGAACCATCGCCCTGTGTGCGGTATTCTTTACAGGTGAAACACTCTTTCCTAAAAGTCTCCCAATTAACTGAAGTCGCCTTCCCTACAAAAGTTCTAACACGCTCGTTCCATTCCTTATCGCTTTGCAACGTTGCGCCCATATATCTAAACGACTTGACAGTGTCAATCAGGACACTACTAGTAATACTGTATCCGAACATTACGGATCTGTTTTTCCTACTCATCCGCAGTAACCTTTTTTTCCACATTTAGAGCTAGCTGCCATTCATCACACCACCTGGAAATTTTGGCTAAGTTGTCCTGTATCTTCTTGCAGTCACTTATCTTCGATACTTTCCTGGACACCACAGCACCATCAGCGAACAACCGCAGATTTCTGCCCACCCTGCCCGCCAAATCATTTATGTATACAGAGCACAACAGCGGTCCCATCACACTTCCCTGGGAGACTCCTGACGATACCCTTTTCTCTGATGAACAATCGCCGTCGAGGACTACATACGGGTTCTATTATTTCAGGAGTCTTCGAAACACTCACATATCTGTGAACTTATCCCATATGCTCGTACCTTTGTTAACAGCCCCCAAAGGGGCACCGTGTCAAATGCTTTTCGGGAATCTAGAAATATGGAATCTGCCTGTTGCTCTTCGTCCATAGTTCGCAGTATATCACGTGAGAAAAGGGAAAGATGTGTTTCGCACGAGCGATGCTTTCTAAAACCATGCTGATTCGTGGACATAAGCTTCTCCGTCTCAATAAAGTTTGTTTCATTCGAACTGAGAATATCTTCAAGGATTCCGCAGCAAACAGAAGTTAGGGATATTGGTCTCTAATTTTGCGGGTCCATTCTTTTACCCTTCTTTTATAAAGGAGTCACCTGCGCCTTTTTCCCGTCCCGACGGACTTTATGCTGGGCGAGAGACTGACGACAAATGCAAGCTAGGTAAGGGCCCAATACCGGGGGTTCTAACCGGACCTGGTGATTTATTTGTTTTCAGATCTTTCAATTGTTTCTCTACGCCATGCATGCATATTACTATGTCGCCCATACGGGAGTCTGTCCGATGATCAAATGACGGTATTCTTTTACGATTCTCCTGTGTGAACCATTTCTAGAACGTAAAATTTAAAACTTCGACTTTCGTTTTGCTATCTTCAACTGCCACACCATACTGAGTGGAACAGCCTCTGCTTCCTCAGCATCCTCCGAATTTCGTTATTAAACCATGCTGAGTCTTTTCCATGTTTTATCCTCTTACTACGCACATAT
Organism: Schistocerca americana; assembly: GCF_021461395.2. Taxonomy (NCBI): domain Eukaryota; kingdom Metazoa; phylum Arthropoda; class Insecta; order Orthoptera; family Acrididae; genus Schistocerca; species Schistocerca americana. The sequence goes on from NC_060122.1 coordinate 427,307,419, forward strand.
GTCTCCAGACCACGAATCACAATCTGCTTAAACTTTGCCCATAATTCCTCTGCATCCATCTTACTGGAACTAAGTGATGCCAATTCATTGTCTAAGTGAGATACTAATAACTGCTTATCTGCTCTATCTAGCAGAAATAGTTTCCTAGCCTTCTTAACTGAGTTATTAACTTTCATAATCATAGTTGCTATAATGACATCATGATGGCATACCCTCGTTTCTATACTGACACTATCGATAGCGTCCGGGCTGTTTGTAGCTACAAGGTCTAAAATATTTCCATTGAGTGTAGGCTGCCAAGCTAGCTGCTCAAGACAGTCCTAAGAAAACGGGTACAAAATGTATTTAGCACGACTGTCTGTCTGCACCCTCCCGTGATGAATCCATAGACATCTCAGTCTATACTCGGTAGCTTAAAGTCGCCCAATTAGTATTGCATGATCCGGGTATTTACGTGCTACTGACACTAGACTTTCCTTGAATGACTGTAGAACTGTCACAGCAGGCTTGTGTGGCCGGTGCAAACATCCATCCATTAACTTGATTTCACATATACCTTTTATACGCGACCAGAGAACTTCACAGTCACACTCAACTTCGACCCCACTAGATAAAATGTTTTTGTCAACTGCAATGAACAGTTCCTATAGTCTCTAATCTATCTTTCCGATATACGTTCCACGACTGCTAAATATCTCAGAGCTTCACACGTCGGGTTTCAGCCAGCTCTAGATCCCAAGAATATTGGCAGCAAATCTCTCTTATCTTTATGTTTGGCAACTTGTAAGAAATTTTAGCATCAGAACTTCAAGTGTGTAAATCTGAGGTATATGTCTTGTGTTAATGTAACGAATCATCATAATATAATCTTAAGTAAACTATGAAGTTCCTTACTTCGCAGAATGAATACTGTATTATAAAACTGTGTCCTTTTATAAAAGGTTTCGTATATTTTTAGTGAGAACCACGATATTTAACAGACAGGTATTTTATTAATGCAACTTTTTAATATTGAGAATAGTTATGGTGTTAATGGATGAGAAGAATTATGCTCATATTAAAATGGAATTGCATCTCCTCTAAACCTATTCAGATCAGGCGTGGTCGTTTTATATTTCTACATCTACATCTACATCCATACTCCGCAAGCCACCTGAGGGTGTGTGGCGGAGGGTACCTTGAGTACCTCTATCGGTTCTCCCTTCTATCCCATTCTCGTATTGTTCGTGGAAAGAAGGATTGTCGGTATGCCTCTGTGTGGGCTCTAATCTCTCTGATTTTATCCTCATGGTCTCTTCGCGAGATATACGTAGGAGGGAGCAATATACTGCTTGACTCTTCGGTGAAGGTATGTTCTCGAAACTTTGACAAAAGCCCGTACCGAGCTACTGAGCGTCTCTCCTGCAGAGTCTTCCACTGGAGTTTATCTATCATCTCCGTAACGCTTTCGCGATTACTAAATGATCCTGTAACGAAGCGCGCTGCTCTCCGTTGGATCTTCTCTATATCTTCTATCAACCCTATCTGGTACGGATCCCACACTGCTGAGCAGTATTCAAGCAGTGGGCGAACAAGCGTACTGTAACCTACTTCCTTTGTTTTCGGATTGCATTTCCTTAGGATTCTTCCAATGAATCTCAGTCTGGCATCTGCTTTACCGACGATCAACATTATATGATCATTCCATTTTAAATCACTCGTAATGCGTACTCCCAGATAATTTATGGTATTAACTGCTTCCAGTTGCTGACCTGCTATTTTGTAGCTAAATGATAAAGGATCTATCTTTCTGTGTATTCGCAGCACATTACACTTGTCTACATTGAGATTCAATTGCCATTCCCTGCACCATGCGTCAATTCGCTGCAGATCCTCCTGCATTTCAGTACAATTTTCCATTGTTACAACCTCTCGATACACCACAGCATCATCCGCAAAAAGCCTCAGTGAACTTCCGATGTCATCCACAAGGTCATTTATGTATATTGTGAATAGCAACGGTCCTATGACACTCCCCTGCGGCACACCTGAAATCACTCTTACTTCGGAAGACTTCTCTCCATTGAGAATGACATGCTGCGTCCTGTTATCTAGGAACTCCTCAATCCAATCACACAATTGGTCTGATAGTCTATATGCTCTTACTTTGTTCATTAAACGACTGTGGGGAACTGTATCGAACGCCTTGCGGAAGTCAAGAAACACGGCATCTACCTGTGAACCCGTATCTATGGCCCTCTGAGTCTCGTGGACGAATAGCGCGAGCTGGGTTTCACATGACCGTCTTTTTCGAAACCCATGCTGATTCCTACAGAGTAGATTTCTAGTCTCCAGAAAAGTCATTATACTCGAACACAATACGTGTTCCAAAATTCTACAACTGATCGACGTTAGAGATATAGGTCTATAGTTCTGCACATCTGCTCGACGTCCCTTCTTGAAAACGGGGATGACCTGTGCCCTTTTCCAATCCTTTGGAACGCTACGCTCTTCTAGAGACCTACGGTACACCGCTGCAAGAAGGGGGGGCAAGTTCCTTCGCGTACTCTGTGTAAAATTGAACTGGTATACCATCAGGTCCAGAGGCCTTTCCTCTTTTGAGCGATTTTAATTGTTTCTCTATCCCTCTGTCGTCTATTTCGATATCTACCATTTTGTCATCTGTGCGACAATCTAGAGAAGGAACTACAGTGCAATCTTCCTCTGTGAAACAACTCTGGAAAAAGACATTTAGTATTTCGGCCTTTAGTCTGTCATCCTCTGTTTCAGTACCATTTTGGTCACAGAGTGTCTGGACATTTTGTTTTGATCCACCTACCGCTTTGACATAAGACCAAAATTTCTTAGGATTTTCTGCCAAGTCAGTACATAGAACTTTACTTTCGAATTCATTGAACGCCTCTCGCATAGCCCTCCTCACACTACATTTCGCTTCGCGTAATTTTTGTTTGTCTGCAATGCTTTGGCTATGTTTATGTTTGCTGTGAAGTTCCCTTTGCTTCCGCAGCAGTTTTCTAACTCGGTTGTTGTACCACGGTGGCTCTTTTCCATCTCTTACGATCTTGCTTGGCACATACTCATCTAACGCATTATGTACGACGGTTTTGAACTTTGTCCACTGATCCTCAACACTATCTGTACTTGAGACAAAACTTTTGTGTTCAGCCAACAGGTACTCTGAAATCTGCTTTTTGTCACTTTTTCTAAACAGAAAAATCTTCCTACCCTTTTTAATATTCCTATTTACGGCTGAAATCATCGATGCCGTAACCGCTTTATGATCGCTGATTCCCTGTTCTGCGTTAACTTTTTCAAATAGTTCGGGTCTGTTTGTCACCAGAAGGTCTTCTTTCCAGGGGTGCAAGAACAAACGAATAGAAATTTCGATTATGCTTTAGTAATTTGTGGTATTATAAGACACACTGAGGTGACAAAAGTCGTGGGATAGAGAGATGTACTTAATACAGATGGCGGTAGTATGGTACATACAAGGTAAAAAGGGGAATTTGTACTCACTGATTCATGTGGAAAGATTTCCGACGTAATTATGGCCTCACAACGGGAATTGACAGACTTTAAAGACGGAATGGTAGTTGGAGCTAGACGCACGGGACATTCCATTTCGTAAATATTTGGGAATATAGTATTCCGAGACCCACAATGTCAGGAATGTGCCGAGAATACCAAATTTCAGGCATTTCTTCGTACCATGGACAACGCAGTGCTCGACGGCATTTACTTAACGGCAGGCGACGTTTTGGAACGCCGACTTCGTGCCAGGCCTCATAGGCCGACATCGATACCTCTCCTCAGTGCAGCACTCCGTGAAGAATGTGCTGCCATTCCCCAAGAAACCTTGCAGCACCTTACTGAACGTATGCCTGCGAGAGTGGAAGCTGTCATCAAGGCTAAGGGTGGGCCAACACCATATTGAATTCCAGCATAACGGAAGGAGGCCGCCACGAACTAGTAAGTCATTTTCTGCCAGGTGTCCGGATACTTTTGATCACATACTGTACATAGGCGCGATGCAAAGCGCTACGCCTCAGTATCCCATGAGTTTTGTCATCTCAGCACACTGTCAAAAAAACAGGATAAATACCCTTAAATTACTGTATGACTATTAACTGGAAATTCAGTGGTTCTGTAATATAAAAATTAACGTTACTTTCCTGCTGAAAAATCTGGCTGACTAAAGACTTTTTCCTTTCTCTGAGAGCTGGGGGAGGAGGAAGGGGCAGGTGGTTTCTGGGCCCCGGGGATAGGCACCCTTGGGCTTTTGTCTTTCTGTGAACCACATGTTTGATACATTTTCGAAAAATTCCATTTCTCGACAGAAACAACCCACCAATACATGAGATCGATGAAAGTGTTTGGAACTTTCTTCTTATGTAAGGATCGTTACCTAACATCCGTTAAGCATTTGAATGAGAAACTTTAGTACTCAGGTAACAAAAAGACGACGGAAGTTGTCATTTTAGCACTTTAAGAAACTCTTAAGGGTTGTACAGTCATGTATGTAAGTAAAATGGATCTATTTACTGGTGTGTAAGGTTAGGCGCGATCATCTGGTGATGTATTTTTCTTTAGCTATGTGTATATTAGGTTGGAATAATATTATTTCTTCTCTCCTGTTTAGAACAGCCTACAGAAATCTTCTTCTGTCAAATTAGGTTGAACATAGTGCAGGTGCTAATTTTCAGTGTCCAAAATCAGACATGTCTTCTTGCTTGGACTGGGAAAAATTAAGCTTTCGGCAATGATCCTCTGGAGTTCTGTCTGATCGTTATTGTGTCATATTGTCCCGGAACTTAACTGAATATACTAGTAATGTGGTTATGTGTATTGTGGAATTTACTGTTGAAAATGTCATAAACAAGTTAAATTGTAGTATTTGCAGACATAGTTTATTTAGTGTGCAACCTGTTCAGCACTCCGATTTTTAAAAGAAAAAAAGATAATGATGGCTTGATCATGCAATCTATAGGCGTTATTACTGAGGCAGAGAAACTAAGACCATCGCGAGTTTTGTCATTTAGTAATATACTCCCAAAGGCAATGTGCTCAATGAAATTATGGCAAAATTTGTGCGAATACTGATGCAGCGTGATGTATTCCTTGAACTGAAAGATCGTCTAACTGAAAACTTGTTCCCTGAAAATTGTGTTTATATTACTGTAAAAACTGCAGTGAAACAGCATGTTAAAATTCTGTGTCGTCACACTGCAAGTAAGTGCAATGCCAGTATGCACAGAAAAGTATAGAGGAAAACACTGACGAAAACTATTTCATAATCAATGCAATGTATAGTATATAAGTTTTGTTAATTTATTAAAAATAAAGCTGTTTAAACTTAGAAAATATTAGTGTCCTTAAAATATTCCAGCTCCTTCATTTCACTCGCTGTGGATAAATAATATTAAGCAACAAAACCGTAAATACTGTTGTTCTCGGGTATTTCCTTATCGACATTCACAAAATCAGAGCAACTATATCACCTTAATTATGCAGGTTAATGGCTAGAGTGTGGTAATGTCTCATGTTCCTGCCCTAAAATCTTGGTTGTGATAGACTGATCTGTAGCATGGTCCGATGTCTATGTGTGTGTGATATTTAATGCACTTTTCACTATAAAAACTAAAAAGTGCAAGTGTATTAGATTACCGATAAAACTCAGACGAGTATTTTGGATCATGTCATGAATAAAAATCACACACAAGCTACAAAATGTAAGAGGATGAGAGCCATTACATAACTCTTACCCAGATAGATACATGGAGCAAGTGGAGCTCAGTTATCAACTAGGCACATAATGTTCATTTAGTTGAAAGTAGAAGAATCATAGTATTTAGATGCATAACTTATATTGCAGTCTCTCATGTTTTCTTGCGTGACTGGTTAATGGAGTGTGTCTGAGTACACAGCGGAGTAGTTGTTTACATTTGATGCAGAACATCCCGACGACTGACTCAATGATCTTCTTCAGGTGCTGTGAATTGTGCTATTGTGTATACTCTCTGCCTAGACTCCAGCCAGACAGTGAAGTATTCTTGGTCCAGCACCAGCATTACAGCTGAATTCAACTCTCGATGTCCACTACACCCTGTGGTATTCTTTTTTTTCAGAGACCGCTCCGATATTCTGTGAAACGCATTCTCTCTGCGTTTCCCAATTCTGTTTGATGTAATGCCAGGTGAGAACTTAATATATCGAGTCTGTAGTGGACGAAGGAGAGTTTGTGGACAGACAACAACTGCTGGGCTATGTCAGTATGATGAGTGTACAGTCATTCACACTCACCTTCAAGCTCACCTTTCCCATTCCTCCCTTTCTTCTCCTCTCCTCCCCCTCACCTTTCTTCCCCACTCCACCTATCCATCACCCCATGCAATGTTATTGGGAAAATCCGATTGCTAATCTAGCCCAATTGTGCTACTTTAAAAAACTTCAAGATGCCGGAAATAGGTCAGTAAAATGAGAGAATCGACATTCTATTACTTGTTTACAAGCAGTTAAGCTGGAGCGGCAAGCATCATTCAAAGAAGAACAAGGATTGGGAGCCCCTGATCGATTGGAGACCCACGCCACTTGTGACAGCCCCGATGGCTTAGGGGTGCTGTGAGCGTAGACGAAGTTCAGCCAGGGTCAAAGACAGTTTTTTGAACGATATGTAACTGTGCCACATAATATGGGACATGAAAAGAAAAAGAACTGCGCACCTGCATTTTTTCCAATGAAGCTACCTAAGCTGCACACCCACATATTTTTCCTTTAAAGCGCCCTGAGGTGAAAAGGAGTGGTTTTGTATCATAATAATGAGTCAATTGTGACTCTGACATGTCAAGATAGATCACATGGTTACGCTGCACTGAAATTTTTTTGAGTTATGATAGGTTGCACATACTGGAACAATAGTAATAATATCCACACACTGGTAAAAAGGTTTCAGTTGCGTACGTGCTGCCAGACTGCAAACAGTAGCAGCATTTCTGTCTGCCATAACACAGCAACAAAACAAAACCACTTCGGAAATAATACATGTATTAATTGATGATAATAACAATAGACTCTCAACATGTGTGTATATGGGGGGGGGGGGGGGGGGAGCGTATTTAACACATTACTGTCATTGTTGCAGGTGACACATTCAGCATCCTTTAACAAAACCACAATCTGAATCTTTAGTTGGTTTTTAATACAATGTACAGTTTGTATGCCAGTGAAAGTAAACAAGTATTTGTTGGAACAGCATCAGAACACCTGTTCAGTCAAGTGGGGAATTCTGAAAGCTGTCAATATCGGGGTAGTAAAGTTACATTATCCACGAATCAGTAGTTCCATCTATGTAATAACTTGACCAATTGTAGCCACGCTCAGCAGAAATATTCAAACACCCTCATGGTATTAGCTGAGATATATATAATACTGCAAAATGCGCACATATACAGTGAAGTGCATAAGTTGGTATACAGTAGATATTGTTATTATTATTGTCATTATTATTTATTATTGAAAATAGATTGCTAAATAAATGAGAATGAAAAGTTTACTATAGAATACCACAGAAAAATGTTTATGAAGTCAGAAGAAGTGCAATGGGATAAGTGCTCAAAGTCTTAGGTACTCAAGTTGCTTACCTTCAGCTTTTACAAGTTCCTGTAGTCACACTTTGACACAGTGTTCTTTATGAATTGACACATGATACCAATAATGTGTGACCTTCTTGCAAAAACTTTATCTTTGATAACACCGAAAAAGAAAATGTCCATTGGAGATATGGTGATTGTGCAGAGCGTTCAGTTGGCCTTCACTCGTCTAGCCATCTATTGGGTAACTTGTATTCAAGGAAATGAAACACTGTTATAGCATCGTGTAGAGGTGCTTCATCTTACTGGAAGTAGAATTCATTATTACCCTGCTGTAGATGTAACTGTGGAATACCAATACGCCACACAATGTTATGATAGGCATTGTGAATAAGTGTTGTTTGGAAAAAAACAGTCTCAATGATTCCTTGACATAAAAGGCATGTCCACACTGTGACCCTGGGTTGATTCAATTGCTTTTCATTTGCAGCATGGGCATTTTCTGTGGCGTAGTACACACAGTTATGCCTATTAACAGTGCCTGACAGTTCAAAATTCGTTTTGTCAAACGAACTAATTTTTCGAATTATGACATCAACTTGCATTTCTTCATAAAAGAATCTCGCAGAATTCTGAACAGCAATGTAGAGCATCCTCTAGTAGTGCATGATGAAATCTTGCTCGACACAGCTGCAAACCTAAGGGAAATGTCCAACTCAACATAGATTTTCCTTCTGGATTTCTTTGGTCTTCGGATAGATTTGGGTAAATATCTGAACAATTAACATTTCATTTCCTTGAGTAGGAACACTCACCAGTCGCCCACTCTTTGGCGCATTGCAGGTAGACCCAGTGCGATCAAATTTGTTGCACAATCTTTAAATTGACAGCCTACTTGGTGTATGTGTATTTAATTGGTCTGTTCATTTCTGTTGTTCCTGTTCGGCATTCTCTGTCTTTCAATATTGTTTAATTATCCACTTCCATTAATCATTGCCTACATTACCACCCACGATTATCAGAATATGTAAAAAGAAACAGAAAAACCGTCCTAAAACAGATAAAAATATTGTAAATCAATTGTAAACCTACTTACGCAACCACCCCCTACCCACCTCATATAAGAACATGCATTAGGTAATGTACTGTATGTGAGCTATGCAATCTAGCATGTTGTCGATGAATACATCTGGTGTCAGCCATATGTAACAGCTTCTATAAGAAGTTATAGAATAATTCGATGGAGCTCACACAGTAACAAGAAGACCTTAACCAGCATGTTGGCATGTGTTACATGTCTGTAAATAGTAATAAGTATGGCTCACCATGCAATATATAGGCACAGAACGGTTATCACATTAAAGCATGCTGATATATCCACCTATTTGCGAAAGTTTATAGTGTCTCTATGGACAGTAAATAAAAAAGTGTAAATCATATTTTTTTATCTTTTCCTGTAAACTTGTTGGTCTTCTAATGTAGTCACATAGTCAGTATTGTGACTGGATGGATGAAACACCGTCTTCACAGGACTTTGTCGAAAGTGACTGGCTCTGCAACACTCCAGAAAAAAATAATGGTCCACTTTGGTCCAACACTACATGATCAATAATTGTAGGCTCATCAGTTCTGGCAAAACAAAAAGTTATCATGCCATTCCTGACACATTGTGGTGGCGTTTATTATGAACAAGTACAGATATTTTCAAAAAATTATTTCGTTCCAAATTCCAGCTATTAAGAGTGATATTGCAGATATTGATGATCTTACAAAACATTCCATTAAAATGATGCTGTTTCATCACTGGAACGGGTAAACCTCCATATTGTGTTCATATTTGATAATGCTGGTATAGAGAACTGGGTACAGATACGAAAATATTTCTGGTTTAGTTTTTATATTGGCGTAGATTTTTTTATTTGAGTGGAACATAATTTAGGATTCCAAAGCACTCATTATTGCTTTCAGACAGGATAAAATGAATTTCAAACTAATTTAACAAGTACATTTCGGGACTGACGTGTCATTTGATGAAATTACAACTATCTATAGAGATTTCTTGAATCAACATAGTACAGATTATTGGTTAGCGATGAAAAATGACAACTTAATTGCAGCTGATTGAGACAAAACTTCCAGGAGCTTTTTAAAAAGATAATGTTGTGTGATGCAAGTGTGTGAGTATTTTGTACACAATGGATAGATATGGAGAAATGATACTTCCTCACCGATCTGAATTAGTAAGTATTCATACAGACCTATAAAAAAAATTAAATAAATTGATACAGACCACGAGATCAGCACCAGGAAGCTATGGGAGTACTTAACGTGTTAAGAGACTGGGTTGTGGACCTTGAAACTAAACTAGTAGATGGGGTAGGAATACACACAAGTGTGAAAGAATTAAGGACGAAAGTAACTTCCAGTAATGTGTCACTGGCTAGGAATATACAAAAGTGTGAAAAGGTTAAGGACAAAAGTAACATTCATATAATGTGTGACATCCAATGCAGATGCTGCTGCATGTACTCTTACAGTTGATACTTACCTGGCACACCTTACATGGCTGTACAAATGATGCTGTATACATGGTGCATCAGGTTAATTTTCAGTCTAAGGGACATGTAGTTCATGCTGTAGTAGGGTAAAGTACATCGCCCCTCCCATTCACCATCCCCCTTTTCAGGCAATTGGGTGGCTGGGAAAAGCTGCCACAGTCGATGATGTCACAAGATGGCTGCAGAAAAATGGCAGACTGTGATGTCACTAAGACGGGTAAATGGTGGCACTGCAGTCACCTACACCCACCACACTCACCTGGTCTTATCTACCATCTGTCATTTATATCTGCGCAACAAAGGTTCAACATCAGCAGAAATCAGGTAATTGATTAATGATTTATAGCCCAAAAATGTCTATTTCCGTTTAAATATGATTGTAAATTTAAAACTGGAGTTCATACAGGTCCTATTGCTTGAGGGAATGACCACAGTCTCCATGATTGGCAGATTTACTATAGGGGACACGTATGTACAAAAATAAGTAAATTCTATCACTGTAAAAATTACACACTTTGTGAAGGCGTAGAGTTCATTTAGTACACTCTCGTCCATTTAAACTTGCCTGCTCTGAGGTTAAAACGCAACATGCCTTCACGCATCAGTGTAGCCACTGAACACAAACACCACAGATCACAAGCAAATTATTATTGACAGAAAGTATTTCTGTAAATACTATCAAGACATATATAATATTTGTGTAGAAAACTAATTAGTGGTAATTGCAGAAGTTCATAATAATAATAATAATAATCAGGAGATGTATGCTAATGTGTGCTAATGCCTTCCAAGACTTCATCAGGGTAACATTACAACGCAAGAAAATTTTGTGTCTTAGAGCAATCTCACCTGTAAGGAAAATTTTAGATCTCTTTGTTCAAATATATTGAAGCAAATTGTCAAACCAAAACTTCTGAGTGCAAAGAGATTCGCTGGTCTATCCTGTTCAGGCCTTCTTCATCACCGAAAAAATGTTCCAACCTACATCCATTTGGACCTGCTTACTGTATTCGACTCTTGATTTCTCTCAACAATTTTTATTCTCCACATTCCTCTCCAATGCAAAATTTATGATTCCTTGATGTCTTAGAATGTGTCACATCAACCAATTCCTAGATACGTATCTTGATCATCAGTAGCGCCAATATGAAAGGCATCTGTATTTTTTTACTACAATTAAACAATTAAATTACGACAGCAGCTCAAAAGACGACAGATGTAATCGTAATTACCCTGCGGCATGCACCTTCAAGTGGCTTGTGGAATATGTATGTAGATGCAGAGCAGAGTCGACCATGCTGTGTCACAATCCCACACCAACGTATTGCCACAACCTTAAGATATGAGGTTTCAAATCACAATGAACGCTCATGCTCCTGCTGCTCCAGGCCTCTGCTGATGGCACTGTGGGGGTTCTGAATTCAATCACAGTCATGAGCAGTTGTCTTAAATTCATTCTTTTGTGCGGCTAGTCCTGGTGGAGGTTCGAGTCCTCCCTCAGGCATGGGTGTGTGTGTTCGTCCTTAGGATAATTTAGATTAAGTAGTGTGTAAGCTTAGGGACTGATGACCCTAGCAGTTAAGTCCCATAAGATTTCACACACATTTGAACATTTTTTCATTCTTTTCTTTTAATATACCTAATGTGTGGAACATATTAAACAACTAGATATTACAGAGCATGTATCTCAGCCAAGAGCAGTTCTCCCACAAGATAAGGTGTTTACACTAGAACACTAAAGAGGGAAAAATGTTTTACTGTTACTACACCATAGTAAATTTTACTACTCCATATTTTATTCAAAAGTCGTCATAATTTGTATTTTCATGCACATTTACTACAGTTATAAGGTCTTCAGTGGTATGTCACATACCAAATTAGTACAAAATATCATGTTTTACACCCTGTACTGTGAAAGGTGGCTACACTGAGCCACTGCACCAGAGATTGCGCCAAAGAGTATTATTAAGCCGCCTCCACGGTGCTTGTCGAGAGCTCGTAGAAGTCAGTGCTTGGAGAGAGCTCGTAGTAGTCAGTGCCTGTCGAGGTCTCGTGGTAGTCTGTGCTGAGATGTTGTAGCAGAGAGTGTTTGTTGAGATGTGCTATTAGGCAGTGCTTGCTGAGATGTGATATTGGAGAGTTCTGGTTGAGATATAATGTAAGGATTAGAGTAATTTTCATCAATATAAATGAGGTAACTAACTCCGTTTGTTTTTAATTTCAGTATCCTAAATAATGCGTCATTACAGGTTCAGTCAAATAAGCATCTGGCGTGTGTTCTTGTATTAGAGTGTAATTCTGCTTTCCTTACGCAATTATCGTATTTCTAATTTTCTTTTATCACGTCAGTATAATTGGTATTTAAAAATTCTTGTCTTGTTGAAGAAGAACCGTGCCAGATGTGTACGTTGAGTCACACTCCCACACACAGAACAATTACATTTGTGCTTGGGTTTTGTAGGTTTTATAGTTGCTGGGGACTTAATTAATTAATTGTGTTAACGAAAAATTTCATTTCATTCTTGTTGTTGTTCTTTGCAGTCAGATAGCGTAATAATACTAGTCAGGGCCAACCGATTACGAGACACAGCTACGAAAAATTTAAAAAGTATTTTCAAATTTATTTAATTAATCCCCCATGCAACTGACGATATCAGATCGGAGTGAACTGCAAACTGGTACCAACTGCAAATCGTAAATTTTACTAGGGTTTACTAGTCTTGGTTTAACATCCCCTACCACTAATCCGATTTAGTTGTAATTTGAAACTATTATTGAGTTTTTAGTGGCCAAAACATATGATTAGATTACATTAGATTTACTTTCATTCCAATTGACCCATATTGAGGAAGTCCTCCGGGATGCAGAACATGTCAGAAAAACAATAATACATGACAAATATTTACAACTAAAACAAATAAGCTAATGTACCTTCCACAGGTTCCAAGTGGAATGTTCGTCTTTTTTTTTTTTTTGTTGAACACTATATGAAAGGATTATTTTCCAACACTGATTTACTAAGATCACATTAATGCAGTGAATTTTAAAAAATGTTTATTTATTTATAAGGTAATAAACATATAATATAACTGCTACAATACATATTTACATTGAACACATTACTGCACTGAAATGGTGCAGAAGTTAGATTGTACACAAACACAAACACACACACAAAATCAGTTGGTTGTACTGAGGAATTCCTCAATGGAGTAGAAGGAGTTGGCCGTCAATAAATCCCTTAGGCTTCTCTTAAACTGAATTTCATTGGTTTGTTATGGCTGCTGGGAAGTTATTGAAAATCTGTGTTCCTGAATAATACACATGTTTTTGTGCAAGAGTAAGTGACTTTAAATCCTTGTGAAGATTATTCTTATTTCTAGTATGATTCCATGAACTGAGATGTTGGTTTGAAAAAGTGATATAATTTTAATGACAAATTTCATTAAGGAATAAATATATTGGGAAGCAATAGTTAGTATCCCTAGTTCCCTAAACAGGCCTCTGCAGGTTGTTCTTGAGTTCGCACCACATATAACTCTTATTGCACGTTCTTGTGGCCGGAAAACTGTAGCTAGGCTTGATGAATTACCCAAAAAAATAATCCTCTATGACATTATGGAGTAAAAGTAAGCATAGTATGAGAGCTTTTTCATTTTTGTATCCCCTATATCTGACACGATTCGGAATGCACATAGAGATTTGTTTAGACGCTTCAGCAGTTCTGTGGTGTGCTCCTCCCAGTTGAATTTATCATCAGGCTGTAATACCAAGAATTTATCTCTGTCTACTTCTTCTATCTTCTTGTCATCACATGTCAGGCATGTACTCGTGGGACACTCTTTACAAATTCTGAACTGCTTGTAGTGTGTATTTTCAATGTTTAGTGTCAAAGAATTGGCTAGGAACCACAAATATTTTATTACTCGATCTTTCTAATACTACACTTGATTTGCTATTTATTGAAATGTTTGTGTCATTGGCTAACATGACATTGGAAGCCCCAGCTTTCATAAATATCATTTAGGTTACAGCAGTGTATGAACTTTAAGATGGTAATGCTTGTGGGAGCTATTTCTACCCCTCTCAGTAATAGGAATGTATTCTATTAGCCAGAGTGGGCGTAACACAGCAAGAACTCTCTGACATAGACTGATCGGAAAGACTGTTTATCCATCCAACCTTTTAAGCATTTGGTTGGTTTTATGCTAAAAGCTGTATGACTGACATATAACATCATGAGACAGCGCATCCAAGATGGTAGATCCACCATGAATCATGGTATAAGTTCGTCAAAGTATTTTAGTTAATGGCGTCATAAGATGGCGGAAATATGACGTCATTGTCAAAAAAGGTGGTGGAAAGTGGCGGCAGAATTGTGGCATAAGTTCATCCACGGATTTCAGTTGGTGGCACTGCACTTGCTTACCCCCACCACTTACTTAGACACTCTAACCACCAAACAGACTCTTCACTTCAGTGTGTTCTGTTTGCTGTAGTGGAAGGTTCAGCATCATGAAGTATCAACAGAGATGAGCCACCACCCACTCGCCCCGTTAGAATAAAAAAATGAATCAACTGTCACATTCGAATGTAATTGTTATCAACCACTTTCCTTATTTTGTTCATTTGGTGTGTATCAATATAACTTCACATATACTTACTATTTTTCTTCTTCTCAGTACTGCAACAGCCCACTGACGCAGCACTAGCTGAAATGTTGGAGCAACACACACAACTGCTCAAGTCTGCAATATTTGACATTTCTGAGTAGTTCACACAATCTTTCATCAAGCCACATCTCCATGGTCCCAGTATACTACTGCTTACCACAACATACAAATTGATTGCCAGCAGGTTGAAGTGTGTAAATATATCTTTACAAGCAGATAGTGACCGCCATGTGGTAGCAATGGAGATTCAGAATGTCAAACATGGTGTTAAAGTGCTGTTTAGTAAGATGGATTGGAATGAGCTATGTCATGCAATGTTGTTCATTGATGTTCAGCCAGATGACTATAGAGTATTTCTCATTGTTTTCTCTTTCAGACATCTGCTGCCCTGGTATGAAGCTGTCCATCACAGAGATATGTTGGAATGCAGCACTCAAGGTAGCATACGGAGAACCATTAATTTATTAATGTCATTTAAGTGTTTCGAATTGGTGTGATTTAGGGAGAGCATTTTGGATTCTGTTAGACAGACTCAGTCAGTGGCAGCTATAGTTAACGCTGTATCCAAGGCTACTGCATGTTACCTGTGTTAACACAGTGTACATATGAACGACTTAGAACAGCGTATGAGTTCATGTGTCTGTGCAGTGCCAAAGTCAATTACTATCACTTCTGCTATGAGATGATACTGAGATGCTGATGCACAATGATGCAGAAGTGATTAGGCACATTCTCCACAAAAGAGGCAGCTTATTCAGTAGGAATTCGACATACCTTTGTCTGTTAAGGCGTTGTCAGAAAACAAATGATCACAATAAGTTAACAACAATAATCTCTGCACAAATGTTGATGCTAAACCGTTTCTGGTGCTATGATTCAATCGTTCCCTGAGGAAAGTTCTGAAACCCACAGATGTCGGTTGTGTAGTTCGTGATACCACCTCCATCAAAGATTGCTTCATCAGTGAAGAGCACAGATGACAGAAATTCAGCAATGGTGCCGTTCTGTTGCAACACCCTCTCGAGGCAGAAAATCTAGGAAGATAATCCCTGGAGGTGTTGTTCGTGACAGGGATGGTATGTGTTTTCAAACAGGACGCACAGCGCTGTAGTCTTACTGACTCTATGTTTGCGGATCAGTTGCCTACAGCTTTTATTGGGGTCAGTCTCAGTATCACGGAGAGTCTGTTTTCCAGACCTGGCGCATCGACATCCCACAGCCAGTCAGGCTGCCTACCTATCTCCAGGATGCATACTACAGAAACGCCGAAAAACAGCTACAAATATATTCTGAATTGGGTGGTGGTGTCCTTACATTACATTTAGCAAATACGTAATATTCTCTTTATGGCAACAATGTTTGTCATAATGAATGTAGATACATAAAGCTTAAAAAATAAAAATTCATACTAAAATGTCCCCCCCCCCCCTATGAACCATGGACCTTGCCGTTGGTGGGGAGGCTTGCGTGCCTCAACAATACAGATAGCCGTACTGTAGGTGCAACCTCAACGGAGTGGTATCTGTTGACACGCCAGACAAACGTGTGGTTCCTGAAGAGGGGCAGCAGCCTTTTCAGTAGTTGCAGGGGCAACAGTCTGGATGATTGACTGATCTGGCCCTGTAACACTAACCAAACCGGCCTTGCTGTTGTGGCACTGCGAACGGCTGAAAGCAAGGGGAAACTACAGCCGTAATTTTTCCCGAGGGCATGCAGCTTTACTGCATGATGAAATGATGATGGCGTCCTCTTGGGTAAAATATTCCAGAGGTAAAATAGTCCCCCATTTGGATCTCCGGGCGGGGACTACTCAAGAGGACGTCGTTATCAGAAGAAAGAAAACTGGTGTTCTACGGATCGGAGCGTGGAATGTCAGATCCCTTAATCGGGCAGGTAGGTTAGAAAATTTAAAAAGGGAAATGGATAGGTTAAAGTTAGATATAGTGGGAATTAGTGAAGTTCGGTGGCAGGAGGAACAGGACTTTTAGTAAAGTGAATACAGGGTTATAAATACAGAATCAAATAGGGGTAATTCAGGAGTAGGTTTAATAATGAATAAAAAGATAGGACTGCGGGTAAGATACTACAAACAGCATAGTAAACGTATTATTGTGACAAAGATAGAAACAAAGCCCACGCCTATTACAGTAGTACAAGTTTATATGCCAACTAGCTCTGCAGATGATGAAGAAATTGGTGAAATGTATGATGAGATGAAATAAATTATTCAGGTAGTGAAGGGAGACGTAAATTTAATAGTCATGTGTGACTGGAATTCGACAGTAGGAAAAGGGAGAGAAGCAAACGTAGTAGGTGAATATGGATTGGGGCTAAGAAATGAAAGAGGAAGCCACCTGGTAGAATTTTGCACAGAGCATAACTTAATCATAGCTAACACTTGGTTCAAGAATCATGAAAGAAGGTTGTGTACATGGAAGAACGCCGGAGATACTAGTAGGTTTCAGATAGATTATATAATGGTAAGACAGAGATTTAGGAACCGGGTTTTAAATTGTAAGACATTAAGACATTTCCAGGGGCAGATGTGGACTCTGACCAAAATCTATTGGTTATGAACTGCAGATTAGAACTGAAGAAACTGCAAAAAGGTGGGAATCTAAGGAGATGGGACCTGGATAAACTCAAAGAACCAGAGGTTGCAGAGAGTTTCAGGGAGAGCATAAGGGAACAATTGACAGGAATGGGGGAAAGAAATACAGTAGGAGAAGAATGGGTAGCTCTGAGGGATGAAGTAGTGAAGGCAGCAGAGGATCAAGTAGGTAAAAAGACGAGGGATAGTAAAAGTCCTTAGGTAACAGAAGAGATACTGAATTTAATTGATGAAAGGAGGAAATACAAAAAAGCAGTAAGTGAAGCAGGCAAAAAGGAATACAAACGTCTCAAAAATGAGATCGACAGGAAGTGCAAAATGGTTAAGCAGGCATGGTTAGAGGACAAATGTAAGGATGTAGAGCCTTATCTCACGAGGGGTAAGATAGATAATGCCTACAGGAAAATTAAAGAGGCTTTTGGAGAAAAGAGAACCATTTGCATGAATATCAAGAGCTCAGATGGAAACCCAGTTCTAAGCAGAGAAGGGAAAGCAGAAAGGTGGAAGGAGTATATAGAGGGTCTATACAAGGGCGATGTACTTGAGGACAATATTATGGAAATGGAAGAGGATGTAGATGAAGATGAAATGGGAGATATGATACTGTTTGAAGAGTTTGACAGAGCACTGAAAGACCTAAGTCGAAACAAGGCCCCGGGAGCAGACAACATTTCATTAGAACTACTGACAGCCTTGGGAGAGCCAGTCGTGACAAAACTCTACCATCTGGTGAGCAAGATGTATGAGACAGGCGAAATTCCCTCAGACTTCAATAAGAATATAATAATTCCAATACCAAAGGAAGCAGGTGTTGACAGATGTGAAAATTACCGAACTATCAGTTTAATAAGTCACAGTTGCAAAATACTAACGCGAATTATTTACAGACGAATGGAAAAACTGGTAGAAGCTGACCTCGGGGAAGATCAGTTTGGATTCCGTAGCAATGTTGGAACACGTGAGGCAATACTCACCCTACGACTTATCTTAGAAGAAAGATTGAGGAAGGGCAAACCTACGTTTCTAGCAATTGTAGACTTAGAGAAAGCTTTTAACAATGTTGACTGGAATACTCTCTTTCAAATTCTGAAGGTGGCAGGGGTAAAATACAGGGAGCGAAAGGCTATTTACAATTTGTACAGAAACCAGATGGCAGTTATAAGAGTCGATGGGCATGAAAGGGAAGCAGTGGTCGGGAAGGGAATGTGACAGGGTTGTAGCCTCTCCCCGATGTTATTCAATCTGTATATTGAGCAAGCAGTAAAGGAAACAAAAGAAAAAATCGGAGTAGGTATTAAACTCCATGGAGAAGAAATAAGAACTTTGAGGTTCGCCAATGACATTATACTTCTGTCAGACACAGCAAAGGACTTTGGAAGAGCAGCGGAACGGAATGGACAGTGTCTTGAAAGGAGGGTATAAGATGAACATCAACAAAAGCAAGACGAGGATAATGGAATGTAGTCAAATTAAATCGGGTGATGCTGCGGGAATTAGATAAGGAAATAGGACACTTAAAGTAGTAAAGGAGTTTTGCTATTTGGGGAGAAAAATAACTGATGATGGTCGAAGTAGAGAAGATATAAAATGTAGACTGGCAATGGCAAGGAAAACATTTCTGAAGAAGAGAAATTGTTAACATCGAGTATAGATTTAAGTGTCAGGAAGTTGTTTCTGAAAGTATTTGTATGGAATGTAGCCATGTATGGAAGTGAAACATGGACGATAAATAGTTTAGGCAAGAGGAGAACAGAAGCTTTCGAAATGTGGTGCTACAGATGAATGCTGAAGATTAGATGGGTAGGTCACATAACTAATGAGGAGGTATTGAATAGAAATGGAGAGAAGAGAAATTTGTGTCACAACTTGACTAGAAAAAGGTATCGGTCGGTAGGGCATATTCTGAGGCATCAAGCCATCACCAATTTAGTATAGGACGGCAGCGTGGAGGGTAAAAATCGCAGAGGGAGACCAAGAGATGAATAGAGTAAACAGATTCAGAAGGATGTAGGTTGCAGTAGGTACTGGGAAATGAAGAAGCTTGCACAGGATAGAGTAGCATGGAGAGCTGCATCAAACCAGTCTCAGGACTGAAGGCCGCAACAACAACAACACTAAAATGTATTTCTTTGGAAAATGAGAAGGTACTATTTCAAACATTCTTCACTAACATCATCGTTTTGTAATGGCTAAATTATAAAATATTAAGTCACTCAGATATATATTGAAGCTTTCTGATTTCAGAAGGAGATACACCGTTGGTTGTTCCCTCTTTCAGACAGACTGTTCTAGAAACAGAAATTACTGGAGTTCCGTCTGAAAAAGTAAAGTTGATATAAATATCTGTATAGTTAACGTATCTGTGACATTCTACAAATGCACTCTAAGACAAGGAAATGATGCACAACGAAGGAATTATCCAAATGGAACGGAAATCGGTATATGTGATGTATACGTGCGGACAAACATATGATTAGAATATCAGAAAAATTGGATGATTTATTCAAGAGAAAGAGGTTCACAAATTGACATCGGTCGACTCATGGCCCTTACATAAGCAGTTTTTCGGCTTGGCATTGATTCACAGAGTTTTTGGCTGTCCTCATGAGAAATATCGTATATGTATATAACTTGGTCGTTGGACAGTCTACACTCTGTTTTGCTGCCCTTCTTGGCAAGCCATCCTGGGCTCAGATTTCAGCAAGGTAATTCCTGCCTGCGCGCGGCGAGAGTTTCTGCGGCTTGTCTTCGTGCTTGCCAAACGCTTCCTTCTCCAATAAAGTCACCGAATCTCTTCTTAATTGAGAATGTTTGGAGTATTACGGGCAGGTCCCTCGGGGTTTTGATGATTTAATGCGCCAATTGAACAAAATTTGGCACAATATATCTCAAGAGGACTTCCATCAAGTCTCTCAATTAAAGCCAATACTCATAACTGCTTTCATAAGAGCCAGAGGTAGACCAACGCGTTACTGACTTGCTCCATTTGTGAAGCTCTTCCTTTGAAACTCTAATCATTTGTCTCTTGGTACCTGGACAACATATCTGTCGATTTCCACCACATTTGGATAATTCCTAAGTGGTGGTTCTTTTTTTTTAAGTAGAGTGTTTTTGTGTTTGACACTTCAAATAGGTGACTTATCTTGTGCATGATTATAATCCTTGATGCCAGTAACTTTCAACAGCATAATTACACGCATAAACAAATCAGTATAAGATAGAAATGTATCTGCTATCAATAGCTTTCCAATACACCACGAAGTCTTCCCGCATTTTTCTTACGTTCGCTCTTTCTTTTTTCTTTTTTTTTTTTAATTCGCTTCATTCTGTAGACTGAAGGGTAGAGTGGGCTGCTGGGCCGGAGACACAGTGTAAAGTCCAGTTGCTTTGGTCAAACACGAGACGAGCTGCTAGTGGCATAGATAGACCGGGAACTCGAGCTTTCATTGCCTGTTGTGTGTTTCTTTTATGTGTGCCTCCAAGCACAGCTATGAAAATAGACGTTAAATCTTCCCTAATTCTGAAGTACCATCTCAGATGCGCTATACTACATGTTCCGCACACATATTGGTTCAAATAAATATCGCAACAGATCGTCTGCAAATTCCCTTCTCGATGTTTGGTAATACGAGGTGCGGCTAGAAAAAAACCGGACTGATGCTGGAAAAAACATTTATTTACAATTATTTACAATTTCATGTTATCTCCTTCAATGTACTCTCCTCCTCGGTCTCTACACCGCTCCATACGAATTTTCCACTGTTCATAGCAATGCTGCAGATCATTTTCGGTAAGTCCATACATTACTTCCGTCGCTTTTTCTTTTACTGCTTCAACAGTCTCAAATCTAGTTCCTTTCAAAGCTGACTTTACTTTAGGGAAAAGAAAAAAAGTCACAGGGGGCCAAATCAGGTGAATAGGGTGGATGATCTAAGATGGGAATGTTGTGTTTTGCCAAAAACGTCTTCACTGACAACGCACTGTGAGCAGGGGCATTGTCTTGGTGAAGGATCCATGACTTTTTTCTCCACAAATCGTTCCGTTTTCTCCGTACTCGCTCACGTAGGGTAGCCAGGACGCTAATGGTACCCAATCAATGTGCACAATCCCTTTGATGTAAAAAAAAAACAATCATCATTGCCTTGAATTTCGATTTTGACATTCGTGCTTTTTTTGTCGTGGAGAACCAGGAGTTTCCCAATGCATCGATTGGCGTTTAATTTCGGGATCGTAAGTAAAAAACCACGATTCATCGCAAGTAATAACATTTTGTAAGAAGGTGGGATCACTTTCAATGTTTTCCAGGACGTCAGAACAAATCATTCTTCGGCGTTCCTTCTGTTCAATTGTGAGACACTTTGGAACCATTTTTGAACACACTTTGTTCATGTTGAAACTTTCATGAAGAATCTGCCTAACACTTTCCTTGTCAGCTCCTGTTAACTCAGACACTGCTCTGATTGTTAAACGGCGATCTTGTCGAACAAGTTTACCGATTTTTTCAATGTTTGCATCAGTTTTTGCTGACAATGGTCTGCCAGTGCGAGTGTCATCACTGGTGTCTTCGCGGCCATCTTTAAATCGTTTAAACCACTCAAACACTTGTGTTCGCGATAAACAATCATCGCCGTACACTTGTTGTAACATTACAAACGTTTCACTTGCAGATTTTCCTAGTTTGAAACAAAATTTGATGTTAACACGCTGTTCTTTCTGTACACTCAACATTTTCCGACGCACAGACAAAACGTCAACTACTTCAAACAGACGCCACGGGCAGACTGAGTGCAGGAGGCAGATGAAACTCGAGCAGTAGGCGGAGCGAGAGTCACGTGACAGGCCACGCGACTTTCAGCCTTATTGCATTCGTTTTATTGTTTCACCAGTACTAGTCCGGTTTTTTTCTAGCCACACCTCGTAGTGTGCCTTTTGAGAAGACGGGAATAGGAAAAAAAACGGAAGAAGCAGGCTGTACATATAATCAAAAATGCCTTTTATTATCAAACATTTTTGGCGGTATACACAATTAAAGACTTTTTACATAGACGTTTAAGGACGTACACTGGCGAATTTGTTGAGTCAGTCCCATAGTTGAGAAGGCGTTGACGTTATGTGATTTTCACTGTTACCAGAGCCAACGATGTGATCACTGCACACATCTCCACTGGCACCTGCGGGCAGTTCTCTCATTAATTACTGAAACAAAGCTACATTTGTGAATGAATATAAGATCTTTAGTCTACCAGAAATTGCTTTCTGGATCAAATATGTTTATAATATTTGTTTCTGATTGAACGGAAAACGCAATGTAAGTGAATCACAAAGTTGGAAAACCCGCTCTGAAGTGAGCTTGTTGAATCTTCTCATACTCCGAGTAGGTGATGTCATCCTACAGGGAACTTACTTCAACGCCTTAATTCTGAACTAAATGTAACTTTCTGCTTGCATATAGTCACTATTGACGTTTTGAGAGACAAATCAGCACACAGAAGTAAAGAAAGATCGGAGTAACTCTTTATTAACTCTCGAACATATTGTATTGTAGCAATTATAGGGTTAGACTTTCTCTCCGAATTCTGTGCTTACCTTTAGGCCTCGTTCACTAAGGGATAATAAATGCAACAGCCTGAGGAAATCATTGGGAAATTAAAGATCTTATGTCATATGCAGCGAACAGTAAATATGTAAATTTTGTATGACATTAGTGGAGTGTTTTCGAGTGTACAGCCAAATTGTTGATTCCACTTCTCTTCATAGTATTTCTGTGATCGATACAGTCGTTTTCTTCTGGTTCTACGAACCGCGTTACAACGCATACTAGCTGCCTGGACTATAAGCACACTGTGAACTGCTGTTAGTGTCGCACTGCTGTATGTACACTAGTTCGACTCCTGGCGCCCGATAGGCCCTTTGGTTATTCAAGGATTGCCTTGTTATTCTGTGTAACGTACACACTCTCTGAGCTTTCCAGCTCCGATTGGTAAGATGGCCGGCATTTATGAAGACTGAGTGCCAGACACCAAGCCCTGCTTAAATTCAAACCTAAGTTCCAGTCTGCCAGTCTGTTAGGTTTTCCAATATCTTTATTTCTATGTACTCCTTAATTACGCTTGTAGCCCTCCCTCCTCTTCGTAATTGGTTAATTAAGTATAGCGAGATATGGATTGTTGCTGCCTTGACGCATCACTGAGTCGGACATGACAGCCCGAGTGGTTCGTCGCAAATCGTATGTGTGGAGGACTACGCCGACCAGCTCGCAAAGAGAAGTTCCAGCACACCTGCGAGTTAGTACAACTGAAGCGGATCTCTCTAAATTAATTATAATAAAATGTGGTTCACCATAGAGCAGACATGTCACGTGCTATCCCGGAGTTGGTCGTTGTAGCCGAGCGGTTCTAGGCGCTTCAGTCCGGAACTGCGCGACTGCTACGGTCGCAGGTTCGAATCCTGCCTCTGGCATGGATGTGTGTGATGTCCTTAGGTTAGTTAGGTTTAAGTAGTTCTAAGTTCTAGGGACTGATGACCGCAGAAGTTAAGTCTCATAGTTCTCAGAGCCATTTGCAACATTTTTTGTCCCGGAAACTTGGCGTTTGCACCACTAATCTCGTTTCATCATCTTTCATATCACTATTATATTCGCGGTAGTTATCGGGCAACAGCTCGCTGCCCCATTCGCTAGGAGTGCGGTACACTCTTGAGCTTCGGAAACCTAGAGCGTCTTTTTGTCTTTCTTTATGGCGGACAATGCACTAGTGCCATCTTTCTAGAAGAATCTAGTCACTGCAACGGAGATTTGGCCAGTATAAGGAATCAATAACTGAGCTAGATTCCCGAAAGCACACCATTAATGAATCACGCCGAGAAAATCTGACAAATCAAACGGTATGACATTTTTATATATATAATTTTTTTTATTTTTCTTTCTTAGCGGGGTTCACGTTAGAATTATTGTTGACTATCTTCGTGCGAATTCGTTCATTTTCAAATCACTATCTACGTTAAAAGTACACACATCAGAAAAGATTTGCATCACGTCGGTTCCCAGAGTTCCGGAACCTGTACAGAAAATTGGAATAGAGATCAACACAAACATCATTTCCGCTCTTTTTATTGCTCATGAAAAGCACACATTGTATGTTGTACCAGCATACAGCAAGAAATTCAGAGGTGGTGGTCCAGATTGCTGCACAACAGGTACCTCTAATACCCAGTAGCATGTCCTCTTGCATTGATGCATGCCTGTATTCGTCGTGGCATACTATCCACAAGTTGATCAAGACACAGTTAGTCCAGACTGTCCCACTCCTCAACGGCGATTCGGCGTAGATCCCTTAGAGTGGTTGGTGGTTCACGTCGTCCTAAAGAGCACTTTTCAGTCTATCTCAGGAATGTTCGATAGGGTTCGTGTCTGTAGAACATGCTGGCCACTCTAGGCGAGCGATGTCGTGATCATGAAGGAAGTCATTCACAAGATATGCACGATGGAGGCACGAATTGTCGTCCATGAAGACGAATGCCTCACCAGTATGCTTCCGATATGGTTGCACTATCGGTCGGAGGATGGCATTCACGTATCGTACAGCCGTTATGGCGCCTTCCGTGACCACAGGCGGCGAACGCCGGTCCCACATAATGCCACCCCAAAAAGCAGGGAAACTCCACCTTGCTGCACTCGCTGGACAATGTGTCTAAGGCATCCAGCCTGACCCGGTTGCCTCCAAACACGTCTTCGACGGTTGTCTGGTTGAGGGTATATGCGACACTCATCGGTGAAGTGAACGTGATGCCAATCCCGAGCGTCCATTCGGCATGTTGCCGGGCCGATCTGTACCGGGCTGCATGGTGTCGTGGTTGCAAAGATAGACCTCGCCGTGGACGTCGGGAGTGAAGTTGCGCATCATGCAGCCTATTGCGCACAGTTTGAGTCGTAACACGACGTCCTGCGGCTGCACGAAAAGCATTATTCAACATGGTGGCGTTGCTGTCAAGGTTCCTCAGAGCCATAATCCGTAGGTAGCGGTCATCCACAGCAGTAGCAGCGAGGCTTGTCATCGACAGTTCCTGTCTCTCTCTATCTCCTCCATGTCCGAACAACATCGCTTTGGTTCACTTCGAGACGCCTGGACACTTCACTCACTTGTTGAGAGCACTTCCTGGCACAAAGAAACAATGCGGACTCGATCGAACCGCGATATTGACCGTCTAGGCATGGTTGAATTACAGACAGCACTAGCCGTGTGTCTCCATCCTGATGGAATGACTGGAAATGATCGACTGTCGGACCCCCTCCATCTAATAGGCGCTGCTCACGCATGGTTGTTTACATATTTGGGCAGGTATAGTGACATCTCTGAGCAGTCAAAGGTACTGTGTCTGCGATTCAATGTCCACAGTCAACGTCTATCTTCAGGAATTCTGGGAACCGGGTTGATGCAAAACATTTATGTGTGCACGTAATTCGTCAAAATGTAAAACACTTCTATTGAAGTATGTAAACATTTTTCTAGCACATTGTCTATTCAAATCACAATGGTTCATTACAATAGTTATAACTTACCTGAGTCCTTATCATGTTATTAATGAAGTAATTTCACAGTGTAACATTTATAAACGCTAAGATGTTCTCAGCTGTTTATACTTGAAAATCTCTTTCTTAAGGCCACTACCTTCTTTACACTGTGTCGTCTGTTCGCGAAATGACATTATTGGCTGAGATTCTCTAGAGGCTTAGTACTTAGTACTCTTTACCTTCGCGAAGCGTAGCTCTTCCGCCTTTTAGTGTAAGCAAGTGACTATCCTCCATGTAGCGTTGTCAAAGACGATGGGAGATAACAAAATCTTCTTGGTTTTCAAGCCGTGTCAATTAGAATAAAATTCTCGAGCTTTCGATGGCTATCTCTGCCATCGTCATCAGGAGTAAAACCACCGGCACGGTCTCCTGCTTATATAGCCTCGATTGCGGCCTCTGACACCGATCAGAAAAGGCCGAAATGACACTTGCATAGAAAGTGAGTTGGGCAGCTTACAACACTTCCGGCCTGCCGCGGCACCAAGTGAAGGCAGGTGGCTCGAGGGGCTGGCGCCGTATTTGAAACTTCTGCTCCGAAGCCCACCCCCGTGCCCTGTTAATTATGTACCCCTGGTCTCTGTTAACTCTATTAAAATTGTTGCTGCCATCCTGTGGGGGAACAAGCAACACATTAGGACATGTGCTGCAGAAACATGAACTGAGACCAGTGTTCTGGCCCACCTCCAGGATACAAGATATGCTGCACGTATCTCTTTGCGTGCACTGTGTGTATGGTGTCCCTTGCGAATGTGGCAGCGTCTATATAGTTCAGGGAATTTTCAGAGTTACAGAGCATTGTACCTAGCACAAGCAACATGTTAAACAGGGGGAGCTTGCCAAGTCGGCCTTAGCTGAGCATTGCCTGGAAATAGGATGCACGATATATTTCGAAACCACGAGATTTTTGACTCGTGCATCAACATACTGGGATTCTCTTATAAAAGAGGTGGCTGACATTAGAATGGAGGGCAACGATTTTGCAGAGACAATGGGTACACACTTAGTAGTCCATGGGAGCGGGCTTTGGATATAGAAAGGAAGCAATGACGAATGCTTGACGCTTGTAGGGAGGTGAGAGCAGCAGTTTGAGACGTGGCGCTGGCCATTCGCGCCGCCTTGCATCACGCGGCCCCGCAGCAGGCCGGAACCGTTACGAGCTGCACAATTCGCCTCTTGCACACACAGCGTTTTGACCCTCTCTAGTTGGTGCCAGAGGCCGCAATCATGGCTATATAAGCGGAAAACCGTGCCAGCTCCAGCAGTCAGTGATTTACTCATGACGACAATAGCGGATTAGCCATCAAAAGCTCGAGAATTTTATTAGAACTGATGCGGCTTGAAAACCGAGATGATTATATTCAGACATGCCAACATGAAAGGTTTCAAGGACACATGATGGGAGAGGCAAGTGAGAGGAAAAAATCCAGTACAGGTACTTCGGCTGATGATCTATGAACAAAGTGTCTGTCAATGTAGACGTTGGTAGCGTGACACTGCCTGTTCTGGGTAGAAAAATGCTGATATCGGCATCAGCAGTTTCTCATCAGTGATGCCAATGACACTGCGGCAGTTACGCATGTCATATTTCGCTGACATCAGCATCAGCACTTCCTTATCTCCAAGGTCAATCCAGGAATGCTGACATCTTGCCACATGCTAAGGTAAAAGAGTGGAGGGCCTTCCCACCCACACTGCACTTCTGCAAATTTTGCACGAAGCAGCCCCCCCCCCCCCACCACCAACTCCCCCTAATCCCACATTCCCACTCTACTGCCAATGACGTGTAAGCGAAGCTCCCCACTCCTTGAGCAGTTTTTTTTATAAGAGAAGTGATTCAATTCACATCATCATTTGCTGTTTAGCAAGACGTATAGCCAGCAGTAGCGGTCGGCTGGGATGAGGAAGAAGAATATCGGTGTGTATTAGGCATAAAGTCAACTCCAATTGTAATTATTATTATTATCGTCTTTATTACTGAATGTGTATGCTTCACTATACTCAGATTTTTTTGCTCTATTCATTACAGATGCACAATAGAAGCTGTTAGACTATGCTGTAACACGAGCGGAGCATTTTCGTTGAGTGCCTCATCCAGTACTGAACGAGGACACTTAGTTGCATTCCATAAGATGTCTTCCTGACCTTTCGAATCTGGTGATCTTCAACTATACCATAGCACAGCCACTACAGCCAAGTGCCGCAAGAGTATTGTTATTCGCAAAAACATACAATGGAACTGTCAGTGGCTCTACACGTGTAAATGTAGGCTTGGCACCTGACGACGACTTTGAAGTAGTTATAAAGATATAAAATACACAACATGCCAGTGCTGTAGGCAGTGCTCATGGTACTAGTGGGACTATCTATGCAGTATGAGGAATATATAGATAGGAAGTTGACAGACTAGTTTAACACATCTCATACCCCTATTAACATAACAAGTTTGGTCGTAAAGAGAATATGGTAGAAATGTGTGGGGAGACTATGCCAGAATTATCCTCATGGGAGACGATAATATACCTAAAACTTCCAAGTGTTGTTAAACTGAAGAACCATTTTGTGCTTTATCAGTTGCCACTGATAGACTGTGTCGTTGTCACCATCAATATGTGAGAAGAGTATACTTGAATTTGTCAAGTATTTGCACGATAAAAATGTAAATACTGATCAAGTGGAGCAATGCATCAATTCCTGTATTTCTCCTGTACCAAAGTGAGTAAATGTTGATTCTGTAACTATAAAATAAGTGGGGGCTCAATTTATGCCCATATATGTATTTACACCTATAGGTTCGAATATGACTCATGCTGAATCTGAAGCATATAAAGAAAAAAAAACAATTTTTGGGATCTTTCTGTGAAGTCGAATGACTGTGTGTAAAATAAAAAAAGGGTTTCAAAGTTATTATTTGCTTCCACCCTACAATAACTTTAATTGTCAAAGGATTAAATAATAAAAATAACACAGGTATGACAAATTAACTAATGATTTATTATCAGAAACAACACATTTTTTTTAAAAGATGAGATTGTACAAATTCACAATGGTTCTACTTTTTACATAATAGCTACTGATCCGCTATACAAAATTTTACAGCAGTAGAGATATATTACACCACTAATTAATTTATTTACACAATAGCAACTGACCGTCTAGCAGAGAAACATTATACTAAGATGATTTTTTGTATTAATTTCAATATTTACAATATAGGAACTAGAAGCAGTAGGTGAAGAACCACACACAAACACAAAATATATGCAATGCCTTTACAAGCACACAAACTGTGCAGTCATGTACGTGGTAACATAATAAAATATTCTGTTCACATGTATACAGACACATATACATTCACAAAACTATAACAAACGCTTTATCTAACTATTACACACACACACACACACAAAATCATGCACAGATGAAACATTCGTGATTATGATACAGCAGACTGACCTACAGTTGCAGTGCAGTAAGTACCACATGGCCCTGCAACCGAAAGGCTACTTGCTACACCATATAAGAAGATTCATCTTCAGGAAAAAGACTCTCCTTATAGCGTTCGATCTTGAACGGACATGAGGCCGCACGATGCACAGCGTTAGCTTGTCTCTGGGTGGCACCTGCGACTTCGATCTCAACCCTACAAACTCCACAATCTGCCAGGCATTCGCCTCGTCCTTGATCACACTGATAATCTTCTTGTTCTTAGGTGTTATGCCATAAGGATTATCGACCATAAATTCAGACGTGTCGAATTCCTCGGAATTGCACCTAATTACCAAGTCCGGGTCGCAACGTTTCACACGGTAGATGAAACCATCTGTATCCATATAAAGTGACTTGACATCATCGATGTTCGCTTTCACAAACATGCAATGCTATCGGTACATGTAAAATTTGGAGAGGTGAAGAGCACACATTCGATATAGTCAGGTTTTGTGAACTCCACTGAAACCTTAGCCATCTCCACAGTGACTAGTCCTTCATTGAAGATTGTGGCCCACTTTTTCAAAAGTTCGGTATTTAAATCAGTATACTCCTTCAACCAAGAACGCTGCTTGAAGGAGACACCGAAGGTGATTCCAAGAAGCCGCGTGCCCAACTTGAGCCATTGCCGGAGATTTCTATTGTGTAGACTGTAGAGTGTATCTTTGCTTTTCCCCAGCGCTGTCATCAGCCTGGGGACGAAACCATTTATCAGGACTAGACGTTCAGGACACAATTTCAGGTCACTGTGTGTGTCATGCAAATCGGTGCGATATTCCAGGTATGCCTCCAGGACATATCCTCTGCCGTCATTAGCAGCCTCACTGAGACTCTTATCCTTCTGTCTGACGACTTCATCTTTGAACAGCCATTGAATCCTCCAGATATGAGATATTGTTGCATGGCCTGCCTGTAGAGATTTTTCACATCCAAATAAAGTATGTAAGTCAAATCGTCAGATTGCCTGTACTCCCCTTGATTCATAGCGAGTTATTCGCTTTGGTGTACCTGTGGATGCACTGGCAGAATCCTCTGCATATCCTGCGTTCGAAAAAAACAACATATCAACATCGGTTGCTACTTTGATGTTGATACCTGTCTTTTTTAACACTTTGTGTTCCATGAAAGTCCTGGCGCAATGTAATAGAAGGCAGATCCAGAGTATATGTGCCCAAGCACACATTTCCGAATTTTTCAAAAACATCTGCGACAAAGTGCACAGCTGTCTACATGTACAATTTAGCATAACCCTCTAAATCAGATATGTTGAACTCCTGAAAAACATTCACCAAATGCCCATACTCCACATATGTTATGCCACTGTCTATTAATTTGCTGGTGAATGCAGTTGTATCGGGTAACATGGTTTTTCGGAGTGCAGTCTCTCCGTCAAAACCAGGTACTCATATGCAAAGACTCCCATCTTCGCTACAAGCCGTAACTTAACATAATCAGGAAATGCAGATCGAGTGATATGCTTACCCCCTGACGCATCGTCTCAGCAAAGTTCTTTAACAAGTGTCTGCGTAAATCATAGTGAACCTGCGAAGATGAGTGATATTCTTGGCGTCATTCGCTTGAAGAACGAAATATGTTTTTCTACATTGTCAGGTATGTACTGACCTTATCATTCTCCAAACCGAAAGCACCGACGTGCTCAACGAAAATATGAGCATTATACCCACTCAAATTATGGAAGAAGGCCGGTCT
Organism: Schistocerca americana; assembly: GCF_021461395.2. NCBI lineage: Eukaryota > Metazoa > Arthropoda > Insecta > Orthoptera > Acrididae > Schistocerca > Schistocerca americana. The sequence goes on from NC_060122.1 coordinate 427,338,612, forward strand.
GTGTTGTGGCAGTTTGTACCTGAGGTTGCATGTGTTATGAGTTGCACCACAGAGCTTCCCCATTGGAAGACAACTCTACGTGGAGTTTCCGCTTTTCTGTCCAAAGGCAGGTCGCAAATACAACATTTAACTGCCTGCTTCTGTAATGCATCATTCTCCTGGAAGTTGGTCGTTAATATCTTTTTGCTATAAAGGCCATCAACACACCATGCAAGTTTTTCGATCTCAAAGAGCAACTATCTTGCAGGATTATCGCTGATATATGAGTCAACTTTGTTGTGATTGGAATCATATGATAGTTGCCACATACGGTACGTGTCGTTCTGTGAATGTGGTGTGAAAGGCATTCGGATCACCTTCACAACGCGCCGCAGGAACTAGTAAGCACTCAAAGTCAGCGTACACAACAATGGGACATTGTTCCTAGTGGTCGACATTCTTAAACTTTAAAAACTTTTTATTCTCAATCGGCCTTTCCACACATACCAATTCCTGGTTCTATCAATCACTCAGACATCTTTCTAAATACTCTCAGTTAGTAAAAGAGTTGAGACATCTGTGGAAAATGTGCTCTTTATGCTCATTTTTACTCATTTTGGCTCATTTTTACTCATTTTGGCGAAAAGTAGGAGGGGCATGTTTTTGATTCAGACATAGTGTTACCTCTCGTCTTTGGAGAATAGCAATAACTCTACGTGTTTAGGGCGCTGACCGGGTACTCCGGAAAAGTAGAGTGGTCCAACTGCCTTATGCTTCACATCTCCTGGCTTTTTTCACTTCTTATCTACACGCCGCAGGCCAAAAACGTGAACTGAGTAATTAGAGATGGAATTGTGACAGGGAATGAGATGCCTTGAAAGTTATAATGCCCTCAGACATTACATGTCTTGTATGTATCCATAAGATGTGCATGATCTGAATAATATCAATCCCAGACCAGAGGCAGCCTTGCAGAATAGTATTCATCCTTCTTATCTACACTCCTGGAAATTGAAATAAGAACACCGTGAATTCTTTGTCCCAGGAAGGGGAAACTTTATTGACACATTCCTGGGGTCAGATACATCACATGATCACACTGACAGAACCACAGGCACATAGACACAGGCAACAGAGCATGCACAATGTCGGCACTAGTACAGTGTATATCCACCTTTCGCAGCAATGCAGGCTGCTATTCTCCCATGGAGACGATCGTAGAGATGCTCGATGTAGTCCTGTGGAACGGCTTGCCATGTCATTTCCACCTGGCGCCTCAGTTGGACCAGCGCTCGTGCTGGACGTGCAGACCGCGTGAGACGACGCTTCATCCAGTCCCAAACATGCTCAATGGGGGACAGATCCGGAGATCTTGCTGGCCAGGGTAGTGGACTTACACCTTCTAGAGCACGTTGGGTGGCACGGGATACATGCGGACGTGCATTGTCCTGTTGGAACAGCAAGTTCCCTTGCCGGTCTAGGAATGGTAGAACGATGGGTTCGATGACGGTTTGGATATACCGTGCACTATTCAGTGTCCCCTCGACGATCACCAGTGGTGTACGGCCAGTGTAGGAGATCGCTCCCCACACTATGATGCCGGGTGTTGGCCCTGTGTGCCTCGGTCGTATGCAGTCCTGACTGTGGCGCTCACCTGCACGGCGCCAAACACGCATTCGACTATCATTGGCACCAAGGCAGAAGCGACTCTCATCGCTGAAGACGACACGTCTCCATTCGTCCCTCCATTCACGCCTGACGCGACACCACTGGAGGCGGGCTGCACGATGTTGGGACGTGAACGGAAGACGGCCTAACGGTGTGCGGGACCGTAGCCCAGCTTCATGGAGACGGTTGCGAATGGTCCTCGCCGATACCCCAGGAGCAACAGTGTCCCTAATTTGCTGGGAAGTGGCGGTGCAGTCCCCTACGGCACTGCGTAGGATCCTACGGTCTTGGCGTGCATCCGTGCGTCGCTGCGGTCCGGTCCCAGGTCGACGGGCACGTGCACCTTTCCGCCGACCACTGGCGACAACATCGATGTACTGTGGAGACCTCACGCCCCACGTGTTGAGCAATTCGGCGGTACGTCCACCCGGCCTCCCGCATGCCCATTATACGCCCTCGCTCAAAGTCCGTCAACTGCACATACTGTTCACGTCCACGCTGTCGCGGCATGCTACCAGTGTTAAAGACTGCGATGGAGCTCCGTATGCCACGGCAAACTGGCTGACACTGACGGCGGCGGTGCACAAATGCTGCGCAGCTAGCGCCATTCGACGGCCAACACCGCGGTTCCTGGTGTGTCCGCTGTGCCGTGCGTGTGATCATTGCTTCTACAGCCCTCTTGCAGTGTCTGGAGCAAGTATGGTGGGTCTGACACACCGGTGTCAATGTGTTCTTTTTTCCATTTCCAGGAGTGTAGATTCTGGACATTAATACATCCCTTTTTAGCGGCAATATCATCTGGAAGAAGGATGAAATTGGACTCTCTTTTATCTGGATCAAAAACATGTGAGTACACATCAACGTGGAGTATGTGGCTGGGCACGTTATCAGAACCTCTTCCCTCCATATTGGAAAAGCCTTCGTGTGACGCTCTCTGTTCCATATCACTCTGCAATTGACAAGTCTGCGATGTCATGCCATCCTTCTCCACACTTTGACGATACTTGTCCTTGCTGCATCACTGCTGCATCACTGCTGCATCACTGGCGGTGCCTTAGCTCACAGTAGAGAACCCATTTGCACTTGGTGGCTGGATACCGCTAGTTACTGATGATTTCGTGGAGCTCCCTTTCGGACACTGCTTAACATGGACAAAGGTAGATATCCGAATCTCGAAATCTAGCACTGGCTTTATGAATATGGGACTGTGAGAGCCTATCCCTGAAACCACCAGCAACCACAGAGTAGTCTACTGGGTCTGTGCGATTTATTTGCGGTTGGTGACCGAGACAGGTTGTGGGGCTGCTACTACTGGACCCTGGACAGGGTGACGGCAATGATGTTGATGGCACCGCCCCGCTACCATTGGCTGAGGTGGTAGCCTGACGGACCCAGATGAGATGCAGATGAAGTTGCCCTGCTACTCTTAGGATGGGGCGGTAGCCTGACTGTCTCAGGTTAGAGGTGACGCAGACGTCGATGGCGCCACCTCACTACTGCTAGGCCAAGGTGATGCACAAGTCCACGCCCGCATCAATGAAGGATACAGCAGCAGTGTTGTGAGCCCACCTCTTTCTGCAAAGGAAGAAGTGAAACTCATTAGTACCACACACAGGTACAAGCAGTAGACGCACCACGAATAATAATTAAATTTTAACACTTATATCTAGGTTCACCGATGATAAGTACTTTCAGCCACAAATCATCCTCATTATTAATCATAACATTAGATCTGCTATAGTCCAATATTTTTTTGTTTAGTTCTGTTTCTACTTTCCTTGCAGTATCAGCATCAAGTGAATCTAGAAAAAAAGATACTGTATGCAACAATAAAAGCACTTATTGTTATTGATAGAAGTCATGATACTACTACTCACGTATCTTCCTCTCAACGACCGGTGTCATTCCCCATGAGCTCTGAGAGGAAAATAGCGTCATTGGTGCATGGTGTGACAGATCAGTACAGACCTGTTCAGCTGTAACATAAAAAAGAAGGAAAACGCAAATATCACAAACAAACGTGGAGAAAAACTATTTACATGCTTACATAGTCAAAAAAAATCTTACTTTCGCTTTCATATAAATCAGTGATGAGAAATGCTGTTGTCTAATCATCGAAAAGCGGTGACTTTCTGCTTGGAACCAAGCGTCTGACAAAGAAGCGCGCTTACTATCGTGTTCGTCAAGAGCTTGTGCAGAACTCTTCGTGGCTGACGAGACGGAAATGAGAAGAAGCCGTTCAGCGCTGATTTATGTGCAGGTGGCGTGTGCTCTTGGGTACAGGCGCCCCCACTACTGCCACCGCATTACCACTCCCTGATCACTAAATGCAGCACCGTAGACTGCAGCGAGAAGATGAAACGCTCATTACACAGGTCGCGGAGTCTACTCAGACAGCGCTGCCCTCGACGACAGATGACGATGTTCATGACGTTAGAATCACGATAGCCTCGCTGATTGTGCCAACTGCGGCCTTTGTGACGGAGCGTCGTGAGTCACTGCCTTCCTCTGAGGACACTTCCGAAGGTAGTGATCATCAAAGTGCCATAAGCGAACTCGCAAGGCAACTTCAGAAGAGGTTTATGACCAGCTACCAGAGGACAAGGACTACACTCACCAGGACGATGCTCCCACAGAAGAAGCCGCCACAGGCTACTGTGTGGGAACATAGAGTGGGACTCAGGAAGTTTCATACATACCCCAGTTGTGTGATCAGACATTGATATGTGAGACTGGTACTGGCGTCGACATGCCAGAGTGAGGCCACCTATGTCGTGCCCTGATGAGACGATGGAAGATGGTCTTCAACGGCGTGGGTGGACGAGGGTGACACCGCACAAGTTACAGTGACAGGGCCTGCACTGGTGACGCCTGCACGTTACGAATGGTTCCAGCTGAAGTGTTTTAGGTGGCTGGAGGCAACAATCCAATTTGACACTCAGCAGACATTTCCAGCCCAATAAATAACTTGTCACTCGAACTTCGACGAGAGGCTTATTGTATTGCCACAATTGACCTCAGAACGATTGGAACAAACTCCGCGAGGAAATCGCAGTTCTACCTGTAGAAAGTCGCCCTCCTGTTTCTTGGTCGCTACGGACAACATTTCTTCCATGATGGTTTTAACTGTGTACTTCTCCCTCCCCCCTCCTACGCCCCCGCCCCCCTCGCACTCAAAGATCAGGTCCCACATCTTTCTACTTTTCAGGAGCTTCACATGTTGGAATGAGACCTGCTTCTCATTGATACTTGGGAAAACCGGACACACATACCTTACCAATCACTTTTCTTTTGGTCAATCGTCTTGATAGCATCTACACACATCAACAAAGTTTTCCATCACCCCAGTTCCCAGAACTCCTGAAGATAGACGTTGACTGTGGATATTCTATCACAGACACAGCCCCTTTGACTGTTCAGAGATGTCACTAAACCCACCCAAAGATGCAAACAACCATGCATCAGCAGCGCCTATTAGACGGAGAGGGTCCGACAACCGATCTGTTCCAGCCATTCCACCAGGAAGGAGACACACGGCTCGTGTTGTCTGTAGTTCAACCATGCCTAGACGGTCAATACCGCGGTTAGAACGCGTCCGCATTGTTATTTTGAGCCAGGAAGGGCACTCAATAAGGGAAGTGTCCAGGCGTCTCGAAGTGAACCAAAGCGATGTTGTTCGGACGTGGAGGAGATACAGAGAGACAGGAACTGTCGATGACAAGTCTCGCTGCTACTGCATTGGATGACCGCTACCTACGGATTATGACTCGGAGGAACCCTGACAGCAGCGCCACCATGTTGAATAATGCCTTACGTGCAGCCACAGGACGTCGTATTACGACTCAAACTGTGCGCAATAGGCTGCATGATGCGCAACTTCGCTCTTGACGTCCATGGCGAGTTCCGTCTTTGCAACCACGACACCATGCCGCGCGGTACAGATGGGCCCTACAACACGCCGAATGGACTGCTCAGGATTGGCATCACGTTCACTTCACCGAAGAGTGTCGCATATGCCTTCAACCAGACAATCGTCGGAGACGTGTTTGGAGACAACGCGGTCAGGCTGAACGCCTTAGACACACTGTCCAGCGAGTGCAGCAAGGCGGAGGTTCCCTGTTGCTTTGGGGTGGCACTATGTGGGGCCGACGTACGCCGCTGGTGGTCATGGTAGGCGCCGTAACGGCTGTACGATATGTGAATGCCATCCTCCTACCGATACTGCAACCATACCGGCAGCATATTGGCGAGGCATTCGTATTCATGCACGAGAGTTTGCGCCGCCATCGTGCACATCTTGTGAATGACTTCCTTCAGGGTAATATCGCTTGACTAGAGTGGCCAGCATGTTCTCCAGACATGAACACTATCGAAGATGCCTGGGATAGGTTGGAAAGGGTTGTTTATGGACGTTACTCACCAACCACTCTCAGGGATCTACGCCGAATCGTTGTTGAGGAGTGGGACAATCTGGAGCAACAGTGCCTTTTGAAATAGTGGATAGTATGCCACGGCGAATATAGGCATGCATCAATGCAAGAAGACGTGCTACTGGGTATTAGAGGTACCGGTATGTACAGCAGTCTGGTCCACCACCTCCGAAGGTCTCGCTGTATGGTTGTAGAACTTGCAATATGTGGTTTTCATGAGCAAATAAAGGGCGGAAATTATGTTTAGGTTGATCTCTATTCCAATTTTCTGTACACGTTCTGGAACTCTGGGAACCGGGGCGATGTAACACTTTTTTTTTTATGCCTGTATGCCTCACAAAATCTTGCACCGAGAGTGTTGGACACTGAAGATGGCCACTTGCCTTCTCAGACCATAGTGTCTTCATATGCACAGTCACCCTCCAGCAACAACGTGTATGGCACAGCCGTGGGATCTGGATGATGAATGGGGCACACCTCCAGTACCATGAATGCAGTCAGATTATTGCCACTGTGTGGGCGGACTGTGAACGACGTCTCCCACTATATCTATTGATGGTGGAATGGTGGATGAATGTACAAAACCGGCATTCTAAAACTAAACTCCGCCTGAACAGGTGATTTACGGCCAACGGTACCGGCCGGCCGCCGAGTCATCCTCAGTCAAAGGCGTCACTGGATGCGGATATGGAGGGGCATGTGGTCAGCACACAACTCTCGATGCTATATGTCAGTTTAGGCGTTCTGGTACACATGTAATATGGAAAGGACATCGCCGCATGGCATCGTCATACTTTCGTCTTTTATTACTTGATGCTCCACGAACTCGCGTCCCAACCACCGTCGCCATACCGATACGTGACAAGTAGCCGAATTAAAGCCCTTACATGGTGAAAGTTGGAAGTAGTCGTCGTGCATCAAGACCGTTTGAGAGTCGAATTCCCATCCATATATCACTCGTGCTCAATAGCCATCAAAGCGCTACAGCTTATCAAGGACCTCACTTTGCCGGATCATTATCGACCAGTATTGTACCAGGAGGAGAATATAGAGGAAGGGAACGAAAATGACATTTTGGAGCACGAGTGACTTACCCTCGACGACACAACAGCATTGTCGCTTTTAGCGGAGATGACATAGGACGACGTTGAGGTTGTAGTATACAAGGGTGCACTAAACAAGTCGCCTTGGACAGTAGAAAAGCTGCTCGAATCATATGGGATTTTTCGCACCCTAATGAAACCACCTTGGATCGCTACGTACAGAGAGCTATAACCCCGGCTTTTGTGTGCCATCTTCCTTCGGTGATGGACTACTCATCCCCATAGTCAAGCCTTCAAGAGGTGGGCGATCGAGGACTACCGCCCGATTTCAGCGTTAGATTCAGAGCTTTGCTAGCTATCGGAATGAACTTCCCTTTTCAAGCTTGCAAGAAAAACATGCACACAAACACACACATACTCACTCATATACACATACCTGTCTCGCTAAGGTGTGTGCATGTGTGTGTGTGTGTGTGTGTGTGTGTGTGTGTGTGTGTTTGTGTGCATATTTTTCCCACAAGATTAAGAAAGGTTTTCACTGCGATAGCCAGCAAAAGTCTATCTTTTATTTGTGTACCTATCGACGACGCAGCGCTGCTTCCTTTCGCAGAGTCGTCTCCTTTACTCCTAAAAATTTCGTTTTTTTTTACCAATGAAAACTCTCCGCCGATGGGAAGTGCACCTGGGATGACTTGAAGGATTTGATTACTTCATTATTTTGATTTTCTTCGACAGTGTGGTCGTTGTCTAAGCTATATAATTGTAGATATTTCCATTCTCTTATTTGTTCTTGGATGTTTCGAGTTCACCCATCTCATGGAAGATGAATGCACGAAATAAATATGATTAAATTTTATTTCATGTTGCTGTGATTTATGCTATTTAAATTGTTTACAATGTCTTCTCTATAACAAAAACAATATGGATTAAAATTATATTCCGAATTTTGGAGTTGAAGAAAAAAATAAGTAAATAAAAATAAAATTATAACGAGTCTGAGAGGGTGGTTCAGGGACGGGAAGAGGGAGGTATCGTTATGAAGCGTCGTGTTTCGACCCTGGCCCACCCTGTCTCCACCAGCCTGAAGCTGACCGCTCTACTTGATTAAAGTACGTAGAGACTGCGAAAGGCAAAAGTTCCTAGTTCGGGTCTCGGTCTGACATACACTTTTAATCTGCCAGGGAGATTCACGTATCTACATTACTATGTATTCAGATAACATTTATGTTTTATGTATTATTTTGAAAAAATCTAATTACGAAGAAACTCTATGCCTCATGAAAACAATATCTGTATCAGTGTATACAAAGACACATAGTGAAAAACATTTTATTTCATGTGTGACGAAAGGGTATAATAAAACCACTAAACAAACTGACGATTTCATATACTGAAAAAGGGCAAAAAGGGCTTACAGGCATTGATATATTTTCCTTCTCTTACGGTTTACAGCCACAAGACTGAACAATAACATTCACTGACATAAAAACTTTAATACTTCTACATGCAGGTTTCGAAATGCAAAAACATAATAGTTCTCATTATGGGTAACGTGTGTATAAACTTTCGCAGATTTTTTGTATGTTCAACCTACCAGTTCACTATCTCTTCCACAGTAATGCAAAATAGTGTCAATTTAGGAACTAAAATTTGTACATAAACAGAAATGATCGTAACTGTGTAATTTGAACCTATTTTGGGGGCAATTTGGTATCTCAGTTTTGTTTTTATATCTTCATTGTAACCCTTTCAGGGTTTTACGATGTAGTTAATTTAATCAATACTGGATGCAGTTGAACGCCGTTACTGTTCCTTTACAGGGTGCAGAATAATAACCGCTAGGAGTCACAATCGAATGTGACTTTATTTAACACACGACCAGTTTCGGGCTTGTGACCATCTTCATGTGCTTTAGATTCTTTTATACGTAAATGAGTGTAAGCTAGCTGAAGATGGGCACAAGCCTGATACCAGTCATGTGCTGAATAAAATTACTTTCTATTATGACTGGTAGCAGTTATTATTATACACCCTTTTTTCACGATAAAATTTTAAAGATATCATTTCGCTATGCTGTGTAATGAGGCAAAGTTTTATTTTGCCTCTGTGGATGGTCAACTATCCTCCTCTTTACGGATGCGAGGATGACACCAGAGAGGAAAGTTTGTATTCAACAGCTCGTTGAATTAAACGTTTTTGTGAAGAGCGCCAACATATGTAATTAGCCGCCATTACATGAGGCATAAGCATTTGAATATTACTGCGGAAAAACAACTAAAGTCAAACTAATGTAGAACTGAATTAAGACTGCATACTTGAAGTTGTGTTAACTTCTATACTCTAAACAATGTAAAACCAGGGGTAAACCTATGAACAAGATATAGAATCAGCAGTGCAGAGGCAGGGCAAAACCAGGCCACACCAGAGTCGGACGCTGTCCATCGGACTGCTCGTCAGTGTCTCCGCAACTGGCTGTGTATCGACACACACTACCTATACTGACGCCGAGCGCGCCTTTAGGCAGGTATTGCAGCATGATTACAACTAGTTATTTAATTAGCAGTTAGGCTATTCTATATCCGGCAACGGCCTTGCCGCAGTGGATGCACCGGTTCCCGTGAGTTCACCGAAGTTAAGCGCTGTTGGGCGTGGCCGGCAGTTGGATGGGTGACCATCCAGCCGCCATGCGCTGTGGCCATTTTTCGGGGTGCACTCAGCCTCGTGATACCAACTGAGGAGCTAATCGACTGAATAGTAGCGGCTTCGGTCAAGGATACCATCATAACGACCGGGAGAGCGGTGTGCTGACCGCACGCCCCTTCTATCCTCATCCTCCTCTGAGGATGACACGGCGGTCGGATGGTCCCGGTAGGCCACTCGTGGCCTGAAGACGGAGTACTATTCTATATCCACCGCCGGAAAAAAAATTCGTACACAATTTTAGAGGCCGGCCGGGGTGGCCGAGCGGTTCTAGGCGCTACAGTCTGGAATCGTGCGACCGCTACGGTCGCAGGTTCGAATCCTGCCTCGGGCATGGATGTGTGTGATGTCTTTAGGTTAGGTTTAAGTAGTTCTATGTTCTAGGGGACTGATGACCTCAGAAGTTAAGTCCCATAGTTCTCAGAGCCATTTGAAACAATTTTAGAGGTTTCTAGTTCAGTCAAGATTGACTGTTGCAGCAGTGCGTATGGAGTACATGAAATGCTTACAGTTACAGATCAATAGCAGAAGCGGTTCTGAGGTACGAGGTGTCGACTCATGCTGAAACACCCATATTTAGAACGTGGTGTAGCCTCCATGGGCGGCAATTCAGGCGTTCACTTTGGCATCTAGTCGATCGTATAGATGTCGAATACTGTCCTGGGATACGTTATGTAATGGCTGATCGACCTGGTCGCGAATTCCTGTAAGAGTTAGATGACGAGTCGCACGAGTCACTGAAAGGTCTCTGTTGGATTCCTTTCATGTTAATTTCTTAAATCTGTTGTCATTTACGGCATAAATTCCTCTTCTAAATTTACTGTGGCGTTTCTGACTATTTGGGAGGAGACTGAGTAGTGGAACGTGTTACTTTTACACATAAACAAGAACGATCTGTCACACTACTGCACTTTAAAACACAGTTTATATGTAATTCATGTCACACAGTCTCATGCGGAACCTACATCCGCTTTCTTTTAAATACTGTATATGATAAGATACTGTCATCCCCCTTCCCTTCTGTGTGAGAGGATGAACGAGCAAATGTATTTCTAGTTGCATGCTTGAGGGTAGCAGACAAGCCTGTCTGCTAGAGAACAGTAGGACCAACGTCGGAACAGGTAGCTACGCTTTCTAAAAGCAAAGAGGTTTCTACCCTTAGTATGGTCCTGTCCGTCCCTTGTGATGTTGGTATAGGAAGCTGCCTCTCTGGCCACTTCCGCTTGTATTTGTGAGCCACCCTCAGGAAGGGACCAGGCAGTCTGTCCACGGCGAGCGTCTGAAGTGGTAAGATCTCCGGTTAAGCGCGTGTCTGCTAAGTCCGTAGGACAATGGATTTCGTAAGTTCAGCCTAACTGAAAATTTAATCACCTTTATTTGAGGTTTAGTTCTAAAATATCTAATGTTATCTTAAATTGCAACGCAGTGTAATTCGAGTGTGAAGTTCAGAATATATTCCGGTAGTTGCTTTGTCACTACTTTGTGAGTAAAGTGGAACCACGAGTTGATCAGTAACTCTAAGTTCATCAATCTTAAATGCGAATGTGCGTGAGATTATAACGTCTCGTCTTGACAATATTTTTCAATATAGCAACTTTTCTTTGTGTTCAACCCACGTGTGGTGTACTTTGTGAGACTAGTACCACGTGCTTATACAATTGTTTGACCCATCAGGTTAATAGTAAGACGATAGTAACCAGTTCGAGGTTTTTCTTTTGTAAATTGCTTTTCGATCTAACTTATTTTAATTATCAAAATTATTGTGGAGTTACACTCGTTGTGTAAACCAAGTTGACCACGTGAAGCATGTGGTGCAATCATCAAAGTAGCCCTCAGCTATTCTTTTTGGGAAGATTTCACAGAGAGTTAGTATACCAGTGTGTGGTAATTACATGACGGACACGATTGTGCTACGAACGTAACTTCTTTGGGTGAAAATTGAATCGCTTGGTTGTGGTTAATTTCCTCTTGCATATGTTTCAACGTTCTTCGTGTGTTATTATATGAATGCAGTCTTGTATGCAGTCTCCCAATCTTGGCTCCATATTTGATGTGTTTCGTAAGATTACAATCTCACATTTTCACAATTCTAAATAAGGCACCAGTCTAGTTATGAATGTAGTTTAAGATGCTGAAATTTCAATGATCAATGTTAAAATAAATTTCCAAATATAAACTGATTTATTTCTTTTTATTTAAATTCTCTTTATATATATATATATATATATATATATATATATATATATATATATATATATATATATCACCGGTTGTCGTATGACTATTAAAAGATTATAATTAATGTTACTCTGGTTGGGAATTTGGTAAGCTAGACTGGATACACAGGTGAAACAGTTGCGCAGTAATCAGTAATGCAAGGTTAACTTCCCCAGATAGCACACGGCTTTTAACCCGCTTTTATTGTCTTGAACAGCAGCACCGCTTTCATAGCAAATTAAACCAACAACATTACATCACTTCTTGTCCAATCATATCCCACATGTGCTCGACTGAAGACAAGTCCGGAGATTGTGCCGACAAGAGAAATTGCTGCATGTCATGAAGAGCACGTTGCTTTCATAGGCAGTGTATGGACTTGCACTATCCTGTTGTAACAACGCACTAGTTAATGTTGCCTCCAGAAACCCCAAAGGCGAATGAGGGGTATAGCCTATCGCACCCCAGACTATAAGGCCTGAGGTGGGGGCAGTGTGTCTTGGACGAATACTCTCTACGTGGCAGCACTCACCAGGTGCAAACGACCATCACTTACGTGTAGGCAAGATCACGGCGTGCCAATCCATCTTTCAAGCGATCCTCTGACGGCACCAGTCAAACTGTGCATGTCGATGCTGTGGCGTGAGTGTAAGATGGGCTGTAGGTGTGCGCGCCCATAATCCCACTGGTGACAGCCATTTCACAACAGTTCGTGTTACCACGTCTGGGCTCACAAGCCCTCTTATCTTTGCTGTGGTAGCTGTGGAACCTGCCCCTACTACCCTCACAATGCGACGATCCTCGCTGGCGTCTGTGCTGCGTGGACGTCCAGAACCTCGTCTATGGGTGTGAGAATGTTCACGTGACCACAGATGCCAGCATCTTTGCACAACTGACTGATACAGTTCCGCACTGCCGCCTGTTAAACAAAGTAAGAGCCTACGGAATATCAGACCAGCTGTGTGGCTGGATTGAAGAGCTTTTAGCAAACAGAACACAGCATGTTGTTCTCAATGGAGAGACGTCTACAGACGTTAAAGTAACCTCTGGAGTGCCACAGGCGAGTGTTATGGGACCATCCCTTTTCACAATATATGTAAATGACCTAGTAGATAGTGTCGGAAGTTCCATGCGGCTTTTCGCGGATGATGCAGTAGTATACAGAGAAGTTGCAGCATTACAAGATTGCAGCGAAATGCAGGAAGATCTGCAGCGGATAGGCACTTGGTGCAAGGAGTGGCAACTGATCCTTAACATAGACAAATGTAATGTATTGCGAATACATAGAAAGAAGGATCCTTTATTGTAAGGTTATATGATAGCGGAACAAACACTGGTAGCAGTTACTTCTGTAAAATATCTGGGAGTATGCGTGCGGAACGATTTGAAGTGGAATGATCATATAAAATTAATTGTTGGTAAGGTGGGTGCCAGGTTGAGATTCATTGGGAGGGTCCTTAGAAAATGTAGTCCATCAACAAAGGAGGTGGCTTACAAAACACTCGTTCGACCTATACTTGAGTATTGCTCATCAGTGTGGGATCCGTACCAGGTCGGGATGACAGAGGAGATGAAGAAGATCCAAAGAAGAGCGACGTGTTTTGTCACAGGGTTATTTGGTAAGCGTGATAGCGTTACAGAGATGTTTAGCAAACTCAAGTGGCAGACTCTGCAAGAGAGGTGCTCTGCATTGCGGTGTAGCTTGCTGTCCAGGTTTCGAGAGGGTGCTTTTCTGGATGAGGTATCGAATACATTGCTTCCCCCTACTTATACCTCCCGAGGAGATCACGAATGTAAAATTAGAGAGATTGGAGCGTGCACGGAGGCTTTCCGGCAGTCGTTCTTCCCGCGAACCATTCGCGACTGGAACAGGAAAGGGAGGTAATGACAGTGGCACGTAAAGTGCCCTCCGCCACACACCGTTGGGTGGCTTGCGGAGTATAAATGTAGAACTTGGGTGGCAATTCTCGGAAAGGACCATCCTGTCACTCGGAAGGACACAATCTGAACCATTTAAGAATCGCTCAGTTGGCTGTAGAAGGCTTGAATGGGTCTCCGTGTCATGGCTGCGCTTGTTTCATATCTTTTCACGACACTGAGCCTTCCGGCTGTGAGCATTCCCTATGATAGGGTAGACTCGGATGGCGCGCTTGAAGCTATGCCACCACGCTATCTGTTGGCGGACGACGTTGAAACCGTTATCAGTACATTTACTATCGCCCAGGTGGCATATTCCGTCATCAGATCAGGTGTACTTTTTTCGGCAGTGTATTACGAGAATCGTGTTTCGAGTGCCTAGTGTCATATTACCGTTTGATTCTGAAAATTTGTAACCTGGAACAGCATTTGAAATGGATAATCGTCGAACAACGCACAGTATTGCCAACGGCCAGTCCGGAGTCGAGCAGACACTGAGAGCTGCGGCCGCACCGCCCACCATCCTCGACGTTGCCGCGCTCGTGAAAGCTGAGGTAAGTGCTACGCTCCAGTCTCGAGACACGGTCTGGCACACAGTACACACCATCACTACAGCAGTGACGACCAAGACACAGGAAACTCAGGCCATAAATGCGAGCGAAATCCACGCTATGAACAAATGTTTAAAGTTCCTGGCTAGGAGAGATCCCTAGCGGTGCGATAGACTTTTTGAAACTATCTATAAGATCTTGTAGGTTAGGATCTCGGGTATCAGACACTGCAGCCGTTCATGCTGGTAAGATCTCGTTTGACAAAAAAAAAAAAAACGGAATTTTGTGTGACAGTCACCAGCTTTGAGAAAGATTAGTTATGTAGTCTGGTTGCATGGTCTAGTGTATGGTCTGACAGCGTAGTATGCAGGCGGTAGTAGGTTTGAGTATTGAATGTCGCCCATCTCAAGAACCCGAAATGCAGGCAGGTCGTAGGTCGTAGAAATGACGTGGAACAACTGTGTGAGACGCCTTCCAGCGTATCCTTCAACACTCCGGTGGTGGCTCGACTGCACCAAGCCTTCTTTACGTCGTTCGATGATGAATTACGGTCACGACAGAATGCTGTGGCAACGACATACCATGGAATACTATTTCACAATTCTCCTGGGACTCTCAAACCATGCCCCCTCTGTTCAACGACAGGTTGAAATTCAACGTATTGAGGCGAGATAATTTCTCTTATGCGTCACCGCCTTGAAGGCACAATAGTACGCGCAAGATGTCACGATTGTGTACTGGGAGAGTCCCCGTCCACGTATCATATTATTCGAGAGAAGCAGCGGTGTCGGAGAAAGCTGGTCAACGCCCTCGACATGCCAGATGGTCGTCCATTGACATCCCAGAATGACATCCTAAAAGCCTTTGTGGATCACTACAACCAGTTCTATGCAGCAGAGGACCAGAACATAGCGGTAACGACTTATGTCCTCCTTTCCTTGATGGGTACCCTAGATGAGGCTGCTGCGGATATTCTCACAGCGACAATTACGTCTGACTACGTCGCCGATGCTCTTCATTAGGGCGCGGCGAATAAAGCCCCAGGTCTAGATGGGTTCCCGCTGGAGTTTCACCGCACATTCCACGACATCATGGGCTCACGCTGGACTGCGATGTATGAAGAACTGATGAACCCTGGCCTTCCCCTCCCACACGAATTCGTAGAAGGCTTGCTTATCCCGGTCATCAATCCATCGGGAGGTGAGGGAGTTGGGCATTATCGGCCGCTGAGCATGTTAAATTGTGACTTCAAGATTTTTAACCGGATTCTTGCCGCTCGCCTTCTGCACGTCATTCCTCAAGCCATCTCTCTGGATCAAACGTGCTTTGGTGGTGACAGTAACATTCAGACGGTAATCAGCGATTACTGTGACGTCATAGCACTGGCCACGACATGCCGCCGTCCCGGTGCCTTAGTGACAGTGGACTTCGCCCACACCTTTGATAGAGTGAGTCATGCCTTTCTGGAAAACGTACTCAGACGGATGGCCTTTCCCGGCAGGTTTATACACATCGTCTTGCGCCTCCTCCGAGGTGCCACGTTGCGAGTGCTGCTCAATGGCCGTGTGGCGGACCCTATCAGTGTCTTGCGGTCGGTCCGTCAAAGATGTCCACTGTCGATGCTGCTTTTCGTCATCGCCCTTGAGTCACTGTTGCACGGTTTGAGGAGTCGGCTCGCAAGGATAACAATGAGGGGGAATGCTTTCATCTGCCGCGCGTATGCAGATGAGGTGGTGTTCTTGGTTCTATCGGAGGAGGAAGTGCGAGAGGCATTGGCATGGATCAACCAGTACGGGACTGTTGCTGGCAGCCATGTAAACCTGATAAAATCTACTGCTATGTCCGTAGGTGGAGGTCTTCCAGCAGAGACTGTGACTCCATTGCCATTAGTGGACAAGCTCAAATGTTTGGGGATCACCTTCACGCGTGATATACAGCGCACGATCTCATTTAACTGTAAACACCTGCTTCAAGCTATCCACGCGAACGTTTGTGGCAACCTCCTGAGAGCATTGGACATGTTACAAAGGGTGGATTTTGTTAATTCTCATCTAGTCTCGCGACTGCCCCATTTAGCACAGATTTTACCGATGTCAAAGGCAATGGCACACAGACTTCAGGCGGCGTTCGGTTACTTGCGCGGGTCTTATCCTCAAAGTCCGCTACGACACGTTGACACTTCCTCCTCGAGATGGCGGCCTCGGCCTTGTCAACGTCCAAGCGAGAGCAGCTGCCCTTTATGCAAGTACGATGGTTAAGTCGTGGACCCGCAGCCGAACGGAATTATCGGGAAGCCTGACTGACGAACTGGCCCCTCCCTCTCGAGTGGCACCTGTTGCCGTAGCCCATATTTCTTTCTCGCTCTCACATGTCAGGACCTTTTTCATCGAATACAGTTATGTCCATGCCAACTTGCCAAAGTACCAGAAACCCCACCGCACGTGATGTTTACCGCCTAATGATGAGAAATCATACTAGGAATGTTGTGGAATGCCGACATCCTACGATCACATGGCCCGTGGTTTGGCGTTCTGTGCACCATGTCCTCCTGGAGACGAGCGCTTGTGCGACGTGGTATTTGGTCGTTACTAAAAAATACATGACACAACTTTGTCTAAATGCCATAAAAGTGACAGATTCGCCGCTATGTCCTCGTTGTCACACGCTTGATACGGATGAACATCGACTGATGTGTGGATCTTCTGCAGAGGTGTGGCATCTGATTCAGAAGATGCTTGCCTTTCTTCTACGAACGGCTGTCCATGCCATTACACAGCAATCTCTTCTGTTCCCAGATGAGACATACTTCCCACGTACGAAGACCAACGCTGTGAACTGGATAAAAGGCCTCTGGATCTCTTATTTGTTCCATGAATGTGATAAAGAGTGTTCTTGATTTTTGGACGTTCCTGCAAGATCGCTTTACTTTCCTCGTGCACCATCCGCGATACCGTCAGTACTATGCCAACTTTTCGGGTAGTGCCTTCTTCGATCCCCCCCTGCAGCTAGGGTGTCCCAGGTATGAGAAGGTGATTTCAGTGAGTTTGTGTAATACCAGGACTCGATCAAATGTATTGGCAAATGCAATATTCTTCGTGAAGACGTGCCTGGAACATGCCTGACTGCCTTGGGATTCAGTGTGCGTCTACCCACAAGTTGGCGGGACGCGGATGCCATTTTGTCTGTTCTGCCAGGAGGGCGTTTTCTTTAAATTCTATAATTCCCTTTTTATTTTGTTTGTTATTGATGGTAATTATACATAATTGTTTTTCGCCTAGAGAGCGTCCTATGTGTTCTCACCAAATATATAAAAATAAATAAATAAATAATTTAGAAAAAAATCTCGATACAGTTTTTTAAATCCTTATCAAAATGATTTTGATTATCATTTTAACTCAATTAATTGATTTAAATGTAATTTTTAATTCCATTCCTTTGTCACATAATTTTAACCATAATATCAACTTCTTCATTTGCTCTCATTTTTCTTCCTATCATTCCTTCTCCACTTGAAATCTTTGTTCCTGTACTTCTAATTAATTTTGTATATTAATTTCGATTTAATTTCCTTCGTTTTGTCGCCCTGTTTTTTCCCTCCACATTATTGCGTTCATTGTATCATATTATATCATTATTTTGTCATATATAGACATGGTTGGAGACCGTGCCTGTTATATAAAATAAAATCCTTCAGAAGTGAAATCGTCGTGTAAGATCTTACTTTCATGTTCCTTCTTCACTCTGAAAATTTCAGATCTTTTCCTGTATGACACGAACTTCACAATTATGGATCTTGGTTTTGGGCGTCTTACGCCCTACTCTATGACTTCCGCCTATGTCGTTCAGAGTCACCTGCAGGCGTAGTTTCTCTTGGACAAGACTGATCACTAAGTCATCAGTATTTTATATAATGTAAATTGTTGCTGGTGTACAGCAACCAGCAATAATTTAGCTTCAGGTTACTTTATTCAAAAGGTATCGAATTTTTTACAATTCATCATCAGACGGTTTTTTCATGCTTTCATAAATACAAATTATACTTGGATTTTCTGTGAGTTCCCCTAGGATAAACAATACGTTACAAATTACAAACTTGTAGCCAAAATGGCGGCGCTACATATTTGTGTTATATGTACTGCAAGCATTCCGGCTACATGTTTGTGTCTTGGAAAGGTACAGCTAGGTGCTACCTAGGTTAGGCTGTCATTACTAAAAAAAAAAAGGAGACTTAGAATTAAAGCAAAATATCCATTTTACGAGGTCTAATGAAACCATTCCCGTAATTACATTATAGCATTGCACGATGCTGGAATATCTTCAAAAATATTATAAATTGCTGTCACTCGTCACACACTGCACGACGCATCGTAGGTAAAATTTCAAACTGAGAAGATGTATAAACTGCACTGACATTAAAGCACAAGAACTCTATTCTGCATGGAGGTAATACCTCTTAGCAGTTCTGTTTCTTTGACATTTCGATAATCGCCTATCTTGTTGACATGCACAAGATATGATAGCATGTCTTGCTTCTTTCCTCATTTCACACGTTTATGGGCTGGCAAAGAGCATACAGGTAAGTTTTTGCAAGCCTGAACATTAAAAATGTTGTGTACACGAGTTGAGCGCCGAAAA
The DNA here is from genome assembly GCF_021461395.2 of Schistocerca americana. Lineage (NCBI taxonomy): Eukaryota > Metazoa > Arthropoda > Insecta > Orthoptera > Acrididae > Schistocerca > Schistocerca americana. Next base: position 427,357,752 of record NC_060122.1, read on the forward strand.
TATAACGATCAAGAAACAGCACCAGTGAGCGGTTCCAGCTTAATTTGCTAATGACACAAATACAATAAAAGTAGAATGAAATGGATTTTGAAAGCATGCCTTTCACGTCACATTCTTCACTTCTGGGTTATTCGAAATACATCAACTAAAAACAAGTTACATTAACGAGGACAAATGTATCGTATTACTAAATCAAATACGTATTCAAGAATAGATAAACATTCGAAATTGCCTTCCTAACGCTATGTTATTCCTGTGAGCACTGTATTTAAAACAGCTGATGCGCCCACACGACAGAAATAATGAACAAGAAGCATTCGTAAAACAGTAGTCTGTTAATATTTTGGGGTATGTAAGATGCCGGCTGGCCCCGTCCATATTGGCTTCAAAACAACGCAAAGCTTTAAGTTTATATCATCATACCCTTCTTTATTACCTCCTTGTGAAAAACGTATGAGCAAACACTGTTTGAAAAACATAAGCTTCACTAGAAAGAGTAGTCTGTCTGTCTTGTCATACTCACATTCAAAAGAGATAGTAAAGCAGAGATATAATCAGTTTGCCGCACAAATGAAAAGAAAACTCATTGTTTTATTAAGGTTAAATACCACCTTGAGCGATGTAAAGAGATAAACAATATACACAAAGAAAAGTTCTCGCTCAGTACAATAATCAAAAGACGATAGGTCGGATTATATCTCCGACTCCGTTATTGAGAGAGCCTCTTCCATTTCGGCAATAACTTCAAAACAGAAAGCAGTGAACCACATAATATGGGTAAATGGCAAATGAGACATTAAAGGTATAAAAAGTTTCTTGTTTTAAGCATTAGTAGTAGTTTTTGCTAAAGTTAATTCACAGCCTATCTGTGTTTTCTTTCTTACTGTTCAATGAGTCAGAGGTATAGTCGTTTAATATTTATAGTAGTTAGAAAATTTGTGTCACTGGAAATTCATAAGCAATTTGCACAATGTCAGAACTTTAACTCAGTCATTATATACATAATATCCACAAAGGACATAGATCACTTTGAAACTGGAACAACAATAGGTTGCAGTAAGTCTACCATCCATGGTACTGAGCTTACGAGAAGCAGCGGTGGCAATCAGTTATTTTAGCGTCTCACTGCATTGATCCGAAATAATATAAAAGATCAATGCAGTCCTGTACTAAATTATCATAGTCCGAAATACACTATTGTTTGAATAGTAGAATCGTGGATTGTGTTATGTCTTACAAATAATGCCCTGGTTGACCACATCTACGTAGAAGTAATACCGAAACACATTGCTCTAAAGATACCAAGTTACATCGTTATTTTCTTTCTTAGCTAATTTCCTTTGCCACCTAAAGTATATAAGTGAATAAGTATTAAATGTTGTTGGAGTAGCTGTGTAGTTGACGATACAGCATTTCTAGGTGATACAAGCCTGTATTTGTCCCTTGGTCTAACGGTAAGGTTATTATGTACGTTGGAGCAACCCTATACTTCTTACTTGGTCGAAGGATAAAGTATAGAATAACTTTTGGAGTGTTGGAGCAAGCCAGTATTTGTTATCTGGCCTCACGATAAAATTATTTTACACATAGGAGTACTCTTGCTGGACTAACAAGGTAAGATAACACAGCGTGGAAATTTCTGAAAAAAAAAACATGTAAGACAGATAGCGGAATGTTTAAGATGACTGATACGAGGGATAGAACTAATCAGCAGTGGAAATGAAGTATATTTATTGGAACGAAGGACAGGTTTCCCAAGTGCAGGGCTAGCCTTATACCTTGCTCAACAGGAATTCTAGCCCGCACTAACCCACCAAAACCATCCTGTTACAGAGATCTGTGTTCCCAGACTAACAAGCCATAGAAGAAAGGAAGTAGTGTTGTATTTTCTCTCTCGCCGCATGCTAAGAGGCGACACTGCAATTAATTGTTTGAAAAATATTAGTGGTGTGACTCGTGGCATTAAATTACCCAAGCCAGATAACATTATCGTCTTATAGACTTTTAGTGTTGGCACGAGGAGGGAATATAATTAACTTCCAAAGAAAGAACGGAGCAGTGTCCAGCATGCGATGCCGTCATCGTTACCCTCCGACTGAAGACTGGGTAGGGTACTCTACAAGAAATGGTGACACGATAACGGCTCAGACTTTATGGAAGAAAATTTGTGTGCTACTTTTGTTGATCAAAAACGCTTAATTTGAGTTATATTAATCTCATTAAACGTTGAAACAATGCTAATATGGACGCTGCAAGAAAGATACAGGAGCCAAAGCATTTGTGGTGACTGATTTGTTTAACGACGCGTTTGGATATAATCATCATCAGACAACCTGAAAAATTACCAAAACCTCAAGTAGCACAGTGGAGATGGATCGATAACCGAAAAATTTATTACATTAATATTTCAGAACGTGGTTCAAAAATTATACAAAGGTACATACCCATATAAAAACAGGATATACTTGTGCGTAGCGCGGAGTCATGTAGAGTCCGTGCAGGACACCGTGACCAATGCGCTGTGACCATTTTTCGTCCAAAGCGCCGGGCGAGTTCATTCTTTTGTTTGGAAATGAAGGGCGTCAGTGTTGCCACCTTTCGGCTAGTCGGTGATGAAAGAATCGAGATGCACACTCCGCAGTCTTTCTCAAACGATATTACAGAAACTATTGGGTAGAAAAATTTATTTTTGTGTTACTTATAGCTTTATATGTCTGGTTCCTGATGATGTCCTCATTATTTCGTTAATGGTCACAGATATTCTGATATTTTTACGTGTAAGGAAGACACTGCATGAAATTAGAGAAAGTTTACAATGAAAAAATGGGTCGCTTTGGTTTTTGCGTTCGGTACATATTACATAATATGTTGCTGAATATGAAATTTAGCTAACATACTGCATTTTTCTTTAGACTTGGGTAGAGGTCTCTATCTGTCAAGGTCTCTATCTGTCACCAATCTCGAGTAAATTGATCTGATGTGGCGTATTCATTTGCGATCGCACTGCGCCAACGATAAAACTAGAGTGAAATATCCACAACATTCTTCATATTTCATAAACGGTTTGAGATATCGGAATGAGATTTTGGCAAATGATAGCACACAAAGAGGAAGGTATTTTGCCACATGGTTATTATACAGAACTTCATTATCTACTGTGCTATTCTACTAACTACAGACTTTTCCGATGAAAACTGTAATTTTCAGGAGCTATTGATAGCTGGTGAAACGAGAAATGCTATGGGTTTTGGAACAACATAAGTGCAGTCATTACATATTTAATTTGTACCAAGGATATACTTATTCATAGGCTACTGACCTTACTTTTCCTCAGTTCCTCACTTACTAAACTTAATAAACCAGTGTTCCAGAATTTCTTACAACTGCGTCTGCACAACATGTTAGTGAGGTGATACTGTGTAAACTCCGCTATGTTACGGCAAAAGAATCAAATTTTAACATGGCAACAAGAGAAACATATAGATTTTACTCCAAATTTGCCACTCATGACGTTTGTCTGAACGTTACAAGCGAAAATAAATCACTGCATTTGCATCCCGAACTCTTTCTAGATACTAACCAAAGCAGAGGTGCGAGTAGATCTTTTTGAATGGTCAGCATCCAAGTGTGGGCTTGATGGGGCTCCACTAAATATATAGAAAAAAATGTAAGTGTAGGTTTCAGTTTAAAACGGCACTTCCCCTCCAGCGCTCAGTACTTCCCCATCATCACCTGTCTGTAATCCCAACCACTACTGGTCTTCCCACGTGTGCCCTGGCAACTGTACATCAGCTGTGTATGGAAGTGCAGTACGGGCGATAAACAGTTTAGACAAGAAGAGAACACAAGCTTTTAAAATGTGGTGCTACAGAAGAATGCTGAAGACTGGATGGGTAGATAACGTAACTAAAGAGAAAGTACTGAACAGAATTGGTGAGAAAACAAATTTGTGAAATCTGTGGCACAACTTGACTAGACGAAGGGATCAGTTGACAGTACACTTTCTGAGACTTCAAGGGATCACCAGTATAGTGCTGGAGGGCATTGGGGCAGGGTATGGGGATAGAAATTGTAGAGGGAGACCAAGAGATGTATACAGTAAGAAAGATCAGAAGTATGGAGGTTGCAGTAGTTATTCGGAGAGGAAGAGACTTCCTCAGGATAGAGTAGTGTAGAGAGCAGTATCAAATCAGTCTTCGGACTGATCACAACAATAATAACGAATAATTCCCAGATACTATCAATATTGTTCTTGGATTTCTAACTAAGGAACGAGTGAATATTTAATGTTTCCACAAATGAACAATATATCAGTATTTAGGAGTTCGCGTAGATGAGGCGTGCCCTAATTTCTCATGGTTGACCTCTGAAAAAAAAAGAAGTTTCCGCTCAAAATACATTCTAAACGAAATGTAGTGAGCAGCGGATAAGGTCCTCGCGCTACGTCTCTCGTACCAAGCGCCAAAGTTTGAGTGAGAAGTTTTTAATCACTTTCTAGTGGTTTACTATCACTCAGCCTGGAATGGCAAACTGGAATAGTTTTCAGCAGAGAAAGTAGGATGCTTACCTTAAGCCTCCGAGCGCCGCTACCCTTCGCAGTCGGTTTCCGAGTTGGTTTATTTGGACTTTGATTTATACTTCCCATCGGTTTCCGAGATGTGGTGATTGGTCCGTAATTTACACCTTCCGTCGCCTTGTCATAAGTTGGGTTTTCGTCGTCAGTAATAGGTTCGAGTGGTGGGTAAAAGATCTCTTCCTTCGGGAGGTCTGGAATTGCTTTTAAAAACGCACTATACATGGGAAAGAGAAAAGCAATAAATTAGGAATCGTTTCGAGGCGTAATGTGGGACAGGGGAATTGAAGGGCACTTACTGATAGTAGCCGGTGGATAAGTAGCGGTTCTCTCGCTGGGGCAGGACGCAGTCGAGGTCCATCACCCGAGACCGCATGGCTATGCGCCCGTCTACGATACCGAACAGGCCATGCCCGTTGGGCGCCGTGCTGCACATCAAAGGGCCGCCCATGTCGCCCTCACACGTGGTCTGTCAGATAAAAAACAAAGTTAGGGAGTTACTGTTTGTTACTCAAGTGCCGCTGAGAACGCAAGATACTCTCTCGTGCGCGTACTGTTTGTGAAACCACACTGTCTAGGCGTGAAGGAATGTAATAAATGAAAAAAACATTAAGATGGGGTGGCAGAATGTAATAAACGAAAAAAAAATTATTAAGATAATTAAAGTATATGGAGTCTTTCCTCTAAGAACTAACAGATAAGTTTGAATTTATTAATAGGTGCTTATTTCTTATTATAAATTTTATGTGTTGGGACGCCACATGAGATGTACACTGGTGGAAAAAAAGTCGCAAAACCGAGATGGAGTTGGGTAACATAACGAAATTTGGTAGACGTGTTTCTACATCTTAAAGATGATATTTAGTCATATTTCGCACTAGTCGGATAAGAGGGGAGCTAGTAACACTAATATCAGGATGCGAATCGGGTTTGTTTTTAATACACGCTGTAAGGGTCGTGAAAGTTAGTTACCTTTGAGATTGGACGTGGTGAGTTGATGTCGGTCAAGAATTATTAACACCTCACTGAGTGTGAACTAGATTGTGTACTAGGGCTACAAGAAGCTGGATGCTCCTTCGGCTTTTGATTCACACTTAGTTTTCCTACCCACCCTTGGAGAATAGAAACAAGTCCATGTGTTTGGGGTATTGACCAGCTAATTTGGAAAAGTACAACAGTCAAACAATTTTATGTTTGACTTCTTTGTCCCGCTCAGTATGCTCAGAGTTATCATTTTCTAACTTGCCAACATCCAGAGTGTCTACATGAGTTGTATAATCAGGTTCATGCCTTTCAACTTTTGGTAGATCCTGTAGTTTTGCGGGCAATGAGACGCCTTGCGAACTGAAATTCACTAGAACATCAGATGTTTTACAAGGTGTAGAAGTATGAAACAGGAATTTTGTTGCAATAATTACACGTCCGTTGTTTGAAACTGATAAATAATATTTTATTCAAAATAATCTCCATTGTTATTTATACATTTCCCCCACCTCTCCAGCAGGCTATGAATGCCACGCCAAAAAACGGTTCTTCTTTTGAAGCGAACCAGTCAGCGAGCCATTTTCGTACATTTTCATACGAACCGAAGCATTGTTCAGAGAGGGCGTACCAGTGATGCAAACAAATGATAATCGGACGGAGCCAAGTCTGGAGAATAACCCGCATGCCCCAGTATTTCCCAACTGAACGCCTCGATCGTTTCCCTGAGCCATTTTGCTGTGTGTGATGTGGGTTATCATGGAGCAACATGACTTTGTGTTGCCTTTGTCCATGTTCCGGTCGTTTATCACGTAATGCTCGATTTAAATCAATCATTTGCTGTTGCTAATGATCAGTGTTAACGTTTTCACCAGGTTTTAGCAGCTCATAATAGATGACACCCTTCTGATTCCACCAAGCACAGAGCATTGTCTTCTTTCCAAAGCGATCTGGACTTGCAGTGGGTGTCGATGGTTTGCTTGGACTCACCCATGATTTACGACGCTTAGGATTCTCAAAATATATCCATTTGTCACCAGCTGTCGCTATGCGATGGAGAAACGACTTTCTTTTGTATCTGGCGAGCAGCATTTCACAAGTGGTCTTTCGGTTTGCTCACTGTGTTTCATTCAATTCATGCGGAAACCATTTTCCCACTTTCTGCACCTTTCCTATAGCTTTCAACCGAAGAGAAACGGCTTTCTACGTCACATTCAATTGTTCCGCGAGTTCCTGTTGAGTTTGAGTATCATCTTCATCCAATAAAGCTTGCAATTCGTTTTCTTCGAACGTGTTCGGTGCTTTCCCGCCCTCGTCGTTTCTCTTGTCAAAATCACCACTTTTGAATTTTATGAACTGTGTTGTCCCCCATTAGCATGTTCGCCGAAAGCTTCGACAAGCATTCGATGCGGTTCTGCAGCATTTTTCTTCAAATGATAACAGAAAACCAATACTGTCCGCAAATTGTAGTTCATAGGCACAAATCTCGATATGTTTAGGGGTTTAAAATAGATATCGATGTATGGAACTTGGGCTGTTGTGTATTGACATTCGTCGTCAGCCGTTACAGGAAGCAGATGGCGCTGCGGACGCGGTCTCTCGGGTCCTACACTGACGGCTAGCACCTTCTATAGGAAAATTCCGGTTTCACGCTTCTACACCTAGTATATTTACTTGTGCGCTCGGGACGAACGCTGTATTTTGAGTCGTTAGCCAGAAGTGAACATGTGAAGCAATATACGCCTCTTTCATTTGGATTTTGGACATTTATAAATACCTGTTTAGTGGCAATATCGTGCGGAAGAGGGATGCAACTGAATTTCCCATTAAGTGGATCGTAGATACGCAATTACACATCAAGATTTCTTATATGGCTGAGTGCCTCACCCGGCCCTCTTTCATGCATGTTGGAAAAATGGCTCCTGAGAAAAGTTCCGAACCACTCTGCGACTGAATAGACCCGTGATTTCCTGTCTGTTCTCCTCCAAATTTGGATGATTATTCTCCTTGGCAGCGTCAGGTCCCTCTCTTTTGGGCTTTCGTGACCTCACAGTATAGAGCTGTGTTACACTTAATAGCGGAATAGTGCAGGTCGTTGAAGATTTTGTGGAGTATCCTTTCCACAAGAGCTTGACATGCATGAAGAAAACTGGCAGGGTCATGGTAGGCCACATTAGAGTTATAAATGCGGGCTAGTGAGATCCTGTTCCCAAAAGAGCCAGGAACCATACCGCGATCCAATGCGGCTGCTGGGCTTAATCGATGAGCCGTAACAGACCGTGCACGCGTACTGCTGCTGCTAGGTGCAGAATAAAGTTGAAGTGAGGTCCGATACTGTGTAGATTCGTGATAATTGAGAGACAGATAATTGCACGGTTGCATCGGCAAACGAGTGGTTCCATCAGCCTGTATCACATTCACGATGATGATAATGATGATGATGACTGACCCAGCAGCAGGTGGTGTTTGCGAGCACGGTGAATAAATCATCGGCGACCCAGACTGGGGTGACGAATGCATCGTATCAGGTCACATGGTGGAGTAGTAGCTGAAACTGCAAGTCACTTCCGCATATAGCCAATATCTCATCCACAAACGAAGATAGAAATTGATTAGCACCACACATAATTAAAAATGAGATATATACACTCGTATATTGAAATTTATTCACCTTCTAAGTCAGTAGAGTCCGAATAAGCCCACGAGTCACTCGTCATATTGTTATTTCTAGCAATGTCTTGTAATATCATATCCTCCAGATCCACCGCAATATTATAATCAAGTGATTCTAGAAATAATGGCCTCTGTTGGTTGCAAGATGGTCCAGGGCACAGCTGTGTTGGCAAATGAGCAGGTGTCATCAGTCCAAACCATGGCGATGATGACCAATCAAGTTGTGTTGGCGTTTGTAAACATAGTGAATATATCATAGATTAATTGGGCTGGAACAACAAATGCATCATCACCTTGTCAGGTCCTGAAGCAATTTGCTGTTGCAGGCACACCTCCGAGTTCACACCCATCTGTCACATCTGTTACAGAAGCAGCAGAAGAAGAAGAGGAATAAGAAGAAGAAGAAGAAGAAGAAGAAGAAATTAATCATCAGCAAGCAGCTATAGCGAGTTGATACGAGATGTAATTGGAAAGTTTTAAGAGTGGGCTTGTAATTGTACAGTGGTGGTACTTACGTGCTACTGTGATGCATCTCCTTCAAAATAGTCCCCTTCTGACTGAACACACCGACTCCAAGAGTGTTTCCACTTTTGGAAACATTCCTGGAAATTTTTTTCCGAAGTGTGTTAAGGATGCTCCCCGAATTTGCTTCGACGTCTTCAATCGAGTAAAATCGCTTCCCTTTCAGTACAAATTTCAGTTTACGAAACAGGTAGAAGTCCGCAGGGGCTAAATTAGGGGAATATGGCGGTTGTGGAAGCATAGGAATTTTGAATTTGGTCAAAAAGTCAACGATGGAGAAGGCATGATGAGCTGGAGCATAGTCATGGTGTAGCACCCAACTCCTGTCTTTCCACAATGCAGGACTTTTCTTCCGCATATTTTCGTGCAAACGCTCAAGGACACATTTGTAGTATTCCTGGTTAATCGTCTGTCCTCCAGGAGTAAATTCATGATGCATAATACCGATAGAATAAAAAAAAAAACACCAACATTGTCTTTACCGACTTTGCCATGCTTTTTTCGGCCATGATGCACCTGGAGTCTTCCACTGCGAAGACTTCCCCTTGGTTTGAGGATCATATCCATATATCCACGATTCGTAACCTGTCATTACCGTATTTAACAAGCCTGGGTCATTTTTAATCCGATTAATCAGTTCTTAGCACACTTCAAGTCTGTATTGTCTCTGATCACTTGACAACACTTTTGGAATGAATTTTGAAGACACTCGACGCATGTTCAGATCTTCAGTTAAAATTGACTGAACTGCATAGAAACTTAAGTTAATCAACCATCTCCCTAACTGAAAGTCTACGATCAGAGCGCACTAAGTCGCGAACTTCCACAACATTTTAATTCGTGTTTGAGGTGGAAGGACGGCCGGACCGTTGTTTACATTCAAATGATTTGCGGCCATTTTTAAATCTGTTGAACGAGACAAAAACATTTGACTGGCTCATACACTTATCTCCAAAAGCTGTTTTTAATAGTTCGTAAGTCTAAGAAGCTGATTTCCCGGTTTTAAAACGAAATTTCACACGAACTCGTTGCTGCCTTTATACGTCTATTTTCACGCAGACAGAATTCGGCAACAAGTCCTAACAGACCTGCACTCAAACAGCTGCCACAACGAACTGAATAAAGGAAACGCAGTTTCCTGTCAGAGGGCGTTCAAGGACAAGGCAATCACTTGCTCCCCATGATCTGTGTACCTGCCCGCCAAACCAGTAAGCAGTAGCGGATCCATTCTTAAAACTTTTTAATCACACCTCGTACTAACATGGAAGAAAACAAAAGCAAACGTTTTTAACAGGGGCGCTTATTAGGGCCTGTTGAACCATGGTTTACATAATAGTGTTTCATCTCGGTGATTCTCTCAGCACTGCTGATGTTACTGCTAGCAAATCTCAGACTGGAATGACTTCTCCCACCGAAACGACTTATATTCATAGCCGAAAACCATGTTCCTTTCCTTCTTTCAACCAATGGAAAACGAGTATTCGTATCTGCTTTTTAAGCTTGATGGCGCCTGCTCATGGATGTGCATCAGCACCGATATTTCACACTGCTTTCGCTGGTGTTTTCAATTATAGGATTATCTTTTAGTGGAGATGCAGGGACTGGTCTATCACACAGACTTCGCCTCTTCCATTATCAGAGTAAGAAGAATTCACCAACGCTTTGAGACTCGTGGCACACCATGACCAGTGTCTATAGAACACTACCAATGCAACGAATGCCGTTGTCAAAGAATGTCATACCTATTTTAGTAATGCGCACTTTGCAGACATTTGCTAGCACATCATCAATGTAATCATCATGCATCGTTCAGAGCCCGCAACACACTGCTTCCGCAATAAAATTAGTTGTAACGGAAGGCAGCGAGAATAATTTTTTTGCTCCACCAGTGATGGTTCACGAGAGCGTTTAATACCATCTAGTTGCATTAGAAGGCCTATGCTTACGGCCTGGCGGAAATCATCTGGAGACAGAACAGTATTACTAGTCTGTGGCGTGTGTTTAAAAAAAAATGCTAAAAACCTGAATGTTGTTATCAATAGCACTCTATGAGGCGTTCTTATAAACCGTTCTGTGATATTTTATACGATCACGAGTTGATCTAATCGATTTGCACACTAAATAATTAAAATTATACAGACACATGGATAATATTCTGCATTAGACCCTCCACAAGCTAAACGAAGTTTATGTGATTATCCACATCAGTGGCGAAACATATGAGTAAAGGCTCCAGCTGAAAGCACTTTCGGTTATATCGTCTAAGTGTAATAATTACACTGTGTGTGTGTGTGTGTGCGTGTGTTTGTGTGTGTGTGCTGCTACATGGTTACCCATCAGGCCAGGGTAAGGTGGATGTGGTTTTTTTTGGAATGTATCGTGTTATTCAAAACTCATATTAATGGAAGAAAATCATTTTTAGCGCCATCCAGATCCACTTTATGTTGACAGATTGACAGGAACTCACTGGCTGACGGATAACGATACAGGGCGGGAGAGCTATCGAGAGGTACACCTAATCTACTGCATCATGATATGAAAAGTATCTGCGCTACAGCATCTTCGTACGTTTCTCTCTTACCAAAGAGTGGTCACTCTCGTCCAAAGCATTGAATTATATGTGCTTCCAAAGCAGTAAATTTCCCACAACTGATGCAGTCAGAGAAAACAATCGAAAAAATTTTTGAAGCAAGATAAATCGTTAAAAAATTAGACAAAAAATTGCGCAAAAGTATTACGTTCTAATCTAAGTCATGTATGCTACCTATACAAAATTCTCAAATTCTATGGTGATATGGTGGTAAGACGAAATTGTTATACTGCTACTAGTTCTGTGTGTGTGAGGAAACGGTAAGGTAATTTTGTTCTGAGCATTGTAGTATTCTCCCTCAATAGATGTGAGTCGCCAGACATATGCATTTGGAATCGAAAAATGTTTGGGTGCAATGTAAACCGATATGATTCTAGACACTCTAGTCATGGATACGTTACTACAACAGATGGAATCACGACAAGTTGCATTGGTACCATGCATGACCTATGATTATGATGAGGTCCCATACTCCGAGGAGCATAGGGGACGATGCGGGAAACCGCACCGCCAAGTAGGCAAGGTCCTAGTTGAGGTGGCTTGCCATTGCCTCCCTCTGCATGACCTATGTTAGAACCTAATACTGTTGCTCGGCATTTTGTCTAGTTCTTTTAACAGTTTAGCTTGCTTTAACCATTTTTCGGTTCTTCTGTCTGACAGTTTCAGTTGCGGGAAATTTACTGCTTTCGGCACACAAACAGCTCAGTATCTCGGAGGAGGGTGAATGCTCATTGGCGAAATACAGACGGATGAAGCCAGTGATAGGTCAGTGCGCACACCTGCACTGAAATATAATCCTTTATTTAAAACACTGGCACAAATTGAATAAGATATCGCTACCTACGCACATACATGAGCAGGTGTCACATCCCTAAGAAAACCACATGACTAGGGACACGAATACTCGTTTTTCATTGGTTGAAATAAACAAAGGAATGTGGTTTTCGGGTGTAATCGAGAGTCGTTTTGGTGTGACAAGTCATTCCAGTCTGATACTTGCTAGCAGCAACATCAGCAGAGCCAAATGAATCAGCAGAATAGAAATGCTGTAACGCAAATGAGCTTTCATCAAGAGGTAATAATTGACCCCGACTTCATCCTATTGATCCTACAGGTACTTTCTTTTCTTTTCTTTTTTTCTATGTTTTGTGTGCTTGTTGCAGCTGCGTTCTATGTTTAATTTCTTCTTCTCCTAATTCTTCTGGTGCAAATATGAGGGAAGTGTGTAGACTTGGAGATGCACCTGCAACAACAACTACGCCACGACCTGACAAGTTAATGAAGCATTTGTTGTCCCAGCCCGATTCATGTACGATGTATTCACCACGCCTACAAACACCATCACAGTCTGGTTTGGCATCATCATTGAGGAACGGAGTGGTCACACCATCTCATTTGAAACCACAGTCGTACCATGGACAATCTCGGAGTCAACAGTGACTTTCATTCCTACACTCGCTGGATGATATTATTGTGATAAATTGGCAAGATATGATATTACAAGACATTGCAGCAAATAATAATATGAAACGGGACTCTTGGGCTTATTTGGATGTTACTAATGTAGCGTATATCATGTTTTTCATTACTCCTGTGGAGGTTACGAGGTGCATTCAAGTTCTAAGGCCTCCGATTTTTTTTCTCCGGACTGGAAAGAGATAGAAACATACGCATTGTTTTAAAATGAGGCCGCGTTCATTGTCAATACGTCCCAGAGATGGCAGCACCGTACGGCAGACGGAATTTTACCGCCAGCGGCGAGAATGAGAGCTGTCTTAAATACTTAAAATGGCGACGTTTTCCTTACTTGAACAGTGTGCAATCATTCGTTTTCTGAATTTGCGTGATGTGAAACCAATTTAAATTCATCGACAGTTGAAGGAGACATTTGGTGATGGAGTTATGGATGTGTCAAAAGTGTGTTCGTGGGTGCGACAGTTTAATGAAGGCAGAACATCGTGTGACAACAAACCGAAACAACCTCGGGCTTGCACAAGCCGGTCTGACGACATGATCGAGAAAGTGGAGAGAATTGTGTTGGGGGATCGCCGAATGACTGTTGAACAGATCGCCTCCAGAGTTGGCATTTCTGTGGGTTCTGTGCACACAATCCTGCATGACGACCTGAAAATGCGAAAAGTATCATCCAGGTGGCTGCCACGAATGCTGACGGACGACCACAGGGCTGCCCGTGTGGCATATTGCCAAGCAATGTTGACGCGCAACGACAGCATGAATGGGACTTTCTCTTCTTCGGTTGTCACAATGGATGAGACGTGGATGCCATTTTTCAATCCAGAAACAAAGCGCCAGTCAGCTCAATGGAAGCACACAGATTCACCGACACCAAAAAAATTTCGGGTAACTGCCAGTGCTGAAAAAATGATGGTGTCGTAATCCTTACCCATTGCGTTCCAAAGGGCACTACGGTAACAGGTGCATCCTACGAAAATGTTTTGAAGAACAAATTCCTTCCTGCACTGCAACAAAAACGTCCGGGAAGGGCTGCGCATGTACTGTTTCACCAAGACAACGCACCCGCACATCGAGCTAACGTTACGCAACAGTTTCTTTGTGATAACAACTTTGAAGTGATTCCTCATGCTCCCTACTCACCTGACCTGGCTCCTAGTGGCTTTTGGCTTTTTCCAACAATGAAAGACACTCTCCGTGGCCGCACATTCACCAGCTGTGCTGCTATTGCCTCAGCGATTTTCCAGTGGTCAAAACAGACTCCTAAAGAAGCCTTCGCCACTGGCATGGAATCATGGCGTCAGCGTTGTGAAAAATGTGTACGTCTGCAGGGCGATTACGTCTAGAAGTAACGCCAGTTTCATCGATTTCGGATTAGTAGTTAATTAGAAAAAAAATCGGAGGCCTTAGAACTTGAATGCACCTCGTACATGTATGTAGCTTGTACCTGCAGCTACTGATCCGACAACTGACCAGACAATGATGTGTTCATCACCCCACGCTGGTCCGTAGACGATGTGTTCACCATGTCCTCAAACACCAATGCTGCAGGCTCTCTCATCATAATCATGAACATGTTATGGGCTGATGAAACCAGTTCGTTTGATGACGCAGTTGCAAACTGGACCGTCTTGCAAGCGTTATGGATGTACATAACATCGGACGTCGCTTCAGCACCACTCTGAACCTAGGAGCAGTACCTCTGTCTTCTCTTTTACGGATCACCAAGTAAGTCTTGCAGCCACACTGGTCTACTCTGTTGCTGCTGGCTCTTTTGTGGGCAGGATCAGGACAGGAAAGGAGAGGACAGTGGTGATATCATGGGACTATTCAACCACAGGGTGCTTCGAACTTCTGTCAATAGTGTCATATTCAGCCATTTTTCGAACGTGTAGGAAAGGTGGTCAGGAAAGGCACTCAGCCTTGCACTCGATCTTGATAAACACTTGCATGTCTACAGTCCTCTTCACGGTACAGTTGCATCTCGCTTCCGAAAGATATTGCCGCTAAACAGGCATCTATCAATGTTCAGAATCTAGATGAGAGGGATATATATTGCTTCACGTGGTCATCTCTGGCTAGCGATAGTAAGAAGTATTCATTCAGAACGCACAAGTAAATAAAAAATATCTGATGTTTGTGGGCATTACAATTTGCGAGTCTTGTCATTGTCCGTAAAACTCGAGGACTTTCCAAAGTTCGAGACACAGAGCCCCTGATTATTCAAATCACATGTACACCTTAGATGTTGACAATCCAGAAGATAATGGCCATAAGCACACTGTGCAGAACAAAGAAGTGAAGCATAAAGTAGCTGGACCCCTCTACTTTTCCATGTTAGCTGGTCAGCGCCCCAAGCACAAAGACTTGCTGCTATTCTGTGAGGGTCAGAAGCAACACCACATGAGGATCAAAAGCATGCTCCGCCTACTTTCTGCCCAACTGAGTACAAGGAAATGTGCAAGGTATTTTAGCCATAGACGTCTCCCTCTTTTACCCAGAGAGTATCTTGAAAGATACCTCACTGACTGTTTGAGCCAGGGACGAATAAGTTTGAATATAGCTATTGAGCATAAGAAGCTCTTATAATTTAAGAACCTCCACCAGTTTTCCTGGTGGGCTGCAAAAAGAACCCTTTAGTGTTAGTTTTAGGTTTAACTGTCTTACATTCCTGACATTGGCCTACTAATTTATTAATATTCAAGCTCATGCTTTTCCAGATCAGGTGTTCCTGAAATTGTGTATTGGTTTTATAAATTTCCAGATTCCCCTCACGCAATGAATGGTGCAAATAGTTTAAGACAACAGGGATTGAGTATTCAGGAAGACAGACCTCGAGTTTCCTATTGTATTGAATATGGTAACATAGCACCCCCTTCTCAAGAAAAAGGTGTTCATTGGGACACCAGCCTCCAGCCTTCGCCAAATCTCACCCAACTCACTGCCTTGTTGTTGTCTCTCCTTAAGATGAACAGACATTGAAGGAATCTCAGAGAGAAATGCTGCAGCTACCGTGAAATCCAGTACCTTTGCTTCTTCAGCAAATTCCGAAACATTCTTCTGAGACATGTGACTAAGCATATGCACGATTCAGTTTTGAATCGCCTCCCCACTCCCTCCCGTCCAGATATATATATAACTTCAGACCAGAAGGTCAATATTTCTAGTGCTCATGTTGCAATTTCTATAAGCGAATTGAGCCTATCTGGAGTAAAACTCAGCACCATGTTATCAATTTTCGTCCAAATTTATTATCCTCCTTCTATGTAAAACTTTTTGTATTGTGCACTTTAAGACTGTTTTAGCTACATCATCTAAAAGAGGAAGTGAATGTAATATGATATAATATGACTTCGCGCCATGCGCCTAAATTTGTTTTATGTTTCAGGGTTGGTGAGATGATGATGGAGGGAATGATGAATGTAATGGAAAGAAGGAAATAACCATTAGATGAAAGAAACCAAGAAGAAAACGTGATAAATTCTGAGTACCAGGCGACGTGGTTAGTAACACGTAAACATAAAGGAAAGAGAAGAATACAGGTGGAATGGAGACAGAGTGTGTAACCATATTGAGATCTTATGTATAGCGTATTACATTAACGTTAGTGTATGGTGATGGGTAATGCACATTCAAACAAAGTAGCTAACAGAAACTAGAAACAGGTTGTATGAATAATTTTTAACACAGTGGAATCTGCACGAGGCGTGAAATGGTGAGTATAAATATAGATTGACAAGTAGTAATAGAGTTTAACAGTTAACCACCACGCAAGTGAATACGTGAATGGGAGAGTGAGAATCTATCTGCAAGTCGTTGGTCCTATGTAAAATAAATAATGATGATTCTAAGTCAAGCTAACGTAAGAAGAAAATATTTCCATTCTTAAAATTTTTAATTTTTCAGTTGTGTTATCTCTTCAGTCACTGCTATGTATAGAAGTTTCTTTTGTTAAGACAATTGACTTTTTTTGGTCAGACAGCTGGGTAAACTCAGCAAAGGTCATAAGATTTTGTAAGAGTGTAGTAAGATATAACGGTAGCGAAGGACGTGGAAGTTGTTGGACGAGTGAATATGTGTATACATGTGGGAACGCCTAAGTAGCACAGATGGTAAGCGTGTTTGTAGAAGCGTGTGCAGATGAATGGAGCAGATGGAGGCGGGAGCACTGACGCACAGAGTGACACGACAGAACAATGCGCAGCACAGACCATAGACAGTGTCGTGGCATATCTGGGATGAGCGAGCAACAGTGAAATGGACAGGAGTTCTCTCGTCCTAGCCACAGGCAGCAGCAGGGATGGAGACAGTGATCTGTTTCGGGATGTTTCACCGCAGCAGCGCTTAGATGGTGTACCTGACGACTTGTGACTGCGCGACTTACAACCTTAACGAAGGGGGAAGAAGGGAAAATGAGACTCATGGTAGAGACACTAATTTGCAACCATGCAGCACTCGCAGCAACAGCGTTATCTGAATATGACCATGCACAGCAAGTGTGTCAACAAGCTTTCTGCGTACCCTCCACAATTATGACAAATTTTCTCCTTGTGGAAATGATATGTGCTACTTGCCATGAAGCCATGAAGAACGGCAATGCATGGTCCACAACAAGCCCTTTCTCGTGAGAGAACTTTCTTTTCTAGAGTACGTCTTGGTACCGCTCAGTGGGCAATCCGTTTTTTGGTGTCGTGAGATTGCTGTCTAATGTGTGGGCTGTGATGCCTAACCACACTCGCAAGGAAACCCATGATGTTAACCATTGTAATAGACCTCTTTACTGACATGATGCAGCAAAGAGATTTATCTATATAATCCGACCCCATGACACACCTACCATGCCGTGCAAATCGACGAAGAGAGCCGCCGTGCAGGTCGAGATGCCACCAGCAAAACCATCCGCAGCAGTGAGCTATGCCTGAGTATAGCTCCAAGATTGTGCACTTTCGATTGATGATTCTTGTGTGCAGCTTGCAATCAGTGTGGTGATGTGTTGTCTGTTTAAAGACCTCACAGTGAGGAAATGGATGTTGATAGAGTGTGTTTTATACTACAGTGAACATTACAGCTTCGAGTCATTTACTGCTGTGAACATTGGTCCAGCGGTGGTAATATTGTGATGCAATGCAGAAGACTGATATAATGATGTGGAGTAGTTTGATTAGGACATCTACTCGTTAAAGAGGACTAAATTCATGGTGTTTCAAATATTCACACATCGTTCAAGGTTCGGAGACATGACATGATCTTTTACTCCACTTTCTTTTCTATTTGATAGCTGTTTCAACTGATTACTTGTAGGATAGTAGGACATCTTCTGCGGCCAGCGTAATTTGAGTAAAATCGTTTTGGATGTTAAGCAGCGTCATTATGAACACAAACAACTATATCACTGACGTTTCTACCGGCTTTACAGAGGTCGTCTTCAGCGCGATTAACTGCTAAATGCTAGAATCTAGAGTCTAGTTGGTATATAGTGGGAACTGCTGATAAGATAACGACATTCTGTGTCAGGTTACACACTTGGGCGACTTATACTCAAGGTCATTACCACTCCTTCTCCTCCAGGGAACCACTGGTAATTAGTCAAGGTCATCCCAGGGAAATACCAGCACCTTCCCCTCCCCTCCGCTCCTCTCACCTCCCCTACCCTCTGCACCCCTCCCCCTGGACCAACGAGGATCAAGCACCCCCTCCACACTTTCATCTTTTATAACTCAGCGGGTGGGGTTACTCTAGCGCGGAGGACCATAGAGAGAGGATCACATTGTGTCTTTATTGATAATCAGTTACGTTAAGCCACCTAACTTGAGTTCTAGGCTATCGCTGTTTGTTGATGCCATCTTAATATCATGTCATTTGAGGCACTAGCAACGGTCATGCCCAGGCAATTATGTAAGTACTCTCATTTTTACGAATTTTTCAGTATTTTTCGTATTTTCCCCAATTTAACGTATTTCTCACCCATTTTGGTATTTTCTTCTGGACTTTCCACTGTTTTATGTATTCTGTCGAACTATGCAAGATCCATCCCACTGCTCCCGACGTCGCGTCGACGTCATGATGCTCTCAGGCTATCACAGTGCAATAAATGCCCTAATTAGATATCACTGATAGAGGAGCATCCCTTCCAACTTCATCTTTTATAACTAGGACACCTGAGTGGGCACTATATGGATAGGTTGCAGGTTATATCTATTTGTTAATAACAAATTAATATTTCGTCATTAGATGCACCAGCGGACAACACACCCAGACAGATATGTAATTGCTCTCATAATTCTATATTTTCCAAAATTGTACGCATGTTACCCAATTACGTGAGTTACGTGGCAATATCACTAATACGACACGTTGCGTAACGACGTCGCGTCAATGTCGAATAGCTTCACGTCGACGTCATGATGCTCTCAGCCAATCAGAATGCACCATTATCTCGAGTTATGTATCACTGCTAAGCTAGCACTCCGTTACTAGTGTGTGTGTGACATCATAGTGTTGAGAAGAGTACACTGGTAGAAATAGGGACGTCATGTCTGTTATGTCATAGAAAATTCTTTTGGTACTATCAGTTTATAACCAAACGTAATGTATTGGCATTACCACACTGCAAGAGATAAACCCCCACTAAATTATTAGAGCATGTAACACCATAGTAAAATTCCGATGATTCCTACCAAAGATACCATATTTATAACACAGCCCTACAAAGTACGCCTCTAGAGAGTTAAGCCACATCTACAACACCACGAGCGAAAAGCATTTCGCCCGCAGGGTAGCCCTCCCCTCAGACTCCGACGTGCTGGGGTGTAGTCGTGAACACAGTTGCTTGGAGGATGGTTGTGGACACACTATCCAGCAATGACCGGAAAAGTTGCGTAATAATCCTCTCTGGGCTGCTGGATAACATGGCCACTATATTAGTTCTGACTGAGCGATCTTCCGCCCGTGGTAATAATGGCAAACAGAACCTGTCAGTGGAAGTATGAAAGAGTGCTCAAAAACACACATAGATTACGACGAACTCCTCCCCTGTAATCACTGCATAATGCTGGTAGGCTATGGAACGTCTTGAGCAGTTGGGACCACCAGGCTGTGAACGGAGAATGAATTCTAAATTCAATACATTAATCTGTCAAAATAGTAATCTAATTAATATTAATCAATAAAATAAAAAATATTTCAACCATATGGTCCTTTCGTACTAATATGAATTAATAATCTTAGGATAGAAACCGACCTGGCTCACGCCGGTCTGAACTCAGATCATGTAAGAATTTAAAGGTCGAACAGACCTAATTACTGGGCTACTGCACCCAAAATGTTTCTTAATCCAACATCGAGGTCGCAATCTGCTTTCTCGATATGAGCTCTCAAAAACAATTACGCTGTTATCCCTAAGGTAACGTCTTCCTGACATACCCCTTACCATCTCCCCAGCAACAGCAGATTATTTTGCATTGTTAAAAAATATATATATGGGTAATCATCTCCAATGCGAGAGACCCAGTAGCTAGCACAAATAATGCTCATTCATTCAAGGAGGTGACGTCTCACCACAACATAACTTGTCATGATGTGCCGATGTTTTTTCAGGTGAACGTTGCTAACATTTTTAGCGCCAAATAATCCCCACCGCTGCCGTGCCTCTTTCTCTCTAGACCAATCAGAAACAAGCTCACCCTCCTCCCCCCAACCATCATGCTTTTAAAAGTTGCGTGGCTAACACCATTTTTAGCCAGTAGCGCTCCCAGATCGATTGAAGGGATCTAATTGCGATGTCTAAACAAAGTAAACCCTGCAATATTAATAGTATACACGAGAATAATTCTCGCCGTATTACAGTGCAACATCACTATAAGAGGCTTAAATAGATGTGGAAATAATGCGTAGTGTGTACATTCTTGCCGTACACAAATGATACTCAGCAATGGCCACAGCGCAGTAAAAATAAATACCTCCTACATATATAGTCATAGGCTCACACAGGTTACGATATCATACTCTCTACATGATATAAAAACGCGACATTAGAGATCGATAAACATCTGTCGATAAGCATTTTCTCCAAAGATCAGTTAACCTACTACCAAATTGATTCAAAATGCGAACAACACAGGAACAGTGACTGCTGGAAAAGATATCAATGACTAGAACCTGGGTGGGTTTGTCGGCGCTACAGACCCAGGAACCATAGGGCTGACGTCTACACTGCAACCATGACATGAAATACTGACCAAACCTCGGCCGCGCAACACCTCTCTCGCTAGTTCCAGAGAGAGAACCATCTCATTGGTCCAAAGTAAGCGCTGCTAAAACAGCCTACGTAAACTGATAAATGGGGGGGGGGGGGGGGGGGGGATCACCGATCTGTGAGTTTATCCAGTTAAAGGACAGCAAATTTCTCCTCTTCCAACCGCGGTCAGAGCGCCTGGAAGACTTTGCCCGCAGTGAAGCAATTACATAACGATATACGAGGAACAAGCCGACACAGTAGTGGAGTCTGTAATCATAGAGGCCCGCTTGATAAGGATACCAGGAATCCTCGTAATTAAATTGGTAAAACATTGATTGAATTTTCTCATTATGAGAACACTGAAGGGCGACCTGTTTTAATTGTTAAAACCCATTCAAAAGTCAAGAACGCACAAAATGTTTTTAATTCAAGACAACCGGTTTCAACAGGCTTAGCTGTCATCTTCAGCTCTTAAGCATTTTTGTTGTAAAGCATGTAAACGTAAATTGAACATGTTTTACTACAAAAAAATGTTTAAGACCTGAAGATGACAGCTAAGAGTTTCTAAACCCGTTGTCTTAAATAAAAAATATTTTTTCCATCCAACCCTTGTCATGTACGTGAATAACAACACCTGGGAGCATTCCAGAAGGTTTGGGCAGTTCTCTTACTCTGCACATCAAATGTCAGAGGAGTTTCGTCCATATTCGTTATTTGGCTTAGTTCCACACTGTTTTGCTTTCGACGCTGAATAATGTAGCGATGGTAAGATTATATTTTCCATTCATGCTCTTGTGGAATTTTCTGAGACCTTTTGGTTTTGATTCGCATGCTAGGTCCATGACGCTTCATAAACCTATAGCACCAGTCAACCCCACCTTTAAAGTCTGGCCGCGCAGATTGGTCGCGTGATTTGAGGCGCCATGTCACGGACTGCGCGGCTCCTCCCGCCGGAGGTTCGAGTCCTCCATCGGGCATGGGTGTGAGCGTTGTTCTTAGCATAAGTTAGTTTAAGTAGAGTGTAAGGCTAGGGACCGATGACCTCAGCAGTTTGATCCCTTAGGAATTCACACACATTTGAAAATTTTTAAAAGTCTGTTAAGGTCCACTGTAGCGTTGACTTACGAGCGATATTTGAACGATTTTTGTATTAATTCCGATACCATTTTGACGGTGTCCTTGAATCCATTTCAATATGTCATTTTCTAGTTTCGGCCATTTTGCATTCAGTCCTCTATTTGCAAATTTAGTCTTCCTCATTTGTTTTATTTCTTCTTTACTAGCCCGACAATTGCGAATGGTTTTTTTCTGTTGGTGGAGGGCTGAAATGCAGCTCACCTGCTCTGTTTACATTTTCTTCTGAATATGCTATTACTTACAATTTATATCCCACAACATATGAAAACCTTTTATTTTTTCCATTACGAAACTAACTACTGTCAAAAATACCTCACTGTTACCGATAACACAAATCATATTCAATTCAAGTTCACTGGCACCTTAGTCTGCAATGCTGTGGGTTCGTGATAGCGGGGCGGTAGGGAGACAGTGTTAGCCAGCTTGTGAATCGCCGCAACTCATTTTCATAGTATTGGTGCACTGCTCTTGTCAAGTGAATCCAGTATTGCCAGATAGAGATAGGTTTCCCGCACCGCCGAATATATGGCCATTTTTAACACTGGTGGGAATTTTAAATCGAACAAAGGACATTTCTGTATTAATTTCGAGTATAAGATGCACCTGAAGTTTGGAGGCAATTTTTCGAAGAAAAAAGTGCACCTTATAGTCTGTAAAATACGGTACACTACAGAGCACATTTGTGGCAGTTCCATTCAGAAGCTACTACAGTTCCATCTCTTCTATAGTGATGGTTGTTCCAGTTTAGCAGTCGCTATTTACGGAGCAACAGAAACAGTTAACTACAATTTTCTGCAACTAAATTTCAGTAGAAGTGCCAACTCACAGATTGCCAGAGACAACTAAGTTAGCTACGTTCAGCTGTATTAGATACAGGACTTCAAATGTCGTACCTCAAGCTATCACAAAGTTAAGTACATTTATCGTGAACATTCAAAAAATAATTAATAAATTATATATATATATATTTTAATTCTGTTGTTACATATCTGTCGTAGCGCCATCCTATTACAGTAGTACATATTTAGATACCGATAGCATGAATATACTACAAGTTTGTAGAAAGCTATTGTACGAAATACATTTTCTGGTACATTGCTTATTCAGTTATAACATCCCAACACAGATCTTCACTTTTCCCAATTCGCAGGTCAGCGCGAAATATAATTAGGCGAATTTGTCGCTTATCCCTGAAGGAGCTAAGCAACATTACTGCTGAATCAGAACCATGTCCCACCTAATTTCTTCTCAACTGAATGCACATGATCAAGGAAATAATTGGTGAAGCATTTCAGAGATTGCTCTGCCTAGGACCCAGTACGTGTAGAGATGCCTACTGAGGCACAAAAACTCTTAAAATTTACGAATTTCTTACACGAAGAGCGAGCACCTTTTGCAGTATGTGCTGACCCTGAATGCAATGTCATTCCTGTATGACACTGTGGAGCTGACTCCACTGTCTGACATACAACTCTCACTGAACAATGTACTATTTTCCGCGTGTATCAGGTTGTATGTTCATATGTCTCAAATCGTACTTATTTTAAATCATATGATGGGGAAGAGCCATCAAAATGGTTGCTCTCTGAGCTGCATGCACTTACAGAGGAAGTTTATGATATCTATTGCATGAACAACCCTTTATTCTGCAGGAAGTTAAATCTGAGTACAGTAAAGCAATTGACTGCTATATTTATGAGCTGCCATTCGCAAAAACCTGTTATGGATCACTGCCATCTAAACTGCAAATTTGGAGTGTAGTAAATAATTCACGCAGTCAAGATTATAGTCTCCCATACCACGTACTCACTTCCTTCCACAGCTTGAGTGGGTATGATACTCATTTCGTTACTTAGCACAAGGTCGGTTTTGGGCTGAACAATGACCATGTTCACGTCGTACGTGAAAGCACAGAAAAACACATCTCGTTTTTGAAGAGAACAACTAAGAATTTGATGCTGTGCTTCCTGGATTCGCCATTATTCATGCAGGCAATGCATTAGAAACGCACTGAAACCATGTATCAGGAGGATATGCATCTCCCTCGAGCTGCACGGCCTGATGATGCAAAGTTTCTCTTTGAAACGAAGAAAGGGGTCTTCCTGTTTGAATATCTGGATTATAGAGTGCACTCACCGAAACCGCACTGGCTGGTATCTCTGAATTCTCTGCTAAGCTTACTGGTAATGCAATAACAGACGCCAAACATAAGCACATGTTGCGTTTTTGGCAGGAGTGTAATACCTCTAAATTCGCATGGACACATACGTACACATCCTTGCAGACATTTTCGAGTAATTAAGGGGTGCTTGCATCGAAACATACAAGTTGGATACTGCCTGCTGCTGCACTATACCTGGGTTGACATCGGGTGTTATTCTCAGTTGTTGAGCTCGAACTTTCAACCTTCGTCGACGTGCTGTTGTTTTTTTAGTGCTGAATTCATGGGGGACTTTGTTAAAGTGCTCATAGACCACTGAACCAAATAACTCACGAATGGATGTATTGCATGACAAAACATCCATTGATTCAAGTTACATCCTCCACTTGGAAGTTAGTATTTATATGGGATCGTCATGCAACAACTTTCACTATTGGGGGGTATCGGTAGTTGACACATGCTGAATCCTACAGTTTGGGTTTCTCAGATGTTACAGATGACTGTGGTGTAGGATATGTTTTGGAAGCAGACTTGGCATTTTCTAATAGTTTAAATGATGCGCGCTTCAATCTGCCACTATGCGCAACGTATCAAGTTCTCCGAAACGGTTCCCATCACAATCTCATGAGAATGCTATGTGCCAAATAGAGGTGTATCATACACTATAGGAACCTCCAGCAATATCTCAGTTTGGGCTTCGAACTGAGAAGAGTCAACTGCATTATTAAATTCAACCAGTGCCCTTGGATGTAGGAGTATATGTACTTAAATACCCATAAAATATCATTCTTGACCTGTGCTTTAGATAAAGATTTTTACAAATGAATGAATAACTTGCTTTTTGAGAAGACAATGGGAAATATCAGGACTCTCTGCAATACTAAATTAGTCAGTCATTGGAAAGGGGGTCGTGGAGTTAGACACTAGATCGCCAAGCAAAGTTTTAAATGAGCAACCATCTTCCACTAAGATTTTGTGGCTCACTCTATATATTGCGAATGTTGCAATACAGTCACGAAACCTGTTTATGTCAGTATGCGTGTGCTGGACGTATCAAAACTTCACATCTACCGTTTTCATTAAGAGTTTGCTAAAACTCATTTTGAAGACCCAAAATTTATTTATCTGGAAACAGACTGCTTCATAGTTTTTTCGCGAGACATACGTACCACGAAGCAATATATTTGTAGACTCTTTTACGAACATACTCTCTCAGAACTGTAACAGTATATCATACTCTGATTCAGAATGCCTCTCTTGCAGCGACTTGGCTGATCATCTCTGTGATGCTTTCGGGCTTACTAAATGTACCAGCAGCGAAATGTAGTACTTTTCTTTGGGTCTTCTCTATTTCCTCTGTCAATCATATTTGGTATGGCTCCCATATTGGCAAGCAGTACACATGCATCGGTCGAACAAAGGTTTTGTATGCTACCTTCTTTGTTGACACACTACATTTCCCGTAAATTCTTCCAAAGAACCTCTGTTTGCTATTTGTCTCTCCTGTGATTACTGTTATGTGGTCGCTTCACTTTAAATTGCTCTGTATGCATACTACAAAATATGTTATGGAAGTAACTGCTTCCTGTGATTGTTCTGCAAACGTGTAATCACACAATAGTAGGTTTCTCCGTCCATGTACACACAATACGCTACATATGCTTTATGTTGAGGCCACTCCATGGATCATGGGTCGGTCCTCCACAGGTCCTTCTGCGTTTCGCCACGGTCCTTCTGCGTTTCGCCACAGTTACTTTGGAGTCGGTATCTACTGCTTTCTGGGTGTCGTGGACGAACACAGCGAGCTGGGTTTCACACGATCTTTGTCTTCGGAACTCTTATTGATTCTTACAGACGAGATTTTTGATCTCGAGAAAATATATAATATGCGAGCAAAAAACGTATTCCAAAATTTGATAACAGACCGGCATGAGAGATATAGGCCTATAGTGTTGTGCGTCTTGAAAACAGGAATGACCTGTGCTTTTTTCCAACCATTAGGAGCTCTTTGCTGTTTCAGAGACCTACGATACTTTGCTGCTAGAAGAGGGGCAAGTTCTTTAGCATAGTCTATACAGAATCGCACTGATATCCCGTTACGTCCAGTGAAGTTGCTCCCATGGTAACGTATTTCGATATCAACCATTTTGCTGTTACTGTGACGATTCAAAGGAGGTACTACATTGCAATCTTCGTCTGTGAAACAGTTTTGGAAAAAGACGTTTAGTACTCGCATTTCGAACTTTTCTCTGTCACTCTCAGGTTCAGTGCCGTTATGATAGCAGAGTGTCAGGACAGTTGACTTTTATCCGTTTACTGATTTAACATAATACCACTGAGGCTTTGTCTACGTTTAAATTTGCATTGAAGCTCTCTTTTTCTTTCATAGCAGCTTTCTAACATGGCTGACGTACCACGGTCCACCTCTTCCATTGCTCACAAGTTTGCTCAGCACATACTGTACTTAGGAGTAGGTTTATTTTAAGTAACTGTGTATCTGCAATTTATGAAGTGTGGTTTGTTTGAACTCCTTGAGGTATGACAAGAAAAGTAGAGTTTTGTAATGTATATCTGAAAAAAGCAAAAGAATATGTTGAAATTTTAAATTATTGTAATGTGAATATGTTTACGAAAGACGTATGTTTGTTCAAAGCTTTACGTGCTTAGGGCACTTGTATTTGTAACATGTAAACGCTGTAGGGAAGTCCCTCCGCAACGAAAGTGGCATGGCGAGATTTAAAATATAGGTGTGGCGGTCGAACTATGAGGCTCCTATGTGTGAACAGCACGGAGAGTGTGGCTAGACTTAGCACGTTACACGTCGACGGTGCTAAGAGAGGAAATTGGAAGCTGCATTAGAAGGGATTTGCCTCGGATGTGTATCTGGCTATTACTTGGTATTCACGGAATAATAGAATGGCTCTAATATGTTAAAAATCCGAAGCCAAGAAGAGATTTTATACAGCACTTGCACACCAAGAGCCGTGAGTACAATTAGCCCACATTTCGCCTGCCACTAATCTTCACCACTACTTCACATACTTCATACTTTCAGTAACGTAATGTGGACCTGTTAATCTGTGTGTTGTTTCAATAATAATCACATAAAACGTCAATTCGTCTTCGAACCATAACTTCAATCCTGATCACGAACCTACTCAGGGTCCTCATCTCAGTGCTACTAAAAAGGAATGTTGTTGTTGTGGTCTTCAGTCCTGAGACTGGTTTGATGCAGCTCTCCATGCTACTCTATCCTGTGCAAGCTGCTTCATCTCCCAGTACGTACTGCAGCCTACATCCTTCTGAATTTGCTTAGTGTATTCATCTCTTGGTCTCCCTCTACGACTTTTACGCTCCACGATGCCCTCCAATACTAAATTGGTGATCCCTTGATGCCTCAGAACATGTCCTACCAACCGATCCCTTCTTTTAGTCAAGTTGTTCCACCAATTTATCTCCTCTCCAATTCTGATCAATACCTCCTCATTAGTTATGTGATCTACACATCTAATCTTCAGCATTCTTCTGTAGCATCACATTT
This sequence comes from Schistocerca americana, assembly GCF_021461395.2. Classification (NCBI taxonomy): domain Eukaryota; kingdom Metazoa; phylum Arthropoda; class Insecta; order Orthoptera; family Acrididae; genus Schistocerca; species Schistocerca americana. Next base: position 427,385,639 of record NC_060122.1, read on the forward strand.
TGAAAGCTTCTATTCTCTTCTTCTCTAAACTATTTATCGTCCACGTTTCACTTTCACACATGGCTACACTCCATACAAATACTTCAAGAAACGACTTCCTGATACTTAAATCTATACTCGATGTTAGCAAATTTCTCTTCTTCAGAAACGCTTTCCTTGCCATTGCCAGTCTAAATTTTTCTATCCTCTCTACTTCGAGCATCATCAGTTATTTTGCTCCCCAAATAGCAAAACTAACGTAATTCCTTCAGCATCACCCGAGTTAACTCGACTACATTCCATTATCCTCGTTTTGCTTTTGTTGATGTTCATCTTATATCCTCCTTTCAAGACACTATCCATTCCGTTCAATTGCTCTTCCAAGTCCTTTGCTGTCTCTGACAGAATTACAATATCATCAGCAAATCTAACAGTTTTTATTTCTTCTCCATGGATTTTAATACCTACTCCGAATTTTTCTTTTGTTTCCTTTACTGCTTGCTCAATATACAGATTGAATAACATCGGGGAGAGGCTACAACCCTGTCTCACTCCCTTCCCAACCACTGCTTCTCTTTCATGTCCCTCGACTCTTATAACTGCCATCTGGTTTCTGTACAAATTGTAAATAGCATTTCGCTCCCTGTATTTGACCCCTGCCACCTTCAGAATTTGAAAGAGAGTATTCCAGTCAACATTGCCAAAAGCTTTCTCTAAGTCTACAAATGCTGGAAACGTAGGTTTGCCTTTCCTTAATCTAGCTTCTAAGATAAGCCGTAGGGTCATTGTTGCCTCACGTGTTCCAACATTTCTACGGAATCCAAACTGATCTTCCCCGAGGTCGGCTTCTGCCAGTTTTTCCATTCGTCTGTAAAGAATTCGCCTTAGTATTTTGCAGGCGTGACTTATTAAACTGACAGTTTGGTAATTTTCACATTTGTCAACACCTGCTTTCTTTGGGATTCGGATTACTACATTCTTCTTGAAGTCTGAGAGTATTTCTCCTGTCTCATGTATTTTCCTCACCAGATGGTAGAGTTTTGTCAGGACTGGCTTCCCCAAGGCTGCCAGTAGTTCTAATAGAATATTGTCTACTCCCGGGGCCTTGTTTCGACTTAGGTCTTTCAGTGCTCTGTCAAACTCTTCACGCAGTATCGTATCTCCCATTTCATCTTCATCTACATCCTCTTCCATTTCCATAATGTTGCCCTCAAGTACATTGCCCTTGTATAGACCCTCTATATACTCCTTCCACCTTTCTGCCCTCCCTTCTTTGCTTAAAACTGGGTTTCCATCTGAGCTCTTGATATTCATACAAGTGGTTCTCTTTCCTCCAAAGGTCTATTTAATTTTTCTGTAGGCAGTATCTATCTTACCCCTCGTGAGATAAGCCTCTACATCCTTGTCCTCTAGCCATCACTGCTTAGCCATTTTGCACTTCCAGTCGATCTCATTTTTGAGACGTTTGTATTCGTTTTTGCCTGCTTCATTTACTGCAATTTTATATTTTCTCCTTTCATCAATTAAATTCAATATTTCTTCTGTTACCCAAGGATTTCTACTAGTCCTCGTCTTTTTATCTACTTGATCCTCTGCTGCGTACACTACTTCATCCCTCAAAGCTATCCATTCTTCCTCTACTGTATTTATTTCGCCCATTCTTGTCAATTGTTCCGTTATGCTCTCCATGAAACTCTGTACAACCTCTGGTTTAGTCAGTTTATCCAGGTCCCATCTCCTTAAATTGCCACCTTTTTGCAGTTTCTTTAGTTTTAATCTACAGTTCATAACCAATAGATTGTGGTCAGAGTCCACATCCGCCCCGGAAATGTCTTACAATTTAAAACCTGGTTCTTGTATCTCTGTCTTACCATTATATAATCTATCTCAAACCTGTCAGTATCTCCAGGTTTCTTCCATGTATACAACCTTCTTCTATGATTCTTGAATGAAGTGTTAGCTTTGATTAAGTTATGCTCTATGCAAAATTCTACCAGGCGGCTTCCTCTTTCATTTCTTACTCCCAATCCATATTCACCTACTATGTTTCCTTCGCTCCCTTTTCCTACTGTCGAATTCCAGTCACCCATGACTATTAAATTTTCGTCTCCCTTCACTACCTGAATAATTTCTTTTATCTCATCATACATTTCTTCAATTTCTTCATCATCTGCAGAACTAGTTGGCATATAAACTTGTACTACTGTAGTAGGCGTGGGCTTCGTGTCTATCTTGGCCACAATAATGTGTTCACTATGCTGTTTATAGTAGCTTACCCGCACTCCTATTTTTTTATTCGTTATTAAACCTACTCCTGCATTACCCCTATTTGATTTTGTATTTATAACCCTGTATACACCTGACCAGAAGTCTTGTTCCTCCCGCACCGAACTTCGCTAATTCCCACTATATCCAACTTTAACCTATCCATTTCCCTTTTTAAATTTTCTAACCTACCTGCCCGATTAAGGGATCTGACATTCCACACTCCGATTCGTAGAACGCCAGTTTTCTTTCTTCTGATAACGACGTCCTCCTGAGTAGTCCCCGCTGGAGTTCCGAATGGGGGACTATTTTACCTCCGGAATATTTTACCCAAGAGGACGCCATCATCATTTAACCATACAGTAAAGCTGCATGCCCTCGGGAAAAATTACGGCCGTAGTTTCCCCTTGCTTTCTGCCGTTCGGAGTACCAGCACAGCAAGACCGTTCTGGTTAGTGTTACAAGGCCAGATCAGTCGATCATCCAGATTGTTGCCCCTGCAACTACTGAAAATGCTGCTGCCCCTCTTCAGGAACCACACGTTTGTCTGGCCTCTCAACAGATACAGATGGCTATCTGTATCGCTGAGGCACGGAAGCCTCCCCACCAACGGCAAGGTCTATGGTTCATGGGGGAAAAAACGAATATCCTGATTTAAATGAACAATTCATGTGTTTAAAAGTGATATTTTGTCTAAAGTAAAAGGAGTGCCAAAGTTAAAGTAAGAGTAAAATTTGGATACTTTGTTTATGGACTACTACAAGTGAAATTGTTAAGGTAGGAAGTTTAAGTATAAAAATTAAAAGGTCAATCAATAGGAAAGTGAAAACCTCAATTATTTAAAAGCTAAAACCATAAAAATGGTTATTATAAAATACAGTTTTGTACGATTACAGTGCACGATTGTGTAAATATTATTGCCACGAATACTTGCTTCACAGGTGATTAAAGTACAAGTACATATAAATCTTTAATGAACCGATTTGCGGTAGTACTATTAGAAGTAAAGTTAGGCAGATTATCAAAGATAGTGTAGTTCTGGTACCCATCATGAATGGTTCCTTTTGAAGTTAATTAAGTCCAGTGTTGCACTTTAATACCCTTCAATATAATTAAAGTAAATGATTAGCTTTTAGAGATAGTTTTTTACTTTTGCAATAACAAAAGAACCTTGGCTAGTGAAAGTATACGAGTTTATGGGTAGCTAACATATTCTCCTCCTATTAAGAAAAAAATTAACTATTACTGTTACTAAAGAAAATTGCCATATGCAGAGGAGCTTAAACAGTGTATTTAAGATATTATTTATCTTTATTTGTGTTATTCATGTCAGTCACATGTCCTAAATTAGTTCTACACTTCATGCAATGATGTTTCAGTAGCTCAAGTAATGCTATTGATTGTGGCCGTCATTAATATGAGCTCGGTCCAATTTTGCTCCCCATAATTTACTTGTGTGTATGTTAATGGTAACTGCTGCTACACTCTGTGTCAGTTCGTATCCTGTTTGCTATTCAAAGGCAAATCTCAACAAAAGTAAATTCAATAACTAATATCCAGTTTTCTCAAATTTATATTTCCAAATTAATGCGCTTAATTAGGTTGGCGACCGTTGGTTATTTTTTCCTTCACTTATAATTTTAACACTTCTGTTAACTCCTATGGTTAAGGCCTGTTTGGTTTTACTGTTAACTTCACAAAATTCGAAATTATAGTCCGATGCCCTTTTCCAATAGACTCACGCACGGTCGTACTTTGAAATCCTCTCAGAGGGTAACATTAGCGTGTTTCACGGCACGTTAGTGTTATAATACTTGCTTCAAGCGTATTGTGCAACGCTCTTGAACTTTGCCCAGTGATACTAAAAACTGCTAGTGCCGGAGTTGAAATTTTTATGCTGACTGCTCAAGTAATTTGAAATGTGTTTCTTGTCGTTCTTGTTAAGCAGACCATCAGACATTTGAATTATTAGTAGTGATTGCCAACACATAACTACTTACATTTTGGGTTCCTATGTTAAATTGCATTCATAGATAAATGAGGGACCACTGGAAGCAGGATGAACACTGCTGAGGATGACGGACTCGACTCAGGCAATAATAAAACTCCATCAAGTCCGAGTCCAGCAGCATTGTTCGCAGAATCGCCCCTTGCCTCCCAGCGTGACAGGAAATGCGAGGTAGGTAAAAGTCGGCCAGGGCTATGTTTAGTCGAGTGGGTGTAAGAAAAGAAAGTCGCACTGGCATCGATCATGGAGCCAGAAATATGTAGTACATCTACGGGATGTGCTGGACAACAGAGGTTTATAGCAAGCCTTTTCCACAGGGTGCGTGCCGCTTAGTGGCCAGAGCCCCGGAAGAACTGCTATTGTAGAGAGAACCAGCGGCGAAGTCAAACTTCGGCGCAAAATAATGATTGTTAAGATAACATCTTATAAGTGGATCGGGAACAGGAAGTTGGGACTTCTTTACAGTGCGCGACAAGCTGACATCCACCCGGGTGACGCCAGAGTGAATGACTAAAGAAATGTAAAGACTGCTCTTAGTGGTTCACATAAATAATCTAAGAGGAGAAGCAGAGAGCGTAACAGTGCTTACACGGATCCATTCGCACCGGCCAGTGAGCGAAGGTGGGCAGAGTGGGGGAGTAAACGGTACACATTTTGGATCCCCAGAACTCATAAGTTTTTTAATTGGTTAACCACATGAAATTCGAGTTAAGAAGGGAGGCAAGCATCTTCAAGACAAAATCCTACTGATCGGCAGTCACAAGAATTGGTATTCAACCAATCAAAATTACGCAACGCCGAAAAACAAACAGCTCAAATTTTTTCTTGTCGGTAGCGCTCTGCAGATAGTCACATCTCTTTGAGATTTCAACTTCTGGGCTTCTAGGCTTCACTTCCAGTCCTCGTTCTCGAAACTTCTGCTCATCAGGGACGAGAGGCCCACATACAGTAGAGTTGGACTTAGACCGAGGCAGAGACGAGTTGTTGTTGCCAATACCGTGACTGATTTCAGCCGCCACATGCTGACTGTAAGTATGGTGAGATCCAGCCACAACTGCGAAGCAAACTGTGGAGAAAGGCGAAGTTTTTGTAACGATGTTCAGTGATTCCAATCTTCATTTCAAAGACTTATTTGCAGTTAGAAGTACATGCTTTCAACCGTGGCAATATATGCACACGCATATCCTTCTGTAGTATTTTCTGTCTCTCTGTACTAATCTGCAGCAGTCACCATTCGACCTTTGTTAAAGTAAACGTTTTGTTCAGATATCGATTAACTTTAAATTATCATTTCAGATCCTTTATCCGAGCTTGCCAAGACGTTAGTTTCTTCAGAATGAATCTTTCACATTGCAGTTCCATGTGTGTTGATATGAAACTTCCTGGCAGTTTAAAAATATTGGATGGAGACTCGACCTCGGTACATTAGCCTTTCGTGGGAAAGTGCTCTAGAGCAGGGCTTCCCAACCTTTTCAACTGGTGGACCCCTTCTTCAGTCGAAAATCCACGGGGGAACCCTAGTCAGTCAAGAGCACAGTAACTTTAAATATCAGAGCGAAACCCATGGGGACTGAAAGCTTCTTAATACAAGTTCCATGTTCCCAATGACAGCCCCCCCCCCTCCCCCCTCGGAAGTATCAATAGTCTTTGGTTTAGAGATGAATGAAAACAACTTGAAGGTCAAAAATCGACTTATGAAATAGGTAGTGCACTGACAAAGCAAGTTTAACATTTAATGATACCCTGGGGCCGCATACGTGGCAGCGAGTGCTGTGATTGGTCGACAAAGCTCGCTCCGCGCATGCGTAAAAGGTTTCAGCGCATCTACCGCCGTGAGCCGGCGCACAAACGACCACCGTATTGTTGCGAAACAGGCGATCAGAGAAGCCGCATTCTCCGGCACTAAACTGTGTATGCGTTCTCACTAAGGAACCGCAAAAGCTGCTTGGGAATACGACCTGAAGTAAAAGTACACATTTCTTTCACAAGGGGAAAAAAGTGATGAATTTGATTTTCACATTTTTATTCAATAATTTTACTCATTATTTTACACGATTTGGTGAAGGGTGGCCGCGGACCCCCTAGAAAGAGCCGGCGGACTCCTAAGGGGTCCGCGGACCACACGTTTGGAAGCCCTGCTCTAAAGCAAACGGTTTTAATCTGCCAGGAAGTTTCATATCAGCGCCAACTCCACTGCACAGTCAAAGATTCATTTTGGAAACATCCATCATTCTGTGATTAAGCCGTGTCACGGCAGAACCCTTTCTTCCAGGATTGCTAGCCTTTCAAGGTTCGCAGAAGAATGTCTGTGAAGCTTGGAAGGGAGGAGATATGTACTGGCGGAAGCGAATCTGTGGGGATAGCGTAACTCAACCAGTAGAGCACTTACCAATGGAAGGTGAACGTCCCGAGTTTGAGTCCAGAGTTTTAATGTGCGAGGAAGTTTTGTTGGTTTACTGAGTTCAGTTATAGTTAAATCCATTCTCTGTGAAATTTGATTACTTACGGGCAATATATTGTATTCACTGAGATCAATGTTTTGATTTAGTAGTCAAATGCATTGTTTAATCACTGATTTGATGAATGATGATTTACTTGTATCAAGTATTATAGGTTCAAAGTAATTTAATTAACTCAAGTATCCAATTAAAGATACCCACCACTAACAAGGGCTATAAACAGGTCAACTTATAATATTCATATAATCCTGTATGCACACCAAGTTTCTATATTTATTCATGTGAGAGATACATTATTGAGCTAAAACATTATGACCACTGCCCACCGTGAGATCGAATACTGCCTGATAGGGTTATGGGCATGTGCTGAGCTAAGGAAAGAACTTCAGTAGAGATGACTGGGGAACCATTACGTCGACGATACGGGCCACAAGTGGGAGAATTCACTAATATATACGACTTCCACAAAGAGCGTATTATTATGGCGGTGCCTAAGAAAGACCATCTTGGATCGACGAAGTTGGTCGGCTGCGACGAAGTTGGTCGGCTATCTGCGTGCTACTGTCGTGAACATCTATGGGAAGTAGCTGAAGGATGGTGAAACCACGAATAGACTACAAGATGTTGGCGACCACGCCTCCTTACAGAAGGTGGAGGCTGGAGACTAAACTACAGCGGGACACGGCAGATCTGGTGACAAAATGCAATACTGGTGCAGTCACAAAAAAAGCATTTAGGAACTTACTGGTCAGCGGCCATTGCTAAACATATGGTTTCACAGCAGTTGATCCTCACATGTTCCCTTGTCGACCCAACAAGAGCATCGATTACGACAGCAGCGGACGTGGGATCATTGAAACTGGACCATAAATTAATGAAAAATGTCGCTTGTACATATGAATCAGGCTTCTTGTTCTATGAGTTACGTAAACCCGTCTGGATACACTGTCATCCAGGCTAACAGTAGCTCTAAATACATTACTGGCCATTAAAATTGCTACACCACGAAGATGACGTGCTACAGACGCGAAATTTAACCGACAGGAAGAAGATGCTGTGATATGCAAATGATTAGCTTTTCAGAGCATTCACACAAGGTTGGCGCCGGTGGCGACACCTACAACGTGCTGACATGAGGAAAGTTTCCAACCGATTTCTCATACACAAACAGCAGGTGACCGACGTTGCCTAGTGAAATGTTGCGATGCCTCGTATAAGGAGGAGAAATGCGCGCGTTTCCGACTTTGATAAAGGTTGGATTGTAGCCTATCGCGATTGCGGTTTATCGCACCGCGACATTGCTGCTCGCGTTGGTCGAGATCCAATGACTGTTAGCAGAATATGGAATCGGTGGTTTCAGGAGGGTAATACGGAACGCCGTACTGGATCCCAACGGCCTCGTATCACTAGCAGTCGACATGACAGGCATCTTGTCTGCACGGCTGCAACGGATAGTGCAGCCACGTCTCGATCCATGAGTCAACAGATGGGGACGTTTACAAGACAAAATCCATCTGCACGGACTATCAGCTCGGAGACCATGGCTGCGGTTACCCTTGACGCTGCATCACAGACAGGAGCGCCTACGATGGTGTACTCAACGACGAACCTGGCTGCACGAATGGCAAAACGTCATTTTTTCGGACGAATGCAGGTTCTGTTTACAGCAGCATGATGGTCGCATCCGTGTTTGGCGACATCGTGGTGAACTCACATTGGAAGCGTGTATTCGTCATCGCCATACTGGCGTATCACCTGGCGTGATGGTATGGGGTGCCATTGGTTACACGTCTCGGTCACCTCTTGTTCGCAGTGACGGCACTTTGAACATTGGACGTTACATTTCAGATGTGTTACGACCCATGGCTCTACCCTTCATTCGATCCCTGCGAAACCCTACATTTCAGCAGGATAATGCACGACCGTATGTTGCAGGTCCTGTACGGGCCTTTCTGGATACAGAAAATGCTCGACTGCTGCCCTGGCCACCACATTCTCCAGATATCTCACCAACTGAAAACGTCTGGTCAATGGTGGCCGAACAACTGGCTCTTCACAATACGCCAGTCACTACTCTTGAGGAACTGTGGTATCGTGTTGAAGCTGCATGGGCAGCTGTACCTGTACACACTATCCAAGTTCTGTTTGACTCAATGCCCAGGCGTATCAAGGCCGTTATTACGGCCAGAGGTGGTTGTTGTGGGTACTTATTTCTCAGGATCTACGCACCCAAATTGCGTGAAAATGTAATCACATGTCAGTTCTAGTATAATATATTTGTCCTATGAATACCCGTTTATCATCTGCATTACTTCTTCGTGTAGCAATTGTAATGACCAGTAGTGTATAAACACAGAACAGTGGGGGCTGTTCTATGCAATGGGGATCATTCACCTGGACGTGAATGAGGTCTGTGGTAGTAATCGAAGGCCACGTGACGATTGTGGAGTAAGTGAACATAATTCGGACCACCCGTTTCCATCCACGGTTGCTGTCTTTCCCGACGGTGATGGCGTCTTCCAGTAAGACTACAGTTTGTATCAGAAGGCCAGAATCGTGATACAGTAGTTTGTGGAGAATGAAACTGAACTCACGTCGATGCCTTGGCAGCTAAACTCAGCTGATCTGAAGCCGGTGCCACACATCTGTGATGCTGTCGGGCGCCAGCACTGCGCCTGCAAAATAACGGACCATAATTTACGGGAATAGCGTTAACTGAGCGTAGGCGTCTGCTTCCACATACTGGATGGCTATAATTGAAGTGCAGTTACTCACAGAGGTTCAGTGTGGGATGTAGCTATTGTGTGGTTGCCTGATTGTGGAGTGAGGGGTGGGGGTGGGGGGGGGGGGGGAGGCAAACAGCGAGGTCATCGGTTTCTATTGTATGGCAGCTTAACTCGGTACATATTCGAATGTGTTAATCCAGAACCGATTTACTCTGGAAAAAAATTAGTCTCAATTTTGGCAACCAGCAGCATCTCTGTTGCTATGAATTCACGAAAGACGTATAGAAATGTTTACATATGTAGTGGATTAGTAATGCAGTGTGGGCAGCAAAGATCAAACAAGTGAGAAAGTCATAATGATGATTTTATTATTAACCAGAGTTTACACAGTTTGTTCAATATGAGTACTGAAGATGTGTGGACGAAATGTTGTAGAGCGCCAGAACTGCGCCTGGTGGCCAAAATTGGAACTAATTCTTTTCCCCGTGAATCGGTTCCTCATTAACGCATCAGTATATCTTCCAAGTTTTACTACCATACGATAATTACAGCCCGTGAGTAGCTGCACTTTGACTATAACCACCCGGTACCTCCAGAAACATACCAAAGACTTGTCGAGTCCATGGCACATAGAATCACAGATGCATTGCACTCAAGAGGTGGGCCAACTCGCTATTAAGCAGGTGGTCATAACGCTTTGGCTCATCAGTGTATAACGTCCCGTAGTTCCAAGCAAATGAACAGAAACCTCGTTTCCGCTTTACTGGCCTTGTTGAAGACGTCCTTGACGGCGCACAAGTAGGATTCATAAGGAGGCTCATCCACGCAGCCGATCCGCGTCCAGACGCGCTGCACCATGTAGCGCGCGACGTGGCTGTCGTTCTGCACGGGAGAGGCGACGCCGTAGCCCAGTATGAAGCATGTGTCGCGCCACTCCGGACCCAGCCTACGGCACGACACACGCCCCGCCCTCTGAGACTCGCTAACACTCGCCACAGGCTCCCAGCACCTTGCAGCACATTTGTACTGCGCCTTAAGTACGTTTACCAATCAGTTATTCACATCGAAAATAATCTTGACAAATACTGCACAACCAGCTCTGTTCACGAACACCACAAAAGGCCTAGACTGAACTTACAAGGGGCGTTCAGTAAGTAACTCAACACTTCTTTTCGGCCAATTTCGGTTGACAAAAGCGGAATTTGTTGTGAGACATACTGCAATATCCCCGCTTCTTCCTCTATATATTCATGAAGCTCCGATAAGCGGTGGCGCTAAGCGTAGCCTTCATATGGCGTCTGTGATGGAGGTGCCTTCCAAGCATAGAGCTAGAGGTGTAGCGCCGTATACCGATCCTGCCTTCGAGGCGGTAGTGGGAGATGTGTCTCAGAGCTGGATAGTGACAGATGGTGACGCGAGACTGGACGCGCACATAGTTTATGTATCAGCCGATAGAGGACAATACTGGATAGGGGACTGATTTAGTTTCGATTGTGCCCACTAGAGTGCACTAAAGTAATAGAATGTTTTTCATAAACTGTTCTAGTATTTTCATAAAGTGTTATTGTGTCTTTTTGTGTAGGTAAAATGTTATAAATGTGTTTTAGCAGTGTCAATGATGCGTGAGTGTGCTTTAAGTTTAATATGAAGATAATTGTTTAACGAGTTATGTAGTGGTATTTAGTGTGGGAACATTTCGAAGAAGTATGGATGTGGACAAAGGGGATTTTTGTAGAATATATTTGTAAAGTAAGTTTATGGTAAAGGGAAAGTTAATTCAGGTATAAATAACAATAGTAAATAGCTTTATGCATAAACAAAACTTCAGCATACGTCGTTAAAAATTGCAGTCGTTAGGTTTACTATTTTGCGATTGGTTATTGATGAAAAGCGCGGACTGACGCGGGAGAAGGTTGTTTTGCTGTTGGCTGTTGAGTAAACTGACCAATGGTAAAGCAATATTCTTCGGGCACCTTTCTCTGCTGGTAGAGAAGACTTAGAATATTCTAGAGAAGAGTCGGAGCCTAGCCATGAAAGAGTTCGGACGTGTGTAGTAGTAGCTCCGATGGAAATAATAAGTTGCCGGATCTAGTAGTGTTTCATACATCAAAAGTGTGGTAAAGTGACGGCATAATTATTCCGATGAGTGTGTAGAAATTTCGTAGTTTATAAGTGAATTTTGTGACGAGAAAAGACATATTCTGCGTGGCGTATTGAGCAGGTCGGTGGCTAAAAACTGTGGCTGCATTAGGTACCGACAGACTTAATATTTGGCGAACATTCTCAACCAAAAACAATACGCATTTTTGTAGCTATTACGTTTTCGGGAAATGCAATACCGTAAACTTGCTAACGTGAGTGAAAGGGATGGTGAGTGACTGCGTTAAGACTAGCACGGGATTGGCAGTGATACTTGTTCACCTTAGTTTCAGTATATATTAATTAAGGACAAAATTTCCAGCCTTTCATTTCGTGTGAAAACTTTCTGCCGAAACGCAGATTTAGTGACTTTAATTGCAGCCTGGTTCACGTCGAAGTACAGGAGGTTTCGCTCGGCTTCCCTACTGATGATCTGCTGAGACAATGTTCGCAGGTAGGTGCAGGTTCGTCGTAAAGGGACGGATGGAACCGCGCCGCCGAAAGCTGCCATTAAGTTTCTTTTGGTGGGAAACCAGATACTTATAGGTGTTTACAGAATGTCTGCGGAGCCCTGGCAGTGAATTAAAACACGGCGGGTCTGTCATTATGGCAACAAAGTCGCGCAAACCTGCCCCATCTCCCGCCTGCTGGCCGGCTGTGCAAAACAGTTCCGACTCCGGCAATTTTGGAATGTGCGGATACTCTCATTGGAGGTGGTCGACAGATCACAGTCAAACACCTCGATGCACAACTGAATGTCTCTTGAGGCAGTGCTGATACACTCGTCCACTAGTTGCGGTATTCAAAGGCGGCCTAGCTGAAGTCCAAAAAGAGCAAACAAAGACTGAAGCACCATGTGTGCGGAACTGCTTACATCTTACAAGGCTGATCATGACAATTTTTTATCGAACATCAATACAGGCGATGAAACATGGGTTCATCACTTCGAAGCGAAAAAAAGACAAACGGCAATCCACGGAGTGGCGTCGCATTCGAAAAAAAAGTTCAAAGCTGCACACTCAGCCACTAAAGTGATGGGGATGGTCTTCTGGGACTCTGAGAAAGTTATTCTGTTTGATGTCCTCCCTCATGGCGCAACGATCAGTTGGGAAGTGTGTTGCACTACCCTCAGGAAATTGAAGAACCTTTTGTGTGTCCATCCTTTTAGCAGGAGGTCTCTGGGACGACGGCCGTTTACTGTCGTGACAAAAAATAAAAACACCTACAGTCGTCCTTATGATTTTAATTTATTTTGTCGCTAACAGTTTCAATGCTTCTTTGCGAAATCTTAAGGCCCGTATGTATAAAACATTAAAGGTAGCATTGTCATGCTTCATGATACACTGCATCCTTGCGGGCTACTTGGTATCCCTGTGTGTGATTGTTTAATGGTAGTACACGGTATATGATGCATTCGCATATGAATGTTTGCATCATGAACAGTTTCCTTGTGGGCGTCTTTCATACGTTCTATTCGAGCTGTTTGTGATGCTAATTAATAGTTATAAAGTTAAAAGGCTCTGAACACTATGGAACTTAATATCGGAGCTCATCAGTCCCCTAGAACTTAGAACTACTTAAACCTAACTAACATAAGGACATCACACACATCCATGCTCGAGACAGGATTCGAACCTGCGACCGTAGCGGTCGCGCGGTTCCAGACTGAAGCGCCTAGAACCTCTCGGCCACAGCGGCTGGCAGTTATAAAGTTACTGTAGGCTGCTTAAATTAGCATAAGTAAACTACGGTAGTGTTCCTAGTTCCTTTTGTCAGCTAATGTTGTACCTGCGTTACCTATACGTTGGATGTGCTGCATATCTATCAGGCGTTACCTCGTATCTGTCGCTTCCTTCACAAACGGGATTAGTGTCTTTTTGCAAGTGTTGTCCAGAAAGTAATCCACCGCATTTTTTTTCTTCAACGACTCTTTACTGAACATAATGAGAATTATACACACGAAAGAATGCTGCTTTATCTACACAGCCTATTATTCCTCGTAATCTCCATTCCATTCTATGGGCTTCCTCCAGTGCGAAACAAGGACGTGTAATATGTGGGTCCTGCATCCAGTTTATACCACACGTCTTGGGCGTTCATTTTATAGATATGACATAGTGTATGCCCCTGATCTGTGTATATATAAGCATTTTATACTTTGATAGATAGGTCATGTTCCTTCTTTTTACTTCTTTGTGAGGTATTGTTTCCTTCCATTCATCACCTTTTACAGTTATTTTGTCTTACAGTAAGTTATTCCAGGATTGTGCGGATAATGCATGTCCGACTGTGAAATAAAAAAAATATGAATAGTATTGAAAGAAGTTTTAATAGATAGTATAATTGTACAATGTATTGAGTGGAAATTCGCGATGGTACATTTTAGGTATGTGACAATGGATGTCTCTGTTCTTTCTGTCAGATGTTCGATGTAAATTCATTGTAGAGTCTTGCCATTGTTCTCATTTTGTTTTAATCTGTTTCTATGTAACTTGATGGATAAACTGATAATGCTATCTTTAATGTTTTATGCATACAGGCCTGAAGATGATGCAATGAAACGTTGAAACTGGTAGCGACAAAATAAATTAAAATCATAAGAACGGCTGTGGGTGTTTTTATTTTTTGTCACGAATTGAAGAAGCGGCTTCAGCGTATTTGTCCCCGCAAAAATGCAAACGAACTTCTCCTTCTCAAGGACAACGGAAAGCCTCACACCAGTCTGCGTAACCAAGAGCAGCTCAGAAAACTTCGTTGGACTGTTCTTCCTCATCCACCCTAAAATCCGGAACTCGCACCTTCCGACTTCCATCTGCCTGGCCCAATTAAGGATACACTCCGCGGGAAGAAGTACGTGGATGATGGGGAGGTCATTGATGCAGGAAGATATTGGCTCCGACATCGACCAGTAGAATGGTAGCATGTGGGTATACAGGTCCTCCCAGTAAGGTGGCGTAAGGCGTAGCAGGACCCGTCGTATTGACCGGAGATTATATAGAAAAATATAGTCTGTAGCCAGAAGAATGGGGAATAAAATAGTGTATTCGAATCCTGAATAAAACCAACCTGCTTTCAGAAAGAAATGTGTTGCATTACATACTGAACGCCCCTAGCACATTTACAAAGAAAGAAAAGACATGAAACTCAAAACAGCTTTTTCTTCCAAGGAATTAAACTGAGGTGACCAAAGTCATGGGATGGAGTTGGCGGAGCTGTCCTCCATGTGACAAGGTTTCCGACGTGATTATGGCAGCACGATGGGAATTAACAGACTTTAAGATTGGAATGACAATTGGACCTAGAGGTATGGGACATTTCATTTCGGGAGCCCTTAGGGAATTCAATGTTCCAAGATCCAGTGCCAAGAGTGTGCTGAGAATACCACATTTCAGGTATTACTTCTCACCAGGGACAACGCAGTGCCCCACGGCCTTCACTTAAAGACCGAGAGCAGCAGTGTTTGCGTAGAATTGTCAGTGCTAGCAGACAAGCAACACTGCCTGAAATAACGTTAGAAATCAACGTATGCGTTATGACAGTGAGGCGGAATTCGACAAAATGGGCTGTGGCAGGAGACCGCCGACGCGAGTGCCTTTGCTAATAGGACGTCGGCTGCAGCGCCTCTTCGGGCTAGAGCCCATATCGACTGGACCCTAAACGACTGGAAAACCATACCTCGTCAGATGAGTCCCGATTTCAGTTGGTAAAGCCTATGGCAGGGCTCGAGTGTGGTGCAGACCCCACAAACCTATTGACCCAGATTGTCAACAAGGCACTGTGCAAGCTGCTGGCGGCTCCATAATGATATGGGCTGTGTACGTTTAATGGACTGGGTTCTTGGTCCATTAGAGCCGATCATTGGCTTTAAATGGTTATTTTCGACTATTTGTAGACAAATTTAAGCCATTCATGGACTTCATGTTCCAAAACGACGACAGAATTGTCACCGGGACATAACTGTTCGCGACTGGTTTGAAGAACGTTCTAGACAATTGGAGCGAATGATTTGGCCACCCAGATCGCCCAACATGAACCCAAAGTACATTTATGGGATATAATCGAGAGGTCAGTTCGTGCAGAAAACCCTGCACCAGCAGCCGGCCGCGGTGGCCGAGCGGTTCTAGGCGCTTCAGTCCGGAACCGCTTGACTGCTACGGTCGCAGGTTCGAATCCTGCCTCGGGCATGGATGTGTGTGATGTCCTTAGGTTAGTTAGGTTTAAGCAGTTCTAAGTTCTAGGGGATTGATGACCTCCGATGTTAAGTCCCATAGTGCTCAGACTCATTTGAACCATTTGAACCTGCACCAGCAGCACTTTCACAGTTATGGATGGCTATGGAGGCAGTGGGGCTCAATATTTCTGCAGGGGACATTATTCATTTCATGTCGAGCTGCTGTTCTAGGCTGGGCAAAAGAAGGTCCGACACGATATTAGGTTGTATCCCATGACTTTTGTCACCTCAGTGTAAACTGTACGATAAAATGTGCAAGGGGATTAAAGACATTACTGAAACAAACTCAATTAAAAAGACAGTTAAAAAGTACCTGTTAAGCAATACAGTATGTACAGTCAATGATTACTCAGGTAATAAAAAGCAGCGATTTGATAACGTATGTAAATAATAATAAAAAGTTTCTGTCACTGAACACCACACTTTTCTCACTGTATTATTTTTTTATTTATTTTCTTTTTACTCCAATAATACTAACATCTTATCCTCTTCCTGAGGTCAGCATCTCGATCAGTGTTGACAGGTGCTGATTCAGCTTTTCGTGCAAGCAAATGGGAAGTTGCGGAACGATAAAGGGAAACCAACGATGTTTTCGAATATTTTTGGGCTATCCGCCAGATTGGTTCAATTTCGCCTAAAAATGAGCTGTGTGAAATTTGGTCTCAGTAGGATAGGGAGAAGGGTACCCCAAGGCCATCAAAACCCAAAAACTAAAAAAAAAAGAAAGAAAAAAGACTTTAACTTCGCAAAGTATTACGTATTCATTACCTAATGTAGGCACATTGTTATCTTCAGTCTGCTCAACTGAGTACGTTATCATTTCGCAGACCGTATTGGTCAGGTGACGTAACGGATCAGTGGCCCCAAGACCGGTAGACAGGGGTCGGAGCACACCGAGATGCTGCTTGTCACGGCGCAGCCTGCGCCACCCCATTTTTCTCACTTTGGAGGGAAGGCGACAGACGTAGAGAGCACCATGTCTTCGTCTTCAGTGCGTTTACGGGAGATAAGTTATTTCCTCGAGTACTAATCACGTACAATAACTGCAAGCAAATTCCATCCTTCGAACAAATTTTTACGGTTTTGTTATACAATCTGCGGCCAAATGTCACCTTAGCTGGGAGAGAAGTGATACATTCTTTGGAAAAAGCTCGAATTTTGACGGGGAACAGAGGAACTGCATACCAGTATTAGAAACTTTGTAGCAAAAACGGATGCAACTACCAAAATATGTTGAATTTTTAAAATGAACTGCGTAGTATCACCTTTTTTATGTGTGGTATTTTTCTGTCGTCTAAAAGCTGTTCATCGTATAGGCTGGTTGGAGGATGCTAATTATTCCACGGCACTGTTTGTATTTTGTGATCAGTTTGAATTATCACCACAAGAAGACAGTGCAATTTTCAGATATTTTTATTCCTTATAGTACAGTTAAGTAAATCTGAACTCAATCCCCAGAGTACGTAGAAGTTGGTTGGAAAAATGCATCACACAGAAAAGACAGTTGAGAAGCTCATTTACAAAAGGTACCAAATCCATAAAATCTACTTAAATAGGAAAGACAAAAAGGTTTGCACAATCACAATAGCATCAGAATATGTTTTGTAGTTTTGTTGTTATATTCAGACAGATGTTGACGTACATTACGCCAAGTATCCCCGTTAAATGTTTATTTGTTTGTCACTGCATAAAAAAATGGTTTTCGTACATTTTAACTGAATATTGAGTTAGGTTCGGTAATTGTTGTTCTGGAGTTTCTGTTGGTGATTCACAGTATTCATCTGATGTATCAGACGCCATAATACAATGTGTGACGTCATTACCGAGAAGAGCATCGATTGGCTGCTGGGATTTGGTGCATTTTGCAAAGGAAATAAGACTGGATTTGGTACTATTCCTCACAAACAGCAAGTCTTGAGGGGGAATATAGAATAGATATAGTACTTTGTGGCATACATAACAGTTACTATTATATAGATAATTGTTCTAAGTAGTGCTGCCGCCTGTTATCTCATTATTCAGTTTTTCTAATTTGGTACCTTTTGGAAATGAGCTTCTCATTCATGAGCTAAGAGTATTGAATACATCGTTAGAGTAGATGAACAGACACATTGTAGTAAGTTCAAATCATCACACGGTGGCAAGAGACAGTGACGGAAGATCGGTGGAGACGACAGATGCGGACGAATTGGTGACTGTAGCAAAGTGTGATCGACTTGTGAAGAACAAGTGAGTTCATTAAGTGAGTTCATTAACAGTGCGAAGACAAGATAAGGAGTGCGTAAGAGAGAACTGACAAGGGAACATAAATAAATGTGAACAAGTTTATTTTGACTGGATGTAACATCGTGAACGTGGAACGTGCTGCAAGATAGCAGAGTCTAATAACAGTTGGTGCCACAACTGCAGTGAAATACGAGTAATGGAAAAGGAGTGATTATAGATATTTCTCATGTCAAATAAATCCTACGACAGCAAATTTACATCAATAAATAATCGATGCGACAAATCACAGTTCCAGTTCATTTTTAAGTTCAAAGAACAGAGTGCTTACTTAACAGGAGTTGCGGTAGGACTCTCCAGTCAAAGAAGACAACTATTCCAGATATTTGCTAGTATCAGTGTTGTCTGCAAGTCGCTAAAACGACAAATAACTTTCGTTTGCAGTCAGAATCAATTCAGAAACGCAGTCAGATTCTTATCAAAAACACAGTCAGATTCAGTAGCATAAATGTTTATATATTCTGTTGTGCACAACCTTCAACATTTTTCAGACAAGGAAAAGTAAGCATACTATATTTAAAATGCAAGAACAAGGAGTAAGCATACTGTATTTGTCTTAGAATATCAGAAACAACGTGGTATAACAAAAGGGCTCGTTATACTTGGATCACTCAGTCTTCCAGGTTAATAGCGATTGCTGTGTTCGGATGAGGGCTGAGTTGGCATCCTTTCGCTCACAGCTGCAGGCGGCGCTGACTTCGTCGCGCAGCTTGAGGCTGTTGCCAATGGGCACCACTGTGGGGAGCCGGACTTGGGTATCACGGAGATGTCAGCCTCGTCCCGTCTGTCCCCAGATCGGTCTGCCCCGGTTGCTGCTCGCAGTGGGGCTGAGCCCTCGCCTGTGGTTGATTTGGAGGTCGTTCCAAGGCGTGGCAGGCAGCGAAAGACGTCCCCGGAGGCTGATCAGAAAGCCTCCCCGGTGCGTCTGACAAACAGGTTTCAGTTAATGTCTCTGGCTGAGCCAGATGCAGCTGCCTGCCCTGTTTCAGAGGATGATTCTCAGCCTTCAAGCTCGGGGCAATCGCATATGGTGGGCTTATTGGTAGTTGGGAGCTCCAATGTTAGGTGTGTAATGGGGACCCTTAGGGATATGGTGGCTAAGGAGGGGAAGAAATCCAGTGTGCACTCCGTGTGCCTTTCAGGTGGAGTCACTCCTGATGTGGAAAGGGTCCTTCCGGGTGCCATGAAGAGCACAGGGTGCAGCCAGCTGCAGGTGGTGGCACATGTCGGCACTAATGACGTGTGTCGCTTTGGATCTGAGGAAATTCTCTCTGGATTCCAGCGGCTATCTGATTTGGTGAATGCTGCCGGTCTTGCTTACGAGATGAAGGCAGAGCTCACTATCTGCAGCATCGTTGACAGAACCGACTGCGGACCTTTGGTGCAGAGCCGGGTGCAGGGTCTGAATCAGAGGCTCAGACGCTTTTGCGACCATGTTGGCTGCAGATTCCTTGACTTGCGCCATAGGGTGGTGGGGTTTCGGGTTCCGCTGAGTAGGTCAGCAGTTCACTACACTCAGCTGGCGGATACACGGGTAGCGGAGGCTGTGTGGCGTGGACTGGGCAGTTTTTTAGGTTAGAAGGCCTCGGGATTGTACGGGGTGGGCTGCAATCTCAAAGGGTGCATGGCAAATACAGGACGTGCTTGGATCAAGGAACAATCGGAATTGTTGTTGTAAATTGTTGTAGTTGTGCTGGGAAAGTCCCTGAGCTTCAATCGCTAATAGAAAGCACAGAAGCTGAAATCGTTAGAGGTACAGAAAGCTGGCTAAAGCCTGAAATAAGTTCTGCAGAAATTTTTACGAAGTCTCATACGGTGTTCAGGAAAGATAGATTAGGCAGAATTGGTGGTGGAGTGTTTGTGTCTGTCAGTAATGGTTTATCTTGTAGTGAAGTCGAAGTAGATACTCCGTGCGAATTGGTATGGGTGGAGGTTATACTTAACAGCCGAACTAAGTTAATAATTGGCTCCTTCTACCGACCCCCAGACTCCGATGATATAGTTGTTGAACAGTTCAGAGAAAATTTGAGTCTCGTAACAAATAAATACCCCACCCATACGGTTATAGTTGGTGGGGACTTCAACCTTCCCTCGACATGTTGGCAAAAATACTTGTTCAGAACCGGTGGTAGGCAGAAAACGTCTTCCGAGATTGTCCTAAATGCTTTCTCCGAAAATTATTTCGAGCAGTTAGTCCACGAAACCACGCGAATTGTAAATGGTAGCGAAAACACACTTGACCTCTTAGCCACAAAGAATCCAGAGCTAATAGAGAGCATAATTACTGATACAGGGATTAGTGATCACAACGTCGTTGTAGCTAGGCTCAATGCCGTTTCTTCCAAATTCACCAGAAACAAAGCCAAAATAATTTTATTTAAATTCCGAACTGACTATGCAAATGTAGACGAGATGTGGCTCAAATTCAAATATATAGTGTCAACAGGAAACTGACAAATTCGTACCTCATAAACTGGTAAGAGATGGAACTGATCCCCCATGGTACACAAAATAGGTCCGAACGCTGTTGCAGAGGCAACGGAAAAAGCATGCGAAGTTCAGAAGAAAGTGAAATCCCGAAGATTGGCTAAAATTTACAAACGCGCGAAATTTGGGACGGACTTTAATACGAGATGCCTTTAATAGGTTCCACAACGAAACATTGTCTCGAAATTTGGTAGAAAATCCGAAGAAATTCTGGTCGTATGTAAAGTACACAAGCGGCAAGACGCAGTCAATACCTTCGCTGCGCAACGCCGATGGTACTGTTACCGACGACTGTGCCGCTAAAGCGGAGTTATTGAACTCAGTTTTCCGAAATTCCTTCACCAGGGAAGACGAATGGAATATTCCATAATTTGAAACACGAACAGCTGCTAGCATGAGTTTCTTAGAAGTAGATACCTTAGGGGTTGCGAAGCAACTCAAATCGCTTGATACAGGCAAGTCTTCAGGTCCAGATTGTATACCGATTAGGTTCCTTTCAGATTACGCTGATACAATAGCTCCCTACTTAGCAATGATATATAACCGCTCGTTCACCGATAGATCTGTATCTACAGATTGGAAAATTGCGCAGGTCGCACCAGTGTTTAAGAAGGGTAGTAGGAGTAATCCATCGAACTACAGACCTATATCATTGACGTCTGTTTGCAGTAGGGTTTTGGAGCAAATACTGTATTCAAACATTACGAATCACCTCGAAGGGAACCATCTATTGATACGTAATCAGCATGGTTTCAGAAAACATCGTTCTTGTGCAACGCAGCAAGCTTTTTATTCGCACGAAGTAATGGCCGCTATCGACAGGGGATCTCAAGTTGATTCCTTATTTCTAGATTTCCGTAAAGCTTTTGACACCGTTCCTCACAAGCGACTTCTAATCAAGCTGCGGGCCTATGGGGTATCGTCTCAGTTGTGCGACTGGATTCGTGATTTCCTGTCAGGAAGGT
The DNA here is from genome assembly GCF_021461395.2 of Schistocerca americana. Taxonomy (NCBI): domain Eukaryota; kingdom Metazoa; phylum Arthropoda; class Insecta; order Orthoptera; family Acrididae; genus Schistocerca; species Schistocerca americana. Next base: position 427,407,181 of record NC_060122.1, read on the forward strand.
CGCAGTTTGTAGTAATAGACGGCAAATCATCGAGTAAAACTGAAGTGATATCAGGTGTTCCCCAGGGAAGCCTCCTGGGACCTCTGCTGTTCCTGGTCTATATAAATGACCTGGGTGACAATCTGAGCAGTTCTCTTAGGTTGTTCACAGATGATGCTGTAATTTACCGTCCAGTAAGGTCATCCGAAGACCAGTACCAGTTGCAAAGCGATTTAGAAAAGATTGCTGTATGGTGTGGCAGGTGGCGGTTGACGCTAAATAACGAAAAGTGTGAGGTGGTCCACATGAGTTCCAAAAGAAATCCGTTGGAATTCGATTACTCGATAAATAGTACAATTTTCAAGGCTGTCAATTCAACTAAGTAAGTTACGAACAACTTCAGTTGGAAACACCACATAGATAATATTGTGGGGAAGGCGAGCCAAAGGTTGCGTTTCATTGGCAGGACACTTAGAAGGTGCAACAAGTCCACTAAAGAGACAGCTTACACTACACTCGTTCGTCCTCTGTTAGAATATTGCTGCGCGGTGTGGGATCCTTACCAGGTGGGATTGACGGAGGACATCGAAAGGGTGCAAAAAAGGGCAGTTCGTTTTGTATCATCACGTAATAGGGGAGAGAGTGTGGCAGATATGATACGCGAGTTGGGATGGAAGTCATTAAAGCAAAGACGTTTTTCGTCGCGGCGAGATCTATTTACGAAATTTCAGTCACCAACTTTCTCTTCCGAATGCGAAAATATTTTGTTGAGCCCAACCTACATAGGTAGGAATGATCATCAAAATAAAATAAGAGAAATCAGAGCTCGAACAGAAAGGTTTAGGTGTTCGTTTTTCCCGCGCGCTCTTCGGGAGTGGAATGGTAGAGAGATAGTATGATTGTGGTTCGATGAACCCTCTGCCCAGCACTTAAATGTGAATTGCAGAATAATCATGTTGATGTAGATGTAGATAAAAGTATTGTGTTTGGGTTTCACGTCTCTTTCGAAGATTGTTTGACATGGTTCTTTCGACTGCGAAACTTCTAGCGTACCTACAAAAATCTGAAAAATCATTTATGGAATCTTACTCCTAAACATTTTGAAGTGTTTTTCATGTTGCGGTTTGATTTTAAGTGATCGATATATTGCGAGATGCCAAGTCTTTACTTGTTCCCTGTACTAACAGCTACCTTCTTTTCCGAATTTCCGAGTCGTCGTCTTGTTTTCTCTTGATGTTGTGGTCCTGTTATGCAGTGCCATGTATTGGACCGCTATTACTTTTCCGACTGCAGAGTGGCGAAGGCTATAACAGAGCTTCTACATTTAAACAACTCACTACGAAATCACGAAACACGGTTTCCGTAAGTCTCATATATTCAAATAAGTTCTCAACTCACAACAACTGATAATTAACAAAGCTTTCAGACAACATGTTCAAATATGATGCTTCAGTGCTTGACCAAAACCATAATTTCGTACTTAACTCAAGATAGCATAGGACAGAGTCTACATAACAACATTCATTTTTCTTTAGTGCTTGTCTATTGTCGTCAGGCATCTTTCTTCTTTGCAATCCACCGCACCCCCAAATCACCACTGCAAAGTTCAAGTAATCCCTTCCTGGCCAGTCCAAATTAAACGTCCATCGTCGCTTTCTATGGTGCGCCTGCAATTTTCTTTCTCACATCTGCACATAAATTACAACAAATCTGAGCACAGTAGATACTGTTTACGCTGCTACAAATTAAAGTCACGTTTGTCACACGCCAATCTTTCATCAGTCTAGTAAAAGGAAAGTGAGAAATGTTGCTATTCTTTATAGCAACATGTACCACTACAGATCCGCTTACTGTGATGAAAAATGTCTTTTGGAATACCTTACACACCTAGAGACAGTGTACTTTACCTTATAAGCAACCCATAAATTAATTTCACTTGTATGTTGAGGTCTCATGTGACCTCAATTCAATGCATGTCTTTGAACATAAAATTGATGCATACAATCGTCTTCAATTTTCTTACATTAGTCACCATGATTTAAAATCCACTTGTTTCCTGACCATGTTCAGATTTCTGTCTTTGTATTTTCGAAAGGTTGCTAGTATCGCAAAATTAAACTTAACGAAACAAGAGGCAGTTTCCCCTTATATCTACATGTAATCAACAAAGAAAAGTCTTAAGGAATCAGTCGGATCCCGGAAAGTCGTTACGCTCGAATTATTTTGGAGGTCACTTTCCTGTTTCCATTTAGTTTACTTTCGTAGTTGTGTGTTTTTGTTTTCGCTGCATTCTCATGTAAGTCTTTGGGCAGATACATTGAACATGCTGTGCTGCCATTGCAAGGTAGGTGTTCCTTCATTGTTTTTTTTTAAAGCAGTTCATGTCCTTCTTGTCTTGTACCCACTTGTCCTTAGGTATAGGTTCCCTCTTTCATAGGTAATTCTACCCTCTCATTCCTACAAAATTGATTCAGATCCTTCCTCTTTGGATTCACCTCACCTCAGTTATAGGTTCCTTTTTCCTAGGTAAATCTACCATCTCATCCTCCTATCTCTCTACAAATCCGGATACACTCCACTTTCATGCTTACAACCATATGCCTAGTCTCTGAACATACAGCTTTTACTATTTCTGATACTGAAGATTTCTCCTCAGCATAGTGTTTTTACCCAAAATTTATATAAAAAGTTAGTTTCTTCCTTCCTCCTTTTCTCTTATCACTGTTACAATCTATGTGTTATATAAGTGCCTCTGAATAACCTAGTTTCTATTAGTGTGTCACTTTGTATTTCTTAACTTGTACCTCCTTGTATCTTATCTCCCCCCATCCCCCCGTTCAGGCGACGCCACTAATGTGAGCTACAACCATTCAGCTTACTAGAGAAAACTGAATATCTTAATGAGAGAAAAACATTAGTCCGTGTCACTGTGTCATTTTTGTCATGATCTCTCGGCTTTACCTGTGAAAACAGGATGTCATTACCGCTATATGGTCCGGATAAGAGGAAGCTTATAGCGATAGTAACATATTCATATGGAAAGAGGAAGGGCAGAATTGGTACTCCTAATGAAATGAAATGAAATGAAATGAGCATATGGTATTGTTGGCCGGGAGGCCCCATGCGGGGGAGTTCGGTCGCCGTATTGCAAGTCCTTTTTAGCTGACACCATTTCGGCGACAATGATGATGAAAATGATGATGAAGGGCACACAACACCCAGTCCCTTCCTGGGAATCGAAGCCGAGCCCCCTGCGTGGCAGGCGGAAACGCTACAGCTACGCTACGGAGAGTGAAGAAGAAAGAAAAGGCAGTATAAGAATAAGTGCATTAGGATCGAGAAGAAAAAGACGATAGATCCCAAAGACAGATCCCCTTCCCATGACCCACCCAAGGGTGTCCTTCTGCTAAGGTTCTTGACTGCGACGCCAGAGGGAGGAAATCGTCGGCATTCCCTACACGATGGACTGTTACAGCTTCACCGTCGCAGACCTTGAAAATTTATTCTAACCCACCCCTATGGATAGCCAGTAGAGATCTGGTAGTCAAACGTTGTTCGTAAATTTAGATGTTGTCATTTGTGCTAACGTCTTTGTCAATCACTTTTCTCGATCTTAACAACTGTGTGGGTACCCACATTTGACAGGTACTAATTAACTTAGAAAAATATATTACTCACTTCAGTAGTTACGTTTTCTACAACCTATTGTTAATATGGAACGAAAAAACATAAAATGCCATACACAAAACGTATAAAATTATTTGGATTATTTTTATAAAGACTGTACAAACAAATGCTTCATTTTATTGTACTCTAATATTTTCTTCAATTATTATAGTAAATCATTACCTTCCTCTAACGACTTATGAAGATTATTAACAGATACCCTTTATGTTGACAAAATCTCTCTAAGATAGTGGAGAAAGTTGAAAGAAAATAGAATAGTTAAAGAGGAAGAAACTGCCTCATAAAAAACTAAAGCAGAAAAAGTGAAGCAATTATCCTGAGGACTTAAACGTTTTTATTGTACAATGTTATAAAGTTCTTTTTCGCATCCCATTTTGGGATCGATCAGAAATATTGCTTTGGAATGTGGTATCCCTGTTATCTTGAAAGGTCCAGCTTATTTTGGGACAAAGCTATTCATCTATTTCTTTATATATGAACTCTGGCAAGACACTTTTATTAGTACTGAATCATTTATATTAAATGATGGTATTGTGTCCTCTCGTTGTATTTGTGTACTCTTAGTTCTTCCTGCCTATTCAAATTGTCACTCACTATCTTATTAACTTCCTGAGAATGTATATTTTTTAATGGTGGCCGTTTAAATATCTTTAGCAGAGGTTCTCCAATAAAATTCTTGTTTAAAACTTCTACAGGGGACAATTCTGTTGACATTTGAAATATTACTTGAAACTCCGGAATCATTGGAACCAAGTTGTATGTTTTTCAGAGCAACATGTACTACATGAATGACTAGTTTCCTTCATAATCCTCTCACATGGGTTCTAGTTTGGTTAGTATTTCGATATACACACGTGTTCAACTCCCTCCCAAGCTAAAAGTTCTTTAAAACTGTGTTCCATTATCAGTCAATTCCTTATAGCTATAAAATATTATTTCAAGCAGTTTATTACAGTGTGTATGGTCGCCATCTTAATAGGATATAATTTTACATATTTTAACCAACATTCCACTAAGACAAAAAATTATGTCACTCCTCCTCTTCCTATTGATAGTTCTCCAAAAAAAATTTCTGCTGATGTAAGATCATATAGAGCTTTTAGTATTACAGGATACATCTTATAAGATAAATGGTTGCTGTCGTCTTTAACTTTCTGGCATATCTCAATCGTTCTAATTATTTTTCTTATTTTTCGACTTAATTTCTTAAAATAATAAAAACTTACTCATATGCTTAATAATCTGTGCATTCCAAAATGTCCATGTCCTTTATTATGAAGTTCATTAATTCATTCTCTAGGAGTTGTGGAATACATAGCTTCCACTGTTCATTATTACTACATAACTTCCAAAATAATGCTTCTTCGCTTATCGTCCAATTACATTTATCTTTTAACAACAAGGGTGTTTCTTCACATTTTTGTAAATTTTCCTTAAAATATATATTTGTTCTTATATCTTGTTTTATTCTTAACACTAACCTCTTTACCTCATAGTTTGAATAACTTATTGTCAAGTAATTAATGCCGAGTATTATTCCTGGTCCTTTAGTTCTTGTTACGTCATTCAAATTTAAAAGTAATGCAACTGCTACTATATCTTCCGAAACCTTTACGTATTTAATTTCTATTTGGTATCCCTGTAGGAATAATCCCCATCTCAATAAATTACATTCCACAAGGAAAGATAACGCCTGATGATCGGAATATATTATGTTCATTAGCCCCCAAATAGCGTATCAAACTTTTTTATGCTTCACACAATTGCTAATAATTCCTTTTTTTGTCGCTGTATAATTTATTTCACGTCTATCAAGACTTCTGCTAGCGAACGCTATTGTTCTATGATCTCCTAACTCAGGATTCTATTCGCTGGAACAATTCACACCGATACCATGTTCAGAAGCATTGGTTGCTAACTTAAAGGCTTCAATCATTACCGGATATCGCAAATTTGGTACATGTACAAATGCCTGCTAAATATTACAGAATGCTTTGGATGCTTCTTCATCCCATATCCATTCTGTTCTTTGATTCAGTAATAACAATAATCTTGGATCATTAATGGATTGGCCTTGTATATAGCGACGATATAACCCGAATCCCACAAAAGAGCGTAATTGTTTCACATTTCATGGTTCCGGACAGTCTTTGGTGGTCTCTGTTCTTTCGGGATCTGGTCTTATTCCTGTCGTCTATACTAAATGTCCTAGAAATTTCAGTTTTTCCCTTCCACAATGCGATTTTGCTAACTTAATTGTGATACGTTTTTCCTGAAAGTTTTCTAGCATTTTAGTTAATAATACACAGAGTTCTTCAGACGTGCTGACCCGGTGGTCAAATCAACTGAACTAAAATACCTTTCTTGTTCGACTTTCGTTAACAAATCATCAATAGATATAAGACTGTCTCTTTCTGTCTCTATATGTTTGTTTACAATTTGTGCATCTAACACTAATCGCACTCTTCCCGCTGGTTTCTTTACAACAAGCAAGAGGTTGTTATGTCCAATTACACTTCTTTCTGTTATCTTATTTTCTGAAATTTCTACATTTCATTATATACTGCTGGTCTTAAGTTAGGTTTGCAAAAAAGTGGTTCCTTATTTTTGACCTTAAATTGACAAACAATCGTCAGTCAATCCTGGTTTTTCACAACATACGCCCTCGTATCTAATTAAGATCGTATACAAATCGTGTTGTTGCTCTTCAGTTAACAGGTTAGATTTCTGAGATTTAACTTTATTTGTTCCTGACACCCCTTGAGATTTTCTATTTCTTTTTCACCGTTCACTAACCGAGCAGTGGCAACAAGTAATAAATCTCCAATAATTAACAGCTTATTTTTTTTAAATAGAGTAATGTAATTAGAGCCTTGCTTGGTACAGCATAACAATTTAATAACAAAGTCAAGCTTTACTTTATATTTTAATAACTACTCTAGGCCTAAGAATATCTGTAGGTTCACATTGGGTACTACTAAAAGAGTCTGAAGAAGTTCAATATCACTTATTAACAGTGGAGGCCTAATTTTCTCTTTAATTTGCTTTCCTTTATTAACCGCTATTCCTATGATATATACTCCTCTCCCCGGTAATATGGGAATTTATTCTTATATCTGAGAGTGCGAAGGTACTCCTGTGAAATTAGTGAAATTTTGCTTCCTGAATCTATATAAATATCTACATTTATCTGTAATATCTTTCCCCTGATTACTGGTTTTAATTGCTCCTCCTCTTCTATATTATTTTCTTGTAATAATCATTCTCTTGTAGGTATCATATGTGTGAATGCAATTAATTTTGTTGTATATGGGCCTACGAGAGTTTTGTTACATCCTGGATCTTGGCCACGTCCTAGGATGTTGCCGGCTTTCCGATACTACAGTATTATTGGATAATTATTTGTATCTGTACTTTGTTTGAAATAGGATGCATTCTGTTCTACAGCAGTGTCAATGGCGCTTGGGTCACTGGTTAAATAAATCTGTGAATTGCTCCTTTCGCTTTCTAATGCGATCAATATTTGGTCTCGAATGCGTAGATGCGTAACGTTCACCCTCGTTTCCTGTATTTTCATTTTCTGTATTCCAATTTTCTAAGTGATTAAAATCGCCTCTTTCGTTATTCAGGGCATCCAAACTTTCTACAAATGTCAGTAACTGTTCTGCAGTAGTCAACTCGCAAGATAATATTTCTGTATGTGTGAAATAAGACAATCTCCTTACTAACGCCTGAACCAAAATATTTTTCGTCTAGCGGGTTATCTAAATACTTAGATCTAGTCAGATGCCACTCAATATGCTTCTTATATGTACCTAATGAACTATGATAGTACTTAGGACCAATATCTTCTCTTACATTTTTCCTGAAAATCTTCCCACATTCAAGTTCCTCTGAATGAGCTGTTCCCCATTCTGCTGCATCAGCTAGTAAGAGTCCTAGTACAAATATAATTTTTTTAGTATCATCCCATTCCTGAAGCATTGATGGAGAAGACACTCTCAAGAAATACTTTGATGTAGGGCCTACTTCTCCTTTCCGCTTAAACTTTGGAAATTGTTTAGTACAACTAACTCCATTTTCTACTTGTAATTCTTCTAATAAATCTGACGTTAATCTAATATTGCATGTAGCTATTTTGCTTCTGAGTCCCTGTTTAAAGTCTTATAATTCTTTCCATAATTTTGTGATTCATTCTTATTATTAACAGTATCGTCCATAGCATTACAGATTGGTATCCACTTTTTCGTGTATTTTCCGCACTACTGTTTCTTCTAGACGCTTCTCCAAATTACTTTAAAGTATTTGGAACGCTAGAAATTTCAATAAGTCTTTTATTTACTTCTAATATTTCTATCCTATTTGGGGTCTCTGAGATTTGACTGCATATAGTTTCGTAATTGATCGAAGATGATTCCCCTGTTAAATTGTATTGGAGACACTAAGACAGCTTATTGTCAAAATCTGGTCATTGGGAGGAGGTCCCGGTTGTATGGAAGAGAGCAATTGTATGCCCAATTTTTAAAAACGGAGATGCCTCAAAAGTAGACAATTATCGAGGAATCTCGCTACTTGAGATACGTTATAAAGTCTTAACCTCCCTGTTACATAGTCACCTGAAACCTGCTCTACAACAGATCATAGAACCCTATCAATGTGGATTCATGGCAGGACGCTCAACCATAGATCACATTTTTACGCTACGACAGCTAATGGAAAACTATGAATTTTATAATTACACCTCATATTTATAGATTCTCACAGGCCTATGACAGCATTAATCGGACGGTATTATGGAGGATAATGCAGGAGTTGGGCATCACAAGAAAATACATCAAAGTGATTGAAGCATGTTATACAGATACAAGCTACCAAGTACGGTTTCGAAACAAAATGTCAGAGCCTTTCACTGTTCAGCACAGTTTGAGACAAGAAGATCCTTTGTCCCCTGTGCTATTCAACATTGCATTGTAAAAGGTAAGACGTGAAAGTGGTAATGACAGGGAGATGGATATGACTGGAACTGACAGAATCTTGGCCTTTGCCAATGATATGGTGATTATGGGAGACTCACTTAATTAGGTAGTGTCTGACACCGCTAGGTTCATGAAAGAGGCAAGCAAAGTTGTGGCTACTTCACAAACAGTGGAAGAGCGCATTTGCAAGGAGAGTGTTCAGAAAGATCTGTGGGCCTACATTCAACAGGGAAAATGGAAGATGGGAAACGAGGCAAAAAGTGGACTTGTACCAACGTTTTGGAAAAGCTGACGTTGATAGGACCATCAGAGGACAACGATGCCAGTGGCTGGGACATGTCTTAAGAGTTGGAGAATGTATCCCCAACTGAGTGTTCGATTCCTAGCTGATTGGAAGACGTGCAAGAGGTCGTCCAAGGACTAGGTGGAAAGATAGGGTGATGAGGACGTTGCAGAAGGTAGAGCCAACAGCATTCCTGGAAGATGCAATGGACAGAAGAAAGTGGAACAACATCTGCCGGAAATACCTGCAACTGTGTCACCGATTGTGTTAGTGATCTTTGTATGGTGTGTTATTCTAGCTTGTAGTATTTCTTTTGCTTTCTGTGATGGGCCTTTATGGCCTGTTATGTACAATAAATGATGATGAAATTGTATTTTCACTTCTTGTCTAACTATATCGCAATGCTCTACTATTTTAGGTTGGAGCTCCTTATGTAAATAACCAGAGGTTTTCTCAATATTGTGGCTAAGTCGTCTAATTTTTTATTATTTTGAGATATTTCATCTAATTTCTCCATTTTATTGGAAATCTCGTCTAGTTTATTTGCCTGTTCATCAAGTTCTTCTGATGCTTTAAGTTTATCCATAATTTCCGCGAAGACCGTACTATGCATACTCCTGTTTGTGATAGGCAGCCAACGGGAGTGGCCGAGCGGTTCTAGGCGCTACAGTCTGGAACCGCGCGACCGCTACGGTCGCAGGTTCGAATCCTACCTCGGGCATGGATGTTTGTGATGTCCTTAGGTTAGTTAGGTTTAAGTAGTTTTAAGTACTAGGGGACTGATGACCTCAGAAGTTAAGTCTCATAGTGCTCAGAGCCATGTGAACAATTTATGATAGGCATGTAATCTAAATTACCATACAACTTCAAGCTTACATCACACTAAAAACCTTCGTTGGTTATCAATGTATTTACACCATCCCTCAATGTTATTCAACGTCGTTCACAGTCTGTTATTTCAGATTAAATAACTACACACAAATTCTGCAAGCGGTATGCTGTAAGCTCACCTCATTTGCCGCACCGGCTGCTGTAGCGTCGTGTGTGTAGCGCAGTCTCGGACAGTCCCTGTGTAGCCGCCGCCATAGTCAGCTGCACTACCGCCGACTGCGAAGCCATGGCGTGTTGCATCGGAACCCGTTATAGCACCCGTCCTCGTCGAAATTTCTCATCGCAAATCTCCCCTGTAGTCGGTATATCTTCTTGTGGTTTACTGCCCATGAATGTACTCCACACGTGAATAAGATTCATTGTTGACCTGTCTGTATGGCCAACTGATATTCCTTTTGTTAAAGATCGCCGCAATCTAAATTGTTTAGATTGAATTAAAGTTGCAATCCCATTAGTTTGAATAATGTTGCTGTCTGTTATATCGTCACACCGTATATGCTTACGATACAGTTTTTGATGGCTGGTTTGCTTACGTCTCCCTATGCAACCCGAGGTTTGCAAAAAGTTTAGTTTTAATTTCTTGTTATTGCTCTCTTATTTTATTTACTCTGATCCATATGAGTCACTTTTATTCCTCTGGTCCATATGAGTCACTTAGGATGCAACATGAGATGGTTTTACTTGCTGTGTGTTGGTTTTAAGTGATCGATATATTGCGAGATGCCAAGTCTTTACTTGTTCCCGGTACTGAGAGGTACCTTCTTTTCCGAATTTCCCAGTCGCCGTCTTGTTTTCTCTTGATGTTGTGGTCCTGCTATGCAGTGCCATGTGTTGGACCGCTGCTTCTTTTCCGACCGCAGAGTGGCGAGGACTGTAAGATAGCGTCTACATTTAAACAACTCATTACGAAATCACAAAATACGGTTTCTGTAATTCTTCTGATTTCTAATAAGTTCTCAACTCACAACAACTGATAATTAACAAAGCTTTTCAGACAACATGTTCATGCATGCTGCTTCAATGCTCAACCAAAACCATAAATCCGAACTTAACTCGAGATATCATAAGATAGAGTCTACATAACAACGACCCGCCAGGTTAGCCGAGAGCGCTAATGCGCTGCTTCCTGGACTCGGGTAGGCGTGCCGGCCCCGCATCGAATCCGCCTGCCAGATTGACGACCAGGGCCGGTGTGCCGGAGGGCCGGTGTGCCGGCCAGCCTGGATGAGGTTTTCAGGCGGTTTTCCACATCCCTCTAGGTGAATTCCGCGCTGGTCCCCACGTCCCACCTCAGTTACACGACTCTCAGACATTTGCAACACATTCGCACTTTTCCATGATTTACACTAGATGCAGACAGATGGGGTACTCTCATTCTGTCCCGGGGGGTACGGGGTGGTGGCAGGAAGGGCATCCGGCCATCCCTTCAACTTAACCTGCCAAATCCGATTTAACCACACCAACCCCGCGCAAAATGCGGGACAAAGGCGCAAGCGATAGAATAGATAGAGTCATTTTTCGTTATTGCACCACCATTGTCATCAGATCCCTTTCTTCTCTGAAGTCAACTGCATCCCCAAAGCATGATTGCAAAGTGGTGCATGTACTGACCAGTCCAAATTGCACATCCGCCATCGCTTACTGCTCTGTGAAGAGTGTCAACCCACTCTGCACTGTTGGCAAATTTATTCAAGATGGTAGATCCAAGATTGCCATGTCGTGTTGACGTCATAGCGGGAAATTCAATATTTGGCCCATTCCTCCCCTCCCCCCACCCAACCCCTCAACTCTCCCATCTGGAAACTGGCAGGTAAAGAACTCAGTCTGTGATGAGATGATGAATAGGAGCGACATAAGTCTATATTTTGTACGCATTTCGGTGTATGGTCTGTTTAAACAATTTGAGTTGTCGTTGATTGGGCACTAGTCAGTAGTTCCATCCACTTTGTTCACCTTGAGGTCTGGAGCCCAAGTGACGTAATTCACAACACCACCACTTGTGAAGTAATGGGCGAGTTGTGGCACCCTGGAAATAATCTAAGTTCGGTGTTGGCGTGGCCACACGGTCCACTCATCAAGCTGGGGCCGCGCAGCTGCCACGTGGTGCCGAACGTTAGCTGAGCAACAGGGATAGCCCCAGCGCGCGATCCAGTGAGCACATGGTTGGGAATTCCATGGTGACGCTGTGTCGATGAGAGAGACTTGTACGCCGGGAGAGCCAAATATGGCGGACTTTGTGAAACCTTAATGGCAGACATTTCACAGTTTGAATAAAAATTAATAGTAGCCAGATGAATCGTTATACCTCAAAAAGAAACATGTGCATTACTATTATTTGCACGACGATTCTGATGGTGTAATCAGATCTTCAATATCTTTATTAGTTTCAAGTTTAGTATCTGACTGTAAATTATACAAGTAACACCGAGCAACGAATTTCCAAAATCCAAACGGTTCATCCTATTCCGTCAGTCTACGTGTCTTTAGAAAGCTATTAGTGTAAACCTAAATTGGTATAAATTACAGGCATGTAACGTGAATAGTACATGGGTTATTGGAGGTCAAAGTGAAAGATTATTATCGATCGCGTCAGGCCATAAGTACTCCACAAAAAATTGGTTCAAATGGCTCTGAGCACTATGGGACTTAACATCTATGGTCATAAGTCCCCTAGAACTTAGAACTACTTAAACCTAACTAACCTAAGGACATCACACAACACCCAGTCATCAAGAGGCAGAGAAAATCCCTGACCCCGCCGGGAATCGAACCCGGGAACCCTGGCGCGGGAAGCGAGAACGCTACCGCACGACCACGAGCTGCGGACTAATTACTCCACAGTTACACGGTAGCAGCATGGTTATAAATATATTTATTCATCTATGTCTTTGTTTATATTCGAAATATGCTATTCATGAAGAAATAGGTCAATTAATTACTGTGTTTTAGAAAGCACAGAGACATTAGGCTACTGGCTTACTTTTGCGTGCTATTCCTTTGATATACGTTTATTTAATTTGTTTATGTATCTAATAATGTGTGTTAGAGCGTGTTTATGGTCCACCCGTAGGAATTTTTATTTAATTTCAAGTTATTTAAATGTGAATCCCGTATTTCGAAGGCGTTTTATGTTTGTGACTGTGCATTGGCTTGAAGACATGGCGGGAGCACTCTAGCCAATCACACCCCTCATGAATGGGGAGACTCGATGGAAGTGGGAGAACGGTACGGCACAGGACACGAAGAGTCCGCGACAGTCGGCGGAAAGACTTGGACAGTGGAGCAGTTTGCGCGCGGTCATAGAGGATAGAAATATTTCGAAGTGCCGACCTGTGCTCTTACGTGATTTCTGTGGCCTCTGCATTGAAGACGTAGTATGCGTTCAGAAGTGAATATCTCGCGAGCTATGTGGTTGTTCATAACTAATTACGTGATGCAGGAACCTACTGTTTAGGCAACAGCCTTGCCGCAATGGATACACCGATTCCCGTGAGATTACCGAAGTTAAGCGCTGTCGGGCGTGATCGTCACTTGGATTCAAGCGCTTTTATGGGAAATAGAGCCCAAAACCGATATCAGTTACAATACCCGATTTTACGCGCCAAAACGACGACATTTGGAAGTTGAAATACATATCTCCCTAACTCTATACAGGATGCTCATCTTTTTAAGAGTTTTTGCTGCTTGTTTGAAGGCGCTGCCAAAAAGAGAAAAATTTCTGAGTCTTAGAGAGGCTATAGTGCTCATCATTTTTCTGTAACGCTGAGTGGGCTTAGTTTATATTTGTCGCTGTAGTAGGGAATGTTAAGGATCTTACTTTTTTTATTTTACTCACTTCTGGAAGCACACTAGTGTCAAAGTGCAGACAGTAAAATCGGAACAATTACTTATCTAAAAATTCATTACATATTTCGAATCCCGCAACAGATCGTGAATAAAAAAAAGACACAAATAGAATTCGAAGCTGTAAAGCCACGACGGCGGGTGGGGAACAGCATCCTGCCTGTTCAAACCAGAGGAGGATGGTCTGCTTGGACATGTGTCTGAACACTCAAACAAAGGAGACATCACGTGACTCTTAGACGTCACAGAACTTTCCGTAGATACCTTGTCCGTGTCCTCCTCGAACCAGTCTGTGGAGGCTCCTATGCACCACACGAATGATGTCTTGTGACTCTCTGACGTCATGGAACTTTCTGTGAATGGAGCACTCTGATTGTTTCTCACTGAATTTACCCGCCAACCTGCTGCTGCCGGTGTGGGAGCACTGTCCACCACTTTCTGTCGCATCTTAGGGCATAAAATCTAGTCTTCAGTATAATATCTATGGTGATTCCAAGTTAGTGGCTAGTGTTTGTGGGGTAATGCAATCCCTGAGATAGGGGCAACATGGGATATAATTTCACATGTGAAACACCGCTGGTGTGCGTTTATCTGTTTCCTTGTAAGAGGCATTCTCCGTTGCTAATGATCATTTTACAGGACTCGTGCAAGCATAGTACAATTACTGAACTATGATCGGATGTGAACAGTGGGCGCTGTACACTTCTGGAAAGCTATATCGTGCATGTATCACAAAGATTCTATGTTTTTTTTTTTTTTTTATCTTTGGTGTAGAAGGAAGTACTTATATCATCTTAAGGTTTGATACCATAGCGAGTGGAAAAGAAAACTTGCAGTGTGGATCTGAGTCACATATTGAACATTTATGTCCTGCAATAGAGTGCATGTGTTTATATTCTACGATCATTTCTCTCTTACCAATGCCTATTTGGTACTGACCCCAGACACAAGAACAATACTCGAACACGGCTCGCTCTGTTCCTTCACGAGATGCAGAATGTAGCGGTCTACATCTGATCAGCTACAAATTAAGTCGGTGACAGTACTGCAGGGAGGGTTGGTCGAAGACAGTGCGAGGGAATCTATCAATCTCTAACTTTTTCCTAAGAGCGCAAGAATGTTCTGTGACTCCTAAGATGGGCAATCGTAATCGTAAATTACACACTATAATCGAATAACTAGAAACATGTAGATCAATATATGACGCTATCTGCTACAATTCTGTATGTATGGACATATTTCACAGTGGTCTATCTACGTTGGCAATCTAGTACAGGGTATCGCAAAGTGGAGGAGGGGTGATTTAGCGACAGTAAACAGATTGGAAAGCATGCTGCTGTGTTATGAGTCGGCGTTGAAATTACGGAAAAACTGGTAGAATTGCTAAAATTGATCACACTGTCAACTGTCGTACTTATTACAATAAATGGACGGTGACTTTCCCATCCCTCTAACAGCACACTGTTTATTACCACATAATGATTGGCTGACATCACTTCTTTGAGATGGAGAGAGAGTCGTAGTGGGAGCAACACCTACCGGGGATGGCTAGCACCGAAACAGTAATTGCATACGTGACTCCAGTATGAGGAATGAATCGACGGAACAATGAGACATCTGCTGCCCCCTCACTGTGAAGATACGTTCAAGTGCAGAGGCCATGAATCACGATTGGAAAGCTCTTTGGAAATGCTCCATAATGCCGCAAAACTCTTCCAGTTTCCACAGGTTGCGGGTCTTCCGAATTTTTGTCAATAAGAAGCACTGCCTCTGTTTTTTATTTCAACTACCCTGTGTGTGTGTTGTGTGAACAGCATCATAATTTACACTGTGCGGTGTCCAGTTTCTGTGAGAGCCAATGGCTAGAAAGGTGTTAATGACAGTTTAGAACCTGACACAGACCTCGAAGTCATGGCGGAAAAAACAAGGTGATGGCGGTGTAGAAAGCTATAGTCTTACACCGGTTGGATCGGTTACTGCGGAAAAAACAATGAATCAAGCAACAACACAGGGATCCTCTCTTGCAACAGATAGTCTGTGGGATATGGTCCTCCCACAGTACAGGCGATGAAACCTTACACTTATCTGTGCAAGCTACTTCGATCACTGCCACCTGCTCCAATGGATCAATACCTGTATATTTAATAGGGTCGCCACAAATGCTGATACCTGCACACAGACAGTTTTTGTTTCCTGATATATCGGAAGACAGAGATGTGGTAAAACATTGAGTTCTCTATCGGATGACGTTAGCAGAATCCTTATAGTTCATAGTTTTCTCTGTTGTGTGGTATAAAATAACAATGATAGAGAGAACGTTTGGGTGATAGACGTTAATGCACCCTGAGGGACGCAGATCTCCTTCGGACGTAGCACATGTATGTAGTTTTGGATACGCACTGCAACGCAGTAGCAAAATAATTGGCTTTCTTCCAGTTCCTGTAACTGCTCGCACTGTCTTTTCTACTACCTCATGTTGCAGGAGGAAGCTTCGCTTCGCGCTGGCCTTACACGTTGTACGCAGTTGGCGTAGCTAGAATGCATTAGTAATACTGTTTGTTAGCGTGAGAAATATCAAGCAGTGGCATGAGGGAGTGCAAATATCGGCTTAATACCACGTTCCTTAGCCAAATCTCTTTCTAAATTGGGTGGGAATGGTGATTTTATTACGAGCTCACACTGTTGGCGACGTGTACCAGCGCTTTCAGTCTGTTAATACACACCCCAGCGATCACCATCTTTATTGAGTGTCGTCGTACCTGGGTGGAAGATCACTTCATTCTGAAGCAATACCGTATCTCGATTTATAAAGCATGTGTAGTTTTCAACATGGATATCTATAGCAGTACTTGTGTGCGCCAGTAGAATCAAGACCACTTTTTATACAGGGTGACAGTAAGATAGCCATTGCAATCGTGTTTTTAAAAGTTCATCAGCTATAAGGCGATCACATCTCTCTTCCTGTGACACACTATTACTACTCGCAAGAAAGGCAAATGAAACATGTCCATCCATCGCAGATTTTCATTCAGTATTGTTTGGTATCAGCAGCATTCAGTTATTGGCGAAGATTATCCTTCGTAGGGGATGTTTGATAGATTCGCTGTGATAAGCAGGCTTATAGAGTATGTGTTGCGGTGTAAAGTTACTGTGGTCATTGTTCCAACATGATCATAGAAAATAGC
The DNA here is from genome assembly GCF_021461395.2 of Schistocerca americana. NCBI lineage: Eukaryota > Metazoa > Arthropoda > Insecta > Orthoptera > Acrididae > Schistocerca > Schistocerca americana. Next base: position 427,424,025 of record NC_060122.1, read on the forward strand.
TTTGTCCTGTCATAAGGAAGGTATGCATTTGACGTGGAAAATTGTGATTTCAGCGCATCGGTAGCCCTAAGGGAATGAAAGATTTTTTTTTTTACGTGGAAAATTATATCCAGTCATAAGAATGGTACAGATTTTGATATTTCCAGAGCCACAGTCGTCAGGAGGAGGCATTTCCGACATTTCGCTCATTGTCGAATCTCAACAGATTGAGGCTGCAATCGTAATAATTAATTGCAAGTACAGTGATAAATATGTGGCTTGTTTCCTAGGACGATTCTGCCTGACGTGTAGGAGCGCATGGCGGAGGTATCCTGTGGCTCCGGCGATTGTCATTTAAAGGATTACGGCGTGCGCCGCCTGCTCTGGAGTGGCTGAGGCACAAGAATGTAGCTGGCCTAACTGTCTCGCTCTCTAGGTGGGTGAATTGCGAACTAATACTCAGTATGTGTTGAGCAGCCTTCGCGATGGCGTATGGTGTGGGTATTCTCCGTGAAAATTTGAGAATATTGAACACGGGTGAGTGTTTGCTCTGGAAAATTATTCCTTCCCATGTAAAATTGACCGGTTGACTGCTTATCCTGCCCTTCTACACATTTTCTGTCTTTATTTGTTGAGAGAACTTTTGTTGTGATGCATGTTGTGTGTATCTAGATGGTGAAAAACAGTTGGAAGATACATTTGCAGGCTCTCTTGACATGAGAAAGACACACGATTATAAGTATTGACACCTTAGTTGACTTTTCAAAGTGGAAGGATGATTTGGAATTTGTTATATAATTGCCATTGATATTTTTTAAAAATAGGAGTGAAACTACCAGTTTCCCCTATTTTCAAGTTTTCACATAAAGATCTTCGCAGATAAGTTTCTAGTTACTCAGTGGTTTTGAGTTTGTCCCACCTCGCTACATCTCGCTAAAGTTTCAGGTTTCTTAGAGATATAATTTCCACGCTTTATCTTCAGAATTACAGTGTGCAAGCGATAGGTAGCAAACTGCTATTTGCTTGATATCGAGAACTATCGCGTGAATGGTATGAAATTCTGGCAAACCGTGTGAAAATACTTATGTTCTTGTAATCCTAGAGTCTGGAGATGATCGCAACTCGTTGCATGAACCATTATAGCAAGCAGACCAGATCAGAAACAGTACCATCAGCGGATGTCTTTGTGCTGGGGGAACCAGCTCAACCGTTGTACACCAGTTCGGAGAGTGGCCGCAGTCGACGGAAGGCTCTCTGTTCACACATGAGGCCAATGTGTGTGGTGGGCAGTTGCCCGCAGTGGATGACCGACCGACCTCATGGGAAATATCTAATGCTGTGAATACATACGGTGCCTGTGCTTGTGTTTTTTGATACACGATACAGAACTGATGATTTCGTACTGTGCAGGATATGAATTGTGTTTATTGGATCGATATTGTATGAGGGTACAACCGTTTTCGGTGAAATATCCTGGTTGGTGATCGGTTTCACGCTGAAAAATTCAAACTTTCCTCTGCAGTAACAGAGCAGTGTAACTGAGAAAGTGTCTTTGGCTGTAGTTTCCGTATTTCATAATCTGTAGACCACTTTCGCAGGGTTTATTTGTCAATGCAATATGACTGTTGTATGTTATCGTCGACCTGTACAAAATAGTTCGAAGCTGAAAGTCTCGTAAAATGTCCATCTGCAGAAAGTGGTGGACAGTACTCCCACACCGGCAGCAGCAGTTTGGTGGCTAAATTGAGTGAGAACCAATCAGAACGCTTCATTCATAGGCATTTCCACGACGTGACAGAGTCACAAGACATCTTTTATGCGGGGCGTAGGAGCCTCTACAGACTGGCTCGAATAAGACAGGAGGAGGGTGTCTAAGAAATGTTCTGTGATGAGAGTCATGTGATGTCTTCTTTGTTCGAGTGTTCAGAGACAAGCAGACCATCCTGCCCTGGTTTGGACAGGCGGGATGCTGTCGCGCACCCACCATTGTGACTTTAGAGCGTCAACAGACCAGCAGTTGTACGGCACTGAAGATTCACAGAAAATTGCAATCATTTTTCTCGTCCGTAGGACAGTGCTTCGAATTCTGTTTGTGTTTCTCTCAGGATCTGATTTTCCAATCTGTGCTTGGACACTGGCGTGCTTCGAGAAGTGAGAAAAATAAAAAATAAGAGCCTTGACATGCCTTACCCCAGTAGCAAATAAAACTAAGCCCATTTAGCGTTTCATAAAAGTGATGAACTCCATAGAAGCTGTAGGGTTCAGAAATTTTTCTCTCTCCGGCAGCGCCTTCAAACAAGGAGCTAAAACTCTAAAAGTGGTGGGCATCCTGTTTATAGAGTTCAGAGATATTTATTTCGACTTTCAAAAGTCCGCGTTTTGGAGTGTAAAATCAGTTTCGGGGTCTATTTCCCACAAAAGCGCGGGAAGTGCCTCAGGGAGGATGGCTGGAAGAAAGCTGAGAGATTTCACAAGTGTGATGTCGTGTGTTTGAGAGTGGCGGTATACATCCCAAAATTGAAGCCAACTACTGTGCAGCGATCTCTTTGGAATTGTATTTAGAGATATATTCAATTGAATTTAATAACCCCCGAAGCAGCTCTCGCTCAAAGACGAGGGAAGGATGTGGTGTTTCCCACGAAAGCACACGAAGTGTATCATGGATGGTCTCACAAGTGTGACGTGATCTTTTTAGAGTCAGTGTTCAAGTGTGGTGGTAGTATTTCTCGGAATAAAACGTGTAATTACATCAGAACTTGTTTAAATTTTCTTGCATCATCTGCAAAGGTCTCTCTCTCTATCTCTCTCTCTCTCTCTCTCTCTCTCTCTCTCTCTCTCTCTCTCTCTCTTTGTGCAGTGGTACATTTAGTTCCTATGATATAGTCATGATCTGTATGTGACAATATTCTGCACATTGCTTGAACACCGGATGTGTCTAATGACAAGGGGTATCCATGCACCAGGGGGGAGGTAGGAGGCTGCAGATATTTCCAACGCAACACGTAGTGCTTAGCATGCAGCTGCCCTGCAGGTACCGCATGCCTATGCTGCGAGCCCAGAGCTAGGTTTCTTCCAGCAGCCGGCATGGACACTGGCAGTTCCAAAACCCTCCAGCGCACTGCGACTCCTGGCAGCCTACACAGGTGGTGAGACTCGAGAAAGCTTTCCAGATACATCTAAGCAATCTGTGACATTGTAACTACGTAGTTCCCTACGTGAACAGAATTAAATAGCATCATCTAAATTGTTCAAAACTTCAACGTCAATTTCGAGGCGTATTGCGATATCTGAAATAAATAAACGATATTCTTAAACAAATAGTTTAAACAATGCCTTCTGCACGCCATATTAGCCTACTTTCATGATATCCTCCCAGGCCAGCAACTACACATAGACTAAGCGAATTCCCCGCCATTTTCCCTAGGCCCCCGTCTTGGATTATGTAACAGGATTGGAGAGTGGAGGGCCAACAGTGTGCTCTGGTGGTTGTGTTGAGTCTAGGTCAGTTGGACTCCAGATCTCAATGTGAACACACTGGATGGAGCTACTGACTAATACTCGATCAATGACAACTCAAATAGTTTGAATAAACAATATACTGCAGTGCATACAAAATAATTACATCTGTCCTATCCAGCAGCCCAGCATAGACTGCTTTTCTCACCATTTCCAGAAGGGGGAGGGGAGGGGTGGAATGGGAGATGAGGGGAGTGGAGTTAGATTAGTGGAGGTAGCTCAAATGCCTTCTTTTCAAGCCAAAATTTGAATTTTCCACCATGACGTCAGTGTGATATTGCCATATCTATGGACACCATCTTGAATAAATTTGGCAACAATGCACAGTGGGGTGACGCTGTCTTTGTCCCACAACTCTCCTGCACGTTAGATGCTTTTTACATTATTAATAAATAAAGTCACATTTTTCATACGCACATCTTTCATCGGTCTAGTAAAAGGAAAGCTAGACATTTTGCTATGCTTTATAGTAATGTGTAACACTACGTTTTGCATTCTTTGATTTTAATTTGCCTTCTGAATAAAAAATAAATGTGATAACTGCACTTAATAGTGCGACCGAATTATCAGATGAAGATATTAAAAGGGATCAAATAGGTATCCATAAAAAGCCAACAGTAGTCGGCAATAGAACTGACCTGTTTTTAAATAAAATAAGACTACTTTTTGCAGGTTACACTTGTGTGAGGAGATATTTACGATACGTACTTTGGAAAGGGATTAAGAAGAAGAGTTCTTCAATGGTTTAACTATAGTTATTAAACCGAGAATCGCAAATATTATCGACTAAAGTACATTAATTAAAGGATAAGGAACAACAGGTGGTGTGGTGGTGGTGTGTTGGGGCTTATGGGCGCTCAACATCGAGGTCATCAGCGCCCTGACACACATTAAAAGGAACGAATGTGGACAGACCTAAGAAAACTAAAGCACACACTCAAAGAAAGCAGGAAAAGAAGGAAAATGCTACTTAAGAAAGTAAAACCTAAGGAAAGGGGAAACATAGCAACAAGAATGTCACAGGAAATTGTTATTGGCTGGCCACTTACATAAAATATGGGCGAGCTTGTCACACAGTGAGCAAATTAAAATCCTCTCCCTAAAATCTTTGTAAAAACATTTGACAGGGCACAGAACTTTAAAACTTTAACCACATTCGTCCGAGTGTTGCCTAAAAGAGACGGCAGTTCCGCTGGCAAGTCAGCCGCGACCCGCTGGTCAGAAAATAAAATGCAATCCAATAAAACGTGGCGCACAGTGACCTGGACGCCGCAAGCACCACACATTGGAGGGTCCTCTCGCCGGAGCAGGAAGCCATGCGTCATAGGGCTGTGGCCTATTCGAAGCCGAGTGAGGAGAACCTCGTCCCGTCGATGGGGCTGAAAGGAAGTACACCACACACGCGTTGAGAAGCAATACGTGCTTCAGGGTCTTACAGAATATCGTCAAAAGCTTTCATGTCTAAACGGAGACTTGGCCAAAGGAATAACAATTTTAACTGAAAATGTGATTTTGTCAATGGTTATTGCATGAGTGTAAGAATTTGTATTCTGAAAGAAAATTTTAAGCGATTTTTGTTTGTGTGTATGTATGTGTGTGTGTGTGTGTGTGTGTGTGTGTGTGTGTGTGTGTGTGTGCGTGGTCGCAAGGGGTCACACTAGGGGTAACACAGAGAAGAAAGGAACTTCTTTGCGAAACAGTATCTTACACTACGGATAACCCAGATGTGGCTGCAATGTTTTAAACTGACTGACCTTGTATTCAGAAGGATGGAGCTCTAATTTCCACCCGGGCATTATAATGATATGTTTATGTAATGTGTATACATAAACATACAGTTATAAGTGTCCCCGTTCGTAGTCGCTTATTATAACAATATGTTTACTTTTGTGCTGTAGCAAATAGCTATAATCAGCGGTATAAATATATTTGCGAACGCCGACCGTCTGCGGCTGTTTCTTGTTGGATCGTCTGATCAGTCGGAAGTTGCATTGCAGAGGAGAGTAAATGCCAATTCAAAATATAATTATTTTTGGATAGCTCAACATGAATTTCCTAAGGGACCGTAGTTTATCATGCATTTACCAGTAGAATATGGCGCGGAGAAAATATTTCGCCACATACAACTTCCGTCCGATTTCGACGAAAGAATTCGTGACTGTGAACTCTCTATTTGGCAGAAACATAAAGAAAATTAAATAACTTCATGAAGGAGTGAGACATAGATTCTATAATAAATAAATAGTCCATACACCAGTTCCATTTAACTCTGAATTTATGGCAATTAATAGATGAACTTACACTGCAATGAAGGATTTAACATGGATGCCGTTTTGATTGGCACTTCTCTTCTCGTAATGAAAATAATTCCTTTGACGTTTTCACATACACGTCGCACAATAAATCTACTGCTATGCAGTATTGCACTTTTAGTATTGCACTTTTACTTTACACTAAAATAATATTATTTTTAACAATAATAATACGGGGGCAAGACGTGCGCGTCCGACACAAGTTACAAGAGACAAGAGAAGAATGAGTAATGCTAATCGAGAATATCTCGTACATCAAAAGAATGTGTAAAAGTGTTCTTCTTCTGTCCGTTTTTCGCGCCTCGGTTTTCAAAGTCAATAACTCACTGCGTCTCTGACGGCGCTTCGACAATAAACAAGTTACGTCACAGGTCGTTCACCTTTTACATTCTCGCAACATTATTTGCTAACTGTAGCTGTTGCCGAGCGACTGCTCGATTAGTGAATGATTTAAAATGATAAGGCAATCACATAATGTTACAGCATCCTGGTAACAGTTTTCCCTGGTTATCCTGAATTACTTCAGGAAAATATCAGGAAGATTCCTACTATAAGGCCGACTACCTATCTCATGCCTGTCAACGTAGATCCGTGAATATGTCTACATGCATTATGTTTTTGTAAGCATATAAAACCATGACATGTCCAGTATACTTGTAAAAATGATCTACGGATGAATAAAAATACGGCTACTATTCCATCTACACCCACACTCTGCAAACCACAGTGAGGGGCATGGCATAGGGTACTTGACATCATAAGACGTGTTGGGGTATTTTCGCACTACATTTGCAAATGCAGCTTGGGAAACGTGTCTGCTCGCATGCCTCCGTGCGCGTTGCTGTCAGGAGACTCCTCGCGTAACACTGCTTATTGTAACTTGTTGAGGAAGCTTTTGCGTGTTGTTTGACGTCTGCAAACGGGTGGCAGTTTACTTTTTTCAGTATTTTGATGAGGTTGCCCGAGAATCAGACAAACCTGCGGCCTTTCATGCTGTCATACTGAGTATAACTTCAACATCACTTTGTCATGTTTGGCACAGGTCCCACAGACTTAATCTATATTCTACGATGGTTTGCACTAGCGTTTTGTAAGCAATCTTCTTTGCTAAACAGTTTGCATTATCTCAGTACCCAACCAATTAACAGAAGTCTGCCTCCTAATTTACCTACGACTTTGCCTCCGTAATAAACCCGTCTCACATCGCCACAAATTGTTGCATCCAGGGTCAGTTTTTGGCCAAAGCGACACAGGCGGCCGCTAGGAGCGTCAAGGGCAAAGTTTATATGCTGGGTGTGTCATAATTAACATCGAAATCACGGGTGAAAGCCATTCTTTCCTCAATCATTTGAATGGTTTGATTGCGCCAGAAATGAACTTCTCCCTCGTCTCAGAGTAACATTTGCACAATGTCCTCAACTATTTGTTGGATTTATTCCAATCTGCGTCGTACTCAACAGTTTTTAGACTATACAGCTCCTCTTGTACCATGGAAGTTATTCCTTGATTCCTTGATGTCTTAACACATGTCCTGTCACTTGCCTCTTCTTGTTATCAATGTTTTCCGTACATTCCTCCCTCGCCGAGTCTTCGAAGAGCCTCCTCACTTCCAATTGTTTCGATTTTCTTCTGTTTTCCCAAAGTCCACGACTGCCTTACATACAATGCTTTGCTCCTAACATACATTCTCATACATTTCTCCCTTAAATTAAGACAGATATTCGAAACCGGTAGATTTCTTTTAGGCACTTTGCTTTCATCACTTCCTTGCTTCCTCTGCTGTGTGTTTTCTGTCCACGGTAGTACAATTCTCTCACTTCGTCACGTTCGTGATCCCCACTTTTTATGTTAAGTTCATCGATAATCTCATTTCTGCTACTCCTTATCAGTTTCATGTTTATTCGGTTCATCCTCAATCCATAGTGTGTGCTCGTTACATTGGTCACTTCATTCAACAGATCCTGGAGTTCTTCACTTTTACTGGAGATAGAAATGTCATCAGTGAATTTCATAACTGGTATTGTTCCTTTTATTTTCGTCATTGCGTTATTGATGTGTAGACCGAGGAGTACGGTCGATAGACTACAGGCCAGTCATGTAATGTTGCGCAGCAGAATATTTTTATTGCACACGTTTGAATTTTTGAAAGTTTTCCAGGCTAGATCAGAAATAGGTGGCCCTGCGTGCCATTTGGAATGTCAAGAAGACGAAAGGCAAATGCAACGTGTCAAATCGTAGAACCTTCATTAGCATCCTTGGGGTGTCATTTATTGCACCACAAGAGCCTGTGAATTTGTCATTGTGTAGAAGAAATGTTAGCGAAATTTATTTAACAGCAGTTCAGTGTAATTTTTTGTCATTTGTTACAGCATGAATCGTCGTGCACCAAGGGTGTGCCATTCATGTGTGGTACTTGTAGACGATTGTGGCATTTGACATAGGATTGTTCCGAGTGCCATTGGGCAATGTTACGCCGAAAGGATTAGCGTATAATTATTGTTTATGTGTTGGCAGTATATTTTTACTTGTCGTTCTTGTAAATTGTGCTATTAAATTACGCAAAATGCCAGACAAACACTCTGCTGTTATGGGTCTCAAAAAAAAAAAAAAAAAAAAAAAAAAAAAAAAAAAAAAAAAAAAAAAACAAGGTTCAAATGGCTCTGAGCACTATGTGACTTAACTTCTGAGGTCATCAGTCCCCTAGAACTTAGAACTACTGAAACCTAATTAACCCAAGGACAGCACACACACCCATGCCCGAGGCAGGATTCGAACCTGCGCTATAGCGGTCGCGCGGTTGCAGACTGAAGCGCCTAGAGACAGTTGTCGCTTTGACGGAGCAGGTACAGGCATTGTCAGGATTAAATTCCTGGCAATAGCAGCAAACAGAGCACCTACGTAGGCAGGAAAATGTATTAAAAGCTGTGTTTCAGCAATTGCAATCAGGGGCTGAGAAAGAAAAGGCAGTTGCGTGGGTACCCTCCCCGCCTCCTCTCGATCCATGAGCAGCTACATTAATAATGCCTTTTTCTGGCAAAGCAACTGAGGACGCTACTGCATTCATTGACAATGTTAAGGCTACCGCCGCAATCAGTGGTTGGTCGAACAAGATTACTCTCTGTTTGTACTGTTGTGCGGAATACAGCCGGGTGCAGTCGTTTTCGTAACACGGTGTTTCGACAGCGCACCTTGCCATCATCTTCAGCCAAATCCAACTCTCTGTGTGGCTAACTTACGACTGAATGGCGAAGCAAAGATAGATGTGGTGTACCACGAAGTTCTCAGTAAAGCAGAAACAGTCCAGCAGCTAGCTGACGATTGACGACAGCATTACCAGAAGCAAAATAGCACAAAAATTTTCCAGGAAAAAATGAGTAACGCTGAACAATAAGGATAAGTGGAAACCTCTTTAGGTAGGATCCAGAAGATCAATTCACGGACATACCTGCTGAAACAAAAAGCAGAAGATGAAGGAGTCTTTCTGCGGAAGCCGACATTAGGGCTCTGGGTGACTTCCTACGCGGTATCTCTGCAGAGATCTCAAGTAGAGTAAGAATGTAAAATCCTGGGGATTTGGCTGGGGCTCTTAGGGTCGCAACGCATTTAAAAGAGATCGACTTCGGTATAAGAATATGTACATACGAGCGTGTTTTTTTATACAGAAGTAATCTGTTACAGACATGGTCGTAAAGGTCACATATGAACAGTATCAGCGACTTGAATGCAATATGTGTGCCCAAGTTAGACACTGAGGACTCGGAATGCTTCTTGCCTGAGTTTGCGAGAGGCAAGGAAATAAATTTACAGGAGGAGGCTGGAAAGCCCACGTTACAAATTGCGTGGAGTAGATGACAACAATTTATTGCCGTTGGGAACAACGTTGCTCAGTTTTAGGATCGGAATTACAGATTTTCATGAGCATATAGAAATATTACCGTACATGGGTGAAGGGTACTCAGCAATTCTTGGGCTTCATTTTCTCAGAAATAAAAAAATACCAAAATACACGTTTTACAGTATACAGTGGAACTCAGTGGGACTTTGTTTCCACTGGGAAAAGCAGCTGCAAGTGAGGTAATATTGCAAGGCACACCCCTCATAAAGGCGTTACCAACTAAACACTGAAAACGTACACTAAAGATTGGTTCCCATGATAAGATACCAGCAGGTATGGAGAAGTTCGAATGAGTTTCCATTGTACCGATTCACTACATGAAGTGCTGTATGTGGTAGAGCCATTCAGGAAAAATGCAGAATTAGAGAAACTGCATTGTTTCGTGCACAGGAGAGTAGTGTACGGTAAATAATATTAATGGTGAATGTAAGGTTCTTTTAAGCTTGGATAACTTCGGCATTGATGTTGTTAGTCTGTCCAAGGACTTAATGATCATTACATTAGAGGTATTAGATGACGAGCATACTACAGTTCATAGATTTCGGCAGTTTGTGATTGTACATTGAGGAGAATGCACGTTCAACAACCACCCCCTTTTGCAGTCTCTTAGGATGACGATTTTCCCCAGTACATGTGCTGCATTATGACCCGTTCATTGCTGGTCGTTTCTTTTCACGACATTTTCGAAGTGAAATTAGAACTGTGACACCTTTTTGCCATCAGTTGTGCTAGTGTGTATTGGTTTTGATTAGCTGGGCTGTAGGCTGGTTTCTGAGTAGGTGTCTGTAGCGAACTCTGATGTCAAACAATGATAGATAGATACTGTGTGCTTACAGGTAATATACTTTTAAAACTCCTCTCTGTCCAGCACCAGCTTCTTGTCAGCCGAACGTATTCCCCACCAAAAAGAATAAAAATAGTACCTTACATCTCTGTCTTTTTCCCACCAACTTGTACGTGTAGGGTAATGTTTGAGTGTGTCTGTCACTAGTTAAGAGTGGTATTGCGAATTTTTTTCGCAGCAGGATAACAGCAGTTGTATGGTATCGTCAGTTTTTGAGCTGTATTGCGATTTTAGGCTGCCCTTGCGTAGCAGTATACATTTGGTTGTGTAATTAGGCCTGAGATTTATAATTACATGATTAGGATTAATCTTCATGTCAATTTATCAACCAAACTAAATAAAGTACATTAAGCTGACCTTTCTCTCCTGCATCTGGACAGTTTCCATGTGTTGGGGGAATGCGCTTGGGCTTTCCGTCCAGGAGAATCAGGACACAAGTCCCGGAAAGGGTACCGCCAGTTTTAATTTCCCATCAAGTGCAAGTGCCTCTGGTGGTATAATTATATTAGGGAAGTGCACTTGGGCTGTCCTGGAGGACAATTTTAATTTCCTGCCAATTTCTGGGTGAGGGGTGGGTTGGGACATTGGCACAGCTCTGGGACAAAGAAATTCCTAACAAAATTCGAAATTTCCGGCCAAAATTCGAATTTTCCACCGATAGGATAGGTTGGGGGAGGGGAAGAGGTTGGGTGAGGGGGCTGGGGCCCACGTGGAAGCTGAGAGAAACACGTGACTTCATGGGGGTGGGTTTGGTCAGGGGTGGGGTTGCCATGGATTGGGGTGATTAACTGATCAATATGATTAATTTGCATATCAATTTGATACCAAAATTGCACCCATAACCCCACTACCTTACTACTTAAAGGGTGGTCAGAAACAGGCTGGAAAGCTTGTAGGAGTGTTGCAGGGTTCGTTGCGCTGAGAAACAACTGTTAAGAAGAAAATCAGATCATTGGGCCATTGCTGATTTAATTAGCATTGAAGTTAGCCAATCACGCAGTTGTGCACACAAATTCAAGTGGCCAACCAGAGACGGTACGCCGGTTATGTTCCTCGTTTTGTTTCCTAGACTCGAATAAGGGAGCGATACGAAAATTGGACGTGGGATGCAGAAAGGCAGAAAGAATCGAACCCAAGCCAAAGGCTGAGCAGTCTCATACTCTATCATCTACACAATGAGAACAACTGAAACTAATTGTATCTGGTTGGCCGCTTAAATTTGCCCATGCAATAGCCTGATTAGCTAGCATCAATGCTAATTAACTCGGAAACGGCGCAACGTAACGAACTTTTTTATTAACAGTTTTTTTTCACTATAAACTACCCTGCAACACCCTTACAAACTTTTTATGCTGTTTCTGACCACTTTGTATAGTGATTCTTAGCTGTCATTCTCATGCAGAAATCAGAGGAACCCCCGAGTTTCATAGTTGTGGAAAGAGTTTACCACTATTGAAATAACAAAGGATGAACATTCTGTTGAACAAATGCCAAATAGTAATGTAACAAACACAGAAAGAAGACAGACAACGAGGAAACTGCACTTCAAATCAGGAAGATGAAAGTTGTGGTGCATATGGTATGCATCTCAAAGATCGCAGTTTTTATGGAATATTTATTAATGGTAAGGATATACGGAAAGCAGTACGATGCAGCAAAACTCTAAATGGGGAGTGACAGGCATAGTGTAGACGGTCGCTTTTACTGTAGGTCTGCTGCCGATAAAATTACAAAATGCTTTAAATCCCTACAATATCATCTATAATGGAGAGATCAGATGCCTGTCTGGGAATTCGAAACGTGGATGTCCGAACAACTCGAAACGTGGATGTCCGAACAACTCTCAGGTCGACCTGTGTTTACCAGACAAATGGCTACAAATGTTTCTGAAATAACTGCTTTTTTCCAGAAACAATCATGATTTTCTTTTTAAACATGGTACGTGTTTTGACTGTCAGACACAGCCCATATTAGTATTCACTAACAGCTGTCCAGACACTTTTGATCAGATAGTGTTATGGATACATCGGTTTCGTCCACATATTGGAGATACGTCTACTAGGAAGTTGAATAACCATTTACATATCTGACCTAAAGCTCGGCACGAAAACGAATTGGTGCAATCAAGCAAACTGTCCACTGAATGGCGTGCAGGCCTGTATTGGAAAAGGTTGTCATCCCGAGTCTCACATCACGTCCCTGGCAATCTCGCATCCATTTCGCTGTAGTACAAAAATAAGCCGTCCATTTCCTAACTTTTTTCGATGTCTTCCATCAATCCCATACCGCACAGTAACAGTCGAGGAGAGGGTAAACAAGCCTGATGTAGGCAATCTCTTCTAGTATAGACATGCTGCATCGTCGAAGTGTTGTGGCAATAAAACACAGCTTCGCCTCGCCGTTCCACCTGATGTGATCACTGCTCTGGAGGATAATCACGTTATACAGAGATGCTATTTAGAACATGAAGCACACTAAGCAGTGTTGAAATCGAACGGTGCTGTTACACTATGATCAAATCAAGCGAGTTTCCGAGAATATTGCGCTACAATACTTCGAAACGAAACACTTGAAGTGCATCGAAAATCCCGTGTAAGTGTCAGCCATGCCTAGTCACGATTTTCTTTCTAAATACGGCATGCATTTCCACCGGCAGACACACCCCATATTAATATTATTGAGTAGGTGTTCGGATACTTTTGATCAAATAATGCATGCGCAATTTAGATCTCAGATCGCTAAGATGGAAGCAAATTCGCTCATGTGCACTACCAGAGTAAGTTTTATAATTAGACATTGGTTTATTAAGTGTTACATATTATTCTCGGTGTAACAGCGAGCATTTTAGTTGGTATCTCAGGCTGGAGGCATGGGTGCCTGGTAGGCGTTTATCTGCTTTTGGAGCGGGAGAGCAAAGTAATTTTTCTTGTTTTATTTTCCCGTGTTGGATCTGCGCCGTTCATCTACCAAAGCAAGGTCTAGTTCTGACAACTGTGTAGTTTGCAGCAGAAGGCTTCCCGTCGTTTTAAATTTTGAGTAACTGCTCTTTTTACAAATCCGCTGCTCTTTGGGCGATGTTTTTGACATTAAAGAAAGCATACAGATAATGCTGACTGGTGCAAACACATCGCAAAATAATGGAATATCTTGTATTTTATAGAGGGTCCAGTAAAAAGATCTCCCGTATTTCAGAAGGTAGTTACAAGCAAAGAAAAAAGATAGAAAATAATTTTATTTGCGAACAACAAATTCTAATCATTTTACATTAGCTGGCTTTAAAAATTACGTCGGAAAATGGCGTCTTCAATTGTTGTCACACTGAAGGAGCCTTTCCCGGAAGTTTCCCATATTTCTTCGTGCCATTTCCTATATAGTGGCAGCCATTTCCTGGATGATTGCCTCCTTAAGTGTTTGCAGGGTTGTGGGGCAATGTTTGTACATTTAAACCATTATTTGTTCCCAAAGAGAAAAGAAATCACAAGGTGATAAATCAGGTGACCTTGCGAGCCAGGCTATGTCTCCTCGCGAAGAGAGAGAACGTCCAGGAAACAACTCTCTCAAAAATCTAGAGAACACCGAGAAGTGTGAGCTGTGATTACGTCTTTCTGGAAATCGACATCTCCCGCTAAAAGGCTCCAAAAAAAAAAAAAAAACGGTTTACAATTGACGTGACAGTAGAGGTTTGACTTAACCTTTACAGTTACGCCATCATCTCCGTAAGAACACGGACCCGGCACACCAGATTCGGCAACGACGCCCCAAGCTGTCACACAACGGCTGCGAAGTGGTCATAAATCAAGTTCTTGAGGTTTTTCTGCTACCCAGTAGCGGAAATTTACTGTATTTGCTGTACCAGACAAGTGGATATGGGCCTCATCAAATTTACTCATGCAGAGCTCTGCGAATTTCAAACTCGCTCTCAATTAATTTTTTTGTAACCATCATATGAGTGCATCTGAAGATCTCTGTGCAGGATTCTTCGAACACTCCTATCAGATAATCCCAGGACGGCCGGCCGCGGTGGACGAGCGGTTCTAGGCGCTTCAGTCCGGACCCGCGTGACTGCTACGGTCGCAGGTTCGAATCCTGCCTCGGGCATGGATGTGTGTGATGTCCTTAGGTTAGTTAGGTTTAAGTAGTTCTAAGTTCTAGGGGACTGATGACCTCAGATGTTAAGTCCCATGGTGCTCAGAGCCATTTGAACCAATCCGAGGACGGCTACATGTTTAAGTGTTGTTGGCTTTGAAGATTGCTGGACGACCGCTCTCACACGCACCACATTTTCTAGCCTTGTTTACAGTTAGAGGACGGCCAGTACGTTTTTTTCAGTGCAGAACCCAATGGTCTAAAGTTTGATTCCCTCACTCGAATAGTTTTTCTATCAGGAACAAAATCATGTCGGCCAAGTTCGAACCGAATGCGAAATGCTCACTGATTAGTAATCACAGAACCACAATTACGAATACATTTCTCCACGCTCATCTAGTCAAACCATTGCGCCTACTGAAAATAGCAATTACATCTCTATCAATCAATACCCCTCTCCACATCCGTGTCCCCAGCGCAATTCACACAGTTGCTTCTGCAAATGTGGGACTTTGTACCGAACTCGGTACTTAGTAAAGAGCTGTGACATGTTTTTATCGTAGGCACCTGTCCGTATAAATGTTCCTATAAATCTCCTGGAGTGGGGCAGAAAACCTTTGCGGTCATTGTTGGATCATAAATTGCAGTAATTAAAATAAAGCAAAATATAGAGGCAGCTGTGTTATGATAGTGAGTCGTAAATTACAGTAATTAAGATAAGGCTGATGATAAATTATAGCAATTGAGATAGTGGTGGTATGAATATTCAGGCCATTTACATTAGGAGAACAATGGGCCCGTTTTCCAGAGCACAGTCAGTTCTCCAGCTTATTACATAAAGAAATATTTTATCGTTGATGCCTCATTCCTATGAGATCTTGCAGTTGTTGCTGACTCAGGCGCCCATCAGGCAAAGTTTATCCCAGGAGAATAGTTATCACGAAGGGAACTGATGGCCGTCACCGGACTGATTAAGTTGACTTGAATGCATCCTGTAACGACATGTCAGGTTACAATCATTTATTAATACTAACTGATGTGTGCTCCAAAATTCGCAAAGGTTAGCTGCTCTAAAGACAAAAACTGGTAGTGCAGTTGAAAATGTACCTAGAAAAATATACAGGAAAAGTAATAAGATTCAGAATCATTTACAAACCGAATTAGGTAAATAATTTTACAATATTCATTTCAAAAGGCTCGTGCTGAAAAACAAAATTAATCACTACACATGCTCTCTACATTGAAAGCTTCTGTTGTGGAGCGATTCAATAGAGCCTAACGCTTAAAGGTATGATGTTTGAATATCTCCTTTCACAAGGTTCATTCAAGTGGATTGATATGGTGCGAAGTCTGATAAGTCAGTAGCATCACACAAAACGTTTAACAATTAAAATGAGCTCTGTTTATATGAAAGATAATAGCATGTGGTCTACTGTGTAAAAGATCTAGAAAACAGAGCCATGTAAAGCTAAACTCAAAGTCGATGATTTTGCTACAATTAGCAATTATAAGACAATGTTCGAAAAATGTTTCACCCAAAACAGATCTGCCGAGATATTCAAAATTCGAGCAGCTCAGGAACTAAAAACAAAAATGTATCTTCTCGATGGTTACTTGCCGAGACCTATAGCAGGAGGTTTCTCCAGCACAGATATACAGGAAACCAAATGTCCTTCCACATATATAACTGAAAAAATCTTAAGAGGAAAACGAAGTAAAGTTTTCTAGAACTAGCTTGGCATCGAAAAAGCACACAACTCTTGGATTATTTTGTGAGTGATTACATGTGTAAGAAGTTGTCTGCATCCAGGTAATAACGTGCAGACATTAGACAATGTGTGCATGTGTGTGGGTAAGGGAGAGAAAGAGAGAGAGACAGATAGACAGACAAACAGACAGTCTAAATTTACTGCCGAAGCAGAATTTTAGGTAGAGTGTTTGACATAAATATTTGTAGTGGTATAAAAACAAATCATTTATTAATAAAAGTGTGTGTGTGTGGTGTGAACGCGCGCGTGCTCGCGCGTGCGTGCTTGAAGGCAATGAGAGGAAAGCTTATAATCGTGCTTGTTTCACGCTATGTGGCTCAGTAAAGTTTTCTTTGTCTAATATACCGCCTAGTAAGAGCAACAATAAAAGGAGTGTTCGGCAAAATCTGTCAACAGAGTTTGAATGTCGCAATACTGCAGTGAAGGTGCGCAGGTGCTAGAAATCAACAAGTTAAAATCACTTGCAAAAATGGGTGTATGCGAAGATGAATCTCGTTTACCAGAGGATGCGATTGTACTAGTCCCGACAACAGAACCATAGAGAAAAATCTATATCGCATTGCCCATTTACGACACGAAAGGATGCCTCCGTAGAAAGCGAAGTAACAGCCTAAGTGCGGAAACTTATAAGTGATGAAACTTCCGTTATTCGGCCTAATGATGAAGAGGCTGATCGTACGATTAGGATTACGATCAGCGGTCATTTGTGAATTAACCGTTTGGGATGTGGGGTTGTTACACAATAAATACAGAAAACACACACTTCCACTGCTTTGCAATACTACCACACGAATAAACATATTCCATCAACTAGTTAATAAATAGCACTGATTCGAATTTGATTTAATCAGTGGACATCAGACAGAAAAGCACTATTTCTTTAGCCATTTCAATGAAAGATACGTACTATTCTGAAAGTCCTATTAACGATAGACTCCGAAAAATGTTGATGGTTATCATCAGATGTTATACATAAGTTAAATGATTTTCTTGTTTGATATTAATTTTTCTCGTGGAGTTTTACATAGTAGGGTAATAAATTTTACTGGGACTGAAGAGCTCGTATGTAGCCTACACAAGATGTTTGTTTTAACATGAGAGAAGTAAATATCTCGAAAACGACGCAGGGTACAAAGAAAAATGTTCTGGGTACATCTGCCTGTGCTGCAACTGGGCACCTTCTAACCACTCCTCCCGCGTGGGCGAGATCGACTTGGTGTTTTTAAATGAGAAACCCTCCAATTTATTGCACATCCGGTTCTATGCCAAAACATACGTACGGTTTACTCAAACCATTGTTTGCCATTAATGGTAGATGGCGTTGTAACCAACAAATATCAATTGAGCCTCTTTTTACAATTCATAACCGACGCATTCGATTCTACATTTCATTTACGGTGTAAATGTAAACTTTTATTTTCTAATGGTTGGTACTAATGTTCAAACGTTGCTTGAGTGTTGCAAATTTGTACATTGACTTAATATGGCTATATATTAACATTTTGTGGCAAACGCAGCTACTTGTGTGGTAACGCAGTGTTCTGCTCCCCACGGGGTTGTTTATGGTGAGTCGCCAACAGATGGAATGCTTGAGTTCGGTGGCCGTCCTCGAATACCGCCATCAGCGTGACTGATTTCGGTATGTGTTCCCATCCAATCGCCGTAATTCTCGTGCTGGCCACTAAGCGGCTACCGGCAGAATACATACCACAACTACTGTAATAACGTAAAATGTTCATGAAGTGATAGAGACAGGTGTACCTACCATGGATACTCACCGAAATCAAGCATCCCAATGTTAGTGGCAAGGGGACTCACCGATATCAAGCATCTCGATGGGAACAGAAAGCTATTATATCCACTTCGTTGTTCCTGGATCACGCTGGACGTAGTTTCTAATCAGATGTTGATACGTCTAATAATATTGTATTTTACAATTAAATTTGGAACGCTTCATACTGATATCAACCGTTAGAAGAGAATGGTTTGCACTTAGATCGTAAATGAAATATAGAATCAGATGCGTCACTCCTTAATTGCAAAAACAGGCTCACTCGATATTCTCGGTAACAGCGCCATCTACCAAGAATGGAAAAAAATGGTTTGAGTAAACAGTACGTATTTTTGTCGCAGAACCCGAATATGCAATAAAAATGGGGATGGGTGTGTGTATGGGGGCGGGTTCCTATTTGAAAATACAAAGTTGACTCCTCCCATGCAGGAGTAGACAGAAGGTGACCAGATGCAGAACAGACGGATGTTCCCTTCACTAATATTAAATTTTCACCTAGAACATCTTTTTTTTGTACAATGCGTCTATTTTGAGGTATTTAGTTGTATCTAGAGGAAAACGCGCTCTACATGATGACACTTCCACTGTCTGAATTCTTTAACGTCAGAATTTTGGAAACTAATAGTATGTGTAGTGACCTGCTCCATTACCAAGAAGTTTTGACTTGGTTGGTCTCATGTAACCTGAGTATTGAAATAAATGTAAAATCCAGTGAATGGTTAGGATACTATAATGAAGGGCAGAATATCAGTACAGTCTGATGGACTATGGACTCCTGTTGGAATAATGATACTTGTATTCTTAAAATGTGATCTAGGAGACCGTATTAGGTTGCTGGAGGTGAGAGTGGAAGTGATATGTTGATAATATCCAGGCAACTAAAATCGTCACCAGTATATGAATACTTACACATCCAGATGCATTGAAACAAGTGACACGTATTCCGTCACTTCAAATTTTTCACTGGTCATGGCGTAAGCCATGGTAGTATTCCCAAAGACATCTTGAGCACGTTCGAGGTAGCCGAGTTTGCGAACTTGCGTAGGATCTTCGAAGTCCTCAGGGTAAATGTAGCGGCAGTTTCCCGCATAGAATAAAACTGTGAGGAAGAATAAAAGAAGAGAGATAGAATCATGACAAACTATGCAGCTGTTATGACAGATGGTTACATTGTGGCCAAGCAGTGGTACGAGAATTGGGGAAGTAAATGAGCCTGTTCCACGGTATTGCAAAGTATGTTCAAGGGATACGAAAATAGCTGAACAGAAAGAGAAGATTAGAGTCCTTAACGCTGACTGTATTGCGAGGAACTGATGACGTTAAAGAGGGAGAAGGGTGAAGACAGGTGGGAACTGGTAGCAAGGAACAAGGACCACAGAGAATAAACAGTATCTGACAGTTTCGTCATTGGCATAAACAGTAGATTTGCCTTGCTACCTCAGTTATTAACTAAAGAAGAGGCTCAAGTAGATGTAAGTGTAGCTAGCACTCAACAGACTTTCAATAGGAAACCAACTCTTTCAAAAAAAGTAACAAGTAGGAGGAAAGTTCTGTTGTTAAGTAGTAGCTATGGAAGAGGTGTAGGTCAGCTCTTGCACGAGAAATTAGGTGACAGATACCAGGTCACAAGTTTTTCTCAAGCCCAGTGCATGTCTTAGCCAAGTGACAGAGGATGTAGGATCATTGTGAAAGACTTTTAAAGGCAAGATTTTGTTGTGATAGTGGGTGAAGCAGGAAACAGTACTGATACTCATAATGGCTACAATATTGAGTGTGAATTGGTAAAAATACCATCTATAACGAACATACAAATGTAGGTTTGGTTCCTGCTTTCATGTGGTATGATGAGACCCAACAGCTCTGTCTAGAGGGTCAGTAAGTAGTTAGATCAGCTGCTTTGGGTGGCTACTTTGGTATGCCTCCTGTTCATATTATTTGCAGATGGGTCTTCACAAGGAATGGCCTGCATCTCAGTGCGAAAGGGAAGGGTAAATTGGCCGAGATGACAGCAAAATCTCGAAGGGGGGGGGGGGGGGGGAGGGACTGAAACTCAAGGGAGTACCTCTTTTTTAGGCTCAGGTAAATGTCTAATGATTCAACATGGAATGAAATTAAATTTAATGAGAAGCTCAGACAGGTAGGTACTAGAGATGTTAAAATATCACAAGACTCTCATAAAAGTATAGTGAAAAATAAAGTTAGTATATCACAAGAATCTCACGAAAGTACAGTTTCACCACATGTAAGTAGGGACACTGTGGAGAGAGGAGGAATTGCATATATATTAAAATTTATCATAGTGTGAAAAATATAGAAACTAAAAAACTTGGTGTAGAGCAACATACAGAAGTATGTGCCTAGGAGCATAAACTAAGTAATGGTACTTTTATAATTTATAGCTGTGTAAAGGTCCCCACTGGGAAATTTTCAACTGTTTCTGAAAAACGTGAATTCTTCGTGGTGCTATCTGTCAGACAGAGGGAAACAAAGTATTGTTTGTGGGGGTTTCAGTGTAGAATTTCTGAAAGAATCCGATAGAAAGCTTGACCTTGAAGTGCTACTTGGTTCTTTCAATTTGAGATCAGTAACTGATTTTCTTTTCGGGTAGTACAGGAAAGCAGCACACTGATAGATAATGTTTTTATAGACCAAGATAAATTTAATCAATTAAAAACTCTTCCTGTCAAGAATGGTTTTTCTGATCATGATGCACAGCTAGTTATAGTATGCCACATAGCTACATGTAGTAATCCAAAATAGTCCTCCAACATAGTGCATTCAGTTAATGAGTTAACAATTACAAATTTTAGATAAATCTTACAACAGTTGGACTGGCATGAGGTGTACAGGAAGCATGATACCTCTGTGAATATATTTGAAAATAGTTTCCCTAAGAGAACAGTAAAATAGAACTGTAAGAAGCCATCTAAAAAGCTATGTCTTATTAAAGGGAAAAAAATATCCCTTAAATAAAAAAGGAAAATGTATCTTATGTCTAGAAGGAGGAATAATCGAGAAACAGCCAGACATTATAAGAACCACTGCACTGTACTAAGAAAAGTTACTAAAAATTCCAGAAATATGTGCATTATGTCTGACATTAGCATCTCTGATAATAAAAGTAAAACAATCTAGAATAATGTTAAAAGGGAAACAGGACACTCAAGAGCATATTAAGACTGTATTTCCATAAAACTAATGGAAAGTTTGTTAACGGAAGTCAGAAGTAGAAGATATTTTAATAACCATTTTTAAGTGTTTTAGATCAAATAAGATCCAGCTGTTTATTAGAAAATGCGAAGCTGTACAAGCGTGAGAAAACTGACATTCAGACCACTGCTCCGAATGAAAGAATATAGTCTGCGCAAAACAATTTTCACTGAATAAGAACTCTTGGTTGGTTGGTTGGTTTGGGGAAGGAGACCAGACAGCGTGGTCATCGGTCTCATCGGATTAGGGAAGGATGGGGAAGGAAGTCGGCCGTGCCCTTTCAGAGGAACCATCCCGGCATTTGCCTGGAGTGATTTAGGGAAATCACGGAAAACCTAAATCGGGATGGCCGGACGCGGGATTGAACCATCGTCCTTCCGAATGCGATAAGAACTCTTGCTTAAGGCAGTTAATCATGGTAGGATCCCCATTACCGTGTTACTTATATGTCGATGGCCACATAGCATGTTGAAAGGAACCATATGTAAATGCTCTCAATTAAATAGCAGGAAGAAGCACGAATAAATGCAGGTAGATCGTGCAATAATTATTGATTAATTCAACGGATAAACATAACTCATATTACATGGAAGAACATAGTTAAAGTTTCATGGACTACATGACATGTACTGCAGTATGCAACAAAGACTTTGCTCGCAAAGTACTTATGAAACCGACGAAAATACCGAGAATCGTTATATGAATGGAGACCGATTTCAAATGCATAGCATAGAGGAAACGAAGTGTTACCCACAATAATCGAACTGGATCCCCTACAGTACAAGTCATATAAAATAGCATCACTCACAATAGACCAGCTCAGACCTGAATACATTGCATCAATATAGCACGCCAAGCTGTAGATTGCAATATGCTATCTTATTATTCATCACTTGATATCATTGTGAGGTTGCACATACAAACCCAACTTGCAACCATCAACCAATCTTTCTCCCTCGATCTCTCTCTCTCTCTGTCTCTGTCTCTCTCTCTCTCTCTCTGTTTACTGCTCAGACCAGCCACACACTCTACTTTACACCAAAAACACCACAGAACTGAGTAGAACAGAACTTTTAACGCCATTTACATGCTGACCATTCTGCTCTGCACTCGGCGCGTTGCTTTCCTATTGGCCAATTCACACTGCTCACCAAAGATAATCATAAAATTAGCCTCACAACTGAGCAAGTACTGACTACACCACAGATATCGACTAGTGGGCACAGACAATCACAGAAAAGTTGCTAACGAGTTAGCAGGCATGGAAAATAGGAGAAAGTGAAAGTACACAAATACTACAGACAACTTTCATGCTTTGTAGGTGTTGACAGTTGAAGATGTTCACAGATGATACTGTCGAATATAGAGAGGTTGCTGGAAAACTATAGTGAAATGACAGGGGACCTGCAAAGGATTGACAATTGGTGTAGAGACTTGCAGTTGACTCTCAGCAATAACACATGTAACATATTGCGGATAAATATGCAGGAAGACCCATCACTGTCCGAGTACACGATTGCAGAATGCTCACTGGGCGTGGTCACATTCGTATGTTATATCTAGGAATATCCATAAATAGCTACAGAGTGGTGGGCAACTGTTGTCAAAGGAAGGCTGGACAGGTGCTGAAATAATTAATGTCAAGTCAACACAGTAAACAGAAGATTTACATAACTTGTATTTCTCTGTGTGTACAGCCATTACAAATAATACAGCAGGAAGTAAGTCCACTCTGAACAAAAACAACAACAATGGTTTCAGCACTGCTACTAGGTGGCATCTGCGTAGCATCACGTAGGAAGAAGCTCCAAGTGTGAGTGTATTGTGTGGCTGCTGCCGGCCATACTATTGCGGGGGCAAAGGGTGCTCAGAGTCCAGGCCCAATGGAGGTGTGCCCCAGTGGGTATGTTCCTTTGGGTTCAATGAATCTTCCATGACTACTCTTGGCGTCTGACAAAACTTGCAATTCCATTGCACAACTCTCACATCCATGGGCCAGTATCAATACTGATACCACGTTTTGCACAGAGTTCCATGTACAAATATTGCCATATTTATTTTAACTAGCTTCTTGAAAAGGATTTGCTAATTACAAATCAAAAGCTTGGCCAAGTAAATCAAAGTTAGTATTGTGTACAAACTGATAACGGGGCATTACAAGCTTTATGAAGAATCACGCAACAAAAAACATCAAAGTGAGATATGAAACTATGTAATAATGAGGAGTGGTATGGTTGGCAAACACAATTTAACAGGGAAATGAGTTTGATGCAGATCTACTTCCTGGCGTCCTAATACCTCACAGCAAAGCCACAAAATGAAACGATGAATTGCGGGAAACAGAAAATGAGATAATGTGCAACTGTGTTCATCTACCTAGTTATGAAACGCCAGCGTGAACTATTTGAAACGGTAGCAAACTCTTAACTCTCTTCTGCTCTAACCAGTCGTTGCTGCTAGATCTTCTCACCATTATGTGTGTATAGATGAGTAGATTAAGTGTTGCAGACAGATGCCTCGCCCCAAGTCTGCTTTGCAACTGAAATGAAATGCTGGACTGCAAATGGCTTGGAGCTTTTAGTAGGATTGATAAAGGACATAGAGAAGATCCTAAGAAGAGCAGTGGATTCGTTGCGGGTTCATTCTGTATTTCAATACTGCAGTGGCAGACTCTGCGAGGCAGTAGATTTTGCATCTTGCTACACATGTCTTGCAACAAGACTGAGGCTCGTCAGTAGTTACTCTTCCAACACACGATTTGCGATTGGAGTAGGGTAGGAGAAACTGACTATGGAAAATAATAAATTCACTCAAAAGTAACAACTCACATGGAATTGATGGCGTTTGCAACAGAGTACTAAATACTTATTCCCAATAGATAAGTAGGATTCTCAGCCACAAATATTGTACTCACTGAACCCGGGCATTTTTCTGGATAGAGTGAAATATATTATTGTTAAAGAATTTCATAAAAAAGGGGGATAGATCTGCTGGTAACTACTTCTGACAATTTCATACAAAATTCCTGAAAAAGTAATGTATTCAAGAGAAGCTTTACACATTTGCAAAAATGGAGTGCTAACAGAATGTCAGTTTGATTTTCGGAAAGCCTTTGCAACAGAAAATACTATACATGCTTTCACTGATCAAATATTAAATGCTTTGAATAATTGAACATCACACATTGGGATTTGTTGTGATCTCTCAAAGATGTTTAACTGTGCAAATCATGAAATTATTCTAGATAAGCCTAATTATTGTAGTATAAACGGGAGAGTGCACAAATGTTTTAATTCATGTTTAACTGAAAGAATCCAGAAGGTTGAAATGAACAGTACAGACAGTCATCAAATATCAGAAGAGCCCTCTAACTGGAGAGGTATCAAGAACATTGTTCCACAAGGTTTAGTCTTTGGTCCCTTATTGTTATTTATTTATTTATTTACACGTCTAGTTCCTTAGGACCGAGTTGAGGAACAAATTTCCAAAGTCATGGAATGTGTCAGTACATGAAACTACAATATAAAAGTGATAAGAGAAAACATGGAATGTTTATGGACCTAAAAAGCTCAAGCCTTAAGTTTAAGTAAACGAAATCAACAATACATAATAATCAGCTTAATTTGTCAAGGAACTCTTCAACAGAATAGATTGACCCATGAGGAAACTCTTCAGTTTCAATTTGAAAGTGCATGGATTACTGCTAAGATTTTTGAATTCTTGGGGTAGCTTATTGAAAATAGATGCAGCAATATACTGTACACCTTTTTGCAAAAGAGTTAAGGAAGTGTGATTCAAATGCAGATTGAATTTCTGCCGAGTATTAACTGAGTGAAAGCTGCTAATTCTTGGGAATAAGCTGTTACTGTTAACAAGAAGTGACAGTAAAGAGTACATATATTGAGAGGGCAATGTCAAAAAACCCAGACTGAACAGGGGACGACCAGAGGTTCAAGAACTTAACTACTTATTGCCTGGACTGCTCGTTTCTGAGCCACAAATATCCTTTTACAATGGGAAGAGTTACCCCAAAATATAATACCATATGACATAAGTGAATGAAAATAAGCAAAGTAGACGAATTTTCACATTGAACGATCACTTACTTCAGACAATGTTCAAATAATTAAAATGCCAGCATTAAGCCTTTGAACAAGATCCTGAATGTGAGAGAGAGTTCTTGATTATATTAATGACTTGCCACTCTGTATTCTTAAAGACACAAAGCTAGTTCTTTCTGCTGATGATACAAGAATGGTAATCACACCCAAAAAACACGAAGTATCTGAGAAAATTGTAAATAATATCTTCCAGAAAATTATTATGTGGTTATCTGCAAATGGACTCTCCCTAAAATTTAAGAAAACACACTGTATACATTTCTGAACAGTAAATGGTATAACACCATTGATATATATAGAGTTTGAAGCAGAGTTTTGCTAAGGCAGAATATCCAAAATTTCTGGGTAAGTGCATTGAAGAGAAACTGATGTGGAAGAAACACATTGATCATCTGCTGTAACATTTGAGTCCAGCTACTTATGATGTTAGAGTTATTGTAAATTTGGATCATAGACATGTCAGTAAATTAGGCTAATATGCCTATATTCATTCACTGCTTTCTTATGGCATCATATTTGGGAGTAACTCATCATTAAGAGGAAAACTGTTCATTGCACAAAAGCTTGTAATCAGCCCACCCAAGATCACCTTACAGAAATTTGTTTAAGGAAATAGGGATATTCTCAGTACCTCCCCAAGGCATATATTCACTTATGAAACTTGTTTTTAATAACTCATTCCAATTCACACCAGTAGCTACTACACTAGAAGAAAGGATGTTCTTCACTATTCTGGGTTAAATCTGACTTTGGCACAGAAAGGGTTGAATTAGGCTGCCACAAACGTCTTGGTCATTTACCAAACTGCATTACAAGTCTAGCAGATAGTCAACTGGCGTTTAAAAACAAATTAAAATAATATCTGAATGATAACTCCTTCTACTCAATAAATGAGTTTTTAGGCATGAAGTAGAAATTGTTAAAAACAACAATTGTATTGTGTAAAGAAAACGTATGTTAGATTGTCACATTCCACATCATTATGAAATTTCGTATTCATGATCTATGGAACAAGTATTAACGAAATGTAATGCTGCTCTTTACAAACACAAAATGTCAATGAGAAGCTGATCAGTGGTGTATTATTAGAAAGAATAATTGTTGATAAAAGATGGTGTTGTTATGGTGTAAGCAGTTTTATTAGTTGTGCAGAAGTGCAAATTACTGTTTTAACATACATAAAACGATAGTTTAAAAAAATTGTTTCCACTGAATACTGAAGACACATGAAGCTACGTTAACTATGTGTACACATATCTGGCAGAAAGAAATGCTAAGCACACACTGGACTCCATGATACACTCCATTGCCAGCGGAAATATCTCTCTGCATCTGCTGAATCAGCATGTATACTTCATAAGCTACCTTTTGCAAAAAGGTGTACAGTATATTGCTGCATCTATTTTCAATAAGCTACCACAAGAATTCAAAAATCTTAGCAGTAGTCCATGCACTTTCAAATTGAAACTGAAGAGTTTCCTCATGGGTCAATCTATTCTGTTTAAGAGTTCCTTGACAAATTAAGCTGATTATTATGTATTGTTGATTTCGTTTACTTAAACTTAAGGCTTGAGCTTTTTAGGTCCATAAACATTCCATGTTTTCTCTTATCACTTTTATATTGTAGTTTCATGTACTGACACATTCCATGACTTTGGAAATTTGCTCCTCAACTCGGTCCTAAGGAACTAGATGTGTAAATAAATAAATAAATAACAATAAGGGACCAAAGACTAAACCTTGTGGAACACTGTTCTTGATACCTCTCCAGTTAGAGGGCTCTTCTGATATTTGATAACTGTCTGTACTGTTCATTTCAACCTTCTGGATTCTTTCAGTTAAACATGAATTAAAACATTTGTGCACTCTCCCATTTATACTACAATAATTAGGCTTATCTAGAATAATTTCATGATTTGCACAGTTAAACATCTTTGAGAGATCACAACAAATCCCAATGTGTGATGTTCAATTATTCAAAGCATTTAATATTTGATCAGTGAAAGCATGTATAGTATTTTCTGTTGCAAAGCCTTTCCGAAAATCAAACTGACATTCTGTTAGCACTCCATTTTTGCAAATGTGTAAAGCTTCTCTTGAATACATTACTTTTTCAGGAATTTTGTATGAAATTGTCAGAAGTAGTTACCAGCAGATCTATCCCCCTTTATATGAAATTCTTTAACAATAATATATTACACTCTATCCAGAAAAATGCCCTGGTTCAGTGAGTACTATATTTGTGGCTGAGAATCCTACTTATCTATTGGGAATAAGTATTTAGTACTCTGTTGCAAACGCCATCAATTCCATGTGAGTTGTTACTTTTGAGTGAATTTATTATTTTCCTAATTTCATTAGGAGCAGTGGACTAAATGTCAGTTTTCTCAGGGTTATACAGCTTTGCATTTTCTAATAAACAGCTGTATATTATTTTATCTATAACATTTAAAAATAGTTATTAAAATATCTTCTACTTCTGACTTTTGTTAACAAACTTTCCATTGAGTTTTGTAGAAATAGTCTTAATATGCTCTTGAGTGTCCTGTTTCCCTTTTAACAATATTCCAGATTGTTTTACTTTTATTATCAGAGATGCTAATGTCAGACATAATGCACATATTTCTGGAATTTTTAGTAACTTTTCTTAGTACAGTGCAGTGGTTCTTTTAATGTCTGACTGTTTCTCGATTTATCTTCCTTCTAGCTATAAGATACATTTTCCTTTTCTATTTAAAGGATATTTTTATCCCTTTGATAAGACATAGTTTTTAGACGGTTTCTTATGGTTGTATTTTACTGTTCTCTTAGGGAAACTATTTTCAGATGTATTCACAGAGGTATCATGCTTCCTGTACACCTCATGCCAGTCCAACTGTTGTAAGATTTATCTAAAATTTGTAATTGTTAACTCATTAACTGAATGCACTATGTTGGAGGACTATTTTGGATTACTACATGTAGCTATGTGGCATACTATAACTAGCTGTGCATCATGATCAGAAAAACCATTCTTGACAGGAAGAGTTTTTAATTGATTAAATTTATCTTGGTCTATAAAAACATTATCTATCAGTGTGCTGCTTTCCTGTACTACCCGAGAAGAAAATCAGTTACTGATCTCAAATTGAAAGAACCAAGTAGCACTTCAAGGTCAAGCTTTCTATCGGATTCTTTCAGAAATTCTACATTGAAACCCCCACAAACAATAATTTGTTTCCCTCTCTCTGACAGATAGCACCACGAAGAATTCACGTTTTTCAGAAACAGTTGAAAATTTCCCAGTGGCGACCTTTACACAGCTATAAATTATAAAAGTACCATTACTTAGTTTATGCTCATAGGCACATACTTCTGTATGTTGCTCTACACCAAGTTTTTTAGTTTCTATATTTTTCACACTATGATAAATTTTAATATACATGGCAATTCCTCCTCTCTCCACAGTGTCTCTACTTACATGTGCTGAAAACTTATATCCACCTACTTTTACCTTTTCCATACCTTTGACTATATGAAAGTATATGTCAGAAGGGATAGTCCATCCATTCCACACTCAGTTTCTGAAACTTCTAACCAATCAAGAAGCTCATCTACTTGGTTTTTTAATCCTCTGATATTCTGATGTAATATATTAACATTATTTTTCACTGTAGTTTTGTGAGATTCTTGTGATATACTAACATTATATTTCCCTGTACTTTTATGAGAGTCCTGTGAAATTGTAACATCTCAAGTACCTGCCTGTCTGAGCTTCTAATTAAGCTTAATTTCGTTCGATGTTGAATCATTAGACACTTGGCCTAAAAAAGAGGTATTGCCATGAGTTTCAGTCCCCCTCCCCCTTCGAGATTTTGCTGTCATCTTGGCCAATTTACCCTTCCATTTCGCACTAATATGCAGGTCATTCCTTGTGAAGACCCATCTACAAATACTATGAACAGGAGCCATACCAAAGCATCCACCCAAAGCAGCTGATCTAACTACTTACTGACCCTCTTGGCAGAGCTGTTGGGTCTCATCATACCACATGAAAGCAGGAACCAAACCTACATTTGTATGTTCGTTACAGATGGTATTTTTACCAATTCACACTCAATATTGTAGCCATTATGAGTATCAGTACTGTTTCCTGCTTCACCCACTATCACAACAAAATCTTGCCTTTAAAAGTCTTTCACAATGATCCTACATCCTCTGTCACTTGGCTAAGACATGCACTGGGCTTGAGAAAAACTTGTGACCTGGTATCTGTCACCTAATTTCTCGTGCAAGAGCTGACCTACACCTCTTCCATAGCTACTACTTAACAACAGAACTTTCCTCCTACTAGCTACTTTTTTTGAAAGAGTTGGTTTCCTAGTGAAAGTCTGTTGAGTGCTAGCTACATTTACATTTACTTGAGCCTCTTCTTTAGTTAATAACTGAGGTAGCAAGGCAACACTACTGTTTATGCCAGAGATGAACCTGCCAGATACTGTTCTCTTTCTGTAGCCCCTGTTCCTTGCTACCAATTCCCACCTGTCTTTACCCTTCTCCCTCCTTACCGTCATCAGTTCCTCGCAATACAGTTCAGCCTTAAGGGCTCTAATCTTCTCTTCCTGTTAAGGTATTTTCCTATCCCTTGAACATACTTTACAATATCATTGAATGGGCCCATTTACTTTCCCAATTCCCATGCCACTGCTTGCCCACAATGTAACCATCTGTCACAACAGCCACAACTGACATCTGACATATTTATGCAGTGTGGTCAGTCCACATGTGGATGGCATTTACAGAGATAAAAAGTACTGCTTATGTACATAACCTAGATTAACATCAGTTCAATCTGAGGTGACGCTTAGTTGCTCTCTAAAATCTATTTAAAGTCATCCCTTTCCCCTCTAATTTAAGGGATGTGAGGTCCCAAAACGAAGTATAAACATGTATTTAATAATATAATTAAGCTTCTTGAAGGCTAGAACTGTTTTAATTCACAATACTCTCAACTCAAAAGAGGTTTTCTTGTTTGAATTTTTATTCATGTGGCAGCAACCATAATTGAGTCCACTATTTTATCCTCAAATGTGGCTGCACCTTTTACTGTAACGCATCTTCAGTGGATTTTAGAATGATACAGATTTGTTTTGATATGCTATATGGGTAGATTATGAGAGTGTTCACATCATATTTTTAACGTAAATATTCCAGTTTTTGACTGGCGTCTGCTTTGTCTTTCAGCATGTGACCAGATAAGAGGGAACGCAGATAACTGTAAGTAATCACTTATTTACGTAAAAATAAAATGTTAATCGTTTTATAGTCTATAAATGTGGCATATCAAAACAAAACTGTATCATTTTAGATTCCACTGAAGAAATTTTAATGTAAAAGGCGAAACGCGTCTGGAACGAATCAAATACATTGCAGCAAGAAAAAGGCGTTTTTTATGACAAAGCGAATAAATAAACGAAATTTTTAGGAAATTTAAAAAGGCTGAATATTGATATGTAAATTATCTCATCTTAAATAAATTTTCGTTCTGATTACGAAACTGGTCTTAGATACTGCAAGTCTTTAATATGGCCAAAGTTATGAAGAATCTAATATTATTATTTATATTTGAGTAATGTGAATTCAGCTGATGCGTGTTATGCGTAAAATACACTCCTGGAAATGGAAAAAAGAACACATTGACACTAGTGTGTCAGACCCACCGTACTTGCTCCGGAAACTGCGAGAGGGCTGTACAAGCAATGATCACACGCACGGCACAGCGGACACACCAGGAACCGCAGTGTTGGCCGTCGAATGGCGCTAGTTGCGCAGCATTTGTGCACCGCTGCCGTCAGTGTCAGCCAGTTTGCCGTGGCATACGGAGCTCCATCGCAGTCTTTAACACTGGTAGCATGCCGCGACAGCGTGGACGTGAACTGTATGTGCAGTTGACGGACTTTGAGCGAGGGCGTATAGTGGGCATGCGGGAGGCCGGGTGGACGTACCGCCGAATTGCTCAACACGTGGGGCGTGAGGTCTCCACAGTACATCGATGTTGTCGCCAGTGGTCGGCGGAAGGTGCACGTGCCCGTCGACCTGGGACCGGACCGCAGCGACGCACGGATGCACGCCAAGACCGTAGGATCCTACGCAGTGCCGTAGGGGACCGCACCGCCACTTCCCAGCAAATTAGGGATACTGTTGCTCCTGGGGTATCGGCGAGGACCATTCGCAACCGTCTCCATGAAGCTGGGCTACGGTCCCGCACACCGTTAGGCCGTCTTCCGCTCACTCCCCAACATCGTGCAGCCCGCCTCCAGTGGTGTTGCGACAGGCGTGAATGGAGGGACGAATGGAGACGTGTCGTCTTCAGCGATGAGAGTCGCTTCTGCCTTGGTGCCAATGATGGTCGTATGCGTGTTTGGCGCCGTGCAGGTGAGCGCCACAATCAGGACTGCATACGACCGAGGCACACAGGGCCAACACCCGGCATCATGGTGTGGGGAGCGATCTCCTACACTGGCCGTACACCACTGGTGATCGTCGAGGGGACACTGAATAGTGCACGGTACATCCAAACCGTCATCGAACCCATCGTTCTACCATTCCTAGACCGGCAAGGGAACTTGCTGTTCCAACAGGACAATGCACGTCCGCATGTATCCCGTGCCACCCAACGTGCTCTAGAAGGTGTAAGTCAACTACCCTGGCCAGCAAGATCTCCGGATCTGTCCCCCATTGAGCATGTTTGGGACTGGATGAAGCGTCGTCTCACGCGGTCTGCACGTCCCACGAACGCTGGTCCAACTGAGGCGCCAGGTGGAAATGGCATGGCAAGCCGTTCCACAGGACTACATCCAGCATCTCTACGATCGTCTCCATGGGAGAATAGCAGCCTGCATTGCTGCGAAAGGTGGATATACACTGTACTAGTGCCGACATTGTGCATGCTCTGTTGCCTGTGTCTATGTGCCTGTGGTTCTGTCAGTGTGATCATGTGATGTATCTGACCCCAGGAATGTGTCAATAAAGTTTCCCCTTCCTGGGACAATGAATTCACGGTGTTCTTATTTCAATTTCCAGGAGTGTATGATACTTTTTTTTTACTTCAGCATCTGTGGAATAAATGTTTCTTCTCAAAACAGTCGCTTAATTGAACTTTAATATTATACTGCAGTTTGCTTTGTTAATACGTTACATAATTTTGGAGTTAGCCAAGCGAGTAGGCCGTCATGGTCTTTAGTTATTACAGATGCTCAACTCATGGTAGCAAAATATGTGGTAATGAATGAAAGTGGCTTCAACATTAGAAATATAGATTTCTTACAGGAATCCTAAAATACAATTTCAGGAGGATTGTATGGTAGCCTGTGTACTGAATCAAAAAGCAATGTGCAAGGCTGAACTACTGTCGTGAATATATCTTACGTTTAGGAAAAACTGGAATTTAATTCCGATGAGTTTTGGATAGAGGCAAACAATTCGTTGCTAGTTGTCACCCTCGTCTTTGCTTCGTCAATCGATAACGAAACTGTATCATAACTGATGCTGCATGGTATAACACTTTCCAGTTACGTCAGCGTAGATTTAGCTTTTAATTAGCGAACATGATAGCCGCTCTGGCGTCTTCTGCTCTTTGGCGCCCATGACAACGCTACAGAACACACACTGTAGCAGCTACTCTTATTTTCTGCGACAGTCATATCGTTGGCGTTTTCTGATGAGGTAACCACATAGCACAATAGTACTTACTGTTTGCGACGGAATCTATTATGCAGACGGATGACGTAACAACAGCTCTTTGAGTTACGAGGCTGCCGGTGCAGATACGCTCCTTGTTATTTTCGAATATCTGGATCATCACCATGAATGGGTACTGCCCCCGCTTCACAATAATTCTATTCTCGCTGGGTCCGAAGATTCTACCGTGGCGCATGAAGCGGCCGCCCTGCAAACAAAGGACATGGTACGTGCTGTCAAAGCATTTAATCCCAAGGACCACCTAAATGAATATAGTGTTTTCCGGTTGCGTTGTTATACACTATTTTTCAAATTCTGACATACAGTGCTGCATGTGTAGTGAAAAGATAGAATAATTTATCCAGACTTTATCATTTTGACCGTTATTGGAAAAACGTTTTGTCGAACCTGTGATCAGGACGAGAGAATTTAGGCTTTGTCAGGATTCGCTAACAGTGGCAGTCGTCTATTCAACAGTAAACCCAAAAACAAATGATGACTTAGCGTTTTACTTCTGCTCTCGAACTTCTCGTTACTCCAGAACAACCTAACAGAAGAATTCAGAGAAGTTATGGAACACTAAAAACAGGCCAAGTAACTGATATCTGAGTTACAATAGTATTTCTCGACACTAGTGCGTAGTTTTGAACGTATTCCCATCTTTACATTGTGCAGTTGGGATAATGTGACGTAAGTAACGAGTGTATGAACAGCATCACAAGATGGTTGTTGTTCATCGACTGTATAAGGATTTTAACTTACTGCGCACATCTGTTCTTTGTATACATTCTTTTGCTGAAAAACGGAGGCACTCGATATAAATTCTGTCTTGTCACACCACAAACGTGAGCACTGCGTTAATTTACTCATTCAGGGCATTTATTAGTTTTTTAAGGCTGGCTGACAGTGACAGAAAAATGTGACATTGACCATTGAGACTGATACCCAGGACACCTCCAACTGAACAGTCTTAAAAAAGAGAAGATGTTGAAGTGGAAACAAAATAATGCAGAAAACAAAAGTTCTACTTTGGCCATCGGGCGTCTTCAACTACCAAGAAATTTTCAAACAATTCCAATGATGTAGCGAATCGTCCCACAGATAATCTGATGTGGAGACTCTTAGAATCAGACTAAGACTTCTGTAGTTTCAGATGTAAATGTTAAATCCGTGTGAACAAAAGAATCGAGAAATTTATTGCACAAATTCTTACATTTGTGCTTCTGTGGCGAAAACAGTACAAACTCCAGTCAGAAAGTAATGCCTACTATGCTTTTTTCTCCTTCATTAATTTGGTAATGAAGTAATTATGAATTAGGCGCGCTTTCGGGAACCTCCCATAACACAACCACTCCAGTAACAGTGTCCATGTGTCAACAGATGGCAGCACTTGTGGCGTCGCAACTAGTGCGCGATCGCCCATTTGTCTATTAAAAGCTTTACTTCAGAACGTATGTGGGCTGCAATGTAAGCCGGTAGAGCATTATACGGTCAGTAACGGACGAGTTGTGTCCTGCAGACTGACGTCACGACCATCTGTTGCAGCTGCCCGTGTGAAAGCAGTGGAGTAGCACTGGCAGGCCACTTACATTATACGAAACTAAAAATATTAATAACTAATAAAGGAATAACCCGAGGAACGTCATATTTGATGTACATCCTTCTGTTGTGAAAACAAACACTATGTCAAAGTCTGAGATCAAAAACAGTTGTATTTTGGAAGTTAGTAAAATTCCATAAAAAACGTAATTTTCCGACAGTCAAGAATTTAAATAAATACAGTGATGTAATAGTTCACCTTCAGTGACTATGTACGACGATCTGATAACACTTTCAGTGTTCATATATAAATTTGGAAAGTTTTTAGTTTCAGAAAACCTCTGTGACCTTTCTATAATAATAATTTCAAGAATTCTAAGTAAATATGTGTATTGTGTGTTATGGTGCGTGTGAATGAGAATTCGTGCGTGAGAGTATGGGGGACGTTCGGCATTATTAAAAATCATTCATGTAATTCTCTACAGGAACTGGCAAGTGTTCCAACTCTGTAACGTGGGAACGAATCCACTAGTGGTTCCCCTGCTAGTGAATGTCGGATGTCCAAGTATGTATGCTTATGTATAAGACAGTCAGAACATTCGCGACTACTTAATAAGGCTTATAGTTCATTTTGTTTTGTTTATTTAATTAGAGAGTTTTGTGTTACTTAATGTGATGACGTCAATGAGCCTAGAGAAGTGGCTCGTGCTTGCTAGATTTTGGCGCTAGCCGCGCCCTAGAAGTGAGTTCTCATTGGTCGTAAGTGCTGACAGCCAAGGAGAGGCGAGACGGTTGGCCGCCTAGCGAGGAGATAGAGTTTGGAGTGTGGGAGAGTGAGCGGGGAGTCGCGAGCTAGCTTTGATTGGAGGCGGTTATGCTGGATGTGACTTTTCGCATTATGTGTAAGATGAAGTCTTGGGACGACTTCCGCGTTATGGTCCAGTGTCAATGGTATCTGGTAGTGACCAGAAACTGTTTATGAAAACTTTAGAGTGTTGTGATAATTCGTTCCGACGAAAATCGCGAATGAACTTTGAATTATATAGCGTGGCGGTACTGAGTATATTCTTACTGAGTATTATATAGCGAGCATAAACTTTAACTAAAGACAACCACTGAATATCGTGTGCAGAAGTAATTGGCCGATCATTGACTGTGTTACAAGTAATTGGTTTCGGAATTTGGGAAGGTAAAAGTTCTGGCTGTTTTAGGTATGGTGATAACTGTGAGCAGAAACTTTATTAATTTTCGTAAATGTGGGCTGATGATCTTGCTTAACGGCAATAAAGATCTATTGAAGTTTTAAATTTGAACTTCATGTTTAAAGTACGAGTGACATCCCCTTTCCGAATCATTTCTTTAAAGTACATAGACAATTTTCAGCAAATTTTACTTATAGCGGCCTCCGGCGTGTAGCTATGAGGTTACAGTTTCCTCAACACTGCTTTTCAGTGATCTCATAAGTAGCTGCAGTCAGGAGTTTACGTGCGACGATCTACCGCTGTAAAGATGTAGGTGAACAAAAATTATAAAAGAAATTGCATTGCAGCAGCAACGTATAATCCGTCGCAATTGGAGCATCGCACGCACGCACGTAAAAAATCCGTCGCACACTGCATATGTTTAGAAAATGGAAGACATTGACGCACGTATAACACAGTGTTGTCTTATTGAGTTCCTTACTGCAGGAGGCGAAACACACAGTCGCATTCATGAAAGGCCGAAGAAGGTGTATGGTGATAATGTGGTAGACGTCAACACTATTAGACCATGGGTTCGTCGCCGTAGAAAAGTTGAAGGGCAAACCGAAGCTGGCTGATGCGTCGCAGACTGCAAGTAGTTTGGCACATCGCCCAGCGTGTCGACCAGATCTTCCGTAACGAACCGCCGCGTAATCACAGATGAAACGTGTCGCCAGTCACCCATCGGCAGAGGCAATATGGCGGCCACTATTAAAAAACTGGGCTATTCAAAAATTTGTGCACGCTGGGTACCAGAAACGTTGACCGACCAGAATAAAGAGGCAAGGGAAAGCAATAAGGCGCACTCTGTTGCAGCGCTTCAGTGTGGAAGGGGGACAAGTTTTTCGCGAAAATTGTGATTGGAGACAAGACTTGGGTCCATTTTTTTAAGCACAGATGTGGTTTTTATGGCCCAGATATATACTCTTGTTTCAAGGTGGAAAAAAGAAACTATGGGCAAAGATATTGAGAAGCGACCAGTTAATCGTGAATGTTGTAGACGTTATCCTATGCACTTGGTATTTTCATTTCTTGTGAAATAAAAATAAAAAATTAAAACTTCTGATGTTAATCTGAGAGAAATTTGAATATAGTACGAAAAAATTAAAACAGAGAAAGGAGTTAGACTCATTAAAAATGTCATCGCTTCTGTTCCACGGACCAAATGAATAAAAACAAATTCGTAAAAAAAGCAGCAGGACTAACAAACCATTAATGTACTAAAAATATAGCAAGTTGCCATTGCAGACTATCAGCAACACCTAATATTAAATAAATGTACCGTGTGTTGGAAACATAAATCGTCAAAACGAGAACTACCAGAATATAAACACATCATATACAGGGTGTTCCGGCAGGAGTAGTAAGTACTGTAGGAGGAACGCTACAGATTATTTCAAATAACACATTCCATATAACATGCGTCCAATTTTTATTGCTTACAGAGTTACCAAATAACTACTCAGAAGTTGTTAAGCAACGGCACATTCAAAGGCGATTTTCATAAATTCCTTCTTCGACTTCAATGTCCTTTTGATTTCTTTTGACAACACATCGTTTACCTCATCTGAGGTCGTCTTGAGCATTTTTATGAGGCAGCACTTCAGCACTTTTCATAATCTGAACTATCAATTCATGTCTTTTGTTTACCTTCCCACGGATGATGGCCACATTTCTTGACACCAAGATCTCTGGACCTAACGATCTATACTTTTACCAGTGGGGATGGCTGAAAGGCGGAAACGAAAAAGAGGAAATAAACACACGAGACGACTATATCGCCCAGAGTATGAGTAGTGCTCCAAAAACAACGTCAGAAAAATGGTGATTCCATCAGGAGCTGCGTGCGCCACGAGCAGCACACCAGTATAAATAACATACGGTAAACCGGTAATACCGGTGGTTGATGGAAGAGGGGGACCCTTAAGTAAAATAGCTAAAAAATGGTTAAATGTCATGTTGTTGTTGTGGTCTTCAGTCCTGAGACTGGTTTGATGCAGCTCTCCATGCTACTCTATCCTGTGCAAGCTTCTTCATCTCCCAGTACCCACTGCAACCTACATCCTTCTGAATCTGCTTAGTGTATTCATCTCTTAGTCTCCCTCTACGATTTTTACCCTCCACGCTGCCCTCCAATGCTAAATTTGTGATCCCTTGATGCCTCAAAACATGTCCTACCAACCGATCCCTTCTTCTAGTCAAGTTGTGCCACAAACTTCTCTTCTCCCCAATCCTATTCAATACCTCCTCATTAGTTACGTGATCTATCCACCTCATCTTCAGCATTCTTCTGTAGCACCACATTTCGAAAGCTTCTATTCTCTTCTTGTCCAAACTGGTTATCGTCCATGTTTCACTTCCATACATGGTTACACTCCATACAAATACTTTCAGAAACGACTTCCTGACACTTAAATCTATACTCGATGTTAACAAATTTCTCTTCTTCAGAAACGATTTCTTTGCCATTGCCAGTCTACATTTTATATCCTCTCTACTTCGACCTTCATCAGTTATTTTGCTCCCTAAACAGCAAAACTCCTTTACTACTTTAAGTGTCTCATTTCCTAATCTAATCCCCTCAGCATCACCCGATTTAAATTGACTACATTCCATTATCCTCGTTTTGCTTTTGTTGATGTTCATCTTATATCCTCCTTTCAAGACACTGTCCATTCCGTTCAACTGCTCTTCCAAGTCCTTTGCTGTCTCTGACAGAATTACAATGTCATCGGCGAACCTCAAAGTTTTTACTTCTTCTCCATGAATTTTAATACCTACTCCGAATTTTTCTTTTGTTTCCTTTACTGCTTGCTCAATATACAGATTGAATAACATCGGGGAGAGGCTACAACCCTGTCTCACTCCTTTCCCAACCACTGCTTCCCTTTCATGCCCCGCGACTCTTATAACTGCCATCTGGTTTCTGTACAAATTGTAAATAGCCTTTCGCTCCCTGTATTTTACCCCTGCCACCTTCAGAATTTGAAAGAGAGTATTCCAGTTAACATTGTTAAAAGCTTTCTCTAAGTCTACAAATGCTAGAAACGTAGGTTTGCCTTTTCTTAATCTTTCTTCTAAGATAGGTCCTTAAATGTCATAAGTAACGGTAAAAAATAGTTGAGGAGAAAAAAGACGTACCTGTAATAGTTACAATGACATTTTTGTCGTTAGATTTTGTTAAATTACATACGAATAATCCTATTGAGCAAGCTGTTGACGTTATAACCGCTAATTTGAGAAACCAGAATAATATTTCTGACAACTAAACTACTGAATTTATAGAGCTTTTGCCGTTTTGTCTGAAACAGAATTACTTTACTTTTACTGAACGAATATACATTATGTGATCAAAAGTATCCAGACACCTAGCTGAAAATGACTTACAAGTTCGTGGCGTCCTCGATCGGTAATGCTGGATGGAATTCAGTATGGTGTTGGCCCACCCTTAGCCTTGATGACAGCTTCCACTTTCGCACGCAAACATTCAATCAGGTGCTGGAGGGTTTCTTGGGAAATGGCAGTCCATTCTTCACGGAGTGCTGCACTGAGAAGAGGCATCGATGTCGGTCGGTGAGGCATGGCACGAAGTCTGCGTTCCATAACATCCCAAAGGAGTTCTGCGGGATGATTGAGGTCAGGATTCTGTGCAGGCCACTCCATTACAGGGTTGTTATT
Organism: Schistocerca americana; assembly: GCF_021461395.2. Lineage (NCBI taxonomy): Eukaryota > Metazoa > Arthropoda > Insecta > Orthoptera > Acrididae > Schistocerca > Schistocerca americana. The sequence goes on from NC_060122.1 coordinate 427,463,726, forward strand.
GTCGTGTAACCACTCCGCCTCAGGTCGTGCATTATGAACATGTGCTCGATTGTGTTGAGAGATGCTCTTGAACAGTGGGAACCAAGAAGGTGCTTAAAGCATCAATGTAGGCTTGTGCTGTGATAGTGCCACGCAAAACAACAACAGGTGCACTGCCCCCTCAGTGTAAAACACGACCACAACATAACACAACCAAGTCCGAATTTTACTGTTGGCGCTACACACGCTGGCTGATGACGTTCACCGGGCATTCGCCATACCCACACCCTGCCATTGAATCGCCACATTTTGGAGCGTTGTTTGTAACTCCGCACAATGATTTTACACAGTTCAATCGCTTGTTACACTAAGCGAGGCGTCGTGTGGCATTTACTGTCGTGATGTGTGGCTTATGAGGAGCCGCTCGACCATGAAATCCAAGTTTTCTCACCTCCAGCCTAGCTGTCACAGTACTTGCACTGGATCCTGATGCAGTTTGGAATTCCTGTGTTATGGTCTGGATAGATGTCTGCCTACCCTCCTCATATGTAGGCGGTCTCTGTCAGTCAACAGAGGGTGAGGTCGGCCTGAACACTTTTGTGCTGTACGTGTCCCTTCACGTTTCCACTTCACTATCAGATCGGAAACAGTGGACCTAGGGATGTTCAGGAGTGTGGAAATCTCGCATACATACGTGTGAGACAAGCGACACTCAATCATCTGATCAAGTTCGAAGTCCGTGAGTTCCGCGGAGGGCCCCATTCTCACGATGTCTAATGACTACTGAGGTCACTGACATGGAGTGCCTGGCAGCAGGTGGCAGCACAATGCACCTAATATGAAAAACGTATCTTTTGGGGTGTGTCCGGATACTTTTGATCACATAGTGTATATACCACAAGAGGGATTGAGTACTGGAAGCTCCATCTCGGGATTTTCAGCGCATATTTCTTATCAACTTTTTGGAGAGATTGTTCATGATCTTGCAACCTTAAGTGAAAAAATATTTTATTATTAAAGCTATGTGGACGACACTCTTTTATTGATAAGTTGTGATAAAACAGAGATACATGAGACTGTAAGCAAATTCTACACAGTGCATGGAAATGTTGTGTTTACAGTAGGGAAAGCGGGAGGGGTTCATTAATTTCTTGCATTTAACAATCACTAACGAGAATGGTAAACATGTGTTTGATGTGCACAGGAAAGCCATCTTCACAGATGTAATCCTTGATTACAGTTCCCAGCATCCCAACCAACACAAGAAAGCTTTCTTCCAGTTTGCATTTTACAGATTATTTAGGTTACCACTTTCCAAACGAAATCACAATAAAAAATTAAAAGTTATACAATGTCTAGTCAGAAATAATAATTACTCAATGCAGAATGTGATTGGTATTTATAACAAGGTTGCCAAAAAATATGAGCAACGCCGTAACAACAAAATGCATAAAAGAGTAAAGGGACAAAAAATTTTATAACTTTACCCTATTACGGTGTTTTCAACGCAAGAATATCTACAATTTTTAGAAAACAGAATATTAATGTGGCACTTCCCTCTGAAAATAGGTCGGGTTGTCTGGTAATTAATAACATTAATGACTATGAGCAGCTGTAGGAATTAGGTGTACAGCAAACAAATCTAACTTTGCGGCAAATTTAAACGCTACAGTGTAACCAAACTATTTTGATTTAGCTGGAATTATTTGAATGTTATGTCAATGTAATGGTTGTATTACTGTGTCCTAGTATGGGTCCTGCTAAACCTCGTACGTAGGGACATGGTTCCTGAAACGCACGTCAGAAGGCGTGAGCACAGTCATTTTTATGATTTTACTATTAATCCTATAGATCTTTACGTTTATGATTCTTGTTGTATGTACAGATCAGATAGTACATTTCGTTATGTATTCTGTTTTTATTAATAAAAGGTTTTTTAATAATGGTAATTATAGAGTGCGCTGTTCCATCCATATGTTTGGAAATGAGCGTAGCTGCGTAGGTGGTTGTAAGCAGCTAGCTCAGTTGCATTTGTACCTTCGGTAAGACGAGTACTCATCATTGATATGTGCAGATATCGCAGTTTTACTGCTTGTATTATGAGTCCACAGGGCTTTAATACGATGTATGGCGATACAACCAATCTCTTCTGTATGTTCTTTCTTGTATAGTTTGGCAGATGTAATACGTTATAGCGCACTATGATTATTTTTTGTTTGTTTGTTTGTTTTATCTATAACACTTATAGTCAAGCAGTGATTGAAATCGATATGCAACAGAAATAAAGATTACTACTTCAACGACCAATGTTGACTTTCCTTTTGTTATTTACGCGGGAAGAGTTACATGTGGCGTTGTCAAGAGAATTCGAAATGTACACTGAAGTTTGTTCTAGAATTTATGAAAATAAACTTTGAAACTAATCGTTTGCTCTTGCTTCATAGCTTCTGTGGGTATTTGCTTGGTTTACCTCCTAAGAGCTGTTTATCTGCAATCAATGCAAATTGTACACATATTTTATGGTATGCTCTATTCGAATAATTAGTATACACAAACATCTCCTAAAACGTTTATTACTCCTCCTGAAGCACCATGCGTGTAATGCGAAAATAGTCGTAGGAAGTGCATGTGTTATTTTGAATATATCGTTTGTCTGCTGTTCTGTTGCTACAAACTGCAAGGAATGAATTGTAATTCCTGTCCACCAGAGCTGTTTTTTAATATATTTTTATTGATTGTTGTTGGTTTCAAGCATGGCTTAATTTCAAGTGGTGCGCAATAAGATCGTAAAAGCTATTTTCCAAGACGAAAAGTGGAATTTAAGATATTACTGCGTACCGCTTGAAAATATGCCTTGCTCCAAACTGGTAGCAGTAAATAAAAATACAAAAAATTCAGCTATGATTGACTATCATTACATTTTATGTATTATTTGATAATACAACTTTTATCTCAAAAAATGGTTCAATTGGTTCTGAGCACTACGGGACTTAACATCTTAGGTCATCAGTCCCCCAGAACTTAGAACTACTTAAACCTAACTAACCTAAGAACATCACACATATCCATGCCCGAGGCAGGTTTCGAACCTGCGACCGTAGCAGTCCCGTGGTTCCGGACTGCAGCACCTAGAACCGCAAGGCCACCACGGCCGGCTTTTATCTCAGTTTACACTGATAGTACGGTCTATTCTAAACGTTAACAAGTGCGATGACTATTGCATCGCTGAAGCTAACTGAAATTTCAAGCAGTGAAACTAATGAGAGAAGAAGTTTCGTTTGTACATACATGTCAAGTACATGGTAATAAAAACCGAATTAGTACGTGGAAAGTTACAGATGGCACTGATATCAAACACTATTTTGTGGAAGTTACGTATTGGACCTCTCTCATTTCTGATAATAATTTACACGCGGTATATATATATTACGCATCGAAATAATCAGCAAAGTTTTTTTCCATAGTGTAAAACAACATTTCTTCATTTACCTTTCACTAGAATTAGTTTATAATATATCCAGAGCGAATGCTGGCAACGAGAGGTAGTTCCGAAACATAGAAATCGTTCAACCAATGAGAAAGCTCAGTTCCCGTACGTCATAACATCACACGCAGCGGGAAAGCAAAACTGAAAAAAAAAAGATATTCAATTCAGATTTCTCAGCTTGTGTACTGCGAGTCTTCTTCTCACATTGGCAGTAGATTATTGCGTTTATCACGACAGAAAGAAGCTGTGGGAAATGGCACTATACAATGAGTCTGGTTGGCTCTGAGCACTACTGGACTTAACTTCTGAGGTCATCTGTCTCCTAGAACTTAGAACTAATTAAACCTAACTAACCTAAGGACATCACACACATCCATGCCCGAGGCAGGATTTGAACCTGCGACCATAGCGGTTACGCGGTTCCAGACTGCAGCGCCTAGAACCGCTCGGCCACCCCGGCCGGCCAATGAGTGTGACACCTACAAAAAACATAGTTATGGCAGCAGTGTAAGTGTGGGTAAATCGGCACGAGGAGTAATGTAGTAGTCGAAATGGCACTCTGACTACACACAACAAACTAACAATAAACCATAATTTTCGAGATACAGTTAAGTGCGGTATAAGAATCGCCTTATGTCATGTGACTAATTTTGGAAATTGTGGTGTCACCGCCAGACACCACACTTGCTAGGTGGTAGCCTTTAAATCGGCCGCGGTCCATTAGTATACGTCGGACCCGCGTGTCGCCACTGTCAGTGATTGCAGACCGAGCGCCGCCACACGGCAGGTCTAGAGAGACTTACTAGCACTCGCCCAATCGTACAGCCGACGTTAATTGCAATGGTTCACTGACAAATACGCTCTCATTTGCCGAGACGATAGTTAGCATAGCCTTCAGCGACGTCATTTGCTACGACCTAGCAAGGCGCCATTACCAGCTAATATTGAAATTATAAAACATGTACCATCAAGAGCGATGTTCTCCAATTATGGATTAAAGTTAAGTATTCCAAGATCTTCGTACTTTATTTGCTACTATTAATTCCCTTAACTGTTCCAGACCTCACGCCAGTCTGCGTGAGCTTAAAAGCGTGCATTTCGGCCTCCTCTAGCAACACGGTGTTGGCTCTTCTGCCAACACTACAGAAATAATCTCCTGTCATTTGAAATGTTCTGAGGAAAACATGTATTGATATGTTTTTTAGAGATAAGGAAATGTTTGGCTGGAAGTACATAATAGCAAAAGCACGAATTGCCAAAGTAAAAATGATAGAGTTGATGGGTATTCTGCTTAGTGAAAAATATATTCTCTGTACTTTCCATGTTGTGGCTTATTTAAGCGAAGCAATAGCGATAGAATCAGCAAAACAACGGACCCCAAGAGATAGTTTCACAATATGATACCGAAGTTCGTATAGGTGCAACGGATACAGAATCTCACCGTAAATCACAAATAATTCTCAAGGAAAAAAATGCTGGAGCAAATACCAATAAAATACAAAAAATTAGGGCTGCTATTAGAAGTTACGGTCTGTGAGACAAATGCGAGTGAAAAATTGTCGACATTAATTTTTTTGAATAAATATGGAGCAAACTATAGACTGTCAAATACGTATTTATATATTTCATTGAGGGGATACCCGCAAATGTAATCATTTACGAGTTGCCATCGTACAGAAAGCTGCACAGTTCATGAAATACATGAATAGTAACTTTTTCGTCTTTGCTTTCTCCATATATATTCAAATAAGTAAGAGTCAGACAACTCTGTGTACTGTCTTGTTCCTTGTAAGGATCTTGTAACTGCCGACCACGTTCCTTCAATGGTGTTCGTGTGTGCTCCACTTTCTGGATCCTTGAAATAAAAGCTATTGTCTACGGACAGGTGCTTGAATCCCTTATCTTTTAGGCATTTATAGGAACTGAAACAGACACTACTGTTGTCCCAGGTAAAATATTTTGTTTAATTATCTATAAAAGTGCTTACTTAGATTTTTCTTGAAAAACGCGAAAATAGCATTTATTAGTGCCTCTTTCAATAGTGCCGAAAACCCATCGCCCTAGTCAGTTATTGTCCCTCCCTGATGTTTTCTTGCCAAATAGGGATTTATCAGTTTACACAATTACACCTTTCCCACCAAGTTTTTCATTTATTTCTAAACATACACCAATACAAACTTCATTACAGTATTCTTGCCAACCGACAACAGATTAATTTCTAAGTTGTAGCTCGTAACATATGTGTTTCCTGCTACATTCATACACCCAAAAGTACGTCAATCGCGAAATGGTACTTACCGGTAGTTTGCTGCCTGCAAACCAGGAATCTTTTCTTACCGAACACTGTTTCATGTGCCCATTATTCCATTTTATCTGACACTTTCATATGAAGCCGTCATTCAGGTTCTTCTTCGATACCAGCTTCGTTGCTGATCGGCACACCTCACACCTTTCTTTCGCGATGAATCCACTTGCTGTACACCAATCCAGAACTTGCTTATCGACTTTGAGACTATAGGGAAATTCCAGTTCGACTCGCTGGCTCATTTTTATGGAACTACAAACAATCACTAGATGTTCGAAGCTAACAGTATTTGAATAGGTGCCGAACTTTTCATTTCTCGAAAGAAGCCAAAGACAATACAACTGACGTCACAGAAAAAAACGAAGATAAAAGATAGTGACAACTAAAACTAATAAACACACTGTATTAAGAGAACGTTATACACTGAAACGCCAAAGAAACTGGCATAGGCACGCGTATTCAAATGTAAAGATATGCGAAAAGGCAGAAAACGGCGCTGCTGTCAGCAACGCCTATATAACACGACAAGTGTCTGGCGCAGACTTTAGATTGGTTACTGCTCCTACAATGCAGGGTATCAAGATTTAAGTGAGTTTCAACGTGGTGTTATATTCGGCACATAAGCGATGGGATGCAGCATCTCCGAGGTAGCGATGAAGTGGGGATTTTCTTGTACGCCCATTTCATGAGTGTAGGGTAAATTTCAAGAATCCGGTAAAACATTAGATCGCAGACATCGCTGCAGCCGAAAAGATCCTGCAGGAACGGGAACAACGACGAGTGAAGAGAATCGTTCAAATTGACGGAAGTGCAACCCTTCCGCAAACTGCTGCAGATTTCAATGCTGCTCCATCAACACGTGTCAACGTGCGAACCATTCAACGAAACCTCATCGATGAGGGCTTTCGGAGCCGAAGGCCACTCGCGCACCCTTGATGAATGCACGACACAAAGCCTTACGCCTCGCTTGGGACCGTCAACATCGACATTGGACTGTTCATGACAGCAAACATGTAGCTTGGTGGGACGAGTCTGGTTTCAAATTGTATCGAGCGAATAGACGTGTACGGGTATGGAGACTATCTCATGAATCCATGGACTCTGAATGTCAGCAGAGGACTGCTCAAGCTGATGGAGGCTTTGCAGTGGTGTGGGGCGTGTGTAGTTGGAGTGGTATGGGACCCCTGATACGTCTAGATACGACTCTAACGGGGACACGTACGGAAGCATCTTGCCTGATCACTTGTGTCCATCCATGTCCATTCCGCATTTGAGTAATTCAAGCAGGACAATGCGACATCCCACACGACCAGAATTGCTACAGAATCGCTCCAGGAACACCTTTCTGAGTTTAAACACATCTGCTGGCTACCAAACGCCCCAGACATGAACATTATTGAGCATATCTGGGATGCCTTGCAACGTGCTGTCCAAAAGAGATCTCCACCCCTCGTACTGTTACGGAATTATGGACAGTCCTGCAGGAATCATGGTGTCAATTCACTCCAGCACTACTTCAGACATTGGTCGAGTCCATGGCACGTCGATGGCACGTCGTGTTGCTGCACTTCTGCGAGCTCGCAAGGACCCTACACGAAATTAGGCGGGTGTACTAGTTTCTTTGGCTCTCCAGTATATATCGATAACACAACATTGCAAGACACAGCGTACTTTTACAGATTGAAATTATAAAACAAAAGGAACGAAAGTCCAATATGTGATGAAAAATATGTCGCTGTTGTATCTGATATTGCAGCTCCCATTCATGGGAGAAAGGAAATTTTGCACTTGATACAGGCCTAAACATGTTATATTCGGCATAAAATTCAAAATGTAAGGGCGAACACTTCAAACACGTCTCGAATGTCGTAGTTATTCTCTAACATCCAACAGCTGGAATTTCACCTTCCAACCTAGCCGCTGGAATTTCACCTTCCAATCTAGCCTCCTAGACAAACTAAGTTACAGAGCAGTCTGTCAACACATTTACTATTTTGCCTATCACATTCGTTGGTTCTCCAATTCACAAGCAAAATGTTGCATTCCAACCTACTTTTTTCGAAAGTATCTTTAATACTTTCGAACACGAATGGCAACTTCTAACAAACACAAAAAAGTTCTAGTTCTGACCCTATTAAAAATCTGCGTAATACCGACTTTTAAATCATTTTCTTGGAAGAAAACCTCTTGACTACCCTACAATGTTTCCTTCCCCTCCCCTCCCTCCCGCTTGCTCCTGGGGTAATTTCCATGAATGACTGCCTATAGAACAGGTGGGCTCCTAACGGTATATACCAAACGTGCGACTGTTATTAATTATTGGTATTTTTTAAGAGTAATATTCAGCAACGTCTCATATTCTCTATCATATGAAGGATAACCCACAAAAACCATATAACACTTCAGACATAGTTATCATTTTCCATTAAAAAATAATTTTTATTGCTAATTATCACCATGAAATACGTATAGCACAGGTTGTCACAGAATAATGTATACACTCTTTCAAACAGAATATCTCTTTAATTAAAGGAGACAGAAATACAATTTTTATGGGTAATAATTTAGAAGGCGGTGCAAAACATAACTATGCTTTCTTTTGTTTCAGTATTGTCACCAAACATGGCGTTATCGTTTGGACAACGGAAATAGGCCCTAAAGCGTTACTGGAAAACAGAGAATATTTGTGCGGTACGTCTACGTTGGAGAGTTGAATTTGGAACACCTCCACCGACAGGAGTAACAATTACAAGAATCAGGGATAAGTTTTAAGTCGGTGCACGATATGAAGAACGGGCATAGTGGACGAAAGAGAAGTTCAACAGACAATGAGAGTGTTGATGCAGTAATCTAGGCATGCACACGATCCCCAAAGAAATCTGTGAGGCAATGCTCTCGTGAGACTGGAATCTGCAGAAGCAGTTTTCATAGAATTTTGCGGTCTGAGAACTTTAAGCCTTACATTCCAAGATTTCTCCACGCTCTTAACGAGGGTGATCCTGATAGGCGAAGCGAATTTTGTGAGTGATTCATTAACAGATGTGAAGAGGAGCGACGTTTCCAAGATCGAATTCTTTGGTCAGATGAAGCGACGTTTAAACTTGATGGAACAATTAACAGCCATAATTGCGTGTACTGGGCCAGGGTGAATCCATACGTAACCGAGCAAAGGCATGTTAATCTACCAGTAGTAACAGTCTAGTGTGGTCTGTCTTCTAGAGGGTTAATCGGGCCGTACTTCTTTGAGAACACTGTCATGGGCGACTCGTACTTGGAAATGTTTCAAATGATAACTCCTGGTCTTAGCGTTGTGTTTGGAAGTGAAGATTATTACTTTCAACAGGATGTGGCACCACCTCACTTTCACTTGGATGTGAAGGTTTTTGTCAATCGTACATTCCCTGCCAGATGAATAGGATGAAGAGGAAGATTGGAGTACCAGCCGGTGTGGCCGTGCGGTTCTAAGCGCTTCAGTTTGGAACCGCGTGACCGCTACGGTCGCAGGTTCGAATCCTGCCTCGGGCATGGATGTGTGTGATGTCCTTAGGTTAGTTAGGTTTAAGTAGTTCTAAGTTCTAGGGGACTGATGACCTCAGTAGTTAAGTCCCATAGTGCTCAGAGCCATTTGAACCAGTTTTTTGAAGATTGGAGTATCCCGCTCGATCTCGAGATTTAACTCCTCTAGACTTCTTTCTGTGGGGAACTCTCAAGAATACAGTTTACGCTGCGAGACCACACGCACTGGATGATCTTAGAGAGCAAATTGAGCAAGCCAGTGATGCTACACCGTTGGAAACAATAAAGTTGGCATGTCGCTCATTCGTTAAGTCGATGTCAGCGATGTATTGCAATGGACGGACACCAGTTTGAATATTTACTACCTCAAGTCGGACCATGAGGCACCTAACACCACTAAAATTATATTTCTAACCCCTTTCATCAAATAGATGTTCAATTTCAAAGAGTGTATAATTATTTTGGGACACCCTGTATTTTAAAGATCTTATTAGAATTATATCGAAAGTGTTTTCTAGTTTTATTAATCCCGAATAACATAATATCTATTCCATTTGGAGTTTAATTAATCCATACATCAACTGAGGATCTCTTTAGGGCTGTTTCAAAATATTGCGCTTAACGGTAATCGCAGATCTTTTGTTTTGTATGCTTCGTCCCTCTTCAGTTCACGCTTATTCCGGTAGAGGCGCCACAAACGTTTATTTCTTTTAACGTGTGTTGCTTCCTCTACCAGAGGCATCACAAACGTCATATTGTTTCCGATTTTCTACTCTCTCTCTCTCTCTCTCTCTCTCAATCAGTAAGGTTATTAAGTATGCTAGAGACACATGTTCTCAATCTTGCTGCCAGCCTACGAGCCGTATTTTAGAGAATATCATCAATAACTGTTTAATTGTAATTAATAAGTGTGTAAACACGATACGTTTGACTCTAGAAAACGTCACGTTATTTACCAGAGTCTAACATAACAGTCGCGACACTCCGTCTAGTTTCTGTTACCCACGCCGATAGCAGCGCCCCAAGCGGCCAGCAAGCAACACTTTTGAATATGATATCGAACGAGTGCGAATACTAACGTTTATATTGATTTGTAACATACTTTTTACAGTAAGGAGTGTATGCAGTACCATAAGAATCGACAATCACTAAAAAATTACATCATATTTGTCATTATATAGTTTCCTCAGGACTCTAGGAGATACGAATCGGTACATTACAGGACAGTTTATTTATGATTAGACTGTAATATACAGACATTTACTGGGTAATATCGTTTCCCTACAACAACAAAAAATTACTGGTAAACAGCAGAATACCTGACCTTTTGCAGAAAGACATCGTATATCTACCCAACAACGCTATACTCTCAGTCAAATTAGTGAATGTCAAACGTAGGGAACCTTTATGGAATATAATACCTACATTATTTAATGTATCAAAGAAGCTACCAAAAATGTAGCTTAAGAGAAAACGACGTGATGATAAATCATCAAAAAGAGTAAAACTGTTTCCAAAAACAGAAAAACCAATTTCACAATTGTTGCTAAATCTTAGCCACAAACGGCAAGGTTCTTCAACACACTCATCTTTGAAGTAAAAGTAATCACACTTCAAAAATATTTGTGTATCATAAAGTCGAGCGAAGTGTAAGAATGGGTGAATCATTAGATCAATAACGATTTTTTGAAGTGTCAGGGAAAATTCCTATGATATTAAGAACAGATAATTGAAATATATACTTCTCACGAATGAAACGTGTGTTCATATTCTTTTGCTTTCAGCGGATTCAGCTGCAAATATACACATATTTGAAAGCATTTCTTCATGAATAACTTGTAGCTTATGTCAGTGAACACAGTGATGTAGCTGTCTTTATATGTACCTCACGATATTTCATCTCACTTGGTAATTTACTAACGCATGGAACACAAAAATATAACAACTATTTCGTTGATGAAGTAGGAAATAATTGAAAATAAACATTATCTTCACGACACTTGTGACTGTCATCTTTCTCTCCGCTTGGAGCGCTAGTGTCATTCAGCTGTCAAATGGTGACAACTTTTGTGCCAGTGTGTATCGTGGTTGTATGTATTACACTGTGGTATATACCACAATCAATTTCGTGTTAACTGCTTAACAAAATTTTATATTCACCAGGGAGGAGGGGAGGGTCCAATACGTAACTTTAGCCCATTCTTTACATCGATCAAAGTTTAGCACATTCCTTGAACACAAAATGTTTAAAACTAACGGTTTTCTTAAAATTACTCATCATTCCTTTCATCATTTATCCTACAAGATAAAAACTCTCTCCTTCAAAAAAGATGGGTACTATACTTTCGAAACAGTATTTGGACCACTGTATCTGACAATAATTCAAAAAAGAAGAAAGGTCTTCTTACCAAAGCATTTTCTTTTGTAGAATCTTGCGGATTTAAAATCCAACAAAGGAACAGAAAGTAGACGAATAATATATATTCAAAAGATACCGTCATAGCAGTAACTTTCTGTGGACTATAAAATGAGGTAATGTAAACAAATCATGTAAACTGCACTCGTAACAAAAGACTGGCAAAACGTTAAGATTACTACTAGAATTCGCAGTTTGCGACCGTCGCTAAGGAACCAAATAGCGACGGGATAATAGCAAGTCTTTATTCGCCTGAAAATGTGAACAACTGTTCTCAAAATTAGAAAAAAATAATATTTCTCTTTTGCATTGATCGCGCTTTTTCCCTCGTTTGTGGAGTTCACTTCTGTATGAAGTCCTAGTAACTTCTATATGCGTTCCATGTTTTCCATATTTCTCTTTGCACAAGCAATTTTCTATTTACACGGTTAATTGAATTCTTTAAGAAGATTGTCGTTTCCCACATAAGAATACGGTAGTTAATTGCTGGAGGCAGAGGAAGAAATTGTTTTGCGGCGTTTTGGCACTTCTTCATACAAAATGACTTCCCACAAAGCCGCCAAAGTCACTCGTTACACTGACACTCCACTCTATGTTTCGTTTTTTTCCTAGCCAAATTACTCTGTCAGGCACATGTTAAGATGTCGTATAATACCATTCTGTACGTAGGCAGTGTTGCTAGACTGTCTCAAAGACCTGATGCAAAAGCCATAGGCATACACACAATCAACGGCAGTAAATTTAGGAGATACGCGTATTACGTTCTAAGTATTAAATGTTAAATCTTAACTGCTGGGCATTCAAATCCCGCAGGCTTTTTTTTTACTTATACTTTGTGTTCGTGGAAGTACAACTTACCTAGCAGTCACAGCTGTAGGATTCTTCAGTTTCTAGTGGTCTAGTTTCCTTTATTCCCATTTGATGAACGGCACACGAAAAAACTACCTAACGTTTTTACAAAGAAAATTTCATACTCGTATATCTCGATTCGATGGGTGCAGTAGACCTACCAACAGAGAAATCTGAAACTGGAATTATACGTTTAATAATTAAAGGCTATATTTAAGTCACGAATCATTATTGCACTTTCATTAATTTGGTAACAATCTAGACCGCTTGTTTTAAAAGTTGCTTATTTCTTTAATTATTACCGGCTACCTTAATGACATAATCAGAGATCTGTCTTCCACTGTGTAATGCAATATAATGTATTAATCGCGCAAACAAAGCTGACACCCGGAGAGCTGACTTATGGAAGGTGGTTGATTCGATACAAATCGAATGCATCGACCGTCAGTGACAGCTTTCCCTCGTTGTCAACCTAACCTGAGTGGGCTAGCAGAAAGCATTACAGCGCGAGAGCGTCGTCTGTTTACGGTAGCAGACGTGAGAGAGTTAGCGATAGCATCAGTGTTATTCCTTCAGTGATTATGGTTGAAGAAGTCTTAACTTATTGAACATCGTGCTTATTAACATATCCACTGCTACAATTTGCGTAATGCAGTAGCTACGAAATATCTGTATGAAGGTATTTAGGCAGGTGTGATAAACGGAGTAGAAGTTCACTAGTGATTTTTACTTATATTCTTATATACACAATATACAGTATGAAAATGAAACAATGAAGAAGAAACAATATGAGCTCTGTGCAAAGTCGTTCAAGGTTAGATACCCCACTAACATCTTCAGCTCTATCTGAACTGGATTCTGACGATTCACTGGAGTTACCTGTGCCAACAATAAAATTTATGTTATCAACGGCAACTTCCATAATACCATCGTTTGTCCAATATTCCCTCCACCTTTCGACAGTAGCCTGCCCAGTCACCCACAGTGACTGACGTAAGGGAATCCTCCTCAAGTTTAAGGAGATTTTCCGCAGACATCTCTCCAGTGACATTTTGTTCTCTAAACACTCCCTTTACTTTCGTCCACGCAAGTTCGATCGCATTTAGGACACAGTTTTAGGGTGGAAAGCGTATTACTCTGAGACCTTTGCTTGCTTGCTTGCGGCCGACGTGTCGACAGCATAGCATTTATCCGCAGGCTTGTGTAGCCGGATTAACGATCAGAGAGCCTCCTTTTTCATGCTCGCGTAGCACTCGATGTTTTTTTTCCGCAACCATTCGAGCATTCCCGCTTTGGAATTGTAGTATGTGGGAGGTTTGTCCAGCTGCCTACTATGATAGGGCGCATAGTCTAACACAGTAACTGAGTTAGGAGGAAGACAGGGTAAAACCATTTCTTCAAACCACTGTTCAAAGTTATTAGAGTTCATCTGCCCATGGTAATCTCCTTGGCTGGTTCTGGCAAAGAACTTGAGCTCAGCTGCCCTCGCAAAACCGTTCTTAGAACCAACAGGTGCTACTATTAATCTCTTAGAAGCTCTTCCCAAGCTGTCACACCAACCACGTCTTCGCTTTGCCAACATTTGCCGCAAGCAAGATTGTTATGGAGCCGAGATTCGTCTAGGTAGAAAATCTCGCTTCCTGCCTCCCTAACGGCTTTCGTCTGTACAAGAAAACCAGATCTCCACTCCACAATGTCCTCACGTTCGAGTAACAATGTCCCCTTGTTTTGAGACGTTTCCACATGAAGCCCACTTCAAAATTGTTCTAAGCGAAGTGCCACACCCGTCCTATCTTGGATCTCAGAACTGACAACAGTTTCGTTATGCTGGGAACAACTTTCTGCATAGTATAAAAGTCTCTTATCCCGTCACCAATGACACGCGTGTCAAATTCATCCAGTTCCTCTTGAATGTTACTACGTCTCCTATTAAGGAAAGAAAGGAACACCTCTTCAAAACTTTGATCACATTGTACAGTGACTATATCGAAATACAATACAGTACTTATACACAAAGTCATTGAAGTGTAATCAACGACACATGAAAAGAAAAATTAATATCCAATAGAGGGTTCTACCGAGGGGCAGTGGAACGGTAGACTACTAAATTAAACTAACCTTTTCTTTTTTGGCGTTCTTGGAGAATCGCCAGGATTAGTTTTCGTAAATTTTACCATTCTCTTCATACTCGACACACTTCGTCCTGTGTACTTAACAGCTCTCTTCCCCGCCTGTGAAAGCGGGTAGAACAATTTCTTCTGCTTTTTTCTTCTTTGCAGAACTTTATGACATTAAGCACTATTTTACGTGCTTGGCTACGCAACATTTTACTCCCTTTGCATTTAGCAGTGGAAGGAGTTAACAATTCCTCAGAAGGACCAGCATCACTTATTACGAAACAATTTTAAAAACAGTATTTACCCACAACGTAAAACACACCGAAGGCAACACAGACTGACAACAACAATACCAGTATTGCCCAGCCCCTATATTAGACAAAGGTTGGCAGACATCCGGAACAAGTGAATATCAGATCAAAGTCGTACACTATTCTTCGACTTTGGTCCATTCTGCTCCCCCCACCACCTACAGCGTTCAACTTTGGTTGCGCAATTAATATATACCACAGTGTCGTACGACATTTATATGTGCATAATTGCACTTGTCTAGTATCGATGTGTACATTTCTTATTCCAAGGAGAATGCAACCAGACATAGCCTACTGGTATCATAAAGTGCATGAAGTACTGTAGATCTTGTGATGAATAAGGCCGGAACTGGCAATAAAACTGTAAATGATGTGATCTAGATCGTTGCTCAATTAATTAAAATTCAGTAATGACTGCTGTCTCTCATTTCGACTTCAAGGCAACATCTGCAAAATTTTGATTAAAGGAATAGCTCTTGATACAAACAGTGACGAGAAGTTATCCCAGTATGACGGTCTCAGGTAAGAGCTACGTAACTTTACGAAATCGTGTAAATTATAAGAAATAGCTTCTTCTCCCGTATCTATCACTTGAGTTCATAAAATCAGAATACTAATTTATTGTACGGAAAATGTGTTGTATCAAAATGTTATTAATTTTTTAAACTCTTTTATTACAGTCGTTTCACTTGTTTTCATCCATTCACCACATACAAAATGGAAAAGTCGTTCGATATCTCTTTTTCTAAGACAGACCCATAAAAACTCATAGTATTCCTTCCATTTCCAGTATTTTATATCTCACTTGGAAGCTATATTTTCCCTCTACGCTTGGTGCTTAACATATCGCAGGCTATTTGCTCGTTTTTTTCATTTTTCTCAAATCGTATTTTTTTATATTTACGCCATTAAACACAGGATCCACTTGATGCAGTGGGAGGTCCACTTAATGTGCATGTTAAGGGCGGACAAAACGAACTAGTAAGCTTGCGGGACTAAATAGTTGTCACCCCCTATGCACACTGGTCGATTTGTTCCACTTCAGATGGTTTAGAATTGGTACGAGGCTGTTGTGTATCCGTCCACCGCTGACGTACATCGTGGTAGCGAAGTGGCGTGTTGGTATCACTGGACTTTATGTAATCATCGCAATAACAAGGGACGACGTCGAGACGTGCTAGATTGGCAGAGGAGAGCTGTCGTGTTTGGACGTGTCCTCGACCCCGCTGTTACTTCAGTTGCTCGATTTGTTGCTGTATCAGCGCTGACTGTTCAGTATATCTACGAGAAATTTTGTACCACTCATAGTGATGTAAAACGGCGTACGAACAGTAATCATACAAATATCATAATCGACAGGTACCGGATACGTGTCTCATTCTACGTCAGTGGCAATCGGTTTCAAACCCGACAGGAATTGCTACAGACAGTGAATGTAAGCCCACCTCAACAAGTTTCCAAGCGAACACCTCGTAAACAGCATGACTCGGGCACCTCACAAAAGGCAACTGCTCACAGCTGCACATTAAGCTGCACGCACGTTTTCAGTGAGCCTGACAACACAAAAACTGAACGGTAGTTCTTCTCAATTGCTGCTCGGTTTGCCGTTACGGATGGCGCGGAAGGAAAGGAGTAGTTGGGAGACGTGGCTGGATGTCAGACGTGGTTGGGCGATAGATGGCACCGTGACGTTAGAAGTTCGAAAAATCCGTTAAACAGGGTGTTACAAAAAGGTACGGCCAAACTTTCAGGAAACATTCCTCACACACAAATAAAGAAAAGATGTTATGTGGACATGTGTCCGGAAACGCTTAATTTCCATGTTAGAGCTCATTTTAGTTTCGTCAGTATGTACTGTACTTCCTCGATTCACCGCCATGATGTCATACGGGATACTCTACCTGTGCCGCTAGAACAGGTGCCTTTACAAGTACGACACAACATGTGGTTCATGAACGATGGAGCTCCTGCACATTTCAGTTGAAGTGTTCGTACGCTTCTCAACAACAGATTCGGTGACCGATGGATTGGTAGAGGCGGACCAATTCCATGGCCTCACCCCTCTTGACTTTCATTTATGGGGGCATTTGAAAGCTCTTGTCTACGCAACCCCGGTACCAAATGTAGAGACTCTTCGTGCTCGTATTGTGGGCGGCTGTGATACAATACGCGATTCTCTAGGGCTGCATCAGCGCATCAGGGATTCTATGCGACGGAGGGTGGATGCATGTATCCTCGCTAACGGAGGACATTTTGAACATTTCCTGTAACAAAGTGTTTGAAGTCACGCTGGTACATTCTGTTGCTGTGTGTTTCCATTCCATGATTAATGTGATCTGAAGAGAAGTAATAAAATGAGGTCTAACATGGAAAGTAAGCGTTTCCGGACACATGTCCACATAACATATTTTCTTTCTTTGTGTGTGAGGAATGTTTCCTGAAAGTTTGGCCGTACCTTTTTGTAACACTCTGAATGTTGCAGTGTTCGCGGACGGGATAGAGAACTCATCATATTAGAAGCGAGTTGTTAGCAAGAAGAGTAGGTAGAAGCAGAAAAGTAATAGAAAGCCGAAGTGACAGTGAATGTCTGTACGTGTGCGTAGAAACGTTGGAACTTGTGCCGTGCCTTGTACTAGAGACAATAAAACTCTCAGTCCTAAGAAGTCAGTGTCTCCTTTCAAATCCTTTTCATATCTATTAGAACCAACTAAGTGTGGAGATTTTTAAAGGCAGGTGTATTGATTTTGATAGGGCATGTACCGGTAAGCACCCGGTCCCATTTTTAGTTTTCAGGTGCATGTTACATGGGAAAAAGGTGCCCACTCAAGTTGTGTAGCGTAAACATGGTCTGATCGCCGAGATTGTATCAACACGGGTGGTTTTAGAAAGAAACTTGGCCGTGGTAGATACGAAGTGCTCACAGTGGCGCCTGCTGAGGAGCGTGGCAGGGGGTGGGGGGGGCTTGGGGACAGTGGGGACAGTTGCCCCTAGTGAGGACTCATTTAGTTCGCGGATATGAAAAACTATTTGTAACCGCTGAGTCTGGATTTTTATGACTTAAAATGCTGCGAAAATTATCTCTAAACTGGCCTGAAAATATCCACAAAACGACGTAAAAATGGTATGAAAAATATGTAAAGTGACTTATAAAATAAAATAGACTAATGAGGAGCTTTGTAAGAAGTGGGAACAGAAGTTACAAAAAAGATAATTTAAAAGCACTATTTTTTTTTATCAAGTCTCATTCTTTGAAGCTGTATGAAAATTGTTCTACAACCATCTTACAACTATTGTAGTGTGTTTGCGAAAGTAAGGTACATCTGTAGACGGACAACACGTGCTTGTAATGAGAAAATCTTCCAACATTTGCTCAAACAAATGGAGAATGCAGTTTCATATTTTCCTTTAGTTTCAAAAACGAATCTAAAGAATCGACACGCATATACCGATATTTCACAAATAGACATTACCTTTGATATAATATCGGTACGAAACATCGATATTTTTGTTTCAATAGCCATACCTTCTAAGAGTTAACAACCGTAAGTGATACAACAATGAAAATAAGTAGATGAACTATCGATTCATTTTCATACTGTACGAGCACATTCTTCAGTAACAATGTTACATTTCTCCTAGAGGCACATGCATTATTTCTTCTTGCCAACATTAAAAGAACGAACTGTTGTGTCATAAATGAACGCTGAACACAAACACTTAAAACTGAAGTAAAATGTTAAAAATGGCATGAACATTGAAAACTTAATGCCGTGGCTACGTTTGGGGAACTATCCACACGCTCGCGAGTGCACTTCTTTGTTCTGCAGAAGCAAGCATGACAGACGTAGAGGTTGTGTCGGCCATAACCTTTGGCTTAACCTATCTTCATTATAAAAAAAAAAAAAAAAAAAAAATCGGAAAGAAAACTAAAAATACGGCAAAGAAGATGGTGGATGTTAAAAATTCATAGAAACCGTACCAGGTAATTGTTAATTGTATCTATGATCATTATATAGTATGTCATGTGTATTAGGCCTTGACTGCAGAGAATTTATGGAAGAAAAATGTAGTGAGCTTCTTCATGAACCATCTGGACAGTTTGATAACTTCTGCAGTATGAGCTACGCTAATTTTGAATATTTGCTGAATGAAATTTCACCTATGATTTAAAAGAAAAATACAGACTTCACAGAAGCTATACCAGCTAAATATCGTCCGGCAATAACACTAAAATATTTAGCATCTGGAGACAGTTACAAAAGTCTACGCTATTTGTTTAAAGTATACACCCAGACAATATCAAAAATTATACCTGAAGTCTTCCAAGCTATGAATAGCGTTCTGAAAGATGACATAAAGGCAATGTGAAACATGTTTGATATTTTGTTTTTAATATTTTTTATTAGTTTAAAGAGCTAGGTGTACAAAAATATTAATCAGTGTTCTGTAGAATAGTTATTACTTATGCACTAGTATCATGCTGCTGAAGGGTTGGATTCGGTTCAGTAAATAGTTATGTTGTCATCTCTATTTCGAGGATGTGGTGATAGTAATGGAGTGGAGGATCTTTCAGAATTGGAGATGGGATTGATAGTCATGATTTGGGGTGTAAGGTTCAGAAAATGACGTTTGAACACGTGCTGAGCGGTTTGGTACTACTATATATCCACTTGACACTGATGATGGTCTAGAATATCAAAATGAATTATGAGAGGATGGTGTTTCACACGAAAATAACCTCTAATTCTTTTGATAAATAAACCATCTATTTCATACATCATTAACTTCCTGTCGTCTTGAGGAAGCTCCCGCATATTTTTGGCTAATAGCTTAGCATACAGATCACATTCATCATCTTCAGCATTTGCACATGATGGACGTTGACTAAGCACATTCGCTAATTGACCAAATGCTGTGGCCATTTGCTGTTCCTCTATATTCGAAGCAGTGTGACGACGAAATTTCTCCTTAGATTTACTTGTAGATGGTGAAGAAACCGTTGATGCGGGAGTCGAGGAACCCGCCACCCTGTTATAATTTCCTGTCTCCTCGGCTTCATCCACCGTTTCTTCGTCAGCTGTTTCTGATGATCTTGATTGCTGCAAAAATTTGATTTTATTAATAATACGGTACGAAGGAATTATTTCAAATTTTAATTATTATTTTAACATTATCATTTCAGATGCCCTCTACAGCGGAAGACTGGATTAATATAGAAAGGGGATACAGCAGTAAATGTGGGACCATTGGATGGCAAACATATAGTTATCGAGTGTCCGCCTCATAGTGGACCTGAATATTTCAACTACAAGAAAACTTTCAGTATAGTGCTTTTGGAATTTGTCGATAGCAATTATAACTTTATATTTGTTGACATAGGATGTCAAGGGAGGATTAGCGACGGTGGTGTTTTTAACAATTCATTATTATGGCAAAGAATCTGCAGAAACCAAATGAACTTCCCCACACCATGCCCACTTCATGGATCTAATAACAACGTAAACATGCCATACGTATTTTTAGCAGATGGTGCCTTTGCTCTCAGTATGCATGTTATGAAGCCTTACCCTGGACATCATGAGATTGGATCGCCAAAAAGAATATTTAACGAATAGTTATCTAGAACTCGCGTTGGAGTGAAGACTACTTTTGGCACTTTAACTTAAGTGTTCAGAATTTTTGGAAGACCTATTAATTTAGACTTAGAAACTGTGAAAGAAATTACTATGACCAGTGTGCTACTACATAACTTTCTCACAAAAAGTAGATCTTCTTCAGAAAGATATATTCCCCCTGGAACTTTGGATGTATGGGATAGTAATGGAAATCTGATAACACCTGATGCATGGCGGAACATAAAAGAATATACTGTGATACAAAATTTGCCACTTTACTAAGTCTACTGACAGATGTGGAATGAATGACTGATAAACAAGTTATACTTATATGCATATGGTGTCTGTTTGCAGACACCATATCCATATAAGTATATAGTTCTGGCAACACCGGCCATGACCTTCTTCTTCTATGCGGATGCACACATATTCCCCGAACTCTTACGGGACTTGGTAAGAATGTCTTCCACGAGTAATAAGTGTGTTGGGGTGGGACACTACGAATGTAGTGTGTGGACATACAAGATGAGAATGTGGGTCTCGAGGGAGGCGTGCGGGAGATAGTCCCTGCAGGCGCGCTATCCTCTGTGCCCTCGGTGGCTCAGATGAATAGAGCGTCTGCCATATAAGTAGGAGATCGCGGGTTCGAGTCCCGGTCGGGGCACACATTTTCACCTGTCCCCGTTGATATACAGGGTTATTACAAATGATTGAAGCGATTTCACAGCTCTACAATAACTTTATTATTTGAGATATTTTCACAATGCTTTGCACACACATACAAAAACTCAAAAAGTTTTTTTAGGCATTCACAAATGTTCGATATGTGCCCCTTTAGTGATTCGGCAGACATCAAGCCGATAATCAAGTTCCTCCCACACTCGGCGCAGCATGTCCCCATCAATGAGTTCGAAAGCATCGTTGATGCGAGCTCGCAGTTCTGGCACGTTTCTTGGTAGAGGAGGTTTAAACACTGAATCTTTCACATAACCCCACAGAAAGAAATCGCATGGGGTTAAGTCGGGAGAGCCATGACATGAATTGTTGATCATGATCTCCACCACGACCGATCCATCGGTTTTCCAATCTCCTGTTTAAGAAATGCTTCTGCTTTAGCCTTTTCCGTAAGATTTTCCAAACCGTCGGCTGTGGTACGTTTAGCTCCCTGCTTGCTTTATTCGTCGACTTCCGCGGCTACGCGTGAAACTTGCCCGCACGCGTTCAAGCGTTTCTTCGCTCACTGCAGGCCGACCCGTTGATTTCCCCTTACAGAGGCATCCAGAAGCTTTAAACTGCGCATACCATCGCCGAATGGAGTTAGCAGTTGGTGGATCTTTGTTGAACTTCATCCTGAAGTGTCGTTGCACTGTTATGACTGACTGATGTGAGTGCATTTCAAGCACGACATACGCTTTCTCGGCTCCTGTCGCCATTTTGTCTCACTGCGCTCTCGAGCGCTCTGGCGGCAGAAACCTGAAGTGCGGCTTCAGCCGCACAAAACTTTATGAGTTTTTCTACGTATCTGTAGTGTGTCGTGACCATATGTCAATGAATGGAGCTATGGTGAATTTATGAAATCGCTTCAATCATTTGTAATAGCCCTGTATATCAACGCCCGTTAGCAGCCGAAAGTATTAATACAATTCTAATTTCGATAAACAAGTTCGTCGGTTCAGAAGTGAAGTGCTACCATTGACAGTTGTATTCTAGACTCCTCCAACTCATCACAGTCATCTTCTCCATGCTCACGGATGGCTCTGTGTGATACGCCTCAGGAACTTGTAACCTCAGTTCCGGATGCCACATCCCACAGACCATGTACTTCCCACGATTCCGAGCACCCCTCAGTCAACTGATGAAATTTGACGCTAAAACTAAAACTAAACTTCGCCCGAACAGGTGATGAAGACCTAACGCTGCTGACCGGCCGCCGTGTCATCCCCAGCGCATAGGCGTCACTAGATGCGGATATGGAGGGGCACGTGGTCAGCACACCGCTCTCCCGGCCGTACGTCAGTTTGCGAGAGCGGAGCCGCTACTTCTCAATCAAGTAGCTCCTCAGTTGGCCTCACAAGGGCTGAGTGCTGCCCGCTTGCCAACAGCACTCGGCAGACCGGATGGTCACCCATCCAAGTACTAGCCCAGCCCAACAGCGTTTAACTTCGGTGATCAGATGGGAACGGGTATTATCACTGCGAAAAGGCCGTTGGCTAAACTTTGACGCTGACAACCCAAATATTTAGTTCTAAGAACTCACATCATTGTTAATCATTTCTTTATCTTAAATAAAAAAAAGTCAGAAAAGTTATATCCTATGTAATCGGTTTCAATCTATAAAGAATACAGATTCGTTTCACAATAAATTTGTTGTATACTTTATAATGATTAATAATATGCATTCTACCCCAAAGAAAGTATTAGTCTTTCTCCAACTGAGACACTTTTCTTCCAGTTCGTCTCCCTTTTTTTAATGATTCGACGAAGATTTTCAGCCAGCTCCTCAAACCGCTTGCCCAAGTGGACGATCTGCCTAGGGTCGCAGTGATCCGTTCCGCAAGCGATATCGCTGCAATCGGTCTCTCGCCTCGACTCTGACACACTGTAGCGATTTCCCAAGTTGTTTCAACGTCACTGTGTCGACAAGTTATGCTATGGAAAATTAGTTACTGTGTTTACCAGCAGTCACAAATGATCCCCGTATCCCCACCGATAGACGCAAAAAATAAATTTTAAAAAAACGGGGATTTTAACTTATTAAACTTGTTTTGAAACGCTTTTATTATGAATTGCAGGTTAGTTTACACACTATATAACATTTTTCACTGCCCCCCCCCCCCCCCCCCCCCCCCCCGTCGTGGGTTCTTTATATCTTTCTAGTGTGCTTATACAATCCGTTTTGGTTTTTTATCTCTCTCTCTCTGACTCCAATCCGTTTTTCGTTTATTAGTCCTCAACTCCTTTTTTATTAATTGATTTTCTAATTTAACTTCAAGTAATTACAGCACACAATTTGTTGTGCAATTTCGATGTTTCAAATGTTGTCAATAGCACCATGGCTGATTATCATCACTCTTGCTATAAATTGTAGGAGGGTGAGTTTGATTATACGAAACGACAAGAGACTTGAGTATAACTGTACGATAATTTTATTCTGAACGTTTAGATTAAAATCTCCACTTAATATTGTGGTACATGTATATCATTCTGTTTAGAAGTGAAAAATTTTAATAATACGTCATTGTTTCGTAAATAATACAAAATCATCAGATGGAGCCCAGTGCATCGTCACTATTACTAAAATCTCTCCATCATTTCTACAGCACAAGCTTCAAAATACTAATCACTGAAAAACTGATGGGTGTATTTTGTATAATTTCTAAATATAGGTGGCAACTCCAACCTCCACTTCTCAGAATAGTTTCTGGTCGCTCAGTGACTGTGAATTGTAACGTGAAGATCTTTCTCGACGACGGCAAAGCGTAACGAAACAGAACTGCATAACTACACTAAGTAACTAGAGAAACGAATTGCAGTCCTATTGCCACACATCTACACCTACATCTACATTTATACTCCGTAAGCCACCCAACGGTGGCCACTGTCATTACCTCCCTTTTCTGTTCCAGTCGCGTATGGTTCGCGGGAAGAACGACTGCCAAAAGCCTCCGTGCGCGCTCGAATCTCTCTAATTTTGCATTCGTGATCTCTTCGGGAGATATAAGTAGGGGGAAGCAATATATTCGATACCTCTTCCAGAAACGCACCCTCTCGAAACCTGGACAGCAAGCTACACCGCCATGTAGAGCGCCTCTCTTGCAGAGTCTGCCACTTGAGTTTTATAAACTTCTCTGTAACGCTATCATGCCTACCAAATAACCCTGTGACGAAGCGCGCCGCTCTTCTTTGGATCTTCTCTATCTCCTCTGTCAACCCGACCTGGTACGGATCCCACACTGATGAGCAATACTGAAGTATAGGTCGAACGAGTGTTTTGTAAGCCACCTCCTTTGTTGATGGACTACATTTTCTAAGGACTCTCCCAATGAATCTCAACCTCGCACCCGCCTTACCAACAATTAATTTTATATGATCATTCCACTTCAAATCGTTCCATAAGCGTACTCCCAGATATTTTACAGAAGTAACTGTTACCAGTGTTTGTTCTGCTATCATATATTCATACAATAAAGGTTCCTTCTTTCTATGTATTCCCAATACATTACATTTGTCTATGTTAAGGGTCAGTTGCCACTCCCTGCACCAAGTGCCTATCCGCTGCAGGTCTGCCTGCATTTCGCTGTAATTTTCTAATGCTGCGACTTCTCTGTATACTACAATATCATCCGCGAAAAGCCGCATGGAGCTTCCGACGCTATCTACTAGGTCATTTATATATATTTTGAAAAGCAATGGTCCCATAACACTCCCCTGTGGCACGCCAGAGGTTACTTTACACGACAGAGGTTACTTAACGTCTGTAGACGTCTCTCCATTGAGGACAACATGCTGTGTTCTGTTTGCTAAAAACTCTTCAATCCAGCCACACAGCTGGTGTGATATTCCGTAGGCTCTTACTTTGTTTATCAGGCGACAGTGTGGAACTGTATCGAACGCCTTCCGGAAGTCAAGGAAAATGGCATCTACCTGGGAGTCTGTATCTAATATTTTCTGGGTCTCATGAACAAATAAAGCGAGTTGGGTCTCACACGATCGCTGTTTCCGGAATCCATGTTGATTCCTGCAGAGTAGATTCTGGGTTTCCAGAAATGGCATGATCCGCGAGGAAAAGCCATGCTCTAAAATTCTACAACAGACAGATGTCAGAGATATAGGCCTATAGTTTTGCGCATCTGCTCGACGACCCTTCTTGAAAACTGGGACTACCACACAGCGCTGCCAACCAGCCAGGCAGCCACTTTGCGTGCACGAATCGCATGCCACTCATCTGACTGTCTGGGGCGTAAGATCTATGAAGCAATCGGTCACCCACGCGAGAGATCGCTGCGATCCAACGCTCGTGCGCGGAGCCCTTAAGAAACCACTATAACCTGATAATTAAATAAGAGTCTTTTTTGCTTAGCTCTGAGCGCTCATTATGCTCGTTAACAAGTGTGTTACTGAATAAACCAAATCCATATTTCTTTCCGAGATAAAGTGGACACGCTGTACTCTCACTGGCTGCCGGTCGTGCGCAGCGCGGCGTGTGCGCGAGCTGCGGTCGTGAGCAACTGCTCGGTCCGTCCGCTGCCCGCAAAAAACGAGCCACGCAGCGGCCGATTCCTCGAAAGTAGCGGCTCGCCGCGCGCCCCTCTCCCCGGTGATTTTCCCTGCGCCTTCGCAGAATGTTCGCCCTGTATGGGCGTGTTTTGTTTCCCCTGTCAAGAGTAGGTCACCACTCACCAGGAGCACTTCCTCAGACCAATGAACGTGGCAGAGAGCTTCGGTACTCAGCTACGAAGGAAGCCTTTCCATCTGGAGTCATTCAAACATACACTGAGGTGACAAAAGTCATGGGATAGCGACGTACAAATATATCTAGGGCGGTAGTACCGCATACACAGGTACAAAATGGCAGTGGATTGGCGGGGTGTCACTTGTACTCAGGTGATTCATGTCAGACGCTTTCCAACGTCATTATGGCCGCACGACGGGAAGTAACGGACTGTTGCCATTCGTCGAATACATGTCCCCAAAAAACCATGGAATTTTTATGGATGACAATGCGCCTCGCCATCGGGCCACGGATCTGCAACTTTCATAGAGTAGTAAGACGCCGAGCAGATCACTGTCTTCGTCTACATGGACATCATTTTGAACAAAAAAATGGCTCTGAGCACTATGGGACTTAACTTCTGAGGTCATCAGTCCCCTAGAACTTAGAACTACTTAAACCTAACCAACCTAAGGACATCACACACACCCATGCCCGAGGCAGGATTCGAACCTGCGACCGTAGCGGTCGCGCGGTTCCAGACTGTAGCGCCTAGAACCGCTCGGCCACCACGAGCCGGCATTTTGAACATGTTTTGGTACAAATGTACAGGGTGTAGCCGTGCTGAATTCGGGTCCCTTCGTGTCGTTGCTTCCGGAGAAAAATTACTGTTGTTTTAGTGACTAAAATTCTTCTGTGTATTATGCCGGAATGGACAGTGTCTTGAAGGGAGGATATAAGATGAACATAAACAAAAGTAAAACGAGAATAATGGAATGTAGTCGAATTCAGTCGGGTGATGCTGAGGGAATTAGATTAGGAAATGAGACACTTAAAGTAGTATATGAGTTTTGCTATTTGGGGAGCAAAATAACTGATGACGGTCGAAGTAGAGAGGATATAAAATGTAGACTGGCAATGGCAAGGAAAGCGTTTCTGAAGAAGAGAAATTTGTTAACATTGAGTATTGATTTAAGTGACAGGAAGTCGTTTCTGAAAGTATTTGTATGGAGTGTAGCCATATATGGAAGTGAAACATGGACGATAAATAGTTTAGACAAGAAGAGAGTAGAAGCTTTCGAAATGTGGTGCTACAGAAGAATGCTGAAGATTAGATAGGTAGATCACGTAACTAATGATGAAGTTTTGAATAGGATTGGGGAGAAGAGGAGTTTGTGGCACAACTTGAAAAGAAGAAGGGATCGGTTGGTAGGACATGTTCTGAGGCATCAAGGCATCACCAATTTAGTGTTGGAGGGCAGCGTGGAGGGTAAAAATCGTAGAGGGGGACCAAGAGATGAATACACTAAACAGATTCAGAAGGATGTAGGCTGCAGTACGTATTGGGAGATAAAGAAGCTTGCACAGGATAGACTAGCATGGAGAGCTGCATCAAACCAGTCTCAGGACTGAAGACCACAACAACAACAACAACAATTATGCCGCGTAAAGGACTCGAGAATTGATCCTGACACAGCCAAGAGACTAATCACTAAGGTGCCTGTTCCTCCTAGAATCTACGGAGTACCCTCCATAAGGAGCGTTATCCGCTGAGGCCCATAGTGAACGGAATAGATTCACCTACGTATTATGTTGCGAAATATCTGGCACCTAAGTTACGCTGTCTTGTGGGACAAACAGACTCGTACGTGAAAGACTCTTTCCAATTCACACAACTGATTAGGGAACAGCGAATAAAGACATCAGACATTATGGTCAGTTTTGACATCAAGTCTCTCTTCACTAACGTACCTATTGAGGAGACTATGCGCATTCTACAGGATCGGATCCCACCAGATATCTGCGATCTGGTGCGCTTATGCCTGTCATCTACGTACTTCACCTGGCGGGGAAAGTATTACGAACAGTTAGATGGAGTGGCAATGTGTTGCCCGCTCTCCCCTGTAGATGCGGACATCTTTATGGAAGCCTTTGAGCAAACGGCCCTAGCTTCTGCTCCGTTAGGTCCCAGTTGTTGGCTACGATATGTGGACGACACACTCGTTATCTGGCCTCACGGTGAAGCGGAATTGGGAAACTTCCTCCAGCACTTAAATAGCCTGCACCAAAATATAAAGTTCACACATGAGACTGAAAGCAATGGTACCTTGCCATTTCTGGATGTGGAAGTGTACAGAGCTGCCGAGGGTAAACTGGGACACAAAGTGTACCGGAAGCCAACGCACACTAATCGGTACCTGCACGCGGAGAGCCACCACCACCCAGCTCAAAAGTATTCTGTTCTGCATACGTTATCTGCCCGAGCCTACCGGATAAGAAGAATTAAAGGAGCTACAACACACGTTTCATGCCAACGGCTATGATGACAGCATCATAAGAAAGGTAGCTAAAACCAAAGGGAGCAGAACACGAGGATAAGGCAAAGAAGAGAAGCTTCCACTGGTACATTTACCACTGTAAAAGGTGTCAGTGAACTGCTAGGCAACGTCCTCCGACGACGAGGTTTCAGACCGATTTTTCGAAGCAGTCACAGGATCCACGAAATGATAGGTTCCACCAAGGACGTATTCAACAATCTTAACACTGCAGGTGTTTACGAACTACGGTGTGAGTGCGGAGCTGCCTACATAGGAGAAACAAGGAAACCTGTCAGCTTACGAGTAGCAGAACACGAACGCTGTGTACGATTACAACAACATAATAAGTCGTCGGCGATAGCGGAACACTACCGTGACTGTGGACAACCTATTAGGTTCTAGGAAGCCCGAGTACTGGCGAAAGAATCGTGGATGCGAGAACGCAAAATACGGGAGGCGATCGAAATTATTAAACAGCCTGACAACATCAACACAAAAGACGGCTACAAACTCCCGGCGTCCTGGCTGCCGGCCATCCCAGTCCAAAGGGCCGCGAGCGGTCGCGGGGCAGAAGCTACACGGGACACGGACGTATCTTCCCAAACTGCTGCAAGGCAACTGTCAGTTCACTTTCGCGCACACCAGTAGGAAAACTTGCCGACCAAAAGCCGAACGCTGATTGGCGGACAGCTACCAATCGTTGACGACATGGACATCCACGAATAGACTCTTTCCTTCCAGCTTCCCTTATGCCATGACTAACCAAACATATTAGAGGGCCAATTAAAAATTTTACAACAGTGACATCAAACATCGATATTCTGTAATAAATAGAAGCACCTATCCCCATGCAAAACCAGTCGTGCCCTGAAGAAGGTCGTTGCAATTCGTCCGAAACGTCGGTTTTAGTTTATTGTTGTTAGTTTTTAGCAATAATTCCCAGAAGAATTTTAATCACTATGACACCGTCCGCGGAAGCCTACGTTCTTTTACTGTTGTGTTGTTTGTGCTGCACTTGTGATCCTTGCTCTACTGCATAATTCTGAAATAAATCAGTTTCAGACAAAACTTTATTTAATGTTTTACTCTTATTTGATGCATACATTACACCCACTAAGTGTGTACAGTTACTTTTGAACCACCCTGTATGAGTAATATACTGCCCACAGATGTGAACAAATATATTAGTCGGGAAGGGGTCAAAGAGCATTTCCAAAGACTATACAGACACAAACATCTGATGCCCCAAAAACAGCACAGCTGCTACAAAACTGTACGTCACATCTAACAAAAGAAAGTATCTCTATGTCGTCAGAACTAATATCTGAGAAATAAACTGAAGAAGTTATAAAAAATTTGCCGAAGTGCAGGAGGCTAGGAGGAGACGGTATCCCATATGGCCAGTTATTAAAAAATATTTTTTGGAAATAACGAGAAAGAAACAGCGAGGCGAACATGTATACTTCGAAAAAGATCCCAGAATTATCGTATTTATTCCCAAGCGACAGATCACACGAAGAATGACGGATTACAGTCCAATAACGTAACTGTCCACAGATTCGAAAATAATTTCTCGTGTCATAATGGCAAGACTGAAGCAAACCCTTCCAAACATCATCCGACCGTAACAGACGAGTAGCGCACCTAACGAAACTACTATAGATGGAATTTGTTCCTGGTGAGATACGACCGTCTACTCATGGAAGCATGAGGAAGAAACACTAGGGTTAATGAATATAAATTTTGAGAAAGTCTTCGATAAAGTCCGTCTTAGAGAAAGCCTTCGATAAAGTCAGCCATCAGTACCTACGGAATGTCCTACATCATGTCAGATTTCCACAAGCGACAGGAGGCTTGCTGTTTCCAAACCAGTACCAAATGTTTCCCAAAGCGCAAATCAACGGACATTTCACTGAAGTAATCCCAATCAAACGTTTTGTCAACAGTTTTGTCCCGTATCGATTGTAATGTTTGTTTTAGAACCACTAATCCGTACAGTCAGCACCTCGAAACCGGGATTACATGCTGGTGCACAACGATTCCCTGTAAACGCCTACTCTAATGACGTTACCATTATAATTACAAAATCCCAAGACACCGTTAAATACCGTAAACAAAGGGTGCTTATGAAGAAGCAGCAGGGACAACGCTAAAACACAGCTCTTGATGCTAAATGAAAGCACTCATCCCATGCAAGAACCCTTCACCGAATGTGCTGAAATGTTAGTGCCAGAAGTAAAATTAAGGAAAAACATAAACGAGTTACTTGACGTCAATTTCAAAGGAGTGGTAATAAAAGTAAGAGGTGTCCCGTTAGCGAATAATACAAGATAATTAAACATAATTCAGTGGACTGAACGTGTAAACATACTGGCTCCATCCAAAATTAGGTATGTGGCACAAATTATACCCATCGATAGAAAATGACTCGCACAATTAAAAAGTACATAGCTTGGTCTATTTGGAAAGTTATGTTGTTTCGGGTAACCAGGGATCAGCTGACGAAACCACTTTAAAAGGCAGGCTAGCCTTAATAGATTGTGAGCCAAAATGTACAGTCTTCATAGAAAAATCTCATAAATATCCTCTTTTACCAGTTACTCGGCAGGACTTACTGACGGCTGGGTGAGGTATCGTGGCAGAAAACAGAAGTGAAAGGAGGGTATCACCAAATACAGTATAATTCGTACCTTGCGAACTGCAAGCTATGTTTTACAGAAGACTCCCAATCTACTAATCCACAAGACAATGAAAATAATCGACAACATAGAGAAGAAAACTCCAGGTAACAATATGAAAAACAAAGACTTAAATTGTAAGACAGTCTGGTCCACTTTTGCAGACCAATCCTTAATTTCAAGGTTTCACTCAGCAGCTTAAGTGTTTATAAATTATTTAATTCCGACACCTGTGCGTTGCTACAGAATAAAACTGACCAGTCATCTGTACTGCCAATATAACACTTCACCCAAACAGAACCAATAGTCCTGTCATAGAAAAAGCCACGTATAACACTATTATACGGGAAATTGTGCTTGTAGAATACACGCCAGAAACGTATCTACTTTCGACAACTGTCATAAATGTTTGCCCTTTTCAGGATTTGACAGCGATGTATGACTAATGTACACGGAAATCAGACTGTTAGTTCCTTTTCCTAAGATTTTTCTAGCTGTTAGAAAGAAACGCAGCAAAAATGCAATAATACTGAATCTAGGACCTTTCTGAATCAAGTTTCTGAATCAAGTGGTTTGTCTAAAGCACTCAACATGACATGTGTCACACTTCCCATATAGTCTTCGCATATCACAGTTATATTACAACAGATATGAACATACATTAGCAAAACACTCTAACATCACATATATCACGCTTTCCATATAGTCTTTCCATATACTGTTATATTACGACAAACTTTAAAGGCAAAAATTTTTATAAATTGGATGACATTGAATAATAGTGTTACACTAGGTCTTTGGAATGGCTGACACTGCCATACACCGAACAGTAGGTTGCTCTAAAATTGCAGCTCAATAGAAAACGATAATATTTAAATCAGAAAGTCTGCTATGAACAACTATTAACGAATTAAGCAGTAAGACAGTAATGAATATGGACGTCAAAGCGCTTCCAGCACCCAAGTCAAGGACACTCACATGGTTCACCTCGTATATTCTGTTATAAACTACCTCTTCAAGGAAAGGGGGAGAGTCTGTTTATGACTTCAGACAATGCTTGAAGAACGAAATAAATCCTCAACAATAAAAGGGAAAGAGAAAAGTTCTAACCATTTACACAACTTATTTAAATGTCGTATTTGAAGTAAATGTAAAAAGTTTTGTAGTGCCCATTGCTGAATAGATTCTTAAAAAAAAAAACTCGGTAGTGTCGGTCTGTGGTAATTGAGAAATCAACGGATCTTTGGTTCAGATCTTACTATGATCATTTTTTTGTTTTAATTTTTCATTCAGTTCTAATACCTACATAATTTAAATAAAACGTTCATCAAATGTTTGCTAATTAACAAACGTCTAACCATTATCTTTTATGAAAAATGCAAGTCTAATTTTTTCTAATTACATGTTGCTCCCATCACAAATATAAATTCATAATCGTCGATATTTCACAAAAGATTATTAATAAAAGTTACTTAAATCAAAAAAGCATTTCAAATTTATTAACCGTCTTTTATAAAAAAAATCGACACGAATTTTTATTTGCAATGAAAAGTGGGATTTTGCGTGTGATATGTAATTAGAAGCAAGAGAACGTGCATTTTTCATAACAAATGATGAGTAGGAAGGGGTTAAATAACATACGAGTATATTTCATGGATGCTACATTTAAACGATGTAGGCATTCGAACAGAATGCACTGATTACCCAATTACCATTCTCCAACGCTATCGATTGGGCTATGCGTCAATCGTGAAAAGTACCTTAATGTTTCTCGAGCATTTTTTAAAGTTCTGGGGAATTGCTTTTGGGGATTGAGTTCTGAACTTCACATACAATAAACAAAGAAACAAAAAAAATTAAAATTCTATAGCCTTATGGTCTTTTTGTGAGTCAGTTAAAGTAATAAACTAAAGTATATCTGATCAACTGATATGTTGCAACGAGTGATGGGTAGCCCAAAGGTCAAACTGCATATTAGCCATCACCTACAGGTCATAATTTCCAAGCACTGATAACTTTTTCTTGCACTACCGTTCTAGCTTTTGGGGGTGTTTCAACCAGTTACGATTGTTATGGTTTTATCCCGTACAAAGGGAAATGAATACACAAATATTGCAAAGGAGAATGCAACTAGCACGTCCAGATTCGCTGATGTTCGATATTATGCAGAAGTGCCGTTTTTCACGAACTTAACTAAATTCCATTCCCAAGGATTTTCCGAATGTGTTGTGCATTCGCCACAACGAGTAATTCAAAGGACATTCATTGCGACTAATGACTGGATTGTTTTGTCAGAATGAAATCTTACACAAATTTCCAACGGTCTCTGAAGAGGCATCTTACGTAACACAGTAAACTATTCTTGTAATTTCATGAAAGGAACTTCAGTGAGGATTTTAACATGGGTCGCCGGTTGAACACACTTATACACTTATAAGAATAGAGGAATCTGGTCACTTCGCATATATTGTATTCTTTCTTGTTCCGCTCGCAAATAAAGCGTTAAAACGATCAGATGTGCAACCAAGTGAAACCCTCTGTCATACACCTTATTACACAAAACCTAAGTCCAAACCCGTCTCAAGTTGTGTCAGAAAAGTGTAACAGACGTCGTAGCGTAGAACTGATAGTATTTCATATCCATTTCCTTCGGAGTCGTCGAATGTTCTCGAAGACAAACGATTACAGCGTGAAAACTAAAAAAATTTCTGGAAAATATGAAGACTCCCACTCTAGACTCGAGGATAGCAGCCAGTCAGCGCTCAAAATGAGTTTACATTTGCAAACGCAACACTCGCGAAGGTGTAACTATTTATTGTTTTATTACATGTTAACAGGCACACCAGTTGTGCTGTCGAGTATATGTTGCAAGGTAATTGAATTTGAATACCTGTATCATGAATAATGTATCAGACGTCTGTTAACTCCATTTTCATATTCATGAAGCCGAAATGTTGGATAATTGGTAATATATTCACATAAAGTGTCCTGTCAAAAGAAGGGGCATGGTACGGGCAGGGGGGGATGCAGCCCAGGAGGTTTACTCCCATTACGAATAATTGCTCACTGGCTGTATTGGTAAACTGAAAAGCATACATTTAAGAGACATAAAGATCAATAAGGCGCTTCGTAAAGACAAAAGAATGTGAAAATCTGTTCTATTTTTGGACTCGGGTGTCGTTTATGTCAATAAATTACCGACGCAGCATACGTGCATAAAAGGAATGAAGGGAGAAGCTAGGCTGAGAGCGTAGGACGTCCAGTCCTATAGAGATCTACAAATGGACTGTTTGGATAATTAACTCTCATGTTTTCAACTGTGAAACATTTGTAAAAATAAAAATAGTTTAGATTTGACCGAATAATGATTTTTTAATAAGTTAACGGATAAAATACGTAGCACAAGTCAGAGAATATTGCGCAGGACACGTTTGATCTTCGGGAAGGGAAGGTTGCGCGAGTAATCCTTCTTTTTCCGACTTTTCTGCTACAGCTCCTGTCAGATGAATGCTCGGTATGATTTCAGATTGATGTCAACAAGAAAGTACGTCCAGGCAAATGCTGACTGTATTGAAACTGAGAAGGAAAGGATCGTTTGCGAGCGACAGCTGTGAGGACTGAAAACAAAATTCATTTCGAAGAACATAAAACTATCGGTAAAAAGTGGTATATCATAATAAGTTTTAAGCATTTCTCATCGATTCTTCCCTCGTCCAGGGAGTCATGCCATCTTTGGGAGTGTTTTTCTTGGGGTGGGGCGGGGTGTATCAATATAAGAAAACAGCACACTAAAGTATGTTTTATCGTTCAAGATAATAAAGGGCTGTGTATATGTTGCGTTTGTTTTTCGTGAACAGTCTGCCAGACCGATTTAGGAACAATGCAACGATCTGTCAAATCATCCTAAAGTGTCAATTCTTCTCTTTTGTGTATGGCCTACTCAGCATTTATGTAGCACTGCCCGCACAAGTGGCCGCGTGGTTTGAGGCGCCTTACAAGGACTGCGCGGGCCCTCCCTCCGGAGGTCCTGGTCCTCCCGCGGGCATGGGTGTGTGTTGTTCTTAGCATAAGTTAGTTTAAGTAGTGTGTAAGTCTGAGGACCAAAGACCTCAGCAGTTTGGTCCCTTAGGAATTCACACACATTTGAACATTTGTGACACTGATTACGTTTAGTAGCAAAGATGCCAAACGACCAGCACAAGTGACTTTCAGTTTGCGAGCGACTTAGCAAGGAACCTAGACGTAAGTTTGTTTGGGCACTAGCCGGACAATTTACAAATGGCTCTGAGCAGTATGGGACTTAACATCTGAGTTCATAAGTCCACTAGAACTTAGAACTACACTGCTGGCCATTAAAATTGCTACACCAAGAAGAAATGCAGATGATAAACGGGCATTCATTGGACAAATATACTGAACTGACATGTGATTACATTTTCACGCAATTTGGGTGCGTAGATCCTGAGAAATCAGTACCCAGAACAATCACTCCCGGCCGTAATAACGGCCTTGATACGCCTGGGCTTTGAGTCAGAGCTTAGATGGCGTGTACAGGTTCGGCTGCCTATGCAGCTTCAACACGATACCGCAGTTCATCAAGAGTACTGACTGGCGTATTGTGACGAGCCAGTTGCTCGGCCACTATTGACCAGACGTTTTCAATTGGTGAGAGATCTGGAGAATGTGCTGGTCAGGACAGCAGTCGAACATTTTCTGTATCCAGAAAGGCCCGGACAGGACCTGCAACATGCGGTCGTGCATTATCCTGCTGAAATGTAGGGATTCGCAGGGATCGAATGAAGGGCTTAGCCACGGGTCGTAATACATCTGAAATGTAACGTTCACTGTTCAAAGTGTCATCAATACGAACAAGAGGTGACTGTAGACGTGTAACCAATGACACCCCATACCATCACGCCGGGTGATACGCCAGTATGGCAATGACGAATACACGCTTCCAATGTGCGTTCATCGCGATGTCGCCAAACACCGATGCGACCATCATGATGCTGTAAACAGAACCTGGATTCATCTGAAAAAATGACGTTTTGCCATTCGTGCACCCAGGTTCGTCGTTGAGTACACCATCGCAGGCGCTCCTATCTGTGATGCAGCGTCAAGAGTAACCGCAGCCATGGTCTCCGAGCTGATAGTCCATGCTGCTGCAAACGTCATAGAACTGTTCGTGCAGATGGTTGTTGTCTTGCAAACGTTCCCATCGATTGACTCAGGGATCCGTTACAGCGATACGGATAAGATGTTCGTCATCTCGCCTGCTAGTGATACGAGGCCGTTGGGATCCAGCACGGCGCTCCGTATTACCCTCCTGAACCCACCGATTTCATATTCTGCTAACAGTCATTGGATGTCGACCAACGTGAGCAGTTATGTCGCGATACGATAAACCGCAATCGCGATAGACTACTATCCGACCTTTATCAAAGTTGGAAACGTGATGGTACGCATTTCTCCTCCTTACACGAGGCATTACAACAACGTTTCACCAGGCAACGGCGGTCAACTGCTGTTTGTGCATGAAAAATCGGCTGGATACTTTCCTCATATCAGCACGTTGTAGGTGTCGCCACCGGCGCCAACCTTATGTGAATGCTCTGAAAAGCTAATCATTTGCACATCACAGAATCTTCTTCCTGTCGGTTAAATTTCGCGTCTGTAGCACGTCATCTTCGTGGTGCAGCATTTTTAATGGCCAGCAGTGTACTTAAACCTAACTAACCTAAGGACATCACTCACGTCCATGGCCGAGGCAGAATTGGAATCTGCGGCCGTAGCGGTCGCGCCGTTCCAGACTGAAGCTCCAAGAACCGCTCGGCCGCTTCGGCCGGCGACAATTTACAGATGGTTCGTTAGCTTTACCTTTACATTGACACTAAAAATGGTAGTCGCTGTGGAATAACTTTACATCTGTACCCATCATTGAATAAACATGGATTTAATCCGTTTTTCAACCATCACCCGCTTACAGAGTGTTGAAAGAAGTTGAGTTCAATAATTTATATCTGATACGTGTTTAACTTCTGCTTTTACCTTGTTCTGAATCAGTGTAAAATGATATGCTCATCTGACGGAAAAACTCTACAACACTGACGGGAAAAAAAATGGGAACACCATGAAGGGTGTTGCACGACGTGAAAAAAAGTTTGTAGGAGCGCTTTTACGTCTGAAAGACGATGTCTATTCCAATTTCGCGCCAGTTGCATTAGAGTGGCATTATTAGCGCCACTATGAGGATGCAAATAACGTTTGCTTTAAATACACGCTATAAAGATAGTTAGCGTTAGTTGTCTTTGAGATTTGACGTGGTGAGTTGATATTAGTCGAGAATGCCTTGAAGGCGACAAAGACGCCTTTATCAGCATGTCACTGAGTTTTAACTAGGTCGTGTAATAGGGGTACGAGAAGCTGGATGTTCCTTTTGCAGTGTTGCGGAAAGACTTGGCAGGAATGTAGCCGTAGTACATGATTGCTGGCAGCGGTGGTCGCGAGGATGTAGGGTCGCAAGAACACCAGGCTGCGGAAGGCAGCGTGGCACTACTGAAAGGCAGGACCATAGTGTATGACTTATGGCCCTGACTCATCGGACTGCATCTGTAGCACCAATCTGAGCAGCAGTTGACACCACAGTGACAAAACGAACTGTTACAAATCCGTTACTTCACGAATAACTCCAAGACAAACGCCCTGCAGCATGCCTTCCACCGACCTCAAACCACCACCATTTGAGACGTCAGTGGTGTCAAGGGAGAGTTCATTAGAGGCAGGGTAAAAGTCTGTTGCGTTTTCTGATGAAAGCTGGTTCTAGCTCGGTGCCAGTGATGATCGTGTGTTAATTAGAATGATACCAGTTGAGGGCCTGCAAACAACCTGTCTGCGTGCTAGACACACTGGACCTACACCTGGAGTTATTGTCTGGGACGCGATTTCGTTATGACAGCAGG
Organism: Schistocerca americana; assembly: GCF_021461395.2. NCBI lineage: Eukaryota > Metazoa > Arthropoda > Insecta > Orthoptera > Acrididae > Schistocerca > Schistocerca americana. The sequence continues at coordinate 427,501,707 of NC_060122.1, forward strand.
AGCACTCTCGGGGTTATTCCACGCACCCTGACAGCAAAATTGTACGTCAGTCTGGTTATTCGACCTGTTTTGCTGCTATTCATGAACAGCATTCCAGGGGGTATTTTCCAATAGGATAACGCTCGCCCACATACCGCTGTTGCAACCCAACATGCTCTAGAGAGTGTCGATGTGTTACCTTGGCGCCGGCCGGTGTGGCTGTGTGGTTCTAGGCGCTTCAGTCTGGAACCGCGTGACCGCTACAGTCGCAGGTTCGAATCCTGCCTCGGGCATGGAAATGTGATATCCTTAGGTTAGTTAGGTTTAAGTAGTTCTAAGTTCTAGGGGGCTGATGACCTCAGATGTTAAGTCCCATAGTGCTCAGAGCCATTTGAACCATTTTGTTACCTTGGCCTGCTCGCTCACCAGATCTGTATACACGGGGCATCGTCGGATGACAACTCCAGTGTCACCCACGAACAGTATTAACCGTCCCAGTACTCAGCGGCAAAATGCAACAAGCATGGAACTCCATCTTATAAACTGACATCCGGCACATGTAGAACACAACGCATACACGTTTGCATGCCTGCATTCAACATCCTGGCAGCTACACTGGTTATTAATGTACCACCATTTCAAATTTGCTATGGCTCATCTCACGCTTACGTTAATCTTTGATTTTACAACGTTTATCAATTAAATGTGTTTGTTAGCCAAATGTATTCCTGAAATTTCATCACTCTACATTAATCATTTTTTGGTGTTCCGATTTTTTTGCGCCAGTATAGTCGCACATTTTCAAGACAACTGGAGACTGCTATTCACACTCCCCTATCAGGGTATCAACAAGAAAAAGTAAAAAGTTTTGATTACTAAGGCTCTCTAACTTGACGCAAGCGGAGTACAAAATAACATCTGGAGAGCGTCTATTAAGGCCGCAGAGAACGGTAGAATGCGAGCTAGATTCTTGTGAACGTGATGCTGAAGATGGATAGCTCACAAAAGGCGAATATGAGGTCATTTCTGAAGGCGATGTTTAAGAGAAGCAAATATTGCTAACAAATAACTCTATTCGATGGACTCGAAAACTGAGCTGCCTAATCAAAATGAAAGAGCAAGTACAGCGCAATTTTTACCGGACAGGAAGAAACACAGAGTCCTATTGTTGCTCAGAGAGGCTCTGGTTTGAGAGAGCTGGTGGAAGACGTCTACTGGAGGCTTAGGTCATAAGTGTAAGTGATGATCACCAGTGGAGATAACTGTTTGTCGTGACTTATCCTGTACAAGTATGGCGCAGGTGCCTACCGCAGGTGCTGCCTTTGCAGGTGCTCTGTAAGGAAGCTACACTGTCAACACACCTTTAGCCACGCAGCACCCAACATTGCCGACACATCTGAAGCCATACAGAACCCAATTCTGTCTACACTTAAATCCATGCAACAGCCAACATCGTCTACATAATTAACACCAGACAGTGTCCAGAACTGAAAATATATGAGAGGACACACATTACACAACATTACCAACACACCTGAAGCTTTGAAGAGCCAAACATCGTGAAAACTACTAAAGCCATACAGCACCAAACATTCCCAAAAGCCGTTAAGCGTGGTAACATTGACATTATACCGCAAGCCATACAGTACGCAACATTTCCAACACACCGACATCCACACAATGCCCATTATTGCGAAAATACCGAGGGCAGACAATACCCAATATTCCCTAGACATCTAATGCCATACAAGTGACCTATATTGTCAATACATTTAAAGCTATGTAGTACCCAAACCGACCGAGAATCCCTTTCTCGAAAACTGTCTTACTGCTTAAGATGGTGTCTTTAACGTTGTTGAATACCATTTGTTAATAATTACAAACTACAATAGACCTGCGTTACTTGTATTTACGTGCATTTCTCTGACTTCACCTGGCTGAGGCAGCAGGGATTCTAGATAAATTGAATTTAAATGGTTACTTGACTTCACCCGTTCTATTTTCAAAACTCGACAACGGTCGTACAAGAGATGTCTGGGGATCAGGAGATCATGGACCATCGTGAAGAATTCTTAAATGCAGATTCATCGCAAACCAGTTCAAGAGTATTATTTTCTGTTTTATCATCCTGACTTAATTTAGTATGACTTATAGAAGGTTCACCCTTTACTGAGCAACAGGAAACGACCGACTGTTTCAATTCGAATGCGTAAATGAAGCGTTTCTATCTCCTAGCCAAGTCTTAATAGTATCGTCAGCCTTAAGGTAATCAAACTGACGCTGAATACTGACGGAAAATTATATATAGTAGAAAGTGTATTTGCTTTATAGCACTTCTCATTTTATGCAGACGTAGTATCACTTTATATCTCATAACAATCGACTGAGTACTTTTCCTTGCAGCTAAGTGCGCACCTGACCACATATGTCACCGACAATGCATATGTGAAAATGTTACTCTGAAACGTACAATACCCCATGATTTAAGGCCTTACAGTAAGGACATAGGACATTACATGGAACTAATAATTTTCTTATGTTTTGCTGTGATCCCACAGGCGCTGTGTAGACTGTTTTGATTTTGATACAATTTATGGAAGTACCAAGATCATGTACTCCAGAATACGTACTTCCTTACACTAAGACAAAATATCTTCAGCAGTCTGAAAATTACTGATATTTTTACTAGCTGATACTATTAGAGATGCATACGCAATTTTCTTTCAATGAATGAGTGGGAATCGTTTACCTACAACGTTTTCTCGTCTATTTACACTTACATGTGGTTATAGTGTCTGTCGTACATTTTACAAGGCTTCAGTAGTTTCGAATTGATTTTTTTTTTTGCCTGTTTCCCCTTACACATACCTTGTGATTCTTTTTATTCCATTATGAATGGGCAATTGGCTGCTTGGAGAGTCACACCAAAAGAAGTGTGTATTCTGCACAACCATAACAAAACTGGCGATGTGATGGATCGTAGATGATTACATTGGACATTTACTTAGATCTCTGAGAGTAGAGTCCCTGCCATATGATTGTGGAGAAAAAATGAAGGAATGGAAAAAAGGGGGAAAATAAGAACAATACGGTACAGTTGTCAGTTAATCAAAAACTTACTCACCCACCGTTTATTTTTATACGGATATTAAATATGCCAGTTTAATAGAAAGACAGCACATAACACTGACTTCAGCTGTAGAAGGAATGTTAAGGAAGGTTGCAAGGTATGCAACAAGTACAACTAGAAACGGGTTGCGGATTATCAGTAATTAACATCAAACTGTCATCTCTGGCTGTGAAAATGTGGTGTATCAATCGGCAATATACTAGAGTATTAGGCAATACACTTTGCATATGTATGAGCAGAGCGAGGTTGTGAGGGACGTAAAATACCTGCCTGGTCCAATAGCTGTGTTAGAGAATTACTGCACAAGCAAAGAAAGAGCCACCATAGATATAAACGAACCCAAAGTCTTATAGACAAACAATAGTTGCGTGAAGTAAAATGAGCGTCAAGAGAAAATGCGATGGGGTGTTCAGTGAACTGGAAAGTAAAACAACTGAATGAATCAAAATGAGCGTGAAGAGAGGAAGGGGGTGTTCAGTGAAAACTAGAGAAAAATTCTGTCTACCGATCAATCAGAGTTATCTATCGAGTGGCTCAGTGATAATGGGGCTGTAACAGGGCGGAAAAACGGAATTCCGTCTTCCGAAATTGTTTCTCTGAAGAGAATCGTTCTACGGTTCCTCCTCTCAATCCTCGCTCAATGTCAAAATGACAGATGTTGGTGTAAGTGGTCATGGAACGAAATCAACTGAAATTCCTCAACAGAAAAGGGTGATTGAACCTGATTGGATAACTGGACTATTCTATCAAGACTCCTTCTACAAGAGAGGTCCTCAGATAAGCGCACGTGAGTTAAGACTTTATAGCTGGCGACAGTCTGTTCAGAATTAGGTAACACTTTTCTCGGAAGCATGTTATGAAATTTTTTGATATCAAAAATCTCCTCTGTAGGAGTCACCATGGATTCCACAAACGTCGATCTTGTGAAACTCGTATACACCACACAAAAGGCACTAGATAGTGGAACTCAGGTACGTGCTGTATTACTTGAAGTCCGAAAGGTGTTCAGTACAATTCCACAATGTCACCTCGTGAACAAGATGTAGGCTTACATCCTATCGGACCACCTCTGGAAGGAGATTGAGGGTTGCAATGAAATGTTATACATCATTTACTTTAAAGCTGTGTTTGAATGATCTGGTGGATAACGTATGTCAATCCGTGATATTATTCGCTTTCAGATGTTGTTGCTGCACATAGCGAAGGCAGCATCAATAATATCACAAACTGTTTTAACGAGAGGAAGATTCGTTATAAATAGGAAGATAGGACAAAGCATGTGTTATTGTGAACCGGTCACTTACACGTTCATTCTCTCACACTCAGAATCTAGAGCAAAACAATGTCAACAACAATGGTTCAGGTATACATTCCGACCCCACAAGCCGAAAATGAGCAAGATCTATGATGCTACTCCAGGCGGGTGTAAAATGACTGTGCCCAACGGAAAATACTGAACGCGAAAATGAAGATTTGACCTTGTCTGACTACTCCCTGAAGCAGATCTTAGGATATCTTAATTGTGATATTATTTTCTCCTTCTTGCTCTTAACATATAAACTACAACCTAGACATAAATGAATAATTAAGGGAACTAGTAACTACTAAATGATAAATGTTGTTTCTGCTTATACATTTATTGTAGATTAAAAACCCCTTTATATTACAAATATTTACATTTCCTAACTAATATTACTGATCAATTGCCCAAATCTGCCCCTTTTTATGGCTACGTGATCTAATATAAATAACGTGAGATGACTGAAATCATCTACGTACCAAACACTAAAAGACACTACTTTCAAAGATGATCTACGGTGGTGCGCAACCTCAATGGAAATAAAACTTAGGTGATCACAGCTGTTTAGCCTTATAGCCCTAATAAGCCGAAGCAATTAGCTATATCACCGAATGTACTGCGTCCGGTGCATCGGAGTGATGGTTCTCGTAAACGTCTGCGACGATGGAAGAACTCCAGCCACAAAATAAACTCTTTCGAACGCTAGGACGGCAGAAGGTGGTCCTCTGACTAGTATAATCTAATAATGTCTTCTCCTCTCTGTATTCTACAGACAAGAAACGCGAACTCCCAGCCACAAGGACGGAATTGAGATAACGTCTCTACATGAAACAGACAGAAGAAGTGCTATCAATCAGTGAACGCTGCGTACTCAACAACGACTCCCTACCGGAGGCGAAATCCAGAATCGTATAAGTTCACAACAGGACAGTGCCTAACCGTTCTAACCATAAAATCTCCCGCGAGCAAAGACAGCAAGTCTGTCTGTACCAACAGAAGCTGATAGTGAGCGACCGTCAAACAAGGGTGCTCAAAACGGAAGACTTCATTCTCTCCACCGCTAGCTTCCCAGCAAAGCTCGGCTCCCCTCCCTCGTAACTGCAGAAGGCGAATCATATTCTTGAAATCACGGAATATTCTCCCTCCCTACAGATTATTCCGCACGGCGACCAACCACATTTTAGTCTTTTGTCGTCCAGCGTGGGAAGTTTGCGAGGAAATACATATTCCCGAAAATTAGGAATTCATACAATGGTACGCTTCTCAGAGTAAAAATCCTCGGAAATAACCCAGTCTGCGTGATTTACGAAGCAACGCTTCCTTGTTCCACTCTGCTACGTCCAAGATTTTGAGAGTTTCCGGTTATCCTTCCGGCCTAGTTACAACACCGGTCAGCCGCCACTCTATTGTGTTTCAGCGCTCAGGTGCCCCGACCGTCCGTCTAGGGCCACTTCCTGTGTTAAGGAGGACCAACATACTTGTGCAGGCTTTTCCACCCAGGGCCTGAGTTACGCCTGCCGTTTCATTTCCACCGGCGTTCCAATCTCTACTAGTATAGGAAATCATTCATTACGCCGTTTTGATAATAAAGACACTCCATCACATTTCATGCAATAAACGTTAACAACCATTTACAAGATGTACACGACAGCGTCAGTCTTCCTTAAATATTCATATATACGATGTACAACCTATCAAATGATACCCTATTCCGGTTTTAAATCACGGCAAAGTACGTACGTGAGTGCTTGTAAGGTGCGAAATTACAGCCACCTTACAAAGAGAAATTGAATGGTTAACTCACCATTCAAAGGGGCACAATTATACGAATATGCTACAATGCGGTGGCCTATAGCCGCCGGCCGCGGTGGTCTCGCGGTTCTAGGCGCGCAGTCCGGAACCACGCGACTGCTACGGTCGCAGGTTCGAATCCTGCCTCGGGCATGGATGTGTGTGATGTCCTTAGGTTAGTTAGGTTTAAGTAGTTCTAAGTTCTAGGGGACTGATGACCACAGCTGTTGAGTTCCATAGTGCTCAGAGCCATTTGAACCATTTGAACCAAGCCTATAGCCTTTTGACTTCAGAAGACTGTAAATGTAACTAAACTGAATATATTAATTTTAAATGTATAAATTTTGTAATTATAGTTTAACACTGTAAGGAGTAAAATAAAATGTTGATACCAGCAGAAATCTAACCAAGTTCCACAAATTGCCACTCCATGCATTAATCCACTCAGCCACTCTGAAATTACAACAATGCCTTCTCAAAAATCTTTCAAACTCTATGCTTGCACAATACGCTATACGTAATTTCAAAGAAAAATACTGACCTGGTGTTATGAGCAACGTAGCACTTGTTGTGTCTGGTGTCACACCAGAGTATGCACAGTTGAGAATAGACAGCTGCGCCCCTTCTCTGAGCTGATAGTAGCACGGCTATCAGCATTTCAGCACTTGGCACTAGTTTCTAATTATCGCGGAGAGAGTGCTACAAAATATGTTTTCGACCGTTTTATTCACCCAACAGCATGCATTCCAAAAGATATGGTGTAATTTTAGTGTAATTTTAGGTTCACACTCGGGGAGAAATCGCACAATTTTAGTGCGATTTCCAGCTCACATTAGAAGTAAAATGGCATAATTTTCCTGCGATATATACGGTATTTTGTAGCACATTAACGCATGATAATCAGCCGCCACTGGTACCAGGAATGAGATAGGAGAAATATTCTTTGAGTTCTGCACTGAATTGCAAATACACTGTTCAAGAATCACGAAAGGAGGTGGTGTACTTGGAAGAGACCTGCAGACACGAAAAGTTACCAACTCGATAACTTCACACCTGAGACACAGATTCTGAAACCATATATTTAATTGTAAGGCGTACCTAAAAGCAGACATAGATTCGTATCAAATTTGGCGATGATGAAGAGTAGGTCCAAGTTTAAGAGGAACGGCATAACAATCAACGTAATAGTACGTATTGGTGGACGATCATATGTGTCTGAAGTTCTCTGAGGAATGGATGTATCTAAAAAGTATAATCACCGAAGTCAGGCAGATACATGTAGGTATATGAAAGATAACGGTGAAGAAATTGTGGGTAACAGAAGTACTTCAATTAGTCGGGGCTAACGTGATAGAAGACGAAATGGGCTTCCGTTATTTAAGTCAGAGTTTGACAAAGTTTTGAAGGAGTTGCGATGAAACAAGACAACAGCGATGTATAATGTTCCTTCTGAATTTCTAAAATCGTTGGGGTGAATGGCAACCAAAAGATTACTAAAGCTAGTGTGCATATTCTACGAGGCCAGGAATATATCATCGAACTTTCAGAAGGATATCAACAACAAAATGCTGAAGATAACAAAGGTAGGTAAACGTGAAAAACATCGTGCCATCAGCTTCACAGCTCATAGAGCCAAGATGCTGACACGAATAACACTCAGAGTAAAGGAAAAGAGAATTGGGTATTTTTTAGATGAACTTCAGCTTGGCACTGGGGAACGTAATGATACGGGTGAAGCAGTTCGTACGTTTAGCTTGATAAAGGAGGCAAGGTTTACGAAAAATCAAGTTACGTTCACTGGATTTGTCAACTGAGAAAAGGCGTTTGACAATGTAAAATGGTACATGATATTAGAAATTCTCTAGAAAATAGGTGTAATCCATACTGAGAGGCAGGTTATATTCAGTATGTATACGAACAAAACGGGAGGCATAAGATTGGAAGACCAAGAACGAAGTGCTCGTATTAAAAGTGTTGTAAGATATGGAAGCAGTTTTTCGCCCCTCATGTCAAAGTAGGTAAGACGGAAAGAGAGGAAGGTCAGAAATGGGATTAACTTCGGGGTGACAGGATGGAAAGGTAATATTCGCTATGACATTGCCATCCTCTGTTTACAAAATCGGTGCTCGACATATTCTTAAGTATTGTTTGTCAGTTTGGAACACTTAACAAACAGGAATAATAGAGCAGAGCCAAAGAAGAGCAGTGCATGAGTTTGTTTAGTAATCGCAAAAGTGTCACTACACGGCATCCAGCTCCAGTAGCAAACGCTACAAGAGCAGCACTCTGAGCCACGAAAAGGTTTATTGTTAAAATAAAATCAATGAAACTGTAGCTCATTGGGAGGCTTACTGACAGTCGTTCTTCCTGTGCTCCAGTCACGGCTGGAACAAGAAAAGAGAGAATTGGTAGTGACACACTAGCCACCGTAAGGAGGCTTGTGGGGTACTCCATCTGATGAAAAGTATCTGGACACTTATCAGTGGACGTTAATACGGTGCGTGTCCACCGTCCGCCTATATCAAAGCTTGACCTACACTACTGGCCATTAAAATTGCTACACCACGAAGATGACGTGCTACAGACGCCAAATTTAACAGACAGGAAGAAGATGCTGTGATACGCAAATGATTAGCTTTTCAGAGCATTCACACAACGTTGGCGCCGGTGGCGACTCCTACAACGTGCTGACATGAGGAAAGTTTCCAACCGATTTCTCATACACAAACAGCAGTTCACCGCCGTTGCCTGGTGCAACGTTGTTGTGATGCCTCGTGTAAGGAGGAGAAATGCATACCATCACGTTTTCGACTTTGATAAAGGTCGGATTGTAGCCTATCGCGACTGCGGTTTATCGTATCGCGACATTGCTACTCGCTTTAGTCGAGATCCAATGACTGTTAGTAGAATATGGAATCAGTGGGTTCAGGAGAGTAATACGAAACGCCGTGCTGGATCCCAACGGCCTCGTATCACTAGCAGTCGAGATGACAGGCATCTTATCTGCATGGCTGTAACGGATCGTGCAGCCACGTCTCGATCCCTGAGTCAACAGATGGGGACGTTTGCAAGACAACAACCATCTGCACGAACAGTTCGACGACGTTTGCAGCAGCATGGAATATCAGCTCGGAGACCATGGCTGCGTTTCCCATTGACGCTACATCACAGACAGGAGCGCCTGCGATGGGTGCACGAATGGTAAAACGTCATTTTTTCGGATGAATCCAGGTTCTGTTTACAGTATCATGATGGTCGCATCCGTGTTTGGCGACATCGAGCTGAACGCACATTGGAAGCGTGTATTCGTCATCGCCATTCTGAGGTATCACCCGGCGTGATAGTATGGGGTGCCATTGGATACACGTCTCGGTCACCTCTTGTTCGCATTGACGGCACTTTGAACAGTGGACGCTACTTTTCAGATTTGTTACGACCCGTGGCTCTACCCTTCATTCGACCCCTGCGAAACCCTGCATTTCAGCAGGATAATGCACGACAGCATGTTGCAGGTCGTGGACGGGCCTTTCCGGATACAGAAAATGTTCGACTGCTGCCCTGGTCAGCACATTCTCCAGATCTCTCACCAATTGAAAACGTCTGGTCAATGGTGGCCGAGCAACTGGCTCGTCACAATACGCCAGTCACTACTCTTGATGAACTGTGGTATCGTGTTGAAGGTGCATGGGCAGTTGTACCTGTACACGCCATCCAAGCTCTGTTTGACTCAATGCCCAGGCGTATCAAGGCCGTTATTACGGCCAGAGGTGGTTGTTCTGGGTACTGATTTCTCAGGATCTACGCACCCAAATTGCGTGAAAATGTAATCACATGTCAGTTCTAGTATAATATATTTGCCCAATGAATACCCGTTTATCATCTGCATTTCTTCTTGGTGTAGCAGTTTTAATGGCCAGTAGTTTATGTTGGAGATACTTTCAGTGAAGTGTGTGGATGTCTGTGTACGAATGGCAGTCCATTATTCCCCAAGAGTAGAAATCAGAGAAAGTTGTGATGTTAGACTCTGGTATCTGGAGCGAAGTGAACGTTCTAACTCATCCAAAAAGCGTTCCATTGGGTTGTCAGGAATCTGGGCAAGCCAGTCAATTTCAGAAATGTTACTGTTCGCAAATCCCTACCTCACAGGGGCTGCCTGACGATAAGGTGCACCGTAATGCTGATACAGTTATCGTCTCCTAACTGTTTCTCTACCATAAGCAGTACAAACACTATAAGATGAGTCCATATGCTCCCATATTTAATGTCGTCTTAATCACAATAAAGGAACCACATCTTAATCACGAAATACACGCCCATACCGTAACATCACCTCCTCTGTATTTCGTTGCTGGCACTAAACAAGATGTCAGGTAATGTTCTACAGGATTCAACAAACTGAAACCTTTCCGTCGGATTGTCTCAGGGTATAGCGTCATTCATCGTTCCAAATCACTCGTTTCCAGTTATTCACTGACCAGTGGCATCGCTCTTTACACCATTTCAAGCACAGCGCAGCACTAACTGCACAAATGTGTGGCTTATGAGGAGCTACTCAATCACTGCACCCCATTCTTCTCAGTTGCCTGCGCGTAGCCACTGTGCTAGCTGGATCGCTGGTAGCACTTTGGCACTCATAAGTGATTCCTTTCTCTGGTTTCATGAGATGTTTTACAATCACCCTTCTCAATGCTCGACAGCCTCTATACGTCAGTGCATGAGATCTGCCTGGTCTTCTTGGTTTAGCTATGGTTGTTCTTTAGCGTTTTCACTTCACTATCACATTATCAATAGAACTTGAAACGTCCCCTTAGAAAAATTATGAATAACTGCGCTGGTAAACTTCTACGTTATTTGATTTTCAAACAGCCGAGTAAAACTCAACGTACTCAAAAGTTTTCTGTTTACTTATTCTGATCATTACTAAACTGACACACAATATTTTTTAGCGCAACGCAATCTGACTTTCAATAATCCCTACAAAAAAAAAGGCCCTGACTAACAATAACCTATACCTTTCATGAATCACTTACCTCACAAAAATCTTCGTTACTCGAACTACTACAATACAGCGAGCGCCAATACTGCCAGCTAAATAAAAGATTCTAACTACTGAAGGCACTAACTACTGATAGGCATAGTTAGCAAATGAAAAATTTTGATAGAGAACAAACAATGAATTTACCTTAATAATGTCCAAAAGTCATCGCATATATATATATATCTATCAATTCATGACACCCATCTTTACAAATTCCCTTTTTCTGGCGGACACATGTCCAGATCGTCCGCTTATAGCAACCTCTCAAAACTCTGGCATCTCTCTCTCCACATCCACCACTGCTGGCGGCTCACCTCGAACTGCCCAACGCTACGTGCTGTTCACATCCAACTGCCCAACACTTCACAAGTGAATATTCCAACATTGAGTCCAACCAGCCACAGACTGCACACAGTACAGTCAGTGATTTTCATACAGAGGGCTACGTGGCGTTACCAACATAAAAACCTAAACAGCCTACTGACAAACTGAAACGTCCTTGGTGGAGTCTGTTCCTGGCCGACCGATACTGCTTCTCTACTGACAACACAACATTCCCCGCCACTGTTATTCCAGAGGGTCCACCTCTCGTGACAGCTAGTGGTCAATTCCACATTACGTGGGAGTGACCGTATATTTTTAATCAGATATAATGTACATTCACAGACAAAAAAAAATTACGATTTTGCTGTCTCGGCAATGAATAATAAACAGCTGATAGGCAAACCAGAATATGAGGCCGAAGTGGAGAGCATTATTATTTAGTATTTAGGTGTGTAGGCTGACGACTTATCTTCGAAGGAAGATTAAGGAAAGGCAAATCTACGTTTCTAGCATTTGTAGACTTGGAGAAAGTTTTTGACAACGTTGACTGGAATACTCTCTTTCAAATTCTGAAGGTGGCAGGGCTAAAATACAGGGAGCTAAAGGCTATTTACAATTTGTACAGAAACCAGATGGCAGTTATAAGGGTCGAGGGGCATGAAAGGGAAGCAGTGGTTGGGAAGGGAGTGAGACAGGGTTGTAGCCTCTCCCCGATGTTATTCAATCTGTATATTGAGCAAGCAGTAAAGGAAACAAAAGAAAAATTCGGAGTATGTATTAAAATCCATGGAGAAGAAATAAAAACTTGGAGGTTCGCCGATGACATTGTAATTCTGTCAGAGACAGCAAAGGACTTGGAAGAACAGTTGAACGGAATGGACAGTGTCTTGAAAGGAGGATATAAGATGAACATGAACAAAAACAAAACGAGGATAATGGAATGTAGTCGAATTAAGTCGGATGATGCTGAGGGAATTAGATTAGGAAATGAGACACTGAAAATAGTAAAGGAGTTTTGCTATTTGGGGAGCAAAATAACTGAAGATGGTCGAAGTAGAGAGGATGTAAAATGCAGACTGGAAATGGCAAGGAAAGCGTTTCTGAAGAAGAGAAATTTGTTAACATCGAGTATAGATTTAAGTGTCAGGAAGTTGTTTCTGAAAGTATTTGTATGGAGTGTAGCCATGTATGGAAGTGAAACGTGGACGATAAATAGTTTGGACAAGAAGAGAATAGAAGCTTTTGAAATGTGGTGCTACAGAAGAATGCTGAAGACTGGATGGGTAGATCACATAACTAATGAGGAGGTACTGAACAGAACTGGGGAGAAGAGAAGTTTGTGGCACAACCTGACTAGAAGAAGGGATCGGTTGGTAGGACATGTTCTGTGGCATCAAGGGATCACACATTTAGCTTTGGAGGGCAGCATGGAGGGTAAAAATCGTAGAGGGAGACCACGAGATGCATACACTAGGCAGATTCAGAAGGATGTAGGTTGCAGTAAATACTGGGAGATGAAGGAGCTTACACAGTATAGAATAGCATGGAGAGCTGCATCAAACCAGTCTCAGGACTGAAGACCACAACAACAACAAGAAGCTGACTGTAAAAAAATACACTGAAGCACCAAACAAACTGGTATAGGCACGTGTATTCAAATACAGAGATACAGAGGATAGGCAAAATAATGTGAACACTTGTACGTACCTGAAAATTGTTCATTAATAAGGGGCTGAAGCCCCATTTGCTCGTAATACAGTTGCAATTTTTCTTGGAATACTGGTACATAATGAGTGTATTGTCTCCAGTGGAATGTTATGCCAGTCTTCGATCAGAACCTCTTTTAAGTTCTGTAGTGACGAGGGAGGCGGAAATCTGCTCCGGAATCTGCGCTCCAATGCCGCCCAAAGGGGTCGGTAATGTTCAAGTCCGGGGACTGTGCTGGTCACGGAAGACGCTGCAGTGCAGTTGCATGCTCCTCACACCACGATTGTAGCATCCTGGTTGTGTGAATGGGTGGATTATCGTCCTGAAATATGGCATCATTGTTGGGGAACATCTGAATAATGGGGTGCACCTGATCACTTAAAATGTTCACACAATCGTTGGCTGTAACTAGGCCTTTGAGAGTACTGAAGAGACCAGCAGAATATCATGATATGGCTCCCCACACCACCACGCTTCCAACTCCATACTACCATTGGAATCAAGCAATCAGGATTGTAGGCATCTTTTTCCGTTCTCCAGACGTAAACGCGGCCCAGTGTTGGAAGTAACGAAAACGTTGGCTCGTCGGAACATAAGACGTGTTTCCACTGATCAGCTGTCCAGGTTTTAAGCTCCTGACACCACGTTTGACGCTTCTTTGCGTTGGTTGCCGTCACTAATGGTTTCGGTATAGCAGCTCGTCTATGAATATTCGCTTTATGGAGTTCTCAGCGGACAGTGTCGATAGACACGGGATCTCGAAAATAGCTATTGAGCTCTATAGTCACTTTAGCCGTCGTAGGTTTTGTCTTGTTTTGATACAATTCGTGTTAGCGTACGACGATCTCTGTCATTTAGTTTTGATTTGCACCCACTATTAGGTTTACGCCGTGATGTCTTCCCATGTTTTGCGTTCCCGTCATGACTGATAAAACAGTTCCTCTTGAAACATTCAATAAGTTGGCTGTCTTGCTCCAGTTAACCGCCCCCCCCCCCCCCCCCCCACAATCTGCCCTCTTTGTAACTCTGTTAGATATTTCATGGCACGTCCTCGGCCTCTGAATGCAAATAAAAAGTGTGCACTACTAGTAAACAACCTGCACTGATGCCTAGTCCGTACTGAACACCCACAGTCCAGCGCGACAAGTGGCTTACTTCCATTGTTGACCGTCAAACACAACCATCCCATTACTACCACTGTTCACACTAATTTGCCTATCCCCTATATGTAAACTGGCAGTATACAGCGTTGCGGTCGGCAACGCCTACGTAAGAAAACAATTGTCTGGCTCAGTTATTAGGACGGTTACTGCTGCTACAATGGTAGGTTATCAAGATTTAAGTGAGTTTGAACGTTGTGTTATAGTCGGCGCACGAGCGATGGGACACACTATCTCCGAGACAACGATGAACTGGGGATTTTCCCGTGTGGCCACTTCACGAGTGTACCGTGAATATCAGGAATCCGGTAAAACATCTCCGACATCGCTGCAGCCGGAAAAAGATCCAGCAAGAACGGGACCAATGGCGACTGAAGAGAATCGTTTAACGAGACAGAAGCGCAACCCTTCCACAAACTGCTGCAGATTTCAGTGCTGGGCCATCAAAAAGTGTCAGCGTGTGAACCATTCAACGAAACATCATCGATATGGGCTTTTAGAGCCGAAGGCCCACTCGTGTACCCTTGATGACTGCACGACACAAAGCTTTACTCCTTGCCTGGGACCGCCACAACCGACACTGGACTGTTGATGACTGGAAAAATGTTACCTGGTCGGACGAGCCTCGTTTCAAACTGTAACGAGTGGATGGGCGTGTACGGGTGTGGAGACAACCTCATGAATCCATGGACCCTGCATGTCAGCATGGGACTGTTCAGGCTGGTGGAGGGGTATGGGGCATATGCAGTTGGAGCGATATGAGACCCCTGATACGTATAGATACTACTCTGACAGGTGGCATGTAAGCAACCATCCTGTCCCATCACCTGCACCCATTCATGTCCAGCCGGCCGAAGTGGCCGTGCGGTTAAAGGCGCTGCAGTCTGGAACCGCAAGACCGCTACGGTCGCAGGTTCGAATCCTGCCTCGGGCATGGACGTTTGTGATGTCCTTAGGTTAGTTAGGTTTAACTAGTTCTAAGTTCTAGGGGACTAATGACCTCAGCAGTTGAGTCCCATAGTGCTCAGAGCCATTTGAACCATTCATGTCCATTGTGCATTCCGACGAACTTGGGCAATTCCACAGGACAATGCGACTCCATAGGACCATAATTGCTACAGAGTGGCTCCAGGAACACTCTTCTGAGTTTGAGCACTTCTGTTGGCCACCAAATACCCCAGACATGAACATTATTGAGCATATCTGTGATGTCTTGCAACGTGCTATTCATAAAAGATGTTCACCTCGTCGTAGTCTTACGGATTTATTGACAGGCCTGCAGGATTCATGGTGTCAGTTCCCTTTAGCACTACTTCAGTCATTATTAGAGTCCATGCCACGTCGCGTTGCGGCACTTCTGCTTGCTCGCGGGGGCCCTACACGATATTAGGCAGGTGTTCCAATTTCTTTGGCTCTTCAGGATATTAGTCATCCACTTGAAAGGGGACACTGTCGCTTTGCAGTGCTGTAGAGCTGCTATCAAACGGCCATGTGACACTCCACCGCTGAAGTGGTGTATGTGTACCAGTCGGTTGTATCTTATTAGCGATGTGGAGACACGAATGGCAAAAGGAATTAGTTGTGTTTAGACGTGCCTCTGGTCACACCATGAAAGAAACTCTCCGATTCGTTGGGATGTCGGTGCGGACTATCAAGCATGTCTAGAACGAATAGTACACCACCCGCAGCCCTGAAAGGTGGCGTAAGAACAGTGTTCGTAAAAACAAGTTAACGCACATGGAGCGGAGACGAGTGTAACGCCTTTTGAAAGACAATCGATTTGAATCTTTGCAGAAACTGCTAGTGCCACTGAGTTCAGATTCATCCCAACCACTTTCAGAGCGAACATTGCTTAGGGAACCGCAAGAAATGCACACTTTCGAGTCAGGCACTCGCAGAAGGCCTTTTCTCGACGCGACCTTGAACGTTGACGTCTTTAACGCGCTGAACAACACAGCAGCTGTACATTAGCCAGCTGGAGGCACCAAATGTGATATGAAGAGTCGCGATATTTCTTCTTTTTAAATTATGCAAGCAGTCGAATGCACCGACCATCCAATGAGGCGTTTAACCCGCAATGTGTTGGAGATGCAGTTGAGGCCAGAGGTGGTTCTGTGATAGTTTTCGTACCACGAGTTGAGTGCAGTCATTTAGTTACCATGGACATGAACCAGGATGTTTACTTTAAAGTTATCGGTGAGCAGATGTTGCCCTTTTGTTCTACACCCTCAAGATGAGTATGTTGTGGACAATCCCGTCTTCTGAGATGAAAATAGCTGTGTCTGCAGGGCTGTACGAATTCTTTCCTGGTTTGGCGAACGCTCAGGCACCCTGCTGTATCCTAAATCATTCATTCTTCGTGCGATAGAAAAGTCTGTGATTGAAACTTCGTGGAAGATTAAAACTGTGTGCCGGAACGGAACTCGAACCAGGACCTTTGCCTTTCGAGGCCAAGTGCTCTACCGACTTTCTTTTCTGCTCTCATTTTGTTCGGTATTGTTCGTTGCAGTTGTTCGAGGCGGACGTCCCATGACACCCGTTTAAGCTCATCGTTGATCCGTTCACTCAGTTTTTTTTACTATAGAGGGTAGCTAACCCTCTGACTTAACACGGTGAGTACCGTGCCGGCAATGACTGAGCTATCCGAGCACCTCTCAGAAACCGTCTTCCGCCAGTACCTCATCACCTAGCTTCCAAACTTCACAGCAGTTCTCCAGCGAAATTTGCAGACTGAAAAATTTATTCTGGAAACATCCCTCAGGCTGAGGCTTAGGCATGTCTCCGTAATATGCTTTCTGCCAGGAGTGCTAGTCCTGTAAGTGTCGCAGGCAAACTTCCGTGAAGTTCAGAAAGTAGGATATGAGATAATGGTGGAAGTAAAGCTGTGATGACGAGTCGTGAGTCATTCTTGGATAGCTCACTTGATACTTGGACGGTTACTCAGTTTGTTCGGTCAGAGGGCTGGCTGCCCTCGGTAATAAAAAAAAAGTGAGGGAGGTATTTAACGATGTACTTGAAGGCGGTGTCATGTGACGTTTGTCCAGACCAAATGATGAGAACAGTCACGAACAAAATAAAAAAAGAGTTGGTTGAGCACTTGCCTGAGAATGCGACGATACTGGCTTCAAATTCTGGCCCAGCACAGTTTTAATCTGGCAGAAAGTTTTATATACGTGCACGCTCCGTTGCAGAGTAAGGCTGTGGCTACGCCATGTCTCCATTATACCCTTTGTTCCAGCAGCGCTAGTCCTGCAAGTTTCGCAGGAGAACTTCTCTGAAATTTGGAAAGTAGAAGATGAGGTACTGGCGGTTGTAAAACCGTGAGGCTGGACCGTGAGTCGTGTATGGCTAGCTCAGTTGGTAGAGTACTCGCCCACGAAAGGCAAAGGCCTGGGTTCGAGTCCCGGTCCCACACACAGTTTTAATCTGCCAGGAAGTTAAACATCAGCGCACAATTACGGAATGTCTAGGATAATTTTTAACAGCGGGTGAAACGTAGCGCTATGGGTACCTATCATCTTTAAGTGGATACAGCTGGACGTGCTATACCTAAAGGAAGTTGTCGGCTCTAATTTCCACCGAATTGAAGACGTGGTCAGTGCAGTGTTTGACAGTATTAACATTATGTCTAGTGGTTGCGATTAAGTTTTGTCCGGTGAGTTTAAGATGTGGCAGGTACAAGCGGCGTTCAAAAACTAATGCAACACATTTTTTCTCGCGGCCAATTTCGGTTGGCAAAAATGTGGAATTTGTGGCGGGCATCGTGGAATGTCCACACTTCAGGCCATTTAGTTTCATGAACTTCCAATAGGAGGCGGCGCTCTACGTAGTCTTAAAAATGGCGGAGATGCGTTCCAAGAATAGAACTATCATTGAGTTTCCTCTGGTAGAAAATGAGAGCATTGCAAATATTCAAAGGCGCTTGCAGAATGTCTACGGAGACATTCCAGTGAACAAAAGGACCTTGAGTCGTTAGGCGAGGTGTCTGACGTCGCAATAAAGGCGGCGCAAACCTGTCTGTTCTCCCGCATGCCGGCCGGCCGCACACAGTTGCGACTCCCTACAATGGTGGAACGTGCGGACGCTGTCATTCGAGGTGACAGACGGATCACAATCAAACACCTCGCTGCAACACCGGACGTCTCTGTTGGTAGTGCTGACACGCTCGTCCACCAGTTGGGATACTGGAAGGTGTGTGCTCACCAGGTTTCTAGCCGCATAACAGGAGACCATAAAGAGCAACGAAGGACCATCTGTGCTTCTTTGCGCGCTACGAAACAGTTCGTGACTATTTTGTGTCGAACATCGTCACAGGGGATTAACCAAGGATTCAGTACCTCGAACCGGAAACAAAACGCAAACCATGGTGCCCCACCACCTCTGCTCCGAAGAAAAAGTTCAAATCCGCAGCCGCGCGGGATTAGCCGAGCGTTCTAAGCGCTGCAGTCATGGACTGTGCGACCGGTCCCGGCGGATGTTCGAGTCCTCCCTCGGGCATGGGTGTGTGTGTTTGTCCTTAGGATAATTAGGTTATGTAGCGTGTAAGCTTAGGGACTGATGACCTTAGCAGTTAAGTCCCATCAGATTTCACACACTTTTTTTTCCAAATCCGCACACTCAGCTGATAAAATCATGACGACAGTGTTCAGGGACTCTGAAGGGGTCATTCCGTCTGACCTCCTCCCTCATGGCGCAACGATCACCTTTGCACTGAGCTGCCCCTCACGAAACTGAAGAAACAACTTCAGCGCGATCATCGCCACAAAAATGCAAACGAACTTCTCCTTATCCATGACAACGTCAGTCTCACACAAGTCTGCGCATCCGAGAGGAGCTCGCAAAACTTCATTGGACTGTTCTTCCTCATCCACCCTACGGTCCGGATCTTGCACCTTCCGACTTTCATCTGTTTGACCTAATGAAGGATGTACCTCGCGGGAAGCAGTACATGGATCAATAGAGTGGTAGCTTGCAAGTATACAGCCCCCCCCCCCCCCCCCCCCCAGTAAGGTGGCGTAAGGCCATCGCATTGAACGGAGATTATGTTGCAAAATAGGATTTTTTAGCCAAAAGAATGGGGAATAATGTGGTATGTTGGAATCCTGCTTTCAGGGAGAAAAATGTTTCCTTACTTATTGAACGCCCCTCGTACACGTCACACCTAGAACTAAGTAAACTGGAAAATCGTAGTCATGTCGATTATAATTATCCGGGCTGTTATGCCGTGGTCGGTTGATGAATTCTGTGTCAATTCCCAACGTTTCGTCTCCGTCTGCGGGAGACATCTTCAAGGGCGTCTGTAGATCGATGGAAGGTGCATCACACCCACTGGCTCGCTGCTGACTGCCGCTAAATGCCGTGTCCGCGCGTCCCGCGCCGCGACGTGACGTCACGTGTTTTGAAAACGTCAGTGCAATTGGCCGCTGTCCGTTGCCGTCGATCGCCGTTGCCATCACCCAGTAGTGGACGGGTGGTACACATCTTCTTTAACACCGGCATCCATATACCGTTTAATTTCACGCCCTAATCCTTTCGATTGAAAGAATAGGGAGGATCTTGACGAAGCGGAATATTATCGTAATTTACAAGCCCACCATGAAGACACAGGAATACCTTAAGCCTGCCAAGGACGCTCGCAAACCATTGAAAAATGCTGTAGTGTATAGGATTCCATGTAACTGTGGACATGTTTATGTGGGTACCACTAAAAGAACGGTTTCAAAACGTTTGGAAGAGCACAAGGGCAATTGTAGAAGAGGAGAAACGGAACGATTAGCTGTTGCGGAGCATGCTTTCCAGCCAGGAAACCACCATATTCGTTTCGAGGAGACGCAAGTACTAGCGGCCACAAGGAGATATTACCAAAGGCTGTACAGGGAGGCAATCGAAATCGCTAAACACCCTAATAATTTCAATCGAAAGGAGGAGGGCGTGAAATTAAACGGTATATGGATGCCGGTGTTAAAGAAGATGTGTATTACCTGTCCCACTTACTGGGTGATGGCAACGGCGATCGACGACAACGGACAGCGGCCAATTGCACTGACGTTTTCAAAACACGTAACGTCACGCCGCGACGCGGGAGTGCGCGGACACAGAATTTAGTGGCAGTCAGTAGCGAGCCAGTGGGTGTGTTGGACCTTCCATCGAGCTACAGACCCCCTTGAAGCTATCTCCCGCAGACGGGGACGAAACGTTTGGAATTGACACTGAATTCATCAACCGACCGCGGCATAACAGCCCGGATAATTATAATGGACATGACATTTCCGGCCATGAAAGTCTACATTTTAGTAAAATCGTAGTTGCCGTGGAAGACACAGTAGTTACTTTTTCGTTTGACGCTGGCACTCGCCCTAGATGATAGGCTTCGTTTTGTCTCGACAGGTTATCGGTACGTGGTGACAGAAGAGACGCCACACGTTCTCGTCGTCACGAGTGGCACACGCCCAGGTATCAATTAGCCGGCGCCGTGTTTCAGGCGGTGCGCTGCCGGGCATCAGGTTCCCCCAAAAAGCCGCGGCCGGAGCAGCTCCTGTCAGCGGCGGGGCTTGCGGGTGGGCTGACTTACGGCCCGGTAATCACGAGTGCGATGTTTATTCAGCGGCGCCATTAGGGTAGGCGGGCGGATTTAGGGGCACCCGTAAAGCAGTGCGACACTCAGCCAGGGGCCGCGTCGTTTGCATAGAAAGCAGGGGCGGGCGTCGCCGTGCGTCGGCGGCCACCGGCCACACACCTTCCGGGTCGTTGCGTCAACCGCTCCCTACGCTCAGGGCGTGGGCGGCGAGTATTCCAGTGAACACATCGTCCATAAATTACGAAAACTGAAACGGGGATGGGATACTACGTAACTTACACCTGCGTACATAGTAAGTTTAAAGCACTTTCCGCTACGAAAAATAAAACTTCAAGGCAAATTTATAAAATCGCATGTTAGATAACAGACAAGTCTCCTGTGAAAATTTTGGTGTACAGGGTGAGTCACCTAACGTTACCGCTGCATATATTTCGTAAACCACATCAAATACTGACGAATCGATTCCACAGACCGAACGTGAGGAGAGGGGCTAGTGTAATTGGTTAATACAAACCATAAAAAAATGCACAGAAGTATGTTTTTTAACACAAACCTACGTATTTTTAAATGGAACCCCATTAGTTTTGTTAGCACATCTGAACATATAAACAAATACGTAATCAGTGCCGTTTGTTGCAATGTAAAATGTTAATTACATCCGGAGATATTGTAACCTAAAGTTGACGCTTGAGTACCACTCCTCCGCTGTTCGATCGTGTGTATCGGAGAGCACCGAATTACGTAGGGATCCAAAGGGAACGGTGATGGACCTTAAGTACAGAAGAGACCGGAACAGCACATTACGTCCTCATGCATGCTAACACCTTTTTATTGGTCTTTTTCACTGATGCACATGTACATTACCATAACGGGTGAGGTAAACGTACACACGTGGTTTCCGTTTTCAATTACGAAGTGGAATAGAGTGTGTCCCACTGGAAACGCGTCGACGTATGTGGTATCAGCATGATAGTGCACCTGCACATTCCACAATTAACACTAGGCTGACCCTTGACAGGATGTTCGACGGGCGTTTCATAGGACGTGGAGGACGCACAAATTGGCCAGCCCGTTCTCCTGATCTTACACCTCTGGACTTCTTTCTGTGGGGTACGTTACAGGAGAATGTGTACCGTGATGTGCCTACAACCCCAGAGGATATGAAACAACGTATTGTGGCAGCCTGCGGCGACATTACACCAGATGTACTGCGGCGTGTACGACGTTCATTACGCCAGAGATTGCTATTGTGTGCAGCAAATGATGGCCACCACATTGAACATCTATTGGCCTGACATGTCGGGACACACTCTATTCCACTCCGTAATTGAAAACTAGAACCACGTGTGTACGTGTACCTCACCCCTCATGGTAATGGGCATGTGCGTCAGTGAAAAAGACCAATAAAAAGATAAAAAGGTGTTAGCATGCAGGTGGACGTAATGTGCTGTTCCGGTCTCTTCTGTACCTAAGGTCCATCACCGTTCCCTTTGGATCCATACGTAATTCGGTGCTCTCCGATACACCCGATCGAACAGCGGAGGAGTGGTACTCAAGCGTCAACTTTAGGTTACAATATCTCCGGATGTAATTAACATTTAACAGTGCAACAAACGGCACTGATTACGTATTTGCTTATATGTTCAGATGTGCTAACAAAACTAACGGGGTTTCATTTAAAAAAACGTAGGTTTGTGTTAAAAAACATACTTCCGTGCATTTTTTTATGGTTTGTATTAACCAATTACACTAGCCCCTCTCCTCACGTTCGGTCTGTGGAATCGATTCGTCAGTATTTGATGTGGTTTACGAAATATATCAAGCGGTAATGTTAGGTGACTCACCCTGCATATACAGTCTAAGACAAGAAAAAGGACGCACCACGAACGAATTATTCGAAAGCGACGGAAATCGGCAGATGTGATGTTGTAATGTAATAAAATATATTTTTTTATTTGTTTTAGGACTATTAGTGTAATGTAGTAAAATAAAATATGGTCCGTGACTTATACAAAAAAGAAACACACATTAATGCAATGGCTCAGCATAAAAGAGAAATAACTAATGTAGGAATATTATTAACATTGTAATACGTTGTTTAATTTAGCCCGACGTGTATAAGCACTCAGTAAACTAGCTCAGTTCGCAGTGCAGTTACGTAATCGTAGATACGTCGTGGTTTCGTCTCGATTCCCCAATATAAGATAACAAGAGTAGCATCTACAAATGAAATCCTATAATGGAACTGGAATCCTGTGACCAGACTTTTTCTGCCTGGGATGTTATCTCGTTATATAAAGAAAATCTGTAAATAAAATTGTTAAACTATTAGTAGCTGCCTCCGGTCTCGTGGGATCTGAAATAAAGTTAATTGTCCTAACCGACGGCACGGCACGTCTCGTAGATGAGCTAAAAGAAAAATGTTAAAGATTTTTCTAAGATGGCGCCTAACAATGAAAATTCTTTGTTAAGGCCCATATCTACTTAAGACAATAAAGGTATCAGATTTACAATAGATTGACCACATACACAAATTCTTCTGACAAAATAACCATTACATTTTTCGGGTTTTAAGTACAACTTACATTATCAGCTGGTACAGCAAGATGAGCTTAACATAAGAACGTCCTCTTAGGTCCGAATCCAAGCAGGTAAGATAAGCGAATGACAAAGGAAAGATATTTCATGCATAGAAGCGCAAGAGTCCATGGAATAACATGTCCATTGTAGTTCTATCTCTTCTTCTTTGGCGTACTTGTCGATTATTTATAAAATTTGTCGTAATATTTAGTTTGCATTTTTTTTAAACCCAAGTCCACCCAGGAGAAACAGTACAATGTACATGTACTGACAGACAAAAGACTACAGTTTCAGAAAAATTGGATGACGTACTCAAGAGAAAGCACTTCACAAATTGTGCAATGCTTTGGTGCACCTCTGGCCTTACGCAAGCAGTTGATGACAAAGTTGTGGGACGTTCCCCTGACATATATCTTGTCAATGTCTGTCCAATTGGCGCGTTAGATCGTCAAAATCTCGAGATGATTGGCGGGCCTTTCCCATACTGCTCCAAACGTTCGTAATTGGGGAGAGATCCGGCGACCTTGTTCGCCAAGACGGGGCTTGGCAAGCAAGAAGACAAGCAGTAGAAACTCTATCCACGTGTGGATGGCCGTTACCTTGCTGAAATGTAAGCCCATGATTGCTTGCCATGCAACATGGCGTAGAATATCATCGACTTACCGCTGTGCTGTGAGCGTGTCGTATATGACAACAAAAGGGGTTCTGCTATGAAAAGAAATGGCGCCGAAGACCATCACTCCTGGTTGTCAGCTGGTCGAGTGGTTCTAGGCGCTACAGTCTGGAACCGCGCGACTGCTACGGTCGCAGGTTCGAATCTTGCCTCGAGTGTGGATGTGTGTGATGTCCTTAGGTTAGTTAGGTTTAAGTAGTTCTAGGGGACTGATGACCTTAGAAGTTAAGTCCCATAGTGCTCAGAGCCATTTGAACCTATTTGTCAGGCGCTATGGTGGCTATCCCATCATTGTCCGGGGCGCCCCCAGACACGTCTTCGCTGCTCATCAGGCTTCAGTTAGAAGCGAGACTCATCACTGAAGACAGTTCTAGTCCAGTCGATGAGATTCCACGCCAAAGACGTGTCTGGCGACGGCGCGGATAGCAGTGGGATACCAACGTCACTGCCCCCCGCCACACATCCCGACGTCCAGGAGTAATGGTCTGTGGTGACATTTCATTTCATAGTAGGACCCACTTGATTGTCATCCGAGGCTCCATTAGATGACGATTAGTTTGCCTTGAGGGAATGTAAAGACAAATTACGTCGTTCGCTTGATAATGGAAGCAAGACTTTAAGTAGATACATTTTCATAGGATTTGTCGACCTAGAAAAAGCCTTCGAGTCTATAGTGTAAGACGTTCGAAATCCTCGTACAAGGTATATGAGTAGCCAGTTGTATCACACTTCATTACAAACACCAAACAAGTGACATATGGTATGGGGCGCCCTCCTCCCATCACCCTCATAAAGTTGCATTTCCTGGTCTCTAGGTAAGATCGTTAAAAATAAATCTATATCTAGCGGTAGTAGAAACGCGTTGCTTTTTTTTAAAAAAAAAATAATAACTATTACACAGACATTACTCCGTAATAGAAATAAATTTCTAAATCATTTTCCATCCTACATATTAAAAAGAAGAAAAAAATTCATTCCCATTTAAAGTAATTTCTGAGATATTTACAAGCTTTTAGTGAAACCAGAAAGAACTAGACCCATCGTACTGTTCTAGCTGTGAAACTCTTGGCCCGTATGGATACAATAAAAATTAAAACTTCTGTCACTTTTTAATTCAGTAATGAAAGCTTTAACTCGACAGTTTACAAATTACTTCACTTTCCATGAGAAAAAAGTGGCAGAAATACAAAAAATTTCATCTAATTTTATATTAACGTTTGAAGCAAAGAATGCTGTTTAACTGCGTAAGCCAGCTTTCCTCAACCTTTCAATTTTCAATTATGATTTTCTGTGCTTCCCCCTCCCCCCTTCCTCGTACGATATATATTGACGCTAAAATAGAAAGATACAGATCTTAAAAATTACTAGTAATAAGTAAATTTATTGCTATTTCGCAACATCGATCCTTACATTGACAAAACCAGGGTCGATGGTGCTCTGTTGCTTTCTGTCTTACACATAGCATGCGAAAAGTTGGTGCATTATCTCCTTCGAAAGGCTTTTCTCTGTAAGCCAGGCCCAGAGGAGTCACTAAATAATTACTATTTTTCTAAATTTATTACTAAAATGTTAATTATTAAATGTATCCTATCTGTAAGGCATTATATCAGAGGAAATGCAATTTTTAAATTTTTATTGCGTCTGAAGACATGAGTGCAAAGTTTGTTCCACACATCTTGACTTCCAAACAAAAACAATGACGCTTGGATGCCTGCCATGACTTGAATGTAAAGCAATGTGAGGACAATTCTTTTACGAAAAAAAGCATAACGGGTGGCGTGACTTTCTGTTATCAACGCGAACCTTCCAAAAAACGAAAAAGTTCGGAAATTAATATGAAGGGTCAACACTTCGATGATACACTTTGTGATCAAAAATATCCGGACACCTAGGTGAAAATAACTTTCAACTTCGTGACGCCCTCTATCGGTAATGCTGCAATTCAGTAAGGTATTGACCCACCCTTAGCCTTGATGACCGCTTACACTTTCACAGGCCGTCCGGTGTGGCCGTACGGTTCTAGGCGCTTCAGTCTGGAACCGCGTGTCCGCTACGGTCGCAGTTTCGAATCCTGCTTCGGGCATGGATGTGTGTAATGTCCTAAGGTTAGTTAGGTTTAATTAGTTCTAAGTTCTAGGCGACTGATGACCTCAGAATTTAAGTCGCATAGTGCTCAGAACCATTTGAACCATTTGAACCACTTTCGCAGGCATACATTCAATAAGCTGCTGGAAGCTTTCTTGGGGAATGGCAGCCCATTCTTCACTCAGTGCTGCATTGAGGAGAGGTGTCGATGTCGGTCGGTGAGGCCTGGCGCGAAGTCGGCGTTCCAAAACATTCTAAAGGTGTTCTATAGGATTCATGTCAGGACTCTGTGCAGGCCAGTCCATTACAGGGATGTTATTGCAGTGTAACCATTCCGCCACAGGCCGTGCATTATGAACAGGTGCTCGATCGTGTTGAAAGATGCAATCGCCATCCTCGAATTGCTCGTCAACAGTGGGAAGCAAGAAGGTGCTTAAAACATCAATGTAGGCCTGTGCTGTGATAGTGCCACGCGAAACAACAACGTGATGTGTGGCTTATGAGCAGTCGCTCGGCCATCAAATTCAAGTTTTCTCACGTCCCGCCTAACTGTCGTAATACTTGCAGTGCAGTGGTTAGCACACTGGACTCGCATTCGGGAGGACGACGGTTCAATCCCGCGTCCGGCCATCCTGATTTAGGTTTTCCGTGATTTCCCTAAATCTCTTCAGGCAAAGGCTGGGATGGTTCCTTTGAAAGGGCACGGCCGACTTCCTTCCCCGTCCTTCCCTAATCCGATGAGACCGATGACCTCGCTGTCTGGTCTCCTCCCTCAAAACAACCCAACCCAACTTGCAGTGGATCCTGATTCAGTTTGGAATTCCTGTGTGATGGTCTTGTAGATGTCTGTCTATTACACATTAAGAACCTCTTCAACTGTCGGCGGTCTCTGTTAGTCAACAGACGAGATCGGTCTGTACGCTTTTGTATTGCACGTGTCCCTTCACGTTTCCACTTCACTATCACATCGGAAACAGTGAACCTAGGGATGTTTAGGAGCGTGGAAATCT
Organism: Schistocerca americana; assembly: GCF_021461395.2. Classification (NCBI taxonomy): domain Eukaryota; kingdom Metazoa; phylum Arthropoda; class Insecta; order Orthoptera; family Acrididae; genus Schistocerca; species Schistocerca americana. Next base: position 427,529,061 of record NC_060122.1, read on the forward strand.
CGCGTACAGACGTATGACACAAGTGACATCCAGTCACCTGACCGCGTTCGAAGTCCGTGAGTTCTGTGGAGCGCCCCATTCTGCTCTCTCACGATGTTCAATGACTACTGGGGTCGCTGTTGTGGAGTACCTGGCAGTAAGTGGCAGCACAAAGCGCCTAATACCGGAGTGCCCGGGTACTTTTGATCACATAGTGTATAACCGACACTCGAGCCAATTTGACGCATGAATTGAACAACATCCCAAGGACTTTAATGACAGTTTCAGGTGATGGTACATTCTGAGTGTTGCACTCAAGAGAGGAGAGACTATGTAAACGTCTGAGACATTAAAACCAATGTCTTAACTTTTTCTATTTTTTATTTATCCGGTCAAGAAACTTTTTGGACTGACGTAAAAAGTAAATGAAATTGGTTTTTGTAGCTTATTGAGGTTTTGCAGGTCTTCCAGCAGGTAGAATGGGCGCTAAGATCAAATCATCATCGTTTAGTTCTTTCCCACTGATGTCACATTCATCACCGTAACTTGACACAGTGTCAAGAACCGTGCATGCAACTTTCAGTTTTCCATTAACTCACATCTGAAAATCATGAATATCGTATAGAAAATTGAAGCTGAAATATGTCTTTTAGGGAGCAAAAATGGCTCAAATGGCTCTGAGCACTATGGGACTTATCTGCTGAGGTCATCAGTCCCCTAGGACTTAGAACTACTTAAACCTAACTAACCTAAGGACATCACACACATCCATGCCCGAGGCAGGATTCGAACTTGCGACCGTAGCGGTCGCGCGGTTCCAGACTGCAGCGTCTAGAACCGCTCGGCCACTCCGGCGGACTTTATGGAGCAAATAAGGGCTTTTTTAATGTGGAAAAAATGTCTCTAAAATGGGCGTTCTGATCACTTTCTCCGTTAGGCTCATTGTTAGACTTCCAGGTAAATATGTTCTCCAACCTGCTGGGACGAATTTTCTATTCTTTTCATTATCTGAATATTACTCAAGGACCTTTGCATTAGTTACAACACTATTAACGCCCTCGTCTGATCCCCCCCCCCCCCAAAGAAAATAAAATAAAAAAGAAAAAGACGTTCAACTACACCCATAGCAGTCTGCAGGTTTAGGGTAATTCCTGGTTGATCCTAATTGTAAATTCACACAGACCATTATACGACAAAGAAATCTCAACAAAGAAATCTAAATTCTTGTAGCTCTCTTATAATATCAGTGCTACCGTGGCTTCCAAAAGTATCTAGTTTAGAATCTTTGCAAGCTACATTAACTGCGTCATACACTTGTTCAACATCGTATCTAACAGGCCCCGGTACGTCTTTCGGCTTTGCCAACGAGTACGGCTGATGAGTTTTACAATCAGATTAGTACATGCTGCTTTAAAATATCTCCTTGATAGGTATAAAGGGTAAGACGTGCACGCCAGAGTACAGTCATGATTACTTAGGCAACCGCAAACATTTTTCCATGAAGGCACGAACCGTCTTGTCTCACAGTGGGATAAATGTGTTATCAGTTAGGGCGATTACTTTTCAAATAGGAAACAGCATTCTTACTTTTTTCCCATTCGTCTCGTTTTCATTTGACTGCCCACTATAAAAGCAGAAAACAAATTTTATGCTGAAATGATAATTAAATCGACACCCTAGCTGCAAACAGGAGGATATACATCATTGGGGGACATGTTGAAAATGTGTGCCCCGACCGGGACTCGAACCCCAGCTCTCCTCCTTACCTGGCAGACGCTCTATCCATACGAGCCACCGAGTGCACTGAGCACAGTGCGCCTGCAGGGACTTATCCCTTTCACGCTCCCCGTGAGACCCACATTCCCAACATGTCCACACCACTACATTCGTAATGCGCCTAATAGATGTTTGCCCATCACACTCATTACTACTGGCAGATTAATCTACCAAGTCCCGTACGAGTTGGGGCATAGCGTGTGCGTTCGCACAAGAAGGTCAGTGGCCGGCTAGCCACATTTTAACTATGTATGAACGTAGTATCTGTTCCCGAAAGAACAGATACCACTGATGATCGTGCAGCTTCTCTAGAATGAAATGATAATTAAATCGACACCCTAGCGGCAACCAGGACTCGCATTCTATGCCCCAATTCTTACGGGACTTGGTAGGTTAATCTGCCATGAGTAATGAGTGTGATGGGCAAACATCTATTAGGCACACTTCGAATGTAGTGGTGAGGACATGTTGGCAATATGGGTCTCACAGGGAGTGCGCAAGGGATAAGTCCTTGCAGGCGCGCTCTCCTCTGTCCACTCGGTGGCTCAGAAGAATAGAGCATCTGTCATGTAAGCGGAAGATCCCGGGTTCGAGTCCCAGTTGAGGCACACATTTTAAACTTGTCCCCAATTATCTACATCAACGCCTGTTTGCAGCTAGGGTGTCGATTTAATTATCATTTCATTCTAGAAAAGCTACACGGTCATCAGTGGTATCTGTTCTTTCGGGAATAGATACTACCTTCATATATACATTTTATGCTTCTTAAACCGCGCTGAAGATGTCGATTGTAGCAATACATGACAGTGGTGCAGCAACACATGGAGCAAACCTTTTTTAAAATCTTATATTTTTGCCTTTCGTATTCGAACCGTGATCATATCCTCGGCCTCGCATATTTTGCAGGGAAATTGTCGTCTCACCAATGCGTTTAAGAGAATATCGGTTAGACATTCACCACTAGTGTCTGTAAATAAAATAAAGCAAAGGAAATCTCATTTGATAATTACTTCTTCGCAAGGCTTTGATTGAACAAAACGAAGAACAATTGGCATCTGTTCAGTGAGGCTCATGTCAGGATTACTACAGTGTAACATAACTGAGTACTGAGCGGTATGGTGCTTTTATAAGTTCGTTTAAAATGTAATCTTGAATACGACTTGATAACAGAATGATGAATTCATTAAGTATTTACTTTCTGAGATAGTGAACACTAGTTTCAGCAGAACTTACTCTTCACAAATGCTCTTTCAACAAATCAACATACGTGGCGATGTGTTCTGCTAGTTTCAAGAAATTTCCCGATATTTCATTTGAAGGAAATATCTGTTGTTTCTCGAAATGCCAACCAACCCCTGTGTCCCCCTGCACTGTGTTACATAAAGAAACCGTTTTAACACTAAATACTAATGTGCAGCTTCAGTCTGAGTGAGTCTCTAATTTTCTTCATCAAGTATTTTGTCTAGACCCAACCGAAACGACAGTGCATTTCTCGCCAGAAATGTATGTATTTATATGGTTCGGTAATTATGTCGTAATGGGCTAGAAACCCAGACACATTTTACCAATATGAAAGCCCTGAACTGCATGCGAGACAGTTTCAGCGCTGAAAAAGCTGCAAAAAATAAATAAACAAAATAAAAAATAAATTTAAAAGTGAAGTTTTTGAGACATATAAATATTCTACCTCTCTTATCAGCAGGAAAGTGGACATCAGCTACTTGAAAAGGTTCTCTTTCTACAAGAGTATGTCTTAGGTCATCACTTATTTTATCTGGCCATTCCACGCAATCAAGCGGTAAGTTAACAATGCGTCAGGCAGGTGGGCCGGGCGAAGTGGCCGTGCGGTTAAAGGCGCTGCAGTCTGGAACCGCAAGACCGCTACGGTCGCAGGTTCGAATCCTGCCTCGGGCATGGATGTTTGTGATGTCCTTAGGTTAGTTAGGCTTAACTAGTTCTAAGTTCTAGGGGACTAATGACCTCAGCAGTTGAGTCCCATAGTGCTCAGAGCCATTTGAACCATCAGGCAGGTGGCCCTTCATGCAACATAAATTACAATTTTTAAAATGTTAAATGAACTGATACGCAACTTGTACCCCTATCAAGGAGGTGAAAATTAATTTTCTATGCACAATGTAGAAGCGTAAGAACAAGAAAGTCAAGAAGTACTCTTTGATATTTCTGCAGATACCTGCAGGATTACAGTTATTGAACTATAAGAAAAAAACGTAAATTAGTTACAAACTACGGCGTGCACACACTTTGTTCAACACATAAACGTCACTACAGATATTCAGATTTAGGTTATGACATATGCCTGCTATCATTGGCGATGAGGTGGCGCAGACGAATAGCGAAATACTCCATGACCTCCTGAAGGGTCGGAAAATCGTTGCTGCCGATGACCTCCTTAATGTTTGTTTTCAGTTCGGCAATGATTTTGGGGTTATTGCTTCACACCTTGTCTTTAATGTTGCCACACAGAGAGGAGTCGTATTTGTTCAGACCCGGAGAATATAGCGGCCAATCGAGGCTCATGCCAGTGGCTTCTGGGAGCCCCGAGCCAGAATGCGGTCCCCAAAGTGCTCCTCCAGGACATCAAACACTCCCCTGCTTCGATGGGGTCGAGCTCCATCTTGCATGAATCACATCTTGTTGAAACAAAGGGGCACTTTGGATAATGCGCATGAAATTATCTTCCAAAACATTCACATACCGTTCGGCAGACACCGACTATTCCATGACTGAACACTGCACACCACACAGTCACCTGTTGAGGATGAAGAGACTTCTCGAATGCGAAATACGGATTCTCAGTCCGAAAAAAGCGCCAATTTTGCTTATTAGTGAATGCATCCAAATGAAAGTGGGCTTTGTCGCTAAACCAAACCATGCATGCACATACTAATTCCTATCATGCCCCGCAGCCAGTCGTGCCGTTTGAACGACCTAACGCAAACCGTTCAGAAGTTGTGACGATTCTATTTCATATAGCTTAATAATTGTCGCCCTGAATGTTATAGTATGTCACGGAATAGAAATAGATTTTGTCTCTTTTTACTCAATATGAGATCGAAATAATTCCAACAAGGCATTAAATGCTTGTCCATTTACAGAATGTTAATATACCGGTAATCATACGGCTCTGTACGTAATATTCCCTTCCGTAGATTTTCACAGCTATAGAACTTTTTTAATTGTCACCATACCTAAGACCTGGATCGACGTATTGTTATCTTACTTTTAATACACAATTCTACAGTCAATCCAAGGATTGTATTCTCAGGGTGTAAATTTTAAGTTGACAAACCAGAATAACTCGAAAAACAAGCTTCACACGAAAAAATGTGTAGAATCCAAAGTTCACTATTTTCGAGGAGGACATCTGCTGGTGCTAAAATTACCCCACCACCCCAGCCTCCTGAGAGTGGGGTGGGAGGCAACTCTAAAATTTCAAATGAGAACCCCCATTTTTATTGCAGTATCAGATTCTACATAAAAAACTACGTACATTTTTTCTTAAACATTTGTTTTGATTCTTGGCAGTTGGCGCTGTAATTCAAGAAAATCCATGTTCTCATTTTTTCGAATCTGCGGAAAAAATCAATATTTGGGACAACATTTGTAACTCTCTAATTCCTCTCTCTCAAACCCCACGCTATGGGGGGAGAGGGAGAGTTTTAGTGAATCAAAATTTACGAAGTAAATAAGTATTTTTTATTTATCCGTAAACATTTTCCATGCAAGAATGAGAACATGGATTTTCGAACAGGATTATCGAACGCGGAACAATGCGGAACACACACGTCGACGAAATGTCGGAAGCGAACCATACGGTCGACGACGACATCTTAACACTAGCCAGTACTTTTACGAACTGCAATTCATGTTTTAAAACTTGTTACAGATAGACAAATTAAAGAAAAAATGTTCTTTTTAAGATTAATTTTATAATATTCAATTTTATTAAACGAAACCTGAAATTGTGCACACTGAACAAAAGGAAATCGGCATTTTTCACGATGCAGCAGTAATTTTAACACGGCATTAAAAGGGGATCGAGGCAGTCGCCCGCTTACAGTGCATTCGCAAAGCCGCGTTTCTGTGAAAGCTGCATACCATAACCACGGACTTTGCCGTTGTTGGAGCGGCTTGCATGCCTCAGCGTTGCAGATAGCCATACCGTAGCTGCAACCACATCAGAGCGGTCTTAGTTGAGAGACCAGACAAATGTGTGGTTCCAGAAGAGGGGCAGCAACTCTATCAGTAGTGGCAGCGGCAACAGTCTGGACGATTGACTGAACTGGCCTTGTAACATCTACCAAAACTGCCCTGCTGTGTTGGCACTGCGAACGGCTGAAGGCAAGGGGAAACTAAAGCCGTAATTTTTCCCGAGGGCATGCAGATTTACTGTATGGTTGAATGATAATGGTGTCTTCTTAGGTAAAATATTCCGATGGTATAATAATCCTCTACTCGGAACTCCGTGCAGGGACTATTCAGGAGGTCGTCATGAGGAGAAACAAAACTGGCATTCTACATAGGATGGACAGCTTCACCACACCGGGAGAAACAAAACTGGCGTTCTCTGCAGTATGGAGAGATGCATCAAACTAGTCTTGGGATTGAAGACCTCAACAACAACAACGCATAGTATGAAGGGCTGGACAGCCGCGAACCCGAGGATGAAACATCTTTGATGACAAACCTTTCTGCTAATGGTAATTATAAAGAATTAAACTAATAAGATTCAGTTTTTCGATAAAATTTGATTTTTTCATCCTCAGCCCACAGGCGTCACTGGATGCGGAAATGGAGGGCCATGAGGTCAGCACACCGCTCTCCCGACCGTATGTCAGTTTACGACACCGAATCGGAAGTAGTGTCAGTTGAAAATATCTGACCAAGCTGTGAGCCATACGAGAGTTATTATTCATTTACCTATTAACATTATAATAAAAATTTTGTTGTTATATATAGCGGTACATGGTAGATCACAATTAATAACGAAAACTGATTTTTGTGAAAGTATACAATAACAGACGCAAAAACGTTCCTCTGGATTTTTCTGTATTGTATCATATCAAAAGTTAAGTGTACGGCAACCCTGTTGATATGCCTGAAGAATGGCAGCGGACTGTATAGTCTTGTCATGATTTACATTGAGATGACAAAAGTCATGGGATAGTGATAAGCATATGGCGGTAGCATCGCGTACAAGAGGTATAAAAGGACACTGCATTGGCGGAGCTGTCATTTGTGTTCAGGCAATTCATGTGAAAAGGTATCCTACATGATTATGGCCACATGACTCAACAGATTTTGAACGCAGAATGATAGTTGGAGCTAGGAGTATGGGACATTCTGTTTTGGAAATCGTTAGGGAATTCAATATTCCGAGATACACAGCGTCAAGAGTGTGCTGAGAACACCAAATTTCAGGCATTATCTCTCACAACGGACAACGCAGAGGCCGGTGGCCTTCACTTAACGACCTAGAGCAGCAACGCTTGCATAGAGCTGTCAGTGCTAACAGACAAGTAACACTGAATGAAATAGCAGAAATCAATGTGGGCTGTACAACGAACGTCTCCATTAGGACATTGCGAATAATTTAGCGTTAATAGGCTATGACAGCATACGACTGACGTGAATGAGTTGCTAACACCATGATATCTCTTGCAGCACCTCTCCTGGCCTCAGGAAGATACCAGTTGCATCCTACATTGCTGGAAGACCGTGGCCTGGTCAGATGAGTCCCGATTTCAGTTGGTGAGAGCTGATGGTACAGTTCGCTTACGGCGCTGTAATGGGACACAACTATAGAACTAGGTGCAGACATCAGAGACCAAAATTGCACGACGCCGCAACCAAACTGCAGATGCTGGCCATTGAACTGCGCGATCAGCTCCCGTGTCGTCAAACCACGAAGGCCGAAATCAGGTCACAACCCACAGACACTGGGTGCAGCCAGCTGTCACTCTTGCTTCTTCAGCACCCCTCAGCACCAGCAAGACTTCCATGACACTGTCCCAGGTGTCAATGTCCTGGGGCCAGTCTTCGAGAAGCAACTCGAGCTCGACTGACTACCGTGTCGTCGACAATTACGCTAGACTCTACTCATTCCCCTGCTCCAAATGGTTTGCAGTGGGTCACAAACGCAGCACTTCCACGAATTCAGCGCCGAGAATCAGCATTTAAAAGCTGACCAGCAGAGTACGTCACGCTCAAACACGGCAGGGCCTCATCTAGTGCCTGCCGTTTGTCAACCGGGTATTCTCGCTGTGAACACTGCCACCACCGGATTGCGAAGAATGGACCTCTGCCTGCCTGCCCAGCCTGGACAGACAACACCGCGCTGTCCGTCCATCCTTGCACCTCACCGTCAGTCCAGACTTCAACTCTGGGCAACGCCATCGCCTTGGCACTGCAACGACGCGAACTTCCGCATTAGAGGAGACCTGGTGGCCGCCAATGACTGCATCCCGCCGTCTCAGCTCGCCTTGCGTACGAGAGACGCCTGAGTAGCGCGGGCACGCTACCCGCCTTACATTAACATCTGCAGCTCCGATACCGCAGTATTACGAGAGAACTCCGGACCGCGCCACACAATAGAGCGTATCAGCAGAATGTCTGAACTGTATTAATTAGTAAAGAGCTAACAATCAGTTGTTGTATCTTCATTACGACTTGCCTCTTCTACTGTCCACATCGCCCATCTTCGAGAGAGAACCCAAACCGCACCCAGACAGCCTATCTCTCTCACCTTTACATTGGTGTCAGACGGATTGTTGAAGATGGACATGGAGATGGACAAACTGGAAAACAGTAGTGAGCCCCATGATTCCATAGCAGCAGCTTCGTGAAGTGGAAAGGGAGGTCAGTAGACGTAAGGCAGAGATCTGAGAAACGTGAGACGGCAAGATATGTAAATAGTAGTACAAAACTTTTTACTTTCACTCATGGAATTCCCTACATCCTCTGATTAGACCCTCCTCTACTTTTTTTCCATACCGTCGGAGTTAGATACCGCTGTAGTGTTCGGTAGGAGCCGAGGGCCGAAACGTTGTTGTTGTGGTCTTCAGTCCTGAGACTGGTTTGATGCAGCTCTCCATGCTACTCTATCCTGTGCAAGCTTCTTCATCTCCCAGTACCTACTGCAGCCTACATCCTTCTGAATCTGCTTAGTGTATTCATCTCTTGGTCTCCCTCTACGATTTTTACCCTCCACGCTGCCCTCCAGTTCTAAATTGGTGATCCCTTGATGACTCAGAACATGTCCTACCAACCGATCCCTTCTTCTAGTCAAGTTGTGCCACAAGCTCCTCTTCTCCCCAATTCTATTCAATAATTCCTCATTAGTTATGTGATCTACCCATCTGATCTTCAGCATTCTTCTGTAGCACCACATTTCGAAACCTTCTACTCTCTTCTTGTCTAAACTATTTATCGTCCATGTTTCACTTCCATATATGGCTACACTCCATACAAATACTTTCAGAAACGACTTCCTGTCACTTAAATCAATACTCGATGTTAACAAATTTCTCTTCTTCAGAAACGCTTTCCTTGCCATTGCCAGTCTACATTTTACATCCTCTCTACTTCGACCATCATCAGTTATTTTGCTCCCCAAATAGCGAAACTCCTTTACTACTTTAAGTGTCTCATTTCCTAATCTAATACCCTCAACATCACCCGACTTAATACGACTGCATTCCATTATCCTCGTTTTGCTTTTGTTCATGTTCACTTTATACCCTCCTTTCAAGACACTGTTCATTCCATTCAACTGCTCTTCCAAGTCCTTCCTGTCTCTGACAGAACTACAATGTCGCCAATGAACCTCGAAGTTTTTATTTCTTCTCCATGGATTTTAATACCTACTCCGAATTTTTCTTTTGTTTCTTTACTACTTGCTCAATATACAGATTGAATAGCATCGGGGAGAGGCTACAACCCTGTCTCACAACCTTTCCAACCACACTTCCCTTTCATGTCCCTCGACTCTTATAACTGCCATCTGCTTTCTGTACAAATTGTAAATAGCCTTTCGCTCCCTGTATTTTAGCCCTGCCACCTTCAGAATTTGAAAGAGAGTATTCCAGTCAACATTGTCAAAAGCTTTCTGTAAGTCTACAAATGCTAGTAACGTAGATTTGCCTTTCCTTAATCTTTCTTCTAAGATAAGTCGTAGGGTCAGTATTGCCTCACGTGTTCCAATATTTCTACGGAATCCAAACTGATCTTCACCGAGGTCGGCTTCTACTAGTTTTTCCATTCGTCTGTAAGGAATACGCGTTAGTGTTTACGAGCTGTGACGAATTAAACTGATAGTTCGGTTATTTTCTCATCTGTCAACATCTGCTTTCTTTGGGATTGTAATTATTATACTCTTCTTGAAGTCTGAGGGAATTTCGCCTGTCTCATACATCTTGCTCACCAGATGGTAGAGTTTTGTCAGGACTGGCTCTCCCAAGGCTATCAGTTGTTCTAATGGAATTTTGTGTACTCCCGGGGCCTTGTTTCGACTTAGGTCTTTCAGTGCTCTGTCAAACTCTTCATGCAGTATCATATCTCCATTTCATCTTCATCTACATTCTGTTCCATTTCCATAATATTGTCCTCAAGAACATCCCCCTTGTAAAGGCCCTCTATATACTCCTTCCACCTTTCTGCTTTCCCTTCTTTACTTGGAACTGGGTTTCCATCTGAGCTCTTGATATTCATGCAAGTGGTTCTCTTTTCTGCAAAGGTCTCTTTAATTTTCCTGTGGGCAGTATCTATCTTACCCATCGTGAGATAAGCCTCTACATCCTTACATTTGTCCTCTAGCCATCCCTACTTAGCCATTTTGCACTTCTGTCGATCTCATTTTTGAGACGTTTGTATTCCTTTATTCCTTTTTGCCTGCTTCACTTACTGTATTTTGTATTTTCTCCTTTCATCAGTTACATTCAGTATCTCTTCTGTTACCCATGGATTTCTACTAGCCCTCGTCTTTTTACCTACTTGATCCTCTGCTGCCTTCGGTATTTATTCCCTCAAAGCTACCCATTCTTCTTCTAATGTATTTCTTTCCCCCATTCCTGTCAATCGTTCCCTTATGCTCTCCCTGAAAATCTGTACTACCTCTGGTTCTTTCAGTTTATCCAGGTCCCATCTCCTTAGATTCCCATCTTTTTGCAGTTTCTTCAGTTTTAATCTACAGTTCATAACCAATAGATTGTGGTCAGAGTCCACATCTGCCCCTGGAAATGTCTTACAATTTAAAACCTGGTTCCTAAATCTCTGTCTTACCATCATATAATCTATACGAAACTTTCTAGTATCTCCAGGGTTCTTCCCTGTATACAACCTTCTTTCATGATTCTTGAACCAAGTGTTCGCTATGATTAAGTTATGCTCTGTGCAAAATTCTACCAGGCGGCTTCCTCTTTCATTTCTTACCCCCAATCCATATTCACCTACTACGTTTCCTTCTCTTCCTTTTCCTACTGTCGAATTCCAGTCACCCATAACTATTAAATTTTCGTCTCCCTTCACTACCTGAATAATTTCTTCATCATTTGCAGAACTAGTTGGCATATAAACTTGTACTACTGTAGTAGGCGTGGGCTTCGTGTCTATCTTGGTCACAATAATGCGTTCGCTATGCTGTTTGTAGTAGCTTACCCGCACTGCTATTTTCCTATTCATTATTAAAGCTACTCCTGCATAACCCCTATTTGATTTTGTATTTATAACCCTGTATTCACGTGACCAAAAATCTTGTTCCTCCTGCCACCGAACTTCACTAATTCCCACTATATCTAACTTTAACCTATCCATTTCCCTTTTTAAATTTTCTAACCTACCTGCCCGATTAAGGGATCTGACATTCCACGCTCCGATCCATAGAACGCCAGTTTTCTTTCTCCTGATAATGACGTCCTCCTGAGTAGTCCCCGCCCGGAGATCCGAATGGGGGACTATTTTACCTCCGGAATATTTTACCCAAGAGGACGTCATCATCATTTAACCATACAGTAAAGCTGCATGCCCTGGGGAAAAATTACGGCTGTAGTTTCCCCTTACTTTCAGCCGTTCGCAGTACCACAACAGCAAGGCCTTTTTGGTTAGTTTTACAAGGCCAGATCAGTCAATCATCCAGACTTTTGCCCCTGCAACTACTGAAAAGGCTGCTGCCCCTCTTCAGGAACCACACGTTTGTCTGGCCTCTCAACAGATACCCCTCCGTTGTGGTTGCACCTACGGTACGGCTATCTGTATCGTTGAGGCACGCAAGCCTCCCCACCAACGGCAAGGTCCATGGTTCATGGGGGGATGGCCGAAACGTTAACACCAGTGATATACACCCAGTGCAATTTACCTGGGCACCCTTCCCCATGCACTGAGTCACAATCCGTATTATGTTGGGTTTGCCATAAAAAAGGCCATGACGCCAGCCAGTACGCAGAATGTGCCTGGCTGAGACAGGAAAAAACTTGGGCACCCCGTAAACTTCGGTGGTTTCCTAAGTTTAAGCCACAAGAGACATACGGATTTTTGCTGTAAATAAAAAATTGCCTAGAGTAAATGTTTTAGGATGAGAAAGGACGATAGGAGTAGCTTGAATACTAGTCGTACTAGAGATAGGCATAATGTAAGATTCAAGATCATGGCTAAGCCACGAATATTAAGAGACGTGATCTGCGGAATATGACGCCTAAGGAAAAAAGTTAGCAAGCACTACTTAGTTCAGTAAGCTACGTTTGAGCTGTGGTACAGTGCGAATGGATTAGAACTAGTTTAAAGCGCAAAGGTATTGTCTGGTTAGGTTTCACTGTCTTCACATCATGCAGCATTGCCTCAAAACAGCCAAAGCGCTGAGATATCAGATGGATGTGAGACGCGTCATTGACTCTGACGTCATCAGTTAACCCGCTCCTGGTCCCTCGAGAAGCAATGTTCATGATTTCGGTAAAACCAGAAACAATAGCCGACCAGGCGAATGAAGTGACATAGCGGGAAACTATCAGATTTGTGTGTGTAAGGGAATTAAAGGGATTTTTTGCTGAACGATACAGATGAGGTTGATATAGTGCCTGTGGCTAAGAAGTTGGAGGACTATTGTTCAGCACAAGCAAGACTGACATAGCTCCTGTGACTGGGAAAATAGTTAGTTTGTGTACGCCACAGGTGCACCTGTTGTACCGTCTCTAGCTGGGTCAGTGGTATCGGAGATCTCTTGAAGCGAAGCTACTGGATTATTTGTTTTCTCTCGAAATGAGAGGTATTTGTTTGAGAAGCTATTAAGGTTTATTGTGAATTACTGGAGGTTTATTGTAAAAATGAGAATTTAGAATTCCAAGTAGCATGGAGTATTACGTAATGTACGTTTATTGATCTGTTGTGAGGAAGTAAATTCTGATAGATTCCCGAGTCACGATAACTTGAAGTCGCAACCAAAGCAACGTGCCCCTGGATCCCCTACTGTTGTAAATAAACTTTTCCGAATTTCTCAGGTATACGGATGTGGAGTAAAGGGACAGTGTGCAAACCACAGAGTTCACACAGGCCAGTAACGCTAGGCGATAGCACAGTGCGCATATCATTCTGTTTGCATAGGTCCCTTCTCTTCCACCTAGGTCAGATTTCATTACTTGCTAGATCACAGTGACAAAGTAACAGTATATCTGAACGGACAGAGAGGTGTGCAGGTCATGAAGAGCGTGTGGTGTGTGTATTTGTGTGTATGTGTGTGTGTGTGTGTGTGTGTGTGTGTGTGTGTGTGTGTGTGTGCGCGCGCGCGCGCGCACTGGATAGTGAGTCATATTGTTTGTATACCTTGTGTTATAGTTGAATGTGATGTAACAAACAGGCGAATGTGGAAGACAGAAATTTAGCATACAGAGAATAAGAAGGTTAGAATGCCTTCCTCATTCCCATTATCCCTACATTCCCTATCCTGCTAACAGGACTAAAAGTGAACTAATGTAACCAACGTGGAAATGAGAACACATGGACTCCGTGGTTATGAGAAAGTGTAGGTAGTTGCCAGTGAAAGCGGACAAATAATGGATCATGTGATATCGTGAGTGCAGGAGCAAATACAAAGTTTAAAAGTGTAAATTATCAAGAGCTTTTATTTCAGTAAAATTCAAGGGTGAATTTTCTTCTCAGAGGGTACGAGATTGTAGCGGGACAAAACCATAGGAGAATTTGGAGCAGAAGTCAGAGCCCAGAACTGCACTGAGGCCGCAGCCAGACGGCTCATGCTGGTCACTGAACTGCACGATAGGCTCCCGAGTCGTCGGACCACGATCACCAAAATCAGACCACAAGCCACGGATCCGGTTATATGGCTCCTTCTGTGTATAGTGAATTTACTACTATGACGAGTGAGGCCTGAAGATGGCATCAATATAATACCGAAACTGGTAGCAGATAGAAGTTCATAAAATAAAATAAAATCAATTTCTACAATACGTACGGCTGTTGGTAAATTATTGCATCAAGAAGCCACAGACATTGGTTTTAGGTGGCTGTTGCTCCTGCTGGACCAGCACCCCTCAGCAGTAGAAAGACGACACCATACTGGGTGTCAGAGCCCTGGAGCTAGCCTTCGAGAAGCCACTACAGTTCGATTGACTTCTGTGTCGTCGATTTCTACTCCAGACCTCGGTTACTGCCCTGTTGCTGTTTGCTGTGGCCCACAAACGTCGCCTTTGCGCCAATTCAGCGCCAGGAACCAGCATTTAAACACTGGCCCAGCCGAGTACGTCATGTACAACCATGGCACGCACTGGGTATGGTCCTGCAGTGCCCAAACGTGACATACTCGGCACAGTCCAGACTTCGACTCTGGACAATGTGTAATACCACAACCTTTTTTTGGGATTCTGTATCCTCTTCCAGTCTCATCCCCACTCTCCCAAAGAGGGCATATGTGTAATAACATCAAGTTACACCAATATAAACTGCTGCTTTGACTTTGTCTTTTCTGATTATCTGGATTCGAATGCACCATAGATTTTTTTTGTGCAGCAGATTGGTAATTTGACTACGGTAATTTAAGCTACTGTTTTGACATTATTTACGTTGGGACTCACCAGTATGTACAATGAAGGAAACATGTTGGATTAAAAGCTAATATACCATCACAATTTGCACATAATACAAACTTTAGGCTCATGGTAGGAATAATTTTGCTATTATAATTATGGAGTAATTAACAATTAAAATTCCGATATTCCAAATTCATCGAGAGACAGCAATTTTTTATGTTTTCAAGCTAAAAATTGTTTGTATCCCTAATAGAAATATGACATGATGAGTTTTCAGTCAGAATTAAGCATACCCATGTTTTAATTGGTGTTAGTTTATGGAACTGTAATTACGAGTATATAGGAATGTAAAGTGTTACTCGTAAAAATTTAATTAATTGAATATAGGCCTTTCATTCAATAAAACTAATCCCTCTGTTCATCCGAAAATGATAGGGTGATTATCCTTTAAGTAAATAAAATAATACATGCAAATCAACAAATTGTATTGTTGCAATGATAAAACACATAATTTGTAGTCTTAAGGATATGGGGTACTTATAAATGGTGGGAATTTTTTGATTTTATTAAATTCTATAGTCTTTCCTGATTACATTGATATATACATTATAGGGTTTCAAATGAAAAATGACCTACATATACCAAAATTTAAAGTTACAATCATGTATGCCGCCAGGCCCCCTTCATTTCCGTTACAGAAACCAGTATTATTCCAAAAAGAACTGTGAACTTCCTGTTTCCAGCGATTATACGTATGATATGTTGCATATGCTGGTAACAGTGCAGGTTTCTAGTGTATGTCAATGATTATCTTTGCTAATATCTACTTTTGTTTCGCTGAAGCAGTTTGCTCACGTGTTACTGAATGTTTGTTGCCCAAGTGCTACGTATATTTGTGGAAGTACATATCCTTTAGTGCGCAATAAATACGAACTATGCCATGCATCAAGAAATTCAATAAAAGGAAATTCCATGGCAACCAGTTCACAAGCAAAGCAAGCCACACTCTTGAAATTAACCTATGTATCAGTTCTTCAGGGAAGAAACTCCCACATTGCACGCGTCCCGGTGATTCAAATTTTTGTGTTAACAATGACACTGTTTGTAGTGGATTTGTTGTTGTTGATGTGGGCCTCTTATCTTCTTTGATAAAGGTAGCATTGGCGAAATGTAAACAACGTGATGGTGTAGGCTGCCTGGAAATAACTGAACAACAAAGTAGCAGGAAGTCTTTAAGGTCAAAATTAGTTGTTGTGTGTAGATCCTGCAATAAATATACCTCGAAAATTACTTAAAACATTGTGCATAATTCATATGATGTGAATTTGAAGTTAGTGTATGCAATGCATGCAATAGGAAAAGGAAAAAAGGCTTCTGAAACGTTTTGTGGTTTGATGGACCTTTCTCTTCCTCCCAGTAGGTTCAGCGAGAACATAAAAATACTTTTAAGTGCCTTGACGGTTGTGTCTAAAGCATCTATCAAATGTGCAGTAGAAGAAACTGTAAATATTAGTGGAACCAGGGACGTTGCTGTTGCACTGGATGAGACATGGCAATGTCGAGGACATCAATCCTTGAATGATATTGTAAGTGCTACTTCTCTGGAGAATGGAAAAGTTGTTGATGTTACGTGCTTATCTAAGTACTGCCACACCTGCCATGGTAACACTGAAGGACATATTGAACATCAGTGTTCTAAGAATTATGATGGTTACGGTGGAGGTATGGAGTGTGATGGAGCTGTAAAAATATTTCAGAGGTCGGTGCCCATTTATAATGTTAGATACATGAAGTACCTAAGTGATGGGGACTCTAAAGTTTTCAATAAAATCAATGAGTTACATGTTTATGATGATACCTTGGTAACAAAACTGGAGTGTTGTTGACGTGTGCAAAAGGGGATGGATGCTAGATTGAGGAAGCTACGAAGAGAAATGCAAGGAAAGTTGTTACCTGATGGAAAATCTCTGTCTGGCTGAGGCATACTTACAGAAACTGAAATACACCTTCTTCAGAGTTATTATGGACTGGCCATTAGACGAACTGCACCTCTGAATGATGTTATAGCAATGCTGTCTCTTTTTTCAAGTATACCTGTTACCTGGTCGTAGTGCACAAGACAACATGGAGTCGCCAATCAAAAACTGTAAGGGCCACCTACTTTCAGAAGTTGTCCACAGAAGACCACCTGTTCACAGACTTTGCCCTGAAGGAGCAGATTCTTGGTGTGGTTACCAAAAAGCAAAAGAAAGTGGTCAAATATACCATAATAAGCATTATCTTCCTAAGCCTGTTATGAATTAAATAAAAACCAATTTTTAGAGACCTGAGTGACACTGTTTTGCTTAGTAAATGTGTTCATGGAGGCACTCAGAATACAAATGAAAGTTTCAACCATTGCAAATGGGAAAGATTACCCAAGAATATTTTTGTAGGACTAAATACATTAAAAGTTGGTGTACTAGATGCAGTGATACGTTTCAATGATGGCGTGATAGTAAAGTTGGAAGTCCTGAGAAATTTAGGCATAAAATGTGGCTCAAATATGGAAGATCATTTGCTGGCGTGTGATAGACAGTGGGTGCATGAAGCTGAAAGATTCGCTCTTCAAGTTACCAAAGAAGCAAGAAGTGCTAAGAGGAATGCCAAGAGGAAGCTTGAAGATGAAGAAATGCTGCAGGATGAAGACTATGCTTTAGGAATGTTTTGAGGCACAGTTTAATTGGACTCATATCTTCATTCGCAATTTCTGGTAAATTGTATTTTTCAGAATTCAGGTACAAATATTTCCTGAAGTTTATGAAGCACTGCTCTAATTTTTTCCTGTAACTTGCAATAGTCCATACTTATGTAGTAGACCTAAGTTTTATTGCAGAATCAACTAAATTGTAGAAAAAATAACATTTCTATTATGAAAAAATTATGAAAATTAAAATGTATGATGTGATATTTTTTGTCCTTGTAATATACATAATAGGTGGAATTAAATAGGTCTAGTACCTCAGCCAACATATCATGCATATCTGGTAAAAATTTGGTCTCCTCCAAATGTATCACATTGGGTTAAATCGTACATCAATTTGAGAAAACATTTCGGGAAAAAAAATGCGTCAATTTCTTTCTAATTTTTAATAATCCTAAGCAGATTCAAAAATATTCAAAACACTTCTAATTTGTTTAGAAAGTGTGCTGCATTACCTGATAACAAAAAACTGTAAAACATATACATTATAAACAGTGTGAAAGAAATAGGTGTTGATTTTTACGTACCATTGAGCCAGAAAAGTACCCTGTACCCTTAGTAGAAACAGATTCTTTCCTGGTAGGAAAGCCCAACATTCAAAAGATTCTTTCCTGTCTTTGTATGAAATTATTCACTGTTATTTCATGTAAATTTCCTCGTAATTTGGGAAGATATATGAACAAATTTTAATTGTACAAATCTAAAAATTTTATATGTAACAATCACAGTAATTGTTTAAAACAATATAAATAGAGGGAATTTGTACGTTGCCATAAGTTAGTCTGAGGTCAGTCTTATGTCAATCATGAGGCAGTCTTAAGTCAATTTTACGCATGTAGCTCACCGCCGAACGTCTAGCATCCAAAAATAAACTCTTTGTGAACAAGAAATACTGGAACTTATTTCTACCATTGCATGATTCCCATGTGGCAATGCAGTAACATCAATATGAACCTATGACAGCATTAAAAAGCAGCACCCCAGATTACATAAGATACGTATTATTTATGTGGTGGAGGATATCTGCAATGTGAGATAGTATATAGTTTTTTTTTTTTTGTGTTAAGCAACAATACACATCCCAAACATCACAAACAAAAACATTTTCGACACATTGTATTACAAAAGCCATTGCCATGGCACTGGTGTCACATGATCTTCCACATTAGAAAAGCTCTGATGCCTGCCCGTTACCGCAGCATGGCTGCATCCTGTTATCTCAGCCTGCCTCACCTACCAGAGATGCCAATGCAGCACTCTGTCTCTCAAAGTAGCACCTGCATGCTGCCCACCATATGTAAACGTCTGCAGCTACGAACGCCAAAATATTGTGAGGGAACTCTGAACTGCACCAGAGAATGCAGTATGATCAGAAGAATGTCTGAACTATATGAACTAGTAAAGAACTGAGAAAGAGTTGTATCTTCAACAGGACCTGCCTCTGCTGCTGTCCACATCCCCAATCTTTGACAGAGAACCCAGCACACACACAGACAGCGTACCTGTTTCACTTTCACTGTGGAGATCCCATGAAGTCATGGATCCAATTTGTCAAGAATGCAATATGCAAGATAGTGATGGCTCTTGTGGTTGGTTACATGAAACAGACTGGGTCCTCTGGCCCAACCCAATCGATGATTGACTGGAAATGATAATGTTTGGCTACATGGAGACAATTTACAGCCATTCCTGGACTTCATGTTCCCAAACAATGACAGAATTTTTCTGGACGACAATGCACCATGTCACCGGGCTACAATTGTTTATGATGTAGAACATTCCAAACAATTTGAGCAATTTATTTGGCCACACAGTTCTTCAACATGAAACCAATCAAAAAACATTTATGGGTTATAATTGAGAGGTCAGTTTGTGCAAAAATCCTGCACAGGTGGCACATTCGCAAATAAGGACAGCTATAGAGGCAGTATGGCTCAATATTTCAGCAGGGGCATGCACTATGCCACACAAAAAGAGGTCCGGCACAATATTAGGAGATATCCCATGACTTTTGTCAGCTCGTTGTATGGGGTGGTCCAGAGGCTTTTTAAAGAAATCGTAACTCACTGCTGAGTGCAGTACTGCCTTCAAATACGAGGACCATATGTGGTGCATGTCCTTTAAGAGGTACAAGTGTAAAGTAAATTGTTACTGGTAGCGTGTTGAAGTAGTATTATATTGTTGTTAAGGCAGGCCTTTGTTGAAATTTGACCCCAATTAGGAGGAAACTAAGTCAAAAAGTTTACATTTCAGACACATTTATATTAACTAGAACTATATTTCATATTGAAGTCATTGGTGGCAAATAACCACACTTCCGCAATTATTTTGAAAATGGCTCATTTGTTGACCCATGTTTACTGGAACATTTTTGTTCCTGTTGTCACATACTTTCACCAGTGTCATGTTTCGCTACTAATTACACCACAAATTGTGCACTTGGGAAATTATTGCACCCCTCTCAGTTTGACAAAAGAGTCACTTGGGCTTTTACATTTTTTGTAAAGACAGGTGATGGGCAATATGCACAGGAACAAGAGGTACAGTAACAATAAGAATGGAAGAACGAGGAGCCCAAAGTAAAAACTTCGAATAGGCTGATGTGTAAAGGGCCATTTCCTGCCCTATCAGTACTATTAAAATCCCATCTTACTTATATAAAATCCATCTCCTTTTGTAATGTGTGCAAATCAGCAAATAACTGCTGCATTGAAAAGTGTGGATTTCTTTTTGTACAATGTGCACAATTTCACATGTTATGTAATTAAGGTAAACACATGCAATCTTTCTCCTCTATTGTTGAATATGTATGTCGAACAAGGATTTATGGAAATAAGAGAGATATTCAGGAATGGGATTTGATCCCAGGGTTAAAGGATATCAATAAGATTTGCTGATCACATTTGTTATCCTCTGTGAATGTGAGGAAGAAATGTAGGACTTTTTGAAAGGGACTACAGTCTACTGGCTTCATGGGTTGGGCACTATGAGATGTCAAAGTTTAAAAATGATTTGTATATGCGACAGAAGTGGAATCCACATTTTGTCAAGGAACCAAGCAAGAACATCAAGCTGTGGAATAAATTATAGAAGTGCTTCAAAAGGATAATGAGTAACTTGATTATAATGAGTAACTTGATTGCAGAGTGTAAATTGATGCTTTAGAGATGGCACATGACATGCAGCTAGTATTAAAATTGCATTGTGATTTGCATAATATCCTCTCCTGATCTTACAGAAGTAGCACACACCATAGTCATCACTTTACTTGGAGGTAATACATAAGGGGATAATGGTGACAACAGAACAGACCCCTCTTCCAGTCCATCGACATGAATATGTCATGACTAGATAATACAGCACATGTGAGCTAGAGCTCCGTACCCTTGCAGCAACATTAGTTCAGGATCTTGTATTGGTATCTCGTTCTGGTGGGTTAGAAGAAAATATCTTAGAAGTGACTAAACGATTTGTGAATGGTATTCAAAACTGTATGTCACAAGAGAAATTGCAGGGCAGCCAACAATTTTTGTAGTCTGTTGCTAATTCATAAAAGCCATCAACAGCATTTTCTTCTTTGCATAACTTGTTAGAAAAATGTCAGAAACGTAGTGGCATCAGGCACAGTCTTTCAATTTTAGTTACACACTATAAACAGCATCTGAAATAGCAGTAAACAATCCTAGGCAGGCTCAATGGTATATATTTGCCACTTTTTGATAGCAGTAGCACAATACATATTGCTCATTCAGTACGGTATATGGTACCAGATTTATGTCTGTGTCGATGGCGCTGTTTATCACATGTTCTGACTTGGTTTGGCCTATTGCTCTGAAGTTTAATAAAATCAGATATGGATTTTCTGATGGTGATGTTTGGTTTGTTACGGCGGTCAACTGCGCAGTCATCAGTGCCCGTACAAAGTCCCAATTTTTACACTGTCCAATCAAGCCACTGTCACGAATGATAATGATGATGATGATGAATTGATGAGGACAACACAAGCACCCAGTCCACAGGCAGAGAAAATCCCCAACCTGACTGGGAATCGAACCAGGGACCTCGTGATCCAGAGGCAGCAACTCTAGCCACTAGACCACGAGCTGCGGACAGTATGGATTTTCTGTTAAGCACAACATACAGTGCCTGTCTTTTATCTGATCCACAATTCAAGTACGTCAGTAAAAATAAAATACATTAAAATTCTTACAAATGAATTACCAGTGATAATAAGAATACACAGGGTAATTACACTACTGGCCATTAAAATTGCTATACCAAAAAGAAATGCATATGATAAACGGGTATTCATTCGACAAATATATTATACTAGAACTGAAATGTGATTACATTTTCACGCAATTTGGGTGCATAGATCCTGAGAAATCAGTACCCAGGGCAACCACCTCTGGCCGTAATAACGGCCTTGATACGCCTGGGCATTGAGTCAAACAGAGCATGGATGGCGTGTACAGGTACAGCTGCCCATGCAGCTTCAACATGATACCACAGTTCATCAAGAGTAGTGACTGGTGTATAGTGAGAGCCAGTTGCTCGGCCACCATTGACCAGACATTTTCAATTGATGAGAGATCTGGAGAATGTGCTGGCCAGAGCAGCAGTCGAACATTTTCTGCATCCAGAAAGGCCCGTACGGGACTGCAACATGCAGTCGTGCATTATCCTGCTGAAATGTAGGGTTTCGCAGGGATCGAATGAAGGGTAGAGCCACGGGTCGTAACACATTTGAAATGTAACATCCACTGTTCAAAGTACCGTCAACGTGAACAAGAGGTGACCCAGATATGTAACCAATGGCACCCCATACCATCACGCTGGATGATACGCCAGTATGGTGATGACGAATGCATGCTTCCAATGTGTGTTCACTATGATGTCACCTAACACGGATGCAACCATGATTATGCTGTAAACAGAACCTGGAGTCATCCGACAAAATGACGTTTTGCCATTTGTGCACCCAGGTTCATCGTTGAGTACATCATCGCAGACGCTCCTGTCTGTGGTGCAGCGTCAAGGGTAACCGCAGCCATGGTCTCCGAGCTGATAGTCCATGCTGCTGCAAACGTCGTCAAACTGTTCGTGCAGATGGTTGTTGTCTTGCAAACGTCCCCTTCTGTTTACTCAGGGATTGAGATGTGGCTGCACGATCCCTTACAGCCATGCAGATAAGATGCTCATCATCTTGACTGTTAGTGATACGAGGCCGTTGGGATCCAGCACAGCGTTCCTTATTACCATCCTGAACCCATCGATTCCATATTCTGCTAACAGTCATTGGATCTTGACCAACGCAAGCAGCAAAATCGCGATACGATAAACCGCAATCACGATAGGCTACAATCCGACCTTTATCAAAGTTGGAAACGTGATGGTACGCATTTCTCCTCCTTACACGAGGCATCACAACAATGTTTCACCAGGCAACGCCAGTCAACTGCTGTTTGTGTATGAGAAATCGGTTGGAAACTTTCCTCATGTCAGCATGTTGTAGGTGTCGCCACCAGTGCCAACCTTGTGTGAATGCTCTGAAAAGCTAATCATTTGCATATCACAGCATCTTCTTCCTGTCAGTTAAATTTCGTGTCTGTAGCATGTCATCTTTGTGGTGTAGCAATTTTAATGGCCAGTAGTGTACGTGCTGACCATCACAGTCAGTGATCTGCACATACAGCATCCCTAGCAGCAGCAAGCACTTCTGCATTTGGACATCCTTCCGCGAGGACTCTGCCCACTCCTTTGGGAAGCTTCCGTACTAGTGAGCAAGTATGATGGCGTGAAGGAACGTGGCAGTGGCGCCCCCTCCACAGTGTCAGCCATATTCATACCACCCGCTGCCAGCCAATCATGAGTGGGACAGCAGGGCTTCATTAAGATGCCCATCCTATACCTGTAGCTGCCACAAAGACAATGCCGTACCAATGATACAGATGCTACCACCCTCATCTGTCCTCAAACCTCCAATCATTTGTCCAACTGCCCAGCACTTGGCAACTTTGTACTCCAGTGCCATTGTGAGTCGGTGTTGCTCGGTTCCAGATGACTTCACTAGCTATCGTTGCTGTCCATCCTCCAGTACAGAGTTCAGAGTCTTTGTTTGTCCTGTATTTTTTTTTTCCTTTCTTTCTTTTTTTCTTTTCATGCCACCAGCAGACATCAGGCCAGCCAGCTACAGGCCTGTAATGCAAGGTATCCAATGACACAGCAGCAGCAGCAGCAATGTGTGACATGCACTACAGCAGATGAGGCCAGTGCAGGAAGATAAATGCACTGGGGGTGTGCTGTACTAGAGAATCTGCTGCACTCACCAAGGATCAGCAATGGTAGCACCAGAGACTAGATGAATGTAAATAGTAAACACTAAAGGAAGTTTTGTATCCATCAGCCTGCTTCCACCGCATTCTCACCCCTCTCCAGCAGCGTCACTCACCCATTTAAGCCATCTTGACACACATTACAGTTTATACAGGTAATATATGTGACCTGACAGTAATTTGTGTGAGACAGCTCACTTACAGAGCTATTGATAGGAGTAGATGGAGATAAATATTTGAGTAGAATGAGCTATGAAAGGAGCTGAAGCTGGGAACATGGCTAGGGTCTTGTTAGAGACAGCATACTAGTAGCAAGATGTGTAATATGGAATAGTTCACAGACAAAGTGACAGGAAACAGTAGACAAAGTTTGGCCAAAGACTGAAGCAATTGTATTGTATACCTGGGTGAAGTGGATGGTCAGGGAACTTGTACTGATGGATTAATACCAGTTTGCCAGTAAGGAATGACACCCCTCTTGAACATTTTGTGGCTTATCAAAAGCAAAAGAACAATGATGGCTCACCTAATCAATGAAATAGTGTGCAAAACTGGTTTCTATGGTCGATAATTCTTAGCTATAAATTACTTGTACTTTTTTGTAGTATTTGTAATCAACAGCAATTCTGTAAATGAGTTTTTCTTATATTTTGTAAGTTTGTTTCAAGTTGAAATGCTATAATTAATACTATTTTTCAGTGATGTGTAGAAGTACTGTTAAGGTTACTTAAGCATGGAATCCAAGGCTTAGTACACTGAGAGAGTCGTTAATTAACAGACTTTATCTGTTAGAAGAAAAATTAATTGCCTTGCTCCATTTCCAGTTGAGTATGTTAATGGTGGGCTCCCTTACTGATCGTTAGGTGTCAGTGTTGTCATTGTACCAGCAGTTCAGCCACAGAGATTTGGAACTCCATATTGGGACTCCACAGGAATGTGCTGGTGGTCACCATTCTGTAGGACTGACAAGCATGTATGTTATGTCTCACTGGTCAAGAAGTTCCACAGAGGGGTTACAAAGGGTAGTGGAGTGGGTGTTACATCTTTTTTTTTTTTTTTTCAGGGTATAATTTTCCAATTTTGGTTTCTTCATTTAGATAACAACTTGTGTTCTCTCTCTTTCCATTTTCACCAGATAACTCACCTTACATAGGTAACTCACCTAACTCCATCTATATTTATTGGACACCTTCACAGAAATCACTGTGCGAAGCCCAACAGGGCACCCAGAAATGACCACATCTGAGAATAATGAGTTTTATGGTCTGGCTGTCCACTGTTATCAAATAGTTAACCTCTACATACAGGAATTTATTATGTACGTGAGACAGCTAGCTTACAAATAATTTAGTATTTTGAGGACTTCTTTCATTACATATCATAAACACAAATGACTATGAGTATTCTGCTGCCCTGTGACTCTGTGCCATTAGATTGTTTGTGTGTCATTTTTCAGTCAGCTTTAGGCAAGTGGTTGCCTTTCAGTGGGACTATAAAATGTGCAAACGTCCATAACTCTTTCAAATAACAAAACAGATATAATTCAACAAAGAACAAAAACAAATTATGAGGTCGTACATGCTTCACTGAGGTAAAAGAAGTACACAAAAACTTTTTAATTTGCAGATGGTTTGTCATATAGCACCAATCACGGCCCACTCGTGCTTAACTCTTGTAAAAAAGACACGATGAATAGAAATTATCACTTCAACACTGCCAACTAAATGTAGTACTAAAAATTTAACATGAAGGAATGAATTTCATAGAGATGATGTAGCCACAGTTGGGAAAGACAATGAACAGTTATAACCACGGCAGGGTGTATACATGGACAAGGAAAACCAATTCTCTGATTTTTCCCGGTTAGAAATACACTTTTTCCATGTTAAGTGACAGTATATATTCCGTTGGAACTACAAAACTTTGAATGGTTATTGTTTTATACAGGGGCATAGAATTTCCTGGCACTTTAGAAAACTAAAATCAGGGAAAAAGGGATATTTACTTGGAAAGTAATGCTTTTCAAACCACCATTCACAATATTTTCCTGCAATCTGTTAGAAATAGGTTCATTTTGGCAGTTGCCAGAGAGTGCAGATTACAGGTGACACCGTGCTTGCACAGCTACCATGATGTATGAAGCCCATATGTACGTATGAGTAAAACATTGGAAGATCATACATTATGACATAAAATAAACAAGACCTCAGAGGATACTCTACGAGCATCGGCATTTCATGGACCATACTAAAATGTGCACATTTAAAGTGTGTACTTAAAGTGCGCATTCGTACGCCCAGATTCTCAGTGAAGTAGACCTCGACCTGATATTAAGCTTTTCAGTGTGGTTTTTGGGATGTAAATTTTCTTGGTGCACCAGTAATGTATTACATCATGTTTGGTTCTATATTTTTGCATAATGCCATATGTGCTAGAAGATGAAAACATGCACTTGAAATGCAGTGACCAGTTGAAACTAGCCAGTACTGTGGAATTAAACATTTCGTTTCAAATACATTGACTGCCTCTGCGGAAAAGGTTAATAAAAGTGAAATTTCTTTAGCAAACAAACAAAAATAACTTCATTGTTCTGCAAGGAGATTAATGCTTGACTGCCATAAAGGTGGAAATAAAATAAAATCTAAAACTAATGACATATTTTAGCCTTCCGTAATTATGTGAATGTATTTTAATTCACTTGATAGCTCCCAGCCACAGATATCAGTGTTGTTTTCATTTGACATGAGAGTAAACGGAGGGGAAACATCAAAATCACTAAATGTAAACATGGGTCACCTGGAGACTATAACTCAGACTCTCTTCGCATCAGCCCCAGATCTACAATATTTGCTAACCGGGTCAATACTAAAAAAAAATCAAATTTTCAAAAATATGCTTATGTTGTAGCTCATGTCCTTCTGAAAAGTCTGAAACATAAAACACATGTGTTTGAGGAAAGGTAAGACATGTTATTTGGTGTTAAGTGTGCCAAAGTGCAGTGCCACCCCTCTTCATACAGCATTCTTCTATCGCACGTCACTGTATTTTGCTCTGTGGAATTGAAATGTGTATATTTTGTAATAGATGCCATGAAACTATATTCAGGACAGTGGAAATTGAAATGTCTTGTGGTGCCTCTCCTGCTCCCAGTCAGCCAGTTTGACAGCCTGCCCCTCTTTTAATTTTTTTTAGTGGATGGGATTATTTGTAATCGGGAGAACAAGAACTCTTCAGAAAATTTGCACTCTTTATTGGCTATTAGCTAATAACTTGCTGTCTTGTGCGACATAAAATTAAATATAGGATACATAAAACCAATAACGACAAGAGACAAGTAAGAAAGTACACATTTCTTCAATCCTTAGCTCCTAGCATTTTATCTCTCTAATCTTGCTACAGCTTTACATGGCATGCTTTCCTTTCTGCGAAAGAATCTATTACCTCATCAAAGTTCGTCACAAGTTTTGCTACATGAAAAATCGAAATGTCATTATCTAATACTGAAAAAGCTGTGAATACAAATAATAAATACCCACGACTGGTGTGGTTTCTCGGTCTGATTACATCTATTTTGTCACTGTCTGCTAGGTAAAACAAAATAGGCCTTTCTATATCGCAGCAATTTTGTCACACACACCAAATAAATGAGACTGTTTTGGCACAAACGGTCATTTTATAACACGACAGAATATAATTCATGAAGTACCAATATCAAATGCATATTAGGCCCACTACAAGCAAAAAGCTTTTCACATTTCATTCATATGCACGTTTCTCAAGCATGAGATCGAAAAGTAGTATTATGAAATTTTTATGTAAATTTGGAATCATCTTATTCTTCCATAATTTGTGTGATGCCCTGTTTCTTCTCCTTCTTCGTTCTAACAAACAATCTCGTCATCACCAATTCTATAGCTATTCCTGCCACTGTCAAAATTTGTTCGCCGATTAATTCACTAACCCTGCAGGAATCACCGGTCTAATTATCCCGTGATTATTCTCCAGTTAGGCATTGTTACATGGTCGTACATCACGTTTTCCGCATTACTTCCAGAAAAGAGCTGAAGCGGCTGCTAGCCGGGGGCTGTACAACTGGTCCTTACTAGTGCAGCGATCTGGATTTTTTCTCAAAATTTCATTTTCTTGGATACACGGAGGAGATAATACATTATCTTTCTCACTTGTTTGTTTATTTCCATTCTGGTAGTCTTAATCTATGGATTTCGCTTGTAATTATAACAACACTGATCATTCGCAAACCCAATCAGCCACATAATCAGACAGTGATCGGCAATTATCCATTCAGCTTTACTCCACTCAGCTCGTATAGCCCCATCCTCTTTTGTCTGCGGAAAGTTTATTTCTAGATGTGACGAGGATACTCCTGACAGACATCACGTACACATGCACACATTCAAAAATCAAATTATCATTCATTCAGAAATCAACTTTAAATGTGTTCTAAAATGTTCAACAACCAACAGGGATGCGTTTCAAAATCATATGAGTCATCAGTAGACCAACGTGTGCTGGATGCTAGGCGCTTGCTGAAACAAGATGTTTTTTCTCAAGAATCTGAATTTGGCGCCCCCTTTTCCCAGTAGCATCTAGCTGATTGCTGCGACTGCTTGCACAGGCAACAGCCACATTCCTGTAGCCAGAAGGGGGAGACTCTACTACTCAAATGCAACTCAATTGTGCATGTGCATAAGCCCTCTCTTAATGGCTAAAACGAATCTAAGACTGGTATTACACCATCAAATTTCTTTGTCAAAGGAATTTGATGGTGTAATAGGGAACTTTGTCAAATCTCATCTGTCATCAAACAAATTTGATAAAATCTAGGGCCTCGCTGTAGATTTGATCAAAGAAGTCACTTGTCTTCTGTTCACTTCAATGTGATATTTTACCACGTGGAGCGCTAGCATCGCTGCAGCGTTCTGTCATCCGTAGTGTTTTTATAAACGTTGCCGGTAAATACAATAGGTGTGTACCAAAAACTACAAAATTAATAGAGATGTATGAAGCTGATGAGGCGCTTTACAACATGAGGCACTCTGAATACAAAAATAGATTAAGAAGATTGGAGACCTATCCTAACCTAATCCCTCTCCTGTAGCAAGGAATTGGAGTGTTACAGTGAGTGTGTCTTCTGCAGTTATAGCAGTTCTTAAGTGAGTATTGTGCTTGGTGATATGAGGATACACTTTGCTGAGCACATGCTGAAATGTATGCTCATCCATTCTTAAGTGATTGACGTACGACTTGATTTCCTCTACTATAAGCTCACGTAACAGGTTTTGTTGAATGCTTTTATCGTGTCGTCGTAAAAACCATGGCTTCACCCTGGTACATTTCCTTTTTTTCCCCCCGCTTTTCTTCCACATGTATTGTGGTACATGCAACTGTTGTTGTCAGCCATATTGAACTTTGTCGAAAAATATGATTGTGTAATACTCCTTTTTAGCGCCACATCAAAGATCTTTGTCAAATATATTTGACGAATATTTGATCACATCTTTGACAAAGAAATTTGATAGTGTAATACCGACCTAAAGCCAAGTTTACACGATGACACTAGGTTGCAGGCAACTGCACTACCAGCCACTGTGCACGCGCGCCGTGCATTTGCACAACTTGGTGATGAAACTAAATACTTTCGGCGTGTTCCAACTTTGGCGACACTAGTTGCATGAGTTTTGAGGTTATGCGTGTTCGTAGAGTGTAGACAAACTGAAATATGAAGTGAGGAATGGAGAATAATGTTCGCTTTTTGGATATCTATGCTTTGCATAGGTGTTTGTGGGATTTCAGTGATGCTGACTACAAAAATAAGCAACATATTGCTGCTGCTGAGACCATCATGTGCGATCATAACATAGATGGTCTGACAATATCTGAGTGGCAGGGCAAAATTTATTGAGTTAGGAGCACATATACAACTGAATTAAGAAAAATGCAAGCAAGTGTAATTCTAACTGTGGCAATGCTCTTGTCTACAAGACTAAAATCCCATCGTTTGAGTTGGCCAACTCTTTGTTAAGGTATATCATTGACTATAGGGAAGGCTATACAAATTCAAGAAGCTGCATTCTTTATTCAATATTCAACTATTTAAAACATCGCTGCAGTGTTCCCATTCACGTGTTAGAATATTGAAATATTGCCACTGTAAAGATCTCTCTTCAAGAAAGTAGTTTGCAAACCATTCTCTTCTTAATGTGGCCTCCTTCGAGTAATTATTGTTACTAATATTAATAATTGTTAATGTTAATAATTACTGGTGTTCATGTTAATAATTACTGGTGTTAATGAAATAGCGTCATCAGCAACTAAAAGCGTATCTCATAGCATGCAGAGTGTTCTCGATTGTAATGCACACAATTTGATATGAAATTTCAGTTCTGGTGACAGTGCTTCATGCATTACAGTACCTTTATTCCTTATTGCATAATTAACTCTATTTAGAAGAAATGTGAACAGTTCTGGTGACATTCTAAGATAATTAAAAGAACTTCTACAAACTTCCGTTATAAATTATTTCAGCAAGGATGCTGAGCAACCGAGCTGTCTTTTCTTCATCCAGTCACGAATCGAAACATGTTTCTTTTTTTTTTCTTATGCAGCAATTCCACGCAACAAGCTTTAACACCATCACAACTTTTGCGACGTGCAGCTGCCAAAACTTCCATTTTAGACACGACTCGAGTACCCACAAAGCGACGAAACTGAAGTGTATACTGGTGTCGCCGTGTCATGTATGAAACCACTTGCGTGCAATTCATTCCATGCAACGAGTGGTGCAACCCAATGTCGTCATGTAAACTAGGCTTAATGTAAACAGTTGTGACTTCATGCTCATCGGAGGCAATTTTCTGTTATGAAGCATTGTGTAGTCTTCCTAAAGCCTTTCGCTGTTGGCAGATGCTTGCATGAGCACTGTGTGTCGTAGTATATGGTGCATTTCCATTGCAATTTAAGTTATTTTCATTTTTTCTCTCATTTATGTTTTATTGTTGAAGTATTATTCTGCAGTAGCCGGATCCTATAATATCCTCTGTTAGAGTATTGGTTCTTACCAGTCAAAATTACAAAAATTTAACAGAAAACTAAAACAATGAAAAATTCCCAGAATTGCAAAAAATTAGCGGGTTTTTCCCAGTTTTCTCCTGAATGAAAAAATTCCCGGGTTTTTACCGGATCTCCCAGTTGGCCTGGTTCGTATACACTCTGTACGTACTAAATGGTAGAGGATATTTCTTAACTTTTCTCTAATTTCTAATCTCATGGCTTACATTGTTGACATCTTGGACAACTTACTTCGCTCCGCTTTGGAACCATGCTCACAATACGGCCCATTATGAAGATATTTTTAATACAAATATAACAGCTTATTTATTTACAACAAAATGTACATAAAAAAGCTCAAATGCAAACAGCATTTTATACAGTTGTAGAAATCTTCTTTCCATTTTTTGAGACAGTTTCAGGGGTTCAAGTCATCCTCAAAGGCCATATTATTTCTATCATCACTTCATGGAAGACAGAACACAGTACACTGCAGACATTCCTTCTTGGTTCTTGCTTCAATTCCTAAAACAGAACATACATCTAAAAAATATTTACACCCACATTATACTTATTAAAATGACACATACAATTTATAATGAAAAAAAAAAAAGAACAAGAAAATATCTGGAAAACATACACCAATAAACTTAGTAAAACAGTTTTTTCTCCAAAATTTGCACCAGAGTTCGGCATGATTGTTATTTCATTAGGACATAACAATAGAAGGCAAACAGTCTGTTGCAGAATTACTGCTCTGCTCTGTGAGTAACAAAACGCGGTATAAGTCTGCTAAGTCTTTACTATATCGGGAAACAATCTTATGGCTTTTAATAAGCCTTCAGCTGTTCATGAATGATGTTTAATTGTAATGAAAGACTTCGACATCTTTGTTTTCAGCAGATTTTTGTGTCATTACGTAAGAACAAAGAACTTTTATTTTTCTTCAGAGAATTCAGTCTATTTGTTGGAGGAGAGACATTGTAAAATAATCAAGGCATTCTTGTGGGCCATCACTGTGGAAATTATGACCTCAACAAACACTATGTCAGTAATATTAAAGAATCATTACTAGAATTTCTTTGAATTTATGTATGGAAAGTGTTGTCTGAAGAATACAAGTAGATTTATATGTAAAAGGGTATGTGTTGTTGATTATTTTCATTGAGAATTGGATTCCTTATTACGAAGTACTAAGGCATTCTATAGATCCACAATAATGCAAACTGAACTGTTAGCAAGAACTTGCAGGCACAGTCAATTTTATTTGGAAGAAGTCTATTGTTCTTTTCTCAGTGGATTAATGATATCTATTTGAAGATCTATCAACCAATTTTCAGTAATTATCCTGTCACAGCACACTGACAGATTCTGGTTGATCTATAACGAGAGAGTAACGACTTTACATGAGGTTTCACCTTTCGAGAAGAAGTTGCAGCTTTGATTTGTCAAGGAGCAACCAAACAGACTCCCCAGGAAGCTGTATAACCACTGCCTTATTCAAAGTATAGCAGAGAATTTTACACTGTTAAGTATACTACTCTCAAGTTGAAAAAATTACTTTGCTACCTACCTACAAGCAATCAGAATTTTCTGACTTTTCACATCTATGCAAAGCACTTTAAGTAAGATTCTCTATCTGGCATTTAATATTTTTCATGAGGTTCAAATCAATCAATACAAATCAATAAAATCAATACAAAGTTATTTCAAGTTAGTGTCATTTCCTTTACTTTCATTCATTTTGATAGAGATAGTATGACATAGATTGACTACCTTCATTCTGTCCATCGTTTAAAGATCTGAAATATAAAGTCTGTGTGTTTTTAGTTAAGAATCTGTCTATGACATAGAATTAAATTGCAAGGCATTTTTGGTGGTCTCTCAATACACACATTTTTTGATGAAGTGTCATGTGGTCGCAATGAATGGTACAGCAATATTACTGTTTGAAACTGTAGAATTTTCTATCAACTTTGATCACAAGGCTCTTTTATATTTTATTTGATTCCTAATTTCAATCAATTATGATAATCTTCAGTTCAGTCTGTGTTAAAGAAATTGTATGACAACTACAGAATTTTTAGCCTAGAATAGCAATACAGCAATGCTAAATACATATTTTCAGTATACTGGTAAATGCAAGTAAATTAATATGACGATTCTGGACCACATTTTGATCAATCCAATTCACTGAAGAGTTTCAATCAACTCAATTCACAGCAGGGAAATAGCAGAAAAGGAACTAAAGAGAATGTGAGAATGAAGCATTTTAGAAAAATCTGACAATAGCTATCCCAATAATTTAAGAGTAAAGGTAACAATTCACCGAGACGTAAAGACTTTCAGTGTTCGAAAAGCAAACAAACACAACTGAAAACTTTACTAGTTTTCAGACAAATTCATTTTCATGTCAGGGTAGAACTCACGCACAATAACACGGATCTCATGTAGAAACATACTCTGATCCTGAGCGCTGAGCAAGTCCATCTCTATGTTCGGAAAGCCTCAGTTGAAAGTCACCTGCCAACCTGTGCAGTTCAAGCATTCTTTCACTGCTATCACTTTACTACATAGCATGGCATTGCAGTCTCAGCGTACTGTAACTGCAGGGAACATTCTTCATAACCAAGCATATGTGATCGTACACAGTGCCACTAAATTAATGTTAGAAGAGATAAATGAGGAAGCAAAAATCTCCTTAAAACTGTGCCCGAGAGGTTTGTAGGAGACAATAGCTATTCCAGTTACACAATTAAGAGACTAAAGGATGAGAGGAAAAATGTAGTTACAGGTATTTCCCAAGGCTTCATCACTTCAGGAAAGACACAGGAGGAGGAGATAATTTTATATGTAAGTACACAACTATTTCTTTTTCAGTATTCTGGTGAGAAACCACTGACACTGAACTCCTATATCTGCGTGAATTATAGGTTGTATTGACATAACCTGTTAATCTGATCATTTGCAGACTTGCTAACTGTGGCTTACAAGTTATGTGAGATGTGCATTTGTATGCACGTTTTAGTGGTCAATCTGCACTTCCACTACAGCATGTTTACAAATGAACCTTGTCATATACCAGACTGATACCCCTTCAGTTCACCTACCTACAAGATGGCTGCATCTATCTACAAGATGGGCATCAAGTGAATTCAGGGGTATTTTCTTGTGTGCTAAAAGAGCTTATTTAAGAGGAAATAGTGTCAAATTTAAATTTTCTTTGTTTCATATACTTGCTTTAGGGTCCATTCTTGTCACAAAACTGAATATTAGTGTCCCAGGATAACTTGTTCTTGAAAAAACTTTGTGTATCTGAAGTCCTGATAATCATGACATAACCCGAAATTTTGCATGACACAAACACAAAAAATTCTATTCAAGTTTTCTTGATAGTGTAAAATTCGTCAAAAAAGGCAGCTACTAGTTTCATCAGTGTCTATTATCACAATAATTGAACATTTCTAAATCGTATTTAACTAACATACTTCGTATTGTTTATTAGTTAGATAGATGCCATCTAGGCCTAAATTTTCTAAATTACAAATGTTTAAAAACCTGATCAAACATACTTCATAATATAAATTCTCTAAAAGCAAAGTAATCACTAATTCATTCTTTTGTCATTGTATCTCTAAATCAGTACAAAAACAACAACCACTGCACATAAGACCTTTGCATCGTTTTTTGCTTACATACAGCCGATCTCACGTCCTTGATAAATTTAAAACATTCTTTAAACTTAATTATTCTTTCGAAACCGACCACAAGTGAGGAATGTGCAAGCTGTTATAGGGTAGTGAGTAGAGGGATTTGTTGCCAATCTTGTAGGAAATATTTTCACTAGGGGTGGATGCAGTGGAGAGGATGTAGGGAGAACAGAAAAGGCTCTCTCCTGGAACTCCAGAGTATGCAGCAGGAACATTTTGATTGGGGAACAGGATTGACTGTTTGATTGACTGATTGAGAGGGGTTATTGGACCAAACGGTGAGGTCATCAGTCCCACGATTCTGAAGTGTGTTACAGAAGAAAGAGGGTCTGCTAAAAATGAATGGATCTAGTCAGGGGAGTCAAATTATAAAATAATGAACATTAAACACACACAGTAAAGGCATAAAAGGTGAGACCAAATCTAAAAACTGGAAAAAAGGGGGGAGGTCATGGAGTCACAGACTGAGAAGACTAAAAGAAGTCCCAACTACAACCAACCTGCCCCTGCTCCAAGACTAAAGGAGAACCTTACATCTGGAAATAAAAACCACTTTCACAGAGGAAGCTGAGGACCAGTTCAACTATCCGTGGATTGTCTGCTAATATTAATTTAAGGAATCAGGAAGACTATACTTAACACGACGGGCCGAAAGAAGGGAACATTCCGCCAATATGTGAGATATCATCAGTCTGGCTCTACAACCGCATTGTGGGGGTGGGTCGTTACGTCGGAGGAAACAACGGGTGAACTGGGTATGACTAATACAAGAATGGCATAAAACAGTGCACTATTTCTGAGAGGAGCAGAAAAAAGAGTGCCAAACTGCAGTAGACTCCTTGATTGTGCGGAGTTTATTACTATGAGCAGTAGCACTCCAGATGGCATTCCACACTGTTGGGCAAAGAGAGATTTGATGTAGATCCGCGTATCCGCAGCTGCAATCGTGAAAGGAAGTATCTGATTCTCTAGCCAAACAGTCAGCCAATTCATTCCATGGGATGCTCACATGACTTGGGACCCAGAGAAAGACGATTTAACAGGCGGCATGATCAAGAGTAGAGAGAAGGTCAAGGATAGCAGAGACGAAAGGCTGATGAGAGTAGCATTGGTTGATAGCCTGCAGGCTGCTCATGAAGTCTGAACAAATTAAAACACTGTGTAGGGAGGCCTGAGAAACAAAAAGGAGGGCCCTGTGAATGGCTAGAAGCTCTGCTGTGAACACACTTTATGACCCCAGCAATAAATGGTGCACAAAGCCAGTAGGAGACGTGAAAGCGTATCCCACCCTATCAATAGTCTTAGAACCATGAGTGTAAAAGATGGTGGCACCCTCGAACTCTGCAAAGATGGTACAGACAAGGTGCCGGAAAACCATAGGAGCAACATACCTTAGGACCCTGGAATAGATCAGTCCTAATACATGGTCTAGGCACCATCCAAAAGGGGGGGGGGGGGGGGTATTGGGAGGAAAGACATGGGGTGCAGTCCAATGAGTGGAGATGGAGATCCCAACAGAGGAAAGTGAGACACATGCCAACAGGCAGTCCCACCTGTGGGTGGGTTTTAGGAGGGAGTCATCCCTCATTGGCAAAGAGCACAGGGTACACAGGATGGTCAGGGAATTGGTGAATGGTGATTGTGTAAGAAACAAGGAGTTGGCTCCGTCGGATGTGTAGAGGGGGAATCCCCGCTTCTGTGAGGAGCCGATCAACAGGACTAGTGTGAAAGGCACCAATGGCGAGATGCACCCCACAATGATGGACAGGGTCAAGGAGTTTCAAAGTAGAAGGAGCTGCTGAGCCATAAACCTAATTACGATAATCTAGTCTGGACAAGTCCAGAGAATGTTAAAGATGGAGAAGAGTGGAATGATCTGCACCCCAAGATGTGTGGGCCAGGAGGCAGACAGCATTAAGCTTCCACATACATGCAGTCTTTAGGTGGCGAATGTGAGGCAGCCATGTCAGCTTGTTAGCAAAAGTAAGACACAAGAAACGGGACTGTGCTACAACATCGAGGAGCTGGTTGCCTAAATAAATTTCTGGATCCGGGTGTACTATGGGTCGACGACAAAAACGCATAAATACACGTGTTTTGGAGGGAGAAAACTGGAAGCCATGGGTGGTGGCCCATCGGATGGCACCTTGGAGATGGCGCTCAGCAGACGTTACCAAGTGGGAGCTGCACCAAATACAAAAATCGGCGACATACAATTCCGGGGTAACCAGTGGCCCAACAGAGGTTGCAAGTCCATTGATGACAACGAGGAAGAGTGAGACACTTAGCACAGAACACTGTGGGATACCATTCTCCTGAATCTGAGGGGTGCTGAGTGAAGTGCCAACTCGAACCCGGAAGAGCTGGTAAGATAAAAACTTGCAGATAAAAATCGGAAGGGGAAGGGAAGCCCTAGTCATGGAGGGTAACTAAAATGTGATGGGTAAAAGCCTGTCGGATGGCTGATTCCAATCGGAGTAAATGGTCAGTTGGAGATCGCCCTGTCTGGTAGCTACACTGATACGGGGACAAAGGGCCCCAAGATTCAAGTACCCAACACAATCAGAAATTGGCCATTCTTTCAAGCAGTTTACAAAGTAAATTCACAAGGGTAATTGGACAATACCTGTCAAGAGGCATTGGGTTTTTCCCGGTCTTAAGGACGAGAATAACTATACTGTCTCACCAGTGTGATGGAAAAGTGCCCCTGAGCCAAACATGGTTGAAGACCCTGAGGAGCTGTTGCCTCTAGGGAATGTCCAAGTGTTGGATCATGTGGTTGTGGATGGAATCTGGCCCTGGGGCTGTCTCTCGTGAAGAGCTAAGAGCCTGCACCAATTCCCATTCAGCGAAGGGTGCATTATAGGGCTCAACGTGGTGCGGAATGAAACAGAGGAGGGTCTATTCAACTCTGCATTTCTGCCAGAGAAAGGTGGTAGGGAAGGAAGAGGACGATGATACTGTCGCAAAGTGTGTCGCAAGGTGTTCTGCGAGGACCAATGGATCAGTGCACGGAACACCTTGGAGGTTCAAACCCTGGACAGTTGACTGTCGCTGGCGGACCAGGAGGCTACGGAGCTTTGACCAAACCTGCTATGAAGAGGCATATGTTCCCAGTGAGGAAACGTAGCACTCCCAGCATTCCTTTTTACTCCACTTAACGAGCTTTACCACAGAGATGTTTAAAAGCAAGAAGGTTGGTCTGTGAAGGATGTCACTTAAATCACTGCAGTGCCTGTCAGTGGTCCTGGACAGCAACTGCGACATCCTTCATCCACCATGGAACCAGCCGATGAAAAGGGGGACCTGTGGATATGGGGACAGCAATGCCAGCAGCATGAATAATAGTAGCAGAGATGCCTTGCATGACTACATCAACAGAATTCAAGAGGGGAGTATCAAAGTGGGCAGCAGACTTATATAAAGGCCAATTGGCCCTGCGGAATGCCCAGCATGGGGGCCTGTCTGCCTGGCAACAGCAGGGGAATGATAGAATCACTGGAATGTGGTCACTGTCACAAAGGTCATCATGGGATGACCAATGTAGGGAAGCCACGAGGGCAGGGGAGGAGAATGTGAGATCAATAGCAGAGAAGGTGCCATGAGCAGCACTGAAGTGGGTAGGGGAACCATCAATGCGCAGACACAAATTGAGGTCCGTGATAAGTTGGTAAAATAGGATACTCCTACCCACTGACGTGACACTCCCACATAGTGGATGGTGGGCACTGAAGTTCCCAACGAAGAGAAACAGGGGCGGGTGTTGCTGGATTAAGGTAGACAGTGCAACGTAAGCAAGTGGCCTACCTGGGGGGGGAGTTAAGACATTGCAAATGGTGATTGCCGGAATCATTTGCACTTGAACTGCTATTGCTTCCAAGGTGGTGCATAGGGGGTCCACTCACAAATGACATTGGAGTGACCAAAGTGCAGACCCCACCAGATGCTACCCCGGGGAAAGCATGGTTCCAACAGAACGCTCGATAACCACGAAAAGTTGGTGAGTGGTCATTACGGAAATGCGTTTCTTGAAGAACAAGACAGAATGCAGAATAAGAGGAGACAAGACATTGCAATTCCACTGGATGATCATGTGGCATGAGTCCAAGGTAGACATGAAGAAGCTGAGGAGGAGGTCAGGTCACTTGGTCAGTAGTTGTCACCGACAAGGATGGTGTGACATCCATAAATAAGATGTCAGACACAAGTTGCTAGGGGGGAGATGGCTGTCTTGGGATTTATATTTCTTCTTCTCTTTCTGAAGTGGAGGAGGGCAGGGCACAGGGGGAGCACAGGCTTCTGCTAGATCTGGAACTGAAAGAGAGCAGGCGACCTTGGGGCGCACAGAATGTGCACCTCGCGGTTAAGTGGTGGTAAGTGTCTTCTGGCCTGAGAGACACCAGGGAGAAGAGTCCTGGGAGGGAGTCCAATCACCGGCAGATGCCAAAGAAGGGCGGAACTTCTTCGGTTGGGCACAGGGAGCAGTTACCTGACGGGAGGTTGTGAGAACTTCTGGGGAGGGGGAGGGGAGAGTGGGATGGGGTAAGAACAAATTAGATGCATTTTTACTTATATTACACAGTTCACGCCATAATATTTTGTAAATAATAGCAGAGCTCCTTCAGAGTTGTGTGCACTTCATCCTGAAATATGTAACAAATGTTATTTGACTTTTTCTTTCATTATCCATAAACAACCAAACAAATAATTAACAAAAATAAAAACTCACCAAAACATTGCTCAGGCTTTACAATTATGAGGCCACCGAGGGAATGGAACTGTGTCCCGTATGTTGTGTATGTTCAACAAAGTTTGAAGCAGTCTTTCAAAACCAAGTCCAAATCCACCAGAAGGGACGCTTCCAAAGCGACGTATGTCCAGATACCAGGCAAGTGATTCTTGTAAACCAAGATTCAATAGCTTTTCTTGCAAGACATCTGGGTTGTCTTCACGAATACTTCCACCAACTAATTCACCAACAACGGGTGCCAGCAACTCCAAGGATTCAACCTGTTGCAGTAGAAGACACCTTTCATTTTGTGTTCAATAAAACAGACAAGAGACTTACCTGCTAAACAGTAAGTATCTCAATAATCTGACGTTTATTCAAATATTATTGCAAGAAATTTTTTGTCAATTGCTATCAAGTATGACAACGAGATTTTTGGTGAAATGTGCACAGTTTATACATAGAGTAGTCCATAAGAACCCACAAATTCAAAGTCATAGTCATAATGGTTGTTTAATTACCCATAATAGGGTCAGTTTGACAGGTACATTGCTCAGTACGAGTTTTCAACCTCTTATTGGCCTCAGAGAAATCATTCTTCAGAATTTTTGCGTTTAAGGTTAAGTCTTCTGGATCCCCTCAACTGAATCAAATCTTGAACATTTTATGTTTTGGGAAGAAGATATGGCCTGAAGCTGACAAATCTGGTAAATAAAAGTACAGTTTGGGAAACAACGAGACTTACTTTTTAGTAAACTACTGTTGCACCACTGCTGTCAAATGAGCCAGGGTATTATTGTGTAATTCAGAAAAAAAAAATCACAAGATGTGAGGAAGTCAAGATGAACTGTGGAATACAACTCAATTGCAAAATAAAAATAAAAACTCCAAGTTTACCTTTTATACACACTTTTTCCCATTTTCATCTTATAAGAGATGTTAATGACATTCTCGGGAGGGTTGTGTAAACATTAGTCACTTACACAGGATATTACCAAACTCATTAATATA
The DNA here is from genome assembly GCF_021461395.2 of Schistocerca americana. Classification (NCBI taxonomy): domain Eukaryota; kingdom Metazoa; phylum Arthropoda; class Insecta; order Orthoptera; family Acrididae; genus Schistocerca; species Schistocerca americana. The sequence continues at coordinate 427,569,461 of NC_060122.1, forward strand.
CTTCAAATTGTTATGCAATAAGACAACAATAGATTTGTACTACTTCTTCTATGAGGAATGATAAAGATTATTTACATTTCACATTCACTCACACTGGAGTGTTGATCAATAAAACATTGTATGGCCTCTTTTTGATTGGCTGAAGTCTGTGACAGACACACACTGTATTGTATGCAAGCTTCAACAACATCAACACAGATTTTATTTAATCCCAAGTAAGTGGAAATAAATCACAGAATATAACAGATTCTGACTCTTCTTGAATTAAACAGAAAAAATACTTCTGGAGCCAGATATCTCTTGTCCATTAAAATAATCTGGAGGTTTACAAGACATTGCTTCTTTAGACAGAGATAATGGTAGCAGTGGTGGTGGTGGTGGTTTTTGGGGGGGTACAGTTCTCATCAGTATGGTTATCACTGTTCTCACTAAACATGAATAAAAGAATGGAAACTAAAAGATGAAACAATAAAAACAATTGTGGAAAGGATAGATTGTAGCCATCACACAGAAGAGACGCTGAGTCATAGACAGACACAATCAAAAAGACTCTAGAATATTTACTTGTAAGCTTTTCGACAAAGTCCTGAAACAGAACATACACACATTCACACAAGCACAACTCTCTCTCTCTCTCTCTCTCTCTCACACACACACACACACACACACACACACGTGCAGTCACTGTCTCAGGCACTGGGGGCTAACGTCACAAGAAGGACTTTGCCCAAAAGCTTACAAGTAAATATTTTAACAGTCTCTTTCACTTTGCCTGTCTGCAACTCAATGCTGCCTTTATGTGGTAACTAGCAATCTTTCTTTTCCATAATACTATTGTTAAACATGAATAAATACATTTAGTGAAATGCACAGTCTTTCCTCACAAGTGATATTGCAAAGAAAAAGTCTTACAAACAAATATCTGACTGGAAATATCTGTTTCACTTAAGATCTACATCATCAGGACTCTCCTTATTATGAGGTCGAGCACCAACAGGGTTTTCATAAAAGACAAATGGCTTAAATATGTCAGAATCTGAAAGATAGCTACCTGCAAGTGTCTATTGTTTACTTAAACAACATTACAGGATGTGACTGTGCAGTGGAAATACTATGTAAGAAATACTATTGTGTGTGGAAATTTGAAATGTACCTGTTACATTCTTATTTGATGGAAGTGTATCTGCCTCTACGATCAATGAATTAATGTACTTTAGTATTGGCACTCCATCTTTGGACTTGGCATTCCATCTTTGGATAGTATGCATTCCAAATTGGGGGATTACAGGCATCATGGAAATCCACTGTTGGGACAAAACAATTATCAGGACAAGTTTGTTAGCGTGGCCTTCTTCTACTGCAAGCACAGAAATACTTGTTTTGGAAATAAAACCGCCTTTTCCTGCGGCCTCTTAAGTGCACAAATTCTACACTGTCTCTTGAGGAAATAGGTTTCATTTAGTACAAATCACAAACCTTTGCTGTCTTTGTTTGGGCCCAAGACTAAACTGTCCGAATGAATGGATAAATGGCTCCATCATTTGGCTTTATACTTATCCAGTTACTGGTACTCCATACATTATTGCCCCTCCCATCAACATTCTAATGCAGATGCTCTCTCCAGACTCCCTATGGGAAATCTGACAGACAGGAAACTGCCTGTATTCAGACTGCTCCCAGGTTATAGTCTCTGAGGTCTCCCCAATAAATTTGAGAGATATTATAGCAGCATTCCGGCGGGATCTTCTATTACAGCATGTTTTCCAAAATGTCCGAGTATCACAGTCCATCAAATTTTCAGCCACACCACCGTTGGGTCTCTACTGTTTTTTCATATGATGCCACCACCTCCAGACTCGCCAGTTTCAGATTCCAGTGAGCAATCAGTTTGATTCATTACCTGAAGTAGAAGAGCCTCAAACAGTTTTTCAGCAAAGTAGGGTGCAGCGGACTCTTAGTAACAATTGTAATGCTAGGTCGGAAGTAAAGTCAAGCAGAAAGGAAAGAGTCCTGCTGTTTGGTAGCAGTCATGGAAGAGGTGTAGGCCAGTTGCTGCAGGATAGGCTAGGAGTCGAGTACCGGGTCACAAGCATTGTGAAACCTAGTGCTAAGCTTGGCCAGGTTACAGAAACCTAGTGGCCTTGTGCAAAGATTCTGATGGTGAGGACCATGTTCTTATAGTCAGAGGAGCAAGAAACAGCCTGGCCAGCAATTCGGACTATAGTATTAGGTATGACCTGGATGTAATAGAAGCAGCAACAGCTCACACTCATATGGGGTTTGTGGGTGTTTTGCAGCACCATGACCAGCCCTGGGTTAATACGGCTGTCAACTGTGTTAACAGAGAGCTGGAGGGGTGGGGTTACTGTTGGCAGAAACTAAATCTCATATCTGTGCTGTGCTTGTTGATGCAATTGGGAGGTGGGGTTACACTAGTCATGGCCTGCACCTGAATAGGCAGGGGAAGGATAGATTAGTTGATCATCTTGCAGAAAATGAAAAGGGGGCCATATGCACACAAGACAAAATAAATGTGATAACTGGAGTCAGAGGGATACATTTTCTACATTACAGTCAGGTTACAGACAGAGAGTATTGGAAGAAATTAAAACAGAACAGTGCCATAATGTCTGTAGCAGTATCCAAAGAAATAAAATCAGAACATTATAAGATTGAAAAATAAGATAGATGAGTTTCTTGTATGCCTAGAAAATAGGGTACATTCTGAAGGTATGGATGTTTTGTGTCTCTCTGAACACCATATAACCGCAGGGATGGAGAAGTTAAATTTAAGGGATTGCAAATTAGCATCTTATTCATGTAGAGTCAACATGGAAAATGTCGATTCTTGAAGAATGTGCTTGTGAGTTGCTACTGCAATATACTTCTATAGTAATTGTAATAATCTACAGATCCCCTCAAGGTAACTTTCAGCTATTCATGAAAAATCTAGAGGCATTATTGAGCTACCTGTCAGACAAAAAGAAGCAGTTAGCAGTTTGTGGTGATTTTAATGTCGATTTCTTAAAATATAGGGATAGGAAAGATGAGATAGAATCTCTGTTTGGTTGTTTCAATCTAGTATCTGTTGTAAATTTTCCAACTCGTGTGCAGCAGGATAGTAGGTCACTTATCAATAACCCTCATAGACAGTGCTCAGGCAGAAACAATTAATGTTAATGGGCAATCTGATCATGATGCACAGTTAATGGAAATAACATATATAGCACCTTACAGGCTTCAGGCAGGTTCATACAAGGCAGGGAGGCTTATTGATGCGAACAGGGTACAGAGTTTTAAGAGCAGCCTACAAGACGTAGAATGGGATGAAGTATACACAGAAAATGATGCTGATGCCAAATTCAATTTATTCCACAGTAAATTTGTCTCAATATTTGAGAGTAGCTTTCCTGAGACGTTATTCAAAAAAGCCATGACTAAGTCAAGTAAGCCCTGGATTACTAAGGGAATTAAGATATCGTGTAAGAGGAAGAGGGAAATCATTACTGGTCATTAAAATTTCTACACCAAGAAGAAATGCAGATGATAAACGGGTATTCATTGAACAAATATATTATACTAGAACTGACATGTGATTACATTTTCACGCAATTTGGATGCATAGATCCCGAGAAATCAGTACCCAGAACCACCACCTCTGGCCGTAATAACGACCTTGATACGCCTGGACATTGAGTCAAACAGAGCTTGGATGGTGTGTACAGGTACAGCTGTCCATGCAGCTTCAACACGATACCACAGTTCATCAAGAGTAGTGACAGGCGTATTGTGACGAGCCAGTTGCTTGGCCACCATTGACCAGACGTTTCCAATTGGTGAGAGATCTGGAGAATGTGCTGGCCAGGGCAGCGGTCTAACATTTTCTGTATCGAGAAAGGCCCGTACAGGACCTGCAACATGCGGCAGTGCATTATCCTGCTAAAATGTAGGGTTTCGCAGGCATCGAATGAAGGGTAGAGCCACGGGTCGTAACACATCTGAAATGTAACGTCCACTGTTCAAAGTGCCGTCAATGCAAACAAGAGGTGACAGAGACGTGTAACCAATGGCACCCCATACCATCACGCCGGGTGATATGCCAGTATGGCGATGACGAATACACGCTTCCCATATGCGTTCACCGCGATGTCGCCAAACACGGATGCGACCATCATGATGCTGTAAACAGAACCCCTGGATTCATCCGAAAAAATGACGTTTTGCCATTCGTGCACCCAGGTTCGTCGTTGAGTACACCATCACAGGCGCTCCTGTCTGTGATGCAGCGTCAAGTGTAACTGCAGCCATGGTCTCCGAGCTGATAGTCCATGCTGCTGCAAACGTCGTCGAACTGTTCGTGCAGATTGTTGTTGTCTTGCAAACGTCCCCATCTGTTGACTCAGGGATTGAGATGTGGCTGCACGATCCCTTACAGCCATGCAGATCAGATGCTCATCATCTTAACTGTTAGTGATACGAGGCCGTTGGGATCCAGCACAGCATTCCTTATTACCATCCTGAACCCATCGATTCCATATTCTGCTAACAGTCATTGGATCTCGACCAACGTGAGCAGCAATGTCGCGATACGATAAACCGCAATCTTGATAGGCTACAATCCGACCTTTATCAAAGTCGGAAACGTGATGGTACGCATTTCTCCTCCTTACACGAGGCATCACAACAATGTTTCACCAGGCAACGCCTGTCAACTGCTGTTTGTGTATGAGAAATCAGTTGGAAACTTTCCTCATGTCAGCACTTTGTAGGTGTCGCCACCGGCGCCAACCTTGTGTGAATGCTCTGAAAAGCTAATCATTTGCATATCACAGCATCATCTTACTGTCGGTTAAATTTCGCGTCTGTAGCACGTCATCTTCATGGTGTATCAATTTGAATGGCCAGTAGTGTACATGGACAGGCCAGAATAAGTCAGGATCTGACTTTACTTGCTTACTACAAAAGATACTTCAATATTTTAAGGAAAGTCATTAAGAAGTCGAGAAGCTTAAGTGTTCTGACAGAAATTACTAATGCAGATAATAAGATTAAAACTATATGGAATATTGTCAAATGAGAGACGGGACAGCCTGACAGCGCACAGCATACCATAGCAATAAAGCTAAATGATGATGATGTGTGTGGTAATTCACAAGTTGCAAGTATAGGGTTAAGGGGTTCAGTTGAAGAAGCAAAAAAATATGTTAAAATGTCATTCTCCAGGACTTTAGGCCTTTAGAAATAGCACCAACATCCCCCACTGAAGATAAGGGAATTAAAAATATACTGAAAAACAAGAGCTCATGTGGTGTTGATAGAATCTCTAACAGAATTTTGAAGTGTTGTTCTAATTTAATAAGTGGAGTCCTCAGTGAAATATGTAATGCTTCACTGGCACAGGGAATGTTTCCAACAGATGAAATACGCAATTGTTAAACCTCTTCACAAGAAAGGGGACAAGAGTTACTTAAATAATTATAGACCAATCTCATTACTGACTTCATTTTCTAAAATATTCAAAAAAGTTATGTATTCAAGAGTAGTCTCACATTTAAGTGAAAATAATTTACTCAGCATGTCACAGCTCAGATTCCAGAAGGGCTACTCGACTGAGAATGCTATCTACACAGTTACCTATCAAATAGTACAAGCCCTAAATAACAAATTATCACCAGTTGGTATTTTTTGTGATCTTTCCAAGGCATTTGACTGTGTGGATCATGTCACACTCTTAGAAAAACTCAGGTTTTATGGAACTCACACAGCTGGTTTCAATCATACTTAATGAGCAGAAAGTTCTGTTGAATAACACAAATAATGTTGGGAGGGTGGTAAATTCTAGTGAATGGGGAATTATCACAAATGGAGTCCCACAGAGTTCAATTTTGGGTCCTCTGCTGTTCCTTATTCATGTGGATGACCTCTCACTTAACGTTCAGCAAGTAGAACTAGTACTTTTTGCAGATGTCACGAGTGTTATAATAAACCCATTCCAGAAAAAGCAGCTGAAGATATTGTTAAGGATGTCTTTCAAAGAATTATTAAGTTGTTCTTAGAAAATCGACTCTCCCTTAATTTTGGAAAAACTCACTATATCCAGTTCTGTACACCGAATCGAGTCATGCCAACAATTGATGTAGCATTTGAACAGGGCTGAGTTAACAGGGTAGATTTCTCCAAAGTTTTGGGCGTTCACATTGATGACAACTTGAACTGGAAGAAGCATATTACTGAGCTTCTCAAACAAAGCATATTACTGAGCTTCTCAAACAATTAAGTTCAGCTTCTTTTGTCCTTCATATAATCGCTAGTCTTTGTAATAAACAGTACTTTGCATATTTCCACTCAATAATGTCTTATGGAATAATTTTTTGGGGTAACTCACCACTTCGACATAAAGCATTGATTGCACAAAAGAGAGCAGTGAGAATAATTAGTGGTGTTCACCCAAGGACATCATGTAAGCGCCTATTCAAGGAGTTACGTATTTTAACTGCACCATCAGAGTACATATATTCGCTAATGAAATTCGTTATAAATAATCCATCTTAATTCGCGAAGAACATTGCTGTTCATACGTACAACAATAGAGGGAAAAATGACCTTTCCAGGGAAAAATGACCTTTCCTATCCGTTATCAAAGCTGTCAATTGCTCAAAAAGGAGTACAGTATTCAGCAGCAAAAATCTTTGATCATTTGCCCAACAACATAAAGTGTCTGGTAGGCAGCAGATCAAGTTTTAAATCTAGCTTAAAATCATTTATTTTGGACAACTCCTTCTACTCCATGAACGAGTTTCTGTTTCAGAACTGGTATAAAAAAAATAAATAAATAAATAAATAAATAAAAAATAAAAAAAATAAAAAAAAAAATAAGTACTGTCAAACGGGGTGATTTCGGACAGTTTTGTTGTTATTTTGATTGTAACTTTTGTATATATTGTTAGATTAAATTGATTGTTATGGAAATGGTAGGGTATATGGGTAACGAATAAAATATCCCAGAACCAGAAAGTTTGTGTGTAGGTATATTTATCTGAGGCAGTTAAATAAAGTGTCCGAAGTCGCCCCATGGATTGGGGTGATTTCAGACACATGTTTTTTAAATCTCTGTCCGAAGTTGCAGTATATAGAGGGCAAATTCGGACAGTTACTGCCTTTTTTTAAATTCTACTTGCTTTTTATTTGATTTTGGTGACATTTTAAATATTTTAAGGTAGCCCTTTGTTATGAATAAGTGATATGGAACGATATAATGAATTTTATTTATTAGAGATTAGTTTTTATTTTGCAAAAATTTAAATAAAAATGTTTTACAGTTCTTAACTGAAATATTACAAACAAACTCAGTAATTTAACTAAAAGGTCAAAATAATTTTTCTCACTCATCATTCTAAATTAAGTTGCAAACACTTTAAATAAACGATTGTCTTCGAGTCTAAAGCACATCTTCTCGAAAAATGAACATTCCTCACTTCTCAACTGGTGTGGGAAGTATTCTTGAAATTTGCAATTTTTGTATTGTGTCTTCATTGGGGACAATAGGAAACACAAATATGTTTTTACTGTTCTCGTGTGGGTGCAAGAATTTCACACTTACTTCCGTAGCACCAACATTTGTGGCCACTCCAACATACTGCCTTGTTTGCTCCTTGTTTCCACGTTTATATTTGCAACAAGAAAAGCCTCTTCTTTCAGCAGTAAAACTTCATTGGATGATGTGTCGTTTTCACTTTCACTACTGCTAGAAGCACTATCACTTGTTTCAGCACTGTTTTAGTTTCCTTGAAAATCTTGATCAGTGATTGATTTTCCAGGTTGAACATCTAGTTTGCGGCAGCAGCGGCGGGAGCTACAAAGCTTGTTTGGAGGATAACGAATTTCTTTGAGCATTTCTTCAAAAGTGGAAGACCTTGCGTCTGCGTTGCTTTGCTAGCTCTCCTCATTATCAGCCAATTTTCATAAGACATGATCTGGATCAAAAGGGATTAGGCCTGTGGTGCAATATCCACCCTTTATGTTTTCCTTGGAGTTTGCTGAAATCTTAGTCACTGTCTGCTTCAGAAGAGATGGGAAGGTATCCTTGGAAATGGTCCCACGAGTGTGTTTCTTCCAATCAATTAATACAGCTCGCCACGCTGCTTTCACTGGCCTGAAGAAGCTTACATTGAGCGGTTGGAGGAGGTGCGTGCTATTGGGGGGAAGGAGAATGAATGAAATATTGTTCCGTTCACACTCTTCAATAACATGTAAAGACATGTGACTGGATAAATTGTCTCCACTCATGACTGTTGGCCCGTTTTGCCTCTTCAAATAGGGCAAAGCAATTGTAAAGAACCAGTCTTCAAATACTGGCAGGTCAAACCATCTACTTTTGTTCCTACTGGGGTTCCTTGTGGTCCACATTCTTGCCATGTGTCTCACAAATACTCTGATTTGTAAAGGACGTACAGAGGAAGCAGTTTACCATCAGCACTCTACCTGCCATCATTATTGAGAAACTAGATTTTGATGAGTCCATCACTTTCTCAGCATGCTTACTCCCTTGTTTCATAATTATCTACTGCCTGCCAGGATCATCTGACATGTTAGTTTCATCATAGTTGATCATGTTGCTAGATGGGAGATTTTCCAGCTTTGCCTTGACATTGGAGAAAAACATCTTAACAATCTCTTTTTTTCACTTCTGCACGAGCTTGTTTAATATTTTTGCTTAAGCGAACGGAAAGATCTTCTGGCTGTCATTTGAGGAATAAATGCACCCATTCTTCTCCTGGCAAATTATTATGAAATTTCTTCTCTTTTTGGCCAGATTTATCAAGGTAGCCTTTAACTAAATATCTAATATCCAACTTAGTGAAGAGAAATCCCCAACGTTCAGTTCTCAAGATACCTTGTTTTGACATTTCTTTTTCTTCTTTATTTAGCACTGGCTGTCCTCCCATTTTTTTCAGATGTGCTTCCTGCACTTTATTTTTTAGGGTTGATTTAGGTGTACCATACAAACTTTATCTAAAAGTTTTGGGTCATAATTAGACCGTACTGTAGCACCTCTCCTGCTCTTATACGTTCTTGGCGTTGTCCGAAATCACCCCCACGCAGTACACAGTTTTACAAAAACTGTCGTTATTTTATATCCCTGCACGAGAAACTCAACAAACTTGTACAGAAATTGTCTCAATGCTGTTAGCTACTGAGAGCATCGTCAATTACGGTTACAATAACTTCCCGCTTAGAGCAACAATAGAAAGTTTCCACTTTATGATAATGCATGGATTTTTAACTCTCAGGCTGTTCGTTAGTTATTCACCTAGGGAAACAATTGATGCAAAATAAAAGTTGTGGAAAGCGTTAAATGCAATCTTGCACTTAAAATAACTGGCGCATGGATGTTAACATACGTAACTCTTTGTTTCTATGCAGTGGCAAAGAGCAAATAAGCCATACTGTACGAATTCGCCCCGGTGTCCAAAATCACCCCGTTTGACGGTACCTCTAAATGTAGTTGCATGTGTAAAACTAAAAATTTCAGTAATATTAATATTAGCACTATTCATGTGTGTATATATATCTTGTAATCTGACTTGTTCCACATCATATCGATAAAATAATCATAAAAATGATCTCTGGAACATGACATAACTAAACTAAAACTAAACAAGGCATCCTTCTGCTGACACAGGAAGACGACAATTGGCAAGAGGTTGTGCCCATAGCTCTCCAGTGATCCACGTTGCAGCTCATAGATAAATCTCACTGTGGACCCTATAATGAGACTACATCTGTGTGACTCTACAGTAGAGGGTGATATGGCTGTAGCCAATCATACAACACAGTACACCTTTCTGTTATTGTAATATTTTGTAACCTCAGTAATGCATATTTCTTAATATGAATTTACTGGTTTATTTCATTGTTTGGGGACCCAAATTTTTAAAATCACATTCATTAGTCTAATTTTATTATGAAAGACTGCCCATACTAAAACTGATTTAACTAAAAACAGTAATTATTCAATGTAAGGTATTCCACATTGTGTTGAAAAATTGACATGAATAAGACTCTCTGATCCGTCAATATAAATCCTATGCAGCTTTGGTTTATGCATTTCTCTGGCTAGTAGTAGTAGAGAGTTAGATGTGAGCTGTGTTGAAGATAAGTCAAAATGTAACTCATCACTGATGTACCCTTGTGGGTTACAGTGTTAATGTTTATGAAGTGTGAAAAAATTGTTTTGTGGTTATTGAAAATTGATGAATACATATGAAAGTGACTTAACGTGGTGGTTAGTTTTAAAGGAGTTACATTATGACCTGAAATATGTCATTATCAGAACACAACTGACCTACATTATTGACAACTTTGCTGAGTGAAGCAATTACGTTACAATGCTGAGACAAAGAGGAAGATTAAAATAATGTTCTTAAACACTTCCAAGACCCTGGAACCTTCCAGTGAAATCATATCCCATTTATTTTCAGGACAACCAGCAGCAGCAACAACATTTACAGCAATGAACAGAAAGATGAGTACTGTTTGCAACTACTGACTTTTTACGACAAGAAGTGTTAATGAATTAGTTCTTTGTCTCATGTATTGAAATTGCTCGATCGGTTCTGTGTCTGGTAACCACCGATATAATCATAACTTTGCTTTTATTTCATAAGATATTTAATAATATTTTGAGTTATAGGCAAAACAGCTTACCATTAGAACCTCAAACATGAAACAGCTTACCATTGCATGTCCTGGTCGTGAATGGGCAATGACGTCATACAGGTGGTGCATCGTTGTTTGTCCTGTAAGGGACATCAGCCTGCACCTATGCACTCACATTCCCTTTGCTTGGAATGCACTCACCCATAGAATCACCTGCATATGGATTTTGTGGGGCCTTCCTTAGAAGCCATATGACTCATCCTTATTGATCCTTTTTCCACTTTCTCTACTGCAGCAGACAACGACAACAACTGCCACTACAACTACTACCAAGGCACTTCAGAAAAATTTTTCTATCAAAGTGCTATCCATCTTTGCCACACATGATAGACCACAGTTTACAGATGCTGCATTCCGGTGATTCTGCACTCCTAATTGCATCAAACATGCGAAAAGACTCCTCTGTTTGATCCTGTCTTCAGAGGTCTGAGGGAACATTTTCTATGTACCTTTAAGACCCAAATGGCAAATGCTGTGCAGACTACCATATCTGAATCGGCCCTCACATTTTCCTACATATTTACAGAGCAACATCCACTGATGCCCAGAGTTCAGCAGAGTTGCTGCATGGGTTCCCTGTCAGAATCTGCATGACCCATTACTAGTGCCACCTGTTTAAGTTGAAGAAGCAACACTTTTTCATTTGGATACTCCTACTGAGTGCATACTCTTGGGTGAACCATGACACTCAATTCTGGCACAACAAGGCCATCAGCCAATTCTGGCATTCTGGCGGTGACTGTGTGGAGATTTATGCGCATGCAGAGGACTCAACTTCGGTTATGACATACCTGGCCAGGCATCACCACCATCCACGAGGCTATCACAGCAGTGGCCACTTCTGATCCATGATCTGCAGTATCTTGTGAGGACAGCTGGCCATTTGGTCTTTGCGTCTCCATGCTTGTCTCTGCAGCTGCCCCTGGACGGACTTCGACCCAGCTCCCCCATCGGCTGAGTCGCCAGTGCCTGCAGCAACTCAACCTGAGCAGCCAGCTCCTGCTTCTTCACCTTCTCTCAAAGGACAGAGCACTGACACCCTGAAGATGCCAGCTGGGATCTTATCCAACACAAGCCCACTGTCATTCAACTGTCCTCCCTCACAATGATCAGGTCATATTCAGCCCTGATTCAAGGGAGGAGGGATCCAGTAACTCTGCAGGACATTTCAATGGATGGCACCATACTATCAATATGCCACATTACATCTAAATCTGTCAGGTTCACTGTATGTAGTTAGCAACACAGTATCTCTGGGCAGTAGGTCACACAGTGAAGTGTGACATGAGATTTTTAGGATGGCATGTCTCACTTCCAAGCCACCGTGATGATGAAAGATGTTCATGACATTTAGCAGTAAGGGTCAGAACATCCCACTGTAGAAGATATTAGAAGGTGTTTAGAAGGCAAGGAAAAACAGAGGAAAGGTCACAGTACAATAGACCTAGTGACAAATGACTGTCGAACTGGCTTGTGCAAAAATTATACTTCTTGTTTTGTTTTTGCACAAGCTACATATGTTTAAGATGACATGTAAGCCTGCTTAGTATACGAGATTGTGTTGTTGTTAAAGAAAGGGGGAATACAGAGAGCTGAAAGTTCAGGTGTTTATGTCATTCACATAGTTGTAATGCTCTGTTTCACCACCCATCCACGCACAAGGAGATGAAATAATTTGAAGATTCCTGGAGCTTTGTTGGGTGGAACTGACTAGCACGTCCACCTCAGCAAACATAAAGAAAAGATGACCAAAAGAAATCCACGCACAAGGAGATGAAATAATTTGAAGATTCCTGGAGCTTGGTTGGGTGGAACTGACTAGCATGCCCACCTCAGCAAACATAAAGAAAAGATGACCAAAAGAAATCTTATTAAACAGAGCTATTGATATCAAGTACCATAGGATTACCGATCACACACAGTTAATTGATACAGACAAAAAAAAATTCCATAAATCCAGCAGACGATACCAGGAATGTATTGTTTTTCTTCGATGTGCACATCTGTTAAAGTTGTAGAGGAAGCATTTCATAGGAATAGGCATTATGCTACCTAATAGGTCCAAAATAACTAGGCAGCTATACAGGAACCTTTAACATCAAAAAGTGACCTAATGATAACACATCACATTACTGAAGCACACTTAAATATAACGGGACGAGCAAGAGAGTATGAAAGGATGGCAGCACATCTATTTTCATGATGAACAGCTCAAGGCCTTGAAGTATGTTCTTAACAAAGTAAAGTCATTCAACACAATTTTCTTGAACTCATTAACAATGTCTTTGATGTCTTGAATTCTGTGGTTCAAAAACTGAATGTTCTTCTCTACGTAGTGGATTTGGAATGAATCTCATAATTCAGGAGAATACTCTGAAGAGAGTCTTAGACATTTGTTCAGTATGCAAGATAGTGATACAGGCAGATTGTTACCTTTCCAAAAAGGTTTCATTACTTCAAAATAATCTCTCTTCAGTCTTTTCAAATGCCTAAGTAGTATGAATGTCAGCTACATATTAATTTCCTGATTAGTTTAAGATTGCTTGGATCCCCCCCCCCCCCAATAGGGTAATAGGATTAGGTATATTTTATAATAATTCTATGCCATCTGAAGTAAGGAAAGAGTGTATCTTTTTATACTGTCGGGCAATGCAAGTGGTATTTCTTTCCCTGGAAACACACTAGTTTTTGAAAAATCAAATGAAGTCGCTCCTCAGAATAACAGACTTAGATTCTGCATTCTGAAGTTTCATTGCCAATGACCTCTGTGTAAATGTTGTTTGATGAATCGCCAGTGTGAGGTATCCCAGGAGCTGTGAATGTTGAAGAAAATTTATTAACAGATGTGATAATATTGTGTGATTACTGTTATCTCTTATGTTCTTCCAGATCCAGTGAAATACATTCCAGGCAATATCATATTTATGTGCCAAAAGATGGATAAATAATTAGGTTTTCCAGCAGCATAAAGTGAAATAGGAGAACCTAATGCACACTGGAGTTCCAATTATATTTTGTGGTAGTCTTCACTCTCCAATACCAAGATAAACAAACAAAATGTTGAAGTTTGAAAAAGAATTTGCTGCTTTTCATGGAAATCCAGTGTGCAAACCAAAAAATGTCATTACATCTCTAAGCCCTATTTTGAAACAAAGTTTCCCGAGTCTCATGACACAGTTACTGCTCTTTATGTAAGAACAACAACATTTATAAGGATTAGGTATCTGAATCAAGAAGCAAAGTTGGATGCCTTGAGGAAATGTGCCACAAAGAGGAAGCAGCTATGGATTGCATCTTCATCTGATTAACAGCGATAGAAATCAGGAACAGGTTACATAAACATCCACTTTTTCATCAAATGTGTGAGTTATTTTTCGTCTTAATTATAATTTATTTAGTCCTAATGTGTAATATATCTGCCATGCCATTTGATTTGATTTGTCCAACTGTGTACCGAACCAAACTGAAAATAAAAAGAAAAAAACACACCACAGCATCTAATGTGGAACGCATTTACAATACAATCACACTATGCAGCCTCGTCGTGATGTCAGGAGGCTCCAGCCAAAAGCAAGCGATTTTGTCAGAATTGGCTCCTGGTTTCCTTTACCATAATTTGAGTTATGTTAATTTCAATTATTTTCATTTTTAGTTCTGGAAAATTCACAGGATCAGTAATTCTTAGATACTATGAGTCATTTATTCTGTGTTTTGTGTATGCAATAAAGTGTTAATAAATGAGTAAATCTGGGACTATGAAACCTCACTAAGAGCCAGCCCATAGGTTATTCCAATGTAAGTTTATAGCCCTCACTTCAAACTATTGGGACGGAGTTTTGAGAGAAATGAGTAAGCTTCAAGTCCATGATTTCACAAACAGACGCAAAGGTTTTTGTTTAAATTCTGTGTGGGACCCACTTCATCCTCATTAACCCTTTCAGAACCTCTGGCTACAATCATGTACATTAACTTTTACTATGCATTAGCTGCCACAGAAGTATTTTTTCCCAATGGAAACCTGAGATACACATTTGTAAATGCTCAACTTTTTAATCATGTGCAAGTGCTGTCAATTGTTGGAAATCACAATGAAAATATAAGCAAGTCTAGCTCATGACCATCAGAATACATGGATGTGGTTGGTTCGCTATATTCCACAGCATAACTGAATATTGTTATTGTTATTCTGCATGGAAACTATTGAATGATCATTTTATTACTTATTACAATAGAGAATATTTCATGATTATTTATATTAGGCCATAAACTGAAGCAAAATGTACAAATCATCTTTTGAAAATGGGTACATATTTTTGTATAAATCTCACATTTAAAGTCATAAAAAGAAAATCACATAATAGCGTTACCACATAATCCTTACTCCAGAAAAAAAAATCAGGTCTGAAAGGTTAAAACAATGGTGGGGTCAGATGTGCACCACAAAGTAATCTCAGGATGTGTTATTCTCTGAATTTGGTCATCGGCAGGTGGGTATTGTGCTTACTAACTGTGTCTGTCTTCATGTTTTCTCTCTTCTACTTTCTCAACTGGCACAGCACTACTCATTGTGGGTTTAAACTATGTAGCATGATCATTCTTATTTGTACCTTGAGAATGGTGAGGGTTTTCTCAACAAAAGACAACCGTTTCTGATGAATCTTCATTGGCAAACTCCTATGAGCTTTTCAATAATCAATATGTCAGGAAATTTTTTGTGATCTTTTATCTATACTGTTATATCCTAGCCAGTAACGCCACCCGAGCCCGCTGCCAAAAGGTTGGCAGCATCAAAGTCCGGACGCCGTCCGCATAAGCAGCGCCAGCGAGACAGCAAATCGCCGCAAGTCTGCGCGGGCCACCGCTGGCTTCTGGTTTCTTAAGCGCTGGAGTCGCGAGCGCTAGGGCAGTTCTGTATTCGCCGCTCAGTTGTATACTCGCCACCGAATTGTGTACTCGCTAGTCAGTTGTGTGTTCATCGCAGCAGAGTTGTTGTTTGTCGTCAGCCGACGCTGACCTAGCCGCTCCGACTCGAACTAGACAGATCTCTGTAGACACGGCGTTCACTACTGTGTTCTGTATCTTCGTTAATAAAGATAAGTACCGAATTTTATTTAATCAGAGTGTTTCGGTTTTCATCTTTCTGTTCACTGTTCCAGCGGACTGGTCGGCCCGCTATTAAAAGTGTGGCGGTGACTTCGTAAGCCATTTCTACAGCGAATTGCTTGTCGCTACGAACACCGCCACAAAATATACCATGCCTTCCAAGACTGTCTTACAATTGCTTCAAGTGGTAAATCATCTTACAGTAGGATTCACAGTTCTTTTATCCTTCATTCTATGACCTCTGGTTTCTGCCGTAGATTTCTCACAACATTTGTGAAGAATATTTCCAGCTGCACCTTAAAATTTATATTCAGTTGTTGTTTTATAGAGTGGTAAGTACAATTTTTTCGTCTTGTTATAACTATGCTGCAAAACATCTAAAACATTCATTTAATCATTTTCAACTGTGCTACAAAAAACAATCATTCCTCCATATGAAGAAGTTATGCATGTACAATAAAAACACAATATTACAAAACGTTACCTCTCCTGGTTTACTAGATTGCTTGGCGTAGAAAGGGGCTGTAGATGCCGGTGCTCCATAAACAAAAACAGGCCTTCCTCCACCAAACCGGTTCACTATCTCTAGTTCATGTTCTCGTGACAATGGAGCATCAGGGTCAATGCCAAGGGCCACAGCAGCTTCACTGCGCATTACTTTAGGGAAAGGGTCTGGATTCAGCACTGACTGGAACAATTTTGAAAAAAAGACATGCAAAATTCTAAAATTATATCAACCAATACAAATCAATACAAGAAAATCATGAAAAATAGAAAGTTGGAATATAACATATCATTAATACAGAATACTTGTGGTGGAGCACTAGGTCAGCTGGACAAGGATAGGGAAGGGAATTGCCCATGTCCTTGTTGACGGCACCATCCAGGCATTCACTTGAAATAGTTTATGGTAAAACATACAAACCTAAAACAGGATAGCTGTATGGAGCTTTCAAGCTCACTACTCCTAACTAAAGTAAATCTTGATGGAAAAAAACCTCCATATTAAGAGGATGTTTGACATGAATTCAGACAATTTTTCTTAGCTCTGTTAAAATAATCAAGTCCTATACTTATTTTATGTATAAACAATTAAAATATAGAAAATAAAGAACTAATATTTTTCATGACTAGCGAAAACAAATGTAATTATGACTGCTTGAAAGAGCACATGCCAGTTAGGAAAAGAGCAAGGAAGGCATAAAACATATTTGGAATATTCAAAGCAACAGTGGCACAAGTCACTCTCAGTAATAACCTTTAAGCTCTCGGGTTTTCAAATCTCCTCTGGCACAATCCCCAACATTCAGCCAATCCTTCTCATCCTGTTGGGTAAGTCTCCCCTGACCTGGGTTTCTGGGGGAGTTTCTCGAACTCTGTCCCTTTTCCTATACTTCATCAGTGATTTTCCTTCTCGCCTCCTCCTTTCCCTTCAACCCTTCTGCCAGAAGGAAAAGCCATTGGCTCCGGAAGCTTGGAAACGTTAATACTTTTATAAAGGTGCCACCTCTTGATGAGTGGATTTTTCATCTATCCTTTTACATTATATTTTCAGTAATAACTGTGATCTTTAAAGCTTTATATTTGATACTGATGAAAGAGCAGAATATACAATGATGAAATATTATTCATTTTATGGTGTGAAGAGAGGAAAAACTTGTGATAAAAGTAAAGAGCAAATGATATACTGATCATCAGACGTCACATCTACATCTACATGATTACTTTGTAATTCACATTTAAGTGCTTGGCAGAGGGTTCATTGAACCACAATCATAGTATCTCTCTACCATTCCACTCCCAAACAGCGCGCAGGAAAAACAAACACCTAAACCTTTCTGTTTGAGCTCCGATTTCTCTTATTTTATTTTGATGGTCATTCCTGCATATGTAGGTTGGGCTCAACAAAATATTTTCGCATTCGGAAGAGAAAGTTGGTGACTGAAATTTCGTAAATAGATCTTGCCGCGACGAAAAACGTCATTGCTTTAATGACTTCCATCCCAACTCGCATATCATATCTGCCACACTCTCTCCCCTATTACGTGATAATACAAAACGAGCTGCCCTTTTTTGCACCCTTCGATGTCCTCCGTCAATCCCACCTGGTAAGGATCCCACACCGCGTGGCAATAGTCTAACAGAGGACGAACGAGTGTAGTGTAAGCTGTCTCTTTAGTGGACTTGTTGCATCTTCTAAGTGTCCTGCCAATGAAACGCAACCTTTGGCTCGCCTTCCCCACAATATTATCTATGTGGTCTTTCCAACTGAAGTTGTTCGTAATTTTAACAGCCAGGTACTTAGTTGAATTGACAGCCTTGAGAATTGTACTATTTATCGCGTAATCGAATTCAAACGGATTTCTTTTGGAAATCATGTGGATCACCTCACAGTTTTCGTTATTTAGCATCAACTGCCACCTGCCACACCATACAGCAATCTTTTTTAAATCGCTTTGCAACTGATATTGGTCTTCGGAAGACCTTACTAGACGGTAAATTACAGCATCATCTGCGAACAACCTAAGAGAACTGCTCAGATTGTCACCCAGGTCATTTATATAGATCAGGAACAGCAGAGGTCCCAGGACGCTTCCCTGGGGAACACCTGATATCACTTCCGTTTTACTCGATGATTTGCTGTCTACTACTACGAACTGCAACCTTCCTGACAGGAAATCATGAATCCAGTCGCACAACTGAGACGATACCCCATAGGCCCACAGCTTGATTAGAAGTCGCTTGTGAGGAACGGTGTCGAAAGCTTTCCGGAAATCTAGAAATACGGAATCAACTTGAGATCCCCTGTCGATAGCGGCCATTTCTTCGTGCGAATAAAGAGCTAGCTGCGTTGCACAAGAACGACGTTTTCTGAAACCATGCTGATTACGTATCAATTGATCGTTCCCTTCGAGATGATTCATAATGTTTGAATACAGTATATGCTCCAGAACCCTACTGCAAAGCGACATCAATGATATAGGCCTGTAGTTTGATGGACTACTCCTACTACCCTTCTTAAACACTGGCGTGACCTGTGCTGGACCTGAAGACTTGCCCGTATCAAGCGATTTGAGTTGCTTCGCAACCCCTAAGGTATCTACTTCTAAGAAACTCATGCTAGCAGCTGTTCGCGTTTCAAATTCTGGAATGTTCCATTCATCTTCCCTGGTGAAGGAATTTTGGAAAACTGTGTTCAATAACTCTGCTTTAGCGGCACAGTCACTGGTAACAGTACCATCAGCACTGCGCAGCGAAGGTATTGACTGCGTCTTGCGCTTGTGTACTTTACATACGACCAGAATTTCTTCGGATTTTCTACCAAATTTCGAGACAATGTTTCGTGTTGGAACCTATTAAAGGCATCTGGCATTGAAGTCCATGCCAAATTTCGCAAGTCTGTAAATTTTAGCCAATCTTCGGGATTTCGTGTTGTTCTGAAATTCGCATGCTTTTTCCGTTGCCTCTGCAACAGCGTTGCTACTATATCTTTGAATTAGAGCCACATCTCGTCTAAATTTGCAAAGTCAGTTCGGAAGGAATGGAGATTGTCTCTTAGGAAGGCTTCTAGTGACACTTTATCTGCTTTTTTAAATAAAATTATTTTGTGTTTGTTTCTGGTGGATTTGGAAGAAATGGTATTGAGCCTAGCTACAACGACCTTGTGATCACTAATCCCTGTATCAGTCATGGAACTCTCTATTAGCTCTGGATTGTTTGTGGCTAAGAAATCAAGTGTGTTTTCGCAACCATTTACAATTCGCGTGGGTTCGTGGACTAACTGCTCGAAATAATTTCCAGAGAAATCATTTAGGACACTCTCGGTAGATGTTTTCTGCCTACCACCAGTTTTGAACAAGTATTTTTGCCAACATATCGAGGGAAGGTTGAAGTCCCCACCAACTATAACCATATGAGTGGGGTATTCATTTGTTACGAGACTCAAATTTTCTCTGAACTGTTCAGCAACTATATCATCGGAGTCTGGGGGTTGGTAGAAGGAGCCAATTATTAACTTAGTTCGGCTGTTAAGTATAACCTCCACCCACACCAATTCGCACGGAGTATCTACTTCGACTTCACTACAAGATAAACCACTACTGACAGACACAAACACTCCACCACCAATTCTGCCTAATCTATCTTTCCTGAACACCGTCTGAGACTTCGTAAAAATTTCTGCAGAACTTATTTCAGGCTTTAGCCAGCTTTCTGTACCTATAACGATTTCAGCTTCTGTGCTTTCTATTAGCGGTTGAAGCTTAGGGACTTTCCCAGCACAACTACAACAATTCACAACTACAATTCCGACTGTTCCTTGATCCAAGCACGTCCTGTATTTGCCATGCACCCTTTGAGATTGCAGCCCACCCCGTACTTTCCCGAGGCCTTCTAACCTAAAAAACCGCCCAGTCCACGCCACACAGCCTCCGCTACCCATGTAGCCGCCAGCTGAGTGTAGTGAACTCGTGACCTATTCAGCGGAACTCGAAACCCCACCACCCTATGGTGCAAGTCAAGGAATCTGCAGCCAACACGGTCGCAAAAGCATCTGAGCCTCTGATTCAGACCCTCCACCCAGCTCTGCACCAAAGGTCTGGAGTCAGTTCTGTCAACAATGCTGCAGATGGTGAGCTCTGTCTTAATCTCGTAAGCAAGACCGGCAGCCTTCACCAAATCAGATACCATACAGCTCTACCCAGAATTTTATAACAGAGCAATGCTGTAGTTACTGGCCAGTAGTTACCACAGTTTAATAAGCCATAGCTGCAAAATACTAACACGAATTCTTTACAGACGAATGGAAAAACTGGTCAAAGCCGACCTCGGGGAAGATCAGTTTGGATTCCGTAGAAATGTTGGAACACGTGAGGCAATACTGACCCTACGACTTATCTTAGAAAGTAGATTAAGGAAAGGCAAACCTACGTTTCTAGCATTTGTAGACTTAGAGAAAACTTTTGACAATGTTGACTGGAATACTCTCTTTCAAATTCTAAAGGATTTTTTTTTTTTTTTTTTTTTTTTTTTTTTTTTTTTTTTTTTTTTTGTGTGGATTTAGGGCGCACAACTACAATGGTCATTAGCGCCCAGACTAAGTTATGAATGCACTGCAAGGCACAAGGTTAAAACAGCAACTAAAAGGGACAACACTATAAAAGGCATATTAACAGGCAAGGGATTAAAAGTAAACAGCATAATCAAATGTCCTTAGACAGGTTGGTCAAGTGGATAAAACGAAGAACGCGAGCAGCTGCTCCTGGGTCATCCACTAAAATGGCATCCAGAGTACATGGTAGGCCAAGATCAACGCGCAGTGTATTAAAATTTGGACAGGATGTTAAAATGTGGCGTACCGTCAGCAATTGCCCACATGGGCAGAACAGCACAGGCGCAGCCGTCAGCAGATGGCGATGGCTGAACCAGCAGTGTCCAATTCATAACCATGCCAAAACGACCTCCTCCAGCCGAGAAGGGCGTGAAGAGGTCGTCCAAGCCGTGGGAAGAGGTTTCAAGGCCCGAAGCTTGTTGGCCGTAAGTGTAACCCAATCGGCATGCCACAGCGAGAAAATGCGCTGACAAACGACCCTGCTAAAATCAGATGAAGGCACACAACAAGAAGCTGTCCGAGGCTGGAGGACCGCCAAATTCTAAAGGTGGCAGGGGTAAAATACAGGGAGCGAAAGGCTATTTACAATTTGTACAGAAACCAGATGGCAGTTATAAGAGTCGACTGGCACGAAAGGGAAGCAGTGGTTGGGAAGGGAGTGAGACAGGGTTATAGCCTCTCCCCGATGTTATTCAATCTGTATACTGAGCAAGCAGTAAAGGAAACAAAAGAAAAATTCGGAGTAGGTATTAAAATCCATGGAGAAGAAATAAAATCTTTGAGGTTCACTGGCGACATTGTAGTTCTGTCAGAGACAGGAAGGACTTTGGAGCAGTTGAATGGAAAGGACAGTGTCTTGAAAGGAGGATATAAGATGAACATCAACAAAAGCAAAACGAGGATAATGGAATGCAGTCGAATTAAGTCAGGTGATGCTGAGGGAATTAGATTAGGAAATGAGACACTTAAAGTAGTAAAGGAGTTTTGCTATTTGGGGAGCAAAATAACTGATGATGGTCGAAGTAGAGAGGATATAAAATGTAGACTGGCAATGGCAAGGAAAGTGTTTCTGAAGAAGAGAAATTTGTTAACATCGAGTATAGATTTAAGTGTCAGGAAGTCGTTTCTGAAAGTATTTGTATGGAGTGTAGTCATGTATGGAAGTGAAACATGGACGATAAATAGTTTGGACAAGAAGAGAATAGAAGGTTTCGAAATGTGGTGCTACAGAAGAATGCTGAAGATTAGATGGGTAGATCACATAATTAATGAGGAGGTATTGAATAGAATTGGGGAGAAGGTTGGTAGGACATGTTCTGAGGCATCAAGGGATCACAAATTTAGTATTGGAGGGCAGCGAGGCGGGTAAAAATCGTAGAGGGAGACCAAGAGATGAATACACTAAGCAGATTCAGAAGGACTGGGTTGCAGTAAGTACTGGGAGATGAGGAAGCCTGCACAGGATGGAGTAGCATGGAGAGCTGCATCAAACCAGTCTCAGGACTGAAGACCACAACAACAACAACAACAACAACAACAACAACAGTTACCACGGACCAAATTAACCACAGCAAAGCATCTGACTGTGTAAGTCACTCAAAAATGTGGGAAATACTGGGTTTACGGGAATAACTTCTTGTAGTTAATCAGAAATCTGTACAAAAACCAACAAAGCTATAAACACAGCTATAATAAACAGAAACTTTCAAGATGGGGAAGGAGTCAGTCGAAGATGTATACTATCTTTCTTTCTTTCTCCATCTGTATGGTGAGCAAATAATGAGTACTGCATTTGTAACAGATATGGAAATTGGAATTAAAACTGGAGGGAGGGGGTATTTAATCAACAACTTAACAATATGCAGATGACACAACACACCCAGCAGGCAGTGAAGAAGACATTAAATGTATGCTGGAAAAGATATGGAAAGAAAGCGGAAAAGTTGGTCTTAGACTAAATTTGAAGTAAACAAGAATTATGACAACAAGAATGAAGAATCTCCGAGGAAGTCAATAAATATATATTTTTAGGATCTACAACAGCAAAACGCCGCTCCTCCCCAGAGGAAGTAAGAAGAAGGGTACGACTTGGAAAATCTCCTACAATTAAATTAAGCAGTTATAAATGAAAAATAATCCCCCCCACCCGCCAATTTTAATTCCACTTTCCATATCTATTAGACATGCAGTATTCATTATTTCATCACCGTACAGACGGGAAAAGAAAAGAAAGATAATATAAATCCTTGACTGGCTCCGTCCCCTGTCTAGAAAGTTTCTCTTTATTCTAGCTGTGTTTATACTGTTGTTGGTTTCTGCACAGATTTCTATTTAACTTTTTTAAAAAGTTGTTCCCATAAAACCCAGTATTTCCCACATTTTTGAGTGAATTACATAGTCAGTTGCTTTGCTGTGGTTAATTTCGTCTGTGGTAACTACTGGCCAATAACTACAGCATTGCTCTGTTTTAAAATTCTGGGAAGTGCTGTGTGGTAGTAACATGATGTCTGATGATCAGTATATCATTTGCTCTTTACTTTTATAACAAGTTTTTCCTCTCTTCACACCATAAAATGAATAATATTTCGTCATTGTATATTCTGCTCTTTCATCAGTATCAAATATAAAGCTTTAAAGATCACAGTTATTACTGAAAATATAATGTAAAAGAATAGATAAAAAATCCACTCATCAAGAGGTGGCACCTTTATAAAAGTATTAACGTTTCCAAGCTTCCGGAGCCAATGGCTTTTCCTTTTGGCAGAAGGGTTGAAGGGAAAGGAGGAGGCGAGAAGGAAAATGACTGATGAAGTATAGGAAAAGGGACAGAGTTCGAAAAAGTCACCCACAACCCCAGGTCAGGAGTGACTTACCTGATGGAATGAGAAGGAAAGGCTGAATGTTGGGGAATGTACTGGAGGAGATTTGAAGTAAAAATACCTGAAACTTTGATTCTTTTCGATAGTTTTATATGGATGTGAGTCATGCACAATGAAAACAGCAGATCACAAGAAAATGGATTTTTTTTAAATGTATATTTTGAGGGGCAGCCTGGTGATAGAAAGGATACTGACAACTTCATGTATCAAAAGAATTAAAAAACTGTTGTAGAAAAAAAATAAACCTTAAACTGTCTTTGGAGGCCAATATACCCCAAATAAAATTGAAGTACTCTGGAAAAACTGAAGTACTTTGGGCCTCTCATGAGAGCAAAAACCCCAATACAAAAATCTGTAATGTTCAAAGAATGGAAGGTCAAAGAAATACAGGAAAATCAAGCAGAAGACAGATAGGGGCCATCAAAGAAGGCATTGGAAAGACACTGGAAGAACCAAGGACCAAAACAATGTCTAGGGGTGCATGGAAGGACATCATTCATAATGTCACCACGAGTTGAAGAGAACTGGATGGCTGAGAACAAACTTTCTATCAGAAGGTAATATGTGTAGTATTCCTGACACACAATGTATAAGTGATACACTTCCTAATTTTCAGAACTAAGAGTTCGAAAAGCTAGTAAGTGTATCTCTTTTACTTTTATACGTGTTGTTGGCAGTACTACACATTTTGCCCCCTGGAAGTCAGTAATGGCTAACAATCCTGTCTCATACTTAGGTTGGAATATCAACAATATAAGGAAAAGACAGATTGATACTTACAGTAAAGATAACACGTTAAGTTGCAAACAGGTACAACAAAAAGACACTTACACATAGCTTTTGGCCAAAGCCTTCATCAGAAAATGAAACACACACATATTCATTCACATATGCAAGCATACCTACTCACACATGACTACCATCTCAGGCAGCTCGGACCAGAATGCCAGTTCTGGCAATGTAATTACGGTTGGAGCTGTTAAGAGATGGTAGTCATGTGTGCATGATGCATGCTTGCTTGTCTGAATGAATGTGTGCGTGTTTCCATTTCTGATGAAGGCTTTGGCTGAAAGCTATGTGCAAGCATCTTTTCAATGAGCCTGTCTGTAACTTGTCATCTTTAAAGTAACTAGCAATCATATTTTCCTTAAAAGGTTTCCATTCTCTTTTGTGTGTGCCTCTTGATGACGCAATGCTTCTGTTATTCGGTTAGTTGTCTCCTTTGCTCCTAAATTATTTTCTTACTGGTTTGTAAGATCTAATGAATAGCAGAAACAGACCCTGACCATAGATTAGTAATGATGAAGATTAGGTTATAGTTTAACAGAATCTTCAGTAAGATGTACCATACAAAGACACTGTGATACATAATACCACTGCACCAGGTAGTTCAGTTGAGGAGGAAAAGATGTATACATATATACAATGTAATCACAGAAGCTGGATAGAAAAGCATTGGTATCACAATGATAATAGAAAAATCCAGTGGACAACACAGAAAAAATATTTTGACTTTATATTGGTAATTTTCAACTTAAATCTGTCTGTGTAACTAAATAAAATGAATTTTATATTGCCATATGTATTTTGCCTTCAATTTGTAAAAGGCCTTACATATATACATACTTATTTATATACTATTTTGCTTTTCAATTTATACACAGCTTTTCTTCAGATCAGAAACACCTTATGACTTAGTATAGCATAATAAAGGCCCAAATTTTCCCTTGGGAATTTTTTAGAAGCTGATCTTCATGTGTACTTGCTTTTCTTGTTCTAAAGATGTTTCTCTGCTTCCAGTCTATCAAATTTCAGTAGCACAGCACTGAATATAAGAATACATGTTTTCTTCATGTAATGTTTTGAATACTGCTGGCAATTACTGAATGTTGCTACAAACTGCCAAATGTGTGTGTTTTGTTTTTTACAAAAGTGTCTCTAGCGGACTCACTACACCTCATCAACAACAAGTTTGAGATTGATAAAAAAGCGTTGCAATCTGATGGTGTCGCTGTGGGAAGCCCTTTGTCTCTCCTGGTGGCGAACATTTTATAGCAGATTGGGAGGAGCTATCACTCAGCTCAGCACCTGTAAGACTAGCAATATTTTGGTGGTAGGCCTACGTTGATGCTACATATATAGTGTGGCCTCATGGTTTAGACAGTCGCTGACAATGACAATCCTTTCAGCATCTTAACTCCATACACGTAAACATACCATTTACCATGGAGATGGGCAAAGGAGGTTGTCTGCCTTGTTCAGAAGTCTTCGTGCAACATACGAGCAATGGCACACTTTGACATTTACTACTTCAAAAGCCGACTCATACAGGCTTGTCCTTACAGGCTGGTAGTAGCCACCACCCAGTACAAACAATGGGCATTCTGAAGACCTTAATTCACTGAGTCCATTTCATATCAGATGCTGATAACTTGCAAGTAGAATTGGAACAACTGTGGTCCTGAGCAATGAATATTGTCTCAGAAGGCACAGACAGCATAACAGATGTACAAAATGGCAGAACAAGGAAAAGGATTACACCTTCAAAATGACAGCTTACCTACCATATATTGTAAATATTTCCATGAAAATAGGCACAGAGTATTTAGAAAACATAAGGTTAAAATAGTTTTTTGTCCTCCACCTGTCCTCCACCAGAAATCTTGGCACTGCTCTGTCAAAGATGACTTTGAGCTGTGCAAGGCTTGTGTTTATAGGGTTCTGTGCAAGTGTGGAAAATCTTACAAGGGCAAACAGCGTACACTATTCAGGAGCACATCTTGGAACACGAGTGCCATACTCGCCTTCTGCAAGCCACCAAGTCCACTATCGCTGATCACTGTTTTTATACTGGAAATTTGCAAAATATCATGGAAGAAAATTGGTGGTTCATACATCAAACTTTTGGAACCCCACAATCAATGAATCACTGGAAGTATGACTGCCTGAGGTCCTTATAAACTGTGACAGTATTTCCCCATTAGATGCTGCATGGGGTCTCATTATGGAAAATCTTCATGCTCTGTGTAGATGGTTTTGTTCTGTGTTTTTACCATGTGAAGACAATGAGGTGAGCTTTCACTAAGAAGGACACACACTGCAGACCATTGACCTGCAGCACAGATGCACATGCGCTCAAGCAATTCACGTGCATTGACAACTGGATACATCACATATGTGATGGTGGAGTTTTTTAATACGGGAGCTCAGTGTATTTTTGTCAGTACACATCTGAAGATGGCCAGATGTGCTGAAATATCATGGCAGCAAATTACAGATATTCAGCAGTTTGCCCAAAATTTCATGGAACAATGAAAGCAGAGTTTGAAAATAACCAAGACAGCTTCATAGGATTTGTCAACATAGAAAAAAATGCAATAGCATAAAATAGTGCAAGCTGTTTGAAATCCTAAGTAAAATAAGAATATGTTACAGGGGAAGATGGGTAACATACAACTTGTAGCAGAACCAAGATGGAACAATAAGAATGGAAGACCAAGTTAGAAGTGCTCAGATAAAAAAGGGCATAAGACAAGGATGCAGTCTTTCTACTCTACTGTCAAATCTGTACACAAAAGAAGTGCATAACGTAACATTTTGGTTACATGATAAACCATGCATAGCTGAAGACAATCAGTTCAACTAAATACCTAGGGATTACAATCAAAAACAACTTAATCTGGAATGATCACATAGAACATGTTGTGGGGAAGATTAATCAAAGACTTCATTTTATTAGCAGAATGCTTACAAAATGCAACAGATTTACTAAAGAGACTGCTTACATTATGTGTCCATATCCTCTTCTGAGTTTTGCTATGCAGTATGGGATCCTTACCAGTTAGGACTGAAGGAGGAAGTCAAAAAAGTTCAAAGAAGGGCAACTCATTTTGTACAATCATGAAATAGGTGAGAGAATGTCACACATGTGATACATGAGTTGGGCTAGCAATCATTAAAACAAATGCACTTTTTGTTGCAGTGAGATCTTTTCATGAAATTTCAATCACCGACTTTCTTCTCCAAATGTGAAAATATTTTATTTATACCCACCTACATAGGGAGAAATGATTATGATCATCGTAATACAATGAGACAAATAAGAGCTCATACAGGAAGATTAACTATTTGTTTTTCCTAAACATTGTTAGAGAGTGGAGTGGAAGAGAAATAGTCTGAAAGTGGTTTGATGACTCATCTGCCAAGCACTTAAATGTGAATTACAGAGTAGTCATGTAGATTTACATTTAGAAGCAATGAAGAAACTAAAAGAAAGGCTCAGATGTGGGACTGGAATTCACAATGAAAGGGCATTGGTGTTAACATTTCACTGATGATGTTCCTATACCCTATGAAAGGTGGAAGAAATACAAGAGCTATTGAATGGAGTGAGTACAATATATGAATGCAGAATGTACCACACAGTGTACAAGATGAAGGAATTCTGCTACCTTAGAGGTAAGATGCAACATATTTACTAAAGAGACTATCTACATTACTTGTCCATACCCACTTTTGGAGTCCTGCAAGTGGTATGGGATCCTTACCAGATAGGACTGAAGGAGAACATCGAAAAAGCTCAAAGATGGGCAAAGGATGGAGTATGTAAGAGACTATCACAGGTAGAAAGAGCATTCCTTGCCAAAACAGCTTTGTCAGTTTCAATCATAGGTCTTAATTTGAAAAAGAAAGTTCTGGGATTGCACACATGGATTGGTTTGATTGGCTTGGGGTATAAAGGGACCAAACTCCAGGGTCATCAGTCCCATTTTCCTGATGCAAGCAAGGCTCAAGGTACAAAAAAAAAACCACCACCACATATAAAAGGAAAACAAATAGAAAGAACAAAAAGTGGGGAAAACGTACACCAAAAGGAAAAGTAGAAGAAGGTATTAAAACCATAGAGCATTTGGTCTCAGCTGGGTGATCACAATAACAAAAGGGGATGAGTCAGCCACTCTACAACACTTTAAAATGTCCACCCCAAAAAGACAAGGCAAGATGAAAACATGTTCAGAAAAAGACGACCAACAAGACAAACAAATGCAAAGAAACTGCGACAGAGTTAAAATGGAGGGAGGGTGGCGACCTCAGAGAGAAGGTTAAATGCCCACCCTTAGATGATACGATAAAAAAAACCCTCAAGAATAAAACGTAAAACTAAATCTGCTGTTGAGGCATTGCCGCCCAACATCGAAGGCAGGGTGCTAGGAAGGTTAAAAGTCCACCGCAGAGTGGCTAAAAGTGGGCAGTCCAGCAAGACGTGGACGACAGTCATATGTGAGCCACAGTGAAACCGAGGTGTGTCCTCGCGACGGAGGAGGTAGCCATGTGTTAACCACGTATGGCCAATGCGGAGCCAGCAGATAACCACAAAGTCCCTGTGAGAGGACTGCATGGAGGTCTTCCACACATTCATAGTCTCCTTAAGGGCACACAGTTTGTTGTACATACTGAGATTATCCCATTCCGTCTCCCAAAGCTGAGAAACCTTGCAGCATAATAATGATCGCAGGTCAGTTACAGGGATGCCGATCAGAAGCAGTTTCCGTGTAGCCTGTTTGGCCAGCCTGTTGGCAAGTTCATTTCCTGGGATTCGGAGGACGTGGCCTGGGGTCCATACAAACACCATGGAACGACTGGACCATTCCAGGACATAGGTGGACTCCTGGATGGTCGCTACCAAAGGATGGCGGAGGTAACACTGGTCAATAGCTTGTAGACTGCTCAAGAGCATGAGGATTGGTCACCAGCTCTGCAGTGAAAACACTGCAGCCATCTGGCAAGGAGTGCAGTTCAATATATCCTCCATGAATATATGCGAAGCCAACATGACTATCAGCCATCGAGCCGTAAGTGTAAACCACTTCATGGTCCCAGTACATATCAAGAATCAAGATGAAGAGACAGCGGAGAGCTGCGGTGTTAACTGAGTCCTTAGGACCACGTGAAAGGTCCAGGCAAAGCTTCGGCTAAGGTTTACACCATGGAAGTGTACGTGAATGGACCTCGAGTATAGATGAACCGCCGTGGATGGGAAAAGGAGATGGTAATTCGGATGCTCAGGAGAACTAAGAATGTGTGCAACGTAACTGGCGAGCAGTTGTGCCCACCTAACCTTCAATGGAGGGACTCCAGCCCCCACCAGAAGGCTCATCAGTGGACTCATCCTAAAAGCTCCTGTTGCTAGTCGAACGCCACAGTGGTGCACTGGGTCGAATGAACGCAACGCTCAGGGTGCCACCAAACCATAAACCAGACTCCTGTAGTCAACGCGCGATTGAACAAGGGCTCTGTGGAGCTGCAGCAGCATAAAGCGACCTGCACCCCAGTGGTGGTGCTCAGGCAGCGGAGGGCACTGAGGTGCTGCCAGCACTTTCGCTTCAGCTGACGAAGATGAGGAAGCCACGTCAATCAGGCATTGAAAACCAATCCTAAGAATTGATATGTCTCCACTACAGTGACTGGATCGTCATTAATTTTAAGTTCTGGTTTTGGATGAATGGTACGACGCCGACACACGACTTCGCAGCTGGAAACTGGAAGCTGTAAGCTAAAGCCCATGACTGCGCCTTGTGGATGGCTCCCTGAAGGTGCCATTCAGCAGCATCAGTACTGAAGGAGCAGTATAAAATGCAGAAGTCGTCTGCATACGGAGAAGGTGAGACCAACAGCTGCTGCTAAATGATTCATGGCCACTAAAAATAGAGATACACTCAATACAGAGCCCTACATGACCTCATTTTCCTGGATATGGGGGGAACTATGGGATGCACCAACTTGGACATGGAACGTACGGAGCGATGGGAAATTTTGGATAAAAATCGAGAGCAGGCCCCAGAGACCCCACTCATATGATGTGGCAAGGATGTGATGTTGCCAGGTCGTGTCGTAGGCTTTTTGTAAATCAAAAATGATGGCAACCAGGTGTTGGAGTCTGGAAAAGGCTGTCCAGATGGCAGACCCAAGATTAGATTATCAATAGTAGAGTGACCCTGGCGGAAACCACCCTGGCACGGAGGCAGTAGGCCACGTGACTCCAGGACCCAACACAACCGCCAACTTACCATACATTCCAACAACTTACAAAGCTTTAGGCCCCTTTAGCCACTGGCAAGTATCTGCTGTGGCATTAGTGGAGACCTTGGGAGAGAGGGTCTTCCTCCATGCCTGAAGCTACTTCAGAGAAATCCTCCCAGCAAACCCATAAAGGGAAGTGAGAGGGCAAGCAAACAAAGAAGTCTGCTAAGAAAAAGGACCCTCTGGTGGCCCCAACACCACCACTCCCAACCAATTCTGCATGCTTCATGCCTTCCCAGCCTCATGATAACGTCATCCTCCAGTGAAATTGCTGTGGTTTTTTCCACCACCTGGCTGAGCTACGGCAACTGTTAAGCTTTACACCTGCTTTCTGCATTGCCCTCCAGGAAACCTGGTTCCTAGCAATGTGGACCCCTGTCCTTCACAGCTGAATTGAATGATTTGAATGCTCAAAACATTTAATCTGAAAATCATTTATGTTTTCCCATCTGTATCTCTTCCTTTGCGTATCATAATTTTCAAGCTATTTTATTAATCTACAATAATTGTGCTTTATTTCATAGACAACAAAAGGCTTTTGTTTCATAGGTTGGTTAATTATGTTGAACTATTTGCACTCTGAAGCTAACTCAGTATTTCCAAAGTCCAAGTCATATTGCAAGTAGGAAGAACCAGAAATGGGACTCTTGTGATCACGCAATCACTCATTTCAATCTGTAACTGCCTCCCCCACCAGAAAACAATCTTCATCTAACTTGAGACATACAGTACTCTTATCTTACGGTTCTTCGCTGTGCATGAACTGATGAAAGAATGAGATATTTTTGTTAGCTGCATGCAACTCTTCATGCTTGTATTTTATCCCAAACAAACAAAAGATTTTTCAGTGGATAAATTATTCAAATAAAAATTATACTAGTACAATTTATGTTTGTGGTACTCAATTTAAGTTATGAGTTTTCTAAACAGGCACTTTTTTTTAAGTGGGCCTAATGGAAGAACACAGCAGTCATCAACATTACTGTACCTGTATTGTGCATCATTTTTCACTGAAGAACACACATTTATGAACTTTCAGAAATACAGCTCGTGCTCTATTTTTATTTTTATTTTTATTCTCTGTCCTGTTGGATGAAGCTTCATAGCTATGGTTACTAAGACAACTGGAAAATCCCAAATATACCCACATTTTAACCTTCTATCCAGTGCCTGCACAAAATTTAAGCAACATTTAGAATATCCGACATTTTGAGGAATTTTATAATTATTATTATTATTATTTTCCTTTCTCAGACATTATGTCTGGTTAAAAATGGAAAGTGACGTGGACCTTGATCAAGCGTGACTTCCTTTTAACTGTGTGGTATATGTTACATTGCATTTAGGAACTTCCGGGTAATTGAACATGTATCAATAATTACAGATTTCTGTAGTTGTTTGTATACGTTTGGATGTAGCTGTATTGCATTGATGTACTGGTGGATATTGTGTGGTATGACTCCTGTAGTTGATAGTATAATTCGTACAATGTCAACTTTACCCTGATGCCACATGTCCTTGTCTTCCTCAGCCAGTTGGATGTATTTTTCAATTTTTTCTCCTGTTTTCTTCTGTATATTTGTTGTATTGGGTATGAATATTTCGATTAGCTGTGTTAATTTCTTCTTTTTATTGGTGAGCATGATGTCAGGTTTTTTATGTGGCGTTGTTTTATCTGTTATAATGGTTCTGTTCCAGTATAATTTGTATTCATCATTCTCCAGTACATTTTGTGGTGCATACTTGTATGTGGGAACGTGTTGTTTTATTAGTTTATGTTGTATGGCAAGTTGTTGATGTATTATTTTTGCTACATTGTCATGTCTTCTGGGGTATTCTGTATTTGCTAGTATTGTACATCCGCTTGTTATGTGATCTACTGTTTCTATTTGTTGTTTGCAAAGTCTGCATTTATCTGTTGTGGTATTGGGATCTTTAATAATATGCTTGCTGTAATATCTGGTGTTTATTGTGTGATCCTGTATTGCAATCATGAATCCTTTCGTCTCACTGTATATATTGCCTTTTGTTAGCCATGTGTTGGATGCATCTTGATCGATGTGTGGCAGTGTTAGATGATACGGGTGCTTGCCATGTAGTGTTTTCTTTTTCCAATTTACTTTCTTCGTATCTGTTGATGTTATGTGATCTAAAGGGTTGTAGTAGTGGTTATGAAATTGCAGTGGTGTAGCCGAAGTATTTATATGAGTGATTGGTTTGTGTATTTTGCTAGTTTCTGCTCATTCTATAAAGAATTTTCTTAAATTGTCTACCTGTCCATAATGTAGGTTTTTTATGT
Source organism: Schistocerca americana (assembly GCF_021461395.2). Taxonomy (NCBI): domain Eukaryota; kingdom Metazoa; phylum Arthropoda; class Insecta; order Orthoptera; family Acrididae; genus Schistocerca; species Schistocerca americana. The sequence goes on from NC_060122.1 coordinate 427,602,651, forward strand.
CGATAAATCCCCTTCCTCCTTCCTTTCTGCTTAATGTGAATGTTTCTGTTGCTGAATGTATGTGATGTATTCTAGATCTGTGGCATTGTGATGGTGTAAGTGCATTGAGTGCTTCTATGTCTGTGTTACTCCATTCCACTACTCCAAATGAGTAGGTCAATATTGGTATAGCATAAGTATTTATACCTTCTGTCTTGTTTCTTGCTGTCAATTCTGTTTTCAGTATTTTTGTTAGTCTTTGTCTATATTTTTCTTTTAGTTCTTCTTTAATATTTGTATTATCTATTTCTATTTTTTGTCTGTATCCTTGATATTTATAGGCATCTGTTTTTTCCATCGCTTCTATGCAGTCGCTGTGGTTATCCAATATGTGATCTTCTTGTTTAGTGTGAGCACGTTGGATAGTGGGTTCAGAGCAAGGCAGAACCAGAAAGGACTTAATGAGTCTCCTCGGTATATTCCACGCTTAATCTGTATTGGCTGTGATGTGATATTATTTGAATTTGTTTGGGTATTAAGTGTGATTTTCCAATTTTTCATTACTATGTTCAGGAACTGTATCAATTTCGGATCTACTTTGTATATTTCCAATATTTGTAGTAACCATGAGTGGGGTACACCATCAAAAGCTTTTTGGTAATCAATGTATGCGTAGTGTAGCGACCTTTGTTTAGTTCTAGCTTGATATGTCACCTCTGGATCTATTATCAGTTGCTCTTTACATGCTCGTGCTCCTTTGCAACAGCCATTTTGTTCTTCGGTTATAATTTTATTCTGTGTTGTATGTGTCATTAATTTCTGTGTAATGACTGAAGTTAATATTTTGTATATTGTTGGTAGGCATGTAATGGGGCGATATTTAGCTGGGTTTGCTGTGTCTGCTTGATCTTTAGGTTTCAGATAAGTTATTCCATGTGTAAGTGTATCAGGGAATGTGTATGGGTCTGCAATATAACTGTTAAATAATTTAGTTAGATGTGAATGTGTTGAGGTGACCCTCTTTAGCCAGAAATTTGCTATTTTATCTTTTCCAGGGGCTTTCCAATTGTGAGCAGAATTAATTGCTCGGGTGACTTCATGTTGCAAAATTATCACTTCAGGCATTTGTGGTATCAACTTGTATGTGTCTGTTTCTGCTTGTATCCACCGTGCATGCCTGTTATGTTGTACCGGGTTAAACCATATGTTGCTCGAGAAGTGTTCCATGTCTGTTATGTTTGGTGGATTGTCTATTTTAATGTGCATGTTATCTAATGTCTGGTAAAATTTCTTTTGGTTTGTGTTGAATGTTTGGTTTTGTTTCCTTCTATTTTTACTTTTTTGTATCTTCTAGGTCGTTTGGGCAATGCTTGTAATTTCTGCTTCTTTTCATCTAATTGCTTTATCGCTTCTTGTTGTGAGATTTTACCTAACCTTTTTCGTTTTTTGTCTGATATTTCATTTCTTATAAATTGTGTTAGCTGTCTGATGTCTTTTCTCAGTTTTTCTATTCTGATTTGTAGCCTGTGTTTCCATGCTGGTTTTGTGGGTTTCTTCTGTGTGTTGGTTGGTTCTGATCACTGCCTAATGTGTATATTTAGTGTAGTGAGTGCTCCTATATAAACCAGTAGTTGTAGCTCTTCCTTAGTTGTATTTTCATTTATTTTGTTGTGTATGATTGTGTTGATAGTTGTTATTTTTGTTTCGACTTGTGGGTTATTTGGTGGTCTATGCAAGAATGGTTTAATGTCTGTATTTGTGTCTTTGTATTCTATATATGTCAGCTGAAATTTTTCTTCTATATCTAACATGTGTGTCACTTTGTGTTCTATTTGTGCTTGTTCTGGTGGCTGTCTTAAGATTTTGTTTTCCTCTGATTGTTTAATTGATGTGTGTTGTTCTTTGTTTGTTTGCTCTGGGATGTTTGAGTCCATTACTGTATTTTCTTCTTCTTCTGACTGTATATTATTTTGTTCCAGTATTTGTTGTACTTGTTGTTTGATGTTTTCTAATTCTGACTGGGGTATCCTGTTATTTTTGATTATTACACGGATCTGATCAGCTAGTCGTTGTTCTGTTAAAAATTTTAATTCTGGGTATCTGGTAATAAATGTTGTGTATACTTGTGATCTGTATCCAGTTGTGTTGGTTCCTAAGTTTGTTGCTTGGTAACAACAGAACATGAGGTGTCGGTTAACTTCATCAGACCATCTCATCCTCTGTCTTTGTTTTCCTTCTAGGGTGGTTGTAGGAAGCATGTCCTGCAAAACACCTCTATTTGGATTTAAATCATTTTCCGTGTGGCTAGCAGCATCGTTACCATTGTGGACGGGCATAGGGTTCAAGCGCCGTCCCCGACCATGACAGCGCTTGTCCGAGGCTTCATTAGTTCTGTCCTGAACCAACTAATCACACTAAAAGAGGTTTTAGCGCTATTAGTGGTTTGTTGTTTTCGTCGCCTTTTACGACTGGCAGAACATACCGGAGGCCTATTCTTTTCCCGGGCCTCCACGTGGTTTATTATTGTTATTATTATTATTACTACTATTATTATTATTACTCCTGAAACTTCCTGGCAGCTTAAAACTGTGTGCCGGACTGACACTCAAACTCAGGACTTTGCCTCTCGCGAGCAAGCGCTCTACTGACAGAGTTGCCCAATACAACTCAGGGCCCGTTCTCACAGCTTGATTTTCGCCAGCACCTCGTCTTCTACCCTCCGAACTTCACAGAAGCTCTCCTGTGAACCTTGCAGAACTAGAGCTCCTGGAAGAAAGGATACTGCAGAGACATGGCTTAGCCACAGCTTGGGGGAAGCTTCCAGAATGAAATTTTTCACTCTGCATTGGAGTGTGCGCCAATTGAAAGGTGGCTACACTGAGCCACAGCGCCAGAGATTGTGCCAAAGAGTTTTATTCCGCCGCCTCCACTAGCAGTGCTTGTCGAGATGTGGCAGTAGTCAGTGCTTGTTGAGATGTGGTAGGAGTCAGTCGGTGTTGACATGTTGTAGTAGGGAGTGCTTGTTCCATGTTTTATGCAGCTGTTTGATGGGCTAGACAGCAGATGTTGTTCGAATTGAGATATTGTAATGATCAGAGTGCTTTCGTCAATATATATGGAGGTAAAAAAATTCCCTTTTCTTTTTATTATTTCAATGTCTTAAATAATGCGTCATTACAGGTTCAGTCAACAAAGCATCTGGCTTGTGTTCTTGTATTAGAGTGTAATTCTGGTTTTCTTGCGCAACTATAGTATTTCAATTTTTTTTAATTACTTCAATATAAATGGTATTTAAAATTTCTTGTCTTATTGAAGAAGAACCGTGCCAGATGTGTACGTTGAATCACACTTCCGCACACAGAACAGTTACACTTGTGCTTTGGTTTTGTACGTTTTATAGTTGCTGGGGACTTAATTAATTAATTGTGTTAACGGAAATTTTCTTTCATTCTTTGTTGTTATTCTATGCAGTCAGATTGCGTACTAAAACTAGTCAGGGCCAACCGTTGACGAGACCTCGTAATCGGACAGACAACTACTAAAAATTAAAAATATTTGCATTAAATTTATAATTAAGCTCCCATGCACGTGGCGACCGCTGCTTCGGATCGTCCCTTGGAATTATTCTGATTGTAAAAATAGCAGACAGTAGTATTGTTGTAGTAATTTGTAGTTTAGTAATTGTAGTCTATATTGCATGTGTAGATTTGGTAATTGTTATTCTTCTAATGGTATATTTTTTTTTCCAGAATTTAATTTTTGTTGTCTTGTATACGGGTTTGACAATTTTGTGCAATTATGAAGATTTCAATTGTTCGTTAATCGTGTTTGAGGGAAGCATTTCGTGTGAATGGTATTGTTGGTGATAAAGTGTCATATTGTGTTTATTTTTCGTACAGTGACGAGTTTTGTATGTTTTGTAAATGATTACGCGATCGATGAAAAAGGCAAAAATGATGGATAGTGACAATGACGAAATTGTTAACATGGCAAACTCGCCAACACATGAGAATAGTATGATGAATAATGAAGTTGAAAACAATTTAATAAGTTGGGAAAATAGTCCGGAACCATTTCAAAACTTTTCACAATCAAAAAATTTTCAGAATACGAGATTAACGACAGAAGATTCTGGAATAGTATCGAACACAGATAGCTTTACAGCTATGATGACCGAAGCTGGTTTAGCGGGAAATGTTAGGAGTGAAAAGAATTTCGAACCAGTTAATATGGAGCAGTTGATGGGTGGAATATTAAATCTGGGATCACAGTTGGGATCTAAATTTAAAACAGAGATGGGAACTTTGGCAACACGGTTAAAAACTGATATGGGAATAATGGAAACACGGTTAGACTCACAAACAGAAACAATTAAAACAGAGATGGGAACTTTGGGATCTGAAATTAAAACTGATATGGGAACAATGGAAACATGGTTAGACTCACTGGGATCACAAATAGGAACAATTAAAACAGAGATGGAAACAATGGAAACATGGTTAGACTCACGAATAGGGACATGTTTCAAAAACATGAAAGATGAATTAAAGAAAGAAATTAGAGAAGAAGTACAACCGATTTTGAATGCCCACAATAATAGATTAATTTCAATAGAAATCAGACAAAAGGAACAGGATAGAGAACAGGAGGAAAGAGATCGCGTGATAGTACAGAAATTTTCAGAGTTAAATTTACAACGTGCACACAATAAGGAAGAAATATTTGAGAGAATCGAGGAATCCATACCAAATGACAGAATAAATAACCTAACACAACAATATGAACAGTTAACTACCAAATGTGTTAATACTGAAACCCGAATCGCGACACTTAAGGAAGACGTAAATAAACAGAAAGAACAAATAGGTGATTTATCGGAAAGAGTTGAGGAGATTTCAGATAAATTGACAAGTCTTAGTTTAAATGGGGACAGAGATTCAGATGATACAGCACCATTGCCATTTGCAGAAACCGAAGAGTACCAGAACATAAATAAGCATGTTGAAAATCAGGGAAAATTTAATGAACGCATCAAAAGGGAATTTGAGGCATTACGAAAGCAAGTCAAACAAATTGAAGGCAAAATCGTAGGAAAAGACAGCAAAAGAAATTTAGAATCACAGATAGCAGAGGGCTTTGAAGAAAATAATTTGTTTCATTTACGGGATGCAACAAGAGAGCGCCAGGCGCGTGAACTTGACAATAATCGACATTTGGACTGGGACAGACGCGGTAGGTCTTTGTCGCCACGAGGCGAAAACTTTGACTATAAACACTTCTCAACTTCAAGATTTTAAACATGGCTGCAGCAGCAACTATTAAAATTCTTCACAATAAAGGATGGCAGCCAAAAACAGTTGCAACTGTTTTTGGCTGCCATCCTTTATTGTGAAAAACACTTCTCAACTGTTCGGAAATTTAAGATCTTTCGCAATTCTAAGAATGACATACATCCATGTTCATGGATAGATCAATTTATGTACGCACTTCCACGAAACTGGCCACTAAGTCACAAACTGGAAATTATGTGTGGCTATTAAAATCCTCAGGGGATTCACTACACTAAGTGAATATGTGCCGTAGCGTGCATAGGGCCCCGAGCTGTAGTGGTGCTATTTCCCTTTTAGTTTTCTGCACCGCTGCCTACTCTTTTACTATTCTTTGCATCTGTCAAAACAACTCTTCAACTATCAATCTATCTAGAGAGTCGGTAAAGATTAATCGGATATGACGATTTTACCCAAAAGAGATTTCGGAAATTACCGTTTGGACTTACTGTATCTTCAGCAGCATTCATTCGTAGTTTAAACGAAATTTTACCTGTTTATCTTCGTGACAATATTACTTCATATGTTGACGATATTCTTATTGCTAAACGTTCTTGGAGTGAGCACAACAAAATTTTGGATTCATTATTACGTATTTTTGCAAGAGTTGGCATTACAGTGAACTTGGAAAAATCTGAATTTGGTCGTTCTCAGGTGAAATTTCTTGGTCACATTATTTCTACAGAAGGTATTCTTCCTGATCCAGAGAAACTAGACGCTATTCGTAATTATGCTGTTCCTACCACAAAACGTGATGTTTGTAGTTTCCTTGGTGTCTGTAATTTTCTTCGACCCTTTGTTAGATTGGACGATTTGGCCACACCTCGTTTTTGCGATCTATCTGGAAAGTTCTTTTTAAACGAAAATCGGTTGACAACTCTTTTTGGTTAGTTTGTATTCCTGATGAGTGGGTTAATAAACTGATTTGGTGTACACATTTCAGTTATGCACACTTTGGTCTCAGAAAATGCTTTCATAAAATATGAGAAAATTGTTATTCAGTAATATGGAAAAACGTATTCGATCTGTTCTTGCCAAATGCAAATTATGTCAAAAGGCTAAGCCGCCAACTATTTCTCACAGAGCACCGTTGTTTCCTATCATTCCAGCGAAATTAAAGGACATGGCTGCAGTCGATTTGTTCGGTCCAGTGGTTCGTTCTACTAATGGTTTCGCGTACATTTTAGTAGCAGTGAAATTGACATCAAAATATGTGTGTTTTACACCTTTACGCAAAGCAACAGCTCGTTCAGTATCTAACGCTTTCATCAAACATTTTCTTAAAGAAGTGGGTCATGTTGATAAGGCTATGTCAGATAATGGATCACAGTTTCGCTCTAAAATTTGGCTTCGTACTCTACGGCGTCATAAGATTAAACCAATTTTCATTTCACTTTTTCACCCTCAATCTAACGCTTCAGAGAGATGGATGAAGGAAATCAATAAATTGTGTCGACTTTATTGTCATCAGAATCACAGAACATGGGATCAGTACCTTCATATTTTTCAAAACATTCTGAATGAACTCCCTAATAATTCAACTTCTTTACCGCCTCTATTGATATTAAAAAATAAAGCACTGACAAATCGCATTTCTGAAATCGTTTCTTTTCCGCCTTCACGAAAACTACGGCATTCTAAAGTTGTCAACCTGGCTCTACGAAATATTGCATCTGCGGCTGCTAGAAGAGAGAAATCAGCAAAACGTCCTGGTCGTTTAAAGACCTTGTCAGTTGGTCAAAAGGTGTTAATTAAGTCTCATCGTTTGTCTCATAAAGGAAAAGGCTTGTGTCGCAAATTTTTTCTGCTTTATAACGGTCCATATAGAATTCGCAAAATTATTCATGATAACACTGTTGAAGTAGAAACTCTTAAATCTCGGCGCTCTAAGGGAATACATCATATATCAAACGTTAAAATTTTTGTGGAATGACATACTTTTGAGACATCAACAGTTATACGTAAACACACGAAGAATGCAGGGATGCCACGCCGTGTTCCGGCGGCGGCACATACTCAAAGCAACAGTCAAGTCTACGCGCCGCACAAGGCAGTCGTTGACCGCAAACAATTACTTCCTACATCACGCGTACCTACAGCTGATCGAGCGCTCAGTGCGAATGCACTGACAGCCGTATACAAATACACAGTCTAATTTCTCTGATTAAATTCAGTATAAAGCTATAGTGACTTGATGAATTATGTTATTATCGTTCAGTATTTTTCAGGATATGGTTCTATAAAATATTTAAGAACTTCAGGTAAATTCTGTGCGTGTCCGACATTAAGACGACTTGCTATCGAGAAAATTTCAGGAAGAATGTAATTTCCAAGAAGAAACTAATAAACTAAAAGGGTAACTGTTAAATGAGTTTATTTTTCAGGTAACATATTTCCACTTAGGTACGTACTTTAGACGTAATTTGCTGCTCGCGATTACGTGATTCATACTTTGTGCTAATTTCATGTTCTATGAATTTACTTGTGAAGCGACGTGCTTGCGTACGTTAACTGATTTTGACAATGATTGATTAATGAACAGGGTTGTTACTTGTGTATATTATGCATCGCTTGGCTGCACTGCTTTTTCACTGATGTCATATTTTTCTATTATGTGCCTGCTGTGCTTATTTATTTAAATTATAATTGTCACCTGATTAATCGTGCTGATGTGGTTATGTATGTAGGTTATACTTTGTGATTTATCTGCTGGCGGCTTCGTATTTACTTATTAAGATTACATATGAACATTTATTTGCTTATGCTGATGTGATGCTAATGACCTGTTTATTGTGTAAGATATATATTTGCTGCTTTGCGTTTGGATTGCATATTTATACATTTATGTTTGTTGTCATAACTATTCTTTAATTTGCTATATATAGAAATGCTGATATACAGTGTACGAACATGGAGTTTAGGTCACACTATGGTATTAATTATAGATTGTTCGCTTGGCAGAGCCTCGTTGTAGGAATTATGCTGCATCCACTTGTTGACATTCTGTTCTCTACCGGTATATTTACTCGCTGTTGCATGTTTTGCTTACGCTCAGTGCTTTATATTTTTAAGATAAGAAAATGGACTGCTACAATTCGACGAATGACATTAGTACAAGAAACTTCATAGAAGTCACATGAGCTGGAGGTTTTATGGCAGCTGTATAAATTTGTGCTAATACAAAGGAAGCTAACGACATGACATACCAACACTAGGGTTAGACCATTAACAGTTATTACACTGCATTCTTCATGAGCAATTGAAATAGGAAGTGATACTAGACACAAGAAATACTCCACATGTATGTTTCTGATTTGCCATGTTTTTTGAAGTGGTGTACACACTGTGAAATATTACGATTTATTCACTCAAAGTCTTATGTGATCTTTCATACTACGTAATCGTACTTACTTACTGAAAGTTCTTCGAACTAAAGGCTGTTAGAGGTCATGTATGCATTTCTCTTATTTAATGATGGACAAGGTAACCAAAATGTATTTTATAAATGTATCTTATAATTCATAATGAGTAGAAGATATGGGTCAGATGGATTGCACAGAGGTTGTGTGTGGACACTGTGTCTTCGGATTGCATGGGATGATGAATTGAAGTTTGCACTAGGATTTTATCTGTACTTGTTCGAGGAGACTGACTATAGGAAAGAGTTCTTATGGAAGTAAAATGATATTGGTGCTAAGGTTTATATGTATCGACGTATTGAAGATGAATTGAAGTTTGCACTAGGATTTTATCTGTACTTGTTCGAGGAGACTGACTAGAAGAAAGAATTGTTATGGAAGTGAAATGATATTGGTAATAAGGTTTATATGTATAGACGTATTGAAGAGGTATTATTGAGGTATTGAGATTATTGGAGTTTTGGTGGACAAGAGGTAAGGTAAATGATATTGATGATGAGGTTTATATGTATCGACGTAAGAGGTATTATTGAAGTATTGAGATTATGTGATGCTGATCATTATTGGAGTTTTGGTGGATAAGAGGTAAAGTAAGTGAGGAGCATTTTTTTTTTTTTGTTGGTTTATATGGAACAAGGAGGATGAAGATGGCAGACTAGAACACTCAAGTAGAAGGAAGATTGTCTACATACACACTTTGTTAAATCACTAAGCAGTATATACTTTTTTTTGAGAGAGGAAGCATTTGCATATCTTGGCACACTGACAGTTGTTCAGCAACAGTACATTTGATTTGGCTTGGCAAACATTGCTCTTGACATGATGACTATGACGTTGACTAACTATTATTGACTGTTATACATTGCTGCCACTACTGCTTGATACACATGATGAACATCAAATTTTGACAGAATTTCATTCACACAGTTAACACTATTCAATTACACAGTAGCACTAATGTGGACGAAAGATGAGTGAGTGTGTTTTGTATGTTTTCCCTTCCTAATCCCAGATAATTGGTACCGACCTATCTCCTAAATATTATTTTACTTGTTTGTTGTGGCTTGCACTGACACCCATAAATATTATAGGTTTACTGATATTTGTGTATTTGTAATATTTAATATGACAATTATCTGATATCATTTGTGTGTTTATTGTAATTTGTATGTTTAGTGTAAGAGCATTGATAATAATTTTGTAAAAGCAATTGTGTGTGCATTCAAACTGTTATTCACACCTGCACCTGTTCAACATTGATGTGTGACACTTAGAAATGTTTAATTTCTGCTGATGAACTGTGTGATTAGTGATAGTGAATATTATGGACTGTTACTTGCACTTTTTCTACATGATTGGTGCCACTAGGACATGTTTAATTTCTGCTGATAAACTCTGATGAACAGTGTGATTAGTGATAGTGAATATTATGGACTGTTACTTGCACTTTTTCTACATGATTGGTGCCACTAGGACATGTTTAATTTCTGCTGATAAGCTCGGATGAACAGTGTGATTAGTGATAGTGAATATTATGGACTGCTGTCTGCACCTACTCAACATTGCTGGGTGCCACTAATGGAACTGTTTATGCTGAATGATGTCACTTGTTGCTGTCTGCACTTGTTCAACATTACTGGGTGCCACTGATGGAACTGTTTCTACTGAAATGATGTTACTTCTTGCTGTCTGCACCTACTCAACATTGCTGGGTGCCACTAATGGAACTGTTTATGCTGAATGACGTCACTTGTTGCTGTCTGCACCTGTTCAACATTGCTGGGTGCCACTGATGGAACTGCTTCTACTAAAATGATGTCACTTGTTGGTATTTGCACCTGTTGACCATTGCTGGGTGCTACTGCTGGAACTATCAACTACTTGTTTTTCTGAATCATTGAAAGCATTTTATGTGCACATTTGTATAAACTGATTTTTTGTGTATTGTGTAAACTATTATGTAAAGTCACATGTGTGAAAGAATTTGTATTGCTTACTGTATTTTATATATTAGGTTATTGAAAGGTCAGTGCAAAGCCAAAATTTTATCTAATTATGTGATATTTACGTATTAATATTATCTTTTATTTTTGTCTGTATTTTTGTGGACGAATTTGATGGTATTTTCACCACCAATGCTGGCAAAAATACCATCAAATTCTGGCCGATGGAGGAAGGCCATATGAAAGGTGGCTACACTGAGCCACAGCGCCAGAGATTGTGCCAAAGAGTTTTATTCCGCCGCCTCCACTGGCAGTGCTTGTCGAGATGTGGCAGTAGTCAGTGCTTGTTGAGATGTGGTAGGAGTCAGTCGGTGTTGACATGTTGTAGTAGGGAGTGCTTGTTCCATGTTTTATGCAGCTGTTTGATGGGCTAGACAGCAGATGTTGTTCGAATGGAGATATTGTAATGATCAGAGTGCTTTCGTCAATATATATGAAGGTAAAAAAATTCCCTTTTCTTTTTATTATTTCAATGTCTTAAATAATGCATCATTACAGGTTCAGTCAACAAAACATCTGGCTTGTGTTCTTGTATTAGAGTGTAATTCTGGTTTTCTTGCGCAATTATAGTATTTCAATTTTTTTTAATTACTTCAGTATAAATGGTATTTAAAATTACTTGTCTTATTGAAGAAGAACCGTGCCAGATGTGTACGTTGAATCACACTTCTGCACACAGAACAGTTACACTTGTGCTTTGGTTTTGTACGTTTTATAGTTGCTGGGGACTTAATTAATTAATTGTGTTAACGGAAATTTTCTTTCATTCTTTGTTGTTATTCTATGCAGTCAGATTGCGTACTAAAACTAGTCAGGGCCAACCGTTGACGAGACCTCGTAATTGGACAGACAACTACTAAAAATTAAAAATATTTGCATTAAATTTATAATTAAGCCCCCATGCACAATATGAAACTTCCTGGCAGATTAAAACTGTGTGCTGGACTGAGACTCGAACTTGAGTCCTTTGCCTTTTGCGGGCAAGTGCTCTACTGACTGAGCTACTCAAGCACAACTCACGACACGTCCTCACAGCTTCATTTCTGCCATTCTGGAAACATCCCCCAGGCTCCGCAATATCCTTCCTTCCAGGAGTTCTAGTTCTGCAAGGTTCACAGGAGAGCTTCTGTGATGTTTGGAGGGTAGGAGATGAGGTACTGGAGGAAGAAAAGCTCCGAGGATGTGTCGTGAGCAGTGATTGGGTAGCTCAGTCGGTAGAGCCCTTGCCCATGAAAGGAAAAGGTCCCAAGTTTGAATCTTGGTCCGGCACACAGTTTTAAACTGCCAGGAAGTTTCAAATTAGTCACACACTGCTGCAGAGTAAAAATTTCATTCTGGATTATTACTCCCCTTAATATCGATGTTAGTATTACCGGAACTAAGGAAGAGAATTTGGATCTTTTGTTGTTTTGTTGTGTCTTCAATCCAACAGGTATGGTACAGCTCTCCACACTTGTCTAACCTGTGCAAGAGTCTTCATCACTGCATTTCTACTGCAACCTATATCCTTTTGAAGCTGCTTACTGCATTCAAGCCTCAGGCTCCCTCTAAAAATTTTAGCATCCACACTTCCCTCCATTACAAAGTTGAGGATTCCTTGAGGCCTCAGGATATGTACTATTAAGTGATCCTTTCTATTAGCCAAGTTAGTCCGCAAATTTCTTATTTCCCAAATTCGATTCAGTACTTCCTCATCAGTTATCTGGTCTACCTAGCTAATCTTCAACATTCATCTGAAGCACCACATTTCAAAAGATTCTATTCTCTTTTTGTTTGAACTGTTTATTACGCACATTTTATTTCCATACAAGACTACACTTCATATCAAAAACACTTCTTAACACTTAAATTCATATTCAATATTAATCAATGTCTCTTTTTCAGAAATGCTTTTCTTGCTATTGCCAGTCTGTATTTTATATCATCTCTACTTGCATGATCAGTTTTTAAGTTGTCTACCAATTTTAATGTCTGTTTTCTTAATCTAGTCCCTTCTGCATTTTCTGATTTAATTCAACTAGATTCAATTACCCTTGCCTTTTGCTGATGTTCATCTTGTAACCTCTTTTCAAGACATTATCCATAAGGTTTAACTGTCCTTCCTGGTCCTTTAGTATCTCTGACAAAATGAATTTGGATAAAATAACCAATTACGATGATTTTACATACAGCAGATGTCCAATGATAGTACATTTGCAGAGTGTTGCTCATAGAGTGGGACTTCTCATTCTACAGCAAACAATAAGGACAGAACAACTCACAGAATACTGGAGTTTTGAAGATATCACCAATAAGAAACTTTTCAGTTATAGTAAAACTACATGCTCAAGTGTTTCCAGAAACTGACAGAACAATCTACAATTACGACACTTTAAAGGCTTTTTCTTTTCCATGCACAAACGACTAAAAGCATTTAAATTTTACGAAAATGACTTAAAATAAAGCATATTTATTTCTTGTACATCATTTGAGTTTAATAATTTTTTTTTTTTTTTTTTTTTTTTTTTTTTTTTTTTTTGTTTGTGGTTTTAGGGCGCAAAACTTCTATGGTCATTAGCGCCCAGCCCGTGACGTAGAAAACAGGAAAAAAACGAAATTTAATATCAGCAGCAATGGGAACAAAGTCATAAAATTTGAGAAACTAAAGGCAGAAGGAATGCTTAAAAATCCACTATAGAAAGGGGTTGGTTGTCCCCCAAAATAAAAGGCTTCAAATGACTGACGTCATTTCACTGTCACTAATAAACTGTAGAACGCGGTCAGCTGAGCGCGTGTCATCTGCTAAAATCGACGAGAGATCGGGCGATAGCTGTAGATGGGAGCGTAACGGATTAAAATAGGGGCATTCAATTAAAAGGTGTCTGACCGTCCACGGCTGAGAGCAGTGGGGACAGAGTGGGGGAGGATCACCGCTTAAAAGATGTCGATGACTAAAAAGACAGTGCCCTATCCGGAGTCTAGCTAAAATTACCTCCTCCCGACGACGCGATCGGGAGGAAGAGGTCCATGCGCAAGGAAGGGCTTTCACTTCCCGCAATTTATTATGGGGAAGTGTTGACCAATGCGCATGCCATAAATGAGCAACTTGGCGACATAAACCGCTCCGTAGGTCGGTAAACGGAAGAGACTGAATAGCTGGCCGAGAAAGAGAGACTGCAGCCTTGGCCGCTATATCGGCCGCCTCATTTCCACAGATACCAGCGTGTCCTGGGAGCCAGAGGAACGCCACTGAGACGCCCCCCAGGTGGAGCAAGCGCAGACAGTCCTGAATCCGGTGGACCAGAGGGTGCACAGGGTAAAGAGCTTGGAGACTTAAGAGAGAGCTGAGAGAATCTGAGCAGATTACGTACTGTATCCGCTGATGGCGGCGGATGTAGTGGACAGCCTGGAGAATAGCGTAAAGCTCCGCAGTATAAACCGAACACTGGTCGGGAAGCCGAAAGTGATTTGGGGTGTCGCCAACAATATAGGCACCCCCTACACCTAACGATGTTTTCGAGCCATCGGTGTAAATAAATGTGGCTTCCGTCATTTGTGCACATAGAGCAGCAAATGCCCGACGGTAAACAAGTGTAGGGGTACCATCCTTGGGAAATTGACATAGGCCTCTGAGCAAGTCGATCCGGGGACGGAGCCAAGGCGGTGCTGTACCCCAAGTTGTCAAGAAGGTTTTAGGAAAGCGGAAGGAAAGGGAATGGAGCAGTTGACGGAAGCGGACTCCCGGGGGTAGTAGGGAGGAGGAGCGGCCTGCATACCCGACATCAAGGGAGGCGTCGAAAAAAAGGTCATGGGCTGGATTAGCAGGCATGGAAGACAAATGGCTAGCATAACGACTCAGAAGGACTGCCCGCCGATTGGATAGCGGAGGTTCAGCAGTCTCAGCATAAAGGCTTTCCACAGGGCTGGTGTAAAAAGCTCCAGACACTAAACGTAATCCACGGTGGTGGACAGAGTCGAGACGCCGAAGAATAGACGGCCGAGCAGAGGAGTAGACTATGCTTCCATAATCCAATTTCGAGCGCACTAAGGCGCGATAGAGGCGGAGAAGGACCACTCGGTCCGCTCCCCAAGAGGTGCCATTCAGGACACGGAGGGTGTTAAGGGAACGCAGACAGCGAGCCGAAAGATAGGAAACGTGGGAGGACCAGCACAGTTTTCTGTCAAACATAAGACCCAAGAATTTAGCGACGTCGGAAAACGGAAGGTTGACAGGACCTAGATGTAAGGAGGGCGGAAGAAACTCCTTACGTCGCCAAAAATTAACACAAACGGTCTTACTGGGTGAGAAACGGAAGCCGGTATCGATGCTCCACGAGTGGAGGCGATCGAGACATCCTTGAAGACGTCTTTCAAGAAGGCTGGTCCGTTGAGAGCTGTAGTAGATCGCAAAATCGTCCACAAAGAGGGAGCCCGAGACATCAGGAAGGAGACAATCCATAATTGGATTAATGGCAATGGCAAACAGTACAACACTCAGCACGGAGCCCTGGGGTACCCCGTTTTCTTGGGAGAAAGTACGGGATAGAGTAGTGTTCACCCGCACCCTAAATGTGCGCTCTGCCATAAATTCGCGAAGAAAAAGGGGCAGCCGGCCTCGAAAGCCCCAAGAGAACAGTGTGCGGAGGATGCCTGTCCTCCAACAGGTATTGTATGCTCTCTCCAGATCAAAAAATATTGCTACCGTTTGGCGTTTCCGGAGGAAATTGTTCATGATATAAGTGGAGAGAGCAACAAGATGGTCAACGGCAGAACGATGTTGTCGGAATCCGCATTGGGCTGGTGTTAAAAGACTGCGGGATTCCAGCCACCAAGCTAAACGGTAATTCACCATACGCTCCAAAACCTTACAGACACTACTCGTGAGAGAAATGGGGCGATAGCTAGAGGGGAGATGTTTGTCCTTTCCAGGTTTCGGAACGGGAACGACAATAGCTTCCCGCCATCGCCTCGGAAAGGTACTGTCAGTCCAAATGCGATTATAAAGGCGAAGGAGGTAGCGCAGGCTATGGGTTGATAAATGCAGCAACATTTGGACATGGATACCATCCGGTCCTGGGGCGGAGGAGCGAGAAGAAGAGAGTGCATGTTGGAGTTCGCGCATGGAGAAAACAGTATTGTAGCTTTCGCGATTTTGAGAGGAGAAAGCGAGATGTCGCACTTCCGCTGCACGTTTCTTCGGGAGAAACGCTGGCGGGTAATTTGAAGAGCTCGAAATCTCAGCAAAGTGCTGACCCAATGAGTTAGAAATTGCGACGGGGTCCACTAAGGTATCATGCGCGACAGCGAGTCCAGAGACCGGGGAGAAACTAGGCGCGCCTGAGAACCGTCGAAGCCGACTCCAAACTTCCGAGGAGGGAGTGAAAGTGTTAAATGAGCTAATATAGAATTGCCAGCTTGCCTTCTTGCTATCGCGGATGACGCGACGGCATCGCGCACGGAGCTGCTTATATCGGATACAGTTGGCCAAAGTTGGATGGTGACGGAAAATGCGAAGAGCACGTCGCCGCTCACGTATTGCGTCACGGCATGCCTCGTTCCACCAAGGAACTGGGGGGCGCCGGGGCAATTCGGAGGTGCGTGGTATTGAACGTTCCGCAGCTGTGAGAATAACGTCGGTAAAATGTGTGACCTCATCGTCGACGCTGGGAAAGCGACGGTCATCGAATGTCGCTAGAGACGAAAAAAGTGTCCAATCGGCTTGGGCAAACTTCCAGCGTCGCGAGCGCATATATGGCAGTTGAGGCTGCAGTCGAAGGACACATGGAAAGTGGTCACTCGAGTGTGTATCATCAAGGGCGAACCATTCGAAGCGCTGGGCTAGCGGAACAGTACCGACCGCAAGGTCCAAATGAGATAAATTTGCCGTGGAGGCAGATAAAAATGTGGGGACCCCAGTGTTGAGGCAGACTAGATCCGCTTGGTGGAAGACGTCTAGCAATACTGAGCCACGTGGACAAGGATGTGGAGATCCCCAAAGCGGGTGGTGGGCATTGAAGTCCCCAACCAGCAAATAGGGGGGTGGAAGCTGATCAAGAAGATGAAGGAGATCAGCTCGTGCCAGTGGTGTAGACGATGGAATGTATACCGTACATAGAGAGAACGTGTATCCAGAAAGGGAAAGACGGACGGCGACAGCTTGGAAGGAACTGTTTAAGGGGATTGGGTGATAATGGAGAGTATCATGGAGCAGAATCATGAGTCCTCCATGGGCTGGAGTGCCTTCAACAGAGGGGAGGTCATATCGGACGGACTGAAAATGAGGGAGAACAAAGCGGTCATGGGGACGCAGCTTTGTTTCCTGAAGACAGAAGATGACCGGCGAGTAGGATCGTAAGAGGATCGACAATTCATCCCGATTGGCGCGAATGCCGCGGATATTCCAGTGGATAATGGACATAGGGTCAACAGAAAATGGAGAAACGTGACCAAGGGCGCTGTCAACTCAACGACTGCTCAGAGCTTGCGACCGACAGCATGGAATGGCATTCAGTCGAAGGCAGAAGATCCTGATCCATAGGTTGGTCAGGAGCAGCTCCTGCCACCAACGATCGGCCAGTTGACCGGCCACCAGCAGTGCGCCTCGGCGACACGGAAGATGGCCGAGGGCGATTTCCGCCAGGTGGTGCTGTAGTTGGGACACGCCTTGGCGGAGAAGGAGAGGAACTGTGTTTCTTCGTAGCCTTCTTGGAGGTATGATGTTTAGATGAAGGAGGAACCGATGGTTGTGAAGTTGCAGTACGTAAAAACTCTTCACGAGAATGCTCTTTTTTCGAAGACTTGGCGTCTGACTTTTGGGCTCGAGATTTAGCAGAACCCGACGAAGGGTGAGCCATAGAGTGGGCAGGCGAAAGTGGTGAGGTTGAACGGGCGATCTTTGCGCTGGCCGATCTGACGACCGTGGTACTAAATGTGAGGTCGCAAGTCTGCGTGGCCGCCTCCTTTGTTGGCCGAGGAGAAGCAAGGACAGTGCTGTATTTTCCTTTCTGAGGCACGGTGGGCTGTCGACTGGCGAGTAACTTTCGAGCAGCAAAGGTCGACACCTTTTCCTTCACTCTTATTTCCTGGATGAGCTTTTCATCCTTAAAAACGGGGCAATCTCGAGAGGAAGCAGCGTGGTCACCCATACAGTTGATGCAGTGAGGGGATGGAGGTGGACAAGCACCCTCATGGGCATCCTTGCCACACGTAACACATTTGGCCGGATTGGAACAGGACTGGCTGGTGTGATTGAACCGCTGACATCGATAGCAACGCGTAGGGTTTGGGACATAAGGGCGAACGGAAATTATCTCATAGCCTGCTTTGATTTTTGATGGGAGTTGAACTTTGTCAAATGTCAAGAAGACAGTGCGGGTTGGAATGATGTTCGAGTCAACCCTTTTCATAACCCGATGAACAGCGGTGACGCCCTGGTCAGACAGGTAGTGCTGAATTTCTTCGTCAGACAATCCATCGAGGGAGCGTGTATAAACGACTCCACGCGAGGAATTTAAGGTACGGTGCGGTTCCACCCGGACAGGGAAGGTGTGGAGCAGAGAAGTACGCAGCAATTTTTGAGCCTGGAGGGCACTGTGTGTTTCTAACAACAGGGTACCATTCCGTAATCTGGAACAAGACTTTACAGGACCCGCAATTGCGTCGACACCTTTCTGAATAATGAAAGGGTTGACCGTGGAAAAGTCGTGACCTTCGTCAGACCGAGAAACAACAAGGAACTGTGGCAACGATGGAAGAACCGTCTGTGGCTGAGACTCAGTGAACTTACGTTTGTGAGCAGACATAGTGGAAGGTGAGGAAACCATTGCGGAAGAATCCCCCATGATTACCGGCGTCTCCGATGGCGCGCTCCTCCCTTGTGGGGGCCCTCACCGAGGGCACACCCGCCTTAGGTGATTGTTCACACCTCAGGTCACACCTCCCGACAAACGGACGGAGGGACCAATCGGCACTTTCGGAAGGTATCAGCTCGGGTAATCACCCCTCCCTGGGCCTGGCCTTTACCAGGGGGTACGTACGTGTCCTACCTGTCTACCCGGGGCGGGGAATTACGCGTTACCCCGTCACCGGCTACGCATGGAAGTGCGTGGGTCGGCCTTCAGACACGCACAGGGAGGAAGAAAGAGAAAGGGAAAGGAAAGAAGAGGGGGTCTCAAACGCCGCAGCGGAGAAAAGGGTAAAGAGAAGAGGTAAGGAAAAGAGAAGGACAAAGGAAGGAAGAAGACATACAAGCAAGGAAGAAGAAGAATGTGGTACATTTACAAGCGTCCGTCTCCGGACGTAGGCGCAAACCATACTCCCAGAGGGGGAGAAAGTGAAGGAAAGAACCAGAGGTGAGGGGGGGGGGGGGGGGGGGGGGTAAAGACAGGGGATGGGGAAGGATGCGGAAAGGGAAGGTATGCAGCCCGGAAAGGAAGGAAGGCCACATTAGCTCGGGGCCCCGTGCTCGCTACGCACGTATCCACAAAAGAGTTGTGGATCCCCTGGGGGGAGTTTAATAATTTATGACTACTTAGAACAACTAGAAAGTGAGAGATCCTCTACTCCTCACTCTACAGTTCAAGCACTGTGCGACTGACAGGCATATCATTAGGACAGAGAAATGGTGATGAGATTTCAGACAATGTCTTTGGAGCAAACACAAAACACACATGGTTCCAGCAGACTACACTGTCCTGTCACTGTGCCTCAACTATATGGTGAATTGTTATGTGTACTTCTTCCATTATTTGACAAATGTGTGGGCTATTGAGAGTCGTGGAGTGTATCATTTATAGGTTTAAAATGTTCTGATTGGATGAAATCAAATTCAAAAGTACATAAAATGAAATCTGCATTCAGCATCTGAGTGAAAAAGATATCACGATTGGTGATGCCACACAAGGTACAACCAATTATGTGATTCAAGTCAATTTTTGGTGTAAAGTTGAGTACCTTTTCAAAATTTAAATACCTATAATGAATGTGTTTGCTATTTTGGCTACAAAAAGCAAGGTCATCTTCCAGAACTGTTGAAATTTGTGAGAGCACTTTTTTGCCATTCCAGCACGTAATGCAAATGTTTTTTCACTGATTTTGTCCCAGTGGACAAATGAAACAAACAGATTAAATGTGGTCTCTGTGAGGGGAGGGGGGGGGGGGGGCAGCACTCCATCATTTAAATATAATTGAATGTTTGGTGCTCTACAGCTTTCAGATATTTATTAAAGGACATCTTCTATATGCCATGAACTGCACTATAAATGTTTATTTGCCAAAACTGATTTTCAGGTTTACAATCCACCATTGTGGCATACAGAGGAACAAACAACTGTATGCACATGAATTTCTACAAAATGCTAAATTTATATCTAGTAGCTGAAATATAAGTCTACTTACATTATGTACCTCTATAATAGAAACACGCATGTCAGTCAATATGACAGGATGTGAAACCTTATAATTTCTAATATTCCTTGACGTGTGAATCTTGATATGGTTTTTTATGTTTCATGTTTAGCTGCTCTGTACTTACTATTGCTTCCAGTTACAGTAGTAATGAGTATCCTGCTGTTCATGAAATATTCTTACACCCAGGAATGATTTTGCTTTCAGTTAATCGTTTCTGATCTCCTACTCATCTCCTGCAAAAATTTGTTTTATGAGCTAGAAAATAACCCAGTTATTCACCAATAAGGAATTTTAATCCACCTCAACTTATAATCTCAGACTGAATATGTTATCTCAAAGGTTGGACAGTCCGAATTATGCTGCACCCGACAAGACATGACACTAATGTGATCTGAGCTGAAGAAGACAGAACCACCATCATTGCATTTAATTATTATTCAAGATCACCAACATGCTGGCAATGTCCAGGTTAGCAGTCAATTTGTCTCTGTTCCGGCCAAATAATCCAATACCATGGTTTGTCCAAGTAGAAGCCAGCTTTTGCTACTTAGTAATTACAGCTGCCTCAATGAAATTCACCCTCGTACTGAGTAAACTTGACCACCGCTACCCCGCACAAGTACAAAATGTGACTACTGCACCCCCTCAAGAGAATTCATATGAAAGGCTTACATCAGAGTTAATCCAGAGAGTCACAGTGTTGCACAAGGAGCAAATCTCGTAAGATACAGACAATCGAAAGCCATCGCAATATCTGCATCACCTGTGGAGCAAAGTATATGCAGTTACCATTCCTGACAATTTACTATGCACACCGTGGAGCAGCAGACTACCGCTGCACGTCAAGGTTTGCTTCACAAATGGAAATGCCATCAGATCCAGTGGTGGGGCTCACTGATTGAATTCAAAACGATGACTACAAACTTCTGGTGTCCTGGCTGCTGGCTATCTCAGTTGGACAGGCTGTGAGCAGTCGTGTGGCAGAAATCTCAACGAGTATGGATTTGAAAGCCTAAACAAACAGCTACAGGGGCACTGTCAGAGCTTTTCCACGCATGCTGAGTAGAAAACTTACCCACCAGACGTGAAGAAATAATTTGCAAACTGCTGCCAATTACTGACAAACTGGATAGTCCATGAATAGTTTCCTTTTTGCCCACTCCCTTTTGTCATGTCTAGCCTATTATATTCAATGGCCAATAAAATTTCACAGATATGACATATTGACACCAACTGTGTGCAAACAGGGGAATCTTTCCTCCTGCAAAACCTGTCTTGCCCTGAGGAAGGCCATTGTAATAAGGCCGAAACCTCAGTCTTACAGTTAATATTTAAAGTATTTTATACGGTGATGTGGTATAACACCCAGAAATTTTTTATCATTTAAAATATCAAAATTCCACAAAGAGATTGTGATTTGCAAAGTCCGGTAATGAATTTGAATATTTGTGTGAGTTCCCTCCAAAAGATTTTATTAAAGTATGGATTTGTAGGTGCACTAAGAAATATAAGCAAGAAGTAATAACTTAAAAAAGTAATTATGCTTTGCTGAAACATAACATTTTTTTGCTGCTCAATAAAGTATTTTAACCGGCTATGCTAGTTATTTCATGAGATATAAGACAACAAGAAATATGACAATGGTGGCATATATTCTGTGACAGATTGGATCATGGGCCATACAACAGAGGAACAGCTACAGTGCAAAAATTGTTGGGCATTACTTAGGTAAGCTTACAATCTTAATGGTTGAAAAGTCTATAAACTGATTAATAAACTAAAATGGCTAAAGAGTACTTATGGCAGAACCAGCTCTTCCAATGTATGCTGCTGTTGGCAATTTGTTATTGTTCGTTGTAGCCAGTTGTGTGATAGTACACAGTAGTCAACGAGAATCGTTCAATCTTACAATCTCATTTGTCACCAAAGAGATAAGAGTCACAAATATTTGGCCATTTTTCTAAATATGTAACAATTTCCAAGATTGTGGTTAGGTTGGGATGAAATAGCACAGATTAAATCACTGTGAGTGAAAAGAGCAGCAATGAAACTTATAATCTTGATTTTATGTGATTGCAGGCTCTCTCAGCATATTTGAACTATGAAATCTTCACAGGTTATCAGCCGAGTGGCGTCGTCTTCTAGTTACAACGTTTCAATGGATTACGTATCCATCATCTTCAGGTAAAGAGGGTAGATACGCAATCCATTGAAACATTGCGACTAGAAGACAACACCACTTGGCTGATAACCAGTGAAGATTTCATAAATAATCTTGCTTGTCACAAATATCTGGCTGCGGAAGCCATGATTTCAGAGCTAGTGCTTAGTGTGGGACCTAATAGCTCACTTTGGACCAATTACTAGCTAACTTCATATACGAGACAAAGGATATTGCGAACAAGCAATGTCACCGGCTACCAACATCCAACTCACAATTGGTCATATCCGCTTTCCATAATTCACTGTGCAAACAGTTGCCAACTGCAGCAGACAACAAAGTCTGGGTACACAGTATGTGCACTTCCACAAATTACTGCCTTTTTTAAACAAAAGTCAAGAAAAAATTAATCCCACGCCAAAAGTAATACAGCTTACATCCATAACATGATAGGTGGGATATTAGTAGGATTAGCATCACCTTTTTAATGAAACTTAACGAAAACGTGTGAAAAACATTAAACAAATCACATTGTTGACTAGAATATTATGAGTAAGAAGAAAGGGTAATTGAGAAAGCAACAGTTGAAGTCAATTTAATTCCAAATGTATACTTCTTTCCTACGCCAATTTCCTTGATTCACTTCTGCTAGCAAGAAATATTTCTTGGATGTGGAATGTTATAGGCGTAGTATTAATACTGATGTATATCAATACCTTCTAATACTGCATAGCCTGCAATGCACAACATGTAACCTTGTGCCCTGTTTCATCAGCCAGAGGATCCAAATTCTTTTCCTCAATACTAGTAGCACTTACGGAATTTACTTCATACGGTGAACTTGGTTTCTCTCACTAGAATGACCTTAATTTACACTAAAATCTCCAGTTATTGATAGCCATTTCACTTTATTCCCCTGCACTTATCATCATTCATAGCACTATATTCCTCACACCTCACATTCATATTTTTCTTTCTTTTTATGGTGCTTTTTTGCATTTTCTGTCTTTGGTTTTCTCCTCCTCCTCTACTTGCTGTTTTTCCTTCACCCAAAATGTCTGTTCCCAGTGATTCATGCCTTAATCTCTGATTTGTCAATTTGTCCTCAATAGCACTAGCCTCCCAGACTTACAAGTCTTATTTGTCTCCCTCTTTTATTATTGAAATCCTTAGTTCTGGTAGCTTATACTTCTGACAACTACTGTTGCTGGACGTTACAAAGATCTTGACGAGTGCAATATTAAGATGTCATGCTCACCTCAAGAACTCTGCATCTTTCTTTTCCTGCCAAGAGCTCTATATCATCAGAATG
This sequence comes from Schistocerca americana, assembly GCF_021461395.2. Taxonomy (NCBI): domain Eukaryota; kingdom Metazoa; phylum Arthropoda; class Insecta; order Orthoptera; family Acrididae; genus Schistocerca; species Schistocerca americana. The sequence goes on from NC_060122.1 coordinate 427,626,239, forward strand.
CTCTGCCAACAAACATTCTGCTGATGCACGGACTAGACCTTCTGCCGCAGCAGACACATCATCCAGATTATCAGAAAATGCCAGTTCTGCCTCAATCATGTAGAATTCAGAAAGATGTCTACCGGAACGTGAATTCTCCGCGCGAAATGTTGGGCCAAAACAGTAAACATTACCAATTCCCCTGCGAAATACCAACAGTTGCAGTTACTGAAATGATAAAATTAATAATATATCCAACAGAAAATATCACTTACATTAAAATATTACAAAATACAACATTTTTATTTGTTCAGGTAATTTTAAATCATTTTAACTATTCACAACAAAGTCTGTAATTTTTCTTTTAGAATATGCTATAAATTTCAGTGTCAAATAATATACAAACATCCCATCCACATAAAATCTACAAAACCTTTAGCACGATGATGGACACTTGACATGTGATTTTTGTGCTTGTCGAAGAATAAGTTTTGATTGTATATTTTTTTTGAGTTCCTCATTTTGAATATATCTTCAGTATATACATATTTAGTGATTATTATATTGAAATTTTACCTGTACACAGAATTTCCGATAGTCTCATCTAGGTCTGACCTTTGTTTACATGCCAAACTCACACATGTAATAAACCATGAGCATCTGCAAGTATTTTATACATACCTTTTGCTGTGAATAGCTGCAGTAGAATCTTTTTTCTTGTCACACAAATGAAGATTGCAATTTAGAAATATATTGTGCTGTTTTGAACTTCTCTTAGGAGTGATTTGTGTGTTAACATTTTATGTATGTACATCTGAAATTACTGAACTCATGCTAGTATCAAACTCAACAAAACAATGTATGTTACATTGGTTGATTGGTTGGATGATTAAAGGGCCCAAACTACTAGGTCATCAGCCCCACTTTTCTCGAACAGACAGGTCTACATGACAGTAGGTCAGAGATAGTCTACCATGTAAAATCCCGGGAAAGAAAAACCCCAAGGTCTACAAAAGATCAACAAAGGTGACATATGGGATGAAGAGAAGAAAGGGAGACAGGGGAAGGAATGTAGGCGAGGTGCCCCACCTCGGGAGCAGCCAGAAGCCCTCGTAATCAGAGTACAATGAGGTGACTTACATCCCCCAACCCTGCCACTCACCAGAGGTACCCTACTCATATGTTACCTAGGTAAGACTATGAACATGGACAGGGCAAGAACACACAGATAGACAAAAGATGAAAAAGTCTAACAGACCATGTGAAATGGAGGAAGAAGAATAAAAGAGCAGGTAGGACGAGGACTGGACTGGACCATTGAGCCCAGGCAGCCGCACCCCGCTCTGGGCAAAGGAGGCAACAGAGAGTTCTGCCAACCCCTCAATAGGCTGATAAGGTTACAGGGTCCTCCCTTAAAGAAAGTAGTAAAAGTCTTCTTCACGAATAAAACATAAAACTAAGTCAGACACTGAAGCATCCTCTCCTAACACTAGGGGTAGCTAGTCAGGGAGATTAATAAGAGTCCACTGCAGGGTGGCAAAATGTGGACTACTGTTGAACGGGAACCACAACAACAGTGGGATGGGTCCTCGTGACAGAAGAGATGACCATGAGTCAACCCAGTATGGCCAACATAGAGCCAGCAAAGGACAGGAGAGCTCTTGCAAGAGGCCTGCATAGAGGACCTCCACAGATTCTTAGTCTCCTTTATCACTGGTAGTTTGTTTGGTGAAGTCAGAGTGAGCCATTCTGTATTCCAGATTCCTAAAACCTGATGGCATAATACCAATTAGAAGTCTTTTTCAGAATACTGATCTCAAGAATCTGTTTACTGGTAGCCAGTTTGGTCAAGCTACCAGCGAGTTCATTCCGCGGAACCCCCATATGGCCCAAGGTCCAGACAAAGGTCACTGAACATCCACATTGTTCAAGGGCATACAGGGAATCCTGGATAACAATGTCTGAGGGATGGTGAGGGTAATGTTGGTCAAAAGCTTTTTAAGTGCTCAGGGAGTTGCTGCAGATGAGAAAGCAACAGATATGCTTGGGAGCATGAGATATGGCTACCAATTCCACAGTGGCAACAGGACAGCCATCTGGCAAGGAATCCATTCAGTATGTCCTGCATGAGCATAAGCAAAGCCTATGTAACCAGCAACCAACTGAGCCATCAGTATAGACTACTTCTGAACCCTTGAATACACCAAGAATGGATAAAAATTGGTGGTAGAGGGCTTCGGAAGGAATTGAGTCTTTCAGACCTTGTGATAAGTCAAGATAAAGCTGAGGCCAAGGGATGCATCACTAAGGTGTATGTGAGTGGGCTCAGAGGAGAGGTGGAAGAGGAAATAACTGGAGTTCAGAGGGGAGGGACCAGATGTGGATTTCAATCACAATCCCTGATCTGACTCACCATTGCGAGAGATGGAGTTCCATGTCTGTAAAGAGCAGATAATACTTCGGATGCTTAGAGGAGTTGTGAATGTGGATAGGATTATTGACAAGCTGTTGTTGGCACCTGATCTGCAATGGAGGGAGCCCAGCCTCCATGAGTAAGCTGTTCAGAAGGCTAGCTCGAAACACTCCCGTCGCAAGTCAAACCCTGCAATGGCGCATCGGATACAGTATCCACAATTCTGGGGGAGGTGTCAAACCATATGCCAGACTCTCATAATCAAGACAGGACTGTATCAGGATTTGTAAAGCTACAGAAGGGTGTGTGATCTGCAGCCCAGCTGAAGTTACTCGGGCAGCAAAATGTATTTACATGCAGCCAGCACTTTCGCTTAGGCTGAAGAGGATGGAGAACCCACATCAACTGAGAATAGAAAATGAGTTCTAACAAGGAATAAGTTTCCACCACACTGAATACTTGGTCATCAAGGTAAAGTTCTGGTTTGTGGTTAACGGTGCAACGATGACAGAAGTGCATGACGTGAGTCTTGGCAGCTGAAAACTGAAAGCCATGGGTTACAGCCCATGTCTGCACCTTCTGTATGGTGCCTTGCAGTCAATGGTTAATGAGACCCACACTAGAGGAGCAATAGTAGAGGCAAAAGTTGGCAGCATACAAGGAAGATGGTATTCAGGACCTCACAACTACTTTTAGACCACTTATGGCTACTAGAAAAAGAGGGATACTCAGTACAGAGCACCACAGGACTCCATTCTCTTTGATATGGGAGATACTAAGGGGAGCACCAACTCAAACCCAGAAAGCCTGGTGTGACAGGGAGTGCTGGATAAGAATCAGGGGTGGACCCTGTAGATCCCATTCATGTAAGGTAGCAAGGATGTGGTGTCGCCTTTTACAGGTCAGAGAAAATGGCTATAATGTGTTGATATCGAGCAAAAGTTGTCCAGATGGCAGACTCCAGGTAAACCAGATTATCAGTAGTGGAATGGCTTGGTGAAAACCAGCGTGGGATGGAGCCAGAAGACGCGGAGACTCAAGGAGCCAACACAGCCGCCAGCTCACCATGCATTCAAGTAACTTACAGAGAACACTAGTGAGACTAGCTGGGTGATAACTGTCCATCTCTAGAGTGTGCTTACCCGTATTCAGCACTGGGACAATGATGTTTTCTCGCCATTGTAATGGTAACTTGCCCTTGCACCAGACACGGTTAAAGATGGCAAGAATATGATGTTGCCAATCTACTGATAGGTGCTTGATCATTTGGTTTTGGATGTGGTCCAGTGCTGGAGCTAAATCAGGGCAGTGGGCTAGGACACTGGTGAATTCCCACTCACTGAATGAAGCATTATATGGCTCCAGGTAGCATGTAGTAAAAGATAATTGTTTTTGCTCCACCCATTGTTTTATGACACAAAAGGCAGGTTGATAATTCTCAGACACAGAGACCCAAGCATAATGCAGACAAAATGTTTGGCAACGGCTTATGTGTCAGTGTAGACCGCCATTCAAGACAGTGCCAGGTACACCAGCAGGTGTCTGGTATCCACAGAGAAGTCTGATCTTTGCCCAAACCAACGAAGGGGAGATACTTGGTCCAATGGTTGAAATTTACCACTCCCAGCATTCTCATTTCTGTCATTTTATTATGTGGTGAACCTGGGCATGGAGTCATTTATAGGCAATGAGGTGCTCCATCAATGAGTGCCACTTATGGAACTAAAGAGCCTACTTACGATCTCTAATGGCCTTTGTGATTTCTGATGACCATCATGGTTCTGTCTTCCATCGGAAAAGCCCGAGGAACAAGAGTCGTCAACCCAGCTGCCGAAAGAATGGCTTAGTTGTATTCTGGACTGTCTCTTTGATATCTCCACGTGATGGGGAGACAAGGGCGACAGCAGAGGTGAAAGCACCCCAGTCAACACTGTTCAGAGCCCATCTGGGCAGGCGTCCATGGGAGTGACACTGAGGGAGAGACAGGAAGACCAGGAAGCGGTCACTACCACACAGGCCATCATGGACTTGCCAATGGACAGATGGGAGAAGACAAGGACTGCAAATGGAAAGGTTAATGGTTGAGAAAGTTCCATGCACTACACTGAAGTGTGTGGGGGTACAAATAGTCAAGAGACAAAGGTCAAGTTGTGCCAGGAAGTTTTTGAGTTCTTTACTGCAGCCAGTAATCATGGTTCCACCCCACAAAGGATCATGGGCACTGAAATCATCTGAGATTAGGAAAGGTGGGCAGAGGTGAGAAACCAATGCAAACAATATGTTCTGAGACACTTTACCATCAGGAGAGAGGTATACATTGCAGATAGTAATATCCTGAAATGCCCTTACCTGAACAGTGACAGCCTCCAAAGGTGTATTAAGAGGAACAAGTTCGCTATAGTGTCCATAACGTGTGTGCAAACTCCGCTCGACACACAGTCACAGGTAGCATGATTCTTATAGAATGTTACATCCTTTTATAAAGAAATAAGGATAACAGATATCAGATTTTTTTTTTAGTTTCATGTATTTACAGACTGTTTTCCTTTGCTATAGATATTTTACTTGATCACACGTAGAAATTGTGAGAGCTGCCATAAGAAAATGAAGTTGTGGGGTGCATTGTGAGAGCTGTAGCAAATGGTTTCACTGGGGAGAAAGCTGTGTGAAGAAAGGAAGACTAGGGTTTAACATCCTTCTGACAATGTGAGAAGAACTCTTGGCAGGTCAATGAGATCCTGCAAAATATGCAGCATGACTAGAGCAATAGAGGAGCAGGAGAGGAGATTTCTGTCCATCAGGTACACTTCAGTGAAGCTAGGAGAGAGCTAGTAAGGATGAAGAAAGGCAATGGTGAGGGAGCTGTTCATGAACTGGCAGTTGGTAAGAAGGCTAGTAGGAGGAGGTCATCATCTGATACTTATGTTGTGTCTACCAGGAGCAGATTGCAGCTGCCAGAATTGGGGGGAGGTGAGCCTCAAGATGGTGTAGTAGTAGGAAATAGGCAGTAGACTCTGCCTGTGAGTAGGACGGCTAGGAATGATACAAATGTTAGGAAGAAGAGAGTACCGATGCTAGATAGCAGTCATTGCAGTGGTGTAGGCCCCCAATTGGTAGCATTTTCAAGCTGTTTCCTGGTCTTGATCAAGGGGCTGAGGTTTCATGACCTCTGTGTAAGATTTTCATGAAGGCTGATCAGACAGTGACAGCGGGCAGGCCATTGAACAGCCTGGATAGAGACATGGAGTACAAATAGATGGTGACCTGAGTAAGGCAGTTTCTCTAACTGTTAGCACCAAGGTGAGCTCAGCTGAGCTTGGCTTCATCTTGGCAATGCTGTACAGTGAATCAGTGCAAAGCTGGAGATGGCACTGATGACTGCTGCATGGGCAAATATTCCACTGGTGTTGGTGGGGACTATTGGGAAATAGAGCTACACTAGGCATGGTCTGCACATCAACAGGACTGGAAAAAGAAGATCAGTGGAGTCAGTTAGTAACTGTTACCATAGGTACACAACTAGATCTTTTTTAAGATAAATCATGACAAAGAATTCCCCTGCCTTGAAGTGTCTCAATCAATTTAGAGACTTCTTCAGTTAGTACTTGAAAGATAGAATGTACAACTACAGAGTGCACACACATTACAGAAATTTGCTCAGAATTATCTATTGATCATCAAAATGTGCAGTCTTAAAATAAATGGCACCAGCTTAAAGCTGAATTACGGAAATAAATTTGTTGGCTTCCATGGCCGGTGTCATTTGGATAAAATAATTTTGGGTATTGGGCCACATAAACCGCCCTGAAGAGGACCACAGCACATTGGTCGAAACATTGGCAATTTTGCTGTTTTAGTAGTTACAATGATGCAGCCCGACACCCAAAATTATTTTATCCAAATTGAATTACAGAGTTTGAACAGCATGATAGCACGCAATACAGGGCACTGGTGTAGAGACAGTCAAATACAGCATACAATGCGATCATCAGTGAATTTGCAAGTTGCTACTTCAGAACTACCTTAAAGGGTGGAGGACCAGGTATTTATATCACAGGTGGTGCATATGTTAAAGCTAGAGTAGATCAGATCACTATTAGCACAGATAAACATTTTGAGTTGGAAGCTACTGAACTAACAAAACTAGACTTTCATAAAATGTTAATTATTCCCTGTATGTACCAGTCATCCAGTGGTAATGTGGAGATCTTTTTCAACAAATTAGTTGAAGTCCAGGAAAAAGTCTCAGCTCCCAGAACTAACAAAATAATATGTGGAGTCATGAGTATTAACACAGGGTGTTGCGGGTAAATAATTAATAACTCCCTGAATGCTCTGAACACTTTTGGCATGGTAAAAATGATAAATGCTGGTACTGCGGTATCAAGAAGTTCAATATCTGTCTTAGACCATGCAATTACAGATAACAACATGGTAAAAAGAGAAGTATTTATAAGAGATCTTGGTGTTTTAATCATTACTGTCAAACAATAAAGTTAAAGACTGGTTTGACAAAATCCATACAATTGCAGGCTACAAAAGGATCTCCTTGAAATGTAAAATCCATACTTTGTTAGGGCACTGACACATTGGTTACAGTGCACTTACAGTGTCAGTAGCTTTAATGCTGCATGCTGACGTTGGCAATGCACTGACTTTCGTCATAGCCAACTGGGTGACAATATATGGTAGTAAATGAGAATTGCTGAACCTAATGTTTTCTTTCAGCAGAAGATACAGATTGACTATATATGGTAGTAAATGAGAATTGCTGAACCTAATGTTTTCTTTCAGCAGAAGATACAGATTGACTATATTTTCTTTTCAATATGAAGAGTGCCTGAATAACTCATATTATATCTTGATTTTTAAGTGTTGTTGCTGCTTTTTGTATTTATTTGGTGAGTGGAAAAAAACTAGATGTGCTGACAGACTGACCTGTAGTGTAACTCAAGACCTAGGTTTGGTTGGAATGGGACAATCTGCTAGTGAGTTGGCAATACCAATAAATCTCAACATGAAATTACAGTTGCACTTGATAGACTGATGTGTAGTCATTGCAATAATCTACTTGTAAATCATTAGATTAGATTAGAGATCATGAATATGACACTTCATAATGATGTGGAACGTGTCAGGTTAATAAAAGGTGTCTATACAAGATATTACATTACACAAAATATTATATGACACTTAAAATATATATATATATATATATATATATATACACACACACACACAAACATACACACAAAATTCTAGCTTTCGCAACCAACGGTTGCCTCGTCAGGAAAGAGGGAAGGAGAGGGAAAGACGAAAGGATTTGGGTTTTAAGGAGTCAGTCCAATCCCGGGAGCGGAAAGACTTACCTTAGGGGGAAAAAAGGACGGGTATACACTCGAAAGCTTTCACATCCCGCAACTACCCTCCCGACCTAATACAGAAGCAAATAACCAGAGCCACTTCCTCATCCTCTCAAACCCAGAACCTCACACAGAAGAACCACAAAAGTGCCCCACTTGTGACAGGATACTTTCCAGGACTGGATCAGACTCTGAATGTGGCTCTCCAGCAGGGATACGACTTCCTCAAATCCTGCCCTGAAATGAGATCCATCCTTCATGAAATCCTTCCCACTCCACCAAGAGTGTCTTTCCGCCATCCACCTAACCTTCGTAACCTCTTAGTTCATCCCTATGAAATCCCCAAACCACCTTCCCTACCCACTGGCTCCACCCTTGTAACCGCCCCCGGTGTAAAACCTGTCCCATGCACCCTCCCACCACCACCTACTCCAGTCCTGTAACCCGGAGGGTGTACACGATGACGAATGACTCCTTACCCTCTCCCTTAAAACCCAAATCCTTTCGTCTTTCCCTCTCCTTCCCTCTTTCCTGACAAGGCAACCGTTGGTTGCGAAAGCTATATCCAAAAATTCATCTAATGAGTAGAAGGAGTTGCCATTAAGAAATTCTTTTAATTTCCTTTTAAATGCTATATGGCGCTATTAGGTAAGTGACCAAAGACTTTTGTGGCAGCATATTTACCCCCTTCTGAGCCAAAGTTAGATTTAACCTTGAGTAGTGAAGATCATCCTTTCTCCTAGTGTTGTAGCCTGTACACCGCTATTACTTGTGAATTCGTTCGGATTGTTAATAACAAATTTCATAAGTGAATATATATATATATATTGTGAGGCTACAGTGAAGATCTCTAGCTCTTTAAATAAGTGTCTGCAGGATGATCTTGGATGAGCTCCAGCAATTATTCTGATTACACGCTTTTGTGCAATGAACACTATTTTACTCACAAGGGAACCTCCCCATCGCACCCCCCTCACTTTTAATTATAAATTGACGCAGTGGATAGGCCTTGAAAAACTGAACACAGATCAATCGAGAAAACAGGAAGAAGTTGTGTGAAACTATGAAAAAAATAAGCAAAATATACAAACTGAGTAGTCCATGTGCAAGATAGGCAACAAAAAGGAGAATGTGAGCTGTTGAGCGCCGTGGTCCCGTAGTTAGAGTGAGCAAATGCGGAACGAGAGGTTCTTGGTTCGAGTCCTCCCTCGGGTGAAAATTTTATTTTCTTTATTTTCGCAAAGTTATGCTCTGTCCGTTCATTCATTGGCGTCTCTGTTCACTGTAATAAGTTTAGTGTCTGTGTTTTGTGACCGCACCGCAAAACCGTGCGATTAGTAGACGAAAGGACGTGCCTCTCCAATAGGAACCGAAAACATTTGATTGCAAGGTCATAGGTCAACCGATTCCCACAGGAAAACACGTCTGAGATATTCTATAACACACTGGTGACGGCATGTGCATCACATGACAGGAATATGCTGTCGACCCACCCAACTTGCACACTTGGCGAATGGGTAAAAAGATTCTTCTACCTTGCCCGATTTAGGTTTTCTTGTGGATGTGATAATCACCCCCAAAGAAGTGATGAAAACATAAGAGTTTGTCACATAAACTGCAATAAATGAATGCAACAGTTTCACAGTCGCACAGTTTTCCCTGTGCTCTGTCAAAACATATGTTTTTTACGTTTTCAAATGTTTCCGTGTGTAGACCGTCAAATCCTGCATATGTCCAAGCAAATCTAAACATCTCCTGGAATTTTGGAGAACGAAGTTGATTATGTGTGAGTGCCTGAACTTTAATAATTGTCTGAAAATAAAAAATTAAACTTTTCACTCGAGAGAAGATTTGAACCAAAGACCTCTCATTCCGCAGTTGCTCACGCTAACCACGGGACCATGGCGCTCGCAAGCTGACACTCTCCTAGATGTTGCCTACCTTGCGCATGGCCTACTCAGTTTGTATATTTTGCTTATTTTTTTTCATAGTTCCACACAACTTCTTCCTGTTTTCTCGATTGATCTGTGTTCAGTTTTTCAAGGCCTATCCCTGTGCCAACTTATAACTAAATGTGAGGGGGGTGCGATGGGGAGGTTCCCTTGTCAGTGATGAGTTACCCCAGAATATGATGCCATACGAAAGCAGAGAATGAAAATAGGCGTGGTAAGCTAATTAACTCAGATGTATATCACCAAAATTTGCAATGACCCTAACAGCATAAGTAGCTGAACTCAAACGTTTCAGCAGATCCTTAGTGTGTTTTTTCCAGTTCAACCCCTCATCAATGCATGCACCTAGAAATTTTGAATATTCTACCTTAGCTACCGATTTCTGATCGAAATCTATATTTATTAACGGTGTCATTCCATTTACTGTGTGGAACTGTATATGGTATACTGTGTTTTGTCAAAGTTTAATGAGAGCCAATTTGCAGACAACCACTTAATGATTTTCTGAAAAACATCATTTACAATTTCACCAGTTAATTCTTGTCTGTTGGGTGTGATAGCTATACTTGTATCATCGGCAAAAACTACCAGTTTTGCATCTTCGTGAATATAGAATGGCAAGTCATTAATATATACTAAGAACAGCAGAGGACCCAAGATCAAACCTTGCGGCACCCCATTCTTGATTGTTTCCCAGTTTGAGAAATCACCAGTTTTTTGCATATTTCAATATTGCCAAAAACTGCAACTGTGAGGTTAAATTCTAACCTAACATAACAAAGTGACAGCTAACTTTGTTTACAAATTATAGAAAATTATGAATCAGCATTCTGATTCATTGCCAAAAACCATCTCATGATTTATCGTGTTCAATTCCCATCATCCAACAAGCAAGATGTAACAAAAATTGGCTCACAATGGAACAGCCACTGACACTGTTAAGTGCACTTTTACTGGCAAATCAAGCCTGAGATGATGCCAGATCTCTGAATTTTGCATGTTGCTTAAATTCATTTTTGATGAGATATTTCCAAAAATAGTCACTTCAACATCAGTAGCTAAGGAAAACATATGGACAACTGCAGGTGTTTCTAAGTCCTGCCAAACACTTAAATTTCTCAGTTCTTTACAAAAGCACTAAACTAATCCACAGACACAAGATTGTTATCACAAGTATAATAAAAATATACAGGAAGCTATAACTATCTGCAAAAAAATCAATAACAAAATAATACAGAACAAAGAAAATAAAAGCAAAGTAGTATGAGTATTAACTGGAAAAGTCAGACACAAGTATAATAACATACAAATCAAAGATGAGGGTAGAATAACAGAAAATCCTCAGGAATTGGCAAATTTTATGAACGGCTATGTTTCTGGTATTGCAGAGAAATTGCAAAAAAATTGCCTAAAACACATGTAGAACCCACAATGACTTGCACAGCAAGCACAACGGCTTTTTTTCCCACAATGAAACTTGAAGTCAGGAGGCCAACATATAAGTTTAACAATAAGAAGTCAGTAGATACAGAAGAGGTTCCAGTCTCTATTCTGAAGATGTGCATAGACAGCAAACAAGCCCCATTAACGAACATAACAATTGAGCCCAGAAACAAGGTTTGTGATGTAGAAAATTACAGGCCAGTTCCACTACCGTCTGCATTCTCAAAAACAATCGAATCAATCATGGCAGATAGACTAATGAGTTATATAAGCATATAGAATAATTTTAATGAAGTAGAGTTTTGTTTCAGAAGTGGGAGAAGTACAATATTGGCCACAATAGAGTTCACAAAAGTGATACTTGAAACTCTTGACAAGGATGAGTTACATGCATCGGCCCCTTACTGAATGTTTCACCAAGCACAAAGTCCCAATTGACTGAAAACAGTGCAAGTTACTCCTGTACATAAGAAGGATAAAAGAAATTACCGGAAAAATTACGAACTAATATCCTTAACACTGGTTTGCTGTAGAATTCTTGCCCTTTTCTCACACGATATCCTGCAAACCATGGATGAATGGCAACAGGCAGAATCCATATTCTTAGCTTTCCAGACAGTATCTGACACAGTACCCTGCTGCAGACTGTTAACAAATGTATGAGCATACGGAATAGGTTCTCACATATGTGAGTGGCTCGAAGTCTTCTTCAGTAACAGAAACGAGTATGCTGTCTTTCTTTCTACATCTACATCTACATCCATACTCCGCAAGCCACCAGACGGTGTGTGGTGGAGGGTACCTTGAGTACCTCTATCGGTTCTCCCTTCTATTCCAGTCTCGTATTGTTCGTGGAAAGAAGGATTGTCGGTATGCCTCTGTGTGGGCTCTCATCTCTCTGATTTTATCCTCATGGCCTCTTCGGGAGGTATAAGTAGGAGGGAGCAATATACTGCTTGACTCCTCGGTGAAGGTATGTTCTCAAAGCTTCAACAAAAGCCCGTACCGAGCTACTGAGCGTCTCTCCTGCAGAGTCTTCCACTGGAGTTTATCTATCATCTCCGTAACACTTTCGCGATGACTAAATGATCCTGTAACAAAGCGCACTGCTCTCCGTTGGATCTTCTCTATCTCTTCTATCAACCCTATCTGGTACAGATCCCACACTGCTCAGCAGTATTCAAGCAGTGGGCGAACAAGCATACTGTAACCTACTTCCTTTGTTTTCAGATTGCATTTCCTTAGGATTCTTCCAATGAATCTCAGTCTGGCATCTGCTTTACCGATGATCAACTTTATATGATCATTCCATTTTAAATCACTCCTAATGTGTACTCCCAAATAATTTATGGAATTAACTGCTTCCAGTTGCTGACCTGCTATAGTGTAGCTAAATGATAAGGGATCTTTCTTTCTTTGTATTCGCAGCACATTACACTTGTCTACATTGAGATTCAATTGCCACTCCCTGCACCATGCATCAATTCACTGCAGACCCTCCTGCATTTCAATACAATTTTCCATTGTTACAACCTCTCGATATACCACAGCATCATCCGCAAAAAGCCTCAGTGAACTTCTGATGTCATCCACAAGGTCATTTATGTATATTGTGAATAGGAACGGTCCTACGACACTCCCCTGCGGCACACCTGAAATCACTCTTACTTCGGAAGACTTCTCTCCATTGAGAATGACAGGCTGCATTCTGTTATCTAGGAACTCTTCAATCCAATCACACAATTGGTCTGATAGTCCATATGCTCTTACTTTGTTCATTAAAAGACTGTGGGGAACTGTATCGAACGCCTTGCGGAAGTCAAGAAACACGGTATCTACCTGGGAACCAGTGTCTATGGCCCTCTGAATCTCGTGGACGAATAGCGCAAGCTGGGTTTCACACAATCGTCTTTTTCGAAACCCATGCTGATTCCTACAGAGTAGATTTCTAGTCTCCAGAAAAGTCATTATACTCGAACATAATACGTGTTCCAAAATTCTACAACTGATCGACGTTAGAGATATAGGCCTATAGTTCTGCGCATCTGTTCGACGTCCCTTCTTGATAACGGGATACCTGTGCCTTTTTCCAATCCTTTGGAATGCTACGCTCTTCTAGAGACCTACGGTACACCGCTGCAAGAAGGGGGGCAAGTTCCTTCGCGTACTCTGTGTAAAATCAAACTGGTATCCCATCAGGTCCAGCGGCCTTCCCTCTTTTGAGCGATTTTAACTGTTTCTCTATCCCTCTGTCGTCTATTTGATGGTCTTTGATGGTGAATGTTCATTAGAGACAAGGGTATTGTCAGGAGTGCCCTAGGGGAGTGTGACAGTACTGCTCTTATTCTCTATATACATAAATGACCTGAAAGACAGGGAGAGGAGCAATCTGCAGCTGTTTGCTGACACTGCTGCAGTGTACTAGAAGGTGTCATTGTTGTGTGACTGTAGAAGAATACAAGATGACTTAGACAAAATTTCTATTGATTTGATGAATGGCAGCTTGCTCTAAATGTAGAAAACTGTAAATTAATGCAGATGAGTGGGGAAAACAATACCACAATGTTTGAATACAGCACTAGTAGTGTGCTGCTTGATACAGTCACACTGGTTAATTGTCTAGGTGTAATGTTGCAAAGTGATATGAATGGAACGAGCACAAAGGACAATAACAGGGAAGGCAAATGGTCGACTTCAGTTTATTGAGAGAATTTTAGGGAAGTGTACCTCATCTGTGAAGGTGACTGCATACAGAATACTAATTCTTGAGTACTACTCAACTGTTTGGGATCCCCATTGGCTCAGATTAGAGGACGACATCGAAACAATTCAGAGGTGTGCTGCTAGATTTGTTACTGGTAGGTTCAATCAAGGTGCAAGTACTACAGAGATGGTTCATGAACACAAACAGGAATTCCTTGAGGGAAGACGACATTCTTTTCACAAAACACTATTGAGGAAATTTAGAGAACCGGCATTTGAAGCTGACTACAGAACGATATTCTTAGATTTATGCAAGGCTTTTGGCCTGTTGACCACACAATACTACTAAACTAGCTAGAAGCACTAGGTGTAACAGGAATATCAAACAAGTGGTTACAGTCTTACCAGGAAAACAGAGTGCAAAAGATAGAGATAGTTTACACATCTGCTGATGATAAATTTTTAGCAATACATTAGTGTGCCTCAAGGTAGAGTACTGGGTCCAACTCTGCTCTTAATATGTGTCAGTGTTTTCCAGACATATAACACTTGGAATAAAAGTTCTCTTTGCTGATAACAGCAACATTATAGTGACTGATAAAAGACAAGAACTCCTTGTAGAGAAAGCAAATGGAACACTGAAGAATGTTTAAAATTGGGCAGTACGTAATAAATTGACCTCGAACATAAATAAAATTAATGGCACGCACTTCAGCACAAAGAGGGAAAACAACTCTATTGCACTGAGTAACAAACACAAATTTTTTGGGGTTGATTACTGATTGTCAATTAACATAGATGAACACAGAAAGATACTGGTAAAAGATTTAGGTGTTTTTGAATCATTTCAGGCAAATGTTGGAACGGTCCCCGTGAACATTTTGGACTATTTACTTCATTGTATTGTGAAGAAAAGTCCTAAATCATTACAGGATGCTATTTGAATGAATAAATAAATAAAATAATACAAATAAACATGTTGTCAACATCCTACAATTTATATAAATCTGTATGGGAAAAATTTAAAAATGAAGAATTGTTGGCCTTTCCACAACTGGCAAAATTGCACTACTTTGCTACAAACTGAGGGAATGACACTCACTGAAAATTCACAGTATTTTAACTCTACTGCAAGTTTTCAATCCCCAGAACTTTTTGTCATTTGTGTACATCAGGAAAGTAAACACTCATACATAATATTGGTTTCGTATTTCTTTTTGCTTTTCTGCCTTTCCCAGCACGGATGGGATGGACTACCATGAATACATTCCCCAAAGTATCATATAGGAGGAATGGAAAAAAACCTGCACTGAGGTGGACAATTGACAGTATGCTTCATCATGACAATCCTCCCAGTCACGTAGCAGTTAGTGCTAAGCAGTTTTCGGCCATAAACAAAATGACAATTGTTTCGCACCATCCCACTCACTGGAAATGATCTCCTGTGACTTTTTCATCTTCCCTTTAACGAAAATGGATGTAGACAAGACAAATTTCCAGAACAGAGGAGAGACAGAAAAAAACTGCCAAACATATACAAAAAATATCATTATAACTACAAGAATTCCAACTTAATTGAATCTTCCATGTAGGTGGCAGTTAGTCAATTGATTTAAAACAGGGGTCAACTGAACCTACCAACAAAGTATGCAACATGACTGGGGGGCAATATTTACTTTCAGGAGATAAAATTTGTAGTACATGTACATCAACATCTATATTCTGCAAACCGCTGTGAAGTGCATGGCAGAGGGTATGTCCCACTGCATCAGTTAATAGGGTTTCTTCCTGTTCCATTCACATATGCAGCATGGAAAAAATGATTGTTGCTGGCAGGAGTGGCCGTGCAGTTCTAGGCACTACAGTCTGGAGCCGAGCGACCGCTACGGTCGCAGGTTCGAATCCTGCCTCGGGCATGGATGTGTGTGATGTCCTTAGGTTAGTTAGGTTTAATTAGTTCTAGGCGACTAATTCTTCTTCTTCTTCTTCTAGGCGACTGACGACCTCAGAAGTTAAGTTGCATAGTGCTCGGAGCCATTTGAATGATTGTTTGAATGCCTCTGTGCATGCTGTAATTATTCTAATCTTACCCTCACTAACCCTATGTGAGCAATACATAGGAGATTGTAGTATATGCCTAGAGTCAACAGTTAAAGCTGGTTCTTGAAATTTTATTATTAGACTTTCTTATGGAAGTTTACATCTATCTTCAAGAGTCTTCCATTCTTGAAATTTTATTATTAGACTTTCTTATGGAAGTTTACATCTATCTTCAAGAGTCTTCCAGTTAAGTCACTTCAGTATCTCTGCGACACACCCCCACAGATTAAACAAACCTATGCCACTCGTGCTGCCCTTCTCTGTATACATTCAATATCCCCTGTTAGTTGTATTTGGGGTGGGTTCTACATACTTGAGCAATATTCTAAAACCAGTCACACAAGTGATTTATAAGCTATCTCCTTTGTAGACTGAGTGCACTTCCTCAGTCTTCTACCAATAAACCAAAGTCTACCATCCGCTTTATCCATTACAGTGTTACACCCAGGTATTTGTATGAGTTGGCTGCATCTATTATCAGTTGCTCTTTACATCCTCGTGCTCCTTTGCAACAGCCTTTTTGTTCTTCATTTTTAATTTTGTTCCTTGTTGTACGTGTCATTAATTTCTGTGTAATGACTGAAGTTAATATTTTGTATATTTCATATGTCTGCTTGTGTCTGTGTCTGTATGTGTGGATGGATATGTGCGTGTGTGCGAGTGTATACCTGTCCTTTTTTCCCCCTAAGGTAAGTCTTTCCGCTCCCGGGATTGGAATGACTCCTTACCCTCTCCCTTAAAACCCACTTCCTTTCGTCTTCCCCTCTCCTTCCCTTTTTCCTGATGAGGCAACAGTCTGTTGCGAAAGCTTGAATTTTGTGTGTATGTTTGTGTTTGTTTGTGTGTCTATCGACCTGCCAGCGCTTTTGTTCGGTAAGTCACCTCATCTTTGTTTTTATATATAATTTTTCCCACATGGAATGTTTCCTTCCATTATATTGTTAAATAATTTAGTTAGTTGTGAATGCGTTGAGGTGAACTTCTTTAGCCAGAAATTTGCTATTTTATCTTTTCCAAGGGCTTTCCAATTGTGTGTAGAATTAATTGCTCGGGTGACTTCATGTTGCAAAATTACCACTTGAGGCATTTGTGGTATCATCTTGTATGTGTCTGTTTCTGCTTGTATCCACCGTGCATGCCTGTTATGTTGTACCGGGTTTGACCATATGTTGCTCCAGAAGTGTTCCATGTCTGTTTTGTTTGGTGGATTGTCTATTTTAATGTGTGTGTTATCTATTGTCTGGTAAAATCTCTTTTGGTTTGTGTTGAATATTTGGTTTTGTTTCCTTCTATTTTCACTTTTTTTTTTGTATCTTCTAAGTCGTTTGCACAATGCTTGTAATTTTTGCTTCTTTTCATTTAATTGCTCTATTGCTTCTTGTTGTGAGATTTTACCTAATCTTTTTCGTTTTTTGTCTGATATTTCATTTCTTATAAATTGTGTTAGCTGTCCAATGTCTTTTCTAAGTTTTTCTATTCTGATCTGCAGCCTGTGTTGCCATGCTGGTTTTGTGGGTTTCTTCTGTGTGTTGGTTGGTTTTGATCTCTGCCTAGTGTGTATATTTAGTGTAGTGAGTGCTCCTATATAAACCAGTAGTTGTAACTCTTCCATAGTTGTATTTTCATTTATTTTGTTGTGTATGATTGTGTTGATAGTTGTTGTTTCGACTTGTGGGTTATTTTGTGGTCTATGCAAGAGTGGTCTAATGTCTGTATTTGTGTCTTTGTATTCTATATATGTCAGCTGAAATTTTTCTTCTATATCTACAATGTGTGTCACTTCGTGTTCTATTTGTGCTTGTTCTGGTGGCTGTCTTAAGATTTTGTTTTCCTCTGATTGTTTAATTGATGTGTGTTGTTCTTTGTTTGTTTGCTCTGGGATGTTTGAGTCCATTACTGTATTTTCTTCTTCTTCTGACTGTATATTATTTTGTTCCAGTATTTGTTGTACTTGTTGTTTGATGTTTTCTAATTCTGACTGGGGTATCCTGTTATTTTTTATTATTACACGGATCTGATCAGCTAGTCGTTCTTATGTTAAAAATTTTAATTCTGGGTATCTGGTAATAAATGTTGTGTATACTTTTGATCTGTATCCAGTTGTGTTGGTTCCTAAGTTTGTTGCTTGGTAATAACAGAACATGAGGTGTCGGTTAACTTCATCAGACCATCTCATCCTCTGTCTTTGTTTTCCTTCTAGGGTGGTTGCAGGAAGCATGTCCTGCAAAACACCTCTATTGGGATTTAAATCATTTTCCGTGTGGCTAGCAGTGTCGTTACCATTGTGGACGGGCATAGCGTTCAAGCGCCGTCCCCGACCATGACAGCGCTTGTCTGAGGCTTCATTAGTTCTGTCCTGAACCAACTAATCACACTAAAAGTGGCTTAGCCCTATTAGTGGTTTGTTCTTTTCGTCGCCTTTTACGACTGGCAGAACATACCGGAGGCTATTCTTTTCCCGGGCCTCCACGGGGTTTATTATTATTATTCTTTCTTTCTATTCTCAGACGTTATGTCTGGTCAAAAATGGAAAGTGACGCGGACCTTGATCAAGCGTGACTTCCTTTTAACTGTATTATTATTATTATAATTACAAACAAAATACAATAAAATAGGGGGAGTTTGTGTTCTAATGGAGTTTCACTGCACAAGGATGTTGGGATGTAAGAATGTGCTGGAGGGAAAGGCAGGAATAAAGTAATATAAATCCTTTAGGAGTGAAGTAAATCACAAAGGCAGGGCAGTTGAGGTGAAATGGCTGCAGGAAAGATGTGAAGAAATCGAAAAAATGGATGATCTTTTGGAGGACTGATTCAGCACATAGAAAATTCAAAGCAACCTCCAGGGAAATTAAAAGCTAGGGTGGTAACACTAAGAGTGCAATGAGAATTTCACTTTAAAATGCAGGAGAGAGAGCATATAGGTGAGGGGGAGCACTTGCCTGATGACATGTGAGAAGAAGAAATTTAAGTCAATATGAGTGATATAGGGGATCCAGTATTATAGTCAGAATTTAAAACAGTTCTGGAAGACTTGAGTTCAAATAAGGAAGAATGAATAGATAACATTCCATCAGAATTCCAAAAATCATTGGGGGAAGTGGCAAACAAATGACTATTTAAGTTGGTGAGTAGAATCTATGAGACAGTCAACTTAGCATCAGACTTTCAGAAAATATTATCCACACAGTTCTGAGAATAGCAAGGGCAGATATGTGCAAAAACTATCGCACAATCAGCTTAACAGCTCATGCAGCCAAGTTGCTGACAAGTATAATATACAGAAGAACAGTAGAGAAAATTGAGGATTTGGTAGATGATTATCAGTTTGGCTTTAGGAAAAGCAAAGTCGTCAGAGAGGCAGTTCTCACTTTGCACTTGATAATGGAAGCTAGCTTAAAGAAAAACCAAGACAATCTTATAGCACTGAGACACAATGGGATTGTCAACCCCGACAAAGCATTCATCAACGTAAAATGGTGCAAATGTTCAAAATTCTGAGAAAAACAGGAGTAAACTACAGAGAAAGATCAGTAATACACAATATGTACTAGAACCAATAGGGAACCAAAGATTGGAAGGTAAAGAACAAAGTGCTTGGTTTAAAAAGGGATTAGTCTTTTGTCCCTACTGTTCAATACATAGGCCTGCATCAAAGAAGCAATGACAGAGCTAAAAGAAAGGTTCAAGAGTGGAATTATAATTAAGGATGAAAGGATATCAATGACACAATTTACTGATGACATTACAGGATCTGCTGGATAGAGCAAACAGTCTAATGACCACAGAATGTGGATTTAGAGTAAACAGGTAAAAGACAAAGGTTACAAGATGTGTCAGAAATGACAATAGCAAGAAATTCAACATCAAAATTGGGGATCAAAAATTTAAGGAATTGTGCTATCTTGGATGAAGCAAGGATGACATAAAAAGCAGATTAGCACAGGCAAAGAGGGCATTCTTGACCATAATAAGTCTACTTGTATCAAACATGGGCCCTGATATGAGGAAGAAACTTCTGAGTATATACATTTGGAGCACAGCACTGTATGGTAATGAATCACAGATAATATGAAAACTGGTACACAACACAATTAAAGCATTTGAGATGCGGAGTTATTGAATAATATTGAAAATCAGATGAAATGATAGGGAATGAGATTCACCACAGAATCGGCAAGGAGGAACATACTGACAAGAAGGGCTAGGATGATAGGGCATGTGTTAAGGTATCAGGGAATGACCACTATGGTACTAGAGGGTACGAATTATGAGAGATCTGAATACTTTAAATGAATAATTGAGCACATAGGGTGCAAGTGCTACTTCAGGGATGAAGAGGTTAGCACAGGAGAGGAATTCGTGGTGGACTGCATCAAACAAGCCTGAAGACTAATTTAAAAAAACTTCCTGACAGAATACCTTGTGTTGTACTGCCGACAATTTACTCATGATTAGCATGTCATCCACCACTGTGACATCCAGGGAGCTACTCATGAACTTTGTTGTAATATCCATAATTAACAAAAATATGTAATAATATCCACCACTAACAAAAAATATAAAATTAAATCAGATGATTATTCAATACAGACTGTTGGCCCTGACCAGTGACATAGGAAACATGGAACAAATACCATCGGCAAATAGCAACTACGACATGATATCAGTAGCAAAATTTTCAAATGGAATAAGCTACAGATCAGTCTGTCACCAAAACTAGTTCTTTTCAGTTGTATAGTCCTTGGATTTGACAGCTCGGAACCAAACTGTCACCATTCAGTGTAATCTATACCTTGCACTAGGCTAGAGATCAGTCTGTCACCATAATGAGGGTGTTTCCTCCCCCCCCCCCCCCCCCACACACACACACACACATTCATTGCCTTCACCAACCAACAGTAAAACTCGGGCAAAGAGGAATATTTAATATGAGTTGTCAGCTCTGAACACTGACAAAGTTAATGGTTGCTGTGCTGTCACCTCTTGGTGTGTATACTCACAATTTTGTTATCAGTTGATGAAACCAACAAATGTGCAAGCAAAGAAAAGTGGGTGTGGTGAGACTGATCTGTGGCTTAGCCTGATGATGTCTAGGTTAGGTTGGAGGTGGCAGTTTGGTTGTGAGTTGGCGAATTCAACGAATATGAGAGTTAAAAAATCTAGTTGCAGTGAAAGACTGTTATGTAGCTTCGACCACTTGAAAAAAGTGCTACTGACATCACATTATAGTTGCCACATTGTTTACGGCATTTATTGCAGGTTTCCTATGCCACAGGCCAAAGCCTTTGACTCATATTGAATACTCCTATTTATCCCAAAACTGTGAATATATAAAATATGACATCGCAGCAGCCATTAACATTACATCACTGATCAAAGCTGACAACTCGTAGCACAGTATTTCTCTTGATCCATCACATCTCCAACACACACAACAAACTGCACGAATAGTTCCAAACCTAAAAGCGAGTCTATTGTCCATAACTGCCAACATCAAAATATTTCACTAACAGATCAGGGGGAGAGGGTAATTTTTGTTCTGTGATGATACAATTAATAAGATTATACTAGATTTCCCCATTTCTCTAATTTTAATATCCTAATACAGTACTGACAATGTAATGTTGGGATGCTGATTCATTTCAAACAGCAGAAACAAAGCACACTGGGTAATGTACATACACTTTACCAGGGCCAGTGACAAGGTGGAGTGATGTCTGAACAATGAAGACATACCCTCTGCCAAGCATCTCATGGTGGTTTGCAGGATATAAACGTAGATGTAAAACAAATTTTATTATATTCTCTGTGTTGTTTATATTTTCTGTCTACAGTATCTGTACATGAATGTTGTTATGCTTAGTAACTGCAGGTAAGTTGTTTTCTATATGAAGTCATGACAGGGACAAGATCATATCTTCCCAAAATATGTGCTAAACAAATACAATAGCAATGAACTCCATTGTGAAATCAATAAGAATAGACATTTTGTTCTGGACATAAACAAGACAAATCAGAAATATATACATGTGTATAACTAATGCAATTGTGCTTACCTTAGTACAGCTTCCAAATGTAGCTGTCCTGAAACTGTGAGAAATACTTTAGAATCGAAATATGCTTCTTCTTCACTGCCTCCTGACTTTGACATTTCTTCACGTAACGTTTTGCTTTCAGGCATTACAAGAAAGACTTCTCCTGCACCTTCACAGTCATTAGCTGTTAATATTGGAGTGTGAATATAAAGAAAACCAAGTTTATTGAAATATTTGTGTACACTATGTGACACAGCTCCTCGCATCCGCAGAAGAGCACCAAAAGTAGTCGTTCTTGACCTTAAATGCAAAAACTGACGCACATAATCTGGTGGATATGATTTCCTGGCTGCGAATGGATAACCATCTGTGAAAACACAAGGCCCGATTACTTGAATGTGACTCGCCAACAGTTCCAAATCACCTTTACTATTTGTTTTAAGTAATCCAGATGCTCTCACTGACGCTCCAAATGCCAGTTGATTTGGTTTGTCGCGGGTTGGAATCAAAATCTGCAATCTTTTTACGCAAGAGCCATCATTAATATCGACAAATGTCAAGTCCTTCATCTTTCTCAGGCCCTTTACCCATCCCTAAAATTATATCACAAAATTACACAAGCGTCTCAATGGCCATCAAATAGCTATCTTTTTATATTTTTATTTATTATTTAGTTTATAGGTTATAAGTTTAGATGTTACCTGGACTGTCACACTAGAATCAACGGGTTTACATGTCAAGACATCTGATATGCGTGATATGTGATGAATATAGTTCTTCACAACATTGCTACAGGCGCCTGTGTGATACACGCGCCCCAAATAATTAAACAACAATACTGACATTGCCGGCTTTGCGAAACAAAGACGAATCGATAGTAAACAGATGACAGGTTGCAAACATACACCACGTGTGTCGCGTGAGGTCATTGGAAACTACAAACGTGGGATGTGTTTGGGTAGTGAGATGTTAATAGCGACGAAATGCTGTACCGCGTAGTTTCAAAATTATCACATCGAAACACACCGTCGCACTAACGAAAAGAAAGTGACGATTATATTTCGAAAGACTTATGAGTTGCCTGACAACAAATATTAAGAATTGGGATTAGTAAAATGTCTGGCGAAGACGACAATGAAGAATTGGCTTCCTCGGAGCTTGGAACGATTGAATAGTGAGTAAACGTCATTGATAATATCATGTAGTAAGAAATCACATTACTCTGTTGTTAACTATTCTTTCTTGTTTTTGAATAGCTGGGACAAAACGTATTCAACAGAGATTCAGAATTTTGAAGACCATGGTGACATAGGAGAAGTCTGGTTCGGAGAAGACAGTGCATTGAGGGTTGTCAGGTAGTAATTAATGTTAAAAAATTCTCGTAGATGAAGCCCGTACTTGTGTAAATATGTTACAACAATACTCCGTGAATGAGCAGCAAAATCTTGAGCGTCGTATATATTTAAAGTAATCCGAAAGGTAGTGAAGTACAGTTGGTTTTTGTAGGCAAAAGTGCTTTTTAAATCCCCACTGTAGAACAGCAGCAAACATAATTATGATTTTTTTTCTCAAGTTCCCGACAAGTTTGGTAAGCTATGGAAGTTAGCAATATTATACGCCATTGGAATTGATCATGTAACCTTTGAACATACAGTGGGTACTAGCTAATCTGAAAGTAAAATGCCTTAGCTACTGTCACAACCATTGCATTCCTAGGAAGAAGGAAGGAAGCTTAGAGTTTTAACAACTCATTGCTGGCGAAATCAGTAGAGACAGAAAATGAGCTTGTATTGTAAATAAAATAAGAGGAAAAGAAAACACTTGCTGCCAGTTAACAATAATGGGAGGGTTACAGGCCAACAGTTTCATGCAGTTAAAGTTAGGATAATAGTTGCAGATTATAAGTATTATGAAAGCAAGTTCGAGCCTTGGTCAGTTTATAGAAAACATCAAACATGAACTAATGATTTGAATGAGGGTGATCATGTAGACCCTGCTTATGGATGGTGTAGCATGTAACAGCCTGTCCAGGAATGTGAGAGGTTTATCATCAGGAATGACCTGGACACTCCAGGAACAGCAACAGTTCATGCTGAAGTTGACCCTGCTGCTGCTGTTGGAAAGAGTCAAGACAGGTTAGCAGGTTTTTTAGTGGAGAGAGTAAGGGTGGGCCACAATCATAAATGACTTAATTACTGGAGTAAGAAGTAAGAACATCATTAATGAAACTCCTTCCAGATGTGAGTTAAAGATATATAACAGGTATTTGAAACAAAGCTTGCTGCCTGTAAAGAGAATGTTCTCATTCATTCATCATGTTCCATGTTCCCAACATGTTGGGGAAACTACAGTGATGTTAAATTGAGTAATGTTATATATTAAAATGTAGCACTAAGAGGTAGTTACAAACTGCATTACTAATTAGGCCTAACTACTGTTAAGTCACTATAAGTAAGTTAAGCTTAGGACTGCTCAAGCTAAGTTTAACAAAACATAGGCTAACAAAGGAGTTGCCTCATATAAGAATCCAGATATCATTGTTGGCCTTCTTTGTACTTTGTTTCTGTTTAATATCTTGTCTATTTTCTGTGTTGTGTAACTCGTGTCACTCATTTTTTGTTCTTGGTAATTATTTGAACAGGTGGTTATGTGATAATCCAGCAGTGAAAAGAGATGACAGGATTTTGGATGTTGGCTGTGGCAATGGAATGTTGCTCATAGAGTTGGTATGTTTTAAATATATTTTTTTTTAAAAACTTTGCCAGTAAAATTGCATTAAACCAGCACGAAGAAGGGTGCATGACAAATTTATTGCAGTAAAGTCACAATTGTAACAAGTAAAAAAAGGAAGGAAAATGCTGTAACAGTTTACTTGCTACATATGTCTGTTACATATTTCCACTGATAAGTTATTCAGGACAAGATATGTCCACAATTCCCAAAATTACTTATAAGGCCACAGACTGCCTGTTGGCTTCTCTCTCAGGTTCTTCGGCTGGCATTTGTTTGATGATTTTGGCATTGTGGCAAGTGGCCGGCATTGTCAAAGCATCACATTCCCATGCTGGTGGTGGGCTGACGTCGATCTCATGGGCACAGATTATGTATATCTGGTGTGTCAATGCCTGAGGACTTTTCTATGCTTGTTTCCAATGCCATTTTCCCCTGCTGCGTGCAACAGTCATTCACTGCAGCGTGGGAATCCAGAACTCGTTCACCTTGAGGCTTTCTTCTATCTTGCCTAAGCTGTTGTCATGTTTGCTATAGCTTCTATGAACAAGTGGGTGTGATAGCTCTTCTCTACAGCAAGAACCTCCATGTCAGCAAATTTTATACTATGTGGTCGGTCCCGCACAGTGTGTGCTCTGCCAAGGCTGATTTCTCCAATCACCCCAACCTGCATTGCCACTTATGTTTGGTGGTCCTGGTGTTGATTGATCTGCCTGTCATTCTAACATAGACTTTTTTGCATGTACATAGTATGCGGTATATTCCCAACATTGCAAGTGGGCTTCTTTTCTCTCCTTTGCCGGTCTGAGACTCTCTTTGATCTTCTTTGCTCATTTATAAATAGTCTTTATGCCATTTTTGGATAATATATAGCCAATTCTGTCCATCACTTTGGGAATGTATATCGGAATGGCCATACCCAACATTTCTTTGTCTATTGTGTCACTTCACTAAGTGTTTGGTTCTGTGGACTTCTTATGTAACTGGTAGAGTACCCATTGCTCCTCAGAATATTTTCCGAGCAAGATGAATATGTGAGATGCAGCACCGCAGTTGCAGAATCCAACACATGGAAAGTGTATAGAGGAGCAATGGGTACTCCACCAGTTACATAAGAAGTGTCACAGAACCAAACACTCAGTGAAGTGACACATTGGAAAAAGAAATGTTGGATATGGTCACTCTGATCCACATTACCAGAGTGAAGGACAGAATCGGCCGCTTGTTATGAAAATATGGCATAAAGACTATTTATAAACGACAAAAGAAGATCAAAGAGTGCCTCAGATCAGCAAGAAGAGAAAAGGGACCCATTTACAATGTTGAAAATATACTGCATACCAAGTACATGCAGAAACGTCTATGTTGAAATGACAAGCAGATCAACCAACATCAGGATCACCAAACATAAGCAGCAGTGCAGGGTGGGGTAGTTGGAGAAATCAGCCGTGGTGGAGCATGCATTGAGAGAGACCTACCACATAGTATAAAATTCACCGCCATGGATGTTCTTGCTGTAGGGAAGAGCTAGTTGTGCAGAGAAGCTATAGAAATACACAAACATGACAATAGCTTCAGCAAGAAAGAAGAAAGCCCCGAGGTGAACATATCCTGGATTCCCATGCTGCAGCAATGACAGTTGAAAGTACTAACCGGAGAACTACAGCGGGAATGAACACGAAAAGAGCCCTTGGACACTGATATGTCAGGTATATATAACCTGCAGCCGTGTGGTCGATTCCAGCCCACCACCACCAGCAGTGGAAAGTGAAGCTATGGCAACTACAGCGACTCACGCTGGCAAAACATCAGAAAAATCATCAAACAAATGTTGGTCGAAGAATCCAAGATAGAAGCCAACAGGCAGTTTGTCAACAACTGGCCATAAAAGCCTTTGCAGGTAATCAGTCCTGTCCATCCAACACAACTAATACTGTGAACTACCAATATGATGCTTGCTTTTTCATTTGCAAACGGGACATCTTATCCATCTCTGTGAATATTGATTCATCTACAGTGCAGATAGCAGTAGCAATGTGGCTCAAAAAGCAACAGCAATAAGCAGCAAGGACTGAAAACTTTACAAAGGGCTGTTTGTGAGTCAAGTTGGAGGCAGCCAATGGGTGGACAGTATGTGGTAGCCATTGTGCAGCTGTTAATTGTATACCTCCTCATGTCACTGACGTATGAATTAATCATATGTTTTGCAGTTAAATTTTTACTCTGAGGGGACAAAAAGTCATAGGATATCTCCTAATATTGTGTTTGACCTTTGTTTGCCCATTGTAGTGAAGCAGCTCAACATGGCATGGGCTCAACAAGTCGTTGAAAGTCCCCTGCAGCGATATTGAGCCATGCTGCCTCTATCGCCTTCCATAATTGTGAAAGTGTTGCTGGTCCAGTATTTTGTGCAAGAACTGACCTCTCGCTTATGTCCCATGTCGGGCAATATGGGTGGCCAAATATTTCATTCAAACTGTCTCGAATGTTCTTCAAACCAATCATGAACAACTATGGCTCAATGTCATGGCGCATTGTCATCCATGAAAACTACATCGTCGTTTGGGAACATGAAGTCTGTGAATGGCTGAAAATGATTTCCAAAGATTCCAAGTAGCCGAACATAACCAGTTCCAGTCAATGATTGGTTCATTTGAACTTGAAGACCCAGTCCATTCCATGCAGACACAGCCCACACCATTATGAAGCCACCACAAGCTAGCACAGTGCCTTGTTGACAACTTGGGTCCATTTCTTCATGGGGTGTGTGCAACATTCGAACTGGGAACCCTATTATAAGCTCTTACCAACTGAAACCAGGCCTCATCTGATCAGGCCACAGTTTTCCAGTTGTCTGGGTCAAATCAATATGGTCACAAGCCCAGGAGAGGTGCCACAGGGGGCGTTGTGCTGTTGGCAAAGGCACTCACATCAGTTGTCTACTGCCATAGTCCATTAATGTCAAATTTTGAGCCGGCTGGTGTGGCCATGCGATTCTAGGCGCTTCAGTCTGGAACCGCGTGACCGCTACGGTCGCAGGTTCGAATCCTGCGTTCAAATCCTGCCTCGGGCATGGATGTGTGTGATGTCCTTAGGTTAGTTAGGTTTAATTAGTTCTAAGTTCTAGGCGACTGATGACCTCAGAAGTTAAGTCGCATAGTGCTCAGAGCCATTCGAACCATTCAAATTTTCTGAAAAATGTTGAAAAGGACACTCTTTCTTTGCTGTGCTTTTAATCACCAATTTTTAGAAACTTTATGACTTTGTACAGGATAACAGTACAGATCATGCATTGCAACACTTCAGTCATAGTATTAAGTATAAAGAATAATGAAAATCATTTGGCATTGCAATTAGTATCTGTTACTTTCACTTAAATACAGTTCCATTGGGGGGGCGGGGGGGGGGGGGGGGGGAGGTCAGATTTGATGAACTTCAAAGTCCTTGGGTAGTATATAAAGAGTTGAATCTCAACTTAATTTTTTCTGAAGTGTACACATTGCTGGTAGCCATCACTTACACACACCTTTCACTTTCACCACTACAGTGAATTGGTAAATAAAAGCTATGTGTATTGTTCCTCAAATAGTTGTAGTTGATCTGTAGATCAGAGCTGTAAACAGGTGAGAGCTGAAAACAGTTGTCAATCATTCTTCTTGATGTATTTCACAGTTAAATGTCTCTTTAGGGTAAAGAATTACAAGAGGCAGCGTTGGTGCACAAATGTGCTAAAATATCCTTATTCCGTTATTGTAAACTCCGCTGAAACAAAAGAAAAGATGCAAGCAGTAATGAGGTATGCATTAATACCCTTTTACATAGATACTGGTATATAATTGTTTCATAAACAAATCCAAATACAAAGAAGAAAATTGTATGTTTAAAACTCTTCCGTCTCGGATATAAATTTATTTGCTGTGACATCTTAATCCAAAAACAGAATGAGTTTTCTTAAAGGTGACAGATAAGATTTTTTCACAGCAGTTATTGTCAAGTTTATACAATCATGCACTGTGACTTTATAATGATCTGACATTCATTGCTCTGATAACGTTGGAGAGGGGAACCCAAACAACATCTTTACTACTCAGCCATGAAAGGAATTGTGATTCAGTAAGAGACATGCAGTTAATCTCAGCTTCTTGAAATTCACGTGATACCTTGGAAATATGCCCAATACATCACTTTTTGTTGTATTTGAAAGCCACATACTGTTCGACATGCAGTTGTTCCCACAAAGCACTTTCATTAGCTTCTATAGCAACAATGCTCTCATTTGCATCTTTTGAGTCTCTTCACTAGAGCATTGACTAGAAATGCATGGTGTGATGGTATTTGTGGAACTGTGCCCATTGTACTGTAACTGTGTTCCAAGAAACCTACATACAGTTCAGTCTCTTGCAAAGAAACAAGATTAACTAAAATAAGTATTTCATGCAAGTAAACCTTCATGTTATTTACCAAGACAGAAATGTAATCTTTCCTTCCTTGCACAGACTTGAAAAATCAACATATTGATAAAACCTCACTACATCTTGTTTCACAATTTCAGGTGACTTCTTTTAACCATTCCCGTGTTCTGGAGAGATCGTTACACTACTACTGCCTTTAGATTTTCTTGTTACATGTACCATGAGCTCTGAGAGATCAGCAGTAGATCATACTCTGACAGTGATCCATGAAGGTGGAACCAGTGAAAACCTGAATCTATTCACTGCGAGTTGAACTCTACATTTCTGAGTGAGGAGTTCCATTACATCAGAAAAATGGTTGCACTGTTGATGTGGGCACTCTAGAGAATTGACATGGGCACTCCACTGAATACAAGGCATTAATACGTTCTTTGTTTCTTTGCAGGATATCAAATTGTATAAAAGGTTCGTGGATCACATGAGCAGTACAATGAGGCCAGTTCCTGGAACACGATCACACCATGTGTTTCTAGTCATTGCTGCTAACACCATTCTAATGGAGAGACTCAAATGATACAAATGGGAACAGCACTGTTGCTATGGAAGCTCATGAAAATGCTTTGTGGGAACAACTACAAGTCAGGGAGTATGTGGCTTTCAAATGCAATGAAAACTGGTACATGGTTCCCAGTTATCATACAAATTTATAGAAGTTGAGAATAACTGCATGTCTCCGGATGAATCATAATTCCTTCTCTGGCCCAGTAGGAAAGATGCTGTTTAGGCCCCCTTCTCCAATGTTATATTAATGTGAATGTGACATCATTACAAAGACACTGTGCACTTTTATATAAACCTGACAATAACTGCTATGAAAAAATTATATCTGTCACCTTTAAGTGAACTCATTTTGTTTTTGGATAAAGATGTCAAGGAAAATAGTCATATGCAAGGTGGAAGAGTTTTAAAAATACGATTTCCAGCTTTTCATTTAAATTGTGTATGAAACTATTCTTTGCAGAATTTTTATGTCTGTATATACCACTATATATGTAAAAAGTTATTAATGTGTCTCATTGCTGCTTGCATATTTTCTTTTGTTTTCACGGGGTCCCAGGTTTGATTCCCGGCTGGATTGGGGATTTCTCTGCCCAGGGACTGGGTGTTTGTGTTGTCCTCGTCATTTCATCATCATCATCATCATCGTTAGTGACAGTGGCTAGATTGGATTGTGTAAAAATTGAGACTTTGTACAGGCGCTGATGACTGTGTAGTTGACCGCCCCACAAACCAATCATCATCATTATCATTCCTCTTTGTCGTTGTCAGATAATCAGTCTGTCACTATCACTGGCTCTCACCTACTCCCACTTACTCTTTCTCTTTATTCCTTCCCCCATGGCACTGCCTTCTTCACTCTTTTGCAAGCACTTTTCTGCCACTATCAGCTGTGGTCCACTGCAACTGTGTCCTTCTCTTTCTCTCATGCTGCCGTTGTCTCCTTTGCTATTTCTATAACACGACCACTGTCTACTACCTTCCAGTATTTATTAGTTTTCCATCAGTTTACCACTACCACTGTCTTCTTCTCTGTCAGCATAAAAAAGCACGAATATGTTCACATGTCAAAAATTTTGGGAAAACTTTAAAAGATACGGAGGAAGGTAGAATGAGACAGCTTGTGCCCCACTTTTCAGTCAGAATCTTCTAAATAAACAGGAACACATTTGCATTTCTTGTGGCCCAATAGAAGCATTCTTCCATTTGTTCCCTTTTTTTCCTCGCTGCAGGAGAGCGCGTAACTCATATGAAAAGAAATGTATTAGTGAGTATCATTTAGATAGTTTACTTACACGAAATTGAAGTAACGCAGAAGTAATTTTACACCTCAGACCAGATTTTACTTGCAAAATCGTTTTTCATTTGCTTCAGTACTACGACCTGGGGTTCCCAGATGATAACGGAGACACAGTACAGCTTATTTCTCCATGCTGCATCACATTATAAATTAGGCTACATTTTTGCCTCACATCAAATTTTATGTGCATATTTTACGTGTACAAGTGGGGTAATTTTGAACCTCTGTACCTTGGAAACATAAAGATATCAAGAAAAATTTCAAGGTTGTGTGAGATAAAGATATTATGAATATATAAAAAAAAATTCCAGGCACTTGCTGTACATAGCCATCTTGGAATCCTCAGCTGAGTTTTGGTCTGCTGGTTAAAAAAAAAAAAATCCTTTTGTGGGGTTTTCTGAGCAACTGCCCATGAATTAATGATGCCTCTGTAAGTACCATCAAGCCCACCGTAGACCACATAAAATACAAAAAGAACCAACCAATATGCTCTATTTGCTTAAGCCGGGGGAAGTAGGCCTATGTAATATTCATACTTTTGATCCTGTACTGTAGGATGGTGACATTAAGATGATCCTTCTCTTGGGTATACAAATGGTCCCCAGATCAAGGGCTACCAATAACACTTGACCCTGACTTTTTATTGCAAGTGGAACCTGAGGTATGAGCACCGGAAAATCCCGTTTTCTTGCGCAGTGTTTCCGTCCACATTAGGCATGTATGCTGTGTAAGAATTTAATGATTCTTAGAGAGACCTATGCGGGGGGGTGGGGGGGGGGGGGGGGGGGGCAATTGTGTGTTTCACACAAATTCCTTATTGCTCAGTTCCAATGAATAAAACATAGTGGTGTACTTCCAGCTGTACAGTATTTCAGTGCTTGGTCCAGTCATCTCTTTCATGTGCTGAGAGTTGTGCTGTTTTGTGTACTCACTGCCTGGACTCCAACCAGAAATGAAATATGATGAGACAGAAGTTTCTGGGGCAGCATGATTAGGGAGCCTGTCGAAATAAAAACGTTAGAAAACCAAATAAACAGGGATGGTGGTTTCAGCCTGAACATGGTGTGAGGTCTGTCACTGGCCATCACATTCTTCTCAGCTGAGAATCACTGAGAGAATGTACTTTTTATGAAATATCACTGAAGATCCTGAAAACAATACAGCAGCAAACGGTGTAGTGGGCATCAGGAGTTGACTCACAATCATCTGTCAACCAGTAAAGCCCTACCCCGAGTTCTTTAAAGAATAAAACTGCCGTGTATGTAACAGCTTCAAACAATTGATTACTTTACAAATGAATGAACATGTTAAATATTCGAAGTCAAGGACTTAAGATGCAAAAATTTAGGAAAATGTTTGCAGTTGTGTTTAAAGTTCATCAGAAAATGTTAAGTGCTCTCATTTTCAAATACAGAATGAATACAGTGCAGGTAATTTGCACCCATTTTAAGGAAAGACTAGTTCTTCACACTTTTCAATGTTTAAGACATCATATCTCCTGAGCTATATGTCATATAATCATATAATTTTGCAGGTAGCCTATATTCAGTGGTATATGTTCATACCATCTGCAAAATCTACTGCAAATAGAGTTAGTAGTAAAGAAGTAATAAATTAAAACCTCATGCCTTACGCTGAAGTTTTCTGTGTGAACAGAAAAAATGTAGGAATCGGTAAACTTTTTTCACATTTGCAGGGGAGTCTGAGTAAAAGTTTTGTGAAGGTTTCAAAATTATGCATAAATTTTGTTGGGAACTGCTAAGTGCTCCCATTCTCAGATACTGGATGAATACAGTCAGGGTAATTTGCACACTGTGAGCTATGCCACCTGAAGACATAAACACAGTTACTAACAGTAATACCTGTCTTACTGTGTTAAATCTTTAACATAAGATGATATCTCTTAATGGATAAATTATGACAGCATGTTGAATTTTTAAATTCGGTCAGTCATCATATGAAATACTGAAAATCAATTTTTCCTTGTCCCTGGAATCAATTAGATAGCCAACCTGCAACTGGGGCTGCTACCGTGAAGCGTGAACTAGGTTAGCTGTTTAGTAATATAGATAGTGGTATGAAATCAACAACAGTTCGCATTCTGGTTGCATTCTAGGCAGTGGGTACACACGACAGCACAATTCGCAGCACCTGAAGATGATGACTGGGTTGGTCATCAAAATATTGTGCATAAGATGAAAACAACTCGGTTGCTGAGAAACTGTGAGAGATCACATCAATGAATACTTTATTTATCTTAGGTTCCACCCCTCCCTCCCCCTCAGCCCCTCAAAAAAATGTAGTGCTTGTAGTATGGAGTCATGCTCCGCAACCATAAAGCTTGCCCCTTTTAGTAATTTTAATAATCCAAATTTGTACAAAATTGGAAAGTAGAAAGTGCTTATAATAAAGCGTGTTGTGTGGATGTTTATCAGTATGGATTAGACATATGTACCAGAATTTGCAGCAATGCTAGTTGACATTCAGGCATGCATTTGTACAGCCTTTGCACAGTTTATCAAGAAACGATACAAAGACTTTGAGATAAGTTTGATTGCTTGCTTGACGTGCTTCATGAAGTGAACAAAGTGATCATTTTGTGCATACTGGAAGAACAACTTGTGGGTCTCTCTTGTACTTCCAATACCAGTTTCATTGGAACGTATTATCTTGTACAGTAACAATTATTTTTAAGAAATAAAGTACATGATTTAGACTTGGCCTGTATAGAGCATTCATTACGTAAACTAATTTCCTCACTCCGACTCCCATTGCAAACTGGTAATAGTAATCACTAGTGACCAGATTATATGCATTTACATGTTGCATATTTGGCTCCTTTTCCCAGTTATTGCGCATTTTAACTAAAAACTAGTGACGATGAATATTTTCACTCTTTGTTTACAATATTTTAAAAATTTAGACAGACGGTCTCTAGCTTGATCTAGTTTTGATGTCTTACAGACTGACCGTGACCTAGAACTGCATGCAATCGCTGACTGAGAGGCCACTGTCGTCATTACAGAAGAGGAACAGGACCAGGCAGATAGTCAATGCTCCTTCGTCCGCACCCCCCGTTAATCCCCTCCACTGTCATATCATACGCGTCGGCAACGATTAAATTAAACTACGCAAGCTTGTAGTCGCTCATCCATTGTGTCAGTTTAGCTTTCTATTTACTTGTACACATTTGAACATGTTTACGATGTGTAGTGTGTAACATGTCGTGTGCCATGTCTCCTGAAAAAAGAAACGACGTTTCATGGGTAACTGACCATCCTGTAACATTTACACTTGATGGAATTGTTTTATATTGTCAAGTTTGTGAGAAAAAAGTGAGCATGTCAAGACAAGTCTTCATATCGCAGGAATGCAGAAGACAGGACCACGACAACAATTTCTGACAACAGCAAGTTACAGTAACAACGATTTGTCCAAAAGTAACCAAAAAAGTTGGTTTAACATGGATCTATGCGAAGCAGTCATTGCAAGCAATATTTGTCTTCATAAAATTACAAACCCTATCCTCAAAGGGTTCTTGAACAAATATTGTTTAAATCAAAATATACCTACCAGATGAATCAACGCTGCGTAAAAATTACATACCGACAATTTACATAAATGTTCTGGAAAAAATATGCAATTAACTCAAGGACAGCTTTATCTGGATTTCAGTTGATGAAGCTACAGACACTTGTGGCCATTACATTGTAAATTTAATTGTCAGTGCTTTAATTAGTGCCTTGTTCTTCCTATTTAGCAGCCTGCGAAGAACTTGAAAAAGTAAATCATTCTAAAATTGCCAGATTTGTGAATGAGGGTATCAGAAAAACATTTCCAGAACCTTCTGCAGATACGAGTAAAAGGGTGTTCGTGTTTATTTCAGATTCTGCTCGCTATATGATCAAAGCAGGAAAAGCCCTCCAAGTATTTTGTCCCAATTTGACTCATGTGACCTGCTTTGCTCAGTGATTACATCACCTTGCTGAAGAAGAATGCTCCATGTTTGTGAATGTAAATAAACTGATTTCATCCACAAATAAATTGTTTCTAAAGGCTTGTACTCACTTCAAGACCTACAAAGAAAAACTTGTACTTTTACCTCCCGAACCAGTGGTAACTCGTTGGGGTACGTGGGTCGAAGCTGTGTTGTTTTAGTTTTACAATGAACGTTTCAAGGCCATTAGAGGGATAGTAAACAAATTTTATAGTGCAGACCAATCGCAAGCACCAGGTTATGCAGCCACCCACCATCCACTTACTTTGTCACCAATACCAGCAGGCTCCAAACTGAGCTGGCTTGGTACTTATGCTCCAATGGGTCACCTGCTATGTGACTACATGCTCCTTGGTGGGCCATGAGTTCGATCCTGTGCCAGCTTGCTGGCATCAAGGCTTTGTTGCAGGCATACACGGTTTCTGACTGTTTCTCGGGCTGTTGGGCCTTCGTGGCCTGTTCGGGCGAAGTTTTAGTTTTTATTGCTCGGGTGGGCACGAGCCATCATGCTGTGTACCACAGTTTAAACACTATCTATCCCAGGCTGTGGTCACAGATCGGCTGAGCCATGAGGAGCTGCTACAGACATCCCTCAT
The DNA here is from genome assembly GCF_021461395.2 of Schistocerca americana. NCBI lineage: Eukaryota > Metazoa > Arthropoda > Insecta > Orthoptera > Acrididae > Schistocerca > Schistocerca americana. The sequence goes on from NC_060122.1 coordinate 427,661,822, forward strand.
GAGCAGTGCGACACATGCATCTGGCTTCTCCAACCATTTGTATGTCAGCAGCTACGACTTCCTGCATGTGTTGTCTGCCAGGCAGGTGAAATGCTGACATCGACACGCCACACACCGGGACCAACAGCCTTCTCTCCATCTTTGCTTCCAACCTTGTAACTGACATGAATAATGAACTATTATAACCAGGCTTGTTTTACTGACAGTTGCCATACAGTTCCTGTCACCTCCATCAACACACCCGCAGCCCATGCCCAGGAAGAGGCGGAGGGGGACTCTCCTCCTTCCTGATTTGCTATCAGCTGATTCACCTGTCACTAGATGTCATGCCTTGACCATTTGATGATGTGATCCACGTTTTATACTAAAAATGTTTTATAACATTGGACCAGCTTCAATCCTACTGCTTGCACAATAATGTGAATATGCAGGTCAACATGAGAGAGACTGGGAGGAAGTGAGTAGCGCAGTTTCAATCAGGATTGTATTTTACTCCTTTTAATGTCTGACATTATATCCACATTGGTTTGTAATTGGCATAATCCGTATAAGTTCACGCAGGGGGGTTACCTTCATAGCCTCGGATGTTTTTGAATTTAGCACATGTTAAAATTCAGGAGTAAGTAAGAAACACATAGTTTTTTTGTTTTCTCGAAAAAATTCCTGCCCCAAGATACAGGCCTCCAATGATGACACTGCGAACACCATTTTGAATATGCGAATTTCGGAAACATTTTTAAAATGCTGTATCTCTGTAACAGTTGTAGATATTTTATTAGAGATTTTTTTATTTGAAAGATAATTACTTTATGATTACAAAGGTATTCTCAGTTTGGACACATCTGTCATTCTTTTACTGTCACCTTTTGAATTTTTTTTATTATTTAAAGAAATTATTCTTTTTTTTTCTTAAAAAATGCCAATCCATATTTTTTTTTCTTTTCCTTTAATTGATGAGTACCATGTAGTACTATATTCTCTGTAAAGGACAGCTTCCGCTTGTAAGTCCTTTCTGAATTATTATTGCCATATTTGCCCAAGTATAAGATGACCCACTCCCCCCATTTTTTTAAGACGCTCCTTGAGAAAATTTCTTTTGGACATGTTTTGACTAATCAAAATTAAAATCTGTTTTATTGGCATAAAGAACCTACTAAAAAGTTAACATTATACCTGTTCTATGTTTAAAGTCATTTATTGATTGTCTACATTTTGACACTACTAAGAGAAATAAACAAAAAGTAATGGTTTACATTAATTTTCAGGCCGTTTTCTTTTCTACCTCTATCGCTTTCTGGCCCTGTTGTCCGTGATATCAGTATTTTTTAATCATCATCACTCTTCATTGTCACAAATGTTTGGTTGGTTCTTCCAAATATGTTGAGATTTATGAGGTTGTGGTTATGGTGGGACCTGAGAACACAGCTGTTTTTAGCTGGATATATATCAGATTTTGCTTGTGTACTGACATGAGAATGTTATAATGTCTCTTGCTTCCAAACATGTCGTCTGCTCACCACTCTCTCATTGGGTATGCAGAACCATTAGCTGACACACCCCATTTCGTTCCTGCGTTGCAGCAAGAAGCATATAAGTGTGCAAGTCTAGGCTTTCACTGTCCCCTGCATTGAGTATTTGTCCAATTTTAAAGTCATTTCAATTCAGGCTACAAATAGATTCTGGCAGACTACAGTTTAAACACGGCAGATGTTCATGGAAAGCCGAAATACACAGTACAAATTCCTATGGTTGCCAGTACAACCCCCTACCCACAGTCATCTTAGCTCTCAGCCAAGCTGCTCCCCTTCTGTAGTGCTGAGCTTGAGCAACTGTGAAAAACTACAGTATCTTCTAGGGTGGAAGTGATATGTAACAACACTGATTAACACACAAATAAAAGATTGCAAGTACGTTTCAGACCCATTCTCGAACTCTCTCTTGTCCCATGATCTAGTGTTGTCTATTGGTACTGTCTCCACGGTCAGTCTCGCTGCTGTATTTTATTCGATAACAATTGAGTCAGTTTAATATTATGTATTTCCTGGGTTATGCATTTCATTCTGGTTAATTTTTCTTCTTGTTTCCACTGAATATCACCATTATGTTCTAAAGCTGACTAAAAGCTGCTGACAATTACACTTGGCATTCTAATATGGGAACAGTGACCGAATTTCTCATTTGCAATCCACTTAGTAAATAACTACAGTCTCTTGTAACAAAATAAAATATTAGTCTGGGTACTGAATCAAGAAATGTTTTTTGATGGACAACATTTCCATTTCTGAATGTTACCTTTTTTTAAAAAGCGGCATTAATGTTTGCAGACGGTACCCATACATGTATGAGGACATTTATTGCAAACCTGTTCAGATAAAACATAAGTTTGCAAGATGATATAATTTAATGCTATTTTCCCCTATGTTTCACAAAATTGTCGAGTTTTAACCAGAGCAATAGACTGTAGTGGCTAATTCATAGTTTCTTGCGTATCTCTTGCTCTAGTGTCATGCGAATCAATTAATGTGATTGTTCGAATAACATTGATACTATATCAAATGCTTCAGCTTATTGGGAAATCTCAAGCCTGTTAGAATAGTAGTATTGTTTGCTGAGCCCTGTCATTCTGAATTCTTCTAAATAAATCTGCATGAGAACTCAGTAGCCAAAGCTTCATTTGTTTATTTCTCTCTCTCTCTCTCTCTCTCTCTCTCTCTCTCTCTCTCTCTCTCTCTCTCTCTCTCTCTTTTTAAAAAATCCCTTATTTTCTGGTATGGCTTTCTGTGCAGATAATTTTCTGCTGCAGTACTTGTTACTCCTTGAATCACCATAGATTTTTTTCTATTCAGTTTCTCATTGGCCTCATTTCTTTTTCCACTACTGCCCTCTATTTCCCTTTTTGTTGTAAAGTATAGTGTTTTAAAATTCCTTTGCTGTAATCATATCATACTCTCATTTTATGCCTTCTTTACTCTCACATTTCATAACACTTTTTTATTTCTTCTCTTGGTGCTGTTTGTATTCCTTCAAGACACTCTGTAAGTTCTCCCAGACTTAAAGTGAATCTCTTTTGTGCAAGTCTGTTGTGTTCTTGCTTTCCTGATATTCTACTCTCTTTACTTTTCTCCTCATCAGAACTTCAGCAGACACCCCCCTCACACACACACACACATACCTCCTCCTTCCACTGAATTCATAACACATCCCCAGCAGTTAATTATTACCACCAAAGATCTGTACTGTTGCTACTGTTAGTGAATTTCATATTGCCTTATTTGCTCCCTGCGAAAGTGTTGCAATTGCCAATGCAAAATTTCAGTATGAACACTTCAACTGATACTCTATACTCTACCAGCGTGTTTCTATGAGCCTTTGTCTTCTTATCTGTGAACTATGCTGCCAGTTATTATGGAATGACATACAGTCAACACGAAATCAGCACCATAGTTTTCTCAGACACGGAACACTTGAAAAAACACTTGAAAAGGATAAGTCTGTGAGTACCCTAGACCATTGATGGCATCTACATCTGGTAAAAATTAAACCAGTAAAACACAGCACAGTCCAGTACACAGTAAAGACACATGGCTACTACAGTTCTACCATAAGCAGCGTGTTCACTCGCTAACATTGGCAGCAGTTGCAAACAAGTCAATATTGGCCAATATCGTCTAATTGTTGCTATTTTTTTCTGCTCCTGGCAGCGCCAGCATGGCGAGTTATTATTGTCATGGACAGACTATACGTACACTAGGAGAGGAGTAGCAGCTTGAAAAGTAGCGTAATTTTTCTGATGTTTTATATGTGCGTGTATGTTACCTTTTCATATGTTTTTGTTTGGTAATTGAAATACATAGCAAATATCACATAATGTGAATTATGCAATATTAGACTTCTGTTAATCCCAAGTGCTGTACTACTTTTTTTATGTTGTTGCATACTATAAGAAAGGACCACACACACACACACACACACACACACACACACACACACACACACTGTTTTATTAATTTGTAAATGAAAGTACTTTCCTGTCTCCTGCAAATATTCTAGTTTTGAAGATCTGTTCATTTGCTGTGATTGTTAAATAAGTATTAACTCTAAGTAGCCTATATAAACTCTAAGTAGCGTATATGAGTTCTTGTTTCTGCAGCCCATGGTCTAGTGGTTTGTGTTGCTGCCTCCAGGTCATGGGATCCTGGGTTCAATTCCTGGCCAGGTCAGATATTTTTTGCTCAGGGACTAGCTTTTTGTGTTGTCATAATCATTTTATCTCATCTTCAGTGACTCGCATCTCACCAAAGTGGCGTCAAATAGAAAGACTGGTATCAGGAGACCGAACAACCCCAGACAGTGTATCTCCTGGCCAATAATGCCATATAATAATTTCATTTCATCAGTTCTTGTGTAAAATATGTATTCTATATTTTGTTCTTCCGGTATATTTCACATCTGTAAGGATTGCATTGCCATGAATCTGTGGAATGAACGGAGTATGTTATCTAAACTGAACATTATTTTTTCAGGCTCGTGAAAAGTTCTGTGATCTGACAGGCATTGATTACTCCCAGAATGCCATTGAACTAGCCAATGCTGTTGCAAGAAAGCAGAATATTGATATTAAATATTATGTCTGTGACATGTTGGCAAATTACGACGAGCTAATTGAGGGTGGCACATTGCTGAAAGAGTATGACATTGTTTTAGACAAAGGTACATATGATGCAGTTAGTCTACATCCAGTAGATGCTAAGAAAAAGAGAGAAAAATATATTGAAAACATCCACAGGATACTGTCGCAAACTGGAATGTTTGTTATAACATCCTGTAATTGGACACAAGATGAACTAATTTCTCATTTCAAAGCAAGTAAGTAGCTTCATGAAGATATGCATTCTTCGATTCTGTGGAGAGTGGTGAATGCTAAAATTTCATGAGTTGATAATCTTATTTTCAGAATTTGAACTCCTTGATATCATCCCAACACCAAAATTTCAATTTGGTGGGAAAACTGGCAGCCTGATCACATCTCTCGTTCTTCGGAAATGCTAAATATTGTGCCTGTAAAAATGTTTGCAGTGAATTTGATGCTTTTTTTATGTTTCTATTAAAATATTACAAAGACAAGTAAGAATATAAAGCAATTTCATGCATATGTAATGGATGTTATAAAAATTCTTTGTGCAATTATTTCTTCTTAGTAACTTTATTTTTAAACATTTGCTTGACAATAAGATGTTCCTTAGTTGATTTGCTGTTTATTTTAAGTGTATGTTTACTTATTGCTGTAACGTTACATGTGTTTCATGTATTTGTTGTATCACACAATTTAGTGAACAAAATATTGTTATTCATTGTAAATGCAAGTTATCATTGAGTGGACAGCAAGGTGAGGTAGTCAGTACAGAACTTGTACTTTTTAAGCAGAAATTTTTTCTGAACACAATTATCTCCCTTTTGTAGGCAATTCACTCTGATAATGGAAGACATCTTTCAGAATTTGAGTCCTGGTCTGGCACACAATGTTCATCACAGCATGTACCCAATTAAATGATAAAAATATGTAATCCCATAAGATTTTCTTTCTTTAACTGAATGTGAAAGGCAAAAATGAAATGCTTCATAATTTTTTCTAACTGAAAGCAAAAAGTGTATGTAGTTATGCTCTTACTCACCTATTTATATCTTAATACATGCCTTTTCCCATCCAGTCTTGCCCTGTACTCTCCCTCCCTCCCCCCCTCCCCCTCCCATCCCATCCCATCCCACCTCTCTCTCTCTCTCTCTCTCTCTCTCTCTCTCTCACACACACACACACACACACACACACACACACACACACACAACACACACACACACCTTTTCTTATTGCAACTGTGAAGAAAAGGAATATTTAACTCCATACTTTTAGACATTCATCTTGTTTCTTTTTAGCTTGATCATGTTGTTGCCAGTCTTGGACTAATTTTTGTACACTCTAGGGCATAGCGAATGCATTAAAGTGTCGGAAATATATGCACCTCCATACACATTAGTGTGTGTCTGCAAAAGAGTTTTCGTAGTTCACTGCAATAATTTTTGTTATTTAGTTCCTCTTTATTTGGACAATTTAATATATGCAGTCTCAAAGTGAATAGTAGACTTCTAGGAGATCCCTGATACAACATATTTAACACAGTTTATACAGTCGCTGCTAAAAATATTGTGATTACAAAATCAAACTCTCCTGTTTGCAAGTAGTTTTATAGGCAAATTATTTTGCTAGTTTGTACACATTTAGAGTGAAACTTAATCCAGTTGAAAGGAAGTAGATAAACTTTGTAGTGAGTATGTGACATTTGTTCGGTTATCAATCTCAGGAGACATGTTATTGCCTTGCAATAATTAACTCAGGTATTTACTGTAGAAAACTCTTGTTGTCAGATTGTTGCAGTGTTGTGAATATACTATTTATTTCTGCAGTTTTGCCTGTAGCTTATTCTGCACCATAAAGTGTCTTACACAAATGCAGACTGAAAAGGCTGCACATTATTTATATAAAATGGCTGTTAACTTATTACCACATGAGCCTTTTTACAGTATTCTACTTTTTTTATTATATGTAGATTTCACTAAAACTATTTTGTACATGTTTGTGACTATCTGTAATGTTCTTTTTCATAAATCACAAATAAAATGCACCAACAAAGCAAAGCATTGTGATAATTCTGAGAAACATGTTGTTTACCATTGTTTGAGGATTTTTGGTGTACTTAAATAATTTGTAACTTAAAGGAAACCTCCCAGGGGGGCTCACACTTAGATACGTACATGGTGAACATGGGGCCCCAAAGCATTGCAATACTATTTCCTTTCCTGTGTTACAATTTTACATTCTGTATCTTTCCGCAGACTTATTTGTTAGAACAGATTCCTGACTGACAGCCTAGCTCCTTCACAGGACATTGATTATGTCTTTTCCTACTTTCTTCCCATTATTTTACACCACATATTTCAGTTAACTTATGTTCGGTCAGCTCATCTGGGACTGACCTCTGCCTTTCCAAAAGTTGTTTACAGATAGTTTGGGTTATGTGGGTAAGGTTGCCCAATACTCAGCATGGTAGCCAGTCCATCTTGGATGGGGAGTCATTGGGTACCCGTACGGTGGTTATCCCCTGACCATGCAGTGATTGCACTATTGATGCCCAAGCTATCACATCACCTTGCATGCTGAGTACCTGTCCATTTGAGGGCACTGGCTATAGAGCAGGTGGCCTTTGCTCTAGCTGAGTGGAGCCCTCGCTTGAAGTAGGTGGCATCAGTGTGGAAATTTGGTGTCATGAAATGACCAAAGCTATCAGCTGATGGCCTTGAAGCACCCACAATGTCTTCAGCAAGATCACAATTCAGTGCAGACCATTACACCCAGAGTAACTGTCCCTCCTTGGCCACACCTCGCAATGAAAACAAAACCAGGTAACACTTTGCTAAGCCAAAGTTCTATGTGAAGAATGTTGAAAACATGTTTGGTGAGCTCTCTTCTCTTAGTAAATTACAAAGAGGTTTCATCTCCATTAAGGCAGAAAATCTCCCTGGCATTACTATATTGTAAACAACTGATGATGTGCCTGTTACAACAACATTCCATAAGAACATGAACATGGTACAGGGATTAATTTTTCGCCAGGACCTAACACTGTAGATGGATGAAGATCATCATGAACTCATGGAAAGGTGAGGGATCCGCTTCGTATGTCAGGACCCACCAGTCAACAGATTTGATGTCAGCACATTCGTCCCGGCTTTTGAGGGGGCTTGCTTCCAGAGAAGGTTGAAATCATGGTTTACCAGTGTGGTGTGAACTGTATTTTCCACTCCCAATGCGGTGCTTTAAATGCCAGCACAGGATGTATTCAATCTGGAAAACACCTGGGAGAAAACCTGGCAATTTTGTAGAATTCTAGGAATCTTTCATTGTTTTAGTTTTGAGTCAAATTTTTGTAATTTTGGCTGGTAAGAACTAATACAAAGAATATTACTGTATCCTGCTATTCTGGAATAATACTGGATCAATAAAACATGAACGAGAGAGAAAAACGAAAATAAAACTAAAATTGCAAAGAAATGTGGCCACTGGCTGTGTAAGCAGTAGCAGCCAGATGCTACCTGGAAAAATTTTACCAGTGCGCTCAAGATGCCAGATTCACGCATGCGCAGTGGCCCAGATCTTGTGGTGTGAGTAGGGTGGGGGGGAAGTGGAGTGCCTAATTCATATTCTTGAGGAGTTCACAAAGTGCCTAGCATCCAATGCAAGCTGATCTATCCATTACTCATATGATTTTAAACACATACTTGTTGGCTTTTGAACACATTCTAAATTGATTTCTGAATGAATCTAAGTTGACTTTTGAATGCGTGCAGTGTATTTGATGTGTCTGCCAGGGGAATACTCATTGCATCTAGAAATAAACTTTCCTGCAGACAAAAGAGGATGGGGCTATACAAGCTGAGAGGAATAAAGTCGAATGGATGAATGCCAATCGCTGTTTGTCAATGTGGTTGATTGGGTTTGTGAGTGATCACCGTTGCTATGATTAATAATGAAATCCATAGATTCAAACTACCAGAGTGGAAATAAATGACTAACAGAAATCACAGGTAAGAAAGATTATGCATTATCGTCTTGGTGTATCCAAGAAAAAGAAATTTTGACAGAAAATTCTTGGTCAGATCACTACACTAATTAGGGCCAGTTGCACAGCCCCAGGCTAGCAACCGCTTAAGTTCTATGTACATCTACATCATACTCCACAACCCACCTAGTGGTGTGTGGTGGAGGGTACTTTCGGCACCATTATCTGATCCCTCTAACCCTTCCACTCGCGAATAGTGCGTGGGAAGAATGATTGTCGATAAGGCTCTGTATTGGCTCTAATTTTCTCCTTGTGGTCAATGTGCAAGATGTATGTGGGGGAAAGTAATATGTTATCTGACTCCTGGAAAGTGCTGTCCCAAAATTTCAATAGTAAATCTCTGTAATGCACAACATCTCTTTTGTAATGTCTGCCAGTGGAGTTTTTTAGCATCTCCGTAACACTTTCTCGCCAACTAAACAATCCCGTGACGAAATGCACTGCTCTTTGTTGGATCTTCTCTAGCAGTTCTACCTGATAGGAATGCCAGATAGATGAACAATACTCAAGAGTCGGGCGAACAAGTGCCTTATAAGTTACCTCTTTCGTGGATGAGTTACATTTCCTTAAGATTCTTCCGATAAATCTGAGTCTGGTGTCTGCTTTTCTCTCCATCTATTTTATATGGTCATTCCACTTTTTCCTATGCATGCGCAATATGTTACATGTATTTACATTCAGAGCGAACTGCCAGAGTCAGCACCATTCACCAATTCTCTGCAGATAATTTATACTAGGAAGCCACCCTACACAAGGATATTAACAAGACTTAAGCAGAAACAAAAACTAAGATTCATTTTCTAACCACTAGTCTACACAGTAAAATACACACATACAGTTCACTTCTTTGCAGAAGCATGTGAACAAAAAACAAACAACTGGGAGTAGCGTGGAAAATGCGTTGTACGAACCCATATAAACTCCTAACCACAGAATAATCACAGGATAAGTAAACTGCTGATGCTCTCGGGGTTAGTGACATTAACTGGAGAATAAGGTTTTATAATGGCAGGAATAGTTACAGAATTAGTGGTTACAAGATTGTTTGTTAGAATGAGGAAGGAGACGAAACGGAGACATCACACAAATTATGGAGGAATATAACGATTCAAATTTATATAAAAGTTTCATACTACTACTTTTCGGTCTCATGCTTGAGAAACTCAGGCATATGATTGAAATGTGAAACTGTTTCCTAACATAGAGCAGTTTGCTTGTAGTTGGCCTAACCGGCATTTGATAGTGGTGCTCCGTGCGTTATGTTCTGTCCTGTTATAAAAATGACGTTTTATACCAAAACAGTCTCGTTTATTTGGTGTTTGTTACAATTGCTGCAATATTAGAAAGGCCTGTTTTGTTGTATCTAGAAGACAAAATAGAAATCAGATTGAGAAACCACACTAGTCTTGGGTACTATTTGTACTAACAGCTTTTTCAGTGTTACATGACGACATTTAGATTTTTTACGTGGCAAAACGTTTGACGAACTTTGATGAGATAGTAGATTCTTTCGCGGAAAGGAAAGCACTCCAGGTAAAGTTGTAGCAAGATTGGAGAAATGCTAGGACCTAAGAATTGAAGAAATGTGTACTGTCTTGCTTATCTCTTGTCCTTACCAGTTCTGTGTATCCAATATTTAATTTTATGTCGCACAAAACGGCAAGTTATTGGCTAATAGTCAATAAAGACTTCAAATTTTCTGAAGAGTACTTGTTCTCCCGATTACAAATAATACCACCCAGTATTAATTGCGAGGGCAGGGTGTCAAACCGGCCGACTGGGAGCAGAAGAGGCACCACAGTCTAGTACTGCCCCGGTTGGGAAATATCGTCGTTTTGGGGCTGGTGCGCAACAGTCTGAGTTATAGTGGGGAGGTGGGTGTCTCCACGTGACCCATGTTTGCAATTAATGATTTGACTGTTTCCTCTTCGTTTACTGCTCTCACATCAAATGAGAACAAAACAGATTTCTGTAGCCAGGAGCTATCAAGTGAATTAAAATACATTCATATAATTAAGGAAGGCTAAAATATGTTATTAATTTCAGATTTCATTTTATTTCCATCTTTCTGACAGTCAAACAGAACAATAAAGCTATTTCTGTCGGTTTGGTAAAGAAATATAGCTTTCATTAATCTTTCCCGCTGAGGCAGTCAATTTATTTGAAACGGAGCGCTTAAATCCACACTACTGACTAGTTTCAACTGTTCGCTGCATTTCAAGTGCTCATTTTCATCTTCTATCACGTATGACATTATGCCGTAATAAAAAACCAAACATGAGATTATACAGTATTGGTACTCCAAGAGAATTTACATCCCGAAAACCACACTGAAAAGCTTAATATCAGGTCAAGGCCTAGTTCATTGGGAATCTGGACAAACTTTAAGCCGAATTATTGATTTTAGAATGGTTTACGAAGTTCCGATGCTCGTGGAATATCGTCTAATGTCTTGTTTCTTTTATGACATAGTGTAAGATCTTATAAGTTTTACACGTACGAACATATGGGCTTCCTTCTTCACCGCAGCTGCTCAAGCGCGGTGACGCCTGTAGGCTGAAACAAACCTATTCCTAACAGGTCGCGGGAAAATATTTGAAATGGAGGTTTGGAAAGCGTCACTTTCAAAGTAAATTTCCTTTTACACAAGATTAACTACGCTCGAGACTGTATGATGAATTTCTTAATCACAGAGTGTTTGACTCTCATCTAAAAACGTACTCTTTTGATGACGAGCCATTTAGAAGAATTTCGAACCCAGAAGATCAGACATTTATGTCGTTATCAAAAATTTTACTGGCACATTTGTGTGGTATATCTCAAAGTGCAACACGTGCAAAAAATATCAGCATTATATCTGAAAGCTTAGCTTCTCTAGCAGCTTATTAATCTTCGAGACCAATATTACATGTGAAAACTTTGCTTTTCTTGTAGCAACACTACGTATATTAATTTAAACCATTAACTTTTGTTGTTTGTGTTTGCGCTACTGAACAGTGATATTGCTATTGGCTTGACTACATCACGTGTGCTATGCTCTGAATATCCGCAGTCTCGATTTCAATGCTTCAGAAAGTAACATGCGGTTGTTTGGTGGAATTCGAATTTATAATTTCGTAATACGAAAATATGCGGCGTACATGTTGCTGCACAGCAAAGATCTTTCCAAAAGATTTTTTTTTTTTTTTCTCCTGGAGTTTCATTTTGTAAAGTGCCGGGAAATTATGCACTGGTGTATAAAACCATAAACATTCAAACGATTGATACCTTTTACAGCTCCGAGGGAAAGTATAAAATCACTTAACTCACCCGGGTGAAAGTGTATTTTTAACCTGGAAATCTGGGAATTTTTTCCTTGTCCGTATGTACACCCTGCAGCACTTCAGATATATGTCTTTCTGGTGTGCATACGACCTGAATGGTGTGAAAATTCAACAAGTGCACTACCACATGTCTGTGTCACCTTTCAGAGCAGCCACCCTCCATAATCCTCGAAGTGTGCTGCCCTAATGTAGGAATGCAAAACCTAGAATCCGATGGTCACAGCTCACCTTTTTAATTTGAAGCTCAGAAAAAAATGTGATCATTTGTATCCACAGGTGCCGACTCCATGAGGCCTGAGGGGGCGCGAGCCCCCTCAAAAATTCGTTTTAAGAAAATTATTGGTTATATTACGCTTTGTAAAATCACAAAATTATGTTGAAATTTTTTATTTTCCTTGTTTGACGATAGTTACCTTTTGAAATACATTCAGTAATGTGTTAAAACAAATAATTTTTAAGGTAGTAAGCCAGTTAACTGAAAACGAGTGGTACGAATCATGATAGTTTTACGGTGCTGCGGGCACACTTAGGGTAAAGTCTGGCGCTGACAGGCCTGCGCTGCAGCCTTGGCAATGTGAAAAGAACTGGAGCAGAAGTGCCTGCTGCTCTCATCTTTTACTTTCCCCTCTTTGGCGAAGTGTGAGGGGGAGTTTGTAGCCTTTTGGCTTTTACTCCCCTGTGTATGTGTGTGTGTGAGTATTTCTGTAGTTTTTTGATGTCTGTGATATGTGATAATTGTTCTGTTTGTGTCTGGTACTTGCCTGAGGTAGGCGAGATGATTGGTGTTATATGGGAGGGAACAGGTTTAAGGAATTGGGTTTTGGGATTTTCTCTTCGACTCAATCGTCGAAGATCGTCATGGGGCGCTTATGCTTGTCGCAGGACATGTCATACCGACCTAGGGAGTGGATGAGGGCGTTTCCTGATCTCGAAGAACCTTCATAGAAGGCTCCTGCCAGATCTTGGAGACGCTCTCTCAGGAGTGGGATTTCAGCTGTGGTGTGCAGATCGACTATGGAGAATCCAAGGGGTAAATGCAATGCCCTCCTGAGGGTGTGGTTCTGCAGCCTCTGGAGTTTGTCCAGGTGCTGTTTTGCCACATATCCCCAGACAGGGCACGCGTATTCCATTACTGGCCGCATGAGGGTCTGGTATATATTTACTGCTACTGGGCAGGGAAGGGAGCTGGTTGAGTTCAGGATAGGGCATAGGATGGACATTCTGGCGCAGACCTTCGTGTGGACCTCGTCTATGTGGGGTTTCCACGTAAGACGAGAGTCCAAGGTTACGCCAAGGTACTTGGCGGTTCTGCGCCAGGGGAGTTGGATTCCATTTAGGTGAAGATGGAGGGGGGACGTTGAGGAGGTTCGCGCCTTCTGAGCCTGCGGATAATCAACATAGCCTGTGTCTTTTCAGAGTTAATGGTGATACACCAGCGACGGGCCCAAGTTTCTGTGTCATCTAAAACACTTTGTAGCCTACGGATGTCCAGGTCCTTGTTCGCATTTCTTGTATAGAAGGCTGTGTCGTCTGCGTACTGTGCAGTGTGCACCGCGGGGGGAGGGGGGGGTTGGAGTGTCCGCAGTGTAGAAGCGCCTGGAACCCTCCGCCTCGCGTCGCTTTGACGCTTCGAGACATAACGACGCCGCGGCTATATAAAGCCCACTCTGCTGTCGCAGTTATTCAGTGTGGACAATTTTGTTCAGTGCATGCTGCAGAGGTTTTCCAACTTAGTGTATTGTAAATTAAGCTCGAAATGGATAAATTTGTTACGAAAAAGACACACTTGGAAGTTGATGATACTGAAAGTCAACCTCCAACAATTATTATGTCGTCCATTGCTTCGTTGTCTTCAGGCGAGAACCATTCACAGCCGAAATCTGGACAGTCCGGTAAGGGAAGATCATTTCAGAAGTATTGGTTGATCAAATATACAGTGGCGGTCAAAATAATAGAGCCACCTGGCAAAGGTTTGGAATAAAGTGCACATTTATTACTAGACATGTTTGAACTATGATGGAAACCATTACAACCGAGTCACATTGTACTATAGTCAGTTATATCGATAACACAACACAAAATAATCAGTAATAATCAATAATATTCAAAAGAATACCAGACCACAGGGTCAAAAAAATAGAGCCAATTGAAACAAATATATTGTACTTGATCTCAGTCTTATGAAACGTACAGGAACAGTCTTTTTTGCATAGGACTGCATTAGTACTTCGTGGGGTAACCCTTATTTTTGAGGATTGCCCTGCACCTCTTACCCATAGAGTCTACTAAACGCCTGCATTCGTCACTACTGATCGCATACCAGGCTCTCTGGATTTCTTCCCACAGTTTTTCTGAAGATGTAGCTTTTGAGCGGTCAATTCTCTTGTCTAAGATCTCCCATAAGTTCTCAATGGGTGATGCGTCAGGGGACTGAGGTGGCCACTCTAATACTTCGATATTGTGCTCTTGAACAAACTGCCTTATGATCCTTGCAGTATGCTTTGGATCGTTATCGTGCTGAAATTTCCATTTCAGCGGCATTTCCTCTTCAGCATAAGGCAGCATCACATTTGCCAAGATGTCTTTGTACATTTCTGCGTTCATTATGCCGTTGATACGGTGTATTGGACCAATGCCGTACCACGAAAAACATCCCCATACCATAACACTTCCGCCACCGTATTTCACAGTTTTTAAAGTGTACTTGGGATTAAATTCCTGGTTTGGTGGGCGGCGCACATAGACTTTTCCGTCTGAGGCAAACCTATTAAACTTGGATTCATCGGACCAAAGGATGTTCCTCCACCAAGTATTAGGTTTTTGTTCATTTCTCCGGGCAAAGGCTAACCTTTTCCGAACATTAGCTTGTGAAACATGTGGCTTCTTTCTTGCAATGCGCCCATTCAATTTTGCAGATCTCAGTCGTCTTTGAATCGTTGAGGTTGATGGTTGAACATCATGTTCGTCGCTAAACAAAATGGCTTTCAGTCGTGGTGTTGACAAAAATGGGTCTTTCTTCACTTCCCTAGTGATGAGTCTGTTTACGCGAGGAGTAGTTACACGAGGTCGCCCCCTGTTCTCCACCTGCGGCTTTGTTTGTTTTGACCGTCTCATGGCGTTCTGGACTCGTTTTCGCGAAACGTGCAAGACATTGGCTATTTTATTCATGGACATCCCACTTTTGAACATCCGGAACATTACTATACGCTCATCTTCACTGGTATGCTTTGCTCTGCCCATCTAGACGAATGTAAACAAAACCACACGTCAATTTACATACAAAACAACTGCATAAAAATCAATTTAAGGCACATGTGTAAAGCGGCTCTATTATTTTGACCCATAAGATTCTTACCTTTATGCCTCTTTTCACACGTCTAGCTCAAACGCTTTCTTTCGGACGACTAAAGATAGCAGCAACGTCTTCCCTGATGTTGTCTACAAGGGACTGACAACACGGCACTCGTGGCGATTTCGCGAACTAATAGATATCCTAGTTCTTAATCTCGTCAATAGAGGTGGCTCTATTATTTCGACCGCCACTGTACATGGCTAGAATATGAAGCATCTACCGAAAAAGTTTTTTGCAAAACCTACATAGAGGCAGACGCTAAACATCTCAATTTTCTTCAAAAAAAGATGCATTTACTTCTGTAGGTTTTTCTAACAGGAGAAAGGCTTTGGAAAAATTCCGTCTTCATGAAAATACGTTTATGCGTAAAGAAGGTGTTCTGAAACTAAATTCTATCACTAACCGAAGTGTGGCCTCCCAATTGAACGAACTGTTAGTGATATGAATAAAGGCTGTTTAGCTCTTGAGACAATTTTTACTACCGTTCAATTTCTATACCGACAAGCAATTAGAGGGCATGAAGATGTAAACTCAAATTTTTTATATTTGTTGGAACTCTGAAAGAATGACATACCTGAGTTTAAAGATTGGTTAGCGTGTTCGGGGTATAAGTGGATGTCCCACGATATTCAAAATGAGATCATTGATCTACTAGGAAAGTCTGTGTTGAGGAAGGTATTGGCTTCAATAAAGAAGATTGAACATTTTTCTATTATGGTTGACGGAACAAGTGATTCTTTGATTCTTGAACAAGTGTCATTTTGTATTTCCTTAATCATCAACAAAGACTTTATTGGCTTATAGGAGACCCCCAAAACTGAATCAGAAACTCTGTTTCATATTTTAAAAGACGTCTTTGCTCATCTTGACTTGTCAATGCATAACTTAAGAGGATAGTGCTATGGTCATGCCTCGAATATGAGACGTAAGTTCAAAGGCCTAAAAAAGCTAGTTTTTGACATACAACCAAAAGCACATTATGTGCACTGCACTGCTTAAAGTTGAGACTTGGCAGTTGTAGACAGTCTCCGCCATCTTACATCTATGAGGGATATTACGGCTTTAGCCAAGGACTTAATAAACACCTTAAGGGAATTCAACAGAAAGATGGGAGCCTGCTACTCCTTTTCCCTACTCGATGGACTATGCGAGCTTCTAGTATCTTGAGAATATTGAAAAACTTTGAAGAACTTCTGGAGCTTTTTGAAACTTTTCTGCAGAGGACAAAACAGAAGCAGGTTACAAACATGCAGGCTACCTTAAATCAATGTTACAATTCAAGACTTAT
The DNA here is from genome assembly GCF_021461395.2 of Schistocerca americana. Lineage (NCBI taxonomy): Eukaryota > Metazoa > Arthropoda > Insecta > Orthoptera > Acrididae > Schistocerca > Schistocerca americana. The sequence continues at coordinate 427,678,457 of NC_060122.1, forward strand.
TTCTTTATACGTCTTTATTGCCATGCAATGAACCCAGTAGAAGATGTCTATGCAAAAATTCAATGCCGTCATCTAAGTGTTGCTGATCTGGAAAAAATATATGAGGGCTTGATTTGCATATTGAATGGAAGGCACGATAATTTTGAACACTTTTGGGAATTGTGTTTAAAAGAAAAACCTTCACAAGTTGATGATCCTTCACTTCCTTGGAATGGAAGTGTACCAAAGAAGTATGAAAACAACTAAGCCAGCTCACCACACACTTTCAAAAGCTCAAAGGAACACTACAAAGCTATTTACATTGAAGTTTGTGAAACGGTGCAATCTTGGATTACTAAGCGGTTTGCTTCAGCTGGAGTGACACAGGTCATTGTAGTTGAACAAAAGTGTTTGGTTTTAGTAAACAGAGGTGAAAGAAATTTCGAAAAATCAACTGAGTTTTTCAAAAATGACCTAGGCATTGAGAGACTGGAATATGTTAGCTGATATGACTAATAAAAAACAACTGGTCTTAAAAACCGTCTGAAGTCATATCTCTGATCAACAATGGGACAGAAGCGATTCAACAACTTGGCTGTTCTTCATGCCCACCGAGATGTTTTGGATGAATTGAATATCCAACCAGTCACCAACGACTTCATATTCAGTAATCCAGTCAGACGGTCAACATTTGCACCTTTCTAAAGACACTCTAGCCCTAATAATGGCATTTAGAGCAATATTAAAAATCTTTATAAAATAGAGAATCAAATACATACATAATGTTAAATTTTATGTTTCGAAATATTAGTACTAGTTTAGTACTGTATTAGTATATTACTATAGTACTGTATTAGTTATTTTCAAATACTTCAATATTTTTTTGATATAAGACCCATTTAAAACCCGCCATTTACAAACTTTTTGACTGAAAGTATTAGGCATACTCTGTATTAAAGCATTCACTTTGAGATAATGTTGTTATTTAATGAGCCCTGAGCCCTATTCAAAGTAAGCTTAAATTAGCTATTTCACTTATTAATCGAAGTGCTGTTACTGTGCGACAGCAATATTTTATGTTTTATTCTTTTAATGATAGTTTAGAATTTAGTTAAATATAATTCCAGTCTTTTCAGAGCTATATATTTACTGCTCTGGTAATAGTATATAAGCATGACTATTACTGTAAATTAAATTAGCTTTTTACGAAAATACCGTGTGTGTTTATGTTTTGTTTCTTTTTTCAAAACCAAAAAATGTGTCTGGCTTGCCAAGTTTCCCGGAGTGTTGAGTTATCGAGAGTCCAGTTTTTGGGTTTCTCATGTTGATCATATGACTCTAAAATGCTTAAAAACCTTCAAAACTCACTATTTTTCATCTAAAATTTAGAAAATTTCCCGGGGCAAAAGCCCCAATATGGGGCCTCCAATATTTTTTATAAGTCAGCTCCCCCGTTTGTATCCAGTCTGAGTGATATCAACTTTTGCCGTTACTGTGGCCAGGTCATTGGAAATACCTGGCATAGTTACTACCTTGACATCAACCTCTGATAGTCACGCAAATAACTTGACCAAGCCAGCTTTCCAGCAACTGCAAATTATTTAGTACATTCAAAAGTGCTATCTGAGCAGAATTTTCAGACTTATATCACAAATCACAGGGTGTTGAAACAAGGAGTAATTTGAGGGGTCTATACAGAATTTTCCTAAGCAGTAATTATGGAAGCAATGCCATCCTAATTATTCTCGGCCATAATGGCTATGTTTGTGAACCATGACTGTGTGGGATAATTATTTATTTCTAATTTCTGCTACCAGTCATTTTTTTATTTTATGTTTAATCTAACATGTTAGATTAATCTATGTGTCTAATCTATATGTTTAATCTAACATATTAGATTAATCTATGTGTCTAATCTATATATTTAATCTAACATATTAGATTAAACATAAAATAAAAAAGTGACTGGTAACAGAAATTAGAAATAAATAATAATAATGCCATCCTATGTTTGTATCATCAAAGTGATACGAAAGACGAAACATGTCCCCAGTACAATGCATGTCATGTTATAAATTTGTAGACCTGTTTCCTGACTTTTGACACTCAAATCCTTCTGCAGATTGTTTACATTCATAGCGTGCACTGTGGATTTACTCCATATGTTCCAAGAGTGAAACAATGTTTTTAGTGTTTGTGTTATGGCTTATGGGCATATAACTTTCCACAGTCAGTATCATTTCTGTCGATGTGGCTGTCAATGTACTGTGGAGCAGTGCCACGATGACTGTATACGTTGTGATAAGGGATGTGAACTAACACAGAAAAAAGGAAGTCTTTCAGTTTAGGAAACGAGCTAACGAAACAGCGCCACAAAACAACTGGAGCTTTAAAAGAGCTGAGAATGATGTATGCAATGCAACAAAATCTTAGGCTGTTCATTCTTTCCCTGCATCTGCAAATATTAATGTACCTCAAATTCAACAATATGGACATACAAAAATGAAAATGTAAGTGAATCACACCCCCCCCTCCCCCTTTCCCTGTATCAAGAACTGCACTGGAAACAAAAAAGACTGTTGAGGCTCCCAGAATCAGTCAGCATTATATGTATGACATATCAACAAACTGATGATCCCTCCCACCTCCCCCTGCCCCAAATTGATAGTGCTGATTTGTTGTTGTTGTGGTCTTCAGTCCTGAGACTGGTTTGATGCAGCTCTCCATGCTACTCTATCCTGTGCAAGTTTCTTCATCTCCCAGTACCTACTGCAACCTACATCCTTCTGAATCTGCTTAGTGTATTCATCTCTTGGTCTCCCTCTACGATTTTTACCCTCCACGCTGCCCTCCACTGCTAAATTTGTGATCCCTTGATGCCTCAGAACATGTCCTACCAACCGGTCCCTTCTTCTCGTCAAGTTGTGCCACAAACTCCTCTTCTCCCCAATTCTATTCAATACCTCCTCATTAGTTATGTGATCTACCCATCTAATCTTCAGCATTCTTCTGTAGCACCACATTTCGAAAGCTTCTATTCTCTTCTTGTCCAAACTATTTATCATCCATGTTTCACTTCCATACATGGCTACACTCCATACAAATACTTTCAGAAATGACTTCCTGACACTTAAATCTATACTCGATGTTAACCAAATTCTCTTCTTCAGAAACAATTTCCTTGCCATTGCCAGTCTACATTTTATATCTTCTCTACTTCGACCACCATCAGTTATTTTACTCCCCAAATAGCAAAACTCCTTCACTACTTTAAGTGTCTCATTTCCCCAGCATCACCTGATCTAATTTGACTACATTCCATTATCCTCATTTTGCTTTTGTTGATGTTCATCTTATATCCTCCTTTCAAGACACTGTCCATTCCGTTCAACTGCTCTTCCAAGTCCTTTGCTGTCTCTGACGGAATTACAATGTCAACGGCAAACCTAAAAGTTTTTATTTCTTCTCCATGGATTTTAATACCTACTCCGAATTTTTCGTTTGTTTCCTTTACTGCTTGCTCAGTATAGAGATTGAATAACATTGGGGAGAGGCTGCAACCCTGTCTCACTCCCAGCCCAACCACTGCTTCCCTTTCATGCCCCTCAACTCTTATAACTGCCATCTGATTTCTGTACAAATTGTAAATAGCCTTTCGCTCCCTGTATTTTACCCCTGCCACCTTTAGAATTTGAAAGAGAGTATTCCAGTCAACATTGTCAAAAGATTTCTCTACGTCTACAAATGCTAGAAACGTAGGTTTGCCTTTCCTTAATCTTTCTTCTAAGATAAGTCGTAAGGCCAGTATTGCCTCACGTGTTCCAATATTTCTACGGAATCCAAACTGATCTTCCCCGAGGTCGGCTTCTACCAGTTTTTCCATTCGTCTGTAAAGAATACGCATTAGTATTTTGCAGCTGTGACTTATTAAACTGATAGTTCGGTAATTTTCACATCTGTCAGCACCTGCTTTCTTTGGGATTGGAATTATTATATCCTTCTTGAAATCTGAGGGTATTTTGCCTGTCTCATACATCTTGCTCACCAGATGGTAGTTTTGTCAGGTCTGGCTCTGCCAAGGCCGTCAGTAGTTCTAATGGAATGTTGTCTACTCCCGGGGCCTTGTTTCGACTTAGGTCTTTCAGTGCTCTGTCAAACTCTTCACGCAGTATCGTATCTCCCATTTCATCTTCATCTACATTCTCTTCCATTTCCATAGTATTGTCCTCAAGTACATCGCCCTTGTATAGACCCTCTATATACTCCTTCCACCTTTCTGCTTTCCCTTCTTTAGTTAGAACTGGGTTTCCATCTGAGCTCTTGATATTCATACAAGTGGTTCTCTTTTCTGCAAAGGTCTCTTTAATTTTCCTGTAGGCAGTATCTATCTTACCCCTAGTGAGATAACCCTCTACATCCTTACATTTGTCATCTAGCCATGCCTGCTTAGCCATTTTGCACTTCCTGTCGATCTCATTTTTGAGACATTTGTATTCCTTTTTGCCTGCTTCATTCACTGCTTTTTTATATTTTCTCCTTTCATCAGTTAAATTCAACATTTCTTCTGTTACCCAAGGAGTTCTACTAACCTTCATCTTTGTACCTACTTGATCCTCTGCAGCATTCACTACTTCATCCCTCAGAGCTACCCACTCTTCTTCTACTCTTTCCCCCATTGCTGTCAATTGTTCCCTTATGCTCTCCCCGAAACTCTGTACAACCTCTGGTTCTTTCAGTTTATTCAGGTCCCATCTCCTTAAATTCCCACCTTTTTGCAGTTTCTTCAGTTTTAATCTACAGGTCATAACCAGTAGATGTGGTCAGGGTCCACATCTGCCCCTGGAATTGTCTTACAATTTAAAACCTGGTTCCTAAATCTCTGTCTTACTATTATATAATCTATCTGATACCTTTTAGTATCTCCGGGATTCTTCCATGTATACGACCTTCTTTTATGATTCTTGAACCAAGTGTTAGCTATGATTAAGTTATGCTCTGTGCAAAATTCTACCAGATGGCATCCTCTTTCATTTCTTACCCCCAATCCATATCCACCTACTATGTTTCCTTCTCTCCATTTTCCTACACTCAAATTCCAGTCACCCATGACTATTAAATTTTCATCCCCCTTCACTACCTGAATAATTTCTTTTATCTCATCATACATTTCATCAGTTTCATCATCATCTGCAGAGCTAGTTGACATATAAACTTGTACTACTGTAGTAGGCATGGGCTTCGTGTCTATCTTGGCCACAATAATGCATTCACTATGCTGTTTGTAGTAGCTTACCCGCACTCCTATTTTTTTATTCATTATTAAACCTACTCCTGCATTACCCCTATTTGATTTTGTATTTACAACCCTGTATTTACCTGACCAAAAGTCTTGTTCCTCCTGCCACCAAACATCACTAATTCCCACTATATCTAACTTTAACCTATTCATTTCCCTTTTTAAATTTCTAACCTACCTGCTCGGTTAAGGGATCTGACATTCCACGCTCCGATCCGTAGAACGCCAGTTTTCTTTCTCCTGATAACGACGTCCTCTTGAGTAGTCCCCGCCCGGAGATCCGAATGGGGGGACTATTTTACCTCTGGAATATTTTACCCGAGAGGACGCCATCATCATTTAACCATACAGTAAAGCTGCATGCCCTCGGGAAAAATTAGGGCTGTAGTTTCCCCTTGCTTTCAGCCGTTCACAGTACCAGCACAGCAAGGCTGTTTTGGTTATTGTTACAGGGCCAGATCAATCAATCATCCAGACTGTTGCCCCTGCAACTACTGAAAAGGCTGCTGCCCCTCTTCAGGAACCACACGTTTGTCTGGCCTCTCAACAGATACCCCTCCGTTGTGGTTGCACCTACAGTACGGCCATCTGTATCGCTGAGGCACACAAGCCTCCCCACCAACGGCAAGGACCATGGTTGATGAATTATGAACAGGAAACACATGTATGTCCAGCAAAAGAAGGGATCAATGAGACTATAACTATCCACATCAGTTGTTAACTGACCCAAGAGGCAGTTTTGGTAATGCACTCCGAGATAAAACACGATCTCCAGATTAGAACGACGTAGTGAACTCATTCAGCGTTTCATTGATATGCTGGGTGAAAAAGTACGCGATTTAGTACTTTATTGGACAGAACAAATACAAATTGAAGGAGACATACAGCCCTCATTTAAAAAATTAACGATTCATAATCTGTTTATTTAACATTTTACAGTGGAACAGTGGATCCTGTCTATAAAAAGAAAAAAAAAAAAAAATTTAATGAGACAGTTGTCGCAAAGCTGCCTGGCAGCTGCAGGAGTATCAGAAATATGGTTCCAACCAAATAATTCTTATGCAAAGCCTACTCTACATATAGAGTTGACAAAGAGAATGGAAGAGGAGGAGTAGGAGTAGCTGTATAACCCATCACAGAATAGCCTTATATTTGCTTAATCTTCTATTCCAAGCTGTGGCTTTTGGGTTTGAATTAGGCAGTCTGCTAATATCTTTTTTTATCATTGTGCATTCAACTAAGAATTGTGGTAAACATGGATCATTGAGAGGCTTTGTTTCAAGAAATAGAACCAACATGTATGTTATGTGGAGATTATAACACTGACACCATCAGCTGGGGCTGTACGTATAATGGCAGAACGGGTGACACTGTCCTTGTGTTCTTGGGTAATAAATTGCTAACAGTTATGAATAATGGTTTCCAACAATGGTTATGGCTCCTGGTGAAGGAAAACCTACATTAGACCTAATACCATGGTCTCCTTACAGAACAGTATAATGTTCATGTGCCAAGTACACCACACTCAGATTATTGTTCTATATCTATGAAAATCAGATGTAACTGTAGTGCTATCAGTAAACAAACCCCACAGCTAAATGGAATGGTAGAAAAGCAATATAGAAAGACACCAACAGTAGAAAAGTTCTCACATTACAAGTGAATGAATGTAAAAAATAAAATAAAGATGTTTTGAGACACGTGGGTTGAAAAACTCAATCAGTACTGTGAGTTGTTATGAAAGAAAGATACCAGCATGACAGAGGTCTTACAGAAGATAGACACTTTAGATGTGAGAAATCAAATAGAGAATTCATTAAGAGACAAATGCCTTGGTTAGAGATGTTTGTGGGTAGAATTGTCAGCTTCAATTTGTAATGAAGATGTTTACTTTCAAGGTAGCAAAAGAGAACATGAGTTTTGTACCCCTTTTACAGAATAATAATTGATACTTTCATAAATTCACCCAACACAGCACCAGATATCAATCGGATGCATTATAGCATGATCCAAAACTTGCCATCTGAGACACTTTCTACACAATGAATGTTGTAAAATGTGAGCGACCCAATGCAGAAAAATTGGACAACACATATTGTAATTCGTATTTTTTTTTTTTTTAAATCAAACAAAGCTCCTCTTAACCCTTTGTCCTACAGACTGATCTCCATCCAAGATGCTTGAAAGAATGGTTAAAAATATATTAGAACGGTGGATGGAGAGAAGTCATGTTCTCTTCAAGACCCTGTTTATATTTCAGAAAAAAAGAGTGCTCTTGATAACATGGGGATTTTGACAACTGATGTTTAGTGGACCTTCATGGATAAATGTTTCTTGTTTTTGACATTCTGCGATATACACAGAACTTATGACAGTGTGAAAATCACAGTATCTGAAAGAAAGCTTGCTTCATTCAAATTACCACCTACTTGTCTGTGGAATTAATCTGTGCTTTCATAAAGAATACACTGTGTTAAGTACAGTGGTCTTCTACAAGAAGCCAAGCTAAGTCCCCTCACATACATAGTGTATAAGAAATACCTTGAGAAATGTTTCTCACTAAGAGTATCTACCTTACAATTCGCTGATGATGCATGCCTGTATTCAACAGCTTATTCCAATGAAACAACAAAAGACCATGCTGTATCAACCTGTAGAATTTGCTGAAGGAGCCTAGTCTGAGGATAACCCCAGAAAAAGCATCTGCAGCTATTTTTATGCAAAGTAGAGTTCTGCATTACCTAGATATTAGGTGTCTTGGTGGAATAAGTGTCCCATTTATGGGCATGAGAACTGGCTGAAGCTCAATGTGGAAATCTCACATAAATGATATGTCTTCTAAGCCAGGGCAAAGATGAATGCACTGGCGTGTGACTAGCACATGGTGTGCAGCTCACTCAAAAACTCTGCTCACTTTGTATACAATTCTTGTGAGGTCAGTCTTGGATTATAGATGCATTTTCCCATGAAAGGGCTAAAAATTCAATATCTAAACAGTATAGACTTCAGTACCACTATATTCAAAGATACTGAACCTTGCTAGCCACAACTATGAATGATTTCTTTGTTGAGATGGGGGAACCAACATTATCAGAAGGGAAAAACTTAAGATTAAATTCACACTGTAGGAAATCTCACAGACAGGATGCCCTTAAATCAACTGATTAAAGAAATGATAAGACACTGAAAAATGCAACTATGTCACTGGAAATAGAAGAAAGCTTATGATTGTTAAATCTCTTGAATGATGGACCTTCTATGAAAATAAGACACGAAGTCTGTCAGAATTTCTAGTCCAAATGAATGAATAGAATGAAAATGTGCTGATCTTCGATAATAGTGTACAATATAAAAGGGTCTCCAATAGGATTACAAATATCCTTTGAGAAAACTGAAATCATGTCCATGAAACCTCTTTACATAGATAAAATCTTCATAAACAATCAAGCAACTAACATAGTTCTACAATTTAATTACCTTGGAGAAATCATGTTACACAACTTGGGTGAGAAAGCAAAATGGATACATAGAACCAACAATATGAAAAAAGTCGACATAAAAGTTTTCTGGGTTTGGTACCGCGACATAATGTAAAAACTACTGCTGCTATAGTAAAGCCAATGTTTCAGCCACGATTTCAGCGGCCTTCTTCTGGCTCTAATGGTGCGTTCTAGCTATGCAGTGTCCTTTATATTTTTTTGCTAGTGTTCACTGCACATGCCATTATGTCATAATTTTAAAAAGGTAGTTAGTTTATTGGTCACTTAAGGAAGAAGGAGAGGGAACTTTATTTTGATGGGTTGTTGCGGTGGGGGGAGAACGTGGCCTCTGTTTTCCATTGGCTCTCGTGTTATCTACCATGATTGGTGGCCACTGTCGAATGAGAAGTTTGCTGCTGTTTACCAACTGCTGGACGTCGGCTGCGCGGCGGCAGTTACTCGCCGGTAGTGCTCGTGCCTCGTGTTGACAGTGCGGTCTGTTGGGCTCCGATTGCTGGCATCCAAGATGGGGCAAGCCTGAGTCCATCCTCCCTGTTCATGTTGTTTGGGTGTTTAAGTATTTCGATGGCCTCTCTGATTTTGCATTTTGTCATAATTGGCTGCTTGGCCAACACACAGGCTTTGCTGAATTTTATTTCTGATGTTCTGCCACTGCGGATTTGTTGTGTTGCCCTAGACGAATATAACGCTCGTGCTCCCGAATGTGCGTGGCTATTGGCCTACCAGTCTCGCCGATGTATGCCTCTTCACATTCGCATTCGACCTTGTAAACACCTGCAGTGTGTAATGCATCCACCTTGTCCTTGGTGGAGCCTAGTACATCCTGGATCCTACGACCACTATAGAAGACAGGTTGCACCCCAACGCAGTGAAGGTGTTTGCCCATTCGGTCAGTAACGTTTTTCACATAGGGTAAGCGTACTGTTGGCTGCAGTTTGTCTACTTCCTGCTTATCTTTCTTGCTTGTGTTCGTCGACAAGGCTGTGTTTATCAACTTATGGCTGAAGCCATTGGCTAAAAACATTGTGCGTAACCTTTTAAGCTCAGGTGTGCTGTTTTGAGCATCTCTTAGGCGCTGCGCATGGATTGCCAAAGAGCGGATGACAGAGTTCTTCTGCGCTGGGTGGTGGTAGGATTGGGCGTGCTGATACCTGTCAGTATGTGTAGGCTTACGATATACTCTGTGCCCCAGTGTGCCCTTCGTTCTCCTGTACACTTCGACGTCTAGAAATGGGATAGCACCATTCTTTTCTACTTCCAGCATGAACTGTATCTTCCCGTGCATACTGTCCAAATATTCGTGGAACTTGTGTAGCTCCGTTTCACCATGAGGCTATATAGCGAACGTGTCGTCCATGTATCTAAACCAGCAACGTGGTCGTAAAGGAGCTGAACCGAGGGCCGTTGCTCAAAGGCTTCCATGAATATGTCAGCTGCCAGTGAAGATAGGGGAGACCCCATTGCTAAGCCGTCTGTCTGCTTGTAGTATTTTCCTTGCCTTTTGATGTAGGTTGAAGTCAGGCACAACTCAACCAGGTCGCATATGTCTGGCGGGACATGCTCCTGAAGGATGTGGATAGTTTCATGTACTGGCATGTTCGTAAATAGTGATTTCACGTCAAAGCTGACCATGATGTCCGTAGGTAAAATTGTTTCTCCCTTTAGGTGTTCTATAAAGTGTGTCGAGTTCTTCACATAAGAGTCTGTCTTGCCAACTAGACGTCTTAGTTTGCAGGCTAGGTACTTTGCCAAATTGTAAGTAGGCGAATTGATCCCATTCACTGTTGGCCTCAAAGGACAACTTTCCTTATGTATCTTTGGAACGCCGTAAATTCTAGAAGAGACTGGTACTCTGGGAATAAGACCCTTGGCTGTGTCAGTGTCAATTCTCGAATCCTTAATCGCAGCCTGCGACTTTCAAATTATCTTCACCGTAGCATAGCTAGACCGCACCATTAGTCCCAGAAGAAGGCCGCTGCAATCGTAGCCGAAAGGTTGGCTTTTCCATAGCAGCAGTAGTTTTTACATTATGATGCGGTGCCAAACTCAGAAAACTTTTATGTCAACTGACTCTGGCCGCGGAAGCCTACGCAATTAAATATGAAAAAACTTTCTAACCTGGTCAACATATAATGAGAAATGCCTGTCAATAGACACTAAGATCCAACATTACAAAACTGTAACTCTTCAGGAAGCAACTTATGCTTGTGAAACTGTCCCAAATTAAAAATGAAAGAAGAACTGATCAACTCCTGAAGACTGACCGAAGGATTGTCAGAACATGCATCAATAAAAAACACCAGGTTGATGGGGTCTGGAGAATCCTCCCTAATGAAACTGTCTATTGTGAGATTGACCCAGTCACCAGTACAATGAAGAAGAAAAGAATCTCATATTTCTTTCACGTCTTACAACTGCCTGACAACAGGATTTTAAACAACTAGTGATGAGAAGTCTCAGGAAGAAGACAGGAAGACAGAAGACAGTAGGTCAAAGAAATTCAGCGGGATCTTGAAGCAGTCAGACTTAGAATTACTGATACAGAGAACAAAAACAAAATTAACACTCTCCTTATGAATCATAAATTTTTGGCAGAAATGGTGCACAGAAGACCGGTAGAGATTTCAGATGAGTTATGAAAATTGTGTTTGGAACAAATGAAAAATTACTGTGCTGAGCGCAGGAAGTAAATAGTCCAATCTTCAAAGAGAAAATGAACATGGAATGACTCAAGTGGTCCAATGTGGCCAATCACGTTAATAACAATAATAATGAAAGAGTATCCAAACTTGAAGGTTGAAATCAACATTTAGCTCAATAACATCTTCCTAAATTTGGCAAAGATTTATACAGGTGGATCAAAGGCCATCAATGGCACCAAACTAAGATGCACATCTTTCATAAACAGTTTTATAATGTGAGCAATGAGCTTAAGTGGAATCCTAAGTGATAGACTTCCTTTCCAAGAAATGCTGAGCTTAATCTATGAAAGTGCAAGAACCGTCTCATAGACATAATGAGATTCAACCATAATTTCAAAAGAAGTGTATTATGGATGGGTACAACCTAAAACAGCATTCTCCCTCGGTTCACTAATACAAGGAGACTATTCAACAGTGCTTACACATTTGCATTTAAATTGTCGCAAATTTGTAACTCACCTGTTCTGATTAGAATTGAAGTAGCTCCATTATGTGATTTATACAGTGAAGGAGGAGATGTGAACCATATACTACTCCCATGAGCCAAATACAAGACATAACAAACATTTTTTGTCTGAGCTTTGGTTAATGCAAAGATTCCCCTTCCAATTTCGACTGCAGTGTTGATGTCAGCCAAACAGAGTACTCTGTAATTAAATGGTATGTTCAACTAATTAAGTGTACGTGATTTGTCTAGATATACTGTGTACATGATGTGTGGAAGTTTTGTAAAGTGCTATGCGTATTATTATTATTATTATTATTATTATTATGGTATAATTACATTTTGAGCAATTTCTAGTGGTGTCATCAAGCAAGGTGCTGTGGTGATTAACACACTGGACTTGGATTCAAGAGGATGACAATTCAAATAAACAATCAGCCATTCTGATTTAGGTTTTCTGTGGTATCTCTAAATCGATGTAGGAAAATGCCGGGATGGTTCCTTTGAAAGGGCATGGCCAATTTTGTTACCCATCCTTGAATCAATCAGAGTTTGTGTTCCATCTCTGACGACCTAGATGTTGATGGGACATTAAACCTAATCTTCCTTCCTTCCTTCCTTCCTTCCATCGTAGTGGTGCCATGTATCAATAATTTATTTGTATGCTATCTTTCTGTAAATAACAAATATCAAAGTGTGTAGTAGAATAACCGTTAAGATTTATTCTGTAGATGTGATCATTAGCGATGGCCAAATGCCATGAAAAATAAACTTGATCATGGGGGAGGGGGGTATGACAGGCCTTTCTCTTTCATGGTTCCTGTGGCACTATCTTCAGGAACCACCATCTGCAGCATACTGAAGGAGCAGCATCCTCTTTTTCAGGAACCCTCTCCCAAAAATCCACAGATCAGCAACCCTACACCAGCCATTGGATGGAGGAGCCACAGGCTGTGTGTCTCGAGGCTGACTGATTTTCTTCCATTCCTACATGTGCATTTGACACATAGATTAAGCTCGGCATGCTTTGGTAAGGAAGTTTATCATTTAGTATTTCACTTAAGCTCATTGCTCACATCATAAAACTGTCTATGAAAGGTGTGTATCTTACAAGGGAACCTCCCCATCACACCCCCTTCAGATTTAGTTATAAATTGGCACAGTGGATAGGCCTTGAAATACTGAACACAGATCAATCAAGAAAACAGGAAGAAGTTGTGTGGAACTATGAAAAAAATTAATAAAATAAACAAACTGAGTAGTCCATGGGCGAGATATGCAACATCAAGGACAATCTGAGCTCAGGAGCACCGTGGTCCCGTGGTTAGCGTGAGTAGTTGCGGAACAAGAGGTCCTTGGTTCGAGTCTTCCCTCGACTGAAAATTTTACTTTCTTTATTTTCGCAAAGTTATGATCTGTCCGTTCGTTCATTGACGTCTCTGTTCACTGTAATAAGTTTGGTGTCTGTGTTTTGCGATCGCACCGCAAAACTGTGCGATTAGTAGACGAAAGGATGTGCCTCTCCAATGGGAACCGAGAACATTTGATCGCGAGGTCGTAGGTCAACCGAGTCCTCCACAGGAAAACACGTCTGATATATTCTATATGACACTGGTGACGGCATGTGCGTCACATGACAGGAATATCTTGTCGACCCACCTAACTTGTACACTTAGCGAATGGGTAAAAAGATTCTTCTACCTTGCCCGATTTAGGTTTCCTTGTGGATGTGATAATCACTCCCAAAAAAGTGATGGAACCGTAAGAGTTTGTCACATAAAGTGAAAATAAAAAATTAAACTTTTCACTTGAGAGAGGACTTGAACCTAGGACCTCTCGTTCCTTAGCTGCTCTCGCTAACCACGGGACCACGGCCCTCCTTGACTCCCATTGTCCTTGATGTTGCCTATCTTTGCATGGACTACTCAGTTTGTATATTTTACTAATTTTTTTCATAGTTCCACACAACGTCTTCCAGTTTTCTCGATTGATCTGTGTTCAGTTTTTCAAGGCCTATCCAATGTGCCAACTTATAACTAAACCTGAGGGGGGTGCGATGGGGCGGTTCCCTTGTTAGTTTGTTGCCATTGCTGGCCTTCGATTCACCTGTATAAATCTTTGCCAAATTCAGGAAGACATTATTGAGCTAAACGTTAATTTCAACCTTCAGGTTTGGAGACTCTTTTATACTGTACAATATTATCAAAGATTAGCACATTTTTGTTAGGTAGCTGAATGCTCAATGTTGGTTCCCCCACCTCAACAAAGACACCGTTCATAGTTATGAGTAGCAATGGTCAGTGTATCTTTGAATATAGTGACACCGAAGACTATCCTGTTTAGATATTGAATTTGTAGCCTCTTCATGGGAAAATGCATCCACAATCCAAGACTGACCTCACAAGAATCGTATGCAATGTGAGCAAATTTTTTGAGCGAGCTGCACACCATGTGCTGGTCACATGTCAGAGCATTCACAATTCAATGACTGAGGGACCTCCATTGGAACAATGGTAACTCCTGCACTGTGTGTCAACAACTTTTACATTTTGTATGGCCCCCAGTCTGTAGCCTTGGCTGAACTCTTGTTCCAAGGTGCCATCCGAAGGGTCTCCACTTGGAGCCTGACTGACCATTTGGCTATAGAAGTGATTACTCTCATGACATTTGCCCTGATGTTCCTAGCTGGAGATTTATAGATGCAAATAAGGTGTTTCCTCACTTAGAGGTGGGACAACATCTAGTGGGCTACTGCCCCCTCTAATAAACTCTGCACTATCAAGAAGACTACTGCTGAATGATGCTCATCCTTCCATTCCTCCCAGAAGGAATTCAGTGTCCTATGTCATTTCTGCACTGGTCATAGGAGATGAACCTACATTTTTTTTATGTACCACCCCCAAATTATGGTTGCAGTTTCTTGAAGATTGTAACTCACATCCTAGTTGAATGTCTCCTTGCTCTAGCTCTCCATGCTTAACATAGTCTTCTGGATTCTTTGCTTCTAATATTGATGTATGACTCAAAGACAGTTGAAATGGTTCTGTTTTCTCCATGAAAATGGCTTTTATCCTCAGATATAACATTTTAAACTACTTTTGGGATGGGGAATGGTTATTGAGGACTGGAGCATCTCCTCTTGCATGCTGTGTCTGAGAGACCCTCACCATTTGCCTTTATCATCCCTCTTTACTTTCTTTTAATTTCTTCTGCCCCTTTTTTCCAACTTAGGGCTAACTCTCCAGTGAATAGTGGGTGGTACTCCCCTCTTAAGCACTTTGACTCTAATGGATCAGTTGTGGGAGGGGTTGCCTCCGCCCCCTCCCCACCCTTACATGCAGAGCTGCTCGTACTGACCTGCCCATGGGCATTGGTATGTTCAAATATTGATCTCATACCTGAAAACCTCAACTATATCTAGAAAATGTCTTGTAATAATATTCATCTCGAACTAATAAAGTCTATTAATACAGATGTCATTTCAACTGTTGGTGACAGATATTTCAGGAAATATATCTTCTTTCACTATAATTATCTGTAACAGTGGAATATTTATTTCCTGGAATCTTATAATCATTTACAGATCCATAACAATTTTCTCTACAAAATGAGAAAGATGATGGCATTGGTGACAATCCAAGTGTAACATGGGCTATCGACATTAATCACTGTGGACACATATGGCTCTGCAGTGTGCTATGCAGAGTGCATGTCATCCTTCATCATAAACTGGTAAAAATTTTGCATAGGGTAGACATGATACTGTGTTAAGAAGAGCTCTCCTTAATTTTTTATCTATGCTATATTAAAAATTTTTGAAAACAGAAAGCTCTGTCAGTCTCAAAATTACCACAAAAAATTCATGGTCATACTGAAAACGTATCTCAAAATTTTTTGTTGTCATCAACAAAGTTGTCCAGAAAATTTGTTCATTAAACTTCATTTGTGCAAACTGACACATGCACCTTACTTTACAACTGACAGCACGTTCAGGAAAAGTGAACATATATATTAATTCAGTCAGAGAAAATGACAAGCTGTAGTCAGAGAAGAAAAGGAAGTGGAAGTGCACGACAGTGTGAAAAGTGTGGTGTTACATTCAGAAGAGTATTTAGAGATCTACCATACCCAACAATCATACTACCTGGTACATAACACAACCATGCTAACTGATATATATTAAATCAGATTTCATAGTAACCAGTACGGTATTTAAATATGATGTCATTGGTTAATTATAATCAGTACTGAGAGTGAAACTGAAATGCAAGAAGCATTTCAATTGATTACTCATCAGGAGAAGATTTCAAAATGTCTGAAATAAAGTTGAGAATATATTTAATGTGAAGGGTTCTGAACAAATCAAAATAAAATCTCTCTTCTGATGAAAAGAAATGCAAGTTTTCAGCTTTTAACTACATTAGAATGTCTCCTAATTGAGGAGAAGTGCACTGTGAATACTTCCAGTATTCTGTGTCATTAATAAAATGTTCCATTTTTAACAATCCATGACATATTAAAACTATGTGTCAGTTTGGGACTTGAAGAATTCCTGCTGTCTTGGATTACATTCTGTGACTGAGCTACCCACATGCAACTATTGAACTGCATCACAACTCAAGGCAAGTATTATCCCTCTCCTTTGTGCCAACTGAGAGAAATTCTGAGAAGTTTGAAAGGTAAGAGAGAGTCACGGATAATCTGAAGCTGTGAAGGCAGGTCATGAATTGTGAATAGATAGCTTGATAAGTAAGAGAATTACCCACTAAAGGCAAGGATTAGATTTTTATTCAGAGACTGGCACACAGTTTTAACCTTTAAGGAAGTTTTGTAGAAGTGATCACACTGCTGCACAGTGAAAGATTCATACTGGTATTTTGTTTTTGACAGACAGACAAATTCCTACCTTGGTCACAAGGGGATAAAAGACTAGTAACATACATATGTAATTCTTTTATTACATGAGAAGAGCACTGATAATACAACTCATTTTTATGGAAGCACATGTGTAAAAGAGTGAAAGAAAATGATGGCAGGTAGGGTGTATTTGAAAAGCTTGAGCAGAGAAAATACTTTTACATCATGTCTTATAGCATTTAATAGATGATGTATGAGTACTTAGTTAGTAAAGAGAATTTGGTTTTTTGGAATGGGTGAGAGGAGAAAATAGGTGGAGAGCATTGGAGAATAGTGAGATATTTTTGTATGTGAAAATTGTTTATGAGTTCGAGTTACTTTTTCTGATACCCTTAAATTCTAGACTAATATTTCATGACTTATTGTCCAGCAAAGCTGTGAAGTTCTTCTGATGGATGGTTTCTCTTCACTTTCTAATGGATGGCTTCTTTTCACTGCAACTATATTCCTGCAGTAAATCTGAAAGAGCTTATCTAATGTTTGACATGGTAATAAATTAATAGAAAGCACTTCTTCTCAGACATGATTACAGCACTTAAACACCACATAGAATGTGTGTATACAGTACAAGTTATGATATTACTACATGTGATCATTACAGCTCAAATAACAGTTCTCATTGGAATGACTCTTCAGCTTCCTCTATTCTTCTCAGGGTATAATATCAATTGTCACATTATTCATTGTTCTCTGGTGCACAGTGAATCACTGAGCCAGGATGAGACTGCACGGAATAAACCACAAAACCAGCAGGTACTGCAAAGTGTGACACAGCATTTATCAGGTCTTGCCTTGCAGAAGTGCTGCATCCATCCACACCAGATTTTGTGTACCAACAAAAAAAAAGTCCCAAACACTATATGAATCTAAACTCACTATTCAAACTAAAAAATATTTTCATGGTTGTGATCATCTTTTGTTGTTACTACGGACATTGTGCATTGAATTACTTTATCATTGTGATTTGCTACACCACATGTCCCTCTGAATGATCAAATCACAATTATTGAACATAAAACAAATGTACAATACTGATAGTATTGAATACACTTTGTTATTCATATAATTGAGAATTGTATCCAGATAAGCTTTACACAACTGTTATATATTTGTTATGAAACTTTTATCACAGTTCTGAACTCAAACCACTATACTCAACATTTTATGACCAGTAGTCACATCTTCAACGTGAGCTGAAGTTCATGAAGTAAGTTAGAGTTATCAAATTTTCTGAACATAAATTCCTCCTTACATTATCATTATCACTCAACAGTTGTGGATTAGCCCCAAGAGGACTGTTAATCCAGTTGCACTCCTATTTTGAGTAACAACTTTTCCATTTCCCAGAACAAATATTCACCACTTCACTGTGCTCATTGGACATACAGTAATTATGAATTTGTGTTACTTATTTGACACTGTTTTTTATTTCATCAGGAAGTCACTGGTACAGTATGTGCACTACATATCTTTAAATCCTATGAAAAGATGTTTAAAATACAGATAAGAGAAGGGTTTCCAAGATTAAGAATATTGAATATGGAAAGAGGGTGAGCAGGTATGGTAATGGTGGAGAAGAAAGAAAGGAAAAGAAAGACTGGAATTTTAGAACTGAAGAAGAAAAGAAGTCAGATGTCCATCGCACTCCCCACCATCCCAAGGATCCTTGCCCTGAGAGATACTTCACTGGCATGCCACAGAATGAAGATGTTCTCAAATCCTGCCTAATTGTCACTGTTTTCACCTCCTCAGGATCCAAAAATTGGTTCTAATACCCTACTATTGACAACCTAGGGAGAGAATAGCAATGTAAATAGTAACTTCCAATTGGTTAACCAACTAAACTTCTAAGGAAACCATGGCTTGTGGGCCACCTCTTATTTGCCCTGCATTGTTTTCTCTCATCCTGCCATTGCTACACCCTGCAATGAATCATTCTCATCTAACATTACCTATTTTTTATATAGAGAGATAGCCGATACCATCTATAATCTTGAATCTCGCATTCTTTTAAAAAGATTTGAAATTAAAACATTTGTGGTACGCTTAAAACTCACATTATTAATTGCATGATCTAACACTAAGTATTGAATTCATTTCTGGTTTAATTTATGAAATAATGATATATTTTAGCAATGATTCATCATTTGTTTTGTAAACTCTTTTGCTTTGTAAATCATTTGGAATATTGTGAGTATGGCAAAATGTAAGATAAACTTGTCAACAACAATGTAATTATTGGTTTTTTGAATGTGGAAATTGTAAATTCAGTGTTATTTAGAAGAATGGGATAAAATAAAAAGATATTCATAGCAACAGGCAACTCTTCAACAGTTATTTTGTCATCATGAACCTAAGAAACTTAAATTTTCAGTTGCAAGAAAGTACTCTTAGACAAGACTTTGAGCCATCTACAACAACAACAAGATAATCAAGATAAGTAAAAAGTTATTCTCTTGTAATCTTACTTTTCTCCTAATTTTCAAAAATTTGTGCAATGAATGACAATTTTAATGATGATGTGTGGGAGGGTAAGATTACAGGTGGTGGCATCAGCCATGATCTGTTGACTGATAATGAAGTTTGTCTATTGTGAAATTAATTCTTCTTGATGGACTTGTGTGATTGCTAGAAAAATGAATAGAGATGAAGGTAGTGGTGATGAAGTGAAAGCTGTAGTTCATAGCCAAGACATGTTTGAACCAAGTAAAAGTGTAGAAAGCAAAGAAACAGTGGAAAACCAATATTACGCAGTTGATTTTGGCAAAATTGAGTGCAGTTAATGATCAGTTAATAGAAATAAAAACAGACAACAATAGCAAATCTGTGATGCACTATTTAGTTTGTTCTGCAATGGATTTGTGCTTTATAATTAAATATATAATTGCCATGAGACTAAATGAGTAGAACTTTTTACAGTTTTGAAATGGGACAATATTCATAACTTGTACTGTAAAGATTAGGGATAGTATCTGACCATATCTGTGTGTATTACCTTATCAGTCCATTTTCATGTAACTTTGTTTTTTAATGTTTCATATGTGAACACTTTTTAATTGCACCTGACATAAAGCCCATATAATTGACTATGTAAAATGAAGATGGAGAGCATATCTCGTGTGATGTGAAGGAGGCATATTTAGTACACAAAACAATGTTTCAGGATTTGATGTGAATGCTAGACAGGAAGTGACCTATGTATTGGGGCGTGTGATGATAACTCTAATGAGAACACTGAAAGATGTGCGTCGATCCACTCCCCAGACTGCTGTATGGCTGTACCCTACTGGACCAGTCATCTTTCAAGAGATTGTGGGTGCTGGGTAAAGTACTCAAGCATTGTCAACTGGAATGTGTGTTGTGTCTGGTATTTGTGAATTGTTAACCAAGACTGCTAAAGACAGTGTTATTCAGCACAAATGTATGTTTTTTTGTTTGATTGGGGATTGACTCTCTAATCATTATGTAACTTTAAATCAGTAGGTAATTTTTTTTTATTTATTGTAAATGAATCTTCTAGGTCTTTGTGTACATAGTTTAGTCTGGAAGACATTTACTGGTATGGACAATATTACAAGATGTATACTTTGTTTGCTTTCATGCTCTGATTTTGGTTCTCAAACTACTGGATTGTGTCATTATTCAAAGCTAACTATGACTGTTTACCTGTATTTATCCTGAATATTTCAATATTGTATCTGATTGGATCTCGAGTTGTGGGCAGATTCATGCTTAACTCTGGTCATCATGACAGTGTGTGTACTCAAGGAAAGTGACAACCATTAATTGAAGCTAGATGCTTCCCACAATTATTGTTTTCATATGATTGAACTTACTGATATGATAATGAACTTTATTCATTTTATTGTGTCAAAACTTTTTGCTGATTTGTACCCGGTGTGGTTTGGATTCATGGGTTGATCACCACATCATAAACTTAGATCCTAATAATTTTCCATTATTCTGTTCTTTCATGAGTCAACATATCCGGCTGACTGAATCCTGCTCATGATCGAGTATATTCTTCTGGTCTGTACCCATTGTTGTGAGTTTTTCGTGTCAGCTCACTCGTTGTACACTTAGACTCTGAAATTTTTTCTATTCTCTTTTGGAGATTTTGAAGGTTTGATTGTATAGATCTCAACTTAAAACATAATTTCTAGTAATTTACACTGTCTTTGTATTTATTTCTATAGTTTAGTGGTGTAATGTTGTAATTTTGATCTTGCAATATTTGTCTTGTGACAGTATGTTCCACAGATCTGAAAATCTGCATGCAATATCCTGTTATATGTATAGATTATGATTTTGATAGTAGATATTTTTCTTATGTTCTCTGTAATATGTTATGTATCAGATACTTCTAAATGTCCATCTGCTATCATGGGCATCATTTTGTACACCGTTTGGCAAACCTTACAGTCTGTCACAAAATATTTTAAACACTCTGTTTCCAAATTTTGGAGGGGGATATTGTAACAAATCATCCTCCTCTATTATTACTTTTTTTTTATAGAGATAACCAATACCATGCTAATCTCTAATCTCGCATAGGTTAAAATTATCTCAGCTGTTTCATTAAAAGAATTCATATGATTTTGTATATGATGTATTATATTTCAGACTAAAATGTATAAAAAAGAAAGTAATGTGCTACAATTGATATGACCTAACAGTTAAAATTACTCTTCTTTTAAACATATTTGAAATTACAAAATTTGTGGCATACTTAAAATTCACATTATTAATTGCATGATCTAATACTAATTATTAAATTTGTTTCTGGATTAATTTAAGAAATAATGATTTATTGTAGCGATGATTCATCTTTTGTTTTGAAAACTCTTTTGCTTTGTAAAGTCTTTGGAATCTTGTGAGTATGGCAGAATGTAAGAAGTTGTGGGCATGCCTCTGATGGAAATACACATATTTTGTTTAAATTGGCAATAACAGTGTAATTATTTTTGAACAAGGAAATTGTAAATTCAGTGTGATTTAGAAGAATGGGATAAAATAAAAAGTTATTCATAGCAACAGGCAACTCTTCGACAGTTATTTTGTCATCATGAACCTAAGAAATCGAAATTTTCAGCTGCAAGAAAGTACTCCTAGACAAGACTTTGAGCCATCTACAACAACAATGAGATAATCAAGATAAGTAAAAAGTTCTTTTGTAATCTTACTCCTCTCATAATTTTCAAAGTTTGTGCAACGAATGAGAACTTTAATGGTGATGTGTGGGAGGGTAAGATTACAACCTGACCTAATAATTATACAAGTTGATACATAAGGATACCATATCCTGTACATACCAATGTACTCTCCCCTTTTCTTGGGTATTTTGAAGGAGTCACTCCTCTTGTATTTGGAGTCCATATCTGATTGCTGAGCTTCCTCATGTGCTTTCCTCCAATATATACCTCTGCATTTTACTTGACATAACTAGAATTTCTTTTTTTAATTACAACAGAAAATCCAGGATAGTATAATGAGAATATTATGAAAAGGACAGATTGCTACTCACGTTACAGCAGAGATATTGAGTCACTGACAGACACTACTAAAATACTACTAAACACATAAGCTTTCGGTCAGAAGATCTTCTTCTGAAATAGACAACATACATACATACATGCAAATCCACCTTACACACATGACCACTGTCTTGGCCCCGACAGAGGTTAATGATGTTGACATGAACAGATGTTTGGATGGAGCCATTGGAGAGGTGGATGTCAACATTCAGGAAGGGAGCATTATGGGTTGAGGATCAGTTGCTGCAGGATGAAGAAGCTGAACAGTCATTCTAAAGAGAAGGCATTGAGCCTGTGGAGGAATGAGAATAGAGTGTTTTGGCCCTAGGTCTAGATCATAGGTGGGTCCCATTTGGATGCCCATGACCACACTGCAGATGTTTTTGTATAGCTTCCCCTCAAATGGAAAGTAGTTATAGATAAAGATATAAGATGTTATTTATCTTGTGTATAAGTGGTAAATCTGGAGTTAGTAGAACGTTGGGAGTGATAGTGATCAAGAGCATCAAGGCTGTGAGCACAGTGATATTGATGTGCAAGAAGGTGGCAGCAACAGTGATGCATATGGTTCCAGATGGAAATGGGGTGGGATGTTTCTGAGGCAATAATGGGAGTGTTTTGTTTCTTAGATGTGAAAACTTGGGTTGTAGGCAATGGGTTGGAGGCGGTGGTCAATATGTGCTGAGAACTGTAACAGCTACATTGAGACATCCAGGGCAGTTTGATTTATGGATTTTAAGAAGCACATAGAGTGAAGGTGTGAGGATGAAGAGGGTTTCAAGCGAGAAGTTCTGAGATGCACCCAAGGATTTGAATATGAATTGAAGGCTATGCTGGGCTTCTGGGGTGGGATCACTGTGGCAGGGCTTGTAGGTGGAAGACTTCGGCATTCGGCAGATACCTCCTGGCCGATTGTTACAACAGTTCATCAGGGCAGGGGTGTCTCCTTTGTCCACAGGCACAAAGGTCAGCTTGGAGTCTGTTTTAAGGCCTCTCTTTCTTCTGCCAAGAAGTCTGCATTATTATGAAAGGGACCTGGTAAAGAAGGTTATGCCAGATTGGAGATACAGAATTTATGGAAGGTAACTGGAGGGAAAATAAGTGAGAATGTGGAAGGTTCATAGTTGGCCAGAGGAATGAAACAGTGGAGGCAAGGTCTGATATTGACTTTTAAGTGTGTCCTGTTGTGCCCCAGGTACAAACTACCAAATGGAAAGTCGGGATTAATTGCTACTTAGAAGACTTATTCTGAAAACCAAGGTGAAACATAACTGAGCACAATCACTTGTGTCCAGGTCCATAGCCAAAGTTAATCTCCCTTAAACACTATCACAGTAACAGCTTGCAACTGAGAGGAGACCTGCTCTATACTCCAGGAGGCCCACCAGATGACTCCCCTCCCAGGCCACGACGACACAACTTAATCACTTGGCTCCATGGACTCCAGTAGTATGACTGCTGCATCTCTTGTGGCACCCTTACTGTGAGTACTTCGAAGTATGCCATGCAGCTGCCATAGGAGCATTGGCACACAGGGCTCAGGAGGGTGGTGTTCGCATCATACACGTGGTGACCGTGCTGTATGAGCACACGGCACAACGCTTCCAGTATAAGGATTGTGAGAAGTACAGCATGATTGAATTTGGGTGTGGGGCTGAAAATGAGTCTTTGGCTAGGACTGAAACTTCTGTGAGATAGTTTTATGCGTGATGGTTGACAACAGTGTTTTGTGGCTGTTTGGATTTCATATTTTTTGGGATGTTGTGAGGGAGTTTTGTGGAAAGTGGTAGCTGAAAAAAGTCAGCTAGGTATGGTCTGGATGCTATGGGGGCTGACAGGCAGGGGAATGTTCACTGAAGTTAGAAGATTTTCTAGGTTAGGCAACTCTCAATCCAGTCCAGATAATGACAGTTGTAGGAGACTTGGAAGTATTAATGTATGATCCAAAGGAATGCCCCACAGGTGAGAGTATTCAAATCCTAGCAGTTAACAGCTGAAATATTCACAACAAAGTGCTAGAGTTGGAAGCACTCCTAAAAAGCAGTGAAGCTCACGTAATACGAGGTACAGAAATCTGGTTGAAACCTGAAGTTGACAACAGTTGGTTTTTTGGGGAAAATTAAAGTGTGTATTGAAAGGGTAGGCTAATGGGAAATGGAGATTGTGTGTTTGTCTGCACAGACAGGACACTCTAATCCACTGAAATAGAAATTGGAGCTGTATGCCAGCCTATTAGGGTAAGCCTCATTTTCAGGGGTTACCATAAAATTGTAATTGCACCCTTGTATCGACCACCAGTCTCACTTGCTGATTTAAGTGAAAACTTTAAGGAAAACCTCAGGTTGCTTGTACTTAAGTTCTGTAATCATTGGCGAACATTTTAAATGTCCAACAAACAACTGGAAAAATTACATTTTATTAGTGGTGGTGGATGTGACAAGACATATTTTGATACATTACTAAATACTTTACTAAATACCTTCTCTGAAAACTACTTAGAACAGAGGGTTTGGAACCCCACTTATGATGGAAATGTATTAGATATAATGACAACAAATAGACCTGACTTTTACGAGTTTGTTCACATGGAAACTGTATCATTGACCATGACACAGTCATGACAACAATGATTACCAAAGTACAGAGGGCAACTCAAACAGGTAGAAGGATATATTATTTCAGTAAACTAGATATAAAAAAGCAAATATGAACTTGAAACTTTTAGCACACAGTTCATGAAGGGGGGTAACCTCCATGGTATGTAGTAACTGTAAAAAAAACTTCTAAAGAAACACAGACTATTGCATGTAGGTGTAAAACAAAGCTTTGGGCTATAGACTGAGAGATGCTGAATGAAATACATTTGGCTATCAAGAGAGCTATGTGTGAAGCCTTCAATGAGTACTTAGCACAATTTTGTCAAATGGTATTTCACAAAACCCAAAGACACTCTGTCTGTAGGTGTGATGTTAATGGCACCAAAGTTAGTGTCCAGTAACTCGGAAATGAGATGAGAACTGAAATTGAGGGTATCAAAGTGAAAGCAGAAATGCTTAACTCCATTCTTAAATGACTCTTTAAAAAGGAAAACCCAGGGAAACTGCCCCAGTTTAATCCTTGTACCCCTGAAAAGCTGGATGCATTAAGTTCCACTGTCAGAGGTTTTGAGGAACAGCTGAAATCATTAAAACTGAAATTGAACAAAGCACCAGGGCCCCAATAGAATCTCTGTCAGATACTGTACTGAATTTGCAGCTGAGTTAGTCCCTCTTTTAACTATAATCTATTGTAGGCCCCTCAGATAAAGAACTGTGCCCCATAGCAGGAAGAAAGCACAGGTCACAGCCACTTACAAGAAGGGTGGCAGAAGTGATCCACAAAACTACCATCCAGCATCCTTAAAAGTGATTTGTTGTGGAATCTAAGAACATACTCATATTCTGAGCTCATACATAATGGAAGAATGACCTTCTCCATGCCAATCACCATGGATTTTGGAAACATGGATTATGTGAAACCCAGGTTGAACTTTCCACACATGATTTTTGAAAGCCTTGGGTCAAGGCATTCGGGTAGATGCAGTATTTCTTGATTTCTGAAAAGCATTTGGCTCAGTACCACATCTCTGCTTATTACCAAAAGTACAATCATATGGGGTATCAAGTGAAATTTGTGACTGCATTGAAGGTTGTTTGATAAGGAGGATGCAGCAAGATGTCTTGGATGGAAAGTCACCAGCAGATCTAGAAGTAACATTGGGTATGCTTCAGAGAAGTATGTTGTGGTCCTTGCTGTTTATATTGTATAATAATGCCCTTGCAGACAATATTAATAGTAACATCAGCCTCCTTACAGATGATGCACTTATCTGTGATTAAATACTTTATGAAAGAAGCTGCATAAATATTCAGTCAGATCTTGATAAGATTTTAAAGTGGTGCAAAGACTGGCAACTTGCTTTAAATGTCATAAATGTAAAATTGTGCACTTCAAAAAATGAAAAATGTTGTATCTTATGGCTATGAGTCACAGCTGGAATCATTTAGTTCATACAAATATGTGGGTGTGACTACTTGTAGGGATATAAAATGGAGTGATCACAGAGGCTTAGTCATGGGTTAAGCAGGAGGCAGACTTCAGCTTATTGATTTAATACTAAGGAGATGCAATCAGTCTGCAAAAGACATTGCTTACAAATCACTCATACAAACCCTCCTGGAATATTGCAAAATATTTGGGACCCTTACTAAGTAGCACTAACAGGGGATATCAAATGTATATAGAGGACCCATAGGAGAATGTTACAGAGAAGCTGAAGAAACTGAACTAGCAGATACTTGAAGATAGACATAAACTATCCAGGGGAAGCCATCTTAAAAATTTCAAGATCCAGCTTTAAATGAAGACATTGAGAATGCACTACAACCTCTTACGCAACACTCTCCCTGGGATTGTGAGGACAAGATTAGATTAACTATAGCATGCATGGTGACATTTAAACAATCACTCTTCCTGTGCTCCACATGTGACTGGAATGAGAAGAAACCCTAATAATTGATACCGTGGGATATACCCTCTGCCATGCACTTCACAGTGATTTGCAGAGTATATATATAGATGTAGATGTCTCCTGGTATATACTGGCATCTCGCTACCAATACAACAAGTTGTATGTTCAGTTCTTGCATTATAGTGATGAACTGACCTCCTCTCTACATGTGGAAACAGAATGTGAGAGTAGAATGAACAGTTTTCCCAGAATGTTAATGGACATTTATTCTAATTTCAACACTTTTCTGTAGTATTAGCTCTGAATAATAATTATAATAATAATAATTGTTACTGGAACTTCAATGAGGAGTGCCCATATGATCAATAATCACTCATGTTTTGAGGTAACCAGAATCTACCAAAATGATTCATCTGACATAGGCAGAAGTAGGTACTAATGAATCTCTAGGCATCATCAGTTTTAACACAGCTACCACCATAAATAACTTTTTTTCAAATTTGTGGCTAATATCTTATACCTAGCACAGAAAAAGCTGCACTTAGTAGTAACAGAGGTATGTGTGAAATGTTGTGTAAACATACATAAAGAGAGCTGTATCACCCAGTTGTTGAAAGGGAATGGAGGGAAAGCCTTGGGCAGAGAAATATGCAGTTTAACTTCGAGTCAAATCAAGACCCTCTACACGTCAAGTACAGACATAGTACAGTCACTTAATAGAGGTAAGCAGTGAAAATACCTATTGCTCTGTATTCACTTAGCATGTATTGTTATAGGTAATGATTATGTAATTGATTTACATTTATTTTTGGTGTGTTGTATGAATAGATGCAGAACATTGGTAGCAACATTTTCACATAACAGTGAAGTCATGCCACTGCCAGCTGCCCTTCGTGTAAACTGAAACAATGACATGCATTTCATTTTCATCAGTGCTGTGCAGAACTTCATCTCTGACTGAATTTTCCAATGCCAAATTTTTGTGCTTTTTAGTGTGTGTGTGCATGCACTTAACTCACCTACTGTAAGGTAATGTGATAGGAGGGGAAGGAAGAGATTGCTCCACTAACATCCATTTGTTTTCTGTGTTTTTTCCTTATACACTATGTACAGCAGCAAAGAAAAAGGAGCAGTTAATCAATGTCACCTATAACAGCACTGAAAATAAAGAAAAGTCCTTGAAGATACCTACAGTTATGCTGTAATGAGTAATGAAGACTCTCTCAGAAAGACATAACCTTCAAACATTCTGTATCCCATTGGAGCAGTTCACTTTTATACAATTAAACTGATGTCCATAAATTAAGGGGACTTCATATTCATCATAATGCTACAAGGCATTGTGGTAATTTGTTGACACTGTGACATGTGACACAGTGATGCTGATACAAGATATACTGGAAAGCTGATCATGGACCACAGGTGGTAGTTGTATGTAGTGTCTCTTTGTCAGTGTCATAGAGAATGTCAACACAGGTTGTGATGTTCTCTCATACCAATACTGCATGCTTGTTAAATGACATGTACGTCCAGGAAGTGAACTGGACACACTATAAATGTGACATCTACATGTTGCAGGCAGGCATCTACTAGGCTAACATTATAACTTCCATATTATCAGCCATCAGATTGAATCAAGGTCTATATGCACTGCATAAAAGATATACGTATTGTTTCAAAACATCATAGATTGTGGCCATCACAATAACCCCAAGGAACACAATGATGCCACCCCAGATTCAGTCACTGTCACTGCCATATCTATCCCTTTCCACAATATCAGCAAGTTTGTTAAGAGTTCCAAGGGTACACTACAAAATATTCATTCTTGAACAGGTTCACTCACATTGGGCGTGACCTCACATTCAACAACTGCTACAGAACCTCTGTATGAGAGAAATTCATGTTGCAGTTTGTTAACCATACACATCAGCCTCTTGAAACAAACTATAAATGATGTTATGCCCCTGGATAGTATCCTTGACATACACGAAAAGTTCATCCAAGTTCTACTTCAGCAGCTCCAGGAAGCCAAACCATCTGTATCAGTTATGCTGGGGCCAAGTCTGCAAGCAATTTGAGATTGTTGTTTGCCAATATTGCACTTCATTTGTTTCAATGTAGATTATTAGGAAGTCATCCAGTTTAATTTTGTTCTATTTATAGTATGTTTTAAAGGGTTTTAATTTATTTTTCATTGCCAAAGGATCAATACAATATTGTTTTTTTTTATATGGGGGTATAATTTTGACCAGATAATCTTACTATCATAAGGGAGGGGGAGTAGTGATAAAGGTTCCTTTCTCTCCAGTTGCATATGAAAAGGGGTACAGGTACAGACCAGAGATGAATTAATAATTGCAGAACAAAGAAATGGCTATGTTCTAATGTTCTTGGAAGACCTACAGAGATGTCAGAGGGAATGTGTTATGATCTGCCCAAGTAGGATGATACAGACTGCATGGGAAAACTAAAGCAAGTGAATGTCAAAGTGAAGTGTTAACGCCATATCCATATTTGCAGAGAATGTGTATCCACTGGGTCTACTCAGTTTTTTCACCAGATGAACATGGGAAACCAACAGGTATGAATAGAGTGACATTATGGGATAACGGAAAATAATGAACAATACAATTTGTGACTTAACAGGCATGACATTTAATTTATCAGTGATGAGCACAGGTATGATGATGCTTAAGTGGGAACGACCTATAATGTACTGGCCTCAGAAACTGCTAGAAGTGCTGCTTACTCAAAACTTAACCTTCCCAAATAATACACTGAATCCAGACATTCTACACTCACTAGATGAACTAATGGTAATCCAAAAATGGAGAAAGACAGCCGAACAAATATTCTAGCACATACAGGAATGCTGCAACAGACAACACCATAGCACCATGACTATAAATGTGACACCTATCAGTGCTGTAGTGGTTCTGATTGCACACATGCTGGCAGATGACGTTTACCAGGCATTCGCCATACCCACACCCTGCCATCCGATCGCCATATTGTGTACTGTGATTCATCCCCACACACAATGGTTTTCACTGTTAAATCATCCAATGTTTACACTCCTTGTACCAAGCGAGGTGTTGTTTGGCATTTACTGGTGTGATTTGTGGCTTATGAGCAGCCACTCGACCATGAAATTCAAGTTTTCTCATCTCCCACCTAACTGTCATAGTACTTGCTGTGGATCCTGATGCAGTTGGGAATTTTTGTGTGGTGGTCTGTATAGATGTCTGCCTATTACACATTACGACCCTCTTCAACTGTTGGCGGTCTCTGTCAGTCAACAGATGAGGTCGGCCTGCATGCTTTTGTGCTATACATGTCCCTTCACATTTCCACCTCACCATCACATTGGAAACAATGGACCTAGGGATGTTTAGGAGTGTGGAAATATCGCTCACAGACGTATGACACAAGTGACACCAAATCACCTGAGCATGTTTGTAGTCCATGAGTTCCGTGGAGTGCCTCATTCTGCTCTCTCACGAGGTCTAATGACTACTGAAATCGCCAGTATGGAGTACCTGGCAGTGGCAGCACAATGCACCTAATATGAAAAATATATGTTTGTGGGGGTGCCCGGATACTTTGATCACATAGTGTAGTTACATGAAAAATTGTGTTGGCAGCAGATACAGCAATGATAGAGCTATTTTTTTGATATAATCGCCATTAAAACTGAGATACCCATCAACTGGCATATTGTGGGATCAACTTTTGTATTCTTGCATCATAGAAGGGTGCCATCTGATGCCATCTGTGCTCTGGGACAGGAAGGGTATTCTACTCATTGGCATCCTACAGAGAGGTGAAACAGCAGATGCAGACCATCACTGGAAACCACAGAAATTGTGATAGGCTATTCAAAACAAGAGGGATGTAATTCTCAGTTAGGTATTGTGATGTGTCATGATAATGCTCACCCACAAATGGCTCAGTGCACAACAATTATCAGAAAGAGTTCAGCTGGGTGCCATTTGATCATCCACCATACAGTCATGACCTTTCTCCCAGTAATTTCCATGTTTTCTTGAACCTTAAAAAATTCATGTCCTCAGGACAGCATTTTCATAATAACAAAGAGCTGAAGATAACTGTCCATTTACAGGTGGTAGACTTCTATGATACTGCAAAAGAAAAATTGATTCAGTTCATGTCAGTTCAATGTATTGTTCAATGCATCCTCATATATCATCTTACACAGTGATATGATATTTGTCATATATAACATTATGTAGATAATCATACATGGAAAAGTTTTACAATTACTTATTGGCTAATACAATCTTCTTATATACAAGAGTAGTCTTGAAAAGTTTCTGACCTCAACTTCAATACAGCAGTGCTTGTCAACACAATACAGTGTTTTTGTGAAAGTTGGCAAAATTGAGTATTGAGCTGTCAGTAGCTAAAGAACATGTTTGTTACATATTGATTTAAAACTTAGGGATTAGAAAAGTGACCACACACTGGATGCTGCGATTGCTCACTCTGCGTTGTCTCACACCTTAGCGGTTGCCATTGAGAAAATCCATGAACTGTGGTCTCACCTGCTTGACAACCCTCCTCACTCACCAAATTCAGTGCCAAATGACCTTCCCTTGGCTGAAAGTTGAGCCCAGAGAAGAGAAATTGGCAGTGAATGAGGAGGCCATTGCTACTGCAGAGAAAGACACTAACTATTATTTGGATGGGTTAGGAGATGGGAGCATCACTGGGAGAAGTCTATAGACTTACAAGGACATTGTGTTGAAATAAAAAAATAAATCTGAAGAGAGAAGTCTCATTTCTTAGTTAGGTCAAAAACTTTTCAGACTACTCTTGTGTAACATGAAACCATACACCTAAAAACAGTCAGAATATGCCAAACTAGAATAACAAAAATATTTTTATTATATCTGCATGAATAAAGTATTTTTTTTTTCAAATAAGTGTCTCAGTTCACTATAATGAAGGAAAAAGTTGCTGTCCTGTGTGTGAGTGCCGATGATTCAAGTAATGTTTGAATCTATAAAAACTCATGATAATTAGCATTTTCTTGTGTTTTTAAGTATTTAGAATTACAATATTCTTTTTATTTTCTTTGTTAGTTCGCTAAACAGAACTTTTGGCTGATAAAGAACATGCGTATTTCTCTGTGAAAATCATCTGTATTTCTTGTTTTGTAGCTATGGACTTAACAATTTAACACTGAAAGTGTCTTCAGAAAACATATTTTGTTGTAATTATTGATACATGATAGGGTCATGATTTTTAGTTCCTTGAATAAATTCATACATTGATTACTCTTAAATAAATTCATACATTGATTACTCTTATTGCTCTGTTTTGAAGCATAAATGAGTGTTTAGCCAGACCTGTATTCCCCCAAAACATGGTGCCGTATTTTAACATGCTATGCATGAGTGCAAGTTAATACCATACCACCATCTCAATACTACAGGAATTTTTAAGCATTCTAAGAACATTATTCTGTTTGCTTTTCCCACCTCTAGATGTTAATCCAGCCATCAGGGTTGTTTTAAGGTCCAAGTGACACAAGCTACCACTTGGACTGCTAAGCTGAGAGGGGCACCAGAGGCAGTACAACTGTAAGAGTTCTATGCAAGACGTACTCATACCACAATTAGTATTGGCCACTTGGAGCGCCAAGCTGAGTGGAATGCCAGGGTCAATTAAGTACAAGATTTGCATGCAGTTTGTGTATCAGCAGTCTATATTAATAGTGTGTATTAGCAGTGAAAACTGACACAGGTGAAAGTGTATGATGAAAAAGGGATAGGGGGATGGATTTGGGGAGAGGGGGGGGGCAATGATACGTCACTTGGGTAGAAAATTTTTTCCAAACTGCCCCTACTGGCCGTACTCCTAAAAATTTAGTATGGGGACTTTGCTCTATCTTGCAATACCGAATTTCTGCTGTCAAGGTGGTTCCCAGTTTGTTACGTGACTGAAGTTTATCAAAACTGCTCTTTTGCCTTTCACATTTAATCTGTTATCTCTGAACAGTGTATTTGCTTCTTGATCCAAAGATATGACATGTGTCTCAATTCTGAAATTGAGTGTGCTGAAAATTATCTCAAACATAGCTGTATCTGTAAGCAGTAATGTTTTTCATGTAACTGTAGGAATTTCCACTTCTGGGCTGGAAACTCCTACAGTTTTGCCAGGATATGTGGCCAGGACCTATGTGGCATTGTTGGATGCTAATAAAACAAGCTTAGTTATTACTCAATTTATTGTTCAGAATACGTCTCTTAGTTGTGGCACCAGTGATGGCTGATTTTGATGTAGGCTGTAGTGGACTCTATTGTCCTTAGTGGCAGCATGGGATGGCAACTTGGGGTCAGGTGTGTTGCCTGAACACCAATCTTTAGGTACTTCCCATGTGGCAGATCCACTGCAAAGAAGGCATAACTGTGGTGTGTGTGTGATTGATTTAAATGCCGCCCTGAGCGTGTTCTGTCCCTCTCTGGTCACTGTTCATGTGGTACCATCATATGGACCGCAGGGTCAGGTGCCGCAAAGTCTGATGTTGTGATGTATGCTGATCCTGGGCCACTGGCTAGGTAGCCCTTCTGGTCCCTACGATGCTGAAGTATCAGAGCAGCTTGGGCTCCAATCTGGAATGATGTTGATGGATCTGTGGACTTCCAGTTAGTGGCAGCTTCCACCCTGGACTCTGGTGTCAGTTATCTGTAGTTACAGAACTGCTATCATTAAGCCAGGCAGTGAGAGTATAACTGGCACAGTGTGAAAATGCTGGAACGATCATACACAAGATGCTGCAATACAACAATCAGAGAATCTATTGCAAACAACATGGATGTCATCGATCCTACTGATAATCTGGTTCTAAGCTGGGTGGTGGGGATATTTATACTGACCTGATTTTATCCAAAGTTGTCAGTGTTTCTTCCATCACTATGTTTCTTTCATAAAACAAAGAACAAGCACCTCCAGCCAGAATTGTGACTTTATTTTGAAGTACAATGCATTTCAAGTCCTGCGAAAAAAAAAGAATTAAAAAAAAATCATGTAGTCTGTTAGAGCATCTGAAGATATTTATATTGAACTAAGGAGAGTCTTTACAGTGAAACATCATTCATAATGACCAAATTGATCCAGTTTATTAAGAGTGGTCAGTCTTCTGCAGTCCCACTACATTTGCTTAACCGTTTGTTTCAGTACTATAACTGCTCTGTCGCATCCCCGATAGGTGTTGTTGTGTCCTATCTAGTGCATTTTGCTTAATATTAAAAGGACAATGAAGGCAGTTTGGTGTGTGTTCATCTTATACTTTTTTGCTAAGCTTGCTCGCACTCTCACACAGAAGTGTCAATGTCGCACTGTTGGTGACTGATTAGCCATGTCAAAATGTTTGTGCCTTGCGGCTGACTTGGGTTGACACATTCTTGCACTGAAGCAATGCTGGGCTGTAGGAACTTAGGAATTTTTTTCCCTCTATCATTTCTGTACTGTCTTGGTGTGTAACAAATGTTTTCCTTTTAAAAAAATTGGAGAACTTAATATCTGGAGGACCTTCATACATATGATAACCAGGTAGACCAGAAGGTGTTGCTTGGGTTAAATAAATTTCATACATCTAAAACTGTGAGTGGCTAAGGCTCCTTACACACAAATCAATCGACAATTTGAAGAGCATGCAAGCAGGCTTAAATAATAACGCAAAATGAAAACTAAATACAGCTCACAGCACTTTGCATAGTGCAGCTGTCTCCTGTTGAACAGCTGTGAAAGTGATTGGGTGCTCATAGCTCTTAAGATATGCACTAAAAGAGCACATGTTTACTGGAAATATTTTTTTTTGTTTTGGTCCATACTACCACCTCTCAAAATATGGAAAGCAAAGAGATTGCAGTAGAAGAGATTTATTTGACACTATCGAAGGTGAAGAAGCACTCACAGCTCGTAAGGTACAAATTTTAGACCCCATGTTTACTGGATTTTTTTGCTCCAAACGATAGGTCCTGTCATATCCTGGATTATTGACTATTCCTTCTGGGACGCTCTGCATGTGTTTCAAGCTCAGGACACGGCGTAGCTTTTATTCTGATCGTCAAAATAAATGAGAAAACTAGTTATTACAGAGAATCTTGTGCAAGAAGCAATGCTGATGGTATTGTACGTCCAAATATTTTATCAGCGCTCACGAGTTTCTCAGAGTATGAAACCGTGTAAAGTCTTAAAGACTGCAGCATACTTGCTACATTATTCTGCTCGGGAACTACAAGTACGTCAGCAAAATAGCCCCGAAATACATCGGAAAGAAAAATACACTAATTCAAAAAATAGAGGTGTCGTGAGTGCCTGCGAGGCAGTACGTTCATTACACATACTGACTTGCTGCGAAAAGTTTTCACGTCACTAACTATGCATCTTATGAAGCGTAAAATTGTAGTAGTCTTTGGCCATTGGATTAAGAGATTCAGAGTTGTAGCCGCTTTATACAAACAAATATGGCGCTTTGATTAGGAACGATCACGTGGATTCAGTTGGGAGCAGGCCAGTGGTAGGAAACCGGAACTGCAGTTTGTCTTCGTTCACTCGTTCATTCATCGTGTTCCAAAGTTTCCATCGAGAAAAGATGTGGAACGATTCGAAGTATACATTAACACAACACAAGCAAACTGTAAAAATTTAACCTCTATACTGCATTAACAATAAACTACCACTCTACTGGTGATTCCACTAGTTAAATACACTGAGAGGTCAAAAAAACTGGTCCATCTGCCTAATATCGTGCAGGGCCACCGTAAGCACGCAGAAGGGCCACAACGCGACATGGCATGGACTCGACTAATGTCTGAAGTAGTGCTGGAGGGAACTGACACCATGACTCCTGCAGGGTTGTCCATAAATCCGTGAAGTACGAGGGACTGGAGATCTCTTATGTACAGCATGGTGCAAGGCATCCCAGATATGCTCAATAATGTTCATGTCTGCGGAGTTTGATGGCCAGCGGAAGTGTTTAAACTCAGAAGAGTGTTCCTGGGACAACTCTGTAGTAGTTCTGGACATGTGGAGTGTCGCATTGTTCTGCTAGAATTTTCCAAGTCCGTCGGAATGTACAACGGACATGAATGGCTGCAGGTGATCAGACACAATGCTTGCGTATGTGTCACCTGTAAGAGTCTTATCAAGATGTATCAGGGGTCCCATGTCACTCCAACTGCTCATGCCCTACATCGTTAAGAGCCTCCAACAGCTTGAACAAATAAATAGTTCAAATGGCTCTGAGCACTATGGGACTTAACTTCTGAGGTCATCAGCCTCCTAGAGCTTAGAACTACTTAACTAACCTAAGGACACACACACATCCGTGCCCGAGGCAGGATTCGAACCTGCGACTGTAGCGGTCGCGCGGTTCCAGACTGAAGCGCCTAGAACCGCTCGGCCACTCCGGCCGGCTCAACAGCTTGATCAGTCCCCTGTTGACATGCAGAGTCCATGGATTCATGAAGGTGTCTCAATACCCGTACACGTCCATCCACTCGATACAATTTGAAACGAGACTCGTCCGAGCAGGCAACATGTTTCCAGTCATCAACAGTTCAATGTCGGTGTTGATGGGCCCATGCGATGTGTAAAACTTTGTGTCATGCAGTCATCAAGAGTACACGGGTGGGCCTTCGGCTCCGAAAGTCCATATTCATAATGTTTCATTGAATGGTTTACACGCTGCCACTTGTTGATGGCCCAGCACTGAAATCTGCAGCAATTTGCGGAAGAGTTGCACTTCTGTCACGATTCTCTTCAGTCGTTGTTGCTCCCCTTCATGCAGCATCTGTTCCCGGATTCCTGATATTCACGATACGCTCATGAATTGGCCGTACGGGAAAATCCCCACGTCATCGCTACCTCTGAGATGCTGTGTCCCATCGCTCCTGCGCCAACGTTTAAAATCACTTAAATCTTGATAATCTGCCATTGCAGCAGCAGTAACCGATCTAACAACTGCGCCAGACACTTGTGTATATCAATTATCTTTCATCAGTAACATTACCAGATGCCAAGTTCGTTTTGTTTTCCGATGATACAAACATTGCAATAAATAGCAAATCAAGTGTAATCTTAGAAAGATTAGCTAATAAAATATTTGTGGACATTAATCACTGGTTCCTAGGCAATTCCTCGTCACTAAACTTTGAAAAAACACACAACATGCAGTTCAGAACTTGTAAGGGGTGTCCCATGAGTATACGCCTAAAATATGATGACAAGCTGATAGAAGAAGTGGACAGTGTTAAATACTTGGGATTACAGCTTGATAATAAATTCAACTAGGAAAAGCACACAACAGAACTGCTGAAGCGTCTTAACAAATCTCTATTTGCAATGCGAATTGTGTCAGACATAGTGGATATAAAAATGAAAAAGGTGGCATACTATGCTTACTTTCATTCCATAATGTCATATGGGATTATTTTTTGGGGTAATTCATCAAGCCAAGCTAAAGTTTTCCGGGCACAAAAGCGTGCAGTAAGAGTTATATGTGGTGTGAACTCAAGAACATCCTACAGAATCCTGTTTAGGGAACTAGGGATACTAACTACTGCTTCCCAATATATTTATTCTTTAATGAAATTTGTCATTAAAAATATATCACTTTTTCAAACCAACAGCTCAATTCATGGAGTCAATACTAGAAATAAGAATAGTCTTCACATGGATTTAAAGTCACTTAGTCTTGTACAAAAAGGTGTGCATTATTTAGGAACACACATTTTCAATAACTTGCCAGCAGCCATAAAAAGCTTAACAACCAATGACATTCAGTTTAAGAGAAGCCTAAAGGATTTATTGGTGGCCAACTCCTACTCCATTGATGAATTTCTCAGTAGAACCAACTTATTTGTATAACTTCTGTGCATTTTCAGTACAGTAATGTGTTCATTGTAAATAAGTAAATAAGTATTATAGTACTTGTATTACACATTTATTACCTCCTAAATAAATTTAAAAAACTTTTTTTTATTTTAAATTCAGTGCATTAGTATTTGTAAAATGATTCTTTCATGTAGTGTTCATTAAAAATGACGATCATTCCACTTGGGACCTGTGGAATGGTACATTAGCTTGCGGGTTCAGCTAAACTGGTGGCTGTCCGACCTTTGCTTAACGTGATTCAGAAGAATAAAGACCTTCAGTTCAGCAACAATAACTTTATTGCGAGCACGTATCTGACGACGCCCGGCATGCATGGACCGATCGGAGTTACAAAATTTGCTTCCGGCCTCTACAGAAGGATCCTTAATCCTGGGAAAACTTCCGTAGTTATTAGAGAGAAAACAGTACTCTTCCACACAAGCCAGGAGGCACGGAACTACTAACTAACTCAAAAACAAGGAATAATAATAATAAACAGAACGTATAAAAAAAGCTAGAAAACACAGCGCCTCTAGAGGCTGGGCGCGGAACTACACAGACGTCGTGTACAGTAATTACGACCGCACAGCACTGCACTGACACACACCACACACACACGCACACCGGCGAGCTTGAATTAGCGAGCGGTAGCGTCACCACAAGCTTATTTGTTTGAGTTGTAAATAATTGTCATGTATTGTTGTTTTTCTGACATGTTCTACATCCTGGAGGACCTCCTCACTATGGATCAATTGGAATGAAAGTAAATCTAATCTAATCTTACATAGGCGTTGCCGACCGCAGCGCCGACCGAGCGAGGTGGCGCAGTGGTTAGCACACTGGACTCGCATTCGGGAGGACGACGGTTCAATCCCGTCTCCAGCCATCCTGATTTAGGTTTTCCGTGATTTCCCTAAATCGTTTCAGGCAAATGCCTGGATGGTTCCTTTGAAGGGGCACGGCCGATTTCCTTCCCTAACCCGAGCTTGCGCTCCGTCTCTAATGACCTCGTTGTCGACGGGACGTTAAACACTGAAAAATGAAATGTCGTGTGGCTAGGGCCTCCCGTCGGGTAGACCGTTCGCCTGGTGCAGGTCTTTCGATTTGACGCCACTTCGGCGACCTGCGCGTCGATGGAGATGAAGTGATGGTGATTGGGACCACACAACACCCAGTCCCTGAGCGGAGAAAATCTCCGACCCAGCCGGGAATCGAACCCGGGACCTTAGGATTGACATTCCGTCACGCTGACCACTCAGCTACCGGGGCCGGACGTTAAACACTAACCACCACCACCACCACAGCGCCGTATTCTGCCTGTTTACATATCTCTCTATTTGAATACGAATGCCTATACCAGTTTCTTTGGCACTTCAGTTCAGAACCTAGTAAGTTAAGAATGAAAGCTCGATTCTGAAGTGAGGAGCGCTCCAGCGTACGTCGCGCTCCCTGTGAAGCGCTAGTCAGCTGCGCTCCTCCGCGCAAACCCGCACGCGCCAAAGCTCGCAGTGACCCGCGGACAGCGTGACGCCGCACCCCGAGGGGGCGTTGCGCCACTGGCGGTAGAAAGCTGCGTGACGTCACGTGGCCAGGTGGGCGCCCATTGGCGCCGCGGGCCGCGCTGCGCGGGAGTACTCGTCTGTGTGGAGTTTCGAGCGCGCCGGCTGGCAGAACTCCGACACACGGCGCACGCGCAGCAGTCGGCACAGCGCAGTCCTCAGTCAGCTCGCGGAGGCGACGTCTTCAACAGGTAGGCGGCGGCGCGGCCTGGCCAACGCACCCAGTGCGTCGTTCAAACTCCCCGCTAACGCGCGCTTCTCGTCCGGATGGTCATAGACTACAGCATTTGTCCTGACATTCTTCAAATGAGCCTGGGTTTACACTTGCATAGCTTCCGACGCTTGGGGAGGATGAAAAAGTCACGTACAGAATTTATAGCACAAGATGACTGCAGGCACGCACTACAATCTCAGTGATCGCTCGGGAAGTGTTTTGAAATAAGTAGGTGGATATCAGAGAGCATTTTGACATAAGATCAATCTAAATATTTCTAAAGCGAATTCGTGTCAACAGAAGTGCACATTAGATCTCATTTTGAAGCTTTCGGCGTATCTACTTGTTTTGAAAGTGCTTTGATAAACATTTGCAAGATTTTTACTTCTGTCTTCTACAAGTTACCGAAAGGTAAGTGGAAGAGTGTTACTGATTTATTTGTTCATGAGACCCAGAAAATATTAGATACAGGCTCCCAGGTAGATGCCATTTTGCTTGACTTCCGGAAGGCGATCGATACAGTTACGCACTGTCACCTGATAAACGAAGTAAGAGCCTACGGAATATCAGACCAGCTGTGTGACTGGATTGAAGAATTTTTAGCAAACAGAACACAGCATGTGAATTTTAAAATTTTCCCGGCGAATTGACTGTTCAATCAAATTTCGTGCTTGCAGCCGGTCGTCGTTCAATACTTCGCACGATATTTCAACTGGGCACCTGCCAGTCATCTTCAGGTGAGCCGTCGCAGACTGGCGAAAACGTCCTCCGTTCCGCAATATATAGCGTACTGTAACTATTCTGCACATGCAAGTTTTCGACGCATGCAAGCCCGAAATTTGTTTGAACAGAACACAGCATGTTGTTCTCAATGGAGAGACGTCTACAGACGTTTAAGTAACCTCTCGCGTGCCACAGGGGAATGTTATGGGACCACTGCTTTTCACTATATATATATATATATATATATATATATATATATATATATATACTCCTGGAAATGGAAAAAAGAACACATTGACACCGGTGTGTCAGACCCACCATACTTGCTCCGGACACTGCGAGAGGGCTGTACAAGCAATGATCACACGCACGGCACAGCGGACACACCAGGAACCGCGGTGTTGGCCGTCGAATGGCGCTAGCTGCGCAGCATTTGTGCACCGCCGCCGTCAGTGTCAGCCAGTTTGCCGTGGCATACGGAGCTCCATCGCAGTCTTTAACACTGGTAGCATGCCGCGAC
Organism: Schistocerca americana; assembly: GCF_021461395.2. Taxonomy (NCBI): domain Eukaryota; kingdom Metazoa; phylum Arthropoda; class Insecta; order Orthoptera; family Acrididae; genus Schistocerca; species Schistocerca americana. The sequence continues at coordinate 427,719,264 of NC_060122.1, forward strand.
AGCGTGGACGTGAACCGTATGTGCAGTTGACGGACTTTGAGCGAGGGCGTATAGTGGGCATGTGGGAGGCCGGGTGGACGCACCGCCGAATTGCTCAACACGTGGGGCGTGAGGTCTCCATAGTACATCGATGTTGTCGCCAGTGGTCGGCGGAAGGTGCACGTGCCCGTCGACCTGGGACCGGAACGCAGCGACGCACGGATGCACGCCAAGACCGTAGGATCCTACGCAGTGCCGTAGGGGACCGCACCGCCACTTCCCAGCAAATTAGGGACACTGTTGCTCCTGGGGTATCGGCGAGGACCATTCGCAACCGTCTCCATGAAGCTGGGCTACGGTCCCGCACACCGTTAGGCCGTCTTCCGCTCACGCCCCAACATCGTGCAGCCCGCCTCCAGTGGTGTCACGACAGGCGTGAATGGAGGGACGAATGGAGACGTGTCGTCTTCAGTGATGAGAGTCGCTTCTGCCTTGGTGCCAATGATGGTCGTATGCGTGTTTGGCGCCGTGCAGGTGAGCGCCACAATCAGGACTGCATACGACCGAGGCACACAGGGCCAACACCCGGCATCATGGTGTGGGGAGCTATCTCCTACACTGGCCGTACACCACTGGTGATCGTCGAGGCGACACTGAATAGTGCACGGTACATCCAAACCGTCATCGAACCCATCGTTCTGCCATTCCTAGACCGCAAGGGAACTTGCTGTTCCAACAGGACAATGCACGTCCGCATGTATCCCGTGCCACCCAACGTGCTCTAGAAGGTGTAAGTCTACTACCCTGGCCAGCAAGATCTCCGGATCTGTCCCCCATTGAGCATGTTTGGGACTGGATGAAGCGTCGTCTCACGCGGTCTGCACGTCCAGCACGAACGCTGGTCCAACTGAGGCGCCAGGTGGAAATGGCATGGCAAGCTGTTCCACAGGACTACATCCAGCATCTCTACGATCGTCTCCATGGGAGAATAGCAGCCTGCATTGCTGCGAAAGGTGGATATACACTGTACTAGTGCCGACATTGTGCATGCTCTGTTGCCTGTGTCTATGTGCCTGTGGTTCTGTCAGTGTGATCATGTGATGTATCTGACCCCAGGAATGTGTCAATAAAGTTTCCCCTTCCTGGGACAATGAATTCACGGTGTTCTTATTTCAATTTCCAGGAGTGTATATGACCTAGTAGATAGTGTCGGAAGTTCCATGCGGCTTTTCGCGGATGATGCTGTGGTATACATAGAAGTTCCAGCATTAGAATATTGCAGCGAAATGCAGTGCCTTAACATAAACAAATGTAATGTATTGCGAATACATAGAAAGAAGGATCCTTTATTGTATGATTATATGATAGCGGAACAAACACTGGTAGCAGTTACTTCTGTAAAGATCTGAGAAAATGCGTACGGAACGATTTGAAGTGGAATGATCGTATAAAATTAATTGTTGGTAAGGCGGGAGCCAGGTTGAGATTCATTGGGAGAGTCCTTAGAAAATGTAGTCTATCAACAAAGGAGGTGGCTTACAAAACACTCGTTCCACCTATACTTGAGTATTGCTCATCAGTATGTGATCCGTACCAAGTCGGGTTGACAGAGGAGATAGAGAAGATCCAAAGAAGAGCGGCGCGTTTCGTCACAGGGTTAATTTGGTAAGCGTGATAGCGTTACGGAGATGTTTAGCAAACTCAAGTGGCAGACTTTGCAAGAGAGGCGCTCTGCATCGCGGTGTAGCTTGCTGTCCAGGTTTCGAGAGGGTGCGTTTCTGGATGAGGTATCGAATATATTGCCTTTCCCTACTTATACCTCCCGAGGAGATCACGAATGTAAAATTAGAGAGATTGGAGCGCGCACGGAGGCTTTCCGGCAGTCGTTCTTCCCACGAACCATACGCGACTTGAACAGGAAAGGGAGGTAATGACAGTGGCACGTAAAGTGCCCTCCGCCACACACCGTTGGGTGGCTTGCGGAGTATAAATGTAGATGTAGAGATCTTTATAATCACTAAGAAATCGCTGTGGAAGGAACAGACAATTTGTGAAATAACATCAGTATATTATCGCGAGTAATAGGCATTTTGGGTATTATTTTCAGAGCTCCTCTGACGTAACACCTACCCCTTAAGTCAGTGACCACCCACGCTGTACTTCGTTGCATATTCTTCAGTTCCTCTGTTTTCTCAACCTGACGAGTATTTCACTACAAGTTGTAGTACATTTACTTTGTAATGACTTTTGTTGCTGTATAAGGTTACCGCTATTCAGCAATCTCCCATCTAAAATAAAGCAATCGATCCAAAAGAAAACTGGAAACAAACATCACTAACCACTTCTCCTGCAAACTGTTTGAGTGACTAGATTCAAGGATTGAAGCGCTCTGTTGCTTATCTGGCAAGTAGCAGAGTTTATTGTTAAGCTGCGTGACAAATAATAGTGTACCATAAACAGGCCTTTGTTGTTACCGGTGTAAAATAGATATTTTCTTTCACAAATATTAAGCCACCAATCGGAGGTGTGTATTTAAAATAGCTGTGGGAGCCACACCTCTTTTCAGAATCAACTTTTCATTCTAACTTACTTGGTTATATATAGCTGGCGTAATCACATATAGTATCAACCAGTAGAGTAGTAGATTGTTATTAATGCAGGCTGCAGGATAAATTTCTACAATTTGCTTGTGTTCTGTTAATGTACATTTTCACTCATTCCACACTTTTTCTCGGTGGGAACTTTCGGAACACAATGAACGAATGAGCGAACGAAGACAAACTGCAGTTTTCTGATTTCCTACAATTTATACTTTTCTGCACCTTCTGAATCCATGCGATCGTTCCATGCCAAATCGCAGGACATTGTTACTCTCGGATTTGTATGTATAAAGCGACGGACTACAGTTGTGAATCTCCGAATCCAGCGGCCAAAGACTGTAACAGTTTTACGCATCGCGAAATGCATAGTTTAGCGACTCTAAATCTTTTCGCAGCAAGTCAGCGTTTGTAATGATAGTACTGCCTCTCAGGTTCTCACGGCCCCACCTCTATTTTTTGAGTGCGTGTATTTTTCTTTCCGAAGTATTTCGGGGTTATTTAGCTGACTTAGTATCTGTGCAGAATAACGTAGCACGTATACAGTAGCCTCCAAGATTCGTCACAGTATTACACTCTGAGAAACTTGTGAGCGCCGATAAAATATTTGGACGTACAGTACCGCCTGCTTTGCGTCTCCTAAAAACTGTGTAATAAGTAGGACTGTCATTTATTTTGACGATGAGAATAAAAGGTACGACGTGTCCTGAGTTTGAAGCACATACAGGGAGTCCAAGAGGGAATGGTCAATATTTAGAATATGACAGGAACGATCATTCGAAGCAAAAAAGACTAGTAAACATGGGCTCTAAAATGCGTGCCTTAAGAACTACTCCGAAACACATCTCTTCTTCTGAACAAGTGCTCATAGCTCCTCAGGTACGCGTTTCAGAGCCTACATTTACTATACTTTTTGCTCGAACGTTCGTTCCTGTCAGATCCCTGAATATAGACCATTCTTCCTGGTACACCCTGTACGGTTAGCTACACCGTAAGTACAAACTGAGTGTAAGCTAATTACGTACTTAGTGTAATTAAGCTATATAAAAGACCGGCCAGTTTGCGTGTCCTGATACGATAGGATACTATCAGATTCATTTCCTCCTCGTCAAGTGAGTAACCAGTTTCTGTACTCCCACTCTGGTAAGGTGCATAACATGTTACTAATTCTGAAGCGTAAACTTGTAGCAGTGAATGTGACTGCGGTTTTCTAATTCTACACTACGAAGGATAATGTTGTTTTTATCCAAATTATGTCATTTAATCGGTTTTTTTATCTTTAAGGCGAAAAATCTGTAATCAGTTACTTCAGATTTCTGAAAATACACTCCTGGAAATTGAAATAAGAACACCGTGAATTCATTGTCCCAGGAAGGGGAAACTTTATTGACACATTCCTGGGGTCAGATACATCACATGATCACACTGACAGAACCACAGGCACATAGACACAGGCAACAGAGCATGCACAATGTCGGCACTAGTACAGTGTATATCCACCTTTCGCAGCAATGCAGGCTGCTATTCTCCCATGGAGACGATCGCAGAGATGCTGGATGTAGTCCTGTGGAACAGCTTGCCATGCCATTTCCACCTGGCGCCTCAGTTGGACCAGCGTTCGTGCTGGACGTGCAGACCGCGTGAGACGACGCTTCATCCAGTCCCAAACATGCTCAATGGGGGACAGATCCGGAGATCTTGCTGGCCAGGGTAGTAGACTTACACCTTCTAGAGCACGTTGGGTGGCACGGGATACATGCGGACGTGCATTGTCCTGTTGGAACAGCAAGTTCCCTTGCCGGTCTAGGAATGGTAGAACGATGGGTTCGATGACGGTTTGGATGTACCGTGCACTATTCAGTGTCCCCTCGACGATCACCAGTGGTGTACGGCCAGTGTAGGAGATCGCTCCCCACACCATGACGCCGGGTGTTGGCCCTGTGTGCCTCGGTCGTATGCAGTCCTGATTGTGGCGCTCACCTGCACGGCGCCAAACACGCATACGACCATCATTGGCACCAAGGCAGAAGCGACTCTCATCGCTGAAGACGACACGTCTCCATTCGTCCCTCCATTCACGCCTGTCGCGACACCTCTGGAGGCGGGCTGCACGATGTTGGGGCGTGAGCGGAAGACGGCCTAACGGTATGCGGGACCGTAGCCCAGCTTCATGGAGACCGTTGCGAATGGTCCTCGCCGATACCCTAGGAGCAACAGTGTCCCTAATTTGCTGGGAAGTGGCGGTGCGGTCCCCTACGGCACTGCGTAGGATCCTACGGTCTTGGTGTGCATCCGTGCGTCGCTGCGGTCCGGTCCCTGGTCGACGGGCACGTGCACCTTCCGCCGACCACTGGCGACAACATCGATGTACTGTGGAGACCTCACGCCCCACGTGTTGAGCAATTCGGCGGTACGTCCACCCGGCCTCCCGCATGCCCACTATACGCCCTCGCTCAAAGTCCGTCAACTGCACATACGGTTCACGTCCACGCTGTCGCGGCATGCTACCAGTGTTAAAGACTGCGATGGAGCTCCGTATGCCACGCCAAACTGGCTGACACTGACGGCGGCGGTGCACAAATGCTGCGCAGCTAGCGCCATTCGACGGCCAACACCGCGGTTCCTGGTGTGTCCGCTGTGCCGTGCTTGTGATCATTGCTTGTACAGCCCTCTCGCAGTGTCCGGAGCAAGTATGGTGGGTCTGACACACCGGTGTCAATGTGTTCTTTTTTCCATTTCCAGGAGTGTACGATTTTCTTCGAAATATTGTGTTTGATTTGAAACGTAAACACTTGAAAGACTGCTTCGAGGAACATATATGTTTTTCTTGTTTACCTCTGGCCGAAATTTGGCCGAAGTGTTCCATGTTCGTATTGGCAAGTGGCTCTTGGAAGCAAGAACAATGTGGGCTTTCTTCTGGACCTATTTTAGTGGAATGTGATACCACATGTTAATACCATCACAAATATATGGTTGGCTCCAATAATTTTTGACAGAAGGAATCGTCAGTTGCTTCTATGGCTTTGTTGATTATTTGTATTGTTGTAATGGGTTGATTACACAGGGGGTTTAAAAATGACTATTGGGGTTTTAACGCTTTATAATATTTATTACATTAAACTTATAGTTATAAATGATATGTCAAATGAAAGAGCAACTCAAACAGTTTTACCAAGAACCTTATAAATGTTCAATGTGAGCACCATTTGTCACACGGCACACATCAAATCTATAGCCGAGTTCTTCCCAAACGTTGATAAGTGTGTCTTCAGTGATTGTAGCAATAGCTGCTTCAATCCGGTTTCTTAATTCAGGGAGGTCTGCTGGTAGCGGAGGCACATACACACGATCCTTGATGAAGGAAAGCAAAGCAAGCGCTATCATTGGGCCCCCCTTGCGGCCTATCCGGCGCTTGGGTACAGTGAAGTTCAACCAATCGCGTACTTCGGTATTATTTAACATTTATAAGGTTCTTGGTAAAACTGTTTGAGTTGCTCTTTCATTTGACATATTTGTAGCTGTAAGTTTAATATAATAAATATTATAAAGCGTTAAAACCCTTATATTCATTTACAAACACCCTGTACACTAACTGAGTCTTACAGCAATTGATTATGAAGCCCAATTTCAACATTGGTCGTGTATTCATGGTTCATACTCATTGGCTATATCTGGGTTGATTATGCATTAACTGAGTCTTACAATTATTGATTATGAAGCCTAATTTCAACCTTGGTTGTGTATTCATTATTCATGCTCATTGGCTATGCCCCTGAGTAAAATACGCTGTCGTCACCAGTAAAACTATTGGGATCACGTACATCCCATTAGCATGTACACTATCTGATCAATAGTATCCGGACATCCTCTATAATGCGGAACTGGCCTCTAGCTGTCACGAGAGGGGGTCCACCAGTATGAAGGGAGGCGAGGAGTACTGTGTGTTGTCAGGGAGAAGCAATAACAGCAAATTGTAACATCATCTCATTGACTTCAAACACGGACATGGATGTCGCTTGCTTAACAAATGCTTCTGGGGCATTCCAGCCTTCTAAAGCTGCCCAAGTCGGACTGCTGGTGGCGTGACTGTGAAGTGGAAACGCAGAGGAACAACCACAGCTAATCCAAGAAGACCAGGCAGACCTCATTTACTGACGGACAGCGACCGTCGAGCGCTGCGAAGGGTCGTTGTAAAAAAATTGTATGAAATCAGCGGGAGGAGTCACTTGTGAGTTCCAAATTGCTGTGAGCATTCCAACTAGCACAATGACTGTATAGGGATTTAGAAAGAATGGCGTACAATGGTCAAACAGCTCCTCATAAGCTACGTATTTCGGTAGTCAGTGCTAAGCGACGGTTGAAGTGGCATGAAGAGCGACGTCACTGGACAGTGGATGACTGGAAACGAATGATTTGGAGTGATAAATCGCGCTATACGCTGTGGAAGTCCAATGGAAGCGTTTGTGCCAACTAAATGCACGAAGAACATGACCTGCCATGATGTGTAGTTCCGAAAATGAAGTACAAAGGAGCTGGTGATACGGTGTGTGCGGGGGGAGGGGGGGGGGGGGGGTTGGGCGTGGTCCACCTATTGTGCGTAAGAATTTGCTTAATGTGGAATGATATGAACACGTTTGACAGCATTGTGTACTGTTTACAATAGAGGGACAGCTGGGAGATGACCGTTGTTTGTATCAGCATGACAGCGCACCCCGTCATGTAGCAGCATCTGTGAAACATCCCTGAAATGAACTGGCCCTCCCGGAGTCCCGACCTGAACCCATTGAAACACCTTTGGGATGAGTTAGGACGTAGACTTTGCTCCAGACTCCAGTTCCAAGATCACTACCTTCTCCGGTGTCGGCTCTTGAGGGAGAATGGGCTGCCATCATCCCCTGACATTCAGCCACCTCACTGAAAGTATCTTCAGCAGAGTTCAAGTTGATATGAAGGTGAAGAATGGATACGTTCCATATTAATGTCCACTAATAGGTGTCCAGATGGTTTTGACAGATAATGTTTTCCTATTAGTTTAGAGATTTTGGAAGTGGGCTGTTTCTGTGTTGGTAGCGCTGTGTAGCGCTTTGCACTGGATCCCTGACTGCGCTTTCTTTGTAAGAGACTCTGTGGCTGCTCGGACACGTTGTTGGAAGTTAATCGCAAGTACTGTTGGGCAGTTGGAAGTTAGTCGCCAGCAGTGATGGAAGTACTGTTGGGCAGTTGGAGGTGAACAGCCAGCAGTTCAAATGGTTCAAATGGCTCTGAGCACTATGGGACTTAACATCTGAGGTCATCAGTCCCCAAGAACTTAGAACTACTTAATCCTAACGAACCTAAGGACATCACACACATCCGTGCCCGAGGCAGGATTCGAACCTGCGACCGTAGCGGTCGCGCGGTTCCAGACTGAAGCGCCTAGAACCGCTCGGCCACACCGGCCGGCGCAGCCAGCAGTGATGGATGTTAGATGTGAGAAGTTAGCATTGATGGAGGGTAGAGGCCTGAAGTGTTAGCGAAGGCTAACGATCAGTACATGTTCGACATGGAGATGAAGTATTATTCATGATTATATACCCTTGTACTAGATGTCAATGATGATTTATATTCGTGTCTGAACTGGATGTCACATTATTAAGGTAAAAAAATACATTATTTGGTTTGAAACAAACTCTTTCCTTTGCTAACCGCATGCCTATTAGTAGTTAGTGACTTTAGTAGTTAGAATCTTTTATTTAGCCGGCAATATTGACGCTCGCTGTATTGCAGTAGTTCGCGTAATGAAGATTTTTGTGAGGTAAATGAAATGTATAGGTTATTGTTAGGATTTCTTTTTAGCCAGGGCCACTCTTTTTAATTAATTATTTGGAGTCAGGTTATCTTTTTTTTTGCGCATTCAGATTGTGTTGCGCTAGGATATTGTGGGTCTCAGTTATTCATCAATTTAAGTACAGACATACTCATTTAAATGAAGAAGTTTAAATTAAAAAAAAAACACTTCATATTCGGCTGCTGTTATGGAATCTCCTTCCTTGCATGACCTTTAAATTGTGAATTTCTTACAGTCTTCATGAAGTATGATGAGGGGTATAGCACTGACGCATGTGTTCTTCAGTGCACTAACGTAAGCTGAATAAATACCTTGTTTTATAAGAGTTATTACTGTAAATTTCGTGTAAATTGAATCAAAAGCGTTCTCACCAATCACCATCTACCATGAGCATCGTGTACTATGACGTGTTGCCTGTTGGGGCTTTTCTCGGGATTGTTGGCGAACGGTCGTTCAGTGGTTTTTCTGACGTTTCACCAGCACTAGCGCCTAGTTTTGTCAGAGATTCATCCTCGATTGCTGGTGGCGCCATCTCGAAAAGATCGCCAACAGGTAACTCTTTAAAAAGTCGTCGCGAAAGCCTCACCAATTATATTTCGTACCACGTTCTGCAAGATCAAAATCTACATCTGTATCCACATTTGCGAACCACCGTGAAGTGCATGACAGAGGAACTACGCGTGTTACCACATATTGATATTTCTTTAAGTTCCATTCTCGTACGAAACGCGTAAGAATGATTGTTTGAATAGCTCTTTGCATGCTGTAACTAGCCTGTCAACCATTGTGAAACACCGAGCGAGGTGGCGCTGTGGTTAGCACACTGGACTCGAATTCCGGAAGAAAATGGCTCTGAGCACTGTGGGACTTAACATCTGAGGTCATCAGTCCCCTAGACTTAGAACTAATTAAACCAAACTAACCTAAGGACATAACATACTTCCATGCCCGAGGCAGGATTCGAACCTGCGACCGAAGCAGCAGCGCGGTTCCGGACTTAAGCACCTAGAACCGCTCGGCCACAACGGCTGGCAATTCGGGATGACAACAGTTCAAACCGGCGTCCAACCATGCTGCTTTAGGTTTTCCGTGATTTCCCTAAATTACTCCAAGTAAATGCTGGGATGGTTCCTTTGAAAAGGCACTCCCGATTTCCTTTCCCACCCTTCCCTAATCCGATGGGACCGATGATCTCGCTGTTTGGTCCCCTCCCCCAGACTAACCAACGATTGTGAAACCTCATCTACTAACCAATCCTTCGCTATGAAAATGTTGCGTGGATACCCCCCCCCCCCCCCCCTCCCACCGCACAAGTTCCATAAGTCCCTCTAGATCTTTGAACGCCATGCACTCCGCCTCACCTTCCGCATCTGTCTTTCTTTCCCCACATGGACCAAATTCCCACCTCTACTCTATCACACTGAACACGTTCAAATGAACTGCACCATGCGCAACTCGCCTCCCCCAGTAATCCTAAAGTTTCACCTCTACTTTTCAACCCTAGTACGCTGCCGCGCCGCTATCGACACATCCCACCAACCCTACATCAACATAACCTCCAGATACTCCCATGAAGGAACTTGGTCTGCCCCTCCCACATCATGAACTCCATCCTGACACACACCCATCCTACCAACTTAAAAACCATCCCACCTCTTCCATGTCGTCAGGACTCCCTCTACCTCCCTTCCCCATATTTCCCCTACCCCCTTATTCCCTTCCACCCTTCTTTCCCTTGCCCCTTTTCATCATCAGGTTTTAGCTTCACTAATGACCCTCTACTCCAACTCCTCTGTATCCTATCAGCCAATCCTATCCCTCTCTCCACCCCTCCTATACACCCGCACCAGTCCTGCATCAATATGCTACTTCCATTCAACAACAGACTATCTACCCCGGAGCAGGTTCTTCCAGGTTTAGCCTCAGTGAAGTGCTTCTTTTTAATATCCGTGTTACACATCGAGACCTTTTAGAGTATTTTTAAATGTTATCTTATTATGTTCCCGTTTTCAGCTTTTTTTACTACTATTTTAAGAAAAAGGAGGCAAATCATGTCTTTCATATATAAAAAATTCCATTTTATTTTCACCTTTAAAAAGTTTTAAATTCATTGTAAATATCTCACCTTTCTTTCTGTTATTCCTTCATCTCATTTGGATTTTTGTGTCAATTGGCTGAAGAGCGGGTTGACTGTACGGCAAACAGCCCAACCCCATCCAACCCCTCCCCTCCAACCCCCGCCGTCTATATGGGGCGAGGAGGGATGAAATAACAATAAAGAAAAAAAAGAAAAAGTTGTAGTTAGCCGAATCATGTCTTCACAGTCCCTGCGGGAGAGGGACAAAGCGGTTTGTTGTATTTCGCTAGATGTTTGACTTCCTACTGATTCCCGAAACTTTGTAGGTAGACTTTCGCGAAATGTTTAACTCTTGATTTCAGTCGCCCACAAGTTCAGGTTTCTCAGCATTACAGTGACGCTCTCCAATGAGCCAAACAAACCTGTGATTATTCGTGCTGCCCACCTACAAAGGTGCACTGAATATCCCGCATTAGCGCTTTTAGTACGGGTCCCACACACACTTGAGTAACGTGTGGGAATGTATTCGCAGATAAATATATAAACAGCCTTCAGTTGTACAATGGAACGACGTCATTGTAAATTTGTGCTGGATCGGGACTCAAACCCTGATTTCCCATTTGTTGCGAGCGGTCGCCTTAACAACTTCGGCTATCGGTACACGCTTCACGGCCAAACCCAAACGTCCATATGTCATCGTCTGTGTGCCTGTTCCTTCGGACGTGTGTGCACTCCAATTTCATGTTTATTCCCTGATACCGGACAATTGACTTTCAAATAAAATGTCTCCCGATCAGGCACAAATTTTCAGTGTTGTCCACATTCGCAACTGCGAATACATTTCATGTGTTTTAAAATTCACACATTTCATGTAATTCATAACAGCTGTAGTCACCACAGTACCAGTTTCTTCCGACATGCATGCATTGCAATATCACGCTTGAGCAAGATGGGAGGCACATGTGTTTTGTAAGCAATCTGCTGTGTAGACTGACTGCATTTTTCCAGAATCCTACAAATGAACCTAAGTCTGCCACTTTCCTTAGTTACGAGTAAGCCTATGTGATCATTCCATTTCGTATCCCTGTAAATTGTTACATCCAAGTATTTGTATGGCTTCACAGATTTCAACTGTGGCTCACTGATACTGCAATATTAGGATATTACTTTTCTGTGTTATGTGATGTGCCCGATTTTACATTTCTGAACTTTGAATGCAAGTTACCTAACTTTGCACCACTTTAAACTTGACTGGATGTTTGTGCAGAATTTGTCACGTAGCACTTCATTATACTTCATTACTAATAACTGCATCATGTACAAAAAGTCTGAAATTAATATCGTCTGCCAGATCTTTGGTATTCAACATAACAGAAGGGTGTCTACATATTCACTATCTCTCAACGAACAATACACAGGTCCAGATTTATACATAGACTGGGTAGGCCCCGACCTAGAGCGCCGAGAGACTTCAATCATCGCTGATATTTTCCGTAGACTTGATCTCACATAGAGAAAAGACTGCGTCTAATTTGAAGATTCGGAAGGCAACATCCAGTGGCAGTGCTGATTGCCTAGCTTTTGGCTCATTGCTGCATTCAGTTGAAGAAAAACAGATGAAATCGCAGTTGCTGTATAACTGTGTTTCGCATCGATCCGTGTACAAGTTAATATTGCTTTGGTTGTTAGTTATCATCATTGCACATAATAGCTATTACTCTTTTCTTTTTTATAAAGTAATCTATCGAACATGATGACCGAGGTGTAGAAGCTAAGTGGTGCACAGAATACAAACGAACTTTTGAACGCAAAAGGGAAGATGCCGTTAAATCTAAAAGATATGGCGAATTTTTTCCTAAGCGTGGAAACACAAATTCGATCCATCCGATCGGTAGTAAAGAATTAAAAGTCAGTTTGTACTGTGTTCGCCAGAAGACACGGGACGGAGCCATACACAGACGGGGCGCCACACGGCAAAGCCAGCCTCCAGAGAGACGCGACGTAGTTGCGGCCAGACGCCGTAGCTCGCGCAGAAAAGACAGACAAGTTATGCTTACACCAAGCGCCACTCAGATAGTTCCTATATATACATCCATCCGCCAAACGCAGATATAAAGGGACGCACGACTCCACTCAGACAATCTATCAGCAATTTGTTCTACAGTAACAACACGTCATCGTTCACTGGATTCAAGACTTGATCGTTGTTCACAGATAGAGATCAGTGCAAGTGAAAATTGTACTACATTGGCAACAATCCTCTCTACACTCAAGTTACATAACGTATACTTTCATTTAATAAATTATTGTAGAGAAAATCGTTCAAATACTGAGCAGGGGCTAAATATGAGCTAGTTGTTGCCCAAAGGCATACAGGTGCTGCAGCCTAGTGGCGGCAGTGTTAAACAGTTAAACTGTTACAAAGGGAGACGATAACCGAAAGCGAGTAGTTGATCGCTTGCAGCGCTGTCCGCGAAAAGCGAATGGGGACCCTGAAAGCAACAAGGATGTTTAGTGAACTTCGTGCGACACTCCAAACCTTAAGTAAAAAGCATGACATGACTCCATCTGCAGGAGCAAACCGTATTTGGGTGCAAAGTTAGAGGAACAGCTGGTTGAATACCTACTTATCGTGGAACAGAAATTCCACGGCTATACTAGAGCAGATTTGAGACGATTGGCATTTCAACTTGCAATTAGAAATGGTCTGCAAACTTTTTTCAAGTCAAATGGCGCTGGTAGAGCCTGTCTAGATCATTTTCTGGGTCGACACAAAGATTGTTTATCATTTCGCAAACCTTGTGGAACAACGTTTGCAAGGGCACTAGGCTTCAACAAAGCAAATGTCCAAGCCTTCTGTAACCTTTTGGAAGAAGCGTACCAAAAGCATAAATTTACCGCAGAAAGAACATTCAGTGTGGATGAAACAGGTCTTTCAGCTGTGCAGAGCAAAATCCCATATGTAGGGACAGAGGTCAAGAAGCAAACAGCAGTTTTGACTTCTGCAGAGAGAGGTTCTGCGGTGACAGTTATTGCTTGCATAAGAACAGCTGCCCAGTTTGTTCCAGTCATTTTTCCACGAAGGAGCATAACCGACGTTCTAATGAAAGAATCTCCTCCGGGTTCGACAGGCAGGGCTCACCCATCTGAATGGGTGCAAAATAGTCTGTTTACGGAGTGGCTTGCTCATTTCGTTGTAAAAGCCCTAAAGAAGATTCATCAGTGTTACTGATTTTAGATGGCATTCTACTCACGTGCCGAGCTTTGATAACACTGATATCGCTAGAGCAAACCATGTGACAACCATGCTCATTCCAGCCGTAAGCTGCAGCCTTTGGATAAGGCATTCATGAGCCCACTGCAAACTTATTGTAGTGGGGAAGTTAGACAGCGGATTCAATCCTTCCATCGTCCTGTTACACTATATGACTTAGTGGAGCTGTTTGGAAATGTACATCTTAAAATCCATACTGGGAAGATTGCAGTAAACGCATTTGAAGCAACTGCAATATTTTCTCGAATAAACATCTTTTCCAGTTATGATTTTCTAGCTTCCGAAATTGAAGTAGAGAAGACATGCAGTTCTACGTCATCAAAGACCGCCGAGATCACTCCTAACGTTATTGCCTTACCATCATGTTCGACTTCCACTCCCACTACTCCGCAGCCTCTTCCAGGAAAGTCAAAGCAAGTGAGCCTTTTCGAGATTGCTGCACTTCCCCGTATCAGGAAATTAGCAACAAATCGTGGTCGTAAGCCTTCACGTTCCTATTCGTTACTGGAACACCATACCGCCACGAATTGTCTGATCTTTTAAACGATATGCTGTCAAGAAGGGTAAGACGAAGTAATCTTCCGGCGCCAATGGGGGTTGCAAAGGGAAAGCCAACACTCCAGTAGCCTGCACAACGGGAAGGCCTTCAAAAGTGATACAACAATTCCCAGATTCGGAGAACGATTGTACTGCTCTGGAACGAGTTGTGCATGACGCCAGTGACCTGGGAATAGCTCTAGGAGAATATCCAGATGTTGAGGATGCGAGCTTCATTTTTTGCAAGGGTCTCTTTTCTGAGGATTCAAGTGGAGAACCTGGGGTCAAGTGTTGTGAATGCAATATGTGGGCACACAGTGAATGTGCTGGTGCTGAAACAGAGCTGTAAATTTGCGACTATTGCAAATTTCTTTCATAATATTGTCATGTATTTTTGTGTATTTCTAACCATAAATACGTACATTGTTCTGAAATGATGTCATCTTACGTGTGTATGTTTAGCTTTCCCGGTACTGGCAAGGCTTCCTAAAAAATGACGTCGATGCCTGAAATGTTGATGTTATTTTTATAGCTCTTTTATAGCGTTTTGGAAGTATGCCATATGTGGACCCTACCGAGGCAAATTTGCTGTCCTTGTTTGTTAAGCTATTTTCTATAACATTTACTTCGACCTAGTTTTTTGTAACCTCAGTGTTACAAAGCCAACATGTTTTAAAATTGCATTTGGGGGGAGGGGGGGGAGGTTCATGAAATCGGCCGAAAATGTCAATCTTCGATTAATTTTTTATTTATTGGTAGAACGCATGGACAATAAGTTCGCGAAGTTTTAGTGATGAAATCGCATTCGAGGTGTTTGAAACATAGTTAAATGTGTGATGTGACTTTCCTGCTGCGCCCACTTTTTGAAGCGACACTTCAGTACTAGCTCGGTGAACAACAATTCCGTGGATTAATTTCACAAGGAGAGGCTTCCAAAGTGTATCCTAGATGTTGTCAAGCCCACTTACAGGTTTATGACCGGTCCTCAACTTCTAAAAGAGTGTGTTTCATGGCAAAACCCAGGATCCAAATTCATCCGTTACAACTGTCAGAATTGCAACTTACGCTACAGTTATTGTAATTAATTATGGGAACGTAGACAGGATGAAGGTATTAGAGAGACTGGGTTTTAAGGTAGAAAGTTTCACTCAAGACAAAAAAAATTATTTACAGCGTCTTTCTGCAGCAGAAAAGGCGGTTGAAGACCTGGTAAAGGAAAGAAGGCAGAAAACGAGAAACCAGAAGAGAAGCCCTGACGCGAAAGAGTACCGTGAGTAGGTTCCACAAATCTGGGGCCGGCCGAAGTGACCGTGCGGTTAAAGGGGCTGCAGTCTGGAACCGCAAGACCGTACGGTCGCAGGTTCGAATCCTGCCTCGGGCATGGATGTTTGTGATGTCCTTAGGTTAGTTAGGTTTAACTAGTTCTAAGTTCTAGGGGACTAATGACCTCAGCAGTTGAGTCCCATGGTGCTCAGAGCCATTTGAACCATTTTTGAACAAATCTGGGGCCACTGAAGAGGCGACGTAATAAAAAACGTTAGATGGAACTTTAAATATCATTTCCTGAAAATTATATTATTTAAAGTTTACCTTTTTCTCAGGAAGGCTATGAAGGCTGGAATTATAAAATTTTGTACACTTATTTCTAAACCTAACAAATATTGACAGCTTGGGTTGTCGGGTGTTCTGCCGGATATCAGCGTCGTACTTGCACGATATTTCGGTCACGTAGCTCGTGACCTTCATCAGGTGCGACCTGAGACTTCTCCTCAAGTCCCAGAGCAAAGGAGCAAAGGATGGGTCCCCTCCACGCCCACACCAACGTGGTGACCAAACCAAAAGTTCTACTGTCACCTCCGTAAACATGTTAGTCTTTGAATCAGGCGTCACAGGATGCGGGCTGTGATGTTATCCATGTGTCTGGGTAAGATTATTCATTAACATGGTCCATCAGGAGATAGAAGTGGTCGGAAACGATTGAAGGGTAGCGGTTGTAAGAGCAGAGGAAAAAAAGTGCCAAGGCCAGCGCCAAGGGAAAAAAACCTCTGCGACAGTAGGACGGGTAGTAAGGGCAGTAGCGGCTTGCTAGCTGCGACAGAGCATGCAAGGTGAGGTAGGGTTAGCGTGAGGTATAGTGCATCGTTACCTATGTGCTGCGTGTTCGTTAGCGGGGTCAGTCCGGGTGCTGCGGCTGGGCTCACTTGTAGTCTCCTGGGCCGGCCGCAGTGGACCTGGTACAGTATTTATGCCTATGGCCTTCCCCCCCCCCCCCCCCGCCCCCTCCACCAACGGCTGCAGGCGCTTCCTCTGTGGTCCGCGCCCATTCCCTGCGACCTGCTGGAGCGTTGCTGCTCCGTTTTCCGTCCGCTGCGGTTCTAGGTGTTCCCTCTGCGGTCCGCGCCCACCAACCCCGCTCCTGGGGGTTTCATCTACGGTCTGGGGTACCAAGCGTTCCCCCTACGGTCCGCGCCCGGTCACCACGACCTATTGGAGCGTTGGGACTGGGACCACATCACTGAGGTCACAGCGAAGTGGGTGCAGGAAGAGTTTCGCTCCGGCAGGCGGCAGCCTGCCCCAGAAGACCAAGCAGCAGCCGACTACTTCGCTAGACTAAACTCAGCGAGGTAGCCAGAGGCCCATTCCAACGAGAGGCCACACTGATGACAACAGCGCTGATAAAGGAGGAACAGCAGCTATGCTGCTTAGCCTCCCCCATCTCCAGACAGATGATGTCTGTGATTTTGCGAGTGAGTGAGTGAGTGAGCCGCTCCGTTTTTCGTCCGATGCGGCTCTGGATGTTCCCTCTGCGGTCCGCGCCCACCAGTCCCACTTCTGGGTGTTCCATCTTCGGTCAAATTCCATGAAAACAAGTTAAATATATGTAATCCACGGAACTTAATAGTAAATATGATGATTCATGTAAATCATGGTATACAATACCCTAGTCGTATCTTAAAAATTGTGAATTTGGTGCATCTTTTAAATAGTGTGCATCTTTCTGAATTATTCCTCTTGCAATTTATTGTATTTGCGCCGGCCGTGGTGGCCATGGAGTTCTAGGCGCTTCAGTCTGGAACCGCGAGACTGCTACGGTCGCAGGTTCGAATCCTGCCTCGGGCATGGATGTGTGTGATGTCCTTAGGTTAGTTAGGTTTAAGTAGTTCTAAGTTCTAGGGGACTGATGACCTCAGATGTTAAGTCCCATAGTGTTCAGAGCCATTTGAGCCATTGTATTTGAAATGTTCAACCACCTTGGTAAGATACCCTTTAATGAAAGTGGTAGCCGGTATTTGGACCATCTGCTCTAAATGGTTGCTAATCAGTGTACCCTTATTTTGTCTATTTGGCCTTGCGACAAGGATGCATGTAAGCAAGCTTCCTCAATAACAGCAACTACTTTCGGTGGTAGAGGGTTCTTATCTTGCCATATATTTATCTTTGAGGCCACTTATATTTGGTGAATACAAGAAGGTGAGTCTAATGAAAGGGCTGAAGGCGGTAAAATGTGTGGCGACAGCAGTGGTCGAGTTAGGAGTGAAGCGACATTGTTGTTGGTGAAGAAGTGTGCTTTAGTCTATAATCGCAGTTTGTTTATTGTGTCTACTGACTACCGTTTTCAGTACACAGTACAATCCTCAGGCTATCCCCTGGCGTGCAGTCGTCACGTTCGCTTCCCAAGTAGGTGTGTCAGATACTTGGGAAGCGAGCGTGACGACTGCATCCCAGGGGTTAGCCTGAGGATGGTACTGTGTACAGAAACCGGAAGTCAGTTGGCAAAATAAATAAACTACGACTACAGATTAAAACAAACTTTTTCAATATTGTATTGGTCACTGTTCCACTGACAATTTGTCGGGAATATGTAATCGTTGTTGGTGCTGATGCTGAGGAGTCGTTTAAGAGAGAAGCTTGTGATGATTGCATGGAGCTCGCAACGTTTGGAAACGAACAAGTAGAGGAGTACGGAGCCAGTGACAAGAAAAGTCGCGAAGAATGCTGTGTAAGTTGGAAACGAACGAGAGGTGAAAAGAGAGAGGCGAAAAGTCTTCGGTGTAGGGCGCCGTCGTCCGTAAATTTGGCCCTGTCAGTACCGGTACACAGATAATGACACGATACTGGTCTTTACCTCCGTGGTACATCAATTGAGGTTGGTCCTTGGCAGGGACCTCTGTTCGTAAGGCTGGATCCATACATAGGGGCCAACGTTGACTCCAATAGTGTTAGTCGAATGTGTGATCCACACATTGGGCTAACACTGTTGGAGGCAACGTTGGCCCCTATGTGTGGATCCAGCCTTACGAACAGAGGTCCCTGCCGAGGACCAACCTCAACATTGGCCCCAATGCTGGTACGACTCCGTTGCTTGTCCGTACTTCGACGAAACATCAAAGGGCGTTGATGCCAATACCGACACGTCAACCACACATTTTGGCTCCAACGTTGTTTACTTTCGTTGTTTTTTCGAAACCGGAGTTTGTTTGTCTCTTGTCCTCCCAGTGTGGGCATTTGAAAATATATTGTCTCAGGAACAGTGCAGAAAGATGTAAGCTCTCGAGTTTTTGGAACTTTACCAGCAAGAAATACACTTGTGGAATCTTTCTATGAGGAATCACAAAAATCGCAATGTTACTGCGCATGCACAGCAGCTACAGAATTGCTGAATCACTTTTCGGAATCGTTCCCGCTCAGGGTACAAATAAACACACACATGTCAAAAAATATTGAATTTTAGTATATATATTATTATATATATTCTGCAACTGTGCTGTGTTTTGTGTACATTTGTGTATTTATTTACTTGTGAAATAAAGCTTGTTTGATAGGAGTTCTTCCTACAAATATGACGATGGAGAATCCTGACGAAGGTTTGCATTATACTGTAACATTTTTCGATATATCGGGAGCATAAGATCGTAAGTTTTTGTTCTGGCTGACAGCTTAGTTGCCGAACGGAAGGTATGTGGAGTAACGCCTTTTTTCTATGAATATTATAATGTAAGTGATTCGGTTTTTGAAAAGCTGCTGTAAGTATTACGCCAATAATTTTGTTTGTTTGTTTGTGGAAATTTGAATTAAGTAAGTTTTCACATTAGAAAATATGAATTACAGGCAGAGAGGCAAATAATTACTTGATTCAGATTATAACTTTAAATGATAATAGGAGCCCTTTGTGTTGAAAGTAAAAACGGGCAAATTACTCTGTAAAACAGGATCCTCGTATCCTTTTGCACATGGGTAACCATTTTGCAAAATTTCTATCGATATTATGAACATATGATAAAGTAATTCAGGAGGAAGCTGGTTTATGTAGGCTGTGTTTTAAGAATGAATTTCAGAAACTTACCATTACCCAACAACCATATTGTGTATTCGACTGGCTGGGTGGTTTGGGTCGTATTGTATCTGTACAGTGAGTCAGAGTTTCTGTATTTGTTCCACGTAACACAGAGATTATTTCAATTCAGATTTAACCATATTCTAGATACTATTTATAAAAACATTTTTAGAACATTTGCCTCTTAACTTTGTTCTTCGAAACTCGTGGGTTACACATATCTGACTTTGAAATTTTTCTGGGTTGAATGTATCTTATATATAGAAAAGGGCGCATTAAACCATATGAAGACTGATCCTATATTGAATTTTCCATACCGTGTCGTCTGATTCTGAATGTCATGCAATACATCGTCTAAGAGTGGACTGTTTGTATGTATGTATTAGTTAGTACCTGCCATCTTATTTCACATGCTTTCGTTTTTTGTCTTGCAAATACAAAATATAATTGTTTACGTTTAAAACCGCGAATGCCGGGGCCGCACTCTGTCCGTCAGACACGCTTACGTTGGCTCCGTAAGAACTCAAGCGAATGTTGGCTCGAATGTGTGGGCGCTGTCCCGCCCGCGACTGTTGGCCTATGTGTGGACGAAGGGTAAGGCGAATGCGCGGCGCACTCGGCCGGCGCCGGTCTGAGTGGAACGGTACCTGGTTATCGGCTGCGAGGTTGGGCGGTCTACTTTGCAAAGCAGGCACGTCGGCGTGGCTCGCGGCCTCTGGGAGCCCAGCCTGTGCGCTGGACCCGCCACGGGCCAGCTTGAAGCTCCGGCGAGCCGCGGTTTGTGAAGTGGCTCTCATACCCAGAGCGCCGTTCCCTCTGTGCAGTTGACGAGGAGCTCCGCTGTTTAAGGCTATGGGAGGACGTATGCTGCTAATAAATGTGATATGGGATACATTGCCAGACTGACAAGAAGACTTGTGATCCAGATTTCGCAGTTCTAGGTCGACTGCTATCTTGAGGGAACCAGGAAGTGAAAATCCGTCGAAATAACGAAATTTCCTTGTTGTGTTAACTCACATCCCAGTCCTTCTCGAACCACAGAATATGTATGGTCTTTGTATGTTTGGTGTGAATTAATAGGAGAGAAATAGCATTGTCTAATAATGACACGCCCCCTTCTCTCTGCTGTCAGTTGAACTGTATTTATCCTGGCTGCAGCAGACTTTTTTAGCCTCTGCTCTATTTATTCTATGATAACTGCTTTGCAAGTTGGCCATCCCGGTGCTAAGCGAGTGTAGGTAACAGCTGAACATCTATTTAGCATTCTACTTCGTTTTACGCGACGTGATTTGAAATAGCAGTTGATTTTAGGAACCAAACTTGTTGTGTTTTACTTATATTTTGTCAGTGCAGATAGTAAATACGGCCCGAATTAGCAAGTTCTACAGCAGTAATAAGTTTAAAGATAATAGAGGACCACCTATCATTCCCTCTGTCCAAAAGGCCCGGAGTCATGGTGTAAGTATCAGAGAGCCAGTGTAACTGGTAACGAATATAGACATAAAACTTCCTGGCAGATTAAAACTGTGTGCCCGACCGAGACTCGAACTCGGGACCTTTGCTAGTTCTGCAAGGTTCGCAGGAGAGCTTCTGTAAACTTTGGAAGGTAGGAGACGAGATACTGGCAGAAGTAAAGCTGTGAGGACCGGGCGTGAGTCGTGCTTCGGTAGCTCAGATGGTAGAGCACTTGCCCGCGAAATGGCAAAGGTCCCGAGTTCGAGTCTCGGTCGGGCACACAGTTTTAATCTGCCAGGAAGTTTCATATCAGCGCACACTCCGCTGCAGAGTGAAAATCTCATTCTGGAATATAGACATAACCATCCCTCACGAAATCCAATAGCAGATATTATAAAACCTGTCTATAGGGACTCGTCTAGCAAAAGCTTGCTTACTAAATGCATACATGGGAGAACTCAAAACCCCAACGAAAATTTCAATAACCGTGTGCGGGAACGCCTGCCTAAACAATATTTGTGGGCCTCAAACCCCTAAAAACTGGTGTCTTGGTTGCAGTGTTGTGTGTCAGTGATGGGTCAGCCAACAGGCTGAAAGCTTGCAGTGGTACGGAGGTAGAACCTGGGGTGCACATCAAGAATGTGCTTCTCTCAATTGGCCAACTGAGGGGGCGGGAGGCTGAGAAAAGTGCCCTACAAATGACAAAAGAGGCCAGAATTTGAAAGCGGACCTCCAAAGTAAGCTGGAGGATACAGAAACCCGTAAAACTGGCGTCTATGAACCTGGCGAGTTTATAACTTTGAAAATAGGTTGTATCAAAATCTTTATACGCATTAGGTACGATTTTGTCTGAAACTAACACGTATATGTCAATGAAACTTGGCACTCAGGTTAATTACATCACTTTAATTAAAATGTACTAAGATCATGGCAATCAGAGAAACGGTTTGACATATTATTTTTTTAAAAATACCAATTGTTTAGATCACATACCTTTTTGCAATGTCTACTGTGATAACAATGATGCTGTTATGTAATTAATATACTTTGACGAAAATATGACAACTTATGCATGTTTCAAATTTGGTTTGCTTTGAACAAATCGTTTTTTGGTAAAAGCATACCAACGTTAGTATAGTCGACCAAAAATTCGCTCACGACCTGGTCCCCTTAATTGGAGCATCATCTCTAGAGTTTAGCTTGGAAAATAAGACATTTCAGAAAGAAATTAACATACACTAAGAGATGATAAGCGCGTATGACAAAATATTAGTCGTCCCCATAACAGAACACACTGATGGCTTTGGTGAGCTATAGACGATGCAAAAATGCTGAGAAGCGGACACCTGATCTTCCACAAGTGACGTACGTCATGGCACTAAAGTGGTGTCTGTGTGCTAGTCAGCTGTAACAAATCAGCGCAACCAGATGGGTCGACGTGGAGACGTGACAGAATGTCAGAAACGTGTTATCATGTTTGGACGTGCCCCTGATCACAACGTGAATGATGTTCCCCGATTTATTGGTCTGTCAACACGGTCTGTCCATCATGTCTACGAGGAACAATGTACCACACGCAGCCGTGTAACACGGCGCAAGAACAGTGGTCGTAAAAAGAACCTACGACCTGAAGCCGAATGTCACGGGTGGTCGATGACGTGACGAACCAAGAAGGGGAAAATAAACTGAAGGCGCATATTGAGGTTCGTGTTACGGAGGGCATTGGACTAGGGCAGTCCGTGCAGCAATGTTGGTTACAGTGGTGTGGTGGTGTAATGGTTAGCATCTCTACGCAATAAGCAAGGAGGCCTGGGTTCAAGTCCCAGCCATGGCATAAATTTTAATTCATTTCTTCAGCTTCCATAACTATCATGTAAAAACTCGACAGGAAGCGCTGCAGTTGGTGAATGAAGGTCAATCTCGACCAGTTTCTGAGTGAATAATGCGAAGGTTCAAAAAGTTCGAATGGCTCTGAGCACTATGGGACTTAACACCTGTGGTCATCAGTCCCCTAGAACTTAGAACCACTTGAACCTAACTAACTAAGGACATCACACACATCCATGCCCGAGGCAGGATTCGATCCTGCGACCGTAGCGGTCACGCGGTTCCAGACTGAAGTGCCTAGAACCGCACGGCCACACCGGCGAAGGGAACTGCATGCAATGGACATTTGGAGTTGGGTGCCTCGCAAATGGTCGTAGCTCACTGAGGAACATTACGCTGCACATCTTCAGTGTGCCAAACAACATTAGCTGACTCTAGGCTTGTACCATGGTCCGTCAAGTCACTATTTTGCCTCTGTTCAACTGATTCAAGGTCTCCATTGCATCGACGGCCCAAAGCAATATTTAACCCGCAGTATATGGCAATGGTTCTCTGATGTCTTAGTGGTGTTTTTCCTATCGTGACTTTGGCCCACTCATTCAGATTACCGTGGACAATGTTCAACTGTCCCTGTCCAACAGTACAGGAGATGTGCCTGTTCTTGGTTTAGCTGTAATTGTTCCTTTGCGTTTGACGACGAGTATGCTGTGGCCATTCACGTTTTCCAAAATCACAACAGAGCTGCACGCTTGACGAACACATGGGCGTAACTCCGCACCTCAACTGGCTCGCTAAATCAACTAATCTTAAGCCGAAAAAAAGTCTTGGACTATTTGGGACAGTAGGTGAAACGGGCCAATCAATGTATCCGCAATTTGTTAGCTCTATTGGATCTATTCTACATCTACATCTGCATCTGCATCCATATTCCGCAAGCCATCTGACGGTGTGTGGCCTTGAGTACCTTTATCGGTTCTCCCTTCTATTCCAGTCTCGTATTGTTCGTGGAAAGAAGGATTGTCGGTATGAATGTATATGGCGAATCATCCACAACTTTCCTCAGGGAAAGTTGTGGATGATCTTCCTCTGTGAATTGATGTCTTTACCATTCCTCGAGGCGATGTTCACACGGTATTAGCGGGATGTCTCATGGAGGGTAACTAATTTTTCGTCATGTGTGCTTAGTATGAATCATTCCGAGGATAAAATAACTTTTAAAAGTATGTTTTATCGCTACGGATACAGGTATTTGATAATTAAGGTATTTAACGTCTTGGCCACTTGTATACATACAGCACTAGCGCATAGTTGTGCTGTTTCGTCGTGAAGTGATGAATCGTACCGGTTCGGTTAGTGCCAGTCTCAAGTATTGAACACTTCACTCGCACAAGGCAAAGAGAAAGCACTTCTCATTTGTAATGGAACACTGTGTTTTATGTCATAATGCACTTTTTTTCGACACAATCCCATTTTCAGTTTCATCTAATACACTATATGATCGAAAGTATCTGTACACCTATTAGCGGAAATTAATATGGGTTGTGCCCTCACTTTGCCTTTGTGGTGGCTTGAGTTCTGCTAGGGACACCTCCAGTGAGGTGTCTGAATGTAACGGGAGGAATTGCAGCACATTCGTCCCCAAAAGTCGACATCGGAGAAGGTAATGATCTTAGACGCTGGGATCTGGAGCGAAGTCGACGTTCTAACTCATCCCAGAGGTGTTCCACTGGGTTCAGGTCGGGACTCAGGGCAGGCCAGTCCGTTTCAGGAATGTTATTGTCCGCAAACCATTGCCTCACAAATGGCACTTTATGATAGGGTCCAATGTCATGCTGATGCGGACAATAGTCGTCGATGATGATGATGATGTGTGGTTTGTGGGGCGCTCAACAGCGCGGTCATCAGCGCCCATACAAAGTCCCAATTTTTTCACAGTCCAATTTTTACACAATCCAATCGAGCCACTGTCAAGAATGATGATGATGATGATGATGATGATGATGAAATGATGAGGGCAACACAAACACTCAATCCCTAGGCAGAGAAAATCCCCAACCCAGCTGGGAATCGAGCCCAGGACTCCATAATAGGCAGCAAAGCAACCCACTAGACCACGAGCTGCAGACGACAATAGTCGTATCCGAACTGTGCTTCTACTGTATGCATTGCCGTTAATTGTCATCGTATCTTTCCGTATTTAGCGTTTTCTTAACGGTAACATAGGGACTACACCTTCCCACGAAGAATACCCCCCATACCGTAACACCACCTCCTCCGTACTTCCCTGATGGCGCTATCCATGGGCCCGCATCTCGTGGTCGTGCGGTAGCGTTCTCGCTTCCCACGTCCGGGTTCCCGGGTTCGATTCCCGGCGGGGTCAGGGATTTTCTCTGCCTCGTGATGGCTGGATGTTGTGTGCTGTCCTTAGGTTAGTTAGGTTTAAGTAGTTCTAAGTTCTAGGGGACTGATGACCATAGATGTTAAGTCCCATAGTGCTCAGAGCCACTTGAACCACTATCCATGATGGCAGGTAACGTTCTCCAGACATTCGCCAAACTGAAACCCTTCCATCGCGTTCCCACAAGGTATAACGTTCTTGATCACTCCTGGTCACTCTTTTCCAGTCGTCCATTGTCCAGTGGAGTCACCCGGTATACCATTTCAAGAGTCGCTTAACACTGACTACAGAAAAGTGTGGTTTATGAGGACCTTATCGACCATTGTACCCCATTCTTTTTAAGGACCAACGCACAGTGATTATGTTACCTGGTCTGCTGGTACCACGTTGTACCTCACGAATGATTTCTTCCGCTGACTTTATGCGATTTTTTACTACCTCCCTCTGCAATGCTTTACTGTCCCTGTATTTACACGATGCCTATCTGGTCTTGGTTTAGTGGTCTTTATTTCTTTGTGTTTCCACCTTACAATTACACTACCAAGGGGCGACTTGGGCAACTTCAGTAGGTTGAAACGCCGATGATGGATTTGTTACTCAAGTGTCATCCAGTGACTAGTCCACGTTCGAAGTCACTGTACTCTCCACACCACCCCTTCTGCCGACTGCTTCTCTTGTGGTAACGTAACACTCCTTGCCTCGTTTTATCCACCCTTCGTGGTATCCAGTTGCCAATTCTGGATACTTGTGATTAGATTATGTGAACTGCGGAAAAAAATGTTTTGCGCCACTTCAGTATCTGAGAGCGTGTTCAATTAGGTTCAAAGGGAACACGGATTGTAAGAATAATCCCTCCGAAGCTACTCTGGAATAAAATAAAAAGAGCCAAAATGTAGCCAGTCTGTTGAAAAGTGCCCATCTTTGTACATTCGAGAAACCAAAATCTGCTGCTGGGTAACATTCACTACCGTGTTGCTCCAGCCTCGTTGTAATGTGCTTGGATCCTTCATGGCGTGCTGTTCACACTGTGGTAGAGACGTTGCTGCTCAAGCCGATCTCATTCCTCAACAGTGGCCCAACTGAGGTCATCCAGTGCGTGCAGTGACTTTCTGCGGCAATTCACTGCAAGTTTCAACAGGTACTAAAGACGATCATTTGCGTTCTTGTCAGCAGACAGACATGCCATTCCATCCAGTTGATCCGTGCCTACTGGAAGAAGGTGTTGTCGAGGTGGGAGCGATGTGATCGTGCATTATCCTCTTGAAATATGAACCTATCGACGAAATTTTGACTGTGAGGCTGGACAGCACTTTGGAGGATGCTGAACTGATACTCTACAGCCCTCAAATTGTCCTCAATTCTGATGAGACGTTTCTGGCAATTGCATATGGTACCGGTCCTAAGCATGACTGGCGCACCTCCGCCCTGAACACGTGGGACTGCAACCCTGAAACTGGCTCTCATTCACTCTTGTACCACAGTCATCTGACGCCACACAAATTCTGTACTCGTCGTGAAGAGAAACCGACGCCATTCATCCGGGTTACATTCGAGGCCTCCCCTAACTTAGTGTCATCGCACAAAATGGTACTGAAGGTCTTCTGCTGTTGTTCGTAATGGACACCTTCAAGTCAAATTGATCGTTTGGAGACTGTGCTGGCCGCGTCGACAGCGCTTACAGTTACCACTAAAAACCCAGCGCGTAGTTCTAATGTATTCCCTTTTTAAGCACCTCTGAGCCAAAATTTGTAGGAAGTGGTCATCAGCTGGTGTTGTTGATCGCGGACGAACTCTACGAAGCAGATGACAATAGCGGTACCTCAAAATAGCTGTTGAATGTTCGAATGACATCGCTGTGGTGCACGGCGATTCGGCTGGCAGCTTTCCGTCCTGACAACCACTCTTGCCGTAAAGTTTCAATGCGCTAAGCTCGAAATGGTCGTTGGAGGCACACTAAAGGATTCCACAGTCCACACAAACAGCATTGTACCGTTCATGATTGAAAAAAAAAGCGCACTCTTCTGAACGGCACTGACGATGCAGGTTTACACGTGGTGATTCATTATACGTATAAGTAATGAGGAAGATTCTGTTGTTCCATCTCGTCTATACAACTTGAAAGTTATTTTGTTGATGACTTCTGGTTTATATTTTTTTGTGCTTCACATCTTTTGTCAGTTTTACAATTTGGCTTTTTGATCAACACGACGCACGTCTAATAGGGCATGTGAATCACAGCTACTACCACAAAAATTACTTTTTCCAGCTTAGGAGCCGACCTAAATGCAAGTTTCATTTCTGATTTTCTAGTCTTTTTAACGGTTATTACATTCACAATTCAGTTACACTGCTAAGGTTAGATTGCCTTATTCCTTTATCATGTTTATGCATTCATTATTTCGGTTCCTTATTTTTCCTCCTTTTTTTTGTATATTGAGAGAGATTTTGTCTGTTCAACGTTTCGTTATAGTACGACCACTGTATGTGATACCATTGTTTGTACGACATGACTCAACGTTCGTAATATTACGTTAGGGTTGTACTGTAAGCAGTTTTCATTAATACCGTTAATGGGTACATGACAGCTCTGTGACCAACGTTTCTATGACATGCATTTTAATTTACTGTTGATCTCTTTTTACATTTTTTGCTAATGTATGCGTATGGTTAATTTACTGTAAATAAGGCAAATGATGCTGCATATGAGATTTTTTGTTTATTGTAAGCTTGATTTTGTCGATTTATACAGGGGCCTGAAGATGGTGCCAATAAAATAATTCGTAAAATTACGGCTGTCGGCATTTATCTTCTTCACGTTATTGAGAAAGAGGCTCTCGATTTAAAGAAAAAGAAACACAAGAAATGTAAGTCACGAGGGTGGTGAAAAACGTCTGAGCTTTTTTTCCCAACAGGATTCGGCATCAAGGCGCCATCTTAAAATGGTACTGAATGTACGGGGGTTGGACAACAATATGGAAATGGTTGCTTGAGCGTAAATGCAGATGATAACGGATTGCGCAGTTATATTCCACCACGAACGGCACTTGTGCTGTATCCTCTACACGTTGCAAGTGTGAATTGTGGTCAGAACACTGTCCTATGTAGTTGCCGCGCAGGAATAGCCGAGCGGTCTAGGGCGCTGCAGTCATGGACTGTGCGGCTGGTCCCGGCGGAGGTTCGAGTCCTCCCTCGGGCATAGGTGTGTGTGTGTGTGTGTTTGTCCTTAGGATAATTTAGGTTAAGTATTGCGTAAGCTTAGGGGCTGATGACCTTAGCAGTTAAGTCCCATAAGATTTCACACTTGTCCTATGTAGTTGAGTGCATTACGTCGGAGTTAAGTGACTTCGAAGGTGCGGCAAATTGATGGTGTTCGTATGGTGAGTGCTTCAAATCATATGGTTCAAATGGCTCTGAGCACTATGGTACTTAACATCTGAGGTCATCGGTCCCCTAGACTTAGAACTACTTAAACCTAACTAACCTAAGGACATAGTGGGTGCTTCGATAACCGCAGTAGTCACACTGTTTGGTGTTTCAGGAGACACCGTATGGAGGGTTTATACACAGACAGGGAAAGCGGAAAAACGTCAACCACTGAGTCGCAATGAGAACGAAAGTGTGTGTGGAGCGATCGTGACAGACGGTCACTGACGACAACAGCTGCAAAACTCACAGCAGAACTGAATGCCGCACTTCCGAATCCTTTCAGCACGACACGAAGGGAGCTCCATAAGCAGGCAATTAGAGGGCGAAATGGAATTCCAAAACCACTCATCATTTATGCAAATGCCCGTAACAGGAAAATGGGATGCTGAAACCATAAAACCTGGACTGCAATGGAAGAGTGTCATTTGCTCGGATGAGTCTTGGTTCACTCTCTTTCCAACTTCTGGCCGAGTTTACCTCCCAAGAGTGAAGCGTGACAGAGTTTCGGTGATGATTTGGGCAACCATATCTTGGTGTTCCATGGGCGCCAATATTACTCTGCAAGGGGACATTACTTACAGTGATTACGCGCCCATTTTGGCTGGTCAGGTCCGTCCCATGGTACAATGTTTGTTCCCAATGGTGATGCTGTGTTGCAAGGTGACAGGGCCCTTGTTCACACAGCTCCCATCGTCCAGGACTCATTTTGTGACCGCGTGGATGAATTGTCGCTACAGTCACTAGTTCTCAATATTACTGTGTCCTTGTGGTATATTAAGGACAGACGAGTGCGTGGTCGCTATCCCCCTCCATCATTGTCACCTGGACTTGGCACTCTTTTTCAGGAACAGTGATATGAAGTAACAATGAAAACCTTACAGGACTTGAATTTATTTATCAGTTCCGAGACGACAGATAGGTTTTGAATGCCAGTGGTTTTCCTACACCGTATTATGCATGCTAATGCGTTGTGTTTCTCCGTTTTTGTCCTCCCCATACTTTAAGCATGGGAGCATGTTTGCTACATAACGACATATCTGTAGAGGGGAAAAAGTTTCACATTTCCCCAGAAATGGTTCCAGTTGCAGAAACGGGATGTTGAAGGTACTGCACCGGTATACTCACAGCAGTTTACGTAGCAAGCAAAAGTTACCACCTACATTCTATACAGGGTGAAAAGTATTTAAACCGACAAACTCTGAGAGGTTGTATGGGACATGAAAACAAATATTTTTCCCTAATGTCATCTTTTCCTATGAGGAGTATTTAAACAGGTAGAGAAAGATTTCTCTGGCGGCAAATTAATGAAACCAACAAACACTTTTCCATTTTTTTTATGACCAAGAGACAACACATTAACACATTTCAATTCAATCACAGTAGATTTTCAAAAATGTCTCCATTGACACGCAAACAAATGTTACACCGTCGGATCATGTTCTCTCTGACACGGGCAATAACCCCAGGAGTATGCTGAAATGTTCCTGCTGCTGCTACTATCCGGGCAACCACATCGTCTTCTGATGCAACAGGAGTTGCGTAAACAAGGTTGCGCATCTCTCCCCACACAAAAAAGTCCAGAGGGGACATATCTGGGGATCGAGCAGGCCATGGTACAGGACCACCTCCGCCAATCCACGTTTCTGGGAACCATCGGTCCAGGAATCGACCCACACGACGGCTGAAATGTGCCGGCGCCCCGTCATGCTGGAACCACATGCGTTGTCTTGTAGGGAGCGGGACGTCCTCCAGCAAACCTGGCAATGCTCTGGCGAGAAAATTGTAATAGTGTCTGCCATTTAATGGCCTAGGTAGCAGATACGGCCTAATTAAGCAGTCCCCAACAACACCGACCCACACATTAACGAAGAACCGCACTTGATAAGCGCTAGTAACTGTGGCATGTGGGTTATCCTCACTCCAAACATGCGAATTGTGTATATTGAAGACTCCATCGCGCACGAACGTTGCTTCATCGGTAAACAACACAGAGGATGGAAATGTAGGATGCATTTCACACTGTTCCAGGTACCACTGCGAAAACTGTGCTCTGGGTGGATAACACAGCTCTACAAAATAAAATTTTTTTTTCGTTGCCAGGGAAGTTTGAACGAAAATGGGATATTGTTATGATACTCATTCCGAGTATATTTGTACTTTTTCCAAATTGGCTCTGGTCTTTGAGATATAGGTTATTTGTGGAAATGAGAGTTTCATGTGGATAATATCGACTGCAGGGTCCATATATGGTGTAATGTATTTGCTACCTGTTTTTTAATTAGTGATATTGTACTATCTTTATTAAACAATTGTGCTCAGGGAGTGCATCTGTGTGGTTGAGGATTACATCATGCAAACATCACACTGTCAGCATGTCTTCAGTCCTGTTGTGCGGTGCGTGTGTTGAAGATATTGAGGGTTGTGCAGATTTGAATTCGGCGGTACTCGACATTCATTTGTTGGCCGAGGTAATCCCCGCAACAGCCGATAGGTAGCGTTCAGTGTAAACAAGAAAAATGGCGATGGTCGAAAGTCACACACATGTGCAGTGCAGCTTCAAGGAGATAGAACCTTTTCATCGTGACGTAGCAAATAAGAGGTGAGTATTCATTTCACACAAAACAATTAATGATGTTTGTTGGATGTGATTGACATGCAAATACAAGAAAGTTCTGCATAATATGTAGTATTTGTGCAATTTTGTTTTAGGAAAACATGAGTTCTTCACGCCGTCTTTGCGTGAACCATCCAGATGAGTTCTGCTACATTTGTGGTGAATACGTTCTTCAAAAGAACAGGAAGAATATCACTCCTTTTGTGAAGGAAACGTATCTGGCATATTTCGGAATTAAACTTGGAGATCAAGACAAGGCGTGGGCATCCCATAAAGTTTGTAAATGCTGTGTGGAGTGCTTACGGCAGTGGACAAAACGAAAAAGGAAAAGCTTAAACTTCGGAGTGCCTATGGTATGGCGAGAGCAGAAGAACCATACAGATGATTGCTATTTTTGCATTGTTAATGTGAAAGGTTTTAATAGGTTCAAAAAACGAAAGTGGGAATATCCCGATTTAGAGTCAGCAAGAAGACCGGTGGTGCACAGCAACGATGTTCCTGTACCAACCTTCACAACATTACCCACGCTAACATCATCAGATGACGATGTGCACGGCGAGGAATGTACAAGTAGTGGTTCGGAATACGAAGGACGTGAGACACAACCCCAGCAGTTCGACCAGAAGGAGCTCAGTGACTTGATACGAGAACTCAATCTTTCAAAGCAAGCATCAGAACTCTTAGCATCCAGGCTTAAGGAAAAGAACTGTCTTCATCCAAGTGTTAAAATAACAGCTTACCGGACGAAAGAAGAAAACCTTCTTCCATACTTCAACCAAGAAGAGGTTATAGTGTATTGCAGCAATATACCTGGACTTTTACTTGAATTGGGGCTGCCAGAATATAGACCAGAGGACTGGCGTCTCTTCATAGACAGTTCCACTAGAAGTTTAAAATGTGTTCTCCTACACAATGGCAATCGTTACGCATCTATTCCAATTGCCCACTCAACAAAACTTTGTGAAGCATATGCTAACATCAAGATGGTTCTGCAGAAAATTCAGTATATGCAGCACCAGTGGTTGATTTGTGTTGATTTGAAAATGGTGAACTTCTTGCTTGGACAACAAAGTGGATACACAAAGCACCCATGTTTTATCTGCATGTGGGATAGTAGGGCAAAGCACGAACATTGGAAGCAGAAAACATGGCCTCCAAGGGAACATATGGGTGTTGGTGAAGCAAACATCATTAATGAACCTCTGGTTAGTAGGGACAAGATTGTTCTTCCACCATTACATATTAAGTTAGGACTAATGAAGCAATTCACCAAAGCTTTAGACAGAAATGGTAATTGCTTCACATACATCTGCAATACGTTCCCTGGACTCAGTAGTGAAAAACTTAAGGCAGGAATATTTGATGGTCCTCAAATTCGCAGGCTCATCAACGATACCAATTTTACAAGTGTCATGACTGTCACTGAAGCATCGGCCTGGAACAGTTTTGTCGCTGTTGTAAAATGTTTTTTGGGCAATCATAAAGCTCCCAATTACGAGGAACTGGTCAAAAACATGCTCACTAACTTTCAAAACTTAGGAGCTAACATGAGCATAAAATTGCACTTCCTTCACAGCCACTTGGATCGATTTCCTCGTAATCTAGGTGATTTCAGTGAGGAACAAGGAGAGCGGTTCCATCAAGACATGAAAGGAATAGAGGAAAGATATAAAGGAAGATGGACAGGCATATGATGGCAGATTATTGCTGGAATCTGCAACGTGACTGTTCTGAAGAGACTTATAAAAGGAAAGCGTGCAGGAAGCGGTTCGTCATGGACGGAAAATGATATACTTATAGAGAAACTTTTCAATTATGTTTTATACGTGGACAAATGCCTATCAGGTTTTCATAGAAGCTATTTATAAAGATTATTTTCTTTTTTCATTGTAGTTTGTAGCGCTCGAGTTCAGTATTAGCAATTTTTTCTAATTTTTTGAATAAATCATGCATTATCTCAAAAACTAGAGCCAAACTGCATAAATGGTTGCTATATTCGTCCTCAGCACCACTAACCCATCCTAAAGCCACTCAAATATCCTTGGCAAGAAAATGAGTGTTGACCAGTGTAATCAACTGGTTCCAGGTTGTGGACACTATCCAAGTGAAATGGACGTAACAATTGCTCTCGAAGGACTGTTCTTACATTCGTCTGATTCCCCATCTTACGTGCAATTGCACGAGTGCTGATTGAAGGATCCCGCTCGACATGCTGCAAGACAGCTTCAGCGTTCTTACCGTGCGACGGCGTCCCTGTCCAGGTAATCTGCTAAATGACGACCCGGTCTCACGCAGACGTTGGTACACAGCAACAAAAGTCGTATGATGCGGGATACGGCGATTAGGATATTGTTGTTGATAAACCCGCTTTGTAGCTTGTCCGTTGTGCTGCGCTACGTAGTTCGCACCAACCATATCAGTGTACTCACTCCAGGTGTATCGCTCCATTAGTAAACAGAGACAAAGCACTACTACACTGGTGGACAGCAGTTGCCTATAACTGAAGAGCGTAATACGGCCTCTAACAACTGAAGAGCGTAATACGGCCTCCACCGGTTTAAATAATCCTCATAGGAAAAAATGACGTTAGGGAAAAATATTTGTTTTGATGTCCCCTACAACCTCCCAGAGTTTGTCGGTTAAAATACTTTTCTCCCTGTAGAATGTCGGGTAAGTGTTTCCTTGATGGAAGAAATGGTTATATGTTGCTCGTTAATGTGTGCTTCTTCTCTTTCTTATTTAGGTATATTTTTGCGTGCTTGTACAGAGTGTATTTCATTTTCCAGAGATGCGCTGTTGGTAATTCGGTGTGTAGTACTGCTTCAGTACATGGGAGTCCACTTTGTCCATCTACGTTATAGAATGGGTTTAATATAGGGTCTGGCCAAATAGAAGGTACGTAGTCGAGATGGTCCCATTTGCTGAGCAGCTCATTCCTTTGATGTGACATTGACGTTTCATGAAGGGATGTGGGAAGCTTCTGTTACCAGAGATAAATCGATTCACTCATACAGTCGTTGTTGTATATCCCACAGAAGTATACGGCCTGCGCTGATCTATCGTGGTGTTCGAGTGCGGATGGCAATTTATGACACCTTCATATATACTTACAATTAGTCACGTTCCCGATTGCCAACGTTGTGAAAGGTTACTCTAAAGGATCTGTTATACAGAGTAGAGTCATGGCGATTGGTATGACTTTCATTCCAGGCCTGGTGAAACGTTACTTTATCTCGTCTTCCGAGAGTGGTTGATATTGCAAAGATCAAAGATTTTTGTGGCCGTACACTGAACACCTTTATAGACGCTGACAGTTTAAACGCTGAGTAACGAAGACATTATTTTCCCCAGTACTATTGTATCATGTATTGTGAAGCTGCAGTTAGATAGCTTCACTATTTTACGTGGCGCCTATGACAGACCTGTGTTTTCACTGCTAGCTCTTGCGCAATCAACGGGCCTGAGGTCTTTCTAAGTAATGCGTTACCCCCGAAAGTTATATCGGAAGATATTAACGAGAGGAGATAACATTTGTTCTTTGTAAACCTATCAATTACCATTCAAGTGCCGCAGTATCTAATTCTTAATAAGGAACAGGAAACGAAGAAACTTAGTGTTAAATCACTCAAACGATGCCTCTGAGGAAAGTTTAGCAAAGAGTTAACTTTCACAATGTTCAGTTGAAGAAGTGTGTTGTGACATTTCGTACTTGTCTAACATAAACTGAAGTGAAAAAGAGATTTGCAATTTTGGTGGTGTAAATTTTGTTACAACAGGCTGAGACACGCATGAAATCTATTCCGATAAGCTGAAATAAATAACGCCAATGGCGTATCACTGGACAAGAAATTAAATAAACAAGAGATCGACGTTTGTTTCGAAATACAACGTTATTAGCCAGGTCGTTCCCAAAGACTTCGCGATACCGTGACGTTTGCCCATCGATAACGATCACTGGTTTTCGGGGCAGCTGTCATAGCGGTTCCGGCCGGGTGTCGGTAGAAAAAGCGCAGTTTACAGGCCACTGGCCATGCACAGATCCTACTGGGTCTCTTGCACGCTTGAAAGGCCGAGTGGCACCTCGGTGCTAGCCATTCATACAAAAACTCATCTTCTTTATGTCTAAAGAGTCAGCCTACGTATGGTTGTGATCGCAAAACTCTAAAGTAATCGGTCTATTGACTTTAAATTTTGCCTCAACGTTGTATTCGAATACGTGCTTGTCTTTATATACCTATTTATAATATGTATAATATATACACAAACAGGCAATATATACAGGGAAATGTAGTTACCAAATTTCTCAAAATTCTTCACCCTTTTACTTCCAATTTTTACACGATGCTCTAATGAACATTCGGACGAATATCTGCATTTTTTTAATATACATACATAATATGTAAATGTGTATGTAACATATAAAAGGGAAACATTGTTACCAAACTCTCAAAAAGTACTTGACCGATTTACTTCAAATTTTAAGCAAGACTCTATTAAACATTGAGACGGACATTAATTATTTTAAACAACAATGTACAAGGACATAATAAATTTTTAATAGCCAGCTACGCTGCTATGAATATTGTTTTTAATTGAACTGTGGGCTTGTTTCAGCTCTATAGCCGTCATCAGGTTATCTGTTATAGAACATCTTATAAATTCATTAATAATGGTAAGAAATAAACTTAATTTCCAACTGAAATTTCATAACAGCAATTATGTAGATGATCAACGATATTGTATGGTTACATCTGCTTGTTGAAAGTTTTGTCAGCGATGTTATTGGGTTGGATTGAATGGATATCTGCGGTGTTGTGTTACTTAAATTTTTTCTCTGTTTGTATTATATATGTGTTTAATTATATCCACTCAATGTAACCCAACAGCATAGCTGACAGAATTGTCAACAAGCAGATGTAACCATAAAATATCACTGTTCATCTGACATAATTGTTTTCACGAAATTTCAACTACAAATTAAGTTTATTTCTAATCATTATTAACGAAGTGTCAGACCATTCCATAACTCACAACACTAGAATAACAACGAAAGAATATAATCAGTAAGCAAATACTCGTAGATAGCTACAGAAAAAACGATACTGCATGGAAGTCAGGACTTTCTCCATAAGAAACTCATATGATACAACAAATAGACCAAAATTTATAAGATGTTCTGTTCTAGATAACCTGATGATGGCTAAATAGCTGATGCAGGTCTACAGTTCAAATATAAATAATACTCATAGCAGCATAACTGATTGTTGTTGTTGTTGTTGTTGTGGTCTTCTATCCTGAGACTGGTTTGATGCAGCTCTCCATGCACTCTATCCTGTGCAAGCTTCTTCATCTCCCAGTACCTACTGCAGCCTACATCCTTCTGAATCTGCTTAGTGTATTCATCTCTTGGTCTCCCTCTACGACTTTTACCCTCCACACTGGCCCTACAGTACTAAATTGGTGATCCCTTGATGCCTCAGAACACGTCCTACCAACCGATCCCTTCTTCCAGTCAAGTTGTGCCACAAACTCCTCTTCTCCCCAATCCTATTCAATACCTCCTCATTAGTTAAATGATCTACCCATCTAATCTTCAGCATTCTTCTGTAGCACCACATTTCGAAAGCGTCTATTCTCTTCTTGTCTAAACTATTCATCGTCCATGTTTCACTTCGATACATGGCTACACTCCATACAAATACTTTTAGAAATGACTTCCAGACACTTAAATGTATACCCGATGTTAACAAATTTCTCTTCTTCAGAAACGCTTTCCTTGCCATTGCCAGTCTACATTTTATATCCTCTCTACTTCGACCATCATCAGTTACCTAGCTCCCCAAATAGCAAAACTCCTTTACTACTTTAAGTGTCTCATTACCTAATCTAATTCCCTCAGCATCACTCGACTTAATTCGACTACATTCCATTATCCTTGTTTTGCTTTTGTTGATGTTCATCTTATACCCTCCTTTCAAGACACTGTCCATTCCGTTCAACTGCTTTTCCAAGTCCTTTGCTGTTTCTGACAGAATTACAATGTCATCGGCGAACCTCAAAGTTTTTATTTCTTCTCCATGGATTTTAATACCTACTCCGATCTTTTAATTTTTTTCCTCAATATACAGATTGAATAACATCGGGGAGAGGCTACAACCCTGTCTCACTCCCTTCCCAACCACTGCTTCCCTATCATGTCCCTCGACTCGTGTAACTGCCATCTGCTTTCTGTGAAAATTGTAAATAGCCTTTCGCTCCCTGTATTGAACCCCTGCCACCTTCAGAATTTGAAAGAGAGTATTCCAATCAACATTGTCAAAAGCTTTCTGTAAGTCTACAAATGCTAGAAACGTAGGTTTACCTGAGGGATATCGTGACCAAATCTCTCCAACTGGCGCGTTACGTCGTCAAAATACCTAGCTGATTGGAGGGCCCTGCCCATAATGCTCCGAACCTTCTCAGTGGATACATCCGGCACCTTGCTGGCCAATGTAGGGTTCGGCAAGCATGAAGACAAGCTTAGAAACTATCGCCGTTTGCCTTTCCTTAATCTTTCTTCTAAGATAAGTCGTAGGGTCAGTATTGCCTCACGTGTTCCAACATTTCTACGGAATCCAAACTGATCTTCCCTGAGGTCGGCTTCTACC
This sequence comes from Schistocerca americana, assembly GCF_021461395.2. Taxonomy (NCBI): domain Eukaryota; kingdom Metazoa; phylum Arthropoda; class Insecta; order Orthoptera; family Acrididae; genus Schistocerca; species Schistocerca americana. The sequence continues at coordinate 427,757,257 of NC_060122.1, forward strand.
AGTTTTTCCATTCGTCTGTAAAGAATTCGCGTTAGCATTTGCAGCTGTGACTTATTAAACTGATAGTTCGGTAATTTTCACATCTGTCAACACCTGCTTTCTTTGGGATTGGAATTATGATATTTTTCTTGAAGTCTGAGGGAACTTCGCCTGTCTCATACATCTTGCTAACCAGATGGTAGATTTTTGACGTGACTGGCTCTCCCAAGGCTGTCAGTAGTTCTAATGGAATGTTGTCTACTCCCGGGGCCTTGTTTCGACTTAGGTCTTTCAGTGGTCTGTCAAACTCTTCACGCAGTATCATATCTCCCATTTCATCCTCTTCCATTTCCATAATAGTGTCCTCGAGAACATCGCCCCTGTATAGACCCTCTATATACTCCTTCCACATTTCTGCTTTCCCTTCTTTGCTTAGAACTGGGTTTCCATCGGAGCTCTTGATATTCATGCAAGTGGTTCTCTTTTCTCCAAAGCTCTCTTTAATTTTCCTGTAGCCAGTATCTATCTTACCCCTCGTGAGAATAACCCCTACAGCCTTACATTTGTCCTCTAGCCATCCCTGCTTAGCCACTTTGCACTTCCTGTCGATCTCATTTTTGAGACGTCTATATTCCTTTTTGCCTGCTTCACTTGCTGCATTTTTGTATTTTCTCCTTTCATCAGTTAAATTCAGTATCTCTTCTGTTACCCAAGGATTTCTACTAGCCCTCGTCTTTTTATCTACTTGATCCTCTGCTGCCTTCACTATTTCATTCCTCAAAGCTACCCATTCTTCTTCTACTGTATTTCTTTCCCCCATTCTTGTCAATTGTTCCCTTATACTCTCCCTGAAACTCCGTACAACCTCTGGTTCTTTCAGTTTATCCAGATCCAATCTCCTAAAATTCCCACCTTTTTGCAGTTTCTTCATTTTTAATCTACAGTTCATAACAAATAGATTGTGGTCAGAGTCCACATCTGCCCCTGTAAATGTTTTACAATTTAAAGCCTGGTTCCTAAATCTCTGTCTTACCATTATATAATCTATCTGAAACCTTTTAGTATCTCCAGGATTCTTCCATGTATACAACCTTCTTTCATGATTCTTGAATCAAGTCTTAGCTATGATTAGGTTATGCTCTGTGAAAAATTCTACCAGGCGGCTTCCTCTTTCATTTCTTAGCCCCAATCCATATTCACCAACTACGTTTCCTTCTCTTCCTTTTCCTACTGTCGAATTCCAGTCATCCATGACTATTAAATTTTCGTCTCCCTTCACTACCTGAATAATTTCTTTTATCTCATCATACATTTCATCAATTTCTTCGTCATCTGCAGAGCTAGTTGGCATATAAATTTGTACTACTGTAGTAGGTGTGGGCTTCGTGTCTATCTTGGCCACAATAATGCGTTCACTATGCTGTTTGTAGTAGCTTACCCGCACTCCAATTTTTTTATTCAATATTAAACTTACTCCTGCATTACCCCTATTTGATTTAGTATTTATAACCCTGTATTCACCTGACCAAAAGTCTTGTTCTTCCTTCCACCGGACTTCACTAATTCCCACTATATCTAACTTTAACCTATCCATTTCCCTTTTTAAATTTTCTAACCTACCTGCCCGATTAAGGGATCTGACACTCCACGCTCCGATCCGTAGAACGCCAGTTTTCTTTCTCCTGATAACGACGTCCTCCTGAGTAGTCCCCGCCCGGAGATCCGAATGGGGGACTATTTTACCTCCGGAATATTTTACCCAAGAGGACGCCATCATCATTTCATGATACAGTAAAGCTACATGCCCTCGGGAAAAGTAACTGATTATACGAAATTTATTATGTCCTTGAAAGATACTTATTACGCAGCAGGCCCAGAGGGTTACGAAAGACGATGTACAAGACTTAAGTGTTAAAACTCACTGCGAGAAAGGAAATGCTCTGATGTAGAAATGTGCAGTTTTAATTACGATGGCGGGGTATTTAAACCATTACACAAATTGTTTCTCTCATATACGAGGCGTGTTTTTTAAGTAAGTACCGTTTTGAAATTTAAATAAAGACGTGCTAAGATATCTCAATAATTTTATTTTTACATGAATGCCTGTACCTTAATCTACTTTTCTATATAATTTCCGTCAATATTGAGGCACTTGTCATAAAGTTGTACCAGTTTTTGAATACCCTCCTCATAGACGTCTGCCGCCTGACTTGTTAACCACTGCATCACCACTGTTTTGACTTCGTCATCGTCTTGAAGATGCTGACCGCCCACGTGTTTCTTCAAGTGCAGGAACAGATGGTAGTCACTGGGCGCAAGATCGGGGCTGCACGGAGGATGATCTAGAGTTTCCCATCGAAAAGATGTGATGATATCTTTGGTCTGATACGCCGCATGCGACGGGTATTGTCTTGCAGCAAAACGATGCCGTTGCTCAACTTCCATGGACTGTTGCTTTGATTCTGGTGTGACGTAAGCCACCCATGTTGCATCCCCCGCAACAATTTGGCTTAAGAAATCATCACCGTCGTTGTGGTAGCACTCAAGAAAAGTCAATGCACTCTAAACGTTTGGTTTTGTGCACATCCGTCAACATTTTCGGTACCCAACGTGCGCACAATTTTCGGTAATTCAAGTGCTCGGTCACAATACCATACAAAGCACTACGAGAAACATTAGCAAAGTCATCCCGCAAGGAGGAAACCGTAAAGCGTCTGTTTTCTCTCATCTTATTGTCCACTTCCTGCACCAAACTTTCATCAACGACCGAAGGACGCCCACTCCGTTGTTCATCATGCACATTTGTGCGGCCATCTTTAAATGCTCTCACCCACTTTCCTACCATTCCATCAGTAATAATGTTTTCTCCGTAAACTGCACAGATCTCACGATGAATATCGATCGCTTTTAGGCCTTTAGCACTAAGAAATCTTATAACAGCCCGTATTTCACAGTCGGCGGGACTCACGATTACACGAGGCATCTTAAACACTCAGTACACAACATAAAAAAGGAAGAATCAGACTGTACTGGCGTCAGTGCGTAGATTAAGGTACAGGATTTCATGTAAAAGTAAAATTATTGAGATATCTTAGCACGTCTTTTTTTTATTTCAAAACGGTACTTACTTAAAAAACAAGCCTCGTATAATCTTTCTCATTTTATTTAATTCTAAACATAAATTCTATACTCAACACTGTACTGTTGTCTTTTATCGCTCACAGACAGTTTTCACAGAAAACAATTGAGTTGCACTTCTCGTAGAGAAACGATACCAACAGCCGCAATTCTTCCTAAAGTTTTTTATTTAGGCAACCAGTTCCGACGCTTCGTTAGCGTCATCTATAGGCCTATACGGGAAAAACGAATGGAATGATTCAAAGATTGACGCACACAGATTAGGTACCATGTATATTGAACTGGATACTGTCGTCTTCTATTTATTCTACGCGTACACCCCAAACGCACAATTGTGACTGTTGTTGTCACGGGTCTGGCGCTTCAGTCTGGAACCGCGCGACCGCTACAGTCGCAGGTTCGAATCCTGCCTCGGGCATGGATGTGTGTGATGTTCTTAGGTTAGTTAGGTTTAAGTAGTTCTAAGTTCTAGGGGACTGATGACCTCAGATGTTAAGTCTCATAGTGCCCAGAACCATTTGAACAATAATCGAAAGGTCAGTTTGTGCACAAAATCCTGCCCCAGCATCATTTTCGCAATTATGGACGGCTGTAGAGGCAGCATGACTTAATACTTCTTCAGGGGACTTACAACGACTTGTTGAGTCCGTTCCACGTCGAGTTGCTGCACTGCGCCGACACGATATTAGAAGGTGTCCTATGACTTATGTTACTTCAGTATATATGGTACCTATTCTGTGTGCGCCAATGTTTAGATGTCTCATTCGTTTTTCGTATAGGGGCCTGAAGATGACGCTAATGAAGCGACGAAACTAGCTGCTTAAATAATATTTTTAGGAAGAATTACGGGTGTTGGTATCCTTTTTCTACGAGTTATTGATCAGCTGCAGTCTCGCATCACATCTGTATGATGGGTCTACGAAAACTAGCTATGTTTCTGGCTTATCGCCCTATGATGGGAATCCTATTATAGAATCTTAATTTGCAACAACAATAACCAAGCTTCATGATCAGAGAGGGGGAGGGGGAAGAGGAGATGGACAGAGGGATGGGAAGAAATGGATATGGAGAGTGGTTGGCTCTGAGCACTATGGGACTCAACATCTTAGGTCATAAGTCCCCTAGAACTTAGAACTACTTAAACCTAACTAACCTAAGGACATCACACACACCCATGCCCGAGGCAGGATTCGAACCTGCGACCGTAGCAGTCCCGCGGTTCCGGACTGCAGCGCCATGGAGAGTGGAATGGAAGAGATTCCAGGAAGAGGGGGCAGGAGGAGATGGAGAGAGCGGAGACAAGATGATGGACAGACAGAAGCGAAAGGAGGAGGAGATGGACAAAGAGAGGCGGAGGAGGAGATGGACAGAGGCATGGGGGAGAATGAGATTAGGATGTATATCCAGTTAGCATACGTATTAGAAACGCGTGGTTTACCTTTTCTTTCTTTTCTATGTAACCAAACTGAGCCACAACAACACTTAGTCGGATACTGCTAGTACTAAACAAACAGAAGCTCTGACTTTGATGGCTGAGTTTCTGTTGCACTGTGGTCGTACTACTGCCAAATTGCTAAATGCCTTCCCACCTCTGTTCGAGAAAACTAAGATCATTGCTGCACTAAAGGCAAACAAAGATCTATCCATCGTTGGAAACTATCACCCCATTGCTCTCCTTAGCGTCACGTCCAAAACTCCTGGTGGGAATCTGTTCAGCCAACAACAAACCCGTCTCAGCGCAGCAACCTAGGCTTAGACCAGGAAGAAGATGTGAGAAACCTCTGCTAGCAGTAGCAATTCATACGGAAAACAGCTTTGAGAAGGAAATGATAAACAAGGGGTCTTCTTTGATATAGCTGCAGCCTATGATACTCTCTGGCGCGACGAACTCCTGCTCAAATTCATCAGTGTCATTCGGTGTCGGAAACTAACAACTATATTTGTCAACGTCCTAAACAATACATAGTTCCAGATGTTCTCAGAGAAATAGAAAAGCAGAGCTCACAAAATAAATGATGGTATCCCACAAGGTTCTGTTTCGGCCCCACTCCTTTTTGATTTGTATACATATGGCCTTCTGGAGACGAAGTCCAGGAAATTTATTTTCGCTGATGATACTGCTCTGATCGCTCAGGATCAAATATTTAGGGAAGCTGAAGCGACATTAACATCGGACCTGAAGACCATGGATCAATATTTAAACATAACTCTCTCCAATCAAATCCTCAATAGACAATTGTATCATCTCTCCACCTACGAAATAAACAAGCAAACTACAAAACTAACGTCATATTTAGAGATCAGATCCTCCAATACTGCAACACTACAAAATACCTAGGTGTAGCCCCAGCCGGTCTTTTGACATACAAAATATATATCCGGAATGTGCCAGCTGCAATCAAACCTACATCTACATTTATATTCCGCAAGCCACCCAACGGTGTGTGGTGAAGGGCACTTTACGTGCCACTGTCATTACCTCCCTTTCCTGTTCCAGTCGCGTATGGTTCGCGGGAAGAACGACTGCCGGAAAGCCTCCGTGAGCGCTCGAATCTCGCTAATTTTACATTCGTGGTCTCCTCGAGAGGTATAAGTAGGGAAAAGCAATATATTCGATACATCTTCCAGAAACGCACCTTCTCGAAACCTGGACAGCAAGCTACACCGCGATGCAGAGCACCTCTTTTGCAGAGTCTGCCACTTGAGTTTGCTAAATATCTCCGTAACGCTTATCACGCTTACCAAATAACCCTGTGACGAAACGCGCTGCTCTTCTTTGGATTTTCTCCTCCCTCATCCCGAACTGGTACGGATCCCACACTGATGAGCAACACTCAAGTATAGGTCGAACGAGTGTTTTTTAAGCCACCTCCTTTGTTGACGGACTACATTTTCTAAGGACTCTCCCAATGAATCTCAACCTGGTACCCGCCTTAACAACAATTAATTTTATATGATCATTCCACTTAAAATCGTTCCGCACGCATACTACCTGATATTTTACAGAAGTAACTGCCACCAGTGTTTGTTCCGCTATCATATAATCATACAATAAATAACAACAGAACAATACACTCCAGAAGAACAGGAACCGACTGGGGCGCCACTGCAACAGTCCTTAGATCATCATCTGTAGATTTTTCATATTAAGTCGCAGTATACTGCTGAACCATCTGGCTAATCAGTGCTCACACTAAAATAATTGACACACAGCTCAATTAAGCAAGGCGCCTTATCACGGGGTGTATTCGTATCACAAACACGCAATGGCTACTGATACTTAAGAATATTCCACCGCCATCCGTAAGAAGACCACAGTCATTACTGAAAGGTGGAGACCAGAGTCATTACTGAAAGTTGGACGAGAATTAAAAAAACACCAGTTCACTAAAAAATTTCATCAGGAACCCGGCGAGTGAGATCTACAAAACCATCATGACGTACAGGAGTCAGCCTCAGTAACTTCAACATGCAAGAAGCATGTTAGGAGCATTCTTCCATGATGTATCACCTATTAATCAAAACTCCCTGTGAGCGACCAGCAGGTTTTCATCCACCCCGACGACACTGGTACATGCTGGAGCGGATCAGAAGTGACAGAGGCAGATGTGGGGCATTGCTGCACCAATGGGGAAGGAAGTCCTCCCCTGAATATGACAGTGGTGAAGAGCAGCAAACCATACATCACACAACATTTAGATGTTGCTTCAGAGCATTCAAAGGGACAATCGAAGACCTTCACAATTTGTTTGCAGAAGCTTCTGACTTGATTTCCAATCTGGACTTAGTGTTGTGAACCCATTACGAACTTGATAAATAAAAGTGGTACATCAGCAAACATTATATTCTCCCAGCAAACTTTGTTTGGACTTACAAAGCTTTTTCAGGTGGTTTGCTTCGTGTGTCAATGTGAATCTTGTAAGGGACCTTCTTTTATATCATCTGCCATCAGGCGTACGATGTTGTTTAATACTGGCGTAATGAGCCGGAAAGCCTAGCAAAAGTATAGCCGTCCGATTCATCAGTACTGCCAGTTTACAAGGGAAAGTAGCCAGTTTCATTTATGATGAGCTGGAACTCTCGTGTGACTTACTTTAAGATCCACAGACAATACAAATTTATGTTTACCAACTACGTGATTTATTGACTAGACAATGGAGGCAATCGACGAGTAGTCGCTTCCGAAACCTCCTCCGAACACAATATCTACCATCAAAAGGACATAGTTAGCCTTATGAAGCACTGTTTTTGAAATAAATCATTACATGTATATAGAACACTCAAGCTAATGAAATAACACAGTTTTGATGGTTTACGGTGTTTAAATGCCGTGCAGCAGTTCATCCGTATAGATCGTGTTCTATGGTTTTCACATCAGCTTCAAGGGCTAGCGGATTGTTTGTTCATGTGACCTGATGGATAAACATGCTCTGTTTCTGCTTTTACACTTCCTACTGATATACTGCTTATTTCGCAGCTTCACTATAATTCCTTGTGCATACCCATAGTAGCGTTTCTACAGAGGGCGAGTGCAGACACAATAAACCGAAAGTGTTATCTGAATCCGATAATTTGGTTATCCACTGTATCCTCAAAGATCGCTTAGCATACTGCACTAAAGCTCCGACACCCATTATCTCGCCTGTTCGTAGCAAGGGAGATCGTAACACAAGCTCAATAGCACACACTGCGTGTTGTGCTTAAAGCGTGTGTAAGTGTGTGATCAAGTGCGGAGCTAATGAATGCTACTGGCGTTCTGTGTAGAATGACATTCGAGAAGAGGGAGAGAGTAAATAGCCGCGTTTTTAGTCCTTTCTGCCAGTCGCTGTGCTGGAAGTTATGGCACTGTCTACGCCTGCCAGTTGCAAAGCTCTAACTGCGTAAAGTTAGATGGGCCAAATGCTCTTTGCACTTCATTTCATTCATGCAAAAGAAACGAAAAATAGCTGTACTACGACCTCTGTGCATGCTCTTATACATCACAGTGGTCTATGCTTGACGTATTTCCGTGGAAGACATTGGTTGCTAGAATCAAACATTGGGGAGACTACTAACGTCCACTTCTCACTGATAACAGATTTGGAATGAGAGAACCGTGAAGGTAACATACTATATCTCCTGGTCTCAAACAGCCAAAACCTTTCGCCTTAGCGTAGAATAGGGAATCAGTGATCATAAGGCCGTCACAGCAGCACTGAATATAACAGTCAATAGGAATGCAAAGAAAGGTAGGAAGATATTTTTGATTAACAAGAGCGACAAGAAACATATTTCGGATTACCGAAGCCGTCAACATGAAAAATTCATCTTCAAGATCGAAAATGCTGAGCGTCAATGGGCAATGTTTAAGTGTATTGTACAATCCGCCTTAGACAGTTCTGTGTCAAGGAGAATTGTGAGAGATGAGAAAGACCGCTGTCATTCCACACACGTGTTAGAAAGCTGCTCCAGATTTATACGTAATGAAAGCCTCACAGACAAAGAAGAATTGAACGAAAAGAACATTAGCATAAGGAGAACTATGCGTGAAGGAATCAGCGAATTGGAAAGCAAAATTCTATTTAGCGACTTGATAGAAAATCCTAAAAAAATTTGATCTTATATAACGTCAGTAAATGGATCGAAGCCTTCTTTCCAGGCATCTGTAACCATAATCGAATGGAAACGGCGGAAGACAGAGAGAAGGCCAAAATACTAAACATCTTTTTCCGAAACAGTTTCACTGAGGAATATCGTACTGTTGTTCCTCTTCTAAATCATCACACGGAGGCCAGGATGACAAAGATCGAAATAAATGACCACGGGATAGAAAAGCAACTGAACTCGCTCAACAGAGGAAAGGTTACTGGACCTGGTGGGAACCAGTGCGATTCTATAAAGAGAATGCGAGAGAACTTGCTTCTTTTGTAGCAGCAGTGTACCCTAAGTCGCTGGAGTAGAGAATTGTTCCTTGTGACTGGAAAAAAGTGCGGGTCATACCTGTTTTCAGGAAGGGTCTTCGAACAGACACAAAAAACTATTAGTCTATATCTCTGACGTCGGTCCGTTGCAGAATTTGAATGATGTTCTATGCTCACATATTGTAACATTTCTGGAAATCGAAAATCTCCAGTATAAGAAACAACACGTGTCCCGAAAATAAAAATCGTGTGAAATCCAGCTCGATCTGTTCGTCCATGAGTCCCTGAAAGCAGGAAATACCGGCGCCAAGGTTCAATGTTGCGTTCCTTGACTTCTGGAAGGCGTTAAATACACTTCCACATTGTCGCCTAATGAACAAAATAAGAGCTTACGAAATATCAGCCCAGCAGCATTATTGGACTGAAGAATTTCTAGCAACCAGAACAAGGCATGCCATTCTCAACAGCGAGGAATCTTCTGCAGTACAAGTAACTTCTGGCGTACACCAAGGGAGTTTAGGACCATAAATGACCTAGTGGATGACGTTGAAGTTCCACGAGGCTTTTCACGGTTGATGCTGTTCTATTCAGAGATGTCACAACGCTTGAAAATTGTACCAAAATGCAGGAAGACGTGCAGAGGATCGACGTTTGGTGCTGGATCTGATAGTTGGTCCTCAAAATAAATAAATATGCAGAAGCACCTATTATCGCATGATTGAATGGTTGCAGAGCAATAACTGGAAGCAGTTACATCCTTGAAATATCTAATACTATGACTGAGGAGCGATCTGAAATGGAACAAATAGCAGGTAAGATAGATGCAAGAGTGAGATCCATAGGAAGAATGATCGAGAAGTGTAGTCCGCTGACTAAGGAGACAGCTTACAAAACTCTCGTTGAAGCAACGCACGAATATTGCTCGTCATCTGGTGTTCTTACCAGACAGGATTGAGAGAGGAAATAGATAAGATCCAGAGAAGACCATGTGCTCACAGGTTCATTTAGTAAAGGCGAAAGCATCACAGTGATGCTCAGCCAACTCCAGCGGCAGACGCTACAAGAGAGGCGTTCTGCTACGGATGACAGACAAAATTCTGAGAGCGTAAGATTCTAGAAAAGTTATGCGGAAAAACATGACGGTAAAATCAGAGAGGTTTGAGCACACTCGGAGGCTTATCAACAGTCGTTTTGCCTGCGAATTCTTCGCGACTGGAACGGGAAAGATGGACAGTGACAGTGGTACCCGAAGTACCCTCTGGCAGGCACCGTAAGATGCTTTGCGGAGTATACAGAAGATGTACGTGAAGGGATGTAAGCCACTTTTGTGGAGCTTATCTCCGGTTGGAATTTTCCCATTAATTGTGTCATACCAGGTGGATCTGTTCAGAGTGTTGAGGAGCGGATTTGGCACATTTTTTCCAGTTTCTGAACGTATTTGTAGTTTCTGTTGGATTTCCTGGTAAACTTTGTGTTGCTTAAAAATAAAGAGCCGCGCGGTTAGATTAGATTAGATTAATACTTGTTCCATAGATGATGAATACGACACTTCGTAATGATGTGGAACGTGTCAGGTTAATAAAAGATGTCTGTACAAGATATTACATTACACAAAATATTGCATGACACTAATGTGTAAGTTGTTGTTGTTGTTTCCACCCCCCTCCCTTAATTTACATCTAAAAATTCAGCCAATGAGTAGAAGGAGTTGTTAACTAGAAATTCTTTTAATGTATTTTTAAATGTTAGTTGGCTATCTGTCAGGCTTTTGATGCTGTTTGGTAGGTGACCAAAGACTTTTGTGGCAGCATAATTTACCCTTTTCTGTGCCAAAGTCAGATTTAACCCTGCATAATGAAGATCATCCTTTCTCCTGGTGTTATAGCTATGCACGCTGCTATTACTTTTGAACTGGGTTGGATTATTAACAACAAATTTCATAAGTGATATACTGTGAGGTTACTGTGAGGATCCCTAGATCCTTAAATAGATGTCTGCAGGATGATCGTGGGTGGGTTCCAGCAATTATTCTGATTACACGTTTTTGAGCAATGAATACTTTTCTACTCAACGATGAATTACCCCAGAATATGATGCCATACAAAAGCAGGAAATGAAAGTAGGCATAGTAAGCTAATTTACTGAGATTCTTGTCACCAAAATTTACAATAACCCTAATAGCATGCGTAGCTGAACTCAGACGTTTCAGCAGACCATCAATATGTTGCATCCAGTTTAACCTCTCATCAATGGACACACCTAAAAATTTTGAAAATTCTACCATAGCTACAGACTTCTGTTCAAAGTCTATATTTATTACTGGTGTTGTGCCATTTACTGTACGGAACTGTACATACTGTGTTTTGTCAAAATTTAAAGAGAGTCCGTTTGCTGAGAACCACTTAATAATTTTGTGAAAAACATCATTTACTATTACATCACTTAGTTCTTGGTTTTTGGATGTTATTACTATACTTGTATCATCAGCAAAAAGAACTAACTTTGCATCTTCATCAATGTGAAATGGTAAGTCATTAATGTATATCAAGAACAGTAAAGGACCTAAGACCGAACCCTGTGGGACCCTGTACTTGATAGCCCCCCAGTTTGAGGAATCAGCTGTTGTTTTAACATTACATGAACCACTTATTTCAACTTTCTGCATTCTTCCAGTTAAATGTGAATTAAACCATTTGTGCACTGCCCCATTCAAACCATAATGATTTAGCTTATCTAAAAGAATTCCATGATTTACATAATCAAAGGCCTTTGAGAGACCACAAAAAATACCAATGGGTGATGTCCAGTTATTCAGAGCATTTAATATTTGATCAGTGAAAGCGTATATACCATTTTCTGTTGAAAAGCCTTTCTGAAAACCAAACTGACTTTTTGTTAGTACTTTATTTTTACAAATATGGGAGGCTACTCTTGAATACATTACTTTCTCAAAAATTGTTGATAGAGCTGTCAGAAGAGAGATTGGGCGGTAGTTGTTGACATCCGACGTATCCCCCTTTTTATGCAGTGGTTTTACAATGACATATTTCAGTCTATCGGGGAAAACACCCTACTCCAAAGAGCTATTACATACGTGGGTGAGAATCCTACTTATCTGTGGAAAACAAGCTTTAAGTACCTTGCTGGAAATGCCATCAATTCTGTAAGAGCTTTTACTTTTCAGTGAGTTTACTATTTTACTGTTTTCAGAGGGAGAGGTTGGTGAAATTACAGTTGTTTCAAACTGTACAGGTATGGCCTCTTCTATTAGTAGCCTTGCCTCTTCTAGTGAAGATCTAGATCCTATTTTCTCCCCAACATTTAAAAAATGATTATTGAAAATATTTTCAATTTCTGATTGTTTGTTAGTACACTTGTCACTCAGTTTTATGGCACTAAAGTCTTCGTGTGCTCTTGGTTGCGCTGTTTCCCTTTCAATAATATTCCAAATTGCTTTAATTTTATTATCAGAGTTACTGATCTCAGACATGATAGACATGCTTCTGGACTTTTTAATAACTTTTCTTAGTACCGCACAATAGTTTTTATAATATTGAACAATTTCGGGGTCAGTACTCCCTCTTGCTGTTAGATACAGTTCTCTTTTACGGTTGCAAGATATTCTTATTCCTTTAGTTAGCCAGGGGTTTTTATATGTTTTCTTGGAATTATGTTTAACTATTTTCTTGGGAAAACAATTTTCAAATACCCTTAAAACTGTATAGTGAAATAAGTTATATTTCAAGTTTGCATCGGGTTCCTTATACACTTCATCCCAGTCTAGCTGCTGTAGGCTTTCCCTAAAGTTTGCAATATTTGTATTGTTAATTGAACGCACTGCTTTGAAAGTCTGATTTGATATACTGCATGGAGCTATGTCATGTACTGTAACTAGCTGTGCACCATGATCTGAAAGACCATTCTCAACAGGATAAGCATTTGTGTCCTTAAACTTATCTTGGTCTATAAAAAAGTTATCTATCAATGTACAGCTGTTCTTTGTTATCTGAGCAGGAAAATCAATGACGGAGCTCAAATTGAAAGAACTGAGTAATACTACAAGGTCATTCTTCCTATTACACTCTTTCAGGGAATCAACATTGAAATCCCCACAAATGATAATTTGCTTCCCCCTGTCTGACAGATAGCACAACAAAGCATCCAAGTTTTCTAGAAATAGCTGGAAATTCCCTGATAGGGACCTATACACTGTTACAATTATGAAAGTGCCATCATTTAGTTTGAGTTCAGTGGCACATGCTTCCATATGTTGCTCTACACAAATTTTTTTAGTTTCTAAATTTTTTACACTGTGGAAGCTTTTGGCATATATGGCAACTCCTTATCTCATCATATTATCTCTACTTACATGTGCAACTAATTTGTACCCATTGATGCTAACCTTTTGCATATCAGTGACAATGTGATGCTCAGACAGGCATAGTACATCTATTACATTCTCAGTTTCTATATCTTCTAAACAAAGCAGAAGCTCATCAATTTTATTCTTCAATCCCCCAATATTTTGATGAAATATACTAACATTATTTTTCACTTTACTTTTGTGAGTATTAACATCTTTAGTACTTGCCTGGCTGAGTTTCCCACTGGACACTGATCTTACACTAAAAAAGAGCTTCCACCGTGAGATGTAGTTCCTCCCCCCTTTAAATTTCCTGCTACCAGCCCAGCCAGTTTACCCTTCCCTTTCTTGTTGAGGCGCCATGCCACTGACTGCGCGGCCACTCCCGCCAGAGGTTCGAGTCCTCACTCGGGCATGGGTGTGTGTGTTGTTCTTAGCATAAGTTAGTATAAGTAGTGTGTAAGTCTAGGGATAGATGACCTTAGCAGTTTGGTCCCTTAGGAATTCACACACATTTGAACGTTTGAAAAATAAATATTTGGTGTCCAGTAAGAAAACAGATTATGTTGGACATAATTGTATTCCCAATAAAATCTCTTGACATACTCAAGATTCATGTTTATATCATCGAAACCATTTAGATCTCGCCTCTTGGCCCTATTCAAATTTTTATTGTCAGTCGTATTTTCTCCTCTTTCTTGTTAGTACTATATCCAAAGAATGGTGTATGGCTATGTCGCCACTTGAGGAACTGGTTGACTGGCGAGCCGTGGCTGTACCGTAAGCCTAGGAATATTTGTAGAAACTTTGAAATTAAGTAAATCAATGAGTCAATATGCTAAACACGATATTTTTCATTTATCATGGCAAACAAAAATTTGTGCCGGACTGGGATGTGAACTCGGATCTCCTGCTAATATACGAGGGCTATTTATTAATCGAGGGCAACGGTCTTGCCGCAGTGGCTACACCTTTCCCGTCAGATCACCGAAGTTAAGCGCTGCCGGGTGTGGCCGGCACGTAGATGGGTGACATCCGGGCCGCAATGCGCTGTTGCCGTTTTTCGGGGTGCACTCAGCCTCGTGATGCCACTTGAGGAGTTACTCGACCGAATGGTAGAGACTCCGGTCACAGAAAACCATTGTAACGACCGGTAGAACGGTGTGCTGACCACAGGTCCCTTCTATCCGCATTCTCATCTGAGGATGACACGGCAGTCGGATGGTCCCGATGGCCATTTGTGGCCTGAAGACGGAGTGCTTGCATTTATTAATCGAAGTTTGGTTCTAACGCCCTAGTTCTTTTTTCTTTGTGAAATGGTCCACAGCCATAATTACTTACGATATTGCTAGGCAGGTCTTGTTTAGAGATATTACGCCCTTGTCTTTCTCCGACTGACCAAGGGACCACCAAGTAAGAACTGTCAGACTTTGGAAAGCAGCAGCTTCAAAGAGGGAGAACCTGAATGATTTAAATTAGCTGCCCTCACGTAAATTTTACCTTTAAATGTCCCAGTATTGCTTGGTCCTTTAGCAACACGCTGATCCTTTCTGACTGCGAAACGAACTTCGGTTCGTAAATAAACTTATATTTTACATCCAACAGCTAATGAGAGAATAGTAGGTAGACGACTTGTTTGGGAGCAGGAGGCGAAGAAATATTGCCACATTCTTACGTCAATAGAAAGGGGAAATCCGTCATGTATTCGGAAATAAAACAACTGTGTTCTCAGGCCCCACCCTAACCACCGCTTTGGAAATCGCAACACATTCGGAGAAAACAGCCAAATATTTGTGCCATTTAAGATTATAAATTTTATTCATGCCCGTTTCACTCGCAGATTTAAGCTGTCCTATTAGGCCCCACCGTAACCACCACCTCGGAAATCGCCACGTCGTCGCCAGTGTTGACTGGTGGCCAATGCTAAATAGAAACATATAAATCATAGCAGGTTTGTCGGTACCGTCGATAAGGTGCGGGCTGCATGGTCTGCATCTGCAACGACTAAAATAATTAGAAGTCGATAGTAAAAAAATAATATATATTGTACTTAACTGGTTGTACAGGATTCTTCTTGGCTGCATACATATAATTATAAACAGATAGTTATAGAGGCCTCACTTAGGCCATACGTTACTAAGCGCCTTGTTAGAGGTTGCTTCCTATCAGCTGAAGACTATGCTACTTTACTACTTGACATCCCGAGCAAGAGTGGACGAGAGCTCGCTAGAAACTTGATACAAGCCGCGGAGCGGCGCTGGTCGCGAATCGCGGGTCCAACAATACTAATACGGACCGCGGTCAATAAGTGCAACCCCTAACAAGTCTGGTATCGAACGTTGATGCCACAGGAGATAAATCGGTAGATGTGATGTGCATGTACAGATAAACAAATGATTACAATTTCAGAAAAAAACTGGATGATTTATTCATCCAATTTTATTCCAGAGAAAGAGCTTCACAAATTGAGCAATTCATTAACGCTCTGGTGCACCTGTAGTCCTTATGCAAGAAGTTATTCGACTTGACATTGAGTGACAATTGTTGGACGTCCTCCGCAGGTATCATGTCAGATTCTGTCCATTGGCGTGTTAGATCGTCAAAATCCCGAGCTGGTTGGAGGGCCCTGCCTATACTGCTCCGAAAGTTCTCAGTTGGGAAGAGCACCAGCGACCTAGCTGGCAAAGTTAGGGTTTGGCAAGCACAAAGACAAGCAATACAAACTCTCGTGGTGTGTAGGTGAGCATTGTCTTGCTGGAATGTAAGCCTAGGATGGCTTGCCATGAAGGCCAACGAAATGGAGCGTAGAAGATCGTCGGCGTACCGATGTGTTGTAAGGTTGCCGCTGATGACAACCAAACCGGTCTTGCTGTGAAAAGAAGTGGTACCACAGACCAGTACTCCTAGTCGTCAGGCCGTATGGCGGGCAACAGTCAAGATGGTATCACACTGCTGTCTGGGGCATCTCCAAACACGTCTTGGGCCTGGAGTAGAATTGTCTTCAGTGATGAGTCCCACTTCCAATTGTGCCCCAATGAACAGCAAGAGAAGCCCTGGACAGTGGTTGGTTACCACCCTGACTGTCAGCCATCATTTG
The DNA here is from genome assembly GCF_021461395.2 of Schistocerca americana. Classification (NCBI taxonomy): domain Eukaryota; kingdom Metazoa; phylum Arthropoda; class Insecta; order Orthoptera; family Acrididae; genus Schistocerca; species Schistocerca americana. The sequence goes on from NC_060122.1 coordinate 427,773,734, forward strand.
GCCCAACAACCAGGACTGATATTCTGGGGTGCCATCTCTTTTCATAGTGGGACCTTTTGGTTGTCATCCACGGCACCCTTACAGTACAGCGGTACGTCGACTATATTCTACGCTCCATTTTGTTCCTCTTCATGGCAAGCCATCCTCGGCTCACATTGCAGCAAGGTACAGCCCGCCCGCAAACGGCGATAGTTTCTAAGCTTGTCTTCATGCTTGCCGAACCCTACATTGGCCAGCGAGGTGCCGGATCTATCCACTGAGAAGGTTCGGAGCATTATGGGCAGGGCCCTCCAATCAGCTAGGTATTTTGACGACGTAACGCGCCAGTTGGAGAGATTTGGACACGATGTCCCTCAGGTAAACCTACGTTTCTAGCATTTGTAGACCTAGAGAAAGCTTTTGACAATGTTGACTGGAATACTCTCTTTCAAATTCTGGCCCGCATCTCGTGGTCGTGCGGTAGCGTTCTCGCTTCCCAGGCCCGGGTTCCCGGGTTCGATTCCCGGCGGGGTCAGGGATTTTCTCTGCCTCGTGATGGCTGGGTGTTGTGTTCTGTCCTTAGGTTAGTTAGGTTTAATTAGTTCTAAGTTCTAGGCGACTGATGGCCTCAGCAGTTGAGTCGCATAGTGCTCAGAGCCATTTTGATTTTTTTCAAATTCTGAAGGTGGCAGGGGTAAAATACAGGGAGCGAAAGGCTATTTACAATTTGCACAGAAAGGAGATGGCAGTTACACGAGTCGAGGGACATGAAAGGGAAGCAGTGGTTGGGAAGGGAGTGAGACAGGGTTGTAGCCTCTCCCCGGTGCTATTCAATCTGTATATTGAGCAAATAATAAAGGAAACAAAAGAAAAGTTCGGAGTAGGTATTAAAATCCATGGAGAAGAAATAAAAACTTTGAGGTTCGAAGATGACATCGCAATTCTGTCAGAGACAGCAAAGGACCTGGAAGAGCAGCTGAACGGAATGGACAGTGTCTTGAAAGGAGGGTATAACATGAACATCAACAAAAGCAAAACGAGGATAATGGAATGCAGTCGTATTAAGTCGGGTGATGCTGAGGGAATTAGATTAGGAAATGAGGCACTTAAAGTAGTAAAGGAGTTTTGCTATTTGGGGAGCAAAATAACTGATGATGGTCAAAGCAGAGAAGATATAAAGTGTAGACTGGCAATGGCAGGGAAAGCGTTTCTGAAGAAGAGAAATTTGTTAACATCGGGTATAGATTTAAGTGTCTGGAAGTCATTTCTAAAAGTATTTGTATGGAGTGTAGCCATGTATGGAACTGAAACATGGACGATAAATAGTTTGGACAAGAAGAGAATAGAAGCTTTTGAAATGTGGTGCTACAGAAGAATGCTGAAGATTAGATGGGTAGATCACATAACTAATGAGGAGGTATTGAATAGAATTGGGGAGAAGAGGAGTTGGTGGCACAACTTGACTAGAAGAAGGGATCGGTTGGTAGGACATGTTCTGAGGCATCAAGGGATCACCAATTTAGTATTGGAGGGCAGCGTGGAGGGTAAAAATCGTAGAGGGAGACAAAGAGATGAATACACTAAGCAGATTCAGAAGGATGTAGGCTGCAGTAGGTACTGGGAGATGAAGAAGCTTGCACAGGATAGAGTAGCATGGAGAACTGCATCAAACCAGTCTCAGGACTGAAGACCACAACAACAACATCCCTCAGGAGGACATCCAACATCAATCAATGCCAAGCGGGATAACTCCTTGTATAAGGGCCAGATGTCGACGAACGCGTTCTCTTGAATAAATCACCCAATTTTTCTGAAATTGTTCTCATTTGTTTGTGTGTACACGTACATAACATCTACCGATTTCTGTCCCATTCGGACAATCTCTTTGTGGTGAGTTTGTTGTCTTAAAGTGTATTTAAAAAACCAAAAATTTGTGACAATCAAGATTATATATTTCATTCCTGCTTGTAGAAATACATTGTCTCTTTTTTTTGCCTAAAATTGATTAGATGAAAGTATTATTCAGTTGCCTGCTTGGAACTGACGCGTTGCCAACGTTTGAGCATTAAAGACATGCCGCTATGACTGGCACTGCCCCCGATCTAGACCTTAGCCAATTTTCCTATTCTTTGTGTAACGCTTAGGTACAGGGTCATCCACGTATGATTCAAGAGCCGTGTCCGGCGTTGCGCAGTACCGGTGAGGCAGGAGTCACGCTCTAATTGCTGCACACATCATGGCTCGTCCCTTTGGCTATGCTGGATGGCGTATCAGTTTGAGCTAAATCAGGCGAGTTAGTAACCGTCTAGTAACGAAGTCCAAGTAAACAGTCACACCGTTTAGCACTTTAGTCTGGTGTGTCAGCAGCATCTGATTATACATTGAAACGTTACAGAGTAATGGTAGGGATCAACTGACCAATTCAGGTAGGCCCCTACTGCATCTCGCTGATGCAGTCACGTGCAGTATAGAGAGGCTGATACAGAATTACTCTCTTTTTCTTGATAAAGCATAGCTGCACATAACCAGGGTAAAAACTCGCTGAACAATCCGACAATTGTCAGCAGTTACCTCCAGAGCCTCTGCATGGTGTGGAAGGACGAGTATGGTGAACAGTTATTTTACTGAACCAATCTTTTGCCGTCAAACTATAGCTTGTGAGAGGTACATCGACAATATATTGCAATCTTTTTCTCAGAGAAGTACCATCAGAATGACCAAGTAATACTTATTTCTGAGAGGTATAGTGACAATATATTGCAATCTTTTTCTCAGAGAACTGCCATCAGGAACACCTAGTAATACTGTCATATGCTATTTACAGTGTGTGTTGGTTTGCGTTGTCCGGCATGAAACAATCGCAGATCTTTTCGTTTATCGTTGAAGGAAACCATCGTGAAAAGTGTAAAGGTAAACAAAATTCAGGGAGAAGAAATAAAAATTTTAACTTTTGCCAATGACATTGGATTTCTGTTAAAATATGCCAAAGGAAATGGTAGATAAGTTGAATGGAATGGATAGTGCCTTGAAAATAGGTGCTAAGATGAATATAAATAAACGTAAAGTAACGGTTGTGGAGGATAGTCGAATTGAGTCAGGTGATATGGAAGGAACTAGATTGGGAAACGGGACACTGAAACTAGTGTAATAAAAAAAATGGAAGTAAGTTGCAGTGATTTTGCTGAGATGTAAAGAATTGCACGGAGAGACTAGTGCCAAGAGATGTATCAAGCCGGGCTTTGGACAGGAAACCATGGAAGTTTTACGCATTTGAGTTTATTATCCATAACTAAAATACTTTAATGTAAATGCCTTCATAAATGAGTCTAAGTCCTTTATTTTAACTGCTGAAAGTTTATAACTTGTTTGTGGGCAATGACCCTTCACCAGCGTTATGCTATGACGCTGCTATATCACGTTGTTGCAAGGCCGTTAGCCAATTAGTAATGAAATAATACGCTACAAATTAATATTACCCGGGGAAATCGACACAGCTCTCCCTAGTCGATGAACAGGCTTATAATCAAACAAGACAGGCGAGTGCAATGTTCGTTACCTTCACTGAATAATAAGAGAATGATCGTTGAGTCTGGCCACGGTACATGATGATGATACCATCATAGTGAGAACAACAAGTTCAGTTGTGGAACAGGTTCTATTTATTACCAGTGGGTCACCTAAGCAGGTAAAGCTGGAGGACATTTTGAAGGATCTCATAATTTAAATCAAGTCTGAATATAAAAGATTTTTATTTGCTCTAATTATCGGGCACAAAACACAAGTAATTACCAGAGGGCGAAATTTTCTAAAAATCTGTACAGCAGAAAAGCAGAGGGTATAGAAGTCTCTGCGCTTGTCAGTATGCAGCCAAGGTAGGTGTGTTTATTTTGGTGATTATGATCAAAGATTAGAATATCACAAATGTAACGAATACTAGCATTCATAACCAGGTCGAAGCATCGTGAGCTATCCTGAGAAAGGGCTTGCAGAATAACAACGCTGTCGTCAATAGTTGGAAGTATAAATGTTTGTACAAGTTTATTTGCAGCTCAAGAAGGAAGAACTTTTTATATTTCTGTAGGGCATGGAGACATGCTGGTGTCTTCTTGCACAGTGTAGTTACTTGCTCAGTCCAATTTAGATTTTTGGCTATTATTACTCTCAGATTGTTGCCAGCATCATATTTAAAGTACCAGTAGTTTCAGGGGTAAGACATGGCTGCAACCTGTCTCCACTGTTGTTCATATTATTTATGGATCATATGTTGAAAACAATAGACTGGCTGGGTGAGATTAAGATATGTGAACACAAAATAAGCAGTCTAGCATATGCGGATGACTTAGTTGTGATGGCAGATTCGATTGAAAGTTTGCAAAGTAATATTTCAGAGCTAGATCAGAAATGTAAGGACTATGGTATGAAGATTAGCATCTCCAAAACGAAAGTAATGTCAGTGGGAAAGAAATATAAACGGATTGAGTGCCAAATAGGAGGAACAAAGTTAGAACAGGTGGACGATTTCAAGTACTTAGGATGCATATTCTCACAGGATGGCAACATAGTGAAAGAACTGGAAGCGAGGTGTAGCAAAGCTAATGCAGTGAGCGCTCAGCTACGATCTACTCTCTTCTGCAAGAAGGAAGTCAGTACCAAGACTAAGTTATCTGTGCCCCGTTCAATCTTTCGACCAACTTTGTTGTATGGGAGCGAAAGCTGGGTGGATTCAGGTTACCTTATCAACAAGGTTGAGGTTACGGATATGAAAGTAGCTAGGATGATTGCAGGTACTAGTAGATGGGAACAATGGCAGGAGGGTGTCCACAATGAGGAAATCAAAGAAAAACTGGGAATGAGCTCTATAGATGTAGCAGTCAGGGCGAACAGGCTTAGATGGTGGGGTCATGTTACACGCATGGGAGAAGCAAGGTTACCCAAGAGACTCATGGATTCAGCAGTAGAGGGTAGGAGGAGTCGGGGCAGACCGAGGAGAAGATAACTGGATTCGGTTAAGAATGATTTTGAAGTAATAGGTTTAACATCAGAAGAGGCACCAATGTTAGCACTGAATAGGGGATCATGGAGGAACTGTATAAGGGGGGCTATGCTCCAGACTGAACGCTGAAAGGCATAATCAGTCTTAAATGATGATGATGATGATGATATTACTCTCAGACTCTTTTCTGAGGAAGTAAAGTTGATATTAACTGTCTTATCTAGGGTTTAAAGCTAGTAGGATTTGCCCATATTTCGGGATAATGAGCCTAGAATGGCCAACTAGTACCCCGTGGGTTTTGGGTGAGTTGAGCTTGAGCCCCATATCCTGCGCCAATTTTGATATTGCACACAGGTCGGTATTGAGAGTCTCGATTGTTGTCTTCAAGTTTACTGATTTTTTACTTCCATACAACTGGAGTTCATCAGCTTACATGTGGTATTTTCAGTAGGACGAAACAGATGACACGTCTTTCACGTTCGGTGGAAATGGTATAGGATCTACTACCGAATCCTGAGGGAGTCAGTGTGTACCAGGTATGAAAACAGAGTTGCAAACAAGCATAAATTGGCAAAATAAATCTCGGCTGAACAGCCTGGTATGAGTGTGCATAGGACACAATATTTCGGCAATATATAGGACAATTCCCCTCCTCCCTCAGCGGCTTCCTATGAGTCGGTGCGGTCCGCGCCCCGCGCGAGGTCCAGGTACAGCGTCCGTTCTCCCGCCGTATGGGCGCTGAGTCCTAGGTCTTCTCGTTCAGGGGGGTCTGCCGGCACCGCTCTCGTTATTCTCCTCTCCTCCCCCGAAGTCGGTACACTCTGGCAAATATCCTTTTTCTTCTTAATCTGGGTGATCGCGGGTTCCCACGCCTCGCTAAGTATGTAACCGCTGTCACGATTTAGTTGTGGCTCCCTTACTCTGATCTCTGTGGCTTTTTTTATGACACAGTCCCAGTATTTGGAAGTCTGTGTCAGGACTTTGGTTTGGTCGTAATCCATGCTGTGGAGTTCCGACAGGCAACGCTCAGCGATTGCCGACTTACTGGGCTGTTGCAGTCTAGTGTGCCGTTGTGTCCTATGCACACTCATACCAGGCTGTTTTCCCGAGATTTATTTCGTCATAAAATATGCCTGGAGAAATTGAAGAATCACAACAAGCATAAATTAATTACGTAACTCAGTTTTTTTTCGAGATAATAGTTGAAACTTTACGACTACTTCTCGTATTTCATAAAAATTATAACAATGAAAGACTCAGTGCAATATAGATTTTGTATGTCAACAAATTAATTTCCTTGTTAAATATTTTTCGAGATTCCACCAACTGAAGAGAAGTTTGAATGCAGCTGCTACATATGGTAATCTACCTATCTTGATGTTAAACAATACGCTCACATACGTACTTGGTAAGATATAAGTTGTTTGTGAAAAAGCTCGGGGTTAGGTTGCAAGAATGTTTTACGCAGCCGCAAGCACCTGTATCCGGACAGCTACGCAGAGAGAGATAATGGCTGAAACGGGTCAAGGCGGTGAGCACACACCGAGCACTGTTTGCCACGGCACTTGGCACTGTGTTCCCGTCGCGGCTTTCCAAGCAAGCTACGGCGCGTCTCCGAGTTTCCAGAAGCGGCACTGTTTGTAAACGCGGCGCAGAGGAAGCGAACGGCTGCTCGTTCCCCATTCACTGCCCGCCCTCCCTGAGTCAGCCGCTGGAGTCACGCGCGTCACTCGTTCCAGGAAGACTGCTCACCGCGGTCGGAACGAGCCGCTGCTGCTACTGCGGCGCGGCGGCCAATTAGCAACCCTGGAGTAAGGGGCTTACGAAGCGCGACGTAGCGGAGCTGCTCAAGGCTGCCGCCTCGGAATCGTGTGACTGGAAGGCGTGAAATGAGAAGCCACGCTATTAGGGTTCCCTCAGTAGATAGGAATGCGTCTGCTTCCTGGTACAAGAATGTTGTGTATGTCAGAAACGGTATGTAACTCCGTTCATCGCCAGCTTAACACAGCTGTCGAGGTGCCACTGTGCATTCCTCTTCGTCCCTTGTTACGTTTAAGGATTCTGCTTCCTGCAGAACGTAAACCGCATTCTGCGGCTTACTGGCGTGTACCGCTCTAATCGGCCTTTAATAAAACCTCAAGTCGGACAGCTGTGTTCTAATAGGGAAACCCATTTTGCATTAATTGTTTTTATTAAGGCATACGATAACTGTGATAGAACAGTGGGGAATAATGAGGAAAAGAGGACAGCCACAACCTCTAATAAATTTTTTAAAGAGTCTGTACAAACACACGACTGTAATTTCATTATTAAATGGTACTCTAACACAGCCAGCAACCACAAAGAAGTTCGACAAGAGTGAAACATTTCATCCACTCTTTTAAACATTTATTTAGATGACGCAATCAGGAAATGGAAGGAGATTTTTAAAAGGGGAATAAAGAACAACATAAATTCCTGCTTGAATTGTCTTTTATGTACAGACGACAGCACACTGCTGCTGGAGAATGAAGATGACCTATAAAGGGGACTACATTAATTAGATAATATTTGAGAAGAAGACAATTAGACAAAATCAATGGTTTTTCCAGGAGCGCCGGCCGCTGTGGCCGAGCAATTCTAGCCGCTTCAGTCCGCAACCACGCTGCTGCTACGGTCGCAGGTTCGAATCCTGTCTTGGGCATGGATGTGTGTGATGTTTGTTAGGTTTAAGTAGTTCTAAGTCTAGGGGACTGATGACCTCAGAAGTTAAGTCACATAGTGCTTAGAGCCATTTGAATCATTTTTACAGGAAAATACTCCTGTGGACAAAAATTGTGATTGATAGTAAAAGAGGTCAAACATTTTAGCTACATAGGTGCGACGTCAACGTACGAATATGACGAAGAAATAAAGAAGAAATTAGCAAAACGAAGAATGAGGTCTCTTCGCTTGCTTACGGAAGTGAATTGTGGGTATAACTAAACGTCAGCAAAACGACTATAAGCAGCAGACAATGAAATTTCCAAGAGCGGTAAATGGATGCACAAGAGCTGACAGATTTCAAAATTCAGAAGTCAGGGAACACCTGAACGTATTTCATATTCATACTACTGTATAAAATCAGATTGTTGTTTAACTTTGTTACCAAAAATTACGACAGGTTCTTCACCATTTTACTTCAAATTTTTACACGGTACACTAATAAACGTTCGGATGGACATAGGGCCATTGCTTAACACTCTTACCAAAACGCTCAAAAAGTTCTTATGGCGATAGGCGTATATTTTTTGATATATAGGAAATATATATATTAAAAATATCGAAAAATTGTTACCAAAAATCTCGAAAAATTCTTGATCAATGTACCTCAGATTTTTACATAATAGAATAATAAACGTTTGGGCGGGCATAGGCTACATATTTTCAATATGTGTGGTATATAAATGTATAATAGGAAATGTTTGCAAAAATCGCGAAAAGCTCTTAACCGACTTCAGATTTTTACGATACTCTAAAAAACTTACAGGAGAACATAGGCTACCTTTTTTAAAAAATGGGTGTATAGCATATAAATATACAGGGTGTTACAAAAAGGTACGGCCAAACTTTCAGGAAACATTCCTCACACACAAATAAAGAAAAGATGTTATGTGGACATGTGTCCGGAAACGCTTCATTTCCATGTTAGAGCTCATTTTAGTTTCGTCAGTATGTACTGTACTTCCTCGATTCACCGCCAGTTGGCCCAAATGAAGGAAGGTAATGTTGACTTCGGTGCTTGTGTTGACATGCGACTCATTGCTCTACAATACTAGCATCAAGCACATCAGTACGTAGCATCAACAGGTTAGTGTTCATCACGAACGTGGTTTTGCAGTCAGTGCAATGTTTACAAATGCGGAGTTGGCAGATGCCCATTTGATGTATGGATTAGCACGGGGCATAGCCGTGGCACGGTACGTTTGTATCGAGACAGATTTCCAGAACGAAGGTGTCCCGACAGGAGGACGTTCGAAGCAATTGATCGGCGTCTTAGGGAGCACGGAACATTCCAGCCTATGACTCGCGACTGGGGAAGACCTAGAACGACGAGGACACCTGCAATGGACGAGGCAATTCTTCGCGCAGTTGACGATAACCCTGATGTCAGCGTCAGAGAAGTTGCTGCTGTACAAGGTAACGTTGACCACGTCACTGTATGGAGAGTGCTACGGGAGAACCAGTTGTTTCCGTACCATGTACAGCGTGTGCAGGCGCTATCAGCAGCTGATTGGCCTCCACGGGTTCACTTCTGCGAATGGTTCATCCAGCAATGTGTCAATCCTCATTTCAGTGTAAATGTTCTCTTTACGGATGAGGCTTCATTCCAACGTGATCAAATTGCAAATTTTCGCAATCAACATGTGTGGGCTGACGCAATTGTGCAATCACGTCATCAACACAGATTTTCTGTGAACGTTTGGGCACGCATTGTTGGTGATGTCTTGATTGGGCCCCATGTTCTTCCACCTACGCTCAATGGAGCACGTTATCATGGTTTCATACGGGAGACTCTACCTGTGCTGCTAGAACATGTGCCTTTACAAGTACGACAAAACATGTGGTTCATGCATGATGGAGCTCCTGCACATTTCAGTCGAAGTGTTCGTACGCTTCTCAACAACAGATTCGGTGACCGATGGATTGGTAGAGGCGGACTAATTCCATGGCCTCCACGCTCTCTTGACCTCAACCCTCTTGACTTTCATTTATGGGGGCATTTGAAAGCTCTTGTCTACGCAACCCCGGTACCAAATGTAGAGACTCTTCGTGCTCGTATTGTGGACGGCTGTGATACAATACGCCATTCTCCAGGGCTGCATCAGCGCATCAGAGATTCCATGCGACGGAGGGTGGATGCATGTATCCTCGCTAACGGAGGACATTTTGAACATTTCCTGTAACAAAGTGTTTGAAGTCACGCTGTTACGCTCTGTTGCTGTGTGTTACCATTCCATGATTAATGTGATTTGAAGAGAAGTAATAAAATGAGCTCTAACATGGAAAGTAAGCGTTTCCGGACACATGTCCACGTAACATATTTTCTTTCTTTGTGTGTGAGGAATGTTTCCTGAAAGTTTGGCCGTACCTTTTTGTAACACCCTGTATATAACATTCATAAACCGACCAACTGCAGGGACGGATTGCTGATTGGAAATGGAGGAAAAGAGGTCCTATGAACAAGTGTCCGGTCCGCAGCTCGTGGTCGTGCGGTAGCGTTCTCGCTTCCCACGCCCGGGTTCCCGGATCCCTGACAGGGATTTTCTCTGCCTCGTGACGACTGGGTGTTGTGTGATGTCCTTAGGTTAGTTAGGTTTAAGTAGTTCTAAGTTCTAGGGGACTGATGACCATAGATGTTAAGTCCCATAGTGCTCAGAGCCATTTGAACCATTTTTTTGAACATGTGTCCGGAAATGGACGGTGTGCGTGCAACGACAGCAGACGGTTCCGACACACAGTACACAATTGCATCTCATCCACGCCACAATAAATGTTCAAAGTGGCCTCCATCGGATTACAGGTGATAGGGACAGTAGCGATTGTCATGCAGGATACACATAATCGTACTTTGGCTTACACCATGTTGGCGGGCCACTTGCTTGGAGTTTGTACTAAATTCATTTCAATATCTTGTAGAACCCGGTCCTCCAAATATGGTGTACGCACAGGCCGCCTCCTCCTTGCTCGTTCGTCTATCCGAAAGGACTCGTGATCACACAAACGCCCAAAGAGGGCTTGAAATGGTGTGAGTTGTGATTGGTGTCTGTGAGGGTACTTGTTTTGGTACAGCTGTGCTGCCTCTCGATCGTTACCGCCTGCTTGGTTGTACACAAACACCATCTCGGCTTGTTCCTGACATGAATACCGGCCCGTTCTGCTGCTTGCAATACGCTGCCGCAATGACACAGACTGCAACACACAAGGAACACAAGGCACATGGTCAGAGGAACTGTCATTCGTCAGCGCCGTCTACCGTGGCAACAATGCATTCCCGGAAACGTGGTAACTGGACATTTTTCCTCCATTTCCAGGCAGTTATCCGCCCCTTCAGTTTGTCGGTCTTATTAATGTTCGCCGGTCGGAGTGGCCGAGCGGTCTAGGCGCTACAGTCTGGAACCGCGAGACCGCTACAGTCGCGGGTTCGAATCCTGCCTCGGGTATGGATGTGTGTGAAGTCCTTAGGTTAGTTAGGTTTAAGTAGTTCTAAGTTCTAGGGGACTGATGACGTCAGAAATTAAGTCTCATAGTGCTCAGAGCCATTTGAACAATTTGAACCTTATCAGTGTTCACCGTGTATAAACAGGAAACGTTGTTAGCAAAAATCTCGAAAAATTCTTGACTGATTTACTTCAAATTTTTACGCGATATTGTTATAAAAATTGAGATGGACATAGACTTTTGTTTTTAAATAACAATGTTCAGTTTTTCTGTTAAAACCGACTGTGAGAAAGAAACTGTATGCTCTGCTGCGAAATATACGCTGTCGGTTTCTTTCTCGTAGTCAGTTTTAACTACGATAGAAGGACATTTAAACCATTGGACAAATCGCTCCTCCCATATACACTCCTGGAAATGGAAAAAAGAACATATTGACACCGGTGTGTCAGACCCACCATACTTGCTCCGGACACTGCGAGAGGGCTGTACAAGCAATGATCACACGCACGGCACAGCGGACACACCAGGAACCGCGGTGTTGGCCGTCGAATGGCGCTAGCTGCGCAGCATTTGTGCACCGCCGCCGTCAGTGTCAGCCAGTTTGCCGTGGCATACGGAGCTCCATCGCAGTCTTTAACACTGGTAGCATGCCGTGACAGCGTGGACGTGAACCGTATGTGCAGTTGACGGACTTTGAGCGAGGGCGTATAGTGGGCATGTGGGAGGCCGGGTGGACGTACCGCCGAACTGCTCAACACGTGGGGCGTGAGGTCTCCACAGTACATCGATGTTGTCGCCAGTGGTCGGCGGAAGGTGCACGTGCCCGTCGACCTGGGACCGGACCGCAGCGACGCACGGATGCGCGCCAAGACCGTAGGATCCTACGCAGTGCCGGAGGGGACCGCACCGCCACTTCCCAGCAAATTAGGGACACTGTTGCTCCTGGGGTATCGGCGAGGACCATTCGCAACCGTCTCCATGAAGCTGGGCTACGGTCCCGCACACCGTTAGGCCGTCTTCCGCTCACGCCCCAACATCGTGCAGCCCGCCTCCAGTGGTGTCGCGACAGGCGTGAATGGAGGGACGAATGGAGACGTGTCGTCTTCAGCGATGAGAGTCGCTTCTGCCTTGGTGCCAATGATGGTCGTATGCGTGTTTGGCGCCGTGCAGGTGAGCGCCACAATCAGGACTGCATACGACCGAGGCACACAGGGCCAACACCCGGCATCATGGTGTGGGGAGCGATCTCCTACACTGGCCGCACACCACTGGTGATCGTCGAGCGGACACTGAATAGTGCACGGTACATCCAAACCGTCATCGAACCCATCGTTCTACCATTCCTAGACCGGCAAGGGAACTTGCTGTTCCAACAGGACAATGCACGTCCGCATGTATCCCGTGCCACCCAACGTGCTCTAGAAGGTGTAAGTCAACTACCCTGGCCAGCAAGATCTCCGGATCTGTCCCCCATTGAGCATGTTTGGGACTGGATGAAGCGTCGTCTCACGCGGTCTGCACGTCCAGCACGAACGCTGGTCCAACTGAGGCGCCAGGTGGAAATGGCATGGCAAGCCGTTCCACAGGACTACATCCAGCATCTCTACGATCGTCTCCATGGGAGAATAGCAGCCTGCATTGCTGCGAAAAGTGGATATACACTGTACTAGTGCCGACATTGTGCATGCTCTGTTGCCTGTGTCTATGTGCCTGTGGTTCTGTCAGTGTGATCATGTGATGTATCTGACCCCAGGAATGTGTCAATAAAGTTTCCCCTTCCTGGGACAATGAATTCACGGTGTTCTTATTTCAATTTCCAGGAGTGTATATTCTTTCTCCTTATATGTAATTTTACACAAAAACTGTATACACAACAATGTGCTGCTTTGATTTGTTCAACTAAGCTGGTTGTAACAGAAACAAGAAAAGCCTACATACATTCGCAGATTAAAACTATACGACATACTGCCACTAAAGCTGCCATCCTCACAGATCCAGCAGCTGGAGAGATAAACTATGTGATCCAAAGTATCCGGACAGCTGGCTGAAAATGACTTACAAGTTCATGATGCTGTCCGTCGGAAATTCTGGTATTCAATATGGTGTTGGCCCACTCTTAGCCTTGATGAAAGCTTCCACTCTCGTAGTCACATGTTCAATCAGGTGCTGGAAGGCTTCTTGGGGAATGGCAGCCCATTCTTCACGGAGTGCTGCACTGAGGAGAGGTATCATTGTCGGTCGGTGAGGCCTGGCACCAAGTCGGCGTTCCACAACATCTCAAAGGTGTTCTATAGAATTCAGGTCAGGACTATGTGCAGGGCAGTCCATTACAGGAATGTTATTGTCGTGTAACTACTCAATTACCGGCCGTGCATTATGAACAGGTGCTCGATCGTTAGAAAGATGCAATTGCCGTCCCTGAATTGCCCTTCAACAACGGGAAGCAAGAATGTGCTTAAAACATCAATATAGGCCTGTGCTGTGATAGTGCCACGCGAAGCAACAAGGGGTGCAAGACCCCTCCATGAAAAACACGACGACACCATAACACCATTCCCTCAAAATTTTACTGTTGGCACTACACACGCTGGAAGATGACGTTCACCGGACATTCGTCATACCCACACCCTGCCATCGGATCGCCACATTGTGTACCGTGATTCTCACTCACACAATATTTTTCCACTGTTAAGTCGTCCAATGTTTACGCTCCTTACAGCAAGCGACGCCTCGTTTGGCATTTACCGGCGTGATGTGTGTCTTTTGAGCAGCCGTTCGACCATGAAATACAAGTTTTGTCACCTCCCGCCTAACTATCATAGTACTTGCAGTGGATCCAGATGCACTTTGAATTCCTATGTGATGGTCTGGGTAGATGTCTGCCTATTACACATTACGACCCTCTTCAACTGTCAGCGGTCTTTGTCAGTCAACAGACGAGGTCGGCCTGTACACTTTTATCTCTTAATGTTTCCACTTCACAATCTCATCGGAAACAGTGGATCTAGGAATGTTTAGGAGTGTGGAAATCTCGCGTACAGACGTATGACACAAGTGACACCCAATCATGTGACCACGTTCGAAGAGCGTGAGTTCCGCGGAACGCTTCATTCTGCTCTCTTGCGATGTCTAATGACTACTGAGATCGCTGATATGGATTACCTGGCAGTAGGTGGCAAGACAATGCATCTACACTACCGACCATTAAAATTGCTACACCACGAAGATGACGTGCTACAGACGCAAAATTTAACCGACAGGAAGAAGATGCTGTGATATGCAAATGATTAGCTTTTAGGAGCATTCAGACAAGGTTGGCGCCGGTGGCGACACCTACAACGTGCTGACATGCCGAAAGTTTCCAACCGATTACTCATACACAAACAGTTGACCGGCGTTGCCTGGTGAAACGTTATTGTGATGCCTCGTGTAAGGAGGAGAAATGCGTAACATCACGTTTCCGACTTTGATAAAGGTCGGATTGTAGCCTATCGCAACTGCGGTTTATCGTATCGCGACATTGCTGCTCGCGTTGGTCGAGATCCAATGACTGTTAGCAGAATATGGAATCGGTAGGTTCAGGGGGGTAATACGGAACGCCGTGCTCGATCCCAACAGCTTCGTATCACTAGCAGTCGAGATGACAGGCATCTTATCCGCATGGCTGTAACGGATCGTGCAACCACGTCTCGATTCCCGAGTCAACAGATGGGGACGTTTGCAAGACAACAACCATTTGCACGAACAGTTCGACGACGTTTGCAGTAGCATGGACTATCAGTTCGGAGACCATGGCTGCGGTTACCCTTGACGCTGCATCACAGACAGGAGCGCCGGCGATGGTGCACTCGACGTCATTTTTTCGGATGAATCCAGGTTCTGTTTACAGCATCATGATGGTCGCATCCGTGGGCGACATCGCTGAGAATGCACATTGGAAGCGTGTATTCGTCATCGCCATACTGGCGTATTACCCGGCGTGATGGTATGGGGTGCCATTGGTTACACGTCTCGATCACCTCTTGTTCGCATTGACGGCACTTTGAACAGGGGACGTTAAATTTCAGATGTGTTACGACCCGAGGCTCTACTCTTCATTCGATCCCTGCGAAACCCTACATTTCAGCAGGATAATGCACGACCGCATATTGCAGGTCCTGTACAGGCCTTTCTGGATACAGAAAATGTTCGACTGCTGTCCTGGCCAGCACATTCTCTAGATCTCTCACCAACTGAAAACGTCTGGTCAATGGTGGCCGGGCAACTGACTCGTCACAATACGCCATTCACTACTCTTGATGAACTGTGGTATCGTGTTGAAGCTGCATCGGCAGCTGTACCTGTACACGGCATCCAAGCTCTGTTTGGCTCAATGACCAGGCGTATGAAGGCCGTTATTACGGCCAGAGGAGGTTGTTCTGGGTACTGATTGCGTCAAAATGTAATCACATGTCAGATCTAGTATAGTATATTTGTCAAATGAATACCCGTTTATCATGTGCATTTCTTCTTGGTGTAGCAATTTTAATGGCCAGTAGTGTAATATGAAAAACGTATGTTTTTGGGAGTGTCCGGATACCTTTGATCACATAGTCTATCTCTCGTACACTGTACGCCAACAATACCAATCAATTTAGCTATTCATTTTAAGCGATTTTATTCCCATTAATTCCCAATGGAAATTGCGTTTGCAATAGTATATTAAGTAACAAGGCTCAAGGTCAGAGAGAGGGAGGAGAAGAAACGGACATAGGATGAGAGGAATTGATATAGAGAGGGGGAAGAAGGAGATGGACAGAGAGAGGGGAGTAGAATATGGAGAGAGAATGGGTAGGAGCTGACGGATAGGGAGAGAAGGTAAGAGATGATGGACAAAGATAGGGGGAAAAGGACAAACTGAAACGATCATCTCGAAATAATGAGTGGAGAAAGATTACCCCTACAGATAAGATGATTTAATGCAGTTGGAAGAAGAAATTAAGGAAGACCGAGCAAGTGATAGGGACCGTAACAGGCACAACAAAGAAAGGCCTTATGCTTCCATTGGAGATAATGATGAGATAATGCTATTTATGTGAAAATGTGAAGGCGACGAAAAGCTGACAAACAATAAAATTTCGTTGTATTTTAATATAGTTTGTAAAGACGAGTATTTAAAGACAACTGCTAGCCGCCTTCTGCATAACAAGACGAGAACCTATGGCCAACAGGCTAAGCAAAACGCCATCCTGTTCACTGTTGCCCCTCACTGGTAATCTCTCTCTCTTTCTCTCTCTCTCTCTCTCTCTCTCTCTCTCGTCGCAATCGTGGGAAGGCTTTCTTGGTATCATTTTACAACTCATATTGTAATTGGTGCTTCATTATATGCGAAAGCTGATTGTGAATACTAGTGCGCCCTCTGCTCTCGAGTTAGTGATTAAAATTCTTTCCCTCTTTGTTCGTAAATCTTAGCTGCAGAGTACATTTCAATTAATGCGTCAGATTTGGGATTCTTCCATTGTTATGAGTGTTGCGCTGCTCTTCCTCTTCACATATATCCTCTCGATAAGCTTTGAGTAACCAATGTTCAAATGGACCCTTCATTCATGTCTGTAAGCAGGTTCGATCCAGACGCATCGAAGGTCACACGGTACGGCAACATCTTCTTTGGGTTCCACTTGTTAGAAGAAGGGGGGGGGGGGGGGGGAGAAGTGACGAGGTGCACGACCGCAGACTGTGGTTGAAAGCAAACAACAATGGCTACAAAAATCGTTGGTCCTGCCAGTCGCGAAGTGCGCGTTGTTATTGGGTTCTCATATACAAAAGAGTTTACTGTTGCTGCTGTTCATAACGAGTCGTGCCTAATTCGTGAGCCTAAAGGAAAGAGAAAATTAAAGGTTAGAAAATGGTGTTGAGGCTGTTAGAGTGTCCGTGCAAATGCGCCTGATGAAGAGCGGAGTGGTAGGCCTAGTATCCAGACCGATGAAATCCTGCAACAAGTGGACCAAAATCTCGTAAACCGTCCGTCCGTCCACAATGTTCCGAGACTGATTTTACTCCTGACTTATAAGCGACGTCAGCTTGAACTAATAACTATAAACAACACATGTACATTCGACTAGTCAATTGTGAGCATGCACTATTCAGTAGTCGGCGAGTGGCCGTAGTATGTTAACGTTGTCACAAACCGCAACGGAACAACATCTCAAAATCAAGACTTTCTCCAGAATGTTTTGAAAAATGCGCAAAGTTTGTTCCTCACACCTTGTCCTCCGAACAAAAACAGCTACGTATGGACGCCTGCCGCGACTCGACTGGAATTCAAGAAGGCGGGCAATTCTTTTCTGGAAGAAATCATTATGGGTGACGAGACTTGGTGTTACCAGTACGAGCGTAGCACAATACGACAAAGTGCAGTAAATGACATGAAGGGTCAACGGTTTGACGACATAACCGGCGTTCAAGCCACTGTGACAGGCGAGTTGAACAACATCCAAAACAAAGACTTTTGTGACATTTCAAATGATTGTGTTAACGTTCTCTGCGTTGTACTCAAATGGGGGAGACTAATAGAACACCGAAGAATTAAAACCATCATCTTAACTTTTCGCTATTTGTTACAAATCTATTCTCGAAACTTTTTTGACTGATGGAGTAAACCATTTTTATATCTGTCGACGGGCGTAAGATTTTCCCTGTGAAGTGGGGCTGCCACTAGTCCATAATGCCAATTGTTTATTGCACACTTCATCTTGCCATCACTTCCAAGACACTTACCACTCATTAACTGTTCTGAGCTTCGTGAAAAGGCGTATGGCAAAAATACCTCTTTGATTCATCAAATCATTTGTGATGATTGGGGACTAGCGGGCTGACTTTCGTCATGCACATTTATTCGTCTATTTTGAACATTTCACACCGTTTTCTTGCATATCTAGCGTTTATTACTGTATCACCATACAATACGTTTAGATGGCAGTAAAGTTCTACTGGTTTCAACTTCCGTCCATACAAAAATCGAGTAACACTCCTGATCTCACAGTCTGCGAGACATCGCATCACTTTAAACAATCACAGAATTCCATTTGTTTCGACTGGCACACAACAATGAGACAGGATAAAAGGGGATCATTCTATCCTGTATGGAAGCCTGATAGAAATTTACACAATGGGAAAAATGCACTAAGCTTCTAATTCCTTGATTAACATCGTAGAATGAAATAAAATACCGGTACCTTAATACTGTGGCAATATTCTTCAGAAGTAACCAGATGGAAAGCTTTAACTTTTTCGTGAAGTCTAATATAAAAGGGACGATTATTGAGAAAGGTGTGTAGGGAGCTGCACTTGCCTCACGCAACGCAGCCACCGTATCGACAATTCATGTATTGGGCTAGGAAGTGCTTAATCGCTCATTATACCCCCAGGACGCCGAACACGGTACATCCACTACTACATCTACATTCCGCTAGACACCCTGCAGTGCGTGCCGGAGGGTATCTTTTGTACGACTGTCACTGCCCCCGTTTCCTGTCCCATTCGCGAGTAATTCGGGGGAAGGACGATTGTCTGTGAAGCTCCGTACAACGAAATCAGACATCAACGGGTACTTTATTGGTACCGCACAAAATATTGTTTGATCGCTAAGGTTGGCAGAGCGGAGAGACAAAAGACTAACAGCTGAAGTCTTCGTTCTTCTACCGATCGGTAGAGAAGTGCATCTTCTTAAGGTGTTTGGCTTTCGTCTCTTACGTCCACTTGTCACACTTGTTCACTGCACAAGGTTAATTGCATTTTTTAATCTTTCCACCTCTTCCTTGGTTTAGCCAAGAACTTTCCCCTATTTGTCCTTAGTCCATTATTACTCTATTTTTGGAATCCTATTTTCACTAATTCTTGTGACATGATAACTTCATTCACTTCCATATTTCTTAATCTGCTTATAACTACTTTTCATTCCCAAACCCTTACTGATGGTTGAGTTCTTTATTTTGACTTATAGTGATAGTCATTTGCTCTTCTTGTAGTCTGCGTTCATTTCTAGTTGTTGTTCATGGCTCGCTGCCATATGGTGTGTATGGTGCTGGCATTGTTCTTTAGAACTTTATTAGAATTTGTTTCTTTACCTTCTTATTCAGTGTTCTCACTAATACAACTGAATTTTTCTATTTCCCACGGTATGTGTGTTCCATTTATGAAGGACATCGAATTTTACATTTACGGATGGGGCAGTATTTTCAGCATTAAACCCGTATTTTGGAGGAACCGGATTCAGATCCCCGCACGGTCATCCACATCAATTTTTGCCACAATCCCCTGTATCGATTAAGATCGATACGGTTCTTCTGTAAAGGACACTACCAGTTTACTTCCCTAGCCTTGTCCTATCCGAGCTTGCTCTTCAACTCTAAAGGTCTCGTCGTCGGCATAATATTATGTCCTCATCTTCCTTCTAAATAATTAATCATCGAAAAGGGCTCCTCCCCACTCTTTACTACGCGTCGTGATTCGTAGGGAGTTCGCTCTCAGTGAGGAAAATAAGATTTCTTCTCGAAGAAGGCGTTTCATTTCGTATTTACTATTTTATGAGCCACGTCCTGCCCCTTCTCTGCCTTCTGTTAATAGTCATATATCCGACTGATAAAAGGAATTAGCCAGTTGTTGGTTTATGCGCCGACTACTTTCATCTCATGAAATTTATCTTTAGACTTTAACGTTCGTCACTGATTGTTGTTGCCTTGCAGCAGTCGCGAGAGGGTGGGGAACGTAAAACCTGAGCGTCCCTTTGTTTGGGAAAACAGGCGCTTGGTACGCTCACTACCGACTGTTAAGGCACAGAAGACGTCGTTAAATGAGAATCACCACTGGGAACAGTCGCACTAATAGCTCCGTGTTGATCACTGCGCGGAAATGCGTTGTTCGATGGAGATTTGTAGGCCAGCACCTCAAAATACAAAGGAATGGATTGTCGTTTAGTTCTTGACCCACTATGCAACGGATGAAATGAGCGTTGCCGTAATTTTGGCACCATGAATATGAGTGCTCTGTAGATGGTAGGGCTGTTGATAAAATATCGATTTATCGCCACTTTTTGCAAAAAAAAATAAAAATAAAAAAGTCTACATATTTCGGCGCTATATTAACACCTATATATCGATATCGAGATGGTAATATCGAATGCCGATATTTTTATTTTATAATTTTTTTCGCAATTCTCGATAAATATGGGAAGTTGTTCTTTTGATATTGTAGTAAAATATAATTTTACTTTCACTATATGAAGGAGTCTCACTACTTTTTGAGCTTCCTTGATGTCCAGTCTCTCTCTTTCACTGTGTGAAGCAATTTTGCATACACAAAGAAGAAGTCCGATTAATCTGGGTGGGAGGGGGGTGGCGGCGGTGTGAATGGAATAACAGATGTGGGGAAGTAGCACACCAGTTGCGTTAAAAACAACGACAAGATTGTTCTTTGAAGTGGGCGGAGACGTGTGAGGGAAATGCTGACGTAATCGGCGCTCGGTGCTACCAACAGAAATTACAACGTTTAACTTCACCATTCAATTTTGACACTAGAACTGCTATGTCGCTGGCGTTTGCACAAAAGAAAAAAAAAACAGGGAAGTCGGCATGAAGTGTTCCAGACAAATTCGATATGTGACGAAACCGAACGACAAACCCATCTGATACCTGATATTCTGCCACTTACCTGAAGTTACCATTGTTAGCAAAGTGTTTACCGCCAAGCGTGACGTGTATCTTTATCTCAGAATTATTGCTACAAGGGGGATAAGCAGGCTAGAAGCTTGTTACTGTACAGAATATCTAATTATGAATCAATACCTAAATATACAGCCCTAAAACCGGCAGTATATTTACAGTGTGCAACCGATATTTTCTTTGGCCCGTACGTCGAGATTTCTTCCACCGATATATCGACAACTTTTATCTATATATCGTGGGCCGAAAATGAAGCTCTTTTAAACATAGTTATATCGAAATTCACATTAAAATTGCTACACCGCGAAGATGACGTGCTACAGACGCGAAATTTAACCGACAGGAAGAAGATGCTGTGATATGCAAGTGATTAGCTTTTCAGAGCATTCACACAAGGTTGGCGCCGGTGGCAACACCTACAACATGCTGATATGAGGAAAGTTTCCAACCGACTTCTCATACGCAAACAGCAGATGACTGGCGTTGCCTGGTGAAACGTTGTTGTGATGCCTCGTGTAAGGAGGAGAAATGCGTAACATCAGGTTTCCGTCTTTGAAAGGTCGGATTGTAGCATATCGCGATTGCGGTTTATCGTATCGCGACATTGCTGCTCGCGTTGGTCGAGATCCAATGACTGTTAGCAGAATATGGAATCGGTGGGTTCAGGAGGGTAATACGGAACGCCGTGCTGGATCCCAACGGCCTCTTATCACTAGCAGTCGAGATGACAGGCATCTTATCCGCATGGCTGTAACGGATCGTGCAGCCACGTCTCGATCCCTGAGTCAACAGATGGGGACGTTTGCAAGACAACAACCATCTGCACTAACAGTTCGACGACGTTTGCAGCAGCATGGACTATAAGCTCCGAGACCATGGCGCCGGTTACCCTTGACGTTGCATCACCGACAGGACGCCTGCGATGGTGTACTCAGTGACGAACCTGGGTGCAAAAAATCATTTTTTCGGATAAATCCAGGTTCTGTTTACAGCATCATGATGGTCGCTTCCCTGTTTGGCGACATCGCGGTGAACGCACATTGGAAGCGTGTATTCGTCATCGCCGTACTGGCGTATCACTCGCCGTGATGATATGGGGTGGCATTGGTTACACGTCTCGGCACCTCTTGTTCGCATTGACGGCACTTTGAGCAGTGGACGTTACATTTCAGATGTGTTACGACCCGTGGCTCTACCCTTCATTCGATCCCTGCGAAACCCTACATTTCAGCAGGATAATGCACGACCGCATGT
The DNA here is from genome assembly GCF_021461395.2 of Schistocerca americana. NCBI lineage: Eukaryota > Metazoa > Arthropoda > Insecta > Orthoptera > Acrididae > Schistocerca > Schistocerca americana. The sequence goes on from NC_060122.1 coordinate 427,795,838, forward strand.
TGCAGGTCCTGTATGGGCCTTTCTGGATACAGAAAATGTTCGACTGCTACACTGGCCAGCACATTCTCCAGATCTCTCACCAATTGAAAACGTCTGGCTCGTCACAATACGCCAGTCACTACTCTTGATGAACTTTGGTATCGTGTTGAAGCTGCATGGGCAGCCACGCCATCCAAGCTCTGTTTGACTCAATGCCCAGGCGTATCAAGGCCGGTATTACGGCCAGAGGTGGTTGTTCTGGGTACTGATTTATCAGGATCTATGCACCCAAATGGCGTGAAAATGTAATCACATATATTTGTCCAATGAATACCCGTTTATCATCTGCATTTCTTCTTGGTGTAGCAATTTTAATGCCCAGTAGTGAATTAACAGTCCTGGTAGATAGATGCCTGCCTAAGCGGTAAATACAAGTGTGCTTCTGGCGAAGAGCATTTAAAAATAAATTAAAATATTTACCCGAACATTTAGCAAATGATGCTGACTGTGATCCATCCCAAATACTTGATTGAAATTAAATGATTATAACGTTAATAGTTTTGTGACAAGTTAGAACTACTTATTAAACTGGGGCTAAAATCCAGAACCCTTACATTTTGCAGGTAGTGCGGTACCAATTTCTCACTTGTTTTCCTTCTTACATTTCAAACTCCACCAAGGGCGGGAAATTCACCTTCATGTCCCAGTCCGACACAAGGTTCATGTGAAGTAAAAGTGTTAACCATGGCGTACTCCGCAAAGAGAAAAAATATGTTTCTGAATTATTACACTGCCTAGCCCAGGTACTTCCAACTCTGCTTCATGGGTCATGGACACATGCCAGGCGTCGCGACTCAGCACCAGCTTGGCGCGTGTGACAGGCTGCCAGAGTGCGTGCTTGCCCATGTGAGGGGGATCGTGATGAACCTGTTGAATCTTCATGCTGCGCCGTGGTGCCACTCACCGACAGTTCTTATTTTTTGCTACGTGTGGGAACAGGTTACGGTGATGTACCTTACCACCGCAAGGAACGACCACCTAGTAAAGGAGGCAGTCGCCATGTTAGTGGTAATAAAAATACAAATACCTCCATCACTGAATGACGGCCAAGGGATAGCGAACCTAGCCCTTCTAGTTGATGTAACAAGCCATTTAAATAAATTAAATATGCCATTACAAGGAGTGATCAACCAGTCATTGACATATGTCACAGACACGATATGTTCATGGATAAATTCCGTAGCTTGAAAGCTAGCTTGGCACAGAAAATCTAACTTTTTACGAATTAAAAAAAGGGGGAAAGCGGGGGAAGTGAGCAACTTTGTGAGAGTATGAAGACGAAGTTTTAAAACCCGCATACCGCAGTAAACGAAATTATTTAACAAGCCGTTTTCAGTTGCTCATAATTGTACTGTTTGAGCCACAATTAGAGATAATCGTTTCTCAGAATTCTACCTTACTGAAGAGCAGCTATAGTACTGGCAGAAGAATTTTCCAAACTACACAAAAATTCGCACAAAACCACCTCTATATTCATTGCAAACTTAATTTTGAAGACAGTTTATTACACGAAAGGAATTTCAGATATAGTGGAAAGGTCTAAACTTATGCTTTGGCAGAACTATTTCGTCAGTGGCAGTGAAGGGTCATTGTGGCACGGTTGGAAAGTAGGTGTCAATGAGGTAAACTGTAGGTCCCCCTACAACTATCCGGGAAAGCCAGATTAAAGGCTCAATGATGGTATGGGTACACTTCCACGTGTAGTAAAGCACTGCGGTTTCCAAGCCAACTTTGGATTTGAGAACAGATTTGTTGCTATTGTTGTTGTGGTCTTCACAACAACATGCTACTCTCTTCTGAGGGAGCCTCTTCATCTCTGAATAACTACTTGAAACTTCCCCTTAGAAAAATTAGTGAATTACTGTGCTGATAAACCTCTTACATTATTTGATCTTCAAACAGCTGAGCAGAAAAGAACGTACTCAGGTATTTCGCTCTTTACCTATTCTGATCAACACTAAACTGACATACAATATTTTTAGCGTAACGCAATCTGACTTTCAAAAATCCCTACAAAAGAATGGCCCTGACTAACATTAATCTATACCTTTCACAAATCACTTACCTCACAAAAATCTTCGTTACTCGAACTACTGCAATACAGCGAGCGCCACTACGGCCAGCTAAATAAAAGATTCAAACTACTGAAGGCACTAACTACTGATAGGCATAGTTAGCAAATGAAAGATTTTGATAGAGAACAAACAACCTGATATCCAATATTACAAATTTACTCTTTCTGATGGACACACGTCCAGATCGTCCGCTCTCAAAACTCCGCAATCTCTCTCCCCACATCCACCACTGCTGGCGGCCCATCTCCAACTGCGCAACGCTACGCGCTGTTAACAGCCAACTGCCCAAGACTAGAATAGCATATACTCCAACAATGCAAACCAACCACAGCCTTCACGCTGGACAGTCAGTGATTTTCATATAGAGCGCTACGTGGCGTTACCAACGTAAAAACCTAAACGGCCTACTTACATACTGAACTTACATTCTTCTGAATCTGGTTACTGTATTCATCTCTTCGTCCCCCTCTACGAGTCTTACACCGCCCCCCCCCCCCTCGCATACACATACACACACCCACACTTCCCTCCAGTACTAAATTGGTGATCCGTTGGTATCTCAAATGTGTCCGATCAACTGATCCCTTCTTCTAGTTACGTTGTGCCACAAATTTCTTTTCTCCCCAGTTCCATTCAGTACCTCCTCATTAGTTACGTCATCTACCCATCAAATCGTCTGCATTCTTCAGTAGCACCGCATTTCTTAAACTTCTAAGCCATTCTTGTCTGAACCTCTTATCGCCCATGTTTCACTTTCTTACATGGCTACACTCCATACAAATTCTTTCGGAAAAAATTTCCTAACGCCTAAATCAATACTCAGCGTCAATAAATTTCTCTTCGTCCGAAACGCTTTCCTTGCCATTGCCTGCCTGTATTTCATGTCCTCTCTACTTCGGCCATCGTCAGTAATTTTGCTGCCCAAATAGTAAAACTAATCTACTACTTTCAGAGTCTCCTTGTCTGATCTAATTCCCTCAGCATCGCCTGATTTAATGCGACTACGTTGTTGATTGATGTTCATGTTATATCCTCCTTTCAAGACACTGTCCATTCCGCTCTTCAAAGTCCTTTTCTGTCTCTGACAGAATTGCAATATCAGCAGCAAATGTAAAAATTTGTATGTCTTCTCCCCGTCCTTTAATTTCAACTCCAGTTTCTTCTTTGGTTTCCTTTACTGCTTGCTCAATGTACAGGCTGAATAACATCGGGGATCGGCTAAAATTTTATTTCACTCTCTTCTCAACCATTGCTTCCCTTTACTGTCCTTCGACTCTTATAACAGCCATCTGATTCTTGTACAGGTTTTAAGTAGCCTTTCGCTCCTTGTATTTTATCTCTCCTGTCTTCACAATTTCAGAGAGTGTATTCCAGTCAACATTGTCAAAATCTTTCTTCAAGTCTATTAATGTTATAAAAGTAGGTTTGTCTTTCCTTGACCTATCTTCTAAGCTAAGTCGTAGGGTCGGTATTGCCTCACGTGTTCCTACATTTCTCCGGAATCCAAAGTGATCTTCCCTAAGGTCCAATTCTACTAGTTTTTACATTCTTCTGAAAATAATTCGTGTTAGTATTTTGGAACCATGACTTATTAAAATTATAGTTCGGAAATATTCACACCTGTCAGCACTAGCTTTCTTTGGAATTAGAATTATTATATTCTTCTTGAGGTCTGCGAGTATTTTCTTGCCTCATATGTCTTGTTCACGAGATGGAAGAGTTTTGTCACGGCTGGCTCTCCCAAGTCTATCGCTAGTTGCCGGCCGCTATTGCCGAGCGGTTCTAGGGGCTTCAGTCCGGAACCGCGCTGCTGCTACGGTCGCAGGTTCGAGTTCTGCCTCGGGCATGGATGTATGTGATGTCCTTAGGTTAGTTAGGTTTAAGTAGTTCTAAGTCTAGGCGACTGATGACCTCAGATGTTAAGTCCCATAGTGCTTAGAGCCATTTGAACCATTTATTTATATCTAGTTCTGACGGAATGTCAACTACTCCTGATGCCTTGTTTCGCTTAGATCTTTCAGTGTTCTGTCAAATTCTTCTCGTAGTATAATATCTTCCATCGCATGTTCATCTATGTCCTCTTCCATTTCTGTAATATTGCTTTCAATTTCATCTCCGTTGTATAGTCTCTCTATACACTCCTTCTGCCTTTAACTTTCCCTTCTTTGTGGGTTTCTGCTCTCAATACGCACCAGATATCACCGAGCGGGGTGGTTCGGTGGTACGACTTTGGACCCGTATTCTGGAAGAAGACGGTTAATAACCCCGTCAGCCATCCAGATTTACGCTTCCCTTGCTTTCATAAATCGCTTATAGTCAGTGCCGGGATGGTTCCTCTGAAACGGAGCGGCCTAGCTTTCCTATGTACCCTAAATTGAGTTTGTGCTCCGTCTCCAGTGACCTCGACGTCGACGGGCCATTTAGTTACTGTACTTTTTTTTTTTTTACAAGATAGCGGTCTTCGTCAAAAGCTGAATAATGATGACTTGATCCTTCCGCATTGTGACTGTTAGCTTGCAGAGGATCGCACCTATTGCGATCACAAGATTTTACATTTGATGTGTTGCGTCGTTAGTTCCTTGCGTAGCTCTGTGTCACTTTGAGTGACTTGCGTAACTACACTCTGTGTAACACATCCACTTGGTACAGACACACCAATATTGACGTCTGAACCTGTAGCATAGTTGCCGTAGAAACTTTCACTCGTGTTGCAATACTCCAGCTGCTGTGATTGTTTAAATACGTGCGTTTATTTATCTTCTTCAATACAGGTCCTACCGTCAGTATATTTCCCTATCAACGGCGCCCTAGAGATCATCTACTACCATTGCTGATTCTCTGAACTAATGTCATTACCTGCATCTATATACTCAGACACATACTCAAGCCAATGCTGGTGCTGTAGCGACTCATCCTTGTGCTGTTGGTGATGCTGATTCCGTAATGGCTTCTTGGATTTTCCTATCGCAGCAGCAACAGCTCAGGTTTGTTAACTACGGGTGCTGTTACTGCAAACAGCGTTGTAGATCAGCTGTTTGCTAACAGTACATCTGTTGATACTCGTGCCTGTGTTGAAATTCTACGTCGACATCTACTTTCTGGAACGAATCTTATAACGTGCCTCTTTAACGCTGCATAGTTAGTGACTTGTCTGCAGACCGGATGTTAGTCATTATTTTGAAATGATTTGCATCGAAGGGGGTATCCACATGTAAAAATATGAAGTTTTATTTGGTTGATTATCTTAGTGATGGCTTCGTTGTCTTCGTTAGAGACATGACAACGTTCCCAGGTTCTCTTTTAGTACGGAGAGAATTAACTAAAGAAAGAATTGTGAAGTTCGGGTAATTGTAGAAATTCTAAATGAGTTAAAGTATCCAAACTTTTAAACGTCTGGATTCTGTAACATTTCACATATTATGACGGCGCAATTCGAACAAACAAAACAAAAAATGTATCTGCTGTTCAAAAAAATTTCGGGTTTGCAGCCGGTTGTCGTTTAAATCATCACACGATAACTTGACTGGGCACCTGCTAGTCATTTTCAGCTGAACCATCGAAGACTGACGAAGACTTGCTCCGTTCCGTCATATACTGTGCGCTGCGAGTATTCCGCGCATGCGTCAATATTTAGATTGACGCTGGGACTACATTTCCCAGCAACAGCGCCCTTACTGGTGGAATCACGAAACTCAGCTGTCCGCTGTGTTTTCCGCTCGCTGCGGCCGTTGGCGCCCTCTGTCGTCTTCGATTAGAGCGAATTGTGGAGATGGTGGGGTTGTATGCACTGTCCAATTGGCAGAGCTTTTCACGGTTCATCAGATTTTCCACTAGACGTATTTCCTCGGATTCATTAATAATGGAGTCCCAAAAAGATGTTGCTGTGGTCAGAATAATAGTTCTGTGACACTCAACTGAATGTCGAGTGGAAACAGTGTTCAGCAATAGTGGACTTGCTTGGTTGCAAAAGGCGAGTGCAGCGTTGATTCTCAGTGCAGCGTTCTTTCACAGTGTGTGTGGTCTGTCCTAACCATACCACACTGACAAGATACTTGTAAAGTCCAGCCCTCCGCAATAAAAGGTCGTCCTTCACAGATCCCAAAAGATCTGCAATATTAGAGGGCAAACGGAAAACCACTTTCACCTATTTTAAATGAAATTTTGCCCACAAAAAGAAGAAAAGCTAAAAGATTTCGCTGGCATTTCCTCTTTATCCACTTCCTGACTCTTCGTATTAACTGGAAGTGCCCTACTAGTATGCTGGGTGGAATATCCATTTCTTCTGAACACTGTCTTTAGGTGGGCGGGCTCTTTAGGCAAAGTATCTTGATCTGAGACGGTGTGAGCTCTGTGTACGAGTGTTTTAACCGCGCTCATAGCTTGCGACGGGCGAAGACAACTTGGCTCTTGCAAATACAAATCAGTATGATTGTGCTTGCGATAAACTGAATGCATCGGAGAGCCATCGTTCTTTCGTCTAACTAAGACATTCAAGAAAGGCAGACAACAACTTTCCTCTATTTCCATAGTGAACAGAATGTTTTTACGAAAGGAACTGAGATAATGAAGACATTCTATCAATTTATCTTCTCCATGAGAGCACACTATGAAAGTATCGTCCAATAACTCCAAAATACAGCTGTTTTAAGGGCAATGATTAAGGCGCTCTCTCCTCGAAATCCTCTATAAAACTTAAAATTCACAATATATCTGCTTTTCGCAGCATCACAAAACGGCTTGACTTTCATTTGCAACCACTTACCGCCTAGTCTCTACGCTTTGAGCAGGTACAGAGGTACTATACAGGTGTAAAGTAAAGAGCATACATCTTTGTTACAGACAATCGCTGGTACCACAGTACTTTAGAGTGTGGTGGTACGTAAGTCGCAAAATTAATAGAAATGAACTTAAAAATTTTTGTGGTAAAGCTTCAGCATTACTTTAAATAAGTGGAATATAAATATTTAGGGGTGAAATAATTGATTCTTCCGGATAGTCGTACGTGTTAAGGCGACCCTTTTGGGATGGGGAGGTTGGACGGACCCAGATCGAATCTACTCGGTGGACTAATGAGGAGGTTCGGTGTGTCGGCCAGTCTGGATGTGATTTTTAGGCAGTTACCAGCTAGGTGAATACCGGGCAGGTACCGAAATTGCACCTGACACACGTTTCGCAAACATTTAGAAAACTTCCGCTCACCTTCACGTGAATAACACTACACGCAGCCAGTTGGGGTTACACATATTCCGTCTCAGGGGGTAATGGGGTAGCGACAGGAAGGGCATCCGGCTATTCCTTAAACTAACTATACCAAGCCGTAAATAACCATGCAGACCCTTTCCCGGTGCGGGCAAAGTCGCAAGAAAAGGAAGAAAAGGCCTGAAATAATTTATTTTGATAGATGCAGTTTTTTATATGAATTTTTATTTTTGAAAGATATTGACATCCGCTGGTATCGTAGGATTCCTACTGTATCTTTGGGTTGAGCAAAATACAATCTCAACCTGGAATCTGCTTTTCCTTTCCATATTTTGGCTTTCTGTCAGATTTCGCGACAGTATGGTTACTGAGCAACAGAAGAGATTATTCAGTTCTACTGAGAAGAGATTATTCAGTTCTACTGACTTTCCATAATTTCTTAGAAGTTTCCTACAGATCCGTCGCCAATAATTTAGCTCTCAGGTTCATTAAACGCTTGTCGCATTGCACTCCTTCAGCAATTTTATGTTCCTTCAGCTTTAATTTGTCATCAAGGTTTTGCCTTCAATTAAATCTGCGGCGGAACTCTCTCTGCTTTCGTAGTATCTTGCTTAAGTGACCACTGAATATAGAGGGATTTTTTCACGTCGTTCACAATCCTGTCTAACATATACACATTTAAAGCGTATAGTAAAACGCTTTTAAATTTTATCCATTTATGCTGCGTATATTTGTCCCCAGAGATGAAAGTTTCATGTTGACTGTTCAGATAATGTGCAACCTGTTTCGTGTCACACTTGCTAAGCACAATGTTTTCCTGCCTTCCTCAATACTCCTTTTGGAAACCTATGGTCATTGACGCTATAACAGCGTTCACAGTCATTGGTTTCTTTCGCTAGGTTAAACAATTCGAGTAGTCTAGGTTCTGTTAAGTATACTAGGATATCTAAGAAGTTGTCCCCACGAGTCGGTTTCCTAAGTGTTGGCTGCAATTTTCAGAAAAGACGTTTAGAACTATCTCACATGAACTCCTATAACTGATACCAGTTGTAATTGGTGACACTGCCATTCTATAGGAGACAAACTGACGTCTCCTCATATTATAAGAAAACCAGTCTTTTCTCCATACAATGTTCGACACATATAATGAACACACTTCCTCCCCCTCCTCCCTTGTTTCCCCATCTTCCTTCCTCTGTCTCTCCACATCATCCTCCCATTTCTACCTCTCTCTCCTCCCCACTCACTCTGCCTCTTCATCTCCTCCTCCTCCTGTTTTATTTTAATTTCCTTTGCCCTCTGTCTGTGACTATATCTTTCTCACACTGCCCTCCCTATGACATATCCTCCCCCTTCTCTCTTTCCATTTCCACCTCTGCCTCTTTCTTTTTCCATCTGCCCACTACCCCTCTGCACTTTCTACCTACCTCGTGCATCTCCCTCTCCCCCTCCTCCCCTCTGTCCATTTCCTCCTCTGTACAACCCCCCCCCCCTCCCCTCTGTCCATCTGAATCTGTCTCCAGATATGCTCATTCACACATGTAGCTCCTGCAGTACAATTCACTAAAGCAGACCGATACTATACAGTTCAACATACCTGTCATACAGGGCAGCCTACATGCTGGGGCCCAGAAACCATTTCTTGTCCGTGACATGCACGCTATCCTAAGCAACATATATGTCATTCAGAGCAGCCTCTATGCCAGGGGCAGAAGAGAAATACGTTTTTGACACTATCTCCACTCCTACAGAAGCTAGGAGGATTCTACCACTACAGGTCTTGAAACTGGTGGTTTTTAAAAGTATCTAATTATCATGTTTGATGCAGTGTTGATTGTTACTTCTATCCCTATTATTTTGTAGTCAGAATTTTAATAATATCACTTGTTATTATCGAGTTTTTAAGGAAATAAATACCTCCCAATCACTGGCATCTATGCATCTTGCATAATCTATTTTTCAATTTGAACTTAAGATTTCATTGCTAGCCAGTTACTATTTCAGACAGAGACCTGGTCTGACATAGTACTATGTGGGCATTATTACTGCCAGTAAGTGAGAGACTATTCTGGAGGATTTCCATAAACGCTCCTACAATTAACAAATACCATATTTAATTTTTCTCTTTCTTACAGAAAAGAACGAATGTTCTTCATTGTGATTAACGTTGTTGATCTATTGAATCGTTGTCCACACAATGATATAATCGGGTCTCACTATACAAACTAAGTTATTTCTCATTTCAACTACTCTAATCGCATATTTTGTGTCTTACTTCAAGTTTTCAGTGCATGGTGCTTAATGACAAACCGGTGTTATATTAATATGTGTATCCATTATAATTCAGACTGAAGGAGAGCTCTGAACATAACAGCTGACTAGTAGAGTGTGCCAATGGAGAGAGTGAACTTACTGGGTGGTCCAAAAACATGATAGAAAGTAAGCGATAGTTGTGAGAAAAAGACAACGTGCAAGAACATGAACCCTATTTTAATGAATGCAGATATGAGTGACATTTAATGTACAAGATGCTCGAAATGTCTACCGTCCCCGACTACATCGTTTACAGCCAGTTCCGAAACTTTGTCATAACGTGCTGAAGTGCGGCGGACTCAAGTGCATCAATCTCACTTCTTATGGTCGATTTCGGATCCTCTAGTGACTTAGCGGGGCTCAAATTGGCTCTAAGCGCTATGGGACTTAACATCTGAGGTCATCAGTCCCCTAGACTTAGAATTACCTAACCTAATTTAACCTAAGGACATCACACACATCCATGCCCGAGACAGGATTCGAACCTGCGACCGTAGCAGCAGCGCGGTTCCGGACTGAAGCGCCTAGAACCGCTCGGCCACAGCGGACGGCTAGAGGGGTTCATTTAGATTCTGTCCTTGATGTAACCCCATAAGGAGACGTTGCACAAATTGAGGTCCAGACTGTATGGGGACCACTCTATCCCCTGCCCCGTGTATTTATCTGCATCCAATGCAATCAAACGCTCACCAAACGTCGATTCAAGCCTTGTGAAGACGTCAGCAGTTCTGTGGGGTCGAGCTCCATCCTGCATGAAGCAGAACTGGCGAGTAATGTTGAGACGGCCTACTTCTGGGACAAAGCGGCGCTCCAGCAACTGTCGACACTTCACTCCTGTGAGCATCCCATCAATGAGTATCGAACCAATGGTCCGCTTCAATGATATGGCACACCATACTGTGACCATTTGTGGATACAGTGGCGAGATAACACTGAGATGAGGATTTTCCGTACCCCCAATGGCGTCAGTTTTGTTTGTTCACTTAGCCATTCAACCGATAATGGGCCTCATCACTGAACCACAGCTTGCGTTCACTGACGGCATCATTTTCAGTTTCCTCGATCATGTGGTTGGTGCGATCTCTCTGTCGCATAGTGTCCCACTCTTTGAGTAGCTGGCACATTGGGATCTTGTAGGGGCGTATCATCATTGCCTCTGTGAGCCTTTGTAATGATGTTTTCGATATGCTTAATTGTTGGATCGCCTATCAAGTGAATGTGGTTGGCTGATCCTGAAAGAATGTGCGGACACGCTCCCTGTTGTCATCGGTAACGACTTTGGATTTTTGCCCCGGCGCCTTGCTTCTTGCATCCCAAACACTCCCGGCAGATTCGCATCTAGCCATCAACCCGTCAACAGTGACACGTGAGTTTGAGATGAGGATCAGAACATCGACCATCCGATGACTTCAAAATCACTGTGGATTTCGAGTGCTGTAACGTACCGCCTAATAACCACTTCACTATGTTTCCTTTTCTTTCCGAAGTGTGACAGACGTGCCCGTTGAATGATGACATTATTGCGGTTATTCTGATAAAATTTTCTAACGATAAATAATCGTTCTTCCAACGTCAGTGATTCCATGTTGCTTCTTCATTTCCGGTAATCAGGCAATCACCTGAACTGTCAATATATGTGCTATTACAATATGGAATAATTATTCTTATATCAACACATGTGAAATCAGAAACCTGACATACTTTCTATCATGTTTTTTGGACCACCCTTTATCTAACTTTTCGAGCAACGTCAGTGGTTTATGAATACATCTTCACGACTGCAACAAATGAACGAATAAGGTTTTAGAGTGAAATTGGAAGAATCCACATCATGGCATGCGTTCTAGAACTGCAGCAACACTTGTTTTTCGACGTACATACGAGATGAAATCTTGTTCACGACACTTATTGTCTTATACGTTCTAAGTTTGTCCTTAGTTCGTACCAGAAATACGTTCTGGATTTACTAGAAACTAGTGCCAAATTAAGAACAAGCAGATTGCCAAGAAGTACAGCAGTTAATTAATGGAGCTTGTGTAACTAAATTACTCGTATTTATGCTGGTAACTACATTTGCGCTGGAAAATCAATCGAATTTTACAGAAAAAGAAACACTAATTGAAATAGCCTTGGTACACACTTGCAAATTCTGTTGTTTATCTCTTGCATACTGCGTTTTCAGCTTATCGTCACTCCGTACGTTACGACAGGCGGAGGCGAGGTCGTGCAACTCCACATAACAGTGCGAGACTCGAGTGATTCTCGTCTACTACAATCCGACCCACGGACGATGGTGATTAGCGCGTGTCGAGACACGGACGGGGACAGCATTGTTGACGATTCCAAGTGACAGTTGCGGTACGCGCAAGCGTATGCTTTCCGCTTGAAGAAAGAGTATATCCTGCAAATTATGTCTCTCGCTTGGTTATGAAGAATTTATCACTTACCACCACAATCAGCAATGACAGCTCGCAACAAATGGAATCGCAACTCACTAAAGAACTCACTACGATCGGGTTTAATGCTCCCATTAGCTACGGCATTCACAGCAGAGCGCGCAGAACACCACTAAAAGCTCATTAGTAGTCGGAGCATGTGTGACGTAGGTGCGCAGAACAAGTCTAGGCTCGACCGCCATCGTTCGTGGCTCCAACTGTAACTATTCTGGACAGGTACCGACAGCTTCTTCTTGGGGCCTCTCTCGTCGCCGCTACGTATGTATTTCAAGGTCCTGTATCTGTTGGTACTACCTGAAGATGATCATATGTTTATGACTGTAAGCATATATGTATTCTCCTTACGTTCAGCGATTTGGTGATCCGGTCCATCCTGGCAGGTAGCCAAGAGTAATGTTTTGTGGTTATTTCTTGGGACACTAAATAACAAACTGCAGTTCAAAAAATGGGTCAGATGGCTATAACCACTATGAGACTTAACATCTGAGTTCATCAGTCCCCTAGACTTAGGACTACTTAAACCTAACTAACCTAAGGACATCACACACGTCCATGCTCGAGGCAGTATTCGAACCTGCGACCGTAGCAGCAGCGCGGTTCCGGACTGAAGCGCCTTGAACCGCTCGGTCAAAGCGGCCGGATTAACTGCAGTTCAAATGAGAACTTGATATAGATGTTATGAGAGGGAAGTAAGTTCCACAGATTTCGTGTAACCTGCTCCGCCCCACAGAATGCCTGTGAAGTCTGACTGCATTGACATACTGAAAGAATTCAAACATTCGTTGTTATAAGCGTACGAGTGACCTAGGTATTACAGATCTTTAAGTGTATCACAAGAAGCGTGATTAAAAAAACACCTAGCAAATATCGTAGACAGAACATCGAGGGCCGCCATTACAGTCATACTAAAACAATTTTGCTGCACTATACGCTAAAATGCCAAACTTGAAAGAGCAGCAATTTAATAAAGTGCAGAACCTCTCTTGCTCCACAGACATGTTACTGACTCGACAAATCGATAGTAACCCTAGGAGATTTCGTTCATTCCTTGCGTCTTAATAGAGCAAGAGAATTCTGGTCGCTATAGGATTGTCCTACCTTTCTCTCCAAAGCTATTGCACAGGATCCGTATCTCTTTTTTGTGTCACTAGGCCTTTGAATGGTTCGATGCTTCGAATTTCTCTCCTGAGCGAACCTTTTCATCTGAGAGGAGCACTTGCACCCACGTCCTCAATTATTTGCTGGATGTATTCCGATCTCTGTCTTCCTCTACAGTTTGTACCCTGTACAGCTCCCTCTAGTAAGTTATTCCCTGACGTCTTAACAGGTGGTAATCTGTAGGGGCTAAACAATTCATGCGTATCGTTTAGTATTCTCATTATACAAATGCAGAACCACCTTATTCTGACGACATGGTTGTCGTCCTTGAAATACGATACTGTTGGTAAGGAACACATCCATGTTATATAGAGGGGGCAGTGTACTCTACCTTCCGCTCAATGATGGTCCGATTTCAGCAAAGGATCCAAACGATGTTATGAAAATCTTTCTTACTAACACTTGAAAGTTAGGGTGGACGGAGATTCAGGATGTGGACACATTACACACAAGGGAGGGGTACATTCTACGTTTCCGTAGTGGTGATGCAATAGTTATTTAAGCTGCCTGTAGACGGTGAATATTATTACTCAATATTTTCCGATTTGTAATAATGTTGAAAGCGTGTGTACTAGATTGAGATGTTTTGCAAAAATACTGAGCTGATAAAATCCTTTGAAATGTATTGCACTACCTGAGAAATACTGTGCCGTCTAAGAGCTGTGTTGAAAATATCCTTGCCAGTGGGCTGCGTGTCTAGGGTTTCTTTGTGTTCACTGTTGCATTTATCTGTTAAAATGGGTTCAAAACAAGAAGAACATACAAGGACCGGAAAGTTAAAGAACAGTTCATGAGTTAGTGACCACTAAATACAGAGAGCGGTACCCTACAGTTAATACAAACGATATTTTTCTGAAAAAAATATATCTTTAAGGACAAAATACAGGAATTTGAGACGCTTAATATTTCATGCATCTTTTTCTCTTTTGCTTGCAAGAAGATAGAGCAGTTATCACACCATCAGCGTCCTTATCGTCCAACATTTTGATCCGGACTAAACACTGTACAACACAACCACACATTTTTATTGAGCATTTAAGGAGAACATGAATAATATTACGAAATATAACTGAATAATAATATTTTAAAATATAACTGGGCAATAACATTAACTGAATATGGACCGCTTTACGTTATTTCCATGACTACGCATCTACACAGCAGGTTACTCACCAGAACGCCGTTCGAAAGGAGCGTGAAACCCACGTGGTGCGCATGAGAAACTCTCGCAAGACGTGTTTTGCAGAGGTTGCCGCTGTATTTAACACTGCTGGCCTTTTAAATCGCATTGACGGAGGAATGGACAAAGGAATGTGTGAGATCTCTGAACAGCTTTGAGGAGAGTAACCTAAACAGACAGAGATGGCGCATTGCCGCTCACGGTGGGTTTGTGATTCACCAGTTTCATGGAATGTATTGGACACTGAAAAGTCTTGTCTCGCATTGTATTTCAAAGAAAGCAGATTTTTGTTTTAGTGTCCTGCGTCCGTGAATCATAGAGGGCTCCTGTAGTACTGTGTAAATTAGTCGCCATACTCTCCAGATCTTCATATAACTTTGATGCTCCAGTGTTCATGCTAGCAGAAACTACAAGAGGCAACTACTCCTCAGCAACTGCCGAGCAGCGCACATTACAACTGCCTCTTAACCATCATTCTTTCTCCAGTACTGGAAGGGAGAGTGGGCCGAAATTTAAGTGCCATCAACCTTCTTGGTATCGTTTGGACTACTGATCAAAAATTTCCCATCAGACGAATAAGTAACTCAGCTACGCCTGAACGTACGTTGGTGGCCTGGCGGAGCGAGTCGTGCTGGGACAGTTAGTTTCCTTATACGTCCCACACCCGAGGCGCTCGGTACACATGTGTGATGACTGCGCGCACGGCGGGGACCTGTTTCCGGATTGGGAGTCAGTGACCCGAATGGCTGCTTGCGCTTTCAGAGTAACTGCCACTCGGAGCAGTGCGAGATTATTTGTAATATGAAACGAATGCTGCAGTGGCAGTGCAGTGTTTTCGGGACGTGCGGTAGTGGAAATCAGCATAAAGGCATGGTACCTATGAAAGTAATAGTGCAATGTCTGAAACACACATGTATCAAATTTATTATGAAAGCAGTAGATACATACACTGAAGAGCCAAAGAAACTGGTACACCTGCCTAATACCGTTTAGGGCCCCCGCGAGCACACTGAAGTGCCGCAAAACGACATGGCATAGTCTCGACTTATGTCTGAAGTAGTGCTGGAGAGAACTTTCACCATGAATCCTGAAGGGCTGTCCATAAATCCGTAAGAGTACGAGGGGGTGGAGATCTCTTCTGAACAGCACGTTGCAAGGCATCCCAGTTTTGCTCAATAATGTTCATGTCTGGGGAGTTTGGTGGCCAGCCGAAGTGTTTAAACTCAGAAGAGTGTTCCTGGAGCCACTCTGTAGCAATTCTGGATGTGTGGGGTGTCGCATTGTCCCACTGAAATTGCCCAGTTTCGTCTGAATGCGTAATGAACATGAGTGGAAGCAGGTGATCACCTGTCAGATTCGTATGTAGATGTAGAAGGGCTTCCATATCACTCCAACTGCACACGCCCCATTACAGAGCCTCCACCAGCTTGAACAGTCCCCTGCTGACATGCAGAGTTCGTGGATTCATGAGGCTGCCTCCATACCCTACACGTCAATCCAATCAATAGAATTTGAAACTAGACTCGTCCGACCAGGCAACATGTTTCCAGTCATCAACAGCCATCAACAGACCATCGCTCCTGGTCGTCAGGCAGTATGGCACGTGACAGTCAGGATAGTACTCCACCGCTGTCCAGGGCGTCTTCAGACACTTCTTCGGCCAGGAAACTCATTGATTGTAACAGAATTGTCTTCAGTGATGAGTCCCGCTTCGAACTGAGTTTCTATGATTAGCGAAGACGCGTCTGCAGACGCCACAGACGGCAGTGGAATATCAACTTGACTGTCGTCCGCTATACGGCCGGACAACCGGACTACCGGGAGTGATCATGAGGGGTGAAATTTCTTTTCAAGCAGGATCCTTTGGTTGTCATCCGCGGCGTCCTCACGACACAGCACTACGTCGACGATATTCTACCTCCGTTTTGGTGCCCTTCGTGGCAAGCCATCCTGGGCTTACATTACAGCAAGATAATGCCCATCCATACGCGGCGAGAGTTTCTACTGCTCGTCTTCGTGCTTGCCAAAACTTACCTTGACGAGCGAGGTTACCGGATCTCTCCCCAGCTGAAAATATTTGGAGTATTATGGGCAGGGCTTCTAACCGGTTCTTGATTTCGACGATCTAATGCGCCTGTTGGACAAACTCTGGTACGATATCCCTCAGGAGGACATCCGACAAGGCTGGACGCTGTAGCTGATTAATTCTAGGCGCTTCAGTCCGGAACCGCGCTGCTGCTACGCTCGCAGGTTCGAATCGTGCCTCAGGCATGGATGTGTGTGATGTCCTTAGGTTAGTTAGGTTTAAGTAGTTCTGTCTAGGGGACTGATGACCTCAGATGTTAAGTCCCATAGTGCTTAGAGCCATTTGAACCATTTGAACATCTGACAACTCCATCATTCAGTGTCAAGCCGAATAACTGCTTGCATAAGGGCCAGAGGGGCACCAACGCGTGTTGACTTGCTCAGTTTGTGAAGTTGTTTCTCTTGAATAAGTCATTCCATTTTTCTGAGATTGTAA
This sequence comes from Schistocerca americana, assembly GCF_021461395.2. Classification (NCBI taxonomy): domain Eukaryota; kingdom Metazoa; phylum Arthropoda; class Insecta; order Orthoptera; family Acrididae; genus Schistocerca; species Schistocerca americana. The sequence goes on from NC_060122.1 coordinate 427,812,779, forward strand.
TCATTTATTTATCTGTGCACGTACATCACATCTACGGATTTCCGTCCCATTTGGATAATTCCTTCGTGGTCCAGTGTTTTTTTCTCTTTTTTGTCTTAGAGTGTATTTCTGAATGTCAGATCGAGGCCAACCTGTCAGTAGACGACCTCGTGAAAGGTCGCAGGAAGCAGCGCTTCTCGACACCTATATTTCTCCTGTCCCTGGTACCAGTGCGTGGAGCTATAGGATATGACTACAGAACTGAGTCGGTAATTGTTGAAGAGAAGCTGTATGCTAGCTAGTATGTGGAAATACGGTAAACTTTGTTGTTGTAGCCTTCATAAGCCGGATACTAAAGGTACATTTCAGCAGGATAATATAAGACCCTATTCTACGCTTTACACCCCAAACGCCTTGGATGCTTGACTGCCCTGCCTGCCCCCATGGTCTGTCACCCACAGAGAACGCCTGTGATGCAATGGGAAGACGTATACAAGCCATAGGCGTCCACTCATGTTCCCTTCTGGAATCTGAGACATAAACTTTTCATTAATTTTAGAACTGTCATGCATTCCTGGAAAAGAATGTCTGACATCGCACTACACAGTAGATTTAACTTTGATGAGCGCGGTGGGACTTACTAGGACTTAACCACTACAAATCTGGTAATTTTTTGGTTGTTACACTGCTTATGGGGAAATATAATGATTCCTTAGTGAGTCGGCTTTTTCGGAATTGTTCTGCGGTTAAGATGGACTTATGTGAAAAGTATTGAAATAGTGTCGTCAATTTTTTTGTGTCCGTTTCTCCTAAAGCACTTATCAAGCTACTGAAAGACTCAATCCAAGCCGGCCGGTGTGGCCGTGCGGTTCTAGGCGCTTCAGTTTGGAACTGCGTGACCGCTCCGGTCGCAGGTTCGAATCCTGCCTCGGGCATGGCTGTGTGTGATATCCTTAGGTTAGTTAGGTTTAATTAGTTCTAAGTTCTAGGGGACTGATGACCACAGATGTTAAGTCCTATAGTGCTCAGAGCCATTTGAACCATTTGACTCAATCCATTACACTGGTACTTCCCAGCACAACATAAACAAGCAGCAAAAGAGTTCATACGTTCCCGTCATCCGTCAAGGATGTGGTGTGGGTTCGCAAGCATCTTTAATCTCGGTCCGTGCTTTTTTGAACAGAATACACCAGAGGACTTGTCAGGTGTAACGCGCCGTCTGCATGCTCTAGAGACCTACTTCTACAGCATGTGATTCCTACTTTGGAAGAGCACAACTGAATGGAAACAACTGTCTTCATGCAAGATGGGGCAACTCCTCATGTCGCACACCAAGTTAAAGATCTGCTTAATGCAATCTTCCACGAATGTGCTATCTCCAGAGGTTTTCCTGATGCATGGCCTGCAAAGTCACCTGATCTGAATCCATGTGACTTTTGGCTCTGGGGATATCTAAAAGAACGCGTTTACCAGCGACACGTTCGGTCTCTACGTGATCTGAAGGATAGTAAACAGGAATACTTTGTTGAGATTCCACCATAACTGCTACGAGCAACTGCTGATCGCACCGTTTTACGAATACAGCATCTCTTCGGCATCACCAGCGCTCATTTTGAACGATCTGTGTAAGAGGAGTTTAATAACAAAGTCAGTATTATGCCTTTCTCACTTGTTTGATCTTTACTGCTCACGTCCGTTCATAATCCATTATATACGAAAACATTTATATTAATCTTTCTTGCATTTACAGCACCAGATTTGAACCTGGTGGTCAAAACTGGAACTATTTTTTATAGCATAAATCGGTTGCGCATTAACCGCATCTGAATATCTGTAAAGTTTCGCTACCATATGATAACTACAGCCCACACTAGACTTCTGTGGGTAGCTGTACTTTAATTACAACCACCTGGTACTACTGAAATATGCTTAGCATTTAGATACCTACGTTATCCACCTAACAAATACTATGTGGAAAACTACCAGTCGTTCGAGGTATTAAAAGTTTTGTGTACTTCTCGTCACATTTAAGTCTCGGGGCACAACACCAGTTCAAACTCATCAGATCAGTTGCATCGAAACTAGCAATTTTAGATTCTAGTCCCCTCTTGGGAAAAATTTTGCGGACACCCGTGCTTCAGCCAGCAAATCTTCATGAACTATCTCAGCATGTGAAATCACGCATAGTAAGAAGTTCACCAGTGTGATATTTGTGGGCTATTTGCTTCCTTGCCACGAAGAATACAACTTTGTGCTCGTGCTTGTGGGGGTCACACCTCGTGGTGTTGTGGTCTTCGGCCCGAAGACTGGTTTGATGCAGCTCTCCATGCTACTCTATCCTGCGAGCCTTTTCATCTGCAAATAACTATCCCTCTGAATATGCTACTGTATTCGTCTCATGGTCTCCCTCCACTATTTTTATCCCCCACATTTATCCTCCAATACTAAACTTGTGATGCCTTGATGTCTCAGAATGTGTCCTATCAAACGATCCCTTCTTTTGGTCAAGTTGTAACACAAATTTCTTGTCTTTCCCAACTCTATTTAGTACCTCCTCATTAGTTACGTGATATACTCATCTAATCTTCAACATTATTCTGTAGCACCACATTTCGAAGGCTTCTATTCTCCACTCATATTTCACTTCGATACATGGCTGCAATCCAGACAAACACTTTCAAAAAGAGAGTTCCTAACAATCCATAATCGATCTTGACAAATTCCTCTCCCGCAGAAATGCTTTTCTTGCCACTTCCAGCCTACATTTTATATCCTCTTTACTTCTGCCATCATCAGTTTTTTTGCTACCCAAATAGCAAAACTCATCTACTACTTCAAGAATCTCATTTCATAATCTAATTCCCTTAGCATCACCTGATTTAATTTCGTCTACATTTGCATTGTCCCTGTTTTGATTTTGTTGATGTTCATCTTATATTTTCGTTTCAAGACCGTGAAAATTCCTTTCAACTGTCCTACCAAGTCTTTTGCTGCCTCTGACAGAATTACAATGTCATGGGCACACCTCAAAGTCTTTTTTATAAATTGGCTCTGAGCACTATGGGACTTAACATCTATGGTCGTCAGTCCCCTAGAACTTAGAACTACTTAAACCTAACTAGCCTAAGGACATCACACGACGCCCAGTCATCACGAGGCAGAGAAAATCTCTGACCTCGCCGGGAATCGAACCCGGGAAGCCGGGCGTGTGAAGCGAGAACGCTACCGCACGACCACGAGCTGCGGACTTTTATAAATTATAGAGTGCAGCAATCAGTCGTCCTTTTTTAGATTTTATTACGCAAATCCATATTTCAGCTAGTAGCTAGCCATTCTCAATGCACTATTTTCTGTTCTCAATTCATGTAAGTCCCTGTTGTTCGGGCGTCAGTCACTGTTCTTTGGTATTCAAAGAATGGTGACTGACGCCCGAACAACAGGGACTTAGATGCGTTGAGAATAGAAAATAGTGCATTGAGAATAGTTAGCTACTATTATTCACTTCTCTTCCTATCAAATACCACACGTGCTCGATTGGAGGCAAGTCCGGAGTTCCTGCTGGCCAGGGAAGTTGCTACACGTCTTGCAGAACATGCAGAGTTTCACGGGCAGTGTGTGGGCGAGCATTATGCTGTTGGAACAACACACCACCTTCCTGTTGCAATAACGGCAAAAGAACGGATCTAACAACATTGCTTCAGTTGTGCGGCGATGCTCGTGTCAGTGGTCACGTGAATATTCTCGCATCAGCACATTCCGCCACCAGAATCGTCGTATTCTAAGGGCAGCAGTGGCAGATCGTACAGCTGCCACAGCACAGGTAAGAGGGCTTGTGACCCCAGACGTCTCATAGTCTGGGATGCGACAAGCTACAAACACTCATTCACCTATGGTGTTTCTAGAGGGGACGCTGACCAAACTCGACGTCGTCTTTCCAGATGTACTAATTTTTTTCCTGCAGTGTACAAAGTGGATAACTGTGACTCGATTGAGATATTAAAAGTTTTTTGTACTTCTCGTAAAATTTAACTCTTGGGGGCAAGACGATTTCAAACTCACCAAATCCAAACTAGCAATTTAGATTCTAGTCCTCTCTTTGGAAAAATTCTGCGGACACCCATGCTCCAGCAAGTATTTTTCATAAACTAACACAGCATGTGGACTCACAAATGGTAAGAAATTCCGTAAGATGATACTCGGAGGCTGTTTGCTTCCGCGTCGCAACGAATACATGTGTGCATTCGTGCCCGTTGGGGTCACGCGTCATACCGATGTTGCCTGTGGTTCCGAATGGAATGAAAGTTTCATCTCCACAAAGTACAATAGGGATCGGGTTGGTGCTTCATGTTCCGTTTCATTCAGTGAATTTTGTGACACGCCATGTTTCTTATATGCAGCATAAAGTTTATTTGATTCACGCTTTCCGTTCTCAGTTTTCACAAGCGGTAGTGTGGTGTGAGCGTGACTACCGTGTCCGCTTTCGGGCTGACAAGAGGTGTGCGCGTCGCACGCCGAACACCGGGCAGTGGGCCAGCAGGCGTGTAGCGGCGCTCCCACAAGCTGGGCAGTGCGTGGGCGAGCGAGCCGGCAGCCACGAGGCGCGGCGCGGCGCGGCGTCCACTTGACAGCCCTCCCCCACTCCCCCTCTCCCCCCCCCCCCCCCCTGCCAACACTCTCTCTCTTACTAGCCACCGTCTCCGCTTCCAGCAGCAGGAATGTCTGCCATATCTCCGCGGAGTGGGTGCCCCTGTCCAGACTCTGTCCGATTTATCTTCTCTTATTGCTCAGTCAGTTCCAGATCCGTTAAAGAATAATTCTATTCTCCAGTCTTTCTACTGCCTTGACGTCATCCCCGCTGTTCCCTTCGCTCTAGAATATTTGAGGAGTGTCGAGTAAAATTGTTGAACTACGTATCTGCGCTGATGCATTACATTCATCAAGCAACGTTGACGCCGCATCTGTGAACATACATGTGATCTTCAGTATAGGTACGTTAAGTGTTACAAAAAATAGAAAAACTCCACAACAAAATGCAGACAAAAACCACAGATCCATTTCACAGCAGTCACTTCAACCCAAATCAGTGTGCCACTGAAGCCAAACCTAAATATGCTACTCTCCCACACATAGGCCCAATTTCATATCAAAGAGCAAACTTATTTAAAAAGAAGAAAAATATCACAATCAGCTTCTCCACAAATAATAAATTACAACAAAAAGTAATCGATGATGTAAATTCCTCCAAGAGTCCCTACCGTAAATCAGGAATATACAGACTCAAATGTGATACATGCCCAAAATTCTACATCGGACAGACAGGCAGAAGTTTTGAAATTAGATACAAAGAACATATTGATGCTTTAGGACTTAGTAACTTGAACAAATCAGCATTTGCAGCCGATATTGCTGAAGAAAACCATTCAGTAGGAAACATTGATGACAACTTAAAAATTTTGCATCTAGCAGAAAAAGGAGCCACTATGAATATATTAGAAGAATTAGAAATACACACACACAAAAACAGCACCCCAGACTATATCCTTAACGAACAAACAGAGTTACCTAACGCCTCTTTAAAAATTCAATGTCTACGTACTAGTGTAAAAGGCATTACAGTTACGTAAATGAATACATGATCCTTTCCAAACATAGGACATCATCGTCAAGTGTTACGATATATCATAGCATCTGTGGCACTCATATGTTTGTAAGCACTTTGTAAGTATCAAAACATGTGGTGCGTGGTAGAAATCTTCTCAGTGACAAATCTAAAGTGTAGGGTGAGAACAACTTACATGTGCAACAATAAGAATGCAGTGGGAATGCATTTACATCTGTTGGACGAATGTTATGAAAACAAACACTGCAAACCGACGTTTCACGTAAGTCACATGCAACGAAAATCTGTAACGCAACCACCTGTGTGTGGCGTGTGTATAATTATGTATTATTTATATATTAGGACAATTAATCTGTAAAAAACACACCACATGTCATAAAGAAAGCGTGTAAACCGTCTGAGGATAAATCACAACGATTCGAAACCGGTAACGGTACCCTTTGAATAAAGGAACTGAAAGTAAATTTGTGGCTGGTTGCTGTCTTAACACCATCAAAATTTGTTTACAAAAAAGGATTATCATCTTATTCCTGCAAGTTAGGTGGGTTAATTTAGATTTTGTCGCTAACAGAACTGATCCTTTTCTCCCAGTGTTTCTGCTCTCTGACTTCGGATTACACTGGGTGACAAAAGTCATGTGATAAACCCTAATATCGTGTCGGATCTTCTTTTGCCTGGCGTAGTGCAGCAACTCGATGTAGTATGGACTTAATAAGTCGTCTGAAGTCCCCTGCAGAAATACGGAGCCATGCTACCACTGTATCTGTCCATAACTGCGAAAATGTTGCCGGTGCAGGATTTTGTGCACGAAGTGACCTCTCGGTAATGTCCCATAAATTTTCAAAATAATTCAAATGGCTCTAAGCACTATGGGGCTTAACATCTGTGGTCATCAGTCCCATAGACTTAGAACTACTTAAACCTAACTAACCTAAGGACATCACACACATCCATGCCCGAGGCAGGATTCGAATATGTGACCGTAGCAGCAGCGCGGTTCCGGACTGAAGCGCGTAGAACAGCTCGGCCACAGCGGCCGGCCACAAATTTTCGATGGGATTCATGTTAGGTGGTCTGAGTGCCCAACCATTCGCTAAAATTGGCGAGAATGTTATTCAAACCGATCACTAATAATTATGGAGCGGTGACATGGCTCATTGTCACCCATAAAAATTCCATCGTAGGTTGGGTAAGTGCGTCCATGAACGGCTGCAAATGGTCACCAAGTAACCGGACATAACCGTTTCCACTCAATGATCGCTTCAGTTGGATAAGAGGATCCAGTCCATTCCATGTAAACACAGCCCACACCATTATCGACCCACCACCAGCTTGCACAGTGCCTTGTTGGCAACTTGGGTCCATGGTTTCGAGGGGTCTGCGCCACACTCGAACCCTACCCTCAGCTCTTACCAACTGAACTCCGGACTCATCAGACCAGGCCACGGTTTTCCAGTCGTTCAGGATCCAACAGATATCCTCATGAGCGCAGGAGAGGCGCTGCAGGCGATGTCGTTTTGTTAACAAAGGCACTCGCGTCGGTCGTCTGCTGCCATAGCCCATTAACGACAAATTTCACAGCACTGTCTTGATGGATACGTTCGTCGTACGTTCCATATTGATTTCTGCGGTTATTTCACGCAGTGGTGCTTGTGTGTTAGCATTGACAACTCTATACAAACGCCGTTGCTCTCGGTCGTTAAGTGAAGGCCGTCGGCCGCTGCGTTGTCTGTGAAGAGAGGTAATGCTTGAAATTTGGTATTCTTGGCACGCTCTTTACTCTGTGGATTTCGGAATATTGCATTCCCTAACGATTTCCGAAATGTAATGTTCCACACACCTAGGTCCAGCTACCATTACGCTTTCAAAGGCTGTTAATTCCCGTGGTGCAGCCATAACCACTTAGAAACCTTTTCACATGAACCACTCCAGCACAAATGACAGCTCCGCCAACGCACAGCCCTTTTATACCTTGCATAAGCGATACTACCGCCTGTATATGTGCGTATCTCTTTCCCCTGACTTTTGTCACCTCTGCGTATTTTCCACCGTAAAATTTCCAGCAAAAACTAAGCGTGCTAGTCCAACAGCTATAGGCAGCCTGTCCTTAGACCTAACTAAATGACACGGCGACGGAGCTTAGAGAAAAATTAAGGGAAGAACACTGAGAAGAGATTTAAATACCAAACCAGACAGTGTTGCTGAAATACTCTTCTTTGAAACATGTTCCGTAAGTATCTTTCTCTAGGAGGAGAAACATTTACGTAAGTCAGTGGATAAATTTTTAGCAGAGTTAAACCTTCACCTTCGTACATACTCTAAAATAATATGTTAGTTATCAAAAATCAAAGCGTATGATATACAAATAATAATAAGAAGAAGAATACACTCCAAGAATAAAGATAAAATTAGTATTACTACACTCCTGGAAATTGAAATAAGAACACCGTGAATTCATTGTCCCAGGAAGGGGAAACTTTATTGACACATTCCTGGGGTCAGATACATCACATGATCACACTGACAGAACCACAGGCACGTAGACACAGGCAACAGAGCATGCACAATGTCGGCACTAGTACAGTGTATATCCACCTTTCGCAGCAATGCAGGCTGCTATTCTCCCATGGAGACGATCGTAGAGATGCTGGATGTAGTCCTGTGGAACGGCTTGCCATGCCATTTCCACCTGGCGCCTCAGTTGGACCAGCGTTCGTGCTGGACGTGCAGACCGCGTGAGACGACGCTTCATCCAGTCCCAAACATGCTCAATGGGGGACAGATCCGGAGATCTTGCTGGCCAGGGTAGTTGACTTACACCTTCTAGAGCACGTTGGGTGGCACGGGATACATGCGGACGTGCATTGTCCTGTTGGAACAGCAAGTTCCCTTGCCTGTCTAGGAATGGTAGAACGATGGGTTCGATGACGGTTTGGATGTACCGTGCACTATTCAGTGTCCCCTCGACGATCACCAGTGGTGTACGGCCAGTGTAGGAGATCGCTCCCCACACCATGATGCCGGGTGTTGGCCCTGTGTGCCTCGGTCGTATGCAGTCCTGATTGTGGCGCTCACCTGCACGGCGCCAAACACGCATACGACCATCATTGGCATCAAGGCAGAAGCGACTCTCATCGCTGAAGACGACACGTCTCCATTCGTCCCTCCATTCACGCCTGTCGCGACACCACTGGAGGCGGGCTGCACGATGTTGGGGCGTGAGCGGAACACGGCCTAACGGTGTGCGGGACCGTAGCCCAGCTTCATGGAGACGGTTGCGAATGGTCCTCGCCGATACCCCAGGAGCAACAGTGTCCCCAATTTGCTGGGAAGTGGCGGTGCGGTCCCCTACGGCACTGCGTAGGATCCTACGGTCTTGGCGTGCATCCGTGCGTCGCTGCGGTCCGGTCCCAGGTCGACGGGCACGTGCACCTTCCGCCGACCACTGGCGACAACATCGATGTACTGTGGAGACCTCACGCCCCACGTGTTGAGCAATTCGGCGGTACGTCCACCCGGCCTCCCGCATGCCCACTATACGCCCTCGCTCAAAGTCCGTCAACTGCACATACGGTTCACGTCCACACTGTCGCGGCATGCTACCAGTGTTAAAGACTGCGATGGAGCTCCGTATGCCACGGCAAACTGGCTGACACTGACGGCGGCGGTGCACAAATGCTGCGCAGCTAGCGCCATTCGACGGCCAACACCGCGGTTCCTGGTGTGTCCGCTGTGCCGTGCGTGTGATCATTGCTTGTACAGCCCTCTCGCAGTGTCCGGAGCAAGTATGGTGGGTCTGACACACCGGTGTCAATGTGTTCTTTTTTCCATTTCCAGGAGTGTATTTGAGCTTAGCTATGAGATCACAAAATTCGGCAGAAACAAGATGCGCCACAAATTTAAATCAATGTGATCAGAACAATATGGTATGATTTCTGGTAGCTCTTTTTCGCAGCTGTTTTGATTAAGCTACCACACAGCGACTTCACCACAGCCCCTGATAATGTGTGATTTATTACACTGTTCCACTTTTGCGATAGAGCCGAGGAGGACGCAGGTCTGTCCCGCAATGCCATTCGGTTGAGGTGTCTCCTCAAGTCACACTGGTCCATTTACGTTCAGTTTATAGCGACCTCGAACCTGCTGGCCGACATGATTAAAATGCTAATCATCTTTGCAAAACATACGAATGTACATGTCCTGTGAATATGAACGTCCTATCTCTAGGTTTTTTTTTCTGAGTATGAGTCTGTATATATCACAGGGTGGCAGGGTGGGGCAAAGAAAAAGTTTCCCGGAGTAGGTGGCTCGATGTTTGACGTTTTTATTTTATACTGTCAGACTAGCGGAATCAGCTGTAGCGGAAGACATACTCACTTCAGTAGTCTGTCTGTAAACTTTTAACATCTCATTTCCTGACTATGCTTGTGTTTCCTTCACTTGGCCATTGTCTACGGCAAGATCGTGTCTGGGGAAAGGAGGCTCGTTCCAGCCTGAAGCTGTGGGCCGGGTTTTCCACTAATCCTCCTAAATGGATGCCTGTAGGAGGCGAATGGGTTGGCTCAAAGGGAGAGAAATTTCCCGAGAACGGTCATTGCAGAAAACATGCTTAATGTTTTGCCAGCTCGCAGCACCTTGCGGAAGAGTGGTAATCAGGAGCACCCAATGGCCGATGATACGACTTTAATTCTGCTCATGATTCCAAATCGCAGACTGGCAAAACAGGACAAGTGGCGAACTGTAGCGGTGTTAACATCAGAGTTTAATGCTGGGCAGAGTATAAGTGTGTCTGGACACACATCGTTCCGAACACTTCTGACGACGGGTCTCCGCAGCCGACGACCCATGCATATGCCAATGTTAACACCACGATACCGGCAACTACGCCTGAAAAGGGGCACCTGGCCATGAGCACTGGACGTTGGCGCTGTGGCAGACCATTGCATGGTCTGATGAATCCCCGATATCTTCTTCATTATGCCGATGGGACGGCGGTAATCCGTCGTCTTCCAGGAGCTGGCGGCGGCTCCATTATGCTCTAAGGAACATTCACATGGGTAGCCATTGGTCCAGTGGAGCTCATGTAAGGCACCTTGATGGCCAAGGTGTATTGTACACTAGTCGCAGACCACACATACCACTCCTTGATCAGCCGGTCGGAGTGGCCGAGCGGTTCTAGGCGTTACAGTCTGGAACCGCGCTACCGCTACGGCCGCAGGTTCGAATCCTCGGACATGGATGTGCGTGACGTCCTTAGGCTAGTTAGGCTTAAGTAGTTCTAAGTTCTAGGGGACTGATGACCTCAGAAGTTAAGTCCCATAGTGCTCAGATCCATTTGAACCATTCGAACACCTTGATGAAGATAATGTTTCCTGACAGCAGTGGCATTTTTCAACAAGACAATGCGTCATGTCGCAAGACCAGGAGTGTGATGGAGTGCTTCGAGAAAGACAATGGAAAATTCCAATAGATGTACTGGTCCCTCAACTCGCCAGATCTGAACCTGATCGAAAACTAGTGGGACGTGACTGAACGTGGCTGCAGAGCTCATCACCCTCGTCCTTGCAATTTGCGGGAACTGGGTGACTTGTGTGTGCAGATGTGGTGCCAAATCCCTCCAGTGACCTAGCGGGGCCTCAGTGCTTCCATGCCACGACGCGTCGCCGCTGTTATCGGTGCCAAAGGTGGACTTATCAGCTATTGAGTAGGTGATCATAATGTTCTGGCTGATCAGCGTATATAGGTACAGGAATTTCATTGTTGACCTTCTAGGTGTGAAGTATAAACGTGTCTCGCGGGTTAATGTGAGGTTGACGAGCTTTATTTATATTGATTTTGAATGTAGTAGTGGAGACAATTGACGCTGGTCAGCGAATAAAACGTTCCCACAGATTTAAATCCGCGGCCTTAATTTGAGGAAGAAATTTCTGAGGATGTAAGTCTGGAGTACAGCATTGTATGGTAGTGAAACATTGACTGTGGGAAAACCGGAACAGAAGAGAATCGAAGCATTTGAGATGTGGTGCTATAGACGAATGTTGAAAATTAGGTGGACTGATAAGGTAAGAAATGAGGAGGTTCTACGCAGAATCGGAGAGGAAAGGAACAAGTGGAAAATACTGATAAGGAGACGGGACAGGATGATAGGACATCTGCTAAGACATGAGTGAATGACTTCCATGGTACTAGAGGGAGCTGTAGAGGGCAAAAACAGTAGAGGAAGACAGAGATTGGAATACATCAAGCAAATAATTGAGGACGTAGGTTGCAAGTGCTACTCTCAGATGAAGAGGTTAGCACAGGAAAGGAATTCGTGACGGGCCGCATCAAACCAGTCAGTAGACTGATGACCAAAAAAAAAAAAAAAAAAAAAGAAAAAAGCCATGCGTCGTATAGAGTGCATGGACCATGGACTCGGGTCGCGGCGGCGAGTGTGACTTCGCTGGATTCCACGGGAGCTCCGAGGCGCGGAAGAAAGGAACGTTGCAAACTGAAGAGCAGCATTTGCGGTGGTGGAAGTGGCCTTTCGCGGAAGTAACATTTTACATGCCGTACAGAATGTCTAAGTATCAGTTTCCGTAAAGCATGCAATAAATCAATAATTTACGTACACTACTGTCCATTAAAATTGTTACACCACGAAGATGACGTGCTACAGACGCGAAATTTAACCGACGGGAAGAAGATGCTGTGATATGCAAATGATTAGGTTTTCAGAGCATTCACACAAGGTTGGCGCCGGTGGCGAGACCTGCAACGTGCTGACATGCCGAAAGTTTCCAACTGATTTCTCATACACAAACAGCAGTTGACCGGCGTTGCCTGGTGAAACGCTGTTGTGATGCCTCTTGTAAGGAGGAGAAATGCGTACCATCACGTTTCCGACTTTGATAAACGCCGGATTGTAAACTATCGCGATTGCGGTTTATCGTATCGCGACATTACTGCTCGCGTTGGTCGAGATCCAATGACTGTTAGCAGTATATGGAATCGGTGCGTTCAGGAGGGTAATACGGAACGCCGTGCTGGATCCCAACGGCCTCGTATCACTAGCAGTCGAGATGACAGGCATCTTATCCGCACGGCTGTAACGGATCGTGCAGCCACGTCTCGATCCTTGAGTCACAGATGGGGACGTTTGCAAGACAACAACCATCTTCACGAACAGTTTGACGACGTTTGCAGCAGCAAGGACCATCAGCTGGGAGACCATGGCTGCGGTTACCCTTGACGCTGCATCACAGAGAGGAACGCCTGTGATGGTGTACTCAACGACGAACCTGGGTGCACGAATGGCAAAACGTCATTTTTTCGGATGAATCCGGGTTCTGTGTACAGCATCATGATGGTCGCATCCGTGTTTGGCGACATCGCGGTGAACCCACATTGGAAGCGTGTATTCGTCATCGCCATACTGGCGTATCACCAGGCGTGATGGTAAGAGGTGCCATTGGTTACACATCTCTGTCACCTCTTGTTAGCATTGACGGCACTTTGAACAGTGGACGTTACATTTCAGATGTGTTACGACCCGTGGCTATACCCTTCATTCGATCCCTGCGAAACCCTACATTTCAGCAGGATAATGCACGACCAAATGTTGCAGGTCCTGTACGGGCCTTTCTGGATACACAAAATGTTCGACTGCTGCCCAGGCCAGCACATTCTCCAGATCTCTCACCAATTGAAAACGGCTGGTCAATGGTGGCCGAGCAACTGGCTCATCACCATACGCCAGTCACTACTCTTGATGAACTGTGGTATCGTGTTGAATCTACATGGGCAGCTGTAACTGTACACGCCATCCAAGCTCTGTATGACTCAATGCCCAGGCGTATCAAGGCCGTTATTACAGCCAGAGGTGGTTGTTCTGGGTACTAATTTCCCAGGATCTATGCACCAAAATTGCGTGAAAATGTAATCACATGTCAGTTCTAGTATAATATACTTGTCCAATGAATACTCGTTTATCATCTGCATTTCTTCTTGGAGTAGCAATTTTAATGGCCAGTAGTGTAGATTCTGCCGATCTGCAATGTTTTTGCTTTAGTTACATTAATTGCTAACACATTTACTGAAAGACGAACACTCTCAGGCGAGTCTGAGCAGTGCGTTGCCACTCATTTGAAAAGTCCACTGGGGAAGGGTCTTATAACATTGGGAATCGGCCTGTAGTTGCTGCTTGTGGCGTACTCGCTTGCTGGCTCGTCGGTTTACAGACAGACCAGACGTGGCCACGCGCGGCTCCCTGAATGGGCGGCGGAAGCTGTTGTGGCCGCGTCTGCGCAGACTTCCGGGAAGTGTTGACGGAACCAGGGCGTCTGCCGCCCGTCTCGCCGCAGTCGCCGTCAACTACCCCTGACTGCCCTGTGCGCATGCGCGCGATTCCCACAGCTTGACCTCCTGCTGTACCCCTGCTCTGCCCGAGAATACGGGGTTCTACATAAGCCCGTGAAGCATTTCAAAATTTCCTGAACGTAAAAGCGCGTACACTCCAGGCCAACAGTTGACGGAGACTGGATTCGGCCGAACATGGGTCGCCAATGCAATGGCATTCAGATTTTCAACCACACCAAACCAGGGGCTTGGGACCAAGGGATTCGGCCTCGTGGAATCGCAGTTGGCTCTGATACCCTGGCGACGTTGCTCCCTTTTTGTTACAATTATAAAGCAGCGTTTTAATTACGACTTCACCGGCCCATGTTGTGAGAGGGGAAGAGGAATTAGCAGGCGTCGCACGTGCAACGTTATTTCACTGCAAAAAGCTCGTCGTCAGAAAAAGAAGAAGATACGACGCTGGTGGGCGACCTCTCTTTTAGAAAGCAGAGAGCAGTGTGGTGGGACAAAATTAATGTCTGAACTTCTAGCTGAATTGGAATATGGGCTATTTCATAATTTGTATCCCAACCAAAACTACAGATTTCCGATTGTTATTGAATTGTGTAGGTCCTAAAATTTCCAAAGATAACACCTCTTTTGAGGGAGCTGCACCTGCTGCAGAAAGTTAAGTCACTCCCTGTTTTATTTGTTTATCTTTGTCGTTCAGGGCGAAAAGATATCAATCACAATTTTCTTATCCACATCGTACTTGTCATTTTCTAGTAGATTTCCCTCCAAGCATCTAGTCTCTTCAGTTGTTTTTACAATCGCAGTCCGCAGGGTCCCATAAACAATCGCTTTCACCATAAAAATATCAGCTTCTCTGCTCTCTTCGTGTTCTATTCTATACTTCAGTATTTTTAAACACAATAAATACACGCCCTTATCGAGAGTGGCATTGCCTACAGCGGAAACAGCGACTGCTAAAATCAAGTTTTTTAGGACAGCCACAATTTGCACTCAGTATCTTTCACTGAGTGGGTTCGCTCATTCATGTACCAACCAACTACCGTACTTCAAAACGTGAATTTCAGCTTTTCTGATTATGCTATTTTTAAATTAAAGAGCGAAAGCGACCAATGAAACATACTAAGTGCGACTGTTGCGTGTCCTGAAAAACTTAAAAAAAAACACCGGTTATAGAGACAAAAAAAATCGCTACTGAAACAGCTAACATTAGACACGGCGTCGACACTAGGACAGGAGTCCCAACACCAACTAACCGCCACAACCGCCAACAGAGCGAAGCTCAACCAAGGCTAAACGCTCCGTTGGCCGAGATTTGCTTAGTGTGTACGGGCTTCGTTGGCCCGTACACACTCGGTCAACTAACCGATTGGCTGTCGTTCATTGGCTCACTATGTATGCACCTTAACCATGCAGTAGGTCATACTAAGTGCCAACTCGACGGAGAGAAAAACTCTTCAGATATTTATAAAGCCAAAGGTGACGCGCTGGGCTGTCACACTTCGCGCCAGGAAGCAGCAGTAGCAAATACGACGTCAGTAAACGTGAGTTTGTGTTCCCGAATACACAAGAATCCGTTTCTTGTCAGCACGGAGGGACGATTTCAAAGCAGATTTCCAGAACGCAGCTCACCGACTTCAAAATAATCAGGAAGTGATATGTAAAAATATCGGGACTACAGCTCTTACTCGTACATATACTGACGGAATGGAAAATGTTATCGATGAACACCTTGACCAAACATTGCAAGCTTATCTGCAGTATTTTAAGTACAGAAAAAGGCCACTCCTACATACAAAGAATGATGTTAGTACATCACGGTTGTTGGCCCTGTCAAACGTTACTGGAACGTTCTAGGTGCTGGCCGGAACACAGCTTGCCCAAAGGACGTGCACTGTAGCTGATAACCATATTTTGAATACTGAGAAAGGAGCGTCACACAGACGCACTGCACAGGCAGTTGTCCATAGTGCAATGGCTGCAGAACGAGTGGTGGGCAGGTGGCCTCTGAACAACAGTGCAGCAAGAAGAGCAGACACGGGTGCTTCTAGAAGGACTACACCACGAGAAGATTATACGATTGCCGACTGACTCAGAAGAACGGACGGATGGAAACAGCTCAAAGACGGCCAGGCATTAAGGCAGAGTGTCACCACGAACAGTCGGGAACAGATTACTGGAAGCCGGCTTACAATCTCGAGTTGTCATGTGTCGTTGGTACGTGGGCAACGGGCACACGAGCGCAGCGTCATTTGGTTTGCCAACCTTAGAGGCAGCTGTACCGAAGAGCAAGCGTGCAGTCTCCATGATGATGCAAATTTTATAATCAGCGTCCTTCCCTTCCCCCCTCCCCAATTCCTTCTCGGGCAATTGGGCTATTCTCCTATTGGCTGAGAATATAAGCGCAGCCTGCATGGTTGCAACTGCGGTATTGTTTACCATGAGGTAGACAAATTACGCGATGCTGTACTCGTACGCCCTTTGCCCACCTACAGTCGTTTACCGTCAACACCATACCAACAGAAACTTGTATAGAGTAGAACCAAGGTTAACTGGGACTTTCAGTGGCTTTCTGTTGTGTTCACCAATGAGTCTCGCTTATATTTGCGGCTATCAGTTCGCCGTCAACACGTCCGTAAATGACTTGGAGGCAGATCACAGGAAGCAGCGATTCTATGTAGGGATGTTTTCCTACCTTCATGGCTCAAATGGCTCTGAGCACTATGCGACTTAACTTCTGAGGTAATCAGTCGCCTAGAACTTAGAACTAATTAAACCTGACTAACCTAAGGACATCACACACATCCATGACCGAGGCAGGATTCGAACCTGCGACCATAGCGGTCGCTCAGTTCCAGACTGTAGCGCCTAGAACCGCACAGCCACTCCGGCCGGCTACCTTCATGACCAGAGTGTCAAATGGCACAGTGTAGAATACAAGACCCCACACTGCAGTCCTCATCACATACACTGCCCAGAGCCCTGAGTTGTCATCCATAAGAACATGTCTGGGATACCAGATTCCAGCCAAGAAAAAAAGAAACGACACACCATTTGTTTCCGAAATGGCAAGAAATTCTTCAAGATGGCATTCGGATCTTGTTTGCCTCTATGCCACAACGAATATGATTGGCCGGCCGAAGTGGCCGCGCGGTTCTGGCGCTGCAGTCTGGAACCGCGAGACCGCTACGGTCGCAGGTTCGAATCCTGCCTCGGGCATGGATGTGTGTGATGTCCTTAGGTTAGTTAGGTTTAACTAGTTCTAAGTTCTAGGGGACTAATGACCTCAGCAGTTGAGTCCCATAGTGCTCAGAGCCATTTGAACCATTTTGAATATGATTGTTTTCGTGCTCGTGGATTTCTCATGTTCATGTTGATGATAGACACAAATTACAGACCGAATGAAAGTTTAATCATTTAATACCCATTATATGATGACAATCTCCGCAAAGTTTGAAAACATCTGACTGATTCTTCATGATGAAACACTTTCCACTTCCATTGGTGTAGTCTTCGTAAGTTTACAACATGGGTAACTTTGAGGCCTAGCGTCTCTCAGCCAATTCTATGACGTCTATTGAAGAGTTAAATGTAAGTCTTACAAATATGAGCTGCATCAAACTCTGTCAACAGACGTGCGTCTCAGTCGCTCGAAGGGAAGTCTGAAATTAACTTCCTCTGAGAGGAATATCTTTAATAATGAAGCACTGTTCTACTAATTTCGGCATGTTAAGCAGGAGGGGCGGACCACAGTCGGCAAGAATATTACAATTTTCAGCACTACCGTCAGCTGTAATTTTAATATCAATTAATTGGCAACCGGTTTCGACGATACACTTGTTCATCATCAGGCCCTTTAAATATATAGAGGCTGAGTTTTCCCGAAAGAAGTCAGACAGAAAGTCCCACCTGAAAAAAAATGTGTCCGCATCAAGTCTTGTAATACCCAACCACACACGGTGCGGTCGCAAAAAGAAGCGAAGCAAAACAGCTAAAGAGTGTCACAGAGAAGCTGATATTGAAAATTCAGAAGACCATAGTGTGGAAAACTGTAATACTGTTCCTACTGTGTAGGCAGATGGGTCGGTGCGATGTATACCTCTCGCGTACGAGAAATACTAAAGAAATATACGAAAATTGCCAGAGATTCCGCGCCATTTCCAAAGATAAATTGTAGGGACCATTTTTCATTCCAAGAGCGGACTGCGTTGTTTAGTTTTATATGTTGGCTGTCACAGATGAATGAGGCCAGTAACGCCACTCCTTCAAATAACGGTGATTTCTGGTTTACTACCACAAATTCTCGTATGGGGTAGGGGCACATCAATCTGTTTGCTACAGATATGGATAGTACGCAAAGGACAAGAAAACAACATACTAATGCAATGGCGTTCTTGATATAACCCCTATAGAATTCCATCTTTCTGCCGCCATTTTCCACAATTTTATACGACTTAACGTCCCACATGACCACTGTTGTGTTTTGGACACAATGCGCCTGGCGTATAAGCAAAGCTGCATACATTTATCGTTTAAAAATACTCTTATGTTGCAAAAGCTCGACAACAGCCTCCGCTAGCCATCTGGCGGCCACACATATCGGGTATTTCTGAGGGTACAAAATAAAACAAAGAAAGTTAGGACTTGTATTCCTTTGTCTATAGGGAAGAGCATATGAAAACAAGTCATTAGTATAGCTGTGGTGCTCTCTTCAAACCATTTCATTAGGAGGATGACAGAAATAAAATATAAATTACTCCAGCCAAATACTACCAGATACTTAACGGTTGTGAATGATTCTGGTGACTAGACTCCGATCGTAATAGTGAAAGGGTATCGAATGTCTTCATCCCGTTACGAGTAAGTTGACAGTCAGCAGCCAATATTTGCACCAAGCGCTGATGGTTAACAAATCTTCCAATTTTTCGTAAAATTCCCCCATACTACGTGGTCTTCCTGTGATCACTCAGTAACAAAATACGTTGTTCACCTCAGTATAAGTCGACTGCTAATGTTCTGAGTTCATCTGAAAGCTGTAAAGATTTAACAACCAGGCGAAGCAACCAACAGATCATAAGCACAAACAAGAAAAATTTAATATAATACAGATTTATTATTAGAAAGTTCAAAGTTTTTTAAAAATTGTGGAACTAGAATCTCTAGAAATGTGGTGTTCTGATACATTACAATTTAGCTTGACTCAAAGAAATCAAATTGATCGTAATGTATCCGTATTCGACTCTTACAACTGGAGAACACGTCATTATACACTGTAGAGCCAAAGAAACTGGTACACCTGCCTAATATCGTGTAGGGCCGCCGCCAGCACGAAGAAGTGCCGCAACACGACCTGGCTTGGACTCAACTAATGTCTGAGTACCAGGGGGAGATCTCTTGTGAATAGCATGTTGCAAGGCATCCCAGATATGCTCAATAACGTTCATGTCTGTGGAGTTTGGTGGCCAGAGGAAGTGTTTAAGTTCAGAAGAGTGTTCCTGAAGCCACTGTGTAGCAGTTCTGGACGTGTCAGGTGTCGCATTGTCCTGATGGGATTGGCCAAGTTTGTCGGATTGCAAAATGGTCGTGAATGGATGTAGCTGATCAGACAGGGTGCTTACGTGCGTGTCACCTGTCAAAGTCGTATCTAGATGTATCAGGGTCCCATATCACTCTCCAACTGCACACATCTCACACAATTAGAGCCTCCACCAACTTGAACAGACCCCTGTTGACATGCAGGTTCCATGGATTCATGAGAATGTCTCCATACCCGTACACGTTCATCTGCTCGATAGAATTTGAAACGAGACACGTCCGACCAGGCAACATGTTTCCAATCGTCAACAGTCCGATGTCGGTGTTCACGGGCACAGACGAGGTGTTAAGCTTTGTGTCGTGCATCATCAAGAATAGATGAGTTGGCCTTCGGCTCCGAAAGCCCATCCGATGACTATTCGTTGAATGGTTCGGGCGATGACACTTTTTTGATGGCCCAGCATTGAAATCTGCAGAAATTAGAGTAAGGGTTTCACTTCTGTCACATTGAACGAATATCTTCAGTCGTCGTTGGTCGCATTCTTGCAGGGTCTTTTTCCCGGGAGATTTGATGTTTTACCGGGTTTCTGATATTCACGGTACACTCGTGAAAGTCGTGCGGTAGCGTTCTCGTTTCCCACGCCCGGGTTCCCGGGTTCGATTCCCGGCGGGGTCAGGGATTTTCTCTGCCTCGTGATGGCTGGGTGTTGTGTGCTGTCCTTAGGTTAGTTAGGTTTAAGTAGTTCTAAGTTCTAGGGGACTGATGACCATAGATGTTAAGTCCCACAGTGCTCAGAGCCATTTGAACCATTTGAACACTCGTAAAATGGTCGTACGGGAAAATCCTCACTTCATCCGTACCTCGGAGATGCTGTGTCCCATCGCTCGTGAGCTGAATGTAACACCACGTTCAAATTCACTTAAATCTTGATAACCTGCCATTGTAGCAGCAGTAACCGATGTAAAACAATTGCAGCAGACATTTTTTGTCTTATATAGGCGTTGCCGACCGCAGCGCCGTCCTCTACCTGTTTTCATATCTCTGTATTTGAATAGGCATGTCTATACCAGTTTCTTTGGCGTGTCAGTGTATAAAACTGCAACTGCTGCTCTCATGTATCTGTATTTATTTGTGAATTAGTTGATATTTAATGTGGGCGTCCTATGTTTGCTAAAAATATCAGTGAACTTGATCACTCCAGCTTCAACAGCATTAAACGAGACCGCGAATATTAAACACAAGTAGGATGATATCTCCGAACGCTTAGACTGTTCCCATATTCTGAGAAAGTAGAATAAAACAGCCTTAAACGTTACCTACTAATCTGCGCCAGTGCTTATATTGATGTGTCGCACACAAAATATAATTTCTTATTAGTTGTGTGTCTATCTTAGCACTGTAACTGTGTTTAACCGCCTTGTGGAATCTGAAAATTATTTATTTATTTATTTTCTACGTTTCGTTGGTTGTCGGAAGGTAAGATGTCGCTCCAGTGTAGAGCTCAGACATTTTCGCTCACATCAAAGTGAACGTCCATATCCTACTTTCCGAATGAACAACGGGGCTTTCTTGTTACGAGAATGTAGTCTACGCTGCTTTCGTATAGATGCCTATGTTCTTTACACGTTGTGTTATTTCCACTTTTGTATTCCAGGTGCGAACACTCCTCAGCCGACCGCTGACCACCCGTTGCATCAGCACGCTGGCATTTCGCCCCTGGATGCGGCAGTGTCCAAGGTACCAGTGGTCTATATTCTTCTTGCTTTCTTGATGGCAATAAGGGGACTAACCCCAGCCACGGATTGCCGTAAGGTATAGCGTGGTTCATCACTCCGAATCACTCGTTTCTAGTCATCCAATACTCATTGGCGTTGCTCTTTATCCCACCTCAAGCGTCGAATAGTACTGAGTAATAAAATGCGCGGCTTATGAAGAGCTGCCTGACGATTCTATCCATTTTTTTAACTCCTTACGCACAGTCATTGTGCTAGCTGGACTGCTGCAACCACTGCGAAACTCAAGAGTGGTTGCTTCTGCTGTTTTCGTGCGATTTTTTTATAACGACCCACCGCATCGGTCGACGGTCCTGCCTGTTCGGTTCTGGTCACGGTTTGTCTGCGGTTATTCCTTCGCGTTTACAGCTCACAATCGTATCACCAATAGTCGACTTGGGCACGTTTAGAAAAGTTGAAATGTCCTGGTGCATTTGTTACTCTGGTGACATCGAAGTCACTAAGGTCTCCTTACTGACTCATTCTACCGTTACTGCTTCTCTGCTGATAACACAGTACTTTCCGCCTCCTTTTATTCTCGCGGGTCCGCCTCTCGTGAAATCTGGTGAATTTGGGAATCTATATTCCACAACAAAATTAAAGGACCCCTTTTTTGAAACGCCATAATTGTCATTCATTGAAATTTGGCCCAAAGATGCCTACCATCTTCACCTGTAACTGTGCACATGCGTGCCACCCTGCGAAGCCTCCCTAGGGCTCGGCTATGCTTCAAACAGCAAGATGTCGACGCAAGCGAAAAAAAGGTCACAGCTCGCTCGTTCACGTGAGGTGTAAGGTGGGTTAATGAGGTCACATTGGCCCCAAATCTGACCACAATTCAGTTCAACGCCACCACGGACGTGTCATGCGATGGGGAAGTCGCCGCAGACTCTCTTATGCACATTTCACCACTTATTTTGACGCCTCTGCGACGGGGACCAGAACCGGACGGCTAGCGTTGAAATCAAGCGGTTTTCTTATGGGTGGCTGAGGAGACATTTCATACACTCTGCCGCTCAGAATCGATGCGAGAAGGCCTTAGGGGTGGCATAAAGGGCTTGAATGAATCACCGCTTCCGTTGGGACGTTCACTCCCACACACTTCACGATCGCCGGCCAGTGTGGCCGAGCGGTTCTAGGCGCTTCAGTCTGGAACCGCGCGACCGCTACGGTCGCAGGTTCAAATTCTGCCTCGGGCATGGATGTGTGTTATGTCCTTAGGCTAGTTAGATTTAAGTAGATCTACGTTCTAGGGGACTGATGACCTCAGATGTTAAGTCCCATAGTGCTCAGAGCCATTTGAACCATTTTGAATTTCGCGATCGAAAATCACGCTTCGCCGTGTGATGACCAACAGGACGATGTGCTTCATAATCTTTGACACTGCTGACATCTCTCGGACGCAGCAATATTTTTCTAAAGGCATCGTGAGCCAGCAGCTCCACAGAACAAGATCACACCTCTTTGGAGTCCAGTGCGACCGCAATTTTTGCTTTGGTCTATAGGGTGGAACCATTAGGGAGCATTAAAAACACACCGACGAAACTTGATCGTGATTCGAAGCAACAAAGGGTGCTTATGCTTTTTCAGCCCTTCTGTTTCTCACCTTCCTGTGGCATGATCACAGAGGTTACGACATTAACACATTTGTGAGTAAAACGGCAAAGAGTTCTTTTAAGACCCCGTCCCTCTCAGTTCAGTAACATCCTCGGTGCCACCCCCACCCCGGCCCCTCCCCACCACCCACCTTTGTTGAGCACTTCAAATGTGTTCCTGAACTGAGACAACCTGTGAGCATGTCACGGAGCCTTACAGACAGGCAACCACTTCGACACTCCTCTGATTCTTGATTGCCTACTAGCAGGTGCAAAATAAGCAGCGTAGCCTGCTTTCAGACACTCACGATGGTCACGGCTTCTGTCCATATATGAACATTGTTAAAGTGCTCACTGACGTTATGCGAGTGGCACCGAGGGCGTTGCCACACATCTTAGAGAGAGCCTTTACGTTTTACTGACGCTTGCGTCAGTGCCGCACCCCAACGCGATCACGCTACAAGAGGGCTGAAATAGCATAAGGACCCTATACTGCTTCGAGTCACGATCAGATTTCATCGATGCGGTTTGATCAGTCCCTAGTGGTTCCACCCTGTACAACAAAGCAAAAATTGGGCCGCACTGCATTCCAAAGGGGTGCGATCATGTTCAATGAGGTTTCTGGCTGACGACCCGAAGTGTCCAGGCGGTGTCAGCCATGTCTATCATTGTCGAGGACGTCGTCCTCTTGCTCATCGCTCTGCGAAGCGTCGTTTCCGACCGCGAAATGTTTGATAATCCACTTCCCAATGAAAGTGGTGGTTCCATTGACACCCTTTATGTCACAACCTAAAACCTTTTCGTGTCCGTTCTGAGCGACGGTGTGTCTGAAATGTTTTCCTCCGCCACCCATTAGAAAACCGCTTGACTTCAACGTTTGGCGCCGTGGTTCTGGGCCCCATAGCAGAGGCGTCAAAAGAAGGGATGGAATGTGGATAAGAGAGGATGCGACGACCTTTCCTTCGTGTGACACGTCCATGGCGACGTTGGGCAAAACTATGGTGAAATTTCGGGCCAATACGACATCATTAACCCGCCTTACATCTCACGTGAACTTCTGACTGTGAAATTTTTTTCGCCTGTGTCGCCATATTGCTGTTTGAAGCGTCGCAGAGCCCGATGATGGCATAGCAGAAAGCCACGCTTTTGCACTATTACAGAGGAACGTTCCAGGTACCTTCAGACTGCGTAGCTGATGTCGTTTTGGCAAGAGGAATACATCGCATCATCTGGTTCACCGCGTACTCCTATCCTGATTTCGACGTTTACCAACTCCAACGGCGATTCATCAGCTCAGACAGTTTTCTTCCCTGCTTCGAGCACTCAATAGCGGTGTTCCCTTGCCCATGCTACTTTGTGTGACCTGTGCAGCGCGGTGAGCGAAGGTACATATGCGGGGTTGTGGCTCCTGTACCTCACAGCGAGGAGAAGGTTCTAGGTGGCATGGCTGCCCACTGGTTGTTGTATTCCAACACTTAACTGGCGAGTGATTTGCTGCACTGTAGCCCATGTATCCACCGTCGTACTTTGCTCTGGGGCAGTATGAGTCCTCAGATCGAGCCAGTTACAGTTCTACATCCTAGACACCTGTAGTATCTGAGAGAAGCACGGAGGATCTTTCACGCGAGGTGCAGAGGACATGGCCGCAATCAAATGTTCTGATGTAGCGCGCCTTGTCCACCCTGCGCCTCAGTGTCTCGCCGCCGTTACGTACAAGGTTTCGAATCCCAGTCATGAGAAACACTGAATTTCTCATTCGTCTGGAGACAGGAGTGCTTCTGCCTAGTGCAACATATCTGTGTGATTCTATTGTTCACCGGTTTATGTGCCTAGGCCACCACGGCCGTTTTCTCTCTCCATAAAGTAAGTTACTCGTCGCGTCACGCTGTAAAACGTGTCAACGTTTCGGCCGTGATGGTAGCCCTTTCATGGCCTCTGAAGCTCCACGCGGCACAGCGCCAATTACAGAAATATGTACTTGCAAGTTGCTTATCATGGCTGGCTACAAATGAACCATTATTTATTGTTAAACCTTTCTGCTCTGTAAATGTAATTTCAGCTCAAACAAATTATAATTTCAGTTTCAACATGTTAACGTCCGGCATACACGGTCAGGTGGCTTGCGGAGTATTGGCGTAGTTGTAGATGTAGATGTAGATGCTGTGGACGTCAGTAAGGGGTGAGTCAGACAAACGGTGAAACCGATGAGTAATATCTACTTTATTTGTACAAATGGTATTGTATGATGTTGCAGTTGCAGGATATATTCCACATGTTTCCATTTAATGTCGTCACACAATGACAATCGCTCTAATCAATTTCAGCGAACACTTGACAATTTTTCTCCTGTTATTTGTTGGCAAGATGATCCACATTACGGTTTTTGTGCTGGCACACAGTCGATTTTAACTGACCTCACGATCCAAAGTCGAGGAAACTTCTCGCCGAAACATTGGCACACTTCAGTACCACAGCCCATCCAGTTGGAAGAACTCAGGGAAGCCTCCAGTTTCGTCAGGATTGACATGAAGACGTTATTTTTCAACTTGTCAAGCAAACTGGCTTTTACAGGCCGACACCCATTGTCGATTACTGTTTAACCTGTGCCAGACATTTTGTTCGTTCACTGACATAAAAATTTGCTTAATCTGAAAAAAAGAATGGAAATAACAAAAGGGGGAGCTTCACGAGAACGTTCAGTGCCTACTCACAGAACCCTACACTACGTTCAAGATCGTCCTCTGTCAGACGTTGCAACATCTGCAGTTGGTGTGGATGCCGCCTGTTAAGCCGGCAGAATATGCATGACATTGCTTCGGCTGATTCTCATTCGCGCAGAGACATGTCGGATCCCCTTTGTCGAACTCACGTCCATCGCAGTTAGCGCCTGTTGCCGTCTTTGGTCTTGCATATCTGCTTGCAGTAGCAACGGAACCGCCCTTTTGAATTTGTCGGTTATCTACGTTCTGTGCGTTGCATTTTAAATACGCGCTACATGACGGGTGGTAAAACTCCCAGTCAACAGATTAACGTCAATCCGTTCCTCCTCCATCAGTAGCAGTTCTTCCCAATTGAGTCCCCTTCCTGAAAACTAAAAACACATTAGTCGCCTCTTTCACCATTTGTATAGACTCTTATGTCTGATCCTGTAATAAGACAGGATATCATGAGTTCTCCTACGTTCGTATCCTACATCCGCAGCCAGAAAAAAGTAACAGATTGCAGGAACGTCTGGTAAATGAAGCAGCAGTCGTTCTGACTGCGTGTGGCATACTGTACCTAATCAGGAGTGGTACTACGTACAGTACCTGCATATAAACTTAACTACTGTCCCACTCTACTTGACAAGTTTCACATAACAGACATTGCTAAAGGTGACCTCAGATTCTTTACCTGTTACCAAAGGAAAAATATTTGACATTTGATAGAACCTTGAAGCTGGTGAACATTTGCCCTTCGTACGCCTACGTTTCATTTAATTTTCATCAGACTGCTGATTGTTAGATAGGAGAGCGCAAGTGGAAATTTCAGCCAAGTAACTGGAATACGTTTCTTCTTCCGCGAACATTGGTACCCCATTTTTCAGAGTGTGAAAACTGTGTTTACTTCATGTAGGTCGCTGGGTTGAGTACGAGCAGAGAGTAGTATTGTTTGTGTTGCCTTTAACGAAATAGGAAAAAGACACAGCCCACTTCTCCCGAATAGCGCGAATGAATCTTCGAGCTTGTCTCCTGCTCATGAACGAATCATATCAACACCGCCTTATGCCCTAATTCTGCGAGACAGTGCTGGCAGATGGCTTTTGCACACATGTAATTGTCATAGATAGTATTACTTTTTTTCTGATCGTGTCGGAGGTGTGTTATGATGAAAAAAAGACTATTTTATGACGTAACTGGATAGTACAATGAGTGACGACTATCAGCTCTTTACCAGAAAACCCCGATTCTTTAAAGAGTTGAGCTTCCATGTATAAAACAGTTTCCAGTGTCTGTTTACATTATAAATCAGTTACTGTGTCAAATATTTGACTTTAAGCATGTAAGCGAGGAAAGGCTTAGAAAAGGTTTGAAATTACATTTAAAATTTGTTGGAAGTCTTTAAGTGCCCTCATTATCAAACACTGGCTAAGTATAATCTGAGTTATTCGTGCTCCGTTTTAAGAAAAGCAAGTTTTCATGCATCTCAGTGTCTGTGACGTCATATTCCTCTGTAACTCACGAACTACGTGACGTATAATGGTGTAATTATCCAGGTTCATTCAGTGCTAATGTGTATACTTATGCCAAATGTACGGAGCATAGAATTGGTAGTAAAGAAGTAATAAAGTAAAACATCATGTCAGATATTGATGTTTTACTGTATGAGCAGCGGAAAAGTAGTAAGCGATAAGCTTTTTTCGTTTCGCTATTTCATGGTGGGTGTCAGTGCGAAAAAATTAAGAAATATATGAAGTCATGTGTTAAGTTCGTTGGCAGTCGCTAAGTGCTCTCAGGATGAAACACTGGATGAATCTAGTCCGGATAATTTTACTTTATTTTAAGCAAAATCAAGTTTTTCATGCATTTCAATGTTTATGACGTCATACATCCTGCACTGTGAGTCGTACAATGATATAATTTTGCAGGTGCGTTCAGTTATGCACAGGGTGCCGCGCTTAAATCCGGACAAATAACACCTTTTTTTATAGCAAATTTGTTAAAACAAAAGACAAATGAAAATGAAAATCCTTTTACATGCAAGTAGTGGTATCTTCCAAGAGTGACATTACTCGATGTAACCTTCAAACGTAAGGACCGACTCCAGTTTTGTCCTGAAGTTATCGCACGCACTCTTTAAAGCAGCGCTGCACATATTCGCGAATGCTGCCTCGCTAGCGGTGCGTAGAGATGTGACGTCAGGATAACTCTTTCGACTACGCACCAAACATAGTAGTCGAGGGGGCTCAAATCCGGGCTATTCGGGGGCCTGAACTACTTTGACCAGAGCATGTCAATGTTATCCCAGCCAGATTTGGACTGAATGGCTCATATGAGCTGGTGCACCGTCCTGTTGAAAGACATATTTTCTCCCCGTGGCCACAGTTAACATCCGTGGTTTCACGACATTCAACAAAACTTGCAGATAAACTTCTTTTCTGACCGTTTGCTCCTTTTCAAGGAAATGTGGCGGCATGATATCTCACTCGCTGGACACAGCACCTAGAACGTGAACCCCAGACTTCTCCGAAGCATTATACTTGACCACAATATCGTAAACAGTCGATCTTGGGTACTTTCGATAATCGCGGCTCATCGGTTGTACTCCGCACTTGTCCGTAACATCTCGGCCATTTAGAGGTTCTGACCATTGACTGTATCCCTATGGCTTTCTAAAACGCCAATCGCGACCTCCGGTGGAACTACGATATGGCGGAAAATTCAGATTGAAATTTGTCCGGATTTAAGCGCCGCACCCTGTATGTGGATACTGTCTGTAAGCTGTGTTGCGAATAGAGTAGGTAGTACAGAAGTAACAAACTAAAACGTCTTGTCTGGTGCTGAAGTTTTACAGCATCAACAGTGAAAATGTAGTAAGCGAGAAATATTCTTTCCTTTCATAATTCTATGTGCGTCAGTGAGGATGTGAGTGTGGGCTGGGAGTCAGGAAGAACAGTTTCGTAAAGGTTCGAAATCATGTGTAAAGCTTGTTGGAAGTCGCCAAGTGGTCTCATTCTCAAGTACTGAATGAATAAAGTCTATATACTTGCGCGCCGTTAGTTAAACTGCCTCAAGACAAACACTCTGTATCTAACTGTAATACTTGTCTTTGGTGCTAAACTTTTAAGATGAGATTATACCTCTTAATGAATAGATTATGGCAGCATGTTAAACTCAGTAATTACGCGTAATATTGATAATATTACTTTTGTTGCTCCTGGAATCCGTTAGACAGGTAACCTGCAACTTGTGTTGGTTACCGGGCTCTGGGATAGTCGCAGGATTTGCTGTTAAGTATATTACCAAGCGTCTACATCTACATTTATACTCCGCAAGCCACCCAGCGGTGTGTGGCGGAGGGCACTTTACCTGCCACTGTCATTACCTCCCTTTACTGTTCCAGTCGCGTATGGTTCGCGGGAAGAACGACTGCCGGAAAGCCTCCGTGCGCGCTCCAATCTCTCTAATTTTACATTCGTGATCTCCTCGGGAGATATAAGTAGGGGGAAACAATATATTCGATACCTCATTCAGAAACGCACCCTTTCGAAACCTGGACAGCAAGCTACACCGCCATGCAGAGCGCCTCTCTTGCAGAGTCTGCCACTTGAGTTTGCTAAACATCTCCGTAACGCTATCACGCTTACCAAATAACCCTGTGACGAAACGCGCCGCTCTTCTTTGGATCTTCTCTATCTCCTCTGTCAACCCGACTTGGTACGGATCCCATACTGATGAGCAATACTCAAGTATAGGTGGAACGAGTGTTTTGTAAGCCACCTCCTTTGTTGATGGACTACATTTTCTAAGGACTCTCCCAATGAATCTCAACCTGGCACCCGCCTTACCAACAATTAATTTTATATGATCATTACACTTCAAATCGTTCCGTACACATACTCCCAGATATTTTACAGAAGTAACTGCTACCAGTGTTTGTTCCGCTATCATATAATCATACAATAAAGGATCCTTCTTTCTATGTATTCGCAATACATTACATTTGTCTATGTTAACGGTCAGTCATCGATGACAAAGAATTCTTGACTTTTTACAGTATGCTTATTTTCGAACTGAAAACTTTGCAACAGCATCATATCGTGTAATATAGGCAGTTGTTATCTCGTAGAAAATTCATTTATTCTCTTCTATGAATACTGTAACAAAATTATAATTAATGCTCATCATGTGCATAAAAAATTCGTGGTATTCATTTCTCTCTTTTCAGTCAAATATTTTGCGCTATTGAAGGGATACCAGCAGAGAATTTCATGTTTTTAGCGTAATAACACTTGTTGTTCGATCATCAAACTTAAGGTTCATGTGATGTGCCTTCCCACCCCTGTCGCTTGCCAGCATAATTGTTGCCTCCTCCAAACATCGACAATCTGCGTTATAATGCACTACCTGACAAAAATAAAGTGAAACACTCAGAATGGGGGAGAGAGGAGAGGGGGGGAGGGCGGAAACAGAATGACATTTCATGCACTGAGAGGTTTTTATTTCAGTGATTAAAATACAGATTCAAACTTACAAAGAACATGACAGTATGTGTCCCCTTATCAGTATGTCGTTGCTCCCACTCTGGTCTGGAGGTCTGGATGCATTGTATCCTCTCCTGAGGCATACTGGCCCACAATAATGTAACTGGTTCCTTATATTCTGGACGCTGGTGCTGGGGCATGATTGACGTCCGAGCGGGTCCCACATGTGCTCTGTCGGGGACGGATCTGGGACTGTTGCTGGCCACCGAACTACCTCAACATTACGCACACAGACCGTAGAATCACGTGTCATGTGTGGGCGAGCATTACCCTGTTGAAAAATAGCGCCGCGATACCATGACTCGAAGGATAACACATGAGGACTCAGGGTGCCCATGACGTATCGTTCTCCCTTCAGAGTTTCCCGAAACACTACCAACTGCTACCTGAAGTCATACCCATAACACCAGGAACAAAACCGCTGTGCTTCTCCAAAACATTGGAAGACTGGAACCTCTCCTCAAGTCGCCGCCATACTCCCCAATGATGGTCATCCGGTGTAGAGAGGAAGCGCGATTTATAACTGAAGACAATCTGATGTCATTCACCAGCAGTCCAGTTTTCCGATCGCGGCACCACTCTAATCGCAGCTGCTTGTGTTGTGGTGTTAACTGCAGCCTTCCCGCGGGACGGGTACTGCTGCTAACCTTCAAGCCATGGTGCGCGATGGCACAGAACGTTGCAGAGAGTCTGTTGCTTGTTCCCTCAGAATTAATGATAAGAGGACCCAATGGACAGCCCGTCAAAAACAAATCGAACATGAAAACAGCGGGAAGGTGTACTGAACTGTGAAAAAAAAAACAAAATAATAACAGTGAATAGTCCAAGGACTATTAACGCGATATGCAGCAGGATTTTGGAAAATATATTGTATTTAAACATTATGAATTACCGCGAAGAAAACTGTCTATTGACACAGAGTCAACATGGATTTAGAAAACATCATTCCCATGAAACACAACTAGCTCTTTATTCACATGAAGTGATGAGTGCTACTGACAAGGGATTTCAGATCGATTCCGCATTTATGGATTTCCGGAGGGCTTTTGACACTGTACCACACAAGCGGCTTGTAGTGAAATTGCGTGCTTGCGGAATATCGTATCACTTCTGTGGCTGGATTTGTGATTTCCTGTCAGAGAGGTCACAGTTCGTGGTAACTGACGGAAAGTCATCGAGTAAAACAAGAGTGGTTTCTGGCGTTCCCCAAGGTGGTGTTATAGGACCTTTACTCTTCCTTATCTATATAAACGATTTGGGGGACAATCTGAGCAGCCGTCTTAGGTAGTTTGGAGATGACGCTGTCGTTTATCGACTAATAAAGTCATCAGAAGATCAAAACAAATTGAAAAACGATTTAGAAAAGATATGTGAATGGTGCGGAAATTGACAGTTGACCCTAAATAACGAAAAGTGTGAGGTCATCCACACGAGTGCTAAGAGAAATTCGTTAAACTTCGGTTACACGATAAATCAGCCAAATCTAAAAGCCGTAAATTCAAATAAATACCTAGGTATTACAATTACGAACAACTTAAATTGGAGCGAACACACAGAAAATGTCGTGGGGAAGGCTAACCAAAGACTGTGTTTTATTGGCAGGAAACTTAGAAAATGTAACAGAGCTACTAAGGAGACAGCCTACACTTTGCAAAGTACCCATGTAGATGTAGAACTGCAACGGCGTCGTGGTTAGCTGGCCACGGTGTTGAACTGACAAGTGGGCGTGCCGTGTACATACCTCCTTCGTGTAAATTTTTTTCCTTCCGCTATTCGCGGTATTCAAATTTGTGTCTTTGTCGTTGTGTAACGTCCGTTTGCAATGGAGATGTGTAAGGAAGGACCTATAATGATAGTTGATTCTGCACAACTACTCCATTAGCAGGCGAAAGGAATTGGCTTTCGAATAGGAACCGCAAACGTTTCTTGACAAGGCGACAAGTCAACCGAATCCTCCAAGGGAAAACTCGTCTCGTGGGTCATACACAGCATTAGTGATAGTACGTGTGTGTTATGGTAGGAATCTCTTACTGACACACCTAATTGCCAGCACGGTAGCTCAGCGTGTCCGGTCAGAGGGTTAGCTGCCCTCTGTAATAATAATAATAATAATAATAATAATAATAATAATAATTAAACAAAAGAACTGAATTAATCGATGAACAACGGACTTAAACGGATCTCTTACGACGTCCGCCCCGAGCAGATGCAACGAACAAAATGAGAGTAAAAAAAAAAGTTATTTGTGCTCGGGAATGTCGTACGAAAGGACGCCGGTTCGCGCACGGGTGTGTCAAAAAAAAATTAAAAAAAAATTGTACGCCTAGGAAGAGCGTAAGATATGCCTCCTTGCCCGATTTAGGTGTTCGCATGAATGTGAATGTCATCACTCCCAAGAAAATGATGAAAACATAATAGTTTGTCACATCAGCTGCCACAAATGAACGCAACACTTTCAAGTCACACAGTTTTCTCTATGCTCTATTAAAACATATGTTCTTAACCTTTTTGAAGTTGCGTTCCGTTTTGACTCTTGAATTCCTTTGTTGTAACATAATTCACACACTTGTTGTTTTCATTTCAGTGAGTCGTTTATGTGGTGTCTTGCCTGCTCTCACGATTCATCACGTTTACTTGTGACGGTGACGTATTGTTAATAACCTATGAATAGTATGACAACTTCCAAGACTACGGAAAGACAACAACTATTTCAGTGTCCGGACGGACAGTTCATAATGTTGTGAAAAATTAAAAAGAAAATAATAAATGGCAAGAGGGAGTTTCAGACACGGCTCTTCCGCTTTACAGTTCAACGCCGTGATCATTTAACTGCGACGCCGCGACTGTTCATCTCCTCTCAATATTGCACTTGCTAAGACTAGACCGTTCACTACTTCCATTTTGCTTTTTTGTCGCAGTGCAGTACGGCTGCTTCCTGTTTTCATGCTTGATCTGTGTTCTGTGTTCGACAGGCTATCCACTGGGCCATGTCATCACTAAATCTGATGGGGTTGCGATGAGGAGTTTCCTTTGTTAGTGCACAGTACAGTTACCCTCCCTTACGGCGATCAGACGTGGTCACCCGAAGCTTGACAACGGTTACTGCTGCCCTAATGTTCCTATGAAGTCCCTCAGCGGGCCACTGTCACATCCGAACGCTCCACACATTTTGATATTGCACGATTCGACCAGCCAACAAAATGAAGACCCACCTTGAGGGCCTTTGAACCGTGTTAGGTGCGAAAAAAGCTGTCTCAAGCAGGTACGCGGCATCTCTGGTTCCTGGACAGTGATCACTCAGCATACATCCCATCAGGACTAGCAGCAACGCTAACTCACTGTGGTTGCCGTCTACCTGTTGCAAATATTTGCAGCTCAAATCATTTACATACACGCAGATCGTGATTAACTAGCTTGTTATTTTAAAGCGTGCACTGTATTATACAAATAAGTATAAAGGTAATGAAATTCGATAGTTCGTTTTCGAACGAAAGAAATTTTCCAAGCAAATTTTACAGAATTTCACAAAGTGTCCATGTGTAAAAGATAAAGATATGATCAGTATTACCTGAAATGTCCCGGATTAGAAAAAGAAATTCATAAGAAGATGGAAGCACTCACCCTCACCCACTGCCTAAGAGTGTTGCTTAGAGCGCTCAAAATGCAGGCAGCGTAATTGCGATATGTCACTCTATCGAGTGGGTGCCACGATGGATGCGGATGATTTCACGGAGGAGTTATAACATAAAGTTGAGGAACACACCACTAAAAATGAATATTTTGCAATTCCTAATGCTTCACTATCCCTGAAATTCCGTTCGCACGACACCACTGACATGAATTTCTGGACGATGTTTCAAGATAAGATTTTGGTTGCAAACGGGAACTTCCAGTTATTAGTTCGTTACTCCTCGTTGTTCCCCTTGCTTTCAGCTGTTGGCAGTACTAGCATGGCAAGTTGATGTTGGCTTGTGCTACAAGGACAGATCACTGAATCATCTAGACTGTTGACCGTTGCCCTACTGAAAAAGCTGCTGCCCCTCTTCAGCAAACAGAAATTGTCTCTCCAAAGACAACCCACCATCGTGATTGCATCTACTGTTCAGCTCTCTGTATCGTTGAGGCACCCAAGCCAACCCACTTCGGAAAGGAGAAACTCGAATTAAACTTCAGGAGAACAGTCGACGGAGAAAACCCTCACTGCTTACCTTATCAGTCCATCTAATTTTCAAGTCTTCCGTAGAACCACGTCTTAAATGCTTCGATTCTTTTCTGTTCCGATTTTCCTACAGTCCATGTTTCACTACCATACAATGCTGTGCTCCAAACGTGCATTCTCAGAAATTTCTACTTCAAATTAAGGCCAATGTTTGATGCTAGTAAACCTCTCAAGGACAGGAATACCTTTTTTACCAAAGATTGTCTGCTTTTTATGACCGTGTTCCGTCCGTCATGGTTTATTTTGCTGCCTAGATGTCAGAAACTCTTGATTTCGTCTGCTTCGTGATCCCCAATTTTGATGTGAAGTTTCTCGCTGTTCTCATTTCTGCTACTTCTCATTACTTTCGTCTTTCTTCGCTTTACTCTCATTCCATACACTTTCTCGCATTCGGGAGGACGACGGTTCAATCCCGTCTCCAGCCATCCTGATTTAGATTTTCCGTGATTTCCCTCAATCGTTTCAGGCAAATGCCGGGATGGTTCCTTTGAAAGGGCACGGCCGATTTCCTTCCCAATCCTTCCCTAACCCGAGCTTGCACTCCGTCTCTAATGACCTCGTTGTCGACGGGACGTTAAACACTAACCACCACCACCACCATACACTTTCCCCGTTACATGTCCAATCCATTCACCAGATTCTGTAACTGTTCTTCATTTTCATTTAAGAAAGCAATGTCATCAGTGAATCTTATCACTCATATCCCTTTCCCCTGAATTTTAATCCTGTACTCGAATCTTTTTTTATTTCCATCATTACTTCTTCGATGTATAAATTAAACAGCAGGGACGAAAGACTTAATCCGAGCAGTTCGTTCTTGGTCTACCACTCTTATTATTCCCTCTTGGTTCTTGTACGTATTATATATCACCCGTCTTTCCCAATAGCTTTTATCAGAATTTCAAACATTTTGCCTCATTTTACGTTATCGAACGATTTTCACAGTTCGAAAAAGCCTATGAACGTCTCTTAATTTTTCTTATGTGTTGCTTCCATTATCGGCCGCAACGTCAAAATTGTCTCTCTGGTGCCTCTAACTTTCCTAAGGCCAAACTGATCGGCATCAAACATATCCTCAATTTTCTTTTTCATTCTTCTGTATATTATTCTTCTCATCAATTTGGATTCATGAGCAGTTAAGTTGATTGTGCACTAATGCTCGCGCTTCATGGATATTCCTATCTTTGGAATTGTGTGTGTGATGTTTTTCCGGAAGTTCGATGCTATATCGCCAGTCTCATACATTCTACGTACCTACGTGAATAGTCTGTTTGTTACCTCTTCCCCCAGTTATTTTAGTAATTCCGATGGAATGTTATCTATCGCTCTGCCTGATTTGATCTTAAATCCTATAAAGCTATTTTAAATTCTGACTTTAATCCTGGATCCTCTACCTCTTACCAACGACTCCTGATTCTTCTTCTATCATGTCCTCCGAAAAGTCTTCCCCCTCATGGAGGCAGCCAGTGTGCTCTATCCGCTCCTTTCTCTGCATTTAATAGTGGAATTCCCGTTGCGTCTTAATGTTACCGCCCTTGTTTTTAATTTCACCGAAGGTCGTTTTGATTTTCCTGTATGCCGAGTCAGTCTTTCCGACAATCAGTTCTTTTTCGATTTTTTTCATATCTTTCACGCAGCCATTTTACCTTAGCTTCCCTGCACTTCCTATTTATTTCATTCCTAAATGGCTTTGCATTCCTGAGTAACCTGAACATTCTAGTACTTCTCGTTCAGATGAAGTGTTTCTTCTATCACTCATGGTTTCCTCGCAGTTACCTTCCTTGTACCTACATCTTTCATTCCAACTCCTGTGACTGCCCTTTTTAGAGATACCCGTTCCTGTTTAAATGAACTGCCTACTGTGCTGTTCATTTTCGCAATATCTATAACCTCAGAGAACTTAAAGCATATCTATTCATTCCTTGGTATTTCCGTATTCCACTTCTTTGAAGATTGTTTCTTCCTGACTAGTCTCTTAAACTTAAACTGACTACCAAACTACGATCTGAGTGTGGTGTCACCGCCAGACACCACACTTGCTAGGTGGTAGCCTTTAAATCGGCCGCGGGCCGCTAGTATACGTCGGACGCGCGTGTCGCCACCGTCAGTGATTGCAGACCGAGCGCCGACACACGGCAGGTCTAGAGAGACGTCCTAGCACTCGCCCCAGTTGTACAGCCGACTTTGCTAGAGATGGTTCACTGACAAATTACGCTCTCATTTGCCGAGACGATAGTTGGCATGGCCTTCAGCTGCGTCATTTGCAGAGACCTAGCAAGGCGCCATTATCATTTGCTATTTATCTTGTGATGCATGTACCGTCAGACCGATGTTCACCAATTATGAATTAAAGTTAAGTATTCCAGTAGTTAGTTACGTTCTTTACTACTATAAATTCCCTTAACTGTTCCAGACCTCACGCCAGCCTGCGTGAGCTTATCGCGTGCCTTTCGCCTTCCTCATAGTGGCTTGGCTGTATTGCCAAGTCACAACACTGAGTCTATATGTGCCCCTGGGTACGCCTTAGAATCCAGTATCTGATTTCGGATTCTCTGCCTGAGTATGATGTAATTTGACTGAAATCTACCCGTATCCTCCAGCCTTATCCGAGTACACGCCCTCCTAAGGAGATTCTTGAATAGTGTATTCGCTATAATCACCTGAAATTTATTGCAGAACTCAGTTAGTCTTTCTCTTCTCTCATTCTCACTACCATGCCCACTTCTCCCACAGCACTTTCTTCTGCTGCTTCGCCTACAACCGCATTCCAATCCCCTTGACTATTAGGTTTTCATCTCCCTTTACGTACTGTGTTATCCGCTTAGGTATGGAGAACTGGTCACTATGTAAGCCTTCACTTTTAAATATTCGTGTTTGATAACTTATAAATATGTAGATTCAAAATGTGTAAGTGGGGAAGTTTCTGTCAATAACCATGGTTTCGTGAAAAATGCTGTTTCTCTTTGAGTGGGGACTTTAACCTCCCCCATTCCGCCGCCACACCCCGCCTTCCCCTCCCCCCCTCCCCCCGCCAACCACGCCCCCTCTTTGCTATTCCTATGCGGTCCGAAATGTCTCCACACAACGTAAATATTGGCTCTTAAAGAAAGTTTGACAACTATTGCTTTAAGGTGTGTAGAAAGTTTTGGTTCTTACTTAGCGTTAATAATATTAATGATAATAATAATAACAATAATAACAATGGTCATTCAATTGAAGGAGAAATTGGGCAAGTAGACTCCATATCATCAAAACTATTCTTAGCAGACCTAGGAGAATTTTTCAGATGCTTCCATTTGATAAAGGAATACATATAGATGAACTACCTTTGTTTTACTGATGACATTCTACAGTTTGCCCGGAGTGCATATTTGCTTCAACAACGAATGGGAGAACTTGATATAGCAAGATAAAAATTACCGCTGAAAATAGTTATAAATAAAATAATGTATAATCTAGAGATTGAAGAAAATTGTGGAAACAAAGTCATAAACCCATTTGTACATTTTTGTACATGGGGCTTTGAAGACAGTGACTGGATTAACTGGAAAACAAACAAACCGGCGAGTAAGACTGCCTAGAGCGTTTTTCTTAAACGACCTAGGGGTTTCAAAACTAAGTTTCTGAAAGGCAACGTGAGACATAAACTTCTAACGATAAACTACTCAAGCACTATGAGGTGCTCAGCGAGCAATGGAAAGATACACGTTAGGTGTTAAAGGAGGCAGAGAGAAAGAAAGAGAGAGAGAACACTACCAATTGGATGTGCAAATGTTCAAGAATGTAATGCATGGACAAGTGTAAATGGACTCTGTTGTGCAACAGTAGATGATTGATGATAAAGCATAACATTAGACTGCTCATGACTTTCTCTTTTCTGAACTGTCGCAAATATGATACAATGCTGGGAGTAAGGCACACACGACACAGTCAACATCAGACAGTACTGTGCTGGTTGACAGGTAGTTGTTTGAGATTCGAGTTATTGAGAAATAAGGATCTCTAGATAAAAACCTAGCTTCGTTCCTTGTGAAATAATGCAAAAGAAAGTAGGAGACATTAGATTCTGATTGATTTTAGCAGTTTTTCCCTCATGTCAGGAAGCATGCTAAATATATAAATTATATATATACACGAGTAATCTTTTCCTCGCGACTTCGTCGGAATATGCATTTGAAACATATATTGCACTCATCTCTTCCTTCCCCATGTCCACCTCTTTCTCCTTCTATGTCTATGTCCACCTTATCTCTTCCTCCCTGGTCTCTCTGCCTCTTCATCTCCCCCTCCCCCTGTTTTTGTCCATCTTCTTCACCAATTATCTCTGACCATATCTTGGTCCCCCTTCCTCTGTCCATATCCTCCTCTTCTGTCTCTCTCTATCCTCCATCCCTGCCTTGCTCGTCTGTCCATCTCCTCTGTCCTCTCTCTATCCCTCCTCTCCTGCCCCCTCTCTCTGTCTATCAACTCCCAACCCCTCCAACCATCTCCTCCTGTCCTTTCTCTCTGTCCATCTTCTCCTCTGCCCATCTCAACATTCCACCAGCCATGACCACCTGCACTTGTAGCCTGTGCAAAACTGGGCAATGAAGCAGGCCGGTACTACTCGAATATAACACATCTGCCATGTATTGTAGCCGACATGTAGGGACCTGGAAAACTACACTCCTGGAAATTGAAATAAGAACACCGTGAATTCATTGTCCCAGGAAGGGGAAACTTTATTGACACATTCCTGGGGTCAGATACATCACATGATCACACTGACAGAACCACAGGCACATAGACACAGGCAACACAGCATGCACAATGTCGGCACTAGTACAGTGTATATCCACCTTTCGCAGCAATGCAGGCTGCTATTCTCCCATGGAGACGATCGTAGAGATGCTGGATGTAGTCCTGTGGAACGGCTTGCCATGCCATTTCCACCTGGCGCCTCAGTTGGACCAGCGTTCGTGCTGGACGTGCAGACCGCGTGAGACGACGCTTCATCCAGTCCCAAACATGCTCAATGGGGGACAGATCCGGAGATCTTGCTGGCCAGGGTAGTTGACTTACACCTTCTAGAGCACGTTGGGTGGCACGGGATACATGCGGACGTGCATTGTCCTGTTGGAACAGCAAGTTCCCTTGCCGGTCTAGGAATGGTAGAACGATGGGTTCGATGACGGTTTGGATGTACCGTGCACTATTCAGTGTTCCCTCGACGATCACCAGTGGTGTACGGCCAGTGTAGGAGATCGCTCCCCACACCATGATGCCGGGTGTTGGCCCTGTGTGCCTCGGTCGTATGCAGTCCTGATTGTGGCGCTCACCTGCTCGGCGCCAAACACGCATACGACCATCATTGGCACCAAGGAAGAAGCCACCCTCATCGCTGAAGACGACACGTCTCCATTCGTCCCTCCATTCACGCCTGTCGCGACACCACTGGAGGCGGGCTGCACGATGTTGGGGCGTGAGCGGAAGACGGCCTAACGGTGTACGGGACCGTAGCCCAGCTTCATGGAGACGGTTGCGAATGGTCCTCGCCGATACCCCAGGAGCAACAGTGTCCCTAATTTGCTGGGAAGTGGCGGTGCGGTCCCCTATGGCACTGCGTAGGATCCTACGGTCTTGGCGTGCATACGTGCGTCGCTGCGGTCCGGTCCCAGGTCGACGGGCACGTGCACCTTCCGCCGACCACTGGCGACAACATCGATGTACTGTGGAGACCTCACGCCCCACGTGTTGAGCAATTCGGCGGCACGTCCACCCGGCCTCCCGCATGCCCACTATACGCCCTCGCTCAAAGTCCGTCAACTGCACATACGGTTCACGTCCACGCTGTCGCGGCATGCTACCAGTGTTAAAGACTGCGATGGAGCTCCGTATGCCACGGCAAACTGGCTGACACTGACGGCGGCGGTGCACAAATGCTGCGCAGCTAGCGCCATTCGACGGCCAACACCGCGGTTCCTGGTGTGTCCGCTGTGCCGTGCGTGTGATCATTGCTTGTACAGCCCTCTCGCAGTGTCCGGAGCAAGTATGGTGGGTCTGACACACCGGTGTCAATGTGTTCTTTTTTCCATTTCCAGGAGTGTATTTCGCGCATCTGCCGTGCAGGCTGCCCTGCAAAGCAGGTCAATATGGATGCTGATACTATTCCGACACAACATAACTATCATGCAGGGCAATCCCTATATGGCAATGACTATAAAAATTCGTTTTTCTCTATATTTCCACTCTGATTGGAGCAAGGAGGCTGTAAACCAAACAATGTTGATACTCATGAAGTTCTCATTACGTGTGCCAGATTTGTCTGAAATCGATCCAGGGTTTTGGGAGGAGATTCCAGACACACATACATAAATACTGTATATACTAGCCATTCCCCATGGCATTGCCTGCGTACATGTATGTCACACATAATATTTTTGTCTATCTCCTTCTCTCCTCTCTCAATTCCCATCACCTCTTTGCCTTTCTATCTGTCCATCTTATCCTGTCTCTGTCAATCTCATCCTCCACCTCTCTGTCCATCTTATCCTCCCCTCCCCATGCTCCCTGTCTCTATCTTTACCTCTCCTCCTGCCCTTTCTCTCCCTATCCACTCCCTTCTGTCCCCTCAATCTTCAACCCTTCCTCTATCCTTCTCAACTTCCTCCAGGCATGCTCATCTGCACGTGTACCCCTGCAAAAGAGGTCGATAAAGTGAGCTAGTATTATTCCCACAACATGCTCTTGTGCAGCACAGACTATATATCAAGGGCAGGGAAACCCTTTTTTTCCTCATGATGTGTAGGCTGTCACACAAAGCAGGCCAATAAGACAGCTGATACTACTCCAACACAACAAACCTGTTGCACTGAGCAGCCTACATGTTGGGGGCTGGGAAACTGTTTTTTTGTCCCTGATGTGCAGGCTGCCCTGCAAAGCAAGTCGATAAGGCATCTTGATACTATTCCCACACAGCACAAGTCTTTTGCTGGGCAGTTCATATGGAAAGGCCTTAAACAGGCATGATTGTATCTCCATAAATATTAGAGTTTGAGCATTATAAGTCTCCTATGTTTGTCCCCTTGGGGCAAGGAGGTGGTGTGTCAGATATGGTCCATTTGGGCCAGAGGCCTGGGAGGACTTTTTAAACATACATACATTTGCTTAGCTTTATATACACTCCTGGAAATGGAAAAAAGAACACATTGACACCGGTGTGTCAGACCCACCATACTTGCTCCGGACACTGCGAGAGGGCTGTACAAGCAATGATCACACGCACGGCACAGCGGACACACCAGGAACCGCGGTGTTGGCCGTCGAATGGCGCTAGCTGCGCAGCATTTGTGCACCGCCGCCGTCAGTGTCAGCCAGTTTGCCGTGGCATACGGAGCTCCATCGCAGTCTTTAACACTGGTAGCATGCCGCGACAGCGTGGACGTGAACCGTATGTGCAGTTGACGGACTTTGAGCGAGGGCGTATAGTGGGCATGCGGGAGGCCGGGTGGACGTGCCGCCGAATTGCTCAACACGTGGGGCGTGAGGTCTCCACAGTACATCGATGTTGTCGCCAGTGGTCGGCGGAAGGTGCACGTGCCCGTCGACCTGGGACCGGACCGCAGCGACGCACGGATGCACGCCAAGACCGTAGGATCCTACGCAGTGCCGTAGGGGACCGCACCGCCACTTCCCAGCAAATTAGGGGTATCGGCGAGGACCATTCGCAACCGTCTCCATGAAGCTGGGCTACGGTCCCGCACACCGTTAGGCCGTCTTCCGCTCACGCCCCAACATCGTGCAGCCCGCCTCCAGTGGTGTCGCGACAGGCGTGAATGGAGGGACGAATGGAGACGTGTCGTCTTCAGCGATGAGAGTCGCTTCTGCCTTGGTGCCAATGATGGTCGTATGCGTGTTTAGCGCCGTGCAGGTGAGCGCCGCAATCAGGACTGCATACGACCGAGGCACACAGGGCCAACACCCGGCATCATGGTGTGGGGAGCGATCTCCTACACTGGCCGTACACCACTGGTGATCGTCGAGGGGACACTGAATAGTGCACGGTACATTCAAACCGTCATCGAACCCATCGTTCTACCATTCCTAGACCGGCAAGGGAACTTGCTGTTCCAACAGGACAATGCACGTCCGCATGTATCCCGTGCCACCCAACGTGCTCTATAAGGTGTAAGTCAACTACCCTGGCCAGCAAGATCTCCGGATCTGTCCCCCATTGAGCATGTTTGGGACTGGATGAAGCGTCGTCTCACGCGGTCTGCACGTCCAGCACGAACGCTGGTCCAACTGAGGCGCCAGGTGGAAATGGCATGGCAAGCCGTTCCACAGGACTACATCCAGCATCTCTACGATCGTCTCCATGGGAGAATAGCAGCCTGCATTGCTGCGAAAGGTGGATATACACTGTACTAGTGCCGACATTGTGCATGCTCTGTTGCCTGTGTCTATGTGCCTGTGGTTCTGTCAGTGTGATCATGTGATGTATCTGACCCCAGGAATGTGTCAATAAAGTTTCCCCTTCCTGGGACAATGAATTCACGGTGTTCTTCTTTCAATTTCCAGGAGTGTATACAGTCAGAACCAGTTACAACGACTTGGAAGGCATCGATGGTTTACGCTTGTTATAACTGATAGTTACACGAACTGAGCTTTTGCTTTGTTTTCTGATAAAAAATTTCGTGTCTGTAAATTTTAGGCTGACATAGAGTTAACCCTTCAAAAAGTGGCAGTAATACAGTACACCTATAGTACATTTTACAATACAATATTGCGGAGAGGACCTAAGGACAAATTTTTCTTTTACTTATGCAGAATGTACAGCAAAAAAATGACAGTTTTAATAAGTGAAGGAACAAGTAACAACAGCATAAATTGCTCAGTAATGTCGAACAACGTCTTTGATAATGAATGAGATAAAATGTTCAGCATGTTTAAAACCTCCTGTAAGTGATGTATAGTATAACAGCCATGAATGACTCATTTTACAATGAATCGGTCATTTTAGGAACAATCTAAATCCACATTTTTTGTAAAAGAGTTATTTATGTCTTGACCTTCTCTAAGGGTAGCCTAAACATTGTGTATAGAAATGACGTAATTTCCATCTACCTATGTATTTTTTTGAGTCTGGTAAGTTGGTGTTAGTTTTAGAAACAACATACACTACGAGATTAAAAGTATCCGGACACCTGGCTGAAAATGACTTACTAGTTTGTGGCGTGGCGACTTCCATCGATAAATCTGGAGTTCAGTATGGTGTTGGCCCACCCATAGCCTTGATGACAGCTTCCACTCTCGCAGGTATATGTTCAATCAGGTGCTGGAAGGTTTCTTGGAGAACGGCAACCCATTCTTCATCGTGTTGAAAGATGCAATCGCCATCCCCGAATTGCCCTTCAACAATGGGAAGCAAGAAGGTGCTTAAAACATCAATGTAGGCCTGTGCTGTGATGGTGCCACGCGAAACAACAAGGGGTACAAGCCCCCTCCATGAAAAACACGATCACACCATAACACCACCGCATCCGAACTCTACTGTTGGCACTACACACACTGGCAGATTACGTTCACTGGACATACGCCATACCCACACCTTGCTATGGGATCATCACATTGTGTACCGTGACTCGTCGCTCCACACAACTTTTTTCCACTGCTCAGTCGTCCAGTGTTTACGCTCCTCACACCAAGCGAGGCGTCGTTTGCCATTTACCGGCGTGATTTGTGGCTTATGAGCAGCCGCTCGACCATGAAATCCATGTTTTCTCCCGCCTAACTCTCATAGTACTTGCAGTGGATCCTGATGCAGTTTGGAATTCCTGTGTGATAGCCTGGATATATGTCTGCCTATTACACATTACAACCCTCTTCAACTGTCGGTGGTGCCCGCATCTCGTGGTCGTGCGGTAGCGTTCTCGCTTCCCACGCCCGGGTTCCCGGGTTCGATTCCCGGCGGGGTCAGGGATTTTCTCTGCCTCGTGATTGCTGGGTGTTGTGTGCTGTCTTTAGGTTAGTTAGGTTTAAGTAGCTCTAAGTTCTAGGGGCCTGATGGCCATAGATGTTAAGTCCCATAGTGCTCAGAGCCATTTTTTGAACTGTCGGTGGTCTCTGTCAATCAACAGACGAGGTCGGCCTGTACGCTTTTGTGCTGTACGTGTCTCTCCACGTTTCCACTTCACTATCGCATCGGAACAGTGGACCTAGGGATTTTTAGGAGTGTGGAAATCTTGCGTACAGACGTATGATACAGGTAACACTCAATCACCCTACCAAGTTCGAAGTCCGTGAGTTCCGCGGAGCGCCCCATTCTGCACTCTCACGACGTCTAATGACTACTGAGGTCGCTGTTATGGAGTACCTGGCAGTAGGTGGCAGCACAACGCACCTACTATGAAAAACGTATGTTTTGGGTATGTTCGGATACTTTTGATCACGTGGTGTAACTCCTGGAGTTCTGGTGTTTCTAATCTTAACGTGACACAGCTTTTTATTCTGTTGGCAGTGCTGTGTGATCTGTTTTTCCTAGTAATAAGATTTGTCATTGTTGAAGAGCTGGTGGTCCTTGGTTATCTTATGTGATTACAAGGTGCAGGTCGATAGCAATTTTGTTTTAAAATTCTATGATAATGGAAAAC
Source organism: Schistocerca americana (assembly GCF_021461395.2). Taxonomy (NCBI): domain Eukaryota; kingdom Metazoa; phylum Arthropoda; class Insecta; order Orthoptera; family Acrididae; genus Schistocerca; species Schistocerca americana. The sequence goes on from NC_060122.1 coordinate 427,857,720, forward strand.
TCCACAAAACGAAAAAGGAGTGTGAGGAATGAAACTGAATACTAGAGCGAGGTGATTAAAAGAGCACGTCTTCAAGGAAGTGGTTACATACACTAAGCAGGAAAAACAATTCCGCAAAGAAAAGCAGGTGAGAAATGCAATTTTAAGAAATCATGTTTCGCTAATGTTGATATATTTCATCAGACATCTGTGTTAGATAGATTTAATAATTTCAAGAGCAAAGGCAAACAGGATTTATCCTTATAAGGTCTCATCACCTGTAACAATGTACAAAGGCCTCGTCCGTCTACAAATGTGTCATCCATTGAGCGTAGTCACAGTTTTAAGTACTTCATCATACGGTCTAAGGCGCTACAGTCATGGACTGAGCGGCTGATCCCGGCGGAGGTTCGAGTCCTCCCTCGGGCATGGGTGTGTGTGTGTTTGTCCTTAGGATAATTTAGGTTAAGTAGCGTGTAAGCTTAGGGACTGATGACCTTTGCAGTTAAGTCCCATAAGATTTCACACACATTTGAACATTTTTTTTTCATCATATTCAATCATGAAATGAAGGAGGTCTGCCAGAAAGCATGTATAGCTTTCCACAGTTTAATGATAATAGTAGACTCCGTCGCCTAAGAGAGTTGTTGACAACCGATTAGTGTCCATTTGATTTAAGAGGAAAATAGCCCACAGCAGATTCAAATCCTGCCGAAATTAAGGTGCTCATTCATCAGTATATTGAGTCTATTTCAAGAAAACAGACTCAGTATTCCTCCAAGATAAAAAATGACCTCGATGCGAAGTTAAATATGAAAATCACGTTTCATATGCCAAAGGGGAAAATCCTGGCGTAGACATTATATATCAGTGCTATGCTAAATGCGTCAGAGACCGTTTTCACTTCAGTTTTGGGAGGTTTCAGGTGGGTAACTTCTGTACATGAGAAGTTCTGGAATAGAATTTGAAGTCCCCGTTCCTTAACAAGTAGGCAAAGAAGTTTGCTGAAGCAGAATTAATGATCCACAAAAGAAGAGCTAAAAAAAATTTACAGTAGTTTTCAAGCTTCAACGAATCTGTGGGAAGAAAGGGAAAATCTGGCTGATATAATATTTTACTACATGCAGAATATTTCACTGCCTAATATTTGGGTGCTGGAGTTGTTTTAACTTCAACATTTAACCCTCGACGTTTCTGAAATTCATGATGTAAAATGATGAAACCCAGGATAATAAAGGACAAAATGAAATAACTTCTTTTCTTCTGCGTGACATAGATAATAGCAGTCTGAAGGACGAGAAGCAACTGCACCTCTTTATTGACAGCTGTGGTGGTCGAAATAGAAATCACATCCTAGTATGTTTTTAATGGCTCTTGTATAAGCAGATCGTTCTGATAAAATCCCCTGAAAGGAATACACACACACATACACATACACACACACACACACACACACACACACACACACACTGATGAGCCAAAACATTATGACCACCTGCATAGTAGCTTATTTACCCGTCTTTGGGACGAAATACATCACTGATTCTGCTTATCAGCGATCAGACAGTTTGCTGGCAGAGGGTGGATGTGGCGTTAGGTGTCTACGCACAGGTCATATAACCCGCTGATTTGCGTACCCGGTGATGGCGCTCTATAGCGACCCAAATGGGTTCCATAGGATTTACATCAGGCGAATTTGGTCGCCGACACATCAACATGAGTTCACTATAATGCTTCTCAAACTACTGCAGCACAGTTCTGGTTCCGAGAAAGGGACTGTTATACTGCTAAGAGGTGACATCGCTGTTGGGGAAGACATCAAGCATGAAGGGATGCAGGTGGATCGCAGCAGTCAGCGTGTCTTCGATTACTACAACATATCCCGAGCAAGCGCTGGAGAATGTTTCCCACAGCATAATACTGCTCCCAGCAGCCTGCGTCCGTGGCGCACTGCACGTCTCGAGCCGCCGTTCACCTCGACAACGGCGTTTGTGGAGACGACCGTCGACCTAGAGTAGCAAAAATGTGATTCACCCGAAGAGGCGACACGTTTCCATTGATCGACGGTCGAATCGTCGTGGTCCCGTGCCCATTGCAGCCGTAATTGACGATATCGTCGGATCAACATGTGAACACGTCGGGGAGGTTTGTTGCGGATGTCCATGTTCAACAATGTACGATTAACAGTGTACACTTGTGAGGGACCAGCTTTGTGCTCTTTTGACAGAGATACCACAGATCACAATGTATCCTACTTTATAGAACAGACAAGCCTCCGAACCCCACGTTCTGTGAAGAGTCGTGGACGTCCAACCATTTGGCACCTAGTGGTAGTTTCACTGTCCTTTTATCTCTTTCCGCAGATGCTCACGACAGTAGCACGTGAACATTCGACCCGCTTCGCCGTTTTTAAGATACTCGTTCACAGGTTTTGCGTAATAATAATCTGCGCTTTGTCAAAGTCGATTATCTCAGCTGATTTCCGCATTTGCAGTTCATATCTTCGCCAGGATGATGCCCCGTACGTGTCTGCTTGGCTCACATACTTTTGTTAACGCGTCACACGATGCACGTAACGCCCCAGACGGCTCTATGGGCAGTGGTCATAATGTTTTGGCTTATCGGCGTGTGTGTGTGTGTGTGTGTGTGTGTGTGTGTGTGTGTGTGTGTGTGTGTAACAAAAAATAAACCAACAAGACAAAAGAAGTGACTGAGGCAAGCTTTAAGTCTCGATCTGAGCATGTAAACGAACATAGAGGGCATCGGTACACATGGCTGACTGTTTTTTCTTGGCCATGTTCATACTTGTTGTACTCTGACATAAAGCCCGTGACTTAATCGATGACTTAGCCCTGCTGAGCACAGTTCTTACTTGGCTAAGGGACCTCCAAACACCCTAGTCCTCGTTGTAAACAGCTGGAAGATGTCCATGCGACTCTGTCCAGTCTTGGTTCTTAGTTTTCCTCACTCAATGTCTTGCCTTATTGGATATGCCTCCAGAGGCTTTGACGTCTGGAGGAAACTTTTCCTGATTTCAAAAAAATGACTCTGGGCATTATTGGACTTAACTTCTGAGGTCATAATTCCCCTAGAACTTAGAACTACTTAAACCTAACTAACCCAAGGACATCACACACATCCATGCCCGTGGCAGGATTCGAACCTGCGACCGTAGCGGTCGAGCGGTTCCAGACTGTAGCGCCTAGAACCGCTCGGCCACATCGGCCGGCCTTGATTTCAATTTAGGTTGAGACTTTTGTTGGCCAAATGGAGGGTTAACTTCGACTTTCTCAACCTTCTGTCGTTCTTTATCAGTAGCGACTTCTCAACGAATATTTGGAGGTACAATGCCAGCGATATAGTATATATTCTCACCAGGGATGGCCTTTAGGCATCCAGTGATTAATCTGCAAGCTTCGCTCAAGGCATAGTGCACATTTTTGGAATGGGCTGACCTGTACCAAACAGGGGATGTATGCTCTGCGGCAGAGTATCACAGAGCTAATGATGTGGTTCTATGAACTTGTTGTTTTACGCTCTAAATTGTACCTCTTAGCTTCTTCAGAATGTTACGAACTATATGTTTCATGTTGGAGCAGCGTGTTCTAAGAATGAGGAAGCGACGCTGTGTACTGAGTACATTGGGGTGAAAGAGGGTTCCACTCCAGGAGACATGTAATTTTCTTAGAGCCTCTTTACTCCTGAAGTAATTCCAGCAAGAAAAGCGAACCAAGTGGGTCGAAATGATGGTAAAATCTAAACTGATGTTACAATAGTTTGAATTCGGATTGTCTATTCCGATATGACCCCTCAGTACAGCATACGAGACGTTCCATGCGTAAGCTTTGTTTCGAACGAATACAAGGCTAATTCCAGAAACACTGTAATGGACATGTACTGTCGGCGGCACGTGTAGACTACATTAGCTCAGAAGGCGACGGTGCGCCGCGTCTACTTTACACATTGACGGTAAGAAGACCGGTAACTCATCAATCACGCTAAAAGTGTTAAATGGCATGGAGGAAAGGCAAGAATTATGTGAATTGCCACTTGCTCACTTGCAGTATCCTGGCGAGGTCAAAGCCTCCTTTTAATGGCAGCACGTGTAGAAAGGAGTTTTTCTTTTAAATGAGAACAGGAGTATTTGTTGCAAGTAGCACATTCACACCTTGCGATCCAATTAGACTGGAAGATGAAGTATAGAAAACAGAAAGAGTCTGTTGACTCTCTCGGTGAAGTTCATTCCATGGACGCTAATAACAGTTAGGGTTGATTAACAAAGAAATGTTTCGTTCTAAATGTATCATGACGTAGGCGACTCTGTAAGGGTGACTCCATTCCGTCTTGGTGGTAGAGCCTCCTTTTAATCTACAGTTAGATGTATACTCGCAAGGCACGTTCAGGTATATGGAGGAGTATACTCCTGGTACCACTAATTCCCCCTCCCGCGACCCCTCGCCGTTTCGTGTTCCATTCACGAATGGCGAGTGGAATAAATGATTTTCGGTGAAGTTCCCTAGGACATCTACCTTCGCTAACTTTCTCATCGTGATCATTTCCCGTAGCATACACTACCGATCAAAAGTTTTTGCTCACCCAAGGAAAAAGCTATATACGCTACTGGCCATTAAAATTGCTACACCAAGAACAAATGCAGATGATAAACGGGTATTCATTGGACAAATATATTATACTAGAACTGACATGTGATTACATTTTCACGCAATTTGGGTTCATAGATCCTGAGAAATCAGTACCCAGTACAACCACCTCTGGCCGTAATAATGGCCTTGATACACCTGGGCATTGAGTCAAACAGAACTTGAATGGCGTGTACAGGTACAGATGCCCATGCAGCTTCAACACGATACCACAGTTCATCAAGAGTAGTGGCTGGGGTATTGTGACGAGCCAGTTGCTCGGCCACCATTGACCAGACGTTTTCAGTTGGTGAGAGATCTGGAGAATGTGTTGGCCAGGGCAGCAGACGAACATTTCCTGTATCCAGAAAGGCTCGTACAGGACCTGCAACATGCGGTCGTGCATTATCCTGCTGAAATGTAGGGTTTCGCAGGGATCGAATGAAGGGTATAGCCACGGGTCGTAACACATCTGAAATGTAACGTCCACTGCTCATAGTGCCCCCAATGCGAACAAGAAGTGACCGAGACGTGTAACCAATGGCACCCCATACCATCACGCCGGGTGATACGCCAATATGGCGATGACGAATACACGCTTCCAATGTGCGTTCACCGCGATGTCGCCAAACCCGGATGCGATCGTCATGATGCTGTAAACAGAACCTGGATTCATCCGAAAAAATGACGTTTTGCCATTCGTGCAGCCAGGTTCGTCGTTGAGTACACCATCGCAGGCGCTCCTGTGTGTGATGCAGCGTTAAGGGTGACCGCAGCCATGGTCTCCGAGCTGATAGTCCATGCTGCTGCAAACGTCGTCGAACTGTTCGTGCAGATGGTTGTTGTCTTGTTAACGTCCCCATCTGTTGACTCAGGGATCGACACGTGGCTGCACGATCCGTTACAGCCATGCGGATAAGATGCCTGTCATCTCGGCTGCTAGTGATACGAGGCCGTTGGGATCCAGCACGGCGTTCCGTATTACCCTCCTGAACCCACCGATTCCATATTCTGCTAACAGTCATTGGATCTCGACCAACGTGAGCAGCAATGTCGCGATACGATAAACCGCAGTCGCGATAGGCTACAATCCGACCTTTATCAGAGTCGGAAACGTGATGGTACGCATTTCTCCTCCTTACACGAGGCATTAACGTTTCACCAGGCAACGCCGGTCAACTGCTGTTTGTGTATGAGAAATCGGTTGGAAACTTTGCTCATGTCAGCACGTTGTAGGTGTCGCCACCGGCGCCAACCTTGTGTCAATGCTCTGAAAAGCTAATCATTTGCATATCACAACGTGTTCTTCCTGTCGGTTAAGTTTCCCGTTTGTAGCACGTCATCTTCGTGGTGTAGCAAATTTAATGGCCAGTAGTGTAGTTCATGTCAATGTACAAACACATCGTACAAGACAAATTATTAAAAAAAATTATTTATTTATAACTAAGTGCAGTTCAATGCAGCTTAGATTTTAACCTCTTCAAAGTATCCCCACTTTGTCCTCAGAGTAGCTGCACAAACTCTTTGTAGTGTTTTTGTTTATGTTGCAGTTCAATGTGTCTGTAAATTATTCCATAGGTCTTTAATATGAGACAACTTCAATTTTATGACCTCCCTGTCTAGTTAATCCCGCAAGAGTTTGATGGGGTTTAAGACAGGTGACTGACTTGGCCAAGAAACGTGGTAATGCGTGAGCATAAAACATGTTTCATAATTCTAGAACTCACTGACGGCAGCGATACAGGCTCGCAGTTATGCTCGTCTGTCCGATAGCATTTTTTGAAAACGTGAATACCCTACGCTTTTTTCTAATTGCTAGGTTCCCTTCGTTGCTCCTACGACCAAGGATAAACAACTGCTGGAAGGGGAGCAGGTTCTTTCTCATAGTCTCTGTAGAACCTCACAGGTATCTCACGAGGTCCAGTTGCCTTTCGACGGTTGCAGTTTTAGTTTACTTTCTCTTCCTCGAAAGTTTACCTCAGTATTTGACATTTGCGCCTATGTGCGATGACTGAAAGGAGGTATCACATTGCGGTCTTCCGCGGTATTATAATTTCAGATGAACGAATTCAGTAGTTCGGCCTTCACTCTGTCATCTTCTGTTTCAGTGCCAGTATGGTGACTGAGCTTCTGAACAGACGATTTCGATCCGCTTGCTGACTTTACACAAGACCAATACTTCTTATAATGTTTAGTCAGGTCGCTTCACAAAATTGTGCTACGAAATTCACCGAATGCTTGTCGCATATCCCTTCTCACGCTCATTTTGGCTTCATTCAACTCCTGTTTGTCTACCAGACTTTGATTTCGCTTAGCCGGCCGGAGTGGCCGAGCGGTTCTAGGCGCTACCGTCTGGAACCGCGGGACCGCTACGGTTGCAGGTTCGAATCCTGCTTCGGGCATGGATGTGTGTGTTGTCCTTAGGTTAGTTAGGTTTAAGTAGTTCTAAGTTCTAGGGGACTGATGACCTCAGAAGTTAAGTCCCATAGTGCTCAGAGCTATTTTTTTTGATTTCGCTTAAATAGGAGATGAAGCTCTCTGCTTTCGGAGAAACTTTCTAACACGGCTATTGAAGCGTGGTGGACCTTTCGAATCACTCACTTCGTTAAATTTCACATTTTGCACAAGACAAGTATACACCGATCAGCTAGGACATTATGACCATACCCAATAGCCGGCACGGATAAAAGCGCCGACGCATCGGGGGCGTGGAATCAATGAGGCCTTGGGAAATCGCTGGACGGAGTTGGTACCACATCTGCACACACACACACAAGTCACCCAATTTCCGTAAATTCAGGGGAGGGGGCCGATGAGCTCTGACGCTACGTGAATCACATCTCAAATATATACGCTCACTAATACTCCATGCCCCGTGCGTGTGTCTGACTAGCGGTAATTCCTCGCCAGATGACGCTGCTGTCCCGTGGACGGGTTTATATAGATAGTAGGCCGGTGGTCGTAATCGTCTGGCTGATCAGTGTAAATTCTGAATGACACGTTGATTCTGACAGTAACAATAGTTGCTTGTTACAAGCATTGAAAGTTAGGACCGCTCCCACTTAATGCACTGTCGAGAAGACATGGTAGTCGCCCAGTACCATATCCTCAAAGGGCAGAAAGAGTTTTTATTTTCACGGAGAAATTTATCTACTTGGGAAAGTAATATATCGTAACATAATCGTATACAAAATTACGTGAAGGAAAATACGACACCGTGTTGGCCAACAGACAAAAAAAGACGACAAGACCTCTCAGTCATTCTAATTAGTCAAGAATGCAGTATCAAAAAAAATTTAAAAAATAATAATTTTACTGAGCAGAATACAAATTCGCAATAAAACGACACTTCCTCGCTCTTATAGGAAATTTTGTTGAAAAAAAACAAAATGGTTCAAATGGCTCTGAGCACTATGGGACTTAACTTCTGAGGTCATCAGTCCCCTAGAACTCAGACCTACTTAAACCTAACTAACCTAAAAACATCACACACATCCATGCCCGAGGCAGGATTCGAACCTGCGACCATAGCAGTCGCCCGGTTCCAGACTGAAGCGCCTATAACCGCTCGACCACTGCTTTGTTGAAAACACAACACAATACAACTAGAGAGAGAATATAACTAACCTTATGATGGCAGTTAATGCATCCGTTTGACTTGAACGGTTATATTTCTGAAAAATCGTTTTGTATGGCTGGCATACTACGACACCTCCTGTTAAATACCAGGCGTCCATAACTAAGTTTCAGTTTCAAAATGCTATAGAAAGAAAACCACTGCTTAGAATGATGTCAAATTTAAACAACATACTGTTGGCGCAGGAGAAACGTCATGGAAAAAAGTAAAAAAAATTTGACCAATAGTTGGCGCTTTAAGTGTCAGAATACGCAGACCAACAGACGCGCGGCAAGCGGTTTTTCCTCAGTTTGCGTGTGAGACACCCAGCTTGACTGTCTCCATGAACGATAGTGTGCTGCTGGTAAAGATATTTTACAAGAATGTGACTGTGCCCCAGCAGTCCTGCACAAGTTCTGGACATTTAAGGGTATGAAAAAAGGCATTAGACTAAGGCCTGCTGGGGGTCTAGAGAAAATGATTGCAAAATTCGAAAAGACAAACGGTTCAAATGGCTCTGAGCACTATGGGACTTAACTTCTGACGTCTTCAGTCCCCTAGAACTTAGAACTACTTAAACCTAACTAACCTAAGGACGTCACACACATCCATGCCCGAGGCAGGATTCGAACCTACGACCGTAGCGGTCGCGCGGATCCAGACTGTAGCGCCTAGAACCGCTCGGCCACAAAGGCCGGTTCGAAAAGACAGATTCTTCTGATGTGCAGTGTGGCAGATGGAGGAAAGCAGTTAATCCAACATCTGTCGAAGATGTGGCCATAGCACTGTTGGAGGGATCGAGTGCAGGCGCGCAAACATGTAGTACACGGGGAATTGTCCGAACCGGCCGGGGTGGCCGAGCAGTTCTAGGCGCTCAGTCCGGAACCACGCGACTGCTACGGTCGCAGGTTCGAATCCTGCCTCGGGCATGAATGTGTGTGATGTCCTTAGGTTAGTCAGGATTAAGTAGTTCTAAGTTCTAGGGGACTGATGACCACAGATGTTAAGTCCCATAGTGCTCAGAGCCATTTGAACCATTTTTGAATTGTCCGAACGTTGCACGTGCCTGTGTGCATGGTGCATACATCCCGCATTGTTAACCGTATAAAATCATCCATGCGCAAGTGTTGTTTCCTACTGACGTCCCAGCAAGATAAACGTTCGCTCTGGAATTTCTTGCTCGCAAGGAAGTGGACAATCAGTCACCATGGAACGCTCTGTGGAAACACTAAGTCCATCGCATTCGGGAGGACGACGGTTCAATCCCGTCTCCGGCCATCCTGATTTAGGTTTTCCGTGATTTCCCTAAATCGTTTCAGGCAAATGCCGGGATGGTTCCTTTGAAAGGGCACGGCCGATTTCCTTCCCAATCCTTCCCTAACCCGAGCTTGAGCTCCGTCTCTAATGACCTCGTTATCAACGAGACGTTAAACACTAACCACCACCACCACCACCACCACCACAAAGTCCATTTCCATCTCCAACGACATGTCAATACGAAGAACTGCAGAATACGGGTAACGGAAAACTCGCAAGCACATCAACCGTTACCACTTCCTTCTGCAAAGGTGACTGTGTCGTGCGGTTTGACTGCATCGTTTATCGTAGGGTCGTATTTTTTCGAGGAGATGAGTCCACCGGTGGCTGTTACCAGAGCCGTCACTGGTAACGCTATGAGAATCCTTTGCGCACCAACGTCATCCCAACTCTTCAGGAGAATGTATGTGTGGGCAGGATCATTTTTCATGCAAGATGGCACTCCTCCGCACATTGCACAGGCAGTGAAAAAAAAATGGTTCAAATGGCTCTGAGCACTATGGGACTTAACTTCTGAGATCATCAGTCCCCTAGAACTTAGAACTACTTAAATCTAACTAACCTAAGGACATCACACAGATCCATGCCCGAGGCAGGATTCGAACCTGCGACCGTAGCGGTCGCGCGGTTCCAGACTGTAGCGCCTAGAACCGCTCGGATACTCTTGCCGGCACAGGCAGTGAAGCGGCTGCTGCAGAGGAATTTCGGAAATTTTAGGATTATCAGCCGTTATTTCCCTACAGCGTGGCCTTCAAGGTCACCTGATCTTAATCAGTGGATTTGTAGCTGTGGAGTTACCTGGAAGACGTGTTCAGTGCTCGAATTACGAACGCTGTTGAATTGAAGGCACGCAATGCGCAACGCATTCTGAGTGACCGACGATACACTCCCACCTATTGTGTAACATGCTGTTCCTCGATTACAGCTTGTGGCAGAAAACTGTGGGCATCATATTGAGCATGTCTTGTGCCAGTCTCACGACGGTTGCAAACCGATGACATTTTGCTCTTCGTGCGGCTTTCGTCCCCAGGACAATTAAAATCAGATGTCATTTTGTTTTTTGTGCGGTTTTTGGCCTCAGGGCAATAAGAAATTGATTTTTACCACCCGATGTCGTAAGGTTTAAATGGCTCTGAGCACTATGGGACTTAACATTTGTGGTCATCAGTCCCCTAGAACTTAGAACTACTTAAACCTAACTAACCTAAGGACATCACACGCATCCATGCCCGAGGCAGGATTCGAACCTGCTACCGTAGCGGTCACGCGGTTCCAGACTGAAGCGCCTAGAACCGCACGGCCACACCAGCCGGCGATGTGTAAAACTTTCCGTTGTTGGATGGGCTTTGCGTAACTAACTGAGCAACTGTTGACTGCCGAACTTGTGCAGTCATGCTCATTGAAGAGTACGGATGACGTAATGAGCAACTCAAACCATAGCCGTCCTATTGCGAATCATGTGTCGCTTGTAGCCAACCCCATTTACGTGAAGATTCTTACAGTGCCACCTATTAGTAAATTTTCTTCTGTTCCATGGCGTTTCTCCCTGCATCAACAATATGGTGCTCAAATCCGACGTCTTCCTGAGCAGTGGTTCTCTTTCTACACCGTTTTGAAACCGGAATTTTATTTATGGACACCCTGCCCAAATACTGTGAAAATTAGCTCTGCATCTTAGAAGACATGCGAAAGAACTGCCCTTGTTGTCTGCCAGTGAAAATAACCACTTAATACTGGCTGGTGCACATAAAAATATCCGGATGGCTCTCTGTTACTCTCAGCGATAAGGAGCTCGTCACTTGCATGTGAAAACATCGCCACATTGTAAATCCTAGAAGGTCGCAATCATTTCAAATAATCAATAGACGTCCCAAATAAATTTCCAGATACTATACACACCCCGTTCGGCTAGGTTCAGAAACAACTACAAAAAGTACTGCACACGTAGAATTTAACTGAAAGGCGAAATTCTTACTCGTTGCAATAATGCAGTCAGAGTAATATGTTGGCTACTTATCTGTGTCAGTTATGTTTTATATTCTGTAGTAAACGCAGGTCAATGTCCTGTTTGTATCATTATGCGAAATAATTGTACGTGGTGGAATGCGCTCTGCTGGCACCAAATGAAAGGAAATAAAAATTCTTACTCGTTTGAAAATCAATCTTTTAACACTAACGCTACTAAAGTTTTGGATTTGGTGCTGAGATTAAAGAAACAAGAAGAAAAAGATAGCATAACAATCAATGGAGAAGGGCGTGTTGTAGTTTTCTCGTAAAGACGTATCAGGAATGAAATCGTATGAGGTAATGTTGGCTGCAAAATATAGTCAAAAAAACAAAGGGCGTCAACTTGAGCGAGGAAAACGTGCTATGCGATTAGCTTCGGAAGCGATCGTGAAGAGGAAGGAGAAATCGCCCCATCTACAAACCCACTGTCTCAGGATTTTGCATGAAACTGGAAACGCTAGAAGACCATGGAACGTAATTGTGTTCAGTAGCAGAAACTAGCAAGCAAATTCCGTTAATGACAAAAGAACACGTGGATCTTTTCGGATAACAGAGATAAAATTTACAGACGTGAGCTACTTATTTTGCTGTTTTTGCAGAATGAATAGGTTTTGTGCTAACATGGAAGTCCATGTTAGTTCACGTTATGTGATGCAAAGTAAGGTTGCAGAACGAAAAGGCCTTGGATTAGGTCTCGTGCGATTATGACAAAACTGATAAACGGTGTTCCGCGTTTGCCGCGCTTCTCGTCGGCGGTAGCATAGTATCCTGTTGGCCCAGACAGGCACTAAATTGGCAAGGCCGACGTGACGACATAACATCCGCGCGCGGCAACCAAGAGCCGTACGGATGGTTTTACTACCCGCACGAAGGTCATCCGTAAAGTTAACAACGTAGCAGCCGTTCATTCTTACTTACATTCAAGAAAAGGTTGAGGCGCGCTTGATGCAGTCATTACTATTGCCTCCTTGGCATTGCAAGTGTCAATACGCTTCGAGAATGAGTGCACTCTTGTGTTGGTCCCACCCTTAGGTATATTCTATAGACGTTTCAGTTCACTTATAACAGAGAGGCACAGTTAATGGAACAAATATCCTAGCGATGACAGAACATCTTAAGCTAAACACCAATCGTTTCAAATCACCATTCAAATCGAGTCGAGAAGTAATCAGAAAATAGCCGTAAGTAGAAATTATTCGTCTTAAGAAAAGTTTTTAGTAGAGACCAATCCTAGTAATCCCATAGTACCTTGGAAACCATCAGTGAGAATGAAGAGCAGAAAAAGAATTAATTCCAGCAGCTTCCTGGTATTTACGAGGGAAGGTTACACCCAACGGATCACTGATGTGCTCTTCTTTTGCGCGATTTTAGTACATAGGTGTAACAATTGCTCTCTAATACGAAGTGCTTCCTAGGTATTTTCAAGAAATCAAGGTTCAAAATCTTATGAGCTTGTTTCACGATAGGATCTGCAGCCGATGAGCGGTGTCAGCGCAACTGGCTAAGACAGCAGACTAGAAGTCTCCTTGTGCTTTGTTCGAATCTCATCTTTTTTCTTCTAGTCTTCCACGAAACACTCAGAGGACTGTAACTAATCATGTTTCTTTGTAAATTGCAGCTGCTGACGGGTAAGCCCTGAAAGGTTACAGAAAAGGCTACACATTGGTACATGTGTATTCCTGAATTTATTCTCCACTTGTAAGTAACTTACAATTAAACTGATGTAACTGATGAAGCCAGTATTTGACATAAACGTTAACGGTGCAAAAACGGAAACACGGAAAAAGTTTCGCAGTTTAGTTCCCAGAAAATTATCGAAAATACAATTAATTTAAATCTATTTTTCCATTACAACTTTGCCAAACACTATCACGATTACAGATCACTTGATGGCCATGAATGCACAATGTATTCAATTTATTTTCAGCCCTCTAAACATGTCGCATATGTGAATTTGTGTGTCTGGATGGATGAAGAGCATGTTTAGAGATAACAAACCAAGCATTTTGTACAACGAATCCGTTTCTCTCCGCTTGCCTTTTTCAGTAGGAAAAAGTAAAATAATCTGTAAACAGCAAATAAAATGAATTTTTAATAACGGTTCCAGATTTTGTCCCCGGGACGAAAACAGGAACTGCAAGGGGCATGAAATTAGGAATATCACCAGATTTATTATAATGGCCGATAGAGCAACATAGGCCAAACCGTTGACAGTAGCGATTACATGCCAGAAGCTACCACATACGACTGAAATAAAAAAAAAAAAAACGCAATATTTGAACACAAACCAGTGTTCACACTAGGAACAGCAGGTGTCGATTTGACTGCAACACAGATTCACCTGAGTGTAAAATGATGAATTCCTCGTACACAGAAGCTAAACCTGATACACCCAGCAGACTCTCTCAGCGAAACTATAGACTGATGTCACGCATGCACGCGCAGTTAAACATTTCTTGCCAACTGTGGAAACCGGAAATTCCTAGAGGGACAAAACTAGGAGCACGGACGATATTATCTCATAGTAGTACACATCGGGTCCAGGCACCAGCTCCTCATGTCGTCTGGGTGAATCAGTTGTGGTCGGATGATCGTTGCTACGGGGGTAGTTCCGAAAGTAATGCCTCCTATTTTTTTGTGATGACTTTGGATGTCCGTAGCAGGTATCGTTGGTGCAGTGCTGATGCTTTAACCTTCATTTGCAGGTGGTTCCGTTATTCTGTGGCAGTTGGCGCCAGCAGACAAGTGTTCCAAAATGGAGTCCGATATGGACGCAAGTGTAAAACAGCGATGTGAGATTGAATTTCTCACTGCTGAAGAAACTGCGCCGATTTAAATCCATCAGCGCTTATAAAGGTGTATGGAGACGATACAATAGACGTGAACAATGCGAGGCGATGGGTACATCATTTTCAAGGTGATGTAAAGAGTGTGCATGCCTGGTCGACCCTGCACAACTGTCATCCCTCGCAATAAAGAGCGTCTTGACCAACTCATCCATGCTGATCGGCGGATGACGACCAGAGAATTATGTGCAAAGGTGAATGTCGACTATAAGGCCTTCGATACAATGTTGGAACATTTGGTCATCGCCAAGTCTATGCCAAAAGGGTCCCGCAGATGGTTGAAGAAAAACAAAGGAAACTCGTCGAATGGAAATCTATCGAGAACTGCTGGATCAATATGAAGCTGAAGGTGACAGTTTCCTGAATAACATTGTCACCCAAGATGAGACGTGTTGTCATCACTATAATCCGTTCACTATAAGAATAAACCTGATGTAAACATTGCTCTATGTATTCTTCCGCGTTTGCTGGAACCTCATTGGATTTCCGATTCACGTGCGCGACTGCAGCCAAGCTTTCTCGAGTACTGTCAAGTACGATAATAAGGGTATGTTTTGTGCTGTGCGTTACGTGCACATCGACTTAGGCCGGCCGTTGTGCCCGAGCGGTTCTAGGCGCTTCAGTCCGGAGCCAAGCAGATGCTACGGTCGCAGGTTCGAATCCTGCCTCGGGCATGGATGTGAGTGATGTCCTCAGGTTAGTTAGGTTTAAGTAGTTCTACGTCTAGCGGACTGATGACCTCAGATGTTAAGTCCCATAGTACTTAGAGCCGTTTGAACCATTTTTGAACATCGACTTAGCAATAATGGACAACAGCCATACCGGCGGATTTAACTTGGACAGCATTAGCCGGTCAGCTCGTACGGCTAGCCTGCAGTGACGTGGCCAGCTGCAGTTCACACGTAAAAAGAGAAGAGGAGAGGAGCAATACAGCTTCGAATGTCATTTAATTTTCAAGCAAAATGAAATAGTACATAGCAAATGTCTTACAATACGCTTCTTAGACGACTAGACGAAAACCGTAAAACGTTATCGTTTTTAGCTAACGTATTATTGTAATTAAAAACAAGAATGATGAAAATTCCTGACTTAACCACGGGGCAATTTATCTGCATAAGCTGCGTGTAACGTAAGATAGTACTGAAGGACTTCACTGTACGGTTAAATACTGAAGCTTCAAATGGTTCAAATGGCTCTGAGGCCTATGGTACTTAACATCTGAAGTCATCAGTCCCCTAGAACTTAGAACTATCTAAACCTAACCGAGTGAGGTGGCGCAGTGGTTAGACACTGGTCTCGCATTCGGAAGGACGACGGTTCAATCCCGCGACCGCCCATCCTAATTTAGGTTTTCCGTGATTTCCCTAAATCACTCCAGGCAAATGCCGGGATGGTTCCTCTGAAAGGGCACGGCCGACTTCCTTCCCCATCCTTCCCTAATCCGATGAGACCGATGACCACGCTGTCTGGTCTCCTTCCCCAAACCAACCAACCAACCTATTTAAACCTAACTAACCTAAGGACATCACACACATCCATGCCCGAGACAGGATTCGAACCTCCGACCGTAGCAGTCGCGCGGTTCCGGACTGAAGTGCCTAGAACCGCTCGGCCACCGCAGCTGGCTAAATATCGAAGCCACCGAAGGTATTACGTACAGTCAGTCGTCTGGTAATCTCTTAGCTCCTTCCTTATTCGAATCCGAGAAATACATTTCACTTCTGGAACTGTCACCTGCTACGTTGATAACGAGCCTATCAACAACAGAATCCACGAAGCCAACCAGGCGCAACGTTTTCTCTTCTTCTTTTATGACGAGCCGTTCTATATCCCGCCAGCGTTCGGCAGTGACGAGTGAAAAAGCTGCGTGCGTTGGTTCCAGTACGTCTGGCAGCTTAACAGCCTTGTTACTTCTCGGGCCAAATCCCGCAGCTTGGCTCCAGATCAGTTCTGTTGGGTTCATAATGTAATGGTACAGTAGCAAATGTAAAAATTTGTATGATGTGCTCGATGCTATGGAAATGATTATTTCTCATGTTTCTACGATACTTACCTACCTCTGTGCTATAAAACAATGGACATAGTCCAAATAAAGAGGATTTAGTTTTTCATTTTTGCCTTTAAAAATTAAATTTTTATGCATTCTTAATTTAATCAACTTTTATGAACACTCCTTCATAAAACATCGATAATTAGGAATTTGTTTTTGAAATGGAAACAGGAATTTCGTGTCTAATATGCAATTAGAAACAAGAAGACGCGCATTATTCATAAAAAATGATGATGAGTTTCATAATTACGAGATGTAGATATTTCAAATTGAACGAGGAAGAATAGTTATACTGCACAGATTTGATCAACGCACGAATAACCGTATTTAGTTCAGATTCCATCACGCCACCGACTACGCTGCACGTTCAACCTGGCTTCATATATCAACTGCATTATATACAACGCTGCGGAAACTTTAAAGCCGGTTATTTCCGTAAATTTATGAAAAATACTAAGAACAGCCTATTCCTCGGCACTTTTGTGTCGTGTTCCAAGCGCGTGTTTCACTACGGAACACAAAGCAGCCTCAGCCATTTTCATACTTCGCATTAAGAGCGCGACAATCAGAGCACAACGCTGCAGAGGCTGTGGCTGTACACGTGTACACGGTTTTTTAAATAAAAACTACGTAACTAAAGCATGATTAAGAGAAACTTTGATAGCTGTTAATACATTTGAATATCTTAAAGTTTCATTTAACGTAACTTAGTAATAAGATATCTCATACATAAGTAGGACCTACTTCGAAGAGCGTAACAACACCAGTGTAGGTGTGCTATGGCTTCTGACCAATCATAGCGTTTGTGTTTGTTAACATCAGGTTTATTCTTACGATGAACGGATTCTAGTAGCCGGAGTCCAAAAGACAGCCCATGGAATGGCGACATGCCAATTCTCCTTCAAAGGAGAAATTCAAGACACAGTCGTCTGCAGTCAAAGTGATGTGCACAGTCTTCTGGGATAGCCAGAGTGTGGTTCTTTTGGATGCTCTGGATCCTGGAAAAACTGTCGGTTCAGCATGCAACAAGACTAAGATGAAAGCCCCATTTTCCATGATAAGACCAGAGAAGAACGCCGGCCGGTGTGGCCGAGCGGTTCTAGGCGCTTCAGTCTGGAATTGCGCGGCTGCTACGGTCGCAGGTTCGAATCCTGCCTTGAGCATGGGTGTGTGTGGTGTCCTTAGGTTAGTTAGGTTTAAGCGGTTCTAAGTTCTAGGGTATTGATGACCTCAGAAGTTAAGTCCCATAGTGCTCAGTGCCATTTGAACCATTTTGAACCAGAGAAGAACACCAACTTTCACCTCCAACATGATAACACCAGGCTCCACACCAGTTTTGCGACCACGCAACTCACTACAAAATTCGGCTGGACTGTCTTACTACATCCACCATACAGTCCCGACTTAACGCCTTCGGACTTCCAGCTCTTTGGGCCTCTGAAAGATGGATAACGGGGCGAACATTTTCAATACTCGGATGCTGTTGCCAAAGCTGTAAGGAAGTGGTCAGCCTCAGCTGGTTCCGATTTTTACAAGCGCGGCATACAGGCTCTGGTGCATCGTTAGCAAAAGTGCGTAACGAAAGGCGATGGCTATGTGGAAAAATGACAGTCTGTAGCTGAAATATTGCTCCTTTTAGCTGTGCTGTTGTGATTTATGTATCTCCTGTAGCTTCCATATATAAAAGTAGCAGGCATTACTTTCGAAACGACCATCGTATAACCTAAACCGATCACTAACAATAGAAAGAAAATAAATTGCAGTTTAGACAACTTCTCCTTATTCTCGTAATACATGGGAATGCAAACCAACGCATACTTCCACTCCGGTAATTCTGTTATTGGAAACGGAAAGCTGTCTCGGACACCGTGATGCTCCGTAAGAGGCTAAGAATGTGATTACTCGAGGCAGCCGCGCTGGAAACGGCGAAGTGGAGTGTGGCGAGAGTAACACCGGTTGGGGCATGCGGCCGTGGCCGCTCTATTTCGGGCGGAGGAATGCCGCTTCACCATTTACGAATGCTAGGCGTGGCCCGGCGCCGGATGGTATCTTCTGTGTCCCACGACACTCTCAGTAGCGGCCGCTTCTGTGCTCTCCGGCGAGTACTCGCTCCGTAGCCTGCGTGCACCTCGGGGAGCGACGTTCGAGGAGGTGGGGGCGCACCGGAGCGCTAATGGAGGCGCCTCCCTGCTCTCTCAGGGGACAAATTAAGTGAGTGCCCGCTTTCAGCGCTACCTCAGATAGCGGCCTCTCACAAAGGCTGCCCACCGCCTCACTGTTCCCTGCTTTCGTCGAGGGAGCTCGCCCAGTTCCACGCGATGCGGAGACGTAATTTTCGGAGCGTTTCTAGATTTGGAAAAAAAAAAAAAACTTTTGTCGTTGTTAACTGGAGAACACTATTTGAAGTTGGAAATACAAACTTTCGAAAAACACAGCCCTCAGTGGCGATCACAATTAATTTGTAACCTAGGTTTCGATGTCACAAGGGACACCTTCTTCAGACAAAATTAAAGCTAAATGTTACAGCATAACGTACCAAAAAATACGAAAGCTGAGGTCATACCTGACAGCGTCAGATAGTCAGAATTAAAATAAAATGCAACAGAGGTGTAAGCCACTAGGGGCTGCCATGTGTCCTCTGCTACAGTCAACACAAACTGAAACATCGTGTGACTTGTGCGCCACGGCAACTTCAAGACAATGCTGCCATCTGGTGGCTAATTGGTAAAACAAGCTACGAGGACTATCCACAAAGTACATTACGTTTTGGAATTAAAAATAAATAAAGTATTGGAAATTTTTTTAATTATATACAGATGAAAGCCACACTTAAATACTACTTTTCTACACAGTTGCCATTTAAATTAAGGCACTTATCGTAGCGATGGACGAGCTTGGAAATTCCTTCGTCGTAAAATTCGGCTGCCTGCGCCTTCAACCATGTGGTTAATCAGTAACCCGGTAGAAATACGATTTTTGTGGATTTCCTGGAAAGAGGCACTACAATAAACTCCCAAAAGGTGTTGCCAAACTCTGCACAATCTCAGAAGAACAATACAAAACAAGCGCAGGGGAAAGTTGGGCTCAAAGATCTTGCTGATTAAAAACGGCCGGGCCCACACGGAAAATGCCACTCGTGAAGTTCTCGAATCTTTTAAGTGGGAGTTGTTTCCTCATCCGCCGTACAGTCCCGACCTGGCACCGAGCAACTTCCACTTATTCCCAGCAATGAAGAGGTGGTTGGCTATGCAGCGTTTTGATGACGACGCACAGCTTCAAGAAGAGGTAACCACGTGGTTGAAGGCGCAGGCGGCCGAATTTTACGACGAAGGAATTTCCAAGCTCGTCCATCGCTACGATAAGTGCCTTAATTTAAATGGCAACTATGTAGAAGAGTAGTGTTGGAGTGCGGCTTTCATCTGTATATAATAAAAAAAATTCCAATACTTTATTTATTTTTAATTCCAAAACGTAATGTACTTTGTGCATAGCCCTCGTATTTTGTGAACATCTCTCGTAACTGCAGAGAGGGAAATAAACAAACACCTGAATGGTGTACATGAAGTAATTACAATAGCGGGATACGGCATGGCCGGCCGGTGTGGCCGTGCGGTTCTAAGCGCTTCAGTTTGGAATCGCGTGACCACTACGGTCGCAGGTTCGAATCCTGCCTCGGGCATGGATATGTGTGATGTCCTTAGGTTAGTTAGGTTTAAGTAGTTCTAAGTTCTAGGGGACTGATGACCTCAGTAGTTAAGTCCCATAGTGCTCAGAGCCATTTGAACCATTTGATACGGCATAATATAAAATACAACTAATGAATGACTGGCTGTAGTACAAAAATTCTAGAATAAATGCATAAAGAATACATGTACGAAATAATCCTTTAAATGACGTTACTGCTTGCTATAATAGATACGTTTTTTTGTTTTTATGACGTATATGTTCACAAAATAGCTTGTTTTACCAATTAGCCACCAGATGGCGGTATTGTCTTGAAGTTTCCGTGGCGGACAAGTCACATGATGTTTCAGTTTGTGTTGACTGCAGCAGAGGTCACATAGCAGCCCCTAGTGGCTTACACCTCTGTTGCATTTTATTTTAATTCTGACTATCTGACACTGTCAGGTATGTCCGCATCTTTCGTATTTTTTGGTACGTTATGCTGTAACATTTAGTTTTAATTTTGTCCGAAGAAGGTGTCCCTTGTGACACTGAAACCTAGTTTACAAATTAATTGTGTTCGCGACTGAGGGCTGTGTTTTTCAAAAATTTTGTTATACAACAGTCGCTGGCTGATTGACGGCCATGTTAAAAACCTGAAGTTGGAAAGCTATTCTTCACGTCCCTACATATAGGGCATGAGCACAACAACAAAAACTCCTAAAACATAACACATTACCGTGCCTAATACGGCATAGGGAAGCCATCGCGGAATCGATGAACACAGGTTCTGTTTGATTTGCAAGGGATTTTGTACCATACTTCCTGCAAAATACTGGCAAGTTCAGGTAGCGATGATGGAGATAGACGGCAATCACGTATCCTTCTCTCCGCAGTATACCACAAACGCTCAATAATATTGAATTCTAGTGATTATGGTGGCCGGGAGAGATGTGAAAATTCATCCTCGTGCTCACAAAAACCAGTCCTGAACGATGCGGGCTGTTTGGGCAGGAGTCCTATCGTCTTGGAATACACCATCACCATCGTGAGGGAACAAACGTTGTAGCATGGAGTGGACTTGATCAAGCAAAGTGGGTAAATAATCCTGGGATACAGTACAACCTTTCCGAGTGACCATGGGGCCCATGAAATACCACGATATGGCTGCCAGAATCACCACCGAATCTCCACCATGTTTCACACTTGCAACGTAAAATCGGCCAGAAGTTCGAAAAAGGTGCGAAACAAGACTCTACATCCACATCTACGTTTATACTCCGCAAGCCACCCAACGGTGTGTGGCGGAGGGCACTTTACGTGCCACTGTCATTACCTCCCTTTTCTGTTCCAGTCGCGTATGGTTCGCGGGAAGAACGACTGTCTGAAAGCCTCCGTGCGCGCTCGAATCTCTCTAATTTTACATTCGTGATCTCCTCGGGAGGTATAAGTAGGGGGAAGCAATATATTCGATACCCCATCCAGAAACGCACCCTCTCGAAACCTGGCGAGCAAGCTACACCGCGATGCAGAGCACCTCTCTTGCAGAGTCTGCCACTTGAGTTTGCTAAACATCTCCGTAACGCTATCACGCTTACCAAATAACCCTGTGACGAAACGCGCCGCTCTTCTTTGGATCTTCTCTATCTCCTCCGTCAACCCGATCTGGTACGGATCCCACACTGATGAGCAATACTCAAGTATAGGTCGAACGAGTGTTTTGTAAGCCACCTCCTTTGTTGATGGACTACATTTTCTAAGGACTCTCCCAATGAATCTCAACCTGGTACCCGCCTTACCAACAATTAATTTTATATGATCATTCCACTTCAAATCGTTCCGCACGCATACTCCCAGATATTTTACAGAAGTAACTGCTACCAGTGTTTGTTCCGCTGTCATATAATCATACAATAAAGAATCCTTCTTTCTATGTATTCGCAATACATTACATTTGCCTATGTTAAGGGTCAGTTGCCACTCCCTGCACCAAGTGCCTATCCGCTGCAGAACTTCCTGCATTTCGCTACAATTTTCTAATGCTGCAACTTCTCTGTATACTACAGCATCATCCGTGAAAAGCCGCATGGAACTTCCGACACTATCTACTAGGTCATTTATATATATCTTGTGAAAAGCAACACTCGATGCTCTGTCCCTACCACCCGTCCTAAACATTTGAGTGTCCCAGTCTATATCTGGTAAATTGAAATCTCCACCTAAGGCTATAACATGCTGAGAAAATTTATGTGAAATGTATTCCAAATTTTCTCTCAGTTGTTCTGCCACTAATGCTGCTGAGTCGGGAGGTCGGTAAAAGGAGCCAATTATTGACCAGCTCGGTTGTTGAGTGTAACCTCCACCCATAATAATTCACAGGAACTATCCACTTCTACTTCACTACAGGATAAACTACTACTAACAGCGACAAACACGCCACCACCGGTTGCATGCAATCTATCTTTCTAAACACCGTCTGTGCCTTTGTAAAAATTTCGGCAGAATTTATCTCTGGCGTCAGCCAGCTTTCTGTGCCTATAACGATTTCAGCTTCGGTGCTTTCTATTAGCGCTTGAAGTTCCAGTACTTTACCAATGCAGCTTCGACAGTTTACAATTACAATACTGATTGCTGCTTGTCCTGACTTTGCCCCGCACCCTTTGAGGCTGTTGCCCATTCTGTACTTGCCCGAGGCCATCTAACCTAAATAACCGCCCAGTCCACGCCACACAACCCCTGCTACCCGTGTAGCCGCTTGCTGCGTGTAGTGGACTCCTGACCTATCCAGCGGAACCCGAAACCCCACCACCCTATGGCGCAAGTCGAGGAATCTGCAGCCCACACGGTCGCACAACCGTCTCAGCCTCTGATTCAGACCCTCCACTCGGCTCTGTACCAAAGGTACGCAGTCAGTCCTGTCGACGATGCTGCAGATGGTGAGCTCTGCTTTCATCCCGCTAGCGAGACTGGCAGTCTTCACCAAATCAGATAGCCGCTGGAAGCCAGAGAGGATTTACTCTAATCCATAGCGACACACAGCATTGGTGCCGACATGAGGGACCTCATCCGACCAAATGACTTTCTTCCATTGCTTCATATTTCAGGTTTCATGGCTTCGGTAAGTTTTCCTGTAGAGGGCATTTGCATCACTGATGAGTCGTTTTGGAATTCCAGCTCGCCGGCCGGAGTGGCCGAGCGGTTCTAGGTGCTTCAGTCTGGAACCGCGCGACCGCTACGGTCGCAGGTTCGAATCCTACCTCGGGCATGGATGTGTGTGATGTCCTTAGGTTAGTTAGGTTTAAGTAGTTCTAAGTTCTAGGGGAATGATGACCTCAGAAGTTAAGTCCAATAATGCCCAGAGCCATTTTTTTGAAATCAGGAAAAGTTTCCTCCAGACGTCAAAGCCTCTGGAGGCACATCCAATAAGGCAAGACATTGAGTGAGGAAAACTAAGAACCAAGACTGGACAGAGTCGCATAGACATCTTCCAGCTGTTTACAACGAGGACTAGGGTGTTTGAAGGTCAGGTAATTCTAAGTCTAGGGGACTGATGACCTCAGAAGTTAAGTCCCATAGTGCTCAGAGCCATTTGAACCAATTACAGCTCGCCTTGCAATTCTCTGCCACTGTCACTCCCTTCGTGTTGTTTTGATGCTGACAGGGTTCGCGAGTGCGACATTCAGTTGTGCAGTGACTTTTGCAGCTGTCGTCGTCCTATTTTTCGTCACAATCCACTTCAATGACCGTCCGTCACTATCCCTCAACATACACTTTCGTCCACATTGTGACTTAGCAGATGATGTTCTTCCGCTTTCCCTGTTTGCGGTATAAATCTTCGATGTGTGTCCCTTGAAACACCAAACACTTCGGTTCCCTTGCTTACGGAAGCACCCACCACAGGAGGGCCATCAATGTGTCCACGCTTAGCTCCGACATATCGCACTCACAACTAGACACAACTACTCACGACTGTCACTGAGGACAATACGAAGGTGTCCTTCGTGGTCACTTACAACAGCGCTATCTATGGGTAGTCTAGCACCCGCATTTATGTTCAAGCATGCGCTTGTAGCAGCGTTCCCGTATTTTTGTTCAGGCCATGTGTTGTCCCATAGAGATAACGCACACAGAAGTTGGTAACAGCTCGTACAGAGTTGTATACACAGTTATTCCTTCCAGCTACATGCGTATAGGTAGTGGAAAGAAACATTAATACAGAAATAAAAAGCGCTCTGGATGAAAACGCTTTATTCATTGTTGCTGCAACAAGGCTCTGTATTCTTACACAACCTCAATATATAGGTTGTTCAAAAGAAGTGTGGAATACTTTGAGAGGTGGTAGTACTCATCGAATCAAGAAAAATAAGTCCAATAAACATGAGTCCGAAAATGCATACTTTCTAAGATAATCCAATAAATATGGATCCAGAAATGCATATTTTCTGCGCTAAACACCGCATTTGCGTCCATTCATTACAGTGAACCCCTCTGACCTCCTTCGTAGTGAATGACGCACCCTTTGGAGTATACCCAGTTGTTGTTGTACCTGCTGGCACGCGTTGAAGACCCGACCCTGCAGTGTCAGCACATCCTTGATTGGCGTGGCGTCGACCAATTCCTTACCGTGTCCCCATAACCAAAAGCCTTGGGCATTGAGGTCTGGGGAAAAGGTAGGTCAAGGTGTGAGGCCTCCTTGACCAATATAGGGGTCCTGAAATGGCTGAGTCAGATGTTCGCGCATATTGTGACGAAAGCATGCTGGTGCACCATCATACATTGACCACATTTGTATTCGTTGCTGCAATGACACAACCTGCAGCTAGGTAGGCAGCACACTTCTGCAGCAACCATTGACAGAACCGCCATCTACCATGATCATCGCCGGCCGGTGTGGCCGTGCGGTTAAAGGCGCTTCAGTCTGGAACCGCGTGACCGCTACGGTCGCAGGTTCGAATCCTGCCTCGGGCATGGATGTGTGTGATGTCCTTAGGTTAGTTAGGTTTAATTAGTTCTAAGTTCTAGGGGACTGATGACCTCAGATGTTAAGTCCCATAGAGCTCAGAACCATTTGAACCATTTGAACCATGATCATCCTATGGCCTTAGGGGGTGAACGCGCTGTAGATGGTATGAGTACAGCAATTGTTCATGAAGTAACCCCAGATAACAGATTGAGACGCGCCCCCTGCTGCCAACAGAGTGAAACACAACTCCTGCTGCTGGTAATCGTCGCACACTGGTCCCAGGGGTTTCGTCCACCGAACACTCCACACGTTCCTCCATGTCAGGAAAGTGGACTGTGCGGGGCGTTCAACTGTCAGTCTTCCAAGGTGCAAGAGTACCTGTGTCCCTCAGACACTGGAAAAATTTGCCGAACAGCTTATCACAGGGCACTCTGCACTGAGGATATATTTCAGTGTAGGAGGCAACGTCCATTTGCTAAACCATAGCCGAATATCATATCCGCCATTTCACTTGTCTAGTAGTAGGCTTGCATTGCCAACAAGTGGTGGAAGGAAGAAAATGTAAATGTACTACACCATTTGTACGTACAAAAAACGCAATAACAATAAACACATAAGCGAATCCGCGTTTGTAAGAAGATAAAACATCATGATATATACCCATGGTTGACAGTACAGTACAATAAGGCCCGCAAAAACAAGATGAAAACTAACGTAGGCTACAAAATGGTTGAAATGGCTCTGAGCACTGTGGGACTTAACATCTGAGGTCATCAGTCCCCTAGAACTTAGAACCACTTAAACCTAACTAACCAAAAGACATCACATCCATCCATGCCCGAGGCAGGATTCGTACCTGCGACCGCAGCCGTCGCGCGGTTGTAGACTGTAGCGCCTAGAACCGCTCGGCCACTTCGGCTGGCCGTAGGCTACAACACGACTCGAACCACACAACCGATGGTAGGCAGAGTACTGTGAGTAAGACATCGTAATACCCCGCAAACACATCTGACTGAGCGCCAATGCAGCTATTGTGCTAATATCCTCAACCAAGCGTCGTGCTGCCCTTCCCATAAACACGTGTTTATCTCGGAAAGTATGCGTTTCCGGACCAATGTTTGTTGGACTTATTTTTCTTGTTTCGACGCATACTATCACTTCTCAAAGAATTCGACACTTTTTTCGAACACGCTGTATACATGAAATGTACCCCCAGTCGCGAATATGGACAATCATGAGCTGTGTAATGGAATGACGACAGTGAAAATTTGTCCCGGACCTGGACTCGAACACAGATTTCCCGCTTATTGCGACCAGTTGCCTTAGAATTATGCTATATATCATCAACCTGTGTCTACAATCTGCACTCATATTTTCAGTATGTGTATTCTCGTACATGGGAGCCATTTTAATTGGCGTCGCGGATAAATCCGATAGTGCGGTGCCTGTGTTATTCAGAAGTACGATACAATATTCCTTCGAACATGCATGCATCTACTGAATGGTACTTCTAAACGACATAGGCACCGCAATAT
This sequence comes from Schistocerca americana, assembly GCF_021461395.2. NCBI lineage: Eukaryota > Metazoa > Arthropoda > Insecta > Orthoptera > Acrididae > Schistocerca > Schistocerca americana. The sequence goes on from NC_060122.1 coordinate 427,884,336, forward strand.
CGTATCGTAAATTAATACAAGGGCAAATGATAAAGTCTTTGCCCCTGTTTGTTATTAGGCAAAGTAAGGTACATACAAGTAATGACAAATATTCATCCTATTCCCCGTGCCTTACACTATTTTTACACATACTCCCCACACAGATTCACACATTTGTCCCATCACAGCACTAAATGTGAGATGCCCGTGCGAGCTGGCCGTTGTGGCCGAGCAGTTCTAGGCGCTACAGTCTGGAACCGCGCGACCGCTACGGTCGCAGGTTCGAATCCTGCGTCGGGCATGGATGTGTGTGATGTCCTTAGGTTAGTTAGGTTTAATTAGTTCTAAGTCCAGGGGACTGATGACCTCAGATGTTAATTCCCATAGTGCTCAGAGCCATTTTGATGCCCCTGCATTATTCGTCCAGTTGACTGTGGAATCACCGTCGGAATGCTGTGTTGGCTTCGCAGTTACTTGTGAATCGCTGTCCTAACAGGAACGTTCTCAGCGGACTGAAAATGGGAAATCATTAAGGTCGAGGTCTGGACTGTATGGTGGGTGGTCCAGAATCTGGAGCTTTCTGACAGTTCTGATTACACATGTGGTCTCGCATTGTTGTGGAGCAGAGTCATGTCGTCCACATCGAGAACACCTCGGCCTTCGTCGAATAGCAGCCCTCAGACTTGATAGTGTGGAACAATAGCTTTCGGCATTGATAGTTGGACCTTGTGGCATGTAATCCAGCATAAGCGGTCCGCGGCTATCTCTAGAGGCTGGGAGGCTGTTATCATCACTTTCCCAACAGAGAGCGCTGAATGGGATTTTTTTGTCACACGCGAACCCGGATGTTTGCACACCATGCTCTGCTACTTGGATTCCAGCGTGAAACACAGTATCCACGTTTCCTCGCCAGTAACAGTGTGGTGTAGAAAACCTTCAACCTCCTTGGAGTATCGTTCCAGGTGATTCAGTGAAGACGTAATTCGTTTGCCTTTCATCATGTCATTCAACTGCATAGCCACCCACTGACATGAAATCTTCGAGTACCCTAAGGACCCATGGACGATGCTGCAAGCATTCCTATCGATATGCCAAGCTCTTGCGAAATGGCTGTGATGTGCACACGCCGATCTGCTTTGACCATTGCGTCCATGCAGGAAATTTTGTTGCCAGTCAGCGCCGAACGCAGCCTCCCCAACTGCTCATTGTCAGGTAAGACTTCACAACACCACCATCTCACAATTCTCAAAGCGAGACAGTTTTCCCCATATCTGAGCTGCATTTTCCTGTAGTCTCGATGGGCGTTCGTCCTTGCTCCGTAGAAAACGAATCATACTTCGTTGCTCTAACGCCATGGACGTGTGAAGCACAGTCGCCATCTTTAAAAACTGACGGCAGCGCCGTGCGGCGGAGCTAACGACAGATAAGGTAGGCACGAACCAAGAAAGGCCCAACGCTGGGAATGGATATGCTGACTTCGCATTTAAAGGCGTAATTTGGCTCAAAGAGAAAAAAAGGGACAAAGACTTTCTGATGTGCCCTCGTATATGGCGGAAAAAAGTATGGTCCTAGTTCACACTGATTCTCATGGTACTCGTGTGATCTTCTAGCCATTAAAACTGCAGCTGCAGAAGAACAGCAAATAAAAAAAATTGCTTTTTCTGTGCATATGATATTGCAGAAAGAATACATGATTACATGTGTGGATGGTTTTGGGCTATCGTGGTGTTTAATATAGAACACAGAGCTGTCAACTCCAGCAGCAACAATGGCTCCAACAACGCTGGACATCGAGTAGAAGTCAGCTTGGATGACAGATAGGGGTACGTCATTTCGTGCTGCCTCAGCTACGGTGTGTGCCGGAGTTGATCAGTTGTAGTGGCTGGACAGTGATGGCGTGCCAGACTCTCGGCAACCCACCACCAATTGTTTTCTTCAATGGGTGAAAGATCTGGAGAAATTGTTGGCCCGGCCAACATGCCAGCACCCTCTTGTGTTAAGGCAGGTAAGGACAGCACAGGCATCCTTATTGAAGGATAATGTGTAGAGACCACGAAGACAGAGCGCAGCTAACAGCCGTATTTCATAGAAGCAACGACAGCTCTCCAAATTACCTACAAAACGAACCAGAGGTGATCGTAATAATAATAATAATGAGCGGTTGGTATTGGTGGCCGGAAGACCCCTCGCGGGGCGGTTCGGCCGCCGCTCCACAAGTTCTTTAACGCCACTACGGCGAGTTGCGAGTGAATGAGGATGAACTGATGATGAAAGACAGACAACACCCAGTCATCTCGAAGCAGAGTAAATCCCTGACCCCGCCGGGAATCGAACCCGGGACCCCTTGCGCGGGAAGCGAGAACGCTACCGCAAGACCACGAGCCGCGGACAGAGGTGTTCGTGTTATGTAATCATAGCCTCCCCATACAATTTGTCTCCCCATAAAATAATGTCAAGTGATGGCCTAGTACGACAATTACGAATGTAATCTGTCAGCGTTCGTTCTTCTCAGAGCCTCCACACAGGGACAAGCCGATCGTGATGGTGTACGCAGAACTGAAACTCGTCTAAAAGGAGGACGTGGTGATCTCCTATGCCCAGTGTCGTCATCAGATGCAACACTGTCGGAGCGCCTCTGTCAGCTTCTGTGTCAAGGTAAAAGCCGCAAAAATGGCCGCCATGGTGACAGTACTTGGTGCTCTCTAGATGTCGTCATGCTATCGTCATGCATTCTTGTACTTGCTGCAAACAAGCCCACTTTCTGACTACAGGTACACGACTTGGTTGTATGATCCTGAACGGCCGAACAAACAATACAGCCGTCCTTTAGGAGTCCGCCCCCTTAATTGAGTAGTCAGCAGTTGTGGGTTCGATTCCTTACCGAGTCGCCCAATGGGGCGTCAACTGAAAAGACTTGCAACTCGGCGGTCGAACTATCCCAGGTGGAGACTCCTGGACATCGACGTCATAGGATAATTTTATCTTTATTGTCCTCTGAGACGCTATTCGCGTGTGACCTTTTAAGTCCAGTAAAGTTTGCCTCGATAGCTGTGCGGTCAGCGTGGCGAATTGCTAAGCGTAGGGGCCTGGGCTCGATATCCGGCCGGGTCGGAGATTTTCTCCGTTCGCGGACTGCGTATTGTGTTGTCATTACGTTCGTATCGTTATCATTGACCTGCCATTATTGAGGTGGCTGTATTGGCATGACCTGAGAGACAACAGATTAAAAAGAGTTGAGCTTGGCGTTGAGTATGGCGCTCCTGAACCCATCGATTCCATATTCGCGTGGCAGTCGTCGGATCCCGACTAACGCCTCCAGTCATATCGCGGAATCATAAACCGCATTTTCGATAGGTCGCGATTCTGCCACTGTGTTATTCCGACGCGTGTTGATAGACGATTTTACTTCTTACAAGAGGCATAACACTATCTTCTCCCAAACAACCTCCTTTCAAATGCGTTGTCTGAATGAGAAACACGCCACGAAATCTTTCCTTATCTACGGCATGTAGGTGGCCTCATTCCTACCCAGTTTCTGCAGCTGCGCGAAATGCTAATCAGATGCAAATGTAGAAGTACAGCGAATTCTTCTACGCGTTCCCAGAGAATGTCAGTTAGATTTAAGACTATATATCGCACTGATCATTTCACCTTTGTGATTGCTCTAGAATATGCCTGATGATAATCAATCACGGTTTTAGCCTGGCATACAGGAGTGTTAACGTTTCGGTCCTCGTTAAAACGTTAGTCAAATGGCAAAACCCCGTTTTCCAGCAACTTGGTGTAGCCATTATCCGTGGTCCACACGTTAGTGTTACGGCACCAATATTTGTGTGACAGCGCTCACACATTCGAGCCAACATTCAGCTGAATTCATATAGAGTCGACATAAACAAATGTAATGTATTGCGAATACATAGAAAGAAGGATCCTTTATTGTATGATTATATGATAGCGGAACAAACACTGGTAGCAGTTACTTCTGTAAAATATCTGGGAGTATGCGTACGGAACGATTTGAAGTGGAATGATCATATAAAATTAATTGTTGGTAAGGCGGGTACCAGGTTGAGATTCATTGGAAGAGTGCTTAGAAAATGTAGTCCATCAACAAAGGAGGTGGCTTACAAAACACTCGTTCGACCTATACTTGAGTATTGCTCATCAGTGTGGGATCCGTACCAGGTCGGGTTGACGGAGGGGATAGAGAAGATCCAAAGAAGAGCGGCGCGTTTCGTCACTGGGTTATTTGGTAACCGTGATAGCGTTACGGAGATGTTTAATAAACTCAAGTGGCAGACTCTGCAAGAGAGGCGCTCTGCATCGCGGTGTAGCTTGCTCGCCAGGTTTCGAGAGGGTGCGTTTCTGGATGAGGTATCGAATATATTGCTTCCCCCTACTTATACTTCCCGAGGAGATCACGAATGTAAAATTAGAGAGATTAGAGCGCGCACGGAGGCTTTCAGACAGTCGTTCTTCCCGCGAACCATACGCGACTGGAACAGGAAAGGGAGGTAATGACAGTGGCGCGTTAAGTGCCCTCCGCCACACACCGTTGGGTGGCTTGCGGAGTATCAATGTAGATGTAGATGTAGAACATGTCTGACGCGCAGATCGCGGTGGAGCATTTGCGATTCTGAGCGTGAATAATCATGTTTTGTATTTACAAAACGAAAAAAAGGGGAACATGTAAAAGATCGTAGTCTCACACACTTCGAAATCAGTAAATTTAATACGGTCGCAGGTTCGAATCCTGCCTCGGGCATGGATGTTTGTGATGTCCTTAGGTTAGTTAGGTTTAACTAGTTCTAAGTTCTAGGGGACTAATGACCTCAGCAGTTGAGTCCCATAGTGCTCAGAGCCATTTGAACCAGTAAATTTAAAATAAGGTATAATTTATCTGTTACCAGAGTTAAAATTTCATCGACTTGTTTTGTGAATACAGCTTTGTATCACTTACCTCTCTATTTATGGTCTATGTATCCTCTTTGCTGAGCACTTATCCAATAAAACTATCTTAAGGTAGTAGGAAACCATATTCTTCAACATACTTCATTAGATGATGCATCTGAACTAACTGAGTTTTTTGGCCTCTTCTGATAAATGCGATAAGTTTAATTCGGGTATAGCACAATCCATATTGAATTTTTGCTGGATGCATTGTCATACATACGCAGTGGCATTCCGATTTGTGTAGTTCCTCGTAGCAGGTTTCCACAAATTTAAGTCTCACTGCTGAATTTACAAAAGCTGATGAAATTGCACGTTAGTCCACTGTTCCTGACACACTGTGATTTCAAAAAATTCAACCCAGAATACAAACGAAAAACAAACAAACTACCTCGAGTTTCAAAACGACAGCAAAATCAAACAACAAATGGTTCAGATGGCTCTGAGCACTATGGGACTTAACATCTGAGTTAATCAGTCCCCTAGACTTAGAACTACTCAAACGTAACTAACCTATGGACGTCACACACATCCATGTCCAAGGCAGGATTCGAACCTGCGACCGTAGCAGCAGCGCGGTTCCGAACTGAAGCACCTAGAACCACTCGGCCACAGAGTTGGCGCCAATATGTGGCCCAAGGATCGATGTTGGACCCAACGCCCTTTGATGTCCGGTCGAAATATCGACAAACAATGAAGTCTTACCAACATAGGGGCCAGTGTTTGTTCCAGTGCTATTTCATCGAACCATATAATGGACGAACATCGTTGATGCCAAGCTTGACCCCAATGTATGGACCTGGTCTTACTTCAACCAAATGACCCACCGGACACATCCCTAAATCATCATGAAGCTACCCCCAGCTTTCCACACTCCTGGAACACAGTCCTCTTGGAACGCTTCTGTGCGCCTGCGATTACAACACGACGCGGTACATCGTTCACATTTCGTCATAAGCTTGATTCTGTTCACCAGTTAACACATTTACAGCAGTTTGCTGTCAGCTTTTGGTGTCACTTCACCCCCAGCAACAAGACAATTTTTTAAAAGACTGTAATCAGCGACATTTTGTGTGCTGCGAGTAACGGAGCCCATAATCTCCGTTCGGCAATCCAGTTTTTTCTGCAGTTTACCCAAATCGGTTAAGACGAGTGCTAGGATGGTTTTTTTGCAAACCAACACGGTAGGTTTCCTTTCCCATCCTTAATGTATAAGACCTCCATCTCTAACGAACTCGTCTTCGACATGAAGCAATACTTCAGTTTCCCTCCCTTATTTTTCGTGCAACTCAACTCCAAATGTCGATGAAATAAAGTTACCTTTTTTCTTCGTAAATTGGTTTCTGAAGCACTAGCACTGAGGTCCTACATCAAACCTAATTCGTAGTGAAGCAACTTATAGTCACGATCTTGTACGTATGTCAGCGTTTTATTGAGATATATTCGTGATGGACCGAGTTGTCAGTAATTGGCAGTATGCTTCTATACAAAGGTTAAATCTGCCATTTCCGTCATTCTCACAGGATGGCCTTAGGTTCAGACTTATCAATCTCTCTATTTTTAGGCTTTTTCGTATCAACATTTCGTTTTGTGTTAACGCAGATACTTCTTCGTACCTCGTCCATCGAAAATTTGAACTCTGGACTATGTTTCTCGATTCATAACGTAAAATCATTTACATGAGCATAGTACGAGCCACTTAGCCTTCACCTGAACGTCGTTATGAAAGGGAAGATGGTTTGCACTCCACTCTCCCGGCCGTCAGTGTCTGATTCCCTAAACCGGAACAGCTACTTCCTCAAGCCTCTCCTCGAGCGAGCGCTCCTCTTTCCATTCCTCACACCAAAGAAAAGTTCTTGAGTGTAACAGTACTCCCGCTAAACAGTCAATTAGGGAGTCAGCCCAACAGTCACTAAACAATCAAATACATCTGCACATCGATCTGAAATAAAAGCTGCAGTTACCTCTCAGTTCTATATCTTGTATTACGTAACTGTCTCATCTTTTATCTTTATAGCAGGCAACACTTCTTTACGAGTGCTTCTCATTAGAGGCGAAGGTTCCCTGTCTAATGGCAGCGTGTACTTTAAGGAGAGCTACTACGAAGGTCACATTCGATACGTATGTTTGTGATATGGAGCGAAACGTCGACTCAAAATGATTCGTGATCTTTCAAGACCTCTGCCGCAATATTCTTGAATAGCGGAGAAAGAAACAGACGTTTCATACCCACTGCATGCTTGAAGACGACCTTCACACGTCGTCGAGACCATCGTGTAGAGTTCTTGTGATGTGGACTGAAAATACACAAGCTCAGACTACTTTCTTTAAGTGCTTCTTTTTTTTTTTCAATGTTTACTTGAGGTTGTTGTATGTTTCTACTGGTCGTGGTTCTGAAACGCAAAAGCAGAACGTACTCAGCTGCGGTCGCAGTTTTTACGTTGTTCTCTCGTATGAGGTACTACTCGCAGTTACTCGTTCAGCATCACACAGCTGTATAGATAAGAGCTGCTAGTACGCTCATGGCCGTATAGATAAGAGCAATGGGATTGAAATATGGTTCTGACTTTTTGCATGCTGAGTTTGGCTGGATGAAGAAGCTACTGCCTTCATACGCAAATTATCGCTGTACTGACCAGGAGGACCCAGGAGGTGTAGTTAAAGCCTTTGGCTTTTACCAAATGTTCAAATGTGTGTGAATTCCTAAGGGACCAAACAGCATAGGTCATCGGTTCCTAGAATTACACACTACTTAAACTAACTTATGCTAAGAACAAGACACACCCATGGCCGTGGGAGGACTCGAACCTCCGCCGGGAGGGGCCGCGCAGTCCGTCACATGACGCCTCAAACCGCGCGGACACTCCGCGCAGCTGTCTTTTACCGCTACATGTTTCACGACGCAGCCAAAGCCTTCAGATCGGTACTTCTGTTCTTTCTGTCTATAGTAAGTTTCCATTTAACATAAGTAAACACTTTATACTCTCAATTGTTCTAGACATTAGTTAATATGCAGTAGGTAGGCAAGAGCGTACCACCTCCAAAAGAATCACTCCCAATAAAGCACGTTCAAACTAACGCTCTGGGTTAGAGCAATCTTATCTTACAGCTTCAACATTGCTCTCTCAACACTACGCAGCTTACAACTTAAAATATCATAGCAAATCATAATTGCTCTTTTGTCACTCAGCTTTTTTCAAAATCGATCAGAGAACGAAAGAAACACCAAAATGAGAAAGAGACCCTAACTTTGCTACAGACTGATGCCTTTCGTCAAACGGTCTCTATATGTCAAAGAGGTTAACTAAGTGCGTGGTCGATTTCTAAAGTTCGTTGATTTCGTATATGCCCAGGGGGCGGAAACGCACTTATCATATTGCGCTGTTATTGCTCTGCTAAGTTCCTATAACTTGATTACCTTGTAGGCATGATTATGGTTGGTGAAATTAATAAATTTCGATTGGTACCATTGCTTAATACCATGAGAAAAACGGCAGACTGAATCACCAACTTGATTCAAAACACAATAAGTCTAGTACTCCGCGTTGCTGTTCGGAGTTGAAGTCCGAGAAATCGGCAGTTTTTAAAGACGACCCTCTAGTTCGAAGTCCATGAAGCTACATAGAATGTTCAAATGTGTGTGAAATCGTATGGGACTTAACTGCTAAGATCATCAGTCCCTAAGCTTACACACTACTTAACCTAAATTATCCTAAGGACAAAGACACACACCCATGCCCGAGGGAGGACTCGAACCTCCGCCGGGACCAGCCGCACAGTCCATGACTGCAGCGTCGTAGACCGCTCGGCTAATCCCGCGTGGCAAACCACATAGAATTCTGTTCAAGGTCCACGGGCACAACTGCCGAATACTACCAGTTCTTGAACACCTGCAGAAATTTTACATGTCGCTAGGCCTTCACCCCAAACGTTTTTAAACTCTTCAATCGAAACTAAAACGCTGATAATCAGCACACTTCCGGGACGGAAGTAGTGTACCCCAACTGTCTGTGTCTAGTGTAATCCATGGAATAGTGCAAATGTTTTCAGATGTCTCCAAGCTGTGTAACTGAGGCGGGACGTGGGGACCAGCCCGGTATTCACCTAGTGGGATGTGGAAAACCGCCTAAAAACCACATCCAGGCTGGCTGGCACACCGGCCTCCGTCGTTTAGCTGCCGGGCGGATTCGATCCGGGGCCGGCGCGCCTACCCGAGTCCAGGAAGTAACGCGTTAGCACTCTCGGCTGACCTGGCGGGTCTTGCTTAAGTCCATCCCACTGTACATTATTTATTCTCCAATGGTGATACTGTGTTTCAAGAAGACAGAGCCCCTGTTCACGCAGCTCGCATCGTCTAGGACTAGTTTTTTGAGGACGAGGATGAATTGTCGCATCTCTCCTTGCCACTATGGTCACCAGATCGAAATATTGCGGAGACTGTGTAGTCTACTTAGGAGAGAAGGGTGCGTGATCGCTAACTACTTTCATCGTCAATACCTGAAGTTGACACTACTTTGCAGAAAGAATTGTATAAGATTCTCTTGAAAATGATACAGAAACTGTATTTATGCATTCAGAGATGAATGGAAGTTGTTTCAAATGCCGACGGTTTTCCTTCACCGTAATGTGTTATGTTTCCATATTTTTGTCCACAACCTGTATCTAAGAGAGGCTGTTAGACGTGCTTTCTCGTCTGGTTTCTCTCTTTAATGTGGTGCCATTGGCTATTCTACACGGAAGAGCCAAGGAACTGGTACACCTGCCTAATATAGCGTAGGACCCCCGCGAGCACGCAGAGGTGCCGTAGCACGAAGTGGCATGGACTCGACTAATGTCTGAGGTTGTGCTGGAGGGAACTGACCATGAATTTTGCAGGGCTGTCCGTAAATCCGTAAAAGTACGATGATGTTGAGATTTCTGAACAGCACTTTGCAAGGCACCCGGATATGTTGAATAATGTTCATCTCTGGGGAGTTTCGTTGCCAGCGGAAGTGCTTAAACTCAGAAGAATGTTACTGGAGAAACTGTGTAGCGATACTGGATGTGTGGGGTGTCGCATTAACCTGTTGGAATTGCCCAAGTCCGTCGGAACACACAATGGACATGAATGGATGCAGGTGATGAGACTTACGTACGTGTCACCTGTCAGAGTCGTATCTAGACGTATCAGGAGTCCAATAACACTCCAGCTGGATACCATAACAGAGCCTCCACCAGCTTGAACAATCCCCTGCTCACATGCAGGGTCCATAGATTCATGAGACTGTCTCCATACCCGCACACGTCCGTCCGCTCGATATAATTTGCGCAAGACTCTTCCGACCAGGCTATATGTTTCCCGTCCTCAATAGTCCAGTGTCGTTGACGGGCCCAGGCGAGGTGTAAAGCTTTGTGTCGTGTAGTCATCAATGGTACATATCGATGATGTTTCGTTGAATGATTCACACGCTAACACTTACTGATGGCCCAGCACTGCAATTTGCAGAAGGGTTGCACTTGTGTTACGTTGAGCGATCCTATTCAGTCGTCGTTGGTCCCGTTCTTGCAGGATCTTTTTCCGGCCGCAGCGATGTCGGAGATTTGATGTTTTACCGGATTCCTGTTATTCACTGTACATTCGTGAAAAGGTCGTACGGGTAAATCTCCATTTCATCGCTACCTCGGAGATGCTGTATCCCATCGCTTTGTTCGCCGACTGTAACACCACGTTCAAACTCACTTAGGTCTTGATAACCTGCCATTGTAGCAGCAGTAATCGATCTAACAACTGCGCCAGACACTTGTCTTGTATAGGCGTTGCCGACCGCAGAGCCGTATTCTGCCTGTCTACAAATCTCTGTATTTGAATACGCATGCCTATACCAGTTTCTTTGGCGCTTCAGTGTATATTTTTATTACTATGAATTTCAGTTACGCGGTGGACGTGAAATAACCTGCGCCCCCTGAGTTTGCGCAATGGCTCGCAGCAGCAACAGTCAGTAATCGTGGGGAAAGCACTCGCAGGAACCCCTTGGGCTAGCCGGCCGGAGTGGCCGTGCGGTTCTAGGCGCTACAGTCTGGAACCGAGCGACCGCTACGGTCGCAGGTTCGAATCCTGCCTCGAGCATGGATGTGTGTGATGTCCTTAGGTTAGTTAGGTTTCATTAGTTCTAAGTTCTAGGCGACTGATGACCTCAGAAGTTAAGTCACATAGTGCTCAGAGCCATTTTGAACCCCTTGGGCTATCTGTTGCCCGTAGGCCCCTATTACACTGTAAAAGATTTTTGATAAAGATTGTTTGGTAATGATTCCGAATAGTTAATCGTCTGTACAACAGCATATGTCGGTGGCGAGCGGATTGCTAAATAGGAAAGAGATATGGAAACGATTATGCGTGAAACCGTGGATTGCGAAAGAGAAGCTCCAAGTCTTCGCCAGAATATGCTTCTTGAACCTCAGTGCGAGGACATGAAGAACAACGAAAGTTAGGGCTACTTGAGAATGGGCGAACAAACATTTGATCTGCCATTATGAAAGTAGCCTCTCATATTAGTATACCCGATTCTCATTTAAGAAGGTCCTTTTCTTAAAATTACGTTCGTCATAAACGACTTTTTTGAAAACCCTAAACTGTGTCAGTCATGAATTAAATAAAGAAACACTGCACCAGTTACGTGTTTTCTGATGCTTAATATGACGAGTTTCGATAATTTATTTTCGTTATTATCAGCAAACATTAACAGATATGTTTTATGTGGTGTTTATGTGGGTGATGTTCTGCCTCTTGTGCTGCAACTGCGTTTGTCTGAATTATTGCAATCTGACATATTTCTTTTGTTTGATTTTCCGAAGCATCACATAAAATACGTATGTAAAAATTTGCAGTTAATATAAATTCTCGCAAAGCATAGTGCTAAACGTCAAAAATTATGTTACTAGTGCAGTGTTTGATTATTTAAGTAATGAATGCCGCTTCTGCTTAAGATCGTCTCACGGTTATGTTTTAGCGAAAACTACTGCAGTTTGCAATATGCTACTTGAATCTCATAGTAATCATTTGCTAGAAACATGTGAACCAATACATGTGTTATTTATGGTACAAATAAATATATTTACTTCAGTTGTACACTTTGAGAACACTTGACTTTCGACGTCTCCAGCTTCTTCCACTTTCTCTCTTTCTGTATGTAAGTTTACCGTCATCCAAAGAGCAGCTACTTCCAATGCAGCTAATTGTTACAGCTGTTTCTGTACCAATAGATTCTACGGATTTTGTAGTCAGCCTACCTTGTGTTGTGAAGAATTTCGTGTATTTTGCGTTAGTTCAAATGGCTCTGAGGACTATGGGACTTAACATCTGAGGTCATCAGTCCCCTAGAACTTAGAACTACTTAAACCTAACTAACCTAAGGACATCACACACACATCCATTCCCGAGGCAGGATTCGAACCTGCGACCATAGCGGTCGCGCGGTTCCAGGCTGAATTTTGCATTAGTCATTGTGGTGGTAGCCAAGCAGCAAACACACCGAGGCAACAAAAGTTATGGGATAGCGATATGCACACATACAGATGGCGGTAGTATCGCGTACACAAGGTACAAAAGGGCAGTGCAGTGGGAAGGTGTCATTTGTTCTCACGTAATTCGTGTGAAAAGGATTTCAACGTGATTAGGGCCGCACGATGGAATTAGCAGACTTCGAACACGAATTGGTGGTAAAGCTAGGCGGATGGGACACTCCACTTCGGAAATCGTTAGGGAGTTCAATATTGCGAGATTCACAGTGTAAAGAGTGTGCCGAAAGTACCAGATTTCGGGCATTACCTTTTACCACGCTACGGTCGCAGGTTCTATTCCAGTCTCGGGCATGGGTGTGTGTGATGTCCTTAGGTTAGTTAGGTTTAAGTAGTTCTAAGTTCTAGGGGATTGATGACCTCAGATGTTAAGTCCCATAGTGCTCAGAGCCATTTGAGCCATTTGAACCTTTTACCACGGACAACGCAATGGCCGTCGGTCTTCACTTAACGACCGAGAGCAGTCGCGTTCGCATAGAGTTGTCAGTGCTAACTGACAAGCAGCACTGATTGAAATAATCACAGAAATCGCCATGGGGCGAACGACGTATATATCCGTTAGGACAGTGCGGTGAAATTTGGCATTAATGGGCTATGGAAGCAGACGACAGACGCGAGTGCCTTTGGTAACAGCACTACATCACCTGTAGTGCCTCTCCTGGGCTCGTGACCACATCGGCTATGTCCTGGACGATTTCCCAACTTCAATTGGTAAGAGCTCATAGTACGGTTGGAGTGTGGCGCAGATCCCACGAAGCCACTGACCCAAGATGTCAACAATGCACTGGGCAAGCTGGTAGTGGCTCCATAACGGTGTGAGCTGTATTTTACATGGAACGCACTGGGTCCTGCGGTCGAACTGAACCGAAAACTGACTGGAAATGGTTATGTTCAATTACCTGGAGACCATTTGGAGACATTCATGGATTTCATGTTCCCAGACAACGATGGGATTTTTATGGGTGACAACGCGCCTTGTCACCAGCCTACAAATGTTCGCGATTGGTATGAAGAACATTCTGGACAATTCGAATGATTTGGCCACCCAGATCACCCGACGTGAATCTCATCGAAGGTTTATGGGACATAACCTATCAAAACCAGCCAGCGTCTAGCCGCGCCTGCCTGCTGTCTCCCAGCTTGTGCAAAACAACGCAGGTTACACTGGCGAAAGGAGAGTAGACTGCATCCGTTATAAGATAAATTTTCTCGTAAGACGAATCTTTTTACGAGACAATTGTGAGTTCGTGCACAAACTCCTACATCGGCAACACTTTCGTAATTATGGAAGGCTATAGGGGCAGGATGGTCCAATATTTGTGCAGGAGACTTCCAATGCCTTGTTGAGTCGATGCTACTTCTAGTTGCTGTACTACGCCGGGTGAAATGAGGCCCGACACGGTATTAGGAAGTATCCAATCACTTTAGTCACCTCAGTGTATACTTCGACGTCATTTTATATGTTAAAGACACTAAAGCAGACGAAGCAAGTATACAATGGCAAACTTAAATCAAAGCTAGGGGCTCGCTCTAAGTTTTTTCAAAGATCTCTGATAAAAGACATCTTTGATAAAAGCTTCCCTAGTACAGTGTCAAAGATTTGACCAAAGGGGGTTGATAAAAGAGCTTCGTCAGTGATCTTGTACAGTTAATACGGCCCTGATGACGGCTAGGTTACTTCGTGGTCCTCATACTGTATGCCTCCAATAGCAAATGAAGATGTGTCGCCTACTGATTAGACAGACAGCTCTGCACGCTACCTCTTCGCGAGCTGTGCTCACCTTTGCCAGGGCTCACGCCGTGTCAAGCTATCAAAACCAACGGGCATCTAGCCGCGTCTGCCTGCTATCTCCCAGCTTGAGCAAAACAATGCAGAGTACACTATTAAAAGAAGAGTAGACTGAGTCCGTTATACGATATATTTCCTCGTAAAACGAATCGTGTTACGAGACAATTATGAGTGCTTGCCTGTTATTTCCTTTTTTTTTTTTTTGTAATTTTGGTTCAAATGGCTCTGAGCACTATGGGACTTAATAGCGGAGGTCATCAGTCCCCTAGAACTTAGAACTACTAAAACCTAACTAACTAAGGACATCACACACATCCATGCCCGAGGCAGGATTCGAACCTGCGACCGTAGCGGTCGCACGGTTCCAGACTGAAGCGCCTAGAACCGCTCGGCCACTCCGGCCGGCTTTTGTAATTTTCTTTTATATTTACCCTGTACCATTCTAATATAGTAACGTGATCATAGAACAAGTTATTACACTAGCAGGCTTCAGGAAAATTCACGACACGCAATTGGCCTGACAGAAAAACGAAAAAGGACCGGACCTGCTTGGTTCGACGATAGGAAAAGAGTCGTTCTGAGGAATGTACAGAATATGGGCACTGATAAAAACTTCTATACGATCGACGTTTTGATCCCTCTGCTGGTGCTCAATCTGCAATGGACACCACAAGCTCCTAAAGAAGATCGTGGATGAGGGGTCGAAATATCGATCGTTCAGAATAAATATGGCACGGCCTAATAACCCAGAAGATCTTAAATTATGTGACAACGGCCACGGAAGCCTGCAGATTCACGTACGATCTGAATGCTCCTTGTTGTATATCCCGTGGTCGACATAGACCCAAATATGAGCAATAATAATTTAAGAAACAAAAACACGGAATGCGATTGATACTTTTGTTGCACCTCACTCGCTGGTTCCTCTCGAGTCGTGGTTCAAAGTTACGCAAAGAGTGCCACAGACACTGCTTCTTCAACCTTTATAGGCTTCGTCAGCAGCGTCCACTTTGTGACGTCATCGCAGCTTCACTGGTCAGCCGCTGAGACGGGCTGCGCTTTCCCACGCTTTACCGGCCGCCGGGCAGCGAACTCTCGCCGTGTGCCGGCTGTGGACAGGTTCCCTGCGCTGCCGCTCTCGTCCCCCCCCCCCCCCCTCCCCCCCTCTTACACACACCAACACACCAGCGCCATCAGCTGACTTGCGCGTACTAGCCTCGGCTCGGTGTCCTTGCCCTGGATTCCTCTGCGCCGCGTAGCACTAACAGGCTTTTAAAATGCCAGCCTCAGTTCTCTTCCTGCGTCATTTAAATACGCAGAAGCGCTGGCAGTGTCATCCTCTGGTTCAAGGCAAGGAAACACCTTGTGCGGCTAGCTACACTGACAACAACTTTGTAAAGCCGCTGCAGAGAGAGAGGCAGAGCTATCTTTTCTGTAGCAAGCAGGTACTTTAACCTTCATGCGCTCGCGCTAGAAATAAGTCACGCGAGTAGTTGCGCGGGCGGTCGGCCGACCGCCCGAGAGTTTTCATCGATCTCTTGAGGTTTCCCGTTTTTAAAGGTCATATTTCCATAAAGAGTCGACATAGGATATGTCACACAATATTGGAAACACATTTGTAATCAAAATTATTTATTTAACAATAATATATACAATGGAATACAGAAAGGAAGCCAAGAACATTTTTTTAATTGTAATGTCTTGGGGCTATATAATGTAATACTTGAGACTAGAATTATTCACTGTCTTAACTCGTCACAAGAAAAGCTAATTTTGCTTTGAAAAAAGAATTTTTGATCGAAAACGTCCCAAACACTTATGTCAGATGAAAAATGTTGATCAGTCTGTATCCATTTCATTTTCGTTTTGAGGCTGACAACAATTATTGCACGTAACTGTCGTGGTTGAATGTCGTAGACAGACGTTTCTTCCACATTCACCGCATTCTCTCTTTGTTTTTATATTCTTTTTTGAGCCACACAAATAACACATTCCTCTCCTTGTAGGGGTTCATACAGCTGGATAAACTACGTCACTCTCTCTGTAATTTTCCAAAAATACTAACAAATCTTTTGGTAAATGCTTCAATTTAGCTCTTTCTTTCAGGTTTTCTCTCATCAGTTCCAAAGACAACGCATGTAAGAATTGTCTTCTCGCTTTTTCTTTCATATTGCCTGTGCTGAATTGAAAAATGCTTAACGAATTTATTCCTGCCAAGTCAAGTAAGCGGAAAAATATACATGCAGGCCACCTTTGTGTTCTTCTTGATGTTGAAATTCTGGAGCACATGAGGTCTACAGTATCAACTCGGTGATTTGTACGGGTTTTTTAGTATCTTCGTCAATGATGTCGGTATAATGCATTGTGGAGAGCACTACTACAGCTTTCCTTTTTTTTTGTAATCATAGAAATCAAAGTTTTGTCGTCTTGACAACCGAACATGTAGTCTCCTGCCACTGCATTTCCATTTACTGTTACAAATTCTGGGGGAATTTATTTTTTATTTTTTCTCATAGTACCTAAAAAAAGTGTGGCCTTTGCGAAGGAGGTATTCAGCCAACGGTTAACTTGAAAAATAATTATCAGTTGTTACATTTCTATTTGTTCCTTCTATGCATTCAACCAATCTAGCGACCAAGTCGTATGGTTTGTTTACGTTAGGGCCTGGCACTTGTTTTCCGCAGAACACTTCTAAATTATATGTATAAAAAGTGCGTATTTGGCTGGTTTTTGAGACGTGTACTGGATGAATGAACATCGTCCTCTAAACGGAACCAACATCTCATCAACAGTGACAAATTCCCCTAAAATTAATGATTTTTGGCTGTTAGCAATGAAAGAAGACAAACTTTCTCGTATAGGAGCAAGTTTGTCCGTTGCTTGACGTTCCAATCTCGTGTTTAGGTCATCAAATCTTATAGCTCGTAGCAAAACTCTAAATCTATTTAGGCTGAAATTGGCTGGCAAAATTGTCAGACCTGTTCCATTGCTATTTAAATATTTAGAGGAATTTGCACGGTTTCCTCTTCTGACCGCAATCAAAAACAGAGCACCAAACAATGCTAGCATTTCAGCCGTTGCTGTCGGCTTATAATCCCTTTCACGTACTTCAGAGTTACTGCTTTCTTCTGCCAGTGCTTGACGTGCCAATTTTTTCCTTTCAATAAAATATTCGTGTACCTTACGATCCCTTCTACCATTTCGGGAGTTATTATACACTGAAAACTTTCCAGTCGAGTTTCACATTGTCTGGCTTGTCCTCTAGGACCTGGTAAGTTTTGATTATATTTTTTGACTTTGATCTTGTGCTGGTAATATTGGCACTACTAGCCCAAATAGTTTCCATGTCCTTACCTATATAAAATCTGATGTCATTTGTTGGTAGCTCCTGTTGATCTATGTCATTTTCTCCCCCGTTTTCCAAATCAATTTCCGACTCACTTTGATGTATATTATCTTCAATCCCTTCTTGTTCATAATCTGGGTCATCGGAAATGTCATCTTCTAGGGATTCCTCATGGCCTTTTCCCTCTGCTTCCTCTCTCTCCAATTCAGCCAAGATTCTATGTATGTCATCAGACGTAAGGTTTCGTCATTCCCTTTAAAAAATAAAAATAATTGTTACTTTTGCCAACAGAAATTTCTTAGAATGACGAAGTGCTAAAGTAGAAAGAAAAACAGAATTTGTGAATGGCAAAATTTATAGAAAGTAATGCACATTCATTAGAGAATTGGAAGAGTCTATAAAATTGAGAAATTATAGGGGAATTACAAAAAGAAATACTTACATTCCGAAGTAGACGAGTAGAACAAAGTCCCGTAAGCACTCGCAAGGCGGTAACTGACCGTTCTTTTAAGTGCCGTAAGCGCTCGCAAGGCGGTGAACTGACCGCCGAACGTGTTCGGACCTATTTGAACTTGTCCTGAGAGGCACAGAGGTGCGACTTGGACGAACTTTGAGCAGCATTTGTCGGAAAAAGGTGCAACTAGAGAATACATGTCCCTCCCGCCGCCTCGTTACCTTTGTGGAATAAGTATGGCGCGAAATTGCAAAAAGGCGGTCACTTCACCGCCCGCGCGTCGCGTGAAGGTTAAACGTCGCGCTCAACGCTTGTTATTTCATAGGACTTTTAATATAAGACAACAGGAAGGAGCAACGATGACGCTACAATATCTCTGTTTCTACTGCAAAAATGCGTTCCCTTAATGGATGTTCGTCTACGGCACTGAAAATCAAATTCAGACGCAGATTATTCCAGGAAGAGATGGCTAGAGCTAAACGTTCCGTCGACATCGACGTAATTACCGAATGAGGAAAACAATAATTAAGCCTCTGTAATCATATGAAGTTGAGTTCAAAAACGCGACTCACCTTCGTGATTCGTGCTGTTCCTTGATTTCCTTAATGAAGTTGAACACCAGGATGGCTTCTTCAATAAAAGCTTGCTTTCTTTCGTCATCCGTGGCCTACAATGCTAATGCGTCACCCTGGGGTGCTCTAGACTTCCTCCAGTCTGACTATAAGCAGGTACTAGCACAGCTGTACAAGAATGACGGCGTTGTTGTTGGAACCGTATCAGTATGTAACACATCATTCCTGGCTGCGTCCGTGGATTCTCCTCTTGCCTATTGTGGATAGAGCTTATGACCTTTCCGGAGCGCTAACACCGGTTCTCGTCAGAACAGCGAAGTTGAGCGCTGTCGAGCTTGGCTACCACTTGGCTAGGTGATTGTCCGGGTCTGGCGAGCGCTGTTGGAAAGTAGGGTGCACTCAGTCCTTGTGAGGCCAGTTGAGGAGCTACCTGATTGAGAAGCAGTGACGCCAGTACTAAAACTAGCAACAGTCGGGAGAGCGGTATGCCCCTCCATATCCGCATCTAGTGAAACCTATCGGCTGACGATGACACGGTGGGCGGACTTAAGTTTTTTATTATGGACACAAGAGCCAGTTTCCAGTGTCTAGACTGACGATGATGGCTAGGTGTTACCGTAATCCTTACAAACGGGTTGTGGTCAAGAGCCAATCATGTTGGATTAAGGCTAGTGATTTCCTCTTTACTATGGTAGACGTTTTTCCGGAATCTGTCTAAAATAAACTTTTGAAAAGTTCTGACGGGATACAAAAACTGCAGAAGAATGTTACCAACGAAAGCAGGAAATGATCAATGGAAGTTCCTGTATTCTGTTACATAGGTTGATTTCTTAGAATGACTGAATGCTGAAACACTAGCAGCGACGTAGTCACAGCAAAAAACTTTCCAGTGATTCAAGAAGATATTTATTTATTTTTCGTTGCAGTTACAGACAAAATATTTTTACGTATGATCTTATTAATTTCGGTCCCTTATAACCATCTGCAGACCCACAAGATACAGATGCATATTGTCATATACAAAACATACGAACATTACAAAACAAGGCATCAGAAACCAATTTAAGCATAAACGAAACAGTCACATTCCTGGGTACACGCAGTTTACTTACTAGTTATATCGAGTCGGCATATGCAAACATGGTACTGTCACATAATAAACCAAACAAACTTCGACAGGTACGTATAAAACACGAAGTCCACTCGAGAGGGCTACGACTTACCATGTCAAGGATCGCCCGGTTAGCCGTGGGGTCTAACGCACTGCTTTGCGGACGGGAATGCGTGCAGGTGCCCGGCAGGAGTCCGCCCGGCGGATTAGTGTCGAGGTCCGGTGTGCCTGCCAGCCTGTAGAAGGCTTTTAGGCGGTTTTCCATCTGCCTCAGCGAATGCGGGCTGGTTCCCCTTATTCCGCTTCAGTTACACTACGGCGGCGATTGCTGCGTGAACACTTGCTCCACGTGGGCGTACACCATAATTACTCTACCACGCCAACATTGGGGTTACACTCGTCTGGTGTAAGACGTTCCCGGTGGGGGGGGGAGGGGGCGGGAGGGGGAGGGGGAGGCTCCACTGGGGGCCGAACCGCACAATAACCCTGGGTTCGGTGTGGGGCAGCGGTGGGGTGGGTGGACTGCTGTAGCCTGTTGTGGGGTTGTGTACCACTGCGAGCTACGGCGGGGACGTCGTTTCTAGGTCCCCAGTTCCGTACAATACAATACAATACCTTGTCAGCCCCACTAGTGCTAACGACCGAACCCATTTTCGCGAGCTCCAAAACCGCTCCACGAAATTATTTAACATTCAGGCCCTTCGGCCAGTCAGACTCACTGTCCGAGCCGTGTACAGGCAACTGCGTTGATCAATACCCGTTAGCGGTAATAGCGCTTTTGTAAGGTTCTGCTTCTCTGCTTCCTACGAGGACTTTCAGAAGTTTCCCTCCGAGCACTGGAAAAACACAGGCTCTCACGAGAATTGGTTGGTTGGTTTGTGGGATTAAAGGGACCAGACTGCGACGGTCATCGGTCCCTCTCACGAGAATTACTCGCCCCTAAGATGAGCCTAGTTGGCTTTGACCACCACCATTTAGAAGTATTAAGAAAAGCCGGGCCCATTATCTTCAGTCAAACAAAAACTCCCTTTCCTTTTCGGGCGGAAACTGGCCAGAGCGGCTACAAAACGATAGAGGGCTAACACACATATCAGCGGCCAGGATAAGACGTGCTGCAGGCTTCTACGAAGAAACTTATTAGACTGCCATGCAGCGACGGCTGACATGCTTGTCGTATGGCTCTCTTGGTGCCGCTGTTCCATATCGCTTCACATTACTTGTGCATTAGCTGTTTATTTAACAAACGAATGCACAAAATCGTTTCAGTGGGAGGTAATAAAAATGTAATAGCGTATTACAGTATAGTTACACATATAAGGGAAGCTTTATTTAACATAATTAATAAATGTAGTAAAACAGGTTTTAAAATAATGCTGCGCAATTGAAATAGCAACTGAACTAAAACCAATCTGAAGAATAAATCCTAATACACCGTCGGCACACGTACATGCACAAAGCGAACATCGTGCCCCTACAAACCTTCGATATGAGAACTTTCTCTACATTTTGGAACATGCATCAGATATATTTCGTGTCACGAGGAAAATGTGCCATTACCAAACAAAATGCAACAGCCAATAATGATTCAAGCTTCAAACCAGGACGGGCGCAACACAAAAGACATCCTATTTGTCGAACAATAATAGATAACCAGTTTTACAATTGAATGATGGGAACGAGAGCTATAGTGAAACGAAACATATTCAGCGTAACTCTTGCATATGAATTATTTATCAAATGGTATGGGACTTAACTTCTGAGGTCATCGGTCCCGTAGAACTTAGAACTACTTAAACCTAACTAACCTAAGGACATCACACACATCCATGCCCGAGGGAGGATTCGAACCTGCGACCGTAGTGGTCGCGCGGTTCCAGACTGTAGCGCCTAGAACCGCTCGGCCACTGCGGCCGGTAATTATTTATCATTTAAATTAATCACATGTAGGTTGACGCTACGATAAAATAAATAAAACAGCTATAAAATATGAGTGTTTGTGTACTAAGCCTCTGCAAGGTTGTGTTGCAGCTTCGGTACGTATATAATCTGGGTATTACAAAGAGGCAGCATACAGAAGCATCTGAAACTTGGCGTACACTGCAGACAGCTAAACATTATCCTGCACTACGGTATAGACAAGACAGTAATTGAAAAAAAAAGAACTTTCATATGCGTTGAGTGCTGTATGCATCAGTTTATATAGATATAAACTGTTTGGAATTTTAGGTAGCATATGTAGCTTGAGGATCCAATACAATAAATAAAATATCTATAAAATATGAACGCGTAAGCTGCACTCATCCAAAGTACTGCTGGAGCTTCAGTACGCTTGTATTCTACCTTTCAGAGCTGTACCATAACACAAAAAATATAGATAAAATTATATTTCAAGGAGTAATCGAATACAGCAATTAGAAAAGAGTGGGTAGGCTATGGGTGTAATCTCTTACGCTATCGGTCGGAAGTAAGGATTTTACACGCTGAAATGAAAAGAAGATTATTTACGAAGGAGCGCTAGAATATCGAGAATCGAAAAGAAAACTAAAGGCGACGTGAGAGCTCGAATGAAACACTGATAGAATTGAAAGGGAATCTCTAAAGTGGTATGGACATCTGTTGAGAATGCCAGATCATCGATAGCCAAAGAAAAATTTTGAATGGAAACCAGCTGGCTAAACGCGGGAGACCATGACGTTCCTGGAATGACCACATCGATGGAATAGTGGAGCATTGCGGGATACGAAAGGAGGAGGCACTGAATAGAGAGGCTTGGCGAAAGATAATAGGAATACAACAAAATGTGTTATTAATTGATCTCTGTATCAATTATCCTGTAATAATAATAATAATAATAATAGCCGCACATCATAGTCAATTAGTAAGGACAATCATATAAAGCATCTGATATTTGCCTTACGTCATAGTCAGTCATTGTTCTGAATGAAGAAGTAAGCAAATAGTAGTTGAAATGCATTTATATGCATTGTATGCTATATGAATCAGTATATACCAATATACAGCAAAATTTAGACACACACAAATACAGGGCTATTACAAATGATTGAAGCGATTTCATAAATTCACTGTAGCTCCATTCATTGACATATGGTCACGACACACTACAGATACGTAGAAAAACTCATAAAGTTTTGTTCGGCTGAAGCCGCACTTCGGGTTTCTGCCGCCAGAGCGCTCGAGAGCGTAGTGAGACAAAATGGCGACAGGAGCCGAGAAAGCGTATGTTGTGCTTGAAATGCACTCACATCAGTCAGTCATAACAGTGCAACGACACTTCAGGACGAAGTTCAACAAAGATCCACCAACTGCTAACTCCATTCGGCGATGGTATGCGCAGTTTAAAGCTTCTGGATGCCTCTGTAAGGGGAAATCAACGGGACGGCCTGCAGTGAGCGAAGAAACGGTTGAACGCGTGTGGGCAAGTTCCACGCGTAGCCCGCGGAAGTCGACGAATAAAGCAAGCAGGGGGCTAAACGTACCACAGGATGGTGCTCCACCGCACTTCCATCATAATGTTCGGCATTTCTTAAACAGGAGATTGGAAAACCGATGGATCGGTCGTGGTGGAGATCATGATCAGCAATTCATGTCATGGCCTCCACGCTCTCCCGACTTAACCCCATGCAATTTCTTTCTGTGGGGTTATGTGAAAGATTCAGTGTTTAAACCTCCTCTACCAAGAAACGCGCCAGAACTGCGAGCTCGCATCAACGATGCTTTCGAACTCATTGATGGGGACATGCTGCGCCGAGTGTGGGAGGAACTTGATTATCGGCTTGATGTCTGCCGAATCACTAAAGGGGCACATATCGAAAATTTCCGAATGCGTAAAAAAACTTTTTGAGTTTTTGTATGTGTGTGCAAAGCATTGTGAAAATATCTCAAATAATAAAGTTATTGTAGAGCTGTGAAATCGCTTCAATCATTTGTAAAAACCCTGTATATAAAAGAACGATGTCTAACAAAGAATAAAGTATAAGAAAGTGACAACACGAAGTTCACAAGCAATGTAAAGGGCCACCAAAAGATAAGGAATGAAACGCTTTTAGAGAAAGCCGTATTCAGACATAGTTGTTTAAACTTCCTCTATTGGCCACTGCTGCAAATGGCCTTCTTCAGGGCTTTGTGTACAATGCCTGAAAATTTTCAGTTTCCTCGAGGAACCTTTAAAGATAATGACGCTAGTTTTCTGAAAACCTGCAACTGTCGAATGTGAGTATACTGACTCAACCACTGTGTCACTTCGCTCTGCCTCAGACAGAGAGCAGCCGAGATTTGTTTCCACGCACCAACAGTAAGTACCGAGCATAGTCACGGCACTTACTCGGCTGCAAGTACGAATGCCTGGAGATCTTGTTTCCCCGAGGAAGTACACGAAGTGTATTGGCAGTTGCTAAGACGAACAACCATCAGCTGCATAAGGGAATGACGACAGTGAAAATTTGTGTCGCACCGGGACTCGAACCCGGATTTCCCGCTTTACGCGAGTTGTCGCCTAAACTGCTTTGGCTGACCGTGCACGACTCACGGCCAGACTCAAACCTCCGTGTGTCGTCGTTCTTGCGTCACACCCTCTACTCGTACACACATTATGCACTTCCTGTACAAGGAAGGACATTTTAAATGGAAGACGCTGCCTGGTATCGGCGGATAAATACGATATTGCAGTGACTGTGTTGTTAACAAGAATGATGCAATGTTCCTTTGTACATGCATGCATAACCGAAGCAACATTGCATCGTTCTTCTTGACAACATTCGGCGCTGTAATACTGTGTCACTCCAGAGAATGCTTTAAAGTCCTTTTCCGTAATAATGTTGGTTTTGTGAAAATTACTTCGGGCAGTTAATGAGAGAATTGACTTTTGAGGGTAAAGTCTTAGATCTCCTAGTAACTAAGAGATCTGTAGTTTTCGAATCAGTTAACGAAGCGCAAGGAATCAGTGTCCATAAGGCTGAGAACCACTGACTGTATGGCTGCTATAGCAACAATGACTATAGGTGTTAAAAGAAATCTTTTTTTAATTTCTTTGTTAGGCTTTGCAGATATTTACCCATACGGACATCTAAACAGAATTTCTAATCCTTAGTTCTTAATTACTAAAATTTCTAAACAAATTTATTGTTTCGTTTAAACAGGTCAGATACAACATCTTTTGTTTAAGTAAGTGGACAGGTGTAACGAATTAGAATGAAGTTTCAGCATTACACATTATATGGTCAGGTCACATAAAAATTTTCATCTGAAACGTAGACATTGTGAGAGCGAGCGAGCGAGCGAGCGAGAGAGAGAGAGAGAGAGAGAGAGAGAGAGAGCGAGAAGAAAACGAAACATAGGTTACACGCTAAGTAGCAATGCAATTAACAGATTTACATGTTTGATAAGAGGACTAACTATAATTCTGCATTAGTCCTTAAGAGGAATTTTAAAAAAGATAGAAAAACATTTTTGCTTAGCAAGAGTGGCATGAAACAAAATGCAGAGTGCCTAAGCAGTCGATATGAAATATTCAGCCCTGTTGAAGGAGATGTGGAACATAAACGAGTAAAATTGAAAACAATACGTCATAGTAATTTATGTTCCGAAAAAGGTTGTGAGGAATGGGAGAGACCCATTCTTGTTCAACAGCCATTTTTAGAAAGCTGGTTCAATGCAAGCAGATCTACGTCGCGGTTTTAAGCTAATGAAGGCCTTGATGACAAACAAAATGTGATTAAAGAAGGTACGTCGACGTCAAAATAGTCTTCGATAGACGAATGCCAGAGTGGAAAATTTGTAGTAAGTTCCTACGGGACCAAACTGCTGAGGTCATCAGTCCCTAGGCTTAAGCACTACTTGATCTAACTTAAACTAACTTCCGCTAAGGACAACACATACAGCCATGCCCCAAGGAGGACTCGAACCTCCGACCAGGGTAGCCGCTCGAACTGTGGCAAGACGCCTAACCGCGCGGCTACAGCGCGCGGCGATTCCAGAATGAGATTAGTTGGAAAAATCCTCAGAAAAATACGAGTTTACCGACCATCGAACCAGATTTGTGACTGGATTCAGAACTTCCTTGAAGATAGGACTCAAGATGGTGTTGGATTCAAAACTTCTTTGAAGATAGGACTCATGACGGTGTTCTTAACGGGACGAAATCGACAGAGACAAAGGTAATTGTGGGTGTACGCCAACGGCGTGTTACACAGCCATTAATGTCTACGATAAAGCCGGAAGCTCCATGAGGCTGTTCGCACGATGCTGTAGTTTACATGATCGTTGCAACGGCAGAAGACTGTAGCGAAATATAGGACGACTCGCGGAGGATAAAAAATGTGTGCATGGACTGGCAGTTGACGCTAAATAAATGAAACGCATTGCACATAAACAGGTGAAGAGATCTAATACTATTCGATCACACTATTTACGATGGACCAATGGATAGTTACAATCTTACGATACATCGGAGTGACTGTCCGGAGCGACCTGAAGTGGAATAACCACATAACATGAGCTGTAGGAGAAGCACAAGCCTAACCAAGATTCACTGCAAGAATATTAAAGGAATGATATTCATCCACGAAAAAGAGTGGAATACTCGTAAGACCGATCCTTTAGCATTACTCATCACTCTGGGGCACGTGTCAGGTACCGCTCCGCTAACTGAGCGGTGGCGCTCGATTCGGAGGTAAACTGGTTCGAACCCTGGGGGCGGGGGAGAAATTCTCGGCACCACTATTGGGCCATCAAGGAAAGGAGAGGTGGTTGCATAGGCTCCCCGATCACCAGACTGGATTAAATTCCAAACCTCCCCGCAGTGTCCCACGAAGTGAAGCCACGTGACACTGATGGTGGCGTTCCGTTCATCAGATAAGTACACTAAACCAGGCTAAGTTATATCTCAGCACTGCGTTTCACCCACCCTCTTCCCACAACATCATCCATCACGAAACGCATTACAACCACCTTCATTCAATAAATGCACTTAACATACATCACTCACATTTCGCGAAGCAAAGATGCCATTGTGCACGAAGGAAAGAAATACCCCTCCAATTAGGTCGTTGAATCTACCCATCGCGGTGTGCCAGCCAACCATCCCACACGATAAATCAGTCAATAGAAAATATAAAGAATATCAAACGAAAAACGGCATATTTCGTCATGGGATCGTTTATAATTAGCGCGAGTTCGTTACGGAGAAGCTCAGCGAACTACGGTGGCAGATGCTTCAAGAGAGGCGTCGTATACCTTGGAGAAGTGTACTGTTGAAAAACTGAGAGTATTAGTTCCAAGAATAGCCAGACAACATATTACTTCCTGCTACATACTCGCAAGTCTCGAGAAATGATCACGACAAGAAAATCGGAGAAATTAGACATTATACGGGGGCGTACCGACGGTCGTTGTTTCCACGCACAGTTTCCCACGAATGGAACACGGAAGGGGGTCTGCGATAATGGTACAGTAAGTACCACCGGCTACGTAGCTCGCGGAGTGTAGTTATAGATATAAAAATACACCGAAGAGCCAAAGAAACTGGTACAGCTACCTAATATCGTGTAGGGCCCCGGGAGCACGCAGAAGTGCCGCAACATGATGTGACATGGACTCGACTAATGTCTGAGGTTGTGCTGTAGGGAACTGACAGCATGAATCCTTTAGGGATGTCCATAAATCAGTAAGAGTTCTTCTGAAAAGCACGTTGCAAGGCATCCCTGATATGCTCAACAATGTTCGTGTCTCGGGAGCTTGGCGGCCAGCGGAAGTTTAAACTCTGAACAGTGTTCCTGGAGCCACTCTGTAGTAATTCTGGACGTGAGAGGTGTCGCATTGTCCTACTGAAATTGCCCAAGTCCTTAGGAACGCACAATGGACATGAATGGATGTAGGTGATCAGACAGGATGCTTACGTACGTGTCACCCGTCAGAGTCGTATCTACACGTATCAGGCATCCCATATCACTCAATTTGCGCGCGCCCCACACCATTACAGAGCGCCCAGCTAGAACAGTCCCCTGCTGACATGCAGGGTTCATGGATACATGAGATTGTCTCCATACCCGTACACGTCCATCCGCTCGGTACAATTTGAAACGAGACTCATCCGACCAGGCAACATCTTTCCAGTCAAAAGCAGTAAAATGTCTCTGCTGATGGGCCCAGGCGAGGCGCAGAGCTTTGTGTCGTGCAGTCATGAAGGGTACAGGAGTGAGCTTTCGGCTCGAAAGCCTATATCGATGACGTTTCGTTGAATGGTTCGCACGCTGACACTTGATGACCCAGCATTGATAGCTGCAGCAATTTGCGGAATGGTTGCAGATCTGTCTCGTGAACGATTCTCTTCAGTCCTCGTTGGTCCTGTTCTTGTAGAATCTTTTTCCGGCCCCAGCGATGTCGGAGATATGATGTTTTACTGGATTCCTGGTAATCACGGTACACTCGTGAAATGGCCGTATAGGAAAATCCTCACTTCTACGCTACCGCGGAGGTGTTGTGTCCCATCGCTTGTGCGCCGACTATAACACCACGTTCAAACGCACTTAAATCATTTTATACGCTATCTTACGTAATGTGAGCTCACATGGTTGCGCGAATAAGCAGGGGTGAGACTAGGAGAAAGTGAGTGCAGTTTTATCTTAGACTGGTTTTGATGTATTTCATCGCATTTTCTACGTTTTAACCACATTCGGGCCGGCCGGTGTGGCCTTGCGGTTCTAGGCGCTTCAGTCTGGAACCGCGTGACCGCTACGGTCGCAAGTTCGAATCCTGCCTCGGGCATGGATGTGTGTGATGTCCTTAGGTTAGTTAGGTTTAATTAGTTCTATGTTCTAGGCGACTGATGACCTCAGAAGTTAAGTCCCATAGTGCTCAGAGCCATTTGAACCATAACCACATTCGTTTTCAGTAACATTCGTATGGCCGCTAGTAACCTCGTCGTTGAGCGTGCCTAACCCACCCATTCAGCCCCCTCCCCCTTTCCCCCGCGCCACACGCACACAGACACACACACACACACACACACACACACACACACACACACACACACACACATACACACACGAAGGCAAAGCTTACAAAATTCTCGTACGACTTGACTGGTGGCCTTATGGAATAGTATGGAGCAGGATTAATAGAATACATAAGAATTTCCCGTAAAGAGCAGCGCGTTTCGTCACGGGTCCCTTTACTGCCAATGTTTCGGAGACACTCGTCAAAGACCAGTAGCAGACGCTACAAGAGAGGTGTTGTGGGTAATGAAGAGTGTACTGTTAATATTCCGAGAGCGTACTTTCGAAAAGCGGCAGATAACATTATAGTTCCAACCTTAGAATCTCGCGAAATGAGAATCACGAAAAGGACGGAAGAAAAAGATTAGGTCACCCGTCGACATCGAGGTCATTAGAGACAGAGTACAAGCTCGGATTGTTTCACTAATGGGGAACAGAAACGGCCGCGCCGTTTCAAAGGATCCATCCCGACACTTGCCTGGAACTATTTAGGGAAACCATGGAGAACGCAAACCTGGAAAACCGGACACGGATTTGAACCGCCGTCCTCCCAAAAGAGCGTCCAGCCTGATAACCACTGCGCTACCTCGCTGTTGACCACGACGAAAAAAATTTAGAGCTCACACGGGGATTCGACCGCCAGTCATTCTCCCGAGGCACCCTGGGCAAATGGAGCAGGAAATATATGTAGACAGAGAAGAAATGATGGTGGTAGAGAGCCAAGCTCCGCCTGACGCGGCAATAACACGCGCCGCAGCAGAGATGTAGATGCACGCAGGGAGCAGGCAGGTGGCCCGACTTCCGAGCGGCGGCTCACCTGGCGGCCGGCCGCCCCCCCGGAAGCCGTCACGCCGCTGCCAGCGCCGGAAGTCACGCCCGCCGCCGCCCCCGCCGCCCCCGCCTCCTAAGGCAGTGTCGACGTTCCGTCAGCGGGGCAGAGCCAGGGACAACGGCCTGAATACCCGCCGCCCGCCGCGTGGCCGGCTCTGCGCTGGTGCATGCTGGCAGTCTGCCCACATTCCGTGTTCCGGCCGGGCGACAAAGGGAGGAACGCACACACATAGCTCTACCACGTTTTCACGGCGTGCAGGCGCCGATCGTCTGACCCACCGCGCGCTCTTCATTCGCGAAATCCATTTGTGGCCTGGCGGACGCCGCGCTACCCGACAAAAGCGGGCACTTCGATTTTTAAGAACAGAGGCTGTTTCTCCAAAAAAATGATGATTATCCAAACAATACCAAAGGAGGGCTACACGTAGGGTTCATAACGTAATATCATACACTGTCTAGCAAAAATAGTGAAGCATCCAGAAACCTAGCAGGAAACAAAAAGAAACTTCAGTGGCTGAGAGGGTATGTGATGCTACAACAGTGATTACAAATTCGTGTCAAATTTACAAAGGAGTTGCAATATGAGCCGAGTTACGAGTATGTCGTTGACCCCCTGTGGCCAGGATGCAGGCTCTGCTTGGGTTGGAAACTGTGTCATAAAGCTGTTGTATCTTCGCCTGAGCTAAGGTGCCCCATAACTAGAATGTGATTTTGACTCTGCAGCGGAGTGTGCGCTGATATGAAACTTCCTGGCACATTGAAACTGTGTGCCAGGCCGAGACTCGAACTCGGAACCTTTGCCTTTCGCGGGCAAGTGCTCTACCATCTGAGCTGCCCAAGCACGACTCACGTCCCGTCCTCACAGCTTAATCTGCCAGGAAATCTCGGCGTGGCACACAGTTTTAATCTGCCAGGAAGTTTCATATCAGCGCACACTCCGCTGCAGAGAGAAAATCTCATTCTGGAAACATCCCCCAGGCTGTCGCTAAGCCATGTCTCCGCAATACCCTTTCTTTCAGGAGTGCTAGTTCTGCAAGGTTCACAGGAGAGATTCTGTAAAGTTTGGAAGAGACGAGGCACTGGCCGAAGTAAAGCTGTGAGGACGGGACGTGAGTCGTGCTTGGGCAGCTCAGATGGTAGAGCACTTGCCCGCGAAAGGCAAAGGATCCGAGTTCGAGTCTCGGCCTGGCACACAGTTTTAATCTGCCTGGAAGTTTCATGCCCCATAACTGTTTTAGCTTGCCCTTGTTATCCTGGATACTGGCAGTGGGACGGAGTTGATGTCAGAGCTGGTCCCACACAATCGGCGGGTCCTGCCACCCAGGGAGTACTTGGACATCACGCAGACTGCTCGTAGAGACGCGTGCCATGTGTAAACGAGCGTTATCCTGTTCGAAAATGGCACCACAAAACTGTCACATCAGAAGTAACAGGTGAAGACGCAGGTTGTCCATTAAGTACAGATGTCTCAGAGTTTCCTCAGTCACTACCGGCTGTAACCTGAAGTCATGCCCGATGGCTCTCCACACCATCCCGTCAGGAGTAAAACCACTGTGCTGGAAGAATGAGACCCCTCCCCAGGTTGCCTGCATACCCGCTGACGATGGTCATCCGCGGTAGTGCAGACCCGTGATTTATAACTGAACACAATCTGATGCCATTCAGCACCTGTTCATGTTCCTAGTCACAGCACCACTCTAAATGCAGCTGTGATGTAGTGCTGTTAGTAGCAGCCTACTCACAGTATGATAACTCCCTAGTCCAACTGCTGCCACTCTCCCACCAGTGGTGCAGACTATTGCAGTGACACAGACTATTGCAGGCGGCTCATTACTTGTTCTCGGGTGGCAGGAGCAGATTTGAAGAAAATGTGATGTGGCTGGTGCACAATACGGCGATCCTCTCCTGTAGTGGTCAGACGTTCCCATGCAGCCTAACAATGGGTGATTGTCAGATATGAGTGCCCCACAAATCTGGAGTTGCACGACTCGACCAGTAGGCCAAATGGAGATGAACAATAAGGCACATTTCGAAGAGTATTAGGTGCTGACAACACTGTCTCATATGAATACACAGCAGCTCTGTCTCCTTCACGATGATCACTCAGCGTCTGATGCTGTTCACGTCCCCTACATACCCTTCCGGGGTGGTAAGAACACTAAACACGGACGAAATTAATGCACCCTGGTAGCCATTCTACCTGCCACAGAGAACTGCAACTCTGAAGTTAAAATCTTCTGGGTTATTAGGCCGCATCATATTTCCTCTAAAATAATCGACGTTTCGATCCCTCTGCTGGGACCTTCGTCAGGATCTTCCGGCGTCCACAATTGCTAGAACACTCGATGAGAATATCCTGAGGAAGGTCCCAGCAGAGGGGTCGAAACGTCGATTATTTTAGAAGAAATATGAGGCGGCCTAATAACCCAGAAGATTTTAACTTCAGTGGAAACGGCCACGAAAGCCTGCATACGTAGTTGCAACTCTGATTTTTTGCATAGCCGTCTATGGTGTAATATGTTAGGTTGACGCATAAGTTCTTAGCGTTTTCCCGTAAATTCAATAAACACAACAGATACACGTAACAGGGACTTAAGTAACATATTGTACGTCACTGTTTAAAGCAGTCTGCCAACGTTGGCCGGCCGCTGTGGCCGAGCGGTTCTTGGCGCTTCAGTCTGGAACCGCGCGGCCGCTACGATCGCAGGTTCGAATCCTGCCTCGGGCATGGATGTGTGTGATGTCCTTAGGTTAATTAGGTTTAAGTGGTTTTAAGTCTAGGGGACTGATGACCTCAGATGTTAAGTCCCATAGTGCTCAGAGCCATTTAAACCATTTCGTCTTCTTCTAGTACAATGGTTTCCTGGCGCCTCACTTTCACATCGATGGCGACGCGATTCGCAGTAGACTGTTGAAAGCCACACAAGGCCAGTGGAGGTCAGGTCACGTCTGTCCATCCTCTGGCGGTTTACAAGAGGGGAAACATTGTTCAAATGGTTCAAATGGCTCTGAGCACTATGGGACTTAACATCTGAGGTCATCAGTCCCCTAGAACTTCGAACTACTTAAACCCTAACTAACCTAAGGACATCACACACATCCACGCCCGAGGCAGGATTCGAACCTGCGACCGTAGCGGTCGCGCGGTTCCACCATGAAGCGCCTAGAACCGGCTGGCCACACCGGCCGGCTGGAAACATTGGCTCTGCAATGTCAAAAATCTACCCTAGACACAGTTGCCCACAGAAATCCGAATTCTCGTGTAATCTCCAACATGCTGTGACCAATGTTTTTGTACCCATCACACGTTCAAAGCCGGCTAACTCGCGACGTGCTGCCGTGGATACTACACGCTTGTCTGTGAGACTACTCAAATACCGTGCCAACACTCGCGCCAACACTCGCGTCATCAGTCGCCTAGAACTTAGAACTAATTAAACCTAACCAACCGAAGGACATCACACACATCCATGCCCGAGGCAGGATTCGAACCTGCGACCGTAGCGGTCACGCGGTTCCAGACTGAAGCGCCTTTAACCGCACGGCCACACCGGCCGGCTTGGGTACATCCATCGCGAAGAAGCATTAATCACATCCAAATGGGCAATATGTGCACTGCTTATAAACGTTACTAAGCAGTTTAGATATTGCCTACTTGGACGTGCCATTGTAAGTTTCCTTATGACAGACTGTGTAACAAACAACTGTCGAAGAATAAATATACGCGTCGAAAAAAGTTTTGCATCACTCCGGTTTCCAGAACTCCTGAAGATAGACATTGACTGTGGATATTGTATCACAGACACAGACCCTTTGACTCTTCAGAGATGTCTCTAAACCCACCCAAAGATGAAAACAACCACGCATGAGCAGCGCCTATTAGACGGAGGGGGGTCCGACAGCCGATCAGTTCCAGTCATTCCACCAGGAAGGAGGTACACGGCTCGTGTTGTCTATAGTTCAACCATGCCTAGACGATCAATACTGCGGTTCGATCGCGTCCGCATTGTTACTTTGTGTCAGGAAGGGCTCTCAACAACGGAAGTGTCCAGGCGTCTCAGAGGGAAACGAAACGATGTTGTTCGGACATGAAGGAGATACAGAGAGACAGTAACTGTCGATGACGTGCCTCGCTCAGGCCGCTCAAGAGCTACTACTACAGTGGATGACCGCTACCTACGGATTATGGCTCGGAGGAACCCTGACAGCAACGCCACCATGTTGAATAATGCTTTTCGTGCAGCCGAAGGACGTCGTTTTACGACTCAAACTGTGCGCATTAGGCTGCACGATGCTCAACTTCACTCCCGACATCCATGGCGAGGTCCATCTTTGTAACCGCGATACCATGCAGAGCGGTCCAGATGGATCCAACAACGTGCCAAATGGACCGCTCAGGATTGGCATCACGTTCTCTTCACCGATGAGTGTCTCATATGCCTTCAACCAGACAATCGTCAGAGACGTGTTTGGAGACAACCCGGTAAGGCTGAAAGCCTTATACACACTGCCCCGCGAGTGCAGCAAGGTGGAGGTTCCCTGCTACTTCGGGGTGGCATTATGTGGGCCGACGTACGCCGCTGGTGGTCATGGAAGGCGCCGTAACGGCTGTACGATACGTGAATGCCATCCTCCGTCCGCTAGTGCAACCATATCGGCAACATTCGTCTTCATGGACGATATTTTGCGCCCCCATTGTGCTCATCTTGTGAATGACTTCCTTCAGGATAACGACGTCGCTAAACTAGAGTGGCCAGCATGTTCTCCAGACATGAACCCTATCGAGCTTGCCTGGGATGGATTGAAAAAGGCTGTTTATGGACGACGTGACCCACCAACCACTCTGAGGGATCTACGCCGAATCGCCGTTGAGGAGTGGGACAATCTGGACCGACAGTGCCTTGATGAACTTGTGGATAGTATGCCACGACGAATATGGGCACGCATCAATGCAAAAGGATGTGCTACTGGGTATTAGAGGTACCGGTGTGTACAGTAACCTGGACCACCACACGCTGTATGGTGGCACAACATGCAATGTGTGGTTTTCATGAGCAATAAAAAGGGCGAGAATGATGTTTATGTTGATCTCTATTCCAATTTTCTGTACATGTTCCGGAACTCTCGGAACCGAGGTGATACAAAACTTTTTTTTTTATGTGTGTGTATATTGTATACACATCAAAGATGTCTGCTTGTAAGAAAAATCTTGTGTTCGGGAGCATTAACGAAAACTTCAGTTGCGAATCTATAATTTTCCCTAAAGCAGGAATTTTGATTGTCGGTTGTACTTTTGCGCTGCCTTCGAAGTGCTAAAAAGTAATTATCTGAAGTTTTATGAACTGCTTCTTAAAACTTAATTACTTACGAAAGTTATTTATTTTATTAAAACCAGATCGTCCGCAGAATTCGTCTTTGTCTTACCGCGATAGGTTTTCGATTTAAAGCTCTGGAGACAAGACAGGATTTCATACCCTCCGATAAATATTTACAGCGAGTCCTGCTCGTATTGGCCACGCTACTGCAGCGGCGCTGCCTGCGTGGAAGCAGTGGATAGTGAGGGAGTGTTGTACGCTGCGCCGAGCAGGTACTGGACCGCGCAGTGTGGCCACGTCACGGGATCTACACTCCGCTAGCTACCTTACGGTGTGTGGCGGAGGATGCTTTGCGTACCAGTGCCACTTTCCCATTTTGCCGTTCCAGTCGCGAATGGCACACACAGAGAGCAAGTATTACAATTAGTAAGCCTCAGAATGAGCTCGAATGTCTAAGGCTTACTTACATGATCTTTTCGCAAGTTATATGCAGGAGGAAGCAATTTGCTGGTCGACTCTTCTAAAGACGTACGCTGTCGGAATTTTAGCATCAAATCACACCGGGATGCACAACATCTCTCCTCTAACGTTTTCCACTGGAACTGGATGGCGCCTCCGTGACGCGTTTGCGCTTATTAAAACAACTCTTGATGCTTTTCTCCATTGTCTTCATCAATCCTTCTGAACAAGGATTTTCAATAGTCCAGTATCGATCGAATGACGATTTCGCAAGCAACATTCTTTGTAGGTGGACTACACTTCCTAAGGATTCGTTCTATGATCCTCAGTCCGGTATCTGCCTTTACTACGAGAAGTTTTATGGGGTCGTTCCCCTTTAAATCGCTGTTTCCAGTAATTTATCGCGAATAGTGTAATCAAACAACAACCGAAGTTTTATATTATTTATGAACAATGCGTTACATTTGTTTATGTTGAGGGTCAACTGACAATGCCTACACGAGGCGACCCTCCTTTTGCAGGTCTTTCTGCATTTCGCTAAAATTATCTAACGTTGCGACTTCGCTGTGTACAACAGCATCATCCTCCAAAAGACTTATGGAAATTCCGACCATATCCTCTACATCATTTCATTTATTGTGAAAAATGGTGGCCCTGTAATACTTCCTTGGGGTACACCCGAGGTTTCTTTTACGTCTGAATAACTATTATTTCTCATTCAAGATCGAAAAAGTGTGCTCTATTTGGTAGGAACTCTTCAATTCAGTGAAAGGCACATTGTCCGCATTTCCATAATGGACCGAACAGCTGCGTCCGCTGTGCAGTGTAGGGTCAACGCTGTATCACTGCAACTGTTGTAAATTCATTACTTTGTCGGTCTGATGCCTAAGCAATCGGGTGGAGACATGTATGTCATTACGTTGACTTCCACTGCCCAGAACTCGCAAACTTCTCAGCAAGCCACTGGCGTGCTGAGTCAAGGTAAGAAGGCTGTTCGCTATTAAGATCCGATCGGTCGCGAAATGGAAGCCACAGCGAAAATCGAAAATGTATTATTTGCAACGGCGAGCTACTTCTCCCAGCTACTTCTCTACGTAGTCGCCGCTCCGCCTTAGACATTTGTCGTAGAGTTGTAACAACCTTCCATTACCCTCGACATAGATGGCAGCCACCTGTGCTTTTTGCCATTTCTCTACGCTAGTCCGCAGCTTGTTGTCTGTGGAAATTTTGTCGTCATAGCCAGCGGTTCATGTGAACAGAGATGAAATCCAGAGAGAGCCGAGTCCGGGAAGTATGGTGGGTGATCAAACACTTCCCATCGAAAACGTTGGAGGAGCGTGTTCATTTCCCCTGCAGTGTGTGGCCGAGAATTATCCTGAAGAACGAAGTGCACGACGGCTACGTTCTGTGGTGTTGCATGAAATCAGCCGAAATCTCTGAGCAGGCAGTCATACTTCGAGGGCAACCCAATTTTCTTGGTATCTTTACTGGTCACTGTGCACTCAGAACTGAAAAGAGCTACGTGGTGCGATCGGCAGCACAACAGAGATACTGCCCAACACATCTGTGCAAAGCTTCATCGGATTTTCACTTTGGTTTCCACTTCGAACCGATCGGACCTTCACAAACGCATACGAGTAGCAATCCTATATAAAAATGCTGAGAAAAGAAATACTATGTTTTTGGACGAGTCCAACTCCAACCTGTCCAGTAGTGAAGGCTGCATATATGCGAAACAGTGGTCTCGCAAACGTGCATCATGTATTTCCGTACCTAACATCCCCAGCATCACCTGATTTAACTCGACTACATTCCATTACCCTTATCTCACTTTTGTTGAAGTTCATCTACGAGGTGCATTCAAGTTCTAAGGCCTCCGATTTTTTTTTCTAATTAACTACTCACCCGAAATCGATGAAACTGGTGTTACTTCTCGACGTAATCGCCCTGCAGACGTACACATTTTTCACAACGCTGACCCCATGATTCCATGGCAGCGGCGAAGGCTTCTTTAGGAGTCTGTTTTGACCACTGGAAAATCGCAGAGGCAATAGCAGCACAGTTGGTGAATGTGCGGCCACGGAGAGTGTCTTTCATTGTTGGAAAAAGCCAAAAGTCACTAGGAGCCAGGTCAGGTGAGTAGGGAGCATGAGGAATCACTTCAAAGTTGTTCTCACGAAGAAACTGTTGCGTAACGTTAGCTCGATGTGCGGGTGCGTTGTCTTGGTGAAACAGCACATGCGCAGCCCTTCCCGGACGTTTTTGTTGCAGTGCAGGAAGGAATTTGTTCTTCAAAACATTTTCGTAGGATGCACCTGTTACTGTAGTGCCCTTTGGAATGCAATGGGTAAGGATTACTCCCTCGCTGTCCCAGAACATGGACACCATAATTTTTTCAGCACTCGCAGTTACCCGAAATTTTTTTGGTGGCCGTGAATCTGTGTGCTTCCATTGAGCTGACTGGCGCTTTGTTTCTGGATTGAAAAATGGCATCCGTGTCTCATCCATTGTCACAACCGACAAAAAGAAAGTCCCATTCGTGCTGTCGTTGCGCGTCAACATTGCTTGGCAACATGCCACACGGGCAGCCATATGGTCATCCGTCAGCATTTGTGGCACCCACCTGGATGACACTTTTCGCATTTTCAGGTCGTCATGCAGGATTGTGTGCACAAAACCCACAGAAATGCCAACTCTGGAGGTGATCTGTTCAACAGTCATTCGGCGATCCCCCAAAACAATTCTCTCCACTTCCTGAATCATGTCGTCAGACCGGCTTGTGGAAGCCCGAGGTTGTTTCGGTTTGTTGTCACACGATGTTCTGCCTTCATTAAACTGTCGCACCCACAAACGCACTTTCGACACATCCATAACTCCATCACCACATGTCTCCTTCAACTGTCGATGAATTTCAATTGGTTTCACACCACGCAAATTCAGAAAACGAATGATCGCACGCTGTTCAAGTAAGGAAAACGTAGCCATTTTAAGTATTTAAAACAGTTCTCATTCTCGCCGCTGGCGGTAAAATTCCATCTGCCGTACGGTGCTACCATCTCTGGGACGTATTGACAATGAACGCGGCCTTATTTTAAAACACTGCGCATGTTTCTATCTCTTTCCAGTCCGGAGAAAAAAAATCGGAGGCCTTAGAACTTGAATGCACCTCGTAGTAACCTTTCTTCAAGACGTTAATCATTCCATGCAACTGTTATTGCAAGTCTTTTGCAGTTTATAACAGAATTACAATGTCACCAACAACCCTTGAAGTTTTTGTTTCTTCTCCCTGAACTTTATTTCGCTTTCTAAATTTCCCCTTGGTTTCCTTCATTGCTTTTTCCATGTACAGACTGAGTAACACGGGGAACTGGTTACAACTTTGTCTCACTACCTTCTCAGTGATTAATCAAAGATGAATAAAAGGTTTATTTCATTTGCACATACATTTTT
Source organism: Schistocerca americana (assembly GCF_021461395.2). Lineage (NCBI taxonomy): Eukaryota > Metazoa > Arthropoda > Insecta > Orthoptera > Acrididae > Schistocerca > Schistocerca americana. The sequence continues at coordinate 427,923,157 of NC_060122.1, forward strand.
AAAGTATTACCAGAATCAAAATTGCAAGATGACCTTCTATTCCAGTAGTAAAAAGTTCAACATCAAATGTAACTCGGCCGCATGAATGAACAAACCTCACATTATAACGACTTAGGAAATGCACGAGATTAACAACCGAACATACAAGAACATGTGCTAAGGAGCCTAGGAGGGCATTAGCTGCTTATCCCTAGCCTGACGTCAGAGCGTCTGAACCGCCCAGTAAAGATCAAAAGCAGCCGTACCTCCGCTACTAGCAGTGAACACTAGCGGGTGCGCAGCTGTGTGTAAGGCCTTAATGGGAAGTGGTTCTATAACGAAGAACGATACTAAACTACATGGCCAAACCACTTGTGTGAAAGCAGTCTTGTTCACTGACATAGCTAACATACGTTTTTGCCTGCCACTGGATGCCGTTGTACACGATTTCGTCTCCTATGCATTGCGTACTGCCTGACTAACGACCAATGCATCAATTAAATTTCAGAGCCCGATGTTCTACCCTTTCTCAGATGCCTCCAAGTACCATATTTCAGCGGGACAAAGCACGGTTATACGCAATTATGAGCCGCGGAATGTGCGTGTCTTCTTCGGCGAATGACTGGTTGTGAACGTACTGTAAGTACGCTGACTTGCGGCGACCGATAGCATTGCCACTGTTGTCGAGGACGCGAGACTGTAGCGTGTGGCAGAGTAGGTTGTGAAATAAACATAAAGCTATTTAGTTATTTCCATATTCGATGGATAATCTGAATGATTCTGTGGAATGAGTCAGCTTACAGGGTATACAGGGTGTTACAGAAAGATACGGCCAAACTTTCAGGAAACATTCCTCACACACAAATAAAGAAAAGATGTTATGTGGACGTGTGTCCGGAAACGCTTAATTTCCATGTTAGAGCTCATTTTAGTTTCGTCAGTTTGTACTGTACTTCCTCGATTCAACGTGATCAAGTTGTAAATTTTCACAATCAACATGTGTGGGCTGACGAGAATCCGCACGCAGTTGTGCAATCACGTTATCAACACAGATTTTCTGTGAACGTTTGGGCACGCATTATTGGTGATGTCTTGATTGGGCCCCATGTTCTTCTACCTACGCTCAATGGAGCACGTTATCATGATTTCATACGGGATACTCTACCTGTGCTGCTATAACATGTGCCTTTACAAGTACGACACAACATGTGGTTCATGCACGATGGAGCTCCTGCACATTTCAGTCGAAGTGTTCGTACGCTTCTCAACAACAGATTCGGTGACCGATGGATTGGTAGAGGCGGACCAATTCCATGGCCTCCACGTTCTCCTGACCTCAACCCTCTTGACTTTCATTTATGGGGGCATTTGAAAGCTCTTGTCTACGCAACCCCGGTACCAAATGTACAGACTCTTCGTGCTCGTATTGTGGACGGCCGTGATACAATACGCCATTCTCCAGGGCTGCATCAGCGCGTCAGGGATTCCATGCGACGGAGGGTGGATGCATGTATCCTCGCTAACGGAGGACATTTTGAACATTTCCTGTAACAAAGTGTTTGAAGTCACGCTGGTACGTTCTGTTGCTGTGTGTTTCCATTCATGATCAATGTGATTTGAAGAGAGCTATAACATGGAAAGTAAGCGTTTCCGGACACATGTCCACATAACATATTTTCTTTATTTGTGTGTGAGGAGTGTTTCCTGAAAGTTTGGCCGTACCTTTTTGTAACACCCTGTAGATACTTGATAGAGTTTACATTAATGAGCATATTATATTTTTTAGTACTGCTCATGCTACTGCACTTAAACAACAGGCTCATTTTTTTTTACAAGCTATCGACTTTTCAATAAAAATTCGGCCATAGAACAGAAAGAGTGGTTCAGAAGAAATGATTGTAGGTTAGCTTAAAAATTTGCTTTGCTACCTGTCAGACATTTTATGTTACTGGGCAAATGATCAAAACTTTTTGTTGCTGTATGGTGAACTCCTTTCAGAGCCATTAACGGCTTTAATAATTGCTAATAAATGTCACTGTTTCTTCTGGTGTTGTAGGTATGGACATCACTGTTCTTCTCAAATTGTGACAGATTATTTATGACGAAATACAGTAGTATTTATGTATTGTCAAGGCGCAATTAAAACGCCTGACGTTACTCTAAAGGTGCCTCCTTGAGGACCGCGGGTGAAAACTACATATTATTTTTGCTGCTCGCTTTTATGCAATCAGTAATTTCATTCTAAGTATTGAGTTACGCCAGAAAACTATTACATAAGGCGTTAGTGAGTAGAAATACGGAAAATATGTTGTTTTGTTCCCGGGTTCGATTCCCGGCGGGGTCAGGGATTTTCTCTGCCTCGTGATGACTGGGTGTTGCGTGATGTCCTTAGGTTAGTTAGGTTTAAGTAGTTCTAAGTTCTAGGGGACTGACAACCATAGATGTTAAGTCCCATAGTGCTCAGAGCCATTTGAACCATTTTTTGTTGTTTTGTTCGCTTTCAAGACTACAAATTAAACGAACAACAAAAGTAGCTAAACTTAACAGTCTGAGCAGGTCATGAGTGTGCTTCTTTCAGTTTAAGTTTTCATCAGTATGTACTGCCATAAATTTGGAGCACTCTCTCCTGTTTACTGACTCCTGTTCATGTGTTACATCAACTGGTAGTACGACTATATCTGTTGTACATAACGGAATGTAGAATGTTTTCCCAAAATTCAGACAGACCCCGTTCTCAGAGCACCACTTAATAATTCTTTGGAAAAGATCATTAACAACCTCTTCTGTTAGTTTCTCCCTGATGGGTTTTATTGTATCACTACTATCGTCCGCAAAAAGTACCAATTTTGGTTGATGAGTGTTAAGTGGAAGGTCATTTAAATATGTAAGGAATAAAAGTGGACCTGACATCGAATGGTGTGGGACTCTCTTTGAGACTTCTCTGCAGTCAGTAAAATTTTCTCTCCTTCCAACATTGCTAGAATTATTCACCCAACTTTTTGCATTCTGTTTGTTAAGTACGATTCGAACCAAAAATGGTTCAAATGGCTCTGAGCACTATGGGACTTAACATCTGAGGTCATGTCCCCTAGACTTAGAGCTACTTAAACCTAACTAACGTAAGGACATCACACACATCCATGCCCGAGGCACGATTCGAACCTGCGACCGTAGCGGTCGCGCGGTTCCAGACTGAAGCGCCTAGAACCGCTAGACCACACCGGCCGGCAAACTCTGATGCACCAATTCTTTCTGCTTAAATGTGGGACTAACTTGAGTACATTGCGTTTTCGAATATTTCGGAAAAAATTAGACGATAATTATTTAAGACTTTCTTGTCACCTTTCTCTTAAAGAGATTTAACAACTTCATATCTGTATGGACAAGGAAATGATGTGGCTACGTCATTTACTTCTGTAGGCGGCACTGTGTCATATCGACGAGTGTAGTATCAGTGGTAGTATGGACTTTTAGAAATTGTGAGTGATCTCAACAACTGCAGCGTCTTCAAAGTGGCAGTTACTGTACAGTAAACTTAGGACGTACGAGAGAAAAACACTTTCACAAGATTTGGTAATGCAACATTTCTCGGGTGTATAGGGAGTTATTACAAATATTTTGGTTGAGTCTTCAAAGAAATTAAATCCTGTACATCATTCGTAATTATGCATTGTGCGTAAAACTGCACTAAAAATGTTACTAAAGCGAAACCGCTGACATATCTAACGTTTTGCGATTTCTTGACGTTTGTCAGATTTTCACAGCCTCGTGTCTCAATAGCTGTTCAGAATTTACCGACATGTTATGTACGAAAAGTGCACGAAATGTCTGTCTGCTTAGCTGAGTGGTAACGTGTTTGCTTACCATGCATCGGGACCGGGTTCGGTTCCTGGCTGCATTGGAGATTTTCTCCGCTCGTGGACTGGGTGTTGCGCTGTTCCTCATCGTCATCTCGTCGTCACCGACGCGCAAGTCGCCCAGTGTGGCGTCGCCTGAAACAAGACTTGCAACGCGGCGGCCGCACTTCCCTGGATGGGGCCTCCCGTCTATCACTGCCGCACTATCATTTCATTTCTTGCAGGAAACGTAACGCCCTTTAATATTAATCATGTCGTATTTTTGCCTAAAATGCACAGGAAAAAAGTGCCATTGCTTGGGGGTTTTTTCAAGATGAGAATAACGCACAAGGGGAAGAACGTCCAAAAGTTGGATTTTTCACGGAAGGGGTAATATGTACAGCATACTTGGAAACCAAAGTTAGTTCACCTTTTGCAACCAAAACCCTTTTTTAGAGCTATCTCTACTGGCCTATAGGAGCGTACTACCGATCTCTAGTGAGGGGGGTTCCGACAGGCTGTCAAGAAAAGGCGTCTCGGAAAACTGTCCGACGGGTTGTTTCTGGTAAAGGAAAACGCTTTTGCACTACCAAGTTTTGCCTCTTCTGACGTGACACCCACTTCTTCCTCCTTCCGTCGATGAAGAAACCATTGCGTGACCGCGATTATCAGAATGACGACGAGGCTATTTTCGAGGTGAAACTTTAACGAACAGATACAGTTCAGGCTTGTACAGTCCATGTGTCCGCCATCTCATCTAGCGTTGCGTAAAACGTGTCGCACTGAACGACAAATTTGTAGATAAGAATTAACACCACCGCCAAACTTCATGTCTGCGGTTCCATTTTTTCGAGGCGATGATTAAAACTTTATAACTACCTGTCGTATTGTCATTTTTCCCTCATATAAAGCGAAAGATAATTCTATGGAGTTTCTTTAGTGAAGAAATAGAGATGTAGTCGACTAGAAAACTACACGCAAATAAATAATAAGTTTAAAAAAATGGTTCAAATGGCTCTGAGCACTATGGGACTTAACATCTATGGTCAGCAGTCCCCTAGAACTTAGAACTACTTAAACCTAACTAACCTAAGGACAGCACACAACACCCAGTCATCACGAGGCAGAGAAAATCCCTGACCCCGCCGGGAATCGAACCCGGGAACCCGGGCGTGGGGAGCGAGAACGCTACCGCACGACCACAAGCTGCGGACAATAAGTTTAAAAACTTGTTACATCTACATGATAATTCTGCAGCTCACAATTAAGATCCTGGCAGATGGTTCATCAAATCACCTGAAGTTTCACTCCCTAGTCGCTCGCAATGGCCGCGCCGTTGGGGGCGCCATGTCATGAATCGCGCAGCCTCTGCGGCCGGAGGTTCGAGTCCTTCCTCGGGCAAGGGTGTGTGTGTTGTCCTTAGTTTAAGTAATGTGTAAGTCTAGGGACTGATGACCTCAGCAGTTTGGTCCCTTAGGACAGCGCGGAGAAAAAAGCGAACACTTACATGCTTCCGTGCGAGCTCTGATTTCTCTTATTTTGATGATTATTTCTCCCTATGTGGGTGGACGGCAACAAAATATTTTCACACTCTGAGGAGAAAGATAGTAATTGAAATTTAGTGAGAAGATCCTGCTGCAACGGAAAAAACCTTTGCTTTAATAATTGCCACCCCCAGTCGTGTATCACATCCGTGGCACTCTTTCCCCTATTTCGCGAGAACACAAAATGAACTGCCCATCTTTGAATTTCTCGATGTTCTCCGTCACTGCTATATGGTGCGAATCCCACACCGCACAGCAATACTCCAGCAGAGTGGACAAGCGTAGTGTAAGGAGTCTCTTGAGTAGACCTGTTGCATTTTCCAAGTGTTCTGGCTTTCCGTATAACATTATGTATGTAATCGTTCCAATTTAAGTTATTCGTAATTGTAATACCTAAGTATTGATTTTATTGTCACTGAAGATGTAATTCTTTTATAATGTTGATTTTCGCAGCTTTATTGATAACACAACAAGCAGCAGACATTTTACATTCATTTTATTGGATTTTGTAGGTATGATATCCAGGTAGAGCGTTGACAGACTTATCAAATCACCACATAAGCTATCCACGTGATGTCATCTAAAAAGACTTTCACTGAGCTATGAGTCACATAGATATAGGGTGTTCGTAAATTCCCATTACGAGTTCTACGACTTGTTGAGAAGACTTGGTAGATAATATTTTGAACTGGAACCCATGTCCAGATACGTATCGCTTGCGTGCTACAACCATTTGAAAACATGTTGGTAACGCGACCACTTTTACTGGTAATTTATTAGGCGTGATCGAGTACATCACCTGTTCTACAGTTCCACTCATTAATAACGAAAGAAACAAAAATGAAACTTAATCACTTCTCACAAACACTGTTGTTTACAGTACGGCCTCTTCCAATTCGGGTGTACCGCGTCTCCTTGGGCACGAGAGGCACTCGTGCTGAAGGTGAAGTTACCCATTTCTCGAAAAGCGTATGCGATGGAGTCGGATGTTGTGGATAACGATTTCGATACAGGCGACGAGCAGCTTTTCCATTACCGTAAGCTCCGCCCTGCAGAAGGATCATGTCGGCGTATTCTGCAAACGTGTACTCAACCATTTACAGGTTGGCAATCTGGCAACACTGCATCATATGTACGGTAACTGCGTCTCTCAGGAGAGAGCACTAGTGTTGTGCAGTTCGCACAGTGGATTGCGTTTTGGGTTAGCGTGCAGGAGGTCAAGGACTCGATTCTGGGTCGACACATATTTGTTTTCATTTCCTAAATTTTATCTGCGTGGTACAGTATCTGGTGTCTTAAACGTCAAACTGTGCTTACAGTGAGTCTTCTACAAAACATCTGCAGTTACATACTACGAAAGTAGAAATGGAATTACAATCGTTTGTACTGATCAGCTATCAAAGTAGGCTTTTGTAGGTCGTGGGCGGGAATTGTTTCACACCACTGCATCTACTATATCTCAGATCTGTTTTCTGTGTACCTTCCCCCAATGGTCCCATTGATTAATATCAACTATGATTCTTGCCACGCTCAGGTCCATTACGTTTCGTTATGGCCTTACGTCAGCAGTAGAGCTAGCAACGTGCTTTGCAAATAACTTCCAGGCGTGCACTATGAAAATGTCGCACACACGTTGCTTAAGGAAACGGTGTAAACTACAGTGTTAAATAGCTGAATGAAATTGGCAAATAAAAACAATAACGCCTCGATCCAGAATCGAACCCAAAACGCTGTCCACTGCACCAGCTGCACAGCAGTGGTTCAAATGGCTCTAAGCACTATGGGACTTAACATCTGACGTCCCCTAGACTTAGAACTACTTAAACCTAACTAACCTAAGGACATCACACACATCCATGCCCGAGGCAGGATTCGAACCTGCGACCGTAGCAGCAGCGCGGTTCCGGGCTGAAGGGCCACCAACCGCTCGGCCACAGCGGTCGGCAGCTGCACAGCACTTCTACTATACGCTGACAGAGGTAGTTACCGCATATGTCATTACAGTATTGGCAGATTACCAATCTTTAACGTCCATTTACTGCCTTACACATGCTCAGGATGAAATTTTGTGAGACACATTTTTTTGTTGGTAGTATATGAGGAATCGCGCTGCGAAGTCCAAGTGCGCGAATTTTTCTTCACTCTGCATCAAAAAGTCAGTATAAATTTGAAAACTGGATAAATCACGGAATAATGTAGATAGAGAGGTAGAAACTGACACACATACTTGGAATGACATGGGGTTTTATTAGAACAAAAAAAATACAAAAGTTCAAAAAATGTCCGACAGATGGCGCTTCATCTGATCAGAATAGCAATAATTAGCATAACAAAGTAAGACAAAGCAAACATGATGTTCTTTACAGGAAATGCTCAATATGTCCACCATCATTTCTCAACAATGGCCGAGGAATAATCTTGTGAATAGCACTGTAAAGCATGTCCGGAGTTATGGTGAGGCATTGGCGTCGGTTGTTGTGTTTCAGCATCCCTAGAGATGTCGGTCGATCACGATACACTTGTGACTTCAGGTAACCCCAAAGCCAATAATCGCACGGACTGAGGTCTGGGGACCTGGAAGGTCAAGCATGACGAAAGTGGCGGCTGAGCACACGATTATCACCAAACGACGCGTGCAAGAGATCTCTCACGCGTCTAGAATTATGGGGTGGTTCTAATAAAACCCCATGTCATTCCAAGCATGTGTGTCAATTTTTACCTGTCTATCTACATTATTCCGTGGTTTATTAAGTTTTCAACTTTATACCGAATTTTTGATCACCCGGTATATTTGTGTGTGTGTGGGGGGGGGGGGGGGGGGTACGCGCTAATCTAGTTTCTGGTTTCGGGCCGTATGTATTTAAGGATTTCGCATGGTTCCGCTGTGATGGTACAGTCTTTTGTCCCCAAAGACTTAGCGGTGCACAGAGACCTGGTCAACAATTCGTTTATTTTTGGCGTGTTGGCAGCGATGGAGCTCCGACAGTGACGCCCCGGACCTGGTGACCTGCGCCCGTCATCGCAGGCTGGCCAGTTTCACCAGTCTGGTCCCGCCTCATTGAGTCTCCCACCGGCGGCTGACCTCATTAACCCAAGTTAACGCGCCGCCGATAACAGCGTTAAAAGCCCTGACCGCCGAGCACCGTTCCCAGCCGGCTACTCTCTCCCGCAGCGTTTCGCAATGAGGCGAGCCGTACACTTGCTTCCGACTGCGAACCAAATACGCAGCCCTTATTTTGCGTGCTTAACCAGTCCACCCTAGATGGCGTAGAGGAATACGGCAATTAAGGGGAGTAGGACGTCAAACGGGCCGACCTGGAGCAGGAGAGGCATCACAGGACATTTTAATTTCCACTGCCTATACTTTTACAAATAAATTCACAAAACTTTGTCAGCATCGCCAATAAGGATTCAGGATTCACACTCATTGCAGTGGAAGATCGAAAACATAACAAAATATATATATATTTTTTTTTTTTTTACCTGTGAAATTTCATCATTCTTTCACTTACTAATGGCTGCATTTGTTGCTATAGGTACACTTTTCTTCATAAGTTAGAGAGATTCTTCAATGAATTTTGCACAGCCTACAAACCATACTTACAGTTGTATGAAACTCTAGAATTTATTTAATTTATGAAAAAACGAATGAGCTGTTACATTTTAAACTTCATGTTTAAGAAAAACACAAATTTTCTAGTTAATTACCTCAATTTTTAACACAGTTTTTAATAGATTTGTAAAATTCTAGAGTTTCATACACCTTTGAGTATAGTTTGTATGCTGTGCAAAATTCATTGAAGAATCTCTCTTATGTATGAAGAAAAGTGTACCTATAGCAACAAATGCTGCCATTAGTAAGTGAAAAACATGATGAAATTTCACATGTAAAAAACATTTATTTTGTTATGTTTTCGAACTTCCGCTGCTGTGAGTGTAAATTCTGAATCCTTCGTGGTCATGCTGACAAAGTTCTATGAATTTATTTGTAAAAGTATAGGCAGTGGAAATGTCCTGTGATACCTTTCCTGCTCCCAGTCGGCCCGTTTGACGTCCTACCCCCCTTGACATGTGGAATCCTGCGAGAAGCGGAAACGACGAGTGTGGAACGGTTGAGAGTGGGGGCGTAGCACCAGGCTCGTAGCTTTCGTAAGAGGCGGCCACCGGTGTCCCGGTACGTGGGCGTCGAGGTCACGGCGGCAATCAAAAGCCGTCTGTACAACAGCACCTGGGCGCCACACAAGAAGCTGCTGCGTGACCCAGCCGGGCGGTCTTTTGCTCCTACCAGACAGCTCACAAAATACGCCACCTTCAATAGCCCAGAAACTTCCCACGTCTACAGATAGTTTCCAAAGACTCAATAGGAGATGGTTACTGACATCGTTGGATCTTATTTCGTCACTGTAAGTCCATCGTATACATTGAAGAGCCAAAGAAAAAGGTACACCTGCCTAATATCGTGTAGGTCCCACGCGAGCACGCAGAAGTGCCGTAGCACGAAGTGGCATGGACTCGACTAATGCCTGAAGTAGTGCTGGAGGGAACTGACACCATGAATCCTGCAGAGCTGTCAAAAAATGGCTCTGAGCACTATGGGACTTAACATCTATGGTCATCAGACCCCTAGAACTTAGAACTACTTAATCCTAACTAACCTAAGGACATCACACAACACCCAGTCATCACGAGGTCAGGGCTGTCCATAAATCAGTAAGAGTACGAGGGATTGAAGATCTCTTCTGAACAGCACGTTGCAAGGCATCCCAGATATGCTGAATAATGTTCATGAACAGAGCTTCCACCAGCTTGAACAGTCCCCTCCTGACATGCAGGGTCCATGAATTCATGAGGCTGTCCCCATAACCGTAGGAGTCCACCCGCTTGATATACTCTGAAACGAGACTCGTCCAACCAGGTAACATGTTTCCAGTCACCAATGTCTGTGTTGATGGGCCCAAGTGACACGTAAAGCTTTGTGTCGTGCAGTCATCAATGGTATATGAGTGGGCCTTCGGCTACGAAAGTCCATATCGATGATGTTTCGCTGAATGCCTCGCGCGCTAACACTTGTTGATGGCCTAGCATTGAAATCTGCAGCAATTTGCGAAAGGATTGCACTTCTGTCACGTCGAACGATTCTCTTCAGTCGTCTTGGGTCCTATTCTTACAAGATCTTTTTCTCGCCGCAGAGTTGTTGGAGATTTGATGTCTTACCGCATTCCCGATATTCACGGTACACTCGCGAAATGGTCGTACCGGAAAATCCCCACTTCGTCGCTACCTCGGAGATAGTGTGTCCCATCGCTCGCGCACCGACCATAGCACCACGTTCAAACTCACTTAAATCTGGATAATCTGCCACTGTAGCAGCAGTAACCGATCTAACAAGTGCGCCACACACTTGTTGTTTTATATGGGCGTCACCGACCGCAGTACCGTCTTCGGCCCATTTACATATCCCTGTATTTGAATACGCGTGCCTTTACGAGTTTCCTTGGCGCTTCAGTGTAAAATGTCGAATCAGAACACCTTCAGGCGTCTAAATTTCAAGGTGTTATTTTATTTGAGCAAACAGTTTCCGTGCTACATTACGCCGTCTTCAATCTACCTGAATGACATGTAGGAACAATCCCACCTCTGGTCCAGTCAAATTAGCGTCCAGCATTCAGTGACTGGTATCAGTAGGTTTTTGATACAGCAATCCCTTCGATGATCATTTTATTTTGCTTATTTAGTCTTTCACCCAGCTGTGATGCGGAATGGGAGACATCAGTACAACTCTAACCTCTAGCTGAAGACTGCACACTCACACTGCCACACACGAGCGGGCCCGCACGTGCTTGCACACACACTGAATTTTAACTTTTGTCCAGGACACATGATAAAATTGTCCCAGAAATAATTTAAAAACCTTCCGAATCTTCCTGTTCCGACCAGGATTCCAGGATGTTTCCCTTGGTTGTTAGGCAACAGCTCAAACTGGAAGTCCCCTCCCATAATGCACTGTCTGGCAAAAAGAGAAAAAAGCGAAGCAGCCCGAAGACATGACTGGATGTCAGCGCAACGTCGTTCGCGTGCATACGACCGGCGGATATGTAAATAATTCGAACTGCAGTTGTCTGGTAGAATGGACCCCAGAGTTAATTTGTGTTGTTCGTAATTAGTGTTGTTACCACGTCTCGTGGGGTACGTAAGGGACGTGTACAGCGCCAGATGTTGAGCAATCGCTGTGAAAGACTCGGAGATGTCTGGTATTCATTTGAGACGGCCTTATCAGCACCTGCCGGCCGCGGTGGTCTCGCGGTTCTAGGCGCGCAGTCCGGAACCGCGCGACTGCTACGGTCGCAGGTTCGAATCCTGCCTCGGGCGTGGATGTGTGTGATGTCCTTAGGTTAGTTAGGTTTAAGTAGTTCTAAGTTCTAGGGGACTGATGACCACAGCTGTTAAGTCCCATAGTGCTCAGAGCCATTTGAACCATTATCAGCACCTGACAAAATTTGAAAGGGGGCTCATTATGGGTCTCTGTTTGGTCGGCTAGTCGATTGATAAGGTATCCAGATTTGTGGAGCTTACGGACGTGATAGTGACCCGATGTTGTACTGCGTGGCAACGTGAGGGCAGGCATATGGATCGTCAAGTTCCCGGCCGACCACCTCTGACCACCACATGGCAGAATTGCTGTATTGTGCACCAAGCACATCGTATATCCTATCTCCTTCACATTTGCCAGAGAACAAGCGATGAACTCCTGCAACATTCTGTGTCAATCCGCCCCACTGGTCTAGGACTAGCAGATGTCGGACTAGAGAATTACCTTGTCATGTGTAGCGTGCCGTTAACACAACACGAACGACTGCGTTTGCAGAGGTGCCAAGACTGAGAAGTACGGACTACTGGTGAATGGTGTCGCATTGTGTCGAGGGATGAATTGCGGTTCTGCACCACCTCCGATGACCGTCGCCAGCGGGTATGACAGCGACCCGGGAAGAGGTGATATTCTTCCAGTGTTTTGGTGACGGACAGTGGTGTTATTCCTGGCGTCATACTGTAGCGAGCCATAGGCATCGAGGGAGCTCTGACGCCACGGATATCGGGCACGTTCACGTATTACAGTACCGTAGTATCGTTTTTCAACATGTCAACGCTCGTCCACATGTGACTCGCTCCTCTATGAACAGTCTCCGTGATTATCGGGATCTCCTGCGGTCCGCAAGATCCCCAGATCTGTTCCCAACTGAACATGTGTGGGATCAGCTCTGGAGTGTTGGTTGGGCAATTTCTTCGAGAAATAAGGTGTAGGTACACCAGGACAGAACACAAAATCCGAACACAACCTGCTGTTGTATCAGCATACACTGAAGTGACAAATGTCATGAGATTCCCCAAAATATCGTGTCGGACCTGCTTTTGCCCGGCGTAGTGCAGCAGCTCGACATGACATGGACTTAACTAGTCGTTGGAAGTCCCCGCAGAAATACTGAGCCATACTGCCTCTATAGCCGTCCATAATTGCGTAAGTGTTGCCGGTGAGGGATTTATTGCACGGAGTGACCTCTCGATTACGGCCCATAAATGTTCGATGGGATACAAGTCGGGCGGTGGCCAAATCAATCGCTCGAATTGTCCAGAATGTTCTCCAAACCGGTCGTGAACAATTGCGGCCCGGTGACATGGCGCATTGCCGTGCGTAACTTTTCCATCTTTGGTTGGGAATATGAAGTCCATGAATGGCTGCAAATGGTCTTCAAGCGACCGAACATAACCATTTCCATTCAGTCATCGGCTCAGTGGGAGCTTAAGACCCAGCTCATTCCATGTAGACACAGCGCACACTATTATGTAGCAACCACCAGCTCACCGATAGATCTGTGCCTACAGATTGGAAAATTGCGCAGGTCGCACCAGTGCTTAAGAAGGGTATTAGGAGTAATCCATCGAACTACAGACCTATATCATTGACGTCGGTTTGCAGTAGGGTTTTGGAGCATATACTGTATTGAGACATTATGAATCACCTCGAAGGGAACGATCTATTGATACGTAATCGTTCTTGTGCAACGCAGCAAGCTCTTTATTCGCACGAAGTAATGGCCGCTATCGACAGGGGATCTCAAGTTGATTCCGTATTTCTAGATTTCCGGAAAGCTTTTGACACCGTTCCTCACAAGCGACTTCTAATCAAGCTGCGGGCCTATGGGATATCGTCTCAGTTGTGCGACTGGATTCGTGATTTCCTGTCAGGAAGGTCGCAGTTCCTAGTAATAGACGGCAAATCATCGAGTAAAACTGAAGTGATATCAGGTGTTCCCCAGGGAAGCGTCCTGGGGCCCCTGCTGTTCCTGATCTATATAAACGACCTGGGTGACAATCTGAGCAGTTCTCTTAGGTTGTTCGCAGATGATGCTGTAATTTACCGTCTAGTAAGGTCATCCGAAGACCAGTATCAGTTGCAAAGCGATTTAGAAAAGATTGCTGTATGGTGTGGAGGTTGACGCTAAATAACGAAAAGTGTGAGGTGATCCACATGAGTTCCAAAAGAAATCTGTTGGAATTCGATTACTCGATAAATAGTACAATTCTCAAGGCTGTCAATTCAACTAAGTACCTGGATGTTAAAATAGTTGGAAAGACCACATAGATAATATTGTGGGGAAGGCGAGCCAAAGGTTGCGTTTCATTGGCAGGACACTTAGAAGATGCAACAAGTCCACTAAAGAGACAGCTTACACTACACTCGTTCGTCCTCTGTTAGAATATTGCTGCGCGGTGTGGGATCCTTACCAGGTGGGACTGACGGAGGACATCGAAAGGGTGCAAAAAAGGGCATCTCGTTTCGTATTATCACTTAATAGGGGAAAGAGTGTGGCAGATATGACACGCGAGTTGGGATGGAAGTCATTAAAGCAAAGACGTTTTTCGTCGCGGCGAGATCTATTTACGAAATTTCAGTCACCAACTTTCTCTTCCGAATGCGAAAATATTTTTTTGATCCCAACCTACATAGGTAGGAATGATCATCAAAATAAAATAAGAGAAATCAGAGCTCGAACAGAAAGGTTTAGGTGTTCGTTTTCCCCGCGCGCTGTTCGGGAGTGGAATGATAGAGAGATAGTATGATTGTGGTTCGATGAACCCTCTGCCAAGCACTTAAATGTGAATTGCAGAGTAATCATGTAGATGTAGATGTAGAGTTGACAACTAGGGTCCATGGCTTCATGGGATTCTGCGCCACACTCGAACTCTAACATCAGCTCTTAGCAACTGAAATCGGGACTCATATGACTGGGCCACGGTTTGCCAGCGTCCATCCGACATGATCATGGGCTCATGAGAGGTGCTGCAGGCGATGTCGCGCTGTTAGCAAAGGCTCTCACGCCAGTCGTCTCCTTCCATTGCCCATTAGCGCCAAATATAGCCGCACTGTCCTAATGGATACGTTCGCCGTACGTCCCACTTTAATTTCTGCGGTTATTTCACGCAGTGTTGCTTTTCTGGTAGCACTGACAGTTCTACGAAAACGCCGTTGCTCTAGGTCGTTAAGTGAAGACTGCGTTGTCCGTGGTCAGAGGTTGTGCTTGAAATTTGGTGTTTTGAGCACGCTCTTGACACTGTGCATCTAGGAATACTGAATTCCCTAACGATTACCGAAATGGGATGTCCAATGCGTATAGCTCCGACTGCCATTCGGTGTTCAAAGTCCGTTAATTCCCGTCGAGCAGAGATAATGATGTCGGAAAACTTTCCACACTGATCACGTGGGTACAAATGACAACTCCGCCAATGCATTGGCCTCTTATATCTTGTGTACGCGATACTGCTACCATCTGTATATGTGCTTATCGCAATTCCACGATTTATGTCACATCAGTGAACATGTGACAGCGGTTATGTGTTGTTTTCAGGGTAAATAAGTCGGACGACAGAAATCAGCTAGTAAGGGCAAGTTAGAGATTTATCTGGACTTAGTTAATGTTTCATTTCTAATTATTTCTTTCTCCATGTTTGTTAAACCATGATAAAACGAAACTTATCTTTCCGCTTGCCGTATTAAAACTGATGCAAAACATGTATTAATCAAAAATGATCTGTTGCTCTTTTTTGTCGAAATAAGGGCCGCTCCGTAAACTTTTGGAAGACATCCAAACAAAACGACACTAAAATGTGACACATGTGGATTTCATATAATTAAATGAAACGCGAAACATTTCTAGTCACTTCGTTAACATTAACGAGAAACAGCCTTCGTTAAAATCACAACAGCTGTTACATCACATTCTCTTTTTCTCGGAAGCCGAAGACTCGGTGAACCTCACGTCAGATTTGAAAAACATCAGACGCGTCAACTAGCGAGCCAAGGACTTCTCTCCTCTTCGTAGCAGTAGCAAGTACCGTCTCTAATGAACCTACTTGCGATTACGCGCTCAACTCCGAAGGAGAAATGCGTCAGACAACACAAGAAAAGCTGTTGCAAAGATACTTCAGACTTTATACAATAAACAAAATTGAGTCATCGGGTAGCATTATCATTAATACATGTTTTGTATTTGTCGACTGTAGTCCACATTAGCACTGTACAACAGATAGAAATAAGGCAACGATTAATTCAGTACATTTATAGTGCAATGTCAACGCTTGACACTGGATTAATGAATAACGTATCTGTTTACCTCCAGTGAGTCTTCTGGTTGACTGCAGCAGTCAGGCGCCACTATGATGCAACGCAAAACTATTCTAGTGGGATGACGTCGGTCTCTGTATTTTCCTGACACTAGTCTGCAATCTATGTCGCGCGCGTCTCTCTGTAACAGGCAGACAGCGTCCCGATTGATTCAGAGCGTAAATAATGGATTCGGAAACATTCTCAAATGCCACAAAACTCTTTATTTTCCACGCATCGCATTATCAGTGCACAGGCTTATTAAAAATCTACTTTCCCTGCACTTTACTCTTTGGACGGTTCGGTTAGTGTAACGGTTCTATCAGAGTTGTTAGACTTGACAAAGTATTTTATATGCTAAAATATGTGTACGCGACACACATAGGCGTACCTCTAAATCGTTATAGGATAAATTCATGATGATTATAGTCTAACAGAAGCCAGATGGAAAAATTAAATTCTTAATTCACGACCTCAAACTTTCTTGTTAAATATTAGTTTTAAGATTAACCACTGTGATACAAGGACGTATGCAATAGTTGGAGTTGGATTAAACGTAGATGTTGATTCATTAGCTGTCTAGTACCTGAATACCATAATGTTGTTACAACATTCTAAACAAAACAACGACGCATCACGAATGGATTGTCCGAAGGGGACGGAAATCGGTTGATGTGATGTAGATACTCAGACAAACAAATGATAACAATTTCGCAAAAATTGAATGATTTGTTCAAGAGAAAGAGCTCCACAAACTGAGCAAGTCAATAGCTCGTTGGTCCACCTCTGGCCCTTACGCAAGCAGTTATTCGGCTTGGCACTGACTGAAAGAGTTGTTGGATGTCCTCCTGAGCGATATCGTACCAGATTCTGTCCAATTGGCGCGTTAGATCGTCAAAACCCGAGTTGGTTGGAGGATCCTGCTCTTAATACTCCAAACGTTCTCCACCGGGAGGAGATCCGGCGACCTCGCTGACCAAGGTAATGTTTGGCAAGAACGAGGACAAACAGTAGAAACTCTCACCATGTGTGGGCGGGTTATTATCTTGCTGGAATGTAAGCCAGGGATGGCTTACTGTGAAGGGCAACAAAACGAGACGCAGAATATCGTTCACGTGCCGCTGTGTTGCAAGTGTGCAGCGGATGATAGCCAGAGGGATCCTGCTATAAAAAAAAAAATGGCATCCAAGACCATCACTCCTGGTTGTCGAGTCGTCTGGCGAGCGACATTCAAGTTTCAGGTTGGTACCCCCCCTCCCCCCGCTGTCTGGGACGTCTCCAGACACGTCTTCGGCCTTGAGTCCCGTTTACTGGAGCAGAATTGCCTTCAGTGATGAGTCCCAGTTCGAACTGAGCTCCTACGACCATCGAAGCTGAGTCTGACACCTCCGACAGCGGTGGGATACCAACCTGAATCTCGCTCCTCATACTGCCCAACAGCCATTGGTGACCGTCTGGGGTGCCATAGTAGGACCCCTTTGGTTGTCATTCGCGGCACCCTTACAGCACAGCGATGCGTCGACGATATTCTACGTCCCTTTTTCTTCCCCTTTCCAGCAAGCCTCTTGGGCTTACATTTCACCAAGATAATGCCCGCCCGCACACTGTGAGAGTTTCTGTTGCTTGTCTTCGTGCTTTCCGAACCCTACCTTGGCCAGCAAGGTCACCGGATCTCTCCCCATTTGAGAACGTTTGCAGCATTAAGGGCAGGATCGTCCAACGAGCTCGGGATTTTGGCGATCTAACTCGCCAATTGGACATAATTTGCTCGAGATCCCTCTGCAGCACATCCAAAAACTCTGTGATTCAATGCCAAGCCGAATTACTGCTTGCGTAAGGACCAGAGGTGGACCATGACTCGATCAATTTGTGAAGCTCTTTCTCATCAATAAATCATTATTTGTGTACATTTACATCACATCTACCGATTCCCGTCGCGCACAGATAATTTCTTCGTGATGCGCCATTTTTATATGTGTGAGAGTGTATTTACAGCCAAGCTACCTAGTTGCTGACACAGCTGTGCTCTGGTGTTCATCTTTGTCTTATCTTTCGTGGAATGCTAAATGTTAACGTGGCTTTCACTATGTTGAAATATTTTCAAAATTAATAGATGATTATATTGAATACATACCTGTTACGTAAACATATAGATATTATAATACTTTTCGAAACCACAGTTTCATGTCCAATAAGGAACAAATAAACTCACTACATTCACGTAACCAATATCTGCTGCTTACAAATGTTGTGATTTTAGTTTCCATCTTCGTTGCAGCTGATATGCTTCCTCTACTATTGTGCAATAGTTCATGAGATCTTTTATTTCTTTGTTCCAAATTTTCTTTGCATACGGACTTCAGCCTTGTTTAGTGCTGACGTTCTTTTACTGTAGCTGAATATTGGCAGTGATCAGAAAGTCAATTTGACCACTTGGAGCCGGCCGCTGTGACCGAGCGGTTCTAGCCGCTTCAGTCCGGAACCGCGCTGCTGCTACGGTCGCAGGTTCGAATCCTGCCTCGGGCATGGATGTGTGTGATGTCCTTAGGTTAGTCAGGTTTAAGTAGTTGTAAGCCTAGGGGACTGATGACCTCAGATGTTAAGTCCCATAGTGCTTAGAGCCATTTGAACCATTTAACCATTTAGATTTTTTTCGTTTATAGTAATAGACATCTAAGGAAAAGTAATTTCTCTGCTGAGAACCAAGTTAACAACACATCTGCTCTCTGTACAAAGGGTAATAATACTCTTTTAGAACACAATCACCACAAACTACAACAAAAAAGATAACCATGTAACTGATTTTAAATCTCGGAAGCTAAGACGCCATATACATTTCAAACAGAAAGAAACAACCGATTCGAAATTTTATAGTAAATTTGACCAATATTAACGATACAAACTAATGGAAAAACGCTGATACCAACCACGATCATATCTACATACGTGACGGGAGACGACACATGAAGTGACGACGGATAAAAACGAATGTATGTATTGCGATAAATAACTACCAAAGTAATCTATTGTAATAAAATTTCTTCATTGTTTAAATTTCCCGTGGTTTCACTAAATCATTCAAACAGACATGGCAGATTTTCTTTCCGATTTCGATCTTCAAAGCGTCGCCAACGGATCCTAACACTCTAACCTTCCTTTCTCTTACATTGTGGTTATGCTAAGTAATGAATAAAACACTTAAGTACTTCTAGTCAGTCTAGACTCTGACTGATAGTTAAAGTATGGCAGGAAATTGTATGATTCTGCCGCCCTGCGTTAGAGGTCTACTGAAAAGTGACATCACGCAAGAAGACACAGCCTTTACAGGCGTGAATCTAGGATTCGGTTGTTACTTACCTGATCTGAATGATACTGACGATTATTATGTTGTCGTTGTATCGCTCCACTTTTCTTCTTATGGATACGTACAATATTTGTTTTCACACGAGTATGCAGGGTGTCCCAGGAGCAATGGTCAATATTCAGGATTATGACAGGAACGATTATTCGAAGCAAAAAAGTCTTGTAACAGTGAGATCTAAAATGCACATCTTAAGAGCTATGAGCACTTCTTCATCTTCAACACGTTGAAAGAAATCTCTTCTACTGCTAGCTTCTTGCTTTCCATACTTTTAGAGGTGGTAGTGTGGACCAAAACAAGAATAAAATGTGAAGTAAACTTGGGGTCTGTAGTGAATACCTCAAGAGCTACGAGTACTTGTTCACATACGCTGAACAAGTGGTCATAGGTTTTGTGGTGTGCATTTAAAACCCACCTTTACTTGACAATTTTTTCTTGTTTTGATTCGTACTACCATCTCTCAAAATATGAAAAGCAAAGAACATGCGGTAGAAGAGATCTGCTTCAAAGTATCGAAGATGAAGAGGTGCTCATAACTCCGAAGGTTTGCATTTTAGAGACCATGTTTACAATGCTTCGAATGATCGTTCCTGGCATATCCCTGAAATCTGACCATTCCTCCTGGGCCACAGCAGTTGAGTCCCATAGTGCTCAGAGCCATTTGAACCATCCTGGGCCACCCTGTATTTATTCTGCACCGTTCAGCTAGTGGATTAATCCTCAGTCGGTACTCCGAAGTAAGAAACATTACCCACGTGCAAAGCATAAGAGTGTATCACGAAAGGGTGTGTATATCAGAGGTGGGTCTGATTACTCTGAGTTGGTGTGCAGAAATAATGTTCCTCCCTTTAGTTCTGACTCCTGGGGCATAGTTATTTTTCCACTGGTGTAACTTCAAGAGCGCGACGTAATTAGTGTTTAATTACCGGAAACTTTTTCCCAAGTAGTGCGCTATCATAACATCAACCGGAAAGAAGGGAACCGGACTATATTCTCACGAGCTGTTATCCGGTCTCGCCCGACAAGTCTTCATCCTGTGCGCTCTAGGCACGTGCTTGTTCTATAGCTCAGTGTTTGGCTGTGTCTCTGCTTCACGAAAATTTGTATACAGCCCCAGTTATTGCTTTTGTTTTTCTATCCCTGGGATATAATCGTCTTAGGCGTGTTAAAACCCCAAGACCACTATAACAGAACCACGCTGGTGTATGTCGACTATAATGTATTCCACCTAACGAATGGTTTGGGCAATGTAATAGAAATGTCCCGAAAGATTTAATGTGTGTACCAGAGATGGAAACTGGTAGATGGAGGCTACTACCGGCAGTGAGACCTGCCTTGAAAGCTATGCTGGTAAGAGAATTTCCCGCAAATGAAAAGGGTCTGGCTTAGAAGCTTTCCTCCATCTCCAAAACTGTTTTAATCTGTCAAGAAGTTTAACAGCACCTTCTGCTGCATTCCGAAAGATTCTTTCTGGAGCGCGATAGTAGCTTAGCAACGTCATCACATCCTCAATCTTTCATTCATTCTGTAAATTAAACCCGGTATGGATCCCAGATTGATAAGCAATACTCAAGAAGCGGTCGAACGAATGTTTTGCAAGCCACTTCTTTCCTGAATGAATTACATTTCCTTAAGTCTCTTCCCAAGAATCTCAACCTAGAAGTTGCTTATCCTAAGACATTTTTCATATAATCATTCCAGTCAAGGTCCCCGTGGACGGTTACCCCTAGATATTTGTAGGGTTGTTACTGTTCCCAATGGCATATCACGAAAAGCGCAATCGAGTAGTAATAACGTTACAACTTTCCTACAGAGAACATCTCCATCCGAAAACCGCATAACGGAGCTTCAGATGCTATCCTTTACACCATATATACCGGGTGATCAAAAAGTCAGTATAAATTTGAAAACTTTATAAACCACGGAATAATATAGATAGAGGGGTAAAAATCGCATGCTTGGAATGACATGGGGTTTTATTAGAACAAAAAAAAAAAAAAAAAAAAAAAAACAAAGTTCACAAAATGTCCGACAGATGGCACTGGACAGCAAAACGTCAGTGACTGCGCGTGACAATCGTGTATAAAAGGAGCTGTAATGAGGGAGAGACTCAGATGCGCCAGCAGTCGCAGCATGTTGACGTTACGTGAAAAGGAGCTTTTAGTGAAGCTGTATTATCAGAATGGGGAATGTACTAGTTCAGCATTACGATCCTATCGCCATAGGAAGGGGATTGGAACGGG
The DNA here is from genome assembly GCF_021461395.2 of Schistocerca americana. Taxonomy (NCBI): domain Eukaryota; kingdom Metazoa; phylum Arthropoda; class Insecta; order Orthoptera; family Acrididae; genus Schistocerca; species Schistocerca americana. The sequence continues at coordinate 427,944,777 of NC_060122.1, forward strand.
TAAAGGTCCGTTGACAAATGCAGCTGTGGCGAGAATGATTTCGAAGTTGGAAGCCACGGGTTGTTTAGAGGATAGACCCCGTAGTGGCCGACCGAGCACAAGGCGTAATGCTGCTGAGACAGTTCAGGAAGAAATGGAGACTGTAGCTGGTTCGTTCTATGTACGGGGAAGTCAGCGCTCGTGCAGTCGCACGTCGCACCGGCATTCCGTACACTACTGTTTGGTTGGCACTTAGGCGTAGCCACCGATGCTATCCATACAAAATCCATCAGCATCATGAACTGTTACCTGGCGATTAAATGAAGCGGAGGGCATTTGCGGTGTGGGCGTTTCAAAATATGGCGGAAGATGACGATTGGTTGAGTAACGTGTTGTGGACCGACGAAGCTCATTTCACGCTCCGAGGGCTGTCAACGCCCACAACTGCAGAATTTGGGCACCGAAAACCCTAGAACTGTCGTGGAAACTCCTTTGCACGACGAGAAAGTCACGGTATGGGTTGGATTTACCATATCTACCGTTATCGGGCCTTTTTTCTTCGAGGAAATGCGTGATTCTGGTTTTGTAACTGCTACCGTGACGGGTGAGAGGTACCCGATATGTTACAGAATCGCATCATCCCCAGCCTGGCTGATAAACACCTGCTGGAACGTACGATGTTTATGCAGGATGGCGCTCCACCCCATATTGCTAGAGACGTGAAAGACCTCTTGAGCGCGTCGTTTGGTGATGATCGTGTGCTCAGCCGCCACTTTCGTCATGCTTGGCCTCCCAGGTCCCCAGACCTCAGTCTGTGCGATTACTGGCTTTGGGGTTACCTGAAGTCGCAAGTGTATCGTGATCGACCGACATCTCTAGGGATGCTGAAAGACAACATCCGACGCCAATGCCTCACCATAACTCTGGACATGCTTTACAGTGCTGTTCACAACATTATTCCTCGACTACAGCTATTGTTGAGGAATGATGGTGGACATATTGAGCATTTCCTGTAAAGAAAATCATCTTTGCTTTGTCTTACTTTGTTATGCTAATTATTGCTATTCTGATCAGATGAAGCGCCATCTGTCGGACATTTTTTGAACTTTTGTATTTTTTTGGTTCTAATAAAACCCCATGTCATTCGAAGCATGTGTGTCAATTTGCACCTCTCTATCTACATTATTCCGTGATTTATTCAGTTTTCAAATTTATACTGACTTTTTGATCACCCGGTACATACTGTACGTCTATTAGGGATTATAGCGTTGCCAGCTCTCCACGTACTGCTGGAAAAGAGGATCATTGTAGACGTAATCTTCCAAAATATACTGTGATTTTACCAGTCTAGGCGAATGTTTTACAATGCTTCTAGTGGCCAATGTTATAGTGTGTGCACATCTTTGGTGTGGGAACTCACAGATCACAGACGATGATTCTGAATCGTATAGCAGGTCAAGTGTTGGAGTACTCGAACTCTGAACTGGCAGGAAATCTGTTGCACTATGGCTCATCTCTCCGCTGTTACAGTTCCAGACGAAAATAGCACTCCTTGAAAGAAGACAGTGTGGCGCTGATGGCTGCGTTTCTGCCCAAAACAAAGAAACTCAAGTTGGACACTGAAAATATCCAGTGTCTGCACAACTTTAGAAACGTATTTTGTTATGCGGATGCCTTTGACTATCTGATCCTTATTAAAATTTTTGTATTTATTGTTTTAACTATTCTTTATGAGGCTATCATTCAGATCAGCTGTACAACACCCGAGGACATCACGCTCACGCATCATGTCGAGCTAATCCACTTGACGCCGGCCGAGGTGGCCGAGCGGTTCTAGGCGCTACAGTCTGGAACCGCGCGACCGTTACGGTCGCAGGTTCGAATCCTGCCTCAGACATGGATGTGCGTGATGTCCTTAGGTTAGTTAGATTTAAGTATTTCTAAGTTCTAGGGGACTGTTGACCTCAGAAGTTAAGTCCCATAGTGCTCAGAGCCATTTGAACCATTTGAACCAATCCACTTGACGGTATGACATATTTGATGTTCTATAACACACAGCTTTGTCTCTACTTATATGGCACTGCTACATCCTAACTGCATCCAACTAAATTACAGTGATCACTTGAGAGGAGAGGTGGAAGATATGTACAGTACACGGCTGGGCAGGCAGTGCTGTAGTCCTTTCTCGAGATGTTCTATGAAGCAGTCGTCTCGGCTAAGTCCCAGTAGAAAGGACTTAAAAAGGCTACAATCAATTCCTGGTTCTCATATTCCTCCGGTCGAGATAGTATTTTATCTGTAGTGATGTAGCCTAGCAAAAACTATTAGTATTAGTGAATTCTGGGGGTATTTTGAAAAGGGTACGAGGTATTATGTACCCTAAACTATTCAAAACCCCTTGTAGTGCTCCATCTCTTACACGCTTAGTATAAAAAAAAAACTGTGTTCCGTTTACGCACACACACACACACACACACACACACACACTGATACAGACTGCATGGCAAATAATGTGGCTTGTTCTCCAGTAGTATATTAAAATCTATCGGTTCAAAACGTCAGATATTATGAAACGAGAGTGTAGAAACACTATTCCTATTGTCACACTTACAACAAATGCAAATTGTTCGAACAAGAAAATTATACAAAAAACTGAAAGAAAAATACCAGTATACAGACTCATGACACTTTTTATCACGAAAGCGGTATACCATGTGTTAGGGGTATACGTGCAGATATTTTTATTGGTGTCTGAGGACAGTGTACTGAACCACATTACATCAGTATTTACTTCATTTGTAGACTAATTATTATAGCTATTAGGAGTAGTATGTTTTTAGGTCGGTTAGTACCTTCAAGTACACGTGGCAAGTCCGCAGCTCGTGGTCGTGCGGTTGCGTTCTCGCTTCCCGCGCCCGGGTTCCCGGGTTCGATTCCCGGCGGGGTCAGGGATTTTCTCTCTCTCGTGATGACTGGGTGTTGTGTGATGTCCTTAGGTTAGTTAGGTTTTAGTAGTTCTAAGTTCTAGGGGACTGATGACCATAGATGTTAAGTCCCATAGTGCTCAGAGCCATTTTTGAACATGTGGCAAGATCAAGCTATTAATGCTTACTTTTCCCTCAAGTGTTGAAGTGCGGACACGTGGATGCGAAACGTTTAGTCTATACTGAAAGCCGTAGTCCAGTTAGTGGTGCACTTACGTCTGTGCAGAAGACATCAGATAATAAGGTGACGTGTCTGCAAGAAGACCGTTAGACGCAAAGAAAAAACAGTTAACACACTGAAGTGGATACACATTAAGGTACCAATGATCGCAATATCTGCATTTATACTGCTAACACCCTATATGATTGTAATTAACAGTTGCTTCCGTCGGAAAAAAATTGAGGTAGGTTGAGTGGCTTTGAATGAACAAAAAGGAGAAGCATTTTAAACACTTGAAGGTAAACAGAAATTATATTCTGTCTCCCCCAGCAACAATGCCCACCGCTATATTGTCTTTCTTTAAGGTTAACAGAATCATCACGAAACGATACACAAAGATAAAGAATGACAGAGCTTGCTAAAGAGGCTCAGAAAGCCAGTGAAATTTTTATATTCATTGTATACGGGGAAAAAGAATCACCATTCAGCTACTAAATGTGTTCAGTCTGCACGACGGGTCTAGTTCCATTTTCAATACAAACAATTCACTTAATTCACTTCCGGCTGTTCAGGTAGTGACTAACATTAGGTGAGAGCATTGTGCCATCGCCAATCATCAAAAAGAATACAAGTGCCTTTGATAAAGGGCACACGATCACTTATTAACGACAGAATATCTTTAGAACTGTAATGTCCTGGACTTATGGTTCAAGAACATCATTTAAATTGTACAAGACCACTTGCATTCGTGACGATTAACATGATATTTGAATGTCATCTGTCGTCTGTATATGCTCTATCCTTTAAAAAAAATCTGACAGGTAGTTGTAGAGTGAAATTACATTGCGTACGAGGATTTTCTGCTACTTTTTGCGACTGTTAGAATGGCGCACCGCCCGGTAGTTTATTCCAGAGAAGACCAACATAAGCTTCCGGGCGGCGCAACTTTCACATGATCGAAATAGCAGCCCGAAAATTCCCATATTCCGCGTAAGTCTTCACCATAATTATTCGTTAGACCTAAATAATAATTATGACATTGAATTTGCCACACTCAGATCCGCTTATATGGAGCAAAACTTAGTCTAATTTTAAAAAATCTATTGATCATTGTACTTTTTTTGAAGAATATGTTGTTCAAATGATTTTCAGTAGTGTAAGCAGATAGGGTTCTGGAATCAAACAACCCTTGTCCGAACTATTTTCTTGTCTTGTGAACACTTGTACACAGCTTGCTCCTCCAGACATTTCTCCCGCACTTGGTTACGCTAAGCAGATTCTCAAATGATATAAACGAACTTTTTATAGTTACTAGAGAATAAGACAGACGATTTGCCCTGGTAGATAAACACTTGTTATCTTCCAAAATTTATGGCAATATTTTCATTGGGAAAGAAAAATAAGATAGCTGCGATACTCCAGCAAAAAGTTAACATTGAGTCCAGTTTGAGCAATTTATGGGACGGTCAGAGTGGCCCATTAAAGTAATTGCCTGATCGCATTAATAAAAATAAAGGAAAGATGGCTCATGCATAAAACGTAAACATATGAAAGAGATGAGGTTACGTATAAGGTTAAGGACTGTTCTGCCTAAGTCTATAAATCGGGAAAGACCTCACGTAGGGGCTGGAAACTAATGTAGACAGCGTATAGCTATTTCTGACAAGAATTGTAAGAATACTAGAACCAGCAAACTGGATTATCGGTCAGCTTCTTGAAAGGCGGTACAGAACTCGCCGTTATGCTAATATGGGCGGTGTTAACAAGAGGCAGTGAACGTGCGGAGGTTACCTTAGTGTGCCGAGGTCGGTGGCCGTAGAGGTATCTGTATGAACATAAATTCTTAACAACACCAGTCCGTTGAGAATGAAAGAGGCGACGTTCTTCCACAGCCAGATAATTATACAACGATTGCTTTTGCTACAGCTATGATTGAAAAACATAAATATGTACCTCTGCTGGACCTCTTACAGCACTCCATGAGAATGTATTTGGAAGTACTATAAACAGATTGATGGCAACAACAGGTCACTTCGTTCTATGACGGCCAACTTCTATGCACATAATTATGAAAAAACTTATTTTCCAGCTTCAAAGAAAACACCAGCTGCAGCGTGTTGATTCCGTAGTTTCGTTATATCGTCAACATATTTGTAATACACATAGGTTCGAACTGACATTAACAACCTGGAAATGGCGTTTCCGAATAACGGCTACACGAGCATGATACTCTATTTGGTACACTTTGTTGTAATAATTCGGTTGTTGTCCTTGTAACAACTGCTGCCCACTAACGGAAGAACTGTTTCACGATATTATCATATAAAACTATATGCTGAGAAAACTATATGCTGAGAAAATAAGCTAGAGCTAAGGCAATAATAAGCTTGCGGAGTTTATAGTGTACTGTAGTAGCATGCGGGGTGATTCAAAAAACGTTTACAAACTGACATGGCATATCGGGTGTACAACAAGGATCAGTAATCACAGAGGAACCGGGGGTCGCAAAGGCCATCTGGAGCTACTAGATGGCGTTGCTGTTATTTATTCAATTGCTACAAATGGACGCTCGCTACAGGACCATCGAGACACTCCTGACATGGACACTACATTGAACAACGCATCCTCTCAAAGATATCTGGTGTATCTCTAGCACATCCTGCTGCGGCAACAATCCTGCCAGCTAGGTCCTCCGGTGATGTAACAGGTATTTCATACGCAGTGCTTTCAGATACCCCAACAATAAAAAAACGATTGGGGACAGATCGGTTGTTCGTAGTGCCCATGCAACTGGCCCACTGCAACCAATCCAGCAGCCGGAAAAGGTTGCCTGTGGATGTGCTCTCATTTTAATGAAATTTCCACTCTACAGCGGAGTGTGCGCTGATATGAAACTTCCTGGCAGATTAAAACTTTGTGCCGGACCGAGACTCGAACTCGGGACCTTTGCCTTTCGCGGGCAAGTGTTTGGTAGAGCACTTGCCCGCGAAAGGCAAAGGTCCCGAGTTCGAGTCTCGGTCCGGCACGAAGTTTTAATCTGCCAGGAAGTTTCATGCTCTCACTTGTCTGCTGAAATGCATGGGGTCTCCGTCATGCTGAACTCGAATGCGGCGACGAATAGGCATGGGAACATCACTGGGCATGTCCAGCAGAACATATCGCAGTGATACGAGATAAGTGCGACCATCAAGTCAGTCCAGAAAATGTACAGCCCAATTAAACAGTCTCTGACTGTGCCAGCCGGCATGTGGCCGTAGCGCTCTATAGCGGTGTTTCCGGCCCCAGGGTCTCTACTTCGTTACTGAGCCTTGTATACCCCATGTATCATGTCAGATTGTAAACTTTTTTTTTTTTTCTTTTCACCCTGTATATCACCATTCCTGTGAACTACTAACTAATCGACATTTCTATAAAGTGTTTCCACTTTCAAAATCTATACTCGGGTAATACGTGGCAAAATTACACGTCAAAAACGGTGTAAAACAATGCAGTGCGTAATATTACGACACGAGTTAACATTGTAAATTTATTCATTGATAGGAGTTGGAAATGTTGTGAATGTTACAAGTGAATGTTATAAATCGATTAGAGGCTTAAAGGCGCAAGAAGGAAAGATGGCCTAAAGACGGAGGAAAGAGAAGAAGCTATAAGTGATAGGTTTGAGGCGCCTAGTCACGGACTGCGCGGTCCCTCCCGCTGGAGGTTCGAGTCTCTTCCCTCGGACATGGGTGTGTGTGTTGTTCTTAGCATAACTTAGTTTAAGTTAGTTTAAGACAAGGGACCGATGACTTCAGCAGTTTGATCCCTTAGGAATTCACACACATTTGAACTTTTTTTTCACTTAGAAGCTTAAATTGTTTACACCGCCAAGGGACCGTAGACCTCAATATTTGACGTAAAATTCAACTGGATACATAGAAAAGGCGCTTAACCAGACGTACAGGCAGATGGACAATGCGAGGAGTGCTGGTGTAAACAGTGCTCTTCTTATAAAGAGCTCCGAACGAAAAATTTTGCTGTGGTTTCGTTTTTTTATTTTGTATTGTTCACAGGCCTTAAAGTATAGTTTATTAAATGAAATTGTGTTAGCAACAGCTGTCTAATGCTCAGAAACAAGGTACATTATACAAATGTACATTAGATATCACACAAATAAGACTAAATGAATGACACACATGTTTAACTCATTTTCAAAATAATGCGTAAATTTACCAGACTACAAAAACACTCTTACTCCATGGTCGAGTAAGACTGCACATCTGCTTACGATTTTCGCTAAGTGAGCACAACAGTTTAAATTTCACAGACTCCATTATTTAAAAGTCAAACGTTAGACGAAATTTCATGAAAAATGTTTTTGAAATTCGTAAAAATTCTTTCAGTACATCGCTAATTACATCTCAGGTGCGTAATCTTGCCCCCTATACTCCTCAGCGAGAAGTGGGCTGAGGAACGGCATATGTTTTCGATTGATCGCAAATAAGGGAAGACTTTCAGGCAGGCTTTTTCAGTTCACTTCCATAAGGCTCATACATCTACATCTACAACCGTACCCTGTAAGCTACTGTGAAATGAGTAGATCCATTCAGTACGTTCTGGTTTACCTTTTTATAAGAAAATTCGCTCACTCACTTTCTTATAAAAATTTACGAAGAACATACTGAATGGATATACTTCATCCATTATTTCAGCTGTCGCTCACTATATTCTTATAAAAATTCAATTTTTTTCTGAAACTGTTAATGTAAGAGAAAAAATTTTTCTCAAAAAAGTGAATGTAAGAATAAAATTCGAATTTAAGAAAATAAGGGAAGCAAACCCTCTTATTATGTGCAGTTCTTATTTACCTAAAATTTTCGTAATTATTTCTTCTTTAGCACTCAAGAGATTGATACGAACTGTTGTTTTTACATTTTTTTTTACCAAGATTTTACTACAGTTTTAACACATTTGAATGTACCTTTAATTTTCTGGTATCTTGTAACACGTTCTTTACATATATTATGATTCGAATTTTTTTGATACCTATCTTTATGGAACTGTGAAATTTTTATCCATACAGTGACTACATTACTTTAGCTGAAAGTTGTTGCCCATTTAAAGATTATAAATTGCAGTAGGAAAAACGTAAATTTCCAAAAAAATTCACAGCGTGAACTCTAATTTGTATTTCACATTAAATACTCAACGAATTCACAAACTAAGTTCCAAATTGTGAAATTCATTATTATTATTATTTTTAAGTTTCTTCATTCCTTTATATTTCAATTTAATATTCTGTTCTTGAAAAAACTTAAGATCACAATTACTAATTATTTTTAAAGATATATCAGGTAAAATAATTTTAAGTTCATTTTTGAGTTCCAAACATAATTTTTCTCCATATCTGCTATGTAAATATTCACAACCAGTAAAACTATATAAAGCATTTACTTGTAACTTACTAATCTTTTTAACCAAATTAATATTGTTGAACTTCTTCAGTAGAGCTTCCTTTTACGTAGAAAATTTTTTACTAGAATTTTAAATGTTGTTTATGAAGAAGATGACAATAATGAGAAATGTTCATATGTTAATGTTTATATTTTATTTTCCAAAATATATCTTTTATCATCATGAGGCCTCAGTGCTTTCTTGTTTATCTTAGTGGGCAGGTTTCATGTTTTTCACTTCATAGCATATTAATTGTTCTGTAATGCTCCTTATTGTTGAACAAATAATGTTCATAATCTTCTAAGGTTATTTCGTTTTTAACAACACATTTGTTCACTCCTTTTGATTTTTCCCCCTCCTTGTTACCAACTTTATAACCATACATTTTTGCTATAAAACGACAGATATCTATATCTTGATAACACAATTCAATATTTTCTCCATTTTTTGGTTTCATAATTCTATAGCGAAAATCATACATCAGTTCTTTAGATAAATCAAGTATACTCATGTCCATGTAAATGGGTTTATTAAATTTAATTTTTGCCTTATTCATAAGGATAGCAACAGGATTTTCATTAAATATTGTTATCCCTTTAAAGCTTGGCTTTGACACAAGTTTATCATACTTTCTTTATCTGCCGCTAATTTTATATCCACTCTGTCTCATATGTTTTCCATCGTTTTTTCAAATACTGAATTATTCATTAATTTATAGAAATTTTTTTCAAAATCGTTCTTCGGTAGTCGTCTTTTCTGTTTTAAATCTATGTACTTTTTCAACCAGTCACAATGGTAAAATTTTTAAGATTATTTATTTTTGTTATCTTCTTTCTTAGATACAACTATTGTTTTAGATTTCTATAATCAACAATATAATTATTTTTATCAGCCAGAGTAGTCAACAATTTGCTTGTTTAGTGTTAGGTACAAACTTATTCCCTGGTGCAAATGCTAAATCTTTATGCAGATCATGCCATTTTTTGGCTATTTGAGATCTACTTCAAACATATGTATATGTGCAGATTTATCATAAATTTCACTTCTTTTTGTGGAATCAAAAGAATCTGAATCATCCCACTGAAATCCACCATATGGAAAATATTGACTCATAGCATAACCATACAGACAGTTTGCATCTAAATATGGTAAATAATTTGATATCTCTTTGACATCATAGTCTTTCATGTATTTATTATTTGCTTTTAAATATCTTTTACAATACTGTGATGTACCACCTCTTATTCCTCTTTCAGTTATGAGAATCACATCATAATTATGTAATAACTCTAGTGGTTGTGTAGTGATTTTCAACATCACATTCCAAGATAACCCCGGTGCACTAATATACCAAGATGGATCTAAATCATAAGGTATTATTTAAGTTTTCATAAAATTTTCAAACACATCAGCCAATAACAATACACCAGTTATAAGATACAGATCATGATATTCACCAAGGTTTTTGGTACTAAATTTTTCCTAAACTAAGTTTGCATTTTTATAACCTTCATCACTTATTTCACAGTCATTCAGTTTATTATACAATTCTTCTTTTTCTTGTAGTTCTGTCTGTCCAAACTACTTCCAAGAATCCATGTTGTCATATGGATAGACACCTTTTCTGATCACTGCACTGAATAAGAAAAAATTCCTAATGTTTGTCATTTGATATTTTTTCAAATTTGATGAAAGTTTATCAAGTGAAGAAGCCATCAGCCATATCAATACGTTCTTCACCTAATACTCATTCTGAAACTTTGTAAGTAGGCCTCCTAAGCCTAATTGATATCTATCTCCAAGAGTTTACCAGTTCAGATTTAAGAGCATGTCTGTCGCGCTCTCATGTTTATCAGAGAAACTTGTGAACATTCCTGCCACCCTTGTATACGTTAGATGTCCCCTGTCGGTCCTATTTGGTATGGGTCCTACATTATGTTCTATGATGGGACGCAGATTTGGCCGGCCGGTGGGGCCGAGCGGTTCTAGGCGCTACAGTCTGGAACCGCGCGACCGCTACGGTCGCAGGTTCGAATCCTGCCTCGGGCATGGATGTGTGTGATGTCCTTAGGTTAGTTAGGTTTAAGTAGTTCTAAGTTCTAGGGGACTGATGACCTCATATGTTAAGTCCCATAGTGCGCAGAGCCATTGGAACCAATTTTTGGACGCACAACTTGGACAAAAATATGGAAACACGACGAGAAATGCATACTTGAACATAAATGCAGGTGGTAGTCAAGCCTGCAGGTTGCGCCGTTATATTTGACCACGAAGGGCATCTGTGCAATGTCCTCATACGTTTTGAGTGGTCAGAACCGTGTTCTGTGCAGTTGTGAGTGCATTAAGTCGGCGCTAAGTGAAATCGAGTGTGGGAAAATTGTTGGTGCTCGTATGGTGAGTGCTCCCATAGCAAAGATTGCCGAGATGTTTCGTGCTTCAGGAGGCACCATATCGCAGATTTATAATGCATACAGAAAAAGCGGAAAAACATCGTTCACTAAGTCAGAATGCCGACATAAGGGTGTGTTGTGCGCTCGTGACAGACGGTCATTGGAAAGAATTTTGACGAAACATAAAAGGCCGGCAACTGCAAATGTCAATGCAGAACCAAGTGTCGCACTCATGAACCACGTCAGCAGCGAAACAATATGAAGGGAGCTCCATAAGCAGGGAACTACAGTGTGAGCTGGCATTCCAAAACGATTTATCGGTGATGGAAATGGTCATAGCCGGAAAATGTGGAGTTAAAGCCATAAAATCTGGCGCATGGAGCAACAGAGGAAGATCATTTGGTCGGATGAGTCTTGTTGCACACTCTTTCCAAATTTTTTTGTGAATCCCTAAGAGACCAAACTGCTGCGGTCATTGGTCCCTAGACTTTACTTAAACTAACTTATACTAAGAACAACACAAACACACCCATGCCTGAGGGAGGACTCGAACCTCCAGCGGGAGGGGCCGCGCAGGCGCCTCAATCCGTGCGACCACTCCGCGGGGCCTTTCCAACTTCTGGCGAAGTTTACGTCCAAAGGGTAAAACATGTTGGTGATTATTTGGGCAGCCATATCGTAGGGTGTCATGAGCCGCGTGAACACTGTGCATAGCTACGTTACTAGTAAGTTTCTGTGTCCATTTTGGCTGATTAATGTTGCCCAATGGTAATGCTCTGTTCCAAGACGACAGGCCCCTGTTCACGCAGCTCACATCGTCCAGAACAGGTTTTTGAGCACGAGCATGAATTGTCGCATCTTCCCCTGGCCACCAGCCACCATCTCAAAATTACTGAGTCTTCGCGGTCTACTTTGGAGAGAAGGGAGCGTGATCGCTGTGCACCTCCATCATCGCCATAAAATTCCCTTGAGAACCACACAGGACCTGTATTTACGAATTCCGGGACGACTGGAAACTGATTTGAATGCCAACGACTTCCCTAAACCGTATTGAGCATCGTAATGTTTTTTTGGCGTTTCCATATCTGCGACCACCTCCTTCATTCGTAAACTGTTTCCTTTGTAAACTGAATTTTCGCATTACTCTGCCATTGAACCGAAATTTATCATCTGCGTTACTTACGACTGAATATATGTGATCTTTCCATTTCATGTCCCTACTAAATGTTATTTGTACAAGTCGAATGATTCCATTTATGAGACATGAACGTTGTAATCACAGAATAATACAATTCTGCTTTTTGTAATTTGCACCATTTTACATTTCGAACGTTTAAAACGATTTACAAAATTTGCAGCACCTTGAAATCTTTGCAAGATTTGGATAGTTATTTGTGCAGCTTTTTTCTGATAGTACTTCATCACAAATACCTGCATCGTCTGCGTAAAGTCTGAGGCTACTATTAATATCGTCCGTCAGGTCATCAATATAGGATATCAACAACAAGGGTCGGAACTGACGTACCTGGACACGGATGAAGGTACTTTTACTTCCTTAACTGCTGCGTCCACCCTACGATGAAATCTTCAGTCCAGTCACAAATTTTATTTGTTTACGCACGTAGTCGTATTTCTGCGTTCTCGTGAGCCATATAGAGATGCGTTTGAATTGATTTACGTAAAAATGAATTAATGTTTTAGTAGCATAACGTAACAAAAACATTGAGAAAGATAATACAACCTCTGGTATCAGGTTAAATATAACTACTTTCGGGGATCAGCACGACTGAATACAAGCCGAAGGGACCAGGATTCGATTTCCGGCCGGGTCGGAGATCTTCTCATCATTCCACAATCAGCAACACACATCTCGTCTAAATGGCCTCACATGCAAAGACTTGCATCCGGCAGCACGCCGCCACATGACAGATAGGATGTTCACTGATAGGTGTCCAGATACTTTTGATCAGATAGTGTACCTGATGCTAAAACGATGTATCAACTAATACTGTAACCAAATTATTATTCTTATATTAGAAAATTTATCTATGTTATTATTAGTATTATTTTACCCTAGGCAACTATTGTACGTTAAAAGTGGGAGTGACAGAAAATTATACAGGGTGAGCCAAAAAGGAGTTTACAACGTTGGAATGATATAGAAATTTGTTGAGGTAACTTTCAGAATAGGTAGATGTGTCATTTTGTAGAAAACAACCTCAAGTTTCACATAAAAATGTCAAGTGTCATTTTGGTTCGATGTGACCACCATTTGTGATACGACAAACATCCCATCTGTAATCAGATTCTCCCCACACTCATTGCACAAGCTCGGCAACGTCAACGTAGATTCGATTTTTCAGGTCGGCTAAATTCTTTGGTAGGGGAGGAACACACACACATGGTTCAAATGGTTCTAAGCAGTATGGGACTTAACATCTGAGGTCATCAGTCCCCTAGACTTAGAACTACTTAATCCTAACTAACCTAAAGACATCACACACATCTATGTCCGAGGGGAAGATTCGAACCTGCGACGTAGCAGCAGCTCTGTTCCGGACTCAAGCGCCTAGAACCGCTCAGCCACAGCGGCTGGCCACACACACGGTCTTTATTGAAACACTGGAGAAAGAAATCCAGAGGTGTCAAGTTTGAAGAGTGACGCGGCCATGCGACTGGCCCTTCACAACCAATCCACCGACGAGGGAAGCGATTATCCAGGACACCTCGCACTTCCGTGAGGAAATGAGGTAGTGCACCGTCTTGCCAGTAGTAAAGCATCCCATATCGGTCATCTTCATCGATCTGTATCGGTGCCGAGGAAGAAGTCTGCCGACGCTAGCCGCTAGAGTGCTACACCGGCTTTCCTCGCGTGTTCCAGATCGCTGTGGCGTGCAGGATGAGGTGGCGGTCGGCGAGGCCGCGCTGAGCCCGCATGTCGACGCTGCCGCGTGCGCATGCGCCCGGCGGCGGCGTCGGAGGCGGCAGGACCCGCGGTGCCGGCGGCGGCAGAAGCCGCGAGCGGCCCAGCAGCCTGTACGACAACCTGCCGGCGCCGCCCCCGCCGCCGCTGCCGGCCGCCGACGCCTCCTCCGACGGCGACTCGTCGAGCGCCGCGGCGCCGCTGCCCCCCCTGCCGCCGCCCCCGCCGCCTCCGCCGCTGGCCTCGTCGACGCCCGCCGGCCGCGCGTCGCGCTCGCTGCTGGCGGCGGCGCCTGAGACGCCGTCGCTGCTGCCGGCGCTTAACACGACGGTGCCCGTCAACGTGGCGGCGCGGCCCGCCGACCTGGCCCAGCGGCATGCGCCCACCAGGTCCTCCTTGCGCCACTCGCGGCTCGTCTCCAAGGCCTACCAGCAAGGTAACCCTCCACTGCTGCAGCTGCTTTCGAGCAGATGCGCATACACTGACCAGCAAGAACATTATAACCACCTACTTAATAGCCGGTATGTCCATCTCTCGCACGGATAACAGCGGCGAGGCGTGGTGGCATGGAGCAGTGAGGCTTTGGTAGGTCCCTAGAGGGAACTGGCACCACATCTGCACACACAAGTCAGCTAATTCGTGTAAATTCCACGTAGGGGGGTGATGAACTCTGAAGCCAGACTCAGTCACATCCAAGATGTGGTCGATCAGGTTTAGATCTGGCGAGTTGGGGGGCCAGCACATCAACTGGAACTCGCCGCTGTCTTCCTCGAACCATCAGCCACACTCCTGGTAAGTGACATGGCGCCGGCCAGAGTGGTAGAGTGGTTCTAGGCGCTACAGTCTGGAACCGCGCGACCGCTACAGTCGCAGGTTCGAATCCTGCCTCGGGCGTGGATGTGTGTGATGTCCTTAGGTTAGTTAGGTTTAAGTAGTTCTAAGTTCTAGGGGACTGATGACCTCAGAAGTTAAGTCCCATAGTGCTCAGAGCCATTTGAACCATTTTTTTTTGTGACATGGCGCATTATTTTGTTGAATAGTGCCACTGCTGTAGGAAAACATGATCGTCATGATTGAGTGTATGTCGTCTGCAGCCAGTATACAACACTCCTTGGCTGTCATGATGCCTTGCATGAGCTTAACTGGGCCAATGGATGTCCCAGAGTATAATGGAGCCACTTCCAGATTGTCTCCTTGCCGCACCACAAAATAAAAAAAAAAAAATAAAATAAAAAAAAAAAAAAATAAAATAAAAAATGGCTCTGAGCACTATGGGACTTAACATCTGAGGTCATCAGTCCCCTAGACTTAGAACCACTTAAACCTAACTAACCTAAGGACATCACACATATCCATGCCCGAGGCAGGATTCGAACCTGCGACCGTAGCGGTCACACGGTTCCAGACTGAAGTGCCTAGAGACGTACCACAGGTGTCATGGAGCTGCTCGCCTGGAAGACGACGGATTCGTACCCTCCCATCGGCATGACGAAGAAGGTGTCAGGATTCATCAGACCACGCAACGCTCTGCCGCTGCGCCAATGTCCAGTGCCAATGGCCACATACCCATTTCAGTCGTAGTTGCCAGAGTCACGGAGTTAACATTGGCACATGCATGGGTCATCAGCTGCGGGGGCCCATCGTAAGGACTGTTCAGTGCACTGTTTGTTCAGACACACTCGTACTCTGCCCAGAATTAAAGTCTGATGTTAGTTCCACCATAGTTTGCCGCATGTCTTCTTTTACCAGTCTGCCCAGCCTGTGATGTCCGGCATCAGTAAAGAGGCGTGGCCGCCAACCATACGACGTCTGAACGAGGTTTCACCTTCGTTTCGCCACATGTTGAAGACACTCACCACAGCACTCTTCAAACACCTGACAAGCCGTACAGTTTCTGAAATGCTCATGCTGAGCCTCCAGGCCACCACAGTTTAGGTAGATCATGCATCCTCCCGATTCTACACACGGACAGCACAGTCATGTGGACAGCAGTCGTTCTTTGCCAGGTGACGTTGTTATTGCATGGGAAGGCTTATACCGTTAGAGGTCAGTGGTCATAATGTTCTGGCTGATCAGTGCACAGCAGTTTTATTCGAAACGTGACAAGAAGCCTCTGTGCAAACAGTAGTCAGAAGGCCCAAAGGCACTGACTGATTGCCGTGTCTTCCTCAGCTGAGGGTGTCACTGGATACTGAGTGGAGGGGCATGGGTCAGCACACCACTCTCTCTCAGCCGTTGTCATCTTTCGTGACTGAAGCCACTACTTCTAAGTCAAGTAGCTCCTCAATTGGTCTCACAAGAGCTGGGTACATCCCACTTGGGCAGCAACATCCAAGTGTTAGCCAACCTGACAGCACTTAACTTCAGTGATCTGATGGGAATAAGAAAGTGTTAAATAGTTATTGCCCAATTTGTGATATTTTTTCCAGAATATTTGAAAAAGTATTATACTCAACAACAGTCTCACAATTTACTTAGTACATCGCAGTTTGGATTCCAGAGGGGTTATTCACCACAAGCTGCAATTTAAGCATTCTCTCACCAAAAATTAAAAACCTTAAATAATAAATTATCGCCAGTTGATATTTTCTGTAACCATTCCAAGGCATTTGGTTGCATAGATCATGTTACTCTCTTACAAAAAGCCAAGTTTTATGAAATTAATGCCTTACAAACACTAGTTTCATGTCGTGAAAACAAGTCTTGGTTACGGAATTGATTTTATTGCTTTATTTATTCCTGACGAGCGTTTCGCCTCATAGAGTAAATGCAGAATAACGTGCCCAGTTGATGCGCAGTTGGCAGGACAAGTGTGACGATAGCAGTAGTTGTGGGGATTGCGGACAGGTGCTGTAGGGGAAATACCGAGCGCTGGAGGGGAAGCGCTGTTTTAAACTGAAGCCTACGTTCACATTTTTTGTGGAGCCCCTCCATGACCACACTTGCATAGTGACCTTTCCAAAAAGATCTGTCATTTCTGGTTTAGTTAGCACCTAAACATCATTCTGCTGAAAGTGCAACAAATGCAGCGATTTATTTTCACCTGTTTTGTTAATCTTTTATAGCTTTCAGAGAAGCGTCAGGAATGGCGAATTTTGAATAAAACCCACGCAACTCTCTTGTTGCCCTGTTGAAATCTGCTTCTTTTGCCAAAACACAGTGTCACCTCACTAATGTGTTGTGCAGACACAGCTGCGAGAGAATTCTGAAACAGTGGTTTATTAACATCTTTAACTTTTGTAGTCCTGTCTTCCTCAGTTGCGTGTAATATTACGGTATATTGATAATTTTTACTTATGGACCGTCTGACAGCAACTGAATAAAACAAAATTTTAGTGCCATACGCGTTTCGCCTTTATTTTGTGCAAGGCATCATCAGTGGCAGGTTGCGTGGACAATTTCTTACATATTACGCTCCTGTTGCATTTTTGGTGTTGTTCTTCTTCTTCTTATGAACGCCAATTTGCGGTTTTTTCACATTCCATAGCACTATGCACTGAACGTTTGTTTTAATGCCTAGTGCTATGGAATGTGAAAAAACCATAAATTGGCGTTCATAAGAAGAAGAAGAACAACACCAAAAATGCAACAGGAGCGCAATATGTAAGAAATTGTCCACGCAACCTGCCACTGATGATGCCTTGCAGAAAATAAAGGCGAAACGCGTATGGCACTAAAATTGTGTTTTATTCAGTTGCTGTCAGACGGTCCATAAGTAAAAATTATCAATATACCGTAATAGTGGTTTATTAAGTTTATTAAGTGAGGGATTGAGAAAAAGTAAGACCAGTAGCTTACGAAAAAGCACATCCTTGGTACAAAATAAACGTGTAATGTCTCACTTAAGCTGTTCCAAAACCCATAGCATTTCTCGTGGGCCTTAAAAATTACATTCTTTCATCGAAAAAGCCAGTGGTAAAAGTTAGTGGAATAACACAGTGAATAATGAAGTTTTACATGATAATCATATGGCGAAGTAAATTCCTCTTTGAGTGCACATTAGATCAATTTTCTCGAGATTGGTGACAGATAGAGACCTCCAACGAAGTCTAAAGAAAAATTCAATGTGTTAGCTAAATTTCATACGCAGCAACATATTATCTGTATGCCCCAAAAGCAAAATATAGCGACCTCTATTTTTCATTGCAAACGTTTTCGAATATCACGCAGTGTCTTAGTTCCATGTAAATATCACAGTAACTGTGACCATTTACGAAATAATGGCCACATCATCATGAAGCTGACACTTAAAGCTATTAATAATGCAAAAATGAATATTTTTTAACGAGTAGTTTCTGCAAAAACTTTTGAGAAAAACTACAGGGCGTGCACCTCGACTCTGTCATCGCTGACCGACCGAACGGGAACACTTTCGGCCTCCCTGCGCACAAAAATGGTCACGGTGCATCGGCCACCATATGTGGTGCGGACTCTACCAGGCATCTTCCGACTGATCAGTATGGTGTCAGTAAGTGGATTTTGGGTGCGACAATAAGGGCATCGGAAAAAATAGGCTGCCCTTGTCATATATAGTAAAATAAATCGAAGCAAGTATGTGCTCATGCCATATGTTAATAGGGTAACACCCGGTAACCTTTCAGGTCTGTGTAGCAAAAACCAGTGGCTGGAAGGCAGTATCAGGTAAGTCATGTGGTAAATGCGCTGGAGGTGCGTTCTTCGTCCTATATTTTATAGTGTAACAGCCCAGAGAACGAAAAATTGTGCCTCCAGCGCGTTTATCATGTAACGGACAATGTACGGGCCTGATTCTGACTTCCAGCGACTGGCTATGCTCCAAAGACCTGCAAGATTATCAGGTGTTAAGCCTTTAATGTATTACACGAGCAAATACTTGTTTCGTTTTGTTTTAATATATATGACGAGGGCAGTTTATTTTTGCTGACGCCCTAATCGTAGCACAACACTATATTGCTCAATCTGAAGATGCCTAGTGTTAGGTGAAACGTGGGTCATGAATAAAACAAAAACAATTAAATCAATTCTACGAACAAGACTGTGGTATTCACCACATTCTGTTTATTGGTTGCTGTACCACACGCCACGAAGTGAAAATTCTACGATTGAATTTAATCATATGTAACAAGCAGAATACAAAAATTTGGGGTGAATATTGAAACCATGTTAGAAGGAGAGAAAATTTCAGTGACTGGGGAGAAATCACGATGGGAATCCCACAAGGCTCAATTCTGGGTTCACTCCTACTGCTCATAGTCCGGACTCCGTCGCTGAGTGGTCAGCATGGCTGATTGCAAGGCAGGGGACCCAGATTCGATTCCCAGTAATGTCAGGGATTTTTCCTTGGTAGGACAGGAACGGTTTGCACTTAGCCTCGTGAGGCCAGCTGAGCAGCTGTTCGATTGGTTTGTAGCAATTCCAAGGTCAGAAACCCGTCACCAATGAGGAGAGGTACGTGTTGACCTCATGCCCCTCCATTCCGCATCCGCTGACGCTATTGGCTGAGGATGACACGGTGGTCATCCGGCCCCAGTTGGCCCGTCAGGACTGGAACGCGGAGCTTTGCCTTTTTTATCTAATCTTAAGACACTGAATGACTTTCCACTTAACATTCATCAAGTGAATTGGTACTTTTGTAGATCATACTAGTGTTATAATAAATCTTATCAGAGGAAAAGTAGGAAAAGAAACTGTTAATGATGTACTTTGAAGAATTATTTTGTGCTTCTCTCAAAATGAACTCTTCTAAATTTTGAAAAAAAGCACTATATGTAAATGTGTATAAGAAATACAGCCCTACCAACAACTGACGTAGCACTTGAACAGCAGTCAGTAAACAGGGTATAATGCTCCAAGATTTTGGGTGTAAATGTTGATGAAGACGTGAACAAGAATAAGCATTTTACTGAGTTGCTCAAACAATTAAGTTCAGATACTTCTGAGCTTCGTATAATTGCTAATCTCGGAAACAAATGAATCAACGTTCAAACATATTTTGCATACGTCCATAAGGAATAATTTTATGGGGTAACCCATAAATTAGGAAAAAAGTGTTGATTGAATGAAGGCGACCAGTAAGAATAATATGTCGCGTTCACCAGCAGTTATGTAATAGGATTTCGGCATTCAGCTGAACCTTCACAAGGCGCTATTAAAAAAATTTCCATCCGAAGGCGTTGCAGTCCAGAATCGGTATGTCAATGAGGCAAAATCGCCGTGAGCATTGAGGCGGTCATCCCACCGAAGTACTAGGTTGAAGATTCCCGTTTGAAACACCGTGTCCTGCTCCACGAAGATCGTAACTGCTTGCGGCACATCCTAGTGCGACAGGAGTCGTCGACCTTTCAAGGCCTCTTTTAAGCGTCCGAAGGCGTGATAATCGCACGGGGAGAGATCAAGGCTGTAGGGCTGTTGCTTGAATGCCTCCCACTTGAGTTGTACATTACGACATTTACGACATGGGGACGTGCGTTATCATGAAGCAGCAGCATCCCATGTCACGCACTATTCCACAACGAACAGACAGGCCGCCCCCCTCCCCTCCCCCCCCCCCCCCCCCCTCCCCACGCAGATTCTGTTCTTAGAGAGCCAGAAAAAAATAACAACATCTACATCTACATTTACATGGGTACTCTGCAAATCATATTCGAGTGCCTGACAGAGGGTTCATCGAACCACGTTCACAGTAATTCTCCGTTATTCCAATCACCTACAGAGGTACAGTATCTTTCTGCGCGAGCTCTGATTACTCTTATTTCATTACGATTATCGTTTGACCCTGTGTAACTCGGCGTCAATAAAATATTTTCTCATTCGGAAGAGAAAGTTGGTGACTGGAATTTCGTGAGAACATTCTGCCGCAGTTTTGAAAACCGCCTTTGTTTTAATAATGTCCACCCCAAATCCTGTGTCAGTCCAGTGATACTCTCTTCCCTATTTCGCGACGATACAAAACGTGCTGCCCTTCTTTGAACTTTCCCGACGTACTCTGTCAATCCTATCTAGTAAGGACCCCACACCGCACAGTACTGTTCTAAAAGAGGACGGACAAGCGTAGACTAGACATTCTCTTTAGTAGATCTGTTACATTTTCTAAGTGTGCTACCAACAAAACGCAGTCTTTGGTTAGCCTTCCCCAAAACATTTGTTATGTGTTTCCTGCAATTTCAGTTGTTCTTAATTGTAATTCCTCGGTATTTAGTAGAATTTACGGTCTTTAGATTTGACTGATTGATCGTGTAATCGAAGTTTAACGGATTCCTTTTGGCTCTCATGTGGATGACCTCACACTTTTCGTTATTTATGACCAACTGCCAATTTTTGCACCATACAGATATCTTTTCTAAATCATTTTGTAACTTCTTTTGATCTTCTGATGACTTTACTAGTCGATAAAGTACAGTATCATCTGCAAACAACCTAAGATGACTGCTCAAATTGGTTCCTAAATCGTTTATACTAAGGAACAGCAAAGGGCCTATAACACTTCCTTGGGGAACGCCAGAAATCACTTCTGTTGTACTGGATGACTTTCCGTCAGTTACTACGAACTGTGACCTCTCTGACAGCAAATCACGAATCCAGTCACATAACTGAGACGATATTCCATAAGCACGCAATTTCAAAAATGGTTCAAATGGCTCTCAGCACTATGGGACTTAACATCTGAGGTCTCAGTCCCCAGGAACTTAGAACTACTTAAACCTAACTAACCTAAGGACATCACACACATCCATGCCCGAGGCAGGATTCGAACCTGCGACCGTAGCAGTCGCCCGGTTCCGGACTGAATCGCCTAGAACCGCTCGGCCCCTGAGACCGGCACGCAATTTTGACTTGTGCAGCTTTCCAGTCTTTGGGTACGGGTCTTTCGTCGACCGAATGGTTGAATATGATTGTTAAGTATGGAGCTATTGCATCAGCATACTCTGAAAGGAACCTAACTTGAATATAGTCTGGACCGGAAGACTTGTTAACTGATTTAAGTTGCTTCAATACTCCAAGGTCCTACGTTGGTCCTGTTTGGACGCTTTCGGTAATAACATCGCTATGGTTCACGGTTCCGCATTTACCGCATGCGCGTCATTTCGGTGCTTATATACCCGTATTAGAGTCGCGCTATGTTACATATACGCTGCAGCAGCGCCCTCAAACGGAAACTGTTTGATCGCCCACCAAAATTTGAGAAGTATATTGATGCTTGCACTGACAACACAAAAAGAAAAAAAAATGACCATTATAGCAATTATTTAAGCTATCAGTGAGAAAGGAGATAGGAGACAGAAATCTTTCATCATTTGCGCAATAACATAAAATGTCTGACAAGTGGTAAAGCATATTTTAACGCTAACCGAAAATAATTTGTGCTACACAATTCCTTCTGTTTGATATGTGAATTTTTACTTCAAATCTGTGATCAGTAAAAAATAAATTCTATAAAAAATCCTAATTTTTAAGTGTAGTTGCGTAAATAGGACTGAAAAATAACATGTTCATTAATGTTAAAGCTAATCATGTACAGATATCCTGTAAAATGACTCGATATACATCACTTAAGTAAAAAATCGATCATATGAACTATGAAACTAACTTGCAGTCGCATTATTATTGAACTTAATGAAAGATAATCTGGGAAAACGCCGTAGGACATAGGTGGCATGCAGAGAAAGTCCTTTGTTTTACTGGAACACAGGTAGTTTGACCTTCTTAGTCATTATGAAGTGCAGAAGAAAGGACAGTTACGTTGCAAACCATCATGTACCTTTTGTGTATTGTATGTATTGTATTGTACGTTAACTGGGGACCTAGAAATGACGGAGAGGCTCCGTCCCCGCCGCAGCTGCAGTGGTCCACAACCCCATGACGACTACTGCAGTCCATTTCACCCCTCCGCCGCCCCACACCGAACCCAGGGTTATTGTGCGGTTCGGCCCCCGGTGGACCCCCCAGGGAACGTCTCACACCACACGTGTGTAACCCCTACGTTTGGGTGGTAAATGGTGGTGTACGTGTACATGGAGAACTTGTTTGCGCAGCAATCGCCGACATAGTGTAACTGAGGCGGAATAAGGGGAACCAGCCTGTATTCGCCGAGGCAGATAGAAAACCGGCTAAAAACCAACCACAGACTGACCGGTTCACCGGACCACGACACAAATCCTCCGGGCGGATTCGTGCCGGGGACCAGGCGCTCCTTCCCGCCCGGAAAGCCTTGCGTTAGACCGCACAGCCAACCGGGCGGTCACCTTATGTGTAGTCACGTACAGGGTGTCCAGAAAAGGGCTCCCCGATTTCAAACTTAAATATCTTGAAAACAAAGATCGATAGAGGGATGCAGTAAACGGTATGTTTATTGTGAAAGCTGTAAGAAGTTTATACAGCAGTTTGAAATAATAGTTACAAAAGCTGCTAACAGATGGCGCTATACGCTGTACAGCTCATATCAACATACATAAGTGAAAAAATCGTATGAAAACAATCTTTGCAAACAATCACATCATAATGCTTTGAAAATGTTCACCATTGGCACTACAGAGGTGGCACAAACGAAGAATGAAATTCGCCATCACATTTCGTACTGTCTCAACCGAAATGGATTCACATGCCACAGAGATCGCCGACTCAAGCTCGTCCAGCGTGGCGGGATGCTTCGGGTAGACGATGTCTTTCACTGAGCTCCACAAAAAAAAAGTCACAAGGAGTCAAATATGGCGAATATGGAGGCCAATCCATGCCTGCACCAGTAAATTTGGGATATTCCAAAGCAATGATTCGATTCCCGAAGTATTCCTCAAGAAAGCGAAACACTTGTTCGGTCCGATGTGGTCAGGCTCCATCTTGCATAAACCATTCACCACCTGGTCGATCCTCTAACGCTTGCTGTGTGGCGACAAATTGTTCCAAATTTGCAACGTAACGTTCACCAGTGACCGTTTCTCGAATGAAAAAAGGGCCAATAATGCCTCTGCTGCAGACTGCAGGGGTTTCGCTTCATACCAGTATGGCTTTTCGGAACCCCAAAATCGCCAGTTCTGCTTATTCACGTATCCATTCAGGTGGAAGTGTGCTTCATCTGTAAACCAGATGCAGCCAACATCAAATCCTTCACTATCAATTATTGTGACCATCTGATTAGCAAAGGCAACCCTTTGTTCCACAGCTCGTACGGGTATGGCCTGGTGCGTTTGAATTTTGAATGGAAACATGTGTAGGCTCTTTCTCAGTATTTTCTGCGTGCTGGAACGCTTCAAACCAGTCTCAGATGCAATTCTACGGACGGATGACATTGGATTTCGCTGCATAATTCCAGAAACTGTGGCGATATTTTCAGGCGTAACTGCGGTTTGCTTGCGGCCAACATGCCCCACTAGATCGTCAGTTAAGCTGCCTGTTCGTTGAAATTTTGCGAAGAGCGTACGAATGGTTTTCGCATCGAGTCCTTTTGGAACATTACTGTAAATCGTGGGCCGGCCGCGGTGGTCTAGCGGTTGAGGCGCTCAGTCCGGAACCGCGCGACTGCTACGGTCGCAGGTTCGAATCCTGCCTCGGGCATGGATGTGTGTGATGTCCTTAGGTTAGTTAGGTTTAAGTAGTTCTACGTTCTAGGGGACTGATGACCACAGATGTTAAGTCCCATAGTGCTCAGAGCCATTTGAACCATTTGTAAATCGTGCTTGAAAAATTCGCCTAGTTGCCGTAGGACTCTCTTCTACCCTGTGGTACTCTAGCACCAGAAAAACGCGTTGTTCAATGGAGTACTTGGTTTTAATGTCTTCCTTCGGTACGCTAACCTCCTTTCACGTTTCAATAGTGGAACTGATCGCTCTGGGCTTCGGATCACTATTTACACTAGGCATTACGTATGGCGATTACAGCGCCATCTGTTAGCAGCTTTTGTAACTATTATTTCAAACTGCTGTATAAACTTCTTACAGCTTTCACAATAAACATACCGTTTACTGCATTCCTCTATCGATCTTTGTTTTCGAGATATTTAATTTTGAAATCAGGGAGTCCTTTTCTGGACACCCTGTATCTGCCAATGACAGCAGTTGATCATGTGTGTGACTAGCTGAAATGCAATGACCATGAAGACCGCTACCGATTGTGCTCTAGTAATATAAAAGATTTTTAATATAACGTATTGTGGTTTTGCAGTATGTCTTCAACTGAAAAAAACCATCTATAGGAGCAGCTTACTACTGGGAAATTAAAAACTAACACCTCTAAAGTCGTTACACAAGAACACCTCCGTCGAGTGGCTCTATTATCTGCTTCAATAACAATGGAAAGAGCATCTCGGCCAAAAATATGGGAAACATACAAGTACTTCCGCAGGACTTGAATGTCTACACCACACTTAGGGAACATCCACACACGCGACACAAAGTAGGTGTTTAGTTTCAAGAACACTTTTAGTTTCAATGGAACTTTCGGTATCAGTAAGACTACATACGTGATGTAAGCAGTGTTTTAGCGCAATGAAAGCGGGTTTTTTGTTTAAGAACATTTTTATTGTCAAGAACACTTAATTTCAAGTCTTAATTATTAGAAGAAGGCTTTTAGTTTTAAAAAGAGTTTTTATTTTCTGGAGGATTTCTAGTTTCTGAAGAAAATTTGTGTTTAGGAGAATATTCTTAATTTTGGAGAGGAGTATGGGTGTTACTCAGCCCTCCCGATTGGCCGTGCGGTCTAACGCACGGCTTTCCGAGCGGGAAGGAGCGCCTGGTCCCCGGCACGAATCCGCCCGGCGGATTTGTGTCGAGGTCCGGTGAACCGGCCAGTCTGTGGTTGGTTTTTAGCCGGTTTTCCATCTGCCTCGGCTAATAAGGGCTGGTTCCCCTTATTCCGCCTCAAAATGGCTCTGAGCACTATGAGACTTAACATCTATGGTCATCAGTCCCCTAGAACTTAGAACTACTTAAACCTAACTAACCTAAGGACAGCACACAACACCCAGTCATCACGAGGCAGAGAAAATCCCTTACCCCGCCGGTAATCGGACCCGGGAACCCGGGCGTGGTATTCCGCCTCAGTTACACTATGTCGGCGATTGCTGCGCAAACAAGTTCTCCACGTACGTGTAAGCACAATCATTACTCTACCACGCAAACGTAGGGGTTACACTCGTCTGGTGTGGGACGTTCCCTGTGGAGTCCACCGGGGGCCTAACCGCACAGTAACCCTGGGTTCGGTGTGAGGCGGCGGAGGGGTGAAGTGGACTGCGGTAGTCGTCGTGGGGTTCTGGACCACTGGGGCTGCGGCGGGGACGGAGCCTCTGCATCATTTCTAGGTCCCCGGTTCAGATGCAATACAATGGGTTATTGAGAGGTTTATTAGTTTTCGAAAGGATTTTTAGTTTTTCAGACTACTTTTAGTTTTTGAAATTATTCTTTGCATTTAAAAACAATTTTAGTTTTCATAAAAGCTTTCAGTTTTCGCGAAGGTTTTCAGTTGCTAGGAAGATTTTAGATTTCAAGAATTGTTTTAGTTTACAAACAGGATTTTTTTTTTAGCTAGGAGCAGAATTTTGTGTTGTTGCAAGTTCTTACAGAGCAGCAAGAAGTTGTTTTAGACTGACAGAAATTTTTCAAAAATGGCTCTGAGCACTATGGGACTTAACTTATGAGGTCATCAGTCCCCTAGAACTTAGAACTTCTTAAACCCAACTAACCTAAGGACATCACACACACCCATGCCCGAGGCAGGATTCGAACCTGTGACCGCAGCGGTGGCGCGGCTCCAGACTGTAGCGCCTATAGCCGCTCGGCCACTCCGGCCGGCAGAAATTTTTCAGCCTGCGAGAAGTTTTTTTTTTTTTTTTTTAGCTTGCCAACTATACTGTACGATTTTTTCTTCCCATATTTGAGAACAGAGAGAAGTGTGGAGGAGGGCGGGGTAAAAATTATAGAGGGCTACAAAAGCTTGAATATAGTAAGCTGTTTCAAGTGTAAGTAGAGTACCGCAGTTCATAGATTAACGTGGAGAGCAGTATCAAACCAGTCCTCCACTAACAACAACAACAGAAACAACAACATTCGCATGGAGTTTAGGTAGAAAGCAGTAATGGTAACTATGTAAAACGCTTGGTCGTAGGTGATGTTGGAATGTAGTGCTTCACAAGAAAGCGCTGAACTCATTAAAAAAATGTATTTTACTAGAAATGGAAGTGGTCTGTTGTTCTGATCATCGTACTGGACTGGCAAGTATTGTTGATGTACGAGGGCTGTCCAGAAAGTAAGTTACGATTGATCGCGAAATGAAAATCAGCTACTTCTCTACGTATTCGCCGTTCTGACTCAGACATTCGTCGTAGCGTTGTACCAACTTTCCAATACCCTCATCATAGAAGGCAGCCGCTAGTGCTTTCCGCCAGTTCTCTACGCTGGCCTAAAGCTCGTTGTCTGTGCCAAAATGTTGTCTTCATAGCCAGCGGTTTGTTTGAACAGAGATGAAACTCAGTGGGAGACAATTACGGGCTGTATTGTGGGTAACCAAACATTTTCAATTGAAACGATGCAGGAACATCTTCATTGCCCCTGCAGAATGAGGCTGAGAATTGTCTTGAAGAAGGAACCGCACGACAGTTATGTAATGTTGGTTGCATAGCTTCAGGGGAAAATTCTCACCAGGCCCTCGTACTTGGCGGGAGACACTATTTTCTATAACATCTTTACGCGCTCACTAAGAGCTCAGGAATGAAAAGAGCGACATAATTCTACCTAGAGTCATACTAGAGACACTGCCCAACACATCTTTGCAAAGCTTTATCGGATTTTCATAGTCGTTTCCATTTCGCGACCGATCGTAACTTACTTTCTGGACAGCCCTCGTATTAGGACGACATTGCCGAAAACAATTCGCACAATCATGGACTGAGAAATTTCTATTCTAGCAAATGGAATACAACTCGTCATTCTTAACAGAGAGAAATCTTCTGACGTAAAAGTAAATTGGGGCATATACCAAGTGAGTGTTATTGGACAACTACCATTCATGTTCGTAGTGTTTTTCCGTAAGTTTAACAAACACAACACATACACCTATCAGAGGCATTAGTCAATAATAATATGTTATCGCTCACTATTTACAAGTCTGTCAACGCTTGGGTTACATGTGGTTTTGAGGCGAGGAACTCGTCGAGACATGTTCGGAGAGCATTTTCGTCCGGAAAGGAAGTTCCTTGAACGTTGTTCGATAGAGAGCGGAAATGGTGAAAATCTGAGAGCGCAAAATTAGGTGAATAAGGTGGGTGCGGAATGATTTCTTAACCCAACTCCTTTATAGTGTTTTTTTGACAGTATAGCAGAATGTGAACGGCCGTTATCGTGAGTAGCACCACTTCTCGCAGTCTTCCTGGTCGTTGTTCTCGGATTGGGTCTACAAGACGTCTCAGTTGTTGGCAGCAAACTTCAGCACTGATATTTACACCTCGGGAAAGCAATTCGCAGTTCACCTCACCAGATGCTTAACGTTTCTGCATTCGCATAGGTCTCTGTACGGGGAGTTGCTGCCTTGTTTGCGCTCAAGCAGCAAGACGAGCATGACGAGCAAGCAGAGATGCACATATGACCACCCGTAATTATTATTATTATTATTATTATTATTATTATCATTATTATTATTTGACTTAGAGTATGCGATAACCATACATCCGATTATTGTACCTTGCCCATTGCATGCAAATGTCGCTTGACGGTAGAATGATGGAAGTTCATCAAATTTGCCAGTTCTCGAATATACTGACGTGGATCACAGTGAATTAATTCGTTTAAATATTCTTCATCGAAACCCGAAAGCCTTCCTGAACGGGAAGAGTCACTAATACAAAAACGATCCTCCTTAAAACGAGAAAACCGCTTTCTTGCCTTCCTCTGTTCAGTGCCATTATCTCCATGCCCGCCACAAATGTTTCTGCCTTTTGGCTACATCCGCAGCTGTCACTTCTCTGTTGAACTCAAACACCAGAATACGTCGGAAACGTTCCTATTTCTTCAGTTGGCACTCCATTTTCTAGCGGTCACAGCTCCACTCACTATCTCCAAATGACAGTATGGCAACAGTTAAATGCAACTAGCAACAATGAACTACAAATAAAAAATGACAATCGGTAAATAAACCAATGGCAATCAGAATACCAACATGCAAAACAAAAACGCTACGAACCTATGCACCAACCTAATGCAAGTGACCTAGGGTATTAAGCCCCACGAGGCTGCTCACGAATGATACTACTGTAGCCTAGACGGAGATGTCGCAACAGTATAAATCTGTAGCGAACGCGATTACGTGATTTCGAAACAAACAGTGGATGCGAGTATTGATCGGGAGTCAAGGTGTGAGGACAAAGTTAGCACACTTGTCTCTTCTCCAAAACGTTCTGGAAAATGTTTTGGACATTTGATTTGTAGATGTCCACGTCGTTGTTCCTCTGCGATTTGCGGTATAACAACTCCGATGCACTACGGTTGCAAGCAAGGGCGTACCCAGGATCTGAACTGGGGGGGGGGGGGGGGGGCAGGTCATACTAGTCTCAGGAAACAAGGACTCGCGACAACATACAGCACTTCTTATTAAATAAAACAGTAAACCAGTGAAAAACTGCTTTTAATAAACATTTTAAATACAAGAATGCACTTGTACAATCCGAGAAAATACGCAGCATTTCTTATTAAATAAAACAGTAAACCAGTGAAAAACTGCGAATATCTTATGGGGGGGGGGCAGCTGCCCCCCCCCCCCTGGGGAAATAGTAAACCAGTGGAAAACTGCGAATATCTTCTGGGGAGGGGCAGCTGCCCCCCCCCCCCCCTGGGGAAACAGTAAACCAGTGAAAAACTGCGAATATCTCCTTGGGGGGGGGGGAGGGGCAAGTCTACGTTCACTCTTACAGTGTAGTGCTTGAGACATAGGAGTCATATCCAGCAGGAGTGGGGTTCAAAGCCTATCCGCCCTCCCATTTTAAGGTTTTCGTGATTTCCATAAATTGATAAGGCGAGTGCCAAAGTGGTTCCTTCGAAATGTGCACAACTTAATACCTTCCGCATCTTCTTCTAATCCGAGTGTCCGCGTCGTCTCTAATCCCCATGCAGATCGGCCATTAAACCCAATATTTCTTTTTTCTGCGTTACTTGTATTCTATGAACTCACATCACATAATAGAAATTAAGCACATTACTTGTATCGAACTCTGAGACTGCACTCAGTATCTATAATGATGACGAAAATGCCAACATCCGCTATTTTATAAACCTTTCTCCCAAATTCAGGCCATACTTTCGGACAGCTACCGCAATTTTCAAATGAATTCATCAAATTTTTAACAGACTGTTGGGGTTTGTGAACCGTCATTTGTTGCTGCCCACACAGCACTATAACATAATATACTGCTGAGGTTTGTGAAATGTCATCAGTTGCCGCCCGCACAGCACTTCAATAGGCGAGATGTTGCTAACATCAGGCATTGTGTAAGAAGCATCATGTTTCAGTTTGCGAAGATTGATCTAGCCGTCCAAATCCATGTATGAAGAAGCAATTTTTTTATATAAATTGAGGGTCTACACTGAAGAGCCAAAGTCACTGGTACACCTGCCTAATATCTTGTAGGGCCCCCGCGAGCACGCAGAAATGCGGCAACACGACGTGGCATCCTCGACTAATGTCTGGGGAACTGACACCACGAATCCTCCAGGTCTGTCCATGATCCGCAACAGAACGAGGGGTTGGAAATATCTTCGGAACAGCACGTTGCAAGGCAACCCAAATATGCTCAATATTGCTTGAACAGTTCCCTGGTGACAAGCACGGTCCATGGATTCATGATGTTGTCTCCATACCCGTATATGTCCATCCGCTCGATACAATTTGAAACGACACTCGGCAACACGTTTCCAGTCATCAACAGTCTAATTTCGGTGTTGACAGGCCCCGGCGAGGCTTAAAGCTTTGTGTCTGGGGAGTTTGGTGGTCAGCGGAAATGTTTAAACTCGTAAGAGTGTTCCTGCAGCCACTCCGTAGCAATTCTGGACTTGTGTGGTGATACGTTGTCTTTCTGGAATTGTCCAAGTCGATCGGAATGCACAATGGACATATACGGATGCAGGTGGTCAGACAGGGTGCTTACGTACGTGTCACCTGTCAGTGTCGTGTTAAAAAATGACGTAACAGGGGTCCCATCTCACGCCAACTGCACACGCCCCATACCGCGACAGAGCCTCCACCAGCTTGAACAGTTCCCTGGTGACAAGCACGGTCCATGGATTCATGATGTTGTCTCCATACCCGTATATGTCCATCCGCTCGATACAATTTGAAACGACACTCGGCAACACGTTTCCAGTCATCAACAGTCTCATTTCGGTGTTGACAGGCCCCGGCGAGGCTTAAAGCTTTGTGTCGTGCAGTCATCAATGATACACGAGTGGTCCTTCGGCTCCGAAAGCCCGTATCAATGATGTTTCGTGGAATGGTTAACACGCTGACACTTGTTGGTGACCCAGCACTGGAATCTGCAGCAATTTACTGAAGGAATCCACTTCTGTCACGTTGAACGATTCTCTTCAGCCGTCGTTGGTCCCGGTCTTGCACGATCTTTTTCTGGTCGCCGTGATGTCGGAGATCTGATGTTTTACCGGATTCCTGATACTCACGGCACACTCGTGACATAGTCGTACGAGAAAAACCCCACTTCATCGCTACCTCAGAGATGCTGTGTCCCATCGCTCGTGCGCCAGCTATAACACCACATTCAACTCACGTAAATCTTGATAACCTGCCATTGTAGGAACAGAAACTGATCTAACAACTGCGCTAGAGACTTGTTGCCTTACATAGGCGTTGCCGACCGCAGCGCCGTATTCTGCCTGTTCACATATCTCTGTATTTGAATATGCATGCCTATAAGTTTCTTTGGCGCTTCAGTTCACATTTATGTGTTATGTATGGGAATTAGATACACGCCCTAATCTCGTTCTCCCCCTGTCTCTGTCCATCTCCGCGTCCCCCCCCCCCCCCACCCTCTCTTTGCCGATATCCACCTCCCTCTCCCTTAAGGTGTGTTTACACCCGTGCGCCTTGCGTCTAGTCGCCGTGCGGCTGTAGCTTGTCCACACGGAAGTTGAGGCGCCTAGAGCGAAAACAAGTGTGAATGGAATCACTCGTACGCACATACTGTGGGAGGGACACGTACCGGCACGCGTGCCTATACATGTGTGAGCGGCAAACACAGTCGCAAGGCGACTAGGCACAAGACGCACAGGTGTAAACGCACCTTTACTCTGTGCATCACCTACTCCCCCCTCTCTCTCCATCTCCTCCTACGAGTACTCCCTCTCTCTGTCCATCACCTTTTCCCGCCTTTATGTGTCCATTTTCTCTTCCCCTCTCTACCCATCCCCTCCTGCCTCCTTTCTCTGTCCTCTCATCTTTTCAGTGTCCATTTCCTCCCACTCCACTGTTCTCCTATGTCCCCCCTCTCTCACTTTGAGCCTTGTTTATTATTACTGCAAATGCAGATCTTATAAGTTTTCTGTTATATTCTAATCATATGTACAGGGTGGTCCAATGATCGTGACCGGGCCAAATATCTCACGAAATGCCGGCCGGAGTGGCCGAGCGGTTCTAGTCGCTACAGTCTGGAACCACGCGACCGCTACGGTCGCAGGTTCGAATCCTGCCTCGGGCATGTATGTGATGTCCTTAGGTTAGTTAGGTTTAAGTAGTTCTAAGTTCTAGGGGACTGATGACCTCAGCAGTTAAGTCCCATAGTGCTCAGAGCATTTTTTCTCACGAAATAAGCGTCAAACGAAAAAACTACAAAGAACGAAACTTGTCTAGCTTGAAGGGGGAAACCAGATGGCGCTATGGTTGGCCCGTTAGATGGCGCTGCCATAGGTCAAACGGATATCAGCTGCGTTTTTTTAGATAGGAAACGCCATTTTGATTACATATTCGTGCAGTACGTAAAGAAATATGAATGTTTTAATTGGACCACTTTCTTCCCTTTGCAATAGATGGCACTGTAATAGCCACAAACGTATAAGTACGTGGTATCACGAAGTATTCCGCCAGTGCGGACGGTGTTTGCTTCGTGATACATTACCTGTGTTAAAATGGACCGTTTACCAATTGCGGAAAAGGTCGATATCGTGTTGATGTATGGCTATTGTGATCAAAATGCCCAACGGGCGTGTGCTATGTATGCTGCTCGGTACCCCGGATAGTTACGTTATTTAAGGAAACAGGAAGTGT
The DNA here is from genome assembly GCF_021461395.2 of Schistocerca americana. Lineage (NCBI taxonomy): Eukaryota > Metazoa > Arthropoda > Insecta > Orthoptera > Acrididae > Schistocerca > Schistocerca americana. The sequence goes on from NC_060122.1 coordinate 427,977,870, forward strand.
TCAGCCACATGTGAAACGTAAACCACGACCTGCAACAAATGATGATGCCCAAGTAGGTGTCTTAACTGTTGTCGCGGCTAATCCGCACATCAGTAGCAGACAAATTGCGTGAGAATCGGGAATGCGCCGGCCGGAGTGGCCGTGCTATTCTAGGCGCTACATTCTGGAGCCGAGCGACCGCTACGATCGCAGGTTCGAATCCTGCTTCGGGCATGGATGTGTGTGATGTCCTTAGGTTACTTAGGTTTAATTAGTTCTAAGTTCTAGGCGACTGATGACCTCAGAAATTAAGTCGCATAGTGCTCAGAGCCATTTTTGAGAATCGAGACTCTCAAAAACGTCGGCGTGAGAATGCTACATCAATATCGATTGCATCCGTACCATATTTCTATGCACCAGGAATTGCATGGCGACGACTTTGAGCGTCGTGTACAGTTCTGCCACTGGGAACAAGAAAAATTACGGGACGATACATACTTTTTGCACGCCTTCTATTTAGCGACGAAGCGTCATTCACCAACAGCGTAACGTAAACCAGCATAATATACACTATTGGACAACGGAAAAAATCCACGATGGCTTCGACAAGTGGAACATCAACGACCTTGGCGGGTTAATTTATGGCGCGACATTACGGAGGGAAGGAAAATTGGCCCCCATTTTATCGATAGCAATCTATGTGGTGCAATGTATGCTGATTTCCTACGTAATGTTCTACCGATGTTACTACGAGATGTTTCACTGCCTGACAGAATGGCGTGGTACTTCCAACATGATGGATGTCCGGCACATAGCTCGCGTGCGGTTGAAGCGGTATTGAATTGCATATTTCATGACAGGTGGATTGGTCGTCGAAGAACTATACCATGGCCCGCACTTTCACCGCGGATTTCTTTCTGTGGGGAAAGTTGAAGTATATTTGCCATCGTGATCCACCAACAACGCCTGACAACATGCGTCAGCGCATTGTCAATGCATGTGCGAACATTACGGAAGGCGAACTACTCGCTGTTGAGAGGAATGTCGTTACACGTACTGCCAAATGCGTTGAGGTTGAAGGACATCATTTTGAGCATTTATTGCATTAATGTGGCATTTACAGGTAATCACGCTGTAACAGAATGCGTTCTCAGAAATGATAAGTTCACAAAGGTACATATATCACATTGGAGCAACCGAAATGAAATGTTCAAACGTATCTACGTTCTGTATTTTAATTTAAAAAACGTACCTGTTACCAGCTGTTCGTCTAAAATTGTGAGCCATATGTTTTTGTCTATTACATGGCCATCTATCACAAAGCGAAAAAAGTGGTCCAACTAAAACATTCATATTTCCTTACGTACTACACGAATATGTAATAAAAAATTGGGGTTCCTATTTAAAAAACGCAGTTGATATCCGTTTGACCTATGGAAGCGCCATCTAGCGGGCCAACCATAGCGCCATCTGGTTTCCCCCTTCAAACTAGACAAGTTTCGTTCTTTGTAGTTTTTTCGTTTGACACGTATTTCGTGAGATACGAGTATTTGGCCCGGTCGCGATCAATGGACCACGCTGTATGTGATTAGAATATAACAGGAAACTTTTATTTAAGGCTCGCCGGCTTATGATTAGAATCCTACTAGTAAATCTGCATTTTTAATATACATATATTAAAAATATGAAGGCTATGTGCGTCCATACTGTAACGTGTAAAAGTAGTATCGGTCGAATACTTTTGAATTTTTTGGCACAAAATTTCCCATTTATATATTACGTATAGATTTATATACGATATATATTAAAATATATATCGTATGTCCGTCCGAATGCTCATCAGAGCATTGTGTAAAAAAAATGGATTAAATTGGCCAAGAACTTTTCGAGATTTTTGGTAATAATTTTTTTATTTTATATATGACATATATACTTATATGACAGTATTATGAAAACGATAAGTTGCTACTCACCATATTGTGAAAACGTTGAGATGCAGACAGGCACACAAAAAGACTACTAAAGAAGTAAGCTTTCGGCCAGAAACACTTCTCCTGAATTAGACAACACACACATGACTCCTGTCTCTGGTTTCCGAGGCGAGACAGGTGTGTGTGTGTGCGTGCGTGCGTGTGTGTGTGTGTTTTTGTCTGTGTTGTCTAATTCAGAAGAAAGCTTTTTGACCGATAGCCTGCTTCTTTAGCAGTCTTTTTGGTGTGCCTGTCTGCCACTCAACATTTCCACTATACGATGAGTAGCAACCTACCCCTTTTCATAATATCATATGTCCTCCCCGATAGCTGAGAGGTCAGCGTAACGGATTGCTGTACTGCGGGCCGGGTTCGACTCCAGGCTGGGTCGGAGATTTTCTCTGCTCAGGGACTGGGTGTTGTGTTGTCTTCAGCGTCATTTCATCCCCCTACGGCGCGCAGGTCGCTCAATGTGGCGTCGAATGTAATAAGAGCTGCACCAAGGCGGCCGGACCTGACCCGCAAGGGGCCTCCCGACCAATGACGCCAAACGCTCGTTTCCATTTCGTAGTATCATATTAAAAATAGTATGGAAGTCTAGTAGGTATATAAAAACACTCGCGTATTTAAATGCAACGTTGTGTCAAAATGTCAAAAGAACTGGTGAGAACTTCCGAAATTTAAGATTTTGAACAAAGAGACATGAGGTTTTGTTAACAACGTACACCTGTTGTTATATGTATTTTTATACCATGCGGAACTGCAACAGATATATCAAAACATGCTCGTATTCGAAAGCAACGTGGTGGCAAAATTTCAAAGCAGTCGGTGAAACCTTCGGACATAGACGATTTTGGACAAACGAGCATTTACGTTTTTATTTATATAGACGTTAAAATAAAGGAACTGGTAATAACTGATTGTAAGGCGAAAAAGGAAAAACGAGTAAGAGGGACCAGGACTCGTACTCTGAGGGTTTCGCGCCAACTTAATTATGTTTACAATTCTTCTGTAGGTTTTAGTGAATGAGTTTACGAGTATCAAAATGTCCGATATAATGGGCGTATCTTTTGACTGCATTGTCTTGAAAGTTTGAATTTCTTACACCGCCAAGGGACCGCAGACCGTAGTATATGGCAAAATGTTCAACTTCATACCTCCACCCGTTCCTGAAAAAAGGGCTCTTAACAGACGGGCAACAAATGGGAAAAATATTTTTTATGTGACATAATTATAAATTAATAATTTTCGTATTTTTTTACTTATATTCTGGAATCTTGCTTCTTGCTAAATTCCGTGATTCTAGGTCGTAGTATCCTATACGTTTTGATGAGCGAGCTCGCGAGTATCAAAATATATGACGTCTTTTGATTGCGTTGACTTAGAAGCTTAAAATTTTTACACTGACAAGCATTTGATATAAGTTTCCACTTGATACATCTACCCTTTCCTGAGAAAAGGGGGTTTAACAGATCGACAACAGACAGACAACACAGTCATCCTATAAGGTTTGTTTATACCGACTAAGGTAAGGCCCTACATAAGGCACTAATTGGGCATTGACCTTTCACTCATTCAATAAACAAGAAAAAGATACCTTGAAGTAATTAGTCTCGTGGGTATTTTATGAAAAATAAAACGTAGCTCCGGTGTGAACTTCAAAGTTGGGAATCGACTTCTGACGTACTAAGTCTCTTATAACATACGAAACGACCATTTCAAATACCACCGTGGACCTAAATCAGTCTTTGCTATATGAACTTACAAGTACTGGCATTGGCACTCTATGTTCCTCTCACCATCGGCGACGTAATTTCCTAGTAAAAAGATTAAGTTTTCATCCTGCAAATCGCTGGCAGCAAAGAAATTTCAACTGCTAGTTTGATTGTCAGTTTTAACTGAAGCTGAATGGAAGTAGTGAATCGTGTGAAATATGTCTGGCCACGTTTGTTTATTATTTTTTGTCACTTATTCTTTGTTCTTTAGCAGAGCTTCCTCTTTTCTCAATCTGTTACTGTGTCCATTTCGTCCATGTGTGTTTTAAATGGTTCAAATGGCTCTGAGCACTATGGGACTTAACATCTGTGGTCATCAGTCCCCTAGAACTTAGAACTACTTAAACCTAACTAACCTAAGGACATCACACACATCCATGCCCGAGGCAGGATTCGAACCTCCGACCGTAGCAGTCGCGCGGCTCCGGACTGAGCGCCTAGAACCGCTAGACCACCGCGGCCGGCATGTGTGTTTTGTAGTTGCATTTTCTACCTAGAGCAACTGAAAGGATCTACGTATTTAGGCGTAGACTGTGATTAGAGAAGTTGAAGATTTATATATTTTACATGCCACAGATCATTTCTCACCAGTATAAACGTTATTTCGTGGGGCCTTAACGTAAACGCTTTGCCGTGTAGTAATAATTTGAACTGTTCCTGAAAGACATACGTCGTTAATATTAATCTTTGCCTGTGGAGCTGTGAGTTTGCAGAGCACAGCATAAGCGATCGTTGGCGTAGCGTTTGGACAAAGGGCGGCACAATGAGAAATGTAAATGAGGATGGGTGTGACGGGCAAAGCTCAGAATGCATTTAAAACAGACACGCAGCCGTCGGTGAGCATGATGCCTGAGACGGCAACACTAAGAGCTGCCCGTGGCCAACGTTGTTGCAGTGTACCGAATTATACACGGCACAAAACTAGCTAAGCCTTCGCACCATTGCAAAAACGGAAGGAAAAGTCAAAAGTCGCCTTAAGTAGATAAAATGACGAGTCTGCTAAGAAAATTTCTCTCTGTCTCCCTCTCTTACACACACGTATTAAGGGAATTGACGAGTGCAAACATTCGAAATCGCTTCGTGGATAAATTGTGTGTACCTGCAGTTATATGAATGATAACTGTGACTAGACAGTCCGACGTTGCAGCTTGACTACATGTTCATCAAGTGAACTGCAGATCGTGAAGGAACTTCATTTAACTGAAGAACTCTAGGAATTATTGCAGGCCGGATGGCGTCATAAATCGACTACTGACGTGTCTACTCTTCACACTAATGTTCCAACGTTGTACACTGTTCAACCAATTAGCATCTCATTATCTACTCGTATATGTGTATGTGCTTACTGACCTGGAGAGATTAGCACTGGAGAGAACGTGGTCGCGGACAGCGGCAAAACCAATCAGTAAAAACAAATATATGAAACATTCGCAGAAGATTTCATGGAAGTCCCTGAATTCTGAAATATGAGTGGTTTATGTACCAGTTAGTCAGCAACGCTCAAAAGAACGCTTAAAAGAGACCGAAGGGCAGAGCAATCACACCACTGTACACGAGTCTCGATTTTCTTTCGACAATCTTCCACAAACGTTGATGGAACTAGGTTCACTTTTGCAAAATTCATGGGCGTCTTCCAAGGACACTGTAAGAGTTGCAAAGTACGCTTAAAAGACAACGGGCATGGACACTTATGCATCTCAATTAATGGATTAACTTTTAGACATATTTAACAAGTTTTAGCTTTATGCAGCAAGGCCTTTATTAAATTTCTCATCCGTGCCTTGTTCTAATGTAGCTGTTTCCCATTAGCTGAAAAGATTACATGGCTGGAAAGATCTGCTCTTGGTATTAATACCATTATGACATACCACTGAAATTCGCCACATTTGTTTCTACGTACCTTTATTAAGTTGCTGGAAGCAAACTGTGCTAGTCCACAGGTTTCGGGAATCTTGTACAACACTAAGAAAGATGGAAGATCAGGTTTCAACGTTTTGTTGAGTGCGAGCTCTTACATGAAGTGCTCTGTATACTCTGAGCTGGCTTTCAATGACATCTGGAGTGTCTTAGCCAGTGTTGTTATCCTGCAAATTTCTTGAACAGGTAATAATTCATAATCAAGTGCTTTTAATCACCTACCAGAGAACGCTTGTAGTTCTCAGAGGATGCGCACACACGACGTAGTTCTAGACTTGCAGATGATCAGTGCTCAGAACAAAGACCGGCAGATCACCCTCAACATAAAGAACATAATTTCATGTGCGTAAACAGATAGATAAAACGACAATCCCGATATCGATTGACTTCACAGCCAATCACTGGAATCAGTAACGACCATCAGGTATCGAGCATAAACGGTACTGAGCGGTTTAATGTGAAACAACCACACTTCTGGCGGTAAAAATGAAGGTAGCTTGCAGGAAACGTCAAATTTGCATGAACTATGCTACATGCTTGGATACCCATATAGGCCGGTCGTGGTGGCCGTGCGGTTCTAGGCACTTCAGTCCGGAACCGTGTGACTGCTACGGTCGCAGGTTCGAATCCTGCCTCGGGCATGGATGTGTGTGATGTCCTTAGGTTAGTTAGGTTTAAGTAGTTCTAAGTTCTAGGGGACTGATGACCACAGATGTTAAGTCCCATAGTGCTCAGAGCCATTTGAACCATTTGACACCCATATGATTAGCATTTTAGAACAACAGCACAAACTATCTGATGATTATAACTTAAGTGTAGCTATTCCCGGAGGTCCTGTGTGGACCGTAAGTATCGTATGTCAACGAATCGTGACACATATATTGATGCGATAACGCGGAACCGATCTCCGCTGGAAAAAAAAGTTCCAATTGTGGTTACCAGGTGCAAATCCGGCGATGTACATTCTGCTATCGGGCTGCGCGAAAGTTGAATGCCTGCCGGAGCAAATGGACCTCGATGGCGATAGAGGGCAGTGTCCCCGCAGCGCTGCACTCGTTTAATGAGAGCGCCACCGTCTCGCCATATGAGTACACCGGCCAATAGGTCCTTCGCGGCTGGCATGAATACCGCTACTCCTCGACCGCTCACTCAGTTGTCTACTTCGTCTGATAGCGTTCGTTACAACACACATCAAAAATAGTTTTGCATCACCCCGGTTCCCAGAACTCCTGAAAATAGACGTTGACTGTGGATATTGTATCACAGACACAGTCCTTTTGACTGTTCAGAGATGTCACTAAATCCGCCCAAAGATGTAAACCATCATACACGAGCAGCGCCTATTAGACGGAGGGGGTCCGACAGCCGATCAGTTCCAGTCATTCCACCAGAAAGGAGGTACACGGCTCATGCTGCCTGTAGTTCAAGCATGCCTAGATGTTCAATACCGCGGTTCGATCGCATCCGCATTGTTAGTTTGTGCCAGGAAGGGCTCTCAACAACGTAAGTGTCCAGGCGTCTCGGAGTGCACAAAGCGATGTTGTTCGGACATGCAGGAGATACAGACAGACACGAACTGTCGATGACATGCCTCGTTCAGGCCTCCCAAGGGCTACTGCTGCAATGGAGAACCGCTACCTACTGATTATGGCTCGGAGGAACCCAGATAGCAGCACCACCATGTTGAATAATGCTTTTCGTGCAGCCACAGGACGTGCTACGACTCAAAGTGTGCGCAATAGGCCGCATGATGCGCAACTTCACTCCCAACGTCCTTGGCGAGATCCATCTTTGCAACCACGACACCATGCAGCGCAGTACAGATGGGCCGAACAACATGCCGAATGGACCGCTCAGGATTAGCATCTCGTTCTCTTCACCGATGCCCTATCGGGCATGCTTGGGATGGATTGAAAAGGGCTGTTTATGGACTACGCGACCCACCAACCACTCTGAGGGATCTACGTCAAATCGCCGTTGAGGAGTGGGACAATCTGGACCGACAATCCCTTGATGAACTTGTGGATAGAATGCCACGGCGAATACAGGCATGCATCAGTGCAAGAGGACGTGCTACTAGGTATTAGAGGTACCGGTGTGTAGAGCAATCTGGACCACCACCTCTGAAGGTCTCGTTGTATGGTGGTGCAATATGCAATGTGTGGTTTTCATGAGCAATAGGAAGGGCGGAAATGAGTTTATGTTGATCTCTATTCCAATTTTCTTTACAGGTTCCGAAACTCTCGAAACCGAGGTGATGCAAAACTTGTTTTGATTTGTGTATATCCATCGTACTTCTGACTACTCGTCGACGACTTCACTTTGGTATTGGTTTTCTCTTTGGTCTCGATTTGGATTATGGCTCGCGCTTGGCTTGACTGACAGCGTTGTGTCGAATGTTCGTTGCACTTTGTTGATGCTATTGACTTGCCCTAGTTGTGTCGAATCCGCCTTTCAGTTAGCCCTGTTGGTCGACTCCAGCGTTTGGTTTGAGTCCCGTCCGCAGGCGGTTTTCCTGCGTTGCGTCGTTGTCGTGTCTCTCCGGATTTTCTGACAAATACACCGAACATAGCACTGTTTATAAGACGGTATGATATCCACGCTGTCAGTTGACAAGACATATCGTGACTGAACCGTATGGCTATCGAGGAGAGAGAGACCGTGCGCCGTTAGTAAAACGGTTTTAAGCGGAGGGCAGCAATTACAGTGCTGCATTGAGAGAGTATCACCGACTGGAAGATCGGAAGAGATGTGTGAGGTCATTAAATAGTTTAAAAAAGATGATAGTAAAATTCCAAAACACGGGTAAGCTTGGTGTGGCATCTGGAAGAGGAAGGCGTTCTATCCCAGTGCAAGTTATTGACAAGATTACGTTGCTACAACTGACCGTGCAGTACGTGCGCTAGGTAGTGCTAGTGCTCGTGTAGTGTCTCAAGGATTGTCCCTCCCAAGATCGTAAGTAACGGAGCGAGGTGGCGCATTCGCGAGGACGATGGTTCAAACCCGCGTCCGGCCATCCTGATTTAGGTTTTGCGTGATTTCCATAAATGGCTTCAGGCAAATGTCAGGATGGTTCCTTTGAAAGGGCGCGGCCAACTTCCTTCCCCATCCTTTCCTAACCCGATGGGACCGATGACTTCACTGTTTGATCCCCACCCCCAAATCAACCAACCACCCAACCACTGGTCAAAAGCCAGAACCTGTTACTATCTATATCATACCGGTACCCGCACAAGATCCAGATGGTGCTGTAACTCACACCTTATGATCTGCAACAACATTCTGAATTTGCTCTTCGGTTTCTGGCACGGATCGAAGTTGATGTGTGGCCGGGTAATATTTTGTGAGTAATGATGTACAGTTAACAGGGTGCAGTGAGCACACACAACTGCGGAATATGGGGCACTGTTAAACCGCATGTTGTGCGCGAAAAGCCAATGCACTCGCCGTGTGTATATCTGTGTGATGTGGATTCAGAAGCACCTTTATTCTCGGTAGGTTCTTCTTTGAAGAGAATATACCCAGAGGACGTTTCAGCTGAACCACAACGTCTGCACGTCAGAAAGATCTCCTCCCACAGCCTGTGATTCCTGCTTTGGACGAGCGCAACTTTCAGGAAACCATTTTTCTCATGCAAGATGGGTCAACACATCCTGTCGCTCGTCCAGTGGAAGATCTCGGTGCACACTTCCAAGAAATTGTTATCTACAGAGGTTCTCCAGATGCATCGCCTGCAAAATCACCTGATCTGAACCCATGTGACTTCTGGCTCTTAGGATATCTGAAAGAACACGTTTACCATGAATACGTTTGTTTTGTACCTCTCGTCTGAAAGCTAGTATGCAGAAACACGTTGCTCAGGTTCCACTAGAATTGTTGCGAGCAAGTGTTGATCACGTCTTTTTGCAGATGTAGCATCTCGTTGACATCTCCGGTGCTCATACCGTACAAATTGTGTAAGCTGCAGTTAATAACAAAATCAAAATTTTGCCGTCCTCACTTTTTTGACCTTTTCCGCCAACGTGCTATTCACAATCCATTATATAGGAAACATTTCTATACGTTTTTCTGGCATTCACAGAGCCAGATTTACACCTGATGGCCAAAATGGGAACTAATGTTTTTTTTCAGCAAATCAGTTCTGCATTAACGCATTGGGATATCTAACAAGTTCCGCTGCAGTAGGATAATTACAGCTCACATTGGACCACTGTGAGTAGCTGCAATTTAATTATAACCATCTGATAAGAGCATGACGCCATCTACGAACATTCTGTACGTAAGTAAAGGTTATACAGCCCGTTTCTCATTCAGAAATAGCATTTGAATGCTGTTTGTGAAAAAATCGTGTTATGCGTATGGTGTCACCGCCAGACACCACACTTGCTAGGTGGTAGCCTTTAAATTGGCTGCGGTCCGTTAGTATACGTCGGACCCGCGTGTCGCCACTATCAGTGATTGCAGATCGAGCGCCGCCACACGGCAGGTCTAGTCTACAGAGGCTCACTACCACTCGCCCTAGTTGTACAGCCGACTTTGCTAGCGATGGTTCACTGTCTACATACGCTCTCATTTGCCGAGACGACAGTTCAGCATAGCCTTCAGCTACGTCATTTGCTACGACCTAGCAAGGCGCCATATTCAGTTACTATTCTGAACAGATAATATTGTGAATCATGTACAGTCAAGAGCGACGTTCATCATTAATGGATTAAAGTTAAGTACCAAACAAATTACGTCCGCTTTCTGAATTCTAATTCCTTGTCATGTTCCAGACCTCACGTCAGTATAGTTCTTCCCTCCTCACGCCAGCCTGCATGAGCTAAAACGCGTGCATTTCGGCCTCCTCTAGTAACACCGTGTTGGCTCTTCTGCCAACACAACAATGCGTCGCGTAAGAAGGAGAAACGTCTTGCAGCACGCGTAGGAATTCGACAGCAGCGAGATCGTGCCCTACGCGGTTTATCATTCTGCGATCTTAATGCTGGCTATAATATAATAAAAAATAATATATGTTAACAGATATGGAAATAATGGGATTAATTTTTCGGCGTGTAGGACAAGCACAACAAGCTGAGCTATGCCTGTAAATCGGTAAAGAAACTTTTCATATCAGTTCCACATAAACGAAATAGTCTTTCTCTTGTTGCAGATTTATGCTTACCAATTAATAATACTACGTCCGATCGTCGTATCCACCTACAAAACTTGACCGTGTCTATCATTCCTTTTGTAATCGGATCTTCGTAATAACTCCGAAGTACACAGGCAGGCTTCTTGGATTTTTATATGTTACAGTACTACTTGGAATAATAACTCAATTTTTCACTAGTTAAATACTACTATATTCTTTCTTCCACGCACATCAGAGATACAGACTTTTTACTTATTCTCACAACCAAAATTGCTACCGCCGATTTCGCTCTAACATAACGCGCGTCTACCTTCGTTCATTAACAGAGAAAGAGTCCTTCCTCTTACCGAGGAACAGGAAAAGCATCGTATGTTTTTTAACATTTGAAAATCAAAAATACATGACGGTAGGTGCAGGATATACGCTGGGCTACCGCTTCAACTTTTCTTTTTGCCTTAAAAAAAATTAAAAAAAAAAAAGCAAGAAATGCAAAAGATACATCACATGGCTTAGGCGGGATTCCTCGACTGTCACGTAAATATGGAATCGATACCGATGGTTTCTGTGCCAGCCAGAAACTGAATGGCCGCACACGACCAGCACCAGAGAAGACAAACATATTGTTCGCTCGGCCGCGAAGATTCGCACAGCAACGTGAGGATCCTCGAGTCAGCAATGGGCTTGTCTAAACGAAGACAAGTATCCACTCGGGTAGAGCGACGATGTCTGCAGCACCACGAACTTGTAACGGTTGTTGGCTGCTGTGGACGATGGCGTGAGTACTAAGGAAGTTCAATTTGAAGAGAAGTGGCAAAATAGTAACTTGTGCAGGCTATTTCTCAGTTTTCATGCAAATAGTGAGGTCTGTCATTCACCTACACCTCGGCTGCTGCATCGACTGTGGCTGGCACCGAACTAATTATCTTCTAGCAGGGGTTAAGTTGATGGTGAGTTAACGTAACAGATAGGACAACAGAGGGAAGCTACAACAAGAGAAAATGCGTCTGCTCTGGCAAACTCTATTGAATTGTTCCCCCAATAACACGTAATGAAAAAATGGTTCAAATGGCTCTGAGCACTATGGGACTTAACATCGATGGTCATCAGTCCCCTAGAACTTAGAACTACTTAAACCAAACTAACCTAAGGACAGCACACAACACCCAGCCATCACGAGGCAGAGAAAATCCCTGACCCCGCCGGGAATCGAACCCGGGAACCCGGGCGTGGGAAGCAAGAACGCTACCGCACGACCACGAGATGCGGGCAACACGTAATGAACTGGCGATGTAGCCTGATACACGAGTATAACTGTAAATTTGTTAAAGCCAGGTCCTATTTATACTTCCTGCGTGACAATAATATAAAATGCAAACATTCAGCCGCATGAAAAGTGTAGTAACCAATATCAACCGCGAGAACGCCTTGGGCTGCGGATAGGAGCCGCCAGGCGGGGAAGCCGCCGGCGGTGGAGCACGCACCATCGGGTAAACACAGGACGAGTCGGACGACAGGCCAACGACAACTGACAACAACCGACCACGACCGGCTATGAGCGGCACAACAAGGAAGAGATAAACAACGGAGGCTTGTGGAAACCACAACACCAAACGTAAATCCACTCGGAACCAGAGCCAAGCAAATGTCAACAACGAGCAACGACCAGAACACAGTACCGCGGAGATAGAGACGCAATCCAGAGCGAGTACCAGACTGACTGGACTAGGTTTTTTTTTTCTTTATTGTATTTCAATTCCCCATCGGGGCGGGCTGCTGGACTAGGTTTTTTTTTTCCTTTATTGTTATTTTCAAACCCGTACAAACAGGCAGGCTGTCAGCAGCACGTTACGCCACTCTTCAGCCATAGAGTAGATAAATAAACAACAGAAAGAATGCACAGATGTGACATAACGGTGGGTAATAAAACAGTAGACACATAAAGACAAACACGGAGCCGTTCACACTCGACGATAATCCACACTACAAACTGTTGTCATGATGCACTAACACTGAAGATGGCCATGGCACAGGTGAACGATGGAGTGTGACGGTGAACGCTGAACACTAAACACGACGGTACACACGAGACACTGATGGCGATGATCTCCAGCGCGCGAATGTCCACTGAGCGTGTGCAAGTCCGGGGACCTGCCAAGAGAGGAAGAAGGGTGGGCTGGGGGAGAGGGGAGAACAAAGATGCCAATGGCTGAGGAGATGGGGGAGGAGGAGAGGGACAGGGGAGGGGAAGCCCGGGGGAGGAGTGGGGAGAAATGTAGGAGGAGGGAAGAGGGAGAGAAGGGTGGGAGGGTGCCCAAAGGAGCAAAAACCGGAAGAGGAATGGAAGGATCAAAGTGGATAGGAGGGGTAGACGGAGGGGAGGAGGGCATCATCAGGGAGAGGGAGCTGGCGGATGCCACTTTGGGAGAGGGTAAGGAGGGTGGAGAGATGGAGACCGGGTGGGACGTGGGAATACAGGTGCGGCAGCAGGCGGGGGCGGGAAAAGATGGGCGAGACACAAGCGAGTGAGGAGGATCAAGTTTGTGGTAGGTGTACAGGATCCGTATCCTTTCAAGGAAAAGGAGGAGGTGGGGGAACGGAATGAGATCATACAGGATCCGCGTGGGGGAGGGGAGACGGATGCGATAGGTGAGGCGGAGAGCATGGCGTTCAAGGATTTGAAGGGATTTATAAAAGGTAGAGGGGGCGGAGATCCAGGCCGGATGGGCGTAACAAAGGATAGGACGGATGAGGGATTTATAGGTGTGGAGTATGGTGGAGGGGTCCAGACCCCACGTACGGCCGGAAAGGAGCTTGAGGAGATGGAGTCGGGAGCGTGCCTTGGTTTGGATTGTCCGGAGATGGGGGGTCCATGAGAGGCGACGGTCGAGGGTGACACCAAGGTACTTAAGGGTGGGGGTGAGGGTGATAGGACGGCCATAGATGGTGAGATAGAAGTCAAGGAGGCGGAAGGAAGGGGTGGTTTTGCCGACAATGATCGCCTGGGTTTCGGAGGGATTGACCTTGAGCAACCACTGGGTGCACCAAGCGGTGAACCGGTCAAGATGGGGTTGGAGAAGGTGTTGGGAGCACTGCAGGGTGGGGCAAGGGCAAGGAAGGCGGTGTCATCGGCAAACTGGAGAAGGTGGACGGGGGGTGACGGCGGCGTGGACTAGGGCAGAGCGGGTCCCTATATACGAAACCGGAGGGAGCGGCTATTGGCCGCGGTCTGCACGTGGTGTAGCGGTGGCGCCCTCGCTGCGCGAGAGCCGCTGCGCAGAAGAGCTGCCGCGGGCGCTGAGCCCTCTATGGGCTGGCCACGTCCATTTGTTCTGGCGCATGTTCGACTTCCGCGGCGGGAGGTACTAGAAAAAGCATTAAATTAAACCGACATGACCTTGAACTACGAGGAGAGAAAATATGGAGAGCTTTATTCACTAGCATGAGCAGTAACAGAAACCCGAGCAGGGCAACTCTAAGAACTGTTCCGGTGCCATCTTAAACAGCTCCTGGTTTACTGTGTACTGAATGATTAGCAGCAGAACTACGAGCCCTGTTGAATGTGAACTCAGAAATGAATTTAAATATCTGCAACTTCGCTAGCGGAATGGTCCATACCGGCAAACAGTGCCCAAATTATGCTCACCGACGCTAACATGGCGGCTGATCCATAATTCAGGACCATCGTTAACTGCTCACTTCCGTTCAACTAGACAGTTAGTCACAACTGGGCGATCATGGCGTCTCTGGCCACTTTTGTAGCCAAGGAATCCTCGACACAGTACACTGAGGTGCCAAAAGTCATGGGATACCTACTACTATCGTGCTAGACATCTTTTTGCCCGGCGTACTGCAGCAACTCGACGTGATATGAACTGAACATGTCGTATGAAGCCCTTGCAGAAATACTGAGCCATCCTGCCGCAATAGTCGTCTGTAATCACGAAAATGCTGCCGGTACAGGATTTTGTGCGTGAACTGACATTTCAATTCTGTCCCATGACTGTTCCAGGGGATTCATATCGTGCGATCTGGGTGTCCAAATCATTTGTTCGAATTGTCCAGAATGTTCTTCAAACCAATCGTGAACAGTTGTCGGCCGGAGACATGGCGCATTGCATCCATGACACTTCCATCTTCGTCTGGGAACATGAAGTCCATGAACAGCTTCCAAAGCTCTTCAAGGAGCCGAACATAACCATTTCCAGTCAACGATCGGTTCAATTGGATCAAAAGACGCAGTCTGTTCCAGCCCATACTATTTCGGAGCCGCCACCAGCTTGCACTGTGCCTGGTTGACAAATTCGGTCCTTGGCTTCGTAGGATCTACATCACACTCGATCCCTACCATCAGCTCTTACCAACTGAGTTTGGCACCCATTTGACCAGGCTACGGTTGTCTAGTCACCTATGGTAGTACCCGTGGCCTAGGGAGCCGGCACAGTAGCTCAACGTGTTCGGTCAGAGACATGGCTGGTCTCTGTAATAAAAAACGGAGTGAAGGGATCAACAATGAACTTGAACGGATATCATGTGACGTCCGCTACGAGCAAATAGAACGAACAATAACGAACAAAATGAAAAAAAAGAAAAATGGAGTAACGTCTTTGATCAGTAATTAAAAACGTCCTCAGTCCGGGGTCCGAAACTTGCCACCACTTAAATTTTGATTAATAATCAGCAATAGCGGACGAAGACGTCCGACATAAGAAGTCACCCTCATTCTGTCAACGGAGTTGTCAAAGAGGGCAGAGGAGCGAACGGAGGTTTAAGGCAATCTGTTGTCCTTGGGGTGATTGGATTGGATTGTTTGGGGGAAGAGACTAAACAGCGAGGTCATCGGTCTCATCGGTTTAGGGAAGGACGAGGAAGGAAGTCGGCTGTGCCCTTTCAAAGGAACCATCCCGGCATTTGCCTGGAGTGATTTCCGTGGGGTGAGAAAGGCCGAAGAATCATCAATGATCAACGGCACGAAGATGCGGAAGGCAATGGAAACCACTGCATTAAAGAAAGACACATAACACGTATCCACAGGACACGTGGTCTGTAATAGAAAGAAAAAGTGTCATGATGATCGCTCCATTGGCGAAAGATTCCGGACTAGTCCCCCTTTCGGATCTCCTGCCATGGGGGAAGTGACCATGAGAAAAAGACTGAATAACCAACGAAAGGATAACGTTTACGATTCGGGGCGTGGAATGCCAGAACCTTGAACGTGATAGGGAAGCTAGAAAATCTGAAAAAGGAAAGGCAAAGGCCCAGTAGAGATATAGTAGGGGTCAGATAAGTAAAATGGAAAGAAGACAACGATTTCTGGTCAGAAGAGTATAGTATAATATCAACAGAAGCAGAAAATGGTATAACGGGAATTGGATTCGTCATGAGTAGGGAGGTAGGACAAGAGTGTGTCACGGTGAACAGTATAGGTTTGTTCTTATCAGAAACGACAGCAAACCAGCACCGACAACGATAGTTCAGATATACATACCTATGTTTCAGGCTGAAGATAAAAAGATAGAGAACGTATTTGAGGATATTGAAAGGCTAATACAATACGTAAAGGGGATTAAAATCTATTAGTCATGGGGTGCTGGAATGCAGTTGTAGGGAAAGAAGTGGAAGAAAAGGTTACAGGAGAATATGAGTTTGGGACAAGGACTGACAGAGGAGGAAGACTAACTGAGTTCTATAATAAATTTCAGCTAGTAATAGAGAATACTCTGCTCAAGAATCACGAGAGGAGGAGATGTAAAATGCCAATTCTCTAGGGCTTCATATATAGCAATAAGAAACAGCTCTGTAGGCAGTAAAATTGGAGAAGAATGGACATCTCTAAAAAGGGCAATCACAGAAGCTGGAAAGAAAAACTTAGGTACAAAGAAGGTAACTGTTAAGAAACCATGGGTAGCAGAAGAAATACTTCAGTTGATCTATGAAAAAACGAAGTACAAAAATGTTCAGGGAAATTCAGAAATACAAGTCGCTGAGGCGCTGAGGACTGAAATAAATAGCAGTTGCAGGGAATCTAAGACGAAATGGCTGCATGAAAAATGTGAAGAAATCGAAAAAGAAATGATATTCGGAAGGACTGACTCAGTATATAAGAAAGTCAAAACAATCTTCGATGAAATTAAAAGCAAGGTTAGTAACACTACGAGAGCAACCGAAATTCCATTCTTAAATGCAGTGGAGAGAACGGATACGTGGAAAGAGTACATTGAAGGCCTCTGTAAGAAGGAAGATTTGTCTGATGCGATAGAAGAAGAAACAGGAGGCGATTTAGAAGAGACAAGGGACCCAGTATTAGAATCAGAATTTAAGAGAGTTTTGGAGGACTTAAGATCAAATAAGGCAGAAGGGATAGATAACATTCCATCAGAATGTCTAAAATCGTTGGGGGAAGTGGCAGCAAAACGACTATTCACGTTGGTGTTTAGAATGTATGAGTCTGGCAGTATGCCGTCTGACTTTCGAAAAAATATCATCCACACAGTTCCGAAGACGACAAGAGCTGACAAGTGCGAGAATTATCGCACAATGAGCTTAATAGCTCATGCATCCAAGTTGCTGACAAGAATAATATACAGAAGAATGGAAAAGAAAATTGAGGATGTGTTAGAAGACGATCAGTTTGGCTTTAGGAAACGTAAAGACATCAGAGAGGCAATTCTGACGCAGTGGCTGATAATGGAAACAAGACTAAAGAAAAATCAAGACACGTTCATGGAATTTGTCGACCTGGAAAAAGCGTTCGACAATGAGAAATGGTGCAAGATGTTCGAAATTCTGAGAAAAATACGGGTAAGCTATAGACAGAGACAGTAATATACAGTATGTACAAGAACCAAGAGGCAATAATAACAGTGGACAACCAAGAACGAAGTGCTAGGATTAAAAAAGTGTAAGACAGGGATGTAATATTTCACCCCTACTGTTCAATCTGTACATCGCAGAACCAATGATGGAAATAAAAGAGAAGTTGGGGAGTGGAATTAAAATTCAAAGTGACAGGATATCAGTGATATGATTCGCTGATGACATTGCTATTCTGAGTGAAAGTGAAGAAGAATTACATGATCTGCTGAATGGAACGAACAATCCAATGAGTACAGAATGTGCATTGAGGGTAAATCGAAGAATGACGGAAGTATTGAGTAGTAGCAGAAATGAGAGCAGCGAGAATCCTAACATCAGGATATATGGTCACGAAGTAGATGAAGAAATTCTGATACCTAGGCAGCAAAATAACCAATCATGCACGGTGCAAGGAAGACATAAAAAACAGAGTAGCACTGGCAAAAAGGGCATTCCAGACCAGGAGCAGTCAACTAGCATCAAACATAGGCCTCAATTTGAGGAAGAAATTTCTGAGAACGTACGTTTGGAGCACAGTATTGTATGGCATAGTGAAACAAGGACTGTTGGAAAACCGGAACAGAATGGAAGCATTTGAGATGTGGTACTATCGACGAATGCTGAAAATTAGGTGGACTGATAAGGTAATACGAGGTGCATTCAAGTTCTAAGGCCTCCGATTTTTTTCTAATTAACTACTCACCCGAAATCGATGAAACTGGCGTTACTTCTCGACGTAATCGCCCTGCAGACGTACACATTTTTCACAACGCTGACGCCATGATTCCATGGCAGCGGCGAAGGCTGCATTAGGAGTCTGTTTTGACCACTGGAAAATCGCTGAGGCAATAGCAGCATGGCTGGTGAATGTGCGGCCACAGAGAGTGTCTTTCATTGTTGGAAAAAGCCAAAAGTCACTAGGAGCCAGTTCAGGTGAGTAGGGAGCATGAGGAATCACTTCAAAGTTGTTATCACGAAGAAACTGTTGCGTAACGTTAGCTCGATGTGCGGGTGCGTTGTCTTGGTGAAACAGCACACGCACAGCCCTTCCCAGACGTTTTTGTTGCAGTGCAGGAAGGAATTTGTTCTTCAAAACGTTTTCGTAGGATGCACCTGTTACCGTAGTGCCCTTTGGAACGCAATGGGTAAGGATTACGCCCTCGCTGTCCCAGAACATGGACACCATCATTTTTTCAGCACTGGCGGTTACCCGAAATTTTTTTGGTGGTGGTGAATCTGTGTGCTTCCATTGAGCTGACTGGCGCTTTGTTTCTAGATTGAAAAATGGCATCACGTCTAATCCATTGTCACAACCGACGAAAAGAAAGTCCCATTCATGGTGTCGTTGTGCGTCAACATTTCTTGGCAATATGCCACACGGGCAGCCATGTGGTCGTTTGTCAGCATTCGTGGCACCCACATGGATGACACTTTTCGCATTTTCAGGTCGTCATGCAGGATTGTGTGCACAGAACCCACAGAAATGCCAACTCTGGAGGCGATCTGTTCAACAGTCATTCGGTGATCCCCCAAAACAATTCCCTCCACTTTCTCGATCATGTCGTCAGACTGGCTTGTGCGAGCCTGAGGTTGTTTCGGTTTGTTGTCACACAATGTTCTGCCTTCATTAAACTGTCGCACCCACGAACGCACTTTCGACACATCCATAACTCCATCACCACATGTCTCCTTCAACTGTCGATGATTTTCAATTGGTTTCACACCACGTAAATTCAAAAAACGAATGATTGCACGCTGTTCAAGTAAGGAAAACGTCACCATTTTACGTATTTAAAACAGTTCTCATTCTCGCCGCTGGCGGTAAAATTCCATCTGCCGTACGGTGCTGCCATCTCTGGGGCGTACTGACAATGAACGCGGCCTCATTTTAAAACAATGCGCATGTTTCTATCTCTTTCCAGTCCAGAGAAAAAAAACTCGGTGGCCTTAGAACTTGAATGCACCTCGTACATAAGGGGGTTCCTCGCAGAATGGGAGAGGAAAGGAACATGTGGAAAACGCTGACCAGGAGAAGAGACAGGATGATAGGACATCTGTTAAGACATCACGGATTAACTTAAATGGTACTAGAGTCAGCTGTAGAGGGCAAAAATTGTAAAGGAAGACTGAGGTTAGAATGTTGTTGTTGTTGTGTTCTTCAGTCCTGATACTGGTTTGATGCAGCTCTACATGCTACTCTATCCTGTCCAAGCTTCTTCATCTCCCAGTACCTACTGCAGCCTACATCCTTCTGAATCTGCTTAGTGTATTCATCTCTTGGATTTTTACCCTCCACGCTGCCCTCCAATACTAAATTGGTGATCCCTCGATGTCTCAGAACATGTCCTACCAACCGATCCCTTCTTCTAGTCAAGTTGTGCCACAAGCTCCTCTTCTCCCCAATTCTATTCAATACCTCCTCATTAGTTATGTGATCTACCCATCTAATCTTCAGCATTCTTCTGTAGCACCACATTTCGAAAACTTCTATTCTCTTCTTGTCTAAACTATTTATCGTCCATGCTTCACTTTCGTACATGGCTACACTCCATACAAATACTTTCAGAAACGACTTGCTGACACTTAAATCTATACTCGATGTTAACAAATTTTTCTTCTTCAGAAACGCTTTCCCTGCCATTGCCAGTCTACATTTTATATCCTCTCCACTTCGACCATCATCAGTTATTTTGCTCCCCAAATAGCAAAACTACTTTACTACTTTAAGTGTCTCATTTCCTAATCTAATTCCCCCAGCATCGCCCGACTTAATTCGACTACATTTCATTATCCTCGTTTTGCTTTTGTTGATGTTCATCTTATACCCTCCTTTCTAGACACTGTCCACTCCGTTCAACTGCTCTTCCAAGTCCTTTCCTGTCTCTGACAGAATTACAATGTCATCGGCGAACCTCAAAGTTTTTATTTCTTCTCCATGGATTTAAATACCTACTCCAAACTTTTCTTTTGTTTCCTTTACTTCTCGCTCAATATACAGATTGAATAACATCGGGGATAGGCTACAACCCTGTCTCACTCCCTTCCCAACCACTGCATCCCTTTCATGTCCCTCGACTGTTATAACTGCCATCTGCTTTACGTACAAATTGTAAATAGCCTTTCGCTCCCTGTATTTTATCCCTGCCACCTTCAGAATTTGAAAGAGAGTATTCCAATCAACATTGTCAAAAGCTTTCTCTAAGTCTACAAATGCTAGAAATGTAAAAATGACTCTGAGCACTATGGGACTTAACATCGATGGTCATCAGTCCCCTAGAACTTAGGACTACTGAAACCTAACTAAACTAAGGACATCACAGAACAGCCAGTCATCACGAGGCAGAGAAAATCCCTGACCCCGCCATGAATCGAACCCGGGAACCTGGGCGTGGGAAGCGAGAATGCTACCGCACGACCACGAGCTGCGGACCTTTCTTCTAACATAAGTCGTAGGGTCAGTATTGCCTCATGTGTTCCAACATTTCTACGGAATTCAAACTGATGTTCCCCGAGGTCGTCTTGTACCAGTTTTTCCATTCGTCTGTAAAGAATTCGTGTTAGTATTTTGCAGCTGTGACTTATTAAACTGATAGTTCGGTAATTTTCACATCTGTCAACACCTGCTTTCTTTGGGATTGGAATTATTATAGTCTTCTTGAAGTCTAAGAGTATTTCGCCTGTCTCATACATCTTGCTCACCAGATGGTAGAGTTTTATCAGGACTGGCTCTCCCAAGGCTGTCAGTAGTTCTAGTGGAAATTTGTCTACTCCGGGGGCCTTGTTTCGACTCAGGTCTTTCAGTGCTCTGTCAAACTCTTCACGCAGTATCATATCTCCAATTTCATCTTCATCTACATCCTTTTCCATTTCCATAATACTGTCTTCAAGTACATCGCCCTTGTATAGACCCTCTATATATTCCTTCCAACTTTCTGCTTTCCCTTATTTGCTTAGAACTGGGTTTCCATCTGAGCTCTTGGTATTTATACAAGTGGTTCTCTTTTCTCCAAAGGTCTCTTTAATTTTCCTGTATCTATCTTACCCCTAGTGAGATAAGCCTCTACACCCTTACATTTGTCCTCTAGTCATCCCTGCTTAGCCATTTTGCATTTCCTGTCGATCTCATTATTGAGACGTTTGTATTCCGTTTTGCCTTTCGGAATACATCCAACAAATAATTCAGGACATAAGTTGCAAGTGCTGCTCTGTGATGAGGAGGTTATCACAGGAAAGAAATTAGTGGCTGGCCACATCAAACCAGTAAGAAGACTGACTAAAATGGAAAGGGGGGGGGGGGGGTCCAACCGATATCGTCACGAGCGCAGGAGAGACGCTGTAGACGATGTCGTGCTGTTAGCAAAGGCACTAGGATCAGTCGTCTGCTGCCATAGCCTATTAACTCCACATTTCGCCACATTGTCCTAAAGGGTACATTCATCGTACGTCCAATATTTAGTACTGACAACTGTACGCAAACGCCGCTGCTCTCGGTCGTTAAGTGATGGCCGCCGACTACTGCGTTGTCCGTGGTGAGAAGTAGTACCTGAAATTTGGTATTCTCTACATCTACATCTACATACATACTCCGCAATCCACCATACGGTGCGTGGCAGAGGGTACCTCGTACCACAACTAGCATCTTCTCTCCCTGTTCCACTCCCAAACAGAACGAGGGAAAAATGACTGCTTATATGCCTCTGTACGAGCCCTAATCTCTCTTATCTTATCTTTGTGGTCTTTCCGTGAAATGTAGGTAGGCGGCAGTAAAATTGTACTGCAGTCAGCCTCAAATGCTGGTTCTCTAAATTTCCTCAGTAGCGATTCATGAAAAGAACGCCTCGTTTCCTCTAGAGACTCCCACCCGAGTTCCTGAAGCATTTCCGTAACACTCGCGTGATGATCAAACCTACCAGTAACAAATCTAGCAGCCCGCCTCTGAATTGCTTCTATGTCCTCCCTCAATCCGACCTGATAGGGATTCCAAACGCTCGAGCAGTACTCAAGAATAGGTCGTATTAGTGTTTTATAAGCGGTCTCCTTTACAGATGAACCACATCTTCCCAAAATTCTACCAATGAACCGAAGACGACTATCCGCCTTCCCCACAACTGCCATTAAATGGTTGTCCCACTTCATATCGCTCTGCAATGTTACGCCCAAATATTGAACCGACGTGACTGTGTCAAGCGCTACTCTACTAATGGAGTATTCAAACATTACGGGATTCTTTTTCCTATTCATCTGCATTAATTTACATTTATCTATATTTAGAGTTAGCTGCCATTCCTTACACCGATCACAAATCCTGTCCAAGTCATCTTGTATCCTCCTACAGTCACTCAACGACGACACCTTTCCGTACACCACAACATCATCAGCAAACAGCCGCACATTGCTATCCACCCTATCCACAAGAACATTTATGTAGATAGAAAACAACAGCGGACCTACCACACTTCCCTGGGGCACTCCAGATGATACCCTCACCTCCGATGAACACTCACCATCGAGGACAACGTACTGGGTTCTATTACTTAAGAAGTCTTCAAGCCACTCACATACTTGGGAACCAATCCCATATGCTCGTACCTCAGTTAGGAGTCTGCAGTGGGACACCGAGTCAAACGCTTTCCTGAAGTCAAGGAATATGGCATCCATCTGATACCCTTCATCCATTGTTCGCAAGTCTCGGCACAGTCTTTACACTGTGGGTCTCGGAATATTGAATTTCCTTAGAATTTCCGAAATGGAATGCTCTATGGGTCTAGCTCCAACTAGCAATCCGCGTTGAAAGTCTGTTAATTCCCGTTGTGCTGCCATAATCACGTCGGAGACCTTTTCATGTGAGTACAACTGACAGCTCCGCCAATGCATTGCCCTTTAATACCTTGTGTACGCCATAGTACCGCTACCTGTATATGTGCAAATCGCTGTCCCTTGACTTTTTCACCTCAGTGTAAGCTTCTGCCGACAAGAAGAGGACCTTATAGCCAATCTAAACGGCTCTGCGGTTGCCGTTAGCTCCCCCGTACAGTGATCAGAAGCCACGGCCCAAGGGTTGGACTGCTGAAGATGCGGCGACTACAGCGAAAACGGTGGACACTTTCGTGTCCATTCGCGGCAAGTAATCGTTGCCTGAATTTGAAACTAACGGTTGGCCAGCCTCTGCCAGTATTCGCCGTCTTGCTATATTGTAGAATTAATCAAATTAGGATCCAAAAAGTTCGTCTTCCCCCACGAGCTCATAGTCTGCTGGTTAGGCAAGCCAACGGTGATCTGAGATCACCGGGGGGAAATAAGACTGATAGCGAACAGCTAAAGATTAATCGATTTCGTATTTCTAGGTTTCCAGAAGACTTTTGACACTACGATGCAAGTGACTTGTAGTGAAATTGCGTGCTTATGGAATATCATCTCTGTTATGTGACTGGATTCCTGATTCCCTGTCAGAGAGGTCACAGTTCGTAGTGGCTGGCGGAAAGTCGTGGAGTAAGACAGAAGTGATTTCTGGCATTCCCCAACGTAGCGATATAGCGCATCTGCTGTTCCTTATCTATATAAATGATTTAGGAGACAACCTGAGCAGCCGCCTAAGGTTGTTTGCAGAAGATGGTGTCATTTATCGTCTAATAAAGTCAAGAGAAGATCAAAACGAATTGCAAAACGATTTAGAAAAGTTATCTGTTTGGTGCAAAAATTGGCAATTTATCCAAAATAAAGAAAAGTGTAAGATCATCAGTAGTGCGACAAGGCTTGAATCAGGATAATTTGTTAGTGCAGGTTGCATACATTAAGGGCAAGCGTACATTCAGGAGCAAATCTATTGTTCTGCTAAGAGTATTATGATCCCATGGTGATAATCCATCCTTTTTTTGACAGGTTCTCAACCTGTTGCTTGGTTACGTAATTTTTAAAGAAACCAAACTTTTTCTCATTTCCCTCATCCTCCCCCTCACCCTCCTATTCCTCCATCCCTCTGGCAACTCCCCTCGCCGGTACAAGAACACATTTGATATCAATTTGATCGAGTAATTAATTAAATGGATCAATTAATTAACCCCTCACCCTTCTGGAAAACACCCCAGCCCCCCTCCTCCACCATCTGGAAATTGGCGGGAAAAAGATTCAATTGATTGGCCATTTGAAGGGAAACCGATTGCAATGAATGGAATGTTGTTTAAACAATTAAGACATTGTGTCGAATATTGTTTATTTAAACAATTTATGGAATACAAGGCGATGTATGGAATATAGTTTATTTATTTATGCAAAGAATCTGATGAGAAATCGATTGCTGTATATGGAATATCGCTTAAACAATTTAGACAATGTGTGGAATATTCTTTATTTAAACGCTTAAGGAATACAAGGTGATGTATGGAATATTTAAAAAACTGCGATGCTTCTTCATTTCGATCGCGTAAGGAAACAGGTAATTACACTGTCTCAGACCGCTTAAACATATCTGAAAAACTTCCTCGCATCTCGCCACGCGCGCGGGCTGCCCGGAGTTGGGACGCGCCAAGGGGGTTTTGGAAACGCTGGTGGGCTCGCCACACCGCTGTTGGCTGCCGTCTCAAGTGGTCTGTGTGCCTGAACGAATCTGTTAGATAACAGCACGCGTGGGAGACGCCTTGCTTCCAAATCAAATACCTGACTGGGGATCGATCCTGAAATACTGCTGAAGTTAATAAATAATTAATTTCCGATCACATGATCGTGATGTTGGGAATATAAGGCGGACGCAGTAACTATTTCACACACATACACACACACACACACACACACACACACACACACACACACATAGAAATTGACCATGTCACAAGACTCGTACCCGGCTGAATTGAAATGCACTTTAAAAAAAAAAAGATTCTTGCATATAGAGAGAGAGAGAGAGAGAGAGAGAGAGAGGGAGAGAGAAAACTGTAGTATGATTTACAGATAACATACGAACTAGCATGAGATATTTCATTCTACCATGGGCTCTAAACTGCCCCAGCCTTCCTGGCGCGGTTCTAGGCGCTTCAGTCTGGAACCACGAGACCGCTACGGTCGCAGGATCGAATCCTGCCTCGGGCATGGATGTGTGTGATGTCCTTAGGTTAGTTAGGTTTAAGTAGTTCTAAGTTCTAGGGGACTGATGACCTCAGATGTTGAGTCCCATAGTGCTCAGAGCCATTTGGACCATTTGGACCTTTCTGGCGCACTTCCTTGTGGCGCATTTCACGAACTGCTTCAGGAGTTATTAAATCTCGTGCGGAATATCACATCTTGGAGGTGTCACAAATGGTGCTTCAGAAGATGTGCCACGAGAAAAATTAATTATAGCATTTAGACAATTTGCTTCACACAGTTTATAACTACTCGACATAAAAGTGAGATTGACACTGCACAGTAGTTCGCGTGCATAAAAACAGTGTTATGCTTTTTACTAGAAATTTTATTAAATAATGCAAACCTATTATTATGTGGCGTCACGATTGGAAGCACTGATGTATGAAATGATAATTGTAATTTCAAGTATAAACCATCACGGTTGTAGAGTTCCTGACCACTATAGGGCTGCTACGTGTATTGCACACAGAAGTCATAGCCCCGATGTTAAGCTGTATTGCTCCTGTGTGGAATAATATTGCCATTTCGTCTTGACGTCACGTCTCTAGAATACCTCCTCTCCACTATTGATGTGTGGATATGCAGCATCAGTCTGATCTCCTCCTCCAGAACACACAATTTTATTGATTTAGCTCGGTACTCACCTCATGGTATTTGTCTCTAGTTTTATCTGTACTCACTCAATTTCCGTAATTTTACTGGGTTTTCGCGATTTTACATATTTCGTGGTATTTTCTTCAATTTTTACGTAACTCACATAAATTTCTCATGATTATACCAGGTTTTCCTCGAATTTTTCCAATTTTATGTCATTTTCTGTACTTTTCCAGTTTTCCATATGTATGTGGTCATATTGCTGACACACCTATGTGTTATTTGATTTTATATGAGAATGTTTGGGCATTTTATAGACCAATCCACTAAGAAATCCTAAGACTTGCCCTCTCCCCGATGATTCACTTGCATGCACTTAGGATAGGATGAACATTAAAAGTATAGTAACAGTCGCTTCGTATCTATATGAAACTGAAGACTCGATTTACATCCAAGATGTAGCAGAGAAATGGACTACTTCACATACATCATCGTTCGTCTAGAGGAGGATACTGAAACAGCTAAGAGCCTTATTCACAACATTCCGATCCCCCTCATTCCGTTACCTCTTTCTCCATCATACACTGCATCCAATTACAATTTGTGTCATCAGGAAGGAAAGGCATCAACAATGGCTTTAACGCAGTTGGGCATCTAATCGATCTGGATGATAGTTATGGGCACGTCGTTAAATGCTGCTGCAACAGTATGGCAGAGATTATCATTCGTAGCTGTTAGCGAGAGGTAGCAGGCCATTCTCGCGCAATCTAAGACCAGATGATTCTACTGTTTTAGAGATCTGGTGATGTGCTAGCCAGGGTAACAACCTCACATCCTCTGTATTAGGTTAGGTCAAGACGGCATGGACAACAGGCTGTATTGTATCATCTTGTTGAAGGACAACGTCATGGAGGCCTCAAAGATAGAGCACAGTCAGCTACCTTAACAAGTCAGAAATGAAACAGATGCTGTCGAAAGTGGTAGCTATGCGGACCATAGGTGATCGTATTGGGTACGCAGCAGCACTCCCATACTATCAGACCAGGTGCCGGTCCTTACAATGAATCTGTCGATGTTCGTTCTCCTCAGGCCCTCACACATGGATACATCCATCATTATTGTGTGTGCAAAAGCACAACTCGTCTGAAGAGACAATGTGGTTCCACTCAAGAATCCAATGTTGTCACTGGGCGCATGACTGTTGGCGTACTTCTCTCTGCTGATGTGGCAAGAGAAGACGCAGCAATGACCACCATGCTGACAGTCAGTAGAACTCGCGAAATATCACGATGCTGTGTGTATGGAAACTCATCTTGATGAAAACCAGCCTAGTTGCTGACACAAGGCCTGTGACACAGCTCTATAATCCTGCAAACCGTATAACTGTCTTCTTTGGCACTAGTCACTTGGGATGGATGAGGTCTCACACGGCATTGAGAATGACCCTCATGAACCTATCAAAATGGCTCTAAGCACTTTTGGACTTAACATCTGAAGTCATCAGTCCCCTAGACTTAGAACTACTTTAACCTAACTAACCTAAGGACATCACACACATCCATGCCAGAGGCAGGATTCGAATCTGCAACCGTAGCAGCCGCATGCTTCCGGACTGAAGCTTCTAGAACCGCTCGACCACAGCGGCTGGCCTTGAGTCTATCGATTCCATAGACGCATAATGGTCATGGGATCCCAACCAACGCTGACATCAACGTCGTGGCATAATAAACCACAGTCTTGATAGGCTACGAATCCAGAAATGTCGAATCCTGAAATATGCTGGTAGTCGTTTCTCCTTCTGACGTGAGACATAACATGATCACCTCGCACACACGGAAGAAAATATTCAAATGAGAGCCCTCAATGAGAAATATTTCCTTACACAGGATGATTCACCTAAAACTTGCACCGCAAATATTGTGGAAATGAAAAGTGCGATTGATGTGTGGTTTTCAAAGAATGGATGCGTAGTCGGGAGCTCGTACTGTCAGCGAATCAACATATAGTAATAATAGTTACAAAGTGTATTTTAGTGCAAACATACATTTTTAAATGGAACAATGCGTATTGAGATTACCAAACTAAAAGTAGGATAAATTAGAATGTCAGTAGTGTTTGTTGTAGGATTCTAGTGCGAGTCGTTTACGAGATATCGCAATACTTGTGGTAGCGCACAATAGAGACCAACACATGTCCATACACTAGTTATGTGGATTCTGAACAGTAACGAGACAACTGACTATCACAGACTGAGTTCAAAATGACTACCGGCAGCGGCAATACACGTTTCTAGTCTGGTATGGAACGACTACTGCACACATTCTAGCATTTCAGTAGAGATGTCTGAGCAGGCTGCAGTAATACGTCATTGCAAATCCCCGGGTGTAGCTGGTATGTCCTTGTAGACTGCATCTTTCAGCTTCCTCACAGAAAAAGTGCTCTGCATCAGATCCAACGGTATTGAAACAATTCGTGAATACATGCTGCAATACTTCATACACTATGAGATGGACACCCGTCATGTTGGTATGACAGGTTCCTGCTAGTCTGCAGACGAACGTCTTCTAGCATCCATGGAAGGTGGTGTTTTTTGAGGCTGTGTTACTTCTTCACATTCAGTGTTCCATCTATGAAAAATGGGCCATGAGCTGATGGCTGTACCACACCGCACATTTACACTTCATGGACGCTGACATTCCACCTGAAAAAGCCAGCAGGGATTGACAACAGACCAATAGTGTATGTTTTGCTGTTTACGTCGCCATGATTTGTTTCATCACTAAACAAAATACGTGATACGCCTGGAGTATCTTGCCTTAAGGGCCATATACAGAAGTTAACACGATTCTCATAATCGTTTCCATGCAGCTCCTGATGGAGAGATATGTGAATGGGATGGAACCTAAGTCGATGGAGAATGTGTAGGGCACTTTCCGGACTCATGCCACTTCCTCGTGCAACTGCACTGGAGCTAACGAGCGGATCAGCTGCAACAGCAGCAAGAACATTGATACCCCCTCTTCTGTCATCACTAGTTTCCTTCTGTTATGTTCTCTAGGTGTTACATAGCACTTTAATGTAACTGATTGAAGAGGTTGATAAATAACTGCCGAGATGGTTGACGTCTGTCGCGATATCTTGCCACATGCGCAGTAGAAGAACGAACTGCATTCTTCCTACAGCCTCCATACACCAGAGCATGTCAGCTTTTTCTACGTTGGTGAACACCATCTTCCCCTCATCACCTACTGCTTGGACTGCCACACACTAATTGACTAGCAAGTCACAATGCACTCAAGGAACACACAAGCACACTGTAAGTAAACATAACAACATTGCACAGGTTGGATGAGACAAACAACTGTCGGTGTGTGAACTTTTCAAAATACGATATCTCATAAATGACTCACACTAAACTCCTGCAACAAACACTACTGACTTTCCAATTTATCCTACTTTTATTCTGTTAATGTCAATAGGCACTGTTTCATTTAAAAAGTGTACGTTTGCACAAAAAATACACTTTCCATGTATTATTACAATCTGTTGATTGGTTAACAATAGTCTGACATATGTTACATACCGGTACCATTCTCATGGCGTCGCAGTTTCAATGGAGAGCGGTGTATATTGCACGTAATAGCCACGAATGTAAAAATGAAAGGAACTATGAAGCTGTACGTAAGATTAACAATTCTCCTCATTCTTGTGTTCCATTTTACGAAAGAATCATTTGTTTCGAACAATAATTAATTCCGCTTTCGTATATTGTTTATGCTGCTTCATATGATCTAGAGTGTGGCTAGATGTGGTGTCTGCAGGGCTGCCCCCTGCATAGTTCGGCCACCACAGTTCCGTCTATGTTTAGCGGCCCAGGTGAGGCCCCTGCCTCACCTTCGCGGTTGTTAGTAAATAGACGCGGCAAGACGTTATAATATACAGTCTAGCCGCCAGCAGCTGCCGCAGCGTCTGGGGGGTGCCAACTTCGCCACTACCTGGCGTGTGTGCCGCAGCACACAATGCTGTCACTGGAGGGCACTATTTTACTTCCGTCCGGTCACATGCTCACTTGGTACTGTGCCGTGTCCTCCCGTTGGCAGCTACATAGGTCCACGCTCTGCCCAGAGGAGGCGTGACACGTCCCAGGCATTTTTTATTTATTTATTTGCTATTTTCTTTGTTATCAATACAGGGTGAACATTAATAAAACCACAGGGCAGATTAGTGACTGGAAATGGAGGAAGAAATATCCTACGAACATGTGTCCAGAAATGCATTGTTGCCATGGTAGAAGACGATGACGAATAATTCCTCTGACCACTTGCAGTGTCTGTAGCCCACAGATGATGATAACGCAGATTGATTACGCCAGTTCTGGTAAAGGTTATTTGTCGTTAATGAGGATTGATGACAGAAATCCCAAAATTGTGATAGTTTGGTGCAAAAACCTTCGGCAAAGGAGAAACCCGCTGCCGATGAACCCAGATCTGGATGAGCTAGTATTGGCGCGTTAAGTAGCGATTCTTTCAAAGAATTGAATTCCAACTGTGCTTGTTCGTCCCAGTTCCAAATAGTATTTTTTCCAGTGAGAGAACAAAGTTTTGGTGTAACTAGAATTTGCATATTCAGAAAACGACGGTAAAAATTTACGAGACCTAGAAAACTATGGAGTTGTTTTTTTTGTGGATGGAACTGGAATGGCTCTGATTGCTTCTAACTTTTCAGGATCCGGCTGAATGCCTTCAGAAGAAATAATATGTCCCAAAAACTTCACCTTTGTCCTACCGAATTCAGACTTTTCCAAGTTGACTGTAATTCCAGATTCTGCAAAAATATGTAACACGCTGTTGAGGATGCGATTGTGTTGTTCCCATGAGGCTTCTGCTATCAGAATATCGTCCACATATAAGGTGATGTGACGTTTTAAGAACTCAGGTAATATGGAATTTAGCCCGCGAATGAATGCTGCCGAGGAAATGTTCAAACCAAAAGGAAGTTTCCGAAACTGATAACAAACGCCGAAACAAAGGAAAGTTGTGTATTTTCTATATTCTGGATGAAGTTTGATCTGATAAAAGCTGGATCTGAGATCAATAGAAGACAACACTTTTACACCATTATAATTTTGAAGAAGTTCTTCCATCGCTTGCAGCCTGTCTGTTTCAGGAATGGTGATAGTATTGATTTGTCTCGAATCCAAGACAAGCCTGATCGATCAATTTTTCTTCTCAACAACATTTAATGGATTGTTGTATGAGCTTACTGCAGGCACAATAATGCCCTTGTCAAGCATAGATTGTATTTCTGTTCTAACACGGTCCCTATAATGTGCTGGAATTACGTATGGTCTAACACAAAATTTAGTATGCTCACGAACACGAAATTGGTATTGAAATCCCTTGATTGTTCCTTTTTTGTGAGTAAAAACTGTGGAATTTGCTTGTAAAATCTCAAAAAGGTCCTGCCTATCAGTGTCATTACAATTCTCAATTGTTTGAATTTTATTCTGAATTAACTCATTAGTATCAAATATGCCGTCGATATCATCCCTGTCAGTACTTGCAGAGTGATTGTTAGTGTCAAGTTCCGTCGAAAATTCCGAACTGTTGTCTAACAGGAGGTAAAGCCGGTTAATTTCTTCGTCATGGTTTGAGAGACAATCTTCAAATTTCAAAGCTATTGACTTACCTTCTTTCTCTAAACTTATTTCAGCATCGTGAAAGTTTAAGATTGCTTTGTATTCATTCAAAAAGTCTACTCCCAATATAATTTCCGTCGACAATAGTGGAACAATAAGAAAGTTCATAGAGAAGCTGTGGCTTTCACAAAAGAATTCTAAGTTGGTTTCTTGGCGTACATCTACACTTTTTCCAACGATTGCACCTTGTAATTTAATCTTACGTAACGGATGTGTGGGGCAATCGTTCGATTTGTTGCATTTGCTAAAGGCTGTTTCACTAATTACTGAAATGGGACTGCCAGAGTCAAGTACTGCCGTAAATTTTACTGTAATGTGAATCACAGGATGTGCAATGTTGTTATGTTTTACGTCGTGTTCCTGGAGTAAGATGTCCCTAATGTCTTCCATTTTTACGTAATCACTAGCTACGGCAGCTGCGTCGTCAGTTTCAGAAGTATGTTTTGTGGCTGCCAGCGGTATGAGTCATTGCCTATTGTCTCTTTATTGGCGCGCGTCGTTATTGGGATTTGGAGACCTAACTTCTACAAATTCACCTTGTCGAGAGGGCCCCGCCCTGTTCGAATCCCGCCAGTTCTGATTCAATTCAGGTCTGTCGTTACGATCATATCGTCTGTCGTCATGTCGGTAGATTCCATAGTTTCTTTCTTGTCGGTCAAGTGGTGAAGAATTTCTCCCTGAATCGTAACTGCGCGCTGGACCGTTGCATCTAAAGTTATTCTGTCTCCCTTGATAATAATTATTTTGGTTCCCATATTGTCTGTTTCTCTGATTGTCTCTGTGATAGTCACTACCGCGGAGAGGTGATCTTTCCCTGTAATTATTACTACTCTGCCAACGGTTGTCATACGGGTGGTGTCTGTTTTGATCACGATTTGTGTTGTGAGAATAACCTTGTCGTGTCCAGTTATTATTTCTTTCATCGCGGAATTGTGACGGATGTGACCTGTAATTGTTGTGTTCCTGTTTTCGTGTTCCGCGATTGTCAGTGTCAATTTCCAATTCTTGTAACAGTCCCTGAAAAGCTTCAATGTCGTCTTTGTAACGTCCTGCCAAAATAATATGTCGTAAATGTTCAGGCAATTTGATTAAGCAAATGCGGATGAGTTCTGAGGGGCTGTATGGGTTTGACAGGTACTGATTCTTGTGCAACATGTCTTCAAAATATTTCACAAGACTGGAAAATTCAGATTGTTCGAAATGTTTCATCATTATGATGCCATGTTTTACTCGGTCTTGTGTAGCTTGAGACCAATATGCTGAGAGGAAGGCATGATAAAATTCTCCTTCACTGTGACAATCGTGAATGACCGATCACATTCTTCCAGCTGGTTCATTCTCTAAGTAGCCACACATAAATTCTAATCTGTGCTCTAATGACCAGTTGGGAGGAAAACAATGAGAGAATTGATGGAGCCACGCTTGTGGATGAATGTCGTTGCCAGAATTCTTAAATGTTTTGAATTTATGTGTAGTAATGAACAGCTTATAGTGAAAATCATCATGTCGGCAAGTCGCATATCGGTCATTGTTACTTCGTTTCGGCGGTTCCATCTCAAAATTCGGTGTACCTTGCCAATTTCTTTTATAATTTACGAAGTGCCTCGTGTTAGTGAACTGATCCGAAAGTTCGGCTACTTTCTCCGATAGTGAATACATTTCCTCAGTGTGTTTTTCTGAACCAAGTTTCAGAGTGTCCATTTGTGTTGAAATCGAATCTACTGTGTCCTTTAAGTTTTCCTGAGTTTTTTCAAGTTGCGTAACCGAATCGGTAGATGCAACTGAGTCAATTTTAGCCCACAAGGTCTCATGATTTTCATGAACAATGGTTTGCAGTTCTTTTATGGCTGCTTCGTGATTCTGTAATGCATTTTAATGCCGCGAAAAAATAGGTTGAAAATGCTCACAAATTTGTGTTTTTACGTCATTACAGACTTTTTGACATTTCGATTCAATGTTATGTAACTCAGTAGTTAAGTCTTCAGGTGTTTGTTCAAGTGTGGTGTCTAACTTCCGAAGATTTTGTTCCATTGTGTCTAACTTTTGAAGCTTTTGCTGTGTTTGTCTCTGATTTTGTTCCATTGTGTCTAACTGTTGCTGTGTTTGTCTCTGGTGTTATTCCATTGTGTCTAACTTTTGAAGCTTTTGTCCCATTTGTTGCATTAATTGTAATAACAATGCACTGGTGTCTGAAACATGTTCCTCAGTGCTATTCGGCAATGATTTGAACCGGCAATATTCGTATTTTGAAATGCAGAAAATGTGTCTTGACTTATTTGAGAAAACGGCGAGGACGCAAAACCTGAATCTACAGTATTTGCAAGATTGTGTCCTGTCATTTCGGGTTCCTGAGGCAAGCTGTTGCCAACCGATCGATCGATAATTCTTCCCTGTTCACTACTTGTTTCACTGCCTACACCATTATTTGCAGCCCACTCCATTTCCCTATGCACAATTACCAAATTACTACTTTGAACATTACTCGGCGGCGCTAACACACTGCTTTCGTCTTCACTGTCATTTCTCAGTTTACTTTGGAGCCTAGTATTACGTTTTTCACACGCCATTATTGTCACAATATTTCACACGACAACACAGAAAAACGCAATTTGAAGAGCAAAACAAGAAAACACATTAACATAACATTGAAAATAATACCTCGTTAATTGCAAGCGCAGCTGCGAAATACTTGGTGCAAATCTACATGCATGCCACAACTGTTTTACTGTACAAGAATGAAAAACTACAACTACAAAGGAAATTCTCTCTACAATTACGCGCTAGCAATAAACAAAGGCTGCACTAATTGCACAAACTACAAGAAAAAATCAGAAGATTCCAGTGAGGTATCCTCGGCTAAGGGTCGACATATGAAACGTCCCCTTAGAAAAAATTATACATGACTGTGCTTATACTGACACACAATATTTTTAGCGCAACGCAATCTGACTTTCAATAATCCCTACAAAAGACTGGCCCTGACTAACATTAACCTATACCTTTCACAAATCACTTACCTCACAAAAATCTTCGTTACTCAAGCTACTGCAATACAGCGAGCGCCACTACTGCCAGCTAAATAAAAGATTCAAACTATTGAAGGCACTAACTACTGATAGGCATAGTTAGCAAATGAAAGATTTTGATAGAGAACAAACAATGTATTTACCTTAATAGTGTTCAAAGGTAATAATATATATAGCAGTTCATGACATCCATTGTTACAAATTTGCTGTCTCTGTCCAGATCATCCGCTCTCAAAAATCCGCCTTCTCACTTCCCCACATCCACCACTGCTGGCGGCTCACCTCCAACTGCGCAACGCTACGCGCTGTTCACATCCAGCTGCCCAACACTACAATGGTAGACAACAATGCAAACTAGCCACAGACTGCACACAGCACAGCCAGTGATTTCCATACAGAGCACTATGTGGCGTTACCAATATAAAAACTTAAACGGTCTACTTACAACACAAACGCCCATAAAGGGCTTGAAACTTTGTGTGATGTGGTTGGCGTCTATGAGGGTACTTGTTTTAGTATAGCCATGCTGCCTCTCGACGGTTTCCATACACAAACACCATTGGTTATATTCCCGACATGAACACCTGACCATTCCACTGCTTACAGTGTACTGTGTCAATCACACACTCTGCAACATACAAGGAACACACGGCACCTGGTCAGAGGAACTTTCACTCATCAGCGTCATCTACCGTGGCAATGATTCATTTCCGAACACATGTTCATAGGACCTTTTTTTCTCCATTTCCAGTCAGCATCCGTCCCTGCAGTTCGTCAATTTTATTTATGTTGACCCTGTATAAAAGAATGGACCGAATTTTGCAGCATGAATTGGCAAGAATAGCACATAATATTTTAACATAATATCAAATGTGTTTGCAATAAACAAGCATTCTGCTATTTAAGGAGGAAAAATCTACATAGAATATTTACAACTAAAAAAAGTAGAAACAAAAGTCTGCTTACTACCATTTGGCTATCTGGCGCACAGGTATCCGTTCATCTGGAATTCAGAAGGCACACGATATTGGTCTGTTACACTATGCGACATTGGTATATGACAAATTTTCTAAATTATAATTCTGGACTACACTACTATATAGTACTACACTACATGACCTCGTATCAGAACTAAGCTGGATTTCTAATTTGTCTGGGTGGTTAGCCAGTATTGTGAATCATGTACAGTCAAGAGCGACGTTCATCATTAATGGATTAAAGTTAAGTATCAAACTAATTACGTCCGCTTTCTGAATTCTCATTCCTTGTCATGTTCCAGACCTCACGTCAGTATAGTTCTTCCCTCCTCACGCTAGCCTGCTCGAGCTAAAACGCGTGCATTTCGGCCTCCACTAGGATCACGGTGTTGGCTCTTCTGCTAACACAAAAAAATTAATACGTCAAAGATCCGCCTCAGTTGCGAAAAGTTACTGGTCTTTACCCAGGCTTCAGCTAGAGTAATCTAGCCGTCTTCAGAAGTATAAAATGCTTTATTGTAGCATGTATTAATTTATTTGATACTTCTGAAGAAGGCTAGATTACTCTAGCTGAAACTGGGTAAAGACCAGTAACTTTTCGCAACTGAGGCTGATCTTCGACGTATTGATTGGGAGATGGTTGTCAGGGTCTCAAGAAATCATTTCTGATCCTCTCAATGACTCATCTCCATACCGCTTCCAGAAGGTTGTTTTAAATGGCTGTTCTGCCGTGGCACGTGTCATTATTATGATGTATGGCATCTTTTTGATAATCTCTCTGCCTTGTAGGGTTACAGTTCATCAGCAGATACTTTAGCTGTCAGCGAGTTTAGCTTATGCCACAGTTCCTCATTCCTTACTAATATCATGGACTGTTGCATTACCAAATGCGTTTCTGTCTTGGTCTGTAACATCTTGTCTCGGGCTCCAATGGCTCAAGAACTACTTCAGGTCTCTGCAATGGAGCCCGCCTACCGTGACCGCTCCCAGCCGAATTATTATGTCGTCTTTGCCGTGAGCCACATCTGCCGCTGCGCTTCCAACAGCTGGCTGCTCACAAGGTACTGTATCGCTGTGGTTGCCAGTAGGTGCCTACGAGCTCCTCGCCTCGTACGACCGTTCCGAATTGCCTGCTCCTTGACACACTGTCCAGGACAGACAGGTTCCAGTTATCAAGTTGTGAAGACATTCTCTCTCAAAAACACACTTTATTTAGTTATTATAGTAAACAGCTGTGTCGTAAAAGTGTGTTTCATCACTCGTCAGCAGAGGACAGAACAGACGTAATCACATTTAACTCTACTTTTTGAATGATCATTTCTCTTTGTGAACATACGGTCTTCACTGAAGACAATGATTTAGCGTTGCCAGCTGACGTAGTGTAGAGCTGTAGGTGCAATAGCAGTTTGTGTGATCCATATGAAGCGTTAGTATTCTTTTAGTCGCTGTATGTTGTCACACATCTAAATTTTGGTACATCACGATATGCATAAAATGGTTATATCTCTTCCGTGAAATCTTCTCGGGTGATCAGCCGAGTAAAGGCGTCGTCTTCTCGCAACATTTCGAAGGGTTTCGTACCCATCATCTTCAAGCGAAGATGATGGGTACGAAACCCTTCGAAACGTTGCGAGAAGACGACGCCTTTACTCGGCTGATCACCCGAGAAGATTTCACGAATGGAATACGCCGAGAAAGTCTCAAATCACATTTGGTTATATCTCAACTAGGTGTAACGTACATCATGAATTAACATGGAGCTGAAGTGTCTAGGAGGATTCAGCTGACGGCAAAGTTGTCGTGGGTTCTTTTGTATTGACATAACTACACTCATGCTCATAAATTAAGGATAATGCTGATACATGGTGAAACAACGCTCTGGTGGGCAATTAGCGGGTTTGAATCACCTCGGGAAATGACCATGCGGTGCATTTGACCAGCAGTCTTCGCACGGTGGCGCTGGCAGCAGTCCACATACGCAGAGGTGTATTGGTGCACGTCAGAGTACGTTGCAGCGAGTAAGTGTGCAGACGTTTTCAGACGTGCTAATGGTGACTGTGTGTTGAAATTGGCTCAAAGAACATATATTTATGACGTTATGAGGGGTAGAATACTAGGGCGACTGGAGGCTGGTCAAAGACAGCAGGTTGTAGCACGGGCCCTCCGTGTGCCAACGATTCCAACAGACAAGAAACGTGTCCAGGAGCTACAGTACGGGACGTCCACGGTGTACAACAACACAAGAAGATCGATATCTCGCCATCAGTGCCCGCAGACGGCCACGGAGTATTGCAGGTAGCCTTGCTCGGGACGTTATCGCAGCCACTGGAACAGTTGTCTCCAGACCCACAGTCTACAGACGGCTGAACAGACATGGTTTATTCTCCTGGAGACCTGCAAGGTGCATTCCACTGACCCCTAGTGACAGGAGAGCCCGTAAAGCCTTGTGTCAAGAACATAGTACATGGTTATTGGAACAGTGGTCCCAGATTATGTTCACGGACGAGTCCAGGTATAGTCTGAACAGTGATTCTCGCCGGGTTTTCATCTGGCGTGAACCAAAAGCCACATACCAACTCTTTAACGTCCTTGAAAGGGACCTGTATGGAGGTCGTGGTTTGATGGTGTGGGGTGGGATTATGATTAGTGCACGTACACCCCTGCATGTTTTTGACAGAGGAACTGTAACAGGTCAGGTGCATCGGGACGTCATTTTGCATCAGTATGTCCGCCTTTTCAGGGGTACAGTGGGTCCCACCTTCCTCCTGATGGATGATAACGCACGGCCCCACCGAGCTGCCATCGTGGAGGAGTACCTTGAAACAGAACATATCAAGCGAATGGAGTGGCACGCCTGTTCTCCAGACCTAAACCCCATCGAGCACGTCTGGGATGCTCTCGGTCGAATCTTCGCTGCACGTCTTCAAACCCATACGACACTTCACGAGCTCCGACAGGCACTAGTTCAAGAATGAGAGGCTATACCCCAGCAGCTGCTCGACCACCTGATCCAGAGTATGTCAACCCATTGTGCGGCCTGTGTACGTGTGCATGGTGATCATATCCTATATTGATGTCGGGATACATGCGCAGGAAACAGTGGCGTTTTGTAGCACGTGTTTCGGGACGGTTTTCTCAATCACCTATACCGTGGACTTACAGATCTGTGTTGTGTGTGTTCCCTATGTGCCTATGCTATTAGCGCCAGTTTTGTGTAGTGCCATGTTGTGTGGCACCACATTCTGCAATTATCCTTAATTTATGAGCATGAGTGTAGATTAAAAAAAAGAGTGAAGTGCCATGTAGACAACGTCAGATGTCAAAGTAACTTTGTACACATACATACGGTAAGTGTGTACGTGAATTATTAGAGTTGTAATTGTCTTGACAGATTGAACAACAATCAAAGTGCATCAGTGGTGCTCGTGTTTAGTGTTGTTATCAGGCCCGGTAGGGCATATAAGGATCGCGAACAATGTCATATCACTGTGAATGACGTGGAGATAACACTGTCTCATATGAGTACGCGGTATCAGCACATGACAGAGTTCGAAAGTGGTCTCATAGTGGGTCTCCATTCGGCTGGCTGGTTGAATCGTGCAACATCCAGATCTTTGGGTCATTCAGATGTGACAATGATCTGATGTTGGACAATATGGGAAGGTAAAGCAGGCATACTCTTCATTAAGGTTCCGGTCGTCCACTGACAAGGGAGGATAGCTACGCTGTGCACTAAGCACACCTGAACGTCTTTGCATCTGAGCCTGCTATCCGAGAACAAGTAATGGGCTCCCTGTAACATTCTGTGTCATCCACTACTATTGGTGTGAGAATAGCAGCAGCCGGATTAGGGAAATACAGTCCCATGTATAGGCCGCAACTAACACCACGATAGAAAAGGCTGCATTCAGAGTTATGCTGTGAGTGGTAAGCATTGACTGCTGATGGATAACGTCGCATTGTGTTCAGTGGTGGATTGCACTTATGCACTGTCCTGGATAAACATCGCTGGCTAGTAAGGCAACATTCTGGGGAGAGGTTCCCTTGTGTTATCTGTCATGCATCAATATTGTGGTACCATTTTTCAGTAGGACAATGCTCACAGCACGGTCTCTATGAACTGTCTGTATGATGTTGAGGTACTCCTGTGGCCAACAAGATCCCCGGATCTGTGCCTGACAGAAAATGTGTGAGACCAGTTCATGCGTAAACTCCAGCCCAGCGCTAGTATCCAGGAAATGAAGGACCAATTACAATAGTTGTTTGGGTCAGCTTGCATTAGCTTCACCACATCCTTCCCAACTGAATCACTGCATGCATCCAGACCAGAGGAGGCGCAGCGTAATTATGATAAGAGTGCTCATATTGCCAAGTTCTTTGTGACATTGAGTCGATATTGGAATTACACACCCTCTCAAACTGCGAGGTTTCATTTTGGTTTCATTCCTTCTCCCATTCTGGGTGCTCCTTTTTTTCAGGCAGTATATTACGCCAAACGAAAGACTTAACATTTTGTTTCCAATTATTATCAATCTTGCTGGTTCCATGTCTTGCTGCTAAATGGGAAATCTTTTTGTGTACATCTGCCTGAAAAAACTAAAAGCAGCACAAGAATGCATTATTTACTCGTCTGATTTGTCCCAAACATTAGCTTTTACTCATATCCGCTTGTTGACGTGGCGATAGTTTGTAAACTGGAGTATAATAATATTGAATAACAGTCTGCAGCGAACGTAAGTAATCAACACATTGTTAGACTAGACAGACATACTTGTTTTCCTGTAGTACATTCTCTTCTTCCCTCTATCTTTACTTCTTCTCTGCATCGCTCAAACCTTTTAAATTCTAGCAGTTAAGTAGTATCCTGTAGTGTTCAATTGTGGAGCTGTACAGATAACTACTTGTAAAAGAAAGCAATTTTATTACAGTATGAATGAAACACACACAACATTGGTGTAATATTCTACTATACAGGGTGAGTCAAAAGTCGCAGTACACCCTGTTATGTCAAAAATCCTGCAGAAATGGGGAAACCTGAATATTCCAGCAAAATGTGAGTTAGGCGGTCTACACCTCCGCCTAGTCGGCGGTGCGGGTCTTCCACATCGTCCCCTACGCTCCTCGGAGTATGCGATATCATCACCATCATCATCATTACCTTTTACGGTATGTACCGAACATGGGCGCCATCTTGAATCCGTAATTTTTTTTTAAAATGGAAAGGGGGTCGTGTGTTATATCAAATAACATCAGCATTTTCTGATAAGTTCATTCCTGTAAACAGATTCGAAGTAGCAGTTATGTTTTACAAGTTACAACACATTTTTGTTGCAATTATGGGCTGGACTGTTCAACGTGGTGTCCCTCCCGGTCAATGCACATTTGAAGGTGCTGAATCCAATCGTCATGCACTAGCAGAAGAATTTCCGCAGAAATGCTGACACACGCTTCTTCAGTGCGTTGCTTGACATGGTGTCTGCTTCTTATTTTCTCTGAATATACGAGTTGCTTTAAATGACATCACAGATAAAGGTCAAATGGTGTGAGATCAGGTGATCTGGGTGGCCATTCCACAGAACCATATCAGCCAGTCCATTGACCAGAACACTGATCATCTAACCACTGAAACTGCTCTGTAGTGTGGTGGATCTGCATCCTGTTGAAATTAAGAGAGAAAGCTGCCATCTCCATTCAGAACAAAGGGAAACAACACATCTTGCAACATTTCCACATAGCGTTGAGCATTTAGGTTTCGCTCAATGAGAATGGGTTAAATTACATGGGTACCTCATATTCTGCACCATACCATAACTTTACAACACCAAAAGGTTGCATCCATTGTGGCTTCTGGTCACTCTAGTACCTGTGGTTGTGATGGTTGACTTCACCACTGACAAAGAGTTTGCC
This sequence comes from Schistocerca americana, assembly GCF_021461395.2. NCBI lineage: Eukaryota > Metazoa > Arthropoda > Insecta > Orthoptera > Acrididae > Schistocerca > Schistocerca americana. The sequence continues at coordinate 428,019,817 of NC_060122.1, forward strand.
TCATCACTGAGCAAGATACTTTGAGCAAAAGAGGGATCTTGTTGAACTTGGTCTAGGGCCCACATGCAAAACTGCATACATCTGTCTGGCTCATTCTCTGCTAGGTTCTGGAGTAGTTGAATCTTGAGTACATGCCATTGATAGGCACGAAGGATTCGGAAGATCGATGACTGGCCGATCATACATTCTGCTGACAAATGTCATGTGCTGCGGTGTGGACTCTTCACGAACGACGCCAAAACAAATGTTGATGTTATCTCGTTAGTAGCGCCTTGTTGGATGGTCACTCCATGGCTTGTCTGCCACAGTCCCATTTTATCGGAATTTCGAAATTAAGCATCTGACAGTGTTGTGTGAAATTGGAGGTCTTTCTGGGTGCCGCCTAGTAAAATCTGCCGCTATGACACGGAAACTCCGTTCTTCAGACATCAGAATGACCTCAGTTGCCGGCCGGGGTGGCCGAGCGGTTCTAGGCGATACAGTCTGGAGCCGCGCAACCGCTACAGTCCCAGGTTCGAATACTGCCTCGGGCATGGCAGTGTGTGATGTCCTTGGGTTGGTTAGGTTTAAGTAGTTCTAAGTTCTAGGAGACTGATGACCTCAGCAGTTAAGTCCCATAGTGCTCAGAGCCATTTGAACCATTTGACCTCAGTTCTCTCCTCCTTGGTCAAAGCAATTTTCTGTTGCCTGCAACAAAAACGTGTTGTCACTTTTGAACCATAACTACTACTTCGAATGTGTTTACAGTAATGAAGTTGTCAGAAACTGCTGATATTTGATATATCATACGACCCCCTTTCCACGTAAAAGAATTGACTTGGATTCAAGAAGCCCGATGTCAAGTTGGCGTCCATGTTCGGTAAGATACGTTACTGGAATACTCAGATTTCCCCATTCCTTCATGGTTTTTGACGTAACAGGGTGTACTGCAACTTTTGACTCACCCTGTAATTTTATATATATTTATGTAAGAGTGGAGTACATAAAATTACGTGTAATTGTGGCACATTCTGTATAGGTCAGTCTGGCAGGGCAATAAGTACCCGTTTGAAGGGACAGCACAGAAGTTGGAAACTTGGAAGAGGAGACTCTACTTCTGCAGACCACTTGCTTAAAAAAGGCCATAGTTACAAGATGAAATATGAAACATTACATCATATCCATGAAGGAAGGGCGATGAACTATCTTGAAATAATGTAAATTAATTAACACATGTCCATCAAACCAAACTTAGTACTGAATGGCCAGACACAGTCCCCTTACTCGCCACTTCTAGCTGCAGATACTACTCACAATCCCATCCAGGCCATGTTGTAAATTACCCATCTTACTCACATGCCCCAGTTCATTTATTCCAGTGTTTCTCTCGCTGTCATAAAAAATTTTACTTCGTATAATCACAGCTGCTTCACTCACCTGCTAGCTTATGTGGTTTTTTTTTTTTTTTTGTAATATAGGAACTATTAAAGAGAGGATTATTTTGTTCGGCCATATCTTTGGAATATGTCTTCAAAGTTTATTGTTCACTTAATTTCTTCTACGTACAGCTGTTGTAATTTGTCTATAGTTCATTAATTAATGTGTCACATATTTTATTTTAGTTAAATAATCTTGCTTCGAATTTACACTGAAATAATCTCTCTTGTTTTATTCCTAATTCGAACACTAACATTTTTCGTCTGTGGAAACGGAGAAACTCTGTACATGCACTAGTTTAAAATCTTTCATGCAACAGAATTTCACTGCACCACATACTTGTTTTTTTACCGGAAAATGGCGTAACAGCCGAAAACCGGTTCGTGTAACAAATAATAAACATTGTAGAATATTGCACCAGTGTTGTGTGTGTTTGATTCATAATATTTGAAATATTCTACCAAGAACCGACAGAACAATCAATAAATGCAATTTTAATAGTGTACAGTTGACTGCAACGATAAAGACAGTAACTGTGAAACACGGCCTGCAGCCACTTTTAGGGCGCGGGCCACACAGAAAACGGCGACTAATAGGTAAACACACATTTCAGAGCTGGACCCGCAGCGGCCACGGGCGTACCGGTCGCGTCGGCTGGCGTGCGCGCTCTCCGGCCTGGAGCTGCTGCTGGGGCTGTCGGTCTGCATGCTCGCCCTCTGGCTGCTGCTGTGGGCGCCGCGCATGCGCACGAGGGACGTGCCCTACTGGAGCGGCGCGCCGGTGAGCGTTACATCAAGTCTCCTCTCTTATACGAACGCGTACTTTCTGTGTCCCAAAGAACAGACTCCTCGCCGAACCCGCACCTGTGACACATATTATACAGGGTGTTACAAAAAGGTACGGCCAAACTTTCAGGAAACACTCCTCACACACAAAGAAAGAAAATATGTTGTGTGGACATGTGTCCGGAAACGCTTACTTTCCATGTTAGAGCTCATTTTATTACTTCTCTTCAAATCACATTAATCATAGAATGGAAACACACAGCAACAGAACGTACCAGCGTGACTTCAAACACTTTGTTACAGGAAATGTTCAAAATGTCCTCCGTTAGCGAGGATACATGCATCCACCCTCCGTCGCATGGAATCCCTGATGCGCTGATGCAGCCCTGGAGAATGGCGTATTGTATTACAGCCGTTCACAATACGAGCACGAAGAGTCTCTACATTTGGTACCGGGGTTGCGTAGACAAGAGCTTTCAAATGCCCCCATAAATGAAAGTCAAGAGGGTTGAGGTCAGGAGAGCGTGGAGGCCATGCAATTGATCCGCCTCTACCAATCCATCGGTCACCGAATCTGTTGTTGAGAAGCGTGCGAACACTTCTACTGAAATGTGCAGGAGCTCCATCGTGCATGAACCACATGTTGTGTCGTACTTGTAAAGGCACATGTTCTAGCAGCACAGGTAGAGTATCCCGTATGAAATCATGATAACGTGCTCCATTGAGCGTAGGTGGAAGAACATGGGGCCCAATCAAGACATCACGAACAATGCGTGTCCAAACGTTCACAGAAAATCTGTGTTGATGACGTGATTGCACAATTGCGTGTGGATTCTCGTCAGACCACACATGTTGATTGTGAAAATTTTACAAAGTGATCACGTTGGAATGAAGCCTCATCCGTAAAGAGAACATTTGCACTGAAATGAGGATTGACACATTGTTGGATGAGCCATTCGCAGATGTGTACCCGTGGAGGCCAATCAGCTGCTGATAGTGCCTGCACACGCTGTACATGGTACGGAAACAACTGGTTCTCCCGTAGCACTCTCCATACAGTGACGTGGTCAAAGTTACCCTGTACAGCAGCAATTTCTCTGACGCTGACATTAGGGTTATAGTAACTGCACGAAGAATTGCCTCGTCCATTGCAGGTGTCCTCGTCGTTCTCGGTCTTCCCCAGTCGCGAGTCATAGGCTGGAATGTTCCGTGCTCCCTAAGACGCCGATCAATTGCTTCGAACGTCTTCCTGTCGGGACACCTTCGTTCTGGAAATCTGTCTCGATACAAACGTACCGCGCCACGGCTATTGCCCCGTGCTAATCCATACATCAAATGGGCATCTGCCAACTCCGCATTTGTAAACATTGCACTGACTGCAAAACCACGTTCGTGATGAACACTAACCTGTTGATGCTACGTACTGATGTGCTTGATGCTAGTACTGTAGAGCAATGAGTCGCATGTCAACACAAGCACCGAAGTCAACATTACCTTCCTTCAATTGGGCCAACTGGCGGTGAATCGAGGAAGTACATACTGACGAAACTAAAATGAACTCTAACATGGAAATTAAGCGCTTTTCTTTATTTGTGTGTGAGGAATGTTTCCTGAAAGTTTGGCCTTACCTTTTTGTAACACCCTGTATAAGTTGAAGGTGGAGGGAGGAGAAACAAAAGGAAAGGGACGGAACTATTGATGTCAGCTGCGTCGGGCCTTTATGTGGAATCATCGGAGGTTAGTGAAAATCTGTGCTGGACCGGGATTCGAACCTGGGATGTCCTGCTTACTAGCCGTTACATTAACCTCTGCACCACCTGGACACAGTATTTATCGCAATTGCGCGGACTATGTCTGCATACCTTTCGGCTGACCCACATTCCCACCTAGCGCCACCTATCCACACTCCCCGTCGGTGTCTTCCATGCTCGCTACTCCGAGATTCCCGCAGGAGGTCGAACGTAGATGTACATCCGCACTGAAGGCGGTGGATTAATTGCACATCGAGGAAAGTCAATTATATGAATGCATGGAGAATGTCTGAAAGAACAGACACCATGCATTCATATAACTGATTCGCCTGCACGAGTCCACCACCTCCAGAGTGGATGCGCAAGTAGTGAGCACAGGGAACACGGACAGGGACTGCAGATATGCCGAGAGGCGTGCCGAGATAGTCCGCACAATTGCAATAATCGCTGTGTCTGGGTGGTGCAGTGGTTAACGCAACTGCCTAGTAAGCAGGAGGTTCGAGGTTCTAATCCCGGTCCAGCACAGATCTTCGCTCGTAACCGCTGATTCTGCATAAAGTCCCCATGCAGCTGACATCAGTAGCTCCTTCTCTTTCCTTTCCTTCCCCCCCCCCTCCCCCTCCACCTACAATCTGCATAAAATCTCTCCATTTCACACAAACAGACATAAACATTGTGGGACGGATACAATACCGTGATTATCGGCCACGGGCGTAAACAAACGAGAACTGAAGCCACCCGACGGGAGAGGATCGGTGCGGAGGAACAAATCCTGCCTCCATCTCGCAGAACTGGCAGTCTATACTAGAGTTGCCACGTCCAATTTTCAGAAAATCTGGACTTATAGGCTAGTGGTCTAAAACTTCGGCGGAACAAGGACACAAGAGTCGGGACACAGACGAAAATTTTCAGTCAGTGTATAATTACTTTCTTATAACACAGAGTGTAGAAACAATACCACACTTGGCATTAGCCATGCGATTCCTCATTTCAGTTTGAGCCAAAAGTGTATCTAGCAAAAACTAGTCCCACCAATAGCTTTGATAGAAACACGACTTAAAATACGAGGCTCTGGCAATGCAGTAACTGGGTGCAACGTGACCAAGAACAGCTAGCATGAACTCTGCGCTGTACCAGATCTTTCCTATTAGCTCAGTGAGACGACAATGCCGTGGGGAACTGATATCCAGAATCGCCAAGGTTTGAGTAGGGTTCGCGACTAACTTTTTTTTTCAGTTAAAGCATCAAATTGTACCCGATTTACACATTCACAATGTGGTATCTTGTACATTTCTTTCTTTCTGTTACTGTTACCTTTATTTAAACATTAAGACGAAACACAAGCAGCCGGCCGGAGTGGCCGTGCGGTTCTAGGCGCTACAGTCTGGAACCGAGCGACCGCTACGGTCGCAGATTCGAATCCTGCCTCGGGCATGGATGTGTGTGATGTCCTTAGGTTAGTTAGGTTTAATTAGTTTTAAGTTCTAGGCGACTGATGACCTCAGAAGTTAAGTCGCATAGTGCTCAGAGCCATTTGAACCATTTTTTTTTTTTTAACACGAGCTTCTTATAGACGTAAAGGACAATTTTGTTTGTCCATGACACAAATAAAGCCAATAGAAAATAACTGTTGATGCAGTAACATTGAGGGTATCCAATGAGGTACTAAAAACAGAATAGGTAGATCCTATGCAACACACCTTCATCCACCATTGCCAAAGTGGCATGCGCATGAGCTATTAGGTCGTGGACATCTACGGGTGGAGTCAGTGGCGGCTGCTAAGTAAGAGCACAAAAGCACGTGAACATCCTAACTTTCGACACCTTGCGGATTTATTGGTTATTTTTCTCTGAATGCTGTTAAACATAACATAGATGCTGCAATCTGAAAGATACGGCACTTAAATCTACCGTGCTGCTGCTATTCTAGACTCTAAGAAACTTGAGATCAGGGTCGCGTGCACTTCATTTGTGCACGTTTAAAGCAGCTTTTGCGCATTCACAACTTGCGTGACATAATTGACTTATGAGCCAAATACGTACTGATTTGAAATTCCCTGGCAGATTGAAACTGTGTGCCGAACCGAGATTGGAACTTGGGAACTTTGTCTTTCGCGGGCATGTGCTCTACCACGTACTGATTTGATCAACAATGTTAACGATTCACGGTGTGCACAACTAGAAGCTTATGTCAGTGCCACCTGGTGGTAGCACAGTGTGGCAGACTTTTATCCCCATTTGCTCGGCCTAAATACTGCTAGGTGACAGCAGATATGCTAATTCACTCACTATGTACTGCAGAAAAATTAGATAGGATGTCAGCATATGTTATAGTTGTACTGACAGTAAACCTATTTCGTGAGTTTCCGAATGAGTTATAGTAGTTATGAATTTTATCGTACAGTAATCCATTTTGGCGCTGAAAATCATAAGGACCTAAAACGCATCACTGTCGATGGTGAGACTAAAGCACTTATTCATGCTTCTGAAATCTGTTAATATAGTGAGTTAGGTTTACCTGTGCTGTAGGCCCACATTGTGCACTGTGTGATTAAAAGTATCCGGACCCGTGGCTGAAAATGACAAGTTCATGGCCCCCTCCATTGGTAATGCTGAAATTCAATATAGTGTTGGCCGACACTTAGCTTTGATGACAGCTTCCACTCTCGCAGACATATGTTCAATCAGATGCTGAAAGGTTTCTTGGGGAATTCTTAAATTTATATCATAGATACAAAAACATCTATAGGAAAGTGCTGATTGCTCCAAAAAAGTCATTTAATGACAAAATAATATATACTGCAGAGAATAAAAGCAAAGCAGTCTGGGATGTTATAAAAAAGGAAGCAGGGAGAGGCAAACAATCGCAGAATAACATACTGCTAAGGGAGGGGGATAAAGTAAATAAATGACCCACAGCATAGCCGGCCGAAGTGGCCGTGCGGTTAAAGGCGCTGCAGTCTGGAACCGCAAGACCGCTACGGTCGCAGGTTCGAATCCTGCCTCGGGCATGGATGTTTGTGATGTCCTTAGGTTAGTTAGGTTTAACTACTTCTAAGTTCTAGGGGACTAATGACCTCAGCAGTTGAGTCCCATAGTGCTCAGAGCCATTTGAACCATCCACAGCACTTAGCAAACTATTCCTTGGGCACATCACCGCAGATGTCCTTGACCTCATTGGCAGTGACCACGCTCCTGTTCTCTTCACTATCTCTAGTGGTCGCCATCCCCACAACGCTCCTCGCCCCGACAGCCCTCCTAAACTTGTCCATGATTGCTCCCGTGCCAACTGGGATGCCTACCGGGACTCCATTCACACCCAGGTTGACGGCCACGGCCTTACCCTCCAAACTCCTGATGACATCTCTCGCACTGCTGCCTTCCTGTACCAGACCTTGTCTGACGCCGTCGCCACCCATATCCTCACCAAAGCCATCTACCCTCACCGCCCCGCCCTGCCTCCACAGGCTGTCCTTCTCCTTCGAGAGTCCCGCCGCCTCTACCTCTCTTTTCTCTGCACTCGTGACCGGGATACACTTACCGACCACCTGCAATTACGACGACACATCCGCAACCTGCTTACTGCGAAGAAACGCAGTGCCTGGCGCCAAACATGTACACAACTCAACACCACGCTCCCCATCAACTCTTCCAAGTATTGGTCTGCTTTCCACTGCCTTACTGGGAACTGCCCCACCCCCCAGTACCCTCTCCTCCTTGATGACCGTCCCTTTCCTGACAACCTCAGTAAGGCCAACCACTTTGCCTCCCACCTCTCCAATGTTTTTTCCATCCCAGATGATCCCCACTTTGATTATTCCCTCTTCCCTGATGTCATGGACCGTACGAATACCTCTGTTCCTCACCTTGCTCCTAGCTTCCAGTACTTGGGCCACACACCACCATCTGAACTTAAAATTCCCATCACTCCACAGGACATCAGCCTCACACTCCGCACCAAATGCAACTCTGCTCCTGGCCACGACTGCATTACCTACCACCACCTCAAACACTGCGATCCCTCCTTCCTTCCAGTTCTTGCCACCCTCTACAATGTCATCCTTGCCACTGGCTTCTATCCCAACCAGTGGAAACCTACCGTATCCTGATGTTCTCCAAACCCAACAAGCCTCTATCTGATGCCTCTTCCTATCGCCCTATCTGTCTCACATCGGTGTTCAGCAAGCTCTTGGAATCTATCCCTTCCCAGCGCATCCATCACCACCTCCACCAAAACCACCTCCTCCCCGACACCAAATGTGGCTTTCGACCTCCCTTCTCTGCCGATGGCCAATTCCTCCGACTCACTCATCTCCTCCCCCTCCAGCTTAATTCCCATCGCTCAGCCATTTTTGTCTCCCTCGACCTCAAAAAGGCCTACGACCGTGTCTGGCATCCCGGTCTCCTGTTTAAACTCCAAACCTATGCCCTTCGTGTCAAATACATCCGTCTGATGGCCTCCTCCCTCTCCCACCGACCCTCCTATGTTACCATCCATAATGCCAATTCCCACACCTACCCCTCTGCAAGTGTGCCCCAGGGCTCTGTCCTCTCCCCTCTCCTCTCCCTCCTGTACACGGCAGATATGCCCCAACCCCCTCCCCCCCTCCAGTACACCTCTTGCAATATGCCGATGACACCGCGTTCCTCGCCCTCACTCCTACCCTCCAACAGTCCCAACGCCTTCTCCAGAATCACCTTGACCTTTTTGCCGCATGGTGTAACCAGTGGCTCCTGAAAATCAGTCCTTCCAAGACCCAGGCAATCATCGCAGGTCGTACCACTTGCTCCTTCCGGCTCCTGGATTTCTCCCTTACCGTCTGTGCCCGTCCTGTCTGCCTCACCCCCACCCTTACCTACCTTAGCCTCACCAATGACCGTCACCTCATCTGGATCCCTCATCTCCGCTCCATCCAATCCAAAGCCCACAACCGCCTCCTCAAACTCCTCTCTGGCCGGACATGGGGGTTGCACCCCTCAACCATCCTTCACACCTACAAACCCTTAATCCATCCCATTCTCTGTTATGCCAGTCCCACCTGGATATCTGCCCCCCCAAATTCTATAAGTCCCTCCAGATCCTTGAGCGTCATGCACTCCGCCTCGCCTTCCGTATACTCCTCCTGTCCCCCATGCGGATCCTCTATGACCTCATTCCTTTCCCCCATCTGCCCCTATTCCTCGAACATATCCACATACTCTACACCTCCCGCCGCCTTGATCCCCCTCACCCCCTGGTTGCTCCTCTCCCATCCCCGCACCCTGCCACGTCTTCACTGTTGTGTCCCCCCTACCCTCCATCTCTACACCCTTCATCTCCTTTCCCAAGGTGGCTTCCATCAACTCCCCCTCCCAGATGATGCCCTCTCTCCCTCCATTTATCCCTCCTATCAACTCTGATCCTCACTCCCCCTCCTTTCCTCTGTCCTTTTCCCGGGCTCCCTCTCCCCCCTTCCATCCTCTTTTTTTCCCCACCTATCCTCTTTCTGCCTCCCTTCTCTCCTCGGAGTCCTTTTACATTTTCCTCCTCTGCCTTTTCCCATTCCCTCTCGTGTCTGCCCTGCCCCTCTCCCCCCTTATGAGTCCTCTCCCTCCTTTGGTCCCCCACTTTCGTTTTTTTCCTCTCCTCCCTCCTTGTTTTCCCCCTCATCTGGCCAGGTCCCCCCCCCCCCCCCATCTGCCCTTGGCTAGCGAGCGTCATATTTGTGCTGACATTTTCGTGCAGTGTTTTACAGTGAGGGTTCAGTGTTGCGTGTCTTTTGGGAAGTGTTGCGAACGGCCATCATACTGTCGCTGGGGGTGACTTTTTATCTCTTGCGAACAGAAACCAGACTGTACCCACGTTTTTTTAATTGTGTGTCTACTATGTTACTTGTCTGATTCCTGTGTATTTTATTAGCATTGCCAACCCCTTTGCTTTATGTTTTAACTTTCCACAGTTTTCCGAAGTTTTGCAATTTAAGTCACCGTTTTATCGCCTGCTTTTATTGTTTCTTTTCTTCTTACGTTTTTAAAAATTCTGTAGGCTGTAGAGCAGTGTACTAAGCTGCTGCCAGCCCGCCCCCTTCGGGGGAAATCGAAATTCAATAAAGGAAAAAAAAATAGCAAACTATGTAAACGAGCATTTTTCAAGTATTGCAGATAAGTTACAGCAAAAATTCCCCCAAACAAATATAATATCTGTAAATAATGTTGCACTAAATACAACGATGTTACTTCCAACCACAGAGAATGAGGTCAGTAAAGCAATTCAAAAACTAAAAAATAAAAAATCAGTAGGCTTAGATGAAGTACCAATGTGTGTACTGAAACAATGCATAGGGATTATACAAGGCCCCGTAACAAATATGATAAATGAATCCTTCGCATCAGGGACATTTTCAGAGCAGTTAAAACAGGCAAGAGTTGTACCTTTACTTAAGAAAGGTAATGCAGAAGACAATAGAAAATTACCAGTCCATTTCCCTGCTGTCAGCTTTCTCAAAAATAATAGAAGCAATTATGAAAGACAGAGTAATGAATTACCTAAATAAATACAATCATTTAAGCAAATCACGGTTTGGTTTTCGAAGTGGCAAAAATACAGAGTCAGCCACAGTAGAATTCACAAAAGTTGTACTTGATGCTCTTGATAAAGATGAGTGTGTCACAGGCATATTTTTGGATCTTTCTAAGGCGTTTGATACAGTTGACCACAAGATTCTATTAAATAAATTAGAAGCATTAGGAATACGAGGGGTAGCTAATGACTGGTTTCGATCATACCTAACAGGTAGGGTACCAAAAGTAGAGATAACACATACTTCAAATAGATCCAAACATTTAGTAAAACACTTATCAGAATCAAAATACACTAACATGGGGGTTCCAGAAGGTAGCATATTAGAACCAATACTGTTCCTGATATACACCATCAATGACTATCCCAATAGTGTTACTCATGGTGAAAAAATTCTCTTCGCTCATGACAGCAATATTATAGTCACTGAGAAAACAAGAGAACTCCTTGCCAAGAAAGCAAATGAAACTCTCAACGAAGTTTATGATTGGTCAATAACTAACAAAGTGACATTGAACATAAAGGAAACTAATGCCATGCATTTCAGTTTGAAGAGGAAAAATGACAATTTTAAATTAAATGTAGATGGCACCTCTACAGACTGTGTAACAAATGTAAAATTTCTAGGAATGAATATTGATTCTCAGTTGAAGTGGTGTGAACACACAAAGGAACTTGCAAACAGAATGTCATCAGCATGTTATGCCCTTGGAATCCTATCATCAGTGTGTAACATACAGTGTCTTTTAGTTACATATTATTCAAATGTACACTCAATTCTTAGCTATGGAATTCTTTTTTGGGGAAAAAATGCACAAAATATGAACACACAATTTTCAAACTCCAGAAAAGAGCCATAAGAATAATAACCAAAAACACTACTCGAGCTCATTGTAAAGATCGGTTCAGAACACTGGGGATTTTAACTGCTCCACGTGAATACATTTACCAGTCAGCTGTACACATCAAAAATAAGATTGGTAATTACTGCACAAACAGCTCTGTCCATGACCATGCAACAAGAGATAGACTCAACTTACATTTACCAAGAAAAAATAAACATAAAAATCAAAACAGCATTTTCTACCAAGGAATAAAACTATACAATAAACTACCAAAAGAGATTAAAGAAGTTGCCAAAATACACTTATTTAAAGAGGCAGCTAAAAAGTACTTGTTATGCAATACGTTTTATACATTGAAGGATTACTTAGCTAAAACAGAGTAGGGGTTTGATAAAAAATGTTATACAAATAAATAATAATAATAATGATTATAAAACATTCCACATAACGCCTTCACTTTGTTTTTTTCCTTCTTTTTTTCCTTTCTAGAAATACTCACCCCCAAGCTATGCATAGCACAATACTAACACCTCTTCCTCTTTCTGGGCTCATGAAACAATGTATGTATAGTGTGAGCAGTGACTGATAGTGAGATATGAGTGAACAATGTGGCATTACATTATTTAATAAGTTATTTATAAGAAAAGTATTGTATACCAAGAGTAAATCTAATGATTGTCTCTAACTAGAAGTCTGTAAATATATGTGTATACGAATTAGCTTATTTTAAATTGATCTAAATTTGTAAATACTTTGACATGTCCTATATCCTTGTAAAAAGAGATCTACAGATGAATAAAGCTACTACTACTACTACTACTACTACTACTACAGCCCATTCTTCACAGAGTGCTGCACTGAGGAGAGGTATCGCTGTAAGTCAGTGAGGCCTGGCACGAAGTCGGCATTCCAAAACATGAAAAACACGACCACACCATAACACCACCACCTCCGAATTTTACTGTTGGAACTATACATGCTGGCAGATGACGTTCACCATGCATTCGTCATACCCACACCCTGCCACCAGATCGCCACATTGCGTACCGTGATTGATCACTCCACACAACGTTTTTCCGCTGCTCAATCATCCAATGTTTACGCTCCTTACACCAAGCGAGACGTTGTTTGGCGTTTACCGACGTGATGTGTGGTTTATGAGCAGCTGATCGCCCATGAAATCCAAGTTTTCTCACCACCAGCCTAACTGTAGTGGATCCTGATGCAGTTTGTAATTCCTGTGTGATGGTCTGGAAAGATGTCTGCCTATTACACGTTATGATCCTCTTCAACTGTCAATGGTCTCTGTCAGTCAACAGACGAGGTCAGCCTGCATGCTTTTTTGCTGTAAGTGCCCCTTCACGTTTCCACTTCTCTATCACATCGGAAACAGTGGACCTAGAGATGTTTAGGAGTGTGAAAATCTCGCATGCAGACATATGACACAAGTGATACAAATCATCTGACCACGTTCGAAGTCCGTGAGTTCTGCAGGTCACCCCATTCTCTTCTCTCACGATGTCTAATGACTACACAGGTTGCTGATATGGAGTACCTGGCAGTAGGTGGCAGCACAATGCACCTAATATGAAAAACATATTTTTTTGGGGTGTCCGGATACTTTTAATCACATATTGCATATATGAAAATTCACTAATAGCTGTATCATTGGCTTCTCTGATATTCGCTTAAATATGGTATCGATGGTGGTGTGCTTTAGGCCCTTATGGACCACAGCGCCTCATTTTTATACTAGTAAAGTCACCATGTTGGTGGACATTACTACTTGAGTTTAACCATTTTCACAAATGGCACTTTGTATTTTGAGTTGGTTGTTTACTGTGCGGGAATCAGCTTTTGTGGCAGTGTAAACATGAACTATGTTGAATCTATTGTAAATGCTAATAGAAAAGTAAAGCTGTAAGGATGGGTAGTGCTTGGGTAGCTTAGTCAGTAGAACACTTGCCGGCAAAAGGCATAGGTCCCTAGTTTGAGTCTCGATCCAGCACACAGCTTTAATCTGTCAGGAATTCTCATGTCGGTGCACACTACGCTGCAGAGTGAAAATCTCATTCTGGGAATAGAAAAGTAAATTACCAGGAGAAGTTAGCCGCAAAGGAACTCGGGCCTCCTAGAACAGGTTCTTTGCCACAGAGAGTGACGAAATCAAATAAGTGTGACTACAGGCGAACATTTAACAGAGAGGTGTACAGTTAACATAAGTAGTTGTGTGGGTGCAGCATAAGAATATCTGATTTTCAGTCCGGAAGTAATTTCGTGAACTTATACATCTGTTAGGGATCTTGTACAGTTGTCCGAAGAAATGGAATCCCACAAAACAATTCTTACTTCTGTCAGATAAGTTATTATTATTATTGTTGTTGTTGTTGTTGTTGTTGTTATGTCTAAACTAGTTGATAAGCATAACTGTTATACAGCAGATACTATTAATTTCACACTCTCAAATTTATTTGAATCTAAAAATTTGTGAACACCCACAATGTACACGGTGAGTATAATTGAAGCTAAACTTTCGAAACACTGTAGAAATAACACCACTAGTCAGAAGGAAGTCAAAATGCAATGGAATATTATCGGAGAAGAAGGAAAACGTATGGCAGAAGAAACAGAAATGGTGTGAAAACTGATCAATAGATGGCGCTGTATGTGTCAGAATACGTAAATGAGAACATCTGTCATGCGCACGACCCATTGAAGTTGTTATAAACATGCCGGGTACACGGCTTTTCCTCCTTTCGCGTATGCGACGTTCACCATGACTGTCTCAATCCAGGATCGCACTCTGTTTGTAAAGCTATATCACAAGATTGATGACAATGCACACGTCGCTCAGCAGAAGTTCCGGACACTGAAGGGTTCGAAGAAAGGCGTTGGTCCGATGACTGCTGTCGTTCCGGAGAAAATGGTTTGGAAATTCGAAAAGACAGGCTCTTTTGGTGTACAACCTGGTAGAGGGAGCAAACGGAATTGATTCGACGTCAGTGCAAGCAGTGGCCACAGCAACGCAGCAGGAGATGAGTGGTGGTGTGCAAACGTATAGTGCACAGAGAAATGCCCGAACATTAGACATACCCGTCGTAAGCACGGTGTGTAAAATCCTACGAAACATCTTTCTTTGCTATCCAATTGAAATTACCCATGTGCACGAGTTGTTTCCTGTTGACCTGCCAGCAAGAGAGACCTTTGCTTTAGAATTTCTTCCTCGCATGGAAGTGGACAATGACTGGCCATGGAAGATTTTGTGGACAGATGAAGCCCACTTCCACCTGACAGAATACGTCAATACACAGAATTGTCGAATATGGACACGGAAAATGCACACGCAAATCAGTCAGTACCACTTCATCCTGAAAAGGTCACTGTGTGGTGCGGGTATGCGGCATCATTTATCATAGGGCCGTATTTTTTCGAAGAGACGGGTGCTTCCGGTCCTGTTACTTGTACCGTCACTGGTTAGTGTTTTTTGCGCAGCCACATCATTCCGGCTCTCCAACAGCGTGGATGGGATCATTTTTATGCAAGATGGTGCACCTCCGCACATTACAAATCCAGTTAGCCCTAGGATGCATGGTGCCAAAAACACACATGAATGCATATGCAGGGCCTCCAAGGCCCTGCCCTAATTTAAAATTTTTCTCTTTTCATATAATCATTCTTTGGAGTTGAATTTATTTCTGTAAAATTTATTGTCGTATTGAAAGATTCCTAAGATACAGTAACAGGATCTGGTGGGCCCGATTAACATTTTATTAATTTCTTAAGAAAACTGTAACAGTGAATTTTTATTACTTGCGCCCATTTACATACATCATATACAAATAATTTATTAATTCACTTATAAGTTGCAGTTTACATTTTATAACATTTATTACAACCAATTTCTTCATTTAAAACATACTCATTATTCACAATATTATGTACATAGGCAATATTTTGACAAAAAGTTATTATTCATTGTTCACATAAAATTGCATTTTTCTTAGTTTTCAACATGTGACAAACAAGAAGCACAAAGAATGCCACTATGTTCCTTACAAATGTTGGTTTTACACTTAATGCATGTCATAGCACTTTTCCTGTGTTTATTATATGGACAATAATTGCATCTTCTTCTTTTTTCCTGAAACAGGTAGTTGGTTCGGCAATATGACATCTTTTTGAACACCACATCTTTACATGGCATCAACGATTTCCTTTGGAACATTAGGGATCTGAATACGAAATTCCATTAGTGGTCTTACTATTTGCTCTGCTAAATCTCTTACAAACAAACGCCTTTTATCACTTCTTCCACTATGGTATGTCAGATGTTGGGTGGAAAATAAAATTTCACTGTTCATTGCTGCGACATTCATCATATTCATCCATAATGCAAATGGCCATCTTCTTGTTTGTCTCTTGCAAGTGTAATAACGAATTTTGTGGTCCATTTGGTCTACTCCACCCTTCGTAGTGTTATAGAACTTTATTATATCTGTTTTTTTTTTTTTGCATGAGTTTCATCAATGTTTCTGTCATGATGCATTGTGCTAATGAGAACTACAGACTTTTTCTTTTTGGGAACATAACTCACCATTGTAATTTCACCTCTAAATGCAAACAAAGAGAAATGAATCGCTCTTGAGGCAGATGGTTTCATCTCACTAGGAATTTCTGGTTTATTTTGTTTGATTGTTCCCACCACTGTAATTTGCTTCTGGGGCATCTCTTCTGCCAGCTGCACACTAGTAAAGAAATTTTCAACAGTAATATTTTTTGATGATCCTTCATTGCTTTTAACAAGATCTTTCACCACATTCAATCCAAGATTTTTCTGAATAGGTTCATGGGGATTCCTTCCCATGTAAACAATTCTGTCTAAAGCAAATGCAGATGTATCATCACATAACCAAAATATTTTTATACCATACTTGGCTGGTTTAGAGGGCATACACTGGGTAAAGCTGCATCTTCCACGGAATGGGACTAGCTGTTCGTCAACTGTGAGCGAATCATTGGGAATCATTCTGTTTCTACACTTGTCAAGAAATAGTTCCCATACATAGCGAACAGCTGCAAGTTTGTCATCTGCAGATCGAGCTTCAAGGGTACGCCTGTGATCAAATCTAATCATTCTACTTATATCCTCAAATCTATTTACTGACATGGCGGCCTTATATGTAGTATTTGCCTTTTCATCCAAGAATAATTCTCTAATAGGGACATCCCAACTCTTCTCAACACCAGAAAGCAGTAAAAGACCAAGAAAACCCTCCATTTCAGCAAGCGAAACGTTTTTCCACGTTTTACCATGTAAAGCAGCCACTCTTCTGCCTTCAATATTTGTGCAGTTGATGATTTCCTCTAGTATTTCCTTGGAGATGAAATAGTCCCAGGCATCCTTAGGTTTACAGGTTTTCAAACCAAGGGCTGGACCAGGTGCCTTCTTTACGATGTTATGGACAGGCGTACGAAAAGTTGTAGGAGGATCGAATTTCCAAATCGTTCCATTCCGACTAATGTATCTGTGATCTTCTATACCTGTTTGTGGTGGTTCTTCATTTTCAGACTCTGATGAAGTAATATTATCGGAAGAACTGTCATCTGCCTCAATATTCACATCTGCAGGTTCATTAGCTGATTCTTCACTACTTGCATCTTCAAAAATATTTCCTTCCTCGCAAGAATCATCATCTTCAAACCACTGAGCCACAACACTTTCAAAATTTGCTGCATTTGCACGTACTGACACTCTTGCTTTGCATGTAGAAGCCATAGCAAAAGGCGTGTCTCTCGAACGGCAGCTTGTGCAGCACTAAACGAGTCATATTCGTAACAATATGGGCCTTGCAGCAACAAACTAACTACACTAACAATGAAGCAGACAAGAGCAGCACACGACAACAATACTATGCAATAATAAAACATTTGATAGCAAAAAGATCAATAATACACCGACATCGCCAATATGTGAAAGAAGTGTGTATTATTTTTTAGTTATACTATTACTACTACAGCTACTGCTGCTGTTGGCACTCCTATTGCTGGAAATACCACTACAGTTATTGTTGAATTAATAACTGCTCCCAAACAAATGTTGAAGACAATATAGGCTAAAGAACATTTATAAATGTGTGAGGGCTTCTGAAGCCCTGCTTATGCATTCGCGGTGTATGGGTAAACATATTGAATTATACAAAAAACTTAAAAAGGTATCTCGTTCAGACTTGATGAGACGAATGTCACAATGTTAGTGAAAGAGTACTGGAAAGCAGCTTGAAATCAAACAAAAAATTACAGAATTTTTTTTAAAAATGAAGACATACAATGGCCTCGGAGGCCCTGTATATGCATCCTAGGGTTAAGCAGCTGCTGAAGCGCCATTTCGGAAACGCTAGAATTATCAGCTGCCATTTCCCTACAGCCTGGCTGTCCCGATCGCCTGATCTTAATCCGTGTGACTTCTGGCTGTGGGGTTATCTGAAACATGTTGTGTTCAGTGTTCCGGATGCAAACTTAGCTGCAGTGAAGGCAACACATTCTGAATATGACCCCGGAAACACTTCGATCAGTTGTGCAACATGCTGTTTCTCAATTTGCACTTGTTGCAGAAAACGGTGGACAGCATATTGAACATGATTTGCACCAGTCACACAGAAATTAATAATCCGATATGATTTTATTGATGCTTTTTATGCGGTTTTTGGCATCAGGATAATTAAAAACCGATGTGAGTGATGCTTTAAAGCGGTTTTTTGCCTCAGGACAATCAAAAACCGATTTTTCCCATCCGATGTGGTATGACATTGCCTTGGTGGTTGGGCTTATGTAACTAACAGTATCACACCTGTACACCCATCCACACTGAGCAGTACAGTTTTTTAACGTCAAACATACACCTTAGGCATTGTTTTACGATTCATTTGTCATTTCTGGTCGACCACTATTAAAGTATCATGCTTACAGCGTCTCTATTGCTATATTTTGCAACTACTTATTTTTCCTCTGCCATGGATTTTCCCCCTTCTCCCATAATATTCCGTTGCAATTTGACGCCATTCTGACCGGTGGTGTTATTTCTACAGCAGTCTGAAAATTTAACTTTAATTATAATCACCCTGTATACTCACTAGCCGCCACTGGGTGGAGTCCTATAAACATGTTGCTTTTAAGTATCCCACAAACAAAAGTCTAGTGGATTAAGTTCCAGGGAACTTTGAGGATACAACACTGGATTTCCACGACCAGTGCATTTCCCTGGAAACACTTCATTGAAATAGTTATGCACATTCATTCCAAACTGTGACGGTGCACTTTTACGCTAAAACTATAGCTGCTCCTGCACATCAAATGCAACGTTTTCTAAAGTATTCAATAAACTATTTCAAAGAAATGTAAAATACAGGGTTCCATGTAACCTGTCCTGCAATATGTCAGGACCCAAAAGCACTCGTCCCACAATTCCCACCCGCAGGTTATACCAAAGTGTACCTGAAAGACAAATTTTTGGGTGACATGTTAACTGTGTTTTATGGAGGTTGAAATGTTCATGACTTTCAACTTGGTACAAAACCATTCAGAAAACTGTACTCGTCGAATGCAGTCTTCTCGTGCTGGTGTTGATTTAACGTGTAATGATAGGGATCCAGTTCTTCACCGTGCAACAGTTCAACATCCGTTCTTTGGAATGACAGGAACTGGCTTGCAATATCACGAATACTACACCAAGGTGACCAGTGAATGGTTTCAAGAAAAGCGTCTCCTGTTTGTGGAGGACATTTAGTCCTTGAATGGTCTCTGTCCATTACTTTACAACAAAGATTACCGGTTGCTCCAATAACAAAAAACAGTCATAATGATGGCGCCTATGAAGGTAATGTGCAGCTTACGCATGAACAACAGCAGCAGGTTGATTATTGAATACACCCAGCGCCAAACTGCACTCAGAAGTACTATTTTGTTCACTGAAAGTCCAAGTTTAGATTGGTAATAAAAATATTTGTTAAAAAATAAAACTGCACTTCCCATTAGCCTCCCTAACATATTTGACACATAAGCTTGTCAACAAAAAATACTTAATACAAAAAATCCCTGCATTTAGGAGTAAAATGTAAATGTCCTGTGACTACGGCCTCCAGTCGGGTAGACAGTCTGCCAGATGCAAGTCTTTCGGTCTGACACCACTTCGGTGACTTGCGCTTCGATGGGGATGAAATGACAATGATTAGGACAACAAACACCTAGTCCCTGAGTGGAGAAAATCTCTGTATAATCTATCTGAAATCTTCCAGTATCTCCAGGCCTCTTCCACACACACAATCTTCGTTCATGATTCTTAAACCAAGTGTTAGTTGTGACTACGTTATGCTCTGTACAAAAGTCTACCTCTTTCATTCCTTAGCCCCAGTCCATATTCACCTACTACTTTTCCTTCTCTTCCTACTGTCAAATTCCAGTCCCCCATACTATTAAATTTTCGTCTCCCTGAACTATCTAAATAATTTCTTTTATCGCATCATTCATTTCTTCAATCTCTTCAACTAGTTGGCATAAAATATAGACTACTGTGGTAGGTGTGGACTTCGTGTCTATCTTGGCTACAATAATGGGTACACTATGCTGTTCATAGTAGCTTATCTGTGCTGTTATTATTTATTCATTATTAAACCTACTCCTGCATTATGCCTATTTGATTTTGTATTTATAACCCTGTAATCACCTGACCAGAAGTCTTGTTCCTCCTGCCATCGAGCTTCACTAATTCCCACTATATCTAACTGCAACCTATCCATTTCCCTTTTTAAATTTTCTAATGTAGCTGTCCAATTAAGGGATCTGACACTCCACACTCCAATCCATTTAAAAAATTCTGGAACATTGTCCTCAGAATTTTTCTATGCTCATCTTTCAGTTATTATTCATGCTCTCCTCCACAATTGACACAATGCACTCATTTCTGCTACTGGAAGCAGTCTTGGTATGCCTCTTGCTGGATCATGCAAAGCACCGTCTGTGAATTTTCTTTTATCTCGTCTATCATTGCAAATCTTGGTCTTTCCAATAGGGTTCTCAACTTTGGAAATAAAGAAAGTCCACAGAGACCATGTCTGAAGGGTACAGAGGATGAGGCAGCACAGTGATTTCGTTTTTTGTGTCAGTCACGCACCAACAGGGATGAATGTGTGGATGCGTTATCGTAATGCAAGAACCATGAACTGTCTTGCTTCATTTCAGGCTGTTTCTTTCTCACTGACAGCACACCACATTCCGATAGTACCATCAATTAACAGTTTGTCCCTGTGGCATGAATTCATTATGACTTTCCTGACCTGTGCATTGCCAGTAGACATCTAACGGTGTCCTGAACGAGAGTCATCGTTTAACTTCCGTCTGGCCGTATTTTAAATCATGTGAACCATTTGTAACATCAAGTATAGCTTAAGCATTCATCACCATAGGCTTACTCTGAGAAGGTTTTTTTGAGTTTCACGCACAATTTAATGCAGATGCATTACTCCTCTAACTCTGCTATCTCGAATACACAAACCGTGCAACACAGTGTTCTACTCAGTACAGCACTGAACAATACCTAACAGATGTATAACACTGAAACTTCTCGCAGTTACATATTAAAAACAGGCACGTTTAGGGATGCCAATCCCATTTTGCTACAACCCACCATTGGCACGAAATTATGAATTTTACGGGATTTTTGAACAGACGCCGTACTTGCCCTGAAGATAACAGCTGGGTGAAAAATTATCTTCTTAGTAGTTCAGACCCTCTCTTCTAGTCTTTATTTTATTAAATCTTCAAGGAAGACTTTAGGGACATTTGCATAATTTTCTCTGGAATCTGGCACTAAACATTAATAACACATTTTAAATAACGCCTAACATAACAGGGAGGGGGGGGGGGGGGGGGGGGACTTCTTACTCAAAAACTTGTGTTCCTTTCACATCAACCCTTTCAGACCCTCTGGCTACAACTGTGTACATTGACTTTTACTGTGTCTTAACTGCAACAGAAGAATTTTTTTCCCAATGGGAACCTGAGGTACGTATTTGTGAATGTTCAATCTTTTTCATGCGCAAGTGCCGCCAACTGTTGGGCAACACTATGAAAATATCAGCAAGTCAATGAAGCAGTGTGCAGCAGCTCGTGAGCACAAGAATACACGGGGTGTGGTTGGTTCACTATATTCCACCATATAATTGAATACTGCTATTTTTATTTTGCATGGTGATTACTGAATGATCAGTTTATTATTTATTGGAAGAGATAGTAACACTAGTTATTAGTTATTTTAGTCCATAAAATGAAGCCAAATGCACAAAGTATGTTTTCAAAATGGGTACATATTTTTGCATACATCTTGCATACCAGCTGGTAAACAGTGACTGTGACAACTCAGTACACAGAACTTGACAGTGAAGAAGATGAGGAAAAAAGAAAACATGACAAACTGTACAGAAAAACAGACACTAAAAACATAATACAGCAGGAAAACCACACCATATGATAAGACGCCATAAAAAAAAAATAAATAAATAAATAAAAAACACACTGATGATGCTGCAACTGCAGTGAAAAATATTTAGGACAAATAACAAAATTGTGTTTTTGCTAAGCGCAGATCCCATCCAAAAACATACCTATTACATACATAATATGAACTTGTAATATGAGTGAGGTCAATAACATGTACAAATAGAAAATAACAAGTAATACAAAAATTTTTATGTGATCATTTAGCAATTGTTATTCATTTGAACATACTGGTTTGACCTTATGTATTAGCATTAATTTTTGTCTCAGTGTACTATATACTTTTCACTCTCTCATGACAATTTTTTGGTAGTGTAATGGTCATTCTCAAGGTTCTGTTATAAACTAAATTCTGATTATCATATCACTCAACAGTGAGGCTGGGAACAAAGGCAACTTTTTGCTTCCTCTTCCTCCACCTCAGCCACAAGCTCAACAGGGTGCTAAATTCATGATTACGTACTAAGTACCTCTGTTTTCATTTTGACCATCTCTTTTAAATGCCATGGAGAAAAGAGTAAATCATCATTTCAATTGATATTCAGTTTTAATTCCAAGGAGCACAACTATTTGTAGATTATCTTAACTGGTATTAACGTCTACCTTTTAGAAAATATCTGAATATGTCAGCAATCATCCTACCCAATAACTTTGGTATAGTAGATGCAGAATTTTTACTTGTTGAGGAAATGAGCATCTCTTGATGCCTATAAAATGACTTATCTCAAACACTAAAGAGATTTTATACTATCGTTGTGCATAATTGCATTTGAAGAAGAAAAGGGTCACATTAATTTTAAAATTTTTTCCCTGTCCACCCATTTCTGAGCTTTCGCTGCAACCCTATTTCGGGTAGAGAAAAATTTCACAGTTTGAGAATAATTAAATGGGATAAATGAAAAGTGTGGTCTTAATAAATATTGGAAGTTTGTATTTCACTCTCTCTATTCCATGCACTGAAAAGTTAGCTTAAATTGCTTTATGCTTATCACTGATCAAGCTTAAATGCAGTTTTCTTCATGTATGATTTTCTGGCTATGCTAAATTATACTTTGTTTTGTATTACAGCTATTTCTTTCTGGTCTTTGTGGACTTACCCTTGCAGGATGTCCAGGGGATTTTCCAGGTTCATGTATAAAGTTCTTCAGGGTGAGTCAATAAATATAACAATTTTGAGATGACAGAAAATAAAAACAATAAAAAACCAAGGTAAAATATGTGATTCAGTAACTATTTTGCACATTACTATAACTAAACAATGAAGAAGACTAAAGCTGATTCTCTGAAATCAGAAATCTTCTTCCAAATTTATAAAGAAAGTGAACTGTAAGTTTTCACAACGCCTTGTTTATGTAATAAACAGTGAACTGGAAAATATATCTAGCAAATCTGCTACATAATCCAAGCTTGTGAACTAGTTTGTCTAGGCTTCTGTTTGTTTACTCTTCCTACAATTACCAAATACTGTTACTTTTTCAAAGACAGATGATCCCCCGTTTAAGTAGAGAGGATATATTCATATGTGTGATACTTAAATTTCCACTATATTCATAGAAATATGTTGTTCTGAATGTTATTGCTGTTAATGAAAAGTAATCAATAATACAGAAGTAAACACCTTTTTTCAGCAGATATTTAATTGTTATGTTCTCAGGTAGTGAGCATTATCCTGGCAATACAAGCAGCTTTATCCTGTTTAGTGGCAGCTATCCTATCCATGATGCATCTCATACTTCTCCACTGGGCACAATGTGAGCCAGAAAGTGCACTTTCAACAAGCTGTGAATGTCACACTGAGATGGCAAACATTCTACGGTAAGGAAAGTGGATTATTCTTAAGTCAGCTAACCCATCCAAATAGCTGCACATGTAAGCACCGCTTTCATTATTTGGGGGCAGGGACATGGGGGGATCCCATTCAAATCCACATGGCGAATTAATATCAAAGGTTGTATTGACCCACCCAGATGTGATTTTCGGATGGTTTCCCATATCCAACCAGATGAAAACAGGGCTAGTACTTGTTTCCTGCCTCATTTACATGATTTACAAACTTTTGAAAATGCTCTGACACATTCATATGGATAACACTACACGAAAACAGGTGGGGGCACACAATTTCCATCCTGGAGGGGAGGGGGGAGGAGAAAGGGTGACAAGGAAGGGCATCTGACCACTTTATACTACTAACAATACCAAATCCAGATAAACAAGCCACCCAGTGAGGATATGGGATAAAGGCCAAAGAAGAAACAAGATTCTTATGTCAGCTAGGTTTGAAATATTAAGCAATTATATGATTATACAATGTTTATATTTTTACTGACACTGTATTGTGCAACACATTTTATTAGTTATATGAAGTGTAAATAGAAGTACACATACACTGTATAATACTCTTTAGTGTTGCTGTTGTTGTTGTTGTTGTTGTCTTCAGTCCTGAGACTGTTTTGATGCAGCTCTCCATGCTACTCTATCCTGTACAAGCTGCTTCATCTCCCAGCCTACATCATCCTGAATCTGCTTAGTGTATTCATCTCTTGGTCTCCCTCTACGATTTTTACCCTCCACACTGCCCTCCAATACTAAATTGGTGATCCCTTGATGCCTCAGAACATGTCCTACCAACCGATCCCTTCTTCTAGTCAAGTTGTGCCACAAACTTCTCTTCTCCCCAATCCTATTCAATACCTCCTCATTAGTTATATGATCTACCCATCTAATCTTCAGCATTCTTCTGTAGCACCACATTTCGAAAGCTTCTATTCGCTTCTTGTCCGAACTAGTTATCGTCCATGTTTCACTTCCATATGTGGCTACACTCCATACAAATACTTTCAGAAACGACTTCCTGACACTTAAATCTATACTCCATGTTAACAAATTTCTCTTCTTCAGAAATGCTTTCCTTGTCATTGCCGGTCTACATTTTATATCCTCTCTACTTCGACCATCATCAGTTATTTTGCTCCCCAAATAGCAAAACTCCTTTACTACTTTAAGCGTCTCATTTCCTAATCTGATTCCCTCAACATCACCTGACTTAATTTGACTACATTCCATTATCCTCGTTTTGCTTTTGTTGATGTTCATCTTATATTCTCCTTTCAAGACACCATCCATTCCGTTCAACTGCTCTTCCAAGTCCTTTGCTGTCTGTGACAGAATTACAATGTCATCGGCGAACCTTAAAGTTTTTATTTCTTCTCCATGGATTTTAATACCTACTCCGAACTTTTCTTTTGTTTCCTTCACTGCTTGCTCAATATACAGATTGAATAACATCGGGGAGATACTATAACCCTGTGTCACTCCCTTCCCAACCACTGCTTCCCTTTCATGTCCCTCGACTCATAACTGCCATCTGGTTTCTGTACAAATTGTAAATAGCCTTTCACTCCCTGTATTTTACCCTTGCCACCTTCAGAATTTGAAAGAGAGTATTCCAGACAACATTGTCAACGTTACATTGAGGCAATCAGACAGTTGGCTCTTCCACAACAACAATTATTCAAATCACAGAGTGTTGAATTCCTGACAGTTTTTAATTAAAAACTGAATAACAATACTTTTACACCCACCTGCTCACTAGCTCTGGTTGCTTGTAACTGTTCCCTGTTCCTTAGAAAGAAAGGACACCTAGATGGGAAACATTTTTAAAATAAAAAGAATGGAAACAAAACTTTCATAGGGACTACACAGTATAACTTCAGATGAGTTTAAAACTCCTTCCGTTAATAAGCCAAACACTGGGGGAAAAAGCAGTAGGCGTGATGGAACTATTTGAAGGGGATGCATTTTTTAAATGGTCTGTCAGATACAAAATATGTAACTGAATAATCCTCATAACATTGCGAGGTCATGAAAGCTTTGCAACATACTAACAGAAAGGAATATAAACATTAAAAAGAATTCAGTATAGAAGTTTAACATGGTCAGCAATAATCAGCGGTTTACTACTGCCCAGTTTTCATTCTTCTAAGGATACAAGAATAGTGTCATGTTTGAGCTGTGCAGTCTGAGGAAGCAATGTGGAAATATTCCCCACTGAGATGCCACCGTCACCATTAGCATCAACAGATACAGTTTCCAAACATCAAAATAAAGAAAGTTAAATTAAATATGTTGAAAATGACTCTGAACATATAGGACAGTCACTGCTAAATTTCTACAGTGTGAGACGTAACAGTGTAGTACATGGAGGTTTGTCACTACCTTAATAAATGTACTTATACTGAGTGAGGTGGAGCAGTGATTAGACACAGGACTCAAACATGGGAGGGCAGAGGTTCAAATCCTTACAAAGTCATCAGGATTTAACTGTTCATTTATTTCCCTAAATTCCTTAAGTTGAAAGCCGGGATGGTTCCACTGAAAGGGCACAGTCAATTTCTTTTCCCACCCTTACACAATTTTCATCTTTAATGACATCATGGTCGATGGCACATTAAACCTCAACCTACCACTACCTATCTACCTTGCATAGTTTCTCCAGTTCCTCAGTACATAAGAATTTTTGGAACACATGGGAGAATAATACTGATTTTTTCCTAATTTTCTTACTAATTTTCAATTGTTTTTCTTGTTAGTTTAGGGTTTTATGTAGTTGCTGGCTCACTCCTTGTAGATGAAGCTGAGTCAGAACACTTCTTGAGATCTGTCACCCAATGTAACATTTGCCTTTTTTATCTTTTCTTTTTATTCCGGTCTCCATAGTTGATTCTCTTGAAGTAGAGGTCATGCTAATCAGTGGCTCCAAAACCTGTGTGTATTAGAGGAAAGGCCTGACTTCATGCAGCTCTTACTGGAACAAAAGAAGAAAACTTCTACCCATACCACAAAAAAGCACGTCCACTACTTCCCTTTTACAAACATACATTTTCTTGAACAGGTGTACAGTTCATTAGAATGACTCGAGAATTTGAATAGAACACAACATTACATATGATATATGCCTCAAAGGTTCAACATGACAAGATTACAATATATTTCATTTGTCACAAAGCCATCTTGTCTTTAGTTTTCATTCTTTGAGAGTGTGGTTGCTCTTTGACGGTCAAACCACTGACAAGTCACAATGCCCAAATGTAAAAAGTCCTGCCCACAGCAGGTGAAGCCATTAACTGTCATCACGTCTTTTCTCAAATTCCACACCTCCCATTTAATGTCTGCAGACGCGAACACAAACATCCCTCCTTAATATTATTCCATCAGAATCATCTTTCCTTATACTACACAAGAAGTGTGAAATGTTGTGTGCCTAAATGGCATGTAACACTTTAATTTCTTGAAATTTAAAAGCAATGTGGTGTGATTTACATTTGCAAGAATGGAAGAAAATTCGTTGGATTAAAGGTAAGACCATCTCACATTGGGTATGAGCTTCCATATTTGCAAAAGAATTCATGTCCTAGTAATCGTAATGCTGACAAGGGAACCTACCCATCGCACCCCCCTCAGATTTAGTTATAATTTGGCACAGTGGATAGGCCTTGTAAAACTGAACACAGATCAATCGAGAAAACAGGAAGAAGTTGCGTGGAACTACGAAAAAATAAGCAAAATATTCAAACTGAGTAGTCCATGGGCAACATCAAGGAGTAAGTGAACGTAAGTGTGCCGTGGTCTTGTGGTTAGCGCGAGCAGCTGCTGAGCGACAGGTCCTTGGTTCAAGCCTTCCCTCGAGCGAAAAGTTTAATTACTATTTTTGCAAAGTTATGATCTGTCCATTCGTTCATTGACGTCTCTGTTCACTGTAATAAGTTTAGTGTCTGCGTCTTGCGACAGCACCGCAAAACCGTGTGATTAGTAGACAAAAGGACGTGCCTCTCCCATGGGAACCTAAAACATTTGATCGGAAGGTCATAGGTCAACCGATTCCTCCACAGGAAAACACGTCTGATATATTCTATACGACACTGGTGACGGCATGAGCGTTACATGACAGGAATATGTTGTCGACCCACCTAACTTGCACACTTGGCGAATGGGTAAAAAGAATCTTCTGCTTTGCCCGATTTAGGTTTTCTTGTGGATGTGATAATCACTTCCAAAAAAGTGATGAAAACATAAGAGTGTGTCACATAAACTGCAACAAATGAATGCAACAGTTTCACAGTCGCACAGTTTTCTCTGTGCTCTGTCAAAACATATGTTTTTAACGTTTTCAAATTTTTCCGTGTGTAGACCGTCAAATCGTTCATATGTCCAAGCAAATCTGAACATGTCCTGGAATTTTGGAGAGTGATGTTGATTATGTGTGAGTGCCTGAACTCTGATAATTGTCTGGAAATACAAAATTAAAATTTTCACTCGAGGGAAGACTTGAACCAAGGACCTCTCGTTCCACAGCTGCTCACACTAACCACGGGACCACGGCGCTACTGAGCTTCCTACTTCCTTGATGTTGCCTATGTTGCCCATGGACTACTCAGTTTGTATATTTTGCTTATTTTTTCATAGTTCCACACAACTTCTTCCTGTTTTCTCGATTGATCTGTGTTCAGTTTGTCAAGGCCTATCCACTGTGCCAACTTATAACTAAATCTGAGGGGGGTGCGATGGGGAGGTTCCCTTGTGAGAAGAAAAAAAAGATATGATGAAACTGAACAGCTATATACACACATCAAAAGAAGTTTTTCATCACCCCAGTTCCAAGAACTCCTGAAGATAGATGTTGACTGTGGACATTGTATCACAGACACTGTCTCTGACTGTTCAGAGATGTCACTAAACCTGCCCAGAGATGTAAACAACCATGCATGAGCAGCGTCTATTAAACCGAGGGGGTCCGACAGCCAATTAGTTACAGTCATTCTACCAGGAAGGAGGTACATTGCTCTTATTGTCTGTAGTTCAACCACGCCTAGACGGTCAGCACCGCGGTTCGATCGTGTCCGCATTGTTACTTAGTGCCAGGAAGCGCTCTCAACAAGGGAAGTGTCCAGGCATCTTTGAGTGAACCAAAGCGATGTTGTTCAGACATGGAGGAGATACTGAGAGACAAGAACTGTCAATGACATGCCTCGCTCAGGCCGTCGAAGGGCTGTGAACGATAGGCTGAATGATGGGCAACTTCACTGCTGACATCCATGGCAAGGTCCATCTTCACAACCACAACACCATGCAGCCCAGTAAAGATGGCCCCAACAACATGCTGAATGGACCGCTCAGGATTGGCATCACATTCTCTTCACCAATGAGAGTCACATATGCCTTCAACCAGACAATCTTCGGAGACATGTTTGGAGGCAACTCAGTCAGGATGAATACCTTAGACACACTGTCCAGTGAGTGCAGCAAGGTGGAGGTTCCCTGCTGCTTTGGGGGTGGCATTATGTGGGGCTGACGTATGCCGCTGGTGGTCGTGGAAGGTGCCGTAATGGCTGTACGATATGTGAATGCCATCCTCTGACCAATAGAGCAACCATATCGGCAGCATATTTGCGAGGCATTCACCTTCATGGGCAACAATTCGCACCCCCATCGTGCACATCTCGTGAATGACTTCCTTCAGATTAACGACACTGCTCGACTAGAGTGGCCAGCATGTTCTCCAGACATGAAGCCTATCGCACATGCCAGGGATAGATTGAAAAGGGCCATTTATGGATGATGTGACCCTCCAATTCTCTGAGGAATCTACGCCGAATTGCCATTGAGGAGTGGGACGATCTGGACCAACAGTGGCTCGTGGAACTTGTGGATAGTATGCCACGATGAATACAGGCATGCATCAAGCAAGGCGACGTGCTACTGAGTATAGCAATCTGGACCACCACCACCTCCGAAGGTCACGCTGTATGGTGGAACAACATACAATGGGCAGTTTTCATGAGCAATAAAAAGGGCAGAAATGATGTTTATGTTTCTGGTACTGCACGCCGTGGAATTTGAATCCCCACCAGATGTCGTGGACGTCGAAGACCCCTAGGGGTCTCTGCACCATCGCGCCATAAGTTGTGGCGGCGTGCGCCTCCTGGCCCGCATTTAGTGTGAGAGCACCACAATGGAATGCGTAGTTCCAGCAGCCAATAGCGGCGCCCCCAATAGAGTATTTAAGCGCCTGCCTCTTGGTCAGCCAGCGAGTCTAATCTTGAGTTTGTCTCTGGACACATCACCTCGCCTTAGACAGCTTATTTACTTTATTGTTCTGTGTATGAGTGGACGTGGTTGTTGGGTTTTCTTTTGACTCCATTGTTTCGGCTTCTTGTTATTCGAACTGTCCTTCGTTGGTCGTGTCCATCCTCTCCCGTTGTGTTGTTGTTCGCGGGCTGCTCTGCAGGCCCCGCCACACTTTCCGTCACTTCAACCCCGCGACTGTTCCGGTTGCCATTACAACTATGTTCATCTCTATTCCAATTTTCTGTACAGATTCTGGAACTCTTGGAACCGACGTGACGCAAAACTTTTTTTGATTTATGTATTAAAAATTGAATCAAGAGCTTCCACCGAACCATCTCTGGACAGGAACATACAAAGTAAAAGGAGATTTCAATCGCAGATGTGTGACACACACAGTGATACACAATGTGTTTCACAACTTTGAGGTCAAAATCACATAGACAGTAGACGATCCTAACTGAATATTTTCAGTTAAGGAACCAATTAATATTTCGGCCTGTACAAGATCTTGCAGAGTGATGCTTGCAATTGGAAAGTGATTTTATTTCCGTCTGTATGTATGTTAGTGGCGCCACCTTGAGAAGCAGTACATAGTTTTCTGTGATATGTACAAGGTGGAATTTTCTCATGAGTTACATGAAACCATCTGCACTGGAAATCCCAACAGAAACTTAAGGAGACTTGATCTGTAGAGTGTTATCTGCATCTGGTATCCAACACAGACGATAGGTATTTGACAGAGGATGACAAAATTTAAGCACTATTGTGACACTTGCCACATTTCTTGTAGACTTAATCAAACAATGGAAACTCCATGTAGGGATATAAACAATGTAGGGATATAAACAATGTAGGGATAGATAAATTGTTACTTACCATAAAGATAACACTTTGAGTTGCAGACAGACACAATTAGAACACTTCCACAATAGCCCTGAGTCCAGATCATGAAGATATCACCAATGAACCTCGACTCAGGGTCAAGATACCCTATCTTCATTCCTTTAAACGTCAACATCTTCTCTCCCATCCACTTCACCAGGTCCTCCTCAAACCAACATACCACCTTCCTAGACATTGGCTATCTCCTCTCTCATGACTCCATCCTCACCTCTGTCCACATTAAACCCACCAACCACCAACACTACCTGCATTTTGACAGCAGTCATCCCTTTCACACCAAAAAATCCCTCCTACACATCCTGAGGCAGCATATCTGCCGTGACAAGAGTTCCCGTACCCAGTATGCCGAGCGTCTCACCACGGCCTTCACAGACAGGCACTATCCCCTGAACCTAGTCCGCAAACGATTCTCCCGTGTCATTTCCCCTTACACCCCCAATACTCCCACCACCCTGAAGAACCAGCGACACAGGAGTTCCTCCTCATCACCAAATACCACCCTGGACTGGAACAACTAAACCACGTCCTTCACGAGGGCTTTGATTACCTATCATCAGGCCCTAAAATGACTGACATCCTACCACAGATCCTTCCCATGCCTTGTAACATGGTGTTCTCACACCCACCCAACCTCCACAACATCCTAGTCCATCCCTATGCAACTCCCAATCCCATCCACTAACCCAAAGGATCATACCAATGTGGAAGATCCAGATTCACGGCATGCCCAGTCCACCCATGCACCCACCCAGTGCTTCCCATTCCAATACTGTCACAGGTTTATATTCTACCCCATCAGGGGCCGTGCCACGTATGAAAGCTGCCATGTCATTTACCAGCTCTGCTACAATCATTGCACAAATCAAACAATGGAAAACCCAGGAAGGAATGTAACAATATTGTGAATAGGATAGTTGCCACTCAGCAAATAGTGGAGATGCTGAGTCCCAGATAGGCACAACAAAAAGACTGTCAAAAATAATAGCTTTCAGCCAGTAAGGCCTTCATCAGAGTTAGACGGCGAACACACACATACACACTCGCGCAAATGCAACTCACACACACGACTGCAGTCTCAGGCAACTGAGGTCACACTACAAGCAGCAGCACCGGTGCATGATGAGAACGGTGAGTGGATGGGGGTAAGGAGAAGGCTGGGGTGGGGGGGGGGGGGGCAAGTGATAGTAGGGTAGGCATGGCGGACAATGATGTGCTGTTGGGGAGCACAGAGGGACGAGGTGGAAAGAGGGTAGGGCAGCTATGTCCAGTTGGTTACTTAGACAGAGGAAATGGAGATGTGGGGGGGTGGGGGGGGGAGGGAGGGAAGAGTGATAATAGGAAAGGAGAGAAATAAGAAGACTGGGTGCAATGGATTAATGAGGGCTGTGTAGAGCTGGAATGGTGACAGAAGGGGCTGGATGGGAGAGGACAATGACTAACCAAGGTTGAGGCCAGGAAGGTTATGGGGATGTAGGATATATTGCAGGAAAGTTCCCACCTGCGCAATTCAGAGAAGCTGGAGTTGGTGGGAAGGATCCATATGGCACAGGCTGTGAAGCAGTCACTGAAATGAAGGATGTCATGTTTGGCAACACGGTCAGCAACAGGGTGGTCCCTTGTTTCTTGGCCACAGTTTGTCGGCGGCCGTTCATGGGGAAAGACAGCTTGTTGGTTGTCATGCCCACATAGCACAGTAGTTGCATCTTGGCTTGTAGATCACATGACTGGTTTCACAGGAAGCCCTGCCTTTGATGGGATATGTGCTGTTTCTGACTGGACTCTAGTAGGTGGTGGTGGTGGTGGTGGTGGTGGTGGTGGTGGTGGTGGGAGGATGTTTAGCACAGATCTTGCATCTAGGTCTATTACAGGGGTGTGAGCCATGGGGTAATGGGTTAGGAGCAGGTGTTGTCTAAGGATGGATGAGTATATTGTGCAAGTTTGGTGGACAGAAGAATGCCACTGTTGGAGGGGTGGGAAGGTTAGTGGGCAGGACGTTTCTCATTTCAGGGCACGACAAGAGATAGTCAAAACCATGGTGGAGGATATAATTCAGTTACTCCAATCCTGGATGGTATTGAGTTACAAGGGGAATGCTCCTCTGTGGCCACATGGTGGGACTTTGGGAGCTGGTGGGACACTGGAAAGATATGGCACAGGAGATTTGTTTTTGTACAAGGTTGGGAGGGTAGATACAGTTTGTGAAGGCTTCAGAGAGACCCTCAGTATATTGCTAAATTACATGCTCTGCCAGGGTTTCGACTAGCTTTGGTCATGCCCTGAAATGAGGAATGTCTTGCCCACTATCCTTCATACTGAAATATGGCATCCCGGCTAAGACATAAGTTGAAAATATGGTCACTATTTTTTATTTACTTAAATTTGTCATATTTCATGACAGTGTCTTTTCCGTTAGACGTTTGCAAGGCGATATTAGTCTTGGATTCAGTGGTCTAAGTATGATTCCACAATGCATCTTTGTCGGCTGCAGAAAAGACGTGGTTCAATGTGTTTGCCTCATTTTGGTGTTTCAAATACCATTTCTTCAAATGTAAATCTCTTTTTTTATAGTTAATACAAAAAAAATAGTAACATAATTCAAAATTACTTATGACGGCGACCTTCACATTCTTCTTCCGTCAACACACACCAAGAGTTCACTGCCGACTGACTATAGTCAAAGACGACTCCAACGTCAAAGATATTTTACACAACACACAAGCTTCCACTTGTAATCAGTCTCTTTGCTATTCTTCGATACATTTACTAATCGTAATCAATATGCTTTCACTCTCAAAAACAGAAGTAAATTAACATATAATAAGACAAATTATAATAAATTCTGACAAAAAATATAAGAAAACATTTACAATTCGGTACCAACAAATACGGTAAAAAATAACATCTCCCAGATCCATTACAATACCCCTCTCACAGTGGTATTCTGCCGTCCACCGAAACTACACAATATACTCGTCCATCCCTGCAAAACCCTTGCTCCCAGTCTCTTACCTCATGGCTCATATCCCTGTATAGAGCTATAAGCAAGACCTGTCCCATACAGCCTCCCATCACCACCTACTCCAGTCCGGTCACTAACATCACCTATTCCATCAAATGCAGGGCTACCTGTGAAAACGAGTCACATAATCTACAAACTAAGCTGCAACCACTGTGCTGCATTCTATGCGGGCATGACAACCAACAAGCTGTCTTTCCCCATGAACGGCCGCCGACAAACTGTGGCCTAGAAACGAATAGACCACCCTGTCGCTGAGTAAGCTGTCAAACATGACATCCTTCATTTCAATGACTGCTTCACAGCCTGTGCCATATGGATCCTTCCCACCAACACCAGCTTTTCTGAATTGTGCTGCTGGGAACGTTCCCTGCAATATATCCTACGTTCCCCTAACACTCCTGGCCTCAACCTTTTATAGTCATTGTCCTCTCCCATCCAGCCCCTTGTCCACTCCCATTCCAGCACTACACAGCCCTCATTTCCTCCATTGCATACAGTCTTTTTACTTCTCTCCTTTTCCACTACCCCCTCCCCCCCACCTCTCCACTTCCTCTGTCTAAGCCCATGACTGCACATAGCTGCCCTACCCTCTTTCCACCTTGTCCCTCCGAGCTCCCCAACAGCACATCACTGCCCGCCATCCTATCCTTCCCCCTCCCCGGGCCAGCCTCTTCCTCCTTACCCCCACCCAGTAGCCACTGCCATCATGCACCAGTGCTGCTACTTGCAGTGTTGCCCGAGACTGCAGTCTCGTGTGCATGTGCGTGTGCGCGAAAGTTGCATTTGCATGATTGTGTACGTTTTTGTGTTTGCCATCTAATTCTGACAAAGACCTTATTGGCCGAAAGCTATTATTTGGGACAGTCTTTTTGTTGTGCCTATGCGCGACTCATAACATGCAGCTGAACACCTCGTCGTCGTCGTCGTCGTCGTCGTCGTCGTCGTCTTCAGTCCTGAGACTCGTTTGATACAGCTCTCCATGCTACTCTATCCTGTGCAAGCTGCTTCATCTCCCAGTACGTACTGCAGCCTACATCATCCTGAATCTGCTTAGTGTATTCATTTCTTGGTCTCCCTCTACGATTTTTACCCTCCACACTGCCCTCCAATGCTAAATTTGTGATCCCTTGATGCCTCAGAACATGTCCTACCAACCGGTCCCTTCTTCTTGTCAAGTTGTGCCACAAACTCCTCTTCTCCCCAATTCTATTCAATACCTCCTCATTAGTTATATGATCTACCCATCTAATCTTCAGCATTCTTCTGTAGCACCACATTTCGAAAGCACCTGAACATAATGTGCTTGATTTCAGTGGCTGCTTCACTACCTGAGCCATCTGGATCCTCCCCTCCACCACTAGCTTTTCTAAACTGCGTAGATGGGAGTTATCCTTACAACGCATTGTCCGTTCCAATAATTATCCCGGTCTCAATCAACAGTAACATACTGTCCCCACACCTTCCACCCAACAGTCCCCCCCCCCCCCCCCCCTGTTCTATCACCTACTCCCCATTCCTGTCTCCTACACTTTGTTTGCCACCCTCTGCCAATGCACCTACCCATCTTTCCACGCTACCTCTCCTTTTTTCTCTCCCCTCCCTGCCACACAACCCCTTGACACTGCACCTGTTGGTATTCTAGTCCCTGCACCCTCTGCCAGACAGCACTCCTCTTCCCCTACCAGTACACTGCTGTCTCTTCCCCTTCCCCACCCCTCCAGATTCCTACTACTATCCCATGTGATAGTTGCATTCTTGCCTGAACTACTTGACTTGGCGGTCATGTGTGTGTGAAGTGTGCTTGTTTTCATGAATGAATGGTGTGTGTTTCTCTTTTTTCCAATGAAGAGTGTGGCCGAAAGCTTATGTGTAAGTGTATTTTAGTTGTGCCTGTCTGCAACTTAACCTTATGATAAGTAGCAATTTCTTTTACTACAATCTTGTTATAGGCTTCAGGTGTAAGGTTTTTTATGTCCCTAAAAAACTAAATATTCATGATTAAATATTCATTTCCAATCATTTAGTTCCTATCTCAGATTGCAGGTACCCAATTCAGAATCTTTTAAAATCAGTATATTTTTTACTCTGGAGATTTGAGCACATTATATTTTGGCAAAAAATTTTTACTGGATTAAAATAAGTTTAGACTGCAATAATATTTTATTAATGTCTGGTTTTGACATTATGTAGAAATCATCTTCAGAAAATGAGCACTGTAAGAACAAAAATAGCACAGTTAACAGAAGGCTTGGTGAGTATGGTGTCAGGAAAGCATAAAGAAGTGGCAAAGTAGTATCTATCCATCTTGGCAACATGATGATAAATGGCTGACTGATGACTGCAGAGCCATGGGTTAAATAGTGTGCAAATTTCACACCAAAAACAGATTACATCAGCCTCATCCAGTGGTTAATACTTT
The DNA here is from genome assembly GCF_021461395.2 of Schistocerca americana. NCBI lineage: Eukaryota > Metazoa > Arthropoda > Insecta > Orthoptera > Acrididae > Schistocerca > Schistocerca americana. Next base: position 428,056,186 of record NC_060122.1, read on the forward strand.
AGAAAATGTGATATATTGATGTTACACAGAATTTACAAAATAAGTTATTGTAACGTAGGTACGAATATGCGGTCCTACATTTTCCCAGCATACTTCAAATTTATAGAATTTTCCCGTGTCCAGCCAGGTCATGCCTTAATTTCTCCACAATATTTCAGCAAACATACACATTGCCACCTTCAGATGATCCTTGAGTACTGTGCTGTTCCTCTTGGCATACTATGTATCCTGGCCATTACCTCCTCCACCAACTCACTACACTCGCTGTCTTTGTGGCCACTGCAGTGGATGGTGGCTGTGTGGGGGAAGCGGCGCCTCAGTCTGCACTCTGGCCTGCAGTGCCCATGCTACCATTATAGGGCACAGATGCAACCATCTTGGAATGCCTCTCCCTTTCCAGATTGAGTGCAGGGCTCCACACCTGACTTAGTTGTAGTCCACTACCTTTATTGATTAGAGCATTTTTCAGTCTGATTTCAATGGCTTCTTTAATTACACAGTCCCAGGAGGAGGAGGAGGAGGAGGAGGAGGAGGAGGAGGAGGATGAGGATGATTGCACCCGTGCCTGACAGCAGTAGTATCGGTAACAGCTAGCATAAACAAGACGCTGGGAGGAGCAACACAGTATTCATCAGGGACCACCTGATGACGGCAGTGTGTGTTTGCTAAGATACTGTTGAGAAATTACGATGTGGCCTGGCTGGACACCTAAGAAATGTATAAATTAGGTATGCATATACAACTACGTAAATATATCTAAAAACAAAGATGATGTGACTTACCAAACGAAAGTGCTGGCAGGTTGATAGACACACAAACAAACAGACATGTCTGCTTGTGCCTGTGTATGTGCGGTTGTATATGGGTGTGCGTGCGAGTGTATACATGTCCTTTTTTCCCCCTAAGGTAAGTCTTTCCGCTCCCGGGATTGGAATGACTCCTTACCCTCTCCCTTAAAACCCACATCCTTTCGTCTTTCCCTCTCCTTCCCTCTTTCCTGATGAAGCAAACGTTGGTTGCGAAAGCTTGAATTTTGTGTGTATGTTTGTGTGTCTATCGACCTGCCAGCGCTTTCGTTTGGTAAGTCACATCATCTTTGTTTTTAGATAACTACATAAATAGTTATAGATCAGACAAGTAGTCTTTTTTATGTTAGAATTACTGAGCTTACAGATTAAAAGATGATGAAATGCCACCTAGCAGCACTGGTATGAGTTACAAAGACATTCATAGTACCTTCCAGCCAATAAGCAAAAGAACAAGAAAAAAAATTATTATTATATACATGCTGGCATAACAAGATGTGCAACTACCAAATAATTACATTAAATTATGAGAATAATAAAATATTTAGATATCACTGTATAACTGCTAAACAATGCCCTCTAGTATTACTTTAAGCAATACTGTTGTCAAGGTAACAGAGGCCAAGATGGCAGTTCTAAGAAATCAGAAAAAACACATTTATGTATTAAAATATTAATGTTAAATGTAAGTAATATATCACCAACTGTTCATGAGCTGCAACATGGCAGAATGTGTAATAAATCATAATAAAATGTGTAATAAATCATAATCTGATTTATAACTCCGCTTTTATTTTTGTATAAAGATATCAATTTTAATACAAAAACTCCCAGTCTCCAGTTCTTTATTTTACATTAAAATATATAAAGCAGCATGATTAATTGTGATAATTTAAATAACAGGTATCCTGATTTGAGCTGCCCAGCAGTTGTGAATGTACTGGTGTTGCTACTTGTGGGATCTTGTGCTTCAAACCTGATGGGATGCATTCTAGCTGCCTGGCTGCTGCCCCTGCATTGGGGCAGATATAGAAGTCATGGTTACCTGCCAGTAGCCAGTCGGCCTCCAAGCTGACACCTGAAATGAAATGAAGTATTAACATGCTAAAAATAGACAGTAACATTGTACCAAAAGCTACTCCTGAAGAATGAAAATGATTTGATGGACTTTTTAGATAATTTTTATGGTGAAATTTATAAAATACAGAATTACCACTAGACGTTGCATGGAGATCTCTCCAGGATGTAAATGCTATATGTCTGACAGGATTACATGTGCAGCTTGTAACAAATATTACTTCCCTTTTAATACCCTGTAGACAAGTAGTTTGGTAAGTGTTAAAACATCTGTGTTTACCAATGTCAATGGACAACATTACATAATTTTATATTAACTGGAAATCGTGCCCATATTAGAATTTCATGAATGTCCATCTATAATATTACAAATTGTCCTTAAAATACAGCAGAGTCCCGCTAACCCGAACCCCGATAATCCAAATGTTCGGTTAACCCGAACGTTCGGTAAATCTAAACTTGAAAAATGTTAATCTAAGTACAGAAAACTGTGTGGTAAACTACTGTACATACACAGTATTTTAATTCACACAGTACAGTAAACGTGTATTAGACAAATTGGCAAGAAAACATTAGTTTTAAACAATTCACAACAATGAAAGAAAAGCTGTCAAACTTACTAAAATACAGTCGATATTTTATCCCTACTTTTTATATGACAAAAACTCAGCCATTGTTTTTCAGTGTAATGAAGACAGTGTGCTATATGACGCATAGTTGTGCCATTGTCTCAAATATCAAATCAGCAGGTGTAGCAGTTGGCTGTTGCTTCGAATAATGAAGCACGGGGTCAAAGGCTTCTGCTGCATCACTTTGTGGCACCAGCTCTCCTTTGTCGCTTTCAGGTTCATTATCACTTCCGCCACAGCAGTCCCCTTCTTCCTAGTCTTGAGTCACAGCAGTGTCTGTCAGGTTTTCCACACGTGCCCCATCCTCTGCATCCACTCATCTACATCTTCTTCATTAGCTTCATCACATCCGGGGATTGTCTATCATTTGTAGTAGCTTCACTCAGTTCTTCTATCAATTAGAAGCGATTGCTTTACCAACACCCAGTTCTGTTGGCAGTTTAGATACATTCTCACCACTGTCTATCTGTATAAAAGCATTCAGTTTTTCTTTGAGAAATAACGTTGTATGTTTCCATTTACTCATGACGAAAATACATACACCACTACACCTGAACGAATACAATACAATACAATACAATACAACTGTTATGTGTGCCAGCAATTGATATCTAACATAACCAAGTGCTTTGCAAGCCAACTGACAGTGCACTGACCCAGAATGCTAAAAAGGTTTCAACAATGCACAACAACAAGGGCAGGGAGTGAGAGTGGGCCATTGTTCCCAAACTTGTTCCCATTAGTTACCATGGTGTACCTACTTATCTGCTTGGTATACTTCATTCTAGAAACTCGTCACCGTAATTCCTGCTAGTCCGAACAAATTGATAATCTGAACAAGGTCCGCTCCGAATTAGTTTGGATTAACAGGACTCTACTGTACCAGAAAAACATGGATACCAAAATAGAATATGTAATTCACAACAAAAATCTCTTTTTACATGACTTAATGCATAAAAAATTTTAATGTTTTAATTGAATTCGCCAATCTGTTGCTAAAATAAATATATATATATACATATGTTATATATAAAAACAAAGATGAGGTGACTTACCGAACAAAAGCGCTGGCAGGTCGATAGACACACAAACAAACACACAAAATTCAAGCTTTCGCAACAAACTGTTGCCTCATCAGGAAAGAGGGAAGGAGAGAGGAAGACGAAAGGAAGTGGGTTTTAAGGGAGAGGGTAAGGAGTCATTCCAATCCCGAGAGCTTGTGTCTGTATGTGTGGATGGATATGTGCGTGTGTGCGAGTGTATACCTGTCCTTTTTTCCCCCTAAGGTAAGTCTTTCCGCTCCCGGGATTGGAATGACTCCTTACCCTCTCCCTTAAAACCCACTTCCTTTCGTCTTCCTCTCTCCTTCCCTCTTTCCTGATGAGGCAACAGTTTGTTGCGAAAGCTTGAATTTTGTGTGTTTGTTTGTGTGTCTATCGACCTGCCAGCGCTTTTGTTCGGTAAGTCACCTCATCTTTGTTTTTATATATAATTTTTCCCACGTGGAATGTTTCCTTCCATTATATATATATACATACGTATTTTTTCAATTAACTCTTAAGATTGCAGCCAGGTAAAGTCATAAAAAAACCAGCTGATATTTTGACAGACAGCCTTCCTATCATTCTCCCATGCCTTGAACTACATTCCCATGAGCTGTTAGAATCTCTATGCTGGGAAGCATTTACATATGCATTTTTTAAATTTTATGTACATTATGAAAAAGCTACTGACAATTTGTATAAAATACAACCCTTATATTCTTTCGTATTGTAAAGAATTAATACAGCATTATACAATATGTATTTACTCATTTACTTATTGGAGAAGAAGTATTTCTGAAAGTATTGCTTCTGTCTGCTTTCTGGAGGGTGTATTTCTCTTCCAAGTACAGAGGCACGGAATTTCCTTGAGGGTGATACAGAAGCCAACCAAATGAATATAAGAAGATTAATAGTTCTGTTGAAGCTGGTGAGTGATAGCTTCATATTGTCATCAACATTACTTCACATATTTTTATAAGAGAACACTGTGTAGCCTCAATATAACACACACAACTTTTTAGTTACAAGTTACTAGTAAAGTCATCTAATCAACACCGAAACACAAAGTCTCCCATGAGGGGGAAAAATACAGGGATCAGACTACAGGAGCAAGAGTTTAGTCATTTATTTGGTAGAACTGGGTGTAGAGGTATACAACGGGGATAATCTATAATATGGAAGGTTGAACAAAGAATATTGCTGCCATGAGAGATGACTGATCTAATTTCATTAACTCATTAGGGCCAAGGTTTTTTTTCTACTTGAGAAATTAATTTTTTGTCTCAGTTTCTGAGTCTCTGCCACTAACATTTTATGACAATGAGGATTTTTCTGGAGATATTTTACAGTCCTTTTTGTTTTGCATGCTCCACTTTTGGGACAACGGTCTTTTTCACAAGTGGTATTAATTGGCAAAATAAGTGTACATGCTGGACACTCACCAACAGACTGACAAATGAACTATACGCTTTGAATGTCCAACTATTACTTACTGACATTGAAATTAGCATTCCAATTACCAGGCATGGACTGACTGCAGTTATGGGTGCAACACCTACTTATGGTCATGTATATTACTAAAATTACAACTTTTTGAAATATAGAATTAGTAGCTATATTTTAGTTATTAACATAAAAGACAGAAATAATAAAAGATAAAAATGGCAACGAAGTAAGTTTGTTTCCCTAAAAGCTGCATAACTAGAAAGTGACAAAATAATAGGTACTACTTTATGAGAGTGACACTTTAATAACAACAGGTATTCTCAATGTTTGATAGAAATTTTCAAGGAGATGAAGTTTTCTAATTGGAAAAGTTAACGAAACACAGTCATTTAAGTAAAAGCACATATTCCTGAAAACAGAAAAATTTGGGCTGCAGAACTGTAACACAATTTTGGAAGTATCATTTTAACATAGGATATTCAGGAACACAAATTTAAATCCGAGTACAAATGTCTTGAAACATTAAGTGCCCAGGAAAAACAGGACGCTTACTTGAAAGAGGAGAACAAGGGCTTTCAAATAAGCTGTTTCAATCTAAAAACAATTTTCAATATACTTGAATTTTGACATCATGAACATTTCTTAAAACAAAATTTTTCCACAAGAACTAAACAAACAACTGTCATCAGCAGTCAGTAAATTACACAGTGAATAAAGAATTTTAGTGAAATACTGGTGGAAAACAAATTAGTTGCTTTGGGTAGCTATTGTTTACATACCACTAATGAAAAGAGATCAGAAAAGTAAAAAATAATAGTGTTATCAAGTTCAGAATAAGGATAAGTATGTTAAGCCCACCTTGCTCTGTTAGATACTACATACAGCAGAACCTATCACTTACGCTGTTTGAAAAATATACGACTTGTAATTAAACAGAATAATGTTATCCTCTGATGCGTGTATGTATTAACTGTCATTCTGGCTGTCAACAAGGGCCAATAATGATAAACTAACATTTTACTTTACTACTGAAAATGTAATAATTATGCACTTTTAACACTTTGCAACAACCTTCTTACACATGTTTCAATAAGCATTGTGGACAATACCACGGGCAATCTGTGTTAAGCAATCGCTATATAAATGTCACACAGTCAGTCTATAGCAAGATACCACAGAACACAGTCAAATGTATCTCATCAGCCATTTATTAAAGTTCTGCAATAGCGTTATATATGGTCATTTGTTTAAAGTTTTTTAGCAGACATTAATTCTATGTGGACCATGTACTACTACCAATTATTTTTGTTATTTACACTCACTGAAGTCTCTGTGGTTTACTGATCTGTCTTATTACAAGTATGACCTTCAATAAATAAATGGTGATCATTATCAAATTGGGAGAGTGATAATAAGTATGCATAAAATTGAAAATCTATTGTAATGGTGTTATGTAAATTTATTTGAAGTCCACTCAAAGACCTAGTAACAATCAACTGGACAACGAGAGAAGACAACTTCTAATGTATCATTCAAGCACGTCAGTAAACTTACACAATGAAGTATCTTGTGAAGTACAGTAATGCATAGGCCTGAGACATCCAGTAATAAGCCTGCACATATCACTTACTGTCTTGTTGACTTTTTCGACATGGGCAGACCTGTCTCAGACAGAGCAGATGAACAGTGCTGTTATGTATTCACACAACACTGGACAACTGACTCCAAATAGTACTGCCTCTTCCACTCCATCCCCTACGAGGGTGATTCAAATGAATACCTTAAAAGTGCCATAAAATATCGAAAATGTGTGTAATGGAGTTGGTAGATGGCAGTAGTGTTCCTTAAGATTCAGAAAGCAACCCGACAGGTGGCAGAAAGGTGTAACAAAGCAGGAAAAGCAGCAGCATCCACAATAAGACGGCTTTGCCATTGTCAACATGCACTATGATTGAGCAGCGATCTGTAAAGTGTAGCGAAGGTGTCAAACCAATTGAAATTCATCACAGAATGAGAGCACAGTACAGTGATTCCTGTTTGTAGTTGTGGCAGGTGTGAGTGGTGAAGGAAATTTAAAAGCAGTGTAACTTTTGCAGAGAATGCCCTAAGACCAGGACAGCCTCACCACGTAGTGACGGAGCTTGTAAAGATGAACAGACATGTAACTCTGAATGAAACAGCCACAAGAGTGAAGATCAGTATTGGTTTGGTGCAGAATACTGTTCACGATGTACTGCATTTCAATAAGGTTTCTGCAAGATGGGTGCCATGTCAGCTGACTGCCGAATTGAAAAATCATTGTGCCAATGCCAGTGAAGGGCTTTTGCACTGTTTTCACTTCGAAGGTGATGCATTTCTGGGAAAAACTGTTGCATTCGATGGGGACTTGGGTCCATGACCACCAACCATAAACTGAAAGGTCAAGCAAGGAATAACGCCACAGCTCATCGATGAAACCCAAAAGATTCCACACTCAACCATCTGTTGGAAAAGTCATTCCCATTTCCTTCAGGAGTACAAATGGAGTAATTCTGGAGCATTACATGGACAGGGAAGTGGCAGTATCGAGTACTTCTCATTCAGGCAAGCTGGAAAATCAATTTCGTCCTGCAGTCAGGAGTAAAAGATGAGGACTTCTGACTTCAGGGTACTGCTACAGCACGACAATGCCAGACCGCACACAGCCTGTGTGACAGTTGAAACTATTCAGGAAATTAAATTTGCATATCAGGTACAACCACCTCATTTCTCACACCTCACTCCTATTGACTCATCTGTTCAGAGCACTCAAAGAAGTAGCGCGAGGCAGGCACTCCAGAAATACGAAGAGGTGAAAACCATGGTGTACGACTGGCCACATATGCTACCAAAACAATTCTTTCATCTTAGTATCTATGCACTTTCAAAGTGGTGGAATACATGCATTCAACACCAGGGGCACTACATTGAAAAATGAGAGGCAAGTTTTTTGCTCATTGTCACAATTAAAGATACTATAGCAGTTTTAAGGTTTTTGTTTGAATCACATTCCTACATTCGTAATCTGCAAGCCACTATATGATGCGTGGGAGATTGTACCCTGTACCACTACTAATCATTCCGATTCCTGTTCCACTTGCAAATGGAGAGGTGGAATGATGACTATGTGCCGCTGTATGAACCCTAATTTCTGTATCATGTGTTGGTGGTGCTTAAAGTGTCTTTTGGTCGCAGTAGAATCATTCTCCAGTCAGCAACAAATGCCATTTCTGTAAATTTGCTCAATAGTGTTTTGAGAAAACATCATTATCTACCATCCAAAGTTTCCCCATTTGAGTACATAAAGCAACTCCGGAATATTCATGTGTTGATCAAACTTACCGGTAACAAATCTAGCAGCATTCCTTTGAATTTTTTCGATGTCATCCTTTGGTAGGATGTGGTGGGGATCCTAAACAGTCTAGCAGTACTGTAGAGTGGGTTGTACAAATGCTCTATACACTGTCTTCTTTATACAGGGTGAACATGAATGAAACCAAAAAACTGTATGGACTGGTTCCTGAATGGAAATGGAGGAGAAGTGATCCTATGAACATGTATCCTGAAATGGTTGGTGTGCATGCAACAACAAATCATCCTGGAGCACAGTACAGATATGCATCACACCCATATCACAATATATGTTCGAAGTGGCCTCCACGGGATGCAAGGCACATGTTCACACATACCTGTCATGCAGGATACACACAATCGTATTCAGCTCACATCATGTTGGCGGGCCACTTGCCTGGAGTTTGTACTTGGGTTCTTCTCAGTACCCTGTAAACCCAGTCCTCCAAATTTAGTGTGAACCCATGATCACACAACCATTCAAAAAAGGCTTGAAATGTTGTGTAATGTGGTTGGTGTCTGTGGGGGAACTTGTTTTGCTATAGCTACACTGCCTCTCAACAGTTTCCACCAGCTTGGCTGCACACAAACACAATTTAGACTTGTTCCCAACATGAATACCAGACCATTCTGCTGATTACAGTACACTGCACCAACCACACAGCATGTAACACACAAGTAACACATGACACATGGTCACAGCAACTTTCATTTGTCAGGGCCATCTACCATGGCAATGATGCATTTCCGGACACTTGTTCATAGGAACTTTTTTCTCCATTTCCAGTCAGGAATGCGTCTTTGCAGTTTGTCACCTTCATTAATGTTCAGCCGGCAGATGAACTACATTTTCCTATAATTCTCCCAAAACCCAAAGTAAATCATTCATCTTTACTACTGTCAATCTTACACAGTCATTCTATTTCGTATAATTTTGCAACATTATGCTTCCATATTTGATTAGCATAACTGTGTCAAGCAGCACACCACTAATAGTGTATCTGAACAATACAGGATTGTCTCTCCTATTCATCCGCATTACCTTTTTTTTTTTCCTACATTTAGAGCAAGCTGCCATTCACCAATTCTGTCTAAGTCCTCATGTATCCTTCTACAGTCTCTTAACAATGACACTTTCCAGTACTCTACAGTGTCATCAGCAAGCAGACTGCTGCTTACCGTAGCCATCAGATCATTTATGTATATAGAGAACAAGAGCTGTCTTATCACACCTCCCTGGGGCACTTCTGATAATACCTTACCTCCATGAATACTTGCCATGCCGGACAATGTACTGGGTTTAATATTTAAGAAACCTTGTCTATTGCTTTCTGGAAATGTAGGAATGTAGAATCTGCCTGCTGCTCTCCATCAATAATTTGTAGGATATACTGCAAGAAAAGAGCAAACAGAGTTTCTCATGCATTGGTAATACTTTACAAATCTGTGCCAATTTGTGGAAATTTATTATATTCAAATTTAAAATATGCTGAAGAATTCTTCACCAAACCTTCCTTCTCTTCTTTAAGTCCTGTACATCTATCTCGATTAATTCTCTGAAAATAACATATTGACTAGAATTAACTCCGTTACGTGAAACAGTAAATAAGGGAAACTGTCAAGAACTTTCACTTTTCCCATTAGTCTTGCTTTTTGGGAAGAACCTAGGAAAGCATTCATTAATTCAGGTAAGAACCTCAGTAGCTCAGCACACAGAAGACAACTGAGATTCATTAGATATTTATTTATTTCACATATGGGACCATGCAAGCCAAAATTCCTTGGTTGCTGGAATGAGTTGCTATGAACATCAAGAACTATATTATCAACAATTAAAATACTTTTTACAAACCGAGTTAATGTCAATATTTAAAAAAGTAAGATATCAGAATGAAACACGCTAAACTGCAATACATTTCGTGCAAGATATAAGGCGTGTGGTAAACCTCAGATTTGATAATCCATGTTTGGCTACTCGCAGTTTTTGTTATTGCTGAAATCCCCTGAATGTGTAATCAACAGAGTAGTATACTTCTTTCTATATAGTGGGTTAAGGAAGTGGTATTTATCTGCAAATAATTTGCCTATATTTTTCACTGAGTAAATGCTGCAATTCATTTCAAATGAATTCTTGTAGTTAAATTGAGTTGAAGTTTCCTTTGCAGCTGCAAGACAGTGATGCTAACAAGCATGAAGGCAGACTCTGTGAATGTCCAGTGTGAATTGACAAGTTACAGGTACATAATGAGTAAAACCATAAAAAAATCATGCCCACTTTCCCATTAAGTATACCTGAAGATCGAAGAATTAATCTTTAACCAAACAAACCATATTTACTAGTGAATGTTCATTTTGTGATTGTGAGAAATTATCTGCAATTTTCTACTGCAGCCAGGGAGTCATCTGCATGCTTCTTTTCTATTTTCCAATACATCCCTGACCTCTACTTGTCGTAAGACATCTTTTCCTCTGTCAGCTACCTAGCATGGCCACCTGAAAAGGCTTCCCTCTCAAGAATCTTCTCTATCCACCTTTAAAATCGTTTCAGGAAGAAAGTGTAATTTAAGATTGCCAGTTCTCCTCTTGCTTTTCTGGATCCAAAATATAAACAAACACAGATATTCATAGGACTCAATTCCCTGCACACACCCAATAGCACAACAAACAACCAAGTGATCTACACCATGCCTTTCTCATATATATATATATATATATATATATACTCTTGGCGGAGTGGGGAGGATTTCATGAAGGATGGATCTCATTTCAGGGCAGGATTTGAGGAAGTCGTATCCCTGCTGGAGAGCCACATTCAGAGTCTGGTCCAGTCCCGGAAAGTATCCTGTCACAAGTGGGGCACTTTTGTGGTTCTTCTGTGGGGGATTCTGGGTTTGAGGGGACGAGGAAGTGGCTCTGGTTATTTGTTTGTTGGTAATGAGGATCACCCTGTGGCTAAACATGCCTTGGTGCACAGCCAGCACATCTTGGCACAGTGTTACACCGTCCGGGTTATCTGGATACTTCCCACCAACACCAACCTATCCGAACTCCGGAGATGGGAACTTGCCCTTCAGTATATCCTCTCTTCTCGTCATCCGCCAGGCCTCAATCTCCGCTAATTTCAAGTTGCCGCCACTCATACCTCACCTGTCTTTCAACAACTTCTTTGCCTCTACACTTCTGCCTCGACTGACATCTCTGCCCAAACTCTTTGTCTTTAAATATGTCTGCTTGTGTCTGTATGTGTGGATGGATATGTGCGTGTGTGCGAGTGTATACCTGTCCTTTTTTCCCCCTAAGGTAAGTCTTTCCGCTCCCGGGATTGGAATGACTCCTTACCCTCTCCTTTAAAACCCACTTCCTTTCGTCTTCCCCTCTCCTTCCCTCTTTCCTGATGAGGCAACAGTTTGTTGCGAAAGCTTGAATTTTGTGTGTATGTATGTGTTTGTTTGTGTGTCTATCGACCTGCCAGCGCTTTTGTTCGGTAAGTCACCACATCTTTGTTTTTATATATATATATATATATATATATATATATATATATATATATATAGAGAGAGAGAGAGAGAGAGAGAGAGAGAGAGAGAGAGAGAGAGGGAGGGAGGGAGGGAGGGAGGGAGGGAGGGAGGGAGGGACACACACACACACACACACACACACACACACACACACACACACACACACACACAAAGAAGATGTGACTTACCGAACGAAAGCGCTGGCAGGTTGATAGACACACAAACAAACACAAACATACACACAAAATTCAAGCTTTCACAACCAACGGTTGCTTAATCAGGAAAGAGGGAAGGAGAGGGAAAGACGGAAGGATGTGGGTTTTAAGGGAGAGGGTACGGAGTCATTCCAATCCCGGGAGCAGAAAGACTTACCTTAGGGGGAAAAAAGGACAGGTATACACTCGCATACACACACACATCCATCTGCACACACACAGACACAAGCAGACATTTGTCTGCCTTTACAGAAACCCCACTCATTGAATGGAGCATTATATGGCTCAGGATGGCATGTAGTGAAAGACAGGCATTGTCATTCCACCCACTGTTTTAGGGTATGAAAGGCAGGGTAGTAATTCTCAGGTGCAGAGGTTTGAATGTAATGCTTGGCAAGACACTCTGCAATTGTGTCTGGACTGGTATAAACAGCTCCATGTGTGGAAATCCCAGGTGCACCTGCAGGGGTCTGATATCCATAAAGGCATCTGAGCTTAGTCCAAACTTGGGAATGAGAGGTTTGTGTTCCAATGGTGGACACATAATGTTCCCAGCACTCCTGCTTCTGTCTGTTAATTAATTAACAAACACTGGCATGGAGCCATTTGAAGGCAATGAGATGCTCCACTGATGGGTGCTGCTTGTGACATTGGAGGGCCTGTCTACGATCTCCAATGGCAACAGCAATTCCGGCGAACACCAAGGCACTGTCCTCCACTGGGAGCGACCTGAGGAACACGGGATTGCCAATTCAGCTGCAGAAACAATGGTCTATATTGCCACACAATGGAGATCCAATGGTGGTAGCAGAGGCAAAAGCATCCTAGTCAGCCTTGGTAAGAGCCCATCAGGGCAAGCGTCCATGTGAGAGACGCTGGGGGAGGAACAAAAAGAGTGGAAACTTGTCACTACCACATAAGTCGTCGTGAGCTTTCCGGTGTATAGATGGTAGTAGGCCAGGAGTGCAAACAGAATCAATGGCCAAGTATGTGCCATGTGCCACATTGAAATAAGTGGGGGCACCTGTATATAGGAGGCAAAGGTCGACTTGAGTTAGCAGATTCTCAACATCTTAACCACGGTCAGTAATCTTAGTTCCACCCCACAAATGGTTAAGGGAATTGAAATCATCCAAAAGTAAGAAAATTGGGGAGGAGGTGAGAGGGGGGAGGGGGGGGGGGGGGGGAGTTGAGAAATTAGTGCTGCCAATACATTTTTTGGTATGTCACCAGCTGGAGGAAGGCAGACATTGCAGAAGGTAATTACCTCCGTTGCCCTCACCCTGATGTCCACAGCTTCTAAGGGCATATAAGGGGCACAAGTTCACTACAGACAGAGGTACTGACATATGTACATACATATATACATACTCCACCTGACACGCTGTTACTGTCATTATGATTTCTGTAATACCCCTGACAGCCACGAAAGACCAGGATCCGCATTGCTGGAAACCGGGCTTCCTGAAGGGTAATGCAGAAAGCAGGTGTATTGCTTAAGAGCTGTCATACCTCAGCCAGGTGTTGGACAAACTACCACAATTCCGCTGGAGGACAACACTTTCTGTAGTTTGGGAAGGCACGAAGTGACTAAGGAGCCAGTGCACGCCTCGGGGTCACCTGCTGCCACCTATTGAGAGCTTGTGGTTTCTGCATCCATTGGTTATGAGGCTGACCAAATCTTGGTCCTCAGTGGATAATAAAATATCCACCTCATCCTCATAATTGGAGCCTGTCAGAACTGATGGTGTGGGGGTCACTAGGATCTCTTTCTTCTTTATAGGCTTATTCTTTTTCTCATCTCGCGTCTCTCTTGGTTCCTCTGGCTGGGAGGGCTTCTCTGAGTTTGTCTCAGGAACCAACAATGATCGTTAAGCCCTATGATCAGCAGCTTGTGACTACTTCAGCCAATGGCTGGTATCTGGCTTCGCAGCAACAGAAGCCTTGGAAGGTAGGGTCCCAATAGACCACTTCCATGTGAGGGGAGCCAGAGGAGGCTGCTGCTTCTATGGCTGAGGGTGGGGACCAATGTCCCCAATGGCTGGGGTGTGGGCCTTACTCCCGAAGTAGATGTTAGAGGAGCTATAGGAGGTGGTGTGCCCCCAACCATCAAGGGGGCATGTGTAGTCAGCAGCACTGGGAGTCCACTTTAAGAGGCACAGCTAACGGGAATGCCGTTTTCATAAAGGGTTATCTCGTCTCAGCCATAGCATATGAGGAATTCGTTTTTCTATCCTCTGTGTAGGTCGGCCTAACCAGGGTCTTATATTTCATTTATCTTCCTCTCTCTGATAAATGGTTAAGTCCGGCAAACAGGGGGAATGGTACTCTCCACCATTAGCACAAATGGGAAGGGGGACACAAGGAACATTCGTGTTTGATAGCTGTCCATATTCCCGACATGTGGGGCTGGCACTGCATGAAGAGGACATGTGCCCAAATTTCCAGCATTTGAAGTACTGCATAGGGGGAGGAATGTGGGGTTTAACATCACACTGGTAGACCATCACCTTGACCTTTTCAGGCAAGTGCCCTCAAAGGCCAAGATGAAGGTACTGGTTGAAACCCTGTTGTCCTTAGGCCACTACACATCCCTGATTAAGTGTACACCTTGTCGCTGTAGGTTGGCGTACAACTCGTCATCAGACTGCAAGAGGAGATCTTGATGGAATATAATCCCCTGGACCATGTTTAAGCTCTTATGGGTTGTACATCACTCAGCATGGCACAGGTGAGCAACACACATGACTGGGCAGGGGATGCTATTTTTATCAGGACTGACCCATTCCGCATTTTGGCCATTTCTGGCAGTTCCCCAAACTTGTCCTCTAAGTTCTTGATAAAAAACAGAGGCTTTGTTGTTACACAGGATTTCCCATCACACCTTGCACAAACTAAGTATTTAGGAGAATGATGGCCAAGTGCAACAATCTCGATTAACAGTTAACCATGGTCAAGTTGATATATAATCCTGTTCGATGCAAAATTTTAGTGCACCAACATCGATCTAAGTTATATGAGGGACTTGACCATGTTATATTTAACCAGGGTTCTTTCCTGGTTTTCTAGACATAACCGCGGTTTTAGAAGCATACACTATTAAGATGGCGGCGTGTTTTGATGTTAATGGGTGGCATTGAGGAAGAACTGTTATACTTTGACGATTTAAATCGTGACCGAAACTGTGTTGGAGAGATTGTGGAAAGGGGAAACCCTTTTGAAGATCATGGTCACAGGAAGTTTGAAGAGAGATTTTGTCTGTCAAAAGAAACGGTGTGATGGTTATTCAACCAAATTAATGATACGTTAGAATTTCCTACTGATCGGAATAACCCTATTTCACTGATGGACAGACTTTCGATTGCTTTAAGGGCATATGCAACAGGTGCATTCAACATTCTTACTGGGAACAACAGTAATGTACATCCTACAACAGCACAACGAATCATCAGTGATGTATCAGACATCATAGCATCAATTCTCCTCACTTTATAAAATTTCCTACAATAGAAGAAGTGCGCTCTGTAATGCTTGGTTTTAGTCAGTTAGTCCTATTTCCTGGCATTCTTGGTACCTTGGATTGTACCCACATAATAATTCAGTCTCCTGGAGGACATAATGCGGAACTTTACCGCAATAGGAAATCCTATTTTTCCTTTAACTGTTAAACCATTAGTGATCACAATTTGTTAATAAGAGATATTGTCGCTCGATGGCTGGGCTCTGTGCATGACAGTACCATATTTCTCGGTTGCGCTCGCAGAGCTCAATTTGAAAACAGAGAAATACCACAAGGTCACTTATTGGGAGATAGTGGTTATGCATGTAGATCCTACTTGTTAACTCGCACTTTTAAATCCACAAAATGAAGCAGAGCATCGATATAACAGGTCTCATATTAAAACTAGAAACACTGTTGAGAGAAAATATGGCCAGTGGAAGAGAAGGGAAGAGAAGATTTCCCATATTATCTGTAGGAATAAGATGTAATCCACAGAAAGCAATGTCAATACTTGTGGGTACGGCTGTCTTGCATACTATTGCGAGGAGTACAAGCAGTGAAGAACCACCAGAAGATCCAGAAATTTCTTGACTTTTAAATCAGTTACGTGACGAGAGAGGCCCCGACATTGAAGATAATGAAGTTGTGCTACCTGGAGAGCAAATATATTGTGATGACACGATACCAGGAAGAGCAGTTCGCCGTGCTAAATTAATGAACATTTCTGATAAGGTAACAAATTCAGACATTGTCCAGATTGAAAAATTACGATTACAGTGGCGGGATTTTGCCGTATTTTTAATTTTTCTCATTATTTCAGTGTGTAATCTATTTTTTTTCTGTTGTCTAGGAAACATAAAAGTACTCACTGAACTGGGTGTGTGATGAGAAATTTGAGGTTGTGGCTTGCCAGGGACAGGATGTGCTGCCTGTAGACAATTACCCAGCTGCTGCTTTTCTGAGGAATTTTTTTAGTGTGGAACTGTTGATAATTCATTATTAAAGATATATTTCTCGTATCATATTGGTTGTGAAAGCAATGCAGTTCTCTGTTATTTATATACATGTTCAGTTACTGTGTATGTACTTAAATTTGGGAACAAATGACAACATTACATTTAGAGAGTGTGATAGTAAAAGAGAGTGGGATAAAATATAATGGGATAGTTCTGTATTATGTTCACTATAGATCCTAAACATCTCTTAAAGTTTCTACTGTAACAACAAATATGTGAATGTCCAACAGTTTTGCAATATTAAAAGAGCACATTGTTTATTATCAGAACCTTTCAGATTAGAGATTATTTTACTGCACTTCTGCTCACTATTAATGCAGTCTTATCACCTAGCTAAGCTTAAACTTGTGAATATGCAATAAACACATTGGCACAAAACAAATATAATCATTTGTGTAATAACACAAAATGTCAGTTTGGGATAGTTTATTTGCTAAATTGTTTACATATTAATCACTATTCTTTGTTTACAATATGATTTGCTTCAAACACAAATAAGTGTGTGCAACTATAAGGTTGTAGCCCGGATCATTTGTGTGATCTGGGGTTGTAGATTTCTAGAAAAATGTTGATGCAATGACAAACTGTGCAAAGAATTGAATTACATTGTTAATTCTAGCCAGTCATGCCTGTAGCAGCACTTTACACAATATTACATACAATAGTATGGTATCAAAAAATACATGAAATTGAAGACAAATTTGTGTTTAGAAATTGCCACCAAAAACAAGTTCTCATTGCTACAAAAGGCAATGGAATTTTGTCAGTGATTTCCGATACTTTGGGGATCAGTGCAAGAGCAATAATTAGTTACGGAGTGTGCTACTTCAGGAGATACGAAAGTGGAACCGTAATGCTATGGGTGTGTTTCTTCTTCCAGTATTTTAGTTTTTCTTTTAGGGCCAGAATCTTTAAATGTTTAATCCTCAGTTCCTTCTTATGTTCTGCCTTCATCATGTGTGATTGGGCCTCCAGTACTTTAACTCTCTTCTTGCACACATTCTCAATTACTGTTGCCAAACCTGATGGTCCTGGTTTTGCAGGCATCCTGCGTCGATGTCATGTATTTTTCGGCGTGCAAATGTTTTCTTTGGGTGGATCAGGAGACTGCGAAACAGACTGCAGCTGGATGACATCCACCAGAACATTCTTTGATGTCTAGGTGTGTGGGAAGTGCTAGGTTGTGTGCACTCTGCTAACTCGACAACTGAAGCAGGTGACATGTTCTCACTGCATTGCACTGCACTGCACTGCACTCCATGTTAACAACATCCACAATCATACTAAACTGTACACCGGAATCATATGCATTTATTAACGGTTTCATTGAGGAACCAACAATTTCTAACAGTTTTGCCCGATCATGGATCTTGGTTTTTTTGGTAGGCACGATATAAGGCAAAGAGCTTAAGACCCTATATTCTCATCTAATTGGACATCTTCCCATGAACAACTTACAATTATCGGCAGGAGTTTGAGATGGTGGCTGTAGTCTGTGGATCCAGTCCCATCAGAGGTAAATCCTGGGCCTGAAATATAATAAGACAGAATCACACTTTCATAAACAACTGAGAACCTTCATAAGACATTGTAATGTCTCTTGCAGCGGTCTCTCCGCAATATTTTCAGAAATTTTATAAATTATATAACTCAGTACATATCTCGAAATATCTCTTCTTATCTTACCGATTATCAATGCAAAGTAGTTTCAAGCCCAATTATTCCTTGGAGCGTCCATTTACTCCATGGAATAGCTTCTCTGCTATCTATGTTTTCTCTTATGAAAAGAATGTGGACTTCTTGCCAATTAGTCGTGAAAGGAGGATGTATACGTATGTATTGTTGAGCTAGTCGCCATCTTGATTAGATTCTGTATGAGAAGGAATTTAATACATGAACTAAACTAAAGTAAGTGTGTTCGTGTATTATTTAAATGTTTATTATTGACAGTGTCTGCTTACTACGCTGTGTTGCACGGGATCAGTGGGGAACGTCTGATTTACACTGGACGAACCTGCAGTTTTGTATGCTCAAGATATCCAGTTACTTCAAATAAATAGGCTAACACGGTCTTACCAGCAGATCTCCGGTCTTCCCCATGTGATCACCGAAAGTTAATAATTATTACAAATGTTTCCAGGAGATCGACTAACAATTTTCATCGCACCAAGACTTCGAAATTGCTTCACTGCCTTATGGAATTTAAGTTAAGCTCAATTTAATCAGGATAGAACTGTGTGAATGTGATAAGCCTGCTTTGTCAATGAAAATTCCCTTAATATATGCATGTTTTTACCATCCTGATCAGTGAAGCTAAATCAGGCCGGTGTGAGAGAGGTTTTTAAATTTTAGAAATATTAAAACATAAAAGAAGGAAATTTTATCTTAATTTTCTATCTGACATTGTTCCTCAAGAGATTGATTGTTACAAAACTACAGCACTTTAAACAGCAACTGAATAATAAATTACTCTACAACATAATTAAAAAACAAAGCCCACTTTAAAACTTCACGAAATATTTAGATGGTTGCCCTCAAGAAGAGCACGGCATACTGCTTGTGTCATCGTTCTCTAATCTGAGATAATATTCGAACTACAACTATCACAATAATGAAACAAGAAACTAACAGTCTTTCCTTAGCTTCTCTGCATTCCCTCTCGTTTTTCCATCATTCCTCTCACTCTATCATAAGTTACTTTTTCCATTGTCTTCCTACTGTCCGCATTTTTCTGGCTCTTGTGGTATCTTGCTTCTTTCACCTTACTCTCCACTATTTCTTCTGTCAACCCTGACCTACTGTGTTTCCAATATGCTTCTGTTCTAGTTTTAACATATTAACTGCCCCACTCATTATTCCTCATTTCCAGTTTTCAGATCTTATCATTCATGCCTCTCACTGCTACATTTTTGGTGCAGCAATTGTTAGTATGGTACTGCATAAGCACAACTCAATGCTGAATGATTTTACTGGTGATAAGTTGTCACCACAAGCACGCAGTACAACAGGCCTATCAGCTTTATGGATGTTTTCTAATTATTTGAAAGAATCAGTGCTTTATTACACATCAACCTTATTTGCAACAAATTACCAATGAGTATCGATGCTCAAAATTATCTTTGCATGGAATGTTTTGAAACTAGCAGTTAAACAGTGTGTAACAAACAAGAGCCTATAAAATGTGTTTTACAGTTTTGAGATAAGACAAAAAAGATGCCTTTCCCTTCAGAACCAAGTTTTCATCCTTACTATCATTTTTGCTCTGTGATTCTGACTGACTTTTGTCAGACTGGATGATTACGTCTGATATAATAAAATGCAAAGTGGCATTAAAATATAACACCAACATAAGCTAATTAGTTAAACACTAGTTCCATTTTAAAAAAAAACAAGAATGTCTCTAAATACTGTTACATGTACTTGAGGACACTAGCACAGTGTTAGAACTTTGTAACAGGCCCGTGACTAGTGACACCTTTTTACAAAAGTTGAAGCTTTAATTGTGCATAGTATTCAATACACGGAATCAGGAAACAAAATGGCTCCAATGGATTACCTTACTCATGGCAATGTGGCAACAATACCCATATGCCAGTTATTTTACCCAAGGTACAGGTGCCATGACTTATCAGAGTACGCATCTTGCCCAGAACAATGTAAAAAATCCATTCAACACTCCATTGCGGTTATTTTGACATGAGAGTTTTTAACTAATATTAGAAAGAATAAAAAATGCCTTTTACAATTACAAAATCAAAGAGCATCAACTTTTCTCTACGCATTGTTCCAGTGGTCCTTTTCCTGAAATTTTTTAGGGGTGTACTTCTCTTCCACTTAATACAGTTTTGAAATTTCAAATGAGAAACTGCAAGTCTGAATATTTTTGAAACTGCTGAAGCATTAATTACAACTTGCCTTAAATAAGTGTAATCTTGCCTTGGCCATTCTAACATTAGATTTATGGGATCCAGTATTGTTTGTGCTGCTCCTCCATCAGAGCCAGCCATCCCGCGTCCTTTCTTTTGAGCTAAAAAGAAAAATGACCAAATCAATATCACACTAAAAAAGACTACAACACTTTTTAGCAACATATATTTTTACTTACAAAATTGTCCGATATGAAAAACAAATCTTGCAAGTAACTCCATATATTCAATCTGAAACAGAGTGTTGAAAAAAATTTATATTTTGTCAGTGATTCCTTCTCATTCTCTAAATAGTAAAGCACAGAATGACAAAATAAAGTTGGGGAAACTTATCTATATTACTGAACGTCTGAAAAGATACACAGTTCCAGTTGGAGGTTGCATATTTAATGACTTCTATTTTCAGCACTTCATATGATTATCACCTGAATTTAAAAATTTAAAGTGTATAATATTAAATTACAGGTTTAACAGAATAAGACAAATATTAATGTTAGAAACTGTGTATGTCTTGGGGCAGTGTAAATCAAAGCATACAAATTATCCAGACTATACCGTCTAGTATCTGAGAATGAAAGCACTCAGTTACTTCCAAAAGACTTTACACAAAATTTCAACCTTTCTGAGACTCACTCTCACTGACAATGCTGACAAAATAATCAAAGGAAATCAGTTTATTGCTCACTACACTTTCACTGTACTTCAGCATCAGGCATTATGTTTTAATTTACCACTTCTTTACTACTAACTATGTTTGTAGCACATTTTACAGATGGTATTCATGTGTCAGTTAAAATTAAGAACATCTGAAGAGCATAGTTTTCCTGTTCAGTACAAAAACAAATGTTTACAGAAACAGTAATATTTTAAGATGTGCTTAATTTTAATTAATGTTGGTGAATTCAGCAACGAGTAAGTGTAGTTGGCAATTTATCTCAGACGAAGAGGTAAGTAGTCCCATCACTGAGAGGTTAGGAGATGCAAGAGGGAGATTTTTTTCTTATTTGTCTTTCAGTGCTGACAACTCATGGACATAGTCAACTCTTACCCATCAGCTTGCTATGGTATAAATTTCAAACAGAAGTATCACAGATTCATGAATGCACATTATACAGACAGTCATCTTCAAATGCAGTAAAAATTTGTAGCAAGGAATACAAAATTGAATTATGGCTGTCGTACACAATACAATTAGTAGAAGAAAATGCCAGAAAAACATTTAGTAAACATTAGTAATTGTGTCTCATAACTGCGTAATGCAATGAAATACACTTACCTGTCATATTAATGTGACCACCTGACAAAAGCTTGAGTAACCACATTCAGCAGTGTGAATTGCTGTGAAACGTACAGGGAAAGAGCCAATGAGGTTCTGGAAGGTACCAAGAGGGATATGGAGTCTTGCCTACTACACTCCCATGGGCAGTCGTCCTGGTGCTCTTCACACACACACACACACACACACACACACACACACACACACACACACACACACTGCGAACTATGTGATGCATTACTGTTAGATGTTATTGTGCAGAGGAGAAACAAACTTTATGTCAGGGTGAACATATTCACCAAGGGTAGATGTACACTTTTGTTGATCCGATGTGGCTCCCAGAATGACAAGATCATCCAACAATGCCTCTGGGTTGTGCCTGTCTGACAGATGTTGTAGGGTGTTCGCTTTCAAATGTTTCACACTATACATGTCAACAGCCATCTGTCCAAAGGAGTATAAAATGTGATTCAGCTGAGAAGACTGTATCTCATCACTCAGTGAATGTCCAACTGCAGTACTGGTGTACAAATTCCAGACTTTATTGCCGATGAATAGCACTCAGCATGGGTGCACTGAACAATTGTTGAGGAGACACTTTTGGTCACACCAACAACATAACAATTCATAAGGCTACATAGGGGCTGCTGAGCAAAGCAACAATCGACCAGGGAACAATCGACACCAAGTGTTCCTAATGGTGATGACATAATACCAGTACTTGGAGTCTGGTGGCCAACTTACCACATTCTTATTATAGCTGTTCTGTTGGGCACTCAACCATTTTACTAAGCGATTATCCCAAGGGGCAAAACCTGGACCCAGTTGCAGGCTGCCTATCTAGTGGCTACCCAGAGGTAACAAAAATTCTGTTTTCAATGTTTCATACAAGTACTGGCAGAATTTAAAAATTTAAAATGCTGACAATCTACTCATTAAGAGATATAGTCTTATGTGAAAGGTTCCATAATTTTAAACTGTATATGTCTTCAGGAACAGTAATGTACATCCCATTAATACCCAGACAATATTCGTGCAATATTAGAAAATGAGAATATTTTGTGGCTTCCAACAAACTTTTAACATAATTTCAAACCTTTCCCACACTTTTTCTAGTTCATATGGTTGACATCATACATTTAATACATGGAAAAGTAATCAGAAGTTTGAAGCTGTTTATAACAGTAGTTCGATTCTTTAAAGAATCAGGGGGTTACTGATAAAATACTAATTTATGTAGGTTACCAAATAGTAATAAGAACGGTACATATGCAGCCCAAAGTGTCACCACTGTCAGTACTGGCTCTTTAACAAAGAAGTCTGATGGCCACTTCCAGAAGTCAAGATGGTGGTGGTGGGGGGGCTCATTTTCAATATTATTACTGACTTTCAGAGGTAGCATACAGATGCTTAAATGACATGTAAAAAAATGTTGATTAAAAAACGGTACACAGAAAGAACACTCAGACTTCAGAATTTATTTTCATACGCTCAGAAAATATATATACAGGGCTATCACAAATGATTGAAGCGATTTCATAAATTCACTGTAGCTCCATTCATTGACATATGGTCACGACACACTACAGATACATAGAAAAACTCAAAGTTTTGTTCGGCTGAAGCCGCACTTCAGGTTCCTGCCGCCAGAGCGCTCAAGAGCGCAGTGAGACAAAATGGCGACAGGAGCCGAGAAAGCGTATGTCGTGCTTGAAATGCACTCACATCAGTCAGTCATAACAGTGCAACGACACTTCAGGACGAAGTTCAACAAAGATCCACCAACAGCTAACTCCATTCGACGATGGTATGCGCAGTTTAAAGCTTCTGGATGCCTCTGTAAAGGGAAATCAACGGGTCGGCCTGCAGTGAGCGAAGAAACGGTTGAACGCGTGCGGGCAAGTTTCACGCGTAGCCCGCGGAAGTCGACAAATAAAGCAAGCAGAGAGCTAAACATACCACAGCCGACGGTTTGGAAAATCTTACGGAAAAGGCTAAAGCAGAAGCCGTACCGTTTACGAGTGCTACAAGCCCTGACACCCGATGACAAGGTCAAACGCTTTGAATTTTCGGCGCGGTTGCAACAGCTCATGGAAGAGGACGCGTTCAGTGCGAAACTTGTTTTCAGAGATGAAGCAACATTTTTTCTTAATGGTGAAGTGAACAGACACAATGTGCGAATCTGGGCAGTAGAGAATCCTCACGCATTCGTGCAGCAAATTCGCAATTCACCAAAAGTTAACGTGTTTTGTGCAATCTCACGATTTAAAGTTTACGGCCACTTTTTCTTCTGCGAAAAAAACGTTACAGGACACGTGTATCTGGACACGCTGGAAAATTGGCTCATGCCACAACTGGAGACCGACAGCGCCGACTTCATCTTTCAACAGGATGGTGCTCCACCGCACTTCCATGATGATGTTCGGCATTTCTTAAACAGGAGATTGGAAAACCGATGGATCGGTCGTGGTGGAGATCATGATCAGCAATTCATGTCATGGCCTCCACGCTCTCCCGACAACCCCATGCGATTTCTTTCTGTGGGGTCATGTGAAAGATTCAGTGTTTAAACCTCCTCTGCCATGAAATGTGCCAGAACTGCAGCTCGCATCAATGATGCTTTCGAACTAACTGATGGGGACATGCTGCACCGAGTGTGGGAGGAACTTGATTATCGGCTTGATGTCTGCCGAATCACTAAAGAGGCACATATAGAACATTTGTGAATGCCTAAAAAAACTTTTTGAGTTTTTGTATGTGTGTGCAAAGCATTGTGAAAATATCTCAAATAATAAAGTTATTGTAGAGCTGTGAAATTGCTTCAATCATTTGTAATAACCCTGTACATATTCAGTGCGGTCTCTTTGCTTCTTTGTATTTGGCTATGTTGCATGTTTATATTATGCTGATTTTTTCTTTATTCCAACAAAATGAGTTATTAGCCACAACTTTTTTTATAGCAAGAATATGCCAGGAAAACACTAAATGTGGCAACAACGAATATTATTTTAAAAATGCAGCTCACGAGGAGAGAAAAAAAGTCATTGCATCACTAAAAAGGTAATAATTCTGTTGGTTAATATGGTGTTTCAACATAGTATTACATTCTGGTGCTGATTTGACAATACTACACTTAAATCATATTTGCAACAACTCAGTGACCCAGAGTATACTTCCTCAGAGGCTAAGATATATTGAATTATTACCCAAAACTTAATCTGCAGATAGGGATAACACCTGTAATTACAGAACCGTCCATTCCTCCTCGTTCCAGAAATTTTAACTGCCCCTCTTTTTGGCTTTCATAAAAAGCTTCTCTGTACTACACATGATACAAGACCTAATACATGAAGTCCAAGAAGATCTAACCAAGAAAAATTATCCAGTCTGGTGTATTCTGTGACCCTGCCAAAGTCTTTATGTGGACAAAAAAATTTTATTTGTGAAACCAAAACTTTACGACAATGGCACCTCTCTTGCTTGGATGGAGTCTTGCGTCTACCACAGATAGTGGGTTACATTATACAACTAAACACTAGAAAATCCGGGATGGAATGTAACAATATTATGAAAAGGATAGCCGTTACTCCCCACATGGTGCGGACACTAAGTCGCGAACAAAAAGATGTCAGAAAGTTAACTTTCGGACAACAAGGCCTTTGCTGAATGCCCCCCCCCCCCCCACCCACACACACACACACACACACACACACACACACACACACACACACACAAACAAACAAACAAACGCACACAAGCGCACTCTACCAGTCTCTGGTAGCTGGAGCCAGACTGTGAGCAGCAGGGAGAGGCAACCAGGTGGGGGGTAAGGAGGCAGCAAGGGCGGGGAGGGATAGCAGGGTAAGGGTGGGGGGAGGGGCAGGAAAGTGCTGCTAGGAGCATGCAGGGATGAGGTAGGGAGTAGGGCAGCTAAGTGCAGTTGAGAGGTTACACAGATGACAGGGAAGAGGGGGGGGGGGGGGTAGAGGAAAACGAGAGAAGTAAAAAACTGGATGCATTGGTGGAGTAGAGGACTGTGTAGTGCTGGAACAGAACAGGGAAGGGGTTAGATGTGTAAGGACAATGACTAATGAAGATTGAGGTCAGGAGGATTATGGGAACATAGTATATATTGCATAGAGAGTTTCCACCCGCACAGTTCAGAAAAGCTTGTATTAGTGGCAAGGATCCAGGTGGCACAGGCTGTGAAGCAGGCATTGAAATGAAGAAAGTCATGTTGGGCGGCGTGCTCAGTAACAGGGTGGTCCAGTTATTTCTTGGTCACAGTTTGTTGGTTGCCATTCATGCGAACAGACAGCTTGTTGGTTGTCATGCCCACACAGAATGCGGCACAGTGGTTGCAGCTTAGCTTGTAGATCACGTGACTAGCTTTCACAGGTAGCCCTGCCTTTGATGGGATAGGTGATGTTTGTGACCAAACAGATTTGGCGATGGTGGTGGTGGTGGTGGTGGTGGTGGTGGTGGTGGGAGAATGTATGGGACAGGTCTTATATCTAGGTCTATTCAGGGATATGAGCCATGAGACAAGAGGTTGGGAGCAGGGGCTATGTACAGATGGTTGGCTGGTTGGTTGATTTAAAGGAAGGGGGGAAGGGACCAAACTGTGAGGTCATCAGTTCCTTGTTCCCAGTAAAATAATTACACTCGGGAAAGAACAAAAGAGATGTACAGCACAATAACAGTGGCAGAAGAACCAGAAGAAAGACAGAAGGACAATCAACACTGCTATGGACAAAGCAAGAAACGAAAACCACAGAGATAAGCAAGGAACAGGTAGAAGGGATGAAAACAAGAGAGCATATGACCATGGCTCGCCAACCATGAGAATAAAAATGAAAAGCCAGCCACTCCGCGGCACATTAAAACATCCAGCCTAAAAGCATTAGAGTGGAGAACACAAGTGGACAAAGGACATACGCAAAAACTTATATAGAATGATAAAATCCATTATCACATTTAAAATATAAAACTAAATTAGCCGATGAGGTGTTGCCAGCTAAAATTAATGGCCACAAGTCCAGTATCTGAAGAGTCCGTCACAGGGCAGCCAAAGGAGGACAGCTCACCACGATATGGGCCACTGTCAGGCGCTGCACTGACACTGAGGTGGGTCATAGGTCATCACGGCGCAGGAGGTAGCCATGGGTCACCCAAACGTGGCCAATGCGGAGCCAACAGAGTATCACAGAGTCCCTGCGAGAGGCCCATGTGGAGGGCTTCCACACATTCGTAGTCTTCTTAATAGTACACAGTTTGTTGGGCTTACTGAGGTTATGCCATTCCGTCTCCCAAAGCCGCAAAACCTTGCGGCATAGTACTGAACACAGGTCAGTTGCAGAGAAGCCAATCTCCATAAGCGGGTTCTGTGTAGCCTGTTTGGCCAGCCTGTCGGCAAGTTCGTTGCCTGGTATTCCGACATGACCTGGGGTCCACACAAACACCACTGAATGACTGGACCATTCCAGGGCATAGATAAGACTCCTGGATGGTCACTACCAAAGGATGAGATGGGTAGCACTAGTCAATAGTTTGTATGCTGGTCAAGGAGTCAGTACACAGAAGAAACGACTCCCCAGGGCATGAATGGATGTGCTCAAGAGCACGAGATATGGCCACCAGCTCAGCAGTGAAAACACTGCAGCCATCGGGCAAGGAACGCTGTTCAATATGTCCTCCATGGACATACACGAAGCTGATGCAATCATCAACCATCAAGCCATTGGTGTAAACCACTTTATGGCCTCGGTACATGTCAAGAATCGAGAGAAAGTGGCAGTGGAGAGCCGCGGGGTTAACTGAGTCCTTAGGGCCATGTGAAAGGTCCAGGCAAAGCTACATCCTAGGTGTACACCGTGAAGCTGTACATGAATGGACCTCAAGTATAGGTGGTAAAGGCAAGGACTCCAGTTCGGAAAGAAGGGATCGGACACAAACTGCAATTGGAAGAACCGCCGTGGGTGAGAAAAGGAAATGGTAATTCAGATGTGCATGAGAACTACGAATGTGTGCAGCGTAACTGGCCAGCAGTTGTGCACGCCTGACCTGCAATGGAGGGACTCCGGTCTCCACCAGGACACTGGTCACCGGAGTCATCCTAAAAGATCCTGTCACTAGGCGAACACCACAATGGTGCACTGGGTGAAGTAAATTCAATGCTGAGAGCGCCGCTGAGCCATAAACCAGACTACCATAGTCAAGGCGGGATTGTAAAAGGGCTCTGTAGAGCTGCAGCAATGTAGAGCTACCTGCACCCCAGTTGTGTTGCTCAGGCGGTGCAGGGCACTGAGGTGCTTGCTGCCAGCACTTCCACTTAAGCTAATGAAGGTGAGGAAGTCAAGTCAATTGGGCGTCAAAAACCAGACCTAAGAATCTATATGTCTCCACTACAGTGAGTGGATCATCATCAAGGTGAAGTTTTGGTTCCAGATGAACGGTATGTCACAGACAGAAGTGCTTACCGTATTTACTCGAATCGAAGCTGCACCTGAAAAATGAGACTCGAAATCAAGGAAAAAAAAAATTCCCCAATCTAAGCCGCACCTGAAATTTGAGACTCTAAATTCAAGGGGAGAGAAAAGTTTTAGGCTGCACCTCTAAATCGAAACAAAGTTGGTCCATTGTAATATAGACACAATTTAGGTCAAATGAATGACGATACAGCTACAGTAGTTTGGTTCGAGTCATAAGCTTAGCAGTTAAGCTTTACCAGGTAGCCATTGCTATGCGTCAGGCGCTCTGCCCGTATTTATACGGGTACCCTTCCTTTTTCATGTGCTTCGTCTGGTTTGAATTGATTGCTTATTTTTCTTTGATCTGATAAGTGCTGTTCTCTTTGCTGTAGATGTTTGCGTCACTCTAAGCTGAAAATTCATTGTACTGTGTCATGTATTGTTTATCGCATTCTGATAACGAGTGTTTACAGCCTGTTGCCGCTCGTGGCATGACTTGCTTTTGTGCGCGCTACCGCCACTTACAAATTTTTTTTTTTTTTTTTTTTTTTTAAAAAAGAGAGGAATCGTCTCATTAGTGAAACAACGGCAAGAGACTGCTATTTGTTGTTACTTCCACTGCTGCTTTCTTTGATAATGATCAACAAGAACCAAATAATAGACTGCGTATGATAGAAGATGTTCTGAACGAGAGTTTAGCGAAAATTTTTCTCAGTTTGAAAATCTTTGCAGGCGCCTGTTTAGTACATTACATTCTGCACAGAAATTAGAGTCATCTTAAATTTAAAAATCTAGTCAATTCATTTCTGACGATCACTGTTAGGCATAAGAATAATAGGGATATAAACATGACATGATATGTATATTCTTCCGCGTTTGCTGTTGTCTCACTCTAGTTTCATAGAGTATTAGGCAGGCAGGACGTAAATGAGATAGCAGCAAACGTGAAACAATACATGGCAAAATGTTTATATTCGTATTATTCTTATGGTGAAGAGAATACTGCATGTGATTCACGATTCATAAAAGTTCCTATTAACAACCATCTCTTCTCACAGGTAGGAAAAAATTCAGAACGTAGAGTTACCCATATTGACAAACATCCCAAACAGTCTTGCCAGTCGGATTTTTGTAGTACATTGAAATGCTGCTACATTTGAAGATGAACAATACAGAATTTGTATTTACTTCGTTGGATAATGTATGAAAATGCAGTGGTCAAAACTCGGGGCAGAGAAAAAAGCTCGTCTTCCAACTTTTTTTTTTTTTAATTTATTTACTGACACAGAGGTTTTGGCTCCAGTATTTATCTTTGTGCCTACAAAGCATGCCTTTGTGGCGCTACATATATTCAATGGCAGAAATTAGTTGTGGCGGCACCTACCAACATTTTTCAGAACTTCCGCTTGCTTTGCACTCTATTCTAAGCCGCAGGCGGTTTTTTGGATTACAAAAACCGGAAAAAAGTGCGGCTTAGATTCGAGTAAATACGGTAACACATGACTTTGCGGCCGAAAACTGGGAACTGTGGGCTAGAGCCAATGACTGCACCTTGTGAATGGCTCCCTGTAGGTGCCGCTCAGCAACACCAGAACTGGTGGAGCAGTACGAAATGCAGAAATTGTCTGCGTGCAGAGAAGGTGAGATGGACAGCCCTACAGCTGCTGCTAGACAATTAATGGCCACTAACAATAGAGATACACTCAATATAGAGCCCTGCGGGATCCCATTCTCCTGGATATGGGAGGGGGAGGACTAAGGGAGGCACCAACTTGGGCACAGAAAGTATGAAGCGACAGAAAATTTTGGATAAAAATCGGGAGCGAGCCTCTGAGACCCCACTCGTATAATGTGGCAAGGATATGATGTCGCCAGGTCGTGTCCTACACTTTTTGTAAATCAGGAAAGACTGCAACCAGGTGTAGGCATCTGGGAAATGCTTTCGGATAGCAGACTCAAGGGACACAAGGTTATCAGTGGTAGAGCGACCCTCACTGAAGCCGCCCTGACGTGGAGCCAGTAGGCCACTGGACTCCACGACCCAACCCAAATGCCGACACACCATACCGTACGTTCTAGCAGCTTACAAAGAACGTTGGTGAGGCTGATGGGCCAATAGCTATCCACATCAAGTGAGTTTTTACCGCGTTTGAGCGACGGAATGATGGTGCTCTCCGCCATTGCGATGGAATGACGCCATCGCACCAGATCCGGTTGAAGATGATGAGGACATGTCTCTTGTAGTCAGATGAGAGATGTTGAATCATCTGACTGTGGATCCGATATGGCCCAGCAGCAGTGTCAGGGCAATGTCAAGGGCACTGAGGAGCTCCCACTTTGTAAATGGGGCATTATAGGATTCACTGTGGCATGTAGTGAACAAGAGGACTTTCCCTTCCGGCTGCTGTTTGAGAGTGCGAAAGGCTGGAGGGGGGGAGGGGGGGGGGTTAATTCTCTGACACAGAGGCTCAAGCAAAGTGCTTGGCAATCACGATTGCATCGGCGGTAGATAACACGGCATTTATGTTAACACCAGGATGACCTGTTGGGGTCTGGTACCCGGAAAAATGTTTGATCCTTGCGCAGACTTGGGAAGGTGACGTGTGGCACCCAATGGTCAAGATGTATCTCTCCCGACACTTCTGCATCCATCATTTGATAAGTTGGCAAATGTGTGCACAGAGCTGTTTAAAGGCTATGAGGTGCTATAGGGAAGGGTACCGCTTTTGCCACTGTAGAGCTCCCCGATGCTCCATTGCTTCAGCGACTTCCGGCGACAACCAAGGGACTGCTTTTCGCTGGGGACACCCTAAAGAGCGAGGGATCGCGTTTTTTGCTGCAGAAACAATTGTTGTAGTCAACTGCTCAACCATCACATTGATGATCCCGTGTGGGGGAGATTCAACAGTGACAGCAGAGGTGAAAGTTTCCCAGACCGCCTTGTTTAAAGCCCATCTGGGCAGGCATCCCTATGCCTGATGCTGGGGTAGTGACAGAAAGATGGGGAAGTGGTCACTACCACATAGGTCATCATGTGCTCTCCAGTGCATAGATGGGAGAAGTCCTGGGCTGCAAATTGAGAAATCAATGGCCGAGTAACCACCATGAGCCACACTGAAATGTGTGGCGGCCCCGGTAAAGAGGCAGAGTTGCGACAGTGAAGTTTCAACATCTTTGCCTCGGCCAGTAAGCACAGTGCCACTCCACAAGGGGTTATGGGCATTAAAATCTCCTAAAAGTTGGAAGGTTTATGGAGTTGATCAATCAGTGCAGCTAAGACATTCAAGGGCACTGCATCATCTGCAGGAAGATACAAGAGGGGTTTGAAGGGGCCCACGTTCACTACAGACTGAGTTTAAGACATAAACGCAAACTCCACGACACTCGATTATAGTCACTACGGTTCCTGTAATATCCTTTATAGCAATGGATGGCAGGGGTCCGCACTGCCTGGAACCAGGTTTCCTGGAGGGCAACGCAAAAAACAGTTGTAAAGCTTAACAGTTGCTGTATCTCAGCCAGGTGGTGGAAAAAACCGCCGCTATTCCACTGGAGGGTGACGTCATCGTAAGACTGGGAAGGCATGGAACATTCAATGAGGTTTACGCCTCAGGGTCCCCTGCTGCCACCGAATTATTGGCTAAGCAGTCTATATCCATTGTGTATGAAGGTCCGGCGAGATCTAGGTCCTCAGCGGACGCCAGAATCTCCACCTCATCCACAGATGCAGAGCTTGTAGGGAGTGGTGGTGTGGGTGCCACCACAATTCCCTTGGTCTAGAGGTCTTTTTGGATTTCTCTCACTGCTCCGTGGGTTTCCCTGGCTGGGAAGACTTCACTGATTCAGTCTCCGGGATTGAGGATGAGCGTGAAGCCCTATGACCAGCTGCTTGTGGGCTCTTCAGCCACTGGCGGGTGTCATCTTTCCCACTAGCAGAAACCTGGGAAGGTACTGACCCAAGGGACCCCTTCCTAGCAAAAGGAGCCGAAGAAGACTTACGCTTCTCTGGCGCAGAAGTGGAGACTGATGTCCCAGATGGTTGAGAGGGGGGGGGGGGGGTGTAGTTCCCAAAGTAGGTAGTGCAGGAGCAACAGGGATGGAAGTGCGGAAGTGCCCCCACCATCAAGGGGACAGGTGTAGTTTTCCAGCTCTGAGAGGTGACGGGGGCTGGCAGAGCTGATTGGGCTAGAACTGTTGTAGCAGCGGCGTAAGGTGATGTCATACCTACAGGATGTAGGCACTCAAATTTCCTCTTAGCCTCAGTGTAGGTCAGTTGGTCCAGGGTCTTTTGCTCCATGATTTTCCTTTCTTTGTGAAGAATCCTGCAGTCAGGCGAGCAATGCGAATGGTGGTCTCCACAAATGGGAAGTGGGGCACATGTAGTATTGGGATGTGATGGGCGTCCACAATCTTGACATGCAACGCTGGAAGTACAGTGAGAAGAGACATGGCAGAACCTCCAGCATTTAAAGCACCACACTAGGGGAGGGATATAGGGCTTTACATCACTGCGGTAGACCATCACCTTGATCTTCTCAGGTTATGTATCACCCTCGAAAGCCAAGATGAAGGCACCGGTGACAACCTGATTATCCCTCGGACCCCAGTGGACATGCCGAACGAAATGTACACCTCGCCACTCTAAACTGGTGTGCAGCTCATCATCAGACTGCAAAAGAAGGTTCCTGTGAAATATGATACCTTGGACCAAATTTAAGCTCTTATGGGGCATGATAGTTACAGAAACATCCCCCAGCTTGTCACAAGCGAGTCACCCCCATGACTGGGCATAGGATGCTGTTTTGATCAAGACTGACACAGATCTCATTTTGGACAAGCTCTCCACCTCCTCAAACTTGTCCTCTAAATGCTCAACAAAAAACTGAGGCCTCACAGTCATGAAAGATTCCCCATCAGCTCTCTAACATACAACGTACTGTGGCGAATAAGAGCCGCTGCTGTCCTTAGCCTGACGTTCCTCCCATGATGTGGCCAGGGAGGGGAACGATTTGGGGTCTTACTTCTGTGTGTTGAACTGAGCCCGTAAATGCTTAGACTCTACTCTTGTTTGACCACCGGCAAGAGATGATGTACTACACTTCACCGTGTGTCATTTGCCCTGATGCCACCCACTCTGATCAGGGGCCCTCCCCATGGGTGCCACCCAGCCACAGCAAAGGCCACCTGGCATCAACTCCTTGGCATATGTGAGGACTTAATGGCGCAGGCATCAGCAGAGCAATCCCTGTTTGGTTGGTTGGTTTGGGGGGAGTAAAGGGACCAGACTGCTATGGTCATCGGTCCCTGTTTCCAAAGACAAAGAACACCCACAGAGAATAAAAACGAGGAACAGAAGAGATCACAGACGATACAAAACAAGAGAAACTGAGACAAGGACAAGACAAAACGAACTAAAACCACACAGAGTGTGACGGTGGTTGGCCGACCATAGAAATAAAAAAGGAAAAGCCAACCACTTAGAAACACATTTTAAAAAAATCAGTTGAAAATCATAGGCCAAAGGCCAGAATCAACACAAAACAATAAAATAAAACAGAAACACTCAGATTAAATGATAAAATCCCCCTGCCCGAATAAAACGTAAAACTAAGTCAGCCAAAGTGGAGTCGTCTGTTAAAAGGGCAGGGAGCGTACCAGGCAGTGCAAATGTCTGCCTGACCACAGCTAAAAGGGGGCAGGCCAACAGAATGTGGGCCACTGTCAAAGCTGCCCCACAGCGACACAGAGGAGGGTCCTCCCGGCGCAGTAAATAACTGTGTGTTAGCCGGGAGTGGCCAATGCGGAGCCGACAAAGGACGACGGAGTCCCTGCGGTTGGCTCACAGGGATGACCGCCACACAGTCGTCGTCTCCTTAATGGCACAGAGTTTATTGGGTGTAATCCAATCGCGCCATTCAGCGTCCCAAAGCGCAAAAACTTTTCGGCGGAGGACTGCCCGCAGATCAGTCTCTGGGAGGCCAACATCCAGAGATGGTTTACACGTGGCCTCTTTCGCCAGGCGGTCAACATGTTCATTGCCCGGGATACCGACATGACCGGGGATCCACACAAAGACCACAGAGCGGCCGCAACGCGCAAGAGTATGCAGGGACTCGTGGATAGCCATCACCAGACGAGAACGAGGAAAACACTGGTCGAGAGCTCGTAAACCGCTCAGGGAATCGCTACAGATCACGAAGGACTCACCTGAGCAGGAGCGGATATACTCTAGGGCTCGAAAGATGGCGACTAGCTCAGCAGTGTAAACGCTGCAGCCAGCCGCCGAGGACCGTTGTTAGGAATGGTCCCCTAGAGTTAGCGCATACCCGACACGACCAGCAACCATCAAACCGTCGGTGTAAACAATTCCAGAGCCCTGATACGTGGCAAGGATGGAATAAAAGCGGCGGCGGAAGGCCTCTGGAGGGACCGAGTCCTTCGAGCCCTGTGCCAAGTCGAGCCGAAGGCAAGGGCGAGGAACACACCACGGGGGTGTACGCAGAGGCGCCTGGAAAGGAGGTGGAACAGGGAAAAACCCAAGCCCGCAGAGAAGCTCCTTGACACGTACAGCGATCGGACAACCCGACCGGGGCCGACGGTCCGGCAGATGGACGACCGACTGCGGGAACAGGACACGGTAATTTGGATGCCCGGGCAAACTAAAAACATGGGCAGCATAAGCAGCCAGTAATTGTTGGCGTCGTACCCGCAGTGGAGGTACACCGGCCTCCACTAGTACGCTGTCCACAGGGCTGGTGCGGAAAGCACCAGTGGCAAGGCATATCCCGCTGTGGAGAATTGGGTCCAGCACCCGTAACGCAGATGGGGATGCTGAGCCATAAGCCAGGCTCCCATAATCCAGACGGGACTGGATTAACGCCTGGTAGAGCCGCAACAGGGTAGAGCGGTCGGCACCCCAGCGGGTGTGGCTCGAGCATCTCAGAGCGTTTAGATGCCGCCAACACGTCTGTTTAAGCTGCCGGATATGAGGCAGCCAAGTCAACCGGGCATCGAAAACCACCCCCAAAAACCTGTGGGTCTCCACCACAGCAAGGAGTTCGTCGGCAAGATAAAGCCGCGGCTCAGGATGGACTGCTCGGCGCCGGCAGAAATGCATAACGCGGGTCTTGGCTGCCGAAAACTGAAACCCATGCGCTACAGCCCAAGACTGCGCCTTACGGATAGCGCCCTGTAGCTGACGTTCAACAGCTGCGATGCCAGTAGAGCTGTAGTAAAGGCAGAAGTCGTCAGCATACAGGGAAGCGGAGACAGAATTTCCCACGGCCGCAGCAAGGCCGTTAATGGCTATTAAAAACAGACAGACACTTAAAACAGAGCCCTGTGGCACAACGTTCTCCTGGACGTGGGAGGAACTATACGAGGCCGCGACTTGCACGCGGAAGGTACGACACGACAGAAAATTGCGGATAAAAATCGGCAGAGGACCCCGAAGACCCCATCCATGAAGCATAGAAAGAATGTGATGACGCCATGTCGTATCGTACGCCTTCCGCATGTCGAAAAAGACAGCGACCAGGTGCTGACGGCGGGCAAAAGCAGTACGGATGGCCGACTCCAGGCTCACCAGATTGTCGGTGGCGGAGCGGCCTCTACGGAACCCACCCTGAGACGGAGCCAGAAGGCCCCGAGACTCCAGTACCCAATGCAAGTGCCGGCTCACCATCCATTCAAGCAACTTGTAAAGAACGTTGGTGAGGCTAATGGGACGGTAGCTGTCCACCTCCAGAGGGGTCTTTCCAGGTTTCAAAACGGGGATGACCATGCCTTCCCGCCATTGCGACGGAAACTCCCCCTCGACCCAAAGACGGTTGTAAAGATCGAGAAGGCGCTGCTGGCAGTCCACTGAAAGGTGTTTCAGCATCTGACAGTGGATGCCATCTGGCCCAGGAGCGGTATCAGGGCAAGCAGCTAGGGCACTGCGAAATTCCCACTCACTGAATGGAGCATTGTAAGATTCCGGGTGGTTGGTGCGAAACGAAAGGCTCCGACGTTCCAGCCGCTCTTTAATGGAGCGGAAGGCCTGGGGGTAATTCGCAGAAGCGGAACTCATAGCAAAATGCTCTGCTAAGCGATTTGCAATGACGTCGGAGTCCGTACACACGGCTCCATTCAGTGAGAGCGCAGGGACGCTGGCAGGGGTCCGATAGCCGTAGACGCGTTGAATCTTGGCCCAGACCTGCGAGGGAGTGACATGGAGGCCAATGGTGGACACATACCGCTCCCAGCACTCCTTCTTGCCTTGGCGCACGCAGCCGTTTGAAGGCGATAAGGTGCGCTAAGGAGGGACGTCGCTTGTGACGCTGGAGCGCCCGCCGGCGATCTTTAATCGCTTCAGCGATCTCAGGCGACCACCAAGGCACAGCCTTCCGCCGAGGAGACCCAGAAGAACGGGGAATGGCAGATTCGGCGGCAGTAACGATGCCGGTGGTGACCGATTGAACCACCGCATCAATGTCATCAGTAGAGAGAGGCTCAAAAGCGGCAGTGGAGGAGAACAAATCCCAGTCAGCCTTATTCATAGCCCATCTGCTAGGGCGCCCAGAAGAGTGACGCTGTGGTAGTGACAAAAAGAGCGGAAAGTGGTCACTACCACACAGGTCGTCATGCACACTCCATTGGACAGATGGTAAGAGGCTATGGCTACAGATGGAAAGGTCAATGGCGGAGTAGGTGCCATGCGCCACACTGAAGTGTGTGAAGGCACCATCATTTAACAGCGAGAGATCGAGCTGCGACAATAAATGCTCAACGATGGCGCCCCGACCTGTGGCCACTGACCCACCCCACAGAGGGTTATGGGCGTTGAAGTCGCCCAATAGCAAGAAAGGTGGCGGCAATTGGGCGACCAGTGCAGCCAAGACAGGCTGCGAGACATCACCATCCGGTGGAATGTAAAGACTGCAGACGGTAACAGCCTGTGGCGTCCACACGCGTACAGCGACAGCCTCTAAAGGCGTCCGGAGAGGGACAGACTCGCTGTGCAGAGTGTGAAGGACATATATGCAGACGCCACCAGACACCCTTTCATAAGCTGCTCGGTTCTTATAATAACCCCGATAGCCACGGAGGGCGGGGGTTCGCATCGCTGGAAACCAAGTTTCCTGGAGAGCAATGCAGAAGAAAGGTCGAAGGCTGAGAAGTTGGCGGAGCTCAGCTAAATGGTGGAAGAAACCGCTGCAGTTCCACTGGAGGATGGTAGTGCCCATGGCGGACAAAGGCGTGATGGGACTGGGAAGGCAGATTACGCCGCTGGGTCACCTGCTGCCTCCGATTGAGCACCCGTGCTAGTGCTATCCATGGCGTCTGAGGGACCGGCGAGATCGAGGTCCTCAGCGGACGCCAGGATCTCCACCTCGTCCTCAGACGCAGATCTGGAAGGTGGCGGTGGGGTGGCTGCCACCGCGAGTGCCTTGGGCTGAGAGCTCTTCTTCTTTGATTTCTCACGCTGCTCCTTGGGTTTAACTGGCTGGGAGGGC
This sequence comes from Schistocerca americana, assembly GCF_021461395.2. NCBI lineage: Eukaryota > Metazoa > Arthropoda > Insecta > Orthoptera > Acrididae > Schistocerca > Schistocerca americana. Next base: position 428,093,976 of record NC_060122.1, read on the forward strand.
TTCACCGATTCAGTCTCCGGGACTGAGGAGGATCGTGAAGCCCGTCGACCAGCTGATTGCGGGCACTTACGCCACTGTCGGTCGTCAGCCTTCCCACTGGTGGAAACCTGGGAAGGGAGGGACCCGAGGGACCCCTTGCGAGCGTGAGAAGCCGAAGAAGTTGGATACTTCTCCGGCTTAGAAGCAGGGACGGACGTCCCTGATGGGGGGGGGGGGGGGGGGGATGGTGTTGCCCCTGAGGTAGGTGACGCAGGAGCAACCCGGTGGGTAGAGCCCCCCACTGGCAAGGGGGCAGGAGGAGGCTTACTGCTTATCGAGCTGGCTGGAAGTCTCGAAACTGATGGGGCTAGCACAGGTGTTGTAGCAGCTGCATAAGAAGATGTCATTCTCACAGGATGGAGTCTGTCATATTTCCTCTTGGCCTCAGTATTGGTCAGCCGGTCCAGGGTCTTATATTCCATGATTTTGCGCTCTTTCTGAAAGACTTTGCAGTCTGGCGAGCAAGGTGAATGGTGCTCCCCGCAGTTGACGCAGATGGGAGGCGGGGCACATGGAGTATCGGGATGAGATGGGCGTCCGCAATCTCGACATGTGAGGCTGGAAGTGCAGCGGGAAGACATATGGCCGAACTTCCAGCACTTGAAGCACCGCATCGGGGGAGGGATATAGGGTTTGACGTCACATCGGTAGACCATCACCTTGACCTTTTCCGGTAACGTATCACCCTCGAAGGCCAAGATGAAGGCACTGGTAGCAACCTGATTGTCCCTCGGACCCCGATGAACGCGCCGGACGAAATGAACACCTCTACGTTCTAAGTTGGTGCGCAGCTCGTCATCAGACTGCAAAAGGAGGTCCCTATGGAAAATAACACCCTGGACCATATTTAACTCTTATGTGGTGTAATAGTAATGTTAACATCCCCCAACTTGTCACAAGCAAGCAACCTGCGTGACTGGGCGGAGGATGCCGTTTGTATCAGTACCGACCCAGAGCGCATTTTAGACAAGCCCTCCACCTCCCCAGACTTGTCCTCTAAATGCTCGACGAAGAACTGAGGCTTTGTAGAGAGAAAAGACTCCCCATCAGCTCTCGTACAAACTAAGAATCGGGGCGAATAACTGTTACCTCCATCCTGAGACTTACGCTCTTCCCACGGCGTGGCCAGGGAGGGGAACGTTTTCGGATCGTACTTCTGAGCATTAAATTGAGCCCGAGAACGCTTAGAGACTGCTGGCCGCCAGCGAGAGATGATGTACCACGCTTCATTGCGGGTCATCCGCCCTGATGCCACCTACTCCGACCAAGGGCCCTCCCCACGGGCGCCACCCAGCCACAGCAAAGGCCACCTGGCAGGATGGCCGTTGCCGGGAGTCCCGATACCCCAGGCGGATAGGCATCTACTCCTTGGCATACGTGGGGAGTTAACGGCGCAGGCATCAGTAGAGCGATCCCTGTGTTGTCAGGGGGCTACAACCAAGAGGGTACATGGCGGCCCCACCACAACGGGCTGGCTACCGTGCTGGATCTTAGGTGCAAAAATGTCCAAGGTCGTCGTCGCAGTGAAAAGAAACACTGCAGAGGGCAGCGTGGTAATCGCACCCAGGGACGTATCCTCGCCCAAGAGATCGAAAACGAGCGGAACACCATTGCAACGACGAGAAATCCGGCTAAAGGTCTAATTGCACGACGGATACAGTGCACCATGTAAGGCGCCCTTCCCCAATTGGCTCGCTCTTCGGATAAATTTAGAAAGATGGAGGTCAAACCCGAGAGGGGACCATCACATAAGGCCGAAACATGTGAGACTCCTTTTAGTCGCCTCTTACGACAGGCAGGAATACTGCGGGCCTATTCTAACCCCCGAACCCGCAGGGGGCGCATGTTCTGTTGATGGTGCGAATGGAACTGTCTACTGCCTGTCGAATCTCTGGAACAGTTCGGAAGCAAATGCCACAAAGTGGTTCCTTCATCTTTGGAATCAAATCAAAGTCACAAGGACTTAAGTCTGTGGAGTATGGCTGATGGTACACTACTTCCCAGTTCCATCGACCAAACAGAGCAGCCACAGCTTGCGCTGTATGTGCCTGCGCATTGTCATGCAAAATGATGGGTGGGTTGCGCAGAAAGTGTCACCGCTTCTTTCGCAATACTGGTCGCAGGTGATGCTCCAAAAACGGACAGTAATACTGTGCTTCAACGGTCTGCCATGGAGGAACATAATGTGTTAGGATAATAGCATCACAGTCATACACGAGAATCACCCTGACTTTAGACCTCTCCATTCGCACCATCAGCAGAACAGGCTCTGCTAACAGTATACTACGCCTTCCAAATCGCTCGCAACGGGTTCAACAAAACGCTGGTGACTACTTTGAAGAACAGTACAAGGTGCAAACAGGTAACTCTTTTGTATCGGTTCTGAATAAATAGTTGCCACTATTTAAGTTACAACCCTCAGTTTTCTAGTTTCAAGGGCCTACTGCCATCAACTACTAATAATTTGCTCCAATGACAAGAAACCATCGCTCATTGTGAGATGATGTGCTTACTGATCAATAAAAATACAGCTCACTCAAGATAGAAACTGTCTTATATAAATAATAACTGCATTTAGCACTACAAAAACTGAATTATTTAAAATCAGAAAAATACTTCAAAAAATTATAGTTTATGCTAAAAATCGTCACCCTTCTCCGCTACACGTTTTGTATTTGTGCAAATTCACTTAATGCAGAACTGTAATATCAGTTCTTTCAGTACTCTACAGCATGTTTTCCTCCAGTGAATTACAGTTATAGCATTACTTTATACATATTTCCTTTTAAGTATCGCCACAGGTAAAAAACACATACAGACAAGTCTGACAAACAAGGGAGTGACAAACCTTTGCTTATTGTGTGGTTTCACAAATGCTAGATAGTGTTTGATGAGACTCTTAGCATGCATCTCCATCTTTCTGGAAACAGCAGTACCAGTACTGCCTGCTATGTTGTTCTACATGAAAGCAGTTTTTGAAAATTTGGAATTAAATGCCTTTATTGCCAGTAGTTTCAAAAAATATTGAGACAATAACTCAATAACCAGGAACACTGCAAACTCGGACTTTTTTTATCACAAAGGAATTGGATGCTCAACACGAGGGTCCTCAGAGGACCAGTAGCGATTAGTCTCTTGCTTCAGATGGCCAAAAAGTAAAACCAAGATTTATTACTCACTCATGAAACACAATGTCTGGCTAAGTTCACCACCTATGAGCTTTTTAAGCAACCACTTGCATAACTTAAGTCCTTTTCTTTATCAGTTGGTAGCAGTGTCTGAAAATCTGAAATGCGGTATGGTATCACTTGGAAGGAATTACGAACAGAATTAAAAGTAAGTTCAACACCTATCTGTTGCATAAGCAGCCTGCCGTAGTTTTCAGGTTAGCAGTAACTATCTGCAAAGGGGAGTGCAACTGACTGAATCGGGTAGGGTAAAGGGAAATGGAAAGTAAGGCAGTGTCACATACTGAAGGTATATGAAATCGGGAACAGTTCTGTACACAAAAAGAAATGGAAAGATGTGGCAGTTTCATACGCAACACACACAGATTTTTGGCCTCTTGGTGGTTACATACCACTGTTTTTAAATATCATTTCTTTCATTCACGCACATCTCACATTTTTTTATTCATTTATCCATCTTCAGGAAACTTTCTCACAACCTTCTCATTTGTCATTTTTAATTGTTCTGGGTTTTTCCTTTGTAACAATACTTATATATGTAACTGCTCCTGTTATACTTCAAGAAGATTTTCATGCCTTGTATTACCTTTGCTAGCTTGCAAGTCTCTCCTCATAATCCAACTTTCCACAACCTTCCAACTTTCCAAAACTGGTAAAAAATGAAATAATAACAACAATAATAATAATAGCTAAATCATTCAATGAAAAGCATGGCTTATTTGAGTTGTTCTTTTCCTCTTCTGGTGCATAAAACACAAATTTCTGCTCTGATAACCAACATATTGAAAAATTCACCACTTTTGTCTACTATATATATCAAAGACTTTCTGCTGTTAATTCAATTTGTGTACACAGGCAGGTTGTTATTCAACTGAATCCATCCCAAAGGAATACACAATCAGATCCAAAGTATCCAGACATCTACCTATTAGTGGAAATTAAGATGGGGTGTGTCCACTCTTCATCTTTGCAACAGTTTCTAATCTGCTGGAGACATTTCCAATGAAGCACCAGAATGTCAGGAGTAATGGTAACCTGTTCTTCCTCAAAAGCCAGAAGCAGAGAAGACAGTGATACTAGGCACTGGGGGTCTGGAGCAAAGTCAACATTCTAACACATCCCAAAGGTATTTCAAATGCTTTAGGTTGGGACTGTGGGCAGGCAAGTCCATTTCAGAAATGCTGTTGTCCACAGAGCATTGCCTCACATATGCTGCTCTATGAGAGAGTGCATTGTCATGCTGATACAATCATCGTTTACACAGTACACGATGCTGTAAAATGTGTTCATATCCTTCCACATTAACATTTTCTTTAGTGCAAAAAGAAGAACACACCCAAAACAAGATAGATACTTGTCCCATTACATCACCCATCCTGCACTTCACGTTAGCAGTACACATGGCTCTTTACACCACCTCAAGCTTTGCTTAGCAGCGGTAACGAATTTGTTACATATGAAGAGCTGCTCAACCATTCTACTCAATTCTTTTTAAATCCTCATCCATAGTTGTCACTGTGTTAGCTTGACTTCTCTTAGTACTTCGGAACTGACTAATGAGTCCTTACACCAATTTTATGCATTTTTTTCACAAATGCACTCTGCATAGTTTGAAAGTCCCTGCCCATTAGTACACAAAGTCTGCCTGTATTGGTTTAGCTGTGTTTGTTTTCATGTTCCCATTTCACAACTGTTATTCCTGTCCCCACTTCAAAGTCACACGTTACCCACAGTCTAATTGTGTTGTAAATTTCCCTGATGGATTTAGTATTCAGGTGACATTCAATGACTAGTCCATATTCGATATTGCCGAGTTCTCCTGACTGACTTCGTCTGCAGTTACTGCTTCCCTACTGCCAATACAATACTCCCTGTCTCCCTTTATAATGGCAAGTCTGCCTCTCATGACATCTGCTGGTCAATTTCACATTACATGTGACTATCCTGATACTTTCGATCAGACAGTGTATCAGTGGAATAACAGTATGCTGTGGCGTATCTTTAGCCAGCTAAAAATTAGTGAGCAATATTGTCAAGGAAAATTATCTTCACAAAATATTAATGGTACCACAGACATTATTTGTAGCTTTTCAATTGAAACAATGAATGGTATTACACATTAAATCTACTTACATACTGCTTACCTGTGATGTTGCTCTTTGGAACATATAGTTCTCTATTTCAGGACTGCTCATTGTGGTTAATGTACCATACCTTTGAAGCGTATGTTCACTGTAACACAGAAGATGGTTCAGATGGCTCTGAGCACTATGGGACTTAACATCTGAGGTCATCAGTCCCCTAGAACTTAGACCTACTTAAACCTAACTAACCTAAGGACATCACACACATCCACGCCCGAGGCAGGATTCGAACCTGCGACCGTAGCGGTCGGGCGGTTCCAGACTGAAGCGCCTAGAACCACTCGGCCACACTGGCTGGCTAACACAGAGACTCACTTTCATAGATATGATATACTGTAATACTGCACAACTGCTTGGAATAACTGATCAAAAAATACAAACACATGGCAAAAAAGTGGAAGACATTTTTACATTGTAGTCTTAGTGTTACACTCCAGTATGTAGGAAGCACAAGAGCCTTCTGAAACTTAGTACACTGATTGCCAAGACAAACAGAGAAACTAACACAGAAAGTAAAATAAATGGAAACAAGGAACACTACGCACAGGGAATAGCTTCAGCAAACTACACAAGAGAAAGAATGGAGACCACAGCAAATTGCCTGCAGTCCCAACTCAAGTCACAGTGCAAGGAAAATGTTTACCAACACCACTTAAATCAGGCAAACAAGGAAACACTGACTACTGTTTGAAACAGTAATTTTCACTGCACACATTGGATGCTGCAGCATGAACTTCTGCTTTTCTATAAATTTGTACAGTCTTCTCTGCATCAAGCATGTGTTACTAGCTTTAGTCTTTATCTGTTACTTATCATTATCGCAAAGCTGAGAATTTTTGCTTACATAATCTACAGTCTAGCTTTTTCTGTTGATCATGTACTTTCAGAGTTATGCATTAGAAACTGTTCCTTGAACTGACTTCCAGACCTGGACATGTGAAACAGTACAACAGAAAAACACTTGTAAATTCTGCCTTTGTCTGCTCCATGTTTTCAGCCATCTTCCTTTGGATGCTCGGCAGCACATTTCCTTTGAGCTGACAGTGTGTCTCAAATAGCACATTTTTCAAGATATCACTTCCATAAAATATATTGTTACTAACCCATTTGTCTCACTGAGGGCTATTATTGCATGGCATAAAGTACCAAACTTTGGCAATTAAATTTTAAAATGGAGGAACAAGGGTCATTTCTTGTGTGCATGGTTGCTTGTGGCCAACTATCCCACAGCAATGCTGTGAGTTTTCACAATAGATTACGCCAGCCAGAGGATTTCAATTTAAACACCAAGCAGGGCTTCTTAAATGCGAGTGCGCTCTTTGTCATCACTTAGACTTTTTTTTTTCGCCGCCAGTTGTAAGAAGGATACCTGTGAATTACAAGTAAAATTCTTACGTTAATACAGGCACGTAAAGTTCTCTACAACTTTTACAGAAACAAGGAGTGAAAAGTCATGAAAGGGAGTTGGTAGTTGAAGAGAGGACGAGACGAGATTTTACTCTATCCCACAGGTTATTCAATCTCTGCTTCGACCAAGTTGTAAAGCATCCCAATGAGAAATTTGGGTTAGTTTTACTTATGGCAGCAGAAGCGTAGTGTGCTGATGTTGGCAACAACTGCTGAATTCTGAGAATTAGATAATATTCATATGAATGCAAACATTTTGTTACGAAATGTTCACTTCAGTAACATAACTTATTTATTGAGCAGATAAAGGTACAACCAAGAACCTGTCTCCCACCTTCATCTACATCTATACTCTGCAAACCACCGTGAGGTTACGCCAGATGGTATGTCCCATTCTACCCGTTATAAGGCTTTCTTCCTGTTCCATTCACAAATGGAGTGTAGATTGATTGAATGCCTCTGTGCGCGCAGTAATTATTCTAATCCTATCCTCTTGATCCGTATGTGGGCAATATGTAGGGGATTGTAGTATATTCCTGGAGTAAGCAGTTAGAGGTGGTTCTTGAAACTTCAACAGACTTGCGAGATAGTTTGTGTCTGTCTTCAAGAGCTTCCCAGTTCAGTACCTTCAGTATCTCAGACACTTTCCCACAGATTAAACAAACCCATGACCACTGTGCTGCCCTTTCCTGTATATGTTCAGTATCCCCTGTGTCTGCCCCCAGTAGCTGAGTGGTCAGGGCGACAGAATGTCAATCCTATGGGCCCAGGTTCAATTCCCGGTTGGGTCGGAGATTTTCTCCGCTCAGGTACTAGGTGTTATGTTGTCCTAATCATCATCATTTCATCCTAATCGATGCACAAGTCACCAAAGTGGCGTCAACTCAAAAGACCTGCACCTGGCGAATGGTCTACCCGACGGGAGGCCCTAGCCACACGACATTTTTTATATCCCCTGTTAGTCTTATCTGGTAAGGGTCTCGCATACGTGAGCAATATTCTAGAATCGGTAGCACAAGTGATTTGTGAGCAATCTCCTTTGTAGACTGTTTCCACTTCCCCAGTATTCTATCAGTAAACTGAAGTCTCCAACCTGCTTTACCCACAACTGTACCTATGTGATCATTCCATTTCCTATCCCTACAAAGTGGTACCCAGGTATTTGCACGAGTTAGATGATTCCAACAGTGAGTCATCGATATTATAGTCACAGGATACTGCGTTTTTCCTTTTTTTTTTGTGTGTGTGTGAAGTGCAAATTTTACATTTCTGAACATTTAAAGCAAGTTGTCAATCTCTGCACCCACTTGAAATTTTATCAAGATCTGGCTTAATTTTTTTGCAGCTTCTTTCAGATAGTACTCTATTACAGATAACTGGATTATTTGAAAAATGTCTGATTTTACTAATAATATTATCTGAAAGGTCATTAACATACAGCAAGAACAGCAAGGGTTCCAACACATCCCCTAGGGCACACCTGAAGTTACTTCGCCATCCAAAATAATATGCTGTGTCCTCCCTCCCAAAAGTGCTCAATACAGTCACAAATTTCACTTGATGTCCCACATGATTGTACTTTTGGGAAATACGGAAGCGTCCGATCCCACCCGTCTGCTTTGACCCATGACGTCACAAATATGGTGGAAACAAAAACAAACACACATGAATACCCACCCACTTCCCCAGGGGTCGTAACCCCTGCAACCCATAGAAGATAAAGATGCTTCAGTAGCTGATTAGTGTTTTTTGTCTTTTTAAAAAAAAAATCTCACAGGATAGAATGAACAGATCAGAAAGATAAATATAATAAACTAAAACAGAAATTCAAGGAAACATAATTAAAATAAGTAATAAGTGTTTTTCAATTAAAAAAAAAAAAAAAAAAAATTTCACGAGACGGAACGAACAGATCAGAAAAGTAAATAAAATAAGATAAAACAGAACTGGAGACAGCCACACTCAAACTCCGCGCCGTCACACACGACAACACCCTTACGTCACGGGTCAAAGCCGACGCGTGGGATCGGACTTTTGACAATAAGAGGTGAGAGTTGAGTTTCACATGATCAATGTTTTCGAGATCCAGACTGGTTGGCATTGAGGAGGTAATTCTGTTCAAGATACCTCATTATGTTTGACCTCAGAATATGTTCTAAAATTCTACAAAAAATCAGTGTCAAGGATATTGGATAGTAGTTTCTTGGATCAATTCTACAACCCTTCTTGGAGATAGGAGTGACCTGTGCCTTTTTCCAAGAACTGTGCAGTTTTCTGGCCGAAGGATCTACAATAGTTTATAGTTAGAAGAGGAGCTAACTCAGTCACAAATTCAGTATAGAATCAGACAGGGATTCCATCTGGCCCCAAAGCTTTGTTCAGTTTTAATGATTTCAGCTGTTTCTCAACACCACTGACACTAATACTTACTTCATTCATCTTTTCAGTGATACAAAGATTAAACTGGGGCAGTTCTCCTGTGTTTTCCTTTGTAAAGGAACATTTGAAAATGGAGTTGAGCATTTCTGCTTTTGCTTTGCTACCCTCATTCAGTTCATGTCACATTCGCTAGGGACTGGACACTAACTTTGTGGACTAGAATTTCTTTGAGTTTTGTGAAAGATCACTTCACAATATTCTGCCATGGTAGTAACTGAAGGCATCCCACACTGCTTTCTTCACAGCCAAACATGTTTATCTATAGACCTAATCTTTGTTTTACACCTATTATGAACTAACGTCTGATTCTTCAGAAGTTTCTCTGCAGTAGCTGTATACCATAGAGGTTCCATCCCATTATGAACTGTTCTACTGGGTACATATATATCCAGTGCATAGTCAACTATTCCTTTAAATGTGAACCAGAGTTCCTCTACATGCTCCTGCCCTGTGCTGCAAGCATAAAGTTCCTCATTGCATATGGCACTACTGATTTTTCTCTCTTTTTACTAATCATATTTATCTTTCTGCTTGTCTTAGTTGTTCCTTGTGTTTTGGTAATCATCACTGCCATAACAATATCATGGTCACTGATAGTGGTTTTGATGTGGACACCCCAAAGACATCATGTCTATTTGTTGCCATTAGATCCCATATAATTCCATCACAAGTGGATTTCCTAAATATCTGTTCACTGCAGGAACAGCATTAATTATTTACTTCATGCCCAGTCATTGCTAACATCATCAAACTACACCACCACTGCCGAAGTAAAATTCTACTAAAATCTGGAAATGAAATTAAAGTTCAGGGAGAACTAATAAAAACTTCAAGGTGTGCTGTTAGAGTAATGAGTAGGAAGTTCGGTTGAACAGAATGTACATTCTTCAAAAGAAGCTACAAGAGGAATATAAAAAAGTAAAACAAGGTTGGTTGATTTAGGGGAGGTGAAGGAAATCTGGTATGCACTTTCAAAGGAACCATCCCAGCATTTGGCTGAAGCAACTTTCAGAAATCATAGAAAACTTATCAAGGATGGCCCGAAGTGGGTTTAAACTGTTGTAATTCCAAATGCAAGTTTTAACCATTTTGCCATTTCACTCGACATAAAACAAGGATAATGGGTGGCGGAGTGTGAATTGCATTGCAGTATTGAGATTAGGAAATAAGACACTGAATATTTGCTATTTAGGCAGCAAATTAGACAATGGAGAAGTAAAGAGGACACAAAACGTGGACTGGCAATAGCAAGAAAAGACTGTTCCCATAAAATATAAAATTTCCTTGAATGTACGAAACTACCCACCTGGAGTTTAGCCTTATACGGAAGCGCATATGTGCAATGAAAGTACACGCAAGAAGAGAATATAAGATTTTGGAAGGTGGTGTCACCAGAGAATGCTGTTAGGTGGGTACATCAGATAACTAATGATGAGGTACAAAAAACAGAAAATTGGATAGGTTGATAGGACACAGCATCAGGTATGAAGAAATACTTGGTAATTTAAGTATTTATGGAAATATTGTATAGGGAGACCAAGGGTTGAACAGCTATATGAGGATGTAGGTTAGTGCACTGTTATTTAGAATTTTTCACTAGCAGATTTTTACGTGTTCATACTGCTGATACAGGTCCAATGACCATCTCTCAATGATATTGGATTTATGAGCATACTACAATGCATAAAAGGAGCAAGCCAATTTGTTTACCAGATGGAAGATACAGCTGGCAGTTCAATTAGGTTTAAGCTCATTTGCAGAGTAGTCCTAACGGTGAGACTAGCATTCACAGGCTGTAGGCCTAACAAGTTTCTAGTTTACGTAGCTATAGTAATGTGGTCAACACAGTAGACTTCTGCTGTTTAAAATAACTGGCAGATCATTTGCGCGTGGGAAGAAAAGACACAGAGAACACAAGTATTTCCCTGTGGTATTAAAATGCACACAAATCCTTCACATCGTACAAATAAATACAATATGTCATGCAAGTTTCACTGCTGGCACAACACAACGACCGGCGGAAAAACAGATTAATAGTTCAACTTAACAAAATTTTGTAATACGATCATTGACAGCAAGGTCATGCTCGGTTGATTCGGCTTAAATAATGTGTGGAATATTTTAATGGCCGCGGCAAATAATTAAGTCGGGTACATCGATTGCATTCTCTACATTTAAAATCTACAAATGTTCCTTTAGAATAAAATTACAACACTTGTTGTGGTAAGATCATTCACTACGCTCTGAATAATGCAATAGTTCTTTCGGTAAGCTTGATGCTGTGATTTCAGTCAATAACAAACAAAAATTATCTTCACATGAAGAAACTGCTGAGAGTATAAAGTGTGCACAATTTGCCTGCCATGGCAAAACCAATTTTAAAGCATATATTACGGATGAAGCAGGGGTTGTAGGTAGCAGGTTATCCAAGTTCAAAAAGTTAAACGAATACAGTCTTAGGCGAAACTTTGAGAAAGATAATATGAAGTAGCCTACTACTGTTTCAGAAGACTGAAACACAGTTATTAAATGATGGCGAAATGAACTCACAGTTGCATAATAGTACACAGTCGACACGCTGGCGAGCGCCACAACATTGTCTGTTCTCTCTCTAAAAATTGGACCACGTCCATGATGCAATTAAGATTACGCGAACGGAAACAGCACACTACACAGTACACAACTGGCTAGGTTTTGCAATTTGCACTACTTGACTATTCCCACCCAATGTTGCCAACTCTAAAGAACCCGAGTCGCTACATTCAATATCAAAAGTCGCTAGAAAGTCGCTAAAACTTATTTTACTATGGGTGTACCGAAAATTTCGTGCTGTGAATGGTGCTATAAGCCATCGTGTCTGTGTGTTTGGGGGGGGGGGGGGGGTTAATAAAATATTAATAAAAATTGTCTCATACGTAATGGCTATATTGTCTTAATAAAATGACATATCGCTAGCAACAACATACATATAAAATACGCTAATGTTTAATTAAACATGTTATCATAATTGACGCAACACATAAATTGTTATTTGTATTTCTTTATTAGTCCTGTAAATCGTGTTTAGGTACATATTTTGCACAAACGATGTAGGACAAGTCAGGTTGGTACAGTATGTACAACATCATACACGGCTACAAAGCGACACATGTACTTTGCCCATAGCGATACTAAAGTTTGTAATAGCTATAATACCGATATTATCTGCAATAAGACTATTACAGAAGAGTTTGTACCACAACACATGGACGAGGACAACAGTGGCGACGAGGAAAATTCAGTTGCGATCGAAGTTAGTCAATTTGGCAGAAAATTTTATTTGCTTCTCTTGTGTTTTAGCATGCAGGGGTGCTCGTTTCTATTTGCTCAGTTGTTGTAGTGTCTTGCATGTATTCCAGGGAGGGAGCCACAGAACTGATGTTCAAATGTTCAAATGTGTGTGAATTCCTAAGGGACAAAACTGCTGAGGTCATTGGTCCTTAGACTGACACTTTAGTTAAACTAACTAATGCTAAGAACAACACCCACATCCATGCCCGAGGGAGGACTCGGACCTCCAGCAGGAGGGGCCGCGCAATCCGTGAAATGGCGCCTCAAACTACGCGGCCACTCTGCACGGTGCGCAGAACTAATCGAATTTCTCTTTTCAGTGGCTTGGTTGCGTTTTGCTATAGCGTGTTTGGGTAAACATGGTTACCCCGCCCCCTCTATCCCCTGCCCCCGCTTCAATTGCCGACGGCCAGTGTGATGGATCTAACACAAGCTTTTCAGTTTCAGAACCAAACAAACTGCTGCTTTGCTGACGACGGTACAACAAATATTGTCTGCACGAGCTGTGCCAACTGCACAACCAACCAACCAGCCCAACAAATGCTGCCGACCAGCATACCACCGTTCCGACAGTTAAACAACATAGAAGAGGAATGGCTTGAATACCTGACTCAGTTCCAAGCACATTGTCAAGTTCATCATGTTGAAGATACCGTAAAGTTAGAATACTTCCTTTCGACTGTGGGATCCCCAGTGTTCAGATTAATACAAAAACTATTCCCAACTGAGTCTCCTGACGAACTCAGCTATGACCAAGTAATCGCTGCATTAACCAAGTACTATGATCAGAAAGTCCAAGAAGCTGCAGCAAGGTATAATTTGTTTCGCTTGCAGAAAAAGCTGGAACAGACATACCATCAATGTTACACAGAATTAACAGACAATGTAGTTGTGGCAACTTTTATAGTGATCTCATGATACGTGATGCTATAACATTCAATGTCCCAGATAGTAGAATAAGGGAACAGACCCTAAAGTATTCTGATCCATCACGTCCCCAAGTATTGTAAACCTTAGAGCAATATGATTCGGGTGCCACAGTGACTGATAAGTTTGACCAGGCCCCGATTTATCGGGTCCAGGCGGCCATTGCTAACGACAGTCCCAAGCAGCCACTTCAACGAGCACGTACACAGCCGCGCGGACAACCAAGTAGACAAGTAAACAGGCCTGTGAATTTAGTGAAGTCTTGCTTTAGATGTTTTGCTCGCCATAAAAGACAAGATTGCCCATCACGTAACGCAACGTGTTAGACGTGTGGAAAAAAAAGGCTATGTCCAAGCGGTTTGTTTGCAACGGCACAAAAACGCCAGCTTTGCCTGCTCCCAGAAGAATCAGACTCGTGTACATGTAGTGAAAGGTGTGTTTTCAAAACCTACAACAGGATCTGACAAAAGTAAGATTAAGGTTGTGCCTCCTTCTCGCGCTAGTGTTGTGCGACGACATTCAAACAAACTATTATATTGTACGTTAACTGGGGGCCTAGAAACGATGGAGAGGCTCCGTCCCCGCCGCAGCCGCAGTGGTCCACAACCCCACGATGACTACCGCAGTCCACTTAACCCCTCTGCCGCCCCACACCGAACCACTCTTTCAGGCTTACTGTGTGGTTTGGCCCCCGGCGGACCCCCCAGGGAATGTCTCACACCAGACGAGTGTAACCTCTATGATTGGGTGGTAGAGTAATGGTGGTGTTCGTGTACGTGGAGAACTTGTCTGTGCAGCGATTGCCGACATAGTGTAGCTGAGGCAGAATAAGGGGAACCAGCCCGCATTGGCCGAGGCAGATGGAAAACCGCCTAAAAACCATCCACAGACTGGATGGCTCACCGGACCTCGACACAAGTCCGCCAGGCGGGTTCGTGCCGGGGACCAGGCACTCCTTCCCAGTCTGGAAAGCCATATGTTAGACCACACGGCTAACTGGGTGGGCAAACAATCTATTTGTCTCCTTGCAAATTGCTGGCTGTCGGGTGAACTTTCAGTTAGACACAGGTGCCTCAGTAACTTTGCTTAATCGTGCCACATACGAACAGCTAGGCTCTCCACGCCTTTCTGAATCTAGCAAGCACCTCACTGCTTACAATGGATGAGAAATTCCAGTACTTGGACAGTGTAGTTTGCCTGCCACTTACAAACTGCGAGATAATGATGTAATTGCTCCCGTTCACGCTAGTGTCCTCTCGGTTTTTTGCCTAAGCATTCTGGTCACATTTGCATTTGTGTTGACTTCCAGTCTACAGTCAACCCACAGATAGTAGCTGACACTTATCCATTACATCGTCCTGAGGAACTCATGAGCAGGCTTGGTGCAGGACGTTAATTTTCTAAGATAGATTTGCATGATGCCTACTTGCCAATTCCATTGGATGAAGGGTCACAGAAAGTGTGTGTTGTCAATACACACTTAGGACTGCTCAAGTAGTTGCGTTTGCCCTTTGGCAGTGCTTCTGCACCCGGCATTTTTGAACGTTACTTGGAAAAGCTGACTGAATGACGATCCTGTCGTCTCAGGTCGTACACCAGAGGAACAAATTGCGAATTTGAATACTCTTTTTTCGAGTGTTGTCGGAAGCAGGATTCAAGTGTCGTCTCAAAAAGTGTGATTTTTTTTTTTTCCAAACTGAACTACAGCACTTAGGTCATGTGATAAACCGTCAGGGTGTGCACTCCCCCCAATCTCATTTGTCTGCAATCCGTGACCTGTCCGTTCCTCGCAATGTGTGTGAACTGCAATCAGTACTAGGCAAGATGACATACTACATTCGGTTCATACTGAATGCCGCTCAGATCGCGGCTCCATTGTATCGCTTGCGTCGCAAAAATGTACCTTTCGTGTGGACTAAAGACTCTCATGAAGCATTTCAGAAACTCAAAAATGGTTTGTTTACTGGCAGATGTTTACTGCATTTTGACCCTGCCAAGCCGGTAGATTTGCAAGTCGACACTTCTTCCTGTGCTTTCGCGCAGAATTGATACACAAGACAGACGCCTTGCTTTGTTGCATTACATTCACACGTCTTGGCCACGTTCATTGAACAATAACCAGAAGCAGTTTTGCGCCGATATTTTGCATATCAGCATAACCTCTAGTTCAAAATGCCAGTGGCTAATCGCGTGTGCTTATTCCAGAGCGTTGCAAAAGGATGTGTTGTGATTGCTCCACGCACAACATTGGGGAACTGTTCGCACTAAACAGTTTAGCGCGACAGCACTGTCAGGTCATGGATGCCCGCATTGAACAGATGACGTCAGAGTGTCGCGCATGGTGCCTCAAACCACACGACCACTTCAAGCGGCTTTCAGGAAGTACTTGTATCAGACAACAGGCCACAGTTCATTTCACATGATTTTGAACAGTTTTGTGAGCGAAATGGCATTCGTTATCAAACAAGTTCTCTATTTCACTTGCAGTCCAACAGTGAAGCAGAACCCTTTGTATGCACCGTTAAGCAACAGATGGCCAAGCTTCGCACCTCCCTTTGCTCCACCAACGCAGCATCCAGTGCCACCAATGGCCTGCAAGTATCGCTTTGTGCCACGCGATCTTTGTTCTTTTCAGGGTTTAAGGCAACTGTGGGCGCTGGGAAAGAGGCACGATCCAGGAACACATTGGCTCTTTTATGTATTTAATTGCAGGTCCCGATAGTTTGCAGCGCCGCCAACAGAACCAAATTCATACATGTCATTTTCCCTGTGATTCTGCATTCACAGCCTCACCAGACCAAGCGGCCTGAGCAGCCGCCTGCTGGTGCCACCAAGGCACCCCATGTGGAGCAGATGGATGATGCGGCCTCGTCCCTGCCGTCCTTGCTCTCCGACGCAATGGACCTGGACCCGCCATCGCAGTCGGCCGCTGTGGCCGAGCGGTTCTAGGCACTTCAGTCTGAAACCACACTGCTACTACGGTCGCAGGTTCGAATCCTGCCTCGGGCATGGATGTGTGTGATGTCTTTAGGTTAGTTAGGTTTAAGTAGTTCTAAGTCTAGGGGACTGATGAACTCAGATGTTAAGTCCCATAGTGCTTAGAGCCATTTGAACCATTTGAACCCACCATCGCCACATCGTCGTCATCTCTCCAGGACACACTCCCCGGCCTGGACATGTGCCCTGGCAGCAGTTTTCAGGAAGATGTTTCACTGCCTCACAAGCCAGTTGATGGGGTATGGTCAGGAGTACACTGTTCTCCACAGCCACGGCTCCCAGCTCATCTCTACATTCAGAATCCTGCCTATCCTCCTGTGATAATTCGCAGGGATATGAATGTGCTGGCGTCAGCTGTAGCCAGCACACTGGGTGGCAAAGAGTTAGCAAGAAGATCGGTAGTAGGCGCTGGATGAAGAGTGCCTATCAGGAGAGAGGCCAAAGGCAGACTCGAAAGCAACAGGCCATCAACGTCCTCTCAGGCAGAAGTATTTAGATCGCCGCCACTGACTGGTGGGCCTCAGTCTCAGTTATTAGCTCACTGTCTCTGTCACTAGTGCAGTCGCACGCTCAGTCAGCCGCTCAGTCGTTGGCGCACTAGCACGCACTCCAAGCTGGCCTCTGTCAGTAAGTTGCGACCAGAGTAGTGTACATAGCGGGATGCGTACCTTACCCATAGCTACACTAAAGTATGTAATAGCTAGAATACCGACATTGTCTGCAAGAGGACTATTACAGAAGAGCTTGTACCACAATACACGGACTCTCTTAAAGATAAGTAACTTACTATTCATGTTAATAAAGAATCCTGTTATTATATGCATGTAGTTATGTTGTAGAAAGAGGATAACAGCCACCAAACAACATCCTCTCCCTTGATTCCCATAGCAAGAGACTCTACAGTGTCAACGAAGACACAGCAGTGGCGATGAGACTACAACAAGATCGATACTCTCTCGTCGATAGGACGACATGGTTAGGTCAACTGCACAGTTGTACCCCAATTATCTGGTTTGGCAGGCTCAGCGGCGGCTCGCTCTGTATGCCGGAAATGTACATTCATTCCGGCCACTGGCTACCTCTCTCATGTGCACAGGTACCAAGCAGAGTTGTCCTTGGACACCAGCGGCATGTTTATCGGTGTAATTACAAGTAAATATTACGATCACAGCACCAATCTGTTGACGTTCAACAATGAGAGAACTGTCAGAAATACATCCTTTTGATAACTGTGGCTCTGGAAATATCAATTTCCCATGTTAATCTATATCGCCCTTGACTGGATATGTTTCCATGTAAAATCTTTCATACCCGTTACCGCTACTGACGCATTGATATCGTAGTTTTCCACATCAAATCTGTACCCCCCTTAAGGACAGACATAGTCCTACCCACATAATTTTCTTTACACATGTCGGAACAGTGACCAAAGTAGCTTTAGACTCCAAAACACACACATTTCACACGAGGAATGCAATTATCGTTTACATGTGCACAGTGTCTGAAAAAATCACGGTATGTTCACACTCAGACTGACTATGTGTCTTGATTCTCAGCTCTAGCAAATTATTTGACATTTAAGCCTTCGAGCAAATAAAATTCGAGAACAGCAGCAGACATTTTCAGTCAGCACTTTCAGAATGTGCTGCATCTCAACAAATTTGTTTTGAACAAGTATTGTAAAGCACAGGCACTGTGTGATGATCAACAGCGCTCCAGTGAACTAAAGGATTGGAAAGACGTCAGTGATACGGGTTGGTGTACTGCAATAAACACTGCAGTCGACAGAGCGACAAAGAACATGTGAGTACGTTCTGTGTGTCCATGATGTTACAGCTGTATTCCCTGCCCTGTTTGTACACTGTAGCAGGTCAAGCTGAACGCTTACATTGCTATACTGTGCAGCTGTTTACGAAGTCAAAGTCAATCTGTCAACCCTTATGGTCGGATGCACTCGTCATTGAGCTGAAATGATAGTTACCCATGTCAAAGCTATCCTCGCCTTACGGTTAGACATACGTAACTTCTTACAGGAATAGTGATCTGATCACTTGCCATACACGTCTGGTGATATGTCGGAACTCTAACCACAGTACCTTTATGTTCCAACAGCATACGATTACCGACAAGTAGCCTTATTATCATTTATAGGTGTATACTAGCCCGAGGAATTATGGTATGTCCACACTCACATCAGCTGGGTGTCGTTTCGCGCGGCCTGCAACATCTTCCCAGTAACAAAACCTTCCCGCCACGCCATCGTTATTACATATGGCTGACGCAACAGAGTGACATCCTGTCTCGGTGGCCGGAACATTTTAATGACGTTCTTAATCCCGACCATCAGACAACCGATATTTCATACATAGAACCACTTGAAGACCTGCCAGTTGAGGAACAACTTGCGGATGCCCCTTCCTACGATGAATTCATTTCAGCACTGGCTAAGCTGAAAAATGACAAAACAGCAGGATTAGATAACTTGCCATCAGAGCTATATAAATATGGGGGGCCAAACACCAAGAAACCATTGTTTGCTCTGATCTTAAGGATTTGGGAGTATGAAATGATTCCACAAGACTGGAAAGATGCTTGTATTTTCAAGATCTATAAAGGCAAGGGTGACATATCAGACTGCAGCTCCCACAGGGGCATTTCTCTTCTCTCAGCAGCGGGAAAAGTCCTTGCCCACATAATTAACACCCGGTTAACACACTTTGCAGAAAAACTGCTACCAGAGACCCAGTGTGGCTTTCGCCCAAACAGAGGCACAGTGGATGCCATATTTGTTGTCAAACAAATGCAAGAGAAAAGCTTAGAGCAACATCGGCCTTTGTTCATGTGCTTTGTAGACCTGGAAAAAGCTTTTGATCGTGTCCCACAGGAAGCTCTCTGGATCATACTAAAGAAAACTGGGTGCCCTGACAAAATTGTCAGTTTGATTCGGCAGTTTCATGAAAACATGATGGCAAAAATTCGCCATGAGGACAAGCTCTCAGAACAGTTTCCCGTGACATGTGGTGTAAAACAAGGCTGTGTTCTGGCTCCCACACTCTTCTCACTTTACTTCGCAGTTGTTATGAGAGACGCGACCAAAGCCTGTAGTAATCAAATTAGTCTCGACACAAGGACAGACAAAAGTGTCTTCAACATCCCTCGCCTCAGAACAAAAAGTCGCGTAACCAAACTATCCATCTTAGAGATTCTCTACGCGGATGATGTATGCATGATGGCTAATTCTTGCGAAACTCTTCAGACTTACATAAATCTGCTAAATGCCTCCTGCAGAAGATTTGGCCTAGCCATTAGCATCACTAAGACGCAAGTTCTCAAACAGCCACTTAGAGGTCTTAATGCAGATGACTCCAGTATTGAGATAAATAACAAACCCTTGCAAAATGTGTCAAATTTCAAATACCTGTGGGAAGCCAAATTAGAAGTGACAACAGCCTGACAACGGAAATCGCAGCGCGTGTAGCCAGCGCAGCCTCAGCCTTCGGTAAGCTTAATGACCGAGTATGGAAATCGCATGATCTCAAACTACAAACAAAAATTGCAGTCTACAAAGCAGTAGTATTATCCACCTTACTCTATGCCTCGGAAACCTGGTGCTGTTACAAAGCTGACATTAAGAAGCTAGATAAATTTTATCTTCGATGTCTGAGATCAATTCTGCGCATCAAATGGGAAGACCGTGTCCCAAACACGGAGATTTTGCGCCGCGTGAAACTGGCTGGTATTGAAGCTTTAATAATGAAACATCAACTGAGATGGAGTGGTCACATAGTACGCATGGATGACAGTAGGCTACCTAAAGCGGTGTTCTACTCGCAGCTCTCGTGCGGGAAGAGGAGGAAAGGTGGTCAACACCTGCGATATAAAGACACCATTAAACGCCACCTTGCAGCCTGTGGCATTCCAAGCAACCGTTGGGAGGAGCTAGCATTGCGCCGATCGGAGTGGCGATCAACTGTACATAAGAGCATCGAACAATTCGAGCAAAAGCGTCTAATGAACCTGGATGCTAAAAGAGAGCTCCGAAAATCTCAGCTCAAGCCTGTCAACACGTATACTTACAACTCTGCTGGGCAACTTCACTGTGCTTCATGCAACAGGATATTCAAAGCGAAATTCGGATTCGCGAGCCACATCCGAGCCTACCACAACAAGGACAGAGAAGACTGACGGAGTCGCTGTCGCCGGACACGGCGAGGAGGACATCATCATCATTACATATTCGTCGAGGAATAAAGGGCCTAATTACAGTCAAAAAGCCCTCGCGTCTTTTATTTAAGTTACATCATTCTTGCACAATAGTTGGCGATTGCCAGAGCGAGAAGAACTGTTACCCCACCCAAATCACAGAACCCTGCTAATTCTCTCGAAACCCGATAATGTTCAGACAACATTGTTCCACAGTTAGAAGGCTATCGAGTTCACCTTCAGTCACTAACTAGGTAGGAGGAAGTTTACAACTGCGCAGAGTATACACTGCCTACACAAGGAAATTCAGAAGCATAACACATATAATTTACCGAATCAAATGATAGTCTATAAATATCACCCTGTACACGTCCTAATCTCCTTTCTCGAATTCTTATAATTACCACGCTAGAAATACGACAATGTAATGGTGTCTGAGTCTTCTTTGACAGCACAGTGACTCTCCCTCCTTCCCTCCCTCTCTCTCGTCCTCTCTTTTTCTCTCTCTCCTCGTTATTTTTGCAACATCCAACAGAATAAAACTGCTAATTATAAAAACTTCGCTAACACCACCCGGTAGAGAACTCAATAAGATTTTACAGTGTCTGTATTTTACGACATATTGGAAACAAATACCATCTATGTGTTGACATCGACCATATGTGGTGATCCCAATAAATGTATGTTTATTGGTCCACTGGAGCAGGTGGACAGTGATTGAAGTCACTTCGATGTACCTGTGTAAAGTTTTGTCACCTGAACTGGGAGAAGATCATATCTCACAGACTATCAATCACAACAGAGAGTTCTTTCGTTGTTGTTTCGTAAGTAGTTCGATACGTTGTCCCTGTCGTACATCAAAGCAGTATATGACTACAACTGTGTACACATCCATACATTTTGTTTTTCTACCATGATTTTCAGATTTGTGTCAGGTGCTAAACCAACATTAACATGTTTTGACCCATTCACTCTCACAGAAAGTTGAACATCACGTGGTATAAAATAAGTTTGCTCCAACAACACATGGAATGGCTCAAATAAAAGACAGAGGCAGTGTCTCTTCTGGACAAAAATGTGGAAGACATCAGAACATATGGAAACAGGAAAAGTTTGCGGAGTTGTGCAATGTTTCGAAGCAGCTGTCCAAAGATGATGATCACTACATTTAATCTCACCTTCCACAGTAACAGGGTAGCATAAGACTTGATGTTCCATTTGCAAAGAGACCCAGGGCACCGAGTCCTCATACCGGACCTCGTGATGACTGGGTGTTGTGTGATGTCCTTAGCTTAGTTAGGTTTAAGTAGTTCTAAGTTCTAGGGGACTTATGACCATAGCTGTTAAGTTCCATAGTGCTTAGAGCCATTTGAACCATTTGAACCTCATACCGGATGTGTATGCTTCAGTGCCCTAGGTGGTAGTCATCCAGATCTCCAAATTCTTGGACGCAGCATCTTTCATTTTTGTGACGCACAGTGTATGACCACATGAGATACAAGGGGTGTTCTGAAGGACTTAAACGCATAGAACACGAATAGTATGCACCATCACTTATCAATCCCACTGGCAGTGGACTGGAACTGTTTTCATACAACGAGGCGAGCATATAAGTACCCTCATGCATCCTCATTTCTTGTCGTATTTTCACATATTTTACTTATTCTCCATCGGTTTCGCAATTTTACCAGGTTTTCCGTAACTGCAACGCATTTTAGCTACTTACTCGAGGTCCAAACCACCACTCTCGATGAGTTGTTGTGTCAACAAAACGTCTCATAGCGTCGATCAGTGTATTAGTTCCATGCAGGGGGGAGGGGGAGCGGCAGACCATACTCCGAACCTACTACCAGTGAATCTATCTTCAGACACTCACACATATGGCAAACGGACTGACCTTCGAATGCTATCCCAATCATAACGCGTGGTGCCCTATCCCTGACATAACGTGTGGTGGGTCCATCTACAAGCTCTATCCCGATCATACCCCAAACCTACCTTGTACCATGTGGGCCAACTATGTGAAACAGAAACAAGCATACACACATACAGAAAAATGGTGCTGTCACTCTAGGTGTTGACAAATGTACTACAATTACAAGCCATATTAGAATATTTCCAGAATGAGATTTTCACTCTGCAGCGAAGTGTGCGCTGATATGAAACTTCCTGGCAGATTAAAACTCTGTGCCCGACCGAGACTCGAACTCGGGACCTTTGCCTTTCGAGGGCAAGTGCTCTACCATCTGAGCTCCCGAAACACGACTCACGCCCGGTCCTCACAGCTTTACTTCTGCCAGTATCTCGTCTCCTACCTTCCAAACTTTACAGAAGCTCTCCTGCGAACCATGCAGAATTAGCACTCCTGAAAGAAAGGATATTGCGGAGACATGGCTTAGCCACAGCCTGGGGGATGTTTCCAGAATGAGATTTTCACTCTGCAGCAGAGTGTGCGCAGGAGAGCTTCTGTAAAGTTTGGAAGGTAGGAGACGAGATACTGGCAGAAGTAAAGCTGTGAGGACCGGCCGTGAGTCGTGCTTCGGTAGCTCAGATGGTAGAGCACATGCCCGCGAAAGGCAAAGGTCCCGAGTTCGAGTCTCGGTCGGGCACACAGTTTTAATCTGCCAGGAAGTTTCATATCAGCGCACACTCCGCTGCAGAGTGAAAATTTCATTCTGGAAACATCCCCCAGGCTGTGGCTAAGCTAGTGCTAGTTCTGCATGGTTCGCAGGAGAGCTTCTGTAAAGTTTGGAAGGTAGGAGACGAGATACAGGCAGAAGTAAAGCTGTGAGGACCGGGCGTGAGTCGTGCCTCGGTAGCTCAGATGGTAGAGCCCTTGCCCGCGAAATGCAAAGGTCTCGAGTTCGAGTCTCGGTCGGGCACACAGTTTTAATCTGCCAGGAAGTTTCAATTTTAGGAAATTTTGTCAGAATTCATGTCATGATCACATGAACAGAAATAACATAAAATCGGTAAAATTACGAAAATTTATGGAAAATACGTGTAAACTGAAGGAAAATACGCCAAAATGCGGGGAAAATGGGGGAGAATGAGGGAGAACATACATGTCTGCTTTGTGCAGAAAAATTCTTGCACATGGGAACAAGCGTGTGACAGCAAGAGAAAGACGAGAAAAAGTTGACATGAAAGCACTGGGAACCAGCGTAACAGTCATTTTTTGTGGACAGCAATAAGACAGCTGGAATAGATTGTTTAACGTGGATGACCATTAAATGTAGAGAAATAAATTTGTGTGTGTTGATCACATGCCCAGGTATGACTCCAACATTATCGGCAACCACTTTCAAAAAATGTTCAAATGTGTGAGAAATCTTATGGGACTTAACTGCTAAGGTCATCAGCCCCTAAGCTTACACACTACTTAACCTAAATTATCCTAAGGACAAACACATACACCCATGCCCGAGGGAGGACTCGAAACTCCGCCGGGACCAGCCGCACAGTCCATAACTGCAGCGCCCAAGACCGCTCGGCTAATCCCGCGCGGCAGGCAACAACTTTACAGACTTTTATGAGGTGTCCTTAGCTAAAGAGCATTGTATTACCAGCTTGGAGACTGCAATGTAAAATACGGAATGTATTACGTGTTTGACCCTGTCCGAGACTGTTTACATGTTTTGAACTCTAAAAAAAGTATTTACAATGTGTTTCTCTGTACTCTCTACCAATCACAACCATGCAGTGTCAGCTAAAAAATAGAGTACAGTTACTGCACGGTTTTTGACCACGTTCTGCTGTTTGTCTATTGAGTTAATAGGGATACGTGCAAATTGACTGCTGTCTTTTATGCTTTCCTGGAGAAGGGAACCATCTGTCTCTAAATTGACATGGGTCTGTGTTAAAGGATGATAGAAAGTAGATGGAGTAATTGGTTGAGAGGGGTTGTAACGAGGTATTTATAATGGTAGGTTGATGATACATTCTAGAGAGAGAGAGAGAGAGAGAGATGTTGCGGCAGGTCATTTATGAATCATTTTTTTCTGTTGTTCTCTCAGGGTGTATCACATGTAAGGTATAACCTGTGTTTGACTTGTATACAATGGAGTTAGTGTAGCACGGCATCTAACGTTACATGTCAGACACTGCTGCTATGCATTTGTCGATTTCCTCATAAGACGTCGTTGTTTCTTGCATTTTCCGTTGCTGATGTTTATTTTATAGGGCTGATGTGAGCACAGCATAATTTCGTAACCGTAATCGGGTGTGAACAGTGGATGCTATATACCTACAGAAAGCTATGTAGTGCAAGGATCACAAAAAATACATTTTTTTCTTTGGTGTAGAAGGTTGTAGTTTTATCACCTTAAAGTGTTTCACCATAGTGGGTGGGATAGAAAACTATTTGGGTGAATGTATGTCATGTTTTGGAAACATATTTCCTGCATTGTAGTATTAACAGTGTTTCATTCCACGCGACTAATGTAATGGAAACCTCACTGCTTTAACATTATATCATGCTTAAGTGCAGAACTGTACAGCCTTAGGAATGTTGTAACCTCCCCACCGTAATTTTAAAAGAAATGACGATACTAATTAGAAATGCTAATGGACATTGCTCTATGCGTAACCTGCCCACAATGAAATGTACTGACAATGGCAACAAAAATGTCAAATTCGCAATCTGACTCAAATATAAATTCCTCACAAAAGATTAAAGTCTATTCAGTGATAAGAAAATTCAATTAAACCGAAACATCGGTCTTTGGCCCTGTGTAAATCAATCAGAATTAAAGTCTTACCTCAGAATAACTGGATGTCAAATCTCTGCTCTTATCTTTGCGCACGGCTTGGAGGAACTGCATTGCAAATAATAATATTCCTTTTTTCTGTAATTTTACTGAAAATTTTCTTTAAAAGAAGTGGAATGAAATGGGAAGTGCAACGAAATCTTTAGTTCAATAAAAAATAAAATTTTTGAAAAAATGCTTTTGAAATTAAAATTATTATTGGGGCACTTGTTGGAGAATAATTACAATAAATAAATTTTTACATTATCTAATGATTATATTAATTAACAGTATACCT
Organism: Schistocerca americana; assembly: GCF_021461395.2. Lineage (NCBI taxonomy): Eukaryota > Metazoa > Arthropoda > Insecta > Orthoptera > Acrididae > Schistocerca > Schistocerca americana. The sequence continues at coordinate 428,119,696 of NC_060122.1, forward strand.
CATTCAGCATCTTGACCAGTGTTGCCGACCGCCTACATCACACAACTGCACTGGGCTGCTACTACTGACCGACCGCTCTGCATGACGACTATTAGCGTACTGCACTGCACGACTACTACTGACCGACTGCTCGCAACTAAACCGAGCTACAGACTCGCAACGACTGACTGACAGACTCGCAACGACTGACTGACAGACTGAGAACCGCTCGCAACACTCGCGCGGTCAAGCGCAAACTCTGGTCACAGATGCTACAATGCCTCGCCATCGCTGCTATGTTACATACGTGTTTCATAACCCTCCACTGGGGAGGCAAAAATTTGGCAGCGATGGTGAGTCATTTGGACTTGCCAAGCGCGGCAAAATTTTTCTTTAATTAACAAAATTCTACAACTTACAGAATATTTAAATGTTGTGCACACGCACTAAGTACAAAATATATCAGACAAAGACAAAATGTGAATACAAAACATAGTAGCAAATCAGAAAAATGTATATACAAATTTTTTTACAGATAACAAAGTGCACAGGCACTGAAAAAATTCTTTAGCATATTCAGAACAAATAAACAGACTGGCAAAAAATATTATGTTGACAAGTGACATAAGTGTACTCGCACTGGAGTTCAGCGAATCGAAAAAAAATGTATAACCTACGAACAGAAATGATGTTACCAAAAAAAATGATTTTCATTATGTGACAAGAATTAGGATAGGAAAGGGAAGGATTGCATCATGGTTGTAGCACTTTAGATTGCACACAGCTGTTCTGAAAGTCCATATCTTTCCACAGAAGTACAACACCAAGTGACACAACTTGAAGTTCTTTTCCCATCAGAATTTATCAGTGTAGCCAAGACACTGAACTGTCGTAGTAATGTTCCATGTTTTCATTTTGGCAGTACATTAGGTACACCAAACAGTGGGACCATAATAACGTCTTCATTGCTCACGGTGGTGGACAGCATGTCGTGTCAACACCACGCTCTTACAAGGCACACCAACGTAGAATTAGTGCAAAACCAAACATAGTGCTCCATGATCAGTGGGATAAACAGGACAAATGGACATTGCAGTAATTTAGGGTAGTCAGCTTATGAGGTGAAGGACATCAAGTCACATAATATTGACAATTACAGACTTAATTAGCAGTTTGTGGCATTCATAGCCCAGTTATTGAACATTTCTGTACCAAGTATGTAGTATTACAGAAAAATGTTCATTAGTTGTTTTACATAGAATCAGTAGTCTTCTTTTCCTAGTTACAAAATGTAGCATGGTTAATTAATCATTTGTCATTCCAATATAGTAAGAATCATTAGCCTTCTCCTGATTACAAAGCATTATGAAACAATCACATTCTTTTCCAGTTACAGAGTATAATTAAGAATCATTAACCTTCTCCTAATTACAGTTAATTAATCATTTGTCATTCCAATAATAATCATTAGCCTTTTCCTAATTACAGGTAATTAATCATTTGTCGTTAATTAATCATTTGTCATTCCACTAGTAAGAATCATTAGTCTTCTCCTAATTACAAAGCATTATTAAACAGTCACATTCATTTCCAATAACAAAGTATGAACATTGAAAACAAGAGCTAATTAATGGCATAATTAATAACATAATTCGTTGATTGACATTAATTATTGGCACTCAGTGGCCAGCAAGTATTGAATAGAATAAAACATAGTTCATCATTCAGTATTATTCAGATCATTATGAAGTCATTATTAAAAATCAGTTAATTACAGTCATAGTATTAATAATCATGGGCATTATAAGTAGTCTCATTACAATAAACAGTGTTCCTCATTCAGTAATATTCCGATCATTACAAAGTCATTATTAAAAATCAGCTAGTTACAATCAAAGCATTAATAATCATGGGCATTATAAGTAGTCTCATTACAATAAACAGTGGCAGTTATTAGCTAGTGACAAAGCATTATTTTATATATATATATATATATATATATTTTTTTGTCTCATTAGGAAGTCATTACTCAAGTGACATACTATTCAGAGTTGATCAGTATTATTCAGAATTATCATAAACTAGTGACATTATGTGGGACTGGTAATACCTCTTTTAGCAATGCATTGCGTTGGGATCGATAATTAATTGCTGAGGCATAACACTATTTGCTTTTGACCTATTGCTGCAAACGAGGATAGGTAACGTCATTCGTCATGAGTCAGCTGTAGCAAGGTTATGTAACAAGGCAGTATATGTGATCACATTTATAAATGATAGACACAAATGGGTAAAAATAAAAATGCAAGTACTAGAACAGGTATAATAACTAACAGGTTTAGTAAGTATCATGAAAAGCTTCTCTTGGAAAAAATACAAAATGGATTATTGACCTGAAAGAAGAAACGCACACTATGCTGAAAAGTAGTGAACTTCGAATTAACAGGTAGTGAAATGTGTATAAAAATGTGTTCCATAGCTGTCCTTTCCAAAACTTTCTGTCATCCTACTATGCAATATAACACCTGCTGTCAAAGCAAACTGCAACAAATACTTAAATACCTACATAGCATAAATACATAACTTCAACATTATCCTCATCTGTAAAGAAAAAACTTCATTATCAATCACTTCATTATCCACATTATCATAACTTCATTATTATCATCACCTGTAAAGAAAAACTTCATTATTCATAATACCATATCCTTCATCATTATTCATCAGTATTCATTATCATCTGCAAAAAATCACTTCATTACTCATTACACAACTATTCCTTATCTCTAGCATATTTCATCACTAAAACTAAGATGTGTAGTTCAGTCTGACAGCCTGCATCAATCACCTTGTATTCTGCAGGAAAAAATTAGTTAAGACTGCTATTCTGTGATGAGTATAGTATATTCTTGTTAATGCTTGTTAATCCTGATACATTTACTCTTCCCCATAAAGTTATTGCATCTCCTTTCGTTTATCCCGTAGGTGAAATTCCCATTTCTGTTGAATTTATTTCTTACATGCATCATTTCTTTCTGAAATTGATGAACAAAGATTAATGTCCTGCATTTAAATCATATACCCACTAAATAAGGACTGGTTTATGGTAACATACTTAAGCATACAGCATAACATGACAGAAAACGTAATATGTCAAAGACATTGACAGTGTTCAGATGCAAAAATGTACACAGAATATCACAATGCAGCAGCAAAGGGAAAAATGTAAAACAGTCACGATGTTGAGATATCATAGGGCAAAAAAAAAAAAAAGTCAAAGTCGACTGGTGTGTGTTATATCTTAACTATTTAACTATTTCACAGTGCATATAAACAAAACCGGAATACAATCATATACACAAAAAAAAGTGGAAAATGTGCACGGTCTGATGTGTAACGACAAGAAAAGCGACCTGCTAACCTTACCTTGCCGGGCACTTGCCAAGAAAAAATGCGATAATCATCAGTAATTAGTCAAGTGAAATAATTGCATTAATAAATGACATCATAGTGTGTTGAATCATAAAGTGTCTTCACTCAATAAACGGTTTAATGTTTGAGATATGGTGATTGCCTTTCGATTTTTTGGTTCTCAAAGTTTCGACGTGTACAACATTGGGGTGAGGGATGCTGCGAATCCGATATGGACCTGCGTATAGAAGTTCAAATTTACTGCACTTACCTTTTAATTTACTGGATAAATAATGTGTACGTACTAATATCTTCTGTCCAACGTGAAAGTCTCGGCGTGTACAAACCTGTTTTTGCTGTCTTCTCCGGCGCTCTGCGGCACGTTTGATGTTGTTCAGCGCAATGTTAATTATTTCGTGGTGTCGTAATCGACGAGATGTAGGAAATGTTATTAATTCTTTAATTTTGTTAGGTGGTTCAGCATTTTTCAGTATAACAGACGGAGATAGCATAGTGGATTCATTTGGAATGGAATTAATTACATCTTGGAATGAGAATATGTGTGTGTCCCAATCAATATGTCTTTTGTGGCAGTATATTCGGCACAGTTTACCAATTTCTTTCATTAATCTTTCACAGGGGTTCGAAGAAGCATGGTACTTGGATATATAAATCGGAGAAATGTTTCTAGCTCGTAACATGCGTGTCCATACGCTACTACGAAATTGAGATCCATTGTCAGAAATTACTTTCATCACATGCCCTACATGAAATAGAAAATGTTTTACAACTGCTTTCGAAACAGTTTTAGCAGTAGCTTTGCGTAACGGAGTGAAAGTAACAAATTTTGAAGTGAGCTCAACAGCGACAAAAATGTAGCAAAAACCTCTGTTAGTTCTCGGAATCGGACCAAAAATATCTACTGCGGCCATATGTCTTAATTTAACAGGTATAATGGGATATAAAGGAGGAATATGTGAAGTGGTGTCTGATTTAGCTTTCTGGCAAATTTTACAAGACGCTAAAACTCGTCGTATACGTTTCTCCATGTTAGTAAAATAAGAGTTCTGTCTCAGTATAAGAAAACATTTTCGTGCTCCGTAATGTGCGTAACTTAAATGAGTGTACCAAATTAATTTGTTAACCAGTTCGTCAGGAATGCATAATAACCAATTGTTGCTGTCAGGATGAGAGCGGCGAAACAGAACGTCATTGCGTACAGTGTAATGGTTTCTAATCGTAACATTTTTTCTATCTTGCCAAAGGTGTTTAATTTCTTTCCACACATTGTCTTTATTTTGCTCCTTTGCTATGTCCTGTAATGACGATGAAATAAAGTTTTCAAATGCAACTTGCTGAATGTACATGACACTGAAATTTGTTTTGCAGAAGTTGGTTGCTACGTCTTGCTGATTGTTGCCGAGAGAACGCGATAGTGCGTCTGCTATAACATTTTGTGTGCCGGGAATGTGAACAATTGTAAAATTAAATTCCTGTAAATAAAGTTTCCATCTACTTAACCTGTCGTGAGTAAATTTAGCCGAGAGTAAAAATTGTATCCCTCTGTGGTCTGTGTAAACGGTGGTATGTCTGCCATAAAGAAAGTGCCGAAATCTCGTAAAAGCCCATACAACACATAATGTTTCAAGTTCTGTAACGGAGTAATTTCGCTCAGCAGGTGACAGAATGCGGCTTGCAAATGCGATGTTTTTGATTACTATTGAACCATCTTCTTCAATTTCCTGGAAAATATGTACGCCTAAGGCGGTGTTGGAACTGTCGGTGGCAATGGAAAAATTTCTAGTAAGATCTGGGTGCGATAATAGTGGTGCATTCAACAAAGCATGTTTCAGGTTCATGAATTCAGAGTGTGCTTGCTTATCCCAAGACCAAATACTGTTTTTACCTGTTAATTGGCATAGTCTAGGCGTGTCTAAAGCAGAATGGTGAATAAATTTACGAAAAAAGTTAATTAAGCCCAAAAAACTGCGTAATTGCTTCTTCGTCGTAGGAACGATAATATCACGTAGAGCTTGAAGTTTTTCTGGATCAGGTGCAATGCCTTTTGCTGAAATTACGTGTCCAAGAAATTTTATAGAAGTTTTGCCAAAGTGCGATTTACTAAGATTAACTGTAAGTCCTTGTGCATGAAAAGTTTGTAACAGTTGTTCAAGAATCAGATTGTGTTCGGACCAGTTAGCTTCTGCGATAAGAATATCGTCTACATACGTCGTAATTCTGTCCTTAATGCAAACGTGTGTCGGATGGCGTCAAAATTAATAACATTTTCGTGAAGAAGATTCTGCGTGTCAAAATTATTGCTTACGTTACTGGAATATGAAACCTGTACTGTGTCTGGTCAAATTCTGTCGTACGTGCTATTATTTACGGGAGGATGCTGTGGTATTTCGACTATATGAACTGTTCTGTTATTTCTTACTGACGTGTTACGCTATGGATGACACCTATTGTCTGTTTCATTCATGATTATTTGTTGTTGCTGATGTTGTTGCTGCTAATAAGATCGACTGTTATTAAATGTACGCTGAAAATTGTGCTCGTTATTTTTACGTCTGTCATGATAGTAATTTCTATACGGCGCATTGCGATAGCAATTGAAATACTGTCTTCTTTGTACGTAGTTGTTTCCTTGCTGCCGTACGTTACTATTTGTTGGACCAGGGACTATACGTCCACGCGGCGAAACATTAAAGCCTGGTTGACCTTGTAGACTGCATTGTTGGTTAGGTATGCTAAGCGGCTGACTTTCATGCTATTGTGGTGGAAAACGTCTATTGTTACCAAAAAAATGTGTTTGCTGTTAATTTTACACATACTGATGATTATGATTTTATCTGTTATCAAAATTACGGCGGTAGTTGTCATTACGGGAGTGCCTACTGAAAATTGTCACATTCGGTAAAATATTTGTCATATCGGGTTTTCTTTACAACGTTTCTTAATTCTAGATAGCAATAGTTAAAGAGCTGTTTGGATAGATATAAAGGATAGTAGAAGAGAAGGCAGCAGTGCAGAAAACTAAAGATGAAACAGCACTACTACAGCTCGCGGCCCTATGCTCGCTACGGCACATATTCATTAAAGCGTAATGAATCCCCTGAGGTCATTTACGCACTGCAAATAAATTTTAGCTTTTGCGTTGCAAGCAATAGCGGTAAAATTCCAAAAGTAAATCGCTGTATTCTTGCTAATTCCAGTTTCTGCATAATACGTAATGCTGATGAAAATACAATAGCAAATTGTCGCCTCTGGTTCAAAGCTAGTTTCTGCATTACAGGTAATAGCGGTGAATGTACAAAAATAAATTGTCGTATACAGTGCAAATCGTGTACCTGTACGCTGTCATTATAAAATTCCTTACATTTTCTTACAAATGCAAATTGCTCGTAATCTACGTTCTCATCATTGAATTTGAAAACACGTTCGGGTTTGTGTGTGAATCTGTTCGTCTGTGTCATTTCGGATTTCAAGTTGCATAGCTTTTCAGATTTTAAGTCGCGTGGCTTTTCGGATTTTAAATCGCGTAGTTGCTGTAAATTGCTCAAATTATACGCACTGCGTGAGTCTGACACATGTTCATAAAGTGGCGTCTGTTGTGGCATGTTATTAACTGAAATGTTTTTCATCTCTGTTACTTCTTGTTGTAAATTTGATAACTTCCTACGTAACGTGTTGTTAGATGAATCGATCTCATTAATTGTCTGCTGTAAATTTTGAAATTCAGGTGTTTGGATAAATGAAACCGGTGCAGTATCGTCTGATTTATTGTCATTAGTATTTTCGATAACATCAATACGACTGGCCAATTCATCATATTTTTCAGTCAGTATTTTAACCTGATCATCGGTTTTAGAATCAGACGCATTAATCTGTTTTTGCAACTTACGCGTAGTTTCGCTCAGTTTTTTAACATCAGCTTTGATGACATCGCAATCCTGTGTTAAATCTAATTGTTCGAATCTATCTGTCACTGTTTGAATATTTACTGTGTGTGTATCTGTTTTTGATTTAAGATCAGAAATTTCATCCCTTAATTCCGCGTTCAATTGTTCTATGGTATTAATTTTGTCGGACACTGTAGTAATATTATTGTCTACATACGTCTTCGCTTTCGCAAACATTTTACGTTTGTCCTCTTGTCTTTGTGCAGTGATTGTTTCCATGACTTGTCGTTTTACTTTGTTTTGATCTTGAATAAATCTGCGGAAACGCGTATCACTGTTCTGTATGTGCTGATTAAAGCGCTCGTTAATCTGAGTGTTTTGCTGTTCGAATTTCGCGTCTATCTTGGCGTCCACTGTGCGCGAAAGTTCTACCGTCATTGCTTTAAACTCGTCCCGTAATTGTGCAGCTTTTTCAGAGCATTGTTTAGCGACTCCGCTAATTTCGTCTCTGAGTGTTTCTGTTGCGGCTGTTTGCATTTCCCTTAATTCTTGCGCAACAGACTTAATTTCTTCGCTATTTTTTTGAGAACAAGCCTCAATTTCCACGCGCAACTGTTCCTTAGTGTCATGGCACTGCGCGGCAACGTCTCTAATTTGTTCACTAAGCTGTCTGTTCTGTTCCCTAAGTTGTTTGAAATTTTCACTCTGTTGTCGGACCTGTTCACTAAGTTTGTCTTGTTATTGTCAAGTTTTTCATTTAAGTGTTTGTTATCTTCCCTAAGTTGTAGCAGTATTGCCATAATTGGATCCGAGCCAAAATTACCATTTCTATTATCTGTACTGTTCAATAGTGGATCTGGAATTGTTTCACTTTCTGTAACCATTTGGTCATTTTGAAATTTACAAAAAGGTTTGTCAGTCAAATGCATACTATCAGTCATTGTTTCGGAATTAAATAAATCCGTCGTACTTTGTGTACCCTGTTCATTTTCATTACACAAATTTGTCTGTACGTTACTTGAGTTTTCCAAATCGGGTGTGTTAAGCTGGGTAGCGCTCATTACAATGGAGCGTCCCGCGTCATCAATTGTCGTCAAATTAACAGACGAGACAATTGAGTTTGTTTGTTCATTATCAGGGTAAAAGTCATCACTAGTGGTTGGAATGCATTGATTGTCAGTGAACGCAGGATTGTCATCATTACACTGCGTGTCGCATGTCCTATCGGCAAAGTTGTTTGGGTCGGTAATTTCATTCATAATACCTCGCGATACACTATTCACAGTCTTTCGCGGCATTTTTACAATAGTCACAATTTTTCAGAAAATAAATAAGCACAATGCAAAAGCAACACACAAATACAACAGAGCAACGAATTGCCGTTGACCTGTAGAAAGAAAGTCACAAGATTAGTAAAAGCGTTGCGCCAAATCCTAATTATATCTAAGCAAATAAGAGCAGATATCTGACTGTTGCTCAAAAGACTCTCAACGAAATACGATCCTGGGCTGGGTGTCGCCATGTGTAACCTCCCCACCGTAATTTTAAAAGAAATGACGATACTAATTAGAAATGCTAATGGACATTGCTCTATGCGTAACCTGCCCACAATGAAATGTACTGACAATGGCAACAAAAATGTCAAATTCGCAATCTGACTCAAATATAAATTCCTCACAAAAGATTAAAGTCTATTCAGTGATAAGAAAATTCAATTAAACCGAAACATCGGTCTTTGGCCCTGTGTAAATCAATCAGAATTAAAGTCTTACCTCAGAATAACTGGATGTCAAATCTCTGCTCTTATCTTTGCGCACGGCTTGGAGGAACTGCACTGCAAATAATAATATTCCTTTTTTCTGTAATTTTACTGAAAATTTTCTTTAAAAGAAGTGGAATGAAATGGGAAGTGCAACGAAATCTTTAGTTCAATAAAAAATAAAATTTTTGAAAAAATGCTTTTGAAATTAAAATTATTATTGGGGCACTTGTTGGAGAATAATTACAATAAATAAATTTTTACATTATCTAATGATTATATTAATTAACAGTATACCTCATTCAGCATCTTGACCAGTGTTGCCGACCGCCTACATCACACAACCGCACTGGGCTGCTACTACTGACCGACCGCTCTGCATGACGACTATTAGCGTACTGCACTGCACGACTACTACTGACCGACTGCTCGCAACTAAACCGAGCTACAGACTCGCAACGACTGACTGACAGACTGAGAACCGCTCGCAACACTCGCGCGGTCAAGCGCAAACTCTCTGGTCACAGATGCTACAATGCCTCGCCATCGCTGCTATGTTACATACGTGTTTCAATGTGTGTGTGTCTTCTACAATCATTTCTCTCTTTCCCGTATCTTCTTGGTTTGGAATCCAAACACTATGACAATTCTGCAAAACTGATAGCACAATTGATTTACATAAAATGTTTAAAACTCCTTCCATCTGGAGCTCCATATGCATAAATCATACGTTTCTTCTTCTTCTTAATCTTCCGTTATATCACCACAACACACTCATATGTATCGGGCTCGTATCTACTGTACGCCAACAAGGAGTGCTAACATCCTCAGTATGCATACATCTAGAGACATCGTCTATGACGCAGTACTGATAGTGATATGTGGAGACCGAAGTAGCTGCTGGTTTCGAAATAGAGGACAGGGTACTTGGTCTTTGAATATCCGACTTTATCCTACGAATACGAGAATACTTTGTGACTCCCATCCAATAGTGTGAGACGGCAAATCGTAATAAAATCTTTCCGAATCTATAAAGTGTTTTAGCTAAGGAACATAGTTTTTGCACCTCTTCTCTGCTGACGGCTATTCCCTACACGAAGAAACAGTATTTGTGACATGTGATGCAGGCAGTGTAACAGGGTTTGCTATATGTCAACAAGCATATGACTCTCGCGATCGAAGAGACTTCGATCACTGGCCGCCTCCCAAAATAATGGAGGGAATGGTTTAGCAATGATACAGAAATTGAGAACCATACAGCAACGCTGTTGGCTGATAGCGTGACGAGATAGACACGATAATACGTTTTGTTGACGTGGCCGCTCGTCGACACTGGTGGTTTGAACCGCGAGTAATTGGGTAAAATACATTGAAATTGCGGGAAACCTGGAAAATTACAAAAATTGTAGAAAAATACATAAAACTTATGAAAATACTGCAATGACGAGTAATGAGGGATGAGGGTACTTACAAGTTCACCTGGGTATATGAAAATCATTCCATTCCTCCACCCATGGGTTTGACAACTGAGAGTATGCACTATCCATGATGAGGTAAAATGTAGCAGTCATGACCTTCGGACAAGTGTTTGGAGACCCTTCCACTTTCCACGTGTTGAGACGTCTTCCAAACTTTTGTCATTAACAAACAAAGGCTCGATCTTTTATTCCAGCCATTCTGCATGTTGTGGGAGCAGCTTAGTTTACACCATGCGATGTTCAGCTTTGTTTGAGAGTCAGTGGATCGAGACGTGTTAATGTCAGTTTAATACCTGACACAGACCTCAAAGTCATGGTAGAAAAGCAAAATGTATGTCTGAATCCACAGCTGTAAACATACACTACTTTCATGTGTTGCAGCAAAGAAATGATGTATCAAACAGCTTATGAAACAACAACAAAATAACCCTCTACTGTGATTAATAGTCTGTGGGATGTGGTCTTCCCCCAGTTCAAAATGGTTCAAATGGCTCTGAGCACTATGCGACTTAACTTCTGAGGTCATCAGTCGCCTGAACTAGTTAAACCTAACTAACCTAAGGACATCACACACATCCATGCCCGAGGCAGGATTCGAACCTGCGACCGTAGCGGTCGCTCGGTTCCAGACTGTAGCGCCTAGAACCGCACGGCCACTCCGGCCAGCCCCCCAGTTCAGGTGACAAAACTTTACATACGTCCATCGAAGTGAATTAAATCACTGTGCACCTGTTCCAGTGGACCAATAAACGTACATTTATTGGTATCATCATATATGGTCGATGTCAACACATAGACGTTTTTGTTTCCGATATATCGGTAAAATCTTATTGAGTTCTCTACCAGGAGACGTTAGCGAAGTTTTTATAATTAGCAGTTTTATTTTGTTGGATGTTGCAAAAATAACGAAGAGAGAGAGAGAGAGAGAGAGAGAGAGAGAGAGACAGAGAGAGAGAGAGAGAGAGAGGGAGGGAGGGAGGGAGGGAGGGAGAGAGACACTGTGCTGTCAAAGGAGACTGAGAAACAATTACACTGTCGTATTTCTAGTGTGGTAATTACAGGAATAACGAGAAAGGAGATTAGGACGTCTGCAGGGTGACATTTATAGACTGTCATTCGATATCGATGAATTGTACGTGTCATGCTTCTGACTATCCTCGTGTAGTCAGCGTATACTAAGCACAGTTGTGAATTTCCTCCATCAAGCTAGTGTGCCATTTTTCCCTTCGTGTTGGCTCTCTACCTAGTCACTGACGGGTGGACGACTAGGTGGCCTTCTAACTATGGAACAGTGCTGTCGGAACATTATGGGATTTCGAGTGAAGTAGTAGCGTTCCGTGACTTGTCTCTGGGTATCAGTTCTTGCTGCTCTGGCAAACGCAAACTATTGCGCAAGAGCGGTTAACTTAAATACAAGACGCGAGGGTTTTTTGATTGTAATTAGGTCCTTTATTCCTCGACGAACATGTGGTAACGATGGAGTGGCGAGAAGGTTTGTTAGTGGGAAGATATTGCAGGCCACGCGAAACAACCCCTAGCTGATGCGAGTGTGGTCATATCATAATTTCACCGACTGTATACACCTATAAATAATAATCACGCTACTTGTCGGGAATCGTATGCTGTTGGAACATAAAGTTACTGTGGTTAGAGTTTCGACATATCACCAGACGTGTATGGCAAGTGATCAGATTACTTTCTTGTACGAAATTACATATGTCTAGCCGTAAGTGGAGGATATATTTGACATGTGTAACTGGGATTTCACCTTAATGACGAGTGTGTCCGACCGCAAGGAATGATAACTGACTTTGTAAGCAGCTGCACAATATAGCAATCCCAGGGTTCACCTGGTCTGTTACAGTGTACAAACAGGGCAGGCAATACGTCTGTAACATCACGGATTCACAGAAGTTCCTCCCATTGGTTCCCCTAAGTGTAAGCAGGTCCTCGCATGTTCTTTGGCGTACTATCGACTGCGATGTTTATTACAGAACACCAACCCGTATCAGTGACGTCTTTCCAACCCTTTCGTCCACGGGAGCGCTGTTGATTATCATATAATGCCAGATGCCTCTGCTTTCCAATACTTGTTTGAAACAGTCTTGGTGGGATGCAGCATCTTCCGAAAGTGCTGGCTGAAAATATCTGCAGTCTGTTCTCGAATTTGATTTGCTGGAAGACTTAAATGTAAAACAATTTGCTAGGGCTGAGGAGAATCAAGACACCTTGCCAGTGAGAGTGTGGACATTCTGTAATTTTTTCAGACATTGTACACGTATAATGATAATTGCACTGCATTTCTGAAACGTGTATGAGTGGAAAGCTGCTGTGGCCACTGTTCCGACATGTGTAAAAAAAAATCATGTGGGAAGGGCTAGGTCTTTTCTGAAGGAGAGTATAGATTTGATGTGGAAAGCTGCGATATTAATGCGTCAATAGCAGTAAGATTTTACATGGAAAATTATGTCTAGTCATAAAGAAGATGTAGATTTACGTGAGAAATTGATATTTCCAGAGCCGTAGTTGTCAGGTGGGGATATATTCGATACTTCACTCATTGTTGAATGTCAACAGATTGCTGTTGTGATTGTGATATTTAATTGTAATTACACTGATAAACATGCGGCTGGTTCCCAATAACATGTCTGCTTGGTGTCCGTGCACATGAGAGAGGTAACCAGTGGGCGGAATGAATGGACATTTCCGGCATACAGCGCGAGCTGCCGCTGAGCCTGCCAAACCAGACAGATGGGGTACAAGTGTGCAGTTGACCTAACCATGTCGTCCTCTGGACGAGCGAATATCGAACTAATACTCAGTAACTGTTGGCCAGCCTTCGCCTGCACGTTTATTGTGAATATTCTCCGATTTCGATGCAGAAATTTGAGGAGATTCAATATGTCGAATGTTTACACTGGACGATTTGTCCCTCCATGTAAATGGACTGACTGCTTGGTGGTCACGGCGGCAGTCTCCCCCAGCCATTAAGCTTTTGGTATGACCGGCGTGTGGATGCCAGGAGATGTGTGTGTGAACACGGCCGACAGCTGTGGCCTATGGAAGCTTCTGCGGTCTCTGACATCTAATTGTGCCAGCTGCCACGGAATGGATCGTGGTTTAAGTGTATGTGTTTACAAAGTGCCCTTGTCCATGTGCTGATAGCTGCTGTGTGTGGCACTCTGTCTTGCAGCGTGAAGATGGAGTGCTATTTGTTTAAATAAGTGTGGTTTTGGTGTTACTATCCTATCATGTAGCAGGCTCTAAACCCTCCTTCTTCTATCTGATGTAACAGAAAGAACCAAATTGGAAATTCTATACTACTTAAAAAACACTTAATAAACCCGTGGGAGCTCAGGAGTTACACAACCATGATGGCATAAATTCTCACCGAAATTTGAATTTACAACTATAGTTTTATACAGCACAGTTTCTGATCATAATTTCAACTTCCTGATTGATAAATTTATTATTTCCAATTGTTGTATCGCGGGCACACTCCAGTTAAACCCCTGCCCTGTCTCCTGCAAATTGTTTGCAGATATAGCGCATCTGAGCTGAATTTGAAATTCTCACTACCGTTTTCAGCTACCTCCAATGTAATGGATTTCTCGCCAACGACCTAATGGGGCAAGTATTCACCAATATGAGGAACGTAAAATCCAGAAGGGGGAAGAGCAGGATTTGGAAACTGGGCGGCTGCCGGATCAAGTTCCAGACAGTCCCAGAATTTTCCACCAAATATGGCAGTCCTAGTATCCACTAACAGTAAGAAAGGAAAAACTGACCCACACAGAGGGTATCGATTTAATTAATTAGTCAATCAATTTGATAGTGTGGGGGTAGCGCAAATGGACAGTTTCCAAGACATCCACAGCTGGGGGCTTACCAAGTATCCACTAGTTTGTTCAGGACAAAGGAGGGGTTAGCGTGGTTTCCGGTGGCATGCAACAGACGCTCGCTGGTCTTAAAGTAAGCACTTGAGAGAGAGAGAGAGATAAGAGAGAAGGGGACTGGGGGGGGGGGGGGGGCAGCAGATCAGGGGTGGGTCTGATTAAGCCTCCCGTCAGTTCTCCCTTCTGTCCGGCCCGGTAGCTGAGTGGTCAGCGTGACAGACTGTCAATCCTAAGGTCCCGGGTTCGATTCCCGGATGGGTCGGAGATTTTCTCCGCTCAGGGACTGGGTGTTGTGTTGTCCTGATCATCATCATTTCATCGCCATCGACACGCAGGTCGCCTAAGTGGCGTCAACTCGAAAGACCTGCACAAGGTAAACGGTCTACCCGACGGGAGGCCCTAGCCGCACGACATTTCATTTTCATTTCAGTTCTCCCTTCTGGCGTATGGTTGCTTTTCCACTGGCGTATCTCAAGAGCGCAATGTAATTATTGTTTAGTTACCAGAAACTTAGGTTTTCCCAAAGAGTGCGCTATCATAACATCAGCAGTAAAGAAAGGAACTGGACCACATTCTGATGACCAAGTCCTCATCCTGTGCACTCTAGTCACGTACTTGTTCCATATCTCAGTGTTTGGCTGAGTCTCTGCTTCACAAAAACTTGTATACTGCTCCAGTTTCTATTCCTGATTCCTGTGATAAAATCGTCTCAGGTGTATTAAAACCCGAAGACCACTATAACAGGATCACACTGGTGTATGGATCGTTACTATTGTATTTTGCTAGGTGCTGTAGGCGTACAAAAAGTTGTACACAATCTTTCAACAGGTCCATATTCTGTTCGACGCTAGCTCTCCACATATTGCTGGAAAACACGATCATTGTACACGTAATGAGCCAAAATACATTGTGATTTTATCAGTCCAGTCGACTTTTTTACAGAGCTCCTGATGGGCAAGGTTATTGCTTCTGCACATCTCTGGCACGGAAACTCACGGATCAGGGATGACGATTCTGAACGGTATCGCAGGTCAAGTGTTGGAATGCTTAAGCTCTGAACTGGGAGAAAATCTGTTGGAGTATGGTTCATCTCCCCACTGTTGCAGTTTGTAATGCCGGAAATTCATATCCTCCTATTTCCATCTATTGTACTATAGATTTTTCCATATTTTGTTGCCTGAAGATATGACATTTCTGTGTCTTTATATATTGTAATTGTTTTACTGTTTGTACAGTAAAACAATTTTTTTATATATATATATATATACATATATATATATATATATATATATATATATATATATATATACATATATGTATGTACGTATTTATGTTGGTTTGTTTTTTGAATATTATTTGTGTTTATACGCTGGGTCTGGCCTAGGGAAAACTATGCTATCGAACGAATGCATCGATAGGTCGTGTGGAGAACAAAAGTGTTTAGGATCTTTGGTAGTGTTAACTCTGTTGCGTGGAGCGCGGGTAGAGGGGAATCTGGCTGGGGTGGTGCAGTGGAGCAGGTGTGTTGTGTGAAGCTCCCGCGAGTTGCCGCGCTTTCGGGGTTTGGCAGAATGTAATTGCGCTCGACTTGCTATGATAGTTTCTGACATGGTGTCGCGGACGGGAAGCATTAGCTGGCGCACATCAAGAGCCCGTTTCGTCTGGTGACCGTGTCGAGAAGGAGGCGCGCCAACATCCAGCTTCAGCAACAGCGATGGCCGACAATGAGTGACTGTCGCCACATCCTCGATCAACGGCTTCAAACCTTCAATCAGCCAACAAGGAAGACTGGAAGCACGTAAAGTTTTAGAACTGTATGGCAGACCTCAGCTTTTCAAACTTTTAAAATTGTTGCATCACAAAATTACAGCAACTTAGCATGAACGTTTGTTGCTCATTGTCCCAATTGCATTACCAAGCAGGGTCCCTTCCTTTTCCGGCATGAACCCGAGTGTCGTTGAAATTCAAACGCCAGCATCATTCGATTTCACTGCTTTAATTTCAAAGTTCAGTTAAGGTATTTATAGCTGGCTACAATATTCAGATTACACAAGCACAAATTAAGAGTGCGAGTTTTGTTACCGTATATTAGCTTACCTGTGACTGCAGTTCAGCTTGGTACGTACTAAATTTTACTACTGTTAATTGTTCAGAATCATTTAATTCAAGTTCAAAGTTAAATCCCTTATTTCTAAATTGCGTAGATTCAAGTAGCTTTTGAAATGATTGTTGAGGTAGTCCAAGACTAACCATATTTTACTTAATTTTGGTGTGCTTCAGAAAGAAAGCTCACTATTAACTTCAGTCACTAAATTAACTTTCGATTTTCCTGTTTTATTAATTCTTTTGCTAAATTAAGTCAGAGTGCAGCAAAATTTATTACTTCTGACAAACTTTCAGTTTTCACACTGCACGTGTCAACCTTCAGTTGCCACGCTTCTAGTGCTAATTATATGTGTAATAACCTTGTGAGACCTGAGTTTCTCCTGGCGTATACAACTTTCAAATAACTTCCGGGAATTCAGCCAGGTAACACTTTCAGCGACCGCCGATATTTCGGCGGGAGAACACCCCGCCGCAGTTTGCCTTGAAAATGGCGGGGTGTTCTCCCGCCGAAATATCGGCGGTCGCTGAAAGTGTTACCTGGCTGAATTCCCGGAAGTTATTTGAAAGTGTAATAACCTTTCTTTTTCAGTTACTATAGTAATTGTCCTTAGGACTGGCGACCGTAATTTCCCCCAAATCTCAAATATCTAATTACCGCTAGTTAATTGTTAACGTAACCGCCGCACATTTACTTTCTTTATTAACTTTACCCCTTTTCAAAATTAATTTCCACCTGTTTCATTAGCATTTTTCCTTTCATTTAGATGTAACCCTTTGCTCCCTCTTTACCGACAGATTAACTTGGGTGACGATTGCTTTTCCCAAATTTCCATTAGGTACACGCAGTTTAATTTTTCACTGTCATTAAGGTCGATAAGTGAGGGGGAGGTTACACATGGCGACCTGGTGAAAGGACAATCTTCAAATTTGAGGTTGTTCTGGACACGAATTTTGCATTGTGCAAATCTTGTAACAAAGTACTGGTTACGAAATGGTCGATACGTCAGCGAGAATATTAGTGTGAGGAATCCTAATTAGATTTGAGATTTGGCATTTATATTGAAAATTATTAAAATGAGTGAAGGCAACAATTACCAAAATTTGGTAGACTTCGATAAGGGACAATCGGTCGAACAGTGGGAAACGCGCACCGCGGTACCAATTGTTCAGGGGCAGGCGGCTAGCGTGAAAGACGCGACCGCCGAAACGCAACAAAGAGCAGAAATGGAATTCCAAACTTTAGAAAATGTTTCGGAATCGGAAGTGAAAATCAAATCTGAATCCCTTGATGACGAATACGGGGGGACATTTAAAGTGGAAGCCGCTACGGAAGTAAAACCGGTAGTTTCCGGGAATTTAACTGATTTATTGAGTGTTTTGATTAATGAAATCAAGAGTCAATCGGCAGAAATTAAAGCTCAGGCTGCCAAGCTAGAAGCTCAGGCTGAAAAAATTGAACGGAAGCTAGACAATCAGAACAAAGCTATTAATGTTGTTAACAACAATGTTGGAGTTGTTAACACAAAAGTTGTAAAAATGAAAGAAGATATTGTTGTAATTAATACCGAAATCGGTAATCTTAAACAGGAAATGGTAAGCGTTCAGGCGGAAATTGCGAGGATAAATACTCGTTTTAATTCCGAAATTAGCAGAATCGAGAAAAGTGTAGGAGATGCAGTTGCTCCGATCATCGAGAATAAGGTGACGAAACAAATTCAATTAGTGAAAAAAGAGGATCAACAGAAGGTGTCCGAGGCTGATGCTAAAGTGACGAAGCAGGCTAATACCTGCGAAGAGAAAAAAAGGGAAGTAGAAACGCTTGCGACAACCACTTGCCAAGTAATTACGAGAGTTTCGGAATTAGAAAAGAAACTTGACGAAAAATAGAGCTATGTGCCAATCTGTGCACATAGTTCGGAATTGTTGACGAAAGAGGAGCGGTTCGACCCCTTGAAAAAAGGCGGTATACACCCGACGGATTTCATTAAAAATTGTGAAAGAGTTTTACTCAGATCATGGACTAATGAGAGAAAAATTAATGCGATTATTGATGTGTTGGCTGGTGATGCCAAGCGTTGGGGCTTAAACCTCAACATTACGAACCTGACTTTTGACGAGTTTAAAAATTTGTTTCTGGCTGAATACTGGTCAGAGCAAAAACAGCAAAGTGTCTGGCGCGAATTTGTCGTATCGAGGCCTTTCGATGCGAATTCGCGCGGTTCGATGAAGGAGTTTTGTGTGGCCTGGATCCGCGAGTTGGAATATTTGCGCGATCGCCGCACGGAATCCGAAATAGTCTGGGAACTCTACAAGAAGCTTCCAGATGATACAAAACGCTACGTAGGAAGCAATTACAGGACAATAAATGATTTCCTGGAAAGAGTGGAGGACGAGGACAATTGGCGCAATAATCGCGACAGTGGTAGAGGCCCTGGTAACAACAACGGGTACCACAGCAACCACAACAACAATAACCATGGGAATAATGCATACCGCAACCATGGCAGCAATAACAATAATGGTTCGGACCGTAATAACAATCGGTACAATGCAAATAATAACAGGAATGACGGAAACCAGTATCATACTAACGTGATACGGGCTTCACAGAATAGTAATAACGCCAGAGGGTGTGATCAGCCGCCTCAGCAGCATGCGGGGAGCAGATCTGCTGGGACGAGACAGGGAAACCATTAGCCGCGCCGGTGAGGGGCCGACTGGGCGTTGAGAAATTTTGGCGGCCCAATAACAGTAGAAAACCGAGGTGTCGACGTTATGAAAATTCCGTATGGAATAATCAACGGCGGGAGAGTGTGCCAGTGTTAAGAGAAAGGAGTGCGCCCACAAGTAGTAGATCAGCTGTAGACACGGCGGTAGAAAATACATTCACTGTCAGTGAGAACAATTTAAGTAGTGTTCCGGAAAACGATTATAAAATGGCAGCTGTAACACCCACAGCGGAAATGAAGATTGAGTTTAAGAATGATTCGCAATTGTTGAGAGAAGATCAGATGTCGGATAACACGTTCGTCATCGAGGGAGGGGATGCAGAGAGGGATGAGGTCTGGTTAAGGCAGTTCGGTCGCTTATACGACGAACTAAGAGATTATAGGGGCCTGTACGGGAGAAGTGTTTATGGGGAGCGCGGGCAGGATTTGCCGCGTCTCGTCCCACAGGAAGATAGTATTTGTGAAGCGATAGAAAGTTCTGGCCCTAACCGGCAGGCTTAACTAGAAATAGTTGATGTTAATGGGGAGCACGAACAAGATTCGTCGTGTTTCGTCCCGCAGGAGTTGGATGTTGAAGTAGTAACGGAAAGTTCTGGCCCTAACCGGCAGACTTTACCGAAAGTTATAGTGGTAGAAGTAGCCGACCCATCCGACGCAAACCTCCAGTTTAAACATTGCGAGAGTATTAAGGAGAAAGATTGCGAAAATTTTAGTGATAGCCGGACACGATTGGTAGAAAAGCACATAGATTACAGCGTGTATGAGTTTAGAGCTGACATTATACGGTCAGACGATAGCAGTGTGGGTTGCGCAGATCTAGAGGAAGTAATTGCAGAAACTACTGGGCACATTCCTCCAGGTAAATTGGCGGATGAGATCAATCTGGCCAAAGAGGAATCAACGAAGGTGACAATTAGTGAAATGATAGCAAAGCAACACTCACTAGTTGACGAGTTACAGGAAAAGGTTCCGGTATTGGAGGCGAAGCTACAGACTAAGCCTCAGGACAAACGTGTTGAAATTAAAACTGTATGTGAACAGAGGCTGAAAAAGCCGCCAGATAAGCCGGATTTAGGATCAAAGCCGGATGGTTTTTTCTGGAATGACCTGGATATAGACGAGGATTTACTGTGGGAAAATAAAGAAACAGTCGAGGACAAGTGTAGACAGATAGTAGTGTCTGTTAATATGCACGACCTACAAGTAAACGTGTTGATTGACACCGGTGCAGAATTGAATGCTGTATCTGGGAAAATATTTGAGTTACTGAAAGACAGACCTGGCATCGTAGTTATGCCAGTAACAGGAGTGAAAATTATCAGTGCTACTGGGAAGGCCAGTAAACCGGTCACAAAACAGATTGTTGTCAAGTTCGAGATATGTGGGGCACGATTTGAACAAGAGTTTGTCGTCGTGCCAGACTTGACTACGGAAGTTATTATCGGGTTAGATTGGCTATTAAAGTACCGTGCAGTGATTAATTGTGAAAGCAAAACTTTGACATGTACGTCACGAGATAAAACAATAGTAGTTAGTTTTGACGAGGCAGGAGACGGTGTGCATAGGCAATACCAGCCTATACACATTGTTAACTGGCCGAATGCCATTGACTTAGGTAGGAATTTGAACTACTGTAACGTGAGGAATCTCGGAATTGACAATAGTGTAGAAAGTGACTTGGAAAGTATTGTAGACGGTGTGTCAAACGTAGAGATAATCAAATTCCCTCCACGGATTGACATTAGTATTGGTGTGAAAAAATATCGTTTGCGAGAAGTAATGAAGCTAAAAGCCGATGCTCGCATACGTCGTCATGACGCTAAAGCGCGTTTTGCTAAGTTTGCAGTCGGAGACTTAGTACTCGTAAAATCTCATGAGAAATCGAGCGAGATAGACAATGAAATCTCTAAATTTAAGATTGTTTATAATGGACCATATAAAGTCATTGGTATACCCCACACAAATGCTTATTGCTTAGAGTATCCAAGCTCTGGAAAACTATTAAGTATACGGAATATTGTAGACTTGAAATTGTACCAACCTAGGATTGATTAATACCACAGAATGGGTAATTTGTACAGTATGTAAATATAGAGTGTAATATTTAACGATTTGCCAGATTGCCATGCTTTTGCCTGACCAAGAGGACATTAAAGAAGTTGTAATTAATAAGTAATTAATTTTGACTAAATGATTTAAGAGGAATTGATTAATAATCAATTGAAAAATCCAAGCTGCTATTTTAAGTTTTCAGCTGAGTCACAGTAGGTTAAGGAATGTAAATATTATTTTGTAACTAACTGTAAGATTTCATAAATATGTGATTTACTAGTCATTGCCGATGTACTTAGACACTGTTTTAAGTTTCAGGCTAGTACATGCGTGTGATGATGGACAGTGTTGAGTTATCCACTGTGATAGTGTTAATGGACTCCTTGAGATTACTCGGGAGTGAGTTTTTCCGAAAGAATTCAGTGAAACGGACGTTCTGAAAATGCCGTTACACAGGCGAGTGAGATCAAGCGTGCCGCACAGGCGGGCGCAACAATAATGGCGAGGCGGAGCCGCTGTCGGCTTATGTGCCGCTGTCGGCATTCTTGCGAGTACGGGAGGCGAAATTGTTTTTCTTCCCGGACAGCTGAAAGAATTCTGCTGTCATTATTTATGTTTTTTTTTCGATCTGCTGTATATTATTTTCTTGTTTAGCGTTAATTGTACTCTCATGACGAGAATATTAATTATGAAATGGTTACATAAAAATGTGTATAGTATGTAATTAATAATTAATTTGCGTATTTTGATGTACCTGTTTTTATGACCAAGTACTCTGATTAATTTTGTAAATAGTATTCCATTTCTTGATAGTGTTGCGAATTTTGACGATTTTGGAATAGCTAAACCATTTTCTATGTTTTCGATGAATTTTAATATGTTGTCAACCTGTTTTATTTTGTGCAAGATGACAGAGTGGAATAAGATTAGGAGTGTCTCCACTCAATTATTATGATCTAAAAATTGATTTATGCTTAATTAGACGAATACTAAATTTTGTTGATGTTTTGAACACATGCATTTCCGCTGTTTCTTTTTTGGGACATTTTCTGAGTCTGTTTAGGTTACACGAACATCCTCAGACAATGTGGGGCACGTGTAACGCCGGAAATGCATATCCTCCTATTTCCATCTATTGTACTATAAATTTTTCCTTATTTTGTTACCTGAAGATATGACATTTCTGTGTCTTTATATGTTGTAATTGTTTTACTGTTTGTATATATATATATATATATATATATATATATATATATATATATATATATATATATGTTGGTTTGTTTTTTGAATATTATTTGTATTTATACGCTGGGTCTGGCCTAGGGAAAACTATGCTATCGAACGAATACATCGATAGGTCGTGTGGAGAACAAAAGTGTTTAGGATCTTTGGTAGTGTTAACTCTGTTGCGTGGAGCGCGGGTAGAGGGGAGTCTGGCTGGGGTGGTGCAGTGGAGCAGGTGTGTTGTGTGAAGCTCCCGCGAGTTGCCGCGCTTTCGGGGTTTGGCAGAATGTAATTGCGCTCGACTTGCGATGATAGTTTCTGACATGGTGTCGCGGACGGGAAGCATTATCTGGCGCACATCAAGAGCCCGTTTCGTCTGGTGACCGTGTCGAGAAGGAGGCGCGCCAACATCCAGCTTCAGCAACAGCGACGGCCGACAATGAGTGACTGTCGCCACATCCTCGATCAACGGCTTCAAACCTTCAATCAGCCAACAAGGAAGACTGGAAGCACGTAAAGTTTTAGAACTGTATGGCAGACCTCAGCTTTTCAAACTTTTAAAATTGTTGCATCACAAAATTACAGCAACTTAGCATGAACGTTTGTTGCTCATTGTCCCAATTGCATTACCAAGCAGGGTCCCTTCCTTTTCCGGCATGAACCCGAGTGTCGTTGAAATTCAAACGCCAGCATCATTCGATTTCACTGCTTTAATTTCAAAGTTCAGTTAAGGTATTTATAGCTGGCTACAATATTCAGATTACACAAGCACAAATTAAGAGTGCGAGTTTTGTTACCGTATATTAGCTTACCTGTGACTGCAGCTCAGCTTGGTACGTACTAAATTTTACTACTGTTAATTGTTCAGAATCATTTAATTCAAGTTCAAAGTTAAATCCCTTATTTCTAAATTGCGTAGATTCAAGTAGCTTTTGAAATGATTGTTGAGGTAGTCCAAGACTAACCATATTTTACTGAATTTTGGTGTGCTTCAGAAAGAAAGCTCACTATTAACTTCAGTCACTAAATTAACTTTCGATTTTCCTGTTTTATTAATTCTTTTGCTAAATTAAGTCAGAGTGCAGCAAAATTTATTACTTCTGACAAACTTTCGGTTTTCACACTGCACGTGTCAACCTTCAGTTGCCACGCTTCTAGTGCTAATTATATGTGTAATAACCTTTCTTTTTCAGTTACTATAGTAATTGTCCTTAGGACTGGCGACCGTAATTTCCCCCAAATCTCAAATATCTAATTACCGCTAGTTAATTGTTAACGTAACCGCCGCACATTTACTTTCTTTATTAACTTTACCCCTTTTCAAAATTAATTTCCACCTGTTTCATTAGCATTTTTCCTTTCATTTAGATGTAACCCTTTCCTCCCTCTTTACCGACAGATTAACTTGGGTGACGATTGCTTTTCCCAAATTTCCATTAGGTACACGCGGTTTAATTTTTCACTGTCATTAAGGTCGATAAGTGAGGGGGAGGTTACAAGTTCCAGACAAAAATAGCTCTTCTAGCATAAAGACGGTGTGGGCCTGGTGTCTGTGGTTCCGCCCAAGGCAGAGAAACTCAAGGTGGACACCGTAAATATCCAGTGTCTGCACAGCTTTGGAAACGTGGTTTACTATGTGGATGGCTTTGACGATCTGAACCTTCTTAAACGTGTCGAGATTTCTTGTTTCAACTATTGTTTATGAGAATGTCACTCAGATTAGCAGTGTAATATCTGAAGACATCATGTTCACGCATTATACCGAGGTAATTCATTTGACGATGTGACATAAATGACATTCTACAACATACAGCTTTGTCTCTGGTTACAAGGCACAGCCGTATCCTAACTGCATCCAATTGTTATCACTTGATGGAAGTCCTGGAAGATATGTACAGCACACGCCAGTAGATGGTGCTGTATACTGAGCTGGCCTTTTTCGAGATGTTCTGTGAAGAAGCTGCTTCCGCTGACTGCCTTGCAGTGCAGTGCGAGTTGTTTGAACAAGTAATTATACAAAAACCTGAAAGAAAAACACCGGTATGCAGACTGACAACACTTTTATATCGCAAGCAGTATCAAGGTTGTTAGGGGATATGTGGAGACATTTTTATTGGTGACTGGGAACAGTGTAATGAAAAACATTAAATCAATATTTATCTAATGACTAATAATTACAGCTCTTTGGAATAGCGTGTTTTTAGGTTCGTTAATACCTGCAAGTACACGTGGCGAGAGCAAGCCATTAATGCTTACTTTTCCCTCAAGTGTTGAAGTATGAACGCGTGGACACAAAACGTTTAGTCTATACCGACAGCCGTTGTCCATTTAGTGGTGCACTTACATTTGTGCAGAAAACATCAGATAATAAATTATGTGACGTGTTTGCGAGAAGACTGTTAGAAGCGGATAAGCTGAAATGGATACATAATAAGGTACCAACGATCACAATATCTACACTTATACTCCTAACATCCAGTATAATTGTAATTAACACTTTCTTCTGTCGGAAAAAGAGACTGAGATGGGTGAAGTGGCTTAGAATGAATGTAAAGAAGAAGCAGTTTAAACACTAGAGGACAAACAGAAATTGTATTCTGTGCCTCCCAGCGACAATACAAACAGCTATATTGTCTTTCGTTGAAGATAACTGAATCATCATTAAATGACACACAAAGATAAAGAATGACAGAGCTTGGTAATAAGACTCAGAAAGCCAGTGAAATTGTTACATTCATTGTATATGGGGGAAAAGATTCACCATTCAGCTACGAAATGTGTTCATTTTGCACAACGGTTCATCAAAAAGAATACAAGTGCCTTTGATAAAGGGCGCACGATCTCTTATGAACGGCAGAATATTTTTAGAACTGTGAATGTCCCGGACTCGTGGTTCATGCACAGCATTTAAATTGTACAAGACCACTTGCACTCGTGACGATTAACATGATATTTGAATGTCATCTGTCGTTTGTATATGCTCTATCCTTTAAAAAATCTGACAGGTAGTTGTAGAGTGAAATTAACATTGCGTGCGCGGATTTTCTGGAACTTCTAGGACTGTTAGAATGGCGCACCGCCCGACAGTTTACTCCACCGAAGACCGACATTAACTTCCGGGCGGCGCCACTTTCACATGGTCGAAATAGCAGCCCGAAAATTCCCATATTCCGTGTAACTCTACACCATAATTATTTGTTAGACCTACATAAGAACTACGACATTTAATTTGTCACAACAGATCTGCTTATATGGAGCAAAACTTAGTCCAATTTTTAAAAAAAAATCTAGTGATCATTGTACTTTTTTAAAAGAATATATCATTCAAATGATTTTCAGTAGAGCAAGCAGATAGAGTTTTGGAATCAAACACCCCTTGTCCGAACTATTTTCTGGTCCGTGAACTCTTGTTCAATTGCGCATCCAAACATTTTCCCCGCACTTGGTTACTCGAAGCAGACTCTCAAATGATATAAGCAAATTTTTTATAGTTACTAGAAAAAGAGACATACGATTTGCCTCTGGTAGATAAAAGTTTGTTATCTTTTAAAATTGCATTAATAAAAATAAAAAATAAAAGAAAGGTCGCACTTGCATGAACTGCAAACATATGAAAGAGATGTAGTTCCGTACAACGTTAAATACTGTTGTACTAATTCTAATAAATCGGGAATGACCTCACATGGAGTTTGGAAACAAAACAGACAGTGTGTAGCTACTTCTAACAAGAAATGTAAGAATATTTGAACGAGCAAACAGGATTATCGGTCAGCTTCTTGAAAACTGGTACAGAGCTCGCGGTGATTCTACACTACTGGCCATTAAAGTTGCTACACCAAGAAGAAATGCAGATGATAAACGGGTATTCATTCGACAAATATATTATACTAGAACTGACATGTGATTACATTTTCACGCAATTTGGGTGCATAGATCCCGAGAAATCAGTACCCAGAACAACCACCTCCGGCCGTAATCACGGCCTTGATACGCCTGGGCATTGAGTCAAACAGAGCTTGGATGGCGTCTACAGGTACAGCTGCCCATGCAGCTTCAACACGATACCACAGTTCATGAAGAGTAGTGACTGGCGTTTGTGACGATCCAGTTGCTCGGCCACCATTGTCCAGACGTTTTCAGTTGGTGAGAGATCTGGAGAATGTGCTGGCCAGGGCAGCAGTCGAACATTTTCTGTATCCAGAAAGGCCCGTACAGGACCTGCAACATGAGGTCGTGCATTATCCTGCTGAAATGTAGGGTTTCGTAGGGATCGAATGAAGGGTAGAGGCACGGGTCGTAACACATCTGAAATGTGACGTCCACTGTTCAAAGTGCCGTCAGTGCGTACAAGAGGTAACCGAGACGTGTAACCAATGACACCCCATACCATTACGCCGGGTGATACGCCAGTATGGCGATGACGAATACATGCTTTCCAATGTGCGTTCACCGCGATGTCGCCAAACACGGATGCAACCATTATGCTGCTGTAAACTGAACCTGGATTCATCCGAAAAAATGACGTTTTGCCATTCGTGCACCCAGTTTTGTCGTTGAGTACACCATCGCAGGTGCTCCTGTCTGTGATGCAGCGTCAAGCGTAACCGCAGCCATGGTCTCCGAGCTGATATTCTATGCTGCTGCAAACGTCGTCGAACTGTTCGTGCAGATGGTTGTTGTCTTGCAAACGTCCCCATCTGTTGACTCAGGGATCGAGAGGTGGCTGCACGATCCGTTACAGCCAGTCGGATAAGATGCCTGTCATCTCGACTGCTAGTGATACGAGGCCGTTGGGATCCAGCACGGCGTTCCGTATTACTCTCCTGAACCCACCGATTCCATATTCTGCTAACAGTCATTGGATCTCGACCAACGCGAGCAGCAATGTCGCGATACGATAAACCGCAATCGCGATAGCCTACAATCCGACCTTTATCAAAGTCGGAAACGTGATGGTACGCATTTCTCCTCCTTACACGAGGCATCACAACAACATTTCACCAGGCAACGCCGGTCAACTGCTGTTTGTGTATGAGAAATCGTTTGTAACCTTTCTTCATGTCACCACCTTGTAGGTGTCGCCACCGGCGCCAACCTTGTGTGTATGCTCTGAAAAGCTAATCATTTGCATTTCACAGCATCTTCTTCCTGTCGGTTAAATTTCGCGTCTGTAGCACGTCATCTTCGTGGTGTAGCAATTTTAATGGCCAATAGTGTAATATGGGCGGTGTTAACAAGAGGTAGTGAAAGTGCGGAGGTTACCTTTGTGTGGCGATATCGGTGGCAGTAGAGGTATCAATACGAACATACATTCTTAACAACACCAGCCCGTTCAGAATGAAAGAGTCGACTATTTTCTATTGCAAGATAATTACACAACCAGCGCTTTTCAGACAGCTGTGATGGAACATCGTGCATTATGTACCTCTGCTGGACCTCTTACAGCACTCCATGAGAACTTAGCTGGAAGTACCATAAACAGATTGACGGCAACAAGAGGTCGCTTATTCCTATAACTGCCAACTTCTAGGCACATATTTATGAGAAAATAATTTTGTAACTCCAAAGAAAACAGGACCGCAGTTTGTTGATTCCGTAATTCCGTTATGTGGATAATACATTTATACCATACGCTGGAACTGAAATTAACAACCGGCCGGGGTGGACGAGCTGTTCTAGGCGCTACAGTCTGGAACCGCGCGACCGCTACGGTCGCAGGTTCGAGTCCTGCCTCGGGCATGGATGTGTGTGATGTCCTTAGGTTAGTTAGGTTTAAGTAGTTCTAAGTTCTAGAGGACTGATGACCTCAGAAGTTAAGTCGCATAGCGCTCAGGGCCATTTGAACCAGTTATTTAGTCACAAGTTACAAATGGACGCTCACTGCAGGATATGCTCAAAGTTTTTATCCAAATGCATCCAGACACGCCTGACATCGGCACTACATTGAACAACGCACCCTCTCAAAGATATCTGGTATATCTCTAGCACATCCTGCTGCCGCAACAATCCTGCAACTAGGTCCTCCAGCGATGTAACAGTTATTTCATACACAATGTTCTTCAGATACCCCAATAGGAAAAATTCGATTCGGGACAGATCCTGTGATCGTGGTGGCCACGCAACTGGCCCGCTGGCCAACGGCGGTAAGAGGTTACCAGTCTGCCTAAATGCATGGTGGCTCCGTCGTGCTGAAAGCGAAAGCAGCGACGAATAGGCATGGGAACATCATTTAGCATGTCCGGCAGAACCTCTTGCAGGAATATGAGATACATGCGACCATCAAATCGGTCCAGGAGAATGTACAGCACAATTAAACAGTCTCAGACGATGCCAGCCGACATGTGAACGTAGTGCCCTTTCAAGGCGTTTGCGACCTCCGGGTTCCTATGTCACTACTGATCCTCGTACACCCAACGTGCCATGTCAGTTGGTAAACTTTTATTTATCACCCTGTACTTGCGCAATACGTGGCAAAATTACGCACGTAAAACGGATAAAATTACACAGTGCGTAGTATTACACTATGAGTTACCATTATCAATTTTTTCATTGTTATGAAGCTGGAAATGTTGTGAATGTTGCAGATGGATGTTATAGATCGATTACAGGCCCAAAGAGCCAATAAGAAAAGACTGCATATTTGAGTTTTGCTTTGATGTCTTTTCTGCTTGGTCAGAATCAAACAGTTTCATCTTTGGTGTCTTTCTTTCTTTTTCTCTTAAATGCGATTCCCGTTTTTTCTTCCGTGCCTCAGCCAGTAAAAGAGGCATCCTTTTAGTGTCACTTTGTTACTTTGTTGTCCGTTAGTCTGTACATCTGGTATCTGTATATATATATATATATATATATATATATATATATATATATATATATATATATATTTTAAAGAGTGAGTTTTCAAGTATCAAAATATACGACATAACTTGCTGCATCTTTTGATTGCATTGACTTGCAACCTTAAATTATTTACACCGCCAAGGGACCGTCGACCTCGATATTTGACATAAAATTCAACATTCCTGCTAGAAAGGGCTCTTACCAGATGTACAGACTAACGGACAACAAAGTAACAAAGTGACACTAAAAGGATGCCTCTTTTACTGGCTGAGGCACGGAACAAAAAACTGGAATCGCATTTAAGAGAAAAAGAAAGAAAGACACCAAAGATGAAACTGTTTGATTCTGACCAAGCAGAAAAGATATCAAAGCAAAACTCAAATATGTCGACAGAAAATCTACAAATGTTTCACTACCCAGCCTGTAATGAAAAGTATAGTAATTCACCAACGGAAGACTGGATTCGGTATCTACAGTGCTCTTCTCATGAAGAATGTAGCCACATTATTTGCTCTGAATGGAATATTTTTGCAGTGGTTTTGTTTTTTATTCTGTATTGCTCACAAGCCTTAGAACAGAGCTCATTATATACAATTGTATTAGCAGGAGCTAATAATTGCTGAGAAATAAGATACGTTCTACAGATGTACACTAGAAAACAAAGAAATAAGAAGAAATGAATGATGCGTATGTTTAACTCATTTTCATAATAATGCGGAAATTTGCCGGACTAGAAACGCACTCTCACCCCATAGTCGAGTTAGACAGCGCATTTGCTTACGATTTTCATTAAGCAAGCTCAACAGTCTAAATTTTACGGACTCTTTTATATAAAAGCGAAAGGTTAGATGAAATTCCATTTAGAATATTATTGTAATTCGTGATAATTCCTTCAGCACATCGCTAGTTATACCTTAGGTGCGCAATTTTGCCCCCCTATGCTCTTGAGCGGGAACTGGGCTGTGGAATGGCATGTGTTTTCATCTTGATCGCAAATAAGGGAAGACTTTCAGAGAGGCTTTTTCAGTTCCCTTCCACAAGTCTCACGCATCTACATCTACAAACATACCCTGTAAACCACTGTAAAGTTCATGATAGAGGGTACATAGCATGGTAACACATCTCAGGATTTCTTCTCGTCCCAAGCATGTATGGAGCGTGGGAAGAATGGTTGCTTAAATGTCTCTGTGAGTCCTCTAATTAGTCTAGTTTTGACGAAAGAAGTATCTGACATTTAGCTGCAGTTGGGTGTTGAGCAAACCCAGTGGATGACAGATGAAAATTTGTTGTGGACTGGGAGTCGAACCCGGATTTCCCACTTTACGCGAGAGGTTGCCTTAAACCACCCCGGCTATCCAAGCATGTTCCCTTTCTGATCAAAATCTCCATGTGCCCATATCCATTAATCCACTTGTTCGCAGCCTACCTGTATTCCTGCAAGGGTTAGTATGCTCTTGAATATCTGCGCTGGAATACTGTAACGCCGTCTGGCATATATAAAGGGTGACACAGAACAACGGGAATGTTTGAAATGAGTAGTGGCAGCCATGGGCAGGTGGCAGCACTGTGGGTTTGTGACAGTGAGTTAACAATCCACCATTTCAGTAATCATGGATCACTGGAGCGGACAGAAGCGTGCTTTAGCCAT
The DNA here is from genome assembly GCF_021461395.2 of Schistocerca americana. NCBI lineage: Eukaryota > Metazoa > Arthropoda > Insecta > Orthoptera > Acrididae > Schistocerca > Schistocerca americana. The sequence goes on from NC_060122.1 coordinate 428,150,723, forward strand.
AAATATGTTTTATAAAAACAGTGATAGTTTGATAGCAGCACAGAGGGAGTTTCGATGTTTTTATAGTTTAGGACGTCATGATGCCGTTCCGTCGAAACACGCGATAAAATGTTGGATTAATAACTTTGAAGAGATTTGATCTGCCCTCAAAAAGAAACCAACAGGACGACCAAGAAGTGTGCATTCTCCAGCGAACATTGACGTTGTACACAAGTCTGTCTTACGGAGCCCATGGAGTTCAATATGTAAGAAAGCAGCAGTGGTTAGAACGTCCCGGGAGAGTGTTCGCAGAATTCTTCATCTTGATTTAAAATTTCATCCACACAAACTGCAGATGGTGCAACAATTGAAGGACAACGATTACCAGTTACAATTAGGATTTTTATCAACAAATGATAACAAAAATAAACAATGACAATGAATTTCTAAACAAGTTGTGGGTGTCAGATGAAGCACATTTTCATCTCCCAGCTTATGTGAATAAACGGAACTACCGTTACTGGGCAAACACAAATTCTAATGACGTTCATGAGTGCCCTTTACACGCTAGTAAAGTGACAGTATGGTGTGCTATTTCATCACATGGGATTATGTGCGAGAATTGTTTGGAAACCGTATGATCTCACGATTCGGTAACATTCCCTGTCCCCCTAGATCGCCAGATTTATCTGTTTGTGATTTTTTCGTGTGGGGCTACCTCAAGAGTGAAGTCTACACGGCTCGACCAAGAACCCTGGATGAGTTCAAACAGAAAATTCAGGATGCAGTTCACAGTACCCAGCTGAGATGTTGCAGCGGTCAATGACGGATCTCAACAGCAGGTTTCACGGATGTATTTGTACAGGTGGACGCCATGTAAAGGACGTAACTTTTAAAATATGATAAATGCCTTCATCGTTTCGTAAATGGCAAAGTTGTAAGGTTTCAATTACTATGAAATGAATTTATTTCCTTAATCACTTCTAGTTTTATTGGATTGTGGAAATGTTCTCGTTTTTCTGTGTCACCCTGTATATTATACAGAATGTATAAGTGCAGATACTTTTCTATGTGGTACCTTAAGATGTGCACATATAAGTGTGTTGGTTCTTTTTCTCTGTGTCGGACAGTCTTCCCACAAACGCGTCACAAACTTTACGACCTGATGTTTTCTGCATGATTCTAACTGCACTAGTAAGTGGATTACGCCTGTCAGTATAGGCTAACCTTTCTGCCCTATAATTAGTAGTCTTCAGATGGCATAAATATTTATGTAATGTTGTTCAGTACACCACCCCCAGTCACACATAGAAATGACTGCACTTATTCCTGTAACACCCTGTGTATGGATAGTATCTGTTCTTTTGGACATGCATGTCCAAAAGAACAGACTCCATCCATATATAGGGTGATTTTTTCCACCATGTACAAACTCTAGAGATTGATCGATGAGAACATGCAGAACAGAAAAGGTATAATTAACGTATATCCGGAAATGCATGGTTTCCAAGCTAGACACCATTTATTCAATCATACTTTGTTACAGTGACTGTGCACAATTCGTGCTGTACCGTGCAGCCACAGTTGCAGTATGCATGGTCTTCCTGCTAGACGAGGGTACTGTACTTAATACATCATACCCTAGCGCCTTCTCCTGCCATAGTAATTGGTACTATTGTGTCCGATTCACTTCTCTTGCTGACTCACCTTGTAGTGAATGTGATACAATGTTGTACACAATAGTTCGATATTCGAATTGAGAGCTTTCTGATATGGTATTTACTTACAGAAAGGCAAATTGCAACGGGCAGTGGGCAGCAAGGTTGTATCAGGAGCCCTATCCCCACTGACAACAACCACAGCATTCAATTTTTGCAACAGTTGCATGGGGGCTTAATTAAATATTATGATAGAAAATGATTTTTTAGGTAGCTGTATGTCTGTCCGATTACGCAGCATCGTAATCGGTTGGCCCTGACTAGTATTATTACGCTATCTGACTGCAAAGAACAATGTAAGAAAATTTTCGTAAACACAGTTAATTAATTAAGTCCCCAGCAACTATAAAACCTACAAAATCCAAGCACAAATGTAACTGTTCTGTATGTGGGAGTGTGACTCAACGTCCACATCTGGCACGGTTCTTTTCCAACAAGACAAGAATTTTTTAAATATCCACTATGCTGACGTGACAAAAGAAATTTAGAAAAACTATAATTACGCAAGAAAACAGAATTCACTCTAATACAAGAATACAAGCCAGATGCTTTGTTGACTGAACCTGTAGTGACGCATTATTTCAGACACACAATTAATAAAAGAACATTGTAATTTTTACCTTCATATATATTGATGAAATGCACTCATTACAATAACATCTGCTATCTCTCCCATCAAATAACTGCATAAAACATGGAACAACACTCTTTACTACCACATCTCACTCCGACTTCACGACAAGCAGTGCCCACTAGCACATCTCGGTACGAACTCTTAACACATACTGACCTCTACGAGCTCTCGACAGGCACTGACTGCTATGAACTCTCAACAATCACTGTCCTCTACGATCTCTTAACACGCACTGTGGAGGCGGCTTAATAGTACTCTTTGGCGCAATCTCTGGCGCAGTGGCACAGTGTAGCCACCTTTCATATGCCCCTCCTCCACAGGCCAGAATTTGATGGTATTTTTGCCAGCATTGGTGGTGAAAATACCACCAAATTCGTCCAGAAAAATACAGACAAAAATAAAAGATAATATTAATACCTAAATATCACATAATTAGCTAAAAATTTTGGCTTTGCACTGACCTTTCACTAACCTAATATATGAAATACAGTAAGCAATACAACTTCTTTTCATACATGTGACTTTACATAATAGTTTACACAATATACAAAAAATCAGTTTATACAATGTCCACATAAAATGCTTTCAATGATTAGTTTATACAAAAAAGAACACCAACAGGTAACATCTTTTCAGTAAAAGCAGTCCATCAGTTGCACCCAGTAAAGTTTAGCAGGTACACCCAGCAACAAGTCACATTAGTTCAGTAGAAGCAATCCATCAGATGCACCCAGCAATGTTAAGCAGGTGCAGACGCCAACAAGTGACTTCATTTCAGTAAAAGCAGTTCACCAGTTGCACCCAGCAATGTTGAGAGCAGGTGCAGACACCAACAAGTGATGCCATTTCAGTAAAAACAGTCCATCTGTGGCACCCAGCAATGTTGAGTAGGTGCAGACAGCAAAAAGTAACATCATTTCAGTAGAAACAGTTCTAACAGTGGCACTCAGTAAAGTTCAAGAGGTACACACAGCAACAAGTCACATTAGTTCAGTAGAAGCAGTCCATCAGAGGCACCCAGCAATGTTGAGTAGGTGCAGACACCAACAAGTGACATCATTTCAGTAGAAGCAGTCCATCAGAGGCACCCAGCAATGTTGAGTAGGTGCAGACAGCAACAAGTGACTTCATTTCAGTAAAAACAGTTCATCAGTTGCACCCAGCAATGTTGAGCAGGTGCAAACAGCAACAAGTGACTTCATTTCAGTAGAAACAGTTCATCAGTTGCACCCAGCAATGTTGAGTGCAGGTGCAGACACCAACAAGTGACACCATTTCAGTAGGAGTAGTCCATCAGTTGCACCCAGCAATGTTGAGCAGGTGCAGACAGCAACAAGTGACATTATTTCAGTAGAAGCAGTCCATCAGAGGCACCCAGCAATGTTGAGTAGGTGCAGACAGCAAAAAGTCACCTCTCTCAGCAGAAGCAGTTCGATAAAATTCACTAGCACTGATCACACTGTTCATCAGAGTTTATGAGCAGAAATTAAACATGTCCTGCTGGCACCAATCATGTAGAAAAGGTACAAGTAACAGTCCATAATTTTTTTTTACAATCACTGATCACACAGTTCATCAGCAGAAATTAAACACGACCAAATGTCACACATCATGTTGAAAAGTGCAGGTAACAGTTCAGAATATTTATCTTCACTAATCAGTCAGTTTAGGCATGAACAATAGTTTGAATGCACATACAAATGCTTTTACAGTGACATACAAATCATAACAAACACACAAATGATGTCAGATAATTGTCCTATTAACTATTACAATACACAAATACCAGTAAACCTATAATATTCATGGGTGTCAGTGCAAGCCACTACCAACAATAAAATAATATTTACGAGATAGGTGGGTAGGATTAGGAAAGGAAAACACACAAAACACACTCACTCATCTTTCATTCACATTAAATACTACTGTGTAATTGAATAGTGTTAATTGTGTAAATGAAATTCTGTCTAAATCTGATGTTCATCATGTATATCAAGTAGTACTGGCAGCAATGTATAATAGTCAATAATAGTTAGTCAACGTCATAGTCATCATGTCAAGACCAATGTTTGCCAAGCCAGATCAAAATGTACTGTTGTTGAACAACTGTCAGTGAGCCAAGATATGCAATTACTTCCTCTCTTCAAAAAAAAGTATATACTGCTTAGTGATTTAACAAAGTGTGTGTATAGACTATCTTCCTTCTATTTTAGTGTTCTAGTCTGCTATCTTCATCCTCCTTGTTCCATAAGACCAACAAAAAACAATATGCATCTCACTTACTTTACCTCTTATCCACCAAAACTCCAATAATCATCAGCTTCACACAATCTCAATAATACCTCAATAATACCTCTTCAATACGTCTTATCATCAATATCATTTACCTTACCTCTTGTCCACAAAAACTCCAATAATCATCTACTTCACATACTCTCAATACCTCAATAATACGTCGCTACATATAAACCTCAGCACCAATATCATTACACTTCCATAACAACTCTTTCCTCTAGTCAGTCTCCTCGAACAAGTACAGATAAAATCCTAATGCAACTTCATCTTCCCATACAATCCGAAGACACAGTGTCCACACACAACCTCTGTGTAATCCATCTGACCCAAATTTTCTACTCATTATAAATTATAAGATACATTTTGGTTCCTTGTCCATCATTAAATAAAAGAAATGCATACCTGACCTCTAACAGACTTAGTTCGAATAACTCTCAGTAATTAAGTACGATTACGGAGTGTGAATAATCATAATGTTTCACAGTGTGTACACCACTTCAAGAATTATGGCAAACAGAAGCAAACATGTGGAGTATTTCTTGTGTCAAGTGTCACTTCCTATTTCAATTGCTCACGAAAAATGCAGTGTAATAATTGTTAATGGTCTAAACCTAGTTTTGGTCTGTCATGTCGTTAGCTTCCTTCCTATTAGCATAAATTTATACAGCTTCCATAAAACTTTAGCTCATGTGACTTCAATGACTTTCTTGTACTAATGTCGTTCGTCGAATTATAGCAGTTAATTTTCTTATCTTAAAAATATAAGGCACTGAGCGTAAGCAAAACAAGCAATAGCGAGTAAATATACCAGTAGAGAACAGAATGTCAACAAGTGGATGCAGCACAATTCCTACAACGAGGCTCTGCCAAGCGAACAATCTATAATTAATACCATAGTGTGACCTAAACTCTATGTTTGTACACAGTATATCAGCATTTTTATACACCAAATTAAAGAGTAGTTGTGACGACAAACAGAAATGTGTAAATATGCAATCCATAAGCAAGGCAGCAAATATGTTATCTTACGTAATAAACAGGTCATTAGCATCATATCAGCATAAGCAAATAAATGTTCATATGTCATCTTAATAAGTAAACATGAAGGCGCAAGCAGATAAATCACAAAGTATAACTTACATACCTAACCACATCAGCACAATAAATCAAGTGACAATAATAATTTAAATAAATAAGCACAGCAGGCACATAGTTAAAACGTATGACATCAGTGAAAAAGCAGTGCAGCGAAGCGATGCATAATATACACAAGTTACAACCCAGTTCATTAATAATCATTGTCAAAATTAGTTAACGTACGCAAGCACGTCGCTTCACAAGTAATTTCATAGAACATGAAATTTAGCACAAAGTATGAATCACGTAATCGCGAGCAGCAAATTACGTCTAAAGTACGTACCTAAGTGGAAATATGTTACCTGAAAAAAAAACTCAATTAATCGTTACCTTTTTAGTTTATTAGTTTCTTCTTGGAAATTACATTCTTCCTGAAATTTTCTCGATAGCAAGTCCTCTTAACGTCGGAGACACACAGAATTTACCTGAAGTTCTTAAATATTTTATAGAACCGTATCCTGAAAAATACTGAATGTTAATAACATAATTCATCAAGTCACTATAGCTTTATACTGAATTTAATCGGAGAAATTAAACTGTGTATTTGTTTACGGCTGTCAGTGCATTCGCACTGAGCGCTCGATCAGCTGTAGGCGCGTGACGTAGGAAGCAATTGTTTGCGGTAAACGACTGCCTTGTGCGGCGCGCAGACTTGACTGTTGCTTTGAGTATGTGCCGCCGCCAAAACACAGCGCGGTATCCTTGTACTCTCCGCATGTTTACATGTAGCTGTTAGTTTCTCACAAGTATGTCATTCCACAAAAATCTTTACGTTTGATATATGATGTATTCCTCTAGAGCGTCGTGATTTAAGAGTTTCTACTTCAACAGTGTTATCATGTATAATTTTGCGAATTCTATATGGACCGTTATAGAGCAGAAAAAATTTGCGACACAAGCCTTTTCCTTTGTGAGACAAACGGTGGGACTTAATTAATACCTTTTGACCAACTGAAAAAGATTTTTAAACGACCAGGACGCTTAGCTGATTTCTCTCTTCTAGCAGCCGCAGATGCAATATTTTGCAGAGCCAGGTTGACAACTTCAGAATGCCGCAGTTTCCGTGAAGGCGGAAAAGGAATGATTTCAGATATGCGATTTGTTGGTACTTTATTTTTTAATATCAATATAGGCGGTAAAGAAGTTGAGTCATTAGGAAGTTCATTCAGAATGTTTTGAAAAATATGAAGATACTGATCCCAAGTTCTGTGATTCTGATGACAATAAAGTCGACACAATTTATTGATTTCCTTCATCCATCTCTCTGAAGCGTTAGATTGAGGGTGAAAAAGTGAGATGAAGATTGGTTTAATTTTACGACGCTGTAGAGTACGAAGCCAACGAAACTGTGATCCATTATCTGATATAACCTTATCAACATGACCAACTTCTTTAAGAAAATGTTTGATAAAAGCGTTAGATACTGAACGAGCTGTTGCTTTGCGTAAAGGTGTAAAACATACATATTTTGACGTCAACTCCACAGCTACGAAAATGTACGCAAAACCATTAGTAGAACGAACCACTGGACCAAACAAATCGACTGCAGCCATCTCCTTTAATTTCTCTGGAATGATGGGAAACAACGGTGCTCTGTGAGAAATCGTTGGAGGCTTAGCCATTTGACATAATTTACATTTGGCAAGAACAGATCGAATACGTTTTTCCATATTACTGAAGTAACAATTTTCTCGTAATTTGTGAAAGCATTTTCTGGGACCAAAGTGCGCATAACTGAAATGCGTATACCAAATCAATTTATTGACCCACTCATCAGGAATACAAACTAACCAAACGGAGTTGTCGACCGATTTTCGTTTAAAAAGAACTTTCCAGATAGATCGCAAAAACGAGGTGTGGCCAAATCGTCCAATCTAACAAAGCGTCTAAGAAAATTACAGACACCAAGGAACTACGAACATCACGTTTTGCGGTAGGAACAGCATAATTACGAATAGCATCTAATTTTTCTGGATCAGGAAGAATACCTTCTGTAGAAATAATGTGACCGAGAAATTTCACCTGAGAACGACCAAATTCAGATTTTTCTAAGTTCACTGTAATACCAACTCTTGCAAAGATACGTAACAATGAATCCAAAATTTTGTTGTGCTCACTCCAAGAATGTTTAGCAATAAGAATGTCGTCAACATAAGAAGTAATGTTGTCACGAAGATAAACAGGTAAAATTTCATTTAAACTACGAATGAATGCTGCAGAAAATATAGTAAGTCCAATCGGTAATTTCCGAAATCACATTTGGGTAAATTAGTCAAATCCGGTTATTGTTTACTCACGCTCTAGATAGATTGATAGTCGAAGAGTTCGTTTGACAGATGCAAAGAATAGTAAAAGAGTAGGCAGCGGTACAGAAGACTAAAAGAGAAATAGCACCACTACAGCTCGGGGCCCTATGCTCGCTACGGCACATATTCACTTAGAGTAGTGAATCCCCTGAGGACATTAATAAGTTCAAACAGTAATTTTCGAAATCTCATTTAGGTAAATAGTCAAATCCGGTTATTGTTTATCTACTGTCTAGATAGATTGATAGTCGAAGAGCTGGTTTGACAGATGCAAAGAATAGTGAAAGAGTAGGCAGCGGTACAGAAAACTAAAAGAGAAACAGCACCACTACAGCTCGGGGCCCTATGCTCGCTACGGCACATATTCACTTAGAGTAGTGAATCCCCTGAGGACCTTAATAGCTGCACATAATTTCTAGTTCGTGACTTTGTGGCACATCTGGCGGAAGTGCGTACGTAAATTGATCTAACCATGCACATGGATGTATGTCATTCTTAGAATTGCGGAAGATCTTAAATTTCCGGACAGTCAAAAAGTGTTTATAGTCAAAGTTTTCGCCTCGTGGCGACGAAGACCTACCGCGTCTGTCCCAGTCCGAATGTCGATTGTTGTAAAGTTCGCGCGCCTGGCGCTCTCTTGTTGCATCCCGTAAATGAAATAAATTACTTTCTTCATACCCCTCTGCTATCTGTGAATCTAAGTTTCTTCTACTGTCTTTTCCTACTATTTCGCCTTCAATTTGTTTGACTTGCTTCCGTAATGCCTCAAATTCCTTTTTCACGCGTTCGTGAAATTTTCCCTGATTTTCAACATGCTTATTTATGTTCTGATATTCTTCGGTTTCTGCAAATGGCAATGGAGCTGTATCATCCGAATCTCTGTCCCCATGTAAACTAAGATTTGTCAGTTTATCTGAAATTTCCTCAACTCTTTCCGATAAGTCACCTAATTGTTCTTTCTGTTTATTTACGTCTTCCGTAAGTGTCGCGACTCGGGTTTCGGTATCGTCACATTTAGTAGTTAACTGTTCACACTGTTGCGTTAAGTTATTTATTCTGTCATTTGGTACGGATTCCTCGATTCTTTCAATTATTTCTTCCTTATCGTGTGCACGTTGTAAATTTAATTCTGAAAATTTCTGTACTATCACGCGATCTCTTTCTTCCTGTTCTCTATCCTGTTCCCTTTGTCTGATTTCTACTGCAATTAATCTATTATTGTGAGCATTCAAAATTGGTTGCACTTCTTCTCTGATTTCTTTCTTTAATTCATCTTTCATATTTTTGAAACATGTTCCTATTCGTGAATCTATCCGAGTTTCCATTGTTCCCAACCGTGTTCCCATTGTTCCCATATCAGTTTTAATTGTTCCCATCTCTGTTTCTAAACGTGTTGCCACCGTTTTTAATTCAGATCCCAAATTTAATATTGCACCCATCAACTGCTCCATAGTAGCCGGTTCGCAATTCTTTTCGCGCCTAACATTTCCCGCAAAACCAGTTTCCTTCGTAATAGCTGTAAAGCTATCTGTGTTCGATACTATTCCAGAATCTTCTATCGTTACTCTCGTATTCTGTGAATTTTCTGATTGAGAAAAATTTTGAAATGGTTCCGGACTATTTTCCCGACTTATTACATTGTTTTCCACTTCATTATCCATCATACTGTTTTCCTCTGTTGGCGAATTCGCCATGTTAACAATTTCGTTATTCTCTCTATTCATCATTTTTGCCTTTTTCATTGATCGCGTAATCATTTACAAAACATACGAAAGATTCGTCACTGTACGAAAATTACACACAATGACTCTTTATCTCCAACAATACTATTCACATGAAATGTCTCCCTCAGACACGATCAATCGAACAATTGAAATAATTGCACTAATTTGTCAAACGCGTATACAAGGCAATAATTTAAATTCTGAGAAAAAAATATCATTAGAAGAATGCCAATTACCAAATCTACACATGCAATATAACCTACAATTACTAAACTACAAATTACTACAACAATACTACAGTCTACAATTTTCACAATCAGAAGAATCCAAGGGACGATCCGAAGCAGCGGTCGCCACGTGCATGGGGGCTTAATTAATATTATGATAGAAAATGATTTTTTAGGTAGCTGTATGTCTGTCCGATTACGCAGTATCGTAATCGGTTGGCCCTGACTAGTATTATTACGCTATCTGACTGCAAAGAACAATGTAAGAAAATTTTCGTAAACACAGTTAATTAATTAAGTCCCCAGCAACTATAAAACCTACAAAATCCAAGCACAAATGTAACTGTTCTGTATGTGGGAGTGTGACTCAACGTCCACATCTGGCACGGTTCTTTTCCAACAAGACAAGAATTTTTTAAATATCCACTATGCTGACGTGACAAAAGAAATTTAGAAAAACTATAATTACGCAAGAAAACAGAATTCACTCTAATACAAGAATACAAGCCAGATGCTTTGTTGACTGAACCTGTAGTGACGCATTATTTCAGACACACAATTAATAAAAGAACATTGTAATTTTTACCTTCATATATATTGATGAAATGCACTCATTACAATAACATCTGCTATCTCTCCCATCAAATAACTGCATAAAACATGGAACAACACTCTTTACTACCACATCTCACTCCGACTTCACGACAAGCAGTGCCCACTAGCACATCTCGGTACGAACTCTTAACACATACTGACCTCTACGAGCTCTCGACAGGCACTGACTGCTATGAACTCTCAACAATCACTGTCCTCTACGATCTCTTAACACGCACTGTGGAGGCGGCTTAATAGTACTCTTTGGCGCAATCTCTGGCGCAGTGGCACAGTGTAGCCACCTTTCACAGTGTTTCACCGTTTGTTGGGACTGGTTCGTTCCAGGAAGCAGGAAATTATGAAGGATGTACTCAAAATGTTCGGAAAACAGACTTGGAGGAAAATGTGATTGAAATTGTGGAAGACGACTGCCATGTCAGTAACTTATCACTCACAGCGTGTGGAGGTCTTACTAGCGACAGACTTTCCACATTGGGAGCAGTTTTGTCACTGGTTTCTTCACAAGGCAACCACGATTCCAGGATTTGTGTCATCCATTCTACTCAAAGATGTAGCCACCTGTATGTAGAGTAATATCTTCAGCTTTTATAACAGTCATGTGGGATTGTATACAGAGCCCACATGGTATGGTAACAGCCAATCATCAGCATGAATGCAGCCAGAATGTGTGGGCCAGGATAATTGGTGACTGTATTTTGGGACCAGTCTTCCTTCCACAGCGCCTAACAGGTCAGAACTATTGGCGTTTCTTGCCTCCCCTGCTGGAAGAAGTGCTACAGATAATTCAAATGGTTGTGTGGCTGTTACACTATGGTGCTCCAGCCCACTTTCCTGTTAGCATCTGGATGCATCTCAATCGTGACTTCCCTGGTCATTGATTTGGACGAGGGGGTCCGGTCGCATAGCCTGCTCGTCCACCGGATCTCAACCAGTGCAATTTTTGGTCATGAAACCATATCAAAAGTATCATATATGCAGAGCCCATTCCAGACGTGGAGACACTGGAGCAGCGTATTCATGCTGCCTTTGTCACTGTTCAGATGCGGCCTTGCCTATGTGAATGTGTGGGACACAATATGCTATGATGCGTACACATGTGGGTCGAGGAACAAGGAAACCATTTTCAACACATACTGTAACAGTGGCTGAATGGTATTAGACTGCAGTCTCTGTAACACTGTATGAATGAATACATGATCTCTAACGTGGAAAACCATACGTAAGTTCATTAGACCCTTTTTATTCCATATCCTCTCATCGATCAGTCCCTACAGTTCGTACACAGTGGAAAAAGTCACCCTGTATACTAGTCTACAGTAGGGGGACATGGCTGATTGCAGGACAATTTTTTTAGTGAAGGGGCAAGTATACTTTTAGGGGCACATCTATTGTTCTCTCTTGATTGACAGGTCCTTAACCTATCGTACTGCTAAGAGGATTATAAACCCCTATAGACAATCCTTCCTTTTGATTGAGAGGTCCTTAACCTACTGGTCCCCCACCCACCCCCTCCCCCTCCTCAACTCCTTCTCCTCCTCCTGTATCCCTCTGGGAACTTCCTTTACCGATACTAGCACACTTCTGATATCAATTTGAATTAATTAAATCGATAAATTAATTAAACCCCCTTCTTGGGAACCGCCAGCTCTTCCTCTCCCCTCCTCCATCTGAAAACTGGCGGGAATAGGACTCAGTCTGTGCTGGAGAGGAAGGATCTTATGACAGGAAATTCAATTATATAGCATAGGATATACCGCTTATTTATTTATAAAATTCAGTTCGCAGGCGCTGGATCTCACTTTTATTTGGCGGGAAAAGCTCCCATCCATTAACCACATGTCCAAATAACGTAATTCCACTGCTGCATATTGGAGGTGTCGTCTTATTGGAAAACTGCTCACTTTGACATGCAGGGATCGACTGAGTTAGTGCACGGTGCCACCAACACAGGACATCCCACCCCCCACCCTACATCTCTCCCTTCCCCATCCCCAAACCCTCCCAGCAAAAATTGGTAGGAAAAAGACTCACTCATTGCTGGGGAGAAAGGACGTCACGACAAGAAATTCACAACAAAGTCAATAATATAGCGATACATATTCTTCGTTTAATCATTTTGCAGGAGACAATGTTCCCACAGATGGGTAGACATTATGACTGCACCCACCACCCTTACTCTTCAATGCATGACAACTGCAGTCACCAAGGATAAGAATGAAGTGCAGTATAGTAGCCACAGTTTTTTGGGGTCTACCACATGTATGTCTATTGTCAGGGCGCCGCCACGAAGGTCAAAACAGTCCAATATCCTAATTACGGATCACATTATTAACAACCACCGACCACAGACTGGATATTAGCCTCCTTTGATCGCACAGGCCCCAAACAAATCAGCGGTTGGCAGCATTATTTTTATTGGCAAATTCAAGACTCGCTTCATGTCTCCATCTCTCTCCCTGTTTGTGTGTAGTAACGTCTCCAAACATGAAGAAGGTGGTTTTCTTCTCTCCTCAGAATACTGTATTCCTATAGCCTAATGCTGGAGACAAAGGGGAAATTGATGCAATTTCGATATCAAAAATAGAGTGAAATAAACCATTTCACTACCCAATCAAATTAATTGTTTAACAATTTATAAAAGTCAAATATATCGGTTAAAACACTCACCTCCACCTTCTTCATAATAAAACATATTTTCAAGTATGACACACGAACATTATGCAAATCAAGTAATGAAATTTCCGTCACAAATAGATGATAGCACTAAATATATCCACGATCTTGTACACACCAACATTTGAGAACACAAGCACTCTCCTCAACAACGTTTCCACCAGACATATCGGGTGAAAAAAAAAAAAACCTTACCAGTCACACAAATTCCTGATCATGAAGTGCGCCATCTGCCAACTGCATGCTGGCTGAGAGAGAGAGAGATCCACACCTATGCCAGCCATCTCCACGAGCACCGAAAGCATGCATGCACACAATACAACTATCAGAAACAATAAATTGATCAATCGGTAATTTGACATCTCGAGTGGGTTTTAAAGCAATTTAGAATTCCTAAACTACTTCTCTCTGGTACATTCGGAGGATAGGATAGAAACAACAGCAAATACCACTGCAAGACAGAGGTCTCTGCAATGTATTGAGAAGCACTAAACATGACACACATAAACCAGGACGTAGCAGTAGTTGCTGAGCGTAGATGTCAGAGATACTGAAACTTCCACATATCCCATCCACCCACCTCCCAGGCGACCAAACATAGTACGCCCATCCCCTCATACATCATCAGACCTGAACGTTGGTGAAAACTATCGCCGCGGCTGCAGTCGCAAACGTGCATTCGCATGTATGCCAGAGCGCACCACCTTCAGCCATGGAGGACATCTGGGGATGATTGGAGTGTTAGAAATTTGGATATTACCAGTATGTCAGTGCAAACAACCATAATTATTAATCTCCTCTTGCGCAACCCACACATCTGCTTCAGTCGTGCTCACCCAGTACATCAGCACACCTGCCCCAGTCTGAGCTACTCCGTTACCTCATATTACCAACTCTTTGCAACCCCTGCTACAGCCAGCCATGGTGCACTGCAAAACAAGCAACTGCAGCTTGGACATATATAGTAGTTCCACACCTACATGGACCCACCAGATTCAAAAATACACTTTACCCAATCCAAGGCAGCGCTGCTGTTGACCATACACCTCGAATTTCTCATGCAACGAGTTATTTTCGAAGACAGAAGAAGTCGGACGATCGCTAAAGTATGTATAGTTGTGAAAATCCTGTACAGGACTATGGCGTAAGCAATATTCGCTCTAAGTATTCTTGCATCGGGTAGAAAAATATATTTGACTTATCTGACACATCCTGCATCACAGAACTAGAATATTAAACTCATTTTTGGCTTATGATGCCACACGACACTTCCTCACTTTCGGCCTCTCTCTTAAGGTAACAGCACAGAGAAGTTGTAAATATAAAGTTTATACTACGTATCACTTGACAGATTCGGTAGCACGTCTCATTTTATTACGGTGGTCGTCTCACCCTGCGTGGTTAAAATATCGTTAAAGATATCGCCGCAAAGAAAAAAACGCCAAGTCAAGAATCATATCCATGGTCCCTCAGCAATCGTCACCACCTGCCTTTTGGTATGTCACTGATATCAAATTGATAGGCTAATTAATTAAATTGATCATGAGAGTCACTTTGCATGGAGAGTAATATTTCTTTTTCAGTAATTGAATGACACTCACTAGCTAGTTCAAACTGGAATCACTGGAGGGAAGAGGAAGTTCTTTTTGAGGAACACTATTGAGAAATAACATTCGAAGCTGACGACAGAAGGACCTTACCGCCACCAACATACATTTTGCGTAAGGACTGCACTGTTAAAAACACGATCACAGCTACTATGTTACCGACACCCTGCATAAAAAGTAGACTTGGTTCTACAGGCACCCACACGAGTCGCTGATAGTGTTACGCTTTCTGGTAGAAATGCTGTCTGCGATTTGGAATCAAGTCCAATGAGTCAAACACATACTTATGTTGGATCCTACGAAGACGTCTTTTACTGATTTCAGCCATCAGTAAATCATATTCATGCTACTCTCATATCTCGAAACGAGTCACCTTTTTCGAATCTATCTGCTACAGCAAAACTCCGATATGGCTTTAAAGAGTCCCTCTGCATCTTACAACTGTTCCTCAGTCTCTGCGCCACCATCCCTGCACCTTCGCCCATGTGATCATCCCAATTTAAGTCGAAACTTAACAAAAGTCAGAGAGCACTATATCTACCACCTTCCACAGCCTGTGGAGAAACAGGTTGAGCTCAGTTAATGCGACAGGACCATCTTTTTTGGTTACTTGGTAATAATGGGAATATTTTGTAGTAGCTCCACCAATGGCATACATGTGTAAGGCCAGTGCCAAAACGAAGCTTTCTCCTGCAACATAGGGTAGTATAAAAGACAGTATGGGAACTGAAAGGAGGACGAGGATTTTGCTACTGCATTGTGATGAATTTCCAAACTACATACAGGTACTAAAATCTGAAGGAGATATGCATCTCTCAGAATGCATTCGTGTCTGTCACCCAAACATTCTCTTTACCATCGCTATTTTATACCATCCAACATATAAAAACAATTGCAACTTGATAAGATTTTACCGCATCTCTCTCTTCCGATATGTCGAAAAAAACTACTGTCTGTTTGCTGGCATCAAGCATGCGTGGCGATTCTATTATATATACAGGTACTGATCCATAGGAGCAGGTGGTCAGAGGTCGAAGCCGCTTGCACAGACCAGTATAAAGTTTCATGGCCTGTACTGTAGGAGGGACATATCACACAGGCTATCAGTCGCAAGAGAGGGTCCCTGTTTTCTTGTCTGATACAGTGTTTTTGTCTGTTGTAACACATCGAAGCAGTGTATTACTACAGCTTTGAACACTGACATACATTTGGTTTTTTTCACCGTAACACAGATGTCTGTGTCACCTTCTCAACTGACATTAACATGTCTTGATCCATTGGTTTCACAGAAAATTGGACATCGCATGGTTTAAATGATGTTGCTGCTGCTCGCACAACACACACACTGGATGACTGAAATCAAAGACGGTCACAACATAAGGAAACTGGAAGAGTTTTGCGGCATTGTGGAGCGTTTCCAAACAGCTGTCCAAAGGTGATAGATGATCTTCACATTTAAACTTATCTTTCACAGTAACAGGTAGCAGACTGCTCGGTTTTTTATTTCAACTGATTCTTCATATTGTAGTCATGTACGCAATCCCTACTTTGGTGGTAGCTATCCCCGGAAGGTGTTTCCCCTCCACCAAGACTCTTCCTCCATCTCAAACAAGTGATGTCAGTCAGTCAATATGTGGCAATCAACAGTGTACCAGTGGATGGATGGGATGGAAAATGACACTGTTGATTTGCTGTAATAAGCATCACAGTTGATAGTGTGATCAATTTTAGCAATTTTACTAGTTTTTCAACGCCGACCGATGGCACAGCACCATGCTTCCCATTTTCTGTACGCTCTTTAAACCGCCCTCTCCTACTTTGTGAGTACCATTGCAAATGTAGATTGATGACTGTGCAGTATGTCCATTCATTGTGAACTCTCATACGTATACACCAAAGTATATCAGACAGCGATCTACATATTTCAATCACTTCGATCATAGTGCATAATTGACGATTACGATTACCATCTTTTCCTTTACGGCTGGGAGTCACAGAGCATTCCCGCATTCTTAGGGTAAAGTTAGAGACTGAAAGATCTCCTCGCATTGTCGTCGACCAAAGCTCCCTGCAACACTGCCACCGATTTAATTTGCAGCTGACCAGAAGTAGATGCCACTCCACGTCTCGTGAAGGAACAGGGCGAGCTGCGTCCGTAACTGCTGTTCAGTGAACACTGTTCTGCACCAATCTCACTCACAACACCCAACCGAATGCACAAGATTCCTCCAGATGCGCGCATGTCGAGGTGGTTAGCACCCCTTATCGGTGTATAGTAGGTATGAGAGTGTTGTGGTGATATAACAGACGGTTATGAAGAATAAAAGTGTGGTTTGTGCATTATGGAACTCCAGACAGACGTACTTTGCATCATTTTACGTAAATCAACTGCGCTAGCAATTCAGAAGTATTGTTAAAAGTGTCTGAGGTCAATAGCAAGAAGGTATTCGTAAGAGAGAAATGATCGTGCAACATAAACACATGCATTCCTAAGGCTAAACGGTTCTGCACTTTAAACATGCTATGACGCTGGAGTGGTGGGGCTTCCGACCTATTAGTCATGCTTACTGCAACGCTGTTAGCCGGCCGAAGCGGTTCTAGGCGCTGCAGTCTGGAACCGCGAGACCGCTACGGTCGCAGGTTCGAATCCTGCCTCGAGCATGGATGTGTGTGATGTCATTAGGTTAGTTAGGTTTAACTAGTTCTAAATTCTAGGGGACTAATGACCTCAGAAGTTGAGACCTATAGTGCTCAGAGCCATTTGAACCATTTGCAACGCTGTTAATATTCCAATGTAAGAAATATATGCCAAAACATGACATCATTCTGCTTGCAAGATTCTTTACGTAACACAGACACTACATAGGTCTCCAGAGCTATATTACACGTGCTGTTTAAGAAGTTCACGTCCGATTACGAAATGGCTCTGAGCACTATGGGACTTAACTTCAGAGGTCATGAGTCCCCTAGAACTTAAAACTACTTAAACCTAACTAACCTAAAGACATTACACACATCCATGCCCGAGGCAGGATTCGAACCTGCGACCGCAGCGGTCGCGCGATTCCAGACTGTAGCGCCTAGAAGCGCTCGGCCACCCCGGCCGGCCGTCCGATTACGGTTTAGGAATTATGATATGTTCACGACAGCTCTATAAAATGCCCGTCGACAGCCGAAAATGCATACGAAGAAACAGTGACATAGTAGGATGAAATAAACATTACGATAAGTAGACAGAGGAAACGTAGCAGTCATACCACATTATACCACTGGCTCTGGTAACCTCCCTCTTGCACATGGAAGCTATAGTCCGATGTTAGGCTGTATTGCTCATGTGCGGAATAATATTGCTGTTTCGCCTTGACGTCACGTCTCTAGAACGCTCCCCTCTCTACTATTAAGGTGTGTATATGTAGCATCACTCTACTCTCCTCCTCTGGAACACGCTAATTTTATTGATTTTTCTCAGTACTCATTTCATGGTTTTTCTCTCTAATTTTATGTATTCTCAGTCAATTTCCGTATTTGTTCTAGGTTTTCGCTATTTTATATATTTTATTGTATTTCCCTCAATTTTTACGCATTTCTCGTGATTATACTAGGTTTTCCTCGAATTTTACCTATTTTGTGTTATCTTCCATATTTTTCAAAAAAATGGGTCGGAGCACTGTGGGACTTAACTTCTGAGGTCATTAGTCCCCTAGAACTTAGAACTACTTAAATCTAACCATCCTAAGGACATCACACACATCCATGTCCGAGGCAGGATTTGAACCCGCGACAGTAGCGGTCGCGCGGTTCCAGACTGTAGTGCCTAGAACCGCTCGGCCACCCCGGCCGGCACAGTTTTTCCATTTGGTCATGTTGCTGACATACCCATGTGCTGTCTGGTTTTCTATGAGAATATCTGCGTCTTTTTATACACCAACCAACTAAAAACAGTCCTAATACTTGCCCTCTTTCCGTGTATCCAATTGCATGCACTTAGAAAAGGACGAACACGAAAAGTATAGTAACAGTTTCGTAAAGTACGCAACTGAAGACTCGATAAATGTCCAAGATGTGGCAGAGAAATGGCCTACTGCGCATAAACCATCGTTCGTCTAGCGGAGGGTACCGAAACAGGTTTTCCATCGACGTACATGTTTCATCACACATGATTTGGAAGTCCTCTGATGACTATGGTTTGAAGAGGTTTGTTGCTAACGATCAGATGTAGATAGTGCCCTAAGTCGCACACAGAACATGCTATTGTATACGAATCGATCGCAGGTTATACCACACTACCCAGGAGCCCTGAGAGAACAATGGAAAAATGGTTAAATGCGTGATAAATGACCTGCAGCAACATGTCCCTCTCTCCCTCTCAACTGATCGCTCCATCTGCTTCCCATCGTCCTTTAAAGCAGATCCATGTAAGGTTAGAGGCAGATGGCTCTCTTTCCCAGGACAGTATCAAAGACAGCAGTCATATTGCATGTATCGTTATTACCTCAATAGACATACAGTAGAATGTTGCCATACTTCGTCTGTTTATCAGCTGAAACTGCACATTGTGATTGACGGAGAGTACAGAGAAGCACAGTGTAAATAGTATTTTCAGAGTTTAAAACACCTAAACAGTCCTGCACAGCGTCAAACACGCGATCCATTCTGTAGTTGTATACTGCAATCACCCCAGCTAGTAATACAACGCTCTTTAGCTAAGGACACTTTATAAATTTTTATAAAGGCGGTTACTGATAACGTTGCGGTCACATCTGGGCTTGTGATAAGACACACACACACACATATATATATATATATATATATATATATATATATATATATATATATATATATATAAGGTTATTACAAATGATTGGATCGATTTCACAGCTCTACAATAACTTTATTATTTGAGATATTTTCACAACGCTTTGCACACACATACAAAAACTCAAAAAGTTTTTTTAGGCATTCACAAATGTTCGATATGTGCCCTGAAGTGCCGTTGCACTGTTATGACTGACTGATGTGAGTGCATTTCAAGCACGACATACGCTTTCTGGGCTCCTTTCGCCATTTTGTCTCAATGCGCTCTCGAGCGCTCTGGCGGCAGAAACCTGAAGTGCGGCTTCAGCCGAACAAAACTTTATGAGTTTTTCTACGTATCTGTAGTGTGTCGTGACCATATGTCAATTAATGGAGCTACAGTGAATTTATGAAATCGCTTCAATCATTTGTAATAGCCCTGTATATATATGATTCTACATTTGATGGTCATCCACGTGAAACATTCTATTCCAACTGTCTCATCGCTGTCGACGAAAAATGATTGCTTCCCCGGTTCCCGGAGCTTCTGTGTCAACGTTTTCTCGTATTCCTCTTGCTGTCGCATACTAGTTCCCATGTACAAGAATTGCCCTGCACCAAGCTAAAGACATGCAAGTACTCCCTCAATTTCTCCCCATTTCGGTGTATTTTCCCTCATTTATGCGTATTTTCCGTCATTTTTCTAAGTCTATCCCATCTAGCCATGAGATCATGACATCACTTCTCGTTCCGCATTCTAAAACTGCTTGTAAATGTAGTACAATTGCCAACTCCGAGCACAAATTCGCTATTTTTCTGGTCAGACAGCATAGTATAGCACTGTACTCGAATGCATCCAGTCACCTCCAACAACATATTCTTCAGTTGCTATGCGCTTGCTATGTTTTCTGTATGTGTGTGCTGTGTGTACGAAGTAGATTGGTGCAGTTCAGTGTTCACTGATCAGCAGTTACAGACTTGGCTCACTCTGTTCCTCCATGAGACGTGGAATGTGGCGGTTTACTTCTGGTCAGTTGCAAATTAAATCGGCGACAGTGTTGCAGAGAGTGTAGTTCCAAGACAGTGCGAGGAGATCTTTCAATCGCTAACTTTATCCTAAGAATGCGAGAATGCTCTGTGACTCCCATCTGTAAAGGGAAAGATGGCAGTCGTAATCGTAAATTATGCACTACGATCGAAGCGGTAGAAATATGTAGATCGCTGTCTGATATAATCTGGTGTATACATTTGAGAGTTAACAATGAATGGACATACAACACAGTCATCTATCTGCATTTGCAATGGTACTCACAAAGTAAAAGAGGGCCAGTTTAGTGACAATACAGAAACTGAGAAGCGTGGTGTCATGTCATTGGTCAGCGTTGAAAAACTGGTAGAATTGCTAAAATTGATCGTGATATCAACTGTGATGCTTATCACAGTACATCAACGGTGTCTTTTTACATCCCATCCATTCACTGGTACACTGTTGATTACCACATAATGATTGAATGATATCACTTGTTTGAGATTGAGAAAGAGTCTCGGTGGAGGGGAAACACCTTCTGGGGATAGCTAGCACCAAAACAGTGATAATGTACATGACTGCAATGTGAGGAATTAGTCGACACATTTTGTGACTGTCTTTTATTTTAGTCATCCAGCAGGTGTATTGTGGGAGCAGCAGCAACATCATTTACACAATGCGATGTCCAGTTTTCTGTGAGACCAATGGGTCAAGACATGTTAATGTCAGTTTAGAATTTGACACAGACCTCAATGTCATGGTGGAAAAAACAAAATGTATGACGGTGTACAAAGCTGTACCTATGCACTGCTTTGATGTGTGCAGCAGAAAAAACACTGTATCAGACAGCAAAATGGGGACCCTCTCTTGCAACTGGTAGGCTGTCAGATATGTCCCTCCTACAGTACAGGCGATGAAACTTTACACTGGTCTGTGCAAGCGGCTTCGATCACTGGACACTTGCTCCTATGAATCAATACCTGTATATTTAATAGAATCGCCGCATGTTATTCACAACAGCACACATACAGGTTTTTTTTTTCAATATATCAGGAGAGAGAGATGTGATAAAATCTTAGTTCTTGAGTTCTCTGTCAGATGAAATTCTCAGAGTTTTTATAGTGTGTAGTTTTGTTGTACAGAATAGTGCTGAAGATTAGATGGGTAGATCACATAACTAATGAGGAGGTATTGAATAGAATTGGGGAGAAGAGGAGTTTGTGGCACAACTTGACAAGAAGAAGGGACCGGTTGGTAGGACATGTTCTGAGGCATCAAGGGATCACAAATTTAGCCTTGGAGGGCAGTGTGGAGGGTAAAAATCGTAGAGGGAGACCAAGAGATGAATACACTAAGCAGATTCAGAAGGATGTAGGTTGCAGTAAGTACTGGGAGATGAAGAAGCTTGCACAAGATAGAGTAGCATGGAGAGCTGCATCAAACCAGTCTCAGGACTGAAGACCACAACAACAACAACAACAGTTTTTTTTCTGTGTTGGATAGTGTAAAATAGCGATGGTAGAGAGAGTGTTTGGGTGACAGAGGTGGATGCAGTCTGAGGGGTGCAGATTTCCTTCAGAATTTAGTACCTATATGTAATTTGGAAATGCATCACAATGTAGTAGTAAAATCCTCATCCTTCTTTCAGTTCCCATACTGTCTTTTATACTATCTTGTGTTGCAGGAGAAAGCTTCGTTTTGGCATTGGCCTTACACATCGTATGCCATTGGTGGAGCTACTACAAAATATTCCCATTACTACCAAGTAACTAAAAAAGATGGTCTAGTTACATTAACTGAGCTCAACCTGTTTCCCCACAGGCTGTGGAAGGTGGTAGATATAGTGCTCTCTGACTGTTTTAAGTTTCGACTTAAATTGGGATGCTCACATGGACGATGGTGCAGGGATGGCGGGGCAGAGACTGAGAAACAGTTGCAAGATGCAGAGGGACTGTCTAAAGCCACGTCGGAGTTTTGCTGTAGCAGATAGATTCGATAAAGGGGACTCGTTTCGAGATATGAGTGTGGCATGAATATGATTTGCCGGTGGCTGTAATCAGTAAAAGACGTCTTCGTAGGATCCAACACAAGTATGTGTTTAACTCATTGGACTTGATTCCAAATCGCAGACAGCATTTCTACCAGAAAGCGTAACGCTACCAGCGACTCATGTGGATGCCTGTAGACCCATGTGTAACGGTAGAATTGTACGGCCGTAGCGGACAGCGCCAGAGTCGCCGCGCTGTGCGCTTATCATGCGCAATGCTGACGGGAAATGCAATTCTGAGTTGCGCGCCGTGGCGGAAGAGCAGTCTGAGACTGGCCAGTTGCGAACATGTATTGCTCTCGACACAGTGATGACGGGTTACCAGACGCGCGTAATGCATTGTCGCACCGTCTTTATTAATAAATGGTAAAACTAAGTTTTCCGTGTTCCACATTCTGCACTACCCGGAACTACCGCCCACGCATCCCATCCCAACAACAAATGGACGCAATAACATTTTACTCGGCCGTCCAAAAGACCCCGTTAGAAAAGTGGTGTCAGAAGTGGCATTATTTTCAGAAAACCTACAGCCCTGAAAAGTGCAGCGATGTGTAAACGTAACATCGGGACATTTTCACGACAACACATCAAGCAGCAGCAGCCAAGGACATCGTCCGACAACATGGGGACATCCAGCGCTGGAATTCAGGTTAGTCTACTCAGATTGGCTTAAAACGAAAGGCAGTGATGGATTTCAAATTTTTCGGTATTGAGTGACCGGTATAGACTGCATTGAAAATGGTAGACGCAAATGCGAGTAACACGGTTAATCTCCAAACCGTTATAGAAGAACTACGAAGAGAGATTCAACAATTAAAAGCAGATAAAAGCCTCCCGGTTCATTTGTCACATGACGGCACTTCTGTTCCAATAAAGAATTTTTCACTGTTGCCATCTGTATCAGTGTTCAGTGGAAAACCTGAGGAAGATGTGAAAGTATTTTTTCGGAAACTCGAAGGCGCAGCTCTGTTGGGTTCGTGGACTGATTCAGATAAGCTAGCAGTTGCTAAATTGATAATCCAAGGAGCCGCACAAGATTTCATTACCGCGGAGCCGACTTGCGTGAAAACAGAAGTTTACAATGATTTTAAAATGGTAGTGGTTCAGAGGTTCAAACGCAAAAATGCAACCAAATTCTACCGTGAGCAACTTCATAATTTGCGCATGCGGCGTGACGAATCTATCGAGCATTTCACTGATAGAATCCGAAACGTAAAAGCTCAGACTTACGAGCTTGTAGAGGACGAAAATGAGAACCATATCCAGCTTTTCGAAGCCGATCATAGAGCACTTGACACATTCATCCATGGGTTGTATGGGTTCAAAAATGGTTCAAATGGCTCTGAGCACTATGGGACTTAACTATTGTGGTCATCAGTCCCCTAGAACTTAGAACTACTTAAACCTAACTAACCTAAGGACATCACACACATCCATGCCCGAGGCAGGATTCGAACCTGCGACCGTAGCGGTCACGCGGTTCCAGACTGTAGCGCCTATAACCGCACGGCCACGCCGGCCGGAGGTTGTATGGGGGAAGAAGTAAACAAAGCAGTCAGACTCGCACGCTGTAAAACATTTCAAGAGGCAGTAGAGGCAGCTGTTAGTTTTGTCGAAGCATTGAGACGCCCAAATGACATGCGAAAAGAACGTGTTCAACTCAAATGTGGAATGTTACCGATGCAATAGGCCCGGTCACAAGCGCAGGGATTGTAAGGAGAACAGGACTTGCCACAACTGTGGGATACAGGGTCACTTAGCGAGGAACTGTCACAACAAAAAGAAACCACATGTGAGCAGCAGACAACTCGGCAGATCTTTAAGCGAGTGCGGGGACGTACGTGCCACCACAGCGTCCGCCCCTTGCCCGAGGCAGTGACTCCTGTTAGTGCAGCTGAAAATCAAGTCGATAATGACTTCGTGATAAGTGCTGTTTATAAGGGGAAAAATATTAAATTATTAAATTATTGATCGACACGGGAGCACAGACCTCATTGATGTGGTGTTCTATAGACCAAAGGGACAAGCTGAGACCGCCAATGTTTAATGTGCGGGGGCTGAACGGTGGGAAACTACGTAACTATGGAGAAGTTGAAGTAGAATTGTGCCTAGGCCAGGACAAATACACTGCAACGGTGCAAGTGGTTTCCAATAATGAAACGCGATGCAATGGTGTACTTGGATTTGATTTCTTATCCGCTAACGGGGCAGAGATATTTGTCGCAGAAGGAAGGATCAGACTAGGTCGTAACAATTACAATCTGGAAAATCATTCTTCATGTCGCACTCAAAGAAGCCGAAATTCTGACGTCGAGGGACCGATCACCCCGACCGACGCATCAGTTGGAACCCTCCGAGTCGAAGTACAAATTTCTCAGCCACAGCAAGTTCCTCAGGGAACAGGAAAGACAATCCATGTTGAAATAAAGTCGCCACTGATCAGAAAAGGAGCTCTGTTGTTGACCGAACGGTTGGAAAATTGTGAATTATTGGACACAATGCATTGTTATGTTGCCCGAAGTATAGGCGTAGCTACAATGGTGAGGCCGAACGTGGCGATAGTCCCAATAACAATAACGAATATGAGCAATACAGATGTTTTGCCATGAAGAACGAAGGTTGCTGAAGTGTCGAGCATAAGTAAAGATGATGTAATACCGATTCCAAGCGAAGCAGCAGATGTAGCAGTCACAAAACAGATTCTTGTAGTGATACTGAAACATTGAAACAAGGAGTTGAAAATGAAATCGAATTAAATAACAAAATTTGCAAGAAGATATAACATTTGTCAGCTGATGATCAGAAGATTTTAGCACCTGTTTTGTTAGAGTATTCAGATCTTTTCAGAGAACGTTCAAATTTACCTGTTACTAACTTAGTTCAGCATCGCATACACACGGGAAATGCAGCAACAATCACGCAGAAGCCTTACCGAATTCCATTCAGTCAAAGAGAATTGGTCGAAGATATGGTCAAGGAACAACTAGACCATGCGGTTCTAGGCACTTCAGTCTGGAACCGCGCGACCGCTACGGTCGCAGGTTCGAATCCTGCCTGGGGCATGGATGTGTGTGATGTCCTTAGGTTATTTAGGTTTAAGTAGTTCTAAGTTCAAGAGGACTGATGACCTCAGATGTTAAGTCCCATAGTGCTCAGAGCCATTTGAACCATTTTTGAACCACTAGAGGCCGGAATTATTAAACCAAAGAGATCCTGCTGATCCACCATGGTCATCACCAGTGGTCCTAGTAAAGAAGAAATCTGTTTCGGGCGAACCACAGTTCCGATTTTGCGTTGATTACCGAGCTTTAAATGCCGTCACGACACCAGACATTTACCCGTTACCAAACTTGCTAGAAACCCTGGACTATTTGGGCTGATGTCGCATATTCTCAGTCTGTGATCTAACTAGCGGATATCACCAATTAACAGTGCATCCAGATGATCAAACAAAAACTTCATTTGTAACTGCAACAGGAGTGTACAAATATCTCCGTATGCCCTTTGGACTACATAACGCCCCAGCTACCTTCCAACGCCTAATGGATTCTGTTTTACGTTTTTACGTGAGCTCACCCCGACACAAGCTCTTGTATACCTTGACGATGTGATAATTTTTGGTGAAAACATGAGGCAACACACTGAGAGACTTCAAGCAGTATTTGAGCGTATCAGAAGTGCGAACTTGTCTTTATCAATAGATAAATGTCACTTTGCACAAAGTGAAGTGAAGTACCTTGGACACGTTATAACCAGCGAAGGTGTCTGCCCTGATCCAAAATTAGTCGAAGCTGTCAAAACTTTTCCCGAACCACAAACAGTCAAAGAACTACAATCATTTTTGGGTTTATAGAATTTCTATCGTCACTTCATAACCCATTATGCAGATATTGCAAGGCCAATGACAGTTACTTAAAAAAGGAGCCACATTCAGTTGGTCAACAGAATGCAAAAATGCA
This sequence comes from Schistocerca americana, assembly GCF_021461395.2. Lineage (NCBI taxonomy): Eukaryota > Metazoa > Arthropoda > Insecta > Orthoptera > Acrididae > Schistocerca > Schistocerca americana. The sequence continues at coordinate 428,177,465 of NC_060122.1, forward strand.
ATGGAAAAACTGAAAACTGCTCTAATCACAGCTCCAGTTTTGGCCTATCTGGATTTCAGTAAGCCCTTCATCCTCTCCACAGATGTTTCAAATTTTGCAGTTGGTGCTATTTTGTCCCAAAAATTTGATGGTCAAGAACGTCTAGTACCATTTGCTTCCCAGCAATTAAATAAGGCGGAATGTAACTACACTACCACTGAAAAGTAACTTTGTGCTCTGGTCTTTGGTATCAAACAAAACAGATGTTTCTTAACAGGAAGAGAATTCACTGTAATCACAGACCATGCCGCACTTAAATGGCTGTTGAGCTTAAAGGATCCCAGTTCGAGACTAACAAGATGGGCATTAGAACTGAGCGCTTACCAATCCACAGTTATCCACCGTCCTGGGAAACCACATGTGAATGCTGATGCGATGAGTCGTAAGGTTCGTGTTTGTGTCACCAGAAGCCGTGAGGAGAAATTAAAAGCAGCCCAAGAAGAAGATCCACAATGCGAAATATGGAAAAATGATCAACGGTTCGTTGAAATAGATGGATTGCTGTACAAAGTTACTAACAAAGGGAATCGCCTAGTTATTCCAGGAAACATGAGAGAGCAAATCTTAACTGAACAACATGATTCCTTACCATCAGGACACTGCGATAAAAAGGTAACGAATATCAAAGTAGCTGAAAACTATTGGTGGCCAAGTCGTAAGGCTGACGTATTTGAGTTTGTTTCACAATGTGATTCCTGCAACAGACGGAATAATTCGCGAAGAACTAAGGCACCATTACATGAAATGTCGGAGACTAGTGAACCTTTTGAAAGAATTGGATTAGACGTCGTCGGTCCCCTGCCGAAGGCTAAGGATGGAAACAAGTGCATATTGACGATATTAGATCATTTCTCCAGATATCTTATGATGGTACCAATACCTGATCAAAGTGCTGAAACCATAGCTAAAGTTTTTGTGAAGGAGTGGATTCTAAAGTTTGGATCTCCATTAAGCATTATCAGTGACCAAGAGACGAATTTTATGAGTGGTTTACTTAAACAAACATGTAAGCTGATGCAAATAACGCAGTTAAGAACCACACTAGCACACCCTGAAGGCAATGGTCGCGTCCAGAGAGTACACAGAACCATCATTAAAATGCTTAGCCACTATGCAAGCAGCAAACACGATAATTGGGACGTCTGTCTTCCATATGTTGTAAATGCCTACAACGCTAAAATGCACTCATCAACGGGCCTCAGTCCCTATGAAATTGTATATGGAAGGAAGATGCGTTCACAGCCGGCCGAAGTGGCCGTGCGGTTAAAGGCGCTGCAGTCTGGAACCGCAAGACCGCTACGGTTGCAGGTTCGAATCCTGCCTCGGGCATGGATGTTTGTGATGTCTTTAGGTTAGTTAGGTTTAACTAGTTCTAAGTTCTAGGGGACTAATGACCTCAGCAGTTGAGTCCCACAGTGCTCAGAGCCATTTGAACCATTTGAAGATGCGTTCACCCTTGGAGTTTGCACGAGCGACAGCTGGAATCAGCAATGAACACGCAAGGGAGTTAGCTTGCAAACTGAAGGACGCATGAAAGGGAGTGAAACAGCGGAATCATCAGTCCTTCCTTCAGCAAGCCACGCAACATGATTGCCAACCAGTCGTGCCGCAGTATCGAGTGGGAGACTTTGTCTACCTGAGAAACGTAGTGCTAAAGAAGTCACAGGTCAAAAAGTTTAAGAAATTTTGGAAGGGACCATACCCGATATTGGAGGTGGTGTCACCTGTCACTCTAAAGCTCCAACTGCCTTTTCGTTCGGTTATCGTCCATGTCAACCGTGTAAAGCCCTACCTGGGTAGATTCCCTGTAGCAACGCAGGACAACGACAAGGGCCGACCGAGGGGCAGACTAGCTGCTCCAAAATCCAGGAGCCGAGCACCGCGAGTTCACAGTCCAGACTTCGAGCCAAGGCGTCACCGCCGCCAACCCAGCGGTCCAGCCCAAGGCACACTTACAACCTCCGTAAACGTGTGTTTGTGAGTGAATGCACGGTGTGTTGCGTTTAGCCGAGTGCATATGTGAATGTGCTGTGCAACATAAAATCGCAGATATTGCGCAAGGTGCTCAAGTGTAAATAACATCTGTTCCACAGGTCGCTGAAGACGCATATTTCTTCGTATTCATTGTTTAATTCTAGTGTGTAGAACTTATTAACCATGTTTACTGTAATTCCATTCTTTCTTATGTTAGTGTATTCCATTAATGCTGTAGACGTAGTGTCACAGAATGGAGGTGTGTTGTTTGAACCACAATCAGACATGGCAGTCTCAACGCACAGTGCTACAATTGTGCTTAAATATAATTTGTTTGAGATTCACCAACAATTTGATTCTGTTAAAAAACAAATTGATTTGGTCTGTTCGATTAAGAATAATGATACAGTCTTGGAAACTGGAACCTCTTGGTATAACAACTGGATTACTGCAAAAATGCAAGTAGAATCTGTGGTGTCACCGCCAGACACCACACTTGCTAGGTGGTAGCTTAAATCGGCCGCGGTCCATTTAGTACATGTCAGACCCGCGTGTCGCCACTGTGTGATCGCAGACCGAGCGCCACCACAAGGCAGGTCTCGAGATACGGACTAGCACTCGCCCCAGTTGTACGACGACTTTGCTAGCGACTACACTGACGAAGCCTTTCTCTCATTTGCCGAGAGACAGTTAGAATAGCCTTCAGCTAAGTCCATGGCTACGACCTAGCAAGGCGCCATTAGCCTGACATAGTTTGATAGTGATCGTATGAAATGTCTCATCAAGAACGTTGTATTCACAACAAGGATAAATAAAAGTTAAGTATTCGAGGAGCTGCATACTTTTCTTATTAGCATTCAATACTTATCCTGTTCCAGAATTCACGCCCGTCTGCGTTAGATAGCGTGCATTTCGGCCTCCTCTATCTACAAGGTGTTGGCACATTTACCAACACATCAGAATCCACTTTCGCGAGCTATGAGCACGAGATTAAGTGTTTCTTAAAACTCTTGCCACATAAAAGCTTGATTAGGTGCAAACGTGCCTGGTTTGATTTTGGAGGTAGAGTTCTTCGTACTGTATTTGGTACCTTAACTAGCCAAGATCTATTGGACATAAAGGATAAAATACTAGCTCTAGAGCAGCAGTCTAACACAAATTCAATTAACCTTTCTAATGAAATAATTGTGTTGAGGAATATAAGAAATATGCAAAAGACTGTTACTAACCACACATTGTTTATTGAACAAATTGTGAAAGAGTTCATTACACATTTTAACACAATTCGTGGTGAAATGGCTCTGAGCACTATGGGACTTAACTACTGAGGTCATCAGTCCCCTAGAACTTAGAACTACTTAAACCTGACTAACCTAAGGACATCACACACATCCATGCCCGAGGCAGGATTCGAACCTGCGACCGTAGCAGTCACGCGGTTCCAAACTGACGCGCCTAGAACCGCACGGCCACACCGGCCGGCCGTGGTGAAATGAATGCAACTATCCGTGAATTATATTTAGTTCTTCAAGCAGTGAGTGCACATTTAGATTTAAACACCTTACTGTTAAGAATTACTGACAGTTTATCAAACGCTAAATTTCATGCTCTCAATTTAAGAATATCCTTAGAAATTAGTTCAAATGATTGCTTGAATAGTGTTTTATTGCATCCAGACCAATTTTTACAAATGTTGCTGCTGAGTAAATGTAAGCTAGATGCATCATCTACCATGATTTACCCTGTCAATTCCTACAATTTATATGCTTATTAAAGATTAACCACCACGTATTCTTTAATGACTGAAGATCAGTTAACTGTAATTGTTTCTACACTGATTGCCATAGGATTTTAATGCATCTTCATCAACCATTCCTTAAAAGATATTCTGAAAGTATAATATATTCGTTTAACTCAACTCTCGAAATCACATTAACCTGTAAAACGTTTGACCCACCTGAACTACGTTTCACATTCAAATTAACTGGTAGTGGATTAATTCTAAATGTTACACACTGTGGTTTATCATGTGATGTGTTTGAAATGCCTTCTGTATTGCCAACCACCTTTCATGCAGATGCAAAATTCCCTTTAAGAAGGATGTTACCTCTTTATTACAATGAAGCATCTTACTGACCTATGCAAATCATTCTCTGTCCAGCTTACCCGAGTATGACAATTTAATTGCGGATATCCATGAAAGTGTAATAAATACTAACAATCAGTTAAATTTGTTAGAAGTAGCAACTAAAATTAAGTCTATCGAAACTTCCTGGCAGATTAAAACTGTGTGCCCGACCGAGACTCGAACTCGGGACCCTTGCCTTTCGAGGGCGAGTGCTCTACCATCTGAGCTACCGAAGCACGACTCACGCCCGGTCCTCACAGCTTGACTTCTGCCAGTATCTCGTCTCCTACCTTCCAAACTTTACAGAAGCTCTCCTGCGAACCATGCAGAATTAGCACTCCTGAAAGAAAGGATATTGCGGAGACATGGCTTAGCCACAGCCTAGGGGATTTTTCCAGAATGAGATTTTCACTCAGCAGCAGAGTGTGCGCAGGAGAGCTTCTGTAAAGTTTGGAAGGTAGGAGACGAGATACTGGCAGAAGTAAAGCTGTGAGTACCGGGCTGAGTCGTGCTTCGGTAGCTCAGATGGTAGAGCACTTGCCCGCGAAAGGCAAAGGTCCCGAGTTCGAGTCTCGGTCGGCCACACAGTTTTAATCTGCCAGGAAGTTTCATATCAGCGCACACTCCGCTGCAGAGTGAAAATCTCATTCTTCAAGTCTATTGAATCTTCCAATAATGCTAACCCATATTTGATTGTCAGTGTTGTGTTCTTTGTGCTTCTATTAATGTCTCTTGTAGGTACAGCCTATGTAATGTATGAAATTGTTGTCCTGATAACCCGCTCGTCAGTGCCCATCGTCACTGTGTCTGCAAACAGAATAAATGTTGAAGTGCCCCCCAACGCCGCCATGCCCAGGAGGTCGTCTCGAGCAACCTTCGGTAGCTCGTTTTCATGAGAGAGGGTGATTTTGTAACTGCAGAATTGTACGGCCGTAGCGGACAGAGCCAGAGTCGGCTTATCACGCGGAATGCTGACGGGAAATGCAATCTCAGTCGCGTGCCGTGGCGTGTACACAGCCACTGAGTACGAAGAGCAGTCTGAGACTGGCCAGTTGCGAACATGTATCGCTCTCGACACAGTGATGACGCGTTACCAGACGCGCGTAATGCATTGTCGCACCGTCTTTATTAATAAATGGTAAAACTAAGTTATACGTGTACCACATTCTGCACTACCCGGAACTACCGCCCACGCATCCCATCCTAACAGCAAATGGACGCAATAACATTTTACTCGGCCGTCCAAAAGAACCAGTTAGACATCTCTGTTTTTTATGCAGGTTGACGGTAACATAATAGCTGTGATCGTGTTTTTAACAGTGCAGTCCTTACGCGAAATGTATGTTGGTGGCGGTAAAGTCCTTCAGTGGTCAGCTTCGAATGTCATTTCTCAATAGTGTTTCTCAAAAAGAACGTTGTCTTCCCTACAGGAATTCCAGTTTGAACTATCTAGTGAGTGTAATCCAACAACTGAGAAAGGAATATTACTCGCCTTGCAAAGTGACTCTCATAATCAATTTAATTAATTAGCCTATGAATTTGATATCAGTGAGATGCCAACGGGCAGATGATAGCGATGGATAGGGGGCCATGGATATGATTCTTGACTTGGCGTTTTTTTCGTTGCGGAGATATCTTTTAACGATATTTTAACTACACAGGGTGAGACGACCATTATAATAAATTCAGATATGCTACCGAATATGTTATGTGATATGTAGTATAAACTTTATATTTACAACTTTTCTGTGCTGTTACCTTAACTGTCCAAAACTGAGGAAGTGCCATGTGACAGTGGTAGATATTATCACTCCATCGTGAGTCAAAGATGAGTTTAATATTCGAGTCCTGTGATACTGGACGTGACAGATAAGCAAAGATATTTTTCTACCTGATGAAAGAGTACTTAGAGGGAATATAGCTTGCGCCATAGCCCTGTACAGGATTTTCGCAACAAGTAACGATACTTTAGCGCTTGTCCGACTTCTTCTATCTTCGAAAATAACTCGATGCGTGAGAAATTCGAGGTGTACGGTCAACAGCATTGCTGCCTTGGATTGGGTAAAGTGTATTTTTGAATCTGGTAGGTCCATGTAGGTGTGGAACTACTGTATACATCCAAGCCGCAGTTTCTTGTTTAGCAGTGCACCATGGCGGGCTGCAGCAGGGGTTGCAAGGAGTCGGCAACTGGAGGTAACGTATTAGCTCAGACTGGGTCAGGTGTGCTGGTGTGATGGGTGAGCACGACTGAAGCGGACGTGTGGGTTGCGCAAAGGGAGGTTAAAAATTATGGATGTTTGCACTGACATACTGGTAATATTCAAATTTCTACCTCTCCAATCATCCCCAGATGTCCTCCATGGCCAAAGGTGGTGCACGTTTGCAGCTGCGGCCGCGGCGATAGTTTTCACCAACGTTCAGCAGTGATGGTGTACGATGGGTTGGGCGCACCATGTTTGGTCATCCGGGAGGTGAGTGCATGGCATGGTCTGGAGTTTCAGCTATCTCTGTCATCTACCCACTGCTACAGACTGGGTCGTAATTTAATTGTGTCATGTTTAGTGCTTCTCAATACATCGCAGTGGACCCTGTGTTGCAGTGATATTTGCTGTTGTTTCTATTCTAGCATGCAGTAGACCCTTCCTTCTTCCGAATGTAGCGGAGAGAACCAGTTTCGGAATTCTACAGTGCTTTAAAAACCCATTTGCGACGTCAGATTCCCCATTTATAGCGATCTCTGACATCTAGCCATGGCAATTTATTACTATGATCTGGATCATGGTTTAAGTGTATCGTGTTTAGTGCTTCTCAATGCATCACAGGGGCCTCTGTCTTGCAGTGGTATTTGCTCTTGTCTCTGTCATGCAGTAGGTCTTCCAAGTGTAGCAGAGGGAAGCAGTCCAGGAATTCTATAGCGCTTTAAAACCCAATCGCGACGTCAAATTCCTGATTGATCAACTTATCGTTCCTGATAGTTGTGTTTCATGCACACATGCGTTCGGTATGAGTGGGTGTGGCTGGCACAGGTGTGGGTCTGTATCTCCCGATCGGTGCAGTCGCCAGTTTGTATGATCGGTAGGATTTTTTTTTTTTCATCAGATATGTTTCGCGGAAACGTTATTGTTGAGCAGAGTGTCTGTGTTCTCAAAAGTCGGTGTGTACAAGATCTTCGATATACTTAGTGCTACGATCTATTTGTGACGGAAATTTCATTACTTGATTTGCATAATTTTTGTGTCTCGTTCTTGAAAATATGTTTTATTATGAAGAAGGTGAAGATGAGTATTTCTAGCGATCTATTTGACTTCTGTAGATTGTTAAGCAGTTAATTTGATAGGGTTGTGGAAATGGATTATCTCACTCTATTTTTGATAACGAAATTGCGTCAGCTTTCCCTTTGTCTCCAGCATTAGGCAATAAAAATACAGAATTCTGAGGAGAGACGAAAACCTCCTTCTTCGTGATTGGAGGCGTTGGTACACACAAACGGGGAGTGGGCTCTTGAGGGAGACGGAGACATGAAGCGAGTCTGGAATTTGCCGATCAACAGAATGCCACCATTTGATATTTTGTTTGAGGACTGCAAGATCAAAGGAGGCCAGTATCTGGTCCGTGGTCGGTGGTATTTAATTACGTGATTTGTAATTACTACATTGGGCTGTTTTGACCTTCATGGCGACGACCTGACGATAGATACACACATGGGAGACCTCAAATTGTGTCTACTATACCACACTTCATTCCGTTCGCTGGTGATTGCAGTTATTATGTCATGGAGAGCAAGGGTAGAGGGATGCAGTCATGACTTCTACCCAAGTGGAGGAACCCTTTCATCAACAAACTGATTAAGTAAAGAATATGTATCAATATATTACTGACTATGATTTGAATTTCATGTCATGAGATCCTTCCTCTCTAGCAATGAGTGAGTCTTTTTCCTACCAGTTTTTTCTTGGAGGGAGGGGGGGGGGATGAAGAGGGCGAGGTTTATCGGGGGTGTGGGACATCCTGTTGTGGTGGCACTGTACACTAGTTCAGTCGATCCCTGCATGTCAAGGTGAGCACACAGGAAAATTTTCCAATAAGACGACACCTCTGATCTGCAGCAGTGTATTTATATAATTTGGACATGTGGTTGATGGATGTGAGCTTTTCTGACCAAGTAAATGTGAGATGCAGCCCCTGCGAACTGAATTTTTGAAAGAAACGGTATATCCTATGCTATATAGTTGAATTTCCTGTCATGAGATCCTTCCTCTTCACTACAGACTGAGTCCTTTTCTCACCAATTTGCAGATGGGGTGGGGAGGGGAAGAATGGCTGGCGGATTTCTGATAAGGGGGATCTAATTAATTTATCGATTTAATTGATTAGTCAATCATATTGAAATCAAAAGTGTGTTTTCATTGGTGATGCGGGAGGAGGAGTTGAGGGGGAGGATAAGAGGTAGGGGGATGGATGGGGGAACAATACGTTAAGGACCTGTCAATCAAAAGGAAGAATGCAGGGGTCATAATCCTCTTAGCAGAACAATAGGTTAAGCACCTGTCAATCAAAAGAGAACAACAGGATTGCCCCTGAATGTAGGCAACCCCCATTAACAAATTGCCTGGAAATCAGCATTGCTCTCTCTTGTTTAGTCTTGTTTTCATGATTCCTACAGAATCAATATATTGGGAGACCTAGAATATCTCTAGATTTTTCACTTAATTCTGGTCCTCGAAACTTTGTAAGCAGGCCTTCAATGCCTAACTGTCATCTGTCTTCAAGAGTTTACGAGTTCAGGTTTTCCAGCATATTCGTGGTACTATCACGTTTGTAGGGGAAATCTGTGAACATTCCTGCTTCCCTACTTTGTATACATTCGATGTCCCCTGTTGCTCCTATTTGGTATGGGACCTACATAATTTTCTGTGATGGGACACACAACTTACAAGGATTGGACAAAAATATGGAAATACGGCGAGAAATGCATGCGTGAACATAAATGCAGATGTTAGCCAAGTGTGCAGGTTGGATTGTTGTATTTTACCATGAACGGCATCTGTCCAATATCCTCAATATGTGAAACTTCCTGGCAGATTAAAAACGTGTGCCGGACCGAGACTCGAACTCAGGACCTTTGCCTTACGCGGGCAAGTGCTCTACCAGCTGAGCTACCCAAGAACGACTCACGCCCCGTCCTCACAGCTTTACTTCCGCCAGTACCCCGTCTCCTACCCTCCAAACTTAACAGAAGCTCTCCTGCGAACCTTGCAGAACTAGCACTCCTGAAAGAAAGGATATTTCGGAGACATGGCTTATCCACAGCCTGGGGTATGTTTCCAGAATGAGATTTTCTCTCTGCAGCTGTGAGGACGGGGCGTGAGTCGTGCTTGGGTGGCTCAGTTGGTAGAGCACTTGCCCACGTAAGGCAAAGGTCCCGAGTTCGAGTCACGGTCCGGCACACGGTTTTAATCTACCAGGAAGTTTCATATCAGCGCACACTCCGCTGCAGAGTGCAGAGTGAAAATCTCATTCTGGATCCTCAATACGTTGCAAATGTCAGTCGTCAGAACAGTGTACTGTGAAGTTGCGAGCGCATTACGTCGGAGCTAAGTGAGTTCGAACGTGAGCACGTTGTTGGTGCTCGAATGATGGGTGCTTCTGTAACAAAGGTTGCCGAGATGTTTGGTATTTCTCCAGGCACCATGTCGAAGATTTATAATGCACATAGGGAAAGTGAGAAAACATCGTTCGCTAAGTCAGAACAGGGACGAAAGAATGCGGTGAGCCGGCTAGAGTGGCCGAGCGGTTCTAGGCGCTATAGTCTGGAACCGCGCGACCGCTACGCTCGCAGGTTCGAATCCTGCCTCAGGCATAGATGTGTGCGATGTCCTTGGGTTAGTTAGGTTTAAGTAGTTCTAAGTTCTAGGGGACTGATGACCTCAGCAGCTAATTCCGATAGTGCTCAGAGCCATTTGAATGCGTTGAGTGATCACGAAAGAAGGTCATTGAAGAGGATTGTGACGAAAATTAAGTGGCCGACAGCTGCAAAAGTCACTGCACAACTAAAAGTCGCACTCGTGAACCACGCCAGTGCCAAAACAACACGAAGGGAGCTTCATAAGCAGGGAACTACAGGATGAGCTGGTATTCAAAATCACTCTTTAGTGGCGCAGATGTCTGTAACAGGAAATTGTGGTGCCAAAGCCATAAAACCTGGGCCATGGAGCAGCAGAAGAAAAGCATTTGGTCGGATGAGTCTTGTTGCACAGTGTATCAAACCTCTGGCGGAGTTTGTGTCCCAAGAGTAAAATATGTTGGTGATGATTTGGGCAGCCATATTGTATGAGTAGTATGCCATGAGCTGTATGAGTACTGTGCAAAGTCACTGGTAAGGTTTCTGTGTCCATTTGGCTAATTAGTTCCATGTGCCCCAATGGTAATGCTCTGTTCCAAGACGACAGGCCCCTGTTCACACAGCTCACATCGTCCAGAATTGGTTTCCTGAGCACGAGGATGAATTGTCGCATCTTCCCCTGGCCACCAGTCACCAGATCTCAATATTATTTCAGTATTTGTGGTCTACTTCGGAGAGAAGGGTGTGTGATCGCTATGCACCTCCATCATTGGTACCTGAACTTGCCAGTATTTTGTAGGAATAATGGTGTAAGACTCCCTTGAAAACCGTACAGGACCTGTATTTATGAATTCCGAGACAATTGGAAGCTGAAACTTCCTGGCAGATTAAAACTGTGTGCCAGACCGAGACTCGAACTCGGGACCTTTGCCTTTCGCTGCAGAGTGAAAATCTCATTCTGGAAACATCCCCCAGGCTGTGGCTAAGCCATGTCTCCACAATATCCTTTCTTTCAGGAGTGCTAGTTCTGCATGGTTCGCAGGAGAGCTTCTGTAAAGTTCGGAAGGTAGGAGACGAGGTACTGCCAGAAGTAAAGCTGTGAGGACGGGGCGTGAGTCGTGCTTAGGTAGCTCAGTTGGTGGAGCACTTGCCGGCGAAAGGCAAAGGTCCCGAGTTCGAGTCTCGGTCTGGCACATAGTTTTAATCTGCCAGGAAGTTTCATATCAGCGCACACTCCGCTGCAGAAAATCTCATCCTGGAATTGGAAGCTGTTTTGAATGCCAACGGTTTCCCTACACCGTATAACGAATCGTAATGTGTTGTTTTCTGGTGTTTCAATATTTTTGTCCATCCCCCTTTATTTGTGGGCTGTTTCCTTTGTAAACCGTATTTTCGCAGTATTCTGCCATTTAACCGAAATTTACCACCTGGGTTACTTGTGAGTGAGCGTATGTGATCGTTCCATTTCATGTCCCTACTAAGTGTTCCACCCAGGTATTTGTATGAGTCGAACGCTTCCAATAGCGACTCATTAATGTTGTCTTCACAGGATATTAATTTCTGCTTTTTGTAATGTGCTCAATTTTACATTTCGAAATTTGAAACAAGTTTCAAATATTTGCTACACCTTGAACTCTTTTCAAGATCTAAATAGATATTTGTGCAACTCTTTTCTGGTAACACTTCATAAATACCTGCATCAGCTGCGAAAAGTCTGAGGCTACTATTAATATCGTCAGCTAGGTCATCAGTATAGGATATGAACAACGAGGGTCCCAACTGACATCTCTGGACATGGTTGAAGGTAGTTTTACTTGTGTCGATGCTATATTCACCCTACGAAGGAATCGTCAGTCCAGCCACAAATTTTGTTTGATTCCACGTATAGTCGTATTTTTGTTAATAGCCATTAGTGTCTGTTGAGTAACACACAGATGCGTTTAGACTGATTTACATAAAAATTAAGTAAACGCTTTAGCAGCATTACGTAGCAAAGACACTGAGAACGAAAAGGCTATCTCTGATATCTTGTTAATTACAACTGTTTATGGAGATTAGTACGCTTGAATGCTAACCGAAAGGGCCTGGTTTCGGTTCTGGGCAGGTCAGAGATTTTCTGCATTTAGGAACTGGGTATTGCGTTGCCTTCATCATCATTTCATCATCACCAAGATGCAAGTCGCCTAAATGGTGTCACACACAAAGACTTGCAACCGGCGGCGCGCTGCCAAACGAGAGATAGAATGTTTGGTGAAAGGTGTCTGGATACTTTTGATCGAATGTATACATTGTGCTAAAGTGATATATTAACAAGTACTGTACGCAAAATATTATTCCTTTTTTATATTAGAAAATTTATGTATGTTATTATTAGTATTATTTTATCCCAGGCTACTACTGTATGTTAAAAGTGGCAGTGATAGTAAATTATATAGTGTGAGCCACAAAGGACTTCACAACATTGTAATGATATAGGAATTTAGGAATTTATTGAGGTAACTTACAGAATCGGTAGATGTGTCATTTTGTAGAAAACAGGCTCAAGTTTCACATAAAAGTGTCAAGTGTCATTTTGGTTCTATGTGACTACCATTTGTGGTGCGGCAAACATCCCGCCAGTAATCAATTTCTTCCCACACTCGTTGCAGCAAATGGAGTGTAACTTGTGCAATGGTAGCGTAGATTCGATTTTTCAGGCTGCCTAAATTGTTTGGTACGGGAAGAACGTACACACGGTCTCTAATGAAACCCAGAGAAAGAACCATACATTGAAAACATTGACCACAGCACTCCTTCAATACCCAACAAGTAGTGAATTTTCCGAAATGCTCATGCCGTGCCTCTAGGCCGTCACATTCTGTCCTCAGCCAAACTCAGATAGATCACGCACCTTAGCCATTCTACACACAAACACCAAGCTCACTCATACTAAATGCTCCATGCATGTATCTGACTAGCAGTCATTCCTCGCCAGCTGATGTTGCTATTGTCTGGACGATTTATGTCAATAGTAGGTCAATAGTCCTAATGTCCTGGCTGGTCAGTGTACAGCAGTCTTATAAGAAAGGTGACAAGAACTCTCCATCCAAAAAGGTCTCAGAAGGCCACGAAGACCGCTGTGTCATCCTCAGCCAAGCACATCACTGGATGCAGATATGGAGGGGCATGTGGTCAGCACACCACTCCCTTGGTCGTTGTCAGCTTTCCTTACTGATGCCACTACTTTTCGATCAAGTAGCTCCTCAATTAGCCTCACAATGGCTGAGTGCACCCAGCTTGCCAACAGCACTTGGTAGACCTGAACAGCCACCCATTCAAGTTCTAGCGAAGCCTGACAGCATTTAACTTCAGTGATCTGACGGGGGCCTGTGTTACCACTGTGACAATGCCATTGGCTTAAAGGTTGTAAGAAGTATGTGCTGCCTGCGATATGTAAGCTATAAGAGAATCTGAGACCAAAGAGCAGTGTTGACTGCAGTACGAACTGTGTAGCTGTAGCAGTAAGTTGTTGCTAGCGAGCAGTCGCCTGTCTGCTCTGGTCTGGTGTACCATGTTGGCTGGGCTGGTCGCGGTGCAGCGATGCCGGAGCCTGAGTATTATTGAATAAGGTAAAAAGCAGCCTCGCGCATATCTATTAATGTTATGTAAAGTGCCATGTAAATCTTTTAAAAATGTCCTAATACACTCCTGGAAATTGAAATAAGAACACCGTGATTTCATTGTCCCAGGAAGGGGAAACTTTATTGACACATTCCTGGGGTCAGATACATCACATGATCACACTGACAGACCCACAGGCACATAGACACAGGCAACAGAGCATGCACAATGTCGGCACTAGTACAGTGTATATCCACCTTTCGCAGCAATGCAGGCTGCTATTCTCCCATGGAGACGATCGTAGAGATGCTGGATGTAGTCCTGTGGAACGGCTTGCCATGCCATTTCCACCTGGCGCCTCAGTTGGACCAGCGTTCGTGCGGGACGTGCAGACCGCGTGAGACGACGCTTCATCCAGTCCCAAACATGCTCAATGGGGGACAGATCCGGAGATCTTGCTGGCCAGGGTAGTTGACTTACACCTTCTAGAGCACGTTGGGTGGCACGGGATACATGCGGACGTTGGAACAGCAAGTTCCCTTGCCGGTCTAGGAATGGTAGAACGATGGGTTCGATGACGGTTTGGATGTACCATGCACTATTCAGTGTCCCCTCGACGATCACCAGTGGTGTACGGCCAGTGTAGGAGATCGCTCCCCACACCATGATGCCGGGTGTTGGCCCTGTGTGCCTCGGTCGTATGCAGTCCTGATTGTGGCGCTCACCTGCACGGCGCCAAACACGCATACGACCATCATTGGCACCAAGGCAGAAGCGACTCTCATCGCTGAAGACGACACGTCTCCATTCGTCCCTCCATTCACGCCTGTCGCGACACCACTGGAGGCGGGCTGCACGATGTTGGGGCGTGAGCGGAAGACGGCCTAACGGCGTGCGGGACCGTAGCCCAGCTTCATGGAGACGGTTGCGAATGGTCCTCGCCGATACCCCAGGAGCAACAGTGTCCCTAATTTGCTGGGAAGTGGCGGTGCGGTCCCCTACGGCACTGCGTAGGATCCTACGGTCTTGGCGTGCATCCGTGCGTCGCTGCGGTCCGGTCCCAGGTCGACGGGCACGTGCACCTTCCGCCGACCACTGGCGACAACATCGATGTACTGTGGAGACCTCACGCCCCACGTGTTGAGCAATTCGGCGGTACGTCCACCCGGCCTCCCGCATGCCCACTATACGCCCTCGCTCAAAGTCCGTCAACTGCACATACGGTTCACGTCCACGCTGTCGCGGCATGCTACCAGTGTTAAAGACTGCGATGGAGCTCCGTATGCCACGGCAAACTGGCTGACACTGACGGCGGCGGTGCACAAATGCTGCGCAGCTAGCGCCATTCGACGGCCAACACCGCGGTTCCTGGTGTGTCCGCTGTGCCGTGCGTGTGATCATTGCTTGTACAGCCCTCTCGCAGTGTCCGGAGCAAGTATGGTGGGTCTGACACACCGGTGTCAATGTGTTCTTTTTTCCATTTCCAGGAGTGTAATAATCTTCGTGATATAAAGTAATTTCTAAAAAACATTCATTTCAATTTAAAGAATTTACTAATTTCTTCAATCCATGATCATTCCTATTGTTACAAAAGAAAAATCAGTTGCTTCCATTCACAAATGACAAATCTATCGGCCAGCATTGCATAGAGCTGTGCCGGAAAATTTTTAGGTAAGAGCAGATATATTCGCCGTTTTTATTGAGGTAAGAACTTTTCCTTTTTTATTCAGAATGATCTTACAGGGCCATGACGCAGCACTGCTGTCGTCCAAATACTACCAAGGTTACTGAATTTATTTTTTATTACGAGGTTTAGGAATTTTTCTGTTTCGAGCTTACATTAAATGGGAAACAAATTTCGTGTGGAGGTTAAATGTGAATGAATTTCTGTAGGGAGGTTACAAATGTGAAAGGAATGAATTTTGTGGGGACGTTACACTTAAATTAGAATCATTAACCCAATAATATTCATTTTATTTTATTTGTGGGGAGACGAGAAAGTGCAGAGTAATTATTGCCCTGTTTCTGACGTCTGTTTCCACAATACTTGGAAAAGTACTTTTCTCAAGAACAGTCTCACAATTTACTTAGCACATCACAGTTTGGATTCCAAGTGCGTTGTTCGACTCAGACTGCTATTTTCGCATTCTCTCACAAAAATTAAAAGGCTAAAATAATACATTACTGTCAGTTGATATTTTCTGTAACCATTCCAACACGTTTGATAGACAATAGTTCTGGTTGGAGAATTAATTTTATTGCTGCACATTTCGCCTAACAGAGTCTGTGTGGAATAAAGTGGCCAGTAGGTTCGCAGTCAGCTGGCCAAGCATGGGGAGAGTGGCAGTGGTGGAGGTTGCGGGCAGGTGCTACAGGGGAAATGCCGCGCACTGAAAGGGAAGTGCCGTTCTAAACTGAACCCAACGTTCACATTTTTTGTAAATATTAAGTGAAGTCCCTCCATGCGCACACGTGCGTATTGGACATTCAAAAACATATATCACCTCTGGTTTGGTTAGTATCTACAATGAATTCTGATTAATTTTTCATCTGGCCTGTTAACTATTTATAACTTTCAGGAAATCGGCTTGAGTGGTGAATTTGATTAAAACCTATATGTTTCTCTTGTTTCCATGTTAAAATTTGCTTTTTTTGCCAGAACACAGCGGAGTTTACACAAAGTCATATCACTAACACGTTAAACAAACAAAACTGCAAGAGAATTTTGAAACAGTTCTTTATTAAGTTTGTAAAGTGAGGGACCTGAGGAAAAGTAGTGTCAGTAACTTACAAAAAAGCACATTCTCGGGATAAAAATGAACGTGTAATGTCTTCACTTACATTGCTCCAAAACCCACAACATCGCACGTTTCACAAGCTATCGACGGTCCTTAAAAATTACATTCTTTCATCAAAAAAGTCAGTGGAAAAAGTTAGTGGAATAATATGGTGGATAATGAAGTTCTACATAGTAACCATATGGGAAAATAATCACCTCTTTGCGTGCTAGAAAGTGCCAGAATCTCATTTCCATAACTCAAACCGTTTGTGGAATATGAGAAATAATATGGATATTTCACTGTGACTTTACTGCTGGTAGGCTTACATGTGATTGCAAACGAGAAATTTTGCCAACATTTGTGATAGACAGAGACCAATACCTAAGTCTACAGAAAAATTCAATATGTTAGCTACATTTCACATGCAGCAACATATTATGTATATGTACCAAAACGCAAAACCATGGCAACATCAATTTTTCTTTGCAAACGTTTACAAATTTCTCACAGTGTCTTACTTCCATGCAAATATTGCAGTAAATATGACCATTAATGAAATAATGCACACATCATCATCAAGCTGGCATATGAAGCTATAAAGAACGCAAAAATGAATTTTACCAAATAGCTTCTGTATAGTTGTTTGAGAAAATCTGCAGGGTGTGCATCTCAATTCTGACAGATAGGGGGCAGACATTGTCGGCTTCCCTTCCCAAAGAAACAAATGAACCCGACCAGCACTTTGGACGAAAATTGGTCATCGCGCATTGGCCACCGTATCCTGTGCAGACTCTACCAGGCATCTTCCAAGTGACCAGCATGGTGTCGGTAGGTGGATTTTGGGTGCCACAATAAAGGGCATTGGCAAAAATAGACTGCCTTCGTCATATATAGTAAAATAAATCAAAGCAACTATGTGCTCACGCCATATTTCATTCACGACGTAACATCTGATAACCTTGTAGGTCTGTGTAGCATAGACCAGCAGCTGGAAGGTAGTATCAAGTAATTACATAGTACATCACATAGTGAAAATGCTGGAGACATCATTCTTCGTTCTCCTATACTGCAAAGTGTACCAGACCAGAGAATGAAATTTACCATGTGATGTACTAAGTACAGACCTGATCATGATGGGAGTCCCATAAGGCTCAATTCTGGGTTCACTTCTACTGCTTACTGTCCAGACTCCATTGCTGAGTGATCAGCTTGGCTGACTGCAAGGCCTAGGATGCAGGTACAATTCCCAGTACTGTCAGGGATTTGTCCTTGGTGGGAGGATTTGGATGATTTGCACTTAGCCTTGCAAGGCCACCTAAGGTGCTATTCGATTGGTTTGTAGCATTTCCAATGTCAGAAACCTGTCATCGATGAGGAGAGATGTGTGCTGACCTCAAGCCCTTCTGTACCGCATCTGATGACGCTGTTGGCTGAGAGTGACACGGTGGTCAGACGGCCCCAATTGGCGCATCAGGACTCAAACACAGAGCGTTACCTTGTTTACCTAATGTTAAATCACGTGAATGATTTTTCATTCATTAAGCAGAATTAGTACTTTTGTAGACAGTACTAGTGTTATAATGAATCTACTCAGAAGAAAAGCAGCAAAAGGAATTGTTATGGCGTTCTTAAAAGAATTATTTTTTCTCTCAAAATGGACTCTTCTAAATTTAGAGGAAACACACTTCAAGCAGTTTTCTACAAGAAATGCAGTCATAGCAAGAACTGATGTAGCGCATGAACAGTAGTGAGTAAAGAGGATAGAATGCTCAATGTTTTTGGCTGTAAACGGTGGTGAAAATGTGAACAGAATGAAGCATACTACTGAGTTGCTCAAACACTTAAATTAAGCTACTTTTGAACTTTGTGTAATTGCTAGCCATGGAAGCAAACGAATCAGCCCTGTAACATAGTTTGCATCTTTCCACCCAGTAACGCCTCATGGAATAATTTTTTGGGTTAACACATCAATTAGAAAAAAAAGTGTTTATTGAACAAAAGCGAACAGTAACAGTAATATGTGATGTTCACCCACAGTCATGTAGTAGGCACCTGTTCGGCATTCAACTGCACCTTCACAAGGGGCTATTAAAAAGCTTCCATTCAAAGGCGGTGCAGTCCAAAGTTGGCATGCCAATGAGGAAAAATCGCTGTGAGCATTAAGGCAGTCATCCCACTGACATATCAGGTTGAAGATACCCATCGAAATCATCATGTTCTGCTGCGTGAAGAAGACAGTAACTGCCTGCTGCACAGCCTCGTCTGACAGGAATTGTCAACCCTTCAAGGCCCTTTTTAAGTGACCGAAGGTGTGATAATTGCATGGGGAGTAGAGGTCTGCATCTGCCGTTTACACTAGCTTGAATTGCTCGGTGCATGTAGTTCTGCGTAAGTCTGTTAGATGTCAGTAAAGGCGCTTTGTCCTGAGGTGCAACCGAACTCGACTTTCGTGACGCTCGTTCGATCGTCGGATACTCGAATTATCCGGCTGTCTGCTATACTGACCTGAGCACAGCTTAGTCGCCTACTGCAGGATCACAGCACGTGAACTTGAGATGAAAAATCCAATGGAATACCAGCGAGTATGGTGCCCAGCATTAGCCAGGCCACATGCATGAATGCCTGAGGATGTACAGCGGATATATGGACCATTACATATCGGAAAATGTGTTATCTATGTACCTTTGCGCACGTTCTGCAACAAGATTAAACGCTGCGAAATATGGTATTAGTGATAATGCACTTTTTCGAGAAGAAAAGAAAATAGGCGGATTTATTAATAACTTAATCGAGGAAACAATATTCAAATTGTTAGGTGTACATGCCCAGCATTTTAATAAGATTTCGTTTGCCACTAACCAAGGCTCCAACATATGAAAGGCACTGCAATCCTTTCAGCGTTATGCATGCATTACACATATTTTGAACACAGTCCTGAAAGATATATTGGCTGATGAATATTTGATAAATGGTCTTGGACTGGTTTCCCATGACTTATGGTGCTAAAGATGTGTCCGTTTCATGGAGAAAACTGGTGACATGAATTCGGTGTAGACAAGCTTGAAACAAAAAACAGAGAGTAAGTGGAACAGTTGTTTTAGAATGCTACAGTATGTAGTAAGGCAGTACGACAAAATCATTGAACCACTACCGGAGAGAGGCGTCTCTGAAAAACTTACTGGTTACGACAACAACACTGGGAAAGAACTCGTGACATTTTTAGAGCCATTCAAAGTTACAATACGACTGCTGGAAAGCGACAAGTCTCCAACAGTTCAATTTGTTTTGCTATAGATGCACAAGCTGAAAAGTCATTATATGAGTGAGGTTCATTCAAATGAAACCTGGTCAGTGCTTCTGCCATTTCCTTACATGTAAGATGGTACCACGTATCTGTGGGTATGGTGGCGTCATCTATTGTTAGAGAGACTGACATGTCTGCACCATTTGATGTTGCATGGCGCCAGTGTGGTTTCATGCTGAAGAAAAGATGGTCACACAAGTTATAGTCCACTACCAAATATGCAGGAACAACGAGGAATGATTCGCTTTTTGGTGACAGAGGGAGTTGGAGGCCATGAAATGTATCAACGGATGAAGGCTGTGTACAGTGAGTACAGTCTGAGTCGTTCAAGTGTTGTGGAATGGCGCAAACGATTCCTTGAGGGGCGCGAATCAATGGAAGACAATGCTCACCCTGGACAGGCTCATCATGTCATGACACCGGAAATGGTTGCGGAAGTGAATGCTTTAGTCTTGCTAATGTGAAAGCTTGCTTTAGCTAAAAACCAGCTATTCATGGACATCAATTCGCAATGGACAACGAAGTGTATGACTGGGTCCAGGCCTGGATCCGACAGCAGCCTACTAGCTTGTAACGGAACTGAAATGATGGTGGGCTGACAGTAATTTGGAGCCCGCGCGTCGGAAACGGGCGCGCTGGTGTGAGACTGCCAGGGAGTGCACCCTGATGCCATCTATTGGCGAAACTGGGAATTAGCGCTGCCTCTCAGACAATGCACTAAGCTCTCGGAGTCAAATGTATTCTTTTTCTTGGTAATTATAAGTTATTACTGTATGATTTAATGTTATAAAGCGCTAGTAGTAAATTATTATGACTGGTATGAACTCCAGGGTAATAAATATAAATATTCTTAAATACTGAATGATTTCGGTGAAAAGGTGGTAGGGGAACGCCCCCACTCTTGGTGATACGAGCATAGCTAGAGGTAGCTGGAGACACAGGGACGGAACAAAAAAAAGGCCTGGGGAGTGTTGACGTGATGGGACGTGCGTAACTGTGCTCATGCAAAAGTGATTGTGCAACAGCGAAGAGGCGAACATCGTCGCCGTTTGTGGAGTAGAACGCGACGAATGGTTGTCGAAGCCGTCTCTATGCCACTGGTGCTGATTGTAAGAGTTCCTGCGCCCAGATTTTATGGCGGACGTGCAGTAGCTTATACGCCAGCTACAGCTCGTAGTTCCAGCCGCCATTAAGGGCATGAGGCGTGAAGAGCAGCGTTAGCCACATGCATCTCACCACCAGCACCGACACGTCTACCCAAGGCAAGACTGCTTGCAATTGTTAAGTCGAACTTTGTATACATGTAAAAGGAGAATACCAGTTATCTTTTATTCAAGTGCAGAGGACAGAATATAGTAATGAGTAAAGTTACGAGGCATGTTGTTCATTGTAAAGTGTAGTAACCTCAAACATAGTATAGTGAAATCAGACTGAAGCCACCATCGCCTCTTTCATTTACAATTCTTTTGGTTGTAGAATACTTTAGCGTATAAGAATGTTGAAAAGAGCAGTGGTCACACCAGAATGAGTCGCCTATTTATAGTTACTTAAAATTTTCTGAGTAACCTTTCAAGTAAAGTCACTTAACTAATTCGATATCAATTGTCCAAAGAGTAATATCCAAAATCATTAAATAAGTTGAAGGGTAGAAGTTTGTTAACCTAAGTTGCTTAAATTGTCTTGGTGGTAATTACCAAGCCAACTCACAGAATTTGAGAGAGTATTTGCTTTGTAGAATCACCTAGAATGATCAGAAATAGTAATATTCAGAATTAAGTTTAAATTCAACTCAAGCCGTTTCACTTTGAAACGGGCCAAAAAATTGATTTATTCTTTTGCTCCTTCAGAGCTGGCGACCGTAGTTATAAAGTATTTTCAGGAGGATTCGATGGTAAGTCTGCTGCTCTCGTCGTGCTGATAGGATTATCCACTGCTGCTAGCAGTGGTGATTGGATACATAAGCTCACTACCAAGTTAAGTGGGTCAGGTAGGCAGTGTTACCGTGTGAACTGTAGGGCACTGTAGGCCGTGGATCGAACCTGTTCAATCATCACAGCTCTTTGGGAAATAGTCCGGTTAGGAGTGTACTAATCATTAGGCAAATACTGGCGAGTAACGGTCAAAAATGTATACGCAAGTGAATTTAGCAAGGTCCATGTAGCACCTAGTTAATGTGGTGCAATGGCGAGGGTAGAAGTGGAGTAAAAGTGAGCTGAGCTTGTGGCAGCTGTGCTGTCTCCAAAGATTAATAATGTGAATTCACTACTACCTCTTACCATTAGGGCTGAGCTATTTACGGTTAAAATACGTAGCAGTAAGCGCAAAGGCGTGACAGCTACAAGTCCGCATTGGCTTTATACATACGGAATTAGGAAGCGGGTCATTTCGTCAGTGGAGGGGGTTAAAACAACCGAGTCAGTTGAGAACATACACCATTTACTGATGGAAAGATTCGGCGGTTCGGTCGCATGTGGCGACCGTGACAGGACTTACCAAGTTTGTAGAATAATGGCTGCAATAAAAGTGTTTTATATAAACTTGTAGTTTCAAGAAAATTTTAAATTTAAAATTCTGTTGTAGACCATTATACCACAATTGGTAAGTTCAAGACGACAACCTGCAAAGCAGCAAAAGAAAGTCCAATAGTAGGCGTTAAACACGTAATATTTGGTTTAATAAACATTTCTATCAGGCACGAAATACAGCAGCATAAGATGGAGTCGAATAGTAACAAGCAAGACGAAAACATTACAAGGTCAGACCCAGAATTAGGGACCATAGATACTGTTGTAGGGTTGGAAAATCTTATAGATGAATCCACACCCACAAGACAGGAGGAACGTGAAGTGAAACCAAAGGTAGTGAAAAGTGAACCCAATGTATCTGTGGCTGCAAGTCACAAGGGAGAGGATATGGAATTAACAAGTTTGTTAAATAGGATGATGGCGCAAATTCGAGAAGGGAATGCTAGTTTGAAAGCAGAAATGGCTAGTCATATATCCCAATTGGATGAAAACCTATCTGGTAAAATAAAAGCCAATTTAGATATTTTGAATACGCAAAGCTAGCGTATCACAGAGGTAAACAAATCAGTAAATAGCATTAGGGCTGAAATAACAAATGTTCAGAGAAAAGTCACAGAAATAGAGAAAAGATTTGATACCGAAATTCAGAGAATAGAGAAATCAGTGGAACCTTTGGTTAGTGAAAAATTAGAACCGATAATTGAAAGTAAATTACAGGTGATAGTACCAGTTGTAAAGAAAGAGATTGTTAAAGAAACGGCAGCTGATATTGAAACACTGCGCAATACCATGTTGAGTTTTGATGCATGTGTGCAGGAGCAGGAAAATACACTGCGTAATGAGATAAAATTGTTAAGTCAGCAAGTTCAGAATCAGACGTTTCTTAACTGTAGTGGTATCCCATTGGTAATGCAAAAATCGGAAATACTGAGTAGGGAGGAAAAATACGATCCTCAAAAGAAACTAGGTGGATGGCATCCAATGGATTTTATAAAAAATTGTGAACGTGTCTTACCAACAGACATGTCGGATAAAGAAAAAATTAATTTAGTAATAGACGCTTTAGCAGGTCATGCTAAACGTTGGGGATTGAATTTGGATATCGACAATTTGAAGTTTACAGACTTCAAAGAAAAGTTCCTTGAGGAATTCTGGAGCATACAACAGAGAGATAGGTTGTGGAGAGAATTCGTTGTCGCCAGAATGCCAGAACATGGGCGTGGGCTCATGAAAGAATACTGTGAAGGATGGTTCAAGCGTTTGGAGTATCTTAAAGATCGTAGATCAGAATCGGAGATAGTGTGGGAGTTGTGGAAAAAGCTACCTGACGATTCAAAGCGTTATGTAGGAGGCACTCATCGAACATTCGATGAATTTTTAGAAAAAATCGAGAATGAAGATAGGTGGCGTGAAACTAGAGAGTTTCGAGGTTTCAGAAATCAGAATGGAATAGTAAAAGGTGGTAGGAATGAACCGCAAATTAACGTGATGAGAGGAAGAGGTCGAGGAGGTAACTCTCAGCGAGGGAGAGGACACTATCAGGGAAACGGGATGCATTATCAAAATCAGGAAAACTAAATACCGCGCAGGTCAAGGGCCTAACGCGCGCGGAAGGAAAGAAATGGCCCAAATATAGGGAAGATCGGAGTAGTCAGTACTATAGTAGGATAGTGCGTCGTTCGCCTGAAGAGCAGTTACATAAACGAAACTTTGCGAAGTATAATGCAGGGATACAAACAGAGGAGAGAGAGCAGGGAGGAATTATTAAGGGAAATGATGTAGGAAAAGAATATCGGTCGGATGTGAAGGCTCACGTGAATGAAATAAGTACAATTCGAGGTCAGAGTGACGAATTGATGAAGGAAGAGTCAGAGAAGGCGTTGTTTGTTGGTAGGGAGGGCAACTGTGCAGAGAGGCAGGGGCAAGGTAGGAGTGATGTGACTTATGGTAAAAGGTTCGTACGAATAGTCGACGAATCGCATCGAGAAGTAATTAAAGAAGGAAGGGTGGATAAGAAAAAGGGGCATAGTGCAGAGACGCATGCCGATTCAGAAATTACATCGTATGCAGAATATGTACATCAGCTCAAAAGCCAGCCAGCACAATTAGAAAGATCCTCCACTCAAGTGATTAGTTTGGACCCGAATATGACAGTGTTAGAGAGCCATACCGATTATGATGTGTACCTAGTGACAGCAAGAGTACATGACTGTGATGAAGATTCTTTTAAAGAAATTAGAGAAAGTGTATCTAACCAAGAGAAAGAGTGTTGTGATCCCTGTAGTACTGAAGCAAATGAGTTGAGTGAGACTAGAATTCCATTAGTAGGGGAAAATAATGAAAGTAAGAGTGGCGAATGCACTATCCAACAAAGGGAAAGTAGAGAAATGGATTATAATTTGCGAGAATTATTTGAATCCGAAGAAGGTCATATTTCTAAGGAGGAGGAATTATCGTCAGAATCATCAGAAAGCATCCAGGGAGAAAAAGAAGTAGAGGAAGTTTCCGATCCCGCAACCAAGAGTTCAGGCATGACAGATTCGAATGAGAACGAGAGGGCATTAAAGAGCCTAGACGAAGGACTATTGGAAAAAGTGGTGAAAGAATTTAGGATGAAAAGGAGAAAGAAACCTCCAGATGGAATGGTCAGTATAAAAACCGGAAAAATAATATGGCAAGACTTGGCGGTGGAAAAGGATTTATTATGGGAAGATAAAGAAAGTATGAAAGAGGACAATAGGATGCAAACAATCCTGCCCATTAATGTATGTGGGTACGATTTATATGTATTGTTGGATACGGGTGCTCAAATAAGTGCTATTTCGCACGCATTTTTTTGAGATGATCAAAGAGCAACGAGGAGTAGCGATGATGCCAGTAACAGGTGTTAAAGTGATAGGGGCGACAGGGAAATGTAGTAAACCTGTTAAACATCAAGTGATGATGGAATTTAAGATAAAAAACAAGCAATTTTCGAATGCATTTTTAGTAGTTCCAGAGCTCAGTGCCGAGATCATTTTAGGCATTGACTGGTTAATAAAACAGAAAGTAATTATAGATTGTGACAAAGGGATAATAGTTTGTAAAGTTGATAGTGCGGTATTAGAAATACCATTTGAATCATCTAGAGTAATGGAAGAGAACCAGCTGAGATGGGTAGAATTTAGAGATGATCATGATTCAGAAATAGGTCAAAAATTCGATTGGTTTCGGGTGAGGCAGATAGTTGAAGATGGAAATAAGGAGACACTCCTTCGAAATGTAGTGGATAAAACGGAAGGACTATCTGGTGCCCAAAGGGAGGATCTATGGCAAATTCTGAAAGAAAATCAGGAGGTATTTTCGGACAAACCGGGACGAGTGATAAATTATGAGTACTGCATGGAGGTAGAGGAGCATGAACCTTTCTTTAAACCACCATATAATGTACCCTTGTCTAAGAAAGAAGCAGTTCAAAAAGAAATAGATAAAATGGTTTCATGTGGGGGTCATTGAACGGAGTTCTAGCCCATATAATAACCCACTGGTGATAGTAGGTAAGAAGGATGGAAGTGTACGAATAGTGATAGATGCTCGTACTCTGAATAAAGTAGTGAAGAGGGAGTTGGATCGTCCAGAGAACATAGATAATTTATTGCAGAAGTTTAATGGTGTAAAGTACATGACTAGTTTAGACCTAACTGCAGGATACTGGCAAATCCCATTAAGTGAGGAGTCTAGGAAGTACACGGCATTTTTATTCAATGGCAAATGCTACCATTTCACAGTGGTACCATTTGGCCTAAATACTTCCGTTTCAGTGTTCATTCGGGCTTTAGACAAAATTTTAGGGAGTGAACTTAGTTCGCTAATCACGGTTTATGTAGATGATCTGTTAATTGCTACAAGGACATGGGAAGAGCACATGGAGTTATGCGACAGGGTGTTCAAAGCTTTAATTAAAGGAGGAATGACCCCGAACCTGAAAAAATGCGAGTTTGTGAAGAAAGAAATAAAGTTTTTAGGTCACATAGTAACACCAGAGGGAATTGAAAAGGATCCCGATAAAGTCAAAGCAATAAGAAATTGTCCGGCTCCCAAGAATAAAAAACAACTAAAGTCGTTTATAGGACTTTGTTCCTTTGATCGTAAGTATGTGGATGATCAGGTGTTCAATAGCCCACATCTGAACAACCTACTTAAGAAGAACAGTGTGTATATATGGACTGAGGAATGTGAAACAGCATTCAACCGGCTAAAAGACAATTTGGCTAAAAACATAAAGTTATGGCACCCTGACCTGTGTGAACCATTCCACATGGCAACAGATAGTTCAGATTATGGATTGGGAGTATCCATATTTAAGGAGGTAATGATAGATGGGGAAAAAACTCATAGACAAATAGCATTTGCGAGTAGAACCATGTCTAAGCACGAAAGAAACTATACGGTTTCAGAGAAGGAGGCTTTAGCTATAGTATGGGGTTTTAGGAAATTTCAACTTTTCTTATGGGGACATAAGACTGTGGTCCATACAGACCACAAAGCTTTAATATTTTTGAAGGACTGCAGATTGTTACATAACAGGTTGACCAGATGGGCGCTGTTTATACAACAATTTGATATAGAGATCAGGTATGTTAAAGGGAAAGAACATGCAGTACCGGATGCTTTGTCGAGATTACCGGAAGGATGTGAGACACTAGAAAGTGTAAAGAATAGGGAAGATGTTTTTGAGGTGAATTACTTCAAAAAAGCGGAAGGAAGAGAAAAAATTAGGGAAATATGTCGGAATATGCGAAGATATCAAAGTGATGATGATGCACTCAAGTCGGTAAAGGTCAAGTTTGACAATCCGGACGCAACTAACATAAGGGCTTCATATAAAATACATAAAGGTGTACTGTATCTTCAAAGATTAAATAATCCAGGGAAGTGGAGAGTATGTTGGCCGGAACAACACACTGAAGTGCTGATAGATTATGTTCACTTGGCATATGGCCATTGTGGTGCACGGAAGTGTACCGATAACTTAGATGAATGCATTACCTTTAACAACATGGCACGAAGGGTAGCACAGAGGATAAGATCTTGTGATCTATGCCAAAAGGCGAAAGTAACAAATGCAACTAGTCAAGGGCCCATGCAATCAATAAAACCTGATGAAGTATTAGAAATAGTAGCAGTAGATATCTTTGGACCATTACCGAAAACCATGGGGGGTTTTGTGTACATATTTGTATCAGTTGAACTTTTCTCAAAGTATATAAAGCTATATCCCTTGAGAAAAGCTACTGCCAGAGCTGTGTATGATAAAATGGTGTGTGATTATTTTGTGAAAGTAGGGAAGCCAAAGAGAATACTATTAGATAATGGTGTTCAGTTTTGCTCAAAAATGTGGAAGGATGGGATAACTGAGAAACAGGTAGAAGTGGTACATATCTCAGCTTATCACCCATCAAGCAATCCGGCAGAAAGATATATGCGTGAGATAGGTTGGTTATTTAGGACGTACTGCCATAGCAACCACAAGAAGTGGGGCATGTATGTGAGTGAATTCGAAGAAATCATGAATCCATTAACAAACGAGAGCACTGGATTTACTCCAGAAGAAATCCTGAAAAAGACGAGAAGTAAAAGTCTAGTAGAAGACCTACTAGAATTTCCAGATAGAGTTGAATTAGATTATGATAGTAAAAAGAACTTAGTAAAAGACAAGATGAGAAAACAAGCAGATGCGAGAATTCGTCGTCATGACGAAAAAGTAAGGAATCCTAAATTCAAAATAGGTGATCAAGCTGCTGCTTGAAAAATGCTTAATCTTGCAAGGAAACTAATGATTCGTGCAAACATGTGGGAGGCCGGCCAGTGTGGCTGAGCGGTTCTAGGGGCTTCAGTCTGGAACCGCGCGACCGCTACGGTCGCAGGTTCGAATCCTGCCTTGGGCATGGATGTGTATGGTGTCCTTAGGTTAGTTAGGTTTAAGTAGTTCTAAGTTCTAGGGGACTGATGACCTCAGATGTTAAGTCCCATAGTGCTCAGAGCCAAACATGAGGGAGAACAAGACAACCAACCTCAAACAATGGTGGATGATAGCAGAATGAGCATGAGGGTGGAAGCAGTAGTGTTTGTGCAGGACTGTGCTTGTGCTCTCAAACGTCTATGCATACGAAACCCCCATTATATTACGAGTGTTCTTAAAATTAATTGCTTGATCTGCTTTCATCTCTCTACACATTTGGGAATGGACCACATCATTCTTTGTGATGTGATCACCAATCAGTAGTCCTAGTGGTGTAGCTTGGGGGCACTGGGATAGACCACTAGTTGTCAGCAGGCCTGGGCACAAGGCTTATGGACTCTGTAGGAAGCAGATGTGTTGTCATGATGGTCCCACTGAAGTGCAGTAAAGGAGTTATTTTTCTAGCACTGTACATTTGCTCGGAGCTGTTTGTGGGTGCCTGTTTTATAGAGTCTATTTATAGGATTTTCTCACGCTCTTTGTGAAATATTTAGGTCTTTATTAGCAATGATTTTTGTGATACGTTATTTCCACCGCCAATCTGTAGCACTGTAATCAGAGCACGACATCACGTCTGATGTTTGTGGCAGTGGAAAGCTGGTGGTTCCTACCACCTCTTACCCTGCCGGTACACCTGTGTCTCGGGTTGCTTTGTTCGGGAATTAGAGTGACTTCCGGTTTGAGCACCATACGAGCTTTCTCTGTGTGCAGGCCTCTGTGCCAACCTGCACGCATGGGAATACATGAAGTGGCTGGCATGTGCCTTGTGCCCTATGGTCGATGTGAAGACACTATCAGAAGATTTTTGAAAGTTCGTGCAGTGAGTTATGCTGATATCGATTTTTTAATGGTATTCTTTCTGCAATTGGTAAAAATGGACTATTTAATTACTTCTTTTCGATGTATTTTACAAGCACTGAATCCTCAGAAACAGCAGAGAATGATGAGCTTTTCTCAGAATATGAGACAGAGATCCAACCCCTGCAAACTGAACTCTATAAATATCCTCTGCTACGTAATTGACACTGATTTCAATTTAATATCACGAGATTCTTTCTCTCCAGCACAAACTGTCTTTTTCACACCAATTTCTTGAAGGGAAAGAGGTGGGTGGGTGGGGAAGGGGAGGTGGGCTTGGAGATTTCCCAGGATGGGGAGGGGGTAAATAATTTGTCAATTTAATTAATTAGTCAATTAGTTTGACAGCAAAAGTGTGCTTGTATTGGATAGGGGGATGGGAGACAGGTGGGGGATGCAGGGGGAGGGAATGTGGTAGTGGGTTTCTCAGAAGGACAGATTATCCCTAGAATGCCATAAATCAACCCTCAAGGAGTCATGGACCAATTAGCATAACAATAGGTTTGTCCCTGAATGTGTGCAAATCGCACATACAGAATTTTCCAGTACTGCCATTACCTTACTACTCAAGTCAGTTCAAGGCAAAGAAGACTTAACAGTACTGATGTCCAGTTCGTCTCCATTACGGCTAACACGAGAATAACTGTTAGCCGGCCGGAGTGGCCGTGCGGTTCTGGGCGCTACAGCCTGGAGCCGAGCGACCGCTACGGTCACAGGTTCGAATCCTGCCTCGGGCATGGATGTGTGTGATGTCCTTAGGTTAGTTCGGTTTAATTAGTTCTAAGTTCTAGGCGACTGATGACCCGAGAAGTTAAGTCGCATAGTGCTCAGAGCCATTTGAACCATTTTGAATAACTGTTGAGAGGAATGGAGACATAATAAACCACACAAGGAAAGGCAAGAAGCCATAAGGTAGAGGTTGAAATTTATAATATTTACCAACACTGGCTGAGTGAGTGCATCAATGAAAAGACAGGCGAGTCACCATCACCTAGTAATTTTACATCAAAACTATGATCATTTCTATTATTAGTAATAACATTACTTACGTATGTACAACTTTTTTCGTTGTAAGGTCGTTGACAACAACAACAAATTTATCTTTCATTTTATTAATATATTTTAACACACAGTAATTACGAATTTAAATCACAGTTTTCGGTAAAATATCTACAACTACTGACAGAGGAATAGTAGCGCTCCGCTCAAATTAACGGAAAGAACTCGAAAATTATGAGGAAAAAAAGTTTGTAATATGAAAGTGTGTGTATGTTTCGTAAGTAATGCTGAAGTGCGACGTCCAGCATGTGACCAGATGAAAGGAAACGCAGATACCAGCCGAAAGTTCAGATAACTGTGAGCAATTACTTATTTACATAAAAAAGATATGAGCTTTTTTATAGTCTACAAATATCGTATATCAAAACA
Organism: Schistocerca americana; assembly: GCF_021461395.2. Lineage (NCBI taxonomy): Eukaryota > Metazoa > Arthropoda > Insecta > Orthoptera > Acrididae > Schistocerca > Schistocerca americana. The sequence continues at coordinate 428,207,944 of NC_060122.1, forward strand.
AAGCTGTATCATCCACTGAAGACGCCTTAAAGTAAAAATGTGAAACGTATCTGGAACAAATAAAATACATGCCAGCAAGAGAAAGATGGTTTTTATTTACAAAACGAATATTTCCGTGCCTGCTGCGGACGAAGATCACGCGAACAAACTTGTGACTCTACAACTAGCTCGTCAAACACGAGCAGATATTAGCGATGTGCCAGGGATGTATGGAACAGATTCTGAAATACACGAGGCCCCCACCAGTGCGTTTACTGGAACACGACTTTCAGGCTGTCACCTGCAATTCTCGGATCCGGCATTCAACTTGTCTCACCTGTACGTGACATTTGGATAAACCTTCTGCTGCTAGGTGGCACGTCTACACCTGACCTGCATAAGTTAGGTTTTATACTATGTTCATTATCGTCTCACGTACATAAATTCGGATGTTCACATGCAACAAAAGTAGCGCAGTCTGACCATCTATCGAGTATTGTCACCAAAGCTGCGTGTTGAAACACTCATATTCCCATGGCGCCACTCAAGTGACACCACTGTTAGATATGCTACAAAGGCTTAAAGCCAGTATTACACAGTGCACCTAAAGGCCTTACGTATGCAGCAGCTTATCTCTTGACTGACCGTCCGACCATTTCTATGGCAGCCTACACACCTTCCGACCGACTGCACTCAGCAGTTCCAACGCATCCTGATGTGATTTGTGATGTGTCCTGCTGCCAGTGCATTTGAGAGTGAATGCGTCGAGCGTAGTGTCGCTGCACGTGGGTTCTATCTTTTATTTTATTAATGTAACACACAGTACTTACGACTTTAAATCACAGCTTTCGGTAAAATATCTACAACTACTGACAGAAGAACAGTAGCGCTCCACAGCAGTTAACGGAAAGAACACGAAAATTATGAAGAAAAAAGTTCGTAGTGTGAAAATGTGTGTATGTTTCGTACGTGTTGTTAAAGTGCGACGTCCAGCATGTGACCAGACGAGAGGAAACGCAGATACCAGCCGAAAGCTCAGATAACTGTGAGTAATCACTTATTTACATAAAATAAGACATGAGCGCAGGCCGGTCACTAGAGGCCGCCTGTAGGAAGCTTGCAAATTGCACGGTCGCCACCGCACCGTCTATCGGCGACTCGCACCTATATCCACATGGAGCTGTGCTGACTCACTGTCACTATTCTTTTAGTTTGTACCACTCACATCAGTTGTTCTGTGTATTTCTGATGTTGCACCTTCTGTGTGATTCTTTTGCCTTGTTACATGTGGTGCCATGAAAGGCTTATTTCCGTTATTGTTCAGTGGTCTATGAAAAAAAGACATTTTTGTGTTACTTGGATCGATTTCGTGAGTTACTCAGTTACTACACGATTGACGAAGGTTGCGGAACGGTTTCCGAGAGTGCAGTCTTTAAGTGCTGTTTCACCAGGTTTTGTCATTATGGACGTCGTGCTACCGACCCTGACTGAACAGCTTACTTCGGCAGTGACCATTTTGTCAGCTTCATTTAACAAACAGGGTACGGTTCCACTGGTCTGTCCCTCCACTTTTCCTCTGTATAATGATTCATTCGAGAGTTGGGAAGCTTACGAAAAAAGACTCAGATAGCATTCTTTGGCTTTTGGGGTGACAGACTCGAATATGAGCAAAGCTTATTCCTCTCATGGATTCCACCAAAGGTGTGTCAATATTACTGTCACCTTGCCCTTTACAAGAACCAGCAGCTCTTACTTTTGATCACATATGCAGTTTATTTCCAGCTACTGTCACAAACGAACAAATGTCGTAGTGGCACTAGTTGAATTCTACCGACGTCGCAAAAAACCAAACCAGTAATACAGGGCCTCTGCAGCCGAACTTCATGACCATAGTCGATTGATGCCCATAATGGTTCTTATGCAGATTCTATGGTGCACGATCCATTTATCTGTTTAGCTCCAGGCAAAGAAGTGCGCCAGAAGGCTTCAATTTCGTGAAAACCCCCAGTCAGCAGGAGTTTTGCAAATAGCACAATCTTTTGAAGTTTCTCGGGCGCTGGGTGACCGAAGCGTGGGGCAATGTGGCAGCAGTGCCACGAGATTTGCCACTAGGAGACAGGTATCTTGCACGAGATGGCGGCAGTTGTGGCAGTAACCATCCGAGTCCAGTGCCCAGCAGACCAAGGCCAACCCAAACAGCCGCGAACACCACTGTGCCAGCATCAGTGCTCTTTGTTTACATCTCATACTTTCTGTTTTTTTCCAACACAAACGTTTGGCATTCCCTGAGTGCTGGGCTACTTTCAATGCTTTCCAGAAGAAAGGCCATATCGCCTCACGTATTCGCCATTGTGTCGTTCGCCGAAGGTTGATCAGTATATGGGTATGAACACAAACTGTCTGACTCGAATGCTTGTGAGTTCTCCCAAGTTGTTTACCGAGTTAAGTGTTTCTCGCCAAATGCACTGGCTACAAGTTGACACAGGCGCTGCAGTGAGGTTATTGAATTCTCAAACTTATGTGAGTTTAGGCTCGCCGCCTCCGATGCCAGCACACGGAAGCCAGTCAGTTATAAGAATATGCACAGTGCTGTTGGGACGATGTAGGGCATCTGCCTCTTACAAGTCAGTGGTTTGTTCCACTACATTTTTGGTGGTTGCTGATGCAGGTGTTGAGAACTTGTTAAGGATGGGCGCATTTCAGGCATTTAGATTTTCTATCACCGACACAGTTCGCCTTGTGTCTGACGAGGTACTGTATTCTCAACTGGAAACACCGTGTGAGGAGTTTTTGGGCGCGTTTTCGGAAACTACAAGGTGTAGTTCGAATTTTTCTGCTCATATTTCTTTTAAATCCACAGTTCAGCCTTGTTTCTGTCGTGCACGTCCAATTCCTTTCCCCCCAAAAGATCAAGTGAAAGCAGAATTAGACAGACTTCAATCTCTATGGGTGCTACAACCTATTATGGCTTTCTGCTAGTAATTCAGAAGGCGTCAGGGAAACTTTGCCTCTGTCGTGGCTTCTGTACTACTGTCAACGTGCAGTCAATCGTGGATGTGCATCCTCTCTCACGCCAAGAGTAGCTGTTGGTGAAAATCTCGGGTGGCCAGTACGTTTCTAAAATTGATTAGTCTGAAGCGTATCTGCAGGTTCCTGCGGACAAAGAGTCTCTGTGAGTTGTGGTTTTGAATACTCCTTTTGGTCTCTGTCAATATTTGCGCCTTCCTTTGAGTGTGGCTACTGCCCCTGTTATTTTCCAACGATTTTTAGAGCGATTGACTATGCTCATCCTGGGTTGCATTAATTATCTGGATGATATTGTTGTCACGAGCTCCTCCATGGCCGATAACTTGAAAAAATTGCACACTTTGTTTTATGTCTTACAGTCCACAGGCTTACAGTCAACAGGCTTACCTCGTGAAATCTTAGTTTTTTTTTTTTCAAACCTCTATCGTTTATTTGGGGTTTGATGTCTAGCAGGACGGTGTTCACCCTCTGCCAGCCCATATCTCTGCTGTTGCATTTATGCCTCTCCCCTAGTCCACAAAGGAGCTTCAAGCCTTCCTAGGGAAGATAGCCTTCTACCACAAATTTCCGCCAAGGGTGGCCACATTGGCCCACATGTTGCTTGTCTTGTTATGCAAGAATATAGTTTTTTGCTGGAACCCTGATTGCAAATGTGCTTTTCAAATGTTGAAATCCAAGCTACTTTCAGCCCCTTGCTTAGCTACATTCTCTCTGGACCAGCACATAGTTTAGGCAAATGACGTCTCACAGTACAGCCTCATCGCGATCCTAGTGCATTGATATGCTGACAGCTCTGAACGGACCTGTTGGTTTTGCTACGAAATCTCTCACTCTGGCCCAGCAGCGTTACCCACAGTTAAAAAGTGCTCTTGCCATAGTCTATACTCTCCAGAAATTTCATGTCTTTTTGCATGGCTCCAAGTTTCCTCTTATTACCAACCACAGACACTTGATTTCCTTGATTACGAAATCCTTTCATGACCTACATCTAAACATGCCAATATGGACACCTTGTCCCGCCTTCCTGTGGCTTCTGATCCCGACTTTGATAATGAAAAATTGCTTTGCTTCCATCTTGATACTGAAATGCAGGCAGCAGTTGAGGGTTTCCCAGTTGTGAGCTCGTGCACAGCAACTGCCACTGGCGCTGACCCAATTCTCCACCAGTGGGTTGGGTTTGATCAACAGGTCTAGCTAAATTACAGCCTGGTCAGGCTTTGAACTCCCTGCACAGCTATTTTTCATTACAGTATTGCCTCTTTGGTTTTGATGGTGTCTTGGTGTTGCTCATGGGAGATATCCCTCCTAGTGTAGTTATTCTGGCCACATTATGACGCAAGGTTCTATGCCTTCTCCACCACTGGGGAGTTTCGTGTACCGAACAGTTACCTGGGAGACATGTCTATTTGGCCAGGGACTGGAGGTGAATTTGTCCATTTTGACCAGGTTGTGAGCAGTGTGCCCAACAACAGGTAGTTCCCAAGGTATCTCTGTCCCACTGGCCTGTTCCATGTCAACCATGGGAATGCATGCATGTAAACTTTGCAGGTACCTTCTTGAATTCCTACTGACTCTTGGTTGTGGATGCATTTTCCGTTTTCTTATATTCTTCAGTGTGCATTGACATGGACTGAGGTCACAATCCAAATGCTTTTCAGGTTTTTTTTCTACTGAGTGGTTGCTGTGGCCGTGTACCATAAGTTTCTGATAATGGAGCCATTTTGTTTCTCACACCTTTCAATTTTTTGTTCCCGTCGTGGCATTCATCATGTTATGGCTCTGCCATTCCATCCTCAATCAAATGTCGAGGTGGAATGATAAAGTTTGTTGTGGGTTCTTCACTGGATGATGCTCTTCTCCATTTTCTGAGTACTTATCGCTTCACGGCTATGGGGTAGCAGAACCCAGCTGAGTTGCTTCACAGCTGGGAGCCACACACACTCCTCCAACTTCTGTGATCTGTGCTCTGCTTTCTATGGTTGAATTCATCTGGCTGCATTGTGCTGGGATCCCTGGGGTGGGCGCATTGATCTGGCCACTGGCCCAAGTGGATATCGACCACTATTGTCTGCTGCTGGGGATATTGCCTTTGTGATATCCATGTGGCTGTTGGTGTGGTGGTGTGCCACTTCAATCAGTTATGCCCCACTCACCACCAGTAGCTATCGGTTCACAGGTGTGGCTCCTGTTGCCACAGTCCTCCCCACTGCCTTCTGCCTTGAGCCCACCTTTGCTGCTGTGAAGATGCCTCCTTCCCATTGGCTGCCTTCTCCATGTGTGGCACCCTGGGATTTCAGCTTCCCATCACCAGGCACTGATCCTTCTCTGACCTTGGCTCCTTTTCTGCACCTTGCTGTTCTGGTTGGTCTGCCTCAGGAAGCCCCCTCGCCATTATCGTCTTAGCCTTCATCGCCAGTGGGTCCAGCCTCGTCTCCTTCACACTGGGATCTGCTTGCTTATGACGATGCACAAATGGCAATGACACTTTCCTCCATGGTGCTGTCTTTGGGCGCTGCATGGGTCCACTGCACTCAGTTGTGCCCACGTTTCCATGTCTTCTGGTCCTATGCTCTAACGTCTGCCTGGCACATCATCCCACCCCACCACCAGCCCCGGCTGCCACTGCTCCAGATCTGATGGATGTGTCTCACGTCAGGATACCAGCATCTCCTTCTATGTCTGTGTGTCTCCTCAGTGTCGCTTCACATGAGGGAGAGGTGTACTGTATACCAATACTAGAGTGTTTGGGTACGAGTGTACTGAGAGTAGTGTCACTGTGCATATGTACTTAAATCGACTGCCAACTGTATCAGCATTGGGTGGCCACAAGAGTCTGCCTGTAGGAAGTGTGCATACAGCATGGTCTCCACCACATGGAGTACTGGCGACTCGTGTCTATATATGCGCAGGTGGTTACATGGTTACATCCCACTTTGATCAGTTAGGCCCCGTTCACCATCATAAGCTAGTGTGGCCCCTGTCACTGCAGCCTGCCCCACCCCTGCTCGCTCGCACTATGTTCTTTTAGTTTGTACCAGTAATTTCAGTTGTTCTATGTGTCGCTTATGTTGCACCTTCTGTATGATTCATTTGTGTTGTTACATGTGGAGTCACAAGAGGCTTATTTCCGTTGTTCAGTGGTTTATGAATAAAACCATATTTGTGTTACTTGGATCAGTTTCATATATTAGTTGGTTTCTTGTTTATCTTAATTTCATAGAGTTTATGTTTACAATATCTCCCCTTAGCTTTACATAGAAACAAAAACATGGCTTTGCCTTGGCTTAGAAGTAACAGGGCCAAACAAAGTGAAGAGAAAGATGTGGGCAAAGAAGTGGCTAATACAAGGAAATAAATTCACCCACATTCTGTTATTTAAGCAGTTGGGAGCTGATGATTTACGTAATTATTTTAGAATGGTTGAATCATGCATTTTAGGACTGCTGAACATCATCAAACCATTTTTAACTGAAAGAAATGCAGTCGTGTGGGAGACTGTAAGATGCGAGGAGAGACTGTTGTAGATTGTAGATTGTATTTTATCGGTCCTGTTGTCTACATAGCAGCTTATGCATAAGACATTGGACAAGTCAAGTTATAAATATACAGGCTGAAAGTAACTTCAAGGCATACATATTTAAGCTTACAATAATACACTTTACACACAAGTATTTATATAACACATTTCATAAATTTAAATATTCTTCAATGGAATAAAAGCAGTGATGCTGTAAATATGACTTTAGAGATTTTCCAAATGTATTGACCTCAGTGATAGCTTTTATGTTTTCAGGAAGTTTGTTATAAAGCTTAACTCCCAAGTGAAAAGTACCTTTTTGGCACAGTGCTGTGCTGATTTGAGTCATATGTAAGTTCCTGTTTTGTCTGGTAAAGTGCTCATGTATATCACAGTTTTTTTGTAGCCTCTGGTCCTTGCCTATTACATTTAATTTAAAGAACAAAAGGGTTTCCATAATGTATACACACGGTAATGGGGGAATACCAGATTTCTTAAACAGGGGTTTACAAGAGTCTCTAGGCTTGCACCCAAACAAGATTCTAATGGCCCTTTTTTGTAGTTTAAAAGTGCTATTAGCTATTTTAGAGTTTCCCCAGAAGGTGACCCCATATCTAAGTCGAGAATGAAAGTACGCATGATATGCATTCAATACTGTTTTCTCACTACAGCATGATTTTAATGAACAAAGAAGATAACATGTTTTGCTCAGTTCTGCATTGAGACATTCAATGTGCTTATTCCATCTGATGTTACTCTGTAGCCAAAGTCCTAAGAATTTGGTTTCAGTACTGTTACCAACTGGTTCGTCATTGATAGAGACTGATGGGATAAACATGTCCTTGTTAGGAACATTGTGGAATTTTAGAGCAACGGTTTTCTTACTGTTTATTACAAGCTGATTACTCTGTGCCCAGCTGCTAAGTTGTTTCGTGACCGTGTTTACTGTCTGCTGTAACTGTTCATCGTCGTCTCCTTTTAGTAGAATCATGGTGTCATCTGCAAATATGATTGATTTGTATGCATCAATATTTAAGCTTAGATCATTTATGTACAGAAGAAACAGAAGGGGTCCCAATACGGATCCTTGGGGTACACCACATTTTATTTGTTTATAGTCAGATAAGTGATTAGATACTGTTTTTAGTTACCTACATTATGACTTTAAGCCACTGACAGAAGTTAAGAGGACCTCAAATTCAGTGCTTTCGTATCCTCACAATTATTAACTAAAATATTACATGAAACCTGCATGGGATTTATAGTTGATAGAGGAAATACAGCATGGTAAAGCGAAATAGATAAAACAAGAGATGTTCACGTTTTATTTATGTACGCCTACATACTGGTGGCATAAAAGATGACTTGCAGGTTTAAGAAATTCATTTCATATTCAAAGAAGAAAGACTACACATAGTGGTGATGGTGTGCATCATATAATAAATAAAACAACCGATACATAAGAAATGAAGCATTTAGCAACTGTTTGAACTGTAAAATAATCCTACACTTTGATCTTCATATCAGAGGCCTCGTATATGGACTGGACTTCTTTAACACTTATAACAGTGATGCAAGTGTATTGTATGAATGTCCATATTTTGGTTTTTAGATTACATTTACTATAAGTATCGGTAATAAAACAAAAAAGCAGAACTACAGAAGGTGGATGGACTTTTGTTCTCTCTACTTGCCACACAAAATCATTATGGATTTGTTAAAAAACGTTTCTTGCATTTATATTGCTATATTCCTCGCATGACATGTCACACAAATACTTACAGTCTTTAAATTTCTCCAGAAACTCTGTCCTTAAAATTTGGTCCACCTCACATCCTTTCATGTATGAGTAATTAAAAGAGTATTCAATCCTGTGTGCGGTGACAAAAGACAACCTTTTGGTGGTCAGTTGGCATCTTTTATGCTAACAGTAAATACATAAATAAATTAATAACGTTTACAAGAATGCCTTTTGTTTTATTTATTTTGCTTTACTGTGATGTATTTCCTCAGTCAACTATAGATCATGATGCGAGTTTCAGGTACCATTGTAGTTAATGATTGTGAGGATACAACAGCACTAAATTTGAGGTCCTCTTAATTTCTGCCAGTACCTAGAAATAGTAACGTAGCTAACAGTCTCTCCTCACAGCTTACAGTCTCTCTCATAACTATGAAAATCATCAACTCCGAGCTGCTTAAGTAATAGAACAAGGATAAGTTTCTGTCCTTGCATTAGCCACTTCTTTCCCCACAGCTTTCTCTCGGCTTCGTTACTTCTAAAAAAAGCCAAGGAATGTTAATGTTTCTGTGCAAAGCCAAGTGGGATCTTGTAGACATGAACTCAATGAACTTAAGATAAACAAATCACAACAATAGAGTGGTGCTGGAAATGCTGAGTGATGTCAGCCGATAAACTGCTTCGTGTGTAGGGCCCTTTAACGTATGCAACTCAGGTGTAGATGGCCTGCCACCTAGTAGTTGCATGGATGAAACTACGATTGTAGCAGATGGTTTATCAGGCATGGAGGAACAGAAGCCATTCTGTTCTGCCATGGATCTGTGCATGCGCATTAGGGGAGGTGTAGCATATCCCCATGCTTACAATGTCATTAACCATAACATAATAGCAGAGGAAGAATTCTTTGTGAACGAAGACTCATGGTATTAAATGTGATTTCAGTGGAGGAGCATGGACGTGTGAAATACGTTTGGGTACTCGATCAACTAGAGCCAGGAGCTCATCCTCATTTGAGAAGTGGGAGTATTCGATGAACTTGGCAGAAAGTATGAGCAGTTCACCATAGATGATGTCAGCATGGGATGCTTGTAGGCCCTCATTGTGTATGGTGCATATTCCCAGCAGGATCCATAGTACTGCTTCTGACCAGGAACCATCATGACACATTAATGCCACCTTAAGGGTGTGGTGCTAGCACTACATGAAGCCTTTGCTCTGTGGATGGTGGGCAGTAGTGTGGAACTTGTTAACACCGCACAGTTTGCATACTTTTTTGAATACAAAGAATTCAAACTGGCAGCCCCGACTGGTGGTTATGGATGAGGGGCAACAAAAGTGAGAAATCCAGAAGTTTATGAAGGCACAGGCGACTGAATCAGCCATAATTTTAATTAGAGGGACAGCTTCGGCCTACCTCATGACTCAGTCAGTGATTGGGAGTATATATCAAAAGCCCTCAGAGGGCAGGAGTGGGCTGACAGTGTCAATATGTATGTGATGTAGATGTCCTTTGGAGATACTAAATTTCCCTAGAGGGGACTATGTGTGTCATCTGGCTTTATACTCTTCTGGCAAGGGATACAGGAATGCATCCAATCATGACAATCATTCTTAATTCCCAGCCAGATGAATCATTTGGTAACCAGTTTCATAGTGGTCTTGATGCCTGGGTGAGTTAGATCATGCAAGGATGCAAACACTGCTTGTTGGAGAGAAGGAGACACAAGTGATTGGAGAGTACCTGTCAAGGTACCACACACAATGGCATGGATGAACCCAGTAGTTGCGCGCATTGTCTGAGAATCTACACAGCAGCAACCAGGCGGAAGGATCTGCAGGGCTGGGGAGCGACGACGAGGGAGAAATTGTAAAGAAAGCTCAATAAATAATTGTAAAACTCCACGCCGTCTCAGTCTTTGACGCACTCACTGTGTCTGCTGCTAACACGTACTGCAGAAGTCGTAACAAGTAGCAAACAGCCATAAAAAGTACTGCAGAAGTCGTAACAAGTCGCCATCTGACATAACAGAAGACTCATGGTGCTAAATGTGATTTCAGTGGAGGAGCATGGATGTGTGAAATACATTTAGGTACTCGATCAACTAGAACCAGGAGCTTGTCCTCATTCAGGAAGTGGGAGTATTCTATGAACTTGGCAGGAAGTATGAGCAGTTCACCATAGATGATGTCGGTATGTGATGCTTGCAGGCCCTCACAGTGTGTGGTGCATATTCCCAGCAGGATCCATGGTACTGCCTCTGACCAGGAACCATCATGACACATACATGCCACCTTAAGGGTGTGGTGCCAACACTACATGAAGCCTTTGCTCTGCGGATGGTGAGCAGTAGTGTGGAACTTGCCAACACTGCACAGCTTGCATACTTTTTTGAATAGAGAGGATTCAAATTGGCAGCCCCGACTGGTGGTTATGGATGAGGGGCAACAAAAGCAAGAAATCCAGAATTTGATGAAGGAACGGGCAACTGAATCAGCTATAATATTGCATAGAGGGATAGCTTCGACCTACCTCATGACTCAGTTGATGATTGGGAGTATATATCAAAAGCCCTCAGAGGGCAGGAGTGGGCTGATAATGTCAATATGTATGTGATGTAGGTGCCCTTTGGAGATGCTAAATTGCCCTAGAGGGGACTATGTGTGTCATCTGGCTTTACTCTTCTGGCAAGAGATACAGGAATGCATACAGTCATGACAATCATTCTTAATTCCCAGCAAGATGAATCATTTGGTAACCAGTTTCATAGTGACCTTGATGCCTGGGTGAGTGAGATCATGCAGGGATGCAAACACTGCTTGTTGGAGAGGGAGAGACACAACTGATTGGGAGTACCTGTCAAGATGTCACACACAGTGGCATGGATGAGCTCGGTACTAGGAGTGGATCAAGAGTCAGTGCACATTTTGTGTGCTGTAGCATGTCTTCAAGTGCAGTGTTGACAGTTTGCAGATGGGGCAATTTGTCCCTGTCAATGTGGGACATGATAGTGTGCACCCAGGACAGGTAGTCAGCAATAATGTTGGCAGAACTGCATTTCTAGTGTACATCTGTAGAATACTGGCTGATTAGGTCCATGTGCCACAGGCATCAGGAAGAAATGTGTATGTCAGGACTGTGTAAGCCATTTGCAAGCAGGCAGTGGTCAGCAAAGATAGTAAACTCATTACCTTCAGTATCATCATGGAAGTCTCTTCTGACTGCCTCATGGACCATGAGGAGTTCATAACCGAACACTGATGACTTGAGGTGGGCAGAGGAAAATTTTTTTGGAGAAAAATCTGAGAGGCTCAGTGGTACTGCTGATGTGCTGTTGCAAACCACATCTATTGCTGTATCACTTACATCAATGGTGATGGAGATGTGGGCATCATGTACCGGGCGTGCCACTGTGATGGCATGGGTGACGCCAGACTGGAGAGCCTCGAACCCTGTGATCATGTCATCTGTCTATGGAACTTTCTTCATGCCAGAGGAGTTTTTTCTGATCAGAGCATCACTAACCATTGTCTGGATGGAGGCAGCATATGGTAGAAGTATATAATGCCCAGAAATTTCCACAATTCACGGTCGCCCATGTGTAGTGAAAGGTTATTAATAAACATGATGTGGTCAGCTGTCAGTTGGACGCCCTTAGCCAACACAGTGTAGCCTAGGAGAGTTACACCATCATGAGTTATTTGTGATTTATAGTGTTGATTTTGACAATGTTGATATGGAGTGTAGCGAGGACTTCAGCCAGATGCTGTTTGTATTCCTCAATGGTGGAGGAGAAGATAAGGATGTCATCAGATAGGCATACACTGCCAGGATTGGGCATGAATTTTGACACCATATGATTTGAAACAGTACTCAAAAAGTCAAAAAGGGGTCATTAGAGCAGTCTTGGGGATAAAATCCTTGAACATGGGAATTTGATGGTAAGCTTTGCAACAGTCAAGTACACTGACAACTCGTGCACTATTGAGCAGTTGGTCAATGTCCTGAATATGTAGGATCAGATATCTATAATAGTGTTAGAGTTCAGAGCACTATAGAACCCACAAAGACAAAATGAACCATCTTTCTTCTGAACGAGGTACATGGGCGAAGACCACTTGCTATCTGATGCATATATAGTGCCCATATCAAATAGTTCACTGGCAGCTGTTTTAGTGTGGTGCTATTTTTTGGGAAGGAGGTAGTGAGCCTTGGGTCATACGGGTGGTCCCTCCATGGTATTAATTTTGTTAGAAGTACCATTAGTAATCACAGTTAAGAGCACGTTGTTCAAACCCACAAGAGAAGCTTCACTGTCAATTCATGAAGGGTGGGTGCACCAGGAGGAAGCACTGGGGAACAAAGTGTCACTGAGAGTAGAGTCCTGTGGACAAGGCAGCACCAAGAGAGTATGGACATAGCTGCTGGAGTGTCATCAGAGGGTGATGAGTGTGCATCAGTGTGCTGAGATAGCATCTGATAAGTTCATACCAGTTGCATGGGTGTTGCATCAATCACTTGGTGAAGTACAACACTGTGAGCTCATAGAGAATTGGAAGCACAGTGCTCAAGTGTAAGATCGAACAATGATGTGGTGAGTTGAGCCACTAAAGTGGAGCACTTAGAGAGAGAGTTAAGGAGGGGGTCCTTTGTCGTTAATGAAGGGGAAGAGCTGAATGAACCCAGGATTGGGGAGTCGTAGGTGTGGTGGAGCAAGGAGGCTGATTGGATATTTGGTGGTGAACATTAATATTAAAAGTCTGTACCAAGCGTGTGGTGCATCTGAAGATCTGTTGCACAAAGGACATTGATACTTGAGTTGCTAGCAGGACAAAAACCTAGCTTGGTCAGAAATGTGTGAGTGGGTGCTAATGCAATAGGTATGGTGCTAGCCTCTGTTGCCTGTATCAATCAGATATCTTAAGTCAAATGTGTGGTCCACTACATGGAGATGACCCCCTGAAGTGGAAGAGACATTTGCTAACTGTTGGTTCGTAAAGCTCGATTCGAGAGCTGCACAGACTGGGGTGCCTAAAATGATCCATGAGCAGAGTTTGGAAATGCACAGGGAAGTTGACAGTTCCATGCTGCACCGCTGAATGTAGTATGGAACCAGCAGAGGGGGTACGCAGGGTGGAGGATACCCTGTGCCACTTCTGTGTCCTCTGTTGGGTTCTGAGTGGAGTCAGTTGTGTGTTCAGATGTGCCTCCTGTGGTGATTGGAAATGGTTGTGGGCTTGGTACAGCTAGTGCGTGGAGGTTGCTGCCAGGTGTCTTCCTGAAGTACTGTACATGCTCTTACGTGGCCTCCAGTAGTTGAGTGAGTAGGAGGGGGTGGCAGAGTCATTGGTAATACCAATCCTGTACTCCGGGTGACCACCAGGATTGGTGAGAAGATGTCTATGCTGTAGAGTGCTGTAGACCTGATTCATGAGGCAGAGCTTAGTCTCCAAGAAATCTCAGGAATATGAAAGTAGTTGTAGTTGCAGTTCATATGGACACTTAGCAAGCCACAAAGTCCATAATGCAATGTCAGGCATTAATTCCACATCAACTAGTGCCTGTCGACAGTGCCAGATTTGGAATTGAGATCATGAACCCAGGCTTTCATCATGTACAATGTGGTGAATAGCTTTGGATGGGGGGCACAACATATGCTCAATTATCATAGCTTACGTAACAGAGTACTTGTGGTGAGTAGGTGGGCAGAGAACTAGATCAGTGGTAAGGTCCGTGTGGTCATGCAGATGGCTGATGAGGCAGATAAAATGTGAGTCATTATCTGTGATGCTGTGGAGTTGAAGAGGTCATCAACTAAGGAGAATGAGGTCTAGGGGTTTTGTTTCATCATGATGAGGGTTTTGTTTCAGCAAGGGGCAGGGACCGTTTAGGAAGCCTGTCAGTCAAGACATACAGCATATTGCTGAGTTGGGAATCAGAGGTTTTGAAAGTGACAAGGTGCTGATAGTGGCAAAATCTTTACTGAGCGACGGATGTGTCACCTGTGGGCCCCATGGGCTGGGCAGTGAGATTTCACAATGCGGAAGGCATGGAAGCATGGTTGGCCAGCATGGATGATACAGCCATGGCTGTGAAAGGTAATAGCAGAATATGCGAAATATACAGAATCAGAGAACAAATGGTACCTTGAGGGGTTTGCTGAGAGCAGTAGTTCATAGTCTGGTGGCCGCTGAGTGTCAAGGGCAATGTATGTAGCACCTTGGTGCTGCATTGGATGGTAATATCAGATCTAATACACTTGTGTTCCTCAGTCTGTGGAACTTGTGGAATGCTAAAGTTAACATGACCTTGTGGAAGCACTTAAGGCAATGCACTTGGTTCACACTATTGTGAACTCAGATAGGTTAGTGCTCATAATCTGAAGGCAAGGAAAAAAAACACATGATGGGAGAACATGTGGTTTGGTGTGTCATATGGTGTTTGGATCATAGTTTGTAACATGTACACACTACACAGTAAACAATCACTGGAAGAATCACGAAGAAATGAAAATGAGTCCAGGGTCACCAATGTGGTAGATTCCATTCACTTGTTGTTTGATGAAGGAATAGAAACTGCCAACATGAGATATTCTGTAGAACCAATAAACAAACATGAAAAAAAAACAAGCAATGTGAAATTGGCAAACAACGTAGAGCTAAGAATCTGCAAGTCAGAACTCTAAGGTGCTGTTTTTGTGGTTGACAGTCACCACACTCACAATCAAAGCCTTTAACAAGATCAAAAAATATACCAACAGAATAATTTTTCATTTTTTGTACTGCTGGGAGTCCTTTTGTGAGATCATGTATTACTCGGACAGTGGAAAATCCTTTTTGAAAGCCAAACGGTTAACAATTAACAAATTCTGCTCAGACATATGTGTCATTACTATATCAAAAGTCACTTTCTCATTAACTTTCAAAAACACTGGAACTATATCTCCAATTTGAGGGATGGTAGTTTGTACAGCATATTAACACCTTTCAAGAAATATCTCCAAGTCATTGATTACTTACAAAGATAGCTCAAGGATAATCCTATCCGATCAGCACAATATTTTATTATTCTGCTTAAAAAGCTATTATATCCAGCAGAATTACTACTTTTTAGTAATCAAAAGAATTTTGTAATCTCCTTGGCAGTTGTATTTTTGTATCTAATACCTGCACATTGTATGTGCAGTGCCTGCACAAGTAAATCTAATGCATTTATATTCTTTTTTTTATTAGTGGTTGCAACATTTGCTATCACTGTGTGTTTACAGCAGCCTCAGTCAAGCTTAAGTGCTTCTCAATCATAGAATCTGGGATCAACATGACCATCTGACATGCTGATAACATGCAAGCCGGAACTTCATGTAAATATTATCATTTAGAAATAAGTCACTCTACATTTGACATATAAACACATTTACATGTTGTTTTGTAGGGCAGGAAAACACAGCCAAACTTTGACATTTTTCCAAAGAAAATTCCGCATTGGCTGTATCAACGATTTTTATTAAATCTACGACCTGTTTCGCACCATTTGCCGGTGCATCCTCAGGCAATCTGTACAAAAAGTAGTATAATAAGAGCTCATATAAACTATTCCATCCCCTAATTCTGAGGTATAAACTGAACTTTTAAACAACTAGTTTTTTGAATGAGACAAGAAAGTATTCACATACGCTATTTATAACATGGTAATGTAGAGTCCGAGGGCAGTAGACATTGAGTAACCACCTTGCCTGTAGTGTAGGTTGTCGGCCTATCCATATTTGATTCCTACAAAGCATTCTATCAAGACTAAAAGTAATATTACCAATTATTGCCAAAACTAAAAGTCTTATCCCAGCATACTGCTGATGCAACTTCTTTTTAAGAGGAAACGATACTAGAGTAATTTTACCTCATCCTCTGTGGAAACTACAGTTGTGTTACAAATATTTTATTTGCCCTGGCCAGGACACATTTAGCATTTCAAAAAAAAAAAGTTCAAAATGTTCACTACTGCAACAACCACACTTGTTGCACCAACTGGTAAGTCTATAGCATACGTCCGATTGTACATGCAGCAACTGTTATTTCATCATACGTCCGATTGTTCATGCAGCAGCTGTTATTTCATTCCACATATGCTATCTTGAATTACACATGTAGCTCCACAAACATAAATCACCTGGGATCTTGAAAGCCATGGATCAATGCTATTAGATGATGTAGCAGTTCTTCACTTCTTAAAAGTGAATCAGAACCACACCAATTAACAAAAGTACCAGCATATTGCTATCAAACAATATTTGTGATCGTATTGAGGATTTCTTGGTAGAGAGCATCCAGAATGTTATCTCCATCCACATCCATACTTTGCAAACTACTATGTAGTGTTTGTATTTTGTCATGTATTATGGTTTCTCTTCATTCCATTCACATTTAGACGGTGGGAAGAATGACTGCTTAAGTGCCTCTGTGTGTGTTGTAATTAGTTTAATCTTGCAACATTTATGGGTGTGTTAGTAGCAAGCTCTAATATATTATTGGATTCCTCACTTAATATTGATTCTTGAAACTCTGAAAGCAGGCTTTTGTGGGATTATTGGGACCTCTCTTTGTGTCTGCCAGGTTTATCAGTACTTATGTGTTGCTCTACTAGGATGTGAAGGCCAAAAACAGTAGCTTAAATAAAGAATATGCCAGCAGGCTTTCATTAATTGAGTATACAGCTGCAGAACAGCATCACTCCCTAAATATGGCAAAATGGATAATCAAACAAATCTGCTACTATTCATGCTGCCGTCTTTGTATAAATTCAATATCACCTGTTAGTCCTATTTAGTATGAATCCCATACACTTAAACTACTGTACTAGGATAGGTCACTTTAGGGTTTTGTACATAATGTCTTATATAGACTAATTGCATTTTCCAATTATGATACTAATCTAATCAAGATCTGGCTGCATATTTGTGCACCTTTCTTCAGGTGTACTTCATTACAGATAAAGGCCTTGTCTGCAAAAGTCCAAGGCTTCTATGAATATTATCCAACACATCAATAATATACAGCAGGTCCCAATAAGCTCCCCTTGGACGTGTCTGAAGTTATTTCTGTATCTTTCAATGACTTTCCATACAAGATAACATGCTGCGTCCACCCTACCAACAAAATACCAATCCCATCACAAGTTTTATTTGATACCACTCATGTTTGTACATTTTTTATAAGCATTGATTTGGTACTGAGTCACATGCTTTCCAGAAACAAGAAATACAGTATCCATCTGATTGCCTTGATCAATGACTTTCAGAACGTTGTGTAAAAAAAGCACAAGTTGAGCTTTGTATAACCAATATTTTCCTAATCTATGCTGGTTGAGAAGGTGGAAGTTACCTTGTTTAAACTATCTCATTTGAGTTTGGAATACACTGTAAGATTCCGCAACAGATGGATGTCGGCGACAAAGGATAGTAGTTTTATGGATCACTTTTATTAGCCCTGTGGGAACCCCATGCCACATAACTGCACTAACATGCAGCTTTACTTTACAGTGGGTGATCTTTCACTCAGCTGTGTACTTAGACAATGCACATGATGATTTTGAGTAGAACTGTTGTGATTATCTTAATGTGTAATAAAGAGTTACTATTGTACTGTATCTTAGTTATACCACACCTACACCATATCAGACCACATAGGTAACCTGCAATGACCATGAATCATGGCAAATATGTACCAAACTGGATATTATGCAATGATAATGCAATGCAACCAACAGGTAGACATTGTGTGACATTCGCGTGCTTTATTTTTGGTGGTGGGTGGGGGTTGGAAGTTCTACATTGACTATTTTAAATGATGTAGCTGACACGTGCACATTTGCATTTCACAGTTCTTTACTTTCACTGTTCACAACCCCCCCCCCAATAATACACAATTATATGGTCAGTGCACTATTGTTTAACTTTCAATAAGCCTCATTAATAGTTTGCAGGCAAACATCAACATACTGCTACAATAGTTTACTGTTGAACATTTATTTATGAGCAGTAAAAACCTAACCACACATTTCAAAGTTCTTGTAGTATAATATGGTACGTAATGAACAGACCCTGTCATTGTTTCAACACACGACCTATTTCAGTTAAGTTTATTTCACAGTTAAGTTGATGCATTGTTTTTGATCCAACCAATACGGGTTCCTTCTTTGAAACTTGGCTGTGGACTGACTCTCTTGAGCCCATAAACCGGGGACTTGTAAATCATCACAATAATAGGTGCTGAAACTACACATTGTTCAATGTTTAATTTACTGAAATTAGCACTGAAACTTAACTCATTCAAGTAACTGCACATATAAAAAAAATTTGTCATTTTAATAGTTTCTTCTACTACAGGAGTTAAGCTGTATTATTTGTTTAAATGATGAAATTAACAGATGTAGTTATGCAAACAGTACTTTTGGGTAATTACTCTGGAATTAATTAAGGGCTAGCTTTGCTAACATGTTTTTGAATAGAGCCATTAGCTAGGAATAGTCCAAATCAATTTCATAAATAAAACTAAGCACAAAATTAGATCTGGTGTTACATTCCTTAAAACTGAGGGCCAACCTTTCTCTTTTATGAAAATGCACATTATACTCACATATGTTAATGGTAATTAGTCGGAAATGAGAAAAATGATTTTTAAGGAGGCAGATAGCAAAACAAGAGGGAAAGTAAAAGTATCCCAGCTTGCTTTGTCACAATTGTGTGTCGAAATTCATAATGTTGCCGACACTGACTTCATGGCAAAGCTAGACACAAATGATTTCCAGCCACACAACCTTAGCATCAAACTGATAGGCAACTTGTTTGTCATCAAAGGCAGACACTCTGAACGTGACACTGTGAACAGATTCGTTAGGCGCCACTTCAGCTGCTCTTATGTTCTGCTTAATGACGTTGACACGGCAGCTGTCTCCTTGAGGCTATCTTTGACGGTTTTCTCACCATTACCACCACTCGAATGTCACTATCAACAATGGCATCAACGATGGAAAATATTGCAACATAACATCATCACAATGCTGCTGCTGCCGCATGCCCCACAACAGTCCCGTTATGGTCACGCACTTCTCCCACCTGCATATCTGCAGGATTACAGTCTCCATCTGTGCCACAAGCAACTTATCACCTTTGCCCCACTGCTCCTCACTATTGGGGGAGGGGGGGGGGGGGGGGAGGGAGGGGACCACATGGCAAGTAAAATTGACTTTACTTAACAGCAGAAGATCTTTGACTCAGTTATGTGTTCAGGCAGTGTGTTCTATGCTTTTGTGTAGAACAGTCGTGTCTGTCTTACTATGTAATATTCATGCAATAAAGAGTTATCATCATACCGTACCATTTCGTATCTTACTTATGCCACTTCAACACCATACCAGACTGGAACCTTCTTGGAGGTGTGTTTGACCTGTGTTTTCTTTGTTAATTTTTATTTGAGGAATCTGTGAATATGTAACAGATAACACTTAAAAGAGGAGCTAAGTCAGTCACCACTTATGTATATAATCTGACAGGGATTCCTTTGAGCACTGAAGCTTTGTTTAGTTTTAATGATTACATCTGTTTCTGAACACCACTGACAATAATATCTGTTTCCTTTCATCTTTTCAGTGGTGAGACAATTAAATTGGGCAATACTCCTGGACTGTCCTTTGTGAACAAACATTCGACAATGGAGCTCAACATTTCTGCTTTTGCTTTGCTACCCTCAATTTCATGTCACACATGAGTGCCACTGATAGTCTTTATGTAGCACTCCGTCTTCAGGCCATGAGTGGCCTACCGGGACCATCCGACCGCCATGTCATCCTCCATGGAGGATGCGGATGGGAGGGGCGTGGGGTCAGCACACCGCTCTCCCCGTCGTTATGATGGTATTCTTGACCAAAGCTGCTACTATTCGGTCGAGTAGCTCCTCAATTGGCATCACGAGGCTGAGTGCACCCCGAAAAATGGCAACAGTGCATGGCGGCCTCGATGGTCACCCATCCAAGTGCCGACCACGCCCGACAGCCCTTAACTTTGGTGATCTCACGGGAACCGGTGTAACCACTGCGGCAGAGCTGTTGCCCTTTTTAAAGACATATGCCATTGCACAACATTATTCACAGTTGTTCCTCGTGGGACGTAAAGTTGAGCATTGGTTTGTATAACAAGAATTTCTTAGGGTTATTTAAGATCTTCGGATAAGATTCTGCCATGGTATTCATTGAATATTTCTTGCATTGCCCTCGTGCCAGCCAAATGCATTTCATTCAGCATCTCTCTGTCTACATCTACATGGATACTTTGCAAATCACATTTAAATGCCTGACAGAAGGTTCATCGGACCACCTTCACAATTTTCTATTATTCCAATCTTATATAGCACGTGGAAAGAACAAACACCTATATCTTTCCATACAAGCTCTGGTTTCCCTTATTTTATCATGGTGATTGTTTCTCCCTATGTAGGTCGGGCTCAACAAAATATTTTTGCGTTCGGAGGAGAAAGTTGGTGACTGGAATTTCGTGAGAATATTCCGTCGCAAACGAAAAACACCTTTCTTTTAATGATGTCCATCTGGGGACCACTATATGTAGGTGGACCAGAGCCACGCTTAGTGGAAGGAAGGTAGAGGCTACCATGATGAATGAAAAGACAGTAATTAAGACCACTAGAGGCTGCCCACAAGGAGGAGTTTTGTCTCCTCTATTGTGGAATCTAGTGGTGAACAAACTCATTGAGGAACTAAATTCCAGAAAATGCTTCTGCCAAAGATACGCAGATGACCTTGTCATAGTAATACTTGGCAAATTCACTGACAGTCAGGAACATGGCACAAGGAGGGTTGGACATTGTGCAAAACTGGTGCATTAAACATGATCTGAGCGTTAATCCTAAGAAGACTGTTGTGGTGCCATTTACAAAGAGGCATATTCAGCATGCAAGCTGGAATCTAAAGCTCTTCGATGAAACTCTACCTGTGAAGGGGACAGTGAAATATCTAGGGGTAACCTTGGATGAGAAGCTTACTTGGACCCCTCATATTAAGAGTATCTGCTCCAAGGCAAAAAGCACTTTAGTGAGTTCTAGGAGGGCTTGTGGCAAAAACTGGGGCCTAAGCCCCAGGGTTATGCACTGGATATACACTACAGTGGTTAGACCTAGGATTTCCTATGGGGCCTTAGTGTGGTGGAAGGAGGTAGAACAGTGGGTTGCTGCTAAAGAGCTTGCTAAGGTGCAGAGATTGGCCTGCTTAGTCATAACGGGCAGAATTAGCAGCACACCAACCGCTGGAATGGAAGCCATGCTGGATATGCCTCCACTTCACCTTTGGGTTAAGATGGAGGCAGCAGCTGGGGCATACAGACTTAAAACTGGCCAAAACTGGGTCTCATTTGGATATCCAGAATCACACACTAACGTAGTAAGTGAGGTAAATATAGGTATGGCTGGGGAAATGCCCGCTGACTACATAATAACTCCTAACTGCTTCGACAAGCCTTACAACATAATAATTGGAAATAGGGAGCAGTGGGAGAAAACAGTTCGACACCGTACGGGGGACATCATTTGGTTCACCGATGGGTCGAAAACAGATCAAGGCATTGGGGCAGGGTTGTACGGGGTTCAGCCAAGACTGGAGAGTAGCATCTCTCTAGGGAAACTGGCCTCTGTATTCCAAGCCAAAATTACTGCAATCAGGGCATGTGTGGAGGAGAATGTGAGTAGGTGCTACAATGATCATAGCATCTACATCTATTCAGACAGCCAGGCAGCCCTGAAATCATTGGCAGCTCCTGCAACAAGATCTAAGATTGTTGCAGATTGCCACAGGGCTCTGGTGGAGTTAGGGGGAGCAATAGGGTGTACCTAGTGTGGGTCCCTGGCCACTCAGGGATCTGTGGCAATGAACAAGCTGATGGATTGGCTACGATGGGGGCAACAACTCCATTTATTGGACCAGAACCTGTCTTGACAATCACCAAGGCTATGATCAAATTAGAACTATGGAACTGGCTTAGGAAACAGCATGTAGGATATTGGACCAAAGTCCATAAACAAAAACATGGCAAGGTAATGATGCCCAAGCCATGTTTTAAAAGAAGCTCTGTAATCCTGGGATTGAACAGGAAAGAGATCAAACTCATGACTGGACTGATGACTGGCAATGGGAACTTCAAAAAACACCTACACACAATGGGTATAATGGAAGAGGACCCTAAATGTAGGATCTGTGATGAGGGTGAAGAAACTGCATCACACCTAATCTTTGAATGCATGGCATTGGAGAGTAAAAGATACAGAATCTTCGGGACAACTAGACCTGAAGAAATTGTGTCTAACAAAAAAACTGGTAGAGGGACTCCTTGCACTAATCAATGGCACTGGTTGGCTTTACTAGATATACAGGGAGTGATACTTCACAATAAACCTAGTTTCGGTGCGGGCAGCGGCGTGTTAGACTTAAGCTGTTTTAGCTCTCCTGTTAAAATCAAATCAAATCAAATCAATGGTGTCCAGCCGAAATCCTGTATCATTTCAGTGACATTCTCTCCCACATTTCCTGATAATACAAAACATGCTGCGCTATGCTTTGTGTTACACTTATTGAGCATTAGTCAAGATTTCTTTAAAGTTTCTTTACAGAGACTATGTATCACAGAGGATCCCTCCCACCATGAACAGTTCTACGAAGTAAATATCTATTCATTGTATTGCCAATAGTAATTTTAAACTCATCAATAGTTCCATTGTATGCTCCTGCTTACAGCTGTTTCCAGTATGTTGATATGACATGACTGTCTCTTTATATGGCTTACTAAACATGTATAACTTTCTACTTGTTTTAATTGCCCTTTGTATTTTGATAAAAATTGTTGCTACAGTTGCCTCACATCCTCAAAAAGTTGAGATCTATCTGTTACCATTACATAACGGCCAACACTAGAGAGCAAGTCAAAGCGCCATAATCAAGCACTCTAATCTAATGCAGCCAGAGGCATGAAGTATATGGTGATCAGGCCAGAGCCATTCCAGGTCACCTGCAAACACTTAGCTGCCATGAAAACCTGACATCGTTACAAGGGACAGAAGAGGGTATACAGGCTGACCTAACCCATGTTGCCATGCCCTTCTGTGGCACAGAAGGCCAGTAGCTGTGGTGCCACCTCTCTAGGTTTCTCTTACATTAGTTGTCCCATGTGCAGTGAATATGGAGAATTAAATGGCCCACAAACCAAAGTCCAGGAAATTGCCCCCCACCCAATGCTCTTTTTACTCACTGTTTGGCACAAATCGTTTAAATTTAGTTTTGCAGCACAACTGTTCTCATATAATACCGGTACCAGTAAGGATTTTTTTCCCCATGCTTCATGTTATTCCTCTTTTCTTCCACTGGTCTTCAAAATGTACAATTCTCGACAGTGAAATGAGGTGGAACTGTAACACTGGAATATCTGCTAATCATGAAAGCCATCCAGGGCTAATTGAGATTTTAAATGAAATAATTGATGGTCCAGTCTCTAGCGCAATAGCTACGAGAGAAGTCTGTAGTTTCCAAAATTGCACCCTAGACTTAGACTTTGTTTTTCTTCTCTATGTTTTTCAAAGTATTTATTTGAAGACTAAATTGCTTTTCAACATTCTTCAGAAAGAAACCTAATGATGCAGAGTTTTGCAACAATGCTGTCTCAGAACACATAGCTTACACAAAAAAAACTTTATAAATGAAGATAAATCGACTGACTTTTTAAATTCAATAAGATGCTCAACTAATATCCAGCCTGAATCTTCCTTCTATAGAATTGAAATGAGGGATGAATGCACTGGCAATCCACTGATGTCAAAATACAAACAGGTGTAGTTCAAGGTACTGGATAATATTGTAACACAGTTAGAAACAGATTTTCGCATTATGATAAACTCCTCTTCCTTAAATTAGGGCCGGCCGGAGTGGCCGAGCGGTTAAAGGCGCTGCAGTCTGGAGCCGCACGACCGCTGCGGTCGCAGGTTCGAATCCTGCCTCGGGCATGGATGTGTGTGATGTCCTTAGGTTAGTTAGGTTTAACTAGTTCTAAGTTCTAGGGGACTTATGACCACAGCAGTTGAGTCCCATAGTGCTCAGAGCCATTTGAACCTTAAATTAGGTGATGCAACTCAGTTTGCCAATTATGCTCACTATTTGCCTGCAGGCGGTTTGGATTCCTTATAATGCATTCTTCAATCGGTCACAGTTATATGTTCTACTGGAGGCTGAATTTCTTTTGAGAATAAAGAAACGTTTCATTCTGTCAGTTTGGGAGATGTTATGAAACGAATGATTGAGAATGAAATGGACCAAATTTTTCCAGGAGCTTTTAAACTATTTTGTCTAGTTGCTACCATTTCTGCAACAAGTGTTTCAGTTAAGTAGTTCTTGTCTTAAATGAGTAAAAACATAATTCATAACAGTATGGCCCAGGATCACCTGTCAACTCTTCCTTGTACCTCAGTTGAAGAACAAGTACTGCAAATACTGGAGAGCAGAGATACATCATATGACAGTATTACTGACAGATTCAGAAAGAAGAAGAATCATCGGGTTAGCCTGCTTTACAAGTAAAGTGCTCAAATTCCATATCTACCAGTTCATTAGTTAATAAAAGTGAGTTTCATCATTATTATTATTATTATTATTAGTGGTAGTACTGCTAATTAGGAATGCTAGCTATGTGTACCTTAAAAGGGAAGGGCATTTTCCAATATGCTTCTCGACCCCCCCCCCCCCCCCCCCAACCGGAATTTAGGCCTGTGAGCTACCATTACACCCCTGTTTGCATTTGCCTGTCCTTTTCGTGTACACTTAGATTTACACCAAAAATCTTTCTGTTGCCATTTTCAAGTTTTAGTCATCTTTCTGTACCTAATATCGCTGGCCGCGGTGGCCGAGCGGTTCTAGGCGCTTCAGTCTGGAACCGCGCGACTACAACGGTCACAGGTTCGAATCCTGCCTCGGGCATGGATGTGTGTGATGTCCTTAGGTTAGTTAGGTTTAAGTAGTTCTAAGTTCTAGGGGACTGATGACCTCAGATGTTAAGTCCCATAGTGCTCAGAGCCATTTGAACCATTTTTTGTACCTAATATCATGTGAGCTCCAGTGCTTTTTGGGAGTGCTTCAAAATCTGGGATTCTCTTGTGAATGCTTTGACAGTTGATCACCAGGCGATTAATGGTCTCACCTCTAGAGGCATTTCTTTAGATCTTACAACTAATGCTTTGGGACCTCCTACAGGTATCTGGACAGGATGGAGAGCTGAATAATCTAAAAAAATCTCTTGTGTGCACTCTATACATAATCAGGCCTAGGTAGCAGCCTATGCTGTGTAGTGCAGCTCTGATCCATTTAGGCGGGAAGGAATCACAACTGCTCCTACCCAGTCAGTGACGGAGGTCCTCCAAGGCGGAACAAAGGTTTTGCTTTGCAACTGAAAACGCCATTTTCCAAAGTTGCCTCTTCCAGTGTTAGTGTGCTGAGAATTTGTAGCTGTGTGCTGTTTTGGCTCAACAGCCTATAATAGAAACGTTCTGTGGTGTTGCATATCAAAATGATGGTTCAATTCCAGCTGTACGTCCGAATGATATGGCACAGTGTTAAGACGAGGGTCGCTGGTCCAGTGTGCTAACCACTGCGTCACCTCGCGCGCTCATGAAGTATGGTACTGCAGGAAAATACTTAATAGACCTACAAAGCACCAGTAAAAGTCTGTTGCAGCTTGCCGCAAATGAAAACCATATCGGTCAATTCATCACAGTAACTGTTTAGAGACTGTACCTTTTTTAGGTATGTGGAATGAAACAAGTGCAGTCATGCGAGATAACAACGATGTTGCCGTATCCCGAAAACAAAAGAGTCCTGTTATGAGTAAAAAAGGAATTCGTATGTGAGCAGATCCAATCATACTGCTTCGTTCTCAAAACGGTTACGGTTCACCCATAATATATACGGTAGCTTACTGATCGCGTTTAGTTTTCTTCTTTGATTTGATCTCTACTGGAAGAATTGTAGTCAAAGATTTTTCCTCTTCTGAATGTCCGCCAAAAAAAAACATTGCATTTCATCCACCCAAGCACTTATTTCCGCTTGCTATGTTTTATGTTTGTTGAAGTTCATCACATGCCGGTGCAACCTTTATTGCTCGTTTCTGTGCCGTGAGTCTTAATGATAATGGCAATCTTGTATCCTCGCTTTTCACTATTCAACGAATTTTAAAAGGAATATAGCAAGGCTCTATATAGACATCTTGTGGCATCTGTTGCGAAATGTCTGCTCTTCCGCATAGGTACGCCCTTACGTAATCGCTGCTTTCCTTTTCTGCAATGTTGGCGCCGGAATATACTTTCAGTTTCGACGGAATCAGGTTCATGAGAAAGCCGTTGTAATGTTGCATGCCACTGAAATCGTCGTACGGCTGTGAGGTAGCATGATTATTTTAGTTTTCATGACATAATTTCTGCTGAATATTCGCACATTCCTGTTCTACATAAAAGTTTTCCACCACAGACATCACGTGGGTATTGCTGTCAGAGATTTCTTTAAATACAGCACAATCAAGTTGTATTCCGTTGGTACTCCTTGAACTAGTAACGACTTGTGACATTTGTTGTTGTTGTTGCTGTGATACGAAACTTTGGTGCATGCAAATCAGGTAGTGTCTTCGAATAAGAATGGAGTTCCCTTTCAGCGTAAATGAGATACTTCCAAATCAAATAACGAAAATCAGGAGCAGTCTGCTACCCGAAGGATTTGTCGGAGATCGTCGCGGTTCGCAGTAAGTACTGAATATCTTGTTAAAAGTTTTTGAATGTAGTGAGATATGCGACTATGGCATGCTCTACACATGTTATTTACGTTGCCAGAATGAATAGCTTGTAAATTGTAATCATTTTTTTCTCGTTTGTGTCATGTTTTCCCCTATTTATGTTGTCCAGTAGCTGGAGATTTCATGTAGTGTGCTTAATTTAGTTGAACGAATTGGATTTCTTTTAGCATAATGAATTGTATGTAAGGTTGCGCCTTAATGAAATACATTTTGTACTTTAAATAATGCATTTTGTGTTACTGTGAATGATACGAAACAATTTAAGAGTGCGTTACTACATATGTGAATTTGTTATAGGAATTGTGTTGATAAAGTGTCAGAAATACTCGATGAAATGGGCAAGGCATCTGCAAAAGCTCAAGGTCTACAGAGAGCTATAACAAGTGGAGAGAAAATGAGGAATGTTGATTACACAGTTTATGTTTTTGTTGATCCTGAAGGAAATAAGTAAGTTCTGTTACTTATTTGATACATGTCACTAATTATTTATATTTTTCATCTGTTAACTGCAAATCATCAAAACTGTGCACAAATCTATGCTAGACAAACCACTGTTTTGAATAATGGGCACACCACTGAACGCACATGGTCCCTTCCTTTCTTCTGTCATATCAACCATGTATCACTGAGATCAGTCTTAGCTATTTCTGTCAATCCTTATCAGGGTGCCCTATTGTACCTAATCAAAGAGGTTCCCATTGGGCATTTTATGTATGTTTACAACATCTCATACCATTTTGTCACTCAACAGTACTACCTGCTGCATTAGCTGTGTGCTTCTAAATGTTATTAAATATCTGCAATGCACCACTGATACCTTTGCTTGTTTTCTCCTACAATTTTATGTTTGGTTCTTTATGTTTTCTAATCTTGGTCTTTCTTGTAAACTTATTTCATTATGAGCTGGAATATAAATCATTTACTGTATATAACCCCATTTCAGAATTCTTAATCATTTGTGCTTAGAGTTGTGGTATACATTTAACAGTACAATAAACCTCAAAAATATGGGATACATTAAATTTACTTTGGAACTCATTGTGTGACTTGAGATTAAAACCCATTTGCTTTCCCAATTAAATTTTTTTTTAACCCATCTCTCTTATTTCTAGTGTCCAAGTATCATTCTACCCCTTCTCTTTATATGCATGCTTTGCCATTGAAGATTTGTTCCGCAACTACTTGCTGTAGCAAAGCCCCGCTGCATGCATAGGCTAAGTCATTCATTACTCTGCAGAAACCTTCAAATAAAAAATAATCTTGAACAGTACATTAGGCATAACTTCCCTCATTTAGTAGTTGATGTTTCCATGTAATTCTGTAGGAAGTGATATTAAGATATTGAAATCTGTCAAAATGTTTGTCAACACAAACTTCCAAAATTCTGACAAAACAAATTGAATACCATTGTCTTTAAATGTTCTCTTAAGTTTATCATTGGTGGAAACGATTCACCTCTTAGAACCTTACAGATGGTATGTGGGTTAATCCAGTTTAAAGTAGGCCTAAGTGGCTTAACATACATAGACAACATACCACTAATACTTTGATGTATGGTAACACTCCCCAGGTTATTGGCAGTGGTGCATATATATCACCACTAAGTCTCACAAACTTTCAATATTATAGTATTCATCTTGCATTTGGCAAGATCAGTCTGTACTTAAGCATTCTTCTCACATAATACATCCAGGTATTGTGGTTTTCACTATGTTTCCCTCAGTGTCAACATGTGCCAAATGCATATCCCGACTGGGGTACCCCATCCGTATACACAGTACTAGCAGATCAATTTATTTTTCAGTTATATATACACTCCACCTCTACGCCCCCCCCCCCCCCCCCCCCCCTCCTCCATTTTCCTATTTCAGTCCTTTCCAATACAGCATCTCCTTTTCTCATAACCATCCTTGTTTTGCTCAGTGTCCATGCCATAGTACGATGCCCAAATATTATGATTTTTTCTACTTATTTAGTTTATTAATTTTTTGATAATCAACTTGTGAAATTTGCAGTTCTTCTTATTTCTGTGCTTAAAAATTGGGAAGGAATTCTGCATTTTAAAGGCTCCTCTGTAGTTATGTTTTCACCCAGAAGTAGACCTAAAGCTACTGGCGTAAATATCCAATTGCTTCATGTGAGGTTTGTAAACATACCCATTTTATTTCCAAATATACTATAAACCTAGAAACTTTAGACATATCATAAATAAACAACATAGAATACCCCAATCTGTACTGTATGCAAACCAATGTAGCAATCTTTGGCAGTAATTGCTCATTTTATATATGTAAATATTTTGTACCAAAAGTCTCTTTAAGGATGAACATGTAACAATTTTGCAGAAGGAAAATAAACAAACCCACTTGACGTAGCATAAAAAGTGCTGAAACACGTCTAGGTGAAAACAAAACTGCAAATGTGTCTTGCATAAAGTGGAATTCCTCTCCCAATAATTTTTTGATTTCTGTTACAAACTTTGCCCCCACTAAGAAAACACATGGCACTCAGCTTTCCAGATCCACATTTGAACACTCCTGTTCTGAAGATCCATGATCATCTCATTCTGCATTAACAAGTTACTCCTTTCAGAATAGGAACATTAAAGTAGGTACAGCCACCCATCTCTGGTTAAAAGGTAACTTAACCACCATAAATTTTGACATAACTTATTTCTTTGTGGATGCTCCTGTACCCCTTGTAGCTCTGAAAATTTTAAACTTGTTTCCCAGTCATATTGGTCAAACTAAAGGTGTCTTATTTTTTCTTGAAACATTCCCA
Organism: Schistocerca americana; assembly: GCF_021461395.2. Lineage (NCBI taxonomy): Eukaryota > Metazoa > Arthropoda > Insecta > Orthoptera > Acrididae > Schistocerca > Schistocerca americana. Next base: position 428,237,861 of record NC_060122.1, read on the forward strand.
TGACACAGCTGTTTCTCTGCCTCAGTCTGTTATAACTAGTGTCTTCTCCCTATTAATTTTAATGAACAAAACTGGTTTTGTGTTGTTAGTAGGGTGCAGCTGTTTCTCTTCCATTTAAACATTTCTTGTAATGTTTCCATCTTGGTTGATGGCATTTTAACAGTAATATGTCACAGGAGTGCCATACTATTCCATACCCCCTGGCACGGATGTGAGTGTGACGCCGCTATATTTCCTCTTGTGTGGTAACATTGTTTTTCACCATGTCTTATGTTTCTTCTTGTAAAGATTTTTGTAGTTTATCTTTAGCAGTACTCCAGATTTATTATAGATTTGAAACCTCCATTTTTGCCATATTTCTATCCTCAGTTCCTTCTCTTTCAGTCTTGTTCAGTAGAGGGGAGTTGTTATCGAACAGCTTAATGATGTTTGTCCACTTTCTTTCATTTAATTTCTCTGTGAAATGTGTTGGCAATCTACTAAGAACAATCTCGGCTAGGTGTTTTTTGTTTAATTGTTCCAAAAAATATTTAGCCTGATAAAGATGATATTCAGTATATCTTGCAGAGGGCTCACAACTCTCTTGTGAGTATGTGCTTGGCCCACAGAGGTCCCCAGCCCTTGCAACACTTATTTCACTTTCCGTGCGGCAAGTCCCTCCTTCTATTATTGTTTTTTTCCTGTCTGCCTTTCCATTGGATGGTCTTCTTGGTGCTGACCACACTTGGGTTTGGTTTATGATTTTGGACACTTGTTGTTGTTCTCTCTCTCCTTCCCTCCCTCCCTCCCCCCCCCCCTCCACTCCACCCCTCCCTCCCTCCCCAGCACTTCATATGGCTTTTTGCTTTTCATCCTTCACTACATGGTTCCCATCGTTGGGTTTGACCTACTATTCCTCTTCCAAATGTTATAGAAATGTGGATTGAGAGAGGAAGGTCGCCCAGTGTAGTTTATGTTCAGCCTTTTGTGCCGTTTTGTGTTTGCACACTTACTTTCAAGCAAAAGTAATACACCCAAAACCCAATATCGTATCCATCCCATTGTGGAGGGGTCATCAAGTACCTGCATGGTGGTAATCCCCTCAGCCCACAGGGATCGCGCTGTCAGTACCTGCACTAGAAACTATAAGCATATGCCAAGAAATATGTGCCCATTGTGGCAGGGGCACAGGGACAACGGGCAACAGTTACCCAGCCAGGTAACTGTTGCGATGGCTGGGTGTCTCCCTCAGAGTGGATGGCACCAAGAGGATTGACTTGCAAATGAAACAGCTCAAGCTTCCTTTTGCTGATTGCTGCATGGCTCCAGGAATCAGGAATCATTTATGAAGGAAAGGATTACTAGCGTGCAGAGAGAGAGAGAGAGAGAGAGAGAGAGAGAGAGAGAGAGAGAGAGAGATGATCCCACATTTTCTTCCCTGGCTGTGGCATGGGAGGATGCAAGGGGTGATATATTCCCCAGAATACTGAGTTTGTTCTAGGACTGATGCCATCCCCTGCTCAGTCATGGGTGCTGCTTGTCTGCAACAAGCTTGCTGACATTCCTGTAACTATCACCCCCCCCCCCCCCCCCCCCCCCCACACACACACACACACACACACCAAACGTCTCAGGATGGTGCAGGATAACATCTTCCACCATGACCTCCTTTTACAGACTAATGACAAGTTTGTGCCAGTTTGGAAAGGTGGGGTGTGCATTTCGTCCATCATGTCCGGTGGGGACCAGAGAACAATAGGATTGATACTGGAGCCTATGAAGAGACTTGTTGCCTGAAAAGGTGGTGGTGATGGTGTGTTAGTGTGATGTGAAACTCTGTGCTGGTACATGTCTTTACAATGTAATACCAACCCCTGTCTGTAGGGATTGTGGATGTCAGTTGCACATGAGTGCTTCTTGTGCCCCTCTGCCTGACAGTGTCAACTCCAGGGAGCAACATCTCCCCACCCACCTGACACCCCCCCCCCCCCCCCCCATTCACTAGATTGCACCTTCTTCTAAAAAGGAAAGAAAATCAAAGAACACAAGACTCTTGACTAACTCATGTACAGGAAGCCAGGAATAAATTTGATTATTTGCATCCTGTGTTTATAACAATGTTGAAATTTGCTGTGGCTATGACGACATCATCCAGTCTAGTGACAGTATCCTCACCATTTATGTCTTTTATATCAGGTCTTCAGGGCACTTGACTACACCTGCTCCCATTGTCGTCGGAGCCCTTCTCCCACTGGTTCCCTCCACTCACCTATGGAGTGTTGACTCCCCACCCATTGGGGATGTCAATCCATGACCCCCGGACAGAGAAGCAACGACCTCCTCCAGTGTTTCTCACCCAGAAGTAGTTCTTTTAGGCATTCTCCTGTCAGGATTCTGATCTGCAACCAGATACCAGCCAGTGGCTGAAGGACCTACAGCTTGCCCTTTGTAGTGCTTCGCATTCCTCCTCTGACTCTGAAACTAGGACAGGCAATCTCTCACAAACATTGAAATCATCCAAGAAGAGAGGGACAAAAACGAACAACTCCAAGATGGAGGTGGTTACAATCCAACTCCCTGCCCATGACGGAGTTCCAGGTAGTCCCTTCAGCACTGGATAACTCCACACAGCCAGCTTCAGAATCATTGTGTATTGATGCTGTATTCTCACAGCAGGTGACCGTGGGGGATGAGTTGCCTTCTTGGTCCCTTAACCCTCCCCCCTCCCCCTCCCCCCCCCCCCCCCAAAGAATGCTGATAGCATGATTCTTCAGTGGAACTGGAGTGGTTCCAGTAACTGGCTTATCCATAGTGTCTTCCATGCATTTCCCCTGCTTTCTGCATTGTCCTTGAGGAAACCTATTTCCTAGCATTGTGAACACCTACCATCCCCAGCTATTGGAACTATTTTAAGATGGCTGTGACGAAGTGTTGCGTGGAGTTAGCATGTACGTTTTGAACTCTGTCTACAGTGAACACGTGCGACTCAATATGACTTTCAAGGCTGTAGCTGTTCGTGTGAGAGCGTCTCTGGATTTTACTGTCTTTCATGTGTTTCTCACTCCCTGTGGCGAAGTGTCCCAGAATTGTCTGCACTGGTTTCTCAGCTCCCCCAAACCCTCCTCATTTTGGGTGGCTTCACTGCCCACAACCCTTCATGATGTGGAACTGTAAAGCTAACGAAACTTTACTCATAGATATTGATCTTCATCTCTTGTATACTAGTGTCCCCACACATCTCAGTATGGCATATGGATTTTGTTAGGCCATTGATCTCCCATTTGCAGATATAGTCTTCATCCCCCCCCCTTTCCATTGGAGAGTTCGTGATGACCCGTGTGACATGGACAATTTTTCGATTGTCTCTTCGCTTCCTCGGTGTCACTCGTCTGGGTGTCCACCCAGATGGGCTCTCAACAATGCTGACTGGGATGCCTTGGTCTCTGCCTTTGCCATCACCCTAGAAGCCGCCAAGTGGAAGTATCGTTGAAGGTGTGCAGAGCATGAATGCAGCCATTCTGTCAGTAGCAAGCTTAGCTGTCCCCTATTCCTCAGGACCCCCTGTTGGAGACAGTACCTTGGCAGACTTCATAAATCTCCATGATGAAACTTCCTGGCAGATTAAAACTGTGTGCCCGACCGAGACTCGAACTCGGGACCTTTGCCTTTCGCGGGCAAGTGCTCTACCATCTGAGCTACCGAAGCACGACTCACGCCCGGTACTCACAGCTTTACTTCTGCCAGTATCTCGTCTCCTACCTTCCAAACTCTACAGAAGCTCTCCTCGCTGGAGAGCCTCTGTAAAGTTTGGAAGGTAGGAGACGAGATACTGGCAGAAGTAAAGCTGTGAGTACCGGGCGTGAGTCGTGGTTCGGTAGCTCAGATGGTAGAGCACTTGCCTGCGAAAGGCAGAGGTCCCAAGTTCGAGTCTCGGTCGGGTACACAGTTTTAATCTGCCAGGAAGTTTCATATCAGCGCGCACTCCGCTGCAGAGTAAAAATCTCACTCTGGAATCTCCATGGTCATTAGAGGTCACAGACAGACTATCAAAAGCCATAATTGACATCCATTGACGGAGCACCTCAGAGCATTCAAACACCTCTGTGCCTGGGTCTGCCTTGTAAGAAAATGACACAAACAAGAATGCTGGGAATGGAATGTTACTGCCGTTCGACCATGTACCCATCCTTCAGGGGTTTGGGCAAAGGTTCGGTACCTATGTGGACAACAGTACCCCACAGGAGTATCTTGTATATCCCTGTATGCTGTTGTCTATACAGAGTCAGATGTTGCCGCTAAACATTTTTCTGTGCATTATGCTTGATCCTCTGTGTCTGAGAATTATTCATGTACACTTCACATCCTCAAACAGTAGGTGGAGTGAATTTAATTATATTTCACTAAATGTCAACTGGAGCCATGTAATGCCTGTTTAGTGAGTGCCCTAGCGCGTTGGCCTGTCCAGGGCTACACCGCATCCACAACCAAATGCTCAAACACCTATTGTTGAATTGATAATGTCACATCCTTGCCATTTTCAAGCATATCTGGAGTGAGGATGAGTTCCCTCTCATTGGTTAGGAAGCATGATTGTCCAGGTACTAAAACTGGGTAAACATACCCTTGAGATGGACAGTTATTACCCAAGTAGCTTCACTCTCTCTGCAAGTTGCTTGAATGTATGGTGAGCCAGTGGCTGTGTTTTTACCTTTAGTCTCAGGATCTTTCGGCTCCATACCAGGGCAGTTTTTGCCAGGGCTGTTCTACTGCTGACTATTTGGTCAGCTTTCACCTAGTGTCAACACCTTATCACTATCTTCTTCATCTACAAAAGACACTTGACACAAAATGGTGTCATCATTTCCACATTACTGTACATTTTTGGGGACTCCACGGCCCACTCCCGGGTCTTGTCTGGAACTTCATTTTGCACTGTACTTTCTGTGTTCAAGTAGCTGCTTTCCACACTATGCTCCCACATCCAAGAGAATGGGGTTCTGCAGGGCTCTGTATTGACTGTGCCCTTTTTTTTCCTAGTGGCTATCAATGATCTAGCTGCAGCCATCAACGATCTAGCTGCCGACTGCAGGTTGCCATGAGGTGCAGTCCTGGGATTTCAACCAAGGCTTTTGGTTTTTCATCCACCAAGACATGTCATACTCTTCTTTTGCCTCCAGATCGTCCGTCCATAACCAGAACTCTATGTTGATGACAAATTGCTTAATGTGGTGGAGTCTTATCACTTTCCGGGACTGGTCTTTGATGCCCAGTTAATGTGACTTCCCCATCTTAGCTAACTCAAGCAAATGTGCTGGTCACACCTTAAGACTCTTCGCGTTCTCACTTTACAAAGCTCTGATTTTGTCCTGTCTTGATTGTGGGAGTCTGGCATATGGCTCGGCATCGCCTTCAGCATAACGGACGCTGAACGCAGTACACCATTGTGGAGTCCAACTTGGAGCAGTTGCCTTTCAGACTAGCTCTGTGAGCAGCCTACTTGTGGAGGTTGGGTTCACTCCACTGCAGATCAGGTGGCAACAACTCCTGTTTAACTATGTGATACATATTTGCTGCTCCTGTGAGCATCCAAAACTACTATTTCCTTTTTCTTGGTATGGAGATCTACCTCCTGCAACAGCAGCCCAGGACTGGTGTCACAATCGCATTTAACATACAGTGTGTCTGCTCTGAACTCCTGATGTCCACCACTGTTGCCCCTTGCCAGGGAGCAATATGTATGCCCCCATGGTCCTTGGATCTGTCTTAACTTATCCATTGGAATGAAGTAGTGTGTAAACTCCCTGGTTTGCACCACCTATTCTGGCCATCCTAGGTACATTTACAGGTTCGGAAATGGTATACACCGACAGCTGTACGATCAACCTACGCACATGCAAGGTGCAGTGAACTGTGCTGCCTGCCATACATCTACAGTGTGTTCATTGCAGAATTGTTGGCCATCACTCAAGCCCTCAGTCACATTCATTCTTGCACCGGTGAGACATTTTAAGAAAGTTACTCCACATGTAGTCTTCAGGCTATCTACCATTGCTACCCTTGACACCCATTGGTTGACTATCCAGGATCTCCTCCTTTCTGATCTCCATCCAGCTGAACAATAGGTTGTCTTTGTCTGGATTCCAGTTCACATTGTGATCCCAAGGAATGACCATGCTGACTGATTGGCCAAATTGGTTACCTAGAAGCTGACTTTGGAGATTGAGGGTACCAGAACTGGACTTGTGGTTGACTCTACGCCATCAGTTGTTGGAGGTTTGCGAAATGGATTACCGTGCCCTACTTTCTCCAGACAGACTGGCAGCAATGAAGTGGATCATAACGAAGTGGCAGTCTTCATTTTGCGCTTCTCGCAGGAAATCTACCATTCTGTCAGTTTCACATTGGCCACATTTGGCTGGTTCTTGGCTACGTCTTACGACATGAGGATCCACTGTGCTGTCAGTGTGGTGCCAGTCTGATTTGTATGACGTATTTTTTCTTTTCAGATAATAGACTAAATATGGAGAATAAATAAATAAATCCTACTGGACTGCCCCATTTTGGCCACATTACAGGAAACCTTAAACTTGATGAGGGACTGTCTCTGGTGCTAGTGGATGATGCCAAAATGGCTGAACTAGTTTTATGTTTTAACTGTGAAAATGGTTGCTAATCCTCTTGTGAGGTAGGGAACATTAACCTCGTCAGCTGCTTGAGGAGTTGGAGGGGTGCCCTGTTGCTTTTACGTCTGTTATTGGTTTACCGCCTTATCATTGTTCTCTTTCTTGAGACGTACGTACGTCCCTACAGTCTACAGTGTGCCGGCTGGACACGACCAGTCGGCACAATGTAGGGGCACTGGTGTGTGTGTGTGTGTGTGTGTGTGTGTGTGTGTGTGTGTGTGCGCGCACGCGCCCGCCCGCCCGCTCTCAACAAAGAATTTATTCAGAAAGCTAGCAAGTTTTCTGTCTCTCTCGTGTCTGCCAATCAACAACTCAGTGTCTCTGCTATTTGATGAGAGGTCTCCTTTACTCCTAAATATTTACAATGGTAATTGCCACACATATGCCCTACTTTACTCCTGAAAAGGGTTTCCCACCAAGATATTATTTGTTATTGTTAGTCTTCTAATTTGTGTATCAGTTTCAGAACCATTTTGTTGAAGACATTTTTAGGTGGGCATTTGTTTCTCCTTGTAATTTAATCTGCTCTCTTCCGCTATTTGTCCCAGACAATGGTATCTTTCACTATTTGTCCTGTACTATTCTTTCTTTCATGACTTTTCTATTTCAGTAACTTCTATTACATTCAAGAGCAGAGGTAGTGGAGTTAAGCTATGTGCTTGTTGAAACCACACCCTGAGGAATTTAGTGAGTGGGATAGCAATGTAAACAAGATGCTGTATGTCATGGATGTGCAAGTAATTATTGCAGTTGACAGTTAATGTAATCTGGAACTTTCATACACTGTTGTTGTCATGCCTTGTCTTACTGGAAAATGCATTCTTGTTATTTTCCACTTTTTCCAGTATTCCAATATTTCAACTTTTCAAAGTGTCATTATTCCTTAATAGTTAACACAGGAAAGAAAGATGGTAAAGCCTCATTTATAAATAGCACAAAATATGTTTATGCTTCAGCTGTCATATTCAATTCCAAATAGTCAAAGATTTTTCAGGTCCTCATTTCTGTAGAATGTTTGTGCCTATTGGCTGTTCCAGATCACTGCTAAAATATCACCTGAATGGTCATGATGTTTCTTTCTGGGTAACATTAATCATATTAGATATTTGTTTTCCTTTGGTGGTTACCCATCTACTACATAAAGGAGGCGTTTCCAGACACTATTTGTGACTGACTGAAACAAATTACTGGCTCTTTATTTACTCTTCGGACTACAGTTAATGTGCCAGATGCAGTTTTTATGTGAAACAGCAGCTGCTGTCTGTCTCTCCTCATTTATTTCCTCAGGCTCCATAGGAATCTTGGACTTTGTTAGCTGTCTCATTAGATGACATATGGAATCAAGTCAGATTGCTTTGTCTCCTAAATTACTCTTCCCAGGGACACCGCGTTTTCGTAAGCCTCTTCAGTGCCATATGGGAAGGTTTGTGTGCCTCAGTGACACTGAGGGCTACATCAGCAGTAGCACAGCTGCTGGCAGGGTCACCCAGACCGGACAGGTCTCAGTGGAGAGGCCTGACGAAGAGTATCCCACAACTAGGGAAAGGAGGTATGTTTCTTCCCCGAAGTGTTTGGGTAAGGGCATGACGAACCCAGGTTTCCCGAGCAGGGGAGTGGACAGTGCCACCAGACCTCTTCTACCATAAACTCCTACAATACATCAGAGACGGTAATTAGGCATGGCAGTGGAACGTTGCGTTTCAGATAATGGAGGCCTTGGCTTCAATGCTTGGGTTGCAAGGAAGGCACACACCTCTCAACCCTTAACCTCAAGGTATGCTCCATGCTGATGAGGTGAATAACTGTTGAGGAAAATAGTCTCTAGCACGCAACCTTATGGGCACCGCCCCCCCCCCCCCCCCCTCTCTCTCTCTCTCACACACACACACACACACACACACACACACACACACACTGCCGCCAGTTGTGTAAGGTTTGCTTTTGCTCAAGCACATGGGGTTCTGCTTGGGTTGAAATAAGTTTCCTAAGCATCTCATGAGATCCCAGTGGAGCGACCTCAATTCACATTGCTCATGATGGGGTGGGTGTACTCTCAGGTAGTACCTACACCCATCTGACAAAGACAGGTCGGTTGGTCAGTCCGCCCAATACAAAGTCTCAGAATGTAGTAACAGGAACTAGTCTGCCATAATACTTTCATTGTAATCAAGAGAGCAGTGGAAACCTTTCAGAAGGTCTCCCTTTCTACAGTCACATCTTACAGGGTATTGCTGGGTCTTTAAAGAGCATTCCATGACTTCTTAATGGAACAGTTCTTTTTCAAACTGTCACATCACACCAAGTATTTTAAGTTTCTGAAATGCAAGGCCTCAGTGACCACCTCTGTTGTGGTGGAGATACACGACACCCTTAACTTCTGTAAAGGCATTATTACTCGGTCCAGTATAATGGAGATGGAACCTGGGGAATTACCTGAAGAGTGGAAACACGTGGGTGTCACAGAAGTGCAGAACTATTTGAGGAGAGTCAATGCAAGATTGGAAAAAAACTGCAATATTTACTTCAACCTGCAATACACTGGTATCACTTGAACGTATTCTTGCAGGTGTATCAATCTTGCCCTTCTGCTGCTACAGACGTGCTCTGAGCATTCCGTGTTGAGGCGTCTTCCATTATGACTGTACTGCACCCCATATGCTTGTGCCTGTGCTGAGGGATGACATATTGGCTGATATGAAATATTTATCATTAGATTTTTTTAAAAAGATATTAGGTGAAAAAATTTGATTTTTGCACATCTTACAGTCCGATATCTTTGCTTGATAAAGGATTGAATTTCTTTCTGTTATATGCCTTAGTTACAGCGTTGCGTCAAATTAAGTAAAACATTGTGTGAACTTTTAAAGATTTTGCAGAAGGAAAAACCCATTGTGTAAACTTAGCATATGATTGATTTCAGCTCATAAATTGCACTGCATGAAACATGGATAAGACATTGAAGTTTTATTTAAAACTGACAACGGAATGATACTTTCGTTATCTAGTTATTGTGTTTTATTTCAGAAGGATGGTCATGCATGACATACCCATTCTTGTCCTTGCACACCACGTATGATGTTGACATAACAATTGTCATGTCTCATAAACAATTCAAAATACCAAAACGAGATTTTTGCAAATGATAGTATGCTATGAAACATGTATGTTGTGTGATAAACACTTGAAACTTTTTTAATTCACTGACATATGGGAGTAACCCGTCCGTAGCAGTGAGAGATTAGTAGACCAGGACACGTACGGCAAAGTCCGTATCATTTCATCCAGGCCAGGAAAAAGTCTTACCTTGATAGTCTTGAATGTTATTGAATTTAGCATACGTCAAACTGAAGGACTAACGAAGGAACATTTTTTTTTTTTTTCCAAATTAATTTCTGCTCCAAGATACAGCCGTCCAAAGATGACACTGCATATACCATTTTAAAGATGCAAATTTGGGAAAAAATGTTAAAATGCTGTATCTCTGGAACATTTCTAGATATTTTGTTGGTTTTTTTATTTAAAATATAATTGCTATATGATTACAAAAAATCCTCCATTTGGACTTATCTGTCAAAGTTCTTTTATAGCGTTCTAAACTTTTTATAATTTATGGAAAAACAAATTTTTTTTGAAAAATGCCAATCCATAAAATTTCAATTTTTTTCTGTTGATTAGTACCAATAGTTCTACATTCCCTGGATAGGAGAGCTTCCACTTTTTGGTTGAACACGTTTTATAAAAAATTTAAATTTTTGCCATACATGAATCCTGTTTTATTACCACATTATCATATAACAGGCTCATAAAAATCAAAACCTAGTCATATTTAACATAATTTTAGTTTTGAAAGATGAGGAAGAGACTCATTTTTCAAGTGTTTCAAATGGTTCCAAAAAGTATGTGACAGGTCCAAAGACTTAAAGGTTGCAATTTATACAACTTCTGTGCACTCTGTTTTGTACTGCAGTTATCCAGTCAATGAACTAAAAGCATGTTCCACCACTTCAGTATCTTCCTTTGATATAGAGTGATGCTTTCCTGTTGAACCAATAGGAACTGGAGCACTCACAATCTTCAAAACATTGTGAACAGGAAGTGAGCACTGGCGGCATTGTTGCTGTCCTTCTGGAAAACTATGTCTAGCAGCTGGTCCATGTATTAGCTAAAGTTCATTACTATTTCGTTTAACTAATAACCGATATCTATAATCTCTGCAATCCACCAGTCACAGTCATACACACATGCCACAAACATCCCCCTCCTCATGTTGTGATCTGAATATTATCCTGCTGTTTCTGAGCTGTTGGCCAAATAAACGAAATTTCTTTTTTCTTGCTCTTTAAAGAGCATGCAGTATGAGTTCACCCATCACTTTGAATCCGAAAATGTGTCTTGTGAATTCCTTTCACAGGAGTAGTTAGTTTGGACCATTCTTCTTTTTTCTGCTCATGGAATTCTTCGATTTTCTATTTGGACAAAAGAATGAGGGCTGTGGATGTGTAAGATTTCATGACTCTCGTAAAATCCTCTGCATTCTGAATCACAGCTGCATTTGGCCTGGAAAGATTGTTTTGTAGCATGGTGCTTCAGCAGGCCTCCTACACCATCACAAGGCCCCTTTCCGTGACCAGTAGCACTGTATACCCAGTCAGTTGGCACAAGTGACTTACTCAGTTTGAACAGCTGGTAACAATTTTTAAAATGACCAAGAGCACCATCAGAAATAATAAAGATGTTCTCTGCCTCTGTTTGCAGTTGAAGAATTTTGTGCATTGTTAGCAAAGCATGTGCTGAGTCATGTCCTGTGTCATCACTTGTAACTGCAACACTTGCGGTCTTGTTTAGAAAATATGTCACTCCTGTAAAAATTGAAACCTGGTCATTACTCCAGTGATACCTTTGTACTTCCTGTGGGGGAATTACAATCCAGTTCTCAGCAAAATCACAGTGAAGCACCAAACATAGTTTTTCAGCCTGTACACACCGTTTCACTTCTGCAATGTGTTGTTATTGCAATTTATTCAGATGCTGGTGTGTCACTGCTTTCACTGACCTTTTACCAAGTTCATCAATGAAACTGCCACAGGCAATGGTCTTTTTTATTTTCTTCCCATCTCACATATGTAATTTCTGCAGAGTTATCTGCTACGTATTGCGGGCCAAGTGTCTATAAAGACAGTCCTCCCTTTCCAGGGCAGTCACCGCATTCTTGAAACAAACAAGTCTCTCGCTTTACATCACAGACTACTAATGACATGCCCAAACAACTTGTCATATGTCACGTCGCGTGCTCCAGTAAGTTCTTCCAAGTTACCACACAAAGTTCAAAATTTGCACAGTACACACATAGGCAGACATCTTGAGGTGGGTGTGGAACTACCCACTTAGCTTGTAGTGCATAAAATTTTGATCTTCCAATATGTGAAATTGTATAGTTACTCTTATAAATTGCAAAAGTTTCTGTAATACTGCGAGTCATGTACCTCTTCACTTTCACAACTTTTTGACCTTCAACTGTTACAGTTATAGTGTCTTTTTTTGTTGGCAGTCTGGCGAGAACAGTCTCATTTATCTTCCAGATGAAATTACTGCGCTATTTGAACTTCAGCTGCTTCTACAGGATGACCATTAAAGCATCTGGTCTTCCAAAGACTCCTTTTACTGACCCCACATTTCTTGATTTGTATACCGTGTACCTTGAAACTGATGGAACATGGTTCGAAATTGTTTTCTTTGATAATGTCTCTGGAATAATAGTTAAAACTTGCACCTTTCCGCTATAGGATGCACAATATTCAACAGCTGAATTGACATTTGTGAAAAATTCCTGACAAGAGGTGCAAAGAGTGCTTTGGCTCATTCTTTTCTGAAGATGGAATGTGTACTTTGAAGAGAATGGTCAGTTTTGCTGTAGTGTATTCATGCATAGCTTTAATAATTTCTCGGCGCTTTCTTGATGCATAGAGCTTATGACTCAATTTCACTGACCACGGTTTCTTAACAGGGCTGACATCTACCTCTGTAGTTGACTGATTCAGGGTATTTAATTCTCCCTCTATTGATGCAAAATCGGTATCATCTGCTTCATGGGAGGCTTCACCTTTGTTCAGATACTATCATAGTTGTTGTTCTGTCAAAACATTTAGAACATAAACAGTCGTCACTGGAAACATCTTCACTTTGATACTGGGTCTTCAAAGGAGAACACTTATTCCCAACCTGAACAAAGGTGTTTTTTTAAAATATGGAAATAGTGAGCACACTTCACTCTCCTGTGGCCCCAGTCAGAAGACATTTCAAACAGTCCCTTTCACAAAACACACTGCGGCTCTGTCAACTGGCAAATTACTCACGAAAACACAGAACTCACTGGATGGTCTCAGATTTCTTAGAAGCCTCTTCAGTAAACGTATTAGCACTGAACATCTAAAATACAGTAACCTGCAATGAAGAAGCACGACAAGGAAACTGACAAGAAAACACAACAAAGAGTAAGAAATACCCGCAACAATGAAAGTGAAAAGAAATAACTGCAACAAAGACAATAGAAAAAAACATTGTAACAAAGAAATGAGTAAGAAACATCTTCAGTGGAAACATACATTACCCTTAAAAATTAAAAAAAAAAAAAAAAAAAAAAAAAAATATTTTTAAGAAATGAAACCTGTCCAAAAGTGGAAGCTCTCCTTTACAGAGAATATGGTACTACATGGTACTAATCAAAAGAAAAATTCTAACTTTCCTGGATTGGTATTAAAAAAAAAAAATCTGTACATTATAAAAAAAGATTCAAAAGGTGACAGTGAAAGAATTTTGAAAGGTATGTCCAAGTGGAGGATACCATTGTAATCATAAAGCAATTATCTTTCAAATAAAAAAACTGTAACAAAATATCGAGAACTGTTACAGAATGACAGCATTTTAAAAAAAATTTCCGAAATTTTTACCTTCAAAATGGTGTTCGCAGTGTCATCTTTGGAGGCCTGTATCTTGGGACAGGATTTTTTTTGGAGAAAACAAAAAAAAAAAAATGTGTTTCATAGGTACTCCTGAATTTTAACATATGCTAAATTCAATAACATCAGAGACTATGAAGATAACCTACATGTCTGAAGTGATACAGATTATGCTGTACAGACATTCATAGCAGTGTAGGAAAACCAAAGTGGCACACTTACACAGACCACAACACCTAGCAAACAGCATAGCAGGATGTGTGTAGATGCCCACAGCAGTAAAAGGATTAATAGCTGACTATTTGTTCCCAACCCTCAGTGCATATGAGGTGTGATTAAAAAAAAGGCAGTGAATATTTTTATTAGAAATAATGTAATTAGATTACTTGGAATTTGATTTAATCTCCTTGAAAGTACTGCCTCGGCAAGCAATGCATATATCCCAATGTTGAATCCATGACTGGAAGGCTTCTTTTGGAAGGACATTAATCTACTCTGCCGTGGTCCCCACCGTGTTGGGAATGGTATTTAAAGTTTTCCTGTAAGTATGGTTTAAATTTTTGGGAAGAGCCAGAAGTTGCTTGGTGCTAAATCGGGTGAGTAAAGTGGATGTGGACAGTCAGGAGCATTTGCTGCAACCAAAAACTCAGGAATCAAATGGAAGGTGAGGCACAGCCTGGTGTCATTATGAAGAAAGAAGCAATTCTTCCATTTTGGCTTTTACAATTGTTCCTGTTGGAATGATCAGGGTCATACCTATTGACCCAGGTTTCATCTACACTTACAGTTTTAGACATGAAATCAGGATCTGAATGAAGATAATCCGTCAACTCCGTGCAAACTGACACTCGATTTTCCTTGTGTTCATTACTGGAAAATCTGGAAACAAACCTTTGCACTCTCATCTCATCTGCAAATATTTATTTAAAATTCTTCGCGCAGATTCATACGAGATTTTAAGTTCTTCAGTAAGCTCTTGAATTGCTATTCGCTTGTTTGAATGAACAATTTTTGCCACATTTTGTAAGTTTCCTTTTGTTTTTGCTGTTTTTGTGGTTAATGACATTCACAACATTGTTAGTCTTCTACTGAGTCATTTTTGTTTTCAAGTCACTTGTACTACTTGTAACAGCCTCCAGAGTTATAGCATTATTGCCATACACCACTTTCAACATTTCACAAGTTTATTTAGCATTTTTTTTCTTTCTTTTCCAAACTTGGAACAAAACTTAAATGTTCATATGATATTCGAAGTTCTTGATGCATGACAGGCACAACTTCACTCTTGCATCTCTGAACTCTGACAAGTCAGAACGTGTTCCATCTTGATGCTGCCAGTCCCAACGGATCAGGATGTTGGACAGATTACATCAAATGGCTGTAATGTCAGCAGTTATTACTAAAAAAAGTAATTCACTGCATTTTTTGAACGCACCTTGTGTTTTTTACCAACTGCTGAATCAGAACTAACTGTAATGGGTCAACAGAATCACAAATGAAAAAACCATGAGTGCAGTGTCTTGTGTAGCACTCTTAATGTGATGATGTCAGTGGTTTTTCCTTGTATATAGCATAGCTGAAAGCAAGGGCAAAATACAGCTATAAATTTTGGGTAGAATATTCCGGAGGTGAAATAGTCCCCCATTCGGATCTCCGGGTGGGGACTACTCTGGAGGAAGTTGTTACCAGGAGAAAGAAAACTGATGTTCTGCGGACTGGAGCATAGAATGTCAGATCCCTTAATTGGACAGGTAGGTTAAAAAATTTAAAAAGGGAAATGAATAGGTTAAAGCTATATATTGTGGGAATTAGTGAAGTTTGGTAGCAGGAGGAACAAGACTTCTGGTCAGATGACTACAGGGTTATAAATACAAAATCAAGTAGCAGTAATACAGGTAGGTCTAATAATGAACAAAAAAGTAGGAGCGCGGGTAAGCTACTACGAACAACATAGTGAACACATTATTGTTGCAAAGATAGACATGAGGCCCATTTGTACATCAGTAGTACAAGTTTATATGCCAACTAGCTCTGCAGATGATGAAGAGACAGAAGAAATGTATGATGAGATAACAGAAATTATTCAGATGGTGAAGGGAGATGAAAATTTAATTGTTGTGGAGGACTGGAATTCGATAGTAGGAAAAGGAAGAAAAGGAAAAGTAGTAGGTGAATATGGAATGGGGGTTAGGAATGAAAAAGGAAGCTGCCTGGTAGAATTTTCCACAGAGCATAACTTAATCAAGGCTAAAACTTGGTTTAAGAATCATGAAAGAAGTTTGTGTACGTGCAAGAGGCCTGGAGACAATGGAAGGTTTCAGATAGTTTATGTAATGGTAAGACAGAGATTTAGAAACCAGGTTTTAAATTGTAAGACATTTCCAGGGGCAGATGTGGACTCTGACTACAATATGCTGGTTATGAACTGTAGATTAAAACTGAAGAAACTGCATGAAGTTGGGAGTTTAAGGAGGTGGCATTTGGATAAACAGAAAGAACCAGAGGTCGTAAAGTGTTTCAGAGAGCACTAGGGAATGATTTACAAGAATGAGGGAAAGAAATGTGGTAGAAGAAGAGTTGGTAGCTTTGAGAGATGAAATGGTGAAGGCAGCAGTGGATCAAGTATGTAAAAGGACAAGGGCTAATAGAAATCCTTGGGTAACAGAAGAGATTTTGAATTTAATTGATGAAAGGAGAAAATATAAAAAAATGCAGTAAATGAAGCAGGCAAAAAGGAATACAAACGTCTCAAAAATGAGATCGACAGCAAGTGAAAAATGGCTAAGCAGGGATGGCTAGAGGACAAATGTAAGGATGTAGAGGCATATATCACTAGGAGTAAGATAGAAACTGCCTGCAGGAAAATTAGAGAGACCTTTGGAGAAAAGGGAACAACTTGTATGAATATTAAGAGCGCAGATGGAAACCCAGTTCTAAGCGAAGAAGGGGAGGCAGAAAGGTGGAAGGAGTATATAGAGGGTCTACACAAGAGCAATGTACTTGAGGGCAGTATTATGGAAATGGAAGAGGACGCAAGAGAAAATGAAATGGGAGATATACTACTGTGTGAAGAACTTGACAGAGCAGTGAAAGACCTAAGTCGAAACAAGGCCCTGGGAGTAGACAACATGCCATTAGAACTACAGATGGCATTGGGAGAACCAGCCCTGACAAAACTCTACCATCCGGTGAGCAAGATGTATGAGACAGGCGAAATACCCTCGGACTTCAAGAAGAATATAATAATTCCAATCCCAAAAAAGCAAGTGTTGACAGGTGGAAAATTACCAAACTATCAGTTTAATCAGTCACGCCTGCAAAATACTAACATGGATTCCTTGCAGACAAATTGAAAAACTGTAGAAGCTGACCTCAGGGAAGATCAGTTGGGATTCTGTAGAAATGTTGGAACACCTGAGACATTACTGACTCTACAACTTATCTTAGAATATAGATTAAGGAAAGGCAAACCTACATTTGTAGCATTTATGGAGTTAGAGAAAGCTTTTGACAATGTTGGCTGGAATACTATCTTTCAAATTCCAAAGATGGCAGACATCAAATACAGGGAGCGTAATGCTATTTATATTTTGTACAAGAAACCAGATGGCAGTTATGAGTCGAGGGCCATGAAGGGGAAGCAACGGTGAGGACGGGAGGGAGACAGGGTTGTAGCTTATCTCCGATGTTACTCAATCTTTATATTGAGCAAGCACTAAAGGAAACAAAAGAAAAATTCAAAGTAGGAATTAAAATCCAATGAGAAGAAATAAAAACTTTGAGATTTTGCCGACGACATTGTTATTTGGCCAAAGACAGCAAAAGATCTGGAAGAACAGTTGAAAAGAATGGACAGTGTCTTGAAAGGAGGATATAAGATGAACATTAGTAGAAGCAAAACGAGGGTAATGGAACGTAGTCAAATTAAATCAGGTGATGCTGAGGGAATTAGATTAGGAATGAGACACAGTAGTAGAAGAGTTTTGCTATTTTGGGAGCAAAAGAACTGATGATGGTTGAAGTAGAGAGGATAAAAAATGTAGGCTGGCAAAGGCAAGGAAAACTTTTCCGGAGAAGAGAAATTTGTTAACATCGAATATAGATTTAAATGTCAGGAAGTTGTTTCTGAAAGTATTTGTATGAAGTGTAGCCATGTTTGAAAGTGAAACATGGGCGGTAATTAGTTTAGATGAGAAAAGAATAGAAGGTTTTGAGATGTGGTGCTACAGGAGAATGCTGAATTTAGATGGGTAGATCACGTAACTAATGAGGAGGTACTGAATAGAATTGGGGAGAAGAGGAATTTGTGGCACAACTTGACTAGAAGAAGGGATCGGTTGGTAGGACATGTTCTGAGGCATCAAGGGATCATCAATTTAGTATTGGAGGAAAGTGCGGAGGGTAAAAATCGTAGAGGGAGATCAAGGCATTAATACACTAAACAGATTCAGAAGGATGTAGGCTGCGGTAGTTACTTGGAGATGAAGAAGCTCGCACAGGATACAGTAGCATGGAGAGCTGCATCAAACCAGTCTCTGGACTGAAGACCATAACAACAACATAGTACATACATTGTAATTAATCACATTTTCACATTTTGTGCTTCCTCTTTTTATATCAGTGAAGGCACTACCACTTACAAAACCTGAACAGTTCCGCTTCTGCATTTACGTTCAAGCTATAGTTGCTTCTATGCCAGTTGCTAATAAACAGACTGCCTCATTCTGTATTGTATACTTAATATTTCATTGATAAGATTTATTTTGTTTTTTCTTCGAAAATATATTTTAATGAATGTTATTTTTACACACAATGTTTCAGTGGGAAAGGTACAGTTATTGGCCTGCTTAAAGTGGGACGGAAGAAACTGTTTGTGTTTGATGCATCTGGAGCCCATAAAGAAGTGGAGCCTCTTTGTATACTAGATTTTTACATCCATGAGTCAAAGCAACGTATGGGAATGGGAAAAATATTGTATGAGTATATGCTGCAGGTAGGTGTCACCACATTAAGACTATTTTTGACTTTTGGTAAGTATTTTACATCATACTGCGTTTCACAGTGGATAGTATATTGAAGCTGAACTACTAATGTAGTAAAACGTAGCATGAAAAGGTGTGAAAAATAAATGAAAAAATTGCACTGAGTGAATAAATTGGAGTTGCTGTTACAGCCAAGGAAGACACTTAGAAAGCTGTGTAAAATTATCAGCTTGTGTGCTGTCACAATTGTGTTAGTGTATGCAGGATGTCATAAGTCTCTGCTCTCTTACAAAATATGTAAAGGAAATAGATTTGATTGTGTGTATTGTAAGTCAACATTGGAAGAAGTCTAAATAATACAATAGTACAGAAAATTTCTGGTATGGATAGTATCTTGAAAGGATATTGTGCAGACATCCTTCTGGTTAAGTGTTCTTATTGACTGATATTATTTTGATTTCTAATTTATAAATTTAATAAAAAAAGATACTTTTTGTATGTTGCAAAATTTCTGTAAGTCTTAACACAGTTGTGCCAATGACGATTACCCTGTGGTGCAAGGACAAGCTCAGATTCAGTTAATCATTACATGTCAGTGACAGATACTGCAAATTAAAATGTTCGATTTACTCATATTTGCTCTGTTGCTACTTACTGATCTTCTGTGAGGACCCTTGTTTGTTACTCATTCCATGTGTGAATGACCCCAGTGACCATCGTTTGGAACATTTATTTACACACAGGCAAGGCACTTGCATACCTTGAGATGAATACCTTAATTCAGCAACTCTCCCCCACTTTTTTCCTACTTGGATTTCAATTCACAGCACCCAGTGTGGGTAAATACTAGGTCATCTGGTTGGATCATTCTAATTGAACAGCTTCTTTTTGATCTTGATCTGTGTCTCCTCAGTGACGGTACTCCTATCCACTTTAATGCCACCCATGGTGCCTTTTTGGCTGTTGATCACAAGATCTCGTCCCCTAGTCTCGTGCCTCTGCTACAGTGGTTGCTACATGATGATCTTTGTGACATGACCACTTTTTGGTGATCATGTAACTCCCTTGTCACTGCCCAATGGGCGAATTGCCATGTTCGGCTCTTAGATGTGCCAATTGGCAGTTGTATACATCTACTGTCACATTCATACCCTCTTGTCAGATTGCATTGATGAGGTTGTGGGATGTGTCTGATGCGAACATCCATCCTGCCGTATAACACAATGGGAATGGTTGACCTAAATTTAAATAAGGTAAACCCAGTTCTAAGCAATGAAGTGGAAGCAGAAAGGTGGAAGGAGTATATAGAGGGTCTATACAAGGGTGATGTACTTGAGGACAACATTATGGAAATGGAAGAGGATGTAGATGAAGATGAAATGGGAGATATGATACTGCGTGAAGAGTTTGAAAGAGCACTGAAAGACGTAAGCCGAAACAAGGCCCCATGAGTAGACAACATTCCATTATAACTACTGACAGCCTTGGGAGAGCCAGCCATGACAAAACTCTACCATCTGGTGAGCAAGATGTATGAGACAGGTGAAATACCCTCAGACTTCAAGAAGAATATGACAATTCCAATCCTAAAGAAAGCAGGTGTTGACAGATGTGAAAATTACTAAACTATCAGTTTAATAAGTCACAGCTGCAAAACACTAACGCGATTTCCTTACAGACATATGGAAAAACTGGTAGAAGCCAACCTCGGGGAAGATCAGTTGGGATTCTGTAGAAATGTTGGAACATGTGAGGCAATACTGAACCTACGACTTATCTTAGAAGATAGATTAAGGAAAGGCAAACCTACATTTCTAGCATTTGTAGACTTAGAGAAAGCTTTTGACAATGTTGACTGAAATACTCTCTTTCAAATTCTGAAGGTGGCAGGGGTAAAATACAGGGAGCGAAAGGCTATTTACAAATTGTGCAGAAACCAAATGGCAGTCATAAGAGTCGAGGGGTATGAAAGGGAAGCAGTGTATGGGAAGGGAATGAGACAGGGTTGTAGCTTATCCCAATGTTATTCAGTCTGTATACTGAGCAAGCAGTAAAGGAAACAAAAGAAAAATTTGGAGTAGGTATTAAAATCCATGGAGAAGACATAAAAACTTTGAGGTTCGCCGATGACATTGTAATTGTCAGATACTGCAAAGGACCTGGAAGAGCAGTTGAACAGAATGGACAGTGTCTTGAAAGGAGGATGTGAGATGAACATCAACAAAAGCAAAACGAGGATAATGGATTGTAGTCAAATTAAGTCGGGTGATGCTGAGGGAATCAGGTTAGGAAACGAGACACTTAAAGTAGAAGAAGAGTTTTGCTATTTTGGGAGCAAAATAACTGATGATGGTCAAAGTAGAGAGGATATAAAATGTAGACTGGCAATGGCAAGGAAAGCATTTCTGAAGAAGAGAAATTTAACATTGAGTGTAGATTTAAGTGTCAGGAAGTCATTTCTGAAAGTATCTGTAGGAGTGTAGCCATGTGTGGAAGTGAAACATGGACAATAAATAGTTTGGACAAGAAGAAAATAGTAGCTTTCGAAATGTGGTGCTACAGAAGAATGCTGAAGATCAGATGGGTAGACCACGTAACTAATGAGGAGGTATTGAATAAAACTGGGGAGAAGAGAAATTTGTGGCACAACTTGACTGGAAGAAGGGATCGGTTGGTAGGACATATTCTGAGGCATTAAGGGATCACCAATTTATTATTGGAGGGCAGCGTGGAGGTAAAAATCGTAGAGGGAGACAAAGAGATGAATACACTAAGCAGATTCAGAAGGATGTAGGTTGCAATAGGTACTGGGAGATGAAGAAGCTTGCACAGGGTGGAGTACCATGGAGAGCTGCATCAAACCAGTCTCAGGACTGAAGACCACAACAACAACAACAACAACAACAAATGAGTGTGTAATAAATTGGTGACCTAATCTTGTTGTGGTGGAGTGAATAAACTGTAGTGCTTTAGTCAACTGTGATGAATTCTACGTGCGGGACTATGAGTCAAAAGAATCAAATTAAATTTACTATGTAACTCGAAAGCTATAAAACAGACTCATATAATTAATCAGACATAAAAAATCCAGAATCAAGAAAATTAAACTTTATTTGCTAGCATAAAATATAGTTGCTACAAATACATAGTGCAAAAGATGTTGAATAATAAGTATGCATGCTTTCAGAAATGCTCTCAGTTACTTGAAATACACTGATGGTTCCAACTTGTGTAATAATACAAACAAAGCTGTAAAATTAGAATACCACACAGGCAGCAGTTCTTGGCCAGTCAGAACGAAGTATTGTGAAGATAGTTTTGTGTGCCTGGTGTATAATGGTGGGTTGGAAAACTGTTAATTTCTGGAAAATATTTGTTTACTGCATGAGAAATGAGTATACAAAATATGCACTGCATGACAAAAAGAGTGAAGCTCCCAGAAGACATGGTCGGACATCAATGTAACTTAGTACATGTATGCACCATTGGCAGGTACATGATTGATTAGAGTTGCAGTTCTCTGTGATAGGTAGATTGGACACTAAAGTGATGAAAGTTGTATATGTTTGGTGCTGTTATGAGGCCTTTTAAGGTATGTAAACAGCGTGAACAGTGCCAGATGTTGAGTGATCACTGTGAAGGACTTGGAGATGCAATGTACTTGTGTGAGACAGCATTATCAGCACATGACAGTGTTCGGATGGACCTCCTTCTGGCTTTCTATTTGCCTGGCTAGTCGAATCTTGTAATATCCAGATTTGTGGGGCCATTTGGATGTGACAGTGGCTTGATGTTAGATTACTTGGGTACCTGAGGGACGGAGTACTCATTGTCAAGGTTCTGCTCGACCACCACTGACCACCACAAGGGAGGATTAGTGCATTGTACAAGCACATCACAACCACCTTCAGGTGAGCATTTGCCATCTGAGGAGAAGTAATGGACTCCTGCAGCATTCCGACACCATTGGTCGAATACTAGCAGCAGCTGGACTAGTGAATTTCTATCCTACGCGTGGGATACCTTTAACGCCGGAACACAAAAGGCTGCATTTGGAGTGGTGTCATGACTGGGAAGCACGGACAGCTGATAAATGTCATCAGATTATGTTCAGTGTTGAGTTGTGGTTCCATACCGCTCCAGGTGACCATTGTTGACGAGTATGATGGCAACCTGGAGAGTTCTCTATCTCATTCTTCGAATGTTTAGGAGAGGCACAGTGGTGTTACTCCCAGCGTCGTGGTGTGGGGAGCCATGATTGAGGGAACTCTGACAGCACAACAGTATGTCACAAACATCCTGTGTCCTCGCATGTTACCTCTCATAATGCAATATTGTGGCTCGATTTTTGAACAGGACAATGCTTCTTCTCTACATGGCACATCTTTATGAGGTGTCTACATGATGTTGAATTAGGCTTACAAGATCATGAGATCTGTCCTCAATAGAAAATTTGTGGGACCAGCTTGGATGTCAACTATGTTGCAGTACCGTTGTGTATGATATTGAGTACCGATTACAACAGTTGCGAGCTAGCTTGCCTCAGCAGAGTATACAATGGTTTTATGACCCCTTATCAATAAATCAATGTATGTGTCCAGACCATAGGGGATGTATTGTGATACTGATATTTTTTCGGTTCATACAGCCAAGTTACTTGTAAATGTGACTCAGTTTTGTAATCATTGCAATAACATCACAGATCATCTCAATCCATGAAGTTTCATTTTGATTTCTCCTCCTGTTTAGGTGATTCCCTTTTTTGTCAGGCAGTGTATTTAAAGGTACTGAATGACTGAGAGCACATGTCACTATTATTTTTGTCAGTAGCAGATAAGTTATAGGAAAAGATGGGGAGCAAAAACATAATCTACATGTTGGTACCATTACAATGACATTGTATTGTAGATTGAAAAATTACAATATTACAACTGCATGAATATTTTATTTTAAAGAGAAAATAGTTACCATTCTCTTACATTACTTTTGAAACTGAGAACCTGTTCGCAGTTAAATCTTTTTCAAACATACTCCATTGGCTGTCCCTCACCTCATTGCAGGATTCTGAGACAGTGTGGTGAAGTTGACATGTGATGCTGGTATTTCATGATTCTACATTGAAAATAATGTCTCCAGATCACATCCGAATGCCCCATAAATGTGGATACTGAACAATTCAACCAGATCTACAAATGGAGACCCACAATCGGGCCCCTTTCAAACTCTGTCGGGTGCTGATAATGCTGTCTCAAATGAGTAAATATGTGTGTCCTTCACAATGATCACTAAACATCTGATGCTGTTCATGCCCCATATATACCCTAATGGGCCTGGTAACAACATTAACCATGAACATCTAATAAGGCTCCTGTACTGTTGCGGCTGACATCATGAGCTTGATGCCATGGGATTGCAGCTCAAAAGTGTGAAAATTTGAAATGTAGAACAGACGTATTTATCTAGAATATTCATCCAGTACACTTTTCTGCTCGTTGCACCCGTGAAACTGTTTCAGTTCAGTGACTGATATGACACAGTCCAAGGCTTAATCACATCAAATCACAGTTCTCAAAACACTCAAGGCTGATATTGTGCATACACATTGTTTCACTAGTGAATCAATTATTTGTGTCTATTACACATGTGAAAACTGTCCTGGTTTATCCGCACATAAAGAAGAGTGCATAGTTCACAGTTTACTCAGTATTAATCGTTGTCTTTCTGCAGTTGACACAGTACAATACACTTATTGATATAAATGTATTATCCATGTCTGCACACATGAAAACTAACACAGCAGCGATGCTGCACATCAGCAATCAGCATTCTCCAAGTCACCACCCTACCACTCGATTGTTTTGTCTTGATAGTCGAAAACAGGCTCTCTTACAACAATGATATCTACAGAACATTGAACCATGAATGTTTTTGTAATATTTCAATGTATCAGCATTTATTGTGAAAAATCATGAATAAAACAAGAGAAAAATATGTATGTATTCTCCTAGAGCTATAACTTCACAGTTGGAACTGCTATACCCCTTTCTACAATCCCTCTCTGCCACCCGCTAGTTGACCAAAGACATAGCAACAACTTTCCAGGATCCTTGAAGGGCCCTGCAATGTTTTGAGTGGCATCGTTCACAGACTGCCCTCGTCACTTTTAAATGGCTTCTCACAAAGGTTCACTATCTAATTAAATTTAGTAAAAGGGAATACTGGAAGTGTTATGTTTTCTGTTAGGGAATGCATACCTTTTCATCCCAGGTGTGGGCCAAGCTTCATTGTCTTCTGGGCCACCAAAGACCAATAACTGTTCTGGGTCTTTTCCATCATGGTGGTATTTGTTCCAATGCAGTGATTTCTGTAGAATATCATGCACTGCACTTTGGGACTGCATCGGTGTCCTCTTCTTACTTGGCTACCATTTGAACAAACAAAAGATAAGTTGGAGACATCTCTCTGTCCTTTAATACTCATCACAGCAAGTTAGACAATGAACCTTTCACTGATTTGGAATGCTTCAGGCTCTTGACTCATCACACAGTTTGGTGCCAGGCCCCAATTAAATTCACAATCCGGTGAGTCAACATCTGAATATTACACAGAGACTCCATCTACTCAGGGTCTTCAACCGTATTTGGCTAGAAGGAGTGTTCCCTTCACAGTGACAAGATAGTATCATCGTTCTGATCCTTAAACCAGGCAAGAAACCAATGTCTATAGACAACTATGAACCAATTACTCACCAATTTGCTCTGCAAACTGCTTGAAAGGATGGTAGCCCTTCAACATAATAGGTACTAGAATAATTTGAAAGGAAGACGGCAGGTGGTGGTGTGATGTTTTGTGCTATAGACACTGTCCCAGTTAATGCACCAGTGCAACAGTGTAATTCTGCGGCATCTGCCTTGTAATGTAAGAGTTGTGCTGCACGTTGAACATTTAGAAATGATTTTCATGTTAGTGCACGTATGGTGACAGCTATTGTCTTGTTGCAGTGTTTGTTGTGGCTCACCTAAAACAAAAACAATACATATTATATTAATAATCAGCAGCAGTAATATTCCATGTATATAACTTTTTTCAAATACTGAAAGTGTGAAACATGTCTCCATTTGATGCATACCACAGTGTCACCAGTTCTTAGAGGGAAGAATACTCAGAGTATGTGTTGTGGAACAAAAACGAGAGCACACTTTTGATTTTGCAAACTACTCTCTTTTTCTTTCTGAGTCGAGTGCATCAAACAACTGTCTTCTTAGCTGCACACCAATGTAGCTGGGCCAGGTCATGATAAATGTGTACACACATCTACACACTCATCATTAATCAACCACCGTAGTATGACTTTTGCTCTACAACACAGCCATTTTTAATTTTAGGAACAGTTCAGCG
This sequence comes from Schistocerca americana, assembly GCF_021461395.2. NCBI lineage: Eukaryota > Metazoa > Arthropoda > Insecta > Orthoptera > Acrididae > Schistocerca > Schistocerca americana. The sequence goes on from NC_060122.1 coordinate 428,263,859, forward strand.
CAAATAAATTTATATTTTCTGTGTGTTTTTAAATCATTCCAATTGCTGCTTCATTGTATAATGTTGAAAACCTTGTTGCAGGAGGAGAGTGTCTTGCCCATTCATTTGGCAATTGACAGACCATCAGAGAAGTTCATGAATTTCCTTCTAAAACATTATGGTCTGAGGAATATTCTACCACAAAATAATAATTTTGTTGTGTATGATGGATTCTTTGAAAACCATCCAGGTGAAGGATTAGTGCTTTCTCTTATGCATTTATTGTTCAGTTTAATGCAAAATATCCTATTATTGTCTAGCAGTAATATTGATGATTGGATTATGTGCTGTAGCCCTACTAACTCTCAATACAATTAAAGTGTCACTGTTGATCCAGAAGAGACAACCCCCCCCCCCCCCCCCCCCCGCCCTCCCGTTTTCACCTTAAAGATAGTGTTAATTGTCAGATAGCCTCAGAAAATGCTTGGAGATTAGAGGCTGCTAAGAATAAATACTCTTTGCTTTGATAAGGTATGTTATCCATGTTTTTCCAAGATAACAAAAAATAGTACAAACAGTTCATAATTTTTTATAGTTATCAGTTTTGTTGTAAGCAGTTTGTAGTCTTATGCAAAGTTTACTGTTTGATGTCAGAAAGACACCATTTGGATATTGCTTTGTAGAGCAGAATCTTTGGGAGTCTGATACAGTTTAGACATAGACAGCAGTCTCCACAGCATTGATTGTGCCACAGAAATTCATTTCAAAGCTTTGGCAATTGTTTTCAAGCACAGAAGACTACAGTCTAAGATTGGTAAGAGCAGGACCAAAGGTAACGCCAACAACTAGATTGGTAGTTAGCCTTAAATGCACAGCAAAATCCAACAGTAGGTGCATGGCATTTGCTTGTACAGCTTGTAACTTTCTCGGGAATTATAGTTTCCTGACAGACTCTGTCAGAAGTCCAAAGCAGTTGGATGTAGTATGAGATTTATGGCAGTGTTTGTTTCTCAAAGCCATGCAGAGATTAACCTTTTCATTTTGGATAAAATAGTTTTGGGTATTGTACCACGTCATTGTAATTACTAAAACAGGTAAATTGCCGATGTTTTGACTGACTCGCTGCGGTCCTCTTCAGTGCGACTCGCTGCTTTGTACTGGTGAATGTCTTCCGTTATGTTCTGTAATTTCTGGTTATCTGATGGAACTGACGTCGTATATCTGAGATGTCATTGGACAATTTGAAGATGTTGTCACAGAGTGGTGGCCATACAGTACACTATGCCTGTGTTACCCTAGTGGCTGATTGGAAGGCAACTCGAGATGATGATTGGTAGAAGAGAGCATGTCGGCTATCTGTTGCCTGTGCCTTTCTGGTAAGTGATTGGTGGGCAAACTCTTGTGGTTGAAAGGCAATAGCTGTAACAACACAAACAAGGAGTTACCTATGGTGGCGGACCATGTGTGTTCACTAACCAACTGTGCCACATGATCTGGGTTTGGCTGTGCAGATGGTGGCTGCGAGAGAACTGCCGTGTGTCCTTAATGCGGTGTCACCGCCAGACACCACACTTGCTAGGTGGTAGCTTTTAAATCGGCCGCGGTCCGTTAGTATACGTCGGACCCGCGTGTCGAAACTATCAGTGATTGCAGACCGAGCGCCGCCACACGGCAGGTCTAGAGAGACTTCCTAGCACTCGCCCCAGTTGTACAGCTGACTTCGCTAGCGATGGTTCACTGACAAATTACGTTCTCATTTGCCGAGACGATAGTTAGCATAGCCTTCAGCTACGTCATTTGCTACGACCTAGCAAGGTGCCATAATCATTTGCTATTTATCTTGTGATGCATGTACCGTCAGACCGATGTTCACCAATTGTGGATTAAAGTTAAGTATTCCAGAAGCTACGTACTATTTTTGCTACTATAAAGACCTTGTCCTGTTCCAGACCTCACGCCATCCTGCGTGAGCTTAAACGCGTGCCCTTCGGCCTCCCGTCCTAGTGGATTGGCTATCTTGCCAGTCCACAAAACTTACCACCTTGCTACAGGAAAGCATCATCTCCTGGATACAAGCTGCTGATTTGCTATTGCCTTCCAATCACTTAGAGTTTGCCCAGCGGTCACTTACCAGAGTGACACACGCAGCAAACAGCCAATACACTACCTTCTAGAGTTGCTTTCTGATCAGCCACTAGAGTAAGACAGCAGCATACCGTACAAACATCCCTCTGTAACTCCCTCATCAATTTGTCAATGATATGTGATGCTGGTAGATAGCAGATAACAAAAAATGACAGTATACAGCAGTGAACAGGTCTGAAAACCGCAGCAGATCGGTGAAAATGTTGGCAGTTTAGTTGTTTTTGCAGTTACAGTAATGTGGTTCAATACCCAAAATTATTTAATCCAAAATGACACTGGCTGTGAATACCTACAAAGTTAAACCTTTTTATTGTAGAGCCAGAAACCTCTAGATTGGACCATGAATGAATGAAGGAATGTGCTCTCAAATGGTGTATCATGTTTGTCTTCAGAATGATTCATTTGGGTGTGAAATGGTACCCATGACAATTACAGTAAAATCCTGGAAAAACAAAACCGTTGTTGTTGTTGGTGGTGGTGGTGGTGGTGGTGGTGGTGGTGGTGGTGGTAAAGGCAGTCGTCATGTTGGAAGGGCATATGGTGCTTTGCATCTGTGGTGTTGATAGGAAGTATACTGACAACTTCCAGAGGGCCAAAGATGAAGTACTGCAAAAATATGGACAATTTTTCAGCTCTGATGAATGACTTAATCTTATAGAGCATCCCAGGGATTCGTGGGAAGATGAATTGCAGCCTGTCAGCTGTCACCAAAGGCCCACACAGCTGCACAGTTATTTCTTACAAAGAAAACTGAACAGAGCTCTTGAAGCACATAATAAACATAACCTGTCCCTTGCCAAGCATATTTCACAATTTGGGGCATATATCCCCACTGGTTGAGATGTTCTGGTTTTGTTAGTTCTTTGAAATTGGGATATCCAATTTCAGTATCTTTAATTGTATGTTTTTTGAGTGTTAAACATCTTGTGGCTGAGCTTGCCTTGTTCTGTAACACTTCTTGCATCCTGTTCAGGAAATAACTCTCAGCACTCAGGCCGTTAAGTATAATCATATTTGGACACTGATACAGTCTGGTTTAGTTGAGTCATTCCATGGAATGAATATCTCTTTCGCAGACAATTTAATATGGCTCATGTTTTAAAATTTATGGATATGTTTTATATTAGGAGTAAAGGCATTTTGTTCACCAACAGAAGTAAGTAAACAACACTTTTTCAGTACATTATTTTAAAGCATAAATGTCTCGGACACATGGAAACATTTACCAAGAAGAAACACTTTTGGTTTACTTTCAAATTTATCTTCCTGGCATTTCATTTGATGAAGTGGCCATAATGAAAGAGTTTCTCATCCATTATTGTGGACATTGCTATGCCTGCCAAAGTGCAATGGATTAATTAATACTAATTTATTACTAGAATTTGTATACTATGTTGCTGTAGTTAGAGTACCTAATAGTTTAACAATTGTGGTGACATTGGAAGAATATTGAATGCCTCTTCATTAGACTTCAACTTTACAGAACAAATAACATAAACTGAAAACCAGTGTAAAAACCCTTCACAATCTACTGCTGAAACACAATTTTGTAGATGTGGCTAATGACACAAGCATAGGGTAAGTGCAGATTGCCCTATCAAGTGTCATAAGTTCCCACTTGCATCAGTTGAATGGCATAGTGTGAAGTGTTGCCAGGAAGAGTCTTGATTATGTCACCAGAATGACACTCAACAGTGGGAAAAACCCGGGAATTTTTTCATCCAGGAGAAAACTGGGAAAAACCTTGGAATTTTTCGTAATTCTGGGAATTTTTCATTGCTTTAGCTTTCAGTTAAATTTTTGTAATTTTGACTGGTAAGAAGTGATTCTCTAGCAAATAATGTTAGTATATCCTGCTACTGGAGAATGACACTGCAGCAATAAAATATAAATGGGAGAAAAAAAAAAAATAAAACTTGAGTGGCAAAGGAAGTGTACCATTTACAACAACAAAACACCATGCACACTCAAGCGTCTGCAAACAGCAAAAATATGTCAAAGGCCTTAGGGCGAAGACTATGTAATTCTTAGTAACAATAAAATGCTTTCTATGAGCGTGACATCACAACTGTTTACATTAGGTTCGTTTGACAAGTTGCCAGTGGGCTCATGTGCATGCGCAGTTGACTCGTGTATGAGCAATATCTTCTCCTGCTTCCAACTACTTGGAGTGTTTCTGTTAGCTGGATTGGCAGTAGCAGCAAGCAGCCAGATGCTAACGAGAAAAAATTTCCTCGCACGCCCTAGCCGCCAGATTCACGCATGCGAAAGAGGGGGTTAGTATCTACGTGATCCATGTTTGCGTTAAGTTTCCTCTTCGTGTACGAGCTCCCATGTCAAATGAAAACAAAACGGATTTCTGTGGCCAGGAGCTGTCAAGTGAATGAAAATACATTCTCATAATTAGGGAGGGCAAAAACTTTTATTAGTTTCAGTTTTATGATTTTATTTTATTTCCAAGTAGTTAGCAGTCAAGCATTAATTGCCTTGCAGAACAATGAAGCTATTTTTGTCAGTTTGCTAAAGAAATTTGGCTTTATTAATCTTTCCGCTGAGGCACTCAATTTATTTGAAACGAAGTGTTTCATTCCACAATATTGGCTAGTTTCAACTGTTCGCTGAATTTCAGGTGCACATTTTCATCCTCTGCCTTTTATGGCATTATGCCATAATAAAGAACCAAATACGACATAGTACAGTATTGGTACTCCAAGAAAATTTACCTCCCAAAAACCACACTGAAAAGCTTAATATCAGATGGGACCTACTTCATTGTGAATCTGGAAAAAACCAATGTGCACTTCAAGCTGAATTATGCATTTTAGTGTGGTTTACGGGGGAGGGGGGGGGGGGGGTTAAATCAGCCGCCTGCCCTCAGGAGCTCAATTCGTCAGCGCACCTGACAATGGCGACATGTCTGATCGCCGAAATTTGTGCCCATTGGACACTATGAACCGTTAGTATACCCATGGACTGTTAGAGCAACAAATATGCCCGGAGAAATTGAAGAATCACAAATAAACTTAACCCAACTCTAGAAGTATACAACGCAGGATTCAGCGACCACCAAGCTGTCATTCTAAAGGTTGATGTTAGCAAAGATACCTCAAACCCAGTCCTACCTAAAACTTTATGAAGGTTTTTCACTCAAGATAACTTGAACAAGCTAAATGCCTTCCTTTGTAAAGAAAAGTGGACAGAGATGTACGCAGCCAATGATGTCGACATGAAATTCAACATATTTCTTGAGAAAATGATCCACCACTTTGAACAGGCTTTTCTACAAAAACCACTAAGAATAAATGATAGTAATAGAAACAAGACTTGGATTACACCAGCTATAAAAATCTCATGCAAACATAAAAGAACACTCCATATGATATGTAAACGAAGTATTGACTCCTACCAACTAACCGAATACTATAAAAACTACACATGTATCCTAAGAAGAGTGATAAGACAAGCAAAATGGATGCAAAATGATGAGTACATTGACAAATCCAGAAATAAAGTAAAAGAAATGTGGAATATCATAAAAAGGTAAAGAGGGGAAATGAAAGCTACACACATGAACATAGAAATCAAACTCAATAATGAATTTATATCTAATCGCAAAGTTGTGGTGAACTCTTTCAACAATTTCTTTACGGGCACAGCTGAAAAATTGGTCAAAAATAATCCTAACACAAACTACCAACCAGGAAACCAAAAATATCACACATATGCAGAGTCAATTTTCATTACCAAAGTCACTGAAAATGATGTTGAAAAAGCCCTCAGAGAGTTAAAAAATTCATATTCAGCTGGAATTGATGGTATCCCAGTAGCTGTAATCAAAAATTGTGTACACACAATTGCTGAACCATTAACTCACCTCTGTGACTGTTCTTTCCAGGCAGGTGCTTTCCCTGAAGCTCTGAAACTTTCTAAAGTAATTCCTGTCTTCAAAAAAGGTGATAATAAAGATATGAATAACTGCAGGCCTATCTCAATCTCATCCGGCTTTTCTAAAGTATTTGAAAAAATAATGTACAAAAAACTGATGGACTTCATTGAAAAAAAAGAGGAAAAATAGATTTACTAAGTTTAGCTTAACATGGGTTCAGAAGCAACAAATCTACTGAAACTGCAGTATACGATTGCTTAAATACACTATTAGATCTGTTAGATAAAAACAACCCATAACAGGCATATTTCTGGATCTGTCAAAGGCTTTCGACACTGTTGACCACAAAATATTGCTGGAAAAACTAGAACACTATGGTATCAGAGGAATTGCAAAACTATAGAGCAAGGTGTACCACAGGGCTCAGTGTTGGGACCTCTGCTTTTCCTCCTGTATGTTAATGACTTGAGCCTGAATGTAGATGCACACAAAACAATAATATTTGCTAATGACACAACTGTACTCCTAAAAGGGGAGAATACAGAGGCTGTGCAGAAAGCTGTGAACACTGTGAACTTGACCACTGAACAACTCATCAACTGGGCTAAAATCAACAGATTAACCTTCAACACCAAAAAGAGAGCTTCCATGATCTTTCACACAACACAAAATGCAAATTCCTCTCAGCCACTTGTCACTGTAAATAATCAGCCAATAGATACTGACACTGTTTTCAAGTCCCTGGGTCTGTGGGTTCAAGATAACCTGAAATGGAATACACATACAAGAAAGGTAAATGCAAGAATTAGTACTGGCTGTTATGCATTGAGTGTACTGAAATCATGTGCTAGACTGAAAACATTAACCAGTGCGTACTACGCTTACATACAAGCCCACCTAAAATATGGTGTGATATTCTGGGGAAATTCTCCAAAAACCCTGAGCACATTCAAAATCCAGAAGAGAGCAATGAGGATTATTACTGGGAGCAAACCCAGAGACTCCTGCAAACCCATAATCAGAAAGTTGGAAATCCTTACACTGCCTTGCCTATACATTCTCGAGACTTTAAAATTTTTCAGAAACCACTCACCAGTCGACGTGCAGGCAGAGAAATCAGGACATGCTCAGTGTAAAGACACTTCAGCTATCAAGATATTAGCAGTAAATTTTCAGTGTGTTCGGAATAAAGTTCCTGAATTTACTGCCTTCCAGGAAGCGTGTGGCACGCAAATTATTCTCGGGACTGAGACCTGGCTGAACCCTGAGATAGGAAGTTCTGAAATGTTTAGTGAGGGTTGGAACATGTATCAGAAAAACAGATTGAACACCGTAGGAGGTGGTGTCTTCATTGCAGTTGATAAAAATATTGTGTATACTGAGGTCGAAGCAGAGTGTGATTGTGAAGTTATCTGGACACGTTTAACAGGGCTAGGAGAAATAGTTATTGTTGGGTTTTATTACCGGCCACAAGGTTCCACCGTTACAGTTCTAGCATCATTCAAAGGGAGTCTACATTCTGTATCGCAGAAGTACCCGGATCATGCTATAGTAGTCGGAAGTGACTTCAACCTACCTAGTATAGGCTGGGATGTCTATGGATTCATTACAGGTGGTACAGACAAGCCATCGTGTGAATTACTTTTGAACACATTATCCAAAAACTGTCGAGCAGCTAAATCGACAGCCAACGCTTAATGGAAATATTTTAGATCTGGTAGCCACGAACAGACGAGACCTCATCGACGGTGTCAGTGTTGAGAAGGTATTAGTGATCATGATGTTGTCATTACGACTATGGTTACGAAAGTTAAAAAGTCGATCAAGAAGGCTAGGAGAGTATTCTTACTAGAAAGAGCAGATAAGCAGTTGTTAGCATCCCACTTAGTAAATGAATCGACTTCATTTACTTCCGGTACGATGGACGTGGAAGAATTGTGGGCTAATTTTAAACACATTGTAAATTACGCATTGGACAAGTATGTGCCGAAAAAGTGGGTTACGGACGGAAAACACCCACCGTGGTTTAACAGCACAATTCGGAGAATGCTCAGGAAGCAAAGGCAGTTGCACTCGCGATACAAGAAAGATCGGGAGAATGAGGACAGGCAAAAGTTAGTAGAGATTCATGGTGCTGTAAAAAGAGCGATGCACGAAACATTCAACCACTACCGTCATACCTTAGCAAAAGATCTTGCTTTAAACCCAAGAAAATTCTGGTCTGTCGTAAAATCGGTAGGCAGGTCGAAGGCTTCCATCCAGTCACTCACTTATCAGTCTGGCCTGGCAACAGAAGACAGTAAAACGAAAGCTGAAATTTTAAATTTAGCATTTGAGAAATCTTTCACGCAGGAGGATCGTACAAACATACCGCCGTTTGAGTCTCGTACAGATTCCCATATGGAGGACATAGTGATAGACATCCCTGGGGTTGTGAAGCAGCTGAATGGGTTGAAAATAAATAAATCGCCAGGTCCTGATGGGATTCCAGTTCAGTTTTATAGAGAGTACTCTACTGCATTGGCTCCTTACTTAGCTTGCATTTATCGCGAATCTCTTGCCCAACGTAAAGTCCCGAGCGACTGGAAAAAAGTGCAAGTGACACCTGTATATAAGAAGGGTAGAAGGACAGATCCTCAAAATTACAGACCAATATCCTTAACATCGGTTTGTTGCAGGATTCTCGAACATATTCTCAGTTCGAATATAATGAATGTCCTTGAGACAGAGAAGTTGCTGTCCATGCATCAGCACGGTTTTAGAAAGCATCACTCCTGCGAAATGCAACTCGCCCTTTTTCACATGATATCTTGTGAATCATGGATGAAGGGTATCAGACGGTTGCCATATTCCTTGACTTCCAGAAAGCTTTTGACTCGGTGCTCCACTGCAGACTCCTAACTAAGGTACGAGCATATGGGATTGGTTCCCAAGTATGTGAGTGGCTTGAAGACTTCTTAAGTAATAGATCCCAGTACGTTGTCCTTGATGGTGAGTGTTCATCGGAGGTGAGGGTATCATCTGGAGTGCCCCAGGGAAGTGTGGAAGGTCCACTGTTGTTTTGTATCTACATAAATGATCTTTTGGATAGGGTGGATAGCTATGTGTGGCTGTTTGCTGATGATGCTGTGGTGTATGGGAAGGTGTCGTCGTTGAGTGACTGTAGGAGGATATAAGATGACTTGGACAGGATTTGTGATTGGTGTAAAGAATGGCAGCTAACTCTAAATATAGATAAATGTAAATTAATGCAGATGAATAGGAAAAAGAATCCTGTAATATTTTAATACTCCATTAGTAGTGTAGCACTTGACACAGTCACGTCGATTAAATATTTGGGCATAACATTGCAGAGCGATATGAAGTGGGACAAGCATGTAATGGCAGTTGTGAGGAAGGCGAATAGTTGTCGTCGGTTCATTGGTAGAATTTTGGGAAGATGTGGTCCATCTATAAAGGAGACCACTTATAAAACGCTAATACGACCTATCAGGTCGAATTGAGGGAGGACATAGAAGCAATTCAGAGGCGGGCTGCTAGATTTGTTACTGGTAGGTTTGATCATCAAGTGAGTGTTACGGAAATGCTTCAGGAACTCGGGTGGGAGTCTCTAGAGGAAAGGAGGCGTTCTTTTCGTGAATCGCTACTGAGGAAATTTAGAGAACCAGCATTTGAGGCTGACTGCAGTACAGTTTTACTGCTGCCAACTTGCATTTCGTGGAAAGACCACAAAGATAAGATAAGAGAGATTAGGGCTCATACAGAGGCTTATAGGCAGTCATTTTTCCCTCGTTCTTTTTGGGTGTGGAACAGGGAGAGAAGATGCTAATTGTGGTACGAGGTACCCTCAGCCACGCACCGTATGGTGGATTGCGGAGTATGTATGTAGATGTAGTGGCTACTGACTCCAGAGTTGTACAAAATAATGAAATACATAAACACAACACCAGGAAAAACTCAAATGTGCATGTTTTATGTACAAACACTCAACTGTGGGGGGGGGGGGGGGTAGGAGGGGGGGGGGGAGCTTTCCATATGGGCCTCCAACTGTTCAGCAATCCTGCCACTAGTATTAAGTCCATCGATGACAACATAAAATTTAGCAAAGCCGTGAAGTCATACATGTTGTGTCACTGGTTTTACATTTGCAATATAATACATTAGGGTACTATATGTTAATGTATGAAAACAATGTTAACTGATATTTTCCGACATCTGCAACACACTTTGTACCAACAGATCACATGGAATAATAAATAAATAAATAGATACTTCATTCTCAACACACTATGGACAAATGCGCGTTCAGCAGGTTAATTTAACTGTAGAAAGACATCCCTAGCAAAGAGGTTGAAAGCAATCAGGTAGATTGGGTTAGAATAAATTATCAAAGAAGTTGTGCTGGTGAGACTCATACATGTGCAGTGCTAACCCAAAAATAAATGTACATTAAATATAATCTATCCCAGAAACCATTCGGTATAGAGCATTTTTTTTTCCATATGAAGTTTTTTGCTTCAAGTGAGCATCTCACTCATGTCCCTGAAGATTGATCATTCTTCCTGGGATTCTCTGTAGGTGTCTGGTTGTAAATTTAATGTGTTGTGGTAATTACTGACATCAGCAGCTTTCATATGGCACATCATAAGTGCATGTTGTATGATTGGTTCATTTGTTATTAATTTTTATAAACTGTTATAATTCAGACATTTATAACTTTGAAAGTATAAGCTTGAGGATCAGAATTAAAGTTTCAATGAGCTTCTCTCATCACCTCAGTATCTTTGGTGTATGTTTTTTTGAACATATCTGTAAGGCTTGTTACGGCTGTGGTCAGTCACAGCTTCCAAGCACACCTGTGCTTTCCCACACGACTGGCTAGCAGGCTCCACTTTGGCCAGCCAGCCACACCATCAGGTATACTCATCTCTGCCTTTCGTCTCACCATCAGCCACTTGTAATATCACATTGTGTGGGTTCTTACAGACATATAAGTGGGAGCCAAATGAGAAAGAGGCAGAGGGGAAAATTAAGAAAACTCTTCGTTATTTCAAAAGTAATCGTGACAACTGTTAATACATGTATTCCACTGAGAGACAAGGTATCCATGCCTTCATGGAAAAATGTTTGCAGCTGCCTATGGAACCACGATTGTACCCAGGGATGCACCCTTCTTCCAAAGCAAATCAACAGCCATGAATGTCTTTCTTCAGGGCTGTAAATAAGTGAAAATCGCATGGAGAGGGATCAGGATTGTGTGGAGGAAGAGTAAGGGACCTCCCAGTGAAATTTTTGTAGCGGAGTTGAAACAATCTTGGCTGTGTGTTGGCATGCATTATCCTGCAACAGAATCATGACTTCAATCGACATTCTTGGTTGCTTGGACGTGATGCACTTCAGTTTTTGCAAAGTTTCCATGTACCATTGTGTGTTAATTGTGGCACTGTGTTCTAGAAAGCCAAAAACAACAGGGCCTTGCAGTTGAAGAAAAACTTTGTGTTTCCCTGAGCTGGGGTGCACGGCTTTGGATTTTTTCAGTAGGGGTGTACCCATCTTCTTCCATTCTTGGCTCTGACACTCACCAGCTCGAAATGATGACACCATGTTTCATTTCCCATGGTAATATGGGACAGGAAACAATATTCTTCATTATGATACTGTTCCAGGAGCTGCAGTGATATCAACATCCTGTTCACCTTCTGGTCCTCCTTCAAGCTGTGGGAAACCCACTATGATCAGATTTTACAGAACTTCAGATGCTCTGTCATGATGTTATGAGCAGTACTGACTGATGCTCTACATGAGCCACAAGTCTTCTACTACCCATCATCGATCATTTCTGATGGCAGCATCCACCAGAGCAGTGAGAGAAGGGCTAATAATTTTTTGATAACGCGGAGCCACAGTCCTAATATATTTCTTTAAAGTCAGTACTGCCATTAGACTGTTGTTTATTTACAATGTTACAGTTACATTTACACTTACACACTCATGATTTCAGCTACAAAGTGCCACTATCAAGTGTTTTAAGTGTTATAAACTGCCTAAGATGGCTTACTGTCGTATTAAAATACACTATTAGACACATTGTCTAAGAGTCGATATTTCTGGCAGAGCCTACTGCTTTGTTTCATTACTGAGTACACCATCTTGACTTTAAAGAGAAGGGTTAATGACACAGTGAGCCTCTCCTGGCCGACTGCTGTGTTCCAGTGACACCCGACCTTGTCAAAACAATTCATCCCATGCAAACATACATGCTCATGGCATACTGTGTTCACTATACAAAGCAGGCATTCGGGTATAAATTTCACTTCCTTACACTCCATCTACAGTTAAAAATGGCTCTATTCCTTGATGTTCCTCTTTCCCAGCCCCACAGTGAAGTTGAAAGCATGATGAGCATGTCTAATAGACACGTGGCACAGCAGTTAACATTCATACTGTACCTGTGTTACCAACATCCACCACATGCTCATTAAATAGTCTGTCTCATTTTCATTTGACTGCCTTTATTCATAAAGTTCCTGGTGAGTGGAGTTTTCTTTCTACAGAATTCCGAGTCCACATATCTTCATGAATTTCAGAGTACAGAATATGATGGATAGTCAATCTAATTAGATTTTGAGTTTTTGGAGTGGAACACCTAAAAAGCTTAAGCAACTCCTGAAAATACTACAAAACTGTTTTCAGAATGTATTTGCACCACAAAATACCCTACAATACTAAAATTTTACTTGTACTACTTGAATGACTTGACTGTATCTTGTGAATTTAGAGAGAATTTGAATAGTATAACATATCTACAAATTGGTATCCAAAAATATTAGGTTGGTGCAAAAGTTTGTAGCATTTTTGTTTTGCATGTTATTCCAGTTGCAATGGCTGATTGCGACGGATTGTCAGTTTTTATTTATAATTCACTGTTGCTGTTTAAGTTTCCATGTTGTCATTTGGAGATAGTGAGTGGAGCTGTGGATGCTAGAAAATGGAGTGACAAGTGTAGAAATCAGAGCATTACCAACATATTCTTCTGTTAGAGTTCAGTAGAACAGTGACAGTAGTGGAGGTAACCAAAAACACTTGCACCATCTATGGGTATAATGCCATTGGACAGCACAACAAGAAAATGAATTTCTCGTTTTAAGGAGGATTGTTTTGGCATTACTGACTCTCCACATTCAGGAAGACCTTCAAGGTTTCATGAAGATTGTTTAAATGCATTAATCTATAATGATCCATGTCAGTGTACCCAAGAACTGGCTGGACTGGCAAGATGCTGGAGTTGGTGGTTGTGTGTGTGTGTGTGTGTGTGTGTGTGTGTGAGGTGTGCTTGCTTGTGCACATGCACATCTTTCTTTACTGACAGAGGCTGTGGCTACATGTGAGCTATATGTGAGTGTCTTTTAATCATGCCTGTCTGCAACTTGACACATCGTCTTTATGGGAAGTAGCAATCTATCTTTTCCTACATTGTCTATATCGAACAGCTTTCAAGGAACTTCCTGTCTGGCTGAAAATGTGCTCTGAACTTGGCTGAATGACTTCTTCACCTCAACTCTGTGATTTCTACAGTTGTGGAATAGAAAAGTTACCCCAGCATTGGCAGGCTGTTATAAATAGTGAAATAGAGTAGATTATTGATGACTAAAGTCTCTGTTATGTTTCTGTTGTGTTTATTAAACTTATGGAAAAATGCTACGAACTTATGAACCAACCTAATGTATGGGTCTTGCTATGGTTAAGTGTGAGGGATTATCAAATTACACAGTGTGATATGAGGAGAGCTACAAGTTAGCATGCACATGCACAGAGTATGGAGAATTCCCTAACGATTGATGTCAGGAATTTCATGATAGCTTCCCAACAAGCTGAATAGCAATAGACATGTAAAATGGTAAGTAAATACACTAGAGGACTATAGCATGTGTTTTACTAACAAACTGAAAAATAGCAAAGATAACCTGCTTACATTCCAAAATAAATTTTACATCTGTGTTGGAGTGTGTGCTGATTTGAAACTTCCTGGCAGATTAATACCGGAACCTGGGAAAGACAAAAGTCTCAGGTTTGAGTCCTGGCCCAGCATGCAGTTTTATTCTATCAAGAAGTTTACATATATTGTTGTTGTAAAAATCTAGAATTATTTTTAAGTGGTTATGTTATTGTTTGATACAAATTTTAAGCATTGTATATTTTAATAAGTTAAAATTAAGTTTTATTTCTGGTTACCAGTATTTATTTTACATATATGTTTGTTCTGTGCACATTGCTGTAATCAGCAATTTTTTTTTAATGTCTCTGTTGCTGCATTTATGCACACAATGGCCGACAATGTCTTGTTTTGCATTTCTGTGGCACTGGAGCTTAATTTCTGTGCCATATTTAGTCTGCCATTCTCTGTTTTAGATAACCCATGTTACACTATGTTTTGACCATTCTTCGATGTTAGCCTGCACCATTGCAATGTTCACATTCTCAACAGTGGTTTGCGTACAGTGCGGAAAAATTGTTTTAAGGCCAGGCACACATTCCTTGTAATTTTTTATTCGTGTTTCTGTGTGTATCAAAATAATACTGCAAAAATTTTATGACATCTGTTCTTTTCGTACAATTGTTGTTTGTAGTAAATAAATCTGTTCTCATCTTACATTTATACTATATTAATTGGGTGATAACTATTTGTTGACAGATGTTATTCACATGTCAGGAAAAGGACATCTTCAAGACAATAAGTCTGTAGCAGGCATGAACGCGTAAGTATGTAAAATTGCGGAGAGACAGGCCAGTACTTTACAGAAGGCACAGTTCATAATGTTACTGATTGAAACACTAAAAGTAGAAAATAATAATCCTTCTAGTTTTTAGAACTATATGTTCCTTTTTCAATGAAAAAAGGTATGTTTGTTGGAGGAAAGTCAGAGCCCTATCCTCCCACCCTCAGTTCACATGTTCTCGTGGTTGAGAAAGATTCGCACCTGCCTGATTCAAGGAGAGGGAGGCAAATATGAAGGGAAAAGCATCAGATTGAGTAAGTCCATTGCTAAGCACTATGCCAGTTTCAGTGGGGAGATAATGGAAGGGACAAATGAAAAATATTGAATTAAAGACGGAGATGAAAAGAAGGGAGAATTTT
The DNA here is from genome assembly GCF_021461395.2 of Schistocerca americana. Lineage (NCBI taxonomy): Eukaryota > Metazoa > Arthropoda > Insecta > Orthoptera > Acrididae > Schistocerca > Schistocerca americana. The sequence continues at coordinate 428,279,005 of NC_060122.1, forward strand.
GCAAGTAAAGTTAAAAAAACAGGGAATCAAAGGGAGACTGACTGTACATCAGCCGTTTGCCTACCTGTACCTCCCGTGTTCACCTGGCTGCTGCCCTCTCCCCCCTCTGGCAGGCACATAAGATGGAACATCCTGTTCTAAATTACGTTCTGGTGACCCCACTGCACACTTTCTGTGCTGACACGGGCTGCTTGATCAGCACCTGCCTGTGTGAGATGACCAGTGGGGTACGTATCCATTGGAGGAAAAGAAAGGAGGATAGATTGGAAATGTGAAAATGTGTGCCATAGGTAGGGAAAGATGCTGCACCTGCTTTCCTTTACACTGTGCACCCCCCAATTCTGTGTTTGGAGTGATTTTTCTGCCTTTGTAGACATGCATACATTTCCTATTCATTTTTATTTCATCCTTACCCCTTCTGCTATTAAATGAATTGACTGGTAGACTTTAAACTGAAAGTTGGAATTCCATTTCTTCACTCAAGTATCTGCAAGCCCTTCTTCAGTATGTATTGTTTCAGTAACTTTTTTCTTCTGTTCCAGTATTTTTATGTGCTTTTCTCTTTCACCTCTGGCTCCATATTTGCATTAGGCTGTGTGTCTCCTTTCTAACTCTGACTTGTTATCTACCTTGTACACCATTTCGAACTTCTCAAGCCTCATTTGTTACAGGAATTTCAGTGTTAATTTTCATATTTTTTCCTGTATTGTCTCCCTTAGTGCATTTTAATGAACAACATTATCATTAGTGAAACTAAACTTCTAATTTTTGTTGTATATATGTCCCATAACTCTGACGCGAGAGCATTTCCACTCAAGTTAGAGAGGGTTCTTGATTCACTTCATAGAAAGTACCAGAAATTAGTTATATGTGGTGACTTCAGTATTAATTTTGTGTGTGATTGTGCAGGAAAAAGGATGTTGGCAGATCATCCTAAATTCATATGATCTGATACAGACTGTGTTTTTTTCCAACTAGGGTGCAGGGGAACAGTAGCACAGCCATAGACAATATTTTTATTCATTCTTCATTACTAGACAGGCATTCTGTTCGTAAAAGGGTGAATGGCATTTCAGACCATGATGCACAAATTTTAAGACTAAAAGGCTTTTGTACTCAAATAAATGTCACATATATTTACAAATTATGTAGGAACGACAGTGGAGAGTTTCTTAAACCTCGTCAAGAACAGGAGTGGCAGGATGTTTATAGTGCTGATAACATAATGACAAATGTAATGTGTTCCTTAACACATTTCTCATGCTCTGTGAGAGTTGCTTTCCATTAGAATGTTCTAAACGAGGTACTAGCAGTAAAAGGCAGCCTGTGTAGCTGACAAGTGGGATAAGGTTATCATGTAGAACAAAGCGAGAATTATATCAGAACATTAGAAGTAGTCACAATCGAGCTACAGTAGCCCATTACGTACAGTGTGATAAGGTACTTAAAAATGTTATGAGGAAGACAGAGTATGTAGTATGCAAATAGAGTAGCTAATTCATAGGATAAAATTAAAACCATGTGATTAGTTGTGAAGGAAATGGCTGGTCAGCAGCCAGCACATGGCCGACGATATAAAGTCAGTTTGTAGTAAAAATACTTCTGTTACTGATAAATCAGATAGATGGATAGTATTTAATAATAATTTTCTGAGTATTGCTGGTGAATTAAACAAAAATTTAGTTTCTGCAGGGAATCATATAACTCTCTTGGCAAATACCTTTCCAAGAATGATGTCTGAAATACTCTTCTGTAATACAGACAAAGGGGAGATTGAGTCAGTAATTAAATAACTCAAGACTAAGGAATCTCATGGATATGATGGAGTGCCTAGCAAAATATTAAAGTACTGTGCTGCACATATTAGCCCTGTACTTAGTTATATTTGTAATTTTTCCTTTAGGAATGTTCAGTTTCCTGAACAATTAACATACTCAGTAGCAAAACTGCTTTATAAAAAGGGAGAAAGGGATAATATAGACCATTTTAGACATATTTCTATAGTGTCAGTGTTTGCAAAGTTGTTGAAAGGGATGTGTATATAAGGATAATTGACCATTTTATATCACATAATTTGCTATCAAATGTACAGTTCAGCTTTAGAAGTCGTTTAAAAACTGAAAATGCCGTGTTCTCTTTTCTCTGTTAGTTATTGGATGGGTTAAACAAAAGGTTTTGAATGCTAGACATATTTTTTTATTTAACTGAGGCGTTTGATTGTGTTGATCTCGAAATATTGCTCCAGGAACTGGACTGTTATGGAATACGGGGAGCAGCTTACAATTGGTTCACCTCTTACTTTAGCAACAGACAGCAAAAGGTATTATTCACAGTGTTCAGAATGGCTGTGATGTGGGGTCTGAGTGGTGTATAGTCAAGTGGGGGGTGCCCTAGGGATCAGTGTTGGGGCCACTCCTGTTCCTTATTTATATACATGATATGCCCTCTAGTATTAGGGTGTTTCTAAAATATTTCTGTTTGCTGATGACACTAGCTTGGTAGTAAAGGATGTTGTGTGCAGTAGTGCTCAGTTTCAAATAGTGCAGTTCATGACATAAGTTCATGGCTTGTAGAAAATAAACTAATGCTAAGTCACAGTAAGACTCAGTTTTTACAGTTTCTAACACACAATTCAACAAAACCTGATGGTTTAATTTCAACAGAATGGGCATATGATTAGTGAAACTGAACAGTTCAAATGTCTGGGTGTTCAGATAGATAGTAAACTGTCATGGAAAGCCCACTTGCAGGATCTTGTTCAAAGACTTAATGCTGTCATTTTACTATTGGAACAGTATCTGAAGAAAGTGATCATTCGACATGAAAATTGGTCTACTTTGCTTATTTTCATTCACTTATGTCGTATGGTATTATATTTTGGGGCAATTCCTCTCATTCTAAAAGGATATTTTTGGCTCAGAAACAGGTGATTTGGGCAATAAGTTGTGTAAGTTCGCAAACCGCTTGTCGACCGCTGTTCACTATTCTGGGTATTTTGATGTTGGCCTCTCAATATATATATTCTTTAGTGTTGTTTTTTGTTAACAATATCAGCTTATTCCCAAGAATAAGCAGCTTTCACTCAGTTAATACTCGGCAGAAATCCAACCTGCATTTGGATCGGACTTCCTTAATGCTTGTGCAGAAAGGTGTGCAGTGTACTGCTGGATCCATTTTCAGTAACCTACCACAAGAATTCAAAAATCTTAGCAATAGTCCACGCATTTTCAAATCGAAACTGAAGAGTTTCCTCCTGGGTCATTCCTCCTATTCTGTAGAGGAGTTTTGAAAAATTAAGCTGATTCTAATGTTATATTGTTGATTGCATTTACTTAAACTTATGGCTTGACATTTTATTTTTATCTGTTACTACTTTTATCTGTTACTACTTTTATGTTGTAATTTAATGTACTGACATGTTCCACAACTTTGAGGATTTGCTCCTCGGTTTGGTCCTACAGGACTGGACGTGTAAATAAATAATTTTAAAAAAAATAATAAGTCCCCTTTTTCCTCTCCCTTTCCAGGCAAAGAAGTTCCAAAGTTTGAGTCTTTCCCCTTTCGTGTGTTTCCTTGCAGCTTCTGAACATGCATTTTCCAGTTTTATATTGTTGTATATTAACTTTTGACTACATGTTGCCACTGTGTATGGAAATTTGTGCCACAGACACACGAAGGAGAAAGGAGGCTGGGACGGGAAGGAGGTTTGAGGAAGGGTGGCTGATGGTTGAGGTGAAGGGACTTCAGATACACAGGATAGGATTGTGGCATGGGCAGTGACACCATTGAGCAGCAGGCAGGGTTAGTTGTGTACAGTTCACTCTGCAATGACAAGGAGGGTGGATTGGGAGGGGGACACACAATTGAAGAGGGGAGACTTCAGGGGAGAGGGTGCAGGGTGAGTGAAGTTAGTGTCCTCGACCAGGGGTGGAGTTAGGGATTGGTCAGGGGGCTAGCTGAGATTGAGGCCAGGAGGACTGTGGGACTGGAGATTTTATTGGAAGGACAACTCCCATTTACACATTTCAGAAAAGCAGTTTTTGGAGAAGGGGGAATAATTATCCAGATGATAGGGATTGTGAAACAGACACTGAAATAGAGCATGTGCTGAGCAGCATATTCTGCCACTGGATGGTCAACTCTGGTCTAGTCCACAGTTTGGAAGTGGCCATTCATTTGAGTAGTTGTCTTATTGTTGGACATGCCCATATGAAATGCCTTGCGGAAATAGAAAACAGAAGCCATATATGATAAGTGTGCTTTCACTGTTCCTCATTTCTGGACACAAAGATAACTAATAGAAGCCCTGGCAAAGGATTTGGTTCAGTTGTTCCAGTGTAGGATGATATTGGGTGTTGAGGGGTTACGTCTTTGCTGATTGCTCTTGGGGATGTTTGAAGATTAGGCATGTGTGTGTCTGTGGCGAGGAAAATCTGTCTGCAGAGAAGGTGTGATGGGTGTGCCTGTCTATGAAGGCCTTAGTAAGACTGTCAGCATACTTGGCAAGAGGTTTTGTTGTCACTATAAATGAGCCATCCATCAGTGACCAGGCTATATGGAGGTGATGATTTTTTTTGGTGGGAATGACAGTTAGTGAGCTTGATGTGGATAGATGTTTGAATGGTAAGAGGTCAATGGCCAGTAAGATGGCAGGTTGGGCTGAGGAGGACGAGGTGAATTGGATGGGAGAGATGGTGTTTCAGTCCTGTGTAAAAGTGTAACCTCAGACCAAGACTGAGTTCCATCATTTTGGACTTATCAAAGAGTTACTCTCCTTCTCTCAGTTCCTACAGTGGGAGCACTTTTTAGACACCAATTCCTCCAACCAAATTCCAACATTGAACCTTGCGTCTCCTAGTTCATACCACTAACCAAACATGACCCTGGCCAGCTCCTGCCTAACCTATCCCTGGGTAGCATCCAGGAATCCTTTATTTACAATTTCTCTGTGACCAACTCTTTAGGTCCCTTCCCAGACTCCTTACAGACTTCTCAGTGGAGGAAAGAAGAGCTGTCTACAAACTCAAGATAGACCCAGATTTAATCTTCCTTCTTACAAAAAGGTTCTGCCACTATTGTGATGAAGCACACTTACTGCCCAACAGAAGGCATCTGTCACCTGTCTGACTGCTCTATTTACAAGCCCTGCCATAATGATCTCTGCCCAGAAGTCAAATGTAACATCCAAATCATTAGCCCCATCACAATATATCTCACCCAAATCCATCTCCTCATCTCTTTGCACCCCATATTCTACATGCTTTCCAAAATCCTGAAAACCAACCATCCTCAATGCCCTATTGTAGTAGGGCATTTGACTAACACTTCCAATCAATTGTCAACCCTCCACACAAAACACTAATTCCCATATAGCCTGGCCACCAGTGGAAGGTGCATCTGCAGTGATGAGAAATCCCTTTCCCGCTGTACTGAAGATCTTGCTAGGGCCTTCACAGATAGGCACATCCTCCAGACCTAATCCTCCATAGACAGATTTTGCGCATAATATTCTGATACATCTCAAAACTTCCAACCAACCCCAAGTACCAGTGGCAAAGCAACACTCCCCCTCATCACCCAGCATCAGCCCAAACTAGGACAATTCAGCCATATCTTTCTCCACGATTTCCTGTATTTATCAAAGTGCCCAGAAATGAGGAACATCTTACCCCACAAGTCTTTATGCCACATTCTCTCCCAAGCTCTTGTCATATGGGTCATTCCCCTGTGAAAGACCCAGGTGCAAGACCTGTCCTATACACCCATCGAGCAAATCCTGTTCCAGTTAGTCCTATTGTAGGCTTATCCTGACGAATGCAGGCCCACCTGTTAAAGCAGTCATGTTGTATATCAATTCTGCTGCAATTTCTGCACAGCGTTTTTTGTGTATGCATGACAACCAACCACTGTCCACCCAGGAGTGGCCACTGTGGCATTTACTACCCAGTGCTCGAACATACTACTGAATAAATGTTAGATTTCAATGGATGGTACATCGCTACAATCCGGTGAGTCGTTACCTTTACTCCTTCAATTTCCACCAGAAAGTTCTGTTCCTGTGTTTATACCTAATGATAGACACTTGCTGCACTTGGCAGTATTTCTGAATGGTTGCATTCTCCACTACTCCCATAAAAAAGTAGAAAAATATCTTCCCCCCCACAGTTTCGCAGTTTGTCTCGAAGTGTGGTATTTGAAACATTTCGTATCAATGTCAGTTTTATACTGTTTGTAATCAGATTCAATCAGAGCTATTGATTGAACAATCCTCAGTGGCAGAAATGAGATAATGCAAAGTCTTGAATGAGAAATACACTCTTAAAAAAAAACCACACACACACACACACACACACACACACACACACACACACAAAAAGATTTGGGTGGGGGTGGGGGGCGATCCTATGTCTGACAAAGGACTTTGATAGCTTAGTCTACTTTGAAATGTACTTTAAATATAGAAGTGACATTATTTATGAAACACCTTAAGGTGCTGTTCGGTTTATTCTTTATGGTGCATGTCTGCTGCTCAGTGACTCCTGTATGTGGTGATCAGCAACCTATCCTAATTCATTGTTGTCATTCCATCTCAGATTTTCCATTGTTCAATAGTTAAAAGGTGAGATGAAAAACAAAAGTTAGCTATTTCAGCAGATGTCTCCACTCAGTCTTTCTCTGTTCAGAAAATATATTAAACATAAGTAATGTTCTGTCCTCATAACAACTGTCCAAATTGTATTTTAATTTAGCAGGTTTTTCTCGGGGTATCAAGGTAAACAGAATATTGAATCATTAAAATGTTAAAATGTAGTATGATATTTGTCTCTCTTCATTTTTAGACTAATAATAAATAGTTTAGTCCAATCATAATTATTTAAAATAGTTGCATGCCTTTTAATAAACTTGTGCTACGATTATTTTGGACACAGTTTTAGTATGTATCAAGGTTGTTATGCTCTTGTGTTTCGTAGAAGTATCTGGATTATTATACAAGAGTTTCTTATGACTAATACGGATGACACTTCCAAATTTCTGTGTCCAGTTAATCTCAATTAAAATGTTGCAGCACTCGGGTAATAGAGGCAGCAGGAAGTGCTAACTCATCGCCTCATTTTGGTAGATATGCTGCTCACAAACCAGAGTCTACTGTTGGAAAGGTACAAACCTGCTTTAATATTAGTCTAACAGTAAACTTTAATATAACACCCAGCAGAATTTTATTCAAAATATACACACACATTTGTAAAAATTGGAATACTAAGAAACATACAAGTGACTGAATCAAGCTTACTCTGCCATTAAATTATGTAACAGTACTGAAATTATTCATATTACGGAACTACACATAATATTTGAATTTTATAATTTAGTATAATATGAAGCCTCCATTCATTGTAGTGAAAGTATCTGTACACTGTGACATGGAATCAGATTGTGTCTAGAAATGTTCCTGGGGAATCTCTCTTTACATAGTTTGTATGAGAGTCAACAAATGACCATCAGTGGTCACTGGAGGACTTTGATGGACAAATTGCCAACCAACCATATCCCAGATATGTTCAGTGGGTGTTGTTGGGCAAATGTGCCAGCCAGTGCAGCAGTGATATAAATTTCTTTTTGCTGAAATGTGGTATATGGAACATTTTGTACCTGATAGTGATTCAGAATCCCTGCCTAGCATGGATGTGGACATTCAAAGATACTAAAGCTGTGAACAGCAACTGTGGGCCGCTATTTGATATGGAACCACCACCGAGATACACGTCATGTGGCACCACACAGTGGCGCTTGTTTGCTGCTGAGCCTGTGGCCCAGGCTCGCTGTGTGGTTCATTCCTTGCTGTACTTTGTAGCCATTCATATCATACTACTGCACAGCCAAGTTGACTTAGTTTGTCGTCACTGACTTGAAACTGTTACATTGCTAAGCCGACTTCACCATGTCCCAGACTTGTTAGTTCTTCATTCAGTTCATGTCAGCTGCGGACTTACAGGAACACTTACTCATTCTCTGTCGTTCAGTATATTCACCAAAGCAAGTGACAATAAACAGTTTCTACCCTCGCAACACAGGATAGAAAACTGGCGATGAGCACTTTCTTACCATGCCATTTAAAGTAGAACCATGGATCCTGAGTTTGTCATGGCAGCCACTGTTTCCACACATCTCCCTCTGCCACTCACTTCCTTCAGTAAGGCAAGAAAGAGTTGGAAGGTCTATTTACGGCATTTCAAACTGCACTGCAAGGCATGTCAAACTGATGTTCCTGAGTGCCATTGTGTGCTGTTACTGTCATCTAGTAGTAAGTTGTATGAATTGGTGCAAAAATTACTTCCACTCTTGGACCCCTATGCTTTGCTGACTGAATACTACAGTCACCAAATGCACATTGTTGCATCTAGGCTCAAGTTCAATCTGCATATTAAGCAAAGTAAACAGTCCTACGCAGTATAGGCTGCTGATTTACAAGGCTTATATCACAAGTGTGATTTTTACCTGTCAAAAGTGTGGTATGTCATAACCAGATCCTTTAATTCAGGAGGTTACAGTCTACCTGGCTTTGGATCATGAGGTGTGCAAAGGCTTTAGAAACATCAAATCCTTCATTGGAAGATGTGTTAAAAATTGCTAAGGCATATAAAGTGATTGCCTCAGCGCAAGCTCTCTTTGATGATTCTTCTGGTTTTGATGTTGTTAGAAGTATTAGTCATTATCATACTTTTTGATCAACTGATGACTCTCAATCAAGGTTATCATCTGATTTACTGAGCTCTTGTGCGTCTGGTAGTCTGCCATAGGATTCAGTAGTTAATGCTTCTTTACACTATGAATTGGCAGGTGCTCAAAGATGAAAGCACTTGCTTCACTGTTGAAGTGTCTCGAAGCGAGCAGTGGCTCCTGAAGAATTTCCCTCCCCATCATTATATGAGGACCCCAATGCAAGTCATGCCATCAAATCATGTCCAGAGTGTGGCCCTCATCATCACTGCCTGTACCATTACATTACCCATTTTGCTTGCTGCAAGCCAGGACACCTCAAGAGTGACTGCTTTGGCTGGTGGGTGTCAACTTCCATCACTAGCTTCCTGCACACCATCCTGCCACTGCCAGGAACATCATCAGACAGGGTGCAGTGTATCATGCTGCTATTGAACATCAAGGAGGTGACGGCAGAATTCCAGTTGAACACCGATGCGGCCATGTTCTTAATTAATGGGGATACTTACTGGCACATTGGCTCCCTGCACTGCGTCCACTGTGGCACAAAGTGGTGATGTGCAATGGCCACTTGATGGCACTGCGGGATCAAATCATGGTGCAAGCTAAGTACAAAAAGATAGCTCGGAAACTAACCTTGCTTGTAGCTAATTCTTAGACGATTACTAACATTTTTAGTCTTGATGCTTTTGCACTTTTCTGGTTCCATATTCAGTATCAGGGGACTCTAATTTCTAGGGTGACTCCATTCATGGAACTGGATGTGTTGTGCAAAACTTCCAAACAGGTGTTTGAACCTTCTTTAAGTTGTGCTGTGAATTTTCAGGCGCACATCTCTTTGAAGCATTTGGCAGTGCCAAAGTTCTGAAGAGCCCATCAGATACCCTTTACCATGCGCAATCAAGTTAAGGCAGAACTAGACAGATTGCAGAATACTTGTGTAATCTCCACAGTCTTGTGTAATTAGTGGATAAAACCTGTGGTGTTGTACAAAAGCGTAATGGGTTACATTGGATCAGTGGTGCTTTTAAATCTCTCATTAATGCCTGAGCATGTCGATTTGTACCCAGCTCCTAGGCAAGAGGAATTGTTAGCTAAATTGGCTGGAAGTCGGTGTTTTTCAAAAGTTGATCTCGCTGATGCATATTTTCATTTACCTGTTAATAAGATCACAAAACAGTTTCTGTTGATTAATATGCCATTCAACATGTACAGTTATAATAAGTTTGCCGTTTGGGGCTGCAAATGCTCCCACAATTTTTCAGAGGTATCGAGACAGTTCATTGAAGGCATCCTTAATTGTGTCATGTATTTGGATGATTTGTTAGGTATGGAGGCCACGCGGGAACAACACTCGCATTATGTACAACTGTTGTTTGATCAGCTGTAAGCCAAAGGTCTATGTTGTCATCTTATCAAGTGTAGTTTTTTTTCAGCCCAGGGTCAAGTATTTTGGTCAAAGTTCGAGTGAACATGAGTTTACACCCACCCAAGATCATGTAATTACTATTATTAATTTACTGGTGCCTCAGAATCATAAAAAATTGCAATTTTTTTCTGGGTGGAATCAATTATTATGCCAAGTTCATTCCAAATGCTGCTTGTATTTCCCACCCACTTAACCAGTTACATAAAATGGGTGCTCTGTTTGCGTGGTCAGAGGGAATTTGTACAGCTTTGCTCCTGAGGCTGGCTTCTTGTTTGGAAATGTTCCAGCTGGGCGAATGGTTAACATTAGCCACAGATGCATCCGATTGTGGTGTTGGTGCCTTCCTATTGCATAAATTTGCCGATGACATGGGACAGCCTATTGCATTTGTGTCTAAGACGAGATGTTGAACTAAGCACAGCAAGATTATTCACAGATTGAAAAAGAGGCATGGGCCATCATTTTTGCTGTCTGGAAGTTCCATGTCTACCTCTGTGGTACAAAGTTTCAGCTGATGATGGGCCACAGGCCCATGCTATCTTTGTTGGACCCCCATGCAAAACTTCCGGACAACATGTTGCAATAGCTGCAGTAGTGGGCATTGTTTCTTAGTTATTATATGCACTACAGAACTACCATGCCGATTTCTACAGATTTGAAACACTGTTTTTGCCTTGGACATGAACCAGCTGCACACCCTTCATGAGTTTTCCAATATGGTGGGTGGTGTAGCACCAGACAAGATTGGACCTGCTCCTTCGGAGGGCGTTATCTGCAGTGCAGTGAGGCTGACCTGAACATTTGCATAAAGATGCGGACCCAGAGTGGCTCACTTATTTTTTCCCCAGGCCCAGACTCGGTGTTACTGAAGGGGTCATTTTGTTAGCCTCGGACGATACAGAATGTTGGATGATTGTCCCTCCCGCTCTCTTCCCCCACATATTGCAGTTCTTCCACGCTGCACATTGGGGAATGTGCCAAATGCAAGCAGTAGCATGGTGTCGTGTACTGGCAGAGCGTAGATCCCAAAACTGAATGTACAGGGTGTATACGCTCAGGGACAACTGGGAAATCTGGGAAAAACCCGGGAATTTTTTTATTCGGCAGAAAACCGGAAAAAAACCAGGATGTTCATAGAATTCCGGGAATTTTTCATTGTTTCAGTCTTGAGTTAAATTTTTGTAATTTTGACTGATAGTCTTAACAAAGAATTTTACTGTATCCCGCTACTGCAGAATAATACTGCAGCAATAAAATGTCAACAAGAGAATAAAACTTACGTTCCAAAGGAAATGCGCCATTTACAACAACAAAACACAGTGCACACACAAGCGCCTTCCCAAAGCAAGATGTGTCAGAGGCTTTAGGACGAGGGCTATGGAATACTTCGTAACAGCAAACTGCTTCCGATGAGCATGGCGTCGCAACTGTTTACATGAAGTTCGTTTTGAGCAGTTGCCAACGGGATCATGCGCATGCGCAGTTGAGTTGCGTATGAGGAGTACCACTTCCCGCTCCTGGATACTTGAAATGTGGCTGCAGCAGTAGCAAGAAGCAGTCATGCTACCCAGAAAATGTTTTCTGGTGCGCTCAAGGTACGAGATTTGCGCATAGGCAGAGCAGTCTGGTTTGTAGTGGGAAGAAGGATAGGGACCTGTGTTTTCATTTAGTGAGTTTGCTGTTTCCTCTTCGTTTACAGTTCACTTCTCAAATGAAAATAAAATGGATTTCTGTGGCTGAGAGCTAACAAATGAATTAAAATACATTCACATAATTATGGAATGTTAAATATGTTACTAGTTTCAGTTTTCTGATTTTATTTTATTTCACTGTTTCTGGCAGTCTAGCAGTAATAGCCTTGCACAGCAATGAAATTATTTTTGGTGGTTTGATAAATATATGTAGCTTTTATTAATCTTTTCTGCAGATGCTGCCAATTTATAAGAAACAAAGTGTTTCATTCCACACTATTGACTAGTTTCAACTGTTCACTGGATTTCAAGTGCACATTTTCATCTTCTGGCATGTATGGCATTATGCCATAATAAAGAACCAAACATGAGGCATTACAGTACTGATGATCCAAGAAAATTTGCATCCCAAAACGTGGCCTACTTCATTGTGGATATGCACATATGAATGTGTCCTTTAAGTCGAATTATGCGTTTAAGTATGGTTTACAAAATTCCTATGCTCTTGGAGTATCCTCTGATGTCGTATTCCTTTTATGACATCATGTAACATCTCTTAATGCTATATGTGTATGAACATAGGGGCTTCCTACGTCATTGTAGCTTCCGATGCCCAGTCATGCTTGTTTTCTGGCCCTCTCTGGCAACTGCTGAAATGAACCCATGTCTAAGAGGTTGCAGGAAAATATTGTGGATGGTTCTTTGAAAAGCATTACTTTCAAAGGAAATTTCCTTTTACGCAAAATGAATTATGTTAGTGAGAGTAGGTGTAATGAATTTCTTAAATCACAGGGTGCTTGACTCTCATTTAAAACTTAACTCTTTGAGGACTAGTCACTTAGAATAATTTTGAGCGTAGAAGACTAGACATTAATGCCATTGTTTAAAATTGTACTGGCACATGTGTGTAATTTATCTTAAAGTGGAACACATGCAAAAAAGGCCAACATTATATATGAAATCTCAGCTTTTCTTGTAGCTACACTGCATATGTTAATTTAAACCATTAACTTTTCCTATTTGTGTATTCACACTACTTATTGGCTGACTACATCATGTGTCTTATGCTCTGAATATCTGCTGTCAGTGGCCACCGAGAGCATGTGACATGTGCTATGATTGGCTGACAAAACAAGCACACTGTAATCTCTAATTCAATGCTTCAGAAACTAATGTGCCGTGTTTGATGGAATTTGAATTTATTCGTTTGTAATATGAAAATATGCAGTGTACATGTTACTGCACATCAAAGATCTTTCCAAAGCGCATTTTTTTTCTCTTGTCAAGTTTCGTTTTCTAAAGTGTCGAGAAGTTCTGTGCTGGTGTATAAAAAGCTTTATCATTCAAAGTACTGATATTTTTACAGCTATGCAGGAAAATACACTGGTGCTTATCACAGGAAAAGAGTACTTTCACCTTGGAAGAAGTGTATTTTCATGTGGGGGACAAAAAGTGCGTTTTTAACCGGGAGATCCGGGAAAAATCAAGGAATTTTTTTTTTCTTGTCTGCGTATACACCCTGATATATCATCCGCAACTGCTACAGCTGTGCCTGTAACCAGTCAGCCCCAGCACAGTGTTTCAGCTCGTGGCTCCAGCCTGACTATCCATGGTAAAGAATACACGAAGATTTTGCCAAAGAATACACACAGATTTTGCCGGCCCTTTCCAGGGAGCAATGTGGTTGTTGTTCATTAATGTTCTTTCAGATTTGCCACATATAGTGTGGATGTCAACATCATCAGGGTGTACATGCCCCAGGACAACCGGGAAATCCAGGAAAAACTCTGGAGTTTTTTTCATCCAGCAGAAACCTGGAAATTATTAGAATTCTGGGAAGTTTTCATTGTTTTAGTTTTCAGTTAAATTATTGTAGTTTTGACTGGTACGAACTGATATTCTAACAGAGAATTTCACTTTAGCCTGCTACTGCAGAAAACTACTGTAACAATAAAACATAAACGAGGGCAAAAAACCGTGCCACGCGCCATTTACAACAACAAAACACGCACACACAAGTGTCTGCCAATAGCATAATGTGTTAAAGGACAAAGACTATCCAATAGTTCATAACAATGAACTGCTTTTAATGAGTGTGATGTCCCAATGGTTTACATTAAGTTTGTTTGAGCAGTTGCCAGTGGACTCATGCACATGCGCAGTTGAGTCATGTGTGAATAGTACCTTTTCTCCCGCTTCTGGGTAATTGAAGTGCAGCTGTTACCTGGATCAACAGTAGCAACAAGCAGCCAAATCCAACTCGGAAAAATTTGTCTTAACGCGCTGAAGGTGCCAGATTCGATCATGTGCAGAGCGGCCTGAGTTGTAGTGGGGAGAGGGGTAGTTTCCACTTGACCCATGTTTGCAGTTAGTGATTTTGCTGTTTCCTCTTTGCTTACATCTCTTAAGTCAAATGAAAACAAAATGAATTTCTGTGGCTAGTAGCTATCAAGGGAATTAAAATACATTCACATAATTATTGCCTTGCAGAACAATTAAGTTACTTTTGTCAGTTCGCTAAAGAAATTTGGCTTTTATTAATCTTTTCGCAAAGGCAGTCAATTTATTTGAAACACTATTGACAGTTTGCGGAATTTCAGGTGTATGTTTTTATCTTCTGGCGTGTTTGGCATTATGCTATAGTAAATAACTAAACATAAGACAATACAGTACTGGTAATCCAAGAAAATTTGTATCCCAAAAACCACACTGAAAAGCTTTATATCAGGTTGTGGCCTACTTCTTTGTGAATCCGAACTAGGAATGTGCGCTTTAAGCTGAATGATGTGTTTTAGTATGGTTAACAAAATTCTGATGCTCTTGGAGTATCCTCTGATGTCCTGTTTCATTTATGACGGAATGTAAGATCTCTTAATGCTATACACATATGGGCTTCCTGTGTCATCGTAGCTGCTCATGCACAGTAACGCCGTTTTCTGGCGCTCTCTTAACTGCTGAAACGAATTCTAGTAGGTTACAGGTAAATATTGTGAATGGTGCTTTCAAAAGCATTACTTTCAAAGTAAATTTCATTTTACTCACAATGAATTATGTTATGTGTATGGATGTGATTTCTTAAATCACAGAGCGTTTGATTCTCGTTTAGAGCTTAACACTTTGTTGCAAGAATTTTGAACCCAGAAGTGCAGATGCTTAGGTCATTACTTAAAATTTTACTGACACATTTGTGTGGTGTGTCTTAAAATGTAACACACACAAGAAAAGACCAATATTATATGTGAAAGCTTAGCTAGTATTAAAATTGAAATCTTTAACTTTTCGTGTTTGTGTATTTGCGTTACCTAAGAGTGATGTTCCTATTGGCAGGCTACATCAGGTGTCTTAAACTCTGAATATCTGCTGTCATCTGCTAGCAAGTCCACTGACAGGAGCTATGATTGGCTTACAAAAGTGTATCGCAATTTCGGTTTCAGTGCTTTGGAAACTAATGTTCTGTGTTCGGTTGAATTTGAATATATACTTTCGTAATAAGAAAATATGCAGTGTACATGTTGCTACACATCAAAGATTTTTTCAAAACACCTTTCCTTTCTCTTCCTGGGTTTGTTTTCTAAAGTGTTGGGAAGTTATACGCCTATGTGGAAAATCTTAACTAATCAAGGAATTTATAAGTTTTACGGTTCTGAGGGAAAGTATACTATCACTTTACACAGAAAAAGTGTATTTTCACCCAAGAAAAAATGTACTTTTAACCCGGAAATCTGGGAATTTTTTCCTTGTCTTCGTATACACCCTGAACATCCTCTGGGGCCACAGTTTGGGCTTTATCTCCTTTCTTTGCTATAGAAGGGGCTGCAGCTGCAGTGGTTCCCAGCAGCGGCTCACATTTTTTGGTTCAGCATTTAGAGTTTTTTGTAGACATTATGGTATCGAGCACCTGACCACCACACCATTTCACTTGTCTGGCACCCAATTCCAAAGCCTCGCAATTAATCAGAATGTTAAGTCACAGATGAAAAAATCTTGATGTTGGCAAATTCAAGGGCCACATATGAGGGCTATGCCGAAAGTTTTTAGCAGCCCGTAAACCGTAAGGCGGAGGACAATGGGGTTGTTTTCATTCGAAAGAGCGATGTTTTTTCGACCTTGGGATGTGCACGCACAGCCCCTGGCTGGCTGTGATCCCCCCACAGCGCGGTAAGAATGCACAGGCAGTGCTGAGTCAGAGACGGTGCAGGATGGAGCTGTTGTGCGGCGACTTTTGCACCATGATTTTTTATGATCATAAAAAGGGTTTAAGTGCCGAAGAATGCCATTCTCCTGTGCTGCGTGTTTTTGGTGAAGCTTCCCCTTCTAGGGCCACAGTTAGAATTTGGTTTCCCGAGTTTTCGAGGGGTTGGCAGTCAATTGAAGATGAACCTCGTCCCGGTCGGCCAGCAACAGCTGTGACTCCTGAAAGCATTGATGCTGTGAGGAAAATGATCAAAGAAGATCCACATCTTACATTTTGCGACATTGAAGGGACCCTAAATATTGGATCAACAGCAGCACAGACCATAGTTCATAGTCACTTAGGCCTTACTAAGAGATGTGCCCGTTGGGTGCCACATTCCCTGACAAAGCCAAAAGGAGGTGAGAGTGGACTGGTGTCGTTTCATGCTTGAAAAGTTCAATGGTGGGAAGTCCCAAGACACCTACAATATCATCACAGGTGATGAAACGTGGGTCTACCATTATGACCCTGAAACGAAGAGACAGTCTTCTGTGTGGTGTTTTCCAGGGGAGGAACCACCCAGATGGTGGCAACTTTTTTCACAAAGATCGGGCATCTCACTTCTGTGACCTTGGACACACGTCGTACAGTCAATGCTGAGTGGTACGTGAACGATTGTCTTCCAAAAGTCATCGCCACATGGAAGTCACAGCATCCAAAGTCCAAGAATGGGCACCTTCTGCTGCATCACGACAATGCATCTGTGCACAGGGCCACCAGAACGATGGACTTTCTGGAGAAGGAAAAAGTGCGAGTGTTACCCCATCCCCCCTATTCACCTGACCTGGCCACCTGTGACTTCTTTCTGTTCCCTAAGACTAAGGAAAAAATTCGAGGGCAGTGGTTTTCATCAGATGAAGAGGAAGCTTGTACTGACACATTTTCTAAGTGGTTTCAGAGAATGGAAAAATGTATACATGCTAATGGAGAGTATTTTGAAAAGTCTTAAACGTTTTTTTGCAAATACACATGCTAATGGAGAGTATTATGAAAAGTCGTAAACGTTTTTTTGCAAATACATTTTTTTTCACACATTCTGCTAAAAACTTTCGACATAGCCCTCGTACTGGTCTACACCCTGCCAGTGGACAAAGCCCACCTGAGATTTTGCATGGCAGGCGACCACATATCCTATTTGACCTCCTGCATCCAGCAGTGCAGGCAGCGCACCTCTGCCTTCAACTGTGTTATTGTACTGGCTCTCAGGTGTGGGCCCGCACTTTCAGCCAAAATCCCAAGTGGACCCAGTGCACCATGGATGGCAACATGGGGTGATGTTCGAGGTGGTGGTTGACCAGGAGCAGCTGGTCTGTCGCGGCAATCAACTATGCCCACAGCATGACATGCTGTCCTCATATCCTCCCCAATCACCGATGAGGCAACGCCTCTGGACTTGTCCCAGATCTGAGCCAGCCTCTGAGCCTGCTCCTCCCCCTTCCACCCTCCGCCCTAGTGCAAGACATTGACGGGAAGTAGATACTGACAATCTATGGGAACAAGTTGAGGTGGCTCCCCTTGCTCACACCGTGCTATGCACGGCTCCTGACTATACCTCTGGTGCCGACCACTCTGAACGATTGTAGACTGTGCGTGTCACGGAATGAGATGCCAATGGAGGACAACCCTTTGGCACCACCCTCTTTGCACGCAGTGGCCACTTCGCAATGAGCTGACCCAAGTTGCACCACAGAGGTCATTGATTGGGCTGTAATCCATGCAGATGGCACCCTCTTATTGTCTGGCCATAGAGAAAGTTTCACTTGAGCCATTGCTGGAGGTTCTGGTTTTGTCCTCTCCCCGTCCTTGTTGCAATTGGCATAGGTCGGGCCATTTCCAACCCTACACGCTGATTAAGGGAGGAGGAGCTGTGTATCAGACAGTGATGCAGATTCCCTTCCTAGTACAGATGTGGACATGTCAGAGGTACTAAGCCTGTGAGTGGCAGCTGCGGGCCGCCATTGTGATATGCACGTCATGGGGCACCACCCAGTGGCGACTATTTGCTGCTGAGCCTGTGGCCTGGGGTCACGGCATTCTTTGTAGCAGTTCGTATCTCGCCACTGCACAACCAATTTGACTTGGTTTTTTTCCAGTCTTGAGTGGTTACTGATTTGGAACAGTTTTATTGTTTTGCTGTCTTCACTACGTTCTGGACTTGTTAGTGCTTCATTCCCTTCTATTATGAACTTGTAGGAATGTGTGGTCATTCCTTGTAGTTTGGAGTAGCCACTGGAACAAGTGAAGATAAACCGTTTCTACCATTGCTGCGTGGAATAGAAAAGAGTTGACTGAAGATAGGGCAATACCTGGAGCTGTATAACTCCTCTTACAAAGTGAAACATGATGATAATCTCAGCTATAACCACAGTCAAATGCCACATATCACCAGTCCCAATTCAGTTCTAAACCTCGCATCCAGATCCCTCTCTCCTCCAGAGACATCTGTTCTATCAAAAGACTTAACCTTTAGCTCCACGCCTAAATTCAACCACACTGCTCAGGTTAAAGATCTCCTCTCATTCACCCGGAACCTCAACTGGAAATATCTCTTCACCACCCAAACACAGCCCCAAAATACTAAACCCAGTGTTGAACCCTGTCTAGAACAGTTCCGACCGCCTTCCCAAAGGGATCCTCCTCCCCTCCCCCAAAACCATCCCTTGCAGACATTTCAGGAATTCCTCACATCCAGTGTTGCCTCCCAGTCCTTCTTGAAGAACATCCCGACAACCCCCAACATCACCCCAGCTGAATCCCGTGCCATTAAGGAGCTGAAAACATACCGCTCTATTGTCATCCTCCCGGCGGGTAAAGGCTCCACAACTGTGGTACTTGACCGTGTGGAGTATGTGGCAGAAGGACTGCGTCAACTCTGACACCTCAACCTACAAAGCTGTTACCCAGGATCCCATTCCCTCCATCCAGACTGAGCTGCAGAAAATCCTAAAAATCCAAGGTCCCTCACAAGGCCTCACAACGGCTTCCATAGACCTACTCACTCCACCTGAGCCCCGTACCCCTACTTTCTACCTATTACCCAAAATCCACAAAGAGAACCATCCTGGCCGTCCAATTGTGGCAGGCTTCAAGGCCCCAACAGAGCGTATCACAGCTCTGGTAGACCAACACCTCCAACCTATCACCTGCAGACTTCCATCCTACATCAAAGACACAAACCACTTCCTAGAATGCCTCAAATCCATTCCCACTCCCCTCCCACCTGAAACCTTTGTCACCATGGATGCTACATCCCTTTACACAATCATCCCACATACCCATGGTCTCTCTGCCCTTGAACACTACTTCTCCCAACAGCCACCCAAAGATCTTCCAAAAACCTCATTCCTTATCACACTTACCAACTTCTTCCTCACCCATAATTACTTCACTTTTGAAGGCCAGACCTACAAACAAATCGGGGGAACAGCCATGGGAACCAGGATGGCTCCGTCCTATGCCAACCTCTTCATGGGCCACATGGAGGAGGCTTTCCTGAAGACCCAACAGCTGCTTCCCCTGGCCTGGTATAGATTTATAGATGACATCTTTGTGGTCTGGACTCATGGTGAAGAAACACTCCTTAATTTCCTCCATAGCCTCAACTCCTTTTCGAATCTGAATTTCACCTGGTCCTTCTCCAAAACCCAAGCCACCTTCCTGGATGTTGACCTTCATCTTGTTGAAGCTCACATCCACACCTCTGTCCACATCAAACCCACAAACAAACAACAGTACCTTCACTTTGATAGCTGCCATCCATTTCACATCAAACGTTCCCTTCCCTACAGCCTAGGTATTCGTGGCAAACGTATCTGCTCCAGTGATGAATCCCTCAACAATTACACCAATAACCTGACCAGTGCTTTCCTCTCCCGCAACTATCCTGCAGACCTTGTTCACAAACAGATCTCCCGAGCAATACATTCCTCCCCGTCCAACAACAATGTTCCTACCCCCAGACCACACAGAAGCATCCCCCTTGTCACCCAGTATTATCCTGGCCTCGAATACATCAACAAATTACTCCGCCAGGGATATGACTTTCTAAAGTCAAGCCCTGAAATGAGATAATCCCTTGACAATATTCTCCCCACACCACCCAGAGGTGCGTGTGAAGATTATGATGTTATAAACTTTACAAATTGAGAATAGACTCATAGCATACAACACTTAATTCAAAGAGATTTCAGTATCAGTATTAATTCTTATAGAGGTAAAGGTAAAGAAGAATAGCAAAAAATCTTGAAATGTGAAATGAATACAGCTGTGTATGTGCGTGCGTGCGTGCGTGCGCGCGTGAATGGGTGGGGGGGTCTTCAGTTTGTTTCTAATGTTGTCTTTGTGATGTATTTGTTGCTTTTGCTCCCTGTCTCTGGAAAAAAGACGGCATTTACAGTGGCCCAAATTTATTTAAAAGGTTGATATTCACTATACATGTTGAAGTATTATACTGATTACTTTTGTCAACAAAATTGAAATCAGGGACAAAATTCATGAACCTCACACAGACAGAACATCTAGTGAATTTTACACTCTCACTGTAATGTAAAAAGGAGGAGACTGAAAGAAAATGCTGTGTGTGTATCTTTTGGCATTGGAATGGAAGGTACATCCACATGTTCACGTTTATTAGTTGGCTCCCACCTTCTATCTTTGTTTGTTTTCATTTGGAGATTCTGTATCTGCATGTTCCATGTTAAACATTTTCATCCTTGCTGGGCAGGTTTACAAAACAGGTGTGTCTATTATATGTTTACCACTACTTGGTAAAAATTGTGTCCTCAGAACAATCACTTCAAACAGTTACACGGACAGCAGTGGGCATTTGTGACCTGACACCTTGTCTTAAAGAGCAACCTTATTGGTTGGCCCCCTTTGATTTTTTTCATATCTGTAGGATTTGAAGATCAGTGACGAGACCTCATTTTCCTAAAACAGTGTGAGGTACTTTTTGAAAACACCAGAAAAAAATTGACTTTGAAGATTTGGGGATCCAGGTATCACCAAATATAAAGAAATCTGAACTTTTTATCAGAGCTGACTGTACTTGTGTGCATAGTATTTTAGTTTTATAATCACAAAGTTGCTGGTTCATTTCTTGCTGGTTGCATTTTTGTACTTTTGTTTGAATTTGTTATTTACTGTTGAATTGAAATGAAAATTAATAGTTGTTGACTCCTACTTTTCTAGTACAAATCACAAATTCATTAATTTAAAGTAAAGGAAAGTAAACAACATCAATAATCACATGAAACAAGTGTCTATATTAAATTAAAATTTGATTCAATAATGCAAAACATAAAATAGAAATTAAAATACTTTTAATTCCAGTGATTATGAAAAATACTTTTAATTCCAGTGATTATGAATAAATGTAAACATAATAGCAGTCATAGTATATAATATTTAATTTAACAATAAGACTGTTCACATTTTTTACCAATTTTAATTCATGAATAGTCATATTTTCAAGTGATCAGTAATTAAAATTTACAATTGTAAACAAATTAACAAATTGTGATTCATTATTTGTTAATTAACATTTCATTGTAATAAAAAATGTAGAATTTTAGTAAAAGTGAAAAAAAAGAAAGAAAAAGTTGGAAATAGCAAAAATTGACCCAGTGGTTTGAAGATTACAAGAGTGCTACACCTGGAACCACAGATGTTCATGTCGATAGCAGAATGTTTTTTGGACTTTAACAACACTTGTAAGTCTTCAAATCCCTTCCCCTTTCCTCGTCAGACTGTTGTTTGGCTAGTGCATCATACTGCTATACAAAATTTATGTCCAAGCACTGACCTTTAAATCTTGAAAGTGTGAAGAAAATCAAAGAGGGCTAGTCTGTAAGATCCACTTGTTACGTCAGCAGAATCTGAATGGTGCCACTCCAAATCCCAGTGAATAAGTCTGTCCTGCAACTCCAAAGTATGACAGATTAAAAGCCTGTATGATACAATGAAAAGGGCATGTGGGGAATAATCTAACATTAGTATATTAAAATAGTTGAGCAATAAGCAAGACATGTGAATAATAATAAAACTGTGATGTTGTAAAAAGTGTGGTTTTTATTTCACTGTAGTACACTAGAATGCGTCTGCTAATATTATTACCCTATTGATTGTTTTGTTTTGTTACTTTTGACAGATCATCCAAAATGTTTTTCCATGCGGTGAACTTAAGAGGTAAGTACTTCAGTATACATTATTCTAACCTATACAAATTTTTTAAGTTCTTTCAGATTTATTCAGTTGGAAGATACATAGTTAGTAAATTAATTTATTAGCGATTTCAGCAAGTTGTAGGTACCTTCTATCCATTTTCTGCAATAAATTTTTGTTAGTAACTGTAAAGATCGGTGTCTGAAAATTAAACTGAGATAGTGAAGAGGCCAACACTAAGCTGATACATGGACTGTGATAGGGAAGTAACAATATGAAAACAAGAATATTAAACCTGAAGCTTTTGATATTAGACACTTTTTTTTTTGGGAAAAATGGGGGTGAGGGAGTATAAGGAAGAAAAGGAGCAGGTAGAGATTTGCAATGATACCAGAATCGATTAAAGAACATCTGAGTAACTGAGACTCAAGTGCTGAGGAAAAGAGAAGTACAGAAAGAATGCTTGAGTAGGATGTGATTTGGTAATGTGCATAATGAAGAAGTCTTCCAGTTTCAGCTTACTAGTAAACACTTTCCAGTTTTAGATCACTGAAATAATTTTTTTTCCTGTTTTCTCTTTTTAGGTAAGATTTTCCCATGTACAAACAGAAGAATGCTTTTTAGGCACTCCAAATTTTCCACAGTGAGGGTGAACAGGGAAGATCTGAGACATGCATAATATTATATGTTCTGAATCTCGCTTGAAATGAAGATATAGTTGACATATGTGCCCATTTGCCACTTCTTTTATATTTCTTTTTATTTTTCTCTCTCATTATCCTCAAAACCAAGGTTCAGTCTATTTCAAAAGCTTAAGATTTGATATGCACACTGTCACAGTCCTCGCATTTTGTTAATGTGTTGTTGGAATTATAGTAACTTGATATAGTCGAACAGTCTTTCATTTCTTTGTGTGTAAAACTTCTTATTTATTATTTTATCTACTGTGAAATAACTGTTGAAAGCTTTAAGTTGTAAAACAATGGTTTCTAAAAAAAAATCAAAAAACTGTTTTTACAGATCATGTTTTTTATTTAGTGAAGCTATCTCCCATACATTAAAAAAACAAAAAAACAAAAAACAAAAAAACGTTTACCAAATGTGTCGTCCTCTTCACCACCACCCCTCCCGAGATTGTATACTTAAAACCTTTAAACACGATGCTTCTTATATGTATGGTGCTTCATCATTTTGATAACTTTGAATGTTTTAAATGTTCTCACCTATTACCATCAGTTACAGTCCCATCACTCGCCCCCCTCCCCAAGAATACTTTGCCAACATTATTGCTCAGAATGCATTGTGTAAGATATACATAAATTATAAAATATTGTGGCTGGCAATAAAATTTTTTTTTTTCGGTGTTGAAGAAAAAACAAAAGACAATTTAAAGCATCTTCATTGCCATTCTGAGGTAAAAGATAGACTAAAGTACTGTTTCTGACTGCACTATAAATTTTTGTCCTCAAAACTAGTTATACTTCTTTAGAAAGACAATTTTTGTTGTAGGTATCATGTGAAATTAAATTATCTTCTCAAATAAAAAAAAAAAAAAATTAAATGGCATGAAAAGATAGAACTAATAGAGTGCTTTAATAACTGGGACATGGAACAGTTTCTAAACATTAGAGGAATTCATATGCAGCATGGTGTAGAAGTTATTGAATTTATAAAGGTTGATCAAGACTGAGGTTGACACATCTCCTGAACTTCCTTGATAGTTACATTCCTTATCGACGAAGAACTGGGTTTTGTATCAGCTGGTGCCCACTTGTCATACATTTTGGTTAACATGCTGTTTATTATATGCGCTGCTTCCATTTTGATTACGGAAAGTTCAGTTGCTGTGATAAGAGCATTATTGGGTAGTAAAATTGTTTTCTATAAAGCACAAATCATCAGTATTTTTATCTGCACTGTCACAAAAATCAACATCAGTACAAAAGCTATGTTTTTCAATGATGATAAATGGTTAGCTTTATACTCATTCACTTACATATTAAAGAAACACTTTGCCTTCCTAGTTATGCATGCTCATCTTCATCAGTTTCTCATTGAGCACAACATTTCCCAATGCTAAATGATAGTGATTGATGGCTGCATATTGATATCTTGAAAGAATAAGGGAATGATTTACCAACATGCTGTTCCCTCTCCGTACAGGAGTGCTACCAGATATTTGTTCACATCATTTAGGAATGACACTACAGATAAACCAGCTCTATTTTCTCTGGGTTCGTGTAATTTAGCTATCATAGTGCATGGTATTTCTTCACAAATCAATCCGGCGAGAGGGGGGTGTTATGTTAGGATGTTTGGCCACATTCATCTATCATCTACCATAAAGTGCCACTCTGCTCCCAGTTCCTTCCTTTCTATTCTCATCACCAATGATACTCCTCTTGGGAATTTGATTTAAGAAGTAGGGAACAATGCTAAAGATTAGACATTTCTCAGAGATTCTACAAAGACTGGCTTCAATCATATACTCAAGAACTAGCAGAAATGCCAAAAAAGTGCATTGAGGTGAAATGAGACTACTTTAAAAGTGATGAGGTAAATACTGGGGCACAGTAGTAAATATCAATGAAAGTAAAACAATATTAATTCTTCATCAGCTTTTTTTGTTTATATAAAAACTGGGTGTAAATGCATGACAATCAGAAAAAGACAGTATAGTAGGTTTTGATTTTATTAATGCATTTTAAATGCATCGTGCAAAGGATGAATTGATGCATGTTTGCTTGCTTATTGTATCATTTTTAGTGTGCTGTTATGTATTTTTTTTTTAAATAAATAGACCATAACAATAAAACAAACACAATGTTCATTGCTGGTGTCATCAACTTCGCAAAGAGGCTCCTTTAGCAGTTGTGATCAGTTGGGTTCAAAAAATATATTTTTAATAATAATAATAATAATAATAATAATAATAATGATGATGAAAGAAGCTATATAAGTAATTAATATTTGCTGGAAACAGTGGTAACATTAACCAGATCACAGATCGTGTACTCCAGGCTGAGAGAGAAACAGAAAAGAAACAAATATGTGCCTAAATTTTAAAGGAGAGTAGGGCTCACACAATTTGATTTGATAATTGAAGTAGGCATTTAGGATGAGATGTGATGCAAATAAAGCAAATGTTGATGGGACAAGTGTAAGTTTGTTAGTGTGTGAATCAACTGAGATGGTGCAGTCATAAACAAGAAGTCATATTCAGGAAATATCTGGTTCAAGTACTGTTGCATTCATCTTGATTTAGATTTTCTGCAGTTTGCAGAGATTGCTTAAGAAAAATGCCAGTCTTCTTCCTCCAGAAAACTTATGACCAATACCCTCCACTACACTTTGTCTCCAGCCATGTTCATGTTGATGATAGTAAACAACAACAACAACAACAACAACAACAACAATAATAATAATAATAATAATAATAATAATGTGAAAAGGACATATTGCTACCCACCAAGTAGAGGAGATGTTGAGTCATACAGAGGCACGACAAACAGACTACAATGAGGTTTTGGGATTTCAACCGGATCATGTTAATTTCTTGGCACAATATTTCTGTTGACAACCATTCAGCGATCTTCAGGTGTCTGCCACGGGAGACTGCTAGTTCAGTGTTGGCTTTGTAGCAAAAATTGCCACGGAGACTAATGAGCATCATCTATCAAAGTCCACACCCTTTGCAAGTACTGTTTCAGCTGTGGCACATAGATGTGTGCGTAAAGATGAAAATACATGTCTGCCCTCTTAGTAATGTGCACACATGGTGCTAAAAGCAAATGTCAGGTGTCTCTCAGAAGAAATTGCAGAGATAAATGTATCCCAGGCCTTGTCCAGTTGAAAGCCATCATGATTACCAGTATCTCATACTACACGTATTTCCACAGATTGTTTAATTATTGGACCCCAAAAGGATCTTGTTGGGGGCCAAGATTTTTGTGACGGAATAATCCAAAGAGTGTCCTGTGGTAATACAATGATCAGCTATGGCTGACTTACTGGGCTGCGAAAGGCGGATGTGGTGCTCGTGTTCAGTGCAGCTTTCGTGCACCGTGTGTATCATCTGATCTCTGTAAGCTTTTCCACACTGGCAAGAAATTTTGTTAATTCCGGCCTTCTGCAGTCCCAGATAATCCTTTACCGAACTGTGAAGAGCACTAATCTTCACCAGTGGGTGGAAGATTACTCTAACTTGGTGTTTCCTTAACATCCTGCCAGTTCCTTATCTTCTTGATGTTGTGGGTGGTCATGTTTCTTCCTCCTTAGCACTGTATTAATCTGATGTTGAGAGTAACCATTATCTTTGAACACTGCCAGTAGATGTTCTAGCTCTTTGTAAGGCTGTCTCCATCAGAAACAACATGTGACTGGTACACCAATGTTCTAAGGATGCCGGTAGTTTGTGAAAGGTGACGACAACTCGACACTTGCAGATAGAGCACCGTATTGTGGGATTACAGTAGACAGAATGCCCTAACGATCCATCCGGTTCCTACCAACAGAGACGTCCAAAAAAGGTAAGCAACCATCCTTCTCTATTTCCATCGTAAATTGGATGTCCTTGTGGACTGAATACAGATGTTGCAAGAAACATGGCAGTTATTCTTCACAGTGAGGCCACACTACAAATGTGTCACGTACATATCAACAGAAGACTCTCGGTTTATGTTCTGCCAAATCAAGTGCCCTTTCCTTGAAGTCTTCCGTAAAAACATTTGCTGCCAGAGGGGCAACACTGTCTCTTTGTTCAAATTTTCATTTTTAAATAAAAAATAGATTGAGGAAAGGACATTATGAAAAAGTGCTGTTATATTGGCCATGAACTCTGTCACTCTGATGAGTGACAAAGGGATTAAGAGGAACGTATCAGATTAATACAGCACTAAGGAGGAAGAAACGTGACCACCCACAATGTCAAGAGGATAAGGAGCTATTCGAGTCCAGAATATTCCTTCCACATTTCGCCAACCTTTCATCTAAAGTACACAGGATTCCGAGGAAACATAAAGTTAAAGTAATCTTCTGGCAACCGGTGAAGATCAGTGCTCTTCGCGGTTCAGTAAAGGATGATCTGGGGCTGTTGAAAGCTGGAATTAACAAAATTCCTTGCCAGTGTGGCATACGTTGGTCAGACAGTACATGCAAGGTGTATTGAACAAGAGCACCACACTCGCCTTTTGCACCCCAGTAAGTTGGCTGTAGCTGAGTATTGTATTTCCATAGGACACTCTATTGATTATTATGCCACAGAAATCTTGGCCCCGACAAGATCCTTTAGGGACTCAGTAATTAAAGAATCTGTGGAAATATTCTAGCACAAGATCTTAATAAAGCGTGATGGTGACTTCCAACTGGACAAGGCTTGGGACCTGTTGATCTCTGTAATTTCTTCTGAGAGAAAACATTTCACTCATTATGACATGTCTGATGACATCTGACATTTGCTTTTAGTGCCAGGTGCATGCATTCTGACAGAGTGGGCATGTAGTTTCACCTTTACGCATGTGCCTGCATGCCACAGAAGGAACAGTATTTGCAGAGGGCGTGGACTTTGATAGAGAATACTCCACTGATGGCCACCAATGTGCATGCATCTCCTTGCCAATTTTTGCTATAGAGGGACATCGTGAACTAGAGATTTCCAATGGTGGACACCTGAAAATGGTGGAACCAATATATTGTGGCAAGAAGTCCAGGTGCAATCCCGAAACCTCGTAGAATATTCAGTATACTGGGAAAACTTCGAGATTCACAAAAAGACTGCTATACTTTAAAGCTTTCAGCCAAAAGGTCTTCTTCCAGAGTAGATGTAGTACAGGCATTTACACAAGCACAACTCTCACAAGTGGCCAGCGATAGGAGGGGAGGGGGGTGGGGGAGGGGAGGGAGCTCTCGCTTTGTGCTTGTGTGAATATGCATATGTTTTCTACTGTGGAAGGAGGTCTTGTGGCTGAAAGAAGAAATGTATAGCAGTCTTTTCATTGTGCCTCTCTGAATCGACATCTCCTCTACATGGTGGGTAGCAATCTGTCCTAATAATAATAGACCAAATCAATGGAGGACATTGGGTCTGCAACAAATATTGAAGTAGGAGGCAACGAGGAAGCAAGCGAGTGTGAGCTGAAAATAAATAAGCCAAAGGATATAAGAGGAAGGGGGAAGAATTAAAATGAATGGAAACCATCTGACAGATGTTAATGAACCGCTACTGTAACATGGAAAGAAAATATGCCCAGAAGCCACAAGAAGAACCGAAAGTTGATGTTACACTAAGTTGAGAAATATTACTGAGTTTATTTGTGGGGACTCTTTTTATAAAGACACTTACCACAATAGTATAGGTACTGGACTATTATTCAGGAAAAGTAGGCATCAAATCCCCATCTGGCCCCACAAATTGTCATTCAAGTTCACTTAGAACATGGTTCACTTAGAAGATAGTCTCGTAAATGTAATAGTATGGGATCAGAAAAAGAGATGGAGTTTACCTACGTCATTTATTGTTTTTGCTGTTGATCGAGTAGTCGTAACACAAGATGAGAAGGATGCTAACTATATGTGCAGTCAACTAGGAGTAGCTTACAAAACTTGTGGTTTGAAGATTAATTGCCAAAAACAGAATACTTGACTAATGATTCAGATGAGCTATACTTCGAAGGAAAGAAAATCAAAAAGATAAACACTTTCTTTTATTTGGGATCAATTTTAGAAATCGAGGGAAAATCAGAGTCGGAAATAAATAAAAGAATTAGTAGCGGACGGAAGGTCATTGGGATGCTTAACTCAGTCTTATGGAGCAGAAATGTAATGAGCAGAACTAAAAAATGAATATAGAAATCCATATTAGAGTGTTTGGTTCTGTATGGAACGGAGACCTGGACAATTAACCTGAAGCACATTAAAAAATTACAAGCTCTAGAGATGGACTTCTGGAGAAGATCGGCAAGAGTCTCCAGGAAAGAAAAGATAAGGCAGACTGAAATAATAAGGAGAATGGAAATAAAAGAAAGAATATATGACGTAATGGATTGGAAGAAATTACAGTGGTACGGGCATGTACGACGAATGGAGAAAGCCAGAATACCAAAATTGATACTGGAGTAGGAACCCGAAGGGAGAAGAAGAAAACGATGACTTATGACCATCTGGCTCCAAAATGTAGAGCACACAATTAGAATTGGCACAGAGGAAGAGGACACACAAGATTGAAACACCTGGAGTAATATTTTGAAAATATAGCTTAAGAGTATTTATTCATTGTATTGTAATTTCCGAGTAAATTATTATGTTGGAGATAAGCCTCTGTAATGAGGAAAAGCTCAAAATATAAAAAGCCTCTGTAATGAGGAAAAGCTCAAAATAAAAATAAAAAAAAAAACTTCACTTTTAATCATATAAGGCGACTGATATCGTGGTTCTTTTGCACTAGTTGTGGCTGATTTTTCTGATCCCATCCTTGACCAGTCTGAACTCGTGCTCTGTGGCTAATAACTCAGTTATCAAAAAATCTTGATCCATACTCTTCCTTTAGTGGTAATGGAAAGGAGAGGAAATGTGTAAGGGAGGAAGGGTGGGGAGGGGGGAGGGCGTGATTGGTGGTGATGTTTGGGTAATGGTAGCAGTTGTGGTATTATTCGCAGATGAATGCATGCATGAAATATGTTGCACTGCAGAATTCTTTATAAAAGTGCAGTGATTAGAATGAAAGATGATTAATTTAATAGTAAAATCGTGGTAGTGGACTGTACAGTTAGCTGCACTGTAATATGATGGACTCGGATAGATCAGAAACCATATTTGATTCTATATCCATAAGATTATTCTACTACAAAAGCTACAATGGATCATGGCAGTAGCTGCTAATTTACTAGTGTCATGTATCATGATTGAAATTTTGCAGTGTCGGGAGGAAAAAAGTAAAAAATAACTGTAAAAAACAATATATTAACTGAACTGAAGGCACATAGTCAAGGAGTGCTTCATGTGTAAAGTAAAATGCTCTGGCAACAACTTTGGAGAGTCACCTCTGCATTAGCTGAGTTAAGAGCACACATGAAGTTGTTTGCAGTGTACACTTGACAGCACAAAACTTGGTTGGCGGAAATCTCAGCCAAGGTTAAAGTTTGGTACAGTACTGACACAAATGAAGTGCAACAGAACATATCTTTTCATTTATGTTGAGAATATACAGATGAGGAAATATTGCTTCAAAGATTACAGGAAATTGACCTTGTCAGTTTTCAAGATCTGTTACATAGGGCACAACATCTTTCTGCAAATAGAATATGCTGGTATTATCAATAGATAATTGATAACTGAATAGATATAAGTTTTTTAGTAGACCCGCCAGTTTAGCCGAGGGTGCTAATGCGCTGCTATCTAGACTCGGTAGGTGCACCGGCCTTGGATCGAATCTGCCCAGTGGCTTAACGACGGGGCCCGTTGTGCTGGCCAGCCTGGATGTGGTTTTTAGGCAGTTTTCCACATCCCACTAGGTGAATACTGGGCTGGTCCCCATGTCCCGCCTCAGTTACACAACTTGCAGAAATTTGAAAATGTGCACACTGTTTCATGGCTTACACTAGACACAGACAGTTGGGGTACACTAATTCCATCCCAGCGGGTATGGGGTGGCGACAGGAAGGGCATCTGGCCACCCTCCGACACTAACATCGCCAAATCCTTAGTAACAAGGCCGACTCTGCATTGTAGTGGGACAAAGGCCCTAGGAAATGATCATGATGAAATAAGTTCTTTAGTGGTTACTGTAGCTGAATAAAACAATTTGCAAGCTTTATATGTAAAGTGTCTTGTGTACGAATCATCACATCCACCATAAGAGAGACATTCTTCTGTGTGTTGTTTGTGAAATCCTCAATTGTATTATTTGAAACACATTTCAGTGATGCACAGCTAATTTCCCACAGAAAATGCCGTGGAATTTTGGGTATAAAACAATGGGAGTCACTTCTGGTGGAGGGTTACCTCCCTAGAGTCAAAAACTGAAAATTTACTATCTCTGTTTGACATAATGCATGAGAATTATTCACACAGTTCCATCAGTATTACACAGTTCCTGAGAGCACTGCACGATGATAGATAAAATGTTATTGAACTACAGAAGAATCAAATAGGCATGTAGGAACTGAACTTTGGCTTGTAACAACACCTGTTCAGGATGATGATCTTGTCAACACATCACAGCAAAATCCTTTTTTTAAATGGTGCAGTTCAAATGTACCACTGCATTTCCCAGATCGGTTGATATGGCTTGGTGCTGGCTTTGAGAGGCTGGACTACACAAAAGTGACCATCAAGAAGTGGATCTATGGTGATCAACAAATACAGATTACGATATGCTGAAAACAATGTCAACTGTGACTGATGGAACACATTATCTGACAAATCGGTATTCTCACCAGCGAATGATGGTCTAGTATGAGTACATAGGCCTCAGTGTTCCTATTTTGTTTCCAAATGCATCCATAAGTCATCTCACAGTGGGCGTATATCTGTGACAGTTGGGGGTGGGTGTGGTCCTGTGGACCTCGAATGATTCATAGGGTAGGTGATCGACTTCATGCTGCTCAGTATACCAATGTTATGAATAATATTATGCTCCCTTCAGTACAACAATTATATTATGAGAGAATAATCTGTTTCCAGTTGAACCAGTCTCCTATACACATGTCAGTGATGGTGCAGGACTGGTTTGCAGAACGGAATGAAATTTCTCTACTCGATTGGCCTGAACCTTATTGAAAATAGATTTGCAGAGACAAAAGGAACCATGTAAGAAAACTGGTCTCACTCTACACCGATAAACTGTGATGACCTTTGGAATGTCACTCTAGCTGCCTGGCAGGTGGTGGCAGCAAATGAGACACATATTATACACACCTGATAGGCTCCCTTTTTGCATATTACAGTCAGTGAGTGAAGTTGAAGGCCTTTGGACTTGATATTAAGTGGTAAACAGCTTGCTGTGCTCTTTTAAGATCCATAAATATCTTATAAAGAACTGTGAATGGTTCTGTCTATCAATTTTGTAATTTGTGATATGAATTAATAGAGGGAAACATTCCACTTGGGAAAAATATATCTAAAAACAAAGATGATGTGACTTACCAAACGAAAGTGCTGGCACGTCGATAGACACACAAACATACACACAAAATTCAAGCTTTCACAACAAACTGTTGCCTCATCAGGAAAGAGGGAAGGAGAGGGAAAGACGAAAGGAAGTGGGTTTTAAGGGAGAGGGTAAGGAGTCATTCCAATCCCAGGAGCGGAAAGACTTACCTTAGGGGGAAAAAAGGACGGGTATACACTCGCGCGCGCGCGCACACACACACACACATCCATCCACACATATACAGACACAAGCAGACATATTTAAAGACAAAGAGTTTGGGCAGAGATGTCAGTCGAGGCGGAAGTGCAGAGGCAAAGATGATGTTGAATGACAGGTGAGGTGTGAGTGGCGGCAACTTGAAATTAGCGGAGATTGAGGCCTGGTGGGTAACGGGAAGAGAGGATATATTGAAGAGCAAGTTCCCATCTCCGGAGTTCGGATAGGTTGGTGTTGGTGGGAAGTATCCAGATAACCCGGACGGTGTAACACTTTGCCAAGATGTGCTGGCCGTGCACCAAGGCATGTTTAGTCACAGGGTGATCCTCATTACCAACAAACACTGTCTGCCTGTGTCCATTCATGCAAATGGACAGTTTGTTGCTGGTCATTCCCACATAGAATGCATCACAGTGTAGGCAGGTCAGTTGGTAAATCACGTGGGTGCTTTAACACATGGCCTGCCCTGAAATGAGGTCCATCCTTCATGAAATCCTCCCCACTCCACCAAGAGTGTCTTTCCGCCGTCCACCTAACCTTCGTAACCTGTTAGTTCATCCCTATGAAATCCCCAAACCACCTTCCCTACCCTCTGGCTCCTATCCTTGTAACCGCCCCCCGGTGTAAAACCTGTCCCATGCACCCTCCTACCACCACCTACTCCAGTCCTGTAACCCGGAAGGTGTACACGATCAAAGGCAGAGCCACGTGTGAAAGCACCCACGTGATTTACCAACTGACCTGCCTACACTGTGACGCATTCTATGTGGGAATGACCAGCAACAAACTGTCCATTCGCATGAATGGACACAGGCAGACAGTGTTTGTTGGTAATGAAGATCACCCTGTGGCTAAACATGCCTTGGTGCACGGCCAGCACATCTTGGCACAGTGTTACACCGTCCGGGTTATCTGGATACTTCCCACCAACACCAACCTATCCGAACTCCGGAGATGGGAACTTGCTCTTCAATATATCCTCTCTTCCCGTTACCCACCAGGCCTCAATCTCCGCTAATTTCAAGTTGCTGCCACTCACACCTCACCTGTCGTTCAACATCATCTTTGCCTCTGCACTTCCGCCTCGACTGACATCTCTGCCCAAACTCTTTGTCTTTAAATATGTCTGCTTGTGTTTGTATATGTGTGGATGGATATGTGTGTGTGTGCGAGTGTATACCCGTCCTTTTTTCCCCCTAAGGTAAGTCTTTCCGCTCCCGGGATGGGAATGACTCCTTACCCTCTCCCTTAAAACCTACTTCCTTTCGTCTTTCCCTCTCCTTCCCTCTTTCCTGATGAGGCAACAGTTTGTTGCGAAAGCTTGAATTTTGTGTGTATGTTTGTGTTTGTTTGTGTGTCTATCGACGTGCCAGCGCTTTCGTTTGGTAAGTCACATCATCTTTGTTTTTAGAAATAATTTTGTAATTTGAACAGATTAAAAAATTAATGTAGTAGTACAAAAATTTTTTACTTTTGATATCTCTTTTTCATTTAGGGTAACACTTAAATATTCCAAATCACTTCTGCGACATAACATCATCATCTTGAAATAAAAATAAGCTTACATAAACTGAAGACATTTAAAATTCAAAATATGAACAGTCTGTATGGGTGGTGTAGCGTGTAACTCAGAATACATATCTTGAGATCTGCTTGTTATCCTGGCATTCTTACTGAGAACTGGATTCTCATTTTAGTTCCATTCAGTGCGCTGTGTGAATTACAAAAAAGGTACGCCTTTTCACTTTTTTGTTGCGTATTTACAGCACAGAGTGACGTGATTTGTCACAGAAACTCTGATCAACATAGAACACCAGTTAGCTGGCTTTAACAATGTTTTTGTTATTGCTATTACGGATTTTCAATATTACAGTTAAAAATAATGACATCCAGTTGTACTGACTTGCATACATTATAGTTCCAAATACTCTAATCAGTTTTAGATATCAGATTTAACCAAATTACAGTATTACTAAAGGAATTTACATCAGTTAAGTAAAATGAATAATAAACTTATTGTTTTCTGTAATTCCATTAGGTGAAATTAAGCATGACTCTCCTGCCATGTTTCTATATATATTTGAATAGAGATTTCTAATAGTATTAACAGCAACACTCTCTTTTACACAAAGTATCTTTCGATGATTTCTTGACATGTTTTGGTGGACATAATACCTCAAATTGACTCAATTACTTTGAAAATTAGTGACTTCAGTTGCATTCACTTTTTATACAGATGGATAACAACAGTTTATGATTTGATTTGTTCCAGATGTTTTTGAATAAAAGATGAAAAGAACAGTGTATTACATTATTTCATTGCAAGTTTGTTATAACAGAATATGATTATTTCTGACATTCCTACCAATGAATCAAATTCTTCAAATTAAATGTATCGATGTTTCATAGTTATTCACATTTTATATCATGTATAAGTCAGAGATTACTGGTTCAGACATTGTTATGACATTATAATTAGTCTGTTAATTGAAATCTGGATGATTACTTGCCCTAAATGAAATGATAGTCATGGTATTGAGCAGTGCAATGGGCTTCCCAAAGTGGTTTGTTATTTATCACACCAAGCCAGATATGGACAAACCTTGTTGCCTGGCAGTTTTCTGCTAGACCGCTGGCTGTACCACTGAGCTATGAATGCGTTATGCCTCAGCCACTGACGTCTTACTGCCCTTGAGTCGACATTACAAAATAAAGTGCCTTTACTAGGTCGACAATGCTATGAATGATGCAGCACAGTTTTCTTGTTTGTCTGCTAAGTGTCAGAGAGGTGTTAGTCGTTCTACTACAGTCACAATTACAAGTGTTCTGTACTTTTATGAGCAGATATGTACACCCTGTAATGTGAGTGGCTCCTGCAGATTAGATTAGATTAGTATTTGTTCCATAGATCATGAATACGACACTTCGTAATGATGTGGAATGTGTCGGGTAAATTTTACATTTAAGGTGGGTTTTGAACTCACAACCCCCCATGCAACAGTCTAGTATCATAACCATAACATGGCGCATAATTCACATTTCAACCACAGCCATTTTTTGTTCTGTCAAGAGACTACTAGACTCCACTGTCATAGTTAGCTCTTCCAGTATTTTGTGTGAGGGTGAAGGGATTTAAGACTGCCTCATATGTCACATGTGTGTCATTCCGCCCATTACTGGGTGATCTTGCAATCTGTCTATTTCTTAATCAGTTTGATAAAAAAAATTAGGCTGGCTCTGTGTGTATGCCTCATTTTAGCCACAAAATGCCTGTTTATGAATTATTGTACACCTGAAATCGGAGGCTGTGGCCAACAAGTGTAGAACATCTGCTAGTGTTCTATAAGCTGGATATATGAGGGTACACATTGGATAATTACACTGAGGCACATTACTATGAATATGTCGTAGATGGAAGACTACAGTACATACCATGAGAATGGTCGAACTAGGTATAGAAGAAGAATATGTAGATAAGGAAAATGATAGTTGTCCTTATTCATGTAAAGCGATGCTATATAAAGTGTAAAATAAGTGATTTATAATAGCTGCCTTAATGAATGACAATGAGTTTACATTCAAGAGATACAATGTTTCTGAAATAATAAAGTTTGTGATTTAGAGAGAGATGTTACATGCAATTGAGGATGATGTCTAAGCAACGTGCTAAAGTGGAACAGCCTGTCATTGCGTTACATGTCAGTGCCAAGACTGAACTGATGGTGCTGGTGAGTAACCTTTTCAGATGAGCCACTTTTTGTGCTTTAAAGGATGGTTAGGCATTGATGTATTCTGACTCACCAGGGTAGCCGAGAGCGCTAATGCGCTGCTTCCTGGTCTCGGGCAGGGGTACCAGCCCTGGATTGAATCCGCCCGGCGGATTGACGTTGTGCGCTGGTGTGCCGGCCAGCCTGGATGTGATTTTTGGGCGGTTTTCCACATCCCGCTAGGTGAATACTGGGCTAGTCCACATGTTCCACTTCAGTTCCACAGCTCGCAGACATCTGAACATGTTCACACTATTTTATGGATTCCACTAGACACAGACAGTTGGGGTACACTAATTGCGTCCTGGGCGGGGTTACAGGGTGGCTGCGGGAAGGGCATCTGGCCACCCCTTACCGTTAACATGCCAAATCCGATTAACCATGGCCGACCCTGCGTAACCATGGGACAAGGCGCAAGCAATAGAATAGATAGATAGGCATTGATGTATTCTGTCATAAAGCATGCATGGTGAATGTTGCTGATAAAATGTAAGGCTGTAAGGGGAGAAAGTAGAGTTATGGTCTGGCATTCTCTATGATCATTACACAGTGTCAGAGAACTAAAGAAAAATCAAGACATGGTCATTGGAGCTGTTGACGTAGAAAAAGCATTCAACCATGTAAAATGGTGCAAGATGTTAAAAATTCTGTAGGCTGTAGGGAAAGGTGGATAATTTACAATACATACAGGAAGTAAGAGTCAGCAGTAAGAATGGAAGATGAAGAATGAATTTCTTGGATTACAAGGGTGTAGGGTAGTGATGCAATCTTTCACATTCACTGTTCAATCTGTACATCAGAGAAGCAGTGATAGACACAAAGGAAAGGTTCAAAGATCGGAGTTAAAATTAAAGCTGAAAGGATATCAGTGATATTTGCTGATGACATTGGTATCCTTAGTGAAAGTGAAGTAGAACAGGATACTCAGTGACACAATACGGATTGAGACTAAACCAACGAAAGACAAAAGTAATGAGGTTTAGCAAAATTGAGATCAGCAATAAACTTCACACCAGAACTAGTGACCACAAAATAGATGAAGTGAAGGAATTCTGCCAGCAAAGTAACACATGGCAGGCAAAGCAAAGAGGACATTAAAAGCAGACTAGCACAGGCAAAGAGGGCATCCCTACTGAAAGAGGTGTACTAGTATCAAACATATGCCTTAATTTGTGGAAGAAATTTGTGTGAATGTACACCTCCTGTTGTGTCAACAGATAGATCGCTACATAATGACCCATGTCTCAACAAATAATTGTTTTTGGATATAGTTCTTACTATCAATAAGAACTAGATATATCTGCCATGCCTTACATTATTAGTGAGCACGGCATAGTTTGTTTTGACATATATGGTGTGATTTTTAAGTACTGAAGCTCATGGATCACAGGTCACCTATTTGAATGAATGCACCGAATGTGATTTTAGTTTTAACCTCTTGACTATGCTTAAATGCTTATGTCGTTATTGAGTTTTGTGCTTTGAATTATATCCATATTGTAAAGAGTGCGTTGGTAGCATGGCAAATCTTAAGTTCCGGAAGAAAGAAGCAGTGATAAATTGTTAATATGCAGCAGGTGAAATTGCAGTAGAGATGTACTATCATATTGGGGGCTTACAGTAGTGATTGTGTTTGTCAAAACTAGATTTCCTGATACTCAGATAATTGAAGATTATTCAATCTCCATAAATTTCAGCTATGTTCTAGGGCTCTGTTCACTCAGACATGTTATAGTATTGAGTAAGGTATTGAGACTGTTTCCTATGACAGATGAATAGCTTCTAAATTTATTGGTAAAGCAATAACTGTGTCACTCCTAATTGGAAAGGCTTTCAACAGAGGACAACTTGTTCCCTGACTGCAAACTATTCATTGAAGACAAGGAAGAGGAACAAGTTAATATTACAGGATTCAGTTGGTAAAAATTGTGGTTTATTGCAAAGGATTACTTCTGAGCTTGAGAGTTGAGGAATGATGCAGAATGTCGTCAATGTCGTTATCTGGGCAGATTGACATCAGCATTCATCAGCTGAGTAAAAATACCATGCCACTTGGTTTCTCTTCAAATACTGAAGCAGTTCATGAAGATTTCGTTTCTGAAGGCAATATTATGACAGATTAAAAATTGATAAAGCTTTATGAAAGCACCTTGCCATAATTAAAGACCACTTCCCTTCAACCAATGCCTGTGTGAATGTAAAATTGTCATTGTTCCCTACTCTCATTTAAAATTCCAGTAACCATCAAAGAATATTCTACCTCAACTGTTACTTTGTTGTTCTTCCCCTCATGTCTTGATGATACTAACATAATATATAGTAAAGACTGATCCCATTACTGCCATCTACCTCATTCTTTCTGTAGGTAAAAGGTCATTCAATATGCTGTAGGGCCACAGTGACTACCTGCCAGAAGGTGTCTGCTGACTGTGAGTCACTTGCATCAGTCGCCTCATAACAGTGGTTCCATCCTAGAGCTCCAGCATGGTCTCAAATGCCTAGTTAAATCCTGCGGCTCATGACAAATCCTTCATCTGACACCTTCATTCTTACTAATTCCTATTTCCATCTTTCGTTAATTGGCCACATGTAGTCACTCTATTTTAAAAACTCCGATTAGTATTTTATTGCCTCCCCCAAGCTTTATCATATTGCCACAAGGTTTGTTGTCTTTATGGATGATATCTGTTTATGCGCATACAACCCTCATGCTGATGATCTTGCTGATGACTTTGCTTACTACTGTTCCCAGTGTTTAGATGCCTTGCCAGATAGTACCACCTTCCTTCCCCCCTGTGGGTTAGAATACACCCAAGGTATTCCTGCCTGTCGTACAAGGCAACTAAAAGGAGTTTCACACATTTCGGCCTTTATGTGATGGTCCCCTGTAGGGTTTGACCTCCATTCTTCAAAATTTTTCCGAAGAGCGAGCCAATTGGGGAAGGGCACCTGCATTGTGTCCATCGTGCATTGAGATCTTTAGCCCACTTTCTCGTTGTCGCATTGCAGTCCTGCCCATTCTCCATCTCTTGGGCAAGGACACTTTCATGGGTGTGTTTTCCACCATGCACTATGCAGTGTAGATTTCTGTGTCGATGATGACCATGGACTTCTTTGCACCTGACATCCAGCACGGTAGCCAGTCCATTGTGGTGGGGCTGCCATGTACCCTGTTGGTCTTAGCCCCCTGACCACACAGGGATCGCTCTGCTGATGCCTGTGCCGTTAACTCCCCACATATGCCAAGGAGTAGATGCCCATCCCCCTGGGACATTGGGACTCCCGGCAATGGCCATCCCACCAGGTGGCCTTTGCTGCGGCTGGGTGGTGCCCGTGGGACCCTGGTAGGAGAGGGTGGCATCAGGGCGGATGACACGCGATGAAGCATAGTCCATCATCTCTTGCTGGGGGTGAAACTCCAGCAGTCTCTAAGCAATCAAGAGCTCAATTCAATGCACAGATGTACGATGCCAAATCGCTCCCCTCCCTGGCCACACCATGGGAGGAACGTCGGGCTAAGGATGGCAGCGGATCTTATTTGCCCCGGTACCTTGTATGTTCGAGAGCTGATGGGGAATCTTTCATGGCAATGAAGCCTCAGTTTTTTGTTGAGCACTTATAGGACAAGTTTGGGGAGGTGGAGGGCTTGCCCAAAATGAGATCTGGGTCAGTCTTGATCAAAACAGCATCCTCTGCCCAGTCACGGGAGTTACTCGCTTGCGAAAGGCTCGGGGCTGTTTCTGTAACCATCACGCCCCATAAGAGCTTAAATATGGTCCAGCGAATCATATTTCACAGAGACCTTCTTTTGCAGTCTGTCAATGAGCTGCACACCAATTTAGAGCGGCAAGGTGTACATTACATCCGGCCTGTCCACCGGGGTCTGAAGGATAATCGGGTTGCCACCGGTGCCTTCATCTTGGAGGGTGATACATCGCCCAAGAAGGTCAAGATGACAGTCTACCAGTGTGATGTAAAGCCATATATCCCTCCCCCAATGCGGTGCTTTAAGTGCTGGAAGTTCGGCCATATGTCTTCCCGCTGTACTTCCAGTGTCACATACTGAGATTGCAGACGCCCATCACATCCCAATACTCCTTGTGCCGCACCTCCCATCTGTGTCAACTGCGGAGAGCACCATTCGCCTTGCTCGCCTGACTGCAGGATTCTCCAGAAAGAAAGGAAAATCATGGAGTACAAGACCCTGGACAGACTGACCTACATTGAGGCTAAGAGAAAATTTGAACGCTTGCATCCTGTGCATATGACATCGTCTTATGCTGCCGCTACAACAGGTCTGGCGCCATCAGCTCCGCCAAACCAGGTCACCCCTCAGAGCCGGAAGACTACACCTACCCCATTAATGGTGGGGGTCATTTCCCTCCCTGTTGCTCTTGCACCACCTACTTTGGGAGCAACAACCCCCCAACCATCGGAGATGTCCATCCCCACTTTTAAGCCAGAGAAGTGTAAGTCTTCTTCGGCCTCTCTCACTAGGAAGGGGACCCTTGGGTCACTCCCTTCCCAGGTTTCTTCTAGTGGGAAAGGTGGCACCCACCAGTGGCTGGTTGTAGGGCTTCACGCTCATCCTCAGTCCTGGAGACTGAAGCAGTGAAGTCCTCCCAGCCAGAGAAACCCAAGGAGCAGCAAGAGAAATCCAAAAAGAAAACCCCTAAGACCAAGGAAATTGTGGTGGCACCCACACCACCGCTACCTACAAGCTCTGTGGCCAAGGATGGGGTGGAGATTTTGGTGTCCGCTGAGGACCTAGATCTCGTCAGACCCTCAGACACAATGGATATAGACTGCTCAGGCAATGAATTGGTGGCAGCAAGTGACTCTGAGGTGTAAACTGTCTCATTGAATGTTCGATACCTTTCCAGTCTCTCAATATGATCCTCCAGTGGAATTGTGGTGGTTTTTTACACCTGCTGTCTGCATTGCCCTCCAGGAAACCTGGTTCCCAGCAATGTGGACCCCTGCCTTCCGCAGCTATAAGGGATGTTACAGGAACCGTAGCGACTATAATCGAGTGTCAGGTGGAGTTTGTGTTTATGTCCTAATCCCGGTCTGTAGTGAAAATGTGCCCCTTCAAACCCCTCTTGAAGCTGTGGCTGTCAGAATAAGGACGATGCAGGAAATAACTGTCTGCAATGTGTATCTCCCTCCAGATGGTGCAGTACCCCCGAATGTATTAGCTGCACTGATTGATCAATCCCTAAACCTTTCCTACTTCTGTGAGATTTTAATGCCCATAACCCCTTACGGGGTGGTACCATGCTTACTGGCCGAGGCAGACATGTCGAAACTTTACTGCCGCAATTCGACCTCTGCCTCTTAAATACTGGGGATGCCACACATTTCAGTGTGGCTAATGGTAGTTACTTGGCCATTGATTTCTCAATTTGCAGCCCAGGACTTCTCCCATCTATCCACTGGAGAGCACATGACAACCTGTGTGGTAGTGACCACTTCCCCATCTTCCTGTCACTGGCCCAGCATTAGGCACATGGACGCCTGCCCAAATGGGCTTTAAACAAGGTGGACTGGGGAACTTTCACCTCTGCTGTCACCGCTGAATCTCCCCCACATGGTAATGTTGATGTGATGGTTGAGCAGGTGACTAGCACAATTGTTTCTGCGGCAGAAAACGAGATCCCTCGCTCTTTAGGGTGCCCGAACCATAAGTCAGTCCCTTGGTGGTCACCAGAAGTTCCTGAAGCAATTAAGGAGCTTCGGCGAGCTCTACAGCTCCCTGGAACACCTCATAGCCTTGAAACAGCTCCGCGCCCTTGTTCGCTACCTTATCAAACAATGGGAGAAGGAGTGTTGGGAGAGATACGTCTCCACCATTGGGTGCCCCACATCTGGGCAAAGATCAAATGTCTCTTCGGGTACCAGGCCCCAACAGCTGTCCCACGTGTTACCACAAATGGCAAGTTAGGTACCAACACAAACGCGATTGCCGAGCACTTTGCTCGAGTCTCTGCGTCAGAGAATTACCCCCAGCCTTTCGCACACTCAAACGGCAGCTGGAAGGGAACGTCCTCTCATTCACTACACACTGCAGTGAATCCTATAACGTCCCATTTACAGAGTGGGAGCTCCTCAGTGCCCTTGCACATTGCCCTGACACAGCTCCTGGGCCTGATTGCATCCACAGCCAGATGATTTAAACATATCTCATCTGACTACAAGCGACATCTTCTTGTCATCTTCAACCGGATCTGTTGCGATGGCGTCTT
The DNA here is from genome assembly GCF_021461395.2 of Schistocerca americana. Classification (NCBI taxonomy): domain Eukaryota; kingdom Metazoa; phylum Arthropoda; class Insecta; order Orthoptera; family Acrididae; genus Schistocerca; species Schistocerca americana. The sequence goes on from NC_060122.1 coordinate 428,321,614, forward strand.
TCCTTCACAGTGGCTGGAGAGCACCATCATTCCCGTGCTCAAACCCGGTAAAAACCCGCTTAATGTGGATAGCTATCGGTCCATAAGCCTCACCAACGTCCTTTGTAAGCTGCTGGAATGTATGGTATCTCGGCAATTGGGTTGCGTCCTGGAGTCACGTGACTTGCTGGCTCCATGTCAGGGCGGCTTCTGCCAGGGTCGCTCTACCACTGATGATCTTGTGTCCATCGAGTCTGCCATCGGAACAGCCTTTTCCGGATGGCAACACCTGATTGCCGTCTTTTTTTTACTTATATAAAGCATATGACACAACTTGGCGACATAATATCCTTGACACATTGAATGAGTGGAGTCTCCGGAGACCACTCCCGAGTTTTATCCAAAACTTCCTGTCACTCCGTACTTTCCGTGTCCAAGTTGGTGACTCCCATAGTTCCATCCAAATCCAGGAGAATGGAGTCCCGCAGGGCTCTGTATCAAGTGTCTCTATTTTTAGTGGCCATTAACAGTCTAGCAGCAGCTGTCGGGTGCTCCGTCTCACCTTCTCTGTATGGAGACGACTTCTACATTTTGTACTGCTGCTCCAGGACTTGTTGCTGAGTGGCGCCTCCAGGGAGCCATCCACAAGGCACAGTCATGGGCTGTATCCCACAGCTTCCAGTTTTCAGCCGCAAAGTCACATGTCATGCACTTCTGTTGGCGTCATACCGTTCATCCTGAACCCGCACTTTACCTTAATGATGATCCACTCATTGTAGTGGAGACATATTAATTCCTAGGACTGGTTTTTGATGCTCGATTGACTTGGCTCACTCATTTTCATCAGCTTAAGCAGAAGCGCTGGCAGCACCTCAATGCCCTTCATTGGCTGAGCAACACCAATTGGGGTGCAGATCGCTCTACGCTGCTGCAGCTCTACAGAGCCCTTGTCCAATCCCGAATTGACTATGGGAGTGTGGTTTATGGTTTGGCAGCGCCTTCAGCATTTGTGGGGTTCAATTAGCAACAGGAGCTCTACTTGTGGTCCGTTCACATATGCCTCCATCGTGTACGCCTCGGCCACAGCTTTGTCTGGACCTTTTGCATGGCCCTAAAGACTCCGTTAACCTCGCTGCTCTCCACTGTCACTTCCTCTCGATTCTTGACGTGGTCCGGGGCTCTGAAGTGGTTTAAACCAATGGCTCAATGGCTGATGCTCACATAGGCTTTGCATATGTTCATGGAGGACATGTTGAGTAGCACTCCTTGCCAGTTGGCTGCAGTGTTTCCACTGCAGAGCTGGCGGCCATATCTTGTGTGCTTGAGTACATTCGCTCATGCCTGGCGAGTCATTTCTCCTGTGTACTGACTCATTGAGTAGCCTACAAGCTATCGACCACTGCTACCCTCGGCACCCTCTGTTAGTGTCCGTTCAGGAGTCCATCTATGCCCTGGAACAGTCCCGCCGTTCTGTGGTGTTTGTGTGGACCCCAGGACACGTCAGAATCCCTGGCAACGAACTTGCCGACAGGCTGGCCAAACAGGCAATGCGGAAATCGCTTCTGGAGATAGGCATCTCCAATGCTGACTTGTGTTCTGTCTTACACCACAGGGTTTTCCAGCTTGGGAGATGGAATGGCATAACAGCACGTACAACAAACTGCGTGTCATTAAGGAGATGATAAATGTGTGGAAGTTTTCCATGCAGGCTTCTCGCTGGAAAACAGTTGTCCTCAGCCGTCTCCACATTGGCCCTACGTGGCTACGCATGATTACCTACTCCGTCGCGAGGACCGACCTCAGTGTCGCTGTGGCTCCCAAGTGACAGTTGTCCACCTCTTGCTGGACTGCCAACTTTTAGCCACTCTGCGGCAGACTTTTAACTTACCCAGTTCCCTGCCTTTGGTGTTGGGCAGCAATGCTTCCGCAGCAGCTTTAGTTTTACGTTTTATCCGTGAGAATGGATTTCATACTTCTATGTAGGTTTCAGCGCATGTCCTTTGCCCCTCTGTGTCCTCCACCCTAGTGCTTTTAGGGTGTAAGTTTTAATGTATTGCAGAGTGGCTAGCTTTCCCTTTTTATTGTAGTGGTTGGCCGGCCTCTGTAATCTGCTTTCATGTTGTACTCTCTTCTGTTTCTAGCATCTCTCTGTTGTTTTCTTGTCCTCTTTTGTTCCTTTTAGTGTTAGTTGCCTTCCCTTTGTTCTTGTGGCTTTTCCTTTCTTTCTGTTTTGCGTTATATGTTTCGTCCATTTTATTCTCACACTTGTGGCATTGTTTTATTAGGGACAAGGGACCGAGACCTCGTAGTTTGGTCCCTTCTCCTGCCTCTAAACCAACCAGCCAACCAAGCAACCAACCAACCACCTTCCGTAGGAATAACTTTTCCTTTGATGGTCAGGTAGATAAACAAATCTATCACATATTGATGTGCACATTCTTGGTACACTCTTCTGATGATCTGGTGCTGTGCAAAAAAATCATCTCTTTCTATAATAAATTTTGAACTCTACGTTTGGTTAGGGATATGTTGCTGACAGCTTTATGTTGTGATCTTGTGGCCAAGACACGTGCTGAGCAAGTCACAATGTTGAATATAAATTTCCAATTACCTTGTGGTTCTGTAGATATCACCGTCCATATTATACCCATCAGCCAACAGTAATATAATTTCTAAAGTAGCTTCATACAGCTTTTGTACTCTTAAATGTTTGATTTATGTTGATGTGCAATCCTTGTAGCAATATCCATCTCTCTTCCAAGGCTCTCAGGTAAACACAGCCCTATCTGTTTGCTCTGCAGACAGTTCTCATGTGTTATATCCTATGCTTTTGATTCCCCTAAAGTATTTACTAACCAGAAATAAAAGTAAGTGCACTTCACATTCAGTAATAACTCAGATGAAAAATACTAAGCCACACCATCTGTCGGCACTACCCCAACTTTTTCATGGTCGCCATCAGACTCAGGACAACTTGTGTGTACTGGATAAGGAATTAGACTTCTACTTAGGAAAAGCAGTGTTTAAAACTTGTTGTGGCCATGCTTTTTTTTTTTTTTTTCCTAAATCATTTTGAGTTTTTGCTAGGATGGTTTACTGTTGAAATCCTGAGAGAGTACTTTCTGGGAAAAGTCGGAAAACAATCTGCTGCCTCCCATATATGTCTTGTGAAATGACCACAGTGAGAAAATTCAAGAAATTAGATCTAATAGAGAGGCCTACTGACATTCATTCTTCCCAAGTGCCATTTGCAAATGGAACAGGCAAGGGGGAATCAGTTAGTGGTACCTAAAAAAAACTTTCCACCACATTGACAGATGGCTTAAAGAGTATTGATGTAGATGTAAATGTAAAGTTGCCTGTTGTGCCATCTGATTTTTGGTTTTTCTTGAAGTCTCACAGTAGATTACTGATTTAAGGAAGTGTCTCAGACGCTGTTCACTGCAGTTTACCGTATTCAGATGCAGCAAAGAATTTCATGGGAGGTAAGTTGATCATTCCATGAAGAAGTGTTGCTGTAATATAGAACCTAATACAGAAAGAATAGTAGGTGTATCATACCATGAGACAGGAGAATCATATGTCTGTCTACTCTACACTTAATGATATGCAGATAATGCACCATGTCACATGATGCTAAAGATGATTTTTTTAAAAAAGATCAATCCACTAAATGGATAGTGTGTAACAAATGTGTAGTTCAAGTTGGAGACGCCCTTACAATTGTCTATTCAAGATTGAGACATGTCACTTTGTTCTTTAGTGATTAATAAAATCTAATGCATTGCCAAATAATTTGTACTAAACAACTGCAGCAGACTTCAAAGTTTTTGAGAACCCTTCCTACAGTTATCATCTTGCATGATGTGAATTTGTCTTGTTTCTTCACGACCTGTTGGAAAGAATGGCAGTTCTCTACAAGTGAATAGCTTCTTGTGGTATCGTGCCCAGTTGCCAGATGATGTTTGAAGGGAAAAACAGAAAAGAGGTTCGACTGAGTGGTCTCATTGAGCATGAAAAAAAAAAAACCTACTTCCAAAAAGTAAAATCGTAGAGACTGTGGTAAACTTTCTGTAAAAAGTGTCAGGTGAGGACTCCTCCTATACAACACAAAACAGTGTGATAAAGCTATGGGTGAGGCTTTATAGCTTATGTCTGAACAACTTCAACAGTAAGAAACTTTAGACATGGAGTTTCAGCTAGTGACTTATTAATAGCATTTACTGAGACCATTTGGTTACTTACTCATTTAGAATTGCATAAGCTTTTAGATTAAAAGGACTGTAAGTAGGATGCTCACATTAGCAACAAATATTACAATTTGTAATATTTTTCACATGTCCTTCACACATTGTTTCATACATGAAAGAACATGTGCAGACATATTCTTAAACCTCGAAGAACATCAAATGCTAAAATACTGTTGTTAATCTGAAATTAGTCCAGGACAACTGGGACATTACTTATGTTTTTAGGTAGATGAGGATTAAACATTGGAATGAGTAGTAGCTCTCAAAATAGACAAAATTAAATGCTTCCATTGTAAAGTAGTATCAGAAAAAGTTCTACAAAAATAAGGCAGGTAATAGACCATATTTAATGATTTTAATAAAAGTCTAACTTGGACCCCACACATTTTGCTTTGTAGCACCTGTGATATAATAAATGCTTGAGGAGGTCCAGTCTTGTGCAGCGAGCTACCTTAATTTAAGTATTAACTGTATTTTTCTTACTTGTCACTTCTTCTTCCATGTGTATTTGCTTTTAGGAAGCTTTAATTGTCGGGTGCTATTAATAGTGTTCCATAGATTTCGTGTTTGTTTTGAATACAGTCAGAGAGAGTCCCTTTAGTCAGCCATAGTGCCAGTAGAGTCAGTGTCGTCGTAACTGCCGTCTGCATCACGTCTGCTGTGCAGCGAGCTACCTTAATTTAAGTATTAACTGTATTTTTCTTACTTGTCACTTATTCTTCCGTGTGTATTTGCTTTTAGGAAGCTTTAATTGTCGAGTGCTATTAATAGTTCCATAGATTTCGTGTTTGTTTTGAATAGTCAGAGAGAGTCCCTTTAGTCAACCATAGTGCCAATAGTGCTAGTGTTTGTTTGCAATACAGTCCAGAGACAGGTAGTGCTATTTTCATTGTTTTCTACAAGAAGTGCCTAGCAACCACAGTTTAGTGAATAAACAGCCGCCTTTAGTGAATTAGCAGTCTAGTTAAAGGTTGATTAACTCTCTTCAGTAAATTGATTCCTTAGGATGGATAGGATGTGTGGCTGCTGTGTACGGACGCAGGAGGAGCTGGCCACTGTTCGCGAACAGCTGAGCGTGTTGATGGCCGCGGTCAGCCGTCTTCAGGCTGCTGCCTCGGAGTGTAGCGGCAGTGGGGAGTCTGGTGCATCGCAAGGTACACCCCAGGTGTTACACGCTTCACCCACTGTCCCTGCTGTCGAGACATCTTCGCGTGTACTGGGTGCGGTTGGGCCACCCTCTCCCCAAGAGGAGTGGCGGGTTCAGCGGCGTTCGCGGCGCACGAGGCAGAGGGTCAATGTGGAGGCTGGCCGTGTGGCATCGCCCGCTCTGCCTGTGAGTGGACATGTGGCTGCTCCTTCAGCAAGGTCCGAGCAGGCACACGGGGGGAGGGGTTTATTAGTTATTGGGAGCTCCAACGTTAGGCGGGTGATGGAGCCCCTTAGGGAAATAGCGGGAAGGTCGGGGAAGAAGGCCAGTTTTCACTCTGTCTGCTTGCCGGGGGGTCTCATCCGAGATATGGAGGAGGCCCTACCGGCGGCGATAGAGAGCACTGGGTGCACCCGACTGCAAATTGTTGCTCATGTCGGTACCAATGACTCCTGCCGTCTGGGTTCAGAGGTCATCCTCAGTTCGTACAGGCGGTTGGCGGAATTGGTGAAGGCGCAAAGCCTCGCTCGCGGGGTGAAATCAGAGCTAACTATTTGTAGTATCGTTCCCAGAACCGATCGCGGTCCTCTGGTTTGGAGCCGAGTGGAAGGCTTAAACCAGAGGCTCAGACGATTCTGCGGAGATCTGGGGTGCAAATTTCTCGACCTCCGCTATCGGGTGGAGAAATGTAGGGTCCCCCTGAATAGGTCAGGCGTGCACTACATGCCGGAAGCGGCTACAAGGGTAGCGGAGTACGTGTGGAGTGCACATGGGGGTTTTTTAGGTTAGAGAATCCCCTCCCTAGGCCCGACAAGACGCCTCCTGAGACGCAGCAAGGTAGGAGTAGGCAAAATGCAACAGGGAATAACAATATTAATGTGCTAATAGTAAACTGCAGGAGCGTCTACAGAAAGGTCCCAGAACTGCTCTCATTAATAAACGGTCACAACGCTCATATAGTACAAGGGACAGAAAGTTGGCTGAAACCAGATGTAAATAGTAATGAAATCCTAAACTCAGATTGGAATGTATACCACAGAGACAGGCTGGACATTGAAGGGGGAGGCGTGTTTATAGCGATAAGAAGTGCAATAGTATCGAAGGAAATTGACGGAGATCCGAAATGTGAAATGATTTGGGTGAAGGTCACGGTTAAAGCAGGCTCAGACATGGTAATTGGATGTCTCTATAGGCCCCCTGGCTCAGCAGCTGTTGTGGCTGAGCACTTGAAGGATAATTTGGAAAATATTTCGAGTAGATTTCCCCACCATGTTATAGTTCTGGGTGGAGATTTTAATTTGCCGGATATAGACTGGGAGACTCAGACGTTCATAACGGGTGGCAGGGACAAAGAATCCAGTGAATTTTTTTTAAGTGCTTTATCTGAAAACCACCTTGAGCAGTTAAACAGAGAACCGACTCGTGGCGATAACATATTAGACCTTCTGGTGACAAACAGACCCGAACTATTTGAAAAAGTTAACGCAGAACAGGGAATCAGCGATCATAAAGCGGTTACGGCATCGATGATTTCAGCCGTAAATAGGAATATTAAAAAGGGTAGGAAGATTTTTCTGTTTAGAAAAAATGACAAAAAGCAGATTTCAGAGTACCTGTTGGCTCAACACAAAAGTTTTGTCTCAAGTACAGATAGTGTTGAGGATCAGTGGACAAAGTTCAAAACCGTCGTACATAATGCGTTAGATGAGTATGTGCCAAGCAAGATCGTAAGAGATGGAAAAGAGCCACCGTGGTACAACAACCGAGTTAGAAAACTGCTGCGGAAGCAAAGGGAACTTCACAGCAAACATAAACATAGCCAAAGCCTTGCAGACAAACAAAAATTACGCGAAGCGAAATGTAGTGTGAGGAGGGCTATGCGAGAGGCGTTCAATGAATTCGAAAGTAAAGTTCTATGTACTGACTTGGCAGAAAATCCTAAGAAATTTTGGTCTTATGTCAAAGCGGTAGGTGGATCAAAACAAAATGTCCAGACACTCTGTGACCAAAATGGTACTGAAACAGAGGATGACAGACTAAAGGCCGAAATACTAAATGTCTTTTTCCAAAGTTGTTTCACAGAGGAAGATTGCACTGTAGTTCCTTCTCTAGATTGTCGCACAGATGACAAAATGGTAGATATCGAAATAGACGACAGAGGGATAGAGAAACAATTAAAATCGCTCAAAAGAGGAAAGGCCTCTGGACCTGATGGGATACCAGTTCAATTTTACACAGAGTACGCGAAGGAACTTGCCCCCCTTCTTGCAGCGGTGTACCGTAGGTCTCTAGAAGAGCTTAGCGTTCCAAAGGATTGGAAAAGGGCACAGGTCATCCCCGTTTTCAAGAAGGGACGTCGAGCAGATGTGCAGAACTATAGACCTATATCTCTAACGTCGATCAGTTGTAGAATTTTGGAACACGTATTGTGTTCGAGTATAATGACTTTTCTGGAGACTAGAAATCTACCCTGTAGGAATCAGCATGGGTTTCGAAAAAGACGGTCATGTGAAACCCAGCTTGCGCTATTCATCCACGAGACTCAGAGGGCCATAGACACGGGTTCACAGGTAGATGCCGTGTTTCTTGACTTCCGCAAGGCGTTCGATACAGTTCCCCACAGTCGTTCAATGAACAAAGTAAGAGCATATGGACTATCAGACCAATTGTGTGATTGAATTGAGGAGTTCCTAGATAACAGGACGCAGCATGACATTCTCAATGGAGAGAAGTCTTCCGAAGTAAGAGGGATTTCAGGTGTGCCGCAGGGGAGTGTCATAGGACCGTTGCTATTCACAATATACATAAATGACCTTGTGGATGACATCGGAAGTTCACTGAGGCTTTTTGCAGATGATGCTGTGGTGTATCGAGAGGTTTTAACAATGGAAAATTGTACTGAAATGCAGGAGGATCTGCAGCGAATTGACGCATGGTGCAGGGAATGGCAATTGAATCTCAGTGTAGACAAGTGTAATGTGCTGCGAATACACAGAAAGATAGATCCTTTATCATTTAGCTACAAAATAGCAGGTCAGCAACTGGAAACAGTTAATACCATAAATTATCTGGGAGTACGCATTAGGAGTGATTTAAAATGGAATGATCACATAATGTTGATCGTCGGTAAAGCAGATGCCAAACTGAGATTCATTGGAAGAATCCTAAGGAAATGCAATCCGAAAACAAAGGAAGTAGGTTACAGTACGCTTGTTCGCCCGCTGCTTGAATACTGCTCAGCAGTGTGGGATCTGTACCAGATAGGGTTGATAGAAGATATAGAGAAGATCCAACGGAGAGCAGTGCGCTTTGTTACAGGATCATTTAGTAATTGCGAAAGCGTTACGGAGATGATAGATAAACTCCAGTGGAAGACTCTGCAGGAGAGACGCTCAGTAGCTCGGTACGGGCTTTTGTCAAAGTTTCGAGAACATACCTTCACCGAAGAGTCAAGCAGCATATTGATCCCTCCTACGTATATCTCGCGAAGAGACCATGAGGATAAAATCAGAGAGATTAGAGCCCACACAGAGGCATACCGACAATCCTTCTTTCCACGAACAATACGAGACTGGAATAGAAGGGAGAACCGATAGAGGTACTCAAGGTACCCTCCGCCACACACCGTCAGGTGGCTTGCGGAGTATGGATGTAGATTTAGATGTAGATGTTGTGGAGCCTTGAAGGAAACTGTTACAGTGCATAATGAAATTAAGAGCGAAGACAGAGTGTGATTAATCCAGAAGGAACTTGCTGTTTGGCTACTTCTTCCAGTAACTCCGCAGATAAATCAGGCCTTACCTGTGAAACTGCCTGTCACCATGACCATGCAAACTAAAGCATGTTTCAGTTGCAACATTGTTGGAAAATAGCACACTGAAACTGCAATTGCTATCCTATTGTGCATTATCGAGAAATGCATCGGGTTCTGTTCACATCTTTACTGAACACATCTACCTACAAAGTAATGATATCCAGAACCTGTTGCTACTAGGATGGCTGTGCTGACTTTCATGCCAACCTTTGTGTAAACAGTAGCTTACCAATGGTGACTGGAAGCTGCTTCAAAGTGGGCTCCACTGTGTGCATCTCCCTATTTTATCACCTCAGGGTGATTCACTAGCACTGCTACACTAGAGGAACAGTAGTCCTATACTGTCAACCTGATGTCATCACACTCTGCAACATCAAAACAAAGTATAAGTCGACCTACACAGCAGGAAAACAAAAATGTATTCCATGTCAGTGAACTTCAGTGCACTAAAAACCAAATACCTATGTGTAGAAGAATACTGGGGAGGGGGCAACATCTGATCACAGAAGGTGCTTTGAAATAAAACCAAACATCTGTGGTCAAAGTAAGACTTTTATTACGGCCACAAAAGATTGTGCATAATCTATATTACTTTTATGGCTGTGGAAAAGGGGCCTAAACATAAAAAAAAGTTATGTTCTACAGAGCAACAGGAAATAATGAAGTGATTTTCATAAATTTTATGCTATTTGTGCAAAAATAGGTTGTAAACGGAATGAACAATTGTTGAAAAAACCAAACAAATTAATAGCTGAAAAAAAGCAATAATTACGAAAGGTACAAAAAATTATAAGGCCAAAATTTCAGTCTTCACTGTTATGGTTGAAACACTTTATAGTTCCAGACATATAATGTAAAAAATAAGAACCCATTATTGAGGTACAAATGTGCTGAAACATTTGGGCTAGAGAACTGAAAAGAATTTGCGTGTTTTTGGTGGAAGAAATGGGACCTGCCCCTTTTTTACAAAACTTGTCAGTTCGTCCATGTGTACTGTTTTTCCATTGAAACACTCTTACTTGTAGACAGTTCTGTAAACATCATTGTGTGCCCGCATCTCGTGGTCGTGCGGTAGCGTTCTCGCTTCCCACGCCTGGGTTCCCGGGTTCGATTCCCGGCAGGGTCAGGGATTTTCTCTGCCTCGTGATGGCTGGGTGTTGTGTGATGTCCTTAGGTTAGTTAGGTTTAAGTAGTTCTAAGTTCTAGGGGACTGATGACCATAGATGTTAAGTCCCATAGTGCTCAGAGCCAAACATCATTGTGTAGATTTAAAACACAGAAATCTTAAGTACTTCCAAATGCAATATCTTTCTCTTCTCAAAGAATTTTCTTCTAATAACTTTCATATTTCATCTAATATTTTGGCCTTTGTGGGATAACTGTCAGAAGTAATTCCTGTTAAAAAGTAGTTTATAAATCTCTGTTATCACAATTATAGGGAGACATAATGTTTTGATTGCATCAAAGGTGAGCCACTGCATGATCTTCATTGCTTGCATGTGAACATATTTCATTGCAGAGTGGCAAGTGATGGAATTGATCCAGCTAATCTTCATTGTGGTGAGATGGCTTGTCTCTCAGGATCTGCACCTGATCTCCAGATGGCTCCACCACACAATGAGCAACATCATTCGCAGCTGTGGTAGACTACACCATATATTTACTGCACCAAACAGCACATTAATTCCTTTCTGTTGTTTTTCTCTGTCAGCTTTAGAGTACAGTGACAGTAGTGTATTCTGCAAAGTTCATTATATACAGAGGCAGCAAATCAAAACAAAACAAACAAAAAATTATTTTTTAAACTTTTGAGATGGAAAAAGCTTTCACACTATTTTTAAAACACACACATTAAAACATTATTGGTACTTATTTAGTTTTCATTAATAGATACAGAACATTCATTTCTACAGAGACCATATTAATTGTATTGCAAAACTCATTCTGTAAGCATACCAATATTATGGCAAACTAAATGCCCATTGCTTGTGAAAATTAATCTACCTGTGATTGTGGGCAGCTAAACAGGAACATCCTGTTAGTGGGCACATTCATAATAATGCTTTTTTTGCAGTATTAGAGATGGCTTTAATAATATTGTAAATAAAACCATGTATAAAGTATAGAATCGGAATTTAAGTGTCTCAAATGAAAGTAAACAGATGTTCATTGCACTATGGATTTGAAGCAGTTTTGTTAAATGAATATATTTTATAATTGTTTTCAGTAAAATCTGAATCTCATTCAGAACAATGTTAAATGAAAATTTATAATTATTGTATTTGTTGCTTATATAGTAGTTGGGTGCTTAATCATCTTTGCACTGTTCTACTTGATTTGTCAAGTAGTAAAAAGTAAAATGCTAATCATTAGTAGTATCTTTCTTGTCATTTAACATTCCTGTTTGGACAGTGCTATTTATTTGGTCATTGTTAGTTGACTTGAGAAAAGAGGAATAGGATAATTAAGCATTAGTAAACTTTAAGCATCAGGTTAACAATACTTGAACTGCACAGCTAATGTCAAATAAAATTAACAATACCAGATCTATGGAGCAATTTACTTTACCTACATATAACACACAGTTCAGTAAAATTTAAATTCTGTCATCATACTGAGTGGTTAAATGGAATGAGATGAAAAGTGCCTTATTCTGTAATTTTTCTTTTAATTTCTGTTATGCTAGAAAATCATTTTTTATTTTCATGAAAAGGTTGTATTTGGAATTGTTCCAGATTCATTTAACAAATGTATATTAATTGTTGTTAACCATAGAAATGTAAAGCAGTTAACTTCAATTAAGCTGGCACATCAGTCAAGATATATGCAGTTGTTGAAATTAACGGTTTTAATTTGTCAAGTATATTTACATTAGTTTGCTGACAGTTACTGTAGTATTTATTAGTTTTACGATTTCGATTCATGTTAAATGAAAATATTACTGTGAGACTGAAAATTGTATGTTTCATGTAAAGAGAAAAGTGTACTGTAAAAATATTTATACCTTTGCTCTTAATTTTCAGAAATATGTTTCTTCACAGACTGTCTTTCCTAGAAAATATGGACTAAGCAGACAATGCAGTACAGTTACCTAAAACGGTAGTTTGAGTAGACAGATATATTCATAAAAGGGAGGTTTTTTTTTTTTTTTTTTTTTTTTGTTTTTTTCGTGTTATGTTGATAATCATTGCGTTATATTTTGATGAAATTTCATAATAGCCATGACTACAGTTGGAATAAGGAAAAAAATACCATCTGAATTATGTGATTTGTGGTGTTCTGCTGAGTTGTTTACATTTTATGCACAATATTTCAGTGGCAACTCTGTCATCAAAATATTGTGCATCAAGTTCAAGCAACTCAGCTGAACTCTTGGAAGCACACTGCACTGCACTGAAAAAACCTGAGAAGTCAGATGTGGACTATATTGTTTTTTATTGTTATGATGAAATATTGTTTGATATTGTTTTTATACTTCCATTTTTATACTGTGCTGTATCACTGATTTGCAGCTCTCTCATATTGTTTGTGTAAGTCAAATTCACATTTGTGTTTCATCTGTGGTTTTTTTTAGTAAAATATTTTAAAATGGTTATTGTGGAGAGATAAGTAAAATGAAATCCTTAGTAATCGTCATTATGGTTCTAAAACTCTTTAACAGTGGCAATATTTGTAAATTACGGGAATTTTGATCCAGATGACTGATATATTTTATTGCTAAAAATGTTTTAGCACATATGTGCTTGAATAAAAGTAACGATTGATGGTAGCACAAATGTTCCAAAATAGGTTTGGGCAGTAAAATTGTTAATTGAAAAGTGGAAACGTCCCCCCCCCCCTCCGCCTCCCCCCCCACCCCCCGCCATCGCCCCCTCCAGAAAAATGCGTTTTCAGTGCAGTTGTGTTATCGGTACTCTATTGAATGTTCTTATACTTGATCCAGGTGCCAAACCATGGAGAAAGTCTTTCAACCATGCTTAGTAGTTGGTACATGGTCTTTACATCAAGCTGTGCTTCTGTCTGGAGTTCCAAAATTTAAATAATATAAGAAATAGTTTTTGTTGACTACAGTTCTACTAATTAGAAACCGGATGCTGAACTTCTGTACTTGTATTATTACAAATACTATATCATGCCTCAGTATGAATGCACTCCTGCTGTTTTGTCAAAGACTGAGACCAAGGCTGTGTACAAAATACAAGTTGATTCTTGCAAGGAAGAAAACAACCAGCCACTGTTAATAATGGCATTTATTTACCCAAATAGTGCAATTACCAGTTTCAAACTGACGGGTTCATGGCTGTTCACATTTATATTACATTTTCTGTTCTTGACATTAGCTTTGAACAACAACAAAAAATCAGTCAGTTCCATGGTATGGCACTTAGAACATTCCTAGTAAAGTATTTATCTTCTGGTTTCTCTTGTTTCTTTTTTTGTGTGTGTGTGATAATGCAGTGAGCAGCTGAACCCTGTGGTATCAAATACCATCTAGATTTTTTGGATGCAAATGTCAGGTCTGGTACTTGAATGTTTTCCATTTCCACTCTTCAGTTGTTTGTATAACAGACAGACCTAAATTACATGACATGCTTAATTTTGACTCTCTAATAAGAGCACTTCCAAAAATAAATAGAACTATGTAGGAGAAAATGATGTAATGTAAATAAAAGAGAAGAAATTGGAAAATGAGCCATAAGAACATAGATTGAAATCTTTTTAATTTAGAAGACAAAAATATAGACAGTGAATGAGGGGAGGGGGAGCCGGAAAAAAATACGAAAAAAAGTTATATTGGGCAAAATGTCCACAAAGTTATGACTGAAGGCTAGTGATATTGTATCAGTCTGAAAATTACTTCTAAAGCCATGCAGACTTAAAAAAAGAAACAAATGTGACTCATTTTGTTGTTTTTTCCCAGAAACTTAACCTTTTAAATTACAGTGTTGTTTTACCTACCATAAAGACCTACAGATTTGTGAATATACCTTTATTAATGTACTATTTGAATAAAATTTTTGGTTTCACATTTACATATAATGTAACTGATTTGCAGTGGAAGAAACCTGTATACAATGTTTAGGATTTTATGGCAAATACTTTGCTAGAAACTCAAGGATCACAAAATGTAAGTAGACTGCAAAAAATTAAATTTTATTCGTATAATTTTTGTTTGTTTGTTTGTGCGTGTGTGTGTGTGTGGGGGGGGGGGGGGGGGGGGAGATTACAATAAAGTCTCTAATTACTGTTTTAGAGTGAAAGTGAGGGTACAGTATTCTGTAAGGTATCTACTTTGTTGTAAACAGTGAGAGTAAGAAAAAAGTCCACGACCTACCCCCAACATGTTTGATGTTTTGTTACTGTCTGTGTTAAACTTGTCTGATCTACCCTGAGGTCCACCAGTTTTCCATTCTTCTGCAAGGACTTCATGCCAGTATTGTTCGCTGGTGTTAACACTCGGTATGATCTACCCTGAGGTCCTCCAGTTTTTCCATTCTTCTGCAAAGAATTCATGCTAGGATTGTTCGCTGATGTTACATAAATACTCAATATGGAAATTGAAATAATGTCAGGAGTAAAGGTGACCACTCACTGTGTAGCTGGGGTGATGAGCAGCTGACAGCCACATAAATAAGACTGTAATCAATTAATTGTGTTCCATTATGTTTGTAGTTACTGTCTTCAGCCAAAAGACTGATTTGATATAGCTGTCCATGGTACTCTCTCCTGTGCAAGCCTCATTTCCGAATAGCTACTGCTTACATCCTCCTGAATCTGCTTACTGTATTCATATCTTAGTCTCCCTGTACAATTTTATCCCCTCCACACTTACCTTCACCACTAAGTTGGTGATCCCTTGATATCTCAGAAAGTGTGCTATGAACCAAACCCTTACTTTACTCAAATTGTACAACAATTTTTTTTTCTCCTCAATTCTGTTCAAAACCTCCCCTTTAGTCACATGATCTACCCATCTAATCTTCAACATTCTTCTGTAGCACCACATTTCAAAAGCTTATATTCTCTTCTTATCCAAACTGTTTATCATCCATGTTTTACTTCCATACAGGACTACACTTCAGACAAATACCTTCAGAAAAGACTTCCTAACAGTTATATATCCAGTGTTTAGAAATTTCTCTTCTTCAGAAAAGCTTTTCTTGCCACTGCCTGTGTACATTTTATATCCTCTGTACTTCAACCATTGTCAGTTATTTTGCTGCCCACATATCATAACTCATCTACTACTTTACTAATCTGATCCTTGTTTTCTTTTGTTGATATTCACAGAGGAAGACTGCACTGTAGTTCCTTCTCTATATTGTCACAAAGATGACAAAATGGTAGATATCGAAATAGATGACAGAGGGATGGAGAAACAATTAAAATCGATCAAAAGAGGAAAGGCCGCTGGACCTGATGGGATACCAGTTCGATTTTACACAGAGTACGCGAAGGAACTTGCCCCCTTTCCTGCAGCGGTGTACCGTAGGTCTCTAGAAAAGCGTAGCATTCCAAAGGATTGGAAAAGGGCACAGGTCATCCCTGTTTTCAAGAAGGGACATCGAACAGATGTGCAGAACTATAGACCTATATCTCTAATGTCGATCAGTTGTAGAATTTTGGAACACGTATTATGTTTGAGTATAATGACTTTTCTGGAGACTAGAAATCTACTCTGTAGGAATCAGCATGGGTTTCAAAAAAGACGATCTTTTGAAACCCAGCTCTCGCTATTCGTCCATGAGACTCAGAGGGCCATAGACACGGGTTTGCAGGTAGATGCTGTGTTTCTTGACTTCCACAAGGCGTTCAATACAGTTCCCCACAGTCGTTTAATGAACAAAGTAAGAGCATATGGACTATCAGACCAATTGTGTGATTAGATTGAAGAGTTCCTAGATAAGAAAGCGCAGCATGTCATTCTCAATGGAGAGAAGTCTTCCGAAGTAACAGTGATTTCAGGTGTGCTTGCAGGGGAGTGTCGTAGGACCGTTGCTATTCACAATACACATAAATGACCTTGTGGATGACATCGGAAGTTCACTGAGGCTTTTTGCGGATGATGCTGTGGTATATCGAGAGGTTGTAACAATGGAAAATTGTACTGAAATGCAGGAGGATCTGCAGCGAATTGACACATGGTGCAGGGAATGGCAATTGGGATGCCTTATCATTTAGCTACAATATAGCAGGTCAGCAACTGGAAGCAGTTAATTCCATAAATTATCTGGGAGTACACATTAGGAGTGATTTAAAATGGAATCATATAATGTTGATCGTCGGTAAAGCAGATGCCAGACTGAGATTCATTTGAAGAATCCTAAGCAAATGCGATCCGAAAACAAAGGAAGTAGGTTACAGTACGCTTGTTCACCCACTGCTTGAATGCTGCTCAGCAGTGTGGGATCCGTACCAGATAGAGAAGATCCAACAGAGAGCAGCGCGCATCGTTACAGGATCATTTAGCAATCGCGAAAGCGTTACGGAGATGATAGATAAACTCCAGTGGAAGACTATGCAGGAGAGACGCTCAGTAGCTCGGTATGGGCTTTTGTTGAAGTTTCGAGAACATACCTTCACTGAGGAGTCAAGCAGTATATTGCTCCCTCCTATGTATATCTTGCAAAGAGACCATGAGGATAAAATCAGAGAGATTAGAGCCCACACGGAGACATACCGACAATCTTTCTTTCCACGAACAATACGAGACTGGAATAGAAGGGAGAACCGATAGAGGTACTCAAGGTACCCTCTGCCACACACCGTCAGGTGGCTTGCAGAGTATGGATGTAGATGTAGATATCCTTGTTTCAAGACACTGTCCATTCTGTTCAGTTGCTCTTCCTAGTCATTTGCTGTCTCTGACAGAATTACCTCAGATTTTTTTATTTCTTCTCCTTGAACTTTAATTCTTTCTCAAAAATTTTATTTTCTTTCCTTTATTTCTTGGTCAGTGTACAGATTGAATAACATCACTTCTTTCTCAACCATTGGTTCCATTTCAAGCCTCTTGACTCTTATAAATGCTGTCTGGTTTCTGTAACAGTTGTAAGTAGCATCTCACACCATGTATTATCCCTGCTGTCATCAGAATTTCAAAGAGCTTATCCCAGTCAGCATTATCAAAAGCCTTCCCCAAGTCCACAAATCATATAAACATAGTGTTGCCTTTCCTTAACCTATCTTGGAAGAGAATTCATAGAGTCAGTATTACCTTGCGCATTCCTCCATTTCTCTGGAAGCTTCCCCAAGGCCTGCTTCTATTAGTTTTTGCATTCTTCCTAAAATAATTCATGTTAGTATTTTGCAAACATGGCATATTAAACTGATAGTTCAGTAATATTCACTCCTGTCTACACCTGATTTCTTTGGAATTTGTTTTATTACATTCTTCCTGAACTCTTCAGTTGTGGGAGGAGTACAAAATAGGAGGTGATTTCACTGCATAAACAATTTTCCTTTCATATCAGATACATAAGGCAGTTCATTGCTTGAGTGCCACACAACAAATTCAAAGGGTTGAGGTTTGATCTCCAGTTGAACCAAAACATGTTTGCTATCTGTCTGCCATTGTTGTTGTTGTTTTCAGTCCATAGACTGGTTTGATACACCTCTCCACTGTAGTTTTATCTTGTGTAAGTCCCTTCATCCCTGCATAATCACTGCTATTCACATCCATTAGAACCTTCTTATAAAAATACATCCCTTGGTCTCCCTCTGCAGTTTTTACACACTTCCCCCCCATTTACCAAATTGACGATTTTGTAATGTAACATTGTGTCAACTGGCCTCCTCTTTTACTCAGTCTGTGCCATAAATTTCTTTTTTCCTCAATTCTGTTCAGTACCTCCTCATTAGTCATTCAATCTACCTATCTAATCATCAGCATTCTTCTACAGCACTACATTTCGAAAGTGTGTGTTTTTATCTGAACTTTTTGTTGTTCACATTTCACTCCAGACAAATGACTTCAGAAAAACTTTCCTAACAGTTAAATTTTTATTCAGTGTTAACTGATTTCTCTTTTCCAGAAATACTATTATTGCTATTGCATCTGCATTTTATATAATGTCTACTTCAGCCATCATCAGTTATTTTGTTGCCCAAATTGCAAAACTCATCTACAACATTTAGTGTATCATTACCTAATTTAATCACCTCGGTCTACATTCCGTTACCCTTGTTAAACATTTGTTGATTTTCAGCTTGTACCATCCTTTCAAGATGCTACTGACAATGTTCAAATGCTCTTCCAAGTCTTTTGCTGTCTTTTGATGGGATTACAGTGTCATAAGCAAACCCCAGGGTTTCTATTTCTTCTCTTTGCAAATATCTCCTTTGTTTCCTTCACACCGTGCACAAAGTACAGACTGAATAACATCAGGCGTAGGCTACAACCTAGTCTCACTGTCTTCTCAACAGCTGTTTCCCTTTCATGTCCTTCAACTCTTGTAACTGCAGTCTGATTTTTGTGCAAGCTATAAATAACATTTCACTCACTGTATTTTTATCTCTGTTGCCTTCACAATTAGAAGTATTCCAGTCGACATTGTCAAAGTCCTTTTCTAAATCTACAGATGTTATAAACATAGGATTATATTTCTCAGGAAGCCAAACTGATCTTCCCAGAGGTTGGGCTTGAGCATTTTTTTTTCCATTCTTGTGCAAATAATTTGTGTCAGTATTTTGTAGCTATAACTTATTAAACTAATGGTTCAGTAATATTACACATTTGAAAACTTGATCTGTTTGGAAAAGGAATTAGTACAGTCTTCTTGGAGTTTGATGGTATTTTGTCTGCCTCTCATATCCAGATGTAATAGCTTTGTTGTGGCTGGCTCTCCCAAGGATCTCAGTAATTGCAAGGGGATGTTAAGTACTCCATTGTTGTCCCACTCCCAATACTTCAAGACCTTCTAACAATATCATATCTGTAATCTCATTGCATGTACTTCCTTCTGTAATATTGCCTTCCCCTTGTATAGCCCCTCTATATATTCCTTACACCATTACCTTATTTCAATAGCACTCGCATTTTATTTGAGCTCTTGATGTTCATACAGCTGCTTATCTGTTCTCCAAAGGTCTCTCTAATTTTCTTATTGGCAGCCTCTACTTTCCCATAGTCATATGTGGTTCTGCGGCCTTTCATTTGTTTTCCAGTAATATGCGCTTAGTCATTTTGTACTTTTTATGAGTCTCATTTTTTAAATGTCTGTATTCTCTATTGGTTATTTAATTTGCTGCATCATTGTATTGCCTCTTTTGATGAATTAAATTCAATATGTTGTCTTCTGAAAAGATTTCTACTGGAAATTTTCTGATGACTTCATTATTTCATATCTCAAAGCTACACATTCATCTTCTATTGTATTACTTTTCCTTGTTTTTGTCAATTGTTGCCTAATGGTGCCTTTGAAACTCTCAAAAGCCTCTGGTTCTTTTGATTTATCTAGTTCCTACCTACTTAATTACCCACCTTCCTGAAACTTCTCCAGTTTTAATGTGGAGCTCATGATCAGTGAATTATGGTCAGAATCCACATCTGCCCCTGGAAATGCTTTGCAGTGTGAAATCTCTGTCTTATGATTATATAATCAATCTGAAGCCCTCCAGTGGCTCCAAGTCTCCTCCCTGTATACAGTGTCCCTATGATTCTTAAACCACGTGTTATATATGATTAAATTATGCCCTGTGCAAAATTCTACTTAGCGGGTTTGTCTTGCATTCCTTTCTCCCATTCCATGTTCTCGTCCTATTCTTCCTTTCCCATTATTGAATTCCAGTCCCATATTACAGTTGAAATTTTTGTCTCCCTTAAATATTAGAGTAATTCCTTTTATCTCCTCAGACATTGTTTCAAGCTCTAATCTGCATATCTAGTAGGCATATAATCTTGTACTATTGTTGGAGTGTTGGCATCATGTCTGTCGTGGCTGTGATAATGCTTTCACTATGTTGTTCTTAGTTGTATACTTTCCTTATTCATTATTGCACCTACTTCTGCATTACTCCTATATAATTTTGTATTTATGACCTGTACTCGTATGACCGAAAGTCTTGTTCAGAGTAGTCCCTGTCTGGAGATCTGAATGAGGGACCATTTTACCTATGTAATATCTTGACCAGAAGGATGCCACCATCTTTGAGCCATACAGTAGAATTGCTCACCCTTGGGAAAAATAATTGATGTAGTTTGCCCTTGCTTACAGCAGTTCACAGCAAGGCCTGTTGGCTAATGTTACAAGGTCAGATCAGTCAACCTTCCAGACTGTTGGTCTCACAACAACTGTAAAAGCTGTGCCACTCTTCAATAATCACAGGTTTGTCTGGCACCTTCACAGATATCCCTTCATTGTGGATGCATCTATGGTATTGCTATCTGTATCCACCTTGGCAAGGTCCTTGGTTAATGAGAGGTTCTGTCAGTTATTGCTGCTTAAATTTCACGCAATGATGTAATGTGAAAAGTGCCTAGTTGCACCATGACGTGAAGTCAGTATTAAGCTGTAGATCTCTGTATAAATGGCGGGGCAGCTCAGGCAAAGGTAATAGGAAGGCAAGAACGCACCTCTCCAATAGAAACATGTCTGATCAAGCACTATGATCTTAAAAAAAATATATTTGCTCAACTTTTTGGTAAATTGTGATAAACCATTTCTGTGCTTGTAGTAATACTGCTGTACAGGATTACAGAAGGGGAATGTTGTGTGAGACAAACGACAGAAATACCAAAAATAGATCACTGGCTTTTTTTATGATGTATAGACCATGAATATTTTGCATTAGTTGATGTATTTTTTATGTGAATGGGCTCATAGAATAGAATTAATCAATAAAATATATCATCAATAATAATAAAATATGTTGAATGAAACACAAACAAAAATTGGTTTTATAATGGACTGTTAAGTAATGTCCATCTGGCATAATCTGTCAGCAGCGTTTTCTCAAACTAAAGATGCATGATAAAAACTGAGGATGTGGTAAGCATTTTGTTCACTACACACACACACACACACACACACACACACACACACACACACACAGAGAGAGAGAGAGAGAGAGAGAGAGAGAGAGAGAGAGAGAGAGAGAGAAGGGGGGGGGGGCTATAAAGAGATCTCATCTTGTTTAGTTGTTCATAGCCATTTCAACGTTTCTATGTAGTCTGTTTTCTGAGATTTATATATTTTAGGGTCCAGTCAGAAAAGAACTACCAAGAATTGTGCCACGTAAACATTAGGAAGACTGTGATGAAGTAGTATATAACAATTAAAATGCCACAGTTTACTCTTGTGAAGGCCACCAGCAACTGTAACTGAAAAGTCAACTTTTGATGTACATTGTGACAGTCAAACTTTAGAGAAAAATTTTTGTATATTTTAATGTGAAAGTTGAACTGGACAGTTTTCTTCAAGCACTGGGAAATTTCATTGAAGCACTCATCCTATGTCAGCCACTTCGAAAAAATATATTAGAAAACTGTCTTCTAGTCCTCTTTATTCTAGTAAAATGCAATTGATGTGCACTGATCAGCAGCCCTGGAAGAACTAAAGTGCTAAAGCAAATACAAATATGCATTCACATTGCAATATTAACTTAACCAGAAAAAATGCTCCAGTCAGAGCACAAAAAAGGTGAATATACTCTTGTTTAAAAGACACTGGAAAGTGGGGTACCATTCTACGTTCTTCAGCACCTTTAAAAATTTTCCCGAAAATTTATGCATGCCTACATCTTTGTGCTCTTTTTAACATGCAAGTCACCTCTCACTCCCCCAAGCTTCCCTAATTGTGACTCGTTCCCTCCCTCCCAATTCCTCTCACTGGCAGTGTCTCCTTCACTTTTTCCTAGCACTGTTTGTCACTTTCGGCTATGTTCCATGGCCATTGTGTCTCTTTTTCTCTCACACTGCCACTGTCCCATTAACACTTTCTGTGTCACAACCACTATATACTCTCTTCCAGTATTTATTACTTTTCCATCTCTGTCCCACTGCCTCCATCTCCTCCTCTCTCAGCATAAAAGAAGCACAAACTTTTTTGCATACCAAAATTTCTGGGAAAAATGAGGCAGCGAGAATCCCAATTTTTAATAAGACTTTTAAACAGGAGCATATTCACCTTTTTTGTGCTCTGATAGGAGCATTTTTCCACTGGTTCACTAACAGGAAAGAAGTTTGTGGGTCAGTAAAATTTTGATGCTGTACTTAAATGAAACGGAAATAACACAAAATTAATTAATTTAACACTTCAGGCAGGATTTTACATGCACAGATATTTTTTGCATGCTTCAGTACTGCAAAAAGAGGTTCCCAGAACCCTTCTGATGACAAAGGAGACATGTTACAGCATATTTATCAGTGCTGTGTGACTTCATAAACTACATTTTCACCTCACACAATATTTTACATGTACAGTAGAGTAACTTTCCTCTATATCTCAGAAATGGATAAAGATGTCAAGAGAATTTTCAAGGTTGTTTGAGATTGAGATCTTTGGAATATATTGCAAAAACTTCAGCCATTTGCTGTGCATAGCTGTCTTAGAAATCACAGCTTGGTTTTAGTTAAAAAAAATGGTAAAAGAAAACTCTTTTTGAGGTATTCTAGGGAACCAACCATGATAGAAGGTGCTTCCATAAGTCCCTTAAGACCCACTGTAGACCAAATCAAATGAAAAAAAAAGAAAAAAAAAACTACCCAGTTTGTTTCACTTGTTTAAGCAGGAAGAAGTGTGTAATATTCATATTTTGATGCTGATCTGTAGGATAGTGACTCTAAGATGACCCTTCTGTTGGGTATAAAAAGGGTCCCTAGCTGAAGGGCAGTCCAAAACACTTAACCCCTAACTTTCTGTCACCGGTATAACCCAAAGTATGACCCCCAGAAGAAACTGTTCTTATGCACAGCATTTTGGAACATAATAGGTAGCATATGCTGCCTCGTGTACACCATTACCCCATGTAAGATAAAAACCTAAAATATTTTTTGTTGCTCATTCTGAAGATGGAACCAAAATAATATGCAAAGTATTGATCATTTGCTCATGCATGTGTCATATTATGTGGCTCACACAATCACAAAGTGACACTCGTAACAAAATTATAGACTTACAAAATTTAAGGTTATGGTGCACATAGTGTTCCAGGTGCAGGTAGCAGGCATTAAGATTTAGCATATGTTGTTAACCAAATTATTGGCTGCAGTTAAGAATATAGGTAGTTACACATACACTGTCATCACACAACAAATATTCTGCATTATAATAATATTTACTTTTGAGATATTTTTGTCTGCTTCAGTAAATATTGTATTTTTATGCAGTAGTACAAAATGAAAATTATTTTATTTGAATGTTAAAAGTATAAATACAATTTGCAAATTATAAAGTAAAGTTCAGGATAAATCCACTACTAATAATTTTAACACAAACAGCATTTTAGTTTCCCCATTAAATTCTTGCGTGGACAAATGGAGTCTCTCTCTCTCTCTCTCTCTCTCTCTCTCTCTCTCTCTCTGTGTGTGTGTGTGTGTGTGTGTGTGTGTGGGGGGGGGGGGGGGGGGGGGGGTTAGGGGGCGCATGAGAAAACAGTGAATTCAAAGCTAATATTGGTAGTTTTTGATCATATCATCTCCTCCTCACCTTTAGAGAACCTAGTGGTGTCTTAGCCTTAAAATGGTTGAAATTGATTCAGGTATCCCAGAGTTTTTTCGCTTGTCATACAGTTTCAGTCTGTGGGTGGCTATGTAATGTTTAACTTGATCTGTGTTTAGTCCGATATTAATGGTAAAAGGAGTTGCACCTGAGAAATTGTAATTTGTGAAATTGAGTTACAAGATGTAGTGTTTGTCAGATCTGGAAGGAAAAATAAGGATTCTGTAAACATTTGACTGGAAAAAAATGCTTTGTTGAGATATAGACCATTTTCATGTGTCGAGAATAGTCGGTATTCAGTGGTGCAGTATGAACATGTGAGAACTGGTACACACTGTGAAATAGCTCAAGTAACTGCTGCTCCAAAATGGACCATACAAGAATGTGGTTTATGCCTTCAGCAGCTCCATTTCTTTGCATACTTGTTTCAGGATCTTCACTACTCCATATCTAACATGTGAACTGTGCAATGTCTTCCATTATAATTTGTCATTTCTGTGAATGAACCTGTGTGTGAAAGACACACAGGAACAATCTTGTGAAAATTTTTTCGCTTGTCATTTAGTTTACATGACACTTTCTTGCTGATTAACACTGTTAAAAACAATTGCAAAATAATAGGACTCCATTTCATCCTAAACCAATGAGTACTGAGGATTGTCAACACATACGAAATGATCTTAATCTCAATGAGTATTTGTTGCTGGACATACATTTACAGGACTTTTTTCTAGGTTTGATTATTAATATAACTTGCAAGTGTCACACAAAAACTACGTTGTTCTGGCACTTTGCCCTGACTGAGGTTTTGGGTTGAGAGGGTGGAAGAAAGGAGGAGATAGGAAGGAGTGGAGGAGGGTTTGTAAGTTAAGTGCGATGTCCTGAGAGGTGTGAGTACATCCCCCACAAGAGGCTGCTTAGAAATTGCATTGGAGTTGATATATGACTGCTATCACAGATGGCTCTTAATATGATGTGGTAGGATGTGTAGGTGATGGGAATAGCATATGCTGGATTGGTGGTGGAACAAGCCTGGCACATGAGACTTTCACGGGGATGTGACCTATGTGGTAAGGGAATGGGGTAGTGTAGCATAAGAATATACAGGATATTATGTAGATTTGGTGGGCGGCAGAGTACAACTTTTGGAGAAGTGGGAAGGATGTTGATCTTTTCATGTCAAAAGTGATAGTGGATGCCGTGCCAGAGGATGAGCTGAAAATGTTTGTGTGTACTTTGTTATTGAGTATTAATGAAAAAAATTGTGGTGGTGGGGGGATGGTAGCCCTTTGCAGCTGGCTAGTGGTGGTGTCTATGAGAAGGGTCTACATAGGTACTAGTACTTTTCCTATAACATGAATAGTGACTATTGAGCAGTAGCAGTCTATTTTCTGGGACACCCATGAAATATTGCAAGCCTTCAGTAAGCACTAAAAGTATGGTATTTATTAAAACTAAATAAATGTCTTTTTCACACATTTATTCAAGTCTTTCAAAATGTTGTCATTTTGGTAACTTTTGTGTTAATTCCTCTCATTTTTCCAAGCAGCTTCTCATTAGGTCTTCATCTTGGTATGGCATATGATATTCAACTCCTTGATGACTATCAGTGACACAGATTAATATTAAATTCAAATCATTGGCTACTAAATTCAATAGCAGCAGCTGAAAACACAGACAAAAGAGAATGGTCCTTTAGACATAATTAGACAGACATTGCATACTCAATCATCAGACATCAGTTCTGCAATATCATCTGCTAGGAAGATCACAAAAATAATTTGGTAACTGAGGGAGCAGTAACTCTTCTCGCTGTGATGAGAAGCTCACAGGACAAAATATTATTAACATCCCTTAAGACAGCTACTAATCATTTTGTAGATCTGCAGATGGTGAGAATTGGCGGCAGTCAGTCATGTGACCGTCTATCACTAAGGTAAGTCGTGGCAGTAAAGTGATATGTATGCGCCATTCACCTTCTGGAATTGTGGCAGTATGATGGGCCAGTATGAAGACATGACAGAATTGCAGCAAAGAAGCAGTCATCATGGCCACACTGTGAATGAAGTTGCCTGTTTTGTTGGTTTATCAATACAAACTGTCCAACCTACCTTTAAGGAGTGGTGTACCACTCGCATCTGTCTAATATGACACAACAGCAGTGAACTTAAAATGATCCTAACTGAAAGGAATGAGTGTTGTTTCTTGTCAGTGATAATCTGTTTCTAACACAGCAGGAAATTGTTACTGTCAGAGAATGTAGGTGCATCTCAACAAGTGTCAGATGAGAGAACTTTTGGAGTTGGGTACCTAGCAAAAGCCATTGCTCACAGTGACTCACAAAGTTGCACACATTCCGCAGAAAAAAAAAAAAAAAAGCCACACAAACTGGATAGCAGATGATTGGAAGTGTGTAATGTGGTCTGATAATTATCAGAATATTTGGACATAGGGATGAAACGACCTTATAATTGTAGTGTTTAGGAGGAGGAGGAGGAGGAGGAGATTAGTGTTTAACGTCCCGTCGACAACGAGGTCATTAGAGACGGATCGCAAGCTCGGGTGAGGGAAGGATGGAGAAGGAAATCAGCCGTGCCCTTTCAAAGGAACCATCCCAGCATTTGCCTGAAGTGATTTAGGGAAATCATGGAAAACCTAAATCAGGATGGCCGGAGACGGGATTGAACCGTCGTCCTCCCGAATGCGAGTCCAGTGTGCTACCACTGCGCCACCTCGCTCGGTGTGTAGTGTTTACATTAAACATATTCTGACTATGCCAATATAAAGACAGCTGTGTATATTACATAAATTCTTTGTTTGCAAGATTAGATAAAAATAACTGCTGAGTAGTACTGTGGTGTAACAAAAGGAACTGTATGTGTGAAACTCTGGTCTTATACAAGGAAGGGCCTGATGGTCCTAATCATATCAGGTTAAATAAATAGATAAATACACAAATGAAACATATTAAGAGGTTTCTTTCAAAGTTGCTGTTTTTCTCACAATATGTGTTAACATGCATGAAGGATTTTCCACAGTTATCTGTATGATTACTACCAGTCATAATTTGTTACTAGTGTATTACTGCTACATTTCTCAACCTTTTTTTTTCCTTTGTGGCACACCAAAGTACATTTCAAATTGTGCAGAACCCCTACTTGTGATTTTTTTTTTTTTTCCTGGCATATTCATGACACACCAATATGTCACAACACGGTGGTTGAGAAAAGCTGTACTGTACAGAAGTAACCTGCAGTGGCTGCTTCTGTACATTAATGTATTACCTGACTTATTCCAGATCCCTGAAGGCTGAAATTCATGAGAGAATTTACAGAACATGATATTTCAGTCAGCGAACGAACACTGGTGAGTGAACTCAATTCCAGAATTTCCTACAAGAAAAAAGCTCTTAGGTTAGCAGAAGTAACCATAGCAACAACTTCTGCACTAATAATCAGTGATACAGATCACTAGACTGTGGTAATGACTTCTCAACATAGCACTGGGTCAATAAATGGTGCAAACCTTTGTCGTCAGACAGCAAAACAACTCAGTGCGAAAACGCTCAGATAGGCAGGTTTCATAGACTACCAGCAGTGAAGAGGGATTCAGTAACAAAGGTGCACTGGAGCTGTGTATAGGGTCAGACTGTCTCCTCCAGTAAGTTGCCGGCTGTGCTCCTTGGAGTCCGAGGTGCATTGCTGTTGGGCTGCCTATGGAATCCAAAGACGCTTTTACATAGCCACCACTGGCTGTGTTAAGTGCCGTCGTTCTGGCCTGCAAGAATGCTGTGCTAGGTTCGACTGCTGCCTCGTAGCAGTGTGCATAACATTTAGGGATGCTGCTACACTGACATGAAGACACCGTGGATCGATGCCAGGCTGCGACACTACATTACGTTAATACTTGCTCCGTAGATTATGGATATGATATTTTCTAATGATGTGAACATGCCAGTTTAACATAATGTTTCTTTACATGATAATACAAGAGGGTGTTTCCGTAAGAGTGTACAAAAATGTAACAGGACATAAAGAATGCTTCATTGAACAATTTGAGGTAGGGAACGTGGGGCCAGCTTAAGAAGATGTGGAAGTAAACTTGTTGACCACTTTGTCTAGCATTACTGTTTTCCAGCTTGCTTACAACTAACATGTGTACAAGTTTACGTGTACTGTGCTTTTTATTTACAAGTGCTTTCTTTATTTCCCTCAAGGAAACAAGGAGGAAGAGCCTGATTACTAGGAAGTCATGATGCAGGTCTTGTTTACTTTACCTGTCCATAAGATGACTCTGTTGTATCGTATTTACATAGTCCCATGACAGAACATGCTATGAATCAATAACAGACCCATCATTACTCAGTGCTGTTCAGAGACATACAGTACAATATGATGGAGCAGTACTGATACAGATTCGCAGAACCCACTGGCATACACCTTGTGTAGTACATTGCAATGCTCTTGCTGCTGAAAGGCTGTACAGGGTATGATTTCCTAACAGGCATCATCCATCATTTCTCATGCTCAATGAATGTGGGAGACTGGTTCATTGGAAAGAAGAAATGAGGGACCTGGCAATATGAGGATCACTCGCTCACCCGACTTTAAAGAGGAGGTGCTGTAACGTGTTGCAGCAGACCCTGCTAAAAGGATTCATCGTATTGTATGTGAAATAGGCCCTGCACGTAATAGTGTGTGGCAAGTACTTCATGAACATACCCACATCACCCGCAAGTCCATGCAATGCTTGTGACTTGAGTTTGCACAAAGGGCCAACATGTGTCAGTGGTTGCTCCAACAATGGATTGATCAACCAGATTTCCTACAAATTGTGTTGCTTACTGGCTGGGCCTCACTAGATCATGATTGTATTTCAAACAGCGGGAATAGCCATGTATGGGATGAGGAAATCCCTCACACTGTAATAGATTCACACCATCAAGTATGTTACTGTGAATATCTGGGCTGGCATTGTAGGCAACAATCTCATTGGGCCATATCATCTACCTGGCTGTTTGAATGGCCACCTGTACTTGAGGCGTGTGCAAAATGTTCTGCCTTAGTTGTTGGAGAATGTACCCTTGGCTGTTCATCAGAGGATGTTGATACAACACGACAGTGCACAGCCTGAGTTCATTGAGGATGTCTGCAACCTCTCAATGCTGTATTTCCTGGTCACTGGATTGGAAGGGGATGTCCTATTCCATGTCCTGAGTGTTTAATTTGACCTGAATCCCCTTGATTATTTCCTATGGAGATATTGAAAGTCACTTGTTTATGATACGGAGATGGAATTGGTTTCCAGAATTGTAGCTGCCTGTGATATGATTTGAAACATACCAGGGATATTTGTCAGGGTGAGTCAGAAACTTATTCGCTGATGTCATGTTTGCATTGAGTTGATGGCCGTCAGTGTCAGGATATTTTGTAAGATACGGTACAAATGGTATGTTCTTTGTCTTAATGATGTGTTTGCAGCTAACTGTAACTAATGTAAATAAGAAGTATGTAGTAATGTGATTTTATTCTGAATATCTCCTTAAGCTGGCTTCTTCAACCCCAGTTTCCGTACCTCAAATTGTGCAGTGGAGCATCCTCTATGTCTTGTTCAATTTTTGCACACCTTAGGAAACACCCTGTATACACACTTCTTCATATCTAAAAATTTAGTAGGGGTTGTCATTCAGAAATTCTTTTAATTTGTTTTTAAATGCTGTTTGGTTTTCTGTCAGACTTTTAATACTGTTTGGTAAATGACCAAAGACTTTTGTGGCAGCATAATTCATCCCTTTCTGTGCCAAAGTCAGATTCTTCTATCGTTGAAGCTATCCACTTTGCTATTATTTTTGAATTGCAATGGGTTATTAATAACAAATTTCATAAGCAAGTATACGTATTGTGAAGGTACTGTGAATATCCCTAATTCCTTGTTTCGAATCGGATGGTCTTCTGCCATTTCATCCTCTTATAAATGTCTGCGAGGTGACCTGGATGGGCTCCAGAATGGTGAATTACTGCAAAATATGATGCCACATGAAAGCAATGAATGAAAACAAGCATAGTAGGCTAGTTTACTGATATGTTTATAACCAAAATGTGCAATAACCCTAATATCATAAGTAACTGAACTCAAACGTTTCAGCAGATCATCATTGTGTTTCTTCAAATTCGATTCCTCATCAATGCACACGCCCCAAAATTTTGACCACTCTGCCTTAGCAACAGACTTCTGTTATATTTATCAGTGGTGTTATGCCATTTACTGTACCAGAACTGTAGATACTGTGTTTTCTCAAAATGTAGTGAGAGTCCATTTGCAGAGAACCATTTCATAATTTTCTGAAAGACATTATTTACAATTTCCTCACTGGACAGAAGTGCACATCTATATCTACTCTATCTTAATGAATAATAAATTTTTCAGAATGCATCTATCTTACTGTGGCCACCCCCAAAAGATCCATGTAGCCCTGCCAGTTTATTGAACCCATAATGTCTAAATGGGAGAGCAGAATGATAGCCTGACAGATAAGAACTAGCACTCCTTCCCTCTCTGTAGTGTTTGTATCACAGTCAGTCATTACAATACGAATAATTAGCATTTCATACAACCGCACAAAGCAGGAAGAGTAACACCAACTACAGTCTGTATATAAGATAAGATTACACTGTGGGTTTCTTACTCAGAAATCACATTTGAATGTTGTTTATGTGTGAGAAGACTGTGTTTTGCTTTATATAAAAAGAACATCATCTATCTACAAATGACGGTGGTTTGAAAAGTTCTTGGAATGGAATAGAAAAAAAAAGTACTTACATCACTGAAACTTTTTTTAGTTTTCAATGTAGTCTCCTTGTAGATTAATGCACTTGGTCCAACGATGTTCCTGTGCCTTGATCTCAAAAATGAGTGTCCTCTAAGCTTGCAAAATAGTTGTCAACTCTGGCTATCAATTCTTTGTTTGAAGTGACTCTTCATCCATCAACAAAAATTTTCAGTTTTGGGAAGAGATGGAAGTCTGACGGAACCATATCAGGTGAATAAGGTGGGTGTGGCAACAATTCATACCATAGTTCATGTAATTTTGCCATGGCGACAGCACATGTGCATTGTCTTGATGGAAGATGACTTCCTTCCTTGCTAAACCTGGGCTTTTTTCGTGTATAGTTTGTTGCAATTTGTCCAGGAAGTTAGCATAGTGTTCTCCAGTAATTGTTTGCCCAATGTGGAGGTAATCTACAAACAAAATCCCCTTCGCATCCCAGAACACTGATGCTACGACCTTTCCCCCTGAAGGAATTGTCTTTGCTTTCTTTGGTGGCAGAGAACCAGCATGTTTCCACTGTTCTGACTTGTTTTGTCTCTGGGGTATAGTAGTGCACCGAAGTTTCATCTGTGATCACAAACTGGTGCAAAAAATCTTGTTTGTTTTTCCTAAAACAGGCCAAACATTGTTCCAGTATATCTGTTCTGATGTGTTTTTGATCCAGCATCAAGAGTCGCAGCACCCATCTTGCAGGTAATTTTTTCATTTCTAGTTCTTCAGTTAAAATGTGATATACCCTTTCAGATGACATCCGGCAAGTGAGAGCAATTTCACGCACTTTCAATCGGCGATCCTCCATGTCCATTTTGTGCACTTTTGCTATTATTTCTGGAATAGTGACACATCTTTGCCGACCACTGTGACGATCACCATCTAAGCTCTCCCAATAAAATTTAAATTCGTTTGTCCACTTGGAAACAGTTGAAAATGAAGGAGCAGAGTCCCCCAGTGTATTCTGAAAATTGGCATGAATGTCCTTTGCTTTTATACTTTTCTTTACAAAGTACTTAATCACTGCTCGAATCTCGATTTTTTCCATCTTCGGAAATCACTATGCGGGAACAACAACAGAGCCATGTCAACGCCACGGCTCTCCTACAAGAGCACTGATGTGGCACATGTTTACAGGCAACAGTCCAATGAATATCACGTGAACAACTCATTGCACTAGTGCTGACCTCTCGTGGCAATTCCGAGAACTTTTCAAACCACCCTCGTACGTCGAATCTCAACAGCAACAGAACCAAAGCCTTTTGAGATTGCAGTTTATTATTCCGCGATATTGGTGCTCACGTTGGTCAGGATCCCACAATTGTCAAGTGAATACGGAATTGAGAGGCCGAGTGGGGGCTATACTCAATGGCAAGCGTGGTCTCAAAGGCTCCATACAACTAATGGACAAGGGAACAATATACTGTTTACTCTGCTGTTCAGGATTGTACATTCATATAATATACCCCAAATCAGGAAATGGTCTTCTTTGCAACAAGACAAGTATCAGCACGGACAGTGTAATGACATGGGGAGCACCACATGGACTGTCACTATGACAACTGTTGTAGCAACTTCACTTGACACAGCAGCAGAGAGAGAAGCATGCCGATTAGTTGTCCAATGACAAAACTGGATACAGGAGTGACAGCACCACTTTGTAATTTCAAGGAACTCCCCCTTTCTATGTGCAGCATCGCAATGGACATATTCACATGTAGAGGCTTGGCAGACAATGAGCACTGGAAGATAGCAGTCGTCATGAAGGTATGGTATACAATTGTGCACACAAAAACAATCATCTCTGATGTGCACAGGCGGTAGTGTTGATAGCAGCCATTTTTACATGTTAGGCTGGTGGTTGCAGCCTCTCTTCAACATCTCCATGGCATTATCTTTCAGCAAGATAATGCAAGACTGCATTTGGCCTGTGCTGTCTTGAGCTAACTTGATACAGAAGGCTTTCAACTCTTGCCATGACCAGCACATTCTCAAGATCTCTCACCCACTGAAAACATCTTGCCATGGGTTTCCAAGAGACTGTCGTGCAACTACATGATAGCCAATGCAATTGATGAACTACAGCACAGAACTTCGAAAATTAATGAAACATTTGTAGTAGCCTTGTATTATTGTCAGACTGTCATGTACACACAGTTTCTCTGTTATTAATCTTTGATTTCTTCAACATACATTTTTCTTCTTCTGGCAAAATTTACATTGCTCATTCACCTGTGCTGCCTACTGTTGTTTCAACACTGACATCAGATTATGAAATTCCCAGTTGCAAGAAGACAGAATGGTTTTGATGGGGGGATGGAGGGAGCAGGGTAATTGCCTCACAAGGCAAATATGAAGAACTTTCGTAATCTTAACAGTTGAAGTGCTGGACAGCGAGTCTGTCTCCTTGTAACTTTACAATTATAATTATGTAGTCATGTAGAAAAAGTACACCATTGTCCTTACATTTGAATAATATCTGGTACAGCTTCCATAATTTTGCCCTCACCTTGTGCAGCCTGAGTTTCACTGAATTTTACTAGGGGAGTCTGCGGTTTCCACTGTACCTTCAGCCTCAACCTACACGAAGTTTTGCTTGTCTTTCATTTCATGTGTATTATTCCATCACAGTATTCTCATATTTATCAATTAATCTACAAACTGGATGTTCGACAATATTTATTTATCTTGTGAATGAGATTTCAGCTTACTCTGCTATTGTCAGATAGTAAATGACTATCATCATCCAAGACGATAGCAAATGAGTGAAAACTGACATTACATGTAAATAATGTTTAAACATCTCACTATTGTCTTTAGATCAGCTAACTACAATAATATCTCTAATCTAAAGTGAAATATTGTGAACAGTCTGTATAATTAATTTCCTTGAATTTAAAATTGTAGCAACTAAGGGAGAAGATATTTTCTCTAATGACAACAGACTTTTGAGGCTACTGTGATTCAGAAAATACCTTTCTACAGTTTAATGCTCTTCCTTGAAAATTCAGGAATAATAGTAGTTGATTGTCACTGGATTTACAGTTTAACTTTTCTCATTAAGTCTCGTAGTTTACCCACGACTTTTCTGCAACCTCGTTCATAAACTGTAAGTAAGATGGTTCTAGAAGATTCATAAAACCATTACTTTCACCTTCATAGACTGTTTGGAGTCCATTTGTATGCTAATACAGCACTGCTGACAGAAAGTGAATAATAGTTGTATTGCCACAAAAAAAAAAATAAAAAAAAAATAAATAAATAAATTGTAGAAATAAAATTTTTTCCAAAATTTAATATGACCTTGTGAGCAGGTTATAACCATCCATCCATCCATTTATCCCTGATCATCAAAGTATCTGGGATACATATAATTTGAATCCACAAAATCAGAACTGCAACATACTTTTCAGAATCATTAACAAGGTATATCCTTTAAGAAGCAGTGGTATACACCTTTATTGTGCACATATGAGTTGATCTCATTTTAATAACTCACAGTGATTACATGAAGTAAATAAAAACTAAAGAATCATGCAATGGTGGCTGCCAACAATGCGTAAGCTTTACAAAGGAATCTAGTCACAATAGCACTGACAAACCAGTCCAGGCTCTCAAACATAAACACGTCTATCCCATTTCCTTTTGGTCAATTGTTATTTCACAGAGTAAATGCCACAATGTAAAGAGCACTGAGTTCTCTCACAGGTGAATAGACTGTATTCATCTTGTAACTTTGGTGCAAAACTTGTGTAACATCATAATAATATCATTTAAATTCCCCACAGGGAACAAAATAATGTTTATCAATTAGGACAGAGTACATGATATATTACAATGCTCCTCATGCTAGCTTTTTTTTAAATTCCAAAATGAAATTTTCACTTTGCATGGGGCATGTGCTGACATGAAACTTCCTGGCAGATTAAAACTGTGCACCAGGCCGAGACTCGAAATTTTAATTAATCGACATTGTTGCTACCACTAATTATCAAGTCATCTTTAAGTTTGAATATGTGTTACTAGTTATTACAGAAGGTTATTAACTTGTCTGCACAGAAAAACAACTACAGCTGGTTTACTCAATTTTTCTAACACTGGGTAGTAAGCAATAGCATCAAGGAAACCATGGAAAACCTGGAACAAATCCCATTCAACCTCAGTTCACATTCAGTAATTTGCAGAAATATATTTGTTCATTAGTTGAGAATCATTGAAATTGATAAGAAACATTTGAAAAGGTTCACTTACTTATTAAGTATGGTCAACAAAAGTCCAGTTATATCAGTAATAATAGCTATATCATTTTGTACTTGTTTGTTAATTGGTATGTTGTTAGATATTGTCAAATATGTTGGTCTGTACACACTGTTAATGATGTGTGTAAAAGTCAGTTCAAATAATGAATTGTATATAAAAACAAAGATGAGGTGACTTACCGAACAAAAGCGCTGGCAGGTCGATAGACACACAAACAAACACAAACACACACACAAAATTCAAGCTTTCGCAACAAACTGTTGCCTCATCAGGAAAGAGGGAAGGAGAGGGGAAGACGAAAGGAAGTGGGTTTTAAGGGAGAGGGTAAGGAGTCATTCCAATCCCGGGAGCGGAAAGACTTACCTTAGGGGGAAAAAAGGACAGGTATACACTCGCACACACGCACATATCCATCCACACATACAGACACAAGCAGACATATTTAAGGACAAAGAGTTTGGGCAGAGATGTCAGTCGAGGCAGAAGTGTAGAGGCAAAGAAGTTGTTGAAAGACAGGTGAGGTATGAGTGGCGGCAACTTGAAATTAGCGGAGATTGAGGCCTGGCGGATGACGAGAAGAGAGGATATACTGAAGGGCAAGTTCCCATCTCCGGAGTTCGGATAGGTTGGTGTTGGTGGGAAGTATCCAGATAACCCGGACGGTGTAACACTGTGCCAAGATGTGCTGGCTGTGCACCAAGGCATGTTTAGCCACAGGGTGATCCTCATTACCAACAAACACTGTCTGCCTGTGTCCATTCATGCGAATGGACAGTTTGTTGCTGGTCATTCCCACATAGAATGCATCACAGTGTAGGCAGGTCAGTTGGTAAATCACGTGGGTGCTTTCACACGTGGCTCTGCCTCTGATCGTGTACACCTTCCGGGTACGATCAGAGGCAGAGCCACGTGTGAAAGCACCCACGTGATTTACCAACTGACCTGCCTACACTGTGATGCATTCTATGTGGGAATGACCAGCAACAAACTGTCCATTCGCATGAATGGACACAGGCAGACAGTGTTTGTTGGTAATGAGGATCACCCTGTGGCTAAACATGCCTTGGTGCACAGCCAGCACATCTTGGCACAGTGTTACACCGTCCGGGTTATCTGGATACTTCCCACCAACACCAACCTATCCGAACTCCGGAGATGGGAACTTGCCCTTCAGTATATCCTCTCTTCTCGTCATCCGCCAGGCCTCAATCTCCGCTAATTTCAAGTTGCCGCCACTCATACCTCACCTGTCTTTCAACAACTTCTTTGCCTCTACACTTCTGCCTCGACTGACATCTCTGCCCAAACTCTTTGTCCTTAAATATGTCTGCTTGTGTCTGTATGTGTGGATGGATATGTGCGTGTGTGCGAGTGTATACCTGTCCTTTTTTCCCCCTAAGGTAAGTCTTTCCGCTCCCGGGATTGGAATGACTCCTTACCCTCTCCCTTAAAACCCACTTCCTTTCGTCTTCCCCTCTCCTTCCCTCTTTCCTGATGAGGCAACAGTTTGTTGCGAAAGCTTGAATTTTGTGTGTGTGTTTGTGTTTGTTTGTGTGTCTATCGACCTGCCAGCGCTTTTGTTCGGTAAGTCACCTCATCTTTGTTTTTATATATAATTTTTCCCACGTGGAATGTTTCCTTCCATTATACAAATAATGAATTGGTTTGAAATAGTTTTGGTGGCTGCAAGTGTGAAAATCATAAACACATGAAAACATAACAACATGAACTTTCACATGATACCGCTGACAAACCTGTACCTGAATTTGTTAAACTTCCTTGTAACACAACTTACCTCATTGTCGATTGTTATCCATTACTCATTATCTTTTATGGACTTCCCAAATATAAAGTTACACAACACATAGTTTCCAAAACCTACATGAAAAGTTACTGCATCTGAATCTTGTTGAATTCAACTCGGTAATGACGTGTACGAGTGACATCACGTAATTGGAAGCCTATTAAATGACTCTGATGAAGGATTGGAATTACCAAGTGCAAAGCATATAACAACAATCCCAAAACTCACCTCACCTGTACCTGCTTGATCTGTCTCAGAATGTAAGAAAACCAATTGGAAAACCTCTCATAACAATGCTCTAAATGCGAGTGACTTCATTTGCCTTGGTAATGTCATACACAGTAATGTCATACGTGAAAGCTTAAGCATGGTAGGGAAAAGTGTTATCTGCTCTTTCAATTGAGAATTGTCTTATTAACTGGAGTCGTAAACCTTTTATTAATCTGCATAACTTTAGTGCTATGTAAGCATCATGAATCCCTTAATGTGCACCAACTTAATTGTACAAAATAATCATTAGTAATCTTCAGAAAGAAAATTAAAAGTCAAACATTATTCATGTCACATAGTGATGCAAAGATCGATCAACTAATCTCAAAGTCTCTGAAACAAATGTCATTAGTGTTCTAACTACAAGAACACACAGAAAATGACAGACAACACTTTATGACTTCCAGAATACTTGTACAACCAACACTTACCACAGAGTGGGTGCAATACTAGTCGGATAGACATACGCTGAATGACAACATATGATGAGAGCAAGGCTGGCTGGGTCTGACTGTGAGTTGTTGGCCAACCAGTAGACTACACTACAGAGAGGCCGTGCATATCGCTGACTGGAGACCTCCCTCTGATGCGGTTAATGTCTTCCAATATCTGTGGTATGCTCTACAACTATGCACCCTGAGCAGATGTGGAATCAACACCATCACTGCACCCCTCTCCCCTTGGGGGGCAGAGTGTTGCTGATGTTGTAGCTCATCAGGCAATGCTGGGGCAGGTGGAAAATGCGCCTGGAACACTGGCAGACAGGTGGCACCCAACGACCAGGGCACAGATTTTGATGGTGCTGGACCTTCCAGATTCCCATGCAGAGGATACAGATGCAGCTATTGTCACATTATGATTTTCAGTAACCTATGGGGGCAATGACCAAAACGATGCATCCAGACTGCTGTCCCCGGTGTGAAATGTGGTAAAGTGGAACACAATAGTGGATGAGAATCTGGGTGGAGGAGGTGAAACAGGTCCATGGCTGGCGCCCATGGAGAAGCTCAACAGGGCTGTGGAAACCAATAGGAGTTGTCTGGTAGGCCATCAGAAAAAAACAGTAAAGCCTTCTCTGTGGGAAAGTCCTGCAGATATTTTTTCATTTGTGTCTTAAAGGTGTGAACTATGCACTCGTCCTCCATGTTAGATTGGCGGGGGGAGTGAAAGGGAGGGGAGCAAACATGCTGACTGCATACAGAAATCATGAAATGCCTGGGACAGGAACTAAGGTCTATTGTCAGAGACGAGAGTTACTGGGAGACATTCCACAGAACAGGAAAACTGAAAGAGCCTGATTAGTGACTTTGGTAGCGGCTGAGGAGCACTGGACCATATATGGAAAAGTGCATCACTGACAATCAGCTAAAACACATTCAGAAATGAACCTGCAAAATCCACATGGATGCGTTCCCAGGATTGGGTTGCTGGAGGTCGTGGGGAGAATGAAGCCTTGGGAGTGATCTGTTGACTAGCACACTGTGGACATGCAGGAACTAAATGCTCCAGCTCCCAGTCAATACCGAGCCAGTACACACATAGAGGAGCCAAGGCCTTGGTACAGGAAACACCCTAGTGACCCCTCATGCAACAACTGTAAGACCTCCAGCCGCAAACTCCTGGGAAAAACCAATCTGGGAGCTGCGTCATCATTATGACAAAGTAGTTATGAAATTGATTGGAAGTACAGCCTCCAGGACAAGAAGACCAACCATGCTGGACAAGGCGGATGATCTGCTTGAGGACAGCAGCAGGCGCTGTGACCTTGGCAACTCGGGTACTAGTGATCGGAAACCCACGTACCGCTTGGTGGGAGGTGATATCCAAATGAAAACACACGAGGTTGTCTCACTGAAACTCAGGGTCCAGGCCAATGGGCAGCCGGGATAAAGCATCCACATTGTCATGGCACCCATTGGGGTGGAAATGGATGTCATATTGGTATTTGGAGAGGAACAAGAACCACTGCTGCAACTTCTGGGCCACCTTATTGGAGTTCCAGATGGACAGACTGAATAATGAAACTAATGGTTTGTGGTCTGTGATGAGTTGGAATTCAGTGCCGTACAAGAAAGTGTGAAATTTGGTTACTGCGTACACAATGGCCAGAACCACCTCCTCATCCTGAGAGTAGTGGACCTGCACTGGACTGCATGCTGTACTGGGAGGCATCTGTAGCCAAAACCAGTGGTATGTTGGGCTCAAAAGTAGCGTCATGGTGCCAACCTGAGGTTATCCTTCAGAGTGGTGAAGGACTGGTCGCACACTGGAGACCAGACAAAGGAAGTACTCTCGCAGAGAAGAAGGTAGAGCAGGTGTGCCGTGATGTCCCAAGAATTAACTGGTGGAAATAGGCAATTTTACCCATGAAAGCATGTAGTTCTTGCAATGAAGAGGGATGCGGCAGGTCCGTAATGGCCTTGACCAGACTTGTCAGGGGTTGGACACTGCCATAATAAGGTGATTCCCAGATGGTCAAGAGAGGGATGGAAAAGTTTAGGCTTCTGTGGACTGCAATGCAGATCCACAGCCTGCAGTTTTTGAAAAAGGACCCTGAAGGTTCTGCAAGTGGTCACTTTAGTATTCCAGCAATGGGAATGTCATCCAGGTAGTTGAAACAGAGCAGAATACTGGACGTGACCTGTTCAAAATAGCACTGAAAAATTGTGGTGACACTTGATACGCCATACATAAACTGTTGGTACAGGCTGAAAGGCGTATTAAGAACCAGGATACGCTTGGACTTCTCATCCGCAGGGAACCAGCAATATGCTTCAGAAAGATCAACTTTGGAGAAGTAGTGACCCGCTGCTAAGCATGTGAACAGCTCATCTTGATATGGCAATGGGTACATGTTGAACACAGACTGAATTGACAATGACCTTAAAATCGTCACACAGTTGCGATTTACCAGAGCATTTCATCATGATGACAAGGTATGTGGTCCATTTACTAGAGGAAATGGGAACCAAAACCTTGTGAGATGGGAACCAGTCCAGCTCTGCCTTGACTTGGGAGCATAGGGCTATCGGAATCTGCCGAGCATGAAAAAATCTAGGATGAGTCGACAGCTTCAAGGTTATGTGAGCTTGAAGGTCTGTGGTGCACCCTAGATCTCTGCAAATATGTCCTGAAATTCACAGCACAGAGATTCCGATAACTGATAGAAGACTTGGGCAGATACCAGCTGTATGGAGTCTGTCACTGAGAAGCCGAAGTCCGGAAAGGCATCAAATCAAATCCAAAAAGTTTTGTTAAACGAGCATCATGGACGACAATAAAGGTAATAGGCCTGGTCACTGATCTATGGGTAACATTTGCTAGAACTGACCAAGCAAGGAGATTTGCTGTTTACCATATCCTCGTAGGTGCCTGTTTACCGGCATGAGTGTTAAGCAGGGAAATTGCAACACCAGTGTCTACCAGCAGGAGCAGATATCGTGAGAGAGCCAAAACCTCACTGTAAAGGTTGGAATAATGTTCAGGAACTGGCTGTGGCGATGACACTTTCTGTATATCCATATCCATGCTCTCTGATGCTGCCAGATTGGCCAGCTTGCACTGCACGTCCTCCCTGGACACAGTGGATGCATCTGGGTCACCCTGAACCACCTTGATGTTTCATTATGCTTCCAGCCATCGATCAGTGGTGTGTGAGACCTCATACAATGGGCAATTGACAAAACTTCATCAACAGAGGGGCTCTCTAGTTGGAGGGCCTACTCGGACCTTCTTTTCCAGGGTTGAGTGGAGGATCAACGCAAATAATGACATCTGCATATGACTCTTTTGACTTGGCCATGACAAAATGGCACTAAGGCCATGGAGAGTCACAGCCCAAGCACGATAAGACTGATGGAACTGCTTCTTGCATGGCGACTATGACACACGTTCAGCAGAAATAATGGGAAAATCTCAAAAACGTCCAACATATAATAGTTGCCACTTCTTATTCTTTCTTTCGAGTAGTGATGAAGGTGTTTTGTAACCAAAACTGTCTCTCAAACTTGGAAACCTTGAATATGCAGACATCTTTTGTTATAGTCAATTTTCTTCTTCCTGGCTTCATCTGTGAGATTAGCTAAAGCGGTTCTAAATGTGTATTCCCACTGAAAATATTCATTTGGTACTTTTGGAATTCAATCTACCCACTTGTTTCTCTCCTCTCATTGAAACATCAGGTTCACTGGTGTAAACTGGGTTGATGTGTGTGGGAGATAATTCTTTCTCTCTTCAGATTCATGAAGATAGTCATTCCATAATGTTTGCTTATTATGAAAGTAGGCTTGCATAAATCTGTTTACTTCTCGGAAACACTTTTAACTGAGTTAGCTTCTGGGTAGTAATGGGATGTCAATACCTGTGTGATTTGGTTTTGTACCAATTTACTTCTACAATGGTAACAGGTAAATTTGGACTCATTGTCTGTCAGATGAACACATGGTTAGTCAATACACGGAATGCAGTCGTTCAGCAAGCAGTTGAGAACTGGTGGACTAGTGGCTGTCTTGGTTGGATATAGCTTCAGATACTTTGTAAAAATGTCAAGTGACTGGCTACTATAAAGTGCTGGAACAACACTGCATCATCAAGATTCTAAATAAAGACTGGGAAGCACAGGACCTCAAGTCCAGTGCACTAAGAGCTCTACAATCTAAGATGCCTTCCAAATTAACTGCTCAGCAAGTGAGTGTTTATGGAAAGTCTATGAAGAAGGTATCATTGTCAGTATCCAACACTCATAATGGATGTCCTGTAGAGGTTCAGCAATGCAAAGAAAAAGGATATCTTGAAATTTACGAGGCATTTTAATGTAGCAAAAGACTTTTATAAGAACATTATTGAAAGTGATCAGTACGTTCCAGTTTGGTATTGTTGTTAACTAGTATTTTAGTGTTTTTTTAATAACATTTGTTGCTATTTTGACTTATGCTTATCAAAAATCTATGGAAAAGTGTGATACTAATTAATTATACTGTAGAACATTATTGTACTTCTATGCATAATGAACAATAAAGTGACTTTCTTCTTAATTAATGTCAAATTAAGAAAAAGAAACAGAGAAAAATCGCTTTGAATATGTATATGAACAAAACTTTTAACATCCAGCTTTGCATTTATTGATTTTTGAAAAAGCTCTGACACTTTGCCCTCCACTCTGAAACAAAAAATTAAAATTTAAGAAAAGCCACACATACAGTCAGAATTTTGCCTTAAAAAACAGTGTAAATGTTAAGTTTATATAATTATTATTTTGGTATGATATTTCAGAAATGTGTTTTCTCGAAAATTTATTTTTTTGCTTTTTTTGACTCTGAAAAACTCCTCCTCATTTACCATTTTCTTATCTGGCAATGTCTTGAATTGATAGTGTTCTTGAAATTCTTTTTCCATCAACGTAATAGTGCAAACATTTGTTGATAGAAGCATGCCACTTGTGGAATTTGAGTTGTTGTCAGACAGCTGATACACACGTTTGATGATTGAAGATGATGATGATGATGATGATGATGATGATGATGATGATGATGATGATGATGATGATCGGTTTATGGGGTGTTCAACTGCATGGTCATCAGCACCTGTAAAAAGTCCAATTTTTACACAGTCCAGTTTTTTATGCAGCCCAGTCTATCCACTGTCACAAATGATGATGACTGTGAAATGATGAGGACAACACAAACACCCAGTCCCCAGGTAGAGAAAATCCCCAACCTGGTTGGGAATCGAACTCGGGACCCCGTGATCTAGAGGCAGCAATGCTAGCCACTAGACCACAAGTTGCAGACAATACACACGTATTACCATATTCAGATCTGGGGCTTGAGGTATGTCGTCGTTCTGGTCCGTGCAAGTCAGTCTGACACTCTTATATTGCCCCCTGGACCTGCCCTATTCCTTGTTTGACAGTTTCAATTGGTTTGACAATTTTTGTTCACCACTGTAAGAAGTCTGATCTCAGTTTGTTTGTTATTTGTTGCAGATCTCATTTGAGTTGAGTTTCTGCTGTCAAATTATCACAAGACAGATTTGCCACTGAATCCTGAAACACACTGGACAACTAGTTGTTCCTTAGCCTTAGCCCATTAATCTAATTTGGTTGAAAACCATGTTTTATGCTCCTTTAACTTCTGTCTGGCTAGCTGTTCACTACTGTGGACAAACTGGTTACAGTTTTGGCTAATTGCTCTGCAGTTGTCTCAAGCGTATTTCGTCTTGTTCAGAGTCCCTGCACTTTGTGGGTGGCATTTACATCTACATCTACATCTACATTGATACTCCGCAAGCCACTCAACGGTGTGTGGCGGAGGGCACTTTACGTGCCACTGTCATTACCTCCCTTTCCTGTTCCAGTCGCGTATGGTTCGCGGGAAGAACGACTGTCTGAAAGCCTCCGTGCGCGCTCTAATCTCTCTAATTTTACATTCGTGATCTCCTCGGGAAGTATAAGTAGGGGGAAGCAATATATTCGATACCTCATCCAGAAACGCACCCTCTCGAAACCTGGCGAGCAAGCTACACCGCGATGCAGAGCGCCTCTCTTGCAGAGTCTGCCACTTGAGTTTATTAAACATCTCCGTAACGCTATCACGGTTACCAAATAACCCAGTGACGAAACGCGCCGCTCTTCTTTGGATCTTCTCTATCTCCTCCGTCAACCCGACCTGGTACGGATCCCACACTGATGAGCAATACTCAAGTATAGGTCGACGAGTGTTTTGTAAGCCACCTCCTTTGTTGATGGACTACATTTTCTAAGCACTCTCCCAATGAATCTCAACCTGGTACCCGCCTTACCAACAATTAGTTTTATATGATCATTCCACTTCAAATCGTTCCGTACGCATACTCCCAGATATTTTACAGAAGTAACTGCTACCAGTGTTTGTTCCGCTATCATATAATCATACAATAAAGGATCCTTCTTTCTATGTATTCGCAATACATTACATTTGTCTATGTTAAGGGTCAGTTGCCACTCCCTGCACCAAGTGCCTATCCGCTGCAGATCTTCCTGCATCTCGCTACAATCTTCCAATGCAGCAACTTCTCTGTACACTACAGCATCATCCGCGAAAAGCCGCATGGAACTTCCGACACTATCTACTAAGTCATTTATATATATTGTGAAAAGCAATGGTCCCATAACACTCCCCTGTGGCACGCCAGAGGTCACTTTAACGTCTGTAGACGTCTCTCCATTGATAACAACATGCTGTGTTCTGTTTGCTAAAAACTCTTCAATCCAGCCACACAGCTGGTCTGATATTCCGTAGGCTCTTACTTTGTTTATCAGGCGACAGTGCG
Organism: Schistocerca americana; assembly: GCF_021461395.2. Taxonomy (NCBI): domain Eukaryota; kingdom Metazoa; phylum Arthropoda; class Insecta; order Orthoptera; family Acrididae; genus Schistocerca; species Schistocerca americana. The sequence goes on from NC_060122.1 coordinate 428,365,926, forward strand.
GAACTGTATCGAACGCCTTCCGGAAGTCAAGAAAAATAGCATCTACCTGGGAGCCTGTATCTAATATTTTCTGGGTCTCATGAACAAATAAGGCGAGTTGGGTCTCACACGATCGCTGTTTCCGGAATCCATGTTGATTCCTACATAGTAGATTCTGGGTTTCCAGAAATGACATGATACGTGAGCAAAAAACATGTTCTAAAATTCTACAAGAGATCGACGTAAGAGATATAGGTCTATAGTTTTGCACATCTGCTCGACGACCCTTCTTGAAGACTGGGACTATCTGTGCTCTTTTCCAATCATTTGGAACCCTCCGTTCCTCTAGAGACTTGCGGTACACGGCTGTTAGAAGGGGGGCAAGTTCTTTCGCGTACTCTGTGTAGAATCGAATTGGTATCCCGTCAGGTCCAGTGGACTTTCCTCTGTTGAGTGATTCCAGTTGCTTTTCTATTCCTTGGACACTTATTTCGATGTCAGCCATTTTTTCGTTTGTGCGAGGATTTAGAGAAGGAACTGCAGTGCGGTCTTCCTCTGTGAAACAGCTTTGGAAAAAGGTGTTTAGTATTTCAGCTTTACGCGTGTCATCCTCTGTTTCAATGCCATCATCATCCCGTAGTGTCTGGATATGCTGTTTCGAGCCACTTACTGATTTAACGTAAGACCAGAACTTCCTAGGATTTTCTGTCAAGTCCGTACATAGAATTTTACTTTCGAATTCAATGAACGCTTCACGCATAGCCCTCCTTACGCTAACTTTGACATCGTTTAGCTTCTGTTTGTCTGAGAGGTTTTGGCTGTGTTTAAACTTGGAGTGGAGCTCTCTTTGCTTTCGCAGTAGTTTCCTAACTTTGTTGTTGTACCACGGTGGGTTTTTCCCGTCCCTCACAGTTTTACTCGGCACGTACCTGTCTAAAACGCATTTTACGATTGCCTTGAACTTTTTCCATAAACACTCAACATTGTCAGTGTCGGAACAGAAATTTTCATTTTGATCTGTTAGGTAGTCTGAAATCTGCCTTCTATTACTCTTGCTAAACAGATAAACCTTCCTCCCTTTTTTTATATTCCTATTAACTTCCATATTCAGGGATGCTGCAACGGCCTTATGATCACTGATTCCCTGTTCTGTACATACAGATTCGAAAAGTTCGGGTCTGTTTGTTATCAGTAGGTCCAATATGTTATCTCCACGAGTCGGTTCTCTGTTTAATTGCTCGAGGTAATTTTCGGATAGTGCACTCAGTATAATGTCACTCGATGCTCTGTCCCTACCACCCGTCCTAAACATCTGAGTGTCCCAGTCTATATCTGGTAAATTGAAATCTCCACCTAAGACTATAACATGCTGAGAAAATTTATGTGAAATGTATTCCAAATTTTCTCTCAGTTGTTCTGCCACTAATGCTGCTGAGTCGGGAGGTCGGTAAAAGGAGCCAATTATTAACCTAGTTCGGTTGTTTAGTGTAACCTCCACCCATAATAATTCACAGGAACTATCCACTTCTACTTCACTACAGGATAAACTACTACTAACAGCGATGAACACTCCACCACCGGTTGCATGCAATCTATCCTTTCTAAACACCGTCTGTACCTTTGTAAAAATTTCGGTAGAATTTATCTCTGGCTTAAGCCAGCTTTCTGTACCTATAACGATTTCAGCTTTGGTGCTTTCTATCAGCGCTTGAAGTTCCGGTACTTTACCAACGCAGCTTCGACAGTTGACAATTACAATACCGATTGCTGCTTGGTCCCCGCATGTCCTGACTTTGCCCCGCACCCGTTGAGGCTGTTGCCCTTTCTGTACTTGCCCAAGGCCATCTAACCTAAAAAACCGCCCAGCCCACGCCACACAACCCCTGCTACCCGTGTAGCCGCTTGTTGCGTGTAGTGGACTCCTGACCTATCCAGCGGAACCCGAAACCCCACCACCCTATGGCGCAAGTCGAGGAATCTGCAGCCCACACGGTCGCAGAACCGTCTCAGCCTCTGATTCAGACCCTCCACTCGGCTCTGTACCAAAGGTCCGCAGTCAGTCCTGTCGACGATGCTGCAGATGGTGAGCTCTGCTTTCATCCCGCTAGCGAGACTGGCAGTCTTCACCAAATCAGATAGCCGCCGGAAGCCAGAGAGGATTTCCTCCGATCCATAGCGACACACATCATTGGTGCCGACATGAGCGACCACCTGCAGATGGGTGCACCCTGTACCCTTCATGGCATCCGGAAGGACCCTTTCCACATCTGGAATGACTCCCCCCCGGTATGCACACGGAGTGCACATTGGTTTTCTTCCCCTCTCTTGCTGCCATTTCCCTAAGGGGCCCCATTACGCGCCTGACGTTGGAGCTCCCAACTACCAGTAAGCCCACCCTCTGCGACTGCCCGGATCTTGCAGACTGAGGGGCAACCTCTGGAACAGGACAAGCAGCCATGTCAGGCCGAAGATCAGTATCAGCCTGAGACAGAGCCTGAAACCGGTTCGTCAGACAAACTGGAGAGGCTTTCTGTTCAGCCCTCCGGAATGTCTTTCGCCCCCTGCCACACCTTGAAATGACCTCCCACTCTACCACAGGTGAGGGATCAGCCTCAATGCGGGCAGTATCCCGGGCAACCACAGTCGTAGTCCGATCAGGGGATGCGTGGGACGAGCTGGCCGTCCCCGACAAACCCCCATCCCGACCCCCACAGTGATGCCCATTGGCAACAGCCTCAAGCTGTGTGACCGAAGCCAACACTGCCTGAAGCTGGGAGCGAAGGGATGCCAACTCAGCCTGCATCCGAACACAGCAGTTGCAGTCCCTATCCATGCTAAAAACTGTTTTGCTAAGAACGTCTGAACTAATCTACAGAGAGCGCAAACAAATCGACAAAATTTAAACGATTATTAAAATACAAGATTGCCTAGTAAATGCAGTAATGCTGCTACTTGCGCACTGCTGACACTGCTCGGCGGCGGAAGGAGACTAAGCGAAATTACACTATTCAGGTACTAAAACACGATGCTACACTCTCAAATACTATAATACGCCCGAAATTTATGAATTAAACAATGCAAGAACCAAAAACACGCAAAGAAATTAAGAATTAAACTATGTAACAAATGAGTGAGCTAGGAGTATACGACTTGCTGCTCAGCTGCTTATCCAACGGCGGCAGGGAGCACACTGACTGCGACCAACCGACACTGGCCGTTCAAAACAAAACAGTAGACAAACGACTACGCGAATTTACACTATTCAGGTACTAAAACGCGATGCTACAACTCTCAAATACTATAATACGCCCGAAATTTATGAATTACACAATGCAAGTACCAAAAACACGCAAAGAAATTAAGAATTAAACTATGTAACAAATGAGTGAGCTAGGAGTATACGACTTGCTGCTCAGCTGCTTATCCAACGGCGGCAGGGAGCACACTTGCACATTTGCAACTTATGTAGGAATTGCTTTTGAGCCGTCCATGAGTTAGGGGTCTCATTTGCAGTGTCTTTCTGCTTTTGAACTGTCTCGCTAACATGCGTCATGTTGTGACCTGTGCAAAATACAGAATCTCAGCTAAAAGATTAATTACTGCTTGAGTCACTGTCTCTAGTTCCTCAACTTCCTCTAATTCATGGAGTGGGTGAACATTAGTTTCCTGTTTGTGTTCCATTTCAAACTGGGTTCGAGTTATCAACATCACACAAAGGTTCACTTAACAAACAATTATTCCTTCCTAATGGGGATATGCACTTACAAATAACACATTACTTATTCTAAACACAATTCAATAAAAAAATTCCTGGAAAGAATGCATACAAATTAAAACTTCTGAAGATTGTACGCAGAAACTAGCTATGAAAACTAGTATGCATCCAAGAGCACAGAATTTATAAATTATACTATACACTTACTCAAGAGAAAGCTAACAGGTCAAGTGGCATGCTTTAGCAAGTTATGTGGATTCTTGTGCATGCTTGCCTATTTCCTGTGCTGCAAGATTCATATGTGATGGATATGGGCTGCTCTACTGCCAATGATTGGACTTCACCAAAGATACACATATAACCAGTACAATACAATAAAGTCCTTTCACAGTTTTCACCTGAAATGTCTCCCTACTGCCTTTATATCAGTTAACTACAATAACACCTCTAATCCAAAGTGAAATACTGTGAACAGTACATATATTTAATCTCTTTGAACTGCAAATTGTTGCAATTAACAGAGAAGGTATTCTCTTTAATGATTGCACACTTAAGAGATTTCTGTAATTCAGAAAATTAAAGCTGTTCTTCAGTTAAATGTTCTCCCTTGAAAATTCAGGAGAAATAGTATTTGATTCTCACTGGATTTACAGTTTAACTTTTCTGATGAATTCTTTTAGCTTACCCATGACTTTTCTACAACCTTGTTCAGAAATTATGAGTCAGCTGTTCTTATAACATTCATAAAACCTTTACTTTTACATTTGTAGACAGTCCAGGTTCTGCTCATGCGCTACTATGGCACTACCAATGGACAGTGGATGATGATCATCATAGTGCCATAAAAAAGAAATCTGTAGAGATATTGAATATGACCATGTGTGCAGGTTCTAACCATCCCTCTATTCATCATTTATCTGCATGATCTATTAGTCACTGATCTATTTGGAATGCATGAAGTTCAGTACACAAAATAAGAACAACTACAAACCTTTCGGAAAAATTGACAATGTATATTGTTAAAGAAGCAATACACTTTTGCTCTACACATTCACATTGATAATTTACTCATAGTAATTACATAAAGTGAACAAAAATTAAAGAATCATGCAATAGCGGCTGCCAATGATGCCTAAGCTTTACAAAGGAATCAAGTCACAATAACATTGACCATCTAGTCCAAGCTCTCAAGCATAAGTTACTCTATCTCAGTTCCTTTGTGGTAAATTGTCATTTCACGAAGTAAATCCACAGTGCAAAGAGTGCTAAGCTCTCTTGTAGGCGAATTGACAGTATTCATCTCATAACATGAATGCACAACTTCCTCAAAACTGTAATAATTTCATTTAAATTTTCCACAGGGAAATTAAGTAGTTAGTCATGTGAAAACCAATTACACCCATAGAAAGGTGAGCTAATTCCCAATAACAATGATGAAACCATTTGCCAATAATAAATTTTAGCTACTATTAATAACTAAGTAAACTTGTTCCAGCTTGTCAGTTCTATTTTTATTAATTGGCAGTAAAATATCCATTGTACAATTTACTGCTGCGACTCAAATTAATCAGCGTGGAAGAGGAAATGCTGATATTGAAAAACTTAATGTAAACTATGGCTAGTTACATGGTGAGAAACAAGGACATGTTGTAACACCTGTTCTCACCAGCTGAGTTCTGAGAAACCAGTGTCAGGGAGAATAATCGAGGTGGCACATGTGGCGCAACAGGCACCGAGGTCACAACTTTCATGTTGTAGAACATGCTCTGTGACTGGATAGTGTGTGAGGTCAGTATACAGCTTCTGTCTACGCCTATTCATCCTAACTGATGGTGTCATACCAATGTAGAAGGGTGCACAGTGTCTACAGAACAGCTGGTACGTGATGTGCCTTTTCACAGGTGGCTTCTCCCTTCGACAGTATATATTTTGTCAGTTACACAACTGGTATAGGTGGTTGTAGAGGGTGCATAGGGCAAGTCTTACAGTGGGTACACTCACACTTACAGGAGTTGGAGCCGTAGTATAGGGAAATGATGCATAAGGAGCACAGGGTCAGACCAGAACTTTGCAGAGATTATGCAGGGGGGAGGAGTGGCAAGAAGCTATTCTAGGTGTGGTGGGCAAAATGTCAGACAGAATGGACCTCACTTCAGGGTATGATCTTAGGGAGTAATAGCCTTGTAGCTGATTAATAATTCAAGAGCAGGATAGTACTGAGTGAGAAGAGGTGTAACCTTAAGTTGTTTTTTGGAGGGATCAGCAGCACCAGGATTGGATGTGATGGCATGGGGAAATATGCTGTACAACTAGATTAGTGAGGTAACTACATCCAGAGAAGATTGAGGTAAGAATGGTGGTGTACTGCTGTAGAGTGTCTGCACCTGAAGAAATACATCTGCCCCAAATGCAAATGCCAAGGCAGTACGGGAGCGAACATTTGATGTGGAAAGGATGGGAACCGTCAAAATGTAAGTACAGTAGTTTGTTAGTAGGTTTTTATGTGATCAGAGCCATCCTGGTTACCATGTGTGTACCCTGATCTGTTTGTGTGTGCCCCTCAAAGGTAAAGTATTTTTGTTTGCAAATATGAAGTTGGTTAAGGTAAGCAGGAAGGTCTCCATAAGTTTGGAATCAGGTGGGCACTAGTGAAAGTAATGTACATGGAAGATGTGGGTATAGAGGGAGCTGGCACCAATTGTGACAAGCAAGGTGTGTGATAGGACATGGGAGTAGAATGGGCACAGATATCAGATGACCTACGAAATGCTCGGTGTCTTTAATAGAGGAGGGGAGTCTTTGTATACAGATTGCAGGTGTTGAACAGCTAAGGTAGATAAATGTTCATTGGGTGCTCTGGTGTCGGCAACTACGAGATGGCCAGGGTGATTGGGTTTGTGGTTCTTAATTAGAAGCTAAAAGGTGGGAGTGTGTGGTTTGGATGGGATAATAAGTTTATGGATTGAGGTGTTAGTTCTCATGAGGGGTCTGAGATTTTAAGGGGGAGGGATATCGAAGGGATGGGATCTTGACGGCAAGAGTTGTATGTACAAGCGTCAGAAAGCTTGCGTAGATCCCTGTTTACATACTCTCATTGGTCTTGTACCCTACTGGTAGATCCCTTGTCCACCAAGAAGGTAATAATCGAGTCATCAGCTGTTAGGAAATGAAGAACCTGAAGTTCTGCAGAGGACAGACTAGGGTCATGTTGTAAGCCCCTCGAAGAGGGTTGTGAAGCAATCCTGGATATTAGGAATCCTTGTAAGGGGTTATTATGAGGTACTGGATCAAGTTAGGATCATGGTTGGAATGTTAAACACAGGGTTCAGTACCAGGTTTACTGTTGGAAAGGTTTTGGCATTGAGTTGCAAAGTGATGTTTCCAATTGACATTATGCATGAAGAAAAGTAAGCCCCTAACCAGAGGGGAAAGAACCATAGATGAGAGACAGAACACTGTACTGTTGTGGCTGGTTCTTGTGATCATGAGTTACCATTGCTCTGGGACGTTGGGTGATGTTAAGAAGGTTGGCAAAGCTTGGTTTGTAGGGGAGGAAACATGAAGGGCAGATAACTGCAGGATTTTGTACAAGGAGAGAAGTATGGTGAAGTGGAAATTGGCAGATGAGGCATAAAGGTGACAGAGTAGCTGTGTAAGTGCAAGAGGTTGCTGTATTTGAAACGGTAAAATGGGCTGGAGTACAGGAGAATTGCATTCACAAACAGGGATGTTCAATGTTAGTCCTTTGGGGTACCTCCAGGGGCCAAGCAGGTTTCAAGAAACACAATGAAGGATCTAAGTTTAGATACTGAGCATATTTTTGAAAGGACTGGTTGTAATATGTGATGGACGGTGTTCTTCATCCATAAATTCTTTCTGATATTTTTCCCATTGCACCTAAAATAGCTTATCACCCCCCCCCCCCCCCCCCCCCCCCCTCAACCTCCATCAATTTTCTGACCAGAACCCATGCTCACTTTGCACCCATTTCCCTACTCTATGGCTCTTACCCCTGTGACTGTCCCTGCTGTAAGACTTGCCTTATGTACCCTGTAACTGACAAAACATACTATTAAAGAGAGAACCACCTGTGAAACTGAAACAATACATGTCATGTACCAGCTGTTATGTAAACACTGTACAACTTCCTACATTGGTATAACTACCACCAAGTTATCAGTTAGGGTGAGTGGGTGCAGACAGAGGGTGTATACAGTCAACATACAATATCCTGTTGTGAAGCATGCTCTGCAACATGAGAGTCATGATCTCAGTGTCTGTTTCACCACACGTCTCATCTGCATTCTTCCCCCGTCATCAATTTCTCAGAACTGGTGTTACAATGTGTCTTTGGTTCTCACCTCCACCTGTCAATTTCAATATTTATTCTCAGTAACTATTCCGTTCTTCACTCCCTTTTAGTTTTCTGACCTGTCTATTTTTGCCCCCCCCCCCCCCCCCCACCTCGACCTGTCTACTACATATAATGCCCTTAGCTTTCTGCTCCTACTAACTCTGATGATGTTGTCTCAGTTATCTCTGTGTTGCTTATGATGCTCTCTACCATCTTTTGAGCTCTCAGGTTTTCAAATCTCAACTGGTGCACTCCCCAACCATCAGACTTTCTTTTACATCTCATCTGCTAAGTCTCCCTGACCTGGGGTTCTTGGCAATTTTTCCACCACTCTCCCCATTTTTTAAACCTCACCAGTGCTTTTCCTTCATCCCTCTCCCTTCTCCTTCAACCCATATGTCAGAAGAAGGAGCCATTCCTTCCAAACCTAGCCTGCAAACAGATTTCCTCTGCCACATCCACACATTTTCTTCTTCATCTGACCACCACATGAACCAGCTGCAAAGGGACACAGTCTGTCATTACCCAATATTGTCTCAGACAGGAACAGTGCTGAACAGTATCCTTGTTCAGGGTTTTGACTACTTGCCACAATGCACAGAAATGAGCAATCATTATACCCACAATTTGTTACACCCCTCCCAAATGGTATTCTGCCACCCAGTCGATTCACAAAATATCCTGGTCCATACTTAGGACACACCTACTCCCAACCCCTTTCATATCGATATTATACTGGTGGAAGACTTGTCTTAACTGCCCACCCAGCATGTACTTTTCAGCCGAGTCACAGACATATCACATTCTATCAGAAACAGGGCCATCTGCGAAAGCAGTCGTATCACATACCAGCTATGCTGTTAACTTTTGCACAAGATTTTATGTGGACATGACCTCCCAATCAGCTGTCCACCTGAATGAATGGCAACACAGCTGGCCATCCAGTGGCTCAATGTGTGCTACTGAGCAAGACTTGAGTGGCTGCTTCACAGACCACGTCATCTACATCCAATCTCCCCCAAAAAAGAGGGAAAGGCAAAGAAAGGTATTTAATTTTGAATTAGTAATTACTGTTTAAGTAGAGGGATACTGAACTACTGAAATAGCTGTCAATGCCTACATACAGTGTGCATTTTGGAACAACTTGATGTGATCATATCCTAATTATTTTATAGCCCTATGATTACTCGTATCAGTGAATCCTCTCTTTACCACCACAAAGTGGTAAACACACCCCTACTGCATAGTCCTAATAAAATTGTCTTGTGTTGAAAGACTACTTGAAAAACAGGTCTCCAGTTATTTTCATTTTCATTTCAACCTCATGTTACACTTTCCACCTTCTAATACCATGTCACCCTCACAACACCCCCACAACGACCCCATTAAGTTTTATTTACATTCCCTCCGCAAACATGGCTTCACCCTAGCCAGATTACGATCGCATATTTTATTTTCTCAGGCTTGTCTGACATTTGGCATTACCCCCAAAGGCCTCACACTTAAAGTTCCCATCTCTGGCTGCAACCCTTCTTTCCATCAGTCCCTATACCAGTTCCAAACTGAACACTCCATTGCCCTCACCCACCTAATCCTTCACCTACACATCAACTCAGCCAATGAACACACCCGTCAACTCCTATCCTTAATAAAAGTCCTCAATCTTTCCTCTCCCACATCCACACCGGCTGTTCAGAGCATCCTCCTACAGGCCAACCGCAAATTAGAACAGCATGCCACCCTTCACCTCAAAAAACTATCCAATCTCCTGGTTTCCCACCTCCGGAAAGGCAACTCACTCACCCTTCACAACCTTTCCAGCAAACCTCAACCTCCTCTCATTGCACACAAACCCAGTCTCTCCCATCTACTCAACCTCCCACTTCCAGCTCCACTCCCTCCAAAACCTCAAAATTCCAATCAACACAATCTGGAACCACAACACCCTAATTCAGTAGTTAACCTTTCCTCCAAACCTCTCTCCCAATCCGAAACCTCTGTCCTATCCAAAGGCCTCACCTTCAGCCCCACTCCCAGATTCAACCAAACAGCCCTCGTCAAAGATTTACTGTCCTACACTCGTACTCTCTGCTGGAAGTATCACTTTGCCATGAAGAAAAATGATCCTAATCCTACTCCTAATGATCCAACTCCCCAGGACACTATCCAAATTGAACCCTGCCTGGAACAGTTCCGTCCTCCATCACAGCGGGACCCACCTCCTCTTCCTCAAAATCACCCTCTCCAAACCTTCCAGGAATTTCTGACTTCCAGCCTTGCCTCTCAATCCTCCTTAAAAAACCTTAATCCTACTCCCAACATCACCACTGCTGAAGCCCAAGCTATCCGTGATCTGAAGGCTGACCGGACCATCGTCATCCTTCCGGTGGACAAGGGTTCCACGACCGTGATACTTGATCGTCGGGAGTATGTGGCTGAGGGACTGCGTCACCTTTCAGACAACACCACATACAAAGTTTGCCAAGGTAATCCCATTCCTGATGTCCAGGCGGAGCTTCAAGGAATCCTCAGAACCTTAGGCCCCCTACAAAACCTTTCACCTGACTCCATCAACCTCTTGACCCCACAGACACCCCACACCCCTACCTTCTTCCTAAAATTCACAAACCCAATCATCCCGGCCGCCCCATTGTAGCTGGTTACCAAGCCCCCCACAGAACGTATCTCTGCCTACGTAGATCAACACCTTCAACCCATTACATGCAGTCTCCCATCCTTCATCAAAGACACCAACCACTTTCTCAAACGCCTGGAATCCTTACCCAATCCGTTACCCCCGGAAACCATCCTTGTAACCATTGATGCCACTTCCTTATACACAAATATCCCGCACGTCCAGGGCCTCGCTGCGATGGAGCACTTCCTTTCACGCCGATCACCTGCCACCCTACCTAAAACCTCTTTCCTCATTACCTTAGCCAGCTTCATCCTGACCCACAACTTCTTCACTTTTGAAGGCCAGACATACCAACAATTAAAGGGAACAGCCATGGGTACCAGGATGGCCCCCTCGTACGCCAACCTATTCATAGGTTGCTTAGAGGAAGCCTTCTTGGTTACCCAAGCCTGCCAACCCAAAGTTTGGTACAGATTTATTGATGACATCTTCATGATCTGGACTCACAGTGAAGAAGAACTCCAGAATTTCCTCTCCAGCCTCAACTCCTTTGGTTCCATCAGATTCACCTGGTCCTACTCCAAATCCCATGCCACTTTCCTTGATGTTGACCTCCACCTGTCCAATGGCCAGCTTCACACGTCCGTCCACATCAAACCCACCAACAAGCAACAGTACCTCCATTATGACAGCTGCCACCCATTCCACATCAAACGGTCCCTTCCCTACAGCCTAGGTCTTCGTGGCAAATGAATCTGCTCCAGTCCAGAATCCCTGAACCATTACACCAACAACCTGACAACAGCTTTCGCATCCCGCAACTACCCTCCCGACCTGGTACAGAAGCAAATAACCAGAGCCACTTCCTCATCCTCTCAAACCAAGAACCTCCCACAGAAGAAACACAAAAGTGCCCCACTTGTGACAGGATACTTTCCGGGACTGGATCAGACTCTGAATGTGGCTCTCCAGCAGGGATACGACTTCCTCAAATCCTGCCCTGAAATGAGATCCATCCTTCATGAAATCCTCCCCACTCCACCAAGAGTGTCTTTCCGCCGTCCACCTAACCTTCGTAACCTGTTAGTTCATCCCTATGAAATCCCCAAACCACCTTCCCTACCCTCTGGCTCCTACCCTTGCAACCGCCCCAGGTGTAAAACCTGTCCCATGCACCCTCCCACCACCACCTACTCCAGTCCTGTAACCCGGAAGGTGTACACGATCAAAGGCAGAGCCACGTGTGAAAGCACCCACATAATTTACCAACTGACCTGCCTACACTGTGACGCATTCTATGTGGGAATGACCAGCAACAAACTGTCCATTCGCATGAATGGACACAGGCAGACAGTGTTTGTTGGTAATGAGGATCACCCTGTGGCTAAACATGCCTTGGTGCACGGGCAGCACATCTTGGCACAGTGCTACACCATCCGCGTTATCTGGATACTTCCCACTAACACCAACCTATCCGAACTCCGGAGATGGGAACTTGCTCTTCAATATATCCTCTCTTCCCGTTATCCACCAGGCCTCAATCTTCGCTAATTTCAAGTTGCCGCCACTCATACCTCACCTGTCATTCAACAACATCTTTGCCTCTGCACTTCCGCCTCGACTGACATCTCTGCCCAAACTCTTTGTCTTTAAATATGTCTGTATATGTGTGTGTGTGCGCACGAGTGTATACCCGTCCTTTATTCCCCCTAAGGTAAGTCTTTCCGCTCCCGGGATTGGAATGACTCCTTACCCTCTCCCTTAAAACCCACATCCTTTCGTCTTTCCCTCTCCTTCCCTCTTTCCTAATGAGGCAACAGTTTGTTGCGAAAGCTTGAATTTTGTGTGTATGTTTGTGTGTCTATCGACGTGCCAGCACTTTCATTTGGTAAGTCACATCATCTTTGTTTTTAGCTATATTTTTCCTATGTGGAATATGTGTGTGTGTGTGTGTGTGTGTGTGTGTGTGTGTGTGTGTGTGTGTGTGTGTGTGTATATATATATATATATATAGAGGGAAACATTCCACGTGAGAAAAATATATCTAAAAACAAAGATGATGTGACTTACCATACGAAAGCGCTGGCAGGTCGATAGAAACACTGCCGCTTCCCACAGGTTTTAACGTCATTATTTCTTCGTCAGACAATTGTTAGCCTCATTCTCATAATCTGCCACCACAAAACCACTCCTTTTTGTTTGTGTTTCTATCGACCTGCCAGCGCTTTCGTATGGTAAGTCACATCATCTTTGTTTTTAAATATATAAGTCTGCAGGCCTATTATGCAGATTTCAGATTTGTAACAGGGTCGGAATTGTAACCTTTATTTTATTTTTTTTTTTTTATGGCTACTTACAAGTTGCATTCATCTTCCAGAACTTTAAAATACTCAATATCACTCCCTCCCTCCCTATAAGTTACTGCATGGGTGCCCTTGGATAGTGGGCAGATACCACTCATTTTAGAGTCACTGGAACTTTCTGAAGTCGATGAGCAGCTGGAAGAAATACTATATTCCACATGATTATCTTCAAGTAAATCTTCATTATTACATTCCTGCTCAATTACTTGCTTTGTACTCTTCATGAAAGCAATCCAGTCCATTTTGGTGACATTTTCCAGGCCTTAAATAGTCAGTTTCTCAGCTTCACACTCAGGAAACTTTTAATTTTCATGAGCAACACATCCTTTCACTCACAACCAATTAAGTTCAGTTGTGTTAAAGTGGCAGTGATGAGGTGGTAGTCTTAGGACTGTGTTGGTTACATTCAAAAAGTTTAACCTCATGCAATGTTATATGAAGCTTATCTAATGTAGGTCAGTCTCCATTGGGATAATTGTAGGCTTTGTTTCTTGTGGAAAAGGATCCAGGTTTGTAATGCATTTCTGAATATTTCACTACTTGTCCGGCATATGAAGACAAAAGGGTCCTGCTTCACTTCTTTCCTTCTTGTATTTTTCTTTACCAATATGAAGTACAGTCAGTTTATGTGACTACTTTGGAAATCGGGAAGAGAAGTCCCCCGTTTTCTGCCTCTGTGTCTAAACACAATTCCTTGCCTGCCTTTCTTTCCTGATGTATTTGCATCTCATATTCTGGATCTGCCCCTTTTCTTTTGCATTTCATCAAACATGACAACCACACAGAAAACAACACAAGCACAATGATGGTAACAAAATACATGTTTCATACACAGCACTAGACAAACAGTGGAAGTGAACTGACCATTTGTTGTGGTAGTTTGGCAACAGTGTACAGTTCAGGTGTGACACTGAGTGCTCTGACTGTAGGAAGGTAGCTCCAATGTGTGAAGTGTCAACTATCAAGTAATTTTAATCAGACTATGGTGTGGAATCAGGTATGCCAAGCTGCCATGACTTAAAGTTACAAGAGTTTATTTAACAACTTAATGCAATAAAGGTTTAATGATATTTTGGCTGGTCTGGAACTAAAGAGGACTATGCAACATTTAGTCAAAAAGCAGTTTATGATAAATCTAAACCTAACATTCATTCATTCATTCTTTCTTTATACGCCATCTTTGGACTATGTTGTTTCAACTGTCTTGCTTTCTGTGTTCTGATGTTTACCCAGTACTCCGGCATTCGTTCTATGTTGCTCCTTCCTCTACTGGGTCAAAGTCTTTCCTGTTTTTAGTTTTGGCTTTTCTTGGAAACCCTACCACACCATAAGTTTCTCCTTGAGTGGGACACACTCCAAGATGTCATCATAGGTGATATCCAGTTCTTCAAGATCTTACTCCACCTCTGTGAACCAGGACCATTTTGTTTTCTTCTCCTGAAAGTAGGTGATCATGCGATTGGTGAGTCTTCTAGGGCTCATTCGGGTCATATGTCCATAAAACATAATCCTTTTCTGGATGGTATCAGTTATCTTCTCTCTGTGGGAATACAGTTTATGATTATGACATCATCTATATTCCTCATTCTCTCTGATGGGTCCTAAGATCTTTCTCAAAATTTTCCTTTCCTTGGCCTCCAGTTTTTTGATTGGGCCTTTATTGTTCATTACAAGGCATTCAAAAGTGTAAAAGACCTCCGGGTGGATAACACTGCAGTAATGCCTTAACTTTGTATTGAATGATACTGATCTTTTGTTGTAGATGTTTTTGGTTAAATGGAATGCCATTTCCATTTTGTTCATGCGGGATATGAAGGCTTCTTTCTGTGATAAGGTGGCTGTTATCCATTCTCTGATATATTTAAACTTTTCAACTCTCTTAATTTTCCCTTGACCTACTACAAGCTCCTTTGGTGGTGAATTTATGCTTGTTATAAACTCTGTTTTCTCAAATAAAATTTGGAGGCCAGTCTTCTGTGCTTGTACGTTAAGCTCATTAATCTGTCTCTCAGCTGTTTCCATGGAATCAGAAAAAATTGCAAGATCTGCAAAAGTGAGACAATCGATTTCAAGATTTTGTTTCTTGTAACCCAGCCTGACAGCATTTTTAATTCCTTGGTTTTCCAGTTCTTTGTGCCACTCACAAATCTAAACCTAACAAGTAATTATCTGTACACTCTAAAGTGGTGTGTGTGTCACTTCACATTGTAAGTGCTCCAAATGTTAAAGTACCACTTTAGAACTGGCTTCTGTTTTGAGTGGCAGACCATTCTTAACTGGTCTAAGTTGCACTGTGTTTCACAGACCAGTCTGAATGTCAAACTAGTTAAAACTAAGCTGATCTATGTGATATACTGTAACTCCCAGGTTACTCTTGGACAACATTATTATATGTATAACAATATTTTCATGAAAAAAATATTTGCCCTTTATTGCGGTAACAACGTTTATTGCTACTGTTACATGTAGTTGGCAAAACTACTGATAAATGAAATAGAATGTACCAACATTGGTGCCTTAATGTTTGTGGTGTCGGAGATGTGTGTAAAAGTGAAACTAATACTAAACTTTATTTAGAAATAAGTGTTAATGGTTTAACAATGTAATGCATTAGTTTGTGTCATCTGACAAATGAAACCAGGTATTCAAGAATTAAAAGACTTCAGCAGTGGATGGTATGATTTCAAAGTTCCAAAAAGCAAAATTTGTCAAGGGACAATCCATGATGCAGTGCAACGTTGATCGCATAATCAAATCAGTTGATCTAAAACAAACATCTGTAAACTTACAGAACTTCACAGATTCCTCACAGAACCCTACACCATGTATGGAAAGTTGTGATATTTTGCTTACTTATGATGAGATGCAGCATATAAGGAAATTTAAAATTTGTACCTTCAGTGAATCACTCCTATTAGATTTCGCTTGCACATTACAAGCGCAAGGATAAACAGTAAATGAGCCCAAGGACATTCTACTGGCATATCGAGCAGATAATGGAGCAATAACATGGTGTACTGTTCGAGTAATGAGTGTTAAGTATCTCATTATCTACTATTTGTAAGTCAAATGTCATATAATTAATGTAAACTAATAAAATATGTTCATGTTAAATCATGTTGCATTAATTTTCTCTGTTATTTTTATTTGTACCACAGACCGCATTACTTTCAGACAAGCCATTTCTTGTCTGAGCCTCATTCAGTATATGTAACTGTGCAGCTCTGGATTCGTTTCCAATTTTAATTCCCAAGGTCTGTGAAAATGCTTTATATACTACCCTCTCTTGTACCCATAGTTGTACACTAGTGCTGTTGTTTGTATATCACTGCTTCAAACTTAGAATTAGTCTTAAGCTACCTTGCACAGATCTTTTCTCAACATCAAGTGACAATGTTGCAGTTCATTGTTTGTTATTGATTCTCTCCTTTATTTGCAAGTCTAAAGTGCTGTCCCATGTTGCACATGAACAGATTCATCAACTCTCTTTCTGTTCCAAGTTCCCATGTTTCAAATTCATTTGCATTAGAAAATTCAAGAGTTTCATGAGCCATTGGCTGTCTCATAGTGAATATACTAATGTAAACATATCTGACGTCTTTCTGCACACTTACCTTTGCACAGTGAACGCAAGATGTTATATTCAATCACCCTGCCCTGTTTCAGATTCTCTCTCCTGAAGTACTGTAGTAACAAATATTGCACATAAAAATCAGAGTTCTGTTCTTTGGATGATTGGTATTAGAATGCCTTTGCAAGTTGTTGTTGCTGGAATGAACATTGCACTACGAAAACAGCAGATATATCCATCGGCATTTGAAGAATCCTGGAATGGTATTAAACACTTCAAATACAGCACCCTAGCATTAAGCACCAAAAAATGGCACTGTACAAAGCAAAGTTAAGAATATGGTAATGACAATATTACAAGTACTTGTTCCAAACAGCCTACATTCAGATTGCTATAAACTGTTTTTATGAATTTTACAATGATTTCACCTCCTCCTAGGTGAAAGGATTATCTTATTAACATTAACTGACAGTGAGAGCAAAATACATTTGTCTTGAGGTGCTTTTATCACAAATCAGAAATATCATGAATTTTTTCTGTAATGGATGAGCTCAGTAGTTATCTATTTCGAAATCAACAAACCTAAAATTAAACAATGGAACTGCAGGTAGGAATTCAACAATGTAGGAAGAGATTTCTACTTACTGTAAAGATAACATGCTAAGTTGCACACAGGCACAATTGAAAGGCACTTGCACAAAAGCTTTTGGTCTCAGCCTTCCCTGCACCATCCAAACTGCTGCTTCCATCCCATGTCATAGTTGCATTCTGGCCTGAGGTGATGGTCGGTGTGTGAGGTGTTCTTGCATATGTGAATGGAAAGTATGTGCTTCTTTTTTTTTTCCTGGTGGAATCTAAAATTAGATATCCTCCTTTTCTAGATCTACATCACATTCTGCAGACCACTAAAGTGCAATGCTGAGTGTACTTTACACTTTATCAGTCATCAGGGCTCCTTCTCTTTCCCTTCACATAGTGAGTGCGGGAAGAATGACTGTTGAAATTCCTCAGTGTGTGCTGTAATTAATCCAATCTTGTCTTCACGATCATTACATGAGCAATACATGTAATATACCACCTAGAGTCATCATTTAAAGCTGGATCTTTAAACTTTGTAATAGATAATTAGCATCTATCTTAACCTGTCTGTCAGTTCACTTTCTTCAGTATCTCTCTGACCATTTGTGCTGCCCTTCTCCGTATACATTCAATACACAGTACCACATGATATGAGTGTCTCACACTTGAGAAATATTCTAGGATGGGTTGCCCAAATTATTTGTAAGTAATCTCCTTTGTAAACTGAGTGCATTCTACCAATAAACCAAAGTCTGCCACCTGCATTACCTATGGCTGAGCCTATATAGTCATACAGTTTCATACTGCTACAAAACCTTACAGCCAGGTATTTATATGAGCTGACAGATTTCAGCTGTGACTCATTGACATTATAGTTTTAGAACCCTTTTTCTTTTTATGAAGAGATCAGTTGTATATTTCTGAACATTTGAAGCAAGTTGCCAACCTTTGAAATACTTTGAAATCTTACGAAGATCTGACTGAATATTTGTGCAGCTTTTTTCAGACAATATTTCATTACCGATAACTACATCATCTGCTCAGAGACTGATGCAATTATTAATATTGTCTGCAATGTCTAATATATGTGACATGAACAGCAAAGGTCCAAACACACATCCCTGTGGCACACCTGAAATTACTTCCACACCTGTCAATGACTCTCAATCCGAGATAACACGCTAAACATCCCTGTCAAAAAATCCTCAAACCAGTCACAAATTTAAGTTGATATTGCATATGATAGTACTTTGGACAAGTGTCGATGTGGTACCAATTCAAATATTTTCGGAACTTGTGAAACACTGCATCTATCCAACTGCCTTGATCCATGGCTTTCAGGATACCATGTGAGGAAAGTGTGAATTGGGTTCCACATGACTGATGCTTTCATAGAGGGGGTCATTCTCTTCAAGATACTTCATTATGTTTTGATTCAGAGTATGTTCTAATATTCTACAACAAATGGATATTAATAATATTGTACAATAGTTACTGATCTAGTAGACAGCCATGGTCTGTGCTTTCTCCCAACTACTGCACACAGTTTTTTGTTCATGGGATCTATGGCAGGTTATAGTTGAAAAGAAGGCTGACTCTTCTAATATGGAAAGAGTCATTCAGAGCCTAAAACTGTTAAGAGAATTTTAGCAGCGCATCAACCATAGACTGAATAGTGGCAATAGTAAGCTGATACAAAAATACACGAAAATAAATCTTGGATTCTAAAAAAAAAGTGTAAGTAGAAAAAACATTTGATGAAAGTGGGAATGGGCACTTCCGGAGCCATGTATATCTGTATTGTTAGGGATCAGATTGAATTGCCAAGTTCTGCTCAGGCTAATCCTCAATTTATCACGCCAAACCACAAATCTGCACCCACACTCACCTGTTAACTTGTTCATATTCACCCCCCCCCCTTTCACTCATTCTACACTCCTACCTTCCTTGCCACAGAGTTTATTCTAAGTTCCATCCATTCCTCCAAGGCATTTTGTGCTATACACTACTACCTTTGCTGTACCAGAGTAATCGCACCAGTGAAATTCCTATACTGTGTGTGAGCTGCCTCATCCTATTCACTGTTAGCTACTCTTCCCTCCTATCACCCCTTGCCCATTACACCCAACACAATCCCTAATCTCAGTGCAGCTACAATGCAACACAGTATAGCTAACCAGGAAAATGTAGCCATGGGGGTGTGAGAGTATTCTGAAGGAGGACCTAAAGATTAGCAATGTTTTCCGTCTTGTTTATGTGCTCATCAAACACTCAAAGCCTCAGCAATACAGTGTACTGCTACCTTTACTCCTGCCATTACCTATGTTACACCAAGGATGCTAACTTAAGAATAATCTATATGAGCCATGCTGGCTCGTATCAATATCTGCTTCAGAGCCCACTGGCATGACTTCACCATTCTGGTGTGTCACGAGGAGATGCAACTGCGAGCCGTTGCGAGGGGATGACAGGGGTGAGGCTGTGTGTGTGTGTGTGTGTGTGTGTGTGTGTGTGTGAAGGGGATTGATTGATTGATTGAGTGAGGGAGGTTATGGGACTAAACAGCACGTTCATCTGTGAAAAATGACCGGATTCAGTTAGAGAAGTCAAACTATAAAGTGAGGAAGCTAAAAACACATGCCGTAGAAGGCATGAAAGGGTATGTTAAGTCTAAAAACTGGAAAAACAAAGGGATAAAAGAGTGGTCTTTGCACCGGGAACTAGTCATCGCTCCCAGGCCCAGAAAACGTGAAGAGGCCCCAACACAACCACACTGCCCCTGCCCCTGCCCCAGGAGGAAAGCAAAACAGCTTATAAGCGAAAATAAAAACCAATTTCACGAAAGAAACTGAGGACAAGTTCATTCATCCACGAAATGTCTGCTAATATTAAAGACAAACAATTTGGAAGGCATTACTTAGTATGAAGGGCCAAAAGAAGGAGATATTCAACCAGTATATGGGAAACAGCAAGTTTTGCTCCACAACCACATTATGCGGGTGGCTCGTTATGCAAGAGAAGACAATGGGTGAGCCTAATATGACCGATGTGTAGACAGCATAAGACAGTGGTTTTCTTCTGAGAGGAGTGGAAAGACGAGTGCCAAACTGCAGTAGTCTTCTTGATTGTACAAAGTTTATTAGTGAAAGCAGTAGAGCACCAGTTGTCATTCCACGTTTGGGCAAAAAGAGATTAGATGTGAATCTGCGTATCTGCACCTGGAATCATGAAGGGGAATGGGGATAAGTATCTGCCCCTCTAGCCAGACAGTCAGGCAGTTCATATCCTGGGATTCCCAAATGACTTGGGACCCAGAGAAAGACAACTGGGCAGGTGGCTGGCCAAGGGCAGAGAAGTTCACAGATAGCAGAGACCCGAGGGTGATGAGAGTAGCATTGGTATATAGCCTGCAGACTACTTGCTGGTAGCCAGATGCACCCAATAATGATGAACAGGGTCAAGTAGTTTCAGAGTGGAAGTAGCTGCCAAGCCTTAAACCTGATGACTAATCTAGTCTGGACAAAATCAGAGCACAGTAAAGATGGAGAAGAGTAGCACAGTCTGCATAATGCTAGAAATAATGCTCCTGAAGTAGAAAGAACAACTCACACACACATGGCCAGTCACTGGATGCAGCAGCCTGTCCACCACTGCATCTGATGTGAGCAGCAATCTCGCTGGAGTGGGTAGTGCAGCTAAGGAAGGGGAGTGAGTGACTGACGGGCTGTGTGTGTGTGTGTGTGTGTGTGTGTGTGTGTGTGTGTGTGTACATACTTTTTCCTACTTCAGGATAAGGACTTTGTCCGAAACTTAAATATTTAGTGCATTACTTTTCACTGTGACTGACTCAAAGCTGCCTGTACATGGGGAGTAGTGATCCATCTTTTTCATACTATTGTAGATATTACAGTGACTTGCACACTTTCCCAGTAATATTACTCATATGATCTCTCAGGTTTTCTTGACAGAATTGATTTTCACTGTACTTTTGGATGTGCAGCCAAATTGTTGTTTCTATTTTTACATTTTTTCTGCGACAATCCAGTTTTCTTCAGGTGTTGTAAGCTGCATTATCATGCTTCCTGGATTCCAACCAGATTGAACTATTGTGGTGTCACACTGCTATTTTGGTTCTTTCATGCTCATTTGTTTCTGAGAACCTGCACTGTTAGTCTGTGAAACAAACATTCTCTCAGCATTTTACAACTCTAATGGATTAAATGCCTAGTGAGATCTTAATAAATTGAGTGCCACACCCCACTTAAATTAAAGTCTCTTTAGTGGCTTATTAGGTTTTCTGACATCTTTATTTTGACAAACACCTGATTATGATGGTCTTCTTATATTTCATTTCATGATTATATTCAAGGAAGTTCTCTAGAACAGCTGATTTGCATGGTAGTCTCAGTCAGAAGTGTCATTCCTTCCACCTCCCCCCCCCCCCCCCATCCCCTTACATAAAAAACACCACACAGACTGAAATGTAAAATTTGGAGTGCAATCTTTCTTAAAATTCATCAAATCTAAAGTAATTTCTGCTCTCTGTAGAAGCCAAGATTAGATCTGCTCCAACCTTAGTGTAAAATGTTGAAGCTAGCCACACCTACCTCTAAACGGCAGTCCTTCATGCAAATCCCATAGGGACTTCTTACCCTTCGAGTACGAACTAGCCTTCCAACTAATAGCTGAGCAATGGAATGGAATGTTATGGTACAGTACGCAGGTGTGTATGGCATGAAGTGTCATGTGTGTGTTGCACCATGAGGATATGTTGCCTGATATGAAGTGGCAGCTCACCAGTCTCAACAAAGTATGGGGCTGGTTTGAAAGGCTCCAGTGGTCAGCCTAAGTCCTTCATGGTGCACCAAGTCCAACATCTTTAAATAAGACGGTCATGCAGACTCAAACCGTGCACCCATAATCAAGTTGAGACTGCTCAAAGGCTCTGTACAACTGGAGTAGACAAGTGTGATCTGCTCCCCATGTGCATGAACTGTGGATAAGACATTTGAAAATGTTGAGTGCTTTCAGGAAGCGTCTTTTCAGGTCCATAAGATGTAGCAATTGTGCAAGTTCTGAGTGAAATGCGAGGCCCAGAAACCTCACCCTGTCTTTAAAATTCCTGCAATTCAGGAACATTTAACACTGAATGGTAACTGTTAAAAAGTATGTCGAGAATTTGGAACCCCTCTTCCCCGTCCAGTCGCCGAACCAACGAAGTGTCAGCTGCAACTGATGAATTGTTGAGGCAAGGTTCGGAAGGGAAAAAAGGCAGAAGAACACTGTACAAGACATTAAACAACAGACATGATACTATTAATAGCAGTGGCAAAGAGAGATACTTAAAACACTACCTTGAAGGACACTGTTCTTCTGCTCTATGTAGTCAGAGAGGACATCACTGACAATACCTGAAATAGTGGGATGAAAGGAAGGACTGCATAAACATGGGACAGCGTTCTCAGAAACACCATTCATGGAGCTGCTCGAGGTTAAAAAGAGTAAGGATGAGTTCTTTACTGTGCCCCAAGATGTGCCATAACATACTGTAATGGATCCTTTCGTGACCAAGTAGCATGTCACAAGCTGCAGCTAACGCAGAATGCGGAACCTACACTGAGGAGGGGCAGCTGTATTCTTCATCTGTGGTGGAAGTGAGCCCCAAACTCCCCCCCCCCCCCCCCCCCAACAGCCACTCTTTAGTGCTGGTAAGCTAAATCCTGACTGGCAGTGGCGGTAACTGTGGCAGAAAAGTCAACACTTAAAATTAAGTTACATTAGACAGAGGAAACACACATTATCTTGTATTAACAAGCAATTCAGTTGTCTTCACTGTTGGTTACACAACAGCCCTTTACTTACACCCCAGGGGCTCGGCATTCATTCACCAAAAACAGGCTTTGTGACCCTGAGTACCTGAGCTAGGGACTGGTAATTGCCACCAGTCCTCTTGTAACAGTAGGCTTTGAGTATGCTTCAGCGACCACTGTACAGCATGGCAGTGGAACGTCGTGTGCCACTAGGAATGGGAATCTTGACTTGACAATCCAGATCATGAGGATGGTAGAAACCTCTACAAAAAAAAACTCTCACTCTCAAGGCGAGTTGCACACGGATGAGATGCGTGACTGATGAGATGGAAAATCCATTAGCAGTGAACCTTTGGGAAATCTGCTGCATCTAAGTGGTGTCAGGCATAGCCAGGCAATCGGGGCTCTGTCAGGTGGACTCTTATTTCTGTAGTCGCTTGTGGGACTTCATGAAGCTTAAACATCTTTCTTCTATACCCAACATACGGCTAGTCAACTTGAGATGCCTACACCTTGGAATGCATCCACTCTTAGTAACAGACAACATCTCATGGTTAATAACATATTTATCATTGTAAAGCTTGTAGAAGGTTCATTTGGAAAGGTTTCTCCTTTCTACACCCATAAAGCTTTAGACAGCCTTGCAGGACAACTTAAATCTATCAAGAGACTTTAATGGCACAGTCCTCATCGAGAAACTGCAGGCTAACCAAGTAAACAAGATATTGAATGAAACTTCCTGGCAGATCAAAACTGTGTGCCGGACCGAGGCTCAAACTCGGGAGCACTTGGCCACGAAAGGCAAAGGTCCCGAGTTCGAGTCTCAGTCCGGCACACACTTTTGATCTGCCAGGAAGTTTCGTAGCAGCACACACTCCGCTGCAGAGTGAAAATCTCATTCTGGAAGATATTGAATCCTAAATTACTTGGAGAATATCTTATCAGCAGTGAGTTCCACACTGGCCTCAATTGTTGTAAAAGAGTTGATGTGCCTGGGCATTATTTATTATGGATGCCAAAGAACTTCAACAGGAAAAAGCAAATATGAAGATCACTGAAGTACAGAATGTCCCCCTCTCTGATGCAATCCCCTCTCCACAGAGGAATGACAAGGTGAAAAACAGAGGAATGACAAGGTGAAAAACAGAGGAACACTTCACTATGAAGATAGCTTCCATTCTGTGGTGGAATGTGAATGGTTTCAGGGCACAAGTAGAGGAACTACGTCTATTAGCTCAGGGTAGACCACAGTTTGTGTGTCTTCAAGAAAGACATTTTAAATTCTGTGATTCCCTGAGATATACAGCTATATTCTCTACAAGGACGACCCCACAGTGGAGAGTGAACTAAAGGCCGAGTGGCTATTTTCGTCAACAACAGCTACCACTCTTTGCTTCTCTCTCTCACTAAAGACGAAAGCAGTCACTATATAAGTACACAGGCATATCAGTTATCTGTGTGTGCACTTCACCTGCCCCCACGAGGTGCTAGATGAAGAGGCTCTCTAAGACCAGCTTACTCCGCTCTCCCACCTCTTCATCCAGTGTGGTCATTTTAATGCACATAATGTGCTTTGAGGATGTGTACCAACTTGCCCCAGGAGTAGAGCAACTGAGAGCCTTCTCTTGTCCTCACATTTATGTCTGTTGAACATGGGTCAATGTCAACATTATTACAAGGTCACTCACTGCCATCTATCTCTAGTATGCTCCCTAGCCCTTACACACACTTCACAATGGGAAGTGTGTCAACAACGTGCATTCAAGTGACCACTCGCCAATCTGAATCAGAGTGATGCTCAAAAGACATCTGCCATGATGGATGCTTTGTAGCCCAGAGTGGATGCTTTACAGTCAACTTGCAGTGCTCAAACACCACACTGCTGAAGCATGCATTCCAGTGCTTGCGCCAGCCGAAAAGGCTGTCTGTCCCTTGGTGGAGTGACGAATGCCGCATTACAATCGGGTCTGTACAAGTGGCTCTGTTTCAGTGCCAGCCAACTAGAGAGAACCTGGCAGCTTTTCGGACAGTGGGGTTGAAATGCTTTCAAATTATTAGAGAGAGCAAGAAGAGATTGTTGCAACAGTTCATGACCACCATAAACTGTTTCACTAAAAGTACAGTTGTATGGAAGGCAATTCTGGGAGAGGTGGGAGGTACTCAGTGACTGTTGTGATGAAAAATGGAAGTCTCCACACCACCCTTCAAGACATTGCTCAGGCTATGGCAGCAGATTCTGTAACATTGTCTAAGAATTCATTGTTGCATTTCTTGTTTATCATCAGTTTATCATTTCAAGTGTTTTTGAGCCTAAACAATTGTAGATCTTATTTTATCCAAAGTGGATTGAGAACTATGTTGTTGTTTCCAGAAATATTCTAATTATTCTTTAAAAAAGTGTGTGTGGCTGGAGTTTTCTTCCTCACTGACATTTCCAATTAACCTTTAGAATTTGTAATAGTGGTTTGCAATAAATTGGAGGACAGGTTTTATTGAAGTCAACAAACAACCAGATAGTATTTTTTCCAGTGCATCAAAATAAGTTTTGAGTGTAGAGTTTTCTTGGGCACAACCTATTAAGTCTAAATCCTGTCTGAAGTACTTCAGTTCTGCTACAAGATGTTAAGAAGAGTACAATGTTAATACAGTACAAATTTGCTTCATGTTTTATAGAAATATCACTCCTCGTTTCTCAAGTTATCAGTTTTATTTCCATTTAGGTGCTGAATAATTTGATCTTCCTTTCTGGATTAACAGGAATATTTTGTGGTTGATTTTAGCCATTTTACTCTTGAATTGCTTGTATGCTTGGTGTCACGAGTTAATTTTTCATGTTCATATTCTCAGTATGTTTCTGTTACAACATTAGTTTTATTCATTGCGTTACGTAATTTTACTTGTAATCATCACCAGTTCTTCCATTTTATCTCTGTCCAGCTCGCTTATGGATGATGAAGTGTGTTAATTTCTTACCAGATTCTTGCTTAATCTTGTTAACAAATAGTGATGTAACTGACTGTTTGACAAGTGAAATATTTTTAACACTAATTACCTTAATTTTTGAAAAATTTTGTAACTGAGTGGTGTCAGACCAATAGATCTGTGGCAAGCTCCAGTGATCACTGCACACAAATACTAGTACAAAAAAATAAATAAATTAAAAATATTGAAATGGGATTTAAGGCCGGACCTGAGGTTTATTAATAACTACTATTTACAGAAAGACAAAGTCTGACTGCTTCCTTTCTTATATATAATATGTCCCATAGCTCAACAAATTGAAACCTTGATTAAAAATCAATTTATGTTGTGTAGTTAAGACAGCTCTGCTTCTAACTGAATATCTCTGATCAACTGGGGATTATCTTTCTATGCAGTTATA
Organism: Schistocerca americana; assembly: GCF_021461395.2. Taxonomy (NCBI): domain Eukaryota; kingdom Metazoa; phylum Arthropoda; class Insecta; order Orthoptera; family Acrididae; genus Schistocerca; species Schistocerca americana. Next base: position 428,392,317 of record NC_060122.1, read on the forward strand.
CCACTGTACATTAAGACAGTTATATAATTTTCAAGGAAAAAAAATATATGTTTCATTCAAGCAGATGCTGCACACATTAGCAACATCTCGAGTAATTATTTTGTGATTTTATATCCCCATTTTGTGTTTGTTAGATCTTTGAATTCTATTGTGTAAATTTGCATCTGTTACCACGTAAATTCAAATCATATTACTCCCTCCCACTGGGTTTTGCTACTACCAAGTAGTCATTTCTTCGCAGTGAAAATTTGATTTTAATTGCATTTTAATTTCCGTAGGGCAGTAATTTAAATTTACATAAAATCAAACCTTTTCTAACTTGGAATGTTATCATTCCTTTGTAAGTTAGAATCATTTCTGTGCAAGCAAAGATGTCAACAGTATCTACATTATAGTTGATTAATGCTAGGTGAGATGAAATGTCTGCAGCTGCCCTAAGCAGTGGGGGAGATCATCCAACAAAGAAACTTGGCCAACTGTTACCAAAAGTTGCAACAACATTTAGACAGTTTATATCATTTTGTAGGATTATAAAGTATGTGACAGAAACATTTACACAATTTTCTGAAATACATGCAATCCTAGTGCTAGCTATTTTACATTTTGTTAAAAAAAAGAGCTTTTTCATATCAAAATGTAAATACCTAATAAATTATGAGACAAAATAGCTGACCAGTACTTACCTTCAGGTGGTGAAATGTTTAGTGCTGAAAATAAAAGACATGACACTATGCTAGGGTCTGGAACTATTAGTTTTTCCCTCCAGGAGGACAGAGGGTTATGTTGGGGAAGGTTGAAAGTCGAAGGCAAATGATTTGTTCTGAAAATCTGAATAGAGCATGTGTAAAATTCTCTTTTTACTACTGATCATTTCATTTCTGTCTCCGTTGGAACAGATGAAAAGACAAATTAAATTTTAAAAACTTAAATTCGAGATGCTGTCGTTTTAAGCAAATTTCTCCTCTGTAATTCATGAGCTCAGTGACCTATCGTAGGATAATAGCTGTAATTATTTATTAGGAACTGGTTTAAGCGTATTACACTGAAACATCACAGCACTTTCTTTTGAACATTGTTGCAAAAGTTTCACGTACTTTCATTTTAGTGACTACAGTACATAACAAAAGTATGTAACATATTATCATTTCTGTTGTTCTGTGTAGACAAACTACTGAAATACTTTGGTACTTGATTGCAAACCTGGTTTTCAAGTGTCAGTTTTATAATGAGATGACTTTTACAGTCTTATATTAAATATATATACATGCATTCATTGACAAAACCTTATTTACATCACACAATTAAAAAAAATGCTATTTCTATCTACAAGAAGGCATGTCAATTGTAATTTGACAAAATATGCACGACCATTCATGTAATATATGAAACAATATCAAATTATACGTTCAAGATTTTGGAAGAATGAATTCTTTTCATCACATTTATACATACATACTTTGCTTTTATGGCAAAGCAACTTTATAGTAAAATATCAACTCTGTCCAGGCAATCCTTGTTAGCTGCAGAAACTGAATTGGTACAAAGTGGACAGCACCTTACTATTAACTCTGAGAACTATATATTCCTTAATAATAAATGCAGTGCACCAACCCCCCCCCCTCCCTTCCCCCCCCCCCCCTCCCTCACTCTCCCTCTCACACACACACACACACACACACACACACACACACACACACACACACTTTTTTATAGTTTTGCTATTTTTAGTTGTTTCTAACAAACAAAACTTGGTTATTGTGAAACCCATGCCTCAAACAACAACTGTTTTATCACTGTATTGCTCAGTAGCTCCTACTTTTATCAACAATGAGCAGATACTCCATTTTCTCACTGTCAACACAGAATATATGAGGAGCAGCAACTCCCATTTAACAATTATATGACAGTGGTTGCAGTTTTTGGAGTAATTTAACCTAATGGATTCAAGAATTTGTACCAAGCCTCCTCTCACGGAAGCCCCTCATTAAAATAATGCATATAAAACAATGAGCGTGAGCAAATTATTTAAAAGTATACTGTCCACCTTTACTTAACCAATCAAATAAGAAAAGCTGAAGCTCTCTAAAACAAGAATATCCTAGCAATGCTCCTGATGTAATAAAAATAGATTTTCCATACAATTATTTAAATTATACCCTTTGTGTATTTCTGAAGTCAGTGTTGCTTATTACCTCTCCTTCTAATAACAGAACAAGCTAATAGTTTAGATGCTAAATTCAGGACTGCACGCACATACACACACATATCCAGGCTCACGGACAGAAATTAGTAGCACCTGGCTAGACATGGTAGCTGCCTCCATCTGTTCGCTCATCTGAAAGCCACGAGACTGCCCAAGTGGCAGACTCCTGTGACAACCAGACAATATTGTAAATGAACCAAGTCTCAAACACACCCAGCAGCACACCAGCTGTTACATCCAAAATGTGATGTCGCTGCAACAGCAACCTTGACAGGCAGACACTGCCTGCCCATGCTAGAATAGGTCCCTGGAAAAGAAAATGCACAGGCCACACCCACAGGAAGAAACACGCAACCATTGTAGCTCGGGATGCATGTCCAGATGGAAATGAAAATTTATCTGGTCCAACTACTCCAAACATGTCCGATTTATTGGCCACAGGACGTCTTCGGCGTGTCACAGCTTTTAACACAGCTACCAAAACTATGTCCAACAGCAGTCCTACAAAAATAAACAACAAATTAGTGATAAACTAGGAAATAACTTTTCAAATCAGCATATTTGAACTACAATACTTTCTCCCCATACACACAGAGTAGCAAAATGCTACTGAGTCTTTTTATTAATGTCTAAAGCTGTACTGTCAAGACAGCATATCTGTTCAACATCGTCACTTTTAAATGATAAGTGATACATTCTGTATGAAGAACTGTCACCATGTGCATGTGGTTGTTTACAGAAACTGAATGCATAATAGAGAAAATGTATCCCATCTAAGACCATCACAAGTAGAATGGCCACCTGTTTTGCGAAGCAACTATTTACTTGGGACTGTTGGAAACAACAGAGTATGATATTACTATGGATTGTGTTAACGTTGTCTGTCATTTAAGTGAAAACTATACAACATTACTTTAGTTGTGATGTTGCCGCCAGGCTAAGATGACAGTAATAAAGTCTGCTTAGTAAGACAATCTGCTACATGGGAATGATTAGTGACTGGAAATTTGAAGGCAGTTTATTTTGGCTCAAACTATATAAATTTCTGAAGTTCATCGAAACAAAATGCTCCAGGGAACAACAAAACAACAGGATGAGCTGCCCAGATGTTGGATGGAAGGGAAAGTAACCAAATCATGGAACAGGAAGACTAATTTTGAAACTGTATATGAAGCAGCCAAGGATTCACAATTGAACTGTACATAAGTCACTTCAATACACAAAGAATGAAATATACAAAGAGACATGACAATTGGGAGAAAAGTATAGTGGTCAACTATTATCCTTAAGGATGTCTGTCCCTGTTTATGTATAGTTTTCAAGTGGTAAAAGTAGGTATGGAACATGTGGTACAACTAAGTCAAGATAAAAAACCACAGACAAACTGTTACATCTGCATTACTTGCCCTTTTACTGGTCATGCAACAATATAACAGCGGAGACCTGGGTCTTCCTTCATCTCATTCTGAACATCTCTTCGAACTTCAGTGGCAGGCACTGGATTTCAAACAAAACTACTTGTTACACTTAACATTCATTAAAATAATTTGAGATAGTCTTCTGGTCCCCTCTTTCCTATTTGAAGTTCTGCACCAATTCTTTATTTTCCCTTGCATTTGTGTGGTTCCTTCCACTTTACATACAGACTTTTAGTTTTGCCCTCATCTGTGACCTATTAATTACCTATGGGTAATTAGCAAGCTTACTGCCAGTTCTGTGTATGACCAAGTTCTGGTACACAGTTTCAAGCCAAAGACACATGTGATAGCAATGTCTAGTATGTGTTATTTTCAGTTTCAAGAATGAGACTAATGATGCCCAGTTTCCACCAACACAGTGCACTGTTATTCATAGTATGATGGAAGAGAATTGCTAGGTGTCAGGGTATTGAGTTATGCCATTACAATTTTTGCCCTCTGGGATAACAATAACACACTGATAACTAAGTGCATTAAAGCACTCATTCCATGACACTAGGAGGCGCGCTGTTCCCAGATCAAATTCCCCTTGAGGATTAATGATGGAGGCAGGTTTGCCGCCCAGCCTGGATGTTGCTTCTAGTAAGTTTTACACATCCATGCCTCAGTAACACAATGTTTAAACATTCTGAGAAAAGATGTTGTATTTGACCATGCAGATACACTACATGCAGACAGAAGGGGGTACACAGATTACTTCCACCCAGGGGAATAGTTGGCAGAAGCTTTAAAATATCTATGGGAGTGGCAACCTAATGATAATAGCCTGTATATGGGTACAGTTGATTTTCTGTGAAATTGGAGAAACACTATAGCAGTTCTGACCCAGCATTAGATGGATAAGAGCATCAGAAGGGAAGGAAGTGGTACCAACAATTCATATTATCACCTGAAAATATGAGGTGCTCTGTTATAAAATACTGTGAAGTTTCAGTTACACCATTCAGTGCAACATTGTTAAGCCTTAGTGACATTTAATATCTTGTTTAGTGATACTTAATATGTTTAAAGTGTTGTGTATGGGAAGAGCATAATTCTGCTGTAGTAAAATACTGTATGAAGCTATGAAATAAAGTGTGTTTTCAAAACTGAAATGAACTGGTGCTCTCACTTTGATCAAAACACAAAGACTGAACAACAGTCACATCTGATGACACACTTGCAAAACTTTATGTAATGGGCCCATGGGTGGGCACTCTTACACCATTGATTACAGTAATATCAAATGGGATGCACAACCAGACCCAACTAATGACATGCCAAATGATACTGTGCTGTCAAAAATGTACAAAATGTAGCATGTAATAAATAACATTTGATCTCTGCTGCAGTAGATAAACTTAACTTCAATTATGCCACCAATAAGAATTAGCTAATGGCCCAACTCTACAAATTAAAAGAGTACTATAACAGTCAGATATTTACATTAGAAGATACATTTTTTTTCATATGGTGTTTTACAAATTCTTTTCCTAAGATGCACAGATTTAGTCTTCTGGCCAGTAGTATAGTTTGCTGATCACTGGATTCTGGCAACTACTGAGTATGATAAAATATCTACATGAATAGATTACTATTTTACCAAACAGAGAAAAGGATTAGCAATGGACAGGGACATCATCCACCAACTCCACCTGCTGTACTTGTAATGACAAGTGCACATGGTCAAAATTATTGTGGCACAAGGTTTTTCCAGTCAAAGATTACCAGAGATATCACTCACTGATGTTTTTCTGTACGCTATGCTCATTAAATGTTGATAGTAAATATCTTGTTATATGAGCCAACACACTATTATGTTCCTATTAATCCTAATATCCTCCTATCATATCCCCTGTGGCCCTACAGAAATGCTATCCACATCCTCTGTGTACACCTACATGGTACTCTACGCCACAGTCTCATCTGTCACCCTATCCTCTGCTTTTGTTAATTAAACTACTCTGCCATGTCCCAGCCAATCACCACCACCACCATCACCAAATGAAGACAATGAACATATGCACTGTTTAAGTAATCTGAAGTTTCATTGTCAACATGTAAAGCAACAGCTGGTATCCTTGGCAACATTTGCTTCATCAGTAAAGCCTTAAGTAACAAAATTCAGCCTTCATAAACAGCGCATATTACATTTGTCACTTTGTTCATTTACAAATGTCAAAAATCCACCACAGCTGCTATTTTAGGTGTATTTATGAAGCCAACAATGGTTTCATTTTACACAAACATCCTTTGGTGATAAAGGTGATGTCCTGTACCCAATGCATAATGCTGGCTGTATTTATACGAAGTACAATCAACGAATTCACATTGTACTTTTATTCCAACAAGTATCTTTTAATGTTTCACTGGGCGATTATGCATATTAAATCATGGCAGTGGTACATTTCTGCCATTTTGTCACCTGAAGAGTTTCATATAGAATGAAATCAGCTATGGAAGCACAACATGATCAAGATTATTTCAGTCATTTACATTTTATAATTGGCTTTCCGTGCTACTTTGATTTCATTTACACAATGATTTTGAAGAATGACAACCTTTGGACATATAATGGCACAAATATAGTGTTAAAATTAAAATACATTCAACACTATTCATGCTTACATATTTCTTTTAAGATTAAATGCAATGTATCACCTAAAATCCTTATTTAGGTAGTACAAATGTTTCATTTTTATAAGCACTTTCCAAGCCCTAGTTGGAAAATCTGTGGTAAACACAAAGTATATGACAGAATTGGTGTAGGTGATACAAATAACAAAGTAAACACAAAAAAATTTTAGCTTTTTAAAAATCAGAAATGAGTGCTGTTGTACTGGTTATTTATTATGTGGGTGATTTTCAAAAGAAAGTGAACTTTCAAATCGAAAACATTACCACAAATGTAATTAACAATCATACATACCAGCCCTTTTGCCTAAAAACCACATTTAAGTGCTCCACACTGGAAAATACATTTCATAAAAGGGAAGTGTTATTAACCTGATGAGTCTTTATCACAGAGTGAGAAGCATGGTGGTGACTGACACAGAAATGCTACTGCAACAGAGACTGAAGAATTGTTTATACATCTTACATCAAAACATGGCTGAAAAATTGGTGTACCCTTCAGTTACTTTTGAATCACCAGTATAGGGTGAGCAAAATAAAACTGGCCCAAAAAATATTTACAATAAGATTGACAAGGGATTGACCCTTGATGAACATCACAGAAAATGCTGGAAATGGCCACAATTGGCATTAATGCAATGCTTTGCTTTATTTATCAAACTACGAGAAATGTAGCAGCTCTTCCTGAAGGATAGCAGCAATAACATTTTCGATGTTCTTCTACAGCTCTTCCAGTGTGTGTGTGTGTGTGTGTGTGTGTGTGTGTGTGGAGTATTTGAGTACAGCTGACTCTTCAACTCATCATGTCGAAAGTGACATGAAAAGAGATCAGGTGATTGAGATGGCCAGGACATTACACTACCTCTGCTGATTGTCCTCTCCTTCTTGGTTTAAACAGTTTCTGTGCATACACGTTAGCGTTAACAGTTTGGTGGAAGAATCGTGCCATAATGTGGACAATAGATATTGTGCACCAAACACAAATCTTAATTATGCAATGGCTCTTCAGAGTACTAATGGGTATTTTCTGATGCACGATGGCACATGTTTATTGAGTCTACATACCCTAACAAACTGAACCACGGCTCCTCTGAAGAAATAAAAAACTTGGGATCCAAAAGCCCTGAACCCAATTAAGACAAAAACTGCCAGCAGAATAAAACATGTGATAGTTCATCTGGATGTGATCAGGAAATGTACATGATGGACAGTTCTCCTGTGCATTAACAAGCGTCAATTCTGCATCAGTCTTATAAATATTTTCCAAGCAAATTTTATTTTGCCCACCCTATGCAAATGTATTACTTACTAATAAGTCTCATTCAGCAACATACATGGTCTTAATTTGGGCAGTACATTGTAACTGCGGGGCATTGTACAGAGCCCTGTTAATACTGTATTCGATTGCCAGAAGCTCATATCAACTTTTCCACTGATGTAGAGCTAGGCAGTTAAATGGTAGTAAATAAAAAAAATTCCCTAGTTACACTATGGTTTTACACCTAAGATACTTAACTACCACATTTCAGGCTAACCACTAACTCCTCAACATGACGATTATATTAGGTCACCCCACGTCAAGTAACCCAGGGGCCCCATCTCGATCATCATCAGTTTCAGTGAAATTTGTATAGAATGAACCTAAAAGCAAAATACATGAACTTCAGCTTCATTTGTAGCTTTGCGTGGGTACTAGAACTGTTTGCACAAGGGCACACTCTCAGAACCGGTTTCATGCAAAAAAATCCAAGTGTTGGAAGCCATTGTTCCTGACCTAATAAAGTTAGGATCCTGCAACTTGGCATCTTGACGACTTTTTGTGTACAACAATAAAACAACAAATGATAATTGCACATCAATGCTTATAGCACAATCTCTCTTTAAACTTGATGAACAATTTTGTCATGGCAATTTTTTTGCTAATTTAACAAGGAATAGGGAATTGATAAAAGGCACTGTGAACCCAAGTCATTTGTCAGCGTGAATTATTATTCTGCCCGTCAGAAAATTAGTGAATTATGAACTTTCCTAGAAATGAATTCACTTTGTTAGCAGCCCCTGAAATTACTGAATTTTGCCTATTTTTGATGCAACCTATCTTAAAATGACATAAGACTTTATAATTATTTACACCACCAAAAGGAGTACATTTAAGCAAAGTCTGTCAGGGGTAAGTATCTCTTTAGTGCAGTTTCCTAAGCCTAAATATGGATATATAATGAGTTGCCTAGTACCTATTGGGTTTCCACCTTGTTTCCAAGCCATGGATTTACCACTTGCCTTCCATTTTTGTAGCAATTTGATATACACGGAATCAAGACAGAGCACAAGATGATATTTGATGATCATTGCAACAACACCTTGATCCTCTTTTCCTTTTTCTACCTTTGGTATGGAACTCAATTACTCTACACAAATTCTTATTGAAGTTGTATCTTTGTGTAGATGCAAACTGTCTCTGGTTGCTGAGTCCTCAGCAGTCAGAAACAATGGCCATGCGAGTGAGAGTTGTGCTTGCAAGAAGGCCTTTTTGCTGAAAGCTAAAATGTATAAAAGTCGTTCTGTTGTGTGTCTGCCTCTCGGTGTCTCCTCTACATAGTGAGTAGCAGTCTATCCTTTTCATAATACTCTCATCATAACAGCAATAAACTTTGTAATTTGTTACTGATCATGTCGCTCCAATGAGAAAATGTTTGTTTTTAGTGTAACTGCTTGCTAGTCTCTTTGACAATGTCTCAATGAATATCATCAATGGACTGATTGACATATTTATTGTTGACAAATTAGTTGCCAGAACATGACCCCTTAAGATAAAAAAAATCTACCTGATTTGTACTGAATTCATATTTTTAATGCATCAAAATTGATGAAGGCTATGTTAAACTCCCACAGCTCCTTTTTATCAGTGCTTGTTCTTCAACAGAACAAATAAATGCATTCCACAAAGCAAGTCTGACAAGAAAGAAATATATTTTCTTTTAATATATGTTTTTCCCTCATTCATGGGCAGTTTGCTAGCTGTTTATCTACTTTGTCCATACCACTCATAGCATCACAATATGTCACAACTGCCCTAATTTTAAAAACTCTCCACATCATCTACTCACAATTATCATTCAGAGTTTGTGAATAGTGGTCAAATATACCTTTCCTACATTTTCTTTGAATTGATGTAATACACTGTTTAGTTCAGCTTCTTTACAATGCTTTGAAGTAACACAACAGCAATAAACAATGGAATACACATTATGGAATAATTACAATATTATGGAAAGGATAGATTGTTACTTGCCACATGGAGGAGACACCGAGTCCCAGACAAACACAAAAAAAAGACTGTTATACATTTAAGCTTTGAGACAAAAGACCTCCTCCTAAAGTAGGAAACACACACACACACACACACACACACACACACACACACACACACAGAGTCTCTAGTTGCTGAGCCCTCAGCAGTCACAGACAGTGGTCATGCAAGTGAGAGTTGTGCTTGTGCGAAAGCCTTCTTGTTGAAAGCTAAAATGTATAACAGTCTTTTTGTTGTGCACATCTGTGATATAATGTCCCCTCTACATAGTGAAGAGCCACCTATCCTTTTCCTAATACTGTCATTATACCAGCAATAAATTTTATAATATGTTACTGATCATGTCTTTACACCGAGAAAATGTTTGTTTTTTGTGTAACTGCTTGCTAGTCTCTTTGACAATATCTCAATGAGTATCATCAATAAACTGTTTAACCTATTTAATCAGATAATCTTCATAGTTGAACATATTATTTAGAAGGGGAAGCTTGGAAGGACTGACAGTAATACAGCAGATATACCTATTTCATACAAATGGAGAGCATTTTCCACGCAGTCTTATGATGAACACTCACAATTTTCGCTCTCCAAAGATGGTACACTTCATAAACCACTAAATTCAAAATTAACCTCTTCCTCACTATCCATTCTTGAACACACTATGTAATCAACAGTACAAGACTGAGAAACTACTTTTTACTGTTGACTTCCAAAGGGTGATGATTAGTAGCAACAACCAGAACATAGCAGACAAGCAAGTGAAGTACAAACATGGTTTCTTGCCTAAATTCTCATCTAAATACATTCAATAAGTGGAGTTTTAGTTTTAAGGGGTCTTGTTAGATGAGTGACACTGTGATATTAAATCTTGGTTAAATAAGAAACAGTAGGTAACTCATGATATTATGATAAAAACTTAAAATTCAACAACATACCAATGAGAAAGTTCATCTGCATTTGGTAGAGTGATGGATGATCCCACAGCCAGATAAAGGCTAGCCATGCTGCTATCCATGGTACACCGTGGCACGATACCTGCAAATCATATATACTGTATATCTTCTGTAGTTGGCAGGGAATGTGAAATGTATAATCTTATGACGTCAGTACAACATGTGAAAAATGAGGCACAAAGCTGTGACCTTTTTGTGTAGGTTCTCTCCCTCACTAGTTAATTGTAATAGTAGTTTACATGTAATCACTGCATGTCTGCATATTTAGAACCACATATACTCAATATGAAACTGAAATATAACAACAAATAATATAAAATTGTGGGTCTTACTTGCAAGGAAAGCAGCAACTCCAATGAAAACATCAAACAAAAATCTTTAAATCAGCTGACTAATTTTTGAAATAACACGAAAAGAAACAAAGGGAAAGATGGGGCCAACTGCGACTCAAGAGGTCATAGAAGTTACCCAAAAATTTGCTGAATGTAATGTAAAGACAACAGAGGAATCTTGAAAAATTTCTTGTCAAGGCTGTCAGGAAAATTTGTTGTATTTACTTTTTAACTAGCATGTGAAGAGTTATTTCTGCTTTTCACAAATTTATTCCTTTTGTTTCAATTGCTGCTCAATGTATACGTCACTAAAGATGTGAGTAGTTTTAGTATCACTGATATGTCTCAAACTATATAAAGTAAGACACTCCTGAATCATCTTTCCAATATCTAATCACTGAAGTAAGTTTTGTAGTACCTCCTGTAATCAAATAATTCAGCTTTAATTTCTTTACAACATTTCAGATACAGCCTATAACATAAAAAATGATGCTTGAAATACTGGAGGTCTGGATAGTATAACGAATTACTGTTTTACTTGAGTATGCTACAAATCATGTCCAGAGCTGATGAGTGGGCCTATAATGATTTTAAAATACATACTGGTCATAAGCTCTGTCACTAAAGTCAACATTTTTCCAAATTTATTCAACACACGCTAACCAGTGACGATACAAGATCAGTTACAAAATCTTTCCACCTAATTGATTTCTTGTAACAACTGAATTCCTGGACACCATCATCATGTGATTTTACTTTGTGTGGCATTAAATGTGTTGGTCTGCATGCTAGACCTTGAATTGAACCACATCCTTGCCTTCTGCATGTGGTACTCTTGCCAAATGAGCCACATTGACATGACTCACGACTGCTTCCAAAGCTTCCATTCCTACTTTCAAAAACTTGCACAAGCCCCAGTACATATTGCTAAACAGGAAGTGCAGAGGGAAATGATTTTCTGGTGAGATGTCTTGCAAGGAGCGGCCCAAACCCTAAGAATAATCAATTTAGTCAAGTTTCTGCCTACTGATTGGAGTTTGCTTGACAGTAACTTCGCTTAAGGGGCTTAGGTTCCTACACTTTCACTTTTGAAAGAAAAAAACATGTTTCAGAACACGTAAAATCACTAGAACACCCAGGAAAATATGCACTGCAAATACTGAGCAAACATCAGAAGTGATCTGCCCTAGAGTGATGGGGAAAAGGTGGTGGGAGGATGACACTCATTGCACTCTGAAGTACAGTATTAACATTGTTACACATTTTAGTCAGCACTACTTCACTTTCTTGAAAACTGGTGCTGAAAGAATTTCTGATAGCAGATCCAACATTTCAGTGTTACAAAAATTATAGGCTGATAGAAATGTGTAATAACACATACTTTGAGGTTTCAAAATCCAGTAAATTTCAAAATACATTTTACAAGTTGTATCTCCAACATGCTTTGAAACCTGATGTCAGAGACTTACTAGTGTACTCGTGGGGAGAGCATACTACCATAGCTCACTTATGAATTAGCAACACTGTTGCACACTTCTTGAAACTCACTGAGAACAGCATCATCAAGCTGATGCAATAAATATCTATACCCTCATAAATTATCTGTTGTCAGTCTGTCCTCCTGTTATAAATGTGTGCACTTCCCAGAGCAGAGAGGGCAAACTGAAATCTTTCCTTCTCAGTATGGCATGATTGTATAATTTTCAAAGATTTCTGTGAAGCATTCTCCACACTGCTGCTTGATGTAGGTGGCTGATGAAAAGATCTAGTTAATATTTTAGGATTGGTTTTGATTATCATCTTCACACAGATCATTTTAGTTATTATGGAGTTTCCTTATGGCAACAAACATGCTGCTACAATTGGTGTTCAAGCAATCCTTGTAGTGTGTATTCAATTCAGAATTTATTATTTTGCTGTTATTTATGTATGGATTAAAAAAAACTTTCTGTACCAAGTCTAATATGTACACTGTCACCATTAATAATAAGTAAGAGGAATTTTGAGATCTTACTCTGGACATTTCTGCCATTAATTACAGTAGCTTTAAAATTTTTTTTTTGTGACCCTCCATAATACAGGGCGATTCTGAAAGGACTTAAAAATTTCATTTATACACAGAATTTTACTGAGATGACATAGACATATGATTAAGGTACAATCTTGTAGCGAAATTTCATTCACCTGCTATCATAGTACAGAATTCTGCCATTGTTGTTGTTGTGGTCTTCAGTCCTGAGACTGGTTTGATGCAGCTCTCCATGCTACTCTATCCTGAGGAAGCTTCTTCATCTCCCAGTACCTACTGCAACCTACATGCTTCTGAATCTGCTTAGTGTATTGATCTCTTGGTCTCCCTCTACAATTTTTACCCTCCACGCTGCCCTCCAATGCTAAAATTCTGCCATTAGGAATGACAAAGTTGAATATCAAAATTGCAGACTTCGCGTGACCTTAACATGCTAATCGTGTTGAATGAAAGAAACATCAGCAACAACAAGGGTTCTTGGAGCTCCTCAATCAACTGTCTGGCTGTCTGGAGAGTGTCACAAAAAAGTTACAGCTGAGACCATACAAATTGGCACTGCAGAAGTGACACTGGATATTCTGAATAAAGTGTGGCAAGAAATTGACTTCAGATGGAACATTTGCTGTATGACCAATGTCAGTCACATTCAGCTAAAGTGAAAGTTGAACTGAAAGTAATTGCATGGGATGAAACTTGCAGTATTTTGCTGTGGCACCTCGACTACCTGTATAGGTCTTTCTCAATAAAATTTTGTATGTAAATAAAGTTGTAAAGGCCTTTTAGAACCACCCTATATTTACAATGGAAATGCTCATGGCTCTAAGATGTACAACACCTATCTGCACTTCCAGTAAACAAACCCTCATGTGCATGGCGCACACACACTGCTACCACAGCAGCTCCTGCTGGAGGGTGGTATGCATTCTGACATAGTGGAAGAGTGCCCTACAATTCTTAATTTGATAATACAGGTCAAGAAATCTACACAGATTTGATAGAACCTCAGGGCTAAACTGCCCACCTGGAAAGTGCCATTGTCAGTACTGAGGCCTATGCTACAAATTATTTTGAATTGTGCTTTCACCCCGTAAGTGAAGTTAGCAATCTGCACAACTTCAGTCAACTGCAAAAAACCCCTGAGAAGGTCCTTTCAATACAGGTGACAGGCATCTTAGATGCCGGCATGAGCCCAAATTTACAGCTGGCTGCAACAAATGTGACTGGCAGTTTATATCAGAGCTTATTCCAAAGTTCTGATGAGAACTCCAGCAAGAACGTTTTTTTGTTTTGTAGTCTTCAGTCCAAAGACTGATATGATGCAGCCTTCCATGCTAATCTATCCTGTGTAACCCTCTTCATCCTTGATTAACACTTGCAACCTACATTAACTTAAACCTGCTTACTGAATTCATGCCTAGGTCTGTCTCTACCAAGTCTATATTGGACTTGTGATTCTTCAGTTTCTCCCAGTGTATTTTGTAATGGATCTGGGAGATGTGTTATTTTCTGCTGGATTTGTTGATATCAAGTTGTAAATGTTTTCTTATATTTTTGTCAGAATTTTTTTATTGTAATTTGCCTTATTATACGCTAGTTTACTTGTATTTTTGAGAGTGAAAGCATATTGATTACTATTAGTAAATGTGACGAAGAATATCAAAGAGACTGATTACAAGTGGAAGCTTGTGTGTTGTGTAAAATGTCTTTGACGCTGGAGTCGTCTTTGACTGTACTCAGTCGGCAGTGAACTCGTGGTGTGTGTGTTGATGGTAGAACAATGTGCAGGTCGCCGTCATAATAATTTGGAAGTGAACAGAAAAAAATGAATTATGTTATCACTTTCTTTATATAAACTTTAAGAAGAAACCACATTCGAAGAAATGGTATTTGAAGCACCAAAATGAGGCAAACACATTGAACCAGATCATTTCTGCAGCCGACGAAACTGCATTGTGGAATCATACTTCCACTAGACAACTGAAGCCAAGACAAATATCGCCTTGTAAACATTTCATGGAAAAGGTACTGCACGAAATATGCCAAATTCAAATAAATAAAAAATAGTGAGCATTTTTCAATTTCTTGCTTGAACAGTCCACAGGTGTACTGCTGGTCCATAGTGTCCCACTGGCACAATATTTCGGCAATCAGGCATGTCGCCATCATCAGGTGCGCTGACAAACTGAGCTCCTGAGGGCAGGCGGCCATCTTAAATCCCCTCCCCCTGTGAGGCGTTCTCTTCGTGGTCCGCGCCCATGGCTGCGCCTCGGCAGTCGCTGAGAAACTGGCGTCGGTGCCTGGTATGTTGGTAGTCCATTTCGTGATTTTTGGATGAACAGTGTTTTGTGACCGCTGACTTGTTGGGGTATCTAAGTTGAGTGTGCCTCTGGTGTTCTCGGCAACGATCTTCGACGGTGCGCACTGTTTGTCCAATATAAGTCTTCCCACACTGACACGGATCTGGTATATGCTGGCCTTCTGAAAACAGACATTGTCTGACACTTCCTAATAATGCTTGTGTTTTATTGGGGGGGGGGGGGGGGGGCAAAAGACAGTTCGTATTTGGTGTTTCCTGAATATTCGCCCTATTTTCCCCAATAGTGCACCAGTATATGGTATATAGGCAGTGGCTCTCTCTTCATCCTTGACTTCTTCCATCTCCACACACTGTACTGTAAAGGTGGGGCAGAGAGTGCGTCTGATCTGCCATTCTGAGTTTTGGCTGAATACAGTTTTGAGGTGTTCCACCTCATGGGGCAGACACTCAGCGTCAGAGATGGTGTGCGCCCTATGCACCAGTGTTTTTAGCACCCCATTCCTCTGCAAAGGGTGGTGGCAGCTATCCGCATGCAAATACAGGTCAGTGTGCGTTTTCTTCCTGTATACCCCATGGTCCAAGGTGCCATCCACTCTTCTTTTGACCATGACGTCCAGGAATGGTAATTTTCCTTCTGCTTCGGTCTCCATCGTGAATCTGATGTTCAGATGTATGGAGCTCAATGTGCAAGGAAGTCTAAGAGCTTGTCCCTTCCATGGGGCCAGATCACGAATGTGTCATCCACATAATAGAGAAAACAAGTATGTTTCCATTTGGATGACGCCAAAGCTTCTTCCTCGAAGAAACTCCATATAGAAATTCGCGACCACAGGCGAGAGTGGGCTCCCCATTGCGACTCCTTCTGTTTGTTTATAGTATTCTCCATTTAAGAGAAAATATGTGGAAGTCAGAACGTTCCGGAAAAGGTCAGTCGTCTTCTCTTCAATTCCTGAGCAATAAGCTCAACTGACTCTTGAAGAGACACCCTGGCGAATAATGAAACAATGTCAAAACTCACCAGAATATCAGAGTCTTTCAGCTTGAAGTTGTCCAGACATTTTACGAAATCCACAGAATTACAAACGTGATGAGGGCATTTATCCACATAAGGTCTTAGTAATTCTGCCAGGTATTTGGCCAGCAAATATGGAGGTGCCCTAATGTTGCTGACAATTGGGCGTAACAGTACCCCTTCTTTGTGGACTTTAGGGAGTCCATAAAGTCTTGGCGGTACAGGTCCTTGAGGTATCAATTTCTTGGCAACACCCTCTGGTAAATCCGTGTCTTTGAGAAGAGCCCTAGTCTTGTTCTCCACCCTCTTTGTGGGGTCAGAGTTGATCTTCCTGTAAGATTCGTCATTTAGCATGCTCTACATCTTCTCAGTGTAGTCCTTATGGGAACTAACAACTGTAGCATTGCCTTTGTCAGCTGGTAAGACAACAATCTCAGGGCTCAAATGGCTGGCCTCTCTGCTGGTAATATTCGACTTGACTGGTTTAGTTCTCGTCAGAGCACGGCAGGTTTCCTGGCATACTTCTTCAGCTGCTTCAGGTGGTAGTCATGCAGCAACCTTTTCAACTGCACTGATAATGTCTGCTACCGGCGTGCACCTAGGTGTGGGAGCAAAATTAAGTTCCTACTCCAGAGGGGATTTAAGACGGCTGCCCGCCCTCAGGAGCTCAGTTCATCTGCGCACCTGACGATGGCATCATGTTTGATTGCCAAAATATTGTGCCCATTGGACACTATGGACTGGCAGTACACCCGTGGACTGTTCGAGTACATTGGACTTATTTCCCTAAGAGGAAAAGAGGGGGGGGGGGGGGGGGAGATGGGGGGCGAGGGGCTCCAAATTACAGATTTTTTTGATTATTATTATTTTTATTATTATTATTATTATTATGTGCGATTGGACCCATTCGGATCACGCAAAGCTTTTCCGATTCAATTTTTTAATTCTCCAAACTTCTCTCATTCTTTCCCCATGAATTCTCTTTCTTTCCTCTGTCCATTTTGTCCCCTGTCTCTTGCAAACTTCATTCTCGGGTTGTACTTTCCAACTATTGATTTTTTGCCTGTATACATTTCTGTTTATAACTTCTGAAGAATTTATTTGTGCATTTGCTAGATCTGTTTTGGTTTCTTGTATCCAGGGTATGGTTTTCAATTTTTCAATGTATATTAAAATTTTGTGGGAGAGTCTGGGTGTTGGGAGTCTGTGGATATGACCGTAAAATTTTAGTCTTCTTTTCCGGATGTCTGCGGCGAGGTTAGATAATTTTTCTGTAGTTTTCCGAGACTGTAACCTGTATCCATCTTCCGTTCTTTTTGGGCCAAGAATCTTTCTGATAATTTTGCGTTCCTCTTTCAGGATGCCTTCCAGGTCGCCTTTTCTATGGAGTGTGAGTGTTTCGCTGGCATATAGTGCTTCGGGCTTGATTACTGTATTGTAGTGTCGTATTTTTGAGTGAATGGAGAGACTTTTTATTGTAGATGTTGTGGGTTTTCCAGTATGCTCTTTTCAGTTTTTGCAGTCGAACTTTTTGTGCAGTTTTCTCACCCCCTGTGGGTTCTAGGACCTCGGCTAAGTATTTAAAGAATGGAACTCTCTCAATTTGTCCATATTTTGTAGTCAGTTTTTGAGTTTCAAATTTTGAGCAGATGAATTTGGTTTTTTGGAAGGAAATTTGTAGCCCAACTTTTTCGGCGCATTCTTTGAGAATGTCTATCTGTTTAATTGCTGTGGTCTCGTTTTCTGCTAGAATGCCCACGTCATCTGCAAATGCCAAGCATGAAATTTTAATACCATCTTTAGATCTTCCTAGTTGTATAGGCTTCCAGTAATTTTGATTCTTCAGTTCTTTTTCCCATTCTCGGATGACTCTGTCTAAGACAAGGTTGAAGAGGAGTGGAGACAAGCCGTCACCTTGTCTGACGCCGGTTTTGATCAGGAAGGGCTCTGATATTTCACCCAGGAATTTTATCTTAGAAGTTGTGTTTGTGAGCGTTTCTTTGTAAGGTTTAGGGTTTTCGGATCGAGTCCTAGCTCCTCAAGGATAATAAAGAGAGATTGCCTATCGATTGAATCATAAGCCTTTGCGAAATCAACAAAGGAACAAATGATCGGACTGTTTCTGACAGCTTTGTATTTTAGTGTTGTCTTCAAATTGAAAATTTGTTCTGCACAGGATCGGTCAGGGCGAAAGCCAGCTTGGTATTCACCAATACTGTGTTCGAGTTGTTCTTGTGTTCATTGAAGAAGACAAGCTGAGAGGATTTTATAAGTGACTTGGAGAAGGGAGATTCCTCGATAGTTGTTTATATCTGCCATGTCTCCCTTTTTATGCAGTGGATGAATTAGGGCGCATTTCCAATCTTCTGGTAGTTTTTCTGTCTGCCAAATGTCTGTGATGATTTGAGTGAGTTCTTTGAGGGAATTTGGTCCAAGATTTTTAAGTAGTTCTGCAGTGATATTATCTTCTCCGGGTGCCTTGTTGTTTTTCAGTCTATGAATATGTCTTTGGATCTCCTCTAGTGTAGGTGGTGGGGATTCTGGATTTGTGTAGATAGCAGTTTCTTGAGGGAATCTTGAAGAAGGTTCAGGGCAATTGAGGAGTCCGGAAAAGTATCTTGCCAGCTCCTCACAATTTTCCCGATTTGTGAGCGCTAGTTTTCCATCTGGTTTTCTGAAACATAGATTTCGTGAGCCGTATCCATTGATTCTCCCAGCAAAGGTCTTATAGAAGTCTCGTACATTATAGTTAGGGAAATTTTCTTCAATAGACTCACACTGTTCCTTGAGGTACTTCCTCAATATCATGATTATCATTATCTTTACAAGGTGACAACATTTTACATTTCTATTACATGCACATTCATATGCACATTCCGAATGAAAGTTGATAAAAATTCATTTGAATCAGTGTGTCTCAAGCAATTAATTTGTCGCATGTGAAAATCAAATCAGGTTTTTTGATGTTATTCTTGATCTGTTACCTGATAAGTGAATGGTGGAAACTGGCATGTCCAAATATGCCCTAAAATATTTTTCAATGGAAAATGAAATTACTGATATACACTGTCAGAGTTTATTTGTTAAAACACACTGAAATGATCTTTTTTAAACATTGTTCAACTTTTGCTATATGCAGAACTACTACTAACATAGGTCTCTACAGCCCTT
Organism: Schistocerca americana; assembly: GCF_021461395.2. NCBI lineage: Eukaryota > Metazoa > Arthropoda > Insecta > Orthoptera > Acrididae > Schistocerca > Schistocerca americana. The sequence goes on from NC_060122.1 coordinate 428,411,735, forward strand.
TCCTTGCTAATGGTAATGACAACAAATAACATTTGAGTAGGATGTAGAGCAGGCCTTACTGTAGGGGTAAACAGATAATATTTCAAATGGTTCAAATGGCTCTGAGCACTATGAGACTTAACATCTGAGGTCATCAGTCCCCTAGGCTTAGAACTACTTAAACCTAAGTAACCTAAGCACATCACACACATCCATGCCCAAGGCAGGATTTGAACCTGCGATCGTAGCAGCCCCATGGTTCTGGACTGAAGCACTTAGAACCGCTTGGCCACAGTGGCCGGCAGGTAATATTTCACTTCTTAAGATTTTGTTATAATGCACATGTGTGTATGTATTTTTATAATAATTCCTTTCAAGAACATGTATGTGTTTGGTTAACCTTTCTCTCTTAAGAATAATTCACGAGCCTAAAATAATGCCCAGGATTGTGTGCAGAAAACTATTATCAATACACAGTTTTACAATTAATCTAGCTCATCTAGAAAGACAGCATTCACTAAAACATGCAACCTCAAATTGATAGATAGTATTTTAAAAATGCAGTTACATACTTGATGGTACTTATTAGTGAAACCTGAAATGATATAGCCAATATATAAAAACACCACTGTATGAAAATATGTAGTTGCAATCTCTGGAAATATTGTATTTAAAGGGGCAGCTATATGATTGTAATAAAAACTATGTACGAGCTATGTCAGTATCATTCTTGTAAGTGTTGAAGGGAATAACTAATGAGGACTCAACCATTTCATAGTATTTTTGTTCCATACAATTCAAGGAAGAATATGAACAAATTACTGAAAATAGTGGCAGCTGACATTTAATAAGAGGTAAGTGTGTGCAATATACACGATATTCTGAACATATGAAACTGAACTGGTAAGGACAGGTAAGGCAATTCGGCAATTCTACTTGCAAGGAAGCACTCCAGCAAAGAGAAGACAGGTAGTGTTTGCTAAATGTATTGTCATATTTCAACTAAAATCACGACCAAATTCCAAAGCAGAGTCGTCAATGAATTAAACACTTACAAGGAGAAGTTCCAAGTGGTGGGATCAACTCTTGGGAACCATCTATATGGTGATGTATGCTAAGGTCCCAGGTATCTCACCTGTAGCCATTCACCCCTTGTTGGGCCCTCTTTTATGAGTAATTAAAAAAAAGGAAGGAATTTCCCATGGCCCTCTACAGCTTTAAAAAAGAAATGTTATACAGACTGGATATGTGGTGTAACGGTTAAGGTGCAGTCCTTACAAGGAAAAGGTTGCAGATTTGAATCTTGTTACACATTTTGAAACTTTTTATTTTTAAATCTTTAATGAAAGTGCTTTGATCATTGTTTTTATTTACCTGATTGGTTTAAATATAATTTCTTAAATTTCTATTCCTCTGTCACATCATTTTAATCACTTGACAACTTTTTCAATTGCTCTCATTCTTTCTCCAATCATTCTTTCTCCACTTGGAATACTTGTATATGTGATTTTATCTATTTTTATGTGTTAACTTTGATTTAATTTCTTCTGTTTTATCATCCCATATTTTCATCTATGTTATTGCATTTATTATTTCTCTTCTCATTTTGCTTGAATTTTTTTTACTATCTCCTATTCCGTCATTTAAATCTTCATCTGTATTATTTTGTCCATACTACAATAAGAATTTATCAAAAAACAAAGATGATGTGACTTACCAAATGAAAGCGCTGGCAGGTCGAAAGACACACAAACAAACACAAACATACACACAAAATTCAAGCTTTCGCAACAAACTGTTGCCTCATCAGGAAAGAGGGAAGGAGAGGGAAAAACGAAAGGATGTGGGTTTTAAGGGAGAGGGTAAGGAGTCATTCCAATCCCGGGAGCGGAAAGACTTACCTTAGGGGGAAAAAAGGATGGGTATACACTCACGCACACACACACATATCCATCCACACATATACAGACACAAGTAGACATATTTAAAGACAAAGAGTTTGGGCAGAGATGTCAGTCGAGGCGGAAGTGCAGAGGCAAAGATGTTGTTGAGTGACAGGTGAGGTATGAGTGGCAGTAACTTGAAATTAGCGGAGATTGAGGCCTGGTGGGTAACGGGAAGAGAGGATATATTGAAGAGCAAGTTCCCATCTCCGGAGTTCAGATAGGTTGGTGTTGGTGGGAAGTATCCAGATAACCCGGACGGTGTAACACTATGCCAAGTTTAGCCACAGGGTGATCCTCATTACCAACAAACACTGTCTGCCTGTGTCCATTCATGTGAATGGACAGTTTGTTGCTGGTCATTCCCACATAGAATGCATCACAGTGTAGGCAGGTCAGTTGGTAAATCACGTGGGTGCTTTAACACATGGCCTGCCCTGAAATGAGATCCATCCTTCATGAAATCCTCCCCACTCCACCAAGAGTGTCTTTCCGCCGTCCACCTAACCTTCGTAACCTGTTAGTTCATCCCTATGAAATCCCCAAACCACCTTCCCTACCCTCTGGCTCCTATCCTTGTAACCGCCCCCAGTGTAAAACCTGTCCCATGCACACTCCCACCACCACCACCACCACCACCACCACCACCACCTACTCCAGTCCTGTAACCCGGAAGGTGTACACGATCAAAGGCAGAGCCACGTGTGAAAGCACCCACGTGATTTACCAACTGACCTGCCTACACTGTGATGCATTCTATGTGGGAATGACCAGCAACAAACTGTCCATTCGCATGAATGGACACAGGCAGACAGTGTTTGTTGATAATGAGGATCACCCTGTGGCAAAACATGCCTTGGTGCACGGCCAGCACATCTTGGCACAGTGTTACACCGTCCGGGTTATCTGGATACTTCCCACCAACACCAACCTATCCGAACTCCGGTGATGGGAACTTGCTCTTCAATATATCCTCTCTTCCCGTTACCCACCAGGCCTCAATCTCCGCTAATTTCAAGTTACCGCCACTCATACCTCACCTGTCACTCAACAACATCTTTGCCTCTGCACTTCCACCTCGACTGACATCTCTGCCCAAACTCTTTGTCTTTAAATATGTCTACTTGTGTCTGTATATGTGTGGATGGATGCGTGTGTGTGTGCTCGAGTGTATACCCGTCCTTTTTTCCCCCTAAGGTAAGTCTTTCCACTCCCGGGATTGGAATGACTCCTTACCCTCTCCCTTAAAACCCACATCCTTTCGTCTTTCCCTCTCCTTCCCTCTTTCCTGATGAAGCAACAGTTTGTTGCGAAAGCTTGAATTTTGTGTGTATGTTTGTGTTTGTTTGTTTGTCTTTCGACCTGCCAGCGCTTTTGCATCATCTTTCACATCATCTTTGTTTTTTGATAAATTTTTCCCACGTGGAATGTTTCCCTCTATTATATTAATATCATTAATTTGAACCCTACAATAAGAATTTATGTTTTAAAACTACGTCTTTTAACGAAAAATACGTTTTTGACACTAGTGCACAGTCAATATAAATAACTTTTTTGTCTTTTTTTTAACCAACAGATTGGCATTTTCAAACATTTAAATAAATGGGGCACAAAAATAATTCACATGCACAAGTGGAAAAAGAACTGTAGGACGAAATAAAAAAGAACACTTGGAAAAGTTAACACAATGTTTAAAATGATGTGAAAAATACATTTACGTCAATTAATTGAAAAAAGTAATAATCAAAGTCATTCTGATAAAGTTATGAAAATGAAAAATTTCAAAGCACCTGATGATATTTGAAACCACAACCTTTTGCAAGTACCTTAACCATTATGCTATGTACCTAGTTAACACACTCTTTTCAAAAAGCCGTAGTGTTGTGCAAAATTCCTGAACTTTTTTTCGTAAATTTCTTACAAACAGGATCTTACTGGGAAATATCTGGGATCTTAATCTACAGCACTGTATAAGGGGGTGTTGCTTGGTAGCACTGAAAGCAAGTTTATTATAAACACCAATGTAAAGCCAGAACAGAAATGAACACCTGGCCAGATAGTGCTGCTAGTTACACAAGCACAGAAAACTTCAGAATATACAAAAAATACAAACATACGACATTTTGAGAACCTTCCAGAAATGATAAATACTAAATAACAATTTCTGGTGGTCAGACTTGAACTGGCAACCTGCAATTTGCAGCCTGCCAGCCAAGAATGTTAACCACCATGCCACACTGCATGCACCACAACTCATGGCATTGCTCCCTCTTCTGTAGCAACAGCAACCTGCTGTTTCAGGAGTTTGAAGTGGATCTGACAAGAGATGGTCCTCTCTATGGTCATGTTGTCGTCTTCCCTTCACTATGATGAGCATTGGAGGTAAACCCTTTTGTCAAAGTTCAGTGACTCTCACGTGTGTCTTTTTCCTAGAACAAGAAGCTCTTGTCAATTTATACTTCAGGACCGTAGCGAGGCTTCACAGCGAGGACATGGATAACATCTCTGCACTTTTCTCTTCTTGATGAAGTTTCACAGTCCTTGACTTCGTATATGACATCCAACAAGTGATGAACAATAGGATATGAACCAAAGTAATGCTCTAGTAATGTTTCTGAGAACACCATCCACACAGGTGTAAAAATCCTTACCAAGTTTCCCAGGTTGTATCTAACTGGCTGGTGCATGGCATTATAGCGCTCTTGTTCCTTCTTCTGAGCATCCAGCGTCTGTACGTGAGCAGCTGTCTTGTTTCTTTCATCCTGATAAAGAGATGTTTCATGTAGTCATCCCGAGTGCCATCTGGTTGAAATGGGAACATTGTATCCATTGTCATTTTTTCCTGGTGACCGTGGAGTGGAAAGAATGGTACGAAGCCTGTTGTGTCATGGTTCACTGTGTTATACACAAATATCACAACCGGCCGCATTTTATCCCAATCTCTCTCTTCAACATCAACGTATATCATGAGCATATCATCTAACATCTTGTTAAGTAATCTGTGAGGTCATTCATCTGTGGGTGGTAGGCAGTTGTCATACTGTGGAAATTTCCTCCGATACTTGTCTCGACTGGAAAATTTTTCCATGATCACAGATCACATGGTGTGCTCCACACTTCAAAATAATAACTTTTACAAAAACTTAGCAATTTATGCAGCTTGTCAGTCGGCACAGCTGTGGTGACAATGTAGCTTGTGAGGTAGTCCGTGTACACAACTATTCATCGATTCCCATTTCTCGACTTCATGAACCTTCCCATGAGGTAAATTACAGTTCAGTTGAATGGCGATACTGCTGGCAGAATGAGTACCAGATGCTCCGAAGTAATTACAGCATGGGTTTCCATTGCCGATATTCCTTACAATTGCTACATAGAGTCTAATGGGTCGAAGAAGATCTGATGTCTGATTCCGCTGGAGTCTTCACTAATTCCAGGTGACTAGGTGTTGGGACATTGTGGAAAGACATCAGAGGATTCCTTGAAAGACAGTTGGCATACTTGTGCTTGCATTTCCTTCTGTATACCATTGTACTCCTGAAGCCTCAGTGCACCCCCTCACCAGACAACTCTAGGGATCTTGCAGGCTAGTTTGTCACTTAGAGAATGATGGTTCATTACAACTGAACAGTTTGCCCAATAAATATGGCTGAAAACTATCAAGGGCTCAAATAACTGTGATGCTCTCACTCCCAGGTTGTAGAGCATGTCATTTCAAATGGCTCTGAGCACTATGTGACGTAACTTCTGAGGTCATCAGTCGCCTAGAACTTAGAACTAATTAAACCTAACTAACCTAAGGACATCACACACATCGATGCCCGAGGCAGGATTCGAACCTGCGACCGTAGTGGTCGCCTGGTTCCAGACTGTAGCGCCTAGAGCCGCACGGCCACTCCGGCCAGTGCATGTCATTTCACAGAGTACTCTGGAAGCATAAGCTGTCAGCTTTTGCGCATCTTCTGAACTTGTACTAGAACTACATCTATACCATAACTGCTAGTGTTGGTGTGAAGTTCTGTGTGTGCATCATCATACAATGCTAGGACTTGAGAAGACGTTACTGCCGCCTTAAGGATAAGGAGAGATCTTTATTGCACCTTGTTCCAAGAAAATTTGGCATCTCCCTGTGGCTGTTCTTGCAAGGGACATGCCTTGGTACAAAAGTCCTTTACGAATCGCAGTGGTACAAGCACATTCTGAGAAACCTTTTATCACCAATGTGCCGAGGAGTCAGAAAATCTGATTAATCTTATTTGTTCTGAATGAGGATAGCCTCTATCCACCATTCACTCCATGCCCCACGGTCTTAATTTCTTGGACAGCAGAAAGACACTTTCTGATTCAGGCAGAGGCCTGCAGTCTGAACACACTTCAACATGGTTATCAGGTGGCTTCAAAGTTCTTCAAATGTCTTAAAAAATGTCAATGTCATCCAGATAGTAAAGACACATCACCCGTTTAAGGTGTTGAAGCAGGACCATATGTTTGAAGACAGCTGGATCGATACACAGTCCAAATGGCATAACTTCGAACTCAGTCTTTTTCATTTCAGCCTTGTCAACCTTGATTTGCCTGCGGCCTGTCTGCATATCCATAGCAGAGAAATACTTTACTCCTTTCAATCCGCCTAGGGTGTCATCAATTTGCAGCAATGGGTAAACTTTTTTGTGATTTTGTACATTCATCGGTAGTGAAAGCAGAAACGCTTAAGTCCTTCTTCCTCTTCTTCACAAAGAACTCAGGAGAGGATGCAGGTGTCTCTGAGGGTTCAATGATGTGATCTTGCAGCACTTTTCCTGCTTCCTCCTGGATTATCCGTCATTCAGCCAGTGATACCCCACAGCAGCACTGGATAATTGATGGATGAACCCCAGTGTGGATATGGTAATTTAGCATGGGCCACTTGGTCTGTTGCCTCTACAATTCAGAGCTGAAAACACTTTAAAATTAGCGTAAAACAGCTACCACTCACGAAGTTGTTCCTCGGTCAGGTCAGAACCTATTAGTTTGATAGAACCTTTGTCCCCTGCATCGTCTGTAGTGGCAGCAGAGCATCACTGTTAATGCTCTCAGCTGCCCTCCCTGGACTGATCTGGCTGACCTGATGCACTTACTTTTAGGGATGAGTTGTGGATGCTCATGTCTATTAGGGAACCAAAGTTCTACTCGGCCACCTTGAAAGCTCATGACTGTACTGGCATGCAGATTTCTTTTGTGAGCCTCAGTACTTTTTTTGCAGCTGACAAAAGCTTCATGGTTTACCTGAGCATCTTGACTGATGGCAAATTATTCTTGTTGATGACAGCCAAAGAAACTGGTATACGCATGCGTATTCAAATACAGGCATGCAAACAGACAATACGGTACTGCGATCGGCAACGGCTATATAAGCCAAGTGCCTGGTGCAGTTGTTACATTGGTTGCTGCTGCTACAATGGTGGGTTATCAAGATTTAAGTGAGTTTGAATGTGGTGTTAAAGTTGGCACAGGAGCGATGGGACGTCGCATCTCCGAGGTAGCGATGAAGTGGGGATTTTCCCGTAGAACCATTTCACAAGTGTACCGTGACTATCAGGAATCGCATAAAACATCAAATCTCCAACATTGCTGTGGCTAGAAAAAGATCCTGCATGATCAAGACCAATGATGACTGAAGAGAATCGTTCAACATGACAGAAGTGCAACCCTTCCACAAATTGCTGCAGATTTCAATGCTGGGCCATCAACAAGTGTCAACACGCGAACCATTCAACAAAACATCATCAATAGGCACTTTTGGAGCTGAAGGACCACTTGTGTACTCTTGATGAGTGCGCAACAAAAAGCTTTACACCTCGCCTGGGCCCATCAACACCAACATTGGACTGTTGATGACTGGAAACATGTTGCCTGGTCGGACGAGTCTCGTTTCAAATTGTATCAAGGGGATTGACATGTACAGGTATGGAGACAACCTCATGAATCTGTGGACCCTGCACATCAGCAGGGGACTGTTCAAGCTGGTGGAGGCTCTGTAATGGTGTAGGGAGTGTGCAGTTGGAGTGATTTGGGACCCCTGATATGTCAAAGTACGACTCTGACAGGTGACGTACACGTAAGCATAGTGTCTGATCACCTGCATCAATCCATGTCTATTGTGCATTCTGACGGACTTGGGCAATTCCAGTGGGACAATGAGACACTCCACATGTCCAGAAATGCTACAGAGTGGCTCCAGCGACGATCTTCCAAGTTTAAACACTGCCGCTGGCTACCAAACTGCCCAGACTCAACTTTATTGAGTACATTTGGGATGCCTTACAACATACTGTTCAGAAGAGATCTCCACCCCCTTTTACTCTTACAGATTTATGGACAGTGCTGCAGGATTCATGGTGTCAGTTCCCTCCAGCACTATTTCAGACATTAGTCGAGTCCAAGCCATGTCGTATTGTGGCACTTCTGCATGCTTGTGGGGACCCTACATGATATTAGGCAGGTGCACCAGTTTCTTTGGCTGTTCCGTGTAGCTGCCCACAGCAATCATTGACATGTGTGCTTGTTGGAATAACTTCACCAATTTGGACCTCTGACCTTGCACAGTCCACGACTGCTTGTAATGCCTGTGAGAAATCCCATTTATGACTAAATTCTGCTAAATTACAAATGTGAAGAGAATTTTGTATGTTATTGACAGTTATTCTTGCAATACATATTCCTGTCAACTGGACAAATTTCCTATTTGTGACCTTCAGCACAATCAATTTGTATCACTGAACATAGTCTCATTCAGATGGTGAAGATACACGAAACGAAGCACTTGAGGTAACTAACACCCAGACATGCTGCCAACAGCGATGACATCAAGGAGATTTCCTGACATCTTGGACGATTTTCACCTATTGTGGCTTCACTCCCACCTCACTTAGCTTTCTTGAATTTGACAGCTAAATGAGCAGTTAGTACCTCTGCATGGCCACGAGGAATAATTACAGTGTGTTGGAGTGTGATCTTGTCCAGGGTATGGCAGTGGACTTTGTCACAGGTTGACTACAATCCTATTGAAGTTGACTGGCATGAATAGAACTGTTGTGACAGTTGATGTCTGGCAGCATAGTACTTGTCAAAAACTCACCTTTCTTTCTCTGCAGTAATGTACAATGTGTTCTGAATATCCACAGAGGAAACATGCTGGTGTGTTGTCCTTTGTCTTGCAACTGTGTGTTGTTCTGCGGGATATTAAACTTGGTGGAGGAGTTAGTTGTATCTGCATTGGTCAGGTGCAGGACTCATTTAACGGCTGCTGCACAAGTCCAAGTTGGCCAAGTCCATTCTTCCTAGTGCTTTCAACTGGTGACAGAGATTGAAGCTTAAGAACAACACAACTCCTCTTCAACATTCTCTGTTACCTCCTACACATGGAATCAACATTCATAGTTACTAGCTCTTGCATACTGGTCCAACAGTTCTGGATGCCACAAAATGCTGTGCATCTCCTTTTACTACCTGGTGTATGAGGGAGGAGAAGTTGTGTTAATCTTCCAAAGCTGCCATAGAGGCCACATTCAGGAGTTGGCTATACTTCTTTCTTCTCACTATTTTCTATTCCATTCTCTCAATGCACTGACAGCACTTCACAAATACCACAGTTTGTGACATCCATTACCAGAATAGCTTGGTACCTGTCTTCTGTGACCCCCTTTCATAAACTGTGAGATGTTTTGTCATATGTGTACTTACAGTGGGATGTAGGGCCAAAACATTCTGTAATGTTGGACTGTGTCCTTTATCCGTGATGTGGGGCCCTGTTCTTCAATTATTCTTCCACTAAATGGACTTGCTGCTGATTATACCAAATGATTCCTTAGTTTGGCCTGCAATTTATCCCAGCTATTGAGCTTATCTTCATTTGCATCAAACCACTGCTGGGCTTTGCCATCTAGTAAAAGTACACATTTGCCAAACATATCAGGTCGTCCTACCTGTCATATTGCAACTTAGCCAACTCCTTTCAGCCATTCTGTCGAGTCCCAACCAGTATCTTTGGAAATCTCTAAAGAGTTGATGTGCAGCTGACTTCTTGTTGTTTAGGAATACATTGGTGTCCTGAATGTATGGACCTTAGGAACAATGCACTGGTTGTATTCTACTTCCTGTCTGTAGGCAACAGCTTTTACACTGCCTAACTGGAGACACGGTGATGTAGATGTTAGGGTACACGGTGTACCCTCCACTTGTAATGTGATGATGTAACCAGAATCAAGTCCAAATTCAAAAGCAGGCTCATCAATGACAGGGTAGAACCTTTTGCAAATGAAACCATGTTTGTTACAAACAGTCAATATAGAACTGAACTACTGGCAAGAGAGTGCTGCCGTTTATACAAACAGAATGTTTCAGAATATAGAAACGTTACAAAGATAAGAAAGTTTGAGACCTTCCAGAAATAACAAATAATATACAACAAATAATTGGTGGTGGTCCTGTTTGGACCAATGCTCCGCTGCAGACCAGCCACCAATATTAACCACCACACCACACTGCATGCACTAAAGTTCATGGAAAAAATTTCAAGAACAAGGATGGACATCTCAATTACCAATTCAATGAATACCAGATCTTTAAGATCTTTCTAAATCTTGTCTGGAGTGTCCTGCTCTATGGAGATTTGGATAATAGAATGGAAAAGAAGAAAGATTAACGTAAGTGGATGCAGCGGGGTATTTCAAAACATCTACGCGTTGTGGCTCCAATTAGGCAATATACAGCAACACTGAAATCAGTTGTGTCATTTTTTAAGGAACCATCCTGGCATCTGCCTTAAAACCTAAATCTACGTGGCTGGACATGGATTTGAACTGCTGTACTCCCGAATGTTAATCCAGTGACTTAACCACTGTGCCACTTTGACAGTACCTGGACAGTGATTAAAACCATGAAATTGAAATGATGAAAATCTGGGTATGGGAGAGAGTCATTCCAATGATTTTGGTGGAGACAAATATAAAGTGCATGTCCTACAAGAAACAGATGAAGAAAATCACGGAAAGGAGATTTTGATAAAACTTGTGAACCAATACTGAGATATAATAAAGTGATGATGATTTTGGATATAAAATGCTGGGTAAAAGTACCTATGTAGAACCAAATAATTTTTTTTAACTTCGTCAAGACACTAAGATACCAAAACTAGCAAGCAATTAAAAGTAAAATATATCTAAAATTAAATAATACTCTGTAACACAGTATTTACCTCAAGAAATTTGTAATGTATTCTCAGTGATTTAAGTGGTAAAAAGTGATTAGCCCAGATACAAAACTGATTAGTAAGATGAACATCTAAGGCCAGGAGCTTTTGCAGAGCAGGTGGGATCTCTCGCTTCTGGCCCATGTTTGTGAACTCTGAAAATACAAAGAACATAAAATTAGTTATAATATAAGAAACTTCTTATGAAGAAACAGTATTACATCAAAATTATGGTCTCAGACAACAATGCCACATTTATCTTTAGTGGTTTAGGGAAAATATGGAAATTCTTAATTTGGATGGCTGGAAGAGGTTTGAACCAGTCTTCCTGAATGCGAGTTTAGCATGTTACCTCTGCACCAATCCACATGGCATCATAATCCAATATTGCTGCTGCAAATGTTATAATATACATATCTTTAAACATGCTAATGAGTTGCTGGCATCAGAACAATAATATGCCAAGGTCTTTCATTTGTATTTGTTTTATGTTTAGTAATATCAGTAATTATTAGCTGGATATTGTGTGAATAATGTTTGCCTTTGTGCTGCAAGGACAACACCTCATGTTACTAGGAATGTGTACATTATTCATTACACTGTGGATACATTTAGGGGGAAAAAAAAGCTGGAAGAGATATTTATTTAATTTGTTTTCTGTGTGTCTAAAATTGTATACCTTTATTTTTGTTTGAGGAGATTCATAATTTGCTAGTGGACAATTATGAGTGCATGCTGAAAAGTAATGCCCTAATTAGTCAGCATCAGTTCGAGAACATTTCACCACACAACTCATAATGTGCCATCCCCCCCACTTCCCCCTCCCCTTTTCCCATCTCACGCTATCACCCATGTCAGTTTCTGCTACTAATTGTGATACATATTGTATATAAATCTTGCACTTGGTGCCCCTCTCAGTTTGGTGCCTCATGTGGCTGTTACTACCTACTGCCTGTGATGTATCATGTACCGAAATCTTGTGCCTGTGTTGCATCTAGCCTCCCCCTCCCCGTCTCCTCTACATCATCTGGTACTCCAAGCGGCAGTTGATTTCGGCATGGGCCATACATCAGCCCTCATTACAGTAGTTCATTTTGAGTTTTATCTTATTAATGTAAATAGTGAACATTTTTCTACAGTACAGTATTTCAAATATTTTCTTTTCTGGATATCCCACAGTTAAAATTCACTTTTAGACAATAATAAGTTTCAGATGTACACAATAACAAACTTTTTTCACAATTCCACAGCACAAGAACACTTTTCTTGAACAAAGCTTTTGTCACATGTACCAGTTTCTACTGATAACTCCTTTGCTTCAGTCACACTGCATATTCCTTCTTCATATAAAGAGAATTCTTTCTTTACTACTGTTAACTGTCTTTCACTATGCTGACAAAGCACTCACTACTATTATCTATTATTACAGTTTAACAATTTTGTCTAGGTTTGTTTTGTCTTTGCACCCCCACAGAGAAGACTATTAAAATCCTAATGATCAACTAGTGAAGCATTTACAACAAAGTCCCAGCATTTTAAGCATTCCTAAAAAGCAGTAGGACTTTCATAATACTAGGTACAGTGTGAGTATACCAAACTCACATTAGCATTTAGTTACTGTTTTGTTTATTTTCTTTATTTAATTATAGCTGTATGTTCGTTAATGTTGGGCAGGAACAGTAGTGCACCAGCAAAACCAATAACCTCAGCAAATTGTTTTTACTAACAATGCAGGCCGTGAAGGGTGAGAAAATGGTTGTCGGTCCCTATCTTGTGTGCACTCATGATCACTATTGTGCACATAGAAGAAATTCTGATATCAAATGATTCCATATTGTGTATTAGTCAGTGAAACTAATCAATTATAGTGTAGTGCACAGCATTTTCATTCATATGACTTATTATTAAAAGTGAACTTCATAGAAGTCCATCATCTACTAAATCAACATGGCTAAGCTTAAATTTTGTTCATCATTTTATTAGGAACCTTCAGTTATCATTATTCAGAACCTCTAGCTTCAATTCATAATAACTAGTACAGTCAAATAATTTTGGTAATAAAAGTAACATTAGTCACAGTTATCAGGACACCAGAAAACAGACAGCTAGGTGACGTGCTTCAGGATGCTATTCCAAGAAAATCTTTATGTCCCAGCTGACAATCTTCACAGCAACACAGGGTGAGCTTCAACAGAGCTTACAGCATGTAGAGTTGGGTGAAGTGTGCTGGAGAACTGTAGAAGATTGTGTGGATTGAGCTTTCCTATCGTAGTACACTAGGGAACTGTTCAACATTATTAGCGCTTGTTATTTTGAACTGCCTTATGCCAATGAAAATATTAGTGTGATTAAGGGTGTAAGACCGGTTGCGGAAAAGGTTGTGAACTTTGACACCAGTAACAATTCTGAAATAAAAGCAATGAACTTTCAGAACTATTTCAAATCGCAAAGCCAATACCAAGCTCAACACTGGAGATTGCAACACCACCGTCTAGAGGTTCAGCAACTAATAATGACATTTTATTTTCTGCAAGAAGTAGATTTTTGGTTGTGTTTTAGGGCGCAAAAACAATTGAGTTCATAAGCGTTCATGTCGTAACCTTACAACACTAATAAATAAAAGAAGTTAAAAGCGAATGTGTGTTAAGCTTGACTGTCAAAAGGTTCATTGGTTGATTTGGGGGAGGCGACCAAACAGAGGGGTAATCGGTCCCATAGGATTATGGAAGGATGGGAAAGGAAGTCGGCCGTGCCCTTTCAAAGAAACTTTCCCAGCACTTGCCTGAAGCAATTTAGGGAAATCACAGACAACCTAAACTAGGATGGCCAGATGTGGGTTTGAACTATCATCCTCCCGAATGCAAGTCCAGTATAATGACCACTGCGCCACCTCACTCTGCCAATGAAAGGAAACAGCTAAATCCACGGACTTCTCCTTGGAGGAAAGTCCACAAAATACGCCATAAAGACAGCGGAGGTTCTGAGCCAAAAATAAAGTGTCCTTTGCCATATTGCTACAATGGACAAATAGTAAAACATGGCCAACAGCCCGAACAACATTCGCTAAAATGGCTGATAACTCAGACAGAAAACATACACTGAAATGTGAGCAGTTAATTAAAAAGGACATTCGGTCAGGAAATGGCAAACAGTCAAAGGTTGATGACAATGAGCATGCAGTGGTAGGGGATCACCCCTTAACAAAGGCAATAGCCAAAAAGACAGTGTCCAGTTTGCAATCTAGTTAAAATGACCTCTTCATGATGAGAGGGCTGAGAGGAGGTCAGCCATGCCGCTGGGAGAGGTTTAGCTCCCCACAACCTGTACCTGTGAAGAGAGGACAAGAAAAGCTAGCAAGCCAAGGTAGGACGACTGCGGCAGCCTCATTTCCTGTCAGATTGACAGGACCAGGAAGCCACATGAATGTCAAGGTGGTTCACTCAACAGTGAGCAAGTGGAAGCGTTCTTGGACCCATTGCACTAAGGGATGGACTTTGTTCTGCTCACAGAGGTTCTGAAGGGCACTGAGAGAATCTGAATATATGGCAATTAAAAAGTATGAGTTGCTGGATGTAATGGGTGGCCTTGGTACTGTCCAATTCCAGCGGGTTCTTATTGGTTTCAGTAGGCTACTGGAACCATTGCGCTTTCTCACCACTGAGATGGGGACTCATCCTTGTTCCAGATGCGATTAAAGAGAGCAAGAATGTGACACTGGCAATTCACTGAGAGATGTTTCAGCATTTGGTTGTGTATGTGGCCACTCACCGGCCGGAGTGGCCGTGCAGTTCTAGGCGCTACAGTCTGGAGCCGGGTGACCACTTTATGTCGCAGGTTCGAATCCTGCCTCGGGCATAGATGTGTGTGATGTCCTTAGGTTAGTTAGTTTTAATTAGTTCTAAGTTCTAGGCGACTGACGACCTCGCATAGTGCTCAGAGCCATTTGAACCATTTTTTAGTTCCCACTCACTGAAGCATTGTATGGCTCCAGCTAGTGGGTAGTAAAAGATACGTGCAATCGCTCCACCCACTGTTTATGAGGTGAAAGGTGGGATGGTAGTTCTCAGATGCAAATGCATGAACATAATGTTCTGCAAAATGTTGGCAACAGCATCTGGATCAGTACAATGGCACCATCTAAGGAAATACTTGGTGTCTGATTAGGTCCACACCTGACATGGAAAGCTACATGATCCAACATTCCCAGGATTCTTGCTCTCATCGTTTTATGAGGCGGCAGATGTGGGCATGGATCCATTTAAAGGCAATGAAATGCTCCAGTGAAGGGTGCCACTTACAGTGTTAGAGAGCCTCTCTACGATCTCTAATGGCTGCAGCAATCTCTGTAGTCCACCAGCGTACGGTCTTTTGACTGGAGGGGAGGGGGAGGGGGAGTATATCGAGGAGGAGAGGGTGGCTTGGTTGGCTGCCAAAGGAATGGCTGCTGTTGCATGCTGAACAGCGCATCGATACTGCCTTGTAATCAGGAGCTAAGGAGGACACCACAGAAAAACCTATCCCAGTCAGCTTTATGGAGAACCCATCTGGGTGGCTGTCAAGGGAAGCAATGCTGATGAAGGGACAGGAAGATTCGGAAGTTGTCACTACCACAAAGGTCATCATGGACTCTCCAGTGGATTTTCTCCTCAAGCTTAAAATGGAGCAATCTGGTGAGCAGGGAGAATCGAGCTCACTGCAGTTTACATACATGGAATGTTCGCGTGCAATGTATGTTCACAATTTCTGCAGACAGGGTAGTGGTCCAATGTGACAGTCAGGGTAGTGGTCCAATGTGAAGGTTTATGTCCAAACTTCACACACTTGAAGCATCTCACAGGAGGAGGAACATTGGATTCCACATCACACTAGTAGACCATCGCCTTGACCTTCTCAGGCGACATGTCATCCTATAAAACCAAGATGAGGGCCCCAGTGGCAACTCTGTTTTACTTTGGTCCCCCATGGACATGACAGATGAAGTGCACACTCTGTCCCTCTAAGTTGGTCCATAACTCATTGTCAGATTCCAAAAGAAGATAATGGTGAAAGATGATGCCCTGGACCATATTGAGACTGTTGTGGGGAATGACAGTCACAGGAATGTGTCTCAACTTTTAACAAGAGAGCAGACACTGTGACTGGGCAGGAGATGACATTTTAATCAGGAGGGAACCGCTCTTCACCTTAGAGATGGCTGCAACTCCCCCAATTTCTCTTCAATGTGTGACAAAAAATAAAGGTTTTGTGGACAAAAAGGTGTCCCCATTGGTCCTGGTACAGGAGGAGGAGGGGGGGGGGGATTATTTCTATCCTTTTCTTCTAGTCCTATGTTCCTCCCACAGCAAGGCATGGGAAGGGAACACACTGGGATCATATTTCGTTGCATCACATGAGGCCTTTCGATTAGATGATACTGCTGGGGCCATGTGATCAACAGCAGGAGAAAGCAAAAAGTTGCTTCATGTGTGAACCATCTGCTGTGGTGCCGCCTATTCTGAAAGGGGGCTCTTCCCATGAGTGCCACCCAGCATCCGAAATGGCTACCTGGCCAGTACTCTGTTGCTGGGAGTCCCCTTGCCCCAGTCATAACTGGCAATAACTCCCTGGTATACATGGACAAGAGACCCCCCCCCCCCCCCTCCCCCAACAGGATGGTTACTGCGCTGGGTTTGGGGCATACTATGACAACAGGAAGGAAGGGTGCCACAGTGGAAGGGCACAGACTTGGAGCATACATCACAGTGGGCGACCTTCCCTGCACAACACATACTTCCTTAAAATGAAAAAGATGGCATGTCAAATCCAATAATGGAGACCATATAATTGTTAATGGAAGGTGAAGATAATGCCAGGAGTGAAACTGGAAATCAACACCATACTCGTGTACCAAGTCCAAAGTGGGGGCTGCACAAAAAGGACCATCCAATAGAAAGGCAGAGGAAGTAAGAGATAATCGAAGCGTAGGTTTGCAGTACAGAAAGAGGAAGTAGTGCTGTGAAGGCTGTGGCCCCGTGTTAGCCAGACGCTACTCACCAGAGAGTGGTGAGCCCCCTAGGTAGTGTGGTTATAGCGTTGACACTGGTAGCAATGCATCGGGTTTGGAATTTATGGTTGGACCATGATGACTTCACAGTCTGCTTTAATTTTCAATGGAAGAACTAATCAATCAAATGTGAAAAAAGAGTGCAAGTAGGCACTATGTTTGCAACCACCTTTTTCATTACCCGATGACTGCAGTGATGCCCTGATCAGAGAGATAAGTTTGGATTTCTCCCTTGGTCAGACCATCAAGCAGCCAAGTGTATATAACAGCATGCAAAGAATTCAGTATACAATAGGCCTCGACATGAACAGGATAAACATGGAGGAGTGATGCAGTAAGCAGATGCTGGGGTTGAAAAATCACAGTTGGTCTCTAGAAGCAAAGACCCACTATGTAAGTGAAAGCAGGATTTCACAGGCCTGCAATTGCATCAGTACCTTTCTGAATAATAAATTGATTAGCGGTAGCAAAGGACTGATCTCCTTCAGTATGCAATATGATGAGGAACCAAGGTGCAGCTGTGAGAGTCTTGGATTCTGTAGCCTCATTCTATCTATCTTTAGTAAATGCGGACTGAGATGGTGATTAGCTCATTGCGAAAAAATCTGCACGATTGTCAGTTCTTCGATGGTGTGCTCCTTTCAATTGGAGGCCCTCTTAGAGGGGGCTCACCTGCCTTAAGTGGCTGTTCAACCTCCTGAACTCCTGACACAGAGACCAACTGGCAGCTGGGAAGGTAACAGTTCAGGCAATCACCGATGCCTGTGCCAGTGGGTACTTGCAAACCCCACCTGGTGCTGGGAATTAAGCGTTACCCTGTCACCCGCTACACAACAATTGCATGGGCTGGCCTTCTGAAGTGCACAGGGAGGAAGAAGAAACAAAGAGAAAAATCAATCATCAAAGCAAGAGAAGTGGAGGATATGGAGAACAAAGAAAAACAAATGAGGGACTGTTCTAATGCCAGGCTATTGAAACTTCAGAATACATTCCTGAAACTACCCAGGACATGTTCCCCAAGGGAGGAGACAAAGAACAGCAGGAAGATAGACACACAGCACGGAAAGGAAAGAGGTGCTCCTGGGGGAGGGAGTCTACAAGAAGTGAACAAGAACATCAGCACCATGGATAAATTCAGCAGGTGACCCAAAGAGTCTCTCGATAAGAAGTTTGAACAAAGCTATAATGAATTAAGGAGCATGATTAGTGGTGTTCAAAAAGGAAATCAATAATTTAATTAATTAAAAACAAAGGGTACTGTGCTCAGAATTTCAGACCAAGAAAGATACTTAACTCTGAGATTACTGAATTTAAAACAAGTTCCCAACTATCAGTGACAAATGCAAACATTGATCCAATACCTTGCTGGTCAAGTGAAAATGCACAGCAATGAAGCTTTATGTAGAAAGGGAATGTTTGCAAAATAAGAACACTTTAATTACACTGGTTACTGTGTCCAACAACAATGCACAATTTTGGAAACCACTGTACAACAAATTCAAAAGACAATTACTGAACACTAAAAGTGTTCATATGAGTCATAGAATTGTTACATGAGTAAGTTATAGAGATAGATGCCATGAATTGTCATTCATAATTCCAAGGAAAACATTCTTGTAGGTGGTTCAAATCCCCTTCGCATGTGTGTAAAATTTTGAACAATACTGAGAATTGGCAGAGCTTCAATAAACCACCAAAATGGCATCTACACAAGACATGCGTTACAAGCAAAGTGTTGCAACTGAATTCTTGGTTGCAGAAAAAGAAAGCTTTGTGTACATCCATAAATTTTTTGTGTGGAGTGTTTGGTAATGATGCAGTTGACATGAGTATTGTTCAGCGATGGGTAGAAAGTTAAAGTATCAGGAAGTGAAGAAACTGAGCTCTATGATCGGCCACATACAGGACATCTCATCTCAACCACTGCTCCCAACATGGTGAATTATGCGGATGTCATAGTTCACGCAGACCAGCAGATCACAACTCGGCAATTGGTGCTACAGCTATTGATGAGCACCCGACGGGAGGCCTTAGCCACACGACATTTCCATTTTTTTTTACTGGAAGCACATGTGTGATGATGGACACTCTTGGGTATTCAGAAATGTGCTCAAGGTGGGATCCATGAATGCTCACAACAGACCATAAGATTTAAAGACAATCCATTTCATCTGAACTGCAGGAACAGTTTGATGCTAATAGAATGTGTTTCTTCAGGAAATCATTACAACTGACAAAACATGGGAGCATCACTTTCAGCCAGAAAGAAAAAGGCAGTTACTGGGTTGGGTTGTTTGGGGAAGGAGACCATACAGCGAGGTCATCGGTCTCATCGGATTAGGGAAGGATGGGAAAGGAAGTCGGCCGTGCCCTTTCAGAGGAACCATCCCGGCATTTGCCTGGAGTGATTTAGGGAAATCACGGAAGACCTAAATCAGGATGGCCGGATGCAGGATTGAACCGTCGTCCTCCCGAAAGCGAGTCCAATGTCTAACCACTGCGCCACCTCGCTCGGTGGCAGTTACTGGATTGCTAGCACTTGCAATAACAAAAAAAGAAGAAATTCAAGGCAGTTCCATCTGCTGACAAAGTAATGGTGACAGTCTTTCGGGACAATGATGGTGTCACTCTCATGGATGTGTTGCCAAAAGGGTGAACCACTAATTCAAATTTCCATCATGTTTGGTCTGATAAGAAACCAAAAGATGACAATGCACGCTGACACACAAGTCTCAGAACTCAAGAACACAGCACAGTTGATGACGAAATTTACTGCATGCTACATAATACTGTCACAGAATGTTCTGAGAGTGAATATTGCAATCCAGTTCGTGTTGTGGACGTGAAAGATGGATCTGTAAGAGCCGTAACTGAAGCGAGAGTCAAAGGTCATACTGTTTTGCTGCAAAGAGATCAACCCAAAAATTTAGTAAGCATCCCACAAAAATTTAAAATGTTTGATAAGTTTTTGAAGGTTTCAGGAATTATGAGTTACCATAAATTTGTATAAGTTGGAGTGTGCAAATAAGTGAAGCCTCTCAGATGATTAATATCACCAAAGGTCACCAAGAAAAATCCTGTGAAAAACAAAACTGGACCAGATACTGCAAAGAACATAGTCAAACAAGAAGCTCTTGCTATTGCCTGGGACATTGAGAAACTGCAGTTTTGTTTGTTTGGTTGGCACCCCCTAGGAAGGACTGACCAGAACACCATATTGTTTCTGTTGCAGTGCGGGCTAATGCACAACCTAATACCAGGCAGGCTCTAGCAATGCAAGGCTATGATTTCCAAATTAAATATATAATACTATCCAATAATGTGATTTCATATGCTTTAAGTCTATCAGGAAAAGTTTAAAAACAAAATTTTTGACACTCAATGACCAAAGACATAAAAATTATTTTTTAAAGAGGTATTGAACATAAATAGCAATACTGTCCTGAGTTGTCAATTTAGCGTTACTCCTTAATTCACTACATGTGAATGTGTATAATCAAACTGAACAGAGGCTGTGTTAATGACAACTGATTTTTCATTTTGTATTGTTTAACAAAGTTCTGCATTACATATATTTTTCTTTTAGAGGTTACCAGAACATAGTCCTGTGCAGATATGTCAGATTTGCATGAAATCTTGTGTGCAAAACTTTCAACAATAGGTCTATGTTAGTAAGGAAATTTTAACGCAACATGTCAGAGTCGTTTGATGATAACAGTGTTTAGTGTCTTTGGGTTTAAATGTTGGAAACATTATTCAGTTGCTGTGGATGAATGTGTTACAACGTGTGTCTCAAACACTGAATGTGATTATTACATCCACCCTCATTCACTTTACAACTGGCCATGGTAAGAGTCACACTGCTGATGCATCATTTCTAATGCTGTGACAAGTCCCCTGCCATAGAGGATCAAAATTATATCATCCCTCCTCTCACTGACTGCAGTGTAACACAGTTCTGTCTCTCTTATGTCAGAATGTCATTGTTCAAAATGTCACAAATTTCAATGTGACATAATTACATTCTACGTACTCACAGATGTGATGCAAAGCAGAGCAATATTTCTTTCTTTTTTTTTCCAAAGTGTAATGATCAAACAGTCACATAAGTGCTTCATTTCTTTTATCCCAGCTAGATTTTGTATCTTTCTGTCATCTCTCAATCAAAATATTACACACCAAGAGATTAAAGTGTATTCTTCTAGTAGATTGTAAGTAGTGTGCCATTTGCTTTGCTTATAAGGTTTGTCTTCCAACCACTGTAAGTAAAACTATTCATATACTGTTACGGCATGCGCACACACACACCCCCAAGTACGGCAAAATTATCTTGCTAGTGAATAATGTGTTTGCAATATTAGTTCATTCTGATGTAAGTTCCATGACATAATAATGTTTACTGATTATGTTAACTTCAGACATAATTTCCATGTTCTGAGCTGCTTTTAATTTATAATTACAATTTCTGAACAAAGAATGTTATAATACCAATGTTTAATATATTTCTGCAGTTGTTTATCTGTCATATATAATTGAGCTTTAAGATTTTCTTGCATTTCACATTATTTTGAGTAATGTACTGACAACTTTAACAGAATTTTGCTATGTCTCACATATTACTTGGATTTATTATTTTCAATCACAACCAAAAGACTTGTTTCCTTTGTCCAAGGATGAGAGCCTACCATGATCACGATTGCATGTATGTACGGTTTTGATTATTTCCATTATTAAATTATTGCTGCTGTCTACTACTCTCACAAAGGAAAAAATTCCAGAACCAGATGTAATCGTAAGCTTTAGAGTAATCATCATCTCACTAGTAGATTACTTTATATGTGGAGGGCATGACAAAAGTCCTGTGAAAATACTGAATGTTTTCTCTGAACTCTGCGTAGAGCAGACCTGTCCCAAATATGACCAACAGGGGATATTGAAGGATACAAAGAAGGACAGCCCAAATGATCGCATGTTTGTTCAGCCCAAGGGAGACAGTCATGAAGATGCTGTAGGAATTGAACTAGCAGACACTTGAAGATAGCGTATGTCTATCATATGAAAGTTTCTAGAACCAACTTTAAGTGGTCAATCTAGGAATATATCATAAACCTCTACATATTGCTCCCACAGTAATCACGAAGACAAGATTACACTAATTACAACACAGAGGCACTTAATCATCCTTCCTGTGCTTCACAGTGGTCTGCAGAATATAGATGTAGATTTAGTTTGGAAGCTCACTCATGATGGAAACAGGCCTAATCACATTGAGCATGTCCACTATGAAATTGGTTTACATGACAAAGAGACATTTGTAGCAACAATTATCATTAAAGTACAATGGGCAAGTAAAACAAGCAGAAATATTTGCATGCTGCCCCATAAGCCAAATAAGGAGCCAGTGATGCCAAACCTTCAAGAGGAACTCTAAACATTTGCCCTGGGCAAGAGCATGTAGAGGAACTGTGGCTCACATCTAAAATAATAACTGACTAAGCACGGTTTAGGTGTGTACCTTGTAGAATAGTTTACGATGAGAGAAACAGTACATGGTACATAGTCAGTGAAGAATATCCTAAGAAAATTGTGACAACTGCATAAAAGATGTAAGACAAATCATAAGCCTATGGATAGAGAGATGCTGAATGGAACATATTTTTGATTGCCGAAACAGCAATGGGAGGAGCTTTCAACAACAAGCATAGCTGAATCTTACTGAAGGATCTCTCCTAAAATCCAAGAAATTCTGGTCATACAATGAGCTTGTTGGTGTCACCATTGATGAAAACACTCAAGTAACAGGAACTGAAATTAAGGGCAGTAAAGCAAAAGCAGTAAAACTGAACTCCATTTTCAACTTCCTTTCCTAAGATTCAGGATTACTGCACCACTTTAATTATCACACCACTGCAAAATGTGTGTCATAGATATTAGTTGATGACGACGGAATAGTGTGAGCAAATGGCATCGAGGTCTTCAGGGCTTGTGCGAAAATATGATGGGACTAGTGTGGTTAAAATTGCTGAAGGTTAAAAAGAAACTAGAAACCATACTGGGAAAAGGAAAATTTTCTGGGAAGTTATTTTGTGACACACATTAAAAAATAATTAAATCAATTTAAAATATTCATGAACCAGACACACTGTGCCACACCAAAACCTCCATCTAAGACTTAGGTCGGAGTTCAGACAAATGGACACAATTCTAAAAGCTTTGTGACACTCATCCCACCATTAGCTAAGACAGAGGACAGGTTCCCACTTACACTAGTCACTGCCCTCTGGTATGAACATGAAACACACACTATTAAAACTGGAATTATGGTCAGCTGTACACCACAGACTAGAAGATCATCTTGCTGATGTAGGAAGCCACGTGTTAATGAACAGCGTCCAATTTGGAGGTGGGTCAGGATGGCTTCATCCCATCAGAATAAGTGGTTTGAGGTACGACAGCCAAATAGTTGGCTTCACTGACCACAATTTATCATCCCTTATGCCTTGCCTCCCCTCCTCCCGCAGTTGCATGGCTTTCTGACTAAACAGCACAATGACAGCCTGCACAGGTGTGGCACACAGAATTACACTGAGTTTCCTGCAGGCCTCCATGGCTGCTCCATCTGGTAACATATATCCCCGAACTCCCACATGCTACACAGCAGGATGATACCTGGTTACCTTCCTCTTCAGAGAAGTAGCAGTTTATCCTGTATTAATTAGATCACTGCCTCTGCTAGGTACATTTGCTGCAATACTTGTAGGGTGCCACTGGAATCAGAGCAGATTCTTGTTTCAATTATACCTCCTGCTTCAGTGCCTTTAGGGTCGCATACAGTTCAACACTAAGAACTGTAATCTGGCCAGGAGGTCGATATCTCAAGACATCAGGGAAGACTACTGAGCAGCCATGGTTATTCCACTGTTTTGGGCTGCCTTGTATATACTTCAGTATAATTGGGATACTTACCAAAAATTATGACTTATAAATGACATCTGAAGTGGATAGTGTCAATAGCACGCACACAGAACAAAAATCACACGCTGGACAAGGCTTCACCATAGATTCCTCAAACAAAAATTTGTACCTAGTAGTTGGAAGGAAGCAGAGGTCACATCTATCTACAAGAATGGCAGCAGCAGTGATCACTAAAACTACTGCCAAATATCCTTGGCATCATCTGCCATAGAATCCTACACCAATATTTAAACTCCCAGGTAGTGGGATTTCCATGACAGAATTACCTTTCAAAAACATTGGTCACATGAAACCCAACTTGCACTTTTATGATACGACACTGAGGTGTAACGGATCAATGAAAATTAATGCAATCATGTACATGCAGTATTTCTCAACTTCTGGAAAGCTTGTGAGTCATTACCAAACCAAAACTTACGAATATAACTAAAATCATATTGGACAGCAAATGAAGCTGTGGATTGGGGATTTACTGGTAGGAAGAAAAAAACTTGTTATTTTGGATTGACAGATATCAACAGATGAAGTACCAATATGTTCCAAAAAAACCTCATACAAAAATGTGAATTTTTAGGCAATCATATTTCAGGTTTTATTGACCACAGAGGAAAGGGGTCAAGTGTTTTGGGTAGCCTTTGGCCTAGCAATCATTTGCATACCTATCAAAAGAATGGACATTCTGTAGCTATCCTATAGTACAGGGTCAAAATTTAAACATTATACACATCCTTCAGCCCAGGCAAATTAGTTGGTTGTTTTGCATTAAATGTGGTCAAGGGTGAACCTCACGAATCTTGTAAAAGCAGTATACATTCATGGGTGGTTCCTGAGGAAACCCCCAAAAAACCATGATTTTTGGGTATGAAACGTACCAGACGTGGAGATGGCTACTACTGTAATGTCTATTCATGGCACATTGTTGAAATTTTTACCATATGTTCTTAAGAAGGTATTCTTGGGGAACTTAATTTTTTTAATATCATTATCCATTATTGAGTTCCAGAGTTTTAATTTCACTGCACTTGTGCTCCTAATACCCAATCTGATGGGTAAATGTAGTTTTAACTGACATAGTGAACACATGGTGAGGTCTCCAGAGTCATGGCAAGGGTTCTGAGGCCACCAAACAATGTTTTTAGTAAAGATGCTTTCACAAATAAAACTTTATGAAGCACTGTCTCTGTGTAATGGACATTTCAAACCTATACAAATATCTCCAAGATTGTACTGCACTGACCAAAAATGGGTTGAAAGGGTCTTCATATAACCAAAAATAAAGGACTGCCAAAAATTACGTAAAACAGGAAAACTGCAACTTAAGTAAAACATTTCTAACAACATTTTTACCCTTCTAAAATACAAATCATAAGTTGGCATTTTCAATGGAAGTGGCAATGAAAGAGGTGGATGAAGACAACAGCAAAGAGAGAGAGAGAGAGAGAGAGAGAGAGAGAGAGAGAATGTAAAATACAGATGAGTGGAGACTATATGTATTCTTTGGGGATGCAGGTGTCTTGATGACATCCAACCTCTCAGCAAACTTTAACACACAGGTATAGGACAGGGCGCATTTCGGAGTGGAATGTACAGGAAATTATGAGAGAAAAAGGAGACAGTGGGAGAGAGACATATACACACAGTCACAGTGAGAGGGAGGTGCCGAGTATGAAGGCTTAACTACAAAGCTAGACTGGATAAAAGGATTTAGAAAGTTCTGTATTAAAAGAGTGTGAATATGTTTCCGTATCAAAATTTTTGGTGAGGAAGGTTGAAAAAGGATTGGGGCAGCAGGTTCCCCACTTTTTGTCAAGAGTCTCCTAAAGAGGAACATAGACCTATTCACCTTTTTTATGCTCCAAGAAGAGCATTTTCCTTGCTGGTTAATATTAGCCTTGTATCTCCTACAAATGATGCAGTTAACTATACAGCAGAGTCCCTTTAATCCGAACTAATTGAGACCAGACACTGTTCGGATTACCAATTTGTTTGGATTAGCCAGAATTAAGGTGATTAGTTTCTAGAATGAAGTATACCAAGCAGATAAGCAGGTACACCATGGTAACAAATAGGAACAAGTGTGGGGACAATGGCTCTCTCACTCCCTGCCCTTGTTGTTGTGCATTGTTGAGACCTTTGTAGTGTCTGAGGTCGGTGCACTACCAGTTGCCTTGCAAAGCACATGGTTATGTTAGTTATTAATCGCTGGGATGCGTAACAGTTGTATTGTATATGCTCAGATGTAGTGGTGTATGTATTTTGTCATGAGTAAATGGAAACATACAATGTTAACTCTCAAAGAAAAACTAAATGCTTTGAAGTGGATAGACAATGGTGAGAATGTATCTAAACTGACAATGGAAATGAGTGTTGGTAAAGCAACCATTTGTGATTGGGAGAAGAACCAAGTGAAGCTTGACCAGTCCTGTGCAACGTCTTCAGGAAAAAACACTAAATTCAGCAGACTTTGAAAC
Source organism: Schistocerca americana (assembly GCF_021461395.2). Classification (NCBI taxonomy): domain Eukaryota; kingdom Metazoa; phylum Arthropoda; class Insecta; order Orthoptera; family Acrididae; genus Schistocerca; species Schistocerca americana. Next base: position 428,438,375 of record NC_060122.1, read on the forward strand.
AGCCCCAGTACGATAAAGTGGATGCAGCTCATTTCCTTTGGTTTATGCAGGAAAGAGAAAGGGGAACTCCTTTGAGTACAGCACTGGTTCAGGAGAAGGCTGTTTACCTGAACAAGTTAATGAATGATGATGAGTCTTTTAGTGTGAGTAGGGGATGGTTGGGCAGATTCAAATAACATCATGGAATCAGTCACCTAACAATTACTGGAGAGCAGCTTTCTTATGACCGTGATGCAGCGAAGGGATACTTGGGTGAGTTTGGAAAAATGATGAGAAGGAAAGTATTCCCACCAACAAATTTATAACGCTGACGAGACTGGCCTTAATTTTAAGGTACTGCCAACAAAAAGCCTGATATCAAAAGCAGAAGACCATGTTCCTGGTTTTAAAATGTGCAATGATCGTGTGACTTTATTAGCGTGCAGGAACGCTGCTGGTAATCACAAGCTGCCTTTAATGCTTATCAGCAAATCTGCTAGGCCCAGAGCTTTTAAAACCTACAACACAAAGTCCCTGCCCGTATATTATTGTAACCAGAAAAAACCATGGATGGATGGTAAGCTGTTCAAACAATGCTTTCACGGCCAGTTTGTTCCCTCTGTTCAACGGTTTTCTAAGGAAAATCATTTGTCTCCCCATGCAATCCTTTTGAAAGATAACATGCCATCTCACCCCAGCACCGAGGAATTATGTGATGGAGAAATTGTGGCGAAGTTTTTGCCACCGAATGTTACACCACTTCTACAGCCAATGGACCAGGATGTACTGCAAATATTAAAACTGATTTACAGAAAACAATTTTTAAGAATACTGGTCCAAGATTATAGCTTTCCTTTAGTGGACAAAATAAAAAAGACAATGTGAAGGATGCTGTTTATTGGGCCGCTGAGGCACGGCAGAAAATTTCAGAAAATTCTCGTGAGAAAATCGTGGAGAAAACTGGACATCTCTTGAATTTCAGGGCAACCTAGCTGAAATCAAGATGAAAATCTGCTGCTAATGATACAGACAATCCCTGGATGTGAAGAACCCTAGAGAAGGAGATGCAGATGAGTAGATGGCAGCAGATGGGGCATGTGTGGAGAACCTTACCGATGCTGATTTAGTTGCTGCTGTGACTCGAGACCAGGAAGAAGTGGACTGCTGTGACGGAAGTGACAATGAGCCTGAAAGCGACAAAGGAGAGCTGGTGCCAGAGAGTGATGCAGCAGAAGCCCTTGACCTCGCACTACGTTATTTGGGGAACAGCCCACTGCTACACCTGCTGATTTGATGAGTATGAGACAATGGTGCAACTAAGTGCATATAATAGCTGTCTTCATTAAAAAAAAGTGTTTTTGTCATCTAAAAAGTAGGGATAAAATGTCTGCTGTATTTTACTAAGTTTGAAAGCTTTTCTTTCATTGCTATGCATTGTTTAAACCTCATGTTTTCTTGCCAATTTTTCTCATACATGTTTACTGTACGGTGTAAATTAAAATAGTGTGTATGTACAGGAGTTTACCGCACAGTTTTCCATACTCAGACTAACATTTTTCATGTTTGGATTAACCGATCGTTTGGATTACCAGGGTTTGGATTAGTGGGACACTGCTGTAATGTACTGTCTGAAAAAACTGCACAAATATTCAGTTAGATCTGGCAGTAATTTCCAAGATTGGCATCTTGCTTTATATTTCACAAGTATAAAATCCGCACTTTACAAACTGCAGAAAAATAATATTCTATGACTACAACATCGATGAGCCACAACTGGAATTTGCCAGATCACACCAATACTTAGATGTCACAATTTGTAGAATTATGGAATGGTACGGAAACATAGGCTCAGTTTCGAGTAAAACAGGTGTCAGAATTTGGGTCTTTGGTAGGATACTGAGTTAATGCAGTACACAAAGGAGACTGCTCGTGAAATACCTGCTGAGCCATCCTAGAATACTATTCAAGTGTTTGGGATTATACCAAATAGGGCTGACAGTGGGTATTTAGCAAGAACAAAGAACGAAGCACAGCACGAATGCTGACCAGGTTTGTTTGAATCATGGCTGTGTATCATGCAAATGCTGAAAAACTAAGACACTTTAAAAGAGATGTCAACTATCTGGTGAAAGCCTGCTTACAAAAGTTCAAGAACCCGTGTAAATGAGGGAACTTAGAATACACTACAGCCATTACATATTACCCCCATAGTGATCATGAAGGCCAGATTAGACTCATTACAGTGCATACAATGCTTTCAAGAGAGCATTCTTCCTGCTCTCCACATTTGAATGGAATGGGAAGAAAACCCAATATGTGATGGAATGGGAAGTACCTTCCATAATGCACTTCAAAGTAGTTTACATTGCATAGACATAGATCCTTTAAACACAGCATATTAGATGTGCTGCCATTTCTTACTTTCAGAAGGAAAACCTATCTTATTTATGCATTACTTTGTTCATTTCAGAATTTTGTACAATTTAATGAACTTGACAGTGTCAAAGACTTTATGAAGATTCACAAAAAAAAAAAAAAAAAAAAAAAAAAAATCAGCACCATTTATTTGGAATGTCTTCCATTTTTCTTTCCATATTCAGAATTTTATCACACAGGATGTGATCAGGATTGACTTTTTTCCAGCTAATATTAATAATAGATGGAGCATGCATGGTCTCTACGGGCAAGACATTGTCTCTCATGAGTGAGGAGACCCCAATTTATTTGCCTCAATGCTTTTTCAGTGTGAAAATCATTTCTTAAGTGTCAGTACGTTAAGCGCTACAGTCGAGAGTCTAGATGCAGCAAACCACCAAGCAGTAGTGTGTCCTCAGTTTTTACACTGAATTGAACAAATCAACTACAGTGACTTCTGATGTGGTCTTCAACTATAGCATGAGGTGGATATCTGATATCAACTTGAAAAGATGAAACTTTGACCAAAGCGCACGAACTTTTTGACTGTGATCAACAGTTAAGTTTAACAGCATAAAAATTATACTTATCAAATCAATTGTAAATTCCATTTTGATTGATGATTTGCAAATGTGACTGGTGTGTGCAAAGCTAGTGCTGAAGATGTGACAAAAACTGCAGAAGGAACACCATGTGACCATTTTCATTCACATTTGAGCTATCCACAGTCAATAGGCCTAATATAGTTCTTGGTTTAGCACAGAGCAAAATGAAGCTGAAAAACATTTCACGATCACTGAGCTGGTATGAGCAACATTCCTAGAAGCATCTGACCAGCCTTGTGGTTGCCAGCTTACAGAAGAAAAAAGTGCTGCCAGTAGTGCAAATTTGAAGAATATTAACTCTCTGTTGATGTATCTTGGATAACTATCATTTTTATGACTTCATCGCAATGCTGGTTGAACAAACCCCGTAGTCTACAATTAGTAAGTGTAAGATGTTAGACTCAACATTCTATAAGTTTTCATATATCTGTTCATGCATTTTGGAAGCTCAATGAAAATATTTTTTAAATTCTGATGGTAAGTCTACTCTCTCATACATTTTTGAGACCAGCTCAAACAATCTGCAAGTTCCTACACCTCCGACTGGGATCAACTCGGGCATTCGTTTCCAACACTCTGCTTTGTTCTGTGATATAACTGTGTTGGGTGACATCATGGTGTAGCAGTGTACTTGAAATGTATCCTGTTTGAATAGGTTGCATTGGAGTATGTGGCAGCACATTCTAGTATGGGATGTTTATGTTTCTAAATTGTTTATGAGCGTTGTTAGTGATATTGGACTCCGTGAGTGCTGCTTCTGATAATAATATTGGAAGACTTTGAGGTGGTTTATTGGTTGGCAGTTATGGGCAACAGATTCATTTCTGGTTTGGAAGTATTATTGCCATATGTTGTTTATGGTTGTAGATTTAATTTTGTATCTAGTTCTTTGTTAGGGATAAGACAACAATGTTCACCAATAAGTCTCTGCATGTCACAAAGGGGCAACATGTTGAGCACAATTATACTCCTATTTTTATTTGGTTTAAGTGCCCAGGAAGTGAAGTGTTCTGTTTGTGAGAAGGTACCAGACTGACACAGTTGCTGAATCCTGGACCAGGGATCGCTATGTGTGGCATCATCGGGGGGAGGGGGGGGGTTAACCATTTTTTCAAACTGTAGTATGTATGACGTGCATGTCTTGTATATCGAAACTGGTATTAATGAAGTTTTTTTACGAACTATTTTGTTGTATTGTTATCTGTTGGTAATTGTCTGGGATTGTGAGTGGTAGAAATTGAGTTTGATTTACCCACATTGGTGTTAGTTATGTTTCTGTGGTACTCTGAACGGGTCAATTGACAATGATGATGTGATTTGTTGGTCTTCACAATTTTTTGTGTATGTGTATTGGTGTTGCTTACGGTTATTTTTTAGTGTGATTTGGTTTGTGACGTTTTTATTGGTATTTGGTGTTCAGCTATAGAGCTCAAGTGGTATTGTCGATACCAGTTGATACTTGTTGATTTTCACGACTTTTTGTTTTGTGTGTTGGTTTTCGTTTTGTATAGTGCGATCTGTTTCAGTATTTTTATAGTGGTGCCACTCTCTCAGGCTGAGGTACAGGGTGTTCGGAAATTTCCGAACTTGCTGAGGGAGTGAGTGCATAATATTTTGAATAGGAACCACGCCCGGAAATGTACCGTTTCCGTCCTACGACGGTTTCAGTTCCAATGTTTAACTTAAGGAACTGAATTGGGTGTAATGCAGAACAATTACTTGGTAACAATTTGAAGGGAAACATCCCGTAAGAATGATCAATGGAAGACGTAACTAACTTACATTATTCCAAATCAAAATGGAACCCAGCATGCTGTACGTACAGAAGTTACAGTAATGTCGTACGCGAACAGTATGTATACAAACTACTACTGCAACACTTTCTAAATCAAACTATTCCAGATTTAAACTACCTTCCAGAAAAATTAACATAATAGTGAATGGCCAAATCCTACTCAATTCCTAGAAAGAAAAAAAAATTAACAATTAAACGGAATTCTAAGTTCACTGCGCCAAACGTAAAAGTACTACTGTAACTTGATCTCATGATCTTGTCGCGTTTTCTGGGCTGATTCGCAAACAGAAGTGATACGTTTAATAGCACGCTCACGTAAAGGCACTAATACAAGTACTATGTGCTCGCCAATGGATTCCAGTTATGTTCTGGGCGCTGACAGGCACATACAAGTACGACTACAATTTGTAACTACAGTCTTGTGGTAACATTTCAATCGCTGATCACTGGAATATGATGCAATATTCATTAAGTCACATTCGTCTTGAGATCCACACTATTTACTGTCAGCATTCTTCACTGGCATAATGGAATGAATCTATTTGAGATAATTCTATTAATGATTTATTTCATCGAAATATATCTTATTACTAAAATAAACATTTGACCGGAACGGCAATGTCGCAAAAATTGCACCCGAAAATATGATTACTTAACTCAAATTTGAGTATATGTACCTGTAGTTAAATGACTGTCTAGCTCAATCTCTTATCTTCGCTTTTTTCAGATGCTTTATCTCTTCGCATAATCTCCATAAACAGACGTCAGTCACACGCACACGACACTACCAAAGATGACAATCGTCTGTATTTATTTTTAAACACCGAAGATATTACAAAATGTTTTCTTGGTCATTGACAACAAGAAGTTAGAATATAGAATCTAAGCGCCCCGGTTGTCAACAAGGCTGGAAAATACGGCTGGTCATTGGAAAAGACGTTTTCAAAGCCTTTCCTCTGCAAATAAGGCCATGGATCACAAAAAAATGAGACTCATATAAAATATTTCTGCTGGAAAATGATTTTTATAATTTACTTCTTAATAAGCCAGTAAACTACATATTTTTTGTTATTTAACATTATATAATATTAATACAATCAAATAATATATGATTTTAAAATTATTTACGGTAGTCTAGTTATGAACAATGTTATTTACCTTAGACTCTCTATCTGGTTCTCTGCATGGTCGTAAAGTGTCTCTTAAAAAATAAATTCAGTACCGATATGAATTCAGATGTACTATAAATGTTACACCATTGTGAAAGGAATTGTACTCTGCATATAAAAACTGACTCGTTCCATATCTTTGTAAGCCCAATGTAGTAGGGCCTACGATACATGAAGTTTGTTAGTTTCTTAGTTAGTTAAGAGTCACGACCTATGGATCATTTTGCACTATAAATTGTAATGATGTCGAACGAGTCATTTTACATTCACATCGCAAATTAATCTGTAAATATGGCTACATGCTGAACATTTATAAGATTTTTTTAATTTTATTAATTTTTTGAATATGCAGATATGAGTTAGTGATTCCTACCCGCCACCCTTTGGTAATTACAATAATAAAATTCTTCAATGAAACAGAAAGACTCATCAAGGAGAAACTTTCTCGATTTGTTCTCAAATATTACTTTCCTGTATGTCACACATTTTGTGTCACTGGGTAACTGATCAAAATCTTTTAATGCAGCACCGTACGCCCCTTTTTGTTGTAAGAAAAACCTTAATGTGAACTAATGAATCTCGGTTTTCCTTGTGGTATTGTAATTATGGACATCATTGCTCCTCTTGAACTATAGAGGACTGTTTACAAACAACTTGATTAGAGAATAAATACGTTGTGAAGCCGTAGTCAGAGCACATAACTCCTTCAATGGATGCCCACAACATGATCATGGGTAAGTACGACACATTATTCTTACAGCACATGTTTGAGAAATGAAGATTTTCTTTCTTAAAGATGAGTACCCCAGAACATTATTCCATATGAGATTACTGAATGAAAATATGCAAAATATATCGACTAAGTGATTTGACTCTTTCCAATATTTGCAATGATTTTAAGTGCAAATGTTAGTGAACTAAGTTGTTTTAGGAGTTACAAAATGCGCCTTTTCTGGTTCAAATTTTCTTCAATATGGATCTGCAATAATTTTGATGTTTCCAATCTATTTATTATTTCCTCAGTAGGTATCACACTTATCATTGGTGTAGTACCCCTAGAACTGAATACATTGTGTCTTTTTGAAATTCAGGGCGAGAGCACTTGCAGGAAACGAGTCCACACTTTTAAGAACATTATTTACCATTTCTTCTGTTTCTGTATATATGTGTGGATTGTTTACAGAACATCATTTACATGTGTGAGGAACAATAGTGGACCTGAGACTGAATCTTGGGGAGCAGAAATCAAAAATGTTCAAATGTGTGTGAAATCTTATGGGACTTAACTGCTAAGGTCATCAGTCCCTAATCTTACACACTACTTAACCTAAATTATCCTAAGGACAAACACACACACCCATGCCTGAGGGAGGATCCGAACCTCTGCCAGGACCTCTTGGGGAACCCCATACATAATTTCTCCCCAGTCAGATTTATGTCCCCCAGATTATATTGCTTAATTTACTAAGAAGAACTTTCTGCATTCTTTTGGTTGGATTTTAAATTTAACTAGGAGAAAACTGTGATTCATACAATCAGCTGCCTTAGGTAGGTCGCAGAAAATACCAAGAAGAACTATTTTATTATTTAATGTTTGTAAAAAAAATGGTGGGTGAACATATAAGAAGCATTGTCTTAGAGAAACTCTTCTGAAATCCAAACTGTGATTTACAGAGAATATTATTTTTGCTAAGGTGAGATGGTACTCTAGAATACATCAGCTTCTCCAAATTTCTGGAAAACTATGTTAGCAGCGAAACAGGTCAGTAGCTATTGACATCTCTCCTATCACCATTCTTATGGGGGGTTTCAGACTCTCAGGAAAAATGCCTCGAGTTAGTGATGTGTTACATATTCCAGACAGACTATTCTTGTTATATGAATACAAATCTTTGAAATTGTATTGGAAATATAATGAAAACCAGAGAACATTTTATTTTTGAGAGAATGTACAAGTTTCTTAATTTAGTTGGTGATATATCAATATGAGTGAATTTTATGAGAGCTACTGTTTCAACAGACTTCTGTGATTTTACTCTTCAATTGTTTGTCTATATACTTCCTATTATCTTTAAGAAATGATCATTAGATGTATATGCTACCTGTACCTCGTCATTTGCAGCTGTTTTATTCAGTTCAGTAGTGATGTTATCCTGTCCTGTGGCTGGTTGTCTCTTGTTCCATTACATTCAATAGCTGTAAGTCTGTTGTTGAAATGTGCATGTTCCTTGACTTTTTAATAACCTTTCTTAGTAATTCTGAAGAGTTTTTGCAGTGAGGATCTATATTTAGTAAGTTTACTTAATAATTACAATTGGAAAGATCTCCTTAATAATAACAGTCATTGTTCTACTAATATAGTATTTGATATGATTTTTTCATCTTTTTAAAATACTTTTGAGGCCAACTTTCCTCAGTACAAATGTAAAGTTAGTCTCAACACATGTAACACAAATAACCATAGGCATCAGAATGCATGGTATACTTTTCAGCTAGCCAATATGAAAACATATCGTTGATGTATTAAGATTTTTATAGACTCCAGAAAACAGATATGGCTAAGCCAAGACACTTAAGAGCTCAAAAGGATTATAAATATGCATCAATGAGGCTAACAAACAACATAACTTATTGAGTACAAAGTCATTCAGAAATAAACGCAATAAAACATGGCAAGTAGAAATCTCAGTGGTCAAAGACTAGCAAAAAGAGGCTGTAGATGTATAATGAGTTGAATTTAATAACTTTTCTATACAGTCAGTTAACGAAATTTGTGAAAGCACTGCTAGGCCTTATGAAACTGTATCTTGATACCATAAAATGTTATAATGTAAGCTATGCATTGAGAAACAGTTTTTTCTGTGAACTGACGTCAGATGTTGTTTTAAGTATTGTAAGTAATTTTACATCTTCTGATAGTGTAGATATATATGAGCTTTGTAGTAATATATTAAAAAAGATAGTTGGTTGTGTATCATTTCCCCTTACTTATTGTATAAATAAATGTTTAAATTAAGGTGTATTTCCAGAGGCATTAAAATTAACTAGAAATTTGCACACTTATAAGAAAGGAGAGAGTAATTATTGCCCTCTAGTCATCGCCTAGTATCTCTGACACTATTTATATCTAAAGTTGTAGAATTCATCGTCTCTTGCCAGTTATATGATTATTTGGAACACAATAACGTTCTTCCTGGGCTTTAGGAATGCAAATCTACTGTCTTTTTAATTAAAGAAGTGATTAGTGCTTATAAGGAGAAGAACACCACAGAAAGCAAAATAGAGACACTGACCACAGCTGGATGTGTATTGAGTGTAGGCACCAAGAAGGTGACTGTAGCCCTCCATATTGCTGCAATAGACCAAAACTGTTACTTCATGGTTAGTCCTTCTAACAATCTGGTTTGGTTTTGCGCTAATGGATTTTTGCTCAATGAGAGTTAAACTCAGCAAACTGGATTCAGTTTAAGAAATTTGCCAGTAGAAGTCTGTTTAGGTAGTGTTAAGTTTTCAGGTATTGTCATGAGTAGTAAATTGTCTTGGGATCCATGCATTTAATAAGTTAGTGCAAGGTTGTCTCGAGTGGTGTACATGTTAAGAAATTAAGAAAAACACTCATGTATCTTTGCCTTCTATAAGATCAACTTCTTTTGCTTTTTTCCACAGTACTGTATGCTATGGGCTTTTATTTTGAGACAATATAACGCATGTTCATAATATTTTGGTACTTCAAAAGAAACTCATTTACAAACTCAGGAAACCTTCCCTACTACAGACCATTGTTTATTGAACTAAAAATATTAACCGTAATAAACTTGCACATTTAGACTGTTCTCTTGTACATGAAGAATAACTTATCAGAATGCTGACTTAGACAGGAGTTGCACTCTTATGGCGCTAGAAATAATAGACATACTGCCATATCTTAATGTAGACATAGGCATACTGTAGTAGTAGTAGCTTTATTCATCTGTAGATCTCTTTTTACAAGAATATAGGATATGTCAAAGTATTTACAAATTTAGATCAATTTAAAATAAGTATACACATACATTTACAGACTTCTAGTTAGAGACAATCATTAGATTTACTCCTGGTATACAATACTTTTTTTACAAATAACTTATTAAATAATGTAATGCCACATTGTTCACTCATATCACACACACACACACACACACACACACACACACACACACACACACAAAATACACACTGTGATCTCTGGGCCATTTTCTGTAATGCAACTTCCCATTTGAAACTTCCTGGCAGATTAAAACTGTGTGCCGGACCGAGACTCGAACTCGGGCCTTTGCCGTTCATGGGCAAGTGCTCTACCAACTGAGCTACCCAAGCATGACTCACACCCCATCCTCACAGCTTCTGCCAGTACCTCGTTTCCTACCTTCCAAACTTTACAGAAGCTCTCCTACGAACCTTGCAGAACTAGCACTCTGCGAAATGCAAAGGCCCCGAGTTTGAGTCTCAGTCTGGCACACAGTTTTAATCTGCCAGGAAGTTTCATATCAGGGCACACTCCGCTGCAGAATGAAAATCTCATTCTGGAAACTTCCCATTTGCTATCCTGAAAAACTGAGTCTGCATCCCTCCATAATGAGTGAAATGTTGAGCATAGAAGGAGGAAGAGGTGTTAGTATTGTGCTGTGCATAGCTTTATGGTAAGTATTTCTAAAAAGGAAGAAAAGAAGGAAAAAAAACAGAAAGTGAAAGCGTTATTGGAATGTTGGAAATTTTATAATCATTATTATCAATACTTATTTGTATAGCATTTTTTATCAATATCTTAACGTAGACTATCTAAATCACTGTACAGCTATGAAGTGGTAAGTATAAAAATGATCACTGCTGCTTCTAGAATAGGTAGAAGCTCAATTTGACTTATTTAAGTGTAGAGTGTGCAGTTGGTTTTCATTAATCCTTTTTACTACATTAATGAATTTTAGGAATGTGGAAATGTGACAGCATAGTGATAATTGTTTGGAGAGTGTACTATAAATTCTTGAACATTGTTAATGTATGACACTTGGTTCATATTGTTTTAGCTTAGATATTGTACTTTATTGGAAATGTATTATAATTTATAGCCATTTTAACTTTTATGAATCGATCTTTTTTGTGTATATACTGTATATTTATGTACATTTGTAACCCAACATTATCTATCTCTTTAAAAGTTGCACAACGCTAAAATAATAATTATTTCTTTATTTATCTCATCGAGTTTATTTCACTTTGTATTTGACTAAATAACTGAACAAAAATTGGAGTTCTACTTTTGGCGAATTCCACTACAATCTAACGTTTGGGGGTGGGAATATCTTGAATGGAAAAAGGGAGGTGGCTTGTCTATTGTATCCAGTGATGAAAATGTCCATTTTTAGTGTAGAAAACCGTTTGAAAAAATCAATTACCTCAGCTTTTTGGGACATAAGGAATGATGTTATTCTTCATCTGAATCAATATTTTTCAAACAGTCCTCCCATTGATAATGAGATACATCTATTGAAAAAAGTTGCACTTGTTGAATATTTTAAATCAATGCTGCATCATGAAGTGAGACTCTGCAGTGAGTATCTACAACATGCTCTGATTAGGAATTTCAACAGGAGAATAGTTTTGTTTAACAACCAAAGATTTTGTTTTGGTTTTGAAATTAGGATCATGTATACATGTGGTGGCAACTACAGCTGCATAAATCAAGTTACCTTCACGTGAGCTGTAGTTTTTGTGAATGTTTGTGTGTAATAAATTAGTGAAGCTGAGCGCCATTCTGTATCTTTCTTAAACTCTGTTGCCAACAAGTAAGAAATTAATAACTTATATTTGTTTTGTTATGTAACTCAGAATATCAGTTTCCAAGAATACTATGTCTTAGTACTGTGTTATCTTAACTTTTAAGATGACCTGAATAATATTTCCTTCTTCCACCTCATACAGTGTTTCCACAGCAACAAGAAATTGTATTAAATAAAGTTGATTCTAAAAGATCTGTGCTAAGTGGTACAATAATAAATTTCCACAATACAAGGGCATAAATTCTCCATAAATACTGGTTTTCAATTACACCAGTAGTCGTAAATTAAACGCTCGTTCTTTCATTTTTCTGCCTCGTTCGCTTCTGACCTAAGAAATCTGTTGAGGTTTTTGGCACCAGGCCAGGAAGACTAGAATTTCAGTCACCAGAAACCATTTTCCCCCTAGCAACGTACCAGAGAAGGCAGAAGCATTTATTTTGTAGCATAAATCATATAGCCTATTGCAGGTCCTAAAGAAGTTAATGCATTTCTATGACACTGATAATGATCGTGGTAAATAGAGTCTGTGTAACTAATAATAAATTATCCTCTGAGCCAGAGCACTTAAAATGAATCAAATGTTTTTCCACCTGAAGTTAACAGCGAGATTATTGTGTGTAGCATGCTTTTTAAGACCTTTGGAATTCTTCACTCAGATCCAAATATAAGTACTCATTTATGGTTCTTCTCAAAGCGAGCAAAAACAAGCTTCAGATGAACTGTGAAGAACATAATCACAATGTATGACATACTACATAACTTTCATATGAACTTCGGCTTTTTGCCCGGTGTTGAGAGTGGAGTTATAGATTCTGCTACAAAGGTATGGTATTCATCAAGCTCCTGTCTAATGTAAAGCAAGAAATTGGGAATTCCTACCAATTTAAAATAAATTCTATTTCTAGGATTTGTTTTAAGATCTAGACAAAAAAATTAAAAATATTCTGTTAATTACATGGCAGGTAAGAGAGCACACTGAAAAGCTGTATGTAAAACAGGAATTTATAAATGGAAACAGCTATTTTTTTGGGTGTAATCAAGTAAATATTAAGCTATCAGTAGGAGATAAACAGTAAGTATCTAGTATAACTGTGGAGGCAGCAACTTTTTCAGAGTAGCAACTTTCTTTTTAATTTCCTTGATTAAATTTAGCTGGTGTAAGCATGAATAATGCTGAGCAATACAACAGCAGGTTGATTACTTTTAATACCAGTACAGATTAAGGCCTACAAATTATTTGCAAATTCTTAGTGTAACTCTTCTTAATGTGACTCCTCTTCAACCCTGAATGCTCTCCTTCTTAATTGGATTTTGTCTCAGATCGAATTTTGTGCTTTGTACTAGAAACAGAAGTAATGACATCCATATATGCTCAGAGAAGTATTGTTTTACATCCTAAAAGTCAGACAATGTGACGAAAATCCGAGTTGTGAAAGTGCACTATTTCAAAATCCGTGCAGAGGTATTTCCATGAGTTGAGAGCTACGATGTATGTTGGTTCATAGATGTAAAACTCTATGACAGACTAATGATTTTAAAACGACAAACATTAATACCTCTATAATCGACGTTTTCTAATATTTTATGATATACATTGTTTTGGTATCTATATTGGATTAAGCAAAACTCATAAAATATCAATGCTTATTTTGGGGAAACGGATTTCATGTCTTATGAAAGCATAATGAAACATTTCACATGTATTTTTGAGGAATCTTCTGAAAACTAATGCTCTTTGCCATATTGATATTTTGTCTTCTACTCCTGTGAGGCAGTGAACATAAGGTCTCACAGTATAACAAAAACAGGAATTCACTGAAAAACTCTAATACTGTTGCTTGAAAACAGAACTGTCAGTATGTTTCACCAGAACGCATGTGTAAACGGTAATGCTGCATTAATATTAGGAATTTCGCGGAAATTGTAATAACCATTGTACTGCATGTGGAACAGCAATACAAATTATTGATTTGTTGTTAAAGTCAATATTTGGTTTCAGCTGTAAATGTGGAGAACTGTAACTGTCAGCTCTGCTTCACATAGATCTTAATGATGGAATTTCTGTTTTCTGACCAAAACATGTGACTTCGATGTTGGTTTCAAAACTAAACAGGGAAGAGATAGGGGCGTGGCAGTTTATGTTATTTATGGTCTATGCACACAACAGGTGGATCGTTGACACGATGACACATCCTTTACACCAGTACTGAATAGTGACTCTAGGTCAAAAGAAATCATCTGTGATACAAAAAGTTGGAAAATTGTTCTAGAATTAAGAAAATAACAATGGTGAAGTTAGTTAATGATGAAATTAAATTTCATAACGAATGTTCTTGACAAAATTTTGTGTGATAAACCGCTATTAAGTAAAATGGTAAGAAAAGTACCATAGAAATATTTCTAATCATCGACTTTTATTAGCTAGAGGAAACAGAAACACACACAACAATATTTAGTAGGTAGTACTTGGAACTTTTTTCTTATCTATTGTGTCTTTCTTTTCTAAAACGGTAAAAAAGAACTGTATATTTCTCTTTTTACAGAGCTGATGTTTTTACTTTTCAAACAAAATTATTTAATAACAATTATTTCATCAATTTAACTTCTCATTTGCACATAAAGTAGGCTTTTTCTAGGTCTAGGTATTAAAAAACCGAAATAATTTTTTGCTTTCAGGTATGTAGCCTCTATGCGCAAGAACATCCAAGGAAAATGTCATGCACATAATCTATTACCATAACATGATTGAGTGTGGCAAGAATAAGTTAACTCTTGATGCTAGCGGATAACGCCAACGTGCCCTCCCCTCGTCTCAGCGTCCTCTAGTCCCCCACCAATACCAGTGTTAAAACTCATTTCTCCATAAACCTTAATGCTGACATCTCATTCCTCCCCATTTCATTTTTACAAGTGAGAACGCTAGATGACATGACTGTCAAAGCTTAAAGGCTGTTTAATTTACCGGATTCATAAACCTCCACTCCACAAACCATTACCATCCAAGAGCTTCAAGAACAGCCGCAAGGTAGATCTACATTTGCATTTTTGTTCGTTCATGAATGGTTAGTATCATGGCCAAAATGAACTTCGTATTCACCTATGTAAATAAATAGTTTGTTAAGTGACAAAATGTTATTAAAATGTGTGATAGGACTCTTATTCCAGCCTTCAGCAACTCCCTTTAATCACAGAGTAGTACTGAAGTAATTTAACATCATTTGCAGTAATGAAGCATATTCAAAAAGTATTGTAATTTACAGTGTTAACTTACTGTTGGAATGTTAATATATTAAAGGCAATCTGATATTACTTTAATGATAATAAAGTTTTGCTTTAGTCACTGAGAGGATATATTACATTCAAGAGATTTGAAGCTGCTTTTGATCTAAAATAAAAGTCCATACAAATATAACAGTGTTGGTAGTGGCTGCAATCAATGAGTGATAACTAGTCTGCGCCATCGTACAAAGTTTTGTTACCAAATTAAGTGTAGAAATAGTTACTTTTACAACATCACTGGCCTCTCAGAACACCGACTGATAGTAAAAATAAAACAGAACTGTTGAGATGAGAGCCTTACTTTAGGAAGTACCTTCACAGTATTGTAAACAGCCTTTATTAATGAAACAAGGATATCAAAATGATAGTTGCCAAATATCTAGCCATTACTTTAAACTTAACACATCTTTTGTATAGACAAATAAACACAAATTAGTTTTCTCATTCAAAACTGATTTGCAACCATTACTTCATTCCTTGCCAATAAACTCTTTTAGCTTGTTTGAAACACACAAGAGATTTCGAAGAGGAATCTAGTTTTATATCCAGACTAAGATATGAGTTCTCTTTGTTGATATTCCTATAATCTCTCGAGCTAAAACCTGTACAACAACATTGTTGTTGTTTTTGTTGTGGTCTTCAGTCCTGAGACTGGTTTGATGCAACTCTCCATGCTACTCTATCCTGTGCAAGCTTCTTCATCTCCCAGTACCTACTGTAGCCTACATCATTCTGAATCTGCTTAGTGTATTCATCTCTTGGTCTCCCTCTACGATTTTTACCTTCCACATTGCCCTCCAATACCAAACCGGTGATTCCTTGATGTCTCAGAACATGTCCGACCAACCGATCCCTTCTTCTCGTCAAGTTGTGCCACAAGCTCCTCTTCTCCCCAATTCTATTCAATACATCCTCATTAGTTATGTGATCTACCCATCTAATCTTCAGCATTCTTCTGTAGCACCACATTTCGAAAGCTTCTATTCTCTTCTTGTCTAATCTATTTATCATCCACGTTTCACTTCCATACATGGCTACACTTCATAAAAATACTTTCAGAAACGACTTCCTGACATTTAAATCTATACTCGATGTTAACAAATTTCTCTTCTTCAGAAACGCTTTCCTTGCCATTGCCAGTCTGAATTTTATATCCTCTCTACTTCGACCATCATCAGTTATTTTGCTCCCCAAATAGCAAAACTCCTTTACTACTTTAAGTATCTCATTTACTAATCTAATTCCCTCAGTATCACCCGACTTAATTCGACAGCATTCAATTATCCTCGTTTTGCTTTTGTTGATGTTCATCTTATACCCTCCTTTCAAGACACTGTCCATTCTGTTCAACTGCTCTTCCAAGTCCTTTGCTGTCTCTGACAGAATTACAATGTCATCAGCGAATCTCAAAGATTTTATTTCTTCTCCATGGATTTTAATACCTACTCCGAACTTTCCTTTTGTTTCCTTTATTGCTTGCTCAATATACAGATTGAACAACATCGGGGAGAGGCTACAACCCAGTCTCACTCCCTTCCCAACCACTGCTTCCCTTTCATACCCCTCGACTCTCATAACTGCCATCTGGTTTCTATACAAATTGTAAATAGCCTTTCGCTCCCTGTATTTTACCCCTGCCACCTTCAGAATTTGAAAGAGAGTATTCCAATCAACATTGTCAAAAGCTTTCTCTAAGTCTACAAATGCTAGAAACGTAGGTTTGCCTTTCCTTAATCTTTCTTCTAAGATAAGTCGTAGGGTCAGTATTGCCTCACGTGTTCCAACATTTCAATGGAATCCAAACTGATCTTCCCCGAGGTCGACTTCTATCAGTTTTTACATTCGTCTGTAAAAAATTCGTTTTAGTATTTTCCAGCTGTGACTTATTAAACTGATAGTTCGGTAATTTTCACATCTGTCGACACCTGCTTTCTTTGGGATTGGAATAGTTATATTCTTCTTGAAGTCTGAGGGAATTTCGCCTGTCTCATATATGTTGCTCACCAGATGGCAGAATTTTGTCAGGACTGGCTCTCCCAATGCTGTCAGTAGTTCTAATGGAATGTTGTCTACTCTGGGGGCCTTGTTTAGACTCAGGTGTTTCAGTGCTCTGTCAAACTCTTCATGCAGTATCATATCTCCCATTTCATCTTCATCTACATCCTCTTCCATTTCCATAATATTGTCCTCAAGTACATCGCCCTTGTATAGACCCTCTATATACTCCTTCCACCTTTCTGCTTTCCCTTCTTTGCTTAGAACTGGGTTTCCATCAGAGCTCTTGATATTCATGCAAGTCGTTCTCCTTTCTCCAAAGGTCTCTTTAATTTTCCTGTAGGCAGTATCTATCTTACCCTAGTGAGATAAGCCTCTACATCCTTACATTTGTCCCCTAGCCATCCCTGCTTAGCCATTTTGCACTTCCTGTCAATATCATTTTTGAGACGTTTGTATTCCTTTTTGCCTACTTCATTTACTGCATTTTTATATTTTCTCCTTTCATCAATTAAATTCAATATTTCTTCCGTTACCCAAGGGTTTCTACTAGCCCTCGTCTTTTTACCTATTTGATCCTCTGCTGCCTTCACTATTTCATCCCTCAAAGCTACCCATTCTTCTTCTACTGTGTTTCTTGCCCCCATTCCTGTCAATTGTTCCCTTATGCTCTCCCTGAAGCTCTCTACAACCTCTGGTTCTTTCAGTTTATCCAGGTCCCATCTCCTTAATTTCCCACCTTTCTGCAGTTTCTTCAGTTTTAATCTACAGTTCATAACCAATAGATTGTCGTCAGAGTACACTTCTGCCCCTGGAAATGTCTTACAATTTAAAACCTGGTCCTAAATCTCTGTCCTACCATTATATAATCTATCTGATACCTTTTAGTATCTCCAGGCTTCTTCCACGTATACAACCTTCTTTCATGATTCTTGAACCAAGTGTTAGCTATGATTAAGTTATGCTCTGCCCAAAATTCCCCCAGACGGCTTCCTCTTTCATTTCTTAGCCCCAATCCATATTCACCTACTATGTTTCCTTCTCTCCCTTTTCCTACTCTCGAATTTCAGTCAATTATGACTATTAAATTTTCGTCTCCCTTCGCTACCTGAATAATTTCTTTTATCTCATCATACATTTCATCAATTTCTTCATCATCTGCAGAGCTAGTTGGCATATAAACTTGTACTACTGTAGTAGATGTGGGCTTCGTGTCTATCTTGGCCACAATAATGCGTTCATTATGCTGTTTGTAGTAGCTTACCCATACTCCTATTTTTTTATTCATTATTAAACCTACTCCTGCATTACCCCTATTTGATTTTGTATTTATAACCCTGTAATCACCTGACCAAAAGTCTTGTTCCTCCTGCCACCAAACTTCACTAATTCCCACTATATCTAACTTGAACCTATCCATTTCCCTTTTTAAATTTTCTAACCTACCTGCCCGATTAAGGGATCTGACATTCCACACTCTGATCCGTAGAATGCTAGTTTTCTTTCTCCTGATAACAATGTCCTCTTGAGTAGTCCCCGCCCAGAGATCCGAATGGGGGACTATTTTACCTCCGGAATATTTTACCCAAGAGGATGCCATCATCATTAAATCATACAGTAAAGCTGCATGCCCTTGGGAAAAATTCCGGCTGTAGTTTCCCCTTGCTTTCAGCCGCTCGCAGTACCAGAACAGCAAGGCCATTTTGGTTAGTGTTACAAGGCCAGATCAGTCAGTCATCCAGACTGTTGTCCCTTCAACTACTGAAAAGGCTGCTGCCCTTCTTCAGGAACCACACGTTTGTCTGGCCTCTCAACAGATACCCCTCCATTGTGGTTGCACCTACGGTACAGCTATCTGTATCACTGAGGCACGCAAGCCTACCCACCAACGTCAAGGTCCATGATTCATGGGGGCGGGGGGGCACACAACAACATTATTGCATCCAAAAATCACTTCAGTTGACACTATCTTGAAAACTGTGCCTGGGGAAATTCTGAATGTGCAGATGGAAATACCTACTGGCCTCTGAAGAATATATTTGGGGATGCTTGTGCAAATTTCCTGTAGGAACATGGCTCTAAGCTACAGTTTTTAACAGTAGTGTTAGGATTGAAACAGATGTGTGGATTACAACCAAGTTCAAGATAGGCTCCGGAAAGGTTAAAGGGCTGATGGTTGCACTCTAAACATGTCCAGTAATTACAATGCTTTAGATATTGTGAGTAAAAGTATACATACAGCCCTACAGATTCGACAGGAATCTGACAGTACATGACAGAAAATACAAGATAAGGCTAAAGAATGCAAGATTAAGAACGTTATAACATTCTTTTCATTAGATGGTAGTCATAGAAGAGGAATGTCAGTACTAGCACTGAACTCCCTTACTTATGACTACCATGAAACCATTATTTTTAAAGCAAGTAAACACCTGCCAATGTCATCTGTGGTCAGAATTATATGGGGAAAGATACCAGGTACTGGCAAGGAAGACTGTGATGTGATTATTAAATCTGCAAATAGTAGTTCGAATTCCAACCTCAGTTATGCAACTGAGTTGTGTTACATTCTTTGAACAACTGATAGCGATGTTTGCAAAACTGACCATCTCAGATTTATAAAGGTATAAGACAACTCATGCATTACTTCAGATTACAAATTAAATGAAGGCAGTGATTAAAAACTATTGGCTAACATAGGTCTTGAGTAAGTTCCTGGTTTGAAAGATAAAACAAAGAAATAATATATCCAACTTTGAATTGGCTATGGGCATGAAAAATTTGGTAGCAATGATGATGTTTATGCCAGAAACGGTGTAGTGTTACCAAATTTAAGCTTACAGTGACTGGTGAGGGTCAATATAAAGAACTGAGGACCTGTTAATGCTGGTGGTTGGCGACAAGATTATACTGACAGCATGATGAAAATTGGTTGTGTTGTGTACTGCCCTTTATATAAATTGAGAAGGCAATAATGTCAGGACTACAGAACTTACAACCCTGGATACATTGCGGATTATCTCACTCTATGCTCGATGAAGATATGAGAAGACATCACTTTAGATATAGAATTACTTTACTGTCAAAGAAAAGTAACATGTAAACAGGAGCACATGACAAAATTAACACATGAGAACAGAGACTGAAGTCAAAGATCTAGCTCATCATAGGAGTGGTTTGTTTTGTTATTGATAGTCGTCACAGACGCCCCACCGCTCCTCTCCCTCCCCTCCCTCCCCACCCCTGGCAGTGCGGATCATGGGGAAGAGGAAGTACACACAAAATTGATGGGAAGGCATGTGGAGGCATTGGATGCTCAGACGACATTAATGGGACCACTGTGCAATGTTGCATGGTGAGCTGTGTCATGGCCAGTCCCTGAGGGAGGCATGACTGCAAACCACTTCTTGGAGACTGGGTGAAGTTGGAGATGTGGATTTTAGCTGAAGTTGGAGATGTGGATGTTAGTCCTGTAGCCAACAAGGAGGGGTGCAGGCATCGGCCTTTGCAGGGAAGGAAGACCTCTGGTGGGCGTGCTTAGCAGTACTGGGGTGGAAGTAGTGTGACAGTAATAGACATACTGCCATCCTCGTTGACAGTGTCTGTAAGTTGTCCTCATCGGTGTCACCCTGCATCTGAAAGGCATGATTGAGGATAATGTCGGTGGTAGACAAGTCGTCATAAGGCTGAAGGGGAGTGGTTAACATGAAGATTGTGCTGTTGTGGAGGTGGATAGAGAAGTCTATGACGCTGAAATCCGAGAGGCCGACTGTAAAGGCCAGGAGGACACAGGGGAATCGTGTAGCCTGATTTATCTCTGCCATATTTGTGTTGCATTGTGCAGTGGGAGGGGTAGAAGACTGGATAGAGTCATCATTGCTTGCAGCAAGAACCTCTTCATGTGTCTGTTCCTGAGTTGAATCTGGGGTTGTAGGGGGGTACTCGTTCAGTGTCCTAGCTGGTTTCACCCTGTTGATAGAAACTGTTTGTTATTTTCCTCTGAGAAGGATGTCCATTGTATTATTTGCTCGGCTGCTATGCAGACTGAAGTACAGAGATTCAAATGCCACACAGACTATATCATCATGCAGCATGACAAACTCGTCATGTGCCAGATCACTATGTACGAACACCTGTGGCATGGTGTGAGGACACGGGGCTGGCATGCATATAGTAGCGATATGCAAGTGGATGTGCTCAACTAGAGTAGGAATCTCTTCCTGAGATGGGAGTTCAGTGTCCTCGTTGAATTCTGTTAGTAGCACTAGATACTTGTGATAGAGGATACCAGTGAGGGAGTCATTCAGGTCGTCTTTGTGATCTGAGCAGATTCCATGTTAAGACCGACAGTAGGGCCTCTGACCAGGAGCTGCCGTGGCATATGATAGCCGCTTTAAGTGTACAGTGTCAATGTTGAACAAGTCTGTTGCTCTGCCAGTGGTATGCAGTTGTATGGAACTTGTCGACACTGCACAAGGCATATAATTTGGCGAACATATTTGGTCTTGATTCATTTGATTTGTTTGACTTTAACATTGTCAGTGTCTGCATCAAAGCAAAAGACAGTGTAGCTAGCTTGCTAAAAGAATTCTCCGAACTCTTTTCTGAAGGTTTAGGCAAGGCTAACAATTCTGTCACACATATTACTCTCAAAGACAATGCTCAGCCGAAATTTTGCCGGGCCAGATCTGTTCCCATTGCATTACAGGGCAAAGTCGTGGCTGAACTTAAAGGTCCCTTACACACTGGCGATTTGGTCGCACGACTTGCCCGCTAGGAGGAACCCTGTCCGTCCTTTAACACGCAGTTCCCATAAGGCATTTCACACTGGCGATTTGACCGCGCACCCGCTGTGCGCCCGCCGGTCCCCGCGACTAATCGCGGCGATTCAGCCGCGTTTGACT
This sequence comes from Schistocerca americana, assembly GCF_021461395.2. Classification (NCBI taxonomy): domain Eukaryota; kingdom Metazoa; phylum Arthropoda; class Insecta; order Orthoptera; family Acrididae; genus Schistocerca; species Schistocerca americana. Next base: position 428,460,332 of record NC_060122.1, read on the forward strand.
CTTGCACACGCGGCGATCTGACAGCGTGGCTGCGCAGCTGGTGAGGGGGTAAACAGCTGACGCCTCGCCTCCCCAGTACGATTGTCGACTAGCGTGCTATTGTGCTATTTTTGCTACAAAAATGACTTTCGACGTGGAGCTTTTCATCATTGAAGTAGAATGTCGCCCTGTAATTTGGGATTCAAGAAAGAAGGATTACAGTAATAAGATCGAAAAACGTAATGCTTGGGAGGAGATGAGTAAGAAATTTGTTCCTGACTTCGAAAATAAAACAGTATTGGAGAAAAACGAAAGTGGTATGTATTATTCTGTTTATTTCTCATTAGAATACATCTTATATTTTTGGGAACATTTTGGGTAAACAGCGCTCTTTTCCTCTTAGATTTTTTATAAGAAACAGTCTAGAGAGCAAACTTTGTTTCGATTTTCATAAGCAGTAACAGCACCTTGAGGCATCCATAGCACCTGCTCCGCTCCACGCCAACTGTGGTAATGGCTGGAGATGATCCACCTATGGATTGAAACTAGTTGCTAATAAATTAAAAAGTTTACACTCTAGACTGTTTTTTATAAAAATTGGAATTCATTTTATATCTTGCTCATTTGCCAAGTAAGAGCATCTTCACTGCTGACAAAATAATCAGCAAATTTGTCTTGTACACTCGCAGAATAGTGGCTTCTTACAGGCGTGGTGCTCTGTACATCATCCAACCCAATTATTTCTAAAGTTTCATCCAGTTTGAACAAATCTCTTTTGCGAACGAAGTTGTGCAGAACGCAACATGCTTGAATTATTACTGCACAGAAGTCCTAATTCACATTTAAAGGGCGATGAAAAAATCGCCATTTGTTGGATAGGATTCCAAAAGTGCACTCAGTGTAACGTCGCGCCCTCGATAACCGGTAATTATAAACCTTTCTTTTCTCTGTTAAATTTTTTCCACTGTACGGACGTTGCATGTTTACTTCAAGTGCAAATGGTTCATCTCCAACAAAGCAGAATGGAAGAGGCTCACCCGAGTCAGTCAAAAGTCGAGGCTCTGGCAAATTTAAATTATTGTCCTTCATTCTTTTGTAACGCTCACTGTTTTTGTAAATTTGTGAGTCCCCACTTTTGCCATATGAACCCACGTCTATGAATGTAAAGTAATAATTAGCGTCACAAACTGCTAGTAACACTACTGAGAAAAAGTGTTTGTCATTATGGTATAAAGAATCACTGTGTTCAGGTTTAACAAGTCTTACATTCTTTCCATCAATTGCGCCAAGACAGTGCGGAAAATCAGCATACACTTTAAATTTTTGTGCTGTATTAATCCAACCTTCTTCTGATGCAGGTGGCATGCATACGCTTTGTAGATTATCCCATATCTCCTGTCAAATGTCTCGCACGATTTTTGATATAGTTGAAATGCCACATTTGAAGGAATAATGTAGCTCTGTGAATGTACAGCCTGTAGCAAGGTACCCGAAATCAGAGAGTTTTGTTTTTTTCAGCAACACAGTTACAGAAGAAGTGGACTGTTACACAAGAGAACTCAACAAGAGAAAAGCCTCAAAAAGTGGTTTCCTGCAGAAACCCCAAAAAAAATATGTATATTTCGATATGCTTAATTTCCTATCACCTGTAACTGCCACTAAACCACCAGAGTTGGAAGAAGCTGATGCACATACTGATGAGGCAAATATCTCTGATGTACAGGTGGAGTTGCCTCCAATTCCCGTAAGAGACAAAAGATGACAGACGAGGAGAAATTATTTCAGGTGCTTGCAGCAAACATCAAGAAAAAAAAAAAACGCGTCAATGGCCGAAGCAGATGACCCTGACGAACATTTTCTACTATCATTATTAGATAATTTGAAATCTGTGCCACAGCATTTGAAAATGGACGCAAAATTTGAAATAATGTCAGTTTTAAGGAAGTACAGCAGGTCTTAAAGTTCACTAGACAACTATAATTTTCAGTTCACTTCACAAATACCAATGCCTGTATACTCAAATTCACCCATAGCTGTACCTGCATATAATCCAAGCCCATGTACATCAAACCGTGATGCCACATTTTCACCTGTATCATCTGATTCATCAGTGGTCACTGACTTATTCTCTGGGTAGCGAAATATCCCAGGTTTGGCTTACTGTATTTTAATATTACACATTGGAGCAAATTATTAAATTGGAGCAATTAATATTTAAAAATAAAGGTATATGGAAAATAAGCAAATACGTAAAATAAGGAAATATATAAAATAAGCAAATATGTAAAATAAGCAAATATGTAAAATGAGGAAATATGTAAAATAAGCAAATTATTAAATTGGAGCAAATTAATATTTAAAAATAAAAGTATATGTAAAATAAGCATTTTCTTTGCCTTAAAGTAATCATTATTCTTTCCTCTGGTGAAATATGTTCCTCATTTGCGTATTTTGCTTTGTGAAATTTGGCCTCAGCATAGCACATAATTCATCAAAAGAAGTCACAGACATTCTGAAATAGTTCATGAATTTTGCAGGGTTTTCTCTTAATTTGCAATAAATTGTGAAAAAATGTCCGTGTTTCTCTCGAGTATGCAGTAGAGGATGAATCCAGTATTTTCTTTGACGTCGGCGGCGTCTGTATTTCCTTTACAACAACAGAGCGAAAAGCAACACTTCCTCGTCAGAGTCCATTTCAGAACTGGCTGGCACATGCACACAGACAGCTCCCACCACAGAGCTGCTGCCGCGCGGTTGAGCCGCGTGCCTGGCGACTCAGTCGCACGGTTCAGCAGCGCGATACTCGTGCATTGCAGCGACCGAATCGCGCGGCTGAATCGCGGCGACGAAATCGCCAAGTGGAAGCAACTAAAGAATTGCAAGATAGCGGAGTTATTACTCTCTTATCAGCTAGTCAGTGAGCAAGTCCACTAATTTTGTTCCCCAAACCTTCAGGTTGCATTCGCCTCTGTGTTGACTTTAAGTCTACAGTCAACCTGCAAACTGTGGTTGATACTTATCCATTGCCACACCCAGAGGATCTCATGTACAGATTAGGCTCAAGACACTATTTTTCAAAAATTGGTTTGTGTGATGAGTATCTTAAAATACCACTCGATGAAGAATCTCAAAAAGTGTGTGTAGTGAAAACTCATTTGGGTTTGTTTAAATATCTGCCTTTGCCTTTCAGCAGTGCTTCCACACCAGCTGTTTTCCAACGGTATTTGGAACAGCTGACTGCACAAGTACCAAATTGTTCAAAGTATTTGGACGATATTGTCGTAGCAGGTCGTTCACCTGAATAACATATTGCAAATTTACGTGCTTTGTTTCGTGTGTTATTTGTTGCAGGACTAAAGTGCACACTGCACAAGTGTGATTTCTTTAAGTCCTGAGTTGAGTGTCTTGGTCATGTCATAAGCAGTCACGGCGTACATCGTCTTCTGTCACATTTGTTGCCATACGAGATTTGCCAGTTCCTCGCAATGTCACAGAATTGCAGTCAGTCTTAGGGAAATGAAATATTATATTCGGTTCATACCGAATGCTGCGCAAATAACGGCTCCATTGCATCGCAAGAATGTCCCCTTTGTTTGGACAGATGAGTGACAAGTAGCTTTTCAAAAACTTAAGGATGCATTGCTCAGTGATCGACTTTTAGTTCACTTTTATCTTGACAAACGAGTTGTGTTGCGACTTGACGCTTCCTCTTACGGAATCGGTTGTAGTGCTTTTGCACAGAATTGGTGATGAATAGAGGCCTATTGTTTTCGCATCAAAAGTGTTGTCGAAAGCTCAGTGTAACTATTCACAAATAGAGAAAGAGGCTTTGGCTATTGTGTATGGTGTCACCAAATTCCAGTAGTATTTGTATGGCAGAAAATTCTACTTAGTAACGGATCACAAGCCTTTGCAGTCCTTGTTTCATCCGACGTAAACGATTCCTGTATGAACTGCCCAAAAATTGCAAAAATGTACTTTGTTGTTGTCTCAGTACCAGTACGAGATTGTGTATCGTCCGACGGCTCAACATGGTAATGCGGACGCACTTTCACGTTTTCCGATTGGTCCTGATACAGACGTTGACGTTTCTGCTGCGTCTTGTTGTCACATCGATGCTCAAGATTCTGAATTGCTTCAGCCTCCTCCGCTGACCACGGACGCTGATTAAGATCTGAACATTTTGCTAACATACATTCGCACATCTTGGCCTCGTTCCTTGCATAGCTTCCAGAACTCTGTAGTGCGCCGATGCTTTGCCCGTCGGCATAGCCTCTCGGTACAGAAAGGTGTGATTCTTGTTCAAAATAACAGTGGACAGTCACATGTGTTGATCCCTAAAGCTTTGCAAAAAGAAGTGCTGCAGTTACTTCATCAAGGACACTGGGGGATTGTTCGTACGAAACAGCACATCGACACTGTACTTGGGTATGGACACCTAAATAGAACAGATGACGTCATTGTGTCACGCATGTGCGGCAAATCAGACAGCTCCGCCGCAAAAATTCTCTGCTTAGCCTAAGCCGCAATCACCATGGCAATGTGTCCACGTAGACTTTACGGGACGTTTATGGAATACTCGTTGGTTGATTGTGGCTGACTCATATAACAAGTTCCCTTTTGCTGTGTCAATGTACTCGACAGCGTCACGTAGCACAAGTCAGGTGTTGTCCTCTATTTTTTTCCTTGAAGGCTTACCTGAGGTCACAGTGTCAGACAACTGACCTCATTTCACGTCAAATGAATTTGAAACTTTCTATGAACGCAATGGCATACAGCATCTAACTAGTGCACCGTTCCATCCAGCCAAACTGCGAAGCAGAATGTTTTGTCAGAAACTTCATGCAGCAGATGGTCAAATTTCTCTCCGCACACACCAGGGATCAAGCACTGCAACTGTTTTTCGCGCCTCCTATCGTTCGCACCCGCGAAATGGACCATCGCCGGCGGAATTGCTTCACGGCCGCCGCCATCAGACTGTGCTCCACCTTTAATGCAGCAAGTTATTACGAGATGACATTCGTTGCAGTAAGGCACGCAGTCGTCTAGTGCGGTGGGTGCAGGATGGCTATGTTTTCGCTTTGCTCACAGCACAGCTGACGCTGCCTACCGTGAGAGCCGCCTAGCGTAACAGTCAGTCGATACGAAGATTCATATCCTCTACGAATCTAAATAATCCATATTAGTTATTATCTGATTTTGTTCAAATTTGGTACACAGCCTTTTGTTATTAATGGAATGAAGTTGTCAACATTTCAGATTTTTGTTTATTGTCGTCTGGAGATAAAGAGAACTACTAAAAGTCCTAAAATCTATGCTTGTTTTTTAAAACCAAGTTAGGAACAATAACATATTGACTTTCATTATCATTTGAAGCCATTCCAAAGTTATCAGTGCATAAAAAAAATTAACTGGAATTTTATTTTTAAAACTTTAGTCACTGTGCATTACATAATACGTAAATCGGTCAAAATTATTATTTGATTGTATTTTGTCGTGTGAGTCCGTGAGAATGATTGGGAGAGTGTATGTGGGACATACGTTAAAATTCATTTCATTTTACCTAAAACCTTGTACAAACGAACCATGGGAAAGTTATGTTGCAACCACGATTCAGGTGATGTATGTCGGTGTGTGCTTGCTTTTGTATAAAAGTAGGCAGAATGGAAGTTAGAGGCGGAATAAGTTTATTTATCAATTTGAAGAATATTTTGCACTTCGTTTATTTTGATTAAACAAAATACAAGAGTTTGAAGTTTTGCTGACATTAATTACTATCAAATTATTGATTGGATAAGGCAAGATTTCCCGCGAGAATGATGTGGAAGGAACGTTCTGATTGGTCGTTTGGATCAACAGCCAATTAGAATTAAGCTATTCTCGCGCGAAAAGAGGAGCGGGCATATGGGAGAGTACCTCGAGAGCAGTCGCCTGCTAGCCAGTCTGCGGATAACACGATGTCAGATCGCTCCTTAAAAATACTCTGTAAGGTGAGGAAATAGTGAGCTATTTTCTGTTCTAACATATCATGACTGGAGCGACTGGAGTTACGAACATTTTAATGAAAGTTTGGTGTTTCTAAATTAAATAGTTTGAAAGATATGAGCGTGTGAACTTTCTGGTCGTAGTAACAACTCCGCTTGGCGTGTTTCGTGCCCTGTACGGAATATTTTGGCGAGCACCTCTTACAGAGAAGTCCACTGAAACGATTGAATGTTTAACTCGCGAATAGTTGTGGGTCTGTGACTGGTAGAATGTGAAAATTAGTCGGGTCGGACTTACTAAAATTTTGTCTTCTTTTCGAGTGAATATTTGTTATACCGACAGTGAACTTTAAATGATAGCATTTTACCATTCGGAGAGTTTCTCCGCTCAGGGACTAGGTGTTGTGTTGTCCTAATCATCATCATTTCATCCCCATCGACGTACAAGTCGCCGAAATGGCGTCAAATCGAAAGACTTGCACCCGGCGAACGGTCTACTCGACGGGAGGCCCTAGTCACCATATTATGTCGTAACGGCGACCGGAACGGTCACAGGGTAGTAGTGACGGCAACGCGGCAGGACCCGCGGAGCGGCCCGCGAACAACAACACACCGCGAGGGAACGGACACGACCAACGAAGGACGTTACGACACAACAAGAACAGACAACAGAGTAACGAACCAAACAAGACACCGAGCGAGGTGGCGCAGTGGTTAGACACTGGACTCGCATTCGGGAGGACGACGGTTCAATCCCGCGTCCGGCCATCATGATTTAGGTTTTCCGTGATTTCCCTAAATCGTTTCAGGCAAATGCCGGGATGGTTCCTTTAAAAAAGGGCACGGCCGATTTCCTTCCCAATCCTTCCCTAACCCGAGCTTGCGCTCCGTCTCTAATGACCTCGTTGTCGACGGGACGTTAAACACTAACCACCACCACCACCACGTCCACTGGAATAGAAACACGAAAGTCAATACGCTGTCTGAGGCGATATGTCCTGAGACGCGCGCGATGTTACACTGCTGGCTGAGTTTAGAGATGGGGCCCCTCCACGCCCGCACCAACGTGGTGACCAAACCAAAAGTTCTACTGTCACCTCCGTAAACATGTTAGTTATCTAGTAAGTGGATCACAGGATGCTGGGCTGTGTAGTTGTCCGTGCGTCTGGCTAAGACTACGCATTAACACGGTCCATCAGGTGATAGATAGTGGACGAAACGCGAGTGAGGGTAGCGATTTGAAGAGCAGAGGGAAAAAAGTGCCATGGCACGTGCCGTGGGAAAAAAACCTCTGCGACAGTGGGATGGGTAGTAAGAGCAGTAGTGGCTTACTAGCTGCGATAGTTCATGCAAGGTTGGATTTGTTAGTATAGGTATCATGCATCGTTACCGTGACAAGCGATGGCGATGTATCCCAATTGCTGCAGCTGCTACATTCCTGGAACAATCAAGATCGTTATACAGTAGTGGGAGATCGGCCATAGATCATCTCACTGTGTGGGGGATGTGTGGAGCTTGTCTGCATGCTGTGTACGGTACGGCTGCCCTGTGTGGTGCCAGTTATTCGGCAGTGTATTTCAGCTGGATATCCAGTAATGGCGTCTGATTAGCAGGGGCTCGCCTGTACCGTTATGTTTGCGTATGCTTGGCCATAGATGTTATGTCCTTACAAGTATGTCTTTTGGTCTTTTATGTTTCCATCTATGGTTGTGGTCGTAGTTCCCCAGATTCAGAATAAACGGGTTCTGCGAATGTCTGGAGTTTCTTTATAGTCTTGTGGTGAGTTTGTGGATTACCTCCGTGAGAGTCTCAAGTCGGTATTCCCGGTGAAGGTCCGCGATGCGTGTGTATCGTGGAGCATTGCTTATGATTTTGAGTACTTTGTTTTGAATGAGCTGCAGACGGCGCAGGCGTGTAGGCGCAGCGTATCCCGAGACAGGAGCAGCGTACGTCATCAGGGGTCGGATAAGTGTCATGTATATGGACCTCGACACCCTTCTGTTCAGTGTACTACGCCTGTTGAGCATAGGATAGAGCTGTCTGAGCCTCGCGCTACCTCGGTTGGTCATGTGTTGTATGTGGTCCCCCCAGAGTAATTTCCGGTCCAGCCAGACACCGAGGTATTTGACTTTGTCGCGGAAACGTATTGGACGTGCATGTAGAGTTATTGGTCTGCAGTAGCGGTGCTTGCGCAGTTGCTTCGGTCTTCTAGTGAACAGAACGGCTTCGCACTTGTCGACGTTTACTCTAACACGCCATTTCTCCAACCAAGGCTCAGCCAGTCTGAGTGCAGTCTGTAGGCGTGACGTAATGTTTGATGGTTTCCAATCTTGCGCGAGGATGGCTGTGTCATCCGCGTAGATTGCCATCGCTGTGTTGTGTGTGGTTGGGAGATCGTTTATGTAGAGGTTAAACAGTAGGGGCCCTAGGATGCTTCCCTGTGGTACTCCCGCGTGTATACCGTGTCGTGTTGATTGTTTTCCCTACATGCCAGTGTTGAAACTCCTGTCTGTGAGGTGTGAGTGTATTAGACGCAGCAGCCCGTCGGGGAATCCCGCGTCGCTGAGTTTGCGGATGAGGCCGTTGTGCCATAGACGGTCGAAAGCCTTTTCGATGTCCAGGAACACCGCCCCTGTAGCTTTGTTTATGTTGAAGCCATATGTTATATGTTCAACGACCCGTAGGAGTTGTTGTGTTGTGGAGTGGTGATTCCTGAAGCCGAATTGCTCTGGTCTCAGGATGTCATTTGTTATGCAGTGCCTGGTGATACGTTTGAGAATCACCTTCTCAACAATCTTACTGAGCGAGCACAGAAGGCTGATGGGTCGGTAATTTTGTGGGAGGCTGTGGTCTTTCCCCGGCTTCCTGAACATCAGGACCTTGGCCGTCTTCCAAAAGGCGGGGAAGTGTTGGTGTTTTAGTATGGCATTCGTTATGTGTGTTAGGTACTCAGTTGCTTTATCCGTGAACTCCTGGAGGACACGGTTTTAAATGCCATCATGACCAGGGGATTTCCTAGCAGCGGAATGCATTATAGCCCAGGAGACTTCGGCTGTGCTAGCATGTCGAATGTCGTCGCGCGATGGTTGGGCTAGAATGCGTGTAACCTCTTGGTCAGTAGCAAGTGTGAACACTGGATCTGATGGTACCAGGTTCGGTGTGAATGACGCTGAGAGTGTTCGGGCCATTAGTTCTGCTTTCTCTTCCGCTGAGTATGCAGGTCCGTCAGGCCCTTGAAGCGTTGGGGTGTATATTTTCTCCCTGGTGAAGTGTCGGGCTAGTTGCCACACGCCAGGTCGTGCGGTGTCCAGCCCTTCGAGTTTTTGGTTCCACTGTTGTGTTCTATGTGTTTGTATTTTATCGTGTATGATGCCCTGTAGCCTGTTAATGTGCCGTTTGAGGTACGGACTCCTGGTGGGCTGCCATTGTCTCCTGAGGCGATTCCTCATTGAGATTAGGCCCAGGATTTCATGGGGCAGGGCCGCACTTCGTTGTTGTGAGGTGCGATCAGGTATGGTGCCTGCCATTGCGTCCTGGACGGCGTTAGTGAGGGTTTCTACTGCCTCGTCAATTTGTGCTGTTTCATTAATTTCGTGTATAGCTGGGATGCCCCACAAATCTGGATATTGCACAATTCAACCATCTGACCAAATGGATACGCACAATTAGCCCCTTTCAAGCTTTGTCATGCTGATAGTGGTATCTCACACAAGTACACAGCATCTCTGTGTCTTTCAAAGTTTGCTTGAACAATGTCCAATTCACACGCCCGTAGTCCAACATCTTGCGTTGTTCCATGTGCTGGATTGTTTCCTCAATGTATAGTATTACAGGTTGGTGGTTTGAGGACAGATCGTTTTCAACGGCAACGGCAACGTTGAGTGTCGATGTAATGCCCTTGATGAGGGCCATGTCTATCACGTCTGGCCTGTGTCCCCTCTGATAGGGAATGTGCGTCGGTTCAGTCGGCGCTAGTATAATGTAGTTTCTGCCTAGTGAATGTTCGTACGGTTTTTTGCCGTTGGGATTTCGTATGCGTGAATTCCATTCTGGGTGTTTTGTGTTCAGATCTCCAGTGACTATTAGTCGCGGTGAAATGTTGAGTAATGTGCTGATATCGCGTGTTGAAATGCCTACAGGACTGTTGTATACCGATATCAGTGTGGTGTAGGCTCCGTTGAACTTGACTCTGACGGCCGTAGCCTCGATTTTTTCCAGTTCAGGGAGCTCTATGTTTGTGTGCTCAATGTCTTTGTGTATGACGATTGCAGTTCCACCTGCCATGGCGTCGCCCGGTCGGTCGGTACGATAGACACAGTAGCCAGGAAAGTTTAATTGTTTGTGCGGTTTAAGCTTAGTCTCGCCCAGTAGCGCGACAGCCGGCCGGTGTGGCCGTGCGGTTCTAGGCGCTTCAGTCTGGAACCGCGTGACCGCTACGGTCGCAGGTTCGAATCCTGCCTCGGGCATGGATGTGTGTGATGTCCGTAGGTTAGTTAGGTTTAAGTAGTTCTAAGTTCTAGGGGACTGATGACCACAGATGTTAAGTCCCATAGTGCTCAGAGCCATTTGAATCATTTGAAGTAGCGCGACAAGGATTCCCTTGCGCTCCATGAACGCGGCAAATTCTGCCCTTTTGTTGTGGATCGAGTCTGCATTCCAGAACAGGATCTGTGATAGTGTGTGCGGGTTTGCGTTATGGGCCGGGTGTGGTGTATTATTCATGTAAGAGTGTGAAAGAGTGTTGTGATGGCAGTGTGTATGACAGCCCAGTATTGCCCGGGTTCGGCGATCATGAGCTGGGTGATGAGTGTAGTGACGGCCGTCAGTACCTTGGTAAGGATTTGAACGGTCGTGTGTCGAGGGAATTGTGTTTCCAGTATTCCCCCAGGTGATGTGTTGGTGTTGGGTGTGGCAGCCTGAGATGATTTTGTGGAGTTAGCGGCCACTTGTGCGGGTATTGGTGTGTTGTTAGGAGTGGCATTTGTGTTTTTGTTTTGTGACAGAGGTTGTGGCGCCTGTGTTACTTTTGTGGTGAGGGGGATGGTAGTGTGAGTTACAGTCTCGGTGTCTTGTTGACTGTTTTCCTATGTGTTGCTGATCTGTTGTTGCTGCGTGGCCTGTTGTGGTGATTTCGTGTTCCCCGCCCTGTGTTTACGTGTACGTGTATTCCTCCTCTGGGCTTGGGGTTCTGGGGGTTCTTGTGTGGATGTGTTTTCCTGTATATGGTGCGTTTCATCGCAACGCGTGATTTCCGGGAGTGGGGTCGTGTTGTTTAGGGGCATAGGTGTTGGTACCGATGCTTGTTAGTTTTCAGGTGTTGTCTGTGGCTGTTGTGTAGCTGTTGCAGCGGTTGTTTCGCGTGTGTGTGAAGGGCGCTGAGGTTCCGCGGCCTGTGCCGTTCCGCCAGGGCGTGCAACCGTGGCAAACGTTACGCCGTTCCTTACTGGGTTCGGCGCTGGCCTTGGGCGTGAAATGTCGTACTGTACCCTGCTCTTGTCTTGTTTAAGCTTCAGCGCCTGTTTGTATGCACTGCACTGTCTGAAGTTTGCCGCATGGGGCCCACCGCAGTTGGCACAGCGTCGCTGGTTTGGCTGTGTTTGTGTGCAAGTGTTGGATCTGTGATTGCCAGTGCATCCGCGGCAACGAGTTGCCAGGCCGCAGCGTAGGGCCGAGTGGCCGAACCGCTGGCAGTTGTTACATTGTTGGGGGACTTGGGTGGTTCGTAAAGTTCTACACGTACGTCCATCCGCAGAAAGCTCTTTATCTGCAGGATGGCGCGGGAATCAGCCGTGTCGGCTAACTCAACCATGTAGTGTGGTAACGGTGCGTGTGTACGGAACCCTGTCATCCGGGAGGCACTTTTACAGTCGAATCCCAGATAACAAAGTGCCGCCTGTACTCTCTCGTTGGGGGTACTGGGATCCACTCCCTTGATCACGTACTGCTGGGTTCTCTCGTCCAGCGTTCTGTACGTGTAATGTTCGATCTTCCGATCTTTGAGGAAGGTCAGAAGATCTTTATATTCGTTGTCTGTGGCAACGTACAGTGAGGCCCTATCCCCCGAGTACTTTGCATGTAATGTACTGTTTATGTGCCTTTCCGCGAATGCAGTGTTAAGGGCACTAAGGTTCCCATAGTTTTATATAACGACTGGGGGGAAACCAGTCTTGTGTTGTGTGGGCACCGCTGTGGCTTTGTGCGCTTTGTTGTTGAGTTGAGTGCAGGCGCTTAAATAGGTTATCGGGGGCGCTGCTATTGGCCACTGGGACCACGTGATCCACTGTGGCGCCCTCAGACTAAAAGCGGGCCAGGAGGCGCGCCCCGCCACAGCTTACGGCGCGATGGTGCAGAGACCTCTATGGGTCTTCGACGTCCATGACGTCTGGCGCGGATTGCAATTCCGCGGCGCGCTGTACCAGATATTATATACGGACTTGATAGCCATTTCGTATGTTTCAATATGAATAAAAAGCAGAGTTAATCTAATTTTGGACGCTTTTCTGCAAGAATACTGATGATCCCGAACGCCCGATTTTTTTATCATGAACTTTCAGGAGCGGACTTTGAACTAGAGTTACGTAGCCACTGTGTAGTAGGTATTAGGTGGTGGTTTCATCAACGCTGCTTTACACTGCCTAGCACGTATCTGCCACCACAGAGTGAAGGGACATCGGCAAGAATCCTATCGAGGTAAGTGGACTGAACGGTAGCGTTAACAAAAACGCAAAGGATCGACCCCGGCCCGCCGCACACCTGCTCCACCCTCCACAGCATCCGGCGCCGAAGGAAGGCCGCAAGTATCGCTTCGCGCCACATGATACTGCCTTTTACAGGGTTTTTAGCGGCAGCAGACAGTGGGCGCGAGGCGAGATCGTTAGTCGACTTGGAGCTCCCGTGTATCTTATTTCAGGTAAAGATGGTGTAACACCTCGGTTCAGTTTACAGTGATAAAAGCTATAGAAAGAATAATTTAAAATTAAGAATAGAATTTTAAGAGGGGAAAATAGTGTAGAATCAGAGTTCGGTAGTTGCAGGAGTAGTTTAACGTCTAAGTACAGCAAAGCCACGGAAGCTCCGTCATGGAGAAGGCAGTGACGTTAAACTCTTGTGATGAAAAACCTATAAAAAGGCCTGATCGTCATTATTGCTGCCTTTTCTTCCTTGAGTGTTTCGTTAAAGGGCGGGGAACCCGTGTCAGTCAGCGAGACAATAATTAGATTGGACACTATCGTGTTAAGATTCACGATAAACTGTTAAAATATTACGGAGATTAAAAGTGATGTAGTGTACGATCTCTGACTGTTGGCAGCAACGGAGTATTAAGGGGATTTTAGGACTTAAGTGCTAGATTGGAAGCTTACGGACATATTAGACGACAGAAACTCAAATTATCTGTTGATACGAGTGAATTCAGAGGTACCGGTATTCAGGTATTAACGTGTGGACTTTTGATAGTGTCGTGTGCCATTAGTTGCGAATCTGGACGTAGAGCGCGTGCATATCGGCAGTTGCAGACTATTTAGATACCTCCAGGCTAGGAACCTTTTAAATAGACCATCATCCATCACCATCTTAATCCTTGAATATAGAGTGCAAGTGAAATACAAAAGTGTTGTACTTATTTCATTTACCTAGTACTAATCAGTGAAGGTTTTACGGAACCAAAGCTATTCAGCAGTAAGTCAGCACCATCGAGCGGAAAGCGTAGGCATTAACTAACACACTAATTCAAGTGAACGTTTACGTGTTTCACGGACTGCTTAATATGAACTTTTGTGACTCTTTGACGTCCCCACTCCCTCCGAAAGGTGGCGCAGGCTGTCTTAATCATAAAAGGGGAGAGTTTTAGCCGGGCTAATTACTAAATAAAAGCGATATTTACAAGGCTCGCAGTAATAGCAAAACTGAAGGCCCACACCTCATTGGAGAGTCGTCGCTGTCACATAGGGAAGTAAAGCCGGAAAACCTTCAGACGATACGTATCTACGAGCAGACGTCGACGTGGAGTACCTAAAAAGGGAACCACAAGAGAGTTGGGGATGCTTCAATGGCTTGCAGCGCTGCTTCAAAATCAACTTCGCCTCTGTCATGTGCACGATGATCTTTCAGTGTCTCTTCTCCCAGGTTCACTGATCCCGAGGACAGCGCGGCCACAGCAGCCGCCAGAGGATGTCATCACGACGCCGTGGGACGATCCCATGGAGATAGAGCCTTCGCCTCTTCCGCCTCCTTTCGTCCTACCGATAGAGCTGGACCCACCCACACCACAGCAGTCGTCGCCTTCTTCATCTGGTTCATGGCATCAGGAGGTAGACGTGCACCCTTCTGGCCATTTTCCAGGGTATGACCAGAAGCTTGAAGTCCCCTGCAGCTACAACTTCCGGTCCAGCGATGCGCCAACGGTCCTGCCTCCCCCGCCATGATCGCATTCCCTACACAAGGACGGTCGTCGCTTTGGGGGGGGGGGGGGGGAGAATATGTTCTGGCGTAACGACAAGCAGGTCAAGAGTATAACCGCAGAGAAGGCTGTGAGACGACGTCAGCCAATAGTTCGCTGACTAGGACCGCACCACGACAGGAGCGGCCTCTAGGCGGAGAGAATAAAGACGCCGCTTGTGCCAGCCTAGGGCAGACAGTAGAAGACGGACATTAGGAGACCCGGACTAGAAGAGATCAGTAGAAGAGCTGTTACTTGTGATCCATATCTATTACTTACATGGACATTCTATATAGCAAAAGACATTGGTTACTAACATGTCGCCAATAGCTTGCGACACGACATTGTAAACCAAAGTTAAGTATTGTTAATCAACTTTATTGTAATAAAAACCATTAATGTGATTTGTTTGAATTGTTGTAAAGATATTTGCGAAAGCAACATCCTTTAGGTGCCCTATAAGATATGAGTGGGCAGGACACCTCAGCATAGGTGCCTATGGGACCAGCCGGTTGTAGTACTGCAGATAGCTAGCTATACATAGAAAGAGTGAATGACTTAACACAGATGGGACGTGGTTAAAAACTCATTTGGGACAGCAAACGAAGAAGGTGTGCAAGAACCTAATACAACGATAAGTAAGGTGCAATGTACAGTAGAATGTGCGCAAAAGACAGTAGAATGGCATACCACTTTAGTAACGAACCTAGAACGTAATGTACTGAACAATACGAGTGTGATATGAGAGGTAGCTAATGAACTCACGGCATACGTGTGTAATGCAGGAGCAACAGTCAGTAATAACCTAGCAGTCGTTTAAACAAGTTTTAGTACCTTAGACGGGGAGATGTCTATCGCTAGACTGTTACGGGTACTGGCAAACGGTATTAACGACTCTAGACTTCAAGTTGCTGAAATGCAGGAAGCTGTATATCATGCAGTACGTGGGCAACTAAGTTCGTCTTTAATGCCGCAACAACAACTTTTGGAGGATTACGTCAAGGGCAGGGAGGCTTCCCGACATAACTTCAGCAAGGAGTCGAATTGACACAAAGGAATTAAGCGTTATTTTGTAACATAGTCATTGTTGAGGTTACAACTGAAAAGCCAAGTTCACTCATATCGCTCCGATTTCCGGGATTAAGTCAAAACGTATCTTATCAATGTCATACCATTCATCCGTGCCCAATGAAGTGGGAAACCATAAATAAATAGAAGGAGCCGGCCGAGGTGGCCGAGCGGTTCTAGGCGCTACAGTCTGGAACCGCGACGGTCGCAGGTTCGAATCCTGCCTTGGGCATGTATGTGTGTGATGTCCTTAGGCTAGTTCTAAGTTCTAGGGAACTGATGACCTCAGAAGTTGAGTCCCATAGTGCTCAGAACCATTTGAACCAATAAATAGATGTACAGGGTGTCAATTGCTGAACAATACGAAGTAAAATTGTGATAACTTTGAACGGTTTGCATTAGGACGTTCAAACTGCACGGTTGGATGCGGGGCATGATAGGATTTAGTATACGCGTTATGGTTCGGCTTAGCGACGAAGCCCACTTTCATTTGGATGGGTTCGTCAATACGCAAAATTGGCGCATTTGGGAGACTGAGAATTCGCATTTTGCGATCGAGAAGTCTCTTCACCCTCAACGGGTGACTGTGTGGTGTGCAATGTCCAGTCAATGTTTCCTTGATAGCACCGTGATTACCGAACGGTACGTGAAGGTTTTGGAAGATGATTTCATCCCCATTATCCGAAGTGACCGTGATTTCGACAAGATGTGGTTTATGCAAGACGGAACTCGATCCCATCGAAGCAGGAGAGTGTTTGATGTCCTGAAGGAGCACTCCGGAGACCGCATTCCGGCTCCTGGGTACCCAGAGGCCACTGGCATGGGCCTCGATTGGCCGCCATATTCTCCGGATCTGAACGGATGCGAGCCCTCTTTGTGGGGCTGTATTAAATACAAGGCGTACAGCAGTAACCTCAAAACCATTGCCGAAGTGAAAGCAGCCATTCAGGAGGTCATCGACAGCATCGATGTTCCGACGCTTCTGAGGATGATGCAGAATATCGCTATTTCTCTACACCACATCGCAGCCAACGATGGCAGGCATGTCGAACATATAGTATCATGAATCCGAATATCTGCAGTGACGTTTACATGTTGAATGAAGTGTGTGCACGCTGTAGTTTGTAACTAATTTACGTTTTTTTCATATAGTGCAATAACTGTCACCCTGTGGCTACGGACCAAAGAAGTATTTATAACTACGGACCGAGGCGGTCACATACTCTGATGGCGATAAAGAATTTGTGGTAGTGTGAAACAGGGAGTGTTACTGTTTGTCGGACGAGGATGGTACGAACAGATACCCGTTTATGCAAGGTACAACTGTTCAGAGGCGAGCCGGCCGAAGTAGCCGTGCGGTTAAAGGCGCTGCAGTCTGGAACCGCAAGACCGCTACGGTCGCAGGTTCGAATCCTGTCTCGGGCATGGATGTTTGTGATGTCCTTAGGTTAGTTAGGTTTAACTAATTCTAAGTTCTAGGGGACTAATGACCTCAGCAGTTGAGTCCCATAGTGCTCAGAGCCATTTGAACCATTTTTTGTTCAGAGGCGAACATTACGCAATACAGTGTCACAGAAAAGTGTTGGAATCCAAACAACATTTTCAGAAAATAAGAACCCACAGATTTACTCAGTCTGTTCACCAGAAACTGTAATAATCAACTGTTATGAGGATGGGTAACCTATGGGGATGTAAAGGATGGAACTACAGAACAGTGGTATTTTGATCAATGACACGACTTGTGATATAAAAAGGGGTAACTATCGTTTACTAGCAACGATTACTGGTACGACCATGATTAAGCTGTCAGCACCAATGTTGTACCCACGAGATAAGTCTTTGGGTAGTTTACCTATCTAGAATCTAACCTTTCTTAACGTCATCTTGAATCTATAACTCCTACACTTGATCGATGAGTTAGTCACGAAAGGAAAAGAGCGTATTATTGTGGTCAGGCATATTCAAAATTTTCGAAAACAACATCGTTGGGATGGTATTATTATAAATGTTTTTACTACTGGTATAGCCGAGTTTCTTACAGCAACTTGTAATTCTGAGGCGTGAAGCTGACAGTTCTTCAGACCCCTACCATCGCATCAGATTCTCATAGAATGGATTGACACCACATGTAAAAAAATAAGAACTATACTTTCCTGTCGTAGCAACTGTTATCAGCTTATAGAATTAGAGAGAAAAATAAGATTTTAAGGAACGGAGTGGTAATGAGCACTAACAACCATTCCCGTGAGTTGTTACATGGTAACTGCTCAAAGTAAATTCGGGGTAAATTTTTTGAAGAAGGGAGTGTTGTTGCACAGCAACCCTATTCCCCGGTGCACTGATAAATACTAAGTGTTGTGTGATGTCCTTAGATTAGTTAGGTTTAAGTAGTTCTAAGTTCTAGGGGACTGATGACCATAGATGTTAAGTCCCATAGTGCTCAGAGCCATTTGAACCATTTTTTGAACTGATAAATTTTCGAAACTACTGCTCAACACAGACAGTGAAAGAACAAAGTCTGGATTAGACTGTCTGTCACAATCATAATCTAGAGCAAGCGAAAAGTGCAAGTAGCCTAATACTAAAGCTGGGCAACGCTCGTAACTCATTGCCACACAGCTGGCAGAGCCGCAGCAAGGAGCGCAAACGGTGCAGTGGGACAGCACGAAGAGTGCCGTTCTGCAAACTCTACAATATGGACTAATGACATGCAAATTCCAAGCTCCATCACTCCAAAGTGCTCTAGTGCTGATGAGAAATGCAGAGGCAGGGAAAATCGTCCGTAATTGAGACACCACAGTATGGACAGGACCGCTGGCACCTCTGGTTAAAAGAGGGCAAATGGCTGCCTAACATGCAATGACGTGATATCTAGCTGTAAATACCCTAGTTTCAAATATCTCGATTTCTGTGTCTGATCATTCCGTTTGCATCACCATTCCCGGTGAAATGACAGTCTCGCTAGGTGAAGGTTAACGCTGCTGGTGAATTGCGAAGTGCTGTTTGCTGCCGGTTTGAAGACTCCAACTATGAGACTACAGCCTGCCGGCTGTGGTTGGACTTCACCGCTCCACAAAGCTGCTACCGACGGGTCACAGCTGTGACTGATAGAAGATGCGGACCTGTTGGGCCTTTCTCTAGTGAAGGACCAAATTGAGTGACTGCAAGCTGCCACCTCCCAGGCTGTAAGTGCATCGCCTTCCTGGCTGTATGCTGCGTGTAGCGAGGGAGAGCTTTTACCTTCACGACAACCACCATCGGGAAGATGCTTTGGGTACAGGTCTACGTGCACACCATCTCTGAGAGTGTTGAGGCCCATCGTATCCACTGAGGCACATTCAAGGGCCACCCCGCTGGCCACTGCTACCACAAGCTGTGCTGCCTCCCTATCATACAGTGTGACCAACCTATTACGAGCTATGTGAGCTGTGGGAGTGCTATGTCCAGCATTCCACACCAATGTCTTCCCAAGAAGGCAATATTCATTGTAGCAGTCACGTTAATAAAATGTTATTAGAGGTACCGCTGGTAAACTGACATCTTTGGGCATAAGACCGAAGCACTCATCAGCTCTCAAAGCTTGGCCTGCGAGACTTATAAAGTCACTGCTCCACCTATCCAACCGCCACGCCCACCAACCTCCTGACCTCAGGGTTGTTTGTTGTAACTAGTGTCATAAGTGGTCTTCACGACTCCCGACATCGTTACAACTGGTTGTCAAAAAATGTTCAAATGTGCGTGAATGCCTATGGGACCAAACTGCTGAGGTCATCGGTCCCTAGACTTACACACTACTTAAACTAAGTTAAACTAACTTATGCTAAGGACAAGACACACACCCATGCCCGACAGAGGACTCGAACCTCCTGCGGGAGTGGCCGCCCGATTCGTGACATGGCGCCTCTAACCGCACG
The DNA here is from genome assembly GCF_021461395.2 of Schistocerca americana. Lineage (NCBI taxonomy): Eukaryota > Metazoa > Arthropoda > Insecta > Orthoptera > Acrididae > Schistocerca > Schistocerca americana. The sequence continues at coordinate 428,479,714 of NC_060122.1, forward strand.
GCCACTCCGCGCGGCAACTGGTCGTCACATTGACATCGCTGCAGTCAGGCTTACTCGTCCTGCATCTGCACTTCAGAATGAAGGGTGATGAGTGAAAGTTGTTTGGTTACCTTGCAGCTGACCTTTTTGTTTCATTGTATAATTTGTTTGCCTTGACAGATCGCAGAGACACTCATTTCAATCTGGAAGTAATTCTAGTACAGCATTGTGAACCTCCTGACGTGTTCAAGTTTTGAGACAATTGTCACAAATCGCATTTGACACCTGCCAGGCGTACATTTTGTAATATTTCTTGGTACGAGTTGCTGTGCGCAAAGGTTGTCCCAGCCAGATGTTTTACTTGCTGACGTTGGGGTCATTAGGCATGGGACTGTAATGAATGTACTGTAGATGGGCTATGATATGCCGTAAGAATTAGAGTAATTCTTTTGTATTGTGTCTCTTATAATTTGAACCTGGTGTTCAAGTCCCTTATATATTTCTTTGGTTAGGCAGTAGTAGAGCAAGCAATATGCCGATGGAAACACGTTGCGATAATAATTCTCTTGCCGCTATGATGGAACAGATTGTTATATTGGAAGATGTGCTTAAGTGGGGAACTTGAACATTACAGAATCGAGGCAGAAGCACTGCAGGCCGACGAGGAACAGATACCGAGACAACTTCAGGATGTCAATATCATGAAGAGTGTACCCTCTCCTTCTATCGAGTCTGCAATAGCAAATTTAACACCTTCTCCTGGCAAGTGTCCGCAGCTCGTGGTCGTGTGGTAGCGTTCTCGCTTCCCGCGCCCGGGTTCCCGGGTTCGATTCCCGGCGGGGTCAGGGATTTTCTCTGCCTCGTGATGACTGGGTGTTGTGTGATGTCCTTAGGTTAGTTAGGTTTAAGTAGTTCTAAGTTCTAGGGGACTGATGACCATAGATGTTAAGTCCCATAGTGCTCAGAGTCATTTGAACCATCCTGGCAAGTCAACACAGGACATAAAGGCAATTGTCAGTGACATGTTAGCTTCAGCCAACCTGGGTGATTGGTCTGACGAAAGATGCCTTTGTATGTCCAATTTATGACTGATTGGGGATGCTAAAGTGTATGTCACACACTAGGAAATCTTGCGAGATGGACAAACATTTGAACAATTGGCTGAGTGGTTATGGCAGAGGTATTGGAAACAGAACAATACTCCCTTATTTAGGAAAAAATTAAACACCTTAACTCAGAAGTCTGTGAGATCACTCATCGATAGGATCCAAAGACTCAATATTCAGACATATGAGCTGACACGAAGTGAAGAAGTGAATATGGCGCTAGACTGACAGGCTGAAAATATGGTTCTTGATGTAGTTCTGCGCGCCTGCACAGTTTGATACAGAGACAGAATGTTGATTGTGAGGTTTGCTGGCAGCAAGGAACATAAGTTTTTAATTGATTCAAGGGTGCATTAACTAGTCCATCACACTAGATCTGTTGGGTAGAAGGAGATTAGGAGCTCCTCATTATAGATTGCCTGGAGTGGGTAACAACAGTGTAGCTTCATTGGGGACAGCACAGCTAAATTTCATCGTTGGGGCTAAGATTTTTTTTTTTGAGGATATGGAGGTGTTGCCAGAAATGAGATGAGAGTATTACGTGATTCTCGGGCTTGATTTCCTTACTAAATATCAAATCAAAATTAATCTTTCGCAGCATAAGGCTCAACTTGGAGGAACATTGTTTCCGCTGGATGAGATGTTGTGGGAGTAGTATTGCCCTGCTTCATCGACATGTTTTTCAGGCGCTACGAGTGGAGATTTGTTTGGCTGGGTGAAGACTGAGGTGGACAGAGGACGGTGAGCCATGCCTGCGCGTCCCTGGCAAGTGATATCACAGAGTTTTGCTGTAAGCACATTTCGGTGCTGATAATCTGTGGCCGAGCGGGAGTCGAGCAATGTCGGCTTGTGCACAGCCCCAGTCACGAGTCTGCTATGATCAAGGATGGAAGCATATGGTACCCTGAAGTGCCTTGGTTAACGGCTGGTCTGTATTTTGGGGTGTGGCCATCGCTGGTGAGCATTGAGGGTAGACACGATATGTTTTCATTGAGTGCAACTGCCACTTCTCGATGAGGCACAGAGGATGGGGGTCATGTGGATGAACAACAGGCATCGGCAGGAGGCTGTAGGACTATCGTTATGTCGATGCGGTGCACTGAATACTGCGGCCAGACGGATGCTGTGGATTCACCAGGAGCTGCTGCTGTGTCTCTGGAGTACGGCGCCCTCGGAACATTAATCTGGTGCTCAGCTGAGGCTGCTACAGGTCAATCACGTGGTGAGCAACGTCGTTCTGTCGGTCATTACGCTTCGTACAGCCGTGCGTTGTTTTTTTTGGGGGGGGGGGGGATTAGCTTTCTTCTACACGGAAGCACCAAAGAAACTGGTATAGGCATGCGTATTCAAAAAATACAGAGATATGTAAACAGGCAAAATATAGAGTCGGTGCACGAGCGATGTGACACAGCATCTCCGAGGTAGCGATGCAGTGGGGATTTCCTCGTACGACCATTTCGCGAGTGTACCGTATATATCAGGAATCCGGTAAAAATCAAATCTCTCAGATCGCTGCGGCCGGAAAAAGATCTTGCAAGAACGGAACCAACGACGACTGAAGAGAATCGGTCAACGTGACAGAAGGGCAACCCTTCCCAAAATTGCTGGGCCATCAATAAGTGCAAACCATTCAACGAAACATCATTGATATGGGCTTTCGGAGCCTAAGATACACTTGTGTACTTTTGATGACTGCACGACAGAAAGCTTTACACCTCGCCTGGGCCTGTCAACAACGACAATTGATGACTGGAAGCATGTTGGCTGCTCGGACGATTCTCGTTTCGAACTGTATCGAGTGAATGGACGTGTATGGTTATGGAGACAATCTCATGAATCCATGGACCCTGCGTGTTAGCAGGGGACTGTTCAAGCCGGTGGAGGCTCTGTAATGCGCAGGGCGTGTGTAGTTGGAGTGATATGGGATCCCTGATATGCCTAGATACTACTCTAACAGGTGACACGTCTGTCTTATCACCTGCATCCATTCATGTCCGTTGTGCATTCCGACAGACTTGGCCAATTCCAGCAAGACAATGCGACACCCCACACGTCCAGAATTGCTACAGAGTGACTCCTGGAACACTCTTCTGAGTTTAAACACTTCCGTTGACCACCAAACTCCCCAGACATGAACATTATTAAGCATGTCTGGGATGCCTCGCAACGTGCTGTTCAGAAGAGATCTCCACTCCCTCGTACTCTTACTGATTTATGGACAGCCCTGTAGGATTTATGATGTCGGTTCCCTCCAGCACTACTTTACACATTAGTCGAGTCCATGCCACGGCATGTTGCGGCACTTCTGCGTGCTAGCGGGAGCCCTACACGATATTTAGCAGGTGTACCAGTTTCTTTGGCTCTTCAGTGTATATCACGTGCGTGTTGTTAATGGACCGTGCTGGTGTTGCGTACTGCAGAAGAGTTAGTGACTCGTTAAACTGTACGTCAGTTCGCATAAGTCATTCGTCCTGTTATGACATGTCAACTTTAGTTTTCGTTCGCTTCTTTTTGTTAAAATTAGTGTTAAGTTTGGGTTGTCATGTGTTTATGTCTGTAGTCATGTATTTAAGTGCTGCAGAGAACTATAATGCTTTATTGAGATATAAAGATTTCCACATGTTTCAAAATAACTTCTGGACCTGCCATGTATGTTCTTCTGTAGAGCTTTCTGTGAATATGTAACGAATAGTGCGCCAGTTGTGCGACAGTATGCAAGCATTTCGATGTGTTTCAATTGAAGCGACGTACATAATGTATGTTCTTATGAAGGGTTTTCTGTGAACATGTTAAGTTTAGTGTGGCAGTTGTGCCAAAGTATGTAAGCCTTTCGATATATCCCAAGTGAAATGATGCGCAAGCTGTGTATGTCATTGTGGAACGCTATGCTTGAATATTCATTTAAAAGAATTTTCTGAAGCATTTATCTTAATACGTTGAGTTTTAATATTGACCATCAGCACTCTGTTAATATCTTTCCTGTACCAGTGTGCTTTGGTAATACGTGTATGCACATATATATAGATTTCAGATTTTTATATGATACTGTATTAAACAAAAATGTGTAGGTGTTTAGTTAAATCTGACTGCAAGAAGAAAAATGCGGCACTGTGCTGTGAAAATATTCGTAGTTTTTTTTATTTCTCATAGTTGGTTTTAACTACAGTAGCAGGCCATTTCAAACATTAAAGAAATAGTTTCTCCCATGTATATTTTTTCAGTACATATAACTTAAAAAATGTATACACAGCAATGTGCTGTTTTGTTTCCTTCCATACAGTCGGTTTTAACGAAATATAGGAAAGTTGTGGTTATGGCTTGTTGGCTTATTATTAGAGTACTACTACAGAATCTGAATTGTCCAAAACTTAGTAATCCTACATGTTTGCAGATTAAAACTATGCTATGTCTTTGACGCTACTATCCTCACAGATTCAGCAGCTGGAGAGCTCTCTCGCTCTCATAATGATTTCGACCGATTTTTCCACTCATTTTAAACGATTTAAAATCACATTAAGTGTTACGTTTACAATAACAATAAACAAGATTCAAGATCAGAGAGGGGGAAAGAGAAGATAGTCAGGAGGAGAGAAGGAAATGGACGGAGAGAGCGAAGGACGAGATGGACAGAGAGAGGGGAAGGGGGGAGTGATGATGAACACAGATATGCAGTGAAAGGAGATATGGATGTATATCGACTTCCCATACTTATCAAGCAATTGTGAAGCATTATCAGGTCTGCTAGTGTATATAACAACAATAGAAATTCCAAGATGGTTTAATACACAAAATAAAGGAAAGGAAATGACTCACCTATAGCAGACTGGTGAGTGGCGCATAGAAGCATGCGGCAGTAAGCAGTATTCACACCAGCTTTCAAGTTCTAGCAAAAACACGACATTCACCCATACGACCATAGGCGCCCAAACCCACACAACCACAGTCACAGCAAATCTCAATATTTGTTGGCATCATGGTGAGAACAATAAATGCTATGTGATATCCATATATATACACACAGTGAAGCGCCAAGGAAACTGGTATAGGCATGCGTATTCAAGTACAGGGATATGCAAACAGGCAGAATATGGCGCTGCGGTTGACAATGCCTATATAAGACAACAAGTGTCTGGCGCAGTTGTTAGATCGGTTACTACTGCTACAATGGACGGCTATCAAGATTTAAGTGAGTTTGCACATGGTGTTATAGTGACGCATGAGCCATGGGACACAGTATCTCCGAGGTAGCGATGAAATGGGGATTTCCCCACACAACCATTTCACGAGTGTACCATGAATATTACGAATCTGTTAAAACATCAAATCTCTGACATTACTGCAGCTGTAAAAATATTCTACAAGAAGGGGACCAACGACGACTGAAGAGAATCGTTCAGTATGGCAGAAGTGGAAACCTTCTGCAAATTTCTGCAGAGTTCAGTGCTGGGCCATCAACAAGTGTCCGCGTGCAAACTACAGGGACACAATGAGGCTTCGCCTGGGCCTGTCAACATCGACATTGGACTGCTGATGACTGGAAACATGTTACCTGGTTGGAAGAGCCTCATTTCAAATTGTATTGGGCAGATGGACGTGTAAGAGTATGGAGACAACCTAATGAATCTATGGACCCTACATGTCAGAAGAGGACTGTTAAAGCTGGTGGAGGTTCTGTAATGGTGTGGGGCATGTGTAGTTGGTGTAATATGGGACCCGTGATACATCTAGATACGACTCTGACAGGTGACATGTACACAAGCATCCTGTCTGATCACCTGGATCCATTCATGTCCATTGTCCATTCCTACGGACTTGGGCAATTCCAGCAGGACAATGCGACACCCCACACGTCCAGAATTGCTCTTCTGAGTTTATACACTTCCGTTGGCCACCAAACTCCCTAGACATGAACATTATTGAGCACATATGGGATGTCTTGCAACGTGCTGTTCGGAAGAGACCTCCACCCACTCGTACTCTTATGGATTTATGGACAGCCCTGAAGGACTCATGGTGGCAGTTCCCTCCAGTACTATTTCAGACATTAATCGAGTCCATGCCATGCCATGCCATGTTGTGGCATTTCTGAGTGTTTGTGGGGGCCTTACATGATACTACACAGGTGTACCAATTTCTTTGGCTTTTCAGTGTACTTGGATGTCTACTGTATATTTAAACGTGTGTTTGTGGATGTTTGTGTGTGTGTGTGTGTGTGTGTGTGTGTGTGTGTGTGTGTGTGTGTAGCTGCCCATCTAATTGCCTCCACTCTTCATCTCCTCCACCACCTTTTTGCTGTCCATCACTTCCTCCCCCTCTCGGAACAACTCCTCATCATTTCTCTGCCCATCCCTTAGTTCCCCTGTCTCTGACCATCTCCTCCTCCAACTCATCCTGTCCATTTTCTACTCCCCATCTCTCTGCCATTCCCTACTCTCCCCTCTCTCTGTCCATCTCTTCCTCTTCCTCTCTCTTTGTTCATTTACTCCTTCCCACTCTGTAAATCTCCACCTCCCCACTATCTGTGACCATCTACTCCTCCCCCATTTTTGTCCATCTTTTCCTATACTCTCTCTCTATCCATATCTCCCACTCTCTGTCCATCTTTTCCTACCTCATTCCCTCTCTGTCCTCTTCCTCTTTCCCCTCTCTCTGTCGATCTCTTCCTACTTCTCTGTGTCTGTTCATCTCACACTCCCCCTTTCTCTGTCGTTAACATCCTATCATCTCTATCTGTCCATCTCCTCCTGCCATTTCTCTATCTGTCTGTCTCATCCTCCCCCTCTCAATATTCATCTCCAGTTCCCCCATCTATCTGGTCAGTTGTATTCACCATGGAATACACTCTGATACTATCTGCGCAAAATGCCAGTCACACAGGCAGCCCTGATGTCATGGGTTACCAAACACTATTTCACTCTCACCCCTATCTTCTGGGAGCTAGGTGGTACTATCCTCACAATACTTATTTAAAAAGTAGTATATGTACAAAATTTGGTTGAATTCTACACTTTGGTTTAGGAATATATGTCTATATACTCCCTACAGATTCGTCTAAGTGCCCATTCGACATCTCTCTTCACCCCCCTTCTCTGGGACCACCTTGTCCTCATCCTTCTCCTCCTATCCCTATGTTATCCCCCTCTGTTAAATCTATCTTCTCCTTCCCTCTGATTCTGTGTCTATCTCCTCCTCCCTTCTCTTTGTGCCTCTTCTCTACCTCCTTCTGTGACTATATTCTTGTCCCCATCTCTCTGTCCATCTCCTCCTCCCCTTCCACCCGCCCATTTTTTCACTACATGTTCTACATGCCTCCTTCAGCTTTCGCTTCTCCTGTCTCTCTCTGTGTCCAATTCCCCTCTTCTGTTCTCTGGCCGTTACCTCCTCCCACTATCGTTGTACATCCACTTCTCCCCCTCTATCAGTCTGTCCACTCTGTTCCCTCCCTCTGTCAATATCCTCTGTCCCCCTATCTCTGTCCATCTCCTCCTACCCACTTCTCCCAATTCATCTCCTACTGCCATTCTCAAGTCTGTCTCCTTCTGCACCATCACCATTTCTGCATACCTCATCTCCTTGTCCATCTCCAACTGCTCCTCCTATGTTCTTTCCTCCTTCACCCCTCTCCCCATCCATCCATTCCTGTCACCTCTCTCTGTCCTTCCCCTCCTAGCCACCTCTCTCCCCATCCATCCATTCCTACTCACTGCCAGCTGGGGTGGCCGAGCGGTTCTAGGCGCCACAGTCTGGAACCGCAAGAACGCTACGGCCGCTGGTTCGAATCCTGCCTCAGGCATGGATGTGTGTGATGTCCTTAGGTTAATTAGGTTTAAGTAGTTCTAAGTTCCAGGGGACTGATGACCTTAGAAGTTAAGTCCCATAGCGCACAGAGCCATTTGAACCATTTTTTTCCTACTCACTTTCTATGTCTTTCTCCATCTCATATTCCCCTCTCTCTCTTTGTCCATCTACTCTGGCCCCTATCTCTGATAACATTTTCCTCACCCTTCATCTGTCTATATTCTCCATCTCCTTCTCCCTGTCTTCCATTTCCATCAGCCCACTATCCCTCTGCACCCCCCACCTACCTTTTATATCTCCATTTTCTTACCTATCTCTGTCCATCTCCTCCTCCTTCACTCTCTCCTTCCCCATTGAAGGGTCTTTATCCATGTAAACTGCCTCTACACTCTCTCTGTATATCTTTCCCATCCCCACATATCTGTCCATCTCCACCTCCCTACTCTCTCTTTTAATCACACTCTCCCTGTCAATATATCTATCCCCTCCTCCGCCATTCCCCTGTCTATATATCTTCCTCCTCTTCCTGTCCACTTCATCGTCACAACCCTCAATATTCATCTCATCTGCCCTGTCTACCTTCTCTCAGTCATACCCATTTGGAGCCTGGTCTGCAAATCATTTCAATAAGGCAGGCTGATACTATGACAACCTATACAGTGCAGGCTGGAAAAGTATTTCTTTCCCCTGAAGTGTAAGCTGCCCTACAAAGCTGGTTGACAAGGTAAACCAACACTATCCCCACACAACACGACTGTCGTGTAGGACTACCTGCATGTCTGGGGATGTAAAACACGATTTTTCCCATATCTCCGACCTATGGGAGCTGGAAGTTTCCAAGACCCACTAGTTTTTTAAGATGTATGTTTAGCAAATTTGTTTTATACATGTACAGAACGTAGGTACGTTTCAACTTTTTATTTCGGCTGTTCCAATATGATACATGTACCTTTGTGAACTTATCATTTCTGAGAATGCATGCTGTTACAGCGTGATTACCTGTAAATACCACATTAATGCAATAAATGCTCAAAATGATGCCCGTCAAGCTCAATGCTTTTGGCAATACATGTAACGACATTCCTCTTAACAACAAGTAGTTCATCTTCCGTAATGCTTGCATCCTATATATATATATATATATATATATATATATATATACAGGGTGGTCCATTGCTGGTGACTGGGCCAAGTATCTCACGAAATAAGGGTCAAGGGTCAAGGGTCAAGGGTCTTTATAGAACGAAACTTGTCTAGCTTGAAGGGGGAAACCAGACAGCGCTATGGTTGGCCTGCTAGATGGCACTGTCATAGATAAAACCGATATCAACTGCGTGTTTTTAAATAGGAACCCCCATTTTTTATTACATATTAGTGTAGTACGTAAAGAAATATGAATGTTTTAGTTGGACCACTTTTTTCGCTTTGTGAGAGATGGCACTGTAGTACTCACAAACATACGGCTCACAATTTTAGACGAACAGTTGGTAACAGGTAGGTTTTTTAAATTAAAATGCAGAACGTAGGTAGTTTGAACATTTTATTTTGGTTGTTCCAGTGTTGTACATGTACCTTTGTGAACTTATCATTTCTGAGAACGCATGCTGTTACAGCGTGATTACCTGTAAATACCACATTAATGCAATAAATGCTCAAAATGATGTCCATCAACCTCAATGCATTTGGCAATACGTATAACGACATTCCTCCCAACAGCTAGTGGTTCGCCTTCTGTAATGTTTGTACATGCATTGACAATGCGCTGACACATGTCAGGCATTGTCGGTGGATCACGATAGCAAATATACTTCAACTTTCTCCACAGAAAGAAATCTGGGGACGTCAGATCCTGTGAATGTGCGGGCCATGGTATGGTGACGACCAATCCACCTGTCATGAAATATGCTATTCAATACCACTTCAACCGCACACGAGATATGTGCCGGACATCCATCATGTTGGAAGTACATCGTCATTCTGTCATGCCGTGAAATATCTTTTAGTAACATCGGTAGCACATTACATAGGAAATCAGCATACATTGCACCATTTAGACTGCCATCGATAAAATGGGGGCTAATTTATACTTCCTCCCATAATGCCGCACAATACATTAACCGCCAAGGTCGCTGATGCTCCACTTGTCGCAGCAGTTGTGGATTTTCCGTTGCCCAATAATGTATATTATGCAAGTTTATGTTACCACTGTTGGTGAATGACGCTTCGTCGCTAAATAGAACGAGTGCAAAAAATCTGTCATCGTCCCATAATTTCTCTTGTGCCCAGTGGCAGAACTGTACACGATGCTCAAAGTCGTCGTCATGCAATTCCTGGCGCATAGAAATATGGTACGGGTGCAAGTGATGTTGACGTAGCATTCTCAACACTGACGTTTTTGAGATTCCCGATTCTCGCGCAATTTGTCTGCTACTGGTGTACGGATTAGCCGCGACAGCTGCTAAAACACCTACTAGGGCATCAGCATTTGTTTCAGGTCGTGGTTTACGTTTCACGTGTGGCTGAACACTTCCTGTTTCCTGTAATAACGTAACTATCCGGCTATCCGGCAAACGGTCCGGACAGTTAGATAATGTCCTCCAGGGTACCGAGCAGCATACATAGCACACGCCCATTGGGCATTTTGATCACAATAGCCATATATCAACACGATATCGACCTTTTCCGCAATTGGTAAATGGTCCATTTTAACACGGGTAATGTATCACGAAGCAAATACCGTACGAACAGGCGAAATGCTAATGATACCACGTATTTATACGTTTGTGACTATTACAGCGCCATCTATCACAAAGCGAAAAAAGTGTTGCAACTAAACATTCATATTTCTTTACGTACTACACGAATATGTAACATAAAATGAGGGTTCTTATTTTAAAAAACGCAGTTGATATCTGTTTGACCTATGGCAGCGCCAATTAGCGGGCCAACCATAGCGCCATCTGGTTTTCCCCTTCGAGCTAGACGAGTTTCGTTCTTTGTAGTTTTTTCGTTTGATGCTTATTTTGTGAGATATTTGGCCCGGTCACTATCAGTGGACCACCCTGTATATATATAGTCCGCAGCTCGTGGCCTAGCGGTAGTGTTCTCACTTCCCGAGCATGGGGCCCGTGTTCGATTTCCGGCGGGGTCAGGGGTTTTCACCTGACTCGAGATGACTGGGTGTTGTTGTGTCATCCTCATCATCATCATTCATCCCTATTATGGTCAGAGGAAAGCAATGGCAAACCACCACCGCTACAGTGGTGCGGGTCTCCCGCATCATCCCTCACACTCTGTGAAGGAGTATGGGACCTCATCATCATATATATATGATGATGTGGGACACCCACACCGCTGTACTATATAAACCAGATGAAAATTGGCACATACAGAGACCATAGTTAGGAGTGTTCAGTGTACTGTGTGCTCGGACACACTTGTTCTCTGCCCAGCATTAAAGTCTGGTGTTGGTTTTGCCACAGTTCGCCGCCTCTCCTGTTTTACTAGTCTGCCCAGCTTACGTTGTCTGACATCTGTAATGAGGGGTTGCCGGCCAATGTCACGACACCTTAGCTTCGTCACATGTTGAAGACACTCACCACAACACTCCTCAAACATCCGACATGTCTTGCAGTCTTTGAAATGCTCATGCCAACCCTCCAGCCATTACAACCTGGTCTTAGTCAAATTCAGTTAGATTGCATGCCTTTCCCTTTCTACACACAGACTGCATGCTCACTGATTCTACAGGCACCATTCATGTTTCTGACTACCAGTCATTCCTTGTGAAGTCACACTGCTATTGCCTGGATGGGTTTATATCGATAGTAGGTCGGTGGTCATAATGTTCTGACTGATCAGTTTTAGCCTTTTCATGGCTTCAGACATGTACCCATTCAACACATATAATGAATACCTCTCTTTCTCCCTGTCTCTTTGTCCAACTCCTCCTCTCTCTCCCTCTGTTCATCTCTTCCTCCATCTGCATCCTCCTCTTCCTCCCTCTGTCTGTCCACCTGATACTCTGTTTTCTATCTGCCTATTTGTCCATAGCCTGATCCCCATTGTCTCTGTCTCTTCATGTCCTTCTGCTCCTTCTCTTTATCTATCTCCTCTCTCTTTTTGTTCATCTCTTCCCTCTCTTTATCTATCCCTCTTCCCTTGATGATATCTTCCTCCGCCCTTCCTCTGCCTATATCCCCCTACCCCCTCTTTACCCACCTCCCCTTCCCCTTTTCCTTTTCCGCCTAGTGACTACCCATGTGCACATTCCACACTCCTCTTGCTCTCCTCTTCTCTCACATCTCTGTCCTCTCATCCTTTTCTCTTTCCGTATGTTCCCTTTTCACACCTCTCTGTGTCCATCTCGCCTCTCTCTATCTAGTTCAGCCACCAACACACTTTTACTGAGTATTTTTCCTTCCCCTCCCTCTCTGTCCATCTCCTCACCCCCACTCTTTCACTCATAGCCTCCCCATTATTACATCACTCCTCCTCCATTCGTCTGTTCATCATATCCTCCTCCTCTCTATATGTCCATATCCTCCTTACCCTCTGTATGCATTTTTTTGGTAGCCTATTTCTTTGGAAACTGTTCACTACCCCTCTACGCCTTCCCCCTGACTTGTGTATCCCTCTCCTCTCCTCTGTCTGACAATATCCTCATTCCCATTTCTCCCCATCATTCCCCATCTTGCTCTTATGTGCATTTCCTTCTCCCCTTTCTCTGTTCATATCTTCCTCTTCCTCTCTCTGGCTATCTCTTCCTCCCTCTTCTTTCTCTGTCCATCTCCTCTTGCTCACACTGTATTTCAATTGCCTCCTCCCCACTTCCTACCCATCTCCCCCTGTCCTTCTCTTTCCTCTTCCTATCCATCTCTTACTCCCCCTTTTGTTATTCATGCTCTCCAGCCCCCTTTCCGATCTATCTCCTCCTTCCCAATCTCTTCCTATCCATCTCCTCCACACTTGCTCTATCCCCCCTTCTTCTCTGCCCACTGCTCCAACCCTCCTGGCCTATCACTTCCTCCCACTCTCTTTCTCTTTCTGGCCATCTTCTCCTCCACCCTCTCTGTGCTCACCTCCCCTCACCCTCTATCTTTCTGCCCATCTCCTATCCGGCTGTGGTGGCCAAGCGGTTAATGGCGCTACAGTCTGGAACCGCGCGGCCGCTACGGTCGCAGGTTCGAATCCTGCCTCGGGCATGGATGTGTGTGATGCCCTTAGGTTAGTTAGGTTTAAGTAGTTCTAAGTTCTAGGGGACTGATGACCTTAGAAGTTAAGTCCCATAGTGCTCAGAGCCATTTGAACCATTTTTTTGTCCATCTCCTACTCCTTTTCTATCCCTATCCATCTCCTCCTTCCTCCTCTCCATGTGTGTTCCCTCGTCTGTCCATCACAAATGTCCCCTAGCCATGACCATCTGCACATGTAACCCTGCAAAACAAGTCAATAAAATCACATGTTGCTACTCCCACATCATGTGTTCAGTGCAGGGCAGCTTGAAATAATGTTTTCGCCATTAGCATGTAGGCTGCCCAGGAAGGCAGGTCAGAAAGCCAGGTCAATATTATTTCAACAGGCCGATATTATTGTGACAAATGCCAGAGACACAAAAACAAATTTTTACTCATTTATCTGCCCCATATGACCCAGAGCTTTCTAGCCCCCACATGCTGACATTCGCCTTTTAAGCTGTATGTGTACCAAATTTAGATGAAATCGATCCACTGGTATAGGGGAGATTAGGGAAGAGATGCTGGGCATACACACTTACATGATATTATATACATACTAGCATTTCTCCTGTGGCTACACCTGTGTAAATGTTCAGCACACATTTTGTACACATCTGATCCTCTCCCACTCTCTGTCCCTCTCTTCCTCCCCTCTCTCTCCGTCAATTTGCTCCACCCCCACTCTCTCTCTCTGGCCATCTGCTACCTCCTCCTCCCCTTCCTGTCAATGTGCTGCTCCTCACACTCCCTGTGTCTGTCTGCTTCTCCTTCCTTTCTGACTGTCCATCTCCTCCTGCCACATCTTTTTTCCATCTCCTCCAGCCCCCTTTCCGTATCCATCTGCTGCTGCCCCCTCACCATACCCTTCTTCTCCTCCTCCTCCTCCTCTCTCTGTCATTCCCCTCCTTCCTCCTCTCTCTGTACATCCCATCCTCACCCCTCTCTCTGCCCATGCCTGCCCCTCTCTCTAACGATCCATTCTATCCTGCCCCATTTCTGACCACCCCTTCATCTGTACATCTCACCCTTCCCCCAGCCATGACCATCAATGCATGTAACCCCCGAAAAAAAAAGGTCGATAAAGCAGGCCAACAGGCTTCTGTGCATGGCAGTCTACATATTGGAGTCTGGAAAATTATTTTTTCCCTTTGACTTTAGGCTGCCCTGTGAAGTAGGTCGATAAGGTAAGCTGTTATTTTTCCCACACAATACACCTGTTGTGCAGATCAGACTATATGGCAATGGAGGTATATACAGTCAGCTTTATATATTTACTAGCCTTTACCCTGTGGCTTCACTACATGCACATGTGGCTCATGTAATTTGCACATATGTTGGTCCATCTCCTGCTCCCCCCTCTCTGAATGTCACCTCCCCACCATTCTATCTGTCAGTCTCCACCTCCCCATCTCCACCTCTCCCATGAATACCCCAGCTGCACTTGTATGATGGAACTCCACACCAACCATTCTTGTGTCCCAAACTCTACCAATCACCAACCATTGTCAGAATTGGAAAGCAAACGCAGTGGATGATATGTACAGGTTACATTTATTTCTGATAGTACACTCTTATATACAATATATATGTGTACTGTTATCAGGTGCCACGATTTATAAATTGCTGCATGAACTCACTCTTGTATGGGTCATAAACAGTCAGCCATGTGCAAAACAGGATGTTGTAATGTTGATGGTACACACCTTAATGGTTTGCCACTGCTCCCCATTTGTTGTTATGGGAAATGCCAATTGTACAGGATATGCAGTCTACAATATGGTACCTGGACGTCTGGTGGAATTAGGAGTATGCGAGATGTGTACATTGATTCACTGACACCCCTGCCTGATATGACGGTTGCTTCTATCATGTTAGGTAATGTCTTCACCATGCACAGCCATGTTCAATTACACAGGTGGTCCATTCAGATTTGGCAGTAACATAAGAAATGCACCTGTCTTGAGCGCCAAACGGTGTGGTGGCATGCCAGGCAGTGTTAGCGACTGCAAGAATTCTATCAGGAATTGTATCAGACTGTCATCATTGGCAATCATTTCCATTTATCACGAATATCATGTCATTTCTGGGAGCAAGGATGGCCCTTGCACACAACCAATCGATTTTGCGGTAATAGGACAATATGCTGGGATAGATGGAGGATATGAGCTCCATAGGTGCTGATACAATATTATACAACTTTTTTGATAGTGTCACATTTCGCTCAGCGTTGCAGGGTAGACGTTCTTCCCCTGGTGTTAACAGATAATGTGTGAAGGGTGTGTTGAGAATGGTTTTGTTGTCTGTGAAAGGATGGAATTGATGGGCATGCACTTGGGGGTGGGGGGAGGCAATACATCTCCATATGGCACATTGACTACCTGATTGCCCACAAGAGCTGATATGTAGGCTGGCCTGTAGAATAGGTCAATCATGCAGTTAGGTACTACTCCCACAGAACAGACCCGTCATGCAGGTCACCCTATACAACAGAGGCTTAGAAAACATTGCACATCTTCAGCTTTGTAAGTATTAATGCTTGAGTGTCATAAACCCCCTGTGTTGGTCCTGTTGTGGCAAGGAGTTTGTATGCCATATTTGGCCCACTTCAGTCGAGGGGCGTGGAAGGAGATGCCAAACATTTATACATATCCTCAACTTCAAATATATTAGGAGGATGTCACATAATGTGCACACTTCTTGTGCAGGCTTGGCGTATTCAGAATTGGTAGTTACATGATGCATTCATCTGTCTTTAGCATTAAAGGTTTTGGAGGCATGCCAGATGGTGTCAGTGACTGCAGGAATTCCATCAGGAATTGTTCTACACTGTTGTCATTGACTGCTGTGTTGACAGACGTGTAATAGTTTACGTAATGAGATAGCACGTCGAAGGTTCACTTTTTACTGTAGATATCATGCTGTTTTTGGAGCAAAGAAGACTCTTGCACTCCATCAATTGATATTGTTGCAATTGGACAATATGTTGTGATACATGCAGGATATGGGCTCTGTACGTGTTGATACGATGATACAAAGATCAGATAATAATGTCACCCTTCCCTCAGGGTCGCGGGGTAGACGCCCTTACTTCAGTGTTAACAGATGTTGTGTGATGGGTGTGTGGAAAGTTGTCTTGTTGGGACAATCTCATTTTTCTCTCTATAATCACACTGCATGTAGGGCGCTGGCTGTCATGTACTAATGGTCATTACTTCAGAGACGACACATTGCTGACTGTGCAAGCATTGGAATTGATGGAAGTATGCCATGGGGGGAGGCAATAAATCCTCAAATGGCAGGTTGCCTACCTGATTGCCCATAAGGGGCTACTGTAGGCTGCCCTGCAGAGCAGACTAATAAATTAAGGTGATACTATTCTCTCACAACAAACCTGTCTTGCAGTTCAGCCCATACAGCAGGGGCTTAGAAAACATGTCATACCTGTAGCTTCGTAGGTATTAATACTTCAGCCTTGTAAAATAGAGCCCTGCAACTGCGTGGCCCACAAGTGCTCGTAGTGTGCGAGTAAGAGCTCTAATACGCTTTACGAACGTTGGCGCAAGTTGCCGAAGATTATCGATGCTAATGACGGGTGCGTGATCGCATGTACACGCGGCTGGCACAACCGCGTGGGCCACGAGCTCTAACACGCTTTACGAACGTTGGCGCAAGTTGCCGAAGATTATCGATGCTAATGACGGGTGCGTGATCGCATGTACACGCGGCTGGCACAACCGCGTGGGCCACGAGCTCTAACACGCTTTACGAACGTTGGCGCAAGTTGCCGAAGATTATCGATGCTAATGACGGGTGCGTGATCGCATGTACACGCGGCTGGCACAACCGCGTGGGCCACGAGCTCTAACACGCTTTACGAACGTTGGCGCAAGTTGCCGAAGATTATCGATGCTAATGAGGGGTGCGTGATCGCATGTACACGCGGCTGGCACAACCGCGTGGGCCACGCGCATTTCACGCGCCTATACTCACTTCTATACAGGCTGCTAATTTACAGTGTGCTCATGCGCAAAAATATGCTTTGCTCAGCACCAGACTTGGGCGAAATTCATGCGACTAACGAATACAGATATAAATTACTATTCATTATTCGTGAATTACAAATATTATTCGAAATATTATTCACTTACATGAACAAAAACATTTATTCGTCATCTGTGAAGAAAAAGTGTTGAGTGTAATATATAAATTTCAAATCGAATTACATTTATAGGTCCAATTCTTTGTCATTCATTACACGAATGCACTTGCCATTCACTTTAAATTAATTTATTGGTTTTGTGACTATTACGTGTCCTAGGGCGGTAATAACACACTTTAGACGTCGAATATACATTTATTTAGCACAGAAGGAAGCGAATACAACATTGCAGTATAAACGTAGCACGCAGAGAGAACATAGACAAAGATAAATCACTTCCTCCATAACAACGCATTAAATTTTCAGATATACCAAATATCTAGTCTCCGACAATTACGCACTGCATCCTTACTCCCTTGTTTCATATGAGGTTTTTGTTCGGAATTGTAAATTTTTAATGATCAGATTTTAGTACAAAACTGACTGCATAAAAATTGACGAGTACGTATGGTACAACGGCTGTGTAAATGAACTTATAGTCTGCAGCGCATAAATCAAGTAAAACGACGGAAAAATAAGTTTTATAACTATATTAAAGTACGTTTGTTATGAGAAAAAAAGGCATAACATATCGCACGTCCCTCTCGCTCGGATGATCGGTCACGACTGAGCGTCAGCTGGCTAACTAGGCTGGCTGCTTAGCACTGCGACTGCCTAGTGCGTTATAGCCCAAACTGCTGAGGCCTTCTGCCTATAAGCATTCTTATGTTTCATTTGTTACATTGTAAATGAAGAAGGCTGTGCTCAGCTTGAAAGATGATTTCAGCACTACAGTGCTTCACTAGGCATAGTGGTGTGCCCTTGAGTTCCCCCCACAGATAGTCACTTAGACCTACTCTGAAATATGGAGCAGCTTGACTTGGTATTATTTTCGTTGTTATAGGACAAAAAAGTGACATAATAAAGAAAATGCTATGACCAATCGGGGATCGATCCCTTAGCCTTAAGATTGGTAGTCTGGAACATAACCTACTGAGCCACAAGGCTACATTTCCGACCTATCCATTAATAAGTTATTTATAAAACAGAAACTGCACTGAGCCAAGGGAACAAATACTAATTTTGTACAAGAAGTAAAGAAATAAAATATAGTGGCGTTATAGTTATTAGTTTGAGTGGCCTACTTATTCGAATAACTATCCAGATAGAAATATGTTCTTTAATTTGATAACTTTTGTATTTGAGTGGTATAGTTCGCAGTTCTGAATGTCCGAATTCGTTTAGCCTGTAGTGTAGTAGTTGCTAAATTGTTTTATTTTGACGAGAAACTTTCGATCGTCCAGTGTGCCAGACAGGCCCTAAGTTGTCACCCCTCACAATCTACAATGCAGCAATTTACGGTTTTAACTCTTCCTGTTTCTTATTTTTCTTATTTTCTCCTTTCACCACTACACATTTCACTTCCTTTCTTTTTCTGTCCATATTATCAAATCTAACGAGTGCAACTAGACCACTTGCTCGATTTAATCACGAAAGCCAATGGTGTAAGTGGATTTAAGCTTTTTGGTTAATTATAAACAAAGTTGTCAATTATAGTCTGTTGTCACGCTCTCAACGTAAATCTTTTGATTTGCTCTGATCAAAATATGTCTAAAGGGCAGTGCGATTTTAGCAGGTGACTGAAGGTTCAAATGGCTCTAAGCACTATGGGACTTAACATCTGAGGTCATCAGTCCCCCAGACTTAGAACTACTTAAACCTAACTAACTTAAGGACATCACACACATCCATGTCCGAGGCAGGATTCAAACCTGCGACCGTAGCAGCAGTGCAGTTCCAGACTGAAGCGCCTAGAACCGCTCGGCCACAACGACCGGCTCACTGAAGGCGAGCATCAATTCATCAGCTATTATTTCACGGAAATATACAGTTCCACAACTGGAAGAGTGACTTTCAATAACATTCAATATTCGGTTATCACTTTAAGTTTCCTTTTACTCTGGTAACACTTGGTGAATCTCAGGAATAAAATGCATACTTTTTCGAGGGAAAACATGGAAAATCGATAGCTAAACATAAATTCTAATATTAAAAGCATCTGAACGCTTGGTGAGGCCTTTAGTATCACTGCATTGTGTCGAATATGTGCAGGCAGAGTCTGTTTCCTTACCCACATGGTGCGGCCATGCAGCTGTTGTTCATCATTCCGTGAGTGAGCACCGCGTAATACCGAGCGGGTAAACTGCCAGCCATGTGTTTCTGCTTGTGCGCGCATAGCGAGTGAGGTAGGGGAGAGCTGTTCACGTGAATTCGCCACGCGGCTGCAGTGCTCTATTATAAACCCTCTACGTTGGTCCTTCGCGAAGTTTAGTTCACTCTGGTCCAGGGATGTGTAATGAGTTTCCAGATACACATTCATTTTCTCAGTTTTATATATATTAAGACTAGCCTTTTGCCTGCAGCCTCACCCACATTTGCATTCGACACATACAAGTATGAAACAGACCTCCTCCTCCCCCTCTCTTTGCCCATTGTTCCTCTTTCTGTCCACTTTGGCTGCCCACTTCTGTCTCCCTATCTTTTCTCCCCACACTACGTCTCTTCATGTCGTCCTCACCTCTCTCTCTGACCAT